>NC_090921.1:1421014648-1425814648 GCF_040938575.1 Ambystoma mexicanum | reverse complement strand
CAAAACTTTTCTATCTAATAGACTGGAAAGGGTATGGGCCTCAGGAAAGGTCTTGGGAACCCAGCAACCACGTTCATGCACCTCGGCTGGTGAAAAGGTTTCATCGGAATTTCCCAAATAAACCTAAGCCTCCAGAAAGAACAACCTTGGGAGGGGCCTTGGGGGGGAGTGCTGTCATGATACCTGCCCCCGGAGCACCAGGACCGGCCCAGCACCCCCGGAAGCAGGCATCATGCCCTCGGGAGGAGTCTCAGCAGCCCCAAGTAGGGGCCCTGTGGACTCAGTCCTGGCTCCTTTGGCGCCAGGCTCATATTGGACAACAGTCCTGGCGCCGAAGGCGCCAGGCTCATAAAAGATGACTTTGTGTTTAAAGGTGCTTGGTGTAAACTTACCTGATGCAGACCATGCTGCAACAGCCGGGCCATCTTGAGGCCAGAACTACTTTTCCTGTGGGACTCTTTTACCACCGGGTGTGGTCGGGGAAGGATACATACCTGATTGGAGGAAGGACACATTCCAGGAACTTCTTCCAAGGCTATTTAAACCACACCTGATCAGCCACACGTGCTTCGCGTTGTTCTGCATCTAGCAGCTGGACGCTCACCGTGTCTGCTCCTGCATCTTGACTTCTTCCACACCTGCCAGCATCCTGATCACCTGCAGAGGAATAGAACAAGAGAACAGAAGAAGGAAAAGACCTTACCTGTTAAATCTGCAACCTGGAGACATTTCGCCAACGATCCTGAAAAGGAAGACATTTATTTTAAAAACTCATCGCATTGACTGCTGCAGCGCTGCATTTACTCACCTTTACAGGGCGCCTCCATCAGCAGCGACCATCCGGATCCACAGTCGCTCCCCAGCACCTAGGGAGAAAAAGACAAGAACAAAGCTGAGAGAAAGAAGGGAGAAGGGAAGCTAAGACTCCATGTTAAGACTTACCTGTTGGGTCATTCCCTTTTCATTTCGGGTCCGCGCCGCATCCAGGCAGTTCCAGACCCCGGCCCCTAAGGGGAAAAAGACATCAGCGTTAATGGGCAAATGAAAAGACATTATCAAAACGCTCATTAAAGACTTACCTGATTTCCACAAGGATTTCACCTTTCATCTCGGGTCGGTGCCTGTTCCCCGGCATTCCGTACCCCGGCCCCTATGGGGAAAAAGACATTAGCGTTAGAACATTAACGCATGGACACAAGGGGAACCATTAATCAAAAAACTTACCTGGAAGCCAAGCAAGTTTGCTTCTCACCAATCCGAAAATCCAGTGAAGCAACTGGATATCTACGCGCCCCTGCATCAGAGGCAGGATGGAGAGCTCGCCCTTCCAGACCCTAAGGTGAGCTGTTGCGCTGAATCACAGAGGGGTGTCAAGGAGAGTGAGAGGGGAAAGAGGGAGACCGATTACTTACCCTGCACACCCTTAATCCCCTATTTTCGCCTACAGAAGGGTACTTCAGCGAGCCAGGCAAGCAAGAGTTGGGGGGCCTGGTCCAGTCCATCTTCCGAGTCCTGCGCACCACCCTGGAAGAGGCCACCGCAGCGCAAACCAGGCCGGCGCCTCCGTGGGAGTCAGGTGAGCGTTACACTGGGAACCATATCAAACCTTAATGCCCCCAGACTACTCTAAAGGTTCCACCTTATACACCCAGGCAAACCCGGAGGAACTGGCCTTCGGAGGAGGCATGCTGTCATGAACCATCGGGCTCGTCCTTTCTGGACTTCCTAGTCCCTGACCCATAGAGACCTACACGCAGCAGTACATCCAACATGGCCACAGACCACGGAATGCGGCGCACCAGTTTCTGCATTGCACGCATCACATTCCATAAAGCAGCCACGCCCCCGCGGCTCTGTGCGTCTCAACGCTGCTGTTTACTGAGGTCGCGGTGTGCTGCCGAAGTTCACCATCATTATCTACTAACTCCTGGTTCCTGGCTCCTTGAACCCTTCACCTTCCTCCAAATCCCTTGCCCTCCTTTCATCCCGGATCTCCGCATACACTCTGCCGAGTGTAAGCTTCGCTGTTTCCTGGAATTCCCGGATATACTGTACGCTCCCAGACTCGGATCACGGAACGCACACTGGAATCTGAGGACACCCGTGCGGGCTTATATAAGACCCGTGCCGTATGAAGGAAAACTTTAACAAAGAAAGAACACAAACAGGTGAGAGGGGGGAAATCTGTGACACCGGAAAACTGCAGGGGCATTGACCAATCCAAAAGTCATAACAGTGTACTCGAAGTGGCCTAGGAGAGTTCTGAATGCTGTCTTCCATTCGTCACCAGATCTTATACGCAACAAATGGTAGGCTCCCTGAGGTCTAATTTAGTGAAAATGGAGGACCCCTGAACAGCTTACAGGATATCCTTGATTAGTGGCATAGGATAGCGGTCCTTGATGGTATGTTGATTTAGCCCACAATAGTCTATGCAAGGTCTTAACTCTGTGGATCCCTTCTTTGGAATGAAAAAAAGTGAAGCCCCCGCAGGGGATTTGGACTCACGTATAAGCCCATGCTTCAAATTTGTCTCGAGATACTCCTTGAGGGCTTGATGTTCAGGAATGGAAAGAGGGTACATCCTACCAAAAAGGAATGGAGGCTCCAGGTGTAGTATCTATAGCACAATCTTCAGCTCTGTGGGGAGGAAGGAGGAAATGGACCTTGTCTTCAAAGATTTCTAGAAAATCCTGGTAATGGATGGGCACTGAACTGACCACAACGGGCGATCCTTCCCCCTGAACACCCTGGAGGGGTACTGGCTTGGAATAGTTCAAGCAGTGGTCTCTACAGTAGCAGGATATAAAGGTTACTGTGTTATCAGCCCAATCAATGGAAGGGTTGTGGCGACGCAGCCAAGGCATACCCAATATGATGGGGAAGTGGGCCGCCTTAATGAGATCAAACACTACTTCCTCCTGATGTTGGAAGATGGTTGCCCGTATCGGGTGTGTTTCTCTCTCTATGGGTCCAGATGATAAGGGAGAACCATCAACGCCTTGCACCAGAATCGTTTGGGTCTTTCGGCGGATTGGAAGTAAATTTTCTTCAGCCCTAGTCAATGTCGAGGAAGTTGCAGGCTGCACCACAATCCAGCATGGCTAGGGCTTCTAATTCTTTGATCTCAGAAGATAGTTTCACCTTCATAACCATGAGACGACTGTCTTCAGGATTTCTAGGTGTTTTGGAAAGACTACATGGACTGATGGCAATCACCCCCGACCTATCCCTGTTTAGGTTCGGGGGCAGCGTTTCCTGCCCATCGTGGAGGAACCTCTGGACAGTTCCGTAAGAGATGCTTCTGAGAGCCGCAGTACATGCATAAGCCAAGGTCTTTTCTTCTTTTCCATTCTTCAGCGGTCAAGGGTCCCCTCGCTGCAACGATTTGCATCGGCTCTTCTCCTGAAGGGGTGATGGGCTTCTCACCCACCGGAGGAAGGTTAACCAGGGATGACAGGGTTTGTACGGTTTCGCCTTCTTTCAAGTCTTCGTTCCCCTAGACGGAACTCCATCTGTAGGGCGAGGGTTACTAATTTCTGAAAGGTCTGAGGTAGAGCTGTTCTTGCCAACTCGTCCTTGATATCTTCCTGGAGTCCACAAAGGAACAGAGTTTGTTGTGCCGAATCCAGCCATCCTGCGTTAGCTGCCAGACACTTAAAAGCTGAGACGTAGGTCTGTACATCTTGTGAGCCCTGTCGAAGGTCTATCAAGGCTTCGTAAGTGGAGAATTGGACTTCAGGTCTCCCAAAACAGGTCTTAAATCGTTGGGTGAACAAGGCATAGTCATTCATGACTGGATCTGATTGGGTTATCAAAGGGATCGCCGAGGCTAGGGCATTGTCTACCAATTTTGATACCAAAAATCCAACTCAGGCTCTGTCCGACTCAAAAGCTCGAGGCCAGAAGGTAAAGTACATAAGGCAGGCATCCAGGAATCCTTTTAAAGACTTTGGGTTGCTGTTGTACTTCCCGAAGGGTGACGGGTAGGGAGGTAAGTCACCCCGGCTTCCTTCATCCCTGGCAACAACCTGTTGTCTTAAGGCTACATTCTCCGAGCGGAGGGTCTGCATCTCTGCAGTCAAGCCTTGTTTCTTTGGCAGAGTTTTCTTCTGGATCCTTCTTTCTTCTAGCAGTCCTCTGATGGATACTTCCCTTCCTTTCTTTCTTCTCGAGTAAGTAGGGTCTCTCTCCTCCGGATGCCACTCTGTCAGTAGGGAGATCTCCAACAGAGTGGTCTCCCCTGGAGTAAGCCCAAAAATGACAGGGAAAAGCCTCCGGGCTGAAAAACCCTGTATGTCCAAGTTAGATGGTATACACTTGAAGGTGAAATCGTAGAAGAAGCAATACAGAGGCTGGACTGGCTGGTAAGGCTTTCCAGGTACGTAATTCCAAAGGGAACAGCTTCATTAAGCACTCTGAAACCAGAGTGCTAACAGCAGCCACAGAAGGTAAGGAAACAAGCAGGAACTGACACAAGGTGGGAGGTATCCGCCAAGCCTGATTGGAGGGCTTCGGTAGCAGCAGAGTCCCCAGAAATAGGGTAACAAAGAAACTCAAGCAAATGACAGAACAGAGGAGAAAAGGTAAGGAAAAAGAATCCCACGGATCGGGAGACAGAATTGCCGGAGGAAGCAGAGAAGAGAAAATAAGGTAAGACGAAAGGAAAGTAAAAGCGGACGAGGCGCGAGAAGAGATCGAAACTAGAATGGAGAGGGCAGAGAGGAGCAAGACAGTAAGAACGAGGAGGCGCCGATGTTGTGTCTGTATAAACCTGGCAGCGGCCATTTTAGAACATAAACAACTAGACTGTTACAGAATGGTAAAAAACATGATGGAACATCTAATGGCGCTGCCAGCTATCCCAGATCTTCCAAGAGGGCATGACAGGTACATGGTAAGCCAATTATTCAGATAGGGGATGCTCTGTATGCCCTCTAGGTGTAGTAATCCTATGTCTGGTAAAAACCAACCTTGTGAAGATCCTTGGAGAGGTCTTCAGGCCGTTGAACTGGTAAAATGCTAAAATGAACTAAAGGAATTTATTATGAGCCTGATCTATATCAATGTCATGTTAGGCAGTCAGTAGATCTACAGAAGTCATGAACTACCCCAGTCTCTCAATTGATAGGATTATTTAGGATTTCAATCCCACAGTTGTTTCTTTTGATGTTCTGAAACATCTGAAAACCTCCCCTCTAAACCTAGGGTCGCAGAAAGACTATAAGAATATAATCCTTTTCCTCTTTTTTCTTTGGCCACCTGTGTTACTGTATCCCCTGGGAATGATTTCCCAACCACCCAAACTCTTGTTAGCACTCTCCCTACAAGTAAAAGGGTCTTTGGGAAATCTTTCCCACAATACTCTTCAGTGTTTCACAATCAGTCTGTTGGTGGATGGCCTCCTCACTCCAGTTTCCCTTCCTTGTAGCAGTGGTAAATTCCTAATCACTCAAAGTCCTAGGATTCCAGTATCTCTCAATTCTTTTATGGCGTTGTAGTTCAAAGGTTAATTTTATCTCTACCTTGTGTAGATTCTCTCAACAGAAGATAGGCCTTGAGTTGCTCAACAAGGCCTTAAGCTGACACTCAGAGGCCAACCACATAGGTATCCCTGGAGGACAGGTCAGAAGTCCTAGACTACCCTTTGCACTTATTCTGTTCTACTCCAGCCCATCCTTATCTGCCTCTTTGACAGGCCACAACATTCTTCATTTCCTCTTTCTGACTCGCCACCTCCTGCTGTCTTGTTTGCAACCCCTTGCCGCTTTGCCACATGCTCGCATCTACAACCATCCACCCACTCGCTGTTATCTATGACTGCATCTCTTGGTTTTTCCCTATCTTTCACCCTTTCTCCCTTATCTCTTTCACCATTTGCTTAGCCTTTTCACTTAACTCTTCATTGCCTCTAATGTTTCACCTTCCTCCCTTGAAATCATGTATTCTCACCCCAACCTACTCCCTTCTCCTGATGTTTACCTTTTCTCCTTTAAACCCTGGCATCACGTCTCCCCCTCATTACTTCTGCTTATATGTTACCTTTCTCCTTCCAACTCTTTTCCCGCATGCTCCTCCACCTCACACTACTCCACCCCTTTCCTTACTTTATTATTTTTCATGATAGTCTGTGCTGTAGTGGACAATAATGACCACTCACGATTCCAGTGGATTGATGAACACTATTAGTTAAACAGTGAGCAAACAAATGACCAACAGCAACATGAGACTTCGGGCAAGTGAATCCCCCTCCGTCCTCAGTCCGGATCTCATATACTCACAGGAATACACAAATGTCATTGGTAGGGGGTGGTCTTAACCTAGCAAGATCACGCCTTGCAACTTTAATTGCTGACTGTGTCAAACCCTTGTTGTACAGTTTTTCGACATCCAGCATCTTGGATTTGAAATGTGTACTGTATATGGGTTAAAAGCCTATGCGCTGTGTGTCTCCAACTGTGGTGCATGTTGCTCAACTCCTGCCTGTCTCCAAGATTCATCCAGGCTCTCTTAAAATGCAGTGGGGCTAACTCATGTTGCATATGTGACACTGTGGCTTTATTTTTGTATGCTATTGATTAAAGTACTGACCTAGCTCGAGAGCAGCGGAGCGATGTACAGTGTGGATAGCCGGCATTTGGGCTGGCATCTTTTAACAATAGCACAGTACTGTGAGGTCTGTGCAACGGTATGTGTGTCCATTGGAATTAGTCCTTTGTCAGGTGTTGTTGAAGGAGTCATGTTTTGAGAGATTTGCAAAATTGGAGAATTGTGGGGGCATTCCGAGCCTACACCATAGGGTGGATGCATGACAAAAGGAGGATTGTTTGCGGGTCCACTCTTTGCGGATGAGTTGTGATTCAACCCGGTTGGTCAGTTTGCTGCACGAGGAGCGTATGCAACCAGATATGAGGAGCTTGTGCAACTAGGTACGCTGGTGTGCTACTTGTGACTGCTTTGTAGATGATACATGCAGTCTTGAACAGTATCCTGGCTTGGTGTGGAAGTCAATGTAGTTCACGTAGGATGGGTGTAAATCGGTCATATTTCTGTGCTCCCGTAATAAGACATGCTGCAGCGTGATGGTCTGCCTTTAGGGGAGCCAAGTGAGCAGCTGGGAGCCCCGTCAGCAGAGCATTTTCCCCATCGATATGCGAGACCACAAGGGCCTGCATTATGGTCCGTTAGTCCTGCAGAGGGATGTAGGGTTTGATTTTGTGAAGGGTAGAGATTTTGAGCCAGGCTATTTGGGGCTTCTTGGCTATGTGTTTCTAGAAGGACAGATTGCTGTCAACGGTGAAACCTAAGGATTTTTCTGAGTCTGAGTGAGGGGGATCAAATCCTTCTAGGCGCATATCATTGAGCGATTGCTGGACAAGTTATTTTTTAGCGGCCGGACTGATGAGGACGAATTCAGTCTTGGGTCGGTTTAGTTTGAGATAGGCAGTCAACATCCAGGACTGGATGATGGATAGGTAATTGCAGAGATGAATGATGTCCTGCGCGCTATTTATTCTCATGTACAACTGAGTATCGTCTGCGTATTGGTGGATGGCTATGTTGGGATCATTGAGAAGAGTGTCCAGAGGCTCCTTGTAAAGGTTAAAAAGGATTGGCGAGGGGATGGAGTCTTGGGGGATACCGCAGGAGACCTAGAGTTGGTTAGAATGCAACAAGTTCATCTGGACAGCCTGGTGTCTGCCTGAGAGGTAGGAGGTAAACCAACTCAGGACAGTGCCAGAGAATCCATCGTGTCAGCAAGGAGGGAGAGAAGGATTCAGTGGTCGGCAGTGCTGAATGCAGCCAAGAGATCAATGAGGATGAGGAGGCATGAGTCACCCTTATCCATGATTTGGAGAGCATCATCCACCACTTGGATGGTGGCTGTCTCGATGCTACACTTTGGGCGGAACCCTGACTGATAGTCAATTAGGAGGTGGAGTTGTTAGATTCTGGTGAGTAGTTGTGTAGCAACTCCTTTTTCTAAGATTTTGCCAAGAAACGGGAGGTTTGTCATGGCCCTGTAGTTGGCCAGGTTGTCTGTATCAAGGGTTGGTTTTTTGAAAGAGCTCGTATGAGAAAAGTCCGGAAATTATCCTTCTGTGAGGGAGGCATTGATAATGCTGAGGAGCGCATTGAGTGCCGGGCCCGTCAATTGGTTAATGAAGGAGGCCAGAATGATATTGTCAGAGTAAGAAGTAGGTTTGGGGAGGCAATTATTTTTATGAGATCTGGGGGAAATAGTGGAGGGAATTCAGTCCGGGGTGCAGGCGATACTGATGCTGTGAGAGGTTGATTCGATGGTCTCTCGGACTTTGCCTATTTTTTTCAATTAAAAATGTGTTGATTCTGTCGCATTTTGCCTGAGTTGCTGGTACCTAGAGTTGGAGGAGGGTTTGCTACAATGCTTTACTACTTAAAATAGGGGTTTACCCCTGTTAGAGGCTACTGCAATGGTTTTGGAGTAGTAAGCATCTTTGGCCTCAGTAATCAGAATCCTATTGTTTGCACACAGAGATTTGAGATTGGTGAGGTCTCCTGAATTATGGTTTTTGTGCTACCATTTCTCTAGGACTCTGATTGAGCGTTTGTTGGCAGCTATCACAGAGGTGTTGCATGGGGTGAATGGTTTGGTTTTAGCACAGCTAGATTTTAGGGAGGCATGAATGCCCAGCATTTTCATAGCACAGTTGCTAAATAATTCCAGGAGGATTGGGGAATTGCGTGTGGTGTGGAAGTCTTCAAAGTTAGGCTTCTAGCTCGTTGACTGAAGGTTTTGAATGAGCGGCATTGAGTGAGGGGGGATTTAACCTGACCTTTGTGAGCTGTAGTCGAGTAGGTGACTGATAATGGGATGGCAGCATGGTCAGATGATGTGAAGACTAAGTCTAGGGTGTTGTCTTTGTTGTGCATGGAGGCGAGCGCATTTTGCTTAAGATCCATGGAAGCGGTAAGTGCGAAAAGCATGCTTTGAGTGTGGTTGTCAGCCTGTGATTCTGGGACATTAAAATCACAGAGAAATACATTATTTGAATGTGCTAATTTGGCATAGGAGAGTAAGTTGGAGATGTCTGCAATGAAAGAGTCACTCCTGTGAGGTGGTCGTAGATGAGGTGAAAGGTGATGGATTCCTTGTGCTATAGAAGGAACCGGCAGACGACTGATTCAAATGAGCTTGTTCTGGGAGAGAGGATGATGGAGCATGGCCAATCGCTCCTGTGGATGATTGCCACTTCGCCTCCTGACCTTCCTGGCTGGACGGCATGTTAGATGCAGTATCCGTGAGGTAGGAAAATGTTGAAAACATGTGGGAATGATGAGGTAAACCATGTTTCAGTGATGAACAGGGCATCAAGGTTGTTGTGCAAGATGAGGTCAGCGATCTCTGCAGCATGACTGCTTAACGAGCTTTGATCAATATGAGATGGCATGTGCATGTGCTGCGTAGGTGTATGGATGGGGCAAAGGCACTTTTTATGAGGTTTGCTTGGGTAGTTTTCCGGTGCTGGCTAATGCACTTGGCCATTCAAACCCTAGTGAGAGTGGGGATGGGCTGTGGAGGGAAGAGACACATGGTGATGTATTTTGGTAATGCAGGAGAGTGGGTCAGGCCCTTAGCCCTATCGGGTCCGGACAGGCACACACAGATGAGGTCCCTGTCTTCGTATGACCTTTGCTGAGGACGCCTAAGGGGGACTGTTTAAATAGGTGGTGGGTTGAGCAACTGGGTGACAGGTCTGGTCACTTGACAAGTAGCCTACTCAATATTGTTTGCCTGGAGCTGACCTGGAGTCCTTAAGTAGAGGCTTGGAAGGTGCAAAAACTGGAGGTGGGTGGAGCAACTGAGTGGCAGGGCCTGGTCACGTGACCAGCAGCCTACCCAATGTTGTCTGCCTTCAGCTGGCCTAGAGTCCTTAAGTAGAAGCTTGGAAGGTGCGAAAACTGGAGGAGGGTGGAGCAACCGAGTGGCAGGGCCTGGTCACGTGACCAGCAGCCTACTCAAATGCCATCTCCTAGAATTCCATAACAAGCAAAACCAAAAGATGTTCTTTGTGTTACAGAACTCTTGCATTCAGGGCTCCCTCCTGACAATACACAGGACTTTTTAGTCACTCACGGTGTGAGTTGTTTAACTGTCATCTGAATGTCTATTGTCTTTGAACATCTTTGGGTCTCCCTCGTCACGTTCTTAGTACGATTCTCTTTCAAGGGTCACACATTACCACTGTAGAGATAATGACAACTATCAGGGGTGGCTAGGAGCTACCAGGCTCAGGCCAAAGCCTTCCTGCTAGGGTGTGGCTGACTAGGCAGCTTGGTGAGAGGGGGGCCTCTCTCTGATCCCCCAACCTCCTCTACTTGGTAGCCTCCTCAAGCCTCTCCAACAATCTCGTTCATCTGCAATTGTCTAAAATGTTTCTGCTTCTCCTGCTTGTTGCGCCTCAACCTTAGCTCCAATCACCTTCTTTGCTATCTCACCAAATGATCGGTCCCCCTTCCCTCCCCCACTCTAGTCCACAAAACGTATAATGTGCCTGGGTTATCTTCCCTCTCTGTCCGAACCATCCCAGATTTTTCCTTTTGTCCTGGTTACTCTCGTATCTTCACTTACTCCTCTTTTTTCGTCTACCACTACTTCCTCCTATTGGCACCTCACCACCTCTTTCCCCCCAAGTGACTATCTTCCAACTTCTGGTCACTCACCACCTCCTCTTGATGTCATACCATCTCGTGCAGCTGTCTCAACACCTCTTCCTCCACATGTCTCACTATCCACACCAGAACTTTCATCGGCTATCCTTCCGGATATCTCAGTACATTTATTTCCCCTATGATATATTACCACTACCTGCTCTCCTCCTGCCTCCTCACGTTATCTCAACTCCTCCAATTGATATCTCCTCTGTCTCCAATTAGTCTTCTCTCTTCCAGACTTTTTCACACCAGCCTCTTCCCCCCAAATCCCTCTTGCCTGCAGTTTCTCTGCACCTCTGCTTGCTCTGAACGCCCCCACCCATCTGTCAACGCCCATCTCTTTTAGAGTGGCTTATTGCGGTCTGTCTGGGCCTTCCCTCTCTGACTGTTCATAGTTATGTGTTCTTTTCTATTAGGAAATGTGATCGGTTTCTTTGAAACGGGAGGCGATTCCAGACCACATTGCATATTCTGCACCTCTTCCTTGCATGTCTGTGGGCCAAACCTACATCAGGGCCTGGTGCCATCTTGGAATCTCTGTGCTGCTCTCCTACCTGAATGCTAGCCATGCTTGTGTCTTCTTGAGTCCTTCTTTTCCCCGTAGAATGCTGCCCTGTGGAAGCTGGGCTGATTTTTTCCCAGTGCTCAACAGTTGTATTGGTGATGCAAAAGTGCCTTAAATGGGCAGAGCGTGCTGGTGGTGCCCAGTGAGAAGTCCATATCCTGTGACCAAGGGTGGAGTAAGATCTGTGGACCTTCCCCTGACAGCTTGGAGTCCTGCATCACCTAGTGGGTGGTAGTAACTGGCTCCAATTGTCATCACATCCATTACCCTCAGAAGGAACACACCACGCCGTTCCCTTTGTGTGTGGGCCCTGCCAGTCCCCACGGGGGTCATCAGTCCGTTTCCCGTGCCGCCCTGCTTATTCCTGGCTGACTCAGGTTTCTTGTAGGTGACATCTTCGGAAGGTCTGTGAATCCCGCCACGCCCCTTGCCTGTTGGATAGAGTTTATGAGGAGAAGAAAATCAGGCCGCGTCACAGAATCATCGGCCCTTAAACTACCAGGCTAATAAGGTAGGGGCACAGGGCACGTGTGGAGAGAGAGAAAACTGATATTGGGTTAAGTTTCTGAACAGCCAGGAGCATACCTTTTACTGTGTGAGGCAGTAATGGCGAATTCCAAAGACTCTTGTGGGGAGATAAATTAATATCCTGGAGTGATTCTAAGGCCTGTTTCTTTCTTAAACTGCCATGAAGGTGCCAGAAACCGAAAAATGATTGCTTTTACTGTGCAATGCGGTAAACATGTAAATGATAACGATTTATTGATAAAATGTTAAAAATCTTCTCACATACATCATTCCTTAGTCAAGTATGTGTACTGGTCAACACATACACATCCCATGCGTTACATTTAATAAAATAAGCAATGGCAAAACCAACAGTTTTGGCTTTTGTGTAGGCATGAGATATGATGTTATACTTGTTCTACCTGGCCATAAGATGCAAAACCTAGAAAATGGTGCGAGTACGTGGTCATATGATAGCAAGGCCTGGCACATTCCGACTACATACCCAATGCTTGTTTTAACATGACTTACATGAGGGGACACACCATGTTTATACAAACAGTGGCTAAAGGCACACTTAGTTAAGACATGTTTACTAGAACCGTAGTGCTTTTACAGCTGTAATGGAGCCATTAACTAAAGACTGCTATGAAATAACACAGGTAGGTCCTTCACAGAAGTCCTTCCTTGATAGAGCAAGTTCAAAGAGATCCCATGGTGATGTGTATTGATAAGGGGTGTGTGGGTGGCCATTGCCCAAGGGACCAGCGTAGACAGTGACTGTCAATTGGTAGGTTAATAAGCAAAAGAAAAACTACAGGCCGTGTCCCTCCTCACATCTTTTACTTTCTCCTGGCTTCACTTCCCAGATCAATAGTTTAGACAGCGTTTCAGCGCCACCTAATACTCAAAACTAAAAAGTCATTGCAGTGACCCACAATTCATTCCCTTCAAGCTCACAGTGCAACTGCTACATTCCTGTTTTTTGTATGTATTCGTTTGGCAACATAAATGTGTGACCTTTGTAACTAACGGTTACAAAAACAAAATACAATATGCACGTAATAAGACTGCACTCATCACTTAACAGTTTAATATTGTCGTCAATGTGTGACGTCTTCCAACAAAACGGCAGGTATAACCTGCATCACATCAACTAATGTGAATTATCTGTACAGGTGTTGACATGAATGACTGAAATCATGGGTCAATACAAGAGTTGCTCAGATTAAGAAACTGTCCCTTCAGTTGAAACTGGTTTACATCAAGCATCACACAACTCATTTGTAGTGAAACAGCTTACAAACATCTAGCCGACAGTGCCATCCACAGCTTTGCAAAGGTACTTCAGCCAAGTAAAAGAGTGAGATGGAGTCCCGCGACGTCTGGTGCAAAACCTGCTGTGCAAACAGCCAACACAGTAATGTCTTTCATCATCGCTATTATAATTCTGCAGACACATAACTAAGATACTTGAAAAGTTCATATTGAAGAAATGCCTCGCCAGTAAGGTCTAAACCTTTGTCGTGTTTCTGATTGGCATAATACATCTGTACTCAAAATACATGTGCAAATATAGAGGTATGGTGCACGACCGCCTGCAGTATCTGTACATGAGACTGTGAATAATGTTCTTACAGTCTAGACCTGACATCACTAGTAGCCTGTAATAAGGAAATGGCATTACGACAAAACGTCAATAACTGATTACGGTTGGGTTGGGCCGGCACAAAGTAGAATCCCATCTATCACTGCAGCACTTAGAAACACCTTTCTGCGACAATTTAATGGGATTAATTGCTAAGGACATTATGATAGCATGCGTATTCTGTGCACTGCAGGTTGTTTAAAACGGGAGACCAAAACCCGGTGTTCTATGTTATCATGCATTGTAAACCACAAAGAGTTTTTAGAGGCCTTTTATTAAACGACAAACTATTTTTCTGCAACACTTTGCTAGCTGCATATTTGCATCCAAACAGATTCCACGACTATTACATGTATGGACAACTCGAAGATGTCTTGCATTAAAGCCAGAGGCCAGTTATTAAAGCGGATGACAGTGTATGGCCATGCGTTATAAGGAATAACATACCCACTACTGTCCATAGAAAAAGGAAGTCACCTCAAAATTCGATGACCTTATAAAGGAAATCGGGCTTTGGCCAAAGGACTCCACAGTGTATGCCAAAATCTTTATAACGTACAATAGGGGTGCTTTATCCCATATATCACTTCCAATGGTCCTCCCGCATATGTGCCTTCAAAACGTGATTCAAAGGCACCTATGTTCAGTTGCTCCGACAATTCCTTTAAATACCCCCGATAACCAGCTCTACTGCCCTAGCGTTTTAAATACAATTTCTCTCTTTTTATATATCTTAATTCTAATGTCTATGACTGTCCATAATTCTAAGCGAATCTGTCATACAAGTAGGGAATTTTCCTTGATCGTCCCAGCAGGCCTCATCTTCATTGCTGGATAATGCTCCTATGAGTCTACAACTAATGCTCCATTAATGTATGACACACAGTGTATTGTGGGGTTTAATGACAGACATAATGATATAACTGAAAGGCTAGGTTAGGCCTCTATTGCAAGATAGTGGTCTGATGGAAAAGGCACACTAAAAAAAAAAGATATACTAGGCCAGAAAACCTTAACACAGTGACAGGGCCTAGGAAAGGCAAAATATGTGTCTTGCTGGAAGTTGACGTAAGGAACATGAGGAGATGGAAAAGGCACAGAGTTGACTGAGAGACAAAAGCAGAATTTTTCATTGAAACTGCAACACGTCATAATGCTGTGCACTATGACCATTTAAAGCACAAAGTGGGACTCACTTGCAAAATACAAAACTATGTTAGCATCTTTAATTTCAGGTGAATAAGGCCCACTTTTCAATCCACAAACTGGCGTGTAAAATAAAAGTGCATTTTTTGTGATCAAAATGAAGAGCAGCCCTTCTCTTAAAGTTTTCCACATTCATAAAAACTGCTGTGTGCAAAGCAAAAGAAAGCCTCTGGGTTAGCCAAAATGACAGTTCTAGTGGTCAGTGGGGTTGGCTTCAATCAAAACGGACTTCCCCCACTCCTGGCTCTGCTCAGGCTTCCCCAGTTTATAAACAATTACTTTGAAACTTTCAAGCCCAAGCAGAAGGATTTAGCAAGAGCGTGACAGGTATTTATTGGTGGACTGTGTAAACAGAGGCTGTAATCAAGTGAAGCTAAACTTTGAAAAATACCCAAAATTGAAGAAATGTTGTGTACTAATTCCTGGCTTCACTGGGGGATGGCATGCCGTAGAGAGAAGATACAATCGTTGCTGTATCCCCTAGCTCAGCTTATAGGTGCCACAAGAATGATTGATCATTGTATACAGGCCTGAACCAACAATCTGATGCACAGGCCTGGATCACGTGGTTTCAAGTACATGGAAACTGAAACTTAGGAAAAGTGAAGATTTGCATACATGTTGAAGATTTCCCATTAGTTTAAAGGGACTATCATAAATGGTGATTTATTGCAGTGTCATTTTAAAGATAAGTTCACAGCGATTGTGTAGTCACAAATTTCATTCACGTCTGATTTTTGGAACTCAATTTAAAATTGAAAAGGTTTCCAGCTCCCCTGATACTGTTCTGAATCTAAAGGTTGGGGAGCGAATGGCTTATTAAATTAGATATCTGATTAGGAAGTTTCATATTCCCAACTATGTTAGTTTTCGAATAAAGGGTGAAAGACCATAGCGTGCCAAAATGAAAGTAACCTCTACTGGTCCGTCATGAGGAGGGGAATATTAATATCTACATAGTATCGCAATTATCAGTTAGTTACTAAAATTTGCCATGCAGAGACAATGTGAGGCAAAAACTTGTGATGAAAAAAATGTGGAAATTATAGAAGGTGTGTACCTCTTCACTTTATTTCAATCATAGAACTCCCCTAGCCTATCAGCAGGGTGGGGTTGGCTATTGGGAGGAAGAAGAGAGGCTAATCCTTCAATGAAAATATTAGCGCCAATAAACTGGCACCTCTTAGTTGTTATTATTGGAGGTGCGGCTTACACATTAAAAATCACTTGCTCGATGCAAAAAGGACACAGAAGGAAAGAGGAAGAAGGAGAAAAAGGAGAGCAGATAAACATCTTGGGGGCATGCCCTTAATCCACAGGGGCGGGGGTGAAACCTGAGACAGCTGCCTAAAATCATCTTGGATGGAGAGACCTTAAGAGTGAGAGGTCTTAAACTTTGCCTGGGAACGAGGAATTGGGGGAAGCCAACATCTCACTAGGCTCTGATTCATAAGGAGAGCCAGATAAGGGAGGAAAGCGAGTGACGATCTCTGATTGAAGTGACCAGACCCCGAGCTGTCCAAAGAGGAGCCTGGCTGTCTTCTCTGAGCACCTCAAAACAGAGGTCCCTTAGAAGTAGAATTGATCCATTTGAAACCAAATGTGTGGGGGATCTACCTGCCTTAATAGCTTCCCCTTTATAGTGGGTGGGGGGCAAATTATGTAGACCCTTAGCATATCTGACTGTATATTCATTTAATTAACTCTGAAATAGATTGATGCACGGGGGTGCTTGGAAGAGTTTGAAACGTCCACCCTCTCTCTTACTGAAAATAATGTTATACCCACATAAAGTAATTGGGTGCCTGTATTTTACCTGTCCACCCCAGATATCTCTAATGAACCGGGGTGTCCTAGCCACAAAAATGAAATCCCAACTGATACCACTTCCCAAAACCCTGCCTTTCAATGAAAGATGTTTTTGCATAAAAACGAAATTCCCAATTGTCACCACTCCTCAAACATTATATTTAAAAAGAAAGGTTTTTTTGTTTTTTGACACAAATCAAATTTCCAATTGTCAACACTCCTTAACATTGTATTTAAACAAAGGGGTGCATTCTGCCCCAAATAAAATTACTAAACTGTCCCTGCTCCCTAGACCTTGCCTTTAAGCAGAGGGGGTTGCATATTGAAGGTGCCTGGTCCCAGCACAATACCAAAATGCAAAATGAGTCAAATAAAGAGGCACCCGCTAGGGAATGAGACCAGGAGATGGATTGCAAGTTGAACAAAGTTTATATCAAATTGTGCATGCAGAAAACTCTGCTGCTCTGAGAGCGCTCTGCCAAACATTACATGAACAGTACATTATAAGTTCTGGAAACGTCACTACTGACGTTTCCCTATAGGTACATCATATTACAACAGGATTGGCGGAATACATGGATACAATATCGGAACATATGGGTCAGCTCCACAGGATTGGCTGGTGACTTGGAGGTTCAGCAGGCAGCATGTGGGTCAACTGGGCTCCTCTCTGTAGGGTGAAAGTCAGGCGCAAACGATGCCACATTTCTAACTATCTATCTTAGCACAATGGAGACTAAAGACATGAAAGAAATCGCGATCATAAAAAGTTGGCATTTTAATGGGATGCTATAAAGTTCATTTGACAAATACATGGGTTGGTGGCCCTTTACGCCCAAAAAGGTTCATAAAACACAGTGCCCTTACCCAGGTTCCTGCCTTGGGTTTTTTGATCTGCTTGATGCCTCATGATACGGATTGACACATGTTGTTTCTACAGAGGATATACAGTGTGCAGAGATTAGGGCTGTGGTGAGTACTCGGCGTGGTCGCTAAAGGAATTTAGATGTGTATCTGCATAAAAGAGATAATGGGTCAGGGGCTCTGTGTGCTGTAACTCAAGGTGGGGGTCGAGGGTGCCCAAGCAGGTTTGTGGAGACGGATGGGCATGCAGGCCAGGGTTTGCTCTGGTCACACACAGGGCAGTGAGCTCATCGGATGGGAAAGGATACTGAGTGTTTGCAATAATACATGGCTGAGCTTCCGTGAGAAATGGGATTGTGCAGAGCTACCAGAGGACAGAGGGGGAGGCTGGGCTTTCTGTGTGCGGCGCTGGACAGAGGGACAGATGGCTTTTTAGAGATCATTGTGCGGCCTAGAAAAAGATGGCGTTTAGGGTGGCACAAAAAGGAGTCTGTATGTCTCACCAGATGGCTCTGTTTACCGTCTTTTTTGTGGTTAACTTTAAGTCCAATTTATAAGAACGGACGAACAAACTCAGTGATGTCTCCCGCCATTGAGTAAACATAAGATCCATTTTGTGTGGGAATGTCAGGGGGGTCTGAAAGACATCTCCTGCCCCAACAGTCTCTCCTTTCATTACTACTAAATTAACAAATATCCCTGCCCAGTACACCTGCGTTCCCCAGCTCTTTTTACTGCTGCATCCCATGTTGTAGTGCCTTTTATTGGCATCCATGCACAGCACACACGCCTTAGGCTGTCACCCCCTCTTGCATATTCCTCAGGTGTACATGTCATATAAATGCATCCCCCATCCCCGGCCAGGTCCACCCACACCTCCTGATGGTTTTCCAAGTCTGCGGGCTCTTCAATGGTTGTGTGCCAGAGATTATCCACTATATCTCCCGTATTGTATACTGCTGTCATAGGATATTTGGGCTCATTACTTTTGCCCGTTTGTACTTGTGCTTCCCTATATCATGAGGCATCTTCTTTGGGTTGCCCACTGTCAGCATCATCATAGCACTACTAGGGATCGCTTCAGCACAGCATCAAACCCCTACCTGGTACACACAGAAGATCAGCAGCAGGAAAGCTATGATAGGGTGCCAGTAGCTTAATTGCAGTCCAGAACCATGATCGGTACCCAGTCGAACACCATGTCGAACCAATCACTGGGCTGGACAACACCTTCCTTTTTCATTCTTACTCCGAGGTGTGTACTGCAACAATTCCATGTGATAGTGTCCCATTGTCAGCATCTGAAGAAGGTAAAAAAATAAAAGAACATGCGCTCCTGATTTTTTGGCAAACACCACCTTCCATTGCTTTGAGGAGGTTCAAAACGTAGCGGTTCTGCGTCGGCATTAACCACAGGGCTCTGAGTACTACCTTGATGACATTGAATCCCTCCTCAGTGTTATTAGCCAATTGGATCAACTCTAACCTCACTATTTGCAGCCATTTGGCATTTTCTCGGGTTTGGATACTAGGTATAGGTGATGCAAAAAATGTCTCTGCCGAATTAAATAAATTATACTGGTCCGGAATTTGAGCCAGAAGGTTTGAATAGTCTTTGGAGAGGTAATTGGATGATCTTCATTTACGCAATACTTTATCTTGCAGCTTCTCTTGTGATAGAGCATTATGGATGGGGGTTCTCCGTCTGTTGACTGGGGTGCCAATGACATTCTGACGGGCACCCTCTGCCCCTAGACGTGGCTCTCAGGAATCACTATCAGGGCAGAATGCAGTGATGCCAGAGCACAATTGCCCCTCCATGATTGCGGGAGGTGCAAATATGCCTGATTGCCACACACCCAATAATTGTCCATCAAGGCAGCAGCTCCTTTTGGCATATCAGGAATGACAAGTGTTCTATGGCAATGCCTGTTTGATCCCAGGGGCACCTTTCCTTCTCCACGAAAGCAAAGTTCGAAGGTTTCTTCACGCTGTATTTTGATCGGCTTTTTGAGAGCTGTGACGCAAGTGAGCTTTGTGATGTGTTTCGACTACGTTCCAGCACATGTGTCTTCCATCCATTTCAGTCTCTCATCCATCTGCTCATGTAGTGCATTAGCCTTGCCCATTACTGTTGCGTCATGCCATTTGCTTTCAGTAAACATTGTCCCTTTTATTGCAAAAAAAGGCTCCTTGAAACATGTAGCCCCTTCTGGCTTCTTTTTGCATAATTTTTGTCGGAGGAATTAATTGTAGTTTCACTATGTGTGCCTGGAAGGTACTTTGAATTCTACACTGTGCGAAATGAAGGAGACACTGGGCTTCCACTATTGGGGTTTTTTTGTGGTACTAAAACCTTAGGTGTTCCTTATGCATGGGGGATCAGTGAACACACATAACAGCTTTCATTAGCAGCCTGTCTACTGTGGAGCTCATGTCTGAGTACAATTTGTTAGACTGTTCTGGGTGCTGGGGGTCTTCAGTTGTATCCAGCCCCAATCCATAGTCATATTACATCATATTTGTGCTGTTGTATTCCCCTCCACCCCCCCCCTCGAGATCATTGTGGGTATGCATAGTGTTTTGGAAATAGATCCGGAAAATGCCTGTGTTTAATATTTTGTTTTGATCGTTATTATACTGCCAATACTGTGCAGTTGGAGGAGTGGCCAGTGTGGTAGCCGGGGACATACTATACATAAATTTGATATTTGAGGTAGGATCAGAGGTTGTCTGTGAATAAGTATGCGGTACAACAAATGCTGGTGAGGTTGGTTGACAGTCATCATATACATATATTACATTTTCACTTACATTCGTTATGGGTAACCCAGGCTCTGGTGCTTTCATTGTGTGGTTCTTATGCAGTGTGGTGTGATTTTCAGAGGTATTATGGTTCCATATCAATTTTACCCCATCCAATATTAGCTGTGTTCCCTCTTGTATCAATTTTCCCCGTCCCCCTTCTTTTACAACCTTAATGATAAAAGACACTCTCCAATAGAGACCTAAACATAATAATAATATCACTGAGAAAACAATGGCTGTGAAGTAAAGGCACACTCATATGAGTACGACCTAGTGGCATTAACATTATCCCTACTGCTATCTAACTCTCTTCTTGCTGTATTCAGAGGCCTTGTCTCCGCCATTGTAGTTCCTAAAGAGTGGGATAAAAGTGGGTTAATCATACCTTTAGTCAAAAAATACAATCATACATTTTTAAATACTTCTAATTACTAGTGGTAGAGAGAGGGAGAGAGAGATAGTAAGAGAGAGAAAGAGAGAGAAAGAGAGAGAGAGAGAGAGGGAGAGAGAAAGAGAAAGAGAAAGAGAGAGAGAGAAAGAGACAGAAAGAGAGAGAGAGAGTGAGAGAGAGAGAGAGAGAGAAAGAGAGAAAAAAGAAAGAGAGAACAAGAGAGATAGGGGGTCATTACGAGTTTGGAGGCAGCCATGGCGCTGTTAGCGCCATGGCTGCCTCCAAACCCGGGTCCGGTCACACTGAATGGGGACTTACCCGAACATTCTGACATATGCGGACCCGGTAAGTCCCCATTCAGTAAACCATTCCCCATTCCCATTTGAGCACCCGTAGGGCTCAATGGGAATGGGGAAGGTGCTAATAACGGGCCCGTTCCTGTTGGGACCCACTAAGGGACCTCGGAATATGGAGGTAGGGGCTTAATGGCCCTGCCATCCTTAACGGTGCCGTTAAGCCCCTAACGCCATGGTCATAATGACCCCCATAGTGTTTTCATTTATACATAATATATTTTCATTCTAATTTATTTTCCTTTTCTCTTTAACCACATGTATGGAACCATTTAATAGCACACATTTTATGGCCACTACTCTCGTCATTGCAGTACCTTAGCAACTACTCTCCCTCTACTCAATGTCGTCATTAAGGCACTGCTACTTCATGTTCTTCTGGCACTACTGATTATGGTATACGCTGTCATGCGCTTTTCTGACATCTGCCAGATGGATCCAGTATTTCAGGCCCTTTACTTTCACTGCTAAAGAAGTGCAATATATTACTTCATAAGGGCCATCAAATCTTGGAGAATTCCATCTTCTTACAAAGCTGCATTGTACTTTAATTCTCCTGGAATTAGTGGCTTTGCTGGGCTGCCAACAGCAACCGTTGTTGTCTCTGTCTCATCGTCCTTTATGAAGGATGGGGCAATTTGTTTAGCGATCATTCTCACTGCCCGGGTCAGTTGTGTCAGATATTTGTTGAATTCTTCACTTAATATTGTTGCTGTTTTGTGAGCATCAGATACTCTTCTCACTGGTGATAAGAGAATTTGCATGCGTCTCCCTGTTACTATCTCGTGGGGGGACAAGTGGTGGTCTTTACTGGGCTTTGTACGTAATTGGAATAGGGCCAAGGGCAAGCAATATACACCCAATTTATTTTAAGAGTGTGACACAATTTTGATAGTCTGCTCTTAATGAGGCCGCTTATCTTCTTGACAACTCTGTTCGCTTGTGGATGATAAATTGAGCACATTTTATGTTTTATTCCCAGCAGTGTAGTGATCTCTTTAAATAAGTCATTAACAAAATGCATTCTGTTGTCGGAGCGTATGACATCACATATTCCCCAGCATGGGAACACTTCTCTCACCAAAGATTTTGCAGCGGATTTCGCATCTGCGTGTGCACAAGATCCTGCTTCCACCCACCGTGAAAAGGGGCAGTTCACCACTATTAAATATCTTGCTCAGTTGCATCTGTCTCCCATGTCCGTGTAATCACTGTGCAGCTCACGGAAAGGGCCGATGGGGCAGGGTAGTGTTCCTCTCAATGTTTGGAGTGTCATCCCTGAATTATATGTTTGGCACTTGACACACTCAATGGTCATTTTAATTAGGTGCTCGTGGAGGTTTGGAACAAACCAGTCCTCCTGGATGTCTGCGGCTATGTTCTGTTTTGTTGTGTGGGCAGGGAAATGTAATTGTTGAAATGCTATTTGTAACAATTCTACAGGCATTACTACTTTTACCGTTATATCATGTTTCCATAGGAGATCCGTTGGTGATTGTGTACAGCCCCTTTTTAGCCATAGGTCCTGTTCTGCGGATGGAGCTCTCTTTTATAATTCTATTATTTGTGGTATAGGCAAAGCGTTATACCTGTCCTCCTTTTCCTTCTCTTGCCTGCTTTTTTGCACACTCTCTATAGGCAGTGTTTTAGTGAAATATGCAGCCTCTTTCGCTGCGGCATCTGCCGCTGTGCTTCCCAGTGATATTTCATCACTGTTGCATGTGTGCGCTTGGCATTTTACCAATGCCACTACAGATGGTTCTGCAAGTGCTTTAATTAACTCATTTAACACTTCTGCATGTTGTACTGATGACCCGTCTGCCCTTCTGAACCCCCTTCTTCTACAGTGGGATAATCCAGCTTGCACCGTAGTGGTTGCATATGCTGAATCTGAATATATTGTTAGTGCATAGCCTTTTGCTGCATGCAGGGCCTCAATGAGCGCTACCAGTTCTGCTGCCTGCATTGAATAGTGTATGGGTAATCTTTTTTGGACCAAAATCTCTTACTTCCCTTTTTCCAATCTCACTACTGCTGCGCCCACATGTTTCCCCCCGGCACCCATTTCAGGGTAAATCGATGCTGCGTCTCCTTCACCTTCATGAGTGGCACAGTCATGATTTTGTATGTCCTCCACTGTACATTGTTCTGTGAGAAATGTAGCTGGGTTCACTGTCTTGCAACGTACTATGTGGACATTGGGGCTCGATATTATTATCTCGTATGCTGTTGCTCTTTGTTTAGTGAGTGTGGGTTTAGATCATTTGAGAATGGCAAACAAGGAGTGTTCCACAAACAACATGACGGAGCAGCCCATCACGATTGTGGAGCTTTTCTCAATTACGAAAGCGGCGGCTGCAAGGGCCTGTTCGCATGCAAACTGACCCTGCATCACAGAGTCAAGAGTACCATTGTAATAAGCTAGTGGTTTATGTCCCAAAGATGTTTTTTGTGTCCGTACTGCTGTCATTAATGTCCCGTTGGAATGTGAAAACAGGAAAAACTCCCGCTCATAATCAGGCGTTACAAGGACGGGTGTGGTGGAAATAATTTCCTTCAATGTGTCAAAGGCGGTGTGCATTTCGGGGGTGCATGCTATTGTTTTGTTTTCTTTCTGAGCCTCTTTTAGCCCTTGCAGTAAGGGCCTTCGATACGCGGCATACTCTAGAATCCACGCTCGGCAATAGTTACAAATGCCAAGAAATTTCAGCATGTCCTTGGCTGTGTGGTCTGGCTGCAGCACACACTGTGGAAGCCCTGTCTGGTATGGTTCTTTTGCTGTCTTTGGAAATTAATTGACCCAGGTACAATACTTCTGCAAGGCATTATTTGAATTTGTCTTTGTCCAGCTTATACCCCTTGTTAGCCAGCAAGGTCAGTAGTTCAATGGAGTCTTTCCTTCACATTTCTTCTCCTTCACTACATATCAGCAAGTCGTCAACGTACTGGATAATCATACTTTTAACAGCAATATTGCAGAGGTCTTCGTGCAATATTCTGTTAAAGATGCTTGGGCTTTCGCAGTACCTCTGGGGCAGTATGCACTGCTCATATCTTTCCGCCCCTAGGGTAAATGCTGTTAAGTATTGTGATTCTGGATCGAGAGGCACTGAGAAGAAGGCGGTCTTCAAGTCTATTACAGTAAAATGTGTTGCCTTTTTTTGGGATGCTACACAAAATTGATGCTGGGTTTGGGACAAGAGGGAACTCTTTTTGGACAATGTCATTAAGTGGGCGAAGGTCCTGCACCATTCTCCACGACCCACCCTTTGCTTTCTTAATCGGATAAATTGCAGTATTGCATGGGGAATCGGAGGGGACAATGATACCTTTCTGCAGCAGTGCACATATCGTTTCTTTTATTCCCTCATCCGCCTCCCATGATAGGGGGTATTGTCTCACTCTGGGCAGGACTGCTCCATTTTTTAACTTTATTTTTACTGGGGTCACTTCTTTCAACAACCCGACATCATATGGGTTTGTGGTCCATATGCTTGATGGCACTTGTTGTAAGTCTGAGTCGCAGAATGACGGTGGTGCACTGACAATAGCCATGAGCGTGTTTGACACTTGCCTATTCTGTACCATTATATCACAAGGCATGCATATCTCCATTATTATCTACCCATCAGTGTCATTGTCAGTGACCACCTTCTCATCCGTCAAATCTCACAGAGCTATGTTTAGGTCTATGCATAATACTGTGCGCCATTCACACCCGTGCATGTCCAATCAGCACAATTTGTTTTGGTGACACCTGTACTCCTTGCAAATCTAGTGAGAGCACTGTACCAGATAGTATTTTGGGGTAGCCACTGGCCGGAAAACAAAATCGGAGGGCACTCTCCAGTCTTTTCACGTTATTTCTGGCACTACTCTTGCCAACACCTCTATGCCATACATAAACATATGCCCATTTGCGGGGATTCCTCGCACTGTCACTTCATTTGCTAATTTCTGTATCAATAACATGGCTTTAAGGGTGCACATGCCTGGTGTGGACCACACCACGCCCCTGACTGTGAATGCTATGGTCATGTTGAGTTTGCTGAGTAGGTCTCTTCACAATAGGATTATAGGGGAATTTTCATGGTAAAGTAGGGGTGCTCGTACCATTTTTCCCCCCACTCTTACATCCAAATATTCAGTGTAAGGAACCATGGCCACAGCCCCAGAGAATCCCTGCGTCTCAAGATTTTTAACCGATAGTGTAAAATTGCCTTCACATAGACACGATTTCACTGCCCCCGAGTACACCATAAAGATGAACTGTTCTTTTCCTATCTCTGCCCCCACCAATGGTTCCTCATCTGGGCGTAAGGTAGTCAATATGACTGGACACGCTAGGGCTGTACCTCCTTATGGAGGCCTTTTTTGATAATGAAATACAACAGTGAGGCAAATTGGTCCCATGCTGTACCCGTCTCCGCCCGTCCACATATCCTGCATCCGAAGAATGAACTGCAGAGCCTCTTCCTCGTCCCCCATAGCACACTGCTTGATGGAATGTAAATCTGGGGTGTCTGGGAAGGTCCTCCTCAGTGCATCCCATACTAGTGCCCTTACATTGTTAAAGGATGCCCCATCATGTCGATCATTGCCCATTGTTACTGCTGGGAACCACGCCTTCTTCACCCACACTCCATCTTCCTGATCACCCACTGCCGCTACCAGGAGGCTTTTGATATCCCCTATGGCCAGGGGACCTCTGCTGTGTTTTTCTCAAATTCGTATATCCATTTTCCTGCCCCCACCAAAAGTGGAGGGAGCGCTTTTAATAGGTTAGTTTTGTCCATCAAAGCCCAAGGGACATAATGGGGATGTCCTGCTCCCTTGTGGATGAGAGGCATTTGCAATTTTGACCTAATCTTTCCTCTACTTACCTTCGCTCCTCTCTTTTTTGCTATTGCCATTTGCCCTAGCCTGTTGCGCAGCCTTCCTTTCCACCCTTCTTCACCTGCTTCCATCACTTGTGGAGTTGCCCACTGTATCTGTTGTATCCCCCCACTGCAACCTCGTCTGACTCGTCAAAGTCACTCCAACATTCCTCTTCCCTTTCAGATGCTACTGTGTTGTATCCCACGCTTACTGTTTCTCATTCTCGTTCCGCCCGTACTGTTTTAATTGGTGCGCTGTCTATTCGAAAAAGGAAATGCCTGGATTTCCATTCCTCCTCTGGTAACGCAGTGGAGTTTTGTAATGGGGTGTCCTCACCCTGTGTTGTTTCACACAATGTCCGCAATCGCGATAGCTCTGCTTGTGTATTTGTCACTAATATTTCTAAATCTTGTGTTGTTGGTTCTACAGTGGCAGGAGCTGTACTTGTTGGAACATATAAGCCTAAAGGGACGCCATTGGAATTAGCTGGAAAATATGGGGGAAGTGGTGCAGTTACTGGGGTGGCGGGTGCACTTGGCTGTGGTAGATATAATGGATCATAAATCTGTTCAGGGTTGCCATCTGTGGGTTATCCACATTCATTATCACACCAAACAAAACCACACAGGAAAGATTATTTATAAAAATTTGAATGCATCACCAAGTGTTGCTCTTAATTTTGATATTGCCTTTATAAACAGATTCCTGTTCAGTCCTCGTCAGAGAGTGGCGGGGCCGCCGGGCATGTAAAATGACCCTTTGGGGGGGTCAAGGATTCATGTGACAGGATGAGTTGTTGTTGGCTAAAAAACACATGCTAAGCCAAGGTAATAGCTTTATGTCGTTTGCTACTAAAGTGAAAAATTTGGATTTTATTAGGGATTCTATGATAAACAGAAAACAGTTTAAGAACAAAAGAGTAAACTTAAAAACGGGGTTGTCTTGCAAAAGAAAGGGAAAAAGATTTGGTAGTCCTCTCGTATGATGCTGTATGCTACTTGTTAGTGTACCATTAGTGAGGGCACAGTGCTGCATACACTCCTTGTAGTGTGTATGATTCCTTTCAATTGCTAGGGTTTCCCAGTAGAGTTTTTCACTGTTTCTCTCTATCCGTGTCTTCAAAAGAGGAAAAAGAGAGAAAGAAACAACCCTTTGCTGTGATGTTTTTCGTTTCACTAGATAGGGTTGTTTTGTAAGCCGACCGGTTTCAGTGGTTTAGTGTTAATACACCACTTACTTCAGGGCTACATAGTGCACCAGAATGAACACCTCCAATTGTTTTAATGCAGCCTTGTCTGCAAAATACAGTTGTCTGTCCACCCTTTCCTTGGTTTCTCTGTGTCCTGGATAGGGGAAGGGTAAAGTCGCAGGATGCCTGGAGACTTCTGTGCTCCCTGTTACCTTTAGCACTGTCGGACTGTGGTTGCAGGGTCTGGCGAGCCACGCATTCACCCTATCCTGCGACTTTACCCTTCCCCTATCCAGGACACAGAGAAACCAAGGAAAGGGTGGACAGACAACTGTATTTTGCAGACAAGGCTACATTAAAACAATGAGAGGCGTGCATTCTGGTGCACTATATAGCCCTGAAGAAAGTGGTGTATTAACACTAAACCACAGAAACCGGTCGGGTTACAAAACAACCCTATCTAGTGAAACGAAAAACATCACAGCAAAGGTTTGTTTCTTTCTCTCTTTTTTCCTCTTTTGAAGACACGGATAGAGAGACACAGTGAAAATCTCTACTGGGAAACCCTATCAATTGAAAGGCCCTCCCTTGTCCTTTTCTCCTGCCTCTCTATTTGACACTACTGGAGCCTCCAACTCCTTTTCCATATTATTTTTAGGGGGTGTGTCTTCGAACATCCTCCACAAATCCCACTTCTTGTCTATTCTGGAGCTACTTCCCTTTATACTTAGCCATTAAATACGTTTCCATGTGATCCAATACTATTTTATCAAAAGACCACTCTTCTGGCTAGACCCGGGGTGACCCCTCCACTTTAATTTCTGTCAACCACAACCCATAATACTTCTTTATTTTATCACTATAGAGGGGGAGGTGTTTACAAATGTGAGAAAGTGGTGTGTCCGCACCCATAATGTCACTATACCCCCTCCACCTTCATTAGTGCATATATGTGTGAGCTGACCCTGTTACTTCTAAACCTTTAATACATCACTTACACCTTTAATTCTTCACTTAAATCAATTACTTATACATTGCAATGATGGACATATATATGCAAACATATGACTAATTAACGTAGGACACAACAAATCAACAAATACATCAACACCATTGAACAGAGAACATAAAACCTCAAGACAATCCCTTATATCCCAGGCCCCTGCTTAATTAAAAGTCTGCTTTCCCCATTCACACACAACATTTACATCACCTCCACCCCTCCTGGGCCTTCCTCCTATGAATTATAGATACTAAAAAGAAGAGCTAATACTATTTTCCTGAGCCTACTAAATATACGAGGCTCCTACTTTTATCCTTTTCCTCACTTATATTCCAGCACTGGTCGGGACAATACTATGCAGCGCCGCCTACCACCCCCTTTCGGAGCTAAGTTCCTGTATCTCCTTTTACTTCATTACCTTGTTCATATAAAAAACCTAGTGGCCATGAAAAAACAAACAACCGTTTTTGTGTTCAACAATCACTGTATTCATTTGCATTCAGCCCAACCCATAACGCTGTTCCCCTTAATAAATCTGCTCCATGCTTCTCAAACTCTGACCTCTAATTCTTCTTGGAATCAATACTCACATGTCCGTGGTATTCTGAGAGCCTCTGTTCGCAGTCTATCCAGAAGGAGGGGCCTCCCCGTGGTGGGCCCTGTCTGGCTCCGGCGAGCAGTTGGGTATTCGCAAAGCCGGGACCCACAAAACCTGCTCAGGAGCATGCGCTTTTTGTAGAATTCTGGTCAGCCTTAGGTGGCGATGGCCCTCCCAGGGAAGCCCCGGATCTCCCCGCAGTACGGGGATGTGAAGGAACAATCACTTTGGACTGGTCACCACTTTGAAGGCACCTGGTCCCAACACAATACCAAAATGAGTCAAATAAGGATGCACCCCGCTAGGGAATGAGACCTGGAGATGGATTGCAAGTTGAACAAAGTTTATATCAAGTTGTGCATGCAGAGAACTCTGCTGCTCTGAGAACGCTCTGCCAAACATTACATGAACAGTACATTATACGTTCTATAGGGACATATGGGTCGGATCCACAGGATTGGCTGGTGGCTTGGAGGTTCAGCAGGCAGCACGTGGGCCAGCTGGGCTCCTCTCTGCGGTGAAGGTCAGGCGCATAAGATGCAACATTTCTAACTATCTATCTTAGCACAATGGAGACTAAAGACATGAGACAAATTACTATCATAAAAGTTGGCATTTTAAGGGGATACAATGAAGTTCATTTGACAAATATATGGTTTGGTGGCCCTTTACGCCCAAAAGGTTCATAAAACACAGTGCCGTGACCCAGGTGCCTGCCTTGGGTTTTTTGATCTGCTTGATGCCTCATGATACAGATTGACACATGTTATTTCTACAGAGGATATATGGTGTGCAGAGATTAGGCTGTAGTGGGTACTCAGCGTGGTCGCTAAAGGAATTTAGATGTGTATCTGCATCAAAGAGATAATGGGTCAGTGGCTCTGTGGTCTATAACTCAAGGTGGGGGTCGAGGGTGCCCAAGCAGGTTTGTGGCGACGGATGGACATGCAGGCCAGGGTTTGCTCTGGTCACACACAGGGCAGTGAGCTCATCGGAAGGGAAAGAATGCTGAGTGTTTGCAATAATACATGGCTGAGCTTCCGTGAGAAATGGGATTGTGCAGAACTGCCAGGGGACAGAGGGGGAAGCTGGGCTTTCTGTGTGCAGCGCTGGACAGAGGGACAGATGGCTTTTTAGAGATCACTGTGTGGCCTAGAAAAAGATGGCGTTTAGGGTGGCACAGAATGGAGCCTGTATGACTCACCAGATGGCTCTGTTTACCGTCTTTTTGTGGTTAACTTTAAGTCCAATTTATAAGAACGGACGAACAAACATGGGGACGTCTCCTGCCATTGAGTAAACATAAGATCCATTTCACGTGGGAATGTCAGGGGGGTCGGACAAGACCTCTCCTCCCCAACAATATCACTGATGCACACATGTTGGCCGTTACTTATTGTTTATCTATTCACTTGTACTGCACTGTCCGTGCCCCCTTTCCACGCACTTGCGCGATCTGAATGACACCTGGCCTAGTAGGATCGCTGTCTGTCCTCCCTTTGTTCCCCTCCCTTGCCTCGTCGCGCCTTGAAACACTTCTGTATAGGCGCGTTATAAATGCCATATCATATCATTTCTGGAGCTGGGGGAAGAAGTGTAATTCCATTGAACCATAGACACTCTCTGCTTTGAGTGAGTAAGTGACTCTGATAGCAGAAGGATTTTGCATTGCTTTGGATGAAAAGGAAACAGGGTGCTATTTGCCAGGTGCATTTTTAGAAATCAGTGTTTTCAAAACTGCAAGTATTTCCAGTGTGCAGAGAAACCCCATGAATCAAGCACTGCACATGTCAATGTGCCACTTGTTTTGAAATCAAACTGTGCTTTCTGTTCAATCTAAATTGAATCAAGTAATAATTGCCTGTTTATTACAAAAAAGGAAACCAGATGGTATGTTGAAGCTTTGTTTGGTGCCCTAGAGAAGGTGACGTGTATAACTCCTAAAGACTAATAGAACATAAATTAAAAATAAATATGTATTCTTCCTAAACCCCTGCCTGGTTCTTGGCTCATATTTGAGACAGGGGTAGGGATCTGTGTGGCTCTATATGAGTCAGAGATAGGGCAAGTTGAATCCCAACCAATGGTTTTTTGTGATCTTGTTTAACTGGGTGTAAGGATCGACCTACGTTGAGCCAACAGAGCGAGAAAAAGAAACCAGGCCTTCTGAAGACGTTGTAAGGAATAAGTCTGACGAAAACTGACGAAAACTTGGCAATTGCAACAGATGCCACGTTCTTCTCATGCTAATATCTAGACCCAATAAAGTAGCCCATAGTAACAAGCTCGTGTCTGTAACTATGGGCCCCGGGGGATTACTGAAGTGGTAAAGCCCCCCTGTGCTCGGAGGCTATTGCTTAAATAATATATATGATAGAGGAAAACCATGGAGAAAAGGCACCTGCCTTGAAGACTAAATGCCCCAGTTCTAAAAATGTTGAACTATGTTATAAAGTGAAGGCTGACATGGACAAATAATATATAACAAATGAAGAACGTGTAGCGGACAAACAAATCATGCGTGGCTGGCTAATAGCACCATGGTCCACCGCCTGACTTGTAATGAGGGCCAACGTGTAATGAGGCCCTGAAACATTTAAATATGGAATACAGTTTCACACAACACACGTGAAAAAAATAATTTTCTTTCTTCGACCAAGATACTGTGGTGGCAGAGATAAAATGTGTCTGGATACTGGTGCTAAGGACAAGAACGAAAAAAAAACCACTTCATATTTCTGAGAGACAGCACAGGCAAACATATACCATGGAATGAGAAGATTATGAAACACTTTGCCCGATATTACTCAATCCAAGACACCTTCCTAACGAGAATCATTTTGCCGAAAATCTATTCATTCGAAAAAGAGAACTTATATCCTTCCCCAAACAGTAAACAAGAGATATTTTGAGCAATAAAGAGATAGATTAAAAGAACAGATGCCCTTGGCCGGATGGTCTCCAGAGTAACTATTACTCTTGCTTTTACAGAGAACTCTCCCACAGATGTTGCCGAATGCACAACTGCAGCATCAGAAAATGACACGTCAACTGGGCCTTCAAAGAATGTATCTTAAATGTTATCCCGAAACCTGGAAGAGGCTCTACATTTTGTGGACGTCATAGACCAATATGCTTTATTAACAGGGACATTAAGATTTGAATAGAAGCATTCACAAAGATATTTAAAGCAATCCCACCCTATGAAAAACAGAAAATGACACTCGACGACTTGTGGGTATACAACATCACTGTAACAAAAATAAATTTGAGTGTGCCCTTCTATGTAGAGATGCTGAAAAAAGCATTTGATAACTTTGTCTGGTCATTCTTCCTCAAATGCCTTGAAAAAATGAACTATCACAGATGCATTTGTGAACACATTACAGAGCCGGTAACATGGAGCAAACAACAGGGTGAAAGTGGACAATGCCATCACAAAGAATTCCAAACTGGATCTGGAACAAAACAGGGGTAAAATGATATGATATATGATAAGTCATTTATAACATGCCTGTACACAAGTGTTTCAAGGCACGACAAGACAAGGAAAGGAAGACAGAGGGAGAACAATACAGGCGATCTTTCAAGGCCTTGTGACATTCAGATCGTGCAAGTGCGACAGCGCAAAAGTGCAGGGGGCAGAGGGGGAAGTGCCAGGGAGGTGAAGTGCAATCAGGGCAGCAATGCTCTGTGCAAGTGCAACCAGGGCAGCGCGGCTCTGCATAAGTGCAGGGAGGCAGGGTACTGTAGAGGTTACAGTTAAAGTCCCTAAGTGCGTGGTGGCCCGGAGGAAGTGCAGGGGAGACTGAGCATGTAGAAGCCTGGTACCTGTTGTGCTCAGAGGGTAGCCAGGCAACCAGTCGGTGCCGCAGATAGGTAGGTAGGTCAGCAGGGGAGGGAGAGAGAGACAAAGCAGAGAATAGGAATGTCTTGAGCTGCTTCCAGAACTTCAGGTTGTCCGGCTCAAGTTTGAGAAGGGGATGGGGCCATTCCGGAGGAAGGCCCCCGCAGAAGAGAGATATCTACCCCCCACTCTCTGCCTACTGAAGTGTCTGACCCTCACAGAGTTGGAAGTAGTTGAGTGAAGGGCTCGAGAATTAAGGTATTTTGGAAGAGAGAGTTGGATGTAATGCAGGCCCAAACCCTAAAAGCCTTGTGGACAATGCAAAGGGTCTTGAACTTGATCCTTTCAGCCACAGGGAGCCAGTGGAGAGATTTCAGTGCTGGAGAGGTACAGTCAATGGGCTTGAGGCCAAGGATAAATCTCTCAGTCCTGTTCTGGATTAGTTGCAAGGGGCGAACAGTAGGGTAAGGCAGATTGAGAAAGAAGCTGTTGCAGTAGTGTAGCCTGGAGGAAAACAGGGCTCTGGAGACAGTGAGCTTCTGGGGAAAGAGAAAAAGGGAAGAATACATCTGAGGACGTGCAGCTGGTAGTGTGACTTCTTGGTGAGGTCCGAGATGTGAGGGGCGAAGGAGAGAGTGGAGTCGAAGATGACAGCAAGGTTTTTTGCCTGACAGGAAGGCCTAAGGAGGTTGGGCAGAGAGAGAGGGGAAAGCGGGAGCAGAGGTCCCAATGAGAAGGATCTCTGTCTTACTGGCATTAGGCAGAGATTGTTGGAGGTGCACCATTCCTGAATTGCGGATAGACTTTCAGGAACAAGCGAGAGCAAAGAGGAGGCTGAGGGGAGCCTGAAAGACAGCTTTGTGTCATCCGCGTAACAATGGAAGTTAGAGGAGAAAGTAGAGATCAGATCAGCCAAAGGGGCTAAGTAGTCATTAAAAAGCCAGGCAGAGAAGTTAGAGCCCTGGGAGACACCACATGTGGAGAGGGTGGTGGTGGAGAGAAAGGACCCAAGTTGGACCTGGGAGGGCCGGTCCAAGAGGATGGAGGTTAACCACTCCAAGGCCTGATCCATGATGGCCCAGGTTCTCACGGAGTCGTCGATTGATCAGGATGGCATGGTTGACAGGGTCAAAGGCAAAGGAAAAGTCAAGGAGGGTGAGGACAGAAGGGAGAGAGTCAAGATTAGAGAGCAGATCTTCACTGGTGTTCAGGGGAGCAGTTTACATGCCTCTGGCTGCTCTGAAGCCAGACTGATGGTCATGAAGACAACCAACAATAATTGTGTGCTTTTTTATAGCACAACAATTACCAGAAATTCTGTTTCGGAGGACTTGCTAAGCATTGTTCCTTATAACCATCATTATTAACCATTATGTGGTACTTGGTTTATCACCTGGGCGGTTGGGAGCGGGAAGGGGTGAGTTGGCCCTAGAGGTATCAAACCCATGACTCACATCATCTTTTTTGTTTTCAAAACGAGCATGTTGGGCTCAAACTATCTTCCTAGTTATCCCTGCTATGCTAGTCCCTATTACTCAACCTAATACTAGAAAAACTAGCCATACGACTACTCAGCAGATTATAATCTATGGTGCTACAGGTATACAAGATGAAGATCTTGCTCTATGCAGCCAACAAGCTCATTTTTCTCCAAAACCCAGAGATGAACTTACCACGCACTCTTGAAAATATGAACACATTATTATTTTTGACTATTGTATTTATTAATTAACAGTGCATCATTTTGATATGGCATGACTTACATAGTAGGCAATATCAGAGAGTGGAAGCCGTTTTAGGGTATTTATTTATTTAATTTATTTATTCCATTTGTTACACGCCCAGACCCTTAGGTATCACAGCGAGGTTACAGACATCTTAATGAAGCATACAATACAAAAGCCATTATGGCACAATTACACTGGGGAAATAAACAGGGTATAACAATAATGATAACAGTTATTTACAAAGTGAAGCACAGTGTGGGCTATATATTTACACCATGGGGGTATATGCGGGAGCAGATTTAATGTAGGTTGAATAGTGTAGTTTTTAGTCGTTTTTTGAATCCTGAGAGTGTTTCCAAATTTTCTATAGCTACTGGAAGAGTGTTCCAATGTTTGGGAGCTAGGTATTTGTAGCTGCTCTCCCTGCTCAAGTGTTTTTGTATCGGGGTATAGTTAAGAGTGCTTGGATATTCGATTTTAGGGCTCTGGAAGCTTCTTTTATGGTAATAGCATGGTTAAGGTGGATGGGGGCATTTTTGAGGAGGCATTTAAAGGTGATGCATAGGGTTTTAAAGATAATTCTGGACTTAATGGGTAGCCAGTGTTGTTCTCTTCTGATATTAGAGATGTGATCCATTTTTATGATTCCAAGAGCTGCTCTCAAAGTTTTTTTTGTATGAGTTGTAATTTGCTGAGGTTTGAGATGGAGATGCCCAGTAGTAGGACATTGCAGTAGTGGAGCCATGATAGGATCAGGGCTTTGGCTAGTGTGATGCAGTTAGATGAGTTCAGGAATTGGCGACTGAGGGATATGAGTTTGGAGGTTTAGGAAGTGGATGGAGAATGGGCTTTCATTTGGTTTGACATGGTTAGGATAGAGTCAAGATATACTCGTAAGGTTTTGACGTGTTTCAGTACAGGTATTAAGGTGCCGTCAATATTGATAGCAGTGTAATCTGGGTGCAGGGCGCTTATTTTGGATTGGGGGCCCGCAATGAGAATCTCTGTTTTCTCGTTGTTGAGGCAAAGGCTGTTTAAAGCCATCCAATTTTGAATTATGGCACAGATGTTATTGATGGTCGAGGTGTCTTGGGAGTAGTTCCCTGAGAATGGAATGAGGATCTGGATGTCATCTGCAAAATTGGTGTAGATGACACCCATATCATCCAGGGCTGAGAAAAGGAGTTTAGTATGTGCGTTGTAGAGTGTGGGAGATAGGCAGGAGCCTTCAGGGACGCCAATGGGAACTGGTATGGGATCGGCGACTTCTTTGCCTATGTACACCCTGGAGGTCCTCTCTGCAAGAAAGGATTTGATCCACATGGTGGCATCCACAGAGAAGTTGAAGTCTCTCGCTAGGGTAGCGCAGAGTTTGTTATGGTTCACCAAATCGAACGCAGTGGATAAGTCTAGTAAGAGGAGGATACAGAATTTTCCTGAGTCTCTGATGGTATCCATTTGGATTTTAAGATCCAGGAGAGCAGTTTATGTATTGTGGTTGGGGCGCAAACTGGATTGTCTGTTGCAAAGGAGTTGGTTCTGTTCCAAATGGGATTGGACTTGATTGTAAGCTATTTTATCAAGAATTTTGAGTAGAAACGGCACTGTTTTTATTGGTCTGTAATTAGTGAGCACCGTGGGGTCGAGGCTAGGTTTTTGGAGGGGTGTGACCCCGGCTTCCTTGATGCTTGCTGGAACTAGGTTGGCATTAAAGGAGGCGATGACAAATTTAGTTATGATGGGAGTCAGTGTGTAGGCACAGGAGTTGATTATTTTGGCTGGGACGGAGTCACTTTTGCAGTTGGAAGCTTTAAGATTAGATATAGTATTGAACACTAGGTCTTGATATCCCAGGGTGAAGTGGAATATGGGGTTGTTACTCCCGTTAAGAGTGAGTGGGTGCATGTCAGTAACAGCTTTTTTGGCTAGAAGTTGTTTTTAGGTTATAATTCTATTTTGCAGTAGGTTGATTTTTGGCAGCTAGGGCGTCTTGCATAGTGGTACACCATTCTTTGCTGGTATTGATGAGACTGGTGGCTGGAACTGGGTTTTCCAATTCTTTTAGTATTGAAAATAATTCTTTTTAATCTGATGCAGCATTATTAGTCCGGGCGTTGTAGGCATTTGCTTTATGGGTGATAATGGCTTTTTTTATAAGTTCTATTTGCCTCCAGATAGGCTGATTCAGTCTCTGTAGTCGGGTGTTTCCTAAAAGTGTGTTCGAGGGCGCGTTTGGTTCTTCTGAGTGTGACAAGGTCTTCATTGACCCAGAGGCATGATTGTTTGTCGGAACGTTTAGTTTTGGTGGTGAGGGGAGCTGCTGTGTTGATAGGGGCTGTGAGAAAGTTGTGGTATGCATCTGCTATTAGACTAGGATTGTTGTCAGCGATAGTAATGAATCTAGCGCTATGGTCAGAAGTGGCTCTAGGTTTTCAGGGGTGAGTTTGCAAGAGTTTCTAGTTTCATATGAATGGAGGTCTTTAGGATTAGTTGCAACGGGTTCAGTTACATTAATGGTGAATGTGATGTTGTGATGGTCTGTCCAATCAAGAGGGGAGATGGGATTGATGGAAATGTCAGTATTGAGTGAAATAATCCAATCAAGGGTTCTTCCTTTGATGTGGGTAGGGGCATTCACTAATTGTGTGAAGCTCATGTACTTCAGGGAGGAATGTAATGCTTCTGCTTTATGGTAATGGTTATCATTAAACCCTAGGTTCAAGTCTCCCAGAATGATACACTTGGTATTGGGTTTAATGATGGAAGCTAATAGCAGCGGGATGTCTGTTTCAGGACAGGCATGCGCTCCTAGAGAACGGGCGTTTAATAAGGGCGCCACGAAGGATGGTAGGGAGTTTCTGGATGAGGGTTTCTATTGTTGTAGGGTTCAGGGGATCAGAGGATGGACTTAGTTTGGTGCTAGTTATAGAGGTGTAGTGGTGATAGCTTAGAGAAGGCTGATTGCATGGTATGTCCTTAGATTTTGGGCATTTTGCTCGATACTGGGTTCGTGACCTCAGATGGAAATGTCTTAACTCGCCTAAGGCAGGTAATGTATGGATTTCATAGATACTCTTATGCTTAAGAGTGGGCTTCTGTGAGAGTCTGTTGGTGGGGTGTTTAGTATCCTGGGTGGTGGTATGGATATTGACATTAGATTGAGAATTAACTGTATTATTGGTGACTGGTGGGAATGGTGACAGTAGTGGCAGGAAGGGCGTGGGCATGGGACAAGCTGGTTTTGAAAGGCACGTTTTTTGTGCGATAAAGTAGGTGCCTGTGTAGGGTACATGGTTGGGGATGAGATAGAATGGGAACATGGTAAGAAGTAGCCAACCTAAGATGGTTGAACGTGGCTAGAGTTGGATGGGGTGGTAGATGCGATTCTGTGATGGTTCTGGGTAAATAGACTGGTCAAGTACGTTGACTGGTCTATTGGTCAGATGGTCTGGTCCACCGATAGGGTAAAAGGGTTAATCTAATAGTTATGAAAGTAAGCTCGAGCAGAGTTGATGTACAAGGGTTGGACTGGCAATTGGGCAATGGGTTGGTCCCACAATTGGCATACAGGCTAAACAAGCAGTTAGGCAATAGGCTAGTCCCACATGTGGCATACAGGCTAATCAAGCAGTTAGGCAGTAGGCTAGTCCCACAAGTGGCATACAGGCTAATCAAGCAGTTAGGCAATAGGATAGTCCCACAATTGGCGTACAGGCTAATCAAGCAGTTAGGCAATAGGATAGTCCCACAATAGATAAGAGGTTGAGCAATATAGTATTTATGTATTTATTTATTCACATTAATAGAGCGCACATCAGCCCTTGGGCATTGTATAAATAGGAGCATTGTTTGACAGTGTTATCTAAACAAGAGGGGCAAGAGTGGGAACATATACCAGGGACAGTCACTAGAAGACACAATAATATTTGTTCAAATCGGCAGCCTGAGGCCAGTGTATAAACCATAGAGTGGCCCTGGGGGTAGAATGCAGGGGTGGTGATTTAGGCAATTCGTTTGGAAGGTCTTGGGGGGCTTTCCATTGCTCACAGGTGGAGTTTGAGACGCTTTTCGAAGAGTCACACCGAAGAAATTACTTGATGCCTGGTGGGAGAACACTGCAGTGGGGTGGGACAGGTCGGGAATGGAGTGAAAGATGAAGGAGGTACAGGGACCAAGGGGCTGATATGGTGTGAAGAGACAAGGTGCAGAGAGTTTGAGTGGGAGAGAGTATACAGTGAGACACAATTACGGGGCCGTCAATGGATTTATAAATGAGCAGCAGCAATTAAAGGCAGGAGGATAACTCAGTATAATATGCTTTCCTTGGGAACAGGATGATGCTGTGCAAATGGGTTTGATGCATGGTAAATTGCTTAGAAGCTGGAGAAGTCTGGCATGAAGCACTACATAAATCACCAACAACAGTGAGAACATTATTTTATAGCAATCTTTCCAGTAAGTTTACAGTAGGTGGAACAGGATCCATGTCAGTTGAAAGGGTGCTTGTCACAAAGCTGGGGACTCTGTTGAAGGGAGCAAAAGAGTAGCAAGGTGAATCAAGAAGTGGCTCATCCAGTTTGCCAAGCATAGGTTTAGAGATAAAGGTTTTACTTCTGTGGTGGGTGAGGTATAGGTATATTTTCATCTGAGAGAAGTGCTAGGAGTGTGCTGCTTAGCTGTAGAGAATTCTACTTGTGCCTTTTCTCACATGATTATCTTTGTTTTACTGTGTTTTGTTGTGTTAATAGTGAGGCCACGCCCACTTTTACAAATTTCCTGCAAATATCACCATGCGCGCGCATCCGAGGGAAGTACACTGGAGAAGTGCTAGGAGTGTGATGCTTAGCTGCAGAGAATTCTACTTGTGCTTTTTCTCACATGGTATGCTGGCTGCTCTTATAACACCAAGGAGCCACTAGTTGCAAATGGACCCAGGCAAAATACTATAACGCTCTTTTTCTACTTTTGTTGCAGAATATCTTTGTTTTACCATGTTTTGTTGCGTTAATCGTGAGGCCCCGCCCAATTTTTCCAACTTCCTGCAAATACGCCACGCGTGCGCATCTGAGGGAAGTGCACCGGAGAAGTGCTAAGCGTGTACTGCTTAGCTGCTGAGCCACTAGCCATGGGCACCTCTCCCTCCATGACACTCCCGGCAGCTAAACATATTGTAGGATTTTGAGAAATTGAGCTGTGGCCCCTTATAGGTATCTTTATCGTTTCTGTTGATTTATATTGAGAAAGGTGATGCCATTGGGGATATATTCTCTTAAAACAGGTATACTGCAAAGACTCACCTGCTACTGCACGCCTTAACAAGCAAACACCAATGAGAAAGACATTAACAGCAGCAATTGTTAAAATGTGTTGTGTTAAATCCCAGATTCGCTCACAATCTATGAGCGCTGACATTCGTACATTTTGTACTAATGAAGCTGCCATGACAACAACACCTCCACACATAGTTGAGACTCAACCATTACTTCCACCTTTGCAAATACTTGTTACCCCTGTGTCAACGGCATTGCCTATATGCGAATTGGAATCAATAACAGACTTGCCAATTCATCCATTCTAACCTGCGCACTATTTTGAAAAGAAATCATCTACTTGAGTGATGTTATCATCGTCATCGTCCTTTGTCTCTCATGCGAACAGGAGAAATCATCGAAGTTGAATATACATCAGTTGTTGGGGTAAACCTCTGTACATGGAGACACGTGGGAAGAAATCCTTTTGTCCTGAAGATGGCCTTGACACCTTTTTCCGAATGGACAACAGAGAGGATGTCCAATTCGTTATATGGCCGAAACATGTCGACAGCTAAACTCTCAATGGACGTTTAAATTTAGCCGTCCAACCAATTAACTTGTTGAAAAAAACGTTTTTCTTGTCATTTCCATTTTGACCGATCCCCCCTTTATTGTTTGTGTTGTCTTTTAGATCAAATATGTATGAATTCACCATTTATTTTTTAAACTAATTCTCTGAATTACATTAAAAAGAATTTTTCTTTAGTTATTTTTGTTGCTTTCGTCTTTGTGTGCTGGTAATTGTTCTATTAATTATAGAAATAGAATATACCTGTTGGTGTAACTGTTTGGTGATGTGACTTATACCTGTTTCTTGCAACTCCCTTTTCGATTAAGAGAGGGGTAATCAATTCTCTGTGCCTCGGCACCTTCTTTGTCTCATATATATTTACCCTTTTGAGAATTGTTTCCCCAATAAGAAAAAATTGGGTAATTACCATTTCGATATACACACAGATAAACTGCAATGTCAGCCATTGGATGATCTGGTAGCAATGTCTGCACTATCCTATCCACTCGAACATATTGCTACCGCCTCAAAGAAAACTACTAAGTCTGACATGGCAAACTCTGAGCAGTCCCCCCTGACTGTAGAAAAATGCAACACTATTGCAAACCTCACCCTTGATCAAATGCGTGAAGAAATCAAGAAATCATTTGCATCATACATGGCATTAAATCCATACAATAAGATAACTCCAAATATGTTGCCAATTGCATCCTATATTCCCATCTTGCGCGGCCCAAAGAATTGTCCGCCACTCCAGGCACCTATAACAAGTCAATGACCAAATGTTGCAAGTGGCAACTCAACCCAATATAATGACGCACAGCCAATGACATTAAATCCATCTAATTCTCAAAAGAAAGTCATGCAGTCATTGCAAGGATGGAAGATGATGCAATATAAAAGCTATCATCACTTGCTTATGCAGTGCCGAGAGTCACCATATCCAACATACGATCTAAATAGATCAAGCATGTTAAATATTTTAATGGAAATTCCAACCTTAGAAGATAGTACTTCATCAGAAATTGAAACAGAAGAATTTGTTCATCATTCAGATCTTACGAGTGCCCATTTATGGATACGCTCTGGAGTGGTACTTAACACCTTATGGAGAGCCAAAGTCTCTCTTTATGAATTAGGCTTCATGCTCTTCCAAGATAACTTGGCTCCCTCTCGTATTGAACAATCTATATATATGTACAGGAGCATCATCTAGAGTTACCTCCATTACTGAGCGTCACATTCCTCATAATTCTATGGGACCAGTCACAAGCTCTGATCCTATGGCAAACTCTAATTGGGCATATCCATAACAACCCTGGGCCCTTGAAACGTTCCGACTGCTATCCTGGAATACGCACGGATTTCAGCATTTAATAAACTCGCCCTCTAGCAACTTGCATGAATTCGACATCATTGTACTCCAGGAGACTTGGCTCTCATATGCCCCCATATGGGATGGATTCGATCTTGAGATCATCTTGGTTAAGCTTATCCCTAGAGGTCGTCCAATGGCAGGACTTTTAGTTGTCACAAGAAAATCTAAGAACATTACTTTACAATCCTGGCTCTCTCCAAGCCCCTACTTCCAATTGTTTAAAATGAAGAGACATCCATATATAATTGCTGGGGCCGGGTAGACCTGCAAGCAGATGACTTTTTTGACCAATTGGAATCCATCTTGGACCTACTCTATCTGGAGCCCATAATAACCAACATAATACTTCTGGGAGATCTAAATTTACATTGTCTCGCGCATGTAATGGGTGTAGAACAATCTATAATCCTTCACTGGTCCCGCCTCATGCGCGAGAGACAACTGGTAATGCTTAACGAAGAACTTCCGGGCGCCATTCCGCCACAAAACACCTGGAGCAGACAATCCCAAGAAGCTATTATTGATTACATTTACAGTGACAAGAAAATCGATGGCTGCAGCAGTATCTCTAGAAATAAGATCTAATGAGCATAGCAACCATGAGCAACTTTATTTAACTTGGTCATGGCCGATCTATCCTCGAGACACCCTTCAACAGCAATATCTAAGTCAGTTATGCGTTATAAATGCAAGGAATCGCTTAAAATGGACAGGCAACTCTCTGAAAAATCTAGAAACCATGCTGACATTTCAGGATTCAACAAACATCTCGAATGAAGAGGGCAGCTATGTAACATCCCTACAGAGATTCACACAAGTGAAATCAGTAGGCAGGCAAACTTGTTATAAACATCTGCTTACATTTGATTATGAGTTAAAAACAAAGAAGACAGCAATTAGGAGAATAACCATGCTCAACGAGATGGCATCGAAAACATCTGTGGGAATCTGGTTGTTACTAAATGGAGCCCTTCATAGAACTCAACTATCAGTTCAAATAAATCCAATCCCTGAGCAACAGTGGAATCAGTTCTACACAGAACTCTATCGCTCCTCCTTACCTGACTCTCTAGCAGACTTTACCAACGTGATGCCAAAGTGCCGAATGCAATTTGACAAGGATGATATTTTACTGTATATCTCTAAGTTGAGCTCCTCAAGGGCCCCTGGCGCAGATGGCCTTAACAATGTTATGCTGAAGCAATGCCCCGAAGCATGGGCCAATATTTTGGAGGTAATGTTTAGGCAAGCTCTAGACACAGGTTCCAACCTCTTGGTTAAAATCAATCATCATCCCTATATTTACAAAAGGAGATAGAAGCAACCCAGCAAGCAATGGCCCATTACTCTTCTTGACACCCCATGGAAAATATTTGCACGTATTCTTTTGGGAGATTTCAATCATTGGGTAACTAACATGAAACTTCGGGATCCATTCCAGACAGACTTTATACCTGGAATAAGTACAACCATTAATTTGCTTACCATCAACGCCATAAAAGCACAGGAACAGCAAAAGAATCAACCGCTATATATGGCTTTTGTAGATTTTGGAACAGCATTTGATTCTGTCCCTAGGGAGATAGTGTTCAAAAACGAATTGACAATCAATGTCCACTTTACATACTGAAATTAATGTATCAGTATCATACAAACACTTCAATCCAGGTCCGTCTCACCACGGATGGACCTTTTTCATCTCGAATTTGCACTCAATTAGGACTGAAGCAAGGCTGTATACTTGCTTCAGCCCTTTTTAATTTTATTGTTGCAGACCTTAGCCAGAGATTTGTGGGCCTCATCACCGACTCACCTAAATTAGGCAGCGAAGTGATAAAATGGTTACTATACGTGGATGATTTAGCTCTTATGTCCAAAACACCAAAAGGCTTGCAAATATTACTTAAGGCTCTGGATAAATATGCGTAAAAAAATTAATTGTCCATCAATAGAAAGAAAACTCAAGTAATCCAGTACGGTATAAAACCAAATAAAAGGAATGATCGTAAGTGGATCTTGCAGGATGTTTAACTTCAAGTAGTTAAAGAATACATATATCTGGGTCTTAACTTGAATGAACATCCCTCTGATCTACCATACCGTGAGGATCTTAAAACTAAAATGTCCACTGCTATATCACAAGCAAAGTTAATTAAGGCTAAGTATGGTAAATTCTCCATTGTTCCAGTAATGACATACTATAAGCAAAAGGTCACCCCCACCCTATTATATGGGGCAGAAATGAAATCATGGAAGACAGAAAAATTCTCGTAGAAACTAGAAGGCAAATATTGGAAGAGCGTATTGAGATTGCCTATGTCCGAACCCATGCCAATGATCAGATATGAACTAGGCCTTCTGTTGTTGTATAGCGTATACACTTGGAAGCTTTGTTCCTTGTACCGAAAACGTCTGCTTGCATCTGACACTGCTTCTTTGTTATTTGTTTTATCTGTATATGTTAAATCATCAAACCATCAATTCACTGAACAACGGAGAACAAAGGTACAGGATGTTCTGCGTGATGCGGACATATCCGTTGATCTTCTTTTGACAAATCCCAGCCAACCTAAAGTTAAATTGTGGCAGTGGGACTGGATAAAAACAAGAGAGAAGTGTTTGTCTTATAAAGACATTGATAACAGTCCATTTTTAGTAAAGAAGTGTGGTACACTACCCTCATATTTGACCAAATCATCTGATCCAACTCATAGATCTGCAATTATGCGATTCAGGTTAAGCTTGTGGTGCCCAAAACAGGTTTTAGCAAGATGGCAACTGATTCCCCTTTCTTTTTTTAAATTTTATTTATTTGCATTTTTAAAGCACTTTTTTTGTCTTACTTGCGTATTTATAACGTGCTTAAACACCCAGAGGTTTCTAAGGGCGGACCCGTGTTGCTTCATATCGTCTTGCTTCCAAGGCGCGCACGTTGCCGCTGAGCTATCCTCCCGGGAGCTTTCTGATAACATATGTCGATTTTGTAAGCAAGAATGTGAAACCATAAGGCATTTGATGGTTGATTGTACTCAGTTGCTACCTGAAAGAATATGCAATTTTAATGCGCATTTTAAAGATGTTCTAATCATGACTACAGATGTGTTATGGAAAAACTTGCTTTGTACTGAAAGACAATCGATTAGAATTGCAATTGTGAATTTTCTAGTGGCCTTGAACATAAATCGTGTGGATGTCGACTATTGACAGGACTGAATGTACTTACTAGCAAGGTCGATAGTCCTCACCCACCCAAAAGTTATATGGAGATCATTTTATGTCATGATTGCAGTTTTTGTCCTTTTTTTTCTTTCTTTCTTTTATTTTCTTTCCTCTCTTATTCATTATACATTTTATTTGATTGCAATATGTATGTACATTTTTTATGTATCAGAAATATGACCAATTTAAGACATTGTAATTGTTAATTGTTTATATTTAATATGGAATTGTATCATTTGTTATTGAAGGGTTGATATGTTAAATCAGCCACATAAATAACTAAAAAAATAGGTGTATTTTCTAATGCTTAGGAAGTTGAGTATAGCTACTGTTGCAGTGGCCCTGATGAACTGGGAGATTTTCAGGGTGCAATCAAAGAGAGCCCAAAGATTACAGATCATGGGTCGTGGGTGGTGGGTTTGGTGGAAGGGGATCTGTGGGGACAAACACATGAGAGTGGGGCTGGCATTGGAGGTAGGTAGAAAGAGGACTTCCTACTTTGAGGAGTTGAGGATGAGGCAGTTTAAGCCATCCAGTGGCGGGTGGTGGTTAGGCCATTGGTTATGTGTTCAGTGGTTGCAGGGGTGAATCAGGGGAAGAAGAAGACGATCTACTTTTCATCAGGAAAGCTATGATAGTTAAAGCCAAGGGAGGAAATTAGTTGGCCGGGGAAGGGTATAGGGTGAAGATAACTGAGCCTAGGACCGATTCTTTAGGAACACCCTACGGGAGTTATGTGGGGAAGGAGGCTCTGGAGTCCCATTAGTTGGAGAAGTAGCAGTCAGAGAGCTAGGAGGACACCCAGTAAAGTACATTGTCCTTAAAGCCAATGAGTGACTGTGTTTGGAGGAGGGAGGTGTGACTCACAGTGTTGAATGCAGCAGAACGGTCTGGAAGCATGCAGTTAGAAGCGATGTGAGAGTGTTGTGAAGTGATAAGAGAATTGGTGACATGGACGAAAGCAGTCTCAGTGGAGGGTTTGGACCCCAATCCAAACTGGAGGAGGCCAGCAAGTGAGTGTATCTTGGGATAGTACCCTAAGCATTTGAAGATAAACTTTGAGGGAGTTAGGCTGGTAGGGAAGGAGAGAGACAGGTCTGTAAAATGAGGGGTTGTTGGATCAGGACTTTGTTCATTTTAGTAGTGGTATGGCTGTGGTTGTTTTATAACAGAATGGGAAGAGCACAGTTGAAAGAGAGGTTGAATAGGGCAGATTGGTCAGTAGAGGTGAGGGGTGCAAGATCTTTAATAATTTGTGGTACAAAGGGATCAATTAGAGAGCAGGATAAATTGGCAGAGTGAAGAATGAGTAAACATTCAGTGGGGTAGGTGGAGTGGGAAAGAGAAAAGAGTGTGGGGAAGTGGGGAGAATGAAAGTAGTGTGAAGGATAGACAGGCCCAGAGGTGTCCTGAAACACTTGTGTATGAGCGCGTCACAAATAAAATATCATGAAAAATATCTTATCTGCCCTTTGCTAATTCTAGAGGCGATATGTCTTTCAGGCAGCAAGGAGCATTGGTGGAATCTATCTTTGCCTAGTAGCATACACAGTGATGCAAAGTTGTCTGCAGCAGCTGGTTGGCTAGGGAGGTCCAGGGTTGAGGATGTGGGCAGGAAGGGATATATCAGCAGGCAGCGTAATGATTGCTGAAGGAGATGGACAATATAGTGCAGTCATTTTCTAATGTTCGTCAAAGGGCGCAAGTATGTAGTTGAGTTAAGCGTGACATGATGCAAGGCGGGAACCCCTCTCAGAAATGTATTTTTCCAGGCTCACCTAATCAGCCATGGGGTGTAGAGTCCTCCACCCATATGACAACTACCATTCCTTCACTGCTGTTTTGTTACATAAGAATGTTTTTCATGGGAACCAGGCCAACGAAGGAAGGCTTTTACTGCACCCCTAAACTACAATCTAATTCAGGAAAGAAAGGGCATTTATTCAACTTCAATCTGCAACCGGTCAGACTCTTCCCACATTTGCTGCAATGTAATCAATGGCTACAAATACTCATAACATAACCTTTGAATAAGCTTGGAAGGGCTGTTAAAAATGACAACTTCCCTTTCTCTACAGCAACATTGCCATCAGTAGATTATCTCTATTAAGAAAGCAAAGAAAAGTATTATGGATACAGTAGTAGAAAGATTGTTCAGAGATTGTATTGCCAATTGAGAAAATTACATCATAGGAGGTACACAAGTTATCTGTACACGGGATATTTAAAATGCTCTCTTCTCATTAAATTCAATTTCCACCACTTGCATACTCTTATTTACATATGCTATGCTCCTCACTTTGTGTAATAATTATAACAGGTTATCAAACAATCTTGGCACACCCTTAGGCCATCTCTGCTGAAACTCTATTTCTAAGCTTACTTCTCTCCTTTGTTTTGTGTGCCAGAATTCGTGTCTGAGAAACAAAATGAGTATCGACGGAAGGCAGAGATACCCAATCTATATATGCATCCTGCTTTTGGAATAATAGCTTACAAACCAATGTTACTCCAGCAACCTTCCGATCCCAATGCGATCTACTACTTAACAGTACTATAGATGTAGCTGTAGGGGCTCTGAATTTTAGCAGTGAGCCCCTACATTTCAACCGTAGCTTCATGTTATGTTGTTATGTTAACAGTTTTCATACCGAAGTACAGCGCAACCAATACCAAAAGAGGCAACCTGGCGCTATGATTGAAAAGAAGATAACACTATGTCAGAAACTAGAAAAGCAAAGTTTTCAGACCTTTCCTGAAGTGTGCATCAGTGGGACAAGCCCGAAAGGCCATTGGGAGAGCATTCCACAACATGGCAGCTCTGACCGAGAAAGAGCGACCTCCTATTCTTACACGACGGACCCTAAGGACAGCCAAAAGAGAGCGTTCCACTGAGCGCAGTGCACGAGTAGGGACATATGGACGAAATTTCAATTGCAGATATTCCGGGCTAGTAGCATAGAAAGTCCTATGCACTAAAGAGAGGGATTTGAAAGACATGCTTGGCCACTAGGAGCCAATGGAGAGACCTGAGCACGTGTGAAATGTGCTCCTGGTATGGTGTGCCAGTGACAAGATGGGCAGCAGAATTTTGTAGGACCTGTAGACGATGAACTAAGCAATCTGGCTCAGCCAGATATAAAGAGTTACAGTAATCGATCCTACTAATACCCAGGGCAGAGAGCACGGGGCGCGCAAATGAGGCAGAATATAGGGCATCCTGGATTCATCTGATTTCATCTTTTAGCATGCACATGTTAACGTGGGTTTGAACTGCAGTTGGGGGCCAGGGGGTGAAACTCATTTCTGGACACAAGAGTGTGAGTCTCAAGCAGAATAAATAGATGCCAATGCACAGAGCACAAGCTTGAAATTGCACATTGCTTCAGAATGATATCTCAATGGACTAAGCTGCACTCAACATAAAACTAATATAAATTAACATAATAACACAAACCAAGTAACATGTAACTGAATCCCTTAATAACATTTAGTGCAAGTTTGTCCATAATGAAATAGCCTGAAGGCAGATTGTAAAATGCAAGATGCCCTTTAAAATCGGAAATTAAACTTGCAGGCTGAATTTGCCCTGGGTGACAAAAAATGTGCAGATCCGTTACACTGAAAACAGGGCATTGTATTGAGCAGGAAACTCCTGGAGAAATGTATCTTTTGCTCTCCAGCAAGGAAACCAGGAGAGGTCTTTCCCTTGAGTGACAGGGGGATGTAATAAAAAGGGGTTTTGAGAGGGAGGAGATTCAGACATCTTTGGGCACCAGGAGATGAGGTAACAGAGGCTGACTAGGCAGACGAAGTTCAGTGCTGGCAGGCCATCTGATGATATGCCAGTCTTTATCTGAGTGACCCATGGTGAGGCAGGTGGAAAGATTGATGAAGATTTCTGTCTAAACTGAATCAGAAACATCGCCAACATTCTAGGTGAATATGGGTTTAAGTGAGGAGCTGCTGTGTAGAATGCGGTCAGTTAGTCAAGGCTAAGTAGAACATTTCATATTAGGTGCTGTCTATTTTTAAATGTGCATGTAACCCTGCATTTAGGCTTTGAAAAGTGTGCATGGTTTGATTGTTCCAAACTGTATTTCTCTTGCCAAGTGCCACGTTTCCAATGAATGTTGGAAAGACTTGGCACCGATAAAACTCAGAAAGCTGAATCAAGATATTCACACTGTGAAATATAATGTGCCACTCTGTGCAACTTGCATATTTCTATTTTATGATAAAAACAACAGATTTCAAAGTAACTTTTAGTCATTACATTTTTGCTGCAGTCAGTCCTTGTTATTTGATATGCATAAAGAGACAGGCGCACTGTAAGAAATATCTCAAAGTGAAGTAACTGCTCTGAACTGTTTAGCTAGAGAGATTAAATGAATGTTCAGTGTTTCAATTTGCCTGTTTTACAATGGTTGAAACTTGGCCAAAAGGGTGTATTGTGGTATTTTATATGATATACCACGAGGGGGCATGAGCCATTCATCCAGAGTGTATCAAGTCCAGTATTTTGTTTGTTGTTAGTGACCCTGGTAAAAACTATTATTAGGCAATATTCTCAAGTTAGTCTAACCACTATAAAGCTACCCCAACAATACCACAATATACTACCATTAAAAAAATACCATCCAATACCACCATAATAAAAATACCACAAGGTGATAGGTAAAATCCCAAAACATATCATACATATTTGGTGCGTTGGCTGGGAAACTTTAAAACAGTTACTGGGCATGGTATTGCATCCTATAGCATAACCATATTGTGCAATCATTAATTGAATTAGTGTTGTGAGGTGGTGCATGTGGGCTCATTTGATTCACACAATAGTGTCACCATCTCCGAAATCCAGGTTGAGTTTTCTGAATTGGCTAAATATCTTGAGGCAAAGCTTTATGCCCATGCAGTTTAGTCCTCGGAAATCGTGAAAATATGGAAAGACAAAATTACCACAGAGGTAGAACAGGAGGCATTTGAAAACATTTTTGATGAAGGAAGCATTGTGCAGGTGTGCCTCCTGGGGCTATTCCAAGCACCAGAATGCAAGGGGGAGAAATGCTGCATCATCAGATTATGCACAAAATTGTGGTTCTTGCTACAGAGGTCCATAAGGCTGCAAGGGAAATGCAGCGAAGCTATTAGCAAGTTACAATGAATTTTGGGCAATGAATGCGATCAGGTGCAACAGTTAAAAGCAGAATTAAAACCGAGGGAGCTAGACATGGAATTGCAAGCTAAATGCAGCAATATGTGTACTCAATTGGCTCAGAAAGAGTAACAATTCACTGAGAGTGAACAAGATTTAACCCACTTAAAAGCAATTTTAGATGAAATAAGACAAGACAAAGATGTTGCTATTTCGGAAATACAAACCCTTAGAGAAGATAACAGGGAGAAGAGAGACAATTCCATGCTATGGAACAGGAGATATTCAAATTACTGGAAGAAAATGACAAAAAGGACAAAGCGCTTAATCAGTGTCAGGCACAAAGCAATGAATTGCAAGCAGTAATCAATAAGGTCAGGGATGAGAATTCTAATCTCTGTCTTGAGGCAGAACAGCTTCATGAACAGTGCATATTTAGTCTCAAGTCTCGGGAAAGTATATGAGACACTACATTTAATGGCACTGAACTCAATCACAGCTCTGGCCAAGGAAACATTGTACCAACCACTATTCCTGTGGCCAGACCTGGTTATAACCCAATGGTGGGGTCTGAATCACCAGCAAATATTAACAATCATTCCGGCCCACAAGAGAACAGGAATGAGAGACAGAATGACACACATCAGAATGCACCGTAGAGTCCTATCAAAATTATGAAATCTATCAAGACTTTGATTAAACCATTCAAAAATGGAGGCAATAGTTGCATGGAAGACCATTTAGAAAATGTTGACGATATGTTTAAAGCCCTCCAGATACCTAGGGAACAGTATAGACAGTACTTTCACCTAACCATAGATTCAGCAGCTGATAGTGTCATTCGTGTTCTCAATGAACAGGAATGTTTGTCATGGGTGGACTTTGAGAAAGAGGTTAGACATCAGTTTCACCATATCAGTCAATACAGGATGCCAAAAAAAGCATCTTATACTATGACGGCAAGTGATCTTGTGCGTTCTGAAAATAAGTAACAAGTTGATAACCTCTGCACTGATGAAAACACAGATGCCTGTGAATCACCTTTGAATAACAGTTCTGAATTACTTACTGATTTCAAAATAAGAAAACTAACAAATGAAAGTGAAAGGGAATTTCAACACACGCAAAAAGGGAACGTGGTTCAATTTAGAGTTGAACCGGACTATTGAGGTGTGTGAAAAGGAAGAACAAAAGGGGGAAGTGAACAAGAAAAACCCAAAGAACAGAAAAACAGATTTAAAAAGAGCACCCAATGTGAAAATAAAACACAAGGCAGAGAGTTGGGATCAACAAATAGATTATCCTCATTTGAAAGTCAGAATACTGTTCATGCCCATACAGAGGAAACAGTAGCTCAAAAGGAGGGTTCAAGTGAGCCACCTGAGGAGTATTTTGAACCACAGATATTCCAAGGGACAGAAATGACAGGCTACATGCAAAACAGACATAAGTGTCATGCGGCAGAAGTTGACAGGCTGACATGACATTTATGAAAATATCCAGTCAAAAGGTTGCAGTGCAGAGAATCCAGACAATCAGAAAAGCATAATAAGAAATTGGGATGTGAACACTAGTGATCCCAAGTCAGGGGGGCAGTCAGTGGCTACACTCCCAATGGGTTCTGAGGCCAGGAGAATAGACAAAGAAATTCAAAGTGAAGTGGGCAAAAAGGAGGGAAAGATGGCCTTTCATATGCCCATTTTCCTAGCAAAGAGTAAAAAATATCTAAGGAAAGTACGTCCAGAAATAAGCAACAATTCTCACTTTTTATGTGTACTAAAAGTGGTTGAAGATAGGTACTAGGCTCTTTTTACTATTGAAGAAAAATGTAATACATTTGCAATGATTGATACGGGTGCCCAAAAGAAACGATAATGTCAAAAGAACTTGTGAAAAGTATTAATGAACGGATATCCCCACAAAATCACATAAAGTTGAGGCAAAGCGAAGGCCCTGTGCACAATTTCAATGGAGAAGAAATACCTATCGTAGGTGTCACTGAGGTTGACATAAAGATAGGGAAGCATCGGATGAGACAGGAAGTATTGATCGCATCCATTAATGAAATACCCTTTCTTATAGAGACGAATTGCCTGAAGAGGTTGTCGCCCCTCATTGATGGGGTAAATGGAGTATTGTGGTCCTAAACTAAAAAACCATTGAGACTTAAGAAAATAATGTCACAGAGAAACAGTGTAAAAGAATGCCATGCCATACTGCTACTAAATCAGAAAGTGCAGTGGAAGTATATCTTCAGAATGGCTGTGTGCCCAGTGTCACTATCATTCTCATCTGTCAGGATACAATGCGAGATGAAAAGGAGAAGCAGTCTTTGGAGATTTATTTGGACCCCAAGAAGAAATAGTAAACAGAAATGGATGAAAACACATTGCGTTTTTATCTAAATGCAGAGAAATGCAAACCAAACGTCACTCCAGAGATGAATAAAGAAAAGCACATTTCAACCATCTCAGAAATACACTTGGGAGATGGACAGCCATGGATTCCTATCCATGTGAATGGGCATCCCTAAATGATTGAAGTCATGTTTGCGCTTGAACATGAAAGAAGTTTTGTTAATGAAAAGGTACTCCAGCAAATAATTGACAGGGAATCCCAAAGTTCGGAATACAAAATCAAAACATTTTTGGCCTAGATGACCCTGAGGAAGATGCACGTTAAAGATTACAAATGGTCCTAAATGTATTCATCACAACGTGTGGATCGTGAGGGGACACAAATAAATTGTATTTGAGAAATGACATCATTCACAGGATGTGACATCATGCACAGGATGTGTATGGTATTAGACTTTCTAAATCCAAAGGTTTGGTCCAGGTTGGGTGGAGCTGCACCTGAATTTGAAGACAAAAGACAAGCTTAGCATTGTGCCCAAATGACACCATATGCAGTTGAACTGCAGGTAAAAAGGGATGCTACCATTACCGCATTCACCAGACAAACTACAGGATCATTAAGATACAGAAAGGGAACAACAGATGAAAGTTTCTGATGCATTTGTATGCCTAATGAATCCATGAGGCAGACAGGGTTAGAATGCAGATATACACCACTGATAGAGATTGGGGATGGCCCCATTCAAATTCTGGTGGACAATAAAGAGTATCAAGATATTCATTTGGAAGAGAATTCAGCAATAGTAATGGCAATACAGAAGTCTCACTACACTGCTGATTTCAGTAGTGTCATGATTGGGAACATTCCTGAAAGCTATGTGACTGCACAAAGTGAGTTGCCAGAATCCTTGTATTCTAATCTTAAATGAATCTTTAAAGTTCAGTCTGTGTACCCTATGAGCCAAGTGAAATAGTGTGCTGTCATCAAGATTATTGTATTCTATTCACGTTAAGTGAATATAAAAGAGAAGAGCAGCATATTGAGTGTAGCGACCCTCCAAAGCAATACTGCCACACGATTAGAGGAAAGTACAGAGGTTCCTCCTTGGAGGACTTCCCAGAGTTCTCTAAAATGGTAGAGGAGCAAATTTAAGCTGCAGATGCTTGTACAAGTGAAGAAGGAAAAAGACCAATTGAGAAAAATATTTATGGAATTCAAACAGGTTTTTGCCAAAGATGCATATGATTGTGGGTTAACGGATTTGCATGTTGCCACACTACCAGAACGACATGGGAGTGAGCCAGCATTTGTGTGACAATATAAGTTATTCCTGGCATGTTTGGAATCACTAGCTGAAATAATCAAAATATTTAGAATCTAGAGGAATCATTAGGCCTATTCATAGTACATCAAACACCCCTATATTAGGTATGTTTAAACCTAATGGCCAATGGCGCTTGTGTGCCGATCTATGGGAGTACCTGTTTCAAGGTGGCTCTTTCCATTTATTGATCAGTGTTTTGCACAGGTTCACGGGTCAGGGGTGTTTACCACATTAGACCTCACAGCTTGATACTGGTGTGTGCCACTAGCTGAAGATATTCAAAATTTGTTTGCATTTTCTTTTGACAAATCACAGTGTGCATGGTCCTGGACACCTTTTGGGTATGTCAATAGTAGAAGCCAGTTGGGATAGTCCTGAGCAAGGCACTCCCAGATGCCGCTGAAAGGGGGCGGGGGCAATAGTTTAGGTGGATGATGTGCTAATCAAAAATGAAGATCTGAAAAGCCATTTCAATGAGATTAGACATGTGCTTAGTAAGCTACAGAAGGCTGTGCAAAAGTATCTTTAACAGAAAGCACAGTGGTGTAAAAAAAAGTGTAAACTTCCTAGGTCAGGAAGTGACAGAATATAGATTAAACCCACAAAGGAAAAAGGTGGAGGCGATTCATAAACTAAAAGATCCCACTCATTTGAAAAGTTTAAAGAGTTTGTTAGGAATGACAAGTTATAACAGGGAATTTTTTGACAACTATGCAGAGATTACACAACCTTTAACAGAATTACTGAAGCAGGGTGTACCCTGGAAATAGTAAAAAGAACAAAATGAAGCAGTAACCAGGCTAAAAGAGTGTCTAATGAAAGCACCATGTTTAACATATCCAATAAAAAAACAGGATTTCTTTGTAGAAATAGGATTCACTGATCAATGCATGTCAGCAGTATTGTATCAAAAAAATGATGTGAATAACAAAACTATTGAATATGCTAGCAAAGCATTGTCACAGGTAGAGACCAAATTTTGTGAATGCGTAAAAGCGCTCCTGGCAACTCTCTGGGCTTTACAACATTTCCGCCCCATAATTCAAGGGGAGCGGGTGATTGTTGAAACAAATCACCAGCTTCTGCAATTTTTGCAAAGTAAGAGAATCAGATTAGGGAATTTGGCCCAGTCAAGAATTACTTCCCGGACATTAGCACTTGAAGGATTTCCTATAGTAGTGAAATATGGACAAAATAAAAAGAGCTCATTTTCTCAAGGAATAGCAGAGTTTGCATGATTGTACAGCTGTATGTGCACCTGATGACACAGAGCTAGAAACAAGTTTGAATGAATTTGAGCATTCCCCACACAAAGCATTCAACAAAGAAACATGTAAGGATTTACCAACTGTGTATGTAGATGGATGTGCATACCATGTAGAAAATGATTCAGAAAAAGAGCTAGTAACAGGAAACATATGGTTTAAATGTGACAACATTCCAAGACTAGGCATGAGGATAGGTCCCAGAAGTAGTCAAGTGGCAAAATTGGCTGCTATTTATAAGGCAATATCTACAGCAGTAGAAAATAAACTCAAATAAATAGTTCTAGTAACTGATTCTGATTATGTGTGAAATAGTTTTGTAGAGTATTTACCTGGTTGGAAAGTGAAAGGCATGCTCACCTATAACAAGAAGCCACTTGAACATGGCAAGAGGAATTAAGCTCTGGACAAAGGTGTGTCCAAAAATGGCCTGATAAACCATTGGAGGAAAATACGTGGTCATTTGAAAATGCCAGGTGAGGATAAGAAGGGAAATGATAAGGCAGATCTGTTAGCCAAAATTGGAGCTGTAATGGAGGAGTTATTGAACACCTGCTTGGGGAAATACAGGTAGATGTGATAACACGCTCCAAGACTCCAAAAGCATTTGAGCAGCCTGTGGCACAATGGAGTTTTGATACTCCAGATCAGGACCTGATCAAAGCCCAAAAGGAAGATGTAATTCTAGGCCTATTTCAAAACCATTTGCTAGACACAGAACAAAATTCTCTGGCTAAAGAGGATTGCAAATGGAAAGAGGAATTGAGAGTGTTATTAAAAAACAAAACGAAAGTTAGGTTACAAGACGGACTGATGATTAGAGAATCAGTGACAGGCCAAATACAATGGGTAGTGCCTTTGTCATTTTGGGGATTGATGTTATATCATGACCACAATGCCATAACTGCAGGACACAGAGTTTCACAAAAAAATTGGAAATTTTAAAAGATTACGCGTATTGGTCGCACATGTCCCTAAATGTTGAGCTCTACACCAGAGGGTGTTTAGTGTGTGCACAGTTTCCACCTATGTTACCTGCTCACAGAGCACCGTTGATAAAAAAGGGTTTGACGGTACAATGGTCTGTTTTACAAATCAACTATGTTGGGCCTGTAAGAAGATAAGCAAGGGGAAAGAGGTACATGCTGACAGTAACTTGTCTAATGTCCAAATGTGTGGAGTGCATTCCAGCTCCAGACTGCAGTGCGCAAATGGCGGCCACTTTACTTGTAAATCATATTTTTTCAAGATTTGGTTTACCTCAAAGAATAAGACTGTGCAAGTCATTTCACTAGTGCATTGATGACAAAAATATTGCAAATCTTGAGTGTGAACAGAAAGCTACACATTTCTTACTGCCCATCCTCTTCACGGGTATTGGAACGGTGTAAAAGATCAATAGTTGATATGTTCAAAATGTTTGTAGCTGAAGCAGGATCTAGTTGGGATTTGCGGCTTCCATTGGTACTGATGGCTATCAAGTAAAAGCCCTCTATATCAACTCATCTCAGCCCCCATGAAATATTGCAGGAAGGAAAATGGGTCTGCCACAACACTTACTTTACAGAACAAATGTACAGGTGCTTGTAAATGCATCCACAATTCATGAATATGTGGAAGAATTGAGAAAGCACTTGCAATATGCGTTTGCATTTGCGCAGCAAAATTTGGAAAAAGCTGCTGACGGTGCAAAGACATATTATCATAAGAAGGCATCTCTGAAAGAATATGAAATAGGAGACCAGATTTACAAATTTAATTTGGGGAAGGGGAAACATAAAAACTCTAATTTTCTTACAGCATGGCAACGGCCATATATAATTGTTTATAAGGTTTCACCTATGGTCTACAGAATTGCTAAAAAGGAGGGAGTATTAACAGTGGAGCAGTTTGTCCATGTTAATCAAATTAAACACTTTCACCCAAAACATGAAGTGAAAAGACTAGAGTTGAAACTAACAGAGAGTAAAAAATGTTTTTAAAAAAAATTGAATTGCCATAGCAAAATGTCTTGGCTGCATGCATGTCATGTTATTTCTATAATTTGTATTTGTGTGCATGACTACATTTGGTTTCAGACGTTCTAGTGAGAAAGGAAAGTAAAAGATTTGAGGTGCTTTTCTTTTTAATCTAGAAAAATAATTGTTTTCCCCATCAGTGCCAGATCCTTGGAGCGCCGGATCCCTGGAGGATACCACTGGATTGGAGTCCGCTGGAAAGCCCCCAAGACTGAAGAAGGGGGTGAAGATGATGACCCCAAAAGATGTGAAGATAATGAGCCCAAAAAAAGGATGACTGGCTGTTTATTTTGCACGGCAGAGTGAAAAGGGAAATATTTTGGCTACTCTTGGTGTTAGTAGTCATGAATGCTCCATGTGCCATGATTGTGAAAGCCAACTACTGATAGAGCTGAGACCGGCATCAGGAATTGCAGTAGAAGAAGCACTGGTGTTTATTTTGGGGAATAGAAGGTTGTTATACCAGAACATGTAAATTATCCTAAATGCTGATATAATCATTGAAACATTTCTTAACCATTTAAGTGCCATGGGGTTTTCCCCCAGTGCCAAGTCCTTTTTTGGTGCTTTCGGTATGTCGTCATTCAATGCCTTGTAACTTTTTTGTTACATGAGATATCTCAGCCAAATGTGGCTCCTTTTCTTCCCAAACGTAGGCAGTCGTAATGCCATCCAGGAATCCTAGGTTGCTGTAGGGGGGTGAGAGAAAATAACCAAAAAGGGCGAAAATGTTGTGTTTTTCAAAAAATGCCAATAAAATGATGTACAAAGAAGCTGTAGGTTTGCTGTGCTGAATTCCCCAATTTCCTGGCTTTGAAGAACAGGTTGAGTAGAAATGAAAAAAAAACATTTTGATCTGGTTATCAAACATTTTGTGAGAGGTAGGCGATTTTGTCCATTTTTGCCAATCGGACATGCGTGGATGGAATGGAAGAAAAGGGTAGGAAAGACAAATTGGAGGACAGAAAGGCATACATTTCTGGAAGTAGACAAAGTTCCAAGTTTAGGAAGGCATGATTTGCACAGGTCGGCCAACAACTAGGTAGGGGGAAAATGCCATAGATTGGGGAAAAAGTGGGAAAATGACTTTACAAAATGTATGTGGTGGACATGGTTGGCTCGGTACAGCAATGGCTTCTATGAATTTTGAGAAAAATAATGCTCCGCTACATTCCCCCGACTCTTGCAGTTAGGAAAGCACACATTTATTGTAGTGTTTCGCAAAACAAGCAATACCACAAGCCAAACACTGAGCCATGGTACACAGGAGTTGTATGCTTACGGCCTGAACAGATGTACTTAGCATGTGTAAATCAGAAAAACCAATGTGGTGAGGAACGGCAAGCATACATTTTCTGAAAGCGCACAGACAGACCTTTTCAAGGGTAGGTGACTTGTGCAAGTTACAAAAGTGTATTGTGTCTAAAGTAGCGAGAAAATGTAGGGCACATTTGGGAAATTAAAGGGTTGTGTGAGAAAGGGCACCAGCAAATGGGTCGTAAAGTTATGAAAACCACACAAACACAACAAATGTCACACCTTACCGCCTTTCCAAATGTGTCCCGATGAAAACGGTACCTCACATGTGTGGGTGCGCCAACCTGGGCGCCAAGGGGAAAACCTAAAAGACCCCTAACTCCATGTCTTTTCGGACAGCTGAATTTCATGATTTTTGCAGACGGGCACACCATACAGATATGGGCCTCGGGTGTCCAAGCCCCAAGGAAAACAGGGAACCCCATGTATTTCCGAAAGGAGGACATCCGTGGGAATCCGCAGAGGTCTGACTTGTGCAAATCGGCCCAGAATGTATTACCCAGAATCCCTGGCAAAGTCCGAAATGTGACAGAAAAAAAAAACATTTTCCGCAAATTTCACTCGGCTCACCCACCGAAACACGCTGCCAACAACACATGGCCTACCGTCCGCATTCCCACAGGTGTCCTGATGAAAACAGTACCTGACATGTGTGGGTGCACCTACCTGGGCACAAAGGGGAAAGCCTAAAAGACCCCTAACCACAAGTCTTTCCGACAGCTGGATTTCATGATTTTTCCACACGGGCACACCATACAGATATGGTCCTAGGGTGACCAGGCCACCAAGGAAAACAGTGAACCCCATGCAATTCCGGAAAGAGGACACCCGTGGGAATCCGCAGAGGTCTGACTTGCGCAAATCGGCCCAGAATATATTACCCAGAAACCCCAGCAAAGTCCGAAATGTGGCAAAATAAACCCAATTTCCGCACATTTCACTCGGCTCACCCACCAAAACACGCAGCCAACAACACATTGCCTACTGTCCCACATTCCCACAGGTGTCCAGATGAAAACGGTACCTCACATGTCTGGGTGCACCTACCTCGGCGCCAAGGGGAAAGCCTAAAAGACTCCTAACCCAAAGTCTTTTCCAACAGCTGAATTTCACGATTTTTGCAGACGGGCACACCATACAGATATGGGCCTCGGGTGTCCAAGCCACCAAGGAAAACAGGGAACCCCATGCATTTCCGAAAAGAGGACACCCGTGGGAATCCGCAGAGGTCTGACTTGCACAAATCGGCCAAGAATGTATTACCCAGAAACCCCGACAAAGTGTGATATTTGGTGGCGAAAAAAGACAATGTTCACTTTGTCAGTGGTTCTGGGTAATAAAGTCTGGCCCGCTTCGTGCAAGTCAAACCTCTGTGGATTCCTCTTTTTGGAAATGCATGAAGTTCCCTGTTTTCCTTGCTGGCTTCCACACCCTAGGCCCAAATCTGTAGGTTGCCCACATGAACAAAATGGGCTGTGCCGAAAGGCTTGGGGTTACCAGTGGGTTACCCTTTTTCTTTTGCACCCTAGGTAGGTGCACCCATACATGTGCGGTACTGTTTTCATCGGGACACGTGTGGGGACACAGGAAGGTAGGCCACGTGTTGTTGGCGGTGTGTTTTTCGTTGGGTAGCCAGAGCGAAATGTCTGAGAATTGTCTTTATTTCCAGCTAATTTCAGAGACATTTCCCTCTGTCCACTCACTGAAACAATTTAGCTTTAGTCCACTAATGAACCAATTGGTCTCTTGTGCTGTGTACAGACTCATATTGGTGTAAATGACCATGGCAATTGCTTCCCACAACTGCCGTTTGGCTTGAGCAATTAAAGGATCGAAATGCATCTTACTTGTGATAACTTTGGTAGTACGCTCAGCAGTACTCTTATACTACCACAATGATGTGATAGATTCACCAATCTGAGAGGTCAGACTAGTGAACGTAGCTACTATTCGATGAGAAACATCATCTGATAATACTGAAGTGGTGTTTGCTTTTACTAGTTTTGTTTCATTCCATCTTATGCGGTTTACGTTTGGATTGAAAGATATGTCCCCATTAATTGCATATGGATTGTCAGTGCTGGATATCTCAATGTGTTGAAGGAGACAAAGCGGGAAATGTTCACTCTCCACTCTAGGCACTGTAGCCATATCTTTAAAATACTGTATCCCGTTCTGACACTATATCTGTATTCCTTCGGTGATACCAAGGCCATGACTCAATTTCCGCAGTGCTTACCACACAAGATAAGTTATATTTTCTTCCAGGCCAGTGCTGTGTGGGATGGGATAGGATACAATTTGCTTAAGGAAAGGAAACAGCTTGAGATAGGAAACAAACAGCAGAGGGTCACAGTTGTTGGACTGCTTAGACTTCTCCCACCCATTGTGCTGGCACTACAGTGTGCTTACAATGTGTTGCATGCACCCAAGCGGGGATCTCTGTGACTTCTATGGCAGAATTTGTAGTGAACAGTACATGGAAGGACTCACGCCACTGCAGAGCCAGTGGAGAGTTCCATTGATAAATCTCCACCATTGCATCATAACCAAGCTGCAGGCTTCAGCAGGGACTTATTCACCTGTTTGTTGATAGCACTAATGGAGCAGAAAAGTGACTTAATATTGTGACTATGCAAATCCATTGTTCACACACACGCACACACAAGATAAAGAAGTAACGCAGTAACACTAAAACACTAAAAATAACGTGAAGGGTGACATCCCAACGCACGGATTCATTTGGTTTTTATTATGCACCTAAACACAAGTGTATCAAGGCACAACAAGGCAAGGGTGGGGTAACAGAGGGAGGACAAGACAACAATCTTACTAGGCCTTGCATCATTGAGATCGTGCAAGTGCACAAACAATAAGTACATGGGAGAGGGTACAGGGAGAAGTGCATCCAGAGCAGCAGATCCCTGAGTTAAGTGCTGGGAGGCTGAGACTACAAGGGGCAGTCCCAGCTATGTAGAACAGGATTAGCCAGGTGGCACATGCAGGGGGACTGGTCGGGGGAGGTGCCTGGTGTCCTGTGAGACTCAGAGGACAACCAGGTAGCTAGTCAGCCGACAGAGCAGGAGCAAGGGAAGGTTAGCAGGGTAGAGGGAGAGAGAAAGAAGAGGAGAAAAGGTAGGTCTTGAGGAGATTGCAGACAGAGGCAGGGAGCCCATTCCAGAGGGAGGCACCTGCAGAGGAGCGAGTTCCAGCACCCAATCTTTGCTTGGACAAGTGACTTACCCGTAGAGAGTTACAGAGAGATGAACACAGGGCTCTAGGAGGAATGTTAGGGAGAGAGAGTTGAAGTTAGTGTTAAGCGACTTCAATTCAGTACTACAACAAAGTCAGTACATAGTCTGGGATGCCCAATGAAGCCCTTATTTATATATTTTTATGACAAGTTCATATATTTGGATGATAAACCCTTGTATAACGCCCCTCTCTTTGAATCCCCCTGACCTCACTGAACCAAAAAGTAGGTTTGTTTTGCAAATTAAAAGATTTATTTGAAAAATTAAACAATATATATCACACTTTTATAAATACATTATTATTTGATAGCACACTTATGAATATGACAGTGATCAACAATGGATAATATTACACTAGCACACTTTTTTAATTACTTAGGAGTTGGTATAGAGAGGATAAAGTAGCTGAGAATGCTTTTATGGGTTCCAGGAAATGCAATGATGGAAAAGAATGCAGCACAGAAATAACTAAGATGGTTTCCACAAGAGATAATATGATCACTTTTTCCTTTGTCAATTCACTCCCCCCCTATGCAATATAAAGAGATGGAAGGAGAGCACAGAATTTCCAGGAATACAATCAAATGCAATACAAATTCAGTTCCCCCCTAGCAAGCTTGGAGCAACCGGTATGCTTTTAAAACATGCCAAAATACTTTTAATGTGATTTACAATGAAGTGAAAATATTCTAAAAATGATTTAATTCCCTATAGGAGATTCAGGGTAGGTGATAGCTACTTAAGATTGGTTCAGGTCAACACTATCAGTGATTCATGAGGGATTATCAGGTTGAAAACGGATTTCAGCAGTTGCAAGCAAAAGACAGCGATTTTTGACAGGTGGAGAAATTTGATTCAAATTGCAGTTCGCAGCACTTTTTCCAAGTGCGTCGAGCGCGATTACGTAGAAACTATAAGGAGTAGAAAGTCAAAAGATTCGGACAATATAGTGAAGGTAGATTCTCAAAAATAAAGTAAAGCTCAGAATGACAAATGACACTTTCACAGGTTTGAAATCACAGAATGGACACACGATTTCTATGATGCAGTTTTAAATAGGTAGAAATGGTTTGAATTAGATTATTTTAAACTAAGAGATGACTATGCACAGTTCTGTGGGTACTCACACTATAAATTTGAAATAGGCAGTCAAGATCTGGTCATGTTTGGGCTTCACTCGCCACGGACGGTCTCGGGTGCCGGTTCTGCTCACAGCGATCTGGTCTGGGTCTCTGGTTTTGGCAAAAGTTCTGGCACTGCACAGCAGTCTGGTCTGGGCCTGGTCTTCTATCGGCAATGCACGGCGGTCTGGATACAGCTCTGCTTTCTGGGTTCTGGCACAGGGTTCTAGGCCAGAATCAAACAGCTCGCCCGGCTGTTGAATAGTTTGGTTAGGTTGCTGGATTCTGAGGCCTCTGAAGGATTCAGCTTGTGGACTAGGCCTCTATGCTACAAGTTCTGAAGTCTGGATTCTAAGTTCTGGTTGTGGCAATAATAACCATAGTGGAAATGTCAGAGGGTCACAGTGTGACCATTTACTCTGACTCTGCGTATGTCACGTCCACTGTAAATTCAGGATTAGCAAGCTGGAAAATGTGGGTGTTCAGGAGGAGTGATGGCTCCCAATACAACATGCTGAATTATTATCAAGACTGATAAAGGCATTGCATCTCTCTGCAGCATTTCTGGTGGAGAAATGCACTGCCCATACCACCGGGGCAGATGTAATTTCCAAAGGGAATGACAGAGCAGGCGCTGCTGCCAAAAAGGTGGTGTATATGCCATTGGGCACAACAGAATATATGCCTCCCAACACAAAGTACCGTGCTCACACAAACAACATGCCCACCCACATACCACACAAAGGACTACAACTCTTTGTCTGTGACCCAACTACTAGATGTGCAGAGGGTGCTCCTCCAGATGAGCAGGAGCTCTGGACCAGGAGAGGGTGCTCCTTATCGCTCACAGATCTGTTATGGTGACTAAATAGGACAGGGTAACCAGTGATGCCCCTGGTACTGCGCTGCTTAACACTGGACCAATTGCATTACCCAGAGCACACTTCTAAGGAGTATGTCACTGTAGAGATACAAGAACAACAATGGTTCATACCGAACTTTTAGGAGCATGTGACTAAATTTGTAAACAATTGTCTGACGTGCTTGCATTACAATGCGGATCATATTCTCAAGACAATAAAAGTTATGTTACCTCGACATCTGCACATAGACTATATAGAAATGACACCCAGATGTAATTCTTACAGTTATGTCATTGTAGTTGCATGTCCATTTTCAGACTGTCTTGAGATGGGTCTATGCGCAAACAACAATGCAAAATCTGCAGCCACATTTTTAGTACGCAAAGTATTTCCAAGGGGGGGAGTGTGTGAAGAACTAAGATCTGATAACGGACCACACTTCGTCAATGATTTGTTCAGGGAAATTACATCTTTATTGGGCATCAAACACAAGCTGTGATCTGCGTACCACCCTCATGCCGATGGTATTGTAAAGTGCTTAAATGGCCTGCTCAAGGAGCGGGTCATGAAACATTGTTCCACACTTCACAAAAGCTGGCTTCATTGTCTGCCACTCAATTTATTCTCATTACATAACACGCCTGGTTCTAAGATAACCATCTCACCCGCATGAAATAGTAACATGCAGAAGAATGCATGCGACTTTCACTCCTGCACATACCTTTTCTTTTGTGCACAATGCTCTGCATGTTCTCGGGGATGAGTTTCAAGGCTATCTTAAACAGCTTACTAACTCCCTGAAATATATTTCAAGACAGTTACAGCCTTGTCAAAACACTCCTCAGGTGAAGTACTGTCCACACAGGAGGAAGAGGACTTGCTATCACAGCCACCCCTCTTTCCAGGTGACAAAGTGTTCATAAAGGACTTTATGAAGAAATAGTCTGACCCCAGGTCTGAGGGTCCCTTCAAAGTAACCTATAGCACCCCATTGGCTGTAAACATAAAAGGGAAGAGAGCATGGATCCATCTATCATAAAACCACAAAGACAAAACGAATGGCTCCCTTCTAGGAGAAGAAGGGAGGGGCGAATGAAGGGGAGTATTGCCAAAATGACATTGAAACAGGTGGCAAGAGGACGAAAAAGTCTGAGACCTAATATTTATTTTGCAGTAAAACAGAAAGGAGGACTAGCATCAGTAAAGAATAGATATAGCAATGAATGTTGGTTCAGATGTATAGTGATTTTTCTGTTTTTGTTCTTCCTTTCCTGTGGTTAAAAGTAGAAGTGAGGTATTTTACCCCTATTTAAAGTAACAGGAAATGAAAATATATCCTGTATATATGTATATAGTATTTCGAACAAAGAGGGAAACATTCTTTCTCCCACCAGAAGTGCCAGTAGAAATGGCCCATTGTCTTATACACCTGGTATTTTGCAAGGTTCAGGGGTTGTTTCAGGGACACAGGGTACAAGAAAAATGGATGGAGAAGGTGCATTCGATCTACGAGGACAATTATATAAAGATTAAAAAGATGGAAGAGGAAGAAGGAACAAAAAATAAGGTCCTAGAATACCAAACAGAAGGTCCGCGAAAGGGAGATCAGCTATTTACCACTCAACACACTCTCTCAAGTGTGAATGATAAAAGGACATCCATTACCTTGGTGCAGAATGCGACCCCGCTGCACATAGAGGGCTCAGTGTTCCACAACAAGTAGTAGGTGGAAGGGCTGATAGGGTGTAGGACAAAAGGATTGCTAGGATACACTGAGGAATTAACAGTGATGATGAATGATAAATGTCACACTATTTGGAATAATCACATCCAGGCCTTCACCTAGATAGATGATGGACAGCAGCCATTTTATATATAAAGGCACTCACACAATATTCTTTATGTTTCAGATCCACAGGAACAAAAGGTTAGATCAAATTGGGAACCAATATTACCTGTCAGAGGACACTTGAGCTGCCAAATATATGGGTTGGAACCACAGCCCTTATTGATGGTCTCTGGGCCTGTGGGTCCCAAGCGTAAGCCCAATTACCACCGAACTAGAGTGGCCAGTGCTCCCTTGTCACTTTACACTCCCCGTGCCTTGTGGTGCCCCATTCCGACATTGTGCCATTGACTGACCTTACAGCCCTACAAAATAGGGCCATCAGCCGCTTTAAGAGATCTATGAACACTGCAAATATTGAAGAGGACAGGAATTGCAAAGGAGTAGAAGAAACAGCAATTACTAGTCCCAACAGAGTGCAGACCGACTTGACACAATCCTGATGGAATTTAGGCTATTTAGTAAAACCGACATATTTTTTCCCTCTCTGCTTACCCCTAGTGTGCAGACTGCAGCCATTGCCAAGTGGGCAAGTGGCTGCAAATAACACAGTACGAGCTGTTACAATATGAAAATGGGACAGAGAAAGGGCTGAATGCAGTAGGAACAAAGGGCATTAAGAAGGTTGGTCCCGCTACATAACCTGTAAGTACTAGATTTGTTAACTGCCATGGACACAGGCATTTGCACCAAAATAGGGAGCAGCTGCTGCCTGTACATGCCCCCAAATGAAGCCACAAATGGCAAATGGCACATTGTCAGAAGCAATAGATGCCTTCCGTGCCCTCCACAAGACTATGGTTCATGAAATGAGCAGAGTGACCAAACAAGAATGGTTTGAGAGAATGTTTGCTGTGTACCTACATGGTTATCAGTGCTCATAAAAATCATGGTTCTGATTATCATATTGGCTATCAGTGCCTTTTGTGCATGTCGGTTGGGATTGAGGTGGTGCCAAGGGTGTGGAAACAGGGGGAAATCCATGATGACAATGGGGACGGCCAAAGTTATGGAAGCAATACCACCAACACCAGACACATTCAAACACAACGATTCCCTAAAGTAATTTGGTACAAGGGGAGGGGCTTTGTGGCCTCAGGGGCCACTTTCCAAGCCACCTCCCGATTTAGAAAATTATACCGCCCACTGGGTAGATTATTATGGAGATGGAGAGTGCTGCTTGTTGGGATGCACGCCGGACAAATATGTTGCTATGTGAGGGAGATTAAGGGGAGTATCTAGAATTTAGATACCACAGGAGAGGTTGGGAGGGAAGGACAAAGAAGTGTTTATCAATAAAATGATCAAGTAGAATTAAAGCTTTGCTGACACTTGCAGCAAATGTTAGATCACCTCACTAAGAGTGAGACAACAGGAAGCCCACAGTAACTAATTAATTGTTGCAGAAGGAAAAGTCTCTCATGGGAAAAGAACTACAGCAAAATACCAGTTGCAGTCCCACACAATGATTTGAAGGTCATTGGGCTGGATACCAAGGGCCCAGGCAGCGAGCAAAATGGCAAAAGAGAATTTTGGTTTCACCAATGGTGTCCTGCAGTTTTTTTCTATCTAGAGCTGGCACGATACAAGAGAGGAGATGGGAGCGAACAGGTGGAGGGGGCGAGGGAAGTGGAGAACCAATCAGGGTACTGCGATACGGTGTTGCAGAGGCTATAACAATGCCTGTGACATTGTTGCTGTTCCCTCATAATTCCATGTACCTTAGCAGATGCTAACCAATGGCATGCCAGCATTTCTGCAAGTCAGTATATACTTCCGGACGGGAAGTAAACCAATCGGTGGCCGGAAGACACAGGACTGCACTATTGATTGAAGAGCTAGGTCGGGGCCTCCAACCTAGCCTCCTCTCTGTGAGGGCACAAGACCTTTTTAACGATATGACCCTCTGCTGGGTAGGACCAGGCAGATGGACTGATCGCTCAAAAGGGCGGGGAGGACACGCCGCCAAGAACCCAGCTGTAAAGGAAAAAACAAGAGGTGAGCAATTGGAACTGTAAGAAGAATCCTTTCCCTTGATACCTCTTTCTAGTAGTACCTGAGCTATGCCCTCCCCTTGTTTAAAGGCAACCGGAACCACCTATAAGTAAGAAAGGAGAATGTAACCTATACTAATGATAGTGGTCGATTAGCTACGAGGTATGGAATCATAAAAATAGAAAACCCTTACCACGGCTGTGCTGTTGAGTCTGAGTTGTCCCAAAGAGTTCAAAAACAGAAGTGTAAAATAAGAAATGGGTAGGTAAGTTAGGGAACTAAACCTGGGCGGAACGTGGGCCGCGCTAGAGTCGAGTGGGTGCACTATCTGCAAGGCGTCCCTGTGCACTACTGAAGAATGTCCAACGGGCAAAGGCAGTCCGTGAAGGAGAAAACAGGTCTGGTACACGGGTAAGTATAGTAGGATCGAAGACGGAACTTCTAAACTCCAGGATGCAACTTTAATCAGAAGCAGCGTCTTTCCCGGTTCTGAGGTTTAAATCGGGAAGGAGAAAGGCGGAACTGGACGAAACCGAGGTTCACGCATCATCGCCCATCTGTTGAGAGCGGGAGGCGGAAGGCTGGGAATCGTAGTCCAACTTGCCGCAGGGCGCTGCGGAGTGAGCCGAAGCCACTATTTTCCAGGGCAGTTGCCAGTGGGCGTAGAATGGATTTGCAATGTGACGCATGCCCTTCCGAAGGGCAATAATCCTCCTCCGTGCCTGCCGAGGCGTAACAAATTGAGTGGGGAGGGACGCTTAAGGGTCATGATGTCATGAAGGGGTGTTGAGGGTGATGTTCCAGGATTTTTTTTATCCAATCAGGACATGTAATGTATATGAAGCTATAGGAGTCACATGACGACCCACCAATTATGTATTAGCACGTCCCCAAAATGGTAACGATTGACAAAGTATGCTAATATAAGAGTTCCTTGTATAAATATTACAGCCCTTCTGGGCGGAGTTGAGAATGTATTACAGTTCAGGTCCACTGAGCTGTTTCTTCTCCCAGTCGACTGTTCAATAAAAATGGGTTTTTTCTTGCACAGTGTGCTCGTCTTTTGGATTACTTTTGGATTTTTCTTGGATCGTCCCTGGCAACCCCTGGTCTTCAATATAATGGAGCAAATTATCTGACAGATGGATGTTAGTATACGTAGGTTCAGTAGGGGGAGATGAAGGCTGCCTCACTACTCTTCCGGAAGCACACTTGTGCGGGCTGAACCCTGTCCTTCGATTGGGAGTGCCATGGATACTTAACAGATCTAATGTGAGGGCATCAGGCCACTTCAAGCCAGTCTCTTGACAAAGCTTGGATAACCTTTTTTTGATTGCTGCGTTCTGACACTACACTGCCCTGCTGACTGTGGAGGGTGCGGACATTGGTGATTATGTTGTCCATTGAGAGCAGTAAGGATTTATTTTTATTATATGGTTCACAAAATGTGTTAATTATGACAGGGACTCAGAATCTTAGCATAAAGTCCTTAATAAGAATATTTGCAACTGTAATGGTATCAGCTTGTCTGCATGGGTAGGCCTCTACATTGCCTGAGAAACTATCTAATATGAATAGGACATATTGCGAGTTATTGCAGTGGGGTAATTGAACAAAATCCATTTAGAGATGAATGAAAGAGCCATAGAGTGGAGGGTGTGCATCTAGCATGGCTGGGACTATCTTCCCTATATTGTTTTGGATGCAGATAACATTTTCTACAAAAGTCTTGAGGAATGGCCACAAACTCGGGGTTGGGGGGGCAATGCTTCCCTATTGTAGAAATAATCCCAGTCTTTCCCACGTGTGCTTGTCTGTGGTAAAAGTAGGACTAAATGTGTTAGCAATATCTTTGGGGCCACAAATCAACCTTGTTCAGCTCGCCACAGAGATTCTTTGTGAAGTTCATACCCTTTGCATGCTGTAAGGATGTCAAAAAAGGAAGCTGACACAAAGGTGGCATGTTTATGGCTAAAGACTTTTATTAACGAAAAATAAAACCTCACTATCCCTATCTCCAAGAGTGGTTGTCCTGCCTCACACTAAATCTGAAGGAACTGTCAGAATGTCTGTCCAAATGAAAATCCACTGTCCTGTGTCAGAACTTTCTTCTAACCCTTACACTACAACTAAAACTAATATTCTCCAACAAAAAGGTCTTTCTCCAGGAGAATTACTCCCTTTTCCTGGTGTATGGGTTGCATTCCCTCAATGTTCTCTTGCAAAGACAATGCCAGGGGGAATGACTCCCTTCCACTGGCCTGCAGCAATCTCACAGAAAGTTCTCTCCCCAGGATAATGACTCCCTTCTGGTGTATGTATGGTATTCCCAAAAATGTCCTCTTGAACACAAATGCCCAGGTGAATGACTTGTTTTTCCTGGTATCGATCAGCACTCTCCAATGACAGCAGGAATTACTCCCTTCGGCTGGCCCCTTTTCAGCATACTTGACTGGTTTTGAATTTTCCACCAGGCGAAGGACTCCCTTCACCTGGTGTTTGAGAGTTCTTTTCTCACTTGGTTTTTACTGTGGCGCTTTTTTACAGAATCCACAAAGTTCCAAGTCTTACTTATCTCGGGGTCCCAGACCCTTCTTTGGTGGTCAGTGGGTTTACCTCTGCCACTCATACGAGGATGTCCTCAGGTGCCTTCTACTCTTTTGTTGGGGTCCCAGACCCTTATTTGCTGGTTAGTGGACTTCTCCCTGCCACTGGTACGAGGAAGATTTCCTCAGATGCACTTTTCACTTTTACTCTGATCACTCTTTACTTTTGTTCGGGCCCCAGACCCTTGGAGCACTTGCCGTGGCCTGAAGCCGAGAACTCTTAACTCCCCCCAAATCCATACTGGTCCGCCGGTGCTTCCCTTTAAATTCTGGGACTTGCTTGCACAGTGCCAGTCTCTTCAGGTGCTGGGGTCGCTCTCCTTCTTGCTTCCTGCAGCCATATGCTTCTTCTCTGCTTCTGTGTTAGCTTCACGTGTTGAGGCTTCTTGAAGTCTCGGCACAGTTTGGGGACCATGCGGTCCATGTCCTCCTGGAGGCTGTGCCACTGCCCTGCCCTATTGCCAGCTGACCTGAGTCCTGCCGATGCAGGACTTGTCACAGACTCTCTAAGCTTCCCACTGGTGTCATGGGTTCTCCGACCAGGGATGAAGGCGAAGACATTGATTGCTTCTTCACTTTTCTTCTTATGAGGCTTGCTCCGCCCCAGCGTAAATTCAACATCTGTTGTCAATGGCTCATCTGTATTCCTCATGTCTCCTGTGAGGCACCTCATCTCAGTAGCAGGAAAGTCAGTAATACTTATGCTTTCTATGTTCCTCTTCATCTTAGTACTTTCTATTTGAATTGTACTCCTGGCACATATACATTGGTTTACTATCAATATAATGGCTGGCAACTGAGGGGGGGCTAAGGCATGTGAGGGAGTGATGTTATATAACGTGTTGTACCCAAGGTGATTGTCCTTATCCCCAGAGGCAGAGTCTCTCCTCATGAGGTCCACCCACATTATGCCACCAATAGGAGGACTATTGGGTAGCAGCTGCACCTCCCTAGCCTCATGAGAAAGGGCTCCCCTTGGGGAGAACTGTCAATACCTAGCTAATTCTCACAGTGCCCAACAATCCTCTCACTCGAGGGAGCATTTTCCTATATCTGTGACAATTCTTTAAGGGTCTTAAAAGGAGATGATTCAGGAGCTTTCCTCACAGGCAATATACACTTATTCTGTGAGTCAGTGAATGCTGATAACTTGGCAGTAGAATCAGCAAATAAATTCCCATAAATCACTTCATTATCCAAAGGTTGGCGAGCTATACACTTTATTATTGCTATTTGGTTCCGGTGCATAATAACATCCAGAAGGGCATTAACATAATGATGATATTATATGATGTTAGGAACCCACACTGCATCCACAACTGTCCAAAATCATGAGCTCCTCCAAAGGCATTGTCATGCGCCTCGTCTGCTGGCGATTGTTGCCGCATTGGCAGCTGCTCCGTAGGCTACATTCCCATTAGGATCCCGTCACGTTCCTTCTAACGTAATGCACCGGTCTAGTTGCCTCCCATCATGGGCGCTGCTGGGAGGTACTTATTACTTCCTTCTCCCAGCGGTTGCAACCTCTTGGCATGTTTTCTCCTTTAGGGTATAAACGCTAGTTTTCCTTTTTCTTTACTTCTTTCTGAAGCTCTCTTTTCCCTTCATTTGTTCCGTGGGGCTCGCTCTCTGCCTGGCTCATTTTCTTGCCGCTACTGGGTCCCCCGCCCCCTACTGCGGACCTTCTGCTACCAGGTCCTTCGCTCCTGTGGCGGCCCGGGTTCTTTACCTCTCTGCTTTAGCCTACCTCCTTTTCTTTTCTTCTGTCTTCTTCTGTTCTGTCTTGCTGCTTTTGCGGTTAGATTCGGCTTAGCTGGGCATTTGCCTTTCCAGTTCCGGTATCCCGTACTATGCTGGCACTCTCCCTTGTTTGGTGCAGCCCTCCTTTCTTACTTCAGTTGGATCCTTCTCACGCTCCCAATCTCTGCTGGATACAATCTTGCCGGATCTTTCTGGTACCCCTGGAGTGTCAGTCACTGGTGCTTTGGAACTCCTCCTCTTCAGCGATGTAAAGGGTTTTTTCTGCCTTTGGGTTTTTTCCCTTTGCCTTGGCCTTTCTCGGGAAAGGAGCCACGGGTCTGCTGTTCTACAGGCATTCACTGTGGCTTCTTCCTGCAGCAGGCATTTTCCACAAAGAAAAGAGAAGGATTATTTGACCCGGCGCCATCTACAATCCAGAGACCCTAAAGCAAGAAGCTCGGATGAGGAGAGTATGTGTCACGACTCGCTCCCTTCGCTCCCGTTACCACCATTTGGGGGCATGATTTGGGGTTTATTCCCTACTGGACTTTTCCTCCGAACTTTATGCTACAGTGCTGTGATGATTTGGGAGCGCTAAATCCCTATTTTCCCAGCTACTTCCCTTCCGGATCCATTCCAGGTTTTTGGCAGCCAGCATGCTTCTTTAACCAAATGACTATGCTTCCCAGAATGCCTGGCCCACTGCTCCACCTCCACGCTTGCAACACAAGGTTGGGTGGAGGATAGGTAACAGCTGTGGCGGCAGGTGCAGCAATCAGCACACCCGAGGCGTGTGCTCGTTAAGCAGCTTTAAAAGCCTCAGTCTTACTTCAGTCCAGCGCTGGTCATCGTTTGCAGTGTTCCTGTTTTTGACTAGTCCCTGGTTCCTGGTTCCTTGCCTTTGTACCTACTTCCTTGTTCCTGTTTTCTTGTTTCCTCCGCCCTGAATTTCGGATTCATGCGCTAATTGATTTCTGCTCCCTTGATTTCCCTTTTTGTCTTCCCCTGTTTGCAGGCACCAATTCTCAGTGCTTTCCCCTTTTAGATGCAGCCCAGTTTGTCTGTGTTCTATATTTCTTTGACTCTGTCCTTTGCTGCTGTTATCCATTTGCCTTAGCCTTCCTCTTAGTTTAGTTTCCTGTGTTTTCCTTGGAGGGGTAGGGAGAAGTTTGCATAGGTTATTTTGTTTTTCCCTGCTCCTGATCCTTACTTTCTAGAGGATCCATTCCATGTTTTCCACTGCACTTCTGCATTTATTTTCCCTTTGATTATTAGGTGTGGTGTGCGGTAGTAGCTAGCTCCTGTGTGAATGCTTATGTTTTCCTCACTATTTTGTAAACACTATTCCCATTTAGGTATTTAGTTTTCCTTCCATTGATGTTCTAGCCTTTCGGGGTCCCAGTTTCTTCAACAGGATTCGTGGGCTAGCTGACATTCAAGAGGTTTATCTCGTCCTCGTGAGTACAGTTCTTAAGTTCCCTTATGTAATACCATCAAGAGTGTTAGTACACAGATCCTGTCATTGCTTGCCCTCCACGTGGGTTTAGCGCTGTCAGTACCTGTAACAGCAATTGGGGGTAAGGCGCTTGCCGACTTTCCTCGCGGTCAGGTGCTTACCCCACATCCCTTGTCATATATTGGTTTTGATGTCACACTCTATTTGCACTCCTGGGTTCTAGCATACCTGAGTCGTAGTTCCTGGGTGCACATTTCCCTTGCCATATTCGCTGCCTTTGTACTCGCCTGACTAATCTTGACAGTATGACCAGCCAAAAATTCCCATTGAATATGGCAAGTTTAAGAAAGAAAGTCAGCAAGGCCTCTAACAAGTTTGTACAGAAAGCTTCCCCTACATTTACCTATGACAATCAAATCACTAGTCCTGACTCCAATGAACTCCTTGTCACGAATGGGCATTTACGTGCAAAGTATTTTTCCCATAGGATGGCACATCCTACATGGCCTGATCCTAGTTCTATCTTTGGTTTTGATCCCGATTCTATGTCAGCACAAGCCTTAGCTGCAGAAAACAACACACTGTTAGACTTATTATACGAGAGTACCTCTGTTGTTGAACCCCATGATTCCAGTTGTGCTTCACCTCAGATGGAACAGTTTCATGATACCAACATAAAGAATGGAGGGGTTTCTTGCATAACTTCTGTTTTCTACCCTCAGTCTAACGCATACTCCGTTGCACAGGTACATACTGTAGTCCCTAATGCCAAGAGGTCTAATGTCAATAGTTTGTTTAAGGGAAACACAGACCAAGTTGGAAAGATAAACAATAAATCACAGAACCTGCAAGCAGTAGAGGACAATGTACAATCGATGCACATCCAGATCGCTAGTGCAGGATCCAGCCCTGATGCCACTATGCTTCCCCCTGTGCCTACTGATAGTGATGTACAGTTAATGCAGGGCATGCTAAGAGCTAAACTTGAGGAGTTAAGACAAGAACTCATTTCTGCACAAGAGGAAAATAAAACCTTACACTCTACTGAATACACCTCAGACTTTATCTGTTGATGTGGAGGAAGTGAACACTGTTCAGCCCCTGAGTGCAGAGACTTTGGTAAACCATGATATTTGTCGATATGTTAGATCTATTGGGAGTGAAGGTCTTTCGTCTAGCACAGCGCTTAATCTAGGCACAGGTTCTAACAATCGTTCTGCTGTTTATCAGGGATTGCAGTTAGCTGAAGAGTTACAAGGCACTCCTTTACCAAAAATACCCTGTGTAGCAGTTTGTCATAATTCTGAGCTAGCACACATACAAGCTTCTGATTTCCAAACACAATCCACAATGGTGGCATACAGAGATTCAGTCACTACCGTAGGCTTAGGCCCTGCTCTTGATACAGCTGCTGAGACTGAAGTAGATGTTAAAGCTGATGTGGAAAACAATGTTACCTCTGGGTTCACTCTTCCTTCTGCCACTTCTGATCAATACGAACAGTCAGAGACAGTACAGATTTCATGTTCTGATGGACTCATTTCACAGTATACTGAACCAAAGAACCGTCAGGCGGTTCCTGAACTGTTGATTGATAATCTGCCTCTTTCAGAAGCTAAAACAGAGGAATGGACAATAGACGAAATCCTGATTAACAGAGACTTTACTATGGTGATTCCACTGATTGATTTTGACTTCTACAAAGAAAAAGACTCTGAGTCACCCACTAAAGAAAGGGACTGCAAGGGTACAGCTCAGTCTTTGGTTACTGGTGCCAAGGAGTCTACTGCCCTAAAGGTGCCCTTCATTCCTGAGCCACCGATGGGTCTGTCAACTTCTGAGACTTCTGTCTGTCCTCCTACAACCATTGACTCTTCTATGATTCAATCCACAGCCCTGCAGTCATCTTTGGCACACCTGTCTTCAACCAATGAACCGCTGCCATGTCTGCCATTTACTCAAGAGCCAGTCCCAAAGACCTGGACATGTTTGTATCCAGCAACCGAGATTGCTCCAGCTTGCATGCCTTCAGCCTCAAGGTTTCCCCTGACCTGCCTGTCTTCAGCTACAGTGACTCATCCTGCAGATCATCCTTCAGCTTTAGAGCCTCCGGTAGTCCATCAAAAGAGCATGTCTTCAGTCCCGGAGTATACTGAGTATTTGCCTTCAGTTCATGAGACGCCTGTATCCTGCATAGCCTCGCTGCCAATATCAGAGGTATACCTGTCTACACCATCAGATTCTGCTGTATTTTCTTCTGCTCCAGCGATTCCTCCTGAATCCCAACCATTTACAGTCGATGAACGTCTAGCCTGCCTTTCTTTTGCTTCAGGAGGAGCACCAGAATGCCTGCCTTTTCCACAAGACGATTCTCCCAACTGCTTCACTTTAGCATCAGAGCCTCCCAAAGATGCAACATCAGAGTTTGAGACTTTTGCCAGCTCCCGCTTCAAAGTCATCAAGCTGGACCAAGTGGTGAGTCAGAACCACTCACTTGGGTGTGCACAAGGGGTGGTGCAGACCGGCGTATTACCTACAGGACTTGTGCAACAGAATTCCGCCAAGAAGCACCAGTCGGGTGCTAATAGCCAAAGGAAGGGAATGACTGCTGCAGTTCAAGATGTGTCTGTTATTGCTCCTTCTGCGAGTCTGCCTGAAATACCAAGTACTGCGTCTATCACTCCTATCAGTATGCCAAACATCCCTGCTGTTGTATCCCACGTGAAACAAAGTGGCTACACGACTGTCACCAGGAGTACTAGCCTTGTACAACCCATTGGACTTTCAGGTCTCCAAGGCGTAGAACATGTGCAGTCAAACCTTAGTCACTTTCAACCACAAGCCTTTTCCCAGATGGATGACAGAAGGAAATCTGAACCTCTACCTCAGCCACCACCTTCTCTAATGGCTGAGCATAAACCTTTCCTGAAGCCAGCATTTTCCTCACCTCCCGCATGTCCACTCTCGGCAGAAAGGCTAACAGAGCTTCTACCATTGCCTAAGGCATGTTGCCTCAGCCTGCCTCCCTCCTCAAAGACTTATAAGGGTCCACTCCCAGTGACTGAGCTTCCTGGACCTTCCAACTCTGCTTCTGGTCCTGCAAGTCCTTCATGCCTTTCTTCGAACCATGAGTCTCTTCCTCACCAGAAGCCACCGTTTCCATCAGTACCACCTCCAAAGACAAAGCACTCCTATCATGGAAGTCCATCTGCCTTTGGAGGTGGCACTGATGGAAATGGTGGCCTGTGGGCAAAGAAAAAGCACTCCCATCATGGAAATAAGATGTCTCGTGCGGGTGGCGGGCACCCGAAGCCGGCCGTAGGAGGGGGTATACTGTCACGACTCGCTCCCTTCGCTCCCGTTCCCACCATTTGGGGGCATGATTTGGGGTTTATTCCCTACTGGACTTTTCCTCCGAACTTTATGCTACAGTGCTGTGATGATTTGGGAGCGCTAAATCCCTATTTTCCCAGCTACTTCCCTTCCGGATCCATTCCAGGTTTTTGGCAGCCAGCATGCTTCTTTAACCAAATGACTATGCTTCCCAGAATGCCTGGCCCACTGCTCCACCTCCACGCTTGCAACACAAGGTTGGGTGGAGGATAGGTAACAGCTGTGGCGGCAGGTGCAGCAATCAGCACACCTGAGGCGTGTGCTCGTTAAGCAGCTTTAAAAGCCTCAGTCTTACTTCAGTCCAGCGCTGGTCATCGTTTGCAGTGTTCCTGTTTTTCACTAGTCCCTGGTTCCTGGTTCCTTGCCTTTGTACCTACTTCCTTGTTCCTGTTTTCTTGTTTCCTCCGCCCTGAATTTCGGATTCATGCGCTAATTGATTTCTGCTCCCTTGATTTCCCTTTTTGTCTTCCCCTGTTTGCAGGCAGCAATTCTCAGTGCTTTCCCCTTTTAGATGCAGCCCAGTTTGTCTGTGTTCTATATTTCTTTGACTCTGTCCTTTGCTGCTGTTATCCATTTGCCTTAGCCTTCCTCTTAGTTTAGTTTCCTGTGTTTTCCTTGGAGGGGTAGGGAGAAGTTTGCATAGGTTATTTCGTTTTTCCCTGCTCCTGATCCTTACTTTCTAGAGGATCCATTCCATGTTTTCCACTGCACTTCTGCATTTATTTTCCCTTTGATTATTAGGTGTGGTGTGCGGTAGTAGCTAGCTCCTGTGTGAATGCTTATGTTTTCCTCACTATTTTGTAAACACTATTCCCATTTAGGTATTTAGTTTTCCTTCCATTGATGTTCTAGCCTTTCGGGGTCCCAGTTTCTTCAACAGGATTCGTGGGCTAGCTGACATTCAAGAGGTTTATCTCGTCCTCGTGAGTACAGTTCTTAAGTTCCCTTATGTAATACCATCAAGAGTGTTAGTACACAGATCCTGTCATTGCTTGCCCTCCACGTGGGTTTAACGCTGTCAGTACCTGTAACAGCAATTGGGGGTAAGGCGCTTGCCGACTTTCCTCGCGGTCAGGTGCTTACCCCACATCCCTTGTCATATATTGGTTTTGATGTCACACTCTATTTGCACTCCTGGGTTCTAGCATACCTGAGTCGTAGTTCCTGGGTGCACATTTCCCTTGCCATATTCGCTGCCTTTGTACTCGCCTGACTAATCTTGACAGTATGGAGGGGAGGGGGGTGGAGAAAGGAACTAATTGGACAGGCATACCTGGTATACGTGTATATAATCAGTTTGCTGTTCTGCTATTTACATTATCTATAAGCTTTGCTACTTGTGCTGAAGTAATCTGGGGTAATTTGACCACATTTCACAACTTCCCCCTGTCACACAAAGCATACCCTGCAACCAATTTACCATTTCCATCTGAATAACAAGAGTCATCCACATTGTGTAAGGGAGTATCTGGTAAATCACAAAGGAACATTAAAAGGGAATCAATAGTAGCAACACAGTCTTTGGGTTCTGTTGCATGTGGCTCACTATCCTGGGTAGAAGACATGCTGGGTTCAGCACTCATCATCGGGGAAGGGTAACACTGGAAGAGTTCAAGAGGTCTTCATACTTGTTGCCCCAGGGAACTGTAAAGGCATCATGAAGTAGGACACAGACAACACATTGAATGTTCGATGTAAAAGCTTTGTTTTACTTAAATGTCAGGAAGGAGTAAGGCCTAACTTGCCCTATGCTGAGGTGTGATTTCACTACCTAAAGAAAACCAAGGACAGTCTGTGTCAGTAAGTTCAAATCAAAGGTCTGTCTGTGTCCAACACCTATACTTGGCTTCACAACTAACTATACACAATGTGTAGGGGGCCGTCAGCAGCAAAAAGAAATAGTGTTAAAAAATAAAGTTCTGAGCTTCTTCCAGCTCTTGGCTGATACTCCGCTTCCCCTTCACTACATTCAGAACTGTTCCAAAAGGCCACAGTGTTCCCTTCCCAAGAGTTCAACACAGTTCACAAAGTTTCAGGGTTCTCTTCTCAGAGACCTGTGGCGATCGGGAGACTTCAGTGTCCCACAGCTGGCTTCTCGAACCTCTAACGGCCAGGCTTGGCACAGCCTCTCTTTCATACTCCTGCTCAGCATGGCTTCCCTCCAGCCGGTTCCTCTCCAGCCCGCTCCACTTCTACAAGCAGTGCCATTCTCTTCAGGCCATCTCACTCCCTCTGCTGGTTGGTCACCATCCTTATACCCGTGGGACCTGTCAAATAGCTGCAGGTGCGAGTCCTTCACTCTAATTGCCTGACCATGGTGAAACCTATTATCGGGACATGCCTGGCTATTACCATTGAACTCCTCCAAAGCCCTCTTACTCATCTCAGTACCAATGTGGTGTGAATGAATGGAAGTGTGCATAACTCCTAGTTGTTTCCTCCTCATCATAGTCTTAAAGTAAAAGGGTTGTGGGACATTTTGGGTGGAAGAAAGGGACAAAGACTGATAGTAACCTAAAAAGGCAGGGGGAATAAAGAGTTCCCTTTGTCAAGGGAAAGGAGATACCATGTCTCACCCAAAGATATCCTCTTCCCACTCCCCAAGTTACCTCCCCCCTCACATAGCCACCCCCAGGATTCGGGATCCAAAAGCGATGGCCTTTCCCTGGTCACCTAAGAGGACGACCATGGGGAAGAAGAAGTGAGGACGCCCTCAGGTTCCTCACAGCACAGACATGTGTTTTCAATAATAGGGCTACCACAGTGTGAGATACAGCAAATTCCAATGGAGACCCTAACACAATATTCTCGCATTGTGTCCCTGCTGTTGCAACCAGTGACTACAGTCAAAGTGACATGCAGGCTGCTACTGTATAAAGTTATTTACTGTAATATGCGATAGGTCATTGATGGAACACATTTTTCTGTGTTAGCACTGCAAGGGTAAACAACTTCTTATAGTAAGGTAGACCTAACGCAGATGCCTCAACCAATTCCGTTGTTATATCAGCAAAAGCCTCTTTGCTTCTAAAGAACATTGTAAAGAATCTATAGTGCACATTTTTTTAATAGAGTTCTAATGGCTTTACTGTTTCTGCACAATCCAGTATCCATTGTCTACAGTAGCCTACCATACAAAGAAAGCTCTCATCTGTGCAATTGTTTGGGGCTTTGATATTTTATGTAAGCCTCTTTTCTGAAGGAGGCTATGGGACAATGTCCCATTAAAATGTCATGTCCTAAATGGTGTACTCTTTCCCTGCATATCTGTAACTTCTGCTTTGAGGCTTTATGATCTTTATTGTGGAGAGCAGTGAATAGTTACTGTGTCCCCAGTTTGCAAGTCACATAGGAAGGGGATGATAGTACCAAGTTGGTCAGGGTCTTAACAGTAAGGAGGTTCACTCAAACAAATGCTTGAACTAGCCCTGCCCCATACAAATTACAAAAAAGGCCATTCAAAGTCTACATTATAATCAGGAAGTTCTCAGATAACCATCATTATACCTTAGATTTTGTTGACGGTGCCACTCTTCAGCACATAATGCCTCCCAGTGCAGTTGCTGGCCATGGTTCTCTCTTTTTTTATACAGAACCAAACCTGGGAGCAGCAGAGAAGAACCAGGCTGGATTTGAACAAAGGGAGAACCAGCAAAACGACGGCCCAGGTGTCACTATAGGAAGGTCTCGCCTGAGCTTCAGCGTTGCTGTCGCTGGTGGAAGCTTCGGATTCCATTATATCAGCAGTGACTTCTATCTTGAAGAGATATGGTCTGTTCCGGGAACTCACCACCTTCGTTGGACTGAGGAACAGTACCAACAAGAATGGCGGATCCCCTGCGCAGCCCAGGAAAGGGAAAAAGACAAAAGGCACAAAAAACCCTATTCAGTATTCCAGAACTGCGGGTGACTCCACAATGTGATGAGGTAATCCAAGTCAATCAATGTAGTAACAGGAAGGAGAGAATTCCAGGCAAGTGGAGGGTACACTAAGGATCCTTCTTCAAAAGGGGTGGAAAATGGTCAATCCTTGAAGACTCCTGAGAAGGGCTGGCATGGCAAGGCTTGTGCAGCAAGAGCAACTGGTATGTGGCTGTCAGATTGAGTGGAGAGAGCAGTTTGCAGGTATCCTGTACTGGGAGCAGCAGAAGTAACAAAGGGAGAATACTCTGAAGAGATGAAAAAAGAAGCCAAGGAAATCAGCAGCCTTAGGTAAGACAAGAACACTTCTGCAAGGTAGAAGGCGGGCAGAAGAAAAATAGATAGAGAAAGAGGAAAGGGAAACTGTATCCGGCACAGGGATCTGCTGAACTGCAGACCAGGGGCGACTCAGGATGTAAACAGCTGCTCCCCGCAGAAGCACGTGTAGAAAAGAGCGATAGGAAACAGAAATAGAACCCACCAACAACGAAACAAAAGAGCAAGGGAGCTGCTTCCGTGAAAGAAGAAAAAGCAGCATGCTCAGCAGCTATGACCAGCAAGGAAAGAAATGGAAGGAACACTGAACGCTGAAGGTAAGACGAGAGAGCTGGCGGAGAAGGAGCGCGAGGCAGGATTCGTGGCCGGCAAGAGGGAGAAGCAGCAACAGCTGAAAAACAAAGGTAGTTAGGGAAAAATATCATGAGAGAAGAAACACAGAAGAAGTAGTACCGGTCGGGACCAGCAACGGGAGGAGGAAGGAAGGAAAAAATATCCAGCAATCGGGATAAACAGTAACCGTCGCCTAAACTCCTAGAGTTGCAACGCACAGGGGGGGCGGGACTAGAGGACAGAAATAGAGAGTGCGAAAGAAAGACCAGACCGCAGTAGGTACAACGTGAAGGCACATTAATGGTGGATCATCCACCTGGACCAAAGCTTCCAGGAATTGTTCCTCAGGACAGCAGGTGAGCCACAAGACTTTACTACATCCTATTTATTTTATTTGTGTATTTATTTATTTGTGCTGCACCGTAAACCCACAGGCCTCTGGGTGCCGCATAAACACAGTAGAACATAACAAAAAAACAGGACGTATTGATATCAGTATATATTAAGAGGCTGCGTCATCCCCGACTATGAACCGGCAACTTATGAAAAGAGAATAGTTTTTAGCAAGGCCCTAAAGATTTTCACATTGCTGTCCAACCTGAGAGTGCTAACAGAAATCAGTAACTCCAAAGAGCACATGGCTCATGCCAACTAAACAAAAACAAATGTTTAGATCCAGAGCATGCCAGGCAAACCACCAGAGACTGTTGTAAAGACTGTGCTGGGAAACGGGAGGGGCTTAGAGGAATTTTAAAAAGCCTCTCACTTTGGTCTTGGGGCAAAGACAGGCACTGATTGGTGCAAGGAGTCAGGTGAGCACTGCAGCTAATGGGACGGGGACACACACAGAACCAACAGCACACCATACAAAAGGAAACAGACAGGCAGGATATAAGTTATTCGGGTGAGGTCAAAGGAGGAGCAGGTGGCCCAAGAGGTCAGGCAGAGGATGGATGGTGCAGCAGACTGGTGTAGACTACGTGGCAAAGCCTAGAAAATGTGAGGTACCATTTGTTTGAAGTGTAGTTTATCGCAGTGCAGGAAGTGGGAAAGGGAAGTTCATAGAAAATGTGAGCGAGATTGCAGAAGATATAGCAATAGGGTAGTGGGGTAGTAGTGGTTACAGTGAGAGGAAGTAAGTGTTAAGAAAGAGTGAGGTTAGTAGAGAGGGGTGTAGAAATGTGGTGCGAGCAGTAGGGAGTAGTAGAGGTGCCCGGAGGATGTGAGTGGGTGTAGTTGATGGGTGAGCAAGGCACCCACAATGATAGATGATATGATATGTGAAATAGCACAGCGGGTAGAGCGCTCGCTTTGACATCTGTGCAGAGCCTCCTGATGCAAGTTCAAATCCCGGCAGTGCCAAAATCAGCCTTTCATCCTTCTGAGGTTGATAAATGAGCACCACACACTCTGGGTCATAATAAGCAGCGTTCAGATGCCTGAGGGTTCATAGCGTTACATAAATGCAAATTATTATTATTATTATTATTTATAACGTGCCATACACAAGAGTTTCTAGGCGCAAATATCTCAATATCCTTGAGTTTGGTGAAGAAGAGAGCCGTAATAGTATTGAGAGAGTGGTAGTAGTTGGAAGGGTGGTTAGTGGCATAAAAGGGTGGAGGAGAGTACTAGTAGCAAGAGTAGTAGTAGAGTAGCAGTGAGAAAACAGAAACAGTATTAGTGAGAAGACATTAGCAGTATAATTGGGAGGAGTATAGCAGTAATAAAGAGAGCTGTAGCAGCAATAATTGTACTAGTGGTAGTGTATATTAGGGATAACAGTAATAGTGTGGAGAATGCAGAGTAGTAGTAGTAGTGAGGGGAGGAGTAGGAAAGACAAGCTTTGACAAGCTTGATGCTCTTGGTATTGTGTACACAAATTACGCTGATGACACTCAAGTGCTCCTACCACTCACCGGCTCCTAGAATCAAGATGCTAAGGCACTTCACCTCATCTTTGCCACTATCCAGACCTGGATGGCGGCTAACGGCCTCTGCCTCAATGGGGGCAAGACCGAGATCCTTATTCTTGGCCAAAAAGCCACACTCGCCAAACTCGATAACCTTTACTCGAACTTCAACATTGACAACTCTACCATCCCCGTCTCCTCTGCAGTAAAGACCCTAGGGGTGTACTTAAACTCTAAACAAGGTAGGTCAGCGCTATTGCCTCAGCCTCTGCCCATACCACCGAGCTGATCAACGACATAAAACCCTACCTCTCCAAGCATAACTGTCTCTCTATAGCTAGAGCTACTATATGGGCCAAATTAGAGTACTGTAATGCCCTCCGAGCTGGAACCTCTGCTAAAAACCTAAATAGACTGCAAATCACTCAAAACAATGGTCTAAGAGCAGCATTGATCATTCCCAAAAGGGACCATATCTCCCATGCCAGGCAGGCAGCTCACTGGCTCCCCATGAAACAACGGATCACTTTTAAAATTCTCACCCTCACACACAAATGCCTCTCCTTCACAGCCCCGTCCTACCTATCTGAGACCATCGCCAAACCTATATCCGCGCGTCCCACTAGAACCCGTTACTCCAATTTACTGTGCACCCCACACATTAACTGGGCCAAGGCAGGCGGGATCGGCTTCCCGTACATAGCTACCAAACTCTGGAACTCGCTCCCCACAGCTCTCAGAGCATAGGACTCCCTCCTGGCTTTCCGAAAAAAAACGGAAAACCTCTCTCTTCAACTAACCCTCCTGCCAGGCCCCCTCTGTTTCACCTCCCTCCCTTCTTCCTCTCCCTCTATACAACTGCATTGTACATGCACTGTACTATATGTACTTCTCACGTTTTCATGTTTTCTGTTACTGGCTGAGTACTGTGTGTATTCCTCCTGTGTACAAAAAAATGTAAAAATGTATGACTCCTGCAACTAGGATTCATTCTGTAACAAGCGCCACAATGCCTCCGGGCTGTTGTGCACACTACAAATTGGAATAAATAAATAAATAAATAAATAAGGAAAAAAGTAGCATATGAGGTAGTTGAAGGAGAGAGGAATATTGGAGGGACAGAGGTGAAGGACGTGGGGAGGAGAGAAACTCTGTGTGGTTGGATGGAGGAGGGCTGGGGAGAAGGAGAATAGAAAGGAGATAGAGGGACAGGAAAATCCTATGGCACATACATACCCCACCCTCTTAAAACTAAATAAAGTCAGTGTAGGGCCAGTTAGTAAGTCCCTGAGGAAGTTAATGAGCCAAAGGTTTTGGGACACTACCACCAACAGAAGCCAGAGACTAGATGGTAGAGATTACCAGTCAGTAGCACTAACTGGGGGTTACAGATGCCTGAGCTTCGGACCTTAAACTTCAGTGAGACTCTGTGAGTTATTCAGACCATCTGTGGCAGAAGTCATACAAATACTAAACCAGCACTGATTTTCCCGGGAACCTGATGTCATCTAGATCTTTATTTAACTGTTGAGAAAACAGGGTGGGGGATTCAGTGCATTCCTGAGGAAGCCGGGTCCAGGTGTACCGGATTCCTCTAGTGGAAAAAGCACATAGACATTGCATGTTTTTATGTATGGGGACAGAGAAGAAAGCAGAATACAAAGCCACCACCCTTAAATGGGTTGCATTTCAGGTATACATGGTAGATGGATTGTGAACAACAGGAAAGGGCAGAATAACCACTGAATTTATGGTCTTTAGGTCTTGAACAAATCTGTAGGTGTTTCTACCGCCCTTCTTAACCAGCAATATTAGAGTATTGCATGGACTAGTGGTAGGAATGATATTGCCTTGCCTCAGGAGTGATTCAATGAACGGAGTGATACCTTCTTCTGCCTCTGGTTTCAATTAATAATGGGGAATGTGGAGTAATCTTAATCTTTAGATGTTCAGCATTATGCTTATAACCCACCTCATTATCATGGACTAACCACAAGGAATGGGGTATATAATCTATCAAAACGTACAAGTCAGTTGACCATTTTCTTGTTTCTGGCTGTGCAGTCTTGTCTGTTGGAATTTTCAGGGCTGCTAAAACTGCCTTAGTGTTATGACCAGGGAAACTCAGGAACACCCCTTCTTGAGTGCAATAAATAGTGCACCTGAGCTTACACAACAAATCCCTACTGAATAAATTAACAGTAACAGAAAGTCGGAGAAGGAAGAAATGTGTATAAGTCATAGAACCTAGTGTTGTGAGGATCTCTGCAACTGGATGTTCTACAGGAACATTAGAGATTCCTACTGCCGACAACGTATCTGGGGACAATAACCATTTGTAAAATATTCAGAGCGTATAGAGGATCGACTAGCACTGGTATAATCCAAACAGGGAATAGACATTCCTTCTACCTCACACTGCACATATGGCCCTTCATGATCTACAGGTATTAAAGGGTTAACTCTAAGGTCATCTTTCATTCTGAATCTAAATGGGCAAGAATCTGATGATCGTAATAAAGGCTGCTAGGGGCAAAGTTTGCTGCATTGGGGTTCGGACAGTAACCAGCTGTAGTTGCCTTATGGTTGGGGAACCCTACTCCTCAACATGAGGGAAAACACCTTGCTAGGGTCTATAAGGTCATTCATTCTTCCAGTGACCAGGCTGTTTACAGCTTCCCTTCTGGGAAAGGATGGTGACCCTGCTGTGGTTCCCTGGAACCACTGCTGGGCTTGGGGACAGTCAAGCAACATGGAAGACAGCCGCCTAAGGCCACGGACATCACCCCTGACTATCCTGGAGCTCTGGCTAGCCTGCCTTACAGCTTCTCCCTCCGGGAAAGGATGAGGACTCTGCTGGGGCTCCCTGGGACTTCCGCTGTGCTTGGGTGACGGGTGCCCAAGGCCATAATCAATAAATAATCTGACGTATCAGAAGAATTCCAAAGCAATAACTCGACTTCTGTTGTTGTAAACAAAATGTAAAAACTCCAAAGAATTAGAGAAATGCCAAGACACAACACAATGAGGTCGCAACAGAACAGGATTCTCTGGAAAGAACCATAGTGTAAATAACGCAGTTTGTTCACATGTGAGTTCACTCTTCCCAACCTTTGCAACACTGTTCATATACTCATTTCACAATGCAGGATTCATTTTCCTTAGCGTCATCTGTTGGTCAAAGACTTTCGACGGTACAGAGGATTTTACAAGACCCATGTATGACCACTTTGACCTCTTCTCGCCTCTTCCCAAGGACTTCTGGTTACGGTAGTCTTTCTAGCGTTGGGTAATTGGCCAGAGTAATACTGCTTGAGCAGCAAAGTGGTGCTGGCCTCCTCTTTCTGGTTTTCCCCCTCTTTAGCTTTGCAAAGTTCAATTTAGCCATTGGCTACTTTTCATTTAACACAGTTCGGTTACTTTCCATACTCCCCTCGACTCACCGGCTGTTATGAACCACTTGCTTCGTTTCTTGTTGGACTCAATGTTTGTACCACAGAGACAAGCATCTCTCCCCAGCTTGGCAATCAGCGAGAAGGGTCTTGTGTACCATTGACATGTGGCGCAAACGATGCTGGCAATTGTTCGTGAACTTATCATTCCCATCGCAGAGGTTTCACAGGCCTTGGTCAGAAAGGGTAAGGTCCACTCTGCCCTTGTCACCCTCTTGGTCTGAGCCATCTTTCTCCTCCTCTTGAACTGCTATGCTGAATTAGTTTTCACGTCATGCTGTCTGCCTCGTTCGTAGGATGCGATTGTACTCCACCTTTTATCCCTATGGGGAAGGGAAAGGGCCGTCAGGTGTTTGTTATTCTAGTCAATTGCCTGATTTTGCCTGACCCTTGTAGTGGGACATGTCAGGTAAACGGTTCTAGTGTTAGTCCATTGGCATTAGTGTTGTGCAAAAGTGTTTGTGTGGGAAAAGAGGGGGGCAGTGTTTTGGAATATCCTACATGGTAGGATGGGGAAAAGGTGTTGAAAGAAGGGGGATACCGCGTCTCACCTGTCGGTGTCCTACTCCCACTTCCCAAGGACACCCCCTCCAGGTGATCCTCTCTTGCACTGGTCCACCCACAGGAACTGGATCCAAAGCGATGGCCATGTCCTTGCCACCTGGATGACAGATCCCCGGGGACGAGACGGGATACACCTTCAGGTTTCTCACAGTAGTACTAGATGAACACTCAAGGTATCCCAAAAGCTGAGATAGTGTGCTCTACAGCCACCATTGCCATAATACCAGTACTAGACAGAATCTTCTCAGCATTTGGAGTGCCCAAAGTGGTCAAATTGGACAATGGTCGACCGTTCACCAGCACTGCAAGATCACTGCACTCTGGCCCCAGGCAAACAGGGCTTGGGAGTGCTTTATGGCAAACGTCAACATGGCAATACACATTGCTAACTTCACCTGCTTGCCTATTGAATAATAACTATATCAACTATTGCAGGATTACCGCAACACGCCGCATGACTCAACAGAAACATGCCCAGCCGAGTTGATGTATGGCCGCCCAGCGAGCTCATGATTGCCTCATGAGACCCATGTGGTAGAGGAGGAAAGGGATGAAGGCAACGTAAGGAGGAGGGACAACCAGGCAAAGGGGAGAATGAAAGCATATGCTGACAAAAGGAACAGGGTGCGAGTTGCCGATTTGGAAATAGGAGATCAGGTCTTGGCACATCAAACACAATCCCACAAAGACGTCCTGCCTTTTGACCCACAACCGTTGACCGTCACACACATAAAAGGGTTCATAGTCATGGCTGAAAAAAAGGGATGGACAGTAACAAGGAACAGCTCACTATTCTGAAAATTGGGCAAGGGCAGACCACGAGGGCTGCAGATTTGGAGTGAGCAAGAGGATTACACAAGGGAAACATCGGGCTACTCAGGAGATGAAGATGATTTGGAAAGGGAAGAGCAGATTTCAGGTGAAGAAGCTCCAGAGGAAGAGAATGCAGCTTCTCCTACCAATAACAGACCCTACCATTCGAAAGCCGAGAAGGTGGATCGAGGAAATGGGCTAAGACAATGTTATTTTGGGGGGAGATGTAGCATCGCCAGCAGTCACCTGATGAGAGACGCGGCAATGCATGCACTTGGTCCGCTGACCTGCGTTAACATGGGTGAGCATGGCACGTAAATATATCAGTTATGATGTGAACCTTAAGAGTGTGTGGACATGTGTTCTTTGGCTGCCTCCGCTCCACACTGCGCGCCCCTCCCGACGTCGGGAGCTTACAGGCTGCTTGATCCACAATGTTGAAGTTCGCATCGGTGCACAGTGGATCAAAGAGGTGGTGGAGGCCCCAAAGACAATGCAGGCGTGTGTGTCTAAGCAAGTAACAGCCTGTAGAGAGGGCAGAGCCATGGGAAAAAAAGAAAAGGGCAAGGTACTGTGCCCAGATACAAAGAAAAGTAAAACTGAGTGGAAGCAGATCGATGCCTCTGTGTTGACAGGCTGAAAACCACATCATGCACACGTGCACTGGAGTTGAGGCCCAGTTTTGGCAGCACAAAATACAGTCTGCATCTGAACACTGGAGTACTTCTGGGAGTGGAGGGGGCAATAGAGTGGGGTGCACTCACAGAAAGAAAATACATTGTTGATAAGAATGAAGGGACATCATGTCAGAGGATAACATTCCGGCCATGATACTGACGTCTCCACAGATATGTCCACAATTGAGAGGCAACTCATTATCATTAGAGCCTCCTAATTGCTTTTGATTTATCTGACAACAGAAACCTGGTCCCCAGGTGGGTGAGATGGGTTATAGACTTCAATGTATATGTTGATGCTCTGGGTCCATGCGAGGACCACTGGAAAAGAGCCTTTTTACACTAGCTGTGTGGTCCTCAGTCAGTGACATATTGTATGAGCTGCCAGATGACACTGCATTCACGTTTGTTGAATTAAAAGGACCACTATCTGTTTACTTCACACCACATACCAATCTGGATTCTGAGAGACATGTCTGCCACACCACGATTCAAGAAAAGGGAGAAACAGTGGACAATTTGGAAATGAGACTGAGGATTGGACCGAAGCACTGTGAATTCCATCACTATTCGAATGAGGCTTTGTGGTCACAAATTATAGCGGGATGTGAATCCTTACATTTTCGGAAGAAATTACTTCAGAAACCCAGCACTCTGGATGAAATCCTAACCATTGAGTTGGCAATTGACCTCCAGGTAGAGACTATGAACAAACTGAAGATGCAGGGCAGTTGCAAGAAACCATTCTTCATGCACAAAATTTCCACCACAACCACTCCGATGCCACTGACTAGACGAACTGACAAATTCTGTTTAAGATGAGGCTATGAATTCCCACATAAAGGTACGTGCCCCACGATGGGTCAATCCTGCTCGGCACATAGTGGTCAAAATCACTACAAAGCCATGTGTTGCTACTCAAAGTTTTCAATGCTACAGCAGGACCCCTGCCTCCTCAACCCCAATATAGCAGTGACTCCCAGATATCCTGCAACAGTGGCATGACCCAACCAGGCATTTGATGTAGGAGCAACATTTCCAGCTTTACACGTCAGAAAACTGAACATTTCTCAGCAGACGGGAACTCAGGTTCCCAGAGCGCAAGAGTAGCAGATGACCCAGATGCAATTTCCACTATCTGGCAGTCAGGTTGCCTTAGGGGGAGTGAATCCAGCTCATCGCAGGAGGATCGTTGGAAGACAGGCTTGACCATGGCCCCACCATACTTCTCCAAGTTAATGATGTCCTATTAGAATTCTTGGTGGACATGGGTGCTATGTTGAATATCATCAGTGAAGAGGCCTACGACAACCTCCTGAATGCTCCTGCATTACGACCATCTGAAGTACACCTATTTCCTTATGGCTTGAATGCTCCCCTACCAGCCATAGAAACATTTGTGACTATGTACAGCTACAAATCTCATTCAGCACATATTCAACTACTTGTCCTGAAGGCTGCAGATGACAGCGGATGAATTATTAGCTTCACGACTGTGCTTGACATGGGGCTTGGAAATATCTTGTACAGAATGATGGCCCACAAATATGCACCACTCACTGGTGATGTGTAACATCTGTTTCCTTCTCTATTCAAGGGTTGGAGAAAGCTGAAGAGCTGTCAGATAAGACTTCACATTGATGACAACATAGAGCCAATTGCAAAGCGCCATAGAGGCATACCTGTGAACATCCAAAAGCAGGTGGAAAAGGAGCAATGCAAGCTACTAGATGAGGACATTCTAGAACCGGTCACCAAGAGCCCACACCTGCATGTCTCCCATTGTCCCGGTTCTGAAGAAGGACATAGACAGGTCCATACATTTGTGTGTCAACATGAGAGACCCAAACCAAGCAATTCAACAGGCCACACGTATCACAGACATCTGAAAGAAGCAACAGTGATTTCCAAATTGGATTTGAACAGAGTCTACCATCAGCTGGAACTGGTGCCTGAGTCACATAATATCACTACATTTGTGATGCACCTTAGTATTTTTAGATACAAGGGTCTTAGCTTTGGGGTCTTCTCAGCTGCAATCTTCCAGAAGGAGATTTACAAAGTCATCCATAACATACTCAACAGCATCAACTACAGTGATGACATTTAAGTGTTAGGAACATCACCAGAGCAACATGATGCAACACTTCACAGGGAATGACTGGCGCTAGAGGCAGCTCGCTCACGCTAAACAAGGAGAAGTTTGAGGTCAGGAAAGGTACGCTGAAGTTCTTTGGGCACACATTTTCAAACCAGGGAATGAGACTGGACCTGGAGAAGGTAGGTACATTAAATGATGCCCCAAGACCAAATGTGTCAGATCTTTCATCCTTCTGGGATTTTGGGAGTTACTACATGCGCTACATCGAAGGCATCACAACTGTCAGTGCACCACTGCAAGACCTCATCAAGGAAAAGTCTGACTTCACATGGACCCCACAGTTTCAGGAGGCATTTATATCCATCCGCAAACAAATATCGCCAGCAGAAGACATGGCATATGTTGATGCTGACAGAGCAACAGAGCTGACAGTGGATGCAAGCCCAGTAGGGTTGGGAGTATACTTGCACAATATAACCCACATGCACTGAAACACAAATACATTGTGTCATATGCGAGCAGGAGTCCCTCCACCATGGAACAGGCATATTCACAGGCTGCGAAAGAAAATCTAGCAGTGGTGTGGGCATGTGAGCACTTCCACTTATTCCTTTATTGGAAAGCATTTACCATAGCAATGGACCATCAAGCACTCCTCATTATATCGAAGTCCAAATGCATGGATGCTACCATGAATCGCCCAGTGGAGTTTGAGGCCCCAGGATCATGATTTTTGCATTGTGCATCGACCAGAGAAGGAAGACAACCCATCAGATGTTCTGTCACCCCTCCCTGTGGTGTCATCCTGAGTGGTGCCCAGCCATTGCTGAACGGTATATCAGCAACATTACACACCATGCGAAGCCCGCCCATGCAACTTCGAGATGGACACATTACAAAGGGAATGCAAGCAGGATATCACATTTGTCAAGATTGGGGTGTGTCTCACTCATGGATAGTGGAAGCATGCCAAAAAAAACGCAAAGATGAACACGAAGGGGTACAAGAAGAAGTAGCAAGTTTGTTGTTGGTTCGAGATGAGCTATCTCTGACAGATTATCATCTTCCTTTGAAAGGCAACAGGAGAGTAATTCCCATTTCTTTGAGGCAGCAAGTAATGTAGCTATCACACGAGGGTCACTGGGGGATTGTATGAGCAAAAGGTGTGGTTCCCAAAGATGAACATCAGGATGGAGGACATGTTGTGTCATAACACCCACTGTTCACCCTACTCCACTACAGATGTCATAGAACATGTAATTAGTGATGTGATCAGTGATGTAATCATTGTGGTCATAGGCTGAGCAACAGGGGGGTGCAAAGTTAAGGTGGCTTTCGCTGAATTTTAGGGCTTTTGTTGCGTTAAGTTCTCACCTTAACGTCCCTGCAATTAAAGTTATTTCCTTGAATTTTAAAGGTTTTGTTATTCCATAGATTTTTGGCACAACACTAGTCATGGCCTTCAGCCATGGACAGTAGCCACGGCCTTTGGCTGTCCCCACTATATTTTTTCAAACACTGTCACTACACTAGTACACTACGAGTCAAACAATCTGATATAGAAAGAAAGACATTGTATGCATAATGCCTTGCCTAAATAATTTCATGGTTGTCTCATCTTCTCTGTTAAGTTACTGCAACACTTCTGAAAGAGAATAAAATTCATTTTATAATACAAATTTTCATAATAGTATTGTGTGAATACTGAATGTATTCCTAGCGCTCAACCAATTAAGGCTGTACACATTAATCTTTATGTAGAGGATAAAAACCTCTCATTGGAGAGAAAAAGCCTCTACTCACTTTTCTAAAATATGTACAAATAACTATTTACTGACAAATTAAATTCTATCTCACTTTCTAGAAGCATCTCTATATGACAGACTTACTAAGGATGTTAACATTTCAATAAATATATGTTACATTAAAATAGGAGTTAAAAGAATTACATGTGGAAAGGGAAGGAGTGTATAGAGGCTGCTTTGGGTACAAGAATCACTGCATGCGTACAACACCTAAACTAAGAAGTTAGGGTAACTACAAACCTAGTTTTGCATCAGCAAATTCTAAATAGAATTGCTTGCAACATCAATAGTTTGTGCACCTCCAAAGGTATTTCAGAATATTAGGTTTTGGAAACAAAGTGCAATATTAAAATACAGATAAATAACTATATATACAAAAGCTATGTTTCATTTCTGTACAAACTTTGTTTCATGTTAAATATTTATGAAATGTGCAAACTAGTTTATGCAACCATAACCAGGAAACCAAGACATATAACCTAACTATGTCTTCCGTTTTTACAAATAAAAGTATAAAGACATGTCAACACTGTAGCATTATTTTGAGTGTACATTTTTTAAAACTCTAGTCGTACCATTATTTCAAATAATAGGTAGACAATAAAAATGTCTGTGTGTCTAAATATATCAACACTTACTACAAGCTACACTAAGGATCTGACACATGTAATTTCAATACTTCTTGTAAAATCTGTAAGTGTCCTTGTTTTGTGCACCTACACACATAAAAAGTTAATAAGGACATTTCATAATCTACAAATCATCTTTGAATTTGTTTTAAAATGTGTATTGTTATTTAATACTTCTATTTGCACAGAAAGTTGGGTGCAGTGTGGAATCCCTCTTATTCTATTAAATCAAAGTTCACTTTCAAATATTGTAATTATCTCTAAATTGTCATTAAAATACTTCTTTTCAGATCTGTGTGCGTCCTTTTGTTCGGTCACCTACACACATAATAAACTAATAACAATATTGTGTAAACTACTCTATAAAAATATGTTGATATTTCTTTTTTTAAAATAATCTTTCTATTTTCAAAATGAGTTCACAGTGTGGTGACAGAACACATTCCAGGGTGTTAGTGGAAACTTCCACGCTTGAACTATAAGTACTTTAGAGAATCTACCAACTAGCACTTAATGTAGGCTGTTTTCCTTTTTAATTGTAATACTTCTTGAAAACGTTGTGTGCATCCTTATTTTGGCCACCTACAAATAAGAAGAGACAATATACCTAAATCCTCCCTTAAACCTCTTATTAATAGTCAGATGTTATTTCTCTTTGAAACACTGTACTTTTTTCTTTGTATGCATCTATATCCTACTGTTTACCTGTTTCAAATGTAAACAGTTGTGAACTTCTACACTCCCTCACACTCAAAATAATGTACAATACTAAATGGCCGTACAACAGGGGACATTCCGGGCCAAGTAACCTGGGCAGTGGGAAAGAAGCGTTCTGTGCTTGACAATGTGGCTGTCTCTGAATGCCTCTTGGGCCATGTTATGCAATTAAGTGTTATGTTGAACAACCATAGTGACCATGCTACCTTAACGTTAAGTGTGGATGGAGGTGTGGAAGTGGCTGAGGGGGGTATTGGCAGAGAGATAGTAACCAATCACGCTGGAACTAAGATACAGTGGACCCAGCGTAACATCGACAAGATGAATGATAGCTCCTTCCCCAGCCACATCAATATTAAGCAGTTATTGTGGGGAAAAAGCCCAGAGGAAATTTAATTCTGAATACTGCAGTTAACCCATTCATTTTTCAAGGGCAGCTCAGCCCTGGGGATAAGTTGGAAGGCGGGGGGCTTTAGCCTTTGATGTGAACATAAGAGGTCAGAAACGCAAGATGCACCGAGCCTTAAGAGCTATAAGAATGCAAGCAACGACTGAATTAGACTACGGATTGTTAAAAAATAAGACCAAAGAGATAAAGAGAAAATTCCGTAGTTGGTTAAGAACGTATCGCTTGACCTTACAAGGAACTCAATTGCAGAAGTTTGCAGAAGCTCTATGTAGTAGGAACAGCCGTAGAATTTGGCACATCTTTGCTCAGGCGGGGGGAGACCAGAAGCTGAGGGTCCTAAACCCCATCACTGGGGAAACATGGGTTGAGTTCATCTCCAATAAATTCTATAAAGAGAATGCTGTTCACACTAGCAGTCTTGCAGGGGTAAAGATTTGGCCACTACCACTCAGCCATAAAATCATAAAACAGACCATTATGAATTTAAAATCTTCCAATGCCCCAGGCCCTAATGGATTAGCTAATGCTGTACTAAAAAGGGACCTGAAGACTTTGGGATTCAAGATGGCCGCCTGCAGGGAGTAGTCGCGTCGGCGGAGCTCCCGCATCCCGGACATGGGAATGTGCCCACCACCGGTCTGTGCGACGCGTACCCTTGAGCAAAGTGGCGTGGAGGGGCTTTGGTGCACCTATTTGACGTGGGCCACAGATGAGAGGCTGGTGCGCTGCCATCTTCGGGGGTCGCTGAGTCGGCCCGAAATGACCTCGAGGGCGGGAGCGGTGGCGGTGGCCTGGCGAGAGTGGTCAGCGGGCCCGCGGCTGAGGAGGAGCCCCCGCGGCGGGAGGCGGCCCGGCATCTACTGTAGGGAGGTGGCAGAGACAGTGTGGGAAATTCTGGGGCCCGCACGCCCTGAACTGCCCTGGGGGCTGCGACGGCTGTGTAGATCCGCAGCACCTGCTCCAGCACCGGAGGACGTGGGATCCTACCTGGGGGCAGGACAGCAGCGGCGAGGGCGGGCGGACTCTGGGCTCGCCGCCGTCGGCGGAGGAGGACCCTCGGAGACAGAGTTGGCAACAGCGCCTGGCGGGCTGGGAGTGCTGCACAGCCAGCTGCGGCAGGGAGAAACTGCCGTAGAAGCGCCCACTTCGGGTGAAGGAGAGTATGGCGCGGACCCCGCTGCTCGCCTTGTTCAGCTGCGGACCACTGCCAAGGGGAGCCAGCCCCCATCCTGGAGGTGCTCTTTGCTCGGAGCGCCACGGCAGACTACAGAGCGCGGCGCGGAAGAGCCGGTTGAGAGGATCCTGAGGGGAGCCAGCCTGGTGCAATCTAGAGGCTGGCTCCCAGTGGTCTGCTGGCAGTGGCGGAAGGGAGGGCTGCGGCTGGGGGACACGCCGTGCCCAGAGGACGTGTCTTGGGGTGAGGCCTGCTGCCTGGGCGTGTGAGGACCCTGTGTTGAGCTTGTGGGGGTCTTTCCCCCACAGTGAATGTGGTGCGCTGGTGGCCTGCCCGGATCCTGGACTCGGCGTGGGAGTGCTGCTTAGCCCCTGGGACCTGGTGGCACGTAGAGAAGAGAAGGGCACCCAGTCCTCTTTATGGAAGGCGCTACAAGTGGGTCCCACATCTTGGAGGGGCAGAGTTGAGTCAACGGGCCGCGTGAGGGTGCAGCCCGGGAGGCCGAGGGACCCAAAGGAGTGTGCAGTGGATAGAGTTCCCAGGACACGGCGTTGTAGGAGGCAGGCTGACAGGACACGGGACTCTACTTATCCTGGGATGAAGGTACCCGGCATCAAAGGGGGGACCTGCGGAGAGTGGGGAAGAGACCCCCATGCACAATATCTATGCCGGGATGGCCACCAAGCACAAAGGAAAGAGCGGGAGATGTCTCCGGCACTCTTCCTAATTTTTGGCTGTCGCAGGAGAGAAGAGAGGCGGCTAAGGGTGCACAGGATGATACAGTGGACATGGACATACCACTCGTAGCCCTACAAACCAGTTTGACGAAAACGCTCGAGGATCAATTCCAACTCCTACGCTCAGATCTCAAATCAGCCCTGGGGGAGATCAAGCAAGAGTTGCGGCAGCAGGGCAAGCGAACCGATCTCCTGGAGAGAAGGCTAGAGGAGATGGATAAGGAAGTTATGGCACATAGTGAGGTGATCGAAAGGCTTGATGTGGCCACGCGGAATCTAGAGAAGCAGATGGAGGACATGGAGAACAGGTCCCGCAGGGTCAATATACGCATTAAAATGCTCCCAGAATCGGTCCTGGACAAGGAACTAAAGGGAGTGGTCCGGGCCATCTTCACTGGGATCTTGGGCCTCCCATCCCCGGATACAGTGGAACTGGACCGGGTTCACAAGGTCGGCGGAGGAGGCAGGGGAGCGAACCAGAGGCCCAGAGATGTCCTGGTAGCCTTCACCAGGTACGCTCAAAAGGAAGCAGTCCTTCTGGAGGCACGAAAGCAAAAGCCGATACAGTATAAGGAGCATCGTATTTCTCTATTCCAGGATCTGGCGAGCGGTACCCTGCTCAAGAGACGCCAAATGGGCCCAGTCCTCAAGGAACTCATTAGCAAGGGGGTCAGGTATAAGTGGACCTTCCCCTTTGGCCTGGTGTTTGAATGGGAGGGGGCCCAAAAGCGGATAGCCACGATACAAGAAGGTGCAGATATCCTACGCCTCGATCTTGAGGAAGCTTCTACTAGTGCGGAGAGGCGACCTGCACATGTTGGGCCACAACTAAAGCCCTGGCGGTGGTTGACGGTGGGGGAAAGGAGAAAGGGCGTGAAGCGGAGCGGGAAGTCGCCTAAGGAAAGGAGCAAGAACAGCCCAGATGGAGAGGGGAGAAATGCCCAGGATGAGGCATGAGCCAATGGGAAGTACTAGGGTGGTGGGCCTCTAAAGGTGTAAGTGGCAGGGGGGGAGCGTTCATCTGTGAATCGGGAAGGGTGGGTATACCCGAGAAGGTGAGGAGGATAGGGCTGGAAGGGCAAGCCTTTCGGGGGGGAAGGGCCAGTTGGGGGGGCGTGTTGGAGGGTTGGAGATAAGGGGGGGACGAGGGGGAGCAAGCAGCAGCAGCTCGCCCAGGGCTTTAGTCCCCGAGCGGTGGACATGTACTGCCACAGGAGGGGGTAGGAGGGATGGCGTGGGACCATGGTATGCCCGCGTATGGCGGGGGCGGGGGTGGGGTGAAGGGCGAGCGGGGAGTGGAGCGGGGAGCTAGTGTGATTTGAGTACCATTCAAATGGCTAACGCATAATGTGAGGGGACTGACTACCCCTCTGAAGAGGAAGAAATTGGAGCAGTTTACGAGAAGGGAGGGGCCAGACATTTTAGCCCTGCAGGAGACACATCTCAGACAAAAGGACTAGGGGCGCCTGAAACTGACGGGGGTTTAGCCAGATCCTACATGCCTCGGGGAGAAGTAAGTCGGGGGGTGTTGCCCTGGCCATTAGGGATTCGGTGAATTTCAGGGTCGCTGAGACTATACGGGATAAGGAGGGAAGATACATCATAGTCAAGGGAACTCACCAAGATGACCCATACACGCTATCGGTGGTGTACGCCCCGAACGTGGGTCAGGAGCAGTTTTTGAGGCGGGTGCTGGAAATCCTGGAGGATAAGGCTTGGGGACGAATAGTTCTGTTGGGGGATCTCAATATAGCTTGGGAAAGGGAGAGAGACAGGTCGGGGGCCCCCACGAGAGGGGGAGGGGTGTTGATGTCTCCGGGCCTCAAGGAGAAGATAGGTGGCATGGGTCTGCGGGATGTGTGGCGGGAGTTAATGGGGGATGAGGAAGGCTATACATTTCTCGCCGGGGTCCACGGGTCCCAATCTAGGATCGATTATATATGGGTTACGTCCAGTTTGGTGGGTAGTATCAGGGAGGTGGCCACGGGCCCCATTGGCGTGGCAGATCACAAGGTGGTCTCAATGAGGATGCCTTTAGGGCGTCGGGAGAGGGGGTATGGGCCTGGAAGTACCCAAAATTTCTTCTTAGGGACCCTGTCATCCGGTAGGAAATAGAAGAGAGGATTAAGACCTATTTTGACCTCAATAGGAGGGGGGACACTGGGGAAGGGACGAGATGGGACGCCTTCAAAGCCACACTGAGAGGGGAGCTCATTTCAGCTGCGGCGCAGAGAAAGAAGCAACTGGCGGCACTTGAAGCACAATTAGAGGGGGAGGTCGAGAAAGCTAGACACCAGGCGGGAGTTACTCCGTCCAGGATGGCTATGAGGGGATACCGCAGAGCACTGGGCCAGCTGGAACTCCTTCGTACCAAAAAGGCCGAAGGGGCACTCCTTCGCGTCCGCCAGAAGTTCTATGCTAGAGCGAATAAAGCAGGTGCACTCCTCGCCCGCCTGCTCAGGGGGCCTCCTCAAGAAACACAATCACGGCCTTAAGGACGAGTACAGGGGAGCGGGTGACGTGGGTGGGGGAAATGCAGGAAACGTTAGTTCAATTCTATGAGTCTCTTTACGCGTCGCAGGACCCGCAAGCTGACAGATTTTCTGGAGAGAATCGAACTGTGGAGGATTGGGAATGAGGGGCTTGGCCTGCTTAACAGGGAGGTCTCAGAGGAGGAAGTGAGAAAGGTGATCTGTGCCCTGCCTCCAAATAAGGTGCCATGCCCGGATGGATATACTGCGGCTTTCTATAAAACCTTCGCACCCATACTTGTCCCGCACCTCACAACCCTTTTCAATACCTTTAGAACATCTGGGAAAATATCCCCCTCTATGGAGGAGTCAAGGCTGACTCTCATTCTGAAGCCACATAAAGACCCCGAGGAGAGGGCTTCTTATAGGCCCATAGCGCTAATCAACATAGACGCAAAAATATTTACGAAACTCCTGGCTAATAGACTGGAGGGCTTCCTCCTGGGGTTGATCCATCCGGACCAGGCAGGTTTTTATTAGGGGACGGCAAACGGCGGATAACAGCAGGAGGGTGGCCCACCTAGTGGAAAAGGCTGAGAAGACGGGGACCCCCACGGCTCTTTTATCGTTGGACGCAGAAAAAGCGTTTGACCGCGTTGAGTGGTCCTTTTTGTTCAGGACGATGCAGAAAATGGGCATCGATGGCGAGTTTTTGGGTATGGTCCCGGCCAATTACCAGGCGTCAAGTATGAGGATAGCAGTGAATGGGGTCATGTCGAGGTCGTTTAAGCAGAGCAGGGGCACCAAACACGTCTGCCCCCTGTCTCCGACGCTCTATGCAATTTACCTTGAGCCCCTCCTGCAGGCCATTAGGGAGACCCGGGCGATAAAGGGCATCCCATTTGGGGGGAGGGAGCAGAAGGTTGCAGCGTTTGCTGACGACATGTTGCTAATGCTGACAGCCCCCTCAGGAGTCGATACAAGCTAGCAGGGCGCTACTGGAGGAGTTTGGGGAAGCATCCGGCTTGAGAATTAACTTTAGTAAATCGGAGCTCCTGGCCCTGGCCTGAACTCGGGAGATCGGGGGTGCTTCGGGCGGCCACCCCATTCTTATGGAGCACGGGCGGCATTAAATACCTGGGAGTGAAAATTACACCTTCATAGCTGGCTTGTATCAGGCTAACTTCCCACCACTCTTGAGGGAGATCAAGGGGGACTATTGTCGGTGGAAGGACCTCCGCGTGTCGTGGCTGGGTAGGGTGGCCGCGGTTAAAATGGTAACTTTGCCACGCCTTCTGTATCTTTTTCAGGCAATTCCACAAGTGGTACCCGTGGGCTTTTTTAAGGAGTTAGGGACCCTGACCAACGAATTTCTGTGGGCAGGAAAGAAAGCACGAATCAGTAGGCGACTCATGATGGCACCTAGGCGGGAGGGCGGTCTCGCACTCCCGAATTTTCAACAGTATTACGAAGCAGCGCAGCTGCGACTAATACGAGAGTGGCTTCGGGAAGGGGAGGCTGCACAAGACAAGCCATGGATGGGAATGGACAGAGCAGTGGCGCATCATAGCTTTGCGGGGGTATTGTGGCTCCCTAAGCAGTCAAGGCCCAGACATCTTTATAAGAGCTCTATTACGAAATTAATGGCAGAGAACTGGGACAAGTTGGTGAGGACGAAGGGAATCACAACCTTTCCGTCTCCTTTCACTCCCTTGTTTGGTAATGGGGACTTTACACCAGGGTTGGAGGTGGGTGCGTTCACACAGTGGCAGGAGGGGGGTGTAAGTGGCTAGGCAAGTAATTCCGTGGAGAAAGAATTCTCTCATTTGAGGAATGTAAAAGGGAATACAGGATAAAAGAGGGGGATAGGCTTCGATACGCGCAATTGCGGCACTGGGCACTGCACCCAGCAAATAGGCAGGCCGCAACAAGAGACATGACGAGCTTTGAGAAATTCCTCTTATCTAACGATGGGTCCAGGGGATTGATATCCAATTTATACAAAATATTGGACGATGCCACCGCTAGAGGTCAATGGCGATACATGGGCAGGTGGGAGCAGATCATAGGAAGGGAAATTGAGCGTGAGGAGTGGGAAAGACTATGGAGGGAAATCCCCAAGCTGGCGAGGGCATCACAAATTCAGGAAACATGGTACAAGATTCTGATCGGGTGGCATTATACTCCAACCCGCCTTCGGGAATTCTATCCTAATACCACGGGGAGGTGCTGAAGGGGTTGTGGACCGGAGGGCATGGTGCGACATATCTGGTGGGATTGCCCTGTCATTAAACCCTTTTGGAGGGAAGTTGGGGAGGCTCAGGAGCAGATGTTTGGGGCAGAGGGCAGCAGTCCGCCAGAACTGTCTCTTTTGGGACTTGGAGGGGGAACTTTCCCCGTGGAACCGAAATCTAGGGAGAAGGCGAGGGTGATCCTCGTAATTGCAGCCATGACAGTAGTAGCGCAACATTGGAGGAGTGCTGAGATCCCCCTCATGAGGGATATGCTGCGAAAACCTTGGGAAATTGTGGCCCTCGAGTGGGCAACGTATGCAATGGACGATAAGCTTCATTTTTTTGCAACTGACTGGGGGGAAATTGTGGAATTCCTCAGGGACGACTTTCGGATTGGGTGGCGCCATCAGCGTTTGCGGCTCCTGGACCTGCAGTAGACTCTTGCGTGTTATTCCCGGAGGTATTGGGTTGAGGGTAAACGAGGGGGGAGGAAGGAGGGGAATGGGGGGGGCTAAGTCTGGGGTTGCTTCAATGTTATGATCTTACTCATTCGATTCAGGGCGCAAGGCCCGAGGACTGGCTTACGCTGCTTGAGGGGGGCAAGGGGGAGTTGGGACTTGTTTTTACTTATGTTGTAGTTGTTGAAAATAAATAAAAAGAGTTTTAAAAAAAAAAGGGACCTGAACAATTGGGCACAGGTATTGCTTACTTTATACTCCTGAATATGCAGAACCTGCCAGGTACCCTCCTCTTGGAAGAAATCTGTGCTAATCCAGTATATAAAAAGGGGGAGATGCCACTAACTATCGGCAACACTCAATGCTGGATGTAACAAGTAAAATCTTTAACACATTCAGCCTCATTACAGGTCGGGCGGTCTGGAATTAACAGTGGCGGTAAACCCACCGCCACTGTTAATTCCAGACCGCCCGATCCCGACCCCTGCAGGCGGAAGGTGATCTTCCTGCCAGGTCTGACCTGGCGGGTTGAACATCTCCCGCCTGCAGGCAGACGTGGAAACACCAGCACCATCACGAGATGGTGCCGGTGTTTCCACTTCCCCATTCCCATTGAGTCCTATGGGACTCAATGGGAATGGGGATTAACACCATTCCACCTCCGTGACTCCTGGGACACCGGGGCTGTAATGCCCTGGTAATTCCGGGAGTCACAGAGGCGGAATGGTAATACGAGCCCAGCGGTAACCAGGCAGTTTTACCGCCGCGGTTACCGCCGGACACGTAATGAGGCCCACAGGGCCTCATTACAAGTCGGCCGGTCCGGAATTAACAGTGTGTTATGCTCACCTGGACCCCATAGGGGTGTCGATCGGACTCGGACAGCTGCAGCCTCCTTCAACGTGATGCGTAGCGCAGAGATGACTGTCTGAACTGGACCGCCCAGTCTTGTCTGCTGGACCCGAAGAAGTATTTTCCTGCAAGTGGAGACAGGGATTAACCACCTGTGGGTTTTAGTGATGGCCTCCCAACTGTTCTCGCTCTCCCCCATTAATCACCTCCGATATCCCCTTTGTAACCTCACCTTATGTTCGTAAAAGATGAGCTTTCCATCCTGCGTGACTTGCAGGGGCGCGTAGATACCAGTTACTTCACTGGTTTGAAGGCGTTGGGAGAGTTCCGGTAAGTATTGACTCTGAAGTCCCTGGCGGGATTGGTAAGTATCAAGTTCAAAGAGTTCAATGTGCCCGATGTTCACTCTTGTCCCCTTCCTTCCTTAAGTTGCAACTGAGTTTGTGAGAAGAAGGTCTCGTAGCTACTGCTGGCGTTCAGGTAAAGGTCTGTGTTACCCAACGCTGTCCGGTAACTATTGCATGCGTTAACGTGTTGTTTTTCTCCCTCTTTACAGATGCAGCATGTGAAAATGTGGAGAGTTATGGAATAATACTGCCGGTGGTAAATCAGGTAAATCTATGGTGGTAAGAGGTTGTATTTGCTGATTCCCTTGGCTCACCTTGTTTTTTCTTGTGTCCCCTAGGTGCCGGATTACGGCGAAGAAATGATGGAGACAGTGCTGGATGGAAAGATGCTCTGAGAACTGGTGAGAATGTCGCCGTGCTGGAGCAGTGACGCATGCAGGACTGATGTACTTTCCAGGTCCGGAGATGAAATGGTTCCGGAATTAGGTGAGGAATTTGAAATAAGTTTGTTTTCTAACCTTGTCCTTTTCTTCTTCTTTATTCTAGGAGCTCCGGATTCGAGGCGGGCATGGCAGAAGACTGGATACTGGCTGCAGGCACGCGGGCGTGGCAGAAGACTGGATGCTGGCTGCAGGCACAGTGAGCGTCACACTGCTGGATGCAGAATAACGCGAAGCATGTGCTGCTGTTCGGGTGTGGTTTAAATAGCCTCCAAAGTATTTCCAGGTAAGAAGTTCCCTAGAGCCACGCCCGAGTAAAAAATAGTCCCTGTAACAAAATAGTCCCATCCAGGCCTCATGTAGGCTTGGACTCTTTTGCAGCATGGTCTGCATCAGGTAAGTAAAGTCTATGAGCCTGGCGCCTATGGCGCCAGGACTGATTTCTATGATGAGCCTGGCGTCTAAGGTGCCAGGACTGAACCCAGACAGCCCCTAGCCGGGGCTGCTGAGGTTTAAACAAATGTCTGGATGCCTGCTCCCGGAGCCGAGGGCCTTGGTATTGATGCCCGGGGGTAGGCATCATGACAGCGGCGGTAAACCCGCCGCCACTGTTAATTCCGGACCGCCCGATCCTGAGTCCTGCAGGCGGGAGGTGATCTTCCCGCCAGGTCTGACCTGGTGGGTGGAACACCTCCCGCCTGCAGGCGGACGTGGAAACACCAGCACCATCACGAGATGGTGCCGGTGTTTCCACTTCCCCATTCCCACTGAGTCCTATGGGACTCAATGGGAATGGGGATTTACACCATTCCGCCTCCGGGATTCCCAGGACACCAGGGTCGTAATGCCCTGGTATTTCCGGGAGTCACGGAGGCGGAATGGTAATACGAGTCCGGCAGTAACCAGGCGGTTTTACCACCGCGGTTACTGCCGGACTCGTAATGAGGCCCATTGATTCTTAAAGAAGTAGAAGCCTGGGTCATTGAGAAACAGATCCTTAATTATGCACAAACGGGCTTCAGACCAGGGGCAAGCACCACTCATAATATCAGGGTCCTTGATCAATTAATTAATAACACCACAAATAGCAAGGAGGCTACGTTGTACATAGCCTTTGTAGACTTTAGTAGTGCTTTTGACCTAGTGGTGCGGGATATTCTATGGTCGAAACTGAAGGCTATGGATTGTCCCAAGTGGATTTTGAACACACTAATAGCCCTACATAGTAATACTACCACCAAGGTACGACTTAATGACCAAGGCGAAGTGTCTGATATAATGAAAATCAATATAGGTGTAAAGCAGGGCTGCGTAACTGCGCCTATGCTTTACAATCTATATGTAGCTGACCTGTTAGCGCGCATGTCACTAAAGTCAAATTGTCCCCCTAAACTGGGAGAGATTTTATTTTATTTGATCGCACGTTGTCTGGCATAAAGAGCATGCTGAATGAACTACTAGTCTACTCTACCCAGTTAGGTCTCACCATCAATTTAGAAAAGACAAAAATAATGACAATTGCACAAAAGTGCCCAAGTCGGACTGGCATAGACACAGACATTGGTACAATTGCGGTGGTGGAGACAATCCCTATTTGGTACTAGACTTTAAAGTATTGGCTGACTATGAAGCTATAATAAGACACAAAAAACAATGAGCAAAATTGCTCACCCTCCAAGCCTGTAAATTCTCGGAGGGTTCAGCTGGTTTTAGTATGGCAGGTATATTAAGACTGTATCAACAATGTTTTGTACCTGCTATTCTCTATGGCCTGGAGGCATTGACCATACAAGATCTAACATGGCTTAACATTTTATAGGGCCATTATTGGTGCACTGTGCTTGGTCTCGGACCATCCTGCTCGGTCCAATATCTGCGCCTGGAACTGGGACTTACCTCACTGAGAGGCATGGCACTGTGTGTGCAAGGCTCCTTCTATTTGAAAGCAAGAGCGGACCCTAGCTACAAATTGCTTAGATTGGCAGGGGATAATTATGAGATAGAGAGACATCCTCGGGGGCGAAACTTCAAAGAGTTGAATGAATCACTATTTGAGGAGATTGATTGGGCCTATGGAAAATTGAGCCAGTTGCCCTATATCCATCGAAAAAAAGCATTTGAGGAAAAATTTAACAAATGGGTTCCAGGCATAATCTCAACTAGATACTGACATTGACTATCTGGTGGACCCTTATATAGGGCATGAGTACTGGTTGGTGGGCACACCTCTATACCTCTACATTATTATGCTGCTGCTGTGATAAAATGAGATCGTGACTGTGCTAGTTAGTAATACTGTGTAATAAGCTTAATATTTTAGATTTTAGATTTTATATTTTGTATTCTTGTCTGTATTTAAATTTATGAATGTGTCTGAAATGTATGAGTTGTGTAAAATCCTATTTTTGGATTATATCACAATAAAGTAAAGTAAGTAAGTAAGTGATAATGTACATGGAACCACGTATGCATCCCAGTACTTATAGGGAACAATATTACATATGAAAATATACAGTGTTTTACACATTAAAACAGAAGTAGAAGATTGCTGAATGCTGTTCTTTCTAATTTATATAATCTTAACAATCTTTTCTATGCATTAGTAACTATCTATCCTATAGTTCATATAAAACACTTATTACCCTATTCTCCAATTTCAATCATCCATTTTGCATTTTTTTATTCACAAAGAATATAAAACATATTTTAAAACTGTGCTTCTACCAACAACAAGTAGGCATTCTTTAAACCTTTTGGCAATGTAGATTGATTTGTGACTATAGAGTCATTGCAGGCAAGCCAATCTACTTCTGTACGTACCCATGTTGTGAAATGTCCAGAGTGAATGGATGCTCTCTCATGAAAAATAATTGCACATGTTTTGAATGTTTTCTTGCTAATAGAAATGTGACCATTTACAAAATTCAGTATCGATGTGTTAATGTTCCTACCATCTACCCTCTATCTTTGAAACATAATTCAGAGGTACTTGTTAAAAAACTAGATGTTTCATTGTAATCTGTAAATTACAACCACAGTCACTGCACTGCATTGCATATCATGAAAAGCTTTTGTTACGATATCAGAAAGATTGACAGTTTTCTGATTAGGGATAGGAACATATAAAGACCTTTCTGAAATATCCCTGAGTAGCATGGTCTTTGTTACATTGTGGAAACTTATGGTTTCACTTGTAAGAAATTCCTACATATCTATCTACACTAATGGTTTCCTGCAGTAGTACATCGAAAATAGTCATTACAAATATTTGACTGTCTTCTTGTGTATTTTGGGAACAATGTTGACTTCCACTTGCAACAGCGATTAGATTTTGGATTGACATTGACGAATGTGTATTCTGTGGTCTTTCATCCACAGATATTTTTAGAATTGAAAGTTCCACACATAGCTGTTTGCCTGCTGTTGAAGCTATGTCTTGCATCACTGGTGTCATTTGAAACAACATGCACACAAAGCTGCATTTGAATAGCATTCAACTGCTGTGATTACTAAATCTACAGTGGGAGTATATCATATTTGGATGACTTTCCAACACTGGTAGATTCTCTAATTGTCTACTCTTAAGAGGAACCACTTTATTTGAAGGTAGTTTCACCAGTACCCTTTTGTCCTTGCTAAGTGCTTAGCAGGTAGAGGTATAAGGTCAAGGTGATGAGCATACAGTACACATAATATATGATATTCTTCAAAGCAAGAAATGGCAGCTGTCACTTTTGTTTCATCACAGTTTATTAAAAATAAACCTTCTATATTTTTACACATGACAGGACCACATATGACATTCCTTCTTTGAACATTGTATGACCAATGTCAATAAGTGCTGCTTCTAAGGTCAACCCTTATGATTTATGAATAGTAATTGCATATGCAGAGCACAATGGAAATCATGCCTTTTAAGGATACATTGGTGAAAAGAGCACAAAGCGTGCAGAGGTCCGAGAAATCAAATGAGGTTCCTCTACACGATCAAACTTTACTTAAATATGTTCAATATTTGTACTGTGAGGAAAAGTGTGAAATGCAACCTCTCTTCCCATTGCTCCAATGACTAGATCAATTTCTACATTCAAGGTCCGCTTTAGCATTACTCATGCATTGACACACAGTTTGAAAACCGACTCTGTACCTGTTGTTTTAGAAATTTAACTGTCTAATACAATTAATCGAGCCTTTGCTCTTTAATCTAACCCTAATGGCATAAGATGGCCATCTAAAGAATCACACATTACACCTCCCGGAACAGGCCCCCATAAGATCTACGTCCATAGAACCGTGTCCTAGCAGAGTGTTTGGGAACATACAAGCAGTCAAGGCAAAAAACCCCAGTACAGGGGGGGCCAAGTCCAGAGTGCTCAAGGGGGTGCCCGAATCCAATGCAATGCCTACTTCTCTGGTGGTTACTGTACCAAGCAAAATGGTCATAAAATTCCCCAGTCATGGAGAGAAGAGAGCCTACAGCTCATGGTGTAATGAGAGATCAGCCCCATCCATTGTCCAAGGTTGGACCGGTCGTGTTACTTTGTTCCTTCACGGCGAACCCAGACTGGCCAGGGATAAGAAGGAATCAAGGGATGCCCTCCTAAATAAAAGCTTACTTTGGTTACGGTCCGTAAGAGGATGTTCCTCTGTGTCCAGGGAAACCTGGGCGGGATGTCGCAGAGTACCAAGACTGGGTAATCAGTCGGGTGACATTGTGGAACTGACATTTCGGAACTTGGGAGTGGTAAAGGGGGTTCTGGGTAAATGTGGGGGGTCCATGTGGTCGCCAATGAGTGGAATTGGAATTAGCACACATTTCCACTTAGACTCTGAATGCCTTACGAGGCCAACTATGAGGCCCTCTCCACTGTCTGGCGCTAACCTTACCCCCTTGGGATGTGATCGGTTAGGTCCCTTGGGGGACAGGCCCTTGCAGAGGGGGTCATCTTAAAGATAATGGGGCTTTCAGTTTGACTTACTTTCTTTTTCCCTCACTGTTTTTTGAAGGGGCGTATTTTGGCATTATGCTTTGGATTATTAATTTGTATTGCCTCTGTATGATGTTTTTTGTGTTTGATGGATTTTGAATCCGAATAAACTTGTTTCACTGACTGACTGACTGAACATCACACAATTTTATCTCTACAATTTCTTGCTTCTCAGAGAGCAGTATTGAAGAGTTTAACCTGTTACCCTCTTCAAGTGTACACATCTAAGCAACACAAGAAATTTATTTTTCTTGAAGAGTCAACAGGAAATCAGGCGCTCTACAGCCTGCATGAATCAGTGTCCCTTTTAAGACTGCTTTCATATTCTCCTCAAGTATACTTATATAAATAATATTAAGCATTTATGCATTCTCTAAGTCTGCAGATTGCCTCATATTAATGGTAAGTTTCCGGAATTCAAAACAATTCTAAAGTTTAAAATTACCAATGCCCGCTATAGTTTTTTTGGCTATGCTTAGATTGCAGCATCTTGAAAACTGGTTGCCATTTCACAGAAGTTAACTGTCACAATTCCACGAAAAACAAGGACATTTTTACCTCAAACAAAACATCATGTTCAGTCTTCAGAATCTCTTGCATTCACAAGTGAATGTCAGCTAGCATCAAGTTAGACACCATGCTTATTTCATGTGCAATCAAGATATTTCATTTTCTTAGAAACTTTCCCACTCCTTGTGCTGCACTTGATACAAGTTTTCTAAACTCTAGTTTATTGTCATGCTCTACTGGTAGCATCAACACTCGATGTAAAGTAACACCTCCTATATTGAATGCTGCTAAACCTGTTGGAGCAGTTACAATACACGACAGAGAACACTCGGTTACATTTTTTATCATTGCTCTTAATGCATACATTAAAAAAGATTTCCCTGTTCATGCTTGTCCACCAACAAACTTCAATAGAGGTTTGTATTGGATGCAAGAACATTCATGCTTGTCATGTTGAACCGTGTAAGAAACTATCTTTGATTTTGCAATAAACTACCTTCTTCTCTACATTGAGTTTACTTACTAATGCATAATAATTTCCATCTGCAACTTTAGTTTGTTGCATTGCACTTTCTACTTCCTCCAAGGTGAGCTCAACATCATTTTGAATAATTTGCTCACCTAAGACATTTTGACTTCCTACTGCAGAATATTGACTGCCCTCAGGAGTCTCTTTTGCCAATTCAGCTGCCAAAATGTCTTCTTGATGTAGTTCTTTTTCCAGTAACTAAATACTGCTCAAATTTTGTATATCTAATTAAGTGTTTTTTTATCAAAAAAGGATTGTTCAAAGGTTTTAAATCTTCCAAGCAAATCAATCTCTGCACCCCATTGAAAGAACAACTGCAAAAGGCAAAAATAAAATAATTCCCTTTTTCTGCAATTTGGCAAGACAGTTTTATGTGGATGATGAGACTTGTCTTCTCATGTCTCACTAGACAACCAGTACATCCATGTACTTTAAACCATCCTCTGTCATTGTTTGCTTCAATATTTCAATATGAGTAGTGTTCTGCTACTTCATACAAAGATCCTCCAACTCTACAGACTGATTTGGGTAATAGGTATCAATGCAGTTGGATTTCAGAATCTCTGTATTATCAGATATTAATTTGGTTAACTGCTGAATTTAACTCAAAGGTTTCAGTACCCGATTTCTAGTAGTATGTGGGCCAAGACTTAACCATAGTACATTAATGCTGCATATATACAGAGGCAAACTAGTTAATCGATCTGCAGCTTCGTAGATTCCGCACTCTCTGTGTGAGAACATCTTCAGACCAAAACTTAGACGTTTCTGACTAAGGCTTTTGTCTGCTGATAGGTCTGCCATTGCTTCAGCTTCATTGCTCTTTTCAGCTTTTGTCATGTATGCTGTAACAGAACGACCAACAGCTGTTGTATCATTAGCAATGTACTGTACACATCAGTGTTTGCATTACAAAGCTGAGCAATGACAGGATTGTAATCTTTAATGAATTGTCATTCCTTATCTCTTATTAAATGATAAGTATTCCTCAGTGACTTATCAGCAACATGGTGTCGAACAGATGACATTAGATTATTTGCTTCAGCAACTGGTGCCACAGGCCTTAGAAAAGCCAAATCTGCACTGCGTGTAGTAGTTGTCTTACTTTTATATTTTCTCTGATAGTACTTAAATTGTTTAATAGATCAGCATTCACATGCTGAGCAGGAATGGAACATGTAAAATCTTTCTATAACTTCCATCACACAACCATCACTTTCTTTTACCAAACTGCGGATCATCTTTAATCCACACCAGTATATGTATATGTGGAGCCGCACGTGCCTGATACTCTTTCCTCCAGAAGAAATGTTCCACAGTGCCTAGTGGACCATTCTCGTTATTTCATATAAAGTGTAACATGGCTAGATATCGGTGATGAAATAATAGCGATACAATTACAGGGTTCATAGACCACAATTCTCCTAGTGTTATATGTCTCCTTTTTGTGGATTACTTTCACAAATGCACTCTGCAAGATCATCCCAATCAAACGCTGTGCAACTGAAAATCACAAACCAAGTTGGAGGACCCACATTTCTGATAATACATCTAACCTCTGAGTACCTTCCAGATTAATATTCCTTAGTTCCTCTCATTGTGGCAAGCATAGCAGTAATTTAGCATTCTAAAATTTCATTTTTTTTATTTTACCTGTTGCAGCATCTCACAAGCAGAAACATTTTTAAATCTAGTTTTTGTCTGAAGTGTATGAGCAACAGCATACAATACTGTTGAAAATTCACTTTCATACAATAAGTGAACAATATATTCAACATTGGTGCTGAATCTGGAATCTTCAGAATACATTAGTCTACAACGATATTCTGAAGAAGAAATTGGAACCTTCAGATCATCCAATCTGCCCCCTTGTCCTGTAGGAAAAAGCATAGGGAAAAAACAAGCTTCAAATGTTTTTTCTGAGAGATTGATTGGTGCAACTTTTATTGCTTTCATTTGCTATAATTCTAAACTGTCGCCCATGGCCTCAAGTGAATCTAGAGGATGAATAGTGCAAAGTTCATACAAACTACTCCCTTCTGCAACAGTTAGATGTTGTAACTGACCTTCACTGCTTTTGCTTGTTGACTCAACATCAAGCATAGACAAATCTGGTAGAGTCAGACTGCCTTTCTACAAATCATTGTTCTCCAGTAGAAACGCTAAAGCATCTTTCACCTTTCCAATATCTATAAACTGTTGACAAATATTCTTATTGTTTGTGGCAACAACATTTACTAAAACAAAAAATCTGCAATATACCGCTTCACTCCTAGAGGATTTTCATTTTCTTGCTAATTGAGAGGTAAGTACACAACTTTGCCTCTCACACCTTCCACTAATTATTTTTTAGGCAGTTTAGACATCTTTGTTTGCAATCTAACAATGACTTGGAAAGGATGAACAGTTTGCAATGCAATCACTTTAAGCATGTTCAATTTTTGAAGCACAACAGGGATATCAGGCACTACCATGTCATTCAAAACACGTCTATGATGAATGCTCTTTCTGTTATAAAACCCAACAAAGTGTCTACCAACATACAGTGCCCCATTTGTGTCAAATTGTTCTTCTACAAACAATTACAGGTAAAGGTCATTCCAAACATCGTCTGCACTGTGTTTAATTTCCTCCTCAATGTGCACTAGTTGTACTTGAGATTTATATAAAGTGCATTGACAAGACACGCAAACAATGTCAGGTCTTTTGTTAGAAGACAGATCAAACATTGCAATGCTTATTTTATGCTGTTGAAAATTCAGATACTTTGAAAGCATAGGATCATTATTTCCACTTCTTGTAAGGGATTTCTCTGCATGTGCAATCTGTTAAATGCATTGTATTTATCATTTGAAGTGTAGAAAGTAAATGTTCTACAGTTCCAGCCATCAGGGTTTGATTTAAAAGTGCAAGGGACATATATGGTGTTTTGCACAGAATTTGAAACATTACTTTTTTTTAACAATTGTATATTTGAAACCATTACTTCCCTGCAAACAATCCTTCCTCCTGGCATGTTCTTCACGCCTCTTGGTAGGCATAATTCAGCAATGCTATAAAGAAACAAAACAAATTACTACATGCATACCTAGTTTTCTAAAATAAAAAAAACATAAAATGAAAATTAACTTCCAATAAATTCATAACAGTACAAAGAATAAAAATAGCATGGGTCCATAGAAATAAACACAACAGAAATACAGTGTGTGCATGGCTGTAAGGAATGTGCATATTTACCAGGTAGGAAGAAAATGAATACAGTAGTGTAGGTGGGTGAGGGAAAAGAGACTGGTGATAGCATATATGTGTACAAGTATGAAGGTGGTGATAGATCGAATGGGATTTAAAAAGTATAACATTAGGGTGCTAGAAATAAAGTAAATGGAGATAGAATGCATGCTGAGGATAACACCGGATGTAGGGTGGATGGATGGGTATAAGGAACATTTAAATGTGGGAAATGAATACAACTATAGCGTGTGTGCCTAGGGTGCATACATAAGTTACAGTAACTGAACACAAGAAAAGAAAATCTTGCAAACCACTGCTTAGAGCACTATGGGCCTCATCAAAAGTTGGGCAGAGTGGTAAAAATGCGGCAGTAACACTTTTACCATTGCTTTACTGCTCAGCCAAACTATGATTTGGGCGGAAGGTTGGGGATTCACCTCCAGCTCTGTGCTGGGGGTAAATCTGCTGACTTTCTGCCCATTTTTGATGCAATTACCACAGCGGTATTAGTGCTGCAGTAATTGCACCAAAAATGCCCCAATACAAATGGGGACTTACCTCCCCACCACAACTTAGGATCTTGCGCTAATAGCACCGGACCAAGTTGCAGTAACACTAATTGCACTGGGCGGCATCCCCGCAGATTTATCACCAGGATACCGCCCACTCGTGATGATGCCCTGTGTATGTTCTATGTAAGTGAAAAATGCACTTGAAAGGCTCCTGCTATGTCAAAGCTATGTGACTGCAACCGGCATTGTAAAGGCCCATACTGTGACCATTACATGCAGGGTACACTTCCACTGCTTATGTTACTATGCTACATGCTTTGTCTGGTTATAATGTTATTGTAAGTTCTAGTACTGCTAATCACAATATTCCTGTTCTCTATCTGATATAAAATCGTGCTCTATTACCACACCACACTCACAAGATTCCTACCTAAATAATATGGATCTCCTTCTTCACCCTTTACTAAAAGGGCAATTTTAACACTGCTGAGAGCCTTGCTGCAACCCTTCTATTACATGGAAGCATACAGTGGTCATTCAATCTATTCTATTTGATTAATGCTTCCAATTAAATAGCTCAATGCTTACAAAGTGTGTATTGGCATAAGGTTACCTTACACCAGTGTACCCCACAAGTCTGTTTTCTATTTAAGGGACTATCTTAAAGCACTGTATATATTATACAGAAAGAAAGCAGGCACAACCAAGGCCATATTGCATCTGTTATATGTTGACTGAGATTGCATTGCTGAGGGCCATCATGCGCCGATTTCTCGTGCAGCAATTCACACTTGAAAAGCCATTCTGTGATTCTTTTACATAAAGGAAAATTCCATTACTGGGGCCATGCCTATCTTCTTCATATGTACAGGTTTAACTGCTAGGGCCAATGCTTCCACTTCTGTGGCTCATGCTTACAGAAACTGAGTAGAGGGAAGGTTACATTACACCGGTACAGGCTACAAGGCTCTTTTCCACTTGACTTAATATCTTAAGGCTAAAGTAAATAGTGACTTCTTCTATGAGAGAGTACCTTACAATACTGTACTCCATAATGTTGTATCAGCGAATGCAACATTCATTTCTACTGCCCATTTTGATGTGCACCATTTATACCAACTTGCTCTACTGAGTCAAATTCAGTACTTAATATATTTGAGTACATATAGTTCTAATGAAGGCTATTGTGACCTATTAAGGAATCTCTTCTAAAACTCTTAGGCCCTCATTACGACCCTGGCGGATTTCGCGGTGCTAAATGCACCGCGAAGCACGGCGGAAAGCCGTCGATAGCGCCATGGGGGTTGGCGGATTTACCACCCCATGCCGACCTTGGCGGAGCGGTAAATCCCCAATCCCCATTTTACCCTTCCCCATTCCCATTCTTGCCCCATAGGGTATAATGGGAGTGGGGAAGGAGTTAATTACGCCGCCGTAAAGTACGGCGGCGTAATTAACAACGAGGTCCCTTAGCGCCATGGTTTTCTCCGCCCGGCAAAACCAGGCGGAGAAAACCTCCATGGCGCTAAGGGAACTCGTAGTACGGCGGACGGGTCCGCCGCGATTAGCGCTGGCGGAAACCCACTCCGCCAGGGTCCTAATGAGGGCCTTATGCTTTTGTGTGTGTGAAATACTGAGGAGTGTAGTTGTTCTCCATGGTTTATAGTGACTTTTTGTCACATTTTCGAATGCCTTTTTCTTAACACATATATGCCGAAAAAAAACATTTTTGAATATTTTTTTTATTTTATTTTTTTATTTGGGGGTTCCCCCTCAACCCCTGTTTTTTTTTATTTACACTTTTTTTTTTACTAACTAAACCGAAAAAAAACATATAAAATTAAAAAAAACACATTCGGAATTTGTTTTTTTCGGCAAATTTGTTTTTGAGAAAAAGGCATTTGAAAATGTGCATTCGACAATTTAACTGAATACCGTTCTACATATGCAAAGTTTACATTACTCTGGTGCATGCTTTGGTAGGAGGGTTAATGAAAACTGAAAAGATGCTAATCACAATGTCCTTATTCAGTGTATGATAAAGAATCTTGCTCTGCTTCCCACCAAATTCAGAAGATACCAACTTAAAAAGTATTTAACTCCTTTTTCAGGTTGACTTTTCACTCTAGTGAAGGCCATACTGCAACTATTCTATTTGGAAAAAGCTTACACCAGTGATCATCCATTTGTATAGCTTATACTGAAAAAACCTACATTAAGAGAATGTTTCCTTTCACCACAGTACCTCAGAAAGCTGTTTTCTATTTTAGGGAATATCTTAAAGCACAGTGCCTATTCGACATGACAACACCAGGCAAACTCAAGCCCATACTGCAACTGTTAAATGTGGGCTCAGATTGCACTGCTGAGGTCCGTAGTGGATCTGTTTTTCTTGGGATAATTCACACTTGGAAAACCATTCTGACACTTTTACATGAAGAGAGATTCCACTCACAACAGGGGTGTTTTCGGTTGGGCCACATTCATCTGTTACTTTCTGGACAAAGGCCTTCTGGCCTACTTCTCTGGGCCCCCTTCCTACTCTGGTTGCGGTGGTGAAGGACCTGGGCTATAAAATTTCAGCATCTCTCTCAGCAGAAGCCCAGATGAGCATGGTCTGTAAGAATGGCTATTTTGAACTTAGAATTCTCCGGAAAGGTTTTTCCTTTCTTGTCTGCGCATCGCCGAATTTCTGTTATAACATCTTCCATCTGTTGGTCGCTTGACTATTGTAACTCTAGCTCAGCCCCACTATATCCTGAACAGGCTCCCGGTGCAGCAGAATTCTGCAGGCAGGGCTGCTACCAGCACCGTTTTGTGTATCTAACTTCTCGCTAGTCCTTCGCCATCTACACTGGCTGATGGTGGCCTGCCGGATTGAGTGTAAGCCTCTTTGCATTGTCCACCATGCTTTCTTAAGGAGTGGGGGCAAAGTTCCTTCAGAAGAAGTTTTGTCCTTATACTCCTGTCCATGCTTTAACACCTGATCATGCTTAGCTCTTGCAGTTGCCTAGGTTTAAATCGCACACGGGTGGGAGGAAAGGCCTTCTCAGTGACTGCAGCTATTCTTTGGAACAACTTGCTTCGTTCCCTCGTGCGACTGGTAACCATCTTTTGTTTCGTCGTCAACTCAAGACACTTTTGTTTTTATTCTCTTCGTCTGGCTCTTTTTAGCTGCTCTCCTCTGAGTTCATGAGTGCCATTATGCCTTTACTGCCGAAAGTTTGCACTTCATAAATTCGGCTTAACATAACATGCTTTCTATGCGTAAAGGTATAACTGCTAGTGCCAATGTTACATACATTATATGTGAGGGAAGTGTGTACGACTGATGTGCAACCATTCTAAATGATGAGTGGTTCCACTTCTGTGGCTCATGCTTACAGAAACTGAGTAGAGGAATGGTACATTACACAAACACAGGCTACACAGCTCTTTTCCACTTCACTGAATATTTTAATGCAAAGGCCAACAGTGACATCTTCTGTGAAAGGGGACTAGACTCCATAATGACATATTAATGAGGGAAACATTCACTTGTACTGCCCATGTTGAGGGGAGTGTGCAGGCCTCCCGGTGTAGCAAGAAAAATCCTTTCTTTTTTTTAGCACCCTGGGTTACTCGCTTCGCTTGGGCCGATAACTTGGACTGCCGGGTTGTTATTCCCCGTTTCAGTCCCTGGAACCCGGGATGAACACCACATTATTCCCATTAGCATAACGCAAAATGCTAATGGAAATGTTGAAGAATCTTATTGAGTCTATGTACTTTACTGAGAACTGTAAAGTAGATGGAGTCTATAAGATTTTATTTTTTAGTTCTATTTTTTTATTATGAAAGGTGGTTCCTAAATGAACCTTCATTTTGTTGTTGTTTGATGTATCTATTTTTTTGCAGGAGTGGTTACAACATAAGGTGGGAATGGAAATGAGGGAAGAGGCACTAATATGGACAGGCAGGTGGACAGAGGAATATGTTGAGCGTGTGTTACTTCTTTGGTAGGGGCAGTGTGTCATGTCCGCTCCCGGTAGGGGTCTACGGACGTGGTCCTTATGGCACAAGCGGAGACACATTTCTCATATTGCTCCAAGTACCTCTAACATGGAGGTCGCAAGGAAGAGCAGCGCTCCAGTTTTCCGAAACAGGAAGTTCCAGATGACTCCGCCCCCAGCCTCGGAGAATGGATTTTCTTCGGCAGCTTCTTCAAAGCAGCGCGTTGCTACTGCTCTCAGAGGCCACGCAAAGTAAGTCCGCAAATCTAGACTTGCTCTTTTTCGATTTAGGAAAAGCTTTCTTGTCAAACCTCTTTAATACTTTTCCCCCTTTCGTAGCGAGATTCTTCGCCGTCCCTGAACATTAGCAGTGTCATCTCTCTACACTCGTCCGCAGGAATCACTAGCTCCACAAAGTTCAGTACGTATAGCTCCCCATTTTCGTCTTTCACACATACCTTTTCCTCCTCCACTACCATGCTAACCTTTCCATCCTCTCTTAGTTTCTCCTGCATAGTCTTGGAATTACTTTTTCCAATACACTGTGCAAACTCAACAGATTACAAACATCATGCTGTACAACTCTGGTGGGTTTATATTCAGTCCTCTCACACAAATATTTCAAACGCTTCTTTTTCCATATTAACCATACTCTACCTTTCCTCCTGACTCGCAGATACCGTTGGAACCTGCAGTATTAATTTCCATCCCGACTGCAGACCTGCAGATTTAAAGGTATATCGCAGTTTAGGAGACAGCCCCCTATAACTCTCAAACCCATCTAATCAATCTGTTTTCCTTGTTTAGGATAGTCTGAGATAGCGAGAGGTTAACTCCCGAAGTCACTGCCATCAAACTACTCATCTGGGACCGAAGCATCCACACCGCGGATCCCGACTTCCCAGCACGACAGGGTTTTATTCCCCACAAGGGTTTCCCTGTCTTCTTCTCTTTGTGCTAGTTTCTCAGGCGCACAGAGAGGAGGGCAGGTGAGCCTTATAATCTTCAATTAAGAAATCCAACAGGAGCTGGTTAGTGTTTTTTGTTGTTACTCTGAGCTCTGCAATAGTGACTGTGAAACCATTTAACTTGGGAACTGATATAAATAGAGGATTGATATCACAGTGTTTCTCATGCTCCTTGATTACAGCTTCCAAAGCACTTTGAAATTGCTTCCCCCTGCAGAGTGGTGTGTTGCAGTATATACAGAGGACTGTTGTCTTCGAAAGATATGGATCAGAATAGGATATTGATATGTTGTGCAGTCATGTGCAAATTTACAGATCTTACATTTGGTGCACTTACGAAATCCCTTAGTTCTTTGGTCCAGCCATGTGATTTTTATTTTGCAGGTTTCACTTGCCATATAACTAACTACTCATTAGGTAATCTTTAATGGATTTGCACTTGCGAAAGCTAAAATTGGGACATTTGCCCAGGGTGTAATTTAAGTCAGCATCTGTCATCAATACCCTCCAATGTTTTCTAAGGATATTTCTCACTGTCTTCGCCGATTCTCCATAAGTCAGTACCAGACGGGTTCTATCTTTTTCTTTCTCGTCACATACTATGGAGTCCTATCTGACCAGAGTGCCGATCTATCTTAAGTTCGTGCTTTTATATAGATATATATATGCAGGAATATAATAAAATAACATCTATTAAAAATATGTATCAATCATTTTTCATAATGATGTGTTTATTTATATAGTGCCTTCATCCAAAGTGCTTTACAGAGCACATATTTACATACAAAATCACCCAACCGAAATTGGTACTCATTTATCATCCTTGGAAGGATGAAAGGCTGAGTTGGCCTTGCTGGGATTCGAACCTGCGACTTGCAGATCACGTTCAGATCACTGCAGTGAGCGTGCAACCCGCTGAGCTATTTTACCAGCAAAATGCATATGCTACACTCGGCTATAAACAGACCCATTATAGCCATGGGTAAACGTACATTTATTTCATACATTCAAAAACACATATTACAAAGGTTTCAAAGTTAAATTACACATGGCTTGAGGTGAGGACATCGAATCAGAATGACATGTAGAATTATGTGGTATAACATCCATACAAAAATAGGATTTCTGCACAGAAATGTGTGCACTTATAGCTGCAGCTAATACACAGTGTTTATACAAACCTGCCAAAATGTAAGACATCTAATTGGAGTGCTGACAGCAGTGCGTATGAAAGCCCACTTGTAGCCCCGGGTACACATACATTTTTTTTTACATACTCAAAAAAAAACATATTAACAAGGTTTGAAAGTTCAAATGACAAAAAGGTACTGTTGAAGGCATGGAATCACAAAGACTTGTAAAATAGTGTCATGTAAAATCCATGAAATAATATGCATACTGCACAGAAATGGGTATTGCTATACATGCGGCTACAGCAGCAGATATAACCACGGCTACACAGGCATGCCAAAATTTCACTTTGTACCATTGGACCGCTGATACCCACGGCTATTGAAGTCTCTGAGAGGGGATGATGTTTCATTGGCTGATCCAATGCGCAGCTATACAAAAAGAAAGGGCATCAAAAAACATTTTAATTTTCAATAATATTTCAAAACTTCTGTGGATCGCTCCTAAAAGAGCCTTTTCGTTTTTGTGCCAATATATAACCCAAAAATATATTTTCATTCAGACAAATATCCCTGTCCTCTATTAAAAGTCCCAAAATCTTGCAAAATGTCTATGCTTTTCCTTAGATGACTAATTTTCTTTTCCCAAAGAGAACAAATTGTGGACTCCCAGTCAAAAATATTTGTCCACAACTTGAACACATACCTCTCATTTCAAATACTCCATCTAAAGTAATACTATATGACTAGAAAAACTTTCTATGCCAATGCTTTGAAAACACCTATGTCCTCAACATCACTATTCATCCCATTCTCAAAATTCTCCATTCCTCAACAAACTTCTGAGCAGTGAGATTCCTCTCCGTCTGAAACTGCCACAATTTCTGAAATATCCAACAAAACAATATCTATATCCCCTTTAACTCCACAAAGACTGGTAAAGCAGAAAGCACCCACACCACCTCTTCATCGCTGCGGTCTCAGACATACTTAAACTGTGGAGAAAAAACAAAACTGTCAAAAAACACACCACAAAAAGGACTCAGCCACTTAAAGTGGAAAAAAGTAAAACAAAAAAAATATATAAGCTAAACAAGGGAAGAATCAAAAAGTATAAATGACTTGGCAAAGGTATAGGAAAAAGAAAGATAAAAAAAATTATAGATAAATGAGGATACTGCTCTTTAAAAGTTCCCTGGAAGCTCACAAGCACGTTCACCCACCAAGAGACAAAAATCAATGATAGAAAATAAGAGGTATAGATTGCTGTGGCGAATAACTGTGGCTACACAGAAAAGCCACTCATAGTGAGACTTTCATAAGCATGGCTACGCCCAGGTGCAATGACATATTCGTGCCTAAATTGTCAACCAATCACATTGCACAATGCACTTACATGCCTATGCATGACCCGTAATCGCGTCAACGAGAGGCCCAAACAGGCGCCGCAGTTTCATAACGCAGGTACCCCCACAGTGCATGACGAAATACACGCTTGTGGCCTGGGCCAATAGGTCCATGAGTTTTATTGATGTTTTGCGCGTCTTCGCGCCCTGACAGTCAGCCAATCATCTTTCCCACTTCTCTTAGATGCCTAAACATGAACCGTAACAGAGCCAACTTGAGGCCCAATCAGGCGCTGCGATTTCTTAACGTGGGTATGCCCACGCCAGATGATGAAATCCACACATACGACCTGGGCCAATAGGATCACGAGTTTCATTGACCCGGTTACACATGTTCACACCTCGAATGTCAGCCATTCACATTTCACGCTCTGCTTACGCACCCACAGCTGACCAGTAACTGCAGCAACGGCAAGGGCCAATCACAGGTCGAGTTATGTACACATGGCTATGACATTAATCTGCGCATGAGAAACTGACAAATCACAAGGCATGCCGAGGTAATGCTGTGACTAATACCTGCAGTAATATACTGTGCCGCCTGATTGGTTGATGGGCATAAAAGAGCACCTAGAAATGTTGGAGCTTACCTAATAGACCCTTTTGTCATGTATTTGTTTGTTTGTCTTGCCAGTGACCTGAGGCCTTCGGGTTAGTGGCGCTATAAAAAAATAGATAGATAGATAGATAGATAGATAGATAGATAGATAGATAGATAGATAGATAGATAGATAGATAGATAGATAGATAGATAGATAGATAGATAGATATTCACCAAACCCATGCACAATTTCATAACTTTCCCTCATTGCTTTTTCTTCTGTGTACCAAGCAGGATCTCTGCTAATGATCACCTTCTGCTACCCGACAAACTCCTAATACTTACCCATCCATTTTCCCATCCTTTAGCCATTTCCCTCTTTCCTTTGTCTTGTGCTTTGTTATGTCTGCCTGTTCATTATTTTAGTTACTTCTTTCCTTTTTTAATATATATCTTTTAAATTGTAAGTAGCATAGTCCTGTTTGTCATGTCTTTTTTCATTTCATATTTTCCTCCCAGTTCAGACATTGTATAACATGATTGAACACGGCAGCAGTAGTGGCGATGTCATGTGGGTGCCAAACCCATCCCCAAAATTATGCAGGATGAAGAAGAAGGCGGACAGTTGGCGATATGTCATGGTAGCACCACACGCTGAAAGAAAGTGACCATTTTCAATGCAAGCTGTGTCTGAAGAAACTACGCCGGGGGACTTCCAACGTCCCATCTCAGAGTTTGGGAACATCTGTGCTCTTCCAATACCTGTTAAAAGCACATTGGGATGAGGTTGACGACAAATAGAGCGCTTGCTTTGACATCTGTGCAGAGCCTGCTGACGCAGGTTCAAATCCCGGCAGGGCCAAACTCAGCCTTTCATCCTTCCGTGGTCGATAAATGAGCACCACACACCGTGGGTAATTAAGCACCGCTCAGATACCTGAGGGCTCGTAGCGCTATATAAATGCTAAATTATTATTATTATTATTATTATTTACAGAAAGGGCCATGAGCGTCACAAAATCAAAGCTCATGGACCCAAATTTTTATGCCGAAGATGTGCGGCTACTTCAACACCGGCAACCATCACAGCAAACTCAGGACTATTAACCTCCACCATTTCACCAACCACAAACCTCCACCAGGCCCCAACCTACCCCACTGCTTCCAGTAACGGATCTTGATGACTGCAAAGTTATGTGCCTCAAGTGGATCATGGGGGGAGATGCCATCCTAGATGGCTTGGGGTGGGCCATTGCAGAACATGAGGCCCACTGCCAGTAGGATTTCTTTTTTTTTCTTAAAGTGGCAATTTTTGTTACCCTGTTTTTGGAAAAATTCAAACCCCCAAAAAACTCAAAAAGAAAAAAATGAAAGATAATTGTTATATGTCTAAACCCTAATGTTATTCCCATCCCCGTTCCACACGCCTCTTTCCATCTCTCCCAAAATGACCCTTACAGGGCCATCCTCTACGTTATATAAATAGACAAAATAACACACAAACTGCACTTAAAGATCAGATCATCCTAGGTGATCTAATTTATGAGGTTTGTGTTGCTAAAATGTGGTCCCACAATTTTTAGTTTATAGCCGCAGGTATGGTTTAATTGTCTTTTTTTGTCGTGGCTATCAAGGATCCACTGGGGATTGTGTATAACCGCAAATAAGTGTGCCATGTTACAATTGGTCATTTCGTAGCCACGGGTACAATCTCCAGTCGTTGCTGAGTTTATCTGCCCCTCAAATATCACCATGTAATGGGTTGAGGCAGTAGCTGCAGTTATGGATTCATGATTAAAGATATATATATATTATATATACATAGATATATATATTACTCTGCCGTGTAGTAATGGGGAAAAAACTTTGCTCACGCCTACAGCCCAAACCGCTGGATGGATTTTCACCAAATTTGCGGCAGGAGCAGTGGCTTGGTTCCAAAAGCGTGCTTCTGTAAATTTGGTGAAAATCCATCCAGTATTTTTTTTTTTTAAAAAAACAACCAAAAAAGAGTTCACAAAAAATGTGTGATATCTATGTCCGCTCCGCGGACAGGACACCGATTGGTTAATCGGCTTGCATCATGTCCGTGGACATGCGACGTATTCGCTGATTGGATGGTGAAGAGCGTGAAGTGCATCAGATTTTTGGAAACGCCTGCCATCTTGGATTCGTGGACTTCGCCGCTGTCCGCGGACATCGCGGTAAAACATTAAAAAACACAACATTGCACTTGTCAAACTTATCAAATAATCTCTGGAGAGGTGAGGGGTGATGAGGATGGGATGGGGTAATGCTGCAAGAAGCAAAAAAACAGGAGTTTTTTTGCTGCGAAAGTCCCCGAACAGTTCGGATGTTCGCGAACAGTCCTGAAAAGTTCACAGACACCTCAGCATTACAGGTTGGTGAAATGCTTGGATGGCTTATAATTTTGGTGCCACTTAATGGAACTGCATGAAACTTTGCACGTAGATTTCTGAGCCAATTCTGGCTGAGTATGCAAAGTTTGGTGGGATTCTGTCCTGAGAGGGCAAAATTAGAGGGGGGTCCCAAAATAATGTAAAGGCTCATAAATGAGGTGCCATTTGACGAATATACACTTCATTTGGCAAACTGGTAATAGATCAAGATATACACGTGTTCGCGAAGTTTGGTGGAATTCTGTCAAGAGGGAGCAAAATTAGAGGGGGGTCTGTTATGCTTGAGCTAAAACATGGCGCTGATGCACAGTGCATTCTGGGAGCACTTGGAACCATGATGGATATTTACTTCATGCCGCAGTGAAAAGCTGTACTAATTTTGCTGAGAGCTAGATTTGTGATGCTGAAGAAAACATGCTTTCCAAACCTGGTATGCAGTCAAGGACATTTCTGCTGGGAAAGCTAACTTTGTTATGAGCTATGGGACTGTTCTCCATGGTGCTTGATTTTTAGAGGAGGCAGGCACTTTGCTCCTTGAGGTTACTGTCGGTTGACCCAGCTGGCAACCAACGGCTGCTCATCAATGCGCAAGTGCATTGCCAGAAGGTTCGAGAAATTGCCACCCCTTTTTGAAGTGTGCATATATGCGGAACCCCTGAGCGGTCAGGTGGGACTTCAGCCGGAGGGGGGACGCTTCCGTCCGGCATACCTGTGGGCTGTTGTGCTCTCGGCCTGGCTGTTATCGGGGTCTTCCAGCCGCTTCTGGCGAGATGAGGAATCCAGTTACGCTCACGGTGATGTATTTTCTTTTGAATTCTCTGTTTCTTCTGTGATTTATTTCTATGTTATCACTGGTTCCTTCTAAGCTTTGAATAAATAGCCGTATAAGTGCTCATTATTTTCTAAGAGTGTGTGGTTGCAAGTTATTGCGTCTTCCTGCATTCAAAGTATTGGCTCCGTAATTGCACTGGTGATTTATGACTGTCCGTGCACTCTGGGAGAGCAATACATTTTGGCATCACGAACAGGATATTTGTGATGAATTGTTCCAAATATTCAAGAATCTGTTTGAACGTAGATAGGCTTCGGTTACCTTGCAAGCGAAAGTAATTTGGCAGTGAGTGTTGAACTGTGTTAAGCTGTTTTTATTTTCCCTTTGCCGGTGTGTGCGTGCTTGTGGGAGTGATTGCAGTGTGGAAAGAAAAAAAAATATAGATATAAACAGGTTTTGTCTTGTTTGCAATAATGAGTAGTTTGTTCAGGAAAAAGAGCGTGACCTCTGGCGGTGAATGTTCTGATGTTATCATTCCAGGCTGGACCAAGAGTCCATATGATAAATTGGCCCAGGCCTGGTCATGCAGCACAGGGCTAAGTGAAACATGGGATCAGTGATTGGGAGATGCTGATCAGTCTGATGTAATGGTGTGCTTGCAACAAGTTCCAGTGGAAGTGGCAGAGAATGCGCTGCATTAGGTAAGCGAGGTTGGGTTCTTTTGCATGCTTATAGGAAAATACATCAAAGGAATTTGGAAATGAAAAATGAGGTTTTGCGATTAGAAAGAGAGCTGGCTGCAGACAGACAGACTGCGTTAATGCAGCAGATTCAAATGAAACTTTTTAAAGATAAGGCTGACACATATCAGGCTGTGGCCGAGAGGGCAGCAGTCAGAGCAGCCCAGTATAAGTATAGGAAAAGACGGGGAGGGGTCAACAAAAGAAAGGTGGCAGCTGTAATCGCTACCGCCGGTGTGGACTGGGACCCGGATAAGTGGGATGGTGATATTTTTGACTCAACCAGTCCAGAGAGTAGTTCCGCAAATGAGTCCGACCCCAACATGGAAATTAAGCAGAAAACAGTGGTGGTTAAGCCCTTTAGAAGACAGCGAGCCGGACCCCACCCACAGAATCCTGCGGGCGGAGTGGTGGATTTAACCACACTGGAGGATTACACCCAGCAGGAGGTTGGGGAAATCATTACCTGTTTGAGGCAAAAATCAGGGGAACCTTTATTGACATGGATGATGAGGTTGCTAGATGGGGGCGCTGCAGGGTTGTTGGTAGATTCAACGGACTCACCGCGTTTTCTACCCTTGTCAACTGACACCAATGTACAGGAGGTCTTAAGGGCAGGGCCGTCCCCTGATGAGAATGGTCACGATTCAAAGGTGTCTTTGTTGCACCTAGCAGCCCAAGCATGTAACCGTAAATACCCCATTACCACAGATTGGCCTAGTGAGGAAACAAAGTGGTATACTTTGAAAGAGGCAATTCAAAAAGTCAGAGAGCATGCTATGAAAGAGGCAATTCACATAGATGCTCCAGGACACATGGGGATCGTGGTTTTGGCTCTTCAGACAGTATGGTACCGGGTGCGAAGGTGTGGGTGGAAAGGGCAAGTGGCCCACCAGTGCCCGCAGATGTCATTGCATCAGGCAAAGACCAAGTAGTTTTAGTAATGGAGCCCGGTAGAAAGAAATGGCAATATGTGCCCGCAGACAAATGTTACCTGAGAGAGTGATGTACAACACTCATATCTCTTTTCTGGGTTTGCCTTGATCCTGTGTCTCACTGGTGCAATTGTGGGACTAAATGGACTCCATTTGGGAGAGTTAAACGGCATGCTGCTACCAACGAAAAATGTCACATCTGTGCCAGCGATCAAGGGGAAACTGATAATGATGAGTAATGATGTACAAAAGCAGCCTTATGCCGATGCCGAAAAGCCAGCCAGACCGAAGACATGGATTTGTGAAATGCGGCAAGCATGTCAGGCGCAAGTGAAAACAACATTGATGCCAGTCATGCGAGAGGCATCTTCAGGACGGCGAAAACATTCTCCCATGATTACCCAAACGGAGAATATGTGGATATATCTGGCACAACAGGTGCTCAACATTACGCGCTTTTGCCTTACTGATGTGCCCAATGCTGAAGCCTTATTGACTACGTGCTTAGTAGCAGTGCCGACGCCAGTTCCGGTTTTAAAGCATATTTTCGGCGTCACACACAATGATTCTTTAGTTCAAGATTCCGATATTAGGCAATCTTTTTCCGTCTATGAGTACTGCAGATTTTGCCAGGAAACAGATCGCAAATGAGAAATTTGACACGTGCTATAACCTATAATGCAAGGCGATGTGTGGTTTCAGAGACCGGCTCCTCTGCCACTGGGCTATGGAAGATAAATATCCAAGGGTGGAATTGTTATGCTTGAGCTAAAACATTGCGCTGATGCGCAGTGCATTCTGGGAGCGCTCTGAGCCATGATGGATATTTACTTCATGCCGCAGTGAAAAGCTGTACTCATTTTGCTGAGAGCTAGATTTGGATGCTGAAGAAAACTTGCTTTCCAAACCTGGTATGCAGTCAAGGACATTTCTGCTGGGAAAGCTAACTTTGTTATGAGCTATAGTACTGTTTTCCGTGGTGCTTTTTTTTAGAGGAGGGAGGCACTTTGCTCCTTGAGGTTACTGTCGGTTGACCCAGCTGGCAACCAACGGCTGCTCATCAATGCGCAAGTGCATTGCCAGAAGGTTCGAGAAATTGCCACCCCTTTTTGAAGTGTGCATATATGCGGAACCCCTGAGCGGTCAGATGAGACTTCAGCCGGAGGGGGGGGGATGCTTCCGTCCGGCATACCTGTGGGCTGTTGTGCTCTCAGCCTGGCTGTTATCGGGGTCTTCCAGCCGCTTCTTGCGAGATGAGGAATCCGGTTACACTCGCAGTGATGTATATTCTTTTGAATTCTCTGTTTCTTCTGTGATTTATTTCTACGTTATCACTGGTTGCTTCTAATCTTTTAATAAATATCCGTATAAGTGCTCATTATTTTCTAAGAGTGTGTGTTTGCAAGTTATTGCGTCTTCCTGCGTTCAAAGTATTGGCTCCGTAATTGCACTGGTGATTTATGACCGTCTGTGCACTCTCGGAGAGCAATACAGGGTCCCAAAATATTTGAAAGGCTTATAAATGTGGTGCCATTTGACAAACCTATACAAAGGTTTGCAAAAAGATTATAGATCTAGATGTTTTTGTAAAGTCTGAATGGATTTTGTCAAGTGGGGGCTAGGTTATATGACGATTATATGTGCATACATTTGACACTTTTGAAAAAATAAAAGATGGGTGGATTTCAAGCAAACTTGCGTAAGGAGCATTAGCAAGGGTCTACAAGCATGGTTTTGCAAATGTGCCAGTGTTTTATCATTTGACAAGTTTAATAATGTAGCTACAAAAATAGCGGTATACCTTTAGTGGCTGAGGGGTAGCCTGTGGCCATTGGCAGTGGCCAGATTGTCCGGGTCATGGAAAAAGGTCATGATCCAGACAATCTGGCTAATGGCCATGACCACAAGGGACAAAACATAGATTTAAAGTGGCCATGTCCACCTGGGACTGGCTTTGAGGTAAAGTTAATCGAAATTAGGATAGATCTGAAAGGGAAGAAAAATGTGCTTGTGGTAAAATGGTCATAAGGTTCTCTTTTTGCCTTCTGCAGGCTGCCATGGGAAGCGAAGAGGGCCCTGTATGGAACCCTCGCCTTCCCTTTCCATGGTGGCCATCTTGGAAAAGGATTTTCCTTCCTACACCGGGACATCACAGGCGTCCTGGTGTAAAAAGAAAAATCCTCTTTTTTAGCACTGCGGGTTCCCGCTTTGGGAACCTAGGTTGTTAATGGCCTTCATCCCCCATTTCAGAGGCTCGAATGGGGGTATAATGGTCCAGAGCCCTCGTTATCCACCCTCACTTTGCTTCGGCTGATAACGTGGGCTGCTGGGTCGGTATCCACCATTCCAGTCCCTTGAACGCAGGATGAACGCCACAATATTACCATTAGCATAACACAAAATGCAAATGGAAATGTTAGAAAATCTTATTGAGTCTATGTACTTTACTGAGAAATATAAAGTAGATGGACTCTATACATGTTATTTTTAGTTCTATTTTTTAACTGTCAAAGGTGGTTCCTAAAGGAATATGTCTTTTGTTGTTTTTGGATGTATTTTTTTGGCAGGAGATCTGTGAACGAAAGATGGGGAGAGAAATGAGGGAAGAGGAACCAAACACTAATATGGATGGGTAGGTGGACAAGGGAAAATGATGCGTGTGTTATTTCTAAGGTAGGGGGCAGTGTTTCTCATGCTCCTTGATTACAGCAGTGGTGGTGGCTCTTGGGGAGGAGGGATGGCATTAGCTGATGCCATTGTAAGATAAATAGCAGTTGTGCTAAAAGTATGTACTGTGTACTAGATTGTTAATGGATAATGAGTAGGAATAGGTGTTGGAGCTGTGCAAGGGACATTTTGAAGTTGAAAATTCCTAGATCAGTAGAAAATGCAGTCCTGAACTGTCTGCGAAGCAGAGATCTTATCGTGAAGTGAGGATGGGTTCTCGGACACGTCATGTCGCACGCCAGCGTATGGTCATGTGGCACTGTCCGGAAGGTCCGCTATGAAGTCAGATGTTCGTAGATGGATACGGATGCAAAACTAGTTGAATTAGTTGCAAAAAGTTTATAGAAGTGTTAAAAATGATTCCAGAAGGTGGGAAATGGCAGAGTTTTAAGGTGACACAAATATTGCTATATTGGGTAGGTATGATATTAGTAAGTTGTAGGAAAATAGCTTGCACTGGTAAACCACTATGAAATTCACTGAGAAAACCTTGATAAAGGGGCATTATGGTTCAGTTGGACTAATAGAAACCTATGAAATTCAATGAAAAAACTTTGTTAAAGGGATGTTATGGTTAAGTTGCGCAACTAAAAACCTATCAAATTCAGTGAAAAAACGTTGTTAAAGGGACGTTATGGTTACAAGTAAAACCGAAAAAAACAGTTATGGTAAGCTAAGCAACCATAACTCGCTCCACCACCGTGCACTGCTAAGAATAACACCCATGACATCAAAGATGACATCACAAATGTGATTGATGACATCACTGATGACATTACATGTCTAGCCCCTTCTTTTTTTGTTCATTGACATATCTAGGCCAGGTGAGTTTATTCACTGACAGTCAAAAACTTTAAATTCAAAAGTTATTACATTTGTAGATGTGGCTATTCTCACATGTTTTTACAGTACTTTCCTTAGAATGCAATCACATCTTATGATGCACATACATAGGGGAAGAAGCAGGCCTGAAACACAGCAATCATTTCTATGCGTAAAGATAATCATGTTGGTTTTACACAGTGGCTCATGATACTGCCTCTTGTTTACTTACTTTACTCTCCCTGTATAAGCCCCATATTTGTATCCATTGTGGTGTCTTAATGTTTTGTGTGTAGTAGTACAAGCATGTAGTAAGGGATGCATAATTACCTACTTAGTATATGTTTCACAGTATGTTAATGTTAAAGGACATTTGTACCACGCACTATCACCACCGGAGTGGTCCCCTGGTGCACTGGCGGCTCTGAAAGAGGAAGGGAGGGTGAATTAGTGGGGGGAAGCAGGAAATGTGCAAGGGAGCAGTGATGTGATGTTGACGGCCACAGCCCAGTGGGTCCGTTGGCTAATCCTGGGGTGTTTGCGGCCAGTAGTCGTCGGGTACTGTTGGGGAAGTCTATGTGTGTTTTTGTTTTGTTGTTGCAATGTAGTGAAGCTTGTGCGGTTTGTTATGCTGTAGCTTTGTGGTTGTGTTTGGTTTGGAGTTTGAGAGGTGTGTGCAGAGGTGGAAATTGTTAGTAGAATTGGTTAGTTGGCATCTCTATCCTGAATTGAGGCGCTGGGCTTGCAAAGTCTCTCCTGATCCTCCTCTGTCCTGATCTGGGTCCATCTTGCACTAAGGTCCCATTCTCATCTGGCCCCCACCTCAAGCAGCCTGCATCACAACCCCACATGTCCTCCTTTCCTGCTCTTGTGGCCAGTGCACCTGCCAATGTCCAACACTCAGCTAGTGTGTTGATTGCCAGTGTCACTGCAATTCAATTGATACTTTGGTAACTGGTAGTACCTAAGATGCGGTGGAGATGGGAATGGCTGGGATAGTTGACTCCGTCTCAATGGGTGTCACCTGTGTTTCAGTCTATCCGGTGTCACCTGTCGGTTCTGGGGCTGTCAGTGTACTTTCCAGTTCTGTCATCCTTTTTCTCTGTTGTTTCGGTTTTCAGTTTGAGCCTGTGGTCTTGAAGAGCCAGGTTTTTAGTAATTTCCTGAATTTGTGGTGATCTTCGGTGTTTCTGATCTCTTTTGGTATGTTGTTCCAGGTTTTTGCAGCTAAGTGGTAGAAGGAGGTGCCTCCAAGTTTTTTCTTAAGGTATGGTTTTAGTTCCAGGCGGATTTTGTTGCTGGATCGGAGGGGCCTCTTTGGTTAGTAGATTGTTATTTTCGTTTGTAGGAATTCTGCTCCTTGTCCACTGATTGCCTTGTGCGTTATGCACATGGTTTTGAAGGTGATGCAATGTTTTACTGGGAGCCAGTGTAGCGTTTGTAGGGCAGGAGTTATGTGGTCTCTTCTGGATAGTTTGAGTAGTAGTCTGGCTGCTACATTTTGGATCCGTTGTAGTTTCTTCAGGAGGTATTCTGGTATTCCGAGGTAGAGGCTGTTTGCATAGTCGATTCTTGACATGATGAGGGCGACGATAGTGAGGGTTTTGTGCGTGAAGGAGAGGAAAGGTAGGATTTTTCTTGCCGTGTGGAGGAGGAAAAAGCATTTCTTCACTGTTGCATTTATTTGTGGTTCTAAGGTTAGGGTATTGTCCATCAGGACTCCCAGATTTTTTACTACCTTAGATGGTGTTGATGTGGTTCCCATTTCCGTTGGCCATGGGATGGCGGTTTCATTCTCTTGGTCTTTTGACATGATCATGATTTCTGTCTTTCCTGGGTTGATTTTCAGTTTGTTGGCATTCATCCAGTTGAATATTTATTTCAGACAGTCGATTAGAGCTCAATGATCTGCTTCGGAGTCTTTGATTTGGTAGATGATTTGAGTGTCATCTGCATAGTTGTAGCAAGTAATGTTGTATTTTTTGAAAATTTTGATGACCTGAGTCTGGGAGATGTTGAAATATAGTGGTGCTAGTGAAGGTCCTTGTGGCACTCCACAGTCATTAACTCGTGGAGTGGATTTGAAGGGTTTAATCCAAACGATTTCTGTTCTGTCTGCTAGGAATGATTTAGTCCAGAGTAGTGCTGTATCTGTTATGCCTATGTCTTCCAGACTTTTGGTCAGGGTGTCATGGCTAACTGTGTCAAAGGATGCGGAGAGTTCGAACCGAATAAGGGCTGAGGTTGTGTTTGAGTCTGCGTTGGTTTTTAGGTTGTCGCAGATGGATAGGAGTACTGTTTCTGTTCCTCCTGCTGGTCTTAAGCTTGGTATAGCAGGTGGTGTTTTTCTACTTATTCTTGGGTAAGTTTATATACGTAGGTTTCCAGGAGTTTTGCGGGTAGGGAATGTTTGAGATCGGCCTGTAGTTGGAGAGGTCTTCTACGTCGCCACTTGTGTTTTTTAGAAGTAGCTTGATATATGCTGATTTGAAGATCCTTGGTATGGTCCCAGTTGCTAGTGATACATTTAGAAGGTTTCTGTAGTATTCTGCTGGGGTTCCTTGTGCGTGGATTGATTGTTGATGTCCGGGGGACAGGGATCCATGGGTGATCCAGCTTTCTTGCTGCGTTTTACCAGCATTGCGAATGCCTCTGCTGAAATTTCCGGAAAGTTTTAGAGTTTGTGCTGTGGTTCTGTGTTAAGTTCTTTTGGTTGTATGTCGTGGTTGTTCTTGTATGGTTTGTCGGATGTCATTGATTTTTTTCTTGAAGTGGTCTGCCAGGTCATTGCAAAGTTTCTCTGAGGGGGTTGGGGTGTTATCACAGCCTGGTGGGTTTCTCATATCTTTAACAATATTAAACATTTCTTTTTGTGTGTTGGTGGCATTGGTGATTCTGTCATCATAATGCCTTCTCTTTGCCTTTTGAATTCCCTTCTTGTATGCGCGGATTTGTTTTTGGAACAGTGTTTTTTGTCTGGGTTGTATTCTTTCCTCCATTCCTTTTTCATGGTGTTTAATAGTGGGGTGAACCATTTTGCCATTGCTCTTTTTTTGATGGGGTGAATGGTTTTTCAGGGGCGATCTTATCTATTGTGTCTGCAATCCATTTGTGTAGTAGTTCCGCTTTCCTGTCTAGGTCAGCTAACTCTAGTTCTGTAGTTGCAAATGTGTGATACAGAAGCATTCACCGTTTTACTATCCAACATGGGAAAATTATAAATAGTACATCTTTATAGTGTATGCTGCAGCCAATGCCTATGTTTCTGGAGGACTAGGTTCCTGTTCTAGAAACAACACTGCAATGGAATGTTCTTTGGAGCAATACATTGCATAATCAAGTATGTAGTTCATCACACATCTCCAGATGACCTGTGACACTTTTTTGCCAACATTACATTCACAACCCCTTGTAGGGACTGCCTATGAAAATTAAATGCACATGTGATGTCATCAATCATTTGTGATGTCATCTTTGGTGTTATTCTTAGCAGTGCACAGTGGTGGCGCGAGTTATGGTTGCTTAGCTTACCATAACTGGCAAATTTCAGGGGGGTTTCGGTTTTACTTGTAACCATAACGTCCCTTTAACAAAGTTTTTTCATTGAATATATATATATATATACTCCTTGTAAGTTACATTTTAAAATATATAGAGTGTAAGAGATGATGGGTGTACGGTGCAGTGGTATGAATACATTATGTGGCAATAAATGAATAGGGTTCAACAGGGTGGAGATAACCTGCATAGAAATAGAGAAGATTTAGGTGTAATGTATGGATTGTGAACAGACTATAAACAGGCTGAGTGGGTGGGGATAGTCAAACTTAGGTAAAATTAATGAATTTCATATTACATATGGACACTTAATACATATGAGAAAGGTATAATTTCCACTCTTCTGTCTGTAAAAAAAAAGAAAACAATAAATTAGTGAACATACTTTATGAAATACAATTAGTTACATTTGTTTGACCCTAATATGTAGTGCATCATATGCACTATGTTTGATACAACATGTGTGTGTAGTACACTGTTGTTCTCTTAACATATAGTAATCATTGGGTCACTGGGAAAAACTCCAAGGTCGATTTAAAAAACACACACTAATAAATCAATAAGGTAAATGGGTGGGAGTATAATGGGTGGGAAAACTCTGAATGGGTATTGCTACACAGGATACAGTAGGGTGGGTGAGAGTACAGAGGCTGGAAATACGGTGGGTTGGGGAACTGAAACTAGGGCAGGGTGGCTGGAGTTCGAAAAGAGGGGATATGATGGGTTGGATATAAAGAGTGAGAGTATGGTGCACAGAGGGTGGGGGTGCAATGCATGGGTAAGGATACGGAGGGATGGGGAGGAGTGGGGTTGATGAACAAAGCATGCACCCCGCCACAAATAAACTATGCAGAATCAAGAAAACGGCAGATAGCTGGAGATATTTCATGATCCAGGAACACCACTCTCTTAAAGAAAGTGAAAACGTACAATGCAAGCTGTGTCGGAAGAAACTACACTGGGGGCCAGCCAACATCCCATCTCAGAGTTTTGGGACATCTATGCTCAACCAAACTCTGGTAAGAGTACATTGGGATAATGTTGACGACTAGTACAGAAAGGCCCATGAGAAATGAACCATTCGAGTGTTGGGGGGTAAAAACATGGTGGATTGAAAAACACAAGGTTTGTCACCCAACTCCTATGCTTTACCTCTTTGCTTTTTCTTCCGACTACTGCCAACAGCTGCTCTGGCGTCATCCCCTATACTAGCAAACCACCAAAGCAAGCTCTGCGCTCCATTCACCTCCAGCACTGTACCTTCCACGACCTCCACCAGCAAAGTGCTACGTTTTGTGCTGCAATTGTCACACTTCTTTCAGGATAGGTGATGCCACTTTATGCTTCAGAAATCTTTTTAAATTGTTCAGTGGCTTAGTAATGTTTGTCATGTCTTATCAATTTGTTTATATTTTCCTCCCAAAAGAAAACTGCAGACAGATGGAGATACTTCATGGTGGAGGTGAAGTGGAAGTTTAGGACAAGTACACACAAATAAACCTTTACCCTCAGAAACCTGCATACAAAAAGTGAAATAGTTGCATATAAATGCTGTTCATTTAAAAATGTATTTTTTAAGCAGCATGTTAGTGAAAGTTAAAATAATACATAAAGAATTAGAACCCTCACCATGTGTACCTTATTTACAAATTAGGACAAAGCAATAGCAACTCATTTCTACAATACTGGTAAGCAGAACTTGGTAAGAGCAGCTGTACTATATGTCAGCACTCCATGTAATTTGATAGTGCTTATAAAATAGTGTGGTTTTATGTATAAAAAAACAATGCTACATTTTAGGGATACCTATTTATAAGAGTATTAGAATCTAACAAAAATAATGCAATGGTGTATCAACAGAGATGGTTGTATTTGATAGCATCTCAGTAAAATACTACCAATGCACAGGTGTATGAGTAGCCCTAATAATTTTCTAATGCTATAAAGTTAAAAAGAATCCCCTTTCTAAATACTTTCATGGTACAATAAATTATCACTTAATCAGAACAGGTGGAAACCAGTGGCAATATATACCATCTAACAGCAGCGGTTAAAATAGCTGACGCACACAACACTGCAAATAAACCTTGAGCTACGTAAATATTTACTGACACTTTCACATCAGTCACACACTCAGCATGTGCACAGTATGCCTTCTGCAATCAAAATGAGAAAAGTGGACAAGATGGTGGCTTTTATACTTCCCAGAAACAATACCACAAATAGAGGGCTATATAATAAGCAAAGTACTAAAATGGCAGACACATGTTCACTGCAACCTAGAAGCAGTAACACCAACCAATTACAAACACTGAAACACATTGAAAATGTTGTTTCGCCCCTGCCAGCTTTGATAGCACGGCTACTCAAACTCGGTTATAAACAATGCCTTGTAGCCACAGATACATGCACATTTTTTCTAACTCCACAACAAACCTTGTCAAAATGTAAAAGTTCAAATAAGGCAAGGGTGAAACTCAGGACATAAAATCAGAATCACAAGTACAATTTTGTGGTGTAACAGCCACAAAATCATACAATTATTGCACAGAAAATGTATGGCTTAATACACGCGGCTATTCATATAACCATGTGTAGAACAGCAACCAACTGACGAGATCTGTTAACGTCTGTATGTGTGACTGCCAGTCTGCTGTATAGCCATTGGTATAGAAACAACGCATGAGGTCGTTTTATTTTAAGCCGCGGCTACTCGGAAAAAAGCTTTTTTTTTAACCCTACACTCCCAATCAGGGTTAGGTAACAATAGACAGGAAAAAGAGACAGCGAGTAGTGTGTGAGGTGCAGGTAATAAGGATGAGACGACAATAGGTATATGCACACAAAGTGTATCTGCAGGGGTACAGACACTAGCCATGTCCACAGTAATTATGTTATATTAGGCACTTTTCAGTCTGTACAAAAAAAAGAAAATATACCTAGAGAACATACTTTATGAATCACAGTTCTACACATATGTTTAATTCTTTTGACCCTCATAATTGGACATACTCCAATGAAAAGTTACACTGAAACTAGAACAAGTAGAAACAAACAAACCCTTAAACCTCACTCACCTTTGTACAAAAAGGTAAATACTTAAATTTAAGTGCTTTTATACAAAGCTAATACCTAAATTAACTTGTCCTAATTTATTACACAACATAACATAAGAGAGCCAGCAGCATCCTCACAACTAGGCAGAGTCTATCACACTTACTGCATGGATAAGAGTCCCAAATGCCTACTGTGTCACTGGCGATGGCCTTCAAGAAGGGGGCACCCCCTTCGGCCATGGACAGTGGGTTTTTCATCCATGCGAGTATGGAAATACACATAACTTCAGCTATTTGTACTCCTTTATAACCACAGTTATCCCTTCCAACACATGCCCTCACCAAGTGGCCCCCCACTCAGTGCCAGCTCCCAACACACCCGTGATGGCCTCCTCACCTCCCCTGCCCTCTCCCATTCCCCCATAACACACGCTGTTTCCATGACGCAGTTTAATTTGAAATGTCAGCTGTTTGCAGCTACAGAAAGCTTTGTGTTACAAACTCAGTTCCTAGACGTCCTCTAGCCACCCCCCACACCTCTAGCCTAATGACATTTGCATGTATTTTAACCCAAAAATGTTTTTTTCCTGCTTTTCATTTCCCGATATCCTTGGCTATAGCCGCGGCTATCTCATGCTTTGAGAGAAAATAAAAGATGGTGGCTGTTTAACTTTTTTTTTAAAAACAGTTTTGGCAATTTACCCAAAATATAGCTATTTATTTTTGAGAAGGGGCACTCCCTTCTCTGTCGAATATTAAAAAACTACTGCACAGGATGACCCCAAACCACAAAAAGGCTTCCAGTAAATGCTTCGTGCCCAGGTTTCAGACCTCGTCCAAATCCATCCAGCGTTTTGGGCTGTGCAGTCCAGCAGAAATGTACCTTGTTTGTCTATGGGAAAATGAATGAAATCCTAAAATATATCATAATACATAGTTGTTTCTTGTTTGAAAGCACTTCTCATGTCAATGGAGGATAGCACAGGGGCAACGCGCTGGCCTTGGAAACAAGACCATGCAGAGCAACAGTGGTTCGAATCCCGGATCTGCGCTTAGAAACCGAACTCAGATATGGCATTAGGCACTGTCTAAAAAAACAATTTTATAAATAAAGGCAATTTAGAAAATATGTGTACAAATTTATCTTACAATAAAACTATTGAATAGTTACATATGTTTATTTTAAAAAGTAGTAAATAATTAAGGTTCAACATGTGCTCCTTTCTAATTGTTTCAATTTTTCTTTTGTAAATGGATATACAGATTATATTATAGGTGAACATGTCCGAGATATATTTGGCACAAACAGGCACATTATCATCATATGTCATCTTTTACCAAAGTATAATGAAGGAAAGCTTCACAAGAAGTGATATGATGCATGTGTAGCTTTTTACTATTTTAAACAATGTACTCATTGTTATGAACTATTCTAAAATGCTACTATAACATATGTAGAAACATAAGGGTAGATTACATATGGGCAAATACCTAGAGTGATCTTATGTCTGATGCCATTAATTCAATAATCATTGATGTCATATACGACGTTATTAGAGATGTCATATACAACATCATCAGATATATATATATATATATACATATATATGTATATATATATATATATATATTTTATATATAAATATATATATATATTTTTTACAGGGCACTAGCCATTGGCCACGGCCTTCGGATGTGTCCACTGTACATGTTCCCCCATATATATATATATATATATATATATATATACATATATATATAAAACAAAAGGTTATTCTAGTATGCCTTGCATGTGAAAGCTGGATTTGCAATTCTCCAAGTATTATCAGCTCTTACCCCGAGAGAGCTGCTCTTTTTATGTGGGCCTCATGGCAGGTTGACCTTATGAGTGCAATACTTTCAAAGACGGATAGTATCAAGATTTTAAAAGAGATAATGTAGATGCTGTGTTTTTTCTTAGTGTTTTATGAGAAATTTAAAACTAAGAACCACATGGCATCCAGGACTGTGGACTGTCTCCCATCCATGCAGTAACCAGGATCAACCTGCTTAGCTTCAAAGCAAGGACAGGGCCAGCCCCCTCAGGCCATCTTGCTCTTAGTGGTGCATCCTATTTAAGGTGCAGTTAAGTAGTGCAGATTTAAAACAACAAAACCATTGAAATTCAGTGGCTGTGTGAAGTCATGACCAGCTTCACTCAGCATCCTCTTGTTGATGTCCCCCGTAATGCCATTTTGCATGTCATTGTGAATCCCTTCTGGAAAGTGGCAAGTTAAACTTGTCATGACGTTCCATATCTGCTGAATTTCAAGGGATTTGTTGCGTTAAATCTGCACAACTTAACTGCACCTTAAACTAAGGTTTTTTCAGTGAATTTCAAGGGTCTTGTTATACCATATTTTTTTTTACAGGGCACTAGCCATTGGCCACGGCCTTCGGATGTGTCAACTGTACATGTTCCCCCAATATGTTTCTTTTGAAACTACTAGGTGGCCATGGCATTAGCATCCGGCCCTGGCCAGTGAGCACGGCCTTTGGTCGTTCCCACTTTATCTTTTAAACCACTACCTTTCTTTCCCGCTCACTAGCCATTGGCCCCTTTACATGTTGCCCCAATAGCTTTCTTCTAGTCCAACTAACCATGGCCTTTGGTCGTGGCCACTCAACATATTGCTCCAATAGGTTTCCTAAATGGGCACACTAGCCATGGCCTTCGATATGGCCTTTAACCGTGGTTCCTTGCTATATTCCCCCAATAGGTTTGGTTGGTGTCTACTAGCCATGGCCTTCAGCCATGTCCAATTTGCATATTGCACCATTCGGTTCCTTAAAGTAATCCAGTAGCCATAGTCTTCGGCCACACCCATTAGCCCACCTCACTGTAGCTACAGCATTCCACTTTTTTTGAATCTATCAAATTTTCTTTTATAGCCTTTCCCCATAACCGCATTTAGTATAACCCCAATAATAGTAATCTACTTCAAATACCCCCTGGTTATTCATAAAATAACCCCGGTTATTCATGTGATGAACTTTCATTCGCGATCCCTTTGTCTACTATAATCCTGGTTATGAGAAAACGTTTGAGCTATGAACTAGGTCCCCCAGCCCTGCCATACCCCCATAATTTCGCATGGTGTCATCTTTCCCCCTCCCGCCATTTCATCCTTTTTCCTCCTCCAAATGGCATTTTTTCCACTTTTTGCTTTTGGCTAACCCCTGATATTTCAGAAATACCCCCAGTTATCTCTTGCATCGAACAAAAGAAAATGGCGGCTTTTTCATTTCTGAAAAAGCCTAGCTGGATCCATTGTTGGACACATATAGAGCTATAATTTTGGAAGAAGGGGTACCTCCTTCCCCATCAAATATTTGAACTAATGGACGGAATAAGCACAGACCCCTCCTGGAAATAGTGTCAATGCTTTGTGCCCAAGTTGTTACGTACCTGGTCCAATTCCGTCCAGCAGTTTTTGCTGTGCACTGCACAGAAATTTTGACTTTTTCTCTATGGGGAAATGAATGGGACTAGGCCGAAAACAGTGTCTTTTTGTTTTCTTAATAACATTTCCAGTTTGGGAGGACGCATGAAAATGTTTTTGTTTGCAAAATATCAGCCCAATCCTGTATTGCGTGTCAAAAGATATTAGCAATTACATTTTCCGGTTTCCTATGGATCTTAATATGCTACTATAGTGCAGCAGTCACTGCACTATTATATATATATTATATTACAGGGCCTGTGGTAGCAGCCCTGTAGTTATGGTAATGTTGCTCAACCCATATAAGGAGCACTTTTTGGCCTGCTTATAACTTTGCCCCCCGGACGAGTCCTCATGAAACTTTGCAGGAAAAGTATATGGCCCTGTCAGATTGATCCTGCTTGGTGAGGTTTCATCAAGGGGGGCAAAGTTATAGGGGGGTCCCAAAATGTGTGGTTTTTCCCATAGACGCAATGGAAAAAAGAATGTGCTCACGTCTACAGCCCAAACCAATGGATGGATCTGGTCCGCAGACTCACTTCCCTATTCGGTTCCCGGATTGGCCTCCGATTGACCCAGAGGCCAATGTGAGGTCCGCGGCCATCGGGCGTGTCCGCTGATTGGATGGGGAAAGCGTGAGGTGTGTCATATTTTTGGAAGATCCGTCATGTTCGATTTGCGGACAGCCGCTGCCAACCGCAGAAAGTGTAGTGGGGAAAAAGACTGGAAAACACATTTTGGCTAATTTGGTGGTGGTAAGAGGGGCTGGGAAGGGTGTAGGAGTGGAAAAAAGATGATATATGGCTGTTTTTTTAGGTTGAAAAAGGCCAGGCAGGTACCGTAGCTGTCTGCGGACACCGTGGTTGGTCACAGGCAGCACCATGGACGGATGGCTTGGAAAAGACATTTCGGGTCATTTGATGGCTGGAAGAGGGCGTACAAATGTTAGGGAAGTGGAATGAAGGCAATGTGGAGCTGCTTTTATAGGTAAAAAAAGGGTTTGGAAATGCCTCTGAGTCCGCAGTCAATTTCAGTGTCCACGGACATCAATTCGATTGCTGGGGGGGTGAGGGCGAGTTTTATTAGTTCGCAGTGTATGGTACGTACTTGTTATATAGTTAATTGTGTTGTGCTCAGTGGCCAGATTCTGGGGGGCATGGGCGCAGGGCATGGCTCCAAGAATATGTGCACTGGGCACAACCTCCACAGTAGTAATATGGGTATAGCAATTCTAGGTAATACAGTGGGAGTACAACGTGTTTGTAATATAAAGGAATTATGTAATTGCACTGTACATGGTACTTATGATGGTGTACAATTGAGGATAGTGCTCACAGAATATGTAGTTGATTATAATTGCTGTGGTCACTTAGTGTTGTAACGTTATGAAGATGCAATCTCTGGTATCTTTTCTGTCGGAAAAACCCCAGTACAATTAGTTAAGCATGATAGTTAAAACGCTGTACTGGTGTAGTTTTAAATATACATTTTCTTTTTGTAAACTGTCATAAACAGTACATTTTAAGTACTATGTTTGGTACAACATTAGTGTATGACACACTGCTGTTTTGACATTACATAATCATTGGGAAAAAAATCTGTACTGGAAAATAAAAAGATTACAGTTACTTGAGTGTAAGCGTGATAATATGTTTGTTTGCAGTATGTTGTAATTAAGGCAATGCTTGCTTAGATACCTGTTGGCATATTCCAACTGCATTAGAGGTTAGAAGAGGTTTTGTCATATAAGAATTGAGATGGCGTATTTGAAGTGCTTTGCAATGAAGGTTTTTTCAAGTAGTTAGATACCTGTTACCTGTTAGCGTATTCTAACTAGACTGACTTTCAAAAGTGCTATTGTAGTATTATGGATGCAGTTAGATACCTGCTGGCATATTCTTACTGTTGATTGCCCTATAGTTTTGTGTCTAAATTTGGGTTGAAGGAATATTAAGTAGGCATTTGTTAAATGGGTAGGTAACCTATGTTTTGTAGTAACAGAGGTATTGTTACATTCAAACCAACCACTTCATTATTTGACATATGCAGTGTAATGTCCTGAAATGGTTGCCGTACCACTGTGGTATATTATACCTACTGTTGTGAAGTTTTTCTTTCCAAGAGATACTTGGCCGTGTGTGAAGCCTGTAAGCTTACAGTTATTTTTGGTACCATATGCATCGCACCTTAGAATCATTAGTATGACATATTGACTAAGTGAGTTATTTGTATGGTGGAACGATTGTCTGAATTGTAAAAAGGGCATAACATGCCATGATTTGCATTCTGCAGAAGCCAGTAAAATGGAATGGATTCAGAATTTGGTAAGGATACATATAAAAATCGTTCATTAGGGATGTGGTCTTGTGGTTGCAAAGAGTGCATGTATGTTTCCACATGTATGAAATCTGGAAGATTTCCGTTATAGTGATGTTTATGGTTTTAAGTACTTGTAGTAAATACATTAGAAATTCTTGTGGTTCTTCCTGTGTGTTTATGGTACATTTTGCCATTCCTGCACCATAGTCCAATTCTTGCCTTATACCGGCGACACTGTACATGTTGTCAGGATGATTTGTGGTATTTATGTGAAGGACGAGCATTTGAAAACACAACTGGTCTGAGCCGTTTAAGTAAATGTTGTGAACAATTGGTGGCAATTGAAAGAGAAGATTCATTGTCCCATTTGCATAACAATTTACTCCAGTTGAGTTCCTGAATTTAAATGGACCAGGGAGTTCTACTTGTGGATCGTTTGATTAGCCTGCAGATGTTTTTGGAGAAGAGAGGTTTGTGTGTTTCTTTTGTGATGGATGTGCAGTTGATTTTGTACTAGACAGTGTTGTGGTTGTATTGTTTGATGCAGGATTTGGTCATAGTTTTTGAGGGTAGTTGCGAAATCTGCTATGGCTTCTGTTTCTATTATTTGTCTTTTAAAAGTTTTATTTATTTGAGGTACAGGGTACATATCTAAATGGGGGTGTATAGTGCCCGTAGCCTGTTGTATTCCAGGATGCAAGGAATGTCAGTATTGACTGTGTTTGAATCAAAGGTAACTAGGAATATACCATCGAGTGTACAGAGATGTGAACGTGCTACATAACTCATACCTTCTTTAAAGACTGTGATGCCAATGTCAATAAATGTTTGATCTAAGGTTAGACCTTGTGATTTGTGAAAGCATATGCAAGAGAGAGAGAGAAAATTGCTCTCTGCATACGTACATGTTTTTGAAAAGAAGGAAACGTCCTATTGTCCAGACAATTCTTTTAACTTCTGCAAGTTTGTCAAAGTGGATATTGACAAAATTAATGTTGTTGTCATGCGGATATGTTTGGAAGCCAACAACCGTACCCATTGCTCCATTGACTAAGCATTGATCTATATCAAGGTTACGTTTTAGAGTTATTCTGCAGTTCAGACACAAAGTAAATATTTTCTCCAATCCAGCTCTGTTGGAGATACATTTTTCTAAGCTATTTAGTCGTGTTGTTGCTTGTTGACACATAGGAAATCTCATGCTGTGCACCTCTAGTTTGACTGTGGAGCTGATATGCAGTTTGGGTTGCATTTCTTTTTTCAACATTGTCTTGTTAAATTGACTACAGCTTGCAGGGTTTGGCATTAAGGACATACATTGTAGATTTTGTTGAGTTAATTGCTCCATGACATCAGGAGCAGATGTGTTTCACCCATATAGTTCATGGATTAGTCTACTATTTAAGATTGATTTTGCATCTTTAGTAAGCAGCCCACTTCTGAATGCGTTTTTAAATGTTAGCATATGTGAAGTCTGCAGACTGGTGCATGTTTTGAGTTAGTTCTCTGTAGTGATAACATTGACAGAGATTTCCAATGCTACCAAGAGTATTGCAGCATTGTTTGTGTCCTAATGTTTTGAAAATAGGTTGCCCTTTAACTGGCGTTAATTGTAGGAGGTCTCAGAAAACAATAACATGGTTTCCTCCAAACAGTTCTTCATAGTTGGTTTTTAGGGCTTCTTGCATTCTGAGAAGATTTAAAGCCACTATGAGGTTGTACACCACGCTTACTTCATCTATCAGCAACACTTTCATTGTTTTAAAATTCTGCATACCTCCGTAGCAGCTTCTGCTCACAGTTTGTAGTATTCTAATTTGTTTTGGTGTTCTATGGGGAGGAGTAGTAGTCGGTGTAAAATTACACCACCTATATTGTAGCCAGCTAAACCTGTGGGGGCTATTACTACAGCCAAAAGGTTGTTTGTACACCTGTGGGGGCTGTTACTACAGCCAAAAGGTTGTTATTTGTACATTTTTGTAGAGATTTGCTGATTATTTTAATTAAGAATGTTTTGCAAGACCCAGCTTCACCATTTACATACAGGAGCAGAGGTTTATAATTTTTACAGCTACAGATTTTAGTTTTACGTTTTAAACCGTGTTCAATTTCTTGAGTGACTTCTAGATAAATGGTGAGTTGTTCATCATTTAGCTGCAATTCCAGAACTGACAAGACTTTGTCAGATAGTTTATATTGATACTGGTATTTTCTACCTCAGTGATGACTATTTCTGCTTCATTTAGAATGAGTGGTTCTCCAAGTGGGTCTTGGCTTAGTGTAAGGGAAGATTGACTGCCCTCAGGAGTGTCTTTGTTTAGTTGAAATTCAATTTCTTCCTCTTGTTGGCGTTCATTGTCCAACATTTGTTTGTATTGTTTGAAATTGTCATTTGTTATACTGCTTTCATTTGCTTTAAATGGGGCCTCAAATGAGTCATAGGGGCTCATTACGAGTCTGACGGTAACCGTGTTGGTACTACTGGCAAGTTGCCGGTGGACCCGTAATTATTTACTGACACCTGACTTGCCATTAACAACGGGGGATTACAACCCTGGCAGTCCGGAAGGTCAGGCGCCGGTAAATTATAAATCCCTATTCCTATATGGGGATGGGAAACACTTAAGCGCCGTCACCGTTAATAACAGTGCCAGTGCTTCTGTGACAGTCTGTGGCTGGCAGGGTCCGACCTGTCGGGCAGAGGGGCTCCAGCATGCAGAGCTATAATATTGTGGTCCAGAAACAATGGTGCCAGTAAGCTTACCGGCAGCATTGTTTCCAGACCGGCAGGCTCAGAATGAACTCTGTGGTCATCTAACAATGATTTTTCTCCAAGTTGGAGTAGGGCCATGTAATACAGTTCTTTATGTTGTGGAGTGTTAAATGATAACTTGTTGTGGAGTTTTAAATGATACCTTTACATGATTAATTTGACTGTGTTTTGTTAGTTTCACTAGGCTACCTTCACAAGTTGAAACTCAATATTTGTCAGTTCTCATTTGGTGACATAGTTTTTGTAGGTGTAGTTTTGGGCAATGTCGTACAGACACGCGTTTTCAAAAGCAGTATTTCTGTTTGGGTAATATGTGCCAAGGAAAGTGTTTTTTTTAATGTCCTGGCTGTTGGGATCATTTGTGGCTATGTTTTCTATCTCTTTGTAGGATTTTAGTACTCTTTTTCGGGATGAAGCTGGTCCAAGGTTGAGCCAGACAATGTGCTCAGATTTGCCATACAAAGCTGTACCTGTTAAACGGTCTGCAAAATAGACGGGTGAGAGTGACTACCCCTTTTCTCAATCCATTCTTTTTCAGAAAGGGTGCACCACTTTTTCTATTACAACAATTGTAAATAGATTTCACATGTTTTCTCCAACATTTCAGGTATAACAAATTTTATTCATAATTTCATACATCAATATAAAACAATTAAGATTGCTCATGTGTCCTATATTTCCAGGCACTTTCAGACACAATAAGTCTGTAATAACTTAATAAAAGTAACTTTTCCAACAAGAGTGAGATTAGTACATGACAAATTTGTTACATGTATTCAATTATCTCAAAACAAATCTTGATTTTCGACTATCAAGGTCAAGCACCTTTTTCTGTTCTATGAGGCCTTTTCTGCGGCCTCTATTTATCTAGGTTTTTATTTTAAATAACACAGATTGTCTACATATGTTCCATATGTTTTGCCCTTTTCAAAATGCTTTAGGTGCTATCCCTAGCACCTTTTTTTGATATCATGGCCATCTTCAAGACAAAAGATATTTCTTGAACGGTCGAAAAATCACATGGACTTTTTCGGTGTCATCTCAAATATACTACAATAAAAAACACATAAAACCAAATTTAAAACCCCGAATGTGGTGAACATGTGAATGACTTTTTCATTGTCAGCTTGTTGTGGGCACTATATTTGAAGACTGGTCCGATTGGAGCTTCCTTATTCATTTCACTCTAATTTTATTTGTGCCAATGCAGGCTGATAACTTGCACCTGTGAATAGGCAGTGGGGAATAGGTATTTTAGTATCCTCATTTAACCGTTACATTTCCATATTGTTTGACATTTTAATTTGCCTTTCTACTAACCTGTTTTGTAGAGTTTTCAATGTATTGATTCTCTCTCTTTTGATCAAAGAAACAGTTGGGTTAGAGCTTCCTTTTTCATTTCACTCTAGTTTCTTTAAAACCATCCCAGGCCGGTTAATTATACCTGTGAATATGCAGTGGGGTATAAGCATTTTAATATCCTCATTGGTCCCTACAGTTTCTATATTGGTAGGCATTTTGCTTTATCATACACTAACCTGTTTCTGTGAGTCTCTTATTATGTTCTTTCTCTCCAGATGGCTTGCGTTGTTAATGCTCGCGTTAATGGCTGGGTCTTCTACTTGTCTTGCATTCTCAGTAGAGCTGCAAACAGTGTTAAAGATGTGATTCTCAGTGTTAATTCTGTTTTTATTTATAAGGATCGTTATTTGTTAATTATATACATGTTATCTACATCCATCTCAAACTGCTGTTCTTTTAAATTTGGCGTGTTTAATCATCGTGGATTTTGCATCTGCATCTATTACGGAAAATCATTTGATTTACTTCATAATTTTTTAACTTCAAAATCAGGCTTTCCTCGCGTCGGTTTCACATCGGGTCTGCTATCAAGTTGCCCATAGTGTTTGTCAGCTTTTATGCCCCAAACAAGTCCCGTCATGTGATCTTTCAATTGCGGTCATGTGACGTTTCCTATTTTGTTGCTGGACCGCTTTTCCTTTGTCCATTAGTACCGCCATGTTAAGAGGATCGCTTACTGTTTTAGATGAATGGATGTCTTTAACGCTTATTAACGTAGCAAGTTGCTATATTAATCATTTATCGCCTGTTTCATACCGTCTTCTTGATGTTTTATCTTATGGAGAAATATTTATTGCTATTTAATTTCTTTCAAGCCGAAAAGGCATTTCCCTGTCAATTGTCTTATTGCATCAATTATACTAATCAGCAAACAATATGAGTTGGTATTCAGTCAATTGCAGTTATTCTGACCATGATTCCTCACTCTAATTTACCCCTGTCATTTCTGTATTTTGTATGTATTTTCCATTGTTTTTTGTTGATTCATCGTTCGGGCAGAATTGTTACTGTGACAAATTCTTTTATTAATCATATATATTGTTATTATCTTGTGATCACATGAAAATGCCTCAATCGAAGAATTCAAGCCATTCTTTACTGTGTCAGGATTATATATCCATTTGTGTTTGCATTTTTTTAAAGCACAGTCTCTATCGCCTCCTCGTAGTCAAGTTGTAATAACGAATAACAAACCAGAAAATTTCGCTTGGTTTGTGTTTGTGGCATATATAATGTGCTCTCCCAAGCACACAGGTTGAGGCACCTGTAGATGTAGCTGCTGCTCCCAACCGCCAGGGTCTGGGAGATACAGCAGTATCTATTGTCTTCCCCCCGAGGTCCACGGTGTAACGCTTACCTCAAACTCTGCGGGAGCACTTCTCTGGAAAATCTGGTTGTACTATTCTTAGTGTGCGTTGTTAATCTGTGTAGTCTGGTTATCTAAGAAGAAACATTCAGCAATCCTCAATATGCTAGTCTAATGCACCAATTCAGGAATTTGCTCTCTAACTCTTCAGGGGTTGTTACCTGTTATTTGTTGGTGAGCTCTCCATCCTGCTTCTACGCAGGGGCGCTTGTTCTGAAGAATGGAGATGAAATGTAATATTCTGAAAGGAGTAAGGACCGCTAGTGTGCATGATATGAGAGGGAGAGCTAATTAGGACAAGGTAGGGGTTAGAAACTATCCCTGGCAAGAATAGCACAATTAAAGCCATTCCATTAACAATTGACGTGCAAGAACACCTAATCTTCCCAAAACCAACAACCGAGGAAACTATATGTGCGTGTGAACAAGTGGCCAGAACAATGTTAACTGCTGAGAAACTGTATTGTCCTTTTTTACATGAAACTCTAACTTTATGCGTAATGTGCTGTATGCTATCTAGTGGAGAACACTTCCAACCACTAACAATATGACCCTAGTTAGTTCTGCAGACTGGAAGAAATTGTAACTCCCAAAAAAACTTTGTCACGGGATTGCAGTACTTCTTAGTGTGTGTAAAAGGCTGACTGACAGGGAAACAACTTATTACAGCTGCCACAAAAACAAGGTAACTCAACTGACTGGAAAATGCTCGCTAAAAGTTGACAAGACAACGAGCTTCAAACAGCTGAAGGAGATTCAATGAAAATATTCCGCTGACAGGAATGAGCGCGGCAACAGTGCTGAGGCAGACGTGAAGGCAACTTCCGAGAATGCTGACTAAAACCGAACACAATGGGATACTGTGGAAATGACTGGGAAGGACACGGCTAACTTCAGAGGAAACTATGGAACTACGGTAAGGAGATTTCAAGAATGGGCTGAGGAAAAACTGTGACTGGAACTGGCACCACGGTAAGCGTACACTGCAAAGCAGACGACGCGAAGCAGGTGCGGGGTGGGGCTTATATATGCAGCGAGTGTGAAGCACTAGACCATAACTATCACTTCCCATAGGACCACTAGGACGCCCATTTTAGGTAATGAGGAAGTGTCATGGTTTTTTCCTTGTTACAGACCAAGCATGATAAGCCATAGTCCACAAATTCTTAGAGGCTAATCTATGGGCATGACCTATGCTCATGACACACGGACACGCAGGGGCAGCTGATGTCCGTGTGTCCAACAATGGACGGGACGTAAAGTTAAAGGCCCTGGACCCAGCTCCCATGTTGAGGGACCTACAGGGCCAGTAACTGTCCCAACATCAGTTATAAATGGCATGGCCCAGGCCACTAGTGGTCCAGCCCCTAATGCCCTGAGTGGTCCCAGACACACAGGGTCTGCACCACCTTCCAAGAGGCAGAAGCGTGAAGAACAGGGAAAGGCTCAATCCCAAAGCATGGCAAAGGAGAGCGCCACGTCGAGGAAGTGGAGCTTCATGATAAAGAACTCCAGATCCTTGTGGACTACGTGCACGGCAACCGCTGTGACATGTGCATGCAGCCAGGGACCACACGTATGCCTGCTCAGAGTATGGTGGACTGGCAGTGAGTCACAGATGGCATCAACGCCTTGGGGAATGAGAGGCGCACTGCTCGTGAGGTCATGAAGCGGTGGAATGACCTCCACCATTGAACCAAATCGAAGCCGGGTGCTAACCGTGCTTCTGCTCTGGTGACTCAAGGTGGGTCACCACAGGAGCAGGAGCTCACACCACAAAAAGAGGCCATGAATGAGTTCATTCATGTCAATCACCTGCAATGTGTGGAAGGCCTGCCAGATTATGAGGAGACGTCTGGTGAGTGATGAAGCATGTGCATCCTGACTATGTGTATGTAGATGAAATAAATTGTATATGATTGTGTAGCACTTCTGCCTGCATTTGTATGACTGCCATGGGAGAACCATGTGAAGGTGTACTGACCCATGCTTAGTGTACTGCAGAGTGCATACCACCTGTGTGCTGCACATCACTTGAACATGGGTTAGGGGCAGTAGTCATCCACATCCGTCAGATACTAAAAGACATTTCCGCCATTCGAACACAACGTGGCACTGGCTATGTACTTCAGTGATGTTGGTGACTCAGCTATGCCAGTCAAGTGCTTGTGTCTGAAGCATGTGCTACACATCATGCACTGCATGTAGTAGAAATTCCATCCACACATGTTCATAAGTGGTTTCATGGTACCCATACCGTACATGAACACTGTCAGCGGGCGGGGCATTGTGCCATGAGTGACATAGCATTTTACTATACTGTGCACATCTCTGCCACTGACCCCCTTGTAAGATATTTGTTTGAAGTCATCCATGTTGACCTGCCACACTCAACACACCCCTCATGGGTGCATGGCCCTATCCCTCTTGTGTGTCACTGTCCCCTCTTCCTATTTCCCAGCACATGTCATCACTCTATCCCCATCACACACCAGGGACACCACACTCAGGACATTTCCACATTGGGTGCACTCCCTGTGCCAGTGGTACATAGGTGTTAGATGTAATTGTAGTGGACTAGGCTTGCCAGGTGGGGTCAGATGAACAAACATGGCAGAACCCCGACCTGGTGAAAAAGAAATTATTAGATCTAGACTGGATCCAAGTATGTGAGAAAAGAGCGGCACAAAAATGTATGAACAACGCACCATCAGAAGCCAAAAAACGTAACACACTTGCAAACTATTTAATGTTATCACCGTGCAAACGACTAAGAAAATTATACCTGAAGTTCAGATTAAATATCTTCGAAACAAAAGAAGTTCTAATTTGGAGAAGGTCAATTGAAATAAGTAACTCCAAGTGCAGGTTGTGTGCTAGAGAAGATGAAAACCTAAAGCATTTGATATTGTTTTGTGCTGAATTAAAAGATCAGCGTGAACAATGTTTAAGGCTTGAGAGGAATCGAGTTCTGACCTACAATGCAGAAAAATGGTGGAGGCATCTACACACTGGCGAGAGCAAAACCCTAAGGATCGCCTAGACCAAATCCAAACATGTTTAGAGACCAATCCAATAGAATCAGCTGACGTGGAGCCGCCATAAATAGAGGTGATGTTATTGATCGACAGAAGAAAGTGAAGGAATGTAAAAACAAACGAGTGAATAGACTATTAAATAAGTAAGTCCATGGACTATCTTGAGTAGCTGAAAACAAATTTATAGAAGCAAGATGCTGAGTTTCAGTAGTAGTCTATATTTGGAATTGGAAATGTTATTTTTCTCTTTTTATATAGTTTGTCTTATTAAGCTTTTCTTTTTTGTATTCTAAGTTTTTTTTTCTCACACTCAATGTGTTCTTATAGTTTTAAATTTCAAAAAGTTTGTAAAAACTAAATGAAATAAAAATGTTTTTAAAAAATTAGGTGTGAACGTTCTCCTGTAGGTTGTCATGTTGCATATCCACTTGCTGGGTCACAAATTTCATGTTTTAGTTTACTGTGGCAAATCTGCATATACCATGATCTCAGGGATTTTTGTACATTATGGCATGTTAACATGCATGGCAATGTGTTGCAGGACAGCATTGTGATGACAATGCATGTAGTAGATGCAATTAACATGATTCTTCATGTCTTTATGTGTCCATGTGCAGGTGATGAGCCACCAGATTCAGGGGCGGACGTAGAGGAGGAACAAGAGCCTGAGCCCCAACTGAGCACCAGTGGAGGACGTGTTGTGGCAGCCCATGAGAATCCACTGGTTCAACAGGCCATCTGGGGCATGACACAGTATGAGTCTGACTCCAATGATACCAGTAGCTCTGTTGGTGACCCGGATGTCCATTCCTCTATGCTGTCGGAGGTGAGTGCATCAAGTGTTGGAGCTATTGCAGCCTGTGCGTCTGCAGGGGGTCACGTCCTTTCACAGGGCCAGTCAGTATTGCCACGTCCCTCTGTGGTGGGTACGGCTGCAAGGCCACGCTCCACTGTATTGGCTTCCAGTCCTGGGACGGATGACCAAGGGAGGGATGCAGTCATGCAGCCACAGACAGTGGCTTCACATCAAGGGCCATGCTCCCTTCGGTCCGGCAGGCGTGGGGCACGCACATGTGGTGGATGTGTGGCGGCTTAGGAGACAGTGTGGGAGCAGTCCATGTATAGTATTGCACAACAACAGGGTGCTTCCTATGAGATGTTGGCTCAGGGCATGGATAGTGTGGCCAATTATCTGTTCTCCCCACAAACACAGATAGAGCACCAGCTGCAGACATTGCGGTCCACATGTCACTCACAGAGGCTGCACATGGAAGCCAGCAACAGGAGCCGCTGGGCCGAACTGAGGTCTCTGCAGGCATCCCTGCTTGCAGAGGGTTGGCCCCACAGGAAATGACCTGAGGCAAGAGTTCCTGGCCCTCAGAGCTTCAATGGAAGTGCTAGAGGCAGCCCGCAGTACACAGTACCAACAGCAGATGCAACTGTTGAGTCATACCATCTCGGAGGAAATCTGTGCATCCCGTGAGGTGTTGCATGCGTACCTCCGAGGCTTCATGTTGCAGATGCATTCATCTGAGTCCCGCCTGGCCACTGCCATGGAGGACCATGCCAGGGCTACGTGAGGTCCATGAACCCATAGAGGGAATGTTTTTTTCCAACATCCACACATGTAGGTGTTGACGTGCACCCCCCCCCCCCCCCGCCGGTCCAAGATGGACATTTCTTTTCCTTTTTTTCCACCCCCCCTGAACAGATATTGTCATGTCATATTTTATTTTGCCCTTTCCTGGTTGTGGCCTTTGTTATTTTTTGCACCGATTGCCTTGAGGTGTGCCATTAACTTCTCAGGGCCTGTGCATGTGCAGGGGTGTACATGCATGCATGGTGAAGTCCTCTTGCATGTTTGCATGGGGGGTGCACAGGATGGCATTTGCAGGTAATCATAGCATTGTTTTTCCATGGCATGTATGTGTGTTGTGTCAATTATACTGCACAATGGGTTTTTTAATATGTTCACCCATGTTGTTACAGTAATATGTGATGGTGCGGTGAGACATCCTGCACCATTCGAAGTCCACACTCCTCATGCCCTCCACCAGACAATGTTGTTCCTTTAACAAATTAGGAAACACACTTACTGGTGAAGGTCATGTGGGATTTACAACATGCAGACACAGTTATTTGGTAAGCATTTGCACTGTCTTGCATGTTGGGCATGCTTCATTGTTGGGTGTCTTTGCTGCATGTGTCGGTTCTCTTATATGTCCTTTGCATGCTCACATGGCGTGGTAATTTGATAGGAGCTCATGTCACTGTGTAAGCTACCTATGTGGATACCTCAATAGGCACACCAACTGTGCAGAATGTCATTGTACATTGGTAGACCAGGTCACGAACTCCTTGATGTGTCATTTTCTTTTTATTCACTCTCTGTGCCACTCTATCTCCCTGGTGTGGTACAATGTACTCCTGTACAAATCGATGTCCATTCACTTTGTGTCACCCTGTGTTGCTCCTGCACTCTGTGGTGTATGTATATATTCTTTCTGGTGTCAACTGTGATCATGTATGTGTACGTATTTTGTGCTGTTACTCTGCATTGCATTCATGTAGGTAGAGCGTCTCCCGATGGTGTGCATCATATGCATGGACAGGTGAGTGCATGGCATTTGCTGATACTTCAGTGGTGTTTGCATGGGAACATGGCACTGTGTGTGTTCACTCTGGCTTTACTAACCTTTACCTCTGTCACTATTGCTCGAGGGTTGTATTACTCACCCAGGGGTGATGCCAATGATGGCTATGGTCTTGTTAATCTGATGGATTGCTTGGGACACTGTTTACTGATTATGATAACTGTGCTTTCTGACTGTGTCCCCTTCATGGTTGGTTGTGAGTGTGTAGAATGGTCAACAGGTTGTGGACTGTGGCAGGGGCAGATGTTTGAGCTGAGGTATGCCTCATTCTACTTTTATCAGGTCTAATGAGTGGCACATCGGATCCCTATCAGGGTTTGTGGGATTAGGGATGTTTCTCAGATTTGCAGGGTCGAATTTATGGTTGAACTATTACTGTGTGCTACAGCATTGTCATTCCACAAACATGTTGCTATGTCTGCTGGTATGTGGCCTATTTGATTTTACGGCACTTCAGGTTTTGTATTGTTAGTGGGTTTTCTTCCTTTCTTCAGGCATGTGGCAACATGGTGAATGCAGCTTGCAGTGCAACGCATCTGGGTGCATGGTGGTGAGGCATTGGAATAGATGCATCATTACACCATAGGTATGCAGTAACAATGAAGTCTGCATTGACCATGTTCTGGTGGCTTACAGTGTACTTTTAACATTATTTGTATGTTTAGGATTTTATATGTTTGCTTGTTGTTGTTGGTTTAGGTCTTCCCTTGACCCTCCATTGGTGTGCAGGGGTACTTTGTGCCATCAAGCAGGGTTCTGGTGGAGGAGCAAGAGGTGAGTGGATTATTCATTATGAAGGCATCAACTGTATATTCTCCTAGGCCACCTTCACAGTACCTTTGTTATGCGCTTGCACAACATTTGTCTTGATAACACACGTGACTGAATGAAGCAACTACTGAGACACACTTCATACACAGCCCTCTGCACCTCAACACACCCTGACACTCGCCATTATTATTATTATTATTCATTCTCCTCATTCACTCATGTCTCCCTGAAGGACTCAACCAAGTTGACAAGTTCATGAAGGTGTCATCCATATTGGTGTACAGCTGCTTATACAGAAGCATCATTGCAAACTTATCCTCTAGGTCTAATGCTCTTGCTAATCTATGCATACTCTCCCTTACCAGTGTTTTGTTTCAATCCTCCATCAGGCACTCACTTCTGCACAACATTGCTAATATGACATATGCACCGCCTTTCTGACCACCAGCATACTGGTGAATAGCTGTTACGCTCACCTGGCTCCCACAGAGGTGTCGATCTGAACTGGACAGCTGCGGTCTCCACCAATGTGACGCTTAGGGCCGAGATGACAGACTGGACTGGCCTACCTAGCTTGTTTGCTTGGCCCGTAGGAATATTCTTCTGCAAATGGATAAAGGGAATTAACCACCCGTGGAGTTGAGCGTAAATCCCCCCACCTCCACTGTTCTCCCCACAGATCACCTTTGATGTCCCCTCTTTAGTCTCACCTGATGGTTTGAAAAGATGAGCTCTCCATCCTGCATTGAGCGCAGGGGCGCGTTGATGATGGTTTGAAAAGATGAGCTCTCCATCCTGCATTGAGCGCAGGGGCGCGTTGATAACCAGCTGCTTCACTTGCTCGAAGGAATTGGTGAGTTCCAGAACAATATTGACTTCGAGATTCCCGGCAAGATGCCGTAAGTATGTAGTTCGTAAGGCCCGATTTTCATTCTTGTCCGATTCCTTGCAGTTTGACCTTAGTGAAGAGTCTATGGGGGGGGGGGCGGTAACTAGTATTCCTCTGTGTATTCCCTTGGCTCACCTTGCTGTTCTCGTCTTCTCCTTAGGTGCCGGAGAGTGGCGGGAACATGCAGGAGGATGCGGAATGTGAAGATGCTGCGAAGGCCGATGAGTTCAGCGCAGCGCTGCAGCAGGTGAGGTGACGCGCATAAAATAACTTATTTCTTCCAACTCGAAGGCGCGATGGATCGGGAATTCAGGTAAGGATCAAAGGTATTGCTTTTGTTCTAACCTTTTCTCCTTCTTTCTCCCTTTTTCTAGGAGCTCCAAACTCCAGGTGGGTGTGGCAGAAGACTGGATGCAGACTTGCAGGCACGGTGAGCGTTACGCTGCTGGATGCAGAATAACGCGAAGCGTGTGCTGCTCTTCAGGCGTGGTTTAAATAGCCTCCAAAGTAGTTCCAGGTAAGTATTCCTCCCAGCCCCACCAGAGTAAAAAATAGTCCCTAGGTAAAGTAGTCCCTTCCAAACCTCTTTGGGCTTGGAGCTCTTGCAGCATGGTCTGCATCAGGTAAGTTTTAATCTATGAGCCTGGCGCCTATGGCGCCAGGACTGACTATCCATATGAGCCTGGCGCCATAGGTACCAGGACTGCACCCAAATAGCCCCTAGCAGGGGTTGTTGGGCTGGCTTGGGATAACTTGATGCCTGCTTCCGGGGTTGCTGGACTTGGTCTGGGTCCCCGGGGGGTAGGCATCATGACAATAGCCTTCTGGGAGAAACTGCTAGCAGGATTGGTCCACACACAAATGTATGCCCATTAGGGCATTCTTGTGGATGTACCCGAACACCAGTGTGCATTGCAACAGTCAATAGGGTCACATGATGAATGGTAGCATCCATCCATTCATAATGCCCTCCTGTCCTCATCGTCCTTGATGTCTCATTTGCTTTTCACACAGTGATGCATTCCATCCTCATTTTGATGATCCATGAACGGACAGTGGACTTCCTTATGTCATTCCTGTAAATATATTCCACGAGAACCCCATACTCTGCCCTACTTCAGCCACCACATGTGGCATCATGCAAGTGTCCATTCCTTTCCCATGCATCTTTGACATATACATTTGCCTGGTGCTACGCATATTTGGATCAATTTAATTACGGTTAATGTGCTATGATGAGGACAGAGTACTCTTCAGCACTGTTCGTAGTGACACACTGGCACCTTTATTCACCAGGTCTGCCACACAGCCCTCCTGGGATGGTGCCCTCAAAATAACCTTGTCTTGTGAGCCATTTACAAAATTGCATGTCCCCATTAACTCCACTGCAGCCTACTTGTGCCACTGACTCAGTCCTTCCTACAGGTTCGCACTCCACAGCGTTCTGCATGCACCTCCAACCAATGTATCCGAGTCTCCCAAAATCCATATAATGTTTTCTGAAACACACAGTCATAGCTATCTGTTCTTCTCTCAGAAAAAAGACTTTCTGACCAACTCTCTCCTTACACAACACACCCAGTAAACTTTACTGAACAATCCCTTGCTTTTCTCATTCGCATGCCTCTCCACCCCAAAATCCCTGTATGTTATACGCAATGTCCGCCGACTACCGCCATGTCCGTGGACATATCCAAAATCTGAGCATGGTGTATTTAAATTTAAATAGTGTGCCCCATTTCCCCTTTGAGGTTGGCTCTGAAAAGAGCCATTTTTGGGGGGGGGGGGGGGGGGGGGGGGGGGGGGTTTGCAGATGCTTGACAGACACCCGTTTTGTATTTTTTCCTTTTTTTCTTACTTTACTCCTAAAATCTTCACATTAACTTCTCCAAAGCGACCCTTCAATTCCAGAACAGCATGGCATTTTCCATAAAAGATAAATAAATGCCATCTTTAAAATAAACAACATTACTGGAATCAATATCGTCATTATTACAGCTCGAAGTATGAAAGCACACATGCCTCGGTTGACTGCACACCTAGCAATGTTTTGCTCAGGGCAAAAACCAGAACTATTGTCCCATATTGCCCTAGGTACTAATCCAGACAAAGTAACTTTGGCATTTGGAAGGATGTTCATTACTGCTTGAACCAAGTGTTCCAAATCTGCCAACAAAGTAGGGGCACTGACATAGCCCAAATGGAAAGCACCATAGTGCAAAACTACCACATGGGGACTGTTCATCCTGCCCATATCTTCACAAACTTGTACAATTCCCTGTACATTGCAATCAGGCACAGTGCTCCACAAGACCTCCACGCCTTTAACATAAAAATTGTTTGCCACAGCCTACATTGAGCATACTGCTGTAAACCATGCACAAACATATCCCCAAGCACCAACACCCTGACTTTCTCCACTACACAGTCTCTCAACACAAATCCACAACCTCAACATCTGATCCCTGCAGTCCCCTTTCCATGCTGGATTTGCAGGAAAACCCCGGATGTGGCACGCCCTGTCTGTGGACAGCGTAACACTTACACAGCCCTTCTACCCTTTCCACTTCACTCTCTGTGCCATTCCCTCATTGGTTACAGCTAAGCAGTCACACAACCATCCACCAATCACATCCAATACCTCTACATCTAACTCCATCATCAGAGTTCAGCACTTCAAATGTACCGTTGATCACTCCGAGTACAAGTCTCATATCATTGGAAAGCACCTACTACAAAAACTACTGTACAAGTCTCCAAGATTTCTACTTACAGCTACAGGCATATCCACATGCAAGAATACAAACTACAGGTATGCATATTTTCTGCACAGTACATGAACTCTTATGAATGCATATACACAGAGTAACTGCCACTTAATCTGTATAACCTATAAAAAACACTTGCTGTAATTTTTCCGATCTGCTATAATCAACTCACTTCCAAACCTATTTTTTTTTTTACACACACAGCCATCTTAAAAATTATATTAAAAAGATGGGAGAAATAACAGTATAATTATAGAAAAACACTTAAGTGTATTATAAAATTACAGAGTCAGGATAAAATTATGCATCTTCATACACTCACACAGAGACAGTATCATTGAAAAGCTCCCAGCTGAAATAACACCACTGCCTATAAATCACATTCTTCTGCTTTATTACCCATACCTTCACAAATGCATACATTCCATGCTTCTCTATAGAATTTGCTAGTTACCTTATAAAAATTGCAAAATAAGTATATCATTATTTCTTCTATCTCCTAACATTCAATAACACAGCCTTAAAAAAACAAGTGAGTTTCATAAACTTATTATTCTACTCATTTGCAAAGCATACTGAACTAACATATTGTAAGTAAAATATAAAGCCTGCACATAGTCAAAGGAACCTGCATTCACACACTATGTTCACTTATCAAACAATACTACTACAAAAACATACAAATAAACGTCTAAATTAACATCAGTTCTATAAACACACACAAAATTACTAACTTCTTTCTTTTACAATTGCAGTGAAGACCACTCTCCTGAAAAGCAGCAACATCGGAAGTACAAACAACTCAGAAGAAACCTGCTCATTCCAAACATAAAAAGTAAGTACAATACTACCATAATATTCTTAATGTTACTCAAACTCGCAGTGCAGTTGATTGATGGAATTTGTGGGCCAAAAAACAGATTTGTATACCATTCTGCCCACAAATCCCCATTTGTTAAACAACGATTAACAGGCAGAATAGCACACAAATCCCTGTTTTTCGATGCACAAATGACATAACCCCTAGAATGTTAGTATTACAGAACAAAGAACTGTTTTAATTCTATGCCACACTGGTGGGGTTTTACTTTGTACCAACTACGAAAACGTTTCCATGCGCCTGGTTAAGTATTACAATTCAAAAAGATGTCGCAGTTGATGTGGGGCAACAAAGGGGCATTTGACCCCTACCACTTGAGGAAAAAGTTGAAGAAAAAAATGCTCCACACTCGAACTGCGCCACAGCGTATATTTGTGGAAACTGAAATGTATTGATTATAATGCCCTTTTGGATTAATCACAGGATTACAAGGACATTCATTAGCCTGCATTTCAGGACCTATTTGCAAAAGCACCTTCCATCATATCAAAATGATATGAACACATCATTCAACTATAAGAATTCTAGTCTATAAACTGTACTATGCTAAAAGTCCTGCTTTAGCACTAGCCAATTTAAATAAATCTTCTACATGGTACAGCCAAAGACCTACTCGAAGAAATAGAGCACATCCAGAGAAAATATTTTGGAAGTGAAAGCCACTTACAAAATGCAATACCTTTACAACAGACTAGCAACAATTGTACAGATGGCAACTTTCTACTACACACATACAAAAAAGAAATACATCCGCTGAAGTACCAAACCATGTGCGTGCGTGTTGCTGCAGAACTTTTTATAAAAGTAACACAAACTAGACGTAACATACAAAATAGAAGACAATGAAGATTCCAAATGGTTTGAATTAGCTCTGTACCTTATAGCAGAAAACAAATATGAAATAAATAACCCCTTAATACTTTGCACTTACTGCACTACAGAACTTAACAACCAAACTCCTTCACGTGCCATCACAAATAACTGAATTATTCCCACTACCAAAACCCCTGCAACAACTCAATTTATATGAGAGCATCATAATTCAAACCGTGCACCCATTTCAAGCAATACGCCTTCAACCAAAAACAGAAAAATTACCTCCCTCTGAATTAGTGAAAGGCATTTGTGGCAAAGTAGTTTATCTACTATTAGATCAGAAGGAAAATGTGAACACTTTGGGAGTACAACGTCCAATAGAGCAATCTTTAATTGTCTTAGTAAATGGTGTACCTACAAACGACAAATACATTTGGCAACAATGCGTAGACTTACATAAAGTTAAACAAGCCTTTCAATATCTAGAAGACAATAATGAATACTACAAAGAAATGAACATTGAAGAAAACTTGAAGGAAACCACTAAAATAATTCAAAAATCACCAGAAACTGGTCAATTTGAACTTCTAGATCCTGCTACACTATCCACTATCCAATATTTTAGACCATTATACAATTCATCCATTACACTCTAGTGACACCGTAGATGATGCACTAGAAACGTACCAAATGCGACAAACCAAAGGATCACCAATCAGCATATGGGGAAAAAAAGTATAGAAGCATGTGCTTTTCCTCTACTCTTTCCTAATGGAAAAGTAGGAAGGTACGATGATAGACCCATTCAGATAACCGCATCAGAATACTGCTTGTTACAAATGTATTCTGAAGATCCACATTTTGTCTAAATCTGGTAATACACATTCCACCTACTCCTACGGCCTTAGGCCATGCACCCAAGAGTCTAGGCCCTGCGAAAACCACTGCAGCATATCACACCCATAGACTCAAACATTTTAACTGTGCTATATGGGCTACTTATACAGTACTAACAACCCAATATCATACTAAAGTAAAATAGCCAGAAGCACATTTTTTTATGTCCGCGGACAGCCGTGGTGACCGCGGACATGACTCAAGGTTCCCAAGCCTGAGCAAGGTAGGCCCAACATAGAATTCTGGCCCTCCACACCCATGAAAGCAGTATTTATTGCTATTAGCATTCAAATGCCCCATCTTGGGTGCTGATAATTTTTTGTCCATTTTTAAAGGGAACCAGCAATTCATGTTTTCCCTTAAGACATTAAATAGATGGCTGTTATTGGAAATCACTATTTCCAAGACCCAGATGTGAGCCAGGAAGTTCACAGGTGGTGGGGCGAAGCTGTGAGGTTGATCGAGGTGCCGCACTCCAGCCAAGACTTGTCCTGGGGCACAGTCTCGAAGGACGGGGTGAAAGCTGGGTAGAGGCGCAGTGGCCATGCATAAAAGGCAGGCAGCTACTTGCAGGTTCTGCTTGCGTTCCCAGCCTCTCCCGCAGGTGGTAATATATAATACAATTGTAGTCTTAGAGCAAAGCAAGCCACTGGGACTAACTACGTGCATGATATTGCAGAAGAGCTGTCGATTAACAGACCAGATGGAACTATTGATCACCACTTTGTATAAAAATCTAATTAGCTTTGTATATTCATTTTGTAAGAGGAAAGAAAATAAGACTGAGTGGATGCCATAGCAGGCAGAGAACTTGGCAAACTAGGGGTATATTGTAGTTTGTAGCCATCACACTTTCAGGGTGGCTGATCTAAAGCAACAGGGTGGCAAGAGGATAGAATGTCAATGAGTTTGGGGATCAGCAGTGTTAGGGAGATGTATCATTTTTGTATGCTTCAACCCCTCTTCCAGTGAGACCCCCCAGCATTTTTTACTGGAAGTCTGGACCGTTTTCTCTAATCCTGAATGAGGAGCCTTTTTTCCCGCTCATTCATTCTTACGGGCTGTGTCTTTTGGAACTCGATTCTTTGTATTCTACCTATACTACGGAGTCTGGTCTGCTCCGTAGCTCTTAACCCTTGAACTGCTGAGAGTTTTCCCTCCCAGTGCAGAGCCCTTTTTTTGGACATTTCGGTAGGTCAGCCTTAAATCCCTGGAAACATTTTGTTTACAGGTGATATCCTGGCCAAATGTGCACCCTTTTCTTCCCACATGTCATAACGCCACCAAGGATTAGTGGTTTGCTGTAGGGGGTGTGAGAAAGTAGAAAGTAACAAAAAAAAAAACTGCCCACATTGTGTTTTTTCAGAAAATGCAAATAAAGTGATGTACAAGAAGCCTGTGTTTTTTTTCTTGCAAGAGCTAGGAACAAATTGTTTGCAGTGCTGAATTCACCCATTTTCCAAGCTTTCAAGAACAGGTCGAATGGAAACATTTTTCATAAGGTTACCATCAGTTTCAGGAGATATAGGCGATTTTTCACTTAGGTCATGGTTGGACAGAATGGAAGAGGGGGTATGAGGGCTCATTGGGAACACAGAAGGGCATACATTCTCAAAAGTAGACAAAATTAAGTTCAGGAAGAGGTCATTTGCACAGATCAGGCAACAACTATGTACCTAAAATTCACAGTTTCAGAAGAGTTGGAAAAGTGACAGGAAACAAAATATGTGCTGGACAGGATTGCACTAGTAAGGTAATGGCGTCTGAATATTGAGAAAAGCAATGCACCGCTACATTTCCCCCCTCGCCATCCCCACCTCTGCTCCCTCCCCCCCCCCCCCCCCAACTCTTTTTCGAGTTAGGAAATCACACATTTCTCATAATGTTTTACAAAACAAGCAATACAACGAGACAAAAACTGAGCCATGGTACAAAGGATTTGTATGCTTACTTAGCATTTGAAAATAAGGAAAACTAATGTGGTGAAGAATTGCAAGCATACGCTTTTGAAAGAGCACATGCAGACCTTTTGAAGGATAGGCGACTTGCACAGATTATAAAAGCGTACAGTGCCTAAAAGCAGCGACTAAATGTAGGTCACATTTGGGAAATTAAAGGGTTGTGTAACGAAGTGCAGTAGGAAATGCATGAAAATGTTATAAACACCAAGAGAAAACAACAAATGTCCTGCCTTCCCACAGGTGTCCCGATAATAATGGTAACTCACGTGTGGGTGCACGGACCTGGGCACAAAAGGAAAAGGATAAAACAACTAGTACATCAAATGCCCTGGGGAAGACTGGATTTGGCTTTGTGGACACAGATTTGGGTCTGGGGTGTCACAGCCACAAAGGAAAACAGGGAACCTTATACATTTCTGAAAAGACACCCGTGGGAATCCAAAGAGGTCTGACTTGCGCAAATCGCCCTAGAATGTATTACCCATAAGGCCTGACAAAGTCCAAAATTTTAGAAAAAAAAAAAACATACTTTGCAGACATTTGCAACCAGGAAACCACCAGAAACACCACATGCCCTAACTTTCCACGTTCCCAAAGGTGTCCTAACAAAAACAGTACCTCGTGTTGGGGTGCACTTACCTGGGCGCAAAGGAAAAGGCTAAACAAATTGGTCCACCAAAGGGCCTTGGAAGACAGTTTTTACTGTATTTGGTCTTGTGGACAACCCACAGATTTGGGCCTGGGGTGTTGCAACCAAGGAAAACAGGCAAACCCATGTATTTCATAAAATAAGACACCAGTGGAAATCCAAAGAGGTCTGACTTGCGCAAATTTCCTAGAATATTACCCAGAACGCCCAGCAAAGTCCCAAATATAGGGAAAAAACACAAAACGGAGACATTTGCCACCAGGAAACCACTGAGAAACGCCACCAACACCACATGTCCTACCATCCCACGTGTCCCGATGAACCGTACCTCACATGTGCTTACCTGGGGGTAAAGAAAAAGGGTTGACTGTCCTCAAGTCCAGCGGTAGTCCCAGGGAGCCCTGGTGGTTCAGTGGGATTGCTGTCGAGGATCAATCAATCCTCGACCAGCAATCTGATTGTGGGAGGGCTTTTTGGAAAAGGGAGAGTCTCCCCTTTCCAATGAGCACTCCCCCATGCAAATAGGGCAGGAAATGCCAGAGCAGCACACAAAAGCGTGTCTGCTGTATTTACATATTTAAACAGCTTCAGCATGTAAATGTAGTGCTGAGGAAGAAACACCGCATCCTTAGCGCTTAAGGGGTTAAAGGCATCTGTATTTTACTATTGCAGCACACAACTCCGTATGGGCAGTGTTGCTAGGGACTCTTGGGATTCACATTTGAGATTATTTTCTTCATCCTAGAGCAACTACAGTTCTTAAGGATATAGCTCCTTAGTAGCTCTTGCAAAACTTTATAGTCTGAGAGATCCTTATGTGGTTTGCCAAAGGTATATGTAGTATCCTCCCCTGCTCCGGTCAAGTTTTAGTCACAGAATCTCCTAGTTATGGCTGGTGGCAGTGGACGCGTTCAACCAACTATTGTGTACATTTTTGTACCGCAGGCTATGTCCATAGCCTCAGTAGTGCACAATAGGGGCACTGAAATACCAACTTGGGGCCTCCTTTATTTTTTCGCCATTAGTTGCATGGTTGTTCTTGGTTAGCCCTTCTTCTATCATTCTGTCATTCTGGTAGGGGGAAGTCGGTGTGTATGTTTTGCCTTTGGCAGGAACCCTTGGGTGTCGCCGCCTAGGCTCCAGTGTCTGGGCAGGAAGTGGGCAAGGAGCTGACCTTTTGTCTGCCAGAGTGCCTGAATAGAACCAGCTCCGAATGGGGGTCTGGCTGTCCTGATTGCACAGCCAAAAGCCCCTTTCTGTAAATTGCTGAGAGAGATTGCAGAGGAGTGTTCTGGAACTGCATAAAAGGTGAGGCTCCTGGAATGAAAACTAAGTCACCCGCTGGAAGCCTATATAACCAAAGAAGAGGACCAGAGATGCCTGCAGACCCTTTGCAATACCACGAAGCGACCACTGCTGTCCAGACCATGTTTTCTGTGCGACAGAGGAGCTCCAACAAGGACGCCTTTCCTTTGGCTGGTGGGAACAACCAGTGCCAAGACAAACTTTTATTCGAGCCATCTCGCGAGGTCCGGTGAGTCCAAAGCTGCAGAACCGCAATACCAGGAGGCCTTCTGCCCATTTCGAGTGCACCTTCGTGGAAAGGCTGAACCTGTCCAAATCGTTGCTGAGCCCCCTCTTCAGAGTGCGGGACTGCAGGAAGCGAAGAAGATTGACTAGGCGATAAACATCCTTCGTTGGTGTTGCCAAAAGGTGCCAAAACTGCAGAGTGAACCAAGAAGTTTCTGAAAGTCATGCCACGGTCCTCCCAGACTGCTGCTGAGAGATCCCATCCATTGTCCTCCCTTCTGTCATCAGACCAGTTAGCTAGTGTTGTGAAAGATTTGCTGTGCTGCAAAACTGCCTCTAGAACCTGTAGGTTTACTAGGATAACACAAACCAACAGTTTGTCTTCCCTAAAATCACTGTCTTATATGTGTATGCAGACTAAATACAATTAACATATTATTAGTTGGGTACGCAGTATTACAGATAGAACTGTCAAACTCCTAGAACAAATCGATGCGTTCAGCAACTACCAATTAAGAAGTGACCCTTTGAAAGTAGTGAAACATCTGTGTGTGATGGTTTATTGTGCCAAGTATTTAACAGTGACTTGTTTAAATATAATATATTGTAACATACATTTATGTGCAAGTGTTTCTTTGAGGTGCTTTACTTACTGGATTCAGTGTACTTAGCTACATCTTACACCTTCCTCTGAAGATAAGCTTGACTGCTCTGCCACTCTACAAAGGTCCTGTGCTAGTACAGACTGATACGAAGAGTTGGGGATCTACAAACCACTGGGATAGCTTACTCGGTCTTACCTCCAATTAGGATTTTAGGAAAACTCCTCTAACATGCCCCTGTTGCACAGATGGATGCAACCAGCATGTCACAGAGCAAGCATTTCTCAATGTCATCAGGTAAGTTTTCAAGTGTTCACTCATTATGATGCACCTTCCCCAACAAAATGAAATACAGTTGACACTAGGAGACTGATAAACTAACCCAAATGCTACTGTTATTATGCATCATGTAAAAACCTACATATTTATGAATTGACGGGCTGTGTTAAACACATACTGGTCTTTGTAAAGCAGAAGTAATTTTTACTAAACAAACGATATCCTGTTTGACAATTATTTGCAAAAGAAACTACTTTTCTTGCCCAGGACTCCCACACAGGCCTTTGCCACTTAAGAGTGGAGGAAAATAATTCTGCTGGACTCGTTCTCCGTTAGCCCCTTTGAACTTGCAGTGAGCAGACAAAATAGGATGGAGAGAGCCCTGAGGGCAAGAGAGAAATACAGGGTAAGCTGTGCTTTCACTGAACAGGTAAGTGTCAATTTAATTAGCAAATCTACAGAATTGCATAGCAAACTGCTATGCAACACTGCTTGTTTTATGCCGAAGATAGTACAATAGTTTAGAAAATAAAGTTTTATTCAAAATTCTTCCAAGTCAAAACACAAACTGGGACAATTCCACACAACAGGAGTACACTAGAAATCAAACATTCAAAACAATTTTAGTTACCCCTACCCTCAAATAGTATACAATTTAGCACGTGAGAGGTAGAACAACCAACCACCCACACACCAACATTTTTACTAGCAGGCGTAAAACATAAGCGTTAAACAAAAACATACTAGCTAGATTGAGAGTTGACCAATCCGACCAGCTCCTTAATCTAGTATACAATTCCAGAATGCGCCATCAATTATTAACACTCCGCACCATGTCTATGTATCACGTGGCAAATGAGTGAGTAACACCTACATCACTACAAATTGCTTCCAATGGCCATCTTAGTTTAAAAATAAAAACGTAATAATAAATTATCTAGTAAACTTATGTTTCGGCCAACAGTGTTAAAACGACTTGAAACATGGAAGGTGATCAGGAACAAACCAGTGTGCCAAGTGTCAAACACTACGCTCTTCAAGGTCACTCGACCACTGGGTAACCACCAAAGTGCTGAAAACAGATCAGATCTTGCCAGACCACCCTGGTTGCCAAATGTTATTGTCCAGATAAAACCTTGTGCTGCCAAAAGCCCAAAACTGCCACATATATGTAGGTGGACTAGCCATGTGGTGGAAGGGGCCTCGCCTTTGGACCTTGTACTGCTTCATTGCAGAATCCAGGTCAACTGCATACAATCTTGCCTAACAAGTGAAATACTGTGAACCCTTGGTGGTGAAAAGGAAAAAAGGGTCCCAGAAAGGAAAACAGGGTGGGCGATCTAGAGTAATGGGCTGCATGTTTCCAGTGTTTTAACCAGACAAAAATGGGACGAGCCTCCTTTGCTGCCCAGCAGAACGTTAATGGTGGCTGTTAATAGTGCAGTGGAATCTATCAAGTCAATTTGTGGATGTGTGATGGCAGAAGCAGGCGGCAAGAATTAAAGCTGCAAGGTACTAGCCAGCCCTTATTTCAACAAAAAGAAAAATAGGACACTCACCACATCAATTCTAAATACACAGTACACGTGTTACTTGCCAAGAGTCAAATACCACTAGCCAATGATTAGTGGAGTGCGTACATTTTGCAAACTGGCCAGAGGTGTTCACAAGCGTTTCTAGCAAACAATCATTGGATTCACTCTTGCTCATAGCTGGAAGGCATTCTTGTGATTTAGAGATTGCACTAAAGACTATACAGGTATTTAACGCTAGAAACTAACACCCTCTGTATCATTCTGGTACAGCAGCGCATGCTGGAAGGGGTTTCTGATTCAGGAATTGGCTGTCTGCAGAATAAGTGCTGGAGGGTCACAAAAAGTGACAAAGTATCTGCTCACCCCAAGCAATGCCAAATTGACATTAGGTGAAGAGAACATGTGTTGCCCTTGTATGCAGTGAACTGGTAAATAAGCCACAGGAATGCTATATGCAAGAATAAAGTTTGACCTAGCTACTCGGATTTACATTAACACGCCCTCTAAGGAGACCTTCACATTAAGGGAAGCTCCAGAAGTCCAACTGTCCACTATAAGGCCCATAGAGAGAGGCTGCTTTAGGACAGGTTTTAAGGACTTGCCAATATGCATTTGAAGCAATGCCCAAATAGGAGCAGAGTGCACATTTACATGCTAGAACACTGAACAGACAAAAATCTGCCTGTGCGAATTATCAGATTGAACCCTTTCAATTAGTCAATCTGCCACTACAGTAAAATAACTAGGTGTATGCTAGACTAGGACATTTTTGATTACAGAGACCTCATCTATTTTTTCTTTAGAGCAGCGAAACCTTGCGACGACTTCTCATTGTCAAACATTGAGACAAGTACTAGTTCTCACGAATATGGAAACTCTGCTCATGGGATAACCTAAATCGTCACTTGCCCTACTAAGATTGGTTGAAAGATTAGTTCACTGGGAGAGTTAGTTGGATCATATTTCTCCAATTTTAAAGTATTTACATTGGTTACCCATTGAACAGTGGATTCATTTTCAAATACATTTTTATTGTATATAAACCCTTTTACTCAGTCCAGAGTATTTTTCTAGGAAATCGAGTGTATCAGGTTTCAGAGGTCTACGTCACTATCTGGATATACAGAGTTTTAAACGCCCATTCCCAATGGGACACATTTTCTGGGCTGGCATACAAATGTGGAATGTCTTATTGAAGGAGTTTCGTCTGACAGGGGACCATTTGAACTTTAGGAAATTGGTAAGGTCCAGTTATGAAAAACTGCTTTTTAGCTAAATGCTTTTGAGGATTGATGAAAGTATGTAAATTAGGCCATTTAAGAGTGAAAATGTTAGGAGGTGAAGACAGGTATCTGTAGTTTGTAAAAAAAATTTTAAAAAAATGGAATGGTCTTAAATTTGTTAGCGATTGTAAATAAATTATATATTGTATATGTTGCTTTTGTACAGCACTCCGATGCAGTGTGGCCTAGTTTGCGCAGAAATGAGCGAGTGCCTGCATGCTCTGGAGTTGCTACCTCGAATTGGGGAGAAATCTAAGACAGCACTTTCCAGAAACACTTGCTGCTAAAACAGGCTGGTTATGTGATTCTCGGCCATAAAATACAAAAAACTGAATAGCAGAAGACTTGGGAAGAAAAAAAAAAAAATACTTGCCAGAGCCTTTAGGGGCATCGACAGGGGCACTTTTGCCACCAGAAGTGCAACTAAAAAGTCAAAGAATTCAGAAGGAATTTACACATGCAGGAGAATCAAACTAGTCAAGAACTGATAAAACAAAGCAATGGTTAACAGTAGGAAGAGTAGAAACCTCTACCAGGACTAAAGGTCAATCGTTTATGTTTGGGTTTTTTTTTTTTAGAGCCCTGTGGTCAGGGTGCTCGGGGGTATATCTTTCAGACTACACTATACTGAATATGCAGTGTCCATGCATAGGTTAGTGACAGCTGGAACAAACTTTATTGGGACGCCACTGTATGCTATAGGGTGCAATGCTATACTCAGAATTTTGCGTTATTTATAGTGCGCGCACAAACAATCAAATCCTGGCGCCAATGGAACAATGACAGAGTAGAATAGAAAAATTCAGCCAAAAAGTTGTTATGCCAATAGAATTCACAGAAGGAACAAATTATTCTATGAACACCTATTTAAATAAATGGGTCTTTAGACCTGCACTATAAGTCGATTGAGAATTTGTCTCATTAGGTTCTGTGGAAGGCTATTCCACAGTCTTGGTCCGGCAACTGAGAAACAGCGATCTCCTCTTGTGACAGTTAGACCTGGGAATAGTAAGCGGACATTGGTCTTTTGACCGTAAAGCGCAAGTGGGATAATACCGCTTAAATTCGTTCATTAGATAGATTGGTGCCATTCCTCTACCGCCAACCAATGGAGAGCAGTGGGGGGGCCCGAGATTGAGGTGTTTTTGGATGTGCCAAATAAATCTTACTCCAGCATTTTGATCCTTTTAAGCGATTAATCCCTTTAGCCGGGGCTCTAGCTAAGTCCATTACAATAATCTAGTTTAGAGTTGACCAGAGCCCCCACCACCGAAGCACGGTCAGTGTCGGGTACATAGGGCAGTGCTTAACGGACTGTACCTTGGCTGAAACTTGACACTACAACCCAGGTCACTGCCAAACAGCCGAGATTTTTAACGTTGACATATTTGAGACTAGAGCCCAAGAACTGGGGTAGCGCAGGGCTGCTTTTCCCTTCAAGCAGATGTGTGGGTGCAAATAGGATAACCTTTTTAGGGTTAAGTTGCAACCAATTTGTCATCCAAAGACAGATTTCCTCCAGGCACTTGCCACCGTAGCAAGGGCATCCTCCACATCAAGCCTGATGTACAGTGTTGTGTCGTCGGCGTACAAGTGTAATCTAAGGTGGTATTTCTCAAGCATATCCATTAATGAACGAAGATGGATATTAAAATAGGAGAGCGGAAAGTGCCGATCCCTGTGAGACGCCACAACACTGAAGGGGGATTTCAGATAGAAATCCTCCCACCCACCTGTACACATCGTTTACGCCCAGTAAGGAATGAGGTAAACCAATCCAATGCACAAGAATCTACATTCACATGTTTTTTTATATGATCTAGCAGAATGCAATGCTCCACTAGATCAAAGGCTGCAGATAGGGCGAGCATTAAAAGCAGGGAAAGCTAGCCTGCATCCCCTGCCTGCAACATCTCGCCCCATACCTTCATCAGTGCCGTCTATGGCCCGTGCTTGTGACGAAAGCCAGACTGCAGCGGGTGGAGAAGACCATTGTCTTCAATAAAGTTCTGAAGCTGGCTCGTGACCACTTTGGTTGGCAATGGGACGACAGTTGTAATCCTGTGTGTCAAGACAGCATTTACAAACTTGGCCATAAAGTTCTGAAGAGAGTCGCCTTCCAACTAGAGCAGGAATTGAGTGAATTAGGTCTAGTCCCATGCAAGTTCCTTTATGCATTCATACTAATCAGCAGCACAGGCACTTGTTGCACACAACTAATGTAGCAGCCCATTTAAATGGGCAACATAAGCAAATAACCAATGCATCATCAAGGAGGCAAAATCAAACCTAAGCTTTTAGTACACATGAAAGACATGGTCACTCTAAAGAGGACATGCAATCAGGACCACACAATGGAGGGTAGTCAAGCACAGCCCATTTTGCCAGTGTTTAAGACTGCACATGAAGCATCTGACAAAGGCTGAAACTCAAGCTGATGTGGCAAGGTGAGAGGAGCAGGTTGGGGACAAAAAATTAGCCCAATTGCTTCCCTAAAAATTACATTAGGTTGATGTGGGTTTGAATGCGCAACCACACCCAAAAAACACTTAATTTCGCAGCACTTCAATCACACAGAGGTCAAAAGATTTACCCCCAATTTCATTTATTTAGTATAAATCTAAACTTTCAATGACAACCGTCCCCAAAAAACCATTAACTAGTACCAAATGTACTCTTACAATACGGATATATGAAAGTGCTGAAGTGCAATGTGTACGGGCATAACATGTGTTAAAACTTTTCCCCCATAACACATTTCCTTAGATTGACAATGAAAATGTACACCTAATATTTTCCAAATGTTGCAAAATCTTGAAGTATGTCATATTAGATGGGACTCTGCCTATTCCTTTCAGGCTACATGTACACATGTCTAACTAATGCAGACATCGTTTAGGGGTCTTTTCGTGGCTTCCAATTCGGGAGGTTAATTTCTGTATCCTTTGATCTGCAAGGATATAACACTGCGTCATATGGGGAATACTAAACTCCCTTTATTATTGGTCATTGTATTATTATAACCCTTCCACCCAGCAAGAAGGGCGGTTGAAGAAGGCACACTGGAGCATTACCAACCATGTCAGGGCCAAGAGGAAAATTCAGCGTGTGATACAGGATTAGCAGAAGCATTACAGTGCCCAGTGATTTCATTGCAAATTATTCACATTTTTCAATTCACCTTCAACACGATTCACAAAAAAGCTACAGATAGATTTGGGAAAGAGCATCATGATTTCGTCACGTGCGGGAGCTTTGTGGTAAGGGGGGGGATGTCGTGGGTTCCTCTGCCTGTTGCTGAAATGTAGAGCAGATCTCTAATACACTTTGAGGATGAGGGGGTAGGGGTTACAGAAACAAATCTCCAGGGTACAAACACAAGCACTGCTTTGGAAGCTTCCAATTAGATGGGAGACTGCACCATAGGGGTCCTGTGGTAAAGCTTCTCAGGTCAGCGTGGGTTGGCGTATTCAGGGTTCTGGCAGCAAAAAGGGCACCTGCTGCTTGATCCAGCATTGCAGGAACAGTCAGAATCTCCAGGGAGACGCATGGAGTGGTGGTTGTAAAACAGCTGTCCAATGGGTGAGGGTAAAGGAGCACTGCTGTGGGATCCTTCGGGTCTTCCTGGAGATTAAGTCTGTAAATGTCAGTACAGAGTTTGACTTTCCTCTAGCAAAGCGATGATTCAGAGATCGACAGACAGGTGAGTGGGGAAGTGAGGTCTGCTTTTCTCGATGTTGGGTGCTGTGTTCAGGCGCAGAGTCAATCACAAGCATTATTCAAACAGAGGGGTGCGTCAATGAAGGGAAGACAGTTTCCAAGTACACCATCACGTTCTGGAAGAGTCTCAAAGGAATGAATCCTTACTGCCCAGGAATGGATCTAGATATACTAGAACGGTATTAAGGCAGACTACACTCGCTGTCCTCGGACATAAAACCAAAATGACCACTTTAATCGCACACAAAGATGGACTAGAGCTAGTATGAGACACCTCACATCCTCAAGGTGAATCAAAGAATCAATTTTTTGTGAAAGCTGGGGGTGTGGGAGGTCACAACAAAACAAAGGCAAGTAAATGATTCCACACAGTTGGCCAGTGTTAGACAAAAAGCAACCACCTGCCTAGGCACATAATTAAAAGGATCGAAGAAGTCCTGCGGCAGAGCACAAACCGAGCCAGTCATAAAACCTAGTAAAGCCATCATAAAGTATAGGGTGCTAGCACATGTGGTAAAAAAATGGCCTGGTCTGTCTATATATTGACAAAGGAAAAGAAGATTACCAATTTGCAACTAGCCCACGCGGCTAGCAGCAATACCAGTATAGAACATTTAGATCATGAGAAGTATCATTATGGGGCACTGAAAGGGGGTTCCTGACCCAGACTAATTAGTCAGGACAGTACTTCATATTCCAGTTCTCCAATACCGGGAGGAATGAAGCTAAATGGACATTTTATGAAAAGAACACATCAAATTTTATCCATAATCTAACTCCAACCCAAGAAATCAAATTCAGATCTGTGCTCTTAAATAAAAAAGGGGTAACTACTACGATAAAGCATGTGCAAAATGAAACCAGAAGTTGCTCGGTGCGACTAGTTTCAGACAATATACTTCCACAGCTAAAGAACAAAGTAAGCCAACAAAAAATGTATGCATATCCAAGTCCACATCAGCAGCAAGCGGGTTGTCATAAGTCATCACAACATGGAAAATAAAGAAACCTTCTACAAAACTAAGCAGCACTTGAAACCACAGCAAACTAGGTAAAGCTCAACATTACTTGTTTGCAGGGCAGATTGGTTTACTTAAAACCAAATTTGATTTGTTTTAACAGTATCATTTTTGGGGGTGGGGGCATCAGAAATTGCTTGGTAATTTCTGTCATTTATCTCCATCCTCAATTGGAGATGAAGTAGAGCAGAAAAGCATGCTCATTGGCTGATCAATTGACATGGCTTCATAGCATGTTCACAAGTACAGCAATGTTCGAGCATTACTCTAGAGAAATATGTACCAAAATAAAAAGTACATATGCTGAATACAGCAACGTCAGAGTTAGACTTCCTGAACAAAAACACCAACAACCCTCCATGTATCAAACATGGCTCTTCATAATGACCGTACCAATGTATGTAGGTTGAGGTCTGTTGCTTTACTGGCTGAAGAATCACGTAATGCTAAACAGACACCAACCAAGTTGGTATTCAGTCCAGACTGCATTCCAAACCTCATTTACAGCCTGTGAGATAAACCAGTTCAAAAGTGTGCCTATCCAAATGCACTCCCACAGTACTAAATTGATAAAGGAAAATAATTACCCTAAGCCCATAGTCCCTGGGAGGAAATGTTCACACATGTCCTTTGTGCCGTGTGTCCACATGTAGTCTCCTTGAAAAGTATTTTTAGCCTTGCTTATTTCTAAAGAAAAAGATCACAACTCCAATATAAAAACAAGATCTTTAAGACATTTTTATTTAAAAACATAGCAGCATTTACATACATAAAGTTTAAAATTCAAGTAATAAAAACACAATACTGTGTGCTCCTGGAAACCATTGGGTGCACACTGCGAAGTGAAATGGCTGCCAGAGCCACAGACCGGTACATTTCATTGCAATCCTTTGAAAGCTGATACGTTTCAAGCATCACCCGCCTTAGCAGCATTGTGAACTCTTTCAGGGTTCCATAAGCGGCTGGTGAACTAGGATCCATTCGTTTGAAACTTTAACACTTCGATAAAAGCATCCTTGGTCCCAAAGGATATGTGCAGTTCAGCTTATTAAAGTCATTCTGAACAATCTGTAGAGGATAACTTACGATGGCCAACAGTCATTTCAACCAAATTCCTCTAATGAATCCAACAAGCACCTGCTCAGTGGCATTCACGCCAAGGCCAACAGCCCAGGTTTATGTTTTTTGCTACTTTGTGGTGGTGTAAGTACACCAGAGGGAACGGGAGAAGTCCGATTTTCCTCTGCCAATACTGCCTGCTTCGCTTGAGCTTTGTCCTATTGCGGGGGAGAGGTTGAGGAGTGAAAAAGAAAATCTAATCAATGCACACAGCAAGGTTTTTTTAAAAAAATTTTTTTTTTTTTTTAACATTAGATAGGTCGAGCAGAGAATACAAAAAGCAAGGTCGAGCAGAGAATACAAAAAGCAACACAAAATTAAGCAAAAAGGGCTGCTCAAAGTGAAGACAATTTAAAAACGTCCATTTCTCGTTACAATCAGTGCCCCAAAATCTAATCCATTAACCGGGTTCAGGAAAGCCTCTCAAACAATAAATGCAGCCAATTCCCAGCAACCACCCTTAAGCATTACCAATAAGCCACGAATATCAAACTTAAAAATTCAATAAGGACAGCAGCCTTTGATTCTCCAAATGTTTTGAAATAGAACTTGCAAACATAGCCAGCTTTGAAAGACTATGGACACTGTACCCCCAAAAAACACTTGTTGCAGACCCATATTGTACCAAGAGATGCTCTTGCAAGTCATTTGCAAACAAATGCCCATTTTCAATCTGCTCATCAAAAATCCTAGCCAAGTTCCAATTGACGACAAGGACTCACCATTGCAGTAAACATTTTGCTCGAGGTCCAGTATAGCTAAAGCACTGAACACGGATTTCAAAAAGCTAAAATGCTGAACAGGAGACTACCTCTAAAACCTTTACGTGGTACTGTCACCCAAACCCATGCGAAACTTTTACCAAAGCCCTGAGCCATCCATCCATCCGTTTTAGCCAACGCTTAAGAGCCTAACTGTAATACATCGTACCAGCAAATCCAAGCTGTTAATGTGCGTCTGTATGTTGTGCAGATCTTCAGGAGCCACACCTCGAAATTGCCGTAGGGGAGAGCTCCCAGCTTCCTTAATAGTCATGGCAAAAGGAATCATCCACGTGGCACACTCTTCCAACTCACTCCACCTGTAGCCTGGAAATACAATATACAGGTTAGAAAAGAAATAATCACTTGACATCTCAAAAAGGACTATGGTGAAAGCTTACCTGAAACTTTGGCCACCAACTCCAACGAAGAAAAGTGATACAGTGCACAGGCAGCAAGGACCCCATACGTAAACTCCAAACAACCCAGATCCAGCACACAAACATCCAAAAGCTAAAAAAAAGGAAGAAATACAAAAAAAAAATGTATAACGCATCAGCGGGAAAGGGCCACAAGCGACATACCTTCATAACAATTTGTTAAACCTGCCTTACCTCTGTAATTTGAACAAAGATTTGTTGAGGATATTGTGGCAGTAGCACTTCACAATCTTCTTTTAAATATGCCACTTGCATGTAAATGTTTAACCAAGACACTATAGTCAGTGGACTTAAACTCCACCCAAGACTCTAAAGGGAGAGGAGAGAAAGGTGGCATTAGCAATCAAAACATTTAAGGCAGCTTATTGAGAACAAAAAAGGTGTACACCGGAAAATATGAACTCCAAGGACTTTAGTAGTGCAGCAAGTGAAAAAGGAATCTAAGAAATCCCCAGCTAAACACAGCAATAGGTAGTTAGCTCAGAGTTTCCAGCGTGAAAGGCTTAGAGAGGGTAAAAAACACCATACCCCCAACCCCTTTTGATTTACAGAGGGTAACAACTCCAAGCCAATGAAACAAAATGATAAAATTGTGCATGTTTGATAACCCGTGTATCTGGATTGCCATGCCACACATGACTAGCCCTGAAATCAAGACAAGCTTTGGAAGAAAAAGGGCAAAAAAAAAAAAAAAAAAATCCAATTCAGTAATAAAGCCTGTATCAAAACACCCAAGCTCCGATCCAATGGCCTACCTAAACGACATAGTAAAGAATAAAATGCTTGAAAATTAAGCACGTTTTTGGACAAAGCTCAACACTGGGGATTCTATAGAACACTTAATTTATATATCAAGTCCAACACCAAAAGAAAGTTTGTATTCCAATGTAGTCATTTTATTTTTATATATTAAGAATACAATGCACCAGTCTTCAAAATTGCACCATGATAGTGGAAAAGCCAGGTTGATGAACCAAGGCAACTACAAGAATTCCCAATTTAGGAATATTCGTACAGATACTAGTGGGTCTGGAAGAGCAGGCTTTTGTGATCTTCTAGGAAAGCAAAGGGGAGACACTTATGGGTGATGGACAATGTTTTGAAGAGAACATGCTATTCGATGGACAACCAGTGGGATACGCTGCTAGCTGCAGATAGGTGTTCTGTTTTCGTGATATTAAGGGCAGCTGTTAGCACATAATTTTTAATGTTTTGGAGCTTCTGGTGGAGGTACCGGCCAAGAGGTTGTTGCAATAATGCAGCTTTGATCCTAGAATCGCCCTGGCGATGGGGAGGAAGCCTTCAGTGGAGAGGAAGGGTTTGGCCGTATTTAGTAATTTGGTCACGTAGGCCGCAGTGGATGCTATCGAATTGACCTGGCAAGACAGCTAGAGTGTAGAGTCTAGGTGCACTCCCAGGGACTAGACCGGTGATGACGGCATTCGTATGTTGTCAATGTTGAAGGCTGAATATTGGTCATTGAGCTTTTTTAGTCCTGGAGGGCCAACCAGCAGGAGTTCTGTCTTATCCCCATTTAGGCAGAGATTGTTGGCTACCACCCAGGCCTGGATCATGGAATAGACATCATTGAGGGTTTTAGAGTCTTATGCGTGTCTGAATGTGGGAGGACTACTCTAGTATCATCGGCATAATTGGTTTAGGCTATGCCGATGAGTCCAGGATGTCAAAGAGCGGTCTGATGGATATAGTAGCCTTGAGGTACCTTGCAGGCTGCACTTGCCTGTTCCACGAACACTCATGACTCTTCCTTCAAGGAATGAGGCAATCTAGTTTGAGCTTCCTGAGAGAGGTTTGTTGTGGTGGTGGCAAAGAATGCTGTGATCTTCTAGGCCAAAAGGTGGCCGACGGATCCTGATCTCCTACATCTGTTTTTTGTTGTTAGGTCCAGCAGCGCGGATTCGGTGTCATGGCCGGGGCGTAATCTGGATTGGTTTAGTCCTAGTATATGGTGGTTTTTTAGGAAACGCTGAACCTGCAAGTATTTGGCCATCTATTTTTAGTAGGAAGGAGACTGTTATGGATCTGTAGTTGTCGGGAGAAGTGGGCATTTATCTTATTAGATCTGCAGTAAGGCTCAACAAGTGCTCACATCAAGTGTGCATGCACCTTGTCACAAGTTTGACTCGGTCATCCACCCTCGCAGAGTAATTGCCATTCATTGCATGGCTAGCTCCAATACATAGAATTACACATTTTCATTATCATAGAAAGACAACATTTGAGACAATCAAAAGGACTATTGGACAAGTAGTTTCTCTGGGTCCATTTTTTATCAATTAACAAAAAGGTTTGCCCTACATAAAGGAAACTTTATAACTAATTAAATTGAAGCAAAAGAAGGCAATTGTTCAACCCAACTGGGACAGCAACATAACTTGTATTAAGCCACCCACCACCCAAAACAAATAGCTTAAAAAAAAAAAAAAAAAAAGGGTTCTACCTGGGAAAGACTACTGAAGCTGTAAGTTCATTGCTTTACAGCCGAGAGAAGACTAAGGCGTGTGTGAATAGGGGAAATAGGTGCAGTAGGTTGCAGATTTAAAGCAACAAAACGCTTGAAAAGCAGCGAAAGTGGGAAGTCAAACTCTGCACTCTCCCCCACAGATTGACAGGTCCGCCAAAATGCCATTTTGTAGGTCATTGTGAAACCCTGTTCATATATATGCGTTTATGGGCTTCAACGGGAACATGATGTGTTATGTTGCTCAGGACTTGCCACATCTGCTGAATTTTAAGGGTTTTATTGAGTTAACTCTGCGCAACTGAGAAATATTTCCCTTCATCTAGGGACAAGGTAAAATAGTTACCAAGTCCAAGCAAAAAGTTCTGGGGTTGACACGAATGAGGAAGATTTCTCATTATGACAAATCTTACCCAACACTCCACCACTATTGTGTCACCCTCTAACAGGAGCAAATCCCTCTGAAGTAGTAATGCATTGTGCCAAACCCTCAGCCAACACAAGAGGTACTAGCAACCCAATAAAAATGACAATCACGAGCGACCATCGAATCAACCTCTCCCAGTCAGCATCCCCTGCACGCACACTGCCCTTCGTACCGAAGTCTCTGCTCCCTTTCCCCCAGAACTCCTAAAAATGAACTGATCGTTAGGTAAGAATGGTGCAGTCACACTACACAAGACATATCTGCTTGGTATACGGTAACCCACCTTATTGTATAGGTCTGTACCGAACTTCGGCTTCGAGTAAGTATTCGGCCGAAAAAGAAAAAAAAAAGCTATTCGGCTCCGGCTGAATACTTTGACATTCTCATTTGAATACAATGCAACATGAACTCAAAGGCAAATATAGACTTCAGTTTGCAAAACTGAATAGATTGCCATCACACAGCTGAAAAATATCTTATATTGTAATCTGCTTTTTAGGACATGTTTTGTTACAGATTCTTAGAAAAGGTGCTAGTCTTTTATACTTAACACTTAACCTGCAACAATACAGGAAAATCTTTTCTTATAGCAAATGTTTATATGCAATATGCACTTATTTCAGTTGGAAAAGAAACTGAAAGAAATGTGCATAGATACTTTCAGTTCATGTCATGTCACTTCCCATTGCATTCGTCATAGCCCCCCCCCCCTTTCTTTTTTTACGGACTTGAGTCCTGAGTTTAACATGATCTGATATTTTATCAGGAATGATAAGTTGCATATGTTGTGTATTGACGAGAAGGAGTGGCTAGGAGAAGTGAAAAGTGAGCAGCATTTGGTTGGGTGGGGTGAATAGTTGTGAGATGGAGTTCACGCATTTAAGATTTCCTCTGGACTTGGGCCCTGTATGAGCCAACATGAACCATTTTATACATTTCTATGTGAGCTGCAAACAAGTTTCGAAACTAGACCGCATCAACTTTGCAACTGATAGAGAATGCAATGCATCTGATTCACAAAGGCAGTCTTTTTGCATTTGTGAAGCCTCCTACTTTAACTGGCACTGAATATGCAACAATCTTCTGTACATTTGGTCCCTTCATTGTGGTTAAATTTGCTTTTTTCTGGCTTTTATACTTTATTTAAAGATGCTACATTAATTACAATGGAGAAATAAAAGTATAGTATGCATTTAAAATGGTGCTTTATTTGTTTTCTTTAATAAGTGTGTTTTTTGAAGTTCGGAACATGATTTACTAAATAAAGCAACTATTCGGCCGAATAGTTGACAAACTATTCGGTATTCGGCATAATGCTAAATATGCTATTCGGTACCGCCCTAGTCTGTACTACACAAGTTGGTAGTGTGATTGAGCAGCCACGCTTATCTCAGGAGGAGTAAATATGAGCTGTAGATCTATACAATTGAAATTTGTAAATACAAGTAGCCAAGTAACGCTTCTAATCAAGGTTTGTTATAGTTGTTTGATAAGCATTCTTTTAAAAAAAATTAAAAAAAATAAAGGCAGAATATTGTACCAATGTCAACTTTGAAATCACTTTTCAGAATCAAACAAGTCAGTGAATAATCTTTGGATATGCTTGATACAGTTCTACATCCGCAGGAGGCTTCAATCACAAGGATAGTATTTGCATTTATATATTACACCATTATACTTTGCAGATTCAGAGTTGCAGAAAGGAAAGGTTAAGGGAAGTACATTTACTCAGCAAATGTGAAGCCAATTAAATCTTCCAATGAAGTCTAGCTAAGCCCTTCCCAGCAGTACCTAAACAAGCTACCACACCACCCATAAGGGACAAACGATATATATTAAAAAAAAAATTAAAAAAATTAAATAATAAAAGTGCCTTTAGGGAGCCAGGACAGCCAAAGTCATTTGGAACACAGTCTATGGATCTGATGCACTTTTTGGATCAAATACAAAGTCTTGCACAAAGTTAGAGCATTTTGGAAAAAAATAAATAAGTCAACCCAAAAAAAATCCCTGGTAGGGTCACAAGCTGTTAAACCTGTGACAAGGGAGTTGGAGTTGGAATAAACTTGCAACAGTAAGCAAATGCAATTCCAAAGTGAGAAAAGCATGGCTAAAGCCAATAAGGCAAGTACCCCAAGCCTAAACAGTACCATCGTTTAGAAGAGTGGTCCAGTTGGATACAGAGGACGCCTGCGGCAGTACTCGGCAGCTACAGGCTCGGTTCAGCAGCACTTAGCAAACAGCACTGATGCGGAACAACGGACTCCCTTTGCTCCTCCAGTCCTGCACTCAGATTATGGGACTCTGGATCTGGAGGGTCCTTGGGAAGCTCCACGGGCTTTTAGCCGGATTAATTGCACAGCAGACGTTGCACTCTACTATTGACACTCGACCCCTGCCATTGGGCTCCCACAGCAAGTCAGGGATGGTGGTCCAGTGGAGTTAGTCGGTGTTAGTTGGCACCACTAACCCAAGGGAAGTAGTAGTTCCGTCCGGAGCTTGTCTGTCGAGGTGAAAAAGGTCAGCACAGCAGCGGGGCTTCACCAGGCAATTCGAAGGTCCAGGAGGTTGCAACAAGCTTCGTTCACCGTTTCTTCGTCAGGTCTTTCTCCCAGTGGTCGACTGACTGTAGTCCCAAAACTCTCGCCTTTTAAGCAGGGTTTTACCAATCATTCACTGGACGTACAGGACTAGTTTCATTCAGGCATTCCTAGAGACAAAGGGCAGGGGAGTTTCGGTCCCTCCCTCCCAGGAGCAGGCTTCAAGGCTGAAGCCCGTCAAAAGCAAGACAAACAAAGGGTGCAAACCGGTAACACAGTAAAGTCAAAAAATACCTCCCAAACAGAAAATTGGGGGGGGGGTTCAGCAGAGGCCATTTTGACTGAGAGTTCAGCCTGCGGTAGAAAAGCACAATGGTAGGAAAAATTAAACCACTGCCATATGCCATTTAATGTAGGAAGGGTAACAAAAATGTTATATGAGAAAGTAGCATAATGGGCTACTAAGTAACCCCCCCCCCCCCCCCAAGCGCTCATAAGATGGTGTGTGCTGGACCTACCAAGAGAAAAGGGAAGTAAAGTCAATTTCACTTTACTATTCTATAGGCTCTCTCAGCGACACTGCACTCAAGGTGCTGCGTTTCTCTATACAAAAAGCAGATGCCTATGGAGTTTGTCACACTACGAAAACAGTGAAAACAAAATCCAAACCAGGTAAAAAACGTGAGAAAAGGGTCCCACTCACTCAGGATTAAAAAGTCCTAAATCCAGCAATAGAGCTGGGGGTCTGTAAGGTGGGAGGAATTTTGCACTAAAATGAAAATTCTCCTCAACACCATTTACCTCAAACCTACTTCTTACTGTGATAAATAATTCTAGCCTCCATCAAACAATTGACGGGCCCGGCGCTCAATGCACTCCCAAGCGTTATCAATGCCTCCATCGCAGAAGGATCATTACCGGACACACTCTAGTACAACCCCTTTTGAAGAAGAAAAAAAAAACCTAGATCCAGACGACCTGGCCAACTACAGGTCCATTATGAACCTGTTTATTGGCAAAAACTTGCCAGCTATGCAACTACTCACCAGAATCGAACTGCACCACCTCCTAAATGACTAGTCAGGGTTCCTCAAAATCAAGACAGCCACCATCCAGTTGGTGAATGATGCTCTACAATCATTGATCAGGGAGACTTCTCTCCCTCCTCACCAACAGGATTAAGGATTCTCTCTGGCCAAGAGGTAGGAGGTAAACCAAGAAAGGACTGTGCCAGACACCAGGAAGTGCAAATGAACTTGTTGCTTTTCAAACCGACTCCAGCTCTCCTGCGGAGTCCGCCAAGACACCATTCTATCACCAATTATTGTTAATGTTTACACAGGGCCTCTAGCCACTCTACTCAAAGATACCAATATAGCCGACCACCAATATGCAGCCGATACTCAGCTAATAGCACGCAGGACGCCATTTGTCTTCGCAATTACCCAGAACTGGATGTTGACTGTCTACCTCAAAACTAAACTCAGTGGTCAAAGTGTACGAAGAGAAGTAGTGAAACCATGTTCCCTGGAGGCCTGCCCCCACACAAGCCCCATCACGCCACACCCCACGTACAATCCAAACACACCGGCTGTGTAAGGGAATGTATAGTGAAGTGCAGGTTTCAGCTTCTTCTTACACAAGACTAAACCATTCCGTAAAGTATAGGAACAGTAAAATGCAAGTTTAAGGCACTGCTCCCGGCCATTTCGACCACGGACTTAACCCATCCAACAGTCCACCATGCTGCAGCGTGTCTTATGGCAGCATGGAAATTTGCCCAAATTACCCCATCCTACACAAACTACATTGGCTTTCACTCCAAGTCAGGACACAAGACTGCATGTATCTACAGAGCAGTCACAGGTAGCATACCAGCATATCTGGTGGCCAAACACATCTTGACACATACCAATGCATAGACCTCACAGTACTGCACTACTGTAAAAGATGCCAGCCCAGTACCAGATACCCACAACTCTGTACAGCCCTCTGCTGCTCTCGAGCCATGTCCACGCTTCAAACAAGAAAATGTAGGAAAGGGATAACAACCCATTGTGTTGGGACTCATGCAGTCTGAAGTGGCAATTTTGTCAAACACCAATCTAGAGTGTGCTTTTCCCCCAACTGGAGAGTGCAGAGACGGACATGGGACAGGGGCTGTGTTGAAGTGAGTGACAATGAAGCCACCACCAACCTCAAGAATGGTCTGGTTCAGTGTCAGTCTGAAATAATTTTTGCAAGAAAACAACGCCGTGTACCGCAAATCAATGGGGCCACTTTGGTTGTAGGATTCATGGGTGGAGGTCTTAAGTGGGTGAGGGGGATTTTAGTCTGGTTTAGGTCCGTTAGGTGGCAATTCCAGCCGACTGCAGCGGGACGAGCCAGACCTAGGACAGCAACCATGAAGAAACACAACGAGGAGTGACCCCGGTAAAGGGCATAGCAGAAAGAAGCAGTGAACACCACAAATTGGGGCCAGCCGTCCCAGCTCAAAGGCAGGGCCCTCTTCAGTATAGGGCTGCTGATGCAGACAATATTTCTGGACCATAGGCTGAAGAACTGCAGAGTCCCATGTTTCCAGATAGTGTGGAGAGGCCTGGTAAGTGAATGGTCATATCCTGGAAAGCCTGGGACACTTCTGTAGTCCACCCACAGCAGGACGGAGAGGGACACAGACTAGTTGATCAGACTAGCCCAGGACCAACCTTGCAGCAGGAGATGAAGACAAGGATGCACAGTATTGCTTGGGCACAGCAGGTTTGCTTTTGCATCAGTCCTCTGATTCTTCCATGCAGTGTTGTCTTCAGATTCTTGCTTTCAGTGGGCAACCTGCCAAATAGCTACAGACCGGTCCTCTTATCAAACATCCCACAATGGTAAGGGTCTGGAACCATTCAACCTAGTATGGGCTGTCCAATAATAGATAGCTACTTAACTAATATCTGCCAACAACAGACATCACATGGCAGAATCTGGTTTGTAATTGGACAATCCCAAGTAGTTTCAACCAGCTAGTCACACAAAAGAACCTACTGAAGTCCTGAACCAGACCCAATGAATTTACACGCCATTTGTAGTTTTGTGGCCAAAAAGGCAGAAAGGCTACCAAAAAGAAAGATGGCTCAAGACCAGGACTACAAAAATGGATGTGTGCACTGTGGTCTATAGTACGCAAAACAGCACTGCTCTGGTAAGTAAGATGGTGCTCAGTAGTGCAGCAGAAGTGGTTTCAAATCCTGTTCAATGCCACCGACCTGTCACAAGCATATCACAAAGGCACAAAAAAAAGGGTTTACAGACGAAAAAGGTAAAAAGGGATACAAGTCCCCTTTTTTACTCCACTTAAGGTAACACTTCCCTTTGACACAAGTAATGGTGACATAAGTGATGGAAAGGGGTATGCGGGGCACAATATCTGAAAGGTGGAGGAATAAAGACTCTTGAAGGAGGGCCAATTATTTGTTAAGGTTTTGCATGCAGGTTGCTGCGATTCTGAAGACAGGCATATCAATGAGGGTGTGGAGACTGCATGTGTGCACCCGAGAATACAAAAAATTGTGTAATCCCCACAGAAAACATCAGGTGTTTAGCAAATTAGTATCAGCCAATCTGCAGCTGCAGTTTTGAATTGCTGCAATAAGCAATTCATTAGTTGCTCAGAGTATGGTGCCAAAGCAATAGAAAAATGCCAAAATCTAAAAACATTACGTAGTTAAGACCAGCAAGAGGGCAAGAATTTGGATTCAGACTTAAACTGAGACCTGTACCTCAGGTTTTGCGCTGGATAGATAAAGCCAATGTGACTGCACTACTTGAGGTGTAAAGTTTTGAGGGGTTTAAAAGCACCACAATACTACATTTCAATATATAAATGCTCATGTTTAGCACCACGATGCCCCTGGGTTGCTGTGCGCTTTAAAAATTCGAATAAATAAATCTTCTAGATCGCACAATGAGGAAAGAGCAAATGCATGTTTTAACAATGTTTACTACGATTGCTACAAAGTCCTGGAATGACAGAGCCCAAAAAGGTTCAAACCACATGCACCTTGCAACATTTTAAAGAAAAATGAATAGGGAGAATTACAGCAGCAATCAGAACACACAATGCAAACTGCTCATGCAACAATTGTTTACGGGGCTCTATAAAGTGAGATGTTGATGCACCCACAGAATGGCCTGGAGGTCACTGCAGGATCGGGTCTGCACAGGCCGGATTACCGCAATAGGTAGCACAGGATAGAGAGGTACCCAGCAAAGATGATTTGAATACTGAAATTAAGGCTTCGAAGCTCATGGTCTGGATCCCCAAATGACCTTGCAGAAGGTGGCAACCCTCTTCTTTGTTCTGGCACGACCAATAACCAAACAGTTTAGAGACACCCTTAGTCTCTGGTAGGGTATGATGCAGAAGTAGTTCAGGGGGAATATGTAGAGCCAGTGGACAAGAGGCTAGGGGAATGAACAGTTTCAGAAGTGTAGATCCATGCAAACAAATGTAAGGGCAGACGGTAGACCCGACATTTAGTTAGACCACAAACAAAATTTCAAGCTGCCAGCCAGCCATAAAAAGTCACTTGCCACCTCAATTCTACACAGAGTAAATCATCTTGCCAATGGCTAGTAGCAGAGGCAAATTGAGCTCCGCTATAGTCTCATTTCATTGCTAGACACATTTTGGCAATCATATTGTTAAGTACAGTGAAGCAATGGATGCTGCAGTGAACACCAAGGGCAAAAGTTGCATAGAGAAAGTAAGGTTTAACAATTTAACATGGAGAGCGAGCAAAAGTGCAGCATCACGGAGGGTCAAATAAGAAAGCAGCGTACTCCACTGAAATGTTGCTGTGAAATACCACGGTACCATGGAAATTAGTCCAAAAATAGGTAAAGAAATGTTTAACAGCATTTGATAGGACTGAAGAAAAAGCTTTCCACTTACAAATCTAAGCATTGCAATATTAAGAAGCCCTACTTAGTGTCATCTGCATCAGGTTTGAGATACTAAGGAGATTCTTCTCGCGGAGAATTGCGAGAAGCCAAAAAATGGCACATACATGTCTTATAACCATTGAAGAGAAGTTACACTGTAGAGGCAACACTGGAACGCTTGTTTTGATGGGCCAGTCAAATTCATTGGCTGTAGATGCGGTAACAAAAATGTTGCAAAACATCTCACCTTCATAACAATTAGTTCCATCTTCAAAATATCATCCTCTGTACATGCCCCATCCGTAACATAGGCAAACTGGTATAACTTTGGTGGGTAGATTTCCTAGAACAAAAAGGAGAGCCAATTGCTTCAGACTGCATACAAGCATATGCAGTAACAAGGTTATTGATGTAAAGTTAAAGAATATACCTCCAGCTTTGCAGCTATAAACAAAGCGGAAATCCCAATCAGCTGCAACCTAGTTTTCACAACGTTTTGTTGGGTAGACATGAACCGATCAAACAAATCTTGGGCCAAGTAAAAGGTGTCCCTGTGAAGCTTGTAGACCTCGCAGACCTGCAAAATAAGGCTATTTTAGTAATAGGCAGCCTCAATGGCCAATGTACCTCAATATCACAGCAAGTTCAAACTCCCCAAAAAGCTGTATCGTCTCACCTCCCACTACATACAGCACTTCCACATTGCAGAGCACTCTTGCTTTCTACCTAGATTTGCACTAGATAAAAAAAAACCACCTACATATTCACTATTTATCCATTTTAGTTGTACTAGTGCATACTGGTCATAACTCCACTGACTATCACCAACACAGATGACAATGCTTTGTCTTGTAAAAGCCATAACAGTACAACCCCAATATACCAATTTCAGTTCCATGGATAGCCAAACAGTTCTCCAGAGACAAGACATCCCAGTCTACTACCAGAGCACATCAAGCTAGACCATTCCTGAAAGCACTTTCTATCATACCATGCTTTTATCTGTACATTTGTAAAGGGTGCTGAAGCTTAAGAAGTGGGTTACATGATTTTTCATTAGGAAACCGCCACCACACAAGAACCACTGGACAATCCCAAAAACAAGCCATCCGAGCTTAGAAAAAGCAGTGGCAAGTAAGCAATACACTTTCTCCATTTAAGCCAGAAATAAGAGAACAAGTTAGGCAAGTTGCATGGATTTGGTGCACTCTGGTGGGACAATGTCTCAAAGAGCAGCTTCTTGAGTTCCAGTGCAGTGTCCCACAGAAGACCATTGATGAAGAGGTGGTTACCGAGGGATGAATGAAATGGGGTTGGTGTTAGGCAGAATCACATGCATTACCCTTGGGGAACACTACATGCAATTAAGACTACAAGTGGCAGTGCAATTTCACCTTTGGTAAAACCTGTACTACAAGCCTGTACTACAGTTATGTGGTAGCCATGGCTGAGCAGCCAGACTTACCTCAAGAGTTGAGCGAGCAGTAGAACAAGTTACACATAGGACCAACAAATACAGTGATTCAAACAAACACTTACTCAAGGTTTCTTGGTAAAGGAATATACATTTAAGTTTGAAAACACTAGCAAGAGCAGCTCAGCACCATGTACCAACATACAACCAATAAGTTACTGAACAAGTTCAGTTCCCCTGAAGTGGGAGCAAAATGGCACTTCGGACACTTTACTTCGAAGTCGGGAAAGTTTCACAAACTTTCACCGTGGCCGAAAAGATTTCCAGACCGCGGTTGCACAGTACCTTTAAAGTGAAGAGCTGTAGCTGAGGCAGTTGTTCCTGAGCTTCAGTCGGGGGACAAGGATGACGTTGGGAGGTTCCTGCACTGCCAAGGGATGAGGCCACAAGCTTGGCTAAACGTTGGTTTATTGTGCTAGTGCCTTAAGTCCACAAGCTGGTTTCCTTCCCCCTGGCTATCCGGCTTTCAACAGCACTCTGAAGAAAATGCAACCAGGATGGGGACGGTGTCAAGGTGGCTTGCGAGTTGGTTGTTCCCACCAAACTCAAGGGAAGAAGTTAACCTTGAAGGGCTTCTCTGTCGATTGAGTTTCAGGCAATTCGGACCTACAGCAGGGCTTCACCGGTCATCCACTGCAGCAGTCCTCTTCCTTCAGCTTGTCCCCGGAGTCCCAGAGACCTGCTTTTAAACAGTCCCGCCCAACTCCCCCTCCCCCATTAATTCCAGCCTGGTTGTCACTACACACAGCAGGGTGGCTGTCCTTGCCGGACAGCCAGCTGGCATATCACGCCAGAGTGCATTCAGGTCTCCTCAGAGACTAAGCACTGGGAGTTTCAGACACCTCCCTCACATCCTGTCCACCCCAGACACTCAGGCGCCAGAGGGCGGCTTCAGCACTGAAGCCCACCAAAGTGCAACGAACAAAGGAACCAAACCCGGTTTGGCACGAAGAGACAAACACAAGAAGGACCTTTCCTAAAAGAAGTGGCAGAAAAAAGTAGTCTGGGTCTTGGGCGCCATAATGAAAAACATGACAGACCCGATTTTTAGCTACCGCTGTTAGCGGTCAGGAAAAATCATGGTAGTTTGTTCTAAACCACTGCCACCAGGCATTTAAAGTAGGAACGGGTAACATTTGACTGTTACAGGAGTGTTGACTCAGGGGATGCTAGGCAACCCCTCCAACACTGTATAGGAAAATAGTGTGTGGCGGGTCTGTACATTTAAAGTGACTAGTAAAGTCAATTTAACTTTACATGCTCTGGGAGACAGTAGTCAGTTCCAGAGAAGGTATTTACATCCATGTGCCACTGCACTATGGTGCTGTGCGACATAGGAAAAGATGATGCCTATGAGTGGTCTTAAAACTCCTTAACCAGAGAACACAAAAGTAAAACGCACATCAAAATACTTGGAAGAGTGGGAAAAAAAGGTTCACTCTTCCCAGGTAAATCTAGAAATCCAGCAAAGTTGCTGGGGGTCTCAAAAAGGTAAGGGAAATTAGCACATTCTTGAGAATTCCCCCTAACAGTTGGGGGCAGAAGCATCAGTGAGCCAGAAGCACAAAACTGCTGCGGTGACAGACAGTTCCAAGAGGCAGTTGCTGTACATGTTCAGCGACCACAACAGGAGGGACCCACCCCCAATACCATTGGTAAGGACAACGATTCGGCAATTCCATGCCATCCTCAGCACAAGATTAAACTTTTGGAGAGGGGGCGGTCAGCTTGGAGAGACCAAGGAAGAACACATTGAGAACTTGCTTACTTGCTGGTGGGCAGGTTGCAGAAAAGTGAACTTGGCACTAGCCTCATGTCCTGGAATAAAGGTTCTCTGGTTAGTTTGGCACAGAGCCAGAGTCAGTGAAGGTGCACAAGGCTCTGGGTACAGAGATTCAGTCATCTCCAGGGAGACAGGCGCTTCAACCAGGAGCTGCAATCCTGGGAAAATTTAGCCACAGATGGTTCCTCCTAGAAGGGAAAAGCGTTGCCATTGGATTCTTTGGAGAAGCCAAGGATGCTGGTGCAGAGAAGAACTCCTCCCTAGAGCACCAGTCATTCTAGTAACACTGATAGAGCCCCCAGCAGTAGACATGCTGTGTGGGTATGGGGGTGTTTTATACCCCATCTCCCTCCCCCCCCATTAACTCCTTCCCCGGCCTCGGGAGAAGGCAAGTGAGCACAGCATTCAATCACACCCAAGAATCACGCAAACCAATTGAGTGGTGAGCAAATAAGACCTTTCATACATATTTGCATGACAAATTATCTGTAAACCCATCGCAAATTTTGTGGCCTTAATGACCCAATTTAGCTTCTATACAGAAATATCCAGGCTGCAGCAAGTAAAGACTAGGTACAACACCCTCTTTCCTTGCAAACTACATACCGAGGAGGTAAAGTTGAATACTCTCCCCAAACACTGTAAATGCAGTCAGAACTAGCATTGAATCAAATCCAAAACAAGGACCCAATGATTATAAAATAAGTCACAAAAGAAAACATGGCCATCAATGCTGGAAGAACTGCCCAATCCATTTAGCATCAGCGGTACCACTACCCGTTGCCATTGAAAAATAGGATTTGAAAAATAGTATCGGAACCCATAGTGCCAAATCCACCAGCCATTTAAGCAAGCAGCAAGTGCAGCAGCAGACTTGCAAAGAGGCAGATCCTATTCCTTTGCCACAATATATATAGCCAGGTAGACCGTAAAGGACTGAATGGGGTAAGTTAACATTCTTATAATTCACTGTTACAAGTATGGGTGTGGGGCTGAAAAGGCAGTCTTAGAGGAGCCGAGACAAACCACTGCATGCTCAAAGGGACTTCAGAAACCCATCCCTAGCCCCCGAACAAGAGTTCAAACCAATTTTCTCCTATAGGGTATAGGCAAGAAGGCTTCTAGAATCCTTAAGCAGCAACAAGTGACACAGGTGTAGAGGAGAGCAGCCACCAGTCTCAGAGACCCAACAAAAGATTCTTACCACCAGGTTCCAACATCAACAGCAAAGGGTGGCGATCAAAGTATTTTTACACTCCTTTGGATATAATGGCAAACAACAGGGTCAACAAAACCAAAGACCAACTCTGGTTAAGCATGGGGAGGTAGGATTTAACTTGTACTGGTTGGGGCACTTGGGATACAGTGGTCATGAGTGCAGGGATGGCTTTATTTCAGAGCTACATCTGCGGTTAGGGCCCAGGTCATGACCACACAGTTCAATACACCAGGCATTGAATTGAAGTTTCTTCAGATTACAGACTTCCGCTTCAGAACCACGATGACAATCCATCAGCTGGAAGTAGTAGTCTTATGAGGCAGCAAAGAGGATAAGACTGGCAAGATATATAGTTGATAGAGAGCTGAGCCACCATGTTGGTCGCTCCCCAACCGCTCACTGGAAGCTGCAAGATGGCCAGGCACAGCCGAGAGTAGATTCCACAGAATTCAGACCAGCTACAGGTCCACCCTCTTTTTACAAGCTTCCCAAAGACTTACCCATCATGATGCAGGACTGAACTGTATCCCCCCCACCCCCCAGCTAAATCAGTTAAAGGGAGGTAGTGCGCAACAAGCCTCAGCACCCCATTATGTGAGCAATGCAAGGCTACAGGTGACTCCTCCCCCCACCCCAAACACCAGGATTCATGCACGATTCAAAAGCAGAGAGGTCACCTAATGCTGCAGGAAGGCATACAAAAAGTCTATGGCTGAAATCAATGACACTGACAAGAGACAGCCCTGATGGCAAGCCACCACAAATCTGCTTCACTGCACTGCAAATGATCAGGTCATGCATGCTCTGGTCATTCACTTTTAATGTTGTACACAAAAGCCAACCAACACCACTTTAAATCTGCATTTTTTACACATTTCTTGGCAGACTACAATTTCATTATTTCACTAGGCATGTTTGAGAGGTCCAAGCCCAATACTGCGGGTGGGACCAAAAGCTCACCTCCATTAACCAGTCCACAAGAATGGACCTCATTTTTGGCTGCAGCTGAGGGTGCCTCTGCATGAAGTGCTTATCCCGCACATAGCTGTGTTCTTTATGCACCATATTTTTCCACACCACATCTTTGCTTCCCCATCTGTAGAAAGATATTAACAGAAGGAGATTTAGAAGTGTAAATCTAGCCATGACACCAGTACCAAACAATACTTCAAACCCCAATGTGATCAAATCCACACGCTGCCACCACAAACTACTCCATAACCCTCCGGCAAATCTGGTTTTCAGTTTTTAATTAGCACCACCTAGCCAGATCATGGTGTAGCCGAGCGCAGGTTCTCTTGTACCAGCATTCCAAGGAACTTGTCAGTCCAACTGCAGTCTCCACTCTCCCTTCCCAGGCCCTCTGCAAGGCCTTGGCCTCCCACTTCATAACCAAATCCCAGGACATCCTGTCCTCCCTCTCCTCTTCACTCCCCCCTCCCTTGTCCCTCCCTTTCCCCACCCTCCTGCTCACCCATTGTACCCAATGATACTCATTGCTCTATGAAGTACCCTGCAAACAAGTGCTTCCCTGCTCCTCCAGAAGGATAAAGGACAATATTGCCACCAGCACTCCCCCTTTGGTGCTTCTGCAATGACTCTTGCCACTAGCTCCTTCTCACAACCCCCCCCCCACTCTCCTCCACCACCTCCCCTGCCGAGTAGCCTCTCAAAAGAGCTGTCTGCGGACCCTTTCAGCTGAGCTAACTAACCCCTTATTTACAACACACCCTTCTTGGGCAAACTATTGAAGAAGTTGGCCATCTCCCAACTTGGCCACCACACTGAAGCAGTTGGCTGCCTCCATGACAACCAGAGGCACGGAAACTGCTCTCCTGAACACATGCGCCGACTTGCTCTCCAATCTCGACTACTGCTCTCCCTCGGTTCCCATCCTCCTGATCGGTCCTCTGCCTTCAACACCGGCAATCGTGTAACCCTCATAGTCGCCCCCGGGACAGCCTGGGCATCACAGATCATGCACTGGCTTGGTAGACCTTGTTCCTTTCAATAGGCCCAACAAGGTTCAAATGGGCCCTTACCCCTACCTCACTTTACCTGCAGCTTTCCACTAGGATTTAACAAGCCATGACTTTTCAACTATTACCTTTCCCCTCTTGCTCACTTGGATATCTACCGTCCACCCTCATTTCAGTGTTATGTCGATCGACACCTTTCCTTCAAGCTTCCCCTCTCATTCCAGATTGTCTGACTGATTTAGGCATGGTACGCTGCCAATTAGCTGTCCTACTGCCAGCAAGACAGATACTTTTCATTGGAACTCCTGCACCTTCCTTCCCTCCCAATCTCTGGCTGCCCTCCTTGGGCCCCCTCCCCGTTAGGGAGATTTCTCACCCAAGTGCTAAATTCCCTCTACCTTAGAGCCTTCCAGCTATTTTACTTTATTTTGGCACTTTGAACGTTTCATTTTCAATGCGTTTTACTTTTGTTCTTCGGATATGGAGTTACACCATAGGCATCATCTTTTTCTGTGTGTCACACAGCACCCTCAGTGCAGTGGCACAGGGGGGGCGGGGGGGGCTGTCTTTCAGACCTCAAGGTTTAAATACCTTCTCTTGGACTGACTACCGTCTCCCAGAGCATGTAAAGTTAAATTGACTTACTATTTGTTTTAAATTTACAGACCCAGCACACCCAACCATCTTCCTAGCTTCCCGAGTCTAAACACTCATGTAACAGTCAAATGTTACCCTTTCCCACTTGAAATGGCTGGTGGCAGTGGTTTAAAACAAACTACCATGATTTTTCCCCCCGACCTCGAACACCGTTAGTTAAATATTGGGTCAGCCACGTTTTCCAATATGGCGCCAAAGACCCACCTGTAAAAACAAACTCGGTCAACTTTTTTGACCATTTATTTTTGGAAAGGCCTCAGTGTTTGTCTCTACGTGCCAAACCAGGTTTGGTCCCTTTGTTCGTTGGCCTTCGGCGGGTGTCAGTGCTGAAGCCGCCCTCTGGCGCCCGAGGGTCTGGGGTGGACAGGATGTGAGGGCAGTGCCCAAAACTCCCTGTGCTTAGTCTCCTAGGAGACCTGAATGCACTATGGCGTGATTGGCCGGCTGGCAGTCCGGCAAGGACAGCCACCCTGCTGTGTGACAACCAGGTTGGAATGAATGGGGGAAAACTTTGAAAGCAGAGTCTAACACTGGAACGAAAGAACCGAAGACGAGCTGAAGGAAGACAACTGCTGTAACTCCTGGTCCACCAGTGAAGCCCTGCTGCAGGTCCGAATTGCCTGAAACTCCATCCACAGAGAAACCCTTCAAGGTTAACTTCTTCCCTGGAGTTTGGTGGGAACAACCAACTCGTAAGCCACCTGGACACTGTCCCCAACCTGGTCGAATTTTCAGAGTACTGTTGAAAATCAGATAGCCAGTGGGAAAGATACCAGTTTGTGAACTTTAAGGCACTCGCACCTTAAACTGACGTTTTTGCCAAGCTTGTGGCCTCTTCCCTTGGCATTGCAGGAAGCTCCCAACGTCCTTGTCCACACGACTGAAGCTCAGGAACAGAGATCTGCAGGACAAACTGCCTCAGCTACAGCATTTCTTCACTTACAAGGTACTGTGCAAGTGCGGTGCAGAACTCTGGTTGGCCGCAGTATTAGTTTGTGAAACTTAGGCTTGTCTTTCCCTAAACTAACTTTTTCTTCTGGCCAAATTCTTCTAAGATCCGTGGCAAAGACTTAACGTTTACTACCAGAACTGTGCTTTCCTGAACCATTGACTTTGGCCCAGGCCTATTGCATTGAATTGCTGGTTGTAGTGAACCGAAACCCTTTTCCTCTGCCTATGAAAGTATTTGTACTGTTGATTCTAACAGTGTCTTTTTAAAGTAACTGAAGTGCCATTTTGCTCCCACTTCAGGGGAGCTGAACTTGTTCAGAAACTGATTGGTTGTGCATTGTAGTATGTTGGGATATTGAGCGGCTCTTACTAGTGGAATATTTTCCAAATGACTAAAATATATTTTATTAAGAAACCTTAAGTGTTTGTTTGAATCACTGTATTTGCTTGTCCTTTGTGTAACCTGTTCTACTGCTCACTTTACTCTTGAGATAAGTCTGGTTGCTCAGCCACTGCTACCACATTACTGTAGTACAGGCTTGTACCAAAGGTGACATTGTACTTACACTTGTAGCCTTAATTGTGTGTAGTGGTCCCAAAGGGTACTGCATATGATTCTGCCCAACACTCCCCTAACCCTCTCGTGAGGCAAAAAACCTGTGAGTCGCAACAGGCCCACTTTCAGCTCTACCTCCTCAAAGGCATTCTCTTTCCTCCCTCAATCCTCTCCAACTAATCCAGAAGAGGAATGCAATTATCCTTGGCCTCACGCACAGGGGCAGCATCTCTCCAGCCCTAAAATCTCTCCACTGGCTGCAAGGATCAAATTCCAGACACTCTGCATCACCCACAAGGCTTTCTGGGGCCTGGGACCACACTACATTCAATGTTCCCTCCCTAATAACCTCCATGTTAGAGTCCTTCGCTCCTCTTGCTCCAACTCTCTGCAGGTCAAGCACAGTGGGGGGTAGATACCGTTCCTCGGCAGGAGCCACCATCTGGAACAGCCCCCTGCCCCTCAGACTTGAGCCAGATCTAAGTTCCAGAAACTCCTCAAGAGGTTGCTTTTCTCCTTCGCTCGCCCCTCCACATCTTATGTCCCCCTGCTGCACTGACTGACTTTCTGGTCCCTTATGAGTCCAACAGGGGCCAGGTATCCTCCCATCAGTCTTCTGCGGCACCCCACTACAAGCGCTTGCCTTCGGGCACCTCTCCCCGACTAGCCTACACCAAGCCTGATCGAACCCCGTCCCTTGCATTTACCCGTACAACTGCATCCCTGCGCACTGGCCCTCCATGGGCTCCCCTAGCACTTAACTTCTACAATGCACTTATTTTACAGCAAGTCTGCGATCCGAATGTCACGTGGCCTACTAGGACCGTTAGTCGTTTTACCCTCCCCGCCCACCCTTTCGGCGACTAGAATCACTTTCTGCTATATAGGCGGCATATTGTCGCTGCAGAAATGACCTAAAAATGTGAGGGGACGTTGAGGTGCTGGCTATCTAAAATCCCTTGTTGATCGAGATGTGTGTGTCAAACTAGACCTAACATTTAGGAACTAGGTTAAAAGCAGTTTTCTTACCAAGGAATTTTAGATAGCCAGCACAACACCACTGCTCCCAGAAATGTGTAGTTAGTCTTTCAAGAGTAATTTATCTTTGCGGTTATTAAGTAAACATGGGAAAGTTGGAGGGTTGAATGTTACCATGGATGCTGGTGCAAATACGAAGCACTTCTCGGTCAAGAGCAAGGAGCGGTGATGCAGATTTGGTACAGCTGGCGTTTGGGGTTGATGCGTTTAAGCAATCGTTTAAAGATATCCCAAAGCACTGCATTACCACACACCTGCTTATAATAGCTGGTCTAAAGTTCTAGAAGTGGCAATAAACAGGCTGTTGGTGGGTTGGGCGGTGTGTCAAGTTACAGGATCTGAATGCCTGGATTTGAGTATGCACCATGTCTGTTGTATGTGAGGGACTAACGGCATCACTTATTTTGGGGTGAGGTTTGCACACTTCGAATGCGTTGAGAAATAAAGGGCAAAGAGTAAAAACGCACTGGTAAAGGAATCTTACTGTAGGATTGGCAGAGGAGAGGCTCTCACTGGAGTGAACCTATGAGCTGCAAAAGGTGATAATCCAAGTCGGCATTCTCTGTCTTCTTTCTCAGGGGTAGGAATAAGTCTGTGGGGACTTCTGCAGATGCTTTGATCCCAGGATCCCTATTCAAAAGTAAATAACACATTCAAATCTGTATTTTTTAAAAAAATGTTATTAACACTCGATATGACCAGAGGGCACAAAAAGTCCAGAACAGGGAGCTTGCACAATGTCATGAGATGAAGATTCTCTGGTCCGTTTGGCACAGTCTTCAGCATCCTGGCAGAGCAATACAGCACTTCTGGATATGGCAGTCAAAAGCTTCAGGGAGACTGGGCCTTCACACGGGAGCAGCAATCCAGTGGTCTGTACCACTTCAGGGGAAAGGAGTACCACAGGTGGTTCTGGAGCTTTACGGGTGGATTCTTTTATCCCCACTCACGAGGCAGCCAGTAAACACTGCACCCCATCGCACACAAAGACAATAACTGAGACAAATTGAGCTTTGGTGAAGGGTCCAAGGCCATCCCATGCAGCCTGGAAGGGTCTCGCAAAGGAATAAATCCATACTATCACAAGCAGGCATCTGCAGAACTGGTCTCAGGATTACAGTTCCCAGTTCAGGATGGAGGCATCCTGTAGCCCAAGTTGTTGACTTCAACCACACGCCCAGTGAACACTGGAGTACCACAAGGTGCCTACCCCTCACCTCTTCAAACTTTTCATGACCTCTGCCAGGTAACATCCGCTCTCACAACCCCACCCGCTACAACTACGCAAACGACAATCATCCTGAGAACTCCCTAATCAAGCTCCCATCCTCGCCCTGACCTAGGAGCAAGTCTCTCAGATATTGACGTATGGATGACCGACCAGTAACCATCTGCTTTGGAACCCAGGTAAAATAGATCATGGTGTGCAGCAATACAGCCCTATTCCGTCAACCATCCCCATAGCCACCCTCTGTAGGCATCCTCCTACTTTAGACCCCTGTCAAAAACCTTGGGTCAACAATGGACCTAACCCTGTCTCACCACATCAATAAAGTATCCAAATCCTGTCAATACCGCTTTAAGCAGCTCGGTTTGTGTTGAGGTAGGGGGCTGGCACATTGACACCTGCTGCGGTGGAGGGGATTCAAGCGGACACTGCCCACTTTTGTGGGCAAGACCCTCAAGTCTCCAATATGATGGTGTGCATTTTATTTTTCGTGACTATGACAGTTAAAAGTGGGAAACCGGTCGAGTCACCCTGTTCCCTACTCAGAAATGATTAAATTTGCACAATCATTCTCTGGTGATTTTTAGGGATGTTTTTTTGTTATTTGTCTGCTTGAAACGAACAATGAACACAGTACTTGTCAATTCATTGAGCTTTTTGGAGTATTGCACATCCAATAACTGCAAAACAGAAGACTGCTACCCTCCCTGTCAGGATTGGAACAGCCGCCTACTGAACCCTGTAGAAAGCACTGCCTTCCCACATTCCACTGTAATGATCAGTCTGTTTCAACGCTAGAAACTGCTGGCTCAGCAAAAATGACCTAGCGGCTCCCTTGCCACCTCCAGCCTTCCTACAAACTTAATGCCCATAACTCCAAACTCGAGGCATAACACTTACGGCTCATACGCCATGACTGGGCTCACGCAGTGTCTTCGACCAGACATGCGCCAAGACCAGGGGAGGTCTATAGCCATCTGTCCGGAAACATAATACCCCATCTGAAAACCTGAGTCCTAACAGCAGCTATGTTCTTCACCTGGACTGAGCTAGATCATCTTCCAATCTTAATTATCTGTGAATCAATGTGCCAAACTACAATCCCAGAGCCTAATAGCCTTTATGTTGAAACGTTACGACTGGGCCAGATCATGCCATCCACCAGGTATGCAAGGTGGCCTCAGATCAATTCAGGTTACTGTGATCTGCCAAGGAATTAATGCAATATACCCCTTCACCCGGGGCGCATATCAACTATGATGAGCTAGACTTGCTGTAGTCCCCTGCAGATATGCACTGCGCCATCCGATCCGAGGAGCACTCTCGGAATGGACAACAATGCGATACAATTCCACAATTTTACACCATATGATAGGAATACCCAGCCACAAATTACCCGCGACCTGGAAAATTGGCCTGCTGGCACTTCCAACTGGGCTTCAGAAACTGACTGCCACCTCAAGGGGGGTGGGGGAGTGTGAAAGACTCTCTGAAGCAGGCAAGGAATCTGGTGTGGCAAGCCAACACTAAACTCTCCCTTACCCCCACATAGAACAATGCGAGTCAGACACACCAATAACATCACAGCCTGATCTGCCCCATGACCCTCAGGCTCACCAAGCACCAGTCCTCTTACCTAAGATGTTCGCCAATGTCCGATAGAACAGAATTTAAGAAATTTCACTCTGAGAAGAGGTCAACCCATAAGCAATCTGCTGACCCACAAGAGTCAGGGAAGCCCATAGTAGCTGTTGCTGGTCCACTAAAGTATTCCCACACCTGATCATCAGAACTGGATGTAACTGCACAACAAGAAGGTATCCTCCAATAAACAATGTCAGACTCAAGGAGAAACAGGGACGACCATTTACCTGCAATTTGTTTAACCCATTAAAGATGAGTAGGGCAACTCATCTCATACGACACCACCAAGCAGGGAAAGACAACCTCAAGCCCGGTATTCAGAAACTGCACTAGACAGGAGAATCTATAACAAGAAGAACCAATTCATTATGACACACTCAAGACATAGGTATGACAGTAGACCTGAAATTATTGTAACCCAAGTCTACGAAAAGGGCAACTCCACTCATGACAATGAAAAACAGGGAAAACCACCACAGGCATGGTAATTCAGAACAATCTGTGCACTAGACCGAATTTCTCTCTGGGAACCAACGCCCCAAACCTCTAGGTTAGATACGGTCAGCTAGGCAAGCACTAGAAGAAAATCAGGAACAAGGGCCTGCAAAAAATCCACACATACCAATTTACTCCACACATACCAATTTACTCACGCTCTCCTCTACACCAATTGCAGCTACACCCCTCGATCAAGTCAGCCTAGCTGCACACATACCTACTCACCTCAACAACTTTTAGAATGTGGCATTTATAACACGCCTACACACAAGTGTTTCTACTCTGCGAAAGAAAATAAGCATAGCCGCACAAACATACACAAGAACCACCACCTCCAGAATGCAGACCCAGTGTAAAAAGCGTTGCTGCACACATTCTCACACAACCACTGCACCACGCTTAGCATTAGAATGCAGATACATGCTGCACTGGCTCACTCATACTGAGTGCACCCAAGCACTATATACTAACTTACGGTCCCCGAGGGCTTTCAGCCCCCAGCACTTTGAGATCATATGAAGCATTTAAGGCGCTATACAAATGCACAATAACAAAGAAGGATAGCCATGGGATAGTCGGGTGGCCCTTCAAGTTTGGGGCAAATAAATGCTTTGGTGACTGAAGGAGGAGGTCAAAAAAAGAGCCAGTCAGATCAATATGTGGAACTATTTTAGCATAAATGCCACAACCAATATACATGACTTAACATGGTACGCTCCATGGGCAACTCTTGCCTATGAGCCACAAAGACTCAAACCAAAGTACGACGTGTGGTATATATTTTTTTCTTTTTTAAATTAAGGGGTCTACTCCGCACCAATGAATTAACCTTTCAACCCCAAGTGGTGCCCAGGACCATTAAACAAGATCTTCGCTACTGGTGGATATGTAAAATTTTTCTGGACTCATTCGGTCATCACCACACTTATGCGCTTCAATTTTATACGTATGCTGGGGCCCATTTCCAGCATGAGGTAGTAAACAAAATATCCGTATTTGGTGTATGTATTGGTTCCAGTTTTACAGTTTCTGAATGGCTTCAAGCTGGGTAAAGGGTGGTCTACCAGAATTCTGGCCCTTTAAAAGAAAAATGTGCACCAGAAGGGCCCAATTGCAAGGTACTTGAATGATTCAGGTTTTTAATGCAAGATGAATATGTGCCAAAAAGCGCGATAGGTGAAAACGTAATCTTACTAAAACGCCTGTATCGCATTTGATTACATTATTTCAACACATCAACTGGAGTATTAGCTAGCTTGTAGATCCAATTGGCCCACCGATATGAATGTCATTTAGATCTACGTCAACGTTTGGGAGATCTTCCTTACACCCTGTGGTCAGGAGTATCTCCCTGATTCGGGTACTGCTAGCGAATCCTCAAGCTCACCAAATGGCAGTTGTGACAGCAGCCCAGACCCCAAAACTCGGAGGTGGAGCGGTTCATTGCTAATAATACACTGGTTAGTACCACGTAAGAGAAAGTCAACATACTTTTATTAAAAAATAATGTTTGTAGAAAAAGACAATACACAGATATTTGAATTTATTAAGCACCTTCTCCAAGGCGCTGTACAAAAAAGCAGAAAGGGGTACTAAACAATGAACTAATGACTCAATTAACAATCAGCGTGAGGAACAGTAATTAAGAGGACCTAGAAGCAAGGAGATGAGTCATGGTGAAATATGTCAAGGGGGGGGGGGCCCGGATGCCTGGTGGAAGAGCCCTCTAGTATTTTGTGGCAATAAGAGAAAGGTGAAGGGGCAAAAGGAGAGGTAATGAGTATAGGGTGGAGAGAACACGGAGAGTAGAGAGAAAAGAGAATATAGGGGAACCAGGCAGGCCATGATAGGACTTAAAAACAATGCGTAATAGAACGAGTAGGAAGAGAAAAAGACTAATTGGTGAATTGAAAACAGAGCGTAGGTGCGAGGAAGGAAGGCCGCAGAGCACAAGTCGTCATAAGTTTTTCAGTATATCACAGGTTTACGGGCAATCTGGTCAGCTATAGGAAAGACAAAGTCCAATAATAACAGCGAAGTGGGGGCACTTTTTGGCAAGTAACTCATACATTTCCAGCGTGGACAAAGATGCTGAGTCGTCATAACCCCAAAGCTTTGACCCATAAAGGGCTGCTGGCAGAGCTTGCTTTTCATACAAATCAAAGGCCGGCGAGATTGCCCCACTACCACATGAAAAAAAAATATGGATCTCAGCCTTGAGGAGTTGTTGCACAAAACAGGTGGCTGGACAGGGGTTGTGCCCAGATGAGCAAAAACAGCAAACCACCTGCAGTCATTGCTTGTTGGTGATGCAGGGTTCCCGTGCCATCTGGAACATAATTCAGCTTCTGCGTGCAGGGTATGCTTAGAGAGAAAAGGAAGACTAATATGTTTTAGAAGTCACCCCAGAGAGGAGCATGCAACAGAAGAAAGACAGTGGGAAGGTCAGTTCAGCAGTGCGCTCATGAAATCTAGGCAGCACGAGCCCAGGAGCTTCCCAGTTGTGTAGAAGAAAGCAGAGTAAATATGTCCTGGGATGAATAATCTGTGGCTGGTTCAGTAAACAGTCCTCGAGTCCTGGCAGCAAAGGGGCACATGCTTTTGGACCTGGCAAAATAATGACCTTCAGGAGACATTTGAGCATGAGCTCCGATCCAATTCCCACCAGAGAAAGAAGCGCAGCTGTGGGTTCCTTTTTCTGAAGTAGTGCCTCGGAATTTGACTATTTGCAGTGCCAAAAGAACCTGGTGTAGAGCTTCAGTCAACCGACAAGCAACAGGGCTCAAAGAGTTCCGGCTTTTGACAAGGTGTGGAAAAGGGATTCCCCCAGCCATTGGGAGGCTTTGAATCAACAGCACCAAACCACACAAGCACTCAAGAAGCAAGGGGTGGCTGCTAACCAGCCATGCACAAAGGAAGGGATCTCTGTCCCAAACAGGAATCTGCATATGCCAGTGAACTGATTTGAGCCGGACTACAATCCCCAAACCTGGGGTACATCCACTGGTCAAAGTCCATCTCATCGTCCATAAACCAAGAGGGGCATGGACTACTATATGGTATTCAGATAGCGCCTATACACAGGTCGGGCGGGAATAGTCGCTCAGAGCCCTTGAAATAGAGGTTTGTACAGGCAGAGTAAGTACGTCAAAAAACACATGCAACAGCAAATAGGTCCGATGGCGATCATGTAGTTTTAACAGTGCAATTAAGGGGTGAAGACAAGGGAGACAGACTATCTTCAGGCATGGTGCATAAGGATCGAGCAAGTACACAGAGGGTCACAGGGAGGGGGAGAGTTACGTGCACCGAGTCGGTTGAGTGCAGAGAGCCACTCGGGTTAATTTCTCAAGTGCATTGAGTGGGTGGGGTGCGAGTCCTGAGGCAAGTGCGAGAGAGGACTGGCAGAGGCACCAAGGAATAGTGAGACTGACGTACACCCGCCAGCCAGTCAGCATGCTGCAGGGAAGAGGAGGGAGAAACACAGAACTGGGTTAGCAGGGTAGAGGGAGAGGACCTTGAGGAGTTTCCCGGAAGTTGGGGATCCAGCTCAAGATGGGGGTCAGCAGGGAGGCTATTCCAGAGGGAGGCACCTGCTGAGGAGATCTCACTCCAAATATCTGCTTGGAGAACCGGCTCACTTGCAGAAGGTTGGAGGTAGATGAGCAGAGGGCTTGTGAGGGACAGTATTTGGGTAAGCTTCGTTGCAGACAGGTAGGTCTCAGGCCCCAGAAAGCCTTGTGAACAATGCAAAGCACCTTGAATTTGATCCTTGCAGCCACGGGGAGCCAGTGAAGGGATTTCAGCGCTGGAGAGATGCAGTCCCTGGGCTTGAGGCCAAGGACAAATCTTGCAGTTCTTTTCTCGATGAGTTGCAGAGGGCGCAGGGCAGAAGGGAGGTTGAGGAAGAGGCTGTTAATCCAGCTTGGAGAGAACCAGGGCTCTGGAGCCAGTGAATCCTCGGGGGAAAGTGAGAAAATGTAGCGGAGGTAAAGCTGATGGTTAGACTTTTTAGAGAGGTCTGAAATGTGAAAAGGAGAGTGTGGAGTCAAAGATGACCCAAAGGTTTCTTGCTTTGCAGGTGGGTGTGGACGCAGGGTCAATGCGGGATGGCCAAAGCAAAAGTTGTAAAGCGGGAGCAGGGCTCCCAATGCAAACAATCTCAGTCTTAGTGGCATTGAGGCAGAGGTAGTTTGCAGAACACCAAGACTGAATAGCTGACAGTCAGATATGAGCGAGGAGGCTGCGGCTGACAGTAGTCGGAAAGATAGTTCTGTGTCTGCGTAGCACTGGAAGTTAGAGGGGAAGTGGCAATCACACGTGCAAGGACAGCCATATAGACAAAGAACCAGGGGGATATGTTAGATCCCTGGGGAACGCCACAAGTTGAGAAAGTGAGTCGAGTGAAAGGCTCCTAGTTCCACCTGGGATGGGCAGTCTGAGAGAAGGTTAACCACACCAGAGCCTGATCTGCGATTCCAATGGTGTCAGAGACGTGCGATCAGAATGTCGCTAAGTGTGTTGAAAGCACAGGAGAGGGGTGTTAGTGTCAAGATTTGAGAGCAGGCCTTCACGGGTGTTCAGAAGAGCAGTTGGATGCTCTAAAACCAGATTAATGGTTGTGCAAGGAACCAATAGAGTCAGCGTGGAGGGTCAGTTGAGAGATAGCCAGTTTCTCCAGAAACCCATAAATGTGCCCAAGAAAGGAATGATGGAGCTAGGACGTAGTTTGCCAGAATGGGGGGGGGGGTTGACAGGTTTTTTTCCCAGAGTATAGGGAGTGCTTCAGGGCAGTTGGGAAAGCTCCATTGGAAAAGGAGACATTGCAGATCAGCCAAGGCTGGGGGCTAGGGAATAGATATTGTCTTTAATGGTTTTGGTGGGGTAGGGGTACACCTGTTTGGATGAAGTCTTCATAGATTGGACTTGTCTGGTGGCTTCATCCGATGTGACAGGTGGAAGAGAGGGTAAGGATGTGATCCCTAGTCTTTGAGGAAAACAGTCACCATCCACTGCGATAACTTGGAAGAGGGGCAGGATGTCAAAAAAGGCCTTGTCAGGCCAAATGGATTCCAGTGTGAAAAACAGGGCAAAAAAATATAAATAAGCCACCGCAAGTCTAGCCACAACAGAAACAAAAAGGAGTACATTCGAGACAAGGGGGTAGCTTTGGTGTACCCCTGCCACATGTGTCACGAGGTCTCAAAGTCAGTGTACAAAACAGAGCCAATCTCTCTGCCAGGCTTTTGATGAAGGCTGGTTAGGAGAAAAGGAAGCCAAAACACCAAAACTGGAGTCTGTCCCAACTCATAGAAACTTCAGATGTATTGAAGCTGCAATTAATGAGGGTGAGGGGGTCGGCACGTCTCACAACATTGTGTTTACCGCAGACTGAAACCGCGAATTGAAATGACGAATTACTCGCACCAAGCACTGAACTTGGAAGGAGGGGGTAGTAATTGCTAAAGACCATCAAATACGTACAAGCGTGGAGGAAAGTCAGAAACTATACCTGCTCATACTGCTTCTTTCTGTTCATTTCAATTTGGGCCACCTCTTCATCCGGGTCTTGCAAGTGCTAAAAGCGGGGGACAGACAATTACATTACTGACGGTGGTGTAAGTTTATTCATATAGACAGGTCCCAGCCAGCGACTACATACACAGTCATGCCAATGTAGTTAGAATAAGTAGGGCAGGGGCAACAAGACAGTACAAGGGAAACCGAACAAACGGAGCAACTCACAATGGCCACATCTGCCTTCCTCTTCCTGGATCGCACTCCGCTGTCTACCCACAGGGCCCTCTCTTCTGGGTAGCTGAAGGGAAAAATACAAATATACTGCGAGTAATTATTGGGCCCAGACCAACAGCTGCTACTAACCACGAGTAGGGGTGAAGAGAAGGTCTTACCTGGCTGTTTGCATCCTGCGACTGAAAGGCTCAGGTTTACGGCGATGCTATGGAAAATAAATATATACTTTATATTGTCATGTCCTGAGACAATCTCGCAAACCAATCCTCTCCACCGTGATTAAGTGGCTAGCCTATAGAACAGACGAAAGATGTGGCATACTGGGCGACTTCACTCACCCCCACGTCACACTGTGCGGGACCGGGCTCAGCGGTAAATAAAAGGCCTGGCGAGCTCCCGCCAGCTCAGAAGATGGCGCGGAGGGGGGAGGGAGGTGGAAGGCGCGCTTTCGGCAGAGCTCGGCTGTAACACCCAACTAACACCGATTGCACTGTACAGTCGATTGCTCTGTGCCACATCACTAACCCCAAAACACCGCTTGTGAGCAAGACGATGTGTGGCCTAAAGTACTGCCACCACTCTCCTGTGGAACTAGCCTTGCGGTACCCTATGGTAGAGATTTGGGGGGACAAGTTGGCGCCTGTTAGTACTCACTTTATCTCATACCCCCACATAAACTTCAGTTAAGTTATTACAAATTATATATATAAAAATGTAGTGAAGAAGGTCTCAGGGAATGGTTACTGGGTCTTATAAGTAGAAATGACAAATGGGACCCCTGCAACCACTGGACTTGACAAAAAAGTATGTCTATTTAGTAACTTAAATGATTTTCATGGGAACTAAAAAAACATGACAATTCGAGCAAGTGTAATGGGGTGACACACACACGGGGGTGTTTTGGGCAACTTACTGGTAACGAGGTAAATCTCAGGTCCTCTTCAGATATGGATCTCTGCCCGTCTAGTCACAGAAAGCGATGCCGTCTTCTGGCGGGTTATATCATTTGCCAAGGTGGGCCCGTTTGGGCGGAACGGAAAAAACACACAGTGGCGGGACGAGTATACAGAGCCCGCAGCGGGGGGATGGTAGGATTACCGCGTAACCCGCTGTTAGGAAGCAGCTGCAAAATGCACTTGCTGATTGCGAGGCAGCCCAAACCAATAAATCCTGGGGAAGGGGTGCGAGCGAAAATGAGAAGAAAGCAGCTGCAAGAGGTTTTGCTAGTGGGTGGGTATCGACACTTCTCGGATTGCTCAGCTCTTCCCAAAAACTTGACTGGGGAAAGCAGAACACTGAACGCTTACAGGTCCCCTGCTGGAGGAAAGTGGTGCGAGGTCTGCAAGGCGCCCAGAGCTCCTTTAGGGGCCTATTGGTTGTTGCGGGTGTCACGGATTCCCGTTGGCGAGGAGCTACTTAAGCAGACAGTCACTTGCTGTTGAGGCAGCGTTCAATTCGGTGGTTACTTTGCAGCGGGTGCGTCTCTTGGGGTGTGGGGGCAGGGTGTCCTGTGGTGATCTATCCCGGGCTTGTCTCGGAGCTCCTGCAGGACACCCGTGCTCGTTGCAGTGCAGGGGTGAAGTGAGCAGGCGGGCGCGCCGCCTCCTCTCTTTATAGAGCGCCGGACGGGCGGGGGTTGCGTCCAGCGGGGATCCAGAGGTCGGTGGGCCATCTGCCCCGCTTTCCAAGGGGCCGCACACCGGGCGCAAGCCATCCGGTAGTCAAGTAGCCCCCTAGAACCGAATTAACAACACACCGGGAATCCGGGATGCTGTACAGAAGGGGGACTTCCGGGAGCCGGGAGGAGGTGGGGCCTGGCCAGGGGGCGTGTGTAGAGGTTGGGGGCGTGTCTTCGGGAAGCGTAATGGATGAGTTCACTTGTGCTGTATCTCTGCTCCTAAAAGTTAGCAGAAGTAGGAGGATCTGCATTCAGCAACGGGTCAGTTTCCATTCAAGGTAAGAAATAGGAGTTGCAGCATACTATGTAGTCTGCTGTTGTAGTGCATGTACAATGCAATATAAGGTAACACCTATTTTGTAAAATGAAATGGGTAATGATTAAACCGTATCCTTTCAAAGAGTTGTCGTTGCAACATGAACAAAGTCCAGATTTTCGTTCTCACAAGTATTTTGCTTTCTCAGGCTGGCTGTCTCTCCACAGGATTTTCTGCCGCTATGAAATTCCTCCAGCTCTTTGGCAAAGTAAAGCCCGCCATCATTGGCATGGTGCATGCACGAGCACTGCCAGGTAAGGTGCATCAGGGGCGCAACGTATGCTAAACTCCGAGGGTGGGGGGTGGGAGGTTTAACCCTTAAAATGATGGCAGAGGCCCTAACTTCAGAGACTGCTGGAGAGGGGCAAACATCTTTGTGTGGGGAGCATCTAACGTCTTTGCACATTCTAATGAGGCTATTCCAGTACAGCTTCAATGTTACAAGTATTTAACTCTCTCCCCACGTCTGAAACCACACACTTAAGAACTGCGGAGAGAATAAGCTGTCTCCTCCCTCCCACATTCCAATCACTCCCCTGGCATGCAAGTGCTAACCCCACATCACAATTTCAATTATCATGTATGTTATTGGCCATTTGTATAGTGCCTTTTATACCAGTGGAATGATCTCAAAGCGCTGTAGGATGAATACCATCAGGGAATGTAGTCCAGCTCAGTGGAGAGAGTAGGGTAGGAAATGGTGCATGGGTACACTCGGTATGTGTGCACCTAGGGCGGTTTACATGGTGTGTAGCAGCATTCTAAAGCTAGGTATGGTGCAGTGGTTGTGAGATTAGTAGAAGGGTGCAGAAACATTGATGACCTCAGTATCTACATTCTAGCAGTAGTGGAGTTTGTGTATGAGATTATGTGTGCAGCTAGGCCGAATTGATCTTCAAGGTGTATAGCTGCATTCTATTGTTTGTTGGTGTAGAGGAAAGAGTTAGCATATTGGTATGTGTGAGTGTCTGTACGGTTTGGATGGAGTCCCCAGTTCCTGATTACCTTCCAGTGCCCGCCGAGGAGACTGTATCGCCCTAATTTAGAGGTTCGATGATTTAGTTCTACAAGAAGCATTTGCGGTCTAGGGTGGAATCTGTTCTGATTATTAGGCTTGAGCGTGTCTTTCCCTGCTTGGAACTGTCAGTGGTGAGTTGCCCGGTTGCAAACCCTTTTGGGCTAAGCGATTACCTGTCTGTTGTCATCTCTGTCCGGCAGACCTGCATCCATTTATTTATTAATGCAACTGCCCCTGTGCACTGAACTTTGGGCCACCATAAGTTTCCCGCCAACTGAGGGGATTTGACATTTTTTTGTTTGCTTAATCATTATATATGTTTTTGTATTAATAACACTTACTGCTCCACTTATTATTTGCATTCATTTACTTGCAAAAATTGTACAACGTGTTTCTTTGTTAAACCTCTTTGATTTTTTTCAGACTGCATTTCTACTTTTATATACATGTTTCCTTTTTTTATTATTTTGATAATGCAAATTAAATTATCTTGGTAAAACAAGGAATGTTTTCAGAGCATAAACATTGTGGCTAAGAACATTTGTGATTTCCTTGGTTTAGGCTACACAACAATATCAAGTTGGCTGAACTTATTTTTAAGAATCATTTTTTTTCATTATAGCATAGTGGATACCTTTTGGCTTAATAGATATTTCTCATAAAGTCCCAATCCACTTTATGCTTTAAGCGACGACCTCAATCTATTTTGTGTATGTTGTCATCTCTGTGTCTTGTTGAGTCTGCAATTGTTTATTGGAGGATACTTTCTCACGGTGCAATTAAATAAACCCAGATCTGTTCTATCAGACTTACGAGTACCTCCTAGATTGGATGACTGGTGCTGCCTAAACATGTATGCAGATGAATGCAGGAGCTAACAGTGAGGTGCTTTATGTTAGTAATTACAGGGCCTTTGTTAACAGGGAAGCCCAGGCGCTGCTTAATATCTGTGTACTGTTCTGTCCAGCCACGATTCTGCAGGTCAGCCAGGTCGAGTCAACATAGCCCCAAATTTCTGGTGAGGGTTTGGGGGACAGGCTAGAGCACAATCTGCTCAGTGTTGTTGTGCCACTGAGGTGCATTATGTATTTGCATGATTGATGTTCCACTTCACTTTGTTACCTTGTAATCGTTAGATGCGTATTGGTTTACAGGCACACCAGGGGGCAGATTGCCCATATCCTCCATAGTGGAAGAAGCATGCCTGGAAGCTGAAATATATAAGGATGCTGGAATTGTAAGTACCCCCTATTCAATTTGGGTGCATTAACATAGTCACAGTAGGGTGCTCGTCTATCTGTAGTCATCACGCACAGTCTAAAATGAGGGCCCTTTGTTGGTTATTTATTTATTGTTTGCTTGTTAGGCGCTTATACAGCTAGTAAAATATTGTTTCAAAGCACCCACAGGGAGAGTGGGGACAAGGGAGTGACATACATTACATAACACAATAATTCGTAAGAGCAGTCGAGGGGAAAAGGAGGAAGGACAAACCTAATATGCATTGTGAGCATTCGGAACATGCAAGTACAGCAAGGAAAAGGGCAGAGGGAGTGTGTTATGGGGGTCCAGGCCCGTAGGTGAGCAACAGATGAAGTGCTTGGTTGTTGAGTGCTACATGGCAAAGGGCCACGTTAGGAGTAAGTGCGATCCTCCAGGGTGGAGGGTGTTCCAGGGAAGACAGGAGCTGCGCTGATTGGTAGTGGGGGGTCAGGGGCCTGAGGATGCATAAGGGCCCCAGACACGAATCACAGCTTCTGTGAGAGAATAAGGGAAGGAGGAGGTGAAGAGGATGTTGGGACAAACTTCCAGGTAGGTTAGGGGGCTACTAGGAGTTTGCAGACTCGGAACTCATGGAAGGCCCAACACTTTCCCCCCCAAAAGGAACGCAGGCCCAGTCAGACAGCAAGTTCAAAGTGCGGTTTATTACAGCCAAAACCAAAAGGGATCAGCACAAGGGCAAAGGGAATCCGTGAACGTCCCAGCATTCCCTGGCTTGCAGGCCAGTTTTGTCAGCACCTTACGTCACAATGACGACACGACCTGGGCCATCTCCAGAAAACCTATCATGCGACTGGATTGGGCATTGAGTGATAGTCCACCTATAGCAGAACCTATACATGTTAGTTTACTGGCTCTCCCATGTCAGGTGTCAGGCCTGGCCCATCCCAACCTTTTTATCCCTAAACAATGTTGCAGTGTCAGGGTCTTAGCATTGGTTCTTGCCCGTTGCTACCCACCCCAAGGATACTGAGCTGTGGTTGGCTAGAGCTGACGCCCCCAGGCCTGGGATCCAAAATGATTCTCAGCTCAAGGTGTACCGTCTCAATATAATAAGAACAAGTATGTGTCTGCATTGTAACCTGTGTGTACCACCATAGACTATGAGAGTGCTTTTCACATCGTGCAACACTTGTCTCTTTGATGTAACTTCTTTGTTACAAGTCTTTGGCGGCGTGAGACCTCTCCTCTTTCCAAGTGTCGGTTTCGATTCATTATCCCAGTCAGCCAAGTCATGTGTCCAAAGATCGTGTTTCCGACCTCTCTAGCTCTGAATTATGAGGAATTATTCATCTTTACTGCAGCTTGTGCTACTACCGTTCAGGGAATGGAATGTCACTTGTATCTGGTTGCCTTTGGCAGCAGGTCCTTCCTGTCTCATAAGTTTGTTCTTCTGTTCAGCCTGAATTCAACTCGGCCCTGCTCCTGCTGAGGGTCTGTGGCCTGCTGTAATTTTCCTAAGCCATAACATGGCTTCTACATGTTTGTCCTACTCTATATTCCATTCTATATTCCCCATATGTTAGTCGTACATGGCTGTGTCAGGCCGCGCACATAGGTGCTCCTGCAGCTCCATAGAGTTAATTGCGTATAAGCGTCTGCAAGCTGGTTCAGGATATCTTGCTTCTTGAGGTTTCTGCGTTGTGGTGTTGGCTAATGACAAAATAATAAAGCAAAGGCGGTATGTATATGTGTCTGTCCTCTAAGGTATAGAATTGTTACGCATGTGTTCTTCGTGTATGTGGGTGTATGATTGTGTCCCGATGTGCGGATGGCACGTGTGCTTCCTGTCCAACGCAACTATGTCATGGTGTCTCTAACAATGTCAGTGGCTTCGGCTTCTTGGCGCTTTAGGCTCCTTGGTTGCCTCCTGAGGCTCCTCATCCACTCTGGGCAATGTTTGTACTGCTCCTGGGCTATATGATTGGCTGAGTGGATACCTCTCGACGTATTGGTATATCATGGGAGCACTAGGAATCGGTCCAAAATAGTATGGGCGATCATGGTATCCCCTGTTCTTCTTCCGGGCTATGTTTCTTATGGGAGGGGGAGCGAGCAGGGGGTGGATATGTCCATCCCGCTTCAGTCCCCCCTCTGGCCGACTTGTCGACCAAATCTCTATATGTCCATCTTTTTGCTCTGGGCTGCCATATTTTCGTTATTCCTCTGAGGTGTCCGTAACAATTTGTGTGATCATCAAAGGACCAGTGTATATAGCAGCATACCCCTTCAGGGTTGCACCAAACCCACTTCCCTTCATAACATTTTGGATCACAGGGGTTGTCCAGCTTTAAATCACACTGTGCAATCTTTGTCCTTGGTCTGTCTCCGTCATGGGTATCGGGCAGGTAGTTGGGGCAAGCTGGGTGGAGGTTTGGCAGGCCTGGCATAGGCACACAAAGAACCCATAATAAATCCCTCCTTTCATTCCTTCCTAGTGTTTGTAGTAACTTCCTGGTTACCACTTCCTGTTGCCAAACAGGAAGTGCATGATAACTCATGAGCTCTCTAGTGTTTGGGTATGGCTGGCTATATAAGCCACACCCAAGATTCTTTCAGTGCTTCATGTTGCTTACTGTGAGCTGTATCAGCAACACACTTGCCGTGCTCTGGATCAGCCAGCATCTGCTTACCTGCTCCGGATCATCCAGCTTCTGCTTACCTGCTCCGGATCATCCTGCTTCTGCTTACCCGCTCCAGATCATTCAGCTTCAGCTTACCTGGTTCTTACTCCACGCCGCAGCTGTCTCCATTCAAGAGGGCACTTCTACACCGGCACCTGTAAGAACAAAGAAGAACAGCATTAACACACGCACATCAGTAGCGCTGCGCATACTCACCGAATCTTCATGCAACGCTGGAATCCAGGTTAGTTGCACAAGCGCACAAACCCCTATAAGAAAGAACAGACCTTATTCATTGTGCTCGCTCCAATAACACGGACACTTATTTCACTGCCCTCTCTCTCTACGCGGTGCATACTTACCAAAAGCCTCCGTACAAACGTACCTAACCACCAAGTCTCCAGTAGCGCTGAACCCGACTCGAGGCACTAATACCACATAATTTCTATTGCAAGGGAAAGGGAGAGACATTACCAGGCGCGCTCAAATTGAAGGCGCTTGTCAGGATTAGTCAGGCGAATACAAAGGCAGCGAATATGGCAAGGGAAATGTGCACACAGGAACAACGACTCATGTATGCTAGAACCCAGGAGTGCAAATAGAGTGTGACATCAAAAGCAATATATGAAAAGAGATGTGGGGTAAGCACCTGACCGCGAGGAAAGTCGGCAAGCGCCTTACCCCCAATTGCTGTTACAGGTACTGACAGCGCTAAACCCACGTGGAGGGCAAGCAATGACAGGATCTGTGAACTAACACTCTTGATGGTATTAAATAAGGGAACTAAAGAACTGTACTCACGATGACGAGATAAACCTCTTGAATGTCAGCTAGCCCACGAATCCTGTTGATGAAACTGGGACCCAGAAAGACTAGAACAGCAATGGGAGGAAAACTAAATACCTAAATTGTAATAGTGATTACAAATTAGTGAGGAAAACATAAGCATTCACACAGGAGCTAGCTACAACCGCACACCACACCTAATAATCAAATGGGAAATAAATGCAGAAGTGCAATGGAAAACATGGAATGGATCCCAATAGAAAGTAAGGATTAGGAGCAGGGAAAAACGAGATAACCAATGCAAACTTCTCCCTAACCCTCCAAGGAAAAGACAGGAAGCTAATCTAAGAGGAAGGCTAAGGTATATGAGTCAAAGAAATATAGAACACAGACAAACTGGGCTGCATCTAAAAGGGGAAAGCACTGAGAAATGCTGCCTGCAAACAGAGGAAGACAAAAAGGGAATCAAGGGAGCAGAAATCAATTAGCGCATGAATCCGAGATTCAGGGCGGAGGAACAAGAAAACAGGAACTAGGAACTAGGTACAAAGGCAAGGAACAAGGGACTAGTCACAACAGGAACACTGCAAACGAAGATCAGCGCTGGACGGAAGTAAGACTGAGGCTTTTAAAGCTGCTTAACGAGCACACGCCTCAGGTGTGCTGATTGCTGCACCTGCAGCCACAGCTGTTGCCTATCCTCCACCCAACCTTGTCCTGCAAGGGTGGAGGTGGAGCAGTGGGCCAGGCATTCTGGGAAGCATAGTCATTTGGTTAAAGAAGCATGCTGGCTGCCAAAAACCTGGAATGGATCCGGAAGGGAAGTAGCATGGAAAATAGGGATTTAGCGCTCCCAATTTATCACAGCACCGTAGCATAAGGTTCGGAGGAAAGGTCCAGTAGGGAATATGCCCCAAATCATGCCCCCAAGTGGTGGGAACGGGAGCGAAGGGAGCGAGTCGTGACAGTATACCCCCTCCTACGGCCGTCTTCGGGTGCCCGCCACCCGCACGAGACATCTTCTTTCCATGATGGGAGTGCTTTTTCTTTGGAGGTGGCACTGATGGAAATGGTGGCCTGTGGGCAAAGGCAGACGGACTTCCATGATAGGAGTGCTTTGTCTTTGGAGGTGGTACTGATGGAAACGGTGGCTTCTGGTGAGGAAGAGACTCATGGTTCGAAGAAAGGCATGAAGGACTTGCAGGACCTGAAGCAGAGTTGGAAGGTCCAGGAAGCTCAGTCACTGGGAGTGGACCCTTATAAGTCTTTGAGGAGGGAGGCAGGCTGGTGCAACATGCCTTAGACAATGGTAGAAGCCCTGTTAGCCTTTCTGCCGAGAGTGGACATGCGGGAGGTGAGGAAATTGCTGGCTTCAGGAAAGGTTTATGTTCAGCCATTAGAGAAGGTGGCGGCTGAGATAGAGGTTCAGATTTTCTTCTGTCATCCATCTGGGAAAAGGCTTGTGGTTGAAAGTGACTAAGGTTTGACTGCACATGTTCTACGCCTTGGAGACCTGAAAGTCCAATGGGTTGTACAAGGCTGGTACTCCTGGTGACAGTCGTGTAACCACCTTGTTGCACGTGGGATACAACAGCAGGGACGTTTGGCATACTGATAGGAGTGATAGACGCAGTACTTGGTATTTCAGGCACACTCGCAGAAGGAGCAATAACAGACACATTTTGAACTGCAGCAGTCATTCCCTTCCTTTGGCTACTAGCACCCAACTGGTGCTTCTTGGCGGAATTCTTTTGCACAAGTCCTGTAGGTAATACGCCGGTCTGTACCACCCCCTGTGCACACCCAGGTGAGTGGTTCTGACTCACCACTTGGTCCAGCTTGATGACTCTGAAGCGGGAGCTGGCAAAAGTCTCAAACTCTGATGCTGCATTTTTAGGAGGCTCTGATGCTAAAGTGAAGCAGTTGGGAGAATCGTCTTGTGGAATAGGGAGGCATTCTGGTGCTCCCCCTGAAGCAAAAGAAAGGCAAGCTAGACGTTTATCGACAGTAAATGGTTGGGATTCAGGAGGAATCGCTGGAGCAGAAGAAAATACAGCAGGATCTGATGGTGTAGACAGGTATACCTCTGATATTGGCAGCGAGGCTAAGCAGGATACAGGCGTCTCATGAACTGAAGGCAAATACTCAGTATACTACGGGACTGAAGACATGCACTTTTGATGGACTACCGGAGGCTCTAAAGCTGAAGGATGATCTGCAGGATGAGTCACTGTAGCTGAAGACAGGCAGGCCAGGGGAAACCTTGAGGCTGAAGGCATGCAAGCTGAAGCAATCTCGGTTGCTGGATACAAACATGTCCAGGTCTTTGGGACTGGCTCTTGAGTAAATGGCAGACATGGCAGCGGTTCATTGGTTGAAGACACGTGTGCCAAAGATGACTGCAGGGCTGTGGATTGGATCATAGAAGAGTCAATGGTTGTAGGAGGACAGACAGAAGTCTCAGAAGCTGACAGACACATTGGTGGCTCAGGAATGGAGGGCACCTTTAGGGCAGTAGACTCCTTGGCACCAGTAACCAAAGACTGAGCTGTACCCTTGCAGTCCCTTTCTTTAGTGGGTGACACAGAGTCTCTTTCTTTGTAGAAGTCAAAATCAACCAGAGGAATCACCATAGTAAAGTCTCTGTTAATCAGGATTTCGTCAATTGTCCATTCCTCTGTTTTAGCTTCTGAAAGAGGCAGATTATCAATCAACAGTTCAGGAATCGCCTGCCGGTTTTTTGGTTCTGTATACTGTGGAATGAGTCCATCAGAACATGAAATCTGTACTGTCTCTGACTGTTTGTATTGATCAGAATTGGCAGAAGGAAGAGTGAACCCAAAGGTAACATCGTTTTCCACATCAGCCTTAACATCTGCTTCAGTCTCAGCAGCTGTATCAAGAGCAGGGCCTAAGCCTACTGTAGTGACTGAATCTGTGTATGCCACCATTGTGGATTGTGTTTGGAAATCAGAAGCTTGTATGTGTGCTAGCTCAGAATTATGACAAACTGCTACACAGGAAATTTTAGGTAAAGGAGTGGCTTGTAAATCTTCAGCTAACTGCAATCCCTGACAAACAGCAGAACAATTGTTAGAAACTGTGCCCAGATTAAGCGCTGTGCTAGACGAAAGACCTTCACTCCCAATAGATCTAACATATTGACAAATATCATGGTTTACCAAAGTCTCTGCACTCAGGGGCTGAACAGTGTTCACTTCCTCAACATCAACAGATAAAGTCTGAGGTGTATTCAGTAAAGAGTGCAAGGTTTTATTCTCCTCTTGTAAAGAAATGAATTCTTGTCTTAACTCCTCAAGCTTAGCTCTTAGCATGCCCTGCATTAACTGCACATCACTATCAGTAGGCACAGGGGGAGGCATAGTGGCATCAGGGCTGGATCCTGCACTAGCAATCTGGATGTGCACCAATTGTACATTGTCCTCTACTGCTTGCAGGTTCTGTGATTTATAGTTTCTCTTACCAACTTGGTCTGTGTTTCCCTTAAGCAAACTATTGAAATTAGACCTCTTGGCATTAGGGACTACAGTATGTACCTGTGCAAAGGAGTATGCTTTAGACTGAGGGTAGAAAACAGAAGTTATGCAAGGAACCCCTCCATTCTTTATGTTTGTATCATGAAACTGTTCTATCTGAGGTGAAGCACAACTGGAATCATGGGGTTCAACAACAGAGGTACTCTTGTATAATAAGTCTAACAGTGTGTTGTTTTCTGCGGCTAAGGCTTGCGCTGACATAGAATCGGGATCAAAACAAAAGATAGAACTAGGATCAGGCAATGTAGGATGTGCCATCCTATGGGAAAAATACTTTGCACGTAAATGCCCATTTGTGACAAGGAGTTCATTTAAGTCAGGACTAGTGATTTGATTGGCACAGGTAAATGTAGGGGAAGCTTTCTGTACAAACTTGTTAGAGGCCTTGCTGCCTTTCTTTCTTAAACTTGCCATATTCAATGGGAATTTTGGGCTGGTCATTCTGTCAGGATTAGTCAGGCGAATACAAAGGCAGCGAATATGGCAAGGGAAATGTGCACACAGGAACAACGACTCATGTATGCTAGAACCCAGGAGTGCAAATAGAGTGTGACATCAAAAACAATATATGAAAAGAGATGTGGGGTAAGCACCTGACCGCGAGGAAAGTCGGCAAGCGCCTTACACCCAATTGCTGTTACAGGTACTGACAGCGCTAAACCCACGTGGAGGGCAAGCAATGACAGGATCTGTGAACTAACACTCTTGATGGTATTAAATAAGGGAACTAAAGAACTGTACTCACGATGACGAGATAAACCTCTTGAATGTCAGCTAGCCCACGAATCCTGTTGATGAAACTGGGACCCAGAAAGACTAGAACAGCAATGGAAGGAAAACTAAATACCTAAATTGTAATAGTGATTACAAATTAGTGAGGAAAACATAAGCATTCACACAGGAGCTAGCTACAACCGCACACCACACCTAATAATCAAATGGGAAATAAATGCAGAAGTGCAATGGAAAACATGGAATGGATCCCAATAGAAAGTAAGGATCAGGAGCAGGGAAAAACAAAATAACCAATGCAAACTTCTCCCTACCCCTCCAAGGAAAAGACAGGAAGCTAATCTAAGAGGAAGGCTAAGGTATATGAATCAAAGAAATATAGAACACAGACAAACTGGGCTGCATCTAAAAGGGGAAAGCACTGAGAAATGCTGCCTGCAAACAGAGGAAGACAAAAAGGGAATCAAGGGAGCAGAAATCAATTAGCGCATGAATCCGAGATTTAGGGCGGAGGAACAAGAAAACAGGAACTAGGAACTAGGTACAAAGGCAAGGAACAAGGAACAAGGGACTAGTCACAACAGGAACACTGCAAACAAAGATCAGCGCTGGACGGAAGTAAGACTGAGGCTTTTAAAGCTGCTTAACGAGCACACGCCTCAGGTGTGCTGATTGCTGCACCTGCAGCCACAGCTGTTGCCTATCCTCCACCCAACCTTGTCCTGCAAGGGTGGAGGTGGAGCAGTGGGCCAGGCATTCTGGGAAGCATAGTCATTTGGTTAAAGAAGCATGCTGGCTGCCAAAAACCTGGAATGGATCCGGAAGGGAAGTAACATGGAAAATAGGGATTTAGCGCTCCCAATTCATCACAGCACCGTAGCATAAGGTTCGGAGGAAAGGTCCAGTAGGGAATATACCCCAAATCATGCCCCCAAGTGGTGGGAACGGGAGCGAAGGGAGCGAGTCGTGACAGCGCTGCGCATACCTACCAGCAGCTAGCTTCTACACGTAGCGCTACTCACCCACAAAAATACCGGCAAACAAAGACAATATGGACAATTTAGGACACTCAACATTCTCCACGCAATGTTCACTTGTGGGAAGGACTTTCTAGCCAGTGAAGAAACTGGCATCTTGAACTTTCATCCTCGCTGTGAAGGCATAAAACACGATTTGGCATCTGAACTCAGCCTACAGACATTGGCACCAATCACATGAGTGAATCGCGCCCCTGCAAATGCAGGATGGAGTGCACACCCTACTAAAGATCAAGGTATTCCTGCAGGTGAAACAGGGGAAGTGAAGACTCGGGATCAAGGGGGGCTCGTCCATCGCTCCTGCAGGGACACAGGTGAGTGTGACAGTCTGATTCTGCTAAAAATTTCATCCTTTGTTCCTCCAATGTTTACACCCATCATTATCTGTATTCCAATTGCCTCTTTTGCTGTTTTCTTGCACCTCACAATGCATATTTTAATTTCACATGCTGATGCTGTTCCCAGTATAAGTGCTCCAGCTATTATCTTCAGTCCGCCTGACAACCATAATGGCATCCATGACCATGTATATGCTTACCAGCTCTTGTCTTTCCTTGTCCCTCATGCTTCATCTTCCATCTTTGCATACATTTGTGCCAATTATGCAACTGCGTCTGAAAGAGTTCTGTTCTCTTCATCGTTAGCTGGTATAAATGTGCAACATCAACTCCCTATTTTGGAGCAAACTCCTCCTTCCATAGCTGTGAGGAGATCCAGAGCATACTGGTTCTGGAGCGCCACCAAACTTTTTGCTCCGAGTTCTTCCTTTATGGCGTTGATCAATCCGCTTTGTTTCTCCACCTTTTCTGTTTGTACTGTTGGTGCTATTTTGACCGACTTCTTCTTCCGTCTGTTGTCCATCTTTGGGAAGTCATCGAGCTTCACATCCTTTCTGGGTACCACCAACAATGGCATGTTGATGTGCACCAAGGAGCATACTCCTCCCCATTCAGGTGGCAGCTTCTCATGCGCCTTTGATTCACACGCCCAGTAGTGGTCCATCAGTACTGCCGTTCCTGCTCTCATTGCTGGAAGTTGTTCTACCGTCTTGCATCCCACGTTCTCGCCTACTTCCACATCGCCATTGTTCTGATAGCACAGGGCTGGTGTCTTCAGCGGAATTATTGGCGTCGGTCCAGCTTTGTTCTCCACCCATGTCAGCAAATTTGCGCTTGTGTTCCATTCCTTCAGGCACTTATCATTCTTTTCCTGAAACATGTTCACAGCTGACTGCGCTAGGGTCAGTGCCTTGCTCCCTACTACTCTATCTTCCCAATCCGTCATTAGTGTACACTATCACATAGATCAATATCTATGGTCTTTCCCAGCATCCAGGCTCTCTCCCTATCTCCTTTACTCTTGTCCAAGGACATGGCAATTCATTCAGCGTGAAAGTCTTTGTCTCTCACTTCTCAGGTCAGTCAGTGATCTACTGCAATCCTTCATCTAGCTGCCAATAATTATTCATCATGTCTAGCGTTTTTATGTAGTTATCTTCGTAGGGAAAATTCTCTTTTTACATCCATCTCAAGGTTGCTGTTTCCTCGCGTTTGCAACATCGCGAGATACATCTGGCACTGTGTTCTTGCTGCAAGTATTTCAGTTGCTATGAACGTTCGAGAAACAATCATTGCGTAGGGGATTAAAGAGCAGACATAACAGCTCTCCCCGGTGGTTTCCTTACCTACTTTGCTCATGTGTTTGTACAACATGTTATTGGATACCCATGCTATGTCAGTGAGATACATATCAACTCCCTTCATGTCTGTGTCAACACTGCGCTTACCTCCCCTTACCTTTACAGCAGTGTCTTCTCGTCCACCTGACATGGTAGTTCCTCCTGCATGGGTTGGGGTAATGTTAGTAGAGGGTACAGCGGTAGTACTTGCAGCCATATAAATCTGCCAAAACACAATTCTCATTACACCACTGGGGATCAATAAATGCGCAATGATAATAATATTTGTTATTGTTCCTTCCATGACCACTTATGCTGCTTGGTCCTTGCAGCTTGAAGATTTGAAAATAGTCCGCCTGGAATTCGCAAAGAAACGTGTTATTGTTTTAATAGTTGTTTGTGTTATCAAGCTCCGCGAACTAAATAATCGCTGAGGGTGAAAGCAAAGACCTCCTCCAAGACCTTTCTTACTGAGGGGTCTCTCAATGTGGGTAAAACCGGGTATGCACTGTGTTCAAGTTGTGGGTATGCTTGGGCCAGATATTCTACATAACACAAGACGATATACTGCAGGTAATCAGGCTCTAAACCTCTTCAATCTCCTTATATAGCGCACAAACAGGTTAGGGAATGCTTCAGAGTGATTTATTAGTAAATGGGGGGGTAGTGTGTCCCTCTTTTTGATAAGGGGAGCCTAAGTAATGAGGGGTATTACAGTTAAACAAGAAAAGTACTTAGACTACCCCACCTGTTGCACACTGGCCGGTTGTGGGCACGGAAAGGCGCTGTAAGCGATGAACCTTCAACAGATTCAACGCTCACCTGACACACCAAAATATTACGGCACAGATGTCCCAACTTACATGACAGCCCCAGTCCACTGAAGTTGTCCTGAAGACGGCACCAGATTCAACATTAATTACTGAATGCCAGAAACACCAATGTGTCGACCAGATAGATGTGCAGTCAACTAGACCACATTTGAAGTCACAACCATTACTAACCCACACTATGAAAAAGTGAAAGTAATAGAACCAATGTGCAAGGTTGTTTAGATTTCAATAAATGCTGAAACTTTCCACGTCGATTTAGGCTAAGCCAAAGAATAGGCTGTTTGTCATTAGTAGTGTGACACACTTTGTTTTTTGTTTTAAGTTTTTTAAATTTAAATACAAATAAATGTAATTGTTTTGCATAACAGTTTGGGTGATCTCGTATGTACAGACTAACTAACAAAGATCTGTTAAAGGTGTTCTGGACCCACAACCGGCCAGTGCGCAACAGGTGGGGTAGCCTAAATGCTTCAGGGTGATCAATAGGAGGTAACATCAGGATAACAATCTATACCACCCTCACTACATACATGTAAACCTGAGTGTGCTGAAAGAAAAGAAACAAACAGAGTGTTTAATTTTATCTATCTGAACAAGTGTATCAGTTGCTACTTGTGCTGCTTGGGATCGTCAGACCATAGGATGACCTGGTCTCCCTAACTCAGTAATATCTGAGCGCACTTGTAATTCATCAAGGTCCTGAACGTTGGTCCTGTCGGAAACTGAAATTCTGTTGCCAGGTGAGGCCACTGCTTTGTAGGGCTTGATGTCCTGGATATGGTTCCAAACTGTTTTGCATGCGAGCCTGACGGCTCGATCTGCTACGTCCTCAACTACGTGAGGGACAGAAAATCTGGGCATGTTCCAGCACCATAGGAAGTTCCGGAGGAGTACTATGTCCCCCACCTTTTCTGAGTGTTTCAGTTATTTATCTAACTCTGTATCATCAGGGTCAACCTCTTCGTTGTGTTCAGGCCTGCCCTGGATCCGCTGTATCTGGCGAGATATAAAAAGGCGCTAGAAACCAACTAAGTGATATATGGATACATTTCCTGACACAACACTCTGCGCTGTTCTTACAATCTTTGAATGCCCTTGCGGGAGGAGCCAGTGGAAGATGCATGCGCCATTCTATCACCACCCCATGGGGTGTTAAATGGTGGTCGGACCCTGGCTTATTGCGCAATTCAGATAGTGCCAAAGGCAAACACTGAAAGTTTTTCTTGGTGCTATACTAAGTTTTGGCCATGGCGTTCACACACCCAGTTTGCTTGCAGGTGGTACGCACAGGCAAATTTGTGTTTGATGCCTGGAAAGGCTGTGATGTGTTGAAACAGCTAATTGGCGAAGTGAGGGCCATTGTCCGACCGCAGGACCTCACACATGCCCCATCTTGAGAAAATTTCCCAGACCAGAAATGTTGCTGCTCTGAGTGCATCGGCGTGGGAGCATGGCCCAGCCTCTATCCATTTGCAGAATGAGCAAACAACCACTATCATGTAGCGTTAATCTTGATAAACTTGGTAAATCCAGACCAGATATTGTCATATGGGGTGGGAGGGCTTTAATTGCTACATGGATCCAGCTATAGACAGATCGGGAACAGGAACATATCATCTCCCCCGGTCATCATGGTCCCTAAACAGAACGATACAAGAACTAGATTTACAAGAATTTTGGAGGGGATCACATGGGAATGATAGGGAATACTCCTATAACTCACCAGTACACCGGTCTCACTCTCGTCTAGACTATCTCTTTATGGGCACCAAAGGTGCACATAGATTTTCCCGGACAGAATACCTGTGCAAGACCATCTCTGACCATGCCCCGCTAGTCACGGTGCTACAGATGGGTAGGCGTCGGCCGGCGGTACCGACCTGGAGGCTGGAAATAGAACAATTTACTGATGGAGCCTTTAATGCAATGATTAGAGAAGAAATAATCTCATCCCTGGCCAATAATGAGGGCTCAGTGGGAGAAGTGGGTATCCTCTTGGAGGCCCTTAAGGTGACAATACGAGGGATGTGCATTTCAGAAGCGGTAGGGATACAGAAGACTAGGAGTCTAGAAACTGAACTGGGAAGAGGGATGGCAGTGGGGCAGGAACTGGCAGAAGCGATCACCTCTCAGGCCACACACCAAGAAGCCCTGCATTATTTCGACAGAGGCCGCTATACCATGCAAGTCCTTGGGAAGGGGGACAAGCCGGGCCAACTGCTGGCGTGTTTGATATGCAAGGAACAACCTAGGGGCACGATCACCCAGATTATTGATATGGAGGGAATCAGGGTTACCACGCAGCAGCAAATCAATGAAAACGTTTGGGGAATATTATAAGGAATTATATACTAGTGAGGGGACATACTCCGACGTAGATTCCTAAGATCTTCTAGAAATATCACAAAGCCCCCAGCTGACAGCACCGCAAAAAGAAACACTAGAATCCTCCATAGAGCTAGAAGAAATTGAATGGGCGCTAAAAACGATGCAAACGGGGAAAACCCTGGGTACAAATGGCCTACCGGTCGAATACTATCGAGCATACTCTGATATACTGCTACCAGTCCTGCAGAGAGTCTATAAAGGAGGCCTTCTCTAAGGGAGTTCTCCCTGAATCCATGAGGGAAGCACTTATTACGGTTATCCTAAAACCCTGCAAAGACACGCTACTCTGTGGATAATATAGACTGATATCTCTCTTAAATCTTAGATTGGAAAAGGTTGCAACTGGCATAGTACACCCGGACCAGTACGGCTTTATCATAGGGCGAAACACTTCAATGAATCTGAGACACTTGCATTTTATAATGGAGCACACTCACCAGTCGGAGGAAGAATTAGCATTGATGGCATTGGACACAACCAAGGCCATTGACTCAATGGAGTGGAAGTGGTAATTCAAGGTCCTGGAGGGTATAGGTATGGGTCCCGTAATGCAACAATGGATCTGTCTATTATACACGGACCCCCAAGTGAGATTAAAACAAGTGAGTGGATTTCGGAGAAGTGGATATTAGAGAGGGGTACGTGGCAGGGATACCCGGAATCACCGATACTTTTTGCTCTGGCGCCCCTGGCAGGATATTTTAGACAACACATAAATGAGACGGGGATCAAGGTACACAGCATAATGCATAACATCTCACTATATGCGGATGACACTTTGATATATGTAAGCAATCCCAGAGCCAATATCCCAGTGATACTGGAAGTACTCTCCAACTTCAGGAAATTATCGGGTTACAGTGTCAATGTAGAGAAATCCCTGTTGTTCCCTCTAGGCGCCATGCATGCACTTCCACTGGACTTACTCCCCAAAGAAACTATACGTTGGGTGACGTAGTCATTTCGCTACCTGGGTGTTACAATTTTCCATAATTTGGAGGAGACATTTTAGTTTAACACAAGGAGGGCATTGGTGGGCATTGGGGAATCTGTAAAATGTTGGAAGACTTTCCCGCTTTCATTGATTGGGAAAATAGCTGTATGCAAGATGGTGGTATTACCCAGGTTGTTGTACTATTTTATTAACATCCTGTACAAGATTAAAAAGGTATTTTTCAAAATGCTAGATGCATGCATTGGGCAATTGCTCTGGGGATCCTACAGACGGTGAGTGGCTCTGACAACTTTGTGAAGATTGCACACAGATGGAGGGCCTAAACTACCAGATTATGAGGGATACTATGCGGCAGCTCAGCTGCAAACGATCTCTAATTGGGTGAACACACCAGAGGGAGATTTACAACGCCTATTGAGGGATTTCCCGAGACATAGGGAAGGGATAGAATTATTGTGGGATCCGTCTATAAGTGGAGGACAGAGTGCAATATACATGGTACCGCGGGAGATCTGGAAACAAATACTAAAACGCCCTCAAAACCCACACCCAAATAGCGTGAATCTACCACTGAATTTTGACCCAGAAATCAGGAGCATAATAGCCAATTTGAACAAATTGCTACTAAGGAATAGAGGATGCAGGAGGGTGGGAGACCTATATGAGGGGGGGAGGTATTACCATTTCAAGATTGGCTCCACCAATACGATATGCCACAGGGGTCTTTTTTGAGCTATGCTCGATTAGTCCAGAGATTGGCCTACCTGTGGGTGGATACATCGACGAACACGAAAATAGCCCTCAACTGCACCAAATGTTGGATATCACTAACACCCGGGGATTGATATCCGGTCTCTACCAACCCATAGCAAGTGGTCGAACAGTAAAGACAAAATGGGAACGGGATGTGGGAAAAGATACCAGATGAACAATGGGTAAAAATATGGGAACAAGTCCGCAAGGTATCCAGAAATGCCAGGTTTCGACTAATTCGGTATAACATTGTACATCGAGTATATATGACCCCGTCCATGCTACACAGAATCTCCCCACAGCATCCGCACACCTGCCCTAGATGTAAAGGACCCATGGTAGGGTTTTTGCATATGATCTGGGAATGCCCGGTAGTCCAAAAGTATTGGAAAGAGGTTATGGACAAGACCAACACCTGGACTGGTAGCATGTACTTAAGTACACCTGAAGTTTGTCTGTGGGGCATACTAGCGGGAAGGAAACGCACGAAATCCAGGAGAAAAAGGGTGGCCTTCCTCCTTGTACTGGCCAAGCGCAGGATGGCAATCTCCTGGAAACGCCCAGAAGGCCCCGCTATTCAACAGTGGTTGAAAGATGTATACCGTTGGGGGACAGCAGACCACGAAGGACACAGAGGTAGACAACAGTATGGATTGGGGACACATGTTGAATGACATGATGACCTCTGCTGATTTGGGGCCTCCGTGAGAAGGAAGAGAGAGATAGATTGATGAGACAAGATACAAACAGTTCCCTGCGGGACTCTGAATTATGTGAGGAGGGTGTCCTGTGTTGTGGATGCAGATAAGGGGACCAATACCTGGGCAGTGATCACAGGGAAGGATTACAGACTATCTGTTTCCGAATATCCGCGCTACAACACCACACCCCGTCACAAACTGAGTCTGCCTGAACCTGTAAAATGTGTAATTGACTACAACTACCTGTTTATATTTGCTCTATATAATATGGTTGATATGTTGATTTAACACTACCCTGAAACACGAGTTGAAAAGAATGAGGAAAAAACTTTGATGTTTCGTAGTAATAATAATGATGTATGAATATTATGAAATAATGTGTTGTTATAAGCTGTGTCCATTCATCAATAAACCATTTTTTTTTTTTAAAAACCTTGCCAAACTTGGGTCATGTCCACGTAGTCCACGTGGAGATGCAGGAATTGCCCTGCAGGTCTAGTATGGCTCCTCTCACAACTCTCAAGGTATGTCCTGCGGTGTACTGTTGACAGGTCAAGTAATTGCTAATGAAATCCGCTACATGTTCATTCATATTTGGGCAAAACCATGTTTCTTCAATGCGTGTAGCAATGAACTCCTTCCCTGTGTGTGTGTTGGATAATGCAATTGTGCTAATGCTGTTTTCAGTAATGCTAGTGGCATAAACACTTTCCCTGTGTTGTTTGGTCGCCATAAGGTGTCTGTTGGAGACATCGAGCATCCTTTCTTTACCCATAACTCCTTCTCCTCTTGTGTTGCAGCTCCCTGAAGTTCCATGATCTGTGTCTCTTGCAGTGCATTGTACCCCTCCACCATCACCATGTTCCTCACACCTCCTAGGTCCTTTCGTCTTTCTTCCAATTCCCACAACTTCCCAAAATATGGTGCGCACTTTGCCTCATAGTCTGCTGCTTCGTTCCCTCTTGAGATAGGATTTTCCCCTTTTGTGTGTGCCTGGCACTTCACTAGTGCCACCTCTCTTGGAGATGCAATCACTTTGATCAATTTACCTAGCAGGAGCGCTTGCTGCACTGCAGTCCCATCTGCCCTCCTAAACCCCCTCCTGAGCCATTGTGCTAGTCCTGAAAGCCCTGTTGATGTGACATAAGCGTTGTCAGAATAGATTGTTGAGAGCCACTAGTTCTGCTGCTTGTGCTGAGTAATGGGATGGTAATCGTGCACTCAGAACCACCTCACTTGTCTCGTCCTCTTTCAGTCTTACCACTGCAGCTCCAGTCCGTTTGATCCAGTCTGCTTGATCAATAGTTGATGAACCATCAATGTACAGCACGTCTCCCCCCCTCAAGTGCGTCTTCCTCCACCTTATGTGTGTCACTGAATGCCTCTATGTTCTTTGTGCAGTTGTGTGCATAGCCTGCTGGTTGGTAGACATCTGCCAAGAATAGTGCTGGGTTAACTGCCCTGCATTTTACGATCTATCTTCAGTTCTACGTTGATAGTATCACTTCATACACTGATGCTCTTTGTGTAGTCAGTGTGCTCTTTGGCTTATGCAGTCACACAAAAAAGGGCATGCTCCACGTAAAAAGTGGTGGTGCATCCCATTGTCACTGCTGATGACTTTTCCATTGCGAAGGCTGCTGCAGCCAACGATTGATCACACGGATAATGTCCTCTCATCACTGGGCCAAGCTGTCCACTGTAGTAAGCAATTGGTTTATGGCCCATGCTTGTCTTCTGAGTCAGCACCGCCTTCATCACTATACCGGCAGTGTGGGAAAACAGGAAGAACTCATTTTTGTAGTCTGGGGTTCCTAACACAGGAGCTGTACTTATTGCTTGCTTCAGTTCCTCAAAGGTGTCAATCATTTCTGTTGTCCATGTCAGTGTCTCTGTTCCCTTCTGGGCCTCTTTTAGTGCAGTCAATAGTGGTCTTGTGTATGTGCTGTAGTAGAAAACTCACGCTCTGCTGTGGTTGCACAACCCCAAGAATCGCTGCATTTCCCTCACTGTTTTGGGCTGGGGTGTGTTGTGTATTGTCTCTGTTCTCTTTTGGGCATTGTGTTGATCGTCCTTGGATATAATTTCTCCAATATACAGTACCTCCTTCTGGCAGTACTGTCTCGTCCACCATGTACCCCTTTTCAGCTAAGACTGTCAACATGTGTACTGAGTCCTCCCTGCAGTGATCTTCTGTCTCACCGCAAATCAAAATCTCGTCTACATACTGTGAAACTGTGTTTTCTGACTGTATGTTACTTAGATCCATCTGGATCACTCTGTTGAAGAAAGATGGTGACTCGCAGTACTGTTCTGGCAAACGAGTATGTTTCCACTTCTGGTTTCGGTACATAAAGCTGGTTTAAGTCCTGCAAGTCTGGGTGTAATGGTACTGGGTGTAATGGTACTGGGAATAACGCATTCTGTAAATCAATAACCATGAAGCAGGTGGCTTCTGCTGGAATGCCACACAAAATTGTCACAGGATGTGCTGCTATTGGATACTCTGCTTCTATAATGTGTTTCAGAGGTCTTAAATCCTGGATGAAAGGCCATGATCCCCCTGTTGGCCTTGCGCATGAAGTACACTGCTGTGTTGCATGGAGATTCTGATGGTACCAGAATGCCTCCCTCAATGAGGGCTTTAATTGTCTCATAGATGCCCTCATCTGCCTACTTGGTTAGGGGATACTGTTTTACTCTTGGCAAAATTGCTCCTGATTTCAGTTTAATCTTCACTCCCTCTATGCTCTTTACGCAGCCCACTTCATAAGGACTGGTGGTCCACAAACTGTCTGGCACCTTGGCCATTTCTTCCTCAAAAAATGAGGGCAGAGCCTCCAGCGCCATCGCCATTCTCTGTGGAACCTCTCTGTAGTGGATTTGTAACCAAAATGTTACACTCATTTCAAACACTATTTCCAATTTTAGTCTTTCATCTACAAATAGTTCATCATCTGTCACTGTTGTCAGCCTGCACCCCTCTGCAACTGCAATTAATGCTCTCCATGCTCTCCCAGTTTCATGCACTGCAATCCAATCCTCTCATGCCAACACTGCCTCAATCTCGATGGACAACATTGTTCCCTCTGGCTCATCCAATTGTGTCTCAGGCCTGAACAAATACTCGTTTGGTACTCGCCATGCCTTTCCTGCGATGCCTGGCATCCGTGCAAAGGCAATGTCTGTCCTATATTGAAACATCTTGGGGTCTACTGACACCCCCTCTGTACTGTGCGCCCACAATATGCTTGAACGATCTGTTTTACTTTCAACATGTGTATACCTGCTGTTGAACATATTATGCATTTGTCTGTGAATGAAATGGTCATGTTTAGTCTGCTCATGATGTCTTGTGCCAGTATGTTTACAGGTGTCTGTCGAGAGTAAAGTAAGGTTATTGAGAAGTTGTTATCTCCTATAGATAGTGAGATGTTATCAGTAAAAGGAACCACTTCTCGAACCACAGAGAATCCTTGAGTGTTCATGGCATCACCTGACAATGCAAATGTCCCTTCCCGGATGCATGACCTAGTCCCCCAGTTCAACAAGAAAGAAAAGGTTTTGTCGCCTATCGCCACCCCTATGCAAGGTTCCTCCGCAGGGTTGGGTGTGATCGACAGGATGGGACACATCAAGTTTGTCTGTGGACTGTCCTTTTGAGGGTACATAGATAGTACCTGTAACGCTCACCTGGTATCCACGGGGATGTCACTTAGCCTGTTCTGACCTCTTACGACCTTGAACCCTTCCCTTTGATCCACAGCTCACCTTGTTTTCTTGGATAGTGTGCTCTCAGTCATGCTTTCAGCGCAGGGGCGCGTTGATTGATGCAGACTCGTTGCTGCCTAGTTACTTCACTGGCAAGAGTCTGACAGGTAAGTAGTCTTTTGAACAGTTCTCTAACTTTGTTCCTTTCCTTCCTTAGATGATGACCGGCGTCCGGGGATGGCGGCGTGCTGCTGAGATGAGTAGCGCTGAAGGTGCGAGAGCGCGATGTGCGATGCACCCCTTTCGTATTTGCATTGAACTGAGTTCTTTTTCTGTGTCTTTTAGGTGCCGCAACGTTTTCAGCATGGATGCCGGTTATGAAGAACAAATGCGGTGGGTAAGCGCAGTATGTGGCGCCTCTAGATGTTTCCACGCTAACCTGGAGTGTCTTTTCCCTCTTGCAGATGGATGAGAAGTTCCGGAGACAGAGTTCCTCCAGAGCGACTGGGATTCAGGTAAGCGTTTGAAGCTCGTACAGTATTTAAAAATAAGCAAAGATTTGCAGAATGCTTACTAATGCCTTTTTTCTGTTCTTTTCCATTTTCCTTGAGAAGCGGCGTGCCGGGATGGGAATGACACCGCCGAAGATGCCCGCAGAACAGAAGGAGCGATGAATGATGGGCAGAAGCGCTGCAAGGTAATGCTGTTCCTAACGGTGTTCTTGTTCTTGCAGGAGCTGAGCGCAGAAGAAAGATGCAGGCCTACTGGAGACCGATCCAAACATGGTGAGTGTCATGCTGCAGGTGCAGAAAACGCAAAGCATGTTTCTCAGCCTGGGTGTGGCTTAAATAGTCTCTGGGTATCCCAGGTGTCTCTGGGCTGAACCACACCCAAAAGACTAGACCGCACATGCAGTTCTGGGAACCGAAATATGTGGGGGCATCCATCCTGTCCCCATCAATGCACTACAAGTCCAATCCCCAATGTTATCCCATGAGAGTGAGTGAGTCTGGTGCCACAAGCGCCACGTCTGACTCCAAGTGGGTCTTTGGAGGGATGTAGAGGCCCTTGAGGGCCATGTAGGTGATCGTGGCCTGGCTCCAGCCTGACCTCTTGGAGGGCTGGGGACATGAGGGGCAGGAATCATGACAGCACCCCTCAACCCCCTCCCAAGGCCCCTCTCAAGGTGGCTCTTCTGTCTGGTCCTGGTTTTGTTGGATGGTTTTGATGAAATCGTCTAAGCAAGCGAGGTGCATGGATGTACTCACAACACAAGGCACCCATGTCCTGTCTTGTGGACCATACCCCTTCCAGTCTACTAAGTAGTATAATTTGGATCTGACGTACTTTGAATCTAGGATGTCCTTGACTTCGAATTCTGGCTCCCCGGCGACTACTACTGGCTGCGGTGGCGTTGCTACCCGGGTCCCAGGTTGAACAGGTTTAAGGAGAGACACGTGGAACACATGATGAATCAGCATGTTTGATGGCAAAGCTAGCCTGTCCGCCACAGGATTTATCACGGCGGTGACGGTGAATGGACCCAGGTATCTTGGACGGAAAGTTTGGGCTCCTTTAATGGACACGTGTTTAGACGCCAGTCAGACCTTGTCTCCAACTTGGAAGTTGGGGCCCTTTGCTCGGCGTTGATCAGCAAACTTCTTTTGGCGATTCTTAGCTTGAAGTAGGTGTTAGTTGCCCTTTTTAAAGGTTTGAGAAATGGTTGTGTGCAAGGTTTTGACTGCTGGCATTTCCAGGGTTGTAGGAATGTCCAACTCAGAAGTACGTGGGTGCCTGCCATACATGGTATAAAAGGGTGGCTGCCCAGTGCTGGTGTGTAGGGAATTATTATAAGCATATTCAGCTATCCATAATAGGTCGAACCAGCTTCCTACAGCTTGGTGTAACATGCAACGTAGAAACTGCCCGATCGTCTGATTTGTCCTCTCAGTTTGACCATCCGTTTGGGGATGGTGACTGGTGGATAGCCGGATGTCGATCTGGGCCATAGAGCAGCATTTTCTCCAAAGTTAGATACGAATTGAGTACCTCGGTCTGAGACCAAAACTGAAGGAAACCCATGGAGCCATACAATGCCTTCAAGAAATACCTTTGCCAGAGGGGAAGCATTTGGGAGCCCCTTAAGAGGAATGAAATGTGCCATTTTTAAAAATAGGTCCACGACCACAAGAATAGTGTTAAACCCTTGACTGGGTGGTAAGTCAGTAATAAAATCGAGGGACGTGTGCCAGGGTGCTGGTGGGATTTCCAATGGTTGTAATAGCCCAGCCGGTTTCTGCTTGGATGACTTGTTTTGAGCACACACTCCACAAGATAGGATGAATTAGATAATGTCTTTACGCCACGTGGGCCACCAATAATTTCGTTTTACCTTGGCTAGGGTTTTAGCGATTCCGGGGTGGCCCTCGATCAAGGAATCATGATAACCAGACATGACTTGTTCTCGTAGTTCTTGGTTTGGTAAGAATAAACGATTCCTGAAGTAGGGCAACTGATATTTTATCATGTAATGTTCTCCTTGTGTGCTCCACGCTTGTAATTGATCCGGACTCATCAGGTTTTGGATTTCTTCATGTAATTCTTTCTGAGTTATGGTTGCTGTGATTCCTAGGAGCTTGTCACTCGGGATGATTGCTATTGGGCCAGGGGTCTGATACCCTTGCTCTTCCACCCCCATACGGGAAAGGGCATCGGCCTTCCCGTTTTTCACCCCTCGTCGAAATGTAATCACGTAGTCATATTCAGCAAAAAAAAAAGAGCCCATCGTAGTTGTCGTGAGGATTGGGCCTTTGCTGTTTTTAGGTACTGGAGGTTCCGGTGGTCAGTTATTACGGTGATTGTGTGTCTGGTGCTCAAGAGGTAGTGCCGCCATGCCTTAAAGGCTGACTTAATGGCCAGGAGTTATTTGTCTGTGATAGTGTAATTGAGTTCAGGGGGTGTGAATTTACGCGACCAGAAGGCAACAGGGTGTAACTGGCCCGTTTCGGGGTCCTTTTCTGAGAGGACGGCTCCCATAGCCATGCTTGAGGTGTCCGTTTCCACCAGGTATGAGAGATCAGGGCGAGGGTGGCGTAAGATTGGGGCAGATGTGAATCTTGCTTTGAGTTCCTGGAAAGCCTCCTCGGCGTCTGTCCTCCACTGGAACCTTTTGTTGCTTTTCCTTAGTAATGACGTGATGGGATGCACGATTTGCGAAAATCCTGGCATGAACCGGCGGTACAAGGGATGGCCAGTTCAGGATAGCATCTACCTTGTGTACATCCATTCGGATTCCATTCGGGCTGAGAATAAAGCCCAGCAATTCAACCTCAGAGACGTGGAATGAGCACTTTTTGAGCTTGGCGTAGAGCTGGTGTTGACGGAGTTTCTCCAATACGGATCGGACGTGTTTAACGTGGTCCTGCTTTGATACGGAATATATTAGGATATCGTCGATGAACACTAGAGCACAGATATCAATCAATTCCCGTAGGACATCGTTCATGAAGTATTGAAATGCAGCAGGCGCGTTGCAAAGGTCAAAGGGCATTACTTGATATTCGTACAAGCCGTATTTGGTGCGAAAAGCGGTTTTCCATTCGTCCCCCTGTTTTACGTGAACAAGGTGATATACCCCCCTCAGGTCTTTGACTTGATCAAGCAATTCAGGGATCAGTGGCAGGGGATAGCGATTTTTTTACGGTAATCTGGTTCAGTGCGCGATAGTCGATGCACGTTCTCAAGTCCCCCTCCTTTTTCAGTATGAAGAATAGAGGACTGGCTGCTGGAGACTTCGAGGGACGGATGAACCCGTTGGCCAGGTATTGGTCAAGATAGGCCTTCAGGTGCTGGTTTTCTGGTTCCGTGAGTGCGTAAATTCGCCCACTAGGGATTTGTGCGCCGGGTATCAGGTCGATTTGGCAATCGTATGGTCTATGCAGTGGCAGGGTATTAGCCTGTTCTTTCTGAAAGACATCTTGAAAGTCCTGGTATTCACTTGGTAGGGTGCCGATTGCCACAGTCGCAAGCGTGGAGGTTCTGGTGTCTATTGGTTGTTTCTCTTGGCGATAACATGTGTGGGCGCAAGTCTCGGGAAAGGCCAATTCTTTTGCTCGCCAATTGATTCGAGGATTGTGAGCTACCAACCATTGCATTCCCAAAATCAACCGGAACCGCGGTGCCTTAAAGAGGTCGAAAACGATAGATTCTTGGTGTCCATCCTGGCACAGAAGGGTTAAAGCTGCAGTGCATTGGGATACTGTACCAGAAGCTATTTCCATGCCGTTGACATTGGTAACAGTGTCAGTGGTTGATTTAGGGCGTAACGGGAGCCCCATCTTTGCCACAAGATCCTGGTCGATGTAATTCCCAACGGCTCCACTGTCTATGTAGGCTGTTACTGCGTGCATCCAAGATGGTTGTTGGTAATTGATCAAGACCACAGATAGTGCAAAAGGGGAGGTCTGTAGTTCACTTTCTTCGCTCGACAAGTGGACTCCTACACTTGCCGGGCTGGGGAGTTTTCTGTTTCCTTGATGGTATCTTCCTTGTCCGTGGCCCCTACCCTCCTCCTCGGTGGCTTCACAGGGCACTCTTTAAGGAAATGACTTGACCTTCTACAGTACAGACATAACTGCTGCTGTCTCCTTTTATCCCTTTCCGCTTTAGTCAAGGGGGATCTGACACCCCCCCCCCCGATTTGCATTGGTTCTCCTGAACCTTCCGTTCCGGCAGCAATGTCCTTTCAACGCACATACATAGTGCGAGGGTCCGGTCTGGTTCGATCTGCTCTTCGGTCCTGCAACCTATGATCCATTTGAACAACAAGGTCAATGAATTCTGAGCAGTCTTTCGGGGGTTCACTACTTGTGCGAGAACATCCTTGAGCTCCCCCGCAACCTCCGATGAAATAACGTGGTTCTCTTCTCCACTGGTCATTCTGCTTCAACTACGTGTCTATTGAACGTGGTTATGTATGTTAATAGGTCTTGAATCCCTTGGCGTAGGGACAGAAGTTCGTTGTCAAATGCCTGCCCATGAGTATGATGGGCGAACAGCTTTTCCATCTCCTGCTGAAAGCCCCTGAAGTCATACAGCAAAAGATCGTCTTGGGCCACAAAGGGTACAGACCAGTCCGTGGCGCTACCACTCAGGTAGGATAGCACAAAAGCGACCCGTGATTGGTCATTCGGAAAGGCCCCTGGCCTACAAAGGAAGTGCAGGCGGCACTGGTTCATGAACGTTGCAAACCTCTTGGGATCCCCCGTAAGTCGTTCGGGGCGGGGCCAAGGGAACTGCCCCACGAAGGGTTATCTGAACGGGATTGGCTGATGGTGCTGGCATCGAGGGTACGCTTCCTGGCAATGGTGCATGCCCTACTTGTGACTGGAGAAGTTGCCGGCTTAAATCATGAATGCGTTCTTTGGCTATCAGCTCTCTCCTCAGGGTGTTGGTCTCCTGACTGGCTGCATGTACTTTAGAACGTAGCTGCCCCAACATGTGGGCTAACTAGTTGGTTTCCGACGTTTCCATGACGTCCAGGTGGATTTTGATGTGAGGCTTTGCGTTCTGTAACGCTCACCTGGTATCCACGGGGACCTCACTCAGCCTGTTCTGACCTCTTACGACCTCAAACACTTCCCTGGAGGCTATTCGACTGGAGACTGGGCCTGAAACACAGGATTGGTAGAGTTTAACTCCCTATTGTCTCAGTGTGCTTGAACCCCTTCATCCCCGGGGTCCAACCCTTCCCTTTGATCCACAGCTCACCTTGTTTTCTTGGATAGTGTCCTCTCCGTCATGCTTTCAGCGCAGGTGCGCGTTGATTGATGCGGGCCCGTTGCTGCCTAGTTACTTCACTAGCAAGAGTACGACAGGTAAGTATAAGAGTCTTTTGAACAGTTCTCTAACTTCATTCCTTTCCTTCCTTAGATGATGGCCGGCGTCCGGGGATGGCGGCGTGCTGCTGAGATGAGTAGCGCTGAAGATGAGGGAGAGCGCGATGTGCAATGCACCCCTTTCGTATTTGCATTGAACTGAGTTATTTTTCTGTGTCTTTTAGGTGCCGCAACGTTTTCAGCATGGATGCCGGTTATGAAGAACAAATGCGGTGGGTAAGCGCGGTACGCGGCGGCTCTAGATGTTTCCACGCTAACCTGGATTGTCTTTTTCCCTCTTGCAGATGGATGAGAAGTTCCGGAGACAGAGTTCCCCCAGAGCGGCTGGGATTCAGGTAAGCGTTTGAAGCTCGTACAGTATTTAAAAATAAGCGAAGATTTGCAGAATGCTTACTAATGCCTTTTTTCTCTTCTTTTCCCTTTTCCTTAGGAAGCGGCGTGCCGGGATGGGAATGACACAGCCGAAGATGCCCGCAGAACAGAAGGAGCGATGAATGATGGGCAGAAGCACCGCAAGGTAAGGCTGTTCCTAACGGTGTTCTTGTTCTTGCAGGAGCTGAGCGCAGAAGAAAGATGCAGGCCTACTGGAGACCGATCCGAACACGGTGAGTGTCACGCTGCAGGTGCAGAAAACGCAAAGCATGTTTCTCAGCCTGGGTGTGGCTTAAATAGTCTCTGGGTATCCCAGGTGTCTCTGGGCTGAACCACACCCAAACGACTAGACCGCACATTTTTGTCTTACTGTAGACTGAGGATGGAATGCAAAAGACAAAGCTGTATTTATTTTCTGAAAATCATTTCCTTTATCACATTTCATGCCTTCCTTTATTCATATCAATTTCTCACTCTTAGCGTCACTGCAGAAGTAAAAGGCTGGCTTCCATAACATGACATGAATTCCCAAATGTAATATCATTGGTAAAGGGAACCTAAGTCAGTTCTGCTATCGATTCGTTTTTGGAAACATTGTGACCAATTCAAGTGTATAGTATAATGCAATCAAAAAAGTGAGAAACAACTATTTTTAAAGGCTCTTCTAAATGTAGTGCTTACAAGATATGTGATTCTGAGGTGTCTCCACTTGAACAAGAACAGTTTATTTAGTGAGTTGAGTTACTCTTCTGCCATACATTTTCACAGCTTGTAATTTAGAGGGAGTCATTTTAAAGTCAGAAATATTGTGGTGGGGAATTATCTCCTTGAACATATTTTTGAAGGAGTTATTCTGGATCTTCTAATGGAGGACTTATGTAAGGCACAAAAATACATAATGTAATGCAGAATGACCCACTGTGATGTGCTACGTTTCAGAATTCCTATTTTGGTAAATTGGTTTCTCGTTTAATACAATGATTAAAGGCGAAAGTCTAATTCTGTGTGATGTTGCTAGTTGCGGAACTTGAGTTTGAAAACAATCTATTTTTTCCTAACTTCTTGTGGATTTTAACTCTCATGATAATTAAACAGCTCTGAGAACCATCCCTATTTGTCCCCAATAGCAGTTCCACAAAGAATTCTTCTGAAAGTTCAAACACTTTTATTAAATGTGCATTTTAAAATAATCATGTATTTTTCAACAGGATGGCTTGATTGTGGAAAACATGCATGATGTTCCCTACTCACTTTGTATTGGCCCAGAAGTTACAGCAGCAATGACTGCAATTTGTGCTGCTGTGAGACAAACATGTTCACGTCTGCCACTGGGTATCCAGATACTGTCATGTGCGAATCAACAGGCAATGGCAGTTGCTCTTGCATCAGGTAATTTATATATATTACATCAGCACACAATTCCTCAAAGACTGATGGTTCTGATGGTCTGTAAACACTTTAATTCACATCTACCCCTTCACCTGAATACTATCCTCTCAATTTTATGTAAAATGGTTGGAAACGCAAAATATGATATTCTTTATTGTTTCACCGGCATCCCGATAATTATTTTCCACTTTCCTTTAACAAATAGTCTCACTGCCGCTAAATTCTTGTTTGGTGACTGCCATCACATCATTGACTTGGTGAGGATGAGCTGTTACTCTATTCTTTCCCTGAGTAGTCATGAATGGTCATGTTTGACCTTCATTGCCCTTGATAGACTATGTCATCAGCAGGAACATCTTCCAGCGTTACGGTCAAAGACCATAGAATGCCTTATGAATGCTTTCTCCAATTCACTGCATCATTGCACTGCTAATTAACCACAGTCATTCATTTTTTTAAATGAAATCTGTTTATTGATATATCTGCATCAACAGCAATGCTTTATGCAAAAATACCATCATTCCAGCAATTCCATATCGAACAACAGGGTGATCATCTTTCCAATAGAACCTCAAGTTACAGGACGGGCCGCTTCCAAGTACATTCACATATATTACTCCGGCAACAACGGGTTAAGGCAGGGGGGTTGAAGGGAGTGATTTAACCTCCTATACAGGCCAACGCAGGTGGGCATTCCAAAACGAGTTCTTCGGTCTATCACTAATACCTTTATTCTTGCCACCATATTCCAATCAGGGGGCCTGTCATCTGAGTCGCTGAACATTGCTTGCAGGAGGGCTTTCCAAGCTTCCATATTGTCTGTGGGCTCTCTAAGCCAGTGATGAATCTGATGACATCATCACTCCTTTCCTGAAAGTAGCCTCTTCCCATCTAGCCAGGGGACGGCAGCCACTACAGAATCCTGACCCTGGGGGGACGACCACATGTGGGGAAGTGACCCTCATGGGGGGAGACAGGCATCAGTAGAAGAGTCAGGGCATCCCCCTTTCCCTTTTAGGTTTACACCCTCCATTCCCCATGCCTTAATGGCATGTTGTGGTAAATGTCTCCAATATCATAAAAGACTTGCTGGGGGCATCCCGCAATATCCTCTAAATAGAATGACAAGGACTAACTGTCAATCCTAGGTATATGAGTCCTTTAAAAATACTGGGACGCGAAAGATGAAAGGAGTTATGAAGATCACTAGAGCACGGAAGCCCACACAGCGCTCTAGTTGTTGGAAGGGGGCACACAATGCCAGGAGGTTTATATCCTGACAACTGATGCAAACCATAGAGATATACCTGGCAGGGGCAGGCGTCTCCCTTTAGGACTGGAGAAAACTCAGAGGAGGCTGGGCTGCAGAGAGGATCGGGCAGGCTGCGGGAACCAAGGACAGGGCTTTGAGAGCTGGAAGTGCTCCGGGAAATGTTGTTCCATGAGCACCAAAGAACCAGAGGTCTGCCAAAGAGACATCAGAAACAGCATGTGGCTGTTTGAGGTTGCTGGAGACCAAATGGGAAGGCAAGCAGAAGCGAGTTTCTTCCCTGAAGCATCTGCAATCGGCAGCAACCGGACAGCACGTGGGACGCCAACGCCATTATTCCAGACCAGTGAGCCAAGTGGGAAGAGGTGGGATGCCGGCTTGCTTCACGGCAAAAGCCGCGCATACTGAGGAAAAGCCGAAAGACGCAGCCTGTGTGGGCAGGAAGACATCTGAAAGGGAGAAAAACCGAACAAAGTTCTAAGTAGAGGGTTGCAGACCCGTTTGATGAAGAAAGTGTGAATAAGGGTGCAACCTGATGTTGTGCGAGTCTCGGACCAAGGTCCTAATTGGAAAAGACCTAGCAGAAGTGTGTGTACCAGGCAAAGAACTGGGGCGGGAGTGAGAAGCACTCCCATGCCCTTGGGATTGTAAATTGAGTGGTGTCTGAGAAAGCCCTCACAGGATGGTATACCTGGCAAAGCCAAGTGTATAAAGGAAATCCTAAGGAAGATGCATTCCTTTGGGATTGTGAATTGAGTGAACTGTCTAAGAAAGCCCTGGCATTAGAATATACCAGGCAAGGCCAAGTCTGTAAAGTAAACTGCCAATACCACGGGGAGGAAGTTGTGCTCTTGGGCTATAAAGAAATTGGTTATTCTTTCTGAACAGTGTTTTTTTTATTGTGGAGAGAAACTTGGGGAAGGGTGTCATCGCCTGGAACTGTGAACATTATCTATTTTGAACCTTTTCGTTGGAGCTATACTTTTCCTTTGAACATTTGTGCACTTTCAAGGCCAAAAACAATCCCCTTAATACCTTAGTTACTTTTAGAATGTGACGGCTAGGATAGGATTTTGGACACAGGACATTTTGCTTTGGAAATCTTAATGCAGGTCAGACTCTTGGTTTTGGTTGAGGTAGGGAAATACCTCCTAGAGCAGGGATAGTGGGGCATTTTCCAACTGCTTTTATTTAGAATAAAAATGTATATCAATCATTAAGAGTCCTCTGTGTCTGTCTCTCATTCTTGGCTCCTCACAGGCCCCTTTTCATGTCTCTATACCACTCTGCAGTTTCTGCCACAGACCACTTTTTTATATCTGCCCACCAAAGTACATATGTCGGACCAGCTCTCTGCTTCCATGTCGTGTCTATCCTTCTTTTAGCTAATATAAATGCCTGGTCCATTACTTTAATTACATGTTTAACCTTCTCTGGCCAGGATTAAATACTCAACAGACACTCCTCTGGGTTCCACTGATATCTGTCCCTCCAGCTCCTGCCTGTCTAATCTGCCAGAAAGCCTAATTGACCGGCACTGCCAGAAAATATGTATAATGTCTGCTGGTTCAGTTCCACATCATGGACAGTCAGGGGATGTCTGTTTGTTATACTTCGCTAACCTGTACAGTGTAATGTATGTCCTATGGAGAACATTAATTTGGATCTGTCTGTGTCTTAACATTTCTAGAGACACGTTTCACAAATATCAATGCACATTCCCATTGTTTTCCCTCAAATTTGAGATCCAAATCTTTTTCCCATGCTTGTTTAATCTGTGGCGCATTTGTTTTTATGCTAGATAGCAAACCCCTATATGTCCTTGACACCGGCTTCCAACCGTTTTCCAGCTCATACAGCAGGGACAATACTTCATCGTATTTAGGTTTGTCAAGCCAGTCCGGACATTTCTTTTTAGCAATCTGTGTAAGCTTCATATACCGCAAGAATTGCCCGATATGCAACCCTTATTCTTCTACCATCTCTGAGAATTCCCCAAATAACCCATCTTTGAAGACATCTCACCAAGTTTCGAGTCCCATAACCTTCCATCCTTTCATACTTCAGAGGTTGTTCCCATCATTGCTCATATGTGCTGATCGAGGTATATGTGAGGCGCATGCATCTTGCAACTTAAGGATCTGCACTATTCTATTCCATATCTGCCGTCCCAGCAACAGTGAAGTGGGTGTATCTAGCAGGCAACGACTGCTTGTTTGTCCCCTTGCATTAAGGTCCCATCTAACAAGTGTTCATCTGCCACCCACGACGCCAGGTTGCCTGAGATGCTAAGTAGTACAACTCAAATCATGGGAGCGGAGTTCCACCGTTCTCATACTTCATGCATTTAAAAAAAACAACATTTTATTGATTTATTAACAGTGCAACTTACAGACTTGCATATACATTCACATGCCAATAAATAACCGATTGTGTCAGTTTATTCTCCTACCCCCCAACTACCCCTGCCCGCTTTCCAGCCTATTTCACCACTGTCGGCTCTTAAACAATGCAACTGACTGTGCTCAGTATCTCCATTAGTCTCTAGTCCACCGGTTGCGACATTGCATGACCTCCCCCATGGGATCCATTGTGCGCCGAGGCCATCAATTCCGGCAACATATGCTTCCAAGAGTCCAAATCTACATTTCGTTCACCTTGGCACCGGTGGCCAGCCTCTTGCCACACTGAGGTTTTTGCCAGCGTCCATTTCTGGAGGTCCTTCCACCACATGCGTACTTCCGGACCTTTGCTTGCTTTCCATCCCATCACTATCCTACATTTCGCCAGGATATATGCCAGGTCTTTCAACTTACTAACGTGTATTGCTTGCTTCGGTCGTGCAAAGCTACTGAGCAAACAGGCAATGGGTGATCCAATGTCTAATGTTATACCTACTTTGGCCAAGGCCTGGGGTATCTCTTCCCAGTATGCAGTCCTTTGTACAAGCCCAAAATATGTTGACCATAGCCCCACGGCTAAGGGCACCTAGGCAAAGGGCGGCTCCTACTTGGCGGTTCCCTGTTAGTGTCTGCAGGTGTCCGCATTGGATGCCAGCAGCCAAGCACTTTCCTTCCTACTGGCCACCTCCCACCTGCAGGTGGTTCAAGCCCTGCTATTTGATAGTGTGACCGTACTGTTGAGTACTATAAAATTTTGTTGTGGAAACTAGGCCTTCTCTCCCCCTTCATGAATCTCAATCTTAGGTGTGTTTTCCTTGTATTGTTATAATATGCACTGTACCTGTATTTAAAAATATTTGCGTTGTGAAAACTAGGCCTTTCTCCCCCATTCAGGAATCTCAATCTTAGGTGTGTCTCACCTGTCGTAACAATAATGTGCTTTTTGTGAGCTCCTTAATCCTGAGTGTCATCGTCCTGTCCTATTGCTCAACGTGCTTGACTCTCGCTGTCATGCCTGCCTACTCTTTGTCCGCGCTAGTGTCTCCCCCTTTCCCTTTCACCTCTCTCCTCGCCCACCCACCCCATGGTGCTCTCTGTCTCTCCTATATTATCCTGTCCTCACTCTCCTCCTATCAGCTCCCTCCCTCTATTCCATGCTCTTCCTCTGGCCCTTCTGCAGCCGCCCCCTCCCTCCTTCTCTGCTTTTCCTCTTTTCTCAGCAGACAAGGTTTCTAGACAAGTCTGATCTATGAAAGTCTCGTCGAAACAGGTTCACCCCTGTTCCTCCAAAACTATCAAGGACCACATCGACTCCCTGGCTCCCGCCCTGGCTGATTTCTGTAATCACACCTTCGCCACTGGAGTCTTCCCATACCCCCTGAAGCACTCACTTGTGCATCCTCTTCTCAAGAAACCCTCTGCCGACCCCTGCTGCCCGGCTAACTACTGCCCAGTCTCCATCACTCCCTTCCTGGGCAAGCTCCTGGAGAAACTGGCCATCTCCCAGCTTAATCTCCACACTGAATCTGTTGGTTGTCTTCATGACCATCAGTCTGGCTTCAGAGCTGCCAAAAGCATGGAAACTGCTCTTCGGAACATCCGTGAAGACCTGCACTCCAACCTTGACTCCAACACCCCATGCATCCTCATCTTGCTTTATCTCTCTTCTGCCTTTGACACTGTCAATCATGCCATCCTGCTCAACTGTCTCCATGATAACCTGTGTATCACTGGTCAGGCACTAGCGTGGGTGACTTTGTTCCTCTCCGACCGACCCTCCCAGGTCCAACTTGGGTCCTTCCTCTCCGATATCTTTTTCTCTACCTGTGGTGTACCCCAGGATCTAACTTCTCTCCCTGGCTGTTCAACCAATACCTGGCACTCCTTGCCCACCGCATCACCGCTCTCTGGCCCAACTGTCAGTGCTATGCACATGATACCCATCTCATTTTCAGGCTACCCTCAGCCTCCTCCTCTCCTTCCCTCATCTCTGACTGTCTGTCTGCCATCCAGGAGTTGTGTGTCACCAATGACCTCTGCCTTAATGCCAGTAAGACTGAGATTCTACTCATCGGCACACCCACACCCTCCTTCCCTGCAGCTCTCTGGCCGGCCTCTCTTGGCCCTCTTCCTGCTCCCACCTGCAGGGCTAAAAACCTCCGGGTCATCTCCGACTCCACACTCTCCTTCTCTCCTCACATCTCTGATGTCTCTAAGAAGTCGCACTACCAGCTGCACCTCCTCAGAGTTATTCTTCCTTTGCTCGCCTTCCCCCAGAGGCTCACTGTCTCCAGAGCCCTGGTTCCCTCTAGGCTGGACTATTGTTACAGCCTCTATCTAAAACTGTCTGCCTCTACTCTCCGCCCTCTCCAACTTATCCAGAACAGAACTGCGAGACTTGTCCTTGGCCTCAAGCCCAGGGATCGTATCTCTCCAGGACTGAAATCCCTGCACTGGCTCCCAGTGGCTGCGAGGATTAAGTACAAAACCCTCTGCATTGTCCACAAGGCCTTCTAGGGCCTGGGGCCGCAATACCTTCAACTCTCTCTTCCTAAATATGTTCCTTCCCGAGCTCTTTGCTCATCCGCATCCAACTCCCTCAGGGTCAGTCGCTTCTGCAAGCAACGAGTTGGTGGCAGATCTCTCTCTTCGGCAGGGGCCTCCCTCTAACCTGCCTCCCTGAAACTTGAGGAGAACCATCTCCTGTTCCAGATGCACCTCAAAACCTTCCTCTTTGCTTCTGCTTTCTCTCCCCCCCCTCCCCTGCTGAATTCCTGGTAGAAACTGCACTGGTTACCTGGCCACCCTTTCTGATCTCGGGCCCAGGCCCCACCAGTTGCCCACCTGCACTGCCTCCCTGGCAACCCCTGCACCTGAGGACTGTTTTTCTGTGTCCCTACAGTCCCCCTACCATCACTTATGTCTGCACTTACCTTGCACTTGCCACCAGCTGGCCGTTCTATTTATCTTATTTATTCCACCATCCCATGTACTGCACTTTCCTCTCTACCTCCCCCCACACACCTTTCCTGTTCCCCCTCGCTATGCACTTGCCACGTCCCACCTTGAAACACTTGTGTATAGGCGCGTTATAAATGACATATCATATCATATCCTATCAATTACTCCTGCAAGTCTGCTTCCCAGTTACACCTGGTCTGAACAAGCACATATCCACCGGCCCTAAAATTAACAACTCGTATATTGTCGATACTGCATGCCCTCCTTCTGACATATCGTAAAGTGTTTCTATTGTTTAATCTTCCTGCAGTACCCTGTCTGTTGCCGGCCATTTCTGCTTTAGTCTGGAGAGGAGTCTGGCACAAATTATATGTTGGCCCATCTGTACGCCTGTTTCTAAGGCAAGTGCACTAAAGTTCATCGGTCTCCCTTCATGTAGCACATCTCCCACCATCGCTACCCCCACGGGTCCCCAATACTTTCTTACATTTAGTCTAAGTTGTGCATCCTCCCCCTTCAGTGTGACCAATGGGATCTGGGCAGAGTAGGGTGCTTCTTTCCCTAATAAATGACAAGCTCTGTGCCATATTGTCGTGCCCAGTATCAGCAGCAGCAGAGGTTTCGGGGTCCTGCGGCACAGCGGTCCATATCACCTCTTTCAAAATGATTGCGGTGCCTGCTACCTGTAGCAGCAGAGTATCCTGGGTCTGTTCATCTGACAGCCAGTTTGTGACAAATTGATGTTGGCTCGCCACAAAATACCCTTCAAAATTGGGCACTTTTATACCCCCTTGATCATACGGGTTCTGCAATTTCGTTAGTGCCATTCTGCATCTCGAGTTATGCCATAGGAAGGTATGACATGTAGTGTCAAGTTTCCTAAAAAAGGCTTTAGGTATGTCGTACAGGACGTTAGTGAAGTAATTAAGGAGCCTCGAGAGCACCACCATCTTCAATAACGCAGCTTTCCCCATTAGTGAGAGCGGCAATCTGGCCCAGAAGGTCATGGATTTCTCAATTTTATCTACTGTTTTTAGTGTGTTTTGTATGTGTTCTGTCTTTTGATCATGGAAAATGTCAACTCCCAGGTATCTAAATGTGTTCAGCTCCCATTTAATCGGTAGTACCAGCAATGTGTTCACAGGTTTCCACCTGTACCCTGCTAGGGGGAACAAACACGACTTCTGTGCATTGATCGTGATACCAGAGAAGTCTGCATAGCGCTTGAACACATCTAGAAAATACTGTACGTTGGTTTTTGGGTGTTGTAGGTATAGAATCATATCATCAGCATATAGAGAAATCAGGTTTCTGCGGCCGGTGTAACTATATCTGCATCTTGATATTCCTTTTGGAGATACACGGCTAATGGTTCTAAGGCTAGAATAAATAATATAGGAGACCATGGGCAGCCCTGTCGTGTGCCTTTACTTAACAGCCATTGTTCTGAAATGAGGGTGCCTGTTATGATGCGTGCTACTGGATTACTATATAGCAGCTGTACCCATTTGATATATGTGGGCCCCATGCCGAAGCTTTTCAACACTGCCAGCAACCATGGCCATCTGACCGACTCGAATGCCTTGACTGCGTCGAGTGAGGCTACAGGTAAATGATGTGTACTTCCTTAGGTGTGGTCTATGATATGATGTAACCTCCAAGGTTACATGTAATATTTCTGTCCAGAACATACCTTGACTGGTCTGTGTGTATGAGCTTGGATATTGCTGGCTTAAGCCTGTTGGCCATTAGAGCTGTTAGACATGTCCCATCTCGATTAAGCAGTGAAAGGAGTCTGTACGATCCGCAGTCGTATCAGGCTTATTGGGCTTCAATAGTGGGATAATAATTGACTCTCTCAATGACATCAGTAGAGTGCCTATGTCTGACGCTTCATTAAGCGTAGCTAGCAACGGGGGCATGACATCTGCCATGCATTCTTTATAAAATTCACTGGGTAATCTGTCTGCCCCAGGAGCTTTACTGGTCGGCAACTCCCTTATAGTGTGTTCTAATTGCTCTATGGTTATGGAGGCTTATAACTTGTCAGCCGCCTCTGCGTCCAATTTTGGGAGATCTATGTGTGAGAGAGTCTCATCTATCTCTGACAACTGGGTTACTAATGTCTCTGCATAAAGCTCCCTGTAATAATCGTGAAAACATTTATGCCTTCCTGCGTCCCGCACTCCTCCCCATTCTCCCCTACTATTGCTCGTATCAAATCCCACTTGGATTTGTTTTTATATAGCCAGGCCAACAAGCGCCCTGGCTTATCTCCTTCGGCATGTTGTCTTTCTATGTATTTCTTATAGCTCAGCCTGCCCAACCTTTCCCAGTGCTCTAGACATTCCTGCTGCAGACTGGCACAATCTTGGACTTGTTCCTTGGACACGTCAGCTGAGCGTTCTATGGCTTCTAGTTTAAGTTCCACTTTGTGTAGAAACCTTTCTATCGTGGTTTGCATTCCTTTTGTTTTAGCTATTGCCACTCCCCTAATCACTACTTTAAAGGCTTCCCATAGTATACCCTCTGATCCTTCACTCCCTCTCTTAGGTGTTCTCGAAACACTGCGACTCGCAGGGATTCGCCTCCAAGCCTCTATGTCGGGATGCGTGCCCTGGGGGGGGGGGGGGGGGGGGTAGTTCTGCCAGGTGACCACCAAGGGGTCATGGTCTGATAGTACCCGTGCTTTGTATTCTGCCCTTTTAAATTCAGATAGGATCTCTTCCCCAGTGAAGACATATTCTAGTCTGGTGTATAGATCTTTGGGGGCAGTGTATTGTGACTATCCCCAGGCTTGAAGGTGTAGTGTTCTCCATATATCGGACAATTTGAATGCTCATAACCGTGTATTCAATGCCTTAGCCGAAGGGGCGGCTTAAGTGGGTAGTTAAAGTCTCCTCCCCATATTAATGTGGCATCCCTGTATGGGCTGATTCAGGCTTATAGCGAACGAAAATAGGCTGTTGTATCTTTATTCGGTGCGTAAGTGTTAATGACGCAGATTTCTCTGTTCCACCAGTCCCAGCACTCCGATCATCCTGCCATCCTTATCTTTAAAGGTCTTAAGTACTTTGAATGGAACAGATGGCGCCACCTATACTAGAACCTCTCTAGCATATGACGAGCCTAGGGGTGTGCCTGTCAGGGTGCAGGCATTGGGACTGTGTAGAGGGGAGCCTGGAGTGAGCTGTGGACGTGGTCCACACATGAGGAAACACAAAAAACCCCAGCGCAAACGGATATTGCCTTATAAAAAGCTTCTGTGCCTTCTTTGCAGGAACAAAGGCCTACAAACTCCACTTCCCAGCAGGCCCTGGGCCGGAAACTACAAAACCCCACCCACGTTGGGTGGAGCACATCCGCGCATGCGCGCGCGCGCGCTTTAGCACGGGGCTTGTGCTTGAACTCCTGAACGAAGAGGACGTGTTCACTGCAGCTCCGAGGAAGGGGACGCACACGAGGGGCCACACCCCAGCCAGGCATCACCCGGGCCCCTCATACGCCTGAGATAAGTACCGCAAGCGCAGGGGAGCAGCTGCAGCACATGCTGGGAAACCTGCGCTTGGGCAGCAAAGCCGCGTTCAGGGGCGAACAGTCAGGAATCTCCCACGCGAAGCGGGGCACATGCAAGGGGGCACCGCCCAGACTCATGAAGTCCCCTTGTTCGGCAAAAGATAAGTGCAGCACGTAGCAGCCATTAATCCAAAGACCCGCAACGAAGTGCAGCGATCCCACGAGCAGTGCATATTATTTGCATGCATAATTAGCTATGTGCACCATCTAAGGGAACCGCAACTGGGAACATGGCGTGGCTTGTACTGAAGTCGCACTGCGCCACGTGCGGCTAGCGGCACGTTTATTATTTAATCTACGTGTGCATATTAATATTAACACGTGGATCAGCGTGAACTGCGGGGCCACGTGCGGCCTAACCGCATATCAGGGTGAAACCCACTCAAGGGGGCATACAAGTTAGAACGTGGCAATTTGGAGATGAGTGGGGGTGCATGAAGGAATGTCGTTTACCCACTGGATGCATCTGCTGTGTGTGTGAGGAAACACCCACAAGGTAGTAACTCATAACTCTCTTTGCAGCATTTATCTGCTCCGGAGACCGGACCTGAGAGTGCGCAGGCAGGAGGCCAGCACTCAAGAACAGAGATAAGTCCTTTTGCTCTAATTGCCTCATTAATGACAGACTGTAATGTGGGCATGTAATGTATATGCTGGTTTAGGTATGCATGTTTAATTGTTAGTTCGTATTTACCCTGACTCCCCCAGTCCTATCCACCTTCCCTCTCCTAACCCTTTTTCCGGTTATCCTGAAAACCAGTTCCTGTCCAACCAACGATTCCCTAACCCTCTTTCCCCGCCGGGGTCTCGGAGGTCTGTGTAAGCTGTGACTTGCAGGCACCCAGACCGTGGAGGGGGTGGTTGGTTCGTACCACTCCTGTGCTTGAAGATTGGAGCCTGACAGAAGCACAAGCCCAAGTGTAACAGGCGACCGAGTGGTGCGAACCAGCCTGTCATGAAGGAGCTTACCAAGGTCTTGCAGGGCCGCCAGGCTGAGCTTGCTGCCACCAGACAGGATTACGCTTTGTTAGCTACGCAAGTGCGCAGTTTAGCTGCACAAACAGCCCCCCTCCCTACGGAGCCTACGCTCCCTACGCCCGTACAAGTCCACGTTACTCCTGAACCTGTAGTACCCTTAGCTCCACCTGAAAGGTATGCGGGAGACCCCCAGAAATACCAGACCTTCATGACCCAATGCCAGCTGCACTTCCTTACGAAACCAGCAGCCTTCCGAACCATTCAAGCCCGGACCGCTTTTGTAATTTCGCTGCAGCTTGGGCAAACCCTTTAGTGCATAGGGATGATGGAGTGTTGCATGACTGGGATGAATTCCAGCTGGAATTCAGCAAGATCTTCAACCGGAAGGCAGCCGCCATGTGTAGGGACAGAGAATTGCTTACCTTGCGTCAAGGTAGCAAGGAGCTGGTGACCTATGTCACACAGTTTAATAGGTTGGTCGCTGAAGCTGAGTGGCCACGTGAAAAGCAAATGTCTCTCTTTTACCTAGGGTTACGTGACGAACTAAAAGACCTCATAGCCCAGGTAGATCTACAGCCCCAGGATTGTCCGTCAATGATTGATCTAGCATTAAGACTGGATCATGGGCAAGCTGAAAGTCGCGGAGACAAGAAGCTTGGGGCCCCGCGTCCCATAGCTAGGTTGGACCTCTTTGGGACTTCCCGTCCTCCCACATCTGTGGAGAGAGTGACAGGAGACGAGCCAATGCAGATAGGAGCTGTTCGCGGTCCTCTCACAAACAGGAGAGGAGCGTAGACGCAAGGAAGGGCTATGTTTGTACTGTGGTACCTCAGGGCACTTCGTAAAAGAGTGCCCTAATAAACCTAAGCCACAGGGAAACGCCTTGGCTCGGCAGTAGTAGGGGTGGTACAGTCGAGCCAGGCCGTGGAGATTGCCCCAGCAGTTGGTTTCAGCAATTATGCTCCGCATGTCACGTTGTCTGGTGTGTTAGGTTTCCTGGTCCAGGAGGTTATGGTTACATTGTTTTTGGATTCAGGAGCCACCAGCAATTTCGTTGATGTCGCGTATGCTAACAAGCTGGGACTACCTTTGTGTAGTAAATCTACTCCAGAATCCGTCAAGACGGTCTATGGTACCGCATTATGTTCTGGACCCGTCATCCAAAGCACACAAGTAGTAACCTTGCGTTGTCAGCAAAATCATCTGGAAGACATCCAGTTTGATTTGATTGCAGCACCACAATTCGGGATTATTTTGGGCCTTCCTTGGTTTTACAAACACAATCCCAAGATAGTGTGGTCAGAAAACAATGTTTTTTGTCAGAATTCTGCCTCGCACAGTGCTTAAAATCCGAAAAGAAACCATGCATAGCCTCAATGGAACCCTTAGACATGAGTGCCTTACCCGCCGAGTATGCAGAATATGCTGATGTGTTTAGTAAACATGCGGCGGAAAGCCTGCCACCTCACCGGCCATTTGATTGCCGAATTGACCTAGAGCCAGGAGCAGTCTTACCCTGCAGTAGGGTATATGCGCTCACTGAAGATGAAACAAAACATCTAAAGGAATATATAGACACTAACCTACGAAGCGGGTTCATTAGACACTCTAATTCCCCAGTCTCCTCGCCATTATTCTTCATACCGAAGAAGACCGGAGACTTAAGAACGTGCATCGATTATCGCGGAATTAATCGTATCACCATCAAAAGTCGGTACCCATTACCGTTAATTCCAGGCTTACTGGATCAAGTGCGGAAGGCGACCATATACACTAAACTAGATCTTCGAGGGGCATATCACCTGGTACGAGTACGGGCTGGGGATGAATGGAAAACAGCGTTCCGGACTAAGTTTGGCCTGTACGAGTATCAGGTGATGCCGTTCGGCCTCTGCAACGCCCTAGCTGCCTTCCAGCATTTCCTGGATGAAGTGCTACGTGAATTTCTAGATATCTTTGCGGTGGTATACATCGACGATATCTTAATTTACTCACAAGACAAACACGAACATGTCAAACATGTGAAGGCAGTACTCCAACGTTTACGAGAACATGGTTTGTTCGCTAAACTGGAGAAGTGTGAATTTCACTGTTCTACTGTGGAATTTCTGGGGTACTTTTTGACCCCAGAAATTCCACAGTAGAAGCCCGCGGGGAAAGGGCGCGGGGTGTTTGCGTCCCGCAGGGGGACTTTGCTTGGCCCAGGAGGGCCTTCGTATTTGGCCACGCCCCCCCCACTACTAACGCCTGGACTTTCAAGCCCGCCGGGTGAAGCCCACGGGGAAAGGGCGCGGGGTGTTTGCGTCCCGCAGGGGGACTTTGCTTGGCCCAGGAGGGCCTTCGTACTTTGGCCACGCCCCCCCCACTACTAACGCCTGGACTTTCAAGCCCGCCGGGTGAAGCCCGCGGGGAAAGGGCGCGGGGTGTTTGCGTCCCGCAGGGGGACTTTGCTTGGCCCAGGAGGGCCTTCGTACTTTGGCCACGCCCCCCCACTACTTATGCCTGGACTTTCAAGCCCGCCGGTTGAAGCCCGCGAGAAAAGGGCGCGGGGTGTTTGCGTCCCGCAGGGGGACTTTGCTTGGCCCAGGAGGGCCTTCGTACTTTGGCCACGCCCCCCCACTACTAACGCCTGGACTTTCAAGCCCGCCGGGTGAAGCCCGCGGGGAAAGGGCGCGGGGTGTTTGCGTCCCGCAGGGGGACTTTGCTTGGCCCAGGAGGGCCTTCGTACTTTGGCCACACCCCCCCCCCCCACTACTAACGCCTGGACTTTCAAGCCCGCCGGGTGAAGCCCACGGGGAAAGGGCGCGGGGTGTTTGCGCCCCGCAGGGGGACTTTGCTTGGCCCAGGAGGGCCTTCGTACTTTGGCCACGCCCCCCCCACTACTAACGCCTGGACTTTCAAGCCCGCCGGGTGAAGCCCGCGGGGAAAGGGCGCGGGGTGTTTGCGTCCCGCAGGGGTGTTCGCGGACCGCAGAGGGGGAGCGTTGCACTCCTGGTTTGCCTGCAGAGATGTCACTCCAACACTGAACAGAGGGAGGTTGGAGTTTGAAGCCGCTGCTCACCGTATGGAAGCTGCTGCCGTTTGCTGTCTGTCAAGGAGGTAACCTAGGTGACATTCTCTTACTGGCGCCTTTTTTTGCCCTATTTCTGAGTCTATTCTCTGGGTCCTTATGCCGGACCACCATGCTCAAGCCACCGGGGGGATCCCAGCCCCTGTACCCCTTGTGTTTTTTGGACCTGAGCTTGGCCCGGGTCCCCCTCCCGGCGCCAAGAGGAAATTCAGACAGCTAAAGAGGAATCGGATAGCGGGTCCCTTAGCTGCCTTGATAACACATTGTGCACCAGGAACCACCCATGAGGCCACAGCGCCCGCAAACCTTGGGGATACCCACCTCCTGCTCAATGAGATCCGTCATCTTTTGGATAGTCCAGGGGTAGAGCCCTTCCCCTTACCTGCACAGAGTCTGGTTGCTTTACCCTCTGGGCTCCGGCTGGATTCTCCCAATTCATCTGTTTTGGCTGCGGGGGACAGACTGACACTACCTGCCCAAACTGCCCAAAGGGGCATATCCTCCTCAAGCTCCCACAATAGTTCGTGGAGCGATATACTTTCATCTACAAGTTTAGAGGGTAGCTCCCACCTTGGTGTGTCCCCTTCTCGGTCGGTCGAGGTCATTATCCAAAACAATACATCTGCTGGGAGTAATCATGAGCCCAAATTGACCTCTGACCAACTTACCGAGGAAGCGCCCTTGCATAAGGGGTGTGGGTGTACCCAAGTATTGGCGGAACTGGCCATCATCAAGGATCTGTTATACTCTTTGCTAGAGGCTCAAAGGAAAGGAGATGGAACTGTTCAAATGGAGGAGCCCATGATCAACACCCCAGCTGACGAAGGGCACATGTGCCCACTCCTGGAAAGTCCCTCAGATTGTCTACCTGCAGAGGTCCCTCTGGTTTTGTCCACCCCCAACAGGACTGCCGTTGACCTAATACAGGCACAGGCCTCTGCCCCCATGGTCTCCGACCGTACCGAACCCAAAGCCCAGAGTCCATGGAAGTCGGGGGATCAACCTAAGTTGCTGGAATCAGGAAATCCCAATCATACAATAGTCTTTCTTCAGGGGGTGCCCAAACTGGCAGCAGACAAGCCAGAGCCAAGGGACGCTTTACTTAACAAATGCCTATTCTGGCTAAATACTACTGGAGGCTGCCCGTTTGTACGTAGAGAGGCTTTGGCGGGGTGCCGCAGAATTACCAGCATGGGCAAAAACTCTCTGGACAGCATCAAATTGACTTTTTGGGACCATAGTATAGCACACAGGGTTTGGGGAGGTTGTGGTCAGGCTGGCAAGTTATCGAAGAGTGGGATTTCAATCAGTATGCCCCCTTTCCTCAACCCTGTCACCCCTGTCAGATCTGCCATAGTAAAGTCTGGGGTCTTCCCTAGTAACAGCCTCCTTTCAGGTGCTAATTTGACTGCCTTAGGCCCAAGGCGCCATGGGTGTTGGAGGAGGCGTGGGGATGGTGGGACTTGATTTTGGGCCTAAAGATCTGTTTATGGTTCCCATTGGAGGGGGTGGATTGCTCGCACTGCCCTGTTGTCTTCTCTGTGGTTGATTTTATACAACTTTGTATCAGAACCGTATTCTTATCCTTAGAAATGTTTTTGTAGGATGTACTTTGATGGTCATTTTTTTGGCCGAATAAAGTTGTTTGACTGACTGACTGACTGACTTTTTGACCCTGTCTGGGGTACAAATGGATCAACGTAAAGTACAATCATCTTAGACTGGCCAGCACCGAAAGCAGTGAAGGCGGCCTTCGAGGAATGGAGACATTACCTCATGGGGGCTCATCATACCGTGACTGTGATCACCGATCATCGGAATCTACAGTTCATCAAAACTTCTAAGACACTTAGTCCACGCCAACTACTTTGGGCATTATTCTTCGCTGATTACGATTTTCTTATTACTTATCGGCCTGGAGCTGATAACAAAAAAGCGGATATCTTGTCGCGATACCATGATTCGGACGATAAGGAATGTATTGAAAATCGGCCTATTGTGCCTCCTCCACAAATTATCGGGTAGTCGGACGGCCTTACATATTCGAAGATGTACAAACAGCCATGACTACACAAGAGTTGCAAGATTGGTGTGGGAAGGGTTTACATCATTCCCTGGTGAATGGGCTTCCCTACTATGCTAAAGCATTGTACCTGCCCACAGAAGAGCTCCGAAAGGAGGTTATGCAATGGTGCCATGATGCCACTACCGCAGGTCATCCAGGTGTACCCAAAACCCAACGGAACGTGGCTCGGCATTTTTGTTGGCCTACACTGCTACGGGATGTGCGCAAATACGTGACAGAATGCGACGTTTGTGGAAGACAGAAGTCCAGCCATCAAAAACCGGCGGGATTACTACAACCCTTGCCAACTCCCCCTACCCCATGGCACACTTTTACCATGGACTTAATTGTGGACTTACCACCTGTCCAAAAATACACTTCCATTTTGGTAGTGGTTGACTCGCTCACAAAAATGGGTCACTTTATTGTAAAGGGGTACCCACAGCTGGGGAATTAGCAGAACTGTTCTTACAAAACGTAGTGCGACTGCATGGACTTCCAACATGAGTAATTACTGATCGTGGTCCACAGTTCACTTCATATGGCCCAGAGGACCGGTCTTGGGAGCTGGCCTGCAATGTGCATGCGCCCAGGTTGATTAGGGCGTTTTATCGAGATTACCCATGAAAATCCAAACCCAGAGCCTTCTGTGCGGAGGGGAGTACTGTCAGGGTGCAGGCATTTGGATTGTGTAGAGGGGAGCCTGGAGTGAGCTGTGGTCCACACATGGGGAAACACAAAAAACCCCAGCGCAAACGGATATTGCCTTATAAAAGGCTTCTGTGCCCTCTTTGCAGGAGCAAAGGCCTACAAACTCCACTTCCCAGCAGGCCCTGGGCCGGAAACTACAAAACCCCACCCACGTTGGGTGGAGCACATCTGCGCATGCGCGCGCGCACGTTAGCACGGGGCTTGTGCTTGAACTCCCGAACGAAGAGGACTTGTTCACTGCAGCTCCGAGGAAGGGGACGCACACGAGGGGCCACACCCCAGCCAGCCATCACCCGGGCCCCTCATACGCCTGAGATAAGTACCGCAAGCGCAGGGGAGCAGCTGCAGCACATGCTGGGAAACCTGCGCTTGGGCAGCAAAGCCGCGTTCAGGGGCGAACAGTCAGGAATCTCCCACGCAAAGCGGGGCACATGCAAGGGGGCACCGCCCAGACTCATGAAGTTCCCTTGTTCGGCAAAAGATAAGTGCAGCACGTAGCAGCCATTAATCCAAAGCTAAGACCCGCGCAAGACCCGCACCGAAGTGCAGCGATCCCACGAGCAGTGCATATTATTTGCATGCATAATTAGCCATGTGCACCATCTAAGGGAACCGCAACTGGGAACACGGCGTGGCTTGTACTGAAGTCGCACTGCGCCACGTGCGGCTAGCGGCACGTTTATTATTTAATCTACGTGTGCATATTAACACGTGGATCAGCGTGAACTGCGGGGCCACGTGCGGCCTAACCGCATATCAGGGTGAAACCCACTCAAGGGGGCATACAAGTTAGAACGTGGCAATTTGGAGATGAGTGGGGGTGCATGAAGGAATGTCGTTTACCCACTGGATGCATCTGCTGTGTGTGTGAGGAAACGCCCACTAGGTAGTAACTCATAACTCTCTTTGCAGCATTTATCTGCTCCGGAGACCGGACCTGAGAGTGCGCAGGCAGGAGGCCAGCACTCAAAAACAGAGATAAGTCTGGTCAGCTGGTTTGGGTATGCATGTTTAATTGTTAGTTCGTATTTACCCTGACTCCCCCAGTCTAGTCCACCGTCCCTCTCCTAACCCTTTTTCCGGTTATCCTGAAAACCAGTTCCTGTCCAACCAACGATTCCCTAACCCTCTTTCCCCGCCGGGGTCTCGGAGGTCTGTGTAAGCTGTGACTTGCAGGCACCCAGACCGCGGAGGGGGTGGTTGGTTCGTACCACTCCTGCGCTTGAAGATTGGAGCCTGACAGTGCCACTTCATTTTTTGGCTAGGGCGATTTGTTTCTCCCCTGTGAGGTGCGTTTTCTGAAGGAAGGCTATGCCAATTTCTTTGCTTCTCAGGTATGTCATTATTCTATTTCGTTTGATATAACTGTTCAATCCCCTGACATTCCAGGATGCTATTTTAAGTTCCCCTAGCGCACATAAAGGTTCTGATATACCTTAACCGTCTGATGTACATATTATATAAACCCTGTGTGGCTCTAAAGGCTAACTCCCAACTAACTACGCCAACCCCCTTATGCCCCCCATCACCCCCAACACTTGCCCAGCTCAATACCTTGTGCTCAGGCATCCCTGCTTCTCACTACAGCCCCAGTTACTGGTTCTGGTGCCCGGAGTGCAGCAGGTGGATACGTAACCGATAGTAGCCGAAAAACAAATCGAGTCTTAGGTGACGGACGCTTCCTCGCAGTGCATTCCTGGATGGGCACTGTGCCGCCGGCTCCTGCGTTCCACAGTTGTTTTAGTGCCTGTGACTTATATGCACAGAGGTCACACCCAATAGTAGTCAGCTGGCTGAACTCGTCTATATTCTTTCAGTTTCACCATAGATCCTTGGCATGTGTTGTCTTCGCCGTCCGTTTGGTTATCCGCTCTGATTGGCAAGTTTTCTGGGTCCATCCACTTACGTGCCTCTTCAGGGGTATCAAAGGAGATGGCCCGGCCTTTGTGTCTGATTTTCAGTCTAGCCGGGTATAGCAGCATATACTTGAGGTTCACCGCCCGCAACCTTCTCATCACCGATGTGAAGTTCATCCTCTGTTTTTGTGATGTTGGCCGATGGTCGCTGTATCGTCTCTCCTTTATGGAAGTGTTTGAAAATGTTTTCTTTATAATTTAATATCTGGGCTATTATGGGCCGAGGTGGGGCTCCCAGCAGTGTTTTCCTCCTCAAGAACATATGCGCCCTCTCCACTGCGAAACCCTGAGTGAGGGTACTCGGGCCAATTTCTTGTAGCAGCATATTTTCTATGAAGTTGGTTGGGTCTGTCCCTTCTTCTCCTTCGGGCAGCCCAATGATTCTTAGGCTATTGCGCCTGGGCTGTCCTTCTGCATCTTCAAATCTGCCCTCGAGGTTCCACAGTTGTTGCTGCAGTACCGATACCTCGCTTGAGGTATCTTTCAGGTTGCTTGTGTTTTCTGCCACTTCCTTTTTAAGTGCTCCTGTGCGTTCTGCAAGCGACCTAACATCATGTCTCAGGAGGTTCACATCTAAGCTGATAGCCTCCGTTTTAGATTCCAATGCAATCTTCAAAGCTGCTCTGGCATCCAGGACCTGTTGGTCCCCTTTCATTTGGACCTGCTCCGCATGTGGTATTGGGGACACTAGCGTAGTACCCTCAGATGCATTTGTGGGTTTAGTGAACGTGTCTAATGTGCGCTGCCTTGCCTTGCTTTTTTGCGACTTGGAAGCCATGGTTGGTTGAGTCGGTGCCGGTACAATTGCCACTTTTCAGTCCCACACTTGCCCCGCGTCTATGCCACTGAAATCTTGTTGATGTTGGATGTTCCAAACTTGCCTAGTGTCTATACCGCTGATCTCCAGCAGGTGTCGTACTGCTTACTGTTTCTGATGCTGCAGTACTGCCGCCTTGGTGTCCCCAATTTGCTCAGCTGATGGGCAACAACCACCAATTCTGCCATAGTGGTTAGCGTCAATATGCCATGATGGAAGGTGTCCTTTCATTCTCACTTATGTTATATGCATTGTGATGTCCAGTGTATTCAACACTTGGCAAGCTGGTGAAAACCTGTGTGCACCTTTGGGCCTAAGTGACCACTTGTTCATGTTTCGTTACAATCTCTCACCCGGAACCTGATGTGTTTGTGGAGGCTAGCATTCATCCCATATGCCCCCTTTAATATAGCAACCTTTGCTTTGCGTGGATAAGTCTCTTGTCCTTGTGTCGTGCTGCCAAATTGAGCGTGTGTCCTCGCGACTTGTGTCACTGCCTTGTGTGCCCCACCGTGCCGTCTTCCATGCTAAGGTATACGCCTACGCTTGCAGGTCCTATGCGCTGCCTAAGGTTCTGTTAAGGATTTCAATCGGGCGACATACCTTGGTCTTAGCCTAGTATGTAGCGCCCAATTGGAATGCTTTCTCTTTATATTTTACGAATTACATTTTTCAAATACCCCGGGTCACAATGGACCAGGAACCTGGCCGGGTGGTGTGAATGCAATATTTATTTATTTTTAAAATTCAAAGGAAATCATCCAAATTTTAATATTGGGCAGCATCACCAATGGGGTGATAATTACAATGGAAACTAAAGCAATCAACTTGGTTAACCTTCTAGAAGAAGATATACAAAGCTCAAATGAATAGGAAAACTTTTTCTCTTTGGGTAGATAGCACCTGAGTTAAGATCTCCCCCGGCAATGCTCTCCCAATCCCCTGGGAATCGAATTTGGAGTGGATTTTAAAGCCCTTTGCAATGGCACAAAATGACACTCGGAAATTGACAAATAATTAATGTGCAGTTAAATCTATGAGGCAAATATGATTTCTGACGATAGCAGGTATGGATAAACACTAGAAATCACAAGGCAAGTTCTCAAAAAAAGGCATAGAGTTCAATAACAAGTTGAAAGTAAGAACACAATGCAGCCGAATCACACGCTAGAAAGTTGCATTTTACACTGATGCAGTTTTAAATGTCACTAACGGTTTTTATGAAAAACAGATGAAATACTCAGATTTGGAATGTGGTTTTTGGGCTGGGGAATAGATGTATGTCACAGGAACAGTATAACCGTGAAAGGATGGTTGTAGCTGAAGATTTGGATGAGATTTTCAAGATCAAAGGAGGTTCAATTTTTGGCAAAATGAAGCCGTGAAAGAGAGAAAATTGGCTGGGAAAGAAAAACAGATTTTGCTTAAACTAGATTATTAAGACTATATTGTTAAAGAAAGACAGAGTAGGATCCCAGGTTAATGTGCAACTTAACCCTTTTACCCCACGTTCAGATCTATATGGGAATTCATTTCAATTATTCCAAATATCCCTAAGGAGTTACAAGATGGGGAGATTGAAAGAATGGCGCTAACACTAGGAAATCACAGACAAGATGCACAAATAATTCTGACAGTAGGACAAATTACCAAGACATGGATAGGATGGCTTAGAGAGTGGAATAAAGGTAAAAGGGTCAGAATGGGTAGGCTATGTGTTTCTATGGGAAATACAGTCCACGCTTGACTTTTGGGATTTTTGAACAGTCTACCAGGTCTGGTCACTGCACGGTGGGCGCCCCTTACAGCAAACAGCTGGGCAATTCTGGTTACTGGATGGCACAGGTACAGCTGTTTGCAATTAGTGGGCAGCAAGCCGGTCTGGTCACAGGATGCTAAAGGTACCACAGCTAGTCCCCTGGTTAATGGGATTTTAGTGGGATTTCTAGATCAAGGCCTTGCTGGGATGTGTCAGCTATGCTTTGGCCTTGCAGTGGAATCTGGAATCTGGCAAGATGGATGTAGAAGATCAGGAAAGCAGGCGCTGGAAATTCAGGAGAGAGTCCCTCTAGAGTCCTGTCAGCCACCCTTTATATAAAGCATGGTGACATCACAGAATTATATGGTAGGGCAGGCTTAGCTGAGTATGCCCCTAAACTGGTTTGGTCAGGGTTGATTGTTACTGCCTTCTTGTTAACTGATTGGACTCTTAGGGACATGACATCAGCTTTATGATGTGGGTTTAAAATGTACAGTATCTCCCACAGTTAATTTTGCTACAACCCAGTTTTGACATAAATGGCACATTTTTACAGTTGTGGCATCTTAACAAATCACATAGGCAGATTACATATTTTATGTAGAGCATGGCAGTCCAATTCTCAAAGTTGTAGGACCTTGTTTTGTCCGTTTAACAATTTTTCGTCGTTTTCAGTGAGAAATATTCGGCCTAAAATTCTATAACTCTATACATGTGTATAGATTATTATTAGGCATATCAGTATTGAATTTCACAATGGCATCATGTACACATTCCTCAGAATGTCCACTTCTCTGCCATTTCTGTTGCAAACATGGCAGTGAAAGCTACCAGTCTTAAACGAAAAACCACAAAATTACATTTACACTGTTAACTTTTTTGTATTTTTGCGAAGTCCTGTTGCAAAGATAAGTCTTTTTTATTAATAATGTACTCTTTGTAAATAAATGGTGTGGCCCTTTCTCCTTCACTTGGCCCATTTTTTTTCTCAGCTACCACCAACTGTTATTTCAGCCCAGGGTGGGGATGAGGGTTTCCCAGTTTGATTGAATGTTTATTGCCACCTCCACTTCACAAGTTGGTGTCCCAGAACTTCTATTGTAAGAGGCATCAGCCCAGACAAAAGTCTGCCAAGGTAGCAATTATCACCCATGTGTGCCCTAGAATGTACTGTGAGGGGCCTTCTGTTTCTAGCAAACCCCAAGCAGAAACCTGTTTGGGGCTGATTTCCCCCATATAGTCAATGCAATTTAAATCCTTATTTTATTTATTTTTGTTCTGAATCAGAAGAAAGCCCATTGAATAAAACCTCCCATATGTGTTTCACAGTACAAACCCCTTTGCATTGGTAGATAAGGGCAGGGCCTTATCCAACATTTACTTTTAAACAGGTATTTTTCTTATTTGCAAAAGTACATTTAAACATGTGGTGACTGCTGGCATTTTCCTTTCAAATTCAGTTTTTCTCTTCCATCTGAATTCCCACATTGTTCTGTAGCCAAAGTTAGTTTCTTGTATGCAGCAATTCGTTTGAAACACAGATACACTGAAATTGACATAGGCCCAGAGAGCTGGGGCTTCTTTGAAGCATTGATCTTTTTGACATTTAGTGTCTCAAATGTCAAGCGTTTTCTGCAGCTGAAAATGAAGTTTCTTTTAATTATTTTTCAGATTTGGCTGGCACAGCCTGTCATTCAGGGATCATGCTTTCTTCTGCTGAAGCACAATGTGGATATGGGTGGGTATGGGAGGGTCTTTTTGATAAAAACAATGTGATGTGGAATAATTGAAAATAGCGTAAGGGCAGCATCCTTTTCTGTGTAAAATATTCCCTTTTCAATGGGAACTTTTTGCAAGCAGCAGAGCAGCGCTGCTTTGATTCACTTCTTTTGGGTGCACCCAAGAACACACTGGCACCTTTCTCGGTGTGCCCCCTGTTCCAACTCGCCCAATAGGGGTTTGGCAAGATGGAGCAGCCATCCTTTTGTTGCTGCGAAGCCATTTTGCTGTTGACTGCAAAAGCGCAGCTTGGTTATGAATGGGAATTCTGCTGACTGGGTCAATGTAGCCCACAAACCCCTCCCTCCCCCGACTTCTGAGATTCCTTGTCGAGGGAGAGTAGACAAAAGTGGGGTTCATTGGTAGGGCAAATCGGGGTTCGTCAGGTAGGAGTCCTTCCATCATGGAGCAGTATGCCACGATCCTTGCGTTGTCTCTCGGATTATGGAACGACACTCCCAGCTTTTCCTTCCATCTCTCCTTTCCAGGTCCCCAGGGAGGTCCTCCTTGGTCTCTGAAGGGTGCAACCAGTATGAATCTATTGAAATAGAAAAGAACCGGTTACTACATTTTCCCACTGACTGCCCTCCAGGAAGGTTGACAGCAGTGGGACACACATGCATTGTAATAATTACAGTATTCAGACAACAAAACAAATGTTCACTCACCAGACACAGATAACTATGACTTTGGGTAGAAGTTTTGGAAATCCCTTTCGTCCCGACAATGAAGGAAAATGCTCCCCGTTAAATAATTATACCCATAAACCTATCTGTTCCCTTCTGGTTCTTCTTTTTCTTGTTCTTATTCTCCAGATGTCTCTTCTATTTGGTTTTCTCTGGGCTCCTCAATTTGCTGCAAAGTGTGCCTAGGGTGACAACTCTTTAGCTGATTAATGTGGACCCATTTCTCTTCTGTCAGTTCTCCTTTGGGGATGCAGATTCTATAGGCGACAGGTGAAATGTCATCTACAATTTCAAAAGGAAGGTGTTTTCTTAGATTCTCAACATACTCATGAGTTGTGGAGGCGTTTATCAGTGTCTGCTCTTGGGTTCTGTAAAGCAGATGCTGAGATAGCACCATCCTTCGTCCAGTCATTGGCTCAAATGGAGACTTCTTGGTTGCAGAAGAAGGTGTAGATCTGATGGCCATAAGGACAAGCGGTAATCGGGTGTCCCAACTTGGCCCAGAATTTGCCACAAACCTTTTTAGAATGCTCACAATGGTTTTATTGTACCTCTCAACTCCCCCGTTAGAGGACTGGTGGTATGCAGTGTGAAGTTTCCTTTTTACCCCAAGTATCTGTTACGCTCACCTGATTTCCCTGGGGGCGCCTGGAAGGCTCTGAAATCTGGAACCCTGGATGCGTAGTTGCCCAGTGCTGAATAATGAATCTGCAATTACAGAAGGGAGGATTTGTGGTAACTGTCTCTAATGGGTGAATCTCCCACCTCCCTCTGACCGATTCCATTCCCACTGGGTTCTTTTCTCACCTTAGTTATTTGTAAGGTGAACGATCAGTCCTCCGTTTCTTGTGCAGGGGTGCTTGACGTTTGTTGGCGAGCTGCCCGAGTTGTTTCACTGGTGCAGTACGCCTTCCTTGGACCCAGGCCTACTGTGACCCCGAATCTGCTGGTAGGCAGGTAGGTTTGTTAATTGTAAGTCTTTGTTCTCTTTATGATGGGAATTCGTTAATGTCTTTATCTCCTTCTTTTCAGGTGCGAAGGTCTTGATGCTGGCGTGCCGGATGGAGAGGCACGTTTCTAGGTAAGAGAAAGCACGAAGCGCAGCGCCTTTATTGTCTTTTAAAGCTAACGTGTGTTTTCTTCTGCTTCTCCTCACAGTCTGCTGTGGTGCTGCGAGTGGATGAAAGCGCGATGAAAAACAGGCCCCCGGAATCCGTTAAGGTAAGTACAGTCCTGTGCGGTTGTTTAATGTTGAAAGCGAACCTGAATATGTCTCTTTTCCTTTGCAGATGTTGCTGTGGTGCTCTGGATGGAAGCGTGGCGTAGCGCAATGGAATTCGGGTAAGACTGATGGAATTTGATGTTTTGGAAGCGCGCGATCTAATATTGTTTTTCCCTTTCTCATTATTGCAGGCTGCAATGTCCGAACAGCAGCTGTGGTAGCGGTTCACCGGAAGTCCTTCAGCTAGTGCTCACAGGTGAGTGATGTTTCTTCTTCTCTCGGTTTCCACAGATTGCAGCCCAGTTGAGATGCTGAGTGCTCGAAGGTGTTTTCCCAGGTAACACAGAGTAATCTTGTTCTTGTCCTTGCAGGATTACAGGAAGATGCTGAAGACCAGGAGCTGGACACGGTGAGCGTCACGCTGCTGGTTACAGAATAACACGAAGCGTGTTCTGCAGTCAGACTGTGGTTTATATTGCCCAGGTAAAGTAGTACCAGGGAAAGTAGTTCCAGGCCTGCCACAACCAAAACACTAGACCGCATGACTTGGTTCTTAGAACTAGGCTGTGTGGGTGCTTACATGTTGGATTTAAAGGCCCATGTACATAAATGGGACCTAGTTTGAACAGCCCTTCCTTCCTAACGATGAGCCTGGTGCCAAAGGCGCCAGGACTGGCTCCAGGAACCCTTTTGCAGTGGTTTTAAGGCCGGGAGCCTGCTTGTGGCACAACTTGTGCCCCCTCACAGTGGTCATGACAGCATCACCCACATCTTTGTCATCACTTCACTGGTGAAGTGACTACCTCAGTCTTCAATCCTTTGGGGTAGGCCAAAACGCGAGGAGATGTGGTTGATCATCAGGGCAGCTGCTGTTTCTGCCTTGCAATTTGGGGCCGGGAGACATTCCACCCATTTGGTGAACAAGCATGTTATTGTTTGTACATGTTCCCCCTAGAGAAGCGAATCATGGGCCCAATGAAATCAACTTGTAAATCAAGGCAGTGTCATCCCGCTCTTCTTGAGGGGAGGTCAGTGTGTTAGTGATGTTGGCTGAAATTGTGCACACACAAGACACCCCTTCAAGTACTGGTTGAGGTATTGCCCCATGTGTGGCCAGAATGCAACCTCTCGTAAGATTTCTAAAGTAGTGTGAAACCCCTGATGACCGGCTGTGGCCGCATCATGGGCGTGACAGAGCATCAGGCTTCAGAATGAGATGGGTACCACCCACTGGTCACAGCCAGAGATGGATCTCCTTACCAACAAACCGTCTTGGATTCGGAACATTTTTGGACACTTCATCAACACCCTGAGATCCTCTTTCCCAATGTAGTCAGTATCCGTCAGAGGAAAGTTCTCCGGGTCCTCAATGTGTTGATGACATTTCCCAATAATCGGATCCCCTTTTTGTGCCGTGATTAAATCAGCATCTGGGGTCTCCTTACTCCACTGGGCAGTTGAGAGTTCATTGTGAGCATTTATCTGGGACCTAGTGATAGCAGTGACCTGGATTTCCTCCAACAGGGACTCGATCTCAAGGAGGTCCCCCTGGATGGCTCCAGATTTGGCCAACTGGTCAGCTAGGTCATTTCCAGTTTTGTCTGGCCCCTCTATTCTGGAATGACCCTTGATCTTCTTCCAATAGATGGTCATCCCACTAGAGGTAACCAGATCATCAATATTTTGGATAAGCTTGCCATGTTTAAGCGGTTTGTTATTAGCACATAGCATGCCTCTGGTTTTCCAATTAACCAGGTGCCCCACGAACCTGTTCCGGACATAATCTGAATCGGTGATAATGACAAGTTCGTGGAGTTGGTGTTGGATGGCAGTGAGGATGGCCTGGTTCAACTGTCATTAACTCCGCCGCCTGACTACTGCGGGGACCGATTGTGTACCCAGTGGAGGGTTGCGGGGCATCATTCTCCAGCATGGGGTCTGGCATGGATTCACATGCTCATGAATATTCCCCGTCGTCAGGCTGGGAATCCTCGGTAAAGAAAAAACCAGTATCAGTTTCGTTTCTGATCTGTCTTTCGTAGTAATAACCAATCACTGGTCTCTGCGTCATACTGACCACAGCCAATGACTGCCCTCTACCTAAGCACCGCCTCTGGCAGCCATCTTCAGATTTTTACCGCACGTTCATGTGTTGGGATCCTCGTGCTATTGCTCTCGAGCGTTAGTGCTATTTTTTCGCGCTTTTTACAAAAACTTCGATTCTTTCGGTCAAAAGAGCCTCAAGCTCCACCGATCCTACATCCGATCAACGGGGACCCGTGTCGGATTCATCTGTGCCCCTCAAGGGTGAAGATTTCGTCGAGCTACACTTCGGAGGACTCCAGAAGCTTCTCAGGCCCTGTCTCGGAGATGGCCCAGGAGAAGGGAAGCTCGACGCCCGGAAAGCTGTTCAGGGTCTGCCCTGGATGCCAGCTGCAGAACGTCTTCAAGGAGGACGAACACTCTTTCTGCCTTTACTGCCTTCATGAGGACAAGACCACGTGGAGAAGGACTGTGCGTTTTGCGGCAACATGTCGGAACGGACCATGAAGGACCGCCATCAACGTCTCGCCAACTGGCTGGAGGGTAAGAGCCCGTCTGGCGAGAAGAAGAAGAAATCCGAGCGGTCTTCTAATACCTTTGAGGGCGCCCCGGCGACGGGGGCCCAACATAAGGCCAAGCACCGCGAGTCCGCTGGCACCGGGAGCGCCGAACGGTCGGGCTCTGCGGGCGCCAGGCAGGGCGCACCCTCCCCGGCACCATCAACCACGAGCCAACGCTCTGGGTCGGGTAAGAGGAAGGCCGAGCACCCGGCGAAGCTCCTGGAGAGGCCCCGGTCGAGCTCTAAGGCAGAGGAGGAGCGTGGCAGTGCCCCCTCCCTCAAGGATAAGGCGGTGAGCGCACCTAAGGTGGTGAAGGCCTTGATCCATCCGACCAAGCCCTCTATCGAAACGGTCGCGGCGGCCCTGGCTCAGCCTGTGGTGGCTGCACCAGTGGTGGCGACCTCAGGGCCCAGAATCTCCCTGCCTCCTCGGAGGGAGTCTTCCTTTGTGCCCATCGAGAGGACCCCCGTGAAACCCTCCGTGGGGAAGAAGAAGGGGGGGCAGGGCGTCGTCGTAGAGTCGGCCTCAACCTCAGAAGAGGAACTGATCGAGGTCTTAAGCCACGACCTAGGCGTGGAAGAAGGCCAGCCCGTCGGAATGGACCCCGACGCAGGTGACGACGACGACATCGTCGAGGATACCGACGGGGCCCCTGCTCGCCCGTCGGATTCCCCTCTGCCAGCGCCGCAAGACAACTCGGCGGCCATTTTGTTGGCCATACAGTCCTTATGCTCCGAGATAAGGACGAGGCTACCGTTACCGACGGAGGAACCTCTCCCGTCGGGGGATCCAGAACCGGGACCTTCTGGTGTTCCCCCTACCAAGAAAAGAAGGATCCATCCACCACCTCCTTTTCAACCGTCGCGCCCCTTCCAGCCCTCCTCCCCGTCCACCCGAGGGGATGATACGGGGACTGACACGGCAGCGACGGGTACGGACGACGAGGCATACGACGAGGATTTTCCGTCGTCGCCTCCCACCAGGGCCTCTCCGCCCGACGAGATCGGATCTTTCCACTCCATGATCTCCAGGGCTTCCGAGCTTTTCCAACTCTGCCCTGAGGAGAAGAAAAAGGAAGGCTTCCTTTATCAGCGGCGCAAGGCCAAGAGGAAGACGGTCCTCGCAGTGCCTCTGTTGGACGACATTTGGGATGAGGGCCTTTCCCTCCTCAAGAACCCTTCCACGACGCCAGCTAGAAGAGACCGGTACGAGAAAAAGTACCGGGTCCCGGACACGGCCCCCCTATGCCTCCGGGCGCAGCCTACCCCGGACTCCGTCGTCTCCGCGGCAGCCAGGAAGAAAGCGGGGGGGTGCGGCCTCCACATCGACTTCCCCGCCGGACGGCGAGGGAAAGAAATTGGATACTATGGGGCGTAGAGTCATCTCGTCGGCAGCGACGACGATTAAAGCGGCCAACGCCTTGGCTATCGTAGCCCGCTACGACAGGGAGCTCTGGTACAAGATGGCTCCTCTGCTGGATTTTCTGCCGGACGACAAGAGGGCGGAGGCCCTTGAGATCCTGCAGGAAGGTGAGGTGGCCTCGGACCACGCCATCACCGTGGCGACGGACATCGCCGACACTGGATTCCGCCAGCTGGGCAACGGTGTTTGCCTTCGACGTCGTGGATGGCTCAAAGCTACGGACTTCCGGCAGGACGTCCAGACCAGAGTCCTGGACATGCCCTTCGACGGGAACAACCTGTTTGGGAAGACAGTGGACGATTCCCTTCAGGCCATCAAGGCGGATACTGAGACGGCCCGGGCCCTTGGAGTCCTGCAACGACGGACGCCCTTTCGGAGCGGCGGAGGCAAGGGCGCCTCCAAAGGTTCCGGCGGCGGTTTCGCTTCCTACCGTCAAGCGGCCCGCTCGTCGTCGCAAGAGGCCTACAGAGGACGAGGCAAGTCTAGCGGACCCCGCCGTCGTCGCCAAGGAGGTCAAGGCGGCAAGGCCGCGTCCAAGCAGGATTGAACCGGCCTTGGGGTCGGGCCCCCACCGAAGCACCCCGGTGGGAGGCCGGCTGGCGGGCTTCGTCAGCGTGTGGGAGTCCATCTCCACCGACCGTTGGGTGCTGGACGCCCTGGCCCGGGGCCACGCGCTCGAGTTTCAAAGAAGGTGCCCGCGCGCCCCCCCCGTGGCCAGGAAAGAACTTCACGTCCCTCAACTTCTCCTGGAGGTAAAGGCGATGCTCAGAAAGGGCGCCATCGAACTCGTCCCAAAGAGGCTTCGGGGCTCCGGAGTCTACTCGAGATACTTCCTCGTGAAGAAGAAGACGGGAGGATGGCGCCCCATCCTGGACCTGCGACGTCTGAACAAGTTCATCAAGGCGCAGAGGTTCCGGATGGTCACCCTCCAGCACGTCCTGGGTCAGCTGGAGGAAGGAGACTTCCTATCGTCATTGGATTTGGAGGATGCCTACTTCCACATTCCCATCCTAAAGGGGCACCGCAAATTCCTCAGATTCGTGGTCCAAGGGCGTCATTACCAGTTCAAAGCCCTTCCCTTCGGACTACGGTCGGCACCCAGGGTATTCACCAAGTGCCTTGCACCGGTGGCGGCGCAGCTGCGCCGCGAGGGGATCCACGTCTACCCCTACCTGGACGACTGGCTCATCCGCGCCAAGACGAGGGAGCTCGCCGTGGTCCACACGGCAAGGACCGTCCAACTCCTCACGGACCTGGGATTCTCCGTGAACTACGCCAAATCCCACCTGGTGCCCGCGCAAGTCGCACTGTTTCTGGGAGCGAGGCTCGACACAGTGTCCCTTCTGGCCTCCCCGTCGGAGGAGAGGACCAGGACCATCTTGGGCAAGGTGCAACGGATGTTGGTGGCCGACGCGGCCAAAGTGAGGTCCATCAAGTCCCTCCTCGGGATGATGTCTTCCTGCATCTACCTCATTCCCATGTGCAGGCTCCGGATGCGCCCGTTGCAAGAATTCCTGGATGCGCGCTGGATCCAGACGACGGGCAGCTTCGAGGAAAGGATCAAGCTCGACGAGAGTTTCCGACGAGCGATACGGTGGTGGGGCACCCGCGCGCATCTGACGGCGGGCATGGACTTCCAGACCCCAGCCCACCAGGAGACTGTGACCACGGATGCCTCCCTGGAAGGGTGGGGAGCGCACACCGAAAATCTGCACGCAAGGGGACTCTGGCTCCCGACGGAGAAGTCCCTACATATCAACGTCCTGGAGCTCCGTGCAGTGTTTTGGGCCCTCAGGTCCTTCCTTCCGTCCCTCAAGGGCAAGGTGGTGAGGATCTTCACCGACAACACCACCACCATGTTTTACATCAGGAAACAGGGCGGAACCAGGTCCCCAGCGCTGTCCAAGGAGGCGCAGGACCTGTGGCATTGGGCCGTCGCCCAAGGGATTTTTCTGGTGCCGTTTCATCTGGCAGGGATAAAAAACACCATCGCCGACTCACTCAGCAGGGAGCTGCGCTCGTGCCACGAGTGGGAACTACGGCAGGATCTGGTGGATCGCCTCTTCCGACGGTGGGGCACACCCCAGATCGACCTGTTCGCGACGGCGACGAACGCCAAGTGCCGGAGGTTCGCCAGCAGGTTTCCCCAGACGAGGAGCATGCTTTCTCGTTCCCCTGGGAGGGCCTGTTCCTCTACGCGTTCCCTCCCTTGCCTCTGCTAATCCGGCTCGTCAACCAGCTCAAGAGGTCACGGTGCAGGATGATCCTCGTCGCACCTGCGTGGCCGAGGCAGATATGGTTCCCGGACCTTCTGGACTTGTCAGCGTCCCCGCCGATCAAGCTGCCGGCGGACGCGGATCTACTCTCCAGGGAAGGAGGCGCCATCCTCCACCACGACCCGAAGTCGCTGAACTTGCAGGCCTGGCTCCTGCAGCACTAGAGTTTGGAGGATACGACATACCGGCCGATTGCAGAGAGGTTCTTGCAAAGGCCAGGGCGTCCTCGACTCTTAAATGCTATGGACACAAATGGAAGAGGTTCTCTGTCTGGTGCCACGCACAGAAGATTAACCCTCTACGGATTACGGCTCCCCAAGTACTGCCGTACCTGCTGACGCTGGCCAAAGCTGGTCTGGCACATGCGTCCATCAAGATTCATCTTGCTGCGATCTCCCGATACACCAGAACCACGGGCCGGACGTCCTTGTGGTCTCATCGTCTGGTGAAAGAGTTCATGAAGGGACTGTTCAGATCGTTCCCGCCGGTGAAGGCTCCGGCCCCGGCGTGGGAGCTCAACGTGGTGCTGACCAAGCTCATGGGACCTCCGTTCGAGCCTCTGCACTCGGCCCCGTTGAAGTTTCTATCGTGGAAAACAGCTTTTCTTGTGGCCATCACCTCCGCACGACGAGTGGGAGAGATCCAGGCCCTTTCCTGCAAGGCCCCGTACTTGACTTTCCACGACACGAGGGTAGTGCTCAGGACGCACCCCTCCTTCATGCCCAAGGTACCGTCGGACTTCCATCTCAACGAACCCTTGGTGTTACCTGTGTTCTTCCCGTCGCCTTCGTCGCCGGCTGAGAGGACTTTGCACTCGCTGGATGTAGCTAGAGCGCTGAAGTTCTACGTGGACCGCACGAAGGGTTTTCGGAAGACGTCACAACTCTTTGTGAACTTTGGACCTGTCAATCAGGGGAAGGCTCTCTCGAAGGCTTCCATCTCCAGATGGCTCTCCGGCTGTATCATGTGCTGTCACCGGTTGGCAAACCGACCGCTGCCTGGCCGTCCGAGAGCCCATTCCACCAGAGCGATCGCAGCTACCACGGCGTTCCTATCTGGTGTGCCCCTGCTGGACATATGCAGGGCTGCTACGTGGAGGTCGACGCACACCTTCACGAAATTCTACTGCGTCGACCGGGATTCCAGGGAGGAGTCCAGGGTCGGCCAAGCAGTGCTGCGCAACCTGTTCGCCTGAGGTGAGCCTGGTGAGGAGGTAAGATGCTTAATGTTGAGTTGATGTGATGCTTAATGTTGAGCCTTTGCCACCTCCCGTGGTTGTGCATGTGTGTACTGCTATGTATTCTTTATTCATGAGCATGTGAATCCATGCCAGACCCCATGCTGGAGAAGGAACAAGTTACTTACCTGTAACTGTTGTTCTCCAGCATGGGTCTGGCATGGATTCACATGCGAACCCTCCCGCCTACCCCTCTGCGGCTCTTCACTTGGTCATACTGCCACTTCACGTGCTTCCAAATCTGAAGATGGCTGCCAGAGGCGGTGCTTAGGTAGAGGGCAGTCATTGGCTGTGGTCAGTATGACGCAGAGACCAGTGATTGGTTATTACTACGAAAGACAGATCAGAAACGAAACTGATACTGGTTTTTTCTTTACCGAGGATTCCCAGCCTGACGACGGGGAATATTCATGAGCATGTGAATCCATGCCAGACCCATGCTGGAGAACAACAGTTACAGGTAAGTAACTTGTTCCTTCACCCATGCATTCCCAACGCCGGCCACAACTTCCTTTTCCCCATTGTTGTCAACATGGTAGGAGCACCCGTCCACATAATCTGTGGGCATTCCCTCTCACTTTTTAAGACTTTCGTCATCGAGACCGCTTTCTTTGGCACAATCATGCAAGTCAGCCAGACCTTGCGTGAGGGGACTCTTTTTGTTTTGGCCATATCTGACCTGCACAGGAAAGCCTTGCATTGACAGAATCCAGGAAGTCATTCTGGAAAAACTCACGTTTCCGGCCCGCATTTTGTCACTTTGGAGGTATTGCAAAGGCGGGTGTGGAGTCTCCACTATGATGTGTTCCCCCTGCATGAACGGGAGGTAATTTTTCAATGCCCACACCGTTGCCAGGAGTGCCTTCTCACAATCGTTGAATTTTTTCTCTACTGAGGATAAAGTATTGCTTGCATAGGAGATGACTTTATTGACCTTGTCATGCTTTTGACATAATACTGCTGTCAAGCATGTATTCGAGAACCCTGTCTCCAAGAAGAGCTCCTTGTTTTTGACAGGGTAAGCTAGAAATGCGCTTGTGAGGGGCTTCTTATGAGCTGTTTTACTGCCTCTGCGTGTTCTGGACCCCACTCGCACTTGACCCCCCCTTCAACAGATGGATCAGGAGTCTTGTGACCTCTGCGTAATCCTCAATGAACTTTCTACTGTAATTAGTGAGTCCAAGGAGGCTTGTTAGCTCATGCAGAGTTGTGGGGTCTTTCAGTTTTAGGAGTGCTTCTACTTTCTTCTCTTGGGGACAGAGACCTTCAGGAGTTATTTCAAGTCCCAAGAAGGAATCTCGTCCACCCAGACCAATGCCCCACAAATCCACTCGCATGAACCTACGCAGAATCCAACTGGCGTTGAGCAGAGCTAAAGAAATACCAGCCCCACTAGACCTCCTGGCGGTGGACTCTGAAAAAGCATTCGACTCTGTAGGGTGGGATGCACTGTGAGCGATCATGGCCCGGATGAACCTGGGGAAAACATTTATATCATGGGTCAAACTCCTCTATGCATCCCCGGAGGCCACAGTAAGGGTGAACGGCAGGTCCTCTAAATCATTTCCCTTGGGTCGAGGTACAAGGCAGGGATGCCCGTTGTCCCCACTTCTTTTCCTCCTGGCAATAGAACCAGTGGCAATTGAACTCCGAACTAACACCAACTGGACCGGTTTTGCTTTGCCGGGAGGAAGAGAGGACCGCCTATCACTCTATGCGGATGACCTCCTCATATACCTCAGTAATCCGAGCACTTCATGCCCGGCTGTCTCCCTCATCCTTAGGGAGTATCAGCGGTTTGCGGGCCTGAAGGTGAATTTACTTCCCGATCCAGGGTGGGGAGTCTGCGATCCCAGAGACCTGCCCATACCATGTCTCTATTAGAGAATTCAAATACCTGGGCATACGGCTAGACCCGACACTTGAAGGGTTCCTCCAACTTAACCTACAACGAGTAATTGAGCGATTCAACAGAGATACCTCCCACTGGCAATCACTCCCCCTATCGCTAATGAGTAGAGCCGCTTTATTCAAGATGATGACCCTCCCCAGAATGCTGTACGTTCTCCAAAATGCGCCATTTATTATCCCCCGTGAAACCTTTGCAATTATTGACAGAAACCTCTGCATGCTGCTATTGGGTGGAAACAATCCAGAATTGCTCTCAATACGCTCCAGAGATCAGTATGGGAGGGAGGCATCAGTTTACCCTGCATACGCACCTATTACCTTGCGACACAGATCGGGGTAGTAAATGACTGGATGCACGCAGACCCCACACTACCACACATTCGTATTGAACTAGAGATCATGGCCCCGTTAACCCCGCTGCAGATCCTGTACGCCACCCATAACCAACTCCCGATACTGCCCAAAATGATCCACCATATCCGTCGGGCCTGGCGAGATGCACACAAACTAGTCGGCTGGAAAGGAAAGCCGACACTCTCCCAACCCATATGGCACAATGCGCTCCTCCCAGAAATAGTGAAAATGGGCTCATTTGGTCACTGGCTCGCAAAAGGAATACACACACTAGGACAGCTGATACAAGGGGGCCACCTCCTGGACTTTGAGACCATGCAAGAGCAATTTAACTGGCACCCATGGGCCAATTTCGACATGCACAGCTTGCCCACGCCATTCGCACCGAATTCCCTGGTACGACAAACATACCCCCCTGCTCTCCCATCGAGACCAATATCCTCCCGCAACGCATCCCCTCTAAAGTTACCTCCACTCTTTACCAGGCCCTTAACTCCTTCGGGGCCACGCAGCTAGATGGGCTCGAAGCAAAGTGGGAAAGAGATGTAGGCCAACTGGAACCAGAAGATGGGTAGATGCGTTAATGTTCCCTAGAGAAATCGGTATAGAATCGAAACTGAGACTAATACAATTGAGAATCCTTCATCGCTCATATCATTCATGTACCACAATGGCCAGATGGGGGGGAGGGGTAGAGGACGAGACATGCATTAGATGCAACACTGAACCTGCTACCTTCTACCATATGATATGGAACTGCCGGGTGGTACAGACCTTTTGGGACAACTGTATTAACATGATCTCTGTTGCCCTGGCGACGCCAATCCCTAGAGACCCCAAAATGGTACTCTAAGGCATCTGGGGGGAAGTAGAACTGTCTAAATATGGGAAAATGTTTCTGACACTTGCGTTGGGGGCAGGCAAAAGACTTATAAAGGGGCTCTGCCGATCCACTGTGCCTGAACTGTTGGAGTAACGAATTAGACAGACGCACAGCCTCAGAACGCCGGATCTATATCACGCAGGGCTGCCCCCGCAAATTCGAAAAAATATGGGGCAAATGGCTGGATGCTCATTGAAATCCGCTAGTGGGAGTCGATCAGTGCCACTATTAACATTGGTTACATGCCTTGTTTCACAACTGTCTCACGGTCCGCTTTTGATGCTGCCATATTGCCTGCATCTGTTATATGCCTATGATTCATGTTTCATGTTTGATTTTACGATTGTTTTTTTTTAAAACTTAATAAACAGAGTTATAAAAAAAAACTGGAAGGAAGGTTGGTTTTCAAGAATGGAGAGGGGTTCCCATCACCAGTTTGTTGTCCTACAGCAATTATTGTCATGTCAGGTGTTTGATTGTTCTGGAAATGAAACTCGATATGATCAGGTTTTTGTTCAACTATGTGGTTTGTGTCATTTAAACTAACATGGTTGACACTCTGTTTTAATTTTATTGGCCTGTTAGTCTGAGTCCAGAGGACCTTGTTCACATAGTCTATTAGGGGAGACAACCTGTGCAGGATGTCATTCCCTAGTAGACCGGGTGTCCCCTCTGGAGTCGCGACTACGACCGGGTGTGTCACTTTGTGTCGCCCAGTTTTTATTTCCAATTCCGCTCTCCCCTCGACAGGCATTTCATTCCCGCCGAAGTTCTGGAGTTGTCCAGGAAGAGGGGTGAGAGGAATCTGGTATCTCTCCCCACTTCCTGAATTTAGCTGCTGGGGCAGTCACTACAACCAATTTGTGGGGAAGATCCCTCCATTACTATTTTCTTCTCAGGATGACAATTCTGGGGTTCAGGGTTGGGTGACTCTGAATCAGTCCCCATGCCCATCCAGTCTTCATTTAGATCTCTTGGGACCAGTTTTTCTTTGGGAGGAGTCCCCTCCCCGGTCCCTGAAGGAGAAGATTTTTTTTCCCCAGAATCCTCTGAGGATTCTTTCCCTTCAAATTGGAGGACACTAACTTCCTCCACAAAATGGGCCTTTTTACTGGCTTTATTTCTCATACCCACCCTCTGTTCCCCGGGTTGCAGATTTAGGGGGCCAGAGATTATTGTTCCGGTTCCCGGGTGTCAGAGCTTTTCACAGGTGAGGAAGGAAGCTTCCTCTAGGGCCTTACACCTCACCTCCCCCTGTGCCTCCTCCTCTGGAACCGGTGAGTTGTCGGGGTTCTCTCCCATCATTGTTCTGGGGTGCCAGACCCTTGGTATGAGTGGTTCTGAGCGGCCATGTTCATCTGAGGGTTCTGTTGAGCCCTCAACATTTGACCCAGGTCCTGGGTGACATTCTGGACCTGGCGCTCCAGTTGGGACACCCGTTCCGGCTGGTATGGGGGTCTCTGTTCAAATGTAGGTGGTTCCCAGGAAGGGTAACTATCCCTTTTCCCGGAGCACCTTGGGTATTGTGGATTTTGGTAACCCTCCACCCTTGGCCTACCCTCTCCCAGATTGGGTAGTCTGGGCTCCTGAAAGCGGGGATATAAGGGTTGTCCTGCAGGTTGGGATTTTGTGGATACCGGGGAAAGAAACTTAAACCATCTTTTGGGGGATTACTGCCCTCCTGGGGGAAGTTAGGAGGGAAGTTTCCCGGGTAGTACTTACCTGATTAGCGCCCCCCCTCGTGCTGGGGGAGTCCATACATAACTCAAGATGGGTCGGTTGCCCTTGTATCTGGGACTTATATAATTAGAAGAGTTAGAGGTCCCATTGGTGGGATTGCCTCCTGTTTGTGATCGGCCTGAAGGCCTTCTGAGTCTCTGATTTAGCTGGTTTGGGATTGGTGTATTTTTAGGCTGCCCCATTTCTAGGTCCAAAATGGGGGCAACCTTCACCTCCTCCACCTTAGCAGCAGCAGGGGTGTTGGCTGGTTTTTATTTTCTGCAGGTTTTTGGACTTCAAAAATGCGGGTCGCCTGCTCAATTACCCGGTTCAGAGATCTTTTATCATGGAAATCCCTCACCAGCTGGGTCATGATATACTTTGAGAGACCATGAAAGAAGGTAGTTATAAACTCCCTGCTTTCCGTGCACACTCTCCTCGTGGTTTGTGCAAAGGCGCATTTTAGCTCCTGCACAAATTCTCGTGGGGCCTGATCTTTTCCCTGCACTGCAAATTGTAGACTGCTTTGCGATCCTCTTGGGAGTTTCTGTGGGTGGAAAAGTGTTTCAAGATGGCCGTCCTGTAGGTGGACCATCTTGAATGGTTCTGGTCCTCCAGTCCAACAAAGATGCTGGAGTACTCTGAAGAGAACGCCCAGGTAGCATACTCTATGCAGTTCTGGTTGTCTTTAAGGTGAAAAGTGTCCATCATTTGCTCATAGAGTTCCAAATGTTCCCAGACAGAATATTTTTGCGTTTTTGTGGTATGGGGTTATGACATTCCTAATGGCCTTAATCTGCCTAATGGGCTCTTTCGCCATAACTCTCTTTAGTTTATTTGCCTTCTTTGGCCTTGTCACCTGAGTCCACTCGCCCTCAAACTCAGAGGCGCTACTGTTGGAGGACCCCTCCTGATCTTATTTTCACTCTCTGATTCTTTGAGTCTGGAAGGGGCCTAGTTTCTACTCCCCTGTGGCGCACAGGAGAGTAGTCTTCTGACTCCTCCCTGCCCTGGTTTGGTATAGGTCTTCAAAATGCACTTTTTGGCCCTCATTTTATTTGATCTTTCTACAAATGGAACCAACTGGTCCCTTGGAAGGTAGTATTTCTGCAGATCTAATTCCCTGACTTTCCCCTCATAGGAGACTTCCTTGTCAGAGACACCAGCCTTAATGTTTTGGTATCAATACAGGGACGCCCGTCCATCAATTTCTGGGGGGCGCTGACCTGTCAATCATGCTAGGTCTATTTAATTCTTATGGTTTATGGCTCATATGAACCGGTAGCCATGAAGTCAGCAGTGCACAAAGGGTTAAATGGGATCGAGTGCCTTAGTACAGAGGTCATCATACTATGATCAGGGGTTGCCCTGTCCCTCTCTACCTGTTCGGGGTCCTTCCAGTTTTTATTAGATCTAGAATAGTCTTTCTCCAACCTCGCTAGTTTTTCCTTCTCAGCCCCTATCTCTTGATAATAGGCAAATATCTGAGCCTTTTGCTCGGCTATCAGAGCTTTACTGGCCTCTATGACCCGCCCTTAAGCTGCCACTTGCTTGTGGAACCCATCTTTCTCCTCACCAAGGGCCTTGTGCTGTCTGTATAGTTTGGGAACACTGAGCCAGTTTTTGTTGCAGGAGACTCACATCCTGAGTTTGTGCATTTTTAGTTGGAGTGTTCCCTTGCAAAGTACCTTCTACCCGTCTGGCGTGCTCCAATAACTTTCCATATTCTGTTTAGAGTTCATTTAATTTTTGGAGGCCCAACTCACTTTCTTGTAAATCTGTTTTTAAATTGCTTACTTCCTGACAAAGGGCATCTTTTTCCTGATTTAGGGTGCCTCTCTGTTCCGCCAGGTCATCTCTTTGTTGCTTGATGGCATTTAGTTTTTGGCGTTCTTGATCAAAGTCAGTCTGGAGGTGAAGCTCTCTATTAATTCCTTACTCTCCTCTTCCAATTTTTTTATCTGGTCCTGTAAAGTGACTATTTGCTCTGCGCTGACGTTATTGTATCTCACTTGTTTTAATTTCAGTTGGATCTCTTCCAAAGAGTCAACCTTTTCTTGACACTCCATTCTTAAGGCATTTTATTGGGCCTCTGTCAGGATCCATGCCCCGGACCCCCTCAGGTATACCAGCCCCCCTGGCAGCAGTGGGGCTAAAGCCCTTCACCCTGGCCCCAAGGGCATTAGAACTCTATCAGAACCATACATGGAGTCAGTCCTGGCGCCTTGGGCGCCAGGCTCATTATCAGGAATAAAGCAATACCAGTTTTGGACCTTAATCCAACATGGAGGCCTATTCCACAGCTCTGTTCCTTAGAACCAAGCCATGCAGTCTAGTGTTTTGGGTGGCTGGGCCTGGAACTACTTTTCCTGGGCTATTTAAACCACACCCAAACAGCAGAACACTCTTTGTGTTATTCTGCACTCCTTTAGCCTAACACTCACCGTGTCAAGCTCCTGCTTATCTGCTTCTCCAGTGGCCTGATCCTGAAGCCCTAGATCCGGATTCCATTAATAACCTGGAAGAACAAGAACAGCATTAGCGAGCAAGAACAATTACCTGTGAAGTAATCGGTCTTGAATCGATCCTGCGCTTCGCTTACCTCACCCATCTGCGGAGTTCGCGGCACCCTGCAAAGGTAAAGAAACAAGGACAGCATTAATAAAAAATCTTACCTGGGCAAGCAGTGAGTACTGGCAGCACCCTGCGCTTCTCTTACCTCGCCCATCTCCGGGTTTCACCGCAACCTGCAAGGGAGAAGGAACAAGGTCAGCATTAACAAAGCACTTACCTGGGCAAGCAGCGCTTCGATCGCTCATCACTCCGGAACATCACTGCAACCTGTACAAAGACGAGAAGCGAACACAGGTTAGCAATTAACACCAATAAACAGCTCAGGGATCCGCGCATCAATAACTCACTGTGGTCTTCGCAATCAGAGCGGCAACTCTGAGATCGCAACCATCCCTGTGAAAACAAAGAGACATTGTTAAGGAACAGCGTAGTGGAGCAAGACACCGAGAATATAGAGAAAACGGAGGGAAAGAAAGAGACAGAATAAAGACGGAAAAGACATTATAATTCACCTGGAAGACAGCAAGCAGAGTCAGAGCCGGTCTGGACCCGACATAAGGGCACACGGACCAGTGAAGAATCTAGGTCCACGGAACGCCCACACCAACCACGCGCCCCTGCACAGAGACGCAGGACAGAGAGGGAGGTGAGAGTCCACCCATCACAGAACCAGTATCTTAACCCTCCATTCTCCTGTTATAGGCGCTACCCAACGTCTGGCACATAATCAAGCAGAGAGGGGTCAGGGATAGCGCTTAGACCTCCATCCAGTATCGTGTGGCGCCCCAGAGGATATCAGGTGAGCATAAAACCTCTTGGTTTACTTTATTCTGCTGTTGGAGAGCCAAGTCCTCTTAATTTTTTTTATATAATTTCCAGATTCTGCCTCAGTATCTTGGCTCTTTTTTGCAAGTTTTGTTCTGCTAATTTTAGTTCAGTCTGGATTTTAGTTAAGAGTTCAGATTGATTTTGCGCAAGAGTTGTATTTTCTTCATGCTTTTCCCGCATCACTCCCATATGGAGATACATGTAGGCCGTGATTCTTACAATTTTAATCTGCTCCTCTTTAATTTTCAGAGTCATGTATAACTCGCTCAAAGCTTGATGCAATAGGCCATCTTCCTGTCATGTGTCCGTGTTTATGGCCTGTTGTATCATTTCTTCTAGCCAGACTTTTTCATCGTGCTCTGGTCATTCCCCTCTGACAAATAAGTTGTGCAGAAGGTGCTCCCTGGCCATATTGATCTCAACTGTGGTCATTTTGGAAATTTTCTTTCTTTCTTTATTAATTTATTTATGTAAGGGTAATCTGTCTTCTATTGATTTTTGTCTATTTTGGGGCTGATTTAGTTTTAATTTTATACATAGGCCTGGTACTTAGGATGTTAGGCGCTTCTACAGTGTAACCCAGTATACCATCTACACAAAGTATCACTACCTTGCAGGTTAGTCTACTGTGTTAAACTGCCATGGGTGGCAACCAAAACCCGAATCCCGGACGAGCCCCCAAGTTTGTTAAGGATTTAAATCGGGCAACACACCTTGGACTTAGCCTATTATGTAGCGCCCAATTGGAATGCTTTCTCTTTATAATCTATTAATTCAATTTGAGATGGCACACAACCCGTCCCACACCCCCTTCTTCAAATACCCCGGGTCACAATGGACCAGGAACCAGGCCGGTTGGTGTGAATGCAATATTTATTTATTTTTAAAGGAAATCATAGAAAAGTTTAATATTGGGCAGCAATCACCAATGGGGTGATAATTACAATGTAAACTTAAACAATACACTTGGTTAACCTGCTACAAGAACATATACAAAGCTCAAATGAATAGGAGCACTTTTTCTCTTTGGGTAGATAGCACCTGAGTTAAGTTCTCCCCCGGCAATGCTCTCCCAAACCCCTGAGACTCGGATTTGTAGTGGATTTTAAAGCCCTTTGTAATGGCACAAAATAACACTCAGAAATTGACAAATAAATAATTAATGCGCGGTTCAATCTATGCAGCAAATATGTTTTCTCACAATAGCAGGAATGGATAAACACTAGCAATCACAAGGCAAGTTCTCAATAAAAGGCATACAGTTAAATAACAAGTTGAAAGTAAGAACAAGATGCAGCTGAATCACACGTTGGAAAGGTGCATTTTACACAGATGCAGTTTTAAATGTCACAAACTATTTTTATGAAAAACGTGTGAAATACTCTGATTTGGAATGCAGTTTGTGGGCTGGGGAATAGATGTATATCACAGGGACAATATAAGAGTATAAGGATGGTTGTAGCTGAAGATTTGGATGAGATTTGCAAGATCAAAAGAGGTTAGATTTTGGCAAAATGAAGCCGTGAAAGAGAGAAAATCGACTGGAAAAGAAAGACAGATTTTCCTTAAACTAGATTAAGACTATATTGTTAAAGAAAGACACGTTAGGATCCAGGGTTAATTTGCAACTTAACCCTTTCACCCCGGAGGAGGCGTGGCTGAGTAGCCATGGTGTAGGTCGTGTTCCAGAAGCGCTCCTGCAGATCCTACATGATCCTTTGATGCACGAGCACTGAGACCGGATTATCACAGGCAATAACAATGCTGCTGCTGTGGGAATGCATACAGCCCATATGGAGAGGAATGGCGGAGTGAGATTGGGTGCAGAAGCAAAGCTATAAGTGGAAATAAGAAGAGAAGGATCACGGAGGCAGAACCAAGATGGCGCCCATACCAGAACAAAGCGGTGCTTACTACAGCATAGTGACAATGGAATAAACATCGTTGCGCGGCGGGCATGAATGACTGAAATAGCGGCAGAGAATCGTGGATGCAAGTAATAAAAACTCTCCCTCTGGATAGGAGACGAGGAGATGACTTTATCCTGGCACGAACCAAGTACAGTGCGCCCCATCGGAGTCATGCGCATGGGGCATGACGAACAATTGCTACCGTTGGTCGCTTGAAACAGGCATTTAACTAAAAGGTACAGCACTGCTGAGGGGTGAAAACCTAAGCTGAGTGGCACAGGGATCCTGAACGGGTTGGCGAAGCTGACAAAGGGACTTTCACAAAGCAGGCGCAGATCAAAAGGGCTGCAGTGCCTCGCAGAGATGTGGATGGTGCACCAAACCCATCGGCAATTTACGGTGTGTAAAGAAATCACACGCCGACCGACTAAATGAGTTTACGAACTCAGTCACTACGAAAACAGCTGAGCATACCCGTGAGCTGCCAGAGCTCCGATCGCAGCTTCAGAAGATCAAACAGAAGCTCCCTGGAGTGTTCGGGGGAGATGGGACTACGCAGTTACAAAGTAGCAGGTTAGATGAGCGGCATAAATACTGGAGCCCTGGCTGCAGTGAAACTGACGAACGCTCAGTGCATTCTCCTCCATGGGAGTGCACATTTTTATAACAACACCGGCCAATTTACAGGAACACAGGAGACAGGGGGGAACAGAAGATCCTGGTAGACATATGCTGGCATAAACTATACACAAGATGGCAGTATGATAATGGCATAAGCAGGATAATGGGAGCGGGGCGCACTGTGGGCCTGCCCTGCTGCATCAGGAGCCTGAGATCTGACCCCCTTCCTCTGATGGGACACTGGGTGACTGCAAAGAGCTGGACGGTATAGTTGCACAGTGACAGGGTAGTTAGGCCACGTATAACAGAGGGCGGAATAAGCATGTAAGCTGATCAGATGGCCAGATATTTGTGAACTGGTGCAGCGCTATAAGTTCCAGCAGGAGTTGGGATCAGCAGACTGCACACTGAGCCCAGGTAGACACGTTTCCAAGGAAAAAAGGGAAAAAGTGGGGGGCGAGCACGGACCCCGGAAACACGCTATTGAATTATTGCCCGGAGGATAAATGTGGGAGGACATAGCCCACTCAAAGCTTGGTCTTGCGGGCCGTCTTGCAGTATGGCCTACTAAGGACTTCCGGACACTGAACTGACGTATATTGCAATACGGGAGAGCTGATATAGGGCACGAAGCGAGATTGCAAGGTGTCGGTGAAAGGGCTGAAAGCCAGGAGTAAGCAGCCCACTATGGACACCTATACAAAGGCGCAGCGGACCCCTCCGACTACAACACAAAAACCGGGAGAAGCATCGGGAGAGGATGCCCCTGAGGGAGAAAACCAGCAGGTCCTAGCGGCCATAACGGATCTAAGTGACAAGTGGGGCTCGGCAATGGCAGAACTGCGGACGGCTCTGGAGAACAAGATAGATGTCGTAGGAATCGAAGTCGCCCTGCTACGACAGGACGTCAGAGCGTTGGCAGAAAGAACTAGCGGCCTGGAAAGCGCAGTGAAGACAAACACGGACGCAAGCACGAATAATGCGAAGGAGGTCCGTGTGCTAAAACAGGTCACCAACCTTGAAAATAGAGTGGAGGAAGCAGAAGGACGGGCGAGGCGGAACAACATCCGGGTGGTCGGCCTGCCAGAAGGAGAAGAGGGCCAAGACCCCACGGACTACGTCGAGAACATGATCCTACAGGAAGTGGGAGCGGACAAACTTTCACAGGGGTTTACGGTGGAGCGGGCACACCGAGCCTTGATGAGGAAACCACGGCCTGGAGCTCCTCCGCGACCGATAATTGCGAAAATCTTGAATTACAAAGATAGGGAAAAGATCCTGGAGCATTTTCGTAAGGCGGAACTATAGAAAGAGACTCCTCTAAGATTACAGCCTACCCTGACTACACTATGCTGGTGCACAGACAGAGATATAGTTATGTGGCGGTCAAGAGGAGACTGCGTGCAGTGAATATAAGGTACATGCTATTGTATCCAGCGAAGTTGAAAGTTCTGCACAAGGGCAGAGCGCTGTTTTTTGACACCCCAGAAGAAACAGAGTCGTGGTTGGACTCACAGGGCTGCCCGGAGCGAGATGGGAAGCAGGTTGGCCAGGAGGACGATAAGTGAAGACACTGTATCATGTACATTGCGAGGATGGGAGAATGGTAATGCATTATTGCGCTTTGATGTACTCGATAGTTGAGGCGTAGCCCTCGAACTTTATGACTTTGGTGGACAATAATATGGTGTATAATAGCGCATACGAAAATGAGAGCATTAGGCGTAGCAGCTTAAATATAGTGTGTTAAAACGCAAATGGAAACGGAAATAGTGTGCATAACAACTCTAAAGAAATGGGAGCGACAGGATCGCACTTACTTAGCCCCGTGATTTAGTAGAAAGGCAGCAAATAGGGCGGCCTCACCCTGCTGAGCCGCGAGTACAGGATTTACCAGAAAGGGCTAGATGCGGGGGTGCCTGAGATCCAGAGATGGAGCTGGGCAACAGTTGGGGAGGCTGAAGTTGGGGAAGGGAAGGGAGGAGGGTAGGAGAGGGGAGAGGGTGTTTGGGGTGTTTGTCGTTAAGGGGAGTTTGAAGTGGGAAACGAGCCTATATAGATTAAGATGGAAGTGGGATCTGGACTGTACTGGTGTGACGGGGAGGGGCCGGGGGAGGGAGATTCTAATGGGTCATGGGGGACCTTAAAATAATTACGTGGAATGTCATGGGACTTAATAGTTATCTAAAAAGGAACAAGGTCATGTTGTACTTGCGCAGACATTGGACTGTTGCAGGAGACACACCTGACACGGGAAAAGATGGAGACGGTGGTGAAGAAATGGAAAGGGGTTGTGTGGGGCTCGACATACTCTTCTTAAGCTAGAGGAGTACTCATCTGGGTGGTGCCGCACATCCCGTTTCAACTGTTGCAGGAAGTGGGGGAAACGGATGGGAGGATGTTCATATTGAGGGGACTAGTGGAGAATAGAGAGATGTATTTTGAATACATTCGCCCCCAACCAAAATACGGCAGCATACCTTAGAACTCTGTGCCATAACCTCAGCATATGCATGGGTGGGGTGGTGATCTGGGGGGGTGGGATTTTAACTGTGTGTTGGACCCCAGAGTAGACAGATGGGATGGGGAGATCGATAAACCTGCCCCAGCGGCTAAAGCGCTGCAGACTCTACTGGATGACTTTGGTCTGGCGGATGTGTGGAGAAGAAGACACTCCCAAGATAGGCAATACTCGCACTATTCTGCCCCGCAGCAATTGCATACGGGGCTGGACTATGTCTTTGCTACCTCGGACATGGTGATGGAGTGCACTCAAGCAGAATATAAAGCGAGGGTCCTTTCGGACCACTCGCCCCTGGCTATTGGGTGGCAATACTGCCCCCTAAGGGCAAGGATTCCGACATGGCGCCTTCGAGCAGAGGCACTTAAGGATCCCGTCTTCAGGGAAGATATAAAGGAGGAGATTATAAACTACTTTGAGACAAATACAGGTAGCGTCGACTCAGCGAGTACATTATGGGAAGCCTTCAAGGTGGTGATGAGAGGGGTAGCCATAGCAAAATCAAAAGGCATACAAGGCGGGATTTTGGCAGATATACACGAAACAGAAAGGGAACTGGAAAAGGCATTGAAGGAGGGAGGTGCAGACATGGAACTAATACTGAAACTGCAGCAGGAATGTGTGGAGCAATGGGAACCATTATGTAACCTCAACTATAAAAAATACATAGAGAGACAGCATGCAGGAGGGGATAAAACCAGAAAGCTTCTGGCATGGTTATATAAGAGAAAAACTCCCATACCCATGATTAGAACGATTGCGAGAGAAGATGGTAGTGTAGCTGACACCCAGGAAGGAGTTAATCAGGAGTTTACAGAATATTGTAAATTACTATATGGGGATGAGGGGGGTAGTAGTCCTGAGGAGATCACAGAAGCACTGGAAGACATAGGACTGCCTAGGATAAGTGTGGAGGAAAGAGAGGAGCTGGATGCACCGATTACGTTGGAAGAGTTAGAGGAAGTGGTAAGGCAGCTCCCTACCAGTAAGACCCCAGGGTCAGACGGGTTCCCGAGTGAATTTTATAAAGTATATAAGGAGGACGTGCTCCCCCCAATGCTAGAAATGTTAAATGAAGTGTTTGAGGTGGGGCGGCTGCCGGAGTCACCCAGAGAGGCGATCATAATACTGCTACCCAAACCCAACAAGCCTGGGCATAGTTGTGGCTCTTATAGACCTTTGTCAATGTTGAACCAGGACGGCAAGATATTGACAGCCGTCCTGGCGAACATACTGCACAAAGTTATTGGCAAACTAATACACCCCGACCAGACGGGCTATGTCCCGAATAGAAACATAACTCGTAACCACAGACAACTCCATTGGGTGGTTGAATGGGGGAGCAAGAATGAGGGCGAAATGGCAATTGTGTCCTTAGACGCGGTTAAGGCTTTTGATTCAGTCAAGTGGCCATGGCTGCTTGCCGCCTTAGCGAGCTACGGAATGGGGCCTGGATACATAAGGTGGGCAAAGATGCTATATAGTGTACCGTTGGCTAGAGTCAGAACAGGATCGGTGATATCTGGAAGATGGCAACTAAGTAGAGGCACCAGACAAGGGTGCCCATGGTCCCCAATGCTCTATATACTAGCCTTGGAGCCCTTAGAAATATACCTCAGGCAACAATATGACACTATAGGTATCGAGGTGGGGGGAGAACGACACCTGATCTCCTTGTATGCCGATGACTTGCTGCTGTACTTGAGGTATCCGGAAGAAAATTTCCAGTACATACTAGAAGTGATGGATAAATATGCGGGGCTGTCTGGCATAGCAGTGAATCCTCAAAAATCTAGTATCTTCCCGCTGGGTAGTTATAAGGGAATCCCTGTGTGAAGGTTACCTGCTACAAACACCATGGGCGGTTAGCACATTTAGGTATCTTGGGATAGATGTGTACCACACGGTCGAGGAGGAGCATAGACACAATAGTGAGAGAGCCATTGAGAGAATTCAGAAATGTATGAAATTCTGGGAGAAGTTGCCCCTAGCAATGATGGGGCGGGGGGCAATGCTTAAGATGGTGGTCCTACCCAGGCTCCTGCACTATTTCGGAAATATTCCATATCTGATACCTAAGAAATTTTTTACCAAACTGCATAGCATGTGTAGGGATTTCCTTTGGCATGGTACCCGAAACAGAATGGCATTATGGAAGCTGCAGAACTTCTATGAAAAAGGGGGAATAAAACTGCCTAATTATGAGGTCTATTATGTAGCGAGCCAACTGCAATATATTGCTAAATGGCTCTCAGATGAACTGACCCCCAAAGCCAGGTTGTTTGGACATGATTGTGCCCCATTTTATCTGAAAGAAGGGATTTGGCAGCCCAAGACAGAAATGGAAAGGCGCCCCAAGATGATGAAGCTCGGGTGGGAGATGTGGCGCAGAGCGTGCCAGATGATGGAAAACTCATTCCCATGCTCCCCGCAGGTGCCACTGGTCGCACTGGCAGTGGGAGATAAGCAGCTGAGGATGATACTTCGAAACCACTGGGAGATGGTTGGGGTGGTGACAATGGGGGATATTTGGCGGGAGGGGACCATCATAGAGTTTGAAGTGCTGGGGGAGGAGATGGGGTTACACACGGGCCAGTATATTACATATCGCAGGATGGTCCAGAGAATCAGGAGAACATGGCCTGAAACGGCACTGGAGGTAGAACCAGATGCTACTATAGACATGATATATGATATAACAAAGGGGGGGCATTAGATCTCCAGACTGTATGAGATGATGTCCAAGGTCGGGAAGGACAACACAATTGACACTAGACTGGGAAGCGGAAGTGGGTGCCCCGCTAGAGCACGGGATGTGGCAACGTGCTTTGGGATACCACAGGAAGGTGTCAAGGAATGCGAGACTGAAACAGATACAGCTATATATTACGCATAGAGCGTACATGACACCAGAAACGATATCCAGGTTCAAGGGTGCTGGGCGACAAGAATGTCCCAAATGCGATGAATAAAAGGCTAGCATGGTGCACATGTTCTGGGCATGCCCAGTAATTGAGCGCTTCTGGGGTGAAGTAGCATAGAAACTAGAAGAAAAGGGGGTCACAATGGTTGCTTGCTTGCTGGGGGGGGTTCTCCAGATCTCAGAAAATTAAGCATGTTAGTAAATTGAAAGATTTAGCATATGTGCTCCCAAAAAGGATTGCCATGGGATGGAAGACATGTCATAAGCCACGGGTGGAGGTGTGGTGGAAGGAGTTGTAGAAATGGGCGGAGGCAGAAACCATGGTATGGCAAGAGTCGAGCAATGTAGGGGGAGAGGAGGAGGCGGAAAGCTTGATGGCATGGAGATCATTAATAGCGGAATTGTTTGGAACGGTGCAGGACCTGACTGGATCCACTGGATGCAGAGTGCGTGGAACACATAGGCTCATAAGGGGAGGTGGGTTGGGGGAAGCAGTGACCAGAATAAATCGATGAACATTTGTATTGCTGATGCATACACTGCATGTGTGGTTTGTATTGTTTTTGTTTGAATAAATCAATCAAAATTATTTTTACAAAAATAAAAAAAGAAACCCTTTCACCCCGCATTCAGATCTATATGGGAATTAATTTCAATTATTCTAAATATCGCTAAGGAGTTACAAGGTGGGGTGAATGAAAGAATGGCGCTAACACTAGGAAATCACAGACAAGATGCACAAAGAATTCTGACAGTAGGACAAATTATCAAGGCATGGATAGGATGGCTTAGAGAGTGGAATAAAGATAAGAATCAGATTTTTATGTGTTTCTATGGGATGGGAAATCCACGCTTGAGTTTTGAGATTTTGGAGCAATCAGCCAGGCCTGGTCACCGCACAGCGGGTGCCCCTTACAGCAAACAGCTGGGCAATTCTGGTCACTGGATGGCACAGGTACAGCTGGACGCAGTTAGTGGGCAGCAAGCCATTCTGGTCACAGGATGCTAAAGGTACCACAGCTTTTCCCCCTGGTTAATGGGATTTTAGTGGGATTTCTAGAACAAGGCCTTGCTGGATGTGTCAGCTATGCTTTCGGCTTGCAGTGGAATCTGGCAAGATGGATGTAGAAGATCAGGAATGCAGGCGCTGGAAATTCAGGAGAGAGTCTCTCGAGTCCTGTCAGCTACCCTTTATATAAAGCATGGTGACATCACAGACTTATATGTTAGGGCAGGCTTAGCTGAGTATGCCCCTAAACAACTGGATTGGTCAGGGGTGATTGTTAAATGATTGGACTCTTGGAGACATGACATCAGCTTTATGATGTGGGTTTACTATGTACAGAACCTCCCACAGTTAATTTTGCCACAACCCACTTTTGAAATAAATGGCACATTTCTACAGTTGTGGCATCTTAACAAATCACATAGGCAGATTACATATTTTATGTAGAGCATGGCAGTCCAATTCTCACAGTTGTTGGACCTTGTTTCGTCTGTTTAACAATTAGTTGTCGTTTTCAGTGAGAAATATTCGGCCTAAAATGCTATAACTCTATACATGTGTATAGATTATTATTAGGCATATCAGTATTGACAGTATTGAATTTCACAATGGCATCATGTACACTTTCCTCAGAATGTCCACTTCTCTGCCATTTCTGTTCCCAACATGGCAGTGAAATCTACCAGTCTTAAACTAAAAACCACAAAATTACATTTACACTGTTAACATTTTTATATTTTTGCGAAGTCCTGTTGCAAAGATAAAAGTCTTTTTATTAATAACACACTCTTTGGAAATAAATGGTGCAGGCCTTTCTCCTTCACTTAGCCCATTTTTTGTCTCAGCTACCACCAACTGTCATTTCAGCCCAGGGTGGGGATGGGGGTTTCCCAGTTTGATTGAATGTTTATTGCCACTGCTCCACTTCACAGGTTGGTGTCCCAGAATTTCTATTGTAAGAGGCCTCAGCCCAGACAAAAGTCTGCCAAGGTAGCAATTATCACCCATGTATGCCCTAGAATCTACTGTGAGGGGCCTTCAGTTTCTAGCATCCCCCAAGCAGAAACCTGTTTGGGGCTGATTTCCCCCATGTAGCCAATGCAATTTAAATCCTTATTTTATTTATTTTTGTTCTGAATCAGAAGAAAGCCTGTTGAATAAAACCTGCCATATGTGTTTCACAGCACAAACCCCTTTACATTGCTAGATAAGGGCAGGGCCTTATCCAACATAAACTTTTAAACATGTATTTTTCTTATTTGCAAAAGTACATTTAAACATGTGGTGACTGCTGGCAGTTTCCTTTCAAATTCGGTTTTTCCCTTCTGAATTCCCACATTGTTCTGTAGCCATAGTTAGTTTATTTAATGCAGTAATTTGTTTGAAACACAGATGCACTGAAATTGACATAGGCACAGAGAGCTAGGGGTTCTTTGAAGCATTGATCTTTTTTGACATTTTTTTACTCAAATGTCGAGCGTTTTCTGTGGCTGAAAATGAAGTTTCTTTTGATTTATTTTTCAGATTTGACTGGTACAGCCTGTCATTCAGGGATCATGCTTTCTTCTGCTGAAGGACAATGTGGATATGGATGGGCATGGCAAGGTCTTTTTGATAAAAACAATGTGAAGTGGAATAGTTGATAATAGCGTCAGGGCAGCGTCCCTTTCAGTGTAAAATATTCCCTTTTCAATGGGAACCTTTTGCAAGCAGCAGAGCAGCGCTGCTTTGATTCACTTCTTTTGGGTGCACCCAACACACTGGCACCTTTCTCGGTGTGCCCCCTGTTCCAACTCACCCAATAGGGGTTTGACAAGATGGTGCAGCCATCCCTTTATCGCTGCAAAATGCAGTTTTGATGCAGTGGTGCTCCAAGGAGCCAGCACAGCCATTTTGCTGTTGAACCCCCAGCTCTCTGTGCCTATGTCAAAATCCTATTTTTAAAATACGCCGCCCAATTTTGCCGCATCCTGTTTTTAGCATCTAGTATTTCGTCGTATTTCGTTTTAGCATTGTTTAACTATTTCTTTGTTTAAATTTTAGAAAAACTTGAAAGAGAAGTAAATGTGAAACGCTTTTAACCTGTGTTACAAAAATCCTGGTCATTAAATTACGTGCCAGAAACTAAGTAAAGTACGCTCTAGACGCTGCTTAAGACCTTTGTCTGCTGCTTTCCTACACATGCTGCCTGGGTAGATATACTACACTTCCCAGCAGCCTTGTAGTAGCTGCTGCCTCATTTGCTCAAACCCGGCGCGAACGCACCGGCGCGTAGGGGGCAAGCCGGTCTGTGCCGGTCCGTGGCCGGACGTGTCAGCGTTTCGGGTGAGTTCTGTTTCACTACTATGGAAACTAACTTTATACCCCTCAACATTACTACCACACTTCCACTAAGTTTGCATAACGTCACGCAGCTCAACATTACTGCTCGCTCAATGCCGCCTAATTCATTAGGCACACCCTTAGAAAAACAACAGTTAGATTACACCAACCCTAAGCCTCAGCCAGATATTTCGAATTATAACAAAGGAGGGGCTCACTCCATATCCCATCCCATTGGCACCCTGAATTGTATGCTGCTCAATACAAGATCCTTAATTAAGCATGCTCATGAAATCTCTACTTACATTGATGGCCATAATCTCGATATTTGTGCCATCACGGAAACCTGGGGCACTGCGGAATCAGGACCTTCATTACAGCTTGCCATCCCAGAAGGCTATTGCATGATTAGGCAGGATAGAGAATCCGGAAGGGGAGGTGGGGTGGCCTATATCATAAGGGAATAACTATCTGCTTGGAAAATTAAGGATCACCTAATGGAAGGAATTGATTTCCTCCACATAAAAATTGGGATGAACACAAAAACCACAGTGAATATGGTTCTTATTTATCGGCCTCCCTCTTGTCAAGGTAATTTCTGCACAGAACTTGCTGGCTACCTCCTCCCATTACTAAAACCTAATTCACACTTTATTGTGTTAGGCGATTTTAATTATTGGCTGGGTCACCCAGATGGGCTTCTCTCAAATAGTGCAGGTCCCTACTCACAATTTGGGACACACCCTTGATTGGGTAGCTGTTATTAACAGCCCTCCCCATGATGTCTTTGTATCACCATGCCCATGGTCGGACCATGATGCAGTTCATTTTTCTATTACTATACCATTTGTTTCTAAAGTCCAAACAGTGCGCTCGGTGACTGCTACATATCGCAATACCAAGCTGTTAACCTCGGATAAAATTGAATCCCTTTCTTCTCAGACCTTACATATCCGAGAGACAGATAATCTTGACATTCTTACCAAGAAAATCTGTTCTAATCTTAAACTAGTGGCAGACTCTCTCGCTCCCATAAAAGACAAAAAGAAACCGATTGAAAGGAAACTCACTAATCCTTGGTTTTCGCCCGAACTCCAATCTCTTAAAGCCCTCTCTCTCAAGCTATTCTATTTTTGGAAAGCCAATCAATTTTCCACAGCACTCTCCAACTATAAGGAAGCTGCAAAAAATTACAAAAGGGCGATTATTGATGCCAAGAAATCCTACCTGGATTCCAGAATCTCCCAGGCTATATCGAACTCTAAGGAACTATTTAAAATATTGAAAGGACAAGAGTCTGTCCCAGAACCGGCACTATCCGCCATTATTAAAAATGACGAGTGGTGTCTGGATATTCAGACCGCCATGGTTAATAAATTGGACGGTATCCGGGAATCTATAGCAACCAAAAAAGCAACCTCTGACACAACAGATTTCGACCTAGTTAGTAACACCTTCATCAGGGATCCCAATATCCCCATCTTTGATTTTACACCTATAGCAGAGGAGGAGTTGGCTTCCATTATTAATAAACCTAAGGCAACCAACTGCACAGGGGATCCCTGTGCTTCGACAATTATCAAAACCTGTCCCCCCCTCTCTTGTTCAAGCCATATGTAAATTTGTAAATGCCTCGTTGCAGAACTGTTCGGTCCCAGACGATTTGAAACAAGCGTGGGTTACTCCCTTACTGAAAAAACCCAGCTTGGATCAAAACGTCCCTATAAATTATAGGCCCATAACTAACACTCCTTTCTTGCTTAAGATACTGGATCGAGTAGCATATATTCAAATAGCGCAACATCTAAATGCCCACCCTATTCTTAATCCTTTTCAGTCAGGATTCAGACAAGGGTTTGGTACGGAGACCTTGCTTCTTGACCTTAAGTCACAGTTACTACAAAGAATGGACTCTCAAAAGATCGCTCTTTTGATCTCCCTAGATCAATCGGCAGCATTCGATCTCGTCGATCATGCCATATTAGCAGACAGGCTCATGTCAGTAGCTAACTGTTCGCAGGCCGCTACTAACTGGATACTTTCATTCCTATCCAACAGGTCTAGCAGGGTATCTGCCAACAATGCCAAAGCACCTGCAATTCAGACATTGTTTGGAGTTCCACAAGTCGCCAGTTTGTCGCCTTGCATCTATAACATCTTCATGTCTCCTTTCTTTGCCCATCTGGCCCATGAGGGCATCCTCTTTTCCAACTATGCAGATGACACTCAATGTGTCATCCCTCTTACAGGCCACCATTCGGAGGATGAAAAAGAACTTAATCGCATCTTTGCTATGATAGAAAAATGGATGATGTTGAATAATCTTGCACTCAATCGCAGCAAGATAGAACTCATGGTTGTAGGATCTGATAACATCATAGCCAAATTAGACTCAACTTACAAACATTTCCAGCTGGTAGATGCTCTAATTTCCACTCTTCCCAAGGTTAAAATCCTAGGCGTGGTTTTGGATCAATCGCTCAAGATGAATTCTTATGTGGCCAGTACCGTTTCTTCCGCCAACTATTATATTAAATTGTTAGCCCATCTGCGTCCATACATCTCCCAATCCAATGCTGAGACCATCACCCGAGCCATTATCGGCTCCAAACTAGACTACTGTTGTAGCCTATTAGCAGGCTCCAGTAAAAAAATCATCAAACGCCTTCAGTTGGTTCAGAACGGAGCTGTTAGAGTGGTATCTGGTCTTGCATACAGGGTACATGTCTCGGAGGCACATCGAGCACTACACTGGCTGCCCGTTGAATCAAGAATCTCCTTCAGACTTATGGTCATCACTTTTAAATGCCTTCAGGGCAAGATGCCCTCCTACCTGCAAAGGTACATTGGAATAAAATCTTCTGCCAGAAACCTTCGGTCCAACAACCGGAACCTGCTCCAGCAGCCCAGAGTCAAAGGCAAAAAGGCACAATGTGGTGCTTTTGCCTCAGCTGCACCGGCGCTTTGGAACACTCTGCCTAACCAACTGAGAAATTCATCATCCCTGAATACATTCAAGAAGCGCCTTAAAACCTTCCTCTTCAAATAGTTGCCCCTGGTTTTCAGTTACTTTTTCCATTAGATCGTTCAGCCTCTCTATCTCCCTTTTCTTCTATGTTTTTGTCTGCACCCTCACACCTATGGGTTTATGGTGCGCCATACAAATGCTATAAAGTAAAGTAAAGTAAAAGACTGCAAAAGCGCAGCTTGGTTATAAATGGGAATTCTGCTGAGTGGGTCTATGCAGCCCACAGTACGTTGATTGAACGGCCTTGGTTCATGTCAGGCTTTTGACCATGCCCTTACTTTGAAGTGTTCTTGTAAGCGCCGACTTGTTTAGTGACTGCAAGGGCCCTGTTTTAGGGCCGTGTTTGCTAGGGTGTGGGATTGTTCCGTGCAATGTGCACTCCAGCGAGTGGTGCAGTGTGTGTGCGCACCTAATTCAGCTTTCTGTGTCCTGGGCTGGCTCTTGACTCCGACCACTCCAACGAGCAGCCGGTGTGTGGAGTCTGGCTTCGAGAGGGGGGTCGGTGCTCTTAAGGGTTCCACCCCACTTATTGTGCGCACTGGTACCTGCTAGGCACCCGATATTATACCAACTCCCACTGCTGTGTCCCAGAGCAGCTTGCTTTGGGGGCCTTGCTGTCACTCCCCGGCCCACTAATTTGTCTACAGTCCCTCTGGGAGCCTTCCGGCGGCCGCCTGTATGCTGGTGTGCCACTCACTGCATGCCGTTGTTCGTAGTGCGGCATATAGCTTGATGTATGGTATGTTAATGAAAAAGTGGCACCTGTTATTTCTAGATGTTGACCTCACCAATTATATAGGGGCCAAACCAAAGTTTGTTTTCACTCGGGCACCAACAATCAAGAGTAAATTATGTGCTTCGTTCCTTAAACCAGAAACTGATAAAGGGAGTGGCAGTAAGGTTCGCACACAAAGGTTTCCATAAATGTGGGTCATGTATTATCTGCAGATATGCACATCTAGGTACTACTACATTTACATGCCATGGAGGCATGGTAATTGAAATCAAAGGTTTTGTCAACTGTAGATCTAAATATATAGTGTATGTGAACATTTGAATCTGCAAGAAAGTGTACATTGGTAGTGCCATTTGTGATCTTAGTATGCCCTTCAGAGAACATCTGTCCAGTCTCAATAGTCAAGGTCCGAAACTGCGTTAGCTCATCACTGGCAAGATGAGCATCAGATGGGAAACAATGCGAAAGTACAATTCACTGGTCTTCAAAAAGCACACTGGAACAAAAGGGGTGGTGATCAAAGACACTTTTGAGACAACTTGAATCTAGGATGATCTGCAGACTTCGATGCACAATAGAAGTCCTGAACAAGGAGCATGAAATGAACTTATTCTTGTAACTAAAGTATTGCAACTGAGCAACTGTACCCATACTGATGAGTGTCTATATCTGATGGTCTTCACTGCGCAGCAACTAGGTGCCAGATCAATTTGATGGGATATTGACCTAATCCCAAAAATGTTAATTTATATCATGCTGCAGGCTCCATGATCATCCTTTAAAGTATGACTTATATGTGATATTGATAGTGATCTGGACAATTGCATGAGTACATTGCGTTACTGAGGATGGGCTTATCGGCAACACAAAGTTTGTCGCAATTCAATCCAACCTGATCAGCTATGATATCTGAAGGAGGATCCATCACAACTATGTTATGACAGATTTTTGCGGTTTCGTTAATCTCATATGTAGAAGAGTGGGACCACTAACTGACTGCCCATATTCATACACAATGCTAGGACGCACCCAATGTGCGTGTGATCCCATCGGTTAACATGCTAACAATATGCTACACCACACAATAACTGAAAAAAGGTAATCCAAGAGTTACATTGGTGTGCCTATTTTGTATAATGATGTGATCCAAGATGAAGGAGGTCTGGGATTAATTGTTTACAATTAACATCACTGTCACAATGCACGTAACATGTGTGTGATGTCACTATCCCAATATAAACAACAGCTAAAATGATGCCCGCGAGCGAAAGCACGCGGATGCCAGACGGTGGCCGCGTCCTTCAGTAGAAGGAACCCTACAGGTCTGTGGGGACACTTTCACACTTTGAAAAGTACAACCCACATGAGACTGATTGCAAAGGAACTAGATCAATTACATTTAATATATAAGTTGTAAACTAAGTATTATGGTCGTCATATAATACAGTAAGTCGCCATACTGACACAAATGGCAATGTATTGTTTGCAGTGAATCAGATTTGGAGGTTACAACAGAGTGAGCAGAACCAATCACAGGGGCATTGAGTCGACAGGCTGAGGAATATCCTGCTAACCATTTACTTATTTCTAATCGGGTGAGTACATTATAAATTTGAAATCCAGCATTGTGGGCGACATACAATGTAGAAGTCATCATACTAATGCAACTGGTCCCATATTGCTTGCAGCAAATTAAATTTGAAGGTTAAACAGAGTGAGCAGAACCAATCTGAGGGGCATTAAGCCGACAGACTGAAAAATAGCCTGCTAATTATTTACACTTTTCTGAGTGAGAGTCGAAAACCTTAACAGGGCGAGTAGCTTTATTGATTGACTGAGCAACATGAAGAGTCCAGATTGAAGGGGACTGCTAGAGAAAGAGACGAGATGGAGTTAGGAATGGTTACTATTTAAGAGGTGAATGCCACGTACTGCATAGTTACAAAACCACTGTTGTATTTTGCATCCTGCTTTCAGACTATGAGGTTTTCAGGTTGGGAGAATGAGTCAAGCAGCTTTAACGGTATGTATCATTTGGGACACAATGCAGCAATAAATAATTGAGGAAAGTGATTAAAAGATGCTTAGGTCGCTACTCAACATATGGTTTTTCAACTGTAAAAATGCTTTGTTGTTCGGTTCATGATATGCAACGACGATTAATGGTCTTAGTCCAGCAATTGATTTATGGGGAAGGGAACCCAACACGTTTCTCCCTAGTTAATGCATTGTAATAATGAATTTCCATATCTAATGATGATCAGTGTTTTTTGTGTTTCATCAATTGATTCATGAATAAGAAACCCATCGAGGGATCTCTCTCAAATAACCATTTATAATGTACTCCTTTATAATTACTCTACACTGATTGACTGCATTTTTCCTTCTCTCTTCCCTCCATTTTTTGTCTCCTCTTCCTTATTTGGGACACAACTGAACTACAATGACTTTGTGTTTTGATAATGCCATGCATTCAGCAATGGTTATCTGTGCATTTGCAAATTCTATTATAGATTATATTTATTTCAAGACTAAGGTTGCTAATTTATGAATTCTGCCTTGAAAAAGACCATGTTGGTCGCAACACGTGTTGGCAAACTGACATAGTGTTGCAACCGCCAATTGTGATTGGTGCAACCACCAATTGTGATCTGTTTGAGACAATAGAAAGAATAAATACACCAATCAAAATTAACTAATTAACCAATGGTGCTTCTCTTTGATTATAATGATATCAATAAATATTAACTAGCAACATTTTGTTACAAGCGCATAGATACTGGCACACAGTGTTACATTTTTTTATTATTCTAGGCAGGGGATAGCCTAGTGGTGCAAAAATCTGCAACTGTTTCTCTCATCTTGAAGATAAGAATTCTTTATTATTAAACCTAAGTGCCCACTCTTACCTGGTTAATAACCCATGACACTGGTTAAATCTTTCTCTAAGAGTTCACGCTCTTCCACAGTTATCTTCTATAAGGGGACTGAGTGTAGGTATGCATCTTGTGAAGCAGGGTTGGGACAGTCAGAAGCATATAGGGAGGTATAGTATGATGCAAATTGTTCAATAATGTCTTGTGTGGTAGCAGGGGTTGTTATCTTTCGTATGGTCTGCTATGCTGCTTTTTGTTTCAGCATGTGCGCCAGTAATCTATCGGCCTTGTTGGCCTTGACATAATATTTCTCCCGCATGTCTAGCAGCCCCTTCTCTGCCCTTTTAGTCTGGAGGAGTTCCAGCCTACCACGACCGCCCCTATATGTCTTGCAGAGTTGCATCCCGCATCAGTCTGGAGTGCCCGCACCATCTCACATTCGAGCATGAAGCCTGTTTCGCCCTCGCCAGGTGCATACAAATAAGGTCTCCCCGCAGGGTCGCCTTGAAGGCATCCCAGAGGCAGCGCTCTGGGATTTCCGTGTGGCATTTAGTTCAACAAAGTCTATAATCTTTGATTCTTTTTCTTTCCTCTACACCCGTTCTGCTCCAAGCCACTGGGGGGAATGACAAGCTCCAAAGGCCTCTCTTCACCTTCTGCAAGTCCAGCCCTACCATCAACGGAGCGTGATCAGAAAGCTGGATAGTCCCGAGGGTGATCTCCCTAACTGAGACCAATAAAGTGGTCGAAATCGGATATAGTCAATACGAGACAAAGATTTGTGGACATGTGAGTAGAAGGTGTATCCCTTTTCCTTCCCCTTTAGGGCTGTCCAGGTATCCGTCTTTATGGTCCATTTTATTCCGGAGGGCTTGGGAGGCAGGGGGCTGCCCGTTATACACCTGTGCGCTTATATCTCTCGCCGGGTTAAAGTCCCCTATCAGAAGAAGCTCCCCTTTTCCCAAAGGCCTCTAAATCCGTTAGGACCGTTCTAAGAAAGCCGTCTTGCCCTGAATTTGGGGCATAAATAGTTGCTATCATAAGTGTGGTTGTACCCCACTGAAGAATCGGGAAAAGAAACCTCCCCTAGCTATGGCAGGATCCGAACGGAAAGCTATAAGGACCCCAGCCACCTTACCCAGGGCATTCGATTGATAGATGTTTGGGTAGTGGCGCAATTTGAATCTGTGTTTGTTGCATTTCCTAATATGTGTCTCTTGGAAGACCATTATGTTTGGTTGCTCTCTCAGTTGAAACCTCTCCCCTTTCTGTCTTTTTTTCGCTGGGGAATTTAAGCCACTAACATTTAATGTCAGGCATTTGAACTTGTTCAGATTTGTATATTAATACTGTTAACCCCCACCCTTTGTCTCATCCTGTCTGTCTTGCCCCAGTTGCTCATCTGCCCCATCCCACAACTCCCCCTCCCCTTCTTGACCATGCTTGCCTCCCACTAGCCCCCCAATCCCCAGCACCCCTACCCCTCTTCCCAACTCCCTACAGTGGGCCAAAGTTCCTAAGGATTCTTCAGGCACACTGGTCTCAGATTTGGCTCGCCAGTGATTTCAGGAAAAAACGAGCGGGGTAGATCTATAACTCCTCATGTGATTCCAAGGTGACTTGTTTAGCCTGGAGTGCCCTCACGACCGGACCCATCTCCCTGTGCTTTTGCAGTGTTGATTGGGCTAATTCCTGGTATAAACGAATTTCAGCTCCGTTATATGTAGTGGGTTCAGCCAGGCGGGCCGCTCTGAGGATGAGTACCTTCTGGGGGTAGCTTGTTAGGGCTGCCAATGTGTCTTTAGGCCCATCGCTTAGGGCCAATCCTGTGTGTTCTGTCAATGAGCACCTCCTCTGCCATTCCGTCCCCCAGGAGGTCTGCAATGATCCGCTGTATCGCCCCCTTGAGGTCTTTGTCCCCCACCTCCACTGGCAGAATCTGGATACAAATGTTAGACGGTCTGGACTGGTTCTCGAGGTCTTCGCATTGTAGCTCTAAGTTGTGGGAGATCCTGACCAGGTCCTCAAGGGTTTCATCTGTTTTTCTGTTCTCCTCTACTAATTACTGTAGCGCCTTTTCTTTGGTGCCCGTCTGCTCCTCCAGGCTTGTGATCCTTTTTCAAGTACTGGCTTGCTTGTTTGACTTCTTAAGTAAAGGCTGCAAACTGGGTCTGGAAAGAGGCTGTGAGCTTGTTCTGGAAGTCCACAAAGCACACTTCCAGAACCTCTTTGGGTATTGCCATAGTGCTGGTACTGCTGTGGGGGTGTGCGTGTTCGTAGGGTTGAGAGCAGCTTCAGATTCCTTTGCCCAGCATTGGCAGATGATGCCTTCGCACAGTGTGGGCTACGGCTGCCGCTTGCTGGATTGCTTCACCCTTAATTTCCCAGCATTTGGGGATCCTGGGCACTGCTAGAGAGGCACATAACTACAGATGGTCCTTTGATGGAGGGTTGTCCCTCTGTCGCCAGTTCTTGTTGAGCTTGAGATGCGCCCTTCCCAGGTCTGCTGGCTGCCCCTAGGGATTGGGGCCGCCAGGGCTGCTGCCGCTGGAGGAGGGGGCAGACCCACAGTCTGCACCGCCGCTGGTCACACGCGGTATGAGCATTCACGTGGGGGGCTGAGCCAGGGGCTGCTCTTCTTCTTGAAGGCTGTGTGTCTGGTAGGTTTGCTGGTGCTTCATACTCCTGTGGATGGTGCCTTGGTGGGTCTCTTCTCCCCTGTATAAAGGGGAAATGGTGCTGTGCAGCTGGCATCTACTGGGCCAGGGCTCACTCCTGGGACTTCCCCCTGGCTTCCCAGCTGCTCGCTTGGTAGGCTCAGCTGGGGTTCCCCACCGGCATTCAGGGCCACCCCCTGTGGAGGCACGCCCGTGCAAGAGCACTCCAATTTAAAAAAAGGGGGCGGTGGGTGACGGAGGCCTGCCCCGTTGCACACTCTTCTGCAGCTCCACCTGCGTCTTACCCTACCCCTACCGGGCACCAAGGGCCGCCACAAGTGACGGCAACAGGCCGCTTCCCCCCATCCTAAGCCTCGGCTTCCCTTGTCACTGTGCGTCGGAGCTCCTGCTCTTCGCTCTGCTTCCTTCCCAAGCAAGGATCGCCACACCACTCCAGGGACTCCAGTCAGAGCGGGGCCCTGAGCAGCCCTGAGCAGCCGATGCAGCCCACTTCCAACAGGACCTGGAGATCACGGCACAGTCCGCTCTCTGTCACTGCGACCCGGCTCTGATGTCGGGGCTCCCTCTGTTTCTTGGGCAGGGTTGCTACATTTGCCAGGGCCGTCGGCTAATTTTCAGGTCTCGGCAGAGCTGCGTGCCCGCTACTAGTGCGTTGTTGAGGGGCCGTGGAGGCAGAGCTCACGGACTCATGTATTTCAACCACAGAGCACCATCCTGGAATCCCTCAGGGTTTGTTTTTTAATCTATGTCTTAGGTTAGCAAATTTTATCTAAAAACGTATTGTTGGGGTTGCGAGTATTCTCCCCACTATATTTTGTGATGATTACTAGTCCTATTTATGAGCAAATCATTTTTAATTGAATGTAACCAGGATATACATTCCTTGATGTGTATCATTTTTTTCTTAATTGTGCTTTTGTATTTTCATGAAATTGTATATTGCGTTGTTGTACTCATGGCTTAATGCCAAATAAAAGAGATATATATGAAGATTCTGGTACCACTGTTGAACACCTTGTACCCTCTGTTATATCCTCCCTGCGTCACCACGTAGCGGGGCGCAGGGCGGATATAACAGAGGGTTCAAGTCTGAATAAAAGCCCCACCCCCGCGCAAGGGAGGCAGTTCCAGGCACAGACTCCAACGATGTGTTGTGTGTTTCATGTCGCTCCGGCTGGAGCTGCGCCACTGCGGCCTACCTCAGAGGCCTACACCGTTCTGCCTCTGCGCGGAGCCAGAACATAACACCCTCAATGTTGGCCCGAGTTCCTACTGTTTTATTTCAGAACCACAAGGTCCATCATGTTTTACAGCAACAGGAAAGTTCCACGGACGGTGGAAAAAACGAATGACACCAATGCTGAGTCTGACACTCTGATGCCTGTTGAAAGAAATCTTGCTCACCACTGTGCATAGCGAGCGGAACACCGAACAAACATTCAACTGATAAAAACACAGAGAATGCTTCAACTGCTGTCCGCCAAAAAGGGCAGGGTTTCAGAAGGGTGTATGTAGGCTTGCGCTATGATGACCCCATCTCAAAGGTCAGGAATGTATTGGGCCCCAATGTCATGTGGAGCAAGGACCCAATGAGGAAATGGAGGAGAACAGAAATGGGGAGTCTGTGGTCTAAAAGGCCAGCCAAAATGAAAGGTGTTTGGCTGATGACGGGAGGTGTGGAGGTGGACCAAGAGACCCGAAGGATGCAAGGCGGAGTGGAATGCTTAAGAGTATTTGGAAGAATTGGATAAAGCGGCAGGTGAGGTATTGTTTGTGAGAGAGTGATACCAAGTGGATAGAGTGTAGCTGTGAATGTGAGATTGTATGTGAGAGTGAGTGGCAGTGGAGAAGGGTGTAGGGAGGCAGTGATAGCTTAGTGGATGGAATGAGATGGTGTAGTGTATGTGTGTGTGTAGAGGGTGAAAGAGATAGAGAATGCTTGTGGTACAGAGAGAGACTGGGAAATTGAGGGAGAGGTGAGTGAGAAAGCAGTTATAGAGGTGAAGTTTGGAGTTAGGAGCAGGGAAGTTATAAAGATAGAGTGGAAGGAAGAGAACGGTGGGAGGAGATTGAGCAAGAGAGGAGAGACAAGAAAGAAAATGGGATGGGGGTGAGAAGACCGGAGGCATTAAGGGGGAGATAGGAGATGGTGAAAGAGAAGGAAGGGGAGATGAGAGATCGGTAGTAGGAGGAAAAAGAGTAGTGTGCATGAAGGTGTAAGAAAGGGAGGGTAGCAAAAGGGTGTGGACGAAAGAGTGTATGGGATAATACAGGCATAATTCAGCCCATCACAATTCGTGTGGCATTCTTGGGTTAGGATACCGTTAGGACTCCCCAGAAGGAGTAAGTTAGATAAGACCTTGGCCTTTAGGCCGCCCATCATAGGTAGGTTTGATTAGGTAATAAGGGTTACCCATTTCTAGGATTCCTGCTAATTATGGGTGTTAGGGAAGTCTCAGCTAGAGTGCAGGCATCCCACAGTAGGTCGAGGGACCAGTTAGAAACACCCATTAGTGAAGTATGCCTGCAGTCTCAAGAGCATCGAATAAAAATCCATATATTTTGCTGTTAATAAAAACCCTTGAACCATCTCTCAGATTGCAGTGTTTGTTGAGGCCATCTGTGATAATGTGTGAAGTATTGACTTGTAGTAAAGAGAACTGAAAGATGGGATTCCACTGTCAGAGCTTCAGCACAAAGAATCTGAGTCCCAAAAGGTCTAGGTGCAGTTGTGTACACTTAGGAGAAAGCTATTTTGTTAAAAGGTAGGATATTATCAATTAACATCAGAGCACGGGAAAAAAGAAATTTGATTAAACAAGTTAGAACAAAAGACATTGAAAGGGAGGGTAAAACCTAGTAGAGAATCTGATAAAATGCAGGTGTTTGTGGATTTCTACTCCTGCTTATACACCAGAGAATCGTTAGACCCTGAGGTATAAACAGCCTATCTGCAAATAGTGCAGCTCCCAACCATGTCAAATCCTCAAAAAGTGTCTCTAGAGAGGCTGATCACTATTGAGGAAATATAGGATGGGATAGCATGTTTATTGTGTAACAAAGTTATGGGACCTGATGGTTATGGTCCAGCTTTCTGTCACACTTACGCATATAAGCTAGCGCTGCTTGTACCCAAGCCGTTCAAATCTTTCTTGAATTGCTGGCAGAATCACTCCATCAATTATGGACTTTACTCTCATCCTGACCATGACACCACAAAAGATCTCGAGGAAAGCTCCTCACATAGGCCTATTGTGTTATTGACCTGCTATGCAGAGATTTTCAGGAAGCTCCTGGTGAGGAGAATTGCACTAGCTGATCAACCCAAATCAAACCAGGGATATTCCCGCGAGGAGTATCCAAGAGTATATCCACAGAACAATCAACCTGATTGAAATAGCTAAATTACAGGGGGTTCTCTTTGCTCCTCTGTCACGCGACACAGAGAAAGCCTCTAAACAGGTAAATTGGTCCATCCTCAATCAAGCACTAGTGATGGTTGTTTTTTGTGCATTTATGTTAAAGTAGATCATCGTTAATTTCCAAACACCTAAGACTTGAATTAAGTGGAACAAAGTGTTATCTTCTACAATATTACATCAGGGGACTACTCGCCAGAAGAATTGTCCTCTTTCAACCTTGGTTTTGTGCTCCTGATGACCCCTCTGGCTCATTCATTGAAGGTGAATCAGTCTATTCAGGGTATTTGAGGTAAAACAAAATCTCATAAATTGTCTCTATATGTGTTTAACTTACTTTTCCTTATGCGGGCTCCTCGTACAACAAAATGTGTAATACTTGAGGAGCTTCAGAAACTAAAAACTGGTGGGATATCATATCAACAAAGGTAAATCGGTGGTCTTAAACGTTTATGCTATGAATTTGGACATGCAGACCCTGTACAAGAAATACAAGGCGAGGCTACGTGGGGTAAGTTTTCTATTAACTACCTGCGGTAACTGTCACAAAGAGCAATGAGAAGCTATCTAACCAAAGGATGCCTGCACATCTAACCCCTTTGAACAAGAGGCAAAAGCCATTGATGATCTTGCTAGGATATATAAACTGTATTAAAACAAATGACTTGCCCAAACATCTATATGCTAGATTTGGCCTTCCAATTAAGTGGAGCCCTACGTTTCTCACACTAATTAGAAAGAATATCTTCTAGTTTATCTGGATGGGTACTTCTCCAAGATTAACTAAGTGGATACTGATGTCGCTGGTAAGGAGTTGTAGCCTGGGAATCATGGGTTTTTAAAAATATATTTTTGCTTCCTAAAATACTGCTGTACTGGAGTCATTGTTCATGAATAGGGACAAAAATGGGCTAGATATTGAGCATCTGGGGGGAGAAACATTTCAGGACAAGTTGGCGTGGTTTACACAGTTTATCTGAAACGTGAAATGTGGGGTACCAACAATGCTGCACAATATCCTGCGGTATTGGAAAAGGGCGATACAAAAATATGCTGTCTCATATCCCTCCCATATGACAAGGATTCGTGCTAAATTGGCTTTCACCCAGAGCTACAAGAACATAGTTTCCATCCTTGGCGAGACGGAGAGTTAGAGCATTTACACCAAATGTATGTTGGAGGTGTTCCCCCTAACATGTGACAAGTGTATATCCAGATTTAGCCTGATTGAGGCTGAAAGATTTTATGACATTCAGATATGTCCTTGGTGCTCACAAGTGGCGGTTCACCAGAGAGGGTAGTCTGAATATGCAGTACTAACGCTCACAAGAGGGGAGGGGGCGCACGTACAAGCTAAAGAATTAATGCAGTAACGCCAAAAGTAACATGAAGGGTGATGTCACGACGCATGACGCACGTATATATCACACCTACATTACACCTACTGCTCCACACGTCGGGGATTAAGGTGCTGCGCAGGGAAGTACAATTGCAAAAACAAAGAACTTCTATGTATTTTTAACCCTAGGTAACTAGGGATAGGTAAGCACAGCTGCCGTGATGCAAAGTACACATGCAGCAATAGTCCTCTGTTTATAGCTTTTTAAATGTAATTTAGAAGTGTAATGAGGCTAAGGGTTGGGTATATTAATGAATAACAGTTTGGCCATAGTTTAGTAGGCCCCGGACAGACTAGACGGAAGCCATTTTTTAATTGTTTGAAAGGCCACAGCTCACAGTAGAATTGATGTTCTGCTGACACTCGCAGGAACGCTAGATCAGTTCACCAAGAAGCTCACAGTATCTAAGTGTTGAAAAAGGAAAAGTTTCTGATAGGAAGAAAAATGCAGCCCAATGGTGGGTGCAGTCCCACACAATCATTTGAAGGACATTGGGCTGGGTAGCAAGGGTTCCGGCAGCGAGTACAGTAGAAATAGAGAATTAAATAGGAGAAATTCAGTTTCACCAACTGTGTCCTGCACCGTTTTTTCTACCTGCAGCTGGTACAATGCAAGAAAAGAGACGTGGAGCAAACAGATGCAGGGGTGCGTAGGAAGAGGGGAACCAATCAGGAGGCTGAAATATGGTGTTTCAGAGGCTGTAACAATGCCCCTCCTCTTGTTGCTCTCCTCTCATAATTTCATTGGATAGGTTTGGGGGGATACTGTGGCTCACACTGTCTCCAAAGAAGGAGTCCAATCTCTAGTGAAAGATTTATCAACCTCTACATTAGCGGATTCCAACCAATGGCACTCCAGAATTTCTGTATGTCAGCAGATAATGATGTAATTGAGGGGAGCGACGCTTGAGGGTCATGACGTCCTGACCGGGTGTTAAGGGCGGTGTTACAGGAAATGTTTTTTATCCAATCAGGACAAGTAATGTATAGGAATACATAGGGGTCCTGTGACGCCTGCACCAATTATGTATTGGCACATCCCCAAAATTGTAACAATTGACAAATTATACTACTGAGTGATTTTCTTGTGCAGATACTGTAGCCCTTCTTGGGGGCAGAGTTCGGAATGTATTACAGTTCAGGTCCACAGAGATGTTTGTTCTCCCAGTCGACTGTTCAATAAAGCTTGGTTTGTTCTTGCACAGTGTACACTTCTTTTGGATTACTTTTGTATTTTTCCTTGGATCGTCCCTGAAGACTCCATATCTACATTTGGAGGGTTCAGCGAGATATCCATTCTTCTCTGGCGGCTTTGTTCTTTCTGCTGCACTCCGTGAAGGAGATGTGCAGCCCATCGAGACAGATAAAGTGTGCACTCACTAGGAGGTTTGGCAGACGACCAAGTTCCCGAACTGTGTGCTTAATCCCAGGGGGCCAACCGTGACTGGAGGAAGTTCAGGCCGGTTAGGAGATACTCCGCGCTGAGAGGGTTTGGATGTCCTTGACAGAGTGTGCCAGTGCATGAAAGCGCAGCGGCACGTTTGTGTTTTTGTTTCTTGAAATTATATGTTGCTGTATTGACAATGAGTTTGATGGAATTTTGGATTTATTAGAAACCCAGTGCCATAGTAGTGGTGTAAGGGATCTCCTTGTAGAGGAAAGGTCATGTTTATTAATTTTTTGATTTTGATTAGTGACATGAACATCATAGTAGGGATCCTCATTTTCATTGTGGAATCTTCTTGAGAGAGAAAAAGCTGTACACTGTGTAGAAGTTAAAAGGGGATCTCCTCGGTAGAGGAAGGGTAGAGCGGCATAGACTTAGAGATATTGGGCCTCATTACGACCCAGGCGGAGGACCATGGTGCTAATGGCACCATGGTCCATGCCGGTAATTTACCGACTCCGCCATGGAGAAAGGGGGAATTACCACCCCATTACAAGGTTGGCGGGGTGGTAATTCCCCCTTCCTCCATAGCCCTTGCCCATTCCCATTTTTGACCTATAGGGCTCAATGGGAATGGGGAAGGCGCTAAGTACGGTGCCGCAAATTGCGGCACCGTACTTGGCACCAAGGTCCCTCTGCGGGTCCCTACTTTAATGGCTGGTAAAACCAGCCGTTAAGGTCGGGTCCCGCAAAGGGACCTCGTAATTAGGCGCTAATAGGTTAACGGCACTGCAGCCTTTTACAGCGCCGTTAACCTATTAGCGCCTGGGTCGTAATGAGGCCCATTGTGTGTTAGGCAGAATTGCATGCAGTACTCTCTGGGACCACCACATACAATTAGAACTACAGGTGTAAGCAAAACCAACCTTTGGTATACGTCTGTACTACACAGTTTGTGGTAGCGAGCTAAGCAGCCAGGCTTATCTCAATAGGGAATGTGAGCAGTAAAAGGATGTTACACAGAGGTCTTACAATTGCAGTGGTTCAAGTAGACACTTACACTCAAGGTTTCTTGGTAAAACACTTATTAATTTATTACACAGTCATTTAGAAAACATTCACTAGAAGAAGGCAACTTAATATCATACACAAATACACTTCAATACCAAACCAATACGTTTCTGAGTAAATTAGGTTCCCCTGAAATAGGAGCAAAATTGCATTTCAGTTACTTTAAATGGGAGTAAAAAAGCACAAGTTAATCAAATAGACCACAAATACTTTCTTAGGCAGTGCAAATAGATTCAGTTCACTAGAGGACTCGATTCAGTTCAATAGGCCTAGGCCAAATTCAATGGGCTAGTGTCTTGGATAAGAAAGAGCAATTCTTGTAGTAAACAGTAAAGTCTTTGACAAAGTTCTCAGAAGTAGTTTGTACGAAAAAGAATCATATGTTGGGTCACAAGCTGATTAGGCCTGCAAGTTGGTAAAGTTTCACAAACTTTCACCGCAAGAGGTAAGGTCTCTCAATCGGGTTGGCACAGTACCTTAATATGAAGAGAAAGATGCAGCTGAAGACGTTGGTTCCTGGCAGTTCCTACAGATCTCGCTGTTCCTGAGCCTCAGTCATGGGGACAAGAGGGAGGACCTAGGGGGACTCCTGCACTGCACGGGGACGGGCGAGACAAGCTGGCAAAATGGAAGCTCTTCGGTGCAAGTAGCTGTCGTCAAGCACACAAGCTGGTGTCCTTCCCCCTGGTTAATCCTAACCAGCTCAGAGAATGGTATCCAGGTGGCTTATGAGTTGATTGGTCCCATCAACTCCAAGGAAGAAGTCGTCCTTGAAGGAGCTTCTCTGTCGAGATTAACTTGGCAATTCGGACCTGCAGCAGGGCTTCTCCGGGCAAACCAACGGTCCAGGAATTGCAGCAGCCGTCCTCTTCCAGCATGTCTTTGGTTCTTTTATTCCAGTGGTCGACTCTGCTTTCAAGTCCAAGAGACTCTCCTTTTAAACAAGTTTTCTCCCTTTCATTCTAGCCTAGCTGTCACTCACCCAGCAGGGTGGCTGTCCTTGCCGGACAGTCAGCCAGCCAATCACGCCAGAGTGAATTTGGGTCTCCTAGGAGACTAAGCACAGGGCACCTCCCTCACTTCCTGCCGACCCCAGACACTTAGACACCAGAGGCGGTCTTCAGTCCTGAAGCCCACCAAAGGCATGAAAACAAAGGGACCAAACCTGGTTTGGAGCGCAGAGACAAACACTAGAAGGACCTTTACAAAAAGAAATGGTGAAAAATGAAAACAGGGACCTGTTAAAACAAAGGGGCTTATGGCGCCATCTTGAAAAACATGGCTCCTTCGATTTGTAGCTACCGGTGTTCGCGGTCGGGACAAATCATGGTAGTTCGTTGTAAAACCACTGCCACCAGCCATTTCAAAAGGAAAGGGTAGCATTTGACTGCTACATGAGTTTCTAGACACGGGGTATACTAGGTAACCCCTCCAGCACTCTATAGGAAGATAGTGTGTGCTGGGTCTAGGAATTTAAAAAGACTAGTAAAGTCAATTTAACTTTACATTCTCTGGGAAAACAGTAGTTTATCGCAGAGAAGGTATTTATACCTTTTGGAAGTCTAAAAAGACATCCCTATATCACTGCACAGAGGGTGCTGTGTAACACATATGAAAAGATGATGCCTATGGAGTTATCTAAAACTCCATAATCAAAGAACACAAGAGTAAAACACACATCAAAATACATGAAAGAGTGGGAAAAAAGGCTCACACTCTTTCCAGGTAAAACAATCAAGTCCTCAAAATCCAGCAAAGTTGCTGGGGGTCTCTAAGGTGAAGGGAATTGGCACATTTATGAGGATTCTCCCTAACATTGTATCGGTCCGTTGAGTGCGGGTCAAATAGTATTGAAGTATATGTGAGTCATATTTGTGGAAGGAATATATTGTGGTTATGAGTGTGGACGTAGGGTTGTTAAGGAGAGGATGGTATGTATTGGTTGAGAGTTGTGGAGATGGGAGAGTAATGAGTGGTGTGATGTGTTGGGGTGATGGTGTGTTATATTAGAAATATGTTTTTTTTAGCCTTGTACAAGTGAAAAGAATAACGACTGACTTTTTTGCCAAAAGTGGGGCCTACATTGACAACAGGGATTATACAACTCTGTTAGAGCAGCGTCTGAGGACAGCAAAGGGGAGGGGATGGGGCTGATTGGAATAATGGAGACTCCCTTGGAGGTCCTTTGTACTAAACTGCCACAATACTGAGATAAACTAATTAAATATAATTTTAAATGGGTGCAGGACACGGCAGGGCAATGTTTTAAAGCGTGGGCCAGGGAAGGCACATTTGAGAGAGACATAGTTGAACACATGTATTCTTATTTATTATCCAAACACAAGGGGAAGAAATTACAGAGCAGACTGAGCATTATGGTCACGTGGAACATGGTTGAGGAAGAGAATAAGCCACCTCTTAAAGGAAGTAGCACATGTGTAGATCCGGGAGCAGTCCCATCGGCCCCTCCCCAATATGGGTACTATCCCACTTTTCAAACAGCCGCACAATATATTAACCCACAGTGAATACCTGCAGCGGAGGACACCGAAGAGGGAATAAGGAAAAGAAGGGGAGGTAGTAACATGGGGACCACAGGTATTAATGCACACAGTCCGACCGACGTAGGCAAAACCATGCGACGATTGAGGACGTTTTAAAAGAAGCAGAGAAAGCGGTAGATAAGGCAGTGTTGAAAAAGGAGGAGGAGTGCTTCATTGATGTCTGGGCCACTGGCGTAACGGGGGCCCCTATCGGACTCTATTGGAATGGGGACCATAGAAGCACCGGCACCGTTAATAACGGTGCCGGTGCTTCCGTGAAAACTATGCGAGTGGGGGCCATTCTGCCCGGCAGGTCTGACCTGCCGGGCAGGACAGCAACCGCCCGCAGAGCTGTAATATGCCGGCCCGGAATCAACAGTGCCGGTGACCTTAACAGCACCGCTGTTTACAGTCCGGCATAGTTGTAATGACGCCCAATTTCTTTTTTAAGTGTTAGGGCTCCCCTCAACCCCATGATGTGTGCGTGTGTGAGTGTATGTTGAAAGGGTTCACACTGAAATGTATAGGTGGCTGCCTGTGCGAGTGTATGGTGAAAGGGTGCACACATTAATATACATGTGGCTGCCTGGGTGTGCCTGTATGGTGAAAGGGTGCACACTTAAATGTATAGGTGGCTGCCTGTGTATGTGTATGGTGAAAGGGTGCACACTTAAATGTATGGGTGGGTGCCTGGGTGTGTGTGCCTGTATGGTGAAAGGGTGCACACGTAATTTTATGGATGGCTGCCTGGGTGTGCCAGTATGGTGAAAGAATGCACACTTAAATGTATGGATGGCTGGGTGTGCGTGTGTGTATATGGTGAATGGTGTGTGTGCTTGCGTTCAGGGGCGCAACAAAACGTACATTTCGGGGGCTAACCCTTCAAATGTTGGGAGGGGTGCCAACTTCATGGGCGGTGGGGGAGGGGCAAACTTATTTGTTTGGGTCATCTAATTTCTTTATGCATTTTTATGAGACAATTCTAGTGCAGCTTCAATGTTACAAGCAGTTAACTCTCTCCTTTAAGGTTTAAAGCACCCACTTACGGACTGCTGTGAGAATGAGTGGTCTCCTGTTCCCTCTCTACCCTTCCAATCACTCCCCTGGCATGCAAGTATTAAACCCACATCACAATTTCAATTGCCTAAAAAATTTGGCATTTGAATGCAGGTACTAACAGTGAATTGCTTTATGTTAGTAATTGGTGGGTTCTTGTTAACAGAGAAACCCAGGTGCCGTTTAACATCTGTGTCCTTTTCTGTCTGGCAACTGCTCTGAAGGTCAGCCAGGTCTGGTCAACATAGCCCAACATTTCAGGGGCGGGGGGTGCTGAATCCCAGTCAACTCAATGGTTTTGCACCAATACTTGTGTTTAATGCCTGGATTACTTATTGGTAATCTTCATTGCTCCTAGCCCTATTCTTCCTCGTCCCAGTGTGTATGAGACAGTACTTGTGTATAAGGCACTCTGCCTCATACACAAGTACTGGGAAGAGGTAGAGGTACATGGAAGTAATGCTTGATTTAGCTACCTGTAATCTTCATTACTCCTAGTCCCACTCTTCCTCATCCCAGTACTTACCTATGAGGCAAGGACCCTCAACCGTAAGCTCTGAGGCAAGGAAGAAGGACGTCGGGGGTAATTCTGTGCCAAGGAGCTGATTTTGGAGGGAGGGTGAGGGGATGTGTGGGGGGGCAGGATTATACGACAAATTATAATGGCTGTCCATGTCCAGGCTAAGCAGGCATGATATGTGGTATTAGTGGTATGTGGTATTAGTGGCTAGAGAGGCATTTTGATGCAGCCAGTCTAGTCAATCCTCAGTTTGGTATGACTTTTTTTTAAATGGGGCATTTATGATAAAGCAGTCCTCCTAAGTGAATTACCTAGCTAGACTGCCATTTGGGTGCTGCCAGTTAGCCGTTTCTTACTGCAGCATTGCATATTTTTTCTGAGCATCTGTGATCAAGTGATATGATATAAGTCATTTATAACGCACCTGCACACAAGTGTTTCTAGGCACGACAAGACAAGGGATGGAAGATAGAGGGAAGACATGACAAACAATCTTACTAGGCCTTGTGTCATTCAGATCGTGCAAGTGCGATAACGAGAAGCGCAAGGGGAAAGGGACGGGGGAAGTGCAAGGGAGAGGGGAGGGGAAAAACAGGGCAGCAATGCTCTGAGTAAGTGCTGTCAGGGCAGCACAGCTCTGGGTAGTGCAAGGAGAACAAGGGACTGTAGGGTTACAGTTACAACCCCTAAGTACATGGTAGGACCAGAGGCAGTGCAAGGGTGACTGATCAAGAAAGAGTCTCGACTCAGTGAGACTCTGAGGGTAGCCAAGCAACCAGTCGGTACAGCAGACAGGTAGGTCAGGTAGGCCAGCAGGGGAGGGAGAGAGGGAAAGCAGAGGAGAAGAGGAACGTTTTGAGCTACTTCCAGAACTTCAGGTGGTCTGCTAAAGCTTGAGAGGGGCAGGGAGGCTATTACAGAGGGAGGCACCTGTAGAGGAGAGAGATCTACCCCCGACTCTCTTCCTGGAGAAGCATCTAACCCATAGAGAGTTGTAGGTAGCTGAGCGAAGGGCTTGAGAAGGAAGATATTGTGGAAGAGAGCGTTGCATGTAGTGCGGGCCCCGGGCCCAGAAAGCCTTGTGGACAATGCAAAGGGTCTTGAACTTGATACTTGCAGCAACTGGGGAGCCAGTGGAGAGATTTCAGGGCTGGAGAGATACGATCCCTGTGCTTAAGGCCAAGGATAAGTCTTGCAGTCCTTTTCTGGATTAGTTGCAGGGGCTGGATAGTAGAGGAAGGCAGATTGAGAAAGAGGCTGTTCAAGTAGTCCAGCCTAGAGAGAACCAGGGCTCTGGAGACAGTGAGCTTCTGGGGGAAAGTGAGAAAGGGAAGAATCCCTTTGAGGAGGAACAGCTGGTAGTGGGACTTCTTGGCAATGTCTGAGATGTGAGGAGAGAAAGAGTGGAGTCAAAGATGACACCAGTGTTGTTTGCCTCACAGGAAGGCGAAGGAAGAGGGCCCAAGGCGGACGGCCAGAGTGAGAGAGGGAAAGCAGGGGCAGGAGTCCAAATGAGAAGGATCTCCATCTTACTGACATTAAGGCAGAGATAGTTGGAGGCACACCAATCCTGAATTGCGGATAGACAGTCGGGAATGAGCGAGAGATGAGAGGAGTGTGAGGGGAGCCTGAAGGAAAGTGGAGTGTCATCCGCATAGCACTGAAAGTTAGAGGAGAATATAGAGATCAAGTGGGTCAAAGGGGCCACATAGAGGTTGAAAAGCCAGAGTGAGAGGATGGAGCGGGGAGAAAGGGACCAAGTTGGACCTGGGAGGGGCAGTCCAAGAGGAAGGAGGTCAGACACTCAAGGGCCTGATCCGTGATGCCCAGGTTCTCATGGAGTCGATTGATCAGGATTGATCAGGATGGCATGTTTGACCTTGTCGAAAGCACAGGAAAGATCAAGGAGGATGAGGACAGAAGGAATGCTGGAATCAAGGTAAGAGAGCAGAACTTCACAGGTGTCCAGGACAGCAGTTTCCGTGTCTCTGGCACTGAAGCCAGACTGTTGGTAATGGAGACAACCAACAGATTCCGTGTGGAGAGTTAGCTGGGAGATGGCCAGCTTTTTCAACAGTTTGCCCAGGAAAGGGGTGATGGAGATTGGGCGATAGTTTGCCGGGCAGGCAGGATCGGCAGAAAGCTTCTTGAGGAGTGGGTGCATATGGGAGTGCTTAATGGGAGAGGGGAAAAAGCGATTACAGAATCAGTCAAGGCTGGAGCGAGGGTGTCAGTATGGTTCTTGATGGTTCTGGTGGAGCAGGAGAGCACCTGTTTGGATGACACTTTCATAGATCGGACTTGTCTAGAAACCTCGTCAGGTGTTGTCAGAGAGAAAGAGGAGAAAGGAGAAAGAGAGGTAGAGATGACCAAAGGGGGTCTGAGAGAGGAAGAGGGAGAGGAAGAGGAGATGGAGGACAAGATGTCCTGAGTTTTAGCATAGAAGTGAGATGACAGAGCCATACAGAGGGCCTGGGAGGGAACAGGAGATGTAAAGACCTCAACAGGATTGACCAGTTCTTTTCAGATTTTAAAGAGTTTGGCCGTGTTGGTAGAGGCCACAGAGACACAGGCTTGAATGTGTGTTCTATTCTTGATTAGTGTTATTGCTTCAACTGCCATTTTGGTGCAACCAGTCTAGATATGTCTAAATGTGGCCTGGCAAGCTTTACTATATTGTTATTACATGTCGACACTGGTCTACCTTGTGCAGCCAGTTGGACATGTTTTCATTGTGGCATGGCATTTTTAATAGCAAAGCTTTAATGTTCCTGTGCTCTGTTGGTGACTTGCATCTAATGGATTGGTGTTATCCTACAAAATAATTGCAAACACTCTGGCTTTTTAGACAATTTTTCTCAGACAGTGTGCTGTATGTTATATTAAAACACATATGTATATCTTTCTCATAGTGCAGTGTGCGGCATATCCGTTCAGCAGCACGTTTGTGCGTATTGCGCAAGTGTGATAATCTAGGCTGGCCCAGAGTGTGGCGCGACCCTTGATTTGTTGCTGAGTTGGGGGGCCCCCTCAGCATGGCTCGCATGGCTCGCAGGGGGACCCCCACTTCTTGTGTTACGCCAGTGGTCTGGGCCCAGGGCAGCTGCTTGGTGGGCAGCTGGCTCTGGCGGAGGGCATTAACTACCCTCACAAAGTGATCTAAGAAGAGGCATGGCCATTGAGGTTTCTGTGCTGTCATTTGGCAGGCTCTGGCCTTGTCGCTCACTAGAGCTGAAACACGTGATATCAAATTGAATGTGGCTGCAGGGATTATAAGAAGTGACAGGCACTACACTTTCACTCAGCCATATCTTTATTTTAGAGTTTAACTTGCCATCATCATGGGCTAATTATGGTCATCATAGTTTTGGTACAGGGGGCACATCTTAAATTCAGCCCCTGTGCTGCATTGACTTGTCTGTCACTGCAGCTGTCAAATGGGCTGCTGTGACCTCTGAACCTGCTGTGTGCTGCTGATAGAGCAAGCACTGTAAATCAGAATACTAATGCAGTAGGACCCAGATGCACCCTATGCTTTAGGCATGAAGTTTATAAAAGGGGAATTTGATTATCAGATTATCTTTCCAGAGATGGAACAAGCCGCATAATTGTATTATTTAATACAAATTCACACCCTTGCCAAATGGCAATCCAGTACATCCATAGTATTAAATACTGAGGTGGTGTGTCGCCATGAGTTGGATGGTAAATATGCCAAAATAATGACAATTTGCTTGTTTTATAAAAAACCAAAATGGCACATTCCTATGATAGCGTGCCTCAGCTGGTCAGAATGCTCAAAATGAGATCAATAATTCCTGGTATTGACTGAATTCAGATTGATCTTGCGGCGTCAATGACAAAATGTCACTGCATTCTTATACTCTTCACCGCTCCCTCTCTGCTGTGTCTGAGACAGCCAAAGGAGAGTTGTGAGAGCAAAGTGATGAGGGTGTATTTTGTGGTTGAAACTGGGTGCATTTGAGAAAGAATGAACAGTTTGGGAAGCACAGAGACCGTCCGCATTGTGTTTACATGATCTCTGTCTCATTCCTGCCACCCCCACTGCCAGCCTTTGTTTCCCTTTGTCAATGTGTTCTAAGTAGTGGATGGAGATGAGGGCAGGAACACACACCTCTTCACACATGGAGGTGTGATTTTGTTGGAACCCAGAAAAGCTCACTAGCACATTATTAATGTGTGCAGCAATTACAATGTGGTAATATCCTTAGAATCCTCAGCATATGCCCTGGGATAATTGTCTTGTCCACCTTCGACTCGGGTGATAAAACATCTAAGTGGGCAATTATACCACAATTGTGACATTATTACTAAGGTTTATCACTTTGCACTTTACAAAGGCTACATACGAATTTCTTTAGCTATTTTGTCCCGACAAGCAGATGAGGCAAAAGGATTTCTAGTGCAATAGTCAGATCAATGAATTTGGGCACCATGTTGAATCTATAGACCTCCTTGCCTCCTCTCTTGAGCTATTCTTGATAGAGGCATTCAACATTTTTCTCTGACGTTTATACCATTCGCTTGAGTTTAAATGAAAGCAAAAATAAAAGTGTGTGGATGTGTGCAGCAAATATAAAACATCCAATTGACCAGTGTTCCAACTGTTATGGCATATGTGCCTATGGCATCTATAATCTTTTCTCAGTTGGATCCAACACTAGTTCTACATACATCACCTCTTGTTTGAGATGCTGCTCCCATAATAATTGTTCAGTATAAAGTGTTTCAATGCTCTTTTTAGTGAAGTTGGTGCTAAATCAATTCCCAAAAAGAAATTAAAAACCTTGTGTCACGGGAAAAGTCACTCACATTCCTTTTTGTTTTCCCTTCCTGGGGTGTGCAAGATTTGGTAAAGGTAAAGAATAAGTTGGAAACCTTTCAGATTAGTCGTGTTTCCCAGGTTTTACCCATGGCCGTGTCCTCTTAATACTTCACTGAGAGATCAAAATCTAAATGCATAATTACGCTTGTGTCTTGATATGGGCAAAATCTTCCTCGGGGCCAGCCCTTTGAGAGCAAAAAATACCCAATTCAGCCCAAAATACAGGTTCTATTGTGCTGAGCAGTGATCTCATGCTAGTGACAAATGACACCTTCAATAAGTTTTAGTATTTATTCTAAACAGTGAATTTCATATACATTTGGTATTCAAGTTAGAGAAGATTACAAAGCACAAAACCTAGAGAAATGCAAAATATAGAGAAACGTAGAACTTAGATAAACATAGAGAAACATAGAGAAACACAGTCTTACGCCCCTTCAATCAGCACTGGGAGACCCTGGCCCTCATAAGCTAGCTGTAACAAACCCCGCTCAGAGGACAGCGCTGCGGAGTGCCGTCAGAGCTCCAATTCCGGGCACTTGATCTTGCTCGAACCAAGTCCACAGGACGATCTCCCACCCGAGTCATGTGAGCATGTATATTTTATAATCTCGTGCTGCCCGTCCGTGACGCACAGTTCCAGAACTTTCCCTGTGCAAAATATAGGCTGGCTCATGGAAAAAACCAACTCTGTTAATTTCCACTGCTCCTTCTCCTGAGCCCCTCCCTGGCTCCCTGGAGCCCATCTGCCAAAGCTCAGGAATGTCTTATCAGTGCCTTCCCAGAGAAAAGGAGATTAGCTTGGGGCCATGCAGGGCTACCGTTAGTGAGGCAGAATATTCTAAGGGATGCAGGGATGTATTAACCCCATCTGCAAGCTCTAAAAGGCATGCACTCATAGCTTAGTGTTTATAGCGCTTAAGACTGGCTATCTAAGCGCTATATAGGTGCCATAATGTTCCAAACACTCCTAAAATACCTATTAGCTACAGAGCTAGGGCCCTCTCCCTGCCTGTCTATCAACAATGCATAATGTGACCTATCACTCATACTAGGCCTGCATATTCCTTGTAGCTCACTACTGCATAATGGAAGTGCTACAACAGACTACTGTCAGCATTTTTAGCACATACTTTGAATACACTATTGGCTTTCAGCGGCTAATGCTGTCATCTAAAGCCCTGATTGGCAAAGTTGCAATTTTGTGTATCACTACATTCCACCCCTATTCAAAGTGTGTGCGACAATGCTGACTAATACACATCAATATAGTATTTAGTGCAGTGATAAAGACCTTGGGGCTTTGCAAGAGGTTTAAGCAAACTACCTTCTAGCGGTTAGTTAGCGTGGCATGCAAGGTTAGTAAAAAACACTACCTAAACAAAAATGTACACAAAGTGAACAGTGACATATACCCTTGCCAAAACCTGGCCTACACAAAAATACCTACACAAAGTGAACATGGGCATTTACTCTAGCCAAAACCTGGCCTACACAACAATACCTAAATAATTATTGTATAACTGATTGTCAGTTAAAAAGCAGCATGCAGTTAGAATGTCAAGGCAATCCGGTGTAGTCTAATCTACAATGCACTATTGCATTTATGTATGGTTACCAATTCTAAAACCTGGCAGCCTTTAACTCTAAGGGCCTACCCTCCCCCCTGATCCCAGGGCATTCAAACGTGACTATCGGCTGTGTGATTAGACACTTCCCCCATGTATGTGGAACCCAACCAGAAACCATCTAATTTCGTGAACAAGGTAAACCCATGGGCACCAGGTTATCTAAATAAAAACAATTCTACTAATTTACATCAAGCATGGCATGTGTTATTCATGCAATCAAAAGCAAGCAATTTGATCCATATGTATGCTGGTAACTGTAGCTCTGCGTGCCAGTGTCTGGAGGATGGTCACCCCCACTCAGTAAAAAGCCAACACCTGCTGATTAAACAATGTTTGCCATACAATGCATCGTGTGTATTTAGCAGTCTTGTTGACCTGCCCTATGGCAGAAGAAATGTCTTCATACCTAAAATTCTGCCATCTTCAGTGGTTGCCAATACTTGTAGCAGTGTTGGGCGTATCAATGAACCCCACTAGGCTAGAAGTTCTATAGCAGAGCTGGCATCAGAACCCATAGTGGCTAGCTTATTGTGCACAGTTTCTATGTCACAAGCATATAAAGCTCCTGCAATTAATGAATCTAGCTCCCTAGCTACGCGCACTCTAGTGATGGGCCATAGAAATGGACTCCATTTGTAGCAGCTTGGTAGTACTAAGGAAACATTGCCTCATGATAAATCTATGTCTAAGTGTATCACTGTAATAATGGAGGTGTGCATTACCAGCCTACAATTTAAATGTTGCCTTACTACTGGAAAATCTAACATGTTCACAGTGTCTACCTATTGTGACTTGGAGAATACCCTTCTTCAAGTGGGATATCTACCATATACAATATTAGTTTTAGCCACAAACACCATACTACCCTCCGGCAGTGGCTGTTTCATCACACCATTGTGTAAAATGCATTTAGTCAAGTTATGGTCCATAAAATCTTGGCGAGAACACTCGCTGCAGTTCTTGGTCAGAAAAACATCACATTAAACAAATTAAACAAATCGTTGTTATCACCATTCAGTGACAAAAGATGCCTGACAATGTGCCAGGCCAGTACGCTAGCAATTCCATGTGGATACTCATTTGTAGCGCTTTTCCAAAGAATTATTCCAAATGTCTACAATCAAAAGGTGACTCTTTGCATTAGTGTGCTGGAGACAGCTGTCCCCACAAAAACATGAAACTGGTTGGTTTAACAAAAACCGTGTCACACTATGTGTCATAAAATCAAACATCGTCAGTCATGGTTTCATTTACCTGCCTTAAACTGGCTGTAAAAGTATCCAGTGTTTCAAAGATTACCATCTCAAATTAGAGCTCACACACTTGGCAGCATTACTTCAATTAAGGATCTTAACCTACGCACAGGTGACTTTGATGTGCGCACTCATCTTATCTCAAAATAAATTACACTCTTGCTTGCATAATCCTGCTGCCCCAACAATTCATAAGTCATTTTCCTGCCTACGTGCAACGTAGAAGATTTTTTTTTTCAAAAAGCAAAGCATCTCTGGTTAAAGCAATTCAGTTGGAAGAGCAAAACCATTTTGTTTTTTCAGATTCATCTCAAAAAGTGCATTTAAAAACCATTTTTCAATGTGTTAGCATTCAAGTGCTGTGTCACACAGCTGTTTGTGGTGCATGATCTTACAGTCCACAACTCATTGTCCATAGTCCTTTAAACAAGAAAGGCAAGATATGTCAATTAAGTTATTTCCAGCAACTGAATCATTTGAATGTGTAGCATCAAATATTTGATAACTATCCAGGTCTGCACCATGCCAGTTCAGCAAAAGAGTTATTACTCTGTTGGACACCTTTCGCAGGTTGCAGAACAAATGTCCTCATACGTCATGCATGTTAGCAGCATTGAGTGCGGTGCAGGACGTTTCGCAATAATTCGCTTTCTCTGAGAATGTGTCTGCTTGACTGATCAGTGTCACCCGCAAATTGAACACATCTATTTCTGTTATTGTCTTGCTTTTTTTGCCTAGGCAAAATACAAACAGAAATGTTAGGATTTCATCAAAACTTCAATATCAGCGTTATCCACCCCTTCCCATAACACCACCCCCATCTTCAGAAGTCTCTTCAGGTAACTACACACTTTATCATCGCTACTGCAATTATTTATCACCCTTCTGCATGTTTCTGGGGGCTTATTTACACTCAACCATAAGGGGTGTAACTGCCTAATCACAAACTCATTTGTGCAATGTGATCATAGTTGGTCAATGGTACCTCAGACTGATCTGTGCTTTTACAAAAGCCATATAATAAGTACCCAGGTCGCACAATGCTTTTCTTATTCACCAAAGCGATCACGAATGCCAGGCGCCAACTTGCTTCCAGTGTCTCATGATCTTGATTTAGTTTGCCCTGCTGGCATCACTCCATTTTTCAAAGGTAAAGTCCTTCAGTCCAATACCGCCTGCAGTTGTACAAGCAGCTTTGTTTATTTTTCTCCATACAGCTAGTGTCTTTCAAGCCTCTGGTTTTTCACTTGTCATTTTTTCAAAGGGTGTTTGCTGATTTCTTGGACCACCCCTTTGAGCGCGATAGTCTAAGTCAGTTTCTTTTGTTGCTTCAACAAATCATTCATTCTTGCACTAAGCCGTGAGGCTTCTGGATCATGGCTAATGTGCAGTGTTCATGTTGTACTCCAAAGCCCCGCTCTGCATGTTGTCTCTTGCAAAACGGCTAAGCGCTTTTTGTCAGTTTTGCTTCCATCTGGAATGCCATAATGTCTTTGTCAGTTACTCCAGCCCTGGCAATGTAGCTTGCATTTTGCCAGCTGTGTATTTTCTCTTCTCAAAGCGCCTAGAGGTTTCTTCTCCAGTGCACAGCGCTTTACTTCAGTTCACATCACATGGAGCACTGGGATGCAGCTTGCACAGCAATAGCGTTTCACTTCACATCACATCACATGGTGCATGGGAATGCGGTTTGCATGGCAATGTCTGTTGGAATAGGCAGCTGTCTTTTCTTAGCCCATTCACAGATGCACAGGTTCCCCAATGTTCAGATGTGATGTGCCCATCTGCCATCCTGCATGCAGCCTTTGTTTTCCTTCCAGTGTTGATACTGGGCAAATTCTTTACTTCTGATCAGCTCTGTTATTGCATGCCGTTAGAAAGCATGCGTACATCAGCATTTCTGTCTTTGCACCCCCTCTCCTCAGTTTTTTTTTCTCACACTGCCGGTGTCTCTCACAGGGGATGGAATGCAGGAATGTCATTGTTTATCTTTCGCGCAGCAAGCTTATCTCTTTGCCTATAACTCTTACACTGTGGCGGCTTCAATGGAAGGCACTCGTTTCAGACAGTTCATCCAGATTAACTCTTTCTTGCACTGTTCCAGCAACTCAGAAAAGCTCCCATATCTGAAACACCATTTCATTAAACAGGAGTGCAGTATTCTGCTTTTGTTTGCCTTCCTGCACCTCGCCCAAGACAGCTTCAAGGCACAAGCTCTGCACACACAGCAAGACTCTTATTTTCAAAAGAGGCACTTTTTCTTCTCATCAGATTCTACTCCATGTAATTTAGCAAAATGTCAAAGCGTCTTTTAGCCTGTTTTAAACTGATTAATGTCCCATTTAAAAGCATACGTTTTTTTTTCTTGTAACCTTGTAGTTTGGCTTCACGAGCTCACTCCAATGCAATGTGTGATCTTTCAAAAGAACCCGCAACCCACTAAATCTTTGTGCTATCTTATCACACACAGATTTTTCATTCTGTTGTACCATTGCCAGAATATAACCACTTATTTCAGTGCATTTAAAAAATGCCATGTTTAGTGCAGCTCCCTGCACGGTTTTCCTGCAAGAGCAACCCACACTCTATATTGCTTGTGGGCTGTTATTGTGTCAACAACATTTTTCACCATGTATCACAGTCAACAGGTCACTATTTCCAAACATGCATCAGTTATAAGGCAACAGTACAAATCCATGACATAGCGTGGGAACAGTCAAAAATACTCCAGGGGCAATTTAGAGGCAATTTAGAAAAATATAAATTGTTTTTTCCCCCCAAACCATTGCAAACTGATTCTGCAATTTCAAATCAATACACAAAAATCGAAAATCCAAATACCATTCACTCACTTTCTTTTTTAAGTGAGTCTCTCACCCATTATAAGCATGGCACAGTTTAAAATGCAATATAACCATTTTAGTGTGTTTCCTTTAAACAGAATTCGCCACCAGCACATGGAATTTACAGTTGCCAAAAGAAAAACAAACCCTTTAGGCTCTCAGCACAGATGTTACTCTTTCTCCTAAGCACGGCTCATTCCCCACGTTATTTTTTCAGGAATGTCAACACTTCAAAAGCATACATCAAAAAAGCGAACCTTCGCCTCCAAACATTACAGCCCCCCACTCGCTAGCACACTGGGGCTGAGTCAATGGTTAGATTACTATTCACAATTTGCATGTCAAATCCTCGCAACTATTTTTCCCTGCCCTCATGACAGAATAGAGATGAGAACTCCGTCTCACTTTGCATTTCAAATTACAACTTTAAACTGGGGAAACCGCATGATAAAATTCTTTCCTAATTGAACATACATCTTTCTTGACCATTCATCGGAGCGCTTTAAACAAAGCCATTTCCCGCTTGTTTATCGCCTTGTACTCCCTGGCTCCATTCCCAAGCAATAAGTCAGTCACGACTGATTTACTGAAGGGAGTCTTAACCACACAAGCTATCGGCCACGGCAAGCCGACACAACGCTGCTGTCTTTTGAAGTCTCAGAGCTGCAGTGAGACCCCCAAGGAAATGCGACAGCCTGCTCTTCACTCTACACTGTGTTCTCTCACACAATTTGTCATTTCACAGCAAGGCACTGCTCTGCACAAATCCCACAAAGCTGCCACCAAATGTCTTGATATGGGCAAAATCTTCCTCGGGGCCAGCCCTTTGATAGCAAAAAATACCCAATTCAGCCCAAAATACAGGTTCTATTGTGCTGAGCAGTGATCTCATGCTAGTGACAAATGACACCTTCAATAAGTTTTAGTATTTATTCTAAACAGTGAATTTCATATACATTTGGTATTCAAGTTAGAGAAGATTACAAAGCACAAAACTTAGAGAAATGCAAAATATAGAGAAACATAGAACTTAGATAAACATAGAGAAACATAGAGAAACACAGTCTTACGCCCCTTCAATCAGCACTGGGAGACCCTGGCCCTCATAAGCTAGCTGTAACAAGCCCCGCTCAGAGGACAGCGCTGCGGAGTGCCGTCAGAGCTCCAATTCCGGGCACTTGATCTTGCTCGAACCAAGTCCACAGGACGATCTCCCACCCGAGTCATGTGAGCATGTATATTTTATAATCTCGTGCTGCCCGTCCGTGACGCACAGTTCCAGAACTTTCCCTGTGCAAAATATAGGCTGGCTCATGGAAAAAACCAACTCTGTTAATTTCCACTGCTCCTTCTCCTGAGCCCCTCCCTGGCTCCCTGGAGCCCATCTGCCAAAGCTCAGGAATGTCTTATCAGTGCCTTCCCAGAGAAAAGGAGATTAGCTTGGGGCCATGCAGGGCTACCGTTAGTGAGGCAGAATATTCTAAGGGAAGCAGGGATGTATTAACCCCATCTGCAAGCTCTAAAAGGCATGCACTCATAGCTTAGTGTTTATAGCGCTTAAGACTGGCTATCTAAGCGCTATATAGGTGCCATAATGTTCCAAACACTCCTAAAATACCTATTAGCTACAGAGCTAGGACCCTCTCCCTGCCTGTCTATCAACAATGCATAATGTGACCTATCACTCATACTAGGCCTGCATATTCCTTGTAGCTCACTACTGCATAATGGAAGTGCTACAACAGACTACTGTCAGCATTTTTAGCACATACTTTGAATACACTATTGGCTTTCAGCGGCTAATGCTGTCATCTAAAGCCCTGATTGGCAAAGTTGCAATTTTGTGTATCACTACAGCTTGTTTATCCAACACAGCATCCCTACTTTGTTAAGTATAAACCTCCTTTATTAGGTCCAAGCTCCTCTTAGAATCTATAATAATCTGTCTGGGTAAAAAGACAAAAGGTTTCCATTTTAACATTGTGATATCAGCTTTGATGTAATACAGCCAGCAGACCTTTCTGTTATTTGTTATCATTATAATAACATTTTGTTGTTCTTTCATTTTTTGTTTTATTTGAAAGTTGTTGAACAAGTCAAGTCCAATAAGAACATATTGCAATTGATGCCTTTCGTAGAAATTTAGGAATAACATCTGCACAGATCTTACCCGCATTTGAAATAGATTTCAAGTTTCCTGAATGTGTTTTTTTATTTGAAAGTAAAATTGTGTTTCTAAAAGTGTATTGTGTTTCTAAAAATGTTGGCAATATTAATATTTGAAATCTCCTCCATTAGGTCTGGATTTTATCAGAACTGAAGGTTTCGTCTTCTCCCATGTTGCAGATGAAGGTATTGTAAATGCCTGTGCTGGGGACCTGCTCAGATATCGGCGGCAGATTGGGGCAGAGCATGTACAGATTTTTGCTGATATTAAAAAGAAACATAGGTAATTCATTGATTGTTCATTCTTCAGCTCACATCCCAAGGAAATGGCCCATTCAAGTTGATTGGTTTAAGAACAATGTGATTGAATATAAGATTCTGCATAACAGGATGATACTTAAATAAAGGGTATTAAATCATCAAATGTAACATTCCATTTAATTCAATGTACTGTAGTATTGTGGAGATGCTGGGAAATGAGAGCCAGAGAATGTCTGTTTGGGTTGACTTGTTTTATTAAGTTTTCTTAGTACAGGGTTAGTGTTGGAGAAATTACTTTGTAGAACCGTGTTTAGGATGGGACAGTAAAGTCCCTGTCCCCCCAAGGACGCTCTATTCTAAGAAATAAAAGGTTCCAAGGCAATGGCTGAAACAAAAGCCTAAATCCACTCTTAGCAAGGCCATTACACTCCTTGCTACTCTATTTTCAAAACAAACCTTTATTCATTCTTGGCCAACCAAAAGGTTCATAAACATACTCTCTCTATGTCCATCCGCAGTCTATACACACAGTGCCTCCCTGGACAATCTCCTCCAGGGTTCAGGCTCATTTGTGTCTTCTGGGATTCTCATTCATTCAGAATTCTCCACAATCTCTTCATTTAGACCTCTTCGGATCTCATGTCCTCTCAGCATATGAACGTCTCCGCAGTATCTTGTTTAGACCTCTCCAGAGTCTCTTGCATTATCAGCACCTAGACGTCTTAATGGTCTCTTGTTTGAACCTCTCCTAGGTCTCTTGCCTCCTTGGCAGATACACCTCTGAATTTACACTTTGACCTAACCCGGCTTCCTGTAATAATACTAAACAGATTCAAATGGTTGGTTGAAGCCAAGCCTCGGCCGTAGAGACAGAGCCATATGATAAGCAGTTGAAAGTACAAAAGAGGTTGGGCTGGGAAAGAGCTCGAAAAACTGAAAGCGCAGAAGGAGCCAGAGAAGGAAGAAGGGTTGGGGGAGATGAAGATGCAGGAGAAAAGAGCATAATAAATTCACTAGTGGAACAGTGCAAGAGGGTGCTGGAAGAGAAACGAGATGCGATAGTGGGCAGGAAGTGGTAGGAGTTAAATCCCTGGAGGACAATGGAACGAGAGCGAGGGAAGAGGAAGTTGTGACAAGACCTGTAATCTGGCCTTTTCAAAGGGGGTTGAGGACCCCTTTACACAAGAGTTTGAGGAAAATGAAATGATTTCAGAGCCAATATGGAGAGAAGAGGATATTGAGAGTAACCCAAATCTCCTTTGTGGCATTGTTTTTGTGCTGTATGCCTTTTGTCTCCTGCCATTACTCTTGGGCAAGATACCTGTCAGCTTGTTTCCACATTTCTATGACCGGCACATCCCAATGAGAAAGAGAGGGCATAGGAAACCACTTGATAGCTTTGAAACGGCAGCGCACTCAATGCGAAACATAAGGCACAGACACAAGCAACAGCCAGCAAGCATCCAGAGTTATACATGCTACTTGCGGATGAAAGAGACACACTGCACCAACCCTGGTGCACAGCGAAGCAAGACGTCTCGATGAACATGCAGCAACCAAAAACCACCAGAGACCAACAATGGGGAAAAAAAAGTTTCCCCTCCACGAATAATTACTTACCTTTTTGGCTAGGAGAGCCCTAGTCCCGAAATCAATCAGTCAGCTTCCTGGGGCGCATTATTTTTCCACGGTGGACACGGATAAAGTGTGTGGGACCTAGCCCACTTTTTATAACTTTGGCAACATACAACATGTACAAAAAAGAATAAAAATGACCAGGCAACATATGGAGAATCAGCAGATAAAAGGAAGGATAATGCAGATTGATGTTGTCTCAATTTAAAAGGTCTAAAAACAGGAAGAATCTTCATGTAGACAGGACAAATACAATGATATAGATCTTCTACATCATCTCCACAAGCTGGGCAGCTCTCTACATCTGAAAAGCCCATCGAGCTTGCTGTATTTTCCCCCCAACAACAAACTGTTGAACCGGGCACGGATAATCAGCCATTTGTCCCCCTTTTTTCAAGCTCAAAAGAAGATCTGGCTGAATAAGACCCACGCTACCAATGGCTACTATAGCTCTGTTCAATGGAATGGATAACTTCTTGCATTCTCTTTTCGCATTAACTACTGCTCTAAACATGCATTCTCAGAAGGAAAAGTGCCAAAGCATTTTTTTTCAATTGAAAAGTAACTTATAAACAAAAGCCAAGGAATGTTTGGCCAATTATCCCTGACCAAAGAAAACTGAATAATGAAACTTGCCCTCTCATTTGACCGGACACAACCAGAAGAGCATTGGCTCCAGTGCCCACTGGCCCTCTAGAAAGCCCATTCCCAATTCCTGGTGCACTGCAAGGAGCGGACCCTGGAAGTCCCAAAATGCCCTTATGGAATTTATTTTCCTGTGACTGTAAATGAGGCATTTCCGTGTAACCCCAAAGAAGGGATCAATAAAGAACAGCAGCCTTTGCCTGGGTGCCATTCCCTTTCAATATCAAATCTAAAGGTTGACCATGACACCAGGCCGTAAAACAGGAACGCCCACCCAGGTATTGGGCCACCATCAATAGTTGATTACCCAGATGCGCTTTTCCCGTTACAGCTGCTGAAAAACAGACACCCAAGTAATCCAATGCTTTGACTCTTGGGATGACTGCCCCATTACAGACCACAGGGTTCATTTTCACGGTTTTCCTCCCGACAGCACATGCCATCACAGCAGATTTCATGGTATGCATTTTCAGTCCCAAATTATTCATAAACACAGAGTAGGCATTGATCAGTTTCTGAAGGGCCACTGTGGTTCTAGCAATCAAAACTGTGTCATCAGCGTAAGCTGTGGTTGGGAAAACCCTACCACCCAACCTCGGGAAATCTTCCTGCGAGTCCACCAGGACTTTGTGTAGCCCATTAATGTACAAGGTGCAAAGGACCGGGGCCAAAACACAGCACTTCAGGTCCCCCAAACCAGCTTCAGAGCAAGCCGTGCAACCCCCATCCGGCCCACTACGCCCACTATCCTGATTATCACTCTGTAACTCCCTCAATAGAGCCAAGATCTCCTCTGGGTACTTCTTGGACCCAAGCACGGCCCACAACTTTAAACTATTCACTTTGTCCAAAACCGTGCCCAGGTCTATGAATGCGAGATATATGGCCTCACCCTTACAGTAGACAACATTTGTGACCAGTAAGTACAAATTCAGAGCCTGTTCCGTGGGCCCGACCCCCGGTCTAAAACCAAGTTAAATGTCGGAGAGAATAGAATGTTCTGAAATCCATACTTCAATGTGCCCCTGCAACCCTCTCCCAAAATGTTTGAAGGTAGTATCAAGCAGGGAGATGGGTCGGTATGACAGTGGGCTGGCAGGCCCCCTTTTTAAAAATAGGGAAGTTAATAGCCAACACCCAGGAAGCTGGATAGTTACCATACTCCAAGAAGGCATTACAGGCCACCGTTAACAGTGGTGCCCGGACTTTGACCTGATCATGAAAAAGGTCCACTGGAATGGCATCCGGACCTGGGGTACGATTTCCCGCCAGCTTATTAATGGCCAAAAGTATCTCCTCAGGCATAAAATGCACGGAAGAACTGGAGTTCGATCCCGGTTGGGAGGGATCCATGCCTTTAAACAGACTCCACCCATGACTGTTCATTCACATGCATTCCCTTTGTCCTGTTTGCGGTCATATAGACTGGCCCCCTATTGACAAATTCCCCAAATCGTTTTGAGTCCTGGGTCGAAACAGCCTGCAGTAAGCTCACCCACGCTTCCAGCTCGATTTTCCTCTTTTCCAGGGCTGCACGATGCCTTGCTCTTGTCCTGATGATGTCACACTTGGAGCCGACTGGAGATTTTAAAGTGCCAGAAGCATGTTTTTGGCAAAGACGCAGGCTTTTTTAGACCAGCCCTTCTTTTTTATCTTCGGCTTGCTCTTGCATCTCTGCTCAAACTGTTTCGAGAAGGCCCTTCTCAATTCTGCAAAACTGGTTACCACATGAGCGGTATTACCAGGATTGTCTAAAATAGACAAAACACAAGGGCGTTGCTCTGCCAGAACTTTACGATGTAAGTTTAAATCCACAATTCTGGCCCATTTGGTTCTCCTGTTCTGCATCGACCCAATGTCTGCTAAGTTTGGGAAGCAACCTTCCTTTCTTTCTCCGCAATCCCTTGCAATTTTAAGCTTATTGGATGTGATCGCTACAAAGGTCACCCAGTACTTCAAATTCCAGGATCCTGGCCCACATTTGCAATGAAAGGCAGAAATAATCAATAGCGGAGGATCCCTTATGGTTTTGAAATGTGGGAAGATCCGTCGGGAAGGACACGACCATTGATTGCACCATACCCCATTCTATAAGCCAAACAGAAAACTGGAGGCCTCTGGCGCAGACCCAAGCATCATGCATCTGTGCTCTGGGGATTTTGAGGGTCATGTCTTCTGAGGGGTCGAGAAGATCGTCCGGTGGTCTCGCACCCATTTATTTATTTTTTAAATTATTGTTATTAGTAGTTTTACAACATTTGCACCCGATACCTCACCCGCCCCTCCCCGCCTCCCATGGCTCCACAGTGTTTTAGCTAGGGCTGTCCTGTAGATCTTCTTTTCCCGTTTGGTTATCTGGTTCTAGAGCGGGGGATCACCCTAGGTCCATTGATCTCAAGTTTTGTGGGCACCATTGCTGCATATAGTCACTTTGTAAGTATTCCAACAGCTCTCCCCTGTCTATCTGTATTTTACCTGCATCTCCTTGTAAACGGTAGGTGATCCACTCCCTACAATGTCCCACATTTTGCATATCCATTCTATCTATGTCTGGGGGGCACTTTTTGGTTCCAGTTATTTGCTATCACTAGCCAGGCTGTAATCAGTTGAGTCATCAGAACTCTTTCAGGGCTTCAAAATTGAGTACCATTCTGTAGAGTATTCAGCATAAATGTACCCCTATGGAAAGTTCTTGCAGTTCTGGCATAGTGGTCTTTATCTGAGCAGTCACCTCTTCCCAGAATTCCCTTATCTTAGGGAAATCCCAATATGTGCCTCCAATTTCCTATTCCCTTACAGCCCCTCCAGCACTCTTGGGAAGTTGTTTTGTACATTTTGTGAAGTTTTCAGGGTGTATAATGCCATTGTAGCATCATCTTCTACCAGGCTTCCCTTATTTGTGTGGGTCTAGTTCACTTTGGGATGTTCCCCCATAACCCTTCCCACCGTTCCTGTGTAATCTCTGATCTTGTTGTGCCCTCCAAAACTACCTGATACAGCCATTTCTCTCAAAAAGAGCAGCCCTGAAGGATGGCGTAAATGTTTGAGGCTAAGTTTTTATCTTCCGAATGTGTGGTAAGGTATTTTTCGAATTCTGTTAGCTGTCGTGTTGCTTCGTTTCGAATCTCTGGTTGCTTTAACCAGTTTCTTAATTGTATATATTCATATCTTTCGGCTTCATTCACTCCCAATTGAGTTTTGAATTCTTCAAGTGTTGCTATCTCTCCATCCCACACAATGTCTCCTAATTTTCTGCACCCATGCCTCCGCCATTGCCCAAATTTGCTCTTTACTATACTTGGGGTGAAGTTTGGCTTCTCGAACAATGGGGTGAAGGCGAATGGACGGGTTGAGAGATGAACCTTTTTAACCATTTATGCCAGATGTTGCATGTAGTGCTTACGTCTAGCGCTTGGGAGCCTGTCTTTCCCTGGTAGCCATAGTAATCCCGCCAGAGGGCACCCCGCAACTGCTCTGTCCATCCTGGCCCAGACCTTTTCCCTTTTTCTGTAAGCAATTCTCGCACCTCCCTCAATTGGGCAGCTTCATAATCTCTTTTTATGTTGGGTAGTCCCAGTCCCCCTCTCTGCTCCTGAGTCATAAGCAGATCCTAGGCTACCCCTGAGCGTTTGTTCGGCCATATAAATTTTGAAACCATCCTATTTATGGCCTTGAAGAACGACTGTGCAACCGCAATCGGGAGGGCCTGAAATTTATACAGCAATCTAGGAAGCGTCACCATCTTGACCATCGTTAGACACCCAAGCCAAGAGATTCGAAGAGCGGTCCAACTCAAGAAGACCTCCTGTTTTTAAAAAAAAAAAATCTAGGTAGTTAGCCTTGTACAAAGTGGACATCTTATTAGTCAGAGCTACCCCTAGGTAAGTGATACTCTCTACGGCTACTTTGAAAGGAGAGCTCCTGCGTAAGGCTTCAGATTGTTCTTTAGGTATACCCATCTCCATCAGTTCTGACTTGGTCATATTTATTTTAAGTTAAGATATCTTCTCTCGTTTGGCCAATACTTTAAACAGGGCTTGGATTGATTTTTCGGGTTCCACTAACGTCATCATCATGTCTTTTGTGTATGTCGCTGTTTTATGAGTTTTGCTGCTGAATGGGACCCCTTTTATGTTGGGATCTGCTCTAATTAGGGCCAGCAAGGGTTCCAGAAAAATATCATATAAATGAGGTGACAGGGGGCAGCCCTGCCTCGTACCCCACTCTATTCGAATTGTGTCTAAAGTTTGTGTGATGAGGGAAGTCTAAGAGATGGATCTTTGTAGTTTGCTTCCACCCTTTTAATATAATTAGGCCCGAACCCCACATATTTCATTACTTGAAATATGTATGGCCATTCCACCCGAATTGTTTGTTTACAATTGTTCGAATGATACAATTGTTCAAATAACAGGGGTCCGAGTTGACCTTCTGCACAAATGACCGTATGGTCATTTTTATATATATATATATGTATATATATAATGGGTTGGGTTGTGGTAATAATAATATAAGGAGATTGGGTGGGGGTTGGATTGGGTGGGGGGCTGCGGCGAGGGCTTCCCCCCCTACATATATAGCCTAGTTGACCGTTTAAATTCAGTCATTTGTGCAGAAGGTCAATTGCTATTCGAACAATTGTCATTCGTACAATTCGTATACAACCTATTTTAGCATCTATGTTAAGTAGTGCTATGGGCCAGTATGAACCGCAGTTCTTCGTCCAATCTTTATTCGGTTTCCCAAAGAGAACGACCCCCGCTTCGGACATAGAGCGTGTTAAACCCCCTGATTGCCAAAAGGAATTGAATAATCTAGTTAGAAATGGTATAAGATCCTTGCGTAATGTTTTATAGATAAAGTGCAGGGAATCCATCTGGGCCTATTACTGTGGAGGCTTTTGATAATCCGACCCACTTCTTCTTCCGTTATATCTTTTTCAAGGATATCCCTATCTACTTGGGAACCTTTAGGCAGCTGAACCCTGGCTAGAAATTCTGTATTGATTTGTTGGTCCGGTCCCACCATGGAGTAAAGTTTTGTGTGAAATGTCAAGAAGGAGTCTATAATGTGTCTGGTCTGCGTACTATTGTGCCGTCTGACAGCTTGATACTATCTGTATTACTTTTACTAGTCTATTGCTTCAGTAGTCTCGCTAGCATTTAGTCTGCTTTGTTCACCTTTATATAGTACCTCTGTTTCAGATTCAATCATGCTTTCTCTGCCCTACTTGCTCGTAATAGATCTAGTTTTCTCATACAGTCCTTAACCCTACTACAGTTTTGCTTCTTTTTCTTTTTTGCTAACACCCTCTGCGCCTCTTTCAGTTCTCCGTCCATGGGCCTCATTCTGAGGTTGGTGGTAACGGGTTAACGGCACCGGTAAGGGTGCCTGTGCCGTTAACCCCTTACTGCCGCATTACAAGGTCCTTTAGCGGGTCCCGCTAAGGGCGGCTGGTTTTACCAGGCGCCCTTAGTGGGAGCCGCTAAAGGACCAGGGAGCTAACAACGGGCCCGTCATTAACGGGGCCGTTGTTAGCTCCCTCCCCATTCCCATTGAGCCCTATGGGGGCTCAAATGGGAATGGGGATGGGTTCCCTGAATGGGGAAATACTGGGTCCTCCAAGATTGGAATGGCCCAGTATTTCCCCATTCAGGGAACCCGGACCCGGTATGGGAGTAGCCATGGCGCTAATAGCATCATGGCTACCTCCATACTCGTAATGACCACCCCATGTCTTTTTCTAGCCTTCCCTTCTCTTTTCTCCTTTGCAAGTTAAGAGAGATTATGTTTCCCCTAAACACTGCCCTACAGGCGTCCCAAACTACCTCTAGTGGGGCTTTCTGTGTGTCCTTAATTTCAAAGTAGGTCCTGATTTTCTCCTTCAATATATCCCGCGCTACAGTATCATATAGTATTTCTCTAGCCATTTTCCAAGACCACACCTGTCTCCGCAATGTCGTATATCTTAGCTGCGCTCATAAAGGGGCATGATCTGACATAGAGATTGGGTCTATCCTTATCTCCACTAGTGCCCCCAGTATTCCTGGAGTTCACCATATATAATCTATTCTAGAGAAGGTATAATGGACATGTGAAAAGCAAGTGTATCCTGTCTATTCCCCTTTTTTTGCTCTCCATAGGTCTCTTAGTGCTAGGTCTGTACATTTCCTTATTAGGGCACCGGATGGACCACTTCCCCTGTTGGGCCCTTGATTGCTCCAGTCTTTTTCTGGGTCCCATGCTAGATTGAAGTCCCCTGTCAAGATGACTTCTCCTACCGCAAACCTTTCCAATTGCCCCAGAACCTGATATATGAAAGACTCTTGTCCCGTGTTTGGGGCATAAAGGGTGCCTATCGCGAGTTCTTTATCCTCCAGGTGAATTTGAAGGAATAAGTATCTATCATTGGGATCGCCCAGGGAGTTAATTACCTTAGCGCCCAGCATCTTTCTGAAACCTATCAGGACTCCTGCTGTTTTATTTTAGGTATTTGCTTGATATGTGTGCTAGTTGCTGTATGCGTACTCTAGTACTATCGCTCTTTTGGATATTTGTCTCTTGCAGAACAACTATGTCAGCTTCCCCTCTTCTGATTTGCGCTTCTAATTTCTTCCGCTTTCTAGGGGTGTTTAAGCCCTATGTGTTATGTGTGAGTATATTCAGTGACTTACTCGCTGCCATGGATTATGTACTTTGGGAGACTGTCTTCTTTTCCCTCCTTCCGTTTTTCCCGATGTAACCCCTGTTCGCTGCAGTTTGACTTCCCGCTAAATATTAGGGGAGAGTGTACCTTGCCCTTGCTTCTGCCGCTTCATGTTACTGTTTGCTCCCCTTGTGTCCCTTTCCCCTGATCTTCCAGGCTTCTGGCACTGTGTTACCCCTTTCCGTCTCCCCCCGCCATTTCTCCCCCAACTCCACACCCCCTACTGTCCTCCCCACTCTCCCTCCCTTCCCTCTTCCGGTCTAGGCACGGTATCATATGATGCATCCCAAATGACTTGGGAACCGGCCCTGGTTTTCCCCAGAAATCGAGATTAATAACCTTCTGTGGATTCCAAGTGGTGACCTCTCATAAACCCCGCCCGGCCCGTGCGGCCTGCTAAGTACTTCTGTAACACTCCTTCCCTCAGTGTTCCCGCTTCTTCTTCCCATGTAGTTCCCCCAAAGTCTCTTCCAGTGAGTAATCGTTATCTTTCCTTTGCTCCCCACGTTTCTTCTCCTTATCTGTCTTCATCCCCTCTCTGCTTCATAAAAGGGCCCTTCAGTTTGTCTCCTCTTTTCCTTTCTGCGGTGGACCACTTCCAGGGTCTATTCCTCTGTCCTTCCCTCACCTATTCCCTGCTGGGGTCTGTCTCCCCATCTTCCATGCCCAGTATTGAGAGGCCTTCCGAGCATGTAGTGACCCTCTGCTGTTTTACATCCCATAGGAATAATAGGCCAAAAGAGCTTTCTTCACTGGGCCACTTTCTCTTTTTTTCTGTAGTGTAGTTACCACTAGGTCCGGGAAGAGGAGGAATTGTGAGCCGTTTATTGAGATAGAGGTCTGAACCCTGGCTGCGAGATGGATTTTTTTCTTTTTCTTCATAGGAGGCCAGGGATGCCAACACGTCTCTTGGTCTATCTCCCGGTCCAGTTCTTCTGGGGCCCACCCTGTGTTTGCAGTCTATACGTATGTCCTCTGGGTTGGCTTCTGTCATAAGGGTGGCGAAACATTGTTGGACCAGTAGTTTTAGCTTTGGTCTCTGTTTGTTTCTGCCAAGCCTTTGATCCTTATGTTCTCAAGATCTTCTGCTTGAATATCCAATTTCAGTGTTGCTGTCGTATTTTGTTCCAGCAACTCTGAGTTCTGGCTGACGTCACTACTTACTTCAGATAGACCCTGTTCAAGGGCTGGTGAAGAGGAGATGAGGGGACTGGAGCCAAGAGGGGGAGAGGGGGCAGGAGGAGGTGGCAACAGCAGGAGATGAAGAAGGTACAGAGAAGGAGGTAAAAACATCAGAAGTCAAGGTAGGTACAAAGTAGGATGAGGTGGTAACATCAGAGGGTGAATGAGGTGCAGTGGTAGAACAGTCATGTCTTCTGAGTATGGGAGGCCCTGAATTTGGTTGAAGGAGGGAGACCAGGCCTAGGAATAATCAGGCAACAAAAGGCAGCAGCAATAACCCCTGGTACCATTTCACCCCAACTTAGAAGTTCCATTTATCTCCACTGTGTGACCTGACTGACCTAGAGGCTTTTATGGAGCCAAGACTTGTGACAGGGTTTGAGAATCCCTTGGAAGCCTGAAACAGAATACTGAGAGACTTTTCAGGGTTTGGAAACTCCACAAAACCTGCATCACCAATGGGAAAATGAGACATTATGATACACAGTGGGATAGACTTGTTTTTTGACTTGTCAAGTGTCATGCAATGTCGGTCTACTATTGTTTAGTGTAAATAAATGTAGTCAACTGCACTTACTGAGTATAGTCTTTTACTCACCACATGAGTTTAGGTCTGCTTGGTAAAAAAGATTTGACCTTTTCCAATTTTACCACATTTTATTTATTTTTTGGGATGGAAATGCGTAGGGATTCACCCCCAAAACCCTCCCCCCCCCTTTTGGTTCCACCACCTTAACCTATCCCCTTACCCATCCCCATATATTTATTGAATTTTATTTGACCGAAAAAACAATCCAAAAAATTAGGTCAAATTGAAAAGGTGAAATGTTTTTCGATCAAGTATGCTAATACCCACCATATGTCAACCATCTAACAAATGTGACAGACATTTAATTTCATATAATCCTGCCCATACATTTTTACCAACATAGTTTATAAACCGTTCACTGACATGTAAAAAATGTGCTAGTCCTTTCTGTTATTCCTATGTTAAATATCTTGTATTATAAAGTCGGTGTTTTTTTAACATTGCAGTAAATTATGTGAAAGCTCTTTCACTTTTAATATGTGATGTGTTTGCACCTGAACAGTGCTCACGCCTTGACTGCCGATGTCAGCGTATCGGAAACGGCAAAGGCTGCTGAATTCTTTCTTGCTGATGGAATTGTATTGACCGGAGCAGCTACTGGAATTCAAGCAAACACAGAGGAACTTAAAGGTAAGACCTTTAGTAGGGAGGATGAAGTCTACCTTTAAATGTTAAGAAAGCAGAATACGTGTTTAGGAAAACTGAGTAGTTAATGGCACGGTATTAAAAATGATTGGTACTCATTATCCGTCTCAAGGAGGTTAAGTGTACACAAAGAATGAAGCAGACCAGCAAAGTTAGGACTTTAGCTGATCAGGAATTATTTCACCTAAAGCAGTCTTCGGTGCCATGCTGTACACCCAATAGTTTTCAGATAATGGTATCATAGATTCCTCAGAGCAATGATGTCATGAATGAAATGTTAATCAAGTGAGAGGGATTAGAAAACTTTGAGAAAGCTTTGTTGAAATATATAATATATGGCTATATCTCTGACAGTATCCACTTTTTACAATTTGATTTGTGTGTGAATTACACTTTAACGTTACCTACAATAAGATATGTAGGTTTCTGTGAAAAGACTTCACAAATCAATACATTACCTCCCGACAGGACCCTGTGCACTGACAGAACTCTGCATGTGGCACATTAAAAAAAAAACAATAAATCAATAAGGCCCCCTTATGACATAAAATATCAATGAGCTGCCCACCACAAGACAAAACAAGTAATGATCTAAAGATTGAAGTTGCAACAGAATATCGCACAATTGAAGGCTACACGCGTGTGGATGAAATGCGAAGGAAGGTAGACCTTTGATGAACTTTGAACTATCGATAGCTGCAAAACCAGCGATACTGAGTAGCAGAGTGATCCGGCGAAAGGAAGCAGCCCACTCGAAAGTCTCTGTGAAAGGTGAAATGTTTTTGTTATAAAGCGATAATGATTGAACTATAAAAGCCAAGTGACCAAAATTAACCCTGGGGAAAAGGGGGGGTAAAAAGGTGAATAATTAACTTTTGTGCTATGACATCGAACTACCCAGACCAAGAGACACCGGGGCAAATAACACAAGAATGTGAGCTGAAGGGAAAGTGGAAGTGGTCCTGCAGAGGTATATTTTCTTATCATGTTCTAACCATCTTTGGTTTTTGATTTACAGTTTTATCCACATAATTAAGAACAATAATCATATAAAACATTAAAACAAACTACGTTATAGAATGACAATTTCTTAGTGGCATATTGAAATATTTTCCTCTTCAAAACTTTGGTTTGTATACCTACATTCCCCTATTGATAATTTGTGTCTATTAGCCCACACATCTGCAATACCTGGATCACATTTAGAGTGAGTGATGTCTCCTGGCCTGCAATTATTCTATCCTAGAACATTTCTGATAGTAGGCCATCCTCTCTGCCTACAAGCCTTTGCAGATATGTCACTCTTATGTCCCAGGTTCCCCTGCAGTCCATTAAGACATGTTTTATGGATTGCCTGCTTGTGTCATCGCATGTTGGACAAAGGTTTTGTGCTTCACCCCCCATTTGGTCAACGCTTCTCCCATTAGAATTGGAGTTAATCGAACTCTAAGGCTCACCTTCCAATCAGGGAATTGTCTCAGATATTTTGAAAGGAAACCAAGTTTGATATCAAATATTGAATGTGATCTCGCCAGAACTGTCTTACGCATTCCTTCAGTTGCGTTGATCCAGTCAGTTCGTTCCATTGCTTTTTTGACTTTCAGTGGATTCCACAAGAGCATGTCCACAGCACTATCTGATTCCTTTAATATTCTAAGTACCAAATAACTTAGATTAGATATTAGAGCCGAGTTGGAGTGCATTAGATGGTCAGTGGTGTGATAAGTTAGGGGAAGGGACCCCTTAAAGGATGTGTATTAAACTTCGGCAAGGGAATCCCTGCAAGTGTTGTGTTTGAAATGTCTGAGCCCGACTGAGGGAGACCTACGTGAACATTTTGTTGAACTGTGTTTTGAAAGCTGGAAAGCAAGACTTTAATGTGGAAGGCCAGGCGGGTCTCGGTCCACGTTTAGAACTGCCTTTGTGTTGAGAACCTGAGCCAGAGTGTCATCCTGTCTACGGGGACTGCCTTACTCCATGCTGTCTTAACGTGAGGAGGAGAGCTGACTCGGCCACATTTATTCTTTATATTCTAACACTGATTTTCCTTTGCATACATATTCTCCTTTACACACTTTTTGTAGAAGAGATAGGTTTCAACAATGGGGAAATTAACCAGAGTCTCTCGAGTGAGCACGCACTTGCTGGACCCCTCTACAGCTGGTTTTTCCCCTTCGGAGTTAACAGTTCTTTGATTTTCCCTTAATTTGTTATTTGCTACTTTTGTTCGATACAGTATCGGCTCTCCTCTCGACTCACTGGCTGTGATGAACCGCTTGCTTTTCTTGTCGCTGTAATCAAGGACGGTACGACAGTAGCAAGCGTCTCACCCTGTCCTGATTATCAGTGTAGGAGGGCTTTGTGTACCGTTGACACATGCTGGCTATTGTTCGTGGTTTTACGATTCCTTTAAGGAGGCTTTGCGGGTCTGGGTCAGAAAGGGCAAGGTCTCTTCTCTCCTTGTCGCCTCTTCGGTTATCGCCATCGTTCTCCTCCCCTTGAATTGCCATACTGGGATAGCTGTCTCTTCGTGGGATCTGCCTTGCGAGTAGTGTGCCCTCGTGCTACACCTTTTATCCCTGCGGGTAAAGGAAATGTCTGTCAGGTATGTGAGGTTATTATTAATTGCCTAACTCTCCCTGACCCTTGTGTTGTGGCATGTCAAGTAAACGGCTCCAGTGTTAGTCCGTTGTCTTTCATGGTGTAATAAAGTGTTAGTGTCAGAAAGTGGGGGGGGGGGTTAGCGGTTGGTAGGGTTTATGAAATAGACAGGGGGGATTGTGGTAACAGTAGTGTTGTGTTAATGCAGATTGGGAGTTCTCAAAATAACCAGAGGGACGTGGAAAAGAATGACAGGGAGTATTCAGGTAGGCAACAAGAATACAGGGATTCTGATAGAGGTAGTTTCCTATTGTAATGGGGTTTGGGCTCTTATTAGGTTTACCAGAGGTGTAGGGGTGGTTGGAATCTGGTAAGGGAGATTCACTGGGTGGAAGGGAGGTTGAGTTGGTACAGCCTACGAAAGCCTCAAGGACTTTTTTCTCCTTTTGTTCTTTCCCGGTATAATACTGCATCTCACCTGGGAGATTCCCCCGAACCTAACCCTGGGTTCCCCTACCCAGGTGATCGTCCCTCCCTCGTCCACCCCCAGTGTTGAGATCTGAGAGCGCCAGCCCTTCTCTGGCCACCTGAATAAGGGATACTCGAGGTCTACTCAGCAGAATACCCTCAGGTTTCTCACATAGGGCATGCATTGAGTTTTGTTAGTGTAGGCCATTTTGATTTGAAGGACTAAACTAGGACTGTTTTATTTATTATTTGATGGTAGAGACTACTCCCAACCTAGCTACAGGGCAAAGTAGGGGTTTTTCCATACCCTGAAAATTGAATAAAGGTTTTACAAATTGTACCTTTGGTGTCAGTATCATACTTGTGATACCATGCCTCCCTGACACTAGTAAAACACCAGTTGAGAGGGAATAGAAACATAAGAACCCCCGCTTCCACAGTAAAAAGAAAACTCAAGGAAAACCCAGTACCTTCTTCTATACTGGGGAGAATACCTCTTATAAAATCCCTGCCATTATAGGAGAAAGAACTGTATGGGTCCATTTGGACCTTGGACATTGGCAGTAAGAAATGTGCTCTACATCCTGACCTACGTTCTAGAGGACGGAGGAGAGTGGAAAGGAAGAACATCAGTTGTATCTATGGCTGTGATGAAAGCCATCCCCTAACACAAGTTCTTGTTACCATCTTTGGAAGGGAATTGTATCTAACCATGACAGTCATCCCAACCTGCCAGCCCAATTAATCCTAGGGACTAATTTACTGGTCCAACCCAAAAGTTATGCAATATTTTTTGGACTCACAAACATACTGCTTCCCAGTTGAACATCAAAAGGGACAGGAATCGAGCACCATCAGTTTCCTTTTGAGGTGAGGTTCCCCTGTAAGGCAGTCTCGTTCAAATCACATAAGGGTATGTGAAAAACCTAAGATTTATTCTCACCTTACTCCCTGGGGATCTCCTACAATGGTTGCCAGGGAAGGGCCGTTGCTCTTGCATCCAGACCCTGGGGGCGGACTAGCAAGGGAGGATCACCTGGGTAGGGGGTCCTCGTGGAGTGGGGGAGAAGCACCTGATGGTGAGACATGGTGGTATCCCCCTTTTTCCACAATCCATCCAACCCATCCTCCGTCAGGCTATTGCTTCCTATCAGACAGCCATCACGCAAGCTAAGTGTGCGTTTTTGCCTCTCAAATGGAAACTTCCATCAACTCCTTTAAGGAGTTATTTAGGGTAGTTTGTTCTTTCTCGTCCCTTTCTGCTACTTAGGGGGTGGCTCCCTCTCAAAGGCTTTGTGATTCGCTGTGTTCCTTTTTTGATGACAAAATTGTCATTATTCGTAAATAAATCTGTGCCTCTGCCGTTCCCCGTTGGTAGCCTCTGTTGCCCTGAGCCTGCCTTCTCCTGGATGGTCTTGTCTATTCGGAGTCTGCTGTGATCTCTTCAAAGCTTGCTCTTAAATTGGCCTCCCCTACCAATCCTATTCCGCTCAGCATTCTCAGGGACATTTGTCCTAGCATTTTGTACCCTCTCATGGTTGCGGTTAATGCCTCTTTTGAGTCAGCTCACATTCCTAGTCCCTTTAAGCACGCCCTTATGCTCCCTCTTCTTCAAAAAACTAATCTGGACTCCTCCACGCTTTTGAATTTCCATCCTATTTCTCTCCACACTTTCCCAATGACATTGTTGGAAGCTCTGGTTACACCTCTTCTTTGTTAATTTCTTGAGGATGCTGGCTACCTCGATCCCTTTCAATCCAGATTCCGGCCCGGCTGCGGAACTGAATTGGTCCTAGTGGCGGTGGTTGATGATCTGGCTCAGATTGTGGATCATGGTGGCACTGCCACCCTGATCCTGCTAGATCTCTCTGCTGCTTTCGACTCCGGTGTTCACGCAAAATTCTGCTGGAGCAACTGTCCGCTGCCAGTTTCTCGGAATAGGTTTTGGATTGGTTTGCTTCATTTCTTATTGCCCGCACCCAGTCTCTTCCTTACCTCCGTTTATATCTGCTGTGAAAATCCTCCCTTGTGGTGCCCCTCAAGTTTCTGCTCTTTTTCCCCTTCTATTTAATCTATCTATCCAGCCTCTTGTAAAGTTGATTCACTCTTTTGGGTTCCGGTGCTTCTCTAATGCGGACGACACGCAGATTCTGTTGAGGCTCGATCTCTCACACCCTGCTTCGGCTGAATGTTGCAGCTCTTGCCTTCTTGCTATCCACATGTGGATGGGCAGAAATTAGCTTTGCCTTAACGTGACAAAACCGAGGTACTGGTCGTTGGCTCTTCTTCGCTGTCTTCTGGTTGGTCTTCAGCCTTTTGGCCATCTGATCTCGTCCCTCTGCCCACTCCTGTGGTGGTCAAGAATTTGGGGGTAAAGCTTTCTGACTCGGACTCTATGCAGAATCAGATCAGCGCAGTCTGCCAGTCGGTTCATTTTAAACTCTGACTACTGCGTAAAGATCTTCCTTACCTTCCTATGCATCCCCGGTCATTGGTTGTATCTTCTCTTATTTCCAGCTCGCTAGATTATGGTAATGCGCTCTACCCGGTGCAGCCGGCATATCTTCTCCAACGGTTGCAAGTGCTGCAAAATTCAGCAGCTCGGTTAGCTGTGGGGGTCTTCTGTCCTGTCAGACGACCTCCATTCTGTTAAAATTGCATTGGCTTCCAGTGTTCAAGCATATTAAATTCAAGGCCCTTTGTGTGGTCCATCACGATTTTTATGATAAAAGTGCCATCCCCCTATCCTTCATCCTTTTTAAGAAACTCTCGAGACCCTGTGCTGCTGAACATGGGGAAGTGAGTTGTTACCCAAGCCATTTTAACTTTTCTTTTAAGACACAATTTTTTCTTTTGTATTCCCTTAACACATTTGTCATTTGAGAAGGAGGGAAGGTTAGTTTTATTTTAGTTTAGTCCTTGTTATTTTGACTAGACTGACTTGGACTTGTTTGTATTTAATGTAACGGTCGAGACTACTCCCATTCTACCATTGCCTACCCCTGCCCTGCCTCAAATGAGGAACCAGCACCCTCAACTTTGATGCCTTATAGTACATATGAAGGTCTGGGAATCCCACGCCCCCTCTCTCTTTGGGTAGCACCAGGGTGTCATAAGTACACACAGTTTCCTCCCTTGCCACAGTTTCCTCCCCTGCCACAAAAAGTGCAGTATACGCCTGTTAGCTTCCTCGAGTAGTGCATCCAGTACTGTTATCGGAAGCATCTGGAAAATGTACAAAATCGTAGGGAGAAAGTAACTTTTTAGTGCCTTGAGGCAGCTGTGTATCCAAGATATAGTAAGCTTCTGCCAGTTTGACATGTCACCGTACAATGTATTGTGATTAATCCTACGGACGCCTCACTAAACCCCTGCCTAAAGTCTCCTCCTCGGTGGCCAGGGAAAGGCAGGCGCTTCATGTTCCTGACCTTCGGGTGGTGTTCTGCGGAAGGATCACATCGGAGGAGACTAGGCCCAGGAGAATGAGAGGACTCTGTGGGATGGAAAGCAGTGTGTGTCTTCTTATTACAAGGATGTCTCCTCAATGCCAAAGTATGTAATGGCTTGTTGTAATAAACATCTTTCTGTTCCATAAAATACACATATGAATAGGGGCAGAAACAATCACCAACTCCTAGGCCTTGAGAGAAATAAAAAGACTTATAAAGTTAAAAACCTCCCTAACGCCCAATGTTACAGTGTGAATAGTAACAACTCAAAAGAACTGCTTTCCTAAAGAACAGACTAGGGTTTACAAGTAATATTCAAACTCGAAAAAATAACTTTGTCGTTAGGGACTTCAAGTCCCATAATTTCCTAAGTACTGGGACAGAGAAGAGGGCAAAAAAGATGCAATGTTGCAGGAGTTGTCAGATCGTTAACTCAGATGACCCAGGAGAAGCAGGAGCAGCAGAGTAGCAGAGAACGCAAGCAGCAGAAGCAGTGTGGTTGGTGAAGGCAGACCAGACACAAGCTGAACGAGCGAGAAGACGCCAGGACCGTTGTTCGGCAGAGCCGGTCCTGAGAAGGTCTGGGTCTCCCAACTCCTGAAGTGCAGAGGCTGCGCAGCGGGAAACTGAAGGGAGGGACGCTTTCCTTCCCAGGATGGGGGCTCTGGTGCCTGGCGTGCACCGGAAGAGGGTCTTGGTCTCCCAACTCCTGAAGTGCAGTGGCTGCGCAGTGGGACGCAAAAGCAAGGGAAGCTTTCATTCCCAGGAGGTGGGCTCAGGTGGCTGGCGTGCACCAGAAGGTCTTGAGGCAGATTCCGGTTGGTGTGCACCGGATGGCCTCAGGAGCAAGAGAAGCTCCTGTTGGAGATGCCATGGGCGGAGGCGGACTGAAAGAAGTAATTTGACGAGTTGCGAGGAGCCACTGAAGCAGAAGTCCTGCAAGTGGTGAGGGGATCGGAGGCACACGTCTTACCTAGTGAGTTCACAAGCTGGTAGTGTCCCTGGAGCGCTCTGCACCCACTTGCGTGTTCCAGGCAGGCTTTTGCCGAATAACCAGAACTCGAGTATGAGTAAAGGTAGTTCAGAAAGCATTTTTGAATAATGAGCTATTGAAAAGCAGCGACCGCAACACTCACGTATGAGTGAAAGTGGTTCTCAAGATAAATTTGAATAATGAACTATTGAGCAGAAGCAAAAACCTTATGTAACAAAACCAAATGACTGTCACTTTAGACTTGTGAGCCCATGGAGAAACCAGCAAGCCGGGAGAGTGATATTGTTAAGAAATAATACCCACAAGCATTGCCCAAGCCAAAAGCAAAGGCAAACACAATTCAACAGATATTGCCAACAGCAGAAAGGGGCTAATGAAATATTCTTAAGTGGCGAGTCTTGTTGCTCATACTTGGTACAGTACATGATACAAGCTGGTATTAACTCAGTGTCAAAGCCAAGGGAGAAGCAGAATAAGACCCAAGGCGTGTTAGCATTTGGTAACTTGTTCAGTGAGGAAACAAGAGTGATATAAAGGCTGCCCTTCTGGAAAAGGATATTCAGAATGTGAATATTGTTTTTCCCTGAAGAGTTGTTAAAAGTTCTGAAGCTGCTAACTGTTGAACATTGTGAAGCTGTTGTGAATCTCGTGTCAATTGATCTTACCCACAAAAGCACTTGTTGTGAAACACTGTTCGGGCGCGGGAGTATACAAACCTTTGGAAAAGTAGACCAGGTGGTAGTTAAAGAAGTACTACCAAGTAGGCGTGACAGAGAACATTAATGTTGCTTATATTTCTGAAGAAAGAGCTGTGGCAAGCTATTACAATGAAGTTGTATTTCTTTCGAACATATCAGTTGTGGCTCATCATCACCAAGACAAGCAATTTTTTTTATTGATGAACTGTGAAGTTGTTTACAGAGGACAAATTAGACAAGGAGAAGAAATGTCTAATAATGTCTTTGTTGAATCATTGGAGAACTTTCTGTTGACAAACTTGAAGATGCCAAGAACTGTGGTGGAACATTCTATTGACCAATCAAACGTTCAAAGAACTGTGTTGGGAACTTGTTGCACACTAGGATGTCCTTACGTTATTTTCTTGAACTGTGAAGCAGAAATCTGGGGAAGAGGAATTCACCCAGGTTCTAAGAGACTGTTGTTACACTACAATTCATCCCTTTTACCCCTCACTTCCTGGATTAACCCCTCCCTGCCTTCATCACAAACCTATATTCTCTGCTCCAGAGCATCAATGTCCCCCCTTAGTCTAACCTCCAAGAGATTCCTTTCCCTTCTCTTATTTGCACCTTCCGTAATAAATAATCTGTGCAAGGCCGTCTCCAACAATACAATAGTCCAATTCTCCCATATAATTTAAGTCAAAATATTCCTTAATAGCCACCCTCAACTCTTCCCGAAACTGCACATCCTTCCACAATGAGTCGTTGCATTTCCATAGAGAGTCCCAGCATTGCAACCCGTTGAGTGAAAATTCCATGTGGACCATCCCATAGTCTGACCCACTATTGGGCGGAAGGTCACAAGATCCCACTCTGCCCATCATTTCCCTTTGCCAAAGAGATATAGTCGATATGTGTATTGGTGCCATTAGGGGGAAGAGTAGAACGTAAACCCCTGATCACACAGGTGGCGCTGTTTCCAAACATCCTGCAAACCATATGCGTCTAGGCATTCTCGAAGTTCCCCTTCTCCCTGCTCCCAACATTGGGTCTATGTCGAACCCTGGTGCCCTCTGGTCTAGCCTAGCGTCTGCCCACATGTTAAAATCCCTGCCCAGTATAATGGGGCTCTTAACTTCTCTAATTAGTTGGGCCAGTGTCTCCTCAAGAAAAGTTCTCTGCCCTTGATTGGGGCAGTATATTGTTGCCAAAGACAACCAGACACCGCCTCATATCATCAGAGCCCTCCCACTCCACTTCCTCCATACCCGTACATTATCTAGCTTTAACCTTTTGTGTAGCAGTATCCGCACCCGCTCTTCTTCACTTCCCCAGATGCCCAAAAGGTCCCCTCGATCAGCCCAGAATGAATACGACTCTCCTCCCCTTCCTTCACCCTCGTTTCCTGCAACATCAACACATCCAACCCAGATCTCTGAAATTCCCTTGCAACTAAGGATCACTTTCTTGGGGAATTTAAGCCCTTCACATTCAGGGGCCCGACAAACAGGTGATCTGCCTGTCCCCCCTTATTTCTTCTTAACGTTGCCATCTTAACCAGCATCTTGGTTACTCAACCCATAGCATACACACCTGCCAGATCCCCTGCCTGTGATCAATTCCAAACACTGCCTAACCTCTCCCCAACCCCTTCCTCCCAGAACCCCATAATACCTCCCCCTCTGCTCCCCACAAACCCATGAAATGCCCATCCAGCACTGGGCCACCAAGGAAAGACCTGCCCCCGCCCATCACATTAACAAATAACCAGAATGAACACAATCACATTAGACTGCCTGAGAGTGAGTCCATAACACCCTTGCATGAGGAAATCCAACCCCATCGCTTCACTTCACTGGTGAGGGAGTATTAAGCCTCTAATACTTTCGGCTGCATCAACCACTGCAGTGTTTCTTGATTCACAGCAGGACCCACTGCCTCAGCCAGCCCCCCTCTCCATTCTTTTCACCTTCCGAGAGGTGCTGTAAGACCTGTTCTGCTTCAGAGCCTTTAGTTATGCGATAATCCACCTCCTTGATCTCAAACACCAAGGTCAGACTGAAATGTCGATCTATAGCATATTCCCCTGTCTGACAGCCAGGATGGAAGAGGTTGGCAGTCCCCGCGCCTTGCCAGGGTGAAATTCGAGAGATCCTGATAAATGTGTACAGTGTTCCCCTCATACTGTATGTTGTGTAGAGGTTATGCATTTTGCAACACTGCTGCCTTCTCCGTGTACCTCAAGAACTTTACAACCACTGACCTCAGGTAAGCATCCGACTCCAGTTGCTTCACTGTGAGTAGTGTTCCAGGCCAGCTGCGACGCACTGGATGCTGAAGGTATGGAGGTAAGTCTTTGTACCGCGCTGCACCGTCCCTGTGGAAGCTTACAGCTTTCAGCGCAGCATGTTTCATGCTGTTAGTTTTTGTCGGTGGCGCGGTGCGCTCTAACAAGTCTTTCTATTTCTTTCTACAGGTGCGGGTCTCGTAGGATGCCTTTGGTGAGGTCGACCGCTGCGCAAGAAATGAGTGGAGCTGCTGATCCTCTGCTAAGGCACGTTTGTGCTAAATGGGACTTGACAGTTAAATTCAGTCTCTTACTGTTTGTTTTCTTGTTTCAGGAGTTGCGATTGCCGTGGACCTCGCTCGGCAAGGATCCCAAATGTGTATCAGGACGGAAGCTGGAAGCAGAACTCTTACGGCGAAGTCTGCGAGGATATACAGCTGCAGGTGAGTCTGCGCTACGCTTCCAAGTGAAATTCAAGATGGAAGCATAAAGCGAAACTCTTGCGATGAAGTCGCTGGTAAGTATGGCTGCGGATGAGTCTGGGTGTGCACCGGTAAGCTAAAGTCTCTGTGCATGTGGAATACGGGAGCGGTAAGCATCACACTGCTCTGGTAAGTAGTAGGAGAAACACTAAGTACAGGGTGTGGCCCTTCGTGTGGTTTTATAGCATTGGGCCGCACCCTGTTAACACTAGACCACCAGGGATGTCAGATCTTTGGATCTGCCGGGGGCCATCTTAAGTTCCATAGTAGGTTCTGTCTTGGTGGCCATGTTGGTGTGGGTCACGGCAGCTCCCACCAAATGCCTGCGCCAGCCAGCCACCCTGCATGTCCAGCTTCTCCCTACACTTTCATGGGGGGATATGTCTTGTGTTGTGGTGTGTCGCTTTGTGACCTTGCTGGAATCGTGACAGTACTCCCCTCCGAATCCCCCCCAAGGATAGCCAACCCCAGTACTGGCCAGGTTGGGTGATTGTGGTGATACTGAGCTAGTAAGCGAGGTGCATTTATGTTTTCTGTGGGCTCCAATGTCCTATCTAACACGCTGTAACCTTTCTAATCGACCAGGCAATGTAGCTTTTTCCTAATGATTTTGGAATCGAAGATGTCTCTGTCAATAATACACACTAAAGGGGGAAGTGAGTTCGACACTCTCCCCCGAACCACAGAAGCCAAATGAATTCGACCCTCCCACCGTGGTTGGCACAGGTACCTGATAGATAGAAAACAGGTCACCACGTGGCAGCCAGTGGGGGTAAGAGGGGTTAGGGAGAGGTTGTGGATAGGGTGGGGGATTTTAGGAACACCGGATAGAGGGTAAGGGAGCATCTAGTTTGGATAGGACCTGGGAAGTAACGGGGGAAAACCCCTAACCTGCCTAGTACATTGTAATTACCATGTACCATGTATTCCCTGTCTAGTAACACCAATGGTAAGTAGACCTTGATATGTGTACCTATTTCACCCTCCTACATGAATAACATTCATAGCAAGCAAAGCTGTCACCAGGGGGGGAGAGGAGGAAGTGGGCCCCCTGATAGCCTGGAGGCAACTGGTGACTTCAATGGCAAATCCCCACCAGGCCAATCACGAATCAGGAGACTCGGATGAGTCGACCAGTACTGAGACCCCTGAAGATGCTTAGGCAGATGACACGGATGGGATGGCTCGAGTTAAAGGGGAGGGAGGGGGAGGACAGAAAATAGCTGTGTTTTATGATGCTTGACACTGATTATGAACGTCCTAAAAGGTTGTAATGTTGTTTGTTTATAATAAAAAAAATAAAAACAACATGCACAGCAAGCAAGATGAACACATACAGATGGGAGTGTTCCCACTGTGAAAAACAAAACACATGGCCCACTGGGCCAGCAGAAGCAACACGTACAAACATTGAATATAACTGGTCTTTAACATGAAACCTAGAAAATATGCCGTCTGCACACTCTGATCATGAAATTCCCCCAAAAACCTAGTTGGCAGCACTGGTTAAAGGTGAATGCGGCACATCAAGAGTTTGAGTCCTAGTATTCTATAAACAAAGCACATGCTGGAACTGTTGTCCCCCTGGTGCGTTTTGACTTGTGAATAGTCCGTGCTGAGCTCACGTTGATTCCCAGATATCGTTGTGTCTCAATCTTAATGCCCCCATATTATAAATGCCAGTTAGCATAAACCATAACACTAGTGCAGAGCGCTTACACATTTCCATTCATGAGAGCCCCTCCCGCACTTATGTTAGGTCCGGGAAGCTCCACGAGCATTCCCGGACAAAGTCTTGTGTTGCACGAAGCAGCCACCAGCGTCCTCTCCGCCCGCCGCTGCAGAATCCTTCATGCCGGTTCAAAGAGCACAGGGATCCATACACGGGCGTCTCCTTCGATCTTCCTCCAACACGGCACCGTACCGAAAACAAAATAAGCCACACCTGCCATGCTCCATTGGCCCTTAATAAGCTGTCTGCAATCAATGTCAGCTGGCCACACGCGCGCACGGCTATCAACTACATGGTTTTCCGAAGTGCTGCTGGGAAGTGTAGTTTTTAGTGTATTCCATGCCCCTAGCCCTTTCAGAGGCCACGACACACTCCTCTCCTACTCCAACCCTTATTCCTGACACTCTTGCACCTCAAATTCTTTTTCCCCATCTGTTGTTTCTACTGGCAGAGGTTTATGTATGGAGTTTCGAGTGCCTGGATGTACAGGTTTTATCAGTGATATGTGAAAGACAGCATGTATCTTTAGGAACGAGGGTAACCCAAGTTTAATTGCCACAGGGTTAATGATTGAAATAACAGGGTAGGGGCCAATCTATTTGGGATGAAACCTTTTGGTACCTTTCAATTGGATGTGTTTGGTTGACAGCCAGACTTCTTCTCCTACTTGATATATAGGTGCGTCCCTTCTTTTCTTGTCAGCGAAGCGCTTGTGAGCAGCTTTAGTGTCTTGCAGAGTTTTGGTAGCCTTTCTTAGAGTTTCCCGAATACTGGTATGTAGTGAAGTTATGGCTAGCATTTCCAAGGGTTTAGGTGGACCGAGGGCCGTAGTGCGGGGGTCTCTCCCATGTAGAAAGAAGAAGGTTGAGAACTCAGCTGCCCAAGGGATATCGACCCAACTGTTCGTCTGAACAAGCATGCAACGCAGGTATTGCTCTAGAGTTTGGTTAGTCCTTTCGGTTTGGCCATCGGTTTGTGGGTGATGACTGGTGGATAACCTGATTTCAATTTGCACTTTGTCACAGCAACCTTTGCAGAACTTGGACACAAACTGGCTCCCTCAGTCCGAGATGATCACAGACGCGAATCCATGTAATCGCACGATGTTTGTCAAGAAGATTTGAGTGAGAGCCCCAGCATTTGGTAAGCCTTTCAGAGCGACAAAGTGTGCCATCTTGGTTAGAAGATCTACTACTACCAGGTTGGTGTTGTACCCATTACAGTAAGTGATCTCTAATAAAATCCAGAGATATTGTATGCCGGGGGCAGGCGGTATGGACAATGGGCAAAGCGGTCCTGGTGGTTTCTCTTTGGATGCTTTATTGCAGGCGCACACATCACAGGTCTTTATGTATTGTATAACGCCTGTTCGCCAAGTAGGCCACCAGGAGTGCTGTTGGATTTTTGCCAAAGTTTTGGTCATTCCCGGGTGGCCTGTTGTCAGAGTATCAGGGTAGGCATATAAAACCCTGCGTCGCATAGGAGGTTCTGGTTAATACAGGTGCTTTTGGAGTAGGGTAGGCTGTCTTCTTTGGTCCGTAGGGGATCATGGGAGACCCAGGCTCGAAACTCTTCTGCTTTCAAGGATTGTCTGATGTCCTTCCATAACTGTCTAATGGCGGTAGAGTGGAATTTGCCAAACCCATCAACTTGTTTTCAGGTTTTATTGCAACAGGTTCTGGAGCTGCATTCACATCCTTTCATTGGACGTCCCATCCTATGCGGGATAGAGCATCAGCCTTTCCGTCTTTAACTCCTGGGCGGAACGTTACGGTAAAGTCATATTCCATGAAGAACTTGTCCCATCTTAGCTGGTGTGGAGATTGTGCTTGGGCTACCCGTAAATATTGCAGATTGCGATGGTCTGTGTAAACGGTGATCGTGTGCTGTGCTCCCAGTAAGTGGTGACGCCACTCTTTGAGGGCTGCTTTGATGGCAAGCAACTCCTTATCGTTTATTGCGTAGTTCAGTTCAGCCGGGGAGAATTTCTTGGACCAAGACACCGGTGGATGGATCTCGTTGAGACAGCACGGCTCCCATGGCTACACTTGACGCGTCAGTTTCAACCAGGAACGGGAGTTCAGATCCGGGGGTTTTAGTATTGGCGCAGTGGTAAATTGCATTTTGAGTAGTTTGAAAGCCTGTTCCGCTTCTGCGCTCCACATGAAGGTCTTGTTTTTCCTGAGCAATGATGTGATTGGATGTGCAATATTCGTGAAGTTGAGTATGAATCGTCTGTAAAAATGAGCGAACCCCAAGAAGCTCTGCACTGCCTTGACAGATTTGGGTGAGGGCCTTTCGGTTGTCCATTTGGATGCCTTGCAGGGTCAAGATAAACCCCAAAAATTCCACTTTGGTCACATGGAAGTAACATTTCTCCAATTTTGCGTACAGCTGGTGTCGCAGCTTATCCAACACAGCTCTTACATGGCCTATGTGTTCTTTTAAGGTGGTTGAATAGATTAGGATATCATCAAAGTAGACCATATCGCAGACGTCCAGGAATTCTTGCAGGACGTCGTTCATAAAGAACTGGAAGGCCGTCAGGGCATTACACAAGCCAAAGGCGATCACAGTATGCACGAATAACCCGAACTTGGTGCGAAAGGCGGTCTTTCACTCGTCACCCTCTTTTACGCGCACTAGGTGGTATGCCCCACGGAGATCTAATTTAGAGTATATTTTTCGCATTCATCACTTGGTCCAAAAGCACCGGAATCAATGGACGGGTTGCCTGTTCTTTATGGTGATTTTGTTAAGCCCTCTATAATCGATACATGTCCTGAGGTCCCCTTCTTTCTTGGATACGAAGAAGAGAGCGGAGGAGCCTGGGGATGTTGAGGGTCGGATAAATCCATTTGCTAAGTACTGGTCCAGATATTCACTTAATTGTTGATTTTCTTTCTCAGTGAGAGCGTAAATATGGCTACATGGAAGCGGGGAACCTGGCATTAAGTCTGTTTGGCAGTTGTATGGCCTATGGGGGGTAGGATATTGGCCTGCTCCTTTTGGAACACATCTTGGTAGTCTTTGTACAAGGCGGGCAGTTGCCCAGTCAAGCCCAGCGACACCGATTCTCCCCGCTTTGGGTTATTAGACGCTGGCAACCTGATCGGGTTTTGGCACTCCAACCAAGGCATGCCAAGTATGAGCTGGAACTGGAGTTCATTTATCAGGTCAAAAACTATGCACTCCCAGTGACCGTCCCGGCACAACAGCTCCACATCTTCAGTGCATTGAGTTACAGGCCCAGGCTATAGTTGTGAACCATCCACCAAGACTATGTTGTCTACCTTCTCCTTCCGTTGTCCAGGTACGCCAATCCGCTGGGCCACCTTCAGGTCCATGTAGTTTCCGATTGCCCCACAGTCGATATAGGCTTCCATGGCATACATCTCTGAGGCTGCTTTGGATTGATGAGGATTACAGGTATAGTAAGGTGTGAGACCGTTGATGTTTTCTCTTCCCTCGACAAGCCGATCAATACTCTTGCAGAGTCATGGAGTTTTCTGACGTCTGCTTGAAATCTGCTGCGTTCACTGAGTTCACTTCAACTGCGCCTACTGGCCTTTTACATGGTTTACTGGGGCAATTCTTCAAGAAATGGCCTGCCTTGCTGCAATACAGGCACAGCTGTTGTTGTCGACGCCTTTCCCTCTCCTCCTTGGTCAACAGGCCTCTCACACTACCCATCTACATGGGCTCCGGTGGGCTCTCTAGAGAGCGTGACGGTGACGTACATACAAGGACTGCCCTTCCGATTGTGACCAATCCGTCTTTCTTTCCTGCAATCAGTGGTTTAGTTGCACCACCAGGTCCATATATTCCGAGCAGCGCTCAGGCGGGTTAACCACTTGGGCTAGAACATCTTTCAATTTGCTACGAAGACCTCGATAGAATAGGGTAGTTCTCTTTTCCTATGGCCAATATGTCTCAGCAACAAGCTGTTTAAAGGCAGTGATATATACCAGAAAGTCTTGTGGTCCCTGCCGGAGGGCCCATAGCACCCCGTCCAAAGCCTGTCCCAGTTTATCTAACTTGCGTTGGAAACCAGCAAAATTGTACAGGATGGGGTTGTCCCGTTTAACTAACGGGTACTGACCAACTGGCTGCATGACCCCCCAAGTATGATAGCGCAAAGGCGACCTTGGTCTGGTCCGTGGGGAAGGTCCCAGGCTGACACAAGAACTGTAACCTGCACTGGTTCATGAGGATAGCGTACCTCTGTGGACCCCTAGGAACTGCTCAGGAAGGGGCCAGGGGTACTGTGACAGGGGTGGTTACTTGAATGTGGGGCAGGCCTGCTACGGCCCCATCTGGTGGGCCTGGCAATGGGACCTGACCCGCTTGTGTTATGGTTAGACGTTTAGCGAGATCCTCTGTCCTTTCCCTATTCACCACTACCTCTTTTCTCATGGCATTCATTTCAGAGCGGGCTGCGTGCACCTCTGCCTGCAAGTCCCCCAACAGGGCTGCCAACTGATCTGCCTTCGACTCCATGACACTCGGGCAGGGCTTGGAACATAGGCTTAGCGTTTTGTAATGCTTACCTCTGGTGCCCTGCAGGAGTGCCTGGTCCGGACTGTTCCAAAGCGGTGCCCCCACAGGATAACTCTACTATGGTGAATGCCCAAGCAATTCCTTCCCCCACTGGTCTGCTGAAGAACCAAAACCCAGGGAGCAGTGAGGTTGGGAGGGACCCGGTAAAACTTGGAACCTCTGGTAAAATGTGCAAGGGGGTCCGGTTGAAGACCTAGAGGTAAGTAAGTGCAGATATTCAGTCTGTGTCTCCCAGCTTCCCCCCACCTTCCCCTTGTGTTCCCCTTATAAAGGCTGGCTGGCGCGCAGGCGGTTGTGCCCATCGTATTTGGATGAAGACAGACTGGAGATATCAGGAAAGCATCCAACTCCAGTTGCTTCACTGTAAGTAGTAGTCCAGGCCAGCTGCGACGCACTGGATGCTAAAGGTATAGAGGTAAGTCTTTACACAGCGCTGCGCCATCTCTCTGTGGAGGCTTACATCTTGCAATGCGGATCGCAGCGTGTTTCGTGCTGTTCGTCCTTGTCAGGTAGCACAGTTTACTCTAACAAGTCTCTTTATATTTCTTTCCACATGTGCAGGTTTCATAGGATGCCTTTGGTTAGGTCGACTGCTGTGCAAGAAATTAGTGGAGCGGCTGATCGCCTGTTCAGGTAAGTTTGTGCTGAATGGGGAACTCGGGTGGGACTTGACAGTTAAATTCAGTCTCTTTCTGTCTTTTTTCTTGTTTCAGGAGCTGCTATTGCTGTGGACCTCGCTCAGAGATTATCCCAAATGAGTATCTAAATGGAAGCTGGAAGCTGAACTCTTACGGCAAAGTCTGCGAGGATATACGGCAGCAGGTTAGTCCAAGCTGCGGTTCCAAGTGATATTCAAAACGGAGGCATAAAGCAGAACTCTTACGATGAAGTCACTGGTAAGTATGGCTGCGGATGAATCTGGGCGTGCACGGTAGGCTAAAGTCTCTGTGCACGTGGAATACGGGAGCACTAAGCATTACACTGCTCTGGTAGGTAGCAGGAGAAACGCTAAGCGCAGGGTGTGGCCCGGGCGTGGTTTTATAGCCTCGGGACGCATATTGTTAACACTAGACCACCAGTGATGTCAGATCTTTGGATCTGCCGGGGGCCATATTAAGTTCCATAGTAATTTCTGTCTTGGCGGCCATGTTGGTGTGGGTCAAGGCAGCTCCCACCAAACGCCTGCGCCCGCCAGCTACCCTGCTTCTCCAGCGTCTCCCTACACTGTCATGGGGGGATATACCTTGTGTTCTGGTGTATCTGCTTTGTGACCTTGCTGGGATCGTGACACCATTTTCAGCTGATAGTCCTCATCTCTGGTCTCCAGGTCTGACAATCTCCGCTCAAACTTCATTTTGACGAGATCTGCACTGAGATGATTATTCTCAATACCTACTTCTGAGGTCTGAGACTGAGGTCTGTAATTCACCTAGTAACGCCCGGATGTCGTGCAATGTATCTTTAATGTCCTCCTTTCTGGATGGGGCCCGAGTGTTACCTCCCATCTCCAACAGTGGTGGCTTGCCTCATTCCTCCACCTCCAATGCCACCAATCTCTGAAATTGTTGCAGTGTGCCAATACCTTCACTAAATTTGGCCGCCAGTGTTAAACTTTGCCAAAAGCACCCCCTCAATCTATGTAGGGCAACCTCCTGCATTATGCCTGCAGCCAGCACCCAGCTCCCGGGCACTTCTACTGACGCAAACTCATGCCACTCTGGGGAGGCCAGCTTCTAGGGCACACCACAGCACCACTCCAAGACCAAGCGCCGCTACAGGCTTCCACGGGCTGTCCGTCCCCCCAACCACAATACAATACAAGGCACTGCCACCTAGGTCAGGCGCCACACTACAGTCCTCCAAGGCTGTAAACATGGGGCAATCGCAATACCCCAACTCGCGCGCACTCTCCAGCGCTTCCAGAGTGGGTGAAAGCCAACAAGCCACTGGGCCTCTGTATTCCTGTACTCGCGCACTACCACCTCTGACCTCCTGAATCTGTCCAAAATGGTGCCAGAGCACTGGTAGCCTTTCTTGCCACCAGCGAATCTGGTTAGCGCAGCGCCCTCCCTCCGATGGATCGAGTGATCCAGATCTTTTCTGTCCCCACTCCAAGGGCCGGGCACCAAGCACAAGGCCCCAACCAATGCGCCACCTTGGGTGGGAGCCTCGGAACGCCATGGCCATCCATGGGAATCCAGCCAGCCCAGCCTCCCAGGAATCCACTGGCCGATGTCAGGTCCCCGGCAGCCTTCACAATATATTCGCCAGTTGTGAGGAGCACTGTCCCGGCCTCTCTCCCCCTTTTTCACTGCTCCAGGCATGGCCTGCTGTACAGTGCCACGTCTCACTGGCAGCAAGCTGAAATACGCCACTTGGCTTTACCCCCGTCCCACTCTCTCAAGCAGTTTTCACGCAAAGGAGTTTAGAAAATGTGCATTTATGGATGTGGGTGAACGGAGCTTGTCGGCTACGTGGCCATGCATGTCTGTGCCCCTCGTGGTCTCATTGCATCTACTTTAAATGCTTCTAAGGTTGATCACTTAAAGAAAGTGGTTGTTGAAAGAGGGCTTCCAACCTCCGGCAGCAAAGCTGATTAAATACAGAAAATTCTGGATCAACAGGAAAGTAGGTTTGTACCTTTACTTTCCAATGGTGTTGCAGGAGGTGCTAGGGCTGCTCCCAGTAGCAGTAATAGCATTACTGTTACTGCCACCATTGAGAGAGAAGAGGAGGCCTTTTGGGAGTTAAAAAGAAGAAACTTAGGCTCAGGCAAAAAGAGATTGAGTTTAACATTGCTAAGCTTGACTTTGAGAGGGTGGAGAAGTAGAAAGATGGAGAACATCTGCTGCCTTCAAAGGCATTCTATACTATGCATGGATGGATCAACTTGGGGCCCTTCCCCCTTCAGAAGTGCTCCATAATGTGCATAGGAGTTTTTTTGCATCCACTCACTTAGCTCTCTTTAATGTTTGGTAGCATTATGAATATTTTGTGATGATTATTCATGTACATGACGCTGATGATTATGTGATTTTGTACCAATGTAATTTTATCAAGTTTATTTTGATTTTATGTTTTTATTAATTGAAAAGGTGATTATAGTCAGCTGAATCAATAAAAAAATAAGACCGCTCTTCAGTGCTTATTTCCCTTCGGAGGCATTCTATACTGTGCATTGGAGGCAGAACCTCAGTCCTGCCACCTTTCATTTCATGCAACAGCCACATGTATTTTCTTTCATTGCATGGCATCATTTGGCCTTGGACATCTGCTTACTGTGATGAAACAGAGATGATCATCCCATAAACCTTGGCCTGGCCCTTCTCATGTGGCCAGGGAAAGGCAGTCGCTACCTGATCCTGACCCTGGGGGCAGTGTTATGTGGGAGATTCACATGAGAGGAGGTTCATGTCAGGAAGAATGGGAAAATACTCTGAATAATTTCCCTAATGATCCTACCGTATTAATGGCATATTGTAAAGTTGGAAATTTTGATACCAAAAGGAATATGAGCATAATGCTCTGAATACTGAGACGAGGAAGAGGAGCTCAGAGTTACAGAACTGTACTGTGCAGTCTAGTGGTTGTAATGACCCTTACCTGAGTGGGACTTTAAAAACATTTAAAGGACTTTCTGGTGCAGGCCATTAGGAGGAAGCAGTGGAAGCAGCAGAAGCATGAGGAAGAAGTAGGAGACTGAGCCCCCAATGATTGGAAGCATGACGCTGTATCGAAGAAGCAGCAAAGGTCAGGAGTTCTGCACGATGCATAGAAAACACAGTGGGAGACGGTACGGAAACTAGCTGTCCCGATGCAGAGAGAAGCTCTCCTGGTCCTGCGTCTGCTCTGGTGTGTGGCATTCACCAGAGTGCTTGCGGAGCAGAGGAAGCTCCAACTACAGGAGGCGTGAGCAACTGAAAAGTAATCAGAGTTGTTAGACGCCTGTGCAAACCTGACGAAAGAACAAATAGAAGCAGCGGGTCGAGTGGAGACACACGGAAAGACCAGTGAGTTGGCCTTTGTTAGGTGACCCAGCAGCGCTCCAAAACAGACCACTGGCTCAGAAGAAAACATTTGAATACCAAACTAATGAATTGAGGCAATTTGCGCTCAACCTTTATCTTAAGAGAGAAAGTGTAAAATATTGTTATGACCACCATTGTCAAAGCCAAAAGGGGACAATATTTAACAAAAGAGATAACGAATATTGTAACCACCATTGTCAAAGCCAAAAGGGGACACTATTTAACCAGAGTAAAAGAATATTGTAACCACTATTGCCAAAGCCAAAAGGGAACAATATTCAAACAAAGTGAATGTGATAGACAGAAAGGAAGATCACTTATGAAAGAAGATTATAACAAGCAATGCCTAAGCCAAAGAAAGGCAATTAAAGAAAACCAAAAATGGTAGACTAGAAACCCTCCTCATAAAAATCATCAAGGCGGAGAGAAATATAATCTGTGTTGCCTGGGCCAAATTAATCAGTGTGAGAAACATTGTCAATGTGTACTGTATCGTTGTAGAAGAAGTTATAACCCTCTTGTGGTTGTTGAAAGTCAAAACAATCATCCATGAAGCAGTTGTTGATTTAACGTTCCCCATTAAGGATGTAAGTGTGGAACGTTTGTAGCAATTGTGAGCGGTCAGAAATGTGAGGCGGACAACTTTGTAAATAGATTTCAACTTTAGCCATTTTATAAAATAAAATGGGTAGATCAACACCTCACTATCCCTAGCCTGACAAGGATTTGCCTGCCTAAAATAAATTAAAGGAAACACTCTAACAAAAAGATATCTGTCCCTCAAACATGTACAACCAATAAAGCAATAAGGAAATATATGGTAATTCAATTCAGCAATGATATATAACATATGATTGGATTCACAATATGATCAATGTCTTTTCTCATAACCTGGGTGAGTTTCCCTTCCCCAGATCTGAACAAGGATTTTCTCCACAGTTAAAAAGAAACAAGGAAATCCAATTTGACACGAAGTTCCAATGCTTAAATACTTAAGGATTTGTACTTGTCCACACAAAGATCCATTGCTTCACGAAGGTATCGAAACTAATAATAAGTTCCAACTCCTCCTGGAATAAGAACTGTCTCACCTTTGTCTTCTCCAGGAAAACAACAAACAGGTTTCGCCTCTGTGTTCTTTAGATGAATGACAACAACTGTCTTTGTCAGGATGATTTGCCACGACTTTAGTTTCAAACGAATTGTAACTTTTCCTCAATAAACTTTCACAATTCTTCTACAATGTCACAAGTTAACATGAATTGTTTCTGTTAGAACACTAGTTCAGCACTTGCATCAACTACTACCTGGTTTATTCCTTGGCCAGGTATTTTTAGGCAACCGCTTCTTGCCATACGGGTATACTCGCCGGCCCGTATACTTCTTCAACAAATAAAACAGAAAAGTGCTTCAGTGGTAACTTCCAACTTAGAATAACAATAACTTTATAAGACTTCTTTAGCATCAAACTTTAAACAAGTTGCGGGGAAACAAGGAGCCACATTAGTGCTATTTTTGGTAATTTTTGTTTAATATTTATAAAGTGCACAAAGCGGCCCTCAGACATTGTGGCACTGTTACAAGCAGGGCTTACTTAGTTACAAGAAACAAAGGGAAAAACAGCATGGAAAATACAGCCTGTCTGTGGTTCGTGGTTACAGTGAACGTAATACCAGACAGGTGGTAGTTAAAACGTGACATTTTCCAATGGGTAAGGGGGTCTGCGGTTCAATGGTTACAGGGGAACCGGGCACAATTCAGACCTTCCTGCAATAGAAATCTGGGTGAGCCTGGGAGGGTGGAGAGAACTAGTTAAAGAGTCTTGTTTTGAGTGCTTTGCGGAAGGACCAGTGGGAGGTCTCATTCATTAGGGTGATAGGGAGTTCATTCCATTGCATTGGAGCTAAGAATGGGAAGCTGGAGCCGCCTACTTTGGCCCTTGTGAAAGTAGGGATGTTTAGTTGGTTGGAGTAGTGAGATTGTTTGGGTCTGGAAGAGCTAGCTCGGACAACTTTTTCAGAGAGGTAGGAAGGGGCTGTAAGTAAGATGCATTTGTGGGTTATGGCAAGAGTTTTGAATATGATGCGTTCTTTCACGGGGAGCCAGCGTGCATCACACCTAGCTTGGGAGCCAGTGTGCATCACGCCTAGCTTGGGAGATACATTCCCTTTTTGGAATGTTAAGACTCCATGGCAACTATTCTCATCTTCCTCTGGATAAGCTTCTCCAGAAGGACAGCATGTTTGACACTTTTCTTTCCCCTCTGCACCATCAACCAAATAGTGACCAAAAGATAGTCACACTTTTCTTCGATCTTGGCTTTGGCAATGTAGGTTTCTATCACCTGATGATCTGTGTTTCATAGCACATAAGCAGTAAGTCTTACAACCATTATGCTTCTCAGTATTCTCCTCTTGCCTTGAGCACTGTATGTTATATTGGTATTGCTGGTTGTTAATACACTCTTGGCTTGGGTAATGCCTGTATGCTTTTAAACCTTCTACAGCTTCCCCACTGGATTCTTAGGCTTTCCACAATCTCATACGCTTATTTACACAGTCACTTTGATTCAACAGGTATAACTTTTGTTGGTTTTGTATAGTTCGGTATTAAAAGAAATAATTACTGCTGCTTCCAGTCACATACAGCAAGTGAAGCTGCCTGCCGCGAACAAGCAGACAGTGCTGAAGCGCTCCGGAGTCACTTGCAAGCTGTAAACTCAGCGGGTACGTCGCTCGATCACGCTCCGCTCAGTGTTTGCAGGTCCTCTGTGCTTGTGGCTCCTCGCGGTCAGGCAACAGCCTCCTCTGGTTCTCCTCTGCTCATGCCACTGAGAAATGGAGCTCTTTCTGCTCTAGAGAGGGTCAGGTGCAACCAGCCACCTGGAACCTCTAAAAGGGCACACTTCCCTCGCTATAGCTGCTTCCCGCTGTGCAAACTCTGCCCAACAAATCTTTTCCAGGCAAGCATCTCTTCCTTTACGCTTCCCACTGCGCGACCTCTGCAACACAGAGAGTTCAAGGCAAAGACTCCCTCAGGACCAGCTACCGCTTCAGGTTTTTCAGTGGTCCCAGCGTCTTCTCTCACCTCAGGATTCCCTATCAGCGGCAACCACAGCCTGCACTGCTTCTTCCTCTTCCGCTGCTCTACTCCTTCTGATGCCTGCAACGAAGAGGGCTTTGTGAGCCTCTTGGTCCCCTTGAGGTGTAGGTCATCTACACTCATTAATTGACCGCTGCCACAGTAGTATTCCTCTGCATCCCTCTTTCTCCTCCCAGTACTGAGGGAATTATGGGACTTGAAGTCCCTGCAACAAAGTTTTTTTTTATTTTTTTATTTTTATTTTTATTATTTTAAACAAACAAAACCAACAAACAATACAGCTTTTCGGGACGTACATAATCAATATCAAACCATCACATTATACAGTGTTATTCTTCGTCCTCTCCCCCCCCCACCCCCCCCCATAAACTTGAGCCGGCTCATCCGTGTCATCTACAGGAGCGTTTACGGGAATCGCAGTGCTTGTAGACTTGTCTGAGTCTTCTGTTTCGTAGTTAATCTGGTGGGGATTTACCATAGAGGTCACTAATTGTTGCCAGGCTATCAGGGGGCCCACTTCCTCCTCACCCTCCCTGGTGACGGCTTCAAACCATACTACTGATTCTGCTTCTGCCCATCTTAGGAGGTCCGCCCACCATGTCTCCACCCTGGGTCTGTGGGCCGCCTTCCAGTCCATTGCGATCCTACGCTTGGCCAGGATGTAAGCCAGGTCCTTCATCTTGCTTATGTGCTTTAGATTGCGTGGCCTGGGAAAAATCCCGAGCATGCATGCCCAAGACGACCCCACATCCAGCACCACTCCCCCTCCGGCCATCTTAGTCTTTATTTTGTCCCAGAATCTGTGCACCTCGGGGCAGGCCCAGAACATGTGTAGCAACCCCGCTTCCAACTCCCCGCACCTGGGGCATTTCTGTGTGGCTGAGCCTCCAAACCTGGCTATTTTCCCGGGGGTCAGATAAGCCCTATGGGTGACATACAACTGGATCTGTTGGAGTCTTGCATTTCGGGACACCTTTTTATGGTACCTTTGGGCTGTCTCCCATTGCCCCTCTGTCATGGGTCCTCCTATCTCCTCCTCCCAGTCCTGCCTCAGTTGAAGCAGCTCCTTCCCAGCCTTTGCTCTCAGGAGCTTGTATACCCTGGATATTTCATGCCCGCCCTCTGAGACATCGTACATCGTTTCCAGGGCGGCATCAGGTTCTTCCGCCAACGCCGTCTCGGGCCACCTCTCCCTCACCCGTTTCGTGAGTCTGGTGTAAGTTATATATTGGCCTCTATGCACCCCTGTCTCCTCCTGCAAACTCCGGAATTCCAATACCTCCCCTTCCTGCCATATATCCCCGAGGGTGGCCAAGCCCATCGGTTCCCAGTATCTGCGGACTACCTCAAGCAATTGGGAGTCGTTTCCACACAGCACCACCAGCGGAACCTGCTGGGAGAGCGGATCCGGATCACCCACCGTTCTCCACGTCCTGCACCAGACCTCCCAACCCAGCTCCAATAGTCTCCCTCTTCCCACCAGTTTACTCTTTTGTAGCCACACCGTCTCTCTCAGAAAGTATGGAGCCAAGTCGCCCTACAAAAGTCTAGCTTCTGCCGAGTCCTCTGACGACAACACCTGGCCACAAACAACAGCTGCTCCACCAATATAATAAAGCTCAAAGTTCGGCAAGTTTATGCCCCCCTGTCACACAAGTTCTGTAGTTTCCACAGGGCTACTCTGTTCCTGGAATTGCCCCATATGAAGCTCCTGCACATACCGTGAAGTCTCTTGAAAAAGCTTCTGGGAATCAAATATGGGACATTTACAAAAAAAATGTAAGAGTCTGGGCAAAACCACCATTTTGAGCAGAGCTGCTCTCCCCATCATAGATAGGGGTAATCTAGACCAGAACACCATACTATTCTTAACTCCCTCGATCGCTTTCTCTGTGTTATGTTCATGCTCTGTTTCTATCCTATGATAAATGTTTACTCCCAGATACCTAAATGTCTCAGGTTGGCAGGGTATTTGCAGGATAGGCAGCCTCTCCAACGGGACACTCTTATACCTTCCCAAGGGGAACAAACTAGACTTCCCGGCGTTCACCGATATGCCCGAGAGAGTGGCATAACGATCCATCACCTCCAATACATATTGCAGGTTTTCCTCCGGGTAGCGCAAATAGAGGAGCATGCCATCTGCATACAGCAATATCAGGTGCATGCCACTTGTCGTATGAATCCCCACCCCCCTGTATTGTTGTCGCAGGCATATTGCCAGCGGCTCTAGCGCCAGTATGTATAACATGGTTGACCAGGGGCACTGGTCCCCCTGCTGAGTTGCCATTTGTCTGAAATTGTGGTTCCCGTTTTAACTCTCGCTACCGGGGTGCTATATGACATCTGAACCCACCTGATGTATCCAGGTCCCATTCCATATACTTTCAGGGTCGCTTTCAACCATGGCCACTGCACCGAATAAAAGGCTTTGACCGCATCTAGCGACACAATAGCCAACTCGCCCGTGTCCTTCCCGGTGTAATCAATGTAATCAATGATATGGTACCTGTGATATTCCTACCGGGGACATAGCCCGTCTGATCTGGGTGTATCAATTTACCAATCACCCTCTTTAGCCTATTGGCTAGCACTACCGTGAGTATTTTACTGTCCTGATTGAGCATGGACAAGGGTCTATAGGACCCGCACTCTATGGCCGGCTTGCCTGGTTTCAAAAGTGGGATGATCACTGCCTCGCGGAGGGACGATGGCAGTTCCCCCATCTCGTAGGCTTCATTAAACATGTCAAGCAACGGCTGGAGTAGCTCCTGCTTGTCATGTCTTGTAAAACTCGCTAGGCAACCCATCTGACCCAGGCGCTTTACATGTGGGCAGATGTTGGATCACCGCTTCCAGTTCGTCCGAGGTAACAGGGGCATCCAGATCCACACGTTCTAGGTCATCCAGAGTGGGCAGCCCTATATCCTCTATTGTTCCCAGTATGTCTTGGTTCGTATCCTCCCCTGTGTCCTCATATAGTTGGCTATAATACTTGAGGAACTCCTCATTTACCCCCTCCTGGGTGTTACGGGTTTGGCCTTCTGCATCGCTGATCTCTCTAATCACTGAGCGGGGGGTCTCGCTCTTTTACAGCCAGGCCAGCAATCTACCTGGCTTATCCCCCCTGCATGTAGCCTCTCTGTGTATTTTTTGTAATTTAATTTGCATAATTATCCCAGAGTCCACTGCAGGTTAACTGTAAGTCTTTTATCTTGGCACTGTTCTCCCAGGTAGTCTCCTCATTTTGCATAAGACCCTCCAGCTCTCTTTCTGATTCCTGAAGTTCCCGTTCAATGCCCCCTTGTAGCCCTTTAGATTTTGATATAGCGAACCCCTGCACCAACACCTTAAACGACTCCCATACTGTACCCACAGAGCGTACACTGCCCGTGTTAGTTCCAAAATATTCCTCGATGGCCTCCCCCTGGTCCTCTCGAAACCCCACATCTTGTAACACCTCAGTTCTGAGTCTCCATGTCGGGATGCGCGCCCTGGGGGGTTGGTATCACCACTCTACGACCAAAGGCGAGTGATCGGATAATACCCGAGCCTTATATTCCGCTCCCATCATTTCTCCCAATATCTCGGCAGCTGCAAACACATAGTCTAGCCTCGTGTGCAAGTCATGTGGTGCTGCGCAGTGCGAGTATTGTCTTTCCAATGGATGCAGCTTCCTCCAAACATCCACTAGGCCTAGGTCTTCCAACAGTGTCCCCAGCGCTTTAGCCGCTGGCTTCTCTGATTTGTCATCTGACCTGTCTATTCTAGGATTCAAGGTACAATTAAAGTCCCCTCCCCACACTATCGCGCCACCCACCAGGGGGCTAATCCTACTGTATAGAGACCTAAAGTAAGCTGCCGTATGATGGTTAGGGGCGTAGAAATTGATGATGTGCACCTCTCTATTCTCCAGGAGTCCCGTTACCACCACCATCTGCCCTCTGGGTCTATTGTCAAACTGAGCACCTGGAACGGCACGTGCGGTGCCACCCATGTGACCACCCCTCTTGCATATGTCGAATACGTGGCCCCCATGACGCTACCATTTTCTCCTGACCACCTCCAGCTTCTCCTTCGTGAGGTGGGTCTCTTGTAGCAAGGCTATATCAATACGCATCCTTTTTAGATACAGCATCACTTTGTTGCGTTTTAAGTAACTGTTTAGGCCCCGCACATTCCAGGTCACCATTCTAAGATTACCCGATACCATCTAATCGATGTGCTCCTAATCCACTCCTCCCTCCGAAGCTTCCCGTGATGGCCCGTTTACCGACTCTTACCCTTCCCAGCCTCAACAATTCCCCCCTCCTGTACCCCAACTCCACCCCACTGAACACAACCCAACGTCTCCCCCCACCCTACCCCAACAAATGCCCAGCTCCATCCCTGGATCTCAGGCCCACCCGCGTCTGGTCCTATCTAGCGTCCGAGGACTAGGACCCCGCAGGGCATCACCGATCTAACAGTCACCTAACTAGGTGTACTACAATGGGTTCAAGGGATGCCTCCTAGATGCTCCCACTTATCTATTTAGGGTTGTTGCGCCTAGCGGATCCCGCCAGCCTATCTTGCAGCGCACTCCCCACAAGCTTAATTTAACTCTATATTCAAGTCCCAATGTCCTAGCCATGTCCCTGAGGTGGACATGGCTGCGTGCTACTTATCTCCTGCAGCCCCCATCTGGATATCCGGTTCCTGAGGGCGGCCCTGCATATCCAGCCATTCCATCGCATCCTTCGGCGTCTCAAAGAACAGCGATTTGTTCTTGAAGAACACTTTCAACTTGGCTGGGTAAAGCAACATATAACGATGGCCTGCTTCTTTTAATCTTCTTTTCACCGACCCAAATTTCATCCTGCTACGCTGTACGTGCAGCGCATAATCCGGCTATGCCGTGATTTTTGCTGACCCGCTTTCGATCGTTCCTCCCTTCCGAAAAAATTTGAGTATCTTCTCCCGGTCTCGATAGTTCCGAATTTTTGGGATCAGCGGTCACGGGGGGGTTCCTGGGGGTGGTCTCCTTCTCAAGGCCATGTGCGCCCTTTCAACCGCGAACCCCTGGGTCAGCGCCCCACCAGTTATCTCCTGCAGGAGCATGGTTTCCACATATTCTGTTGGGTTGGGCCCCTCCATTCCTTCTGGCAAGCCAACAATTCGTATGTTTCGTCTGGCCCGCCCTTCCGCCTCCTCCGCTCTGTCCTCCAAGTTGCCCACCCGCTGCACAAGGGCATGTAGCTCCGATTCATGTGCGGCGAACGCCACAGTATTCTGGGCCATCTCCTTCTCCAATTTCCCGGTGCGCTCCGCAATCGTCCGCACGTCCTGTCTCAGCAGGTTCACTTCCTCTTGGACCGCACCAATCTTGAGTTCCAGGCCCACTTTCAGATCGTTCATTGCCAGGCCCAGTTTAGTCTCCCGGGCCACTTTAAAGTCTGCAATTGCTGCTGGATCCTCCTGGATCGTGCCCGGTGCCTCCGCCTCTGTCGTGGGGGTCTCCTTGCTTTTGCCTCCCTCCGCACCTGGGGGTGTCTTGGTTTAGGCCTCGAACATGGGCTGTTTGGTCCTGGGTCTAACAACTTTATTAGACATCCTGCCGTGTTGTCCGGGCGTAAGCCAGCTGCACCTCCCCGCGCACAAAGGTCTGCGTGGCACTAGGCCTCTCTTGGCAGTATAGGGCCGTAGCAGCTATGCCCATGTGTGTCTTGATCGCTCGCCTCACAATTAGAATGGGCTGTGTCCACCCACGTACTTGCGCACTCTTGGTGTTGTGACTCCGGTCTCCGCCTTACTCCATGGGCACCTTCCAAGTTCTGTCTGACTTCACTGCGGGCCCAGCATCAGCCGCGAGTTCGCTCGGTGGGTCTCGGCAGTTACCATCTATGCGCATTCGGGCTCCGAGCGCACGCCTCTTCGGGCGTCTTGCTGTCTCCATCTTGTCCCTCGGCTCGCAAAGCATAAGCACGGCCCGGGCAGTCCGCCTTCTTTCCTCCACTTCTCCACACCACGGCCCCTTCAGGTCTATTGCTTAAAACAGGACCCTGAAATCCATTACAGGTGCCGTCTGATCCTTCCGTCAGTTATCTCTGCAGCACGCCCATGACCCTCGATAATCCCTTTGTTCCCACGGCCATTTTGTTTCAATTTTTCGAGTCGGGGCCTGCAGTTATACAAATGGGTATAACTTTGTGTCCGTGCATCCCATATGCACCAAAAGTTCAGCGAGTACGGCCCCCACCTTCATGGTCATTGATGTTAATTCACAGTGCTGGCAGGCATCCGTGCGTGCACTTTTTCCCCAGGATCAATACAGGATCGAAGGAGCTCCTCCGGAGCACGCCCCTTTACATGGCCGTCCTAGCCACGCCCCTCCTGCAACAAAGTTAGTTTGTCTAACTCTTTCTGCTTTGCAATAATCCATTAAAAGACTAGGGCCTCGGGGAAAGTTAAACAGGGGTGTTTCCCCTTCATCCTGACCTGTTTTACTAAGTTGTCTTGTTTGAAAAGAGGGATATGGTTTTCTAGGCTTTTGGAAATTGTTATTCAAACTTATTTCCATTTCTTCCTTTTGAGTTAGGGAAGCATTTAGCTCTGAGGGCTTGAGAATGGGTTTTACTCACTTTTATACTACAGGATCTTTGGTGTATTTTACCCCACATTTAGGTGTTCAACAGGTGAAAAGCAGTTATGTATTTTGGCAGTTGTAATATCTCTTCCTTAGAGGTTGGTAAATACTGTGTCTGACCCCATTGATTCCTGTCACCTCCCTGAGCCTTTTCTCCTCCCAGGTGATCCTTCAGCAGAGCAACACCCCCAAGGGCAGGATCAGGAAGCGTCTGCCTTTCCCTGACCACCTTGGAGAAGACTTTAGGGAGGATTTGGTGAAGGATCCATAGGTTTCATGACACAATCCTCACCACAAAGTACTGGTAGTAGTAGTAGGAGTTTTTATCCTGGCAGTTGAGTATAACAGGAAAGGGACATTTAGTGGTTAGTCCTGGCAGGAGATTGTACCAGGAAAAAGATACATTAAAGTACTACAATGTGGTAGAAAGTTGTGGTGGTAAGACAGTGGTATATCCATTGAAGTGCACTGATGAACTATTGTGAAATCATCCTGGCAAAACTATGCTGCTTATGAAGGAGAGATGTGTTTTAATGAAAAATTATTGGACTTCAGAAAGGGGAATAATTATATTGCATACTGACTTGGTGTATGAAGACAAAGTCCTTTTTGGTTTGTCAAACAGCAGTTGAAGAGTGAAAAGTCTTACCTGAAAATAAGACAATTATATTGCCAATTGTAGGACTTTTGGAATGAACAGAAGTTTGTGCTATATTTCAAGTGGAACTTGACTATTGAAAAGAACTTTCTTGATTTTGAATTTTGGTTTGAAACTTCCTGAATTGATCCAGGGGAAGGGGATTCAACCCTGGTTAAAATGATTTATGTTTATACTTTCTCTGTTTGAATCTAAATGTTATTTTATGAAGTTTGAACAGCCAGATAATCCCTGCATGATTTTGTTGTATGTATGAGTGTGAAGTACAGAGATCTTTAGACATTAGGTCATTTTCCTTTTAGCCTTAGTTTGACAGGTAGGGAACCCCTTGTTAGGTTAGGGAAAGATAGGCGTTTGTCTCCCCCTTATTGTTTAATAAAATGGCTACTTGTGAGAAAACGATCTACTTGTCCGTCTCGTATTTATGACCTCTCACATTACATTCACAGTATTTTGGTGGTATGGGCCTATACATTAGATATTAACGCTACATATGGTGATCCATTCTTGTATGAAATGTATATCATATTACAGTGATATTGTAACCTTATTTTTCTTAGTGTACTTGGGAACAATGCTATGTGATGCCACTTCCTGTTTTGTCAAGGGGTGGTTGTGTGCAATCACTTCCCATGATGCCACTTCAGTGCACGGACAAATGACATCACTTCCTGTAATGTCATCAGAGGTCAAGGGTCGTGTGATGTCACTTCTGCTGCCCCTGGCATTTTAATGAAACGATGTCCCTGCCTTAGGTTAGGGAGACAGAAACGGCGCCATAATTACGCGATTCATCAATCGTGAGTGCTGCCTCCGGTTATCTGCACTTTGCCTGCCAGCTACTTGCTCAGATTGCACCAGTGGCAGCAACAGGGGAGCAGAGGCAGGTCTGGTGCATGCAGTGGCAGTGCTTCGCCTATGGATACCGGCACAGAGGATGGACAATCACTGCATATCGACAATATAACATCATCTTCAAATCAGTCCTTCCTCCATCCCACCATAAGGCTCCAAAATGTATTTCAACGATGGAATGAACTCAATAAGGAATAGCCCTCTATTTTTCTAAATATTTAACTACATTTCTGAACATTTATTTATAAAAGATGGCTCCTAAAAAAGTACATTGTTTGCTATGAAACTTAAAATAATAATTTATTTCACATGTTCAAAATTTTAGTAATACATTTCACTCATTTAAAAGCAAATTTTCTTACGGCTATACCTGTGATATGGTCTTTACTGTGCAGTTGCTTCTTTGTAACACAGCCTCCCTATTTTCTTAAGAATGCTGTGCCTCCTGTCACTTTTTGCACAAGACACGCGGCAGCGGCGCAACCCAGGAAGTCACCTATATTGAAATAAACGTACGCAACAACGGAAGCTCGACCTTCCTTTTTTGTGTCAATTTTTTTCAATATATGTATGGGTAGCAAAGACCAAGCCAGGTGTTGCAAGGGAGACTGCATGGGTTGCAGTTGCGGCTCCTAGTAACCCCCCTCACCCCCCAAATGACGTCCCTGTTGTAGAGCACTGAACTCCTCTGTAGCCGTTTTCTCCCATCTTTGCACTTTGCGTCAATCGACGCTGGAGGTCCAATTCTATGAAAACTCATTCCTCTGAAAAAACAGGAAGTGTAAATGTATAGCAGTATATTTAAAATTTCCACCACAGTGACAAACTTGTCATCTCGAACGTGGACTTGCATTTGGATTTTGGATTTTGGAGTTTGGAACTATGGACTTTCCTGTAACTGGTGTTGTGCCCTTTCTGGATTTTCTGGACCTTTTACATCTTGGATCTTCCGGGTTTGTTTTTCTCCTAACTCTGATCCCTCAGCTGTTCAGTTGGTAGGTTCCCCGCTGCCTATCCTTCCACCACAGGCAGCATCCATCCTAAGGTAAGGAGTAGGGGAGACGTATTGGAGTGTTGTCTTGTTTCTTTACCCCGAAGTTGGGGAAAAACAGGTTTGCTCCTCTGGCCTTTTTTCCACCCCTTTGGTGTAGGAATTTGTTGCCATTCCTACAATGATGGTTGGGAGTAAAGTCTATTATCCACTCCCCTGAAGAGTCTAGCTCGTTGGTGACACTATGCAGAGGATATGCAGCCTCATTACGAGTTAGACGGTAAGTGGTAAAATTATGAGGATGGGTTTTGAGTGGAGGATTTACCTCCAGTAAAACCCTGGAGGTAAATCTTCCCACTCAATGTGGAAAAATCATCTGATTTGGTGGAATTACTACGGCGGTAAATTCCACCATGGTAAATACACAAAAAAACAGACCCAAATTAAATGGGGAATTGCACCGCCACAACCTCTTGCAATCAGGCATGAATTCCGCCTGACCAAGTGGCGGTAACAGTAATTCCTTAGGGCAATTCCTGGGCAGATTTACTGCTGAATTTCCACCAAACTCGTAATGAGGCCCAAGGTGTTGGATGCAGTGGAGAGGGTGTTGGAAGAGGAAGGTCAGCAGATATTCGTGTTGCTCTTGGCTGCAGTACATCTGCATGATAGATAGAGACTCCTCCTGGTGCACCAGTAGCCCAGACAAGGTTGTATGAAACTAGTCATTTTTGATGCTGGTATTAGGCATCAGGTGGCTGAGGAAGAGGTTGGTTCTGACAGCACTGAGCATGGCACTCAGTGTTACATGTGACATCCACAAGGGTTTCTGAAGGCTTGCTTCCAGATAACCTTCGGTTTCTTGTAATGCCTCAAGGCACAGACCCACAGCATTAGCTGTGGCTAGCAGAGTACAGAATTTACATCAATTCAGGCCTGACTGTTGGCAACCTCAGACTGAGCCTGAGCAGCAGTGGCCTCATGTTGGGCCTCTTCAACCTCCTTTCTGTCCTCACACACCTTGGGAAACATTGTGTTTTTGGCCATCGGTTCCAACTGCACCTTCTCCAGTGGGTGGATTGTATCCTTTACCTGCCCAATGAAAGTACAAGGGCTCTCTTATTTTGCGAAACCTGCTCTTGGCTACCACCAGTGCTCATAACCTCGCGAGGAGGCTGACAATGGTGTTACGGTAGCGATCAGTGGGAGCATGTGGTGAGAGTGTTGGAAGTGAAAGGGAAGTTCAAGCTTCTAGCCTCTAGTGTGTGGAATGGATCTGGAGTGTGTTTGAAACATGTTGCTCTGTCCGGGGAGGAGACTCTTTGAAGGGTGACATCTTTACATCGTCTTTGTTTATTGCCCATAGTATGGCAGCCGGCCTGTTAATGGTGGTTGTATGATGATCATTCGAGGGCCTGTGGCTGGTATGTGAGGGGGTTATGGGAGCTGGAATACCTATCTTGTCATAGGTCTAGATTTCGTACCGCCAGGTTAATGTCCAATGGAGTTGCCTTTTCTGTATGGTGCTGTGTGACACCTGTAAATAATAGTATGGTTTCAGTATGAGTGCGGACATATGTATGTGCACATTATGAGTAAGTACATTTTGGGTTTCCGGTGTTGCAAATTCATTCATAGCTTGGTACTTTCCTTCACCTCCTGTCCCCACCAATCTACCTCTTACTTTGGATCAGCCAGGTTGATAATGGGGCCCTCATTACAGTTTGGCGCTGCTGGAAAAACGGCAGTAAAATGTCAGTAATTCTGTTAGCTTCACTTTCGTGCCACTTTCTTGCACTGCTATATTACAGGTTTGAACGTAAAGTGGAGGAGATATCTACAGCACATGGCTTGTGCGAAGGAATTACTGCAGGTGAAATTACCACATGTGGTAATTTCTCCAGCTCTTCATTGGAGCACCGTGGACTCCAGGAATGGGGTTCAATGTTACTGTTCTGCCACTTGTAATACAGCAGATTTAGTCCAATTATAATTGCCAGTAACAGTATCCATTTTAGCAGCAATAGTACAGGAATTACCACCAAACTTGTAATGATGCCCAAAGTCATCTTCTCCTAGTCAAAGTAATCTAGCTGCAAGTCCATTTGGGGTAGGGTTCCAACTCTTGTAGCAAGGCACTGCAGTGTTCTGTGACTGCTGCAGATCCACCTCTTAAGGTCTTCCTTCTACGTCATAGCTGTGTGAATGGATTCTGTGAGAAACCCGAGGACATCCTCACATTGTTTTCCCTTGGATCCCTGGCTCGGGTGGCCAGGGCACAGCTATTGCCTTTGGATCTAGACCCTATGGGTGGACAAGTGCGGGAGGATCTCCTAAGTAGGGGATCCTTGGGGAGTAGAAAGAGGATGCCCAAGGGTGAGAGGCAATATTCTCTTCCTCTTTCCCAATATCCATCACCCTGCTCGCCCTTAGCCTTTGCAGAACACTATCCTTCTTTTCCTGACTATTATCCCTATAAGACACTACAACTTCCACAATCCCTATTTCTCACTTGCTTGTCTAGGTACTGAGACGAGGAAGAAACAACATAGAGGAGGAAAGATTACCCATAGGAACCAATGTACCATGAGTTCCTATGGGCAGTCTCCATTTTGTCCCACTTATAAAGTCAGGCAATCGAGCACAACCAGACATGCCTGACTTCACTTAACTCTGGCTGGGAGTATAAAGACAGCAGTCAGAAACAGCATTTTGAGCAAGCTTGAACTGCAGAGAGGACCTGGAGAGTCTAGAAGCAGGAAGGAACAGAGGAAGCTGTGGAGAGTGTCCCTAGGAGAACAGAGGGGTGAGGTGCTGACCCAGTGCCTGTGTGGGACTACAGCGCAGCTGAGAAACAGTGTCTCCCAACGGCCATAGAAGGCAGACTGCAGCCTGCTGGCTGTGTCCACTGCAATACTAGTTTCCCCTGGGCATGTGAAGGGAGGCCCAGGTACTTGAGGGGCAGGTGGTGAGACCCTGACCTGAACCCATAAATCCAAGGGAGTTGGCCACCAGCACCACGCTATCCGGGTGAGTATCATGACGAGAGGAACCCGGTAAGCGTGGGTGTGGCTGGAACGGGAGAACGAGGCATACGTTTAATGAAAGAGGGACTGCATTCTGGGACTTGTAGTTTGGGGGAAACGGCAAGATTTTTTAAAAAAATGTAAAAAGCCAAGTTGTGCTATCCTTGAAAGTCAACGTGGTGCTGTGGAGGTCTGTGAAAAATCCTTGCACAATCGAAAGTCTTCGACATTAGACAAAGGTCCAAGCCCAACAGAGGGAGATCTTGAATGTGAAAAAACTTGGGGAAGGGAGCCCCCCTCTCCCTCCACCCCTGCTTTGTGGTTGAAAGGTCTGAGCCTGACTGTGGTAGACCTGTGTTTATTTGAGACTGTATTTGTACTTGGGGAAGGGAACCCCCTGAACTGTAATTTGAGATGCCCGAGCCCGGCCGAGGGAGACTGTCTTGAACAGTGAATTGAACTGAAACCCAGTAACTTTGTCGTGGAAGGCCAAGTGGGCCCTGATCTACGATCTGAACTGCATCTTGAGTGTTTAGAGCCAGAGTGTGTCATGCAGCCTAAGTGGGCCACCTTACCCTGTGAGGTTAAACGTGGGGAAAAGACTTTGCTCAGTCACACTGACATATCATTTGAACACTGATTTTTTACCGTTTGTGCATTTAAATTTCCCTCTTCATATTTATTATCTTGAGTAAGGGCAGGTATTCGTTTTTTTTTTATTATAGGCCACTTTTATTTGACTAAAGACTAACTAGGACTGTGTTTTCTTTGATTTGATGGTCGAGACTACTCCCATCTTAGATATGGGGCTAGATAGGAGTTTTCCAACCCCATCCAAATATTCAGATAAAGGTTTTGAAAACTTGCAGCCCTTGTGTCTGTCATACTTATGATACCATCAGACTCTTACAATTCCCACAGCCTATTGCGCATGCGTTAGCAATCTTTTCCATCCCAGGCACAAGGAGGCAGGTCTCATTCACAATTCCTTCCACCAGGCATGTGAGCTCTTGCCTCCGAGGAACTGACGTGTTCAAAATAACAAACAAAAAGTTCCTTTCTGTAGGTACATTGGTTGATGACTTTTCACACCTGAATCCCCCTCTTCCGGGCTCAAATCCACAAAACGTTTCTAGCAATATCAGGACCTTCAGTGGTTAAATCTCCTGCTTCCCAGGGCCTGATATGTTCAAAATAACAATCAAAAGTTCCTTTCTGATTGCACTTCAGGATGATGATTCTTCACGCCTGGGTCCCCCTCTTTCGGGTTCAGACCCCTCTCGAATATCCGCCTCCCTCCGTCGGATTCACTATGGCTTGTATTCACAAGATTACATCTGCTATATTCATGTGTCGTTAGGTGAAGGTTTTCCACCCCTGTTTCCCCCTCTTCCGGGCTCAGACCCTTCTCGAATGTTTGCCTCCCTCCGTCTGGTTCACTATGGCTTTTATTCCAAAACAATTTCACCTGTTGCACTCACAAGCTTTAATGTCCTTTTAAACAATCCACTGTGGACATCCCTCTGTTGGGTTCACTTTTGTCAACACAATATTCATTGGGCCATCATGCTTCACCCTGCTTTGCAGGCATCCCTCCGTCGGGTTCACATTTGCCAGCCTTGCAGTTCCTTCTACTTTCCTACTATGCAGGATTCGCTTCCCTTAGTTTTCCAATTGTTTTTTGGTCAAAGACTTCCGACTGTACAGAGGATTTTGCAAGACCCCTATATGACCACTTTGACCGTTTCTTGGCGGCTCTCCTAAGGCCTTCTGATATCAGTAGTTTCAATGAAAAGGGGAATCAACCAGAGTCTCTCGAGTGAGCACCAATGTGGTGTCAAACCCCTCTGCAGCTGGCTTTCCCCTCAAATGCTAACAGTTCTTTGAACTACCCTTAATTTGCCATTTGCTACTTTCGTTCAACACAGTTAGGTTTCTAATCGGTTATCCCCTTGACTCACATGCTGTGATGAATCCCTTGGCTTTTCTTGTCTCTGGAGTCAAGGACGGTACCACGGTAGCAAGCGTCTCTCCCTGTCTTGCTTATCGGTGTAGGAGGGCTTCGTGTACTGTTGACATCTGCTGCAGCACACAAAACTGGGAACTTTTCTGTTGCTTGAAAACACAAAGAACACTTTTTACTTTGAGAAGAGATCATCCTTGCACAGTTATTATTACATTATTAGTACTAGGGATAAGAGTAGGTTTTTGGGACACGACAGTGACAGACTTTTTATTTTTGGAATTCTGACAATTTCACTAGTTTACTTTCAAGTAGGGAAACTACTCTTAACTTTAAGGATAGAGGCATGTTTCCAACCCTCTTTTTATCAATAAGTCTATATCCAAAAACATGCCACTATTGTGTCCGAGCCTTACTTCTGCACCCTTAGACTGTCCATCCTCTACTTCTTCCACTATTCTCCAGTCTACAGCTGTCTTCACATAACATAAACTCCCTACTCCTACAACTAAAATGTTCACACTGGGTATTCGTATTTTTATAGAGTGACCCCTCCTCCACATGGGTGTGTCTCTTGTTGAAGGTGCACCTATGGTTGGTAATTAGGTTAGGGCTATCATTGGCTTACTTGTGAAACTCTGGTTGCTTTGGTTTCAAGGTACTGAGCCAAGTCTAAATTTGGTATGTCAGCCATTTTGTATTTGGCTTTTTTACCCCTGACCCTTCTGAATGCTGCCTGTGCCATACTAAGCACTTTGTTGTTTTCAATGTGTGATTTACAGCCCAGGGACAGACATACTGTATAAGCCTGAGGGACTATTTGCTTCACTGAGGTTGTGAAGAATTAGAAATAATATATATTGGGTGGGAGAATCTCGTGCCAGGTAACACTGTTGCTGAAATTGTCCTTCGTACTTTGTCTTCTCAGCTTTCAGGATGTCGCAGACTTGTAGCATTGTATCTGTGGTTCTACGAAGTTCACAGCGGGACCCGTGAACTGTCAGAGGAGAGTTCTTTGATGTGCTGACAGAGGTGGCAAAAGTATCATAACTCTTGTTAGCACTGATGAGTGCGAGGAAAACCCCTTAATGGCAACGCTTCTGCTGCCAACATTATGAATTTGGTTCTACTCAGGAGAGCTCTGGGCTTTTTCAGATAGGCTGGGGTGCACTACTCTACAGAGCCTCCCAGGAGGTATGGGGATTGGCAGATTCATCAGAGTTGGGTTGCGCAACCTGGGATGGGGAGAGGGGAAGGTCTAGCCTCCAAGGACTGGCCTCATATGCAGTGCTTGTCCCCTGCCATGGGCCAGGGATCGGCAACATCCACAAGCTTGGGCTGGTACTCCACCCCGTACTTCCCCACTTTGCCGGTCCCCAGAACCAGGTATGAGACTTCAACACATCACCATGTATTAAATTTAAGATACAAATAAACAAAAAAGCAAACATTCACGGTGAAGACGAAGTGCCAAGAGGATACAGACTCTGAATTGAAACTAACAAAGTGTCAATAGTGCCTGGTGCCACAGATGGCACAAGAATCACTTGAACTCTCATAGGAGGTTCAAGAGTTTGTATTGATATTTTTGTGGGCCCTTTGGCCATCTCTCACTCTTGTCTTATTTTGTACCTCCTCCCTTACTGAGGCGTTGCTGACCCCAGGTTAGTATTTACAGAATATTGACCCATACTGTCTAATTCTGACTTATAATAGGGATGAGGACCTAAAGACAGATTGCCTTCTCTAACTAAACTCCCTCAGGGACTTCTTAACTGTCCCAACTCCATCCAGCTTTTAGTGTTCTATAGGGATAGGGAAGTTGTAGTGTACTGACACCCTGTTAGACTCAGTTCTTGTTCTATCTCGCTCACTCTCACCTTTCACTCTCCTGACCTTCCTCCCTCCCTTGGCTCCACCTGCCTCTCTTCTCTCCCCTCGTCTCTCCCTCTGTCTCTCACTCCTTCTGGGTCTCGCTGGCACCCTTCGATGTTATCACCCTCTCTTTGATATTACTTCTCCCTCCTACTTACTAATTGTATTACTTCCTCCCACTTACTAATGCTCCCTCCTCCACACTACTACTGCCTCCTCCACTCTACTACTACTCAGACACCCTCCTTTCACTCAGTACCATACACTTCATAGTCACTCCTTACAATATCTACCCTAAACTCACTTGCCAAAGTAGCACACACATTCGCACTGCAGTAACACTCGCACTCACTACCCAAAACCTAATGTTTTCCAGAAATCGCCTCCATAATCGCTGCTGCTTCCTTCCTCATGCTGGTCACTTGGTCCACATCCTCTGATCTCACCCGAACAACCCACACTTCCTGCTTCGTCTGGACCTCCTTTATATCCCTGCCTGTTTTGGGGTAGGCTCTCTGTCCCTAGCCAATCTGGCACTATCTTCCCCACCCAGGATTCATTGTATGCAGCCATGGTTACAAATAGGGGGCTAAGGTATGCCCACTTCTTCCACATGGGTTTGCCACAGAACAGCAATGGTGGCCCGAAAGGCTGGTAGTATGCAAATCTGAAGTGTTGATGTTTCTAATGTGGGTATCGGTCTCCTGTAGTTCCTGGAATGCAGATGGTGCTAACAGAGTTTTTCGACCTCTGCTGCTGTGGCTCTTTTGTCAGGATATCTTTGTTGGCTCTGAAACAAACAGAAAGAGTCTAGCGAGTATTTGTGCAGGAAGCATGGTGTAAGACAATTGTGGACTACATTAACACAGACTGACGCAAGGAGGGGGCAGGAATTGGGGCCCCCTGAACTGTCCCCACCTATCTCAAGGTAAGACTGGCTCTGGATTTCTCCCTGGTAAGCCTCCCACCTCCCGTCTGAGAGGTGTTTTAATCCCCTCTTCACAAGGCACGAGTGTTGTCCTTCTCACACAGGCCACCAACTAAGATATTGAACACTCAAAAGGTTTTGACGTATACAATGGTGCAAGGTTTCTCTAATATGGCTGGGTCAAAAGGCCTGTTTCGATGCAACCGTACCACTTAATCCTTTGCATCGTCTTTGCTGTTAGCACCACTGCCAATCTAACTTATCTCACTTGGTTATCTGCTTACACAAATTGGAGATAAACGAAAGTTAGAAGGTGGAGTGCCTGAAATAAATATGTTCATCGGTTTTGCCACACACCCAATGTTTCCCATATATCAATTTCTGGCTCAAAGTTAACTTATCGAATGACTGTAAAAGATTTGTTATCTTTAAGAAAAGTGAAACATGAAATGGATATACCGTCCGGGTCGAAAATTCAGATCTCAATGATATATATGTTTGTGAATTAAGTCCCACATGTTACCTAACCTCTAAGTTTATGACTCATATGTTTGGAAGGAGATGAGGGACCACTGGTGTGAGGACATGTGGTAAGAGCAAGTGACACAGGAACAGCTAAAGTAGAAATTCAAAGATAATAGACAGAGTATGCAAACAATGCATATATCCTCAATCTGTGTCAAAGTTCATGGCTTATCAAAGCTGCTGGGCTGGGATATTTGTAGATGTCTAAACGTAGGCTTAGATGTTTTAGAAGACGTCTACACTGTTGCCTTCATTGCCTAGGATTCAATACTGTCAAACTTGTCACAGAAGTGCCAGCTGAGGTAGTAGTACTTGTTCATAGTCTGTAAAATGCTATAGTTGTGGGTGCCATTATTTCGAAATCAGGCATGCTGCTTTTAAACCAGACAGACCATGCGCAGTACTGACCTTTCCTAACAAGTTCTGTCACAGTTCCTCGCATAACCAGGATGAGCCAATGGGCACGGACGTATTGAGGTATTATGGTAAGTAATCTATCCTACTTTAAAGCAACCAATCCTCATCTTAAGGAAATAATTGACCTCAATAGGTATACGTTTCTCACAGATTCATGTTTCCTTACTTTTAGAAGCTCGAGATGCTGTAAGAATTCCAGTTCTTATTGGATCCGGAGTGACTCTGGAAAACCTGGAAGACTATGTTGATGCAAATGCCTTGATTGTCGGTTCATATTTTAAAGAAGGTGGTCACTGGAGTGGTAGGGTGGATCCCGAGAGAGTGAACATGTTCATGGATAAAACTAAACAATTGAGGGCATGAAATCTTTGAGAGACACCTAGTGAAGATAAACTCTCGGAAACATGTTTCTGTCTTTGCGTTGAACTAACGATGTGTGTATTTACCCATTTGTAAAATGTACAGACAGCATTCCACTGGCCTAACAAATTGATTCAAATTAATTTGCCAGCATGAATTCCTTCATATATCTTCACAGCAAATAAGATATGTCTACTTGCGCTTGCATGCAAGGGTTTTCAGTGCATGGGTGAAATATGGTGCAATAAAAAGATTAGTACATATGCTTGCATGTCATTATTGTTTTTTAACTCTTTGTTTTACAACATATAACAAACAACAACAAACATACCAATCACTCTGGCACTTCTTTGTGGATTCCGCCCACCGTTATTGTCCTTTCTGATGCGACTGCGTGGCCGTCCATTTTTACTTGTTTTTTTTTGCTTATATGAAACAGATTGTAGTCCTTTGTACGAATGTTTAAGCAGTAGCTACAATGGGGGTTACATACAACCGTGTGTTATTCCTCACTGGAAGTCACTGGGCTAAAAAGGGATAAATACCCCCATGTGCATTTCTCCGTTGTAACGTCACGGTCTTTATTAATTATGCCTGCTTATCAACTTCTGTGTGGTCACTACCCCATTTTGACTTGCTAGAATATCTTGTTTGTAATGCCTTTATTCAGCAAACTGTTAACTCCCTTCGAATTACCTTTTGTGTGGCGAGTTGCAGAATCCTGCCTTCAGAAGGGCACAAAGCTTTCCTTCAGATTGTCCCATAGCTAGTTTTTCATTTTACCCCCTAACTTAAGTATCAATGTGTGCAAGCAGTCTTTTCAGATCTCCTTTGATTGCAGATGTGAATAGAATGATTTGCCCAGCTCACTCTTGTGAGTTGGGCCACATGCATTTATGCTCATGTACACTGTGATATCAGGTCTAGCGGTGGCCATTTTCACATTTTTTTGCATTTCCACACCTGCTGCTAGTCAACGTCTGTGTCTCGGAGGTCTATTTTGGTATTTGCCATGACAAATGCTGGCCTAAGGGCTCCAACTTCCCATAGGCTTTCTGCACTCATCAGTAGTAATTGCCTTTGACTGTAGCTCCTCAGGGCTTTCAAATAATGATTATGGTTACCCACTAGTAGATGTATGCTTGCAAATTAAAAGAGAGAAAACATAAAATATAAGCTACTGATTTTAACAAAAAGACAAAAAAATGATACATTATTTTAGATAAACCTATTGCTATTGACTGGAAAATACATGTTGAAAGTAAATGAAGTGTGCATTTAAGGGATGGGTGACTATGACCATTTAGATGCGGAATCCACTCCTTAAGCCTGTGCCTAGAGCACAGTATTGGCGCAACGATTAACAGTTTGTGGTGGAGGAAATGACCTGCGCTGTTCAGGATGGCCTATATATAATTTTCCTCACATTTTAAGTATCAGTGGTCAGCTCCTTAGGCCAGTTTCCCCTTTAGATGGCTGTTACTACGGTGTCTATTATATCTGGCGTGGCTAAGAAAGGTCTTCTGCCACCAGTCTAGTGGCTTTGGCAGACAAGGTCCACCAAATAGTTGCTAGGCCAATAACTGGTCACAAAGTACTCACATAGAAGAAACACATGGACCCACCTTACCCCTTGTAAATGGGGCTCTTGGCCCGAATCCAGGGAAGTAAATGAGTTGACATGCTACAAAGCGCAGGGATGATCTGGGATCTACTGCACCTTCATTGGACCTTCATTGGCGTGTATCACTAGGGACAGGAGATCAACCTATTCACTTCCCCTAGCCTCTGACCTCTCCCTAACTTGTCATAAAAAAAGGGAACTACAACCGTGACTGGCCATGGGAATAAGCTAGATAGATTCAAGTTGTATTTAATTCAAAATAATCAAAGAGTTGTATTTTCCACTACGATTAAATTCTTTAACATCGAGTGGGATGGTAGTTGCCTCAAATGTGTTGGAAATGAGACTCCCTTTCTAACTATGATTTGCCGCTGCCAACAGTTGAAATAATTCTGCAAAATCGTGACCTCTGCTATTAGTGAGATTTATTTTGTCATTATAAGTTGTTTGCTGAGTCAGTGCTGAAAATGGCTGTGCCACAAAGTCTTTTGTTCTGTCCTTTTGCCATTTTGTCCCTTTGCTTTCAGTCAGGTCGAGAGACACAGGTATTCTTTATTTGGGCATCATGCAGTGTCCCGCGAAATCACATCTTTTGCAGGCCCCTGCATGTCACGTGTGCTAGTGCCCAGAAAGAGGGTTGGTACTGTCTGATCCCAATCCACACTACCCGTGCCAGTATGTCTGGTAGGCCTGAATGACTGGAACCACCGTGGGCCACAATTGGCCCACGTGTGGCGTGCATGCAAAAGAGCACATCTTCCTTTGGTTATGCTAGATTTTAGCACAAAACAAATCTTGGATAAGAGAAGGGGCTCTGCATCCATTTTAGGTTGATCACCAGAGGTTCACAACAAACTACAGAAAGAGCCAAGTATCCTGAACAAAAGAGCAGACTCGTGCAACCGCCGGAGACATGCCGGCAGGTTTGGCCCCCTGACCCAGTCAGACCCCTGCTTTTGTATCATACCAAGAAGGCCTACAAGGGCGCTTCAACCCTTTGGAGTAGTGGGACCAGCTACTCTCGGCACCTCCTACTTACCTTTCCAAAGAGCCTCTTCGGAAGTGTTCCTGTGCCATCCAGTGAACTGACCAGCTCGAACCGGGGGTATTGTACAGGAGCACCGCCGTCCCAAGTTGCCACTTGAGACTTTGGACATCGCTTACTTGTGGTCCTGACCCTTCCTGCCAAAACTGGTCCTGGCTCCTCTGGGTCGCAATTTATGAGAGTGCCACGCCGCAATCATTTGCGGTCTCTGTGTCGCCCCGCTGTGGTGACTGTCGCTGTAAGTGTCTGCAGACCTGCCCCACCATGTCCTGAGATGTGCTGTACCAGAACTATCTTTCTCCTTTCTTCGAGAGCCCGGCAGAGATGGTGCGGAAACTGCATTATTAATTGAATTGCCCCACCGGGGGAGAGGAGGCAGCACTGCCAGTGCCGCAGGGTCGAAAGACATCTCCCACCTGAGGGAGTTGTAGGTGGCAATTCGGCCTCTGCTGCAGCAGTTAAGACCACCTGCTGGGCAAAGTGGCGGTGCTGTCCCTGCCACTGCTGCAGTGTTGGGTGAAGAACTCCTGATGTAGCGGCATGTGGGCGCACTGAAATTAATTGATCTCCCACCTAGAGGAGTGTAGAGGCAGCGCGGCACAGGAACCTGTCTCCAGCAGTCCCAGTGAAAGTGCACCATCGCCCTTGGGCAACACCGCAGGGCATCTATCCAAGACCCACCATCAGACTAGGGGCCACAAGGACCTGCCTCGCCCTGGCCACGGGGGGTGCTCGTGCAGTTGAGCAACAGAATGTCCTGCATCCTCTGTTCACACTGGAGAACATGACAGAGCAAGTGGATGAACTTGGGTGAGTATGGTCGATGTGGCCTCTGGTACGGCGGGTGCGGTTTTGCCAGGCCAGGGGAGCCTTCTCCCAGCTATGATCGAGGCAATAAAGCATGTTGGCATGTGCATCCCCATGGCCCCAAGTGGACACTGTGCAGCAGATGTGGCCCCGGGTGTACCCAGGCGCAACTTTTCCTGCCATCGCAATGACAATGAACTAACAAAGCAGAATAGCTAAACGCATATATCCTAAGGAACCTGAATAGACCAATGAACAATGTGGTGTGTGAAGCTGCTGTCCCGAATGCTTAACGTGGACACAGTAAATGTCACGTTATCATTGTAGGAGCATTAAATTCTTTTTTATGTGCGCCACCTGTTGATCAACCGCCGGACTAGAACGGATGTGTAAGTGAACACCGGTTTCGACCTGCATTTCAGAATGTAAATGCTGCATATGGCTAATGAGTATAATGGACAAACTGGGAGGATTAGCAATCTTGGATGTATGTCATTTTGTTGTATTATCATGAATGTATTGTCATTTACTTTATACCCCTGGCATGGGATGTTGTAATGTGGGCCTGTGCCTGGGGCTCGTGCTGTCACGTGATAAGTCACCATGTGACTAAGGCAATAAAGGGCCGAGCGGCTTCCCGCTAGGCAGTCTTACACCACCATGACTCCTGCCTCTGCGTGCATCTGCCCTGCAGAGCCTTCCAACAGCAGAGCCAAGGACTCCCGGGCCAACTAACAGTAAGCAGGATTTGCTGTGGAGTAGAATCGTGTTTTTATCTGCTGTTAGTCAGGGCATGAAAATATTCTCTAAGACTAACAAAGCTGATTTGCTATTTTTAGCTAATATCTATAATGGGCCTTCAAGCATAAATGGTTTGGCATGCTTAGATTGCCTGCAATCTGTGCTACTAAAGAATAATTCTATATTGTCAGGTAAACATTTTACTTTGGTGGTGGGAGATTTTAATCTGCAGCTGGAACCTCTAACCAACTTGGATGGGCTATGGGACGACCAGTACCTGGCTTATGACATTCCAGCTCTGGTCGCCGCCTGCCCACAAACAACGCACTGTTTAGTTGCCCAGTTTTCTACTATCATGTACAATTTAAATCTAAGGACTTGCCATGGTAGATTTGTAAATGATCAACCAGTCAAAAATACTTTTATTGGGCAAAATGGTAGCTCACTAATTGATTATATCTTCATCTCTGCGACTGACTGGGCAAAAGTGAACAATTTTAGACTACTCGGTAGGATAGAAAGTGACCATCTTCCCCTATTCATCAGCCTCTTGTGGGATTTGGCGGAGTCTGGCCCTGGAGCTATTGACTTGGCACCTTCACAGCCCGGGGCGGAGGGAGCGATTCGTAAACCTCTGAATTGGGCCAAAATGATATCTTCTAAGCATAAACAAAAAATGTATGTCTTGATTCTGGCTAATATAGAATCTGTCTGTAAGCCGGAGACTGAGCGTGCTAAAATTCCTGACAGAGTTTGAAAAACTTAAGGCCAACATCTCACTGTATGGTTCAGTGCCTCTAATAGCAAATTAGTGAATAGCTGTGGGTGGACCGAGAAGGTACGATGAGGCCTGTTGAGCTGCAGAATAAGCCATTGTAAAATGTATTGGAGATCCCTTGGGGGCCGACAAATCTAAGCTTAAGTCCCTAAAATGTGAATACAAAAACTTAATTCTGACAAAAAATTGAACATTTTTGGAGGATAAATGGGAGGGATTATTTAAAGCCCACTACGCCAGAGACAATGTCCTAATCTGGAAATTGGTGTCTGACAGTGACTCCAAAGGGGATCAACGACTGGCTACTCACTGATTGCGTGCTAGGTGTAGATGTGGCGTATATTACACTCAAGGAAGTTGAGGATGCAATTGGTGCCACAAAGGGTGGTAAGGTGGCAGGTCTAGACCTAATGCCAACAGATCTATTTAACAATGAACCATCTATTTGGGCCCTACACTTAGCCGGATATTTAATGCCATACTGGCTACAGGCTGGATTCCCGATGCTTGGCGCAAAGCTTCAATTGTCCCAGTGTATTAAAAGCGCGGACGGGACAGTCCGGCTAACTACAGACCTATTTCCCTTTTAGATGGGGTTGGGAAACTGTTTAGAAAAGTTATATTGAACCATCTACAACTCTGCTCTGACAGCAATGATGTGATTAACGTACATCAGGCTGGCTTTCAGAAGGGTCGGGGAACAGTGGACCAATGCTTTATGTTCTACCTCATTGCCCAGAAGCGCACTGTTTTATGTAAAATGCACCTGCATGTGTTATTTATGGCCCTGAGGACTGCATTTGATTCTGTGTCTCGCGCAGAGTTGTGGATGCTATTGCCGAAGTGGAAGATCCCTCCGTACCTTATTACTATAGTATCACTTGGATCTAAGTGATCAGACCGCGGCTGATTTTGCCGCGGTCGGAACGTTTGCATGAGAAAGGTGTGAACTACCAAAAGTTTGCACCTTTCTCATCAAACACACGTACATACTACCGGGGCTGCAGGGGTTTCCCCGTAACCCCTGCTCACTATACTGTAAGTATAGTGAGCGGGGAGTTGCGGGGGACACCCCCGCAGCTGTTTTTTTTGTGAGGGTGTCCACCGCAACACCCCGCTCACTATACCACACAGTATAGTGAGCCGTGTGTTGCGGGGGACATCCCTGCAGTCTTTTTTTTTTTTTTTAATTTACCTGCAATGCTACCATCAAAGGTTCGAACTTTTGGTGTTCGAACCATTGATGGTAGCATTTTTGGAACTTTTGGTCCTTGTGGACCTTTATTGTCGGTCAAAAAGTACAATTCTGTATCACTTCTCTACTCTGACACGGAAGCTTGTGTCTGATGTTGTCCAGGAGGTGGACAGACCACCTTCTTCGGAGTAGGCTTGGGTGTCAGGCAGGGGTGTGTCCTGGCCCGACTATTATTTAACATGTATATTCAGGAGATTATAGATGCGTTATTAAATGGGTGCCAGGACTGCCCTAAGATGGTCTCAACCAGGTTCCCAGCATTGCTTTATGCGGATGACGCTGTCTTGATTGCTACTACGCCCCAGGGTCTTAAGCTTTCCCTATCTGTTTTGTTGAAGAAGTGCAAAGACCTTGGCCTTACTGTAAACACGTCTAAAACTAAATCATTGGTCTTTGTACCAAATCAAAAGAAAGCATATCTCAATAAACCTGATGCTAGAGGAGGAACCAATTGAGCAGGTTAATAGTTTTGACTACCTTGGAGTAAGATTCCAGGCAAGACCAGGATGAAACGACCAGACCAGCAGTGCGGCACTTACACTGGAATAATTTAGCGGCTCCATTTTATCCTTTTTTACTCGTTGTGGAACTGGTGCTTTATCACCAGCAGTGGAACTGTATCAGAAGCAAGCACTGTCAGCAGCACTTTATGGAGCAGAACTCTAGGGGGTTTGTGAATGTGGAGAGGTTACTTGTGAGGGAGAACTATTTTATGAACAAACTATTACTATTACCTGCTAGCGCTCCAACTGCCATGTCTATTTAGAATATGGCACCATCCCCTTGTTCGCGAAAATCGTATTTAGACCAGTATTTATTTGGGTAAGAATGTGGACTCAACCTTGCCTAAAGCAGTGTAGCGATGCACTGCTACACATTATGTCCCTTGATGGAGAAAAAACCTTGAAATGGATATGTGAAAAACCTATTGACCAACTTGAAAGCAAGTGAGTTCTGGGAAAACCCACAGGGCCTCCCTGCTTCAAGCCTAACTTGGCTTAAATGTCGTCTGAAGCAAAGAGCATGGGATCACCTTCTGCTCGATGCCTCACGACTAAAGCTAGGCCAGGAGTATATGGAACATGAGCAGGTGGCTGGTTTTAAGGCATATTTAGATGTAATTACGCCAGCTTATGAAGGATCACTGTACACAAGGTTTAGACTAGAAATGTTGAACCATCATGCCTTTACGCACACATGGAAGGGCTCAGATTCTGAAAAATTCCCAATGTGCGGTGTTGGCAATGAGGCCGTCTCTCATTATCTTCTACTCTGTACGGGACCATGTGGTTAAGACAGAGGTATCTGAGATCTATCTTGCTGGAGGGTGGTATCTATACACTTGGCCCTGCTAAACTATTTTGAAGCCAATTTTCTAATCCTTCAGTAATGTGTGCTGTTGCCCGTTATTTGCATAGATCATGGCTGCAGAGGAGGAAGATGCTGAAAGAAATGTGCTGAGGCTATATGCTAACTTTGTACTACTATTAAAATTAATAAGTGTCCTAGGATACAAGCATAGCTCTCGTAGCATTTATTTTTATTTGACTTTTAAGTTTTGCTAGCACTGTTTTTCATGTACCAACGTGATGATATGGGAGGTCTCTCCATTTTTTTAAAGTTTTTCTATTGTAATATTATGTATTTTATGATGTTTTGAGCATGATTACTTTTTTGTCGAATAAGGGTTGTTGAACGAAAATATTCTCAATCGTAAGCTTTATTCGGTATAAAACCATGAAAGCACAGATCACAATACAACAATTACATACAAGCTGAAAATACAATACAATCTAAATTCATCTAGCAGGCAATACAGCCAGCAAGAGCATTGATGATGTCATAAATACAGTTATTAAATTTAACCAAAATCCCTAGTAGGCATTCCCCACATCCAGCATGTTAGTATTGCTTGATCTAAGTCTCCGGGTCCATGCTTGGTGCAGGTTTTTTTCTACAAAGTGGACAACATCTGAATCATTAGCATTACAGCAATAACCTATGGCCTAGCCAGTACTTTGGATATTTGCAGCTTGAAAGGAGGGAAATAAGTGCCTGGTTCTCAAATCTCGGCACACATCACACAATAGCATCTCTTCATGGAACCTACACAACAGACAGGTTGTACAGCCACACTCTGGCCAGTTTTTGGTATGGCTGGCTACCCTGAGGGTATTTGTCCTAAATTCAATGTAGAGTGCTTGTGAAAATATTATGAGAGGTTGTTATTGAAATTTTCTTTCATGCACATATGCTGAATCAGAGATCTCAGATCATGTTCTGCAAGTCCTGTAGCCTTTAGCCCATTGTTGTAACTAAATGGACTACACGTACCAGAATGCAATATGATGCAGTACTAAAAGCCAGGACTGGTTGATTATTTCACACCTAGCATGGGACAACTTGAGATCAAGACCAATGGGGTGTACTACTTTCAAGACTTAGGCCCACTCCAGAATAACCTGTGTGATGAAGGCACATGCACATACTAATTTTGAACACTGGCCTGTACCTTTTAAACATTTTAAAGTGCCATAAAAATGCTTGTTGCATTTTTGTCTTCAAACGAGTAAGCAAGTATGCACTATTGGTTGTCAGGACCAGAGCTGAGCTGGGGGCAAAATGACAGGTTGGACCCTACAGCGGGGTACCTTTGTCCATCATTCCACGTCAGTGTGCCCCACTGGAAAGGACCGAACGATAGAAGCTGGTTTAATTACTTTGTGAATTGGGCCCAGCCCCATGTGTGAATGCCCTGACTAGCAGCCATGGTCAGACTGGCCATACAATTGTCTCGGGCACCAAAGAAAAAGTGGCCCACAGTTGCAAATGGCAATTCATTCCTTTTGTGACAGACTGTTTGAATAGTAGGGGGGGGTTGATAAAATGTGAAGCAAATTGGGCAATTTAAAGAATATTTATTCAGCAACAATGGTCAAAACTACTAGCCGCAAAGTGAAGTAACTCGTCAAACTGGCCCACATTGGTCCCAAAAAACTGTCCCACACTAGCATTTCTGGTTCGGGCATTGCCCTATAGGCCAGTCCGAGACGGTTAGCAGCAGCGTGCCCTCTAACCCTCCGTCCCACCTCCGAGTCGCCTCAACAGTTACATTTTAGCGGCCGTATCTTGGGATCCATCTCTGCCAAGATGGAATGTCTTCCTTCAAATTACAAGGCCGCATTCCCGTTGCCCAACAATTCTGACGGCTCGCTTGCACTGTCATCTATTGCTTAATAAAACCTGTTTTTATTTGCAGAACACAAACTATATGCATAGATCATTTAAACTGCTCGGAACAGTGGCACACATATGGAAGAACAGTTCGTTTTAGGGTGTGTTTGATGTCGGTGGAGTCGCACAAACACACTAGCCTTGTTGTGCAGCTGCTTCACACTCCTGCATGTGGAGACAGGACACGAAGGGTGTGTGTTGTTTCAGACAGCTAACGCTTTTCGGGTGCCTTGTATGCGGGGCATTCCTTAAACCTGCTCGGCAAGTGCTGTACGTTCTCCCAAATACTTCATTGCAGGATTCCGCAATGCCAGGCCCTGCGTGGTGATTAGAACTGCGGTCAGACGCCTCTGTGGGGAACCTCACGTGTGAAACATGCTGGTCTTCCAACGTGGAGAGTTGTCGGTCTTCGAGCAAGGACGCCATGAAGGCACTGTCATTCCGCCTCAAGCCTCAGGACGCTGTTTGTAGTTTTTGGTACGAAGTTGAGAGACGGTCAGCTTTCCACAAAGGCTCCAGTGGTGAATCACCTCCATTTGATTACAGTTCTAAATTGCATTCTTCTATTACAAGACATGAACACGAATACCATTCCTGTGAGCCATGTAATCCAGGGAAAGCGCTACAAGGAAAGACGCAGTGTTTACTTACATATTCTAACTTTCAGACCTTTCTTTTTAGTGGCTTACAAATGCTCGCGTTATAGGTTAACCTCTACTTACTTTTATGATTATAATTTAATACTGAGTATTCCAATGTTTTTATTTAAAACATTGATCGCGGAGAAAAATCGCATATGGTGGCTACAGCAAAACAAAAGACGTGATGGCTGAAAGGTTTTTAATTAATTTTAAACTCTGGCAATGCTCTGGGCAACCCCCCAGACTATCGTTCTTCGCTTGCCAAGCCATTACAAAAGGGGAAAGACCATATGCAAATCAGGCTTGGTCCCACCCCAAAAGGGGCGGTCCAGTCCAAACTGCTAGGTCACATCACAGAAAACAAGACTCCCCAAACATGTTTCAGCCTCGTTGGGATATGTAGGCTGCAAGGTGTGCCCTGGTCCAAAGAGAAATCTGCATATGAGATAGGCCTGCATAGGACATGCAGGTGTGGGCTGGTCGCTGAGGTGTTTTTCCATCAGAGGTTTGTCTGCAGGTCACTACGATGTGTGCACGAACAATGAAGGTGTGTTAAGGTCATGGGGATTGATGTAAGGGCAAAGGTCTCTTTGGCAAATGGAACCAGAGGGGAAGGTGTTGAGGTCACTGAGGAGTGTGCTGGTCAGAGAGGTGTGTTCAGGTCACTGTAGCGTGTGTTGGCTAGCAATGTGTTCTTGCAGGTCACTGTGATTTGTAGGCTACTGGAATGTAAGCAGTTTATGGGGGTGCGTGCAGGTCATCTAGGAGTATTGTTAAGGATTTCAATCAGGCGACACACACCTTGGTCTCGGCCCAGTATGCAGCGCACCCACTTATCAAATACCCCGGGTCACAATGGACCATGAACCAGGCTGGTTGGTAAAATACAATACTTATTTATTTGAAAATTCAAAAGAAATCATACACTTTTTAAATACGGCAGCAATCACCAATGGGGTGATAATAACAATGAGAAGGTGAGCAAGGCACTTGGTTTAACTCACTCCGGGAACATATGCACAGCACAGCAGAATAGGAGCACCTTTGGTTTAGGTAAAATAGCACTTAAGTTAGAATTTCCCCCTGCAGTGTTCCCGCAACCCACAACTAATTAATTCTGAGTGGATAACCAGAAGCAGCAGGTACTCAGGAATGACAAGTAGGAAACAGAATTCAAATCTGACCTTCCCTCCCCAAGTAAGAGAGAAAACGGATTTTAAAACCCTTGCAATGTTGTAAAAGGACACTCGGAAATTGACAATTAAATAATGAATGTGTGTTAAAAACCTTGCAGCAAATTTAATTCTGCACTAAAGCAACAATGCAAAGACACTAACAATCACAAAGAATGGATTACCAAAAAGCATACAGTTTGAAAATGAGTGGCAATGTTAACACAGATTGCAGCAAATGTTGGAAATGTTGGAAACTTTGCAAATCCCGCCTGAAATTACTCAAACGATTTTTAATAAAAATGGGTGAAATATACTGATTTGAAGTGCAGTATTTTCACAAGTACACTATGGAAGTGAAATAAGGTCTCTAGCTCGTAAATTGAGTGAGTTATGAAAGGTAGAGTGAGCTTCGTTTTTAGGAAAATAGAGCAGTGAAACGAGAGGAGTCGGTTTTAAAATTGAAAGGCAAATCTTACTTAAACTAGATTTAATGGCTAAGAAAAGGGGAACACCACCCGTGAATCTCAAAAGTTACGCTGCAGTTGTAACCCTTCACGCAGTGTACCCTTTTTCTTAAAGGAAAATTAATTTATTTAAACACAATATCACTAATGACTTAGGATCTATGCAAGACAGAAATGAAGCGAAACGTGGCCCTAACACTAGAAATCAATGGCAGTATTACAAGAATGATTGTGACAGTTTGAACAAGATATCAGGATAAGGATAGGGTGATTTAGAGACTGGGATGAGGACAAAGACAAGAAAGGCTATTGGTTTAGGTGGGGTGGCAATTGATACTCACAGTCCACTTTTAGTTTTTGGATTTGGACAGTCAACGGTTCTGATCACTAGATGGCAGGTCACCTGGCAAACAGCTGGGCAGTTCTGGTTACCGGGTAGCAATTCTGGACTGGCAATTCTGATCACTGGATACTACAGATCAGATGGATGGCAGTATGCATGCAGTTAATTAGATCAGGATGCTTCCCAAAAACACCACAGCTTTTCCGTTGGTTATTTGGGAATTTTAGTGGGATTTCAAAATTGAGGCCTTGCTGGATCAAGATCAGCAATGCTTGAGTTTTGCAGTGGGCCCTGGAGTAGGGTCAGCAATGCTTGGGCCTTGTAGTTGGGATCTGGAGTCTGGATAGATGAAACAGGAACAGGACGCCGGTGCAGAAAAACTAAACCTGCATCTAACAATAAGATTGGCAAGGGTGATAGTCTCCACCTCGCTCTCAGTTGGTTGGATTTCAGAAAAATGATGTCAGATTAATGGTGTGAGTTTTACAATGTCCAAAAACCTCCCACAGTTATTTTAGCCAAAATCAGATTTTGCCAAAAACATACATTTATATAATTGAAATCACTTAGCAAATTATATACACAGATTACATATTTTGTGCAGCACATTGTAGTCCAATCCTCCAGTCCGTGAGACCTTGTTTCGCACTTCTACCAGTTGTTTGCCCTTTTCAATGGGATTTAGATTACTCAGAATTCTATAACTTTATACATGGATGTGGATGATCATCAGGGTTGTATGTGCAACACAGATGCTTTTCTTGTAATCCACCATATACTCCCATTTCTGTCCCCAAGGTGTCAGTGAATTCTACCAAGTCTGAAAAGGAAGCCCAAAAATTCACTTTTACACTGCGAAAATTCTACATTTTTACAAAGTCTTGCTGTTGAGATAAAAGTCTTTAAAGTTTATTTATGAAACAGTTTTTGGAACCAAAAGGCAGTCCATTGTCACTAGATCACTTTTTTCTTCCTTCAACTTCAACCAACTGTCATTTCCTTCAAGGCAAGGTGGGGGTTTCTCATCTTGATTGAAGATTTTATTGCCCCTTCACACTTCCAACTTCCTTGCCCTGGGAGTTCCATTGCCAGTGGGTTTCTGTAGACTAGATTCTTTCCCACCCTGTAATTATCAGTGGGTTGTTAGTGTCTGTTGAGAGTTTATGGTGTGATCCCCTTCCTCAAGGGGGAAGTTTCAGGGCTGACAACTGGAATAACTGTTTTTTTGTTTTTGTTGAGAGCTTGCTAGTTCAGCCCATGTGTTTTAAACTCTTCATTTTCTTACTTTGGGTCCAGGATTAAACAAACCTGTGAAAGAAAATATCCCATGTATGTCTTTTCACCAGCAACAAAACCCCTTCACATTGCTAAATAAGCAGGCTTTCATTCAACAGTTTATTTTTAAACAGGCCACTTTGTTTCCTTCAGTCATCAAAGTCAATTTTTACATGTGTTGAAAATTGTTAGCATTTCTGTCTTTAAATTCGGTTTGGTAGCTCCCTCAGATTCCACACGGTCTTTGCAGCTTATAGTCATTTCCTTGAATGCAGGAGTTTTATCTGAACCATAGATTAATTGACACTGACCTGGCTCAGAGAGTAAAAGTCTCTTTGAACTGCTGAGCCTGGATACTTTTGGAAAGAAATAAACACGTGTTCCCGTTCTAGTGAAGGTGAAGTTGCTTATTGATTTCTCTCAGAGTTGGTTTGACTCGGCCTGTCACTCAAGAATTATGCCTGGTTTTGGTGAAGCACAGTGAAATATCCTGGGCATGATAGGACCTTTTTAATCACAGTGGTTTCAGAATGAACAGATGGAATTAGCGTTAAAGCAGCTTTTTTAAAGGCTGAAAAGTTTGATTTTGAAGGGGAACTTTGGGTTTTCAGCAAAGCAGTACTGCCTTTTCACTTCATTCCATTTATGTTTCAGAACACACTAGCACGCTCCTTCAGTGTGTCCCCTTGTTCCATCCTGCCTGAACTGTGCTTGGCAGGACGGTGCAGCCATCGTTTTGTTTGTTGCAAAACGCAGTTTGGAGGTCCTGGGGCGCACAGGAGCCAGCACAGCCATATTGCTTTTACTTGCAGTAATTTGCAGCTTGGTGATGTGGTGAAATACTGTTGAGTGGGTCAATATATCCCACAGTATGCAGGTCCTGGATGTAATGTGTTTAGGTCACAGTGATGTGTGCAGGTCACATGGGTTACACGTTACAGAGTTATGTGCATTCAACTGAACTGTGTGCTGATATTAGGTGTATGTATGTATGTGTGTGTGCGCGCATGTGGGTAAAGGAGGTGCGAGCAAGCTTTGGAGATGTGCAGAGGTTGTAGAAGTGTGTGCACTTCACATTAATCTGTGTGTGACAAAATTACTACTGCACTGCAAGAATACAAGGATGAGTAGTGGTTTCTACATTCTTACTCAGCCCCACACTACAACTAAACCAGCAGTGAACCCAATCATAACGGTGAAACAGACACAACTCGACAGATCTATCTTCTGTACCAAGGGCAGACTTTTCTCTTCATGAATGAAATGATGCTAGCAAATACGCATGCAAACAACAGGGTTACTGTTATTCTAAAAGAAAGGAAATGTCCAGTCAAGGTCCATTAAAATATAGGTGACTTTAATTAAAATAAAAATACTAAAACACTAATGAAAAAACTAATAATCCACCCCTGTAAAGGAATATGTAGGATATGCAGACTTTTAACTAAAAAGGCTAGTCTGTGACTGAGAACAGGGGTAGGCAAACAATATCCACTGCTGCAATTTTCAACTTCAAAAAATATATGTTTTAGAATAGTATAGGGTGTTGTAAATATCACTGGGCCCTTCGGGACAGAACAATACCTTCCAGTCTTTTTCTTTAGGCTCAACAGCATCTATCCAGGAGCCTGGAAGCTCTCAGCATCGGGTTTGTAAGCAAGTTCACTAAGTCCAACACACGGTGCATTTCACCAAGCAGCAACGCCACTTGGTGTGAAGAAGTTTGGAACAGGTAGGCAATGCATGGATAGGTGTAGCTCACAAGAGTTCGAGGCAGGAATCAGAGCCAGTCCAGTGTCTCAAAGGATAAGGCAAGTCCTTATTGTGCCCTTCCCAGCCAGGAACGTTTCCTGAGATCACTTGCAGGGACAGCCCCAGTGGGCAGAGTCCTGGTTGCCAGTGTTCAGGCAACAGGCAGGTCTTCTCCGCACATCATGTCACCCCAAATGGACCTCTGGGATGGATGAGGGGAGGGTCTTGCTCCCTCCTTGACATTTTGTATCATCACCTCTGTGGCAGAGGACTTTGAGCAGACTGTAACCCAACAAAGTTCCAGGTGAAAACTGCTTCTGATGCTCAAAGATGATTCAACTGAAGGGGGGTGTTCACCCCTTTATACATGGCGTTTCCCACTGCTGATTGTTTCAATTCAAGCCTTATGCAATGGGCCAATCGTGGCTGCTTTGACAAGGGGATTTCTGAGTGATATCAATGTCAGAGTGCTTTGTCTGCAGGAAGTAGGGAGGGAGCACATGAAGTGTGAGTGTTCTAAGAAATCCAAAGATGATGGTACCCGTTTCTTAGCTCCAGCTACTCCCCTGACTGGCTCTAACTCCTCCTTCTCCCACATCTGCCTTGCAGCCAAGAGACTCTAGTAATCACAACACATTGTCATCTTATCTCTCCACCTTCCCGGAAGGGCTTGCTTTTGAAGTGCTGGTTCCCAGCTTACCGCCTGGGGTGTATCCTGTTCTCTAGGGAAGGTGACAAGCATTCATCATAGAAGGAACAGAAGGAACATGTAGAGCTATTCCCAAGCTCCTAAAATGTCAAAAAATCTGGGAGATTCCCCCTAGCCCTGTAGCGGATGGAAGGGGGAGAGAGAGAGCGAAAGAGGGGGGTTTGTCTGCAGGCCACAGAGATAGATGGCGATCAGACTTGTCTGGTAGTGGCGGCAGGGGGGAGGTGTTCAGGTTTTGGAAGTACTGTATGTGCAGGCCCCTGAGATGTATGCATGTCTTAAAAGCTGTCACAACTCCACCCAGGGGGGGCAGGTCTCTTTTTTGGACACATTGCTAGTGCACTGCATACCTTTCTCAGTGTTGAATGCTTTGTGTTCGCCCCCACTTAAGATGGCTGTCATAACGGGCATGGGGCAACCCACTCAAGATGGCGGCCACTGTCCTCTTAATAAATTACAAATGACATGATATCATCAAGATGCCAGCAACCAGGCTGCCTACCAGATCGAAGGCGAGTTCAAAAGAAACGGGAGCCCTGGTAAGATTGCAGTGCAACGCTTGGTTTCCTAGCCTGATCTGACACTTATTGTTGCTTTGATTCCAATTCTCCATTCTGCTTTCCTGTCCTTTCTGGTCATTCTGTTCTTCCCCTAGCCTCTCTCTTACCTTACTCTTCTGAACTCTGTAATCCTGGACTCTGAACTGCCCCCTTGTATCCTGCTGCAGCTTCCCCTGGACTCCAGCCTGCTTCAGCCCCTCCTTGTCTACGGATTACTTCCTGGTATAGTGCCCTCAAGACCACATCTGACGTTTTAAATACTTTATGGATCTAATATGCATCTTAAGCTTCTCTATTTTTAAATGTGTGGAGCTGTATCATCTTTAAACCATTGTATTACTTTTTTTTATTCTATTCACGGAAGGCCTAATCAGCTGAAAATGTAAACCTCACTCACTCAAGACCGCATCTGTTTTTCCCCCCATCTTGGGTTTTTCCCTTATCTGGCAGCCACCTTGGGAGCCATGAACCTTCCCGGTTTTCCTGGTGGGTTACATGGGAACCATTGGTGCCTGTTGTTATTCCTCGCATTTTCTCGCTCCTAGTACTGCAAAGTATGTTCCATTAATAACCCATTTCGGCTTAATCGATTAGCTCCATGACTGTCATAAATAGAAACATATTTCCATTGTAAGTGTTGTGTGACTCCTGTATTCTAAGTAGCACCACATTTATGAATGTTCATAATAGAAAGCTGTGTCTTTAATCTTTAGTCTTTTGTAAGAGATTCTGGTACTAAATGAAAAACCATGTTTAGAATTCTTGTTTCTTGAATATTGTGACGAATCCAGGGTATTCGTCCCTTCTCCCCAAGGGGGCTAAGGAGGTGAACCCGCTAAACAAAACACTCCCTCGAGGACTGGGCAAGCAGAAGCTCACTGGGAGTGACCCCCCCGTAGGGGACAAGAACTCACAAGTGAGAAAATCTATAACATCTCCCTTAAGATCAATGTTTCAAATGGTTGTTGCAGAGGTCTGGCATGGATTCACATGCTCATGACTATTCCGTGTTGTCGGACTGGGATTCCTTGGTAAAAGAAATAATAGTTTCAGTTTCACTTACACACTGTATTTCTCCTTTAAACCAATCACTGTCCTCTGGGACATACTGTCCCCATCCAATGACAGCCCTCTCCATAAGCCCCTACTCTAGCAGCCATCTTCAGATTTTTACTGCACGCTTCAGTGTTGGGAGCCCTCAAGTTTGCTCTGAAAGAGCCCCTGTTCACTCTGCCGACAGTGGGGATCGGTTATCAGGGAATTTCACTGTCCCTCAAGGGGAAAGCTTGTCGAAGATTCCAGAAGGCCATCGGGTCTACTTCGCGCCCTCCGAACAGTGTCAGAGGAGAAAAAGGAGGGACGATCCCTCTTCAAGTCCTGCACCAAGTGTGGGCTGCGGAATGTGTTTGTTGAGGACAAGCACCTTTAATGCCTCTAATGCCTGCATCCAGACCATGTGGAATTAGAGTGCAAGATATGCCTCAGTTTCTCCAAGATGATGAAGGATAGGCACAGTAGACTGGCGGTGTGGCTGAACGCCAAAGCCTCTGCCCTGTGCTCCGAGCAGGGTCATGCCTCACCCAGGACCGGCTGATTCGAGGAGCAGTCTTCCAAGTCCTTTGAGGGAGCCTCTACCGCAGGGGCCCAGGACAAGGCCAAGAACGCAAGTCCGGGTCCACCGGGGTCGCTGCGGAAGCAAGTCCCGCAGGGGACAGGGCGCGTTCATCATCACCCTCCGCCTCCATTGCCAGGCGGTAATCGAGCTCCTCCTAGAAAAGGAAATCATCCGACCCGGATAAACTGCGGGAGAAGCCAGAGAAGCTGTGGACGGAGGAGAAAGAGAAGGCCGAACTGCCAAAGATGGCCCAATCAGCACAGGATAAGACTTTGTCGACTTCCCCACTCTCTCGAAAACCCCCACCCACTCTCTCTACCCCATCACCCCCTCTCTCTACCCACACACCCTACCCCCACTCTTTACGTCCACCGTACCCCCATCCTAACCCCCACCCTTTACCTCTCCTTTGCTCTATTCCCCCTCTCATTCTATTCCACACCTGTAACCCTTATTGCTTCCCACTTTCAAACTGCACTCTCATCCTTGCACCCTGGTGCCTATAAATGCAAAAGGAAAAATCAGCAGTAAACACCAAATCTATTGGCATTGCTAATGCTTGTTTTGAAATTGAAAGCCGTTAAGTTAATGACTTAATTGGAGTTGGAAATCCTCTACAAGTGTAATAAAAATGTCTTAACATGGTCTGCCTTCAGCCACTCCATTTATAAGCACTCTGCGTGTCCTTTCCTGAAGTCCTGTTACAAACAAGTATTGGCAAAGCCAACAAGTTTGGCTTGTGTATAAGTATTAGGCATTTGCCAGGCACTGCTATTAGATGTGCAGGAACTTGCACCATTTTGCACCTGCTACCATCAATTGCCAGTTAATACCAGTACAACAGTGCCTGGCAAGTGCCTTTCCTAAGCCTACACAAAAGCCCAAATTGTTGTTGTTGCCAGTGCTTGTTTTTCACTAAATCTATCAAAGTAAAAATGTGTTTGTGGTGGGATTTGTGGCAAAGCGTTTTCCAATTACACACTGTTTCATCAATCTGCACCAAATGTGCATAGTTGCCTGCTAGGACCATCCGGACATTACTGGCTACATATTTGGACAACCCAACCCGATTCCCGGATTTCAGCACAAGTCAAAACCTTTTTGTGGATTTGTGGCTTGGCGAAGCGTTTTTCCTTGTATATTCCCACACCGTTTCACGAATCTGCACCAAATTCTGCATAGTTACCTGCTAGGACACTCCAGACATTACTGGCAACATGACATTTGGACACTCCACCCCGTTCCCCGGATTTCAGGCACAAGTCAACATTTGTTTGGGGGTTTGTGGCTTGGCGAAGGGTTGTTCCTTATACAACTCCACATCGTTTCACCAATCTGCACCAAACTTTGCACAGTTACCTAGTAGGACTCTCCGGACATAACTAGCTACATGACATTTGGACACCCCACCCCTTTCCCTGAATTTTCGCACATTTGCACATGAAACAGTTGCCTGAAATCAGCAAGATATCAGTGTGGTCGTAGAAGGACTGGTCCTGATACGAGGAACAAAACTCAAGGTCCAGGCCCTATGATGCACAGTTTCCAAGATATTTGCAGTGCAATGCACCACAGCGAACTGCACCACGCCAGGGTGAGGCGACAGGTGGAGAGAGAGCAAAGAAGGTCCCAGAATGCAGCAGCACAACAACTTCCCTTACCTTCCCCTCACTCTGACCCTCCACCACGATCCGAATGTCCCAAGGCCAAGTAGGACTGTTTATTGTTGTTTTTTTTCCTTCTCTGTTCCATTCCCCTAGTCTTGTGAGGCCTGGAAACACTTTCTGCTGTATAGGGGCCATACAAATGTTCAATAAATAAAAAATAAAACAACTCTTGCCTCCCCCCAACCTCTGCTCTGGGGTATGTCAGCCAGTCACACGCGTGGTGGGAGATTTTAATCTGCAGCTGGAACCTCTAACCAACTTGGATGGGCTATGGGACGACCAGTACCTGGCTTATGACATTCCAGCTCTGGTCGCCGCCTGCCCACAAACAACGCACTATTTAGTTGCCCAGTTTTCTACTATCATGTACAATTTAAATCTAAGGACTTGCCATGGTAGATTCGTAAATGATCAACCAGCCAAAAATACTTTTATTGGGCAAAATGGTAGCTCACTAATTGATTATATCTTCATCTCTGCGACTGACTGGGCAAAAGTGAACAATTTTAGACTACTCGGTAGGATAGAAAGTGACCATCTTCCCCTATCCATCAGCCTCTTGTGGGATGTGGCGGAGTCTGGCCCTGGAGCTATTGACTTGGCACCTTCACAGCCCGGGGCGGAGGGAGCGATTCGTAAACCTCTGAATTGGGCCAAAATGATATCTTCTAAGCATAAACAAAAAATGTATGTCTTGATTCTGGCTAATATAGAATCTGTCTGTAAGCCGGAGACTGAGCGTGCTAAAATCCTGACAGAGTTTGAAAAACTTAAGGCCAACATCTCACTGTATGGTTCAGTGCCTCTAATAGCAAATTAGTGAGTAGCTGTGGGTGGACCCAGAAGGTACGATGAGGCCTGTTGAGCTGCAGAATAAGCCATTGTAAAATGTATTGGAGATCCCTTGGGGGCCGACAAATCTAAGCTTAAGTCCCTAAAATGTGAATACAAAAACTTAATTCTGACAAAAAATTGAACATTTTTGGAGGATAAATGGGAGGGATTATTTAAAGCCCACTATGCCAGAGACAATGTCCTAATCTGGAAATTGGTGTCTGACAGTGACTCCAAAGGGGATCAACGACTGGCTACTCACTGATTGCGTGCTAGGTGTAGATGTGGCGTATATTACACTCAAGGAGGTTGAGGATGCAATTGGTGCCACAAAGGGTGGTAAGGTGGCAGGTCTAGACCTAATGCCAACAGATCTATTTAACAATGAACCATCTATTTGGGCCACTACACTTAGCCGGATATTTAATGCCATACTGGCTACAGGCTGGATTCCCGATGCTTGGCGCAAAGCTTCAATTGTCCCAGTGTATTAAAAGCGCGGACGGGACAGTCCGGCTAACTACAGACCTATTTCCCTTTTAGATGGGGTTGGGAAACTGTTTAGAAAAGTTATATTGAACCATCTACAACTCTGCTCTGACAGCAATGATGTGATTAACGTACATCAGGCTGGCTTTCAGAAGGGTCGGGGAACAGTGGACCAATGCTTTATGTTCTACCTCATTGCCCAGAAGCGCACTGTTTTATGTAAAATGCACCTGTATGTGTTATTTATGGCCCTGAGGACTGCATTTGATTCTGTGTCTCGCGCAGAGTTGTGGATGCTATTGCCGAAGTGGAAGATCCCTCCGTACCTTATTACTATAGTATCACTTGGATCTAAGTGATCCGACCGCGGCTGATTTTGCCGCGGTCGGAACGTTTGCATGAGAAAGGTGTGAACTACCAAAAGTGTGCACCTTTCTCATGCAAACACACGTACATACTACCAGGGCTGCAGGGGTTTCCCCCGTAACCCCTGCTCACTATACTGTAAGTATAGTGAGCGGGGAGTTGCGGGGGACACCCCCGCAGCTGTTTTTTTTTGTGATGGTGTCCCCCGCAACAGCCCGCTCACTATACCACACAGTATAGTGAGCTGTGTGTTGCGGGGGACATCCCTGCAGTCTTTTTTTTTTTTTTTTTTTAATTTACCTGCAATGCTACCACCAAAGGTTCGAACTTTTGGTGTTCGAACCATTGATGGTAGCATTTTTGGAACTTTTGGTCCTTGTGGACCTTTATTGTCGGTCAAAAAGTACAATTCTGTATCACTTCTCTACTCTGACACGGAAGCTTGTGTCCGATGTTGTCGAGGAGGTGGACAGACCACCTTCTTCGGAGTAGGCTTGGGTGTCAGGCAGGGGTGTGTCCTGGCCCGACTATTATTTAACATGTATATTCAGTAGATTATAGATGCGTTATTAAATGGGTGCCAGGACTGCCCTAAAATGGTCTCAACCAGGTTCCCAGCATTGCTTTATGCGGATGACGCTGTCTTGATTGCTACTACGCCCCAGGGTCTTAAGCTTTCCCTATCTGTTTTGTTGAAGAAGTGCAAAGACCTTGGCCTTACTGTAAACACGTCTAAAACTAAATCATTTGTCTTTGTACCAAATCAAAAGAAAGCATATCTCAATAAACCTGGTGCTAGAGGAGGAACCAATTGAGCAGGTTAATAGTTTTGACTACCTTAGAGTAAGATTCCAGGCAAGACCAGGATGAAACGACCAGACCAGCAGTGCGGCCCTTATACTGGAATAATTTAGCGGCTCCATTTTATCCTTTTTTACTCGTTGTGGAACTGGTGCTTTATCACCAGCAGTGGAACTGTATCAGAAGCAAGCACTGAATGTGGAGAGGTTACTTGTCAGGAAGAACTATTTTATGAACAAACTATTACTATTACCTGCTAGCGCTCCAACTGCCCATGTCTATTTAGAATATGGCACCATCCCCTTGTTCGCGAAAATCGTATTTAGACCAGTATTTATTTGGGTAAGAATGTGGACTCACCTATTGACCAACTTGAAAGCAAGTGAGTTCTGGGAAAACCCACAGAGCCTCCCTGCTTCAAGCCTGACTTGGCTTAAATGTCGTCTGAAGCAAAGAGCATGGGATCACCTTCTGCTCGATGCCTCACGACTAAAGCTAGGCCAGGAGTATATGGAACATGAGCAGGTGGCTGGTTTTAAGGCATATTTAGATGTAATTACGCCAGTTTATGAAGGATCACTGTACGCAAGGTTTAGACTAGGAATGTTGAACCATCATGCCTTTACGCACACATGGAAGGGCTCAGATTCTGAAAAATTCCCAATGTGCGGTGTTGGCAATGAGGCCGTCTCTCATTATTTTCTACTCTGTACGCGACCATGTGGTTAAGACAGAGGTATCTGAGATCTATCTTGCTGGAGGCCGGTATCTATACACTTGGCCCTGCTAAACTATTTTGAAGCCAATTTTCTAATCCTTCAGTAATGTGTGCTGTTGCCCGTTATTTGCATAGATCATGGCTGCAGAGGAGGAAGATGCTGAAAGAAATGTGCTGAGGCTATATGCTAACTTTGTACCACTATTAAAAGTAATAAGTGTCCTAGGATACAAGCATAGCTCTCGTAGCATTTATTTTTATTTGACTTTTAAGTTTTGCTAGCACTGTTTTTCATGTACCAACGTGATGAAATGGAAGGTCTCTCAATTTTTTTGAAGTTTTTCTATTGTAATATTATGTATTTTATGATGTTTTGAGCATGATTACTTTTTTGTCGAATAAGGGTTGTTGAACGAAAATATTCTCAATCGTAAGCTTTATTCGGTATAAAACCATGAAAGCACAGATCACAATACAACAATCACATACAAGCTGAAAATACAATACAATCTAAATTCATCTAGCAGGCAATACAACCAGCAAGAGCATTGATGATGTCATAAATACAGTTATTAAATTTAACCAAAATCCCTAGCAGGCATTCCCCATATCCAGCATGTTAGTATTGCTTGATCTAAGTCTCCGGGTCCATGCTTGGTGCAGGTTTTTTTTCTACAAAGTGGACAACATCTGAATCATTAGCATTACAGCAATAACCTATGGCCTAGCCAGTACTTTGGATATTTGCAGCTTGAAAGGAGGGAAATAAGTGCCTGGTTCTCAAATCTCGGCACACATCACACAATAGCATCTCTTCATGGAACCTAAACAACAGACAGGTTGCACAGCCACACTCTGGCCAGTTTTTGGTATGGCTGGCTACCCTGAGGGTATTTGTCCTAAATTCAATGTAAAGTGCTTGTGAAAATATTATGAGAGGTTGTTATTGAAATTTTCTTTCATGCACAGATGCTGAATCAGAGATCTCAGATCATGTTCTGCAAGTCCTGTAGCCTTTAGCCCATTGTTGTAACTAAATGGACTACACGTACGAGAATGCAATATGATGCAGTACTAAAAGCCAGGACTGGTTGATTATTTCACACCTAGCATGGGACAACTTGCCCAATGGGGTGTACTTCTTTCAAGACTTAGGCCCACTCCAGAATAACCTGTTTGATGAAGGCACATGCACATACTAATTTTGAACACTGGCCTGTACCTTTTAAACATTTTAAAGTGCCATAAAAATGCTTGTTGCATTTTTGTCTTCAAACGAGTAAGCAAGTATGCACTCTTGGTTGTCAGGACCAGAGCTGAGCTGGGGGGCAAAATGACAGGTTGGACCCTACAGTGGGGTATCCTTGTCCATCATTCCACGTCAGTGTGCCCCACTGGAAAGGACCGAACGATAGAAGCTGGTTTAATTACTTTGTGAATTGGGCCCAGCCCCATGTGTGAATGCCCTGACTAGCAGCCATGGTCGGACTGGCCATACAATTGTCTCGGGCACCAAAGAAAAAGTGGCCCACAGTTGCAAATGGCAATTCATTCCTTTTGTGACAGACTGTTTGAATAGTAGGGGGGGGTTGATAAAATGTGAAGCAAATTGGGCAATTTAAAGAATATTTATTCAGCAACAATGGTCAAAACTACTAGCCGCAAAGTGAAGTAACTCGTCAAACTGGCCCACATTGGTCCCAAATAACTGGCCCACACTAGCATTTCTGGTTCGGGCATTGCCCTATAGGCCAGTCCGAGACGGTTAGCAGCAGCGTGCCCTCTAACCCTCCGACCCACCTCCGAGTCGCCTCAACAGTTACATTTTAGCGGCCGTATCTAGGGATCCATCTCTGCCAAGATGGAATGTCTTCCATCAAATTACAAGGCCGCATTCCCGTTGCCCAACAATTCTGACGGCTCGCTTGCACTGTCATCTATTGCTTAATAAAACCTGTTTTTATTTGCAGAACACAAACTATATGCATAGATCATTTAAACTGCTCGGAACAGTGGCACACATATGGAAGAACAGTTCGTTTTAGGGTGTGTTTGATGTCGGTGGAGTCGCACAAACACACTAGCCTTGTTGTACAACTGCTTCACACTCCTGCATGTGGAGACAGGACACGAAGGGTGTGTGTTGTTTCAGACAGCTAACGCTTTTCGGGTGCCTTGTATGCGGGGCATTCCTTAAACCTGCTCGGCAAGTGCTGTACGTTCTCCCAAATACTTCATTGCAGGATTCCGCAATGCCAGGCCCTGCGTGGTGATTAGAACTTCGGTCAGACGCCTCTGTGGGGAACTTCACGTGTGAAACATGCTAGTCTTCCAACGTGGAGAGTTGTCGCGGTCTTCGAGCAAGGACGCCATGAAGGCACTGTCATTCCGCCTCAAGCCTCAGGACGCTGTTTGTAGTTTTTGGTACAAAGTTGAGAGACGGTCAGCTTTCCACAAAGGCTCCAGTGGGGAATCACCTCCATTTGATTACAGTTCTAAATTGCATTCTTCTATTACAAGACATGAACACGAATACCATTCCTGTGAGCCATGTAATCCAGGGAAAGCGCCACAAGGAAAGACGAAGTGTTTACTTACATATTCTAACTTTCAGACCTTTCTTTTTAGTGGCTTACAAATGCTCGCGTTATAGGTTAACCTCTACTTACTTTTATGATTATAATTTAATACTGAGTATTCCAATGTTTTTATTTAAAACATTGATAGCGGAGAAAAATCGCATATGGTGGCTACAGCAAAACAAAAGACGTGATGGCTGAAAGGTTTTTAATTAATTTTAAACTCTGGCAATGCTCTGGGCAACCCTCCAGACTATCATTCTTCGCTTGCCAAGCCATTACAAAAGGGGAAAGACCATATGCAAATCAGGCTTGGTCCCACCCCAAAAGGGGCGGTCCAGTCCAAACTGCTAGGTCACATCACAGAACACAAGACTCCCCAAACATGTTTCAGCCTCGTTGGGATATGTAGGCTGCAAGGTGTGCCCTGGTCCAAAGAGAAATCTGCATGTGAGATAGGCCTACGGAGGACATGCAGGTGTGGGCTGGTCGCTGAGGTGTTTTTCCATCAGAGATTTGTCTGCAGGTCACTACGATGTGTGCACGAACAATGAAGGTGTGTTAAGGTCATGGGGATTGATGTAAGGGCAGAGGTCTCTTTGGCAAATGGAACCAGAGGGGAAGGTGTTGAGGTCACTGAGGAGTGTGCTGGCCAGAGAGGTGTGTTCAGGTCACTGTAGCGTGTGTTGGCTAGCAATGTGTTCTTGCAGGTCACTGTGATTTGTAGGCTAATGAATGTAAGCAGTTTATGGGGGTGCGTGCAGGTCAACTAGGAGTATTGTTAAGGATTTCAATCAGACGACACAGACCTTGGTCTCGGCCCAGTATGTAGCGCACCCACTTATCAAATACCCCGGGTCACAATGGACCATGAACCAGGCTGGTTGGTAAAATACAATACTTATTTATTTGAAAATTCAAAAGAAATCATACACTTTTTAATATGCGGCAGCAATCACCAATGGGGTGATAATAACAATGAGAAGGTGAACAAGGCACTTGGTTTAACTCACTCCGGGAACATATGCACAGCATAGCAGAATAGGAGCACTTTTGGTTTAGGTAAAATAGCACTTAAGTTAGAATTTCCCCCTGCAGTGTTCCCGCAACCCACTAATAATTCATTCTGAGTGGATAACCAGAAGCAGCAGGTACTCAGGAATGACAAGTAGGAAACAGAATTCAAATCTGACCTTCCCTCCCCTAGTAAGAGAGAAAACGGATTTTAAAACCCTTGCAATGTTGTAAAAGGACACTCGGAAATTGACAATTAAATAATGAATGTGTGTTAAAAACCTTGCAGCAAATTTAATTCCGCACTAAAGCAACAATGCAAAGACACTAACAATCACAAAGAATGGATTACAAAAAGCAGACAGTTTGAAAATGAGTGGCAATGTTAACACAGATTGCAGGAAATGTTGGAAACTTTGCAATTCCCGCCTGCAATTACCCAAACGATTTTTAATACAAACGGGTGAAATACACTGCTTTGAAGTGCAGTATTTTCACAAGTACACTATGGAAGTGAAATTAGGCCTCTAGCTCGTAAATTGAGTGAGTTATGCAAGGTAGAGTGAGCTTCGTTTTTAGGAAAATAGAGCAGTGAAACGAGAGGAGTCGGTTTTAAAATTGAAAGGCAAATCTTACTTAAACTAGATTTGATGGCTAAGAAAAGGGGAACACCACCCGTGAATCTCAAAAGTTACGCTGCAGTTGTAACCCTTCACGCAGTGTACCCGTTTTCTTAAAGGAAAATTAATTTATTTACACACAATATCACTAATGACTTAGGATCTATGCAAGACAGAAATGAAGGGAAACGTGGCCCTAACACTAGATATCAATGGCAGTATTACAAGAATGATTGTGACAATTTGAACAAGATATCAGGATAAGGATAGGGTGATTTAGAGACTGGGATGAGGACAAAGACAAGAAAGGCTTTGGGTTTAGGTGGGGTGGCAATTGATACTCACAGTCCACTTTTAGTTTTTGGATTTGGACAGTCAACGGTTCTGATCACTACATGGCAGGTCGCCTGGCAAACAGCTGGGCAGTTCTGGTTACTGGGTAGCAATTCTGGACTGGCAATTCTGATCACTGGATACTACAGATCAGTTGGATGGCAGTATGCATGCAGTTAATTAGATCAGGATGCTTCCCAAAAACACCACAGCTTTTCCGTTGGTTATTTGGGAATTTTAGTGGGATTTCAAAATTGAGGCCTTGCTGGAGCAAGATCAGCAATGCTTGAGTTTTGCAGTGGGCCCTGGAATAGGGTCAGCAATGCTTGGGCCTTGTAGTTGGGATCTGGAGTCTGGATAGATGAAACAGGAACAGGACGCCGGTGCAGAAAAACTAAACCCGCATCTAACAATAAGATTGGCAAGGGTGATAGTCTCCACCTCGCTCTCAGTTGGTTGGATTTCAGAAAAATGATGTCAGATTTATGGTGTGAGTTTTACAATGTCCAAAAACCTCCCACAGTTATTTTAGCCAAAATCAGATTTTGCCAAAAACATACATTTATATAATTGAAATCTCTTAGCAAATTATATACACAGATTACATATTTTGTGCAGCACATTGTAGTCCAATCCTCCAGTCCGTGAGACCTTGTTTCGCACTTCTACCAGTTTTTTGCCCTTTTCAATGGGATTTAGATTACTCAGAATTCTATAACTTTATACATGGATGTGGATGATCATCAGGGTTGTATGTGCAACACAGATGCTTTTCTTGTAATCCACCATATACTCCCATTTCTGTCCCCAAGGTGTCAGTGAATTCTACCAAGTCTGAAAAGGAAGCCCAAAAATTCACTTTTACACTGCGAAAATTCTACATTTTTACAAAGTCTTGCTGTTGAGATAAAAGTCTTTAAAGTTTATTTATGAAACAGTTTTTGGAACCAAAAGGCAGTCCATTGTCACTAGATCACTTTTTTTCTTCCTTCAACTTCAACCAACTGTGATTTCCTTCAAGGCAAGGTGGGGGTTTCTCATCTTGATTGAAGATTTTATTGCCCCTTCACACTTCCAACTTCCTTGCCCTGGGAGTTCCATTGCCAGTGGGTTTCTGTAGACTAGATTCTTTCCCACCCTGTAATTATCAGTGGGTTGTTAGTGTCTGTTGAGAGTTTATGGTGTGATCCCCCTTCCTCAAGGGGGAAGTTTCAGGGCTGACAACTGGAATAACTGTTTTTTTGTTTTTGTTGAGAGCTTGCTAGTTCAGCCCATGTGTTTTAAACTCTTCATTTTCTTACTTTGGGTCCAGGATTAAACAAACCTGTGAAAGAAAATATCCCATGTATGTCTTTTCACCAGCAACAAAACCCCTTCACATTGCTAAATAAGCAGGCTTTCATTCAACAGTTTATTCTTAAACAGGCCACTTTGTTTCCTTCAGTCATCAAAGTCAATTTTTACATGTGTTGAAAATTGTTAGCATTTCTTTCTTTAAATTCGGTTTGGCAGCTCCCTCAGATTCCACACTGTCTTTGCAGCTTATAGTCATTTCCTTGAATGCAGGAGTTTTATCTGAAGCATAGATTCATTGACACTGACCTGGCTCAGAGAGTTAAAGTCTCTTTGAACTGCTGAGCCTGGATACTTTTGGAAAGAAATAAACGCGTGTTCCCGTTCTAGTGAAAGTGAAGTTGCTTATTGATTTCTCTCAGAGTTGGTTTGACTGGGCCTGTCACTCAAGAATTATGCCTGGTTTTGGTGAAGCACAGTGAAATATCCTGGGCATGACAGGGCCTTTTTAATCACAGTGGTTTCAGAATGAACAGATGGAATTAGCGTTAAAGCAGCTTTTTTAAAGGCTGAAAGGTTTCATATTGAAGGGGCAGTACTGCCTTTTCACTTCATTCCATTTATTTTTCAGAACACACTAGCACGCTCTTTCAGTGTGTCCCCTTGTTCCATCCTGCCTGAACTGTGCTTGGCAGGATGGTGCAGCCATCGTTTTGTTTGTTGCAAAACGCGGTTTGGAGGTCCTGGGGCACACAGGAGCCAGCGCAGCCATATTGCTTTTACTTGCAGTAATTTGCAGCTTGGTGATGTGGTGAAATACTGTTGAGTGGGTCAATATATCCCACAGTATGCAGGTCCTGGATGTAATGTGTTTAGGTCACAGTGATGTGTGCAGGTCACATGGGTTACACGTTACAGAGTTATGTGCATTCAACTGAACTGTGTGCTGATATTAGGTGTATGTGTGTATGTGTGTGTGTGCGCGCATGTGGGTAAAAGAGGTGCGCGCAAGCCTTGGAGATGTGCAGAGGTTGTAGAAGTGTGTGCACTTCACATTAATCTGTGTGTGACAAAATTACTACTGCACTGCAAGAATATAAGGATGAGTAGTGGTTTCTACATTCTTACTCAGCCCCACACTACAACTAAACCAGCAGTGAACCCAATCATAACGGTGAAACAGACACAACTCGACAGATCTATCTTCTGTACCAAGGGCAGACTTTTCTCTTCATGAATGATATGATGCTAGCAAATAAGCATGCAAACAACAGGGGTACTGTTATTCTAAAAGAAAGGAAATGTCCAGTCAAGGTTCCATTAAAATATAGGTGACTTTAATTAAAATAAAAATACTAAAACACTAATGAAAACACTAATAATCCACCCCTGTAAAGGAATATGTAGGATATGCAGACTTTTAACAAAAAAGGCTAGTCTGTGACTGAGAACAGGGGTAGGCAAACAATATCCACTGCTGCAATTTTCAACTTCAAAAAATATATGTTTTAGAATAGTATAGGGTGTTGTAAATATCACTGGGCCCTTCGGGACAGAACAATACCTTCCAGTCTTTTTCTTTAGGCTCAAGAGCATCTATCCAGGAGCCTGGAAGCTCTCAGCATCGGGTTTGTAAGCAAGTTCACTAAGTCCAACACACAGTGCATTTCACCAAGCAGCAACGCCACTTGGTGTGAAGAAGTTTGGAACAGGTAGGCAATGCATGGATAGGTGTAGCTCACAAGAGTTCGAGGCAGGAATCAGAGCCAGTTCAGTGTCTCAAAGGATAAGGCAAGTCCTTATTGTGCCCTTCCCAGCCAGGAACGTTTCCTGAGATCACTTGCAGGGACAGCCCCAGTGGGCAGAGTCCTGGTTGCCAGTGTTCAGGCAACAGGCAGGTCTTCTCCGCACATCATGTCACCCCAAATGGACCTCTGGGATGGATGAGGGGAGGGTCTTGCTCCCTCCTTGACATTTTGTATCATCACCTCTGTGGCAGAGGACTTTGAGCAGACTGTAACCCAACAAAGTTCCAGGTGAAAACTGCTTCTGATGCTCAAAGATGATTCAACTGAAGGGGGGTGTTCACCCCTTTATACATGGCGTTTCCCACAGCTGATTGTTTCAATTCAAGCCTTATGCAATGGGCCAATCGTGGCTGCTTTGACAAGGGGATTTTTGAGTGATATCAATGTCAGAGTGCTTTGTCTGCAGGAAGTAGGGAGGGAGCACATGAAGTGTGAGTGTTCTAAGAAATCCAAAGATGATGGTACCCGTTTCTTAGCTCCAGCTACTCCCCTGACTGGCTCTAACTCCTCCTTCTCCCACATCTGCCTTGCAGCCAAGAGACTCTAGTAATCACAACACATTGTCATCTTATCTCTCCACCTTCCTGGAAGGGCTTGCTTTTGAAGTGCTGGTTCCCAGCTTACCCCCTGGGGTGTATCCTGTTCTCTAGGGAAGGTGACAAGTATTCATCATAGAAAGAACAGAAGGAACATGTAGAGCTATTCCCAAGCTCCTAAAATGTCAAAAAATCTGAGAGATTCCCCCTAGCCCTGTAGCGGATGGAAGAGGGGAGAGAGAGAGCGAAAGAGGGGGGTTTGTCTGCAGGCCACAGAGATAGATGGCGATCAGACTTGTCTGGTAGTGGCGGCAGTGGGGGGGGGTGTTCAGGTTTTGGAAGTACTGTATGTGCAGGCCCCTGAGATGTATGCATGTCTTAAAAGCTGTCACAACTCCACCCAGGGGAGGCAGGTCTCTTTTTTGGACACATTGCTAGTGCACTGCATACCTTTCTCGGTGTTGAATGCTTTGTGTTCGCCCCCACGTAAGATGGCTGTCATAACGGGCATGGGGCAACCCACTCAAGATGGCGGCCACTGTCCTCTTAATAAATTACAAATGACATGATATCATCAAGATGCCAGCAACCAGGCTGCCTACCAGATCGAAGGCGAGTTCAAAAGAAACGGGAGCCCTGGTAAGATTGCAGCGCAACGCTTGGTTTCCTAGCCTGATCTGACACTTACTGTTGCTTTGATTCCAATTCTCCATTCTGCTTTCCTGTCCTTTCTGGTCATTCTGTTCTTCCCCTAGCCTCTCTCTTACCTTACTCTTCTGAACCCTGTAATCCTGGACTCTGAACTGCCCCCTTGTATCCTGATGCAGCTTCCCCTTGACTCCAGCTTGCTTCAGCCCCTCCTTGCCTACGGACTACTTCCTGGTATAGTGCCCTCAAGACCACATCTGACGTTTTAAATACTTTATGGATCTAATATGCATCTTAAGCTTCTCTATTTTTAAATGCGTGGAGCTGTATCATCTTTAAACCATTGTATTACTTTTTTTTAATTCTATTCACGGAAGGCCTAATCAGCTGAAAATGTAAACCTCACTCACTCAAGACCGCATCTGTTTTTCCCCCCATCTTGGGTTTTTCCCTTATCTGGCAGCCACCTTGGGAGCCATGAACCTTCCCGGTTTTCCTGGTGGGTTACATGGGAACCATTGGTGCCTGTTGTTATTCCTCGCATTTTCTCGCTCCTAGTACTGCAAAGTATGTTCCATTAATAACCCATTTCGGCTTAATCGATTAGCTCCATGACTGTCATAAATAGAAACATATTTCCATTGTAAGTGTTGTGTGACTCCTGTATTCTAAGTAGCACCACATTTATGAATGTTCATAATAGAAAGCTGTGTCTTTAATCTTTAGTCTTTTGTAAGAGATTCTGGTACTAAATGAAAAACCATGTTTAGAATTCTTGTTTCTTGAATATTGTGACGAATCCAGGGTATTCGTCCCTTCTCCCCAAGGGGGCTAAGGAGGTGAACCCGCTAAACAAAACACTCCCTCGAGGACTGGGCAAGCAGAAGCTCACTGGGAGTGACCCCCCCCGTAGGGGACAAGAACTCACAAGTGAGAAAATCTATAACATCTCCCTTAAGATCAATGTTTCAAATGGTTGTTGCAGAGGTCTGGCATGGATTCACATGCTCATGACTATTCCGTGTTGTCGGACTGGGATTCCTTGGTAAAAGAAATAATAGTTTCAGTTTCACTTACACACTGTATTTCTCCTTTAAACCAATCACTGTCCTCTGGGACATACTGTCCCCATCCAATGACAGCCCTCTCCATAAGCCCCTACTCTAGCAGCCATCTTCAGATTTTTACTGCACGCTTCAGTGTTGGGAGCCCTCAAGTTTGCTCTGAAAGAGCCCCTGTTCACTCTGCCGACAGTGGGGATCGGTTATCAGGGAATTTCACTGTCCCTCAAGGGGAAAGCTTGTCGAAGATTCCAGAAGGCCATCGGGTCTACTTCGCGCCCTCCGAACAGTGTCAGAGGAGAAAAAGGAGGGACGATCCCTCTTCAAGTCCTGCACCAAGTGTGGGCTGCGGAATGTGTTTGTTGAGGACAAGCACCTTTAATGCCTCTAATGCCTGCATCCAGACCATGTGGAATTAGAGTGCAAGATATGCCTCAGTTTCTCCAAGATGATGAAGGATAGGCACAGTAGACTGGCGGTGTGGCTGAACGCCAAAGCCTCTGCCCTGTGCTCCGAGCAGGGTCATGCCTCACCCAGGACCGGCTGATTCGAGGAGCAGTCTTCCAAGTCCTTCGAGGGAGCCTCTACCGCAGGGGCCCAGGACAAGGCCAAGAACGCAAGTCCGGGTCCACCGGGGTCGCTGCGGAAGCAAGTCCCGCAGGGGACAGGGCGCGTTCATCATCACCCTCCGCCTCCATTGCCAGGCGGTAATCGAGCTCCTCCTAGAAAAGGAAATCATCCGACCCGGATAAACTGCGGGAGAAGCCAGAGAAGCTGTGGACGGAGGAGAAAGAGAAGGCCGAACTGCCAAAGATGGCCCAATCAGCACAGGATAAGACTTTGTTGACTTCCCCACTCTCTCGAAAACCCCCACCCACTCTCTCTACCCCATCACCCCCTCTCTCTACCCACACACCCTACCCCCACTCTTTACGTCCACCGTACCCCCATCCTAACCCCCACCCTTTACCTCTCCTTTGCTCTATTCCCCCTCTCATTCTATTCCACACCTGTAACCCTTATTGCTTCCCACTTTCAAACTGCACTCTCATCCTTGCACCCTGGTGCCTATAAATGCAAAAGGAAAAATCAGCAGTAAACACCAAATCTATTGGCATTGCTAATGCTTGTTTTGAAATTGAAAGCCGTTAAGTTAATGACTTAATTGGAGTTGGAAATCCTCTACAAGTGTAATAAAAATGTCTTAACATGGTCTGCCTTCAGCCACTCCATTTATAAGCACTCTGCGTGTCCTTTCCTGAAGTCCTGTTACAAACAAGTATTGGCAAAGCCAACAAGTTTGGCTTGTGTATAAGTATTAGGCATTTGCCAGGCACTGCTATTAGATGTGCAGGAGCTTGCACCATTTTGCACCTGCTACCATCAATTGCCAGTTAATACCAGTACAACAGTGCCTGGCAAGTGCCTTTCCTAAGCCTACACAAAAGCCCAAATTGTTGTTGTTGCCAGTGCTTGTTTTTCACTAAATCTATCAAAGTAAAAATGTGTTTGTGGTGGGATTTGTGGCAAAGCGTTTTCCAATTACACACTGTTTCATCAATCTGCACCAAATGTGCATAGTTGCCTGCTAGGACCATCCGGACATTACTGGCTACATATTTGGACAACCCAACCCGATTCCCGGATTTCAGCACAAGTCAAAACCTTTTTGTGGATTTGTGGCTTGGCGAAGCGTTTTTCCTTGTATATTCCCACACCGTCTCACGAATCTGCACCAAATTCTGCATAGTTACCTGCTAGGACACTCCAGACATTACTGGCAACATGACATTTGGACACTCCACCCCGTTCCCCGGATTTCAGGCACAAGTCAACATTTGTTTGGGGGTTTGTGGCTTGGCGAAGGGTTGTTCCTTATACAACTCCACATCGTTTCACCAATCTGCACCAAACTTTGCACAGTTACCTAGTAGGACTCTCCGGACATAACTAGCTACATGACATTTGGACACCCCACCCCTTTCCCTGAATTTTCGCACATTTGCACATGAAACAGTTGCCTGAAATCAGCAAGATATCAGTGTGGTCGTAGAAGGACTGGTCCTGATACGAGGAACAAAACTCAAGGTCCAGGCCCTATGATGCACAGTTTCCAAGATATTTGCAGTGCAATGCACCACAGCGAACTGCACCACGCCAGGGTGAGGCGACAGGTGGAGAGAGAGCAAAGAAGGTCCCAGAATGCAGCAGCACAACAACTTCCCTTACCTTCCCCTCACTCTGACCCTCCACCACGATCCGAATGTCCCAAGGCCAAGTAGGACTGTTTATTGTTGTTTTTTTTCCTTCTCTGTTCCATTCCCCTAGTCTTGTGAGGCCTGGAAACACTTTCTGCTGTATAGGGGCCATACAAATGTTCAATAAATAAAAAATAAAACAACTCTTGCCTCCCCCCAACCTCTGCTCTGGGGTATGTCAGCCAGTCACACGCGCCCATTCACAGTGCAGTTTACTTCAGGGTGCAAAGCACATTAAAAAATATACGAATCGCAACAACGACCAACAGGATCTGTGTTATCATGTCTATCTACAGAATGGTACTTCTGCTAGTTTTGACATAATCGATGCACTCTTTTGTCTTTTCCTCTTGTCAAGCTTGAAGACAGAGGGCCAGACAAATAAAACAGATTGCATTTAAAATGAAGTAAGTTACAGCAATCATTTTTGCTGCAGATTTTAAAATGCTTAGTTTATACATTATTAATTTTACCTTCTGCATTGACATTAAAAATTGCTAAGCATCACCAGGTCCACCTAGACAGTGGTGTAAAGTATCTGTCTGCTGCAACTTAATCGAAAAGCTGCAATGCAAAGACACAATGGCTCAGGACTTCACAGTTCCTTGTGTCTGGCTCAGGAAGCAGCCAGATGAGCTGAAGGGGGAGGGGTGACCTAGGAAGAGAGAAAGGAGGAATGGCCTGTGGAAACGTGTGGTGGGGGAGGGGTACTGAGATAGTCTTTTTCAGAAGGGCATTCTTATTGAATTATCAACGTACGTAATACAGGCGTAGTGGCACGTGAAAGCCGGCCCTCTCGATATTCCTCCAGTTAGGCTGAACCAAAGCCAGGCGAATCAAAATGAAAGAAGCCCTTAGTGTGTGAGGGCAGCTAAACACGGAGCCAGAAAATCCCTGAAGGCACTGCGGACTTTCAGACGTATCAGCCTGGCATGTAAGGGGAGGGAGCATTCCTTTGTGTTGGCCCACGTGTTTTGAATTATGATACTAGGTCTTGCTATATCGTAGTTTTGGACTTTGGGACCTGCAGATAAAAGGTGGGGTTATGGGTGGGTGGTGAGAGCAGAAGTCATAACTCTCAACCTGTTGTGGCCCTACCGACGATGAAAACACCCGCTGTTGATTTTGGCGGGTGAGAGAGCTGCGTACAGGGCTGGTGACACAGGCCAAATGCATGTGAGTTAAGAGGTAGGATGAAGTTGCTATTAAATCAGCTGTACGAGACAGGACCTATTTTACTGATGCCTGCCTGTAGACGGCGTCCGTTAAATGTTGGTGTTCATCGACGTTGAACCTTTTGCCTATGTGCAGGTTAGTTCTGGGGAATTATGTTATGGTATGTCAAGAGTGGGTGACATAGGGTTGGGGAGGGTAGTGAATGCTTGATTTGCAGCACTTGTAGAGTTGCGTTGGAGCTGGTCAGTGTAGGAGGTTGAGAATTGCATGTTAGCTGCAGATTGGAGTTGCAAACGTTTTACAACACAGAACGTTTCCCAAACACCACACACATTCCTAATCTTAGGAGAGGGTTGATTTCCACATCATACATCATTTTATTAATAGTGTGACTTCGGGTGTTACAATGCAGGTGTGACATCAGTGGTGTGCCCAGACTCTTTTGAATGGGGTGGCCCAAGTGGGACACTGGGCCTCATTACAAGCCCGGCGGTAACCCTGCGGGTGCTATCGGCGGGTTGCTGCCGGACTTGCAATATTTACGAGCGCCTGGCTTGCCGGAAACACTGGGGGATTACAACCCCAGCGTTCCAGGAATTCAGGCACCGGTATTTGTAAATCCCCATTCCTATTTGAGTCCCATAGGACCGTAGGCTTACCGGCACCATTGTTACCGGACCGGCATGGTTATAACGAGGCCCACTGACTTAGCATTCATTTGCTATTTGTCTCCACTACCCATATCTACTTTCATTACTAACATTAGTGTCTTACATTCCTGTGTTTAAAGTTTAATGATCATAGCTTAGGATAATGGGATGGCACCTGGGGTGGTGAATCAGATTCCAGTGGTAAGACATGCCACCCCAGGCCACTCCCTGGACAGGCCACTGGGTAACATAGCACTCTTAAGTTTTTTTTTTTTTAAACTTAATTTTATTGGCATTTATAAAGAGAGCCAGACATTTTCAATTTAACAAACAATTACAAGTGTAACCCACTTTGGCAACAAAAGCCTAGGTCCCCCAGTCCCACAGCCCCTCCTTGTCCCCTCTGCCTCGTTTCCCCTCCCTCATCCCCAACCCCTCATCTAATTCAACTGCTGGTTCAATGGTGTACATTTCCTCTGTCGTCTCGGATCTGAGGTTCCTCAGAATGTCTGTATATGGCGTTTATCGGCTGCCCTCCAGAGCCCCCCATCTCATCCCATTCTTCCCCATTCCACTCCGTTCACCTGTTTGGTTAGTCTACTTGGCTAATTTCCTCCAGCCCCCCTTTAATCAAAAGGGCAGACCACTCAACATGAAATTCTTCCATTCTATCATTCACGACCGCAGTGAGCTTTTCCATAACCGCCATGTTTTGCACTTTTCCTTCCCATGCCTCTTTCGTACGGAGGGTTCCTTTTTCCACCATTGGGCTATGGCCAATCTCCCCGCTCTTAACATGGCTTCCCACATCTCCGGAAGTCTATGTGCGTCCCTATCGTTTTGTGGGCGCCCTAGTAACAACTGCAGAGGGTCTAGGTCTAACCCTATCCCTGTTACCTCTTCCATCCAGCTCAGCACCTCTTTTCAAAATATTTGTACCTTAGGGCATCGCCACCACATGTGGGCCAGGGTTCTCCAGTTACCGCAACCCCTAGGGCAATATGGAGAAACTCCCGTAAACATTTTAGACAATTTCACCGGGTCCCTGTGCCAACCCATTAACAGTTTGAAGCTGTGCTCCACCGTGGAGGTGAACAACCCTCCCTGGAAAAGCACTCTGTATATTTGTGCGCATTCCTCCTCAGGGATCTCTTCACCCACCAACTCCACCCAATATCTCTGGAAAGTTTACCTCGCCTGCAAGCAGGTTTCATTCATTAGCTTGTATAATTTGGACAGTATGTCCTTCCTTGACACTGACAAATCCAGGACCTTTTCCACTGGTGTCAATTCTCTAGCCACCCCTTCTCCCCACTTTGGGTCTGTCAAAAGACCCTTAATGCAGAGATATTCAAATATTGAGATTGTGTCTCCTACTAGTGTGTCGCGTACCTTGGTCCATTCTTGGAAGCTCCCACCCTCAAAGAATTGTGCCACCCTCTCGAGACCTGCATCTGACACCTCTGCGAGTGCGTTAATCCCTGGCACCCCAAATGGAACGGTGGCCCTCATATTGAGGACATATGGCAGGGCCATGATGTATATCCCTGTGCCTCTCTAGTATCCTACCAGACTGACCAGAAAACTCCCAGCATATGGTGGGACCTCATGCGTCCCGGTATTGATCTGGGAGGGATCCAGAAGTAGTCTCTAACCTTCAGAGGAGGCGCGAACGGATCCTCCAAGTAAGTCCAGTATGTCCTTATATGTTCCAACATCCCTCTGATTTGTGCCGCCTTATAAAACAGGTAGATGACTAGGAACCCAAATACCCTCTCGTCTCTTGGAAGGGCAAGGGTTGCCATTTTCACCCTTGGGGGTCTTAATTCCCCCATATAAGCCTACAGAGATCTCCTGTAACTTCTAGGAAAAACGTATCTGGGAGCTGACTCGGGATGGCTGCAAACAGATAAAACAGTCTGGGCAGGACATTCATTTTTATAGAAATCATCCTTCCGTACTAGTTCAATACCAAGGGGAGCCACCTCTTCAAGTTCGAAGTGAGCTGCGCGTGGAAGGGATTATAATTAGCCGCCACCATTTCTCCCAGATCCCTAGTCAACCATATGCCCAGGCATCATATGCTTCTCTGGTTAACCGTCATGCCCATATAACTCTTTTTTGTGTCTAAGAGGGGCTCAGTGCCAGTAGCGGCAAGATAGCAGTATTTTCCACATTAATTTTGAGCCCTGAGATGCAGCCATACTCGCCAATCTGGGCCACTAGAGCCAGAAGGGAAACCTGAACATTTATGAGGTAAGTCAGTATATCATCAGCAAACAGCGAAATTTTGCATTCAAGTTCTCCCCCCACCATACGCTTGATCCACTCATTCATTCTAATTGCAATCGCCAGCGGCTCCATTGGGAGGACATACAGTAGCGGGGAGAGAGGACATCCCTGCATGGTCCCTCTCGTGAGTTCAAAGGTCTCCGTAAATCCCCCATTAATCCGAACCTTTGCCCTGGGCCTGTTACAGAGTTCTGTCACTCATTTCAGAAAGTTTGTTCCCAACCCCATCCTTCCCAGAACCTTCATCATGAAAGGGCGCTCAACCTTGTCAAAGGCCTTTTCTGAGTCCAGCATCACTAGACATGCGTCCAGGCCTCCCATTTTTACCCCATTGATCATGTTAATTGTCTTACTTATTTTGTACGAACCTTGCCTTCCCCTAATAAATCCCACCTGGTCCCCATGTACCAGTAGCAGCATACTTTCCTCCAATCTTGTTCCTAGGACTTTTGCCAGTATCTTCACATCTGAACGGAGGAGGGATATGGGCCTGTAGGAAGAGCATCTGGTAGGGAATTGTGACAATGACTGCCACCATTATCGTGGGGGCGAGGGGGTCGCCTTCCAAGCACGCATTGAATGCCTTTACTAAACATGGGGCCAGCAGGGATCTGAATAGTTTATAACACTTTATCGTAAAGCCATCCACCCCCGGAGCTGACCCAGATTTAATTCTCGTGATGGTCTGCATGACTTCCTCTACGGTTATGGAGTTCTCTAGGCTTTCCGCTATCTCTTTGGGAATCCCTGTAATTGGCAGCCTTTCAATAAATCATCTATTTGTGTCTCTTCCCCCACCCTTTGTGACAAATAGAGGGTTCTGTAATATTCTACAAACTCTCTCCCTATACTCTGGGTGTTGTGTACGTACCTACTATCCTCTGTCCTAATAACTCCAATGGCCTGCCTCTTTTTTCTCTTCCCTCAATCTCCATGCCAATATCATATTTTCCTGCAGAGCTTACCCTCCTTCTCCTCCCTTTCTCTCTTTTTCTCTGAGACAATTCTCATCAGAGTCCCTCGTATGGTTGCCTTGAACCCGTCCCAGACAGATTGAATCTCCACCTCCCCTGTATCATTGTAGAGGAAGTACTTCTTTATTCTCTTTATTCAATTCCTGTTGCACCGCTTTGTCCTTCAGCAGGTAATTGCTGCATCTCCAATTCCTCTGGGGATTTTACAGCCCCCTGGTATTGACCAAAATTGCTACCATATCATGGTCTGACCACGGGATCGGTCTTACTCAGGATTTTACGACCTGGTCTCTTCGGTTCATATCCACCAGGATCAAATCTATGCGTGAGAAGGAATCGCGGACCGCCTAATAGAAAGTGAATGGCATATCCCCCTTTGGCACCGGATCAAGGGTGTCACATAACCCTAATACCTAATTCACCACTTTAAAACGCTCCGAATCATTTGGGTTGGTTCTGCTCATTTGTTCTCCCCATCCTCTTACGATCCATCTGAGGGTCCAATACCATGTTAAAGTCACCACCCACCCTCAGCAAATTGAATTAATTTATCTCAGACTTTCTCCCAGAACTCACACTGCTGCACATTCAGGGCATATACTGAACCAGTCCTAAACTTCACTCCATGCAATTCACAAGTGCGTATACATATCTCCCATTGGGGTCAGCCAGGACTGCCTCTCTCATGAAGCTCAGACGGGCTGAGACCAAAACAGCCACCCCCTTCCTTTTTTTTACATCAGAAGTCATAATCGCCTCCGCCACCTCCCTGGAGCGCAGTCTGGTTCCCCTCCCCTCTTCCAATGTGTTTCCTGTAGACCCATCCAGTCAAGCTTGGACTTCTTGAACTCATGTAACACCATAGATCTTTTGGAGGGTGAGTTAAGGCCTGGGCATTTAGGGAGCCAATTCACATTTCACCCTGGCCAGACATCACCTTTTTTCCACTGAAACCTTCTGTTCCCCCACCTGAGACAAGTCCACGTTTGGGACCCTTTTAACTGGTCCTCAACACCACACCATTGATTTATAACATTAACATCTTGAACAAAAGCCACTCTCCCCCCTGCTCTCCCCTCCGACCCTCCCCCCCTTGACATCCAACCCACCCGGAACCATCTCCCCTGACGAGATTGAATCACCAGTTGTCCTCCCCCTTCATGGACCGGCTCAACCAAGCTCTCTAATTCGAGCCCCCACACTGCTCTGTCTACTGCCTACCTACAATTCTCCCACAGATCTTCCCCCCCCAACCTGACCATTGTAACTCTTTGCAATAGTCCCCAACCAGTCTCACAGCTCAAGAGGGACCCCCCTGAGGCGATTCGAGCTTCCTGAATTTTCTGGAGCCTGGGACCGTACGTCTATTTGGACCCTTTATGCACCATTGCCTGTCTTCCTGAACTTTGGGGGTCATTATGAGGTTGGAGGTAGCCATGGCGCTATTAGCGCCATGGCTACCACCTTACCGCATACCGGGTCCGGGTTCCCTGAATGGGGAATTGCCAGGCCATTCCAATCTTGGAGGACCCAGTATTTCCCCATTCAGGGAACCCATTCCCATTCGAGGCCCCATAGGGCTCAATGGGAAAGGAGACCATGCTAACAACGGGCCCGTCAATAACGGGCCCGTTGTTAGCATGCTGGTCCTTTAGCGGCTCCCACTAAGGGCGCCTGGTAAAACCAGCCGCCTTTAGAGGGACCCTCTAAAGGACCGCGTAATGCGGCGGTAAGGGGTTAACGGCACCGGCACCTTTACTGGCGCCGTTAACCCCTTACCTCCAACCTCGTAATTACCCCCTTTGTCTTCGTCAGCCAGTTTTGGCCCGTCCCCTTCAAGTAACTCTTACGTGACTCTTCTTATATCTTCCTCAGCCACCAGTTTGTAGTTGTAGCCCTCAACTTCAAAATATATGGAGAAGGGGAACACCCATCGATATCTCATCCTCTTCTCGTTTTAACACATAAGTGTCTCTTCGCAAGGGTAAATCCCGAAAGGCCTTGATATATTGCAACCTTTACAGTACCTAGGACCACAGAGCTCATCCCCCTGCATTCTCGAAGATCCGGGTGGTTGTGGAACCTCATGAGCACTGAGCACGGGCCCCTCCCCGTCGCTCCCGCTATGTGGACCCTCTCCATTTTGGGCTCATCCATGTTCTCATCGCCAAACAGCGTTTTCACCACCTCATGTATAGTTCTCCTTAAGTCTCCTGTTTCACCTTCTTTTTCCGGTATCCCAAAAAATCTAAGATTGTTCCTTCTCTCTCGATTTTCGAAATCGTCCATCTTTAGGGCTACCTCGCCCTCCCTCCTCTCCAACCCCGCCAACCTCATATCCATCTGTGTTTCCAGAGTTTCGAGGGATGTCTGATTGTGTTGTACTGCCTGTAGCCTCTCGTCCATGCGGTCTATTCCCACATTTATTCTGTCTTCTTTTCAGCCAATGTCTGCCCTCGTTCCTCTAATCTCCTCCTGGTGGGAGGGGATATCTCTCTTGGTGGACATGGCATTGGTCCCTGCCTCTGACATGTTGGGGTTGGATATTGCTCTCCCCCCCCCTCTGGTGGCTGGTACTCGAAGTGTTCTGGCTTAGCCCTCCATTCCATGAGCAGGTCAGGGTGCCGTGCTTTGTGGGGTGGACGTGTCCCAGTGTCAAATCCCTTGTGATTTACCTCACTTGTTATTGAGGCCTTGCTACCCCACTTCGGAGGGCCTAGAAATGTCGTTTGCCTCCGTCATTGTTTTTTCGGTCTTACCGTCCAGGTCCCCTGGATGCTCGTAGTGTGAGGGGGGATTGGGCGATGCTGCCACCACTTTCCGTCCTCAGTTTTAGGTGGGCAGATTATTGTCAATTCCTATGTTCTACCCCTGGGTGCGGGGCACCCGGCAATTGACTTCTCAATAGGGCAGGCACAAGCCCCAGGATTGAGCCCTGGGGGCTCTCACCCTAGTCTGCTCCGTTTGGCCCCGTCCGAACCCCCACCTGTGATGCAGGGGGAGGGAGGTGTACTCCGAACTGGCCTTCTCCACTCGTGATGTCCTCTCTCTTCCTTCACCACTTGGATGATTCTCTCGTTGGGTTGGAGCAGTTCTGAGAGACCTCCTCGAGGCGAGCATACGCCCCAGGAATGATTCTGGGGCCCCTCACCCCTGCCGATGCCCCTATATCAATTGGGTTCTAAAAGCTCCCCACAGCTTGTCCCAGTTTGCTTTGAATTTGTTTCCGCTCCTCGTGGGCTTGTTCTGGGCCTCACCTTTCTCCTCCTAGGACTCCCTTTATATCACCATGTATGGGGGGGGTAAGGGTATCCCCCAGCCTGTCCAGCCTGGGACCCCGGCAGGGTGGACTTTGCGGGCCCCTCTTGCGGGTCCCTTCTCACTGTAATATTAAATGTCTGTAGGGGAGGAGCCAAGTACCCCCACCTCAACCACTTTGCCCATATTGCCTGTATGTTGGGAGCCAGAATATGAGAAACATGCAGTGCCATTGAGAATACTGATACCTAGGAGGATCCTGGAAGCAAGGTTCCCATTGAGAAAACCATGCCTGCATGCAAGAAAATATGATGCCCATTTAAATGAGATTCCGGAAGAAGCAGAGCAAATGAATGGCAAAGCTTATGCTATAGAACCGATGAAGATATCAAGTCATTTTACATGTGTACAGATGCAAAAGAACCGCAAGCAGACAAAGTAATCTTGAAGCTAGCTTTATAGTAAATAGATTGCAGCAAGCGCTAATGTACATATATGTACATGGACAAGTAAAGGATGGATGTTTCCATTATGTATTATAGCAGTGCTGGACTTTAGAAATAAGGCCTCATTTCTAGAGTGTCACAGTTAAAAACAATTGATTTAGCAAAGCGAATCTCAGAAAGGCGAGTTTGGATGAGCCAAGGAAGCCAAGGTCTTATCAGACTCGAGTAAGTTGACATTGGATACAAATCGTGTGAAAGAACAAAACTCCTGTTCAGAAGGCATGAACAAAACAAGGTATATTAGAAAATAGTAATTTAAATACACTAAAATCTCGATTCCATGGTCTTCAGTCACGTGGAAGGATGAAATTGGACGAACACGATGACCACACCTACGCAAAAAAGGCAGAGCGTGCCTTCACTCCCCTGAAATCTCCAGAGCAAAGAACATTTCGAAGGAAAAGTTCAAAGCCCTAATTGACAGCAGACCACTGAGGTGATGATGGATGAATATGTTAATTGGTGGGAAACTATGGTTAAGACGAGTTCACCAGCACCTGGAAGGCCAGCCTGTGTGCTGCTAGACGTAGGTGGAAAAGTACTGACGAAGGTTAGAGTGCCAACCAATTGAAGGGGGCCATATAATTAAGGGTCCTATAGTTTGTGTAGCTAATGGGATGTCGTACATTTAGTGATGTTCATTGTGGCCATTTTGAAGGGAGGGCTTAGTTGCCCCACCTGATAAGTAACCAATCACATAGTTTCACACTCTTAGAGTAGTATGGAACGTATACTTAGATGTTCACTGAGAACAAATCACTTTTCTTCCCACCTTTTTGTAGTTTGCCACGTAGGATGGCATTAGTAACACGTAGGATAAACGTCAACTGTGATGATTTTTTGCTTTATTAGAGATGTTTTTTCTAAAGTACACTGAGAGAATTTGCGCTGCGACGTCTGTTGATGTCCGTTGTACTCCGTGTTTTAGATCATTGATATTAAAACAGTTATCTTTTTTGCCAACTACTTGAGTTGTTTCGATTATTGATGTATGAATAAAATCTGCATCCCCATCCATCTCCAGGGTATTGCTACTCATCTTAAAGGGCTGCGTTAACCAGTTCACATGGTAGCGGAGAGGATGGTTGAAAATAAAATCCATCAAGATAAGTAAGTTTTGGGGTCCCAGCAATATCGCACGACCTCTGCCATTTGGCTGAAAGGATATGAAGCTCCCTGTAGATAGCGGTACTGGTTTTTAAAATGTCAGTCTTGCAAGCAGGGTGTGATGGGTTCCCCGGTTTCTACGGAATCCCCTCCCACGTCTTCAGGAAGCTGAACGAATGGAAAGTTGATGAGGCGGTAAAAGAGCCGTACGATCCAGAGAGTTAGAAAACGAACATGTGAATGGTGAGTAAAATCTGAGCGAGGCGGCAAAACTGTGCATGGGCAATGAGTGAAGAAAAGTGATAAGGGGAAAACGAGTAACGGAGGGAGGTTGGGGTAAACGTAACTTGAGAATAAGAGTTTTAAATATTGAGTAAAAATTGACTTGAGGAGAGGCCAAGCTATTTATTAAGAGACCACGATAAAGAGTACGCCCAGTGCCTGCGTTTTAAAGAACATAACAGAAGAAATTGTACCTAGAGCCGTATAGACGGGTGACGTAGAAGACAGATTTGGTTAAAGACGAATCTAAGGAGGACAATTTAAACTCTGTAGGAGTATTTATTAGGGGCAAAGACAGGTCTTAGAGAAAAGACTGTAAGATATATGTGGCCGGTCAAGTATATCTGTTTGTCTGCTTGTTTTATGTGATTGTGTAATGATGACAAAATAATAGATGAAATTGATGAATGAAAAAAAGAGAAACGCAATGGTGAAAAACAAATCGTTTGTTTAAAACTTGAGTTGATGGTGTTTTTTAGCAAGATTAAAGCAAAAAGCATGATTTAAAGGGTTTTGAGCCTGCGATGATTGGTGCACGCTCATATTGTGTTGTTTTTCTGAAAAGTACATTTGAAATTTGTAAGTGAAAGCGAGTATTGACAGTCAAGAGTGACGAGTCAAAAAATGGAGGATGTTACTCCACTTGTGCACCACTGCAAGCAATTGCCGAAACATGCACCCAAGCTTAGGCAGTATAGCGCGGAAAGGGTTAAGGGAACTTAAGACAAAATGTTTATGCCGTGGCTGCAAGGAGGGTCACTGTAGAAGGCAGTCCTGCAGCATATGATGACATATTTGCATGCAGCATATACGGGAAAAAAGCTAGACATACGACTAGCGAGCTTAAAGCTCTGGGAAATGTACCAGGAAGAGAGAGATGAGCCGCCTCCCACAGATTGGATCCTCAATGTATGCAAAGAAGGGGGCAAGGAACCTTCTGCTCACCCCGCCGTGCCTGAAATGGATGGCGAAAGTAAGAAAGACGACGTGTTGTACCCATTGAGGGAGCTTAAGGCAACAGCAGGGTATAGCAACCCGGCATATAAGTCGCCTGCGCAAAGCAGCGACGAGGGCCCCGGGAAGAATATTGAGAGAGATGTAATCACGAAGGTCCCGAGGGACAAGCAGAGACACGACAAGGAGAGAAGTGATCAAGCAAGTACATCTGTAGATATAGGAAGAGAAACAAAGAGATGGAAGGGAGAAAGAGATAAAACTGATTGAGTTAGCATGGATGCGTGGTCAGAATTTGCTCAAACTCGATGCTAAGGGCATTGAGGACATGAGGCAAAGGGAAGATCGAGATGAAAGGATAGAAAAGATAAAGAAAGGGAAGAATGATTGAAAGAAGAAGGGGCAAAAAGGAGAGATAGACAAAGACGGGAACAATTGTATCAAGATGAGCAATTGGAGAAACAGGAAAGAGCAGAGGAACAAAGAAAACATGATAACAGACAGAGGGCAATCGAAGAGCAGAAAAGCCTAGAAAGAAAAAGAATGGAAGAGGAGGAACAGAAATTAAGGGATAAAAGAATACCAAGGCAAAAAGATGAAGGTATACGAAGGGCAAACGAGTGAAAGGATATGAAGAAAAAAGAGGAAGAACGGTTAAGAGAGGAAGTGAGGAAATGAAGAGGGTTTGACGATGAAATAGAACGAAAAAGAAGACAGAGAGTACGCAATCTTGATCACATGGGGAAGGAAGTAATGAATCCTAATCCAGAAATGGCATGGGCGGATCTAGAAGAATTTTTCCAAGAATACGAATCATTACCAGGTCCGTCTAGTGCAAATCTAGAGGACGAGTTTGACTCCAGAAGCATTGGGGATGCAATCGATAAACTGTATCATGACATGAGAGCCAAGAAGGAATTAAGGGGGAAGGGTAAAAATGAGCGACTTGAGAGTATTCAGCTGTATGACACAGAGGGAGCCTCATCTAGTATCAAACCCAAAGAGTTGTCTTTAGATAGACTGACTTTAAAGAGAGATGAAGACGAGAGAAGTTACACGAGTTGGGCACAGGAAATGTCAGATGAAGATAGAGACGCCTTCTGGGGAAGAAGGGAGGTGACGCATGTGGTCCTTAGGTATGTTTTTCAATGGATAAGGAAGTAAGATGGTCGGATCTAGACTAATCTATACCTCAGGAGTCAGAATCATTGATGCGGCTATATCGACCTAAAGGGCGACCCCATGGTGAGAGGGGGGAGTCGCCACCTTATGTGAGCAGGTTAAGGTCGCTGCCAGGAAGAAGGTGGTGCCGAATCACTGTCCCTGTTATGGAAAGACAGATGATGGGAGATGAGTGAGTTTGGAGTTTCACAGTTTCCCTTGTTAGAGAAAGGGGGGGGCAGACCACAATATATACCTTGGCCACAGATGGACAAAGAAAATTTAAGGTGCAAACTCCTGAGTTTAACTTCCGGTGCTGGGAAATGGATACACGAGTTAGTGAAGATGACAGGAGGAAATAAGTTGGCGATAGGGGACATTAAGGGTCTCCTGATTGCCATTCTTGGGGAAAGGGCTGACGACATTTGCTCAAGAGGAGGATATTCTGGTGTTACCACGGTAAACACAGCTCATGGCAGAACACCATTCAATAACTGCAGAGCGTCAGTCTGGAAAGCGCTTAGAGTACTGTATCCGGACACGTCAGATATGGGAGCTATAATGACAAAAAAGATGGTGGAAGGGGATGATCCGCTTGTTAATATTCAGAATTTCCAAGAGCAGCAGGCTTTGGAGACAATCAAGGCTTGGGGAAAATCTACATCTGTGTTTTATCGTATATTGTGCCAAAGGCTGCCAGGCCCATTGCAGAAGCAGCTCAAGAAGTTAGTGGGTATGTAAGCAAAACCATGGTCAGAGATTCAGATGACCATAGCGCATTATTGCAGACTCTTGCAAGAAAAGAATCGCAAGAAAGATGACATTAGGAAAGGCGAAGAGGCAGAGTAAGTGCAGAAGAAATGATCTAAGTATGCCGTTGACTAGTGGAGATGGATCTGGCTCACAGCAAGCAGCAAACATGCCACAGATGAATAACCAAAGGCAGTTTGACCAAGGTAATAATGTATTTGCACCACAGGAAGGGGAGGCTTTCGTGGAAGATGCTTTCAGAATATTCAAGGGAACTGGCAGAATAATTAGGGAAATTCCAGAACAACCAAGGTGTGTATCAAAACATGCAGAATGTAAACAAAACATGCAGGATGGGCAGGTTATGTCAATAATCGTAAACCACAGAAGCCGAATAGATCGACCCTCCAACTGTGGTTGGCACGGGCGTCTGAATATTAATATCACAGAGAACCATGTGGCAGCCAATGGGGGGAAGACAGAGTTAGGGAAAGGGTGTGGACTGACAAAGGGAAGGTGGGGAAGCAAAAACGTACATATCCCTATAGCTAGCACAGATACCTATTACTGAAAAGTCTATACTCCTAATCCTGACCGCCACACTTGTTACTGACTTTTCCTACTCCACTCCTACCTAACTACATACTTAAACAGCATACTAGAAGATAGTGTGCACATAACATAGAAAATGACTTATCAATATACAGAGATAACAATAATATGGACCCACATTCTGGACATGAAATTAGCAGCAAGCTGGATGGCACAGACAAGGGAACTTTCCCCATGATGAAGAAACATGAACATGGCCCATTGGGCTTGCAAAGCAACATGACACATGGTGTTCTATGTGGACAGACTCTGAACCCCTACAGGGGCACGAGCAATATAGACGTTTGACACTTACATTTCTATGAGACACGTCCTGAGTGTCCTGGTTTGCCAAATTATAACCAGCACCCCTATTAATGATACCAGTCTTCACAGTGAGTATTCATACTCCGTGACCAAGATCATCCTAGGTGTAATGCTGTAATGGTTGAATACTCCTTAAAACTCTAGCCCTTTAACCAGTGAGTGTTCATACAGTTCATAGTTCTCAGCTTTGAAGATTATGCATTGCCCCCAAACGAGGATTAACAAACAGAAAACTCAAAGCGCACTGCGCCCACCAAGGAAACAAAAAGAATGCTGAAACACTTATCTGTGTGTCCGGGTGACTCGGGAGATCACCCGGACTTCGTAGAATGCCGCTGTGAAATCGCCATGACCCTGCTGCTCACCGCCATGGCCCGGACAGGCAGCGTAGTCAGCACTCTGAGCGCAGACGTTCTGGGTTTCTCTCTGCTCACCCGTGCGGCCCATATATGACCGTCTGCATGCCCGCTAACCTTATCGCGTGGTCCATCTGCAAAACGTTGTGGCCGTGCTGCACAATCGATAATTATCAGTACCAGTGCACAGGCGGCCGACGGTTTAGTAGCCTCTTAATTACATGCAGCTGGCTCGTGGCGCGAGTCCAGGAACTACAACACGCCCCACAGCCTGCTGGGAATTGTAGTTCCAGTTCATTTATTTTTATACAGCCGCCGTGGTTTGCCCCAAACCCTATTCCTGACCGGTTAGGAGATCTCCTCCTATATGCTGGATGTGTGGTATGACAGGGCACTTTGCTCATGTATGTAGAAGTCAAGGGTTCGTGCAGAATGGTAAATTTTCAGGGGGGGGGGGGTTTGAAACCTGCCTGTGTATTCACAGCAGAATGGAGATGGGTTTGTTCAGAATCAAATGGTGCAGCAGGCACAAGCAACGAGAATGCAGCAAGATTAGCAAACACAGCAGGTAGCAATGAATCCGCCACAAGGGCAGTCACAGCGTTCACTCATGATACAGCAAAGCACAAGCATGGGACAGTTAATGACTCCTAGAATAGGGGGTGTTACTTTCGAGGGAGGGTTTACTTTTACAGGTACAGGGATGAGACTGTATCCACAATAGGACATCTCACTGGGAACCTTGATGTGTTCAATACTATCAGTGACGCCAAATCCTCATGCAGAACCAAGGGTAGACGTCAGCATAGGAGGCAAATCTTTTTTGTTTTAGTAGACACGGGTGCAACACGCTCATGTATACGAGAGGGAACATTTTCAATGTCTGGAAATGCCATGAATACTCAAGGTTTCACAGGCGCTACGAGTAGAGTTCCTTTTACTGAAGAATTACCAGTCTCTATAGGAGAGTGTGACATGTCGGTGCCATTGCTATATTCACGGCAGACAACTTAATATATTACGTCGAGATCTAATGACCAAGTTGAATATGACGATTTTGTTCACTGATGAAGGCATAGTGTGCTCAACACCAGGAATGCATTATTTAAACGTGAGCGAATTTATTATGGCATTTGCAGGACAAACGATCATATGAGCAGTTCTGTTGGTACCAGATGTTTTTCACTATGGGTACGCATTCTGTTGACATGGCTACCAGGCTTCGTGGGCAAAACTGTGAGAATACCTGATGAATTTTTATTTAGACCAAGGATACCTCTGTTTGAGGAAGAGGGACGAGTCTTTCCTTTAGAGTTAAAAGCAGCTATAGTACGAGGAGAATTAGCTATGCTTGATGGAGTTGACAGTGAAGGCAGACGATGGTCCACAGTAATCACCATTGGGGAAGGTTATAGATTGACTGATGTCACTGATGAGGATATGTGTAGAGATCCTCCATCTGATGACGAAGTAGTATTTGAAATGAGTATTACTTATTGGGTAAGAGTGATTAAACTAGAGGTTCCTCACAAGATGATGATGGCACAAAAACGTCCCAAGTATTTTGATGAAGACATGGCAAAAGTGCCAGTTTCATTATGGACCACATGCCCTATGACGTAGGCCTATTGAAGGGGGTTGGAGAAGTGAAGATTACATTGAAACCAGGAGTAATTTTACTTCGATCACAACAGTATCCTATGTCTCGAGAGGCAGATGAAGGCATTTTCAAAACGATTTCCGCCATGATAGATCAGGGTATCTTAGTGACGTCAGAGTCACTGTGTAATACGTCAGTGTACCCTATCAAAAAATCTAAGGGGGGGTCATGGCTTTTATTCAAGATTTAAGGACGATTAACAAGATTGTAGAGGCCGAGTTACCTCTAGTTCCTCATCCTGCGACAATTCTGTGTAGTATCCCTGTTGGGGCACGATATTTTACTGTGATTGATTTGAAAAATGCATTTTTCTCAATCTCATTGCATAAAGACTCGCAGGATCTGACGTCATTTACATTCAGACAACAGAAACTGAAGAGCACTCGCTTGTTACGCTCACCTGCTATCCACAGGGATGCCTGTGACAGGGACAGGGTTACTCGCTGGTATGCTTCTCAGCTTTGCCCTGATGTGGTCTGTGGGGAAGTTTCTGCCTGAAAATACAGGAGGACTGTGTTCAAGACTGACCGACTGGGGTAAGTATCCTCCCTCCAACCCCGTATGATTTCAGTTCCTATGGCGCCCTCTCCTCACCTTGTGGTAGAATTAGCCGTGCTCTCCGTCCTACCTTCTTTGCAGAGGCACGTTGTCTTTCATGGGCGAGTGTGGTCCAGTTACTTCACTGACGCCGGCCCGTTTGATATTGTTCAGGTAGGTCTTATTTCTGTTCTTTAGTTTTGTTGCTATCCTGCATGCCTTTCTTTGTTTAAAATGTCTCTTTTTTCTCCCTTAGGTATGCGGAGCTTCAGCGGGGCGAACTGGCTTGGCTGTGCCCCGCTGGTAAATGTTGGCGCATTAAGAGCGCTATGATGCGGTAAGTAAGCGCTATGCACAGCACTGCGAAGTCTTGTCTTTGCTAACCTGTGTTTTCCTTCCTTGTAGGCCGCGGTGTTCTTCAGCGCGAGTGGAATGTCCGGAGTGGTGCCAGCTAAGATGTGACCAGCCAGGTAAGCCTTTTGAACAGTTCATAATTTGTAAATGTCTCTACTGCTTTCTTTAATGTTGCCTCTATCTTCCTCTTCAGGTCGTTCTGTCCGGGAGGCATCCAGATTCGAGGAAGTTGTTCACAATAGCTGTGAGTGTTTAAAGATGAAGACTGCAGGTGAGATGCTGCTTCTCCGAGGTTCGAGGGAATAGCTGGACATAGTGAGCGTCACGTTGCAAGCTGCAAAGTAACGCAAAGCGTGTTGTCTTGCTTGTAGTTTAAATAGCCCCAATAAAATAGTCCAGGAAAAGTAGTTCCTAGGCTACCACGCCCAAAACACTAGACCGCATAGCTTGGTTCTTAAGAACCAAGCTATGTGGATGCCTCCATGTTGGCTGACAATAATAAAGTAGTTCCCAAGCACATTTTTTTTCATGGTGTATGAGCCTGGCGGGCGCCAGGACTGGCCCCATGAGGGCTTTTGAGGAGGATGCCAGGCTCTAGAGGCCCGAGTCCTGACTCCACCTGGCCAATGGGTTTGCCAGAGGGGGTTTTGGGCGAGGGTCGTGACAGCACTCACCCCTAAGGTCCCTCCCATGGTGTTCCTTCTGTCTGGCCCAGGTTTGGTTGGGAAGTTCCGATGGAATTTCCTGATTAGACGTGGTGCGTGGATATTCTCACTGGGCTCCCAGGATCTATCTTGTGGTCCAAATCCTTTCCAATCGACGAGATAATATAGCTTTGTCCTAGAGTATTTAGAGTCCAAGATATCTTTGACTTCGAATTCTGGTTCTCCGTCAACAAGTATGGGTTTATGTGGTGTCCCAATGCGTGTGCCGGGTTGCAGTGGTTTCAGGAGGGACACATGGAATACCGGGTGAATGTGTAGATTAGGTGGTAAATCCAGTTTCACGGCTGCTGTGTTGATAATTGCCTTAATGGTATAGGGTCCTAAGAATCTGGGATGAAAGGTCTGGGTTCCTTTGATGGGTACGAATTTAGCAGCTAACCAAACTTTATCTCCTAGTTGATAATCAGGGGCCTTTTTCCGGTGTTGGTCGGCAAATCTCTTTTGTTTTTCTTTGGCATGAATAGGGTGTTCCTTTGCCCTTTTGAAAGCCTGAGTAATGGTTGTGTGTAGAGTCTTTACCGCTGGCATTTCCAAGCTGGCTGGAAGGTCTAGTTCAGAGGTACGTTGTAACGCTCACCTGATTCCCGTAGAGGCACCGGTCTTGACTGGGCGTATACCGTATCTTCAAAGGTGATGTGTAACACACGGCTGGCTCTTTGGGCTGGACCTCTGTGCACTGTATGTCTGACGCGAAGGGTAAGATGTCTGCAGATAGAAAATATGGGATTAAGGAACTGGGTTATTGAATGTCTCTCTCTTCTTCCCTTTCTCTTCTCCTGTAGAACCCCAAGGGTTAACGCTTTCACCTTAGGTAAGTGAACGCCGTGCTCTCCATCTGCCTCGGGGCAGGGTGCTGTAACCAGTTTCTTCACTGGATAAGGGGAGCAGGCCTCTTGACTTCAGAGGACTGCTGTCCGTCGTTTACTGCACGAACGGTAAGTTTCGAGTAATTCTAATGTCTTTAAAGTCTTTAGTAATGATGTTTCTTGTTTTGCAGGGTTCCGGCGATGGCGGCTGACGGGCTGAAGTGAGTTGAAGATGGAGCCCGTGTGATGAATAGAAGCGCCTGGAAGCACGTAAGTAAGCGCTTGTTGCCTGCTTCACGGTGCGCTCTAACTGTCTTTTTATTTTGCAGGTACAAGTTCGGAGCAGCTGCAGGGTGCCGGAATACCCACTGGGTTAGATGTGGAAAGGAGTAATGGCACGTGAGTATTAAAGATCCCCAATGTCTTTAAACGCACCTTGTTTTGTCTTTCCGATGCAGGATGTAGCGCCGACGGCCTCCGGAGCGTGCAAAGAGTTGGTAAGCTTTTGTCTTTCAGATGCCGGAATGCAGTGTGAAGACCTCCGGAGCGCACGAAGAGTAGGTAAGCCTTTGTCTTTCAGATGCCGGAATGCAGCGCTAGGCGTTGGTGACAGCCGATGGACCAGGTAAGTGAAGAGCTGTCACTGAAGACCGTAATGCTAACCTGTTCTTCTTGTCTTTATAGGTGCTGCTGAAGACTGGATTCAGGATGGTAAGCCTTTTTCCTTAAGCCCAGGATCAGATGCAGAAGACACAATGAGCGTTCTGCTGCAGAGGATGCAGAATAACGCAAAGCAAGATTCATCCATCGGGTGTGGTTTAAATAGCCTCCTGTAGTGCTTAGGTGTCTCCTTCCACAGCCACGCCTAGGTAAGAAAAGAGTTCCTGCTTTCCAGAAGAGTTCCAGTGTTCTGAATCTAGGGAGTGGCTCCTGCCCCACCCAACAGGAAAAGTAGTTCCAAACAGAAGAGGATCAGAGGCTCAACTGGCAGGCAAGTAAGCAGCATGGTCTGCTGCAGGTAAGTCCACCCAAGCATTATGAGCCCGGCGCTTCCAGCGCTGGGACTGGGCATATTTATGAGCCTGGTGCCACTGGCGCCAGGACTGGGTCCAAAAGGTCCCAATTGGGACTGGTTGGCACTCGGAACCTGGGTTATGGATCTGCTTCCAAGGGAGTTGGGAAAACCCTGACCTTTTGGAAGCAGAGATCATGACAGTACCCCCCCTCAAGGCCCCTCCCAAACCGGGCTTCTCCGGGGGTTTTGGCTTGTCAGGAAATGTTCGGTGAAATCTTTTGATTAGGCGAGGAGCGTGGACATATTCAGCAGGTTCCCAGGATCTCTCTTGGGGGCCGTAGCCTTTCCAGTCAATTAGGTAAAATAGTTTAGATTTGGAGATCTTGGAGTCCAGAATGCTTTTGACTTCAAACTCGAGTTCTCCATCAACTAGGATAGGTTTTGGAGATTTAGTTAGTCGGGTTTGAGGTTGCACGGGTTTTAATAGAGAGACGTGGAAGACCGGATGTATCTTCATGTGCTGGGCAAGTCCAACTTGACCGCTACTGGGTTTACTATGGTAGTGATGGAATAGGGACCAAGGTATCTTGGGTTGAATGTGCGTGGCCCTTTTAGAGGTAGATATTTGGTGGATAACCAGACTTGATCCCCTACTTGATATTGAGGGGCTTCCTTCCGATGTTGATCTGCTCTTTTCTTGTATTGTTCTTTAGCCCTTTGAAGGTGAGTAACAGCTTCCTTAAAGGCTTGGGTGATTGTAGAATGCAGGTAGTCTACTGCTGGTGTTTCAAGATCTTGGAGGGGATCCAACTCCGAGGTTCGAGGGTGACTGCCGTACAAAAGAAAAAACGGGGTTTTCCCAGTTCCCGAATGGACAGAGTTATTGTAGGCATATTCGGCTATCCAAAGGATGTCTTTCCAAGTTTTTTCAGTTTGTTGCAGCATGCAGCGTAAATACTGTTCCAGAGTTTGATTGGTCCTCTCGGTTTGTCCGTCGGTCTGAGGGTGGTGACTGGTCGATAGTCTCACATCAATTTGAGCCGACCGAAAGCAACTTCACCAAAAATGAGAAATAAATTGACTACCTCGATCTGAAATTAGAACCGAAGGAAAACCGTGCAGTCGGACGATGTTTTCGAGAAATTCTCGGGCCAGAGTTGCTGCTGTTGGCAAGCCTTTGAGCGGAATGAAATGCGCCATCTCGGAGAATAAGTCCACGATTACTAGAATCGTATTGCATCCGGAGCATGGAGGTAGATCGGTGATGAAGTCCATAGAAAGCGTATGCCAAGGGCGAGGTGGGATGTCAATAGGGCTTAAGAGGGCTGCTGGTCTTTCCTTTTGACTCTTGTTTTGGGCGCATACTCCACAGGACATTATAAAGTCTCTGATATCTTTTTTCCAAGACGGCCACCAGAAGTAGCGCTTGATCTTTTCTGAGGTCTTGGCCATACCGGGATGTCCTTCCATTAAAGAATCGTGATAACAAGAGATTACTTTTTTCTGTAAATCTGTGCTGGGTAGGTATAATCCTTCTTGGAAATACAATAAGTTGTCCTTTAATGCAAAGTCCTTTCCCTGCAGATGCCAATTCTGTATGTCTGCTGGAGTTACAAGTTGCCTGGCTTTATCCTTAACTTCTTCTATGGATTCTGTGGCGATTACACCCAGAATTCTTTGTTGGGGAATGATTGGTACAGGTTTAGGGTTGATCAAGTGTTCTTCCACTCCCATCCGAGAAAGGGCATCAGCTTTACCGTTCTTTGTACCAGGTCGATAGGTAATTATGAAGTCAAACTCGGCAAAGAATAATGCCCAACGGAGTTGTCTAGAGGATTGGGCTTTTGCGGTTTTCAAATATTGCAGGTTTCGGTGATCCGTAATCACAGTAACGGTGTGTCGGGCCCCCAGCAGATAATGCCGCCAAGCCTTAAAGGCAGACTTGATAGCCAGAAGTTCCTTGTCAGTAATCGTGTAATTGATTTCAGGAGGCGAGAATTTGCGGGACCAAAATGCCACGGGATGCAACTGATTGGTTACCGGGTCCTTTTGTGATAGAACTGCCCCCATGGCAAGGCTTGAAGCATCAGTTTCCACGATGTAGGGGAGTTCGGGGCGAGGGTGTTTTAAGATTGGTGCAGAGATAAATTTAGTCTTCAAATCCTGGAAAGCTTGTTCCACCTCGGTAGACCATTCAAAACGTTTGTTTTTCTTTAACAAGGCAGTGATGGGCTGGACTATTCGAGAGAATTCGGGGATAAACCTGCGGTAAAAGTTAGCGAAGCCTAACATGCTTTGCACACCTTTTACGGAGGATGGTGATGGCCATTTGAAAACTGCATCGACCTTCTTTGAGTCCATACGCACTCCGCGAGGTGATAATATGAATCCCAAGAATTCAACCTAAGTCACGTTGAAAACACATTTTTCCAATTTAGCGAAAAGTTTGTGTTGACGCAATCTTTCGAGGTCCATTTTCACGTGTTTCCGATGTTCAGATTCCGATGAAGAATAAACGAGGATGTCGTCAATGTAAACAACAACACACACATCTATGAGCTCTCTGAGGACATCGTTCATAAAATATTGAAAGGCGGCCGGGGCATTGCAAAGTCCGAAGGGCATGACCTGATATTCAAATAGCCCATACTTGGTGCGGAAGGCCGTCTTCCATTCATCGCCCTCTTTTACTCGTACCAAGTGGTAAGCTCCTCTAAGATCCAGCTTTGTATATGTGCATGCTTTTCTGACTTGGTCCAGGAGTTCAGGGATCAAAGGTAACGGATATCTATTCTTAACGGTGATCTGGTTCAGGGAGCGATAATCTATACAAGTTCTAAGGTCTCCTTCCTTTTTTGGAACGAAGAACAAAGCTGAAGAAGCAGGGGACTTGGAAGGACGAATAAACCCATTTGCCAGGTATTGATCCAGGTATTGTCGAAGGTGAAGGTTCTCAGGCTCGGTGAGGGCATAAATTCTACTACAAGGAGGAGTAGATCCAGGTATCAGGTATATCTGGCAGTCATAAGACCTATGAGGAGGTAGAGAGTTAGCCTGATCCTTCCGGAAAACATCTTGGTATTCTAGGTATTCGGGAGGTAACTGGGGAGTCTCTGAAGAAATTTCTGCCAGTGCAACACCAGGTGGAGGGTGACAAGTAGAGACACATTCTGGAAACTGGACCGTTCTTGCTTGCCAATCGATCAGAGGATTGTGTTTCTCTAACCAAGGTATTCCTAGAATAATCTGAAACTGAGGGGCCTTGATCACATCGAACACGATCTTCTCATGGTGTCCATCTTGACTTACTAGCGTCACCTCTTGAGTGGTATGCGTTACTGGCCCGGAGGCTATCTCCGTACCATCCACCGTAGTAATGATGTCCTTTACAGCCTTGGGACAAAGAGTTAGATTCATCCTCAAAACCATTTCATGATCCACATAATTGCCGATGGCACCGCTGTCGACGTAAGCTTCAATTGCATGTAATCGATCCGGATTATCAGGGCTAATGAGGACCATAGGTATCACGAAATGCGAGGTCACGGAACTGGTTTTCACGCTCGGCAAGAGGACCTCTATTCTTGTCGGGCGAGGTCGTTTCCCTGCTCAGAGTTTGTAACTTTGGTAACTGCAGCTCCTACTGCCTTCTTGGCAGGTTTCACCGGACAGTCTCGAAGAAAATGCCCTGAGTTTCCGCAATAGAGGCATAATTGCAACTGTTTTCTCCTTTCCCGCTCCTTTTGTGTTAGAGGACCTTTCAGACCCCCTATTTGCATGGGTTCCCCGGAGTCTACTCCTTTGGAAGGAGTTGGCGGTTTGGAAAATACTCGAGCATCAAACTTGGAACGATCGGCCTTCCTGTTCTGCAGTCTGTGATCTATTTGAACGACTAAGTCTATATAGTCCGAACAATCTTGTGGGGGATTCACTACTTGGGCTCTCCACGTAGACCTCTATAAAACAGCGTAATCCTTTTGTCCTCAGGCCATTGAGTTTCCACTATCAGTCTGTTGAAAGACGCAATATAAGCCAAAAGGTCTTGATTACCTTGTCGCAACGAAAGAAGCTCATTGTCCAAGGCCTGCCCCTGTGAATGTCTTGCGAACAGTTTTTCCATACTGAGCTGAAAAGCTTGAAAATCATGGAGGACCGGATCATCTTGATTTACTAGAGGGATCGACCAGTCTGCCGCATTGCCACTAAGATACGAAAGCACGAAAGCTACTTTAGCTTGATCAGTTGGAAAGGCTGCTGGCCGGCATAAGAAATGCAACCGGCACTGATTGATAAATACTGCAAACCTCTTTGGGTCACCAGAAAATCATTCGGGCGGAGCCAGAGGTACATTCCCAGGTAGGTTGATCTGCACTGGATTCATAGAGGATGTAGAAGGAAGATTTCCCCCAGATGCGGGTAACGGGGTCTGTCCGGCTTGTGACTGTAGCAATTGTCTAGCGAGATTATCTGTTCGCTCCTTGGAAATAATCAGTTCCCTTCTTAGAGCGTTCGTTTCCTGACGGGCTGCATGCACTTCTGCCCTTAGTTCCCCAAGTAACTGGGCTAGCTGGTCGGTATCCGAGGTTTCCATAGCGCCTGGACGGGAGTTTTGTGGTAGTCTTTGCGTTCTGTAACGCTCACCTGATTCCCGTAGAGGCGCCGGTCTTGACTGGGCGTATACCGTATCTTCAAAGGTGATGTGTAACACACGACTGGCTCTTTGGGCTGGACCTCTGTGCACTGTATGTCTGACGCGAAGGGTAAGATGTCTGCAGATAGAAAATATGGGATTAAGGAACTGGGTTATTGAATGTCTCTCTCTTCTTCCCTTTCTCTTCTCCTGTAGAACCCCAAGGGTTAACGCTCTCACCTTAGGTAAGTGAACGCCGTGCTCTCCATCTGCCTCGGGGCAGGGTGCTGTAACCAGTTTCTTCACTGGATAAGGGGAGCAGGCCTCTTGACTTCAGAGGACTGCTGTCCGTCGTTTACTGCACGAACGGTAAGTTTCGAGTAATTCTAATGTCTTTAAAGTCTTTAGTAATGATGTTTCTTGTTTTGCAGGGTTCCGGCGATGGCGGCTGACGGGCTGAAGTGAGTTGAAGATGGAGCCCGTGTGATGAATAGAAGCGCCTGGAAGCACATAAGTAAGCGCTTGTTGCCTGCTTCACGATGCGCTCTAACTGTCTTTTTATTTTGCAGGTACAAGTTCAGAGCGGCTGCAGGGTGCCGGAATACCCACTGTGTTAGATGTGGAAAGGAGTAATGGCACGTGAGTATTAAAGATCCCCAATGTCTTTAAACGCACCTTGTTGTGTCTTTCCGATGCAAGATGCAGCGCCGACGGCCTCCGGAGCGTGCAAAGAGTTGGTAAGCTTTTGTCTTTCAGATGCCGGAATGCAGTGTGAAGACCTCCGGAGCGCACGAAGAGTAGGTAAGCCTTTGTCTTTCAGATGCCGGAATGCAGCGCTAGGCGTTGGTGACAGCCGATGGACCAGGTAAGTGAAGAGCTGTCACTGAAGACCGTAATGCTAACCTGTTCTTCTTGTCTTTATAGGTGCTGCTGAAGACTGGATTCAGGATGGTAAGCCTTTTTCCTTAAGCCCAGGATCAGATGCAGAAGACACAATGAGCGTTCTGCTGCAGAGGATGCAGAATAACGCAAAGCAAGATTCATCCATCGGGTGTGGTTTAAATAGCCTCCTGTAGTGCTTAGGTGTCTCCTTCCACAGCCACGCCTAGGTAAGAAAAGAGTTCCTGCTTTCCAGAAGAGTTCCAGTGTTCTGAATCTAGGGAGTGGCTCCTGCCCCACCCAACAGGAAAAGTAGTTCCAAACAGAAGAGGATCAGAGGCTCAACTGGCAGGCAAGTAAGCAGCATGGTCTGCTGCAGGTAAGTCCACCCAAGCATTATGAGCCCGGCGCTTCCAGCGCTGGGACTGGGCATATTTATGAGCCTGGTGCCACTGGCGCCAGGACTGGGTCCAAAAGGTCCCAATTGGGACTGGTTGGCACTCGGAACCTGGGTTATGGATCTGCTTCCAAGGGAGTTGGGAAAACCCTGACCTTTTGGAAGCAGAGATCATAACATACGTGGATGTCTGCCACAAAGGGCATAGAAGGGCGTTTGTCGGGTGCTTGAATGGAAAGAATTGTTATATGCATATTCGGCTATACATAGTAGGTCTTTCCAATTCCTTTGTTCGTGGTGCAGCATGTACCGTAAATAGTGCTCCAGTGTCTGATTGGTTCTCTCGGTTTGGCCGTCCGTTTGGGAATGGTGACTGGTAGATAGCCGAACCTCGATCTGCGCCATTGCACAACATTTTCAACATCAGAGACCAGAACCGAAGGGAAGCCATGTGGCTCAACCACGCCCTCCAGGAACACTTTTGCTAAAGTGGCTGTGTCTGGGCGGCCTTTAAGAGGAATAAAATGGGCCATCTTCGAGAATAAGTCCACAACTACAAGGATGGTGTTGAACCCTTGGCTTGGAGGTAGATCAGTGATGAAGTCAAGGGAAAGAGTGTGCCATGGAACTGGAGGAATGTCCAATGGTTGTAAGAGACCAGATGGTTTTTGTTTCTGTGATTTATTTCGTGCGCAGACACCGCAGGACTGAATATACTGAATGATGCCCTTACGCCAGGTAGGCCACCAACAGTTCTCTTTCACCTTAGCTAGGGTTTTGGCGATCCCAGGATGCCCTTCGATCAGTGAATCGTGATAGTTTGAAATAACATGCTGTTGTAATTCCTTCTTGGGTACATATAGGCGATCCCTAAAAAAGGGTAGATGGTCCTTCATGGTATATTTTTCTCCTTGAGTTTGCCATACGAGATAGGCATCAGGATTCATTGTCCGTTGGATTTCTTTTCGTAGTTCTGCTTGTGTTAAGGCTGTTGTGATACCCAAGAATTTGTCTTCAGGTATAATAGGTACTGGGTCTGGAGTTGTATATACTATTTCATCTATGCCCATGCGAGATAAGGCATCCGCCTTTCCGTTTCTGACTCCTGGTCGAAATGTGATTACATAATCATATTCGGCGAAGAAAAGGGCCCACCATAATTGGCGCGAGGACTGGGCCTTGGCTGTTTGTGATATTGCAGGTTTCGGAGGTCTGTGAAGACTGTAATGGTGTGTCTGGCCCCCAGAAGGTAGTGCCTCCAGGCTTTAAAGGCGGATTTGATAGCTAGGAGTTCCTTGTCCGTGATGGCATAATTAATCTCTTGAGGTGAGAACTTTTTCGACCAGAAGGCCACAGGATGTAGCTGGCCGGTTTCCGGGTCTCTCTGTGAAAGGACAGCCCCCATTGCAAGACTGGCTGCATCAGTTTCAATGACATAAGGGAGGTCTGGACAAGGATGTCGCAGGATTGGAGTGGAGGTCAACCTTTGTTTAAGTTCCTGAAAGGCTTCTTCTGCTTCTTCGGTCCAAGCAAACTTTTTATTGTTTTTTCATAATAGTACTGTGATTGGGTGCACAACCTGAGAGAAGTCTGGGATGAACCAGTGGTAGAAGTTTGCAAAGCCCAGCATGCTTTGTACCCCTTTCAGAGACGTCGGTGAAGGCCATTTCAGAATGGCATCTACCTTGTGCATGTCCATTCTGATGCCTCCTGTAGTAAGGATAAAACCAAGAAATTCTACTTCAGTGACGTGAAAAAAGCATTTTTCAAGCTTTGCAAACAAGCGATGGTGACGGAGCTTGGTGAGGACTGAACGAACGTGCCTGACATGATCTTGTTCTGAGGCTGAGTATACCAAGATGTCGTCTATGTACACTAAGGCACACACATCAATTAAATCCCTTAAGACGTCATTCATGAAATACTGGAATGCCGCAGGTGCGTTGCATAACCCGAAGGGCATGACTTGATATTCAAACAAGCCGTACTTAGTACAGAAGGCGGTTTTCCATTCATCTCCTTTTCTGACTCGGACCAGGTAGTACGCTCCTCGAAGGTCCAATTTGGTATAAATCTGGGCATCTTTAACTTGGTCTAGCATCTCAGGGATAAGTGGCAAGGGGTAGCAGTTCTTCACAGTGATCTGGTTCAATGCGCGGTAGTCAATACAGGTTCTCAAGTCTCCTTCCTTTTTCGGTACGAAGAACAAAGGACTGGCTGCGGGGGACTTCGAAGGACGGATAAATCCGTTTGCAAGGTACTGGTCTAAATAGGATTTCAAATGAAGGTTTTCTGGTTCTCTGAGAGCGTAGATCCTGCCGCAAGGGATTTGTGCACCAGGAACAAGGTCGATCTGACAGTCATAGGGCCTGTGCGGCGGCAATGTATTGGCTTGGTCCTTTCTGAAAACATCCTGGAAATCATGGTATTCACTTGGCAAGGTATTAGTTGCTGCCAGGGTTGATACTGTCGCTCCGGGAGTAATGGGGATACAGACGTCGGGTTTCTCCTCTTCGTAATAGCAGGCAGGGGAGCAGTCACCGGGGAAGGTTAATTTTCGTGCCCGCCAGTCTATCAAAGGGTTGTGAGCAACCAACCATGGCATCCCTAGTATTAGCCTGAACTGAGGTGCCTTGATGAGATCGAATGAAATAGACTCCCGATGTCCGTCCTGGCACAGCAAGGTTACCGTGGCTGTGCACTGGGTTACTGGTCTCGAAGCGATTTCTTTCCCATCCACGGTGGTTACTTGTCCATAGTTGGCTTAGAACACAAAGGAAGCCCCATCTCTGCTGCCAGTTCTTGATCAATATAATTTCCAACTGCTCCGCTATCGATGTATGCTTCAACGCCGTGCATTCTTGAAAACTTTTGGTGTTTAATTAAGATCACTGGTATTGCAAAGTGCAAGGTCAGCAACTCTTTCTTCTCACTCGACAAATTGACCTCTACGTTTGTCGAATTGGTAGTTTTCCGATTCCTTAGCTTCATCCTTCTCTGTGGCCCAGACTGTTCTTCTTGGGGGTTTTACTGGACAGTCCTTCAGGAAATGTCCTGGTTTCCCACAATACAAACAAAGCTGTTGTCTTCTTTTGTCCCGCTCTTGTTTTGTTAATGGAGGCTGTATCCCTCCAATCTGCATGGGTTCTACAGCATTTTCAGGTACATGGATGTGTTTTCCCTTGGTCGAACATACACGGTCCGAGGGTCCGTCTTAGACCGGTCTGCCTTTCGGTCCTGCAACCGGTGGTCTAGCTGCATGACCAGATTCATGAATTCTGCACAGTCTCTGGGTGGATCAACCACCTGGACTAAGACGTCCTTTAATTCACCTCGTAAGACTCCAGGGAATAACGTGGTTCTTTTGTTTTCTGGCCACCTAGCTTCGGCAACCAGTCTGTTGAGGATAGCAATGTACGTTAACAAGTCCTGCTTCCCCTGTCGGAGGGACAAGAGTTAATTGTCTACTGCTTGTTCCTGGGTATGGCGAGCAAAACGTTTTTCCATTTCTCTCTGGAACCCCCCAAAGTCATGTAATAGAGGATCGTCATGGGTTACCAACGGCACCGACCAATCTGCTGCACTACCACTCAGGTATGATAAGACAAAAGCTACCCGAGCTTGGACTTTTGGAAATGCTCTAGGCCTACAAAGAAAACGAAGGTGGCACTGATTGATGAATGCCGCATACTTCCGTGGGTCGCCTGAGAACCTTTCTGGTGGTGCCAGGGGCACTGTTCCAGGTAACGTGATCTGTACCGGAGTGGGTGATATGGTGGGGTTTGGCATCGTTGGATTGCTTCCAGGTAGAGGCGTCTGTCCTGCCTGTGATTGCAAGTATTGCCTGCTAATCTCTTCAGTGTGTTTTTTGGTCACTATTAGGTCTCTCCGGAGGGCATTAGTCTCTTGTCGGGCAGAATGAACCTCAGCACAAAGCTCTCCTAGTCATTGTGCCAATTGGTCCATTTCTGATGTCTCCATGGCGCCCAGGTGGATTTGTTATGGGAGGCTTCGCGTTCTGTTACGCTCACCTGGTATCCACAGGGACGCCACCCAGCCGGGTTACTCGCTGGTATGCTTCTCAGCTTTGCCCTGATGTGGTCTGCGGGGAAGGTTCTGCCTGAAAATACAGGAGGACTGTGTTCAAGACTGACCGACTTGGGTAAGTGTTAGGGAGAATTCTCTGTTTAGGCTAATTTCCCAAAACCTAGTGAGTCCCCCAGCAGCTTTGCTGGATTTTTGGGGTTTATTTTTTCCTCCTGCTAAGAGTGAGACTCTTTTTCTCCCACTCTTAGGCATGATCTGAGAATGTCCTTTGACTTTGTAATGTGTTTTATGGGCTATGGGGTATTTTACCTCATAGGGCTTCATGTGTTTTTGGTAAGTGCGTTACACAGCACCCTCAGTGCAGTAACACAGGGGTGTCATAGTGGTCCCCAAACATAGACTCCATATCCTGGGTCTGACTACTGTCTCCCAGGGCATGTAAAGTCACCATTGACTTTACTAGTCTTAAATTGTGAACAGAACCAGTACAAACCATCATATTGTGGAAGTACTGGTAGGGGTAATTCGATTGCCCCTGGGTCTGTTTTTCAAGGGGGCACTGTCCAGTCCCCCCTTGTCGAGTTTCTGGCTGGTGGCAGTGGTTACCACGCAAAATATTCCAACGGAATATTTCCTATAGGATTTTCCCATTCATTTTAAACACACCACTTTTTTTGGTGCAATGTTAAAGATACCGCAGGGTTATTTATTTAATATTTATTCCCCGGTTGGGTCTTTTTGCCAGGACTCGGTTTTAAAATGGCATTTGTGTTCGCCTCTGTAACTCCAACCCAAGTCGAGCCCTTTGTTCCACTTTTGGCGGGCTTCTGCACAGAAGCCTCCAAAAGTGGTGCCACTCTGTCTGGGTCTACAGGATGTGTGGGGGGGGGGAATAGGCACCCTGGACTGAGTTGCCTTGGCAACTGAAGTCGCACTCTTGTGTGATTGGCCCAGTGGTGAGCCGTCCGGCTCACCACTTAGCATGTTTGAGTGACAGCTAGGACTGATGAATGGGGGTTTTCTGCATAAAAGCAGGGCTTTGGGGACTGGAACTTCAGAAGTCGCCACAGGACCTAAAGAATCCGAAGAGGGAGAAGCTGAGCCGACCTGCAACGACGACACCACCGGTGGAGCCCTGCCGAACCGAACTCACCACTTCCCAACGACAGAGAAGATCTTCCAGGAGAGTCTTCTTCCTTTGAGCTGGTGGGGTTAACCAGTTTGCCTTTTTTCATCTTCCTAGATCGTCTCGTGGTCGAATCGCCCGTGCCAAACACCCCGGCGGACAGATAGCGACTCTTCACCACTACCGCGAATAACAGTGTAGTACCTTTTAACCGGGAAACTCCGCGGATGGTTTCTTCCCTAGCAGTGCAACGACCTCCAGCTTTCCTCCACGTCGAGATCTTCTCTTCCCCTGGACGAAGCACCGACTTGCACCCGCTGCCAGGAACAAATGCCCCCGCTGGAGCTGTCTCACCATTTCAGGTACTGTGTCCCGCCTGGTCTCCCTTGCAACAGACTGTCCAAGGTGGCCGGTAAATCCTTGAATCTCTATCCTGAGGTGACCTCGGACCTGTTAAATAACTTTTCTGAACTGATCTAACTCTTTTTTTAACTATCTGCAAAGACTTTTAAAGTGTACTTCAACTGTGTGATCTTGGGCACATTCCGCCTTGCTCTCTCCAAGAGTGGGCCTGGCCTATGAACTTTTTGCTCTACAGTAGACCCTGCCTTTCTTGACTTGCTGTGGTTCTTTAAAAGTGTTGGTATTGTGTGTTTTCCTATTTCTGCCTTTTCTCTCCCTTTTTAAATCATTATTGGAGTGCCATTTATGGTTACGCGCTCACCTCTGTTTTGCTAAATAAGTGGTGTACTAACCTAGACTTGTCAAATAATTAATTAGGGAGGTGTATATATTTCTAGTGACTGTGTTTGAACTTGCTTGACATATTAGTGCCAGTGTATTTTTACAAGTGTGTTTTTAAATAAATAATTATATACTTTTATACCAAAGCTCTGGTCGTTGTTTGCTTGTGCTACTGTATTTTTGTACCTAATGTGTATACTCTATATACTGCCTTACTCTTCTTGAGAGAAGTCTGACTGCTCGGCCACAGCTACCAGGTAAATCTGGGTGGTACAGACTGCTACCAATTGGGTTTACTGCTAACACCTGTAGTCTTAAACTTTTTGCAGTGGTCCCCAAGGGAACTGCACAGGTTTCTGCCTAACAGTAAGTATCCTCCCTCCACCCCCGTATGATTTCAGTCCCTATGGTGCCCTCTCCTCACCTTGTGGTAGAATTAGGCGTGCTCTCCATCCTACCTTCTTTGCAGGGCCGCGTTGTCTTTCATGGGCGAGTGCGGTCCAGTTACTTCACTGACGCCGGCCCGTTTGATATTGTTCAGGTAGGTCTTATTTCTGTTCTTTAGTTTTGTTGCTATCCTGAATGCCTTTCTTTGTTTAAAATGTCTCTTTTTTCTCCCTTAGGTATGCGGAGCTTCAGCGCGGCAAACTGGCTTGGTTGAGCCCCGCTGGTAAATGTTGGTGCATTAAGAGTGCTATGATGCGGTAAGTAAGCGCTATGCGCAGCGCTGCAAAGTCTTGCCTTTGCTAACCTGTGTTTTCCTTCCTTGTAGGTCGCAGTGTTCTTCAGCGCGAGTGGAATGTCCGAAGTGGTGCCAGCCGAGAAGCGACCAGCCAGGTAAGCCTTTTGAGCAGTTCGTAATTTGTAAATGTCTCTACTGCTTTCTTTAATGTTGCCTCTATCTTCCTCTTTCATGTCGGTCTGTCCAGGAGGCGTGCAGATTCGAGGAAGCTGTTCTCAGTAGCTGTGAGTGTTTAAAGATGAAGACTGCAGGTGAGATGCTACTGTTAATGATGTTCCTTTTGTCTCCTTGCAGGTTCTGCTTCTCCGAGGTTCGAGGGAATAGCTGGACACGGTGATCGTCACGTTGCAAGCTGCAAAGTAACGCGAAGCGTGTTGTCTTGCTCGGTGTGGTTTAAATAGCCCCAATAAAATAGTCCAGGAAAAATAGTCCCTAGGCTACCACACCCAAAACACTAGACCGCATAGCTTGGTTCTTAGGAACCAAGCTATGTGGATGCCTCCATGTTGGCTGACAATAATAAAGTAGTTCCCAAGCACATTGTTTTTCATGGTGTATGGGCCTAGCACCATAGGTGCCAGGACTGGCCCCATGAGGGCTTTTGAAGAGGATGCCAGGCTCTAGAGGCCCGAGTCCTGACTCCACCTGGCCAATGGGTTTGCCAGAGGGGGTTGTGGGTGAGGGTCGTGACAGCACTTGCCCCAAGGGTACTGTGAGTCTCCATCGATTACTGTCAACAAGAAGTGTTGTATATAGGCCAGTTAATCTCGCATGAAGGAAAGAAAGTTACTCCTGAAAGGGCTGAGGCTATTTTAAAACCCAGAAAGCCACACACGATAAAACACATGCAAAGATTTCTGGGACTATGTAACGATGTTAGAGCATGGGTCTTTGACTACAGTTCATACATAAACCCCTCATTGCAAGCTCTAAAGAAAGCACAGGCAATGCAAGAGAAAGTTATGAGATTGACGATTTGAAAAAAGCAATTTGCACAGCTCCAGTTTTAGGGATTCCCAATTATGATGAGGAATTCTTTTTGTTCTCACACACGGATGGCACTGTCATGACAGAAATCCTCACAGAGAGAACCACGTTGGGGTACAAGCCCCTTGCCTATTACAGTGGGATTATAGACCGAGTAATGAGGGGTCATTTTCCTTGCTCACATCTGTGGCAGCCACTGCATTCGCCATTCAGAAGGCTGCAAGTATTTTCTTTATTTTTTATTTATTTATATGCATTTTAAAGCGCTTACACAGCCTGGGGCCATCGAGGCGCTGTTATAGGAGTATGTCTTAGTTGCATATTCATAACGCGCTTAATACCCAGAGGTTTCTAAACACTGACCCGGGGATCAAACCTGTGTTGCTTCATGTCATCTTGCTTCCAAGGCAAGCACATTGCCGCTGAGCTGTCCTCCCGGGACAGTATAGTAATGGGATGCTCTATGACATTATTTGTTGAACATGCATTGTTTACCATTTTGGAAAAACTGAAAGGTACATTGACTTCTCAAAGGGCTTCTGCCTACCAGGTAGTCATATCAAATCCAGCGATTAAAATAGTCTGATGCAGAATAGTGAATCCTTCCATGTTTGTAGCTGAACCACTGACAGAGGATGAGCATGGGCATGATTGTTTCTAACGATGAAGAGTTCTATGTTGAAATCCCTAGGATAAAAGAAAATGCTTTGGCAGGGGGAGAAATTGTTTTTATTGACGGTTCTTCGAGGATCGATCAAAGTGTTGGACAGAGATATACAGGTGCCGCTGTGGTGAAGCACACGGCCAATGGGGGTTTCAGGTACTTGTAAGTACATGATTACCATCCCACTATTTGGCACAAGCTGCAGAGTTAGTGGCGCTGTTGATCACGCTCGAAAATCACGCAGATCAGGATGTAAAGGTGTACAGTGACTCCGCCTATGTGACGTCGATGGTACACAGGGGGCTAGCACATTGGAAAAGGAGGGGCTACCTCCGAGCGGATGGCTCTCCAGTGCAGCATGCCACCCTATTGGATAGACTTATTAAGGCACTACAACTCCCAGTAGGCATCGCAGTCGTTAAATGTACAGCTCACACTAAAAAGACAGACTTTATCTCATGTGGAAATCAAGCAGCTGATGACGTAGCCAAGCACACTACATATTCAGATAATGTAATGATGAACGCTGGACACCTGATGTGAATGAAAGCATGGTAGTAATGATAAGTGTGTCCGAATGCTATAATAATTTGTCTAGAATCCAATTGGTAGAGGTTCAAGGAGAAGCACCTCAGGATGAAAAAGACTTGTGGACGTGAAGAGGGTGTTCTTTAAACCTCTCTGAAGCATTGTGGGGACAAGACAGCACTGGTAAACCAGTGATGCCTGTAGCCTTATTAAGGGTGGCGCTGAAACAGCCACACTAACCTGCACACACAACTAGAGAGAACCTCGCTGCAACTATTGCAGAGGACTGGTTTGTGCCAAATTTAAACATTGAGATCTGAATGAAACTTTCCTTTGAGGGACAGATCCGAGAGTTGCTGGCTAAAAGAACTTTTGTTTCATGCTGAAAGAAAATCATCATGTCGTCTGGTGAAAGGCCAATTTGCGGCATCCACTGGGAATTTGTGTTCATCATCCAGTTAGCAGTCAGCGGAAAAAGGAGATTTACAAAACCGAGTCAGCAGCTTTCAGAAATAGTGCATAATGTTTCCCTTTTAAAGTTTTGTTTTTCCTTCCTTTATAAAAAAGAATGGGCAGCATTAGTAGCAATATCATCATGCCAGATCCTGAGAGACGTCCACAATGTTTGAAAAGTCATTGCTGCAAGTGGACTTACCTCTGCATTATTTACGCTTGCATTTTGTTCATAGTGATATTGCTCTCACTTACAGTGCGGACATCATACTACATAGATGTAAATGGAGCAAAGACTCCTGTGAATCTTGCTGAACAGAAGGAGGGTACGGACGTGGCAACTACTAGGCAGCCAAAAACTTTTGTAGTTATCCATGCCTCAAAGACTGATGACATATCACCTGAGTGTGTGATAAATGTTACAAGCCACCGTTCTCATGCAAAATGTGTAATAGAGATTATTTCTGGACACCAGAAACGGGCTCAACAGGAGAAACAAGGAAAAAGGGTCTCAAAAAGTGAGCCTACACAGGTAACACATTTAAATGCACCCAGTCCACTGAATTACTTTTCTTATGATTGGTCCAGTTAGAAGAAACTATGCTGACATACTTCATGAGATAATCATAGAGGGTCACAAGAGAAGAATGAGATCCAAGAGAGATGCCAGGGAGGATGACTATGAGTTAAATGATTTCCTGGATAGTACAGCACACTTGGGGAATAACATATGGTATTAGCATATGAAGGAAGTGGGAAGAAGGACCTCAAAGGAGGAATGCTTTGTATGTGCACTCCTGCCCCATAGCATGGGAAAGTCCAAGATTTTCATAGCTATTGAAGTAGATGTCCTGACAGCACATTGTCTTTCGCACATAGCACTTTGCCGCACAAGAGGCCAGTTCATAGGCTGAGATGCCTATCTCAAATGGGCAACTGAAATACCAGACAGATCCAGATGAAGATGCTTATGTGCACGATTCCAAGACAAGAGACAGAGAACATACCAAGAATCATGTGATCAGATACGAGAAGCCTGGAGTAAGAGGAGCTGGAATCAGATGTGAAGTAAACAAGAAACTTGACAGTCCAGGGAAAACTGAAGAAAACATCCGACATTGGAAATACAGAGGCCAGGTGCAGATTTGTGGATCAGTGTTATCACCAGATGGCTGGGAAGAAGGAGTGGTTATCTGCAGAGCATGGATGGTGTATGATCATCCTGAATCGACTGTTTGGAATGCACAAGTGGCATGTAAGCCATTATGGAAGAGCATTGCCAAGTTACTGACCTGGGTTGAGGATAGAGGAGAACCCAGATAGTACCTTTGGAGAAAGCAAAGCTGTGCATCAAAAACAATTGTACAAGAAAAGTTGGAGTGAATCAGAACTGTGATCGAATCTTTGATGCACCAAAAATGAACATTGGGACAGCAGTGATCATGGATCACTATTGGGCGTGTGGAGCCAGAGCTTATATGAGATTGCCTGCAGATTGGGGAGGAATTTGCTCAATAGTGAATGTGCATGTTCCAGCGTTGGTGATTCCGAAATGTTACCTGAATCTTGACAGTTTCCCGAAAGCAGATGCTCACCTGAGGAACAGGAGATCTGTGGAGCTGATAAGAAGAATGAAGAGAGAGAGCTCTTTCTCAGCAAAATCAATCAAAGCCTTTGATTCCATTCCATACGAGCACCGATTGTTCAGCCAGACATCGTCAGTCTTCATGATAATCTTCATGCCAAGAATCCAGGTTGGAGCAAATACCAAATGGCTGCAGATTACCAGATGGGAATTGCTACAGGCAATCAACACGACTATAAAAGGATTCATTGCTATCAGAGAAGAGATGAGAGCCATACGACTGATGACTCATCAGAACAGATACGTCTTGGATATGATTACAGCCATGGATGGAGGTGTTTGTGCAAAAATCAGAGAATCATATTGCACGTTCATACCTTCTCATGATAACGAGAATGGTACCTTAACAGAGGCCACATACATGCTGACGAAGCTCCACAGCCAGATGATAGACGAAGTAGAAGACATTGCTGATGACAATTGGTTTGAAACTCTTTTATCTTGGGTTCCACAATGGATGGCATACATTTTCAAGTTCCTTGGAGCCCTGATAATAATGATATTGCTTGGATTCTGTGTGATCAAGATAATAATCTCACAATGCAAAACGACAGCAAAGAAAGCCATAGGGATGAAGATCATGATCGATGTTGAACCAGGATGGAAGGCCAGAGACTTAACGGATGAAGACATCAGAGCCTTTGTGAAGGCCAGCATCCATGCACCTGAGGGAATGAAGTTCCTGTAACCAAAGAACCATAAGAAGTATGTGGGGGAAATGGATCTACTGCATTCCAAGTGGACAGTGCATGCCTGTGACTTGGAACAAAAACGAGCATGTAAAATCAGCAGGATGCCTGAAGGGAGTCATAAAGATATGGATCCCAAAGAAGCACATCTTCGGACCAGGATGTCTAGGTATGAAGGATGATGGGAGAGTGGTCGATGAATAGCCCAGAGGGGTGAGTGGAGAGGAGGAGCCAAGTACCCCCACCTTAACCACTTTGCCCATATTGCCTATATGTTGGGAGCCAGAGTATGAGACACATGCAGTGCCATTGAGAATACCGATACCTAGGAGAATCCTGGAAGCAAGGTTCCCATTGAGAAAACCATACCTGCAAACAAGAAAATATGATGGCCATTTTAATGAGATTCCGGAAGAAGCAGAGCAAATGAATGCAATGATGACTGGTGACGTCACACAGAGTCGAGCTGACATACATAGAGGATGCAGAGACAAGAGAATGAAGATATTCTATGAGGCATCAAGAATGTATCACAGATAAGTGATATCTTGTGATCAAGTTGAAGAAGCTTATGCTACAGAACTGATGAATATATGAAGTCATTTTACATGTGTACAGATGCAAAAGAAACGCAAGCCGACAAAGTAATCTTGAGGCTAGCTTTATAGTGAATAGATTGCGGCAAGCGCCAACGTGTCTATATATATATATATATATATATATATATATATATATATATATATATATATATATATATATATATATTCAAAAAAAGGAGGAAAAAACAAACCGCACTCCCGCAGGCAAAGGCACTAATGCCATATTCCAAAAGTCCGGACAAAACACAACAGACACAGTGTGAAAATTACTGGTGTCTTTAATGTTGTAAAAATGAAAAATGCATTGTGCAAAGCAATGCACAACACATAAACAGCACATAGAGACAAAACACAGGCAGGACGCCGTGGTGTAGCAACCTGCAGACAACGCGTTTCGCACTACACTGAGCACTTGATCACGTGAGGGGGAGAAGGTTTAACAAATATAAATATACTTCACACAGGCAGTCCCTTGACTATGTCCATGACATCAGCTTGGTGAGGCTACATGAGGAAACAAAGACGGCCATATTAGAGGGGAGTAGAAATACATAGAAACTCATGGTGACAATAATAAGAGCACTGAGCCTACCCCTCATAAAAATAATAATACTGTTAGGGAAATGCTGAAATATAGGTGCGCAGTGCACAAATAAATTCTATACATATTATGAATAGCCCAAAGCATGGTAAAATAAACAATCCATGCAACCTCATAGTGCCGATAATAAAGGCACTAGGTCAATCCCTCATAAAGATAACAATATGGGGGAAATGCTAAGATATAAGCGCACAGTGCACAAATAATTATATGCATATTACAATATTGCGGCCAGTTATAAATGGCCAAAACCATGATAAAATAAGTAATGCGTTCCCAACCTAGTATTATAAAATGCCTTGATAAGAAATAAATATACATCATTAATGAATCGGCCGGATCTATCATCTAATATGAACATAATCAATAAATGACAGTGGAATATACATACAAAACAGCCCAAAAGCCCCATGTTAGCATATGGTTAACATGAAGAGATAGCAGTCATTCCATATTGGAATTATAAACACATATGGGGAATGTTAGCAAGGCCAAAACATATAGAATAAAGCCGCAAATGTTTAGTCAACCTCATAATATAAGCCGATAAATCATATTATTCCCATCGATCAGCTAAAATTGAACTGAAGACAGGCCAGCCAGAATAGTTGGTAAAAATGGTCAGTGAATACAGCTGTTCCAACACTTTGTGTCTAATAAAGTGCCAGTGCAAGAAGCATATTTTTATGTGCAAAATGCAAAATTAGCAGCAAGACAAAATGTATCTATCCAGCCTCATAAAATGAGGATGTGTTAAAGTGCAAGTGCATAAGCAGCAACAACATGCCCAAATGGAAATACCGTAAAGGGAATATGAATAGGCACACAATATTGAGAGCCCTAAGACACATGACCAAACATAATTAAATCAACGGCTGGACAAGCAAGATCAACGATTACAGCAAAATAGACAGATCCAAAGAAAGAAGGGAAAATCACAGATGTGCAAAGACCGCATGTAAACCTCCAAAAGAGGAAAACATTACAAATGTATCACTCCCCCTGCATTGCACAAATAATCAGCTAAATCATACAAATAGAAATGTTAGAGACATAAAGGAAGTAAGGGAAGGCACCCCGAATTTTACAACCTTTTCCGGTAAGCGCACCTCCAAATTGTGCAAAACGGATTCTGCGCATCACTATATCCCAGCTACGATGCCCAGATGCCCTTGCTGTCCCTGCAACTGAAATCTGCTTTGGCGCTGTGTTTCCGGCCAAAATTGCGACCGTGTGCATGCTTCCACCATTGCTCACCATGTGGAGCCCAGCACACTCAAAGATGGCCGCCCGCCACCCATTTGAGGCATCCATTGCCTAATCCACCCAGCAAACGCTGCTGAGCCCCGATTGGCTGGTGACCCTTCTTCAGCTACCTATCAGGAGCCGGCAGACGAAGCCGGCCCACTCTCACCAAGGCCCAGTGAAACAAGGCTGACTCCTGTCCTAGCTTGTCCTCAGACTTACTCGCCGTTCGCCTGGACACTATGCCCTTTTTCAGCTCACACTAATTCCTGCTTGTGGTTACACAGCTGACTCTCCTCCTCGTGAACCTATGGACTAGCGCTCTCCTCATCCTGAAAGTAAGACTGGTAACGTTATCTATCAACTATTCCAGCGCTTCCGAATGCTATGCTTATTCCCACAAGCTTGATACCTAGTATAGCTATATAAGCTGTTCACTCTGTGCCTACTGCCCTACAAGCATTTATCTTGCCTGTTGAACTTGCTGACATACTATCTATCCTGATGTTGGTAATGCCTTTACTATGCTAATATAATCACATACGCCACTTGACAAGCTGTAGCAACGTAGCAACCTGCTCCATGCACACCTCTGTACTAAGTCTGCACACCTATTACGAGCGTCCTGACTTTAATCAACTGAGCCGACTACATATTTGAGCCCCTAGTCGCTACCTATTCGCAGTTGCTTACCACCAAGTGATCGCACCATTTCAGCGCCTTATTTGCTTGCATTGCCTATGTCTGTTCTCATTGCCGCCCAGCCCACACCTTCCCATTGCATGACCACGGCACCGCTTTCATTTGCGCCTCTGTTCGCCTGTGCTTGCCTTGTGTCAAGCTGAGATGTTCGTGATGATTGTGTACCTGTTTTCCTTGATGTGGATCTTGTTGAGGCCGCCAGACTGCAGTCTTCCGAACGATGAGTGTGTGACTCGGGGAACCCGCCTCTCCACCACCCAAATGGCACAGGGTGGAGGATGGGCAGACTCCCAGCGCCACGGAAAGCACTCTCCCGATTAACGTGACGATGGGACTGTGCAAGCACAGACAGGAGAGGCTACGATCAGTCTGAAGTGTCGTAACAAGGCGAGAACCAAGTAGAAGGTCGATGCACCAAGCTGCAGGCTGACTTCGGATAGCTGGTAAGAAGATGGAGCACCAATGCACCAGGCTGAGACAGACTGGAAAAGGGGAACCAGATTGGGAACGAGCCAAAGGTCCCAGGGGAATTCAGGGGGGACCCTTGAACCCGCAAGACGCAGGGCAGAGCAAGGAACCGAGGTACTGAAACAGGGACCAGAGAGACCCAAAAGACCTAGAGCTAACTGGACCCCTCAAGCAGACAAAAGGGTAAGTAAGCAATAGGGCCCTAAGTGGAATAGGGTACCAGCAGGACAAGTAGGACAGGATACCCAGGAAGGCAGTAGGCAAGGCAAGTAGGACAGGCAGGGCAAGTAGGTCAGACAGGGCAAGTAGGTCAGGCAGGGCAAGTAGGTCAGGCAGGGCAAGTAGGTCAGGCAGGGCAAGTAGATCAGGCAGGGCAAGTAGATCCAGGCAGGGCAAGTAGGTCAGGATTCCCAGACAGGCTGTAGGCAGGGCAGGATAGCAGGAAGCTAGTTTTACAAGAAAACCAGGAGCGAGCAACACGAACGAAGCTTCCGCGTTGAGACGCGATTTGCTTCTGTTGCCGCTTCCTTTTATGGGCCGCCGGCGCCCGCGAGGCCTGAAACGCAAGCCGTTTCACCCTCGAGCGCCGGCGGACCCAAAACGAGGCTTGGAAGGCGAACCCTTCCCGATGCACTAGCCTGATCTACGGCGCATGCGCGAGACTGAGACAGTGGTCTCCCGCGCATGCGCCGTAGCCCACCAACAGCGGTTCCTGACGCTCTCCTCCTGGCGGCTCCCCAGACGCGAAAGCGCGGGTAGATCCGCCAGGAAGGAGAAGGAAGAGCGGTCGCCCTGGACCTCGGTCTCCCCCGAAGTGGCGTGACACTATGTTCCCTCCCCGGAAGACCCGGAGCCCCGGGTTTCCAAGGAAACCGATCATAGAACTTCCGCACTAAGCGGGAGGCATGTACATGCTGATGAGGCTCCCAAGTGCGATCACAAGCTGGATACCCCTTCCAATCCACCAAGAATTGGAGCACCCCCCTATGATAGCGGGCATCGCAAATCTCTTGTACCTCCAATTCTGGAACCCCTTGGACTATGACAGAGGCAGGGCGAGGACAGGACCGACCATAGGAATCTGCTACATAGGGTTTCAAAAGGGAGACATGAAAAACAGGGTGTACATGCCAAGAGGGAGGTAACTGAAGACGGAAAGCCACAGAGGATAGCCGTTCGGTTATCGTGAAAGGACCAAAATACCGGGGGGCCAGTTTAACCGGTAAATTGCGTAAAGGCAGATTTTTGGAGGACAGCCACACCTTATGCCCTACTTGTAAATCTGGTTCCGGACTCCTTTTCCTGTCAGCCTGGGCCTTCATCCGTTCCTTCGCTCTCTTCAGGATATCATATGCCAATTCTTGTTGTCGTTGTATATTGGAGACCAAGGCATCAGCAGATGGTACGGTACTAGTGGGCACAGGATGGAACGGCACCAATTTGGGATGTTGACCAGTAGAACAAAAGAATGGACTGATTCCGATGGAGGCATGAATGGTGTTGTTGTAGGGTACTTCAGCGAGATCCAAGCATGCCTTCCAGTTGGACTGAGTGGCGTTGGAAAAACAACGGAGGTACTCCTCCAAGGTCTGATTAGTCCTTTCTGTAAGACCGTTGGTCTGTGGATGATAACCAGAACTCAACGCTCTACGTACACCTAGATGATTACACACCTTGTTCCAAAAGGCAGAAAGGTATTGAGAACCACGATCCGAGATTATCTTTTCTGGAAGGCCATGTAATCGATAGATTTCGTGGAGAAAGACGGAAGCCATCTGAGCAGCCGTAGGGATTCTGTGGAATGGAATGAAGTGGGCATATTTAGTAAAACTGTCGACCACAACCATGATGCAAGTGTACCCGTCAGAGGGAGGTAGTTCAACCACGAAATCAGTGGCGATAGTATGCCATGGGTATGGTGCCAATTCAGTGGGTACCAGTAAACCCAGAGGTCGTCTTCTTGGAACTTTACATTGAGCACAGACGGGACAACTCTCGATGAATCCCTTAACCTCGGTAGCCCACCTTGGCCACCAGTATTGTCGAGAAATCAGTTCACATGTTGCTCTCACCCCTCGATGCCCACCAATGGGAGAGCCATGTAACCCATGTAATATGCCTTCACGAACCGAACCCTCGGGAATGTAAAGCCTCTTCCGAAAAAACAGGAGTCCATCATGTTCCGATACGAACTTGCGCCGAAGAATGACCGGTCTTTCAGGATCCGTCCTGGTGGCGTCAGCGATGGTTTGTAGGTGAGAGGACAAGGTCAATAAGAAATGTTGTGGGGAAAGCAGAGGCTGATCCACACTAGGCGTTTCTTCCCCTTTCTCCAGGGATCGTGAGAGAGCATCCGCTTTCAGGTTAGCTGTTCCCGGAATGTAAGTGACGTGAAATACAAAAGGGGAGAAAAAGAAGGCCCACCTAGCCTGTCGGGGTGTTCGGCATTGCAGGGAGCGTAGATACTGCAAATTGCGATGATCGGTACGTACTTCCACCGAAAAACGGGCTCCGAGTAGATGATGCCTCCATTCCTCGAACGCGGTTTTTATAGCCAACAGTTCTAACTCGATAACGGCATAGTTTCTTTCACTGGGACTCAGCTTGCGCGAGAAGTAGGCCACCGGATGTTCAACTGAGGTTTCTGGATCTTTCTGCAGAAGAACTGCACCCACAGCAAAGTTCGATGCGTCCGCTTCTACGATGAAAGGTAGATCGTCCTGAGGATGGCGCAGAATGGGGGCGACCATAAAGGCCGACTTCAAGGTGTCGAATGCCTGGGAAGCGAGAGAATCCCACCTGAAAGTGATCTTACTGCTGGTCAGACGGGTAAGGGGCGCTGAAATTTGAGAGAACAGTGGTATAAAGCGCCTGTAGAAGTTTGCGAATCCCAAAAAGCGTTGCAGAGATTTTACATCATGGGGTTGAGTCCACTCCTGTATGGCTTGTAATTTCTTGGGGTCCATTTCAATCCCATCCTGATTGATCACAAATCCCAAAAACTCAATGCTGGACAAGTGAAAACTGCATTTCTCAGCCTTTGCGAATAGGTGATTGGAAGATAAGCGTAGAAGGACCTCACGAACATGTTTTACATGGTCTTCAATGGATCTGGAAAAAAACAGGATATCGTCCAGATATATCCAGACCGACAGACCAATGAGATCGCTAAAGATGTTGTCCATTAACCGTTGGAAAACGGCCGGGGCGTTGCACAAACCGAACGGCATGACTTTATACTCGAAATGGCCAAATGATGTCTTGAAAGCCGTTTTCCATTCGTCCCCGTTCTTGATACGTACCAGATGGTACGCTCCACGTAAATCCAGTTTAGTGAAGATCCGGGCAGTATGTAAAGTATCCAGGATGGTGCGTATCAAAGGGAGAGGATACCGATCTTTAGCTGTTATTTCGTTGAGTTCACGATAATCAACACAAGGTCTCAAGGTGCCTTCCTTCTTCTTCACAAAAAATAAAGGAAACCCCGCAGGAGACTTAGACGGAACAATGTACCCTTTTCGTAAGCAATCCGATAAGTAATCCCGTAGCACTTGTTTCTCCTCCCGTGTTAAAGCGTATAGTTTCCCATGAGGCACCACGCAGTCAGGTAACAACTCGATTGAACAATCAAACGGGCGATGCGGTGGTAGAGGTATATCGCCCGGTTCAGAAAACACATGGCCAAACTCGGCGTAGTCCTGAGGAACATGAGAGACAGAACACACGCGGACCCCGTTTCCGTTAGGATTCAAGGGGGTCGATGGAGCCCGAGTTGGCGTAGGCACACAGCATTTCTGAGTGCAGACAGCAGAGGAAAAGGTCAGTGTGTGCTTTCTCCAGTCGATCACCGGGTTATGGTATTGTAGCCAAGGTAATCCCAAAACCACTTTGTAGGTAGGAGACTTTATGACGTCCAAAGCGAGTTCCTCAAGATGGTTGGCGATCCGAAGAGATAGACCCACTGTGGATTGCAGGACAGGGCCCGAGGACAGAGGATTTCCGTCGATGACTTGCACGGACAGAGCAGTGGCTCTGGACAGGAGCGGAATCTGATTCACAGAAGCAAAAGTTTCATCTATATAATTGCCGGAAGCCCCGCTATCCAGCAGAGCAAACACCTCCACACTTCTGCCGGGTAACTTGATTCGAATCTTCAGAGTCTGTAGTACCGCAGGTTGCATAGGATGTAGAACCGAACAAAACGCGGAAAGGACTGAAGAGAGAGAGGGACCTGTCGCAGCCTTCCCAACACACGACAGGTCCTCTAGTTTTCCGCCTTTTTCTTCTGAGACCGTAGAGGGCATGTACCCAGGAAATGCCCAGCAGCTCCACAATAGAGACATAGACGTAAAGTTCTTCTCCGTCTTCTCTCTTCCTCTGATAAAGGACCCCTCATAGCCCCTAGTTGCATAGGTTCTGGTCCAGGTTCAGTAGACCCGAAGGATCCGGCAGGTAAACCGGTTGTCCTGGAACTGCCCCTCTCGAACCGACGTCTCTCTGCCTTCCGTTCCGCCAGTCTCTGATCAATACGAAGCACCTGCTCAATTAGTAGTTGAAGAGTCTCGGGTTCGGGTATATGGAGTAACTCGTCCTTATACTCTTCCCTCAGCCCACGGCGAAACAGTGTCTTTTGTGTGATTTCCGGCCATTGGGAATCGGTTGCCAGCAGACGGAATCGACTGATGTATGTAATTACGTCGACGTTCCCCTGTTTTAGATCCATCAACTGGTTCTGCGCAGCGGAGGCCAGGTTGGGGGTCTGAAAAACCTCAAGAAATGCTTTTTCGAAAGCTGCAAAGTCGTTCAGGATTGGGCTATTGGTAACCACAAACGGAGTTGCCCAGGCCAGAGCATTGCCCGTCAAATTACCCAAGATATAACCAATCTTGGCCTTGTCGTTATTGAAATGCGTCGATCTAAAAAGAAAATGGATTCGACAATGATTACAGAATTCTGCTACTCGTCGTGGGTCTCCGTCGAACTTGATAGGCGTTGTGTGTGCCAATGATCCTTCCACCTGTGAGGTACTTGGAACCCCTTGGGTTATCATCTGGCGTAGGGTCTGGTTCTCCTGGCGTAAGGCGATCATCTCTGCCCTGAGTGCTTGTAACTCATTCCGCACTTCTTGCGAATCTTCCATCTCAAGGTCTGAAGGCAGGCGTCTCAATCTGTCAAGCTGAGATGTTCGTGATGATTGTGTACCTGTTTTCCTTGATGTGGATCTTGTTGAGGCCGCCAGACTGCAGTCTTCCGAACGATGAGTGTGTGACTCGGGGAACCCGCCTCTCCACCACCCAAATGGCACAGGGTGGAGGATGGGCAGACTCCCAGCGCCACGGAAAGCACTCTCCCGATTAACGTGACGATGGGACTGTGCAAGCACAGACAGGAGAGGCTACGATCAGTCTGAAGTGTCGTAACAAGGCGAGAACCAAGTAGAAGGTCGATGCACCAAGCTGCAGGCTGACTTCGGATAGCTGGTAAGAAGATGGAGCACCAATGCACCAGGCTGAGACAGACTGGAAAAGGGGAACCAGATTGGGAACGAGCCAAAGGTCCCAGGGGAATTCAGGGGGGACCCTTGAACCCGCAAGACGCAGGGCAGAGCAAGGAACCGAGGTACTGAAACAGGGACCAGAGAGACCCAAAAGACCTAGAGCTAACTGGACCCCTCAAGCAGACAAAAGGGTAAGTAAGCAATAGGGCCCTAAGTGGAATAGGGTACCAGCAGGACAAGTAGGACAGGATACCCAGGAAGGCAGTAGGCAAGGCAAGTAGGACAGGCAGGGCAAGTAGGTCAGACAGGGCAAGTAGGTCAGGCAGGGCAAGTAGGTCAGGCAGGGCAAGTAGGTCAGGCAGGGCAAGTAGATCAGGCAGGGCAAGTAGATCCAGGCAGGGCAAGTAGGTCAGGATTCCCAGACAGGCTGTAGGCAGGGCAGGATAGCAGGAAGCTAGTTTTACAAGAAAACCAGGAGCGAGCAACACGAACGAAGCTTCCGCGTTGAGACGCGATTTGCTTCTGTTGCCGCTGCCTTTTATGGGCCGCCGGCGCCCGCGAGGCCTGAAACGCAAGCCGTTTCACCCTCGAGCGCCGGCGGACCCAAAACGAGGCTTGGAAGGCGAACCCTTCCCGATGCACTAGCCTGATCTACGGCGCATGCGCGAGACTGAGACAGTGGTCTCCCGCGCATGCGCCGTAGCCCACCAACAGCGGTTCCTGACGCTCTCCTCCTGGCGGCTCCCCAGACGCGAAAGCGCGGGTAGATCCGCCAGGAAGGAGAAGGAAGAGCGGTCGCCCTGGACCTCGGTCTCCCCCGAAGTGGCGTGACACCTTGAAACTACTATGCTGTCAACCCCATGCTCGCTTTTGAAATGATTGAGCTCTTGCTCAGAACCGCAACTTGGACCCACTTGTTAGCTCCATGATATATGCTACTCTGCCTGCCTGATACGCTCATTGTGTATTCCCAATTTTGCTGCGCCACACCTTGATCTATGCCTGCATATGTTGCACCGGTCCGCATAAGACATCTCCACATGATCTAAGCTAATTCCAGGGTACCTGCCTTACTCTGCCGTGCCTTTCACCTTGACATTTACCTGATCTGCCATTACTTGCTGCCAACACTAGAATGTCTTCTCTGCCTGAATTGTTGCACCGTTACAATTAGATCACGCCTCTTGCATTCTGCATTGTTCCCTGCCTAACATGCTAATGTATATGCAAGCCTGGTATTTGCTTTGCCTGTGTACCCTGATCTGATGCACCCCCATTGCATGACTCTGAATAAGTAGACTTAACCTGTCTTAAATTCATTAGCCTGTATTGCTCGTACAGAGCACGCACTACCTAGCCAAATAGTGCCTGTAACGTTTACCTATAACTGCCTCACAGACTCAGTGGCCCTTCCTCTCTAATCTCGGTAACATGCTACCACGCTGGTCCTTCATAAGGTCACTGCTCTCCTCATTACAAGTACTACTCTCAGTGTGGTCAATTACCAGGTCATCACACCTACCACCTCCCGATTTAGCTGCACCTAGCTCCTTGCACACCTCATCCATGGCCACCTCTCACAAATCTCCTGATACCTCCCAAAGTACTGCACCTCAATACCACAACATCTACCTCAACGATCCGGCCCTATGGCTCGACCATTTCGCCAAAAAACCCTCACCTAACCAACCATATCCTATCACTCTTAGAAACCTAAGATTAGGATCTAGACTTATGGGTAAGAAGGGACACCCCATGTACCTGAGCCCACACCTCAAAACTCAGACGCACAGCCCGCCTCCACAAACGGCCACCTCACCCACGCCCCATCACACTCAAACCATCACAGCTTCATCAAGCAACGTTGGTTTAATTAAAGCTGCCCTGATTAATGCAAGATCCCTAGCTGCGCACGCTCTAGACATTGCTGATCTTATCAAAACTCAGGAACTCGACTTCATCGCCATCACCGAGACCTGGTTGCACGCTGCTTCCGGCCCGGCACTCTCATTGGCCATCCCCACTGATTACTCCATCATCAGATGTGATCGCACCTCGAGAGGTGGAGGAATTGCTTTCATCGCTAGAAACTCATTAGGACTTAGAACCATCCCAAGCACAGCACTAAGGTGGAAACTGCAGAGTTACTCTCTGTCAAGCTTGGACTCTCAGCTAACCAAACGGCTACCATCCACCTAATATACAGACCCCCTGGTCCACCCACATCCTTTGTGGATGATATCTCTACCTTAGTACTCAACAATGCTAAATCCAACTCCCAAACCATCATTCATGGCGACCTCAATCTAGGACGCCAAGACCCTAATGATCCTGCGGCCCTCGACCTAGCTAATACCTTAACAGATTTAGGTTTCACTCACCACATACAGGAACCCACCCACATTAAAGGGCGATCCCTTGACTGGCTTAGTGACACCAATTGCAATATTAGCGTAATCTCCAACGCCCCTTGCTTGTGGTCTGACCACCATGTCATCACTTTCAGCATTGAAGCAGCCCCACCACCCAGGCCTTTGGTCGCCCCAGCCACCCTCACTAGAAATAAAAAGAACATTACGACAGAAAAAATACTCCCCCTTATCCTTCCGACACTAAATAACGCTCCTGACACTTGCTCAGACCCCACCAACCTAGCCGACATGTATAACCAGTCCCTGCTTGCAGCCATCAACTCTATCGCCCCGCTCAAACTGAGGAAACCCAAACAACGAGCACACCTTAACTCATGGTTTACTCCCCAGCTTAGAGTGTTACGCAAAGAGAAACGCTCAGCAGAGTCATGCTGGAGAAGTCACCACTCTGACGCCCACAAGGACAGTCTTCTGATAGCCACCCTTAACTATAAAGAAGCTGTACTCCAGGCAAAAAAAGATTCTTATAATAACCGCATTATGTCAGCCCAGTCCAATAATAAGGAACTCTTTAATATCCTTAAGGAACTCGAGACACCTGCAGCCCCCCCTGACTCTTGCTCCAAAGACAACACTTGGTGCACCAATATTCAGTCAGCACTCCTGGGTAAAATTGCTACCCTCCAATCTAAAATCAGGGACAAACAGAAATCCCTACAGCTTGACCGACCACACCTACACTTAATACACATTTAACCTATCCACATAAACCTTTCTCCTTCTCCCCACTCACTACTCTCGAAGTAGAAAACATCATAAACAATTTAAAACCTTCCAATTGCCAAGGCGACCCCTGCCCAGCTCCTATTATCAAGGAAGCATCTCATGAGCTAGCCCTGTTCATTACAGCATTCATAAATGCTTCTTTCAAGACAGGTATTGTCCCCGACAACCTAAAGGATGCATGGGTTATCCCACTCCTCAAAAAACCCTCCTTTGACCGTAATATCCCAACTAACTTCAGACCTATCACTACAGTCCCATTCTTGCTCAAGATCCTGGACCGCGCAGCCTACCTGCAGATTCAGGATTACCTTGAACTAAACAATCTCCTGGGCTTAAGACAATCAGGGGTCCGCCCTAAACATGGCACGGAGTCAGCTGTGATCGACTTGAAAACTCAGATGGAGTCACTGAAGGACAATGGGAAGCTAGCTCTTCTCCTTCTCCTCGATCTCTCCGCGGCTTTTGATCTGGTCAACCACCAAATACTCGGCCAGCATCTCAAATCCGCAGCCCACTTCTCCGACTCTGCCAATGCCTGGATCCACTCATTCCTGAGCAAAAGATCCATGAGGGTCTTATCACCGCTGGCATCAGCGGATCCCTCCCCCATTCACTGTGGCGTTCCTCAAGGCTCGTGTGTATCCCCTACGTTGTATAACGTATTCACCAAGCCCCTCTTCGATGTGCCTGACTATCTGGGTGTCTCCTACACTAACTACGCGGACGACACCCAGATACTCATCCCTATCACAGGAGACTACACAGCTGACACCAAAGCCCTTAACGATGTTTACTCGGTCATCCAGGCCTGGATGGCACAGCACGAACTTTGCCTTAACGATGATAAGACTGAGCTCTTACTTTTAGGATCAAATCATCGGCTCAACAAACTAGACCAAACCTACAAGTCCTTCATTATTGACGGCAATGACATTAAAGTCTCCAAAGATACTAAGACGCTAGGGGTCTATCTTGACTCCTCGCTTTCTCTGCAGACTGCAGTTAGGTCAGCTTCGGCCTATACCTGCAAACTTATCACTGCCTGCAGACCCTTCCTAAACTCCACCAACTGTATCACACTCGCCAGAACTCTTGTTATGGCCAAAATCGACTACTGTAGTGCTCTCTACCTAGGGACCAGTCAGTCTAACCTTAATAAATTGCAAACTGTACAAAATAATGCCTTAAGGGCAGCCTTAAACATCCCGAGACGCTCTCATATCTCCTCCGTCAGATTGGACTTACGCTGGCTCCCGGTAAAACAGAGAATTGCCCTGAAAACCCTAGCTTTGACTCACAAATGTCTGAACAACAACGTCCCACCTTACCTGGCCACTCGCTTCTCACGCCACACCTCCACTCGACCTACCAGAGCAGCCCAAACTCACAGCCTCATCGTGCCTAGATGCAAACTCCAAAAAGCTGGTGGGGTGAGCTTCCCCGTCCTGGCCTCCAAACTCTGGAACACCTTGCCCACACCTATCAGAATTGAACCATCATTCCACTCCTTCAAGAACAATGCTAAAACATGGCTGCTCTCCCAAGACTCATGAGACCTTGACACAGTCCAGACTCCATGTGGGGTACAGAACTGAATATACATTTTCTCTCTGCTCTGTCCCTGTATTATACACTGTTAATGGTACCCTTCGGTACATGTATATATGCTGTATATTTTTGTAACTCACTGTAACTACTGCTCTTTGTAACATGTTTAAGAGTATGTACATGTATATATGCTGTATATTTTTGTAACTTCTGTAACTACTGCTTTTTGTAACATGTTTAAGAGTATGCGCCCGGTTGCCCCTGGGCCTGGTTTTTTGCACTTTATTAATAAAATCAAATCAAATCAAATAAAATTAGTCAATCCATACCTAAACAGAAACTAAGAAGGTAAACCAGGAAATATAAAGCCAAATGAAAATCCCACTGGGGAAACGAGAGGCCACGAAGAAAGAAAACAAAGCAAAAATGGCAAGAATGGAAAAAAATTAATTAATTAACTGCACGAGTACATAGATGAAAACCAAATAATTAAGTACCCAGGAAAGTATATAACTCCTCGTCTACATTGTGACCCTTGGGATATTTAGTGTCAAAAGTCCAGAATAAATCTGGTTTCAAGATGTCTCAGCTTTAAAATACGATCACCTCCCCTTGGATGAGGAGGTACATGTGCCACTGCAAAGAACGTTAGCATTTTAACATCATTGTTATGTTCAGATTTGAAATGTTTTGCCATGGGGTATGTTGGGTCAGAATTCTTAATGGCTCTTAGATGTTGTAGAATTCTGAGTTTCAATTTACATGTAGTACTCCCAACATACCAACGCAAACAAGGGCAAGAAAGTACATAAACAACGAAAGTAGTATCACAATTGATAGAATTTCGTATCATTTGTTGAGTTTGCGTGATAGGATGTACAAATGATTTCTGTGCAGTGGCATGAGCACAAGCTTTACACTTCATGCATTTAGTAAATCCCATAGGCGAGGCCGGGAGCCAAGTACTGGAAGACAGAATCTTGCCACCTGGAGGTAAAAAACTTGACTCAAGTTTGTCCCTCAAAGAGGGCACACGTTTGTACGTCGATGTAGGCCGATGGCCCAAAATAGGCTTCAAGTCATTGTGTTAAGATCTTGATGGTCGTGCAGATTAGTAATGCCTCCGTCCCCAAGTACCACACAGACAATTGGTATAGAATGCCTATGCAGTCTTTGAGGCCACAGGTTTTTTGTGAGCCGTCAGGTCTGGAACCGGGAACTGCCAGAAGGACCCCTTGAGCGCTGTAAGGCAATGAGTGGTTATCAGATAATGTGCGATTATTACAAGGTATACCCAGCAAGGAGACAAAGCACCTCTTACCTAGAAATACGGGAAGTAGCACCCTGATGGAAAAGGCAGTGAAACCCGGGACAGAGGGCTTGGTGAGCTTCTCGGTGTGGAAAGTGGGTGTCTGGTATCCAAACCCTGGATAGCGGCACACAAGAGGCTTGTGCTAATGTAGGTCAGGCAAACACCTAGCAGGAGGCCAATGGCCAAAGTCACTGAATCCAAAAACGAAATCCGTAAGGCAGTCCAATTCCAAAAAAAACCAAGGTCGGGTAACAAATGCCAGGGGTTGACGGAACAATCCAGTAAACAGAGTCCGAGGTCTAGTAACGTGTAAGAAGCAAGAAGTAAACAAAGCAATCCAGTAGACAAGGCAATCCAGTAGACAATATCCGAGGTCGTAGTAACGAGATTCAAGCATGCGAACAAGCGCCGTAAAGTCCTGAAGGTAAACAGCTGTGAAGCAACGCTATCGATTTCAGGACGCCTTTTGAGCCAATAGGGAAGGTCACCTGATGCTGGAATGGTCATATGACGTGCATCAGGTGATGCAGTCACGTGAGTTGTTGTCTTCACGTGACGTTTGGCCCGATCACGTGACGTGTAGATCTTCGTTGACAATATGGAACGTTGCGGGCCAGCAGATGTTTCCATTGTAGACGACAGCGATGCGAAGGCCGGTAAACACCTGATCCAAAAAACAATGTTCTGGCATAACGGGTGAGAGGCCGCAACCTCCGTATGCCAGAATGTGTGCGTGGGATACCCTTGTTTTGAAGTGTAGAGGGGTTAGTACGTGTGCCTGTGGGTTGTCTGGCAGGAACAGAGCTTGTCGTGGGAAACATAACACATTGTCTAAAGTAAGAACATGCCAATGTTTTTCCACAATTTTTTGGATGTCATTGGAAGCAGTATCAAATATGATAATGAGTCTGGGATCATCATTGATGACAATTTTAGAACTGCTATCATATAATAATGTGCCCCTAGACATTCCACGCGCTCGAAGATATGCCATTTCAATCGTTCTTTTATCATATCCTTGTTTCAAAAAATCCATAGCTGTCAGTGGACAATGATGGTCATACAAAACAGGCAATAATAGTACAGTTACGATGATACCGAATGAATTCGCCGTAAGGGATACATTTTTTGCAAGGTGTAGGATGACAACTGTTCGCATGAAGCGGTAGGCCAGTATTTGTAGGTTTCTTATGTAGTGCTGTATAAATACCGGAGATCACATCTAGATAAACAATCTCTGAACGACTCTGGCATTCGGTAAAACTAAGATTAACCTGATTGTCGTTAATACTTTTAACAAACGACAGCCAATCACTTTCAGTACCCTTCCAAATAATAAACACATCATCGATATACCGTCACCAAGAAACAATCTGTGTCGGAAAACAAGATAATAATAAGTCAGACAGGAAAGTAGCCTCACCACCCCATTGTGAGATTAGCATAAATTGGTGCAAAGGTACTTCCCATCACAGTCCCCCTCACTTGCCGGTAGAAGGACCCCTCAAAAAGAAAAACATTATTATGTAAGCAGAATGAAAGCATATCCAAAATCATAGAACTGTGTCCAAGATAGTTGAGAGAGTGGGTGTCCAAATAATATTTGCATGCAAAAATACCAACAGTATGACTAATAGATGTGTATAAAGAAACTACATCTAATGTGGCCAAAAGCAAACCTTCCTCCCAAGGTGTATTAGGAACATGTTATAAAAAGTCCTTAGTATCCCTCAGGTAGGATGGTAACACTGATATAAATTGAACAAGTGTTTCATCAATAAATTGGGCTAGATGTTCCAATAATGAGCCACATAGGGTGACAATGGGCCTACCCGGGGGATTAATAAGGCATTTGTGTGTTTTAGGGAGAAAGTAAATAGTAGATATAGTGTAGCATGCAGGAGTGAGGAATTTAATCAAGTCATCCTCCAATAGATCTTCACTCATCCACTTGGTGCATAAAGCAATGAAGTCTGTCCTAATTTCTTCAGAGGGATCCTTCAGCAATTTAATGTAACACTGGCGATCATGTAATTGCCGATTAGCTTCTGTTACATATTTTGTTCTATCCTGAATAACAATATTAGAGCCTTTGTCAGCTGGTTTAATGACGATGTTGGATAGCTGCTGGAGTTCACTCATGGCTTGAAGTTGGGCAATCGTGAGATTCTGCTTGGTTGTACTAGTTTTTTGGCGAAGTCTTCTCAGGTCATTAATACAAAGATCATGGAAAGTCTCGATACATCCTCCAACTGGAAATTGAGGGCTGAATCTGGATTTATTTTTGAGTTTAGTCCATATATCCCAATTGGGATTGATGTCAAAGTCAGAGAAATCGACATTTGTAGGATCATATTTGTCATCATCGAGGCATGCCAGATCCATGAGTGATGGAATATCCGAGATTAGGAGATCAGTGCCGCCAGTGCGTAATGCAGGATGCTTGGTGGTAATATCAGTGTTGGCAAAGAATTTCTTGAGCTTAATTTTACGTAGAAACTTGTCAAAATCTATGCGTACTAGTACATAGTCATAATTCATGGTGGGACAAAATATAAGGCCCAAAGATAATAGCGAGGTCTGAGATTTGGTGAGGACATGGAACGAGAGATTGAAAATTTGGCAGGTCTTCATATTGTCTATTATTGGTTTTTGGCCCCAGAGCGCATTGATCTGCCCTGTTGCTGCCCCTTTAAACCGGTTCCCACGTCGGCCTCGGCGGGTGACTTTCCTGCTGGTGATTTCTGTCCTCTTCCTCTTCCTCTTGGTTTGCTGCGACCCCTGCCTCTTTTTTGATTTTTCCCCATCCAGACATAGAAGTCGCATTTCGTCTAAAAAATTCATTTTAGGAATGGGCTCATCAGTCTCAGATGCAGAGATGTCTGACTCAGAAGTGGCCGCGGCTAGATCTCCAGACTGAACAGATGTTGAATGTACAGCATTAGTTTTACGAAGAGGATCAAAACGTTATATATGTATATGGAAAAGTAAAGGATGGATGTTTCCACTACGTATTATAGCAGTGCTGGACTTTATTAAGTGGGATCATTTCTAGAGTGTCATAGTTAAAAACAACTGATTTAGCAAAGTGAATCTCAGAAAGGTGAGATTGGATGAGCAAAAGGAAGCCAAGGTCTTATCAGACTGGAGTAAGCAGACATTGGATACACATCGTGTGAAAGAACAAAACTCCTGTTCAGAAGGCATGAACAAAACAAGGAAGACGTCAGAGGTCTATTAGAAAATAGTATTTTAAATACACTAAAAGCTTGATTCCATGGTCTTCAGTCACGTGGAAGGATGAAATTGGACGATCACGATGACCACACCTATGCATGAAGGCTGAGCATGCCTTCACTCCCCTGAATCCCCCAGAGCAAAGAACATTTCCAAGGACAAGTTCAAAGCCTTAATTGACAGCAGACCCCTGAGGTGATGAAGGATGGGAAGCTGTGGTTAAGACGAGCTCACCAGCACCTGGAAGGCCAGTCTGCATGCTGATAGACGTAGGTGGAAAAGTACTTCGCATTTTTTACCCCAAAACAAGGGCTCTTAACCATGTAGATGTTGAAAAAATATACATATTTTAACATTTATCACAACATATTAAATACACAATGTTAAAACAGTGCATAGATTTGGCCACATATTATTGTGTGTGCATTTCCACTGAAGGTGTACAAACTAAACAAATAAGAAACCTTAATTATGCCTTTCTATGGTGGATACTCCACAAGGAGCCACCGTTCTTGTTCATGCCCTTCCCAATATATACGGGCAAAAAAGGAATGTGCCAACACTTGATACAACAATGTGTTTCTAAAACCAACATGGAGATGTATCTCTTGACAGATAAGCAAGGCCAATGTTCCCTATTGCGTATCCTGTTGGTCCTGTCCTCAGGGCACTCAGGCTTAATTCATGTTCTGGTTTTCACACATTGAATGGTACACCACAATTTGCAATCTCTCTAAAAGGCAAAAAAACAACTACACTTAAAAACATGGTATTCAACTTTTTGTGCAAAAGAATACTGTGAAACATCTATAACAACTTCATCTCTGTTATTTAAGCAGCAATGATATATTCGTTCTTAAATGGTGTCATTATTAACCACTTTCACACTTTTCTATAACATTAGATGCGATTTACTCTATTTGTATCCAGTGTCTATAATCACACACTCTCCCTCTAAGGTTTACATTTCATTAGTCTAACATTCTTTACATGTCATTAGTCCAACCTTCTTTGAACAAGAGCGGTTTGTCACTCTAGCCTACCCCTGGGGCAACACTTATGAGATTATTTTAAACCTCCACTAATCAAGTGTACCTTTGTACTTATTTCTCCTTCATTTGTGAGTCACACTTCCCAAGTGCTCACCTTTTGTTGACTCTTCAGCTGTTATGTTCTTAGTGAAATTGCTTACGTGTCTGCCCTATAGGTGAAGTTGCCTCCCAAATTTATCCTTTGTCACAGGCCAAGACAAACCGTCTTTTGTTTAATACACAGTCTTAATCTGTAATGGAAACAAGTCTCTATGTTGTTTATCAATAATCACCTCAAAGATTCTTACTTGAGAGAAAAAGTGTGCCTTAAACATCTTTACGATCAGGATATGGCTTACCCATAAGATTTTTTTCTATCTTCAAAATTGCTTCAATTGAAACGAGGAGAGCTTCATCTTTCTTCGCCCTTAGCGTGGCTGTGCTGGGCGTGATCTAAATCATGGCAATGAACAACAAAGAAGGGGGACAAAAATAAGTTTCCCTTCTAAGTGCCTCATGACTAAATATGTGCATAATGCCTGTCTCTTACCTCAGCGGTTAAACTGCAACCTTCCGTCCCGCTCGCGGATGACAACTGCTTCCCAGCAGTGTAGCGAGCCTACTGACGGATTAGTCCATCTTTTATGGCGGCTCTATTGGTATCACATGATGTGCGTACGCAATAACGTGCCGTCACATCACGTGTCTCGATACTGTGTGTCCTGCAAATGTCCTTTGTACAGCGCGATTAGTGCCATGACGCCGCTACACGAGCCTCTGATTTCATCCCTCTTTATTAAACATGAGTTCGTCAAATTATTTAGTGATGCACCGCATGATTACTTGCCGCAATGGCACGTGACCCGCGGCCATCTTACTGTGGGCATCTCATTCAAAGATGGAACCCTCGAACGTAAAATATTCATTTATATGCTTTCAATGCCACCTTACATATGCCTGCGACGATGTTCACCAAAATGGTATACCATGTACCACAATCACCTGTAAACAGCGGCCATCTTCCTGTGGGCATGTCATCCAACAGTGTAGTATTATGGGAAACTGTATTCAGACGGTTATTCACTCTTATCCTAAATTTATCCCTATAGAAGATGTTTTGCCTTATTTAACAGAGGACTTGTATGATAGTCAAACTTGCAGCCCCTGTATCTAATTCACTTTCTGTGGTGAATGAAAAGGGACCATTCAATGGAAATGTTTAGTCCATTCTTTACAGTATCTAAGGAATATATCCATTTCTGTTCTGCTTGTCTTAATTTTAGATCCCCGTTACCACCTCTGGGTTGAGCTAATATTACTTCTATGATGAACCAATGAATATCTTGCACTCCATGATGGGCATTTTTGAAATGTGCCACTAAAGGTTTTTCAGGTACCTGGTTCTTAACACAGGATCTGTGTTCACAGATTGTCTGGCAGATTGGTCTCTTAGTTTTACCAATATATAAAAAGCCACATAGGCATTTAATCCCATAGACTACCCATTTTGAGTTACAATTTGAAAAATGCTTTAGTTCCCATTTTCTCCCTTTCAGGTCTACATGTTTCATATTAGATGTTAATTTGCAGACCGAGCATTTTCCACATTGGAGGTAGATTCCACAACGTCAATTGACTATTAGGCCTATCCTTGGTTGGTGCTCTATATGTATGTACGAGCTTGTCTCTCAAATTTGGCATGCGTCGAAACGCAAAACGTGGCTTGCTAATTGAAAAATCTTCGGTGTTAATGATGTTCCAATTCTTCAATATACATCTCTACAAATCGTTGCTTATCGGCGAAAATGTGGACACACAAGTGATCTTATCCTCTGTGACTCGTGGTTGCGGTGTCAAGCAATTGTTTCTAGGAGTGTTTTTGGCTCTTTTCATAGATCTGCGAACTATGAATGGTGGATAACCTCTTGCCTTTAGTCTAGTTGTAAGTTCTTTACTATTGATCTCAAAATCTTTCTTGTGTGTACAGTTCCTTCTGACTCGTAGGAACTGTCCAAATGGCAAGTTTTGTCGCAGAGATTGCGGATGGAAACTGTCAAACAGTAACAGGGTATTTTTATCTGTAACTTTCCTAAACAAGGTAGTACCCAATTTACTCTCTGTGTCTTTGAAAATTTCAAGATCCAGAAAGGAGATCTTATTCTGATTCGAACTCATGGTGAAGTTGATGCACTCCTCTTGGTTGTTAACCCAAATAACAAATGAATCAAGTTCTCTTTCAGTACCTCCCCATAACATGAAGACGTCATCGATGTAACGTACCCAAGTCTTCATAAGATGCTTGAAAGGGTTATTATCCGCGTAGACAGAGCGTATTTCCAAATCATCCATGAACAGATTCGCGAGATCTGGTGCGAAACTGGAAGTGTGACTCACAAATGAAGGAGAAATAAGTACAAAGGTACACTTTATTAGTGGAGGTTTAAAATAATCTCATAAGTGTTGCCCCAGGGATAGGCTAGAGTGACAACCGCTCTTGTTCAAAGAAGGTTGGACTAATGACATGTAAAGAATGTTAGACTAATGAAATGTAAACCTTAGAGGGAGAGTGTGTGATTATAGACACTGGATACAAATAGAGTAAATCGCATCTAATGTTATAGAAAAGTGTGAAAGTGGTTAATAATGACACCATTTAAGAACGAATATATCCTTGCTGCTTAAATAACAGAGATGAAGTTGTTATAGATGTTTCACAGTATTCTTTTGCAAAAGAAGTTGAATACCATGTTTTTAAGTGTAGTTGTTTTTTTGCCTTTTAGAGAGATTGCAAATTGTGGTGTACCATTCAATGTGTGAAAACCAGAACATGAATTAAGCCTGAGTGCCCTGAGGACAGGACCAACAGGATACGCAGTAGGGAACATTGGCCTTGCTTATCTGTCAAGAGATACATCTCCATGTTGGTTCTAGAAACACATTGTTGTATCAAGTGTTGGCACATTCCTTTTTTGCACGTATATATTGGGAAGGGCATGAACAAGAACGGTGGCTCCTTGTGGAGTATTCACCATAGAAAGGCATAATTAAGGTTTCTTATTTGTTTAGTTTGTACCCCTTCAGTGGAAATGCACACACAATAATATGTGGCCAAATCTATGCACTGTTTTAACATTGTGTATTTAATATGTTGTGATAAATATTAAAATATGTATATTTTTTCAACATCTACATGGTTAAGAGCCCTTGTTTTGGGGTAAAAAATGCGAAGAACTAAATGTGCATACATCTAGGGTAGCTCACTCGTAGCGGTAAGGGAAGGAAGCTGATTTGTGGGACTCTTTTTGATTTTGTGTTTGATTATCCTCACCCACTCAGCCCCTAAAAAGAGGATCATTGTGGCTCATGAAAATTTGATGAGGTGGAAAAGTACTGACAAATGTTAGAGTGCCAACAAATTGTAGGGGGCCACATAATTAAGGGTCCTATAGTTTGTGTAGCCAATGGGACGTCATACATTTAGTGACGTTCATAGTGGCCATTTTGAAGGAGGGCTTAGTTGCCCCACCTGATGTTAAGTAACCAATCACATAGTTTCACTCTCTTAGACTCGTATGGAACGTATACTTAGATACACACTGAGAACAAATCACTTTATTTCATACGTTTTTGTAGTTTGTCATGTAGGATGATGTTAGTAACACGTAGGATAAACATCACCTTTGATGATTTTTTGCTTTATAAGAGATGTTTTTTTAAAGTACACTGAGAGAATGTGCACTGTGAAGCCTGTTGATGTCTGTTGTACTCACTGTTTTACATAATTGATATTAAAACAGTTATCTTTTTTCCCAACTACCTGAGTCGTTTCGATTATTGATGTATGTATAAAATCTGCATCCCCATCCATTTCCAGGGTTATTGCTAGTCATCTTAAAGGGCTGAGTTATCCAGTTCACGTCCTCTTCACCTCTGGAGGGGCACTGCGCTGTGTGCTGGGCCCCTGTGGGGGTGATCGGCCTCTTCTCTCAAAATGCCCCTAGTCCTTCTCTGTGCCCCCTCTCTTAGTCTTTTTGGCCTCCCTGGCTGTAACCCTCCTTCTTTTTGCACATTTTACCAGGTTGTGTTGCCCCCAGCTGTTTGCAGGTTGTGTTTCACTTTGGAGGGGTCACTTTCCCGGCACCAGGTAACGGCTCCACAGACTCTGGGGTCCCCCAATGGGAACCCCTTGACTCCAAAGAGCTTGCAGGGCCTCGCGTCCGCTTTGCAGTGCAGTGAGGGGGGCCTTGCGGGGCTCGCACAGCCTCAGCACTGCACCTCCCTACCTTGCTCCACTCACGTTCGTCACAGCAGGCCTCCCGCAGTCCCTGGCAGGAAACCTTGTTAGCATAGAGCATCCTCCGCTTCCACTGCCACCGACAGTGAGGGAGACCCATCAGCCCGGCAGGCCGGCTCTTCGGGGCACGACGGGCGCCAGCTGACCTAGAGTTGGGGGGTCCTTACCCTCTCCCTCCTCGTGTCAGCACACCGCGGATCGGGGCACGGGCTCAACTCTCCTCCCGATCCAGTCTTTTCCTCCCCTGTTCCTCACGCACTGGCTTCTCCCTTCCATGTGCGTCCCATCATACAGTGCCAGCTACGCGGCAAGAAGTGCTTTCTTTGCGACGTGTGGCATTGACACACGTATCTCTGCTTCCACGGGGCGAATTTGCCTGCTCCTTTGCCCACAGTTGCCATCGGGAATTAACGTCTTGGGGATGAAGTCAATGAGATGGGGTGGCCTCTAGGTGGGTCCTCAATCCACTTTTACCGGATTCTGAAGCAGGGGAGCTACGTTGAGGCTGCTTTCATCAGTGCACCCCCTAGTAGCCCCCATTGCACTCTAAGTTAAATATTTTTATTTTAACACAGAAAGGTAAGAACACATATACATACATATGCAAACAAAGCATATCAACAATAGAACTATGCAAACCTACTGGATAAGCTATTCACATCAGAAATCTTTGTGGAAACAAAGGGGGGGGGAACCCATCAATCATATACTAAGTTTTATCAAAGACACGCCTACCACCCACCTAACAGCAATGAAACCAGATCACAATGACGATACACTTCAGTAGACATTCAAATTGTGCATATTTCTTGAAGCAATGAATTAACACATCTTTTAACCATAGATATCCAGGAATAGACCCCAGAGATCATTGAATTTATCCGATTCGCCTCTGTATTTAAAAATTGCCTTTTCGTACGTGACAGTCAGCAGTTTCTCCACCCAATCATCAATTGTAAAGCAGTTGGGGGATTTCCACGCACACAGGATCCTTTATTTGCAAGCATACAACCTCTTAGTACCCCCATTTTCTTAGGAAATGACAGGCCTTTTAATAGGGGGACATCCCCAGGATTCAGAAGTGAAGCCTTTCTAGGAATTGAACACTGCAGCACAAGGAACTCGGGTCACACACTCCCACCCAGAATTTTCTGGTTTTTGTGCAAAACCGAACTAAGTGGCTTAAAGTGCCTACTGATCGACTAAACTTCCAGCAATGGTCACTATCTGAGACACCTCTTTTAAACATTCTCACGGGTGACCAATATGCTCTTAAAAGTGGTTTAGTCTGTGAGGCCCACAGACCCCAATCCATGCTTGTTAAGCGGACATTATTAAAGCATCTCCGCCAACCCTCAGTACTAATTTCTTTGCACTCTAATTGATCCATAACTTGAACCTGAGGATGGATAATTGTCGTTATCAGCCAAATCATGATGTGTCACATAGGGCCTCATTACAACCTTGGTGCTAACTGCACCAACTTTACCACCATGGTGTAAACTCCGTTTACACCATGGTGGATGGCGGATTTACCGCCCCATTCCAAGGTGAGTGGGGCGGTAAATCCCCATTTCCCATTTTCCCTTCCCCATTCCCATTTTTGCCCCATAGGGCATAATGGGAGTGCGCTAATTACGCCGCCGTAAATTACGGCGGCGTAATTAGCACCATGGCAGGTTAGCGCCATGGATTTTAACGCCTGCTAAAAGCAGGCGTTAAAATCAGAATCAGGCGTTAAGGGTTAACGATGGCGTTAACCCTTAACGCCTGAGTTGTAATGAGGCCCATAGACTCTTGCAGATCTTGAAACAACCTAAGGCCGTGTAAAGCAGTACAGAGTAGCAGACCTAAGCATGAACAGATTTCCTCAAATTGTAGTGTGATGTAGGGTTCCCCCTTCTCCTGCTAAACACAGCATAGTCCGTGTGGGAAACACTAGTGGGATACAATTGTCTATAAGTGTGTGAGTGTTGTTTGTGTGCCATAGGCAGACGTGCAGGATGAACAGTAGCTTGAAACTGCCATTACCTTTATCAGGTCATTGTAGATCTGGAAGTCATATGAGTCAAATGGGGAAAGGGTCATGGGCCTCTTGTCATAGTATGGCGGGACGATCAAGAGCAAGGACATGGTCGACCGGTTGTCTAAGGTATAAGTAGGTTTTTGTGTTTATGATCACTTGAGGCAAGGGCAGTATTGTGTGCCCTTATCAGTGCTGTAGGAGAATTGTTGGAGCAGCAGTTTTGTTGAGGGAGTGCTTGGTTTTATGTCATGAGTGGCATGTTCACATGTGTAACCCCTCTGAGGGGCAGTAGGTGCAGTGGTGTGGGTTGCCATGGGTGTTAGTCTCACTGTATATCATTTGGCGGGTCTCTGCTTTGTTGTGTTGAAGGTGTGACCGTTCAGTTGATGTGTCGGTTACTGTTTTAGGGCAGGTATTTATGCTATTGCTTCTCTTAAATTAGGTTTCTTGTGACTAATGTGTATGTTTGCTAGGCTTGCAGTCGTTGGCTGCTCTTGCCTTTTTGAGTGCTATGTCTGTGAAACATTTTGCTGTATATAATGCCCAGGTGACAGGGGTAATCTTCATTAGAACCCTGGGCCTGTGAATACCCCTTTCCTATTGGTCGATTTGCGGGCTATAAGAAACGGTATAGCTTGCAGTTCCATTATAGCCCACAAATTTGGCCTTTGCTTTTTTTGTAGCTCAGAAAGTCGGGCACTAACAGTGCTTCACCCCCTCTAGTGGCCATCTTTAAAATAACATTTGCCTACAAATAGCATGCGTTTTTTGTTTTCCTTAAATGCATGACGGCTGGGGGTCATAGTGAAGTCATAGAGGGACCCCTTTACTTGTGCCTCACTCCCACGGCCGGTCTTATCAGCAGCAGCGCCCTGGGTGAATTGGCAACTTCCCCATCGCACCCCTGGTCAACAGGGGGTACGAGGGGGCTGCATGATGCGCCACATTTTTTTTTCTACCTCCCCGCTTCGGCTTCTGGCAGGGAGCTAATCACTGGAATAGGGCGTTCATGCTAATGCATGAGTGCCCTATTCCAGTGCAAACTGCCTCGCTCCCGTGCCGGAGCGAGGAGGTAATCATGTGAATTTTTAATAAATGCACCCCGCCGCAGGTGCATTTACAAGGAAAAGGGCGCCTACTGCGCCTTCTCCCACTATGCCAGCTCGGGGGAGCCCTTGAAAGACTCCCTTGAGTTGGCGTGGCAGGGTGCCAAGGCCAGCCCTGCTCACCCCCCCTTCCGTGAGCCTGAGCACTCTCCTCAAGCTTTGCTTGCGCACTTAACTTCCCTGTGCCCCCTCCCTCCTCACTGTGCACTCCCTCACCCTCCTAATATTTCCGTGGTCCTCGCGTGCCTTCCCTGTACTCCTCCGGTCACCACTCTGTGCTCTGTCGCACAGTCACACCTGCTAACTCCTCCCTCTGAGGGCATGTTTCCAACCCCCCTTTATAAACTTAAATATTCCACGTGGAATATTTAAGCTCCCCCCAAAAAAACGAACATTTTAAAAATATGTATCTTTAAATAAACTTTTTGTGTGTTTGCCCATGGGTTCTAATAGCTTTATAGAACTCACCCTCGGGCCGTACCATTGTTATGGGCCCTCATACCTCGTTAAAGGCCCAAACGATGCTCGGGCCATTACCGGGGTCTTCAGGGCCCATAACACCCGGTACGGCCCTTGCTGCAGGTCTATAAAGATATTTTACATCAAGTACAACTCTTCCTCATCACGTTACTAATTTGCGAAGAATGCCTCTCTCCTTAAAAAGAGGGGTTAACATACTTGAAGTATGTTTCACCTCTAACTTTTCTTTAAACCACCCCTTTCAAAGGGTCTTTGACTCAAATCTTCCTAATTATTTGAAAGGACCAGGTGGATGTATTCCATAAACACAGGGAGGGTGTGAGGAATGTGAATAATGTGATTGGGACAGGATTAGCAGCAAAGAAGATTAGCCTCTGTAATGTGAGAATTTGCTCCTCATTCCCTTAATTATGTCTTTTTCAAGGATTTAACAGTGCTACTGCCAATAAAGGTTGCTCAGCACCCAAAGCTTACCAGGAAAACCTAAAAACTCTGGCAATCACAGGCAGTTAGAACACCTTGCCAAACAAAATTGATTTGAACTTTTTACTAAAAAGTACATGATCAGGAATTTTCGGAATGCTTAAGGGGAGATTATATCTGGCTGCAGGGGCCTGTTGGCCCGAACAAGCTCAATATGCCATATTTAGCAAAGGTCTCAAAGAGGACATAAAAGACGAACTGGCTTGGTCTCCATGACCTTCATCATTTTCAGATCTTTTATCCGCGGTACTCCAGATAGAGTACCGGCTTCAGGAAAGACGCAACGAAAGAAGACGCTACCGAGGAAGTTCCACCAGCAGTGATCCTCCGCCGAGTCCATCCTCGCTACCATCTGCTCCTCGAGATGAACCCATGCAGATTGGTATCACTCGAGCACCACTCTCCACAGAAGAAAGAAGACGGCGAAGAGAAAGAGGGCTATGTGCTTGCTGTGGGTCAGATAAGCACCTTCTCAAGGAATGTTCAGAATTGCCCCAACGACGTTCGGGAAACGAACAACCCCGGATCTAAAGGGGACGAGAGCCAGGGGGTTATCTGATTCTTCCAGTCCCTACGTTTCTTTGTCAGTGTCTACCAAGGAAACCCAAGAAGATTCCGGACTCATGATGGTGAACGTCAGCATGAAGGTCAATGGTCAACATGTAGAGACTCTACCCCTCCTTGACTGCGGAGCAGCAGGTAACTTCGTAGACACGCTATGGGTCGACAAGGTGGGTCTCAAGAGACTGCCATGCATGGAAGACCAGAAGGTGGAAGGCGTGGATGGGAAGCCACTTTCATCAGGACCCATCACGCAGACTACAGAGAACCTAGAGGTTAGGATTTTTCAACACATGGAGAGGCTAAGATTTGACATTATACGAGCCGCCCATTTCCCAGTCATTCTGGGGGTTACCTGGCTTAGAAGACATAATCCTCACATAGATTGGGTCTCTAATCAGTTGAGTTTTGAATCAAACTATTGTAAGCAGCAATGTCTCCCTCAACAGACTTACACGAAACTTCAACTTTCACCGGCTCTTGGCCAAGAATCCTCGAGTGTGCACACTTTGCTGCATTTCTGTACGGATTTCCAAGGGGTCTTCACAGAAATAAAACCTGCCACGCTGCCACCTCATCAGCCTGAGTACTGCTCTATAGACCTCGAGCCCAATGCTTTGGTTCCGTTTGGCCGGATGTTTCCGCTGTCTCAAACTGAGAAGAATGCCTTACGCATCTGGACACTAATCTCCACAATGGCCTCATTCAACCATCTGAATCCCCTGCGGGACCTCCTTTATTTTTTATTTCCAAAAGGGACTCCAAAGAATTACAGCCGTGTATTGATTATAGGGGTCTCAACAAGGTCACCATTAGAGATCGCTACCCCATGCCTCTCATAACTGACATTATAGAGGCTGTGCAAGGGGCAAAGATCTTCACCAAATTGGATCTTCGCAATGCTTATCACTTGTTGCGCATCGCCGAGGGGGATGAATGGAAAACAGCCTTTCGTACACCTTTTGGGTTGTACGAATACTGAGTGATGCCATTTGGACTTGTTAACGCCCCGGTGATTTTCCAAAGATTTATGGATCGCATGTTCTCGGATCTCTTGTTTGTCACAGTAATAATTTACCTTGATGACATTTTGGTGTACTCAAGCAACAAGAATGAACACGAACAACATGTTCTGGCTGTGCTTAATCGTCTCAAAGAAAATTGCCTACTAGCTAAACCCGAAAAGTGCCAATTCGGTGTATCTACCATCCCGTACCTGGGGTTCATATTGTCTGAACACGGAATCTCTATGGACCCACGCAAGGTTTCGCCATTCTAGGCTGGCCCTCTCCTTCTTCTATTAAAGTTGTTCAAAGGTTTCTGGGTCTGACTAATTTCAATAGAAGATTCATTCCCCGGTTTTCCGAGACCATATTACCCATAACATCTCTTCTTAAAAAGTCATACAAAGGACCCTTTGTATGGTCAACGGCTGCTGAAAATAGCTTTAAACACCTTAAGGCTCTCTTCTGCTCTGCTCCCATTTTATTACAACCAGATCAGACAAGGCAATTCATTGTTGGAACAGATGCCTCATCAGCAGCTATAGGAGCAGCTTTGCTACAAGAAAAGGAAGGAGTTGAACATCCCGTGGCGTACCTATCCCATACTCTCACTGCCAGTCAAATGAACTATTCTGTACTAGAGAAGGAGTTGCTGGCTATGAAGCAGGCATGTGAGGAATGGCGCCATCTTCTGTTGGGCGCTAGTCTTCCGTTTATCATCCGAACGGATCATAAGAATCTCAAGGTTTTGCAATCCATGGAGTGTTCCAATTCTCTCCAGGCTCGATGGGCGTATTTCTTTTCTCAATATAACTTCAGGAGCACATATCTACCGGGTTCCCAGAATGTGTTGGCCGATGCTTTATCTCGCAAAGATACAAATTCCGTTTCTAATAATTTCCCACCTGAGCTCATGTTTCCACGAAATCATATAGTGGGCCAGATCAATACCTTCCTTGAAGAGGTCAAGGAGGCATTAGTATCAGAACCCTTCGCCACAGTCCAGAAACAATCTCCTAATTATCAACATATGGATGGACTCTGGTTCTACAAGGATCGACTATACATTCCCTCTGGTCACCTCTGCAAGAAAATCATTAGCTGGTGTCATGATAGCTTGTCAGCAGGTCATTGGGGTCAATCTAACATCACCAACCTCGTCTGACGTTCTTTTTACTGGCCAAACCTAAGAGAGGAAGTCCTGTCGTACATTTCATCTTGCCCGATGTGTGCCATGTCCAAGAATCTCACAGGCAAGCCAATTGGCCTCCTTACCCAGCCAGAAATACCTCAGCGTCCCTGGGGACACTTATCCACTGATTTTATTGTTGATCTTCCCATCTCGGATTCCTGCACCTGCATTATGGTAACTATCGATACCCTTATGAAGATGGCGCATTTCTCCCCATTGGCTGGTTTACCCACCACAGCCAGAATGGCCGAAATATTTGCCAGAGACATTTTTCGTCTTCATGGTCTTCCGGGCAAGATAACCTCGGACAGAGGCAGCCAATATATCTCAAAATTTTGGAAGGCACTATGTAAACGTGTAGGCATAGACTGAGCCCTGTCCTCAGGTTTCCACCGACAAACTAATGGCCAGACAGAGAGACTTAACACCACACTTGAACAGTATCTCAGATGTTTTACCAACCAACTTCAAGACAATTGGGTTCAGCTCCTTCCCACTGCCGAATTCACATACAATAACTCCAAACACTCTGCCACTGGTCTCACCCGTTTCTATTGCAATTATTGTGTTCATCCTAGAGCTATCTGTCCCATCTCTTCATTACAAAGCAATTCCCCATCAGTAGAATCTATCTTGCTGGACATCGCTGAAGCTCATAAGACTGCCAAGTGCAGTTTGGAGAAGAGTCTTAGTATCTACAAGAAACAAGCTGACCAACATCGGCGCAAGGCCCCCGAATGGACCAAAGGAACTAAGGTGTGGCTTTCTACCAAATTATTGCCTAGGTGGGTTCGGCCCTCTAAGTTGTCTCCCCGATTTCTGGGTACATTTCCTGTCCTGGAAAGGATTAACTCGGTGGCCTACAAGATCCAATTGCCTCCCCATCGCCGTCGCATTCATCCTGTCTTCCATTCCTCCCTTCTCAAAGAATTCCTACCTGAGACACGCCGCAAACCAGTTCACCTCCGAGATTTGCAGCAGGAGAATACTCAGGATGAGTATGAGGTCTCCAAGATCCGAGACTCTCGGTTTTACCGAGGGCGACTTCAATACCTCATATCCTGGAAGGGATTCCCCAGATCGGAAGACTCTTGGGAACCGGTGCACAATATAAAGGCCCCCTGACTATTGGCTTGTTTTCACTGGACCCATCCTGGGAATCCTGGTGGAGTTGGCATAAAGAGGGGGCATACGGTCACAAACCTATTCGGGTGGCAGTGGTTGCCGCGGATACGGCTTCACCGCCATTGAGCTGTCCCATCACGTCTCCCTACATTCGGTTGCAATGTTCTAGTTGTTTTTCCCCAATCGGCGCCGCCAGGAGTACTTCCTCCCAGTCAACCCTGCGGTCGGAGCGTTGCAACCGTCCAGCTCCCGCGCTGCTCTTTACGGTGAAACGCTAGTTTGTTCTCCCTTTCGTTTCATACCGAAGCCTGCCTCTTGCTTTGTTTTTTGCACCTTCTTCCTCTCTGCCTTCTCTTGGTCTCCGCTCCGCTGTGCGCTCGTCTCGTCTCCTCTTCTTCTCACTTCATTTGCCTTTCGGGGTATCCATTCTTGGTACCTCCCCGCTTTGCCTTCCTCTTTCCCTGTTTTAGCCTCTGTTATCTTTTCAGCTGCCCCTTTTTGCTGTGTCCTTTTCCGGTTCCTTGTTACCGTATCCTGCTCATATTACTGCTAAATCACCATTGTTCTAAATCTGCCTCCAGTATTTTGCCTCGGCAAGATTTCACCTAGTCTGCTCTACCACGGACTCCAACCTACGACCTCTACCACCTGGGCCAGCATCTTCCAGAACCTTGTGGGGTTTTTTTCTGCCTAAGGGCTTTTTCTCCCAGACTTGCCTGCACCGGGGCTGCAGTCGTGGAGTGGTCCACATTAAGGATCCACTACGGCTCCTCCTCGTTTCAGGTCACTGCCTTCGAAACAGAAGAAGGATTATCGGGCCCATCGATAAGGCATTGAGGAGACAGAAACCGAATTCTCAGGTGAGGAGAGTGGTGACTTTAGTGAGGAGATGGGGTCCTTAGACCGTGGCATCCCAGATACCTCAGAGACAGTTCAGGATATTGACGGTATTGACATAGACCCCCTTAGATGAAATACAATCTGTATATCATCAGCATAGTTTTGGAATGTAACGCCTTATTCCCTCAATAAAACATGAAGGGGTTTAACGTATATGTTAAATAACAAAGGAGATAAACACAAACCCTGTGGCACACCACAGGTAAGTACCTCTGAGTGGGAAAGAAAACCCTTAATTTGCACCCTAGTTGTTCTGTTCCTTAGAAAAGCATCAATCCAGGAGCAGGCCTTATTAGAAACAGCAGCATCCTCTTTCAGATGACCAATTAGGACAGTATGATTCAAGGCATCAAATACTGCGGAAAGATCCATCAAAATGAAAAGCCCAATATTACCTTTGTCCGAGATATTTAGGGGTGTATCTTTCACATGAATCAGCGCAAGCCAAGTGCTTCTGCAAGCATGAAAGCCTGATTGTCTCCAAGAAGATTACACAACTCAGGATGTTCTTGAAATTATTTTTTTGCCATCTTATCGATCATCTTTAAACGAAAAGGAAGGAAGGAAAGGAGATGACTCCACCAGATAATGCACTGCAATGCTGAAGTCAAACTTTACTTCAGGTCGAAAAAGAAACCAATATCAAATAGAAGTCAACTCTGTATGTAAGTTTTGCAAACAAGAACAACTCATCTTATTACTGCAAAACAGAGCTCAGTAACTGTTCACCAAAGATAGTATCAGAATCATCCCCCAACGTCAACCGGCATTGTGATTTGTGGCAGGATTCCTAGATTGCAAATGTTCAACCAAGGGTCTCGTGGCAGTGCCTGGATAAACTGACCTTTTGGTGGATTATATTAGGTCTCCTGAAATAGCAAGATTCTTAATCCTTTTCTAAATATGAGGAGAATGTGCTTGTTCCTTAAGACAGCAGGTAGGCGATTCCGTTTATGAAATCTTAGAACTGAGAAATATGCACTGTGTGTTTTGAACCTGTTAATTTATGCACTACTAACAACAGATTATGTTGTAAATGGAGTGTTCTGGCTAGTCTGGATACCTTTATTCTGCAAGTGAGAGACAGGGGTCTAGTGCTATGAGTAAATTGGCAAATAAGGTACATACATGTTACTAGTGTAGAGACTGGGAGCCAATGAAAAGAGACCAGAGCTAGCGTTACATGGTTAAATTTGAGATGGTCCATCAAAAGCATGGTGACCAGTGTGTCGAAAAGACAAATGCTCTGCAGGAGTACGGGGAGGACTACAGCCAAAACTACCTACTCAGCCCCACACTACTACTACACCAGCAGTGACCCCATTCATAAAGGTAAAACAGGCACAGCCTGAAAGATATACCTCCCTCACTTTGTGTGGTAATGCAGGCTGAGGGCAGGCTACATATTCAGTAGGGATGTGAGCTGATAACAGTAGCAAACCAAACCGCTTTAGTACATTGGTTCCAAAAATGAATGTCCAATCAACTTTTAATGAAACAATAAAATGCAATCGACTAATCAGCAAACACTAAGAAAATCCACTGAAACACTTTTGTGAAAGGGCTCGCTTGGTTGATAAGCAGGGATGTGCAGGCAATCAGATTGGGAAAGAGGCGTTCTTAAAGGAAACAAGGTAGAAAAGGGAGCATTAAAAGTCACTGGGTTCCCATGAAGTGGACCATGGGGACAGGGCCTTTACACAGTACCTTTAACTATTGCCTCTGGTGCTTAACAGCATTGAGCTGGGTTTCTTGGAGCTTTACCTGCAGCCATGCCAATGTCAAGACATTCGGTTAATGCAATCCAATTGGCAGTCGGCATTGAGTTGGTTAGAAGATGCGGGCCACCAATGCATCGTGCGGTGATCAAGACAGTGAAACAGTGGCTTCTCACCTTTTGGGAACGCAGGTGAGCTGGCGGTGAGACAATGACACAGCTTGGTTGCACCGCAGTTCCTTTATCAGCTTGAAGTGAATCAAGCGCTATTGAGCTACCTCATAGACGTCTTAATTCGGTAGAACAGGATTGTAGTTACTCCTGGGTTGCACGGAGTCCCAATCCACGGGCTTAAGGGCAAGGTGAGACCTTGAGTTTAGCTTGTCTATTCCAGGACATTGATTGGTATCTATAGGGGATCATTCACCACCAGTGAACATGTCTGCAGCCAGCAGAGAGGTCTTGGTCCGCATCAGGTCACCCCCCACTGTTCCCTGGGTATGGTTATGGGACAGAACTAGCCTCTGCTTTGGATGCCCAAATCTTTATCTGTATTGGCAGAGGACTTTGGAACAGACTCCCACAAGAGATCCAGTGGATCCTTCTTCTTATCTTGATGGCCCAAAGATGAATCGAAGAAGCAGGGGGTGCCCCCCAACCTTATAAAGGCAAAGTGTCAGAGGGAATTGGTCCAAAACAAGCCTGCTGTAAGGAAGCAATCCCAGCTGATGTAACAAGTGCATTTGCCTTCTGACATCACATTCAGATTGCCTGACCTGAAGGAAATGGGAGGCATAGGAATTGGAAGAGACCTCTAACAGAAACCAAGATGGTAGCACCCCTCTGTCACCCCACATCTCCCTTCTGGCTATTATAACTCTGCACCTCCTCAAGTTGTCTGGCTTCAAAAGGGACTGCAGTGGTCAGCACCTTCCGGTGAGTGTGGCTTTCTTATGGCAGTGCTCCCTTTGAAGCCAGTATGGCCATGTCCACTTATTGTAAGCGACATTGGGGTTGTTTTTGCCCAATGGCGCTTATGATTTTAATAGGTAGCTTGTTTTTGAGACAGTCAGACCAGACACTAATACACAGCAGTCCTGCCATAGCTAGGCCCTGCTCAACTGTCATGACCTACAGAACGAGCCCCTTTTGGACTTCCAGGTCCTTGTCTCAACGGGGCTTGCACTCCCTGGTACTCCCAACATGGCCATCCAGCGTGAAACACCTTCCTTGCTCTAAACGTTGGACGTAGCGTGTTCTATTAATAGACCACGCCCCTGCAGCTCTGCATGTCTCAATGCTATTGCGAAGTAGCGTCCAGACGTGTGTTCCGTATGCTTGCGGTATTGTTATCCTTGATTCTATCCCAACCAACCCCATTCCTAGACCCTTTCCCTTCTTTCTTGCTTCCTGGACTCGTGTGCTGAGTAGCGCACTCTCTTAATTTCCCGGATTCCTGGATTGTTGCATCACAGAAATTTGAACGCACGCTGGAGTCGGAAGAGACTTGTGCAGCCTTATTCAAGACTCGATCTGTCCGTAAGAAGGCATCGACCAAGAAATCCAGCAAAGATCGGACTCAGTTGAGAAGGGGGGAACTCCTTGACACTTTGAGACGCCACCCGACCGAACATGATATGGACATGGAAGCGGCCGTCCAGGACCTGATGTGTGGCATGCAAGAGCTATCAACCGAGGTACAGAATCTAAAGGCGGAAAAACGCTGCTCTCAAACAATTAATGCTATCCCGTGATTCTGCCACAAAAGAAAGTGTCTTGCTGGGCGGCATAGTGGACAAATATGATGGGTCAGCAAAAACCCTTCGTGGATTCCTAGGTCCATGTTTGGTCCACTTTACTTTTAAGCCCTGCTATTTTTCGACACCCAGGGCTAAGGTGGGTTTCATAATTTCCAACCTTTCAGGAAATGCTTTAACCTGGGCTACGCCCCTCGTTAATTCCGGCGATCCTCTCCAAGATGATTATGATGGGTTTATACAGGCCCTTAAAACCATGTTTGACCACCCAGAGCAGCAGAGCAGGTCTATAGTGCCCAGGAACGCCTGTTAGACTTTCAGCAGGGATCCCAGGATATGCTCACCTATGTAACCCGATTCAAGCAATTAGTCAAGGAAGCTGATTGGTCCCCTGAGACGAGTTTGACCCTTTTCAGGAGAGGATTGAATGAGGAGATTAAGGATGAGTTGGCCAGAGTGGCTCGCCCAAACTCATTCCAGGCACTAATGGACCTCGCCATGCAAATAGACTTTCGTATGCAGGAAAGGAAGGCAGAGAAGAAGAAATCCAGAGGAAATCCTCCAAAAGTGTCCTTTGAGAGCACCACCAAGACGCCCACAAACCCAGGCTCAGTCACTGAACCAGAACCCATGCAGATAGGAGCCTTCCGTGGACCTATATGCCCGCAAGAAAGGATGAAAAGGATTCATACGGGGTTGTGCATGTACTGTGCCTCAGACAAACACTTGGTTAGAGAGTGTCCTCTAGCCCCTCCTCGGCGTTCGGGAAACGCCAGCTCCCGATCCTAGATGGAGCAGAGCTTTGGGAGAGAGATGTTTGCTCCACATCAATTCCATCCTTAAACTCTCCTGGACAAAACAATTTGGTGATACTACAGGCCTTCCCATCGCCCTCCAAGAATAAGACCTATTCCATTCTGGCCTTGGTAGACTGCGGAGCTATGGGAATTTTCATTGATCAAGACTGGTTTGTTAGTCATCATATTCCATACGAAACACGAAGCACCATGCAGCCGGTGGAAGCAATAGACGGGAGACCCCTCACTTCAGGACCCATAAGCCTGCAGACAAAAGAGATCCAGCTTTCTATAAACCATCACCAAAAGCGGATTAGATTCAACATCATTAAGTCAGCTCATTACCCCATGGTATTGGGTATGCCCTGGTTACAGAAGCACAATCTGTATATCAATTGGACAGCAGGATCACTATTCCTAGGCTCAGAGTTTTGTATGTCTCACTGTCTATTCCTGGATCCCTCCTTGACACCCCCTAAAGAACCACCAAGAGACCAGCAAACACCACTCATGGTTTCCAATATCATACAAGTCCCTGAGGCCTATCAGGGATATGCTGATGTATTTTCACCTGCCATAGTCCAGGCCTTACCCCCACACAGACCTGAAGACTGTGCCATAAATACAGATCCCTCAGCAGTGATTCCCTCCGGCAGAATGTTCATCCTTTCCGAACCTGAGAAAAAGGCCCTCTAAGAATACCTGCATACCAACCTTGAAAATGGCACCATAAAACCTTCAAAATCTCCAGCGGGTGCTTCGTTGTTCTTTGTCCCCAAGAAGGACACCAAGGAACTCAGACCTTGCCTCGACTATCGTGGCTCAAATCAATGCACCCTCAAAGATCGGTACCCACTGCCCTTGATCTCGGATATCCTGGAAGCTGTGAGAGGTGTGTAATATTCAAGAAGTTGGATCTCCGGGGTGCCTATCATTTGATCCGTGTCCGGGAAGGAGACGAATGGAAAACAGCCTTTAGAACACCCTTTGGTCACTATGAATATCTAGTCATGCCCTTTGGACTAACTAATGCCCCCACAGTTTTTCAACGTTTCACGGATAGGGTGTTTTCTGACATGTTATTCCTCTTCGTCATTGTCTATCTGGATGACATATTGATCTTTTCCAAGGATCTTCTAAAGAATGAAGAACATGTAAAGGCAGTATTACAACAACTCCGTGAACACAAACTTTTAGCCAAACCCGAAAAATGCTTGTTTCACATTACTTCTGTTCACTACCTAGGATTCATCCTTAGCCCAGAAGGAATTGGTATGGACCCTTCAAAGGTAAAGGCCATACTGGCATGGCCCGCTCCCACGTCCGTGAAACAAGTTCAATCCTTCCTGGGGCTTGCCAACTTCTACCGGAAGTTCATATCCACCTTTTCCGAGATCGTTCAGCCGATCGTTGCTCTCTTGAAGAAAGACACCCCCTTTATCTGGTCTACACCGCAAGATAAGGCATTCCAACGTTTAAAGGCAGAGTTCACGCAAGCCCCCATCTTGGCCCAACCCGACATAAATCGACCATTCCTAGTGGAAACGGGTGCCTCTAACTACGCCATAGGAGCGGTCTTGAAGCAGGAATTTGAGGATAAACTGGAACACCACATTGCTTACCTTTCACAAACCCTGACTCACAGTGAGACACACTACTCCGTCCTGGAAAAGGAACTATTAGCCATCCGCCAAGCCTTCACTGAATGGTGACATCTACTTCTGGGTGCTAGATATCCAGTTCAGGTCTGCACGGACCATCGGAATCTTCAAATTCTACAGTCATTGGAGTGTAGGAACAGTCGGCAGGTGCTTTGGGCCTACTTCTTTGCCCAGTACCAGTTCCACATCACTCATGTTCCCGGATCACAAAACCTGATTGCTGACGCCTTATCTCGACGTCCTGACTATGTAGCTACTGAAGATAGGGCCTATCCTAAGATGTTTCCCCACACAATCTTTGTAGCTCAAGCAGTCAATCTCCTGGAAGAAATTCGAGTGCAAACCCAACCCTCTGATCTCTGGAAGGATATTTCAAGGAAGAATCAATGGAACCTAAGAGTCAAGGAAGGATATTTATTCAAGGACAATGCACTGGTCATTCCTACACAGAAATTACAACAAATAATAATAAACCTCTGTCATGATACCCTTCACTCCGGACATCATGGCATAACAAACACCCTCCGCCTCATACAAAGACAGTTTTGGTGGCCTGGAATGAAGACCAACGTACAGCAGTACATCAAAGCTTGTACTATCTGTAGTCAAAATAAACATGATAACAAGAGACCGGCGGGTCTTCTACTACACCTACACTGCCAACAAGGCCATGGGAATTCATTGCTACGGACTTCATTGTGGAATTACCACCTTCCTGAGGATACCCGACCATCATGGTTACCATTGACTTGTTCTCTCATGTGGCTCATTTTACACCCCTGTGTAAGCTACCATCCTCGTCTGAACTTGCTGGAATCTTCCTGGAACACATATTCCTTCCTTTCAAGATCATATCTGATTGAGGACCTCAATATGTTTCACAATTCTGGAAACATCTCTGTCGCATTTTGGGAATCCAATGCGCCCTATCATCAGGCTATCATCCCCAAACCAACGGGACCACAGAACATGTTAATCAGACCCTGGAACAGTATCTTCGATGTTCTGCCACCAAGGTTCAGGATGACTGGTCACTCCTGATACCCGTGGCTGAATTCGCCTACAACAATTTTGATCATTCAGCACTTAAGACTAGTCCCTTTTATTGTAGCCAAGGTTTCCATCCATCGGTTCTACCCTCTGTTCTCCCTCATCCTACACCAGTACCTACTGTGGACTCCTGGATCGAAACCCTCATCAAAGTACACCAGGAGGCCAAAGAAAACTTAGAGAAGGCCAGAACACAGACTAAGAGGTACACGGATTCCTAAAGAAGACCAGTGCCTTCTTATGCAATTGGTGATCAAGTCTGGTTGTCCTCGAAATTATTACCCTGATATCTACGGCCAAACAAATTGGCCCCTCGGTACTATGGTCCATTTCCCATCAAGGAAATTATAATTCCAGTCTCATACCAGATCAAACTACCGGACTCCTGGAAGAAAATTCACCCAGTTTTTCACACATCCTTATTAAAACCCTACATCCAATCCTCCCCGAAATCCTGTAGAACCCCTCCTCTGCTGGTCGACAACCAACCGGAATATGAAGTGTCCCGAATTTGCGACTCCAGGTATAAACGGGGTCAGCTTCAATACCTGGTTGAATGGAAGGGATATCCTCCTAGTGAAAGAACCTGGGAACCACTTTCTAATCTCAAGACCCCTCAACTGCTCAGAAGATTTCACCTCATACACCCGGGCAAACCTGGAGGAACGGGTCTTCGGAGGAGGCATGCTGTCATGACCTACAGAACGCGCCCCTTTTGGACTTCCTGGTCCTTGTCTCAACAGGGCTTGCACTCCCTGGTACTCCCAACATGGCCATCCAGCGTGAAACACCTTCCTCGCTCTACAGGTTGGACGTAGCGTGTTCTATTAATAGACCACGCCCCCCGCGGCTCCACGCGTCTCAATGCTATTGCGAAGTAGCGACCAGACGTGTGCTCCGTAGCTAATGGTATTGTTATCCTTGGTTCTATCCCAACCAACCCGATTCCTAGACCCTTTCCCTTCTTTCTTGCTTCCTGGACTCGTGTGCTGAGTAGCGCACTCTCTTAATTTCCCGGATTCCTGGATCGTTGCATCCCGGAACTTTGAACGCACGCTGGAGTCAGAAGAGACTTGTGCAGCCTTATTCAAGACTCAATCCGTCCGTAAGAAGGCATTGACCAAGAAATCCAGCAAAGATCGGACTCAGGTGAGAAGGGGGGAACTCCTTGACATCAACAAGCTGACACTAGGGTGATATCAAATTACTGTGGATGTAAATTTGTGTGATCCTAGTAGCCACAATGCCACAAATGGGCATAGCTTATATTTACGGGTTTACCTGCCCCAGGGCTGACACTCTTACACAATTATTTTAATTTGGGTCCGAGCTGCAGACTGTTTAAAAGCCACCTCTGACTCAGGGAACTTTGTGTTTAAAGAGCTGTCAGGAAAGCACATGTGATTTTTAAACCTTTCCTGTGCAACTGCAGGGGTGGTGTTGAGGATGCCAGGAATATGTCTCAGCAAAGACACATATGTGCAGTATAATTTTGGCATGAAGCATTTATGAAAGGAGGGTCTGATTGAGAAACCTCACTTTCAGAAACAGAATTACCAGCATAATTTAATGTAATAAAAATCAAAAAGTTAAGCCTATCCTGCCCTTACCAGATGGCATTCTGTCAGACACCACCATTTCTCGCCATCACCAAATGGAATTCGATCACATGCGCCCCCTCCCTCAGCCAAAAACAGTTGAGTGATACCCTTCTAAGAGTCTCGCTATCTTAAGGCAAGGACACCTACGGAGGCCCTCTGCATTGGAGTGCTGTGATCCAGGTTTACGCTGGGTTTCCATTTTCAGTCCCTCTTTGGGCTTATGGCCAAGCATAGTAACTTGAGATTCTCTGCCTGCATGGCCATTAACCACCTCAGAGACCTATGGTCAGTTTGGATTGCGAAAGCAGACCCAAAAATGTAGGGCTTCAGTTTGTGTATTGTCTGGACTACCGCAAATGGCTACTTTTCAGTTCCGAACCTGCTGTGCTCTTGCTTTCTCAGGCGCCTGATAATTTAGGCACATGGTTGTTTGAGCGCCTCAGAGTTTAGCTGTGCTAACACTGCTCCAATTCCAAATTCAAAGAAATCTGCCTGTATAATAAATTCCTGCCCATAATCTGCAATCGTTAGAACTGGGACCCTGCAGAAACAATCTTTTAAGTTCTGAAAAGCTGTTTGGCAGGCAGGAGTTCAGGTGAACCTTTTTGGCAACTTCTTTGATGTCAAGCCATTCAAGAGAAGGTCAATTTTCCCATATCCCTTGACCAGAGACCTTTATCCAGTGAGGTCTAAGACGTCTCTCACCTGTATACAGGGTTTGAAATTCAGGGGAGCTGGGAGCTATTTAGCATACTACCCAACCAACATAACATGCCCCTGCAGGGTTACCCTATAAAATCCTCCAAACCAAACCCTCATGCCTCTTGGCTCGTACCTTCATACGATCTCTGAATCTCCATCTCACCAATCCAGAGAGTTGGGCACATAGTTCTGCAATTTAGCCTGTCTCCGTTTCTGTTATTTACGTGGGTACCCTGGCAGTGTCTCGTCCCCCACGGCCCCATTGTCCAACTCATGCGCTCCAGTGTCATCCTCAGGTGTACCTGGGAGCTCACGGCCACCTCTCTGTCTGAGAAGTCCATCTGCTGCTCCTGTTCACTTGCAGCCTCTTATAGCAACCTCCAATTAGGCTGCTCCTCCGCTCCTTCATTGGCAGAAATCTTCCTAAACCATCTACGGTTCCACGTTCCTACCTCTACCGACCTCCTAGACGTAGTCATGGATTCCTTATGGTGTTTCATCTTCCAGCTCGTACGGAATGCACAGCTAATGCGTAGGCTTGTGGTTCCGGTTCAGCGCTATGTCTCCTACTTGAATTGGGGACAGCTCCATGCCACTCCTAACAGATTCCTGCTCATTGCGGATCTGTCGTTCCTTTTGAACTTTGTCAGCGTCAGTGTCCGCCCCCACCTCCTGGACTCATGCTCCGGTACTAACAACCGAATCGTCTTCCCTATCAGCTCCTCCGCCGGGGCAATTCTCGCCGCCATATGTGGGGTGGTGCAGTATGGCATCAGGAACAATGTTAGAGCTGTTTCCAGTGCAGTACCCTGCACCCGCGCTATCTGAAACACCTTATTCAAAGTGTGCATGAAGCGCTCCACATCCCCATTGGCCCTGGGCCAGCACTGAGTGATGCGAATATGCTTAATGGCATTGTTAGTGACAAAGTCCTTGAAACAGTGATCAATTATACAACCTCTGCATCAGGGGCAGTCTGTGCACTGCAAAGATCTTTGTGAGCACCGGTATTACTGTCTCAGCTGCCGCTGACTGTACAAATCGCACCTCTTGATACCTAGAAAAATCATCCAGCACCACCAAGAAGTTTTGGTTTTGCAAAATCGTCCCAAAGTCCATGCTGATCGCTTGCCACTGGCCCACACTTTTTACCGGTCACTCTATTGGGGCTGTTTCTGCATCTTTCGATGTCAGGCTCTACCTGTAGCTGGACAGCACCTTCTCCACCCTTCTGTACAGGACAGGGAACCATACTTCTTCCCGCAGCCAGCCTTTTGATTTGGCAGCCCCTTGGTGTCCTGTATGAGCTATCCCAATCACCCACTCTCTTAACAGGACCCCTTCCACTCCTGATGACTCCCTAACTCTCCAGAGCCCCTCAAGGAATGACCTTGTATCCAGCGTTGTAAGGAACTCATGGTGGCAACAGTAAAGACGGACACAAGTGATCACAGTTCAAGGGTGTTTTTTAAACTGTAAATGCGGGATGGAAAAACACCGAATCTAAACCTAAATCTAAGATGGGAGCAAGCTACAACCATCAAATAATAAAAATAGTGGCGTCTTGTCAAATAAAAGGCCTATGCTAAAAATAACTATTGCCAATCTTTACGCTAAATACACCAAAGAGTGTGGGATAGGATTCACAGGAAAGAAAGAAGAGTTCACAAGTAATAAGTCAGGGTGAAGTTGTCAGGGTCTCCATTCCCCACGTTTTGGACCATGAGACAAGGTGTAACTCCTGAGTACAACACACTCCCGAGATTTCCCAGCACGAGAAAACAGTTCTGTTTTTAGGTATCAGGACAATCGATGGCCAAGTCTCTTATCCACAAAAAGTCTCTTGACTCCGCTGACCTGATGTGTTCAAGATAACAAACAAAAAGTTCCTTTCAGAATGCACGTTGGGTGATGTCCTTTCACCCCTGCGTGCCAGGACCTTCGGTAGATGGGTTTCTTGCTTCCGGGGGCCTGACAAGTTCAAAATGAACAAACAAAAGTTCAACAAAAGTTTCAAAGTTCTTCTCTCATTATACTTGGGTGACACCTCTCCACCCCTGGGTCCCCCTCTTACGGGCTCAGACGCCTCTCAAATATTAGCCTCCCTCCATCGGGATTTCTCCGGCATGCATTCAAAGACTTTCTCGGTTGCGTTCATGGGTCGATTGGTGATGGCTTTTCACCCCTTGTATCCCGCTCTTCTAGCCTAAGTCCCTTCTCGACTGTTAGCCTCCCTCCGCCGTGTTCACTACGGCTTTTAACACAATTTCATCTGTGACATTCACAAATCTTAATGTCTTTTTAAACAGTTAACTGTGGATATCCCTCTGCCGGGTTCACACTTGTCAAAACACTGTTAATCAGGATTTTTGGCTTTGCCCCTTCTTTATTGGCATCCCTCGGTCGGGTTCACTCTTACCAACATTTCCAAAGTACAGTTACCTGAACAGTTCTTACAATGCAGGATTTGCTTCCCTTAGTTTCACAATCATGTCAGTCAAAGGCATTCGTCTGTACAGATTATTTTACTAGACCCCTGTATGACCACTTTAACCCCCTTCTTGCCTTTCTCCCAAGGCCTTCTGGTAATGGTAGTTTCAACAATATGGTAATCGCCCAGAGTTTCTCGAGTGAGCACGCACATGGTGCCGGACTCCTCTAATGCTGGCTTTCCCTTTGCGTATCAATAGTTCTTTGTACTTTCTTTAATTTGCAGCTTGCTACTTTTGTTCCACACAGTTTCGTTTCATATCGATTTGCCCCTCAACTCACCGGCTGTGATGAATCGCTTTTCTTTTCTTGTCTCTGGAGTCAAAGTCGGTACCATGGGGCACACGTCTCTCCCAGGCTTGGTTGTCAGCGGAGGAGGGCCCTGTGTACCGTTGATATCTGCTGCAACACATGCTGGCTTTTGTTTGCCATCTTACAGTTCCTTCTGCAGAGGTTTCACAGGCCTTGGTCGGAAAGAGCAAGGTCGCTTCTCTTCTTGGCACCCTCTTGATTTGCACCGTCTTTCTCCTCCTCTTGAACTGCTGTGCTGAGTTAGCTCTCTCGAAGTGCGGCCTGCCTTGCTCGTATTGTGCTCTCATGCTCCACCTTTTTTCCTTGTGGGGAAAGGAAAGGGCTGTCAGGTGTATGTGAGTGTGGTCAATTGTCTGGCTCTGCCTGACCCTTGTGTTGGTAAATAGCTCTAGGGTTAGTCTGCTGTCTTCCACGGGGTAATAAAGTGTGTGTGTCAAAAAAGGGGGGTTTGTCATGAGAAATTATATTCTTCGTCCTAGGTGGGTTAGTATATTCAGAAGGGTGAGATTGATAGGGTTTGTGAGGTAAACGGTAAAGACTGGGATTATTCGGGTAGGATATATGAAAACAGGGATTCTGGGAGAGGTAGTTTCCAAGTGTAATGGGGTTTGGCTCCTAGTTGATTTACCAGAGGTGTAGAGATGATTGGATTTTATGAGGGAGCTTCTTTGGGCAGAAGGGAGGTAGAAGTGGAATAACAAAAAAAAAACTCATGGACTTTGTCCCCCTCACTTTCTTCCTCTGTATAATACTGCGACTCCCTCTGGGTATTCCCCTGAGCATAATCCTGGGTTCCCCGATCCAGGTGATCCTCCCTCGCTCGTCTACCCCTAAGGTTGGGATCTGAGAGGGCAAGTTCATCCCTTACCACCTGAATAAGGGATTCCTGGGATATACTTGGGAGAATACCCTCAGGTTTTTAACAGCGTGTATCGCACCTGCTCTGCCAGGAACCATGCCACTGTCCGCCATGCAGCGGATCCATGATCTTCTGCAGCCCACTTTGGCTCATCGTTGCTTCAGCTATCTTGCGCAGGGACATCGACTTGGGGACTACCAGGTGGGTGATCATGTTCACCACCTCCTCTGCATCATGCTCCAACCCTTGCATACCTTGTGCCACTTCCAATGGATGTTGGGACGGATGAGCCCGGATTCCCTGCACCCACCCTGAACTGAAGCATAACCCTGTAGTCTTTCAATTGTAGCATCCACCTTTCCAACCTCTGAGGTTGTAACATTAAGCCTTGCAGGATGGGCAGAAGCAGCTTGTGGTCTGTTACCAACGTCATAGGGTGTCCAAATATGTACAGATGGAAATGCTTGCACCCTCATAACACCCCCAGTGCCTCCCGCTCTATCTGGGAATACCTTCTCTCTGTTACCGTCAGAGCTTTGCTTCCAAAAGCGATGGGTGTATCAGTACCACCCATAAGCCCACCATGCTGGCATCCAACACGATTTCCGACTCCTTCATCAAGATCAAAGAATGCCATGCTAGCTTCCCCCACAATGGCAGCTTTGGCATTAGCAAATGGCTTCTGAGCCTCTAGTCCCCACCCCCCAGTCAGCATACCTTTTGATGAGCGCTCATAGAGGTTCTATGATGGGGGCCAGATTGGGTATGAGCCTGCTGCAAAAATTGATCATGCCGAAGAAACTACATACCACTGACGGATTGCCAGGGGGTAGGAAGTTCTTTACTGCCGCCATCTTTTGATGGTCTGCCAAGATCCCTTCTCCCTGGACGACGAACACAAAAAACTGCATACTGAGCTTTAGGAATTGGCACTTGTCTTTTTTCATTGATTAGACCTTTTCCCTGCAGATGCTAAAACACTGTTTCCACCAGTGCTATATGTTCCTGCTCTGTTTTGCAGTTGATTAGGACATTGCTCGGCCACCAGTAACTCCCTCAACCTTTTGTACTGGAACAAATCAGTGTGGGTGGAGAGTGTTGTGAATGCCCGTTGGTCCTCATGGAAGGGACTCTGGTGATACCCTGCTCTTAGATCAAAGGTAGAAAACACAGCCTCCCTCTGCAAGTCAGCCAGAATGCCATCCAGCGTGGACGTCAGATGCCATTCTCTCTTGATCTCCCTACTGGGGAGACACATGCCCACGCATATCCACACTGGGCATGGGCCTCCCCAGCTGCTTGGGTTTGGGTGCAATAACAGTGGGTGACACCCAATGTGTGGGATCAACCACCCTTTCTAATACTCCTGCCTCAGCGATGCACCTTAGATCCTCTTCAACCTTATTTCTCAAGTGCAACAATATTCGTTGATATTTTGCACCGTCTGGTCAATGTCTAGCAAGAAGCAATTGAGTTTTCGTTACGAGCGGGACTTGTTGCTGCCACGACTGGTAAGACACCAGACATTGGGACAGCTTTAGTAATTGTGGCATGTATGCAGTGCTGCTGTCCGAGTTGTCTCGCTCTTGATCCAGGAAATGCAGTATGTTTACAGAGACATCCACTTGCAGTGAAATTCTGGCTTTGTGAAATTGTCACAGTCGGATGACCCTTATTCATTTTGGATTTTCTTTCACTATTTTTGATGGATTGGAAGTAGACTAATTTCTCGATGGAACTTGGTTTCTACACAGGGGTTCAAGAAAACGGACATTCACGGATAGAGGAACTTTAAACCAGAGGATCATAGACGACTTCTTGTCTAGGTGGCTTATGGTTGCTCAGGAGAATAGAACATTTACCTTGTTTGGACAATGATGGACATTGTTTTTAGTATCCCTGTGAAAGGTCCAGCATTTAGAGTACATTTTGACCGAAACATGTAGAGTTAGAACAATACAATTGGGGTATGGTTTAAATATGTCAGGTTCATTCGTCCAAAACAGTTCTATTTTGATACTAGTGCCCACACAAACAGTGGGAGTAAGGGTATGCTATTGAAGTTTCATCTGATTCTGTGTTCGAATTCTGCCTTTTTTCATGTATCCTCTGCTTTCATTCATGAGTTGTATGTTGTTTTACATGATGTGTCTTGTCAAAGGGATTTTATATGTTTAATGTGATATGTTTAATAAAGTGGATTGTATTTGTTTGTTATAACATCTATGCACCATCCATTCACCCCTTAATGTTATTCCCTCTTTTAGTCAAGTTACCATGTGTAGCCCTACCATTTGCCCTACCGGGCACCTGGGGTCCCTTGAAATATGTCCTGATATTCCTTGCATAGTCTTTCCACATCTGTCTGGTACACACTGTACGCAAAATGTACCAACCCTAGTGATTCAGCCATGTGACAGCTGAGGAGAGTGTCTTTAGCTTCGGGTGTAACATAAAACGTGGCCAGCGTTGATAGTATCATGGAACACCTGTGTGCCGCTGGAAATTTCTTTTGGAGGGACAGGGCCTTCTAGTCTTTATCCTGCCACTTCTCAGTATGTGGTTTCGGTCTGTGTTCTGCCACTGAGGTCCAGACTAGACCTTGGCAGTGTAGCTCTTAGTTTTGACCTTTTGGTGAACAAAACCCCTTGGATACCCTTATGGCACCCATGGGTGACGGTGCACCATTGTACCCCTTGTGTGTGTTTTTGGGCATCTGTGTGTTGCCCACAGAGCAAGGTATGGGCTGGTGGCAGCTTCATGCTGACTTGACAGTGGATCTGAATTTCCTCCATTTTTGGGACACCCAGGCCCTGCCATAGGAATCAATGGATTCCTGAACAAAGGCAAGATGGCCACTGTAGCCTCTTGGTTTGTATTGCCTTTACCCTCTGTTTCCCAAAGTCCTGGTAAGCCCTGACTCTGTCCCCTTACCCCTGACAGGCTTTTGGGTGGAAGGACCATATATGGCTCTGGGGCTGCCTACTTCCAGACTAGCTGGAGCCTTCTGAGGGGCTGTGTGTTGTCGGTACACCCTTGGGGTAGAACCTGTATGAAGTACTTTTTTTTTTTGTTTTTTTTTTTTCGTGCTTTGGTGAACGGTTTTATTAGCAATAGCAAAGCCACGGGACAACAATGAACCAATGACAGTACGAGACTGGGCACCAGCAACCCCCGCGTCCCCTCAATGCACTGCGTTATATACTGGAAGGTACACGTGCATTTCAGTGGAGAAGGAGGTGTGGACATTAGACAAACAGTGTGGCAGGTGTGAGGACAGAGTCTCGGCATACAAGTCTCAGGCAGTGGCTGCGTTCCCATTCTCAGAACAATACAATCTGGCTGCAAAACATAATGTTAAAGTAAGTCCTGCAAGGTAAGCTACTTTTACAGTTCTCACATGGTTTCGGATAGGGAAGCTTGCTTGCTACATGCTTACATCCGTCTGCTAAAGTCGCCTTGCCTAAGAGAGCAGAAGCTAAAACGAATCCCTCAGTCTCGTCACTTCCCCCACTAGTGGGGGAGCCTTCTCATGGGGCCAGGGATGTGAGGCTGCTACCCGATAGTCCCCCTGGGGGTGGTGCTCAGCAGAATGATTCCATGGAAGGGGAACCTGTCTGTGGGAGAGGTGGAGACTATCGAGGCACAACACAGTATGATAATTACCCCTCTACCTCTAAAGCCAAATCTGTACACACTGTTAGTCACAACATTCATATCCTCTGTACCCCTTCTTTCTGCTCATAGTTTTTATTTTATTTTTTATTTTGTATTTTTATTAAATCCAACAAAACAATACAAACCAAACAGGCAGTGCATTTATCATCAGATCCATTATACATTTTACTTCAATTCACTGCTTCCCGTGCCCCTCCCCCCAGTCCGAGCCTAACCATCTTCACATTCCATATCTGCATCTTGTGGCTGATTCTCCCCGTCTGTGGGTTCATCTGGGTCCGGAGTTGACCCAAACAGTTCTGCTATTAGCGATTTCCAGGCCATCAGGGACTCTGTTCCCTCCAATCCCCCAGCACTGCTTGCTTCCTGCCATACCGTAGTTTCTGCCTCCGCCCATTTCTGCAAGTCTTTCCACCACACCTCCACCTTTGGTCTATGACATGTCTTCCATCCCATGGCTATTCTTCTCTTTGCCAGCACATATGCCAAGTCTTTCAGTTTGCTCACATGTTTTAGCTTCTTAGATCTTGGGAACCCCCCTAACAAACAAGCCCACCCCGTATCCACTACAATCTTAAACTCCTTCTCAGCCATCTTACGTTCCACCTCACTCCAAAAGCATGCAATGACCGGGCACGACCAGAACATATGTACCATGCCTGCATTCTCCTCGTCACACTTGGGGCATGCCTGCCGTCCTACATTCGCAAATCTCGATATCCTCTGAGGTGTCATATATGCCCTGTGCATGATATACAGTTGTATCTGTTTCAACCTAGCATTTCTGGACACCTCCTTATGATACCCTTGCACCCGTTCCCACATCTTGTCTTTTCATCAGTTGGTGATCTCTTTCCCCACTTTGAGCATCAGCATCTCATATAATCTAGATATTTCGTGCCCCCCTTCCGCTATGTCATAGATCATATCTAATATGGCATCTGGCTCTCCCTCTAGCACAGTTTCAGGCCACATTCCCTTAACTCTTTGCACCATTCTATGGTATGTAATATACTGACCCGGATGCAACCCAGATACATCCCGCAACTCCTCAAAGGCAACGATTGAGCCCTCCTGCCAAATATCTCCCATGGTTGCTAGCCCTACCGGCTCCCAGTGGTTCCCGATTATCTTCCTTAGTTGTGCATCCGCCCCCGTTAATGTAACCAATGGTATCTGCGGAGAGCATGGAGTTGAATTCTCCAACATCTTGCACGCTCTGCGCCTGTCATGATGCCTACCTCCAAGGAGCCAGGTCCGACCCAGCAACCCCAGAGGCAGGCATCATTTCCCCCAGGGGAGTGCCAGCGGGCCCAAGCTGGGGCCCTTTGGACGCAGTCCTGGCGCTTTAGGCGCCAGGCTCATGTTGGACCTCTGTCCTGGCGCCTTAGGCGCCAGGCTCATAAAGCTAGACATGTGTTCAAGTGTTTTAATGTGCACTTACCTGATGCAGACCATGCTGCCACATCCAGGCCCTCTTGAGGCCTGAATAGGAACTACTTTACCTGTGGGACTACTTTCCACCCGGGTGTGGTCGGGGAAGGATACATACCTGATCGGAGGAAGGATACACACTTGGAACTTCTTCCAAAGCTATTTAAACCACACCCAATCAGCAACTCACGCTTCGCGTTGTTCTTCTCCTCGCAGCTGGACGCTCACCGTGTCAGCTCTTGCATCTGGACTTCAGCCACGCCTGTCAGCATCCTGGGTCACCTGCAAAGGGAGACAAGAGACCTACCAGCTAATCTGCACCACGGAGACATCACCGACGATCCTGAAAGGGAAGAAAATCATTTTTAAAAGCATTTAGTTACGATCGCTGCAGCGCTGCATTTCACTCACCTTTCCTGGGTTCCTCCATCTTCAGCAGCGATCATCCGGATACACAGCCACTTCCCAGAGCCTAGAGAAAAAGACAAGAATAAGAGGTGAGAGAAGGAAGGGAATAGGAAAAGCTCAGTTTCCTTCTAAGACTTACCTGTTGGGTCATTCCCATTTCATTTCGGGTCTTGCTGCATCCAAGCAGGATCCCGGCCCCTATGGGGAAAAAAGACAAAGACATTAGATGAGCGAATGCAAAAACATTACCTGAGCGCTCATCTAGGACTTACCAGATCTTTACTGCAACTGCACGTTTCACTTCGGGTCGGCGCCATATCTCCGGCATTCCGAACCCCGGCCCCTATGGGGAAAAGACATCAACATCAGCGCTTTGTTGCAAGAAGTCTCCAAAGGAATCTTCATTCATCACCTGAAAAAAGACAATGAACATTATTATTTAAAGCTTGAACTTTTGAACTTGCAACAGAACTTTTACAGCGCCTTACCAGTATAATCAAGCTTACCTGAACTCCCATCCAACCTCAATCCAGTGAAGTAACTGGGTTCAACGCGCCCCTGCGTCAGAAGCAGGATGGAGAGCTCGTCCTTTCAGACCCTAAGGTGAGACTTCATGGGGAATCGTGGAAGGGTATTGTGGAGGGTTGGAAGAGAGTGGGAGGCTTGACCATAACTCAGTCAGTAGGTAATACTCCCTTTTCACGCACAGGGGAATATTCCTGCGAGCCGGAGAAGCCAGAGTAGAGGGCCCTTCCTGTCCATATTCAGAGTCCTGCGCTTCACCATTGAAGAAGCATCAGCACTCAAAGCCAGACCTGCGCCTCCGTGGGAATCAGGTGAGTGTTACAGAACGCGAAGCCTACCCACAATTTCCCACCCGGGCGCTATGGAGACTTCCGAGACTGACCAGCTGGCCCAGCTTTTGGGGGAATTACGGGCAGAGGTGCACTCAGCCCGCCAGGAGACTAACGCTCTCAAAAGAGAACTGATCTTATCTAAGGAAAGAACTGATGACTTAGCCAAAAGGTTATTACAGGCCAAGGCAGGGCACACTCCTTTACCTAATTCCGGAGACATTTCCACATCAATGGGTTTGAGTAACCCGGTACAAATTAATCTACCTGGACACATGCCTTTGGCCCCGCCTGAACGTTTTGCGGGGGATCCCAAGAAATATGCCGTCTTTATGAACCAATGTCGTTTACACTTTCAATGCAGACCCGGATCCTTCCCTAACGACCAGACCAAGGGAGCCTTTATACTATCTTACCTCAGTGGCAGTGCTGCCGATTGGTCTATTCCGTTGGTAAATCAGGATGATCCCATTCTCCAGAATTTTCAGGGCTTTCAGGCCAGCATGGAAAGATTGTTCGCTCGACACTCTCAAGGACAGGCCCTTGATAACGAACTGCTATCCTTACGACAAGGTAATCAGGATCTTCTGTCCTACATAGCCACCTTTAACAGACTGGTTGTGGAAACTGGATGGCCAGAAAGCAAAAGGATCACATTGTTTCATCGAGGCCTGCGTGGAGAGCTTAAGGATGTTCTAGCTCAGATAGTAAACCCACCCCAGGTCTGCGCAGACTACATTGACTTGGTGGTTCAACTTGATCACAGACTTCAAAATAGAAAAGCCGATCGGTTCAAGTATGAAAACCGAGCACCGATCAAAACCCACGCTACCTCCAAGAGTACCGACGTATCTGAACCTATGCAAATCGGTGGTTTTAAAGGACCATTAACGCAGAAAGAACGAGAGAGAAGGCGGCAAATGCAACTTTGTCTGTATTGCGGGACTTCCGGTCACTTTCTTCGAAATTGTCCAGTTAAACCACTTAAGAAGGTGGTTGGAGCTACTGATAACGAATTAGTGACACCTGATTCGGGAAACAACCTAGCCCGGCAAGCGTAGGGGTCCGCTTGCCGAGCTTGAAAACAAACTCTTTGACCTCGCATTTCGTCATGCCAATGGTGCTCGTGGACCCAAAACAGCCTCAGCAGTTGCATGCTATAAAAGCATACATCGACATTGGAGCTATTGGAAATTACATAGACCGTGAATTGGCTTCCAGGATTAAGCTTCCTCTCTGCCCGAAAGTAACCCAAGATGTCATTACTACAGTAGATGGAACCGAAATAGCCGCAGGGCCTGTAACGCATTCCACTGTTGAAGTGACACTGGTGGCTCGGGATGGACATCGGGAAGCAATCGTGTTTGATGTGATCAAGGCCCCACAATTTCAAGTAATTCTTGGAATTCCTTGGTTAGAAACACATAATCCCAGAATTGACTGGCGAGCAAAGAAGATAAGTTTACCTGATTGTGAACCAACTTGTTATCCAAGAAATCCAGCTATGGGTCTAGCCACAGCAACTTCCACCCCTGTACAGCTACCGTCAGAATACCAAGAATTCCAAGACGTTTAACAGAAAGAACAGGCTAACACGTTACCTCCCCATCGGTCTTATGATTGCCAGATCGATCTGGTAGCCAATGCTGAACTACCTTGTAGTAGGATTTATGCTCTTACGGAACCTGAGAACCTGCATTGGCGTCAGTATTTAGATCAGTACCTAGCCAATGGTTTTATTCGCCCGTCCAAGTCTCCTGTCTCTTCAGCTCTGTTCTTTGTGCCAAAAAAAGAAGGCAACCTTAGAACGTGTATAGACTATCGCGCCCTAAATCAAATAACAATTAAGAATCGTTATCCTCTGCCCTTGATCCCTGAGCTTATCGACCAGGTGAAAGACGCTTGTGTGTACACCAAGTTAGATCTCCGAGGAGCTTAACACCTGGTGCGCATAAAAGAAGGCGATGAATGGAAGACTGCATTCCGCACCAAATTTGGGCTCTTTGAATATCAGGTGATGCCCTTCGGTTTGTGCAATGCACCTGCCGCCTTTCAGTACTTTATGAATGATGTTCTTCGGGAATTTATCGATGTCTGCGTCATTGTTTACATTGACGACATCCTGGTGTACTCTTCTTCAGAATCTGATCACAGAAAACATGTTAGGGCAGTTCTTGAGAAACTGCGCCAGCACAGACTATTTGCAAAACTCGAAAAATGCGTTTTTCATACCACAGAATTTGAGTTTCTCGGATTCATCCTGACACCTCAAGGAGTCCGAATGGACTCGCGAAAGGTGGACGCCATCCTCAAATGGCCATCTCCAAGCTCGGTGTAGGGAGTTCAGAGCATGCTCGGCTTTGCCAATTTCTATCGAAGATTAATCCCAGAATTTTCCCGAACAGTCCAACCCATCACCGTTCTCCTAAAGAAAAACAAACGCTTCGAATGGACTCTTGAGGCCGAACAAGCCTTCCAGGACCTGAAAACCAAATTCACCTCTGCACCTGTATTGAAGCACCCGCACCCAGATCTCCCGTACTTAGTGGAAACCGATGCTTCCAGTTCGGCCATGGGAGCTGTCCTGTCGCAAAGAGACCCAAAAACTAACCAACTACACCCAGTGGCCTTTTGGTCCAGAAAATGTTCTCCTCCTGAAATCAACTACGCAATTACCGATAAAGAGTTACTGGCCATCAAATCTGCTTTCAAGGCTTGGCGTCACTACCTTCTCGGGGCAAGACACACCATCACCGTAATTACGGACCACAGAACCTTACAGTATTTAAATACAGCCAAAGCTCAATCTTCACGACAACTCCGATGGGCTCTATTCTTTGCGGAATTTGATTTTGTAATTACCTATCGCCCTGGCTACAAGAATGGAAAAGCAGACGCCTTATCCCGGATTGGCATGGAAGAACCTAATTCGAGCTTAGAACCTGTGCCCATCATACCTGAGCAAAGAATCTTAGGCTTAACTTCATTGCAATCTATTGAGGATATCCAAACTGTCATGATGCCTACCTCTAAGGAGCCAGGCCGGGCCCAGCAACCCCAGAGGCAGACATCATTTTCCCCAGGGAAGTCTCAGTGGGCCCAAGTCGGGGCCCTTTGGACTCAGTCCTGGCGCCTTAGGCGCCAGGCTCATAGCGGACCCCAGTCCTGGAGCCTTAGGCGCCAGGCTCATAGAAGAGGATATGTGTTTAAGTGCTTGGGTGCACACTTACCTGATGCAGACCTTGCTGCTTCATCCAGGCCCTCTTGAGGCCTGAATGGGACTACTTAACCTGTAGGACTACTTCACCACCCGGGTGTGGTCGGGGAAGGATACATACCTGATTGGTGGAAGGATACATACCAGGAACTTCTTCCAAGGCTATTTAAACCCCACCCGAACAGCCACACATGCTTCGTGTTGTTCTGAACCTATCAGCTGGACGCTCACCGTGTCAGCTCCTGCATCCTGACTTCAGCCACGCCTGCCAGCACCCTGGAACACCTGCAAGGGGAGAAAGGAAGAGAATAGGAGAAGAAAAGCCCTTTCCTGCTAAATCTGCATCCCGGAGTCATTTCTCCAACGGCCCTGAAAAGGAAGACATAATTTTAAAGGCATTTCGTTTCGATCGCTGCAGCGCTGCATTTTACTCACCTTTGCAAGGCACTTCCATCTTCAGCAGCGATCTTCCGGATTCAGCTACGCCCCGGCGCCTGGAGGAAAAAATACAAGAACAAAGGTGAGAGGGAGAAAAGGAATAAGGAAAGCTCAGTTTCCTTTTAAGTCTTGCCTGTTGGATTATTCCCACTGCATTTCAGGTCCTGCCGCTTCCTGGCATCTCCGGACCCCGGCCCCTATGGGGAAAAAAGACAAAGACATTGAATGAGTGAATGCAAAGACATTACCTGAGCGCTCATCCAGAACTGTTTCACTTCGGGTCGGCGCCATATCTCCGGCATTCCGAACCCCGGCCCCTAAGGGGAAAAAGACATGAGCATTAGCGCTTGCTGCAATTAGACAACGAACATTATTATTAAGCTTGAACTTTTGAACAGAACTTTTACAGCGCCTTACCTGAACAGTCAAGCTTACCTGAACTCCCATCAATCCTCAATCCAGTGAAGTAACTGGGTTTCAACGCGCCCCTGCATCAGAAGCAGGATGGAGAGCTCATCCTTCCAAACCCTAAGGAGGGTATCCAACGAGCCAGGGAAGCCAGAATAGAGGGGCCCTTCCTGTCCATCTTCAGAGTTCTGCGCCTTCGACGCCGCGCCTCCGTGGGAACCAGGTGAGCGTTACAGAACACGAAGCCTTACCACAATTTCCCACCTGGGCGCTATGGAGACTTCCGAGACAGATCAGCTGGCCCATCTTTTAGGGGAATTACGGGCAGAAGTGCACTCAGCCCGCCAGGAGACTAATGCTCTCAGAAGGGAACTAATCCTATCCAAGGAAATAACTGATGATCTGGCCAAAAGGTTATTGCAGGGCCAGGCAGAGCACACTCCTTTACCTGTTTCCGGAGATATTTCTACAACAATGGGTTCGAATAACCCGGTAAAAATCAATCTACCTGGACACATGCCTTTGGCCCCGCCGGAACGTTTTGCGGGGGATCCCAAGAAATATGCCGTTTTTATGAACCAATGCCGTTTACACTTTTTATGCAGGCCCGGGGCCTTCCCCAACGACCAGACCAAAGTAGCCTTTGTACTATCTTACCTCAGTGGCTGTGCTGCCGATTGGTCTATTCCATTGGTAAATCAGGATGATCCCATTCTCCGGGATTTCCAGGGCTTCCAGGCCAGCATGGAAAGATTGTTCGCTCGACACTCGCAGGGACAGGCCCTTGACAACGAACTGCTATCCTTACGACAAGGTAATCAGGATCTTTTGTCCTATATCGCCACCTTTAATAGACTAGTTGTGGAAACCGGATGGCCTGAAAATAAAAGGATCACATTGTTTCATCGAGGCCTGCGCGGAGAGCTTAAAGATGTTATAGCTCAGATAGTAGACCCACCCCAGGCCTGCGCAGACTACAAAGACTTAGTGGTTCAACTTGATCACAGACTTCAAAATAGAAAAGCAGATCGGCTCAAGTATGAAACCAGAGTACCTATCAAGACCCACGTAAACTCCAAGAGTACTGACGTTTCCGAACCTATGCAAATTGGCAGTGTTAAAGGACCATTAACGCAGAAGGAATGAGAGAGAAGGCGACAAATGCAACTTTGTCTGTATTGCGGAACTTCCGGTCACTTTCTTCAAAGTTGTCCAGTTAAACCACCCAAGAAGGTGGTTGGAGCCAATGATAACGAGTTATTGACACCTGGTTCGGGAAACGACCTAGCCCGACAAGCGTAGGGGTCCGCTTGCCGAGCTTGAAAACAAACTCTTTGACCTCGCATTTTGTCATGCCAATGGTGCTTGTGAACCCAAAACAGCCTCAGCAGTTGCATGCTATAAAAGCATACATAGACAGTGGAGCTATTGGAAATTACATAGACCGTGAATTGGCTTCCAGGATTAAGCTTTCTCTCCGCCCGAAAGTAGCCCAAGATATAATTACTACAGTTGATGGAACCGAAATAGCCTCAGGGCCTGTAACGCATTCCACAGTTGAAATCACTCTGGTGGGTCAGGACGGACATCGGGAAGCAATCGTGTTTGATGTGATCAAGGCCCCACAATTTCAAGTACTTCTTGGAATCCCTTGGTTAGAAACACATAATCCGAGAATAGACTGGCGAGCAAAGAAGATAACTTTTCCTGATTGTGAACCAACCTGTTACCCAAGGAATCCAGCTATGGGTCTAGCCTCTGTAACTTCCACCCCTGTACAGCTACCATCTGAATACCAAGAATTCCAAGACGTTTTTCAGAAAGAGCAGGCTAACACCTTACCTCCCCATCGATCTTACGATTGCCAAATCGACTTGGTATCCAATGCACAACTACCTTGTAGTAGGATTTATGCTCTTACTGAACCTGAGAACCTGCATTTGCGCCAGTATTTGGATCAATACCTGGCCAATGGTTTCATTCGCCCATCAAAGTCACCAGTCTCTTCCGCTTTGTTCTTCGTACCTAAAAAGGAAGGAGACCTTAGGGCCTGTATTGACTACCGCGCCCTAAATCAGATAACGATTAAGAATCGTTACCCTTTGCCCCTGATACCTGAGCTTATCGACCAAGTAAAAGATGCTCGTGTGTACACCAAGCTAGATCTCCGAGGAGCTTACCACCTGGTACGTATAAAAGAGGGTGACGAGTGGAAGACTGCATTCCACACCAAATTTGGGCTCTTCGAATATCAAGTAATGCCCTTCGGTTTGTGCAACGCACCTGCCGCCTTTCAGTACTTCATGAATGATGTTCTTCGGGAACTTATCGATGTTTGTGTCATCGTTTATATTGACGACATCCTGGTGTATTCCACCTCAGAATCTGATCACAGAAACCATGTTAGGGCAGTTCTTGAGAAATTGCGCCAGCACAAATTATTTGCCAAGCTCGAAAAATGCGTTTTTCATACCACAGAAGTGGACTTTCTCGGATTCATCCTGACACCTCAAGGAATCCGAATGGACTCGCGGAAAGTGGACGCCATTCTCAAATGGCCATCTCCTAGCTCTGTGAAGGGAGTGCAAAGCATGCTTGGCTTTGCCAATTTCTATCGAAGGTTCATCCCGGAATTTTCTCGAACTGTTCAACCCATCACAGTTCTCCTAAAGAAAAACAAACGCTTTGAATGGACTCTTGAGGCTGAACAAGCCTTTCAGGACCTGAAAACCAAATTCACCTCTGCACCTGTATTGAAGCACCCGCGCCCAGATCTCCCTTACATCGTGGAAACCGATGCTTCCAGTTCGGCCATGGGAGCTGTCCTGTCGCAAAGAGACCCAGAAACTAACCAACTACACCATGTAGCCTTTTGGTCCAGAAAATTCTCTCCGCATGAACTCAATTACGCAATTACCGACAAAGAACTACTGGCTATTAAATCAGCTTTCAAGGCTTGGCGTCACTATCTTCTCGGTGCAAGACACAACATCACCGTAATTACGGACCACAGAAATTTGCAGTATTTAAAGACGGCCAAAGCTCAATCTTCGTGACAACTCCGATGGGCTTTATTCTTCGTGGAATTTGATTTTGTAATTACCTATCGCCCTGGCTGCAAGAATGGTAAGGCAGATGCCTTATCCCGGATAGGCATGGAAGAACCCAATTCGAGTTTAGAACCTGTGCCAATCATACCGGAACAAAGAATTCTGGGCTTGACTTCATTGCAAACCATTGAGGACATCCAAGCTCAAGTAAAACAGCTTTTTGACTCTTCTGCCTTACTGGAATGGAGTCAAAAGGGTCCTCACTACACCGTTAAGGATGATTTACCCTACTTCCAAGAGCGGTTATTTCTGCCAAGTAAAGAATTGCAGGAACTTGTCATTACCCGTCATCATGAATCATTAATGGAAGGACACCCCGGTATCGCGAAAACAGAAGAAAAGATCAAACGCCACTTCTGGTGGCCTTCTTGGAGAAAAGACATAAAGTAATTTGTGTTGTCTTGCGGAATCTGTGCCCAAAATAAGAGTCAAAAGAAAAGGCCAGCCGGCCTACTTCAACCTTTGGACATTCCACCAGCACCTTGGCACACCTTGTCAATGGACTTTATAACTGACCTGCCTCCTTGTGGTGGTTACAACACGATTCTCGTAATAGTGGATCTATTCTCCAAAATGGCCCATTTTATCCCTTTAAAAGGATTGCCGTCAGCTTCCACCTTGGCCAAGGAATTTATGGGAAATATAGTGCGGTTACATGGCTTCCCTTCCATATTAGTCTCAGACCGTGGAAGTCAATTTATCTCCCACTTTTGGAAGAAATGTTGCCAACTAGCACAAATAGACGTGCGGTTATCCACCAGCCACCACCCCCAGACCGACGGACAAACCGAGAGAACCAATCAGACTCTCGAGCAATATCTGCGGTGCATGTTACACCAATCCGAGTTGAATTGGAAGGACATTCGTTGGATTGCAGAATATGCATACAACAATTCAGTGCATTCTGGAACTGGACAGACTCCTTTTTATACCCTGTATGGTCATCATCCTCGGACCTCTGACCTAGATCCACCTCTGACCCTGGAGATGCCTGCAGTAAATCACCTACATTCCACAATAACCCAAGCCTTCAAAGAAGCTACAACCCACTTACAGCAAGCCAAGAAAAAGTATAAAGAAAACGCTGATTTGCACCGAAGTAAAACTCCTCCTTACCAAGTAGGAGATCAGGTATGGCTAGCAACTAAACATCTACCCCTCAAGGGTCAGCGAACTTTTAATCCCAGATTCATTGGGCCTTACCCCATCAAAGCTATTATCAACCCAGTGGCCTTTAAACTCGATTTACCATCCAACATGCGGATTCATCCCGTTTTTCACGCATCTCTTCTAAAACCAGTACAACCTGGAACCAGGCTGTCTGAGCCCCCAGGCCCTGTCCAAATTGATGGAGAATTAGAATTCGAAGTGAAAGACATTTTAGATTCCAAGATAGTTAGGTCGAAACTCTTCTATCTTGTTGATTGGAAAGGATATGGACCTCAGGAAAGATCTTGGGAACCCAGTAACTATGTTCACGCACCACGATTAATTCAAAGATTCCATCGAAGATTCCCGCACAAACCAAAACCCCCGGAGGAAAAGACCTTGGGAGGGGCCTTGAGGGGGGGTACTGTCATGATGCCTACCTCTAAGGAGCCAGGCCGGGCCCAGCAACCCCAGAGGCAGACATCATTTTCCCCAGGGAAGTCTCAGCGGGCCCAAGTCGGGGCCCTTTGGACTCAGTCCTGGCGCCTTAGGCGCCAGGCTCATAGCGGACCCCAGTCCTGGCGCCTTAGGCGCCAGGCTCATAGAAGAGGATATGTGTTTAAGTGCTTGGGTGCACACTTACCTGATGCAGACCTTGCTGCTTCATCCAGGCCCTCTTGAGGCCTGAATGGGACTACTTAACCTGTAGGACTACTTCACCACCCGGGTGTGGTCGGGGAAGGATACATACCTGATTGGTGGAAGGATACATACCAGGAACTTCTTCCAAGGCTATTTAAACCCCACCCGAACAGCCACACATGCTTCGTGTTGTTCTGCACCTAGCAGCTGGACGCTCACCGTGTCAGCTCCTGCATCCTGACTTCAGCCACGCCTGCCAGCACCCTGGAACACCTGCAAGGGGAGAAAGGAAGAGAATAGGAGAAGAAAAGCCCTTTCCTGCTAAATCTGCATCCCGGAGTCATTTCTCCAACGGCCCTGAAAAGGAAGACATCATTTTAAAGGCATTTCGTTTCGATCGCTGCAGCGCTGCATTTTACTCACCTTTGCAAGGCGCTTCCATCTTCAGCAGCGATCTTCCGGATTCAGCTACGCCCCGGCGCCTAGAGGAAAAAAGACAAGAACAAAGGTGAGAGGGAGAAAAGGAATAAGGAAAGCTCAGTTTCCTTTTAAGTCTTGCCTGTTGGATTATTCCCACTGCATTTCGGGTCCTGCCGCTTCCTGGCATCTCCGGACCCCGGCCCCAATGGGGAAAAAAGACAAAGACATTGAATGAGTGAATGCAAAGACATTACCTGAGCGCTCATCCAGAACTGTTTCACTTCGGGTCGGCGCCATATCTCCGGCATTCCGAACCCCGGCCCCTAAGGGGAAAAAGACATAAGCATTAGCGCTTGCTGCAATTAGACAACGAACATTATTATTAAGCTTGAACTTTTGAACAGAACTTTTACAGCGCCTTACCTGAACAGTCAAGCTTACCTGAATTCCCATCAATCCTCAATCCAGTGAAGTAACTGGGTTTCAATGCGCCCCTGCATCAGAAGCAGGATGGAGAGCTCATCCTTCCAAACCCTAAGGAGGGTATCCAACGAGCCAGGGAAGCCAGAATAGAGGGGCCCTTCCTGTCCATCTTCAGAGTTCTGCGCCTTCGATGCCGCGCCTCCGTGGGAACCAGGTGAGCGTTACACAAACGCAAGTAAAACAACTTCTAGACTCTTCAACCTTACTGGAATGGAGTCAAAAGGGTCCTCATTACACCGTTAAGGATGACTTACCCTACTTCCAGGAGCGGTTGTTTCTGCCATGTAAAGAATTGCAAGAACTTGTTATTGCCCATCATCATGAATCTTTAATGGTAGGACACCCTGGTATCGCTAAAACGGAGGAAAAAATCAAACGCCACTTCTGGTGGCCTTCTTGGAGAAAAGACATAAAGTCTTTTGTACTGTTTTGTGGAATTTGCGCCCAAAACAAGGCTCAAAAGAAAAGGCCAGCCGGCCTACTTCAACCCTTGGATATTCCACCGGCACCATGGCACACCCTGTCAATGGACTTTATAACAGATCTGCCTCCTTGTGCTGGTTACAACACAATCCTTGTAATTGTGGACCTATTCTCCAAAATGGCCCACTTTATCCCTTTAAAGGGTTTGCCTTCAGCTTCCACCTTGGCCAAGGAATTCCTGGAGAATATAGTTCGCATACATGGTTTCCCTTCCATTTTAGTCTCGGATCGTGGAAGTCAATTTATCTCACATTTTTGGAAGAAGTGTTGCCAACTAGCACAAATAGATGTGCGGTTATCCACCAGCCACCACCCCCAGACCGAAGGACAAACCGAGAGAACCAATCAGACTCTCGAGCAATATCTTCGGTGCATGTTACACCAATCCGAGTTAAATTGGAAAGACATCCTTTGGATCGCAGAATATGCATACAACAATTCAGTGCATTCTGGAACCGGACAAACCCCCTTTTATACTTTGTATGGCCACCATCCTCGGACCTCTGATCTAGATCCACCTCTGACCCTGGAAATGCCCGCAGTAAATCATCTGCATTCCACAATAACCCGAGCCTTCAAAGAAGCTGCAACTCATTCACAGCAAGCCAAGAAAAAGTATAAAGAAAACGCTGATTTGCACCGAAGTAAAACTCCTCCTTACCAAGTAGGAGACCATGTATGGCTAGCAACTAAACATTTACCCCTCAAGGGCCTGCGAACCTTCAATCCCAGATTCATAGGACCTTATCCCATCAAAGCTATAATCAACCCAGTGGCCTTTAAACTGGATCTACCGTCCAGCATGCGTATTCATCCAGTTTTTCATGCATCACTTTTGAAGCCAGTACAACCAGGAACCCGATTGTCCAAGCCTCCAGATCCAGTTCAAATTGAAGGGGAATTAGAATTCGAAGTTAAAGACATTTTAGACTCCAAGGTGGTAAAGTCGAAACTCTTCTATCTTGTTGACTGGAAGGGATATGGACCTCAAGAGAGATCGTGGGAGCACAGTAACCATGTCCACGCACCTCGATTAGTACAAAGGTTTCACCGGAGATTTCCGAACAAGCCCAAACCCCCGGAGGGAAGAACCTTGGGAGGGGCCTTGAGGGGGGGTACTGTCATGATGCCTACCTCCAAGGAGCCAGGTCCGACCCAGCAACCCCAGAGGCAGGCATCATTTCCCCCAGGGGAGTGCCAGAGGGCCCAAGCTGTGGACGCAGTCCTGGCGCCTTAGGCGCCAGGCTCATGTGGGACCTCTGTCCTGGCGCCTTAGGCGCCAGGCTCATAAAGCTAGACATGTGTTCAAGTGTTTTAATGTGCACATACCTGATGCAGACCATGCTGCCACATCCAGGCCCTCTTGAGGCCTGAATAGGAACTACTTTACCTGTGGGACTACCTTCCACCCGGGTGTGGTCGGGGAAGGATACATACCTGATCGGAGGAAGGATACACACTTGGAACTTCTTCCAAAGCTATTTAAACCACACCCAATCAGCAACTCACGCTTCGCGTTGTTCTTCTCCTCGCAGCTGGACGCTCACCGTGTCAGCTCCTGCATCTGGACTTCAGCCACGCCTGTCAGCATCCTGGGTCACCTGCAAAGGGAGACAAGAGACCTACCAGCTAATCTGCACCACGGAGACATCACCGACGATCCTGAAAGGGAAGAAAATCATTTTTAAAAGCATTTTGTTACGATCGCTGCAGCGCTGCATTTCACTCACCTTTCCTGGGTTCCTCCATCTTCAGCAGCGATCATCCGGATACACAGCCACTTCCCAGAGCCTAGAGAAAAAGATAAGAATAAGAGGTGAGAGAAGGAAGGGAATAGGAAAAGCTCAGTTTCCTTCTAAGACTTACCTGTTGGGTCATTCCCATTTCATTTCGGGTCTTGCTGCTTCCAAGCAGGACCCCGGCCCCTATGGGGAAAAAAGACAAAGACATTAGATGAGCGAATGCAAAAACATTACCTGAGCGCTCATCTAGGACTTACCAGATCTTTACTGCAACTGCACGTTTCACTACGGGTCGGCGCCATATCTCCGGCATTCCGAACCCCGGCCCCTATGTGGAAAAGACATCAACATCAGCGCTTTGTTGCAAGAAGTCTCCAAAGGAATCTTCATTCATCACCTGAAAAAAGACAATGAACATTATTATTTAAAGCTTGAACTTTTGAACTTGCAACAGAACTTTTACAGCGCCTTACCAGTATAATCAAGCTTACCTGAACTCCCATCCAACCTCAATCCAGTGAAGTAACTGGGTTCAACGCGCCCCTGCGTCAGAAGCAGGATGGAGAGCTCGTCCTTTCAGACCCTAAGGTGAGACTTCACGGGGAATCATGGAAGGGTATCGTGGAGGGTTGGAAGAGAGTGGGAGGCTTGAGCATAACTCAGTCAGTAGGTAATACTCCCTTTTCACGCACAGGGGAATATTCCTGCGAGCCGGAGAAGCCAGAGTAGAGGGCCCTTCCTGTCCATATTCAGAGTCCTGCGCTTCACCATTGAAGAAGCATCAGCACTCGTAGCCAGACCTGCGCCTCCGTGGGAATCAGGTGAGCGTTACAGCGCCACATCTTCCACCCCAGCAACAACATCATGGGACGCCCTTTCAGTTCTGCCCTGGGTGCCCACATAATTTCTTTCAAATAAAAAGGTGTACAATCTTGCCCAAACAACCTAGATTCAGAGGTCTCCTCATCAGAAAGCCATTTAGCGACATACTGCAGTTGGCTCGCCACATAATACACCTCGTAGTTGGGCAATTTTATCCCCCCTCTTTCATAGAAGTTCTGTAACTTACATAATGCCACTCTGTTCCGTGTGCCATGCCACAGGAAATCCCTACACATACCGTTCAGTTTGATGAAGAACTTCTTAGGTATCAGATATGGTATGTTCGCAAAATAATGCAGGAGCCTAGGCAGGACCACCATCTTAAGCATCGCTCCCCTCCCCATCATGGCTAAGGGCAACCTCACCCAGAACAGCATGCAATTTTCAATTTTTTTTAAAGCCCCCTCCGTGTTATGCCTATGCTCTTCTTCCACAGTGTGGTAAATGCCTATCCCTAAGTACAGAAACGTACCAACCGCCCATGGCACCAGCAATACAGGTAACCTCTCCACCGGAATCCCCGTGTACCTGCCCAACGGGAACATGCTTGACTTCTGGGGGTTCACCGCTATACCAGAAAGACCCGCATACCTATCCATTACCTCCAGGATATATTGGAGATTTTCTTCCGGGTACCTCAAGTACAGCAACATATCATCTGCATATAGAGAAATCAGAAGTTTTTCCCCTTTCACCGCAATGCCTATTGTATCATATTGTTGTCTCAGATATATCGCTAGAGGTTCCAGGGCCAGTATATAGAGCATTGGAGACCACGGACAGCTCTGTCTTGTGCCCCGGCTGAGCTGCCACCTTTCCGATATCACTGATCCCGTCTTAACCCTGGCCAGTGGCTCCTTATACAGTATCTGTGCCCACTGTACATATCCGGGCCCCAACCCATACCCTTCTAGGGCCGCCAGCAACCATGGCCACTTGACCGAATCAAAGGCCTTTATTGAGTCCAAGGACACTATCGCCATTTCACCTGTATGTCCGCTACTACCTTCAATAATTTGCTGGAGTCGCCTGTGATTATTCGAAATGTTCCTGCTTGGGACATATCCCGTCTGATCAGGGTGTATTAATCTACTAATTACCCTTTTTAATCTATTTGCCAACACAGTCGTCAGTATTTTACTGTCTTGATTCAGCATCGACATGGGGCGGTATGAGCTACAGCTGTGCTTATTGGGTTTAGTTAGCGGTATTATAATCGCTTCTCTCAATGACTCTGGCAGACTTCCCGCCTCAACCGCTTCATTCAACATTTCCAACAGCGGGGGGAGAATCTCTTCCGCATATACTTTATAAAATTCACTCGGGAGTCCATCCGTCCCTGGGGTCTTGCTAGTAGGTAACTGTCTCACTACCTCCCCCAGTTCCTCCAAGGTGATAGGTGCATCTAGCTCTTCTCTTTCCTCCTCACTTATCCTAGGCAACCCAATGTCCTCCAATGTTTCCATTATCGTGTCTCAGCAGCTTTCCCCATGGTCTGCATATAATATCTTATAGTAGTTTACAAACTCTTGGTTAACTTCATCTTGAGTATCCGCTACACTACCATCCTCTCTTGTAATGGTTCGGATCGTAACTCTGGGATTCTCGCTCTTATACAACCATGCCAAGAGCCGACCTGGTTTGTCCCCCCCCCTGCGTGCTGCCTCTCTACATATTTTTTATAATTCAGGTTACACAATCTGTCCCAGTGCTCTGCACATTTCTGCTGCAACATAAGTATCAACTCTAATTTCTCTTTAGTATCATCTTCCCCCCTTAAAGCCTCCTCTAGTTTCTCTTCCGTCTCCCGTAGGTCAGCCAAAATGCTGCCTTGTAGTCCTTTGGATTTTGCAATAGCTGCCCCTCTTATCACAACTTTAAAGGCCTCCCACAGTGTTCCCGCTGAATCCACGCTACCTGTATTCTCCTCGAAGAAGTTCACAATCTCCTCCCTCATGTCTTCTCTAAAGAGGGGGTCTCTCAGTGCCTCCGATCAAAGGCGACATGATGGAATCCTCGCTCTCGAAGGGCTATATCGCCAATTGAGAATCATGGGCGAGTGGTCCGAAAGAACCCTTGCTTTATATTCTATTTGTACCAACTCTGCTAACACTTCAGACGTAGTAAAGAAATAATCCAACCTCGTATGCAGCTGCTGTGGGGCAGAGTAATGTGAGTATTGCCTCTCTAGGGGGTGACACATTCTCCATGCGTCCACTAGCCCAAAATCATTCAACAATGTCTGCAGTGCTTTGGCCGCAGGAGCAGGTCTATCCATCTTCCCATCCGACCTATCTACCCTTGGGTCAAGTACGCAGTTGAAATCCCCCCCCAAATCACAGCACTCTCCACGCACTTGCTCACGTTAGTACACAACGGCCTGATGTATGCCGCTGTGTTCTGGTTCGGGGCATACATATTTACTATGCTTATTTCCCTGTTTTCCACCAGCCCCCTCAAAATAACCATCCTCCCACCTGCTTCCACCACCTCTTGTAACCGTTGGAATGGGACATGTTGTGCCACCCAAATAAGCACTCCCCTGGCATAAGCAGAATATGTCGAGCTCACCATCACTCCCTTCCACTTCCTAGCAATCGTATCCACTTTCTCGCGTGTCAGGTGAGTCTCCTGTAGCAATGCAATGTCTACTTTCTGCCTACGTAGGTAGAGCATAACCTTATTTCTTTGCAAGTAACTATTTAGCCCCCTTACATCCCATGTTATTATTCTAAGGTCCCCCATGGCTTCTCCAAGTGCCATTCCACCTCCCACAGGTGCAGTCTGACGCTAAGGTCCATGCTCCTCTTCATAGGCTCATTCACAAATTCCAACTCCCTTTAACCAAAAACACACAAACTCCCCACCCCACTCCCCGACCCCCACCCCTCCCATTCCCCCTGTCCCTCAACAAACCACTGCACACAACCCCTTCCCTCCCCCCTCTCCACCCTACCCCAAAAAATGCCCACCTCCATCCCTGGATCTCAGGCTCCCCCGCGTTTGGACCTCCCCTGGAGCCCCAGGCCAAGACCCCAGCAGGGTGTCACCACACTATTGATGACCTAACTAATACTATATATCGGGTGGTAGTGTGCTCGCCCTGCCGCTCCTGTTCGCTTCAGTTTCGCTACGCACAGCTGCGCAATTTACGCGCGTCTACTTATCGCTATATTCCAGCCCTCAAGTGTCATTCCAGCCAGAGGCATCTTAATAAAGTGTGGACCATACGTAGGCACACCCAACAGTGTCAGGTTTCATCTATGCATTACTGCAGTGCTTGCGCTGCACCTAATAAACATGCACACAATGTACCAGTCAATTATCATGTCCCTCTTGCGTCTTCTCCGCGTCTTGTTCCGGGCAGCCCTGCAGGTCCAGCCATGCCGTAGTCTCTTCAGGCGAATCAAAAAAATACATTTTACCCTTGTGCACCACCTTCAATCTAGCAGGGTACAGAAGCATGTATTTTATGCTGGCCGCTCGTAGCCTTCTTTTGATCGGCACATAATTGTACCGCTGTCTTTGGACCAGCATTGTATAGTCAGGATACGCTGTAACCGTGCTTCAGACCCTCTCAATCGTCCCTCCTTTTCGAAAAAACTCCAGTATTTTCTTGCGGTCTCTGTAATTCAGGATTTTGGCAATAATCGGTCGAGGAGGGGTCCCAGGCCTAGTCTTCCTCATAAGGGCTCTGTGTGCGCACTCGACTGCAAACCCCTGCAAGAATTTCTCAGCCCCTATTTCCTGCAAGAGTAGATTCTCAATGTAGTCTGTCGGGTCTTGTCCTTCCTCTCCCTCCGGCAGTCCCACCACGCAAATATTGTTCCTTCTCGCCCTTGCTTCCGCCTCCTCCGCTCGAGTATCCAAGTTAGCTACCTGCTGCTTGAGTATGTGGATCTCCTTCACGTTACTAGTGCTGGTGTAGGTGTTGGTTTTGACCACACTTTCCAAGCTGCTCGTTCTCTCCGCCAGCCCCCTGACATCTTGCCTCAACAGGGTAACCTCCACACCCACCGCGTCTATTTTAGCTTCCAGGGAAGTGCGCAGGTCCGACATCGCTGTCCCCCATGAGTCTCGCAGCTCCGTTATGGCTGCCAGTACTTGATTGTCGGTGACTGCGACACTCTCCCCTGGTACTGTCGAGCCTTTGGGCATTGTGGCCGCCGGAGATTGTTGCACCTTGGCAAATGCCTCCATCGAGGGTTGCTTGTTCTTGTTTTTGTTCACAGCCCCTCGCCCTGACATCTTGCAGCCTTTATCCCACCCCAGTGGCCAGTTAGCCTTAGATGCACGACCTTGCTTATCTGTGGAGCTCGGTACCAGCGCACCCTCCCAGGTTTGAGGTGAGTGACCCAGAGGTGCCTCGGCTTCAGCTTCTATGTGTTAAGCCCCAACTCCAGAGTGGGTTCTGTCCTCCCACACATCAGGCGTCACACTGCATCCTGGGGGCCACACTATGCTGGTGTGGTCACTCGACCTCCAAACTCTTGTGCTCAGCACCCACTGCTTATGTTCACAGCCGGCTGGACCCGCAGTGTGAGCCTTGCTTCCCTTAATGGCACCCAGTAATCACTCCTTGTGCCTCATTTGGGCCTACTGGTCACGTCCAGCAGAGCCTATGCAAAGCCTCTGTAGTGTATTCTACAGTCACTGCTGCCAGGCGTTCACCCCCTTAAATAAGCATAAATCCACTGCCGTGCTGCAAACGCCACTCTTTACAGTCATATTGGAATTGGAATCCGTACCGTCGGGCCCGTCGGCGTGCGGATGGCGAAGTGGGCCAGGAAATCACTCCAGCCGCCTACCGCGGTGTCCTCGCGCAGACGGGGACCCGCTATCATGCAGCCCGGGTCTTCGGTCCGTCCTCCGTCGTGTCACCCTACTCGCGCACGCGAAGCCGAGGACCCGCTGCACTCGTGCGGGGGCAGCACAGCTCTGTGCGCCAGTTCTCCCCGCTGCACGCACCCTCCGACCCGGGCTCTCACCTTGGAGGCTGTACTCCAATTTGGTCAGCGTCGCGGGCCACCAGACTTCCAAGGCCGCCAACAGCTGACTGTCGCGGGGGCCTCAGCCTCTGCCCGCACACCAGCAGCCCGCTCGTAATCACTGGGACAGCTGATCGTGCGCTGCCCAGTGCTCGCTGCCTTCCGCAATCTTCTGCCAGCCCAACGGGGCCGCTTCGGTGGTCCTCGCTCTTCTCCCTTTGTTGGCGGCCATCTTGATACAATGTATCTCTCGGTCGCAGTCCTTTCGTGATGGATATTCGTAGATTGCAACAGCTGAATCCCTTGATTCTCGCACTGTGCACGGAGCACACATTCCGACAGCAGTTCTGTTATTTGTGAAAGCCTTAAGGCATTTTTCCAGCGTAGTATCAACGGATCATTGTCGGATCCTCCGGAGCTCTTCAGGACGCACGTCCTACACCATGGCTGTCCAAGCCACGCCCCCCCTGTATGAAGTACTTGTTCTGCATGCATGGACTGCTGATGTGAGGTAGTGGAATCTTTGTGTGTTGAATGTAGTGTCAAAGTTCCAGCTTAGGTCAGTTGAGCCTAAGTGATGGGACCCAGTGGTTCTATGCGTAACAGCTTGTTGTAACCTTTATTAAAGTTTATGTGAGGAAGCTATAGAAGACTACAGACGATACTTTATTTCACAAGCGACGGGGATTTACTGCATAAAGAGAAAAGAACCTGTGTGTAAAGTAAGGGAAGAAAAGATAAGCTGCAGCAGTCTACTGAGGTGGGAGCAGAAGAGAAGAAGAGGAGCCACTGCCCCCCATGAGAAGTAAGTCCATCCCATCATCACCCAGGGAAGAAAAGGTTGGGAAGTAGAAGTCCCAGCACTGTACCCAAAGAATAAGGGTGAAAGCAGCACCCAGAAGGGAAAGGAAGGGGTAACTCAGCGCAGCATCCAGGGGGTTTGAGAAGTAAATAGAGCCCCAGAGCGGGCCCCAAGATACAATGTGAAGAAGTTAAGACCCAGCACCAAGAAGCAAGGATATGTCCCAGCGCAGAAAAAGGGGAAAGGGAGGCGTGTTAAGGGCCAGAGTATAAAGCAAAGGGAAGTATAGTTCCAGAGACCGCATTATTGGGCATCTAGAAAATCCAAAGGTGCCATAATATGAGTCCAATGTACTGGTACAGCGTCCAGTACCATGTGAAGATTAGAGATGGCCGGAGCATCGCACATGCCAAAGATTTGGATATTAAAAAAAACAAGGTGCAGCACACCGTGGTAGTTCTGAGCGGCTCCATGCCTAGTTGGAGCTGCGGAGCTCCATGCAGCACCGCATGCACTTGTGGAATGGTTACGTCAGAGCGGGACACTGGGGAGCTGGTGATCACGCAGAATGTTGATCATCTGATGTTCGGTTCCAACGGCTCATTGCGTATGTGCAAAACTGATCCACGATATGCTGCACAGTGCAAGGAGAACTGATTCAACACATAGCAACACAAAGTTAGAAGAAAGCACCCGTTGGAGTGTGCCAACGTGGGTAGGAATTACAGCCTCAATACGAATCATTTACTGTCGAAGGCGGTCAGATGAAGTGAAGACAGCCCTGGCACAGGAAGGAAAGCCAAAAAGGCTAGGTGCAACTTCATTGAGGTAGAAGCATTTATGTATATCAGCATTGTGCAAGATGGATGCGTGGAAGACAGTGAAGTGCGGCGTGGATAGGTATTAAGATAAACTCAAAGGAAGATCAAGGTGCTAGTCCCTGTCCCAGACCTAACATAATGCAACATTACGTGCAATGTGGAAGATTGTGTCGTCAAAATGAGGCACAGACGAAGCTCAAGCTACTGGTGAAGAAAAGCAAAAAAGTGGCAGACGTACTGGTTATTAAAACAATAATTGTGTGGCATGATATACCTACAGTATCCTTTTCCAAGTGGATGTTGCACTATGCGAAGGGAGTGCATGTGTTGGTGGCTACCTATTAGGAAGTATAATGGTGTCTAACTTTTTTTTGAGGATTTGCAGGGCTATGGCTGGTAATCAGCATGGACTTTTAGGCTTAAAATCATTAGAAGGTGCAACACGCCTAAGGACATTTAAAGCCTAGTTGTGTGCCTTAGTGAGGTGTGAACATGTGATTTGGATTAGACCCAATCATTTGAGGATTTGCAGGGTTATGGCTGGTAATCAGCATGGACTTTTCGGCTTAAAAGTTATAGGGCCTCATTACACGGATGGCGGAGAACCATGGTGCTATTAGTAAAATACCGGCACCGCCTTGGCGGAAAGGGGAATTACCGCCCCATTCCAAGGTTGGCGGGGCGGTAATTCCCCCTTCCACCATTGCCCTTCCCCATTCCCATTTTTGCCCCAAAGGGCTCAATGGGAATTGGGAAGGCGCTAATTACGGTACCGCAAATTGCGGTGCCGTAATTAGCTCCCTGGGTCCCTTTGCGGGTTGGTTTTTAACGCCTGCAAAAAGCAGGCGTTAAATCCCCCAACCCGCAAAGGGACCTCGTAGTAAGGCGGTAAGGATTTACCGGTACCAGTATTTTACCGGTACCGGTAAATCCTTACCGCCATCCGTGTAATGAGGCCCATAGTTTTAAGCGAATAGTAATGTATTACAGCTTTGAAGGTCCTGTTTTCTGTTCGTGAACAAGGTTATGAATGGACGGTAGCGCCTTCCATCTTTATGTGAAGTTTAAGTGTAGTTGAAATACCTTGTTGTTAAAGACAGAGTGGGTAAGGCTGTTTGTGCCGCAGAGACTGGAAAATGGTGCTCTCCCAGTGAAGAGAAGTGAAGGAATAGCGTCCCCATTGGAGGAGGGTAGCGCCTTCCTAGTGAAGAGAAGCGAAGTGAGTGTGGCTGTGTGTGCAGCAGAGGCTGTAAGGTAGCGCTCTCCCAATGAAAAGAAGTGAGGGGATAGCGTCCTGAGTATCGGAGGGTAGCGCCTCTCCTGTAAAGTGAAGTGTAGGGATAGCGTCCCCAATATAGGAAGGTAGCGCCTTTCCTGTGAAGTGAAGCGTTGGGATAGCGTCCCCAATATAGGAAGGTAGCGCCTTCCATGTGATGTGAAGCGTAGGGATAGCGTCCCCAATAGAGGAAGGTAGAGCCTTCAATGTGAAGTTATGTGTAGGTATAGCGTCCCATTCCATGGGAAGTGAAGTTAAGTGTAGGGATAGCATCCACAATAGAGGAAGGTAGTGCCTTCAATGTTAAGTCAAGTGTTGGGACAGCGTCCCATTCTAGGTAAAGTGAAGTGTAGGGATAGCGTCCCAGAAATGTATGAGTTGCATCTCTCACTAAAAAGATGCACGCCCAGTGTGTTTCGGTGAATGTGTGTGTATAGGGAACACTTCATGTGTTTGTGGTGTTGTTGGAAAGGAGGGAGATGTGTTATGAAGTACTTGTTCTGCATGCATGGAATGCTGATGTGATGTAGTGGAATGTTTGGTGTTGAATGTAGTGTCAGGGTTCCAGCTTAGGTCAGTTGAAGACTACAGATGATACTTTATTTCACTGTGTGATGGAACCCAGTGATTCTATGCTTAACAGCTTGTTGTAACTTGTATTAAAGCTTATGTTAATCCCCAATGTGGCGGATTAGAACCCTGTTTGGTCGGGGAGTCCACAGTGCTCTGAAAGCCTTTGCAAAATGTCCAGTTTTGTGGCATCTCCCACATTCTCTGCCCACTGCGGACACTCTTGAGCATGCATCAATGCTCTGCCACAAACCTCCAACGGTTTGTGTACTATGTCCCTGGCATATCCTCTCAGCATTCCTCTGCCCCTCGCACGACTGGGGTTCTAAGGGACTGAGTTTACCACCTACACCAAATCCACCTTCAGACCTTTGATGGCGTCCTCCATATGCATGGCTCACATCATAGCCAGTTCCTGCGCCCTCACTAGTTGCAGTATGCAAATCAGAGGGATGCCTGGTTCCTTCAGAATGTGTTTCCTGAACTGTTTAGATGAGCATGTTTGGATGATTTGTTCCCTCAGCTCACGTTGCTGCTAGATGTCTAAGCTGATCCAAAGGCAATATCGTTTCTCTAGGCGCTCCAAGAAACAGTCAAAATCTGCAAGGAACTCGCCAATCCATCATCAACTCTACCTCTTTTCTTCCATTCCAAGCTCTTTGCACCGCTCTGGTCACCAACTTCTCATCTACAACTCTGGACATCCTGTCTACTCTCCACCCCCCCACCTCCAATCCCGCTCTAGCCCGCCAGCCTCCCTTGGCTCCCCTCCCTCCACTCCCTGCACTTTCCTCCCTCCTAGCCATAACACCTGATAAGGTCTCTAAAGATGTCCACTCTATGAAGGTCTCATCCAAACAGGTGCACCCCTGCTCTTCTAGTACCATTAAGGACAACATCTCCTCTCTTGCCCCCACTCTTGACGATTTCTGCAACCACTCCCTCGCCACTGGCTGTTTCCCTCTTTCCCTCAAGCACTCCTTTGTATACTCTCTCCTAGAAAAGCTGTCTGCTGACCCCTCCTGCCCGGCTTACTATTGCCCTATCTCTGTTACCCCCTTCCTGTGTAAACTCTTGGATAAGTTGGGCCTCCCTAAACTGAACCTTCATACTGAACTTGTTGGTTGCCTCCATGACCAGCAATCTGAATTCCAAGCATCCAGAGGCATGGAAACTGCTCTTCTGAACACCTGTGAAGACATCTCCTTGATCTCTTCTCTGCCTTTGACACGGTCAAGCACTCTATCCTCATAAAACGGCTAATGAACACCCTCAGCATCATGAATCGGACACTGGATTGGCTGACCTCTTTCCTCACTAACCACCCTTCCCAGCTGCAACTTGGCCCTTTCTGCTCCACCACCTCACTCTCTACTTGTGGCGCTATCTTTTAGCTCTGGCTTTTCAACAACTATCTCTCCCCTCTTGCTCATCTGATCTCCTCCTTCTCACCTCATTTCCAGTGTTATGCTGATGACACATAACTTTCCTTCAAACTTCCCTCCACCTCCTCTCCCATCCCTGATTGTCTGACCGCTATCCAAGCATGGTGGTGTCTAATGATCTCTGTCTTAATAGCAGTAAGACAGAGATCCTTCTCATTGGGACATCTGCGCCCTGTTTGCCTCCTAACCTCTGACCCCCCTCCTTGGGCCATCTACCCTCCCAAACCTGTGATGCCAAAAACCTTGGGGTCATCTTTGACTCAGCTCTCTCCTTTACCCCTCACATCTTGGACCTTGCCAAGAAGGCCCACTTCCAGCTTCATCTCCTTAGAGGCATTCTCCTTTTCCTCACCTTTCCCAAGAAGCTCAACATTTCCAGAGCTCTGGTATTCTCTAGGCTGGACTACTGCAACAGCCTCTTCCTCAATCTCCCCCTTTCCTCTCTACGCCCCCTTTAGCTAATCCAGAATAAGATGTATCCTTGGCCTCAAGCCCAGGGACTGTATCTCTCTAAAATCTCTCCACTGGCTCCATATGCCAGCAAGGATAAAATTCAAGGCTTTCTGGGGCCTGGGACCACACAAACTCCAACTGTGCCTCCCTAAATACCTCCCTGCTAGAACCCTCTGCTCCTCTAACTCCAACTCTCTGCTTGTCAAACGCTTCTCCAAGCAGAGGGTGGGGGGCAGGTCTCTCTCCTCGGCTGGTGGCTCTCTTTGGCACAGCCTCCCTGCCCCTCTCAGACTTGAGCCAGACCTTAAGTTCAAGAAACTTCTGAAAACTCTGCTTTTCTCTACCTCTTTTCCTCTTTCCCTTCCCTGCTAATCACCCGACTGATGCTGAGACTGGCAGCCTGGTCTTTCATGAATCTCACAGCTTACAGGCCCTCTACCCAGTCGACACCCAAAACCCCCCCTTCGAGACTACCCTTATCGGCACCATGCCGGGTGGCTGTGCATTCCACCCATCGGATTCCTCCACCCTAGCACTTAGCCAGAGGCCTCCTCCCTGGCTCCCCTTGCCACTTCCCTCCCGGGCTCGCACCAACACTTATCCTTACCATGCTTCTCTCCACTGGCATGTCCGAATGTCACAAGGCCTAGTAGGACCATGATTGTACATTTACTGTTTTTACCCCTGTTATTTACTCACCTGTTCCCTCCCCTCTTTGTCCTCTGGTGCCTTGAAACACCAATCTGTTGTGTAGGCACCTAACACATCCTCAATAAATAAATAAAAGCCATCAAACGACTCATTGGGTCCTTGCATTTCCTGGAGCATCTGAAATCTTTCATGAGCCATGTTGACCATGGGGGTAAAGTAATTTGTAAGCGCTTCACCCATGTCGTGGTATGACCCATTACCCCGCGTGAGTGTTTTTGCCAACTTGTGCACCTCAATCGCCACGTTAGAAAGCATCACCGATTTCTTCTTGTCGTCATCTTCAATGTCTGTAGCATTAAAGAACATCTCCAATCGCTCCTTCCATAGTAGCCACCTCAGCCCCAGGGACGTACCAGTGGCCGACAGCTGTGGAATTGGCTTGTTCTTGGTGGCCCCCAGCTGTCCCTGGCTTGTGCACCAAAACCCACTGAGCTGTCACCAGCACTGGAGAAAGACACCCTTTCACCCACCTCTGCTGAGGTGTTGTCTTACATTGTGTTCACTTGCGGTTGTCCGCGGGTCCCTGTACTTTTACTTCTGTGGCCTTCTCTTTGACTCCACCGTGGGCATACTCCAGTGGTAGGTCCACCGTTCGAGCACATTTGAATGGCAAAGACTGCAGAGTCAGTACCTCCGTTTGGCGGTGTTTGGTTACAGCTGGCCAATGATGGTCAGTGCTGCAGCAGATGAAGCACTTTTCTGGTGTTGGCTCCACCTCCGTACTTCTTCACCTGCAAAACATTTTATTTTTATGTTAGATAGGATCCTCTTCGCCCAAGGCTGTCCGCTGATGAGGACTACTGGTGAGTTGTAACACCTCAACTTATGCAGAGCAGCCGCTTTCTGAGCGGGTGCATGCGCTCCGCCCCTGCGGTTCTGAGCATCACCACTCCATCGTCTCCATGCAAGGAACAGGCTCCTGCTCCTCGTTGCCAGTTGTCAGGGGTTCCTGGTGGGGAACCGCAAGGTGAGCGGAGGCCTTAACCATGCACCAACAAACCACTCAAACACCTTGGTGGTTGTTGAGAAACTGACCAATAAAGAGTTTGTCCCTTTATTGACTTCCTCACATGATGTTTGCCGACACGCTGCTGTACATGTCACCACACTCACCTCCCCAGGAATCCTCTCCTATTTTTATTTCTGTTACGTCCCACCCCACCCTGGAGCCTATCACCCTCCTCCCACCCAAAAGGCCCCAGTTAAAAAATGCCCTGTCCCGCGCAGTCACTTGATGGAGTGGGATCCTCAGCTAGCCATGCTAGAGGGGGCAATGTTACGGAGGTAGCTGGCAGACCTCCGACGGAATTTCCTGGGGAGGTGAGACATATAAGTACTAGGACCAGTAAGAGGGAAGTGGAGCTAATGATCATGATCTTATCTCTCTGAAATGGTGGGCATGCTGCCGAGCAGTGCACAACACATGATGTTACCACATGGGTGTGCTGGAGCCCAACAAATGAATGCGTGGGCAAAACGGATAAAATCTTTGTTGCATCTCCACCATCTCGCATGAGCAGGCCCAGGTGGCCTTCTTGTTTTTTTCTGAGCCTGAGCTCAGGCATACAGAGGAGTGTGTGAGCCGAGAAGATATGAGAGCTCTAAGTGGAGAAGGAGTGACAGCATCTGTGCAAGGTTTGAGGAATAGTCATCTGGCAAGGGTATAGAAACCCCAACTTGTTTTATTTGTATTAATTAATAAAATGATGCAGGTAATTCCATTTCAGAAAGGGAAATCTGCTGATCATGGATCAAGCATAGTGTGAACTTGTTCACTGCTGCATCAGTAGCCTGAACTTCAGCACCTGCTCTGCGGTGACACAGAGCAGGTTCAGAGGTAGCAGGTGCCAATTTGATAGCTGCAGTGACACCCAAGTGTCTGCAGCACGGGGGCTGCATTTATGATATGCACCCTGTTCAAAACACTTTATTGCTGTGAGATTGCTGTCCTGATGGGATGCAAAATTGTAAATGTAAGCCATACCAACATTTAGTCTTCCAAGCCACATCAATTTGAAATCACACGTGTGTCAGCCCGGTTCAGCTGTGGAAGGGGTTTGTGTATTCTCCTCCAGACAGGCTGTCTTTGCTGCTGCTAGTGAGGCTGTAGGCTGTAGTCTCCCCAGAGAGACAACCACTCACCAGGAATATGTCCTGGGAACAGGAATCAAAGGGCACACACTTTCTCAAAAGGAGTAACCTCACACAGGGTGCTGCATATCAAAAGGCCTTTGATTAGGGAAGGGGCGGGTTGTTAGTGTGGGGAGTCATTTACAACTGGAGGAAGCTTCCACCATCTTGTTTCTCTTTGCCTCTATCTTTCCTTCCTGTCCCCTCCACTTCCTATAGCACAAAGCACTCGGGTTGTGATTTCAGAAGGCAAGGTCCACTTCTTCCAAGAACAGGGATTGGCCCCCTAAAGCAGTCTAGCTTTAGTTCAATCACCTCGGGGATCTTTGCTTTAAAAGAAGGGGCCTCTGTCACCTCTTAGAATCATCTCTGGACTTCAAATCTTCAAAAAGATATCATTTGACCCTGTTGGTAGAGCAGTCCTTTCCAAAGTCCTCCAGTTGTGAGGTAAAGTCAGGTGTTTCAAAGCAGAGGCAAGCTCTGTCCCTCAACCATTCCCAGGGATCATTGTGGGTGAACTGCTGCTGCCCTGGACCCCACCATGATGAAAGACCCCTGGAAGGTGTGTGCCAGCCTCCACTGTGTTTGGAGCCCAAGAAAAGGACTCATCTTGTTCCTGAGAACCTGGAGTGGGACTCACAGCTCCAAAGAGTCAAGCCAGCCCGAATTCTTGCCACTTCATTTTCAAACCGATACGAGCCATGATTCAAGTGTTTTTACCCAGATCGAACCACCAGGACTGTGCTGAGATGCCTTTGGCACCCATTGATCATCAAACCACTGTTCCACACATCTGAACCCATTCGCTGCTGCACCACGCCATCCGAAAGTGCTTCCTTGCCTTGGCTCAAACAAAGAAATACTTCTGCATCTGCAATTCTCAAACCACTGTTCGAACCTCCAGCTTCTTCATCGACGAATGAGTCGCTGATTGAACCGATCCTGGTGTTCTTCACTAACTGTGTAGTTCCAGCCCCCTTATTTAACCTACTCGCCTGCACATCGCGCCATCAGCCTGTCCCACAATGATGCCATGACTACCTAAATGAACTCGATGACCTCTTTATTGGCTATTCTTTTATTTTGCACTGTTATTCTTTGCAGTTTGCGTTTCTACTAAACCACATTCACATCCCTCTAATTAGTAAACGCTTCTCTGGGCCTGCATTACCATTAAAGGTGAAGTAGGTATATCTCTTAATTGTGCCTGTTTTACCTTTGACTGTATTGGCTGTTGCTTTGTAGAAGTATGAGGGTTGAGTAGGCGCTTAAGCCTCTACTCATCCTTGTAGTCCTGCAGGGCAGAAGTCAATTCATCACTCAAAGACTCATCAACGCAGGGCCAAATACAGCTGCACACCTGCTGCACATGCCCAGTACAGGCCCTGCCTGTAGTCCACACAAAAGCAGACCCTTTTCACATTGCTGGACGTTTTAGGAACCAACGCCATAAGACTATCCCATGGGCTATGGGATGCCTCATTAACCCAAGGTCAATCATCTTACAAATCTATTTGTTGATGGTGTCCTTTACCTTAACAGACATCAAATGAATTTGGCTTCTCACCAGCTTTCTGTCCCCAGTGTCCATGTCATGACTGCACCAGTTTTTTTGACTTGTAGTCAATCAGGACAAACTGCAAACTGGCCCTATCATGTCTGGTGGTTTAGGGATACAAGGAAACCACAATGCCTAAGCCAATCTTCACAAAAGACTGCCCATGGTAGTGAAATTAAGGGGGCCTTTGTTGCCGGCCTGACTTACCGAAAGATTGGCAAGCATGGCAGGACCAGATGCATTCATTACTTTTACATTTTAGCGCAGTAAAGTTGGACAGACCTGAAAGCTGTCTTGGTCACTCGTAAGTGACATGACAAATGAATGTCGAGAGCAAAGTCCAGTAGAAACCTCCTGTGTCATTGGGGCACAACAAACCTCTGATCCGAGGCTCAGAAATCTTGGGCTCACTTTACAGGAGACCATTCTACCAGTACACTCTGAACATCCCAGCAGAATCATCCTGAGACGGTTTCTCTGCTTGCTGTTGCAAATCAGCAGATCAACTAGAGTGGGGGTAGTCTCATCGTTCGCTGCAAAAGTCTGCCTTGCTTGTGCCTCTAACTTGCAAAGCTACAGCATTACCATATCTCATCCAATATATCAATCTCCAAGCACAGCTGCGCTTCGGAAACTTTTTGCTCAGTGTCTCTATGTGCCCCATGCCAGGTTGATGTCGCAGTCAGTATATAATGAGGCACTCCGCTTGCTTCAGGAACACTGCTATGTTAGAAGTTTCTCCGTTTCACTTCACTATGAATCCCATGAAGGCTACAGGGTTTAAGTCTTGCATCGACTGCAGATGCCAGATGTCTGTTTCCAACCCTCAGAGGATCGGTTTACACTATTTAGGAGAACGACGTGACTCGCAGGCCTGTGGGTCATGCCAGTTGATGCACCCAAAGGCGCTTTGGGTGAGTGCTGCAAATCTATTCACCTTTTTCCACAAGGAAAAAGGCATCAGATATTCTTTTTTGAGGTTGCTGGGTGCAGAACTTTATGCTGAAGAAGGTTCCCTCGGCCCGCAATAATAATAATAAGAAACATTGCAAGAGATCATGCCCCCCAAGTGGTTCCTCTAGATATCATTCTTCTTAATCATCAAAGAAGAGAAGTCACAGCTCTAAGGACTCTGCTGAATAAAAGGCACCACAAGTATCTTTCCAGACCCATTCCGCCATGCCAGAGGAATAGGAGGCCTTTCAGCTGAAGATGCTGGACATGTTTGCCAATGCACTGGGGCTGACTTTGTCCATCACCCTTGGACCAGCCAGCAGAGACCCTGCTCCTATGGGGAAGACCTTTTGCTATGTTGCACCACTCCATATTTTGATGTTGGTTCCCTGGGACTGGCTCCATCTTCCACAGTGCCTTCGGCATGGAGGCTCCTCCTCCGTGCACCACTTCCTAGGCGAGAATTCATGCCAAAGATGGAGGACATCTTTGATGAGGAGTGTGCTTTTGCCCTAGTGAAATCAGTGATTTTCCTTAGAAGTTCTACGAGATGGTTGAGACTACTCCCATCCTAGCTAGAGGGCAAAGTTGGAGATTCTCCAACCCCATTGAAACTTTAATAAAGGTTTTTACAAATTGTACCTTTTGTGTCAGTGTCATACTTGTGATACCATTCCTCCCTTATAAATGGTGTCAGAGTCGGATACAACTAAATTGAGACAAATTGGGGGATCCTAACATTCCAGAAACTTAGTTACAGAGTCTCAAACCCCTCTACTGCCACAAAAGAATCCATAGGCTTTAATATTTATAGCAGCAGAAAAGGCACTATCCCTCCCGGTAAAAGAGGGATGATTCCCACAGACTTAGTTCTAATAGCCCCTGCAGGTTGTTATATAAGGTTGCCCCCAAAATCTGTCCTGGCCTGGAAGTTTGGTCTAGATGTCTTAGCAGGCGTTAAAGATCCAGACTTTCAGGAGACATAAAAGTTCTCCTACAGAACTATGGTGAAATGCTGTTTTAAGTATGTCCTGGGGACGAAAATTGCACAGGGAATTCTTGAGAAGCACCTGTTTCCCCGTTTTGAAGAAGAAAGTGAACCAGAGGAAACTGAGAGAGGTAGCTTAGGCTTTGGAGAGGCTGATTAAACATGTATCACTGAGGCAAAAAGGGAAGAAGCATGTAACACTGTGGCAAAAAGGGAAGAGGAACCTCCCATCCTTCCCGATGTATTCTTTGCCCAGCAAAATGAACCAGTACTCGCAGAGGCTTTCTTACAAGTGATTCCTGAGGGAGAAGGACAAGGGAAGGGGAGTCTCTTTTTCTTCCTGAAAAAGGGATAACCATATAGAAGGGAAAACTCCAGAGAAGGCCTAAGTAGTAAAACCCAAAACCCATTGCAAGATCCTGCTAGAGATCACACACTCTCATTTGACAGAGGGACACTTGGGACAATCTAAAACCCAAGCTCACATTAATGGGAAATTCTATTGGCTGAGTATCCATGCTGACATAAAGACCTTCTTTTAGACATGCGATATATTCCCAAAAAAAGCTCACATATCCGCTCTCATATCCACTTTCCTGCCCCTCTAAACCCATTACCGAAGATAGAAGTCCCTTTCTCCCGAATTGCGATGGATATCATTCGGCCATTGGAAACTTCTAAAATGGATAATAAATATGTTCTCGTAATCGTTGATTATGCTACCCAATACCCAGAAGCCTTCCCCATAAGAACAACACAACCCAGCATATTTTAAAACACCTCCTGCCATTATTTTTTAGGGTTGGTTTCCCCAAGGACATTCTAATAGATCAGGGATCCAATTTTATGTGTAAGCTTATGGGTGAAGTCAAGGAATTGCCACACATTACCACCTTAAGAACTTCAGTTTACCAACCCCAAATGGACGGATTGGTGGAGCGATTGAACAAAGCCCTTAAAATGATTTTGAGAAAATTGGTAGATGAGGATGGGAAGGACTGGGATCGTATGATCCCAAGGGCCCTATTTGCAGTGAGAAAGACCCCTCAGGCATCCTCCAGATTCTCCCCTTTTGAGCTACTCCATGGTAGAGAACCAAAAGATGTCTTAGACATGTTCTGGGAGACCTGGGAAGAAAGAGAGTAAGCATATATTGCCCTCTCACAGACAGCTACCCGATTGCGAGAGCAAATGAAACTCGTCCGGAGTCTAGTCCACACCCACATGGAGAAAGCTGAAGCCCAGCAAAAAACCACCTATGACAAGAAGGTATATTTAAGATAATTTTCAGTAGGACAGAAAGCATTAGTCCTCTTGCCTACCTTTTGAAAATAAACTTGTTTCAAAGTGGCATGGGCCCTATGAAGTGCTAGAGCAAAGGGGTACCTGTACATATAAAATAGCCCAACCCAATAGAAGGCAACCCCATTCCCATTGAGCCTTATGGGGCTGAAATGGGAATGGGGAAGAATTTCTCCCGGCGGCCAGGAAGGGGCAAATACCGGGTCCGGCAAGGCCGTAATGACCCGGTAATTGCCCATTTCTGGGCGCCGGAAAAAATAAAATACTGGCAGCAGCTGAGCCCGATTGAGGAAGGCTGATGTCTGAGTGAAGGATCGGAGCCCGGCTGAGGGGGATCCAAGGGTGAAGGGTAATCACCCGACGTGAAGATTGATAGAAGGAACTTTTGTTTTGTTGGTTTTGGCATATCAGGCAAGGGCAACTCCCTCCTTGACATCGTTTCAGGCCTCGCTGCCTTTCTCCTCCGTTTGAACTGCCGTCCTGGAATAGCTGCTTCCTCATGCCTTTGGCCTTGCACCGAGTGTGCTCTCATGCTCCACCTTTTATCCGTATGGGGAAAAGAAAGGGAAGTAATGTTTGTGTGGTTATCGACAATTTCCGGACTCTGCCTGGTATCAAAACTGGGACAACCTGGCAGGAGTTCATAGGGAATTATAGCCCTCATATTCCCATGGGGATTCTTTCTACCTCCTAGTTCATCAACCCTCGTCCTGGGGGGTTGGTAAACTCTGAAAGGTGAGAATTGTAGGGGTTGTGATATGAATGGGAAAAATCTGTAAAATAATAGTTTGGAGGTCTGTTGAGTGGAAGACCGGGATTATTGTCGTGAAATGAATAGGGGGGACTGTGAGAAACTAGTGTTTTGTCAAAGTAGATTGGGAGTTTCAGGAAATAATAATCAGATGGACAGGGAGAAGAATGACTACGAGTACTCTGATAGGCAACAGAAAAATAGGGATTCTGTGAGATGTAGTTTCCCACTGCAACAGGGTTTGGGTTCCGAATAGGTTCACCAAATGTGGAGCAGTTGTTGAATTCTGGTATGGGAGATTAAATGGGTGGAAGGGAGGTTGATTTGGAACAGCCTATAAAAGCCTCACAGACTTCGTCCTCTTCCCCAATGTAAAACCACATCTCACCTGGGGCATTCCCCAGAGCATAACCCTGAGCTCCCCTACCCAGGTGATCCTGCCTCGCTCGTCCACCCCCAGGGTTGAGATCTGAGAGTGCCAGCCCTTCCTGGCCACCTGAATAAGGGATTCTCTGGACCAAATCGGGAGAACACCACAGAGTGGAAAGAAAATCTGTCCGATACTACCTCCTCTATATTGTCCTGTTGGTACCTGAGGAGATAGACAACTCTGAATGTATTCCCCAAGAATTATCTAAACAGAAATAAGAGGATTTGAACAATCTTATTATGGCGTTCCCCAATGTATTCTGTGAAACACCAGGGAGAGTAGATGGTACTTACCATCATATCAGAACTCCAAAGGGAAAAGTGATCCATTTGAAACCAAATGGACTCCTAGAAGCACGAAAGCACATAATAATTGATGAAGTTAAAACAATGCTAGAGGCAAACATTATGGAGCCCTGGTCCTCCGCTATTGTGTTGGTGACTAAACCCGATAATTCTTGGAGGTTTTGCATAGACTTCAGGCAGGTCAACGCCATCTCTGCCTTCGATGCCTATCCTATGCCACGCATCAATGAGTTGATAGATAAACTTGGAAATGCCAAATTCCTGTCAACCCTAGATTTAGCCAAGGGACAGCTTTTTGGAAAACAATGGGTCTATTCCAATTCAAAGACCTCCCTTTTGGACGGCATGGGGCTCCAGCTATTTTCCAACAACTTATGGACAGTATATTACAGCCATACTCCAATTTCTGTAGGGCCTATATTGACGACATAGTCATTTATAGTAAGACTTGGGAGGACTATCTTTTTCATCTTTCTATTATTATGAGAACCCTCAGAGAGGCCGGCTTGACTCTAATCCATCAAAATGTAAATTGGCTCAATCGGCCATGAAATACCTAGGCTTCTTTGTAGGCAATGGCAATGTTCAGCCCCAGCAAGAAAAAGTGAAAGCTGTCCTAGATGCTCCCACACCTAAAACCAACAGATACATCAGGGCATTCCTAGGATTGATTGGTTATTACTGTAGGTTTATCCCAAATTTTCAGACAGAACAGCCAGACTGACAGACAAACTAAAGAATGAGGAGCCACAGAAAATGTGCTGGAATGATGAGGACGATGCATCTTACAATAACTTGAAACAAACCATATGCCAAAATCCAATACTAAAAGTGGTAGACTTCTCAAAGCAATTCGTATTACAGATGGATGTCTCCCTCAAAAGGTTAGGAGCAGTATTGTCGCAAATATGCGATGGATTAGGTCACGCTATTATTCACTAGTCGTAAATACTTCCCACATGAGAAAACTATTCTGTATTGGAATTAGAGGCCCTTGCCATCAAATGGGCAATTATTCATCTGAGGTACTATCTTCTGGGGAGAAAGCTCACACTTGTTACTGACCACTCACCCTTGGTATGGATAAGTCATTGAAAGGACTATAACCCTCGAGTAATGTGATGGTTCTTAGAACTGCAACCCTACTGTTTCACTGTGGAACACTGAAAAGGAAAGGAGCAGGGAAACATTGATTTGATTTCCTGGTTTCCCTGTGAAACAGATGTGGCTACATCACATAGGGGAACGGTATTTGAGAAACCAAAGAGTGTCTCACCTGCTAGTCCCTGGGATCTCTCTCTCAGGTGGCCAGGGCACCTTTGGATCATACTCTGGGGGTTGACCAGTGCGGGAGGATCATCTAGGTGAGGGGTGTTCAGGGAGTGGGGGTGAGACAACCTATTGCGAGGCATGGTATTCTCTCCTTTGCCATACACCTAACCAATCCTATTTAATAGAATTCCCTGATGCCCCCTCATGTTCCACACAACTACTGGGCCGAGGAAGAGGACGACTGATAATAATAATGCTAACTCTGACACATCAAAATGGACATGTCCCGCAAACTGGGTCAGGCAAAGTCAGGCACTTGACTCTAAGTACATCCATCTGATACCAATTAGCTCTCCCCACACCGATAAAAGGCAGAACATAGAGACACACTCGGAGCAAGGTGGAACACGAGTAGCAGCAGAACTTCTGGGGCAAAGGCGAGCCCACTGGAGCAGAGCAACGGACCCCAGGAGTTCCCTGCAAAAGGTTGTTGCCTCCAAAAGGCAGCGAAAATATAAATGCAGAAGGCCGAATCCCAAACAAGAAGGCTCATTGTGTTTCAAAGACGCCAGTGACCCACCAGGGTGAACGGCAGAGTTGGGAAGGTGAGGCCAAGCCTGTGGTACTAACCTTGACCCGTAAAATTGAAAGACAGGAAAAGACAAGAAAGAAACACACAAAGCCAGTGATTTGGCAAGCGACGTGAGAGACTGGTGAGTGTTAAAGAAAGATTGGAGTGTCAACTGTGTATCTCAAAACTGAAGGCTGCACGCGTGTGGATGAGATGCGAAGAAATGCAGATCTGCGAATTAAGTAATGATAGCTGTAAAGTCAGCGATACTGAGTAACGGAAGTGATTCATGAAAGGTGAAAAGGTTGTGTCAATAATGTGAATGAACTGTAAAAGCAAGATGATTGAAATTAACCCAGAGAGAAGGGGAACATGAAAAGTTGAACGATGAACTTTGATGCATTATATAGTGAACTACCCAGGCCAGGAAGCACTGGGGAAGTTAACATAGAACTGTGTTTTGAAAGCTGGGAAGTCGAAGTGGCCCTGCAGAGGTTTGTAGCAAAAACCACACACAATTAAAAGTCTTCGACAACAGCAACCCACTCGAGCCCATCTGAGGGAGACCGGAAGTATAAAAAGTTAGGTGAACGGAACCCCTGAAGGATATGAGCTAAGCTTGGGGAAGGAAACCCCTGCAAGTATTTTTGAAGTTGTGTTTTGATGTCTGAGCCCAACTGAGGGGCACCAAGGTGAACTTTTTTTTTAAAAGGTCTGAGCCCGACAGAGGGGGACTGGCATAAACCTTTTTGTCGAACGTTGATTGTAAGATTGGAAAACAAGACTTTAATGTGGAAGGCCAGACGGGCCTCGATCCAAATTTTGAACTGCCTTTGTGTTAAGAGCCTAAGCCAGAGAGTGTCGTCTTGTCTACAGGGACCGCCTTCCTATGGGGTGTCCAACGTAAGGAGAGTTGACTCAGCCACATTTATTTTTTTGAACACTGACTTTCGTTAACATACATATATTCCTTTTTACACTTTTTGTACTAGGAATAGGGCAGGCATTAGGTTTGTGTTAGTATAGGCCATTTTGACTTGACAGACACAACTAAGACTTTTTTGTTTATGATTTTATGGTCGAGACAATTCCCATCCTAGCTATAGGGCAAAGAAGGAGTTAGTTTCTCCAACCCCATTGAAACATTAATAAAGGTTTTACAAATTGTACCTTCTGTGTCAGTGTCATACTTGTGATACCATGCCTCCATCAAACCCTACTGAGATTTAGGGCCTCATTTCACGGAATGCAGTAAACCATGGTGCTATGGAATTACCACCCCATTCCAAGGTTGGCGGAGCGGTAATTCCCCCTTTCTCCATGGCCCTTCCCCATTCCCATTTTTTCCCCATAGGGCTCAATGGGAATGGGGAAGGAGCTAATTACGGTACCGCAAATTGCGGTACCGTAATTAGCACCAAGTTCCCTTTGCGGGTCCCAACTTTAATGGCTGGTCTACACCAGGCGTTAAGGTCGGGTCCCGCAAAGGGACCTCGTAGTAAGGCGGTAAGGGTTTACCAGTACCGGTGCCCTTACCGGTACCAGTAAACCCTTACCGCCTACCGTGTAATGAGGCCCTTAGTCTGGCAGTGGAGGCCTGGGTGCTTGAGTTGTGGTCTAATCCTGCTTCGGTCCCAAAAATAGACCAGGACCTGGTGAAGAAACATAGACCGGCGCCCTCAAACCTGGCTTTTTCTCATTGCACACCTCCCCTGAGATCCTGGTGGTACAGGCTGCCATGTCAAGCCTGAACAGATCCTCCTTCCCCAACCTACCTCCTTACAGAGAAAGGCTGGATGCTCAGTGTGGGGTTATGGTCCATAAATGCCTCCTGTGCCCTGGCTAAATTCTCTTTTGGCTCCTGGTCCACATTCTCAGGCCCAGCAGAGGACATGCCTGCAGGAGAGATAAAAGAGGGCTCAGAGGACCTGTCAATGAGAGCAGGGAGGCATCCGTCCAAATCCAATAGTCAGACCTTGACATAGATAACTGTGCGGAGCATACCATTGTAACAGGGACAGTGTTGAGGGGTGTGGCAAGCCATAATCAGGAGACAGGCCACTTGTTGTGGTTTGGAAAGTGATTGCTTTATTTTGTGTCATAAATCCTATACCAACCTTACACTTCTGATACCTATGCTAAGAAAAGAAAATAGTTCAAAAGGGTTCACGTTGGGATGTTATACAACATAAAGTGTGTCTGCCATCTAGAAACCTAAGCTAACCTGGCCCTACCACTAAAAAGGAAAAAAACAATATGAACACAAACAGACTTTGCGTTGGCCTTCTACCCAAATGACAATCTCTTGGCTGGTTTCTGACCCCCACCCCCCACTGTACTGTCTCTGGATTAGACAGAGTTGCTCCCCCTCAGTAAGGGTTCACTTTTATTTCCAGCAAATGTCTCTGGAGTGTTCACCCTCTTTGCAATTCGATAAGAAAGTTTGTTAATTTTTCTCAGGGCTTCCTGCAAGATGTACAAAAAAATAGGAAACGTCACTAGGCCCCCTGATACCTTATGCAATTCAAATCTGGTATGACAAATAGTTCCTGGAATGTACTTCATCACAAGTTCGGCAGTCCATAAACAAGTGTTCTGGTAGCAATGTACCGGCACCCTTTCCGAACCGCCGAACTAAGAGTCTGCCGGTAGGGGCACAGAACTCCCAGGAGGCCTGACCTGCCGGGACTTCAGGCCCCTACTGGCAGTGTTTTCACTGAAGCACCTGCATCATAAGCAACAGTGCGTCAATGACCCCATTCTCTCAGCTCCTGTTGGGCTCCTCTGTTTCTTAGCCCCTCTTGGGCTCGTCAGTCTCTCATCCCTCTTGGGGTATTGCTGGGCCTTTTCGTCCTCCTCCCTCATCCTGAGATGTACTGCGTACCTGGTTTGCTGTAGTGCCATCCGTCGGGGAAAGCAGCCTCCTGGGCCAACGCATCAACACGGTACCAGCTTCTCCTCGGTCCTCCGCATTGTTGGGTGGGCTTTGGTATATCGCCGCCGGTTTGCAAGGGACTTCAGCGTTGGTTCCAGCAGGCACTTGTGAGCCACCCTCTGTGTGGTCATGCCTCTTCGTTTGGAGGAGGGCCCTAGCTTTTCCAGCTCTGAGCGGTGCTCTTCTCATAGCAGCTCCCCGTGGGCTCTTCCACTCCTCTGTGCACCACACTGTCTGCGTGGGACCCCTCCCTGTCTACACCTCAAAGGTAAAAAGGCCCTCCTCTACTTGGGTCTGCGGGCTTCTGACTCTCTCTCTCCTGCTCTCCTCCCCTGCGTCATATTCTCAAGCCCTTTTTGTTCCTCCCTGTAAGGAGAGGAAGCATTCCATTGGTCTGGGGTTCCATTCACAATTCGAGAAAGTACAGGGTCAGAAACCATGCCAGCTGCTTCAATATGAATATTCACAGTGTTGTCTTGTGCAATTCCCAAATAATCAATAAAGACGTCATCTGCCAAGCAGGATATCAAATATCCCTGTTACGGGATGGTCTGTCCTTTAAGGGGGGACACCCCCAGTGGAATCCTGCTTTCCCTGCATCCTACGTGGTGTTAGGTCTAGTGGGCTCACCTCCTTAGTCCTAAAGGGGATGGCTGTCCCTAGGGGAGAGGGAACGAATTCCCTGGATTCGTCACAGGAAGTACTTCTGGATAAAGAACTCAGGTTCACCCCAGATATTCAGGCTTAACTCCTGGATATGCCCTTTGAGAGCAACAACTTGTTTGGGGCAAAGACAGATGAGTCTCTCCAGAAGTTCCAGTCCTGGTGCGTAACTGTCAAGCCCCGGGGTATGGTGGTTCAGCAACAACAGCTCTCTGCTCCCATGAGTAGAGGCAGGGGATTTCAACCCTTCCCTTCTTATGCCCATATGAGTAGGACACAAGCTCCCTTGGACAAACAACAAATGCAGTGCCGCCCAGCCTGGGGGAGGGCACAGGTGCTCCAAGAGGACATGTGTCAGCCTCAGCCATGCCCTCAACAGCCCCGGGTGCAAAGCCCATTTAAATAACACACCCTATGTCCCATGTACGGGGGTGGGGATTTCCCATTTTGGCACAGAATGGTGCCTCATCATGTCCGTTGCCTTGGCCTTACAGGTCATTCACCACAGAATCTGCCTCCCTTTTGCTCAATGCTTGCCAGATCACCCTGCATCCAACCTGTTGGAGGTCGTCCGTCAGCTTCTGGCAAAAGGTGCTATAGAATTGATGCTCTGCTCAGAACGAGACAAGGGCTGGTAGTCAATCTATCCATAGTGGATTGGTGCTGAAGTAAGATGTGGGCTTGCTCCTTATACTGTATTTGTGGCTGTACCTGTGGAAGGACAAGTTCAAGATGGTTACTCTAGCCTAAATCCTTCAAGCCCTCAACCTGCAGGACTGCCAGTATCGCTGAATATCCAGGATGCCTACTTCCATGTGACGATTCACTTTAAGCACAGCTATTACCTGAGATGTATAGTAAGCAATTGCCACTGCCAGTTCAAGGTTCTGCCAATAGGCCCGTCTTTGGGGCCAAGGATCTTCGCCAAGCGCCTGCCAGTAGTAGTGTCTCACCTCAGGAGATAAAGCATTTATGTCTTCCTCTACCTGAATGACTGGCTCATCCAAAATCGCCCCACAGACCAGGCATTGGCACATCTGTTCCGCATGTGTTGCCTGTTGTACAGTTTGGGCTTCTCCCCAGGGTCGGAGTGGCCACTCTGCCTTTTGCCCATGGCCGGGCCAAAATCGTCCCTGTGGGGCGGGGGCGGTTTCTGGCCATGGCTGGGGCGGTTTGGAAGAAAAAAAAATGGAATAAAAAATTTCAATTTTTTTTTCTTTTTTTCAAAAAGCCTTTCATTCTTCCTAGGTCGAATAATCAGTACCAACACAGGTTGGGTGATAGTGTATGCATATTTGTTCTATAAAAAAGAACTTAAGCATAAGTGTTATACAAGAGCATATCATTTGGCCTTGGACATCTGCTTGGATTCACAGTAATTTAGTGTACTTAGGGACAATGTTATTTGATGCCCCTTCCTGTTTTGTCAAGGAGCTTCCCGGGATGTCACTTTGCGGTGGGGGCTCGGGTCAATGACATCACTTCCGGTGATGTCATCAGAAGTCAAGGGTCGTGAGGCGAGTGGTGGCCCCCTCTTTTGAGGGGAGTTGTGGGCCACTTTTTTTTGAGTGACTGAGCCTATTTCTTTTCCCAGTCCGACCCTGCTTCTCCCACAACTTCAGAAAGTCTCAGGTTTCACTGTCCCAATCCATATGGTTTATCAGTGCGGTCTTAGACACTCACCTGACCAAGGCATTCTTGCACGAGGACTGAGTAGTGAACATTTTCAAGATGGTTCATGTCTTCCAATCACAGGAGAGAGTGCCTGTATCTACCTTCCTTTTGTGACAGGGCCGCTGTCATGGCCCTGGCAGGGGAGGGAGGTGCCCCAAAGGCCAGCACACAAGCTGGTGCCCGGCGGGTGCTGACAAATCTCCTCCAAGCCCCTTCCTACCTCAAGAAGCTGTGGCTCCAGGGCTGCCGAGTGAGTAGGGAGCAGAAACCGCAGATGGGGCCAGCACCGCAGAGAAGACACCGCCAGTCCAGCACCTGTCAGGACCACGGCGAAGGACCAGCCAGGCCTGTCGTGCAAGTTGGCCCAGCACCTCATCTGCCTAGAGGATTCTGGTGATGCTCGAATCAGGATGGAAGATGGATACAGCACCCATGAGGCTGCCTAGCGGGACGGCAAACAAGCGTCTTGGGTTGCGGCGGCATGGACAACACTGGCTGCCTCATAGGGATAAGAGCACGGTTACAGCTGTCAGTGTCAGCTGGATCCTGCATGCACCAGAACTAACCATAGCCCCTCAGGGAATTGCAAAATCGTAAATAAAATCATCCAGGGAGGCCAGATGGAAGAACTCCCCACTAAGCCACCAGGGATGGAGATGATCAAAAAAGAGCTGCGGAAAGACCCTACCAATAGGGAAAAGCCATCCCTTATGGGACTACAGGCCACTCCATGTGGTGAAGGGGTGGGGTAACAAGCCCTTAAAAAACAATCCTGGGAGGGGGCATGATATTTAGGACGGTATGTGTGAGTGGTTTAGGGTGGGTTAGTTGGCATGAGGACAGGAGATGGTGGAGGATGCCCAATAGTCCAGAGGAGGCGGATGCAAAAGGAGTGCAGAGTTTGTGGAAGAGAGGGGCCTGTAGAGTGTTTGTGTGTTAGAGTAAGGAGTGAGTGAACTAGCGATAAAGAGGATGTAGTAGTAGTTAGGAGTGGGAGTGTGTGGTAGTGACAGTAATGGAGTAGCAGATACATGGAGAAGTAGTAGCAGCTGTGAAGAGTAAGACTGGATAGAGAAGGAGTAGTAGAGCAGTCTTAACAAAGTGATAGACGCAGTAGAGTGGGATCAGCAGTAGTGAGAGATAGTAGTAGAGAGGTCCAACTCTCTCTCATCTCCAGTGCTCTTCCCTCCCTAGACCAGCCATCCATAGCTCCCCAGTTAGTACAGTAGTTTGTTAACCCCTATCGATGTAGTTGCCTAAGGTTGAAGGGGAGTATTCCTACAAGCAACATCTTTCTATACTCCCACCGGGGCTTTCTAAATCTCCCTACACTAGGCTAGTTTTCTACTGGGGATGGGGTTGGGGATTTCCACTCGGTTGGAGCCACCGAAAACATATCACGCTCCCTCTCAACTTGTCATCTCTACTCTACCTACATCTTCCTTTCGGCCTCCTCCCCACTCCTCTTTCTGTCCCTCCTATGGTTAATTCCACCTCTCTCCTGCCTCCAACCTTTGATATCAACTCTTCTCCTTCTCCTCCGGCTCCACTACTGCTACTCTTCTTTCGCTATGACCACTATGATTAATTTCCCTGCCCTACTGTGCTTTACCAACTCCTCCTGCCTCTGCTCCTAACAACCCTGCTGCTACTACTCTCCTCCCACTACTGCTACTACTTTCCTGCTCATGCCACTCTTTCACACTACTACTCCCCTCCTCCACACTGGAACTCTCCTCCTCTACACCATTCAGCCGCCCCACCTCTCTTTCCACGTTAATTGCTACCCAAGCACTCTGTACACTGACCTTTCCTAATCACTCACCATACTTGCACACTCCACTAGCCTGCAGACCGTCGACCTCGCTGTGACCAACTCTCCTTCACCTTCTTCCACAAATCACCTGTGTTCTCCTCCAGCTGTTTTTTTGGTCCTTCACTTTCTCTCCTGCTGGCATCCACTGGGTAAGCCACACTTGCTTTTTCCTGGTTTCCCTTTTTATCCCTGGCCCTCTCAGGGTCCCTCTCAGGGATTGGTGTTTTTTCCTAATGGATTTAGCCCTTTCTCTTTTTCTTGGGCTGAGTTTTGCAGTGTTGGAAAAGAAGATGGGGCTAGAATCCATCCCTTCTCGGCTTGCTTCGCAGTGGGGTCCTCCTAGGCTAGGAGTGGAGGACTCCTCGTTTAGGTACTTCGATGCCAGACTGAGGTTTATGGCCCACACATATTCAGCAGGAGCCATCCATCCGAGCTGTTGTCGTCCACAGCACATCGCGGTCTGAGGATGCAAGACCCATGGAGATTGCACCCCGTCCCTCGGGCCGGCGCCCCGGTCGATGTCCCGGTAGCACTGTGACAACTGCCACCTAGGACGTCCGCAGTTCTGGGCCACGGGCCATCCCTGTAATCGTGGCACCACACCTTCCTAGCTGGCCAGTCCTCCAGAACACCCGGATCTCAGATACAGCTGCGGCGCTGCCCGGTCTCCATTGTGGTCTCTATTGGAGTCACAAGAGCAGATCGACATGAATGAATTGATAGCGATCAGGCTGGCCCTATTCACTTTCCAACCCTTTGGTCACAGCGCAAGAATTTGTTGGTCTTGGTGGACAACACAGTGACCATGCACTACCTCAACAATTAAGGTGGTGCATGGCCCTTGCTTGTGGAATGAGAGGTGGGATGGCTGAATGGTGTAGAGGAGAGTTGTAGTGTGGAGGACAGTGGGGCTGGGATTTAGAGAACAACGTGCCCCTGACACATGATCATCTAACTTGGAGGAGAACGTCACTGATGATGTCGTGAGCAAACAGAACTTGGCCACCCACTAGTGAGTACTCTGCAGGAAGTTCTGGTCGAGATCTTCTCCTGTTGGGGGATTCCTCAGGTGGATCTCTTTGCTTCCAGTGTGAACAGGAAGTGCCGCTGTCCTGCTCCATGGAATTTCCTCAACAAGGTCCTCAAGGGAATGCAATGGTGGCCGTGCAGGCCTTCGACCTCCTCTATACCTTCCCACCTATCCCTGTCATTTTGCTAGTTCTCATTAGGCTGTGCCCGTTCAGGTCCACGTTGAAGTTTCTCCATTCTGGATTTCTTTCGCTTTTCTTGGCCCAGACGGGCCTGCATATTGTCACTGTGAAAGGGTAACTTGCAGTGATTTCAGTTTTCAAAAGCACCCCGGAGCAGGGCTCGTTCTTCATGATCCCCACTGTTATGCAATTTTTTCTGGGATTGTGAATCCAATTTCCCCCAAGCGAGTTTGTTGTTCCGGCGTGGGATTAAAATGTAGTGTTGACATTTCTTATGGGTGCTCCGTTTGGGCACCTACATTCTTGTTCTTTCTGAAAAGCAGTGTGTTGCAGTATTCACAAGATCACTTTGTCCAGCATCTCAGAGGCATGCCTCAGCAATCCCACACGCTGAAAGGCATAGCATCTGGAGAACGAGGATGGGATGGGGGATACAGGAGAACATGAGGCTCCTCTCCAATCCCAAGTAGCCCTCCGGAATGTAGGAAGAATGATACCTATGTCGGGTACACTACCACAATTTGAGATAGGGCCCAATCCCCCCTGGGCTCAAAGTGGACGATGAGGGTGGCATCTACTTTGCCACCACCAAAACAACTGATGACAATGCAAAAAAAGTCACCAATGCTTCATTATGCAGGAGTTGAAGTAGACAAAGGGCTTCATTACGAGTTGGACAGTATGGAGTTAAAGTGGCGGTAATGGAATTACTGCCACTTTTACCACACCGCCGAATCAGGGGCTGTCCCTATTACCATCCAACTTGTAATGAGGTCCAAGTCTTTAAAACTCTCTCCCTAGCAGACAACTCTTACATAGCTGCAAAACGAACTCAGGCTGAATAATTTAACCCTTAGGCCAGTGCAGATTTTGAATTATTCCACCTCCCCCTGGTGCCCAGTTAGTGTACAAGCCCATCGAAGCCTACTATGCGCGAATGTGGCATGCACAATTTTCATTAAAGTTATTTTTATGAACCTGAAACCCCCAATTTAACAATATTGTTTCTCTACAGCATCTCTCCCTTTTCGGGGAAAGAAACACACAGGGTTGCACAGAAGATCTATTCATTAATAAAATAGAAATGATTGAATCAATTTAAATATACACAAATTGTGCATCTATGAAATCCCAATGTCAATAGTGACTTAAATGAAGAATAATCACTTTTCTATGCTATGATTGCATGAATGTGGACATATGCAACACCCACACACACACACACACAAACATCATATATACATTTTATTTACCCTGAGCGCACATGCACAATGGATTGAAAAATGCACGAGGGTTCAGGATAAGGCTTTCAATTAAAGTAAAGAAAACAAGACGACTAAATAGGTTGATCAGGAATGGACACATTGGATTCCCTTTATTCAGCTTGTAAGCCAACAAACAAACAACATCCCACCATGCTCAAACACCTCCGCCAACCCGGCCCACCCTCCAACTCACCTGCCCGTATAGCATCCTTGTGGTCTGAGACCACAGCTATTATGACACATCTGGTTAAACTTTCCCACTCCCTTCAGAACATTGGGCACTTGTGTGCTCGATCTGTGTCCATCTTCTCTGTCCATTCTCGCACGGACGGTCATGTGTTGGCCTCCTTCTGTGTCCATCGATTCCATCTGTTTTCTAGCCTTCACCTTCTTATGCAAGGGGCATCGAACCACTGCCACCTTAAACACTTCTACTAAGAAATAATGTGCTATTGATGCAACCAGCAAGAATCAGCTGAGTGCTAAAACGGAGGCTAAGTGGCCTTCACCCAATTACCTCAAAAGGTTATAAAGAAGCTGATTCACACTTGACTTTCACTTTACCACAGTTCAGCACAGGCTTCCCTCCGCCGGGCTCAAGCCTGTCTTTCCTTTCACTCTTGACTTTTACTGTATAACAGTTCAACAGAGGTTTCCCTCCACCGGCCGCGAGCCTATCTTTCTTTTCACGCTTGACTTTCACTTTGCCACAGTTCAGCACAGGCTTCCCTCTGCTGGGCTCAAGCCTGTCTTTTCTTTCACAAATATTTGTAATTTAACTTCTCACATGGGTCGCCCTCTGCAGGGCTCAAACCCTCTTTTCTGTTTGTGGGGTTCCCTTCCCCACTTTTTGTTTCATCCAACTTTTAACGGTTGAAGACTTTCGAAACTGCAAGGATTTTTCCTAGAACTCTGCATGACCATGTCATGCTCCGACCCTGGAGGTGCTGGCAACGATGGAAGTTCACATACGGTCAATTCTCATTCTGCAGGTAAGTCTTCTCCCAAGATGGCCGCCCCCTCTATAAGGGTGGGCGGAGCCATCTACTCCTTGCTTTGTATCCGTTATTCTTTGGAAGACGCTGCGTAATCTCCCTGTGTTGGAGTTTCAGCATTACTCCCTTGCCTTTCTTTAGCCATTCTTTTCGTGCCCTCTACAGCCCGGGTCTTTGGACTGCATCCTTCGCTTCTGTTTCATTCCCTGTACTTCCTTCGGTTTAGCTGTTTAGCCTGTTTTCTCTTTCTATTTGTTTTCTTTTTGTCATCGAGCGTCTGCTCTTTCTTCCGTTCCGCCTTTGTTTGCGACTTTGTCGTCTCAGCATACTCCTGTGTATTGCCTCCTTTATCCGTCTCGGACAGCTTTCTGACTATTCTTTCTCTAGCCTGTCTCACTGCATTCCGCAGTGTTCACTCTGCCGTGTGTACAGAGTCCTTCGCTGTAGCACGCCTCCTACCTCTCCTCTCGGCTTATTCTTCCTTATCCGTTCCTGTTCACACTGTTTACCTTTGGAGGCGCTTATTTTGCTTGCTATATGTGGAACATTGGGTGAATTGGAACAGTGGTACTCAGTTCCTGTCTACTATACCAATACCATACGTTCTTTGGAAACAAGGATCCAATCCTACTGAAGCTTCCAACTCCATCATCAGGGTTTTTTCTGCCAAGAAAGCTTTTTCCCTGTTATTCTTGGGGCTTGCCCCTCAGGGTCCTAATGGACCTGGTTCTATTTCAAGCAAAGGTGGATTCCGAGGAGGCGCACCCTTATTTACACCAAAAGAAGGAAAAGAATGTGAAGGAACCCCGGGCAGCACTTTTGAAGATACAGGTGAGGAGGAAGCACGGGAGGGATTTCCGAGCGCGACAGACCACTTTGACCTCTCTTTAAACAATTTGACAATCATCATCAACTCGCAACACCAACACTTCTCTTTAAACAATTTGACAATCTTCATCACCTCGCAACACCAATTCTTGCTGGTACTTGTAGTATCTTGGAGTTATTATTTCTTGACTTTGCCTGCTTGGCGTACTTAAAGTTCATATACTTTGTTTTTCACTCTCATTCAGGATCGCAGTTACTTTCTTGCCTCTGTTTCCTGTTTTATCACAACTTCAAACATTTCAGAGACTTTCGAATGTGTGATTCTGCCTCGCAGGACCATTCTCTTACTTTGTATACTTTCATCACAATTCAGCAATTGTCTTTTACATTACACGTTTTATCGGCACACGCGCAACCTTCAACTCTAGTTACAGTCACTTTTGCTTTTAACACAAACCGGGCTTTTGTTGCCTTCGATTACTCACTGGTCATATTAATTTGGTTTCTTTCTTCAGCGCCTTTCATGTAGCAGTCAAGGACACTATGATATATGAATCACTGGCGTGTGCCGTTTCTGCATGTAGATTTCTACAGCCGCCTAATTTTCATAATTGAAATATATATTTTTTAAAATGTACATCCATCTGATAGAGCCTTTCAAGCTACATATTTTTTTCTAAATATCTAGGACATTTTGTATAATAGTTTCAAGCAAAATAAGATTTCCTATATACATTTCACATAGTGCATTATGATATACAGGGATGAATCACAATCTGAAATGGCATACCAGTTCCTGGCTGGTACAGCCAAATTATGTAATTTCCTCTTGCAGCTCAGAGCTGGGGCCTTTATGACCCAGAGAGTGTTGTTGCAATGGTGTAAATTCTTTGAATTTAGGCTAGCAGGTGCATTTTCAATGTCATGCCTCCTTGCGTGATTCCAGCACCTGCCTCTTGTAGCATAATCTAGGTCTTCCCCAGTTTAAAGGTGCATCTTTCTATGAATGCCTGGCTGATTCTGAGATGTGATTATTTGAACTCGGCGCCAAATAAATTCAATGTATTTTGAAAAATGTAGCCCAAGCTCAGAGACAGATGGAAGCTGTAAATGTGGGACATTTGTTTTTGTTGCAGGGCCGAAATTCGGTGAAACAACACTTGAGTTTCATTTCCTTGGGAAGGCAAGGCATCCCTCTTCCTTGAACAGAAAATGCAGCTTACACAGTTACCTTTTTTCTGCTTTGCAGTTGTCACCTAAAACAAAACAGCATCATAACTTTGTCATCAAAGTCCTTTCACAAAGACATATCTTCATAATCTCTGTGTTTCTTTATTCAAAGCTGATGTTCAGTCGAGACAGGGAAACAGACAATGCAAGGCCCAATTCAGTTTTTCATTTTCTTGTGACATGCTGTGCTTTTCATCTCAGATAGGACAGTTCACAATTTTAATTAAAGTTTGATAGATTCTTTCTGTTACAAAGCAATTCCTTTTTGTTCTTTGTCAAATAATGCTGAACATATACTTTTATTGTAGATGGGCTGCAAAAATTGCACATTTCCTCGTACATGTCATTTTTAAGAAACTGCGTGTAGGCCATAGCTTGCTCATTTGTTTTTAAACTGGCACTTTTCTTTCTTTGCATAAAAAGTGCATACAGCTAAGAGCCTACCATGCACCATCTCTGACTGTGACAGTATTGCAAAGACTGAGGGTCCAGGGCTTCACGCTCAACCGAAGCAAATTTAACTTATTCTGGTTTGTGTTTCAGATAGATGGCGTCTCTGCCAACCCGCAAAAGGTTTAGGGCATAAATACTGCACCTGCCCCACCCCCCCAGAACCAATCTGAAACGCAAAGCTTCCTCGGCATGGTCAACTTTTATGGGAGGTTTATTTTATATCTTGCCTCCATCACTAAACCCATCCGTTGATTGACCTGAGCAGCCACACCCTGCAAGTGGGCAGAGCAACAAGCTACAACATTTCAAGCAGCCAAGTATGCCCTGGTGGCAGACACCACTATGGCATTTTTCAACCCGACAGCGGCATTGTGGTGCAGCTAAAATGCCGACCAACTGCTTCACTAAATTGGTCAGGTATCACGCCTGTTGTTTTTAATACCTCTGAACCTCATGCCAATGACTAGGTGGTTATGTGTGATTATATCGAATTAGAAAACAAAGAATACATTTTGAATGAACCCAAAACATCTAAAAAAAAGAACATTTTTGGTTGTTTTTGGGGATTCACCCCTCAACCCCCCTTTTTAAAGAATATTGTTCCGTCACCCCACACACTACTATTACCATTCCCAACCACATATGTATATATTTTTTTTATGTGTTATTTATTTTTATAGATGTTTTGGGTTCGTTCAAAAATCCATTAGTTGTTATCTATTCGATAATATCACTGCATACCTGACTAGGTAGCGTGGACGTTACTGCATGGGTGACGAATTCAATTTGTTTATATTTTGTAGATGTAATCTACAGCTGCCATTTATATTGATAAGGAGAGATTAGTTTCCTGTAAAATTATGAAATTAGCAACATGACAGCACCTGGAGACACAGGTTAGACACTGATTTCTTTGTGCAGATATGGGAGGGATGCATCAAAATATAATTCCGCAGATTGTGGAAGAGAATTTGATGCACTAAATGAAAGTTATATTTATTTGGTAGGAACAATTTTGATTGTCACATATGGGGGAAAACCCTGCATGAATGCCTGTTAATTCACCCTCATCCTGATGAAGGCAATGGGTCATTCCGAGGTTGGAGATATGGAATTACCAGCACCGATAAGGGTGCCAATGCCGGTAATCCCTTACCTCCGTATTCCGAGATCCCTTTGCGGGTCCTTCCTTACCTCCTGCTTTTAGCAGGAGTAAAGTACTGGACCTGCAAAGGTACTTCAGAGGTAATTACGGTACCGTAATTTACGGAGCCGTAATTACCTCCTTCCCCATTCCCATTGAGCCCTGTGGGGTAGAAATAGGAATGGGGAAGGGCAAAAGATGAATGGGGAATTACCGGTCCCTCCAACCCTGGAATGGACCGGTAATTACTCTATTCACCATGCCGGATTTGGGACGGTTTCGGAGGCAACCATGGAGCTAATTACTCCATGGTTAGCTCCAAACCCGGAATGAGGCCCAATGTTTTAATGAATGCGGGAAGGAGTGCTTTCCTCAGCCATAGAGTACCAAACACAACATGTCAACATGTTTTGTCATATTAATGACACTAAATGTCATAAAACAGAAGATTTGCTTGTGACAAAAGGCATGATAGACAACCAGGCGGAATTTAAAAATGAGTCCCATGTTTGTATTAACTCCTGTGTTAAGAGTAATAACATTACATCTGTATAAGACCACGCCTCCTTATTGGAGGTTGAAACAAATGAATAGTTGTTTGCACTTTTGTTGAGCAATGTATTGTATATTTACTGAACCCACAATCAAAAATGGTTTTAAAATGAATGTTTTCATATGTTGGCGATGTTTAAATAAATATTTTTTATATAACTTCCATATTGGATAGAATGGTATACATGTGCATGTTGTTCCACATTGCTCTATATGCAGTCTCAGTCTTTTATATTCAGCCTCCTTTTCCTAGATAGTTACAAGTAAAACTCCTGATGTAAGGGAGGTGGATTTCAGGATTGGACTTATTCAGGGTTAATCCAGCCGCTTGCAATGCTTTGCACACTCTGTGAAGAGCCGTGTCGTGTTCTTCCTTAGTCTTACCAAATACCAGGACATCGTCGGAATAATTCAGGCAGTTTGGCACATGTCTGATGACAAGGTTTATCTCCTCTTGAAAAGTTTCGGCTGCGGAGGATATCCCGAAGCTGAGCCTTTTATATTGGAATAGGCCCAAGTGTGTGACGAATGTTGTGATGTATCTCGATTCAGGTGCGATCTCAATTTGGTGGTAACCTTTTGTGAGGTCCAATTTGGAGAAAACTTGCGCCCCATGGAGAAGGTAGATCATGTCAGTGATCCTGGGCGCCTGATGTCTCTCCCTCTCGATTGCAGCGTTGGCTCTCCTCATGTCTACGCACAGGCGTATTGACCTGTCGGGTGACTTTTTGGGGACAGGGACAATAGGGGATACCCATGGGGTGGGCCCTGACACTGGTTCTATGACGTTGAGTTTGATGAGTTTGTCTAGTTCTTCTTCGACTTGGTGTTGTATGTTGACAGGTATCCCTCGATAGTGCTGAGCGACGGGAGTTTTCCCAGCCCTTTGAATAGACTTGGAAAGGTTTGTTCTATTGAGTCTGGTCTGGCGAAGTATTTTATGGGCCATGAGCTGGTACAGTATGTGCACCAGACCCATCTCAACAGCGGTCTTAAAGCTCAGAATACACCCGCTGTTGGCTTCTGTCTTCAGAATATGCAGGGGAATTTTTGCTGCGTGTGATTTATGTACGCACCAAGCAGTGATGGTCCCTTTGCAGGGTAATGGGGTTGTGGCTCCATACGGATATATGTCTACTGTTGCCTTTCTGATTTTCGGGGGTTTGAAGAGTGAGTTGTACGCTTGCTCGCTTATTATGTTAACTGTTGCCCCTGTATCAATGAGGAATTCGAGAGGTGTGTTGTTGACGTGCAGTGTGAGGATTGGACTGTGTTGGGTGGCCGTGGCGTTATTGAGTGCCCACACGTACCCTTTTTTCCGTTGGTCATCCTCTGATGACTGGGATTCACTGCCTGATGGGGAACGCATTTCAATGTACCGGACAAATCGTCTCCTTTGAGATCGCCTAGAGCCGTCATTGGGCTTCCGGTCCTCCCTGGCATATGAGCTCCTTCGTGTTCTGTCGTCTCTTCGGGGTCCCATCTGCTCTTCATCTCCTCTCCCAGCGGGTGGGCTGTGTCGCGAGCTTCTCCTCCTCTCCTGTTGTCTCGGTCTGCTGGGCCCGGGTCCGGGTGCATTTTTGCAGACCGCTCTGTAATGGTCCATTCCGCCGCAGGCAGCGCATTTTTGTCCGACTGCCGGGCAGTCGCCCACGTGTGGATATTCATACCCGCATCGGTAGCACGTGGCATCTGAATGTTTCCCGCTTTGTGAGGGAGCAGCATATAGCTTGTTGATAGTGTCAAGGTTGGGTGTCGGGGGCTGAATGGTGACCTTGCCCAGGCTGTCTAGCTGCGACTCGACTGCTGCTTCCATTCTGGCGAGGGCAAGGATTTCCTCGAGGGGCCTTTGCTTCTGAAGTAGTTGCTTTCTAAACGGTTGTGAGATGCAGCCAGCTATGACTGGGGATCTTAGTGCCTCTTCATTGGAGTATTTGTGGAACTCGCAATATTTCAACTTGATGCGTAAGCGCATCACAAAATTATCTAGCCACTCCCCTTTTTCTTGTCTCGTAGTATGGAACACATGGCGCTCATAGTCGATGTTTGTATGAGGTGTGAAGTATTCTGATAGCTTCCCATGAAGTTCTCCATAGGTGACAGTGTTCATCAATTCGCCTGCTATGTCTCTGACAGCAGAACCTACTGTCATGAATAGGGTGTTTTTTAGCATTGCGTCATCAGTTAATCCAATTGCACCGGTGTAAAACGTAAAATCCCTGAGCCATATGACCCATCTGGGTCCTAGATTGGTGGTGTCTCTGACATCGAATGGGCCTGGTATGGGTAGATTTTGGGAGGCGGTACCTGATCCATGCGCCTGTTCAGGATCATCTGCCACAGCTCCGGATCCGCCGGATGAGGACGCTGCTGGGCTCGTTGGGGTCGACATGTCCACCGTGTCTGGTGTGCTCCGATTGAGGCCTGGTGTGTCTCCGGCGTCTTACGCTATTGCTGGGTTGCCAGCCCAGAGCACGTGCTTGTAGAGGCCGCGCGGGCCTTGTGTCGTCTTGATGGGCTGTTATACGCCCCTTCGCTGAACGGTGGATTGCCCCCGGGTTCCCAACTCTCACGTGGCCTCCCGCCGCCTGCAGGTTGAAGAGGGAGCGAGAGGGGGGGGAAGGGGCGGGATCGCCGCCCGCAACGACTTGCGGGCCTGCTGGGCACGCTCCGTGTGCACGCGAGGGCGGCCTTCCTCCGCCGCGCTCACGTTGCTGAGTGTGTCCCCCTGCGTGCGGCGAGTCCACGCACTTGAGAGGAGCGCTGACGCGCCAAGCCGCTCGGCCCCGGTCCTCTGCGTGCCTCCCCAGCCTCGGGAGCGGAGGTGCGCCGACGCGCTTTGACCGCTTCACAACGGACCTCCTGCTGGAACGGGCGGGTATCGCGTACCCCTTTGTCGCCAATTGTGAGGTTTTGCTCGGGGTCCTCGAACCGAGTAGGCGGAACGTAGTACACAGGAGCCAGGGTTACACGCAACTTATCTTTATTAATACAAGGCAGGAACTGCCAACTCCCCGTAGCCCACTCCCTAACCCAACGTCACTTCCCCTTTACTAGCGAGAAGGAGACCGCAACGGCGGTCTGCCCACACAACGATGTGGGCGGGCTGCATGCCCTGTGGAACGACCTGACAATAATTTAGCCCAAAACAGAGAACGGATCTTATCATTGTAGGCCAGACTTTACGGCCTGGGTGTGGTTCTAAACCAAAGCACGCATGCTGGCGATATTTGTCCATCACGTACGCAAGCAGAGCTTCAAACCGTCACAGGCAATTCACTTTGAAATTGAAAAAGAAGCCATCACAGTGGTAAAGGGTGCAGACCCTTCAAGGTGTTGATGCATCATGATCCCCACATCCCATTATTGAATAAGATTGCACTTTACCTGAGGATAGAGATAGGGACCCTGCAGACCCAAGAGTTCAAATGTATCATTGAATACCCCTTAGGCTCAGAAAACCCATCCGACATTTTTTTCGCAGCACCCCCGGGAAACCATAGCGCAACACGTCAATGTAGTGGCAGCCGTAAATGTCCTGACGGCCCTCTTGGTAAACACACTTGTGATCCCGGCAGCAATAACCACCCGAATGGTCCATTTAGCACATGTGGGACATCAGGTCCAGTGTAAAACTATGAGCTGGTTCCGAGAAAGGGTGTGGTACTCTATGGTCGCGCAATCGGTAGAGACAATCCTATCAAGGTGCATTCCATGTCAGGCAATCGGCCTCACCCACCCACCTCTAGTTCAACCCATTCTGGCATGAAGCTTATGGGGACATAGAAAACTGTATGCACATCCTTAACAAAGCCCCGAGGATAGAAATGGAACAAAAAGAAGACCCGAGGATGGCATTTTCCAATCACTCGGGAATACCAGATGGCACCCTAAACCTCCTTATTGGGAGAGCACTGCGAACCATCATCCCAACATGTCCCTTCAAATTGCCCACTACCTACTGTGTCTGCGTTCATCTTCCATTCAGAGATGGATTTAGCACTCGGCTGACAGACACAAGGCGACCAGACCCTGCCGTTTCCTGGTCCGACACCTTCCCATCTCATCACATAAGCCACAACACACATGCCCGACTACCTTATTCTTGGCACTCAGGGGAATTGGACTAACAAAGTGCAGCTTTGGCGCTGTCTCGCTCACAGGGCCTGGCGAAACATTTGTGAGGGCTTGTGTGGGCCTATTTCAGTATGATTGGGCTCCCTCTTCCCTACAGTTAGGAGGGGTGGACACAGTCTGGCAGGCTTGGATTGCTTGAATAAGAATGGATACAAAGGAATGCCCTTTTATCTCACAGGGCAGACACTCAAAGGTGAGCTGAAACACTAAACTGCCACTGAAACGCTAGTAATCGCTCTGTCAGCAAGGTGCTAACACAGATGAAACCAGAGTAAAAGACAGAGTGCTATCAAAGGCAATCTGTAACCTGCTGCCAAGCACACATTCAAAGTCTTCAGTTAAGGCAGTGGTATTCAAACTAGGGGTCCGAAGAATGTCCGGGGGAGGGGCAGACTCTTTAAAATAAGATTAAGAAGAATGTTTTTAATATAAAAAAGGATTAAGGTAACAGCTTTTAATAGAAAATGTAAGCTGTAGAAAATGTGCTTACATTTAAAAAATCCCCAAAACCCCACACCCATCAAGACATTCTTTGCCCCCCCAGGGGGACCAACGCCTAGGTATTGGTGGCTCTGAATGTATTTTTTACTAGGGGGGGGGAAGGATCGGTATGAAAAGGTTGGAATACCACTGAGTTAAGGTGACAGCAGACAGAAAAGTGCAGCCTTTAACATGCAAACAAGGCAACGTGCACATTTAATGCCATGAAAGAAATATGTTGCTGTGTAGTAAGACAGCCAAAATAGGGGCAGCTGCATGGGCCTCACTCTCTGAGGCTATTGAACACATACACAGCACAACAAAATTCAAAACACTTTGGCACTGTAAGGCATACAAGGCACTGATATGTTCTAATTTGTCCTCCGGACCTGTCCAGCAACATATATGCAGAATCCTAATTTTCACAATTTGGATTGACATGATCAGTAGTGACATCATAATTAATAACATTACAAGAAGTGACATCAGTCTCCAATACTCTAGGATAACTTTGGTAAAGCCATTAAAAATTATTTTTCATGGGTAAGCCAAGAGAATAATATGCTCTACAATATCTAAATATTCACTATTATGAATATACAACAACTTAATAGTTTAGTAAACCATGGGGCTTTTTCTTCATAGCACAAATTGAAAACTCTAGCGACACCCATGTCAGCAGATATAGCACAGTGAGTTTAAATGATTTGCCCAGGCTCACACATTTCGTTAAAGTGGTGAAAAGAGTACCCATAATGTGATTTAAGCACTTGACTACATATCTTTCCAGTGATAGGTCACATAAATATTTTTTAAGGTTTGACTTTGGTGAAACCAAATAATTTGTTTCTCTGTTAATTCCTCGAAAATTAAACAAATCAAATAAGAAACCAACCTGACATTATTGCAATAGGTCAAGGAAAAAGACATGTATCGCTTTAGTTTCACCTCCTTGAATGCACAATTGCAGTACAGCCCACAAAGGAATGTGCACCTAAAAACAATATCATTTGGTTTAAAAAAAAAGGTATCCACAGCTTGAGCCATTATTTTACAGAGCATGCAGCATTATAATCCCCTCCCAGTTATTATCACCCACCAATCACACCTTTTAAGGGACAACGTCCTTACCCAGGCACCCCTGTGTCTGGATCATCAACCTCTAATCGGTTTATTGAAATGAGGTTGACACAAAGCTGAAACTGGGGGTGCTGGTGGAGCATACATTCTTATCTAAGTGGCTGCATTTTAATTGTTTACGTGTTCATTTATCTATTGCAGTTGTGACTGTGTATAGGTGGGCAGCTATGGCAAGCACCTGCCCACCTTGCAATATAAATATGCTCCCCTTTTACTCCTTTTCCTCCTGCTTCCATTTTCTCCAATACAGCAGTCTTTTTGCCCTCCTTTTTTCCTTACTTGCAATTTCCCCTCTACTATCCCACTCTTTCCTGCTCTTTTTGAACACTATGGGCCTCATTACATGGTATGCGGTAACCATGGCGCTATTAGCGCCATGGTTGCCATCGGTATTTTACCGTGTCCGCCTTGGTGGATGGCGGAATTACTGCCCTACTCCAAGGTGAGCAGGGGTGGTAATTCCCCATTCACCAAGGCACTTCCTCATTCCCATTTTTGCCCCCATAGGGCTCAATGGGAATGGGGAAGGAGCTAATTACGGTACCGCAAATTGCGGTACCGTAATTTGCACCAAGGTCCCTTTGCGGGCCCGTTCCTTAACGGCTGGTAAAACCAGCCGTTGAGGTCGGGTCCCGCAAAGGGACCTCGTAGTAAGGCGGTAAGGGTTTACCAGTACCGGTGCTCTTACCGGTACCGGTAAACCCTTACCACATTCCGTGTAATGAGGCCCTATGTCATCCTCTGTTCTTGCCTCATTCCCTTAATCCTCTTCTCTCATTTTCTTTCTCCATTTCTGCCAAAGGTTCTTTGTTATAAAGATACCGCTCTCTTCCTCATGTTGCTGCTATTCGCATACTCACCTGCCTTCCGTCACTCAATTTGTCCCTCCCTCGTTTACCCACATCACACAATGTCATTTACATTGCTGCCCTATGTAGGGAAGGCATGGTATCAAACTGTAAGACAGACACAAGTGATCACAGTTCAAGGGTGTTTATTGAACTTCAAATGGGTTTGAAAAACACCTATCTAATCCTAAATCTAAAGATGGGAGCAAGCTACGACCATCAAATAATAATATTTGTCCTAGTCGAGTCCGTCAAAATAAAAGGGGCGATACTAATAAACCTATTGCCAATCCTTACTTCTATATACAAATAGTGTGGCTATATACAAATAGTGTGGGAAACAATGTTATGCAAAAGAAAAGTGTTCAAGAAATGATATGGCAGGATATTTACAGGGTATTTCATAGAATTTCGCAGAAAAGTGTCGCAAGCGGCTGGCGCAGAGTGTCCGCGTGCGATTGTCTGCGCCAGGGACGTGCGCCAAAACCGATTTCCGCGCACAGCGTATTCATGGATTTTAGGCTCCCAAACCAGCCGTGGCGCAGAGTATCGCAGCGACCCTGCAGCAGCGCCAGTAACGCCCCCAAGAACGCCCTCGCGCAAGGAAAAGCCATCAAAATCGCTAAATCATCGCAAAGGGCTGCGCTAACCCTGGACCAGTTTACAGGGCTGCCAAACAAGGAACGCAAAGCGGGTAATGTGCATATCAGGGGTAAGCGTGAAGTTATACACGCGATTAGCCAGGGTACGTGTATTTCAGGGGTGCGCGGGAAGTTCCACACGCGAATAGCCTGGGCGCGTGTATTTCAGGGGTGCGCGGGAAGTTTTACACGTGATTTCAGCAGGGTACGTGTATTTCAGGGGTGCGCGGGAAGTTCCACACGCGCATATCCTGGGCGCGTGTATTTCAGGGGTGCGCGGGAAGTTTTACACGCGATTTCAGCAGGGTACGTGTATTTCAGGGGTGCGCGGGAAGTTCCACACACGATTAGGCTGGGTGGGTCCTCACAGGTGTTCCCTGTACACCCTCGACGGCCCCTGCAGGCAGCCCACAACACAGGGGACTACCCTGCACACCTGCTCATGTCCCCCTGCACCCCCACCCCCCAGCAGTGCAGGGGCAGCCTCCACCAGGCCCCCACCCATGTCTCCCACCACCCCCACCCCCCAGCAGTGCAGGGGCAGCCTCCACCAGGCCCCCACTCATGTCTCCCACCACCCCCACCCCCCAGCATCCAGGGGCACTCTCCACCAGGCCCCCACTCATGTCTCCCACCACCCCCACCCCCCAGCAGTGCAGGGGCAGCCCCCACCAGGCCCCCACTCATGTCTCCCACCACCCCCACCCCCCCAGCCACCAGGGGCACCCTTCACCAGGCCCCCACCCATGTCTCCCACCACCCCCACCCCCGAGTCACCAGGGGCACCCTCCACCAGACCCCCACTCATGTCTCCCAGCGTGCTACGTGTATTTCAGGGGTGCGTGGGAAGTTCCACACGCGAATAGCCTGGGCGCGTGTATTTCAGGGGTGCGCGGGAAGTTCCACACGCGAATAGCCGGGGCGCGTGTATTTCATGGGTGCGCGGGAAGTTTTACACGCGATTTCAGCAGGGTACGTGTATTTCAGGGGTGCGCGGGAAGTTCCACACGCGAATAGCCTGGGCGCGTGTATTTCAGGGGTGCGCGGGAAGTTCCACACGCGAATAGCCTGGGCGCGTGTATTTCAGGGGTGCGCGGGAAGTTCCACACGCGATTAGGCTGGGTGGGTCCTCACAGGTGTTCCCTGTACACCCTCGACTGCCCCTGCAGGCAGCCCACAAAACAGGGGACTACCCTGCACACCTGCTCATATCCCCCTGCACCCCCACCCCCCAGCAGTGCAGGGGCACCCTCCACCAGGCCCCCACTCATGTCTCCCACCACCCCCACCCCCCAGCATCCAGGGGCACTCTCCACCAGGCCCCCACCCATGTCTCCCACCACCCCCACCCCCCAGCCACCAGGGGCAGCCTCCACCAGGCCCCCACTCATGTCTCCCACCACCCCCACCCCCCACCATCCAGGGGCACCCTCCACCAGGCCCCCACCCATGTCTCCCACCACCCCCACCCCCACCATCCAGGGGCACCCTCCACCAGGCCCCCACTCATGTCTCCCAGCGTGCTACGTGTATTTCAGGGGTGCGCGGGAAGTTCCACACGCGAATAGCCTGGGCGCGTGTATTTCAGGGGTGCGCGGGAAGTTTTACACGCGATTTCAGCAGGGTACGTGTATTTCAGGGGTGCGTGGGAAGTTCCACACGCGCATAGCCTGGGCGCGTGTATTTCAGGGGTGCGCGGGAAGTTTTACACGCGATTTTAGCAGGGTACGTGTATTTCCGGGGTGCGCGGGAAGTTCCAGACGCGATTAGGCTGGGTGGGTCCTCACAGGTGTTCCCTGTACACCCTCGACGGCCCCTGCAGGCAGCCCACAAAACAGGGGACTACCCTGCACACCTGCTCATGTCCCCCTGCACCCCCACCCCCCAGCAGTGCAGGGGCAGCCTCCACCAGGCCCCCAACCATGTCTCCCACCACCCCCACCCCCCAGCAGTGCAGGGGCACCCTCCACCAGGCTCCCACTCATGTCTCCCACCACCCCCACCCCCCAGCATCCAGGGGCACCCTCCACCAGGCCCCCACTCATGTCTCCCACCACCCCCACCCCCCGGCAGTGCAGGGGCAGCCCCCACCAGGCCCCCACTCATGTCTCCCACCACCCCCACCCCCCAGCCACCAGGGGCACCCTCCACCAGGCCCCCACCCATGTCTCCCACCACCCCCACCCCCCAGCCACCAGGGGCACCCTCCACCAGGCCCCCACTCATGTCTCCCAGCGTGCTACGTGTATTTCAGGGGTGCGCGGGAAGTTCCACACGCGAATAGCCTGGGCGCGTGTATTTCAGGGGTGCGCGGGAAGTTTTACACGCGATTTCAGCAGGGTATGTGTTTTTCAGGGGTGCGCAGGAAGTTCCACACGCGAATAGCCTGGGCGCGTGTATTTCAGGGGTGCGCGGGAAGTTTTACATGCGATTTCAGCAGGGTACGTGTATTTCAGGGGTGCGCGGGAAGTTCCACACGCGAATAGCCTGGGCGCGTGTACTTCAGGGGTGCGCGGGAAGTTCCACACGCGAATAGCCTGGGCGCGTGTATTTCAGGGGTGCGCGGGAAGTTCCACACGCGAATAGCCTGGCCGCGTGTATTTCAGGGGTGCGCGGGATGTTTTACATGCGATTTCAGCAGGGTACGTGTATTTCAGGTGTGCGCGGGAAGTTCCACACGCGAATAGCCGGGGCGCGTGTATTTCAGGGGTGCGCGGGAAGTTGTACACGCGATTTCAGCAGGGTACGTGTATTTCAGGGGTGCGCGGGAAGTTCCACACGCGAATAGCCTGGGCACGTGTATTTCAGGGGTGCGCGGGAAGTTTTACACGCGATTTCAGCAGGGTACGTGTATTTCAGGTGTGCGCGGGAAGTTCCACACGGGAATAGCCGGGGCGCGTGTATTTCAGGGGTGCGCGGGAAGTTTTACACATGATTTCAGCAGGGTACGTGTATTTCAGGGGTGCGCGGGAAGTTCCACATGCGAATAGCCTGGGCGCGTGTATTTCAGGGGTGCGCGGGAAGTTCCACACGCGAATAGCCTGGGCGCGTGTATTTCAGGGGTGCGCGGGAAGTTCCACACGCGAATAGCCTGGGCGCGTGTATTTCAGGGGTGCGCTGGAAGTTCCACACGCGATTAGGCTGGGTGGGTCCTCACAGGTGTTCCCTGTACACCGTCGACGGCCCCTTCAGGCAGCCCACAAAACAGGGGACTACCCTGCACACCTGCTCATGTCCCCCTGCACCCCCAACCCCCAGCAGTGCAGGGGCACCCTCCACCAGGCCCCCACTCATGTCTCCCACCGCCCCCACCCCCCAGCAGTGCAGGGGCACCCTCCACCAGGCCCCCACCCATGTCTCCCACCACCCCCACCCCCCAGCCACCAAGGGCAGCCTCCACCAGGCCCCCACTCATGTCTCCCGCCACCCCCACCCCCACCATCCAGAGGCACCCTCCACCAGGCCCCCACTCATGTCTCCCACCACCCCGACCCCCCACCATCCAGGGGTACCCTCCACCAGGCCCCCACTCATGTCTCCCAGCGTGCTACGTGTATTTCAGGGGTGCGCGGGAAGTTCCACACGCGAATAGCCTGGGCGCGAGTATTTCAGGGGTGCGCGGGAAGTTTTACACGCGATTTCAGCAGGGTACGTGTATTTCAGTGGTGCGCGGGAAGTTCCACACGCGCATAGCCTGGGCGCGTGTATTTCAGGGGTGCGCGGGAAGTTTTACACGCGATTTCAGCAGGGTACGTGTATTTCAGGGGTTCGCGGGAAGGTCCACACGCGATTAGGCTGGGTGGGTCCTCACAGGTGTTCCCTGTACAGCCTCGACGGCCCCTGCAGGCAGCCCACAAAACAGGGGACTACCCTGCACACCTGCTCATGTCCCCCTGCACCCCCACCCCCCAGCAGTGCAGGGGCAGCCTCCACCAGGCCCCCACCCATGTCTCCCACCACCCCCACCCCCCAGCAGTGTAGGGGCACCCTCCACCAGGCCCCCACTCATGTGTAACGCTCACCTGATTCTCGCAGAGGCGCCGGTCTTGACTGGGCGACTACCGTATTTTCAAAGGTGATGTGTAGCACCCGGTTGGCTCTTTGGGCTGGACCTCTGTGCACTGTATGCCTGACGTGAAGAGGAAGATGTCTTAGGTAAGTGAATGCCGAGCTCTCCATCTGCCTCGGGGCAGGGTGCTGTAACCAGTTTCTTCACTGGATAGGTAGCGCAGGCCTCTTGACTTCAGAGGACTGCTGTCCGTCGTTTACTGCACGAACGGTAAGTTTCGAGTAATTCAAATGTCTTTAAAGTCTTTAATAATGATGTCTCTTGTTTTGCAGGGTTCCGGCAATGGCGGATGACGGGCTGAAGTGAGTTGAAGATGGAGCTCGTGTTATGAACAGAAGCGCCTGGAAGCACGTAAGTAAGCGCTTGTTGCCTGCTTCACGATGCGCTCTAACTGTCTTTTTATTTTGCAGGTACAAGTTCGGAGCGGCTGCAGGGTGCCGGAATACCCACTGGGTTAGATGTGGAAAGGAGTAATGGCACGTGAGTATTAAAGTTCCCCAATGTCTTTAAACGCACCTTGTTTTGTCTTTCAGATGCGGGATGCAGCGCCGACGGCCTCCGGAGCGTGCGAAGAGTTGGTAAGCTTTTGTCTTTCAGATGCCGGAATGCAGTGTGAAGACCTCCGGAGCGCACGAAGAGTAGGTAAGCCTTTGCCTTTCAGATGCCGGAATGCTAACCTGTTCTTTCTTGTCTTCATAGGTGTTGCTGAAGACTGGATTCAGGATGGTAAGCCTTTTCCTTAGGCCCAGGACCGGATGCAGAAGACACGATGAGCGTTCTGCTGCAGAGGGTGCAGAATAACGCAAAGCAAGATTCATCCACCGGGTGTGGTTTAAATAGCCTCCTGTAGTGCTTAGGTGTCTCCTTCCACAGCCACGCCTAAGTAAGAAAAGAGTTCCTGCTTTCCAGAAGAGTTCCAGTGTTCTGAATCTAGGGAGAGGCTCCAGCCCCACCCAACAGGAAAAGTAGTTCCAAACAGGAGGGGATCAGAGGCTCAACTGGCAGGCAAGTAAGCAGCATGGTCTGCTGCAGGTAAGTCCACCCAAGCATTATGAGCCCGGCGCTTCCAGCGCTGGGACTGGGCATATTTATGAGCCTGGTGCCACTGGCGCCAGGACTGGGTCCAAAAGGTCCCAATTGGGACTGGTTGGCACTCGTAACCTGGGTTATGGATCTGCTTCCAAGGGAGTTGGGAAAACCCTGACCTCTTGGAAGCAGAGATCATGACAGTACCCCCCCTCAAGGCCCCTCCCAAACCGGCCTTCTCCGGGGGTTTTGGCTTGTCAGGAAATGTTCGGTGAAATCTTTTGATTAGGCGAGGAGCGTGGACATATTCAGCAGGTTCCCAGGATCTCTCTTGGGGGCCGTAGCCTTTCCAGTCAATTAGGTAGAATAGTTTAGATTTGAAGATCTTGGAGTCCAGAATACTTTTGACTTCAAACTCGAGTTCTCCATCAACGAGGATAGGTTTTGGAGATTTGGTTAGTCGGGTTTGAGGTTGCACGGGTTTTAATAGAGAGACGTGGAAGATCGGATGTATCTTCATGTGCGGGGGCAAGTCCAACTTGACCGCTACTGGGTTTACTATGGTAGTGATGGAATAGGGACCAAGGTATCTTGGGTTGAATGTGCGTGGCCCTTTTAGAGATAGATATTTGGTGGATAACCAAACTTGATCCCCTACTTGATAGTGAGGGGCTTCCTTCCGATGTTGATCTGCTCCTTTCTTGTATTGTTCTTTAGCCCTTTGAAGGTGAGAAACAGCTTCCTTAAAGGCTTGGGTGATTGTAGAATGCAGGTAGTCTACTGCTGGTGTTTCAAGATCTTGGAGGGGATCCAACTCCGAGGTTCGGGGGTGACTGCCGTACAAAAGAAAAAACGGGGTTTTCCCAGTTCCCGAATGGACCGAGTTATTGTAGGCATATTCGGCTATCCAAAGGATATCTTTCCAAGTTTTTTCAGTTTGTTGCAGCATGCAGCGTAAATACTGTTCCAGAGTTTGATTGGTCCTCTCGGTTTGTCCGTCGGTCTGAGGGTGGTGACTGGTCGATAGTCTCACATCAATTTGAGCCGACCGACAGCAACTTCGCCAAAAATGAGAAATAAATTGACTACCTCGATCCGAAATTAGAACCGAAGGAAAATCGTGCAGTCGGACGATGTTTTCGAGAAATTCTCGGGCCAGAGTTGCTGCCGTTGGCAAGCCTTTGAGCGGAATGAAATGCGCCATCTTGGAGAATAAGTCCACGATTACAAGAATCGTATTGTATCCGGAGCATGGAGGTAGATTGGTGATGAAGTCCATAGAAAGCGTATGCCAAGGGCGAGGTGGGATGTCAATAGGGCGTAAGAGGCCTGCTGGTCTTTCCTTTTGACTCTTGTTTTGGGCGCATACTCCACAGGACATTATAAAGTCTCTGATATCTTTTTTCCAAGACGGCCACCAGAAGTAGCGCTTGATCTTTTCTATGGTCTTGGCCATACCGGGATGACCTTCCATTAAAGAGTCGTGATAACAAGAGATTACTTTTTTCTGTAAATCTGTGCTGGGTAGGTATAATCGTTCTTGGAAATACAATAGGTTGTCCTTTACTGCAAAGTCCTTTCCCTGCAGATGCCAATTCTGTATGTCTGCTGGAGTTAAAAGTTGCCTGGCTTTATCCTTAACTTCCTCTATGGATTCTGTGGCGATTACACCCAGAATTCTTTGTTCGGGAATGATTGGTACAGGTTTAGGGTTGATCAAGTGTTCTTCCACTCCCATCCGAGAAAGGGCATCAGCTTTACCGTTCTTTGTACCAGGTCGATAGGTAATTATGAAGTCAAACTTGGCAAAGAATAATGCCCAACGGAGTTGTCTAGAGGATTGGGCTTTTGCGGTTTTCAAATATTGCAGGTTTCGGTGATCCGTAATCACAGTAACGGTGTGTCGGGCCCCCAGCAGATAATGCCGCCAAACCTTAAAGGCAGACTTGATAGCCAGAAGTTCCTTGTCAGTAATCGTGTAATTGATTTCAGGAGGCGAGAATTTGCGGGACCAAAATGCCACGGGATGCAACTGATTGGTTACCGGGTCCTTTTGTGATAGAACTGCCCCCATGGCAAGGCTTGAAGCATCAGTTTCCACGATGTAGGGGAGTTCGGGGCGAGGGTGTTTTAAGATTGGTGCAGAGATAAATTTAGTCTTCAAATCCTGGAAAGCTTGTTCCGCCTCGGTAGACCATTCAAAACGTTTGTTTTTCTTTAACAAGGCAGTGATGGGCTGGACTATCCGAGAGAATTCGGGGATAAACCTGCGGTAAAAGTTAGCGAAGCCTAACATGCTTTGCACACCTTTTACAGAGGTTGGTGATGGCCATTTGAGAACTGCATCGACCTTCTTTGAATCCATACGCACTCCGCCAGGTGATAATATGAATCCCAAGAATTCAACTTCAGTCACGTTGAAAACACATTTTTCCAACTTAGCGAAAAGTTTGTGTTGACGCAATCTTTCGAGGACCATTTTCACGTGTTTCCGATGTTCAGATTCCAATGAAGAATAAACGAGAATGTCGTCAATGTAAACAACAACACACACATCTATGAGCTCTCTGAGGACATCGTTCATAAAATATTGAAAGGCGGCCGGGGCATTGCAAAGTCCGAAGGGCATGACCTGATATTCAAATAGCCCATACTTGGTGCGGAAGGCCGTCTTCCATTCATCGCCCTCTTTTACTCGTACCAAGTGGTAAGCTCCTCTAAGATCCAGCTTTGTATATATGCATGCTTTTCTGACTTGGTCCAGGAGTTCAGGGATCAAAGGTAACGGATATCTATTCTTAACGGTGATCTGGTTCAGGGAGCGATAATCGATACAAGTTCTAAGGTCTCCTTCCTTTTTTGGAACGAAGAACAAAGCTGAAGAAGCAGGGGACTTGGAAGGACGAATAAACCCATTTGCCAGGTATTGATCCAGGTATTGTCGAAGGAGGAGGTTCTCAGGCTCGGTGAGGGCATAAATTCTACTACAAGGAGGAGTAGATCCAGGTATCAGGTCTATCTGGCAGTCATAAGACCTATGAGGAGGTAGAGAGTTAGCCTGCTCCTTCCGGAAAACATCTTGGTATTCTAGGTATTCGGGAGGTAACTGAGGAGTCTCTGAAGAAATTGCTGCCAGTGCCACACCAGGTGGAGGGTGACAAGTAGAGACACATTCTGGAAACTGGACCGTTCTTGCTCCCCAATCGATCAGAGGATTGTGTTTCTCTAACCAAGGTATTCCTAGAATAATCTGAAACTGAGGGGCCCTGATCACATCGAACACGATCTTCTCATAGTGTCCATCTTGACTTACTAGCGTCACCTCTTGAGTGGTATGCGTTACTGGCCCGGAGGCTATCTCCGTACCATCCACCGTAGTAATGACGTCCTTTACAGCCTTGGGACAAAGAGTTAGATTCATCCTCAAAACCATTTCATGATCCACAGAATTGCCGATGGCACCGCTGTCGACGTAAGCTTCAATTGCATGTAATCGACCCGGATTATCAGGGCTAATGGGGACCATAGGTATCACGAAATGCGAGGTCACGGAACTGGTTTTCACGCTCGGCAAGAGGACCTCTATTCTTGTCGGGCGAGGTCGTTTCCCTGCTCAGAGTTTGTAACTTTGGTAACTGCAGCTCCTACTGCCTTCTTGGCAGGTTTCACCGGACAGTCTCGAAGAAAGTGCCCTGAGTTTCCGCAATATAGGCATAATTGCAACTGTTTTTCTCCTTTCCCGCTCCCTTTGTGTTAGAGGACCTTTCAGTCCCCCTATTTGCATGGGTTCCCCGGAGTCTACTCCTTTGGAAGGAGTTGGCGGTTTGGAAGGTACTCGAGCATCAAACTTGGAACGATCGGCCTTTCTGTTTTGCAGTCTGTGATCTATTTGAACGACCAAGTCTATATAATCCGAACAGTCTTGTGGGGGATTCACTACTTGGGCTAAAACGTCTTTGAGCTCTCCACGTAGACCTCTATAAAACAGCGTAATCCTTTTGTCCTCAGGCCATTGAGTTTCCACTATTAGTCTATTGAAAGATGCAATATAAGCCAAAAGGTCTTGATTACCCTGTCGCAACGAAAGAAGCTCATTGTCCAAGGACTGCCCCTGTGCATGTCTTGCGAACAGTTTTTCCATACTAAGCTGAAAGGCTTGAAAATCATGGAGAACCGGATCATCTTGATTAACTAGAGGGATCGACCAGTCTGCCGCATTGCCACTAAGGTACGAAAGTACAAAAGCTACTTTAGCTTGATCAGTTGGAAAGGCTGCTGGCCGGCATAAGAAGTGCAACCGGCACTGATTGATAAATACTGCAAACCTCTTTGGGTTACCAGAAAATCGTTCGGGCGGAGCCAGAGGTACATTCCCAGGTAGGTTGATCTGCACTGGATTCATAGAGTCTGTTGAAGAAAGATTTGCCCCTGATGTGGGTAACGGGGTCTGTCCGGCTTGTGACTGTAGCACCTGTCTAGCAAGATCATCTGTTCTCTCCTTGGAAATAATTAGTTCCCTTCTTAGAGCATTCGTTTCCTGACGAGCTGCATGCACTTCTGCCCTTAGTTCCCCAAGTAACCGGGCTAGGTGGTCAGTATCCGAGGTTTCCATAGCGCCTGGGCGAGAGTTTTGTGGTAGGCTTTGCGTTCTGTAACGCTCACCTGATTCTCGCAGAGGCGCCGGTCTTGACTGGGCGACTACCGTATTTTCAAAGGTGATGTGTAGCACCCGGTTGGCTCTTTGGGCTGGACCTCTGTGCACTGTATGCCTGACGTGAAGAGGAAGATGTCTTAGGTAAGTGAATGCCGAGCTCTCCATCTGCCTCGGGGCAGGGTGCTGTAACCAGTTTCTTCACTGGATAGGTAGCGCAGGCCTCTTGTCTTCAGAGGACTGCTGTCCGTCGTATACTGCACGAACGGTAAGTTTCGAGTAATTCAAATGTCTTTAAAGTCTTTAATAATGATGTCTCTTGTTTTGCAGGGTTCCGGCAATGGCGGATGACGGGCTGCAGTGAGTTGAAGATGGAGCTCGTGTGATGAACAGAAGCGCCTGGAAGCACGTAAGTAAGCGCTTGTTGCCTGCTTCACGATGCGCTCTAACTGTCTTTTTATTTTGCAGGTACAAGTTCGGAGCGGCTGCAGGGTGCCGGAATACCCACTGGGTTAGATGTGGAAAGGAGTAATGGCACGTGAGTATTAAAGTTCCCCAATGTCTTTAAACACACCTTGTTTTGTCTTTCAGATGCGGGATGCAGCGCCGACGGCCTCCGGAGCGTGCGAAGAGTTGGTAAGCTTTTGTCTTTCAGATGCCGGAATGCAGTGTGAAGACCTCCGGAGCGCACGAAGAGTAGGTAAGCCTTTGCCTTTCAGATGCCGGAATGCTAACCTGTTCTTTCTTGTCTTCATAGGTGTTGCTGAAGACTGGATTCAGGATGGTAAGCCTTTTCCTTAGGCCCAGGACCGGATGCAGAAGACACGATGAGCGTTCTGCTGCAGAGGGTGCAGAATAACGCAAAGCAAGATTCATCCACCGGGTGTGGTTTAAATAGCCTCCTGTAGTGCTTAGGTGTCTCCTTCCACAGCCACGCCTAAGTAAGAAAAGAGTTCCTGCTTTCCAGAAGAGTTCCAGTGTTCTGAATCTAGGGAGTGGCTCCAGCCCCACCCAACAGGAAAAGTAGTTCCAAACAGGAGGGGATCAGAGGCTCAACTGGCAGGCAAGTAAGCAGCATGGTCTGCTGCAGGTAAGTCCACCCAAGCATTATGAGCCCGGCGCTTCCAGCGCTGGGACTGGGCATATTTATGAGCCTGGTGCCACTGGCGCCAGGACTGGGTCCAAAAGGTCCCAATTGGGACTGGTTGGCACTCGTAACCTGGGTTATGGATCTGCTTCCAAGGGAGTTGGGAAAACCCTGACCTCTTGGAAGCAGAGATCATGACATCATGTCTCCACCACCCCCACCCCCCAGCCACCAGGGGCAGCCTCCACCAGGCCCCCACTCATGTCTCCCACCACCCCCACCCCCCACCATGCAGGGGCACCCTCCACCAGGCCCCCACTCATGTCTCCCACCACCCCCACCCCCCACCATCCAGGGGCACCCTCCACCAGGCCCCCACTCATGTCTCCCAGCGTGCTACGTGTATTTCAGGGGTGCGCGGGAAGTTCCACACGCGAATAGCCTGGGCGCATGTATTTCAGGGGTGCGCGGGAAGTTTTACACGCGATTTCAGCAGGGTACGTGTATTTCAGGGGTGCGCGGGAAGTTCCACACGCGAATAGCCTGGGCGCGTGTATTTCAGGGGTGCGCGGGAAGTTTTACACGCGATTTCAGCAGGGTACGTGTATTTCAGGGGTGCGCGGGAAGTTCCACACGCAAATAGCCTGGGCGCGTGTATTTCAGGGGTGCGCGGGAAGTTCCACACGCGATTAGGCTGGGTGGGTCCTCACAGGTGTTCCCTGTACACCCTCGACGGCCCCTGCAGGCAGCCCACAAAACAGGGGACTACCCTGCACACCTGCTCATGTCCCCCTGCACCCCCACCCCCGAGCAGTGCAGGGGCAGCCTCCACCAGGCCCCCACCCATGTCTCCCACCACCCCCACCCCCCGCCACCAGGGGCAGCCTCCACCAGGCCCCCACTCATGTCTCCCACCACCCCCACCCCCAGCAGTGCAGGGGCAGCCTCCACCAGGCCCCCACTCATGTCTACCACCACCCCCACCCCCCAGCAGTGCAGGGGCACCCTCCACCAGGCCCCCACTCATGTCTACCACCACCCCCACCCCCCAGCAGTGCAGGGGCAGCAGGCAGTCAGGCAGCAGCAGATGGCAGGTGGGAGCGTGCTCGGGGCTCTGGGGGGCAGTAGTTCAGCCTTCCGGGCAGGAGCGTGGTATTCCGTGTGCTTACGCGTGGCCAGCTTGGTACGGAGTGATTTGGCACGTGAAAATCCTGCACGTCAGCGTGAAAACCGAGGAAAGGCCCTTAGCGCGTAAGCGCGTAAGCGCGTCAGCACGCATACGCGATTCTATTGGACCAAAGGCCCTCAGCGCGTAAGCGCGTCTGTGACGTGACCCGCACGGGTGTTTCCCACACAGCACGTGATGACAGAGCACACGTGGAAAGACTGCACGTCAGAGTGTAATCGCGTGTGATTGGTGGAAATGGCCCTACACGCAGAAGTGACAAAGCGTGTAATTGGTGGAAATGGCCCTAGCGCGTACACGCCGCGTAAGTGACGCTGGACATGTGGGCCTGTATAAAAGGTACGCGTAGAACACCATTTCCTTGTACGTGCTTTTCGTGGAGAGCGAGTGGGTGAATTCTGTACTCCTTGTCGTTTCACACGCGATTTACTTCACGGCGTTTCAAGTTCGTATTCCCTGTTACCTCTGACAGCTTTTTCTCTTTTTTCTCTTTTACTGGTTTACCTGGGCCTGTTCCCTCAAACAGTGTTCCCTTCTACTGTTGACCTGTCTCCTCAGACAGCGTATAAATCTTCTTTTGGCGGGGGTGTTGCCAACCAAACGCGCTCCTTTTTCACGCTCTTTTACCTGGCAGACGGTGAGTCACGCACGTATCTAACATCTGTGCTTGCCCCGTGTGTAGCCTACCCCTTCAGAGGTCATACTAGGCTGCATGTGACACGCATACGTTCATTCTTGTGTTAATGGGTGCCACAGCGTAGTGCAGGTTTTTCTTTCTGCACACGTGGTCTAGGAGGGGTTGCGTGCACGTCATCTCCCTTTTTTGGGGCTCCTGTGTGTAGCGTGACCCGTCATCTTTCCCCAGGGGTTACAATCAGCCTTGCAAGAGCACTAGGGTACAATTACCATCTGGTACCCAACCCCTTTGACCCCCAATTGCCCAGGACAATATTTTACAGCCACTCCCATACGCACATTAACATCAGTGCCATGGCTGGGAGGCGAGGATTCCGTAAGGGTGGCAAAGGTGGAAGAGCCACAAGTGGTGGCCGTGGTGGATCCGGTAGGGGACGTGGTCGTTACTTGCAGGGTGAGCCTGTCCCCCCATGTGTGGAGGACCAGTCAAGGGCACCCATAATCCCCCCCCCTCCTGTTGAGGCTGATGTGGCTGACACCATCCATGCTCAGCCCTTGTTGGACCAGCCCATTGTGGCACCAGACCTGGCTGACTCCATGGCTGACTTCCAGGTCAGCAGGCCTATGACACGTGTGCTGGTGCACGTTGATGTCACCATGCCACGTGCATCTGGGGCAGCAAGGTCATCTGCTGCACCAAGTAGGCAGGGCGGAGAGGCTGCAGGGGCAGCTGCGGCTCCATCCACCCCAGCCCTCACACACCCAGCCCAGACAGTGTCGGTCCTAGTCCATGCTGCTGACATTCCCCCTGACACCATCACACTAGAGCCAATGCCTGCACCAACTCCCATGCTGAGTGTGCAATCCCACACTCCTGATACAGAGTCCACCAGGGCTCCTGCCCCTAGTGTCCAGAGCGGCACAGGACACTCAGGATCACCACCACCTTCCAAGCGGAAGAGGAAGAGTGCTCGTCCGGCACAGGCTGATGCCCCAGACACGGCTACACAGTCCGGCCCATCCAGGAAGCCCAGCTTCACGGATGACGAACTGAATGCACTTGTCGAGTATGTGTCCGCACATGACAACGAGATGGTCATTGTTGCAGGATCCAAGACCACACCTGCACAACGCCAGGCACACTGGCAGACCGTTGCGGACATCGTAAGTGCCCTTGAAATCGTGAGGCGCACAGCCAATGATTGCTATAAGCGCTGGAATGACCTAAAGCGCAGGGCAAAGAGTAAGCTGGCCTCAAGTCATGCCGCAACTCTAGTGACTGGAGGTGGGTCTCCAGTAGTAGACATGGAACTCACTCCACATGAGTCAGTCGCTGGGACCTACGTCACGGAGGAACAGATCCAAGGCGTGGGAGATCTGGCTGATTACGAGGCATTGTCCGGTGAGTGCACATGCATGTGTGTGTCATCCATGTGCATGGTGTGTGTGAGGGCTTCTGTTTGTGTGACAGGTGAGAGTGTGTGCACCTGAGTCGTATGGGTCAGCCATGTGCTTCATGCAATACATCCTGCGCAGCTGCATTTGGCCATAGCAGTATCACTTCTGCCAACAGTAGACATCTAGCCCAACTGCACGCCAGTTGCCCTTGAAGTGTCACCTTGCCACAACATTGTTGCTTGATTTTTCACTGTTCATTTAGTCAGATTGTTTGCATTCCACCACTATTACTAGGCATGTCGCAGTCCTCTAGTCACATGTCTGACATGGCTATGGTAAAGTGGAGTGACTTTGTTACCTGGATATCATTTGTACAAACATGTCCCTGTGCAATTGCACCATTTCGGACTGGCAGCTCCAGGTGAAGAATCTGACCTGTTTGAATTAGAAAAGCTATTACATGCGGGAACTGGACTGAATGAATAGGTGCTGCCCTCCTCTCCATCTTCACTCAATAGCAATGGTACATGCCATCTGTGTGATGGCATGTGTGTTTCACCTGCCAATCACAGGCCAATGTGTGATGCCACTGCCAGGCAGCATGCAGAAAATGTGTTCATCTTCCATCTTGGTGTCATCAGTGTGTGCCATTTGCCTGCCCTTCATACGCAGTGAGGGTGCATGCATGGGAGGGTTTTAGTCATGTGGGACATGTGTCAAACAAGTACTGGTTCTCTTGCTTCTCAGCCCTCATTGTGTGCCATGGTGCTAATGCCTGTTTCCATTTCTTTGTTTTAATGTCTTTGCAGGGGAAGACGCACCTGATACTGCTGGGGTTGTGGAGATGGTGCAGACCCAGGAGGGGTCCGAGGGCCGACCAACCACCAGTGAGGGACGTGGTGTGGTGGTGGGTGAGAACCCACAAGTGCTGCAGGTCCTGCTCTCAAGGGGTGTCTCTGGCTGCACCTCCCCCGAGCTGTACTCAGGTGTTGATTCGGATGAGACCTACGTGCCGTCGCAGGTGAGTGTTCCAGGGAGGGATTCTGTTCTGTCTCACCCACCTGCACCAGGGTCAGAACCCTCAATGGGGATGTCAGTGTTGGCAGCTACGCCTTTGGTGGTTACGGATGCAGGGTCACACTCCGCGACATCTGATCCTGTTCCTTGGCCAGCAGATCAGAGGGGGAATGCAGTCCTGCAGCCTCAGGCAGTGCCGGCACAGCAAGGCGCAGTTCGCCTTGCCCCAGACAGGTGTGGTGGCCGCCGACGTGGTGGCCGTACGCCACCTGGCAATACCGCATGGGAGCAATCCATTTACGGTATGGCAACCCAACAGGCAGCATCATCCGAGATGATGGCTGAGGCCATGGATAGGGTGGCCACTTCCATTGTCCCCCCTGTAAGGCTGATGGAGCGACTAGAGCAGGCAACCGACTCCATCTGCCAGTCACACAGGGAGGACATGTTGGGGTCCAACAGGGACAGGCGGGTGGCACTGGCGACTCTGCAGGAGGCCATCTCCATTGAGTCCCAGGGCCACAGGGAAGCCCTGAGGCAGGAGCTCCTTCACCTCAGGACGACTCTTGTTGAGCTTGAGGCTTCAACACACCAAAGGACAGAACAGCAGCTGGAGCGTCTCACCCGTACGCTCTCAGCTGAGATGCAGGCAACGAGGGCGGAGGTCCGGGCATCCTGTGAGTTGTTGCATGGGGACCTCCGCACACTCATCCTCCAGAACCAGACCTACCACACCCGCATGCTTGCAGCCATGGAGGAGCAGACTAGGGCCTTGCGTGGGCTGCCTCCCATAGTGCAACCACCTCCGGATGCAGCTGCACAGGGTGATAATAGCGACAGCAGTGATACTCCCACAATAGGGTAGCCGTGTGGGCCATGAGCCCATGGAGGTGTTTTTTTTTCCCAGGATCCACGCAGGTGGGTTCTGGTGTGCATCCTGTCCTCGGACCTCCTCAGTGGCCTCCCCAACCCCCCCGGGCCCTTCAATGGCCATTTTTGATTTTTTTTTATTTTTATTTTTATTTATTTTATTCCCTATTTTTTTGGGACGATTTGTTGGCTTCCGTGGTTCCTGTGGGCATACGCTGCATTGTGGCTGGGCACATGCAGGCTTGTAATGTATTTGGTTCAGATGCTTGGGTTTGAGTCACACACACCCCTCCTGCTTCCCGTTTCCATGGGCTTGCAAAGGGTGTGCCCAAGTGACAGTGAATTACACAGTGACGTTGGACTCCCATGAGCTGTGTGGGCAGTCTGTAGTCAATACTGTGTATACATTCCTAGTGCATATTGCTGTTGTGTTGTACACTGCATGTTGCATTGATGTGTAACTCATCTTCTGTGTCTACCTCCCAATTTTCAGGTCCCTTCCTCATGTCTACACAAGGACCTCTAGTCTGGAGATGTGGTCCATGTTGGCAGCAGTGCACCTACAACTCTACATGGCGCCAACACTGCACAGTTGGTAGTGGTGGGAGTGCAGGCATTTCCAGGTGGTGAGACTACTAATATTTAACATTACTGATGTCATGTTAATGGTAGTACATGCTCAAGTTTGTTGTTGGTCCGGCATTACTGTGAGCATTTCAGGTGTTGCAAGTATCTAATAGGGACACTGTACATTGTGACACTAGTGTCATGTTGTGTGGATTACTTTGTTTACCTGCAAATAGCATGACATGGCACGGTGTGTGGTGTGGTGGTGCTGGGGTTGGTTTGGCTGACATGGCACTGTCCTCTTGTTGCATTTTGCAAGTGGGTATTCATTTTAGCTGCTTGAATGTGTTACTTCACAAAACTGCATTGGTGGTGTCTGTGTGGGTAGGGATGCACACATTGTGACACTTCCAGGTGAACAATCTCAGGCTGATATGGTTTTCACGGTTCTTTCTCCAGACATTCAGGGTCAGTGTCAGGTTGAGTCATCATTGATTGTCAGATGGAATGTGGCAGGGCAGTGTGCACTCCACAGGGGTGTGATTTCTATGTGAAGTAATTAGCCACTAGCTGTGTACGGGCTGCCTCTCCCCGTGCCCTTTCCCCTCCCATGCGCAGCGGCTGTGCATGTGGTTGGGGATGGGGGGGCACCACCATGTCCACGGCCAGGCCCCGGCGTTTTGCAACGTTGTGCAGGACACATGCTGCCACTATGATCCTGCACACTACTGGGGGAGCGTACAACAGCTGCCCGCCAGAACGGTCAAGGGAGCAAAAGCGTGACTTCAGCACTCCGAATGTGCGCTCCACTATGCCCCGGGTTGTAATGTGGCCTGCGTTATATCTTACCTGGGGTGGCGTGGTGGGGTTCCGAATTGGCGTCATCATGTGGGGGCTGAGAGGGTAGGCACTGTCCCCTGTGGAGGTGGTGATTAGTATCATTGGTGGGGTTGTGACCTTGCTCAGTATCTGACATGCATGCATGTGCAGTGGCATTCATACTTACCAAGCAGCCATGTATCGCCATGCCGCCCAGCTTCTAGGTCCCGGCTTAGGGTGGACATTCGGTAAATGAAGCTGTCCTGGGTGGACCCGGGATAGTTGGCATATACTGAGGTGATGATTCCCTTGGCATTACATACTACCTGCACGTTGATGGAATGCCAGTGCTTGCGGTTCCAATAGATGTGCTCAGATGCCCTGGGGGAACGTAGAGCCACATGGGTGCAGTCGATGTCACCTAGCACTTTGGGGAATCGTGCCACAGCGTAGAAATCCAGGGCGACAGCATGCCTTTCTGCAGGGGTTCTGGGCAGGTATATGTGCCTGCGGACTGATGGGTGTGCAGTGATGATGTTCAAGACCTGGTGTAGGCAGCGTGACTGGGTGGCCTGTGATACACCACCCACAATGGCACTTGTCCGCTGAAATGATCCAGTGGCTAAGAAGTGCAGTACATTAAGGACCTTCTCCAGGGGGCTGAGTGCTTGGGAGCACAGGGTGGGTGATGTGAGCTCATCCTCCCACTCACTCACCAGGTCCAGTATGATGTGTGGTGGAAACCTGTACCTCCCATGCACCTGGTCATCAGGCATCCCGAAAAGGCTGGTTCTGGGTGTGAATATTCTGGCCCTGACTATCCTCCTCCTCCTCCTTTGGTAGGCCACGCCCACTGCTGCTAGGAACGGTATGTTCATCCTGGGTCTGAGCTTGTTATTTTTTTAGCGCGCAAATTAATGCGTCGCGCGTGTTGTAGGCGAGCGTGTGACCCGCGCACCCCTGAAATCCAGTACCCAGTCCAATAGCGTGTGGAAATTCCCGCGCACACCGGGATACAGGTGCGCAAGTGTCCGCGCACACCTGATATACACATACATAGGACAATCGCGTGTAGGCGCACTTTTGTCCAATTACACGCGATGACACCCTGACGTGCTGTCCAATTACACGCAATGAGACTCTGTCGTGCTGTCCAATTACACGCGATGACACTCTGACGTGCAGTCTTTCCACGTGTGCTCTGTCATCATGTGCTGTGTGGGAAACACCCATGCGGGTCACGTCACAGGCGCGCTTATGCGCTGAGGGCCTTTCCTCGGTTTTCACGCTGACGTGCAGGATTTTCACGTGCCAAATCACTCCGTACCAAGCTGGCCATGCGTAAGCACACCGAAGACCACGCTCCTGCCCAGAAGGCCGGACTACTGCCCCCCAGAGCCCCGAGCACGCTCCCACCTGCCATCTGCTGCTGCCTGACTGCCTGCTGCCCACGTGCACTGCCATTTGCTGCCTGCACATCAGCCAGGGGTGCTGTTGCTGTGACCACCCCTGCTGGAACCAAAGACTCCCGACTGGAATTCCATCGCTCCACAGCCCAGCCCCAGGACCCAGTTGCCCACCCACTCCTGCCTCTGGGGTTGTCATGTCGGGGCAAACACCATCTGTGACCACTGACAACCCCCGGCCAGAGAGGCAGAGGGGCACCAGCTTCAGTGCCACCGAAGTTGGTGTCCTGGTGGAGCAAGTCCTGGGGCAGTATGATGCCCTCTTCGGAAGTTCCCGCAGCGACAAGGAAGGACGGACTCGGATCTGGACTGACATCGTGACTGCCATCAACGCGGAGGGGGTGGCAGTCCGGGACTTACAACATGTCAGGAAGCGCTGGGAGGACTTCAGGTCCAGGACCCTGAACAAGGCCCGGCGCCTCTTGAAGGCAGCGGATGCCAAGGGGCGCCGGGGCTACTTGTCGGAAGAACAGATGGGGGTCCTGGAACGCATATCCCCAGCCCTCCACGTCCAGGTCCTAGAGAAGCAGACCCGTCTGGAGTCGAGCGGTGAGTGTACATGCATCCTGATTGTGAGCAGTGCGTGTGGTGATTATTCGGCATTGTGCCGGTTGCACATCTGTTTGTATGGGGTCGAGTATGGGTGGGGGTGTACAGGGCCGTGACACATGCAAGGGCTGTAATGTGTGAGACATGGATGGTGCTTGTGTGTGGGCTTGCATGGCAAATGCAGTTGTGCGTGCACACATGTTTGGATGAATGTGTATGTAAGTAGACATGTCCGTGATGTCAGGCATGTATGTTGTTTTCGGCTGCATGTATGAGCACTGTGTACATGTACATGTGTGTGTATTTGTCAAGGGTGCAACAGTGATGCAACATGGATGCATGTGACAGCGGTATGTGGAAGCCTGATTGGCAGATGTGACATGGATGCCCGTCTGAACAGTGCAACACTTGGCAGAGGTGTAGACATGCATGCAAGTGTGGTGCTGTGTGTACATGTGTGGTGCACTTCCTGTGTTGCATGTGATGTCTGGCTCCCCTTTGGCTGCTGATGCTGTTGTATGTGTAGGGATGGTGGTGGCAGTTGCGATATGGCTGTGGTATGGCTCATGTGTGTGAGTTGCAATGACATGTGTGTTGGGGATTGTGATGACATGTCTTAGGTTTGCCAATGCCACTCATGTGCAACTGTCATGCGTGTATGTGTTCATTGTACAGTGCCCTGATGCCTGTGTTTTGTTTCTCCCTGTCTGCAGCGTCAACTGATGAAGAGGGCGGAGAAGGTACTGTGGAGCACAGCGCCGGGGATCCGACCGCCAGCCGGAGACGCAAGGCCCGGCACCCCTCCCGTGTTGTCATCTCGTCGGGGAGTGAGGAGTCCGGTGCCGCGTCCCAGGCCGCAGCTGCCGGGAGGAGGTCCAAGAGGCGGAGGTTGCAGTTGGACTCCTCGGCAGTAGAAGGGGCAGCTGGGACCCCACAGGGCCCAACAGGGGAAGATGACACAGAGTCATCCAGGTTTGGGGGTGGGGATCCCACTGGTGCTAGTGGTGCAGTGCAGGACCAGGGACAGGAGGCAGCACAGGCGGCTGCGGAGGTGCCTGTGTGCAATCCTGTCCCCGATCCTGTCCCTGCATCATCTTGCACCAGCAGGGATGCCTACGTCCAGACCCATTTTCAGGCAGGGGATGAGCTGACGTCAACTGGCCTTCCTCTGCCTGCGGACGTGGCCATCCAGGTCCGGGTTGAGCCTGTCCTGGCTGGTGTGGCGTTGCGTCAACGGGCCATGCGAGGTGACCTGCAGTCTTTTCATGGAGAGACTGCACGTCATCTCGAATGGCTCGTTGACCACGTCAGCCTGCTGGGACAGGTCACCCAGGCCGGATTCCTCCATCTGATGGGGCTTGCTCCGACCCCCTCCTCAACTGGACCCCCTACGCGCCAGTCGTCCTCTGTGCCATCTTCCCACCCATCAGTCACCTGGGTGCCCTGTGGAGCTGCCTCTGACGGTGCGGCCAGGCTGGTGGAGGAGGCATCCCTGCCACAGTCGGGAGTCGGAGGTCCAGCAGGGGTGGCCACATCAACAACTGCACCCCAGCCGGCGGAGAATGTGCAGGCAGCAGGAGGCAGTGCACGGGCAGAGGCAGAGCAGCAGCAACATGGTGGGAGACATGAAGGCTCGGGGCTTTCGACATCGGAGGGGCAGGCATCGGCCGGAGGGCAGGGGGACCCAGGACAGAGAGTGTCTTCCGTGTGGCAGCGGTTGGGCCACGCCTTAGGTGCAGAGCGGCGGCGGGCAGAAGAGGCGCGGCTCACAATGGTCAGGGCGGAGAACTCCATGCGGAGGGCCCTGAGGCGGGCCGAGTGCCTCGAGGCAATCCGCAGGGGGTTTGAGGAGGACACGGCGTCGTCCCTGCGGACCCTCAGGGCCATGGAACTGGACCGCCTCCGGGACATCGAACAGGAGTTCGATGATGCCCTCGCCCGGGACACCACGGAGTGAGCCGCTGGACTTGCCCGCCGCCTTTGTATATAGTTCTTTAGTTTTAGGTTTCCTTTCTTTCTTATTATGATTTGGAGTCGACGGACACTGCTCCACTTTTTGTATATAGTTGATTTTTAGGTAGGTTTTTTAGTAGGTTTCCTTTGTTCAGTTGGGCTCATGGACCCTTGGTAGTTTTTTACATAGTTCTTTATTGCATGGAGATTTTTTAACTTTTGACTTTGGCCAAATATTTTTTGGATTCTGATTTTCAGTTTTGTGTTTTTATACGGACATGCAGCTTTATATTTTCTCATTCACATTGTAGTTTGTTTTCTTTCTTTAGCATTCTTTATTTTTTTCTATACAATTTTGTTTCCATACTTCACTGTGTGGTATCATCTCATTGGTTTCATGCATGTCATGTTTTGTGTTTTCCCATTCAATTGCAACCATTGTGTGTGACGGACATGGGTTCATTAGCTTAATGAACATTGGGGGTGTAACATGTGATTTCCATTTCCATGTGGGTGAATCGGTTACTTGGTAGGGCTTTTTGGCTGTGGAGGCTGTCCATTATGCACATGATTGGGGATTGTGAGGACCTGGTGGGGGCTGCCCCTGCACTGCAGGGGGGTGGGGATGGTGGGAGACATGAGTGGGGGCCTGGTGGAGGGTGCCCCTGGATGGTGGGGGGTGGGGGTGGTGGGAGACATGAGTGGGGGCCTGGTGGAGGGTGCCCCTGGTGACTGGGGGGGTGGGGGTGGTGGGAGACATGGGTGGGGGCCTGGTGGAGGCTGCCCCTGGTGGTGGGGGGTGGGGGTGATAGGGGACATGAGTGGGGGCCTGGTGGAGGCTGCCCCTGCACTGCTGGGGGGTGGGGGTGGTGGGAGACATGGGTGGGGGCCTGGTGGAGGGTGCCCATGGTGGCTGGGGGGTGGGGGTGGTGGGAGACATGAGTGGGGGCCTGGTGGGGGCTGCCCCTGCACTGCTGGGGGGTGGGGTGGTGGGAGACATGAGTGGGGGCCTGGTGGAGGGTGCCCCTGGTGGCTGGGGGGTGGGGGTGGTGGGAGACATGGGTGGGGGCCTGGTGGAGGCTGCCCCTGCACTGCTAGGGGGTAGGGGTGGTGGGACACATGGATGGGGGCCTGGTGGAGGGTGCCCCTGGTGGCGGGGGGGTGGGGGTGATAGGGGACATGAGTGGGGGCCTGGTGGAGGCTGCCCCTGCACTGCTGGGGGGTGGGGGTGGTGGGAGACATGAGTGGGGGCCTGGTGGAGGGTGCCCCTGGTGGCTGGGGGGTGGGGGTGGTGGGAGACATGGGTGGCGGCCTGGTGGAGGGTGCCCCTGGTGGCTTGGGGGGTGGGGGTGGTGGGAGACATGGGTGGGGGCCTGGTGGAGGGTGCCCCTGGTGGTTGGGGGTGGTGGGAGACATGGGTGGGGGCCTGGTGGAGGCTGCCCCTGGTGGCGGTGGGGTGGGGGTGATAGGGGACATGAGTGTGGGCCTGGTGGAGGCTGCCCCTGCACTGCTGGGGGGTGGGGGTGGTGGGAGACATGGGTGGGGGTCTGGTGGAGGGTGCCCATGGTGGCTGGGGGGTGGGGTGTGGTGGGAGACATGGGTGGGGGCCTGGTGGAGGGTGCCCCTGGTGGCGGGGGGGTGGGGGTGATAGGGGACATGAGTGGGGGCCTGGTGGAGGCTGCCCCTGCACTGCTGGGGGGTGGGGGTGGTGGGAGACATGGGTGGGGCCTGGTGGAGGGTGCCCCTGGTGGCTCGGGGTTGGGGGTGGTGGGAGACATGAGTGGGGGCCTGCTGGAGGGTGCCCCTGCACTGCTGGGGGGTGGGGGTGGTGGTAGACATGAGTGGGGGCCTGGTGGAGGCTGCCCCTGCACTGCTGGGGGGTGGGGTGATAGGGGACATGAGTGGGGGCCTGGTGGAGGCTGCCCCTGGTGGCTGGGGGGTGGGGGTGGTGGGAGACATGAGTGGGGGCCTGGTGGAGGGTGCCCCTGCACTGCTGGGGGGTGGGGGTGGTGGTAGACATGAGTGGGGGCCTGGTGGAGGCTGCCCCTGCACTGCTGGGGGGTGGGGGTGGTGGGAGACATGAGTGGGGGCCTGGTGGAGGCTGCCCCTGCACTGCTGGGGGTTGGGGGTGGTGGGAGACATGAGTGGGGGCCTGGTGGAGGCTGCCCATGGTGGCAGGGGGTGTGGTTGGTGGGAGACATGGGTGGAGGCCTGGTGGAGGGTGCCCATGGTGGCTGGGGGGTGGGGGTGGTGGGAGACATGAGTGGGGGCCTGGTGGGGGCTGCCCCTGCACTGCTGGGGGGTGGGGTGGTGGGAGACATGAGTGGGGGCCTGGTGTAGGGTGCCCCTGGTGGCTGGGGGGTGGGGGTGGTGGGAGACATGGGTGGGGGCCTGGTGGAGGCTGCCCCTGCACTGCTGGGGGGTGGGGGTGGTGGGACACATGGATGGGGGCCTGGTGGAGGGTGCCCCTGGTGGCGGGGGGGTGGGGGTGATAGGGGACATGAGTGGGGGCCTGGTGGAGGCTGCCCCTGTACTGCTGGGGGGTGGGGGTGGTGGGAGACATGAGTGGGGGCCTGGTGGAGGGTGCCCCTGGTGGCTGGGGGGTGGGGGTGGTGGGAGACATGGGTGGCGGCCTGGTGGAGGGTGCCCCTGGTGGCTTGGGGGGTGGGGGTGGTGGGAGACATGGGTGGGGGCCTGGTGGAGGGTGCCCCTGGTGGTTGGGGGTGGTGGGAGACATGGGTGGGGGCCTGGTGGAGGCTGCCCCTGGTGGCGGTGGGGTGGGGGTGATAGGGGACATGAGTGTGGGCCTGGTGGAGGCTGCCCCTGCACTGCTGGGGGGTGGGGGTGGTGGGAGACATGGGTGGGGGCCTGGTGGAGGGTGCCCATGGTGGCTGGGGGGTGGGGGTGGTGGGAGACATGGGTGGGGGCCTGGTGGAGGGTGCCCCTGGTGGCGGGGGGGTGGGGGTGATAGGGGACATGAGTGGGGGCCTGGTGGAGGCTGCCCCTGCACTGCTGGGGGGTGGGGGTGGTGGGAGACATGGGTGGGGCCTGGTGGAGGGTGCCCCTGGTGGCTCGGGGGTGGGGGTGGTGGGAGACATGACTGGGGGCCTGCTGGAGGGTGCCCCTGCACTGCTGGGGGGTGGGGGTGGTGGTAGACATGAGTGGGGGCCTGGTGGAGGCTGCCCCTGCACTGCTGGGGGGTGGGGGTGATAGGGGACATGAGTGGGGGCCTGGTGGAGGCTGCCCCTGGTGGCTGGGGGGTGGGGGTGGTGGGAGACATGAGTGGGGGCCTGGTGGAGGGTGCCCCTGCACTGCTGGGGGGTGGGGGTGGTGGTAGACATGAGTGGGGGCCTGGTGGAGGCTGCCCCTGCCTTGCTGGGGGGTGGGGGTGGTGGGAGACATGAGTGGGGGCCTGGTGGAGGCTGCCCCTGCACTGCTGGGGGTTGGGGGTGGTGGGAGACATGAGTGGGGGCCTGGTGGAGGCTGCCCATGGTGGCAGGGGGTGTGGTTGGTGGGAGACATGAGTGGGGGCCTGGTGGAGGCTGCCCATGGTGGCAGGGGGGTGGGGGTGGTGGGAGACATGCATTGTTGATCAGTAGTGCAAGGTGACATGTGGGTTGGCTGGGGGGCATGCCCATGGTGGATGGGCTGCCTGCGGGACATGAGCATGGGTGCAGGGTAGTCCCCCGTGGTGTGGGCTGCCTGCAGGGTCCGTGGAGGTTGTGGAGCGTACACCTGGGAGGGCCCACATGGCCAATTCACGTGTGGTACTCCCCAGAACCCCTGAAATACACGTACCCTGCTGAAATCGCGTGTGGAACTTCCCGCGCACCCCTGAAATACACGTACCCTGCTGAAATCGCGTGTGGAACTTCCCGTGCACCCCTGAAATACACGTAACCTGCTGAAATTGCGTGTGGAACTTCCCGCGCACCCCTGATATACACGTACCCTGCTGAAATCGCGTGTGGAAATTCCCGCGCACCCCTGAAATACACGTACCCTGCTCGCACTGGGCCAATCGCGTGTGGAACTTCCCGTGCACCCCTGAAATACACGCACCCTGATGAAATCGCGTGTGGAACTTCCCGCGCACCCCTGAAATACACATACCCTGCTGAAATTGCGTGTGGAAATTCCCGCGCACCCCTGAAATACACGTACCCTGCTCGCACTGGGCCAATCGCGTGTGGAACTTCCCGCGCACCCCTGAAATACACGTACCCTGCTGAAATCGCGTGTGGAACTTCCCGCGCACCCCTGAAATACACGTACCCTGCTGAAATCGCGTGTGGAAATTCCCGCGCACCCCTGAAATACACGTACCCTGCTGAAATTGCGTGTGGAACTTCCCGTGCACCCCTGAAATACACGTACCCTGCTGAAATCGCGTGTGGAAATTCCCGCGCACCCCTGAAATACACGTACCCTGCTCGCACTGGGCCAATCGCGTGTGGAACTTCCCGCGCACCCCTGAAATACACGTACCCTGCTGGAATCGCGTGTGGAACTTCCCGCGCACCCCTGAAATCCACGTACCCGGCCAAATCGCGTGTGAGACTTCCCGCGCACCCCGGTATACACGCACACGTATTTTTTGTCAGCGGGTGTCCTTGTTTGTGGGTACCCCTTTGCAGGTCATTTGTCCTGGAGGGCCACAGTATAGGACATTCATCATGGCAGTATATAGGTGCTATTTGTTGGCGCACCTTTTGGCGCACATTTCTTACAGCCGCAGAGACGCTACCGCCTGCTTTCTTGTGGCGGTCGTGTTTGTGCCTGTGCGCTGGTTTGAGCGTGCGCTTTTTTGCCCTATTCTATTCCATGAATACGTGTTGTAGGCGAGCGTGTGGGCGTTCCGCGCACTTGTGCCCTGTACTTCCCCCGTGACGCCCACGTTTTGGCAAGTTGTTCCCCATTCCGAGTGTTACGCCCGTGTTCCGCCTACTTTTGTTGTGTGCGCCGCGCTATGTGCGAATTTCGCTGTGGCCTGTGCGATTTTCGCTGTGACCTGGCGCACGCTGTTAGATGGCCTGTGCGCCAACGTGCGCCGCGCACTTTTTTATCGCACATCCGCTGGTTTTCTCGCGCACGGACTTCCATGAATCGACGTGCGCTGCTTTTCGTGCGATTTTCGCACTTGCACTGCGATTTTCTCTATTCCACTGCGATTCGCACGTTTTTGCCCACTTGCGCCGCGCTAATTATTCCATGAATCGGCCTGTGAAGCTGTTAGCTTCCCTTCCACACGTTTTCAGCACGGGACAAGGCAGCACACTCGAGTTTAGCATACTCTCTGGCTTCTCTAGCATGAGGATGCAGTTCAAAACCTCAACATGAGGGCCTTCAGTGCCAAAGTCTCTTTGCCATTCAAAGTCTCTTATTTCAGAGAACCTGATGCAACACGACAAACATTAAAGTTCCTTTCTTCTTAGGATTTCACATATACAACTTCTCAGGTGATTTACTGTTCACCCCGGGTCCCCCACCGTCGGGCTCAGATCCACTTTAACACACAACCTTCAATTGGTCTCCCTCCGCCGGGCTAGGACCAAGTTTATCTACTTTTCCAAACTTTCTTTACTTCATCAAAATTGAAAACATTCGACTGCGCAGGATTGTGCTTGACCCGTCGCAGGACCACTTTGATTCACAATTACTTGTTCTCTTCTTGATATAACCTTTTTCTCACTTTCACTTTGCCACTTCTCAGCTGGATACCTTACAGAGACCTACGATTGAGCACCCACACGGTGCCAGACCACTCTGTCAAAGGTATTGTATCTTGCTTTTAAAGTTCAAACACTCATCAGCAGTTCAACTTTACTTATGTCTCTTATTACACACGATTTAACAATGTTCATGCCAGCAAACGTCATACAATGTTGCGGCTTGCAACCTTGGCTTCAACAGAGACCGGCCTTGTATCAGTCTCCCCAACTCACTAGCTGCGTTGATTTCATTGACGCTGCTTCATTCTTGGAGCCAAGGACGGTACCACGGCGGCACTGCTTCTCCCCACCTTAATTATTGACACCGGAGGGCCCGGGAATCTATGACACATAATGCAGGATTCTCCAGCCTGGTTCCTGGTCTTATGCTTTTTATTCACAAGGGTTCTTGCAACAATGATTCCTTGTCAAAAAGGTCATGGGAATTTCCCTCCTTGCAATACCCTTCTGTTTTGCCGTCTTACTTCTTTTGTTCAGCTACCTTCTCAAAACTGCTGTTTCCTCTTGTGCTTACCTCGCTGATAGTGTGCTCTTGAGTTCTGCCTTTTATCCGTGTGGGGAAGCTTAATGTAAGTCATGTGTGTGTGATGGTCAGTAATTGCCTGACCTCGCCTGACCATTGTATTGGGACATGTCAGGTATAATTCTCGAGCGTTAGAGTCTGTTTTCTCCTATAGCGGGCTGTTGGTGTGAAAGTGTTTGTGTTGTAAAGGGGGGGGGCGCAGGGGTAGAGTTCTTAAATATCGTACCTGGTAGGATGGGATAAAGGATACCACATCTCACCATCTGGTGTTCCACTCCCTGAAGACCCCTCAAGCAGGTGATCCTCCCGCACCAGTCCGCCCCTAGGAACTGGATCCAAAAGTGATGGCTGTGTCCTGGCCACCTGGATGACAGATCCTCTTGTACTAGTGGGTGAGACACCTTCTGGTTTCTCACATGCCCTTCCCACATGCGATGTAGCCACATCTGTGTCACACGGAAACCGATAAAGGAAATCGATGTTCCCCTGGTCTTTACATTTTCAATTCTCCACAGTAAAACAGTAGGGTTGCAGGTCTAGGAATCATTGCATGACTCGGGGGTTAGAGTCCTTTCATTGGCTTATCCACACTAATGGAGAATTATCTGTGACGAGTGTGAATTTCCTTCCTAGGAGATAGTATCTTAGATGGGTGATGGCCCATTTGATGGCAAGGGCCTCTAATTCTAACACAGAGTTGTTTTTTCACGTGGGAAGGGTTTTTTTTGACTAGTGATTAGGATAGGGTGTTCTAATCCATCACAAACTTGTGACAAAACTGCTTCTAACCCTGCAAGAGAGGCGTCAGTAACACAAACTCTTTCGAAAAATCGACTAACTTTAGGTTCGGGTTCTGGCACAGGGTTTGTTTTAAGCTGTTGTAACATACATCATCCTCGTCAGTTCAATGAATCTTCTGGGGTTCGGCATTCTTTAATTTGTCTTTCAATCTAGCTGTTCTGTCCGAGAAACTAGAGATAAACCTATGGTAATAACTGATAAATCCTAAGAATGCTCTGAGGTCTATCTTGGTCTTAGGCATGGGGGTAACTAGGACGGCTTTCACTTTTTCTCATTGAGACTGGACACTGCCATTCCCTACAAAGAAGCCAAGGTATTTCAGGGCTGATTGAGCCAGCTTACATTTTGATGGACTGGCAGTTAAACTGGCTTCTCTGAGGGCTCTCATAATAGTAAAGGGATGGAAAAGATTGTCTTCCTGTCACGACGCGTCCGTCCTGGAAGTTGTGGACTCGATGGAGGAAACACTAACGGAACAATTCGCTGCGGTCTAGTGTCCAGACTGCCGTGCCACGCCCCCTGAGGCGCGACGTTATCTTCTCACCGGACTGCTACGCCGGTGCGTTGCAACCCTCTGTTTCCGCTTTGGGTTTACACGCTGAAGTTTTTTCATTTGCGCTCTTTGTGTGAGTATTCTCTGCCCTCCAGCTGTATCTCCGCTGGGTTTCTGTTTCCTGCTTTCCTCCCGCTTGACTCCTGCTTATCTATTTTTGTCTGCATTTCCGGCTCTGCGCAACTCTTCTCTGGTCCATTTACTACAACCTTCGTCTCCCGCTCCCCTTCGTGTTCTCATCCTGCTTCCACTCAGCTGCATTCACTCTCTTCCCGCTACCGCCTTGTTGTGCCTGGATTTCGCTTTGTTTGAAGTTCGTAAGAGACTTCTGGGAATCGTAGTCTTCGCTCTCCTGCATTCCACCCTGCAGCAGTTAACCATCACGCCAGGGTTTTTTCCGGCCTACGCCTTTTTCCCTGGAATTAGGGGCGGACTCCCTGAGGGTCCCACTGCCGAGCAATCTGCAAACTGGCAAGGTGGCCTCCAGACGAGTCAGTCCCAAAACCTACAAAGAGAGACAAGAGGGAAATTGGAGAAATAGAAGGACGATATCTACAGAGAGCTCCTCTGAGGAACAAGATACAGGTGAGAAGGAAGAGAGGGAGGATCCTGGTATTCACCTTAACATAGAACCCACCAGTTCTGAGAGATTGCAACGCCAAAAGATGGCCAGTTTGGAGCAATATCAGGAACTTGTCAATGCGATTCAGGGAATTACAGCTGAACTACAGGCAGTAAAGGCCGATAATAATGCATTAAAGGCGGATAATGCTGCTCTACGCCTACAAGTTACACAAAGGGAGGAGGTACGAGATGACCTTCCTCCTATGCCCTTGCCATGTGGCAAGTACGAAGGAAATCCCAAAGGAATGAAAGAATTTCTTGACGCCTGTCAGGTCTACTTTACCTTTCGCCCAAGGATGTTCGTATCTGACAAAGCCAAAGTCGGTTTTCTTATCTCCAATCTAGGAGGTAATGCCCTAGCTTGGGCAACTCCGTTGGTGACTAATTCCGACCCAATTCTAGCTGATTATGGAGCCTTTGTTCAACAGTTCCACACAAGATTCGAAAGACCCGAAGTTCTATTCACCTCATATGAGAATCTAGTGGATACTAAACAGGGCTCTCAAGATGTGCAGACATACTTGTCAACATTTCAAAGGATTGCAGCGGAAACAGGATGGCCGGATTCCGCCAAACAAACCCTCTTCAGACGGGGTTTACATGATGAGATTAAAGACGAACTCTCGAGGGTAGCTAGACCAGAATCCTTCCAGGAACTGGTTACTCTATCTCTTCAGATAGAATACCGCATGGCCGAGAGACGCACCGAAAGACGAAGATACAAGTCTGGAATATCACCCTCCTCATCCTTCTCCTTTGTTCCTACACCACCTGAAAGAACCGTGCAACAAACAGAAGAACCCATGCAAGTCGGAACTGCACAAGGGCCCCTAACTGCAATCGAGAGAAAGAGACGTAAAGACTTGAACTTATGTATGTATTGTGGTTCTGAGAAACACCTCCTGCGAGATTGTCCAAATGTACCTCCCAGGAGATCGGGAAACGAAAGACCCCGACCCTGAACAGGGACAAGGAAGGGGTTCAAACGGCAGGTCCCTGTATCACTAATACATCCCAAGTATCAGATGCCTCACATCAGTTGATGGTTTTACCAGTGGTTCTGGATTGGAAAGGAGGACACTCTGTAGAATGTCTGGCCATGTTGGATTGTGGAGCGGCAGGGAACTTCATGGACGATCAATGGGCTTTAAATCATGCTATCCCCAGAAAAGGAGAAACATACTTACCAGGAAAGGAGAATCACCTAGGAACTTCATGGACGATCAATGGGCTTTAAATCATGCTATCCCCAGAAGAGCAAAACCTCTCCCAATCCCTGTAGAAGGGGCGGATGGTACCCCTTTATCCTTGGGCCTTATCAGACAGGAGACTCAAGAACTGGGGGTAAAGATGAAATTTCATCAGGAAGTAATGGTGTTCGATCTCATAAGAGCATCTCACTTTCCAATTATCCTAGGCATCCCATGGTTAAGAAGGCATAATCCTGGCATTGATTGGACAGCCAATGTAGTGGAATTCCGCTCTGAACGATGTTTTCGGTCATGCCTATCCAACAACGAACAACTATGTCCTCAAGTGTCTACTATTTCTGTAAGAAGTATCAACACCATACCAAGGCACTATCAAGGTTATGCTGATGTGTTTGCAGACGTTCAACCCAGACCTTTACCTCCAAGTCACAATGAGGATTGTAAGATCGATCTGGTACCGGATGCTGTAGTTCCTTTTGGATGTATGTTTCCATTGCCTCTTCCTGAAAAGGAAGCTCTAAGAGAATATTTGGACACCAATATTCAAAATGGTTTTATACAAGAATCCACCTCATCAGCCGGAGCATCTTTATTTTTTATCCCCAAGAAAGGCACCAAGGAGCTCCGACCTTGTATTGACTACAGGGGTCTTAATAGCTTGACCATTCGGGATCGGTACCCCATGCCCTTGATTAAGGATATAATGGAAGCAGTGCAAGGAGCCAAGTGGTTTACTAAGTTAGACCTAAGAGGAGCATAGCATCTCTTGAGAGTACGAAAAGGAGACGAATGGAAGACCGCTTTCCGGCCTCCCTTGGGTCATTACGATTACAAAGTGATGCCTTTTGGGTTGGTCAATGCTCCAGCTCAATTCCAGAGATTTATGGACAAGATTTTCTGTGATCTTTTGTTCAATTCAGTATTGGTCTATCTGGATGACATTTTGGTATTTTCATCAACCCTAACACAACATCGTCAGCATGTATCAGAGGTACTCCGAAGGCTCAGTATTCATCATCTACTAGCCAAACCAGAAAAATGTTTGTTTGAGGCGGTTACAGTCCCTTATCTGGGATTTATCCTGTCGGAAGGAAGGGTAGAAATGGATCCCAACAAAACCTCAGCCATCCAAAACTGGCCCACTCCAAATTCAGTAAAAGATATACAGAGGTTCCTAGGACTGACAAATTTTTACCGTAAATTTATCCCGGGATTTTCCAACATTGTCTTACCCATCACAGCCTTACTGAAGAAAGGCACACGATTTAGCTGGAATAAAGAGGCCGATATGGCTTTCAAACATCTCAAGGAGGCTTTCATTTCCGCACCCATCCTCAGGCAACCTGATCAAACCATACCTTTCATTGTAGAGACAGATGCCTCACAAGGAGCTATTGGAGCTGCTCTCCTCCAAAAGAAGGAAGATCGACTGGAGCATCCTGTTGCTTATTATTCTAGGACACTCTCCCCGAGTGAAAAGAATTACTCTGTAGTAGAAAAGGAACTGTTGGCCATCAGACAGGCTTGTGAAGAATGGAGGCACCTTTTACAAGGAGCTAACTTCCCGTTCCAGGTACGAACTGATCACCGGAATCTTAGTGTACTCAATAGTATGGAATGCCGAAATTCTCGCCATGCCAGGTGGGCATACTTCTTTTCTCAATATGATTTCGAACTAACATACTTACCAGGAAAGGAGAATCACCTAGCGGATGCCCTCTCCCGGAGTTTTGGGGAAGAATTGGGTTCATACTCCAATCACGAACAGTTACTTCAAGGGAAGAAATTCATAGGAACAGTCAACACCTTTTTACAACAAGTATTAGAAGCCCAAGCAAGATCCACAATCACACTTTTTCCATCCTTAATCAAGAAGGGTGAATACTTGTTTAAAGACGACCAGCTGTTCTTACCGAATTCCAGACTACAGTCTCAAGCACTAGCCTGGTGTCACGATCTACCCACAGCAGGACACAAGGGTCGAGCGGCCACACTACATCTACTAAAGAGAAACTTTTGGTGGCCGACTATGGTCAAGGATGTCTATGCCTACCCTGAGCCCACGTGTGCTCAAGGTAAATACAACACGGCCAAGCCACTGGGCCTTCTCCAACAGGATTCATTACCTGCGGGTCCCTGGCAGCATATATCCATGGATTTTATTGTGGACTTACCTCCGTCAGAAGGATTCACAGCCATTATGGTAGTAGTGGACTCATTCAGTAAACTTGCTCATTTTTCCCCCCTCCAGGGTACTCCATCTGCCACCAAGACTGCAGAAGTTTTTCTGAAAGACATTGTCAAACTGATGGTCTACCACATACAATAGTCTCGGATCGAGGGACTCAATTTACCTCAAAATTCTGGTCCTCGTTGTGTAAACAATTACAAATCCAAAGGGCATTGTCTTCCGGATTCCATCCCGAGAGCAATGGACAGACCGAACGACTAAACGCTACACTGGAACAATACCTCAGATGTTACTGCAACCAGACACAGGATAACTGGAGCCAACCTCTATCCATTCCCGAGTTCTCCTATAATAATACAGTACATTCAGCGATTGGTATGAGCCCTTTCAAGTGTACTTATGGATACGAACCTCGACATATCCCACAGTCAGTGATTCCAACCACTAACATACCCACTGTAGATCAATTGTTGAACACCCTCAAACAAACCCACTTGAGAGCTCAGGAAACATTAACGGCCAGCCGTCAATCCTATAAGAAATGGGCCGACAGAAAGCGACGAGCAAATCCGATCTGGAAGCCTGGAGATAAGGTTTGGTTATCCACAAAATACTTACCAAGGCGTATACGTCCAGGAAAATTCACTCCAAAGTATATTGGCCCATACATCATTGAACAGCAGATCAATCCAGTAGCTTTTCGACTTAAGCTACCCTCTTCCTTACGAAGGATCCATCCAGTATTTCATGTGTCCCTTCTTAAGGCTTACAAAAAAGATCCATATCAAGGACAAATCAAGAAATGCATCCCATACTTAGAAGAACATCCCGAATATGAAGTCTCTCGTATCTTGGACTCTCGTTACAGACACGGGGTTCTCCAGTACCTCATACTTTGGAAAGGATACCCTTGGAGTGAACGGTCCTGGGAACCTGCAAGAAACCTCAGTGCACCTCGACTACTACGTCTCTTCCATAGAAACCATCCAGGGAAACCCGGAGGGGTTCAGAGGAGAAGAGGTTATACTGTCACGACGCGTTCATCCTGGAAGTTGTGTACTCGATGGAGGAAACACTAACGGAACCATTCGCTGTGGTCTAGTGTCCAGACAGCCGTGCCACGCCCCCTGAGGCACGACGTTATCTTCACACCAGACTGCTACGCCGGTGCGTTGCAACCCTCTGTTTCTGCTTCGGGTTTACACGCTGAAGTTTCTTCCTTTGCGCTCTTCGTGTGAGTATTCTCTGCCCTCCAGCTGTTTCCCCGCTGGGTTTCTGCTTCCTGCTTTCCTCCCGCTTGACTTCTGCTTATCTATTTTTGTCTGCATTTCCCGCTCTGCGCAACTCTTCTCTGGTCCATTTACTACAACCTTCGTCTCCCGCTCCCCTTCGTGTTCTCATCCTGCTTCCACTCAGCTGCATTCATTCTCTTCCCGCTTCCGCCTTGTTGTGCCTGGATTTCGCTTTGTTTGAAGTTCGTAAGAGACTTCTGGGAATCGTAGTCTTCGCTCTCCTGCATTCCATCCTGCAGCAGTTAACCATCACGCCAGGGTTTTTTCCGGCCTACGCCTTTTTCCCTGGAATTAGGGGCGGACTCCCTGAGGGTCCCACTGCCGAGCAATCTGCGAACTGGCAAGGTCGCCTCCAGACGAGCCCGTCCCAAAACCTACAAAGAGAGACAAGAGGGAAATTGGAGAAATAGAAGGACGATATCTACAGAGAGCTCCTCTGAGGAACAAGATACAGGTGGGAAGGAAGAGAGGGAGGATCCTGGTATTTACCTTAACATAGAACCCACCAGTTCTGAGACTTCCCAAGTCTTACTATAAATGACTATGTAGTAAATATAAGCCCCACCGAAATCGGAGTAGGGCTGTAATATCCTGTCTACAAGCCGTTGGAAAGTGGTGGGGCCCCGTGTATTCCAAAAGGGAGGATTTTGAACTGGAATTGTCACAGGGGCATTGAGAAAGTTGTCTTTTCCTTATCAGGTCCATGTACTGGGACCTGCCAGCACCCCTTGTTTAAGTTTAGGGTTGAGAGAAAGGCGGCATTTCCGAGTTTATCAAACAATTTGTCGATGCGCGGCATAGAAGAGGCATCAAAGTCAGAGATGGCGTTGACCTGTCAGAAGTCTATGCAAAACCTCCAGGAATTATCAGGTTTTGTGACCAACACGATAGGGGAGTAACACTATCTTTCTATGGGCTTCCGGGAGTCTATATGGTTTCAAATGGACCACTTTTCTCTTTGGCGTTCTGATAAAATGATAAGTGCCGTGCACTCTCCCTTGTGTCTGTCAGAATACATCGGCGACTGTCGCGACTAAATCTATTAAGTCTTCTTGTTGCTGGCTAGATAGCTCTTGGGGAATTAATTCAAAATTATCTATTTCCTCCATTACCAAACAAGACAGTATCGAGGCAGTGGCTGCAGAAGGAATTTCTTTCCACTCTTTTAAGAGATTTGCGTGGTAGGGGTGGATCTTTTTTTTCCTGTCATGTTAGGCTATTTTATAGGTACAGGTACCTGTTTGCTCTAGTACTTCATATGGCCCCTGGCACTTTGTCACAAGTTTATTTTCAGAGGTAGGTAAGAGGACTAATACCCTTTGTCCTACTGAAAAAGATCTTATGTTTACCTTCTTGTCGTAAGTGGACTTTTGCTGCACCTGGGCTTTTTCCATGTGAGCATAGACTAGATTTCGAACAGGTTTCATAATCTCTCACAATTCAGTAGCTGTTTGTGAGAGAGGAATAGGTGGCGCTTCTCTTTCTTCCCGGTTATCCCCGAACATGTCTCGGACATCTCTTAGTTCTCTACCATAAAGTAGTTAGAAAAGAGAGAATCTGGTTGACGCCTGAGGGGTCTTTCTTACTGCAAATAGAGAAGGGATTCATGCGATCCCAGTCTTTCCCGTCCTTGTCTACCAACTTTCTTAGAATCGTCTTAAGTGTTTTGTTAAATCTTTCTACCAATCTTTCCTTTTGGGGGGTAGTAAACTGAGTTTCTTAAGGTGGAAATATGGAGTAATTCCTTGACTTCACCCATGTGTTTACTCATAGAATTGGATTCCAGACCTGTTAGAATTTCCTTGGGAAAACCAACCCTAGGAAAATATGGCAATAGATGTTTTAAAATAAATGTGTTGGGTTATGTAGTTCGCATGGGGAACGCCTCTGGGGATCGGGTAGCGTAATCAACGATTACGAGGACATATTTGTTACCCAGTCTAGAGTTTTCCAATGGTCCAATGATATCCATCCCAATTCGGGAGAAAGGGACTTCTATTATGTCTGAATGAAGTTATTTATATCAGCATGGATACCTGGCCAGTAAAACTTCCCACTGATGTGCGCCTGGGTCTTAGATTGTCCTTAGTGTCCCCCTGTCAAATGAGAATGTGCAAAAGAATCCCATGGCCCCGTCTGCATCCCTCTCCTCTTTTCGTTTTGCTTCCAAAGGGAAACGTTTACTTTGTAGCCAGAAAACACTGCGTAACACTGGGTAAAAACAGGCCCAGGTTATGTGGTGGCTGGTGGTTACCATGGCAACATTGGCGTCCTTTGCATCAATGCTTTTTTCTCTTCCGTAAGACGAAGCGTCGGAAGAACGGTCATGTGATATAGATAATTTAAGCCTTTCGCACGTTCTCCGTTGTACTTCTGAATGCCTACAGCAAGCACAAACATGCGTTCCTGTGTTCTTCGTTTCTGTCTCTTGCTACTGCCCAGTTTGGATTACCTTCTTAAGACCTTTCTTGGTTACTGGATTGAACTTCATCCACCGAATTTGTTCTTTGTTGCCCGCTTCCATTATCGACCCAGACTGCCCACAGACTTCTATGGTTATTGATTCTGTACTGTGCCTTGCAGTCCCTCGCCGACCCGGACTGCATATGGACCTCCTTGCTACTGATTTGTCCACTTGCTTCTCAATCCCACAACTACTCGGACTGTGCAATTGGATTGCTTGTACATCTTCAGCCTGGAACGTCCCCCTGAGTTTCTGGACATATTTGCATACCGACGAGCACAACGCACATGGACTAGCGGCTTCCTCAAAGGGTGCTGGTCTGTTGTTACGCGTCCGCATGCCATCGAGTTAGGTTTCACTCTTGAATTGCTTTGCTGCCACATACTTCTGCAGACACTACCTTGACTCTCAACCCTGGTTACAAGTATTGAACAACTTCCAGGAAATTATTTACCTTTTTCTTTGTACCTCGAAGACTACAACAAGGTAAGCCATTTTTTGCACTTCCTGAGTTTTCCCCTATCTCATCCATTCCTAGCACGAATACCTGTCTGGTGTATCATTACAGGATTTCTCTCCTGCTGCCATTGTATCTGAACCATTGCTACGCTACCCCTAGAATCAACCACTGATGTGTATTGGCACAGGTTAGCTCTTGCCCTCTTGTTTCATAGTACTATATTGTGACTACCAGTTGCTCTAAATAATGCTTTGTATTGCGTTTCCTTGCAGCCATCAGCAGCTCGTGTTGTATCCCATCTTTCGATTAATTGTCTCTTCTGTATGTTTCTTTGTGCATTCAGAGGGGACCATTAGTAGGAAGAATTCTTCTCCTACACTACAGGGTCAACTACACATCTCCTAAGGGATTTTGGAGGAGAGTTCTGACATATTTAGAAGCCTCCAATGGATCCAAAACAAGACTTTGCCGAGCATTGTGCAATTGGTGGCTGATTTACGTGCTGACATATCTGCAGCACATGCCGCTACACAGCGTCGTATTGATGACCTGCAAACTGGTCTATGCCCCCCTGGGATTGAGGCTCCTCCACATGCTGTGGTGTCGGGTTCTGGATCCGCCCAGCCTCAGTCTGAGACAGGTCCCGTTTACATGACTGTTCAGTTTCCCTTGGCTCCCCCTGAGCGGTTTAACAGGGACCTCAGGTCCTTCCGTACCTTTCTGAACCAATGCAGATTGTATTTTCTCTGTAGACACAGAATTCGTTCCCGGATTCTTCAACAAAATCAGCTTTTGTCTTGTCTCATTTGGGGGGTACGGTGGCTGCCTGGGCTAACCCCCTTCTGGAAGAGGGCAGTCATCTGCTATACAATTGTGATGCCCTTATGGACACCATGAGTCGTGTGTTTGACACACGCTATAAGTCACAGGCTACCGACTTTGAGCTACTGGGCCTCCAACAAGGGGACACCATGCTTCTTGCGTACCTTGCCAAGTTTAATCAGTTGGTAGCGGAAACTGGATGGCCAGAGGATAAGAAGGCCTCGTCGTTTTACAAGGGGCTTTCCGAGTCCCTAAAGGACACCTTGGCTATGGTTCCAGTGGTGCCTACAACGTTCCCCGAGTTGCTGGATTTGGTTTTGCAAATCGATGTCAGGAAGGCTGAGAGAAGGGGAGAGAAGAGGGGCGTTCTTCCTGTTGTCCCCGCATCTACTGCTTCTTCCTCCGGTGCTGCTGAACCCATGAAGATTGGGGCAGTACGGGGCCCACTAACCCCAGAGGTAAGGGAGTACTGGAAGAGCAATAACTTGTGCTTTTATTGTGGCTCTGCTGACCAGCTATTGCAGGCATGCCCCAAGAAACCAGTTAAGAAACAGGGAAACTCCAAAGCCCGGAAATAGAGGGAGTTCAGTTGCCGGGTCGCCTATCTTTGGACTCCGTTGTCTCCTTTCCCTTCACCATGAAAGTCGTTTTTTCTCACACCCTCAGAGAGCTGTGGACAGCAACAGCGGTACTTGACTCTGGGGCTACTGGGAACTACGTCAAATGCTTTTTTGCCAAGTAAATGGGTGTACCCATAGTCCCGAAGGCATGTCCGGAATTAGTAAATGCAGTCAACGGAACTACTCTCTTGTCGGGGTTGGTGACCAAGCGTACTGTAGACCTAACCATGACCACAGACTGCAGTCATATGGAGACAAACAGCTTTGATTTAATAGCTGCTCCTCAATTCAAGCTTATCCTTGGGTTACCCTTGTTAAAGCAACATAACCCAGTCATCGATTGGGACAAAGGTGACATCGCTTTCCTATCAGATTATTGTGAGAAGCAGTGTTTAGTACCAGTTACCGAGCCAAGTAACCCCTGTCACCCTCTCATGGACACCGCACCTTCCATAGGTGCAGTAGTTAACACACTTCTCCCGAAGGAATATGAAGAATATCGGGATGTGTTTGACTTTGGAGGGGCAGAGGTGTTACCCCCTCACAGACCATATACCTGCCCCATTGATCTGCTACCCGCAGCAAAGGTTCCAGTTAGTCGTGTATACTCTTTGGCCCAGAAGGAGGATGCTGTGCTTAAAGACTATATCGACAAGGCACTAAAAAATGGCTTAATTCACCCCTCACGCTCTCCGGTGGCCTCGCCATTGTTTTTCGTGCCCAAGATGGAGGGAGATCTCTGACCATGTATTGACTATCGTGCCTGCCCTTAACACGATAACCATATGTAACCAATATCTCATACCACTGATATCGGTACTCCTCGATCAGCTTGGCTCCTCAGTGATATTCACTAAACTCGACCTGCGTGGGGCTTACAATCTTGTACGAATCCATGAGGGGGATGAATGGAAAACTGCCTTTAAAACCAGATATGGGCTATATGAGTATTGCGTAATGCCCTTCGGGTTATGTAATGCACCGGCAACCTTCCAATATTTCATCAATGATGTATTCAGAGACATGGTTGATCTATTCCTGGTAGTGTATCTAGATGATATACTCATCTCTTCTCCCTCCTATGCCTCACATGTGCAACACGTCTCTAAAATCTTACAGCACTTATGGGAGAATCACCTGTACGCCAAACTGGAGAAGTGTATGTTTCATGTATCTGAGGTGGAATTCCTTGGATACGATATAACCAATAGGGGAGTACAGATGAGCATGTCCAAAGTCAAGGCAGTATTGGAATGGCCGGTGCCAAGCTCAATAAAAGCACTACAATCATTGCTTGGCTTTGCCAACTTTTATAGATGATTCATCAGGGATTTCTCAGCTATTTTAGCACCTCTCATGGCCCTGACCAGTTCAAAGAAGGAGCTCAAGTGGGATACCGTGGTTCAACGGGCCTTTGAAAAACTAAAAGCTGCATTTATGATGGCTCCAGTCTTGCAGCATCCAGATCCTGCTTTTCCGTTTATTGTTGAAGCAGATGCATTTGAGGTTGCCACTGGTGCTATCCTGTCCCAACAGTGCTAAGATAGCAGCTATTTACATCTGGTTGCGTATCATTCAAGAAAACTCACTCCTTTTGAACGTAATTACACCATTACGGAGCGAGAACTACTAGCTATCCGTGATTGGCTTTTTGGTTTGGAGACATCATCTGCTAGGTACTGCTCTCCCAGTGCAGGTATACACCGATCATTGCAACTTACTCGCTCTGCAATCTGTCAGATGTACCACCGCTTGCCATGCCCGTTGGTATGAATTCTTCTCCATGTTTCCCTTTGTCATTAAATATCATCCAGGGTCTTTGCATTCCAAAGCAGATGCTCTCTCGCGCATCCATGGGCCTCTTCCCCACGCTCTTCACAGGGTATTCTGCTGCTTCCCCACCAAGTGATTTGCAGTTGTTCTTTGCAGCCATCTGTCAAGTTATCCGTCCAAGTGTGGGTTAAGACCAGGCCACCTGAATTGGCAGAATACAATATGGACGTGGTCCATTCACTTCTGTATGTGCAAGGCAGGATATACCTCCCAGATACAGCTACCCGCATTAAAGCCATAAACTGGTGTCATGATTCCTTGTTAGCGGCACATCCCGGTAGAAGAAAGACTTTGGATCTTTTAAAGCACTGGTGTTGGTGGCCAACGATGACCATGAATGTCGCTAAGTACATTGATACTTGTGCTGTATGTGCACAGTGCAAAAGTATTCATACTAAACCAGTCGTTCTTTTGCAACCTTTACCCATCCCTGATCATCGTTGGACCATGATTTCCATGGATGGTATTGTAGAACTGCCCACTGTCAGCGGTTACGACACAATCTGGGTCGTTATTGACTATTTTATAAAAATGTCTCTCTTTGTCCCATGCATGGGACTCCCAACTGCTCCTGTTCTGTCAGACCTATCCCTCAAGAACGTGTTCAGGCTTTTTGGCCGGCCCACCATTCGGATCTCAGATCGGGGGTCTCAGTTTACCTGCCTCTTTTGGCATTGGCAAAAAGATATTCCAGCGCCTACCATCCCCAAACGGACGGTCAAACTGAGCAGGTAAATGCTACCCTAGAACAATATTTTTACGTTGTCTCATGTTCCAACATCAGGACACGTGGCTTTTCGTCTTGGGGATGGCAGAGTATGCTTATACCAACTTGGTGCATACCTCTACCTGTTCCTCTTCTTTCTTCGCACTTTATTGGCAACACCCACGTACCTTGCCATTATCTCCTTAAGTTGTGTCTGGCAATCCAGCGGCCTTGGCCTGTGTCAACAATATATCAGGGGTGCATGAGCACGTTAAGCGACACCTGTTGGAAGCTCGGGAGCGTACTAAGAAATTCGCTGATACTCATCGCTCACACGCTTCGGCTTACCTAGCAGGTATGGAGGTTTGGTTATCTACCAAGAACCTTCGCATTCCCGGTCACAAATCCTTGCTACTTTGTTATGTTGGTCCTTACACTATCAAGGAAATCATTAATCCTGTGGCGCTACGTCTAGATCTCCCTGCTACCTGGAAAGTGCATCCTGTTTTCCACATGTCCTTGGCAAAACCCTGTCCTTGAGCTACGAGGGTTTCTTCTCGTCCTTCCCCAGTGAGGGTATTGGGTTCGGACGAATATGAAGTAAACAAGATGCTTGACACGAAACCTCGGAAGGGAGTGCGTCTCTACCCCATAGAATGGAAGGGGTATGGTCTGGAGCACCATACGTATTTGGGAACCTTCGATTGATGTTTATGCTCCTGGCCTTCTCTCCAGTTTCTGGTCTTCACAGAGGGTGAGGGCCCCTTTGGGGGAGGATACTGTCAGGATCTCCTCAACGTGTGGTTCACATGCCAGGTCACTGCACAGGTTATCCGCAATAACACTCCAAAAGAAGCCCATGGCCCTGTCTGCATCCCTCTCCACTTTTTGTTTTGCTTCCAAAGGGAAACGTTTACGTTGTAGCCAGAAAACACTGCTTAACACTGGGTAAAAACGGGCACAGGTTATGTGGTGGCTGGCGGTTAACATGGCAACGTTGATGTCCTTTGCATCAATGCTTTTTTCTCTTCGGTAAGGCGAAGCGTTGGAAGAGCGGTCACGTGTTATAGCTAATTTAAGCCCTTCCCACGTTCTGTGCTGTGCTTCTCAATGCGTACAGCGAGCCCGAACCTGCGTTCCTGTGTTCTTCGTTTCTGTCTTTTGCTACTGCCTAGTTTGGATTACCTTCTTAAGACCCTGCTTGGTTACTGGATTGAATTTCGCCTGCTGAATTTGTACTTTGTTGCCTGCTTCCATTGCTGACCCAGACTGCCCACAGACTTCTATGGTTATTGATTCTGTACTGTGCCTTACGCCCCCACGCTGACCCGGACCGCATATGGACCTCCTTGCTGCTGATTTTGCCACTTGCTTCTCGATTCCACGCCTACTCGGACTGTGCAATTGGATTGCATCTACATCTTCAGCCCAAAACTCCCCAGTGAATTTCTGGACATATTTGCATACCGACGAACACAACGCACATGGACTAGAGACTTCACCAAAGTCTGTTGGACTGTTGTTAGGCGTCCGCGTGCCATCGGGTTAGGTTTCACTCTTGGATTGCTTTGATGCCACGTATTTCAGCAGACACTACCTTGACTCTCAACCCTTGTTACAAGTATTGAACAACTTCCAGGAAATTATTTACCTTGTTCTTTGTACCTTGAAGGCTACAACACGTTAAGCCATATTTTGCACTTCCTAAGTTTTCCCCTATCTCATCCACTCCTAGCACTATTACCTGTCTGGTGTATCATTACAGGATTTCTGACCTGCTGCCGTTGTATCTCAACCACTGCTATGCTAACACTAGAATCAACCACTGATGTGTATTGGCATAGGTTAGCTCTTGCCCTCTTGTTTCATAGTACTATGTTGTGGCTACCAGTTGCTCTAAATAACCCTTTGCATTTCCTTGCAGCCATCAGCAGCTCGTGTTGTATCCCATCTTTCGATTAATTGTCTCCTATGTATGTTTCTTTGTGCATTCAGAGGGGAACATTAGTAGGAAGAATTCTTCTCCTACACTACAGGGTCACCTACGCATCTCCTAGGGGATTTTGGAGGAGAGTTCTGACAATTGTTAACTGAGTTTTACTCAGGCCTTCTATGGAGGTTTCCTTTCTATATAGTAATCTTTGCCTAAGGAAGAAATCTTTCCCTTCTCTTATTATTCTCCTTTAGGAATCACCTGCAAGAAAGCCTCTGCGAGTGCTGGATCATTTCGCTGGGAGAAGGCTAGATTGGGATGGATGATAGGTTCTTCTTCCCTCTTTGCCTCAGTGGTAGAAGGTTCATCAGCTTCCCCAAAGTCTAAGGTACCTCTCTCAGTTTCTTCTGGTTCACTCTCTATAAAATGGGAAAATAGAGCCCTTTCAAGAATTCCCTGTGCAATTGTGTCCCCACGATGTACTTCAAATGTAATTTCGCCATAGTTCTCTAGGAGAACCTTTATGTCACCCCGGAAGTCGGGATCTATGACTCCTGCTAGGACATCCAGACCGAACTTCGAGGCGAGGCAAGATTTTGGAGCCAATCTTACATAACACCCAGGAGGGGGTATTAGGACTAAGTCTGTGGGAATCATTCCTGTTTTCCCGGGATGGATAGTAGCTTCTCTGCTGCTTCAGATATCAAAGGAAATGGATTCTTTCATGGCGACAAGAGGGATTTGAGGCTCTATGACTGAGCTTCTGAAATTTTAGGATTTCAAAATTTGTCTCAATTGAGTCACATCCTCAACCTGACACCATATATAAGGAAGGCATGGTATCAAACAGTAAGACAGAAACAAGTAATCACATTTCAAGGGTGTTTATTGAACTTCAATTGGGTTGAAAAATGCATATCTAATCCGAAATCTAAAGATGGGAGCAAGCTATGACCATCAAATAATAATAACACAGTCCTAGACGAGTCTGTCAAAATAAAAGGGCTTATACTAATAAACCTATTGCCAATCCTTACTTCTAAATACAAATAGTGTGGGAAACAATGTTATGCAAACGTAAAGTGTTCAAGAAATTATGTGTCAGGATATTCAAGCTGTTGGCTTCCCTTCCCCACGTTTTCAGCACGGGACATGGCACCACTCTCGAGCTTAGCATACTCGCTGGCTTTTCTAGCATGAGGATGCAGTTCAAAAACTCAACATCAGGGCCTTTTGTGCCAATGCCTCTTCGCCATTCAAAGTCTCTTATTTCAGAGGGCCTGATGCAACACGACGAACATTAAAGTTCCTTTCTTCTTAGGATTTCACATATACAACTTCTCGGGTGATTTACTGTTCACCCCAGGTCCAGGGTCGGATTGGTTCATCAGCCAATCGGCCCGTGGCCGATACGAAATCATGGCGAGAGACCTGGGTGCCCCCAGGACCTCAGCCTCGCCAGACGGGCGCAAGTTGCAAAGGATCTGTAAGTAAGTAACTTACAGCTCCTTTGCAATTGCAGTCCCGCGCCCGCCGCCGCCGCCCCGCCGCAGATGAAGAGAAAGGTAACACTGAAGTGTTACCTTTCTTTGATAAATGTGGCGGGCTGCGACACCCTGGCACCAGCAGCAGTCAGTGTTACAAAACACTGAGAGGGAGCGGCAGGGCTGGGCAGGGTCAGGGCTGCCTCAGCCCAGCCTGCTCCCTCCCAGTGATTTGTATTACAGACTCTGCTCTCCGCCGCCAGTGCGCGGCACAGAGCATCCTGCACTGGCATGCTGGCAACACTTTACGGTATGCAATTGCTCCTTTGTCTTGCTCCCGGTTGCTCCCTGTATTTTGCACATGCTTAGGCGTTTGGCACTGATGGGATCGTTAACTGCCCACTAGGTGGCCCATCAATACCAAATGCCTAAAAGACTTGTTTTGTGTTTCAAATTCCAGGCAATATTGGTGAGCATAATGATACAGTAGGTGGAGGAGGTCAGGATAGTCACTAGGTGAACGTAGTGGTTATTATGCTATTCGGCTGTATTATGCTCTTCTTCGACCGGGTGGTACAGACTCTGAGGCGACAAGTCTGGGTTCATTTCCTGGTTCGCTTGCATAATCACACTGTGCATTTTAGTAGCCCAGTGTGTGCGTCCGTGTGTTACTCTCGATTCGAGGGCTGTGCTGTCATTTTCTGTTTTCCTAGTCGGGAGACGAGGAAATGAAGCATGCCTTAATCATTTGATAGTTTGGCAGTAAATAATATTGTTCCTGTGTAGCAGCATAGGCTGTACTGTCTACACAATCGGTGGGACATGTGCCGGTCTGCGTGCGTTGCCATATCAATGTAAGTAAGTGAGTCGTCATTTTTGCCAATGCGAACCTTTGGACTTCGCGCTATTCCACTGCGTCCTTTTTCGCCTCAATTTTTTCACATGGATCCTGCCTCTCAACAGCCCAGTTCGGTTCCTTGACACTCTTAGTGCCAAGGTATTCCCCATGTTACCCCCCATAGCCCCAATTCTAACCAATAACCCTATAATTGCCTAGTGTTGCCCCACTCTTGCTGTAATTGCTAGAGTTCTGACTGATGCCACTCTCACTGCCCCTGTTCTGGGCCTTTTAACTCTCACAGTCCCATTTCTGCCTCATGTTACTCTTGTGGCAGTTATTCTGCTCCATTTTACTCTCAAACCCAGTTCTGTCACATGTCACTCTCATTTTGTACTGGAGATGTACTGGAGGAGTTGTGTACCTGACAAAGGCACGCTTGTCACTTAGCCTCATTGAAATCAGCACATTTCCCAATACTTTGAAGGCAACCAAACAATGCATGCATTTAATGTGAAACAAATCCTAAAATGAAAAGTGTAATGGATAAACAAATGGTGCGGAGTAAAAATACTACTAATGATATGGCGCCTGTTGCTACAATGCACACCTTTCAGGAACTATATGTAGGGGCTACAAGAGTCCACATACAGCGGTCGACCGGAGCCCTTGTAGTCACTTGGAACCTGCAGAGCTGGATAAGTCACGGTACCATGGACAAATTGTGCTTGCATTCGAAATGTGCAATGGTAGTTTGAACGAATGTTGCAGTTGGCTGTCTCTGTATGCAGGATCATAGACCAGTTGCAGTAATAGCATGTTTTTTCTGCCGTTGGATCTGTTACGATTACTCCATCTCCGTGTCCTCGGTCACTTGACAAAATCCTTGTGGCTAAAAGCTTGTGTACAGTGTAGAAATATTTGACCATAGCACATCAAGTGGCTTACCATTGACTTAATTGTGCCACAATGAATGCTGTGTTGTAATGTGTATCTTTCCCATCTCCCTGGCATGCCGTTCAGGATGTTGGTTTGCATGTATGAGGTAATGAGTGCTCAGAGTATTCAATGTCCTCTGAGTGTGCTGCTTTCCCTATTTTGCCAACCTCTGAAGCCTGAAAAGTAGATTCACGCAGGCTTGTAGCTGGTTTTCGGCAGTCTTCGGGCCCATGACAACCTAGTCGCCCCATCCACTGGTGGGCGAGGCTACTGCCGGAGTCTTGTTTTTTCGGCTCCTGGCAATGGGGAATTACCGGGGCATTACAGTCTCAGCGGTCCCGGTAATTCTCATAGCCAGGCACCAGGAAAAATGACTCCCCATTCCCATTCGAGTCTGCAAGCGGGTGCCTTTCTGCCCGCTGGCGGGCGGAAAGGCACCTGCACGCAGAACACGGAGTGTGCCGGTCTGGTAACAACGTAGCCGGTAGCTTGCCGACAATGTTGTTACTGGAACGGCATACTCATAATGAGGCCCATTTTCCTTCAGTTTTGGTAGCGTGCACTGTGGAATATAGATGTCACCCTTTGTGCAGGCTGTGTGGAGAGATTCGTTTATCTGGCGTGCTCTGAAGGCCACAGAAGTGCTGCTTCGCTGTCTCACCTCTGTAACACATTTTAGGGTAAAGAAGGCAATTCAAATGTTCGCGAATGCGGCTTTCAGTGTTTTATATGGCTAACAGTTGAAATATTCAGTTTATGTAATGAAAACCGAAGAGCTCAAAGACACGTATATATAGGTGTGGCTTTTCTTTCATTCACCCAAGACCCCTAAACACATGGGCCTCATTATGAGGTTGGTGGTAGTCATGGCTCTATTTGCTATTTGCGCCATTACTACCACCAATAATGGTACCGTGCCGGGTTTGGTGAGATGGGGACTTACCGGTCCAGTCCGACCTTGGCGGGACCGGTAAGTCCCCATTCACCAAACCATTCCCCATTCCCATTTGAGCCCCCATAGGGCTCAATGGGAATGGGGAAGGCGCTAATAACGGTACCGCAAATTGCGGTACCATTATTGGCTCTGATTTCCCTTAATGGGTCCCGTCCATAACGCCTGGTCAGACCAGGCGTTAAAGGAGGGACCCACTAAGGGAACTCGTAGTAGGGCGGTAAGGGATTACCGACACCGGTCTCCTTACCGGTGCCCGGTATCCCTTACCGCCATACTCGTAATGAGGCCCATTGTGTATGTGCGGGGAGGGGGCATTCAGGGATGGGTTCTTTCTTCTGACCTAAAAGGGACACCACAGGAATCAGTGGCCCATGTCTATCACTAGGGTGGGGGGCATCACTGTTAAAAGCAGGCTTCCTACATGCTGGCCACACTATTGTTTTCCAAATGTGCATCTTAGACTTTCAAAGAAAAAAAAAAGACATTTCCAAGCTCAAAAATGCTGCTTAAACTTACATTCACTAGTTTTCATTGAAATGTGTTTCTTTTTTTCGGACTACCACATAAATACCCTGTAATTTGTGTGCCCCTTCCTTTGGGTTTTATCACAGGTTTTATTTATAAAGATGTTATATGCGTGCCAGACTGCTTAATCATAAATACATGCTTCTGTTGTGCTGACAGCAGTTATTAGGATATTAAACTGTGGGTTCATGGGTGCGAACTTTAGATTTTTCTCTACAGGGGCAGAAATACCCCACCTCCGCCATAAATCTAAGGAAGCGACCAGCCCAACCCATCCCCTTGCCAAATACATTGTATAGCACTTGTTTTTTTTATTAAGGAATTGTAAAAAGTCATACGATTAACAACCAGTTTTTAATTTATAACATCTCAGCAACGGTCACTCAAACTGCTGAGCTACCCTGGTGCCTTCTACTGTAGAGTGTCTATGTGCTAAAAATCACTGCATTACCAACAGTATTTTGGGTGCACCACTGCCATGGAAGTGATTTAAAATTGAATTGATGTACAGTTTGGAGAAGCAGCTTGAAAGAAATTGCACCATTTTAAAACTATTATTTTGAACATTTCCTTTGATCAGACTTCACCTGCCAGCTCCACCTCCTCAGAACTCTGCCCACTCCTCCAAACTCTGCTACCACCCCTCCCCTTGTGAGATCCCCTTTTAAATTTGCTTCAGTTCCACCACTGACAGTCATGCTGCGTGGTTTAGCAGTTTGGGTAAGACTGCTAACATTGGTTGCACGACCAAGACTCATTTTCATGCAGTAGTGTATGGTCGGCTGGCCAGCCATATGCCAGAAATTATTATTGCCAACCCCTCCAATATGTCATTTTTTTGGTTTCAATATGGCTCCCTAACGAACATTTTTAGGGCTGCTCAGGATCTTAAGCAGAAATGGCACAGCTTAGCATTTCTGACTGGACAATTCTGCTTTTCTTACCGGGGACCTCTTGATCTGCAGTCAAATGCTCTACCACTTAGCTATATTCCTGTGTTGAAGTCTGATTGACGGCTTCTTTTAAAACTATTGTCTCTGCATGCAGTGCATAGTGCGATTTGATCCTGGGAGAAGGGGCAGAGTGAGTAAGGGTAAATTGGGGAGATGCTGTGCCCGCCTAGATTGACACAGACAGCAAGGAAAGTAGAAAGGCGGGGCAAGAGGAGAAAAGGCGGAAAGTATGTTGTGTTGGTTGAAGGTGTAGTGCTGTTATTGCTGTATGCCAGCAATACTAAACCTAACTCGCAAAGCATAATTCTAGGAGATTTTAATCTTGGCTTCAAAGACGCCAAGAACACCAAAGTCCTTGATTTAGCCAGTACATTATCGGATCTTGGATAGACCCACCACATTCACGAGCCTACACATATTAAAGGTTGAATCCTTGATTGGCTCGCTGACCTCAACTGTACGACTAACTTGATGTCAATCACACCATGCATCTGGTCTGACCACCACAAAATGACCTTCTCTATTAAAGCCACACCACACAGCCCTAATCAGAACATTGTCCCGGCTATCCATACCCGTAATAAGAAGGACATTGCAACAGAAAAACTCCTCCCGCTAATTCTTCCCCTCCTTAATAACACATCAGCCTCCCACTTAGACCCTACAGTTCTAGTGGATACTTACAATCACGCCATTCTAAAAGCACTAAACACCATAGCTCCGCTACAACTGCACAAATCCAACCCACAATCTCACCTCAACTCCTGGTTTAAACTGCACCTACGAGATTTGCGTAAAGCTAAGAGAAATGATGAGACACACTGGAAAAACTGCCCTTCTGTAGTCAATAAAAGTATCCTGATCACAGCTTCTTCTAACTAAAAAGAAGCTATCATCCTAGCTAAAAAAAGACACCTATAATAAACAAATCATACAAGCTGAATCCAACACAAAAGAGTTGTTCAAGATCCTCAAAGAACTTGAATCGCCTATTGCCCCCATTGACAAATGCATCACAGACTCCACATGGTGCACCAACATCCAAAAGGCACTACTTGACAAAATATCTATGCTACAATCCAAAATTAACACAAACAATTGCAGTCTACTTGCAGATCCTGAATCCAAACCAGTTACATACAATATCACTTCTCTGGAACCATCACTTAAACCGTTTAGTTTCTCATCTTTGTCCACCTGGGAAGTGGAAAACATTATTAGGAAGCTCAAACCGTCCAACTGTCAAGGCGACTTATGCCCCACACCAGTCATTAAAGCGGCTGCACATGACCTTGCTCCTTTTATTACCACTCTCATTAATGCCTCCTTCAAAACAGGAATTGTGCCTAATAACCTCAAAGATGCTTGGGTCATACCCCTAATCAAAAAACCTACCCTTGACCCTAGTAACCCTTCCCACTATAGACCTATCACAACAGTGCCCTTCCTATTAAAAATACTGGACCGGGCAGCCTACCTGCAAATACAGGCTTACCTAGAATCTAACAATCTCCTGGGTCTCAGGCAATCAAACTTCCGCCCTAGACCCGGTACAGAAACGGCCTTGATTGACCTCATAACACAAATCCAAGACATAAAAGACAAGGGTAAATTAGCCCTCCTACTTCTGCTTGATCTATCGGCAGCTTTTGACTTGGTCAACCACCAAACTCACTGCCACCACCTGAAAACAGCCGCCCACTTCTCAGATACAGCTACATCTTGGATCAAATCCTTCCTTGCAAATACAACCATGAGGTTCTTCTCACCATCTGCTTCCGCTGAACCTTCACCAGTACTCTGTGGGGTCCTGCAAGGGTTGTGTGTCTCCCCCACTCTTTATAATGTGTTCACAAAGCCTCTCTTTGACATTCTTCATTATCTGGGTGTCACGTGTACAAATTACGCTGATGACACCCAGATACTTATCCCCATCACTGGTAACCATACAACTGACACAAAAGCTCTCAACAAAGTCTACTCAGTCATCCAAGCCTGGATGGCGCATCATGGACTCTGCCTAAATGATGAGAAAACTGAGTTACTAATCCTCGGCTCCCACATTAGACTTAAAAAGCTGGATTCGGCCTTCAAATCCTTCTCTATCAATGGCAATACTATCAAGGATTCCAATAATACTAAAACGCAAGGTATCTACCTTGATGCCACACTATCGTTCACCAGACAAACTAACACTGTGGTAGCAGCGTCAGCGTACACATGCAAACTAATTACTGTGTGCCGGCCCTTCCTTTCGGCATCCAACAGTATTACCCTTGCCAGAACCCTAGTCATGGGCAAAATTGATTATTGCAACGCCCTCTACTTAGGGAATAGCCATAGAAATATCAATAAGCTCCAAGTAACACAGAACAATGCCATCAGGGCTGCCCTCAACATTCCCAAGAAACTCCACATATCGGACACAAGATGTAACCTTCACTGGCTGCCTGTTGAGCACAGAACCTCCCTTAAAACCCTTGCACTGACTCACAAAGCACAGGCGAATCTTACAACAGTATATCTCACTAACCAGCTTTCTGCCCACACCCCCACAAGACCACTAAGAGCTGCTCAAGCTCACACCTTATCCATCCGAGATTTAAGCTCCAAAAAGCTGGAGGATCCAGTTTCCCTGTACTGAAGGCCAAACTATGGAACACTATCCTCTTCCCTCAGATCCAAACCCTCCTTCCAACTATTTAAGAGTAATACTAAACGTTGGCTCCAGGAGTTGGATCTTGCTGGGCGGGTATCACTACATAATATCCCCAACAAAAATATCGCCATAGATATGGCCGTTTGGTTCGCCATAGGTAATATTTTTGGTGGGGATATTATGTGGGAGCGGAGGTAGTGGGGGTGTCCCCCGCACATTAAAAAATGATGCAGAGTTTGTGGGGGTGTCCCCCGCAGGGTCCATGTGTGAATTTTGCCGCATTAATATGGTGATATTTTTGCATCGCAATATTTCTGCAGCGGAATTAACACATGGAACCGCTGGGCAGCACTCATAAGCTTAGCTATTCCTGGAAGGGTGATCTTGAGGGCTCTCCAGTTCACTGTGCCCCTTATTATTACCCTCCCTGTAATGCATAAGTCACTGTGTTCTCCCTTGATAACCGGCATCGCCACACTATCTTGTTTTTACCTGTGTATTGTACCTTGCCTGAACTATTCCTTTGTACCTGCTGTATAATCCATTGCATCCTTGCTAACCTTGCATCAGCTCAATACTGTGTATTGTCCTGATCACATGTTGTAACCCATGAAAAAGATTGTTTACTTATGTAATGCTATTTATCCCTGTAAGACATGCACCCAGATGCCCCAGGGCCAGGATTGCAATACAAATAAAATAAATACAAATACGTTTCTGGGGACCGGCCATTACAGGACTGCTTTGATCTTCCCTGGATCCATCCGAATGCCCTCTTGTGAGAGGATAAAGCCTAGGTAGGATACAGAAGTCGCATCAAAAACACATTTCTCTGGCTTGGAGTAAAGGTGGTTTTTGTAATCAATCCAGGACTTTGAGGACATGTTTGTGATGTTCTGAGCGGGAGGAAGAGAAGACCAGAATGTCATCAAGGTAGACGACCACCGTGGCAAACAAAATATCGGTAAACAATTTGTCCATAAATTCTTGTAACACAACAGGGGCATTGACAAGCCCAAACGGCGTCACCCTGTATTCAAAATGTCCCAGTGGTGTGCGAAAGGCTGTCTTCCTCTCGTCCCCGGATCCAATACAGAGTAAATGATAAGCACCTCTGAGATCCAGCTTAGTGAAGATGGATGAACCCTGTACCGCCTCAAGAACTTCTTTGATCAGGGGCATAGGATATCGGTCCTTGATGGTGAGTTGATTAAGGCTGTGGTAGTCTATGCAGGGCCTGAGTTCAAGAGAACCTTTCTTCGGAATAAAGAACAATGAGGCTGTGTTGTAGATTACTGTCCACATATTCCTTGAGGGCATTGCGTTCGGGAATGGACAAGGGATACATCCTCCCGAAAGGAATGGAAGTGTCTGGGAGGGTCTCAATGGTGCAGTCTTCCTTTCGGTGGGGAGGAAGGGTATGCAGTTTCTTATCTTCAAAAACCTCCAAGTAATCCTGGTAGTGTCTTGGTATCAGATGTATCACTGAAGCCGACGAGTATTTTTCTTTGTTTGCCAGTGTAGTAGGGTCTGGGTTGTTCAAACATCTTTGCAGACAATGCAGTGACTGAAACAAGATGGTGTTGGCTGTTCAATCTATGGCTGGATTGTAGTGCGGTAGCCAGGGGATACCTAAAATGACAGGGAAGTGAGCTGCCCTGATGAGGTCGAAAACCACTTCTTTTTGATGTTGTAACAACTTGACTTGAAGAGGTTGGGTCTCATGTACGATGGGACCAGAAGACAAGGGCATTCCGTCCACTGCCTCCACTGGGATGGACTGGGTCTTTGTTCTTATGGGCACATCATTTTCCTCTGCCCAGGTGATGTCCAAGAAGTTACCTGCCGCCCCGCAGTCGAGCATGCCCATACCCTCCCATGAGGTTGAGGAGTTGATAGATAATCTCACTTGAAATACCATCAATCTGTTGTCTTCTTTGGAGGTGAGACACGGTGTATTGTTACAGGGATTCAAAGCCTTGTCCCCGGACCATTCCCTGATTAGGTTTGGGGCATAGCGTTTCCCTGGTGGCGTGGTGGTACTTCTGGACAGTTCCTTAGAAGATGTTTCTGGGACCTGCAATACATAGAAAGGCCTTAATCCCTTCTTCTCTTGCGTTCCTCAGCTGTCAAGGGACCTATCATGGCTCCAACTTGCATACGTTCATCTCCTTGTGGAATGGTTGGACGGTCACCTTGTGATGGTGCATTGGCCAAGGGCATAGATACAGGTCTGGATCTTCTTCTTTCCTGTCATCTTTCACCCATCTGGAATTCGATCTGTAACCAGCTCCTGAAAAGATTGAGGTCTTGCAGTTTGTGCCAACTTGTCCTTGATGCCATTGTGAAGGCCTCGGCCAAAAAGAGTCTGTTGGGCAGAATTAGGCCATGCTGAGTTGGCTTCCAATCTCAAAAAAGTGGAGACGTAGGTCTGAATGACTTGGGTCCCTTGTCCGAGATCTAGGATGTATTCGTAGGAAGAATACTGCACTTCAGGACGTTCATACCTGGACTTGAACATTTGAACGAACAAGGCATAATCATTGGTAGATGGATCAGCTTGAGTGATCAAAGGAGTGGCCCAGGCTAATGCGTTTCCTACTAGATTGGAGACCAGGAAGCCCACACAGGCTCTGTCCGTTTCGTATGCTCTGGGGCAGAAGGTGTAGTACATCAGGCAAGCATCTAGGAATTCCTTCAGGGTCTTCGGATTCCTGTCATACTTCCCAAAGAGTAAGGGTAGCAGGGGCAGGTCTCCTCTGCTATCGTCCCGAACAGCTACCTGTTGTCTCAATGCAACATTCTCCGAAGTCAGGCTCTGAACTTCTGCAGTCAATCTCTGAATGGCTAAAACCAGTTCTTGATACTGTTCAAGGGAAGCCATGGGGGACTTGTGGCGTTGCAAACTATCAGACTCTGAGGAATCTTCCCTCCCTTCCCCCTCACCTTGTTCTTCTGTAGAGCTGTCTTGTGAGTCTGTTTTCTTCTTCGGATCTTCTTCTTTTCACTTCCCTTCTTATCCTTCTTCTTCTCGTGCAAATAGGGACGAGCTCCTCTGGAGGCCACGTTGTCGGATTGTAAGACACCTGACGGCGAGGATTCCCCAGGAGCAAGCCCCAACAACAGGGAAAAAGCCTCCTGGCTGAAAAAACCCTGATAGGGTCCAGAGCCTCGAGGAACGGTAAGTCCAGAATGAAAGGTCGACTCTTGTCTTGCATGCAGTGAGAATCCAAGGAAACTGTAGACTGATGTTAAGCCCAAGAGATCTCCACTAACGTGTAACGAAGGGAGAACCGGAACGTCTTTAAGAAGGAGAGACAGGGAGCTAACAGCAACCAGAGAGAACAGGGAGAGCGAAACCCCAAACTTCGGGTGAAACAATACAGTCACCGAAGAACGGAAGGAAAATGAAGTAAAGGGGGAACCACAAGTGAATGGTGAGTCCTTTAGACAGAAAAGAAACAAAAGTAAGATGAGAAGAGAGCCGGAGCGAGACCCAAAGACAGAAAGGGCAGTAAAGAGAAAGCACGAGAGCGGGGGCGAGACTCGGAGACAGAAAGGGCTGGAACGAATGAAAAGAAGAATCCCGCGCAAGAACAGGAGAAAGCAACGAACCAGCAAGCGGAAAGAGTGAGAGTGTTAGGAACACCCCTAAAAGTCTTTGGAAACACTGGAAGATTCACCATCATCGGTGCACCCAGTGGAATCCAAGATGGCACCTGTTGGATCACGTTTCCACTACCTAACAGTACAGGTCTAGTTCTCGCATTCAGTTTCCACGTGACCACTCCTACTTATACACAGGAAATCTATCACACTCTGCGTTGCTACTCGCTCCCGTGTATGCATTGCTTCCTAACCCTTGGTTCTGTGCTCTCCAGCACTCCTTTCCCTCGCATTTTCATTTTTCTCTCTTCAGTTCAGCTCTGCCGACCCTGGCATTGCGGCGCCTTTTTCACCGCTCGGCTTTTGCCGTACTAGCTGCTCGCAGCAACTTTCCTCAGCTCGGCGTCTACCAAACTTTGGCAGTTCGCTGCTTCCTTTTCCACACGGCTTGCCGTGTTAGCTGCTGCTAGCCCTGCTCGGCATCTTCTTCTCCGCTCCGGCGCCTGCCACTCCTGTGCTCGCAGCTTCTGTAGCGCTTACCTCCCTCTGCTTCGATCCGCCGACGGCCTCTCTCACCCGCGGCTCCTCTTCTCCTGCTGTCACTTTGTTTCTTTCTCCTCTCTTACCTCTGGAGTCTCGTCTCTCGAGTGTCAGTTCGCTTCTCCTGTACTGTTGGGGTTCTCCCCAGCTCCTTACCTTGGATTATTCGTATTCCGCATCCAGTCTTCAATTGAACACAAGCTCACTATTCTACTTCTTCATTGATCCTGCGGACTACCATTCTACACACTCGGAACCTGTCTGATTCTGGGTTTTCTTCCCCACGAGGGTTTCCCAGGAGGGTGGCCCCCTGGGTGCACAGAGTACTACTCACGGTCTCTGGACTCCTGGGGGGACGTCTCTCTCTTCTCTACAAACATCCGGATAAGAACCGAAGATTCGTGAGTACCATTCCTGGCATAAATAGAAGGCGAGGTGTTGAAAGAGATTGTAAGAGAGAGAGGGAGACGGCACACAGAAGGAATGCTGTACAAAGGTGGATGCCAAGAGAAGGCAAAAAGGAACGGAGCTTCTGCTCAAAGGGAGAAAACACACACTCGCGTAATACCAACTTGGAAGAAAGTTGCAATGCATTGGAGAGTTGCACTGGAGGCAGGATAAGATTGTGGCGGCCATCTTGGAAATTAACTAGACCGTTCATGGAAACATAGCAGGCTTGTCAATGGTGTCTCCATCGGTGACATAATTTCCATGAAGGATGCAAAACACACATACTCTACTTCCTCCACCCCCAAATACAAGGGCGGTTCAAGCAGCATTTTGTTAAATGTTAACCTTTGAAATCAAGGAGATACCCAATATTATAGCACTGAATCAGCTGATATAGCTAGCATTCACACAAACATGAATGAGAGGACTCCAAGCAGGAGAGTATAATGCAAACACATCCACTGTTCACCTCCCCAAATAAAGCATTAACCCACAAAATTAAGGGTTACCAAATAATACAGGACTGAATAGGATATCATAATTCGTATTCCCAGAGAAATGGATGGAGTACTCCAAAAAAGAGAAAGGAAAAGTTACTCACCGCAGGAACTACTGTACTTCTAGTCCATGTCCTCTTTCCTCCATAGTTATGAGTTCCCGCGTAGCGGGAATGCAACTGGAGCTATGGCAAGCCACAGCGCTCTTCCCCTTTAAGTAGTTAGAGAGTGGATAGGGCCATGTGCATGTAGCGCTACCATGCACTATGCCCTGCCTCCTGTGCTCTTCCCCCTCAGTTTCTGATCTACCGAGAGAACTGGGAGGACCTATTTAACTAGCTTAGGTGGATTGAGAGTGGGTGGATGGAGTAAAGGGGACATTGGACTAGGAGTACAATAGTCGCTACGTTGAGCAACCTTTCCTTACTCTTTCGTCCCGTCCTCTTTCTTCCATATTTATGGGGAAGTATATTTATTTATTTATTTATTTTGGCATTTATAGAGTGCACATAATCCAAATGCATCTAGGCGCTAGATCTTAAGAGATTGGTTATATGATAGTACTTCAGCAAGTACAGTTGCACTTCAACATATGAATTACAGACTTACAGAATACAGGTATACAGATATGCATAGTATTACAGGTATACAGATATACAAAGCAGGTACAACGTGTACGATTTAAGCTAGTTACCATATAAATAGTTATTATTCATATCAAATGATACTGTAAATTACAGGCATTGATAAGTGGGTAGGTGTACCTACAGATCCTCTTTACAGGTTTGGGTGGTTGGTTAGGAGTGGACTGTCTAGTCTAGGCCTGGTGTATCATTGTTGGGAGTCTAGGCTGAAAAGTATGGTTTTCAGATCTTTTCGGAATAAAACACTACTGTAACCCAGGGAGGATGGCATCTACACTGTTGCAAAGATATTCCTTATGTCTGCTTGTCTGAATTGGGCGTGAACCCTGGAACTTGAATCCAGTGTGTCGTGTTTGCAGAAAGCTGAAGGGGAAGCCCATATCTCTGCTTTGCATATGGCCTCCCAGGGCATGTGACACTGGAAGGCTACTCCCGTGTTCTTAGCTCTCGTTAAGTGGGCATGCAGGTCTTGGAGGGATTTTGCCCTGCACTTGGTAAGCGTGAGAAATGCATGAGACTATTCATCTGGCTATACTGGTTTTAGCCACGGCCTACTTTGATGTACCCCAACAAAGGTGACAAACAGTTTGTCTGAGGACCTGTGAGGCCTAGCCCTCTTGATGAAACACCCCAAGGCCCTTCGAACCTCCAAACAATGGAGAAATGTATCTGCTTCTCTCTGAGGTTTTGGAGAAAATACCATTCTTGGTTTAGGTTCAATGTGTTAAAATTGTGGCAAAAATGGGCGTGAACACAAAATATTGCGGCAAATAGGCAGTAGTTTTGCCGCCGCAATACATGTAAAGGATGCAGGGGACACCCCCGCAACCCCTGGGCCCATTATATCTTTTAAGAGGAGCGGGGGACACCCCTGCAACCCCTGCTCTCCTTAAATGGTGTAATGGGGTACACCCATAACTGGTCAAACCACTGCATTTTTGCTGTGATTTTTTGTTCAGGCGAAATTTTTGCCGCGATTTTATCACTGCATACCTTGGCTTATGTGGTCAGTAAGACCACTTTGTCTCTATTGAAGGAGAGGTAGGGCTCCTCGATGGATGAAACCTGCAGTTTGCTGATAGGACAGGCTGAGGTAATTGCCACTAGAAAAGATGTTTTCCATGTCACCAGACGTAAATCAATTGGCGCGATTGGCTTGAAGGGCTTGTGCATGAGAGCTATCAAGATTATATTCAGATACCAGTTCACAATAGAATGTTGTGTCAGAGGGAAAATAAGTCCCCTGAAGTGTCGTTTGATGGCTGGATTAGCAAAGGAGACCAGTTTGTCATTATTTGAGAGGTATGCCCCCATAGCCACTAGATACAGTCTGTTTGATGGGACTTGAGTGCTAATTTCTATATTCAAGGAGCAATCCTTTGTGTTAATTTGGAGTATGATGGAGTAGATAAGTGATAGGGTGTGGTAGAGAAAAACAACCCTGACACTAGATTGTGTTACTAATTAGAGAGACAAACAGGTTGTCCACAAGCATGTGGAACACTCCCGTCCCCTGCACACCTAATTTTATTGTGATCCAATCAACATTTCAAACCGTCTGGCTAATTATTTATGGATGCCTGTTATATTTAACTTTATAGAAATAATTTCACTTCAATAGTTTTATTTCATCAGACTAACTCAAGTTTAACCAATTCCCAAAACACATAGTGCAACATATATGATGCATGGATTACTGATTTGAGAATCTTGATCATTGTCTTGTTGAAACTATTGTTGTTTGAAAAGCAATTATGCACAATGTATAGTATTTGAAAAAAATATTTTTACGTAAATAATCGAGATTGCTGATCTATGAATATTATTGAAGTGAAATGATTTCTATGAAATTAAATATAGCAGGCATGCATAAGTAATTAGCCAGTCGGTTTGAAATGTTGATTGGATCACAATAAAATTAGGTGTTCAGTGGATGGGAGTGTTCCACAAGATTGTAGACAACTATTTGTCTCTCTGATGAGACTAGTCCCAGAATGAACAATACTTGTGAAGATGGAAAGGATGTCATCTATGGATGCCTGTAGACGATCCCTTAACTTTCCCAGCATCCAATGGCAAAGTATTTTCCTTTGCGCTGGGATCACATACAAGGCTTCTGGGATGTCCCAATTACCTCAAGGTTGTCGTACAATAATACCCAGTGAGCATATATCAATGTTTCAGGTGTAAGAGTGCCAAAGTAAGTGATCCTGGTGTTACTTTCCACCCTTGCTGGTGAAGCAGGTCCGGAATGAGGAAGAGTAGGAGACGTGGTTCACTTGCCATAAGTAGTAGCTCTGAGAACCAATGCCTCTGCGGCCAATGGGGGGCTGTTAGGAGATGTTTGCAATGACTGTAGTCTCTGAACTTCTGCAAGTCTTTTGGAATCGGAGGGAGAGGGGGAAATGCATATGCAAACTGGTTGTTCCGTGTGACTGGCAATGCATTTCCCAGGGAATGTTTCCCTTTCTCCTGACATGAGGCATAATGAAGACACTTGTTCAGTTCCATCATGAATAGATCCACCGTAATAAGACCTCTGGAGGTAAAGATTTCCCAGAGGACCTGTTTGCTTAACTCCCATTTGAAATTGGCAAAGTATCTCCTGCTTAGCTCTTCTGCTGGACCATTGTTCCTTCTATATGAGCTGCTTGTGGCAGTATATTGTTAATCTGTGCCCACTCCCATAAGTGCACAGCCAGAGCACATAGTTTCACCGACCTGGTGCCTCACTGCTTGTTGATGTAGAACATCGTTGTCACGTTGTCCATCAATATAAGGACATTGGAGATCTCTATAACTGGCAAGAATGCCTGCAAGGATAGGAAAGGGCACCTTCAATTTCAGGAAATGCATTTGTTCCTGAGAGTCATCCTCGTTACACTTGTCGTGGACTAGGAGATCTCCCAAGGTTGCTCCCCACCCTGATAGGGAAGAGCCTGTTGTGATGGTAAACTGGTGAGGAAGATCCTGGAATGCAGTGCCTATTCAGAGGCTCCTGTGATCGGCCCACCACAGACGATCCTGCTGGAGTCAGGTCAGACTGGAAAGCACCTTCATTGGGGAGTTGGAGATGTAGCTGGGTGCGGTTCATCCTCAATCTGGCCATTGGCACTGGCAGAACACTGTTCACCATCAAACCCAACAGACGTAGGAACCACTGAGCTTCTCTCTGTCTCATTTCCCTACCTCCTACTCTCCTCCCTGCTATTTCTCCTACAGTTTCTCATCACTGGTCTTCGCCCGAGCTGCTGCATCGCGGCAGACTGGAATTTTTCTTCACCCAGGCTACACGACGGAGCAACCTGGGACTTTTCTGCCTTGCTCTTCATCCGGCTGGCCATTGAGCCAGCCTGGGACTTTCTTCACTGCTCCGTTCTCTGGGTGGATCGGACTCGCCACTCTTCCCCTGCCGGGTCACGCCTGACATATGCAGCCCCGGAGGACTTTTTAGTAGGGGCACACCTCGCCGGCCACGATGTCGGCTGAGTGGGGCATGGCTGAGCAGCCTGGTTTGGGCTGCCCCCTGACTCAGCCCAGACTGGGCTGCTCCTCTTCGGCCCAGGTGGCCCCACGCACGCCTCCGGGCCCTTTGTCATTTCTAGGCCTGTCCTGTCTGGCCCCGGGTGGGCCGACACCCACCACGTCCATAGGGCTGCTGAGCTACCCCTCCAAGCAGCTAGCTCACTCCTTGGGGGCTCCCTCATGTGACATCTAGTGCTTCACAGTCTCTGTGCCTTTGGGAGACTGCTCGAGGCAGCAGCCCATTAGGGGGTTATTTTCTTTTTGTGCTCCTTCTTTCTTTTTCAATTATCTTTTTCTTTTTCTTCACTGGATTCCTATCTCCATTGTCCAGTCCATTTTTGGGTAGAGTTCTGTTTCATTGTTTCTGAACATTCCACCCAGCCTCATGGTGGATGGATGGTTTAACCCAAAACAAATACAGGCACAGAAAAAAGGAAACACACACACAACACTTAATAAAGTACATTTATTAACCCTGGTGTCTGTCTTAATTTCTAGGGTTCCTTAGGGGACAAGCATGTAGCCCCTACTATGCGCGTCTTTTGGGGCTCCGGGCTACTTCAGTCTTCTCATAGTCACACCTTGTACTGTCTTTTCTACCCACGTAACACTAGAGAGTCACTAACACTCCTAAGCCAATGCCCCACCTATTCCAAAACCCTCCTCCACAATCCGCTGTTCCCTCCTTTCTTCTGCTGGACTTTTAGTTGTCATCCAACTCGTCCTCTGACCTTACCCGGTTCACCAACACTTCCCATTTCCTGTCCCCTACTTATAGATTCCTGCCTTGCTAAGGACTGGTCATCTGTCCCTATCCAAATCCTATGGCTTCCTTCCACTTGCGGGCATGTCTGATAGAAAAGGCTTTAAAAGGGGTCTTAGTCCACCGACATTCTCTCCATGGACTTGCCACCGGGAGATCTGGCGGTGCTGGAAGATGGAGTGCAAAGTTCATTTTCAGTGACCCTACCATTAAGTCTGGGGACCTTTGCCCTTACAAGTCCATGGTGGTCTGCTGGATCAGGACTACCAGTGAGCTTAAGCCACTGCAAAGCTGAGCTGTGCTTCTGTTCTGGGTCTCTGCAGGGTGGGAGCCGGAGTTTCTCTGTCTCTCGATCTTCCACTGCAGTGATCAGGTCTCAGTGGCGCTGGCGTTTTGGAATTGTAGGTAGTCATTTCTGATCTTCCTGCCTTTTCTCCACATGTCTCTGTGTTCACTGGCTGTTCTTCTCTTATTGTTGACTCTGCATCTGAAATGGTATGAGAAGAATGGCGAGCAAATGCATGCAGAGGCACAGCTCGAAACATGGCTCTGCAGAAAAACAAGTGGGCACAAGAAGGAGGGGAAAGAATTGAATCCCTCTCTGCTGCCACCATTCACCTCAGGGGTAGGACTGGCTCTGGCAACAACCCTGCTGTTTGTATTTTATTAGATTTTCTTTAAGTGCCTTACACCAAAGTGCTGCACAAACAGCCAAAACAGTACAATACATGATAAATGCATGCAGCCAGGGAAAGGTAATCAGGCTCAAAGAAGATACTGCTTGACTCGAACTTTAAACTGAGGAAAGGTAGAGATAGAACAGAGAGAGAGAGAGAGAGAGGGAAGAGCATGCCAAAACATTGGAGCAAGTAAGGAAAAGGAACGGAATCTTGAGGGCGTACATGTGGGCAAAGATTTGGTAAGAGAAATTGAGACGAAGATCTAAGTGTGCGAGTAGGAGCATAGAGTGAGATTTAAGAAGATAAGGAGGCACAAGATCATTGAGGCATTTAAAAAGTATACAGAGGAAATAATATAGTAGACAAGAGTTGAAGGTGACCCAGCATAGGGACAGAAAAGTGGGACGAATGTAGTCCCAGGGAGAAAGAGAGAAGAGAAGATGTATAGAAGAATTAAAGATTGAGCAAAGAGGGGCACGTTTGATGCAGGAAGACCGAAGAGAATAGATGAGCAAAAGAAAAGTCGAGTGAATACCAGAAAAGAAAGCAGGAGCTTAGTAGCATGAGTTGTAAGAAAAGGATGAGACCTGCGGATGTTGTACAGTTGATAATGGCAGGAGCGATATATGGGAGAAATGTTTGGGCTAAAGATAGATAAGAGTCAAAAATTACACCCCATTCCTGGCAGTAGGAGATAGAGTAATAGAAGAGGGGGGAATAGAAGAGGGAAAGAGTGGAGGGGGTGGTTGAAGCAGGGAAGACGATAACCTCGATTTTAGAAGGATTCAGATGAAGATAATGGGATGCCATCCAAGATTGGATGGCAAGAAGACAGGCAGAGGAATTGAACTGTAGGTCTGAAGAAAAGGAAATTAAGATTTGAGAGTCATCTGCATAGAGATGGTGGGAGACACCAAAGGAGGAAATAATTAAATCTAGAGGACTCCTATATAAGGAGAAAAGAATAGGGCCTAGGACGGAACACCATAAATAAGTGGGAAAGAAGGGGAGAATTGGTGAGGCAGGAAACAGAGAAGGTACCTGATGAAAGATAACAAGCAAACCATTGTAAAACAGAACCACGGAAACCAAGATTGTGGTGAGAGCAAAGAAGAATAGGAGTGTTCCACAATGTTGAAAGCAGCAGAGAGATCAAGGAGGACAAGATGAAAAGAGAGCTTAGAGTAACACACAGTAAGGAGAGAGTTGGAGACCGCAAGAGGAGCTGTTTCCATGGAATGCAGAGGTTGTAAGCCTGATTGATGAGGGGAGAGAAGTGCATTAGAAATGATATGAGGAGAGATGTGGGGGTAAACTATGTGCTCCAGTTGTTTAGAGGGAAAAGGCAGACGAGAGATAGGACAGAAGCTAGCTGGAGAGGAAGGGTGCAAGGAAGGAATTTTGAAGATAGCTAAGATAGATGAGTAAAGGAAGAAGGAAATAGAGCATTTGAGAGTGAAGAGTTGAAAAGAGCTGTATGAAACGGAATGAGAAGGGGATCAGAAGGAACAAGAGAGGAAAGGAAAGGGCTGGTAGAGTGGTTCCTGACCACCTTTTGATAAGGCCCAATTATTGGCCTTGTAACATAGTTACACTCTAGGAAACATTTAAGGAGTACACAATGGGTATTATACAGTGGTGTTGAAGGAAGGATTATCAAAATGGTCAAGCATGAATTGTCCTCCTTATGGACCCTTGATAATGAGCATGCCAGAACAGAGACCCTGCTCACACACATTCTCTACAGCCAAACCTGGACTATATCTGGTCTGTGGCAGATCAAAAGGGTCAAATTACTTTGTTAACCTGGTTTGGAAAGGAGATTTTGTTAGGGTCAAATCAAGGTAGGACTCTGGCATGGCTTCTTCATGAAGACCAAGGGTTCTCCTATCATTGATATCCGCAACATGCACAGTATGCTCCGTAGATAGCTGATAAAGAGACCAACAGGGTGTTCAAGTCCTTTCATAGAGAGCTATACACTGACAATGATTTGGTATCTGGTGATGTTATTATCTCATGCTTGTCCAATATACCTGAAAGACTCTCAGTTTGCTATGTCGTGAAGAGCTGAATACTCCATTCACTATGCATTGAAACCCTTCCAATAAACAAGATTAACAGGTGCAATGGAGGTCTCTAAGAAGTACACCCCCTGCTAACCAAGTACCTCCTGTGGTTGTGGGGGCAGGGACTCAGTTTTGTGTACTTCTTGATGCCTTAAATGAGACGATAATCGCACTGCTAGTAAAGTCGAACTGTGTCCCCCAAGACATGTGGTCCTTAGAAGCCCTCGCTAGCTATCAATGTAGATGCTAACGTTTCTCCCAATACTCTTGTGGGCAGGCTGCTGAAATATGCTGCCATTCTTGCACACCAAGACCAAGTAAGGGTTTATACGTGTCATATCCAGCACCATGGATCTTTCCTGTCTGTTCTACATCCTCATTCAAAACCATAATGCAGGGGTTGCTGCATTTGTTGACTCAAAGAAAGCATTTGATTCTGTGTCCTGAGGGTACATGCTCACTGTCATGGGTAAAATGTGAGGCTCAGGGTCAGAGGCATTGCTAGGGGGGGCTAAGGTGGCTATAGCCCCTGGTCTTTTGGCTGTAGTACCAGATAGAATCTCAAGAGCTACAACCAAAAGGCTAGCTACCCCCCGGCCCAACAATTCCAACATCAGCGTAGCCCTGGGTCTTTTCCAGACTTAGCAACACCCCTGCTGAGGGTTACTTCTCAGACTCCATGTTCTTTTTCTACTCCTGCCCTAGACAAAGGGTATTTGGTGCTGCAAATTCTTGTGCACTTTTCCCATTGCGATCAGTACCAAGTGGGGATCCCACCTCTGTCTGCTCCTCTTTACCTCACACAGGGGATTGACACTACTAGGCTACAAAGACATCATTTCATTTTATACAGGTGATATCTTACCATAAGTGAAGAACTCCTCCCCTAACCTAGCCCCAATTACACAAGTGATGGCAAGATTTGGGGACTATTTCTGCCTGCAAATGCACTGCTCCAAATCACATTTTATTCCCTTGACCAGCTCCATAGATGCACTGCCGAGTTGGAGCTTACAGGTAGATTGGGCTTCTATTACCTGCTTAGGGATTTGGGTTTGTACTGGAGCCATCGCGCATCGGCGTGGGAACCACGTGGCCATGCCTGGTGGCCCGCCTCAGCCCTATAAGCGGCTGGCAAGCTGAGGGTGGCTACGATCGACATAGTGGTTAACCTCAGTAGTACTACCCCACTCCGCTCATTTTGAGTCGAGTCGAGATCCATCAAGAGGTTCCTCTGGGGACACATGGCCGTGCAGGTGAGATTCAGGAGACAAGGAAGGTGGATGGTATCTAACAGTTATCTCCATATGGTTTTAAAATTGCAGGTAAATCTAGGTTTGGTTTATTTTGTGGATCCCGTGGTGAGTCAGAAGAAGGAGTGAGACTTAATTCAGGCATTTTAATGACTTATTTTTAAATGAAAAGCAAAATAAATAACTCCTCACTAGCCCCAAGCTAGGTGTTATGCCTACCTAACAAACTAACTCGGGTGTTCGTCTGTTGTTGTTGGGTCTCCCAAAATAATCACTGTTCTCTGTCGAATTCTAATCTGCTCTGTCCCTGCCACTATTACAAGACAACTAGGGTACAAGAGAATGACTCCCTTCTCCTGTACTATGCTCTTCTAGTCACTACTTTGATTAGTTCATAAGGTTTGACTTTAAGACTGACTTTAGCACTGGGCTTTTCTTTCCTGAAATGCCGTTTCTCTTCCTCTTCATTCAATATATTCTTTATGCCATGGGATATAGTGCCCAATTCCTTTCCCTGCTGAGCCAATAACACTCTTGTCCACCTTCTCAGTATCTTACCACACACTCTTATCACAAAGTCTGTTTCTTCCAACACATATAATCACTTGATTTATACTTCCCGCTGTCACTGGGACGAGTAGGATTATGCCAATAATGATTCTTACTCAGTTCTTCTCCTTTAAGTTTACTGAGACAAGTATGCTTGGTCCAGTAATCATTCAACGTAAATTTCCAGTTCTCTTTATTACTGGAACGGGTAGGACTGTACCAGTAATATTACACACTTGACATTCTCACCTCAATTTCACTGGGACAAGTATGATTCTGGTGCTCGTCAACTTCGAAATCCCTCCTGGGTCTCGCACTGTCCCTGTTACTTGCTCTCCAGTGGTTTGACGTCACCAGACCTGCTTTCAGGATGGGAACTCTTTTTCTGGTCAGGACGGCTTCCCTGTTCTCTTTGACTCTCTTGGTTTCTTGACATCTGCTCTGCAGTGCGCAAGTACCTGCGGCTCGGTGCAGTTAGCAGACTGCACAGTCCGCCCTTCTAGGATCACACCACCTCTCACGACTGGCTCTCTTGGTTGGGGTTTCCTTCCCCTTGCTTCTCCTGCACCGAGCTCTCCCAGCGCATCCCTCGCACGCCATCAGGTTGTCTACACGGGACACAGGACCTCCTGGATTCGATCAGCTGTGACTGCAATGTAGGTTTGAAGCTCCTGTATTTCTCCTTTCCAGCCATGACTCTCCAATAGGAGTCCTTTGTCTCTTTTTTGTCATTTGGCTGGTCTCTCCCCAGTGGAGGATTATAGACCTCTTTCTCTTTTCACTGAGTGATCAGCATCACTCGCTCATTCTTCCTCTTCACAGTACCAATCCCATTTATTTCTTAAGGTTGATTCATAAACCTTAGGTCACAATAACAGACAGTGGTTTGATCTTCTTGGCCCTTCTTGAGCCTTGAGGCTGTTGATGGTCCCAGAGTGAGTAACTCAGGGAGTTCCTTGCCGGAACATGAGTCCTTGTCCCCATGGGGGTAGTCTCTCCCGGTGAAGTCCTGCTTGCCTGTACCCCTAGGCAGGGTATCGCGTTGTGGGCTCATCTCCCTATTCAGTCCAGGAAAAGGCTCTGCCTTTGGGAGAAATAACTGAATCTTATGATTCATCGCAATCCCTTCTGAGCAATCAACCTCCAGTTGAGGTGCCACACCACCGCCAGAACTGCTACCAGCCCCTGCTCTCAACAAGTTAGCCCCAACATCTCACCCCTATATGCAAAGTGGCTGGGATTTTTGTGCATGAGTGGTCCCATTTAAAATGCTCCTGCCCGAAGGGTAACACACCAGAAGAGCCTAACAAAGCTTAACACTATGTAGAACATGGGAGCCACCGGGCATAGTCTTTCACATGGCCAAGAGCACCAAGAGTTACCAACGCTTTGCAGCCAGGCCCCCGCATACTCCGTGGTGACTCAGCAGCTAGAAGAGTCATTGCTCGCTAACACGGCAGACGGTCTGTCAAAACTTGCAGCCGCCTCAGTTTTGCCGTGCAGAGTCCTTAAATGATACCCAATCGGTCCAGGCTGAATTAGGCACAGATACCTCCTGGGAGAGGATTACACAGAGACCAGCCCTTGTGGCTAGCGGATCTCTAAACCAGTGCCGGTGAAATTAATTAACCCATAGCACAGACGTCATACAGCACAGAACTCCGTCCTAATGAAGGCCGTGTAAAAGATGAGGCACATCAAGCCCACCTAGAAATGGCTGAAACACCTTGGTGTAGACGCACTACTACCCCCAACTGCAGCACATTGATGCTGTTAACACAAGGATAACGATTTTGTGTTTTCTAACTTTTCTATGGGATTTTACACTGTCGATTTGAATTTCTATACTGTAATACGTGTATTTCGTGGCAAACCACAACAGAGGTTGAGTTTGTTGTACGCACACAATTTGGCTGTTGTCCCAAAAATGTTTGGTGTTGTGTGGTGTAAATATTGTCTGTTTTTCGGTTAAATACCGTTTGAGGTCTTAATGCTTAATTGTTCATTTATAGTTTGATTTGCACAACTCGTGATATAAACAAATGAGACTTGTCTCACAGAATATCGAAGAGTGATTCCTTCTTTATACATGCAGAGTTTGACAAGTTCTGGGAGTTTTGTTTTTTGAGCATAGTGTTCTTGGACCTATTCAATTGTAATTTTTGTTTTCTATTGAACCGTCCTGGGTAGAATAGGCTCCAAACCAGGAGCCCAATTTTTGAATCAAGAGCACCAAGAGACAATCTAAATTGTCCTTTGCTGCACCCAGACAGAAGGCTCACACCTCCAAGATGACTTCAGCAGGAGAATATAATGGGTCAGTTGCGGCCTTGGAATCCTCGATGCCTGAGGCTTCGGCCAATGCACAGCAAGGGGACCGATCTGAATTGTCTATCATCCTTACCCAAATGAAATTGGGCTTGATTCAGTTAACAGCAAATTCAACAAAGGAGTGAGAAGTAAAGCAGACGTATATCTCAGGTAGAGCATCGAGTAGGAATCCTGAAACACAGCAGTTCAAAGGTGAGCCACGTGATAAGAGCACTGCAATAGGGGGTGAACAGGATCCAGGCCTAGAATTAATAATGTACAGGTGGCCAGCATACCCAAATCTATTCCCGCGAGCAACATGGAAATCTTTATGGAGGAGTTCATTAGGGAAGTGCTCTGTGACCCCCGACTATCTACACAGTCCTCGGTGGCGAGGGCACATTGAGTAGCCTGTCCAAATCCTCTACCTGCTCAAACTGCCCACCCAATGATTGTCAGACTGTTGAACTACAGTCTTTGAGATCTGATTCTACAGCGAGCCTGCAAATTAGGCGAACTAAACTATCAAGAGGCTAGAATCTCCTTTTACCCAGACTTTACATCATCTATCCAAAAGCCTGACTATCATTCACCTCTGTAAAGCTCAAATTGTGGGACAAAGGCTTGAAATATTCAATATTGTACCCGTCCAATCTTCTTATCATTCAAACCAATAAAACACACTTGTTTACTGGCCCAAAAGGAAGCACACTCTTTTCTGGTCTCCCTGCCTTTTAAAATACCAGAGCCCCTGAGTTGAGCAGGATCTGGGAGTTGTGAGGCAGACATGGTACAAAGAGCTAGACACAGACACAGAGATAACACCTTTGTAAGTTCTGAATGGGGTTGAAGACTTCCTAACTGGCCCTACATCTATAATGGGAGCAGTCTCGACCATCAAAGGAAAAATAACATAGTCAATGGGCCTCATTACGAGGTTGGAAGTAAGGGGATACCGGCACTGGTAAGGGTGCCATGCCGGGAACCCCTTACCTCCGTATTCCGAGGTCCCTTAGTGGGTCCCCATTCCCATTGAGCCCTAAGGGGGCTCGAATGGGAATGGGGAATGGTTCTCAGAATGGGGACTTACCAGGTTCTCCAAGGTTGGAATGACCCGGTAAGTCCCTATTCCGAGAACCCGGACCCAGAATGCAGTAAGGGGGTAGCCATGGCACTGATAGCGCTATTGTCATGATCTCTGCTTCCAAAAGGTCAGGGTTTTCCCAACTCCCTTGGAAGCAGATCCATAACCCAGGTTCCGAGTGCCAACCAGTCCCAATTGGGACCTTTTGGACCCAGTCCTGGCGCCAGTGGCACCAGGCTCATAAATATGCCCAGTCCCAGCGCTGGAAGCGCCGGGCTCATAATGCTTGGGTGGACTTACCTGCAGCAGACCATGCTGCTTACTTGCCTGCCAGTTGAGCCTCTGATCCTCTTCTGTTTGGAACTACTTTTCCTGTTGGGTGGGGCAGGAGCCACTCCCTAGATTCAGAACACTGGAACTCTTCTGGAAAGCAGGAACTCTTTTCTTACCTAGGCGTGGCTGTGGAAGGAGACACCTAAGCACTACAGGAGGCTATTTAAACCACACCCGATGGATGAATCTTGCTTTGCGTTATTCTGCATCCTCTGCAGCAGAACGCTCATCGTGTCTTTTGCATCGGATCCTGGGCCTAAGGAAAAAGGCTTACCATCCTGAATCCAGTCTTCAGCAACACCTATAAAGACAAGAAAGAACAGGTTAGCATTACGGTCTTCAGTGACAGCTCTTCACTTACCTGGTCCATCGGCTGTCACCAACGCCTCGCGCTGCATTCCGGCATCTGAAAGACAAAGGCTTACCTACTCTTCGTGCGCTCCGGAGGTCTTCATACTGCATTCCGGCATCTGAAAGTCAAAAGCTTACCAACTCTTCGCACGCTCCGGAGGCCTTCGGCGCTGCATCCCGCATCTGAAAGACAAAACAAGGTGCGTTTAAAGACATTGGGGAACTTTAATACTCACGTGCCATTACTCCTTTCCACATCTAACCCAGTGGGTATTCCTGCACCCTGCAGCCGCTCCGAACTTGTACCTGCAAAATAAAAAGACAGTTAGAGCGCATCGTGAAGCAGGCAACAAGCGCTTACTTACGTGCTTCCAGGCGCTTCTATTCATCACACGGGCTCCATCTTCAACTCACTTCAGCCCGTCATCCGCCATCGCCGGAACCCTGCAAAACAAGAAACATCATTACTAAAGACTTTAAAGACATTAGAATTACTCGAAACTTACCGTTCGTGCAGTAAACGACGGACAGCAGTCCTCTGAAGTCAAGAGGCCTGCTCCCCTTATCCAGTGAAGAAACTGGTTACAGCACCCTGCCCCGAGGCAGATGGAGAGCACAGCGTTCACTTACCTAAGGTGAGAGCGTTAACCTTTGGGGTTCTACAGGAGAAGAGAAAGGGAAGAAGAGAGAGACATTCAATAAGCCAGTTCCTTAATCCCATATTTTCTATCTGCAGACATCTTACCCTTCGAGTCAGAAATACAGTGCACAGAGGTCCAGCCCAAAGAGCCAGCCGTGTGTTACACATCACCTTTGAAGATACGGTATACGCCCAGTCAAGACCGGCGCCTCTACGGGAATCAGGTGAGCGTTACAGCTATGGCTACCTCCTACCTCGTAATGAGGCCCAATGTCAGTCAGTCAAAATAGGAAAAGTCTATATCAGAAACCTATGCTCGTAAGATAGAAACCATAGGATGGGCATCCCATTTTTCGTGGGCCTCTGGGGAGAAACCTATTATATTAACCAAAGGGTGATCAATTTGCAGGACTCTGGTCAACCTGAGGGAGCAAGGAATCAATGTAGATAAATCATATCATAAAAAAAAGCATGTACTTTATTTTAATGTATACATACTCTCTTTAAAAATCATCATAGGCCCCTCAGGTTTCCCCTACCTGAGTCCAGACCTTTCTTTACTTTAGACAATGATTGATAACAGTTTTACAACAGGCCCCTCAGGCTTCCCTCACCCGAGTTCGGATCTCTCTGGGCTTTACCTTCTTTCAATTCGTATTTCACTCCAAAGGATTCCCTTCCCCAAGCTTCTTGGTTGTCTGTTCACTTTCATGTCGAAGACTTTCAGCACTGCATAGATTTACTCAGGCCTATGCATGACCACTTCGACAGAATGCATCTTGGTTATCGCAGTTTGAGATTCTTTCACAGTTCACAGAGATTTTCAATAATGCGTTTCGTTCTGCAGGATCACTCTGTTACATTGTACTTCTTAAAAATCAAGTCTTTCTCTCCACGTGTCTGCCGTCATACGCATAACCTTGCTCCCAACTTTGTTATCATTCACGTCTTCACAAATCGGGCTCTCATTTGATCCAAGAGCTCACTGACTGTGATTGCTTTCAACACGTCCTTCACTGCTTTCACTCTCGTTGTTCCGGGGAAACTAGTAACCTTTAGGCACATCAAAGAAAGGATTGCTCCAGCTTTTTGGCTTTCCACATGGAGCCCTTTTGGCTTCTTGGTGACACAGCTCCCTCGCCTGGCTTCCGCTTGCTCTCCTCTGCAGTCTGCTAGCCCCTCGGCCTTCTGTTTTCCTCAGCCTGGTTCCCAACAGCCCTTGCTCAGCTGTTCCTTCTCGTACCTATCCTCGTTCTCTGTGTACTTCTTTGCTCCACCTCTTACACTCTGTTTGGCCGTCAATATGTTTCAGGTGTGTGTAATATTGACTGAGTGCCTGGCCTCATTAGTGGGACAGGGTCATTGCATCTTACTAGCGATGATATTCCTAATCCCAGTCTTCTTATGCCACATCTCAGTAGTCGGGATGTCAGTGAGAGAATGGAATTTGTGGGAGTTGTGCAGAGGGAATATTGGGTAGATAGCTGGTAGGAAATGGGGGATACTATGTCTCGCCTTTGGGAGTCTCTTCCCCACTTCCCAAGGACCCCTTGCCCAGGTGATCCTCCCTCGCTTGTCCGCCCCCAGGGTCAGGATCCAATAGCGATGGCCCTTCCCTGGTCAGCTGAGTAAGGGACACCCAGGCACTGGGCAGTGAAACACCCCTAGTTTATTCACAGAGTAGAATATGGAAATGCGCCCTCGACAGAAGGGCATTATTGAATGATGTAAGTTGAATAAACAGTGTTCCCAATGTCCACACAATATAACGGTTGAACTCCTCTCTTTCATTACACCTTTGACTCTATCACAAGGATGCCTAATGCTTAAGGATATAACACCTAAGTCCATTTTTATCAAAAATTGATGATTCTCGAGTTCACCCCCCCCCTCAAAGTGGGGGCGAATGGATGAGCGACTCGACGTTGCCCTTGGGCAGTTGCTAAAAGTTTGATGTTTGGGTTTGCTCAAGGTTTGATGTTTGGGTTTGTTTGATGGCATCGGTTGATCTTATGTCTCGCATGTTGTGGCCTGGAAATGGGGTTAGGGGAGGGAATGGCTCGGCTCCCGGAGAGCAAGGCAAAACTTAAAATTACTTCATATCACAGCACAAGTTTATCCACAACATGCAGCCTCTCAGTGCAACTAACTTCACATCATGACCGTCACTAAACCACCTCTAACGTGATACCCCAATTCCCGCCTCCTGGATGTATGTATGTTATTAAGCTGGAATGTTAAGGATCTCAATAAGCCTATAGAGGCCCACAGGGTACAATCCTACTGTGAACGGCACAGGGCGAAAACAATCCTACTGCAATAAATCAGCTCTCAGGTCAGGATACTGAGGCCTTTGCTAAGCTTTAGGGCTCCTTTAGATTTTTACATTCCTTTCTTCTAATTCACGTGGAGTCCTCATCTTAATTCGTAAGTCCCTTAGATTCAAAGTGCATAGTCATGAGCAGGATCTGGAGGGCTACTAATTGAAAATTACAGGCACACTTGCCCACACTAACTTGAGCATTGTCAATAGATACGCCCCGAATATTGATTACCCTACATTATACAAATTACAAAAACACAATACATAATAAAATAAAATCACCCCCCACTGTTGCTTATAAAATACAATATTCTAGATTAAAAACAACAATAAAATCACAACTCTCTGTAAAAGTTAATAATGATAACACAGAGTGCAAACAATTCATAGAATCCAATACAAAACAATATGGTGCATACTTTAAAATTCATAGGTTATAAACATTCATAAGAATTGCTGAGGAGGGAAAGAGAACCACAAAATACCCCCAGTTCATTAGGTGCAATACTCCTTCAGGTTTTCCTGCAGGTGGCTATTCTTTTCAGAACATTTGGGTTAACAGCCCCTTTCTTTGAAACATGTCTCTTTAAAAAAATGATAGTAGTGCCCAAGCTGTCAGGACAGAATCTGCTGTCAAATGAAACAGAACTGCAGGCCTATAGGTGATGATTTTAGCTGACCTAAGGACCGGCGGTAGGGTGGACCGTCTGATACTTTTATAAGCTGTGAAGAACAATAAAAGAAGAACCATGTCCTCTATAGCAGCACCACATGCTGGGCTGCCTGCCACGTCAGTTTACCCACTCCATTTAGCTGTGGTTCCCCTCAGCTGCAGGCAATCAAATCTAGCGCAGGTGATCAGCTAGCGATCTCTCTTAGTAGAACCACAAATTAAATAGGGCTGGATCTTCTTCTCCCTGCTGATCAATGCATGTGCTTTGTCTGAATTGGTTGCTAACTCCAAGAAATCCCTTTTCATCTTGAATGCTTCTCCCAGGCTGCTTTTATAGGATCTCATTTGGCCTTTGGTCAACAGGTTATCTGGGGGTGAAAGACCCTGATGTTTCTGTGGGACAAAGCTTCATCAATATAGTAGAGCCATATAGTATATTATAATATATATAATATAGTATAATATAATATACTATATTATATAATAATATAATATATATAATATAGTAGAGATTCATCAATATAATAATAATATATATTATTATATAATAATATAATATATATAATATAGTAGAGATTCATCAATATACTAGAGAATATTTTCCTCCAATTATCCCTTACCATTAAAGACCTAATGATGTAGTGGTATAGGGTAGTGTATTCATTCGTCCAAATCCGAATCCAGAAGGTTATTGGTGCCAGAGCCCATTGGTCTTCACAGAATTCCATTCCCAGTTCCCTATGAATAGAGATACAGGGGGTGGATCCCGGGAGACCCAATAGCCTTCTGAAAAATGTATTCTCCTACACCTGAATATCAGGGGCTTTCTGGAAATCCCACAGTGGTGCTCCATATAAGGTCACTGCTTTCGTCCGGGCAGAGTATATTTTTAAGAGAACATCCAGTGGTTGGCCCTGGCAGCGTGACAAAAAACGAGAGATCCCTTCCACTTGTTGACTTAACTTAGCTGATTGTGTCTTGATATGCGCATTACCAGTGATTGTCTCTGAGAATCTAACCACCAGATAGTCACATTCCTTGACTCTGGGGATTATCTCCCCATTGCAAAGCATTGGATGCATCTTCGCCGACCTCTTTTATCCCATTCATCCCATTACTGCAGATTTCTTGGTATGCCTTTTGAGCCCAGATTTTCCATAAAGGCTGCGTCGGCAGAGATCAGCACCTGAAGGGCCCTTTGTGTCCTGGTAATTACCACGGTGCCATCTGCGTATGCCAGGACCGGAAAGCCCTGCCCCCCAGATACATATAATCTGCCTTATGTCCACCATAGCTTTTAAGAGCCCACAAATATAAAGGGTGAAATGGATCAGGACCAAGACACACCCCTGCCGGACCCCACATCCAACCCTAAAGCACGCAGTGCAGTGTACCCCCGAACCACTGCGCACACAAGCCTTGTTCTCCCTATGCAGTTCTTGAAATACCACCAAGATGGCCTCCGGACAATCCATGGAGCCAAGCACCACCCACAACTTTGATCTATCCACTTAGTCGAAGGTTCTGCTCAGATCCATGAATGCAAGATACACTCCCTCCCCCTACAGAAAACTGAGTTGGAAACAAGTAGGTGTACATTGAGGCTCTGTTCCATACTACCCACCGCAGGACAAAAGCCAACATGGACATCAGAAAGGACCACCCTTTCCGATAACCAGGACTCAATATTCCCCAGCAGAACTCTTCCAAAGATTTTAAAAGAGGTGTCCAGTAACAAGATGGGTCTGTACGACATAGGACTCGCTGGGTCCCCTTTCTTAAAGAAGGGAAAAATAATAGCCAATTTCCACAAGGGTGGATATGAGCCCGTATCCATGCAGGCATTGACCACCTTCGTCAACAAAGGGGCCCAAAGATCGAAATGATCCTGAAAAAGGTCTAAGGGGATTGCATCAGGGCCCGATGCTTGATTGTGAGCCTGTTGAGTGATGGCCTGAGACACATCCTCTAGCCTAAACTATAGTGGAGGGTACCTTCTCCCAAGGCTTTCCGCTTCAACCCCACCACCAAACAGATTGCCAAAATACCGGTCCCATGTTGCTTCTTCCACATACATACCGCTAGACTGCTCCATTTTAACAGTGCATGGGCCCCCTTTCAAAAATTCCCAAAACGCTTTCTGATCATTGCGCCTTGAGGCATCCAAGAAGCCCTCCCAAGCTTCCTCTTCAATTTCAGTTTTTCTTCTCTTTAACTCCCCATGATAGTGCACTCTGGCCTGAGCTTTCTTGGCATTGGTACAGGCCTCATCAACCCACTCTCTTTTATGTGGCTTCGTGTTCTTTTTACAATGTATCATAAAGCCATTGGCCAGAGCCCTCTGTAGCTTCGTGTACTGTTCGACTACCTGCCCAGGGGTTGCAGTGCTGTCCAAAATATCATAGATAAGGGATAGGTTGGGGGTGTGGCCAACAGCCATGTGCGGAAGACGTCCACACTCGGAGCTCCTTCAGACCCGTCAGAGTAATGTCCTGTTATTAGGTGTCAACGCAGCCCATACAACATTGAAATCAGAAGCATAGCTGCAGCATAATTTGGGGAAGCTGCTGATCGAGGATCAAGCCGAGACATACTGCCTACAGGCATCCGCACCGAAGAGATTGACCGTGGGCGATTCAGGGCACACAAAAGGAAAATGGCGGCCGGGAGAACGTAGAGACAAGACCACCGAAAAACGCGGCTTAGTCCGCTCTGCCATAGTTGAAACCGAGACAAACTGCAAGCGTTTATGGACACCCAGGTGGGTATAATTCGAGGCCGTGGACGGCACGTACTGAAACTGCAGCGTGGAGAAGCTTGCTGGTTACCAGTGTGCAGGAGTGTCGGGCTGCGCACAGGTGGAAGCCCAAGCTACGGGCGGCAAGAGCTACAAATCTATCATAAGGCCTCCCCATAAAGGAGTGACAGGCACCCCCAGCTAGTACAGCAACTGCAATAACAGAAATGGATACACAGAACATCGTAATCATTCATCCTGGACAGGCAAGGTCCCCGTAGGGAGTGACTTAGCCCTCAATATAGGACAGTGCACTCTCTGATAGGAAAGCAAGCCCACAGCAACGCAGCCAGCCTCGAGTGGAGAAGAAACATTGAGTGTGCATCGCTGTAGCTCAAAGGAAGACAGAAGAGGGCTTGAATCAAAGGAAATGTTGGAGTGAGAGGCATGTTCAAGATTCTCTAAGATACACAGGGATAAAGCTCCTGGATGCACTGTGAGAGAACCTTAAAAGGGGCACAGAGACACAGGACCAGGTTGCCAGAAAACTGTGAGGGTGATAGCGTGGTGTCTAGTCAAATGGTCGACAGACAAATGGTCGACACAATTTGGTCGACAGGACAAATGATCGATTTTGTTTTTTAGTTATATTTATTTTTTTAGGTTTTTATTTAGGGAAAAAAGGGGTTTTTAGCAAAAAAAAAGGGGTTGGGGGATACCCCCCCAAAAAAAAACATTTGAAAAAAAAAAAAAAGAATTCCATCATTTCACCTGTCGACCTTTTGGTGTCGACCATTTGTCCTGTCGACTATTTAGATTCGACAGTTGACCTACAACCTGATAGCGTGCTTACTTAGACAGGCGCAGCAAGCATGTGCAGCTTCAGCCAGCCAGCCAGAAGGATCTGAGTAGTCTGAGTAGTTGCAGACCCCAAAAAGTGTGGTTGACATTGCGAGAAAAAAGCAAGAGATGGTGGCTAAGAATCACAAGACCAAAAATAAGCAAGGCACCCTAGATATCTTTGCCAAGAGCCCACCTGGTCAGCAGGAGGCAGACAAAGGTGACAAGGGACAAGCACAGATAGCTGCCCCGAATGTGATGGCGGACGAAGGGAAACAGCAGATCCTGGAAGCCATTTCAACGTTGCAAAGCCACATTGGAAGCCAAGATTGAGGCGATTAGAATTGATGCAGGACTGTTGAGACAAGATGTCCGTGCTATTGTAGAGCACACTACTAAATTGGAGGAGCAGGTCAAGGATAACAAAGAGGCAAAGACGCAAGCAGCCAAAGACATCGCCATCCTACAACAGAGGGTCAAACTGCTGGAGGACAGAGCAAAGGAGGTGGTAGGGCGAACTCAATGAAACAACGTGCGAATAGTGGGGCTGCCGGAGGGGGCGGAAGGGTCTGATCCAGCCACCTGCATTGAAAACATGTTGCTTTAAGAAATAGGAGCCGGTGAACTCACACAGGGGTTCACGATCGAAAGAGTGCACCGCTCCCTTGTCAAGCGCCCCGCCAGGAGCCCCGCTGAGACCTGTAATAGCTAAGGTGCTCATTACAAAGACCAGGAGAATATCCTGGCCTTCTCCAGATCGGGAGGAGCGATACAGAGAGCGTCAACCAAGACAACAGTCTACCCGGACTATACTTTCCAGGTCCAGAGGAGGAGAGCCCAGTACATTGTAATTAAGGCCAGGCTCAGGAAAGCAAAGTTAAAATACATGCTACTGTATCCCGCCAAGCTGAAAGTGCTACACAATGGGAAGTCCCTCCTTTTTGAAACGCCAATGGAAGCGAAAGAATGGATGCACAGTGTGCAAATCCCGGAGGTAGCGGATCAGAACCAACTGTCAGAATCGGAAACTACCACCCCCGAAGGCTCCTCACCTGACTCCTTAGAGGAATCCTCCTTGGTAGATGTCTTTGGTCTTCTTCTCCCCTCCTTCTTGATCTCCTGCGGGTCTTCGTCCGTCTTGGTGCTCTTCCTTCCCTTTTTGTCCTTCTTGCGCTCGTAGAGATAGGGACGAGCTCCGCTTGAGGCCACCCTGACAGTGGTAGGAACAAGCTGTCAGGTGGACCCAGGGGAGCCAGTCCCGTAACGTCAGGGAAAAAGCCAGTGACGGCAGAAAAAACCCTGTTAGATGGCGAGTCCTTGCTGGCAGGGAGTGTGTCGGAAGTGTAGGGCTGATGTCGAAAAGGATTGGAAGAGAGTCCACTGCGATCCAAGGAAGGCAAAAGCGGAGGCTGTACACGAGCAGTCAGGAGGGATGGTAAGGCTATAATGCAGGTAAGAGTGAGAGAGGGAGAGAGAGAGAGCTGGTACAGGAGAGCGAGAGAGAGAGGGGAATGAGAGCGTGAACAGAAGCGGGAGCGAGCAAGGAGGGGAGAGAGAGTGAAATAGTAGGGAGAGCGAGCGGGAGCAAAAGCGGGTGAACAAGAGTAAAGAATCTAGCGAAAGCGAGAGAGAGAGCAAGCGGGAGCGACAGCGTATGAACAAGCGTTAAGAATCTAGCGAAAGCGAGAGAGAGAGCAAGCGGGAGCGAAAGCGTATGAACAAGAGTAAAGAATCTAGCGAAAGCGACAGAGAGAGCAAGCGGGAGCGAAAGCGTATGAACAAGGGTAAAGAATCTAGCGAAAGCAAGAGAGAGAGCAAGCGGGAGCGAAAGCGTATGAACAAGAGTAAGGTATCTAGCGAAAGCGAGAGAGAGAGCAAGCGGGAGCGAAAGCGTATGAACAAGAGTAAAGAATCTAGCGAAAGCGAGAGAGAGAGCAAGCGGGAGCGAAAGCGTGTGAACAAGAGTAAGGTATCTAGCACCAGGGAGAGAGAGAGAGCAAGCCAGAGAGAAGTAGCGGAGGGGCGCGAAGGATGGCTTTACAGTACGGAACCCCGTACAAAAGGAAAGAGCCGAGAAACAGGGAAAGCCAAAGCGGGCTGAGTACTAGGTAGAAAAGTATCAAAGGACCGAGCTCAAGGAGCGGCACTGCAGGCGAAGTTAGCGAAAGGCTGACAATGCGAGTTGCAACGCACAGTGTTGTGGGCGTGGCTACCTTTTAAAGGAAAAGGACCAAAAAGACTAGAACGGTAAGGACCGCAAGGTGCCTAAGTAAGCCTCCATCTTTTCCACAGTGTCCAGGGTCGCGTTGTGACAGTATGCCCCCTTCTCATCTGGGGTTCCCCGGGCTTACCCGGATGAAGGTGGTGAAAAAGACATAACAAGCAAGGGGCATGGATGTGGCTTCTAGGTTCCCAGGTACGCTCTGCAGTGGAGTACCCCTTCCAATGTACCAGGTACTGAACTGTACCATGTCTGTAGCGAGAATCCACCAGCCTCTCCACCTCGTATTCCTCAGGTTCTGGATTATCGGGAATTGATGAGCGTGGCACTGTCCGACCATGCGGATCTGATAGACAGGCCTTGAGAAGGGACGAGTGGAACACAGGATGGATGCGCTTCATACTGTGAGGAAGTTTCAGGCGAAAGGCCACCGGATTGATCTGTGCGGAAGTGGGGAAAGGCCCAATGAATCTGGCAGAAAACTTCCCTGGGTGTAGCCAGCGTGGCAAGAATTTAGTGGACAACCAAACTTTTGTGCCAACAGTCCATTTGGGGTTTTGAGATCTCTTCCTGTCAGCGTACCTCTTTTGGAGCTCCCTGCTAGTCTCCAAGTTCTTCTTAGCCTCTCCTTGTATACGTCTTAGTTCACTAAGCCTTTGGTCAACCGCAGGGACAGCAGTCGATGGTATTCCGACCAAGGGGATATGCATGGGAAGAAAGCCATAGGAGAAAAAGAATGGACTGGTTCCTAGGGAAGAGTGTACTGTATTATTGTAGGCGAATTCCGCCGTGGAGAGAAAAGATTTCCAACTCTCCTGTTCTTGACCACAGAAACAACGAAGGTACTGTTCTAAAGTGGAGTTCAGACGCTCAGTTTGTCCGTTGCTTTGGGGGTGATAACCAGAAGAGAGAGCTCTACTGATTCCCAGAGTCTTGCAGTGTAGACCAGAAACGAGAAGTGAATTGAGAGCCTCTGTCGGAAACAATAGTTTGGGGTAGACCGTGAAGCCTAACCACATCTCTCAGAAAAACCTCAGCTACTTCTGGAGCCGATGGTAGGCCAGGTAGAGGAGAAAAGTGTGCCATCTTACTCAGGGAATCTACTGTAACCATGATGGCGGTAGAACCCATAGAGAGAGGAAGATCCACAATAAAATCAGTACAAATGTGTTCCCAAGGACGTGCTGGCAAAGGTCCTTGTTGAAGGAGACCCAAAGGGCGATGCGTAGAGGGCTTACTGGAGGCACAAATAGGACATGCGGCTACATAAGCCTTTACATCCTTGGCTAAAGTGGGCCACCAGAAATACCTTGATACCAAATTGGTCGTGGCTCCTTGCCCCTTGTGGCCAGCAGAGGGTAGATCGTGACACCAAGACATAGCTTGAATTTGAAGCTCTTTAGACGGAAGGAACAGGGTGTCCTTGTAGAAATACACTGTCCCTCTTTTCTCCAAAGAAGACAGACGGTCGTTGGGTATCTGGGTAGAACTAGTTGTACGTTCAACCTCTTGTAGAAATGAATTGACCGCCCCTAATATCCTTTTCCCCGAAAGAATCTCTTCAGGTTTGTGTCCTTCTACTGGACATTCTTCTCCTAGGCTCCGAGATAAGGCATCAGCCAACACGTTCTCCTTCCCTGGGAGATACGTGATGTCAAAGTCAAATTGGGAGAAGAAATATGCCCATCGGGCATGTCTGGAATTGCGACACTCCATTTGTTGGAGTACCTTAAGGTTCCTATGATCCGTTCTCACCAGAAAAGGATGGGCAGCCCCCTGTAACAGATGTCTCCACTCGACACAAGCCTGGTGGATGGCCAACAATTCCCGTTCTAATACCGAGTAGTTTCTTTCACTCGGGGTGAGTGTCCGGAAGTAGTACGCCACCGGGTGTTCGATACCATCCTTACCAGACTGTAATAAGGCTGCTCCTATGGCACCTCCAGAGGCGTCCGTTTTAACCACAAAAGGAATGGACTGATTGGGTTCAATGAGGATGGGCGCAGTGGTGAAGGCTTCTTTGAGTACCTGGAAAGCTTGTTCTGCCTTCGAGTCCCATAAAAATTCTTGACCCTTCTTTAGTAGATTGGTCTGGAGAAGGCAGGAAGAAGTACAGAAAGAAGATGAAAAGCATATAGTGTTGGCTGACCAGTCTATAGTAGGATTATGCCTACGTAGCCATGGTATACCCAGTATTATTGGGAAGTGTGCGGCTCTTATCACATCGAAAACAATCTGTTCCTGGTGTTGAAAAAGAAGCATAGTAGCGGGTATGGTTTCTTGTACAATGGGCCCGGAAGAGAGTGGAGTTCCATCCACTCCTTCTACGGGTAAGGAACAGCTCTTTTGTAGAAAAGGCACCCCCTGATCTTGAGCCCACTGGACATCGATGAAATTACCCGCAGCACCACAGTCCAACATAGCCAAGACCTCAACGGTGGGATTGGGCTCGAAAGTGAGATGAATGGTGAACACCAACAATCTGTTATCATCTTCTATAGCCTTCTGACATGTAAGGTTGCAGGGATTGATCGTCTTTGCCCGTTTCTTATCCCTGCTCAAGACCGAGGAGAAGCGTTTCCCGAACGTCTTGGAGGTACTTCGGGGCAGTTCCGGAGCAAATGCTTAGAAGATCCACAGTACATGCAGAGACCCAGATCTCTACGTCTCTTTCTCTCCTCTGGAGTCAGGGGGCCTCTAGTAGTTCCGATCTGCATTGGTTCTTCAGTCTGGCTCCGATTAGGAAGAGGAACTGGAGTAGTACTGGCAGAAGGAAGGTTTCGGAACCTCCTCCTTTCTTGTCTTCGCTCTTGAAGTCGGTATTCCAGCTGAAGAGTCAAAGTCACTAGTTCTTGGAAGGAGGTCGGACGAGCCACTCTGGCTAGCTCGTCTTTGAGATCGTCATGGAGTCCCCGGCGAAAGAGGGTTTGTTGAGCAGATTCAGGCCATCCTGCATCCTTTGCCAGTCTGATGAAAGCAGAAGCAAAAGTTTGAACATCTTGATTCCCTTGACGAATGTCCAAGAGGGCTTCATAAGAGGAAAACTGAACCTCAGGTCTGTCGAATCTGGCTCTCATCTGTTGGGTAAACAGGGAATAATCGTTGACTGCTGGATCGGATTGGGATATCAACGGGGTGGCCCAAGCCAAGGCGTTTCCGACGAGATTAGCAACAAGGAAACCAACCTTGGACCTGTCTAGTTCGTAGGCCTTCGGTCTAAAAGTGAAATAGACCATGCAAGCATCCAGGAATTCCTTCAAATGCTTTGGATTGCCATCATATTTTCCAAAAGAGAATCACTGTGGAGGCAAGTCGCCCCGAGTATCATCTCGTACTGCGATCTGTTGTCGTAGACTGACATTTTCAGTTCGGAGATTCTGTACTTCAGTCTGAAGGCCTTGGATAGCAGCTACCATCTCCTGGATCTGTTCTAGGGAGGCCATGTTGACTTGTGGGCGTTGCAAACTGTCAGAATCGGAAACTACCACCCCTGAAGGCTCCTCACCTGACTCCTTAGAGGAATCCTCCTTGGTAGATGTCTTTGGTCTTCTTCTCCCCTCCTTCTTGATCTCCTGCGGGTCTTGGTCCGTCTTGGTGCTCTTCCTTCCCTTTTTGTCCTTCTTGCGCTCGTAGAGATAGGGACGAGCTCCGCTTGAGGCCACCCTGACAGTGGTAGGAACAAGCTGTCAGGTGGACCCAGGGGAGCCAGTCCCGTAACGTCAGGGAAAAAGCCAGTGACGGCAGAAAAAACCCTGTTAGATGGCGAGTCCTTGCTGGCAGGGAGTGTATCGGAAGTGGAGGGCTGATGTCGAAAAGGATTGGAAGAGAGTCCACTGCGATCCAAGGAAGGCAAAAGCGGAGGCTGTACACGAGCAGTCAGGAGGGATGGTAAGGCTATAATGCAGGTAAGAGTGAGAGAGGGAGAGAGAGAGAGAGCTGTACAGGAGAGCGAGAGAGAGAGGGGAATGAGAGCGTGAACAGAAGCGGGAGCGAGCAAGGAGGGGAGAGAAAGAGAAATAGTAGGGAGAGCGAGCGGGAGCAAAAGCGGGTGAACAAGAGTAAAGAATCTAGCGAAAGCGAGAGAGAGAGCAAGCGGGAGCGACAGCGTATGAACAAGAGTAAAGAATCTAGCAAAAGCGAGAGAGAGAGCAAGCGGGAGCGAAAGCGTATGAACAAGAGTAAAGAATCTAGCGAAAGCGAGAGAGAGAGCAAGCGGGAGCGAAAGCGTATGAACAAGAGTAAAGAATCTAGCGAAAGCAAGAGAGAGAGCAAGCGGGACCGAAAGCGCATGAACAAGAGTAAGGTATCTAGCGAAAGCGAGAGAGAGAGTGTAGTATCATCAATACTTCATCCCGGCGTGAGAGCTCGTGGTGGAGTTCTCCAGTGAAGCACGTCACAATGCGAGACGTCGGATGGAGCGAGCGAGAGTGAACATTCAAAGACAAACGATGCTCGGCAGCTAGTGGAGCCTGAAGCATACATCTAACGTTCCCATATTAATATATATATATATATATATATATATACGCTGTAACTTAATAAAGTACATAAAGCCACTTACCTGTCACTTGCCGTTCCAGGATAGTGCTTATCTTCTTTTCATAATGCTTGCCCATTTTCTTTTACTGAACATTCATAGTCATTTAACTCAGCACTTTCTTCAGGTGATAGGTCTGGCAAATCCTCAAATTTTTCTTGGCCAGCTGACCCTAGACAGTGTAACAAAAGAGATTTTCTCTTTTCTACACTACAATTCTGGCCACACACTACTCCTGCATAGTGTTAGAATGCCTTCATCCACCTTTTCCAGGGTATCGAGGGTTCCCCTACATCTGTTAAAAAAAATATGGGAGGTGGAACACCACTGAAAGCCATGACGAAAATACTTTGTTTGTTTTATTTTAGAGACTTCAAATTGTGCACAGTAATGGTTGTGCGTTACTGTAATGTCCTTGGAATCCTGTCTGCATCTAAAATTAATTATTCGTGCTCTCCTTGACATGCACTGAGCGTCGTGTTGATTTCTCTTGCCACTTTATAACATGTAATGTGCTGAAATGTAGCACTTGCCCCTCTATACCGTGTTATACGGTACTTGTCTCTCGTATGCACACACGACAGTCCGGGTAGATTTACGGCAGAAAATAAAGACCCGGAAACACAATTACACTTACTTGGCTCGGCAGCAGTGCAATTTCGCGGTGGCTGCTACTACGTTCATGGGAACGGAGCGGCTTGTGGTCTGTAGTGGGCCACTACCACGCTCGGGAAGTAGAGCGGAGCGGCCCGGTTCCTCAGGCTGTAAGGAGACTGTAAACGGGACGCGCAGGTATAAGGAGGCGGTGGAGCCCGAATCCTCGTCGCCACGTGAAGTGTCAGGAACGGCAAGTGACAGGTAAGTGGCTTTATGTACTTTATTAAGTTACAGCGTTTATATATATATATTAATATGGGAACGTTAGATTAGTTGTTTACCCTCACTGTAAATGGGACCTACTATATCCATACCAAGGTCTTCCCAAATATTACCTGGGAGTTCAGTCACTACCATGGGGTATTTCTCATTCACACAATTCTTATCACTCTCTTTGCAAAGGATACAATCTCGTATAACTCTTTCAGCCTGCAGGTCGTATCCTGGCCACCAGAATTCGTCCCGTATTCTTCTCTTCGTCTTTACAATTCCTTGATGGCCTTCATGCCCTAACTCAATTATCTTTTGACGTACGCTTACAGGTGGAACAATCCTATCATTTCTCATGATTCTGTCATTCTCCACTTTAAGTTCATTCGCAACTTTCCAATATTCTAATAGTCCATTTTCCTCATATTTTGCTTTTGTTAATGAACCACCATCCAAAATGACACGTCTCAACTTTTTGAATGTGTCATCTGAATCCTCTGCTTCATTCCATATGAAAATATGTCCCGGGCAGGAAAAATCGCGCTGCTGACTGTCTTTCAAGGCTCACTAATGTCTCTGAGGTAGATGATGTTGAGGATATGGAATCCGAAGTTGTATTAAATATTGAAGGATTATCTATATCAGAGAAAGAATGGAATGAAGCAGAGGATTCAGATGACACATTCAAAAAGTTGAGACGTGTCATTTTGGATGGTGGTTCATTAACAAAAGCAAAATATGAGGAAAATGGACTATTAGAATATTGGAAAGTTGCGAATGAACTTAAAGTGGAGAATGACAGAATCATGAGAAATGATAGGATTGTTCCACCTGTAAGCGTACGTCAAAAGATAATTGAGTTAGGGCATGAAGGCCATCAAGGAATTGTAAAGACGAAGAGAAGAATACGGGACGAATTCTGGTGGCCAGGATACGACCTGCAGGCTGAAAGAGTTATACGAGATTGTATCCTTTGCAAAGAGACTGATAAGAATTGTGTGAATGAGAAATACCCCATGGTAGTGACTGAACTCCCAGGTAATATTTGGGAAGACCTTGGTATGGATATAGTAGGTCCCATTTACAGTGAGGGTAAACAACAATATTGTCTAGTGATTATTGACCTTTTGACTAGATGGGTTTAAGTCACAATCAAACCATGTATGACAGCGAAAATGGTGGTTGAATTTTTAAAAGAAGTCTGTGGAAGGGAAGGTTTACCCAAAAGTATACTGACAGACAATGGTGTTCAGTTTCGTTCAAGAGAAATGCAGAAATTTTGTGTGGATAGTTCCATTGTACACAAGAAAAGTGCTATATATCACCCGCAAACCAATGGTGTGGTTGAGCGTTTTAATAGAGTGCTTAAGGCTGCTGTGCGATGGGCTTGGGCAAATGGTGTGAAATGGGAAGAAGCTGTTAAACAAAAGATCAATGCACACCGTTTTACAACGCACTGCACGACTGGCCTGTCACCATTTGAAATGAGTAGAGGTCGGAAAGCAAACACTAGGTTAACACCATCCTGGTTGAAGAGAATGACTGTGATAAGGAAAGATTTCGGAGATGCATGTCAGAACATAAGAACCATGCAATTGAGGAATAAGAGGGCTCATGATAGATCTGTAGGCAATAAGGGGAGTAGACCACCGTTGGAAGTTGGAGGACGGGTGAGAATTAAACTTCTGCCAGTTTTAAGAGATGGTCCATGCAAATGGTCCAAACCTGTTGGAGTCATTGAAGTGTTTAAACATGCAGTGAGGGTAGAAGACGGAAGAGTGTGGAATATGGAGAGAATATGTGTGTGGGACACTCCTACAATGAACGCATCTAAGCATGAAGATCGTGAGAAACCTAAATTGAGTATGAATGCCAATAATGCTAGTGTTGTTGAGAAATGTCAGAGAGATGTGATGCGAGCAAAAGGATCATCAGTAATTTCCTTGCCAAAACCGAAAACAGATAGTTCACGCACTTCGAAAAGAGGAAGAGTCATTCGTAATCCTAGTGGATTGAAAGACTTTGTGTGGAAACACTAACTTTCAAAATTTGTGTAAATAGTTAGAAAATTTGTGCCATCAATTAATGTGAGAAAGGGAGATGTGTAGTATCATCAATACTTCATCCCGGCGTGAGAGCTCGTGGTGGAGTTCTCCAGTGAAGCACGTCACAATGCGAGACGTCGGATGGAGCGAGCGAGAGTGAACATTCAAAGACAAACGATGCTCGGCAGCTAGTGGAGCCTGAAGCATACATCTAACGTTCCCATATTAATATATATATATATATACGCTGTAACTTAATAAAGTACATAAAGCCACTTACCTGTCACTTGCCGTTCCTGACACTTCAGAGAGCAAGCGGGAGCGAAAGCGTATGAACAAGAGTAAAGAATCTAGCGAAAGCGAGATAGAGAGCAAGCGGGAGCGGAAGCGTATGAACAAGAGTAAGGTATCTAGCGCCAGGGAGAGAGAGAGAGCAAGCCGGAGAGAAGTAGCGGAGGGGCGCGAAGGATGGCTTTACAGTACGGAACCCTGTACAAAAGGAAAGAGCCGAGAAACAGGGAAAGCCGAAGCGGGCTGAGTACTAGGTAGAGAAGTATCAAAGGACCGAGCTCAAGGAGCGGCACTGCAGGCAAAGTTAGCGAAAGGCTGACAATGCGAGTTGCAACGCACAGCGTTGTGGGCGTGGCTACCTTTTAAAGGAAAAGGAACAAAAAGACTAGAACGGTAAGGACCGCAAGGTGCCTAAGTAAGCCTCCATCTTTTCCACAGTGTCCAGGGTCGCGTTGTGACACCAACACACCCAAGAATAGGACTACATCCAAGGTGGCGAAAGCAGCAGGTCCCACACAGAATTGCGTGTAGTGTCGAGTGGTAGAATGACTTATGCGGTATGTGCAACTTAGGAACAATAATTGAAAGAAACAAGGAAGCTGTATGATAAGTGATGAAGTAGCAGGAGCAGAAGCGTGAGATACAGAATTTCAGTAGCGAGAGCACCCAGAGCGGACTCGCTACCCCCCCCCATAGAAGTAGTTTTTGGGCTACCATATAGGGCCTGCCCGTAGGGCACCAGTAGACTAGTCTTGAGACCAGGTTGAATGGAGCGGAAACAGGAAAGTCCTTGCATGCAAGTCATAGCGGGACGAGTTAAAGTTGAAGTTGGTTTGCAGTGTGGGTGGGGGAAAGGGGAAGGGGAGACAGCCCAGCATGTAGGATCAAATTTTGCGTTAGACTTTTACTGATGCTTGAAATGGGTTTGGAGGCTGCACTGAACTCTCTATTAATCTATACCAATGGCAGCCACAGTTAAGGTAATGTCCTGGAATGTCAGGGGCTCAATAACTATGTGAAACGCAAGAGGGTGCACACGTATATCAAGCGGAATAAAGTTGGGATAGTTTTTTTGCAAGAAACGTACCTGGATGTGCCAAAACAGAGAAACTTGGAAAGGGCGTGGGGAGGCGTGACGGTGGGCTCCCCATACTCGACACATGCGAGGGGGGTACTCATTTGGGTAGACCCCACAATCCCATTTAAAGTGCTGACAACAAAAACAGGTAACGAAGGAAGGATGGTATTTTTACACAGGAGGATAGAAAATAAAGAAATTTGTATTGTGAACATGTATGCCCCGAACCATGATGCCACTGTGTTTTTTAGATCATTGTACACGAGGCTGGGACCCTATAGAGGAGGAAGGTTGTTATGGGGAGGGGATTTTAACTGTACCATCGATCCCACTAAAGACAGGTCGGATGAGAAACATAAAAAGCCATCCCCTCGGCCAAGGTGCTAAACGATCTATTAACGAACTTACACTTAAGAGACCTATGGAGGGCACAACACGGGGAGGAGAGAGTATACTCCCATTACTCGGCCCCTCACAAGGTGTACATGCAAATATATTACATGCTTGCTGGGCAGGAACACAAGTTGGAATTCACTGAACTGGAGTATTTGGCCAGAGTACTATCCGATCACTCCCCACTCGTGGTGAGATGGAGAGTGTCCACACTGAGACCTCATATCCCCACTTGGATATTGAGGAGCGAATCACTCCAGGATGTAGCATATGCTGAGCACATCAGGAAAAGCACAGTGGACTACATCACAGTAAATGAAGGAAGCGTAAATAAGGTGAGCACAGTCTGGGAGGCATACAAAGTTGTGGTTAGAGGAGAAATGATAACAGAGTCTGGAGGGGTACAGCAAGTTATTACTAGGGAGCGGGAGAACATAGAGGATCAATTGGGAATACAGGAGGGGGAAGCCAGGCCTGACAAGGAACACATAGAAGAAATAATTAAACTGAAACAAGAATACTTCGAGCAATGGGATAGACTAGGTAAGTTCAGCCATATGAAGCACCTCGAAAGATGTCATGCGCAGGAGGACAAACCTGGTAGAATGCTCGCCTCGTTGTGCAAACACAAAGATGCAAGACCCCCAATATGTTCAATTCAGAACAAAGACCTAGAAGAGGTGAATACACAGGCAGAGATAAACATGGTATTTTCGGAATACTATAGAGCGCTATATGCAGACCCCCTGAGTAGGGAGGAAAGACACATCAAAGATGTCCTGGACCTTATAACACTACATAGACTAGGCGCTCCCCAAGCTGTGCCACTGGAAGCACCCATGACCCCGGAAGAGATAGAGGCCACGATTAGAACACTCCCCACAGGAAAAACACCAGGTACAGATGGGCTTCCGAGTGAATTCTGTAAAGCCTATAGTGATGTCCTGGCACCATTATTGGCAAAAGTGAACAACAAGGCGTACACAGACAACATCCTCCTTGGAAGTATGAGGGAAGCCCTGATAGTTCCACTGCTTAAACCAGGCAAATTAAACATGGATTGCGTATCCTACAGACCACTTACCAGGATAGTAAGATCCTTATAGCCATCCTAGCGAACAGACTGCGTAAAGTGATACACATGTTGATCCATCCAGACCAGACAGGATATGTACAGGGCAGGAACATAGCAGAAAACCTCAGGAGAGTGCACCATGTAATCTACAGTACTGCAGATAGTGACATGGAAAGTGCAGTGGCCTCTCTAGATGTGACCAAAGCATTCGACTCAGTACTTTGGGATTGGTTGTATGCTACCATGACGAGGATGGGGATCGAGCCACAGTATAGAAGATGGGTGAAGTTGGTATATACTGAACCTATGGCCAGGGTGCGGACGGGAAGTACGTACTCAGAAACATGCCTGCTACACAAGGGCACGAGGCAGGGATGCCCATTGTCCCCAATGCTATACATTATAGCAGATGAACCCATGGCTGCATACCTATGACAGGAATATGGAGACGCAGGCATAAACATAGGCGGGGTGAGACACGTGGCGTCCATGTATGCTGACAATGTTTTATTGTATCTTAATGACCCCGAGCGGCATCTCCCGTACATCTTAGAGGTACAGAATACCTTGAGCAGGCTAACGGGTATTAAAATAGACAGGACCAGGTCATGTGTGTTTCCACTAGCAGCGTTGGCAAAGAGGACCGCAGAGGACTTGGCTGTCCTCCCCTTGCCTTGGAGCATGACCACTATCAGATAACTAGGCATTAACATCTATCATGTCCCCAAAAAAGAACATGAACTTAACACAGTGCATGCAAAACTAAGTTTGGCCAAGTCTGTGGAGTTCTGGAGTAAGTTGCCTTTATCAGTAATGGGAAGGGCAGCATTGCTGAAAATGGTTGCACTGCCGAGACCCATGCACTGCTTCGGGAATGTTCCCTATTATATCCCAAAGCAATACTTCCCTGAACTTGAGAAGATGTGTAGAGAGTTCCTGTGGCAGGACTGGAGGAGCAGTGTAGCATTACATACATTACAAAGGCTGTATGCTCCGGGGGGATTAAGATACCACATTTTGAGTTATATTACCTAGCGTGCCAACTGCAATACATGTTAAAATGGATGGCAGACGATCCCACAATGGAAACTGGAATGTTGCAGCCAGTCATAAGAGGGAGATATATGAGAGTCCTCCTCTGGATCCCTTCTCGGGAAGTGGCTATACCCCTTATTTGGTAAAGCTGGCAACCCAAATGTGGAATAGGGCTTGTAGGAAAATGGGACTGGTAGACAGAGATACCAACGGTGGCAACCCTGAAACCGGGTGACAGGGCAGTGATCAGGACGTGGTGGGAAGAGTGTGGAGTAGCCACAGTGGGGGACTTATGGAAGGATGGTGCTTGGTTGATGTTTGGGGAACTGCAAGAAGCCTCCGGCCTACATGCAGGGCAATTCCTCCTGCATAATGCAGTACTAAAGGGAGTGAGAGGGAGGGGGCCAGATAGCGCCGGGGAAACAATAGGAAACAAAGATATTGAATTGTTGCTTACGGTAGCAGATGGTGGGCATGCTATTTCTAGAATGTATGAGATACTGTTAGACCAAACATCGAGATCTGAACAGAAAAGTAAAGGGAATTGGGGAGGACCTTAGAGGAAGGGGAGTGGACAAGAGTAATGTGGTACCACAAAAAGGTCTTTAGAAATGCCAGGTTACAATTAATACAACTGTATGTTACTCACAGAGCATACCTCACTCCTGCGGTCATTGCAATGTTCAAAGGTGCGACCAGGCAGGAATGTCTGAGATGTAGACAGGTGAATGCGGTGCTTATACACATGTTTTGGGGTTGCCCGAATGTGCATGGGTTCTGGAGAGGGGTAGCACATAAAGCGGCCCAGGGCAGCATTGAGTTAGACATTCAGACTCCAGAAGTGTGCTTGCTGGGCAGTTATAAGAGAAATGTGAAGGACAAACTGGGAGTTACTCTGCCAGACATTAGTCCTAGTTACGAGAGCCTTACCCAGAGTCTTTAGCTCACTTTCTTTCACAGAGAAGAAATATCCAAAACATATCAGTCTTTGTCCTGCCCTGGGGCAGTCCAGCATGTGCGGCCTGCCTTGCTCATCCTGTGCTCTCTTGCTCCCCCTTTTATCCCTGTGGGGAAGGGAGAAGGCAGTCGGTGTGTGTGATTCTGATCAATTGCCTGACTTTGCCTGACCCTGGTATTGGGACAAGTCAGGTAAACGGCTCTGGTGTTAGTCCATTGTCTTTCATGTTGCGCGAAAGTGTTTCTGTCGGAAAAGGGGGGGGGCAGTGTTTTTGAATGTCCTACGGAAGAGGATGGGGAAAAGGTGTTGAAGGAAGGGGGAGACCGCATCTCACCCGTCAGTGTCGCACTCCCACTCCCCGAGGACCCCCCATCCAGGGGATCCTCCCTCACTAGTCCACCCCCAGGAACTGGATCCAATATCGATGGCTGTGTCCTGGCCACCTGGATGACAGATCTCTGCGGTTTATCCAGGGAGACACCTTCAGGTTTCTCACAGCGTGTAAACAGGCATAGGGTGCAAGCTTTATTCGGCCACTGATTGACTACTGTATGTTTTTTATGTTGAAGGCAATGTGTGAAAGGGAATTGTATCTGGGAAATCACAAAAAACGGAGGCTCTGGCAAAAATAGGGTGAGTTGGCAGTTAGTTGACAAGTTGTCCCACTGAGTTTGATCATAACCCTGGGGAGTGGCTTCCTCTGAGGGTTTAACAGCTGAGAACTAGGCCTGCCTCCCATCATAGTCTTCCGCTACAACCCAAACAGATCGTTTTTGGGACACTGAGAATGCTAGGAGCCCTTGTTGATTGTTTCAATGTGTCCCTCTTCAGCACACGAGTGAAGCGGCTGCATCCCCCATGCACAGCCCCCAATCACTCGCACAAATACTAGAGCCGCGTCTTCTCATTCTGGAATAGGTCTCTGAAGTACAGGCAAGTCCCAGTTCAGTCCAGAACCTTGCAAACTGCCACCTCAGCAAGCTCTACCCCATGAGGCAGGCGGGCGGCTGTAAGCCCGGTCTGCCGCAGGGCGTACCTCTGTATCTGGTGGGTGATATGGTACCGCTGCCACACCAGCTCAGGGAAGCCTTTCAAAAGCTACCCTGTGCTGGTGTAGCAGCAACGTCCTATTTAAACGAAAATCTCCAAGCTGCTGTGCAGGAGCGGAGAGCTTATCACTTAAATAGTGCGCCACTGCCACACCAGCACGGGCAGTTTTTCAAAGGCTGTCCCATTCTGGTGTAGCAGCAGTGTCCTATTTAAATGAAAAAAGCCCCGCTCCCGTGCTGGAGCACCCAGAAGAAGGGACATTTATTTTTATGAGGAGCAAATCGTAATATATTTTTTTATTTTTCAAGGGTGGGCTTCAGGGGCCACAGCTCCTCTGTTGTTTAGAATGGTAGGTATGTGCAGTGCATGTAACAGACAAATCAGAGCTGGCACATTAACCCTTGGTGCAATCAAACTGGGAATGGGAAATTCTGACCCGTAGGATACAAGTACATCTCTGCAACAGAGATATTAACACTCCTGGCTATATTACAGGGACTCACTCAAACCTACTTTTATCTCTTATTTGATCATTTTTTATTTGACTTTTTATTTTAGTACAATTATTTGAGTACTGATTAAATTTGAATTTGTACGTTTTGGCTCCACAGGGTGGTGGTTTAGTTCCCCTCTGCATGTGAGCCAAAATGAATGCCCTAATTTTTTTTTTCCATTTAGTTTATACAAACTTTAGAAAACTTTCTTACATTATCGTTGTCATGCTCTACCCTAGCATACTTAATTTCTAATTTTTAGTATGTATTTCTTCTAAAACATTTACAAATTCATCGGAAGCAGCATTCTGTTACTCTATTCCATCAGAGTCTATCTTGGGCTGCCTTGCCCGTTAGGGGAGCACGCCTGCTTCAACTTTTTTCTTGTGGCAACGTGCGATTTCTTACATTTCTTACTCCATTTCTTGCATCATGATTTCCATCTGTTGTAAAAACAATGTGAGTGCCAGCGACAATTGTTTGTGTGCACTACAGTGTAAGCGGCTCCACCACTCTTCCTCGCTGTATGTTGCGACTAAATCTCTTTGCGTGGCCAAATATTTCATTCTCAGAGCTTTGAGTTCACTGCAGAACAGGATCAAGTGTTTCAGTGATTCATTCTCTGTTTGGCAGAAACGACATTTTAAGTCCTTGAACAGCAGTTTCTTTCTGTGCATTTCCATTTCTCTTGTTTCGTACAAATTTAGCCTGAATCTTAGGTAAGATCTTCTTAGGATTTTGCATGGAAACATTTCCAGATATTGTAGTGTCTGCGCTCTTCCCTTTGCTTCACCTGGATGGTTTATCATACATTTATGGGAGTTTCTTTTCTCAATTGTTTTGATCCAGTCGTGTTCCATTACTTTCTTTTTCACAGCGTTTGGATTAGTGGACAGCTGGTTCTCCTCTGCTCCTAGCTCTTGTAGTATCTTTTTACAATTTAATCTCCATTGTTGGAGTATCGGCTTTGACTGCTCTTTTTCGTGCTCTGCCAGTATTTTGAACTGTGGAACTGAGGCCTCAATTGTTTTGTTGTATAGAGTTAGCATGTTCCAAGTGATTTTTGCATCCAGGGTTGGTACTCCTACTTCATAAAGTACGCATGCCGTTGGGTAGCTAGTTGGAATTTGGAGGATTGCCCTAAATGATGACTAGGAGATAAACTGTCAGGTTCAGTCCTTACCTCTTTGCTTCTGACCTCCTTTGCTGTGAAGAAGTAAGGCCTGTCCTTCCAGGTAGCCACCGTGCAACCCGATTACAGGATAACAGGTAAGCATTATGGCTACCCCGAGAGCCAGGTCCCAGGGACAAAAACAACCTTGAGGGGGAAACAAAAACAAGGTGCTGAGAAGACGTTCCATGTAAGTTTGTTAATCCAGGAATTTGTCTTTACATGAGCCAGGAAGAAGTCTCCAGATACCAGGTTGCAGATCTCACGAAAGGGAGCAATGTCCAGTGAATCCTGAGTGAAGCCAGCTGAAGGTAAGGGTAGCTCTGCTGGCAGACTCGAGTGAAAGATGGAGGAAAGCAACGGAGGGAGCGGAGGCTCCGAGAAAGGTAAGAAAGAATGGGAGAAAGCATAGCGGGAGCTAGCAATACCAAGGAAGAGGAAACGGCAGAGCAGTGCAAGGGGCAAGCCAGCGCTACATGGAGGAAGCGCAAGGAAGGGAACCCAGAACCCAGATAGGGGGAAGAGATAGAGCAAGTAGAAAACATGAGGTCACAAGGCAAACTAACGCTCCGCAATACAAAACCATTGCAACGCGAGGAGCTTTCTGAATTACCTCTATTTATTTACGGTATCAGATGTTGCCAAGCACGTGAACGTGATGACATCAATGCGTGGCAAGAGCATCTGGGTGCCATCTTGGATCGGGACGCAATGTGAAAGCGTTTCCGAAATGAAACGCGATCAGATAAGCGCCAGCTAGGCAAACGCATGACATAAGGGTTAGCAGAGGCAGATATAGCGTCTGGCTTTTGTTTGGCTGAACTGTCTTTTGTCTTGGTTATCTGCAGTTAAAAGGTTTTGCATTTTGCATTATTCATATTAGCAAACGTTTTTAGGATCAGACAGCCAGTGACCACTGCCAAACACAGTCAGCATTGCTGACTTTCGCTAATGTCCAAACCAACCATGGTTGCCTATCCCCAAGCCAATCATTGCCAACCATGGCCCACCATCCCCAATCATAGCCAACCATTGCCAAGCATCACCAATCATGGTCAAGTCTTGCCGATCATGGACGGCGATTCTGGACCATGGCCGACTATAGCCACCTGTTGAGCCAGTAAGGTTGCTCCATGGGTTAAGTCCCCACCACAGAGATCTAAGCATCACCTCTAGACTTGTGCCTTTTATACTTTCAGGGTCTATCAAAGTCCTTGTAATTATATGAGGTTAATGGTCAAGGTGTATTATTGAAGTGGCAAGAGTACATTTAGTTTATGGAGGGTGTTTTGGCAAAGATTATGTGAGAGAGACAGGTAGAGAGAGATGAAGACAAACAATTACCATTCCAGCACCGAATATGGCATCCTGAAAATCATCAAGAGAAATACATCAGTACAGTACTCCACACGTGCACATCTTCCAAACTACGGATGTGAGACCAAAGGACATGCACGAGAGAAGAGGTGGCACTTTGCAGTGGCACAACATCTCACTTATCTCCTGACCCAGGGTCTGTAAACCCAGGCCATTGGGGGGAAACATAATGCGTGCCTGCTGCACCCATGCACCAAAGCAGTATCCCACTTGTGTTCGGAATTGAGGGCTTCTTACCTGCAGATGCTGTAAGGGGTGAGAAGCACAACATGTATGCCTACTGTGTTGATGTTTCTGCACAGCATACTGTAGTGCCGCGTTCTGTGTTTCCCGCATTGCTCTGACCCACGCCACAAAGGCACGCCGCTCGTGGTGCGGGATGGAGTGTGGGGGTGTTGCAGGGCGCTGCACAGAAAAGCACGGAGCGGCAGCCAGAGAGGTTGATCCCATGGGGCTCTCCTGCTTGTGGAGTGAACTACACTATGCACACCAGCGGGGTGTGATAGCAGCATAGATGCTTTATGAAGAATAATACAGTATCTTGTTAACAATGACAAGACTATGGACCTAATTATGGGTCTGGTGGTAACCCTTCCGGTAAAACCAGCACGTTGCCGCCAGACCCAAATAATATTACCATCGCCTGACTTCCCGGTAACACCAGGGTATTACAACCCCGGTGGCCGGAAGTCAGGCACCGGTAACTCTGTTAGTCCCCATTCCCATTGAGTCCCATCGGACTCAATGGGAATGGGGACTACGGAAGCACCGGCACCATTAATAACGGTTTCAGTGTGTGAGTGGGCAGGAGCACGGGTCGACCGCAACGAAACGCCTCATAAGGCGGACGGGCAGGTTTCTGTGCTGAAGCAAGAACAAACGTTAGGTGGAGAGGCTGCCAGGTTGCCGACTGGCTCCCACAGCTCGCCGCCATCAGGGACTGGAGTCATACATAGAGAAGAGCTGAGTACAGAACGGCCCGTTGGTGGAAAACCCGGCAGAAAGACAGAGGTGACACTGGATGGGTTGAAGGGTAGCCCCACATGCGGTGGACTGGAGGGCAAGGGGAGGATTAATTACTGGTGTATTCAGTTCACGCCTTCATCCAGAAGGCATGCGGGGTGGCCGGAACACGAACGACATGAGACCCCTACCATGGAGCCTGATGATGGGCTGTCTGTTGTAGCAGCACCTTTTCATGAACATTTCGTTGATAATATACCTCTCGCCACCGTTGTACGTGGCGTGGCTGGATTGGAACCTCCGTGCTCCCGTGCATTCAAGCTTCCACCTGTTACCCCAATGCCGGTTATAGAGACATCATGGCAATCTTCTCCCGCAGAGGAAGGGGTGGGGCTTGTGGGGCTAGATTTAGACTATGGGGTGACGTGCATGCTGATTGGTCAGGAGTGCCCCAACCCCCATATAAGCTGGAAACTAATGACAGACTTTGTGATGATGTTCCACCGTTCTCTAACAGAACAAACGAGCAGCCAAGGAGAGAGCAGCTCCAGAGACCATCTGGGCGTACGAGGATTGGGCACCAGACCTTCCAAATCCATCCATACCTAAGGGGAGCAAGGAGGAAGAGTTTTTTGTTTTTCAAAAGACTGAACTAAATCATTGAGTTCCATAAGGGACTCCGTTAGGATGATAAGTTGTTTATTTTGACCAATAAAGTCGATTTTTGTTCAGGCAACAGCTGACCTCCAGCTTCCTCATTACACGGTGCTTCCGTGAAACTCTGTGGGCTGGTGCCGTTTCCGCCCGCCAAGTCTGACCCTGGTGGGTGGGACGGGACTCGCCCACAGAGTCGTACTGTGCCGGTCTGGTAACAACAGTGCCGGTAGGATTACCGGTACCGTTGTTACTGGACCTGCACAGTCGTAATGAGGCCCTATTGCTTATTTAAGGAAGTCATATCTCTCAGGCATGTTACCTCCATGTTCCTCTTCCTTGTCCCAGTACCTACTTTTAAGGTATCAGCCTCTTTGACAGAAACCCTTTAGGGGTCGGCATATGAGGAGGGCCACACAGCTTGTAGATGTTGTTTGGCACACAGCTTGCAGACTTAATTGGTGCTGTAAACACGCTACTGGTGTAATAAAAATATCGAAGCAAGATCTGCATTCAGCCACTTGATTTATAAGCACTCTGTGTTTATTTAATTGAAGTCCTGTTAAGCACAAGCATTGGCAACGCCAACAGTGTTGACTTGTGTTTAATATTAGGAACTTGCCAGGCGCTGCATAGATGCCCAGTACTCACACCATTTTGCACCTGCAACTATCAATGGGCAGTTAATACCAATATCACTGTGCCTGGCAAGTGCCTTTGCCATGTCTACAAAAAAGCCCAAACTGTTCGCATTGCTAATGCTTGTTGTATCAGTGTGCTCCGTCTTGTTGATGTTCCAGTTGCTGTCTGTCACAGACACACCTTGTACCCACCGACTTTCCTTATGTATTGCTCTTTGTGGTTGGTTTTATTTGTGCCTCTTTGATGGAAAATTGTATTTGAAAGGTTGCATTTCTTGAATTATGTAAGGAATCTGTGGCGGTATATGATGAGGATGTATCACTAGTGTTCATGCTATTTCTTAAATATAACATTTTGACAAAAAATGTGTAGAACCTAATGCAGGAAGTCTTATGTGGTGTGTTAAAGCCCCTCAGTCAGGAGAATGGGTGAAATGCACAAAGGTGGTTCATAAACTCATAGATGTGGCAGGAATGGGGAGAATAAAACTAAAGCCATCCTCGTATTGCGCAACATATTTCTATAATGATGTACAGTGTAAATTTAATAATGATAGGGTAGTTTCTTATGTAATGTGCTTTGCTTCCAAGGCATTGCTATAAATAAAGTATTATTTAAGAACATGAAATGCAAAGGAAAACCTTAATAAATATCTATATAAACTAAACCTGTGAAGATGTACTCAGTTGTTTAAATTGTCCACATCCCAGTTTCACCATTTAACCAAAGTTTGTGATCCTGTGCAGATCATGTAATCAGACTGTGTCTTATCTGCATCTCTGTAAGTGATTCACTTCAAAGCTTATGCGTTAATATATCATGCTGTTATTTTTTTTTTAAAGCCTAACTTGCTCCATATATAACAGTGCAATTTAGGTATTTTGCACCACAAAATTATTTGCCACTTGACTTACTTATGACAACTTATTCTAAAGTCACTTCCATGGTGCCTCCAAGTATCAAAGACTGATGATGCTCCTTGCAATGTGCTTTCTGTGAAGTAATTTCTGTTGGTGCAATCCATATGCAAATTAGGAGATGTGCATGTATTTTGCCACAGAGCGCCTGGACAGAGCTCTAATCAGTGCTTTATGTGGGATTAGAAATTGAGGGGGGCTCTCGTTAGGGGGCGTGGCCTAGGTACAGGTGTGCTTAGGCCATGCCCCCTATCGAAAGCCCCCCCTCTCGCCCCAGGGGTGGGGGCTGCTAAAAGAAGCAGAGCTGGGGTGCACTGGCATTATTACATTTGATGTGCCCAGCCCCTCCTTTTAAACAAAAGAAGGGGCTGGTTGCACCAAAGGTGTGACACCAGTGTGCCCCAGCTCCACCCAGCAGGCAGCATTTTCATTCAAGGAGCCATGTGGTGCAATGCTTTGCCATGGGCTCCTTGAATGAAAGTGCTGATGGCTCTGTTCTCTGAAACAGCATGAGGGCTGGAATGCCTAGCTCTCCTTTTTTTCTCAGTAAATAGCCATCAGCCACAACCACTGCCTGCCTCAGGTGTCAGCATGGCATAGCTCTCAACTCACACGCTTTTGGCGGGTGTCACCCGCCTTGTAAAGGGCTGACTCACCCGCCAAGCCTCCTGCACGCCCATGCAATCCAATGGGCGTCTCACCCGCCAAAAACAAAATCGGGTGGTTTCACCCGCCTTTGCAACACAAACGGTTGAGAGCTATGGCATGGTCAGCATGGCTGGGGCTAGTCGGGGGTGGGCGCCGGCTCGGGAGCCTTTTCTGAAGGCTGCCTGGCTCGACCCCGGCCCACTTAAAGCACTGTCTCTAATAGATAAGTTCCCTGCATCTGTAATGATTCTGCCGTTTTATTTTTGTTGTGTTAAAATGCCATATGCCACTAGTAGATTGTAGACCAAAAAAAGTAGATTGGGGCACGCACGGGTGAGCGGTTTGTGGGCGCGAATAAGACAACCTGGAATTGCGTGCACTGCATTTGAAGGGACAGTAGCGGGAGTTTTATCGTGGCTGCCTCCCTACCCCCTTGATATGCTGGATACTCCCCTGACTGGACAATATAGGGAGGCTTAAGACAAATTTCATAAACTGTAACTGTCTTGCTATTACCACAACAGTGCGCACATTTCATGAACTTTAACGCGTCATTAATGGCCTCATCAGTCGAAGCCTCGTATTTTAATGAGAAGTTAAAGTTTATGAAATGTCGAGCTTCGTTCCGTTGTGGGTATAGATTATTCTGAGAGAAAGCTTTACATCAACGGCAGCCTGGCTTTTAAATGCAAAGCTTTCTCAGAACGAACGGCGTTTTCTCTATTACAGCAACGGAAGCAGCTCGGTCGGTGCTCTGCTGCTTTTGTCTTTGATCGTTCGGAAGAGGGGGCTGGTGCTCAGGCTCACGGGGGCGGTGCTAACGCTTGATGCAGCCAATCAGCGATGAGCCGAAGACAGCCAAAGACCAGGTGATAGGGGATCGGATGGGATATCAAGTATTACTTAACACCACAGCTAAAACACGCCTCTGAGTGGCGGTGTAGTGATTCGTGACGTTTGACTGGGTAGCAAACTGTATCCGGCGGCGTGCTGTGCTTTCAATGGAGCCAGACTCGTGACAGAGAGAGTGTACTAAGGAGTTGAGGAGCCAACACCCATTGCGGGGAAAGGTAAGAGAGAGTATGTGCTTCAAGGGCAGAGCCCTTTCCCTAGCAATCTTTTGTCACCACGCTTGACTTTGACACATCCATGGAGGCGGTCTCACAAACTGTGACCGCCCCTCTCTCGCTCTTCCCTGCCCCCTTCGACCCTGTCCCCCCATGGTGGTTGGTTTTTGATGAATCGCAGCCAGCACTTGGGTGACGAAAGATGACAGCAGAGCTTTCTTTAGTGCCGCGTGTCAGGCGACAATGGGCTTCCAGCGTGCGACAAATAGACATTCAGCAAGGCACGACTGGGGTTGCGGGCCACCACGTTAAAACAGTTTAGATGTATCCATATCTGGACATGCAATACCCTTTAATTCCCGTTGATTGGCACCCTGGTCATTACCCCGTCGTTCCTCTTTCTAGTTCTTCACAAATTCTCACCTCCCAGACAGTTAACACAGTAAAAAAGTTTGTGCAAAACACGACTCCTGCCCGCTCCTCCCCTCAACATTCTGAGTAGCCTCCACCTATTTTTCCCTACTCCAACAGGTAGGTACAGTATGTTGTGGCAGATAGGCAGGACCGTGTCCATAAATGTTGTGCTCAGGGCGAAAGACCAACATATTGCGCTCCAATGTGGTTGCCATGCTGCTATCCCGAACTACACTCCCTCCTCAACGTTATTAAATGATTGCAATACAATGTTTTATCACTTTTACTTAATAAACAGACAATATTACAAACGCATTTCTTTTCATTATCCCCTGTTTGTTAATTTTGGTCTATATGAAGAGCGCTACCTAGACGTTGTGGCCAGCACATGTCTATTGCTGCTCCATTATCTATTTTTCCATAAATTTCAGTCTCAATTGATATTGCTAACCAGGAGCAGGAGCTTCAGACAGCCTCCATGAAGAAAAAACGGAATGGTGCAGAAAAACGGTAGGCCCAGAGGCAAAGGCGATTCTGAAGATAGCAGATCATAAAGTCCAAACACAGTCACGGAGGAGCATGGCTTTTACTTCTGTGTATTCTCCCAGTGCGTGGTTCATGCCGACTGTGTACTTTGGCCATTGGTAAGTGTAGTCTTAAGCAAAGCTAGTGATTTGAAGATATGGCCTTTGTATAAGATATGGTCTTTATACAAGTGCTCCTCTATGTCTCTGTAGGGACAGCTGCACCCCATGAAGAGTTAAATGGCAATAGGGAATGCCACCTCGAAACCTCTCTTTACCACTTCCCCTCCCCTCGATCCCAGGCCCTGGCAGGGCGAGAGTAGTATAGTTAAAGCCAATTGTAACAAGTGAATGGGCTAGGTGCATGTACATAGACAGGTTCTTCCCAAGATTGGTAATTCAGCCCGTAACTCTTCCAATCTGTAATTTTCCAAGGGCCCAGTGGAAGTCCAAGGTATTGGCATCCCCAAATTCCGGTTGAGCATTGTCCATAACTTTCAGAGGACTGGTAGGGCACCTTGTTCTTTGCATCACAGGTGTCAGGAGCGAGATGTAAAAATAAAACACAGTATGTGCGTACGGATACTTGTAACATACGAAGGTTCATATCATATGTTGCACAAACAGGATAGTCTTGCATTGAGGAGTGTGTCATTGTATGCAAATTCAGCAGTTGGGATATGGGAGTACATCCATTTTGATGATGATAAAGGGAAAAAACGCAATAACTGCTTTTTCCAAGCTTGTATTGAGCCTTTCAGTGTGCGGATGGTAAACCGAAGGCCATCAAATGTCCATACCCAATAAAGGGGTCTGTGATCCAAAATGAGTAATCTGAAGGTGTAGCATATTAACAGTGCATATATCAACTAATGAAAACGGGTATAGCCTAGATCACCGCTGTCTATCTCATTTACTTTATTCTGAGTGTTACGAGATGCAACACCTCACACCTGTTGTGATGAAAACTAAATTACCAACTATACAATTTGAGAATATTGACTGAACTGACACTAAAACTCACATCAATGATTGTTATATAATACATTAAATGTTTACATCAGTGTAGTTCGTGCTTTGGAGTGAGGTGGAGTGTCTTGTGTCAGGCCCTATTGGTCTGAGCTCACTACTAAGAGTTGAATCTTTGACAAGCCACGACATTACTTTCTCTGTGGGGATCGATTGCTCGACCTTTTTCTGCTCCTGGACTCTGTGTTCTACAACCCTCTCCTGACCCCTTTAAGATCTGGAAAACGGTGCGTTAGCGCTTTCGTGCTCTGAGGTGGAGTGTCTGGCGTTCTGGCGTGGAGGTGGTCAGTATCCACTAGGTAAGACTGTGTCCAGCAAACCTAGCTTTGTTTTCATTTCAACCACTGAAATGCGCAAATCAACATCATGCAGCACCAAAAGATGGCTGATTGATGGTACTGCAAAAAAACCTGGTATTGTGGTAAATGCATCTATCAGCACCAGGCGCATGCAGAAACGAGATCCTGTTGCGAAGCCTCAGACTCCTATTACAAGCTTTTTTGACATTAGTAAACCAACACCCTCTTGGAAAATATCTATTAGAAATGAACAGAGCACTCCTTATCCAATACAATTGACAATAATAACTCTTTGCTAAAAATGGTAGTTGGCCTGCAGAGAGCCTCATTGGGTGGCGAGAAGGAGTTATCTTTGGAGGGTGCTGGTGTGGATGTGCTGGACAAAAATCTGTCGTACTCTCCAGACTTTACGCTCTGTCCTCCACCTCCAATGACTTCTATACTTCCATTATGAATTCCACGTGTGAGGATGAAAGTCTGGCAAATGAGGAAACTGCGCAGCCAAGTAATCTTTCTCTGGTAATGATTTTAACGCTGGCTTCTAAAGTTGATGCGCTCGCCTTGTTGACAGCTACTATTGCTGGGGACCAAGCATTAATTAAGACGAGACGGGTAAATTTGGCTAAAAAAGTCAGATAAAATGAAGGTGGCGCCTATTAACACCAAAACGAAACAACCCTTAAGAAATGGGGGGAAAAAACTGTTACTAGTCTATAACATCCCTGAGAATGCTATGGCCCTAATGGACCCTTGCCTGTAAATCCATGCTTCAGAAAATGCTGATTCCCGGGAAATTCCTCAGCAAATGAGGAAAATTGCACAGATGTGGGGACCAAAGTGTCTAAAAATGTAAAATTTGCTACTGTAAAATTCCCTAAAGAGAGGTGTCCCTGCTACAGTGTTTGCTCGTACAACGGCTATAGAAGTATCTAAAAATGGTCAAGGGGAAGAAAAGCAAAGTTGGTAACTAAAACCTTGGCCGATGGTAACATACGCCAAGCCTTTCTTAAAGGGCCATAGAGCTCCAAAATCTCACTAAGGAAACTAATGTGGAGCGCTGATAACCTCAAATGCAGTGGGAAGGCATTCTTATTTGACAACATCATGCTGCTGCCTTTACCCGGATTTATAAAAAGTAATTGACACTAAATGTTCCCCTGGCCCAAGACAAAGTAGTTCGCCCAAAAAATTACAGCAATTGGAACAGCAATCTAATGCTTAGCCAGGGGTAAAAAATGACTTGCCTAACGAGGTGCCTACGGAGTTCAACAGGCCAGTAATATTAGCTGAAAGAACCCTTCGGAATATAGTCCATTTTAAAATTGTTCTCGTTTATTACATATATTGAGACTCTTATCGAATTTGAGCCTAATAAATTCTTCGGGCATACTTTGTATTGAGCTGCCCAGAGTGGGAAGTATGTGCAACTGGGCCCTGATTGCATTTTCTTCGCTTTTGACAGTGCCGCTACTCAAGGCGAATGTAGCAAAGCTTACTGAATTAGGCTTTGCTTTAAGTATATGTCGAAAATCAAAAAAAACCTTGGACAAATCAACCATGCTCTAATATGGCAGTATTCCCCCTCCACCGTAGAAGATCTGCTGTGCTACACTCAGATAAAGCGTCTTTACATTCCTTTCTTCAGGAAAATAAACAAACGGATGTTTGTGATGGACACTAATGTGCTCCGGAACGTATTAATCATTGGAGCAAACCGACTGGTGACCACAAATGATTTTGGGAAAATGATTGCATGGAATACTAGAGGGTATTGCTCTTTCCTGGTCCATCTATTCTCTGGACTGATGTCTTCCTTTTACACAAGACTTGGTGTACTAAACCTTTTTCCAGATTATCCATAAACCAGCACTCCCGTCATCTAGAGGGAGGGCCAGTGGGAGCATGGTAATTGGTGCACGGGTTAGCGTATGAACTATGTTATTTTGGAGATGATGATCATTCCTCATATGTTGTTGCAGCTATTTTGAGAATTCAATCTAAGGCATCCCCTTTGATACTTGTAATCAATGTCTATGATCCACCGGGGGGTTGCGCCACAAAACTGATCCAAATGGGAATTAAGACCATGATAATTAAATGGCATGAAAAAATGGCTGAGGGTTTGATAATTGTAGCCAGTGATTTTAAGATAGCCAGCCTCAGTAGTGGTATAAATAATGGAAGAGTATCTAATTTGCCTTGGCCTATTCATGATCTTGTTATGATTAATTTTTTTGATGATCTTGTAAAGGGTACAAATATTTTTACTTGGACAAATGGAGTCTATAAGTCTCAAATTGATCATTTCTTATGTTCTCAAGTGTTGACCTTAAAATGCACCCCCATTAAGACAGACTTTAATACCCTGAGCGATCATGGACTGTTGAGCTGTGATCTGCGCTGTGATGGCACCTATACTAATAGGTTTCATGATACAAATGCTATGCCTAATAGTCAAGGTAACCGCCTATTGTGTACAGAGATGGTCATTAAAGATATAAATGATTATCTAAACCAGCCTGATTTTGATATTTTTGCCTCTTTGAAGGACTCAAACTGGGCCTTAGACACTATGCTTGAAAATAAAATGAATCCTAGATTACTCAACTATAAACAAAAAAAAAAAAGAAGACCCTTAGTAACGACAGGAGAAATGTGGTTCTTTTTTGATCCATTAATTGCTAAACAAAAGAGCTCTCATCGTAAAATCTGCATTGGAATAATGCGAGATAAAAATATCAGTCCTGGTGATAAAGCAGAAATGATAATGATAAAGAATACTAATAAAAGAAATTGGATGAAATGGCCCAAAAGTTTGATGAATACAACAAACTGGGTTCTACTATTCGGTTGGCTTTCAGCTAATAACACCAGAAAGTTCTGGTCTCGCTTCATTGCATATAAGATGAGCTTGCTACCGATTGAGATCAACCCTATTCCGGAGACCACCTGGTTTAAGCATATATAGCCCATATATTTTGATAAGATGGGGGGGGGGGAGGTAATTGTATTCGCTTAACCTCTGACCTTGATTCTTTGAATTGGGATATCAATGTGTAGATCAAACTATTTCTAACTTGGCTCACGGGCACCAGGTCCCGGTGGAATACCTAATGTTGTATTCAAAGCTGATCCACACCTTTGGGCAAAAATACTAAATGGCCTATTTGAACAGATATTGAGTTCTGGTACTCTGCCGGTTAGCCGGTGTATCTCGTTCTCATTTTTTAAAAAGGAGATAGGCTAAATCCGAACAATTACCGGCTGTTGGTGATGAATGATTGTAGTCAAAACATGTTTGTAACTGTTATATTGAAAAAAACGTACAAGCTGTTAAAAGTGTCCTACAGAAGTGTCCAGTGTAGATTATGCAGATGCATTACGGATAAGAAGGCACTCCAGTTGTATAGCCGTACTCAGGAAACTGGGCGTTCTTTAGAGGCATTCAATCAGCTGATAAACCCCAGGCTTCCCTTCAGAATATTACACGAGGCACTTTGAACGCACCATAAATGCATAAAAGCCGTCACATATACTTGTAGCTGCACCTGTTCAAGCGGCATTGTCACAAGGATAGAAAGCGATCGGGATCAAAGGGTCTAGCCCCGCAGTCTCCCGCCACTAGTTTATTAAATCCTTGGATATCCCTCGGGTGTTCACACCGAGTAGAAGTCGATGTACCTCTCTTGACCCGTTGGAGGAAAGAAGAAGGCTGCAGGAACCCAGGGACACATAAATCCAACCAAATGGCATTGAAGCGAAATGATGCAATGCGAAAACGGTGCCGGGAACAGGAGAAGCAAATAAGAAACGGCTTCAGTGGTGGGCAATCCAAACGCTATCTCCATGGAAGTTTAACATGAAAGGAGACATGGGGGGGGGGGGGAGCAACCCGCCGGCCACACATGCGGTGAGCACCCTCGTGGCAGAACATAGATAAGGGCATTATCTCACCTCATATACAGTGCGCACCTCCCAGCTCTGTATCAAATGATACGCGACCCGCTCCATTCCCCAATGCTCCGGGCCATAGGTCAGCTGACGAGCACATGGCTGTGCAACCAAAGCAAGGTTCTTTATTCTAACGCCTCCCAGATAACGCAGCAGGGCCAGAACATGACGGCAAGAACGATTTTTTGCAAAATGCTATTGGTTATGCTCTGAAAACACTGAGGCACACTGAAACGTTTTACAGACAGTAACCATAGGGGACTGGGAGTGTGCATGGGACAAACATAGAATAATTATTTATTGAAGAGGCAGTGAGAAGAACAATGAGCGCCAGAGACATTATATGCATGGTTTTTTGACTTTGGGCCAGATGGATTGGTTTTTTTGTGAGCTTCCTTGTTTCATTGTTCTGGCTTTCTTTTGTTGTGCCAGGCAGTGCGTGTTAGTGGATGTCGGCACGTTATTTTGCATTGTTTCAGCCCTCTCCCAAAGGTTCTATATGTGCTCAGTATGCTTGGAGAACTCATTTTTCAACATATAGTTAATCGCTGTATCATCACCAGCCACAACGCTTGAGTATGAACTTTCCTCGTGTTTTGGCAGGGTTAGAAGCTTTCATCTTTCCTGTATGTTTACCAACGCTTAATGGGTTACGGAATGAACAAATGTGCTCCGAAAGGATGTGTATGTGGTCAATATGTTTTTAGAACCCATTATTTGCCATGTAACTGCTAACCACTGGGCGGGTTGAAATGTTCTAATCACCTATTATTACAGATTGTACGTGGACTTTACTCTGGTTTTGGTGCTTGGGAATTCTAGTTGGTTTTCATTTTAGTACTGGGTGTCCGTGAGTTGGGTCATTTGAATCCTGATGTTTTTAACTATTTTTTTCTTCACTCAAGGCAGGGCCGGGATGTACTGTAGTTCACAGGATGAATTTTTTACTGCTGGAATTTTCAATTCACTATAGGTTTTCTGAGTGGATGTTGAGTGCTCTATGGTGTGCCCGCAGGTTTTTATATCCCTTGTATCTCAATGTACTAAGTTAAGTGTAGCTGGAGGGGTTGTGGGGGTTATTACTTTTTACTCCTGTGCTCTGGAGATCTGGGGCTCATAGGTGTTTTCAATAAGGCGATTGGTGGAAGCTGGCACAGGTACCCCTCCACCCCCCTAGGGTGTCAGTCTGTGTACCGATGGTCGTAGGCCTGCACAGCTATGATGTGGTGATAATAGGATGCTGGAAGGTGCTGTTGGGGCATCCTTTTGAGTGTTTACGTCTGTATAAATGGCTAGTTTTTGCTATCTAGTTGTCATGGATGCTTTAGTGTGGCAGTACACTGTGAAAGGTTCAGGAGTGCTAATTATATGTTGAGCAGCTTTTGTTTTGTGGAATCATTGCTCCTGTCCTAGACGTGGTTATTGCAGGCCTTGTTTTCTTTTACTGCCCGCGGCAGTGGGACTGGCATCAGGATTTCAGACAATATGGGCTTCTTGAAGTTGTTCACTAGATTTTCTCTCCCTCAAAAATGGAATGTTTTGGTGTGTCTGTGCCCGTCACCTTTAGTTGGGTTGGGTCATGCTCATGACATTTCGTTACCTTACTGGTGGAGCTTTTAATGTGCAGTGTGCTTCTTGTTTTTTGATGACATTGCTTGATACTTCCAATTGTGTTGTTGGGGTGATGTGGGGGATACTAGTTGCATTTATGTGTCACTTCGGTTGGAATGCCTTGATTTCTCAGAGACATCATCAGTGGTTGATGGTTATATCCCTGACGTGTTTGGTGTTTTCCTTGTACATGGTGTTTGATTTTGTTAATGTTGGTGGCTTATGTTGTTTTACATTGTTTATTTGCTTGGGGCTGTAACAATGTTGATTCGATCTGGAGATTGTTTACTTGGGGCTTTTGTTTGTTCTATGCTTCATTTATTTTTTTGGACTCTCAATGTAGTGTCATTTCTCGGGTGTGGTGTTTTGGGTGGAGGAGGCAGTCTTGAATTTTATGCTGGAGATACGGTTATGGGAGGGACCTGCTTTCTTCAAGTGTGTGGTATGGCCTGGTATGGGTTGGAATGTAGTGGCAGTACTGTTGTGGATTTACGTTAAGGTTACTGCTGTAGATATTGAGTTTTTTTGATGTAATTCTAATCGATTTAACTTTAAGGTTGCCTTTTTTGGGTTACAGGGATTTTATTAGGGAGTTCAGGTTATTCAGGAGAGGGGTCCAGTGTGTTGGACTTCTTGGAATGTGTTTTAGAATTTTTTTCCGATAGTTGTTCTTGTTGTTTTGCATCTGTTTCAATAGAGGGGGGGTTAGGGGTTTCCGGTTGGGGCCACAAATAATTTTGAAGGTCGGTTGCTGGGCTCACCTTTACATTGGGTGGGGGTGGATGAGTTGTATACAGAAATGGGGGGGATCAAATGCGAGTTGTCTTCATGGAATGTGAATGGTCTGAACAATGTTCACGAAAAAACAGAAAGTTTTGACTTATCTGAATGACTTAAAAGGGGATGTTTATTTTCTCCAGGAGACACACCTGTTGAAGGGTGATTTGGATGGTTTGAGGAAAGGTTGGTTAGGGAGGGCTTATGGTTCATCTTTTGAGTCACGGCCAAGGGGTGTGGTTATTCTTATTAGGAATCATGCACCGATCAGGGTTGTCAAGGAAATATGTGACAAGGAAGGAAGAATGGTTGCTATTTTGACTAATATTCAAGGCAAAGAAGTGACCTTTTGTAATGTTTATGCTCCATCGTCCGATGATGGTACCTTTTTCAGAAAGGTGGCTCAAGCGATTCAAGACATTAAGTCCAGTAACATAGTCTTGGGGGAGGGGCAACTTCAATACAGTTATTGACTCTGCTCTGGATAGGAGTAGTACCAGACATTGCAGGAGGATGGACATGCAATCTCGGGCTTTACAGGATCTGCTGGAGGAACATAATCTGAAGGACTGTTGGAGGATTGACAATCCTTCAGTGAGAGAATATACTTTTTATTCTGGTGCACATGCTACGTATTCCAGAATTGACATGGTTTTGATGGCAGGAGACATGTTGCAGAACTATAGAAGGTAGTATATAGGTAATATTGTGCTGACCAACCATGCTCATGTTTCAGTGGATTTGAAGTGGAGTTACACTATGTGTAGATCGAAATCTTGGAGACTAAATACTATATTGGTGGACAATCTATAGGAGATGAACAAAATTGCAACTGAAATTGACTATTTTGTTGAGGAGAATTGTACTGGAGAAGTAGGATCTGACATGATATGGGAAGCATTCAAGTGCATGTTTCAATTATGTTTATTAGTCTGGCGAGTGGTTTGAAGTGAAAATGGGACAATACGCAGAATGTACTGGAATTGAAGATTAGGGACCTGTCAGGGGTGCTGATGGTGGATCCTACGAGAGTGGACTTGCTTCCCGAGTTAAACAGGCTGAAAAGGGAGTTGAAGGAGCTAATTTCTAATAGGGTGGATAATAAGTATTTTCATCAAAAATGCGCTCATTTTGAACATGAGGATAAATGTGATCGCTGGTTAGCGTACAGATTGCGGTTGAGGGAGTCTGAGCGCTTGATCATGTCTATTACAGACTCTAATGGTCAGGTCACATTCACTCCAGAAGGTATAAATGATGTATTCAGACAGTTTTATGAGGAATTGTATAAGAATGAAACCCATATTGATGCAGCGAATGGAGACTTTCTGGAGGGTATTCAAGTTCCAGATATTTCTGGGGAGGAGGCTACTTTACTGGAGGGAGATATCTCTGTGGATGAGGTCAAGAAGGCAATATCAAAACTGAATGTTGGTAGGTCTCCGGGGCCAGATGGACTGCCAGTGGAATTCTATAGGTGGTTGCCTAATTCTGCGTTGACGCTGTTGACGGACATGTATAAGACCTCCAAGGCTAGGGGTATACTTCCGGACACCACTAGACATGCAACTATTTCTGTCTTTTTAAAGAAAAACAGGGATGAATCTCTGGCGTCAAGTTACAGACCGTTTAGTTTGATTAATGTGGATAATAAGATTCTGGCTAAGATTCTAGCTCTACGAATTGAAAATCTTTTACCTAAACTGATAGATCGGAATCAGTCTGGTTTTGTTAAAGGTAGGATGACGTCCAGTAACATGCGGACACTGCTTTGCACTATCACGAAAGCGTCAGAGCTGTCTGAAGACTCGGCTGTCCTATCACTTGATGCGGAGAAGGCATTCGATAGAGTTGATTGGCAATTCATGTTTAAAGTATTGGCTAAGATGGGTTTTGGGATTCAGTTCTGTTCTTGGATTAAACTGCTGTATACCAGGCCTACAGCTGATGTTAAAACTAATGGTCAGAGATCGAGACCTTTTGAATTGGAACGTAGCACGAGACAAGGTTACCCATTGTCACCTTTGTTATTCGTACTTAGTATTGAACCTTTGGCTATAACTTTGAGAAATGAGGAGGGCTTAAAGGGTGTAAATTGTTGGGGTATGCAGCAAAAAATTTGGTTATACGCGGATGACTTATTGTTGGTCCTCAGGAACCTTGGAGAGTCAGTGCCGGTTCTTAGGAACATTCTCGAGGCCTTTCACCAGTGCTCTGGATACAAGATCAATTGGGCGAAATCGGAGGTTTTACCATTGGTGCCGCTGTGTGACAAACAATTTATTACCAGGTTGGGCTTTAAGTGGTGTGCTGATAAACTACTGTACTTGGGGGGGGGGGGGGGGGGGGGAGGAGTGGGATTTTGCCCAATGTTGCTGATTTTGTGAGTGTAAATAATATGACCATGGTATGCACTAATTTCAAATTGGAGTTTGTTGAACCTTTCCCTTTGGGGGAATTTGAACGCTTTGAAAATGGTGTTGACTCCTAGAGTAAACTTTGTTCTGAGTATGGTCCCATTAGACATTGAGTAACATTTTTGGCGTGAGTTGGACAGACTCATGCAGGAATTTTTGTGGGATCGGAAACCTCCGCGTCTGAAAATTGGCAAATTGCAATTACCTTTATCTAAAGGTGGGCTGGGGGTCCCTAATTTCAAGGTGTATCATATGGCTTTTATGTCTCGGTATATATTTGATTTTTTCAAATCGGAGCATGATCATTGGGTGCGTGCAGAGTCTAGCCATGTAGGACCTTTGTTGCCTGGGGCTGTGCTGACCAGTAAGCCACGTTGAGCTAAGATGATAGGCACACTGAACAGGAGTTTGCGGAACTCATGGGTGGCTTTGCGTGAGTGTTTGGGTTTCAAGCCATTGAAGGATCCGAGTGCTTCAATTTGGCTGAATCCAAGTATTACACATGAGGGGAAAAGTTTGTTCTGGCATGATTGGTACCTGGCTGGGGTGCGGTGGATTGATTATCTTTTCGATGGCGTGAATTGGTTGACGGCTAGGGAGATGGAGTTGAAGTATGACATTCCTACTTTTAGCCTGACAGATTATCGGAAGATCAGGACGGCGGTGAGGGTGGTGGATATGGAAAAGAAAATCAATACGGATATGCTGGGTTGGGAGCCTGGAGCGAGTGGATGTGGCCTTGTTAATTATGTTTATAGGTTGATTGTGTCGAACTATCAGGCTAATGTGGCTTTAAGATTGGATTGGAATTGGAGAAGATATTATGGAGGATGATTGGACGAGTATTTGTGAGAAGGTGAAGTTGTGTTCTTTGAGTCTAGCAGACAGGTTGCGTCAAATTAAGATATTTAATAGGACATATTGGTCGCCTGAGAGAATGATGAAGTGGGGGATGAGTGACAGCTCTGAATGTTGGGCATGTTTACATGAGGTGGGCACCTTTGAGCATGTGTTGTGGGAGTGCTCAAGGGTGAGAGGTCTGTGGTTTGAATTGGAACAGATATGTGAAAATGTTGTTGGCGAGAAGGTTCACATGGCTTTTAAGACCGTAGTGCTGGGTAGTGGGGATTTGTTGGATGATCTGACTACTTCTCAGAAGAAATGGATCTTTTGTGGGGCAATGGTGGGGAAGAAGCTGATTTTGAGACATTGGAAAACCTCTACCCCTGTTACTATTGAGGAATGGATTGCTGAGATGCATTCTCTAGCAGATATAGAGAGAGTGCTGTATCGGAGAGAAAAGAAAGATGCTTTATTTAATAAGATCTGGGGCAGATTTCTGTTATTGTATTAGATTTGTTTTATTGATTGGATTGTGGCTCCTGGAGGGGGGGGGGTGTTTCTGATGTATATAGTTATGTTGTTTTGATGTGATTATGGTATGATGTCTTCTATTTAATTGTACATATGTTTGTGATGTTCTTTTAAAATAACTATTTAAAGGGAAAAAAAGGACAAGCTGGATAAATGAGAATAACCTACCGAGTCCCCTTCAGGTGGTTTTTCGGAAAGGATACAATGATATTCTCCAGCATGGGGTCTGGCATGGATTCACATGCTCATGAATATTCCCCGTCGTCAGGCTGGGAATCCTTTGTAAAGAAAAATCAGTATCAGTTTTGTTTCTGATCTGTCTTTCGTAGTAGTAACCAATCGCTGATCTCTGCGTCATACTGACAACAGCCAATGACTGCCCTCTCCCTAAGCCCAGCCTCTGGCAGCCATCTTCAGATTTTTACCGCACGTTCAAGTGCTGGGATCCTCGTGCTATTGCTCTCGAGCGTTAGTGCTTTTTTCGCGCTTTTTCTTAGGAAAATTTTCTCTTTTTCGGTCAAAAGAGCCTCAAGCTCCACAGAGGGGATCCACGCGTTTCTTTATCCGATCAACGGGGACCCGTGTTGGATTCTTCTACGCCCCTCAAGGGTGAAGTTTTCGTCGAGCCACGCTTTTGGAGGACTCCAGAGTTTCTCAGGCCCTTCCCGAACATGGCCCAGGAGAAGGGAAGCTCGACGCCCGGAAAGCTGTTCAGGGTCTGCCCTGGATGCCGGCTTCAGAATGTCTTTAAGGAGGACGAACACTCCCTTTGCCTTTACTGCCTGCAAGAAGACAAGACACACGTGGAGAAGGACTGTGCGTTTTGCGGCAATATGTCGGAGCGGACCATGAAGGACCGCCATCAGCGTCTCGCCAACTGGCTGGAAGGGAAGAGCCCGTCAGGCGAGAAGAAGAAGAAGAAGAAGTCCGAGCGGTCTTCTAAGACCTTTGAGGGCTCCCCGGCGACGGGGGTCCAACAGAAGGCCAAGCACCGCGAGTCCGCTGGCACTGGGAGCGCCGAACGGTCGGGCTCTATGGGCGCCAGGCAGGGCGCACCCTCCCCGGCGCCATCAACCACGAGCCAACGCTCTGGCTCGGGTAAGAGGAAGGCCGAGCACCCGGTGAAGCTCCTGGAGAGACCCCGGTCGTGCTCGAAGGCCCCATCGGAGGGGGAGCGAGGTGGTGACCCTCCCCCCAAGGAGAAGGCGGTGAGCGCACCTAAGGTGGTGAAAGCCTTGATCCATCCGGCCAAGGCCTCTATCGAGACAGTCGCGGCGGCCCTGGCTCAGCCTGTGGAGGCTACACCAGTGGTGGCAACCTCGGGGCCCAGAATCTCCCTGCCACCACGGAGGGAGTCCTCTTTCATGCCCATCAACAGGACCCCCGTGAAACCTCCGACGGAGAAGAAAAAGGGGGGGCAGGAGGTCGTCGTGGATTCGGCCTCAACCTCTGAGGAGGAGCTGATCGAAGTCTTAGGCCACGGCGCTGGCATGGAAGAAGACCATCCTGTCGGGAGGGACCCCGACGTGGGAGACGACTAGAACGTCGAGGGTGCCGACGGGGCTCCTGATCGCCCGTCGGAACCCCCTCAACCAGTGCCGCAAGACAACTCGGCGGCCATTTTGTTGGCTATACAGTCTTTATGCTCGGAGATGAGGACGAGACTGCCGTTACCACCAACGGAGGAACCGCTCCCGACGGGGGACCCAGAGCCAGGCCCTTCTGGGAGCCCTCCTCTTAAGAGAAGAAGGATTCATCCTCCACCTCCTTTTCAACCTTCGCGCCCTGCTCAGCCCTCCTCCCCGTCCACTACACGTGGGGATGATACGGGGACTGACACCGCTGCGACGGGTACTGACGACTAGGTTTACGACGAAAATCTCCCGTCGTCACCTCCCACCCGGGCTTCCCCGCCCGACGAGATTGGATCGTTTCACGCCATGATCGCCAGGGCATCCGAGCTTTTCCAGCTCTGCCCGGAAGAGAAGAAGGAAGGTTTCCTTTTATCAACAGTGCGAGACCAAGCGGAATACGGTCCTCGCTGTACCTCTACTGGACGATATCTGGGATGAGGGTCTCGCCCTCCTCAAGAACCCATCCACAACGCTGGCTAGAAGGGATCGTTACGAGAAGAAGTACCGGGTCCCGGACGCGGCCCCCTTGTGCCTTCGGGCACAGCCGACCCCGGACTCGGTCCTCTCTGCGGCGGCCAGGAAGAGAGAGGGGAGGGGGGGGCGCGCGGCCTCTACATCAACCTCCCCGCCGGACGGCGAGGGAAAGAAATTGGACACGATGGGACGCAGAGTCATCTCATCGGCAGCGACGACGATTAAGGCTGCCCACGCCTTGGCTATCGTAGCCCGCTACGACAGGGAGTTGTGGTACAAACTCGCCCCCCTGCTGGACTTCCTACCAGACGATAAGAGGGCGGAGGTCCTAGAGATCTTGCAGGAAGGAGAAGTGGCGTCGGACCACGCCATTACGATAGCGACGGACATCACGGACACTGGATTTCGCCAGTTGGGCAACGGCGTGTGCCTTAGGCGGCGTGGATGGCTCAAGGCTACTGACTTCCGTCAGGACGTGCAGACCAGAGTCTTGGACATGCCTTTCGACGGGAGCAACCTGTTTGGGAAAACAGTGGACGATTCCCTACAAGCCATCAAGGCGGACACGGAGACGGCCCGGGCTCTTAGTGTTCTCCAGCAACGACGGCCGCCCTTTCGGAGCGGCGGAGGCAAACGGGGTGCCTCCAAAGGTTCCAATTTCCACCTATCGTCAAGCGGCCCGTTCGTCGTCACAGGAAGCCTACAGGGGACGAGGCAAGTCGGGCGGACCCCACCATCGTCGCCAAGGAGGACAAGGCGGCAAAGCTGCGTCGAAGCAGGACTGAACCGGCCATGGGGTCGGGCCCCCACCGAAGCACCCCGGTGTGAGGCTGGCTGGCGAGCTTCGTCAGAGTGTGGGAGTCCATCTCCACCGACCGTTGGGTGCTGGACGCCCTGGCTCAGGGTCACGCGCTCGAGTTTCTAAAGAGGTGCCCGCGCGTCTCCCCTGTGGCCAGGAAGGAACATCACGTCCCTCAACTTCTCTTGGAGTTAAGGGCGTTGCTCGGGAAGGGCGCCATCGAGCTCGTCCCAAAGAGGCTTCTGGGCTCCCGAGTTTACTCAAGATACTTCCTCGTGAAGAAGAAGACGGGAGGATGGCGTCCCATCCTGGACCTACGACGACTGAACAAATTCATCAAGGCACAGAAGTTCAGGATGGTCACCCTCCAACACGTCCTGGGTCAACTGGAGGAGGGCGATTTCCTGTCGTCATTGGATTTGGAGGATGCCTACTTCCATATCCCCATCCTAAAGGGACACCGAAAGTTTCTCAGATTCGTGGTCTAAGGGCGTCACTACCAGTTCAGAGCCCTTCCCTTCGGATTGAGGTCGGCACCCAGGGTGTTCACCAAGTGCCTCGCACCGTTGGCTGCGCCTACAGGGGATCCACATCTACCCCTACCTGGACGACTGACTCATCCGAGCGAAGACGAAGGAGCTCGGCGTGGAGCACACGGCAACTACTCACGGGCCTGGGATTCTCCATAAACTACGCCAAGTCCCACCTGGTGCCCGTGCAAGACGCACTGTTTCTGGGAGCGAAGCTCGACACAGTGTCGCTTCTGGCCTCTCCGTCGGAGGAAAGGACGAGGGCCATCTTGGGCAAGGTGCAGCGGATGCTGGTTGCGGACGCGGCCAGGGTGAGGTCCATCAAGTCCCTCCTCGGAATGATGTCTTCTTGCATTTATCTCATCCGCCTGTGCAGGCTCCGGATGCGCCCGTTGCAGGAGTTCCTGGACGGGCGCTGGGTCCAGACGATGGGCAGCTTCGAGGAGAGGATCACACTCGACGAGAGTTTCCGACGAGCGATCCGGTGGTGGGGCACCCGTGCGCATCTGACGGCGGGCATGGACTTCCAGACCCCCGGCCACCAGAAGACAGTGACCATGGATGCCTCCCTGGAAGGGTGGGGAGCGCACACCGAAAATCTGCACGCGAGAGGCCTTTGGCTTACGACGGAGAAGTCCCTCCATATCAACGTCCTGGAGCTCCGTGCAGTGTTTTGGGCCCTCAGGTCCTTTCTTCGGTCCCTCAAGGGCAAGGTGATGAGGATCTTCACCGACAACACCACCACCATGTTCTACATGAGGAAGCAGGGCGGTACCAGATCCCCAGCCCTGTCCAAGGAGGCGCAGGATCTGTGGCATTGGGCCGTCGCCCAAGGGATGTTTCTGGTGCCGTTTCATCTGGCAGGAATAAAAAACACCATCGCCGACTCGCTCAGCAGAGAGCTGCGCTCGTGCCACGAGAGGGAACTACGACAGGATCTAGTGGACCGCCTCTTCCGACGGTGGGGCACACCCCTGATCGATCTGTTCGCGACGGCGACAAACTCCAAGTGCCGGAGGTTCGCCAGCAGGTTTCCCCAGCCAAGGAGCATGGGCGATGCTTTCTCGTTCCCCTGGGAGGGCCTGTTTCTATACGCGTTCCCTCCTTTGCCGTTGCTGATCCGGCTCATCAACCAGCTCAAGAGGTCACGGTGCAGGATGATCCTCGTTGCACCTGCGTGGCCGAGGCAGATATGGTTCCCGGACCTTCTGGACTTGTCAGCGTCCCCGTCAATCAAGCTGTCAGTGGACGCGGATCTTCTCTCCAGGGAAGGAGGCGCCATCCTCCATCACGACCCGAAGTTGCTGAACTTGCAGGCCTGGCTCCTGCAGCCTTAGAGTTTGGAGGATACGACATGCCGGCCGACTGCAGAGAGGTTCTTGCAAAGGCCAGGGAGTCCTCAACTCTTAAATGCTATGGACACAAATGGAAGAGGTTCTCTGTCTGGTGCCACGCACAGAAGATTAACCCTCTACGGATTACGGCTCCCCAAGTACTGCCGTACCTACTGACGCTGGCCAAGGCTGGACTGGCGCACGCGTCCGTCAAGATTCATCTTGCTGCGATCTCCCGATACATCAGAACCACGGGAAGGACGTCTTTGTGGTCTCATCGTCTGGTGAAAGAATTCATGAAGGGACTGTTCAGATCGTTCCCGCCGGTGAAGGCTCCGGCCCCGGCGTGGGAGCTCAACGTGGTGCTGACCAAGCTCGTGAGACCTCCGTTCGAGCCTCTGCACTCGGCTCTGTTGAAGTCCTTGTCGTGGAAAACAGCGTTTCTTGTGGCCATCACCTCCGCACGACAGGTGGGAGAGAACCAGGCCCTTTCCTGCAAGCCCCCGTAATTGACTTTTCACGACACGAGGGTAGTGCTCAGGACGCACCCCTCCTTCATGCCCAAGGTGCCGTTGGACTTCCACCTCAACGAACCCTTGGTGTTGCCTGTTTTCTTCCCGTCGCCTTTGTCGCCGGCTGAAAGGACTTTGCACTCGCTGGATGTGGCTAGAGCGCTGAAGTTCTACTTGGACCGCACGAAGTGTTTTCGGAAGACGTCACAACTTTTTGTGAATTTTGGACCTGTCAATCAGGGGAAGGCTCTCTCGAAGGCCTCCATTTCCAGATGGCTCTCCGGCTGTATCATGTACTGTCATCGGTTGGCAAACCGACCGCTGCCTGGCCGTCCGAGAGCCCATTCCACCAGAGCGATCGCAGCTACCACGGCGTTCCTATCTGGTGGGCCCTTGCTGGACATCTGCAGGGCTGCGACGTGGAAGTCGACGCAAACCTTCACGAAATTCTACTGCGTCGATCGGGATTCCAGGGAGGAGTCCAGGGTCGGCCAAGCAGTGCTGCGCAACCTGTTCGCCTAAGGTGAGCCTGGTGAGGAAGTAAGAATTGCTTAATGTTGAGTTTTGGATAATGCTTAATGTTGAGCCTTTGCCAGCTCCCGTGGTTGTGCATGTGTGTACTGCTATGTATTCTTTTATTCATGAGCATGTGAATCCATGCCAGACCCCATGCTGGAGAAGGAACAAGTTACTTACCTGTAACTGTTGTTCTCCAGCATGGGTCTGGCATGGTTTCACATGCGAACCCTCCCGCCTACCCCTCTGCGGCTCTTCACTTGGTCATACTGCCACTTCACGTGCTACCAAATCTGAAGATGGCTGCCAGAGGCGGGGCTTAGGGAGAGGGCAGTCATTGGCTGTGGTCAGTATGACCCAGAGATCAGTGATTGGTTACTACTACGAAAGACAGATCAGAAACGAAACTGATACTGATTTTTCTTTACCGAGGATTCCCAGCCTGACGACGGGGAATATTCATGAGCATGTGAGTCCATGCCAGACCCATGCTGGAGAACAACAGTTACAGGTAAGTAACTTGTTCCTCACTTGCATATCGATACTTCAGTACCTCACTGCACAAACCAATGACAAACTCAGGCCGAATCTCTATTGCTTCTATGTTGATTTTAGCAAGACTTTCGATTTGGTTCACGCACAATTCTTTGGGAAAAGTAGAATGATATGGGCATTGACAAGACTCTACTGTATCCAAAAATTGTACACATACCTCTATTACGGTCTGCTTAAATACTTCAGCGATGTATACTAAATATTGTCAAACAAATAAGGACCATAAACAGGGGGTGTGGCTTGGCCCCCATACTTTATATAACTTGTATATTGCAGACATGAAACAAGATTTTATTACAATAAGTAATTTTCCACCTAAAATGTATGGCATCCTGCTTCCTTAGCTAGCCTATGCCGATATTATTTTATTTGACCAAACTGAAATTGCTCTTTGAAGGCTATGATGAGCTATGCCGGGAAAAAAAGAGATGGTGATCAATATAGGTAAAACCACAACCATGTGCCTGGGGTGAGGGGTGGAGCTACCAGGAAGACCCCAGGGGTGTGGAAATTAAATGATCAGTCATTAGAAAATGTTAATGAGCATTTTACTTGGGTTTTCAGATCACTATTAATCCCCCTTTGTCATACTATGGGGAATACGTGTTAAATAAAACCTGGAATAAATAACTGACTGCAAGACAGTATATCATCCATAGTAGGGGATATAATATCCAAAGTGTATTAGAAATATACTGTACGCCATCATTCTGGGTATTTTATATGCAATGGCAGTTTTGCGTGTGGGCCAAGTGAGTTGGTTAAATCACATTGAGGCGAAAATAATACGTAGAGTGATTAATATGCATCCAGGGGTGCCGGTAGAGGCACTCGGGCTGGAGTATGGTCAGAGCCTGCTTTTTTCACTGTAGCAAGTCCAAAGTTCTTCTTTTTGCAAAAATAACAGTGTAATCTGAACTCCAGTAGTTTGTTAAAATTATTGGGTTCTAAGTTGAAAGACCAGAAAACTAACCGTTTTGTGCTCGAACTGAAACAGAGTGCTCTTCGAGAGTTTGAGGGTTGATGACGATATGTTGGAGGTTGATCCTAATTATGAAACTAAAATAAAAAAGAAGGCTAGACTATGGGATAGGTCTTGTAATGTTGATGCTTTAAATCTGAAGAAAAGATGTGTGGAATACTCCCATCAGAGTTTTGCTAGTACAATACCCTATGGGTACATGGTGAAACTATGTTCAGTGGAACTCAAATGCTTTATCCTTTACCTACATTTTAATATTCTTCCAACTAGGGAGTTTACAGCTAAATGGAACTAAAAGGTAAATAACACAGGTGTATGCCGAATGTGTCATAGTGATATTGAGTCAAGTCACAATTTATTAACAGCAGGCCCTGCTCTTATATAGCGATATAAGAGGCTATGCAGCCTTTGTTACAAAGATAGAGAACATTAGGAGCGATCAATTTTGGTCTACATTGTTTATGGCTGAATCTATTGTCATTGTTGTTAAGACGGATTTCTGAACTCTTTCCTGGTGGCGCAGAAGTTCAGAAGGCCAACCTAATTACTTGGAACAGGATAACCTCTGGACGAGCCAGACCAATCAAGGTAGCGATCGCGGCGGTCAAGACTAGGTCTCAAGAGGGGTGAGGGTAACTGAAAGCCCGCAATGAGCACACAAAGCAAGATCACTTACAAACTACTCCAAACAGTTGTTATATTAAAAATATGTACACATTTATTTCAAGGCCTTTAAAACAATGACCGTAGCGAGAAAATCACAATATAACGATAGTAAACCAACACATACCATATCAACACAATATATATACAAATACAACCAGTCTCAAGCGTTATATGCACGAAATGTGTAGTCCACCTAAAAGGGAGGGAAAACAGGCAGTGCGAAATAATGCTTGGACCCAGTTCACCTTCAGAGGCACCTAACTAGATGGAAGTCCGAGCCCTGCGAAGAGTGGAGCCTTGTGCTCAAAAGTACCTGCACGCGCTGGTGCCAACGGGCAAAAGGAGAAGCTCTTCGAGGGAAATCAGGCAGCTCAGTTTAGTGCACAAAAGAAGAAGAACAAGTTCCGAGACTCAAGCGCAGCCTCCACAGTGGGCAGAAGCAGAGCGCGAGTACGGAAAAGGGTGCTGTTTGACACAGCGGGGAAAAGCAATGGGCTCCTGCAGGAGGGCGACCAGATCCTAGCTATGCTACTCACCGGTCCCCGATGCAAGCAGACCCAGGCTTCTCCGCGTCCGTTTCAGTAGCTGGCAGGTTCAGAAGAGCAGGGAACGCCTCGTCGTCGTGTTGAGTAAAAAGACGTCCCAATTGAAGAAACCCGCACAGTTTGTTACCACAGCAGGGCACGGAGCAGCCGTGTGTATCTGAGCCAAATGTACACTACTCACTTCAGGCCTGGGAACGCCAAGTGTACGAAGCGTGTGAGAGTGACAAGGACTCGAAATACTACACAACCTGGCGGCGGTTACAGAGCAAGACTCCCGTGTAAGCTGGTCAGTCAGCTGGATGGCCCAGAGACGCTTCCGAAGGCTTACTGGCAGGAGATGGGGAAGATGCCGAGAATAGCTGTTCCCGCTATTCCAAGGGTCGAAGTACCAGTACAGGCCTTCTGGTTCGATCAAAGGTGAAATGGGTTTCACAAGGCGACAGCAGTGCAGAGGAGAAGTCCTTCAGCGGGTCACCAGCGATTCCTCGGTCCAGCCTCTTGGTTGCAGGATACTTGGCTCCTGTATTCCTTCGTTCGTGAGAACTCAGGAGATCGACATGGTAGTGGTGTTTCCAGCCCCTTCTTATCCACGGTTCCCTTCGCGCCAAAACGGAGGGGACCCAATGGGAGATCCGCTCATCAACACTCACACCATTCGTGGACCAATCACGGACCACGGTGGTCCCAGGCATTCACATCACCCTAGACTCTCTGGCACCCAGGATGTGTATTGGGACCAGACATCCCAGCCCACATCCTGGAGGCACACACAAGACATGTAGAAGCCCGCGAAAGCATCCGTGTTTCGCGGGAAAGTACATGCCCAAATAAGGAAGGCCCCGGGTCGGCTCGACCTGGGGAAGGTGAAGGGAGCAAGACGGTCAGCGGACAGGACAAAGGAGCCTCGTGGTCTGGCCATTTTGGGAGCCGGGCCACCATTTTGGGTTAAGCGCGAGAAACGTGCTTAGAACGCCAAAAGGAGCTCAAAACACAAACGATCGCTGCCACCATTCCTGTCCCTGAATCACTTACACCGATCAGATACAATCCTAAACGAGTATCTAGGGCCTGTAGAAGGCTAGAGACCCAAGAGAGCTGTAACTTAGCTTACAGTGCCCTCTTGTGTCATGTTGCACGAAAGCCGCAACATGATAAAAGAAACTACAGGAAACAGCGTTCCCCAGTACTGACTGTCTTAAGGGCATGTCAGTTTCCCCGTAAGAAAGGAGCGAAAGCCCAGAGGAGTGCGGCAGAAGGCTGCACTTCTCTGGCAAAGTCAAGAACAAGGTGAAAAACAGCAAAAAGTTTAGGGGTTGCCACATGGAAGGAAAATTACCTACAATTACGAAATCTTTCCTAACAATTGTCGGCAGCTTTTATGATATGGAAGGAAATACTAAAATATTCTGATGCAGGGTCTGTATAGGAATAGGCTGTTACCAATGATGGTTTTTGTGTGAGGGGTTTTGTTTCTCATGTTCATATAGATGATTTGACATGAGAAAATATCTCCTTTGTGGGGGTGTTTAGGGGGAAAGTGGGTGGAAATATTTTTATGGTTGCTTTAATAATGATTCTATGTAAGTGTTGGTTGATGTGATTTAATTATGTAAGTCTACTTTTTTATGTATGAAATATTACAAATGTTTATAAGCTGTGCTAAAAGTTTATAATTAACTATTGCACAATAATAATAAAAAAAATCAGTCTCAAATTTTTCTAAAATTAATTTTTCTTTGAAAAAGTTGTACACGGCTTTGTTGACCACTTAACTCCAAAGGATCAGGAAATATTTTTGTATCACACATTTTCTTGATCTTATATTATGATAAAACAATTAGACTTCGATATATAATCAGTCTTTAGCTTAGATAACGCCTGTTTCACACATTCATAGGTAAAGCATACTGCTGCAGAGCTTCTTCAGAGTCATTCAACTAGTATATAAAGACCAAATATGCTTCTGTGTGAAGATTATGGTAAACATTAGATAACAATTTAGAAAATGAAATTGGAAAACAAAGCAATATTATTAGATAATTTCTTAAGTATAACTTGTAAATAACACTTATCAAAACAGACTTGTGATATTGAGAACTGCATTGTTTACCTTTTTTAAATGTTCCAATCCCCAGAACTCCATTTAAAATGATACTTTGTTACCATCCTTTATGAATCACACAAAACATATATACATATTGATACTGTAACCTATGGAAAAAACCAATGCACTATAGTTGGTGAAAGTAACTGCAATAGTTCTAGTATTTGAATTATTGTCAGATTCATTGTTATTGAAATTCTTTTTCCTTGCTATGTTCAAGATTTGTGTACATGTACTCCAAATTGGGATGTTTTAAATTAATTTAGGTTCTTTCACAATATCTTGCATTTTGTTATTGCTCTCAAAATGTATTATTGCAGAGTTCAAGTTTAAGATATCTAAAATAGACATCTCAAACCGTTACCCTAAAGCAATGCTCCACTATTGATTAATATTTGCATTGAACATTTTATAAACTGAAGCACAACACAGTATCTCTATACGGTAACATCTTACATAGACCACTTCATCAAGCAGTCACTACTGACGGCGAGAAACCCCCAATAATGCTGGGAAATCACCCAACAGAGTCAATAAGAACACATCTCAGGAGGCAATAAGACCAAGTGAGAGTTGTTAGGAAAGATTTCATAATTGTAGGGAATTTTCCTTCCATGTGGCAACCCCTAAACTTTTTGCTATTGTTTTTAACCTTGTTCTTGACTTTGCCAGAGAAGTACAGCCTTCTGCCGCACTTCTCTGGGCTTTCGCTCCTTTTCTTATGGGGAAACTGACATGCCCTTAAGACAGTCAGTACCGGGGAACGCTGTTTCCCGTAGTTTCTTTTATCGTGTTGCGGCTTTAGTGCAACATGACACAAGAGGGCACTGTAAGCTAAGTTACAGCTCTCTTGGGTCTCTAGCTTTCTACAGACCCTAGATACTCTTTTAGGATGGTATTTGATCGGTGCAAGTCATTCAGGGACTCGAATGGTGGCAGCGATCGTTTTGTTTATTTTGAGCTCCTTTTGAGCACGTTTTTCGCACTGAACCCAAAATGGTGGCCTGGCTCCCAAAATGGCCAGACCACGAGGCTCCTTTGTCTTGTCCACTGACCGTCTTGCTCCCTTCACCTTCCCCAGGTCGGGCGACCCGGGGCCTTCCTTATTTGGGCATGTACTTTCCCGCGAAACGTGGTTGCTTTCGCGGGCTTCTACATGTCGTTTGTGTGCCTCCAGGGTGTGGGCTGGGATGTCTGGTCCCAATACACATCCTGGGTGCCAGAGAGTCTGGGGTGGTGTGAATGCCTGGGACCACCGTGGTCCGTGATTGGTCCACGTATGGTATGTGTGTTGATGAGCGGATCTCCCATTGGCTCCCCTCCGTTTTGGCGCGAAGGGAACCGTGGATAAGAGGGAGCTGGAAACACCACTACCATGTCGATCTCCTGAGTTCTCACGAACGAAGGAATACAGGAGCCAAGTATCCTGCAACCCAGAGGCTGGACCGAGGAATCGCTGGTGACCCGCTGAAGGAATCCTCCTTTGCACTGCTGTCGTCCTGTGAAACCCTTTCCTCCTTGGATCGAACCAGAAGGCCTGTACTGGTGCTTCGACCTTTGGAATAGCAGGAACAGCTATTCCCGGCGACTTCATCATCTCCTGCCAAGTAAGCCTTCGGAAGTGTCTCTGGGCCATCCAGTTGACTGACCAGCTTACAAGGGAGTCCTGCTCTGTAACTGCCGCCAGGTTGTGTTGTATTTCGAGTCCTTGTCACTCTCCCACGCTTCGTACACTTGGCGTTCCCAAGTCTGAAGGGAGGAGTGTACATTTGGCTTGAATACACACGGCCGCTCCGTTGTCCTGCTGCGGCAACAAAACTGTGCTGGTTTCGTCGATTGGGACATCTTTTTGCTCTACACGACTACGAGGCGTTCCCTGCTCTTCTGAACCTGCCAGCTGCTGAAACTAACGTGGAGAAGCCTGGGCCTGCTTGCTTCGGGGACCGGTGAGTAGTTTAGCTAGGATCTGGTCGCCCTCCTGCAGTATCCCATTGCTTTTCCCTGCTGTGTAAAAACAGCACCCTTTTGGCCGTACTCGCGCTCTGCTTCTGATCGCTGTGGAGGCTACGCTTGAGTTGCGGAACCTGTTCTCCTTCTGCTGTGCACTAACCCGAACTGCCTGACTTCCTCCGAAGAGCTTCCCCTTTTTGCCCGTTGGCACCGGCGTGGCAGGTACTTTGAGCACAAGGCTCCACTCTTCGCAGGGCTCGGACTTCCATCTAGTTAGGTGCCTTTAAAGGCGAACTGAGTTTAAAGCGTTATCGCACTGCCTGTTTTCCTTTCCTTTCAGGTGGACTACATATTTCGTGCTTTAAACGCTTGCGACTGTGTATTTGTATATATATTGTGTTGAAATGGTATGTGTTGGTTTAATATTGTGATATTGTGATTTTCTCGCTACGGTCGTTGTTTTAAAGGCCTTAAAATAAATGTGTTTATATTTTTGATATAACAACTGTTTGGAGTAGTTTGTAAGCGCTCTTGCTTTGTGTGCTCATTGCGGGCTTTCAGTCACCCTCACCCCTCTTGAGACCTAGTCTTGACCGCCGCGATCGCTACCTTGATTGGTCTGGCTTGTCCAGAGGTTACCCTGTTCCAAGTAATTAGGTTGGCCTTCTGAACTTCTGCGCCACCAGGACAGAGTTCAGAAATCCGTCTTAACAAATTGGTGTACAGCGGTGGGATACGACTGAAGGTATCCAGTGTTGCGCTCGAACTAAGGCATTTCAGGTTATTCCAAACAGTACACGTAGTGAATTGTTGTAATATAACTTTAAAAAGGCCATAGTCCATCAAACAGTATGGAAGCAAATACCTTGTTAACTTTAAATGCTTCCAAATCAGAAACGCTGAAAAAGATGTGTGCGGAGAGAGGTGTTTCCTCTCAAGGCACAAAATTGGAAATGATCCAGAGAATCGTGGCGTGGCAAGAAGCGCAGCTTGACGCTATAACTTCCGAGGACAGTGCAGAAGGTGGTGGGGCTGCTCTCACTGGCAGAACCGACGGTTCTGCCGCTGCACTGATCCATCGCGACCACGAGGACAGGGAGGATGTAATGTCTAATGTTTCCTCTGCCAGTGTTGATGGGGAGGCTATGCTTGAATTCAAGAAGCAAGAGCTGCGGTTTAGGCAGCAGGAGCTTGAATTCAGCATAGCCAAACTAAAAATCGAACAGGCAGAAAAGCAGAAAGACAGGGATCACCAGTTGGAACTGGCCAAGCTTCAGGTTGCAAATGGATCCAAGGGTCCTAGACATGGGTCTGGGGCTTCCTCTCATCCACGGTTTCCAAAAGATCTGCTCAGTGTGTATGAAGAGAGGAATGACATTATGGACTGGCTGAATGCGTTTGAGTATGCATGCGAGGTCCAGGAAGTTGACAATGCTGATAAGATTGCGTGGTTGCTCAGTAGACTGCCCCATTCTGGCTGCAGTGCCATTATGGAAATGTCGAACGCTGAGCGGGCTGATTTCGCAATGTTAAAGCAAACTCTCATTTTAAAGTTTGGGAAGACTCCGGCCCAATATTTAAAGCGTTTTCGAGAGTATAAGAAAAAGGAAGGTGGTACTTGGGTATCTTATGTCGCTGAATCTTTGAAAAACTTAACTGGCTGGGTCGAAGGTTATAAGGTTTCTACCTTCGAAGGCATGATAAATCTTGTCATGCTGGAACATATTTTTGCTTCTTCTTCCCCGGAGCTTAAGCAGCATTTGGCCGATTCGAAGGAGATAGATCCTAAGAAGCTGGCCATTGCAGCAGACTTATGGGTGTCACATCGAGTGTCCCATAAGGACAAAACTCATCCTGGTAAGCAGGAGGAAGGGAAAAAGTCCAAAGATATGGAGGGTGGGGAATCTGCTAAATCTTCTTCCCATAAGGGCCACAAAAAGAAAAACAAGGGTAAGACACAAGAGAACTCACAGGGTAGTGGAGGTTTGCCTCCGAAACAGAACTCTGGTTACAATAAGCCTCCCTACGTAAACAGACCCAATGGGGCTTGTTTTTCTTGTGGAGCAACTGACCATGTGAAGGGGGATCCCCGTTGTAAGGTTAGACCTTTGGGGGTCCACTCCGCTAATCTGGCCTTCTCCTCCTACGAGGAAGAAGAGATTACAGGAGCATCCTTCTCCTCAGACTCATTTCCCAGCGGAATAGAGGCTGAGGTAGTTTTAGTGTCCCTGGGAGCCTAAAGTCGCAGAGGCTTATGCTAGGATTCCGGATAATACCAAGCACTACTTTAAAGACAGTGTGCTGATCAATGGAGTGGATACTCCAGCTCTTAGGGATAGTGGGTGCAGTCGCACTGTAGTGGATTCTACCTTGGTAGACTCAGAGGAAGTTTCCAGAGCTACTCTGATGCCCACTAAGTTGGCTGACGGCCCCCTCCGTATGTTTCCCGTGATCCCTGTAAATCTTACTTTAAATGGTACAGCAGTCAGGATTCCAGTGAGCATTCAGAGAAACGTCCCGGGAAAGGTCTTGTTGGGCAATGATCTCAGAGCTTTAGGGCTCGTAGGAGACACTGCCGAAAGACCCTACACACGGTCTCAAGCACGAGCAGCATTGGCCAAGTCCAATACGCCGCCCCAGCCGAAGGGGAAACCCAAGGCGAAAGGAGTCTACAAGTCAAGACGAGGGAAAGAGAATATTCCCCCGAGCTCGCCTACCACTGCGGTGGAGGAAGTTGGTCAATCGCCCGGGCCTGACGAGGAGGTGGCGATGCCTGAAGTATTCGACCCCAACGATCATCCTGAACTAAAAGACTTGTTAGTTGAAGGAGGTCCTGATAGGGACGAATTCAGTAAAGGCCAACGTGAGTGCCCATCTCTGGAAGGCCTAAGGAGACAGGCCTGCTCCCAGCTTGAGGGTGAACCTCCTGGGATGCATAGGATTTACCAGGAAGGTGGACTCCTGTATAGTGAGCCCACAGAGTCTACAGAAGGAGACCATAGGAGGTTGGTGGTTCCCCTTGCTGTTAGGCCCTTCCTCCTGCAGTTGGCGCATGAAGTTCCCCTTGCTGGTCACCTCGGTATGAGGAAGACCAAGCAAAGGTTATCCATGCACTTCTACTGGCCCAAGATGGGGGAGCAAGTAGAAAGTCACTGCAGGAGTTGTGCCGCCTGCCAGTTGTCTGGTAAGGTTGGCGCGACAATCCAAGCTCCGTTGGTACCGCTCCCAGTTCTGGGGGTACCATTTGAAAGGGTAGGGATCGACATGGTTGGTCCCCTTGACCCGCAAACATCCTCAAGCAATAGGTTTATCCTGGTGCTGGTCGACCATGCAACCAGGTATCCTGAGGCCATCCCATTTACAACTGTAACTGCCAAGCCAGTTGCAGAAGCTTTACTCGGCAGATTTACTAGGGTTGGCTTCCCTAAAGAAATTGTGTCGGATCATGGCAGCAACTTTATGTCGAAGTATAGGCAGGCTATGTGGAAAGAATGTGGGGTCACCTACAGGTTCTCTTCTGCATACTGCCCCCAGACCGATGGTCTGGGGGGGCGTTTCAACAGGACGTTAACGAGCATGATTGGGGCTCTGGAGGAGCCTCAGAGAAGAAAATGGGATCTTCTTGTTTCATGCTTACTGTTTGCCTACCGAGAGGTACCACAGGAGGGTGTTGGCTTCAGCCCCTTCGAACTTCTGTTCGGTCATCCCGTACGGGGACCCTTAGCCATCATCAAAGAGGGATGGGAGATGCCCACTCCCCCTGTTACTACCAACGTAGTTGATTATGTGCTGGGGCTCAGAAAACGGATGGTACCTCTGATGGGCTTGGCTAGTGATAAATTGAAGGCAGGACAAGCGCTGGTGAAACATTGGTACGACCAGAAAGCTTCCCTCATCAACTTTACACTTGGTCAGCAAGTCCTGATCATGAATCCCATAAGGCCTCGAGCTTTTCAGGACAAATGGTCAGGCCCTTACCCAGTGGTGGAGCCCCTGGGTGAGGTTAACTATTCAGTGGACCTTGGAAGGCCTGGACAGGCTCCCAAAGTGTTTCACATGAATAGGCTGAAGGCTTTCGGCCCAAGCGTCGAAATCGCAGCACTGCTACTTGCTTCAGCCGTTGAGGAAGAGGAGTTTGAACCTCTCCCCGACCTGTTCAAAAGCAGTCCTTCAGAAAGCTCTTTTGAGGGTGTCCGAGTGGCCCCTCACCAAAATGGACAAGGCTCAGTGGTTTACCTTGGACATGAAGTAGGTGGAGGGAGGAGACAGCCTCTACTCAGTCAGGTACAAGCAGTACAAGACTGGCCTACCCACACTACGCAAACCCAAGTGAGAGCCTTCTTAGGACTCACGGGGTATTACCGCAATTTTGTGGCAGACTATGGCACCATAGCTGCTCCTCTGACTGCCCTCACAACTCCGAAGAAACCCAAGAAGGTAACTTGGACTGACGAGTGTGAGAAGGCCTTCAATGGCTTAAAAGACTCCTTGTGCCAGGCCCCTGTGCTCAGGGCCCCTGATTATCAAAGACCTTTTATCGTGCAGACGGATGCCTCTGACACTGGGATAGGAGCTGTACTATCACAAGTAGATGAGAAGGGTAAGGAACACCCTATCGGTTTTATTAGTCGCCAGCTTAAGGACAGAGAGCTCAGATGGTCCACGGTAGAGAAAGAATGTTTCTCTGTTGTGTGGGCCCTAAGGAAGCTGAGGCCCTACCTCTATGGGACCCACTTCACTGTGCAGACTGACCATAAGCCGTTAAAGTGGCTAATGAACATGAAGGGGGAGAATCCAAAGTTGCTTAGGTGGTCCATAAGTCTACAAGGCTTCGACTTCACTATTGAGCATAGGCCAGGTGTCCAACATAGCAATGCTGATGGGTTGTCCAGAATGTTTAACCGACCTGAACAAGAGACTCATCCAGGGGTGGATTAGTTCCCCCCTGTCCATAGTCTGGGAGGGGCGAGTGTTAGGAAAGATTTCATAATTGTAGGGAATTTTCCTTCCATGTGGCAACCCCTAAACTTTTTGCTATTGTTTTTAACCTTGTTCTTGACTTTGCCAGAGAAGTACAGCCTTCTGCCGCACTTCTCTGGGCTTTCGCTCCTTTTCTTATGGGGAAACTGACATGCCCTTAAGACAGTCAGTACCGGGGAACGCTGTTTCCCGTAGTTTCTTTTATCGTGTTGCGGCTTTAGTGCAACATGACACAAGAGGGCACTGTAAGCTAAGTTACAGCTCTCTTGGGTCTCTAGCTTTCTACAGACCCTAGATACTCTTTTAGGATGGTATTTGATCGGTGCAAGTCATTCAGGGACTCGAATGGTGGCAGCGATCGTTTTGTTTATTTTGAGCTCCTTTTGGCGTTCTGAGCACGTTTTTCGCACTGAACCCAAAATGGTGGCCTGGCTCCCAAAATGGCCAGACCACGAGGCTCCTTTGTCTTGTCCACTGACCGTCTTGCTCCCTTCACCTTCCCCAGGTCAGGCGACCCGGGGCCTTCCTTATTTGGGCATGTACTTTCCCGCGAAACGTGGTTGCTTTCGCGGGCTTCTACATGTCGTTTGTGTGCCTCCAGGGTGTGGGCTGGGATGTCTGGTCCCAATAGACATCCTGGGTGCCAGAGAGTCTGGGGTGGTGTGAATGCCTGGGACCACCGTGGTCCGTGATTGGTCCACGTATGGTATGTGTGTTGATGAGCGGATCTCCCATTGGCTCCCCTCCGTTTTGGCGCGAAGGGAACCGTGGATAAGAGGGAGCTGGAAACACCACTACCATGTCGATCTCCTGAGTTCTCACGAACGAAGGAATACAGGAGCCAAGTATCCTGCAACCCAGAGGCTGGACCGAGGAATCGCTGGTGACCCGCTGAAGGAATCCTCCTTTGCACTGCTGTCGTCCTGTGAAACCCTTTCCTCCTTGGATCGAACCAGAAGGCCTGTACTGGTGCTTCGACCTTTGGAATAGCAGGAACAGCTATTCCCGGCGACTTCATCATCTCCTGCCAAGTAAGCCTTCGGAAGTGTCTCTGGGCCATCCAGTTGACTGACCAGCTTACAAGGGAGTCCTGCTCTGTAACTGCCGCCAGGTTGTGTTGTATTTCGAGTCCTTGTCACTCTCCCACGCTTCGTACACTTGGCGTTCCCAAGTCTGAAGGGAGGAGTGTACATTTGGCTTGAATACACACGGCCGCTCCGTTGTCCTGCTGCGGCAACAAAACTGTGCTGGTTTCGTCGATTGGGACGTCTTTTTGCTCTACACGACTACGAGGCGTTCCCTGCTCTTCTGAACCTGCCAGCTGCTGAAACTAACGTGGAGAAGCCTGGGCCTGCTTGCTTCGGGGACCGGTGAGTAGTTTAGCTAGGATCTGGTCGCCCTCCTGCAGTATCCCATTGCTTTTCCCTGCTGTGTAAAAACAGCACCCTTTTGGCCGTACTCGCGCTCTGCTTCTGCTCGCTGTGGAGGCTACACTTGAGTTGCGGAACCTGTTCTCCTTCTGCTGTGCACTAACCCGAACTGCCTGACTTCCTCCGAAGAGCTTCCCCTTTTTGCCCGTTGGCACCGGCGTGGCAGGTACTTTGAGCACAAGGCTCCACTCTTCGCAGGGCTCGGACTTCCATCTAGTTAGGTGCCTTTAAAGGCGAACTGAGTTTAAAGCGTTATCGCACTGCCTGTTTTCCTTTCCTTTCAGGTGGACTACATATTTCGTGCTTTAAACGCTTGCGACTGTGTATTTGTATATATATTGTGTTGAAATGGTATGTGTTGGTTTAATATTGTGATATTGTGATTTTCTCGCTACGGTCATTGTTTTAAAGGCCTTAAAATAAATGTGTTTATATTTTTGATATAACAACTGTTTGGAGTAGTTTGTAAGCGCTCTTGCTTTGTGTGCTCATTGCGGGCTTTCAGTCACCCTCACCCCTCTTGAGACCTAGTCTTGACCGCCGCGATCGCTACCTTGATTGGTCTGGCTTGTCCAGAGGTTACCCTGTTCCAAGTAATTAGGTTGGCCTTCTGAACTTCTGCGCCACCAGGACAGAGTTCAGAAATCCGTCTTAACAAGAGTGATAGGTTTTTTATCTAAAATGAGGGCAAGCAGAATCTACTCTGTTCACGCCGAGAGCGCTCTGCAGAAAACATGTTACACTTTGGTTATATTCACAAAAAACGTCATCATCGTGGGAAGGCCTAGGGGGTACAAGAGAGATTCGGATTGAACACTAAGGGCAGGCATGTATAGGTGCCATCGGGTCCGAGGCGACCGATTGGCCTGAGGGCACGTGATGAGATGACGTGGTGTGCGGGGTCACTCTGTCAGCTGGGCTCATCAGCCTTGTATTCCACGTTGCCTTTTATGTATCCTTTGACATCCTAGCCTCGTAACATTTGCCCTTGTGGCCATGCACTCTCATTCATTCAGAACTCTGATCTGTTTGTCCAGAGGAAAGGCCTTTATCTGAGCACTTGTGAAAACAGGGTTCAAAGGCAGGTTATTTATTACTAGTCATGAATTAACTGTCTTCCAACAAATGTGAAGCTTTCCTTGTTTAACCAATTCTAAATATACTGGCTGAGGGGTAGAGCTCATGGGGTCATTGTATGGTCAAAGATGTCCACTTGATAACAACAAAGGGGTTTCAGAATAGATGGTTGAAATGACCAGGTCACAAAAAGGTGCATATCATTATAGACATAAGTTTCCTCGTTGGGGGTTCAGTGATTGAATGTCCAACCATCACTAACTCTCCGTTGACTGGAGAGACTCGAGGCCTCCTTGCAATTTGGTTCCATGTTGCAAAAATAAATTGGGGCCTTTCAAACACAATTTTACATGCAGGCTTTTTGCGCGTGGCTTGCTGTGTTGCACTTAAGTCATACCAGTTTGTCACATGCTATATTTTCCATTTGACTAGACGCTCTCATTATAACAGAAGGGAAACGAAAGAATACTTCTCCAGCATTGGATCTTTCATAGATTCAGATGCTTGAATAGATTCAGATGCTTGAATTTTCCCAGTCGTCAGACTGGGAATCCTCTGTGATAAATAATTAAAAGAACATTTTTAATATACATACACTGCCAACCAGCAGTGCATGTAAATAGCCTATGAGCCATTCTATTGTGTAGTCCCCCCACCTCACTTTGTCCCTTTATGGCCCCAACCAATGAGGTGGCAGGGCTTAAGCTCCGCCCCTGGCAGCCATCTTCAGATTTTTCACCGCAGTCTAACAGACACAGGGAATCCTCAAGCTCTCTCAGCTTTTCAAATCTTTTCTACTTTTGTGTGGTATATATCTTTTTCAAATATATTCCATTTTGTTCCCCTTCTTAGGGGCTTTGTTCTCAGTGAAACCTTGAGACAAAAAATTTCTGTTTTGACTCAAAATCATCGTGTGAACTTCCTCTTCAGAAATGGCTGCACCTCAGGCTGTCCAGAAGCCGTCCCTGTTCAGGGACTGCACGAGGTGCAACAAGAAATGGGTTTACATGACAGACCTCCATGAACACTGCATTTATTGTCTGTACCCACATGACATTCAGAAATGTGATATTTGTAAGACATTTTCCACCAAATCCCTTCAGGACAGGCATAGAAGACTCCTTTTACACCTGGAAGCCAGGGATCAATCTTCGGGCGAAGAGTCTGTCAGGACAGCTCCTGTCCAATCCAGCATTCCATCTGAGAGGCAAACCTCAAAGAGAAGGTCCTCTTCAGTGGAAAGGAGTTCCTCTCCCATGGCCAAGAGTAAGCGGAAACTGGAATTGATACCCTTTCAGCCTCTGATGGACTCATCAAGCCAGAAAAAGTCATTCATCAGCAAAATCTGCCTCCAGAGGTGAGGAGGAGTTTGCGAAAAACAGGGGGGGGGGCAGTCGTTGATGGGGAAGCCGTCCACGAGCGAAGGGAAAGCTAAAGGCCCCTCATCGGCAATACCATCGATGAAACCGCAGTTGAGAAACCCAGAAGGAGAGACTCACCGGGTGAGGCCTCACCACCAGATGATCTGGTTTCTTTCCACACCATAATAGGCAAAGCAGCAGAATTGTTTAAAATTCATGTTTCTTCTGAAGAAAGGAAATCGGTGCTCTATGAGCGCAGGGACAAACGCAGGAGAATGGTGACCACCATCCCTCTCCTTGATACCATCTGGGAGTCTGGATCCAAGATCCTATCTACGCCCTTCTCTATTCTGGCTCTGGTGTCCAGACCAGAGAAGAAATATAAAGCTCCAGAATCTACACCGCTTTGTTTGAGGGGTCATACAAAACGGACTCTTATCACAGTGGCGGCGAGAAAGAAACTAGCCAATCCCGCCTTACCCCTGTCGGCACCACCGGACAAAGGCAGGCGTAAGCTAGAAGCCACGGGCAGGAAAGTATCATCTTCTGCATCGCTTACCATTAGAGCGGGTAATGCGCTGGCCATGACCGCAAGGTTTGATCGCAAGCTTTGGCTCCGCATGTCCAAATTGGCGAAGCAACTACCACCAGAGCTCCAGGAGGAGGCTAGGTCAATAATCGCTGATGGTGAAGCAACATCAGATCATATGATTGATCACAACGGTTGATGTGGCCGAATCTGGCTTCAGACAGATGGCGCACGGCCCAGTACTTAGAAGACAGGCTTGGATGAAGGCTACTAATTTTAGGCCTGAAGTTCAAGCGCAGATACTAGATATGCCCTTTGATGGACAAGATCTCTTTGGAAAGAAGATAGACTACCATCTGAAGGGAATCAAAGCAGACGCGGACACAGCCTGAGCCATCAGTTCTTTGAAGGACAAAAATAAGGATCATCGTTCTTTTTGTCCATTCAGAGGCTCGTCTTCCAAATGCAGAGGATACGGTCGCTCCTTGTATGGGCAGAAAGTACAAGGCGGCACGTACCAAGACAATAACCATCAGTCATCCAACAGATACGCCCATAGAGGTCACAAGGCAAGCAAAACTGACTATCAAACACTTTCCCCTCAACGCCACACTCCGGTGGTGGCGGGGGGAAGGGTGAGCCAGTTTTTCCAGCGCTGGCAGGTGATCCGAAAGGGTCACGTCTTAGAATTTCTAGACCAACCTCCTTCCCTGCCTCCAACTTCGCACAGGGTGCATATGTTACGGCAAGTCATGTCCGAAGTGCAAAAACTACTCCAGAAGGCAGCAGTAGAATCGGTGCCGTTCACTCAGAGGGGAAAGGGTTTTTACTCCAGCTTCTTCCTCATCAGAAAGAAAAACGGTCAATGGAGGCCCATCTTATACCTCGGGGCACTCAACAAATTCATCAAACACATAACATTCAAGATGGTGGCTTTACATGGGTGCTACCTTGGTTAAACAAGCACGACCTCTTGTCCACTTTAGACTTGGAGGACGCATACTTCCATGTGCCGATCCATCCAGCGCACACAGTTCCTCAGGTTCACGGTGGGAGGGCTTAATTTTCAGTTTTGAGTGCTCCCATTCGGTCTAAAATCGGCACCGTGAGTTTTCACAAAATGCTTGACGCCTGTAGCTGCAAGTCTCATGAGGGCAGGAACGGAAGTCTTTCCTTACCTGGACGATTGGCTGATAAAGGCAAGTTCCGCCGCAAGGGCTCGCTCAGCAGTGTCAAGGACTATCGACCTCCTAAAAGAGTTAGGTTTTTCCATAAACAACACAAAGTCCTGCCCCGTTCCCAGCAAAACAGCTCTTCCTGGGAGCTGAGCTAGATACCAGCATTCCCAGGGTGAGGCCATCGACGGAAAGGGTAGCAGCGATTCTACACTCAACATCGAGCTTCCTGGAGAAAGAGACAAACTCTGTACGCTCTTACAAATCTCTTCTGGGCATGATGTCATCGTGCATATTCCTCATACCAAACTGCAGGCTACGCATGAGACCAGTTCAGGAGGCCCTGGACCACCAATGGAAACAAGCTCTTGGACACTGGGAGGACATCGTCAAGATTCCATTGACGTTGCACAAAGCTCTTCGGTGGTGGAATGTTCCGAGAAATCTTCTGCAGGGGATGCCATTTCAAGCACCGACATCGACCCTTCTGCTGAGGACGGACGCTTCCTTATCGAGCTGGGGTGCTCATCTTGCGAACCTCTAAACCAAGGGCACTTGGTTGACACAAGAGTCCCAACTTCACATCAATGTGTAAGAGCTCAGAGCCATATGGTTGGCGTTGAAAGTCTTTCTACCGGTGATAGCTGGTCAAGTACTTGCAGTCCAGACAGACGTGACCTCCATGCACTACACAAACATGCAGGGAGGCACGAGATCAGAAATCCTATCACAGGGAGCCAAACAGCTATGGGCATGGGCCTTGCATCACAAAGTGCAAATCAAGGCAGATCATCTTCCGCGAGTGGACAGTGTCCTAGCGGACAGACTAAGCAGGGAATACACATCGTCCCACGAATGGTAACTGGATGAAAAGGAAACCCAACAGATTTTTGTCTTATGGGGCCAACCACATATTGACGTTTTTGCCACCAGGAACAACAAAAGTGCAAGAGGTTTTCCTCGAGATACCCGGAGTATCAATCACTGGGAGACACGCTCTCAGTGAATTGGACGGGGAAGTTCCTTTATGCTTTTCCTCCCATTCCCCTCATGGTGAGGGTACTTTGCAGAGTGAAAGAACAGGATTGTTCTATGATCCTAATCGCACCGGATTGGGCGCGGCAAGTCTGGTACTCTACGCTGCACCATTTATCCCGTCAGCCCCCAATTCGCCTTGAAATGCATCCATATCTGTTGACACAACAGAACCTCAAGCTTCTCCACCACGACCCGAGGAGCCTATCTCTCAAGGCATGGTTCCTGGTCAGCGCAAACTGATGAACCTGAAGCTTCCATCGGAATGCTGGGATATCATCAGGGCCGCGAGAGCCCCTTCGACACAAGTTGCCTACACCAGGAAATGGACCTGTTTCTCCAAATGGTGTGAGAACTCTGAAATCGATCCTCACAGTCTCGGTTGATCAGGTGCTGCGCTACATGTTGTACCTAGCCAAGACAGGGCTCTCGTTGCCCTCCATCAAGGTCCATCTGTCAGCCACACGACAACCCCGGGGATGCAATCCCTGCTTTCTTTACCGGCAGTTAAAGTCATCCTGAAAGGGTTGATGCGTACTTATCCTCCTACGCCTTCACCAGTTCCGAGCTGGAGCCTCAAAACCGTCTTGACAGCCCTCATGCAACCTCCCTTCGAACCCATACACCGGTGCAAAATAAAATTCTTCTTGTCCTGAAAAACAGCTTTTCTGATAGCCATCACATCAGCCAGAAGGATCAGTGAGTTACCATCACCTCAGCCAGAAGGATCAGTGAGTTACAAGCTTTTTCTTCTGAGCCTCCGTTTACTTTGTTCCAGAAGGGCCGCGTCATCTTAAGGCCACATCCTAAGTTCCTCCCCAAGGTGCTTTCGGAGATGACACTCCCTGAGCGCATTGTTTTACCAACCTTTTTCCAGAATCGCGCTTCTAAAGCGGAAAGAACATTACATTCTCTAGACGTTTCTAGAGTATTGAGGTTCTATTTACAGAGAACCAAGGAGTTCGGCTCCTCGAACCAACTCTTCATTGCCTTCTCTGGCTGAACCAAAAGCCAACATATCTCTAAACAAATTCTGGCACACTGGGTATCGTCTTGCATCACCCACTGCCATTGGCTTAAAGGCGACCCTCTAATTAGACCGCCATCTGCATACTCCACCAGAGGAAGGGCGGCGTCAACGGTATTCCATGCAGGGGTAGCCTTGAAGGACATATGCAGAGCCGCCACGTGGAGCACTGTGCACACCTTCGCGAAACACTACTGCCTGGCTGAAGACACCAACAAAGAAACTGCAGTTGGGCCGACAGTGCTCCGCCATCTCTTTGCATAAGGTAGGACCAGCCTCCTTTCCCGAGGTATGTAATCGTTGTGTTGCTGCATGGCAAAGGTTTGATCAGAAATATGTTTTTTCTGTATTTATGCATTGGCATGTTTAACTGCTTGGTATTCTATTCAAGCATCTGAATCTATGAAAGATCCAATGCTGGAGGAGTCTTAGTTACTTACCTGTAACTGTATTTCTCCAGCATTGGTATCTTTCATAGATTCACATGCGCCCGCCCACCTCCCCTGAGAGGCTGCTCCTATGCTTGGCATCCATCATAATGTAACATCTACGATACAAAATCTGAAGTTGGCTGCTGGGGGTGGAGCCTAAGCCCTGCCAGCTCATTGGTTGGGGCCATAAAGGACCAAAGTGAGGTGGAGGGACTACACAATAGAATGGCTCATAGGCTACAATGGGCTATGTACATGCACTGCTGGTTGGCATTGTATGTATATTAAAAATGTTCTTTTAATAATTATTTATCACTGAGGATTCCCAGTCTGACAACGGGGAATATTCAAGCATGTGAATCTATGAAAGATACCAATGCTGGAGAAATACAGTTACAGATAAGTAACTAAGACATCAAGAAATAAAACCGATCTTTGACTCAGTGTTCATTTACGTACAGGAAAGGCAGGTTGCAGCTTAGGGCCTGTGGGTTCATTTTAAACTGGAAGTGTGGCCTACTGAAAATGAGTAACTTCTAAGTTGTGTTTGCACGATATTACACATCTATTTACATCTGAACCTATAAAAAGTGAGGTAGCGTGATGCTGGTGTGTACAGTTTTACATTTAGTTGTGTGTTGGACTATTACAGACAATTACTATGAACATCTCTGTATCACAAATTAACATGTATCATGCTTTTGTCGTGGCGGGCAGGCATAGGGACTTTTAATTATACACGCGTATGCATTCGTATTGTTCATTCCTGGAACCATTACCCCACCATTAGGTTTATACGATTTCACATAAAAAGGCGCGTTCACTCTATTCATATTGAAGATTCACGGCCTCAATTATGTTTTTCTTTAACTGTTGGTTCTGCCCCAGGGGGCATGGGGATTGTGTTTTTATGGCCAGGGTCTGCGGGGTGTGGGGCAGGTTTATAGAGACAAATAGATTTTGCTCTGGCCCCTGCTCTGGGCTAGTGAAGTGGGACAGAAGGCAGAAGATACAGTGAGGATTTTGTTGCATTCTCGCAGCTGGTCTTTTCACGGGAACCAAGCAGTCGTGGAGACGGCACAGGGGAGGAGGTGGGGGGAGGAACTTGCTCAATGCGCCTAACGGGGAGAGCTGCAGATTCAAGTGAAAACTTCACGACTGTTTTAACATTGTAAAATGGAGTCAGATTTACAAACTGGACTCTTATTCACTTCTGGCCTCACACTATTATGAGGGGCGTTACACAGGGGTCACAGTTCCTAGGGGTATTCCTGCACGAGTGCTCCGTGGCCGGGGCCCTGAACCCAAAGCAGCCGCGGCTGGGTCTACTCTGGAAGTGTTTGAATAGTGGCAGGGTTCAAAATGCCCCTCCTTCCACACATTTCCCCCCCCTTTTGTTACTTAAGTAACAAATACTGTAAATGCCCCAATCTCTTACGCTTGTCATCCTCTGCTACAGCTTCATCCCATGCAGGTGTCCCCTTTATTGGCATCTATGCCCTGCATACCGCCCTGAGGCTGTGCCCTCTTCTAGCGAATTCATCAGGGGTGCAGCTCATGTAGATGCACCCTCCATCCCTGTTCAGGTCCACCCATGCTTCCTTGTACCATTGTAATTCTATGGGTTCCTTTATGGTTGTGTTATAGGCTATCCACTATATGCCCTGTGTTGTATATGGCAGTCATTCTATTCTTGGGCTCTGTACTATCTCCTGTTTGCACCTCCTGCCTCATGTTTAATTGTGCCACAGCATTTGCACGTCCCATTGTCCCCATCGTCAGTGCACCATTTAGTACTAGATTTGCCCAACATCGGAGTCCCAGTTGACGCACACAAAAAAATGGGGAGCAAAAAGACGATGAGTGGTATGAGGAGTTTTACCGTCATCCCGAGTCAGGAAGGTACCCATGAAAAAAGATTGTCGAACCAGGTGCTGGGCTGTGCTCCTCCTTCGTCCTTCATCCACTCGCCGAGGTCGTGCCCTGCTGCTATCACATGTGAGAGGGAGCCGTTCTCAGCGTCTGCAGAAGGTACAAATGTACAACATGCGCTCCTGATTTTTCAGCAAACGCCTCCATCGATTGCTGTTAATAGATCCAGCATGTATCAGTTCTGCATTGTCATTAATCGCAGGGCTCCAGGTTCCACTTTGATGACATTGAACCCTTCTTCAGTGTCGTTGGCCAATTGGATGAGTTCCCACCTTGTGATTTATAGCCACTTGGTGTTTGCTCTTGCTTGGATGCTGGGAACGAGGGACGCAAATAAATGTCTCTACGGAGCTGAATATCTGAATCGATCCGGTATTTGGGCCAAAAGTTCTGAGGACTTGGCTGAAATGTAGTTTGTTTCGCTTCTTTCTCTGGAGTGGATGTTGTATACCTTCCTTGTCTATTGCACACAGAGGAGCCTTTTCCGGCGGCGTCGGTTATGGTTCCTCTTGGATTGCTGCATGTTTACTTCCTTCATGGATGTGGCTCTCAGGGATCCCCTGAGCGCAGAATGCAGTGTTGCCAGGGAGCACGTGCCTCTCCATGATTGCGGGAGATGCAGGTACGCCATGTTGCCGCAGACCCAATATGTGTTAATCATTGCCGCTGTTCCCTTTTTCATGTCGGGTATTGGAGTTTTGCTGCAGTTTTTGTTGTTCCCCATGTCCCTTTTCCCTTCTCCATGGAAGCATAGTTCATACGAAATGTTTTTCTGCAGCTTGAAGGGTTTCTCGATGACGGTGACCCACGTGAGTTTGCTTATGTGTTCAGTCCATATAGGGGCGCATGTTCTCTGTACCCATGAGTTTTTCTTCAGACAGTCCTTGCAGCGCTTCTGCTTTGCACAATATTTCTTCCTTATGCCATTTATTGTCCACATATAATGTTCCCTTTTATTACCAGAAAAGGCTCTTTAACGCAAACCTCTTCTTGGAGCCGGGAGTAACATGTCCGCTCGTTCTGCAAAAGTTCGAATGAAACTGTGTGCTTTAAGTATTTTTGATCCTGCATAGCGCAAGATGTAGGAGACATTGGTGGGCCTCTGCAAATGGAATTTCTTGTGGCAGTAATACCTTGGGAGTGCCTGAGGCATGGGGTATGAGTGAGCAGACATAGCAGCTCTCATTAGTTGTCTGCTTTGCCGTGTTGCTCATGTCTGCATACCACTTATTCATTTGGTGGGGCTGCTGGGGATCATCCCCTTTGTCTAAGCCGAATTTATAATGCTCCTCCCAACTTTCTCTTGTTTCCCTCTTCTTTCTTCTAGGCCCCCCTCCCTCAGTCCCCGGGCTTTGCCTGTCACCTATTTTGCCATTCATTGAGTGTATAAGTTGTAGTACGTGCTTACCATGTGCTCACTTCTATTACTCCCTTCTTTAGTGTTTGGGCCATTAGATGTTGCCAATTCTGGAGCTGGCGCGGTTGTTGTGTAAGGGTGACTTTGCACCCACATTAGTTCTGAAGGGGTTCTGTCATTCATTGTATACACACTAAAATGGGAATTGTTTGTTTGTGGGGACTGTGGGATGGCTTGCATCATGGTGATGTGGGGAACACTTGTGGTATCATTATTATATTTATCCTCGGGAGTCTCGTGACCTCATATTAACTTGGCGCCGTCCCAGATCAAATGAGTCCCTTTCTTGATTGTTTCCAGGCCCACAACCAACATCAAATTATCCAATATAGAAACCGGCCAAACAATGTTGAATAGAATACTACTGCACACACAAATGACACGCATTCATATGAATAACTAGGATACGCCTCTCTCCTCCGTCTATTCCCATCGACACTATCAGTTGTTGCTGCTTGGACCTCGTCTATGCCCATTGATACTCTTAATACATGAAATAGGAGAAATTGTTAATCGTACACATTACTCGCGTGTGTTTTATTTGCAATCATTATTTTATACGTTTTAAAATCTCTCTTTTCTGGGTCATGATCATTGCTCTGAATTAGTCGCATTCAAGTTTTCATTATCATTTTTATATATGTACATATATTCTTTGCTCTTCTGTGTCCTTCCTTTTCCTTCCCCCCCCACACCTTAGGTTTGGTGGTGGTGGGATGGGGGGTGGGTAGGAGAGAGTGAGAGGCGCACGTTCTCGCCTTCTTAAGGGTCTGTGCCATTTGCACTCCCACGGGCTTTATGCACATCTGTCAAGTGTACCCAGTACCTTAGTCCCTGTACCTTGACTGCCGTGGGTGTGCAATAGATCACCTTAAATCTTGGCCCATTCCATCTCCACACAACTTCTCACATACACCATGTCACCTGTCATCAACTGGCAGTCTGGGCTCTCTGTGGCTGGTGTTACTGTGTCAGTAGAGTTATGTGTAAATGGGAGTGCTATTTGCTTGGCTATGGCTCGTGCCATTCTTGTCAAATTTCTGAGGTACTCATGGAACTCCTCCCCTAACAAAGTGGCGCTGTGGTGTGCGTCTGAGTGCCTAAGCAAGGGTGAGTGAGCTTTGTGCATCCTCTTACCTGTCATTAACTCATGCGGTGACAGGTGGTGGTCCTTGCTGGGTTGGTTTCTCATTTCAAAAAGCGCCAGGGGTAAGCAATATACCCATTTAGTGTGTGGCACAGTTTCGACAATCTACTCTTAAGCAATCCATTCATTTTTTCCACAATCCTATTCGATTGGAAATGATAAATCGTGCAAAGTTTGTGGGTTATGCCCAACATTGCAGTAATATGTTTGAACATGTCATTCACAAAGTGCGTTCCGTTGTTGGAACATATGACGTCACAGATGACCCAGCGGGGAAACACCTCTCACTAGAAATTTGGTGGATGAGCACAGGGGTCAGCCTGCACCCACCGGGAAAAGGGGCATACAACAACAAGTAGCGAGCCCCGTTGCACCCCTCTCCCATATCTGCATAATCTATATGCAGTTCTGTGAAGGGCCCCTCTGGTTTTGGCAGTGTGTCTCTGAGGGTTCGTAAGGTCATGCCAGAGTTGTATGTTTGGCAAGTGATGCGTTCTATTATGAGCTTTGTGAAGTGTGCCTGTATTCCGGGGGCAAACCAATTTTCTTGTATGTCTGCATGATGTGTTGCTTCGCGTTGTGAGCTGGGTAATTTAACTGCTTAAATGCTACCTATAGCAACTTTGCTGGCATCACCACCTTGCCAGTGTTATTTTGTCTCCATAGTAAGTCAGTGGACGATTGGCTGCACCCCCTTTTTACCCACGCCTCCCTTTTCTCGCTGGGTGTGTCTTGTTGGTGCTCGATTATCTGAGAGACTGGTAATGAATTAAACCCGTCTGGTTGTATTTCTTCTACCATTTTCTGTAGTATGTACTCACATGTTGGGGCTTTTGGTAAGTAGGAGGCTTCTTTCGCGGCAGCGTCCGCTGCTGCATTTCTCAATGAGATTACGTCATCGCCTCGTGTATGGGCTTGGCATTTCACAACTGCTACAAGTGTAGGTTCCTTCAACGCATCACTCAGCTCTCCTAGTAGTGCTGCATGTTGTACTGGGGACCGATCTGCCATTCGAAATCCCCTCCTTCCCCACCTTGCTAATCCTCCATGCACTGTTGTCGCCATATAGGCAGAATCTGTATAAATGGTCACTCTACATCCCTTTGCTGTGTGCAGCACTTCTATGAGCGCTACTAGTTCTGCTGCTTGGGCCGAGAAGTGTGGTGGTAATATTTTTCTGCACAATTACTTCAAATTCTTCGTCCTCCACCCGAACTGCTGCTGCTCCTTCATGTTTTTCTCCTGTTTCACAATCTATGGAGGCAGACCCATCCACTGACAGTGCATTTTCATGTGCTTTTGGGGTGTCATCATCATCATCCCCTGTGTTTGTGGCGCAGTCATGTTGCTTCATGTCTTCAACTGTGCATGCCTCTGTGATGAATGTAGCTGGGTTTACACTTTTGCACCGCACAATAGGAATGTTAGCACTAGAGATGATGAACTCGTATGCTGTGGCTCTTTGAGTGGTCAATGTACTTTTTGAACTTTCAAGAATGGCAAACGGAGTGTTATACATATAACGTGACAGAGCATCCCATCATGATTGTAGAGCTTTTTTCTATCGTGAACGCGGCGGCTGTGAGAGCCTGTTCGCACGCGAAATGTCCCTGCATTACTGCATCGAGTGTTCCACTGTAACAAGCCAAAGGCTTGTGGCCCAGTGATGTCTTTTGTGTCAGCACAGCTGTCATGAGTGTGCCATTGTAGTGTGAGAAGAGATGATTCCTGCTCATAATTGGGGGTCGCGAGAACTGGGGCAGTAGATATCAGTTCTTTGAGTGTGTCAAAAGCTGTGTTACCCTCCCCTGGCTCCCACAGGGGCGTCGGTCGGACTGCGGCCTCCACCCACGTGATGCGTAGTGCAGCGATGACTGACTGGATCTGCCCTCCTAATCTTGTCTGCTTTGCCCGTAGAAATATTCTCCTACAAGTGGAGAGCTAGATTTAGCCACTTGTAGATTCAAGTGATAGCACCCCCCACTGTCCTCCCCACTAATCACCTCTGAAGCGCCCTCAGCAATCTCACCTTATATACTTGAAGGATGAGCCCTCCATCCTGCGAAGCACGCAGGGGCGCGTTGATGACCAGTTACTTCACTGGCCTGAAGATATTGGAAGAGTTGTAGACAAATCCTGACTCCAAAAGGTCCTGGCGAAGAGCCATAAGTATATAGTTCTTAAGAGTTCAAAATGTCTGGAATTCACTCCTGTCCAATTCCTCTTTTATCTTGCAGCTTTGACCCAATAAGAAGATTGACAGCTGAAAGCGCTCCGGTAAAAGTCTGTGTTACCCTAAACTGTCCGGTAAATAATGCCAAGGGTTAAACTTGCTGCTTTCTCCTTATCTTACAGGTGCGGCATTAGAATATGTGGCGTGGTGAAGAATTATACCTCCGGCGGTAAAATCAGGTAAGCATATGGCGGCTAAAGAGATTGTCTCTGTCTGTTCTCTCTGCTCACCTTGTTGTTACTTGTCCCCCTTAGGTGCCGGGATTCGGCGATGTAAAGATGGAGATAGCGCCGGATCGAAGAGATGCTGCGTGGAACGGTGAGTATGGCGCGGCGCTGCTGCTGGCGATGCGACGCGTTTAAAACAAAGTCTTTCCTCTGGTTTGAAGATGCGATGAATCAGGTTAGAAATCAGGTAATATTCTTGTTCTAACCTTTTGCTTCTTTCCTTCTTTCTAGGTGCTCCAGGTGCGAGGCGGGTGTGGCCGAAGGCTGGATGCTGCTGCTGGCACAGTGAGCGTTACGCGGCTGGATGCAGAATAACGCGAAGCGTGTGCTGCTCTTCGGGCGTGGTTTAAATAGCCTCCAAAGTAGTCCCAGGTAGGTATTCCTCCCCGACCACACCCGAGTAAATAATAGTCCCTAAGGTAAAGTAGTCCCTTCCAGGCCTCACATGGGCTTGGATCTTCTTACAGCATGGTCTGCATCAGGTAAGTGTGCACCTTTGAGCTTGGCGCCTATGGCGCCAGGACTGATGTCCCATATGAGCCTGGCGACTGAACCCAGACAGCCCCTAGCAGGGTTTGCTGGGTTTTCTCAAGGCGACATGCCTGCTCCCGGGGCTGATGGACGTGGTCTGGATGCCCGGGGGTATGCATCATGACGGTGTCCACTGCACTTAAGTGTTCTCCTGCTGTGCTTCCTTGAGTGCCTGTAGCAGGGGTTTGGTGTATGAAGAATAGTCCAATATCCAAGCTCTCTGCATTCTTTCTCGTCTCTCCCGCAGACTAACAGATCGTCTGCGTACTGAATTATGGGACTTGCTGTGTGTGTGTTTCCGAGGTCTTCGTGCAATCTTCTGTTGAAAATGCTAGGGCTTTCGCAGTACCCTTGGGGCAGTCTGCAGTCCTCGTATCTTTTCCCCCCCAGCGTGAATGCTGTTAGGTACCATGAACGTTAATCGAGTGGGATAGAGAATAAAGTGTTTTTTAGGTCCACTACCGTGAAGTGGGTGGCTTCTGTTGGGATACTGCATAGAATTGAGGCAGGATTTAGGACAAGAGGGAACTCCTTCTGTACTACATCATTGAGGGGGCGTAGGTCTTGGATCATCCTCCACGCCCCTCCCTTCGCTTTCTTGATTGGGTAAATGCAGGTGTTGCAGGGCGAGCTAGATGGAACTATTATGCCCTGTACCATTAATGCATAGATTGTCTTTTATTCCCTCCTCAGCTTCCCTGGATATGCGGTATTGCTTCACTCGTGGTAGGATAGCCCCGGGTTTGAGTTTGATCTTTATTGGTGTCACTTCGTGTAGTAACCCTACATCGTTTGGGGCCTGCGGTCCACAGCTGCTGTGGCACGTGGGACATGTCCTCTTCAAAGTATGTTGGTGGGGCTCTGATCACTGCTACGAGGGGGAGTGGCACCTCTCTTCTCTGGATCATAACATCACAGGGGATTGCAATTTCCATCACTATTTCCCCATCATCGTCTGTGTCACAAAAGAGCTCCTCGTCTGTCGGGTCTCGCAGGGCTTTACTGGTGTCAGTGCACAGCACTGTTCTCCATTGGCATCCCTGCACGTCCATTGCTATTACCGCTATCCCTTGTTTTGACACTTTTGCAGCATGTATATCCAGGGACACTATAGATCCTGGTACTATTTCTGGGTCTGCAATTGGACGGAAAATGAATTCTGATGGCACCCTCCATTTTTTATTTTTCAATTCTGGCACTACTCTCGCTAGTATCCTCAAACCTTGTAGAAACATGTCTGGATTTACAGGTATGCCGCGTGTTTGTGGAAAGTCTGCCTGGGTATGTATCACTAACATGGCACGGATCGCGCATATGCCTGGTGTGGAGCACACTATTCCTCTCAGTGAAGGAGATTGTCATGTTGAGCTTGCTGAGAAGGTCCCTTCCCAGCAAGTTCATAGGTGACTCCTCATAGTACAGTTTTCCCCCCCACCATAATGCCTAGCTCTTTAGTGTATGGAACCTCGACCTCCGCCCCAGAGAACCCCTGCGTTTCCAAAGTCCGTTAGAAAGCGGGAACCTGCCTTCTTAGAGGCATGATTTTTTTTTTTCCGCTCCCGAATCCACCATGAAAATAAATTGTTTGTTTCCTATCGCCGTCCCTACCGGTGGTTCCTCTGCTGTGTTAAGGGTCGTCGACAGTATTGGACACGCAAGTGCTCTCTGTGGGCTGTCCTATGTTGAGTGCCATGGGAGTTCATCAAAAACGTTCCCTGTCACCATTGTTGTCCACCTGCAAGGTGTTGTTGGTGCCCCATTTGCTGTGGTAGCATAAGTGTTGTTGCGCATGGGGGCGGTGTGATTGCGACACTGGGGGTGTGAGGACGGGTCTTGAGGGGCCCGTAAGGGCTTCCCGGGTGGGGGTGTCCGATTTGATGTTCATTTGGATATGAATTGTTGGGCCTGCTTTGACATTCTCTCATGAAATGGCCCCACCTCCCACAATTCCAGCATTGGCCTTGCATTCCCCCTCTTGGCCCTCCATTCCCCGCACCCCCTCCCCTTGATCCCCTGAATCCTCCTCTATTGCCTCTCCCCCCTCTCGATGGCCACTGTGGTCCCTCATATTGATTTTCTACTGGCTATTGGTCCTGGCTGTTACCTGTCCAGTTTGCCACCATCTGCATTAGTATCCCCATCTGTCTGTCTACTTCCTCCCGCTCCCTTCCTGCCGCTCTGGTAGTTGCCACTGCCCCGACCTGCAGTAGTTTACTTTGCACTAATTTAGCTTCGTCTGCCAACCGTCGCTGAGCTATCTCCTTTTCCTTCTCTTTGATCCTCTTGCTTGAAGTAAAACGGGGACATTGATAGGTCCCAGGCCGTACCCGTTTCCGCTCTCCACATGTCCTGCACCCGGAGAATGAAAGACATAGCATCTTCCTCATCATTCATTGTACATTGCATCACTGACTGTAAATCTGGAGTGTCTGCGAATGGTTCCCTCCACGCTTCCCACACGCGCTCTTGCACTGTGTTGAACGAGGCCCCATCATGGCGGTCACAATCTAATGTTATTCCTGGGAACCCCGCCTTTGCCCAGACCCTGTTAGCCTGGTCTCCCACTGCAGATACCAGCAAGCTTTTAACATCCCCCACTGCCAAGGGCACTCCTGCCGTGTGTTATTCAAAAGCATATATCCACTTGCTGGCGCCTCCGGATAGTGGGGGTAGCTGTTTAAGCAAGTTGGCCTTGTCCATTTGAGCCCATTGTATGTCTTGTGGCCTGCCCGCCCCCCCTGTGCATTAGAGGCAGCTGTAAATTCTCCCCCCCCTTTTTTTTTAGTACTCGCCTTCTTCCCTTTCTTTCCGATCACAGCCATGCGCCCTGCTCTGTTTCTTAGCCTCCCCCTCCATTCTTCCATGGGAGACAACCCTTCTTCAAATGAGGCCCCACCAGTGGCAATTCCTAGCCTTCTTCCCTCCTCTAAGTTGCTCCAATACTCTTCCTCTCTGTCTGACGTCACCCCTCCTTCCTCTACCTCCCGTTCACTGCTGGCTGTGTTTATTTCTATTATTCGCATAGGGGTGTCATTTATTCTGAATAGGATCACTCCCTTTTTCCACCCATCTTCCCCGCCCCTACACTCGGCTGGGTTTTTCATCACGTTCAACCTAGGGGGTGGATACCCCTTACCCCTTCTCCCATGGCCCTTATGCGGAACAGCTCAGTTCGGGCCATTGTTAGTTGCAAGTCTAAATTCTGTGCAAGCTTTCCAATATCGATTGTAGGTGTATCTAGTGGTCTTGTTACGCCCTGGCTCTCATACGGGGGTGGTGCTGTGACGGATGGCTTATGTATGGGCGGGGCCGTGGGCTGTGCTACATATACAGGGTCACTATACCCGTCCGCAGGTACTGGCTTTGATAGCAGAGGATAGACATGTGTGATCGCTTTCTAATCCTATGTGGTTGGCCCCCTACTGCCAGTTGTTGTCAGGGGAGATGCATTGTGGTCGCTGCCTTTTTCCAGGGGCACCTCCTCAAACAGGCGCCACAAATCTAATATGTCTCTCTTATTTTGTAACTGTTTCCCTTTATATTTTATAGACAGGCAGTTGGCGACCATATCTTTTTTTTTTACTTCTGTTTATTAGGTTTACAATACAGCAGTTCTACATAGGATCAAACTAACATTGCAGTATTCATTTTCAAATGAAAGTCATGAGCAAACCATTTAAACCAAATCCAATAATAAAATCAACCATGCAAAACGTATCTAAATATCTAATGCCGCTTTGTTAAAGGACCCACCCTCTGGCCACACCTGGGTTAATCCTTCCCCCTTCAACTCCACGACCCACTGGTCATGGTACTTATTGATTTTGTCTGCATACCCTGGTAGAGTTTTACAAATATGGGCAAGGGGCGTTTTTGCGCCCATTGTGCTCGACTATCCCTACACCTCAACTGACACCTCTTAACGTTTACTTATGCAATTCTCATGTGATCAATTCAAATGTGCTCTTGCAATTTTTTTTCTTCAGACGAAATGAACTATTCACTTATTTTTCAATCTCTTGATACTGCATTAACATGCATACAACTCTTCTTTTTTGTATTTTTTAAAAAAAATATATCATCAATTCACTTGTTAAGCAGAATCCTGTGCAGTTCCCTTGGGGAACACTGAAAAAAGATTAAGACTACAGGAGTAAGCAGTAAACCCAATTGGTAGCAGTCTGTACCACCCAGATTTACCTGGTAGCTTTGGCTGAGCAGTCAGACTTCTCTCAAGAAGAGTAAGGCATTATATAGAGTATACACAATCGGGCTAAAAACATAGTGGAACAAGCAAACACTGACCAGAGCTTTGTATCAAAAGTATATAATTATTTATTTAACACACACTTCAGAAAACACACTAGCACTATAAGTCAAAGCAAGTTCAAAACACAATCAGAAAAGTATTTACACCTCCCCTAGCAATTACTAGACAAGTCTAAGTAAATATACCACTTTTTGTCAAAACAGAGGTGAGCGCGTAACTTGGATGGCACTCCAATAATTAGGTTAAAGGGGGAGAAAAAGGCAGAGCATAAAAATAAAACGGTTCCCAACACTTTTCTAAGTCCAAAGCAAGTCCGTATACACTGTAGAGCCAAAGTTCATAGGCCAGGCCCACTTTAAATGGAGCAAAGCGAAATGTGCCCAGGATCACACGGTTTAAAATGCACAAAGTCTTTGCAGAGTGTTCAAAAGAGGATGGGGTGATTCGAGAAGTAAAGTTAGAAGGTCTGGAGCCAACCCAGTTGAAAAGCCAAGAATTTAAGGGTCACCTTTAGCAATCCGAAGAATGGGAGGCCAGGTGGAACACAGGCTCTTAAAGAGAGAGGAAGCTCCAGCGGCAGCAGTTGTTCCTGGCAGTGGATGCAAGTCGTGGATTCGACCAGGGGAAAAGAAGATCTCGTCGAGGAGGAACCTTGTAGTTGTTGCACTGCCCAGGGAAGACACCAGCCGCGGAGTTCGTCGGTAAAAGGTGTGTTCCTTTTATTCGCGGTCAAAGTGGTGAAGCTTGGCTATCCGGTCGCCAGGGTGCTTGGCACGGGCGAGTCGACCAAGAGACGTCTTTGGAAGGCGAAGTGGCAAACTGGTTGATCCCATCAGCTCAGAGGGAGAAGACTCTTCCAGCAGAAGATCTCCTCTTGGAATCGGGAAAGTGGTGAGGTTGTTGCAGCAGGGCTCCACCGGTGGTGTCGTCGTTGCAGATGGCTCAGCTTCTACCCTCTTCGGATTTCTTAGATCCTGTGGCGACTTCTGAAGTTCCAGTCCCAAAGGTCCGGCTTTTATGCAGAAAAACCCCCATTCAACAGCCTTGCTGTCACTCAAACATGCTAAGTGCTGAGCCGGGCGGCTCACCACTGGGCCAATAGAGTGCGACTTGAGTTGCTAAGGCAACGCAGTCCAGGGTGCCAATTCCCCTCCCCACACATCCTGTGGAACCCAGACAGAGTGGCACCATTTGGAGGGAGAAGCCCGCCAAAAAGTGGAACAAAGGGCTCAACCGTCGTCAGTTACAGAGACGGACACGAACGCCATTTTAGAAAAGAGTTCTGGAAAAAAAAACAGTTGATTTAATATTAAATAAATAAACCGGCGGTATCTTTAACATTGCACCAAAAAGTGGTGCGTTTAAAATCAATGGGAAAATCCCATAGGAAATATTCTGGTGGAATATTTTGCGTGGTAACCACTGCAACCAGCCAGAAACTCGACAAGGGGGGATTGGACAGTGCCCCCTTGAAAACAGATCCAGGGGAAATATAATTAACCCCTTCCAGTACTTCCACAATATGATGGTTTGTACTGGTTCTGTTCACAATTTAGGACTAGTAAAGTCAACGGTGACTTTACATGCCCTGGGGGACAGTAGTTAGTCCCAGGGTATGGAGTCTAGGTTTGGGGGTCACTATGACACCCCTGTGTTACTGCACTGAGGGTGCTGTGTAACACATACACAAAAATTAGATGATACCCTATGGAGTAAAGGACCCCATAGCCCACAAGCACACAACCAGTCCTTGACCTATCTCAAATCATGTCTAAGAGTGGGAGTAAAAGAGTCTCACTCTTAGCAGGAGAAAACACAAACCCCAAAAATCCAGCAAAGCTGCTGGGGGACTCACTGGGTTTGGGAAATTAGCCTTTTTAAGAGAATTCTCCCTAACATCACTCATGAATGTTTATGCACCAAAAACTCTTTCCCTTAAAAAGACAGACGTTTAACGTTTCACATAGACAACAAAACAACATAGATTATATTTTCACCGTTCCCAATACCCCTCCTACTTTTGCCTAGCTCCTTGTCCCTACCTGGACTTGTTCTCTCCTTTCACCTTATTCTAGTCCGCCCACTGGGAGAGGAAAGGGATATATAAGATAAAGTGGGGGGAAAAAAAGCGTTTCTAAATATTCTTCTGGGTCTTCCCTTGGGACCCCTACGTTATCCTTTTTACCACGATTCCTCACACTCGTATATCCTGTACTAGTCGAGATAGCACTGAGCGGCGCCGCCTTACACCCCCCACCGGAGATAGGATCCCTGTCAACCTCTTTTCACCTTGTACTTCGTCACTGTCCCAGGCCCTCAAGTTCCTTTCCCCTTATGCTATGGATTTTCACAACTTCTCTGCCAAAAATATACCATTTGTCCCAAGACCACCTAATCTGACTCCCACCCGTACTTTCAATATCAGCTGCACTTGATACACACGTGTCCATCTTGATCCGAGACCCTATGGACCCGATCAGTCAGTGCGCCGCTCCTCGCTCAAAGACCACGCCCGGCTCCGGCGAGTGGTACGATGGGTTTTGATAAGGTGGATCCTGTACCCTCTCGCCCTACTGCGTATAGGTGTACCGGTTGCCGTTGGTGGGTAGCTCTTGAGGGAGCGCGCTCTGGGTCAAAGCAGGGGGGCGTCTCGTGCCAGAAGGACGGGAAAGAACGCTATCGTGTTGGGGTCACCAATTAAGGCGAGAGACCCCAAATAATGCTGGTAAATCACAACAGTCAATCAGAACACATCCCAGGAGGGAATGAGACCAAGACCAAGTGAGAGTGATATTAAAGGTTTTTGATCCAAAATTAGGGCAAGCAGAATCTACTCTGCTCCCGCTGAGAGCGCTCTGCAGAAAACATGTTACACTTTGGTTATATTCACAAAAAACGTGATCATCGTGGGAAGGCCTAGGGGGCACAAGAGGGTGCTATAGGGACAGAGGCGACCGATTGGCCTGAGGGCACGTGATGAGATGACATGGTGTCCGGGGGTCACTCGGTCAGCTGGGCTCATCAGCCTGGTATTCCACGTTGCCTTTTATGTATCCTTTGACATCCTAGCCTCGTAACATTTGCCCTTGTGGCCATGCACTCTAATTCATTCAGAACTCTACCACTGGGTAACCATAAGCAGTTACACAGTGTACCACAAGTCTAACTTCCACATGAGAAGCACACTTTTTGCCCATTATGTTTAAATGAGTACTTTGTAATTATTAACATTCTAAAATACTCAAAAGTTAAGGTCACATATGCATGTTTGTAATGCACCGGTTGGCCATAGGAGCCTAATTAGTTCCTACTAGCTGTTGGTTTCAAACAAATTAGGCTGGAAGTAGGAGCTAAACAGCTACCAGCAATTCCGTACCCTGGTGCGACACCCATTTTGCCTTCTGGCGGTGCCATTTAGAATAAATAAGTGGTAAGCAATGGAAATGGAGAACAGACTAGGTCTGGGGTACTGTCATCTTGGAGTGTCCCTCGATTGTCATTCGCATTATTAATTTACTCTATGAACAGTTAGACCCACATATGCTTAACCATTTTGCAAGTGATTGAATGAGGAGATTGTAGACCCTCAAGAAAACCTAAACAATGAGAGGGGCCGAATTGTATAAACACAACTTTATTGTAAATGCAAAATAACAGCCAGGAGAGTCAGTCAGTCTCGTTAGACCGAGTATTTATAGATAAAATTAGAACACATTGTGTGACAATATTTGTAACTATATTCTAAGAATCCTATTGGCTCCTGCCTATATGAAACCCAAGTCAGCAGGAATTGCCCTCTTTTAATTGGTTAGTACATTTCCCTATTCTTGCTGGTTAGTACAATAACTGGTTACATTTGGATGTGCACCCTCCCTGTAGATGACCTAATCAGGTGCAGTCAGTATGAAGAGAGAAATCTTCTATCTCCAGCAATAAACTAAATAAAAGGCCATTGTCCTCCGTGAGACCAGATCACTTGGCATCCTGTGCTACTCCCCACACTTTCAGCTTTCGCACATTAATGCGTGTCCTCATAACTATTGTATACTTGTCTAGCTATGCTAAGGATGAAAACCATGATTTAATTGTGTGCTCAACTCCCAAGGGAAAGATGAAGTGTAACAGAGGCCTGACTCCTAGAATAATTGCACATTTTTGTGCTGTCAGGCCATCCAGTCACATACTGGGCAGCCACAAAGCTCTCTAGATGCGCCGGAAACGGAATATAATTAAACATGGCAGAATCGCTGAAACAACGTGGCAGAATACTCAAGAGGCCTACATTTTCATATAATGGTTAATTTGTGTGCTGCTAGTTCACTCTGCCACATACTTGCCAGTCCATGGACACTATCTAGAGTGATGCAGAAACGAGGCCTAATTCATTAACCATGGCAAAAACACTCCAAACCATGGCAAAAACACCCATGTTAATAGCAGTTCGTAAGCTTAGGTTTTCTCTTTAGGACTTTACACCCCCATATTAACAAGAGATATCTATCCATCTGGCTGGACAAAAAGAAAACCATATATTTAGTAGGACCAAAGAAGTGTTTTGCCATATATTCAAATCATTTATATTTTAAAGTGATATCATCCTTATTCAATTCTACACATTCCGATGTTCCATTTATAATTATGCCAAAGACTAATAACTTTTAATTTTTCTTTAGTAAGAGAGATGTCAATTCTGTGATGTATACAGTTGTAGATAATATTGGAATTGCACTGTCGGAACGTAGGCAAAGAAAAGAAAATGGCAGACACCATAATATTTATGTGGCTCTTCTAATGGTCATTATATAATTAATGTCATCACAAGAGTGCTAATGCCAAGAGTGCTAATGCCTGTATGTATAATATAGTGCAGCAATATAAACCGAATGACCGCAAGATGTTGTGAAAGATTCTCTATCCTATATTTGTGCTCGACTTGCGTAACTTCAACTCGGTATCGTTATTGAGTACCAGTGACCTTGTTTTATACTAAAAAATTGCTTTAGCTTATTTTCGTCTCATCCTTTTTTTTTCTTTTCTCTGTCTCCTCCTCTTTCGTTCAAAACCTTTTGCTCCTGGCCAAAGAAACGTATCCATGATATATTTAGATTGATGGTTTTCATTCCAACTCGGGCCCATAGGAAATCTGCCATACCTCGTCATGATGTTTGACATATGCTCCATTATTCCTTCTACGAGTTTCCTCTTAGTACTTCCTATGTAAACTTTACCACATATACAATTACATACATCACCTAAGTGATGTTACAATTAATACATTATGTGATATTCTGTATAGCTGGTCAGATAGCACAGCGAGTAGAGCGCTCGCTTTGACATCCTTGCAGAGCCTCCCGACGCAGGTTCGAATCCTGGCAGGGCCAAACTCCGCTTTTTATCATTCCGAGGTCGATAAATGAGCACCACGCACCGTGGGGGGTAATGAGCAACGCACAGATGCCTGGCGGTTCATAGCACTATATAAATGGTAATTATTATTATTATTTGCACATTGTTGTATACATTGAAGTAAGTTGTTTTGCCCCTAGTGTATTGGCAATTATTACCTTTACCACACTTGTGCAACATTTTCAATTCTTTTTGATTATATAATTCTTTGTTACACAACCAGGTGATATCATAGTGTCAGCAGCACATGCAGTTGGATCAAAACAACATAAAAAATACACCGCTGGAGACCTATCGCATTCATCACCTATACCTTTCAGTCCCAACCTGCATTCCACATACCCCATCCCAGACTTCCCCATATCAACAGACCACAGTGCCAACATTCCTTTCCTTCTTTTTCCAGTTGTACTCTTATACCCCTCCTCACCAATCCTCATCCTGGGTGTCTTATTTCCCTCACGGCGGTTTCAAATCTGATGAGGAAGTGAGTTAATTTAGCAGTTGTCCCCAGTCAACTTCCTCTTCCACGGGATCCCAATCTTTCCTCAAAATCTCCACCTCTGCCAATCCCCACTGCTTAATGTCTGGTTTGTTAAGAGCAGTTACCTGCAGTGAGGACTGCTGAAGTATGCTACGGTCTTTGGCATTTCAATCTGTGGACAAAGAGTAGAACGCTCGCAAGAGTGTTACTGCGAGCCTCTGTGTTTGGGAACTTGCTTTGGAACATTGGAGTCTACGTGTTTGGGAATTTGAATCTGAACGTGATTAAGAACGTTATACGAACATGTTTGCAAATCTTTTCTTCTGACTACCTGCATTGTGCTCCTCCCACATATCCCAGCAATCCTATATACTGCCTTTGCAGGGAAGAGCAGTTTTTTAAGAACAGTTACCTGCAGTTACTGCAGTTGCTGTGATTGTTGGGGTGAGCCAAATATTTTTTTATTTGTTTAGTTGTGTAACAACTTTTCAAATATTTTATACATAAAATCATAAAATACATTCCGTTACAATCAAACCATCAAGTAAAATTAGCAATTAAAAATTAACTATTGAAATTAAAAATTGTGCTCTATTGCAAGAACCAACAAATAACACTACAGAAATCTCTTACTGTTACATTACAATAGATTTGAATTGTCATCCCCACTTTCCACCTTGGTACACTAACTGTGGACAGGGACTGTGACTTCTAAAAAGTGGACAATTGCCACTTTTACCGCTATTCTTGGGCAAGAGAAAACTAATTGCCAGATTTCCTGATGATTTCGATGTACTGTAAAATCAAACCCATTTCGGAATTTCTTTTTGCGAATTTCAAAAAGAGCAGGACATAACATGAATAAATGTTTCAATGTTTCAGGCTCACATTCATTTAAATTATTTATTTTTTAATTTAATCTGATTTTCAGTATCAATTGTGCTATAGTGAGGGTACGCTGCAAGAGGACATTATATCGTTAACATCCACACAACAAACATCCAAAACATTGTCACTGGCGCCTATTCGCACTATTGATATCAATGAGATTCCTGATGGGACCTCAATTCAGCAGTTGGAGGGATTAGGGAAGTCTTGTAAAGATCAAAAGAATTCTGGTCTTGAGGACAGGGGGGTAAGGGGGGCTGCAATAATGGCAGAACCTCCAATCTTGCCGTCTGAGTTAACTGACTGCCCTGTGTTTATTCAGGACAGTTCCACACTCACAATCACCAGTGATGTTTTCCCCAACACGGCAAAACACCTCAGAATTATCCTTATTTATACAACCAACCCAGGGGTGCAAACGTTCAACTACTGATACATCGCCCGATGGTAATGAGGGAAAGTATGTTGTAAAACTGGAAACAGCACTGCAGACTATGAATGCAGCTTTGTTCTCACTAACGAGACTGTATGAAACATTAGATGCAAATATAAATGTCCAAACCGAACTACTTTCTGCCCTCATCGAGAAGAAGCATCTTGCTTGGATGCCAGAAAATCTAGACTCTTGTGTATCAAGCAATAAAGATCGGCAACTAAAAGATGGTAAAAGTACAGTACAGAACCAGGAGGTTCTGCTAATTGATTGCTCAATGGAGGAGCAAGCAATATTGTTACAAGCAGCTGACCTTGAAATAAATCTCAAGCAAAAGAAATTACCAAAAACGACTTTGGAAAATGCTACAACAAACAATTATGATGACAAAATCCTTCCAGTAAGTTTGCTGGGGGAAAAAAAAGCAGAAATTGAAGCATATCAATAATATGGATGCTGTAGACAAAAACGTTTATACAGCCCCTATCGTCGAGGATTCCAAAATGAAATTAACTCCGGGAATAGTGGTTCCCCCAAACTAGACTATTTTTGAAACGGGGAAGAAAAAGACCCTGGAGTTAAAAAAAAAAAAAAAAAAAAAAAAAAAAACTAAAAATGTTAAAGGAACAGGAGTGAACAAAATTTCAGGAACACGACAATTTATACAAATGTTGGGAGCATCGAATTCTGCATTAATGTTAGCTAGGGAGGCTATAGCAAATAAGTACCGGAAAGCAAATATTAAAAGATTATCTGAGTTGTCGGATATAAAAACACCTATACAGGTATTATCATATGCACCCCTCGATGACTTGGTTAATATGAGCGAGCAACAACAAAATCCATAAACTGGATTCAACAATAGGTTTACTGGACCTTTATTGCCATCTGGTCCATTGTCACTGACAAAAGTAGTCAATATGATGTCTGATCATAATATAACCACTCAGCCTCCCATAGATCACACCGCAAGGGAGGCAGATTCACTAAATAATCAGGAGAAGAGCGTGACTATGGCTGGGATTAGAGAGGAGATTGATCTGTCCTTTCGTTGTCTATTTACAAACTTACAAAATACTCCGGACTCTAGCATAAAATGACTATCTGGTAGAGTACAGTGTGATGAAAATCCATTAGTGCAAGTAAAATCACATAAAGAATCAGTATATAACTACCAGCAAGTAAGCCACGACAAAGCAAGGACAAATTTGACTCAGTTGATCCTGCAATGTCGTAACCATCCATTTTAGCAGTATGATCTTTATAGGCAATCAGTATTAAATACCTTTGCAGAGATACCTGCTTTGGAAGATCTTGCTACTAATGATATTGAGAAAATTTAATTTCGAGTGGATTGGGTCCTCCGACGTATTCCATATCTATGACAGGTAATGTCCACAGCTGTGCTGCTTCGGAAAATCTTTGGCGTCTGCGTCGATTGTCGTCGATGCGCCGTCCCCAAGGATCTCCGCTGACGTCACCCGATGTGATAAGTGTGGACGCCCATAGCCTCAGTTCCGTTTTTTCCGCAAACGTATTCGCTTCGTGAATCTCGGTACGCCTCGACTCATTGGAGTTTGCTGTTTTCTATTCTCGGTTCATTGAACCTGTTCGGTTGGTTGTGAAGACCTGTTCGTGGCGATGTCTTTCTCATCTTCGACCCCGCGTCCGGGCTTCAAGAACTGCGGGGACTGTGGGTCCAAGATGTCGGTCACGGACTCGCACGACGCCTGCCTCTGGTGCCTCGGGGAGGCCCACGATACGGACAACTGTGTCGACCTCCAGTCGCTCACTGCAAAGGCCTTGCGGGAACGCAAGAAGAAGCTGTAGGTAGGCCGGGTGTCTAAGCCCCGGAAGTCGAGGTCTGCGGGGCTTTTGACCGATGACTCAAGGGGTGACTCTCTGCGTCGTCGTCGGAAGTCCGGTGGGTCTCCTTTAGGAGTCGGTGTCGCCATTCCTCTGCCTCTTCTAGGCATTCCAGGAAGCGCTGGCATAGGTCGCCTTCCCCGTCCTCTTCCGAGGACTCCGCCCGTCGGCGGGTCGCTTATCCCTCCATGCAAGCGACACCGGAGGAATGGGCTTCCTTCGGGAAGCAGATGCTAGCGATTCTGGAATCGCAGGGCACCGGTCAGTCCGCGCCTCCGAGTGGGGTCGGTCGGCACCGGTCGAGAGACACCGCCCGTACGCCTTTGGGCTCTGGTGGTCGGCACGGCTCGCGGGAGAGGTCCCGCTCGGACAAGGGTAGCCGTTCTCGCCATGCCCGTTCCAGGTCCCGGTCCTCGACGCGCTCGAGACCGCGTGATCCTGTGCCGTCTTCGAAGAAGACGTTGACGCCTGTGGCTCTGAGGTCGTCGACAATTTCTCTCGAGGTTCTGTCTCCGAGGGGGTCGTCGGTGCCCAGGTTGTCGAGGTACACGCTCAGAGCTCCGGCTTCGAGGACTGTGTCGCCGCCGATGCTGGCGGCGCTGCAGCTGTCGTCGACGCCGATTCGCTCGACGTCCACGCCTTTTCTTTCGACGCCGACACCTTTCGAGGCGATGGTGTCGGAGGGGCCCCGTGGCACGGGGTTTGCCCCTAGAAAGGCTATGGCTAAGGTCTGGCACTGCTTTGGTCCGCAGAGGTCTTCCTCTCCCCGCCTGGAGCACATTTCAGAGGGTGATGAAGGCTCTGATGGCGGCCTGGTTCCGGTTACGGTTCCAGATGACCTTATCTCGGGCCATAGCCAGTTTGATGACCTGAGGCGGCTACGGCCCCGGCAAAGCAGGCGTCGTATCCTACCATCCCTCCGGATAGGGACGACAAACGTTTTGACGGCTGGGCGAAGAAAGTGTTTTCTTCGGGGGGGTATGGCGCTTCAGACGGCCAACTCCATATGTGCCTTGTCTCGTTTCCCGCACACTCTGTGGAACTGTGTTGCATTAGCAGTTGATCATATTCCCGAAGGGGACAAACGGGATGGTTTCCTTGCTATGGTTCAGGATGGCTAGGATGCTATGTGTGAGGCCGTTCAGTCGGGTTTGGACTTGGCGGATTGTGTCAGCCGGTCCATGGCGGCGAGCACCGTAATGCGCAGGTTTGCGTGTTTGCGTGGTTGCGGAAGTCTGGGTTCGCTCCTGATGTGCAGTCCTGGCTCCTCAACATGCCTTTTGACGGTGAACACCTTTTTGGCAGCAGGCTGACTAGAGACTTGAGAGGTTGCAGACCTCCAAAGCTGCAGCGAAATCGTTGGGTGCTGCAGTTCGCCAACCTCTGCCTTTTCGTCCTAGGGGACAGCAATGGGGGGGAGGTTCCTTTAGCTATTACTCGTCCTTCAGTAAAGCGAGAGGAGCTAGCAGTCACAGAGGCCTTCGTAAGAGTGCCAGAGGTGGAAACGAAGGTACTCGAGGTGCCAAGGCCCCTCGGGCAGTTGCCCCTTTGCCCTCAGGCAACGCCGCAGCCGCTACCACTCAGTCATGAGGCCAGGACCCATGGTTCGCCAGTTGGGGGAAGGCTGGCGCAGCATCTTGTAGAGTGGCAAGCCATTACTTCGGATGTGTGGGTTCTGGAGATCATAACCCACGGCTACTGTCTTCCTTTTCGGCAGAGGCCTCATGACAATCCACCAGGGAATCTCTCTTTGAAGAGTCCGGATCCGCTCCTTGCGCAGGAAATTCAAGCCCTGCTGGAGAAAGGCGCCATAGAACTGGCGCCTGTAGCGGAGAGGAACAAGTGATGGTATTCCCCTTATTTTTTGATTTCAAAGAAACACTGGGGATTGAGACCCATCATGGACTTGCGCGGTTTGAACAAACTCCTCAGGAAGGACATGTTCAAGATGGTGACTCTTTCTCAAGTCCTCCAGGCCCTTCAACTTCAGGACTGGTTGGTGTCTCTCGACCTCAAGGATGCTTACTTCCATTTTCCGATCCATCCCAAGCACAAGAAGTACCTGAGGTACGCGGTTGGCGACTCGCACTTTCAGTTTCGGGTCCTGCCGTTCGGATTGACCTCCTCCCGAGGGTTTTCACCAAGCCCATGGTGGTGGTGGCAGCGCATCTCAGGAAAGGGGGATTCACGTCTATCCCTACCTGGACGATTGGTTGATCAGGGGGAGCTCTCCCGAGCAAGTCCTGGATCATCTGGCCGTCACCTGCCACTCCCTTCACAGGCTGGGCTTCTCCCTCAATTTAAAGAAGTCCCATTTGACAACAACGCAGCGGCTCCAGTACATCGGAGCAGTGCTCGACATGACCCTGGGGCAGTGTTTTCCTTCTCAGGTGAGGGCTCTTCACATTCAGCAGAAGGTGCACAAGTTTCAAGTTGCCCAGAATCTCCCAGCGTCCGAGTTCTTGAGACTGCTCGGCCTCATGCCATCCTGCATTCTTCTGGTGCCAGAGGCTCGTCCGCGGATGAGATCTTTGCAGTGGGCACTCAAGCTCCAGTAGTCTCAGTCCTGCGGCAGGCTGTCGATGAAGGGGGGCCCCATTTTGGCTCCCCTGGCCGGAGGTGACGATCGTGACGGACTCATCCCTCCCGGGATGGTGAGCTCATGCCAACGAGTTGACAGTCAGCGGTCGTTGGTCTCCGTCGGAGTCCAGACTCCATATCAATCTGTTGGAGCTGAGGGCCGTCAGGCTAGCCCTGAAGGCTTTTCTGCCGACTGTGCGCGGGAAGAGTGTCCCGATTCTGGCGGGCAACACGGTGGCCATGCACTACCTCAACAAAAAGGGGTGGGGCAGGGTCACTTCCGCTGTGCAGGGAGGCGATGCAGCTCGAGTTCTGGGCCATCTAGCAGGAAGTTTCGATCTCAGCGGTTCATCTGGCCGGAGACAACGAGACGGCGGACGCTCTGAGCAGGCAGAGCACGATCTCTCACGAGTGGGAGCTGGCTCAGGAGATTCTCCTGGAAATCTTCGCCCTTTGGGGGACCCCTCAAGTGGATCTCTTCTCCTCCAGTGTCAACCGGAAGTGCGAAAGGTTTTGCTCGCGGGAATTTCCTCCAAAAGGAGCCTTGGGAGACGCGTTTGTGGTGGAGTGGTCATTCCCACTGCTGTACGTGTTTCCTCCAGTCCCCGTCATCCCGCAAGTGCTGCGGAGGTTACGGAGGTTCGGTTCCCAGATGATCCTCATTGCTCCGGCGTGGGCCCAGAGGATGTGGTACCCGGACCTTCTAGACTTGTCCATCTGCCCTCCACGTCGTCTTCCCTACCGAGACGATCTGCTCTCATGGGAGGAGAGTCAGGTTCTCCATCCAGAGGTCAGATGGCTTCTGAAAGATTGAGGTATAAGGATTGGGACCTCCCTGAAGACGTGATGGAGGTGTTGCTCTCGGCCAGGCAGCCGGCAACAAAGTCTCTGTACCGTTGCCGGTGGAGAAAGTTCTGCGACTGGTGCAGAGTTCAGAATGTGGATCCTTTTGAATGCGACATTCCCATGGTTTTGTCTTTTTTGCTTTCTTTGGCCCACAGGGGCTTGCAAGTGGGGACCATTAAAGGTTACCTGGCGGCGCTGTCTATATTTAAGCGCTCGTCTGAAGAGTGTTCCTATTTTAAGATTCCTTTAATTTCACAGTTTTTGAAAGGGCTCACTAATGTGTTCCCTCCGTCACCTTTTTTGGTGCCAGGTTGGGATTTGAACCTTGTTCTGAAGTTTCTTATGGGTGCTCCGTTTGAGCCTTTACATTCTTGCCCTTTGAGGCTGTTGACTCTGAAAACTGTGTTTTTGGTTGCGGTTACTTCCACTCGCAGAGTGAGTGAGTTACAGGCACTTTCAGTTAAGCCACCCTTCACTGTGTTTCACAAGGACAGGGTTGTCCTTAGAGTTCGTCCTTCTTTTCTTCCGAAGGTGGCTTCGGATTTTCATTTGAGCCAGAAGGTTGTTCTTCCGGCCTTCTATCCTCCTCCACATCCTGGTAAGGAAGAGGAGAGGCTCCATAGGCTTGATCCTAGCAGAGCGTTGAGCTTTTATATCTCGCGCATGTCCCGGGTCAGAGTGGACGATCAACTTTTCATTGGTTACGGTGGAAAGCGTTTGGGACAAACTGTGACGAAACAGACTTTGTCTCGGATTATTTTAGCTATCTCTGAGTGTTACCGCTTGGCGGGTAAGGACCCTCCGGCTGATTTACGGGCCCATTCTACCAGAGGAGTGGCTGCGTCTACTCCCCTGCAGAGGGGAGTTCCTATTCGTCACATCTGTGATGTAGCCACTTGGGCTTCAGTACATACTTTTGTACGCCACTACTCCCTCGATTCCATCAGAGGGCAAGATCTGGCCTTTGGCAAGGCAGTTCTCTATTCCGCAATTTGATTGGGCTTGCTAAATTTGTATTCTAAATTCTTTCCCACCTCCTTGCTTGGTACTGCTTTGGGAGTCTGTCATAGATATGGAATACGTTGGAGGACCCAATCCCCTCGAAGAACAAGTTACTTTACCTGGTAACGTTCTTTCGATGGGATAGTCTGACGACGTATTCCATATCGCTCCCTCCCTGCCTTCCCCGCTGCAGAATTTCTTTTGCGATTGCAGCTTGCGTTCCGCGAGGCCTTGTGTGTCTGACCGGCAGAAAACTGGTGGCACACGTTCTGGGAAAAACTATAACTGAGGCTATGGGCGTCGTGCGTCCTACTTATCACATCGGGTGACGTCGGCCGTCGGAGGAGGTCCTCGGGGACGGCGCATCGACGTCATTGACGCAGGACGCAGACGCCAAAGTTTTTCCGAAGCAGCACAGCTGTGGACATTACCTGTCATAGATATGGAATACGTCGTCGGACCATCCCACCGAAAGAACGTTACCTGGTAAGAAAGTAACTTGTTCTTCTACATGATAAAGATCTTTCAGTAGCTAGATTATGGTTCCGCTCTACGCTGATTAGAAATCTACTTTGGTCAGTTAGATCCGACCTATTTAACATGGGTTTTTTGCTTATTAATCAGACCACAAAAGAATGTGAACCAGCCCTTAAATTCGGTCGCCAGTACCCCTCCACAATCAGAAATGGGTCTAACCAAAGACTCCTGAGACCAGGCACGGAAAGGAGGGACATCTGTGAAAGCACTGAGACTATCAATCAGATGCAAGGTGATGTTAGCCTTGTAAGAGCCTACATAAAGTTAATTTATCCTCATGGAATACCCGGGGCTTTAAGCATCTCGCAGCATCGAAAACCTCTCTTGGAGGATTATGGCATAATGCTTTTCCAAGAGATATGGCTTACTACTCCTCCTCTGTGGGATGCACACACTGTCGCACTGATTCCAGCAATACCACCTATTAGAGGTCGACCGAGGTCAGGACTGAAGGTAGCAGTTAAAAACTCGTCAGGCCTTATACTTGTACCATGGGCCTCCCCTAATAGTTTTCTCCAATTAGTTAAAATCTTAAGTGGAGAACAGTTTTTTTTAATTTATTTATTTATTTTATTTATTTTTTTTAAAGACCTGGTATCTCTGCTTGGACTGGTTGCCATGGCCTCGGGTTGTTTGCACTTGATTATGGCAGGTGATTTAAATATCAAATGTATAGCTAGTGCATCTAGTAAACCAATACCTGTAGCCAAAAGATGGAATGTACTTATGGAACAACATAACTTGTATATGATAAATGGCGCTATAACGGGTGATATTCCCCCTAAAACCACATGACACATAGGCCAGCAATCTGCTTTGCTAGATTACCTATACACAGATGGCATCTTCTTTAATTCTATCATACAATTTCAAGTAAAGAGGCAGACAGTTAGTGATCATGACATCTTGTCACTAACTTGGGCCTGGGAAGATTTCTATCAGAAAAAGTATACTTCATTAGCAACAGATTTAATACAAAAAATAGCAAAAAATAGGATAGCGTGGACACCAAAATGCTTCATGGAATAAAATAAAATATTGCTCAGACCAGAATATTCGAAACAGAGTAGAGAGAAATCCTATGTAGATGCCTTGATAATATTGAAGCAGAATAACATTCGGTGTGGCGGTAATATAAAGACTCAACAGCATACATATAATCCTGAGCTAGCCTTGGCCAAGTCACAATATAGAGCTCAGAAAAGGAAAGCAGGCAAATTAGAGAACTCTAAAAGCAGTTGTATTAAGATCTATTAAAACCTGCTACAAAAACTGGATAAAATCTAGATGTAGCCTCATGAAACAACATGATGCGGAGTCCATGTGGTCTGCTTTTGCCTCCTAAAAGCTCTGCCAGAATATGGACAATGTCCAACGACCACATCATATTGTAATGCAAAATAATTCAGTTCCTAAGGAGGTTTGGACAGCTTTTTATAAAACCACCTATGCTGCCATACCGCATACCCAGACATATAAGGGCGAAATAAAGGCCTCGTTGGAATCCATGGCTTTTGACATACAAGATGTATTACATTACATTACATTTCAAAGTTAAGTGTATACCGTGCCCCGGGACCTGACAGCCTCTCTAATTGTGTTATTAAGCAGCACCCGCTAGAATGGGCCAAAATATTAATGATTATTTTTGACCAAGCAATAGAATCTAGAAGGTTGCCTATGTCGTGGGAAAAATCCATGATACTCCCTATTTATAAAAAAGGGGATAGGTTAGACCCAGCAAATTACAGGCCCATCGCTTTGCTCGATGTGCCAGGGAAAATATTTGCCAGAATTATTCTGAGGGACCTTACCGGTTGGATAAATTTTGAAAAATTATAAGACCATAACAAACTGGCTTTAGGCCTGGCTTGGGAACCTCCATAAATTTGCACACTATACAGGCCATTAAGATGCAAGAATTGGAAAAAAAATCAACCTCTTTACTTGGCTTATATAGATTTAGCTGGTGCATTAGTCTCTATCAGCCGAGAGCTGCGTTTTGACAAATTGGAGAGAGCACTGTGTCCCGAATATATATTGTTTTAGATTGGGGAGTTTCAAACCAATAACACTGTCCAAATCCGGCTATCATTAGATGGTTCCTTATCTGAATCCATAGAAACAAATAGAGGTTTGAAATAGGGGTGCCTGTTGGGGTGCACGTTGTTCAACTTTTTCGTTGCAGACGTAGGACAGAAATTTCTGCTGGCTCAAGCTGATCCACCACGTTTGGGAGGGGTGATGGTACCCTGGTTGTTTCATGCCGACGACCATGTTTTGTTGGCTAAAACACCCAGCGGGCTTCTCTTGCTTTTCTTACAATTAGAGTTACGTTGAGCAGAATCATCTGAACATCAATAAAGAGAAATGCATGATTATGGTAATGGAAGGACACAAACGTAAAAAGAGCTCCCCGGCCTGCCTGTTGGAGCAAGTAACAGAATATAAATATTTGGCTTAACAATCAGTACGTTTACCGCAGACAAAGTCTATCATAGGGATCTTTATGCAAAGTTGAGAACAGGTATATCCCAAGCCCGAATTATCCAAGTAAGATATGGGAAATATTCCTATTTGCCCAGTTTAGCATTTTACAAGCAGAAATTGGGGCCTATTCTAACTTATGGGGCTGAAACCAAAGGTTGGCAAAAGGAAAGTCTATGGCACAAAATGGAGGGAGCCTTTTGGCGTGCAATATTGTTTGCCTCAAAATGTACCAATATGTGCCATACGAGCTCGAATTAGCCTCTTTATTCAGTATACATCTGGAAGTTGCTATCCTTGTATAGGAAATATATAATGGCCTTAAAGCAACCGAACATACTGAGTACTATTGCAGTTTATGTATTATCAGGCAATCATAAAGGAATCCAATATTGGCGAGATCGGATACACCAGATTATGGAAAATGCTACCATAACAGAGACTCTTAATGTAAATTCCTGTTCGTGCCAAAGAGAAACTAACAAGAATGGTTGGATACTTAATCAGGAGCGATGTATGAAGTTGCATTTATTTCGAGATAATTCTTTTGAAATCAAAACATTTAATATCCCAGAGCAATATTTAGTTAATTTCCCAGATCCAATTAGAAGACAATGGTTTATGAGGATGAGATTAAATCTTTGGCACACAAATGAAATTCTTTATATGCGTGAAATTAGTCCTATTGGGACTTGTCGATATTGTTGTTCACCTGTGGAAACTGAGAGCCTGAAACATCTGGTAGTAAACTGTGTAGCACTAAAAGATCTAAGAATGGCATTATTCCATACATTTTTTAGAGGTTATTTAATAACAGAGTCAGATACCCTGTGGAGAGCCCTATTTGATAGTCAAAAGTCTGCACTAAATGTAGCATTGGTGGATTTTATTAAAGTTTTGAATTTGCCAAATTTTAACAATGTGGAATAATTCAGAAAAGTAAGACTGTAATGTTTTAGAAAAGTGCTCACAGTTCATTATATATATTTTCTTTTTGTTTTTCTTTTGTATTGATATGAAATATGTATATCTTAGTTTTATGTATTATTTGTATAATTATTATTTGAAAGGCCGGTTCGCTGGCCATAACAAATTAAAAATAAATAATGTCCATTTCTTATTGCCTCATAAATGGACACGTGGGGCATTTCCATGACATTGCTATCCTTTTTTTGGCCAACATCTACAGGAATTGCACTTCTCTTCCTAGTCTGTCTCCCAGGAACCAATCCCCATAGGCAAACATATGGCATCCAAACATAGGAACCATGCATTAGAGTATTTATCAAGGCAACCAACTCTTCCCAAGTCATAATATCGGACAGTCCCACACCCTATGCCAAAACCTTGCTGAGCCCCTTCCACACCTTGAACATCAATGAGACAACTTAGCATCTATAGCATGGATCTTTGCAGGGGTCATATATACCCTATGTAAATAGTTAAATTGAACCAATCAATGGAAACACTTTTTTTTTTTTGTTCTTCTGCTCCCATATTCGGAGGCTTTCCCTATTCTATATTGCGAGACCCTCCTTTTCCCATTTGCCCTTGATCACCACATCCTCCGAAGGTCTGCCCTCCTACACCTTTTATATAGATGAGCAATCACTCACATCCCTTCCTCCAGGAGCAGTACTGTCTCTATTGCCTGCCAAGTTTCTGGGATGCCATCCCACAATTCTGCCAACCTTCTCACCACCCTAGTATGTAACGTAATGTAATATGACCTTTTGTATAGCACCTTTTCCCATTTGTATGGCCTCAAAGTGCTGTAGGTGAACGCCTTTGGGGGTCTGATGTATGAGAGATTGGTCAGAGGAATTTGGAATGTGTGTGTGCACTTTAGCGAGTACAAAGGTAGGTGGGGCTGGCTAAGTATATGCTAGGGACCCATGTAGAGCTGGCTTGTGGATGGGTGCTCTGAAGGCTGTCGGGAGATGTCATGAGTCGTGGACTGGAGTGTCGAGGCCATGGATCGGGCCGGCCTCAGTTCTTGGAGGGTATTTGAGGGCTCAGGATACTGGCGAAAGAAAGATTTTCCCCCCCAAGAGTGCAGCCTGCAGGATAGTAATAACACTTATTAGGCCAGGGGTTTGAGTGAAAAGGTAGGAGCAAAATCAGAGGTAGCGGAAAAAGAACACAGTGGATACAATGAATATCACGTTGGAAGGTCCTAACATTCCAGGTTTGCCACCCCCAGTTACGCCACTCTTACCTGTTATACCGTGAAGCAGAACTAGAAACCTACTTGCTGACCCACCAAGCAGCCGGAGGCTGAAGACTTACAGAAGTTGAACACCAAGAAAGAACCAAGTTCCAGAGAAGTACCTGACATGGGAAGCCCTGACCCGTACGGCACGAGGACGCAACTAAGGGGGTGATACTGGAGTCTCTGGGTACCAGAGACGAAGGGCCGCCAACAGAGCGTCCCAAAGATAATCCAGAGGAGGTATTCAGCAAAGCGTCCCACAATTGGCCAGTAGCGAAATGCAGCAGAGCATCCAACAATTAGCCAAAAGCAAGGTGCATGACAGCGTCCGACAGTTCACAAGGACAAAAGCTGCAGTGCGACTCCCTTGCGTGCAGATAGCGTGCAGGAGTTAAGCTGGTCAGGAGCTGGAGAGCAATGAGGTAAGGAGGATGCAACTGCGGAAGCAAATACAGTTGCGTGCTGAGAGACGGGATGATGCGCCAGACATAGGATGATAGTTACCAAGGGGTGAGTCCGTAGCCGTGGGATCAGGGGAACCAGGTAGTCAGTCCTAGGGGGGGAGGGTTTGGTGTCGGAAACAAGAAGGGACAAAACAAAGCCAAATCCAGGTGGAAATTCAAAAGGTCAGTTAGCCGGGAAGTCGGAGCAGGGATATCACTGGAACGCAACTGAGCCGTGCAAGGAAAAAGCAATGGTTTAGGAGCGCCGTGTCTCATCCGTTGATGTAGTAAATTGACGTCTTCTGGGTGACGCGGAACACACGTTGCGCTGAGTTGCACGTGACTGGGAGGTCTTAGGGCTGTTGGAAGAGTAGTCCATTACAGCCCGCGGCGAGACCGTTGCTGCACGAGGTGCCAGGGCACACCCGTGGGGACGGCCCTGGGGGACATGATGGGAACTCCGGGGAATGGCAGGAGAGTATTTGAGTCAAGGTGACTGATTATGTGTCTAGCTATACCACATTTTTCTCGTGGTTCTTAGCTACATTCTAGTGGCAGAGTTGTTGTGCGATGTGACTTCAAGTAGCAGATGATTGCAGATGTGTGCGGGTGGGTGGCCATGCATACAGCTATTTTCCATTGAGATGGAGTGTGATATGTACCTATGAGTCATGGCTGCTTACTTGTTTCGTTGACTAAGTGCAGGCCCTGTCATGTTTGGTATTTTCTTGGAGCAACTCATCGATGGCTCTGCCTACCTTTCTGGGGGTGAAATTCACTCCAGCGGTGGGGTAGGTCAGTTAAGACGCAGGGAGGATGTGCCAGGTCCTGATAGAGTTCCATATTGTAGGTGCCTGGATAGAAAAGGATGACTACCCGCACCCCCCCACCCCCAAATTCTGGTTGATTTGGCGGAAGGGATGACAAGGAGAGCAGTGCCTCATCTAAGGTTTTTGTTGGGTGTTTAGGGGGATGAGCTTGTGTTGTAGCTATTCTGTGCCTGTCTTGTGCAGAGCCCAGTGGACGATCACCCGACAGGGAGCCAGTTGCGGGACACAGAGGGTGGATTTGATGTGCTCTGTAGGGCCTAGGGCAAGGAGGACCCTGGCTACTATGTTTTGCAGCTTTCTTGGTTGACATACTGGTGTGCCCAGGTATAGGGAGTTGACGTTGTCTAGGCAATAGAGGACTATAGTTGTGATTCCGGCAACTCGGTGAGGGTAGGAGGGTTTGAGTATGTTTGCCCAAATGCAATTTGCCCGTGACAAACTGACAGTAAACCAATTTGGTCGGTGCCCAATTTAAAAGCATATGCTTTTATTTTTTTTAAATTTTTTTTTTAATGTGTCCCCCACCTCCAATTTAAAGGAAGCAGGGGACACCTCTGCACCCCCAATATTGCTAAATACCAACACTTGATAGCGGGGCACACTGTTGCAACCCCCACTCCCCAGTATTGGTATTTAGCAATATATGCAACCAAATTGGCCTGAAGGCCAAATAACCCATATTAAATTCAATCAAATTGGTCATTTAGTCAGGTTGCCACTGTCAAATAGGCTAATATCGGTAAGAGAGGTTGGGGAACATGCGTAGGTGTAGATGGCATGATTTTGACACAGAATTGATGTTATTTGAGAGTCGTATCTGTGTCCATGGTGCATCCAAAGTTCTTTACTGTGTTGGAGGTAGGGTTGGAGGGCCTTGGAACGATGGCCAGGCGGTGGGTTGGGGAAAGATGGCAGCATGATGAATCAAATGGTATCATCACTTCTTTCCCGCTGATGGCTTCCTCCCATGTGGCCAGGGGACGACAGCCGCTTACTGTCCTTACCCTGGGGCTGGCTATATGAGGGCATATCACATTTGGGGGAGTGTAAGGAAGGCATGGAATCAACAGTAAGACAGACACAAGTGAATTCAATAAACACCCTACAGATGGGAGCAAGCTACGACCATCAGATAATACTAATGCAGTCCTAGTGGAGTCTTGTCAAAATAAAAGGGCCTACTTTAATACCGTTAATTTACAAATGGTGTTGGGTAATGTTCATAAAAGGAAAGAAGTGTTCACAAAATGATATGCCAGGATGTTCGGACCTTTTGTCCTCCCTTCCCCACATTTTCAGCACGTGGCAAAGCGGTTCGGTTCACTTGAGCAAAGCACACACTCTGGCTTATTCGACACAACGATACAGTGTGATTCCGAGCAACAGTGCCTTCTGTGCCCACGTCTCTTTTCTCATCAAATTCTCTTGACTCAAGGGCCTGATGTGCAAAATAAATAAGATGCACAGTTCTTTTCTTCTTACAAGTATTTAACTCTGTTGTTCCAACCAGGATCCCCCTCAGCCGGGCTCCGATCCCTGATATTACAAAGTTCAGAGAATATTAGTTTTCTCAGATGACTCGTGGTTCACTCCAGATCCCCCTCAGCCGGGCTCGAATCCTTTCCATTTTCCAATTAGTCTCCCTCAGTTGGGCTCGGAACAATTGTAGTTCACCTTGGTTTATCAAAGACTTACAAATGTGCAGAGGATTTAGCTTGACCCGCTGCAGGACCACTTTGATACAAACTTCTTTTTTACAATAGTTACCATTCTGTTGGATAGCTAACGGAGACTTTCGAATGAGAACCCACATGCGCCGGACCTCCTTTGTACACCGTATCTCACTTGGCCTCCCATTCACTCCTTTTGATTTCCATTTATATTGCGCCGCTCATCACATGCGTTTTACACACTGCCCTCATTGGATTTCTTCATACAATGTTGCGGCTTGTAACCTTGGTTCAAACACAAGCTGGTTTGGTATCAGTCTCTCCGACTCACTGGCTTTTCTGTCTTTACTGGCGCTGCTTTTTTGTAGGAGCCAAGGACAGTACCACAGCGGCAATCACTCCTCGCAGCCTTGGTTATCGCCGCAGGAGATCCCCGGATACCTTTGGTGCACAGAGTAGGTTTGTTAAGCTTTAGTTCCCAGTTTTAGGTTTCTGACTTTCCAAGATTTGTGAAAGTAACGGTCTTTAAAGGTCAAGGGCGCTTCCCTCCTTGCAACCCTCTCTGGTCTCGCCATCTTTCTGCTTGTATTAAACTGCCATTGTGGAACTGCTGTTTCATTGAGTGCTTTTTCTGGCTCAGTGCGTTTTCATGCTCTGCCGTTTATCCGTGTGGGGAAGTGTGATGGAGGTCTGGTGTGTGTAATGATCATTAATTGCTTGACCATGGTATTGGGACATGTTACGTCTATGGGTCTGGTGTTAGTCTGTTGTTGCTCATGGTGAACTTTCTGTGAGAAAATGTTTGTCGGGAAAGGTGAGGTGGGGGGGGGATTGGATTCCTAGGTATCGTACCTGGTAGGATGGGGAAAAGGTGCTACAGTGAAGGGAATACTGTGTCTCACCGTTGGGTGCCCCACTTCCGCTTCACGAAGACCCATCATCCAGGTGATCCTCCTGCACTGGTCCACTCCCCTTACCCCCCGGAACTGGATCCAAAAGTGATGGCCATGTCCTGGCCACTTGGATGACTGCTCCCGGGGGACTAGCGGGTGAGACAACATCCGGGACGGGGTGGGGGAGAATGACATTGGTGGATGAGATATGGTATCCCCCTTTCCCTTTGCACAATAAGCCTCCCCTTTAATGGCCTGTTATAATTCCTCCCCTGCTCTCTCCATAGATGGTAGTGAATTATTTGTTGTTGAGGTCAACTCTCAAAACACAGACTTGCCTTGTAAATCTGCTAAAATCATCTGTCGGAAGTCCACATACCAATCCTCCAGGACTAACTTGCCATTGAACCCCATTATGGACATTCATCCATTATTTTCATGCAAGTTCAGTAAGGGACTAGTGCTCCCATAAAACCCTCACCACTGCGACAAGGAGGGGGATGAATGCAGGGCAAGAGACGCCCCAAGCACAGGTATCGCTCTTTCTGATAGCACACATCTGTGCACAGGACATTTTAAAACAGGACCTGGAAAAATCCAGCACGACTGCTGGTGGGAGCGGGCTGCTCTTCTCGGGGTGCGATTGGCCCGGAAAGTGAACAGTCTCAAGGAAGAAAGCACCCAAAGACTATTACTGGTGGGCTGTGAGAGGAATAACAAACACCACAAAGAGGTGGTGAGTCCATGCTGGGATCAAGGGGTGCCAAAATCAAGTAATTAAATATAACGGACCTGAGGGAGAAATGTGAGCCATTTTCAAAAGCCGAAAGTGAGAAGGTGAAAGTACATTTTCTAACAAAGGAAGACTTCAAAACTTGCGAGTATGTGCCGTATATGCATATTAAAAACATGCTAACAAAGCAGCAAATAGCAGACAGTGTATTGGCTGATGTGGTGAACTACCAATAGTGGAAGTGTGAGCAGTGTAAAGCCCTGGCAAGCGAGTATACCAGGCAGTTACAGGTGTATGTTTTGTAAGAATCCCTGGCAGGAGAGTACACCAGGCAGTTAAAAGTGTACAGAGGCTCTAAAGGAAAACCATAGAATTCAGACAAGAAGAAAAAGGAACCTATCCCTGAAACAAAGGTTTACAATCTTAAAAACTTTTTTTTGTTTGTTTGTCAATATCCAGAGGAGTAAAGACTTTGTGTAGGGGAATTTGTGTATAAGAACCTACAGTTTTTAAGTCGACACAACTATATGAAACGGTGAGAGAAAACAAGAACAACCGCCCTCAGTGTAAATGTACCTAAAGAGCTTCTGTATTGGAACAGCACAAACGGGAGGAAAACTAAGAAATATTATTTGCTTGAAAATGTGAAGAACAATCCAGGGGGAAGGGAAACGTCCTCCCTAACATGGAACCATATCCTTGTGAGACTTCTTGTTGGAGTTACCTATTTCTTTAACCCATTTGATCACTGAAGGCCTAAAACATTATCCTCTTCACCTTGGAGTTAATTTCATTAGAATGTGAGGGTCAGAATAGTAACTACTGAGTTCAGGTAGGGGAAAACACCTCTAGTGCAGGGCCGGAGAGACATTTATCAATTTACGTTTTTAGCCAAAACCATGACTAACTTGTGTCCGACTTTCATTGCTGACTCCTCACATCATTCTTCCTGCAGATAATGATTTCCGTTTTTCTGTAGGATTGAGAAGGAGGTGGTTAGCCCTTATTCAGTGGTCTATTTCTGTGAGGCATGAAGCAAAGTCAAGTGGGAGTGTCCTTTGGGATCTTGAAGATGTCAGTGTCACCTGCGTAGTTGTGTCAAGTCAGTCCATGTGAAGGGATAGGAGCAGGGAGGGAGCTCAGGGTGAGGTTAAAAGCAGTGGTGATGGAGAGGCCACCCTGTGGTTCTTTGTTGGTTACAGGGCGTGAGGCCAAGGAGAAGCCAGGCATGCAAGTCATCTGGGATCTGTTGGTGATGAAGCTGGATATACACTTCAATGCTGCATCCCTGATGCTGAGCGAGTGGAGTCTGTCTATGAGGGAGTGGTGGACCGTGGTGTCAAAGGCTGCAGAGAGGTCAAGGAGAAGTGCGGCACAGACTTCTGAGTCTCTTGTTCTTTTGGGATCATCCCAGATGGAGACTAGGGAGGATTCAGTTCCTTGTAGGGGTCTGAAGCTGGACTGGGCGGGGGCGAGGAATCGGTTGGAGTCAGTGAAAAGGCATAGCTGGGAGTAGCTTTTTTGGTCCGTTAGTTTGGCTATGAAACTATTGTTTGAGATAGGTCTGTAGGAGGGGGGGTCAAGGGGCTTTTTTGTTTTTGAGAAGGAGTTTGATGTGGAGTGTCTTGACAACTGCTGGGAACGTGCCTGAAGTGAGGGATGAGTTCATGATCGATCTTGGGATGCTGCATGCACAGGTTGAGGAAAGGCTCTCTCTCAGGAGAGCAGGAGGGCAAGGATCTCCAGGCGATCCTGAGGGATGGCTGCAGGAAATTAGCTTAAGGAATTCAGGATGGAGAGAAGGGAGTGAAGAGTGGGCTGATGGTGGGAAGGCTGTGCGGTTGGACATGGATGCAAGGAAGCGTGCCAGGACCGTGCTAATTTAGAGCCGATGGTGCGGTACCTTTCCATGTCTAGGTTGTGGAAATGATCAGACGGAGCGCCTGAGAGTGGGGATGGGGGGAGCAGGTGCATAGAGGGGCCTGGAATTCTTAGATTGTTGTGGAGTTCCCTGCTGTTGGAGATTTTGTTCCAGTAGACTGTTTTATTTAAAAAAAAAATAATAATGTTTGGTGTTTGGCCTTCCGAGTTTCTTTCCTATAGGATTTGATCTGTTGGGTGTATGTGGTTCTATTCTGAGGAGAGGGGTTAGCTCACCATCTGCGTTCCAAGATGTGGTTTTGTGATTTGAGGTTTGGGGGTGAACCGTCTCGGGGAGGGGCCTTGTCTGTTGGAGGAGAAGCTGATAGGGGTGAGAGGTCTGTGGACTTTGAAGACCCTTTGGTCAAATTGACTGGTGGAGAGCTGACCTCCCTTGAGTGAGAGAGAGATTTAGAGAGGCAAGAAAGGAGTCTGTAATTACTTTGACTGTGTTACATAATGGGTAGAAGGTGGATGGTCTTCATGGCTAACTGACGTCCTACATGTACCCCCAGAATAATTCCCCAATCTTAACTCCAGCATTTAAAACAAGTCTGTTATCGTGTCTGGAATGTTGGTGAAGGAATACAGCAATCTGGGGAGGACCACTGTTTTGCATAGAGCTATCCTTCCCATCAATGACAGTGGCACAGACTTCCAAAAACCCACCACATCCTTAATGCCCGTCAATGCTCTGCCTGTGAATGTCATGGAATATCCTAATACTCCTACGTCCCGTCCCCTTTCCTCCATACTTATGGGACATCTCTCCGTCGTGTGGGACGGGACCGCAGCACTTTTGTAAAAAGCATCCAAATTTTTTTTTTTTCTCAAAAATGTGTTCTTCCTCTCTTTCTTGCGCGGGGCCCAGCACGTGGCCGTAACCCCGCCCACCTTGGCTCCGCATCGCCCATCAGTCCTTTTCTCCGCACGATCGGGGCCGGACGCACTTGCATCCTCGGAAGATTTGCTTCCCTTTTTTTCCCTCTCTGGCTCTCGCTAGCGTTCGTTTACTTCTCTCTCTATGTCTTTTAAACTAGATTTTCCAGACTGTTCATCGTGTCACTGTTGCTTCGCGAGGGCGGATCCCCATCCTCTTTGTTTAGAGTGTTTGGGTCCGGAACACCGTTGGGACTCCTGTTTTTACTGTGACTCCCTTTCGGTCCGGGCACTTCAACGTCGGTTGGAGCGGTGGGAGGAGGTGTTCGGACGGACTCCTCCTTCGCATTTTCAGGCGTTCATCGATGAGAAGAAAAAACGCCCGGTAAGTTCTTTGATTTTCAGAGCACCCCGGCCGGGGGATACCTTCCCGGGTTCCTCTCGAGCTGGGAGGGGCGTTGATCGCCCTGTTACCGGGGTTCGCCCTGAGGTGCCTGTCGGGCCTAATAGTTCTACCTGAGTTTTCTCCGAGGGTCTCCGTAAGGGGCCTGTGAACACCGGAGTACGCTCCGAGGCCCCTCATGTGGGGGCTGTTTGTATACCCAGTTCTACTGAGTCGTGGGATACCAGAGCTTGCTCTGAGGCCGCTCTTTCGGCTTCCCTCAAAAACAAAACCGGCGTACACCCTGAGGACTTGGCTGGGCTTGAGGTTACCGAACGGATGTTCGAGGCTCGTGCCGATAAGGCTTCTATGGGGCCCAGGTCCGAGGTCCCTCGTACAGAGGCTAAGGAAAGCAACAGTTCTGAGGGGCCGGGCAAGGCCCCGTCGGTGACGGCGCACCGTTCCCACTCTTGTGCTGATACCAGATCTGTTGAGGGGGCAAAGAAGAAAGTTTCTTCTTTTACTGGCAGTGCCGAGGCTCTTCCTTCGAAGGCTCAGTTGGCGGTTGGTATGTCGCAGAAACATTCCAGGCCTCATAGTACCAGCTCTGCCGAGGTTCCTTACGTTAAGGCTAAAATTGAGACCCCTGATCCATCGACGGGGACCCCTGCCTCACTTCCTCAAGTGCCGCAGTTCCCCCTCAGATGAGGACAAAATGGCGGCCGTTCCCGCCACGACCACGGCGGCCATTTTAGGTACTACCCCTACAACTACGCCATCGGCCCCTGGTGTAGGGTTCGGTCCTTCTGGTGAACCCAAGGTCCCTTGTGCGCATCCTTACCGGCCGGTTTATGATTGGAACGCCCGGATGCCTCTTCCGCACAATGTTTCGTTGCCCGCGGGGGAAGCTCCCTTGATTTATATGGATACGTCGGCGGAGGGGCCGTGGTGGCAACCTTCCCCGTTACGTCCCTGGATTTGTCCACCTCATGAGAGGCCTCCTCAGGTTCCGAAACAATCTCCTGAGGACGCTTTTTTTCGGTAAATTTCAAGCGCTTATGCGCACCGACCCCATGAGGGAATATTTCAAAGGGCTTTTCAAGGAGATATGTCCACCCGCGCCTCTGGCTCTGCCTGTTCCGACAGTGGTTCCGCCGGCGACTCTTTTGCCCGTGGTGCCTCGCCCTGTGCTTCTGCCTGTACCACCATTGTCCCCAGTGTACAAGGCAGTGCCTGACTCGGCTCAACAGGATCCTGACCTGTCAGATGACCCTCAAGGCGATCAGGACAATGAGGACCTGCCCCGCTCTACCAGAGCTTTCCATGACCGGGTACTGGACATTATGAGCTTCTTAGATGTTCCGGTGCCCAAGGCACCTGCTCCGCAGGAGGGCGTGCTTTCTGGGGCGTTCACCTTGTCTCCTTTGGAGCGTACCGGCCTGTTTTTGCAGAAGGACGTTCTGGCCGAGGTCCGAAGAGTTTGGGAAAAGCCAAACTCGGGACTTTTTGTCAATAAAAAGATTGACGCGAGGTACAGGCTACATTCCTCGGAAGAAGTGGCCTTGTCGCCTTGTCTGCCTCCCTCCTCCACAGTGGTGGCTGCGGCCACGTTGCAATCCAGACCTGCAGCATCCTCCTCCGCGACGGCTACTCAGGTCTTGGGAAAGGAGGACAAGCTCCTGGACTCCCTAGGGAGGAACATCTTAGTCAATTCGGCCTTGCAGCTCAGGCAGGCCAATGCAGAATTGATTTTGGCGGGAGCTAACATGCAGATGTGGAGAGGTCTGTCGGAGTTTGAGGAGCACATTCCGGTCGAGAAGCTGGAGGATTTCAGAGGAGGCCTTTCCGATGCCAGGGTCTTGGCCCAGGATCTCCTGGAGGCTGCGGCTCATCACGTAGACACCTCGGCTCGGGGTCTGATGCTTGGGGTTGATACCCGCGGCAAGCATGGCTACATGCCACTAAGTTCTCGAAGGAGGTGCAAGACAAGGTTCTGGACCTTCCATTTGATGGTAAGGAGCATTTTCACTCTTCTACGGATGTAGAACTCACCAAAACCAAAGACCGCACTGAGACGGCCAAATCATTCTGTTCTGGTCAAAGCTCCCTTCAAAGCTCAAAGGCCGTTGTCGCAAGGTCGACCTTCCTCTGGTTTTAGGGGCTTCCTCGACCGCAAAAATCGCAGAGTGGATACTCCTGCAGGGAATAACCGCCGTAGACCACATCGTACGTGGTATTTCTCCCGCTCCTCAGCCTCCTCGTCAGGTTCAGGTGGCACCGCCACCGATAAACCTGCCAAATGAGGGTTTTCCGCGCTCGCATGAGACCCCGGTGGGAGGACGCATTGCGTATCATTGGGAGGCGTGGCAAGCCATCACAGAAGACGGATGGGTCTTGTCAGTCGCTCGAGTGGGCTTCAGCTTACCTTTACCCGCTAACCCACTCCGCAACCCTCCTTTTCAGCTGTCAGGCTCGCCCTCCCTCAAGACCAATGTTCAGAAACCTCTGCTCCTCAGAGCTGTGGAACCCGTTCCCCTTGGGGAGCGAGGGGAGGGCTTCTACTCCCGGCTGTTTACGGTGCCCAAACCCAACCAGGCTGGCCTGCGCACCATCCTAGACCTTTCCCAGTTCAATCTTTCCCTACTCTAAGACAAATTCAAGATGATCACACCTGGCCAGATTCGCTCCTCGTTGCAGGCGGGCGATTGGCTCAGCGTGGTGGATCTTCAGGATGCGCACATGCATATCCTGATTTGGAACCCACACAGGAGATACCTCTGTTTCTCTTTGGGAGAGGAGCACTTCCAGTTTAGAGTGCTTCCTTTTGGCCTCAGTTCGGCGCCGCTTGTCTTCACAAAGATGATGTTGGTGATTGCGGCCTATAATAGTCTCCAGGGTATCTATGTGTATCCCTATTTGGACGACTGGCTCCTACGCAGCCCTTGTCCGTTGGCAGCAGCGGGCAACCTCCAGTCTCTCCTTCAGCTCCTGTTCCATCTTGGGCTGTCGGTGAACTGGCGGAAATCCTCCATGATGGTCTCACAGGACCTGACTTTCCTGGGTTTTCGTTGGCTCTTCCTCTTGCTTGTCTCAAAATGAGACGGATCCAGATGGCTCTTAGGAGTTCCTGGTGGATTCCAAACGGATAATGATTCCGGATTCCATGAGAGTGGTCCTGGACTGGTAGTCATCTCTCAGCAACCTGTCAGTGGGCATGGGGTTCCAGGACCCAGCCCCCAGAGTGACGATCACGACAAACTCCTACCTTTTCGGGTGGGGCGCGACGTTAGATCTTCTTTAGGTCTCGGACCTCTAGTTACCTCAGGACAAGCTCCTGCACATAAATCAATTGGAGCTTCTGGCTATCTTTCTGGCGCTCGAGGCGCTCAGACCTCTCATTGTCAACAAGGTGGTCCGCATAAGAACGGACAATGTGGTGTCCATGTACTACATAAACAAGCAAGGGGGAACGAAGTCTCCCCCTCTCGTGGATCTGTCCATCCAGATTTGGGAGTGGGCCGTGCTTCATGGGGTCCTGGCTGCTTGCAGTGCACATCCCGGGCCGGCTGAATGTCACCGGGGATGCCCTCAGCCGGCGGACAGTGGTCAGCTACGAGTGGGAGTTGAAGGCATAGATCCGCTCATGGATTTTCTCACGTTGGGGCACACCGGAGGTGGACCTCTTCGCCACAGCGATAAACAAGAAGCTTCCTCAGTACGCCTCCAGAGGGGGGCTGGGAGCCTCCTCTCTGGGGGGACGCACTTGAGATCCCATGGCACAACATGAGAGCTTACGCCTTCCCGCCTCTTCCTCTGGTTCATCAAGCAATTTGGAGAGTTCTGTCAACTGTTCTCTGCTACTGATAGCTCTGTGGTGGCCGGCCAGGTTTTGGTTCTCAGAACTTCAACACGTCGGTGTGTCCGCTGATCGGGAGTTACTGGTGACCTGATCTTCTGCACCAAGGGGCACAGCAGATGTGGCACCCCTCCCCACAATCGCTCAGCTTGGCAGCATGGTGCCTGAGTTCACGGCTCTAGAGCATTTGGGTTTGTCTGCGGATAACATGCGCATTATCCAGGCAGCCAGGAAACCCTCAACCAGATCTCAATACAAGAGTAAATGGCTCAGGTTATGTCATTGGTGTTTGGAGAAAGAATTGGACCCGAGGGTGGCGACGATTGAAGGGGTTCATGTCTTGTCCTGCAGGACTTATCTCTCGGCGATCTCCGCCTACCTCTCTACAGACCAGTGTTCTTATTCGTTAACTAACCCGGTGGTGAAGAGACATTTTGCTGGTTTGACACGCATCTACCCTCCGGTTCGTAGTCTGCACCCGCCCTGGGACCTAAATGTAGTCCTGACGGCGCTGTGCCATAAACCTTTTGAGCCAATGGCTACGGTTGACCTCAAGTACGTGCTGGAAAGTGCCCTTTCTGGTATCCGTTACGTCAGCGAGGAGAGTGAGTGAGCTCCAGGCATTGTCGGTGGAGCATCCTTTCTTGGTCTTTCACAAGGACAAGGTAGTCCTTCGGACGAACCCAGCTTTCCTACCAAAGGTAGTGACCAAATCCCATCTGAACCAGTTGATTTCCCTTCCGGTCATTTTTCCGAACCCTGCCTCGGAGGCGGAAAGGGTTCTAGACTGCCTGGATGTCCGAAGAGCTCTCGAGTTCTATCTGAACAGGACTGCCGAGCTTCGGAGCTCTTCCCAACTGTTTGTGACCTTCGGTAACCCCCAGGGCAGGCCGGCGTCTAAGGCATCCATTTCCAGATGGATTGCTGCCTGTATCACGGAATCTGTCACCGTCCAAAAGCTGAAACCTCCTAAGGGTATCCATGCACATCAGGTGCGAGGCAAGGCAGCTGCGGTTGCTTTTCAGAAGTGTGTTCCCTGGGAGTCCATCGCTCGAGCGGCTACTTGGGCCTCCCAATCTACTTTCTGTAAGCATTACTGCCTCGATATGAGCTCTAGGGCTGACGCTCAGTTCGGCCAGGTTGTGCTGAAGAACCTGTTTCAGTAAGGGGTATTTCCATCCACCCATAGTTCCTGTAAGGAGTGCTTGGGAATCTCCCATAAGTATGGAGGAAAGGGGACGGGACGTAGGAGTATTACCAGGTTACTCATCGTAGTGACCACCTTACTCCTAGTCCATAGTCCCCTTTCCTCCATACGCCCGCCCGCCGTCCCCTCTAATAAGGTTCCTCTGTTATTGCGAATAGGTCTCTGACCTGGCGATAGAAAAGGACTGATGGGCGATGTGCGGGGCGGAGCCAAGGTGGGCAGGGTTACGGCCGCGTGCCGGGACCCGCGCAAGAAAGCGAGGAAGGACACATTTTTGAAGAAAAAAATAAATAATTTGGAATCTTTTTACAAAAGTGCTCCGGTCCCGTCCCACAGGACGGAGAGATGTCCCATAAGTATGGAGGAAAGGGGACTATGGACTAGGAGTAAGGTGGTCACTACGGTGAGTAACCTAGTAATACCCAAGTATTCAAAAGATTCCAGTTTCCATTTTTCAGGAATCCTGATAATGTTGTGAAATTGACCAAGATTTCCATAATAATCGGGATATTATCCAGTGGATTATTCACGTATATTAAAACATTAGCATATAAGGAAATACTATGGATAAGTCCCTGTATCTGTATACCTGTCTCCGATATATATTTCCTGAAGTGTCCGGCCAGGGGCTCCAGCGCCATTGCGAACAGAATCAGGAGCATGGGACAACTCTGCCTAGTACCTCTCTCTAAAGTCTGTCTGGAAGACACACAGCTCCCCATTTTAATCCTGGGCACCGGACTCTCATATAATCCTCAACGCCATTGCAATATACCGGGTCCCAAGCCAAATGCTTCTAAAACCCTAAACCGCCAACACAATTCTAGTGAATCAAACCCCTTAACCGCGTCTAATGAAACTAATGATGTCAGTTCTTCCTTCAATAACGTCACATGATCCATGACATGATGTAGTCCTCTCAAATTCATGGACTTATTTCGTCCCCTCTTCTCCCCCTGCCCCACACAAATCCACATTGGTCGGGGTGCACAAGTGCTGGAACCACCTTAGACATCCTCACTGCATGGACCTTCCCCAGAATCTGTGCGTCCACATTTGTTAGTGAGATGGGCAGATGCGAATTGCAATAATTTGGGTCCTTCTGAGCCTTCAATAGAACTGTAATCAGCACATCGAATATGTGAGAATTCTCTTACCATAAGCCCAATCATAAAACCTATTCAGTTGAGGGATCAGGAGATCTGAGAATATGAGATCAATTTCAATCGGGAACCCCCATCACTCCCCAGGGACTTGTTTCTCCTTATTGACCTGATGGCCCACAATATTTCTGCCTCCTTCATTGATGCATCCAACTCATCTCGATGACCACCCGATAGTCTCATGCAACTGCATCATATCCAGCAAGTCTGAGGCTTCTCCATCAGAGTACGTACCTTCACTGGTATTTAATCGTGTATAGTACTTTTGAATTACCCTATTAATCCCTTGCTGCAATGTAATTAGATACCCTTTTGGTCACAGATCTGCATTATAATCGACCATGGAAGTTCCTGCCACAGCAACCACACCAGACACCGACCTGCTTTATCCCCCACCGCGTGGACGCATACCATGTATTGGGTATATTCAAACTTGAGTAGAGCCTCTTGCAGCTCCTGTTGATTCTGCAACGCAAGTGCCAGACACCCCTCCAGATGTTTAACCTTCAATTCCACTTGACTTAAGGAACCACTCTACGTTTTCATCACCTCCACTGATTTTTATATGCAGGTTCCCCTCGTGGTTCCTTTAAAAGTATCCCATAATACCCCTATATCTTCCAACAAGCCTGCATTAGCTTAAAAAAAGGATATCTCTTCTTAGTATTGTCCCAAATATTGTATCCCCCAAATCCTCTGCTTTCAATCTCCAAAGTGGTACAGCAGGTTTCCTATTTGACCATGTAAATATCGTAAGCAGCAGAGAGCGATCCGATGGAATTCTCCCAAGGTATTCTGTGTCCCGAACCAGTGAAAGTATTCCCTCCCCACAAAAATAAAATCTACTCTGGAAAAAGAGCTATCAACATGCAAATAAAAGGAGTAACCTTCTTCCACTCCATCCACAATTCAACCAAATCCAGGTCTTATTCAATGACACAGATTCCATCAGTTTAAATGGACCCACCCTTCCTGTCCTATCCTTCTCTGGGTTTAGATGGCAATAAAATTTCGAACCCGGCCACCAAACCCACTAATAAAAATATCCGGTCTGTAACCTCCAGCTATTTTCAACACTGCTGGGGAAATTGTCTGTGTGGTGCATCCGGATATTTATTATTAAATTATTTTTAAACAATTTTTATTGCATTTTGTCAACAAACAATACAGGCAACAAATCACTTGTTTATATCTGAGAAGGCATACATAATCTAATAACCTTATGCTATCCCTCCCCCGCTCAGCCCGATCATCCTATCAATATCTGTATTGTAGCTTGTTGCGTCGTCTTCCCTAGACTTCTGTTCAGTATTTCCACCATTGCTCTCATTAGCCAGCAGTGAGTCAGGGTTATTTGTTCCCTCAATGCCTTCTCCCATGCCCCCGTTTCTGCTTTAACCCAATTATGTCTCTCCACCATCCAGTGATACTAGGTTTATTAGGATTCTTCCAGTTCATGGCTATACTCCGCTTAGCTAGTATATACATCAGGTCCTTCAGCCTACGCAGCGGTTTCTTTTGTATTTCCCTTGTAGCCACCCAGCAAGCATGCCTTGGGCGTCTGAATGTCTAACACAACGCCTCCCCGAGCTGCTTTGTCCTTATTCCCCTCCAGAACCTCTGCACTATCGGGCATCCCCAAAACATGTATAAGCTCCGCATTCATTTCTCTACATCGTAGACATTCCTGTCTGGCCGCCCCTTTGAAAGTTTCTATAACCGCCGGAGTCGGGTATGCCCTATGTGTTACGTACAGTTGTATTAGTTGCAACCTGGAATTTCTAGAGAGCTTTTTGTGGTACCCATTACTCTCGCCTATTCCTTTTCTTCTAGAGTCCTCCCCAATTCCCTCTCCCACCTTCCTTTGCGTTTTAGTTTGGGTCTCGATGTTTGGTCTATTAGGATTTCATAGATTCTGGAGATAGCATGCCCACCCTCCGCTACCGTGACCAGTAATTCGATATCTTCATTCCCTATGCCCTCACCATCAATATATGGCCACTGCCTTTAATACTGTGTTGTGTAGTCGGAATTGCCCTGCATGCAGGCCAGAAGCTTCTTGCAGTTCCCCAAACTTCATCCATGCACCATCTTTCCATAATTCCCCAACTACGGCTACTCCACATTTGTCCCACCTTTGTCCTACCCTATCTCCTGGTTTCCCTTTCAAGATTGCAGCTATCGGCATCTGCGGTGAGAGCGTATCTACCAGCCCCATCGTTTTACAAGCCCTATTCCATATTTGATTCCCCAACCTCACCAGATGAGGGGCACCGGTTAGTTCCCGGGAGGAGATCCATAGGAGGTCTCTCATGTACCTCCCTTTCATAACTGGCTGGAACAGCCCCGTTTCCGTTGTGGGGTCGTTAGCCATTCATTTGACCACATGTTGTAGTTGGCATGCTAGCTAGTACAGCTCAATATCTGTTATTCTCGGACCCCCCCTGACATACGATCTTTGTAATATATGTAGTGCTACTCTGCTCCTCCCGTTTTGCCACAGGAACCCTCTAGACATCTTCTCTAGGTCTCGGAAGTACCACTTTGGGATATGATGGGGGACGTTCCCAAAACCGTGCATGAGCCTTGGTAATGCTACCATTTTCAGTAACGCTCCCTTCCCATCACTGTCAGTGGCAGCTTACTCCAGAACTCAATGGATTTGATTAAGCTTTGCTTTGCATGCTCCACGTTCATGTTCTTTTTTTTTTAGGGTCATGATAAATGCTGATGCCCAGGTATCTGATAGTGGTTTTACCCCAAGGTAAGGAGAGGACTGGCAAGCTTTTTCGGGTCCACATGTTAATGCCGCTAGTGGAAACAAACATGACTTCGTCCTATTTATCTTTATGCATGTAGGCCTGCTCAAGTTATCTAGCACCTCTAAGATGGTGCATCCGAATTGTCTGATGAATGTACTCGCCCTTTCCAATCTATCCATATCAGAACCACTCTCGCATTGGAGGAGTTGGAGGAGCTGAACATTTATATCTCAAAACTTCCAAATCTGGCCCCAGCAAATGCGTTTCCTGTAATAATGCCGCCTGTATCCTATTGCATTACAGAAACTTTAATTTTCTTCTCACTTTTACCCAGTCCCACAGACATTCCACGTTCTTATTTTTTATTGTAGTGCACCCCATATTACAACCGGTTCTACGTTATTACGCTGCAGTATTTTTCATCGTGGGTTTTTTCATTGCTGTTTTTTTGTCGAAAAACTCAACGTTTTTTTTAATTTTATTCCCTTACACCCACAACATATATTTAATTTTTTAACCCCCCCCCAAAAAACCGATGAGTTTTAAAAAAAAAAAAAAAAAGGCAATGAAAAAACCTGCGATGAAAAATACAGCGGTGAAATGCGTGTATACCATTACAACCATGATCTCTACCATGCCCCCAACATATGACTGGGCATGCGTGCCCCATTTCCCTCATGTATGCTTCTGCTGCAACATGGCACTATCAAATAAAACGATCCTTGCGGATCCATCAAACATCCCGCCCTCAAACATCCCAATGATCCCATCCCAAAATACATGGTTTAACATTGCATTAAACCAAATCCAAAACAGCGCCTCATCTTCTTTAAACCCCCAAATACCTGCAATGACTACCATCTGTTCCCACCTCCCCACACAAGGACGGGTGGTCCGTAGGTCGTCCAGGTCTCATGACCTAACCATCACTACCACACCCCAACATTTACTCACACGGACTACCTACCACAAGGACACTAATTCCACATCATCCTGAACGGGCCCCACCCCACAATATTTCCCATTGCCCTGGGACCCCAATCGCCCTCCTTCATGCTGCGATCCACATGAACCCTTTTCTCTCCCCTTTCTGCCATGTCCATGACCCAGAGCTCCTATCTCTGTGGTCCCTATAAACGACGACTCAACCCCCATCGGGTCCAACATCTTCATCATAAGACCCCCAATCTATATAACAGAACTCTCAAAATCAGAGGAGCCCCGTCCCGGTATAAGAAACCACCTCCCTACCAAACCACCCCAGTAGCCTGCACTACCAACTGTGGTCCGGATCGTCATCTCCCGCCAGTTCTATGTCCTTTCCTCCAATGCTTTGCCAACATTCACTCCCCTCTCCTTCGGACCATTCTTTTATGATCTAGTCTCCAGCCAGGTCAGCCCCTCTTGAGCAGAAAGAAATGTGCCTTCCCATCTGCCAGTACTTTGAGTTTTGCAGGGAAAAACGTAATTGATTTCATGTTCTCTTTCCTCAGTCACTGTCATGCCGGATCAAAAGATCTCTGCTGCTTCTGAACCTCTTGTATAAAGTCAGGGAAAACCAGGATCTTGGCATTTTCCTATACAATATGTGCATTTTGGTGCGCCTCTTGCAGGATTGCATCTCTAGTGTGAAAAGTCAGCATTTTGGCCAGATAAGCAATCAGCAGGGCTCATGGTGGTGTTGGCCTTCCTTGCACTCTGTGAGCTCTCGCCACAGTGAATAGTTTGGACAGTCCCTTAAGACGTCATGGTCTCTAAAAGCAGTTTTTCCACAAACAACTTCACACTGTGACCTCCTTCCTCCGGTTCACCCGCCATCCTAATATTGAACCTTTGGGTCTTTCCTTCTGCAATTTCCGCCTTATCCTCCAAGGTTCTCCTCTCCTCCACCAAGCTGATTCTGCAGAATGGCCAGAGCTTTCTCCACATCATTGGCTATGAGAAACCTGGGGGTATTCTCCCGTGTAGAGCCCAGGAATCCCTTATTCAGGTGGCCAGGACGTCTGTGCAACCCTCCCCAAGCACTCCCCTCTGGTCCTCCTCTGCACCAGCAGGGGCCCAGACATGGCAGCTCTGCTGAGGCCCAGCACCTCTGACCTTCCGCAGATGTGGGGACCTTGACCGTATTCTGCCCAGCCCTATGATGCTAGCTATCCACACCTCAGCTGCTGCCAGATTCAACTTTCCTGTTTCATCCAATTGGCACCTGTTGGCCTTCCGGCAATCTGGCCGGTGGGGAGACCACTCTTGTTGCTTGTCCAATATGGCAACCAGCTATGAACTCAAAGCAACCCAGCCTCTGCTCCGATAGTTTTTTTTTTTGTTTTTTTGTAGTTACTGATGATCCCCTTCGTGGTCAGGCAGTCATTTCTGCTATACTACCTCAGAAATTGGTAGTTCACTCAGGATATTAACAGGAAAGCTTACGGTTTGCCATGGAGCCTGCTCTCCTCCAATCCTGGTGGAATGGCGCCTGGCCGTGCCCCCTTCTGTCTATTTTTAACCAAGATTCTTTGTTTGAATTCCCTGTGAAATGAAGAGACTAGGACACTGTTTCCTAACGGTTTTGTTTTACTATATGTTATTGCAGACTTTGAAATTGCTAAGAGCTATTTAGCTCCTTTTTCTAACTGAACAGAGCCTGGTTAGTTTGACAGCAACAGAAGCCAGGAACTACTTTTGGCTCCTCAGGCCAACTTGTGCCTTACAAAAATGCATATATGACATTAACTTTTGAGTATTTGAGAATGTTAATAAAGATGTATTAGGACACAACTAATACACATTTAAACACAATGGTTCATACATAATGGGCAAATGGTTATGGTAGCGTGTCCTGCTAGTTCCTATTTGCTCTGCGGTAGCTCCTGCCTACAGGGTGATGCCCGACACTCAGGAGCTGGTTTTAGCTCCTGCTCATCGAATCTTCATTTAGGACTCTGTACTACCCTACATCGAAGTCACTGTAAACATTATGGTATGTTTAATAACTTCAGCTTGCCCTCCCCAGACCTACACGTATATGGCATATTGGTCCCTTTTATTCCCTAAAAATAAGCAAGAGACTCCCAATGAAAATAGGAAATGGACTCGTGCAACCATCATCATTAATCCTTTATTCAAAATGTCTTCAAAGTACATTCATATATCCTAAAACACAATCTTTGCTCACCCTCACACAAAACACACAAGGCATTCTATTGAGTCTCGATAATTGGTGTGTGCATCCTTAAAAACGTCTCCCCTATACCTCTGAGAAATCATGCATACCTCATTGAAGTCCTTTGACCCATGATCCCCCTCAAAAACCTTGCAAGTGCCTGGGTTAAAACCGATCTATTGCTAACATTATATAACAAATCCAGGGCGCACAATTTGCACTCTCCACTAGTCATTGGCTAGTGAAAATTGACTCTTACTGAAGTAAGAAATGGTGTTGTCTGTATTTATAGAGTTCAGGTGGCAAGTGACCGGTTTTTTTTTTTTTTTTTTTGTACTGCTTGCAAGTAGCCTACAACTTATTTTGAACCTTGTCAAAACGATAGGTTACGTTGCATGAAAATAAACCTGTATATTTCTTTTTTTTTTTCCCTAATTCCTTTATTTAAAAGAAAAAACAATATCAAGTGGGTATTGGGGGACTGCCCGTCGCACAGTGTGGCAAAGAAGCAACACCCTCTTCATCCCACCGTGGTAAGGTTTGGATTGTCAGCTAATTAAATCTGACCATAGTTACCCATCTTGCTAGGACAGTACCAATTCCTTAAAGTCCTTCTGCTGATTTATAAGGTAAATCTGCAGAAATTGAGGATGGAAATCCAGCTGAGTAGAGGAAATGCATGCATGTTGGACTCAGGGTTGGGGCTAAATTGGTAGTTGTTCTTCTCCATTTCTCTACCCTACATCAAAAATGTGACCAACATGCATGTGTCTGGGTGCTTTGCGTGCCATTAAGCCAATCGTTCCTGTTCCTAATTTCCCTTGAAAGGTTAATCCACAATGTTCTTTGCCATGACATCACATTTTCCATAACTTGGCACAGAGTTGTAACATAAGTGTGTCCCTAAAATAAGGTAAGCATCACTCCATATGGACCATCTTGTAGCCTCCTCGCCATATGTTTAGCTCTATATATTCCCTAGACCGCAAATATTTGTTTTCATTAGTTGTGCTATGCAGCTGCGCAATGCTGTCAGCCTGCAATGAACAAGCTGGACTCCTGGGATTTTATTTTTACCACCCTTCATGGCATTTTGTGGTACTTCAAGACCCACCTTTCTAAACAACGTGGTGTTAGTCTGAGGGTGACTGTATAGTCCGTTTACCTCCTCACCTGTCTATACAAAGCCATCAGGGTTTGTGCCAGCAGCACCCATGTCATCAGCGTAAATCCGCAATGGTGGCGGTCTCTCTACTTTAAAGAAATAAGTGCGCTCAAAAATATTATTGTCCCGAGAGTTCGAGCATGTAAGCATATGTTGATCGATCGTACAAACATTTCTTATGCACCTTACTGTAGTTTTACTCACTTTTACACACGCAAAATCAGGCAGCAGGGTGCGGCCATCTTGTGCTAATCTTATCTGTTGCCGCATCGCCCTAAGGTGAACTGCCCTGGCGGCACTAAATCTTATCCCAAGCCCCAGAGGCTGACATCAACATTCCTAGCGATATTCTCTGCCTATCTCCTTGACGTTACTGGGCAGCGTAACCAAACGCGCCCATTCATCACCTACGTGTTGACGTCAGTTGATTCAGAACCAGGAATATCAACACACATCCTCTGACAACACAGTGCGTCCCAATTTTAAATACAAAACATTATTTTTAAAGGAAACCGCAATAATCTGCAATTTATAATGTGCTTGTATGTCACAATAAACGCTCCGAGAACATCCGGCGATTGCCATATTCAACCACATTGGTAATTTCTTTTGGTTCTCGATCCACAAATGTTTATCGCGAGTCACACCGTGTTCCTTTTGGTTATAAGAAGCGCATTGGACGCACAGTGAATCGCAAGGCTTCGGCTTCAGCATCAGCTTGGCGCTAGACCACCGTAAACAACGTCCGGTTGCTCCTTCTCGCTGGTACTGCGAAAAGGGCATACCGGCCCGGGACGATCGACCCAAAACAGGGTCATTGTAATCCACCCATTTAAGTGTATCTGCAGCTGCCGGCTAAAGAAGCCATCAATTGGTATCTGCAATCAATGACATTCACAGGAAGGCAGGATGTAGCTGTGTAGAAAACCTAACAGAAATGTGTCTCAGTAGCCGTTCTTTATTCTAATTTATCAATTTACCCATTCGTTCTGGACAATGTGAAAACTAGCGATGAACACAAATGTGAAACAATGGAAACGCAGAGAAAACATTGTGGAAAGTTGGAGTCCACAATGTGCTTGAGAGGTTAGTGCTATGGAGTATGTTTAGCTCGAAATGGGATGCGGAAGCTGACGGAAGAATTTGAAGAACACATAGACGGCATTTTAATTGACTATTAGAGTAGAATTTGGCGTTGGTGGAACCTGGGTGAACCCAGATGTGGACTACATGCATTTCGGTGCTGGACTGCCTATTTTCCCGGTACAAAGACAAGTACATGCAGGTTGTTTTTGCGTGTCGTTGCTATATGCCACAAACAACAACCCATTACAATGTAAGCCAGCAATAACGGTCAGATAATGAAATCTTGACTCGTTTGTCTATAAAATTGTCTGCGGTAAAACTTACATAATATTCGGCATTTCCATTCTCTCGGCATAATGCAGAGACTCTGTTCAGATGAACACATTTTCATGAAATGAAATTACATGTTCCTTTGTCCAGCTTTGAAATGGTGAACCTTATCATATTTAACGGTATTACACTCCACCCTTCATTCATTCCATTCGGAATCCTCCATTTCTTCCAAGGACGAAAAACAATCGAACCTTATACTGTGTAGGATGCGTGGGTGTGCACAGCTCACAAGCAAAATTCAAACGCGCTGACCTTCACTTCCAATATGAGCGAATAGTATAGCAGACCACAGTGGCATTTGAAATATTTTTGAAAAACAAATTGTTTGCTGGCATCAACCAATGCTGCATGAAATTTCTAGTGATTTACTTTTTTAATGAAAAAAGTTAGTTTACTTCCAAATACCTTATTTTTAGTGTCTCTCTGGTGAACTGCTCACCCTCCCAGTGCCTCGCACAGCAAGCCCCCACCACCTGTCACCTCAGCTCGTCTCCTGTTCTCACAGCAAATTAGCTAATCATTTTTGCACATAGTGAGTCTCGAGCCCTGACCAAATGTGCTCGTACGGAAATGTCAGAGCAAGCCCTGCTCCAACCTTAGTGCACCATCCGTCTCTGCTCACTGACTCATGCCATCTCCAACCCCTTCTTGCTAGGCCGCGGTACCCTGAACCCATGACCCCTGTTCCCTTTGAGCGAATCTGGTGCCCAGACCCTACCCCGCACCACCTCAACTTCACCTCCCATATACCTAATCAGGAGTAGTCCTATATTTTGGTAACACTGACACCTATCCCCACTGCGTTTGAAATCGTAAGACTCTGAGGGCAGCAAATCAAAGATCGGCCCCTCTGATAAGGCATCAGATAGCAACAACCACTAACCCATGCCCCCATAAAAATATAGGTCAGAATGCACCTATTCCTCACCAACAACCCCCTTTGATGCGTTGTTTTGCTTACAGTCAGTAGTTCTTGCGTGCCAAGTTTCTGATGTAGCCTCGGTCTCATTCCTTTTATGGGACGCGTATTTATTCAGCTATTTGGCAACTGCAGAACCCCAAAGTTGCTTTCATGCTGATATCAATCTGACCCTCCCCCGAACAGTGAAGGACCCACAAGAGTTCGACGAAAGCGGGAAGTGTGAAAGCACAGCCTTACACTGTATGGCATCCTCCAAAAGGCACTCCTTGCAAAAAAAAATTGACAGAGGATCCATTTCAAAAGACAATTTGGACGCCTTATTTGGACACTTTGTTGAGCAAATAAATAATTTCTAATCATTTGAAACGGGAAGTGAACTGTTCCACGAGGTCTGCTTTCGGTGGACAGGGCACATTTGCAATGTTTTGTGGCAATGTATTTGCCCTAGGAACAAAATCATGAGCGATTCTGAGTATTTATGTCCAACACAGTCAAAAGTGAGATCTTTCACAAACTCAAATTCCATTTCCTGGTATATTGGCTTGACCACCCATTTTTTGCTTCTTTTCGTAAAAGCCATTGTGTAACAAAGCATCCCAAAGTTTCCTGCAGTCCTCTATTGTTCTCTCCCTACATTTTCGTTATGCGCTAAGACCGCTAGTAATGTCTGATATTGCATCCAGTCTATGCCAAAATGCAACCTCTTGGGCCTGTACTTTAGGCACATATTGTGGAACACCTCCAAATCTCCCATGTGACAGAATTCTGTGAGTCCCTTCAGATCTCTTGATAAGAGTTTTATCAAACGCAATCTTCTCAAGAGCTTTGTGTAGAGATGAAGATGGAACCAACCACTTCTTGCGTTCCTGCTCCTCTGATAAAGGTACATGTGCACATTGGTGAAAATGTTGGTTCTCTGTCCATGAGTGAACGTTTGAACAGTGGTGCATCAATGAGCGCCATTTTTCAAGTAGAATTGCCACAGACCCACCACAAGTTTTGGCGCTCCACCAAAGATGGTTGCTCAAAGACTGGGACTACTGTAAAATATTCTCAGAACATTTTTATTTTAATATAAAAAAGCAGCTGTCAACCTCCCCCCCCCCCCCCCCTCGTCCCCCGCACTCACTGGATGGACACATTTCAGCATCCGTATAATCTGAACCAGGCAGCTGTTAAATACAATGTATTTGTGCTCCTTTATTAGACTATCGTCCTGTATGAATGTGGTTTGTGACTCCACTGTGGTGGACATATGACCGAACAGGACATACTGAAGTCGAGATGTTTTGGCAAGTTCCTCGGTTAATTGCTTTGATGCTTCAGCATCTGTTATTTCAGCTTGTGTTATTTTCACATGAATCGGAGAAACCATCAATGTCTATTGTTAATTGGGTGGCCCTTTTTTTGCGGGTGTAGATTATGTGAAGTGGTCACTGAGTAATTCAAAAGCATCTTCCTTCTATTGTTTCTTCTTCATCTTGTCAAGTTCTCACATTGTAGCAAAGGTCCAAAAACACTTTGCTTGCTTCGCCGGTCACATTCAATTCATTTTCTGGCCATTGGGCATAATCATCTCGAGTCTGCTTATTGACTGGATTAAGCCGCGCCTCACAAATTAGTTGCTCCATGCAGAAATCTTTTTGGCAAGCAGCAGCTTTGGTTTCATTTGTTGTCTGTGTCTTCACACTTCGTTTTCTTCTGAGCCTCTAGGAGATGGGTTGTAAAAACATGTTCAATGTAAATCCAACATACAGTAAATAGCACTTTAGATTTTTTTTAAAGCATGTTATGAAGTCAACAGCAGCCCAAACCACTTTTTGTAAACAAAATAGTTTGTTAGTTACCCTTGTTTTCTTGATTTTCTGTGAAACCATGTTCTTAACTGTAACGACCGCACCAGCAAGCTGGTCCGCCACCTCTGATCCATGTGCCTCCTCTTCTAATTCCTGACCTTGTATACATCACTTGAATAGAATATTCATATTAAAAAGTCAATCGTTTTTTAATTCAAATTCTTCTCCGTCGCTTACATACATACCCTCATAAACTGTGTATGTCATTTAGTCAAAATATACATTTCGAATTTCACCTGATTGATGGCTAGTGTACTCGATCAGAGATCACCGTGCGACAAAACCCACCGATTGTAATGTTGCACTCAAGCATCTTGCATTGTATTCGGCATGAGGGTCGAAATTGTAACGTTAGAACTGAAATGGTAAAAGTTTGAAAAGATGCATGTTTATAATAATGTCACTGTCCAATAGTATCAGATGTAAGATATACTTTTTTTCATTCAAGGCAACTGTCAGTATGCATACCTCATGCTCTGGGCCAGCTCCAAAGGATGATGTAATTGTAGTCCAAAGTACCAGCATCCCCCTGTAACACAGTACTTTTTTTTTTTTTTAGTATGGATGAAAACAGTGAAATTGAATAGACACAATCGGATGTAGTCAATGGTACATATCAATGTCTATCAAAATGGGGTATAGTTATAAAGCAATACAATCTGGTAAATATGCAAAGTTTAGTAAGAAACATTTACACCAAAAGCACCAATCCGTCCATGTAGTTACCTGCTCAGTACCCCAAGGCCTACAGCTAATTCATGAACAGTGACTCACCTGAGGCAGCGTGTGCATGAATAGAGTTGGAATTGCATTTGGAATTTACGAGAAGTTCTGAGTCGATGCTTCTTTGTGTACTGAGATTGGTCGTACATATTCGGGGTAAAGTGCAGGCTGCAGATGCAGTATCTATCACCCATCAAGTCCACCAAGACATCCTGGGCTCTACTATCAAGCTTGTTTGGCGCAAATCTGCAATACCTGACCCATTCTCTTTTTAGATCTATATTCCTCGGGAATATATGCATTATTGTGCCCGTAGGTTTAGTATGGGTCTTAGAACGGCAAGCCTAAACCATACAAGCAGGCATGGTTTAAAAAAAAGTCCACATCGTTAAAAAATTATTTTGCATGAATGCCTGAAAAAGATTGAATTATATCATAGATTTTTCTATGCAATGTTTGTTTTGGTCACAGAAGCAAAAATTGTGTAGCCGACTGTATTGTAGGATAACTTTCATACAATTTGCGTCACATCAATTGCATTGCTTACAGATGTTGCTCGCAGATATTCTCATGATAAATATCAAGGGGTTTATAAAGTATTGGAAAAGTGGGTGTGTATTTGAATGACTGACGTGTATATGGCGTGGTCTTATGTGGATAGCGGGGGCCCGGTCTTCTTCGGGAGAGCCTGCCTGGAGACACTGGGTCTGGGGAGGCCATATGAACAATGGCCCCTGCGTGTAAGGTACATTTGTAGTGTAGATGGTGTTTGGCACCTCGGCCGTTCCCACCCAGTCAGCCCTGCCAGGACAAGTGAGCGTGTCCTTGATTCACTGTGAAAAATTGAAACCACCATTCATAAAAGTTCAGTTGCATTTTATTTTGTTGCTGATGTTGATGGCACACATGTACTACACATTGTATACTTCGGGTTGCAGCACAGTGTGGGGAAAATCCCCTGTACTGACCGCAGTCACTGGGGAATGTGTCTCTAATGGCACCAATGACACAGGCAGGGTATTACTCGTCGAACGCAGTGTCCAAGCCTCCTATGAAGCCACCATGTAAACGCACGATAGGCCACCAGCCTGTACCAGCTGTGGAAGAGAAAGATACAAACTGTATTTAAATGAACAAGATAAGGGTATCAAACCTTAGTTGAAAATGCAATCTTGTATCCTATGGCATTGGTTCCAGTACAAATGTTACTTCACGGATCAAACAACTAGGGCTTTAAACCGTAGACACATTACAAAAGTGTACAACTATGCATTCCATTACATTTGGGTTGTACGTGAAAGTGACACAAGATGACCAATATGATTTCCCCAAATCACGAGTGATGTATAGAATTGCAAGACTACAATAATTTGGCAGTGATAGATCAAAGTTACAACAATATAGGAGACAAACATGAAATGTTAGTGGCCTAAGTTAAATCACATCTAGGGTACACTTACTCGTTACTTGGATTGCGAGGGCGAACTGTTGGGCGAAATTAGTGCATAACCACCATCGTAATCCTCAACACGGACCGTGTGAGGCAGGCTGCCCTGAAGTCATGCAGCTCGGTAACGCATTGCGGCCGTGTCTTGTCTTGTATATGTAGGACAAGCATCCAGAGTTTTCTCTGCAGCAGCAGTAGTTCTCCTCCTCGGTTGGCATTACCTCGCACCGATTGCAGGTACACCAGGTGGAGACGTTGTCCATGCGACTAGGCTCAGGCTCTTGATCTGGTGATTCGTCCTCCCAACTGTCGTCCGAAGCCCCATCGTTGCCTCGGAATAGGGATCGACTACCAGCTCTCTGTTTATCAAACTGCTACACACGCAGGGAGTTGGTACCAGAGGAATGCAGGAGTCTAGAAGGACAGTATTTGGTCAGGAAGTGTTGTGGTCCCCGGGCACAGATAGCCTTGTAGATGATACAGTGGGATTTGAATGTAATCTGTGCTGAGACCGGGAGGCAATCGAGGCTTTGTAGGGCAGGAGAGATGCTGTCACTGGGCTTGAGGCCAAGGAGAAGTCTCACTGCCCTATTCTGGGTTAGCTGGAGGCGTTGCACGGTGGACGAAGGAAGAGGCTGTAGTAATAGTCTAGCCTGGAGAGACCCAGAGCACGGGTAACATTGAGTCTCTGGGGCGAGGTGAGGAAGGGTATGGTTCCTTTGCGAAGGAAGAGCTGAAAATGGGACTTCCTGACAATGTCCTGAATATGAGGGATGAAGGAAAGGGAGGAGTCAAAGATTAATCAAAGATTTCTGGCTTCAGAGGAGGGGGCAGGGGGAGAGCCCATGGAGGAAGGCCAGAGTGAAGGGACGAAGTAGGGTGCAGTGGGCCCAATAGGGAGATTCTCTGTGCCTGTTCAGTCTCACCTTGTGCATAGCATCCAGTTACCTTGAGATTGGAGTAAAACTGCACAGCAAAACTAGGCAAGGCCCCTCCCTATCTCTAGTCTGTGTAGTTTCAAATAAGGCTTCAATACTCACAAACTCCGAAGATGGTTCAATGGTTTTCATTTTGAAATGTTGGTAAAAATTGCTCGAGGGCTTCCCCTCTCTCAACCATATGTGGGCACCCATCTACTAATCCCAGGCTTCCCCCAAACCCAGATTAACCAGCTAGTGTTTGGTAATCCCTGCTTGTAAAAACTAGCTATGGATGACGGCCTAAAGGCAATATCCTTCTTTATCTGGCTCCCGCCGGGATTCTTCTGAGATTCCAAATCCAACACTCTCCAAGCTTGCTCAATAGGAATGCCTATTTCCCATAGAGTCCAATAGGACTCTATGGGAATGAGGACCATGGAAGCACCGGCACCGTTAATAACCGTGCCGCTGCTTTCGTGAAAACTCTACGGGTGCCGTTCCGCCCCGGCATGTCTGACCTGCCGGACGGGATGGCACCCGCCCATAGAGTTGTAGTGTGCCGGTCCGGAAACAACGGTGCCGGTAAGCTGACCGGCACCGTTGTTTCCGGACTGGCAGGCTCTGAATGAGCCCCAAAGTCATGCATGTGAGGTGTGGCACACTGTTTTCCCTTTGGCCCAGTATCTGGTATGTGAAGTCCACATAGTCCCCAAAGATGTACCATTCTGTTGAGGGCCTACCTGCAGCACGTTTGCTCAGTGCAGAGGAGTCTATACTGTTGTCCTACACACTCAAAGTACTATGGGCACAGTTACCTACTGATGGAGCGTTACTGCCAAAAGCAATTCACTATCCTAATTTCAAAATAAGATATTTTTTTCCAGGCAATAGTGACATGGCCACCATGGGTTTTAACTGATGCTACTTGTTCCCGAAACACGTTTGATCATAACCTTATTTAGGAGTTAACAGTGCATCCTTCTTGAGCTGAACCATGAATATTCTAATAGGCGGGGTAAAAATGCCAAGTTGCAAGCTACTAGCCCGTCACAAAGTCACTCGAACTCTCATTAAACCACAATTGCAGCACATTTTTTAATTGCCAAGAGTCGAGCATCACTAGCTAATGGCTGAGGTTAGTGAAAATGTTGAGTCTTGATAATGGCAATACAAAAAGCAGTATCTGTGGGGGAAAAACAAAATCTGTATTAAACCCTTCTAACCTCACTTAACAATAAATCAACAACGCCATCAAACTGAAGTTTGTTTATGTTTATTAAGTTTATATAGCGCTTTAATCCAAAGCGCTTTACAATAAAACAACAAGATACAATAATGGAAAAAGCAAGTTAACATGAGACAAACCAGTCTAACAATATGTAGAACAGTTTCCTTGGATATTGGAGATGAGGGAAAAGTGAGAAGGAAGGAAGGGAGAGGGGGTAGAGAAGGGAAGGGGAACAAGATTCAATTATGTGATATAAGGTCAAGTGGATGTGAGAGGAAGGGAAGGGGAGGTATAGGGACAGGGGAGAAGGGAGGAGAGAAGGTAGGAGGTTAAGGGGAGGGGGAGTGGAGAAGGGCTTTCAAGGAGGTGCGGAAGGAGGTGTATGTGGGGGTGGAGCAGATGGAGAGAGGTAAGGAGTTTCAATGTAGGGGGGCCAGGAGCTGAAAGGAGCGGAAGCGAGAAGCAGCACTAGGAGACGGGGGTACAGTAAGTAGAAAGAGGTCGGCGGAGTGGAGAGAGGGAGTGTAGAAGGAGAACAGAGATTGGGGGGAGCAATGTCCTGGAGAGATTTGAAGACCAAACAGAGAAATTGAAATTTAAGTTGGGAGGGGAAGGGAAGCCAGCCGAGTTGAGTGAGGAGGAAGCATTGTGGCTTATGGAACTACTTGATCCTTGAGTAAAACATTGGGAAGATTGAAACACATGAAACTATGGTATGGAAAAGACATATGCTCCTCCAGAAGACTTTCCCCAATGATGCTTTGGATCTCGCATCTATTCCTGTGATTGACATAATATGGCATCAATCTACAATCACTCAGACATCTGTTATTGGAATGCGAAGGCACCTGGGATACAAGACTGTTGTTGTTGGGGAGATTTGTAGATTTGTAGAGAGGAGAGCTTAGCACAGGATTCTTTTTGGGATAGACTGATCACTGGTCAAGAAATCATGCTAGTACAAGTTTTAGAAAATGTTTACATACTTGTGAACTATTAATCCATAGGATTGCTAGTGAGCTTAATAGACGAGTTGACCTGTCTTCCCTTTTCACTCTTGGCGCTCTGGATCATTTTTTTTTGGTTGCATTTAATTTCTTCGTTTCTTTTGATAATTTTAGATGATGATTGTTTGTAAAGGTTTTTTCTGTAAAGCCAAAAACAAATAAACAAAAAAAATAATATGGCATAGCTGTCCTACGTAGGACGACATGTTTGTTCAAAGCTGAAAAAGCGTTGGGCAGGCCTGGAAGAGATATCTGAAAGGGAGAAATCATTTAAAATGGCTAAAAGCCCTCTCATCCGAACTTCGAAGCCTAGGTATGAGTGCAATTCTTCAGTAGTAATACGTGCCCAAAGGATTCCGGAAGTTCAATCCTAAATGTATTAAAGGAAGAAGAATCAAAATAAAAATAAGCGTCCGATCTATTTGCCCATCTTTCTGGCAACGTAATGTGGTTTTGTATAGCATTTTGCTACCATGTTTTTGATTTTGTGGTGCATGGCTCTGTGAAAGAAGAGTTTTGTGTTAGATCGAGAGGCAGGTGCAAAACTTATGATTTGACTCTTGGCATGTCAGAAATGGTATGCGGTGTGCGTGTGTGGATTTGAAGTGGCAAATCACTTTTTGGCTGATGAGGAGGCTGCAGCTGAACATTGTGTGTGTGTTTTATTCTATTTTCTTTATATTTATTGGGTATTTATAATGTGCCTATGCACAATGTGTTTCAAGGCGCAACAAGAGGAGAGGAAGGGGGAAACGGGCAGCCAGACACACCTGTTCACTTAAAAAACCTTAGTTAAGGTGCAGTTAAGCTGCACAGATTTAATGCAACCACAGTCTTGAAATTCAGCGGATGTGGGAAGTCCAGAGCAGCTAAACTCGACGCGCTCCCGTTGGTGCCCCCCACCCCAGACCCCTAAAATGCTATGTCCCCCATAATGCGATTTTGTATGTCATTGTGAATCAACCTCTTCCAATATGTATTTGCTCATGGGCTTTGCAACTGGAATGCTCCAAGTTAACCTGCTCATGACTTCCCAAATCCACTCAATTTAAAGTGTTTTGTTGTGTTCAATCTGTGCAACTTAACTGCACCTTAAAGGTTTTTTCAGGGAATTTCAAGGATTTTGTTATACCATTTGTTATTTTAAGGGCCACTAGCCATGGTCTTTGTCCCTGGCCAGTGAGCATGGCCTTCGGCCATGACACTATATATATTTTATAACACTACCGGGCCACTGGCCATGTCCACTGTACGTGTTACCCCAATGTTTCTTTTGGACCCCCTAGGTGGCCACAGTCTTTGGCCGTGGCCACTATACTTGAAACACTTAGGGCATTTGTAACGCGCCTATACATATCGTATCATACTTGTCATTTGGGTCCACTAGCCAGGGCCGTCGGTCCTGGCCAGTGAACACAGCCTTCAGCCGTGACTAGTGTATATTTTGTTTCCAAAATGCTTCCAACTTCCCTGCCCCTTCCATTAAGGATGCCCATGAAATACATATTGGCCTATAGGGGAGGTTGCCTAACTGGATAGCTGTCAAACTAAATGCCAGATAGGCTTCGGATCATTTGTATCAAGGCTTTGAAGGTTAGGTTTCCAGCAAATTATTATTCTTGATGTTTACAACTGACCATATTTATCTCGTGAAGGGTCAGAGACACGAAGACTTTTGGAGAACTTTTTGACACTCACTGAAACCAAGCACTGTAGTATGTAGGTCCTGCTTGTACTTTTTACTATGTAGTTTGAATTGTAGACTGGCTTCACAGGGATCATGGAGAAAGAGGAGTTTGCCTGGGAAATTCCAAACTTGCAAGCACCAGTATCTGAACATCAGCATCCTAATGCACTGTAGCCAGCCTCTTCCCCATGAAAAGCACGCCTGAGGGTCTGTGATGGCAGGTTGCCAGGGGATATGCCAGCATATCCCACATTTACAATAGGTTTAAGGTGCAGTCACATTGGCCATATACTGGTGGACCTCACCTGCTGGGAACCCGTACAGGATATGGATGTGTGCACTAGACTGGAAAGTGAAATAAACCTATTTTTGATTGGTTGGTTCTCTGGTGCTCTTGATATTGTGAGGTGGATTAAGTTCTCTGCAGATCCAAGGACCAGCAGGCGTCTTCTCTTGATGATTCACTTGAATGCTGACCAGGACTTGCGAGTGCTTCAGTACCTGGAGATGTTGCGGATGACCATTTCTAAAATGTTGAAGGGTCATTATTAGTGGATTTAAGGTGTGGTTGAGGTTTGTGCCTGAAATGCTGCATTGTGAACAACATTGTGCCACCCACAGAATTCCGCTCCTTTGGGGTGCAAGGCCTGCATTAATCCACAAAAGGGCTTTGGTAAAAAGATGCGTTTGCTCTGCACTCGTGTCAGTGGCTTACATTAAAACATCTCCGTCTGAATTCTTGTTTCTCGCTCCCAGAAATGTTTATCTCTGACTTCCGCTTGCTAAAACAGACATTTGTCAGAATTGAACACGGTCACAAAGTACATCCGTTTTGTCTCATTTTTTTCCAGAGTACATTTACCCGTGCCATGGATCCTGCAAAAGTGAGTGCGGTCATCGAGCTTCTGTGCCATATTGCTCAGAATGATAAAATTAAGGCTGCATTCAAGCACTCTACTAGGGGAGCTCTGCTTGCTGGTGCCGCAGCCTTTCTGGGTGGTATATTCGCAGGGCCTCCAGGGATCGCAGTTAGGTGAGTGAGTTTTCTTCATTTTTCTTTCGTAAATTCTTAAATTAACTTTTGGGGTATTGCAGACATCTTTTGTTTGCTGGAAGTTCTCTACTGCCCAACGCCTTATTGAACATATGTTAAAGAACATAGATTCTAAATAGCGAAATAGCAATTCCATTTGTAAACCCCAAATATAAGGCATGCCCTTCCTTGAATCTGCGAGTGGGGGCTGTCATTACCTTAGTTTCATTACACCTTTTCTATGCTGTGTTTTGCCATGGTTATCACTGTTCTGCCTTCACTGGCTCTTGAATGCTGCAGTCACCTTCTGCTGCACCTGGAATGACACCACTTGGCTCTCCTGCCTTGCTATCCTTTGACTGTGCGCTAATCATGCACATGTCAAGAGTGAGGCGTTATTCAAGGTGCTTTCCATGAGCAAGGACCCACAGTTTATTGAAAGGTCCTGCTGATACAGCCCTGGGCAGCAGCAGCGATTTAATGTGGCATTGGGTACTTTAAATACTCTGGATTAAGAGAGCCAGATCTACTGGCAGGTCTTCTGTCTGCTTGCCACTAGGCTCTGCAGTGATCTTCCACTTGAAGTAATACCTGCAATCCCACGTTTTTGTTTTCAATAAACCGCTCAAAACTCAACCCTTGATCCTCGCATCCTGTGAGCAGCATTGCTGCGCCAACCTTCATGTTCTTGGTTTACAGGACAAGAAGGCCACATCTTGCAGGCACTGTGCACTCTCTAATTAATAATTCTTCACATAATTTTGTGCTGTGTAGGAGCGTTGCAGTTTATTAGTTAGTATTGTAACTGGATTTATATCTGTTGACCCCCTACCCCGCACCACCCCACTTAAATGTCTTCCATTATTAGACTGTTGTAAGAAATGGTCTGGAGTTAATGCGAGTCAAATGGAAACTTCCCTCTGAATATCGTTTCTCATCTTGAGGAGGATTTAGACACTGGTGTTGTTCCATAAGAAATGTGTAGCAATGTGATTAAGGGAATTGTAACTGTCCCAGTATATTCAGAGAGTTTACAGATTTGAAATGGACAATGTCTGTCTAGGATCAGTTTTCAAAATTGCTTTGCAGAAAAGTCTGAATCACTCTTTTCTGAAAGACTATATGTTAAGAGTTGGAGCCATGTTCGTGATAGGCAAAGAGGTTTGCAACACAAGTACTTAAGAAGGCTATATCCTTATTCTCAAATAGGACACTAGAGGGGCATACACAAGTGTCTTCGTAGTTGAGAATTAAAGGGAAGGGTTTTGTAAAGGTAGATATGATGAGACTGAAACTTGTTCTAAACACTATTATTCAAGTTCTGAATATTTGTCATAAATTACTAACGCTTTAATACTTTCAAAGTGCAGGATTTAATAGCTACAATAGGCATCTGATGCATTACAAATTCAAGAAGATGGGAGGCTTTGTCATCAGCGAGGAAACTCGCCAATTCAAGGTATTTCTGTTGGTGCAGCAAACCTGTGAAGAGTGGGCATGCTTGTATTCATACGTAGATTACGGTAATGGGATATACGATGTCTGAGACCAAGTGTGTCAGATAAACGTCTATTACACTTCAACTCCTACACTGGTTAGACTACATGTAGCAACTTTATATTTGAAACCATTCCAGAAAAACACAATTCTAGACAAATAAAGTTCATAGAAAAAAATTACTTGAATTCTGCAGAATTGTTAGTTTAAAGCCGGTGAGGTTTCTGTGCTGGTATAATCCTGAACATAGCTGTTATTGATATATCTTGGTGTCGTATGAGTTTAGCCACAAAAAGATGGGCAAGCGTTGATGTTTTTGACCTAGCAGGTAGTGGAATCTTTATGTTGGTATGGATTCCACAAACCTATGAGGGAAAAGTGTTTTTTTTTTTCTATGAGGGCCGCAATTTACTTTAATCTCAAATGGTTCTTTTTTGGGATAGGGAGAACACAAACATATGAACAAAATTAATGTATAGGCGAAAATGAGCTTTGTCTTGAATATTGTAGCATCTGAAACTTGGAGCAATGACATAAGCACTTCACTCTTTGAAAAGGTGCATCTGTGGCAACTTTATAACTAGATGAACAGCAGATATTTTTATCTGGGAAGGCAAACCCACACTAACAATGGCACAGGGCATTTAGGAAGAAATGCTTGCTAACATAAGTCTTGCTTGAAACAATGATGTATTCACAATCCCAAAGGTTACCACAAATGGGAACCTATGCATTTGGATGCCCTGGCAGTTGAGCGCTATGGAAACGGAGAAAACGAAACATGTCAAAACATTGAATTCAATTAACTATATATGGGATGGCATAAAGAGATCTGGGAAACCCTCTACCGGTACCAACACAGCCCATTGACCTGTTCTTGGGTGGATAGCCCCTGGGAGGGTCTCGACCATGCTTTAGCTCACAATGCTTTCCACAGATGAGAAATTGCCATACACATATCAGTCTGTCCCGCCCATAGGTAGTCCAGCACCGTAATGGTAGGCAATTCTCCTCTGAACAAGAATACCAACAGCAACGCCAGCCACGTGTTTCGGCCTCTTCTCCCGGGGTCAATGGGCCGTGTTTGTGCTGGTAGAGAGACTCCCAGCACCCCCTCCCAACCCCCTGTTTGGCATATTAAGTAACTTTGGGTCTCGCACTAAGTTACCAGGGGAATCCAGACGTGTGGACCCCTTGCTCACTGTTCTTAGAGAGGCACAACTCTACCTCACGGATGAGGCCCGACTAGGTCGAAACACGTGGCTCGGTTTGCTGTTGGCACTCTTGTTCAGAGGAGAATTGCCTAGCATTTCGGTGCTGGACTGCTCCTGGGCAGGACAAGGCTAATATTCTGGGATATTTCTCCTCTGTGAAAGGGACAGTGAGCTAAAGACTTGGTTGAGACTCTCCTGAGGGCCATGCACCTCAGTACAGCTCAATGGGCCGTGTTGGTGCTGGTAGAGAGACTCCCAGAACCCTCCCTTGGTTTGTATATATGGGATGGTCCTCAAATGTTTGTTCGAAACGTTTGTAAATACATTTCCACCATGAGTCCAAAGTGAATAACCAGATGCAAGTGAAAAAAAGTTCTTTTTTAGAATATGGATTGGTGTCCGATTCTGGGAGGGTATCCAAGTGCATAAGTAAGGGAATTTTTTACTTGAGTGTAACCAGACTCTCACTGGGTAGCATAAGGTAAGCGGTAAGGCTTAGACTTGAGAAAGCAGGGGGGTTTAGTGTGTAGGGTAAATAACACATTAGAAACTGTCCGATATTGGTGGTCCACACAAATGTGCAAAAATAAACTATTTAGTAGGCCAATCGCATGCCGGTTAAAGTCAAGCCTACTATGTGCGTGTGAGTGTGTGTATTGTGAGAAACCTAGAGGTGTTTCACTTGCTAGTCCCTAGGGATCTGTCATCCAGGTGGCCAGGACACAGCCATCGCTATTGGATCCAGTTCCTGGGGGTGGACCAGTGCGCGAGGATCACCTGGATGGGGGTCCTCGGGGGAAATGGAAGTAGGACACTGACGAGTGAGATGTGGTATTCCCCTTCTCATAACAACTTTTCGCCATCCACAGCCAGCGTGTGTTGCATCAGGTCAACGGTACACAGAGCCCCCCCCTACACTGATAACCAGCACAGGGAGAGGCGCTTGCTACCGTGGTACGGTCCTTGACCCCAAAGCCAAGCGGTTCATCAGAGTCAAAAGAAGAACTGATGAGACACTACACTGTGTTGGATGAAAGTTGTGAATGTGAATTAAGGGAAAATGAAAGAACTGTTAGCACCCCAGGGTAAAACCATCTGGAGAGTGGTCCAGCACCACATGGGTGCTCACTGGAGAGACTCTGGTTTATTCCCCTATTGTTAAAACTACCGATACCAGAAGGCCTTAGGAGAGCCACAAGGAAAAGGTAAAAGTGGTCATACAGGGGTCTAGCAAAACCCCCTGTACAGTCGAAAGTCTTTGACTGACAAGTAATTGGAGGACAAAGTGAAGTGAATCCTGCATAGTGAGAAAGTAGAAGGAACTGTGGGGTTGACAAATGTGAACCCAACGGAGGGATGCCTGCAGAATGGGGCGAAGCACGATACCCCAATGAACATTGTGTTGACAAGAGTAAACCCGACAGAGGGATGTCCACAGTGGAATGTCTAAAAAGACATTAAGACTTGTGAATAAGAGCCGTAGTGAGACGGAGGGAGGATAACATTCGAGAAGGGTCTGAGCCCAGAAGAGAGGGATCCGGGGGTGAAGAGTCATCACCCAGTGTATATACAGAAAGGAACTTTTTGTTTTTATTTTGAACACATCACGTCCTTTAAGGCAAGAGACTTTTGTATAAAAGAGACTTAGCCACCAAAGATCCTGATACCTGAGAACTGAACTGTAGTCTGGTGCTGGGAAAGCTTGAGAGTGTGCTGTGCTCAGGAGTCTCGCCTTGTCCCGTGCTCAAAACATGGGGAAGGGAGACCCCGACTACCACATCCTGACTTAACATTTTTTGAACACTTCTTTCTTATGAACCCTATCCCACACACTTAGTATTTAGTTGTAAGGATAGACAATAGTTTTAATTTTTTTAAATTGGTTTTTCAGTATAGGCCCTTTTTTTGACAAGACGCCACTAGGACGGCCTTATTATTTGATGGTCGTAGCTAGCACCCATCTTAGGTTTAGATTAGGCGTTTCACCAACCTACCTATAGTTTAATAAACAGTCTTGAACTGTATGACGTGTCTGTCTTTACTGTTGCCACCATGAGTTCCTTACAGTATATAATATATTCAGTGAACGCGTTTTGTTAAAGCAATGTTGTGGTTAAGTTGCAGTAAAAACAAGCGTGAAATTCAGTGAAGAAAAATGTGAAAGGAACGTTGATGCTGGGCAAAATCAAAAAAACTAAATTATTCGCCATTTATGTTAAGCTGCACAACCATGACTCGGTCCACCGCCATGCACTGCTCAGACTAACACCCAAGACATCAAAGATGACATCACTGATGCCATCTCCAATGCTACTAAGTTTTTTGTTAAGTGATGTAAGCAGTTTAGAGAAGTTAAATTGAAAACTTTGCATACCTACTTTAATGGTACTATATATATGTATGTCTTCACTGAACAATGTTGTTTTTTTTGTAGTGGACTTCATTATAAATATCACAATGCTTTTATACACAACATGCATCTCCATTGATTTTAATACGAGAAGAACTGGGGCTGAATTTACTCTGGGCTATTGTGCAGTGGAAAACACTGGCCTTTTTCCATAAAAGTTGTTTGAATAAATGGGAGGGTGGTCTTGAAGTGTTGAATCTTGCACTGCGAGATAATTCGGACCAGACGCTAAAAACCTGGAAAAATCAATGCTTGAGTATTCTGGCTGAATTGAGTACCTCGGAAGAATGCCTATTGACAAATCCTACTGAAGTCAAAAGTAAATTGCTGGATCTTGAATGGATTTATACGAGAGAGAATGTTCAAACTTTAAAACTATATGGCCAGAAGGTTTCAAGCTATAGGGCAAGAAGAAACCCTCAGCAGTACCTGAGAAAATTTCCCTGTAGCACGTTCAGAAATGAGTTCATGAGACTGCGGATTAATTTGGTACCCACCAAAGTGGTATTGGAAGCAAGAAAAGCTGAAGACTTGAGAAACCATGTATGCAGGTGGTGCAAAGAACAAAAGGAAACCTTGCAGCATATAATAATGTTCTGCCCAACTTTAAACAGTCGGAGAAATAGATGGTTTGGCATATGTACACAGCAATATACCACCAGAACTGCAACACAATTGTGGCTAGCTATCCTACAAGTGGCGAGTAACTCGCTGATCATACCCGTGTTTTTGATATTTGAAGGAACTATTTAAGCAGCCGGAAGACACAGCAGAAACCAATGGAGAAGCTGACATTACTATCCTTTAAAGCTGCTTCTTAGTTCTTTGACACTGCTTTTCCTGCTTCCTAAGTGAATGTTGATATTTTTTCCCCTTTAAAAAAAAAATGAATTAATTGTATTCTTGTTAAAGTTTAAGGTTTTCAAATATAAAACCAAAAATGCTAAACAAATTTGTAACATGGCATATGTTTCTAAATTAATCATCCATACAGTTTATTAAAAGCATCCCAAACCTCTGCATACTCTTCCCGTGCAATACGTCTTTGATAGAAGACCTTCTCTTTAGCTGAAAAGATAAACAACTCTGTAGATGGTTTAGCGCAGGAGTGTTTTGCACTATCTTTACACTGACACAATATTTCTTTTTTGGCAGTATAAGAGCTCTGTAAATCCGCTTGTGTTCCGCATCGGTCAGGTCTTTTAGTTTTGATAGCCGATTCCAGGCATTTATTTGAATTTACTATCTAGGAAATGAAGCTTGTAACTAAATCTAAACAAGAACCTCTTCTTGATAGTTTTTAACTTTGTTTCAGTACCAAAACCTATGAATCCAAGATGCAATCTCCTTCCTACAACCCCAACATAAATGATCAGGGAGCAACTTACTTTGCCACATTTGTTTGGGGACCAATATAAGTAGTGAATAACACTTTGGTGTGTGAAGCACAAATCAAGATCCACCTTCAATCTCTTAGGACCGTTGCAGATTCTATTCCAATCTACCATGGATAGTTCTATATATAATTCAACTTCCCATTTCTATCTTACCCTTTTCAGGAACAATATCTGCTGGAATAGAATTAAGGAGGTTATAGAATGTAGTTGCTGAGGGAGTTGGTATTGATGAGTTAAGTTATTGCAGGGACCTCATGTATTCTTGCGTTAAGGGGAGGAAAAGCACATAGAACAGAACTTGAAGTTGAAAATGGCATTATCTTTCCCTTGGTTGTAACTTTTATTTAAATTTGAGGAATTCAAAATCTAACAGCGTATTGTGAGTGGTCATAAGTGAGAGACGGCCACAAAGTTGACGTTTTCTAAAGGTTTGCCATATTTATTAACATTAGATAGGGGTAAGATAAACGCCTAACTGTCCCTATCCTCCGCCCTCCAGATAAGGTACCCATTGGGCCTTTTTACGCACAGAATTCTTGTCAATATGGCCCTTTTTAATTCCTCCTTGCATAGAGCTTACGCAGACGATATGTAGCAGCCCCCCATACATCTTTGAGGTCACTGGAGACCGGCTGGCCAGCAGCAGCTTGCAAACCCACTCTTTCCTTTAGCAATTGGCACAGTTCCTTAAAAGAAGCAACTGGGATGAGTCCTGGTCTATTTTCTTTTAACACTCTCTGTTAATAATTCTTACAAGATAATACTTTCTGAGTAATGTAGAAGGGAATTTGTGTTTTTGTTCAACTGCCTGCATTTTGTAGGTTACAGTGTTATTAAAGCAAATTGAATCGCGAACATGCTTTTAACTTTGCTTTAGGACACACGTAGTATAGTGTAAAATGAAAATTGTCTTAAACAAGGGCTGCATTTCTGCTTAATTAGCTTTAATAGAGGCAGCGCAGCAGCATGGGCGTTTCATTTTCTTTTCATCATAGAAGCACACAATGTGGTCTGAACTTTAACTCCCTTTCTGACCACCCACTGCAAGCAGGTATAATGGATACTGTTATAAGCAATGCTGGATGTATTTTCAGTGGCACAGATTGTACCTGTACCTCTCATTAGGACTGCTATATATTCAGGCAAAGTAGCCTAATTTATCCACTGAGATGCTATACTGTACGCATGTCATGGCACAAGGCCAAATATTCACAGAAGGACCGATTGCATCATGCCCACATTTCTTTGCAGGACTGCAATGTTTTGGGACAGTACCTGAATTTCTTAACAGAGCTGCTGTTAAGAAAGCACAAAAATGTGTTGGCATTTTCTGCAGCAAGCTGAAGTACAGAGCAAGAACAATGTCTGAGCTCTTCCCACCAACCTTTAACAGTGTGAGAAGATGGCATTGCTGTCATGTACTTCAATCCCTTCTACTCGGTCTTGCGCTTTTCAAAACCTCTGCTTCCCCCGTGTCCCGTTACTGAGTCCCACTGCCAAGAATCGAGCACATTTCAAAGCCTCATTATGAATCTCCTGACTAATGTGGGATAGTCCAAGCATGCTTGGAGCTTTTGACAAGCCATTTTTGTCAGCTAAGCCTCACGTGGAACTACCAGTATCCTAACCCCATTCTGCCTTTCAGTGTCAATAGCCTGTTGGGAAAGCCAGCTCAGTGGGTCAATAACCCTGCTGCAGAGATTGTGTAACCTGTTAGTTCATATACTGTTAATAGGTTGGTTAATGAGTCTGCATCAGAGCTTTGCATTTAAGATGCAGGTAAAATTCTATTGTAACGCAGTTTCGACTTCTCAAAAGCACTACTAAATGCTCAGTGATTCAGAACACACACTTTATCCGGGATGCACTACTTGTAATGGCTCAGAAGACGCACATCCCATTAGGACTGCTAGGTGTAATGGCTCGGAACACACACCTCATCAGAGCTGCTATACCTATGATGGCTCAGAAGTAGAACACTCAAATCCTATGGGGACCACTATACTTGTAATGGTGCAGAAGAAGCACATACCATGAGGACTGCTATACCTGTAATGGCTCAGAACAGACACATCTCATCCGGGCTGCTATAACTGTATTGGCTCAAAACACACATCTCATATGGGCACATGTAATGGCATGCAGTGTTGGTAAAGCATCTGCATTCACGCAAATGCTGCATCTGGTCAGACAAATCTCCAAGTCTATAATTTCCAGCCAATGGCCAAAAGAAGGTTTGCACACATCTAAAAAGGAGCACCCAATGGTAAAGCTGCACTAGATTATTAAATAGAAAAGGCGTTTTCAGCGTTTTGGATATTTATTGGTGCTATGTTAAAAGACAAACAGGAGAGGAAGAGCAACTCTGAACCTAAGCAATACAGAAGAACAATGTTGTGGTGGGGAGGAGGGCGAAGGGACAGAGAACATACTAGATAATCCAAAACAGGAATTCGAGCAACAGGAAGATCAGCTACATGATGGGGCAACAAAGAAAGTGAGAAGGGAAACGGAGTTAATAATAGGCCAAACACAATAGGAGTGAGGGCTAGACACAGAGCAATAGAGACATTTGGAGACAGTAAAATAAAACACAGATCAACAGCAGGTGGGGAGAGATGGAAATAGAAAAGCAAGACTAGAGAAGGGCAGGCCAATAACTTAAGAGACAGTGCTAGAAAGATAATCAAAAGGAGCAGATCTAGCCAGAGCAATGAGATGAGAGGAAGAGGAATTATATCAACCGTTCTGATGTTTGTTAATCTGCTTAGAATCACATGCTGTGCATATGGTCCGACATCCAGTGGTAACTGCAGAGTATTGCATCTTGTCTTTCGAGAATCGAAAGGGGACGTCGGCATGGGCGTGCCTGTAACACTATCCCTACGTGACGTGTAGTGTACCCAAGATCCCTCACGCGTCGAGGTCCCTCAGATTGTTTTTTTCCGCCCTGCATACTGGTCGCCTTGATGCGGAGCTCGTCAAATACTTTGCTTATTGTTCCATCGACCTTTGGTCAAAAAATTATATAAAATATCTATCACCCTATCTGTCCCTTATTTCGACGACTGTTCCAGACCTATGCCGAAAACCTTCAAGAACTCAACGGACGGTGATCCAGTCGGCGCTGCCGACCACGTGGCTGGGCCTTCCGCCGGCCTATACAGTAGGGAGAGTGGGGTCGGGGTTGACATTTCTATACAAATTGAGAATGCCTTTCTCTTTCGGTCTTCGTCACTCTACACATCCTCAGCCATGGAGAGGACTCCATTTAGGTTTTGCCCTAATTGTAGGAGCAAATTCCACTGGGAAAGATGGGCACAGACGATGTAACCGGTGCTTGCCCCTCGATCACAAGGAAGAAGGATGCGCGGCTTGTAAACTCCTCCGTCCTAAGGCATTAAAGCAGCGTAGAGTCAAGCGGTGGGTGGCCTACGATATGTCAAAGGCCGAATTTTCTCTCGCTGCCGCAGCCAATGAATGTGACGACGGCGAGAGTGACGATCATACCTCAGAACCGGAGATTGTTGACCTTTCGACGGAACGCTCGTAATACGCGTTGCCTGTCCCCAGCCCCGCTAGGCACGGCTTAGGCACTGCTATGGGGAAGTCGCACCCTGGCGATAAAGGCGGAACATATACACAGCACAAAGCACACAACCCTAAGTCAATCTTCGGCTAGGTCGAAGAAGACTTCAGCGCCAGCGGGTACACCGGAAGCTCCAGTGGCACCCGCCGACCGTCTGGATCAGCAGCCCTCCCCGCAGCCGCAATTGCGCCTAGCGACCGGGCCATCGAAAACAAAGGGCGCTACCCCCAATATATCAGTTTCTGCTGAGATGCATGGCAAGAAGGCGTCCATTGACGATAGGGTTCTGGTTCCTCCGAAGAAGGCGGTCGCAGAAGACAAGGCCCCGGCATAGCCGAAAAAGGCGGCCATTGAGGACAAGGCCCTGACACCGGCGAAGAGGACCCCCTCCCAATCGCAGGCTGAAGCAACGCGCCTCCCCACCGCGGAGGACGTCGCCGGCAGCTTAGCCAGGATTGTTGCCGCCGATTCTCAGAAGCGGCAGGCCGGGGATGCCCCGAGGCCTACGAAAAGGCCCAGGGGGTCTGTCCAGGTCTAAAGATGGCTTTGGGGGGGTACCGGAACCCACCCATAAGTCGAAGGAGAAACAGACGTCTAACCTCTGTCGCTACCTCAGGAGGAGTTCTCTGAGGGTGAAGGACTATTCCCGACCAATCTTGATGCTTTTCAACGGATGACACGCTCAAAATCTTTTCCACCTCTAGACCATTCAAACTTCCTCAGTTTGGAAGTTTGAGAACTGCATGGAAAGGCTGGAGAGGTTTGTTTCTCGTTCAGAACAACCCACACCAAGGAGGCCAAGGGATGAGAGCCCTGTGGACCCGAAAGCTAAATTTCCAAGACTTTTTGACCCCGCTTTAGAAGAGGATATATACAATTAAGATCTTACAGAGGATGAAATTTATGCTGATACCCAGGATGAGGAACCCACCCTGAGGACATGCATGAACCTATACAGGGCTGGGAAGAGCACCCAGATGTGGGTGACCCTCAACCATGGCAATCCCCGGATCATCAAGTCCCTGATGTCTTGGATCTGGACTCACCCCAGTCAACTCCCACTAGGCAACAGCCATCGCCAGTGGATGACCAATTGACTTTTAACGTAATGTTACGTAACGCAGCTGATCACTTTAAAATTGCTACGGATGAAGCTGTCCCCGAAGCTGACTTCGTGGAGGACATCCTTAAAGAGAAAACCCCGGCCAGCCAGGCCATTCCCCTCCTCAATTCAATTAAAAAACATCTGGCGCCATCCTTATCAACACCTGCTCTCACAAGAGGTGTCAACCCGTGAATAGAAAAACTTTCGCCCTTCTCCATCAGACCCTCTGTATATCGAGGTCATTCCCCCCCGGACTCCTTAGTGGTGAATACCACTCAAAAGCAGGCAGGGGGTCCCTTTGTCTACCGGCGAGGCACCCCCTGATAAGGAAGGTAAATGACTTTACGCCCTTGGGAAAAGGATCACGGTTGCGGCAGCGTTTTCAACGCGCATTGCCAACCATAATACCTTTTTGGCCAGCTACGCCGATGCCCAGTGGGTTTTACTGTTCGGGAACCTCCGTATGCCTGTAGTAAGGCATACAGGAAGTTCCCGAACCCCTACATACTTGTCTCCTCACCACTGTCACTGAAGGCAGACCAGTGAACCAGAGCATTCTTAAGAACACTTTGGACTCTGCAGAAACTGCTGGTCGATCCCTGGCTCAGGGCACACTCCTAAAAAGATAAGCGTGGCTACGGAACTCTGGATTCAAGCCAGAGACGCAAGCGTCACTAATAAACAAACCCGTGGAAGAATCCAACCTGTTTGGGAAAGCAGTCGATGAGGCCCTTGAAACCGCAAAAAAGGAACCAGACCCCTTAAAAACACTGGACCAGATTACACAAAGACCCTTTACAAGAAGAGGATCTGGGGTCCAAACGCTTCCCTCAGCAACAATACTCATCAGGAAACAGTTGGAATTCTGCACAGGGAAATAGCGGATACACCACCCCGTATCCCCAAAGGGGTCAACGCCGTGGCAAAGGAAGAGGCTGGAACTCTACCCCCAGAGGCTCCCCGGCCTCAGGTTCGAAATGACCAGAAGATTCAGGTCCCCTCCCATGCCTCCCCGGTCGGGGGCTGGCTAACATCGTTTCTTCAGGCATGGAAGGGAATAACTACAGACCAGTGGGTGCTAAAGAACGTGGCCCACGGGTACTGTATAGAGTTCAACCGGTCCCCAACATTCAGACCTCCATGAGCAAGACTACTGACACCAGACCATCTTCGCATTCTTCTGCAGGAAGTCGAGACACTACAGGAGAAAGGAGCCATAGAAATCGTACCTCTGTCTCAGGTAAAAGAAGGTATTTATTCAGTGTACTTCCTTGTGCCCAAAAAGGATCTAACTATGCGCCCCGTTTTAGATCTGCGCCCAGCGAACAAGTTTGTAAAGCCACAAAAGTTCTGCATGGTCACTCTACAGGAAGTAATTCCACTGCTATCACAGGGGGATTACATGCAACACTGGACATGAAAGATGCATACTTTCATATTTCAATGTTGCCAGCGCACAGAAAATACCTCAGATTTATGCTACAGGAAAAACATTATCAGTTCAAAGTACTGCCCTTCGGCATAGCATCTGCACCAAGGGCATTTACAAAGGTACTAGAGGTGGCAGCAGCACATCTGCTCAGGAAATCCATCCCGGTCTATCCTTACCTTGACGACTGGCTTATAACAGGGGACTCTTATGAAACTTGTCTGTCAAATACCCAAAAGACAACAGATCTTTTATTCAGTATAGGATTCTCTATCAAGAAGAAGAAATTCAGTCTAGAACCCAGTCAGGTCAAACAGTTCCTAGGGGCTCTAATTCGAACAAAGGACGGCATTGTCTTCCCCTCCAGCGAGAGGGTCCAAAACATGTCATAACAGATCCCTTCGTATGTAGCCAGTGGTGACTGTACGCACGGCTGTGCGACTGCTAGGAATGATGGCGTCGTGTATCTACTTGGTTCCTCACCGTGCCTGCACATGCTCCCGATGCAAGAGTGGCTCAACAGCCAGTGGTGACAGGCCAGCGGACAGTGGGACGATCTAGCCGTCATCTCGCCAGCCCTCGTTCTGTCGCTGCAGTGGTGGTCGAGGGACAACCTCCTGAAAGGGAAATCCTTTACCACCCCCACAGTGGAAGCCAATCTAACCACAGATGCGTCTCTTACAGGTTGGGGAGCTCACATGCTTCAACAAACGGCACACAGAATTTGGTCATCAGACACAGCATCCAACCACATAAACCTGTTGCAACTGTTGGCAGTGTTCAAAGCACTAAAAGCTTTCCAGACACAACTGCAGGGGAAGACCATCCTGATCCTGACAGACCGCACCACGGCTATGTACTATCTGAACAAACAAGGGGGCACTCATTCTCCGGGGCTGTCCAAACTGTCCCAGAACATTTGGAAGTGGGCTCTCAAACGCAACATGTTCCTGGTATCACTACATGTTTCAGGGGAACTCAATTTTCTGGCAGACTTACTACGCAGAGACTTTCCGTTGCCCATGGAGTACGAATGGGATTACATGGAGACATCATCTCCAAGGTTTTCGCAGAATGGGGCTTCCCAGAGATAGATCTGTTTGCAACTCTGGAGAGCGCTCAATGCCAAGATTACGCCTCCAGGTACCCCCAGAACCGTTCCAAGGGGAACAGACTCTGGATAACATGGTCAGGGAAATGTGTCTACGCTTTTCCCCCTGACTCCCCTTCTGAACAAGATTGTGCACAAGATGCACCAGGAACCAGTCACGATGATGCCGGTGGCCCCCATGTGGGCCCGCCAACCCTGGTTCGCTCATCTGATGGAGATGGCCCTATTTTCTCCAGTCAAACTGCCTTGCCCGTACAGCATGTTGTCGCAAGACAGAGGGGAGATGCTTTACCCATGCCCACAGACATTGAACTTAGCGGCCTGGCTCCTGAGGTCATACGGCTATTCAAGTAAATGGAAACAGTTTGTCATCTGGTGCAACTCAAAGAGCATTAACCCGATTGACTGCTCTCCCACACACATTGTGTTATACCTAACTCATTTACTTGACTCAGGCCTGGTCTTCAACTCCATAAAGGTGCACTTTCGGCCTACACTACATCACAACAGAAAGTGTCATGGTGGAAAATACCAGTTATTAAAGCTTTCATGTAGGTGGTGAAAAGAATTCACCCTCCCGTTCCTAACCCAGCTCCTGGATTGGACCTAAACGTGGTGTTGACCAGGCTTATGGGGGCTCTTTTCGAGCCCATGCACAAGGCCAGTCTTAAAGACCTCACCCTTAAGACTGTTTTTTTAATAGCTATTATCTCCATCAGGAGGGTAAGTGAACCACAAGCGCTCTCGATCCTAGATACCTGTGTAACAGTTCACAAAGACAATGTGGTTCTGTGTACTCACCCTAGAATTGCACCTAAATTAATTTCAAAGTTCCACGTGAAACGGTCAATAGAACTACCAACGTTCTTTCAGAATCCTTCAAAACTGGGAGAAAGCACCCTGCACACACTGGGTGAACACAGAGCTGTCATGTTCTACATGGAAAGAACTAGACCACTTAGAAATACTAATCATCCTAGCCAGGCTGGTTTCATTAAAGGAAGGCACTCCTCTGTCAACATGAGAAAGCTGCTGCTTACCCTGGAAGTATGTCAAAAGAACGAGTTGGAGGCTGTTGCCTTGTCTGTGGACGCCGAGAAGGCATTCGACCGTGTGAGATGGAGTTTTATGATGAATACCATGGAGAGGATAAATTTTGGTCCTGAGTTTTTAAGCTGGATTCAGTTGTTGTATACAATTCTGACTACGGAGGTCAACAAAAATGGGATTATATCGGATAGTTTTGAACTGCAACGGGGGACTAGGCAAGGCTGTCCTTTATCTCCTCTACTGTTTATAATATCCATTGAACCTTTGGCAGAGGCGATTCGATCTAATGACAAGATAGTGGGAGTCAGTTACAATGGAGTATGCCAGAAACTATGGCTGTATGCCGATGATTTACTGTTGGTCGTCCAGGAACTGGCTTCTTCTCTTCCAGAAGTGATGGTCTTGATTGAAGATTTCGGCCTGTTGTCAAATCGGAGGCTCTACCAGGTTCACACTTGACTAATTGTAGAGAACTTGTGGACGTAGGTTTCAGATGGTGTCGGAAAACAAATGAAGTACTTGGGAATTTGGATCTCTGGGAACCTGAGGACCATGATGGGCCTGAATTTGGATATACTTCTGCAAAAATTAGGATTGGAATAGGACTGTGGAGTGAGCTTGGCCTATCCATTGGCGGGAAAATTAATGCTATTAAGATGATTTTAGCTCCAAAGTTAAATTACATTCTGAATATGATCCCCCTTCCTGTCTGTAAACGGAATTGGAAAATGATTTCAAGTATTCTGCAGAACTTTTTATGGAGTAAGAAAACACCGAGATTAAAAATATGGAAGTTGCAGCTGCAAGAGGACAGAGGGGGATTGAATGTCCCAAATTTCAAACTATATCATCAAGCATTTTCATTGAGGCATGTCCTGCCCTTTTTGGAAGATATGGAAGATGAATGGGCCGTAGCTGAGGCAAAGGGTGCTGGCCCCTTGTGCCCTCGGGCTCTCCTTTCCACTGTCACGACAGATCGGGAAAACGTTTCTGTTCTAACAAGTTTCCTTAGAACCACATGGAGATCATATGAACAGTCTGCCGGGTTTATGCCTGTTAAGACGGGTATGTCATCAATCTGGTTGAACCCGGATATCAAACTGAACTATAAGACCTTGTTCTGGCCAGAGTGGTTCGCAGCAGGGATTGTTAAAGTTGAAGATCTTTTCGATGGGACCGCTTGGAAAACATTTCGGATTTTGAAACTAGAGTTTGATTTACCTACAGGTACTTATGGCGAATACAGAAAGTTAAGGAGAGCTGTGAACATTCAATCTTTGGTTATCTCTGATTTGGCTCTAACTAATAAACAGTTGGCAGAAGTGATCATTCAGCATCTAAAATGTATAAAATGTTGAGTGGTTTCACTAATGCTAATGCGAAGCTCCAGGACAAATGGTCTTGCTATCTGAGAGAAGAGATGACTGCAGAGAGGTGGAGTGACTTATGTAGGAATATTAAAAGAATGTCCCTGAATGTTGGAGAGAGATCCAGACAAGTAATGCTCTTGAATAGTGTTTTCTGGACACCAGTAAGACTTAAGGAACGAAATTTAACAGAGTCAGACAGCTGTTGGGGATGTGGTCCCTTTCGTGGCACTATGGAACACATGCTATGGGAGTGTCACAGGGTGAGGAATTTCTGATCGGATGTGACAAGTATGATGAACAAGGTTGTCAATGCAGATTTGGAATTTGACTTTGAAACTCTAATACTGGGGGAATCCACCATGCTGGACGATTTAGGGAAACATCAGATTACATGGATTTTACGTGGGGCTATGATGGCGAAAAAACGGATCCTGAGAAATTGGAAATCAGATGTTCACCCGACGTTGAACATGTGGATGGAGGAGATGTATCGCACAAGGAATATTGAAAATGTGATATATTCTGTGAATGGGGAAGGACGTATTTTTGATAAAATATGGAAGGCCTTTTTGGATAAGGGTTAGTCAGTCGTTGGAGCTTCCTGTGTCGAGTTTACCTGTATTCAGATAAGTAGACTTGCATGTTTCAATTTACTCATTATAATGTTCATGTCTTTTACTTCTTGGTTTGTTGCTATGCCAAAGTTTTCTAGAAGGTTGTTTTCAGGTCAATGTTATGAATTGCTATTGCTTTTTGACTTTTGCATCACACCTTTTCTGTGCCCTTTATTGATGTATTTATTATTTTTATTGTTGTTATTTTTGTAAATATATATTATTTTTTTTTTTAATGAATTATTTTTTTTTCTCAATATATTTTTCATTATTGTATGGATAATTGTCTATTGTATCTCTTTGTTACACTGATTTCTTCTGTTAATATTTAATAAATTGGTTTAAAATAGAAAGACTAATCAGTTTTTCGTTTCGGTGGCGGCAGGAATGGAAGAAGACAGTCTCCAAATCCACTATCTCTAGGTGGATTGTCAAATGCATTACATTCTGCTACACTCTTGCTAAGAGAGAGCTGCCCTTCAAGCCTAGAGCACATTCCACTCGAGGAACTGGGGCATCCATAGCATTCATTGCAAATGTTCCCCTTGAGTCCATTTGCAAAGCAGAAACCTGTAGTACTGTACACACCTTTACAAAACACTATTGCCTAGACACTCATTCTAGGTCTGATTCTCAGGTGGGACTAAGACATCTTTTCACCACTGTGCCTTCTCACAACCCAACTCCAACTCTGGGTACTGCTCGCTAGTCTATGCACTGCATGTGATTCTAAGCAGATTAACAAACATCAGAAGACATGCATTACTTAACGTAAAAGCATTTCTGATGATTGTATCTGCTTAGATTCACATGTGCCAACCTTCCTGCCACTCGGATGGAAGTAACATAGACGTCTTACCACTTTCTCTCTCTCTTCTGTACTCACTCACAATAGTCATAAGGCTCCCTTTTGACAGAAAAAATACAATTGGAGGGATGTCGACGTGTGAGGGATCTTGGGTACACTACACGTCACGTAGGGATAGTGGTACAGGCAAGCCCATGTCGACGTCCCATTTTGATTCTCGAAAGACGAGATGCAATATTCTGTGGTTAGCACTGGATGTTGGACCATATGCACAGCATTTGAATCTAAGCAGATACAATCATCAAATGCTTTTACGGTAAGTAATGCATGTCATACAACGTGATATAGGACGGAAAAAGCAACAATAGAATTCAGAGATGGGAGAGGCAGAATGACAGAAACAGACCGCAAAATGTGGCATTGCAACACTTAAGGTTAGGAGGGAAAGTGAGAGACAGGGGAAACAAAGTAGCAAAGGGAAGGAGAGATGGAGCAAAAACATGGAGTTGCTGTCAAGCAGGTAGTGCCAGGCAGCAAAAGTAGGCCCGAGAGGCAGACAAGTGATGCTGGTAGAGTGAGGGACTTGATTTATGAATCACCCGATGTAACTAGCTGGCATCTGTAGTACCTCTTAACAGAGTTTGTGCCCATGTTTCATGAAGATGATGCTGAGTAGTATGCATCTAGAAGGTTCTTGTGTGGGGAAAATGTTTTCCGCAGGTGCAATAAATTATTTAGAACCACTTTGAAATGCAGCTTGTTTGTCAGGTTTAATTTTACGCACAAATCGAACAAAGATTTAATTGTACGCCCAAATTGGTTAGTTGTCACACTTTTTACTCTCTTGCTAAGGAGGAAAATAATTTTGACTCTCTTGAAATTGGATTTACTCTCCAATTCTAAACATTGGGGGTAAACTGCTCTCACTCTAATCCTATCTGGAGCACTGGCAACTGTGAAGCAACTGTTCCTTTCCTGCTCTACTCGCCTACTAGGTTTAACTTTCACTTCACACAAACTTTGCTCCTTCACCTGGTTTACTCTCCTGCCAGGATTAACTTCTACTAGTGGCAATGTTTGTTGCAAACACCTTAACATCTCATATTAGAAGACTTGTACAATGTTTGCCTGTCTTTACAGTTTCTTGACTGATGGCAATGCAAGTTATAGGTTTCTGCAAACTGAAATCTCACAGGAGGAGAATGGCGCCCGCTTTGCTCTTTTTAGAAGAAAAATAATACTTGGTGGGTATTCAAAATGTGCTTTTCATTTCCATTGACACTTTCGGAGAGCTCTGGGGTTAGTTACCGTTGCTGTCAGGCCAACTCGCCGCTTTTCCAGGAGTCTCCATATCGCGTTGGGTTGCATCGGTGCTGTGTTTCTGCAATCGGGGCTTCAAAGCACTGGCAAGCCCTCCTTCAGTTTCCTGGTCGGCCTTCTAACTCTCCACAGGTACGGTTGCTGCTCTTCGGGATGACAGTGACAGCTCTTATGCAGCGGTCTTTGTCTGCATGTTGCATCCCTTTTGGCTCTCGTGGCTCTGTCGGGTCTCCTAACACTCCGGTTCTTCGGAGCACCTACCTACCACTTGGGATTACGTTCAGCTGGGATTCCTTCTGCGCCTCTGCCTTCTTCCAGGATTCTGCTTCCCGCTCTGCGTACTCTGCAGCACGACACAAGTTCTCCTTCAACTCCTGCTTTCCTCACCTGCAGGTCATTTCCAGCTTTCAATGTCCTACTCGGTTGCTGGAAATAACTAGCCTGCATGTTGTTCTTCTTAGCAGCACTACTGAACATTATCAACTCTTGTTCCTCTTCCTCGTCCCACTACCATAGACATTATGCGTGTTGAAGTCCATAATGGCTCTTCTCTTTTCAAAGTCACTTTACCTCAATTGTTAGATTTGAATTTACTAGCACCAAAAGATGTTGCAGCAGTAGTCGGTCCAGTAATAATGAGAGTAGGATTCCTACCCAAAACAGAACCATTACAATTGGGGAACATTACATGAGATCAGAGATCCCTAAAGCAGAAATCTTATTCTGCTTAGGGGGATTCTAATGTACTATTCTTTGGGTATTCTCATCGGATGGACTTTCACAGTGACAGCATGCCATTAGATATTTGTGAATCGTAGGATCCTCATTCGTGTAAGAAAAATACTGCATCTTTTCCAAGGGAGTCAACGCTTTCCCTGACAGCCATATCCTCTCATGTGATCCTCCCTCATAATACCACCCCCGTAGTCCGGCTTAGGTAGTGGCTGCCTTCCTCTAGCAACATGGGAGGAGCCTTTTGGCTGGGGATCAGTGATGACTCTGCAGGATTCATCGTAGTATTGCCAGTGAAGATTTGTCCTAATCGCCATATTCCTGCTTTTCGCCAAGTTTTACATAAAATCATCTTATTTTCATTGCTTTATTCTTTCAGATGCATGAAGCCATCAACAAGAGATATTTCGTCTTTCCAACGTTGTTGCTTTTGATACATTCCTGGATTACATGTTTAATTGTAGATGGGGTAGAGTGAAAAGTTAAATTCTGTTCCATATACAGCAAGCAATCTAAAGGAATTGGGTATACCGCTGCCTTTCCAATAATTGCCATCCAATCTGGAGCCTCTGCTGAAGTTGTGCTAATCCAATGGCTAAGTTTAGACGAGGAGTAGGCCCTATGATACAAAGCTACATCCGGAAAGCCAAATCCTCCCTTATTGACTGAAATCTCCAACACCTTGGGTGGAATTCTTGCTCTTACCCTCTCCACATAAGAAATTATTAAAGACTTCGTATATTTCTGAAAACATCTTTTGGGGGAGCTGCAATGGTAACATATTAAAAAGTCAGGATGTTATGGCTGGCCGGGTTTCCCTTCCCCACGTTTTTAGCATGGGACAATGCAGGACTCTTGAGAACAGCACACTCCTGGGCTTTTCCGGCACAAAGTTACAGTGCCTTTTCTCAATATGTGGGCCTTCTGTGCCCAAGTCTCTTTTTCATGCAAATTCTTCTACTTCAGAGGGCCTGATGTATCATAAACCACAAAACAAAAGTTTCTTCTATTAATCTTCACGTCCGACGATTACTCTTCACCCTGGATCCCCCTCAGCTGGGCTCCGACCCTTCGCTGAACGTTAAGCCTCACTCAGTCGGGCCCATACCAACCATTCACTGTGGACATCTCTGTCGGGTTCATAATTGTCACAATGTTCACGGGTACTCTTTACGTAGTTTGCAGGCATCCCTCAGTCGGGTGCACAGTTCACTTTGCCTAACTTTCTCTTGGCATCCCTCAGTCGGGTTCACATTTGCCTCCACAACGTGCCAAAGACTTTCAACTGTACAAGGGGTCTGTCTGGACCTTCGTATGGCCACTTTGACACCTTACGCCGGCCTCCCCCAACCAAAGACTTTTGACTATGCACAGGATTCAACATAACCCGCTGCAGGACCACTTTGATTTCCCGTTTCCACACATCCTCCTGTTCAGGAGCGGGGCACGAGTCGGAGTCCTTTGAATGAGCTCCCACGTGGCTCTGGACCACTCTAACTCTCCTGCCAATTCTGCTTTCAAAAGACCATGATTTCTTTATGCAATGTTGCTCTTCGCAACCTTGAGCCCAACACAGTCCGGTCTATAATCCGCTCCCTCCGACTCACCGGCTATGCTGAACTCTTATTGGCCTCTGCTGCTTTTGGAGTCAAGGACGGGTCCACAATAGTGACCTCTTTTCCCCGCCCTGGCTGTCAGTGCGGGAGGCTCCCATGTACTGCTGACATCCTCCGCACCATTAGCCGGCTGCGATTCCCAGTCTTACTTTTCCTTTCTTGGAGGCTCTGCGTGTCTGGGTTGCAAAGGGCAATTCCCTCCTCATCCTTTCAGGTCTCGCAGCCTTTCTCCTCTGTTTGAACTGCTGTCCTGGAATAGCCGTTTCCGTGTGCGTTTGGACTTGCTCCCCGTGTGCTCTTGTGCTCTGCCTTTAATCCCCTTTGGGAAACGGAAGGGAAGTCAGTGTGAATTGCTTGACTCAGCCTGACCCTGGTGTTGGGACATGTTGGGTATACGGCTCTGGTGTTAGTCCGTTGTCTTTCATAGTAATCGGTCTGTTTGTGTCACGAAAGGAGGGGGTTGAGGTTCTAGATATCCTACTGGGTAGGATGGGGAAAGGCGTCATAAGGAAGGGGATACCACGTCTCGCCCTTTGGCGTCCCACTTCCACTCCAAAAGACCCCTCATCTAGGTGATTCCCCCAACACCCCCCCCCTGCACTGGTCTACCCCAGGAACTGGATCCAATAACAATGTCTGTGTCCTGGCCACCTGGAAGACAGATGCCCGGGGACTAGCGAGTGAGACACCTTCAGGTTTCTCACATTAGCCAACTTATTCTTTAAAACCCCATTCCGTCTCTCCACTGCTGACTGGGGATGGTGAGGACATGTAGATTGTGGTGAAACTTCAAAGTGGATTTCAAAGTTTTAATTATATTATTTACAAAATGTGTTCCCTGATCATTGTTTATGCACACTGGTATTCCAAATCGAGGCACATATTTCTCGAATCAGTATCTCCGCAACTCTCACAGCACCTGCCTTTCTACAGGGTTCGACTTAAATCCACCCAGAAAAAGCATCCACTATTACTAACCAATACTACCAATGATTGCACGAGATAACTGTAGAAAATCAATCTGCAAGCCCACAAAAAGGACCATAAGGGAGAATGATTGTGCCACTTGCGTGACCGGCACACTTTTCCCCCATGTTGTTCTAAAACAAATTACACCGCACTGACAATACTCTTGGGCCGTCATGCTGAATTCTGGTGCATACCATGACTGTCCCACTAACATAGTCATTCCATCCCTACCTTTGTGCATCAGCCTATGATATATTCTGACCAAATGTGATACTAAAATCATTAGAGGCACTTACCGACCCTGTTCATCTCGCCACAGAGTCTTCATGCTACTGGAAACCTTTTCTGATCCAATTGGCCTTTTCACTAGGTGGTGCATTTTCCTGCATATGTCCAAGTTCTTCCAAGTTTTATACAGTGTCTCTGCCTGCACCGTCTAAACTGGCAATACATACACCTCGCTATCCTCTGAAGCAGGCGCCAACTTCACAGTGTGATCAATTTCCAATACTGATTGGGTCATCCAGTGCCTGGTGAGCAGCGCATTTTATAATGGCAGTCCGTTCAGGTAAGATTATGGCATCTAAAAGACCGACCCCCATATCGACTGTTTTTGATAGGTGTTCCAGTTGATGCTCTGAAACCCCCTGCTTCCACAGTTGACTGGGCTACACCAAATGCCTTTATCAAATCTGTGTAGATGTTAACTGACTGGTGAGCCGCCAGCCTCACGTGAGGGCCACAAACTCCACTACCTTAGCTGATGTGATTTGAGGTAATCTACCACCCATCACCACATTTCCGGCAGTCCATACTGCATACCCTGAAACCACCTTCTCCTACCGATGTTTCTGAAACTCGATCCATCCACGAAGTATTCGAGGTCAGGATCAGCCAACGGTACATCAGAGATCTGTACGGGGCATCACCAGACCATCTGTTAGTATCACACAGCCATGTGGCGTAACATCATGTGGCTCTTCCTCCAGGGGAGTGGGTAACAATGATGCTGGATTAAGAACTGAACATCTCATAGGAGTGATATTAGACAAATTCAGTAAGTGCATTTCCTATTAACTTGCTCTCGAAACAGACATATGCTGAGTCTTTGTCTTCAGCAAATAATGACACCACGGCATGTGGCTCTGCCACCTCTAAAGGCAAACCTAATACTTTGTTTTCACTAAGCTGCACCACCAGTACGGCAGCTGCCACTAATCACAAACTGGGCAGCATTCCTTCCTCCACCGGGTCTAATTACTTGCTATAGTAGGCTACAGGTCTACGATGGATTCCATGCTTCTGGATGAGGACAGCCACAGCATACCCGTTCTTTTCATGAAGGTACAAAGTGAACCTCTTCTTGTAATCCGGCAGGTCCAATGCTGAGGCTTCAGCCATTAATCGTTTGATCCTCACAAAAGCCTTGCTAGCTTCTGGTGGCCATAGCGGTGGCTTGACCGTGTTTAGCAGAATATAGTTCTGGAGTGGTTTAATTATTTCTGCAATTCCTGGTATCCACTGTCAGCGATAGCCAACAGTAATGATAAATATCCGCTTTTGGGTTATGGTCTGAGGTTTTGGTATGTTCTACAAAACCTCCTTTTGAGAACTGGATATCGGCTGCAAATATCATGTCCCAATAGTGTACCCTAACGGAACGCAACTGTAGCTTCTTCTTTGAAGTTGTATTCCCTTTCTCTGTCAAATCGGTCAGTAAAACTCCAGGACCTTCCTTACAAGCCTCATATGAAGGAGAGGCAATCAACAAATCAACATATTGTACCAATACTGATTTTCCTGGCAATATATCATCTTTCAATTCTTGTGAAAAGAGGGTCAAGGACTATGTAAACCCGTGGGGCAAACGGGTCCACGTGTACTGGACTCCCCCCTCCCCCCCCCTCCAATGCGAGAATGGGAACAGATGCCGACTGTCCTTGGGTATGGGAATGGAAAAGAATGCTGAACATAAATCGACCAGTAAAATACGTGGCCTATTGTGGTAAACATGACAATATGTTAGCCGGATTTGGCACCACAGGGAAAGAAGGGATCACCACGGCATTGATGGCTCTTAGATGCTTTACAAATCGATAGATTTCCCTGTGAAAAAGCCTAAGTTTTACAAACTGGTTGGCACAATATTTCCCAGACTCATCAAAGATTCATTGACGGAGGCGATCCCTGCTTCTGCCTTTAAAGGGTACTGTGGTGTATGGGTTAATATCGTAAACGGTTCTACTATGATCTTCACTGGCTCAGCAGCGTGGATATATCCCACCTCATTATCATGGGTGGCCAACGGACCTTTTGGAATAATCGATTATTTCGGTATCCAGTGATGTTAATGGAAAATGTATAACGAATAACATTTTTACCGAAACTCAAATACCGAAAAATCACAGAATTCTTTTATGAAATATATATCTATGGGGTTGGGGTAAGGGATTAAAAAGGGTGGGAAGAGGGTTGGGGTGGGGTTATAAGCATTGCAAAACAGGAGGTTTGGGGGTGGTGACCCCAACATAAAAAAATGGGTATTTTTTTCTGTATTTAAGTTTCAGTAAATATTTTTTTGTTATTTTTTCGTTAACATCACATGGATCCGATTTATTTCCTGTGGGTCCTCTGACCACTACTTCTCTTTCTCTACTACACTCCCTCCAGTTTCTTCCCTTTAATGCAGCCACCACTGGTACCGTGAGATCTGAGGGCACACTAACACCCCGTCTGATGTACTGTAAGTAGCGCACCTCATTTTACACAACCAATCTCTCCATCTCTCCACAAAGGATTTACAGGGGATGTATGAGATAGAATTAATGCATATTGCTCTGTAATGGGTCCCAGCGTAACAGTTAAATGGTCAGTTACCAGGTGTACGACAGTGGTTTTTGAGATACCGTTTCTCCAGATATTGGGGGTTGAGGGGAGTATTCATTCGTAAGGCCGATCTATTTGCACCTCCATCCACCAGACATGGTACGGATATCCCTTGGACACTCCAGTGCACATCGGGACCATCCTGATATACCGGAATCATTAATGCCTCTAGAGTCCCTCTCCTTTAGGTTTGTCGGAATCTATTTGAGTTCCCACTCGCCCCTAATGGGTCTACGGGGTTGAAGGGATTATAATTTGGGGTTGGAATCCGAGGCATTTGTCCAGCTGGCACTTAATTGCATTTGAACCTGTCCTCCCTTTTGAGAAACTGATATATCATTTGGAATATTATCTTGAGGTGGTAATCTCTGTGGCCTATATGGACACTCATTATTCCAATGACCTTCCCGTTTACAATAGTTACAAATCAGAGTTTGGTACTATGGCTCAATGAGTCTGTTGGTTTTTCCAACCTCCTGACCTGTGCTACCTCCCCATGTCTTCTGCTGAACCCCTACCCCCACTGTCTTGGTTGTTGTGGTTGTTCCACATATACACCCTGTTGAGTTTGATATTCTGGCAGCCCTCTGCCTCTTCCCCGTTCTTTGTGTCCACCCCCCATTCCCCTTTGGGCCAGATTTACCTGATAGTGTGTGTGTGCGCGCGCTCCCTTTTCCTGTCCCTTTATACTCTGCATTTGCAATGTCATAAATGTGTTCTCAAATGTCTCCTTCTGCTCTTGGCAAGTGATGCAATGATTTGCTTCCGCCACTAGTTCTGCTAACGGCTTGGTCAACCAGCTTATAAACACATTCTTAAGTTGTGCTTGTACCTTCGGAGTAAACGTGCAATGAACAAATTAGCTATAGGCTCCTGGGCTGTTTGCTCTGGTGTAGTAATGCCAGGATGCTGCATGAATACCACCTTCAGCCTGTCTGAATAATCCGCGGGAGATTGCCCTTATTCTGTTTACAATTTGTAATGTTTGCCCAGTCAGTCTTTCTAGGCCACACCTCTACAACCGCTGTGACTTTTCTTTCCCTCCCCTCGCTTGCACCAGGGTGTCCCCTGTGCCTGTAACAGTGACCAGCCAGGCTGCCCTGTCCACTGATCGCAGTCTCACCTCTGGTGGCATCACTAGTCTCATAAGTTGATTGATATCCACCCATGACGCATTATAATACTATATTACTGTCTGCAGCTCCTCCACAAACCATTGGGGTTTTTCTCTTATATTTGGAAACTCCTTAGTCAATGTTTGAAGGTCCCCCAGTGTCCACGGTACATGTACCGTGACCAGACCCTGCTGTTGCTCCCCGTTCCCCTGACCAGCTAAAAGTGTCTGAAGGGTGCCTGAAAGGTGTGTGAATCCCTTCCATATATCATACCTCCCCTCATCATCGAGGGCCAGTATGAAGGTGGCAGCCCCCTGGGTGGCAGCCCCCTTGTGCCGTTGCGATTTCCAACCCACTTGGCCCTTGCCCCCCTGAGGCTATTGACCACCACAAAGGAGATGGCTCTAACATGAGTGCCCCTTTTTGAGCCTCATCTACTCCTGCCCCTATGACTGGACTCATGCTAAAAATGTATATCCTCTGGTGTCTCGCTGTTGTGCTCCTCATTGCTGCCCTCTGTCTTGTGTGATTCAATCTGTCCTTTCTTCTAAACGATCTGGGGGCACAGTTGGGGCCCCATCTGTTCTTCAAATACTCTCAAGAATGTGATCTGTCCCCTCAGTCGGTCTTTAATTTCTCTTAGTCCTCTAACCCGGCTATCGCATTTCATAGCTGTAGCTTTTTCCAGACATGTGGCAAATACTCCCCACTGTACTGATGATATTTTAGTCCCTTCAGCATCTAGAGTCCCTTCAATGGGAAACAGTCTGTTTGTTGCATTGATTCAAATGATAACATGACTCCAAAATGGTCACAAGACAAACTACTAAACTGCCTAAACATATAATGGGTGTGCAACCATTTTAGGGGTTCCTGTGCCTGTTTCGATTGTCATTTGCCCATTTACCTTTCCCTGATTAATTTCACATTCACCTACCATTTGCCCCGTTACCCTAGTGCTGCTGTTCCTTTCACACTTTGACTACAGTCTTGCGGTCCTGAGAGGGAAGGGTTTATATTTCTTAACTATAGACACTGCAGAGTGGTCCTTACTGGGATAAAGGTTTTTACCCTTCTCTCGTTCAGCTGTCCCTATTTAATTCTGGGCTTCGCTCTTCTCCCAACCTGATACTCCAATCTATATTTCTGAGGCTTGTGGATCTGCTTAGAATCGCATGCCTTGCATAGGCTGATATCTAGTGGAAGTTGTGAAGTATTGCACATGAAGTTCTTCAAAGTTCGAAAAGGAACGTCGACAGGGTGTGACTGTAATACTATTCCTAGTGTGACATACTTTGTACTCCTGATCCCTCACGGGTCAAGAACCCTAGGATCTTTTTTTTTTTTTTTCTGCCATTGTGGATAGTTGCCTTTTTGTGGAGTCAACGGCTGATCTCCGGAGCCATCTCGACGCCTGATTCTGAACACCGAAACAGGTGTCCGTTCCGACAACGGCTTTCGGCCTACGACCTGGCTTCGGCCTATCAGGGAGAGCGGGGGGGGGGGCTTTCTCTCTAGGAGAATGCCTGCCCCATTCCCTGCCCCTACTGCCTTTATCTTGCTGCCTCTGTGTCCACCTTCCATTATGTAACATACTCCATTTAAATGTTGTCGCAAATGCAATTGGAAAACTTCTGTAGAAAGACACACACAGGATGTGTAATCACTGCCTTCCACGTGATCACTCTTAGTCCTGCTGCCATTGTGCAAACTCTTTAGGCCCAAGACCCTTAAACTGCTGAACGAAGCGGTGGCCGGCAGACGCCATGATGGCAGTGTCAGATTCCGCTGCAGGAATCTTCTAATCAGATCGCGAAGGCCACTGAGACTCCCATTCGGAGCTTGAAGATATTAGAGGAACATACCAGTTCCTGCACTCCTTTCCCCAGCCACGAAAGGCAGTCACAGCGCGCTGCTATGAGGAAGGCCTCTGGCGACGACTGCGTACACACATTCACGACTACACATAAGCACACACCCAAAAGCTGTTCCTCGATGGACCGGTTGACGGAAGGCCGCACGCTGGCAGTAGGGGTCTCTCGCTTGACCTATTGATCCACCACCAACTAAGCCTGCTGTTGTTCCTCTTCCGCGCCTACCACAAGGCGCTCGTAAAGACACTCCGGCTAAAGGCATGCATAAAAACTGTTAGACAGTTGAAACGGAAACGACAAAACAGCTGTTGAAAACCTAAATCTCATTCCCCAACAGGAAAAACGTCACAAGGAGCATCATGCATATAGTAAACGGAAGGGCCTTTGTCCTTGTCTTCAATGCTTCACAAATAACACCCAAGGACACCCCCAGGACCGACTGTCCTATAGAAGGCCCAACAGTGACCCCCAGCAGAGACTCCAATTGCTGGCGCATGTGCTCAGGCGAAATTTGAAGAAACCATAGGGAAAATCTTTATTTTTTTATCGACTTCTTGAGCATATTGCCTACTCCACAGAAACCTGTGGAGAAACCTTGAGGGCCAGTGGGACCTACACCACCCCAACGCCCCCCTTCGCCCATGCCTCATCATGCCATCACTCCCAGGGAGGCTTCTCCAGGTTCTCAGCAGGGTGGCCTGCAGTCAGAACAAGCAGACCAAGACATGTGGGTTGTCGACCAGGGTGATTCCCAACCAAGATGGCAACAACACCCATCTCTGCAAGACCAGGATGACCTGGATCTTATCTTTACGGATTCAACCGATGCCTCAGCAGTCGAAAGCGGTCATAACTAGCCTATAGCGGACCAACTGCTTTATGATGAGTTGCTTAAGAAGGCAGCTCACCATTTCGGGATATAGATGGAGGAAACCAGTTCAGAGGTAACTGACTTTGTTGAGGACATCCTCAGTGCAAAAAAGCCCATTGGTTGGGCATTTCCTCTATTAGAATCAATCAAAAAGAGGGTTGTCAATCCCCGTCCACCCCCTCACTCACTAGTGTAGTCAACCCAAGGGTGGAAAAATGTTTTAAGCCACCGCTTTCCGATACTCTTTATATCGGAGGATGTGTCAAGCTGGATTTTCTGGTGGTTACTACTACCAGGAAGAGAGCAGGTGTTCATCTCTCCACCTCTGAGGCACCGCCAAACAAAGAAGGTAAAAGGCTCTAGACGCTAGGCAAGCGTATTACTACTTGGTGCATTGATGACCAGAATAGCCAACAATCATACCCTGCTTGCCTGCTATAACGGCACCCAGTGGGATGACATAGCAAAACATCTACTCTGTGCCAGAACCTGCTCATTCACACCTCCTCAAGGTTGCCACGGAGGGAAAACCATTGTCTCCGAACATTCTAAAAAAGATTCTAGATTATGCTGTTACCTCCAGGGAGAGTCATGGTTGAGGAAACTCTTTTAAAAAGGCACTTTTGGCTCAGGGACCCCTCATCAATATGCCCATCGAGGAGGGAGTCCTCTTTGGTAAAGCTGTGGATGAAGAGCTGGAAACCACAAAGAAAGAACATGAGACCATCAAAACACTGGGTCAAACATCCAATAAACCCTTTATACAGAAGGGAGTATTCAATACATGACAGAATTTTCATGCACAGGGATTCAGCAGACCAAGCAATTCGGCGTGGGAACGTCTGGTGCCTCCTACAGGCCCCAGGGTCAATAGTCCTACCAATACCAGCAGCAAGGGTTTCACTGTGGAAAAGAGTTGGGGGCCTGTAGAGGCAGAGCAACCCCTGCCTCCAAATGACAGGCCGATCCATATTCCCTCCCAAGCGCCCACAGTCGGGGGTCGCATTACTCTTTGCCCAGCAATGGTAGGGAATAACTTTAGACCGCTGGGAGCTACACACAGTGGCTAAGGGATATTCTGTGATAATGACACCTCATTATGTAGCTGGTCGTCAGGTGATGGTACAAAGGCAATGTGCCTGCTAGGAATGATGGCTTCCTGCATCTACCTGGTGCCACCCGCTAGGCTGCACATGTGTCACATGCATGAGTGGCTAGTGAAGCACGCAGGTTGTGGGGCGATCTAGTGGTGGCTTCACAACCTCTGGTTACAATCGCTACAGTGGTGGACCAGAAACGATCTGCTAAAGGGTAAGCCTTTCAACACACCAGCGATAGAAGCCACTCTCAACAACAGACGCGTCAATGACAGGGTGGGGAGATCACTTCCCCCATCACACCACCCACGGTATGTGGACACAGGCACTAACCAGAAAACACATCAACCTTCTGGAACTGCTAGCAGTCCTCAAAGCACTTCAAGCCTTCAAGGCTCAGTTGGCACACAAGATAGTCCTTGTCCTCACAGACAGTACCACAGCCATGTTCTATGTACACAAACGGGAGGGAACACTCTCCAGGGCTGTCTGAAGTAGCCCAGAACATCTGGCTGTGGGCACTTCGTCACAACCGGTTTCTAGTAGCACAACATGTTCCAGGGGAACTCCATTCTCTGGCAGACCTGCTAAGCAAGAATGCAGTGCTACCCTCCGAGCATGAATGGCGAATGAACACGGACGTGCTAGACGTCATCTTCTCAAGCTCGGGGTTCTAGAAATTGACCTCTTCGCTACTGTGGAAAACACACAATGATCAGATTACGCCTCAGATTTCCCCAGAAAGGATCCAAGGGGAATGCTCTTCTGATTCATTGGTCAGGGAGATTTGCGTATGCTTACCCCACCAAACACCTCTTCCCAACAAAATAGTCCACAAGCTACACCAGGAACAAGTAACTCTGATCCCAATAGTTCCCATGTGGGCACAGCAAACCTGGCTCTCCCACCTTCAAATGATGTCCCTGTGTCCTCCCATGAAACTACCTTGTCCAGACCGTCTGTTAACTCGGGATCAAGGGACAACTTAGCTCCTCAGGTCATAGAATTTGGTCACCTGAACCTAGACCAAAGGTGCATGGAAATACTCCACGAAGCACGTAAACCTAACACAAGACACTGCTACTTAAACAAATTGAAACATTGTGTGTTATGGTGCAGGGCACGGTCTCTCAATCCAACAGACTATTCACCGTCCAATACAGTCAACTACCTTCTGGATCTACTAGACTCGGGATTAGTCATTAATTCACTCGAAGTACACATTGAGGCTCCCTACGTTTACACCACATAAGTAAAATTTTGTGATGGACGGTGCCTGTAGTTTAAGCCTTCATGGAGGGCATTAAACAATACCCTTCATTTTCAAATCCTACTCCCGGCTGGGACCTCAATATCATACTTGCCATTGTGCTTTGCCTTCAAGGCAAAGCACAAGGGCGGACTACAACATCTGACATACAAAATAGCCTTCCTTATAGCCATTACCTCTATCAGAAGGGTTAGTGAACTACAGGCTCTGTCAGTACAAGACCCCTTTGTGGTTATACACAAGGACAAGGTGGTGCTATACACCTACCCTCGATTTTCCCCAAAGTTCATATCAAAATTTCATGTGATCCGACTAGAACTTCATGTGTTTTTCCAAAACCCAACAAACGCAGCAGAACAAAGCGTTCATAAACCAGATATATGCAGAGCTTTCATGTTCTACCTTCAAAAGACAAAGGCTATCCAAAAAAAAAACTGATTTTTTTTTTTTAATCTGTAGCCGCTGGAAGAGAAGGGGACCCCATCTCTAAAGCAGCAATTTATAAATGGATTGTCAATTGCATCCATCGTTGTTATTCTCTTGCTAACAGATCAATGCCATTTAAGCCTAGATCTTGCTTGATAAAGAGTAGCAGAGCTGTATGCATCTGACTATCCATCTGGAGATGGCATTTTTGGAAACTCAGTCTCCTCTTCTGCCTGGTGCTATGGAGACAAACAGTTGGTCTGTTTTCCTGAGCGGTCTGCTCTAGTCTACATAGTAGAGGACCGTCGTCCTTACATCTAGTGTATGGAGTTTCATCACAGCTGAGCTTGTAGGGTTCTGAAAGAAGGCCAGTAGCTCAATAGATTGGTTCACATGGAATTTTGAAATGAACTTAGGTGAAACCCTAGGGTGCATTCTTAATACCAATTTGTCTTTGTGGGTAACAAAGAAAGTGTCTTGCACTGATAATGCTTGAAGTTCACCAACTCTCCTAATGGAGGTGATAGCCACCACGAAAGCCATTTTATATGTGAGGTGTTTAACGCTTGACTTATGCATAGGCTCAATGGGTGGTCCCATGAGCTTTGCAAGTACTACATTGAGGTCCCAGCCTGGCGGTGGGTTAGATATAGGACGGTGGAGTCTCTTTACATCCTTCATGAATGCCTTAATGACAGGAACCTTCCACCATGATATTTTACAGTGAGAGGTGGTGTATGGTGAACCTTTTTATAGCGCTAAAAACGAACCCAGCATCTAATAAGTGGAGCACGTAATGCAGAATGTGAGTTGGGGTACATGCTGTTGGGTTTATTTGTTTTGACTGTCGCCAAATTGCAAATCTTCTCCACTTGTCAAAATAACAGTGGCTGGTTTACGTGCCTCCTTGAGGTTATCCATACACCTGTGAGGTAAATTAAGATGTCCAAACTCTATGACCTCAGGAGCCAAGCTGCCAAATTCAGTGAGTGAGGTTGAGGGTGTAATGTTCCCACCCCTCCCCCCGTGCTGGGGAAGCAAGTTGGTCTGGCACGGGAGCTTGATTGGATTGCACATCGCCAGTTTGCGTAGATGTGAATACCAGGGTTGTCTCGCCCACATGGGAGCAACTCTGATTAGCGTCATCTGTTCCTTGTGAATCTTGTTCACCACCCTGTTCATTAGAGGAGTTGGGGGGGTGGGGGAGGAGGGGTTTGGGTCGGGGGGATGGGGTTAAGTTTAGGCAAATTTCCCTGACAAACTCAACCATAGGGCGTTCCCCTTGGAGTCTAGTTGGGAAAACCTGGACGCGAAGTCTGGGCATTGCTTGTTTTCTCTTGTAGCTAACCAGTCTAGCGTGGTGTAACCACACTGTGAAAATGTGATCTGACATTTCTGTTGAGTCGCCGCTCGTGATCTTCTGGCAGAGGATCTGTGCTTAGTGGGGTCCACTAGGGTGTTGAGTTCCCCTCGAACATGTTGGCAAATAAGGAACATCCCCAATTTGAGTGCCCATTTCCATATTTTCTATGCTAGCCTGGACAACTTTGGAGAATGTGAGCCCCCTCCCGCTTGTTGATATAGAACATTGAAGTGATGCTGTCTGTGGGAATTTGTATCGACTGGTTTGTCAGGTGCGCTTCGAAGGCTTGGAGCGCCTTGAATACTGCTAGAAGTTCCAGCAAGTTGATGTGGTTCTTTGCTGTGATGTGAGTTCACAGACCATGTGCTGTGTGATGAAGCTGATGAGCCCCCCACCCGGTGATGCGTCTGTTGCAACTACCGCTTGCACTGCCGGGTCATGGAAGGGTTTTCCCTTCAACAGATTCTCCATTATCCACCAGTGTAGAGCCGCTTGCCTGAGGCCACAGTTTTGCATACCACTCCTGCATCGGGCGCATGCGCAAATGTGCGTGTGGGACCAGGTAAATGCAAGATGCCATCATGCTGAGCAAATGCATAGCTTTCCGTACGCTTATCTGGTGACAGGCTTGATACTGAGGTATTTGCAGCACTATGTTTTGGATTCTTTCCTTAGATTGAAAGACTAGCCCTTCTTCTGTTCTTATTTATCGGCTCCTAAGAACTGTTTTGTCTTGTTTGGTACAAGGCTTAACTTTTTCTCATTCACCGAGAAGCCCAATTGTAAAAGAATGATGATTGTTCTTTGTGTATTTTGCTGGCAAATTAGTGGTGTTTCCCCCGTGATCAGCCAGGTGTCCAGGTAGGGGTACACTGGGATTGCCTCCCTGTGCAGGTGCGCTGCCACCGCCGCCAGTACATTGGTGAATACCCTTGGAGCGGATGCTATTCTGAAGGGTAGCAACTTGAATTGGTAGTGCTGGTTTGCTATCTTGAAACACAAGAATCTTCTGTGCACTGGGAACGTTGAAATATGAAAATAGGCATCTTTCATATCCAAGGTTGCCATGTAGTCCCCTTGCTTTAGCAGTGGGATTACTTCCTGTAGTGTGGTCATGCAGAAATTCTGTGGCATGACATAGGTGTTTGCAGGGTGCATATCTAATACTGGGCGCATGTTTAGATCTTTTTTGGGCACAAGGAAGTACGTTGAATAGATACCATTGTTTACCTGGTTCAACTGCGTCCTTTAACAGCATCGCTTCCTCCTCTTCTAGAAGTATGTTCTGTTCCTCCTTCGTGGCGGTCTTTTGTTGCAAGGGATGGTAGGAGGGTCGTTGTAGAAGCTCTATGCATTAACCACCCACCACGATACAAAGCACCCACTTGTCCGAGGTGATTCCTTCCCATGCGTGGGTGAAGTGTGTTATGCGTCCTACTGGAGTGACATGGGAGGGGACCTGAAGCGGGTGGTCATTACTTTGGAGTGTGGATCCCCCTCTGGAAGAGGAGGATCTGCCCGGGCCGCAAGATCTGCGCTGGCCCCTCTAAGTCTTGGGAGGACTGACCTTGAGTAGAGCCCCAGCTTGAACCCTGACCCTGGTTGTATCCTGAACCTCTATTAGAATGTTGTCCTCTGAAACGATGAAAATGATGTCCTCCCTTTTGACCTGAGGATTTGTTTGTGAGTTGACCTAGCGACTTTAGAGTGTCACATTCTTACTATGCAGTCTTGAGAGCATCCTCTACTGCTTTGCCAAACGGAACATTAGGCTTGATCGGCATATTGAGGAGGGTCGCTTGTGTCTCCAATTTAAAGCCTGACTGGCCCAGCCATGCGTGGCGCTTTATAAGGGTGCCCTCTGCGAGGATTCTTCCAGCATTATCCGCTGCATCTAAATTATTTTTCAAGATGCGGTTAGACACGGCCTTCCCTTCTACTACTGCGAGGGAGAGTTGTTATTTTAATGGCTCTGGGGCTGAGGCCATTATTGTGGCCATTTCCTCCCACCTTTGACAGTTGTAGCTGGCCAGCAGAGTGGTGGTGTTGGCAATTCTTGCCCGATATGCTGCCGAGGTGGCCACGTTCCTGCATAAAGTGTATATTTTTTTGCTTTCTTTTTTAAGTGGTGCCTCTGATGATGCGGGAGGTGTTCCCACCCTTTTCCTTGTTGTGGTAACGACCGATGAGTCCGGCTTTAATTGATCCCTGATGTATAGGGGGTCCAATCGTGCTGGACGGAACATTTTCTCAATGCGGGGGTTTGCTGCCCGTGTTTGATTTGGGGTCACCAGAGAGGGTTTTATTCTTCTCTGCACGGATTGTAATAATGGAATAAATTGGATTGCCGCTTTCTTGTCACCCAATATGTATTCGACAAAGTCTTTGTTGACTTGCGTTTCCTGTGTTTGAATCTGGAAGTGATCAGCTGCCTTCAGGAGCATGTAATTGAACTGAAAGGAATGGTTCGCCCAAATTTTGTTATTGGCCAATAAGATGGGCAATAATAAAAAATTATACTGGCACTTTTTTTTTTTAAGTCCCTATGTAAAACTTTGAGCAATTGAAGCTCAAAATGTACAAAAGCAAGCACATGGGGCATCCATTTTGTGAAATGGATGCCCACCTCTGCTCGCTTTTGCAGCACTAATGAAGGAAAAGCCAGCCAGCTGTAGTAAACAAAAGCTACCACTGGGTGGCTTTTCCTTCATTTGTGCTGGGACTCGCAGGACTGAGACGGGAGACTACAGGCAGAAAAGCTGCATCTCGGTAAGTGCTATTTTTTAAATAAAAAAAAGCACTAGCTGCGTTTTTTTTTTTTTTTTTTTTCTACGTTTTCTGGGCTGGAGGAGCTCGGAAAACTTAGAAATAAAACTGCAGCTTTAAAAACATTGTATTTATGTTTGCGTTAGCTTTCAAAGCTACCGCAAAGATAAATACAACATGATTGTGTTTGAAAACGCTGCGGTTTTTCTTTCTAAGTTTCTCAGGCTCCTTCGCGCCGGAGCACCGGAGACCCAAAGTGAAAGCCAAGGCAGGCAGAAACACAACGCGGTCGTGTTTCCATGGCGCGGTGTTTCTGCTTACAGCAGCTTTCCCATGTGGGGCTCCTTGGCTCCCCGTGGGGAGCCCGAGAGCCCCAAATGGGAAAGCGGCTGCAGGCAGAAACACAGCGCGGTTGTTTTCAGAAATGCTGCAGTGTTTCTGCCTCCCTTGGCTTTCCCCTTTTGGAGCTCTCGGGCTCACCGGGAGCCCGAGAGCCCCAAATGGGAAAGCCAAGGCAGGCAGAAACACGACGCGGTTGTGTTTCGAATACGCAGCAGTTTTTCTTTCTAAGTTTCTCAGGTTCCTCCGACTCAGAGGAGCCTGAGAAACTTAGAAAGAAAAACCAATGAAGGAAAAGCCATCCCGTGGTAGCTTTTGTTTACTACAGCTGGCTGGCTTTTCCTTCATTAGTGCCGCAAAAGCGAGCACAGGTGGGCATCAATTTCACAAAATGGATGCCCCCATGTGCTTGGTTTTGTAAATTTTGAGCTTCAGTTGCTCAAAATTTTAAATAGGGACTTAAAAAAAAAAAAATAAAAAAAAAAGTGCCAGTATATTTTTTTTATTATTGCCCATCTTTTTGGGCAGTAACATTTTTTTGGGTGAACCATTCCTTGAAGTTGGTTATCTACCGGTGAGTCAGCCACTGGCAGGTCTACATGATCTGGGGATGGCAAGACATAAACATCTTGTTCGTCATCATAATAATGATCTACCTCCCCTATGTCCCCCTGATCCTCAGAATCCGAATACGCTCCACTCCAGTCTCCTGGAAGTCTTTGTTGGGGTCATAGAGATCAAATTGGTTTGGGTCCTGTTGTGGGGTGTCTGGCCTGGCTTTCTTTGCGGGGTTTTGTGACACTGTGGCCCTACTAGTAGGTGGCATGTTTTCAAGCTTCCATAGCCTGAGAATTTTTCTCCAAAAACTAAATGGAAATAAATAAAATAAAAACTGCCAATAAAGGACATGCGTCTCGTGACCTGATCTATATCTTGAGCAGACCTCTGTGACGAACTTGGGATACTTGTAGGAGTGGGAATGGGATCGGGTGTACGCTGCTTCTTGCATTTGATTGCTTAAGACATAGATGCCTCCCCTTGGGTAACACTTTCTCTTTATGGGATTTGTTGGCTTCTGACGTGTGACGTTTCGAAGTCCGCCCTTTGAGAAGTGTTTCTAGCACATGTTTCATTACAAGATGTGTCAATTTCGAAGAATGCTGGGATTTAGCTGTTTTCGACGTGTCTGTCGACTGTCGTACTTAGGCGGTAGGCTGTGCCGGAGCTGCGTCTTTTGACGTTCAGCAGTAGATTTAGACATGGCGTCCTAATTGGACTGATCTTTCGGTTTATGGGGCTTGTCGTGCAGCGATTGAGAATGCACAGAGGACAGGGAACTGGTGGACCTTCCCCTTGCCGCTGTGCATGGCCGTGTAGTCTGTGTTGACATTGATTTATGGCCTTGGGTTGTGTGGGGAGTCTGGTCTTTGCTGGTGCTGTTGGGTGTTGTCCCCGTAACATCGCCGCCGGGTGTGTCTGATGGGGTCGGGGGCTTGCACTTGGGAATCCGATGGTTCCCTTTTGCCGTCATTACTGAAGACGCTGCCATCGCTTAAAGCACCTTCCACGTCTATGGCGACCTTGACCTGCAGGGCGTGGTGGGCCCAGCGCTTGGTCTTGTGATCCTTTAAGGATTTGGGCTTAAAAAGCTTGAAAGCTTTACAGTGGCACTCGTTGTGGTCCCTCGGAAGACAGAGGCTGCACATCCGGTGCAAGTCTTTCCAGGGAAATATTTTGTTACAAGTTGGGCAAAATTTAAAGGGTGTATTTTCCATTTTGAATTCGGAAAGGCAGCATGGCGACAAGAAAGGGGAGAAGGGGAAATATGCATGCTCTTTGTTAGCTAACTCTCCCTACTTTGTGGGCCGAGGCACAGAGCGGCCTTCTGAGGCTGGTTGGAGGTTTGTCGATGCATGGTCTGCAGCCGACAAAGTTTGGCCTCGAAACCGTCGTCAAAGTTGTCGTCAAGAACAGCCATAAAGGGCAGAAAGAGTAACTAACTCTAATTATTTTTTGTAATAAACGGCGTTGGCCGGAAAGGAACTCTGCATATAGTGCAATCTGAGGGATCTCGACGCGAGAAGGACCATGGTGGCTACAATGGACGTCGCACTAGGGATAGTATTACTGGCAAGCCCTGTCGACGTCCATTTTGGAGTTTCGAAACAACTGTAATACTCTGCAGCTTCCACTAGATGTCGGCCAATGCATAGCATGTGAATCTAAGCAGATACAAGCAGCAGAAATACGATTACGGTGAGTAATGTATCATATATATTTCAGTGAAAAAAAACTTTGTTAAAGGGATGTTATGGTTACACGTAAAACCGAAACCCCCCCTGAAATTCGCCATTTATGGTAAGCTAAGCAACCATAGCTCGGGCCACCAGCGTGCACTGCTAAGACTAACACCTAGGACATCAAAGATGACATCACAAATGTGAAGCTGGTTCAGGCAAAACGTTCTTCATTAAAATCATCAGCAAGTTCCTCCAACAATTGACAAACAACAAACTGTCAGCTGTTGTAACTGCCCACACAGGTTTAGCTGCCTACAACATAGGTGGTGTCACTTTACACCGATTACTACTCCTCTCAGTAGAACACCAAAACAAAGTAGACTATTACAAACTTTCTCCAGAAGATGCTATGGAACTAGGCAGATTTCAATCAAATTAATATGCTGCTAATAGATGAGGTAGGCATGGTTTCCAATCTAATGTTAACCTTCATTCACCTCAGATTACGAGAGGTACTGAAAACGGACTATGAGGAACTCTTTGGAGGAAAACACATTATAGTTTTCGGAGATCTTCTTCAATTAACACCAGTTAAAGGGGAAACTATTTTTAAAACCTTAGGGCACAAACTATGCCATAAAACTCTGTTCGAATGACAATTGACCTTTTCACAATTGACCGAATTGTGAAGGTCAATTGTAACATATATGCGGGGGGAAACCCCCCACCCAACCCAAACCCGCCCAAAACCATATATCTTTAAATTCGGTCAATTGTTCATTCGAACAATTGTAAACGAACAATTTGGGTAATACCCTTCGCAGCATAGGAAATGTCAACCTTTGGCAACATTTTCAATAGAGAGAATTAACTGAAAATATGTGTCCGTCTGCAGACTTCACATACGCCAACATTTTAAATATCTGAAGAAGCATAATCTATATTACAGATTATTGTATTACAAACCAGGCACATCCATGGCCATAACTCATGTGCTACTGATGTCCTGGAACAATTGGCACACAAAAATGTCAATTGTATGTCCTTGATGCCAACTCTTGCAAGCTGTTCAAAATTTAATAAACAATGTTAAAAAAAGAAATGCAACCAATAAACATTTTCTCCAGAGACAAATTGGACGTACATGGTATGACACTAACCATGTGTCAACAAGCCACAACAAGGCTAAACACCTTGGAAAACTCTATCTCTAACACAGCTGGTTTGGAGAAAATATGAAAATGATCTTTAAACTGTAGAGTAATGCTTAAACGTAACCTTGACGTGGACCAAGGACTAGTTAATGGAGCACTTGGTACAGTTGTTAGCTTGCAAACATACCCACGTGACACCAACCTTCAGTTTGTCAATATTCTCTTTGACACACTATCAGAAGTTAAAAGGATAGGACGCTCAACAGCCCGCTTCCTTCTTTTCTAAGACATGTATGTACGCAGAGAACAGTTTTCTCTAACGCTAGCATACGCAGTCACCATTCACAAATCACAAGGTCTTACCCTAGATAAAGCATTGATAGATATTGTTAGCACACTCTAAGAAGGCATGAGCTATGTAGCACTATTACGCTTAAGTACACTTGACGGATTATTTCAAATCAACTTTGATGCAAGTAAAGTAAATGCTGATAATCCTTGCATTCTAGTATACTATAGATTGCGTTCACTCTACACCCCCATCTAAAAACCTATCCTGTTCTGCAAAAAGTTGTAAAAGAAAACTACTTCAGACTCAAACTATGCAGGATCTCACAGCAATTCCTCCAAAGAAAGTAAAAGAAGCCAATACTTCATCAAGGACCACAAGCAAAGAAAAATCTACTGCTCCAACTAACTCAACTACCTCTTCAAAGATACAACGCTCACTCTGAACAAAAATTACTTGGACACAGAACTGTCAGTTCCATTCAACATTTCAAATACAACTGGTGTAAATTGCTATGCAAATGTAGCAATCAATATTATATTCCAATTGCCACCAATTATTGACAACATTTACCTACACGGGACAGACCAGTTGTGTTTGCAAATGTTAGTCCTTCACAGAAATGCAACCAACAATCCTGACAACACTTAGTTTCTGGAATAAGGCAGGAATTGGACTACTGTGCTGGAATGGTCCAATTCACTAAACGCACAAGAAGATCCACTATAATTTCTAATGTACTTACTACAAGTACTAGAAAACAAAAACATACCTATAAATGAAATCTTCCAGATTTCATACATGTGGAAACATACATGCACTCTTTGCAGCCATGTAGCACAAGCAGTTCCTAATGAACACTTTGTGTATGTATCCATACCTAACTGTGAATCCATTCCTTTTCAGCAACTTGTACAAAATGCAAACCATAGCAGATTATGTACTACCTGCAATTCCGATAATCGTTCCACCTTACAAATACAGACACATAGTAAATACGCAATAGTAATGCTTTTACGTTACAATGCAGATGGTAACAAAAACAACTGCAAGCTGACTGGATTCACACCCGGTCAAGTATCACTTGGTAAGGAAACCTTCTCAACAATAGGTATAATCTACCACACAGGAGCCACAACCAATGCAGGTCACTATACTGCATATATAAAAAAGAATTGTGGATGGTTCGAATGTAATGATACTACCACTACTCTAAAACAGAGATTACCAGCAAATCTTGTAAACGCTTACTTAATATTCTTAAAACCAACATTTTATAACTAATCTGTGTATGAGCATAAACAAAACTTCAACTTCAAAACTATGAACAGTTGGAATACGCCAACAGGTATCGAACTGCTCCAAAAATCTGTAACAAGCCAACAGATAGATGAATACCACTAAAATGGAAAAATAAATAAACAAATAGAATACACCAACTGCTATCTAATTGCAACAATTCTACCACCACTTCCAAATCAAAAACCACATACACCTATTCAATTCCTCCTATTGAAAACAATGAAAGAACAACATGGAAAGTTTTTTTTTTTGTTAAATCCAGCATGGATTTGTTTCCCATAGACCCAATGATTTAATAAACCAACACAGGAACTGAGCAAATTGCACAGTACGCTGGTTTGAACTATAGTACTTCTAAAGTACTAACTATGAGGGTTGACAAAATACAGAAATGTCTACTATGCAATGCAATAACTCATTATGAACTACCTACACTAAAATATGATCTTTTCACAGAGATTGAAAAAGAATGTCTGCTCCAATTACCCATGTCATGAAAAAACTGCATACAGCCACAAAAAGTCAAACAATAAGTAGATAATGATTGGACTCACAAACACCACAGCATAACACACCCATTCAAGCAAACACCTGACCATAGACCACAAACCAAAATGTTTCTTTCCATGGGTATCTTATGCTGCAGTGCTTGTTGCCAAACCCTACAGTCTTGACTGCATGGCCTGGCCAAAACTCTACATACAGCCTCAACAAAGGAAACAGTAAGTATATAATAATTAGACTCACAAACACTGCAACATAACACAGCCATGCAAACGAACACCTCACCAATAAATGCAACCCAAAATGCCTAGAGTCTTCAATACCAACATTCTGAACACAATCCAACAAACTAACACACATCTCACTATCCTATACACACTATTACACTATTACACTACTGCCAATCAGTACACACATTTTTGAAAACATATCCCCTAAGCAGCCCACATACCACAGACAAAATGTTTGGTAGAATGGCCTACGTCCCTTCGCCCATGTACCCAAAACTCTAGGCCCTGGCCACAACCACCGCAGCCTAACACACCCATAGAAGCAAACACCTACCAAATGACGACAACCCAAAAACATAACACATTCACCGCAAAACCTATCCACTTCAATAAACATTCTAAAAAATAATTACAACCAACGCACAAACTCTTTAATACATACCCTCTTCATCCCACCCAAAACCAACATCATACTAAAGTAAAATAGCCAGTAGTGCGCCCAGTGTTTAGTATATCTGCGGACATCCGCAGTGACTGCGGACACCGCCAACACATCGAGGCCTTATCCCACCTAAACAAATGCAGCATTTGACCCATCTTACTCCCCCATCCTCTCCAAGAACTCCTACACACCAACACACTCCCCAAAATTGGATTTATGCTCACTTCCGCGCTGTCCGCGGATCAAATATGGCGAGCACATCGAAACAATGTGAAGCACCTCACGCTTTACCCCAACCATCAGCAAACACGTCACATGTCCGCAGCCATGACGCAAGCCGATTAGCCAATCGGTGTTCTGTCCGCGGAGTGAACAGGGAAGTGTGTCCGCGTAGCGGACATCGATATGACTCATTTTCTGACACCCACTTTTTGGTCATTTAAAAACAAAAAGTACTGGACTGGATTTTCACCAAATTTACAAAAGCACGCTTTCGGGACCAAGCTACCAGTCCTGCCGCAAATTTGGTGAAAATCCGTCCAGCAGTTTGGGCTGTAGGCGTGACCAAACTTTTCCAGTCTATGGGGGGAAAACCTTTTTTGGGACCCCCTTTATAACTCACCTCCCCTCCGCGGACCAAAGCTCACCTAACTTTATAAAAATATTCAGAGTGGGCCATATACTTTTTTTGCACAGTTTGGTGATGATTCGTCCAGGGAGAGCGAAGTTATAAGCCTCCCAAAAAGTGCTCTTCCTATGGGTTTAGCAACTTAACCATAACTACACCATAACTCACACCATCCATGTGCATTGCTAAGACTAACACCCAGGACATCAAAGATGACATCACGAATATCATTGATACATCTTGCTACCAACATAATACAAAGAACCCCTTGTAGGCAGGGACTTTTTAGGGATATTATTTTAACATGTGATGTCATCAATGATATTTGTGATGTCATCTTTGATGTCCTGGGTGTTAGTCTTAGCAATTCACATAGATGGTGCGAGTTATGGTTGCTTAGCTTATTATAATGGGCGAATGTGCAGTGGTGTTTGGTTGCACTGTGAAGTATAACATTCTTTTAGTGAAATTATTTTACTGAATGCACATATATATTTATGGCAGGGAAGGAAAAGAAAGGGGCTAAACAAGTGATGTCGTCATTGACATTTCAGATGACGTCTTTCATGGTGTGGGTGTTGGTGTTAGCAGTGCACAGGGGCGGTGGCAGGGTTGGGGGCTTAGTTTACCATAGCTGTCAAATTTCAGGGGTTTTTCGGTTTTAATTTGAAGCATAAAGGGGAGGTGGAAAGTATTTTTGTAGTGAAGTGTACAGGTCTTTGTTAGGGCAACCTGACCATAACGTCCCCTCATCTTGTTCTGAGAGTGGGTTCTGTAGACTGACATAACACGCATCAATTCTTGAAAATGAATGATCTGTAGGTCGCTGTTCCGCCTTGCCCTGGCGTGGTGTAGTTTATTGTGGTGAAATATCTCTGAAACTGTGCATTTTAGGGCCTTGAAACATGGTTTTCGAGTTGTGCCGGGACTAATTAAAAACATTTTTTGTTTCCCTTTTCCGGTTTACGGCTTTATCGGCATGCACATCTCATAAAAATCCTCAGGAAAAATACATTTCACCTGATGTGGCAAACATTTGTAAACTTCTGGCATGCTACCTGCCATCACCTTTGCCTCTCGGGTCCATTCTTCTCTCATACATTTATTTTTGTTCCCCTTCCCGGTGAACATGGTTTATGGCTTCGTCGGCAGGCCCCAAACCCACCAACAAAATTTTACTTGAGCTGAAATCCGGGGAATGGGGTGGGGTGTCCAAATGTCATATAGCCAGTATTCTCCGGAGAGTCCTAACAGGTAACTATGCAACATTTGGTGCAGATTGGTGAAACGTGGAATTGTAAAGGAACAGCGCTTCGCCAAGCCACAAACCCACATAAACATTTTGACTTGAATGTGTATATATACCCAAAACAATACACCAAAGTCAGACCCTATCCTCAATATTTCACCAAATTAATTTCTGGATAGAAAAGGGCCAAAATCACATTAAGAACACAACCAACAACGCTATATATCCTGGCCATACTGTCCATCCCATTTCTGCATAACCCTTCAAGTCGCCTCCTGTGTTGTCCATTCCCTAGTCCCAATCAAGACCCTCTGTCCCCTGTGTGGCCCTGCATGCACTCTCACCAGCTCTTATGGCCTCCTCCGGAAGCCCCCTATGGAGGTTTATAAGTAGTTCTCCTAACCTATCGCGTTGAACGCTTGTGGGGGTGTCCGAGCGGAGGTCCTCGGTAGCCAGGGGACTGCAGCATTGCGCGACGGGTTCGGAGTTGCTGTCCCCATCTATCAATGCAAGATCAAATGAGAGACTCAGTGGCTTGTTGGAGAATGGATAACACAAGATTTACTCAAAAAGAAGTTTGCAAACTGTTACAACTGACATCACCCTACTAGCCCGCCACCCAGTCTTACCAAACCCGCCTCCAACTCGCTTCCCCATGTATCCATTTAGGGTCTGCCGCCTTTCATTCAACATCATTTTTGCTTGACCCTTTCCCACCCTCCAGGATGTCACAATTACTCTCATTGTTTATCACTTAAGTCTTTCTAGGGTTTCCATATCAGATGATCTTCTCCTCTGAGTCAGTCGCTCTGGTCTGACGATATCTGGCATACTCGGATGAGGGGCATTGTGCCATCACCCTCTGACGTGTTTCTGGAAACTAATAAGAACCTATTGTCTTGTCGAGTCCAAACTGGTTGAGACCAGGATTGGAGACACAAGTGGCCTTCAACGACTGCCCCCGAGAGCTCTTCAGAACACTGTCTCAGAAGTCCTACTGTGCATGCTTGGGCAGAGGAGATCCCAGGGCTGGGAGAAGTACTACCAAAGTCAGTAGGTGGGTCTTCCCTACCCAGTTTCCGCTAGGATTGAAAGAAAAATAATTAACGCTCTGGCTTATTCATATGACAAGTAGCACTTCGGATATTCAAATATTTCTCATGCCACTCGCCCTCCACTAAAAGAATTTTATAGGAAACTTGTAAGCAAGAGTACAAGTAACTCTGATCTTGCAAAGTAAAAACGCAGTAATTGGAAACAAAAGTATTACTGCTGTATGAAAAAAGAAAAGAAATTGAGTACCTCCACCTCCTAAAACAATTTCCACAGAAAATGAACCCATAAACAAAGCAGACATGGGAACTAGTTCTTCCAATTTCAATATAGTCACAATAAAACATTTAAACAAATCAATTTTGCAAACAATGTTCTGTCGCAGACTCCTTTTGAAAATCCCATTATAAATCTAAGAGTTCATGTTCCTCACGTCAACAATTACCAGAGCAAACTGGTAATTGAAGCACTGATTGCACATTCAAACTAAAATGTAAAATATTTATATTGGTTTTAAACAGAATGAAACTATTTAACAAAATAAATTTAAAAGAAAACTTCAAAACATGCGCAGTGTCAACATGTATAACTTTTGCAATTTCTTTGCATGTGAATGGTGTCGCACCAGTAGCACAGAACCATACTTCAATGAAGAAGCATGCAGCAAACTGCAAACAAATCCAATTGCCATATATACTAACGGAAGAGGGTATGAAATAGTAGGAAATACCATTATGACAAAAGAAACGTTAACTGAAAAATTGTTACCAAACAAATCCCCTACCAACTCTTCCTCAAGTGAAGACGGCTAATCCAGTCTGCAAATGGGCGTGCAGCTCAATGTGCAATGTACGCCAACAGTCAATCGAATGTTGATGACAATTTCTCAAGCAATATGTTAAAATGAAACGTAAAAGTAGAATCAAAAGTTTGCAAATCTTGAACTCCTGTCCAGTGCACATTCAATCTGGACTATGAGGACATTCACTAACCTGCATTTCAGCAGCATCTTGTAAAAGCACCTTAAATCACATCATTCTAGCAGCACACCATTCTGCAATGTGAACCATGTGCGTAATCTATACACTGCGAAATGTCCTGCTCTGCAATTACAAAGACTGTGACATTTTCCTAACTGGAACAGCACAAGAAGTGCTGCATATAATAGAAGACCTAAAAAGTGAATATTTTGAAACTGAATTAGAATTACAAAATAGACCATACTAACCAACAACTTTCAACCACTACCTTTCTTTCAAAGACATCCAAAAAAACAAATGGTTTCATACCACCTCAGCTGAAATTCCAGACAAAGTATGTATCTGTTGTTACAAGCAAAGTACAAAAATGGTAGATATCCTACAAGATTAAAGCCAACGAGGAATCCCTGTGGTTCCAATTGGCCTTGTATCTAAGAGCAGAGTAAAAATACAACATAACCGACCCCTTAATACTTTACACACACTGCTGTAATACGCTTGACGATAACCAAATTCCATCTCAATATTTCCATTTCCAAATACTCTCCAACAACGTCTATATGAGATTATTATAATTCAAAATGTACTCCCATTCAAAGCTATAATATAACTACAGGCATTTGTGACAACGTAGTATATTTACCATTACGACCTCAATGAAAATGTTGCAACACTAGGATTAAGACAACCAGTACATCAATCTTTAATTGTACTAGCTAATCTGGCCCCAACTAAAGATAAAAACATTAAGCAACAACTAGTGACTTTAAGTTAAAGAAGCCCTAGAGTATCTCTAACGGAACAATGAATACTACAAAGATATAATCATAGAAGACAATTTGAAAGAAACAACACAAATCTATGAAGATACACCACAAACTGGTTAATTTGAACGTGCTTATTCTAGTGCTACGGACCAGAATTCACCCATTACGTTTCTGAGACACCATGGAAGATTCATTAGAAATGTATCAAATGTGTCAAGTCAAAGGGTCTCCAATGTGTATATGGGAAAAAAAAGTTTAGAAGCAAATTTTCCACTACTCTTCCCTAATGGACTTCCCTTATGGAAAAGGAGGAAGACTCGATGAAAGACCCATAATAATCAATGCATCGGAATATCGGTCTCTCAGAATGTGTTCTGAAGACCAAAGGTACTGTCAAGATGTTGAATACATTTTCCCTCTTTTGTTTGAAAGTTAACTAGCAACTCTGTTTTGGAGTTTCACACACACTAAAACTGGAACCCACTTCACAAACATAGCATGTATTGAACTACCACGAAAGATGAAAGGCAAAGATTAATTGTTGGAGTCAAGTATTCCAATCTCTTGGCAAATATGCGTGGCACAAACCGAATACTGGTTCAGAGACGTCACACTAATGTTCGCTGAGTGTTAAGTAGCGTAGCGCCCCCATATGGTTTGTTGCACTTAGTTGTGCAGAACGTGCATGGGATGACTTAATGACGTCAGCACTGCAAACCAAAATAAATAGGGAATGGACCTAAAAGCGCAGGAGAACATTGTTCTCTAGATTCTGTAAAGGTTTCAAGATACTTTCACCATAGTTTTATTGCAATGTTCTACTTCAATTTTAATTAAAAATGCTCTCTACTTGGAGAGGTGGGACACTTCTTTTGGAGAAAAGAATATTTATTCTGAGGAGCGGCACATATTCACATGCTATTGTGGATAGAAAAAGGCTCCCAAATTTGGTGATGACCATGTTTTGCTATATAATGAAAAGTAATTATCTGTTCGTCTTTTCAGAAGACACAAATAATGACCTACAGACCCAAATATTACATTTCCAGCAACATAAGTGTTGCGAATACTGCCGATGTTGAATGATAAAGGGAAATACTTCACCAAATGTCATTTTTGATTCCCTGGAGCAGAAGGTCAAGTAGATGGTTTCATTTCTTCTATTTGACAGTGTGAAAGGCAACGCTCCCAAAACGCACAGCTATGGCATCAAAATGCTGTCCCGTAGAGAGTGTGGCTCAAATGAAGCTGCAGATTGTTTAACAGGTACATCCTTGTACGGGAAATCTCTCATTCTCTGGCTCAACCTTGATCCAGCTTCATCACGAAAGAGTACTGAAATCTTACCAAGAAATTGAATCTATAGCTACAGAAAATCCTAACGGCCAAGACATCTTAAAAAACAATGTGATTGACATATACTTTCTAGTACTGCTTTGGAAAACCAGTGTTTGTGTAACATAGCTGTCATGCATTGCCCTCAGAAGTGCTGGCAGAAGTGGAAATACTCATACGATGGAGTCTCTTGGTCCTATTTGATGGTCTAGTCTTTTTACAACATGGCCGCCTTCACTATAATGCTAGGAGGAGTTCCTTTCCTCCCTGCGTTGTATCCGTTTTTTGGCTAAACGCTGCTTGCTCCTGTTTACAATGTGCTAGCGATTTCCCTGCCCTCCATTGTTCCTGTTCCGCTTTTCTCTTAGATTCTTTCTGCTTCCTTGACGATTGGGTTCGTATTCTACTCTCGGGTAATTTCCGTGGTTACTTTTCCTTCTGTGTCTATCTTATTTCTCAGGTTCCTATCTAGATATCTATCAGCTCTGTCGGGTGCGTGCTCCTTTTTAGGCGCTCCCCACGTTATCCCAGAGGAGAACTGTATCCCATTATTGAGACTGCTTACACATTCTACTGTTCCAATTAGTTCTCGGAGGCAATTCTTCACTTCCTGTGCTCTGGGTTTTTTAACCCATTTTCTGGGCCAAGTGTTGAGACCCTCTACATAATATAAGCCTCTTACTGCTCTATTAAGAAAGACTGACTGCTTCCAGTGACATTTCCATTCAGGGTTTTTTTTTATGCCAAGGAGGCTTTTTCTCAGACTTTTTGGGAGCTTGCTCCTTGGAGGTCACCTGGACTTGGGTACTGGTCAAAGTGGCCTCCGAGGGAGCTCGCCCCTACCTTCATCAGAAGAAGGAAAATTAATCCAAAGAGCAGAAGAAGTCTTGACGAAAGAAGGATTCCGAAACACAAGAGAGGTCTCGAGAGGATAGCTCGGGGGCAATGTGCTTGCCTTGGAAGGAAGACGACGCAGAGCAATGCCGGTTCGATCCCCGTGTCCGCGCTTAGAAACCCCTGGGTATTAAGCACATTATAAATAACCTATTATATTATATCAAGAGAGCTCCATTGAAGATCCAGGTGAGGAGGAGTATCGGGAGGGTCTCCAGTACCTGACAATGGCACAAAACTGCACATCCTAAAATAGTGCCATGCAAAATGAAACAACTGGCAAATATTGAATATTAAGTTGTGAAGTAAGTCTAGTAACACTTTCAGAACCCAGTCTAATCGTGAAATTCTTTTCCATATACATAGCATAAGCATTTTTTTTACATGGCCCTTCTACAGCTATTCAAACCTTGAAGATACGAGGAAGAATTGTTGGATGACCATGACACATTTGATGCTTTATTCAAAGCTACTGACAGCAGTACACAAATTAGAGTTTTAAACAATACAAAGGCATGTTGGATAATGAACGCTAACAAGAAGAACTTTACTTTATTTTATTTGTATAGCGCACCATATAACCCGAGGCGTGAGGGCGAAACAAAGAGTTGGATACAGATAATCTGATAAAAATTAGATTTAAGTGTATGACCATGATTAGTTAAACAGTAGAGTTTTGATCCCTTTTTTAAAATGTTTCTAAGGAATCACTATTCCTAAAGTCAGGCTGGATCTCATTCCATGCCCTCGGTGCTACCATGAAAATGCACCTTATCACCTGGATGAGGTTGCATTTTGGAATTTGAAGTTGATTTACAGTATTTGATATTCACGTTCTGGTATCTTTTCTTAGAAGTGTCTCTGTTAAGTACCGGGGTCCAATACCTTTTAAACCTTTATAGGTAATGGTAAGTATTCTGTATTGAATCTTGTAGACGACAGGAAGCCAGTGCAAACTGCGTCTAGCCTCTGTGACATGATCCCTCTTCTTTAAGCCAATGATGGTTCTGACCATAGAGTTTTGGAGAGTGTGTAGTCAGTTTTAGCTGCCCCCCACCAATAGACTACCACAATAGTCAATCTTTGTGCCAACAATGGCCTCAGCAATTGTGAAACAATTTGTTTGAGAGATAAACGGTCTAAGCTGGGTCAACAATTTGATGTGGAGGACATGAGACTATTTGTGTGCCATCAGATTTAGATTTTGACCACGGACAGCTCCCAGAGTTTTCACCTTCTTTTTAGTTTCTATGGCGCAACTTGCTATTTCAAAGTATTTATATTTATCATCTAATTTGTTGATTTTGGTTTTTTTGCCTATAACCATAAGCTCGTTTTATTTCCCTTATTCAATGACAGGCCATTTTCCATCATCCAGCATTCGATTTCATAGGCTTCATTGAGCCTTTTTTCATCATCTTCATGTTGTCCTGACCTAGGGATGACACTGAGTGTCATCTGCAAAAGTTTGTGAAACCTAATATTACTTTTTTCTAGTAGATCAAAGAATGATGCTGTGAATATATTATATAAGGATGGTGATAAGCATGCACCCTGTGGTACCCCGCATTGAGTTATAGGGGTTGCTTTTGCATCAGCACTCCAAACTCGACAGCTCAGTTTATTCAAAAATGTTTCTACCCACATTGCTGCGTTCTCTGAAAATTTTGCTACCCCCTTCAATCTGGTGACCCGTTTACCATGGTCCACAAGATGGAATGCGGCAGAGAGATCTAGCAGCATTAGTGTCACTGCCTGTCTTTGTCCATATATTGTAGTATCTGTGATTTTAAATCCAGTAGTGACGTTTCTGTACTGCGTCCTTGTCTAAAATCTGATTGGCATTTATTTAGGATGTAATTTTCCTTAAAGGTAGATAGTTGCAAATATGCCACACAATCTAATATGTTTAATAGAAATGGTATATTGGTAATGGGGCGATAATTTAAGGCAGTCTTGGGACAAAGACCTGGGTTTTTAATTAGCAGAGTGATCCAGGCATTCTTAAAATAATCTGGAATATGATTTTCCGTGAAAGAAGTGTTTATAAATTTGCAGAGGGCACCAATCATTTGTGGTATATATTCCTTTATCACCATCGCTGGACATGCATCCCCTTTACAGTTGGTGGGTTTCAATGCAGCGATAATTTCCATCAGTTCGGTTTCATTAACTGGCTTAAAATGAAACTGGTGATCAGGACTTTCTAACTGCCGTGTAGCCCCCTCTAATCGAGTAGTATCTTTTGGGCAAAAGGTTCTCGTTATTAATTTCAATCTTTTTCCCAATTATGTCATTTCTTTCCATCATGGCGTCCTGAATCATATTGCACCATGCATAGTTTTTCTCGATGATGTCTGTTTACTCTACAAGGTTTTTAGTTCTAGATTGTGCATTTCTAATTTTTTCATCATAGAAATTCTTTTTTGCTGTGATTACAGCCTGTATGTACTCCTTAGTTGTAGCACGAAACCTCTCCTTCTCAGAAGCACCTTGGGTTAATTTCCACGCATTTAAGTTTTTGTTTTATAGCTTTTCCTTTTTTGTAACTCTGGTGAGAACCATTTTTCCTTTCAACCACTTTCTTAGATTTCAGTGGGGCTAATGAATTCATGGCTTCCTGCATTGTCTGGTTATAGGTAACTATCATCTCATCTCTGGTACTTCCTTGGTTCTAAAGCTGCAACTGTAAGCTTTTTTAGATTTCTTGGCATAATTGGTGGCTTCCCTTCTGTTTCTAATTTAATTGGTCTGTCATTATCCACCATGCACTGTATAAAAAGTGATCCGACCATGGACCGGGCTGGATAATAACATAATTAATTTTGGTATTATGTGCAGCTATCCAGTCTAGCGTCTTTCCCTTCTCATGGATGGGAAGACAATTTGATAAGACGCTCCTGAAGTAAGTCAACCATCTCTTGCATGAAGCCAAGAACCACTTGATCAAAAGAACACAGAGATGGCAATGAATGAAGTAGAAAACACCATGGAACAATGAACAACTCAACATTTACCTAGAAGTCACTGTAGAAATTGAGCCTGGATTAAAACATGAAAGAATATATACTAATTACAAACCTCTGCTCTCGAAAGTGGGGAAGCTGGTTCTTGCAAACTAAACAGTTTGAACGTTTTTACAAGAGAAAACCAAAAGCCTTTCAGCTGTTGTAACAGCCCACACAGAGTTAGCTGCTTACAACATAGTCGTAACTTTACACAAACTACTGCTCCTCCCACTGGAACACCAAAACAAAATAGAATATTCCAATTGTCAGCAGAAACCACTTTTGAAGTATGCAGAATTCTGCGACAAAGTAAAGTCCTCCTAGTAGAAGGAAGTAAGAATGGTTTCCAACCTAATGCTTGCTTTAATTCACCTAACAATGCAAGAAGTCATAAAGACTGGATACAAAGAACTGTTTGGAGGAAAACATGTCATTGTCTTTGGAGGTCTCCTACAATTAACACCAGGTAAAGGGCAACCCATATTTAAAACATTAGGCTTCAAAGGATGCTGTACCACACTCTGCAGCACATGCAATGTGAATCTATGGCGTCATTTTCGCTTGCACAACATGTGCTCAAATTAACAAGCATAAGAATTGGTGTACTAACTGAACACATAAAGTTGTCCTTAAAATTAGCTTGATGTTAAATGTATTGACGATGTTAAATAAGTTAAGTTAGCTGTATGGAAAAAACACATCTGCCCCTGCAGAAATGGAACATTTAACACAACAATGCATGTGTTTACTACCAACCCTTGCAAACTGTTGCCAATTTAATGAAACTATGCTCAAAACAGAAATGCAACCCATACCCCACATTAGCTGTATAGACAAAGCGCATGGCATGACACTCCCTATATGCCAGCAAGCAACAGCACGTCCAAATAAATTGGAAAATCTATGTAGAATGCAGCGGTATTGGAAAAAGTATTAACTCTCTGCCTAAAGTGTAGGATTCTACTAAGACACAACCGCGATGTAATTATAATTGTTTATTTATAACACGCTGAATACCCCAAGGTTTCTAAGCGCTGACCTGGGGATCGAACCTGCATTGCTCTGCGTCCTCTTGCTTCTAAGGCAAGCGTGTTGCCCCTGAGCTATCCTCCCGAGACACAAGGTTTAGTTATTGGCACAGGTGATGGCTTCCAAACATATCCAAACTAAAATAATATCCAGTTTGTCTTCATCAAGTTTGACAAACTTTAACAAACTAAAAGAATTCCCTGCAGTACAGCAGATGTCCTTCTTTTTAAAGATATGTATATATGCAGAGAACAATTATCTGTCTCTTGCATCTGCCATTCTAGTTCACAAGCCACAAGGTCTACCCATGCACTTGTAAACCTTGGCAGCACAGACTTCAAATGAGTTACAAAGCACTTTCACGTCTTTGTGCACTAACTGGTCTATGCATAGTAAATGCTGATGCAAATAAAGTCAAAGCTGTTGTTACTTGTATCCTTGAATACAAAAGCCTGTGTGCAATGTACACTCTACATCTGGATATGTACCCAGCACCTGAAAAAAGAAAACCTTTAAAAGGGCAACTATCAATGACTGAAACTACATCAGATCCCTGCATAATCCCCATTGAGAAAAAAAGAAATGCAGCACCTTTAAATCTGCCACAGCCAAATTCTCTGGTCTTTTACATTTAAGAACACAACTGGAGTGAATTGGTACGCAAACACAGGAATTGATCCGCTATTCCAATTGTGGACAATATTTAGTTGTATGGCTTAGAGCAGCTATGTTTCCAACTCCTCATTCCGCACAGAAATGCCACTAACAATCGTGACACTATCTACAGCGTATTGGGGATAAGATAGGAATTGGACCACTGTGCAAGAATTGTTAAATACACCATAAACCCACAGGAGGTCCCACAATAATTCCCAACTGTACTTACTAGAATTGCTAGAGAGAGATCACATCCCTATAAAAGAAATCCTACAGATTGCATACACTTGGAAACATTAAGGTCTCTGCAACCATGTTTCTAAAGAGCATTTCCCACTTGAGGATTTCTGTATGTATCTATACAAATGTGTGATGCAGTTCCATTTCACCAACTTCTCCAAATTGCAAATTATGGTATGATATGCTCATTTTGCAATTCAGACAATCTTTCAACAATACAAACCGATTCAAATGCCCATTATGTAATATTAATGCTTTTAAAATACAAAGTTACTGAAAATAACTGTAAACTGCATAACTCCACACACGCCAAAGTATCTCTTGGCATAAAAACATTCACCACAGGAGGCATAGTATACCACTCTGGTGCCGTATCAATTTCAGGACGCCGTAGTGCATATGTGAAACAGAGAAGTGGTTGATTTGAATGTAACAACACTTCCGTTACTCAAAAACAATTGTTGCCAGCAAATCTAACTGATGCCTACTGTGGTAGGTCAGAAGAAGGAGACCAAGTGGTGGTATTCTCGCAGATATTTTATTTAAATAATATGTGAGAAGTCCTTACTAGCCCTATTCTCTGGATTTCCCTACCGAACACAACAACCTAGGGTGCTCGTTGTCTGTCATGAAGTCCAAAGCATTATGTTTGTCGTCCGTCCAAAGCTAAGCTACACTGATCCTAACACTAAGTCAAAATAACAAAGGTCCAGAGAATGACACCCTTCTTCTGGATAGGCTTCCCCAGCCTCACTATTAGATTCTTAAATAGTTTTTGACTATTTTTTATATTTTGACTAGTTTTACATGTATTAGCTTGTCCATTTCCACCAGGGGATTTGCCTAGGTCTCTGTTTCCTCTCTTCCTGGGCTTTGTAGCCCAGAAAGAGCACCTCCTTGGTGCTGTTGGCCATGGATTTTCTTTTTTTATTTCTTCTCAAGTGTGTCTGAAAGTCTCTCCTTTTCTGATCTCTCTGGAGCAATAGAGTTCGTCAATATGTGATTTTCTGTTCTCCATAATCCTATGATTCGTTACCTTCCGACTGTATTGATTCTCTCTCGTATGACTGAGACAAGTAGGATAACCTTTATAATAAGTTGAACTCTCTTCACCTTTTCTTGTAATACTGAGACTGGTAGGATGTGTCCCTAGATGAGTTTCAGTCTCTTGCTTTATTGCCACATTACTGGAAAGAGTAGGATTAGTCCTGAAATATATTTCACCCGCTTTTCTCGTTCTCATATCACTGGGACGAGTAGGGGGAGCCCTGTGATATATTTCACTCTCCTTAATATCTGACCATTCACTGGGACATGTATGATGCAGGTACTTAGTTATTCCTGAGTTGCCTCCCGAGTCTCCTGCTTTCCCCGTTACCTTGCATCTCACGGGTTGGCCTGCCTTCAGGATAGGGATCTCACTTAGATTGTTCAGGACGACTTGCGCTTGCTCTTCGTGTCTCCCTGCTTCTCCTCTGTAATTCCACGGGGCTAGCGTTGAAGCAGTCTCTGCGTCGTTGCTTGACTGCACAGTCAACCTCTCCTCGGTCACGCCACCACTAGCGACTGGTTTTCGCTTTTGTGATTCTCTTAGTCTGCTTTCTTCCTTCAGCTCCTTTGGTGCCTCTCACACATGCCAGCTCGTTGCCTCCACCCCGTAGAGGAGATCCCGGTCTCTCTCCGATTTCACCATGCTGCTGATTCAAAACTCTGGGGTTCACATCTCGAGTCCTTACTTTCTTATTATGTTAAATTGCTGGGTCCTCCCCAGCAAAGAATATAGTCCTTTCTTTTCTAGTCGAGCACTCTTCATTACTCACGCATTCCTCCTCGTCAGTTGTTTTCCAACCACGCAGCAATTGTTATTACTTGCTCATTCTTCTTCACAGTGGTTCCAATAGACTTTTCTTCAGATTGCATCTTGGTACTCGTGTTGCAGTAGCAAACAGTCGATTGATCTGCTTAGTTTTTCTTAAGCTTTGATGTTACTGCTGGACCAAGAGAAAGTGCCTTAGGGAGTTCCTCTGAGTAATGGGAGTCCTTGTCCCCAAGAGGGGAGTCTCTACCTGTGAGGTCTTGCTTACCGCCACCATTAGGGGGAATGTTGCGTAGCAGGCTCACCTCCCTAGCCTTACAATGAAAGGCTCCCCCCGGGGAGAAGTGACTAAATCCCGTGATTTATCACACTACTTAATATTCCTTAAACCAAAATGTAGCCATTACATTACAATTCATATTTACAATAATAAACAGTTGGAATACACCAATGGGTACCTACTTTAAAACCTAAGTAACAAAATTGTCCTTTAAATAAATTACCCAAATACTTTAACCAGCCATAATGCCATTGTAGTACTTTCTACTCCTACAAAATCTTTCCACAAACATTAGTCTGAAAAATTGAGAAAAAGTTGAATATTGACATTTTATTAACAGTACATATACAAAATGTTTTTTTAATACATCTTGGACTTTTTGTCCCAGTACCCAATTATAAGAATGTTAATACAACAGTGTATCACACACAAATGTTGTTGTAGAAAACATAGTACATAGAATGTTCTACTATGAGGATCAAAAACTTTAGAACTTAAAAGTATGTATATTTTCCATACCATGTACTACAACTATATTTTCTTTTCTCTGCAGACAAAAAAAAGTACAGTTGATAGGTTTTGCCCAGATACACTATGTGCTTACTCTGACTATAACTATACCCAACCCACACTCTGTACTCGTGGTCAGATTGTCAATGGTCCGAAAATTTGGCCACACCCACGCTTACTCTGACCACTACTATAACCACATGCCTTGGCCAGTGGCCAAATTGTTTGTGGCATGGCTCTCTTTTGTCTTTAACAACTGAATAGTGTGACCATACCGAATATCATATCTTATCATAATACTAACAGTAACACCAACATCAATCCAATATATCTTCCATTGTCATAATAGTTAGGGTAAGCGTGGCCAAGGCTAGTGGTCCGATTGATCGGGACATGGCCGGCGCTTACTCCGACTACTACTATACCCACACTCAAAAAGTCCCAGTCACGAAACGTATGTCACACACTCTGACATTTTTAAATTGCTGTCTGTGGACACGAAAAGTAGTCCGCGATGGCTAACAGGAGAAGAAATTGCAAACATCACCTAAAACATAAATCCAATGTTTGACCCAATAACGCATATATTATACCCCTTTCTTTATTCCCCGGACACTCTTTCGTCCTCCACACAACCACAGATGCGTTTTCCTAAACTTATTTATCTGCGGTGTCCGAACAACTGGCATGGATCACGGATTCAACATGGTAACCATTTCAAACTATTTTGATGTACCTCCCGCTTCTTGGTAGACCAATCTGATTCCTCGCCTGCGGACGTTGTGCCGTTTCCTCATTGGTCTGAAGGCATCCGTTGACACCAAATCAGTAAGTGAGTGTTCAGACTGGACAGATATCACTAATTCAACCCACCACAACTTTTGGAGTTTTGTAAACCCACCCCAGTACTCCAACCGCAAGGCTGTCGAGACTGTAATGCACTGATGATCTTTTATAAGGGTGAAACCAGGTATGTTGCTGCCCTGCAGCCTTGCAAAATGTCGGTCTTCAAGGGCAGTGCTACATTATACATAGCTTAATTAACCCAAGACAAAGACCATTTCCTGGAGCAGAAAGCTTGCATTTGTGCTAATTTGCATATCCACCAAGGCGTGCTGAAGTGGTGCTGAACTGTAGGTGAACTTCCAGCGACTCCTAGCTGGCTTTGTGGAATGTGTAACTTGGCTCAAATGGATTATCCTACTGATATATATATATATTTATATGGCTAAACAACAAGCCTTTACAAAATCTACAAAGATTCAATCTCTTAGGTGATGTCGATTTCCTGATACATTTACTATCGACACTGCGCGTAAAAAGCACGAACAATTAAAAAAACAAATAATAATCACCTAAATATCCTACTGATATATAAACACACACACACAATAGATAGGGTGGGGGCTACACAGCACAGCATTTTACAATTGCACACAGTTTCTGTACAAAACATATACACTACTGTTTTGGTGTTACCCATTAAATTACACTTTTGGCAAAAACAATTTGGAAAGCGGCTGGAGTAAAAATGGTAAGCCATGTTGAAACCACATAGTTTGATTCACATGCTGTTAAAGATTAAAGCCCTTCCATTGAGAGTTCAAGTACTAATGTTTAACTGAGGTAGTTCACAGCTAAGTGGATAGGGGTTGAGGAAATCCAAAAGTCTTCTTGCAACCAGAATTGGCTAAAGCTAACATACAAGTTTAAAAATGTTCAAATCTGTTTTAATTGGAAAGTCATTCTTGCAAAAGGATGGGGGCAACTCTCAATTCCAGTCACGTAGCATCCATTGGAAGGAATTCCAGAACAGAACTCCTCTTCCCAGGGTCGGGTAGGAGTAGTTGAAGGGATTGGACTGTGCGCTCATTGAATCCCTCGACCACCAAAAGTAGTAAGCACTTGTTAAAATGGATTTCTAAACCCTCACCTGGTGGGCAGAAGGTTAGGAGGCCACCCGCTGTTTAGTGTAACAGGGGAACCTTCTGGACAAGCCAGACCAATCTAGGTAGCTAGGCAAGCGATCAAGACTAAGTCTCAGGATGGGTGAGAATGATCGGAAGCCCACAATGAGCACACACGGCCACAAACCACAAATTGCTCTTAGACAAGTGAATGTGAAAAGTATCTATACATTTATTGCAGGCTGGACCAAATAGACACAAGTAGCTTTAGTAAAGAGAAAAACAGATATCACACAAATCCCTAAACTATACAGTTTATATACATTGCATTTCCTAGTGCGATTTAAATAAAAGCTACAACCACAACCTGCAAAGAAAGGGTTAAGTTTAGTATACAAATGGCAATAGGTAATCCTTCAGAGTTCATTCCCTAACTTTCGAGTCCAACCCTAAGAGGGGAGCCTTGTGCTCAACAGTACAGTTGTGCATAAAAACACATGATCGCGCAGATGAAACAAAAAGCGTGTCTTCTTTGTAGGGCTGTAGCAAGTCAGGAAGGGGCTTGAGGCAATGAAGAATAAGTAGGCCCTGCACTTGGCGTCAAAGCAGTATTCAAGTGGTGCAAATAGCTAGGGAGCGCAGGCTAGCCCAGCCAAGTTCGAGTACCTTTTAAATGGATGCTCGTGCGTGAAAACACTTGGCTGTGCCAGGCGGCCACTGGTAAGTTATGCAAGTACTCACCGACCCTCTGCACAGTCCGGACCAAACTTCGCCAGTTTAGTCGAGGTCGCTTGTAGGTTCGAGTCCTGCTGTTTTGCGTTGCTCCGGCTCCCAGCAGCTGCGGTGGAGAACGATCGTCCGTGACGGGACAGTTGCCTTTTCTCAGCTTCCAAAGAAGGTATGAAGAAAATTCAGGTCCAGCTGGCTTCAGGGCACAGGAGAGCAGAAAAGCAGGGGAATTATAGCGACCATCACCACCAGGTATTGACGCAGGAATCAGCGTTACGCACTCTCCTAATTCGGGACCCAGAGGAGCTAGGCCGGCAAATTTTGGCAGGAGAATGCACAGGGCCACAAGCAAGCAATGTCCTAAGTCTCTGGTCTGCACTCGAGACTTCGGCAGTGCTGTCCTGAGGTAGAGCTGGACAGTTTGCTGGATGGGCCAGGAACACTTCCGAAAGGGCTCATTTGGTGGGTAAGCAGTGCTGCCGAGAGTAGCTGTTCCCACTACTCCAAAGGGTCGAAGCACCTTGGCAGGCCTTTTTGATCGAAGAAGAAAGCAGGGGTCCGACAGGACAGCAGAGGAGGGCGAAGGGTGCCAAAGCCTTCCAAAGCGTCTTCGGCAGTTTCACAAGTCAGTATCTTTGTGTTTAGGGGACTTTGCTCCTTCTGTAGTTCGGTGAGAACACAGGTGATCAACCTGTTATGGCTGCAGAGGCCCTTCTCTTATCCAAGATTAGCTTTGTGCCAAAATCGAGGACTTCCAATAGAAGATCTGCTCTCTTGCACGCATTCAGACATGGACCAGTCACGGTCCACGGTAGTCTGTCATTCAGGCACTCCAGACATCCTGGGACCAGCAGTATGGATTCCTGGGAACACATATGTGACGGGGAGAAGCCTGCAAAAGAGATCGGTTTTCGTGGGAGGTTGCATGCCCAAATAGGGGAAAACCCGAGTTACTCGAACTGGGTGAAGGCAAGGGACAAAATGGCAATGGGATACAACAAAAGACTTGTTGCTTGGCCATTTTCAGACCTGGCCATAGTCTTGAGCCAAATGCGGTAAACTCGGTATAACTAAGTAAAATATTATCAAAAGTAATTGCTGCCACCAGTTTGTCCCAGGCAGACTCGTACAATCACCAGAAAATCTTTCAAGGGTGTCTAGGGCCATAAAACAAAAAGGGACACCAGCGCCCCGTGCTGGAAGGTACATTGTGCACTTTTAAAGTTACCAAGAAATGACAACATAGTCAAAGACTAGGGAAAACAATGTTTCTCAGTACAAGCAGTCTGAGGGATGTGTCAGTTTCCCCATAACAAGTGAGCAAAAGCCCAGGGCAGTTCAGCTGAAGGCTGGGCTCCACTGGAAAAAGTCAGGTTAGGATAGCCACACAAAAGCAAAAAGTTTTGGAGGGGTCCATAAATGGAGGGACAATTACACAAAAATAAAATCTTTCCTACAGCACTCTCGTCTGTTCCCACAAACTCGAATTCCTGGAAATATCACCCCCAGGCAAGGAGTCTCTGTGGCCAATTATTCATGCCATTGGTCCGGGTGCTGGTGGTTGTGGGTGCAATGGTCGATTTTCAGTGTCTGGTATAGATATGGCTACCGGCGGTTCGATTTCGCGATAAAGGCACGTTTCCAGAGATCCACCACCGGGATTGGACAGATGACATTAAAAGATGACCACTGTGGCTTCAACGATAAACGGCCCCCAGGATTCTGAGGCATGGTGAGTTGGTTTTGTAATGCCGGTGAGGTATTCTCGTATCATGCAGGCAGTGGAACACCGACTCAAGGCGTGCCCCCCTTTCCGACAGAGGAGCTGCCACAGGCTCATGAAATATCTCCCAAGGATCAGACTTGTAGGGGAGACTTGTCCAATGCAGCGATGATCCCTCCTAAGTGGATGGTCATCACCCAAGAAAACCCTCCATGCACTGGTTGCTGTGAGTTATTGCCAGCCGGCAAGGGTGCAAAGCCCTGGCTTTGGTAATTAGTCTCCAAAAGGAGTAATCTGCCAACCAGATTCCCCTTTTCCATCCACTCCGTGCCAAAAGCCTAGTGCACTCGTTCCCTGCCGCATCATTAGCCTGATCCTCGGCACCTGCTCCACTCGTGGCACAGAGCAGGTTTGACGGTCTCTAGATGCCCACCTGACAGGCGCAGAGACTGCCAAGTCCATGTGGCTTAGAGATAGCATTTAAGATACGCCCCCTGTACCCAAAGCGATCATGATCAAAAGTAGCCTATGGTGGTGGCAGGGTAAACTATAATCAGAATTTAGGCATAGTGAATGGTACTACCTACGATCATGGCCTCAGCATTCCAAATGATAACGCACATGTGTCTGCTCCTGTGAGTCATCTCTGCCTTGGAAGGTGATGTACATTTTGGTCAGCTGGGTGGAGCAGAAACTTAGAGGACCAGGCCTCCTTTTTGATCTCTTTGTGAGGGCAGGTAACACCCTCCGCCTGAGACTGCTACACAGCAAGCAGCTGTCCTGGGCCTGGGCACCAAAGGAGAACACCCGTTCAAAAGGAGTAGTCTCACACCAGGTCCTGCATCACTAAAGGCCTTGATCTCACTGAGAAGGAAAGGGTGCAGGATTATTCACTAACATATGGGGCGCAGGCAGAGTTAAACATGGCTTGGCAGATCTGTGAAGTGTTCGAGGGGGATCTACTGGAAGAAAGTGTTGCATCTACTCAGGACTCTGCCTTTAGCCTTCATCAGATTCAAGCTCTGGCTGCAGTATCTATATGCAACATTTCTTTGGAAGCTGCTGTCCCTGTGGCGGAAATCTATTTTTTCGACCTCAGCAAAACCTCTGTAGATTTTAAGTAATGGAACAATGGATGCGGTGGACTGGCTTCTTGATGCTCTGAGAGCCTGATGTAACGTGTGCTTGGCTTCCTTGGACACTTCGATTGACGTTCTGCTGTCCAATTGCACGCTGGTTAAAAAAAAACTGCAGCAATGAGATTGGATTAATACGCAGGACAAAAGGAAACCATATAAACTGGCGAATAACTTCGGCAACTAATATAGAATTATTAATACGCTTCCGGCATATTTGAGAAAGTGCCCATGTCCTGTTTATCGTACAACATTTGAGGGTGAGATTCAATTTGTATTCTACTAGCAAGATACTCGAGCTAAGTACACCAAGCTGTAAATGTTGTAAGGAGGGTAATGTCGAATCCTTGAAGCAGGGGTCTAATGGCTTAAAGAACTAGGTATCTGCAACCCTGCAGGGAAATGTCAGCTCTTTGTCGCTGGAGGAATGTTGGTCTTTGTTTTTATTAGGAGAAACCCCGTCTATGATTTTTTCAGTGGTCAAATTCTTAGAGGCTGTGCTTTAAGTGGGATATGTAGTTAAGGAATTAGGTTGGCTTGAAATGGAATGAAAGGAAGGTATAATGGATTGCTGCTGTTGTCACTGATTGTATTTTAACTACTAGATGATGATTTAAATGTTTTTTGTGTGTGTATTTTACATGTTTTTTAATGTACCCAATAAAATAAAAATTGTTTTATTTTTGCATTCATAGCAGTGCACCACACCCTCAGGCATCTAGTTACAGTAAGTGTGAATGACATTCTTCAAAATGCAAGACCACACATGGGGGTTACAGCACATAGGTGGTTCTTGGCCCGCATAATCTGGTAAAGCCACGCCTCATGGTGCAGGGGGCTACATCAGGTGTACAGTTACACAAGAGTAAAATCAGGTAGGTGCACACTCCCGCAAAACCCACACCTCATCGAGCAGGGGCTAAATCGGGTAAACGGCAAAATCTGGTAATTTGCAGACCGGCAAGATACATAATCGGCACTAGATTGCACATCAGGTCAGGTAGGATGCAGACTTTACTAACAGTTTGGTTACCAGCGTGCGTAACGCTATTGCTGGACTGCAGTTCGTTAGAGAGACAATACCCTACTGTCATGGCCACTGAGAAGGAGCCCAGTGCTTCACTTCATGCAAGGTCCCAATGGACCCAGTCTTGGCGTCTATGGCACCATGCTAATTTCAAAGTGTGCATAGCACACAGAACACCGAAGGCACGTGCAGCAAGGCCGGGCGGGGCCCTATTATCACAGGGGAGGTACGTGCAGAAGACCGAAGGAGGAGCAAGGTGGGGCCACAAAGCGGGGCCTAAGGGGAGTGGCTGGGGCCAGGCTACATAAGCCGGCCCTACCCGCATACTGGCGCTTCGCGTATGAGTGACAGAAGTTGTAGAGGCGAGAATGAGAAAATCGAGACCAGCAGGTCTTATGAAAAGCTTGTTTGTGGACTCCCAGAAACAATATAAAAAATGGTGCGAAATATACTCCTACCGTTTCTTATTCTATCCACTTTTAGATAGGCGGCACTCCAGTATAGCCTAGGATTAGTTCACTGATAGGATTAGTTAGACAATCGCCCTACCTATCATTTGTTCCAGCACTGCTCTCGGCAATAGGGCATGGGTAATACCAGTAGGAATTTACGTCACCTCTACAACTCTATGAATGTGGAGTATTTTGCATTGCACTTCTATCAGGTGTGCCTGCCCTCTTGTGTGATAGGATGCAAACAAGTTGGGAAGTCTGAAATGCCAGAATCCAGTAGGTGCCAGGCAGCCTAATTGTACTGCGTGAGACGAAATTCCAATCGGGAAGGTACCAGGCAGCGTACATACGCAGCGCAAGGCAAAAGTCAATGATTATAACATGGTGGTAGTTAGTATACACATACTACTTGAATTGCACATGTCGAGCAGTAATGCAATAGGTGCGCAGTATAGTCAAGTCTGTCCACATGAGGAGAGAAGCAGAGTAGTTATTAGGCTATTAGAAAGTTGTAAGAGACGGTGAAGACAGCTAAATCAAAAAAAAAAGCAGGATTCGTATTGATCCAGTGTTAGCAGTACAGAACAACAGTGGTTAGGCCCACACAAACCAGCAAAGCCTTAGCTTAGCACAAGACTAGGAGACAAATGCTGGCAGCTCATGGGCAGGGTAGGAGGCCATAACAATTAAAGTAGCATAGTCGCGAAAGTTAGGGTATGGCTGAATGCAGGACAGGGATTCTTCGAGAGTATGTGAGACGAACCCTCTGAGGGAACTGATGAAGTGCGATGGTCCAGTAGAGGTAAAGGAAAAAAGAAACCGCTCCCAAGCGGATGGGGCTACAACAGCTGTGAAAGCAAAGGATGCAGGAGTCTGGTGCAGTATAGCAAGGGACGGGAAGGTATGGTCAGATGCTAGTAAATAAAAGTTCAAATATTCGTGGGGTGTAAGCATGGGCATTCGGCAAGGCACCTACCTTGGGAGGCAGCACTACTGGAGGCTGTACAGTCCCTGATGGGCCCGAACAAGTGCTGATCTGGCCCTTGGATGTCGGCCCTTAGAGTGAGGCCAGCAACGTCTGCTGGCTCCTGGGGCAGGCACATATCGGGCACCCTGTGGCCAATCTGCTGCTGTAGGAGGTGATGCATCCGCTGCACAGGACACCTTACAAAGGAGTAAATGCTCCATTAAATCCAGTGCTGGCACTTTAGGACTTACCTCAACACGGCAAACCCTAAGGCCAGTTTCAAGACATAGGCGTTCGTAGTGTGGCGGGGAAAGGCTGATGAAGCTGCACAGGGCGGACAGGTGTTATCTGGCCCTTTGATGTTGGGCCTTGGAGGGAGGCCAGCAACGCCTTCCAGCTCCCAGGGCAGGCACACATTATGTAGGCAGGGGGGCTCTGGTCAATGGTGGCTTTCCCCCCACCCCCTATCTTGATTCTCACTGTCCCTCTTTCCTGGCCACTTCACTTCCATTGGAACTAAGCACTTTGGGTGTGACATCAGCAGGGCAAAGTCCACTTCGTTCCATAGCAGGAATTGGACCTCCAAGGTAGGCTAGCTTTAGTCCAATCACCTGAGGACTTTTTCCCTTAAAAGAAGGGGGTCTTCCAACATTCTGAAGATCTCCCTGGACTTCCTTTGGGAAAGTTGTACTTCTCAAAGCCCTCCGTGAGGTTAATAAGGAATCATATTTGACAGAAGGAAGATCTTTCCCCTATCACTCCCAGGGCACATCGGAGTAACCTCTGCTGTGGATCATGTAAGGAACTCATGGTGGCAACAGTAAAGACAGACACAAGTGATCATAATTCAAGAGTGTTTTATTAAACTGTATGCAGGTTGGAAAAACGTCTAATCTAAACCTAAATCTAAGATGGGAGCAAGTGTTGACCATCAAATGAAAATAAGGCAGTCCTAGTGGCATTGTGTCCAATAAAAAGGGCCTATACTAAGAAACCTATTGCCAAACCTTACAACTAATACAAAATGGGTGTGGTATAGTTTTCAAGAAAAGAAAGAAGTGTTCATAAATAATGTCGGGATGCAGGAGCTAGGGTCTCCCTTCCCACGTTTTGTGTACGGGGTAAGGTGGGGTCTTAAGCACACACACTTTCGTTTACCCATCACAAGTCGACAATTCTGTTCCAGTCTGTTGGGACCCACCATGGCCAAATCTCTTTTACCAAAAGTCTCTTGCCTTATAGTGCCTGACGTCTTCAAATATCAAAAACAAAAGTTCCTTCAACAAAATAGTTTGTTTCCTGGTATCACTTGGGGTGAGGTTTCGTCACCCCTGGTTCCCCCTCTTCCGGGCTTGGATCCTAAGAATGTTCCTATCCATATCAAGGCCTTCAGGGTTGTGGTTTCCTGGTCCCGAGGACCTGATAGGTTTATCAAGAAAGAGCCAATCAAACAAACACAAAGTTCTGTTTTACTTATTTGTTTCGGGTGATGGATTCACACCAGGGTCCCCATCTTCTGGGCGCAGAATCCTTTTTGCAATCATCCTTCTTCCACTTGGTATAATATGGCTTTTCCTTCCTTCCTTCATTAATCTTAATGTCTTTTCAAACCGTTCCAGTGGACATCCCTCGACCGGGTTCACTCTTGTCAACAGTTTCTTGGGCCTTTAGACTTGCTCCCTTCTCGCTCATCTTCCGGGTTAACTCTTGCCAACTTTAGATGATCATTTACTTTCAGTTTTCACAGGATTCACTTCCCTTGCTTTCTCATGTGGTGGGATTCACTTCCCTTGCTTTCTTTTATAGTTCTTAGGTCAAAGGCTTTCGACTGTACAGGGATTTTGCTTGACCTCCTGTATGACCACTTTGACCTTTTTTGGCGGCTCTCCTACGGCCTTCTGGTATCTGTAGTTTCAGATGGGGATCGACCAGGGTTTCTCGGAGCAGCACCCACGTGGTGCCGGTCCCCTTCTGCAGCTGGTCTCCCCTTTACAATTTTGCAAATCTTTGAACTTCTCTTTGCCACTTTGCGACTTTCATTCACCACAGCCCGGCTTTTATCAGTTCGCCCCTCGACTCACCGGCTGTGATGAATCACTTGGTTTTCCTCTTTACTGAAGTTGAGGCCGGTGCCACGGAAGCAGGAGTCTTCCTCGCTCAAGTTTATCAGCGCCCATATGCTGCGTGTACTGTTGACATTTGCTGCAGCACACTCGGGCTATTGTCCACAGTCTTGTGATTCTTTCTTTAAGCAGAGCTTTTGCAGAGTTCTATCGAGAAGGGCAAGGTTGTGCCTCTCCTCTTCAGCCTCTCGATATTTGCTGCCTTTCTCCTCTTGAACTACCGGGTCTGAATAGCTGTCTTGTCATGCTGTTTGCCTTGCTCGTACTGTGCTCTTTCTCCACCTTTTATCCTGTGGGGAAGGGAAAGGGCCGTCGGGTGTGTGTGATTCTCGTCAATTGCCTGACCGTTGTAGTGGGACATGTCATTGTGGTGTTAGTCCGCTGTGCGAAAAGTGTTCGTGTTAGGAAAGGGGGGTGGGGAGGGACTGCGTTTTCGATTCTCCAATACAGTAGGGTGGGGAAGAGGTGTTGAAGGAAGGGGATACTGCGTCTCATCTGTCAGTCTCCCACTCCCAGAGGACCTCCCATCCAGGTGATGCCCCCCTCACTAGTCCATCCCCAGGAACTGGATCCAATAGCGATGGCCGTGTCCTGGCCACCTGGATGACAGATCCCCAGGGTTTATCCAGGGAGACACCATCAGGTTTCTCACAATCAGGGCCTACCACTCTGCACTGAAATCTCCTGTGGAGCAGACCCTGAACAGAACCATCAGCAACCAGAGGGCTAGACCAGCCGACGATCCACGTCCTACCCCCCGAAACTGGTCACTCCGTGTTCACTGCACCTAGAAGAAGAGGGAAGTCGCCTGCGCTGGTGGCTGCGCTACTCATCTCATTGAACATTGCTTGCACCTTCGACACCAGCATCGACAATGCATTGTGTCCTAGCTTAAAGCTCCTCGCCTGATGGGCCTGAAGCGACTCTTCAAAGCCAGGACTGGAACAGAATCACTGGGGCTTACAACCATGGCTCGACCAAGCTAGCTCTTGAACTGTTGCCTCATTGATTTCACATTGATGAGCCAAAGATCACCACTGACTGCTGACTAACCACTGGCGCATCTCTCATCGACCCCTCCCAGTGGCTAAGTTAAAACTCTGCCTGGCCATCTGAAAAGCATTCCTGGGACCACCTGGACCTGCATCTTTGAGAGTTGCCATCCTACCACACAGAGCACCCACATTTGCCCCTACTCGATGCCTGCTTGCTATAGGAGCCTCCACGATCCTACGTGCCCGATCTGAGCCTGATCAGCTTGCATCTATTTTCGAACCTGGGTCTGACTGTGTCAAACCACCAATACCTAAATCCATGTACTGTTGACTCTGAGCTGCCTCCTTGGTCCACTTGGGCCCTGGAGACTGCGTAGGTCACGATAGCTCCTGTTTTCACCATGATATTCTTTTTGTGATTAGTACCTGATCTACTAACCCTACTGTTGTTTGGGTCACTACTGATCCACCTTCACACCGCTCTTAAGAGCACAGCCTTTCCTCGGCCCACATTACCACAAAGGGCGAAGGAGGTATCTCTCTTAACTTTTCCTCTTTTACCTTTATGATTGCGTTGTTTAGTTTAGGTTTGTAGAAGTGGTAGGGTGGAGTGAGCCATGTTACCCCTACTTTTCCTTGTACTTTGGAGCAGAATCCAATTTGTCACAGTAACCTGGGACTGAACAAAACTGAATAGGTGAGTCGGGCCAAAAAGACCTTGCTCTCCCCAGAAGCACCAGGATACCAAATCATTGGCAGATATCCTGGGGTCCATTGAAATCAGTGGAGGAAAAGCTCCAAAAAGGAAAAATGGCCCCAACAGTGAGTTCCCGATTGCTCCTACAATAGTGAGACAACTAGATCCCATAATACTCTTAATTTAAAATGCACTGGGAGGTACTTCATCTAGGGAAAATGTGTCGAACGTAAAGGCCACTGATGAGATCAGGACCCTGAAGCACCTTCCTATGGTCAAGAGCATGATATTGTATTTTATAAATGTAAATTGTAAATTGTAAGTGTAATGTATTCAAAGTTATTTGTGGCAATGAAATTTCAATAAACTGGCAGTGTTTCTGACTGTAATACATTACCTGTTCATTGTAGTACCTACCTAAATGCATAAAGCACTGTTCCCAAATAAAATGTAATTAAACACCATTTTGTTAGACACCTATGGACTATTTTTTGATTATTTAAGGGACTTAGGCTTAGTCACCCTAAGTTTCCTAGGATCATCCAGACATGGACCCTTGCTCACTGTGCTCAGATAGGCACAGCTCCACCTCGCTAATGAGGCCCAACAAGGCTGAAACACGTGTATGGGGTTGCTGTTGGTACTCTTGTTCAGAAGGGAATTTCCATAGCATTTCGCTGCTGGACAGCCCATGTGGGTGGGACAAAGACTGATAGGCAAATGGATATTTCCCATCTGTGAAAGGTACAGTGAGCTTAAGTGTAGCTGCGGACTCTCGAGTGGGTACCTTCCCAAATTACAGGTCAATGGGCCGTGTTCGTTCTCGAGATAGGGCCTCTTATGGACTATTTTTCGAATGCACTTACCTGATTGGCTATTCCTAAAATGTCTGGCTTTGGAGTTTCCCAGGAATGAGGACACATTGTCTGCCCTGAGAGAGAATAAATGTATCTGCCAGATGTTCATTCGAGACCATGCTAAATGGCACAGCCCACTGGCTGCTTGTAGAGAAAAAGGCTGCAGTTTTATTCTAAAGGAGGTAGCGAGAGAAGGGGACCACTGCAGGGTGGACTGCTTCCACAAGAAGCACTGACAAGTCATCATGTAGGCCTGCTTGGGGTCTCTGGTGATCACCTGCTCTTCACTGTTTGCTGGTGCCTTGCAAATGTGAAAAGACTGAACACGAGTGGACTGGTTAAACAAAATGTAATTGTGACCTCTGGACCTGGGAAAGTGAAAGCAACACTGCTCTCTAGGGCTTCTGGGGATTGCAGTTCTAAGGCTACAGCGTAGGAATAGCCAGGTAATGAGAACTGCCACAAGGTGCATTATAGGATATGTATTTGTGAAATTAAATGGGGAAGTACCAGTTTTGCAAAAAGAACGTAACGACAGAAATATGAATAGGCATTTTCTGGGGAAGATTATGTTGATGAAATTCAAGTACCAATTCGTCCACAATGGGTGTCACTTGGTGTTCTAGTGGCATCGCCATGACAATGCATGGGGAAAGAACGTTTTTGACTTGAGCAATCTTGCCCTCATGGCGATAACATCTCCTGTGTCCTGGCAAAGTTCTCTTTTATGTCCTTGGATGGCAGTGAGGCTTGTCACCAGTACCTACAATCTGTTCTCGATACCGCTGATGCTTGGAGCGTTCAGTGGCGACTGACACAGTTCTAAGATGTCACTCCTGGATGAGAATGTAAGTGTTTGAAAAAATGTGCAAGTTAAGCTTCTGGTTAGGCTCTTCGATGGGCATAACCTTTTGGGGGCTAAAGATGATGAGTCTTTGCAGAGGTTTCAGTCCTCTAAGATGACGACCAAATCTTTAAGAGTCGAAGTGGCTCCCTGTAAACAACCAGGTTGCTTTTTCACCAAGGTGAAGGGGCAGAGGTGCTCAATAAGGTAGTGTATAGTCCCTGGGCCACCCTAGGGGCAAGGCACATGTGAAGTTAATTTTCTTCACCAGTGAGAAAATCTCAGTTCATCTAGGAATTGTTCTGTACCACATCCGGTACTTGAGCCTTAAAGGAGTTATTGTCTGCCTTTCATTCAATGCCCTGCAGACCCCACCCACCCCCCTTTCTTTATACCGCTCTGCCTCCGGACCCCCATGTTCTGGAGGAAGTCTGTCAGCTTCTGATCAATAATGCAGTAGAACTAGTTTGCACTCGGAATGGGGTAAAGGGCGGTACTCTATTTCTCCAGCATGGGGTCTGGCATGGTTTTACATGCTCATGAACATTCCCCGTCGTCAGGCTGGGAATCTTCGGTAAAGAAAAAATCAGTTTGTTTCACGTCTGAACTGTCTTTCTACTAACAACCAATCACTGGTCTCTGGGTCATACTGCCCCCAGCCAATGACTGCCCTCTACCTAAGTCCCTCCTCTGGCAGCCATCTTCAGATTTTTACTGCACGTTCAAGTGTTGGGAGTCCGCGTGCTATAGCTCTCGAGCTTTTACTGCGCTTTGCCTAAGAGTGTTACTCTATTTTTTCGGGTCAATCGAACCTCAAGCTCCACTGATAAACCCTCTGATTAACGGAGACCCGTTTTCAGATTCTTCAGCGCCCCTCAAGGGCAATTTTTCATCGAGTTTCTTCTTGGAGGATTCCAGAAGCTTCTTCCAGGCCTACCCCGTGTGGAGATGGCAGAAGAGAAGGAAGACTCGATGCCTCTGTTCAGGATTTGTCCAGGATGCGGCCTACGGAACATCTGCTTGGACGATTGGCACTCCGTGTGCCTCTACTGCTTGCCTGCATTCAGACCAAACGCACGTGGAGGATGACTGTGCATTTTGCTGGGAGATGGTCCCCCGCACCATGAAGGACCAGCGCAGGCGCCTCACCAAGTGGCTCCAGGCCAAGGCTCCTGCTACGGCTGATTCCCGTCAGCATGCCTCCCCCAGCCATAAGAAAAAATCTGAGTGGTCTTCTAAGGCCTTTGAGGGTGCCCCTGCGACGGGGGTCCAACAAAAGGCCAAGCACTGCGAGTCCACGGGCTCCGGGAGCGCTGTTGCAACAGGTTCTCTGGCGGCTAGGGCGAGCACCTTTGACCACGAGCCAACGCTCCGATTCGGCTAAGAGGAAGTCTGATCACCCGGGTATGCTTCTGGAGAAGCCCCGGCCGGAACCAGTCAGAGAAGGCTCGGCTGCATCGGCGAACTCCTCCCCCCCTGGACAGCGAGGGGAAGAAGTTGGACGCCATGGAACGAAGAGTCATCACATCGGCAGCGACGACCATCAAGGCGGCCAACGCCCTTGCTGCACTCTCTGACAGGGAGCTTTGGTTTAAGATTGCTCCCCTCCTGGACTTCCTTCCCGATGACAAGAGATTGGAAGCACTGGAGATCCTGCAGGAGGGACGAGGTGGCATCGGACCATGCCATTACAGTGGTCACAGACATTGCCAACACAGGATTCCGCTAAATGGGCAACAGCATTTGCCTTCATCGGCGGGGATGGTTGAAGGCCACCAACTTTCGCCAGCAGGTGCATTCGAGGGTATTGGACATGCCCTTCGGGGATAATTTGTTCGGAAAGACTGTGGACGAGTCCCTTCAGGCCATCAAGGCGGACACCGTGACTGCTCATGCCTTGGGCACGCTGCAACAGCGATGGCCGTCCTTTTGGATCGCTGGAGGGAAATCCCAAGGTGTGAGGGCTGTCTGGCAAGCTTCGTCATCATGTGGAAGTCCATCTCCACCGACTGTTGGGTGCTGGATGCTCTAGCCCACGGGCACACCCTGGAATTCCAACGAAAGTGTCCTCGCTGTTGCCAGGCAGGAAAACCACATCCCTCAGCTTCTGCTGGAGGTGCGGGCCATGCTGAAGAAAGGCGCCATAGAGCTCGTTCCAAAGAGGCTCTGGGGCTCGAGTGTACTCTCGGTACTTCCTAGTCAAGAAGACGGCGGTTGGAGAGCCATTCTGGACCTCCGCCGTCTCAACAAGTACATCAGTTACCAAAAGTTTCGTATGTTCACCCTTCAGCACGTGCTGGGACAGCTGGAAGAAGGTTATTTCCTATTGTCGCTGGACTTGGAGAATGCCTACTTTCACATCCCCATTCACAAGGGACACCGCAGGTTTCTGCACTTCGTGGTTCAAGGGCAACATTATCAGTTCAAGGCCCTTCCCTTCGGATTCAAGTTGGCGCCAAGGATTTTCGCCAAGTGTCTGGTGCCGTTGGTGGCACAGCTGCATCTGAGGGATCCACGTTTACCACTACCTGGATGACTGGCTCATCTGAGCGAAATCGAGGGAGACCGCCGTCGCTCACACGGTGGAAACAGTCCAGCTGCTGACGGAGCTGGGGTTCTCAGTGAACTATGAGAAGTTTTGCTTAGCGCCATCACAAGACGTGCTGTTTCTTGGGTCTCGAATCAACACAGTGTCATGCCTGGCGTCTCCGTCGGAGGAGAGGATAACGGCCATCCTGGGCAAGGTACAGCAGCTTTTGCCCATGAAGATCGCAAGGGTGAGGTCCATCATGTGCCTTCTAGGCATGATGCCCTCATGCATATACTTCATTCGGTTGTGCAGGCTGCGGATGCGGCCGCTGCAAGAGTTCGTCGACGCCCGTTGGATCCAGGTATCGTGAAGCTTGGAGGACAAGATCTCTCTCAATGTGAATTTCCGTCCAGCGATACAGTGATGGGGAGTCCGCACACATCTGTCTGCGGGCGCAGACTTCCAGACCCCACTTCATCAGAAGACGGTCACGACCGTTGCCTCCCTGGAGGGATGGGGTGCGCACACCGGAGGTCTGCGTGCAAGAGGCCTGTGGCTACCGGAGGAGAAGGGGTTGCATATCAAGGCAGTGTTTTGGGCTCTCAAGTCTTTCCTTCCGTCCCTCAAGGGCAAGGTGGTACAGGTCTTCACGGAGACAGGACCTATGGCACTGGGCCGTTGCCCAGGGGATGTTTCTCATCCCGTTGCATCTGGCAGGAGTGAAGAACGCCATCGCCGACTCCCTCAGCAGGGAACTGCGCTCTTACCACGAGGGGGAACTTCGGCAGGATCAAGTGGATTTTCTGTTCCGTCGATGGGGCAATCCCCAGATCGATCTGTTTGCGATGGCAACGAACACCAAGTGCCGGAGGTTCGCCAGCAGGTTTCCCCAGCCAGGGAACATGGGGGACGCATTCTCCTTCCCCTGGGACGGCATGTTTCTGTATCAACTCAGACTGTCCCAGTGCAGGATGATCCTCGTCGCAACGGCATGGCCGCGTCGGATATGGTACCTGGACTTTCTGGACTTGTCCGAGTCCCCTCCCATCAAGCTTCCGGCAGCCAAAGATGATCTCGCCAGGGAAGGAGGCGCAATCGTGCATCACGAACCACGGTCGCTAAACTTACAGGCCTGGCTCCTGCAGCTCTCTAGTTTGGAGGATAAGATATCCTAGCGGACTGCAAGGAGGTGCTTGCCAAGGCCAGGGCTTTGTCTACACTGCAATGCTACGTACCTAAGTGGAAGAGGTTCGCCGTCTGGTGCCGTTCACAGAAAATTGACCCTTTACGAATTACGGCTCTGCGGTTGCTGCCGTATTTGCTGTCGTTGGCCACAGCGGGGCTGGCCCATGCCTCCAGCAAGGTTCATCTGGCGGCTATCTCCCGCTACACCAGAATTCCGGGACGGTCCTCATTATGTTCACACCGCCTGCTCAAGGAGTTCATCAAACTCCGGCCCTGTTATGGGAGCTTAATGTGGTGCTGACTAGGCTCATGGGGTCCTCCATTCGAGCCTATGCATTCTGCGCCACTGAAATGTTTGTCGTGGAAAGCTGCGTTTCTTGTGGCCATCACCTCCGCACGAGTGGGAGAGATCCAGGCCCTTTCTTGTAAACTGCCTTACTTGACATTCCACGAGACGAGGGTGGTACTATGGACATACCCCTCTTTCTTGCCCAAGGTGCCGTTGGACTTGCATCTCAACAAGCCCTTGGTGTTACCCGTGTTCTTCCCGACGCCATTGTTGCCGGTGGAGGGACTTTGCACTCGCTGGATGTGGCTATAGCGCTGAAGTTCTATGTGGACCACGCAAATGGAAGATGTCACAACAGTTTGTGAACTTTGGCCCGGTGAACCAAGGGAAGGCCCTCTCCAAGGCTTCCATTTCCAGGTGGCACTCGGCTGCATCACCCATTGTCATGGGTTGGCAAACCAACCGTTGCCTGGCCGTCCCGAGAGCCCATTCGACCAGAGCGTTCGCTGAAACTACGGCGTTCCTGTCTGGTGTTCCCCTGTTGGACATCTGCAGGGCTGCTACGTGGAGGTCGACGCACACCTTCACGAGATTCTACTGCGTCGACCGAGATTCCAGGGAGGATTCCAGAGTCGGCCAGGCAGTGCTGCGCAACCTGTTTGCTTGAAGGTGAGCCTGGTGAGGAGGTAACAGATGCTTAATATTGAGATATTGAAATGCTTAATGTTGAGCCTTGCCACCTCCCGTGGTTGCATGTGTGTACTGCTATGTTTTCGTTATTCATGAGCATGTGAATCCATGCCAGACCCCATGCTGGAGAAGGAACAAGTTACTTACCTGTAACTATTGTTCTCCGGCATGGGTCTGGCATGGATTCACATGCCTACCCTCCCGCCTACCCCTCTGCGGCTCTTCTCTTGGTCCTACTGCCACTTTACGTGCTACCAAATCTGAAGATGGCTGCCAGAGGAGGGGCTTAGGTAGAGGGAAGTCATTGGCTGTGGGCAGTATGACCCAGAGACCAGTAATTGGTTGTTATGAGAACGACATTCCAGAAGTGAAACTGATTTTATTCTTTACCGAGGATTCCCAGCCTGACGACGGAATATTCATGAGCATGTGAATCCATGCCAGACCCATGCTGGAGAACAACAGTTACAAGTAAGTAACTTGTTCCTTAGTTTCTAGTTCCAAAAGGATTGGGGCATGAGTCCTATAATAGATCAGAGACCGTTAAATCAGTTTCTGCGGAAGGACACATTGAAGATGGTGACTCAAGGTGAGATTCTCAAAACTATCAATCTGCAGGACTGGTTGGTTTCACTGGATTTTCATGACTCCTACTTCATGTGCCCACCCATGCAAACCACAGGAATTGGTTTAGTTTTGTTGTGGGCCAACTTCATTGCCAGTTTAATCCTTCCGATCTGTCTTTCTTCAGTGCCCGGGTTTTCACCAAGGTGGTGGTGGTGGTGGTGGCAGTTCACCTCAGGAGGGAAGGCATTCATATATTTCCCTTCCTGGATGACTGGCTCATGCGAGCTTGCTCCCCAAACCAGCTGTCGGCACATCTGTTCCACACATGCAGTCTGCTGCACAGCTTGGGCTTTTTCCTGAAATTCAAAAAGTCTGTTTTGCATCCCAGTCCCTCCAATTTAGCAGGGCAGTCTTGGACGCTTGACCGAGTGGCGAACATCTCTCAGATGGTGGGTGCAAGTCCTACAACCTCCAGGATCAGGTTCCTACCTCAGCCTTCCTGTGTCTGCTGGTTCTCATGGGCTCCTGCATTCTTGTGGTTCCAGAAGCATGGTTGTGCGTGAGGTTTCTTTAGTGGCTTCTCCGTTGCCATTTGTCTCAATTTTAAGGGCATATATTCGATCTTCTGCAGGTATCATGTTTTGTTGCCCGAAAACTAGCCTGGTGGTCCCTTTTTGAGGCAACCTGTTCCAAGGTGCGTTGCTTCGGCAACCCTGGCCTCATGCGGGGATGGTTACTGAGGCGTTCCTAAAGTTGGGGTGCTCATCTACAGTGAGTGACTGTGGTCTCCCTCTGAGTTTCGGGAGCACTTCAACTTGCTGTACAGTGCAACTGTGTGTTGGGCCTGATCAACAATATAGTGGCCATGCGCTAACTCAACAAGCAAGGTGGTATGGGATCCCTGCCACTATGCAGACAGGAAATGTGACTGTGGTTCTATACTCCAGAGAACAATGCATATGATGGTGCCCCATCTTGCTGGGAAGGAGAATGTCTCAATGTATGCTGTGAGAAAACAGAATTCGGCCTCCCATGGGTGGGAACTCTGCAAGGGAGTTCTGGATGAGATTTATTCCCAGTGGGGCACTTCACAGGTACACCTATTTGCTTCCAGTTTGACCAGGAAATGTGATTTGTTCTGCTCCATTGAATTTCCTCGGCAGAAAGCTCCAAGACACCTTGATGGTTGATTGGATGTTCAACCAACACTGTGTTGCCGCAGGTCCCTGTCATACCGCTGGTTCGCAGCAGACTGCGTCTGTTCAGGTCAAAGTTGATCTTAATAGCTCTGGAGTGGACCTGGGGAATGTAGTACCCAGAGTTGCGGGCCATGCCAATCTGTTCTCCCTGTCATCTTCTGAACAGGTTGGACCTGCTCTGTCATAGGGTCATGTCCTTCACCCAGCAGCTTAATCTTCATGCTTGGCTGCTGAGGTCCAAGGAGTGGGACTTGTCGGATGGCATCCCACATGTACTCCGCTAAGCTCGGAAGCATGCCACTATTTATGCCTGCAAGTGGTTTATTTTCTCAGTTTAGCGCTCCGAGAGGGATTTGGACCCTTTACACTGTCCGTTGTATATCTTCTGTTTTGGATGTCTTGCTTTCCCTGGCCCAGATGAGCCTGAAGATGAGCACTGTGTAGGAGTACCTGACTGCTATATCTGTGTTTTTAATAGTACTCCTGAGCAGTTTTGGCTCCAGTGTGGACTTGAATTTGATTGACATTTCTTATAGGCACTCTGAGCCCCTGCATTAATTTTCTCATCTTGAAGGTTGATTTGTTTCTGGTTGCCATCACTTCAGCAAGGCGAGTGAGTGAAATCCAGCCATTGTCTCTTTGAGACTCACTTTCTTCGACAGAAAATATGATGTTGAGAGTGAGGCTGTCCTTACTTCCTGAAGATGTCAGATTTTTTAGCTCTCTCAAAAGATCCATCTTTCTGTGTTTATTCCTCTGCCTCATCCTTCCAAGGAAGAAGAGCGATTTAATCGGCTGGATCTGGTTGGTGCAGGCTCTCAGCTACTACGTCTCCAAGAAGGCGGATGCCAGGAAAGATGTCCAGATTTGTGAGGGTTATCCTGGTGCCTGTGCTGGCTGAGCTGTGACATAACAGACCCAGTCAAGCTGGTTAATTCTCTGCATCATGGAATGATTTGAACTGGGTGGGAAAGATGTGCCAGAGGGACTTGAAGGTCCTTGAGGACTGACTGCCACCTCCGCCCTACAGATGGAGTCCCTCTTCTGGACATTTGCCCGGTGGCTACATGGGCCATCACTGGACACATTTGCCAAACATTACTTTTTGCATTCCCAGTCTGGGCAGGATGCCGTTTTGGTAGGGGGTTTGGGGGGGGGGGGGGGGTCCAACAGATGCACGTACGTCTATAGTAATAATACAACCCTTTTGATTATAGACATTGCTTTGAGTGCTGGAAGCCACAAGGTTTCTGTATTGTGGTTTTAATGCTCTTTGAAAAAAATAAAAATGGGGTAATGTTTGACGTCATATTATGCCGCTGTAGCCAATAAAGCACATGCATACAAAAGAAATCAATCAAATTTCATCTGATCCTAAAGCAGTCAGTAAAAGATCACATTTAAAGTACTGCAGCATGTTTGGGCGCCGACTGCTTCATTCTTTTCCAAACTTTACACAAGTTTTCAAAGGCCGCAAATACTGCTGATCAGTGTGAAAAAGTAGTCCTTGTCCCATGGACCTGGGAATGACAGACCCCAAGCTCCTCCAAGTCCACGGTGCTCCCTAAAATTGTATGTCCAGGCCAATTCGCATAACCACATTTTGGAAAGTCCAACATTTCAAACTGTCCCACAGAATCCCCTTCTTAATCCAGAAGGTTTGACTTTGGATTCAGGAGGAGGAAACTGTACCCAGGTCCCCAAATCTTGGAAGGATCCGGGCACGCATCTCTCAAACCCACGTTACTTGAGCTTTGCCTAGAAATGATTAACTAAATCTCCCATAAAACCTCTTTTTTTATTTTTAGAAGGTCATCTGAGAACAGATGGCGGGAACAGTTACCGATTTGGGGGCAGAAAGACTACGTGTTTTTCCACCCCCAAAGAAGACGGTCATGGGAAACCAGCCCCCAGCCCCATTTATAACAGAGTGGCAGAAATAAGCACAGCGTATATCCATGTAGCACCTGGCGATCCAGAGAGCACCTTTTCCCCATGCTAAGGAGAAGCCTAAAGAGGATAACATCTAATTAATCATCACAGCTGAAGATATGATGGAGCCACACCCTTTATTACATTTAATGGGAGAAATGCCAACACCAAACCAGGTGCAAGACTAATTACACACGGACCTCCTGGCTACAGAGATTTTTCAAATCTAACTACAGTACTCTGTCGAAATCCGTAGTGTGGTAAACTTCACAAGGAAAAGAATATATGAAAAGCATGCACAATGGTGGCTGGCCAATTTAAAGACTTCCTGAAGGAGTCAGGACTACAAGGTATTGTAGTGACTGAACATGCTCAACAGGCCACGCAACCATTCCTGCCAATTGGAAAGAAGCTATTGTATACAAGCTCTATATAAGGGCCCCTTCCCAGGACAGCAGTGGCGCTGTCAGGAAACCACTCATGGCCACGCCCCTGTCTCGTCGCACATGTGTTTCTAGGTTACTGTCCTTGCCCACGGTCAGGTCTCCCCAGGGGCAGCTGGGACCTTCCAACAAGAATCATCCAAACTCTCGAGCTCACATCCGCAAAAACACTAAGCCCTGCGGTTACAGCACGTCTTATTGGAACCCTGTGCATGCGCTACGACGCACGCTGCTACGGAGGAGCCGCAGTCTGTGTAGTCATGTGACTTGTTCAACTTAAGGTCAGCCCTAGCGAGGCTTCAGTGCTTCTGATTATTCCAGCAGCTTGCTTTGTATCTTGTGCTTTGTTTTTGTTTTTTTTCTTTCCGTGTCCTAACCTAGTGCTTGCTTACCGGCTGCCTCCCCCCTGGTCTTGATTCGATTACCTGCTTTTCGACTTGGTTTGCTTCCTGGACTTCTAGCCTCTCGTCCTGTACCACGGCGACTCAGAATTGTCCCAAGGATTGCCTGTGTGTACCTTTGCCCCTGGTTTTTAACTGCTGGTTGCCGACCTCGCTTTCCGTTTGGATCTCTCTCCTGTCTAGCTGCCTACCTCTCTGGATCTCAATGCCCCGTTTTCCTCATAGATGGTGCATCGACTCGAGACTTCTTCCTTGTGCACTGCCACAGACCTCTTAGGCGTCCTTGTGCCGTCAGAATAGGTGGATCATTAGACGGGATAGCTTTTTCTTCTGGATCTACAGACAATCAGACTATCTTCTGGCTTCTTCCTTCATTTTACCTACGGGCGTCACCTATTGGTCTGTCTGTCTGCATGAGGAATACCACCTCCGGGTTGACACAAGGGACGCCCCGCTATTGTTTTGCTTTGTCACCCCAAATGGGACGGATATGCACAGACAGGGGTCCAGTGTCTGCTGGGCCCACAGATCTAAGCTATTCCTCAGTGATGATGCCCAATGAGGTCAAAACATGTTTGGGGAGGCTTGTGGTCTTGTGCAGAAGGGATGCGACCTCATTAGCACAAGGGACGCCCCGCTATTGTCCTTCACCACACAATACACAGGTCAGCTCTCATTCTATTCCCATTGCATTACGCTTACGATTTACCTAGTTCTGGTCTTTAACTCTGTACTTTTATTTTGCAGCCGGTGGTGCCCTGCGTGCGTCCACCACATCTTCGATCACTAGATCCCTCTGTTGGTTCTTTCTTAAGCACGCCAGAGGGGTACATTGGTAGGAAGAATTTTTCTACTACACAACAGGTTATACTGTTACCTGACACCCATCCACCACTTGGGAATGTGGACGGGTTTGGACAGACGGGAAGATCGGAAGTGGACAGCTAATGAGTGCAGTATGGAAGAGCAGGAGCAAAACAAAGTGGTGATGGCTGGAATGTTTTGAATTAATCCTAAACCTCTGGCAATTGCTCTGAGCAGCCCTCCAGACCATTGTTGTTCACATGCCAAGCCATTACAGAAAGGGGAGAGACCATATGCAAATCAGACTTGGTCCCACCCCCAAAGGGGCAGTCCAGCCCAAACTGCTAGGTCGCATCCCTTCTGCACAAGACCACAAGCCTCCCCAAACATGTTTTGACCTCATTGGGCATCATCACTGAGGAATAGCTTAGATCTGTGGGCCCAGCAGACACTGGACCCCTATCTGTGCATATCCGTCCCATTTGGGGTGACAAAGCAAAACAAAGATGTGATGCTGGGAGGTTTTGAATTAATCTTAAACCACTGGCAATTGCTCTGGGCAACCCTCCAAACTTTCCAGCCATCACCTCTTTGGTTTTGCTGTAGTCACCCCAGCGGGAAGGGTATGCCCAGATATGGGAGACCCAAGCTACTCCTCACTGATGAGGTCCAATGAGGCCGAAACATGCTTGGGAATGCTTGTGGTCTCATGCAGAAGGGATGTGATGAAACAGTTTGGGCTGGACTGCCCCTTTTGGGGTGCGACCAAACCTGATTTGCATATGGTCTTTCCCTTTTTGTAATGGTTTGGCAGGTAAAGAACAATGGTCTGGAGGGTTGCCCGCAATGTCAGACGTTTAAGATGAATTCTAAACCTTCCAGCCATCAACTCCTTTTTGTTTGTTTTTTTGTTTGGTATGGAAGAACAGGAGAATAGGTGGAGAAGGATTCAAGAAATGTGCGAATTGAGACATTGGCTACATGAAGAGTGAGAAGCAGACAGTCTAGAAGGCATGGAGGGCACAGGTGGTGTGTAACGGAGGAGGATACAACTATTGAGGTATATGGAGGAGAGCAGGATGAGAACTATTAAAGTAGATCTCCCGGGCCTGTGCAGGCTGAGGAAGCTCAATTAGCCCAGCAGGAGGGATGGAGAGAGTGAGACTGTGAGACCTAGAGACAAACGCACCCATAGTCTCATGCACACAAAGTCAGACACAAACAGACATGCACACACTCGGATGCATGCACGCTTGCACACCGAGATGCACGCAGAGAGTATGAGGAGGAGCAGGAGGAAGAGGAGGGAAGGATGACATCAAAAAGAGAGGAGAAAGAAAAAGGATCGATTTGAGGATAGAGGGTGTACAGGAGCTAGGTGAAGACCGGAAGTAGATTGGGGGAAGTGAATAAAACAAGGAAAGAGAACAGAACCCTTTGCGACCTGGGCCAGAAAATTTTACTTTTCCAGAAGTTGCTGAAAACTGATGCAGACCAAGAACAATACGATGGGGTGGCTTAGGGAGGTGACCTCTAACACAGCCTACGTTGAAGAAATCCTGCATAGACTGTGCAGAAGCTAAAGGTTGCAATACCATGTAGTTCAATTGTACTTTAACTTTCTGAAGCCTGACCCCCATTAGATGATCAAAGATGAGTGTTGGTACCAGGTAGTGGGACCAATGCGACTTCCTGATGGATCATGAACCAGTAGGGAAAGACTCTGAAGAGTACTTGAGGCCCTATACCATCCCAATGTCTGTGAATGATTTCTGGAAGCATTCAAGGGTAAACTCCCTAATGTAGTGACCGAGAAAAGGACGGAACACTAAAGTCTTCACAACCAGGTTAAAAAACCCTGCTATTTGATGTTTTCATCAAAATGGCCACCTCCCTGGAATGTCGAAAGTAGATAATCAAACTGGTTTCGGGTTTTCTTTGGCCATTCCATGACGATGTTTACCTGCATCTCTGATACCTTTGTGAAATCTGTGAGTGTGACCATTCTTTTGGCCTGACTTCTTCCATCAGGATTTGATGGATATAAGCCTGACAGGCTCCAATTAGATTTACAGTCTTAAGTGTCAGCTTGACACAATCCAACCTCAACCTACTCCTACGCCCCACTGTTAGCTCACCTGTCACTGATGCACTTGTCCTGTCACCCTTCTACTCCCTGGAGAAACAGACTACAGGTAAATGAGTTGTGAAGTCAAAGACCAGGAGCTAGAAGCAGTAATGGTTGAAAAACAAATCGGTAATAAAAGCAGCACCCATCCCACAAAAAATGGGACCAGCAAGGGTGTCCAATCTTGCTTGGCTATTCACCCAACATAACCTTGTTTCCAGTTCAATCTAACCTGACATTCTGAGACTCATTGAGTGTGTTTGCCTTTGGAACCCCCGGATGCTGTTCACCTCAAAAATCAAAATGAGGGAGCTAATGTCTTTGGTATGGTGGGCATTAAAATCCAACTCCCCATGGCCCTCTCGTTTGAACAGTCGCTTCTCAAAACTGTGGAGTTTTCAATCTTGTCAAACAGATCTCGATGTGCTAGGAGTTGGGCTTAGGCTGGTGTGACAAATCCAAGTAATGAGACCCCTCTCACCATGTGGGACTCTACCCTTGGGACTGGGGCCTGCTAAGCTTAACACATCCTATGGAAGAGGGCAAGCTATTTCCCACAGGGTGACACCCCTGACACCTTAGAGGACAGGCCATCATGAAACTGGGATATTTGTTACCCTTCCTTGTCTCGTGAAGCTAAAATCTCTATTGGCTATATGGGGATTGCAAGAGGCATGTGTAAATGGCTCTAGAGAAGTGGATGGCAGGTTTCTAACACTTTACTCTTGACATCGTTGCATAAAGCAGTGGACCAATCGTATTGTGGGGAGGAACATGAAGGTCCCATTAGACTGATACAGGGCAAAGCCACAGGAAGGAGATGGACACTAGCCTGCAGAGTTACACAGATGAGGGGCACCCCTCTGAGGCAAAGCCGGAAAGCACCACCACGCAGACTGCAAGGAGGGTGAAGGAGCGAAAAACCTGCAGGGTGCTGCTGCCTGTAAAAAGGATGAGAGCTGGAGAACCTCGGGCCACCAAACGGAAAAGAGGCGTAACCGCATGGGATGTGGTAGCCCAGTCACCTGCTGTAAACTAAGCTGCCAAATTCCTGTCAAGCCTCGACGAAAGAACCGACACAAGCGAACTGTCATATGACCACAGGAGAACCAGAGCCATGGTTCCACACCGGCTGAGGAGACCGACTCCCTGAAGAACACTGTCGCACCCAATAAGGTACATGGTGCACCCAGGGAACCGAGAGGTGGGCAGAGAAGGTTGGCTATACCCCAAGAAGGAGTGAAAAACAAAATCTCGCCTGCAGTTTTTGTGAAACCAGATAGCCCAAGATGGGGCAAGAAACAAGATGCCCCAAGACTGGGAGACACACAATATAATCCCAAAGTGGGGTGAAAGGCAAGGCAAAAAACCCTAAGGCAGGGTGAGAGGCAGGAAACCCTAAGGCAGGATGAGAGGCAGGAAATCCCAAGGCAGCCTGAGCGACAGGAGATTCCAATACAGTTTGTGAACACCTAAACATTGAGGTGAGATGCGAGAAGCAGACCCCCACCTCCCACCCAAGTCAAGGTGTGAGCAACAAGCCTCCCAGGCGGGCAGAAGGAAGAACTACCCCAAGACTGGGTGAGAAACACTATATTTCAGGACTAATTAAGAGCAGATCTAAAAGTGTAGCGACTGCTACCTATGACTCTGTGGAAGAAAGGGATGTTAGGAAAGATTTCATTTATGTTTAATTTTCCCTCTATTTATGGACCCCAGACATTTTTGCTTTTGTGTGGCTATCCTAACCAGACTCTTTCCAGTGGAGCCCAGCCTTCAGCTGAACTCCCCTGGGCTTTTGCTCACTGGTTAAGGGGACACTGCCAAGTCCTTTAGACTGGTCAGTACTGGGAAACATGGTTTCTCTTAGTCTTTGACTATGTTGCCATTTCTTGGTAACTTTTTAACAATGCGCAATGTACCTTTCAGTACTGTGCGCTGGGGTCCCTTTTTTGTTTTATGGCCCTACACACCCTTGAAGAATTCTTTGGTTATTGTACGAATGTGCATGGGACGAACTGGTGGCAGCAGTTACTTTTCATAATGTTTTACTTCTTATTACGGCGTTAAACCCTGTTTGGCCTTCAGACTGTGGCCAGATCAGAAAATGGCCAAGCCACAAAGTATTTTGTTCTATCCCATGGTCGTTTTGTTCCTTGCCTTCACCCAGGTCGAGTAACCCAGGTTATCCTTATTTGGGCATGCAGCCTCCCGTGAAAACCGATCTCTTTCGCGGCCTTCTGCTTGTCAAGTATGTGTGCCCAGGAAGAGGGCTGGAACTGTCTAGTTACAATCCACACTACTAGTGCCAGGAAGTCTGGAGTGCCTGAATGACTGAAACCACTGTGGGCCATGACTGGTCCACGTCTGGGATGCCTGCAAGAGAGCAGATCTTCTATTGGAAGGGCTTGATTTTTGGCGCAAAGCTAATCTAGGATAAGAGAAGGGGCTCTGCAGCCACAACAGGTTGATAACCCATGTTCTCAGCGAACTACAGAAGGAGCCAAGTCTCCTACACGAAGATACTGACTTGTGAAACCGCCGGAGACGCTTTTGAAGGTTTTGGCACCCTTCACCCTATGCTGCCTGGTCGGATCCCTGGTTTCTTCTTCGATCAAGAAGTCCTACCAAGGTGCTTCACCCCTTTGGAGTAGTGGAAACAACTACTCTCAGCGCCCCCTGCTTACCCACCAAACGAGCCCCTTCGGAAGTGTTGCTGGGGCCGTCCAGCGAACTGTACAGCTCTACGTCCGGGTAATCCACAGCACTGCCGCAGTCTTGAGTGCAGACCCGAGACTTGGGACATTGCTTGGTTGTGGTCCCGTGCATTCTCCTGCTGAATTTCTCAGGCCTGGCTCCTCTGGGTGCCGAATTAGAAGGGTTCGTAACTCTGCCCACATTCACGATTCCTGCGTCACTACCTGATGGTGACGGTCGCTATAGTTCCCCTGCGTCAGACAATAGTTCTCCCCTGCAGCCGCTGAGGTCCCGAACGCCAACTGCAGGACTCAAACCTACTAGCGACCTTGACTAAACTGGCGTAGTTTGGTCCGGATTGTGCCAAGGGTCAGTGAATACTTGCATAACTTACCGGTGGCCCCCTGGCACAGCCAATCATTTATATGCACAAGTATCCCTTAAAGGTATTCAAACTTGGCTGGATTAGCCTGCGCTCCCTAGCTATTCTCCCCTTTTAAACACTGCTTCGTCACCAAAGGCAGGCCCTACTCAAATAGTGGGTACCAATTCTTCATCGCCTCAAGCCTCAAGCCCCCTCCTGACTTGCTACAACCTCTACAAGAAGACCTGCTTTTTGTTCATCTGTACTGTAAGGCTCCCCACTTCTTGGGGTTGGGCTCGAGAGTTAGGGAGCGAACTCTGAAGAATTATTTTATGCCATTTGTGTGCTAACTTTAACTTAACCCTCTCTTCACAGGTTGTGTTCATTTCTTAAAGCTGAAATTGCATTAGGAACTTTGTGTGTGTTAGTGCTACACTGTCCGCTGTAGCGGCGTGTAGTTATGGTTAAGTTGCTAAACCCATAGGTAGACCATTTTTTTCGGCAGCTTATAACTTTGCTCCCTGTGGACGAATTTGGATACTACTTTGCCAACAAAGTATATGGGTCCCATTGAAATGTTTTGGAAAGTTCGGTGAGTTTTCGTGGAGGTGGGGCAAAGTTATAGGTGTGGTCCCAAAATCTTTTTTACCCCTCCCCCCCCCATAGACTGAATGGGGAAAAACTTTGTGCAAGGCTACATCCCAAACAGCTGGACGGATTCTGACCAGTACTTTTGTTGCAAAGAACTGAAATGTACATCACAAACAATTAGTGATATCTGGCTCCGCTCCGCGGACCCATTTCCCTGTTCGCTCCACCGACAAGTCTCATTGGCTTGCAGTACTCCGTGATGTCAGCAAACATTGGACGCGGCCGGTGGTTGGCTGGAGGGAAGCGTGCTTTGCGTCAACATTTTTGGGAAACGCTGCCATGGTGTATCGGAGGACAGTGCGGCGCCGAAAGGGCCTGGCAAACATTCTTTACGCCATGTGGTGGTGAAAAAAAGGGATGGAAAGGGTGGGGGAGTTAGAAGTGGTTCATCTGAGATATGTCATTAGGTGGAAGAAGAGGGTGGTGTGCATGCACTATCTGTGCATAATGCGCCAATTCCCGGGTCCCTCCACAGGCGACTGCCATTTGTGGAGAATGGAGGCAGCCTTCGTTACGGCACGATAGCTCGTGCGGCGACCTCTTACCGTGGTGACTGGTGGCAGCTCAATTGCAGAATGGGAGTGCATTGCACATGAAATGCACATTGTAACATGGTGCGTACTACGGTGTATTGCGTGTGGTAAGCCCTTAGCCCATTCAATGCATGGGTGGAGGCCTTGCACCGACAACTATGTGCTGTGGTTGCAAGTAGGTTTGACATTGTTGCCTTGTGTGTGGTTCGTCAGCATTGCATACATTGCTGATTCCATGGGTCTGGAGATTGTTAGCACATCCTACAGTGTTTAGGCCATGGCTGCAGGGAATGCAGTGAACAGTCCTGCAGTGTGTGCTCTGGGTGCACTGTTGAAGTACTGTGTGCATAGAAGTGGATAGGATTGAACTGCATATTTTATCGGCCTGGGTAGTGTCCATTGCGCACAGTGCTGCTTATTGTAGTGCACTATGCAGTGTTGGTTTTGTGTACTTAATACAGTGCTGGGAGCACAGTGACTGTTGTGGTGCGATTGGCAGTAATACAATGCTGTGGAAGTGGGTAGGGGAGCCGGACACCATTGTATCTTTGTGGATTCTGCTAATTGTTACATGTTTGCATGCATCACTGTTATGGTGCAGAGGTTGGGTAGAAGTGCCGCTGCCTATGGTACATGTGTGGATTTTGGTACCTGGTCAAATGTTCGCCTGCATGGCTCTGTTATGTAGTGCTGGGTGTGGCCAGGGCCTAGACTGTTGGGTATATGGCCATAGGCCGTAGGCCATGCTACCAAGAGCCTAGACCTTGACGACAGCCTCCACAACATAATGCAGCCTTGCAGTTTTAACTGTGCATCTCTGAGGGTGGTGATCTTTAAAGAATGGTTGTGCAGGACATTTTACACTTGGTAGAACACCTGAGGTGAGGTGATGTGCGTACATTACTGTATGGTTTAGGTCATTGCACGTGTTGCACATTAGGGAGGCACATGTGACAGTTTCCGTCTTCTATGGGTTGCCCCTTGTAAGAGCCTTGCTTTAGGAAGTGCTTTACGATATTGCGCCATGAAAGGAAGTCCTCAGCATCACACATGTAAAATATGGACAATGTACACAGCCACCCACATACCGTTCACCACAACTAGTGGAACGTCATGCAGCCATGCATGCAAACATGTTGCCATGGTGAAAGTTGGCCGGCTCAATTTGCATTGCACATGACATGAGTATGTAAAGATAGGGTACACTATGATGTGCTCTGTGAAGTGAGGCCCCAGCGCCTTGAATGCATGGCTGGAGCCCTTGCACCGACAACTATGTGGGCTGCTTGCAAGTAGGTTTGACATTGTTGCGTTCTGTGTGTGGTTTGTGAGCATTGCATACAGTGTTGGTTACATGGGTATGGTGATTGTTGGCAGATCCTACAGTTTTTAGCCCATGGCTCGAGCTGATGGAGTGAACACTCCTGCAGTGTGTGCAATGGGTTTTGTGTTGAAATACTGTTTGTATAGAAGTGGATAGGGGAAAACTGGATGTTATGTGCTTGGGTAGTGTGCATTGCACAGATTAACGACTACTGTACTGTACTTTGAAGTATTGGCTGTTTGCACTTACTAGAGTGCTGGGAGAAAAATAAATATTGCCACTTACTTTGTGGTGATGAGTGCCGCTCTGGGTGAATGTCATTTGGTGTACTTTTTACTGGAGGTGCTTTGAAATCACACAAGACGTATACTCGAGAGTGTAACAGCACATGTGGAGTGCTGTACAGAAATGATGGTGTTCGATGCAGAGGTCTTGGATTCCACTGTTGCATGCCTGTGTGACTGTAATAGTAGCTAAGGAGGGAGTGTGGCAAAAAGAATAGTGGAAAGGGAAGGATGACTGTCCCTGTTTTGCTGGGGCACGGCCCTCGCTGTAGCTGGGAAAGCGCATGGGCCACATCCTGCCCTTCTCAGCATGTTGGGCCTGGAAATGCAACTGTGAGGTTTATCCAATCCGGTACTGTTAATTTTGAGTTGGAAGGAGTGGGGGCCTTCTGAGGGCAGTTTCGGCGGTGTGGTTGACCTTTGCAATTGTGTGGCCTCTGTCGATACTGTTGATGTTGTCGTGGTGCATTATGGCGGTCTACATTTGGGGTACATGTCATGTCGATGTTTGCTCCGTCGCCTAAAGAAGTTGATGGAAACAGTGATTCAGATTTTTCCCACTGCCAGGGTGGTTTTCTCAAGCATACCACCAAGAGTAGCATGGGCACGGGCCGGTGTCATTTGTCCCCAGCCAGAGGTCGGAAGGTGTTTTATAAACAGAAGAATGTCTATTTTTGTGCAGTGCTGGGATGTTCTCCACCGACTATTACATCATTAATGAGCGAAATGTTCACTGGTTCCATGCAAATGGCATTTCTTTCACCGCCATTGGCAATGCTGTTTTGTTTTACACCGTGCAAGAAGCGTTGAAGAGAATCCTGTTAAAATGTTAGGAGGATATGATGATATGTTATTTAGAACACGCTTAATACCCAGAGGTTCCTAAGCGCTGACCGGGGGATCGAACAAGTGGTGCTCCGTGTTGTCTTGCGCCCAAGGCAAGCACGTTGCACCTGAGCTATCCTACCGAGACAAACGAGGAGAAGAAAACAGAAACTGAGATAAAGAGCAGAAACAAACAAGGTTCCATGCAAATGCCATTTCTTTGAGCGCCATTGGCAATGCTGTTTTTATTTTACACACTGGAAGAAGCGTTGAAGAAAATACTGCAAAAGTGTAAGGAGGAAAAGAAAACGGAAACGGACGTAAAGAGCAAAAACAAACAATGCTCTGTGCAAGCACGTAAAAAGAAAAAAACATTTAAAAAGGCTCTTTTCAGAGCCACCACTACAAATGAAATCCCCTACTCTGTTTGAAATGTATTCACCCCCCACCCTCTCTCGTTCCTAGCATGACAACTCTGCGGAATCCACAGTACTGTCAGGATTACACATGCCACATCCGAGCCTTTTGAGGATGGCAGGCATGGATATGGGAGTGTGGAGGCTAAGGCATTGCTCAATAAAGTTTGTGGTTGTGGTGTGTATGCCATAAACTGTGGCAGATGGTCTATTTCTACAGACAAATTCAGAAGCCTATGGTAGAAGTGTGCAAGGTAAATGGCAGGTGTCCTATTTGGATGCATTCACTGTATGTACTTGTTGTACGTTGCTTAGAAACTTTGAATGCTGCTTTTGTGCGATATTTTTACGAATTTTGTAGGAGATGGGTAAGTGCGGAACAAAATTTGTAGCATTGTCGGAAGGAAAGATGACAGTTACTGCTTGAATAGTAGAACATCTAATATGGGTAAATGAAAATGTTGAAAGCATATTCCTTTGCAGTGGCACTTGATGGGAGAAAAAACAGTTCGTCTTGAAAGTACATGGGGGACGGTCCGTGGCAGAGAGCCTGCTCAGAGGCACTTCTAACAGAGTTGTAAAAATAGTGTACAGAAAATATTTCTACCTGTGCTTTGCGGTGATGGGTAGCCATGTGGATGAATGTGGATGCAGAAATCTTGGATATTTTTACAGAACTTTCTACTGGAGATGATTTTGAATGACACGCCACTTGCACTCTGAATGTGTAACGGTACATATGAAGTGTTGTGTAGAACTGACAGTATTACATGCTGATGTTTCCGATGTGTTTGGTGGATGTGTGTGTGACTATTTAACAGTACCCATTGAGGTAGTGTTGGACAATAAAAGTGGAAAGGGAAGGACTGGGCCTCCTTTACTGGGGCGCGGTCCTCATGGTAGTTGGGGAAGCGCACGCGCCACACCCTGCCTTTCTCAGCATGGGACTGTGGGGATTATCCAATCGGGTGTGCGTCACAGGAAGGGACAGTAAAAATGTTGTATTACTTCGTGTAGTGAGGCCGGCAGACATGGAAAGATGCACAGTGTTCATCGGTGATGCCTTTGTGCAAGTTCTGCACAAGAATGCCATACAGAGAGGCTTTCATTGCAGTTTTGATTTGGAGGGAGTTGGAGGCTTTGTGGGCCGGTGTCAACATGTGCAGTTTCAGCGATGTGCTTGCAAGTTGTAGAGAAGTGGCCACTTAGCGCACCACCACTACGTCAACATTAGCCTATGGAGCGTTCCATTTGGGTTTCATGACTTGTGCACTTGTGTTCCGTCAATTGAAGAAGTTAATGAAAGGAGACAAGTGCATTTTTCCTACTGCAAAGGTGCTTTTCTCATGCATCCCACCAAGAAAAGTGTGGGACTATTAGAATGCATTTTGTCGGCAGCCAGAGCTCGGAAGGTGTCTTATCAACAGAAGCAAGTGTGCTATTATGAGTGCAGCAGGGGTGTTTTCCTGTGACAATGACATAATTGGTCCTCGAAATGTGCACCTTTTCAATGCAAATGGCATTTCTTTGTCCATCAATGGCACTGTTACTTTGTTTTACAATTTACAGGCTGCATTGAAGACGCTATTGGAAGAATGTGAGGAAGAGAAGAAAACAAAAACCAGTAATAAAAACCAAACAAAAAAGGAGCTTCTTTGCAAGCAGCAAAAAAAAGGCTCTTCTCAGAGCCACCGCTACAAACTATATCCCCTACCCTTGTTGAAAATTATTCCCCTACTCCCGCACGCACACAGCAGGAAAAGTCAGTGGACATCGTGGTAGGTCTAGGATTGCACGTGCCACATCTGGGGCTTTTGAGGATGGCACAATGAAAATGGGACTGTGGAGGCTAAGGGATTGCTCAGTAAGGTTTCTGGGTGTGGTGTGAAGGCACAGATTGTGGTAGGTGTATCTTTAGAGAGGGAAAAAACAAAGGTGGGTCCTGGGAGTACCTCTGCTGGACATTAGTCCCGGTTACGAGAGACTTACCCAGAGTCTTTAGCTCACTGTCTTTCACAGAGAAGAAATGTCTTAAACATATCAAACTTTGTCCTATCCTAGGGCAGTCCAGCAGCGAAATGCTAAGCAATTCTCCTCTGAACAAGAGTATCAACAGCAACCCCAGACACGTGTTTCGGTCTGGTTGGACCTCATCAGTATGCCTTTCCAAGAACGATGAGCAAGGGATCCACGTCTGGATACCCCTGGTAACTTAGGGTGAGACCCAAAGTTACTTAAATATGCAAAAAACAAGGGGGGTCCTGGGAGTCTCTTTGCCGGACATTAGTCCCGGTCACGAGAGACTTACCCCAGAGTCTTTATTTCTTCTCTGTGAAAGATAGTGAGCTAAATACTCTGGGTAAGTCTCTCGTAACCGGAACTAATGTCTGGCAGAGGGACTCCCAGGACCCCCGTGTCCTTGAAAAGCTATTTACACACTCACCAACACTTAACATGCACATGTTTAATGTGCATGATACATACACCCTGCTAGCAAAGGGAGGCGGTAGCAGAAATGAATACATACACAGGGGAATTTGGGATTTCAACAAGTTTGTCATGAGGGGAGCCAAGGATTGAGGTCTCATCGTAACGTCTCTTCTCACACGGATGTTTGGGATGGTGCGCTGGGAAATGGGAAAGGGGTAAACGTGAAGGTAGGGCAGTGGTATTTCATTTCTCCAATAATATGTCCTTGCACAACATCTTGTAAAGCGGCTAAATTGTTTAGCAATTGTTCTGCTTTGACATCCAGGCTGGATAGTTTGCCTTTTAAAGCGTTTCCTTTATTTCATGTTGCAGTATGCTGTTCGGCAAGAGGTGCCGCATCTGATGCATTGCTTTCATTTCCAGTATGTCCTGCTAAAGATCAAAAATATCTGTTAGTTAATATGTATTGCTTCAAGTACACCTATCTTACTTTTCAGACTGTGCTATGTACCAATGGCGTTACTATCGTTAATCATTTTGTGAAGAGGGAAATTCTCTTCCAGCCATTTTTGGGTGCTTTGCATTGCTGCGTACAAAAAAAACCTCCAAGTTTTTCCACTGTTGTACACTGCACAAGCTGTGCAATTACATGAGAAGCTTCAGTGTACTTACCGCATTTTAGTGACGTTCTGCTCTCAATACTTTGCAGTCCTTACTCTGACATTTCCTTGTTTGTTTCTATGTAAAGCAGGAATGCAGTGATATTGTTCAACGCAGACCTCTCCGCATAGTGGTGCATTCTATTATGGTGTATACTCTATGCTTTTGCTCTGTTTGTTTCACAAGTACAGAGTTTGCAGACCTACTCTTTCTCCTTGCAATGCACATACATGGGGCTCTTTGTGCAACCTTTATGTAGGAGCACCCCAGCCTTTCCCAGCACATTGGATGCCACCCGATGTCCGCCAACTGACGGACAGTTTGCAACCACTTTGGCCATTACTATGGAGCCACCGGTTTCATTATGCTCTATAGTAAATCTATAAAAATTAAGAGTATCCTGGTAAAGCCCTATGGAATTCAGTGTCAAAACCGTTGTTAAAGGATCGTTAGGGTTCTAGTAGCACAACTTAACCATATCACCTTTACTGAAAAAACTATGATAAAGGAACGTTATGGATAAAGTGCCCTACTAAAAACCTATGAAATTCACTGACAAAAAAAGTTGTTAAAGGGATTTTATTGTTCAGTTGCCCTAACAAAAACCTATGAACTTCAGTGCAACAACCATTTGAAAGGGACATTATAGTTACTTTGCAGTAACAAAAACCTATCCATATTATGGTTACAAGTAAAACTGAAAAACCCCAGAAATTCGCCAGTTATGGTAAGCTAAGCAATCATAACTCACGCCACCACTGTGCACTGCTAAGACTAACACCCATGACATCACATGTCTGCCTCCCATACTAATCTATTGGCGCTTTCTGTTCAAAGTAGACCCCGCCAGTTAGGAATACGGGGAATTTGTTCCCCTCATCCCACTGAGGGTGACCTGAGAATAAATCAAAGTCCCTGGCCAGGGAGGACGAGACCAAGGACTGATAAATAATACCAGGAAGGGAAGTTGGAAGAGGCATTGGCTGGAACTGCATCGGGCGAGAGGCCTTTTTCCGATAGACATTACGGTGGGGGGCAGAAACCAGCCACCATTCTATCATTTGGGTAGAAGACCCTTCTGATAACTTTTTGTTAAGTCTGGTTCTTTTTAGTTCATAATGGTAGGGACAGGTCTTTGGCTAGGATATGTTTTCTGGATGATGGACTGGATTAGCACCCTCGCACCCCCTTTTAGAATTTTTTCCCATAAGACTAGGGCTAAGATATCTAGGGATTGTACAGGTTGTGTGTTTTTAAAAGGATTACGTTGCCCAAAATGTCAACTTGTCAGTCTCATGATTCCGACTTACTGCATACCTTAGCTGAAAGTAGTATTGCTAGGCTACCACAATAACACCTCCACTATCTCCTTCCCAGAGGTGCCCACCTTCCCTTTTATTGTGTGCACTGCAATCAAGATGAAGCTGGGACTGCCGAAGAGGTCTTACCAAGTCTCTTCTAAAGGTCTAACCACCACTTTGCCCCAAAACTCCCCACCCCACCCTACCTATCCTTAACATGTTCAAGCAAGTGCCCTCCCAACACTCTTGTCAGCCGCTGCCCATGGGGAGGCATCCAATCACCCTGGTCTATCTTGCCTTGTTGGAGCAGGCTCCAGTGGTCTGCAGTAGAGACTACTGCTTGATCTCCTTCAACGGTGGACAGTGTTCTGGGGTTGGTTTGGATCTGGTTTGACCCCTTCTACCTGGCTGTTCCACTCTGGTCAGGGAACATCCCAGCCTCCATTCTCTTTGGCAAACCCTGGTGGAGGTTATGTGGCATATACTTTTAAACTTTCATAAGGAGCCATTGAGGTATCCGGTTGCCAACCCGGACCTTTCCATGCCCCAGTATAGTGATAAAACACAATTGATACAGTAGGTGTTACTGTTGAGAATATCCTTGGGATTAACTGTTGCCTGGGGGATGTAAAAGTGTACTCCTTTAATATGTATTGTAGTATGCTTTTATGGGATTGTTCATAGTATTTTTCAGTAGGAGTATTATTTACTAGTATCAGTTGTGGTATGAACTTGTTAATTGGGTTGTGTAAGCCTGAAAGTCATGCTGTGACTACTTTCATTAAGAAGATTGATTGTATAAATGACTTACTTTTAATGGCATGAATGTTCTTTTTACAGCATGCTGATATTTGTGCAAGCTATTGTTGCCCACCACTCTGACCCTGCAAACTAGGTCAGTAAGAGGGAAAGCTGAGATTTGGTGAGGAGGACAGACAGAACTCTATTTATCTGTAGTTTATTTGACCTCCCAGACCAGTGACCTTACACTCAGGAAAGTGACCACGCTGGTAGACCTACTTTTATTCCGTTGTCCATGATTGAGTTAACTCTTGTTTTTTCGAAGTGTGATTAGGTGGCTTGGCCACTACTCATCCTTGTACTCCAGTGGGGCAGAAGTAATTTTGTCAAACCATAGCTGTGCAGTGGTTGGGTACATAGCCAGATGATACCTGCAGGTTGTGTATTTTTCCTCGGACCACAACTCTCCTCTGTCTCAGGAAAATACTTGGCCTAACAGTCACTTGTGTGACATATGAGCCAAAATTAAAGAGTATATTTAAAGGTGTTTAAAAAAAAAAAAAAAAAGAAAATTCAACTTCCCGAGGCATATTTCTTTTTACATCCACCCATAGGTTGCTAATCTAATTGTGAATGCAGAAGTTTGTGAAGGATGGAGATTGACCTACTCTGTCCTCTGTAAGGTTGCAGACCCAGCAGATGGTTGAATGTGTATGTTTATGCCGTGCTCGCTTTGTGATTTAAGCTTTATATTCCACCCTCTGACTTGGACACTTTGGTTCATCCACTTGTGATTTCCCACACTTGCTCTCTGTGCTTTTTTTTCCGCTGGCTTATCTGCATGCTCTTTTACCCTTTTTGGATGTGGTTCTTCATGCGTCAGGCAGGCTTGTTGTTGGAGCCAGAAAGTTTGAGTCTGTGACTCAAGTGCTATGCTAAATCTATTGGGTTCTTATTAGAGCTCCACATTAATTTCAAGTTGGCATGCTTACTATTACAAGGCAGTTCTTCATGGCTACTTGGGCAACAAACTCCATATTTCCAGTGTTGCCCATGAGTGAATGGTGTTGACCACCCCTTGCATCATTTAACTTAACAATTTGAAAAAGATCAGCCGTCTAGAGTCGCACACTGCACACCCCTCATAGAAGACAAAAATTAGAGGAGTTGCTAGACAAAAAAGACCTCAGAAAACCTATCTTTCTGAAAACCATGTTCTACTCTCATATGTTTCGATGGAGGTCCTGTGCCAAGACAATTTATAGCGTACAGGCATGTAAGGATCAAGAACAACCACTCCGGACAGACTACAACCAATCAATTTCAGCCTAACCTACCCATAAGACGAGCAGGCAACTTTAACGCCCATGATAACCTAATTTGTTTTACTTACTAGTAATGTTTGAAATCAGAGTATGAAAAGAAGTATCTATCAGAGCACACCTAATTACTCAAAAACTAAATAACTATTTAGAGAGATTTTATTACAATTCTGGGTGCTGGGGAGGAATACACGCCCTGACACTGGAGCATGTGTTAAACATAAAACAAAAAGTGTCTAAACTTAAAGACACTCCCGTCCCCTGCACACCTTACAAGCTGAAATAAATCAGTCAAATTTCATAACATTTGCACTTTTATATATAGAAAGAATTGTAAATTTAGAACATAGGTAACAAAATATCTTCATAAAAGTACAGAAAAAAGCTATCAACTGACTTCCAATATGGCCAGCATGAAAAACAAATCAAACCAGACAAAGAAATAAGCTCCCAATTTTGAACTGCAGCTTCAAGCTCTACGCGTTTCGGGGACTATCCCCTTCTTCAGGAGCAAAAATATCTCACAGTGGGAATGTTGTCAAAGAAAATAGAGTCTCTGTCTGTGCATCTGTCTGTGCACGACGTACACATAACCAGGATCCCTGCGAATACTCCTGCCGTCCTCAACAAGTGAAATGTGATTGCCGAACTCTAAGGCAAATCAATAGCCAATCCAAATTCAGGACTTCCAGTACTCCGCATCCAATGTAAAGCATCCTGCTGATTATAGATATGTATAATGCAATTCCAGAAGCGCACCTCTTCACCTTCACAGATCTGTTACGTGTAAATTGGAGAGGAGCCGTTGAATCTGGGTCCAGGCCCAACCGGACTCCCGTGACCTCTTCCATTCCACTAAGCACTTCCTTCCAGAACACTTGCAACCTGGGGCACAGTCACCACATATGGGACAAAGATCCCCGCTGCTCACATCCCCTGGGACACATGGAAGAGGTTCCCCCAAACATCCTGGATAGCCTCAGACGGTCCCTGTACCAACCCATCATCATATTGAAATTATGCTCCACCGTGGAGGTGAAGAAACCACCCTGAAAGGCCACCTTGTAGATTCGCACCCATAGCTCCTCCGAGATCTCCTCCACCACCAGGCCCACCCAATACCTCTGGAATATTTGAATCCCCTCCAAGCAGGCCTCGTTCATGGCTTTATGTAGTCTGGACAAGATGCCCCTTCCTGTGGCAGAGACCTCTTCGACCTTCTCAACAGTGGTAAGCCCCACTACACTGAGCCACCCCATTTTGGGTCCGTCAATAAATAATGTGGAGGTACTCAAACACTGAAACCACATCCTTTCCCAATGCCTCTCGGGTAGTTTCCAGGCCCAGAAAAACCCTGTCCTTAAACATTTGTCCCACCTGTTCCAGGCCCCCGTCTGACCATGTCTGCGAAGAAGTAAGCCGCTGGTGCCTGAATAAAAATGGGAGGCCCCCACACCGAGGACATCGGCGAGGGCCACGTTGAAAAACTGCCGTTACTCTCGTTGTCGCGCCCGATAGACCAAAACACCCCTAAGGTAGGGTGGGACCAAAACACCCCCTAAGGTAGTCGTTCTGGGATGGCACCAGTTGAGGACCAGAAGTAGTTCCTCACCTTCAGCTGGTGAGGTATCTTCCAAATAGGTCCCCAAATCGTCCCTCATGTGCTCGAGCATCAACCTCAGCTGTGCCGCCTTGTAGTACAGTCGCATGTCAGGGAACCTAAATCCCCCCCATCCCTCGGGAGCGTCAGTCACCTTTTTCACCCTTGGTGTCTTATTACCCCAGATAAATCTACCGGGTTCTCCTGTCACTTCTAGAAAGAACCTCTCTGGGAGCGGTCTCGGGATGGCAGTCGGTGGGAGTACATTCATCTTAATAGATGTCATCTGTCCGTACTAAGTTATTATAAGGGGGGTCCCACCTTCTAAGATTCGCTGTCAGCCATGTACGAAATGGATCATAATTAGCGGACACCACCTCCTGTAGGTCCCCAGTCACCTGAATACCCCCAGGTACCTTATGCCCTTGTCGTCAACTCTCATGCCCTGGTATCGTCTCTTAGAATCGAGAAGGGGACTGTGCTTGGGTATTGGCATGATGCATGATTTCCCCACATTAATCTTTAGCACCGAAAGGTTGCCATTTTCTGCAATATGTGTCGTGAGCGCTGGGAGTGAATTCTGGATGTCGGTAAGGTATCCAAGTAGATCATCTGCAAAAAGCAAAAGCTTGCACTGGATCTCCCCAACGACCTATGCCCTTGATCTGCCCATTGGAACGCATCGCAATCGCCAGCGGCTCCCTCAACCAGCGGCATACAGCAGCAGAGGGCGGTGAAACACCTGTCTTGAGCCTCTGGTCAGGGTGAAAACCTCAGAGTCCACCATTGACACTGACTCTAGCTCTGGGCTGATGTATAAAGCTCAGCTACTAATCTCGGGAAGTGCGACCTGAACCCCATCTTCTACAGGACCTTCATCATGAAGGGCCATTTGACTCTGTCGAAGTCCTTCTCGGAGTCAAGCGATGCCAAACAAGTGGCCAGGTCCCCCTCCTGTGCACCATGAATTCAATTTAAAGTTTTCCGTATATTGTCAGAGACCTGTCTCCCTCTAATGAAGCCCACCTGGTCTCCATGTACCAGTTTCGGCATCCCCCCCCCCCCACCCCCCTAGTCTCATTTCCAGGACTTTTGCCAGAATGTTTACGTCGCTGTTAAGGAGGGAGATGGGTCTATATCAGGCGCACTAAATTGGGTCCTTCCCCTCTTTCAGAATTGCTACCATCATCGCCTTCAACGTCGTCTAGGGCTAAGCCTCCGCCTGCAGACATTCGTTGTGCACCTTCACCAAGCATGGGGCCAACACTGACCTGAATAGCTTCTAGAACTTTATGGTGAAACCATCTTCCCCTGTGGCCGTTCCTGCCTTCATACCTTTAATTGCCATCAAATCTTCCTCGACACTTATTGGCCGCTCAAGGCTCTCCATTACATCCTGAGGAAGCCCTGAGATGGGTAGAGCCCTCAAGAAAGCATCGATTTGTGTCCCCTCCCCCGTCCATCGCAAATTAATTTCCAATCACCTTGGGATCGAAGACGGACTTACCCTCCTCGGTCCTTGTAGCACAAATTGTTCTCTGCTTCTTCAATCTCCATGCCAGAATCTTATCCGCTTTGTACCACCACTCATGGTATTTCGGTTTCAGGAACAGAAGGTTCCTTTCCGTGTCCTGCGCCATAATGGCCTTCAACAGTGTTTTTATAATGCCAGAGCTCCTTCACTTCTGATGGAGAAATCGTTTCCCTGAGCCCCCGGTAGTATTTGTGCTATCTTGTGCCGTAGAATGCTATCCTTCATTCCCTTAATTTTTTTCTTTTGGGAGCCTGATCCTCTCATCGATGGAGTCCATTCTCTGGTCCATTTTGTCTAGCCAGACGGCCCAGTGCTGATCGCATTCCCCTTATTTCCTCCATCAATGCAGCAATGTCCTTTTTGGTGAACACCAGGTCCTCCTCCATTCTTCCGGCTGGGTGGTCGTGGACGATGGTGCACTAGCTGGTGGTGCTTTAGATAGGGGGGTCATTTCATGCCGAACCCCCAGTACCCACTGCGGCTCCCTCGGTGGTCTATCGGGTCTATCCCTTCCGGGCCGGTCACTTGGGTCAAGCTCTGCTGCGCGGCCCACACTCGCCCCAATGCGAATCGGTTGGCAGGCTAGGTAGACAGGACAGGGGTCCCCCCCTCTTTCTGTTCAAAAGTAACCCCTTGCTGTGTCTGGGGGGGTTCCTCGAAAGTGCTCCTCCAATCACCAGCCTTCAGCTACATAGGGGTGCACCCTCCCTGTTTGCCGGCGCCTTCCTGTGGCAGTTCCACACCCCCCTTTCACCTGGAGACTCCCCCTCTCCTCACCACATGTACTTATGCGGGCAATTGCATCATATCCCCGGGTCCTCGCAGTGTGCAGTCCTCAGGGACCCTTGCAGATGTGCAGCCGAACCCCCGCTCTCTGGTGTCCAGGACTTCTCCCTCTTTGCTCCCACCCTGGACCTCCTGTGGCAAGTCTCAAAGTTCGTTGTGAGGTGGGCACACACCCCTACACAGTCCCAGGGTGCCCTCACCACTCAGTTCCTGCCCCCCCCCCTCTCGTCCAATTTCCCCTGCTCCAGCCGCCACCGGCTCCCCTACGCCTTCCCGCAGGCAGGTTCAGCCCTTCCCTGGGAGCGCCGTCCCAGCCTCTTCTCTGTCCAGCCCAGGGCTTTATGGTTTCCTCTGTTGCTGCCGCCGGTCTTAGGCCTCCCCTGGTGAGCGTCGGGCCACGGTGCTCTCCCTCGCAGGCTCCTCGCGCCCCCCGGCGGGGGTCTCCATGTCCACCACTGTACTTCACTGCAGGTGGTGGGGACCCCCACGGCTGCTGCGTTTCCCAATTTAGGCCTCCCTCCAGCAGGGTCAGCCTATCTCCTGTGGCTCACCTGTCGCAATCCACTGCGCCTGGGAGCAGCCTCCTCCTCGGTCAGCACTTCAGGCACAGCTAACTCAGATGCTTGACCGTGTTTTCCCTACAAATTTGGGGTGCGGGATGCCTCAGGGTACCCTAAGACGGGGGCAGCCTTTGCTATCGCCTGGAGGAAGGAGGGGCTCAATGCCCCTTTGAAGACCCGGGTCCAGGAGCTGACGAAACTACCAGCTACCTGCTATGCGCCCCCTGGTGACCTCCTTGTGCCACCATCTTGATGAGACCGGGAAGCCTTGTTTCCATTGCATAGTTTAACCCATCCACCTTTTTGTGCAACTTCTCTATGGGTCCCAAATCCACAGTTGATTGTTGGTGTCCTTCAGCCTTACAGTTCTTGCAGGTCTCTGATGAGGAGCAAGGAGAACCCGGTCCACTTGAGACTGACTGGGCCTGATGGTTTGATCCGGAACCTACGCCCGACCCCCTTTTTGCGTTTTAGATGCATGGCTCAGACTCTCCTCTAAAATTGTCCATACTATAAAACTCTACTCCACTGATTTGCATTATTGTGTCCTCTCTAGGACCAGCAGTGCCGGGCAAGGTATTTGTCGGACCTCCTCCCCAATCACACCCCCCCCCCCCACCGTTCCCAATTAGCTCCCAGCCAGTCGCATCCACCCGTTTACCAACCTCGGGGGAACATAATTCGGGACCCACTGGGACCGCAGTTCAGATCTAGTCCGTCCTGGCCTGTGCCACTCAATACTGTTCTACTTTTATTCTTACCAGTGCCTTACCATCTGCTCCTCCAGACTGTTGCTGTTGGGCCCGATTTACCCCTGGTCACATGTGGATAGTCCTCTGCTACCATTTCAGAGACTCAGCCCAGGGAAAGGGAAAGCTCCTCTTTCCTTGGATGTATAATGCAATCATCGCCGCAGTAGAGGGGAGCCTGGTCACTCGTTATCCCGAGCGTCACCAAAGCTCATCAGTTGCCACCTGGAACCGTTGGTTGCAGGCTCATTTTCAAAAGCGCCGCCCCAAGCATTTATAAGACAATCAAGACTTTACTGGCAGCCTCGCTAGTGCAGCAGCACCATAGCTACCAGGAGTTGGGACCTCACTGGTCCCTTGTAAACTCACAAACTCTTAATTTTAAAGGTATTTGTTGGTTCGATTATGTTAAGCTTGACAATCTCTTAATATATGCAGTCATCCCAGTTAGCAAATGCTAATCCGCTATACGAACAGGTTACTTGTATAGTAACAATTGTTCTTAACAGAAGACTTACTTGCCATAAGCAACTTGTGTTTCGGCAAGATTGATAAATGGTAATCACTTTACCCTTGACGTAGGCTCATGTGTTGGGACGGGCACAGTGCTGAATAGAACCACATTATTCGTTTATAACATTTTAAAAACTGTTATCTGATCTTAGCAGTATGGTACTTTTAGGATTGTGGACCCTCAACAGTATAAAATACATCTTTCTGAGTAATTGACTTGTATTTGTTTTGAAAATATAAATTTCCTTTCCATTTTGTGACAAAATAAAGGCAATATAATTCTAACAAGGTACAGTTTAAATCTTTTCCCTTGTGAATTGGATCTCTTTCCGACACTAATTTGTTAGCTGTTTTAATACAAGATGGTGTCCTGAAAGATGCTTTCCTATTAGCTGTCGGTTATTTCAATTTTCTTTTTACATTGTGTACTCTCGTGTCTATTCTAAAAATTGGTGGATAAAACCTGCCTTTACATTAGTAGTTTTTTTTACTTTGTAGGCAGCTATGGCTACTTGGTTTTGAATTTTCCTGTAATACATAGTAAAACCACAAATGTAATGTTATGTTACTGGTATTTATACTGCATACAACTTCCATTTGCATGGTCTCCATGTTGTCTGGTGGTCTGAGTCGAGGGTGTAGAGCAGTGGTGAGTAAGCGACATCCCCCTAGATGCTGCAGCCACAACTCCCTCGATTCTCCCACCATTGACTAGATCGGCTACGGTTGATGGGAGCTGCCAAAACAGCTGGCGGTCCAAAGGTTGCCCACTGCCTTTGATGAATTGTTCCCTTTTTAATTGTTGTCGTCTTTTCTTGTTTAGGTGGTGCAGTGGGTGGTGTTTTCGGCGCCTGGATGAGCAGCGGCCAGTTCCAACCTTTACCACAGATTATCATGGAATTACCTCCGTGTCAAAAGGAGAGGCTTTATGATGAAGTTTCAAACATAATCAGCAGATTGGATTGGACGGATGCTACAGAGTTGATTTTGATTGTAATGGGGAATTCCAGTCTGAAACAAATGGTGGCAGCAGCGCTAGTAAAGTATGTGACCCAACAGCTGAACGCTGAAGTCCAATATGGAGACTAACGGTGTGCCTTGCAACTCACGGAGAAACGCTCTAGTCCCCACGCATTCTGGGAAATGTTCATAGATGATACAGTTTGTAGTTTGCGGTTAAGGGTGTCCTTGGAATTGCAATTGTGTTCCTGCAATGCGTTTTCCCTCATAATGGCATTATTCGAACAAAAAGTGGAGTTGACTAATTTGTAGAGCATTTAGTGCCCATCTACGTGCAAACCAAAACCCACAAGGAATCGCGTGTTCTTCTGGACTCTGTGGAAAAAGTCGGTGTGGGGGAGAAAAATATAAGATCAAATTGCATAAATGCATATGTTCAACAGTGTGCCACTTCAGTAAAATTATACACTGTACTTTATGTGGTTTGCATTTGCACCCATGTTACCGGGAGGACCTTAATAGTTAGCCAACTGCTGATCATGCTAGAACTTGTTGCCCCATAGTTGCAAGTGCTAGCTAGCATGTTACTACGCCCGAATTGGGTAAGTGTGCTTAAGTGGTCCTGGGAGCAGTTGGCAACTCTGCTTTAGTTTGATTTGTGTGGTGTCTCTCAACTTTTCTAGCAGGAGATATGAATGGCTTTTTCAATGTGAACCAAAGCACTTAAAAACTGGTTATTATGAAATTGTATGGCCTTGGAAAAGAGCAACTTGCCTAAATCGTTCACAAAATCCAAACATCACTGTAGAACTCTGCTGGTTCGGACAAATATATTTTTTTTATATTGGAATGGAATCTTTTATTAGATGTTAAAAAAAAAATGATGTAATCACGTAGATAGAATTTTTTTTTTTAATACTGTGAATCCGAAAACAGACTTTTAAAAACGATTATTTTGCACATTTAATCGAAAATAATTGCAGGGCGAGACCCCCCGCAGCCCTCACCCACATTAATCACCCAACGCCATGTATTATTTGGATGAAACGTGGTAAAATGTTGTTTTATGACTCACAATAATGGTGTCATGTTTTCGACATATACCCAAAAATGCATCCATTAAGTACTAAAGTAGCATTGACTTCTACACTGCATTCTTTGTAGTGTACATTGCATTTGTCTGCAATTGATTTTGTGAGGAAGGTAGTTTGTTTTGTAAGTTCTAACTGTGTTGCAAGAAGCCATGTAGGATATTGGTAAACAGGCTTCACTCAACAGAGATTGCAGACAAGATGAGAAAATGGAAGCCACTTGCCTTCTCGGTGTGCTATTTCACCACCATGGCCTTGCACATTGCTGCCTTGTAAGTAATTCCACCATAACTTAAGCATACCTGTATCTTGCCTAAAAACGGCACTGATTTGGCGTTAACGTAGCACTTCATTTTTGTAAATCCTTCCAGATGCACTGCTGGTTTCCAATTGGGTGAAATAAACATTACCCTTCTATAGCGGTTAAAACACGTTAGACTCTCTCCTCTAACCGTACTACACCTTCCTTGGAAGTTGGCCGCTGGAGGTGGTTACAGCGTTGGATCTCACAACCTGCACCACAAAACCACCTGCCCACGTATCACTCCTGTTTGTTGAAGTCGGTCTGGAAGAGTCTTTTTATAAAAAAAAAAAACCTGGTGCCTGTTTTTTTAAATAGTCGGTGCAAACACAAAATAGGTTTACACAGATGTGTGGCTTATCGGTTAGGCTGTTTTGGAAATCTGTACCATGATTTCATCCAACAGCACTTGACATTAAAACTGGTGATAAATAACAGGCAAAGATGTGAGAAGACTGTAATATTCCATATAATGTTGATTATACATTTGTCGGGATGACAATTTGGCAAAGTGTATGTTTGAGGCATATTGGTATGTCTGGACAGCAGGTTTATTAGAAACTGACTTATTTGTTGAATTGGAGTGCGCTCAGTCTCAGTTTTATTCTGCTGCCGCCTCCTGCCAAGTATGGCCCTTAGTTTGCTCCAGAAGTGCCCCCCCCCCAATTCTGCATCAAACGTATTGTTAACAAATACACAGTTGAATGTGTAGTACACAGTTGAATGTGTGGCGGAAGGGAGCTGATGGGTGAATTAGCAAATGTATCAACACTGCCAGCTCCGATTTGGTGGTGGACCCTTCTCGGACTCGCCTACTAAAGCACGAAGAGCCATCAGCATTTCTCCCATGGAGTGCGGGGGCTCTGGAGGAGGGTAGGAGACTGACAACGTGCATAAAGGACTGCACAGGTCAGCCTTTGATGGTTGGATTGCTGTGCATGGCAACTCTAGGCAAACCTAGCAGCTCACACTGGCTGCCACAAGTGATTGCCCTAGACCCAAAGCGCCTTGGGCAGATTCTCTGGCAGGCAGGTAGATTTAGAAGGTACTGGAGGCACTGCTTCAACGAGGTCTCTTAAATCAAGGCCGTACTGGCTACTGAGGTTAAATGCACCCCAACACATTATTTCGAGAAATGTACATTTCTCTTTTTGCTGGTCGAAAAGTGTTGCTTTCTATTCGGTGCTAGATCCCGTTTAACATCTGAACGTGGCAGTGGAAATGAATGTGTACAGCAGTGCTCGCGTTAAGTAATATGCTCTTTCTGCGTGAGACTCTGTGGTATGGTTCTATGGTGCCACCAAGAGGTTCTGGTGGCAAAGTCATTGCATCATATGGCATCTCGCACCTGTATTTATTTTTTGACACTACATAAAAAAAGAATTCAGAATTTTGAATTTCTGGTCAATTACAGGAAATAATTCGTGGTGAAGAACAATTTGTGCCCGTTACAGGGTTCTGTAGTTATTGTACACTAATTGGTCGAATGGGAAAACCTATGTTGCCCTCTGATATATAGTTTTAGAAGAGTTCCTTAGCAATAAGCGTTATGACTTAAATGCACAAGTGGTTTATGGTGATGATACATCTAGAGTGAGACTATAAAAAGATCTTGTTCCCCACCTTTCTTCGTGCCAAAGCATGAATACAGATACAGTATACAGGGAAATGTACTTACTATATATTACTTGAATAGAAACTATTTTGTGCTTCGAGTTGAAAAATATTTAAAAAATAAATGACTTAACTAGTTTAACATCCATGAAGTATGTGCGTCATTTAGAACCCATCTAGTAAAGAGCTCCGTTTAATAATGTGGTTTTGGCTTGTTTGTTTTTCTTGCCATGATGGAGAGAGGGTGTGTGCGTTTTTTCACTTACGAGTTTTATTTTGCTGCTGTCAGGCAATGCGGTATAAAACCTGCGGTAGGCTACAGTAGCTGTACCAGCTCCTTTTAGACCAGTAGACAAAATCCAACACATGATGCAACCCTTGATTTATGTCCACAAAAAGGTTGTTCTTCTATTGTAAATAATGTGCATTGTATTGCAGCATTTCCAAAATACCAAATACCTGTAGGAAGAATAAGTAAAATCTAGCTGAAATCTTGCTTAAATATGGATACAGCAAATAATCCAGCCAACTGGTCATATAAATAAAGTATACATGGAGGGTGAAAACTGTGAAAAAGGAGGACTTGTTGATGGGCTGAGGTTCGTATCTGGTAACATCAATGAGTGAGTAAATGTGTAGAACACAGCAAGTGAAGGTAAACCCTACCAGTGTAGTTGCAAGCACGTTTGTAAACCTCTGTCTTAAATATCCAAGTGGCAGTAGAGGAGCTCACACAGGAGGCTGGTTGCATGGCAGGCAGGCAGGCAGGCTTCTGTTCCACAAGATGGAATCAGTTGCACTCTGACCGTCCCTGGGTAATGATGATGCATTGTCCTAAGCTTTCAGATTCAGTAGCAGGTCGTTAGGAAGCCTAGTTAGGTAGATCTTACTCAAAAGTAGAAACCGTAGATGCCACCTTTGTTACTTCATTCAATTTTTCCCGGTTTGTCTTTTTGTTTGGGTGGTTTGTTTGGTATAATCTTAAGGAAGATTATATCGATAATTGGCTGCATAACTTTATTTCCTGCTGGCTTTTATTTTTTGGTATTTTTTGATATGTTGCATAATGCACTCTTTAGCATAAACCAAGAACCACTTGTATGTAAATTAGGTGAGGGTCAAGCTCTGTTTGTACTGGGTGTAACTGAAAGTGAGCCACACGCATTTGAAATTTAAGATTCCAGTTAAGAACTGATGTTCATAGGAGCTCATTTTAAATTGCAACTGATTTCAATGGTGGTGCTGAAGTAGGCAATGTAGGTATACAAGTGCTCCACCCAGTGTGTCTGTTTTGGGTGTCTGTGTTTCAACTCCCATTATTTTCTGCGTCTCTCTTCCTCGTTCCAGTACTTATTTGTGAGGTGTCCCATCTTCTCAGGAATCCTTTCTTTATTTCTAAACCCGTTAGGTCCTGCCCCTTGCTGGGGAATATCACGCAGCGCTCACCAGACGGGCCTCTTGCCTGGCTTGAAGGGGCACTGTTTCAGTGCCGGAGGCGGTCCATGCTGCCAAGCTCGTTGGTGTCCTCCTCCGGTGGGCACTCTGGGGTCCCTGACAAGCTTCGGGTCCCGTAAGTACCATGACGTTTTGCGATGAAGGCACAGGCCCTGCTGGGCTCTGGCCTCGGTGTCCAGTGTATGCCCTGGCTTGGAGGCCTCCCGCGGGGGCAGCTCCTGGCTGCTTGGCAGGCTCTGCTTGGACAGGCTTGCAATAAGGACTTGGGGTGGGGGGGGGGGGGGCTGGGCTGGGCTGGGCTGCCAGCCCATTCTGTCTTCTGGTGGGTGTTGCCATGGCGGCGGTCTGATACTGAGGCCACCCCCACCCATGGTGCTCTCTCGGCTCCCATGCATTTTTGTATTTCTTGGTCCCTGCAGTGGGGGGGTGGGTTGGTTGTTTTTGTGTTGCCTGCATGCAGAAATATGGGAAATGGGAGAATTTGCAACAGATTTTGTTATATATATATATATGGGTGGGTTTAGGGGAACAATGTAGGAGGTTTAAGGGGGGATCTGCATGAGGGGTCTCCCCCCCCCCCCCCCATCCCCTCCTCACATATATGTCAAAATCAAACTGACGAATTTAAAAAACATTTTTTTTAAACTTTTTTTTTTTTTTTTTTTTTAGATGAACGCTCCTTCGAGGAAATGTATTTGAGCAAATCGCCCTAAACTGGGTGCATGCTTACTCTTCGTCCCCGTCCACTTCTGAGAGGCCTTCTAAGCGGATAGTTGAATGGTCTTAGAAGCAACTGTTATAAGTGTTTCAAAAGGCTATTCAGGAGCTGCAGTCCAGCGGCTGCAGGGGACGGGCCCGGGCTTGCTCTCCCTCCCTCCCTCCAGGCCGTCTTTCTCCTCCTCCTCCTCCTCCTCCTCCTCCTCCTCCTCCTCCTCCTCCTCCTCCTCCGATTGATTATTTTTGCTTCCCTGTGTCCAGGGATGGGGAGGGCTGTGTGTGTGGATCATGCTTCTAAACCTGTGAATGGGGCTCCCAGGTTTGTTCCTGCGTGGTTTAAGAAAGACCTGAAGGCTGGCCTCCTGATTCTGACTAAAGATAGGGAGGCAGTATTGGCCGCTTGGAAGGAGCCTGACCGCATTGCCATTCTGTGTTTCCTAGCCAAACTGTACCCTCTTCAGGGTGAAGAGAAGCTCCTGCCTCAGGTGGTGCATGTTGATGATATTCTCCCAAGCCTGGTAGCTCGCTCTTCCATGGCCCCGGAGACGGCCAGTAAGGATGGGGCTCACAGGAAGCCAGATGGCGTCCTCATGGAAGGCCTTTGCAGGGGCTCACGTGTCATTGCACTCTGCTACGTATTCATCCAATACTGCTGAGATGGCATTTGATGGCCTGTGGACTGTCTCAGAGGCCTCAGAGACCTGAAGCCCCACATCCAGACTTTCCGCTGTCAGCAGGATTTCTTGTTGGACTTAGCTTATGATAGGGTCAAGGCTGTGGCCATGACGAAGGGTTCTGTTGTTGCTGGTCGTCGGTACTTATATCTTCGAGACTGGCAAACGGACTTGCACCAGAAGACGGTTGCCCTGAAGATTCCTTTCAAGGGGCATACTCTTTGAAAGATGCAGTGCACAAGGCGGATAAGCGTGCTGGAAAGTTTCGTAAGAAAGCCTGATCTGAAGCCTTTCTCACAATGAGCTGACCAGTTTAAACCTCGGCCGCTCGCTGTGATGCACGTAGGTCTGGCTGGGAGAGGGCCTGCTGGGTTCCTAAGTGTGGGTGCCCATCCCCTGGCGGCAAGTAGCCGAAGTCCTGACACCATGCTGGTAGGGGGGTGACTTCAAGGGTTCTGGAAGGCTTGACTCTGTTGTCCAGGGATCCTTGGGCGAACCAGACTGTGCGGTGTGCCTTCTGCCTGGTGTTCAGCTCCGCCCTCACCCCTTCAGTACCCTTGGGAGTTGGCAGGATGCCCCTGCCCTGGCGTTTGGCTAAGCGGCCAGCCATGCGGTTGGTTATTTTGGATTTCCTCTGGGAAAGGATGTTCCCTCGTCACAAGAGGGGCCAAGCTTTGTATGCAATAATCTTCTTGCTTCCCAAACCAGGCATGGACGTTTTGCTTAATCATCGACCTAAAGAAGCTGAATTGTCACATTTTAATCTGCCACTTCAAGATCTAATGCTTGCAGCGGGTTATCCCCCTGTTCCGGAGGGGGGGTGCTAATTGGCGTCTCCATCTCCTGGATGCCTATGTCCATGTTCCCATCTGGGGACCTCATCCGTGCTTCCTATGCTTCTCGGTGTGGTGGGGGGTGCCTTACCAGTTCAGAGCCCTCCCTTTTGGGTTTAAATCTGCGCCCAGGATTTTTACAAAGATCTTGGAGCCCGTCTTGGACATCCTGCATCATCAAAGGGTCTAGGTCTTCCTGTACCTGGACAAATAGCTGCTGACAGCGCCCTCGACCTCCCGCCTTCAGGTCCACTTGCATCGGACATGTCAGGTTCTCCAGGACTTGGGCGTTTTTTATCAACTGGTGCAAGTCCCATCTATCGTCATCCCAGGATCTCCAGTTTATGGGTGCCCTGTTTGGACGGGGGCCGGGGGCAAGGTTCTGTTGCTGGTGGACAGGGCTGCCAACCTGGTGACTACTATTGTCTGTTAGCCAGATCGCAGGCGCCAGCAAGGCAGTTGCTCACGTCCTTGAGTCACATGGCATCCTTGGTCTTCCTGGTGCCTTGGGCCCATCTTTGTCTGCGCCCTCTCTTGGATCATCTTCACCTGTACAGAAGGGAGTCTGAGTAGGACTTGATTACAAATTTGATCACTATCTTCTGATGCTCTCCTTCCTGTGGCGGGCACTGAGGTGGTGGATGAGGCCGGGGATCCTCCTGAAGGGCTTTCCCCTCCCTTCCCCTGTCCCAACCCTGGCCAATCACTGGTACCACGGATACCAGCCAGTGCGGCTTGGGCAGTTCGGGTGCCTGTCCTACCAGGGTGAATGAAGGAGTTTGGAGTCCTCTCACTTGTCCATTTGGTGGGAAATGGCAGCCCTCAGGGCTTTTTGGCCTTCTCTGTGGGGGAGGGCCGTGGTGGTGCAGACCAACAATATCACGACTGTGTCCTACATCAAGAGACTGGGTGGGATTGCTGGTACCGGCCACTGGGGGCCCTGATGAAAACCCTGAGGTTCTGGGCCGAGCGGCATCTAACGACTAAGACGGTTCACATTGAGAGTCTGCACAACACAGTGGTGGACAGGCTCAGCAGGGTGTTCCTGTCCAGGGACTGGGTGCTGCAGAAGGACGTCTTTAGGTTTCTCAGCATGAAATGGGGAGTCCTGTGGTTGGATTCGTTTGCTTCCACCAGATGGCTCAGGTAGCCCAGTTCTGCTCCCAATTTCCTTGTCTGGAGGTGTGTGGGGTAGATGCGTTTTCCTTTCGTGGCCAGTGTTTCCCAGCGTAGACCCCCTTCCAACCACTCCTCCACTGCCCCTGATCCCCTGGGTCTTTGTCAAGATTAGAGACCTGAATGTGTGGTGATTCTGGTCGCTCCCATCTGGCTGAGCAGGAGCGGATTTCCCTTGTTGTTGGCAGTGGGGGTCGGGCCTTTCTCTGCCATGGGTTCTGGCCACAGTACTACTTCCAGCTCTGGAGACTGGGTTTGCTTGGGGTCTTGAAAGTTGAAGGGGCAGGCTTAGGCCCAAGGAGCTCTCCATAGGTGTGGTGGACTCTAACCAGGAGTACAGGTGACCATCCACGGATAACTCGTACACTAGGCATGGAGCTGTGTTTCCAGGCTTGTGCGCTCAGCATGGTTCCAGTGGGGTTGCCTGCTCTCTTGAGGAGGTGCTGCAGTTCTTGCAGGACGACGTTGACCTGGGCCTGGCAATGTCTTCCTTGCGGGCCCAATGGGCTGCTACCAGGGCCTGTTCGGGCTCTTCTGGTTGGGTGGAAGGGGGTTGAGGACAGCACTCTGGTCTCTAGGCTCTTGAAGGGGTTCTCGTTGTGTCGGCCTGTGGTGGTTTCGGGCTTGCCTCCCTGGGATCTTCCCCTGCTACTCAAGGCCATTCAAGGGCCTCCCTTTGAGCCACTGGAGGATGTTCCTTTGAAGATTCTGACTATCACGACTGCCTTTCTTGTGGCCATCACACCAGCTAGAAGGCAGGGTGTACTTTGTGCTCTGTTGTGTAGGCCACCTTTTTTGGTGTTTCAGGAGGAGGCTCGCTTTCTCAGGTGTGATACCTTGTTTTTGCCGCAAGTGTCCTCTACGTTTCACCGGTATCCTTAAGTGGTGCTACCTGCCTTTTATCCTAATCTGGGCTTCTCTGACGAATGGGGGTGGAGTCGTTTGGATGTCCTGTAAGTAGTTTCAATCCAGCACTCCAACTAATTCAATGCCTAGTATGGGATGCCAATGGAAACCCTTATTTATATATTTTTATGTCAAAAGTTCTTTTATTTCTGGATGATGTACCCTTATATAACGCCCCTCTCTTTGAATCCCCCCCGGTCTCACTGAACCAAGAAGAAGGTTTGTTTTGCAAATTTAAAGATTTATTTGAAGAATTGAACAATATATATCTCACTTTTTATATATATAATATATATATGAATAATATCTGAGTATCACACTTATGAATATGTATGCAATGATCAGCAATGGGTAATATTACAATCTATAATCAATTAGGAGGAGGAATAGGAAGAATAATGTAGCAGAGAATATCTTTGTATGGGTTCAAGGAAATGCAATGATAGGAAAGAATGCAACACAGAACTAAACTTGATATGAATTTAACCAAAGACAATGTGATCACTCTTACCCCCCTCCCCTGTTATTACTCACTCCCCCCAATATGCAACATGAAGAGATGGAATGAGGGCACACAGGTTTCAGGAATAACAATCAACAATTGCAGTTTCAATCCCGATTCCCCCCAGCAAGCTTAGAGAGAACAGTAATGATATTAAACAGGTCAATTGCTTTTAATTGTGGTTTGAAATGAATGGGACAATGCTAAAAATGATTTTAATTCGCTAAATGAGATTCAGAACTAGTGTGAGTTGCTTTGGATTGGGTCAGGTCAACACTAGCAATGATTGTTGGATGATTAGCAGATGGAAAACGAAATTCAGAAGTTGAAAGCAAGAAATAGCTGTTTTTACATGTGGTGAAATCGAGCCAAATGCAAATTCGCTGCAACTTTTCAGCGCACAAGAAATGCGATTACGGAAAAACTATAAGGAATGCGGTTCTTAGTTTGTTTGAAAGCTGAAGATGTTAGCTTCAAAATGACATTTAAATTTTGTTCCTAGCATGTGCGGTTCAAAAGTTAGAGGTTTTAGGAAAGTTTGATTTTTATCAAGAGTCAAGATTTCAAAATGAAAGATGCGCTGTTGTAGATTTGGAACAAAGATTTCTTAACACTAGAGAGTCTATGGAACCTCAAACTACACGGACAGCACATCCTCCGATCCAGAGGCGCCTCTGGATGGTTTCCATCTGCCTGAGACAATTGCCTTTCTCCAGAAAATATATATTAGCGCCAAGATGATTATCACTACAATTATCACAGGATTATGTGGATGAGAGAAAGATTTAGGATAGACAAAAGAGATCCTATAATGCAGTTATGGATATATTGGCACGATTTGGAGGGGATTACTTAATACTAAGAGATGACTATGGACAGTTCTATGCTAAATACTCACTACTATGGCTTTGGAATGGAATGGGCCCGTCAAAGATCTGGTCAAAGGTTTGGCTGGAATTCGCTTGCCACCGAACGGGATTCAGGACACCTGGACTGCTCTCAGCAAGGCACTCTGCTCTGCACAGCCTCTTGGACTGGATCTGACGGTTCTAGGTTACAGCTCTCCTGGACTGGTCTGGATCTTGGGTTCTAGCAAGGGTTCTTGGTCAGAGGTAGCCAACACAGCACATCCAGGCTGTTGAATTGATTAGGCCCCGTGGAAGTTTAGGGGTTAAAATCATGTTAAAAGATTTTTAAAGACCTGCTGAAAAGTGTTCAGCTTTTTGGGTTAGGCCTCTGCTTCAGGCCTCTGCTTCAGGGTTCTGGAGTCTGGTTCTGGAGTCTAGAGATGGGGTCTGGATTCTTCCTGCACAGCGCTTCGCCGGTAGATCAGTGATGAGTGAATGTGTGTGTCCTTTTTTTTGGTCCTCAACCGTCCCTATTTATCCATCTTCCAAAGGGGTGGTGAGGCTGATTATACCATGCACAACCCTCTAAGGATCTGATAGGTCAGAGAATTTCCCCCTCTCCTGATTTGAGAAAGGAACAGTGTGTCATGGTCATGATGTGTCATCATGTGTCAGAGTGACAGTGTTTAGGGTCCAGAGAAAATCCCTCTCCTTTGCTTTTACCCAGGAAATCAATTTGTCCCAAAAACATATTTCCATTATGCACAACTTGTTAGTCAATCTGTCATGTAAATATGTATTATTAAGGTACGTTTCTGTCCAAGCCGCCTCTTCCTACCTACGAGTTTTGGTTTACAAATGACAATTTTTCGTGCTCTTGGGAGGTTACTCAGTGTCAGTTCTGTACCAATTTTTACACATGCATACACATACCATCTGGGCATATTCCTGGAAATGTTCATGTTCCTGACATAATCACAATTGCTAGAATATGAGCTTTTTTCGTGGTTCAGTCTCTGAAAGTCGCAGAATTTCCAGAGTAGTCTCTACTTGTGAACAATATTTTCATTTGAATAATCTCTAAGTTCCATATTTTTGTCAGTTCGGTACAATATTTTATAAGTCTTTTCCCAAAACAATATTTTCTGGGCTCTCTGAATACACAAAATGGTTTGTCTTGGCTGGGCTAGAGAGTCACATGGGCTTGTCTTCCTGGGCAGTTGGTGTCAGGCACACCCAAATTAGCATTTTCTTTCAGTTCAAGGACCCCATTGAGGAAGTCTCCTCCCCTTCTCATTAGCAGCCCCATGAGATATTCTCTCCTTTTGGTGGGAATGAACAGGGTGGTGTGAAGTGTTTTTGTTTGTTCTATTGCTGCAAGTGTACTAACCTCAACATTATTTTTCTATGTAAATCCCTAAAACTGCAAGTAACTTGTTTGTAAGTAATTTGTATACCTCATACTACTTTTTTCTGTCACTTGCTGGAGAATTGTGCTGTGCTGTGGAATTTAAATAATAAAGATCTTATGTAGCATTTCATGGAAAAATGGGTTTTCAATGTGACGGATAACTTCACAGTATGTATCTAATACCTTGGCACTGGAAAAAATGTATGTTCATTCAGTTTTACAAGCTAAAACAAAAGTACTTTCAAATGCACAAATTCTTTACAAAAAGTAAATTAATTCTTCTATTTAATAGCAAGTCAGAAACCAAATCGATGTCTTCATTGTGACAGAAATCTGAGTTTAAACACATTGATTCTATTTGCAGTTGTATTTCTGGAATAATATGTAAATCATAAAATCTCGTGGTTATTCCTTACCCAAGTTCAGATATTGGATTCTTAAAATAGTGTGTTGGATCATATTTTACAAAAAAGGTCCTGCCAAGATACGTGATTTTCAGATGGACAAATGGCTCCATTCAATTAGTTTATACAAAACCTTTTAACAATTGTATTGTTTTATACTTGTTTGGGGGTGGGGGGCGTTGTTGGATGCCAGCGGTGATGGCTGCCTGTGTGTGTATCTGCGCCGTGCTGCATAAATCTTGAGTTCCTAAGTTCCGAACAGCAGAGGCGTTGGAGCACCTGTGGACACCCTTGCAATCTCATAAAACCCTGTGTCTCTGGTGCAAATCGGGGCATAGGAGCCCGCAGGTCTCCCAGACGTGGAGCGGAATCTTCGAGCACTTCCCCTCCCCCTTCCGATTGGCGCTCCTGGCCTTTCTCCCAGGCGGAGAAGGCACATAGGACCCGGGGAGGAGCAGCTGGATGGTGAGGTGCGAGGCCGCCGGGTCCCTGCACAGAACTCCTGCCATCTTGGCCGGCAGGGACGGCGTGGACAGGGCAGCCGGAAAGACATTTTGGTGAATGAAGCAGGCTTCCCCTACCCGGAGGCCACCATGTGCGCTGTGTGCGAGCGGCTCGGCCAGCCGGGTTGAGGGAGAGCCCCCCCTCCCCCATTTCTCTCTCCACATCATCAGGTACGTGGAACTCTCCAGGCACGGAGTGGCAGCCCATCAATAAACACCCCGTTGTGGGCCGGGGCACCAGCAGTGAGCATATGAACACCATTGACTGGCCGTATAACAGCTGACTACTTGATAGGGAATGTGGAAGGGGTCAGTGTCATTGTGCCTGCTCAGAAGATAACCCCGGGCTCCATTCTAATACTTACCTCCGCATGGGGACACTGCAAACACAGTGACTCTGGAAGAGGTCCAGGAATACATGGACTCCTTCCCATTGCCCAAGCTGTGCACTTCAGACAAGGCACTGCTAGAGGGTCCCTTAACATTAGACAAAATAGAACAAGCCATTTCGGATCTGCGAACAGGCAAGACTCCAGGATCGGACGGCATCCCAGCCGAACTTTACAAAGCGTTCAAGACAGTTGGCTCCCAAGTTACTGTAGGTGTGTGAGAGGTGAACTGCCAGACACCATGAAGAAGGTGATAACTGACCTGTTCAAACCTCAAACCCCCTCAGGACCCTGCTTCTTACCGCCCCCGATCACTAATTAACACAGATGCTAAAATATATGCTAAGGTCATCACCAACCGTCTACTCCGCATATGAACAAACTCGTTCATACAGATCAATCAGGCTTTATTCCTACCCGCTCCATGGCTCTGAATCTTCGACGATTTTTCGCATCCCCTCACAGCTGGATCAAATGCTAAGGCGGCTTTGATCACCTTGGACACTGAAAAAGCTTTCGACTCTGTGTCCTGGAACTATGTTTTCTATCCTGGGTAAAATGGGGTTTAGCCCAATGTTCATGTGCTATATGCGTTTATTGTATAAGAACCCGGCGGCAGCAATCGGAACGAATAAAACACTGTCACCCTCCTTCAACATGGGCAGGGGCATCCGTCAAGGATGCCCCCCTGTCCCCTATTATATTTGCGCTTGCGATAGAGGTTATGGCGGGCAAAATAAGACACAAGCACACGTACAAAGGCATTCGTACCAGAGGGTCTCTCCAACTCCTTTCACTGTATGCCGATGACACAATGCTATATGTTAGAGATCCGGAAACTCGCATACCCCCGATAATGCAGGAGATAAATACATTCTCGACGTATTCTGGATACAAAATTAACCAGCCCAAGTCTGAAATCATCCCACTAACGCAACCACTGTACAGACACAAGCTATGTCCGGTTTTAAGTGGTAACCCACTTCAGATCGATTATTTGGGTATAATAATGGCTATCGGCCCATACTTACTACATTAAGAACATAAGCTAAAAGTTTGGGACAAACTCCCGATATCCCTGTACGGGCGTGTGGCTCTGCTCGAAATGGTGGTGGTACCGAAACTATTATACCTGTTCTGTGGCACCCCATATGGCCTGGCAGAGACTTCTTCCAAAAATTGCAGAAAATCGTCTCCAATTTTTCTGGGGTGGGAGAACAGTGAGTTGTCAGTGGCCCAAGATGTGCGAAAGGTACGATATGGGGGGGTTGGTGGCCCCGGATTTTGTAATATATTTTGACACTGCACAGGCACACTTCACGAAGTACTTGTCAGACATGGCGGAGAAACCTGCACATGTACACGCAGAGAAGTTTGCCGTCGCTCCCGTGAACGTACAAGTGAAGCCATATGCAAAAGCGACACGGGAGAGATTGACCCGGTTAACTCAGCGCTACGTGCCTGGACTAGGTTATTCAACAGGGTGGGATGCGAGAACCCCTAATGGCGATTCAACTCCCTGTGGCAATACCCCGATCTAAAGCCCAATTTTGACACAGCATTACAACGTAAATGGGACCCTAATAGAGAAATGCTGCTGGGTGACCTTTACCCAGAGGGCAAATTTGCGTCCTTGACAGACGTGCAGAATAAAGTGGGAGCAGGCCTCACCACGATAGTGCAATGTCACCAACTTAGGGTGGCCTGCAAATGCAAGTGGCCCACATTCCCAGAGGCCCCCCATGTACACCAATTCCTGACAGAGGTCATGGCTCAGGAGGCCTTTACGGGTAACATCTCTAGTTTATACAGAGCTGTTCAGAAGCACACTCTGTCCAAAAACACTGAGACAGAGGTGGGAACGAGACCTAGGCATTTCTATAGCAGACCCCCAGTGGGCCAAGTACTGCCAATACACTTAATCTATCTCGATCAACTCCAACTTCAGACCGATTCAATTTAAAATGCTAAATCACCTACACATAACCCCGAATAAAATCTCCAATTTTGATTCCACCAAAATAGTAACATGTCCCAAATGTCATACAAAATCGGCAAATTCCATACACATGTATTGTTACTGCCCCAGTCCTCCCCACCCCCCCGTTAGGAGCTTTTGGGAAGACGTAGCCAGACTGACTAGTGATATGCTTGGTGTGAACATTCTGGCCACGCCACAGAAATACTTGCTGGGGGACATAGGTAAGGCCTCAAAAGCCCGCCGATTCTTTGCCATTGCTGGAGCGGTAGCCAAGAGAAACATACTTCAGGCCTGGAAGTCTAGAATGGCTCCCACCCTACAGACCTGGCTCTGAGACTTGATATACGTGCAAGAGAACGAAGAAAGCTATGTTAATAGTGTTACAGCTACATGCAAAAAGCACACCTATTTGGATATCCGCCACTGGTGACCGGGTTTCACACGCTCACTGTCATAAAGTACCAAAGTATTGACTGAAAAGGATACGGTACTCAAAAGGATACAGATGGTAGGGTCTTCCGGATCCCTGTTCACACGATTTGATAATTGTGAAGTCAAGTTTAGACCTTCCAAATGATACAACTCTCTGACTGATAAAACAGGCAGAGAGATGGATCACTGGAAAGGGCGTGGGTAATGTATAGGAAGTCAGCCTAGAACAAAATAAAGTATCATAAGAAACTGCCCCAAATTGACTCTCTTTGATAGAACAGTATTTGACATTAATGCACACACTGACCTTATGTCTAGGGCAGAAGAATCCAGCAGAAGTCTCTTGAGGAAAATCCAGAAGTAGAACAAACGACAAGGAAGGGAAGATTAGTAAGGGAGACTTATCCCGAACGGAACAAGGCTCACGCTAGATACCGGGTTGATGCGCCACAGGATAGCGTCCAAAGTACTGTTCACTGTCACCTTCCAACAGTCCTTGAAAAGCTTCCTTCCCACGTAGAGAAAAGTATAGAAATGAATAAATCCCCCTGTTAATATCACAGGTGCAGGAGTTGGAAATAGCGCCCTTTTATGGTATAAACAAAGTACACGCGGTTCTGAACAGCCGCAAAGAAAATAGGGTGCGCGTGTGGATTTACACGCGAATAGGATTCACGCAGTCCAGGCCAGCCGCGCTTGAAAACAACGTGTGCGTGTGGAATTACACGCGAACAGGATTCACACAGTCCAGGCCAGCCGCGCTTGAAAATAGCGTGCGCTTGTGGATTTGCACGCGAACAGGATTCACGCAGTCCAGGCCAGCCACGCTTGAAGATAGCGTGCGCTTGTGGATTTGCACGCGAACAGGATTCACGCAGTCCACGCCAGCCGCGCTTGAAGATAGCGTGCGCTTGTGGATTTGCACGCGAACAGGATTCACGCAGTCCACGCCAGCCGCGCTTGAAGATAGTGTGCGCTTGTGGATTTGCACGCGAACAAACAGCTCCAGGAATCAGCGTGTGGCGGAAAACACGCAATAGAAGGCCCAGGAAGCAGCTGAGGAAAACTGCAAGGACGCAGATCGGAGGTTCAGCTACACAACGCCAAATGATTCGATCAGAAGCAGCGAGTGAAGTTTCCACGCTGCTTATATACGTAATGCCGTAGTTCACGTGGCGAAGCAGAATACACGTGAAGTTAGCGACGTGAAAAGTACAGACGTCGTTTTCCCGGCAACGTATCGAACAACCGCCATTTGGAATAGAACGGTCTAGCTGTTCTATGAGCGTAAGAGGTAGAACCACATCCAGCATGCATGACACTCACACCAAGGCAAAACGCACACAATCCATGTTACCCCTCGATGGTACCGTTGAAGACGACTGCACCCGCAGGCTTTTCGAAATCTTCGGCGAAACCTCTGGACTCTACGCTTCCGCCTCCGCTTTTAGTGCATCATCTGAAGTCTTCAACTTCCCAGGGTGCTTGCCCCCAAATATTTGGCACCTGTTTCCGACACTTCAAATGCATGTCATCTGGTAAAACTCACCCTAAATTAAGGTAGGCGTTGTACACGCAGCCTGATTCCCATGTTTCTGGCCCCCAGGCTCCTCCAGATTTACCTTGGGGGTATTTCAAGGCCTCTTTCTTGCTGTCCGAGCCCTTATAGGGTCGGAAAGGTCCTGTTCAAGAGGAGGTAGCTTTCCCACTCCCTGGCACTTCAACTACAGGGACTTGGACAATGTTGGAGGAATGTATGGAAAAGGTGTCCGAGTATATTGATTTCTTTGACAGATTTGATAAAAAACTCATAAGAGGACTCCTCCCTTAGATTAGGACCACAGGTCCTTCAAGTCACCGACACTTCAGCCCTCAGTTTTCCACCCTTCCTCTCTTGTATATCACCTGACTGACCCATTAGGGGATATGTTTCAAGAGAATCAATATGATCAGTCGGAAGAATTATATTATGTCCCTGATTAGGGAGCCGACCCCCAAGACCCAGACGCATGGCTTGATGTCACGGATGGCCAGGGGGCTTGGTCCACTACTCCCACATCTGAGGCAGAGCCTGACATCTTTGTAGACGCCATGCCTGTCGTACAGTCCTGAGATGCTTCTCCTATTGAGGACCAGCTGTTCTTTAACAATGTTGTTAAAAAGGCAGTGGATCACTTCAAAATACTCACTGAAGAGGCGTTGCCTGACTCTAACTTTGTGAAGGATATCCTCAAAGAGAAAAAGCCTGTCAGTCAATCAATCCCACCTCTTAATTCAATAAAGAAGCGCATCGCCCCTTCTTTACTCACTTCTCCCTGACCCGGGCAGTTAACCACCGCATTGAGAAGATGTTCAGGCCTGCTCCTTCGGACCTTCTTTATATTCGGGAACACTCTATTCCTTATTCATTGGTGATCACCACAACAGGAAGCGTGCAGGTGTTCCTTTGTCATCAGTGGAGTCTCCTCCCAAGAAGGACCGTAAAAAATGATATTCCTTAGTCAAAATAATGTCTCTTGCGGCCTATAATAACCACATTGTGAATAATGCCTCCTTGGTAGCCAAGTCACAGCTGCTTTCTATTGTTCAAGAAGGATGGCAAGACACCCAAAATATTTTTAAAAAGTACTTTGCCCTCTGCCAAGACAGCTGGAAAAATGTTAGCTGAAGGGACTCTTCTAAAGCGCCACGCTTGGTTGAAGAACTCTGGTTGCAAACCCGAAACACATGCCTCCCTTATCAACAAGCAGGTTGCAGAGTTGGTTTTGTTTGGAAAAACGGTCGACAGCGCACTTGAACTGGCGAAGAAAGAACACAACACGCTACAGTCTTTGAATCTAATCTCCAGCAAGCCGTACATGCAGCGCAAGGTTTTTAACACCCACCGCTCCTTTCGGGGGCAATCTTTTTCCCGATGCGCACTGGCCTCTTATGGCACTGGAGTTTATCCCTTGTACTCCAATCAAGGATCGTCCACTGTCTAGCAAGCTCCTCAACAACAGGGGTTTCAGCGTGTTAAAGGGGTAGGAATGTAGCTGCCAGAGGCTGCCCTACCCCGGCCAACAAATAGTCCAAGTCCCCTCCCAAGCATCTCCAATAGGAGGTTTGATAACATACTTCACTCACGCATGGGAGGGAATTACTTCAGACTAGTGGATGCTCAAGACAGTGCCGAGGGATACTGTATCAAGTTGCTCAAGACCACTCAGTACCACCCACCAAGGACAAGAAGAATATCTCCAGACCATCTCCTTATTCTTCAAGCCGAAGTGGAAGCTCTTCTTCAAAAGGGAGTGAAAGAACTTGTCCCAGATCATCAGGTAAACAAGGGTATGTATTCAATATACTTCCTTGTACCCAAAAAGGATCTAACCATGCACCCTGAATTAGATCTGCGTCCGCAATTTCAAGCCTGAAAGGTTCAGGATGACAACTCTGCAGGAGGTAATTCCACCGCTGAAGCATATGGATTACATGACCACCATGGATATGAAAGGTGCATAGAAAGTACCTGAGGTTCAATATGGAGGACACTCCCTATCAATTTAAAGTACTCTCCTTTGGCACTGCCACAGCCCCAAGGGGTTTTACTAAGGTTCTGGCAGCGACAGCAGCTCACTTGCACAGACAGTCCATTCCGGTGTACCCTTATCAAGACGACTGGCTCATAACAGGAGACCTGCTGCAAGCGTGTCTAGAGAACACCCAAAAGACTATAGCCCTACTCTTTCAACTGTGCTTCTCTATCAATGAAAATAAGTCAAGCTTTGTCCCCACCCAAGTAAAACAATTTCTGGGAGCACTAATTCGAACTGAAGGCAGCCTTGTCTCCCCTTCCACGAAAGGGTCCAAAACATGTTGTTCCAGATCCTTCAATATGTAGCCAGTCGATAACCGTACGGAGGGCAATGCGGCTATTAGGATTGATGGCATCCTTCATTTTTCTGTTACCATATGCCTGTGTGTGCATGCGTCCTATGCATGAGTGGCTCTCGAGCCAGTGGTGTCAAGCAAAGCGGTCAGTGGTACGATCTTGTGGTTTTCTCGAAAGCCCTTACTCTATCACTGCAGTGGTGGACAAGGGGAAACCATTCCAAAAGGGGCATTGTTCACGACCCCTGCAGTAGAGGCCGCTCTGACCGCAGACTCATCCCTGGCAGGGTGGGGAGCTCACCTTCTCCACCAGACAACAAATGACACATGGTCACAATCTGTAGCGAACAAACCTGTTGGGTCTTTAAACACTACTAGTAGCTCTTAACAGCTTTTCAACAACTGCAAAGGAAGACTGTTCTAGTCCTGACAGACAGCACCACGGCCATGTTTTACATAAACAAGCAGGGAAGAACTCGCTCTCTTGGGCTGTCCAAGCTTCCCCAAAGCTTTTGGAAATGGGCACTCGTGCCACAACAAGTTCCAGGCAAACACAATCTTCTTGCAGAGCTCAGCATAGACGTTCAGCTAACTGTATAACATTAGTGGCATTTACACAAACACATTTTGCGCAACGTCTTTACAGAATGGAGACATCCAGACATCAACCTCTTTGCTACATTGCAGAATGCACAACTCCTAGACTACACCTCCAAGTATCCCCAAAAGATGTCCAAGGGGAACGGTTTCTGGATCAAATGGTCAGGGAAATTTGCTTACGCTCCTCCCCCACCCCACAACTCCTCTCCTCAACAGGATAATTCACAAGATGCGCCAGGAATAAGTTCAACTAATCCTTATAGCACCAATTTGGGCTTGTCAATCATGGTTCTCGCATCTCACGAGAATGTCACTTTGCCCTCGAGTGAAACTGCCTTGCCCCTACATCATGCTGTCCCAAGATCAGGGGACAAATCTGCACCCATTCCCTAGAACGCTCAATTTAGCAGCTTGGCTCCAGTAGTCCTAGAGTTCAGGCTTTTCTAACTGCCTCAAAGATGTATGGATATTCTTAAAGATGCACATAAACCAAATACCAGACAATGTTATTCCAGTAAATGGAGATGTTTTGTCATTTGGTGTGGTACTCGTAACATCAACCCAATTGATTGTTCACACATACACATAGTCCTTTACGTAACTCACCTCTTAGAGTTGGGACTAGATTTTAACGCACTGAAGGTAGACCTTGCTGCCCTTTCTGCTTACACCACCTCTGAAATCAAGGTTTTCATGGAAAGGGTGAAAAGACGTAATTCACCTATTTCTAATCTAACACCTGGATGGGACTTCAATGTCGTCCTTCCTAAGCTTATGGGCCCTCCTTTTGAGCCAATGCACAAAGCTAGGCTTAAGGCTCTCGCCTATAAGACAGCTTTTCTGGTGGCCATTTCTTTGATTAAAAGGGTAAGTGAACTGCAGGCGCTCTCACTTCAAGACCGATTTTGTTACATTCATAAGGACAACGTGGTTGTACACACATCCCTGCTTCGCACATAAATGAATCTCCAAGGTCCATGTAAACCGGTCCATAGAACGTCCATCTTTCTTTCGGAATTCTATTAATTAAGCTGAAAGAAGCCTCCATACACCATATGTTAGGAGAGCCGTAATGTAAAACAAAACCACTTCAGAAGACCAGATCAATTCTTTGTCTCCATTGCCACTGGTAGGGAAGGGGATCCTGCCTCTAATTTGGCAATCTCTACATGGATCGTTAAATGTATCCAAATGTGTTACTCTCTGTCGAACAGAGCTTTACCTTTTACATCTAGAGAAAATTCTACTCGAGGTGTAAGAGCTACTACAGCCTTAATTGCAAATATTCCTCTAGATGTTATTTGCAAGCTAGCTACCTGGAGTTCTGTTCACACCTTTACACAACCTTATTGCTTAGATACACCTTCGAAGACTGATAACATGTTATAACAGAATTCTTTCATAGCTGGTCACCTATGGTATGGAAGGCTAATGTTGGATAAAATGCTACGATATCCTAAGGCTTTTTCTGTCTTGCTGTTGGAGTTTCTTTTAATGTTTGATGCAAAGCCTGATGGGGCATTTGTGTATTGGTTTTAGAAATGGTGTTTACAACATGTGAGAATTCGAAAATAGAAAAGCCCAATGTCATGACTATTTTAGTTTGATGTTTTTTTCCTGACAAAGTTTGAAATATCTCCTCCAGTATCGTAATCCGGGGTAGCTGGTGAATTTTGAGACCAGTGGGGATTAACAGCTCCATGTTTTATTGAGCAAGTGCACGTTTTGATCCCTGCACACTGCCATGGCAGTTTGTGGGATTTGTTTCCTCCATTAAATATTTGTGGAAAATGTTTTGCGTTTTATGGCACTCGTTTTCCAAAGTGCTGGATTAAAAAACAAATTGACATTTTAAGCACTTTTGAAATATTCTGGTTATGGTTTTGATGTGGCCTCCTCACACTAGCTTTCACTTTCCCACCCTGCCCCTTCCAATTAGTTCTCAGTCCTGCTATCGCTGGGATCTACTTGGAAGGGGCATGATGGTAAGATGAAGGTACCCAGATATTACAGTCGCAGCAAGGCAATTCCATAAATTAATCGGGTACACTTACATACCATCATTTTTCCTAGTATTTATTGAATAAGCATCCCCACGGCACAAGGCATATGGGGCAAGATCATTGCACTAAAATTCTTCTTCAAAAACATGCACTAAGCTTGGTCATGCATGCACGGCCACATCTGTGCTTGCCACAGCCCCTCGCTTACCCGCGCTTTTTGCTACCCAGTCCTCTTCTCCACTTGAACTGTGTCGACATGCATCAAACACTCTTCACATTGTTTTTGTATGTAAAAGTGAGTTGTGTGGCTGAATTAGTTTTGGGGCAGACAACTATTCCTTTTCAGAGGGCTACATTCCACATTCGGGAGATTGGAAGAACCTTTCCAGACTGCTGTGTTTATGAATTGGATGACAACTTCCGTATAAACGAAGAAAAAACACCTAAGAGGTCTGGGTTTTTTGTAACTTCTCAACACCTGTATTATGTTTTGGATTTACTTTACTCCTAGTAACGTAATCCAACTCTTAAGCTTTGGGAAAGCATGTTTAAGTGAAACACATGTTGGCTTAACCTTAACTGTTGTGTCTAATATTACAATTAACTCGTCACCTTAGAATACAAATTACAAAAATCAAAGAGTATAGAACAGAGTAGAAGTTCAGCATTATGCCAAAAAACAAATCCCTGTTGAGTTTGTATACAATTGTATATAGCAAACATGCGCATCCAATAACCCTCTCTCTCCAGGCACAATTCATCTTTGTCAGGATAATGTACCACATCTCCTTGGGTTTAGCTACCAACAACAAAGGACACCTACCACAGGAAATAAGCTTTGACAAATGCAATAGGTTTGGCTTTGTTAATGTAAAGGAAAAGATTGTGTAAAGCCCCTGCAGGACAAAAGAAATTATTACTCCATGCATTTACAAAGCCATACCTAATGACTTTGTCAATAGATATTGAATATGGTCAATATTACAGCACAACTGATTGTCTCTATAGCATTGAAAGTATTAGCCAGTAATGGAACCTAGAAATGTGGCTTGTGCGTAAAGAGATCAACAAAATCACAGATTGGACCACTTGATTGTTTATTTAATGCTCTGGTTATCTTTTTCAACGTACCCTGCTGGGCACACATTTGTACTTCTGTTCAAATGGAGTGTTGGGTTAACTCTTAATTCATTGGGGAAACATTCAAATTGCAAGTAAAGGTCTCAACTGTGCGCTTATGCCCACATAAAAGTCTTGTGAACGGACCAAGCTGCAATGCACAGTTCACAAAAAAGGTGTACCCGCTAACACCTAATATTTGGAACAGCAGTTTGAAGTTGTGACATGCTTTGCGCTCTTCCCTTTATTCCATTGTCTAATCTTTGGCCAAATAAACTGATACTATGTATTCAAATGGAATTATTTATTATATTGGAGCGTCAGCCGACACGTGTTTCGACTACAGCATCGTTTTCAAGGCTATCTTCTTATTTTGCATAGTTATATATCATCTCAATTTGAGATGGCGCTGTGAGGATTATGCCTAATACATGGCAATTTTATTGTCAGGTGACCAAATGAATTATATTCATGTACATGAGTTGAAGCAAAATCTATCCGACGGCAGCTTGAATCCTCGCCGTTATAGTGTTAGATTGACTAAATAGGAAGCCTATTTGTATGGGCTTAATCCCTGTGTGGCTGTAAGTACTTACAGCCACACAGGGATTAAGCCCATACAAATTGAGATGATATATAACTATGCAAAATAAGAAGATAGCCTTGAAAACGACGATGTAGTCGAAACACGTGTCGGCTGACGCTCCAATATGATAAAGAATTCCATTTGAATACATAGTATCAGTTTATTTGGCCAAAGATTAGACAATGTGACGCGCTTTGCGCTCTTCTCTTTATTCCAACGTGCTCTAATTCATTGGGGTTTGTGAAAATATAGCTGTATTCCTTTTAGCCCCATTTTGACAGAATTCCATCAGCGCTTGACAGAATTCCATCGGCAAAGATCTACTCTCTGGAATTATTTTTAAGAACAAAGCAGAGGTGGCCTCTGCCAGAAAGTGTGATTTTACAAGTGGCATCACTGGATGATCTTGTGGCTGGCATCTAGCCCCACTTGTAACGAAAAGTTTGTATTTTGGTGGTTTGCCAAGTTATCACTAATTCCTTGTATCCATGACGTAGACAAAGGAGACAACAAACTGGTGAAGAACAGGATTGACTACTGAGCGAAGCAAAGCATCAAGGAGGAAGTCTTCAAAATGTTATTTCTCTGGGTAATTGAGCCATCCAACAGTTCGTGGGCTAGCCTTGTGGCACTTAAACTCAACAAGACTAGCCACAAGGTAACACCTCAAGCTTGCTTATGCGTGGGTAGCCGAAGGTGCAATTCCGTCACCAAGATATAGATGCACGCCCCATTCCAGGAGCCGACAAGCTCATTCATAAGTGCTGAAGAACATGACATTGTAAACATAAACAACCTTCAAATTAGACAATATAGGGCAAGATGCCTTGCGTAAAGCGATTGGAGGGCATTGTTTAACCTTTGAAGCCTAAGGCCAGTATTTACATATTTCCAAATTACCTAGCATACTCTTGATGGCAGAATGTAGGGGGATGTGTGTTGAGTCAGTATTTTTGGATCGGAGGGTTTGGAGATTCTTTTTGCCATTGGTAGAAGTTTTGTTTGAGCATTGGAGTACATAGTTTCACTGAAGAGATGGTTTCGATGGCCAGAGGAGTCCCTTGCAGCAAAGTGGGTGAAAAAAAACAGGAGGAAGCACAAGGGCTGTAGGGACTGATGGATTGTGAATGAATGAGGAGCAGATCATTTGAGAGGGAGAGTACAGCGAGGTAGATGGGGGATTTATAGACTTGCATCAGGAAGAGTGATTTTGCAAAGAGGGGCATCCAGCTTTGTGACGATGGGGAGAGGTGAGAGTGCCTGTTACAAAGTCCAAGGAATCTGTGCAGGAGGGCACAAGAGTAGATGAGACCAAGAAGTAGGCCTGCACAGTATTTTACTGATCACAATAGTAGTGAGAAGGGTTTTGGTTGAGTGGTGCATGATGTGTGGGTGGAATTTTCTAAAGTTTAGGATGATGAACTTGTAGAATTTCAGGGTGCTGCCAAGTGCGCTCCAATGTTTTGAGCTATGGGCTGAGGGGGTGATGAGCTCAGGAGGAAAGGAGTTGTGGGGTGGCGTAGCAGGCAGGGAGAAAGAGGAATTCCGTCGTTTCTAATGAGGCAGTGTAGAGCATTTCAGTTGCGGATGGCGGGGAGGCAGTTTCTTTATGCATTTGGAGCTTCAAGGTGTGAAGAAGGGGGAGGGAGTAAAATATCAGAGTGTTGTTAGTGAAGAGGTGATAGTTCAGGCTAAAGAAAGAAATTAATTTGTAGTGGAAGGAGGTGAGTGGGCTTAGGACTGATCTTTTTATAACGCACCCATGTGAAGATGGGGAAGTAGTGTTCCGCGTGATGGGCCCAACCTGTCAAGTGCTGTGTCTTTGAATCCAAAGAGAGAGTTTGAAGGAGGGGGAGATGATCCGACGGGTCAAAGCCAGTGGGACAGTCAAAGGATGAGACTGGAGCAACGTTGCTCATCTATAAGAGAATTGGTTACATGCATGAGCACAGTCTCCAGATTGGAGGGGGTCAGCAAGTGAGTGTACCTCGAGATAGTGGACTATGTGGTTACAGACCATTCATTCTGGAATTATATAGTGTTGGGGAAGGAGAGAGACTGGTCTGTAGATTGAGGGGTTGTTGGGTCAGAATACTTTTGTTTCTTTAGAAGAGGTATGACTGTGCCTGTTTGGAACAGAGTGGGAAGATATCAGTTCGAAGAAATCGATTGAAGAGGGAGGGGATGTGAAACAGAGTGGTGAAAGTTTCTTAATTTGTGGGACAAAAAGGGTCATTTGGATGATAGGATCGGTAGAAGTTCACTGGGGAGATGGAGGACAATTCAGATAGGGGGGAGTGTGGAGAAGATGGAAGGAGGGGAACATAAGGAAGGGTGTTGGAGAAATTGAAGTTGGACAAGGTGTCTGGTATTTTCATGGTTGTAGTGGAGAAGTGCGAGGTAAAATAATTTTCAGGGAGCGAAAGGAAACCAAGCAGTTCTTGGGTGGAGGGCAACACATATCCTGGATGGTCTTGGATTGTTTGCGAGGGTTTGAGCAGAAAGGGCAAACCGGATTAGTGTAATGTGAGGATTTGACTATATTGAGAGCTGTGGTCCGAGTTGTCTGACAATGAGAAGACTACTTTCTCCAGCATGAGGTCTGGCATGGATTCACATGCTCCTGAATATTCCCTGTTGTCAGGCTGGGAATCCTCGGTAAAAGAACAAATTAGTTTCAGTTTCATTTCTGAGCTGTCTTTCTCTTAACAACCAATCACTGAGCTCTGGGTCATTCTCCCCCAGCCAATGACTGCCCTCTACCTAAGCCCCTCCTCAGGCAGCCATCTTCAGATTTTTACTGCAAGTTCAAGTGTTGGGAGTCCTCGTGCTTAGCGCTTGAGCTTTTTTCTGCGTTTTCACTTCTGATTAACGGGGATCAGTTTTTCTGATTTTTCAGCGCCCCTCAAGGGCGAATTTCATCAAGGCTTCCAGAAGATTCTTCAAGGGCTACATCGCATGGATCATGGTGGACGAGAAGAAGGAATCCCCCTCTCTTTTCAAGCTTTGTACTGACTGCGGTCTGTGGAATGTTTATATGGATGATAAACATTCCCAATGCCTTTACTGCCTGAACCCGACGCACAAGGTGGAAGATTGCGCATTTTGCCGTGAGCTCTCAACTTGCACAAAGAAGGATCAGCGTAGACAGCTGAAGGAATGGCTACAGGCCAAAGCCTGTGCACTGGGTGTGTCCCAGGAGCATCCCTGTCCCGGATCTGGGAATGCTGAGCAGGCTTCTAAGTCCTTTTGAGGGTGCCCCTCCCTCGGGGTCCAACAAAAGGCTAAGCTCTGTAGCGGGCTCCTCTGTGGCCAGGGCGCGTCCGACGTCTCCAGCGACTTCAGTCAGCTCTCAGGGTCGTCGTCCAAAAGGAAGTTGGACCATCCGTGCAAACTCAAGGTGGCCCGGGAGACGGCCAAGGAGAAGTCCAAGACCAACCTGCTGGAGAAGGCCAAGGGGGACCGAGGCTCTGGCCCTCCCCCTAAGGACAATGCCAAGGAAGACAAGGTGTCGGGGACGACCAAGGCCAAGCAAGACAAGGGAGTGGTCCTGACCGTGAAGGCCCAGGTGCACCTGACTAAGGCCCTGCCTTCCATCAAGGTGGTGGTGGCGTCCCCTTTCGCAGGCTGCAGAGGCGGACCTGCAGGGCGCACTCCCGAAGGCAAGAGTGTCACTCCCTGCCAGGAGGGAGTCTTCATTCCAGCCCATAGAGAAGACCCCGGAGAAGAAGATGCCGATCAACTGCCTGAGACCGTCCCCTCTGGAGGCGAAGAGGGGTGGAGGAGGCACGAAGGTCCTCCAGGGCACGGATATCTCCTCAGAGGAACAGCCTTCAGACCATCCAGGAGGAGGGGAATGTCGGGATCGGACCCTACGACGAGGGCCCGACGAAGGAGACTATGAAGACGGCGACGAGGATACGGTCGAGGAAGGCGACAGAGAGCTGCAGGTTGACCAGGGCCTGGGCTCTCTGCCTGCACCCCAGCTTCCTATTCCACCTCCGCCTCAGCTGCCACCTAGAGACCTCTGTTGCACGCTACATACTCTGGTCTCCGAGATACAGATGAAGATGCGTATTGAGCCGGCGGCCCCTCCCACTGTGCTGGTGACTGCTGACCCTCTGGCAAAAGGGGAACCGCCGGCCAAAAAGAGGAAGAGGCACCCACTGCCTCCTTGCCACCCATCGCCACCCTCTTCTCTCTTGCCCCCCACCCCCAAGGGATGAGACAGACCCTAACACGGCGACGACGGCGATGAACTCCAGGTCTTCGGAGCTCTTCTAGCTTGCTCGAGAGGAGAAGGAGGGCTTCTTGTACCAGTGCCGCGAGGCAAAGAGACCATCCTTTCAGTCCCATTCTTGGATGACATTTGGGACAAAGGCCTGTCTTTAAAGAAGAACCCTTCTACGGCCCCTGCGAAGAGGGGTCTCCTTGAGAAGTACAGAGTGCCGGACTCTGTGCCGAAGTGCTTGTGGGCCCAACCATTACTAGATTCGGTCTCGGCAGCGGCCAAGAAGTCGTTGGGCGCTTCATCCTCGGCAGCGTCCACCCCTCCGGACAGCGAGGGGAAGAAGTTCTATGCTGTGGGACGACGTGTTATCTACTCTGCAGCGTTGACCATCAAGGCTGCCAACGCACTCGCTATCGTAGCGCGCCACGATCGGGAGCTGTGGTTCAAGATCGCTCCCATCCTGGACTTGTATTGGAAATTCTGCAAGAAGGCGAGGTGGCGTTTGGCCACGCCATCATAGTGGCCACAGACATAGCCGACGTAGGATTTCTACCAGATGGGCAACAGCGTCTGCCTTCGTCGTCGTGGCTGGCTCAAGGCCACCAACTTTCGACAGGACGTTCCAACGAGGGTTTTGTACATGCCCTTTGACAGAGACAATCTTTTCGGGAATGCTGTAGATGAGCTTCTACAGTCATCAAGGCGGACACGGAGACCGCATGTGCCCTGGGCATGCTACAGCACCGACGGCCATCCTTTCGATCCTCAGGAGGTGAATCTCCCCGTACTGCCAAGGGGTACAGCGGGAGATCCTCTTTGTACCGGCAACCTTCCCGTTCCTCGGCTCAAGAGACCAACAGGGGCTGTTCCAAGGCTTTCGGAGGAGGACGTTGTTGTTGCCAGGGACCCCAAGGTGGCCTGTCGACATCCAAGCAGGAATGAACTGGCCGTGACATCGGTCCCCCACCCGCACACCCTAGTGGGAGGCCGGCTGGCGAACTTCATCAGCGTGTGGAAGACCATCTCTACTGACTGTTGGGTGCTGGACGCTCTCGCCCACTGACACACCCTGGAGTTTCAACAGAAGTGTTTCCAAATACCACCGGTGGCCCTTCAGGAAAACCACATCCCTCAGCTGCTGCTGGAGGTTCGGGCCATGCTAAAGAAAGGGACGATAGAGCTTGTCCCAAAGCGGTTCCGGGGCTCGGAGTGTACTCAAGGTACTTCCTCGTGAAAAAGAAGACCAGGGGCTGGAGGCCCATTCTCGACTTCTGACGACTGAACAAATACATCAAGTCCCAGAAGTTTTGAATGGTCACACTCAAGCAGCACGTGCTCGGACAGCTAGAAAAGGGGGACTTTCTGTTGTCGTTGGACCTGGAGGATGCATACTTCCATATCCCAATCCACAAGGGACAGCGCAGGTTTCTGCGCTTTGTCGTTCAGCGGAAGCATTGCCAATTCAAGGCCCTTCCCTTCGGATTGAAATCGGCGGCAAGGGTCTTCACCAAGTGCCTGGCGCTAGTGGCGGCACATCTGCGACTGCAAGGGATCCACGTCTACCGTTGCTTGGACGACTGGCTAGTCCGGGCCAGCTCAAGGAACATCGCTGTCGACCACGCAGCGAGGACCGTCCGCCTACTGACGGATCTGGGGTTCTCTGTGAATTATACTAAGTCCTGCTTGACTCCATCGCAGGACGCGCTGTTTCTGGGATACCGGCTCAATGGTGTCATGCCTGGCATCGCCGTTGGAGAAGAGAGTGGTGGCCATCCTGGGTAAGATGCAACGGCTGCTCGCTCTAAAGATCGCCACGGTGAGGGCCATCATGTCTCTGCTCGGCATGATGTCGTCATGCATTTACCTCATCGGACTCTGCAGGCTATGAATGCGGCCACTGCAGGAGTTCCTCGACGCTCGTTGGATTTTAGTGTTTCCGGAAGCTTCCAGGACAAGAGCGTGTTCAACAAGAGGTTCCGTCAGGCGATAGGATGGTGGGGCGTGCGCTCTCATCTGACCGGTGGCGCGGATTTCCAGACCCCACCACATCAGGAGATGGTAACGATGGATGCCTCCCTGGAGGAATGGGGAGCCCACACCGGAAGTCTTCACGCCAGAGGCCTGTGGCTGCCAGAGGAAAAGATGTTGCGCATCAACCTGCTGGAGCTATGGGGGCGTTTTGGGCCCTCAAATCGTTCCTGCCATCCCTCAAGGGCAAGGTGGTGTGGGTCTTTACTGACAATACCACCACAATGTTTTACATCGGAAGGCAGGGGGGCACCAGGTCCCCCGCGCTCTCCAGGTCCCCCGGGCTCTCCAAGGAAGCTCGGGACTAAACGCATTGGGCTGTCACTCGGGGGATGTTCCTCATCCCATTTCATCTTGCAGGAGTCAAGAATACGGTCTGCGACTCTGAGCAGGGAACTTCGCTCGTGCCACGAGTGGGAGCTTCGGCAGGACCTAGTGGAGAATCTGTTCCGCAAATGGGGCAATCCCCAGATCGACTTGTTTGCGACGGCGATGAACACCAAGTGCCAGAGGTTTGCCAGCAGGTTTCCTCAGCATGGGAGTATGGGGGACGAGTTATCTTTCCCTTGGGAAGGCCTCTTTCTGTATGCGTTCCCTCCGTTGCCGTTGTTACTTCGAGTCATCAATCTACTCAAGCAGTGTTGGTGCCAGATGATCCTGGTCGCACCCGCGTGGCTGAGGCAGATCTGGTACCCGCACCCTCTCAGCATGTTGACGGCACCACCAGTCAAGCTGCCAGTGGTCGTGGATCTTCTCGCCCGGGAAGGAGGCTCCATTATTCACCACGATCCAGGGTCTCTGAACCTGAAGGCCTGGCTCCTGCAGCGCTAGAATTCAGTGGCTATGATCTCCCGGCGGACTACAAGGAAGTTCTCGCCAAGGTTAGAGCATCGTCTACTTTGAAATGCTACGGACTCAAGTGGAAGAGACTTGCTATTTAGTGTTCCAAGAAGATCGACCCACTGAGGGTCAAGGCTCCTCAGGTACTTCCATATTTGCTGTAGTTGCCCAAATCGGGACTGGCCCACGCCTCCATCAAGGTTCATCTGGCAGCTATCTCCCGCTACACCAGATCCCCAGGACGACCATCTTTGGGGTTGCACCAGTTGGTCAACGAATTTGTCAAGGGACTATTCTGCCGGTGAAGGCTCCGGCCCCGGCATGGGAGCTCAAAGTGGTGCTTACTAGGCTCATCTGCGCCACTCAAGTTTTTGTCCTGGAAGCGTTTCTCATGGCCATCACCTCTGCACGACGAGTGGGGGAGATGCAGGCCCTCTCATGTAAACCACCTTACTTGACTTTCCACGAAATTAGGGTGGTGCTGCAGACTCACCCCTCCTTCATGCCCAAGGTTCCGTCCGAATTCCACCTCAACGAACCCTTGGTGTTACCTGTGTTTTTTCCGACGCCTTTGTCGCCGGCTGAAAGAAATTTGCACTTGCTGGACGTGGCCCGCACGAAGAGTTTCCTGAAAACTTCTCATCTTTTTGTGAACTTTGGTCCTGTGAACCTTGGGAAGGCCCCGTCAAAGGCTTCCGTTTCCAGGGGGCTCTCCGGCTGTATCATCCACTGTAACCGGTTGGAAAACCGACTGTTGCCTGACCATTCGAGAGCCCACTCTACTACAACAGCATTCCTGTCAGGTGTGCCCCTGCTGGACATCTGCAGGGCTGCGACATGGAGGTCTACGCACACCTTCATGAGATTCTACTGCGTCGACAGGGTTTGCAGGGAGGAGTCCAGAGTCGACCAAGCAGTGCTGCACAACCTGTTCGCTTGAAGGTAAACCTGGTGAGGAGGTAAGAGATGCTTATGTTGAGCCTTGCCACCTCCCGTTGTTGTGCATGTTGTTACTGCTATGTATTCTTTATTCATGAGCATGTGAATCCATGCCAGACCCCATGCTGGAGAAGGAACAAGTTACTTACCTGTAACTGTTGTTCTCCAGCATGGGTCTGGCATGGATTCACATGCAAACCCTCCCGCCTACCCCTCTGCGGCTCTTCTCTTAGTGCTACTGCCACTTTACGTGCTACCAAATATGAAGATGGCTGCTAGAGGAGGGGCTTAGGTAGACAGCAGTCATTGGCTAGGGCAGTATGACCCAGAGTTCAGTGACTGGTTGTTAGGAGAATGACTGTTCAGAAATTAAACTGATTTTTTCCTTTACCGAGGATTCCCAGCCTGACCAGGAATATTCATGAGCATGTGAATCCATGTCAGACAACAACAGTTACAGGTAAATTACTTGTTCGTTCGACCTCATCGGCCAGGTAGTGGCATGTGGGACTAACAGATGACACCAAGAGGACTGCATTTGTCAAATGTTTGAATTCCTTTTGTGCTAAACAATGCTTCTCCCACCTTTTTAGATGAGTTTTAGCTGCTTAGAGCACATTGCGTTACTTAGACACACTTGTAAAGATCACCTGTCTCATCTCAAAAAGAGTTACATGCTAATGTAAACTTGACTATCAGGGCAGCCGAGTGCCAGATAGGGCAGAGGACTCTAAGTTACTTGATTCATCAGTTTGGTAGCAGTAACAAACTGGGACATCAAATTACAAAGATTAAGGTGAAAGCCTTCATTTGTCTCATGAGTAATTATCGGTAATTTATCAAGAGGAACAGGATATAATCATAATTCGCTTGATTGATCTTGCGGTCAAGAATGGCCAAAGTCAAGCGAATGTTCTTGTGTAGAACAAATCCAAGAATCCTGAGGCAGGGAACAGAAGAATGCAGTTTTTGGCTAGGATGGTTGACGCCTTATCAGCTTTTATCAACTGGCTTGCGATGGGGCGTGGTTAAAGAGTTATGTTGTCACAGCGTTGATTGCTAGGCTTCAGGTGCGTTTGGAGGTGCAACAAAGGCTTTTGTTGTTCCACTGCCAGGGATGTGGAAGAGATTTGAGAAAAGTGGTATGAACATTGTGGATTCATTAGAACACCAGACAATAATCAGAAACTTTTGCATCCAGGTTGTAGTAGACGATGCTAAAATTTTACCAGGAGACTGTCCCTCTACATGAACATGAGCACTATAGGGACATGCATGCACATGTAGAGCATGTATGTCCCCATAATGGCAGAGTCTCTAATTGGGCAAACCCTGCATAAGAAGATCCTGATACCAACTGCATATATTAAATCATTGGGGATGTTCATGGATTGGCCTTTACATTTATTATATCTTTATATCAATAGGCCAACAGTCTTATTCAAGCCTTCAGCAAGACTAACAAATGCATGATGGGGTGGCCTGGAAAACAACCCTGAAGAGAAATTGGCATAGCCTCCTTTCATGCCTCTTGTTTGCATACCGGTGCCATGGAGTGTAGTAGGTTTCAGCCCTTTAAACTTCAGATTGGCCCTGTGACCGGTCTGCCTGAATCTAGTAAGAGACGAATGCGAGGGTAACCCCTGAACCTCCTTTTGTGATGCACGGAACTATATACTGGAGCTCTGAGCCAAGAGGGGTCGGTTCATGGTCATGTCACAGAAAAACATGAAAGCCACACCTACGAAACCACCATCACAGTTTCCACTAAAGAGCAGCTGTTTTGGTAAGCTTCTCAAACCCAGTACGCTTCATGATAAATGGACTGGACCTTAGACTGTGTTTCAGACGAGGAATGAGGTAAACTACCTAATTGCTGAAAAACACTCCGAGCCCACAGGCCTTCCATGTCAACCTTTTTAGGCCACATTACAGTTGTGTTGAGACAGTGAGATTCTTGCAACTGAATGACTGTACAGAACAGAGTAGGAAAGAATTCCCCTCCTTGAGCTTTTGCACACAGAAAACACTGCTGGATCAGGGGTATTGTCACATCGCCAGTGGAACACTCAACTACTAGCCATGAAATAAAGTTAAAGGGTTTTATTAATCTAAAGTAAAACCTAAGTCTATTGCCTGGATATGGTTTCAAAATGGTTGTAATATTAAAGGTGTTTGGGAAACCTAGTCCTTGAATACAGGATTATATATGGATGACGACCAACAAAAGGCATGCATAACTTTCCAGACAAGATGGCTCTCTCTTAATGTTTGTGGAGCTCAGATCTTAACCTTTCTTCTGGGGACCACAAGGCCACTCTGCCTCTTGGGATTTAGGGCGTCCTCCCTTTGACAAGTGCCCCAAAACCCTCCCTTTATTAGGGCTTTCCTTTTCTCCCTGGTATGCTACCTTCTTCCGAGGCGAAAGGGCTCTCCTGCACTGTTACATATTCCCTCTCCTGGGGATCAAATTCACTTTCTCTTCACCGTGTCACACCCTTCTCCTGGGCTTACAGGGCTCTCTTCCACTTCATTGGGTCACACTCTGGGGTTTCAGGGGCATCGCCTCATCTGTTACACATCCCCCTCATCTGGGGATTAAAGTCCCACTTTTATACTAGTTCTTATCAACCTTTCTCTTGGTTTGGAGCCATTTCCTCTGGTCTGAAGATGCTCTTTCCAATCCCTCACTGGAGCATATCCCTATTCTGAAGTTCAGGGGGGCTCTTCTCCCCTCACTGGAGCACACCCCTATTCTGGGGTTCAAAAGGCTCGTCTCCCCCTAACTTTTTTTTTTCTTTCTTTTTTTTTTTTTTGCTCAACAGGTTCCACTTCTCTCGTGCTCCCCAGATTTCGCAACAAAATCCTCTACTCGGCGCTCAACTCGGAGACCTGGTCTGTGGATCTTAACCTCAGTCTTCAACCCTTAACGGTCCTCCCGTTGGCTGAGGCAAACGTTCAAGTAGATTGGTTAATTGGCTTCCTATTTCAAGCCAAGGGATGATAGTCTTGAAAAGGCTTGCCATCTTTTTGGATTTTTTTCACAAGCAGGAGCTGCTGATTTTCTGCTGCTCTGCTCCTGTCTTGCCCCTTGGTTGTTTCCCTGTACAGAAGTTGCTTTCCTGGGTTTCCTGTGTTGGAAGGCCATGGCAAGGTGTAGGAAAACCTCAAGTAAATTCCGGTCTGTGCAAACTGTGGTGGGAGAAGGAATTATTTCTTTCCTTTTTAAATGCTGCAGTGGAGGGAGAAAACTATTCTTCATAAGCCCTGGTGCTAGCAGTGGGGTTGGAATAAGTTTGTTTTCTTCCTTCAAGGATCCACACCTGTTGACTAAGGAGTCCCTCTGTATGTGTTAGTGTTTTCCCATAGCATATCTTTTTCTGAATCCACTCTGGGTTTTGGAATGCTTAACCTGAAGCATCTTTGGAGATGCAGTCCTGAATACCCTGTTTCTTTGGGACCTGGTAGTTCCTAACTAGTTGCTCTCTGGCAGATTGTTAATAATTCTGGGCTTTTCCTGCCAGTCCTACTCTTAGACTGACCGGGGGCTAGATGCAGTGTTGGCATTGTGACTTTGTCACACTGTTTTGAACTCACCGGATACCAACCACCGGACTTCCAGCACATGCGGTCAAGTACCCCTTTTGAAATGTTTGTATGCACTGATTGCATTGTCCACAGCTGCCCTGTAGATGGCAGCATTGCATCATGCCAATTCTAAATACCTGGAATTCAATCTGTGGCAGTCTGCAGTTCTGTGGTACAATAAGCGTTTTACATTACTTACATACAACAGTCAGTAGGTCAAAATACTTACCAGATCCTCCCACCTCCCAAATGGCAATACTGCAGCTTGATGGACGCTTTTGGCTATGACATCCAGGCCTGCCGAGGATTAGTTAGATTGTGTAAAGGTGTTATAGTGTTGATAAATTGTCTCAAAAATGATTCTCTACCTTTTTAGGTTTATAAGCTTGAACCCAAGTGTGTGACCAGCTTGCTAGCCCCACCTCTGTTGTTGAAGAAGAGAAGCATTGTGACATCACAGCAAAGACTTTTCCAAAGTTGATTCTGCTGACCCTTGCCAGGTAACACAATTTTGAGTCTGAAGACGAGTTTGTGCAGAGCTTCATTTCAGAAAACCCCGACGATAAGCAGGAGCTCATTATCCACTTGGGATGGGAGTGATTGTGAAGCAACAGGTAGCCCTGCTTCATACACTGACAGAAAAAGAGAATTTGTCCTACTATTGAAAACAGGAAATGTGCTGCCATATGGGCTATCTGCAAGCTGAGACCCTACGTTTCTGGGTTCCACTTGCAGCTCAGACTGGCCACAGGCCTCCTAGGTGGTTAATAGCTCCTGTGACTGGGTCTTGGACAAAGCCTTGTGGGGGGATAGGGACCCCTCTCAACCTATGGCAGGCGGGAATACCAGGGCAGAAAGCCAGGGCCAGCCTTTCCCAGAAGTGGGAGTGGGGTTGGAAGACCATTTCCAGAATCCCCCTCATATGCCTTGATTGGAATTACTGATACCACCATCTGTTATAGGATGCCGCCCTCTTTTTAGCCAAAGTGCTGTCTTTTTACAGGGTCATATTGCAAGTACCATAAGACCCAGCGAAGAGGCCCAAATGAAACATGCAGAAGGAGAGCGAGATTGTGCACAATAAATGTAGACACAATGATACCTGAGAGCAATACCATGCAAAGGCGTTGCTAGGGGGGGTGGGGGGCTATAGCCCCTGGTCTTTTGGTTGTAGCCCCGGATAGAATCTCAGGAGCTACAACCAAAAGGCTAGCTAGCCCCCAGTCCCAACAGTTCAGACATTAGCATAGCTCCGGGTCTTTTCCAGACCTAGCAACACCCCTGATTCCATGTTTACAGAAAAAGCAAACGGCTCGCCATGACCAGAAGAACACAAAACCCTCAGCACTTAACAGAAGCCTCAGAATAGCCGTAGTGGAGAAAGGGGGTTGGGCAAACAAGGGCTTTTAGTCTCGAACCTCTGTAGCCCAGCCCCTGAAGAAAGACAAGCCATAGATCGGTCTTCAGAGTCAGGTGAGGGTTGGAATGGAAGGTGTGGTGGGTGATAGAACTAGAGGAAGAACAGTATAAAAGGAAAAGTAATAGGAACAAAGAGGACTGTTGGTGGTATGCGCAAGGTCAGAAGCAGTGGATGTGACACACTCTTTGGAAGAAGGACGGTGGAGAACAGTGCTGGCTGAGTGGGTGGCAGAGTTGGTACAGTGTGCAGGTGAGGGATTGGTTGTGAGAGAGGGTAACATTTTGTGTGTTTGATGCTGTGAATGTACAAGAGTGTGTCAGTGACTAGTGTAAGGGACTCACAGTGGCAACAGTAAAGACAGACACAAGTGATCACAGTTCAAGGGTGTTTATTGAACCTTACAATGGGTGAGATAAACACCTAATCCAAACCTAAATCTAAGATAGGAGCAAGCTTGGACCATCAAATAGTAAGGCAGCCCTAGTAGCATCTTGTCAAATAAAAAAGGGCCTATACTAAAAATAAACCTATTGCCAATCCTTACTACTAAATTACAAAAACAATGTGGGATAATGGTCACCAGAAAAGAAAGTGTTCATAAAAATTATAAGCCAGGATGGTAAGGCTGGGTCTCCCTTCCCCACGTTTGAAGCCCGGGACAAGGCGGGTCTCTCGAGCACAGCACAGCACACTCCTTGGCCTTGTCAGCATGGGGTTCACAGCTTAGTTCAACAATAGCAAAAACCTTCAGAGGCTAAGTCTCCTTCTTGCAAAACTCTCTTGCCCGAGAAGGCCTGTGGTGTTCCACAAAGACAAACAAACAAATGTTCTTTAGGCTCTTTGCCCATGTGATCTTCCTCTTCTGGGCTCAGATCCTCGTTAAAAAAAATGGCCCTCCCTCCATCGGGTTCACTACGGCCTATTAGATATCACTCGTAATCTTTAGGAACCTTAATGTCAGTTTAAACAAACTACAAGGTGGCACCTTTGTTCATACACTGCTCTCTGGTGTATTATTCTTCACCACTTTTCGTGGAAAGGAAAAGAAATAACGTTTTTGGGCAATTGCTTTTTGCCCCTGTGATCTCCCTCTCCCGGGCTCTGATCCTTCTTGTACAAATGGGCCTCCATCCGTCTGGTTCACTACGGCCCCCTTCTTGTATACAATTTATGTATTCCTAATATAGGTCATGTATAGCTCAATTTTATCAGAAAGCAGGGTTTCCTTCTCTAACTTTCTTTCGGCATTCCTCTGTCAGGTTCACACTTGCGAATAATCACAATTCACAATCGTGGAAAGCAGGGTTCCCTTCCCCTGGTTTTCCTCTGGCAACAGGTCAGCCTTTCGATTGTATAAGGGATTTGACGTGACAATTATAGGACCACTCTCACAGCACCCTTTCCTAAGGCCTTCTGATTGCTGTAGTTTTCAAACAAAACAGGACCTGGTCAGAGACTTTCAAATAAGCGCCGGGCCCCTCTGCACCTTGGCCTCAATTGGGCTTTCTTTAAAGTTCAAAGATACACACAAGTTCTTTCTTCTTGAATTCAAAATGTTTTTACTCGCAACCTTGGGATAACACAGTTCGGTTTGATATCCGTTTCCTCCGACTCACTGTCTGTGCTGAACCTGTTGGCTTCTTTTTTCTTTGGAGTCAAGGATAGTACCATGATAGCCAGCTTGCCACTCCACCTGTGTTATCACAGCGGGAGTCCCCCGTGTACCATTGACCTCTGTTGCTGCGCATGCCAGCTGGAACTCCTGGTCTTAAGATTTCCCTTCTGGAGGCTTTGCTGGTCTAAGTTGAAAAGGGCAAGGGAAAATCCCCCTTCGTCATCCTTCCAGGTCTCACTGCATTTTTTCTCCCTTTGTACTGGCGGTTTGATGTAGCTGTGTCCTTGTGCGTTCGGCCTTGCTCAAAGTGTGCTTTTGCGCTCAGCCTTTTTATCCCTGTCGGGAAGGGAAAGGGCTGTCAGGTGTGCGTGATTGTCAATTTCCTGATTCTACCTGACCCGTGTATTGGGACATGTCAGGTAAACGGCTCTGGTGTCTTTCCGTTTTCTGTTACAGTGTAAGAAAGTGTCCATGCGGGAAAAGAAGGGGGTGGAGCTTCTAAATATCCTGTGGGGTAGGATGGGGAAAAGGTGTTACAGGAAAGGGGATACCACGCCTCAAACCTCAGTGTCCCACTTCCACTCCCCACGGACGCCTCGCCCAGGTGATCCTCCCTCACTGGTCCATCCCCAAGAACTGGATCCAGTAGTGATGTAAATGAGAAAACCTTTTGGGTTTCTCACACTAGTGAGAAGGGGGTGAAAAGAGGTAGTCGTTTGTTGAGGAGATGGGTGATAAGACAGTAGAGGAGAAGAGCGAGTGGGGGAGTGCAAACTGAAGGGCAGGGGAGTATCTCCTCTTTCCACTTACTGACTGCCACTGCTCGCTACATTTCTTAGGCTCACCCTACTGCTTGACTTCTTGATCTCTTTCCTTCTGCTAATATACCAAAGGTATTCCCCTTTCTCGTTCCTTTTCTTATGATGTCCTTCAATCTTTCACTCTCTTCTGTCTGCTTTCGTTCCTCTTTCAAACATGCTTCCTCCCCAGTCTTAAAACATTATCAACATTCTTGAATGTGTAGTCTGTAAGTTTCTATTTTCTTGCTCATCACTTTGCTTTCTCCACTTCAGTCTGGCTTTCGTCCTTGCCACTCCATTGAAACTGCTCTTCTCAGTTTCACAAACTCCCTACTTTCTGCTTCCCACAGTAAGCACTCTTCTATCATGATTCTACTGCTTTTGACACAGCATCATCTACTTCTTTCTTCTCACTTCGTTGGATTTTTCTGATTCATTTCTGTCTTTGTTTCAATACTTCCTCTCCAATCACTCCTTCTCGTTCTGTTGGCCTGGGAAGCTCTCAGACACTCTCCCCCGCCAGTACGGTGTTCCTGAGGGTTCTGTTCTCTGACCTCTTTTGTTCTCCCTCTATGCCTCTTCCCTTTCTGATGCCATTACCTCTGTTTACCTACAATGCCATTTCTACGATGACTCTCACATCTTATCTTTTTTTGTTCTTTGACACTAGTCATTCTACCATCACTGCCTGTCTTCTCCTCTGTACAGTCCTGGATGCATTGTCGCTGCCTTCATCTCTACTCTGCCAAACTGAAATTCTCTTCTTTCCTCATACCACCCCATTTACTGTTCCACCTCCTTCTGCTATTTCGTATCCTTTCTATCTGCCTGCAATCTTGGTGTCTCTTTTGACTCCACTCTCTCCTTTGCAACTCACATTGCCAATACTGCATGCTCCTGTCATACTCAACTTTTCAACATCTGCAAAGCTTGTCCTTTTATTATTTTCTCTCTTCAATCTCGATTTGACTATTGTTCTGCGCTACTCTTTGATCTCCCTGTCTATTGACTTGCCCCACTACATTCTATCTTTAATTCATCTATCTGTATCTCTTTCACCTGTACCTATTTTTCTTCCTGCAATTTCCTGGCTTTCCTTTGAATCTTGTCTTCTTTCATTTCATATTGTATTGTCTTCATGGCCTGGCTCCCACTTCTCTTGCCTCCTTGGTCTCTTTTGGCTCCCAAGTAATGTAATTCCTTGCCTCTTGATATATGCTCTTCTACACTCTCACTTTATAAATTCAATAAAATACGAAAACAGGGTGGCCAGAGTGGGGGCAAGGGAGTAAACTATGGAAAAAGTGTTTTCTTTAATGCCCGGGGGGAGGGGGTCTGGTTCTCCCAATGCGTGGTCAAAGGAGGTAGCAAGGCCTTCCTAGCGACAATACCACTTGAGTTTAGTGCAGTAAGGGCTGATGAATGTGTTAATATTTTCCTTGAATTGAATCTAGCAAGTGGACCTGAACTAATGCAGTAAGATTTTGGACCGTACATGACACTTCCCATTTTTTATAATTTGTTTCAAATTAGGCATTTTGCAGCAACAATATACGGAAAAATTGGGTAACATAGAAGTTACTCTGCTCAGTATGGCACACATGAAATGCTCCAATAGATGGCACACCACCAACAGTACACAGGAACATTATTTAACAAGTATTGCTGCTGGTTGTCCCCAAAGTAAAACAAGAGGCGGTTCAACAATGTATGCAGGCATTTCCCCACTTTCACGCATGTTTTACCCAACCCAGATCATGAGAATTGTTCCCCCTTTCATGCATTTTGTGTCTAAAGAAAGTTATGAGGCAGGTCTCCACAATACACACCAGCATTGCCTCAGTAGGGCCCATAAAAATGCCTGTCTCAGCATTATATGGCCACACTGCCCCTCTTTCATGCTGCTAGTGCCCTAATCAAATCACATAGGCCCATGTTCACTCTTAGTTTCTGCATCATGTTGCTCTGAGTGCCCATAAACTGTGCCTTTGCCCCAGACGCACATGCAGACATACACAAATATTTCTGAGGCTTGTGGATCTGCTTAGAATCACATGCTGTGCATAGGCTGACATCTAGTGGTAGGTGCAGAGTATTGCGTTCTTGTTTTTGAGTTTAGAAAAAAGGGACGGCAAATGTGTGTGTTTATAATACTATCTCTGTGTGACGTCTATTGTACCCATGATCCTTCACTCATCGAGGTCCTTCAGATTGTTTTTTCTCACCATCATGGTCGGTCGCATATGTGGACCTTGTAGCCTTGCTACTGAGAAAGCTTTGTATTTTTAAAACAATATTAATATAGCTATCTTTCGACAGTCTTCTTGACGATCGATCTTCCACGCGATCACGCTGAGCAGCGTTGCGAATCCTGCAAACTTTTTAATCCAATAACTCTTCAGGATTTGTGCACTAAGTGGTGGGTGGCCTACGCCATGCAGGCCGAATCCCATTCACCCACCGGTGTTGTTGAGTCAGAACGAGGAAACCGCTGCAGCTATGGCTTGGTTTTGAAGGCCGAAGACTTATTGGAGGAGTCGGTAGACTCCCACGTGCCTGTCCCCATCCCACTAGGCAGGCCAAAAGCTCATGATCGAAAAGCGCACACACGTGCACTCACAAAAGCACACAACACCAAGCCAATATCAAAGTGTGAGTAACCATATTTTCAGATTTTTCAAGTTTACTGCATATTTTGCAACTTTCCCCAGTTACATGAGGTTGTATTCAAGAAATTCCTGTGTTTTTCTTCGCACTACATGCTGCCATGTTAAGTATAGTTTGTTCAATTTGCAAACTAAACTACAAGGTCCATCATTCAATTCGAAGCCAAAACCACAACATGAAATAAGACAGCAACATGCAAGTTCAAACATTTTGAAGATTTCTGTTGTGTGTGTTGCAAATTCTTTCTGCACGTTATATTTGAATGAAAAAAGATTGTGTTTGTGTCAAATCGAAGACGAACGTACAACATCGATTCACGTCAAACATACAGTTACATAATTATTTTAATAATTATGAAAACAATACTTACATTCATTGCTGGCTGTCCATTCTTGCGATGTAAAATGCAGGTTGTTCTCTTTTGAGAGTTATTCATTAATGAAGCTAGTACTTTGGCAGATGTGTTCCTAGGAAGTTTATCTAATTTTTTTTCTTCTTATTACCTAAATGTTATCCTTGGAATTTTTACTGTGGTGATTTCAGGGACGCCTCACAATATGTCTCTTATTCCAGTCTTGATTATTCCAGGGTACCCTTGGCTTTCGGTTTAGCTTTTACTGCAGAAATTAAAAAATGATGTTCCTATTTTGATGTTGAGCTAAAAATGAAGACAATTGTTTTTAACTCGCCATAATGTTTTTTTCAAAAGTTACTATTAGTATACATATTTCTAATCAAAACATGTTCAATAATTAATAAACAATGAAACAAGACTACATGCACTTGCATTAGAGTCTGCATATGTTATTTCTGTTCTGCCAAAGAGATTAGGGCTGGGTTTCCCAGCCAGATTTCTTGGTAAAATGAATAAGTAACTTGTTTGTAAACCAAGGAACACATGTTGCACGATAATTGAATATCATTTTTACTGGTATTTGAATAAAATAGTACAGTATCACAAAATAGTCTTGTTGCTCGACAATTGCAAAAACCAAGTACTCTCTTAGATTGTGACAGAGACAAAGAGGGAATGGGTGGAGTCAGATGGTGGGATGGTGTTGGGGAGGGTGGAGGAACTAAAGGTTCATATATGAGCCTTTGTGCTATGGAGTCTGTACAACCGTGTTTTCGAGAGTTAAGGGTGGAGGGGGGCACAGAGTTACAGAGATCGATACAATCAGACACAACACTTCCGACAGAGGCTGGCGTTGACCAGTCTATCGATTTAAGACGGGAGTTTAAACAAAGGTGCATAGATGCTGAGAGAGATGGATAGAGCTATAGACAGATGATTAGATCGAGATGGATAGATTAAGATGTAGACAGTGAGATATGCATAGAGAGAGGTTGTTGGGGAGCTTTACACACGTTGCTGTCAGTGACAGAACTTGGAAAACCCCACCTTAGGTGATTGGGTTGTACCCCTCAGGTTTAGCCTGAACTACCCAACGGTTTGGTAGCAATGGTTGAGCAGCCAGGCATGGTCTAGGAGGGAGAAGGGCTGTAATGAGGCACACAGTACTTGGAGCATACAATCATTTCAAGGAAACACTGACGTGCTAGCAGTTATATAAAAAAATAAAATGTTTTATATACACTAAGGCTTTACAAAGAAGTCATGAAAGTACTATTCACACAGTAATATCACAATAGAATAAAGGGCGGCACACTTTACATCAATGTAAAGCAACTCAAAAGTGAGAGAAACTACTTAAACAAATGAGAACTTTAGATCAACTCTTGTTACTTCAATTAAACCCTGCCTGACCAATCTTTAAAAGTCCAACCCTATACTAGGTGAGTCTGAGTCAATGGGGCCCTGGGGATCCAGTGACCAAGGGCTGAGTAGGAAAGAGGCAGGTAAGCAACAGAGTAGAGTCTATGAAGGTTTTCTTCAGGCTTGCAGAAACAGTTTGGTAATTTAGAGCCCAATGCGTTGTTCACCCCAATGGGACTTGGAGTGCACTGGAGGGGTTTGTAAGTAACAGCTTAACTGCAGCCCTCCAAGAACACAAGAACAATGCAGTGAGACCAAGGTAAGTAGCTAGGCTCAACACAATACCGTTTCAATTAAGAACTTGGTGCAGCAGGTTGGTCCCCAAGGTGAGGCGACAGTTGCCCCCAGTTCGGTTTTAGGGAACAGACAGAGGCACTCAAGCAGTGGGAAGCCCAGCAGTGGATATTTCTGGCACTAGTGCGTTGTCCTTCACAGGCCTCGGGTCAGCAACAGTTGTCATTCGGTAGACTTTCCTTCGGTTCTCGCCCACGACTCAGCTGAGGGGACATCTAGGAGCAGCCAAGTGTCACTGCAGGCCCAAAAGAATGCCCACAAGGTGAAGGCAAGCGTCCCCAACCAGCACGATCCTCCCCTCAATGAGAGACAATAAAGGACTCTCCCAAATTGGGAATCAAGCCAAGACAGAGTGCGGGTGAGATTAAATGGGAGTTTATCAATCAGAATAGGGCATGCAAAGAACTCTGCAAAACTCCAAGAGCGCTCTGTCTGACAATAGCAAAGACAGGCGTATATATTTACAAAAAACGTCATAAGAACCTACACACTATAGGGGGCACAAGTTCAATGGGATTGGGTGGCGACGACTAACTATAGGTGCTGCTGCGATGTGGTTGGCTTTGGCTGGAAGACGTCACTGGTCAGCCTCGCGGGTTGGGCTGGGCCTGGCAGGTTGGCTGGGTTCATCCGGGCGGTGTTGTTGTGCCATTGTGGCCAGTGTCGGAGATGAATGTCCTTTCCTGACTTATTTGCCCTGGGCCATGCACACCGGAGTCATTCAGTCATTGCAATATTATCTTCTTTAGTAAATCTTCCAATAGGTTATTCTACAGGTTAATGCAACACAGGAGGAATGTACCTTGTGAGGGGTCTGGAGGTAATACGTCAGGACATGGTTACCAGTGTCCTGTTGACCGGGGCTATAGGTCGTGGGGCTAAGCTTCAGGGCCTGGGACGGGCGGTGCAGGTCTTTCTGCCTTGTTAGAAGTTGTTATGGATGTTCCGCTGTGTGTTGTCAAAGTGTTGGGTGTCCTGATTGCACAGGGCCATAAGTCTAAGATGATCCGGTGGGCTGTGGGGTTTACGAGGGGGCGCCGTTAGAAGTGTGTGTTCAGGCAGAGGTTTACTGCTGTGCTGTAAATGGTGCAGGTGGCGGGCCGTGGCCTTGGGTGCTGCAGAGGGGGCTACGAATCTTTGAACCGGCTCCAGTCTGGTTGGGGGAGGCGGAGTAGCGCAGCGCGGGCCTCTGCTCCCATGTCTTGGCAGCCTTCGCAGGGTGGGAGGGGGAACGGCCTTGCATGCAGTTCACAAAGGTATCTCCCTCGTGTGTTGCCGATTTTAGGTAAAAACATCACAAACATTTGAACACTCTATAATACTTATTCAAATCATTTTGAAACATGCATTTAAACTTTGCTGGATGTGTTTCGATTATACCCAGTCTGAGCACCTTATTCATACACTATGTCTTAACAACTACAGTATTAAGTTATATGCATATACATTTGCAGTGAGTGAGGTAGTTTTAGGGTTCGTGGAGTACATAGAAAGTAACCCGCCACTGTGCGTGGCGGAGATGGCACATGAGGGGCCTAGACATACATGTGTGACGAGTGCATTCTCGCACACTCTTCACATGTGTCATGGGTATGGTTACATTCGTTTTCTTGTGTACTCTAGCAGCATCAGTTCAGTTGTGGTACGGGACCGCGGGCCGTGGGGCTTTCAGTGGTACTTATGAAGAATAATCCCCCGGAAATGCTTTTGACATTTGTACACCCCTGCAGGGGTGTGGGTCCTTCACGGCTGGTGTCATGTATGGTAATTACACTATTTCACAGATTTCTCTAGTAAGAGTGGTTTTATGGAGAGGGTACATGTGTTAAAAGTGGCTTCTTACATTCATACTTGGGTACCTGTCTGCTTTCAGCAGATGACCATTCTACAGATTTTCCCATCGCCCAGGCCTTGCTGACCGGGTCATTGTGGAAGCAGTGATACACTGCGGAAGGTGAACTGTTACAATGTTAATGTATTACGCTAGATCATGCCCGTCTTGTTCGTGGGAACGTGCTTACGGCGGATCTACCATGGTGCTGCGGAGACAGGGAGGACTGGAACTCTCTGAAGGTGGGGGCCGCGCTGCAACGCGCTGGGCTCACACCATCTTAAGTAGACAGAAAATGGTTTCTGAGGCCTAGCTAGATTTAATACGTGCGGGCAATGTCTTCAGCAGGTGAGCCATCCACCACCTGGGCCCTGGTGGTAGGAGGGAACGCCCGATGAGCCATGGCCCTCACCCGGGTGGAGATGTAGGCAGGGGGGGGTCTTTTGGACCACTCCTCCCCTACATTTCCCCCCTTTCGTTACTTAAGTAACGAATACTTTAACTCCTCCAACCTCCTACACTCTGCTTCGTCCATCACTGCCTCGTCCCATGCAGGAGTGCCTTTTATGGGCATCCATGCTCTGCACACCCCCTGTAAGCTTTCCCCTCTTCTGGCATATTCATCTGGGGTACAAGTCAGGTAGATACATCCGCCATCTCCCGCCAAGTCTACCCACACCTCCTGGTACCATTCTAATACACGGGGCTCTCTAATGGTTGTGTGCCATGCTTTATCTATGATATCTTTGTCGTGATAGATAGGCACTAGCTGATATCTTGGTGTGTCATCTGTTCCTGTTTGGACCTGTACTTCCTGCATGTTTTGTATTGTCCCACGGGTGTTGCCCATTGTCACCATCATCATTGCACCATTTGGTACTGCGTTAGCACAAACCCGAAGACCCACCTGGCACAGGCAAAAAATTAAAAGGAGGAACACCACAGCTGGCATCAAAAACTTCACAGTTGTTCCAAGCCATGAGGGGACCCAGGAGAAGATGTTATTGAACCATGTACTGTCTTCTGCTCTGCCTTCCATTCTCATTTTTTCTCCTAGGTTGTGGACTGCTTCGATCACATGGGACAGGGAGCCATTTTCTGCGTCTTCGGAAGGTACGAAAGTGCAGCAGGCACTTCCGATTTTTCGGCAAACACCCCCATCCATCGCCGTCAACAGGTCCAGGACATACCTGTTTTGCATGGTCATTAGTCGTAAAGCCCTTAGTTCCACTTTTATTACGTTAAACCCGTCTTCAGTGTCGTTCGCCAGCTGAATCAGTTCCCAGCGTGTTATCTGGAGCCATTTTGCATTTGCTCTTGCTTGGACACTTGAGATCAGTGAGGCAAAGAATGTCTCTGCTGAGCTGAATAATCGATATTTATCTGGGATCTGGGCCAATAGTTCTGATTCCTTTGATATGTAATTTGATGCACGTCTGTTACGGGTGAGCACTTCTCCCTTGCTTCCGGAAGATAGGACGTACATTTGCGACTCCGCAGTTGGCTGGGCTGCACTCTGTTGCCGGCGTTCCTGTGTCTTTTTGCTCCCGTCGATGTGGCTCTCCGGTATTACCATTAGGGCTGAGTGTATGGTGGCCATTGAGCAGCTGCCACTCCACGACGGGGGGAGGTGTAGGTATGTCTGGTTGCCGCCTATCCAGTACGTGTCCATAAGGGCCGCTGTCCCTTTCCTCCTATCTGGGATGGTTAGGGTCTTGTTACAGTTTTTGTTTGTTCCCATGGAGGTCTTCCCCTCTCCTTTAAAACATAGTTCATAGTCTATTTCGCTCTGTAGCTTGAAAGGTTTTTCAATGGCGGTTACCCAAGTTAGTTTTGAAATGTGTTCTTTCCATACTGGTGTGCATGTTTCTGCTATCCACTGCAATTTCTCTGGTGCCACACCTCTCAGTGCTTCCGCCTTGCACATTACTTCTTCATCCTTCCACTTGTTATCAGAAAAAAGTGTCCCTTGAATTACAAAAAATGGTTCTTTCAAACATACCACCCCTGCTGTTTTTGGGTAGCACGTTTTCTCGTTCTGCAGCATTTGAAAAATAACTTCGTGTGCCTGGAAGGTGTTCTTAATTCTGCATAACGTGAGATGAAGGAGACATTGGGCATCTATAATTGGCAACTCTCTGGGTAACAATACTTTGGGTGTACCTGAAGCGTGAGGGATGAGGGAGCAGACATAACAGCTCTCGTTTGTTGTTTGTTTAGCTGTGGCACTTATATCTGCATACCACTTATTTGTTTGGTGGGGGTGTCGTGGGTCTTCCATCTTATCTAGACCTAACCCACTCCTCCCTGCTTCCCTCTTTTGTCTGTTGTTCTTGTTCCTCATGTACTTCCCAGCTTCCTGTGCGAAGGATAAAATAGATCCCCCTTTCTCATTCCCGCCCCCCCCGTGGCCCATGCATCATATAATATCTCGTGTATTGCTAACAGCTTTTCCCTTTCGTCCCTGACGTTATCTTGCAGGTCATTTTTTAGGGTGGGGGCAGGCTGGCTGGTGGGGGTGTTATACAACCATGATATGGCAGACGGGTTTCGGTCATTTAAACTACGGGCATTGTAATTAGGTATCCCGGGTGGAGACACTGTGTTGTTTTGCACTCCACCCTGTGGCTCTTTCTTTTCCGATATGATAGTATTGGATGGTGTGGTGTGATAACCCCATACAAGTTTAGTTCCATCCCATACCAGAAAATCACCTTCCCTCATATTGACACTTGCAGTTACATTGGTCCCAGTAGTGCTGTTAATCCCAGTGCTGTTAATCCCTCCCCCCTCGTTCATCTCGATAGAGATGAACGCTATAAACCAATATATAACCAAGCCAAACATTAGCATAAAAAACATCGTAATGCATATAGATAATCCGCACTCATACGAATATCTGCATCTCTCATTTAATATTTCTCTCATTCTACTAATTCTATCCGTTGCAGGCTGCCTGTTAGATGCCATGGTAGTTCCTGTTTAAGATACAAAAGTGCATTAAGTGCATGCATGTAAACGTTTTGTTGGCACCGTTAGTGCCGTTATATGTTGACCGGTAATGGAAGCGGGTAGGGTTGTAGGGAGGGGAATTCACAGACAAGGGTGTTAACAAGTCATAATTTGATCATTTCATCAATCACATAATAGGGCAAAACAAAAAAACAAATAACCAAGAGAAAGCAACAATACTTCATCAGCCACCTTCCCATTCGTGTTCATTGCTGCCACACACACACAAGTAGATGTTCAGATATTTTATTCAGTTAAATTGGTTGCTGTTGTCTGTGCCTCCTCATCTGCCTCCTCTTGCACATTATTATAAGCTCTTCGCACATCTGTCAAGTGTATCCAGTACCGCAAGCCCTTCACTTTTACAGCTGTGGGCGTGCAGAACACTACCTCGTATGGGCCGTGGAACCGTGGTGCATTCCATCGACGCACAAAACTCCTGACATAAATTAGTTCGCCCGGCATTAGCTGTAGCTGCTGCTCAGGTTCTGTGACAGACCCTGTTATGTTTCCCTCCTCTCTAGTGAAGGGTGGGGAGAGCTGCTTTGATATTACGCGCGCTGCTCTTGTTAGTTTTTTCAAATAGTCAGTGAATTCTTCTCCTAATATCGCGGCGCTTCTGTGTGCATCTGAGTGTTCGCGCAGCGGGGAGTGTGCTGTATGCATTCGTCTCCCAGTCACTATTTCGTGCGGGGACAAATGGTGATCTTTACTTGGCTGATTTCTCAGTTCAAATAGCGCAAGGGGCAGACAGTAGATCCAGTTCTTTTTCAATGAAAATCAGAGTTTTGATAGCCTGCTCTTTAGCAGTCTGTTCATCTTTTCCACTACGCCATTACTTTGAGGATGATAAATCGAGCACAATTTGTGTATTATTCCCAATAATGCAGTTACTTCCTTGAAAAGTTCATTTACAAAATGAGTGCCATTGTCTGAGCGAATCACGTCACAAATTCCCCAGCGCGGGAATATTTCCCTCACTAGGAACTTGGCGGCGCTTTTGGCATCAGGCCGTGCACATGGTCCAGCTTCCACCCACCTTGAGAATGGGCACACAACCACGATCATGTACCGTGCGCCATTACACCTTTCCCCCATGTCTGCGTAATCTATATGCAGTTCTCTGAATGGACCAATGGGCTTAGGGATTGTTCCCCGGAGCGTGCGTAATGTCATTCCTGAATTGTATATTTGGCATGTTGTACATTCCATTGCTAATCGAGACACATGCTCCTGGAGACAGGGCACAAACCATTCTTCCTGTATCTCTGCTGCGATGTGCTGTTTGGTATTATGTGCAGGGAAGTGTAGCTCTTGAAATGCAATTTCTAGTAACTGTATTGGCATTACCACTTTCCCTGAGTTATTTTGTCGCCACAGCAGGTCGGTTCCCGACTTGCTGCACCCCCGTTTTGTCCACATCAATTTTTCCTCTGCACTAGCTCCTTCCTGCAATTCTAGTATTTGTGATATGGGCATCATGTTGTACCCTTCCGGGGGCTCTTCCTTTCTCCTATGCTGAAGCATGTACTCACCTGCGTCATATTTCTGAAAGTAGGAAGCCTCCTTGGCGGCAGCATCCGCTGCCGCGTTCCCCAAAGACACAACGTCTGTGTTGGATGTATGTGCTTGGCATTTTACTATGGCTACTGCAGTAGGGTTTTGTAGGGCCTCAATTAGCTCTTTCAATAATTCTGCATGCTGTACTGGTGTTCCGTCTGCCCGTCGAAATCCCCTACGCCCCCATCTTGCTAGACCTCCATGTACTGTCGTCGTCATGTAAGCGGAGTCTGTGTATATTGTCACTGCACAACCCTTTGCTGCATTTAGTGCTTCTATGAGCGCAATCAGTTCTGCTGCCTGTGCAGAGTAATGTGATGGGAGGCGGTATTGTACTAGTGTTTCATACTCACCGTCTTCTAACCTCACTACTGCCATGCCAACGTGTTTCTCTCCCGTGTCCACGTCAATTGATGCAGACCCATCCACAAAGTACACTTCCCCCTCGCTTAGAGCGTTCTCACACACCACTGTGTCCTCCCCTCTTTCTCCTGTGTAGGTTGCGCAATCGTGATTCTGCATGTCCTCTAGTGTGCACGCTTCTGTAATGAATGTGGCGGGGTTCACTGTCTTGCATCTCACTATATGGATATTTGCGCTAGACAATATAATCTCGTAGGCTGTCGCCCGCTGTGTTGTCAGTATGCTCTTTGACCTCTCAAGTATTGCAAATAATGAATGTTCCACAAACAATGTCACAGGGCAACCCATTACTATTGTGGCACTTTTCTCAATCGCGAATGCGGCTGCAGCGAGTGATTGCTCGCACGCGAAATGGCCTTGCATCACGGTATCCAAAGTACCACTATAATATGCCAATGGCTTGTGTCCTAGGGACGTCTTTTGTGTCAGTACAGCTGTCATGAGCGTTCCCTTGCAGTGTGAAAATAGGTAAAATTTGCGTCCATGATCAGGGTTTGCTAGCACTGAAGCGCTTGAAATTAGCTCTTTCAATGATTGAAATGATGAGCTCATTTCTTCTGACCATTGTATTTTTTTATTCTCCTGTTGTGCTTCCTTGAGTGCTTGTAGGAGGGGCCTCGTGTATGCTGCATAATCTAATATCCATGTTCGGCAGTAGTTGCACATCCCCAAAAATTTCTGCATGTCTTTCACTGTTGTGGGTTCTCCTACTGATCTTATTGCTTCTACCCTGTCGGGAATTATTCTTTTTCCATCTTTTGATATGAGTTGTCCCAAGTATAAGACCTCTGTCAGGCAGTACTGTAACTTCTCCTTGTCTACCTTGTACCCCTTGTTTGCCAGCAGGGTCAGGAGCGTTGTTGAATCCTTTCTGCATGTTACCTCGTCATGTGCACACACTAATAAATCGTCTACGTACTGAATAATCGTACTCTCAACTGATAAGTTTCCCAAGTCTTCATGCAATATGCGGTTGAATATACTCGGGCTCTCACAGTATCCTTGTGGTAGTCTGCAGTGTTCATATCTCTTACCCCCCAGTGTGAATGCTGTGAGGTATCTACTCTCTTCAGCCAGGGGTATCAAGAAAAATGCGTTTTTCAAGTCTACTACTGTGAAATGTGATGCCACTTTCGGGATGCTGCATAGTATTGATGCAGGGTTCGGGACTAGGGGGAACTCCTTCTGAATTACATCATTGAGGGGGCGTAAGTCCTGTATCATCCTCCAAGACCCTCCTTTCGCTTTTTTGATTGGATAAATACATGTGTTACATGGGGAGTTTGAAGGCACTATTATCCCTTGTGCTAGTAGTGCATTTATTGTTTCTTTTATCCCTTCTTCAGCTTCACGGGACAATGGATATTGTTTAACTCGTGGTAAAATTGATCCTTGCCTTAGTTTTATTACCACAGGTTGTACTCCGTGTAACAGCCCCACATCATGGGGGCCTGTTGTCCATAAATTGTTTGGTACGAGCCTCAAGTCGTCATCAAAAAATGACGGCGGTGCTCCTACCACTGCCATCAATTGGACAGGGGCTTCCCTGGCTTGAATCAAAATGTCACAGGGCATTGCTATTTCCATTACTATCTCTCCATCCCCTTCTGTGTCTGAAAATAGATCCTCATCTGTTAACTCTCGTAGGGCGATGTTGGCGTTTGTACACAGTACTGTATGCCACTCACACCCTTCTCTGTCCACTCCAATCACAGCGATCCTTTTCGCTGATACTTGTACAGCGTGCAAGTCTAATGATACCATTGATCCTGGTGCTGCGTTGGGACACACTATAGGGCGGAAAAGGAACTCCGCTGGAACCCTCCAATCCATTCTTCTTAGCTCTGGAATTATGAGGGCCAAAGTCTTTAGCCCTTCAATAAACATTTCCTCATTTTGTGGCAGCCCTCGTATTTCCTGTGTGGTTGTGTAGGCTTGCACTACCAACATCGCGCGCAAGGGGCAGATCCCGGGTGTAGAACACACTATTCCTCTCTCGGTAAAAGATATGGTCATGTTAAGTTTACTCAGGAGATCCCTCCCTAACAAATTTATTGGTGAATGTTCGTAATACAGTAAGGGTGCCTTCACAGTTTTACCCCCCACTGTTACATCCAAAGCTTCTGTGTAAGGAACTTCAATTACAGCCCCAGAGAACCCCTGCGTCTCTAACTTCCGGTTAGATAACGGGAACCAGCCCTCTCTGATACATGATTTCTCCGCTCCCGAATCAACCATGATTATGAACTGCTTGTCTCCTATCTGCGCCCCTACCAATGGTTCCTCTGCTGCATTGTAGGTGGTAGATAGAACTGGACACGCAAGTGTTCTCTGTGGGCTGTCCTATGCGGGGTGTCTCATTGCCCCCCCCCCCTCATTAAAGACACTTCCTGAAACCACTGACATACCGTTGTAAGGTGCTGGTGCGGGGGCCCCGTTTGCTGTTGTCGCGAAAGGGTTACCTTGCGTGTATTGCATACTGTCATTGTTTTGTGGGTGGTTCTGTGTTCTATACTGGGGTCCCTGTTGCTGGCCAGCATTACCTTGGCCTGGGCTTCTTAGTTGCTGTTGTCCCATTGGTAGAACATATGGGCTTCCCGGGTGGGGATGGCCATATTGTTCTACCTCTTGGAACCCGTTGTTGGGTCTGCTTCTGCACTCTCTGGAGTAATGCCCCCATCTCCCGCAGTTCCAGCAACTTCCTTGCGCACCTCTAGGACCTTGCCATCCATTTCCCCCCATCCCCCCGTACCCTGGTCCACCTCCTCTTCGGCCCCTGTACCCACCTCGTCCCCCTCGAGTGGTCCACTCTTGCCACTGCGGACCTCTGCCTTGCTCCTGCTCATTCCACTGCCGCTGTCCTGCTCCCGCCCAATTAGTTGCCACCCTTCCTTGCAGTGCTATCAGCCCCTCCTCATCATCATCTCCCTCCCTGCTGTGTGGGAGCGCGGCTACTGCTGCTGCAACCTTCACCAACTTTGTCTGTACTAACTTCGCCTCGTCTGCCAATCTTTTCTGCGCCACCTCCTTCTCCCTCTCCTTGATTCGTTTACAATGGTGTACTATTATGCTCTGAATCTCTGGCCATCCCTTTGCTTCAATACCTGCTATCTTGTCGAGCGCCTTCTGCACTTCCTTTGGGAGCCCTCTTTTTATAATGAAGTAAAATAAAGATGTCGATTGATACCAGGGCGTGCCCGTTTCAGCTTTCCACATCTCTTGGACCCGAAAAATGTAATCCATAGCCTCCTCCCCGTCATTCATTGTACACTGCATCACTGACTGTAAGTCTGGTGTATCTGGGAATGTTTCGCGTAAGGCATCCCACACCCTGGTATGCACTGTGTTAAAGGAGGCCCCATCATGGCGGTCACAGTCTAACGTTACTCCCGGGAAACCGGCTCTAACCCATACTCTTTCAGCCTGATCGCCCACTGCTGATACGAGCAAACTCTTCACATCTCCTATAGCTAGGGGTACCCCGGCCGTGTGTTTCTCAAAGGCGTATATCCACTTACTTGCCCCTCCTGATAACGGGGGCAATAGCTTTAATAAATTGGCTTTATCCATCTGAGCCCATGGGATGTAGTTAGGTCTCCCTCCTCCCCTATGTATCAATGGGAGCTGTAGCCTTGCTTTTGTCGTTGCCTCTACACCCGTTCTTGCTGCTGAGGTTCCTAGTGATGCCACTTTCCCCACTCTGTTCCTTAATCGCCCCGTCCACTCATCATCCAGGGTTCTCATTGAACATGTACCTTCCCCCCCTTCGCTTCCCCCTCCCATTGCCATGCTCAACCTGTCACTTTCTTCTAACTCGTCCCTTATGTCACATAGTAATTCCTCTCTGTCCCCCATAGGCCTTTCTTCATTGTCAGTATCTCCCTCTCGTGTCCCTATTTCAATTATTCGTGTCGGTTCTTCTTCAATTCTAAACAGTATCTCACCTTTTTTCCACCCCTCTTCAGGTTTTCTATTCTCACTTGGCGCTCTAGAAGTGCGCCCTGATCTAGCCACATTAAGTGCTGTTTGTCCACACATGTCTTTTATCCTTGAGAGCTCATCTTTTGCTATTGAGAGTCTTGACTGTAAATCATCTGTGAGTTTCTTTATGTCCACCCTTTGTGTACTCGCCTGGCCTCGCTCTCTCGTACTTTCATATGGTGGGGGTGCCGTGGGCCGGTGGGGTGTAGTAGTTGTCGGGGGAGGCACATATGTGGGGTCACTGTATCCTTCTGCGGGTACAGGCTTGTTTAATATCAGGTACAAACGTATTACCTCTACTGGTGGCGCTACACTTGACAACTCTTTGACATCTTTCTGTATCATTAGTGGATTGTCTGTGGTGGACGGGAGATCAGGATTTAATGCTGGTGTTTTAGGCGGTGGTATCTCTTCAAATAACCTCCAAAGATCTAATATTTCCCTCCTATTTTGCAACTGCTTCCCCTTGTACTTCAAATAAATGCATGTGGCCACCATATCCAGAACACTTATCAAATGACCCTCCCTCGGGCCATATCTGGGGTAACCCCTCTCCCTTCAACTTGGTTATCCATTGGTCGTGATATTTCTTAATCCGCTCCGCGTACCCTGGGAGATTCTTACAAATATGTGATAAGGGTGTTTCAGCCCCCCATCTCTGTGCCCTCCTAGTGCTTGTGTGTCTCTGTGTGTTTGCAACTACAACGTAAATGTAGTATCAATATTATTTTTCGTATTCTACTTCACATCCAATATTGAGCTCCTTTGGGCTCTCCCCCCCCACCCCCCGACTGCACAATACAAAACTGGCTGTACACAGTGTCTACTCTGTTCTCTTTGGGGGGCACATACAAGAGCAACCCATCATTTATTTTGACAATATCAACCCGGAAATCAAAAGGTACCCACTCACTTCACTGTATCAACGTTGTCTTCAAAAAGTTTTATCCAGTCACACTTACCATGACCATTTAACTATTATACATTTATAACCGTTTTACGCATTCACGACATCAAATTGTCTTCTGACACATACGAGGTGCACACACCTCTTGGTACCACTCAATTCACCACTCAAGCTGCCCTCCTTTTCCTCCCTAGCCGGCTGTCCCTGTCCGTCTTATTTGAATATATGGATGCGCATATATATATATATATATATATTAGCCTGCTCTCCCCCCTTCTAGTAGGACTCTTTTTCTCTTACTTTTCCCCCTAAGTTTGTGCTAATCTCACTTTTTATTCTCCCCCTACCCCTAAAGAAAAGAAAGAAGTAATAGCGGTCACTAATATATTCTCAGTGCCCCCTTTTGCTGAACACTTTTATTTTATATTCCACTTCTTCATATATTCCCAGTACTAGTCAAGATAGCACTATGCGGCGCCGCCTTCCACCCCCTTTCGGAGCTAGGTTCCCGTCACTTTTATCTCTTATTCACCTCTTAATCCTAATGGCCATATGCAAAGAAAAAGCAAGGAAAATTTACGATGATCCTTAGTAGATCTGCGTACCCCCTCTTTGTTCCCTGTCCTACACCTCTTCCCCCACTCCCTTTACAATCGCTCACACTCAGTACTCACGTGCCCGTCTTGAACCGATAGTCTCCGAAACTGGGTCCGTCCAGGCAGTGTTGCTGTCAGCTCAACAGTCAGCCCCGGCTCCGGCGAGCGGTACTCAAAGGGGATTTTTCAACCGGGATCCCGTACCCTCTCTATTGAGTGCGCACTTCTTAGTGTACCGGTCGCCGTTGGCGGGTAGCCTCCTGGAGCTGGCTCACCGTGCGTATCCCTTTTCGACCGGAGATTCTCGTGCCAAAAGGGGACGGTAATGTTAGGTCGGGAAAAAATAATAATAATAATGATCACGCTTTCGGGGTCACCACTGAAGGCAAGCATCCCCAACCAGCACGATCCTCCCCTCAATGAGAGACAATAAAGGACTCTCCCAAATTGGGAATCAAGCCAAGACAGAGTGCGGGTGAGATTAAATGGGAGTTTATCAATCAGAATAGGGCATGCAAAGAACTCTGCAAAACTCCAAGAGCGCTCTGTCTGACAATAGCAAAGACAGGCGTATATATTTACAAAAAACGTCATAAGAACCTACACACTATAGGGGGCACAAGTTCAATGGGATTGGGTGGCGACGACTAACTATAGGTGCTGCTGCGATGTGGTTGGCTTTGGCTGGAAGACGTCACTGGTCAGCCTCGCGGGTTGGGCTGGGCCTGGCAGGTTGGCTGGGTTCATCCGGGCGGTGTTGTTGTGCCATTGTGGCCAGTGTCAGAGATGAATGTCCTTTCCTGACTTATTTGCCCTGGGCCATGCACACCGCAGTCATTCAGTCATTGCAATATTATCTTCTTTAGTAAATCTGCCAATAGGTTATTCTACAGGTTAATGCAACACAGGAGGAATGTACCTTGTGAGGGGTCTGGAGGTAATACGTCAGGACATGGTTACCAGTGTCCTGTTGACCGGGGCTATAGGTCGTGGGGCTAAGCTTCAGGGCCTGGGACGGGCGGTGCAGGTCTTTCTGCCTTGTTAGAAGTTGTTATGGATGTTCCGCTGTGTGTTGTCAAAGTGTTGGGTGTCCTGATTGCACAGGGCCATAAGTCTAAGATGATCCGGTGGGCTGTGGGGTTTACGAGGGGGCGCCATTAGAAGTGTGTGTTCAGGCAGAGGTTTACTGCTGTGCTGTAAATGGTGCAGGTGGCGGGCCGTGGCCTTGGGTGCTGCAGAGGGGGCTACAAATCTTTGAAGCGGCCCCAGTCTGGTTGGGGGAGGCGGAGTAGCGAAGCGCGGGCCTCTGCTCTCATGTCTTGGCAGCCTTCGCAGGGTGGGAGGGGGAACGGCCTTGCATGCAGTTCACAAAGGTATCTCCCTAGTGTGTTGCCGATTTTAGGTAAAAACATCACAAACATTTGAACACTCTATAATACTTATTCAAATCATTTTGAAACATGCATTTAAACTTTGCTGGATGTGTTTCGATTATACCCAGTCTGAGCACCTTATTCATACACTATGTCTTAACAACTACAGTATTTAGTTATATGCATATACATTTGCAGTGAGTGAGGTAGTTTTAGGGTTCGTGGAGTACATAGAAAGTAACCCGCCACTGTGTGTGGCGGAGATGGCACATGAGGGGCCTAGACATATACGTGTGACAAGTGCATTCTCGCACACTCTTCACATGTGTCATGGGTATGGTTACATTCGTTTTCTTGTGTACTGTAGCAGCATCAGTTCAGTTGTGGTACGGGACCGCGGGCCGTGGGGCTTTCAGTGGTACTTATGAAGAATAATCCCCCGGAAATGCTTTTGACATTTGTACACCCCTGCAGGGGTGTGGGTCCTTCACGGCTGGTGTCATGTATGGTAATTACACTATTTCACAGATTTCTTTAGTAAGAGTGGTTTTATGGAGAGGGTACATGTGTTAAAAGTGGCTTCTTACATTCATACTTGGGTACCTGTCTGCTTTCAGCAGATGACCATTCTACAGATTTTCCCATCGCCCAGGCCTTGCTGACCGGGTCATTGTGGAAGCAGTGATACACTGCGGAAGGTGAACTGTTACAATGTTAATGTATTACGCTAGATCATGCCCGTCTTGTTCGTGGGAACGTGCTTGCGGCGGATCTACCATGGTGCTGCGGAGACAGGGAGGACTGGAACTCTCTGAAGGTGGGGGCCGCGCTGCAACGCGCTGGGCTCACACCATCTTAAGTAGACAGAAAATGGTTTCTGAGGCCTAGCTAGATTTAATACGTGCGGGCAATGTCTTCAGCAGGTGAGCCATCCACCACCTGGGCCCTGGTGGTAGGAGGGAACGCCCGATGAGCCATGGCCCTCACCCGGGGTGGAGATGTAGGCAAGGGGGGGGTCTTTTGGACCACTCCTCCCCTACAAAGGTTTCAGTCACAACTGCACTTCACAAGATGTTGCACCAAAAACTGCACAGTTCCCGGGGTATTGGGAGTTTGCAGCCCGGGAGGGTCACAGCTCTTTGTGGGATGGCGTAAAATGCAGGTTGTTTTGAGCCTTGTTAGTCCCATCATTCCAGGGGAGGTAGTTGTCTTCTAGGGATTTTCCCTGTCGCTCGTAATTCAGTGTCTGGTCTTCAGTGATCACTCAACAGCTCTGGAGGTCGCTTGGAGGTTGCTGGCCCGTCCTTCTATGAATTCCTCTTTGGATTGTCAGTCTAGTGGTTGACTCTGAGATTCATCGCCATGACCCTCACCTTTTATGCAAGAAAACTGGCTGAGCCCACCAATCACTATTCAAGCCTTTAATGCAAATCTGGGTGGTGTGCCAGCTTCCCAGTTCAAACTGGTGCCATACAGTCACACTACAGGACAAAGACCAGGGGAGTTTCGGTTCTCTCACACTTCCTGTCCTTTCAGGCACTCAGTGAGCCTTGGCCGGCTTTCCAAGGGAAGCACGCCAACGACAAAAGACCCATCAAGTCCTCCCTTGCCCAGGCAGGTAGAAGAATGCTCAAGTAAGGACAAGTCCTCATGAACAGGGCTTAAAAAAAGTGCTGCCACCATTTTAGGCAAATGGTGACCCCCTGTGTCCCCTACTGCAGCTGCAAAGACAGACTGCAGTTGAGGTCCATAAAAAGTTGTGCAAAAACGTACAGCCTGTCGCATGAATTTGTAACAGTAACTAAAAGTTACTGGAACTGTGATAAAATGGAGACCATGTTTCCCCTCAGCACTTGACATAAGGTGGGGTGCGCTCATGTCACAGAATAAAGTACAGGAGGGACAAAAGGGTGTCCCCTTGCCCTGCTAACAGTAGTTAACGCAGGTGAAATAGAAAGGAAAGCTCAAGGAGCTTCCAGCAATGCTGCACAGAAAGTGCTATGTGCTACAATACTAAAATCTAGATGCAAGAAAAAATGGAGGAAAGCATAACTCCAAGTACCAAAAAGAGAGAAACAGGGTTCCCAAGTACAGAGAAAAAGGTGTGTGTGTGGAAAAAGGGTTTACACTCAGGAGAATTATATTTAAAAAAACAGTCCAGCATAAAGTGCTGGGGGACGCGCAGGTCTCGAGATTTTCACTCAAAAAGGAAATCTACTCTATGTATACAGATAAATGAATAGAGAGATAGAGATGCTTATAGGAAGATGGATAATGGTAAATGTATAGAGAGCGATGGATCGATAGGTAGATAAAGAGATACATAGTTACATTTGCAGGGAGAGATGCATGGAGAGCCATTGAGAAATGCATACATTGAGATGTATAATGGTATATAGATAGACAGAGATGGCTATATAGATTGATATAGGTAGATGCATAGAGTAACATGTAAAAAGAGATATGGATAGAGCGATATAAATAAACGCATAGATAGGTATGTATATAGATGGATAGATATACACAGATGGATAGGTAGATTTGAGCGATACATAGCTAGATATGAGAGATGCATTGAGGGTGCTGGATATAGACTAAATGGAGAGAGATGGGTAGATATATCGAGAAGCAAACAGATCGTTGTGTGTGAACGTACAGAGATGAATGTAGATAGATTGATAGAGGGAGAAGTATGGATGCATAGAGATGCAGTGCCGGAGATGGATACAGGTAGATGGAAAGATTCGTAAACGTATGGAAATATTGCTAGAGATGAGACAGAGAGAAGGATGGAGCTATTCATATAGAGAGATGCAAAGACAGGTCCGCATGGAGAGAGCTAGAGAGCTGGATACAGTAAGATATAGAGATGCATAGATGCAGATTGATATAGAGGGATGGATAGATATAGAGTGTGAGACAGACATGGTATCAAGAGTGATTACACAGACAAAAAATGTATATTTTCTGTCGCTTTATTAAGAATCAGGATGGAATGACGCCTTACTTACTAAAGTAAGGCGTCATTCCCCTGCCTAGAGAAATATATGGAAAGTTTTTGTCAGGAAGTCCAAAAGCAAGTCTGCCTGTGTCAAAACCTATGCTGTCCTCCCAACTATAAAACCTAGTGGGGGAACCAAAAATCAGTGTTCCAAAAGAAATGTTCAAGGAATGGCGATAAAGGTTCCGTTACGGTTCTCTGATTAATCACAGTTCCAATGCCAACTCTTTTCATTTCTGTTTCAAAAGGCAATACATTTCCAAAAAAGCCTTTTCCATCAAGCACTATGCAAGTTATGAAGTTACCTTCTGTCGTTCTGCTGGGTTGACAGTTCACATCCAAGGTGTTTCCCTTCCCGAAGTTCAAAGGCAACAAAAGTTGTATACACACCCTGATCCAGAACATCTTAGACCCAGCTAACTAAAAAGACTTGGGCCCAAACAAGCAAGTTGACCTATGCAATAATACACTGGATTCAGCATTAAATACCATTGCCCCCATCAAACTAACCAAAGCTCAACCAATAGCCCATCTTAACAAATGGTTTACCCCTGAGCTAAAGATCCTCCGGAATGCCAAAAGAGTGGCTGAATCCACATGGAGAAAAGCGCCTACCACTCCTAACAAGGCACTGTTCACCTCGGCTGCCTCTTCTTACAAATCGACCATCCTGAACACTAAGAAAGAGACCTATAACAACAGAATCTCAAATGCAAAATCTAGGGCCAAGGATCTTTTCAGCATTCACAGGGAACTTGAGTCCCCAGCCCCTCCACCGGAAGCCTGTGTGAATGATGCAGAATGGTGAGCTAAAATACAGAAGGCTCTCGCTGAATGAACAGCCTGGCTAAGAACGCCAACACTACCTCCTTGCCCAACCACATCACCCCCCCATGTCCACCCTTCTCCTTTTCACCTGTTTCACCTAATGAAGTGGAAAACATCATTAAAGGCCTCAAACCTTCAAGATGCCAAGGTTATCTCTTCCCAGCTACAATCATTCAGGAAGGTGCCAAGGACCTGGCCCCTTTCATAACTGCCTTGGTCAACTCATCCTTACCCAACAATTATAGGCCCATCACCACCGTCCCCTACCTCTTAAAGATTCTAGATAGAGTGGCCTATCTACAAATCCAGAAACACTTGGAGGACGATAACCTACTTGGCCTCAGACAGTCGAGCTTTAGGCCAGACATGGCACAGAAACGACCCTCTTGGACCTAAAAATCCAAATGGATGAGGCTAAGGACAATGGTAAGCTGGCCATGCTCTTGCTGTTAGACCTTTCAGCAGCATTTGATCTTGTTGATCACCAGATCCTCACTGATCACTTCTCGACAGTAGCTACCTACTCCAGCAACGCCTCTTCCTGGATACAGTCGTTCCTGTCCAATCTTACCACTAGGGTCTTCGTACCTTCAGCTTCAGCTGACCCAATAGCCATCTATTGCGGCGCACCACAAGGCTTGTGCATCTCGCCAATGCTGTACAATATCTTCACTAGGCTCCTCTTCGACCGTCTTGACAACTTGGGTGTTGCATATACGAACTACGCTGATGACACCCAATTTCTCATTACGATGTCAGGGTGCTATGAAGATAACTCCAAACTGATTATACCTGGAAATCCAGGCATGGATGGCAGACCATATCTTATGCATCAATGACGAAAAGACAGAGCTCCTGATCGTCTGATCCCAAATTCACCTAAACAAATTAGACCCACATCCGTCAACAGTGATGGAAATCTGATCAAAGTGGCCAAGGAAATCAAAACTCTGGGGGTCTACTTAGACTCCACCCTCTCACTCAAGAAGCAAGTGAATGCTACCGCATCCTCGACTGCCTACACCAACAAGCTGATTAACGCTTGCAAATCATTCCTCTCTCCTAACAGCTGCATTACCTTGTCCAGGACACTAGTTATTTCCAAGATCGACTATTGCAACACCCTCTTCCTAGGCACCTCTGAACGGAACCTCAACAAACGCCAGGTCCTACAAAATAATGCCTTGGAATCTGCATTGTGCATTCCCAGATCCAAGCACATCACTAGCGTCAGACAAGACGCCCACTGGCTCCCAGTACGGGATAGACTCTCCCTTCGTACGCTTGTCATCGCCCACAAATGCCTGACAAACTCTGCCCCTTAGTACCTGGCAGACAAGTTCAACAAACACAATTCAGTCAGACCCACTACAGCTGTGTAATCGCATTGCCTTACCATCTCCAGATTGAATCTAAAAAGAGTGGGAGGAGCGAGCTTCCCTGTGCTCACCTCCAAACAGTGGAATGCCCTTCCCCTCAGCATCAGAAAGGAACCCTCATTCTGGACCTTTAGAGCCAAAGTAAAGAGCTGGCTCTTCGATAAGAAACACTAATGGTCGGCTCACATGCCTCAATATACTGTCTGCTTAGTTGTTTCTGTATGTTCTCTAACACTAGCAGCCTGATATCGCCGCCTAAACTGTAACTTCTAGCGATTTAACCTCTGGTGTACCGGCTTTTCTTCCATGCACTGTTTCAACCCTCAACCTGCCTGTAACCACTGGTCAACTTGCACTTATTGTTGCCGATTGTTGTTGTTGGTCCTGTTGTTGATGTAAACTCCTCTATGTCTGTAACATTCGCTTAAGTCTTGGTGCCCAGTTACCTAAGGGTTTGGTGCGCAGTACGAATAAAGAAACTAAACTAAAAGTCTATTCAACACCCTAGTCTTGGAACTTCCTTCCCCAAGACAAATGTAGCAAAAGTCTGTTTTAACAAAATGGTCTTAGAGCTCTCTTCCCCAAGACAAATGCAGCAAAAGTCTCTTTTAACACGTTGGTCTTGGAACTCTTCTTCCCAAACAAATGTTCACACCTCTTTGCTGTTTGACAAACTTGTAGTGACTTCTGATATAGGTGCAGTTGTCAGACCCCACGGACCACCGATCACAGGTTATGCAGCCAGAAACCCCATATCTTGATTGTGAGTTGTATCTTGATGTTAACAAAGTTGATTTTTGGAAACCTTCTGGTCTAGGCGCAGTTGTTAGACCACACGGTCCGCCCATCACAGGTCACGCAACCACATGTTCCCCCCGCTCCCACCCCAGCTGCTATTCAATAGTTCACAAGTTCAAGTCTCTCATTTGAGGTGTTATCTTTGGCAAAAATAGAATTATGCAGTTTCTGTTGTGTGGGCTCATGCAGCCCTTTTTGCTAAAGCTAATAAGGTGTACTATTCAGCCAATAATATTCACCTTTTCAAAGTAGGGGCTCACTAGCCCTTTCCATGCACTCTGCATTCAATCTTAGCACTCTACTAATGCTGCAGGTGCACTATCTCCTTTGTGATCTTCACAGTATAGAGGTTTCTGGCTTTTTATTACATGTGCCCTTCACAATTCTCGATATCCAGCCTTTCTGTGATATTCAGCACTCAGGAGTTTCAATCATTCAACCTTTCTGGAGGATTGGCATTCAAAACTCAGTGTCCTGCTTGACATTACATGCGGTATGCATTTTGTTGAGCCCTGCGTTGCTACAGATGATTACCGAACAATCACCCCTGTGATGCCGGGTGCTTTCAACAGCGCTCCCTGGCCTCCATGCTGGACTCCGCCTCCGCTTCTTCCACAGCGGTCGCACTTTGCCTGTCCCCCACAAGGGCTTTCCAGACCAGCATTGCTCCTCTTGCCGGAATCCCGGGAACTCTCTCCATGTCTCGCTGCCTCGGCTTCTCGTCCCCTCTGTGCGTGGATCACTTCACGTTCTCTGCTCCTCCTGCAGCTTCGCTCCCACACCTCTCTAATTCCCTGTGAGAATGCCACCTTTTTTTCATATATATGTTTCTTGATTGTCAAGGGATTTCAGGTGGGCCCAACTATTCTGAATTTCCTGACTTTGTGAAGAAAAGACACCTATTCAAATCATCATTGAAATATAAAAGCACCTCATCACTTGAACAGACATTACTCATTCACAAGTAGCATCCAACACATCAACACAAACCACAATAAAATATACATGCACATCCTCAATTACCCAGTTATCTGTCTAGTTTGAAGGGCATCAGCAGAGCTAGAACAGGTGTTGAGGTCAGCTGACTTGGCAGTCTTTATAATGAAATAGTTTGTCATGCTTGTTAGGACTGAGAAACACTGGAAGACTGTGTGTGTGCTGGAAAAATGGCGGTGCGGCAGGCCAGCATTGATGTCCATTTACCATTTGTCTAGGGATCTTGGTTCTGGGACAGTAGAAATGCTACAGTTAATAAAAAGAGGTGCATTGGAAAGTTTCTGTTCAGGTCCCTGCAGTAGCAGCAGTGAATAATGAAGGTCGGAAAAGAGGTGACCTTTCTACAGTGGTTTTTGTGGTCTCATTAACAGGATGGATTTCAGGACTGAGGTGCATTGGCAGTTGTCTTCCTTATTTTAGCTTTCCCTGGTACAGGTCCACTGCCCTGCTCAGAATACACCTCAACCAATAGATATGCATCTAAGACCACCACAGGAGGTTGGGAAGGGATCATCTTGGGGGTATTGTGTAGTCAAGGTAAGGTGAGTGCACTAAACACTCTGGCGGAACATTCTTAGTATTGCTATCACGTTGACAGTGTTTGTAAATTGGCCATAATTTAAGCGTATAATTGTGTTGGGTAGAACATGAAAAGTGTAAGGCGGGCTGCATAGGGACTTGCCCACTGCCTTTCTTTGACCCCTGTTCCTGATTTGATTTGACTGGTCACCTGCTCCCCTTTATTTCATGATTTTTGAGTGCTGTAGCTATGGGAGATATCAGATACACATCCTCTGGCCATGGTTGTATGATCTCCTGATGCCACAATGCATCCATATACAGGCAACAATTCACACGCCAAGGCACAACACATCCGTAGTCGCAAAGCATTCACTCTACACCAACACACACAATGTTGACACCACTGAGGACATACACTTCAAACTAGCCAATACGCTTCAGAGTAGCCAGAACGTAGCTTTGCCATGCTTATCGTGGCCCGTGGGGGCGTTACAAAAAGAAATCTGATGCTATACAGTTAGAAAGACACAACTATTGGCTTTGACACTAATTATTTTAATGTTGTGCAACAAACGCATTTAGTCTGCATAGTAGATATGCTAATAGTTACTGGAGGGACAATTTAGTTCTCCAAATTACTGGTTTATACGTCCTTGCGAATGCTTTGATTGGCCAGAGTAGATTGGTTATCCAAAAGATAGTTCTTGCAAACAGATGACAAAAATGCATGCATTTTTAACTTGTAAAACACAGAAAGTCGTGCATTTGTAGTTGTGTAGACTAAACGGAAATGAAGTGCTTTGGAAAGTTGAGATTAATTAATCTTTTATAATGCACTATATACGGAGACCAGGTTCTAAACCGCAGGACCAGTATTCAAACATGTGTTGCTCTGCGTTGTCTTGCTTCCAAGACCTATGCATTGCTTCTGGCCCATGCTCCTACCCCTGATGGTGCAATCTGCTGAATTATCTCCGTTTGACGTTTCAACAACCTGCTATTGCCCACGGAGGAATTGCCCCTGAAAATAAAATCATGTTTCTTGGCTCTAGTAGCAGCTATTACGTCTTAATGTATGACCTCAAGTTTGTTATCAGAGATCGTGATGTGCCTAACTGAAGAAATAAACATGATCATTCTAGAACAGTAAACGACTCCTTTTTGCACCTGTCTTGTACTTAACAAGCTTTTTTAGCTGTAATGCTTTCATAAACGGCAAAAGAGCACATACATCAACCTAAAGACAATCCCTATAACTGAATACAAATTCTGTTAGCAGATGTACGCCAACCAGTGAGCTTTACCACTCTATGGGTGTACTGTTTTTTTGGAATCTGTTCTGTGTTTTCATGTATGGTTGTGTATTAAAGTGCAGTGCACTTATTGTGAGCAGAACAGATTTATTCAAGCAGCACACTTACACCAGATTCAATAGGCCCATTAGCACTGCAAACCAGTTTCTGTATATCTACTTGGCACAGTAAAGGTAGGCTCCATTATGACCAGTTACCCCAGCAAAGGCACATTTCAAAGGTACAGTACCCAATAAGGGCAGCTTCCAATGTGCCTAGTTAGAACAATAAGGTGCGATTTAGTGTGCGAATTAACAAGCCATAGAGGGTACATAACATGCAGTTACAGATACTCCTTGCGTTCTCGCAGTCACCAAACTCTGCGCTGTCATAATATCCCCCAAGCTACTTTTACCACCTCTACTCCCCAATACTCACCATTTCACACAGTCCAAAACGCAGTTACCTAGGAAGGTAGGCTGGATTTACTGTGGCAATAAGACCCGAGGTGACGGGCCAATACCGCCCCAGGTAATGCCCCTGGGGCCATAATAACAAAGCCCCGGGGGCATTACCATGGGCGGTATTGGCCTGCCGCGAGGGTCTTATAGCCATTAGTACCCTGGCCCGTTAGACCGGGGTACTAATGGCACTTTTTTTTCTGTTTCGAAATGCTACCACGTTTTGAAACGGAAGAAAAAAAAAAGTTGGCAAAAATGGCCGCCGGGAAAGCAAAAACGTAGTCCATTTTCCCTTTCCATGGCGGCCATCAGGAGCAGATGCGCTGGGAACAGAAGTGTTTCCAGCACATTCGCTCCCGAGAAAAGAAGAAAAAAGAAGGTAAGTGGGGTTGGGAGGATGGGGAGGGGATAGTTCGCGGGGGAGTCAGGTGGAGGAAAAAAAAAACTTACCTGAGTCCCCGGCAGGGGACGAAGGCAGCCTCCAGCCATGGGGACGCTCGGAGCGGGGATTGCCCCGTTTCCAGCCTCCTCATTGGCTAAGGGGCTGACACGATCCTCCCCGGGAACAGAGTACCCGGCACGCACGAACGTACATGGGAATACCGTGTGGTATGGCTCGGAAAAGAGCCAATCCCCACGTATTCCCGGTGCGCAGCGCGTGCCGGATACTAATACTTCTTCACTCACTCGTGTCATGTATTATAGAAGCATGCCATCAGAGACTAGGGCATTCATTCTATAATCTGTGTTAGTGTGTGATAGAAGCACTTGCAATTGGGGTACATTCAGATTGCCAACCAGATTAAAGTCACATGCAAATGTTGTGCAGAGAAGTTACATCAAGAGTGTGCGGGTGTGTTGCCATTCTAATGTGTTCAACGTAATGAAGTTGCTAGTCATTTAATATTACTGCTTTGTAGTGTGTAATCTGTGTGCGGATGGGACTTTAATCAACTTAACCCAAAGCAGGCCCAGCACTTAAGAAGCGAGTGCGCCTTTGTATGCAAAGCAAGTGTATTGTACAATTGTCCGGGGAGGATCGAGATGGTGCTGTAGAGTCAAACTAACCCGTGTCTCTCTGAACCACATGAGTTGACACATTATATCCATTTTACCAAGAGTTAAAATACTCCCACATATTTTATTACAATCCACCCCCACGTGATTGTTCAAGACCTATACAAAAGAAATCCAATCTTTCTCCAATTCCCCTATTCCCATTGGTTGCAGTTAATATAAGTACCATCTTCAGCTCATGTGTACAACACACCCTCTTTTAAGATTTGCCCCGGGTAGGTTATAACATCATAAAATAGTTACAGATTCACATAGAAGCATAATTTATTACAAATCACAGCTGGCCCAAGGCCTTGAAACCCTAAGCATAATTGCACATGGTTTGCGCATATACTTCAAACAACATGAGGAGAAGAAGAATAAACAGGTTCCCTTTGAACTGATTAAAACCATCTCTCCCACCTCGACCTACTGGCGTCTCTGGAACATTCTAATCTAAATGACTACCAATTCAACATGCATGGCAAATCCTGAGAAAACAATCGAAACCCAGCAGTATTGGTCACTCTGGCCTTGAGCTTCACTTCACCCCATATGTATTGTTGGTCAAAAGCAAATTGCTGGATCCCTAGGCACTTCGTAGCACACCATATCTTGATCATGTTTATATTTCATTTGGTGATTTTGGCATGTATCTTGCTAGGCGCCTGCACATCTAATATGTATCAACTTGAACACAAAGTAGCACTTGAAGTAACACATTCCAATCACATTTAACTACACTGTATACATATAAAATTGCAACATCGCCCCTACTTTGCCACACCCCCAATCACAAATCTGGCGCGTGCAACCGGAACCCCTCTATCTCAGTGGGACCTTTCCTGACCACCCCAAATTTGTCATGGGTATGCTGCTTTGTTCATGCTGGTTGTGATGTTTTATCCATGTATGTTCCAGTTTGCTTTCCTCAGGTTCATAGTTGAGGAGTGGGCCACCCATCTGCTTCTTTTGCCTCTGACGAGAAGATCTGTTCCAGATGTGTTAGGATGGCCAAGGCTTCAGCAGTCCAATTCGGGAGAATCTCTGCTCTTAACCCTGGGGGCCTATGTTCTGGTGCTGATATGATACAATTGGCTTGGTGTCAGTAGTCCTATATCCTCTAGTTTGTGAGTTGCACAGCCTCTCTTGGCCTCTCCTTCATGAGTAGGGAGTATTCACCTTGGTGCATTGGTCCTAAAAGGAACAATAAGGTGCTCTCACTACAGTATGTGTTTTGGTGGCCCTCATCAGTACGGTTTTGCTTAGGACCCAGAGCACTGCAAACTCAGGATAATGTCTGGGCGTGCCTGTACTAAACCTGTGGGCTGGAACTACAAATTATATAAATGTGTTTTATCTATCTGTAATGGCACAGGCCACTAAAAACTTAATAGAAAGGTGATCAGAGCGAATGCCTATGCGTATAACGAATTCAAAGGTTTTGATCCACACATTTTTGTGTTTAGAGCGTGGATGTCCCAGGCATGTGTCCCAAGGTTGCTGTACCTAGGTTATTAAGCTACACTTCACTGATGATGCTCGATAAGGCTGAGACATGACTAGAGTTGTATATTTCCCACGCAGACATAACATGGACTAGTAGTTCTGGTTGGAATGATGCCATTAATGTGGGACCGTTATTGATGTGCATGTGGTTGGCCCCATCCTCTAAAGGCACAGATCAGCTGCAAAAAATTGGAAATTAAACTGCCTGGAGGAATTTCAAATCATTGTAATTGAATCAAAACATTATATCAGTCACCTTGTGGTTGTTTGAAGCTTATGTAATCTACTTCCAGGATGGAGAGGGTTTAAGGTAGGCCTCCTTGGCCATGGCAAGAACTGTATCTATTGTAGTGCAGCGTCCATGATATCGTAGGTCAGACCAACTGCTTTCGGGAGTAATGAGATCTACAAACAGCCGGCCCTCCCTCATCACATAGCTTCTTTTTGTTTCATAGAGCACTTTGCACATTAGGCCAAACTGCAGAATCACAAGTCCCTTAATACCCGAGAGCTATGGATGAAGAGAAACAGCTCGACGGATGAAGCTTCGTTCTGCTAAATAGGCTGAAGATCTATTCATTGATTGTTTAATCTTCCAAGGCCTTTTGGAGGCCCTTCTCTTTTGTTGCTAGATTCACAAACCTCTCTCAAAGAGCTGCATGTCTTCAGTAGCATGTTGGCATAGCTTGGAGAAAAGAGGAGCCATTTGGAGATCTGAAACATCAAGATATGCCCAAGTTCAAGCAGAAGTTGAGGATCTGGAACTCCCAAAAAGCTAGCCATTAAGAGAAAAGTACCAGTCCATTTGAACGCGCACAACTAGAGCTATGACACAGTTTATAGCACATGTAATATGAGTGATTATCAGAACAAGGCCTTGGGCTACCTCTTCAACTCTTGCATTACTTCATAGAACTTGAAGTTAGGGCTGATAAATTCACTTTTAAAGAAAGTGACCTTCCATCCCTCCATTTTGAGTCATTTTTGACCCATCACCATTTTTGACCAATTAGGTGATGCTAAAGCACCATCTATAAGCCCAAACGTGTGCATTGGATTACAGCAAAGAGAGAGATGGAATGTGTGAAGTGTGGCAGTCGGAAAAAGGGTATTGCTCGAAAATCCTGGTGGGGAAAAAAGCTGAATTTGCTTTTACTGCACATTTGGCTGTTATTAAAATGCCGAAAACCATTATAACCAACAAGGGTAGTGGGGGTTGTGGGGGTGTCCACCGATTCCTTTGAACGGTATAATGGGTTAGGGGTTTGCAGGGGTGTCCCACACTTCAAATACCTGGAAGCTGGCCGACATTAAAGTTTGAAAGAAGAAAAATAACTGCTGCAGAAGTTACAACCCATTTTAGGGATAAGGAACTGACGCTACAGGGAGAGGGACGATTTGAGGGACAGGGAATAAGGGAAGTAAGCCGCCGGGCTGTATTTGAGGATAATGGGGTAGCTGGTATGGGGGATGCGGTAAAAAGTGGTCTATGTGTAATGTAATGTAAATAAATGTATTGAGTACGAAACAAGGCCAGAAGGCATGTGGGCGCTAGCCACCATGCAAGAAACACCAACAGGACCCACACCTTTCCCAAAACAAAATATCTTAAGAGCGCTACAGAAACACAAATGATCTGGAAGAGTACCCTTCAGCTCGAGCTTAACAACAACGAGGGGCATCCAGCAAATTGGCAGAGGTTGACTGCAGAGAGCATCTGGCAATGTAACAAGTCAATTTGGATTGAAAGAAGGAAGGTCTGGTGAGGACGAAAGCCTGATGTGTAATGCAGAGTGCCTTACATTTTATCTGGCTTCTGATGGGAAGCCCATGGAGTTTGTCGGGCAACAGCGAGGCGGAGGACCGTCTTGGGCATTCATCGCCCGACATGTTGCAAAACTTTGCAGGATTTGGAGCCGATGGACCAGAAAATCGGGGCATTCAGTTTAAAAATGAATTGCGTGTCATCGGCTTATGTATAAAAGCATATGCCAGACGACGCAGTCAAATACGCCAGGGGGTGCAGATACAAGTTAAAAAGTAGAGGGGATAAGGATGATCCCTGCGGCATGGCACACACAATTGGTGTGCGGGGTGCACAAAAACCCAAAAGGGACACCGTCTGCATGCGTTCCTCCAGGAAAGAAGAAAACCACGCCAGGACCGGGCGTGCCTGTCGTGCTTGTTCCAGGTGCTGCAGAAGAATTTTGTGGTCGATAGTATTTAATGCCGCAGAGAGGTCAAGGTCAAGGAGAATCAGAACTCTGATGTCCTTGCGGTCTTGGAGCAAAGCCAAGTCATCAAAGATCAATACCATCACTGATAGCATCCCCCATAAGTGGCCTAAAACCAGACTGAAAAGGGTGCAGTCACACATTTTCTACATCAGCTTCATGATAACTGGGAGAAGGGAAATGGGACAGTGTCTGGCAGGGGACAGGGAATCCAGTGGTGGCTTCTTAAGCAGTGGCGTAACTATTGCATGCTTCAAAATAGCTGGAATTATCCTACTCCCAAAAGACTGGTGAAGAGTGGCAGTGAAAAGTGCAATTGTATCCAGAGGGAGGGACTGAAGCAGATATGCTGTTTTAAGCTTACACATAGCCGCCAATACAATCACATTGGTAGCAGGCTCAAAACAAGGAAAAGTTCCACTACTAGGGAGGGCGTCGGGAAACTGGGTCCACTATACCCAGTTACGTTGACATGATCTTCGTTCTAATCCTGCCAATCTTATCTGCAAAAAAGAGGTTAATAGCATTGCAGGTAATTTGAGAGTAAGAAGGATCCAAACCTGCATGACTGGCAGCAGAGAGTTCCTTCATCACTCTAAACAACTCCCGAGATGCACAAGATGCAGTAGTAATCTGCAGCGTATGACAGAAAGTTTAAAACATAAAATAAAACTTCTGGCTAATTGTAACATCCAAGAACAACTTATAGGTTCCTGCTTGTCTTTGAAGTCTGGGCTGGCTTACCTGTGTGTGAAAACTGAGCAGCGACCGGAGGGGTATCTGGATGTAATTGCACCAACATATGCACGTTCCTTATTTTTGGAATTTAAGTGTGGTGTACTTCAAGTTGTATCCCTTTCCTCTGGATGGAAAACTGATTGTTCTGAAGACTGTCCCATGTGTGGTGTAGCTGCTGAAACAGTTCCCCATTTTCTGCTGTTCTGTCCTTGCCTTCTGATTTGAGAAACCTGTACATGATTCTACTGTTTAAGAAGGCTCATGCTAGTAATGTAACTGAAGCAGTGAAACTGTGGAAGTCTTGTTAATGATATTTACTTCATTGCAAAGTTTATTTATCGAGCATGGCTCTGCAGGAATACTTTGATTTGCAATTGAGGTCGTTTTAATGGTTGCTTGTATTTGTAAGTATTTTAATCTTTTTACTATCTTTGTATCAATGTTTATTTTTTTTATACTGGGAATTGATGAATTCTGTTGTATGTGCTGAAGGCAAAAATTTCGAATAAAGCAATAGACAACAACAACAGTTATACAATCCGCATAATGCTGAGATTTCGCAGACTTCATTCGCCAATTTATATTGAGCTTTGGCTAGTATCTCATAGCAGATGCGTCATTTGTGCTCTGCACGATGGCACTGCTACTTCATAGCTCTCAGGTCTGGTGAAAACCAGGAGGCTGAGGGTTTCTAACGACATACTCCTCTTTTAAGAGGTGCCAGCAGGTTAGCCATGAGGGACATAGCTTTTATTAAAGTTCCACATGAATCAGCCTGATTACCCAGGAGAGCCATCTGAGCACTGTGTTTCCGAGCCTCTGCGAGTTGCCTAGAGGGGACTTTAGCGCATTGATGTCGGCTGGCATAAACCTTAGGCGGTACCTGCCTGCGTGCAAGTAGAACAAGAAATGGAAGGAGAAAATGGTCTGACCAGATAATTGGTAATGGGTGAAAAATCACACAGAGCAATATAGCTGAATAAATCAGATCAAGAGTGTGGGGATGAGCCCCTAATCACCTTAACCCAAGGCAGGCTCGCCACTTAAGAATTGAGTGCACGTTTGTACATAAAGCAAGTTTATTGTACAAATGTCTGCGGAGGGGCTAGATGACGGTGTAGCGTCAAACTAACCCGAATCCCCCTGAACCACATAAGTTGACACATTTTATATATTTTTTGCAACAGTTGAAACACTACAATATATTTTATGAAACTCCTTGTTACCTAGCTCCTAGGCACTTCATAGCACCCGATATCTGGATTGTGTTTATATTTCATTTGGCAATGTTGACATTTATCTTGTAGCACGCATGCAAATCTAATATGTACACAAAGCAACACTTGAAGTAACACATCCCATTCACATTTAACTACACTTGATACATATAAAATTGCAACATCGCCCCAATTTCGCTGCACCCCCAGTCACAAATTTGGTGCGCGCAACGTGAACACCTCTTCATCTTTGGGGCCTTTCCTGACCACCCCAACAAAGGTGTTTCCTCTATTATGGGTCAGAAGATAGTTACGCACATATATATGGCAATCCGACAGCCTGGAAATTAAATTGACCACATGAGTCTGTCGCATCATTTGTTCTGATATTGAAGTTACCTAACTGAATCAGATTGGTGTGAACAAGGGGCAAATCAGCTACCAATTGAGAAAAACTGTTAATGAAATCATTGGTGAGGTGAGAAGGTGGACGGTACACCAACAGTACTGACACATTACTAGAAGGTTGGAGCCAAATCAGCAGCAACTCTCCAAGAATATCATAGTTTATGGGAATAGTTGAACACTTCAGTGATGTTAAATGAATAAGAGCAAGGCATCCGCCCTTAGTGGAGCTGTGCCGGTCAGCTTGAAGTATTGAGTATGAGGGTGGCAAGAGTTGGGCTATTTCAGGACCAAAAGAATCTGAAAACCACGTTTCGGTTAGCCCAAAAATGTCTGGTTGATGCTCTGTCAGCAGATCAAAAATCTCTTGGCTGTGTGCCGCTGCTGAACGCGCATTAATCAGAAAGCCAGACAAGAAGAAATCGCTAAGCTTACCCCTGTGCCCAAGATCAGCCACATTAACAGAAATAGCCATGCATGGCCAGCTACTGGGAAGAATAATGGCCTCTGGGGTAGCTTCAGCAGCTCAGCCCGGACATACATAATAATGCCATTTGAGTGCCTGCCCCTAATAGGGAGCCGTAACATATGAGAATGTTCTTCTACTTTGTTCTGACACTCCATTGCGGCCCAGGCATGATCACTGCTTGCCGCAATTTTCAAATTTGACATTTTCTGACACAAAATTACTGGGCACACAGTGATCACATAGATCCTGGAAAAAGTAGGCAGACACATAAAGGACATGCTTACTGGTGTTTATTAAAATAATAAAGATACGGCCAATCTTTCCATATTGCTAGAGGGTTAACTCTGCCTATATAAATAACTAAAGATGCTTGTCAGTCAGAACATCCACAATGAATATGTTCACAGTACAAAACTAGTTCTAACTGTCCTTACCACTACTTTAACTAATTTAAATTATACCTGGAGAATATCTCCCCTCCCCAGGTATTCTCTGTTCTCATCAGTAAGATATCTTCAAATTGTCTCTTGCCACCTTCTGGACAAGGTCTTGTAATTCGTTTACAATGCACTTGAGTTTAGGCAGTCCCTCTTGGGACAGTTCTTTTTATCCCTCTTTCTTGTACTTTGATCCACGCGGATATACCTTTCCACTTCTTGTAATCCAGATCTTTTTAGGTTTGGTATCCTTCGTAGGGACTTGACCTTCCCCCCTCTCCTGGGGTTTTTCAGTTACCTTATCTCTCCTCTCCGATTCTCTAGATTTCACTTCCCAATCATATTTAGATACTTCTTGCTCTGGTTTCCTCCACTCTTTATTTCTTAAACCATGGGATACATTTCCCTCTTCACAGGTTGTTTGTGACCAGTTCTTAACACCTTCTTACAAGTGTATTCTTCCTCCACTCTTTATTTCTTAAACAATGGGTACTTCCCTTTCTTCCCCCAGGGTGTTTGTACCCAGTTTTTAATACCTTCTCTTTCAGGCTTATTCATTCTTCCCTTTTTCACAGTACCACAGTCCAGCTTAAATGACTTCATATTATTTCACAGTACCACGGTCCAACTTAAATGACTTCATATTTAGTATCTCGTCAATTTCTCTAGGTTGTGTTTCTTGTACTCCATAACGATGCTCCGTCAGCCTCCCGGGTTCTCCCATTCACTCTGTTACATCTGTATCTGCAGGGGAACAAAAAAGGGCTTAGCAATCGTTCAGGGTTTCTCCCTCTCCTCCGGCTTTCGTGGTACTCCTTGTTGTCAGTGTCCCATCCTTGGTCCTCTCTCACATTGCGACTAGGTCTGGATACGGGTCATAGGGTGTCTCAAGGACTCCCCAGCTGGGTGGTTTCGGTGGTGTACGACATAGGGCTCGGCAATCGCTCAGGTTCTCTCCCTCTTTCCGGGTTTCATACTTCTCCTTGTTGTCAGTGTCCCACCCTTTGTCCACTCTCTCATTGCGACCGGGTCTGGATACGGGTCATAGGGTGTCTCAATGACTCCACAGCTGGGTGGTTTTGTCACTGTTCGACGGGCGTATGGCCAACCACAAAGTCGTCATGGTCACGCCACCACCAAGATGAAGGACCCACTCTCCTTTGGTCCATTCTACTCGGAAACAAAGTGCCTCATGTGTTTCCCTTTGCTGGTTAGGGCTCTTCCAAAGGTTACAGGCTCCACAACTCTCCTCTGCTCCGCCTCCTATAGGACACACATCATCGGAGGGCCTTCCCCCGCTCATGCTCTTCTCTCTTGCGCTGTGCTTCTCCTCTCCTAGGTCTGATGTCCTCATTCAGCCTCTTTGTCGCCGTTAAATGTACGTCTTCTTAAAGAGACAGATCCTCCTTCTTGGTCGTAATGGGATATTTTAGTTTTGTCTTCAATCAAGTCTCTGAGCTTCTAATGTTCTCCATATCTGATACTCCCATGTATGTTACCATGGTGGATGTCTAGGGAGTTCCTCACAGGAGCGGGTGTCCTGTTCCCTTAAGGGGTAGTCTCTCCCAGTGAGGTACTACTTGCCCAAAACCCTAAGGAGGGTCTTGCACAGTGAGATCACCTCCCTAACCTAAAAGGGGGAAGCTCCACCTTGGGGAGAATGGGTGAATACCCTTGATTTGCCACAGAAGGTACTCGCAGCTTGTGATCATGCTAAACCCCAATGGCCATTTCCTCGATCTTCATGCCAATCCCCACTAAAACATCCCCCTGGGGTCTCTTTGAGCTAGCTTTATCAAGCAACATCACACTTTGCACACAAAGTGCCTGCCAGTGTTATTTCAAAGCAATCTTCTGAGAGTTGATGGCCTAAATGTATCTGTAAATGCACTACTGGTATAATAAAAATGCCTTAACCAAAGGTGCATTCAGTCACTCGATTTATAAGCAGTATGCATGTCTTTCATTAAAGACCTGTTAAAAACGAGCATTGGCAAAGCCAATCATGTTTGTCTTGTTTATGGGTATTGTAGGCATTTGGCAGGCACTATTATTATATGCCTATGTACTCGCACCATTTTACACCATCGCCTGGCAAGTGTGTATTCTATGCCTACACAACAGCCAACAGTGTTGGTAAAACCAATTCTTGTTGGTTTAAGTGCTGGAGAAAGCTATATCTTTACGACTGACAGGCATATGAACCAACATCAGCTACATGTTTCTATATCTTGGGTTTCAGGGATCAGCACAGTACCAAAACTGCAACCATTCAAGTTTTGGATGACGTCCTCAGGGCAACTAATGATGGGGTCTCCTGTCTACTCGACCTCTCAGTGGTTTTCGATAAGGTTGACCATGAGGCTCTCCTTGCGCATCTCTCTCAGTGTATCGGCATTTGGTGTTGCGTCCTAAGTGGTGCTGTTCCTTTTTCACTGGCAGATCACAATGTCACAATTGACCCTTTTGATCTCCACCCCCACCCCCCACACACCTGGCCCATTCACTCTGAAGTGCCACATCCGGTCTCCCATCCTATTCAATCTCTATATTGAACCGCTGGGAGCATGATAGCCGAGTGTGGAGATCAACATAAATCTGTATGCATGATGCCACCCAACTCTATCCTAAAGTGTCATTGGACGAGGATTTCTCCCGCCTGTGGCATGGCTTTAATCTAATAGAGTTCTCGATGTTAGTCACAAACCTGATGTTTAATTCTTCCAAAAAGGAAATCTTGTCTGGTCCCCTGCTAGGTGCAATGATCAGATCGCTTCTTTGCTAAATATTTTATCGAAAGATGGAAGTTCCCGCTATTTGTTTCTTCTGTCTAGTCGTTGGGCCTTTGGTTAGATAGTAAACTTTCCATGACCACTCATATCATAAGAATATCCAAACATCAATATATAAAATGTTTTAACTGTGTTCATTCAACTGTTCATTTTGCCTGTTCTATTTTCGTTTGTAGTGCAGGCTCTGGTTTTATCCCACATTGATGCGGATACTACCCACCTAAAGGAGGACCTAAAATACACTTTAAGCCACTGCATTCAGCGTTCCATAGCACTGCACGTTTGGCAGGAAGTGCACAATAATTTGATCTCACTTCAATGGCTTCCCTTCGATTGCCATATACCCTTTAAAATGTACTGCATTGGCTTTAAGACAGTTGGATTTAAGGCACCTTCATACTAATTCCTTCTGAGAGTAGGGGAAACACAAAACAAGTGTATTGCATGTTTGGAGATCCTGTTAGTGAGGAGGGTGTCTACTGCCAACCAGGTGAAGTAAAATGAAAGCAAGAGGTCTGACTCAGGGGAAATCTCCACGACCAAGTAATGGACGTGTGCAGGAATTTTACTAAATTACTGCTTTCATAACACATTTTAAAAAGCAGGGATATGCACCAACGTCTCAAGATTTCCAATGTCCTCTCATGGATAACGGGCATTCCATGGAGTTTTTAAGGCACAGTGAGGTCAGAAATTAATGATACATTTCACAAACCTAAGGTGGGATTGGAATAGGTAATGGGGCAAACTATATATAGCATCCGTGTGGGGCCAGTGTTTCAATTGGATATACTTTATCTGGTGGCTCCACTTACGACCACATCCTAAATGTTGCAATACAGGCATGCCAGGCTGGCACATTTCTATTGGCTCTTGCAACAAAGTGTGAACTAGCATGGCTGGTGGATAGGGATTGGCTATTGTAGGCCTTCTCATCCTGGGAAAACAACCAGCACATGAGCACAATGGGGGGTGGGGAGAACGACCCCAGGGTGCAGCCTTGTCCCACTAAGGTTACCACCCTCTGACTCCCCTGTCTGCAAGCAAGGACATTCTACCTTCCAACATCATGCTGTTTTACTTTTGTATCTTCTGTCTTCAGTTTGGTGGGAACAACGGTCTCTGCATGGCTCAGATAAATGGGCTTTGATTCCCAGGTCCAGATCATGCTTTCCGGAAATCCATGAAAACGGCGCTCTTCGCCTGATACACACCATAATCACCTGCTCAGCCGGATAAGTCTAAATGCATTTATAAATCGATTATGTACCTCAATGTATCAACGTACAAACGTATATGTCTAAATGCATCTCCCAGCTGCACCTACCCTGTAACTAAGATCCCTGCAAGTAACAGGGCCTCAATGCCCAAGGGCTGCTGTGCGCTATACAAATGTAATACATAAATGTGTGTAGGGACCACAAACTTAATTTCCCTACTTGCATTTATGGGTATTTTCAGCTTTTACTCTTTCAGGTGTCCTATCTCTTCTGTTAACTTTAAACTTTCCCTCTCTGTGTTCTTGGCAAGGCTGTGCACAATAGCTGCACTGACAGCTTGGTCTGCGTTTCTAGTGTGTCAGGCCTCGCCCTGTGTGCTTCAGCCTCTTCAATACCTTCCATTAATTTCAATTTGGCTGTGGCTTGCATCTTCATTTATATTGCCACTCATGTTAATTGTGTTTAAGCATCAACAAGCAGTTCATATGTATTGTGTGCAACTTGTGTTTACTACTTAGTGAAGGTGTGTCCGTCCTCTTGCTAAGTGAATCATAAGCATGTTCTACGTGTCTAAGAGAAATGCAGCCTTAGTGTCTGCGTAGCTTTGTGCATGAATGCGTGCGTCCTTTATGTTTAACGCGGCTACGTGTGTATGTGTTTTCAACCATGTCGACCTCTTCATGATTACCTCAGTGATATCCTGTTATGGCATGTAGGGATGCTTCAGTGAGTGGCGTTGGTCACCTTGGTGGTATACCGGTGGGGAGGGGAGTACCCCCACTACACAGGCTTCACCTTGTATTGTTTCATGGATTGGAATGTACTCCCTGTGCATCTGAGCCTAGCACCTACTCTTCTCCTGTTACTCACAGAGTTAAAAACACCTTTTCTGAGGACCAGACTTATTTTTTGGAGTGACTATATGTGCGCTGAAGCCATTTTATCTTACTTAGTAACTATTTTGTATTGCGTTCATATTATATTGGTGTCATCTTCAAGTACAGCCCTGCAAATACTAGATTCACATTGTATCAAATGGCTTTCATTAAATATAATAATAATAAACCATCCTTCAACTGGAATTTAAATTCATCCAAAAGTCCAAGATGAATGGAATAACAAGAACGGTGATGTCCAAGGAACATCACAAAGAGGATTTTGAAGACGCAGAGGGTTTGCTTATCATACTTCTGATTGTCTTGCCTGGATCACCCTGTGGGACAAGTACCTTTCCTGGGCTCACTTCTTATACTATGCTTCCTACTCTTCCCTCTTTGAAAACTTTAATGACTGGGCCAAGTGGGAGGATGCAGTTCTATAGAATTTGGCGATACCCTTATACGTTCCATAGAATTTGGCCATACCTTTATCTGACTTGCATGTGGCAATGTTTTTGAAGGCATTCCACTTGGAACACATTCCAACTGGCAAGGATATCCCCAATAATGCATGGAATGATGGAAGTGACGGACCCCACTGCACTGCATTCATCAAGTAACCCTTTAGTGGCAGAATATCTCATTAGAGAAGTTCAACAGAAAACATGTTTCGAGGGGATTGGGTCCTCCGACGTATTCCATATCTATGACATGTAATCACCACAGCTGTGCTGCTTCGGAAACTTTTTTCGGCGTCTGCGTCCTGCGTCGATGTCGACGCGCCGTCATCGAGGACCTCCTCCGACGTCCGACGTCATCCGATATGATAAGTAGGACGCACGACGCCCGTAGCCTCAGTTCCGTTTTTTCCGCGAACGTGTTGCTTCGTGATTCTCGGTTCACGCCTCGACTCTTTAGAGTTCTGTTCTTCTCGGTTCTTTGAACCTGTTCGTTTTGTGAAAATCCTTCGTGTGAAGATGTCTTCTACTTCGTCTTCGACCCCGCGTCCGGGTTTCAAGAAGTGCGGGGAGTGTGGGTCCAAGATGTCGGTGACGGACTCGCACGACGCCTGCCTCTGGTGCCTCGGGGAGGCCCACGACACGGATGACTGTATCGACTGCCAGTCGCTCACGTCCAAAGCCTTACGCGAACGTAAGAAGTTGTTGTCGGTAGGTCGGGTGTCCAAGCCCAGGAACTCGAAGTCTGGGGGCTTTCGACGGATGATTCGACGGGTGACTCTCCGCGTCATCGTCGGAAGTCTTGTGGGTCTCCTTCTAGGAGTCGGTCTCGCCACTCCTCAGCCTCTTCGAGGCATTCTCGGAAGCGCCGACACCAGTCGTCTTCCAGGTCCTCTTCGGAGGACTCTGCCCGCCACGTCGCTTACCCCACCAGCCGTGCGACGCCGGAGGAATGGGCTTCCTTCGGGAAGAAAATGCTGGCGATTCTTGAGTCGCAGGGTACTATGCCGTCCGCGCCCCCGAGTGGGGTCGGTCGTGAGAGGTCGAGAGACACCCCTCGCAAGAGTGGTCGGCACGAGTCACGGGAGAGGTCCCGTTCGGACAAGGAGACTCGTTCTCGACGTACCCGTTCCAGGTCCCGGTCCTCGACGCGTTCGAGACCGCATGCACCTGTGAGGTCTTCGAGGAAGACATCGACGTCTGAGGCGTCGAGGGCGTCGCCAGGCTTTCTCGAGGCTCCGGCTCCGAGGAAGTCGTCGAAGCCGTCGACGCTCAGGTCGTCAAGGGACACGCTCGGGGCTCTGGCTTCGAGGGCTGTGTCGACGCCGCCGTTGCTGGAGGCGCTGCATCTGACGTCGACGCCGATTTCCTCGACGCCGATCCTCTCGGCACCGATGCCGGTTCTCTCGACGCCGGCGCCGATTCGCTCGACGCCACCGACGCCTTTCCTGTCGGAGGTACCCCGTGTCACGGGAGAACCCCCTAGGAAGGCTCTCGTTAAGAGCAAGCACTCTCGGGTGCCTTCTTTTCGCCACCTGGACTATATTTCAGAGGCGGATGAAGATTCTGATGGCCTGGTTCCTAGTCAGGTTCCAGATGAAATTGTCTCGGGCCATAGTCAGTTTGACGATTTGAGACAGTCACTGCATGATGCCAGTGGACTGGACACCTCTCCGGAGGTGGAGTTTTGTAGGCCTGAGCCTGGCTCTCATGCCGATTCCTCGTACCGGCGCCTTATGGCTAGGGTTTCTGAGTACTTGGGATGGTCTGCTCCCCCAGGGGAGTTTGTGCAGGATGATCTGACGGACATCCTTGATGTTGGTCCCCCAACTGATCCGGTACTGCCGTTCCATATGGCTTTACAGAGAAGGCTGGCGGCGGCTTGGACTGCTCCGAGAGTCTCCCGGCGGTGGGCAGGTCCTTGTCGCGAAAATACCGTCCAGCCAGTGGCGACCCCTGCTACTTGACCAGGCACCCTACTCCGGAGAGTTTGGTGGTGCAGGCGGCCACGGCCCCGGCAAAGCAGGCGTCGTACCCTACCATCCCTCCTGATAGGGACAACAAACGTTTTGATGGCTGGGCGAAGAAAGTGTTTTCTTCTGGTGGTATGGCGCTTCAGGCGGCCAACTCCATTTGTGCCTTGTCTCGTTTCACACACACTCTGTGGAACTGTGTTGCGTTAGCGGCTGAACATATTCCCGAAGGGGACGAACGGGATGGTTTCCTTGCTATGGTCCAGGATGGTAAGGATGCCATGTGTGAGTCCGTTCAGTCGGGTTTGGACTTAGCTGAATGCGTCAGTAGGTCCATGGCGGCGAGCACCGTGATACGCAGGTTTGCGTGGTTGCGGAAGTCGGGGTTTGCTCCTGATGTGCAGTCTCGGCTCCTCAACATGCCCTTTGACGGTGAACACCTTTTTGGCAGCAAGGCTGACGAGAGCCTTGAGAGGTTGCAGACCTCGAAAGCTGCAGCGAAGTCGTTGGGCGCTGCAGTTCGCCAACCTCCGCCTTTTTGTCCTAGGGGACAGCAGTGGAGGGGTGGTTCCTTTCGCTATTACTTGTCCTTCAGTAAAGCGAGAGGAGCTGGCAGTCAAAGAGGCCAACGCAGGGGTACCAGAGGTGGACGACAGGGTACCCGTGGTGCCAAGGCCGCTCGGGCAGTTGCCTCTTTGCCCTCAGGTAACGCCGCGGCCGCTCCCACTCAGTCATGAGGCCATGTCCCATGGTTCGCCGGTTGGGGGAAGGCTGGCGCAGCATCTTGTAGAGTGGCAAGCCATTACTTCAGATGTGTGGGTTCTGGAGATCATAACCCACGGCTACTGTCTTCCCTTTCGGCACAGGCCTCGCGACTATCCACCGGGGAACATCTCTTTGCAGAGTCCGGATCCGCTCCTTGCGCAGGAAATTCAAGCCCTGCTGGAGAAAGGCGCCATAGAACTGGTGCCTGTAGCGGAGAGGAACATGGGATGGTATTCCCCATATTTTTTGATTTCGAAGAAAGACGGGGGATTGAGACCCATCATGGACTTGCGCGGTTTGAACAAACTCCTCAGGAAGGACAAGTTCAAGGTGGTTACTCTCTCTCAAGTCCTCCAGGCCCTTCAGCTTCAGGACTGGTTGGTGTCACTCGACCTCAAGGATGCTTACTTCCATGTGCCGATCCATCCCAAGCACAAGAAGTACCTGAGGTTCGCGGTTGGCGACTCGCACTTTCAGTTTCGGGTCCTGCCGTTCGGATTGACCTCCGCCCCGAGGGTTTTCACCAAGCTCATGGTGGTGGTGGCAGCGCATCTCAGGCAAGGTGGGATTCACATCTACCCCTACCTGGACGATTGGTTGAACAGGGCGAGCTCTCCCGAGCAAGTCCTGGATCATCTGTCCATCACCTGCCACTCCCTTCACAGGCTGGGCTTCTCCCTCAATTTAAAGAAGTCCCATTTGACGCCAACACAGCGGCTCCAGTACATCAGAGCAGTGCTCGACACTTCCCTGGGGCAGTGTTTTCCTCCCCAGGTGAGGTTTCTTCACATTCAGCAGATGGTGCACAAGTTTCAGCATGCCCAGACGCTCCCAGCGTTCGAGTTCTTGAGGCTGCTCGGCCTCATGGCATCCTGCATTCTTCTGGTGCCAGAGGCTCGTCTGTGGATGAGATCTTTGCAGTGGGCGCTCAAGACGCAATGGTCGCAGTCCTCCGGCAGGATGTCGGACCCGGTTCAGGTGCCGCCCTCGGTCGCCCGGGACCTTCTGTGGTGGGCCGTCGAAGGCAACTTGATGAAGGGGGCTCCTTTTTGGCTTCCCTTGCCGGAGGTGACGATCGTGACGGATGCATCCCTCACGGGTTGGGGAGCTCATGCCAAGGGGCTGACAGTCAGCGGTCGTTGGTCTCCGTCGGAGTCCAGACTCCATATCAATCTGTTGGAGCTGAGGGCCGTCAGGCTAGCCCTGAAGGCTTTTCTGCCGACTGTGCGAGGAAAGAGTGTCCTGATCCTGACGGACAACACAGTGGCCATGCACTACCTCAACAAAAAGGGGGGGGGGGCAGGGTCACTTCCTCTGTGCAGGGAGGCGATGCAGCTCGAGTTCTGGGCCATCCAGCAGGAAGTTTCGATCTCGGCAGTTCATCTGGCCGGAGACGAAAACGTGACGGCGGACGCTCTGAGCAGGCAGAGCACGATCTCTCACGAGTGGGAGTTGGCTCAGGAGATTCTCCTGGAGATCTTCGCCCTTTGGGGGACCCCTCAAGTGGATCTCTTCGCCTCCAGTGTCAACCGGAAGTGCGAAAGGTTTTGCTTGCGGGAATTTCCTCCAAAAGGAGCCTTGGGAGATGCGTTTGTGGTGGAGTGGTCGTTCCCGCTGCTGTACGCGTTTCCTCCAGTCCCCGTCATCCCGCAAGTGCTGCGGAGGTTATGGAAGTTCGGTTCCCGGATGATCCTCATTGCTCCGGCGTGGGCTCGGAGGACGTGGTACCCGGACCTTCTCGACTTGTCCATCTGCCCTCCGCGTCGTCTTCCCTACCGAGACGATCTGCTCTCAAGGGAGGGGGGGTCAGGTTCTCCACCCAGAGGTCAGATCCCTCAAACTTCACGCTTGGCTTCTGAAAGGTTGAGGTATATGGATTGGGACCTCCCTGAAGACGTGACGGCCCGAAGGCCAGCAACAAAGTCTCTGTACCGTTGCCGTTGGCGTAAGTTCTGCGACTGGTGCCGAGTTCAGAATGTGGATCCTTTTGCATGTGACATCCCCATGGTTCTGTCCTTTTTACTTTCTTTGGCCCACAGGGGCTTGCAAGTGGGTACCATTAAAGGTTATCTGGCGGCGCTGTCCATCTTTAAGCGCTCGTCTGAAGAGTGTTCTTACTTTAAAATCCCTTTAATTTCACAGTTTCTGAAAGGGCTCACTAATGTGTTCCCTCCGTCACCTTTCCTGGTGCCCGGTTGGGATTTAAACCTTGTTCTTAAGTTTCTTATGGGTGCTCCGTTTGAGCCTTTACATTCTTGCCCTTTGAGGCTGTTAACTCTGAAAACTGTGTTTTTAGTTGCGGTTACTTCCGCTCGCAGAGTGAGTGAGTTACAGGCACTTTCAGTTAAGCCACCCTTCACTGTATTTCACAAGGACAGGGTTGTCCTTAGAGTTCGTCCTTCTTTTCTTCCGAAGGTAGTGACGGAATTTCATTTGGCCCAGAAGGTTGTTCTTCCGGCATTCTATCCTCCTCCGCATCCTGGTAAGGAAGAGGAGAGGCTCCATAGGCTTGATCCTAGGAGAGCTTTAAGCTTTTATGTTTCACGCATGTCCCGGGTCAGAGTGGACGATCAACTCTTTATTGGTTACGCTGGAAAGCGTTTAGGGCAAGCTGTGACGAGACAGACTTTGTCTCGCTGGATTATTTTGGCCATCTCGGAGTGCTACCGCTTGGCGGGTAAGGACCCACCGGCTGGCTTGCGGGCCCATTCTGCCAGGGGTATGGCTACATCTACTGCCCTGCAGAGGGGTGTTCCTATTCGCAACATCTGTGATGCAACCACCTGGGCTTCAGTACATACATTTGTACGTCACTATTCCCTTGATTCCATCCGAGCACAGGATCTGGCCTTTGGCAAGGCGGTCCTTTGCTCTGCTATTTGATTGGCTATTCTAAATTTGATTCTAAATTCTTTCCCTCCTCCTTGCTCTGGTACTGCTTTGGGAGTCTGTCATAGATATGGAATACGTCGGAGGACCCAATCCCCTCGAAGAACAAGTTACTTTCTTACCTGGTAACGTTCTTTTGATGGGATGGTCCGACGACGTATTCCATATCGTTACCGCCCTGCCTTCCCCGCTGCAAAATTTCTTTTGCGATTGCAGCTTACGTTCCACAAGGCTTTGTGTCTGACTGGCAGTTGACTAATGTCACACGTTCTGGGGGAAAAAACTACAACTGAGGCTACGGGCGTCGTGCGTCCTACTTATCACATCGGATGACGTCGGACGTCGGAGGAGGTCCTCGACGACGGCGCGTCGACGTCATCGACGCAGGACGCAGACGCCGAAAAAAGTTTCCGAAGCAGCACAGCTGTGGTGATTACATGTCATAGATATGGAATACGTCGTCGGACCATCCCATCGAAAGAACGTTACCAGGTAAGAAAGTAACTTGTTCTTTGCTGCTTGCGATACAGGGTGAAAGACATGTAGGTGATTTTATGAACACTCACGGGCTATGTCAGTGCAAGACCTGCCTAGAAGGTTACACTCTTGATGAAATAGCTCATCACCAGAGTCTGAGCACTCAAAACCCCCACTCCTTAATATAGGGAAGAGATGGGGCGTGGCCAAGAGCGCCGTTGCTGTGGCCGCTCTTTTAATGGCCTCCGTGGGAAGCCCGCCGCAACATGAACATATGCGGTTTTAAGCAATCATACCGAAGCAACTCTGCTCCCCAGGGCAATCGGAACCCCCGGTGATCAGCTGGATCCAGAAGGTCAGACCGGATTATGCTTTATTAGTCCGAAATCGGCCTCTGAAGACACCGACCCGGCGTCGCTCTATGAGCAAGAAGGCGGACAGATGCCGCGGGGAAGAAGAGCGGTGAGGACCTGTTTCTGGAGGCCCCTGGCACAATGTTACCAGCACCAGCAGACCAATATCGTATGCACCCGGGGGGGTCCGGTGTTCACCAAACGGCGGGTGCGGCGCCGGGGGGAGACGCCACCCCTTCCAACAAGAACGGGGAGGACCAGCATTATAAAAGGCAATCCGTCTAGCCGCGCATTAAAGGCGCGTAGCCCTGCCTCCCCACCCATCCCACCTGGGGTTCTGCGGTCCCCCGTACCTGGGCCCCACGGTTGCCGAGCCGTACGCCGGCCTCACTGGATCCACGCGGCCCGGGAGGAGTAGCGGTCTTTGGCATCCTGCAGGCCTGGAGAGGACGGCCCGCCCACCAACCCGAACCACCGGGGACCCGCAGCACGGCACGCGAGAGGCGTGGGAGGAGTGCCATACCCCAATGGAGGAAGACCACTCAGTGAGGGTGTGCAGCACTACTTCCCCTCCCACCCCTGCCCGAAGCTCCGCAGCGGCCGATCTATACACTGGGCCTGCTGAGCCGCCCTGCCCCCTCCCGCGGGTCCACGGAGTTCGGGAGGAGCGGTGACCTGCGGCAGTCCACGGGCCGGGAGTCAACGGCCTGCCCTCCATCCCGTCCCGCCGGGTGATACGGCTGGGGCGCCTTATCCCGGGGAATGGCACGCTGCTGCCATACGGCCCAATACGGAGCACACTAAGTGGGCGCTGCCCTACCCTCCTCCCCCGCTTGCCCCATCTGGAGTTCCACGGCCGTCAGGCTGCACTCCGGATTTTGCGGAACTGGTCCGCCTCTCCCCGTGAGGCCTCCTCACCACCTTGAGCCTCCGCTAAGAGACAACAAAGCGGTGGGTGGGGGACCTGTGGGAGCGCCCTGCTGCTGCTGAAGAATACTACAGCACTACAGTACAAGAGCCCAGCGTAGGGGTTCTCCTCCCCCTATCATAAGAGGAAAACCACGGGGGAAGCCCATCGACCTCCCCCGGACCTTGCAGTCTCACCAAGCCTCCGGAGGCACCTAACACCCTTCCTGGGGCACCCCGGCCCACTCAGCAACTCCCTGTCCCTCCACTGTGGAGATCCTTGGCCCCCCCACTGTGCTGGGGAGGGAAGCCTTCCTCCCTTCCTCACTCCACCTTCCCCTCCTTGAGAACCGAATGCTGCCTTCCGGAATTCCGGCACATGTGAGCTGAGGACCTCGGGGCTCTCCGCCTACCTCCTACGGCCCAGTGAGTACAAGACACCTTCTCCTTACCCTTGAAGGACTGGTGGGGCTCGCCCCTGCTCACACCCTGCTTCGAGTCACAGTCAGAGAGGCATTCAACACCACTCCTGGGCCGCCCCGGCCCACCCAGCGACCCTCGGTCTCTCCGCCCTGGTCCTTGATCTCACAAACTAACTCTCTTCATGCCAGCTGGGAATACTCCAATACCAACCAGGATCGCTGCCCTGACCAGGTCCCCGTCCTGCCCTTGCACTCTGCAGCAACAACGAAATACTACCCTACTTGCAACCAACTAGCGGGCATCATGGCTAAGCAAGCCAAACCCACGAAGAACGCAGATATTGCTACAATGCTGCTGACGACAGACAAGGGGAAGAAACAGGACCATCCCAACTCTACACTACAGACGGACCAGGAGGGCAAAGAGACCCTCGCAACCAGAAGCGACCTGCTGGCCTTTATGGCTGATATCAAATCTGAAATCAGATCCTGCATAGCGGAATTCTCCACAAAACTGGAGCATACTGACCAGAGGGTAACGGAGGTGGAGCAGAGATTGGGAGAATTCGAGGACCAAGCCCAAGACCACTCCACGGCCCTGGACGGAATCCAACACTCCTTAGAGCTTTACAAGATAGATGCGAAATTATGGAGTTCAAGCAGGAGGACTTAGAAAATGGAGCACGGCGCAATAACTTACGAATCCGAGGTATACCTGCCTCGGTCCCAGACCAAAAGCTATCAGAATATGTGGGGGACCTCTTCCAGTGCCTTCTCCCGGACCTGGATAGGGCCCAACTCCTGCTAGACCGCACTCGCAGATTGCGACCGCGTCATGGAGTGGAATCAGACTTCCCCCCCGATGTTATTACTAGGGTACATTTCTTCACCACTAAGGAAGCCGTTTCATCCATTTGCCACACCCGAGATGAGCTAACCTTTCAAGGCTCTCCTCTCCAAATCTATCAGGACTTTTCCCTTCTCACTTTGCAGAAAAGGAGAGCGCTCCGACCTCTGGCTCTCTTCCTCCGGGCCTAGCAGGTCCACTACAGGTGGCTTTTCCCGACAGCATTGCAATTCACCTACAAGGGCACACTGAGGAGAATCAGCCATCTCGAAGACGCCGCACAAATCATGCATCCGCTTTCACCGGGGGCCACTCCCCCAGAGGCCTCCGAGTCCACCGTGGGGGGAGATCCTGTCCTCCCACCGAAAGAAAAGCGGAATGCATGGACAAGGGTCCCAAGGGTCAGAAAGAAAAAATGACCACAAACCACAGGAATGGTACTGAGGCAGAGGACCAGGTGACTCATCGTCTACTCGGACAACCCACGCCTTCTGCACAATCGGAACTGAACTGGCATGATCCTACCCTCCCTCCGATCCAGATCTCCTCGCCCTGGGCGAGACACTATACACCATTTGGGTGCACAAAACCCATCTGCAATATATAGTGGCGGGCTCCCCCCACGGTGCCTGCCCACTTCCGTGGCATGTCACATCTACATATCCTTGGAATGCCAGACTGTGTCTGGCCGCAAGTTTCAGCCATGTTGGCTGTCCACGGTTGTATGGCCCTGTTGGCCTGGGATGGTGCCGGCCCCTCCAAGCTGGCCCCTCCGTTAGCTTATGCCCTGCCTCCCCGTTGAAGGCAGGGACCAAAACCTCAAGAGCAGAACAACAGGCGAACAAGCAGCCTCACCTATGCTAGCAATGACTGACTCCAACCTGACCCGTGCCTCCCACCCGAACCCACCGGCGACCCCCCCCCCCACCAGGGACCATGGCATCCTGAGAGTCATCTCCCTTAACGTCAGGGGGCTGAATTCCCCCCCAAACGTAAATCTATTCTACAAAAGCTCCAAGATGAGGAGGCAGCAGTGGCCCTGCTCCAAGAGACCCATTTACTGCCAGCTATTTTGGGTGTCTGCGCTCTCAACAATTCCTGAAGCAATTTATTGCCTCCGGTGGCAATAAGAAAGGGGGCACGGCAGTTCTATTTTGGAAGGGGCTAAACCCCCACATCCTGGAAACCAAACTTTGCCCCGAGGGAAGATTTGTGGCAGTGAAATGTCTATACACTTTTGTCTCGGTATATGCCCCGAATACAGGACAAGTCGCATTTTACGAGGATGTGAGCGCTGCCCTGGTTCCCTTCACTGAGGGCCAGATCATAATGGGAGGAGACTTTAATGGGGTTCCAGACCCCACAAAATGACAGATCACATCTGGCCTCCCCGGGAGATGTCACCTTGGCCCTCGGTTTGTTGCGGTTATTTAGATCCTTGGAGGTGGTCGACTCGTAGCGAGTACTACATCCCTCAGAAAGGTACTTTTCCTTTTACTCCTATGTCCACAGAACTTTCTCGAGGATTGACCTCCTCCTGACATCGCCACAGGTACTTACCTTCACCAATGAGGTCTCCATTGGGTCGAGAATCATGTCCGACCATGCTCCGATTACTCTGGAAATTCGCATCCAGGAACCGACCCCTGCAACCCGCCGCACTTGGTCATTATACGATCCAATTTTAAATGATATGTCAGCACGAGATGCCATAGCTGCGTCTATTTCGAATTTCTTCCAGGAGAACCCTAATGAAGATACCTCTCCAGCCAACACTTGGGACGCTATTAAGGCAGTCATTCGGGGAGAACTGATAGCCCGTGGAGTGGCATACCACAGGAGCAAAAGGCAGACGCATGCAGCCCTTGAGGAAGAGCTCCAGAAGGCGGAAGCTGCCCATAAGGAGAAAGGATGGTTCCCCAAAATACAGCGAGCACTCAGGACGGCACGGAAGAAAATGGAAGCACACTACGCTGACCACACGGCACACCTACTAGCTAAGGCCAAACAATTTTATTACGTCAGGAACAATAAGGCAAACAAGCTATTGGTAGCAAAACTCGCCAAAGTCAAGAACAATACCATTATCGGACTACGTGACCCTCGGGCACCATCCAGTACTCGGAATCGGAGAAACTACAGCTAGCGACCAACCACCTTGAGCAAGTGATGTCTGCCCCACCACAAGACCCGCAGGAACAGAGGGAATACCTGCAAAAGGCTGCCCTTCCCCAGCTGAAGCCCTCAGCTCGAGACCTCCTGGAGGCACCGATCTCAGGGGAAGAGGTGGAAGAGGCCATAAAGAACCTTAAGTCCAGGGCCCCCGGACCAGACGGCTATACCACCAGATTCTACAAACTCTTCAAATACCAACTATTACCGCCACTGGTGAAGCTGTTTAATTCCTTTTGTAACACAGGCTCTGTGACTCCCTCCATGCAGGAATCCATCACGGTCCTTCTTCCCAAACCTGGAGGAGACCCAGCGAACCTGGCATCTTATAGACCTATTGCATTATTGAACATCGATGCAAATATCAATGGCACCCTCTCCTCTTCAATTCCTCTGACTAGCGGGACTGTCAAGGTTGCACACCGGTACCTGGCGCAGGAGTGGATGTACCAACTACCCCCACACTGGTCTTGATACCTGCAAGACGAAGCTTACGCAGGCCTTCGCGACCAGGGCAGGGAAAGAGGGTTAGGGTCTCGTTGATTGGATAGGTTGGGGGGTTGTGGGAAAACCGGGAAAAGGAGTAGGGCGAGGTAATGGGTAGGTAGAGGGAAATTGGGTGAGGTTCAACTGCTGCACACCTTCATCGTCATAACACACCACATGATAATTCCTGCAGAGTCTGCAGGCGGGACGACACAGTACGCTTTCTGAAGTGTGAATCACATAAGCAACATTTGACCCCTTTGAGCAGTTCAATTGGCAGTGGGTAACCACTGTCACAGGTAAACTAGCATGCAACACTTAGCTTGGGTTCATTGTCCGGTCCGAGTGCTCGGTCCTTGGGAAGCTGTCAGTCTGTGCTGCGTCTCCGAAAACGGTGTGGACTGGTCACGTCTTCCGCTACAAAGAAAAAGTATGTGTTATTCCAGGTCACACATACGCACGGTCATTCACTCCATGCCGCATTCATACTTTCTTCCCCAGGCGCCAAACAGGTCGTTAGTAACGTGTCAGCGCGAGCTTCACCGCGCGTGGCTTGGGGCGCGGGTAAGCTTCGCCGCGCGTGGCTTGGGGCGCGGGTATTCTCCTTTTTATGGTGCCAATGTTGCGCTCCTCATTTCTGCATGACTCGCGCTGCTAAACACTTTTGTCCCAGGGCCTGTACTTATCTCGTATGCCGGCGCAGGGGCGAGCGTTATGGACTGGGAGACTGTGCCGCCTGCGCTTCCCAAAACTCTCTCTACGGGCTTTCTCAGGATTGAGTATTGCGTGGCTTCGATTCCCCGGGTATGCGTCCCAAACTTATCTGAGTATCGGCGAGGGGCCAGACTCTCAATCAGGCGGGGCGGGGCCCCTCGCACGGGTTTTCCTACGGAGCTCGGTGTCTCACGTCCTCCTCCACAGCGATCTCGAGCACAAGCCCCGTGTCGGTGTTCTCGCGCATGCGCGTTGGGGCGTACCACGCCCGATCTGCTTCCTGATTGGCTGTCTGTGCGCGAGGCATGCTGGGAAGTGTAGTCTCGATGCACTTGCAGCGCCTGCAGCCTACAGGGAGGACAAAGCAGTCTCCTGTATGGCAGCACCCTTCCCCAACCCACCTGAACACCACACACATTCACAACACGTGGCCCATAGTGCAGGACACCCACCAGTTTCTTCACTACAGGTGCCGCCGCATACTTTGCTGCATGCTTTTTGCGTGCCCCCCCAGGTCTGCCCCTGACAGGGACAAGGCAGGGATGCCCACTATTGCCACCTCTATTCGCCTTAATCATGGAACCCTTCGCCCAAAGAATCCGACTAAATGCCTCCATCAAGGGGCTCCTGACCGGTCCCTCCCAACACAAGGTAGCCTTGTATGCAGACAATGTCTAACTCACCATCTCACAGCCCTGTCACTCGCTATGCCACGCTCTGGCCGAAATAAGGGACTATGGAAGGGTTACAAGCTTCTCCATCAACTTTAAGAAATCTTCAGCCCTTGGGATAGGCCTGACCCCTTCAGAAAAAGAAATCCTTAGCCCGCTATGCCCCATTCAGTGGAAAACGACAGCTATCCCCTACCTGGGGGTCCACATTCCGGCGAACCCAAAAGATGTCTACTGAGTAAACTTTCCCCCCTCTCTTTAAGGAACAGGTGGATGACCTGAAGCGACGGAATTTACAAGAAATCTCCCTGATGGGTCGTATTTCCGCCTGCAAAATGAATCTTCTTCCCAGATTCTTATATGCCTGCTCATCGCTCCCAGTGCCCATCCCCCTGCCGGCCTTCCGAGACCTCCAGAAAAATATGCTACGGTTCATTTGTAGAGGGAAGAAACCTAGAATCCCCCTACGGACGATGCCTGGGAACGCTAAACTGGGCGGCCTCGGAGTGCCCGACCTTCAAGGATATCAGCTGGCAGCTCAACTGGCAAGCACTCAGGCATGGCAAATAGCCTCCAATCGCCCAAGATGGGTGGAATTAGAACAATCCCACTTATCTCTCCCCCTACGCTTTCTTCCACATATCCCACCGCCTATGCGAAAAACAGAGAGACTACTGCTTACTACCAGGCACACTGTAGACACTTGGGGCAGAGCGCTAAGGAAAAAAGGGGTCCCTAGAGGACTAAGCCCCTCATCGCCGGTTTTCCATAACCCAACTTTCACGCCGGGTATGAACCCCCGGAACTTCAGGAATTGGATTGCAGGTGGTCTGTAGTCATTGGGGCAACTGTTTCTGGGAGGGGAACCACGTACCTTCATCCAATGCAAGGAGACCTTTCAACTTCGTGAGACAGATAGATTTTCCTATGTTTAGCTCCGCCACTGGTGCTCCCACCCACATACCCGAATGGCAGCACGCGCCCCCAACAGCGTTGGAACTAACCTTAATGGACCTCCCAACTCGAGGTAAGATTACTGCGTTATATAAACGTTTCCAGGGGGACTTCTTGGCCTCTAAAACTCGTGCCATGGCACAATGGGAGGCGGATTTAGGCCATCCCATAGAAGACCAGGCCTGGGTGGACATATGGTCCCGGGCGCACTCATCCTCGGCCTGTATTACCAATAGGGAATGTGCCTATAAAATTTTGTTACGCTGGTACTACTCCCCCCTCCGGCTCCACCACATGAATCATTCCTTGGACCTGGCCTATTGGAGACAATGCGGACATACGGGGTCCTTTCTCCACATGTGGTGGACATGCCCACAGGCCCAACAGTTTTGGAGACAATGGGCCGCATTACACTCACCTTGGAATGGGGCGGTAAATCCGCCATCCACCATGGTGTAAATGGAGTTTACACCATGGTGGTAAAGTAGGGAACTTACCGCCTGGGTTGTAATGAGGCCCAATGCCTACATTTCATTAAAGAGATTACCCAAACGACGCTCCCCCTGGAGCCCGACCCTATTCTGCTGGGGGCCCCGGTTCCTGGAATATATTCGCGATCTGGAACTAGAGCGAAGCTCCTTTCCCAACTCCTTCTGGCAGGTAGAATAACAATTGCCCGCTCCTGAAAAGCCTGGAAGGGACCACTTCTGCCCCTTTGGTGGATCAAAATATGGGAGATCCTCATTGCAGAAAGGGTGACAGCAGCCAGGGTGGGATCTCTACACCGTTTCCAGAACATCTGGGGCCCATTTCTGGAATACGACCAAAAATTCCCAGCCCTCACGTACAAGCCCCAGCAGGCCAGGTGGATCCTGCATGGCGGGGATATACATTCCGAGGGGAACGAAGCGTAAAGAGGGTGAAGTGGGAGTTCCTGCCTCCAAGACACTAACCTGATCAGACGTTTATGTTGGGGGAGGGGGCGGGATGGAGAGGAGGAGAGATGTGTCTGGGGTGCAGACGTAATGCATAATTGTACCTGTTTTCTGCTTTGTTCAAAATAAACATATTTTTAAAAAAAATATATAGAGAAGGGATGCTTTGATCCTTCTTATATTTTGCAAAGAACTTTTTTTTAACAAGTTTATTTTAAACCGGCAGCACATCAAGAGACAATACAAGTATACGTAACATACAGTAATGAGGACTAAGTTGTAAAGGTTCAAATGCCCCAGAAATTCCACCCCCTAATCTCTCTTGTTCCATGATCAGATTCCCCCCTGATTCAGTGGAGCTGGATCCTCCCAAAGTCATTCTGGGCCCGGCTGTAGGACCAGTTGAGCTGGACGAGGTTTGTAGGTCAGCGCCAGGCAGTTCCTGTCAAATTTCATAAGCGGGGCCCAAATGTCTGTTAACTGGTGCAGGAGGCCAGCTTTGGCCGCTGTAACATTTTCCTGCTACTAGGATGTCCAAAGTTTGATCCACCTCAGAATTATAGAGGGCCCCTCAGTCATTTTCCAAGTATGGGCAATCATGATTTTCCCTGACAGTAAGAGTTGGGTCAGAGGTTTAGCAGCCCTCCCTGACCTTGGGTTGGGTTGGGCTGGTGCGCCCAATAAGATAATTTCGATTCTGAAGCGATTACGACATGAGTGATATCCTCTATGGCCGAGATACACTGGTTCCAGAAGGATTGCACAATGGGGTAAATCCACCACTTATGAATGTAGGAGTCGGGCTGGCCACAGTTACGACAACATTGAGGGTCAAGGGAGTGGCCGTACCTATGTAGGCGGGGTGGGGAGTAGTACCATTGGAGAAGTAGTTTATAAGCACATTCCCGATTGGTAATGCAAAAGGAAGAGGAGTGGGTCCTGGTCCATGACGACCCAGGTCTGGTCTTCCAGGAAGTGATCCAAATCTGCCTCCCACTGAACCATGTAAGGGAGTCTGGTGCTCAGGGCGTCATCCTGAAGTAACTTGTAAAGAGTGGTGATCCTACCCCTATGCGGCAGACCCTGCAAGGTGAACTCAAGGGGAATAGGAGCCTGTGTGGCTGCCTGTCAAGTCTGGGGATGGGAGCCCCAGTGCTGCAGTTGCGAGTAAGAAAATCTATCCGCTTCTGTTAGGTGAAAGGCTGCTTTACATTGTTTAAAGGATCGGCATTGACCATTCTCAAACAGTTGTCCCAGGGATTCGAGCCCACCAGGCCCCCAGTTTTTAAAGTGTCTAGGGTAGCACCCCGGTGTAAAGGCTGGATTGTGGAAAATCGGGGAAAGGGGGCTCATGCTTGTTTTAATGCCCAATCCCATATGCTGAGGGTATGCTTTGTGGAGGCTAAGGTCCCCGACCAGGTCCTCCATAGCGGGGGTGGGATATGAGGGAGTAAACCAAGGGGTAGTGTGAGGCGGTACTGCTCCAGTTCATCCATTTTGGGGCCTCCGAAGCTCCGTCCTAAGCTTGCACTTGTGCTGGTTAAGACGCTTTGTGATATTTACGCAAATCGGGGACCGCTAGTCCCCTAATCGGGAGATGCTCATCATAGCCTTTTGGGAGAGGATTTTTCTCTGCATACGCCGGGGGGGGGGTGGGATGGGGGCTGGTAGAGAAGAGCAAGTTTAGTGAAACCGCAGGAGGAGATTCATCTTGCAGGCGGTTATCTGCCCGATGAGCGAGATTTCCTGTGAGGTCCATCGTTCAAGGTCCCCCTCCAAGTCTTTGAAGAGTAGTTGGAAGTTTTTTAAGTACACCTCTTTGGAGAGGGCCGGGATCTGGACCCCCAGGTATGGCATGGATGTCTGGCTCCAGCGGATCGAGCATAGGGGCTTCAGGACCTCTGGTTACTCGTACTCCAAGCCTATTCCCAGAGCTGTCGATTTCCTATAATTGATGCCAAATCCCATGACCCTCCCAAATATGTGGAGCTCCTGGAGAGTTATCAGTTATGGATAATAGAACATCATCAGCATAAAGTGATATCTTGTGCTGGGAGGTTCCAACGGGAGGCCTTTGATGCTTGGGTCTATTTGAACCCGCTGAGCAAAGGGCTCCATTACTAGGGCAAATAGAAGGGGGGCAGGAGGCATCGCTGTCTGGTTCCGGTGGTCAAGGATATTGGATCCGAAAGGTTGTGATTAACTAGAAGAAGGGTCCTTCGAGACTGGTAGTGGCGAGGACCAATTTTCAAAAGTTCAGGCCAAAGTGAAAATCTTCCAGGGTGAGTTGGAGAAAGGACCAGTCTACTATGTCAAAGGCCTTGGGGGCGTCCAGGGCCTGCAGGGCCAATTTATGCGAATCTTGTGCTGCAAAATCCACTAAATTCAAGGCTCTGCAGATGTTGTCTCCAGTGGATCTATACCTTATGAACCTGATCTGATGCGGGTCGACTAAAGTGGGCAAGACGGAGGCCAAGCGATTAGCAAGGATTTTAGAATATATGTTGGCATCAGTGTTCAATATGGAAATGGGTCTGTATGAGGCATTGTCCCTGGGATCTTTGCCGGGGTTTGAGTACGAGCACCGTTATGGATTCTTGCATGGACGGAGTGATAATGCCAGTAGTACCAAATGCGTTGAAGAGGGTCGCTAGAGAGACAAACAGTTGGGGGCAGAACAGTTTGTAAAACCTTGCTGTGAACCCATCGGGGCCCGGGGCTCTAGGCTTAAAGGACTTGATGGAAGCTTCCACCTCCTCACCTGTGATCAGGGCGTCCAATCCCTCTCGGGAGGGACGCTTCTTGCTTATATTTTGCCTGTTCAGCCTTATCTTGGGGCATTGCAGCCATTGTTTCAGCAAGGTGGGACGCCGCCAGTTGCAGTTTATCTTGATCAGCATATTGGACCCGGCCCTGGGAGTCGCAGAATCCCACTATGGTGTTCCTTCTTTTCGATTTGGCCAATTTCTCCACTAGGAGTTTGTTCGCTTTATTACTCCCAGCATAGTAGCCTTGCTTGGATTTAGCCAGTAAATGCGCTGTATCTTCTGCGTAATGGGCCTCTACATTCTTTTGGGCAGACTGTAGGATGCATTGGGTTTTGTGGGACCACCCTTTTCTCAAATGGTGGTCCTCTGCCTTTTGGACCTCCTCTTCAAGTTCTGTGCGAGCCTGTTGCTTTCGTCTACGGTATGCTGCCGCCTGGGCATTCAATGCTCCCCTTACTAATGCTTTCATATCATCCCAGGTGTTGGCTGGGGATGTATCCTCTACCGGGTTCTCCCGGAAGAAGTTCTGGATTGGTGTAGCTATGGAGTCTCTCAGCGGCATCTCAATCAGGATGGGATCGTACAGATTCCAGCAGCGTCTCGGTGGTGGATCAGGGTTGTGGGCACACAGCGTTAATTTAACTGGGGCGTGATTCGCGAGCACTTTCAGACCCAAGGCCGCTTTGTCTACATAGGAAAGGATTTGTGGAGTGGTCAGGGTCAAGTCTATTCGGGAGGATGTCCTGTGGACATATGAGAAGAAGGAGTAGTCTTTTTCGCCCGGGTGGACCACCTCCAGAATCCAAAAGAAGTGGATCAATTTTGTGTTGAGTTTAAAGTCTCGGGAGGACAGGGGGTGCGATCTGGGACCCCTGTTAAAGTCTCCTCCTATGATTATTTGGCCCTCCACAAAGGGGTGCCGAGACTCACCCAGAGATTCATAGAAAGCCTCTTGCCCTTGGTTGGGCGCATAAACCGAAACAAAAGAGTAGAGTTGGCCAATCACGAAGCCTTTGACTGCTGTAAATCGCCCCTTTGGGCATAGTAAAGTCTCAAGAGCCTGGAATTGGACATTTCTGGCAAAGAGAATAGAACCTTCCATGTCTTGGAGCCATTTCAGCATTGATTTCCGTTTGGAGAGGGAATTCAGGCCTTTTGTGTTGAGCGATATAAAGTTCATTTTCTGGTGCGGCGGGGAGTCCCCCAGGGCATTCATGCTCAGTGGGAGAGGGGCTGGGGGTGACTCAGTCGCCATCCATGTCCTCCGTCATTGTGTCTCTGTAATGTAGCTGGGGTTTTAAAGTAAGCTTCTAACTTGAAGCTTTAACAGTAAACGTATAGGAAGCCGATCCATCTTTGTGGTTGACTTCCTTAATCAACTGAAGCAACTTGGTCTGTGTTCCACTCCAAGGGCGTTCTGGTGACATCTATCTTGGTGTAGGGCATGTGCTGTATGAAGCCCGCAACCATTATCTAGTAGCATTGTGTTCTTTAGTACTCTAGATTCAGCTGGACCGAAGGCTTGAGATCGGAGGCCTGGGGAAGAGAGAGCAACAGGCCGTTGAAGACCGATGCTGAGTAGCCCCTTGGATTCTGAGAACGGTGGTCATCTTGCGTTCCGTCCCTTCTGCACCTTCATCCAGGTCGTGCATTTTGGTTTAGGGGGGAGATTCTCTGGATCGTCATCCGGGCGGTCCGGCAGGGCGTCTTCTGGCCCTTCAGGGGACTTGGGATGTAAGATTGAAGCAACATCTTCCAGGTGTCCTATTGTTCGGGATACCCTTTTATAAAAGAATTGCAGGGCAGTTGGGAACGGCCAGCGGTATCTGATATGTTGGTCTCAAAGGAATAGCGTTAGGTGTTTCAGAGCCCTCCGCTTTTACATTGTCACCATGGCCAGATCTTGGCATATTTGGAGGCGGGGCCCTGGAACGTCCGCTCATCCCGGGATCGTGCTATCGCCATGATAGCCTTTTTGGTTGTGTAGAAATGCACATGGGTGATTACATCTGGGGGAGAGTCCACCACCACCCCTCGCTGAAGCTGTAGTCTATGAGTGCACTCCAGCATAAGGTGCGCCTTATCCAAGTGTGGCAGCAAGGTTTGGAAAACATTGCCCACGTAGTCTGTGAGATTTTGGTCCAGGATCGAGGAGGGAAGCTCCCGAATACGTACGTTGTTACGTCAGGCCCTGTTTTCGAGGTCCTCCTGTTTAAATTCTGGGATCTCGTTTTTGTTGGTTAGGGCCTGAATAGGGTGTTGTACCTCCAGGAGAGTTGCTGAGTGTTCTTGGGTCAGGACTTCTACTTCCCCCAGTCTCTATTCCACCTCAACAACTCTTTGCTCCATCTTTTTTAGTTTAGTAGTGAGTTCCGTCATACAGGCTCTAAATTTAGCTTGGATGTCCAACATGAAGGCTTGGATATCCCCCTTAGTTGCCAGCAATCCCTCACCTTCAGAGGATGTTTGAGGTGAGGATTTCAGTGTTTCAAGCTTTTTCCCTTTGTCCGCCGGGAGCAGCATAGTGGATATGTGAACGCTTTTGGCAGATTTGAGATGTTGGGCCATTTTTTCAGGATCCAGTGGGATTCATGGCCTTTGAGGAGTGGCATATGGGGACAGCCTACAGCCCTTGCTTCTCAGGCTGAGGGGAGCGATTGTTTCTCTGAATCTTTGTGAAACAAGCACACAGAGGCGCAAGTCAAGCACTGCGGGAGTGGATATAAGTTTCAGTCCTGGCTCAACCATAGACGTCGAGGGTGCTGCTTTGTGTGTTGGCAGGGGGCCTTCCAGTGGATGAGCGGGGAGTCCTGTCAGCAGTTACTCGGAACTGCCTCAGCGGAAGCTGCTGGGTGCCTTGGAAGAAAGAAGGGCAGCCAGGAGTCCAGGGTCCCAGATCAGCGCAGATCCGAGAGGTGGGGGACTCCCTGTCTCGAGGCCAGGATGGTCGCCTATGTAGATTGCCTTGATTCTATGAGGTCTGGATGATTCTGAGCCCTGGCCGGGGCTGAGGGTGACTGCAGCGAAGAGATGGTTGGCTTTGGGTGCTGGGGGCAGAGAACAGAGCCTTGAGTTGGTGGGCCCATGTTGTCTGCTGTAGATAGCTGGTCCAGGAGGGGGGCTAGGCCTCCGGAGCTGAGAAATGGCGGTGCTTTCAGCTGGTTATCTAGTTAGGAAGCTGGGACTGTGCCTCATGGTGATATTGTGAACTGGCTGCCCCTTCTCAGTTCAGCACCAGGATATAGAGGTATGGGCGTGTTATAAGTGCAGGATGTGATCCCGGGCAAAGGCTGGGCGAGGGTCAGCGGTGGAGCTCGGGTGTCCATAGGAGTGATGGGCTCAGAGAGGAGTGAGGGAGGGTGGTCCAGATTACTTGGGATCTCCAGGGACCAGAGATCCTCCTTCCTTATGGAGCGGGGGGCTGGAGTGAGATCTCAACAATGCAGCCATTGCAGCAAGAAGGCCATCGGGAGGGGCATGCAGTATCTCAGCTATCCACACCCTCCCGATGTAATGTGGGCACCACCTTCGGTTCAGCCCACTAACTCCAATAAATAGCTGGCTCTGGAGGAGTTTGGTGAGCCCGGGCCCCTTCAGGAAGCAGAGTGGGGTGGGGGGAGCAGGTGAACAGGATGTTGCAGGGACATTGCCAGATCTCTGCCCCAGCTGATCGGATGGGGCCGGCGTTTCCAACTATAAATACTGCTATGAACTGCCTTACAGCCCCTCCACTCACAGCGGGGCGAGGAAGCTGGAGGAGTCCAGTGGCTGCAGCTGCGCGGCTCGGCCAAGAGCCACAGAGTAAACTCTTCACTGACACTGGGTCCCAGAGCGCCCTCTCTCCTGTGTGTGGGGATGAATGGGGCTTTGGTGTTCCATCTGCAGCGACAGGCGATCGGAGAGGACCCAGATCACAGATTCGGGGCAGAGGTCTTCCGGGCCCTTCATATGTAGGTCACCTGGGCTTCGGGTCACAAAGGCTTCTCCTACCCGACGCACGATGGCCGCCTGCGATTTTGGACCATCTCAGTGGCGGGCGGTTAGAAAAACAGCTTTAGTCGGGGGAAGAAGCAAGTGTTAGAGGCTCAGCCTGCGACAAACTGCAGAGCAGATCCAGTCTCAAAACTTCATTTCTCTAATGGAAATGACAACGGGAACTGCATCTTGTTAGGTTATGAAGCGATCTTCACATGGAGGCCATTAGAGGAGCAGATCCATCTATGGCGCTCCAGGCCACTCCCCCTACAAATAACTTTTTGAAAACAGTTTTTATTTTTCTCTACCCTTCAGATACTGGTTCCTCATCTGATATGATAATTCATTTATAACGTGCCTGTACACTAACTGTTTCTGTTATGCTTAAGCCTCAACCCCACCAGTAATAGACACGGGTGCAAGAGTTCCAAGGACTGCGACGAAGAAAAGTGGGTCTCAGAATAATGAAGATTACTAGGTAGCCCAGCATCTTAAGGCTGTCATGGACGATTCATAGCCTGCTGAGAGACTTCAGTATGAAGGCCCAACCGATGCTGTAGAACATAGGTAAGAATAGCATGGGAATATGTAAACCTGAGAGACACCTCGTGTTTGCGATGTGTATGGTTTGTTAAGTCATCTATGGAAAGGAGTGTGTAGAGGGCGTCTTGATATAAGCAACTGATCAATGAACCAGCAGCTTCCCTTAATGGGTTGATCCTCCATTTCACAGTAGACTAGCAAGCTGCTCTAGGAGGACTTTACACTAGTCACTGCCTTAAGGCCTCCATGGGCCTAATTTTTAAGTCCCCCGAAGCGTAAACAGAAGTGCTAAAGACCGGCATAACACTGTTACTGTCTTAACGCCACTATTCACGCCACAGGGGATTTGACTTGTTTTTAAAGGCGAATGGCGGTGAAGGAATGGCCGTTACATTTCCCTCACCCGCTTTCCCTCCACCTTCAAAAACAAATTGGTTTTATGCCAGCATGAGACTTTCGCGCTGGCGTTAAACCAGTGTTTTCCTATGGAATCTCCCTGCCTGCCAAAAGTAAGCAGTTTCCATAGACAATCATTGTAAACGCTGCTTGCCATGCGTATGTGCCAACCAGTGTTAACTCTGTTTGCTCTGAGAGGTATAGAAGGCTGCCACCGCCATTTTGGACTCTGCTGTGCAAATGACGAAAACTGCCCGGAGTGGACCTGTTTGCACATAAGTGCAAACGTAAGCAGTGCTCATGCTTCAAGTTCACGTAAATTGCACCAAGGGGACTGCCTCCGTTTGCATTGGTTGCCAGTTATAGGGTCGAAAACAAAAGGATCGAATGCCTTTTGATCGACAGTGAAAGGACCGAAAAAAAGGGTCGAATTTTTTTTTTTTTGGGGGGGACCCAACCCCCCGTTTTCTTTATTAAAAACATTTTTTTTACCAACCCAAACTAAAAAAAATATATATAAATACATTTTTTTAAAAATCAACCCTTTTTTTTCGATCCTTTGACTGTCGATCAAAAGGTCATTCGATCCCTTATTTTCGATCCTTTGACTGGACACCCCATTTGCACTTATGTTCAAACAGGTCTCCCCCATGCAGTGGTTATAATTTGCATTGCGAAGGACAAAAAGGAGATGTAAAAAGCATAGAGATAACTTTATTTAATCTGATTTCTCCATTAAAATAAAAAGAATAAAATACAGACATTTAAATTGGAAAATTCCCTAGGCAATACTAAATGTTATGCAGAACCGACAATTCATTCCAATGAATTGTAAAAAGCATAGCTTCAGAGCAAGTCTTGAGATTATGCAGCAGCAGAAAGAATGGTCGTAACCATTGATAAAACATTGACAAATGAATAAAAAAAGGGCAAGTTCTTCATCATCACCTGTTACAAAGAAACATTTCTTTCTATAACCTCCCCACTTTCCCTGCGCCTTCAGAGGGAGCATGTTTAAGGGGAACGTTAAATTCAGCCTCCTCCAATCCAGCGATTTTATTTCACAAACATGTAAAAAGCTTGCCAAATCGACTGTATTCATCCATTTTGCAATTCGCAGTGCAAAATGAGCAAGCGCGTCTTGACATTTACGCATGGCAGGCAAGATTTACAATGGATTCTTATGGAATCTGCCTTTGCTTTTTGTGTGTAAAAAGCTGGCGGGGTCAATAGGACAGCATTACGTCAGCATAAAAATGTCCGGCGGGAATAATCGCTGATCCATGTGTATGGTAGAGAGGATGGGGTAGTGGGTGCGGAAATGGCTAGTCCCCACCATTAAAATGAATGGAAATGAGGACTGGTAGAAGGTTCATGCATACCATGGTTATGCATTTATTGTATACATCCAATGCATTTGACGCTACGCAAGGCTCAACATGATCCTCGATGGTGACTCAACAACGTGTGAATTCTGCTTGAGTTGCCTACGTTTAGAGCCTATTGGAAGGTACAGCCATTAGTAGAAACCAAGGTCAAGGTGCAAGAGTTTGAACAGAAAGCCCCTGAGGAACCATGACATTTGAACAAGCTGTCAAAAATTGATGGGGAGAATATGGGTCCAATTAAGTCTGTAATCCCTTGTGTTGATGACAACCCCCTTGTCAGCATCCTAGCCAGGCGAGGACTGGCTATATGCGGCACAGGGAACTCCCCCTGTAGGCTGCTGGGATGAGGGCATTTTTGGAATGTTTCCAACATTTGCTGCTCTGTTGGTGAGACAGGATAACTGTTGCATTGTTACCAGTCTTCAGCAGGTGGAAAGAAAGTAAATGGACCAGTTTACAGTGCAGGTACATCCTGACGGCCCCAGGTCTGGAAGTCTGTCCAAGACCTTGCACTACAGAGGCAAGTGCTGGAGGTTGGAGGCTGGACTGCAGGACCATTTGTGGGGCTTGTGGGGCCTGTGGGGCCAGTAAGCTGCTGCTCTTGGAGGCAAACATGTCTGGCTACCAAAGCGAAGTTGGGATATCGCACTTTACTGCCTGCACTCTTTGCTGCCCCCGTATAACTGGAGATCCTCTGAAACAAATCATGCTTACTCCTCATACATGTACATAATGAGTTGTAAAATGCACCACTTTGCCCAAATTCTTTCAAATTCTTCTTGTAGGCAGAACTCATTCCTCGCTTCCTTACTTTGCATTTCGATTTCTGCACATGCTAGCTAGGTGTGGTGTGATGCTGGTTTGACACCATTTTTCAAAGCCTGTTTTTGGTGCACGTTAAAACACTGAGCATAATCCTTTCTAGCACCCTTTCAACTCTACAATAGGTCTGGCCAAAATGAACCCATCAAATAAACAAAATTCTTAGTCCGTCAATAACTTTATTTCGGCCTTGGGCCATAAAAGTACATTCAAACACAGACAAAAGTCATAATACAGCAAGTAAATATATATATCCGCTCGTATTGCCTTTACTGTGGTTCACAATGCCTACGAACAGCCGGTGCTTTGTTATAGGGTTAAAGGCTAAACTTTGCAATGTAAAAGCACTCAATCCAACCATTTCAGTACAAATAGCTTTATTATATTTAAAACATCATCATTAAAATATTGACCAGCATTGGCATTTAAAAGTCAAACACTCATCTGTTTGCACCACACGTTCCACCCCATACAGGGACTTCCTCAGGCAAAGTGAATATGGATTAGTATTACTATACAGGTCCAAGATGGCCACTAGCATTTCAGCTAAGTAGAGGATTTCCTCCAAAATAAGTCACATGACTTTGATCACATGAGTTCCCAAAAAGAGTACAAATAGAAGAAGGCTTGCACTAAACAAATTAATTCATTTCGCCTGAGGAAGTCGCTGCATAGGGGTGGAACGCCTGGCGCAGACAGATGAGTGTTCGACTTAAATGCCAGAAGTCCATGCTGGTCAATATATTAATGATGATGTTTTTAATATAATAAAGCTATTGGCATTGAAATAGTTGGATTGAGTCCTTTGTAAGTTTGGTTTTGCTAAGAAAGCTGGTTTTTGATCAAGTCTACAGTGGCAATAAGCAAAACGTTTTTTTTGGATATATGTATCCTATCATATTAGTGAGAATTACTTAAATTTGAATTCTTGAGCTCTAAGCCTCAGCTGCATACTAGCACAGCACAGAAATAGGTACAGTTTGAGACTCCAATGAAGAATGCAAATCCTCTATTTCCAGTGGGGTTAGTTGTGGTCCTTTTTCCCAACGGGGCTGCATTGGCACCACTTAGCACAGAGCTATATGACTTGGTTTCGGGGAAGTGCTCATAGCAGTAATAGGGATGGGAAGCAATTTCTATAGAGGTATATTGGGGGCGCTGTCTTGTATCAATGCCCAAAAAAACATTGGCCACTCTCTGGTCCCTAAGTTTAATCCGTATGGAGTCATAAGCACTCCCCGCCCCCCCCCCCCCACCCCTGCTAGTGCAATCTGGTGCATTTTACTATATCCTCACGGATTGCAGATAAGCAGCCATGGACAGCCCTGGACCAATGAATACACTTTTGTAAGTGTCTCCCTGGATTCCTGATGGTTGTGGACAGTTTTGAAACTTTGTGGAGGAAAACTACCCCTTCTGCCCCTCCTTACGGGCTTCTCTCAGCTTGTTAGTTTTCACATGCTGCCCAGGCTGTGATCTGCTAGCCCTGCAACAGGCTCCATGGAGTGTGGAGGGTGGAGCCGCAGACCCAGTCCTGCAGGCCCCCATGCCGACCATGGAGTTAATACTAGGTGGGTAATTTACCCACTGGGTCAGAATCAGGGGGCATGAGGGAAGGGGGGGCATTCCTCATGTGTGGCAATGTGTTCTTGGTGTCGAGGCAGGGGGCCCTGGGTGCATCATGGTCTAGAGCCCCATGTCCGGCAGGGCAGAGTTGGGCTCAGAGCTCTCTACCTTTGCACTTGGCCCTCCCATCCCAGGCATGTTAACACTAGTCTTAGTGGTTTGAGCACCAGCATCCAGATAGCGGGGGTATGCCCTATTCTACGATTGTGGGGGGCCCAAAATGTCCCTCGGATTAGATATTGACTCACCCGTGGTTCCTGCTCTTCCTTGTGCCTCAAGGAAAGCCAGCAATAGTCTCTTGAGGTCTCCCACCTCTGCCAGGATGAGAGATTATTTGCATCCACTGACCACTGCCCCCCCCTTAGCAGATGGATCAAGGGTAAGCTCAGTGGATGAATTGGGGAGGATGGATGAACAGGACGGGGTGCAGTGCAGCACGGTGCCACTTTCCGCACATGCATCTACTTCCCTTTTGTTTGGGGGCCTGTGCGGAATAGACTTACATCGCCCGCATTACACAATTTAGTTACAGCCCCCACAGTTACCATTATTAGATCCAAGTTGTTGCAGACCAGGGGTGGTGTTGGCCTGATGGATTCTGAGTGCTGACTCTCCAATGCTAATGGTTCATCTGGTTTGGTATCTGTATTTGTCGCGGCCAGCAATTCCCCTGGATGTATACGTTTTGGCTGTGTCACAATTGTTTGCGGCCAAATTGACCGTGGCCAAAACTGCCCTAATTAAAAGCAAGTATATGCCTCTCCTGTAAATCTTATGGGACTGCAGGGCCAAGGCATATTCCTCTGGTATTGTTTCCTTAAGTGTTAGCATTTTCTGTTTGAGCGCTGCTTGGCCAGGCAAGGTAGGAGGGTGGTGGGTGGTCTGTGCGATGAACGGTCTCTCTTTGGCAGCCATAGAGATAATGCTAGTAGTGTCAATCATACACCACTCTTGGACACCCCCTCTGATCAGCCCAACCTCTCACCTGGTCAGGTGCTGCGTAAAGTCTTCGGTGTTACTTCTATTATTCCATGGGGAGGCACTGTGATTCCATGAAGGTGTGGTCCTCGCCCCCTTTGGGCTCCAAGCACCCCGGGCCCTTTGTCCCGTGGGCTTCACCCTGTGGGGGAATCTGATTGTAACGTAGTGGAGGGGGCATGGCTTCGGGCCGCTCGGTATGGCGGCCTCCTGTAGACTGTTCTGGAGGCTAAAAGGGAAGTGCCACACACCGGCACCGTTTCCCCCGCATACTTCACCCTGCAGGGTAAATACGAGTATAAAATAGTAGAGAAGGCATGCCTTTGGCCCGCGCAGTATGGTGACATCCTGTAGATGATTCTGGAGGCTGAACAGGAAGCGCCACACACCTGCACCCTTTCCCTTGCAGGCTTCACCCTGCAGGGGGAATCAGTGTGCAAGGTTGTGGAAGGGGCTTGGCTTTGGGCTGCACGCTATGGTGACCTCCTGTAGACAGTTCTGGAGGGTAAACCGGAAGCGCACACACACCCGCGCCCTTTCCACCACAGGCTTCACCCTGCAGGGGAAATCCGAGTATAAAATAGTGGAGAAGGCGTGCCTTTGGGCTGCGCTGTATGGTGGCCTCCTGTAGATGGTTCTGGAGGCTAAAGAGGAAGCGCCACACACCTGTACCCTTTCCCTTGCAGGCTTCACCCTGCAGGGGGAATCAGTGTGCAAGGTTGTGGAAGGGGCGTGGCTTTGGGCTGCACGCTATGGTGACCTCCTGTAGACAGTTCTGGAGGGTAAACCGGAAGCGCACACACACCCGCGCCCTTTCCACCGCAGGCTTCACCCTGCGGGGGTAATCTGAGTATAAAATAGTGTAGGGGGTGTGGCTTTGTGCCGCATGGTGTGGTGGCCTCCTGTAGACTGTTCTGGAGGCTAAACGGGGAGCGCCACACACCCGCGCCCTTTCCCCCGCAGGCATTCTTATCTTTCAGCAGGCACAAGGGGGGGCAATAGGCAGCAGATACATGTCTTTGATGGTGGGAGATTAAGAACAAAAACTAAATTGCTGAATGGCAGGTGGGAATTCTCATGTCTAGACAATCATCCCCCTTACACAAGACCAGTGTGACCTCCCCCTGCTTCCTTCACAAAGTGGATAGCATGTCGAGACCACCATTCCTCTGCCCATAGCCTGGGGTTTGGCTAAGAGTAAAATAAACTTTCCGGCAGCTCCTTATGTACTAAAGGAAGATGTCCCAGGCAAACTCTTTTGCCCAGCAAATAGTGTAGAACATCATCTATTTCACTTTTCTGTTAGGCAAGAAAAATGGCTCATAAGTAAAAGAGCAACGAGCAAATGAAGGAATCCCTTGGGCCTGTGTTTTGCACATTATAAATGATCGATATTTGTATTATCTTTGGAGCAAGTACTGTAGTATAATACACGATATAGAAGTGCAGATTTTTGGTGTAGTACACAATTCAAAGATTCATGTCTAAGTGATCGCAATTGTGGCATCCAAAGGAAATATTGTCCATTTCAGTAGAGGGAATTGCCCAGGATTGCATAAATTGGTCCAGGCTGGGAGCCAGGTTTTCTGACTGCACAGTGTGCAATTTAGCAGATTTCCGACTGCACATGCTCCCATTGCATATTTAGTTTTGCAACATCAAGCAATTCCTGGTCAGAAATAAAGTACTTTGTGCAACTATTTGAATGCATGCAGTTCGTTGAATTGTCACTAGGTGTCAGTGCCTTTTTTAATTTATTCTGTGAATGGAATTGATGAGGGGGTGATGCGCGTCTCACCTCCAGTTGGGCTCTTCTCTCGCAATTTGGCACTCAAGGTGAGCCAGAGCCAGGCATTTCTCTATAACCATGTTCGAGACGGCTCTGGCTCCCCCACCTCCAGCGCCTTCATCGAGTGCAAGTTTAAAATCTAGTCAAGAAACTTTACCACTCGCTCTGTCAACTCTATGGACCCGCGATTACTGAGCGTCAACACCAAATCCCCGACATGTCCATTATCATTGCCAGCATCGAAGTCCCACAGTCGAAAAGCCACTTAGCACTGTTTTATCCATTTATTGGCTTAATTAGGTTGCACTTTTGTAATAGATTTTGGAGGGATGAGTGCAAAAGGTAATTTTACTGACTAAAGTCTAGCTTTGAACATGAGGATGGTGAATCAAGCTCGATCAATACGATTTGTAGTATTCCTCTTCCTTCGAAAATGTCGAATTTGGATTCTAGCATCAATTTACTCGATAGATCCTTCATCTGACAAATGTGCTTAGAATGTTTCTCTTCGTTGTTATTTTATTTTTCCAATATAGATTAGTAATTCTGTTGCGCCATCTGGCGGTCTACGGTTAAATTACTGGTTACCTTTTAGTGATATCCCTGAACACCAGAGCTGGAACAGAAGCAATTGATCGGATAAACCAAAATATTGTCCTGTGTAATTTTGTTGACACTAGGTGCTCAATTTTTTGTGGAAAAAAGCTGTATAATTTTTTGGCATCTTTTTCTACTGAGCTATGAATTGTCCACCTGGCGTTATGCAAACGTAGAGCAATGTGCTGAGGTATTGGTCATCCTGAAATGTGTACATTTCGCAGCGAGGCATCAACATTGAAAACTCGGCATATAATCTCACCAGGAATAATATTAAAAGCTATTTCATAGTCTAGAGTCTTCAAAAGAAGAAAACAAAGATCCCTATCATCAAATGGTGTACTTGTAATGCTTTTTTAAACACTCGCCAGGATCATTAAAGTGAAGTTACAGGGGTTTGAGCATATACATTTAATGATTCATTTTGCACCACTGCCAGGGAATGATCCACCGATATTTAAGGTGCCAATCAGTGCAAAAGCTGCATTTGCACTGACTAAGCATTGCAAAACAACATTTAGCACTGTTATGTTTGGCACTAATTGTCACAGCATTGTCACAAAATGTCCTATCAGTGGAATTCATGGGAGCCACCCCACACTGTGTTACTCATTCCATTAGTAACTGTGACTAAATCCTATTCTGGGCAGAACAGATACAAGGGGGAGCTCAGGTTTCCCCTATGATGCTGGCTTGGGCCGAAACAGTAGCAGCAGCTTCAAAAAATCTAAGTGCTTTATCTATCAAAGTAAAAGGAATGTCCAAGCAAGGTTCTATAAAAGTATACATTTTAGTGCAAACAATGACAGTGCACTCTAAAAACCCACACAGCAAGTAAAGTAAAATGCAATAAAATGCTGTACATGTAAATGCAAACTGCAGAACTGTGGATGAAAGCGGGCGGACACTCGGCAACATAGTTTAAGGTTACCTTAAAGTGGATGGGCTCAGCACATCATAATCATCTCATATCCATATGTTTTGGAAAGCAACATTAGACACAGAAGCTCAAATTTCTTGCTGAAATTCAGGTTTATTAAAAAAAAATGACATTTTGCCACTCATGCAGCTTAGTTATGATTCCAACGATACATTACAAAAAAGATGAAAATATGGCTACATTTTATACATTAGCAGCAAAAAATACCCATACTCCACACGGGTTCTGTAGACAGACATGATAACCCTTACCAATTGTTGAAAATCAATGGTGCTGTAGGTCGCTGTTCCGAGTCGCTTACCGCTTGATGTGCTTTGTATTCTGAAGTAAACTGCCCTAGAATGGGCATGTCTGGCTGGCCGACATACCACACAGCAGAAGTTGAGAGGTGGCGAGATTGTGTGCTGCAGCATTGTGGACCTTCTCTGCGCTCTCCCCACCTGTTGCCTCACCCTGGCACAGTGCAGTGCATTGCAGTACAAATATCTCAGAAACTGTCCGTTCTAGGGCCTTGAAACGCAGTTTTCAACTTTGAGTTTTGTTCCTCGCCCCAAGATGCTTAATATGAGCTTTGTCCAGTCCTTCTACAGCCACATTGATGTTTTTGCCTATTTCAGGCAACCATCTCATGTATGAAGAGGGTGAAATCCAGGGAAACGGGCAGGGTGTCCACATGTCATGTAACCAGTAATGTCTGGTGGGCCCTAACAGGTAATTATGCAAAATGTGGTGAAAACTGCTGGAACGGTGTGGAATTGTATGAGGAACAAACAAACGGATGTTCATGCTTTGTATATATAGAGATGATCATAGGGAATGAACTGGACACTACAGTTCCCATGGTTCCCAGGGAAATCTGTAGTCTTGCAAAAGAATGAAGGTAGAAACCCTGGGATAAAATATAAAGTTCTATAGTGCTAAAACCAAAATCTGCATTGCAAGCAATATGATCTGAATTTTACTTTTTCAATTTCAAATATATTCAATTGTATCACTAATTTACATATATTGAGCACGATCTGCAGGGCAAAGACCCTTCTGTGTAACCAATTAAGATTGCTAGGTGCTACATAAAGACTTCTGGTTGGTAGATCACCTAGATTTTTCCCTCCTTTGTTACATATTTGGGCAGTATTTCTTCTAATAGGTTTTAAAATGGTATCTTTGGTTAGTTGCTGCCAGTGTTTGTTCCCAATGTCTCTTATTTACGTAGATTATAATCCATAAGTGTTCACAAGATTTAAATGACTTGTTCTCGTTTTTGTTTTAGTTTTGATTAATTCTGTTCTCGGAATTTAACATGCCTTCCGAAAAGCTTCCTTGATAGACTTGTTAGAGTAGCTTCTCTCCAAAAAACGTGAACTCATTTCTTGACAACCACTACCAAAATCATGCTAGTGAACCACTTATGTCTCGCCCTCAGAAATTCTCAATCTTTATTTATAAAAGTCAAAATTTGTTTCAGGGTTTGTGGATGGGTGAAGCGTCGGCGTATGGGAGGTGAAGGCGTATCGGTGGTGAATGGCAGGAAAAGCGCAGGCTTATGGGAGGAGAATGTGCAGTTAACAATTGCTGCCAAATGTAATTGAAGCAACAGTGTTGACCGGGAAGAGAATATGTATTCATACGCTGCATTCCACTCATTCGGACAGACATGCTGCTCAGTTTCAAGCACCTACAGTTGCCGGCCAGTCTGGCCTTCGGTATCACGGTCAACCAGGCACAGGGCCATTCAAGCAAACATAAAACGATAAATAATCAAAACATTTAGTTAATGTTTCTTTTCACCTTTCTTATAGAGCCTTCCCGAAAAGCATAAAGCTACCTTAAGGTACTTCTAACAAATAGTACACATGAGAGAATAAAATCCCAGGCAACACTGGGTATATCAGCTAGTAGGTATATTTTTCATATTACAAAAAAGGATGGAAAGATCTTGCATGTTAAATTGAATTGCCCGCAGTGGCTTTTTGGAATATTTCAGTTTTAATCTGATTCTCTGTTACTGAACTTAAAAGGTTTACAAATTCAATCTGTTTGTTACTTAAATTGAGAATGAAACTTAGATTCAATTCGTTTTGATTGATAAAATTAACTAACTACTTAAGTGCCAACTCTGAAACCTTACACAGGAAAAAAAAAACATCCTATTTACACCTCTCCTGTGCTTTCAGATATGATGGAAGGCTTGTTTCAAAGGGTACAAGGTACAAATAAATAAAACTGGACCTGGGTTTTGTAAAGGAGCCAGCAGAACTCGCAATAGACCCACCAGGTGGACTCCTGCTATTCTTGTGCTTCTTATGTAATAAATAAAAGGTGGGAATAGTAGGATGATGTAGGCATAGAAACAGGAATTCATGTTTATTTAATAATTCTAAGCTGACCCAATATTAACGTTTTTCTTTTAAAATTGTTGTGAATTCTATAGTGGGGTCTCCATTAGAGATTGATGACAGTTTTGGTCGTTCAGTTTTTCAAAGACTTCATGAAGATATTCTTTCTGGCCCCAGAGTACGACACACCTCAATTCGTCAGCACGTTGGATAATCCAATCTTTACTCCTTTGCAATTCCTTAAATAATAGACGATCTGATGGGGAATTATTATGAGCAATTCTCTTAACCCAATTTCTATAGATCTGATTGACCAGAATCCTCATATTGAGAAATATAATAACCATCCACGACAGAAGGCATGAAAACAGACTTAGCGTTCAAAAGACTGTGATGTGCAAATACCAGATCATTTGAATCTGCGCAAACATCATCGACAAATATGTCACGATTGGTCTGTAAATCCACCCAGAATGTATAGCTTTCATTCCCCTGATGCTAACAGAACATACAAGCCTACGTGGTTACAAACAGGCAACTCAATATTAACAATGTGTTAGAGCAAATGCAACTTTCTGCAACATTTGAATATGTCAACAAAAACATCAACCATATCTAAGTTCTGGCATAGGACAAATGGCAAACCCAATTGTAGGAAATGAGTAGATTGTTGCAAAAGTGGGGTCTGTGATAGAAGCAAGTTTTAAAAACTCTTATTTATAATTGACTCATCTGGGACCGAGTTAGTATCTAGGTTGCTTGTTTGGCTCTTTTCTGTAAATCCCTACCTCCACCTCTTCCATTGTTTCTTCCTTTTTTCCTCTCTCATGGTTTAGAAATGCTTTCTATTTATTTTATTTTATTTTTAACATTTATATAGCGCACAAAATAGCACAGAGGCATCGAGGCGCCGTTACAAGCGGACTTATTCAGTTGCATAAATAAAAACAGTGGAGGGGAAACAGAGGAGACAGAGAGACAACCTGACTGTGGTTTGTGGTTGCAGTGAACCTGCTAGCACTGAGGTAACACAGTAAATGACTGATGTATAACGAGGAGGGGGCAAAGGGATTCTTAAGTGCAGAAGTTCGAACAATGCAAGAAGAAGAGAATCCATATGGAGTGAAACTAGGGCAGATGAAATAAGTGGGAGAGGGTGAAGTTAGTTAAATAGCATATTTTTCTTGCATTTTCCTAAAGAACACCTGTGAGGTCCCTGCTCTGAGGGTATTAGGTAGGGCATTCCAAAGCTTAGGAGCAATGTGAGGGAAGCTGGCACCGCCTGCTTTGACCCTTTTATAGTGGGGATGTACAACTGGTTGTTGTGACACGTTCTCTTAGGTCTGACGGGGGTGGCTCTGACAATTTTCTCCGACAGGTAATGAAGGGGCTGTCAGCGCCAGGAGTTATGGCTAGTGTCTTGAAAGTGATCCGTTCTTTGACGGGGAGCCAGTGGGCGAGGCGCCTAGCTTGTGAGATGTGATCTCTTTTCAGAATGTTAAGTGCGGCTCGGAGGGCATTATTTCGTATGACTGGAGTCTGTTCAAGTTTTTTGCCTAAGTGCCAGCTAGAAGGAAATGACCATAGTTTAGTTTGGAACCAACGGTGGCTATTGATAGGCAGTTCTGCTTGGACAGGTAAGGTTTCACTGCATTTATTAGTTTAGTTGTGAAAGAAGCAGAAGAAGTGATCGCGTTTATCTGACGTGGCATGGATAGAGTAGAATCCAGGTATACCCATAAGGTCTTTACTGAGGGTGAGACAGAGATGATTGTATTGTCGATGGTGAAGTCGCTTTATGATTTGCTAAGTTTGCTGAGTGTTTCTTTAGGGCCGACTATGAGAATCTCAGTCTTGTCTCCATTGTGACAAAGCCCGTTTGCTGCCGTCCATGCTTGAATGATGGCGTAGATCTCCTGTATAGCCTTGGCATCTTGGTCATAAGAGCCCGAGAGAGGTATGAGGACCTGAGTGTCATCGGCATAGTTTGTGTAACCTATGTGGAGGGTGTCCAGTTTGTCAAAGAGAGGTTTAGTGAATAGATTGTACAGAGTTGGTGCCGTGCAGGAGCCCTGGGGGACTCTGCAGTAGATGGTGGTGGGTGCTGCACACGCCTGTTTAGAGAAGACCTTCATGGCTCTCCCTTCCAAGAACGAGGTGATATGGGTTGTGGCTTCTGGGGAGAATTGTGCTGCGTCAGTAAGATGTCTGCAGAGAGTCTTGTGATCCACAAGATCAAACGCAGCGGATAGATCCAGGAGGAGGAGAAGCACAGGTTTTCCTTCGTCCATGATTTCCAATAATTGTTTTTTAAGGTCGAGAAGCGCAGCATTGGTCCCGTGACCTTGTCAGAAGCCAGATTGCCTCTTACCAAGGATATGGTTGGACTCGAGGAAGTGCTGGATTTAATTGTGCGTTGCCTTGTCGAGGATTTTGAGGAGGAAAGGGAGCCTGGTTATCGGGCGCTAGTTGCTCGGAGAGGTAGGATCTAGAGAAGGGTTTTTTTTTAGAAGAGAGTGTACCCATGCTTCTTTAAGAGTAGGTGGGACAAGGCAAGAAGCGAATGAGGCATGAATGAAGGCTGCCAGGAAGGAAGCAAGGATTGGCTGGATAGATGTCGCCCTTGCAGATGGACGGTTTTAGGTGTTTGGGGAGGTCTAGGACTTCTATTTCAGTAACATCTCAGAAAGAGAGGCGGCTCTTATCTAGTAGAGAGGAACCATTGGTGGGCGAGAGGGGAGGGTTGGACTTGGGTAGAGCATCATAATGAGCTCGAATTTTATTCTGAAGCAAGTCTATTTTCTTAAGCAAGGCTGTTAGAATACTTGAACACCATGCTTCATCTTTAACTATGTCATCAGTGCTCATAGTGGGAGTAATTTAGTCTCTGAAATTGGCAAACATTTCCTTAGATTGAGATTTAGTATTAGTTGTTCTAGTATTAAAAGATTTGACCTTGGCTTGGATGATGTCTTTTTTGTAGTTGGCAGACAGCTTTTTTAATTCAGTTTTAGTGGCGTCACTAGGCTTAATTTGCCAATTGGTCAGAGCGTTACGTTGAGAGTGCGAAGGGCTAGAAGGTCTGCTGTGTACTAGGAGTTGACGTGCATGGATTTCTTTTAGCTTTTGTTTTAGTTCTAGTGGGGCGATGGCATCAATGGCTAATTTAAGAGTGTCATTGTATAGATCTGCTAACAAGCCTGGATCATTAGAGAATGGAGGCTTGAAAGTGGGAGCTTCAAGAAAAGGTAGGAGGTTGTCCTTGGAGATTTTACAAGCACTTCTCGCCCACGCTGGTGGTGCAGAGGTGGCTGTTTTTGTGGCAGAGGGTTTAGGAATGGTGAATTGGATGAGGTGGTGGTCAGTCCATGGGCATGGGGTGTAGGAGATGATAGTAGTAGAGCAGTTGGGATCGGCCACCCAATCTAGAGTGCGACCCTTGCAGTGGGTGGGGTTGGAGATTCTTTGCATGAAACCAATGTCCTTAAGTGCTTTTGCCGATGCTTTGGCTGCTTTGTCTTTCGGGTCGTGAATGCCCAAGTGAAAGTCGCCAAGTAAAATGGATTTGGTAGACTTCTTGAGGTTCTCTCCTAAGAGATGGAGGAGGTTACCCTGGAATTCAGAAGCAGGGCCTGGGGAGCGGTAGACTAAATGCATGGTAATAGTGCCGTTAGGAGAGATGGATAATTGGGCAGAGATGGTATCAGCATTGCCCTCCAGAAGGGCGTTAACTACTCTGAGGGGTAGGGATTCTTTGATTATAATAGCTACTCCACCTCCTTTCATATGCTGTCTGTCTTGCCGGTGAATGGTGTAGCCTGGAGGGAGGGCTAAAGAGATAGCAGGCCTGCTGCTTCATACAACCAAGACTCTGTGATGGCTAGGATGTCGAGGTTGAGATTGGTGAGAAGGTCATGGATCTCAGTGGCGTGGGTGGGTAGCGAGCGTGTGTTAATGAGGGTGCATTTGAGTGAAAGGAAATTAGTGCTGTTATTGGTAGGAGGGGTGACTGAAGGTGGTGTGGGAGGGGGGAGTGGGGCTTCCAGTGGGCATGGCACAGTTGAGTGGTTAAAGGCTAGAGACGAGGGAACCGAGAGAGCCATAGGTGTGGTAGGAGTTTTGTTAATGAGTGAGCTGGACCCCGTAGCTGTGGTAGGAGTATTGTTAATAAGTGAACTGGATACCGTAGGGGGTATTTTTGTCACGTGTGTGGGCCTTCTAGCGGGCATGAGATATTTAGCATCAGGGTGCTTAGATGCAGGAAGGCAAGAAGAATGTGTGCCCAACAGAAGATTCCTGAGAACCTTAGGCATAGGGCAACTCTGGTGTTGTGCGGGTTTGGTTTTAGATCTGAGCCTGTGTAATCTAAGCGCCAGGAAGATCGAGAGGCAGCAAGTGGTGGCAGCACTTAAAGTGGATGCATTTATGATAGGGCAAGTGAGGGCAAGTAGAAAGGAGTAGGGAGGATGTCGTTAGAGTTGGGGAGGTAGGTGGCCATCTTCAGGAGGCGGAAGATGGAGAGAACGGCTGGGTGAGGCTCGATATGGTGCAAGTGAGCCATGGGGGACTAGATTAAAAAGGGTGCATCCTGCTCAACTAGTACCATAAATAGGCTTGAATGGGAAAGGACTCTTGGTAAGAGCACAGTGGGAGGGTACACAATTTAGGGCAGGCAATGGCAGCACACACTTGGACAGTGGCCGTGATACAATGAGGTACACCTTAAAGAGTAGAGTGCTCAGCAGTGTCGAACTGCACGAATCTAGTCTGTGAAAGTACACATTTTGTAACGTAGCAAAGATACAGTAACTGATAAACTACACGGGAATAGCAAAAATGCAAGCAAATGCTAGGCAACAACAAGGTATGCTTTGTGCAGTGGCTGTAATGCAAAAAGTGTGCAAGTGAATAAACTGCACAGAAGTGGCATGAGGCAGGAAGATATGTTAGGCTATGAAAACATACGTTATATGCAATGGCAATGAAACAAAACAGGTTGCACAAGAACGGTAGAAGACAGGCACAAATGCTAGTATATGGTAGTATACGTTTTGTACAATGGCACGAACATAATAGTAAGAAGCTGCTCAAGAGCGGTAATGTGCGACAAAGGGCTGTGTAGTCATAGATTATGCGCCTTAGACAGTGGAAAAGAAAAAAAAGGCAATGCACCGTGAGGACAATGCACACTATACCTACATTAACACAGTCTGTGCTCGGCCAAAGGCAATACTGAAGAGGGGGAAGTTAAAAACCTGCTATTGTGGGACAGGCGACGCAGCGTCTGGGAGTAGAGGGTGATCGCAGCAACAAGCACGCAATAGAGCGCTCGAGGGCCTTTAAGGGCAATGACCAAAACAGAATAGAATACCGTGGTGCTACAGCGAGGGCAGGAAAGCAGCAGGTGCAAGGTCAGGCGTCTGGCCCTTTAAGTCCTTTGGTACCTGCAAGACGTGGAGACACTGCACATGGCAAATCTGAGAACTGTAGCTGAGAATGATCGGGGCGACGGTAAAAGTCATAGCTGGTGCAAGCTAACAACGAGTGCGAGGTGTGGCTATGTGATCCAAGAAGCAGTGACAGAGAAAATCAGTATGAGAGGGGTCACTGTGGGGAGCGGATACTGACAAGTAACTGGATTGGAGAAAAGAGACCTAGGCTGAATAGCCTTCGGCGTGCACCGCACACCCGTATTTTCCACTCAGGGTTAATTCATTTTCGTTTTATTCTTTAAATCGTGATTTCAAAGCTGTACGTCATTTTTCAAACTGCTAAATTTTATTCCTTAATCTTTGGTTATTCTTCACCAGAATATCTTCAATAGTCATTTCAGCAAACAATGGCTGTATGGTCAATGCATTTCGGATACAATCCTTCGTCAGGGCCTCGTCTTATCTTAATGTTGCACTGCACATCGTATGCACCACAATTACAAATGTCATGACATGAAACATCATTTAAACACAGGGTACCCACATTGAGAGAACACGTAATAGAAAAATAACATATGAAGAAACAAGAACAACAATAAGAAATCAAAAGCAATTGAGATTTATCATGTATTATTTTCTCAAATTTACTTTGATTCATGGGCTGCTATTGATTGTTAAATTGTGATTTGAACATGTTATGCAAGTAAAGATGCAATGGCAAATGCATTGAATGGAATCACATCCCTTTATTACAACTCGGCTAGCAACCTACTTAAAATACGGGCAGATTCCTGCCACCATTGAATACTTCATTAAGTTTAAGTAGAATACACAACGTTATCTTGCGCGGGAATTTGCGCACATCCAGTACTTTGACGGCAATTTATCCGTTAATTCCATAATATTTACGCCCTGAAGACGCCCCGGTTAGGGTTGAAACACGTGTTGGCGTTGGTTTTGTTGTTATTTTGCACTATGGCTGTTTCTGTTGATTGACGTTGACTTTCAAGTCACTTTGCAATATGGTTGCTTCTATAGATTTTTAGTCCAAAAAAGTGTATTATGGTTGCTTTTGTTTAATCTCACCATGTAAGCACAAATTGTTTCAATAACAAAAATTGAAAATCTAAATCAATGGCTCTGACATAATTCTTGTTTCACTAGTCTTTTGAGTTGCTTTATTTGATCTTCCAATACTTGTTGTGAAACGTAGAATTCTGTGGGTAGCGCAGACAGCGACTGTCTGGCAAACACACGTAATACATGATCTCTATTTGCTGCACCCGCTGTATCTATTGCAGGATATGGTGTCTTGCACGTTTACCATTAGGTTATTTGCACACCTGTCTAATTGTGCCTATATATCATGATTCCACCACCAATGCCACAAGGCAGTGTGTCTGACCTGTCTGCAGGTTGAATCTCTGCTTGCTACTTGGTGCAGAGCACTCGCGATCTCTCCTATAAACAAAGTAAAAGTTGAAGACTAAGTAAGTTCACATTGCATATTTCTTGTCAGAGTAGCTGTTCGTCGTGGAAGTTTAAGGATCTTACCTTTGATAGAGGATTGCTCTGTATAAGAAGCACTCATACCGCAGACTGTATGTTTGGCGGTGAGCGTCTTCATGTTCTGATAGTTTACGTTGTCTAGGCAATGTTAGCTCAACAAAAGTAAGTGGATTGGAACATTCCTCACGGCTCCGGACAGGCTCGGGACAGGAGCCTTAGATGATGGCCTTCGACGAAGGACCGGCTTCGCCTCCCGGCTAACCCTGATTGGAGGATAAGATATTCGACCACCAATCAGCAATGGAGGGCAGCTTCCTCACGCTGCAGGCGAGCAGGAACAACGGTGGCCATCTTTGATAGGTTTAACCCTCGCGGGTAAATTTGAAAGGCATTTTGGGACGGCTGAGAATCAAATGCTTGAACTATAACAAGTGCTGCAATAAATTCAACCGCAATTATGCCGCCGAGCAAGGTGCTCCAGAAAACTATGGATGTGAAGTAAGTATTGTAGAGCAAGGCAATCTGAGCCCATAGGCTTACCTCTGGCAGATCCTTAGGTACCGGCTCCAGATCTGTCCTGGATTTGTCTACATTGCATGATATAGTATTCCTGTCAAAGTCCTCTTTAGTTGGACATATATTCTTGCATTGTTCATGAATCTTTTCTCGCTGAGTAGTATCTTGTTTGTACAATGCAGAATTTTCCTTGGTTATTGGTGGAAGGAGCTGGTAAGATACCTCTGCGGGTCGACTGCTCGCTGCTGCGATCTGAGCGTGATCTAGAGGTCGCAAGTTTGAATCCCCGCAAGGCCAACTCAACCTTTCATCCTTCCGAGGTCGATAAATGAGTTCCAATTTCAGTTGGGTGATATTGTATGCAAATATGTGCTCTATAAAGCGCTTTGGTAAAGGCGCTATATAAATAACACATCATTATTATCCTAAGAAGGAAGGCATAACCTTGGCCTCCACCCCATGTTTTTGCAAATAAATCAGATTCTCTTTTTGCTAATCTATGGTCATTTAGTGCTGCGGGAAGTTTTACTTTGGAATGATAACTTGTCCATCCATGCTGATCGGCAACCACAGATGGGGCAACACAAAAACTGTTGGAATGCCCTGTTGGCTCCTTAGGACACCCATCTGGCAAGGAAATCACAGGCCTTAAACGTTTTGCAGACTCCACCTCTTTTCTGAAGAAGTCATCTTTGCTCTTTGTGAACTGTGGCTTGAAGCCATTGCATGAACTCACCATTTGAAGAAGCCTGGTCGGGAGTCTGAAGTCTACATTTGTTCCCAGTTTCTAGGCTGTCTGCATGAAGGTGGATCCGGGCACTTTCTTGATCGTTCCCCTGTCTGCTGCCTTGTCTATCTGTCAACATCTGCATCTGGTTTTCTCCAGCGGAAATCCGATGCTGCATACTCAGAGGACACTGCAATTGCCCATTGTCGAAAAATGCCTCAATTCCAGAGTTGAAAACAGTTGCTTGATCCAATGACTCAACATGGATGTAGATGATTTAAGCTGTTGGCAGACCTGAAATGCAGTCACAAGGCAGCGCTGCTCGATTAAACGGCCTCTCCTCACTCATCCCAGGCTAAGGGAACAGCATTCAACCCGGACCCTGAGCGTCAGCGCTGGCAGTGTACACAAAACCCAACCTCCACCCCCAGCCCCACAATGGTCCTGGAGAGTTCTCTTCTTCCATCAAACTCGTATCTGGGGATTCTGGAGTATCAGCACGTCATATTTCTTGGCAAAGGTATACATTCTCCCATTAGTATAATATTTTCTTCATCTTTGTAATTTTCTAATTAACTTATTATTTAGCTTATCCTGAAACATCAGCATTAAAACTTGATCTTTCTCCAACTTTAATTCATCTTTCAAAGTCATTATTTCCTCTTGTAGTTGTTGAACACTTTTTGCGTGTTTAATCAGGAAGCTAACCAAATTGAAAGAGCAGCCTCTTAATATATGTATGATATCCAGGCTGACTCCTCTGGGACCTAAACTGCAGGTAAGGAGAAACTCTCTTGTGCAAGGCAGTAGGAAAAACTGAATCCAATAAGTCTGTAGGGCACATGGAAATGGCCAGGGGGGCAAGGCACCTAGAATACGTAGAAAGAGGCGCCTAGTCCACAAATCTCCTGCCTTTATATTTATTTAGAAGGTTTGACAGTGCAAAGTAGGTCTATGTGGTGCTTCTATAGGTTTGAGCCAGCGTTCAAAGGAGGTCAGTTGGCTTGATACAATTTGAGCACAGTGCATGTATCAACAAATGAGACTGTCTCAACGGCTTGGCAGAATCCGGGTACAGCATCAGTGGTTTGGGTTGGCGCAGCTCAATAGTTTTGCCTCGAGCCTTGAATGCAGCCAAGATAAAGTATTTGGTGCATGTATCTCAAGAAGGTTAAGGGCTCGAAAGCGGAAGGGGTGAAGTCAAACAGGATTTCTCGAGGGGGCGTGGCTAACCGCAGGATGCAGTAGACGTGCGTCTGCTTGGCTCCTGCGGCCGCACTAACATCCTGTTATAAAAAAGCCTGTTTTCGGGGGTAATAAGAGCTGGAAATACCCCGATGTGACAGCAAACATCCATGGGCACACCCGGAGCGAAGATCGAAGAGAACCGCGGTCGGATTCCCCGGAGACGACCGTGTGAAGTTTCGTGGCGACAGCAACTAGCCCGTCTTCAAAATGGCCGTGGGTGCCTGCAGCTGAACGTCCTGTGCAGGTCCAGCGAGGCCGCGCTGAGACGGTGTCCAAACCGTAACAGACTGGTCGATCACAGCGGAAGAAAGGTGCGGACCCAGCGGAGACCCGGAGAGGCCCCGATCGGCGGACACGCTCTCGCAGGACAGCACAGACAAGAAAGCAGCGGGGGAGCCTGCGGAAAAGTGGAGTCTAGGCCTCCTGCACCGGCTCCCGCCCCTCGGGGAGCCCGGCCGGAGCACCATCACTGGCCAGGAAGTCAAGAGGGCCTGCAAGGGGAGAGAGGGCCGTGCACCCATGTGATCCCTGCCCTCCGATAACAGGCGAGCGGGGAGGCCCGGAGAGACAGGCCCTTCCGCCTTTCCACCCCTACGGGAGCCGCTGCCTCAGTGAAATACGCACGGACCCGTGGGCCGGTGCAAGAGCGAGGGATACGCCTTGCCCCGGAAAGCGTGCTGCTGGGCGACGGGTGGTTGCGTCGGCCCTGGAGTGAGGACATATCCCCGGAGCACAGTAGCGACAAAGGGAGCAAGGTAAAAGAGACAAGAGGCACACCCGGAAGCGTGGTGCTCAGGCATATAGCGTACAAGGTGGACTTGGTGCCATGGGGGAAAGACAGGCCGAGGAAGCTTCATGCCCAAAGCAAAATGGATCAGTACACCATTCCTCCACCCCAGCCCACTGAACACCACCCGCAATCCTCAGACAACATGGAGACGGACCAAGCAATCTCGCTCAAAGACATCATGGCCGCCATTACCAACTCCCGCACGTCCATGGAGCAGAAAATGGACGGAATTAGCATGGATGTTTCCCTCCTCAGGCACGACCTCCAAAAACTAATGGCATGCACCAGGGAGGCTGAGAAGCGCATTTCCAACATGGAGGACAGGATGAACACCATTCAACAGCAGCTCCATAACACAATGTCCAAATTGAAGGTGCTGGAAGACAGAATTGAAGAGGGAGAGGGCAGGTCCAGACGCAACAATGTGCGCATCCTGGGTATACCCGAAAAGGCAGAGGGCCCCTGCATGGAACTCTTTCTAGAACAATGGCTTTCCGACCTGTACGAGCCCGATGCCTTTTCCAAGTTCTTTTCCATAGAGAGGGCACATAGGGTGCCCACGGGCAGGCCACCGCCTGGCGCCCCTCCACGAATTGTAATAGCAAGATTTTTAAATTACAGAGACCCTGCTGCAACATGCACGCGCCAAAGGAGCTGTCACGTTCAATGGCTCCAAAATCGCCTTTTTCCCGGATTACACAAGGGAAGTGCAAAGGGCAAGGCAATCCTTCGACTCCCTGAAAAGGCAGCTACACAAGATGGGAGTGAAATACGGCCTGATCTTCCCTGCACAGCTCAGGATTTATCACAAAGGTGCAACAGTCCATTTTAGTGACCCTAAGGAGGCTTGGCGCTGGGCCGAGCAAAACATAGAGGGAGATTGGTCTGCCCCCCGTGAAAATAGGGGAAGAAATCGAAGACCTCCGCCAGACCAACAACGAGAACCCCGCGACCACCACCACAGGACCCACCGGAAGACCTAGGGGGGTGATAACCCCCCACCCCTCACCACGACTGTCAAAATCCTGTGACCACACTGAGATACTCAAATCAAACCATAGATCTTCCCACAGTATACACACACACAATGATAGGCAGCACATATCCACCTGTAGCAGCCACGGTATGGCCCAAGCCCTACAATAGAAGGAGAACCCCCCACCCCCGCGAAAGTGCAATAAATTCCAGGCGTAGTATACGCATGGACTCCCTCGGGGATCACCTTTAGAGGAGTACTACCTTCCCCCCCGGGTTCCTCCTAGGGGAAGGCCACTTTTATTTGATATTAAGTTCAGTGCATGTTAGGTGTCCAGTTGACACCATAGATTCTTTGTTTGGGCGACCAATGCTTCTAGTTGGGAGGAGTATGGGGTGGGGGGTTTTGGGTTTGTTAAGCACAGCTTCATCAGGGACCTGTCGAACCAATAGAGGAACATGGCCAGAAAGGTTGTCAGTACACCACAGGCATATTTCCAACAGGCGCATAAATGCTGCCGGTGACAATCAGGGCAGCCACCAACACATGCTCACATGGCAGAATATCATAATAATGTCGACACTCTCAGAACACTGAGGCTCATGTCGTGGAACATCAATGGCCTGGGCAATGCAATCAAGTGCCGCCTGGTGCGCCAATTTTTGAATAGACGGGGGGCTGACATAGTGTTCCTGTCCGAGACACATCTTGCAGGTACAGAATGCACCCTATTTAGGCGTACAAATTACAAGCTGACATTTCACTCAGGCTTCACAATGGGCTCAAGAGGCGTCATGATCTTGATGCACAAAAACCTCCCCCTCCACCTCTACACGGTGACCCATGATACAGGCGGCAGATACATATATGTGACGGGCGACCTATGGGGGCAATCCATCGCACTGATAGCTATCTATGCACCACCGACCCTTCTAGAATCACTGCTCACTGACATTACCCCGTTAATCGCTAATGATACCTCCGACTGCCTGATACTAGGTGGTGACTTCAATGAAGTTATGAATGTTACCCTGGATAGATCGCACATACGAAACAGGAACCCGAAAGTCCCCACTAGGCTTGCTACGTTCGCCAACGCACTCGGCCTGTGCGATGTGTGGAGGGAACTTCACCCAGACGCTAGAGCATACTCTTTCCACTCGGGGGCCCATGCCTCGCTCTCCAGACTGGACTACTTCTTCACTTCCGCAACTGACCTATATAGGGCACAGGAAATAAACATGCTGCCTAGAGGCATCTCTGATCACTGTCCGGTAGAAATGCTACTTATAACGTCACGGAGGGTCCCACCGCCATGTTGGCGCCTGAACAGTTACTTTCTGGGAGATCCTGAGCTGGTAGACAAACTACAGGAGACCACCAACACATACTTTGAGTTAAACACACAGACGGCAACAAATCCTGAAATGCTATGGGAAGCCTATAAAACGGTTCTAAGGGGCGAACTAATATCATGGACGGCGGCCAAAAGGAGGCTGCACATGAGTAAGATTCTTGAAGCGGAGCTCCAGGTCAAACAGGCAGAGGAGAGGCACGTAAACGAAAATATGCCGGCCTCTAACCGGACGTTTCTACTAGCACAAAAAAGATTGCAAAGCATAGCGATGGACAACGCTCGCCAAGCGCACACTGCAATGAGAGCAAGGATCTATGAAACGGGTGACAAGGCCGGCAAGATGCTGGCATGCCTGGAAAGGAAGGAGCAGGGGCGCAGCCATGTCCGGAGACTCGAAGTGGACGGATCAAACGCAAGGGTGACGGACCAAGAAATAACCCAGGGCTTCGCGGAATATTACGCAGAGTTATACAGTGAATCCGCAACCCCGATGGACGCTACTATTATGGACCGAATCGAAACCCCTACCCTGAATGAGGCGCAGCGGCAACGATTGGAGCGGGAGATCACTGAGGATGAGATTGTAGCCGCCATTTCTGGACTCCAGACCAGTAAGACTCCTGGTCCAAATGGCTTCCCGGTGGAGCTATGGCGAAGGGTGGGTACCAACGTGATAGCCCCCCAGCTACTGCAAATGTACCTCCATGCACGTGAAAAGGGCATTCTCCCTCCAGATCTCCGAGAAGCAACAATAGTAGTGATCCCTAAGCCGGACAAGCCCCTGGAAAGATGTAGCTTGTACAGGCCCATTTCACTCATCAACTCTGAGACTAAAATACTGGCAAAGCTTCTAGCAGACTGCCTACAAGAGGTAATTCCCTCCTTGATTCACCCGGACCAGTGCGGTTTCATGCCACAAAGATCAACTCGCATGAACCTCCGCAGACTATTCTCAGCTTTGGAAAGAGCCGACAGCATACAGGGGCCACTGACCCTGTTAGCAATTGACTTTGAAAAGGCCTTTGATTTGGTGAGATGGGAGGCTGTCTGGACCATAATGCGCTGCATGGGCTTCGGCGAGAACTTCATGAGTTGGGTGAGGCTGCTATATGAATCCCCGGTTGCTAGGACCAGGGTCAACGGTTGGCGATCAGAACACTTTGGTCTGGGAAGGGGTACAAGACAGGGCTGCCCACTATCGGGCATGATTTTCGCTATTGCGATCGAACCCCTGGTGATCCTGCTGCGAAACGATTTAACCTGGGAGGGTTTCCAGTGGTCCGATACCTGGGAAGACAGAATATCCCTCTACGCGGATGACTTACTCATCTACCTGAAGGACCCAAACACCTCCTGCCCCAGAGTTGTGCAACTGCTGGGCCAATATGAGGCATTCTGTGGACTACGCGTGAACTGGTCCAAGTCCATCCTCTTCCCTGTAGGGAACACCTCATTGGTGAGTCTGGCGACCGGCCCCTATCAGATCGAGAAGGAACAGTTCAAATACCTGGGGATACACATCACGATGCACCTTACTGAATATACTGCCTTGAACCTTTCCCTCTTGGTGGCAAAATTTGCAGACAATACTCGCCACTGGATCTCCTTGCCACTGACGCTGATGGGTAGGACAGCCTTGTTTAAAATGATCGCCCTTCCTAAATTTCTATACATCCTGCAAAATGCGCCATTGTATATCGACCAACAGGACTTCCACAAAATCGAATGCACCCTCTGGAAACTGCTCTGGAAAGGAGGCCACCTGAGAATTGCACTTGCCACCCTTCAGAGGTCCGTCTGGGAAGGGGAAATCGGGCTGCTCAGGCTGCAATCACACTACTGGGCCAGCCAGATGGAGGTGGTAAACGAAATGCTTCACGGTGACGGGAGCCTCCCACACATCAAGGCCTTCCACGGTAACACTACAAATAAGCCAATAGAACACCTCTACAGAGACTTGGACCGCCCTCCGAAATCTGACATGGCATCCCACATAACGAGAATTTGAAAGGAAGCGCTTCTATTCTTGGGGTGGGGGGGGGAAATAACACTGGCCCAACCATTGTGTTAGGACACTCACCCGGGATCGGGAACGTCCGTGTCCTCGTGGGCGGGGAGTTGCTTGGCGGCTGTACCCGCGGTTTCGCCTTGGCCGTGGGCGCCCTTTCCGTTCGCATCACACATTTGGGGTTTGTGCCCGACCCCGGGCGAGTCGGGGTGTATTCAGGCATACGCGGAAGCAACAGGAACGGGCTTGTGGTTCAAGCCTCGTTTCCGTGAATGCCTGATTCCGCGCATGCGCCGGCTCGGATTGCGGGTCAGCCTCGCTTCCATGCCGAGCCACCATAAAGGCGCTTCCGGATCAGTACTCGCCGCGTCTCAACGCGGTTTGGTCCTGACCTCCCGCTCGCTACTGATTCATTGTCCTTTCTTGCTTTCCTTCTGGTTCCTGCCTTCCCTTGTCCTGGTGGTTGGTTCCTTAGGTCTAGGGTCTGGCTTCCCTGGGTTGGGGTTTTGTCCGGTCCTGGTCTGTGCCTCCGGTACCTTCCCTTTCCCTTCCTGCCCATATCCTCCCCTTGCCTGAAATCTCCTCTGCCCAGTGCTTGGGTGCCAGTGCCTCCAGTGCCTTTACGGCCTATTCCGCTGTCCGCCTTTGCTGCCCTACCACAGTCTCGGCTGCCTTCACTCACCATCTTCGGAGGATTCCTGCAGTATCCTAACTACGCACTCAAGCCCGCTGTCTACATCTACCGGCCTTCCCTGTCCAGTGCTCGCACTGTTCTGGCGCCACGTAAATCCAGGGAAGTGTCCATCCGTGGCGCTAGGAATCGGACCCATTTGCAATCCTGTAATCAGGAAGGGACCTGGGCCGGTTCTTGGCGTTACTCTGTCATCTTCTTTTCTACAAACAACGTCCTGGCGACCCCGGCACGCAAGCCTACAGGAAACACAGGTACGCAGCGTCCTAGGGACGCACATCTTGACAGATTGAGACGCCTAACCTCCGGTTCGGACCCAGAGATGGAGGGAACCTCTGATTTGAGAGACGAAATCAGGTCTTTAAGGGCTGAAATGACAGCACTTCGTCTAGAAAACGAGACTCTACGTCAGATGATGGTGCATAGGACTAGCACCACAACTCAGGCTGATTCTGCAATGGCACAGACGACACCCATGAAGTTCGACGGGGATCCTAGAAGAGTGGCCGAATTCTGTAACCACTGCAGGATTCATTTTTTGTTCCGGACTTCCCATTTCACCGATGAGAAGGCAAAGATCGGGTATATTCTAGGGAATCTAACCGGAAATGCGCTTGCATGGGCCGCTCCTTTGGTTTCTGCAAACAGTCCAATACTGGGTGATTTTGCCGCCTTTGAGAAAGCGTTTCTGGAAGTATTCCAGTCACCCAACTTGGCCGCCTCCGCACAAAATCAATTAATGGATTTAAGGCAAGGTTCAAGTGATTTGATCTCGTACATCGGTCGGTTCCGTCAATTGGCGGCGGATTCTCAATGGCCGGAAGTAACACAAAAGACGCTCTTTCGGCGAGGTCTGAGAGAGGAGTACAAGGACGAGCTTCTTCATATACCAGAACCGGATACTTTACAGGTACTCCAGGAACAGGTCCTTCGAATTGATCACCGTTTGGCTGAGCGAAAGGGAGAAAGACGTCGGTTGGAGAGGTCGTACTCCAGGTCTTTTACATCACCTGCTGGTGCTTCCAATACACCGGAACTGGGTCCGGAACCCATGCAATTAGGGGCACTCAGAGGACCTTTGTCTGCGAAAGAGAGGAAACGCAGAAGGGACTTGAACTTATGCCTATATTGTGGTGCCTCCGGGCATTATTTGGGTACTTGTCCTTTACGTCCACTCAGGAAGTCGGAAAACTAATTGGCCTGTCAGATGTAAGGAAGGCAATGACAGGCCCATCGTTCAAACCAGTCCTTCCGGATACCGATGGTTTCTTACTGCCCATGTCACCAGCAGCCCTTTTGGTCCTCCGAATTAAAGTACTGTGGCAGGATAAGTCAACTGTAATCATGGGTCTTCTAGATTGTGGAGCATCTGGCAATTATATCGATATTGAGTTTGTCAAGAAGAACCAGATCCCTCTACTTAAAAAGAAGCAAGCTACACCAATAGAGGTCATTGATGGGACACCTTTGTCTTTTGGTCCAATTCAGCATCACACCGGAGTCCTGCAGTTGTGGATCAACGAACATCTGGAACACATATCATTGGATGCGATTAAGTCACCATCTTACCCGATTGTGTTGGGTTTACCCTGGTTGTTGTACCACAACCCTAAAATAAATTGGGTAAACCGGACATTGACGTTTAATTCGGATCGTTGTTTGCTGGAATGTTCCTCTTCAGGAATATCTGTTGGGATATCCACTATCGCCACACAGACTGAGGTGAACGTAACATCTTATGTATGCCAAACGTCTACCATACCTCCTGAATATATTGATTACTCTTCAGTGTTTTCGGAACCAGGGGACATTCCGTTACCTCCTCATAGAAGTTTTGATTGTGCCATAGATCTATTGCCGGATTCTGTGATTCCACATGGACGAGTGTACTCCTTATCCCCACAAGAAAGAACAGCCTTGCAAGAATATCTAAACGACTGTCTTCAGAAACAGTATATCACCCCTTCCAAGTCTCCTGCGGGATTTCCGCTGTTTTTCGTCAAGAAAAAGGAGGGTACGTTACGTCCCTGTGTGGATTATCGGCAGTTAAACGATCTTACCCGGAAAGACAGATATCCATTGCCTCTAATACGTGATATCCTGGAATCCTTGCACTCCGCCTGTGTGTTCTCTAAGTTGGATCTAAGAGGGGCGTACCACTTGGTGCGAATTAAGGCTGGAGACGAGTGGAAAACGGCTTTCAAGACACCCTTGGGGCACTATGAATATCGTGTAATGCCTTTCGGACTATGCAATGCCCCAGCCGTTTTCCAGCGTTTGATGGATGATATATTTTCGGATCTATACGGAATATTGGTATGGGTATATCTAGATGATATACTGATCTTTTCGAAAGATGAGAAAGAACATATCATACATGTCAAAGAAGTTCTCAACCGTTTACGTCAGAACCTCTTATACGCCAAGACTGAGAAATGTCTCTTCAATCAAGACAAGATTGAGTTTCTTGGGTACGTGATTAGCCGTTCAGGCATACAGATGGACCCTACCAAGTCACGGGCAATTCAAGAATGGCAACGTCCTAATAATGTGAAGGCCCTTCAGCGATTCCTGGGATTCGCCAATTTCTATAGGCGCTTTATACCTGGTTTTTCCAGTCTCACAGCACCTCTAACCAGTTTAACCAGCAGTAAGACGTTGTTTGTGTGGAGTGTGGAAGCTAGTAATGCGTTCGAACATCTTAAGGACGTCTTCAGCACCTCTCCCATCCTACATCATCCTGATGAGAGTCGACCATTCATTGTGGAAGCAGATGCGTCTAATTTCGCCGTTGGATCAGTTCTGCTACAAAAGGACCCGCAGTCAGATGTGGAATTCCCAGTGGCTTATTTTTCCCGGAAATTGACGTCGAGTGAACGGAACTATGCCGTGATCGAGAAGGAACTCTTAGCCATCAAATTAGCCTTTGAGGAATGGCGTCATCACCTTTTGGGAGGTCGGTTTCCTGTTGAGGTCCGTACCGACCATAGGAATCTGCAGTACCTACGGTCTCTTCAATGTCGTACTTCCCGCCAGGCCCGTTGGGCGTTTTTCTTTTCCCATTACGATTTTACAATCACATACATACCTAATGCTCGGAATCTGAAGGCTGACGAGTTATCTCGCTCCTTGGAAGACATCAAGCAAGACGGCCAGAATCAGCTATTACTAGCCCCAGAACATTTCTTGTTTTCTGTGTCTCATTGCCTGGATACGTTCTTACAGGAAACATTGGCAGATCCTGATAGACCGGAACTATTGAAATTGCCCCAAGTTAGTGAGAACGAGGGGTTGCTCTTCTTCAGTGGGAGATTGTATGCACCCACCAACTCTCTTCGGGTTGCCATCTTACAAGCATTCCACGATTCAAAGATCGGGGGCCATCGAGGCATACGTGCAACACAAGAACTTGTCGCCCGACAGTTTTGGTGGCCAGGATTGGCTAAACAAGTCAAACTATACGTGGAATGTTGTCCAGTATGTGCACAGGTAAAGACACCGAGAAGGAAACCACTCGGTCTACTCCAACCCATCGAGACACCGCCCTATCCTTGGCACACCATAGCCACTGATTTCATAGTGGAACTACCACCTTCCAAGGGCTTCACATGCATAATGGTTGTTGTTGACTGTTTTTCCAAGATGGCTCATTTTGTCCGCTTCGCAAAAATTCCCTCTGCGAGTTCCATGGCCCGAGCATTTCTGCACAACATATACCGGTTGCACGGACTACCTGATAAGATCATCTCGGACCGTGGTTCCCAGTTCATCTCATCCTTTTGGAAACAGTTGTGTCGTCACCTGGACATACATCGAGCACTTAGTTCTGGCTACCATCCACAGTCCAACGGACAGACGGAGAGGACCAACCAGACGTTGGAACAATATCTGCGTTGTTTTTCCAACGCCTCTCAGACCAACTGGGCATTGCACTTGGACTTAGCTGAGGTGGCTTATAACAACTCGGTCCATTCAGCGACAGGATTAAGCCCCTTTCTTTGTTCCTATGGACTCAGTCCTAGACTTTTTCCGTTTGTTCCTGTACGACCTAGCACGGTTCCTTCTGCTGATCAGCTGATTCTAGAAATCCGAAGACTACATGCTCAGGCGACTGGCACCCTGGTTAAGGCACGTGAGGACATGAAGGTCCAGGCAGACAGGAGGCGTACCCCGGAACCTATATTCTGGGTTGGTGGGAAGGTGTTGCTTTCTTCCAAGAACTTACCTGTTCGCAACCTACCCACGAAGCTTGCTCCCCGTTTCCTAGGGCCCTTCCGAATAACTAAACGGATTTCCCCGGTGGCATTCAAACTAGATCTTCCCCCGTCCTGGCGGGTACATCCCGTGTTTCACGTCTCTTTGTTCAAGCCTTACCTGGATGACCCCTATGGGCGCACAGGCTCTCGTCCTGCGGCCGTTGAGGTGCAGGGGGTTCCTGAATATGAGGTCCGGGAGATCTGTGATTCTCGTTTCCATCGGGGCCGATTACAGCTCCTGGTGGATTGGGAGGGGTATTCGGCTTGTGACCGCACTTGGGAACCTGTTGGGAATGTCCACGCTCCTCGTTTGGTGCGTGAGTTTTATTTACGCCATCCTTGTAAACCGGGGGCCCCGGGTCTTTCTGGGAGGGAGCATGGTGTTAGGACACTCACCCGGGATCGGGAACGTCCGTGTCCTCGTGGGCGGGGAGTTGCTTGGCGGCTGTACCCGCGGTTTCGCCTTGGCCGTGGGCGCCCTTTCCGTGCGCATCACACATTTGGGGTTTGTGCCCGACCCCGGGCGAGTCGGGGTGTATTCAGGCATACGCGGAAGCAACAGGAACGGGCTTGTGGTTCAAGCCTCATTTCCGTGAATGCCTGATTCCGCGCATGCGCCGGCTCGGATTGCGGGTCAGCCTCGCTTCCATGCCGAGCCACCATAAAGGCGCTTCCGGATCAGTACTCGCCGCGTCTCAACGCGGTTTGGTCCTGACCTCCCGCTCGCTACTGATTCATTGTCCTTTCTTGCTTTCCTTCTGGTTCCTGCCTTCCCTTGTCCTGATGGTTGGTTCCTTAGGTCTAGGGTCTGGCTTCCCGGGGTTGGGGTTTTGTCCGGTCCTGGTCTGTGCCTCCGGTACCTTCCCTTTCCCTTCCTGCCCATATCCTCCCCTTGCCTGAAATCTCCTCTGCCCAGTGCTTGGGTGCCAGTGCCTCCAGTGCCTTTACGGCCTATTCCGCTGTCCGCCTTTGCTGCCCTACCACAGTCTCGGCTGCCTTCACTCACCATCTTCGGAGGATTCCTGCAGTATCCTAACTACGCACTCAAGCCTGCTGTCTACATCTACCGGCCTTCCCTGTCCAGTGCTCGCACTGTTCTGGCGCCACGTAAATCCAGGGAAGTGTCCATCCGTGGCGCTAGGAATCGGACCCATTTTCAATCCTGTAATCAGGACGGGACCTGGGCCGGTTCTTGGCGTTACTCTGTCATCTTCTTTTCTACAAACAACGTCCTGGCGACCCCGGCACGCAAGCCTACAGGAAACACAGGTACGCAGCGTCCTAGGGACGCACATCTTGACACATTGTGGAACAATTGCAACCTTCCCGAAGTACGAAAACTGCCGAAATGGCCCGAGTGGACCCAGCGTGGAATCTCTACCGTTGGAGATGTGGTACAGGAGGACAACCTGGCAACATTCGAGATAATGCAAGAGAGGTTCTCCCTGCCGGACACAGAGAGGTTCCACCACATGCAGCTGAATCATGCTTGGACGACCCATCGATGGATCACACAAGACCTGCCCGAAAGCTCCCCGCTTGAACGAAACATAGTCCTGGATCGGGTAGAGCAGAAGGTCACCTCCACCATGTACACTGTGATAACTTCCTTCGCAACATCAGAACTATCCAGTCTGAAATCAAAATGGGAACGAGATGTGGGCCCACTCCTTCCGGAGGACTGGACGGAGGCCCTGATGTACCCGCGTGAAACCACCATCCCTTCGAGACTCCGACTCGTCCAGTTGAAGATCCTGCATCGCACTTACTACTCGAGAGTAGCACTCTTCCGATGGGGCAGGGCCGCGGACACAAAGTGCCTACGCTGCAAGCGAGAGGAAGGTACCTTTTTTCATATCCTGTGGGAGTGTAGTAATATTCAGTTGCTCTGGCAGAAATGCTGCGATAAACTGTCTAGCGTTCTGCGAAAGACAATACAGAGGTGCCCGAAACAATTGCTTCTGGGGGTCTCCGGGGAAACTGACTTATCTCGCTATGAGAAACTGCTGTGGTCAACTGCGTTTGCAGTCCTTAGGCGGAACATTGCACAACTGTGGGGCTCGGAGCGCACACCCAGCTATGACCAGTGGATCACTGACGTGGACATATGTGCGGTAATGGAGCACCGGGTGTACAAAGCAAGAGGGTGCCCGCAAAAGGCAGGGAAAATATGGAGAAGATGGGAAGAGGATAGCTGAAGGCCAAGGGTGACCCTGTAGCCGCTGAGACTGTGTGAGGCCCACCGAAAGGGAAATATTGACTCTGTTAAGAGCACCCTGTGTCATGTAGTCATCCTATGTTAAAATTCGACGGTCTGTTGGACCAAGGTCCCCGAAGCTGAGTTTGTTACTGTTATTGTTTCTTTTGATTACTTTGCTCTCTTCCCACCACTACCCTTCCCTGGCACTTACCCCTCCCTCCCTTCTTCCTCTCTTCCCCATCTTCCTCCCCACCCCCTTCCTCCTCCCCGTGTCCCCTCCCTGGAGTGTAGAGAGATGTTTGTAATGCTGTTTTAACCTTGAAAACTAATACAATCTTTGATTTTAAAAAAAAAACAGGATTTCTCAACTGGTGAAGTAAGGCTCAAAGTGCAGATGGGAGTCGGGTGCATAAAGCAATGTGTGACTTATTTTGGCATTCAAAGGTGAGTCACTGTCTCAGAACAGGTTCATTATCTTTTGTAGATGTGCTGAGCAACATTACTGCCAGAGGTAATCCCTCAAGACTTAAGCGTGTTGAGGCATGTTATGCTGGAAATGCATTGGAGGGACAGGGCCTGCATGTCCTTGTCCTGTACTCCCTTATCATGTGTGTTCTGTGTTGTTTTCTGCACAGGAGTCCGGTTGGGACTCTTGGCAGTGCAGCTCTTCCTCTTTTTGGTTGTGTTGACCAGAGACCCTTGGGATACCCTTATGGCAGACATGGGTGGGGGTACAAACCTGTACCCCTAGTGTATGTTTTTTGGGCAGAGCAGGGGTAGCAGGGGTGTCCCTGCTCTCTTTGGGCTCAGTAACAGGGGTCAGTGGTTTGCGTCTCTGTCACCCGCTTACCATTACGGTAAGTCGGGATAAGATTTTTTAAAAAGACCATCTGCTGCGTCAACACCGCCCCACGTAAGTGGGAGAATCTGACTGATGCCACAGGGGTACAAGGATGTCATCGACGCACAAACGAGTGCAATGCAGTAAAGGTAAGTGATGGGGGGTTGTGGTTTTAGGGATTGCAGGCAGGGGAAGGCGGGCAGAAGTGATCTATCTGATTACTGTGTTGCGCTGCGCTGTAATTGCAGTCAATATTTTCATCGGCGGAATTACTGGTGGCGCAGTGATCACATAGCTCCTCTGAAACTGACATGACTGCAGTGTGGGGTGCTGAAAGGCTCGGGTGCTTGCCCCAATCCACATTCCTTGCTATGGGTGTCTGGGTGGAAGTGACTAGTCTGAATGCCTGTGAGCCAGTTTGGCCGCCTGGCGGCATTAATGCCCTTCTGTGTGATTGGCTGCCTGAGCCTGGCTCAGGCAGTGTGAATGAGGGACAGATGTGTATACCTGGGGACCTCTCACTTCCCAACTTGTTCAGAAACTTAAGTTGAAATTTGAAGCTGCTTATCCTTGAAGCCCAGCTGGAAGAATTGCTGCTGCTTTCTTTTGACAAAATCTAAAATCTTTTGAGTCTGTCAAGGACTGATCCGAGAAAGGACCTGGCTAGGAGACCTCTCCCTGAGCTACGAGGGAACATCGTGCAATAGTTGATCTTCGAGGTACCCTGGAAACTAGTCCCGAAAGGCTATCGACTGGAGAAGGGGTCCACCAAGAATCTTGAAGTGAAGCACCAAGACATCAAGGCCATCGTAGTCCAGTGCCATCGACCGGGTTTCAGAGGATTTCCATAACCACTGGAAGCCAGTCGAAGCGTGTCGCCCAGAAGAGGGGATACCTTGGCGCCCTGCTGATCGACAACTGGAGCCGCAACGCTCCATCTTTGCCTAAGAATATTGGAACAAAGGGCTTCCTTTCCATCACCATCGACAGCTTTGTCCCGCTGGAGAAAATCAAGCTTGTCTACTGCGGAAAGTCAGCTGGTGGGTTTCCCGCCACCAGAAGCCGACAGATGTCCGGAGGACACTGGCGAAGTGAAGATCTGAAGTCCAGCCCGTGGTCGAGTCCCGATCGCCAAAGCTATCCTGAGTTACGGGCTGCGGCTGCAGCATGAACAGGCAAGAGGACCGCCCAATCATCTCCCGACGCCTGCTGCTGGGTCTACATCCATCACTGTGTCTTCTTTGCGGCACCAAACTCTTTGCACCAAGGTGGAACACACACCTCATATTCACAGGACTTCCACGATTGATCGTCAGAGACCACCACGAAGGTCGAGGCTACAGTCTCGCTGCAAGTGTTCACTTTTCTTTGAGGAACCTTAACGCATTGTAGCTCATGCTTTAAAGGGAGGTCACTCTCGAGGACACCGACGATGAATCATCGAAGAAACTCTTCTATCTCAGATACATTGGGGTGGTTTAACCAGGAAACAAGACTATTTAAACTTTAATGGACTGGGCTTGTTAATACTCTTTGTTGCAGGTTTCCCGGGTGGGGGAGGCTCACTCAGAATTGTGCCTTCTTAGCAAAAGAAGCCTTCTGACATTGTTTAACCTAACTTGCCTTCCTTCCTATGATCTATCTTGTTACACATTTCTGCCTGATTTGTAGGCTATTGTAACTGTCAGCAGTTGATGCATTTTAAAGGAATCAATAGCTAAGTGTGGTACCACATAGACATTGTATATATTAGCCATATTACAATTGCCAGAGTACAACATGTGTTATTAATTGATGTATATATCTTGAATCTTATATTCATATAAAGAACAGTGTTCGCACATGACATAGTGTGTGGATATTCATTTGTGGGAGCTTGGGGACTACACTGTACTTAGGAACCAGCCAACATTATCTCCCGAGAGTTTATTCCTTGGTTGCTTGACCAAGTTACCAAATAGAGAACCTTGCCTGGGGTGCTCTGTGCTTCTACTCTGCCATATAGAGGGCAAGAGTACAGATTAGCATCTCAGAGGCAGAGCTTCTCTACTGCCCTTCATTACACAGGAGGAAGTATGACGACCATCTAGACACTCCACTCTGGGTACCTAAGTGTCCTGGTCAAGTGGTCATCCATGTAGGAAACCTCCAAAATGTCCTTTGTTTCCCTTGGATGGTAAGGGAAGGCACTCTCATCTTCTTCTAATCAAATTCCTTTACCTCTATGAAGGGGGACTTTGAATGCTCAAACTCCAAAACAAGTAATTAGCAGATTGGCGGTTCCAATTCATTTTATAGGTACATTCTACAAGGAGTTGGTGGCTTTCAAGACTCCTGCTAGAATCAAAATGGTCCAACATACTTCAGAGGTGCCCGCACTTTTTATGCAGCAATGCCAAAAGGGGACACACCCCTGAGGATTTGCTGCAATGAAGGGTTTGAGGGCAGAAATCAAAAAGATGGTGGAGATATTCCCTGAAACACAGCACCCAAGTTTCCCTGCATGCAATGATCTTCCCTTGTTAATTACCTCCAGCCCAGCAGGCTACAAGGACTTGTTATGGGTCCAGATCAATCTTTAGAGAACATCCTCGCCACATGTTGGTAAGATGTGAATGTCTGGCAGGATTTCAAAGGGCTTTCTGGCACAGAAATCATATTTAATCAGTTCAGAAAGTGGCATTTTATTTTTGGAAGATGCTGTTCCCACCTAGAGAACTAAGGTGTGTGAGGCACATTTAATAACTGCAAATCAGCATAATTGTAAATTACTATAACTATGTTTCCCTTTACACCACAATAGTCTCCTTTGTCAGAATACAGATTTCTATTTATTTTATCCAGCAGTCAATTTGTAGGGTGCCTCACATTTACACCAGATGAATGAGAGCATTGGAAATGCTAATGAGTTTTAATATGGGGTTTTATGAATTCAAATGAAGCCACACCCGTTGAAATGTAGACGATAGCAGACTTTCTTGATTGATAACATACTTTCCCTAAGTCTGCCTTTCAGTAGTGATGGAGTCAGAGGGGCAGATGTAGAGGTATATAATATAAGTCTCTCTCCATAGTGTCAAATGGTTTCTTAAAGAGAGACTATATGAGAAAGTGCTGAACAGTTTGTGCATGTGCACATTTCAAGAGACATGTAACATTTGTATTTGAAATGTGGCCAAGTCACATTTTAGCGCCTCATGCGGCTTTCGGAAATGCACAGTAAAATAGTACATATGTCTATTAAATGGATGCCACTGACTGTACTACATGCTCGTTGAGCATGTAGTCAGCTCAGATGTAATCTCTGACATAACATTTTAGCCCCAAAGAATATGTAGAAAGTGTTTGTTCATCAGAGAAGGTTTTTCTCCAGACAAACCACCTTTATGTTGTGTCGCAAAAGCAGGAAAAAAGCGAACAAAAAAACCTCAGTGGAGTTTTATGAACCAGGCTTGCGTTGTTTTCTCCATATTCAATACCTGTAGGGATATAATCTAATGCAAACATTTTCCATTTTCCCCCTGAACAGACTTTGACCACCTAAGAGGCATGCCGTTTGTTTGGACCCTAAAATAGGAACCAGTCCCCATAATAGTAAAAAGCTCTTTTTCAATTGTGGTCAGGTTTTGCTCTCTGTGGCAAGCTTTTGCCAATGAAGGCAATGGGTCGTTCTTTCCTATAGAGTTTAGCTGAGCTCAAACGTGTCCAATTTCAAAATCACAAGCATCTGTCAGGATAATGAACTCCTGACCATAGGCAGGGGCCTTTGGTACTGGGGCCCAGTACAAACCATCCTTTAAGCTCTGAAAAGATGCTTGGCACGCAGGGGTCCAGAGTACAACCTTTGGAAACTTCTTGGATGCAAGATCATTCAAGGGAAGGATAATGGTCCTTTATCCCTTTATAAAGGAATGATACCCTGCTGGGCCATGGAATGTCCTCATGTGTAGGAGTCAGTTGGGTATCCCATTTATGGACAGCTTTAATATTAGCCTGGAGGAGCTGTTTCTTACAACCACTGATCTGGTGACCCTGACCAAAGTAAGTCTCTGTTTCCTACACTATATTGTATTTTGTGACCTTTATAGTCAAGCCTGCATTCTTCATTAGTTTCATAACTTGTTTCAGTGGAATCTGAAGGCTACAATTGGCATCCTCCAAACTCAATAGGACCTCTTGTAACATTCAGCTGAAAAGTGGCAGCTTCACTATTTAATTTAAAGGGCACTGCAGAACTGAGGCTTCTATAATTCACCCCAATCAAACTTTACTGGTTCCCTTCTGGCTCCCTGTTTGGGAAACAGTACACTAAACTAGCCCATGAACTGTGGGATAGCTCAACCACTCCATGGCTAATATCTTGGAAACATTTTAATTTACGCTATCCCCCACCATCTGACATACAGTGAAGCCTGCTCTTACCCGGATTACTATTTCCAGGAACAATGTCACAAACACACTACACTGTTAAACCTGGGCACTGCCCGAGCATGCATTAGAAGTCTTGCAGTTGCACCATTGCCATGACAGAAGGAGTTTGCACCACTTCTAAGCAGGACATTAATAAGGATCTATCAGTGACTTCTATGTGTACCAGGTTTGGGAGAAGATCACCTTCCTCCCCAGCACCATCACTGATTGCCAAAAGCATCACCAAGTCACCCCTGCTATTACCTGATTTTAATTAGTCAACATAGAAGACCCTATGCACTTGCCTCAGAGTCTTAATGCCAATGAGATCATTAACATCACTATTCTTCTGAAGCACAGTATATGATCTTGTCCACTTTTCTTGAACTGGACTTGGCTTGATAAATTTAGAAATCCAAAGCAGCTGGCCAGGAATCTGCTTTGTCATCTTAGCTTTCTGGTCATTCCAGTGTTTAATCAATTCCTGTCTGGCTTTGAGATTCTCCTGATAGTTGTCCCATTACCTGGGCCATTTTGGATCTTAGTCCAAGTATATAGTTCAGTATTGTATGCCATGGCATAAGGTTTGGATATTACCATCGCACCCTTCTCATACCAGACCTACAGGAACTCCCACATGATGGCCAACACAAATTCAAAGGGACTGAACCTTATTCTGTTCTGTGGCACCTCTCTGTAGGTGAACAAGAGGCATGGTAGGAGAAAATCACATGCTCTCCTTGTGAGCTCTTCCAAGAAGCCTATCAGGACTTTGAGGGTCTTGCTGCATCCCTCATCTATCCCACTGGCTTGTGGATACAAGGGTGTATATAAAGGATGACTCATTCCCTATTCATCCCGTATTACCTTCATATAAGCATATATGAAGTTGGTAATTTTGTCAGTGATAACCTCTTTGGAGATGGGCCGCTGCACCCTGCAGAACACGGCGGCAAGGCACAAAGTGATCATTCTTGGAGAACAAAGTGAGAAAAGCACTGACGCAACCTAATGGGATCAAAAGTCAACAGTCATCAATTATAAAAATCTAGGGACATGGACAAGGAAGCTTAATATGTGGACACACTAACTTGGAACAAAATAGAAGAACCTTAAAGGAATAGTGCGCTCAAAAATGTTATTGTCCCGAGCGTTCGGGCATGTGGTTTAAAGCAATCTGCGATCGATCGTAAAAAACATTTCCTATGCACCTTACCTTAGATTTCCTCACTTTTACAGATGCGAAATCAAGCATTGGGGCGCGGCCATCTTGTGCTAATCTTATCCGTAGCCGCATCGCCCTAAGTTTAACTGCCCTCGCGGCACTAAACCATATCCCGCGCGCCTGAAGCTGACATCACTAGACGCATACAGCCCATTTCACAATGCGAATGTACGTCTCGTGTCAATGTTCTCTGTGCACCAGCTAATGGCATGTCTCCATGGAAATGGCAGGATGCCTCTTTGTTCAATAAGTATAAATAGACCGCTTCTCATCAGACAACATCAGAGTTGCTTTTTAATCGTTTCACTGTCTTTTTTTGTATATCCTGTGACTCGTTTCTGCTCTGTTCAGCTATCTTCATTGCTCGTAGCCTGTGCGAACAGATACTAGTACTAGCATTACTATCGATTTTCATTTCGTCATATAATGGCAACAATACAGCCCTACCAGTATGAGCCGACGTATTCTGAGGCGGAATTAGTTGAAAGAGAAAGATGCGGAAATGATGGGGCATCGGACGACAGTTTGGAGGACGAATCACCAGATCATGAGCCTGAGCCTAGTCTCATGGAAAACGTTTCCGCCTGGTGTACCTGCAATCAGTGCAAGGTCATGCCAAGTGAGGAGGAGAACTGCTGCTGCAGTGAAAACTCTGGATTCTTGGACTACATATCGCAAGAAGACACACCACACTATATGTATTACCGAGCTGCATGACTTCAGGGCAACCTGCCTCACAAGGTCCATGTTGAGGATTATGATATTGCTTATGCACAAACTTCGCGTAAGAGTTCGCCCTCGCAATCCAAGTAACGAGTAAGTGTACTCTGGATGTGATGTCACTCAGGCAACTAACATTTCATTTTTGTCACCTATGTTGTCGTAACTTTGATCTATCACTCCCAAATGAATGTAGTCTGGCAATTCAATACATCTCTCACGATTTGGGGAAATCGTAGTGGTCATTTTAAGTGTCTTTCACATACAACCAAGAAACAATATTTCTCTGTGCCTCAAACGTTATGGATTGCATGTGTGTTCACTTTTGTAATGTGTCTACACTTTAAAGCCCAAGTTGATTGATCCATGAAGTAACATTTGTACTGGCAACTATGCCATAGGATAAAAGATTGCATTTTCAACTAAGGTTTGTACATATTTCATGTTCATTTAAATACAGTTTGTATGTTTCTCTTCCACGGGTGGTACAGGCTGGTGGCCTATCATTCGTTTACATGGTGGCTTCATGGGAGGCTTGGATACCGTGTTCAACGAGTAATACTTGCCTGTGTCGTTGGTGCCATTTGAGCCAAATTCCCTAGTGACAGCGGTCAGTACAGGGGATTTTCCCAAACTGTGCTGCAACCCAAAGTATACAATGTGTAGTACATTTGTGCCATTAACATCAGCAACAAAATAAATATAAATCATCTTTTATGAATCGTTGTTTCAATTTTTCAGTGAATCAGGGACACGCTCACATGGCTTAGCCAGACCCAGTGTCTCCAGGCAGGCTCCCGTGAAGCACACAGCGCTCCTGCAATCCACATACGTTTGTCTCCATTCAGCAGTGTTCCAGCCCTTTTCTCCATGCCCCATGCCCATCCATCCCCCCTCCAGTATCAATGGCAGTTTGCACCTTAGGCCGTGCGCTCCCAAAGGGGGCTGGCAAAATGGGAACGGCCAAGGTGCCAAACACCATGTATTTATCCTGAGAACATCTGTGAGCACTGGAAGTCAACTCGTGATCGTGCTACCTGTTCTCCTGCTACTAACTACCCTGCTTGCTGAATCTAATATTTGTTAGTCAAGGTAAGGGCAGGTCACCTAATCATCCCTTTCTGATCTCAAAATGTCTATTTCAAACTAATGTACCCAGTAGACTAATGTTCATTCATCTCAATTACTTTACCATTGTCTACTGTTTAAAGTGATCTGATCTCGATATATAGCAAATTTCATCAGTGTCGATTCTGATAGAATTGCATCTTTCTCGGACCATATCTATAAGCATGTTTCCTTTTGATTAATGAAAGTACATTCAACGGATGAGTAACATGTTATGATTTGCGTCGCATCAATCAATTCTGTATGAAAGTTATCCCAGTGTGTATGCAACTATGCTACACAGGTTTTGTTTCTTTGACCAAAACAGGCATTGCATAGAAAACTTTGATATAATTCATTCAATCTCATGCATTCAGTAGAATTTCTTTGTAATTATGTGTACTTTTTTATACAGATTATTCAAGAATGCCTGCTTGTATGGTTTTCGGTTGCCATTCTAGGAGCCATGTCAAAAGGGTTCCATGTCATTTCATCGCTGGCAATTTCATCCCCTGTCATTTTAACATGTACATTCCAATGTAAATGTTCATTGTTTGTTTTTGGGGGGGTCGTCCCCCCCAAACCTCCTCCCACACTTATTTTTGGCTATTGCCTACCCACCCAAACCCTTATCTGGCCTTTCCCAACCCCCCCTAAAAAATTCGATGAGCATATTCATTGTAATATGCACGTTAAAATGCCAGGGGATGGAAATGCAGGTGAAGATAAGGACATCTTACCGTCAAAAGTAAGGGCACAATCATGGATACATTCCTGAGGAATATTGATTTAATAAGAGAATGGGTTCGACATTGTGGATTTCCGGTGTATGAGCTTGAAAGTAGAGCCCAGGCTGTCTTGGGAGACTCTAGGGCCAATAGATTCCGCATCTGCAGCCTGCACTTTACCCCTGATATGTACGACCAATCGCAGTACACAAAAAGCATCGACTCAGAACATCTCGTAAATTGCTTCCAAATGCAATTCCAACTCTATTCATGCACACGCTGCTTCAGGTGAGTCCCGGATGATGAATTAGCTATAGGCGGCGGGGTACTGAACAGTTAACTACATGAACGGATTGGTGCTTTAGGTGTAAATGTGTCTTACTAAAGTTTGCATATTTACCAGATTGTATTATTTTTTAACTATACCACATTTTACTACACATCTGTCCCTGGTTTATGGAGCATCATAGAAAGTAATTATGACCATAGAAAACAATGCCATAGTGCCCTTCAAAAGAAGCATAATCTTTTCGTAATCGGTTGCTTGGCATGTCCATTTTTTTAGGAGAGCATACTGATGGAAGCACATACCCTTGCAAGTGACAAAACCACTGACACGTCCAGTATACCGATGGAGCTCCCTACACACTTGCAGAAGTTCATATTATCGACAGTTGGGCCTTCCCACATATCTACTGCAAATCTAATGCTCCCTTTTACCACTTCGTGACAAGGCACTGAAAATTAAAAGGAGCAAGATTCTGCATCCATTTCTTTTCCGGAGTCAACAACAACTTCGAGCGCCTATCAGGTAATTTTATTTCACTTTTCAATTACGAGAATGTATTATGCTTGGGATTTAAAATAATATGAAATTGTTTATGTATCCTGTCGGTTGTTTATATTATGGGGTCATTACGAGGTTGGAGGTAAGTAACTGTCCTTACCAGCATGGAGCAAATACCATCTTCGTGTAGTAAAGAGCCAGCTAATAGAGGACTATTACGACTTTGCGGGCACGATCTTTGCGCCATGCTGGTAACGACATTACCGGCATGCCGCTAAAGTCCCGAAAATGGCCCTTAGCGGCATCATGTAAAGCGCAGATAGCACTACCGGCATGAATCAAGACGGCATTAGCGGTCACCACTATTAACGGTCACTGCAAATAAGCGGAACCGGAAGTAGCGTCATCACACAGGAACGGGAAAGAGCATGGCGGCCATCTTTAAAAACACAATCCATTGCCATCCTCAGCACCCAGGACCCACCCTGGAGTAAATTGCTGTGTACCCACATCAAACCACAACAGGAATATAATGCCCAAGGCAGTGAAAAAAGGCACCTCCCACCTGCGCAAGGAGCGCTTTAATGAAGAAGAGCTCACCATGCTGGCCAAGACCCTGGCTCGAATGCCGACGTTGTATTTGCTCAGAGCCTCAAGAGGGAGGCAGTCATCAGGAAGAAGGAGATCTGGGCACTAGTTGCACAGAGAGTCAGCACGGTTGGCAACAACCCACGCACAACGAAGGATGTCAGGAAGAGGTGGGATGACCTGCGCCTGCGCGTCAGGAATATCCTGGCCACAAACAGGAGCCAGGCCGTGGCAACTGGCAGAGGATCAAGCTCCCCGATAAAGCTGTCCCGGTGGGAGGAGATATGTGCCAGCATGATCGGCATGGAGGCCATCGAAGGTGTGGGTGACATGGAGTATGACGCAGCATCATCGGCGGAAGAAGGTGAGTGTCCTAAGAAAACACTGTGATGCAGAGTCTGATGATAGACCACCAATGTGTCTGTGTGAAGAGGCAAGTCATACCCTAATACACACACATTCCAAGCCTACTTGTCGTCCACAGCACAGACACATGCAGATGCCTGCAGCAAGGCAATGCCATACCTAACACAAACCACACTAAGATGTTAATGGCATAAGTCACACTGCATGCAGGCCACAACAGATATGCATGTCACATAGCATACGTCCGCCCCAACATGAGTGACCCTGATGGATGCCTGCATTACCCACCCAAATAGCAAGCAACATGATCATCCTAACTCCACTGCCTATTCCCCTCTATTGTGTAGATGACAAATTATACAAATGTATGCATGATGCTTCTCAAACTATCACTAATGCCGTCCCTCTCTTTGACCCCCACAGGCTCAGATACTGACAGCGAGGCCCGGGACTCACCCCCACAGCCGACCACACCCCGGAAGAGGGCCCGGGATGAAGGCAACAGGCCTTCCACCTCCAAAGCCGCACACAAGCCACGGCAGGCACCGAAGAGCAAACTACTCCAGGATGCCACAGCACTGGTGCCACCAATCCCCGTCACCACTGCACCCACAACTCCAGTGACACTGGCACAGTAGACATTTGAAGGTGCACTCTCTGCAGACAACAGTTCTGTTGGGGAGGCGGCAGCTACCGCACCCCTGTCTGATGACGACGTGCGGGGACAGGTGTGTGTGCCTGTGGAGGATGACTACCCCGACCTGTCTGCCACACCAAGTCTGGCACCATCCCCCCAGCTCACATCGGTGGACTCCGACCACGGAGCAGTCGGGGGGGAGTATATCCAAGGGAGCATGAGTCCCATAGAGGACACAATTGAATTCAAGCATGAAACGCATGCACCCTCCACCTCCACTGGTGTGCCGGCGGGGGTGCAGCAGGCAGGGCACGCTTCGCAGCGGCAGGAGGAGCTAACTACCCTGGTGAGACAGTTTGTCAATGACCATGCCCAAGCAAGGCAGGAGTGGCGCGAGAATACCGCCTCCCTGGGGAAGATCATTGCAGATAGCACTAGTAGACTGTGCAAGGAGGTGTCAGCCCTGCGGCAGGTCCACAGCCGCATTGCAGATGCAATGGAGGCTGAGCGTCCGGCCCCCCAAATGGAGCAGGCGACCACTCCATCTTCCTCGAGCTTTATGCAGACCAGCCCACTATGCAGGTCGGCGCACACCCTGCACCACCTGGACCTGCCGCCACCAGGTGCAGGGAGTGGCAGGATGTAGACTGGCCAGCCTGATGAAGGCACAAGACAATTGTTTGGACACCATGTGTGGGGGAGTTTTGGGGGGAGGGGGGTGAGGGTGTGTAGGTGGGGGAGTTGTGGGGGGAGGGGGAGGTGGGTGTGTGTGGTGGAGGGTTAGTGCACTTTCATCTTTGTTGGACAGTTGAATACACCTGTTGTGTTAAAAAATATCTTAAGTGGACATTCCTCATTGCGCATGTGTCATTTATTCATATACAGTGCATAGTGTACATGTACTCCCACACCCAGTGCCCTCTATCCAACCATCATGTCAGCCTCTGCAGCCATGTGTGTCAGAAATATTGTGCAATCACTGACTGACGCACAGCACGTCCCTCCTGTGCATCGGCATAGCGATGATGTGCAGCCACATCTTCTTCATCCTCTTCATCATCACCAGGTGGTAGCAGTTCACTGTCAGGGGGTAGGGGCAATTTCCGTCGGATACACATGTTGTGCAGCATGACACATGCTATGATGATCTTGGCCACCTTCTCATGCCTGTAGAGGAGTGCCCCACTCGACCGGCTAAGGCAGCGAAACCGTGCCTTCAACAGGTCAAAGGTCTGCTCAATGACCACACGGGTACGGGTGTGGGAACGATTGTAGTCCTCCTCGTGCCTGTTCTGTGGGTTTCGGACAGGGGTGAGGAGACAAGGCTTCAAGGGATACCCATTATCACCTGCATTGGAGGAAAAAAAAGGTATTTGTCTGTCGATTCATGATGGACAGCTGTACTAGTCACACATGCCTGCAGATTATCGTTGGTCACATGCACATGTCCCTGGTTGTATGCATGCCATTTTTATGCCTCAATGTGTCCTGTGCCTGGTGTGGGTTGCATCTTCAAGATGATACACGTGTGCACTACTTTGATGTTGCTCATGCATTGTGGATGCATACAGCTGTGTTTGTGTCAAATTTGTGATGTGTTGTGTTCTGTAAGATTCACTGACTGGTAGCGTTGGCAGTAGGCTCTGCAATATTAGGCATTCAGCGCTGATTTTTCCCCTGGTGACGTGCTGCACTCCTTTGGTTGTGGTGGCCCTGTGACAGACAGCGGATTCCCTTGGTGGTTTTGTTCAATGCACTCCCATGGATGCTTGTCCGGTGTGGTGATTTGCTGGAGACAGCAACATAGTGCATATTTACTGCATGTTGCTGGATGGTGTTATGGAGGATGAGGTCCGCTGATGAGTGGTGCACGTGTTGTGGGATGTGGGGTGGTTTACTGTTTGGCATGTTGTGATAGGTGCCAAACTTACTTCAGTCCTATAGGATTTGATTGTCATGTTCTGTTTGGGATGCTTTGGGCGGACAGTGCTTACTGATGTGCACATCGTGCGGTCACACCAACATTGACACCCTGGTGGTGTGTGCATCCCTCCCCCCATTTCACTGCCATGTGCCTGTCATGCAGCTTAACAAGCAGCCAGGCACGTCGTCCTGCATGTCGCTCCATGCAGCGTGGTAGCGTGGAGTTGTGCAGGACCATTGAGTCATCAGTTGATCCGGGATATCGGGCACAACAATGTGTGATGATCTTGCAGGCGTCACATACCATCTGCACATTGATGGAGTGGTATTGCTTGTGGTTGCAGTACACCACCTCCATGGCATGCAAGACCACCAACTCCACGTGGGTGCAGTCGAGGGCACCTATACAATTTGGCATGCCTGATAGTGCATGGAAGGCAACTTTTGTGTCAGAGATCTCCTGGGGAGTCCGTGGTAGGGATATGTAGTCCCGTGTGTGCTTGAGGAGGGCATCCAGCACTTGGTTCAGGATGCGGGACAATAAGGGTTGTGATATGCCATGCATGTGCCCCACTGTCTGCTGGTTGGTGCCTGTGGCAAGGAAGTGGAGCACCAACACTACCTTGAGTAGAGGGGGGATGCCGGTGCGTATTTCAATGAGGCTGACAATGTCGTTGTGTATCATGTCCACGATGATGGTGATGGTGTCCCGGTCCAGACGGTATAGGGTGTGGATCTGCTCAGGGGTTAGGTTGAATGGACAGGTGCTGATATGAGGGATTGGGGGTTGCCTGCATGGTACCACTGGCTGCACTGGTGGGGCATGCTGGGCCTGTCTCACCCTCCTTCTCCTCCTGCATCTCCTCTGTGGTCCCTGCTGTTGTTGTTGTTGTTGCTGGTGTTCCAATGCAAGCATGTCCTCCAGCCCCAGTATTGCTACTACCAGTGGAATCATTTTGGTGTGGGAAGGGGTGTGGTGTGTGGGTGTGCTCCTTTTGTGCTGGCTCAGACTCCATTGCTTCCACCTGTGTGGATTGTGTGTACCTGTGGCAGTTGGGAACACTGCACATAGCATTTTACGGTGGGTTCGTGATGCCGTCGGCATGCCGGTATCCCCTATATACGGTCTTTGCATGTCCGCCTGACTTGTGATGTCCCCCATTAGCGGCATAGCGGTATTGCCGGCATGATGGCACGCGTGCAAGCGCCCTTGCCACTATTAGAGGCACCGTTATTAGCGGTGCCTATAATACCGGGGTCTTGGGTCGGAATAGCCCGGAGCGGTATGCGATGCCGGTAATCCTTTACCGGCACATTTTTCCATTACCTCCAACCTCGTAATGACCCCAATGTGTAATTTATGGGTTTCTCTTTATATGTACCATTGTCTGCATCCCATTGTCTCCGTTCCATTTCGCTGTTTACCTCCATACTAAAACAAGTACTGTGTTACAGGGGGATGCTGGTACTTCGACTAAAATGTTATCATGTTTACGAGGGTATGTATGTAAGCGATGTGTGCGATGAAAAGATTTTAATTTCAAATACGTTTGACTTTTTTTAAAATTAATATTCTATTCAAGGAATGTATACAAGGTGTGGAATTAGTGGAATTAGAAGAGGAGGCACATGGATCAGTGGTGGTGGAACAGCTTACTGGTGCGGTCGTTACAGAGAAGACCACGGGTTCACAGAAAATCAAGAAAACAAGGGTAACTAATAAACAATTTCATTTTATAGAAGTGTTTTGGGCTGGTGTTTTCTTCACAACATGTTTTTTTTATTTAAAGTTCTATCTACTGTATGTGTGATTTACATTGAACATGTTTTTATAACCCATCTCCAAGAGGCCCAGAAGGAAAAGAAGTATAAAGACACAGACAACAAATGAAAGCAAAGATGCTGCTTGTCAAACAGATTTCACCATGGAGCAACTACTATTTGAGGTGCAGCGGGGTTCAGTTAATAAGCAGACTCGAGATGCTATGTACAATGTCCAGAAACTGAATTCAATGAGACCGGCGAAGCCAGCAAAGTGTTGTTGGACCATTGCTACAATGTGAAACTCGACAAGATAAAGATGAAACTGAATAAAATGAAGATGCTTTTGAATTCCTCGCTGACCACTTGACACAATCTACACCTGCAAAAAATGTCCACCCAATAAACAATTGACGTTGATGGTTTCTCAAATTCGTATGCAAATAAAACAAGCTAAACGAACAGAGACTGAAGCCTCAACACAATTGACGGAGGAACTTGCCAAAGATCTCAACTACAGTTTGTCTAGTTTGGGCAATTTGTCCACCACATCTGAGTCACAAACCACATTCATGCTGGACGATTGGCTAATTAAGGAGCACAAACACATTGTATTCAACAGCTGCCCGGTAGAGATTATACTGATGCTGAAATGTGTCCATCCAGTGAGGGGGAAAATATCAGGGAGCCATTGGTCAATGTGACTCGTGTATCACAAGGTACTAACCTGAAAATCCAAGCCAACTGTGCCCACCTCCATGATACATTTTCATGGTCCGCTCAACCGATGCTCAGCAAAGTGCCAGTTGGAAATCTACTGTGTTCAGCAGCTTTACTTTTCAGTGGCTCGACTTTTAGTAAATTGTCCAGTTTCTGTCAATTTGTGGGACTACGAATATCAAAGAGAATTTTTATTCCCCCCTATTAGTCAAGCTTGGAAAATTTAACAAATGTCAATTGAAAGGACATTCTCTGGCAAGTGGTTCAGGCTAGCTGGCGATGGACAGTATGACAGCCCCGGATTTTCAGCAAAGTACTGCACATACCACTTTTAGGACAAATTGTGAGTTCGGAGGTCGTGCATGTGTCCCAATGTAAATCCTCAGTGGCCATGGAGAAACATGGTTTCATAAAATCCCTCGAACATCTTCAATCGAGTGAAATGCATACAGACCTCATATCCACTGACAGACATGTTTCGATAGCCAATGCCATGCAAGAGCAGTTTCCAAATATGTGCTATCATTTTGATGTACGGCACATTGCCAAATCAGTCAATAAAGAAATCACAGCTGCTGGTTAAAAAAAAAAGGGTTCGGAAAATATTTTACAGTGGTCCCAGTCTTTCAGCAACCATCTTTGTTGGAGCTCCAAAACTTGTGATGGGTCTGTGGAAATTCTAATCGAAAAATAGCGCTCATTGATGCATCGTTGTTCCAATGTTCACTCATGGACAGAAAACCATAATTTTCACCAATGTGCACATGGACCTTTATCAGAGGAACAGGAATGCAAGAAGAAGTGCTTGGTTCCATCTTCACCACCACACAAAGCTCTTGAGAAGATCATGTTTGATAACTCTTTCAAGAGACCTGAAGGGACTCACAGAATTCTGCCACATCGAAGATTTGGAGGTGTTCCACAATATGTGCCTAAAGTACATGCCCAAGAGGTTGCTTTTCGGCATAGACGGTATGCAATCTTGAACATTACTAGCTGTATTAGCGCATACCGAGAATGTAGGAAGAGAACAATCGAGAACTGCAGGAAACTTTGGAATGTTTCGTTACACAATGGCCTTTGCAAAACAAAGCAAAAAATGAGTTGCCATGCTGATATACCAGGAAATGGAATTCAATTTTGTGAAATATCTCACTTTGACTGTGTTGGTCATGCATACTCATGGAATCAATACTGATTTAGTTCCCAGGACACATACCTTGCCACAAAACATTCCAAACGAGCCCTGTCAACCAAAAGCGGACCTCGTTGAACAGTTGACTTCCTGGTATAAATGATTAGCAGCACATGAATGATGGAATGCTATTAAACTCTATTTTCAAAGCTATTAAAAGTATTAAGAAGTAATTAATTATGAACATTTAATCCGGTTTATTAATCATTAATTTATATCTTGAATGATAACATGCATGTCTGTGGTTGCTTGGTGTCTGTAAAGAAGTGACTGTTGTAGGATGCCATACAGTGTAACTCTTTGTTTTCCCCCTTCTCGCTTTTGGCCAGCCCTTGTGGGTCCTTTACTGATCAGGGCACGGAAGAAACTCCGGGGTCTGCAGTTGCCTTAGCATGCACGTCTCCAAATAGACAGAATGAATATGCATCCCACTAGGGAATGAAACCAGGAGAGTAATTGAAAGCGAACCAAGTTTTATATAAGCAAATAAATGGTGCAAAGAACTCTGCTGCCTGAGCTTGCTCTGCCGAACATTACAAGAACAGTACATTGGAGCAGGCCAGACGTGCTTAACTGACAGAGGACAGAGGTGGTGGGGGCTTGTTAGTGCACAGGAAGTTCAGTGGAGATGGAAGGGCATTTGGATTTATGACTTAACAGCGTCTTAAATTATCCGCAGAGCACATTCTTCCGCGAAAACAGGGCGCACGCAGTCGTGACAATAGGGAGCACCCTAACTGGAACTCTTGTCATAAAATAACTAAATCACTATCAAGATGATCATGAAATGTGCAAATGCTTTGAAAATCTTGTTATTACTCTATAGAAGTTCTCCAAAACTTCTCCATTGACCAGTAATCACCAGAGGTGGACATTAATCAGGATTGAGAACTCCCTTTTCTGGCCTCGGTTTACTCCACTCTCTCAGAAACCTGGCCTATCTTGGTAGTAAGAACACCAGCTAGGCTCTAAAATGCCCTGGTGGCCCCTCACTGTTCTGCTTTCTGATTCTGACTTTCCATCTTGTACTCAAGTAAAGACTAGAATGCATTTCCAGTAGCTGTCTAGTCATAGAGAGGGTGTAGGCTGGATCAAGTGACCATGTGACTTGCCAGAGATTATCAGAGGTGATGACTGAGCAGGATAAAGATCTCCCTGCTACTGCTCCAGATTACTCTGCTTTTCCAGAGACAGGGCATGCATTGTGTTTAAGATCACCAGCCAGCAGTTACACTGCTCCAGAACCCTCTAATTCTCGGAAGGACTAGACTACATTCGCAGGACCGGTCTGGTAGTTGGGAGCATATTAAGAAGGATGTTGTGGATCGGGTCATGTGATCGTCAGCGATCTTCAGAGACTGATTTCTTAACCATTATTTAACTGTCTCTCAAAGGACATCCAGTCTTGGGCATCCTGTTAAAGGTTGCAGATTTGCAGGGGATAGTGAATAACCTGCCATGACCTATTAACAAACCTGTATGAAATATTATGACTTTCTCTTTACTGTGGCTATATTGCAAGTAATTTAATACTCTGTTAATAATCTACTAATGTAAATGTGCATACCCCAAATCCGCATCTGTAAAGTTTGGTCCAACCCTAAGTAATCTTATAAATGTACCTGTCACTTCATCAGTCCCTCAGAAACTGGTGAACAATCTTTCTCTGGCAGACATACTGCTAAATTGATCTTCTATTTTGAGACATGATCCTGACTTTTCTGATTTGATTGGTCTGCAGAATCTAGACTTGCTTTTGTAATGTGAAAAATAAAATCCTTTTTTAGTAAATCTTCTCTGCATTTTGATGAGTTATTACTTATTTACCTAGCCCATGTAGATCGCCTCTTAAGACAGCAAGGTTGTACTGCTTTACAACTTGAAGAACCTAACATTTGCACATACCTAGCTGTCCAAACTTTCCCTTCCTTTAAGTTAATTCCTGTTATGAGTCAGGTTTCAGTCCGGTCAACTATTGAGTTTGATTTCTCTTGCTTTTGGATCATTTCTCTGATTCTGTCTCTTCCTCACTAACATTTATCTCTAATATGTTTAATATTGGTTTAATTGACCAGACTCTGGAAACTGTGCTTCTGTGATTACAAAGGTACAATATTTTTTGTCAGATTCCTTCTATCAATTTACAACCTCCTCAACTCACATAATATTGAAGCTTTTTAAATTGCATCTCTTCCCAGAATACGCTGCTTCTAAGCTGCTGCTGTTACAAATCAAATGCAGGCATGGGTTTCAGAGCAAAAATGTAAACATATTTTCTGTCCTGCATTATATTAATTTGAGAAAACCGTGAATGCAGAAAAATTGTTAATCTCCTTTAGAGTCTATTGCTTCTTTTCATGTAAACCTCTAAAATAGAAACAATCTATTGCCTGGGTAAGAATTGAATATAAAGAAGTGTTTTATTTGAAAACTAGAAAACTGGAAAAATCATGGCAACGAATATCTATTATGTGACTCACCTAAAGTACATCCTACAGCTGCCTTAACCTTAATTAAGCTTTAGCTAATTCGACGGGCAGGGGACATCATCCTCTTCTTGGCCATACCACAGCTACCTCTTCCACCTCTGACTCTAAGTCCCTGATCTTGACCCACAGTCTGGAAAGAAGAGGGAGATGAGGAAAGGCATATATGAGACAGTTGGGCCCCTCTATTGCCATTGTGTCCTCCCACATGCCCCCACCATTGACAACCTGGAGAAAAACAAGGGGAAAGTAGAATTTTGAGAGAAGTCAAAATGGTCTGGATCAGCAATACTACATGTTCTGCAGATCTCCTGAAACACTCTGTCAGCAGCTCCCATGCTGAGGAAGGAAAGCCCCTATCTGCCTCCTCATTGTCTACCTCATTCATATCTAGAGCACTGAAAGAATTTAGATTGATCTCCCCCACGGACCTATCTCTGACCCCACTACATGCAGAGATTTTGATTGTGTGGCCCCTGCCTGTTCAACTGTACCCCAGCTTGGGTATTGTCTGTCCTCACTATGACATATCTGCACAGGAATGTCAGAGACAAAATCTTGAGAGCCCTAAAGATGATAAGTTCCTTCCAATTGTGGGACATGATTGCTTCCTACTTGTTCCACTTCTCCTGCCAACGTTCCATCCCATACTGACTCCGCTAACCCCCCCCCCCAACCCTATGGCCCTGCTGTCTGTAGTCAGTATGGTCTCTGACTGCCTTGCCAAAGGGAGATCCTGCAGCAGGTTCTTGTTGTCCAGACACCAATGTAGAGTGACCCTCAATCCCTCCTGATATATGGGAATATGGGATTAAAAGTTCCGGGACTCTATGAACCATTGGCTGAACAGCTGGTCTATCAAGAGTCTAATATGCAATCTTTGCCTCCATATGCCCCTGCACCTGAAACATATTCCTGTCCATGGTCTGATCCCCTTCTAGTAGGGGCACTAAGTGCACCTGTCCTCTGTGCTGGGTAATCTGGTAGGAGTATGCAAAATGTGACCCTGATGAACTGCAAGTCTTATGAGGGGGCCAGTTGTAACTTCTGGAGATTTATCAGGAGCACCCAGAGATGTTAGCTTCCTGCATGTCTTCTTGATGTGTTCCATCGGCCTCTCGAGGTTGCTCAATCTATCCGATTGTCAACATATGGAAAGGCATACTTGCCTTTGGCCTGGAGAGACCTCCTAGTTCGGCATAGCTATACAGGGAGACGATTCTCTGGGTGTTATCTTCAGGCCAAAGGCAGGTACCTTTAACTGCATATGACAACCTGCTACTGCATATCACAGAAACCTCTGTGTATAGGCACATGGAAATAGTTGTTTTGCAGATCGATTGATGCCAGGAATTCTGGTCTCAGATCATTGAAATTATTTTCTGAAATACTTACATCTCGAATCCACTTGATGACATAAATGTATTCAGATTCCTGAGATACACAAAGAAGCAATATTTCCCATTTGGTTTCGGGATCAAGAATAATATCAAATAGAAACCGATATTCTTTACTTACTTTGGGACCCATGCCATTATATCCTTTCTTCATAGCTCCTGAATGAAGCGTGAGTACAGTCCCTTAGTTATAGATATGCACCCGCATATCCCTTCTTCAATGTCAAGTCCACTTTCTTGTCTACTGAGCTCTTCACTGTTGCTTCTTTTGGAGCCATTGATGAGCCGCTTACTAGGCTCGGCAGTATCACATCAATGCAAACCATTTGGAATACCAATGCTTCTTGTTGTAGTGGATAAAGCAGTATCCAGTCATTTTATTGCAAACAAAACAGAGTGGTCAATTTCAGAGCGGCCCATAACACCGAAAAACAGTGCAAACATGAATTAAATAAAGTATAGTGGGGTAAGGTGTTAAAATGGGTCTAGATGGGTTTGGGTTGGTGTTTAAAGGATAACAATACAGGGGGCATGTGGAGGAGAAGCCCCCCAAATTAAAAAAACAAAAACAAATTCAGTGTTTTTCTGTGTTTTGTCCGCAATTACATTTACCACTCTGTAATTGTGGTTGATAAGATCACATATAACCAATAAAGCTTCATGATGAATCTAGGCCTAACATTTATATCTGGCTCTGCCCATGCTCTCAGGGCTCTTCTCTGGTCACAAAGAGAAGGGGGAAGTACCATCTACATGGAATGCTTGGACTTGCCAGGGGATCGGTCTCCTCCCTTGTGCCTGTCAGTTTCCTGTCTCCTGCTGAAACCTCATGTACTCTGCCACCTTTGACATCACTTTTGCCAGGGATTCCCTGCCTAGGTGCTCTTCTCTCCCATCTTTATCCTTTCCTCCCTCAGTGTCTGTTGAGGTGGAAGAGGAGCAGGAACTGGCAACGCAAAGGAGTAGGAGGATCTCTCTTCATAATTTTGTTGTTCCTTCTGGATTCTTATTTTAGAGTCCTTTTAAAATGGTTTATCAGTCCTTTTTCAGATTTGTCAGCACTAGACCTTTTCCTCTTCTAGTGCTGAGAGGTAGAAGAGGATGAGGAAGAAGTGGAAGAATCAGTGTCTTCCAAATGCTTTCTTTTCTGGGAAGCCGTCTTGGATTGCATGTTTGCAGCACCGTATTATGATTGACACGGTAAACGCTTTGCCACCCTTCTATGTTTCCTGCAAAGTGTGCATGCTGCTAAGCATGTGGCAGATCACAACCCAAAAAGTTGCAATGTGAGTTTACATATTGTAAATATGTATTTTTTGTGTCCTCACCCGCGTTTGCACCAGGTCCCAGCTGGCTATTCTACCGCCAGCCTGCTCACACCCCTGAGAATTATGCTGACAAGAACAACTTCCATGGAGCACTCTGCACATTTCATAGGCTCGTCAGTGCACGTACGTGTCAGCACGGGCCACATTGAATTTCTGCTATGTGGGCCCTGAACCCTAACTCAAACGGTTGGTCTGTCTGCCCCGGCAGTGCATCATGTTGCCGCACATCCTCGCCTCTCAGGAAGGTCTGCGCAGAATCCTGCTGTACTGGGTCTCCTTGGTCTACAGAAACCTAGGGACATTTTTCACCTGGGAGTCCGCCATCACCCGTCTGATAGACTACTCACCAGCAACTCAGAAATGTTGCCCCTCAGAATCTATGCGGTGCAAGGTTCACCTTAGAAGCATACTGCCCAGCAGTATGGCTGGACGCCTCCCTAAAGGTAGGAACATTTTTAACAAGTGTGTTATGAAATAAGGGGATGATATCCAGCCTCACTGCAAGTCTGTAGTTAGATCAGCTGAATTACTGCCAAAATCGTTTACCGATAACGCCACTTGGTCGCACAGAGTTACCATGGGATTACAAGTGGTGTTAATTCTCCCTTTTCAAAGTCCTTTCGATTCCATGGGGATTTTCTGCTGATTTACTACCAGCGGAATTAGTGCACAGTAAATCCACTGATTTTTGGCGGTAAAGTGGCAGATTCACCACCAGATTTTTGCTGGTGGTAAATCACTTTACAACTAAGTGTATATATGTCGGCCGTGCGGGAAGAACAGCAGTAATTCCGTTAGTGCCAAAAGAGGAGACGGCAACAAAATTGCCAACACTTGTTTTCCTGCTTTGCTGTACTTGTAATGCAGCCCATAGTCCAGGAGGAGGAGGAAGGTGTGGAGTGTAAGGAAAAGATTTAAGGAAATGGTTCCATTCTTGGAGGCTGGTGCCACATAAGTAAGTACTGGGTCGAGGAAGAAGTTAGTCAATGTAATGGTCCAGCCTGCTTCCCTCAAGCACTCGAGATAAAGGCCTTCTGATAACTGTTTGTTGGAAAATCTCTGCTCTGGAATAGCGGCATCTTTAATGTGAGAAACCTGTTAACACATAAGGAAAAAAAATAAGGATGGGCCCAGATTTATTGTATTCCATAGTCAATTTTGATGCCTGCGTAGGGGAATTTCCATCTTGCAGTGGATGGGTGGAGTAAAAAACTTGGGGAATTACTAGAAATTATGGGGGAGGAAATCTTTTAATACGCGTCTGATTCAAATCTGACTTTTTAATTTGTCTCCTTTTATCCGCAACCGTGGCTCAGAGCAAATATCATGCCCACGCGTGTGAAAGTGGATACATTAACTGAGAGGAAAATGTACATTTCATATTTTTTTTCTTCCCCCTAAAGTTTGGACTCTGTAGGCCCCGGTGGGATTGCAAGAGAACAACCTGTCCGACTGCTGCAGTTTTGGCATTAGGCACAAAACCGTTTTCCAAGAAAAACATTGCACGCAGGGACCTGAACAGGAAACGTTGTCTTTTCCAAGGGGGTGGGGGAGTCCTTTGTGCTGAAGCAAATTCTGCTAGCCTCGGTATGAGCATGAACACTCGTCGTATGGGGAGAAACTGTCCCCGGGCCCCCTTCCCCCGCACCTGGAGAAACATTGGGTGCACTGAGTAATGCAGACTGTCTTCAATTTATGTTAAAGTAAAATGTGCTCCACATTATCCTTCAGGGAAGTCCGCCCACAGTTTAAAGTATCCATTTACGGCTATAGCAGTAACAACGGTCTTCCGGAAGTTCAATATCTTTCACAAGAAAGAAAAGCGCCATGATTTACGCCATCTCGCAAAAGATGACGTAAAAGGGAAGGCCTTCTTCGTATTTGTTTTTGAAAATTCGGATCTCCTTCTTACTAAACAAAGGACAAGAAGTCAGGAGGAGTAAAGTGAGATATAAACTGAAGGTACCTTTCAGGCTAAAGCATAAAACAAGCAACGGCAAAATGGCCCCCTTTTTTAATCAAAAACACCATACTTACAAATGCACTTGCATAAGTAAGCAAGCACTGTGACTGCACAGAACAACTCAATTTCCTACAGGGACCTTGCACTGTGACAAATGTCACTGTGGCTTATCTTATCGGTATGCTCTACTTTAAACAAGCACGCGAGACTGTGACCTTGATGCGCACTTACAGTAGTTTTGACCAATGTTACTGGCCCAAAGTGCTTTAAATGCACCATTTACTCGACATTTCCTCATCTCTACATCCATCATCACTACCAGTCATGAAATGTGATTTGTGAATGGGGGGCCAGTTTGGATTGGTCCCCAAGCCTATGTTTTGTCCCTATCTGACCCTGTTGCTTGTGTAATAATGTGACAACAATGAAGGAAAAATAAGCATTATAATGTTATGTTAAAGGTTTTTATACCGCGCACTGTTGCCACCTTTGTGGTTTCTTGGCGCTCTGGCAGATCTGTAAAGCAAGGGGGAAGGCGGGAAAATTAGTAGGACTGAGTGGAAGAGCTGTGATGTGCTGTTGACAGCTTCAGTTGGGTCTACACCGTTCACTAAGCATAGATGTGTTTTTCCATTTGTAGCCGCCATGTGTTGTTGGGCGAGGCTATGTGTGGTTTGTTTCATCGTTGTGGTGTTGTGAAGCGCGTGCAGTTTGTTGCACTGTAGACGTATGGTTGTGTTTAGTTCAGAGTTTGAGAATGTCTATGCAGAAGGGTGAGTTTTTAGTATGGTTAGTTGGTGGCATTACCTTTTCCTACCCCTGCTGTTCTGATTAACTGTCAGGGTCGGACGAGCCTAAAACTGTCTCGGGCACCAATGAAAAAGTGGCACATAGTTGCAAATGGCAGTTCATTCCTTTTGAGACAAAGGGCCTCATTATAACCCAGGCGCTCCCGTAATGAAGGGTGCCTGTATGGGACCGGCAACCTTAATTACGGGAGCGCCTATTACGAGGTTCCCTTGCGGGACCCGGAACAGACATCTGGTAAAACCAGACGTCCTTTCCGGGTCCCGCGTCGGGCCCAAGGAGCTAATAACAGGGCGCTATTTGCGGGCCCGTTATTAGCTCCATCCCCATTCCCATTGAGCCCTATGGGGGCTCAAATGGGAATGGTGAAGGGTTTTTCCAATGAGGACTTACCGGGTCCTCCATGGTTGGAATAGCCCGGTAAGTCCTCATTGGAGGAACCCGGTAATGGAGCCCGATATGAAGGCAGCCATGCCCTTATTAAGGGCATGGCTACCTCCGTACTCATAATGAGGCCCAAAGTGTTTGAGTAGTACCCAGAGGGGAGGTTTTTGATAAAATGTGATGCAAATTGTGCAGTTTAAAGAATATTTAATCAGTTAACACTGGTCAAAACTACTAGCCGCACAGTGAAGTTACTTATCAAACTAGTGCACATAGGCCCAAAATGTGGCCCACTTTGATAAAAAAAGAATGGCCCACACTAGCATTTTGCATTTTTGGTTCAGGCATTGTCCTGTTGCCTTATGGGCTAGTCCGAACCTGCTAACTGTGGCCCATATCAGTTCCCCTGTCGTACATTAGTGTGTGCAGCAGTTACCACCCCCAGAGGTTCCTTCAGTGGTGATATGTTCCCTTGTCCCGCGGTCTGTCCGTGCAGGATATTGCACCCTAACACAAATGGACTAAGTGAAAGATTGGTTCCCTAACACAAATGGGTCAAATGCGAGATACTGCTCACTAACACAGATGAGCTAAAAGTCAGATATGGCTCATTAACACAGATGGGTTACACCCATGGAGAAATACCTACACATTTGCAATAAATAGAAAACGCCTACATTTGAGACACAGCACCAAATTGAGAGTGTCACGTCCACCAGGGTTCACACTGATGCAGGGAACAACCCGCAGCCACTCGCAACCCAACAGAACCTCAATCACTCTCTGGCTCGCACACGAGCCCTCAGGCAAAGGCAACAGTTCCCTACAAGTTTGCTTGGTACTTCAGGCGTTTATCGACCCTCTCTCCTCTGGCAACTGAAATGGAGGTACCCTTTCCTCTGGCGCCGCTATCGGCACAATCGCCACGGCAAAACGGACTAGTTGTCACGTGACCAGCAGCCAGTATCACGTGACTCTATTGCACGTCGACCGTGGCTTCATGGACCTGTCACGTGACTGCTGTTTTGTATAAAGCCCGCTGAGAACTCGGAAATGGTGCTTCTCAGCTGCTTATTCAAGTACTGCGTGGCGCTTTGGATTCTACTGGTAATTCTGGAACTTACGACTACGGATCTTTTCTTTGGATTGGTTTCTGGACTCTGCCCCTGAATTGCTACGTCGCCTCGGACCTTTTGGATTGCTTTTCCCCTATATTTTGATCCGGACTTTGCTTATTGTTTTCCCTACGGATTCTGCTTCAACGGATACCACAGGATTTACTCTTGTTGGTTCTGGTGTGTGTTTCCACTCGATTGGGTTCTTCCGGACTGCAACATAACCCGGTCCATTGGTTTAAGACCCCTTCACGTCTCCTATCTGGTGCCAAGTCCCGTTTTCCATTCATGCTAGCTCATACACATCCTTAGGTAAGCAGTGTTATATTGCCTGTATATTCACTTATATTCACTTGCCTATTTTTGCACTGCTTGATTACTTGATTACTTACCTATTGCCTTGCAGCGTTCAAGGGGTCTCTTCGGCAGTTCCCGGTTCCACCTCGACGACCAACCACTCACCTGTGGCCGCAAAGACTCCACAGGCAGTGGTTACATTCTGCCTGTGGGGTACTTGGGGACGGAGGTATCACATAATCTACACGACCATCAAGGCTACAGAACAGACTGAGAAGCCTCTTGGTCATCCAGATTATGGATCCCTCTGCCGGGGACCCTGTGACCGCTCTAATGCAGGCGGTTGGGGCTCTTAGGACCGACATGGCCGCAGCCACCGCCGCGATTCATCATCGTTTGGACACTCTGCAAAGCGCACACCACCCGTTACCCGCAGATGCAGAATTAAGTGACCCTGACCCTCAAGTCCTGCCACCACCCATGCCTCCTCCTACAACACCTACCCCAGTATTCCTTTCTACCTCATTCCCACTTGCGGCTCCTGAATGATACCAGGGTGACCCCCGGAAATATCGCGCTTTCATTAACCAGTGCAAGCTCCACTTCCTATGTAAACCCCAGGCTTTCCCCGATTCAGTGACCAAGGCTGCCTTTCTTCTCTCCCATTTATCTGGTGTGGCGGCAACCTGGGCAAACCCGTTCATGGAAAATAATCACCCCGCTTTGTATGATTTCGATCTCCTAGTCACAGAGATGGCAAAGGTGTTCGACACCAAGTACAAGGCACAATCACAGGATCTAGACCTTACGCAAGGTAAACATTCACTGATTGAATTCATTACCCACTTCAATCAACTTTCCGCAGAAACCTCATGGCCCGAAGTAAAAAAGGCGGTAGTGTTTTACAGAGGTCTTAGTAATGCAATGAAAGACGCATTGTCTGTGATACCATCCCTTCCCTCTGTCTTTTCGGACCTAGTTGACCTAACCCTTCAGGTGGACGCCCGTAACACCGAGCGCAGGATCGAGGCTGGTCATTTCACTCACTCCTCTCCAAGCCTGACACATGCAACCTCTACTCCAGAACCCATGCAGATAGGCGGGATTCGGAGTCCCATAACTCAGGTCGAACGGGAACGCAGGAGGACGGATAACGGCTGTTTTTACTGCGGAATAAATGGGCATTATGTGAAAGAGTGTCCCCGCCGACCTAAGAACAAAACTACGGGTTTTCAGAAGGCTCGCCCTTAACATCGGGGGTACGGACGAGCACTTCAACAACCTCCGTTGAACCGACTTTTGGTCCCATTAGACCCATAGTAGTTCAAGCAGTGTTAAAACCCACCAAGGAAATCACCCATCCTGTACATTTAGTGATTGACTCCGGAGCCTCTGGGTGCTTCATTGACATCTCACTAGCACAACAGCTCAATCTACCATTGGTCAAGAAGACACATCCAGAACCCGTGCAAGCGGTGGATGGGACCAATCTTGCTTCTGGTCCAATCATCCACCAAACCGCACCATTAGAAGTAATAATCCAAGATGTCCACAAAGAAACCTTGTCCTTTGACCTCATTACTACTCCACAGTTTGGTATAATATTGGGGATTACTTGGTTGAGGCAACACAACCCTCTAATCAATTGGGGAACAGGACAGGTGGTGTTCGAATCGGACATTTGCCAACATTTCTGTTTATCGGAACCTGATTCGACCACCTCTCCCGACAGTATCCTCGGCGCTATGGCCGCTTCCCATATCAGTGACAGTGCACCTGACGTCCCCACAGCACACACCGTGGGAGCTGTGGTAACGGGTATTCCCACCGAATACCACGAATACCTCACGGTCTTCGATAAAGCCACGTCCGAAGGTTTGCCACCACACAGGCCTTACGATTGCCCCATAGATTTGGTACCGAATGCTATGATTCCAAAGGGTAAGGTTTATTCATTGTCACAATCCGAGGAGAAGGCATTGAAGGAGTACATCCAGCAAGCACTGAAGTTAGGTCATATTCGACCCTCTTGTTCCCCTGCTGCTAGCCTTATCTTCTTTGTACCTAAAAGAGAGGGGGATTTACGCCCTTGTGTCGATTACAGACGATTGAATAACATTACCATCAAGAACAGATATCCGATTCCACTCATCTCCACGCTGCTGGACGGGTTGGCACGGGCTACCATTTTCACCAAACTAGATCTGCGGGGGGCTTACAACCTGATCCGTATACGTCAGGGAGACGAGTGGAAGACGGCATTCTGTTCCCGACAGGGTTTATTCGAATACCTGGTAATGCCCTTCGGGCTCTGTAACGCCCCTGCGACGTTCCAGCGTTTTGTTAACGAGATATTCTCTGATATCCTTGATATCTATGTAGTAATCTATTTGGATGACATCCTGATCTTTTCGTCATCTCTGGAGGAGCATATACTCCATGTCAAGGAAGTGTTGTCCCGCCTAAAGAGTAATCACCTGTTTGCCAAACCCGAGAAATGCATCTTTCATACCAATGAGGTGGATTTTCTGGGCTTCCACATAACACCTAGGGGCCTGTCCATGAACTGATCTAAGGTCCGTGTGATCACTGAATGGCCCGTCCCATCTACCCTAAAACAGCTACAAACCTTTCTTGGTTTTGCCAATTTCTACCGGCGATTTATCGCCAGTTTTTCATCAATCGTATCCCCGCTTATAGCCCTGACTAGTCCTCTTGTTCCGTTTTCTTGGTCGCATGAACAGCAACATGCCTTTGAAACACTTAAAGCCAGATTCACCACGGCCCCAGTCCTGCAACACCCTAACCCAGACCTCCCGTTTATCCTAGAAGCTGATGCATCCTCCTTTGCCATGGGGGCCGTTCTGTCTCAGCCTTGCCCAACCACCGGTCATATACATCCGGTGGCATACCATTCACGAAAATGGACATCAGCAGAGTCCCATTACACGGTCACTGAGAAAGAACTACTAGCCATCAAGTACGCACTTCAAATATGGCGACACCATCTTATCGGGGCTAAGCATCAGACCGTGGTCTACACCGACCACAAGAACCTACAGGATCTGGCCAGCCTAAAATGTTCAAACAGTAGACAGGTCCGTTGGCACTTGTTCTTTGCCGCCTACGATTTCGTGGTGAAACACAGACCTGGCATCACCCATGGTAAAGCGGATGCTCTCTCTCGCTCGCCTGGGGGGGATTCCCTGTCTCAGTTTCCTGATACCATACTAGACACGGGCCATGTCATTTGTGTATGTACCCCGTCCCCTCCCATGATCTCCATCATTAAACAATGGGTTTCCGATCACCCGAATGCTTTGACAGAATGGGATGTGGTACTACCGGCGGGTTTACCTTTCATCCAGGGGAAACTGTTTCTCCCCTCTTGTGAGGTACGAAACCAAGCGCTTGCATGGTCCCATGACGCCGCCATCAATGGTCACCCGGGACTACATCGCACCCTAGAACTATTGCAACGTTGGTGTTGGTGGCCGTCAATGAGGCGTGACGTCGAACACTATGTAAACACATGTTCAATATGTGCACAAAGCAAATCACGTAGGGGTCGTCCGTTAGGCTTACTCCATCCTTTGCCTATTCCTCCCAAGCCCTGGCACACAGTCATGATGGACCTCATCACGGACCTGCCCCGCAGACGAGGTTATGATACAATCTGGGTTGTAGTTGATTCTTTTACAAAAATGGCCCGTTTTATACCCTGTACTGGGATACCGTCGGCTCCTACCCTAGCCCGGTTGTTTTTTGAGTCAGTTTTTTGTCTGTTTGGCCTACCGCAGGTCATAATCTCAGACCGCGGTACACAATTCACGTCCCGGTTTTGGTAGGCACTTACTAAACTCCTGGGTATTGATTCACACTACTCCTCGGCTTACCACCCAGAGAGCGATGGTCAGACCGAAAGAGTAAACCAGGCCCTCGAGCAATATTTACGATGCTTGACCCTCCAGTATCAGGACTCTTGGCTTCGTTTACTCCATCTTGTGGAATTTGCCTACAACAATTCACAGCATTCATCTACTGGCTTTTCCCCATTTTACTCATTGTACGGCCAACATCCGCGTACATTGCCTCTTCCCGATTTTGCTTCCGCAACCCCTGCTGCCAACGCCTGTGCCCGGGATCTAGTCACCATACATGCTCAGACCCTTGTCCTTCTGCGTGAGGCCCAGTCTACAATGAAAACCAAGGCTGACAACAAACGCTCGGAAGCCCCTAGCTACTGTGTGGGCGACCGTGTCTGGCTGTCGACACGTCATCTTCGCATTCCCGGCTGTCGCAAACTATTGCCTCGTTTTGTTGGCCCTTACCGGGTCGCCAAGGTTGTAAACCCCGTGGCTTATCGCCTCTCTATTCCTCCCTCCTGGCGCATCCACCCTGTTTTTCATACCTCCTTACTCAAACCTTGCCCTGCTCCTACCCATCTCCTTGTACCGCCTGCCCCTGTCTCTGTGTCTTCCCCGGATGTCTACGAGATCGGTGCTATTCTGGGTTCCCGTTTGCACAGGGGTAGGCTCATGTATTTAGTGGATTGGTTGAGTTACGGACCTGCGGATCGCTCCTGGGTCCCTTCCTGTGATGTCCAAGCACCTCTGCTGGTTTCCCGTTTTCACAGGGACAATCCCTCCAGCCCACAGGGTCGTGGGCCTTTGAGGGGGGGCTCTGTCACGTCCACCAGGGTTCACACTGATGCAGGGAACAACCCGCAGCCACTCGCAACCCAACAAAACCTCAATCACTCTCTGGCTCGCACACGAACCCTCAGGCAAAGGCAACAGTTCCCTACCAGTTTGCGTGGTATTTCAGGCGTTTATCGACCCTCTCTCCTCTGGCAACTGAAATGGAGGTACCCTTTCCTCTGGTGCCGCTATCGGCACAATCGCCACGGCAAAACGGACTAGTTGTCACGTGACCAGCAGCCAGTATCACGTGACGCTATTGCACGTCGACCGTGGCTTCATGGACCTGTCATGTGACTGCTGTTTTGTATAAAGCCCGCTGAGAACTCGGAAATGGTGCTTCTCAGCTGCTTATTCAAGTACTGCGTGGCGCTTTGGATTCTACTGGTAATTCTGGAACTTACGACTACGGATCTTTTCTTTGGATTGGTTTCTGGGCTCTGCCCCTGAATTGCTACGTCACCTCGGACCTTTTGGATTGCTTTTCCCCTATATTTTGATCCGGACTTTGCTTATTGTTTTCCCTACGGATTCTGCTTCAACGGATACCACGGGATTTACTCTTGTTGGTTCTGGTGTGTGTTTCCACTCGATTGGGTTCTTCCGGACTGCAACATAACCCGGTCCATTGGTTTAAGACCCCTTCACGTCTCCTATCTGGTGCCAAGTCCCGTTTTCCATTCGTGCTAGCTCATACACATCCTTAGGTAAGCAGTGTTATATTGCCTGTATATTTACTTATATTCACTTGCCTATTTTTGCACTGCTTGATTACTTGATTACTTACCTATTGCCTTGCAGTGTTCAAGGGGTCTCTTCGGCAGTTCCCGGTTCCACCTCGACGACCAACCACACACCTGTGGCCGCAAAGACTCCACAGGCAGTGGTTACATTCTGCCTGTGGGGTACTTGGGTGTAACAAGGGGGTTGTCCTCCCCTCTGTGAGTCTAAGGGGTGTACGTAACTAGTTAAAAGTACACTAATTTTTATTAACCCAAATGGGAGCACATGTCATTCTAGGCGACCATTTAAGCAAAATAACATGATAGCTGGTACTAAACACAAAACTCTAACAGTATATACAACACATTTTTTTTTTAATTTTTCAATTTTTCATTTAGCTTGTTATTGTAAGCTGTTTGTTTACTTTTTTTATGCAGTAGTTAAAAGGTTACATTGCATAATTTTTACATTACAAACCTACAAACCATAATGTCCGAAAATCATGTACATAATTAGACATTCACTGGCCAATAGTATTTGTGACCTGGGATGTGGGTTAGTAATTTGTGCACGTGAACACTATCTAAAAAGTACAATGCCCCATGTCAATGAAAAGAAAAAGAACAAACACACTGTGAAAGTGTGAGTAAAAGAGACAGTATATCTTGGTCTCTTATGCCCGGCTGTAGTCTGACCTTATATTCGGTCTACGTCTAGGAATAATGTTAGCAATTCAAAGGGCAACACAACATGACAACTACCCATAACAACTCTGGGTTTAGTGTGTTGCGGACGTTTCGGCAGTATAGTAAGTAGCCTTCTTCTTGGGCCAGAAAAAGTCAGAGGACTCTGTAAGGAGAGAGAAAAAAATCAAAAAAGAATCATATATGAAAAGAGAGAACTGAAAAAGCGTGTTAGAAATCAGCAACATGGTGCTGGAGTGGGTCGATACATGGTATCCAATACTAAAAGCACAAATCCTCAGAAAGGTTCCCAAATGAGGGATCCACTCACCACTGTTCGTGCTTCCAGTGAGGAGAGATGGGTGTGTGGGCATCCAGAACTGTGCAAGTGGAGGCGCAGAATGGTGTTGCCAGGTCAAGGTCGGGGGCCGAGTTGGTGGTAGGCACCTCTGATATGGAATGGATCCAGAGCCCCTGGGTCAATTGTACGGGGTCCGTGGAGGTTCACTGGGAGCGTCACATTAGGGTGACTGGGAAGTGAAAAGGAAGGAAGGGGGGGGGGAAGGGGAAGAGAGATAGGGAGGCGCAAGCGTCAGTTTGCGGGGCTGTATTTGATGTAAAGCCCACTGGCAATTTTGAAAAATTGTAGAGACCAATGTTAAAGCAAAAGACAGAAATTATATTACCTGTGCCTGGATATTAAAGCACATAGTGCACTTGCTGGAGGGTCCACGTTGGAAAGCAGCCTGGAGCTCGAGTCTTCAAGGCTGAGGAATTGAGGAGGACACGTGAGCCTACTTAAACACTATATGTAAAAGTGCATAGTTGGGTAAAAACGAAGCGAGGGGGAAAAAATGAGGAATGGAGGCGAGCCCGACTATAGGCACGGACTGAGCACTCAAGTCGGCAGTTCCCGGTTCCACCTCGACGACCAACCACACACCTGTGGCCGCAAAGACTCCACAGGCAGTGGTTACATTCTGCCTGTGGGGTACTTGGGGACGGAGGTATCACATAATCTGCACGACCATCAAGGCTACAGAACAGAGAGCCACCTAAACTTTGGACACAGCAGTAAATGGAGAAACACCTAAAATTGGGACACAGCAGTAAATGGAGAAACACCCAAAATTGGGACAGCAGTGATTGGAAAATTACTTGCTAGCTAGCTAAAACATGGGCGTGCTGTGCTATGTGTAAGGTAGTAAGAGTGGTAGGGCTTTACTGGAATACAATAATTGCTGTAGTCTCCACCCAGACCACACTTACCTTATCAGTCGCTGCTTATTGTCGACTGGCTGGAAGAGGGTCTGGGGATCCAGGGGAGCGGGCACACAAGTGCCAAAACCGTCATTCTTCCCTTTAAAGTGAAAAATAAGTTTAAAATTAAGCCAAGGGCTGGATGGAGGCTGCAGGGCTGGGAGGATTCGAGGATTTCGTGTCCAACAAGTAAGTGCAGACTTTATAATTAGTAGAAAGTGTTCAGGGACATTGTAGAAGTCTCCATAGATGCATTCCAGCTTTAGGCCTGGGCGAACTCCCAACTACACAAATCACCACCCCAGCCCAACCAGAGTGACACAAGACTTTAGCTAAGTATTAGCCTCAGGGACGTCATTTCACCAAAATGCCAGGGGCAGCGGAAGTGACATCACACAAGCCTTGACCCCCTGATGCCATCACAGGAAGTGATGTCATTTGACCCCACCCCAAAGTGAGATCGCGGGAAGCGATGGAACATGACCTTTAACCCGTTGACAAAACAGGAAGTGGCATCACATAGCATTGTACACTACGAAAAATATGGTTACAATATCACTATAATGTGATGGACATTTCATACAAGAATGGATCGCCATATGTATTGTTAAGATCAGTGTGTATAGGCCCATATTACCAAATTACTGTGAATGCAAGCAGACGTCCATGATCAAATGATAATGATGTGTTTATTATATAGCAGTTACGCTTACGCGCTTTTTATAGAAAAAATATACCCCTTATATCACCCAAACTGTGTTGGTACTCATTTTTTGACCTCAGAAGGATAAGAAAAGACAAAGTCAGTGACTCACCCCCTGAAGTGTGCCTGAAATAAACCTTTAATGAGTCTAGCAATTATTGTATAGAATTCCAGAAAGACATATTATTTGGTATCCCTATTCTTTCTTATTTAGGGTAAGTGCTGAAAGTGTTAGACTTGTGGCACTCCTGTTCTTATTCTTCTTCTTCTTTTTTAAGGGGCCTGAACAAGAAAGCCAGCCACTCCAGAAGTATGGTGCTGGCCACAGTCGAGGAGCTTGCATTTAAAAAAATTTTTTTAGAGGTTGCAAGGAAGACCTCAGAGATCGCATTTGCGACCTCTGGCGACCCCTAAATGACGTTGCTGATTACTCTCAGCCACACAGTACTCCAGCAGTGAAGAAGAGCTTGCAGACTGATGTCCTCATGATGCAGCAGCACAGGTCCTGGTCTCTGGATTCCTGGTTGTGGTTGTGGTGACGAAAGAACGCACACTGGATGGTAACTTGCAGCAGCAGTCAACAGAAAAGGTGACCAACAAAGGATCCTTCGGTGCTTCTCGAGGCTCTGTAGATTTGGAACCCTTTTCAAGGTGCCAGATGCGTAACGGTCGTCATCTGATCGATTTGCCTCGCTATCTCAGAACAGCACTCTTTAGTCCGACGCCCTTCAAGGAGTGGAATCTTGATTCTGAAGGTGCAGCAGGAGTTCACAGAAGTTTCAACGAGATTTGTTCATGGGAAGACATTGCGCAGCACTCAGCCTCGAGGTCCCAGGGTATCGGCCGTTTGCAGCCCAGGAAGGTCACAGTTCGACAGGGGATGGCTCAAAATACAGGTCCATTTAAGACTGTTTGCTCCCACCAGTCCAAAGGGACTCCCAGGCCGCATTGAAGAAGGGGACAGCAAAGGCAGCACAGGCAACGGTTACACAGCAGGTATCTCTGCTCGCTGAAATCAGCTACAGCCATCTTCACTTCATCCTCATCGGATTCAGCTCCAGTGGTTGACTTGTCTTCAGCTTCCAGATCCAGGCCATTTATCCAGGAATCCAGTCAATCAGCACACATGCTACATTCAAACTTTGGGGGTGGATTTTCGGACAACCAGCCTCCCAGTTAGGATTGGTTCCAGGCAGGCATGCCAGAAGACAAAGGGCCGCAGCCTTTCGGACTCCTTCATTTCCTGTGTTCACAGATACTCTGTAGCCTTGGCAGGCTATACAAATGGTTCCCACCAACAGCAAAAATCAATCTGGGACCCCCCTCCCAGGACGTCAGAAGTAGGACCAAGACATTAACAAATGCAAAAAAAAACAAAGCCACCACTCTAGATGAATCTGGACCCTTCTGTGTATTACCAGACCTGGTTTGACAGCCTGCGAGTAATAATCACACAAGTCCGTAGAACAAGTCCAATGCCGCCAGCCATAATTGTAAGCTTGGCACTGTAACTGAAATGTTATAGGAGCAGTGAGAAAGGGGATACAGAGAAACCCCATCACTCCACATTTAGTAATTCATAGAAATTTGCACAAAAGTGGCGCACGCGGCTGGCGCACAGTGTCCCTGTGCGATACATTGCGCCAGCCGCGTGCAAAAAAATCCTTTTCATCGCACAGCGTATTCATGGATTTTAGCCTCCGAAACCAGCCGTGGTGCAGAATGGTGCAGCGACCCTGCAGCAACGCCAGTTACGCCCCCAAGAACGCCCTCACGCAGGGAAAAGCCTTCAAAATTCCCAAACCATTGCAAAGGGCTGTGCCAACCCTGGACCAGTTCACAGGGCTGCCAAACAGCAAACGCCAATTATTTCAGTGGTTCGCGGGAAGTTTCACACACGGTTGTCCTGGGTACGTGTACATCAGGGGTGCGTGGGAAGTAACACACGCGATTCCATCAGGGCGCGTGTATTCCAGGGGTGCGCGGGAAGTATCACACGCAAAAACAGCAGGGTACGTGCATTTCAGGGGTGCGCGGGAAGTATCACACGCGATTCCTTCAGGGTACGTGTATTCCAGGGGTGCGCGGGAAGTATCACATGCAAAAGCAGCAGGGTACGTGTATTCCAGGGGTGCGCGGGAAGTATCACACGCAAAAGCAGCAGGGTACGTGTATTTCAGGGGTGCGCAGGAAGTATCACACGCGATTCCATCAGGGTACGTGTATTCCAGGGGTGTGTGGGAAGTATCACACGCAAAAGCAGCAGGGTACGTGTATTATAGGGGTGCGCAGGAAGTATCACACGCGATTCCATCAGGGTACGTGTATTCCAGGGGTGCGCGGGGAGCACCACACGTGAATTGCACGTGTGGGTCCTCCCAGGTGTACCCCCTACACCCTCCATGGCCCCTGCAGGCGGCCCACACCACAGGGGCCTACCCTGCACATGTCCCGCAGGCAGCCCATCCACGATGCCCATGCCCCCCAGCCAACCCACATGTCACCTTGCACTACTGCCCACCAACGCATGTCCCCCTGCACCCCCAGCCCCCAGGGGCACCCTCCACCAGGCCCCCACTCATGTCCAACTCATGTCTCCCATCACCCCCACCCCCCAGCAGTGCAGGGCACCCTCCACCAGGCCCCCACTCATGTCTCCCATCACCCCCACCCCCCAGCAGTGCAGGGGCAGCCTCCACCAGGCCCCCACTCATGTCTCCCACCATCCCCACCCCCCAGCAGTGCAGGGCACCCTCCACCAGGCCCCCACTCATGTCTCCCACCATCCCCACCCCCCAGCAGTGCAGGGCACCCTCCACCAGGCCCCCACTCATGTCTCCCACCACCCCCACCCCCCAGCAGTGCAGGGGCAGCCTCCACCAGGCCCCCACTCATGTCTCCCACCATCCCCACCCCCCAGCAGTGCAGGGCACCCTCCACCAGGCCCCCACTCATGTCTCCCACCATCCCCACCCCCCAGCAGTGCAGGGCACCCTCCACCAGGCCCCCACTCATGTCTCCCATCACCACCCCCCAGCAGTGCAGGGGCAGCCTCCACCAGGCCCCCACTCATGTCTCCCATAACCCCCACGCCCCAGCAGTGCAGGGGCAGCCTCCACCAGGCCCCCACTCATGTCTCCCACCACCCCCACCCCCCAGCATCCAGGGGCACCCTCCACCAGGCCCCCACTCATGTCTCCCACCACCCCCACCCCCCAGCAGTGCGGGGGCACCCTCCACCAGGCCCCCACTCATGTCTCCCACCACCCCCACCCCCCAGCAGTGCAGGGCACCCTCCACCAGGCCCCCACTCATGTCTCCCACCACCCCCATCCCCCATCAGTGCAGGGGAACCCTCCACCAGGCCCCCACTCATGTCTCCCATCACCCCCACCCCCCAGCATCTAGGGGCACCCTCCACCAGGCCCCCACTCATGTCTCCCCCCACCCCCCAGCAGTGCAGGGCACCCTCCACCAGGCCCCCACTCATGTCTCCCACCACCCCCATCCCCCAGCAGTGCAGGGGCACCCTCCACCAGGCCCCCACTCATGTCTCCCATCACCCCCACCCCCCAGCATCTAGGGGCACCCTCCACCAGGCCCCCACTCATGTCTCCCACCACCCCCACCCCCCAGCAGTGCAGGGCACCCTCCACCAGGCCCCCACTCATGTCTCCCACCACCCCCATCCCCCAGCAGTGCAGGGGCACCCTCCACCAGGCCCCCACTCATGTCCAACTCATGTCTCCCATCACCCCCAACCCCCAGCATCTAGGGGCACCCTCCACCAGGCCCCCACTCATGTCTCCCACCACCCCCCAGCAGTGCAGGGCACCCTCCACCAGGCCCCCACTCATGTCTCCCACCACCCCCACCCCCTAGCAGTGCAGCGCACCCTCCACCACCAGGCCCCCACTCATGTCTCCCACCACCCCCACCCCCCAGCAGTGCAGGGGCAGCCTCCACCAGGCCCCACTCATGTCTCCCACCCCCCAGCATCCAGGGGCACCCTCAACCAGGCCCCCACTCATGTCTCCCAGCACCCCCACCCCGCAGCAGTGCAGGGGCACCCTCCACCAGGCCCCCACTCATGTCTCCCCTCACCCCCACCGCCCAGCATCCAGGGGCACCCTCCACCAGGCCCCCACTCATGTCTCCCAGCACCCCCACCCCCCAGCAGTGCAGGGGCACCCTCCACCAGGCCCCCACTCAAGTCTCCACGCCCCCCACCCCCCAGCATCCAGGGGCACCCTCCACCAGGCCCCCACTCATGTCTCCCACCACCCCCACCCCCCAGCAGTGCAGGGGCAGCCTCCACCAGGCCCCCACTCATGTCTCCCACCACACCCACCCCCCAGCAGTGCAGGGCATCCTCCACCAGGCCCCCACTCATGTCTCCCACCACCCCCACCCCCCAGCAGTGCAGGGGCAGCCTCCACCAGGCCCCCACTCATGTTTCCCACCACCCCCACCCCCCAGCATCCAGGGGCACCCTCCACCAGGCCCCCACTCATGTCTCCCAGCACCCCCACGCCCCAGCAGTACAGGGGCACCCTCCACCAGGCCCCCACTCATGTCTCCCAGCACCCCCAACCCCCAGCATCTAGGGGCACCCTCCACCAGGCCCCCACTCATGTCTCCCACCACCCCCACCCCCCAGCAGTGCAGGGGCACCCTCCACCAGGCCCCCACTCATGTCTCCCACCACCCCCACCCCCCAGCAGTGCAGGGCACCCTCCACCAGGCCCCCACTCATGTCTCCCACCACCCCCACCCCCCAGCAGTGCAGGGGCACCCTCCACCAGGCCCCCACTCATGTCCAACTCATATCTCCCATCACCCCCAACCCCCAGCATCTAGGGGCACCCTCAACCAGGCCCCCACTCATGTCTCCCACCACCCCCACCACCCCCACCCCCCAGCAGTGCAGGGGCAGCCTCCACCAGGCCCCCACTCATGTCTCCCACCACCCCCACCCCCCAGCATCCAGGGGCACCCTCCACCAGGCCCCCACTCATGTCTCCCACCACCCCCACCCCCCAGTATCTAGGGGCACCCTCCACCAGGCCCCCACTCATGTCTCCCAGCACCCCCACCCCCCAGCATCCAGAGGCACCCTCCACTAGGCCCCCACTCATGTCTCCCACCACCCCCACCCCCCAGCAGTGCAGGGGCAGCCTCCACCAGGCCCCCACTCATGTCTCCCACCACCCCTTACCCCCCAGCAGTGCAGGGCACCCTCCACCAGGCCCCCACTCATGTCTCCCACCACCCCCACCCCCCAGCATCCAGGGGCACCCTCCACCAGGCCCCCACTCATGTCTCCCAGCACCCCCACCCCCCAGCAGTGCAGGGGCACCCTCCACCAGGCCCCCACTCATGTCCTCCTGCACCCCCACCCCCCAGCAGTGCAGGGACACCCTCCACCAGGCCCCCACTCATGTCCCCCAGCCAACATGTCATCACAATCTAGATCCCTGGCCCTTATGGTCAGCCTCCAAATGCCAAACACCCAAACGAGTATTGCATCCGCCCACTTAGAAATGGCAATAACATGATAGAACCCCAAATGCAAGTTTGGAAATGAACACATGTCCCTCACATACACCCAATGGGTGTCAGTGAATGTCAAAACCCATATCATGATATGCATGAAACCAATGAGATGATACTACACATTGAAGTTTGAAGAAAAAATATGTATTAAAAGCAACATAAATTGAATCAAAAATAAACAAACAATAATGGAAATTTAAAAAAAATAAACCAGCATGTCCGTGAAATAATGCAAAACCACAAATCATAATCCAAAGGAAAGGTGTCCAAAGTCACAGTCCACAAAAGTAAATCCAATGGAAAATTAAAATCGAAAACCATTGCTCCATGGGTAAATAAAAAAAAAATGAAAATCCAAAAGTCAACTATGTACAGATAAACAATCCAGGGTCCATGATCCCAACAGAAGAAATGAAACCTATCTAATAACACTACCTAAAAAAACAAACTATGTACAAAAATGTGTCCCATTGTCCAAAAGGTCCAAAAATAATGCAAAACCAAAGGAAACCTAGCACTAACTACAGAACTATTTACAAGGGCAGCGGGCAAGTCCGACGGCTCACTTCGGGTTGTTCCGGGCCAGGGCATCATCAAACTCCTGCTCAATGTCCCGGAGGCGGTCCTCCTCCATGGCCCCGAGGGTCCGCAGGGCCGTCGACATGTTCACCCCCAACTCCCTGCGGATTGCCTCGAGGCACTCGGCCCGCCTCAGGGCCCTCCGCATGGAGTTCTCCGCCCTGACCATCGTGAGCCGTGCCTCTTCCGCCCGCTGCCGCTCCGCATCTATGGCGTGGCCCAACCGCTGCCACACGGAAGACACTTCCCGTCCTGGGTCCTCCTGCCCTCCGGCCGATGCCTGCCCCTCCGATGTCGAAGGCCCCCAGCCATCATGGCTCCCACCACGTTGCTGCTGCTGCTGTGCCTCTGCCCGTGCACTGCCTCCTGCTGCCTGCACATCCTCCGCTGGCTGGGGTGCAGTCGTTGATGTGGCCACCCCTGCTAGACGTCCGACTCCCGACTGTGGCAGGGATGCCTCCTCCACCAGCCTGGCCGCACCGTCAGAAGCAGCTCCACAGGGCACCCAGGTGACTAATGGGTGGGAAGATGGCACGGAGGACGACTGGCGCAAAGGGGGTTCAGTTGAGGAGGGGGTCTGAGCAAGCCCCATCAAACAGAGGAATCCGGCCTGGGTGACCTGTCCCAGTAGGCCGACGCGGTCAACGAGCCATTCGAGATGACGTGCAGTCTCCTCATGAAAAGACTGCAGGTCTCCTCGTATGGCCTGTTGACGCAATGCCACACCAGTCAGGACAGGTTCAACCCGGACCCGGATAGCCACATCCGCAGACAGAGGAAGGCCAGTTGTCGTGAGCTCATCCCCTACCTGAAAACGGGTCTGGACGTAGGCATCCCTGCTGGTGCACGATGATGCAGTGACAGGATCAGGGATAGGATTGCACATATGCACCTCTGCGGCGACCTGTGCTGCCTCCTGTCCCTGGTCCTGCACTGCACCACTAGCACCAGTGGAATCCCCACCTCCAGACCCCGTCTCTGTTGCTTGCACGGCCTAGTCCTTCACCAAACCCCCCACCAACCTGGATGACTCTGTGCCATCTTCCCCCGTTGGGCCCTGTGGGGTCCCAGCTGCCCCTTCTGCTGCCGAGGAGTCCAACTCCGACCTCCGCCTCTTGGACCTCCCCCCGGCAGCTGCGGCCTGGGACGCGGCACCGGACTCCTCACTCCCCGACGAGATCACAACCTGGGAGGGGAGCCGGGCCTTGCGTCTCTGGCTGGCGGTGCGATCCCCGCCGCTGTGCTCCACAGCACCTTCTCCGCCCTCTTCATCAGTTGACGCTGCAGACAGGGAGAAATAAAACACAGGCATCAGGGCACTGTACAATGGACACATACACACATGACAGTTGCACATGAGTGGCATTGGCAAACCTCAGACATGGCATCACAATTGGCAACACACATGTCATTTCAACTTGCACACATGAGCCATACCACAGCCATATCGCAACTGCCAGCACCATCCATACACATACAACAGCATGAGCAGGCAAAGGTGAGCCAGACATCACATGCAATACAGGGAGTGCACTACACATGCATGCACACCACCACACTTGCATGCATGTGTACACCTCAGCCAACTGTCGCAGTGTTCAGATGGGCATCCATGTCACATCTGCCAATCAGGCTTCCACATCCCGCTGTCACATGCATCCATGTTGCATCACTGTTGCACCCTTGTCAAATACACACACATGCACATGTACACAGTGCTGATACATGCAGCTGAAAACAACATACATGCGTGACATCACGAACATGCCTACTTACATACACATTCATCCAAACATGTGTGCCCACACAACTGCATTTGGCATGCAAGCCTACACACACAAGCACCATCCATGTCTCACACATGACAGCCCTCGCATGTGTTAGCCTCATGGCCCTGTACACCCCCACCCATACTCGGCCCCATACAAACAGATGTGCAACCTGTACACTACTGGCACATCACCACACGCACAGCTTACAATCATGATGCATGTACACTTACCGCTCGACTCCAGACAGGTCTGCCTCTCAAGGACCTGGACGTTGAGCGCTGGGGATATGCGTTCCAGGACCCTCATCTGATCTTCTGACAAGTGGCCCGGCGCCCCTTAGCATCAGCTGCCTTCAAGAGGTGCCGGGCCTTGTTGAGGGTCCTGGACCTGAAGTCCTCCCAGCGCTTCTTGACATGTTGGAAGTCGCGGACTGCCACCCCCTCCGTGTTGATGGCAGTCACGATGTCCGTCCAGATCCGAGTCCGTCCTTCCTTGTCGGCACGCACACTTCCGAAGAGGGCATCATACTGCCCCAGGACTTGCTCCACCAGGACACCAACTTCCCTGGGACTGAAGCTGGTGCCTCTCTGGCCGGGGGTTGTCAGTGTGCCAGATGTTGCAGTGCCCGACATGACAACCCCAGAGGCAGGAGTGGGTGGGCAACTGGGTCCTGGGGCTGGGCTGTGGAGCGATGGAATCCCAGTCGGGAGTCTTCGGTTCCAGCAGGGGTGGTCACAGCAACAGCACCCCTGGCTGATGTACAGGCAGCAAATGGCAGGGCACGTGGGCAGCAGGCAGTCAGGCAGCAGCAGATGGCAGGTGGGAGCGTGCTCAGGGATCTGTGGGGCAGTAAATCGGCTCTCTGGGCAGGAGCGTGGTCTTCCATGTGCTTACGTGTGGCCAGCTTGATACGAAGTGATTTGGCATGTGAAAATCCTGCACGTCTGCGTGTAATTCGAGGAAAGGCCCTTAGCGCGTCTGCACGCATACGCGATTTCATTGGCCCAAAGGACCCCATGCGCAGCTATGACGTCACGCGCATGGCCGTAGAGAATGGCGCGTGTAAAAAAAAAGATACACGTCCGAGTGTCAAAGCGTGTAATTGGTGGAAATGGCCTCATCGCGTATGCGCGTCTGTGACGTGTCTATAAAAGGTACGTGTAGAACGCCATTTCCTTGTACGTGCTTTTCGTGGAGAGCGAGTGGGTGAAATCTGTACTTCTTGTCGGTTCAGACGCGATTTACTTCACGTCGTTTCAAGTTCGTACTCCCTGTTACCTCTGACAGCTTTTCCTCTTTTTCCTGGGCTTGTTTCCTCACACAGCGTTTCCTTCTACTGTTGTCCTGTCTCCTCAGACAGCGTACAATTCTTCTTTTGGCGGGGGTGTTGCCAACACGCACACGCGCATATTTTTCACGCTTTTGTTCCTGGCAGACGGTGAGTCGCGCACGTATTTAACATCTGTGCTTGCCCCGTGTGTCGCATACCCCTTCAGAGGTCATTCTAGGCTACGTGTGACACGCATACGTTCATTCTTGTGTTTCTGGGTGCCACAGCGTAGTGCAGGTTTATTTTTCCACACACGTGGTCTAGGAGGGGTTGCGTGCACCTTACTTCCCTATTTTGGGGTGCCTGTGCGTTGCGTGACCCGTCATCTTTCCCCAGGGGTGACATGCAGCCTTGCTAGAGCACTAGGGTACGATTACCATCTGGTACCTAACCCCTTTGACCCCCAATTGCCCAGGACAATAGTTCACAGTGACTCCCATACGCACAATAACATCAGTGCCATGGCTGGGAGGCGAACAAGCCGTAAGGGTGGCAAAGGTGGCCGAGCCCAAGTAGTGGCCATGGTGGATCCGGTAGGGGACATGGCTGTGACTTGCAGGGTGCCCCTAGCCCCCCATGTGTGGAGGAGCAGTCAGGGACACCCATGCCCCCCCCTGGTTGAGGGTAACGCAGCTGACACCATCCATGCTCAGCCCTTGTTGGACCAGCCCACTGTGGAACCAGACCTGGCACAGGGTGACTCCATGGCTGACTTCCAGGTCAGCAGGTCTAGGCTACGTGCGCCGGTGCACGTTGGTGTCATCAGGCCACGTGGATCAGGGGCAGCTAGGTCATCTGGTGTCCCGATAGGCAGGCTGGGGAGGCTGCAGGGGCAGCTGCGGCTCCATCCACCCCACCTCTCACACACCCAGCCAGGACAGTGTCGGTCCAAGTCCATCCTGCTGACATTCCCCCTGACACCATCACACTTGAGCTAATGCCTGCACCAACTCCCATGCTGAGTGTGCAATCCCACTCTCCTAGTACAGAGTCCACCGGGGCTCCTGTCCCTAGTGTCCAGAGCGGCGTAGGACACTCAGGATCCCCACCACCTTCCAAGCGGAAGAGGAAGAGTGCTCGTCCAGTAGAGGCTGATGCCCCAGACACGGCTACACAGTCCGGCCCGTCAAGGAAGCCCAGCTTCAATGAGGCCAAACTGAATGCACTTGTAGAGTATGTGTCCGCATATGACCGCGAAATGGTGATTGTTGCAGGATCCAAGACCACACCTGCACAACGTCAGGCACACTGGCAGACCATTGCGGACATCATAAGTGCCCTTGGAATCGTGAGGCACACAGCTACTGAATGCTACAAGCGCTGGAATGACCTGAAGCGCAGGGCAAAGAATAAGCTGGCCTCAAGTCATGCCACTACTCTAGTGACTAGAGGTGGGTCTCCAGCAGAGGACATATAACTCACTCCACATGAGCAGGTTGCTGGGACCTACATCACAGAGGGACAGATACAAGGCGTGGGAGAACTGGCAGATTACGAGGCATTGTCCGGTGAGTGCACATGCATGTGTGTGTGTCATCCATGTGCATGGTGTGTGTGTGAGGGCTTCTGTTTGGGTGCCAGGTGAGGGTGTGTGTGCCTGAGTGGTTTGGGTCACCCATGTGCCTCATCCAATACATTCTGTGCACCAGCATTTGGGTATAGCAGTATCCCTTCTGCCAACATTAGACATCCAGCCCAACACCACGCCAGTTGCCCTTGAAGTGTCATCTTGCCACAACATTGTTGCTTATTTTCCTCTGTTTATTCAGGCATTCAGGCAGATTGTTTGCATACCACCACTTTTACTAGGCATTTCGCATTTCTCAGTCCTATTGTCACATGTCTGACATGGCTATGGTACAGTGGACTGGCTTTGTTTCCTGGACATGATTTGTTTAGACATGTCCCTGTGCTGTAGGACCATTTTGGACTGGCAGCTCCAGGTTAAACATTTGAACCATTTCAATGAAAAAATCAATTTCATGAGCAAACTAGACTGAATGAAAAATTGGTGCCCTCCTCTCCCTCTTCACTTTATGGCTAGGGGACATGCCATCTGTGTGATGGCATGTGTATTTGACCTGCCAATCACAGGCCAATGTGTGATGCCACTGCTAGGCAGCATGCAGCAAATGTGTTCATCTTCCATCTTGGTGTCATCAATGTGTGCCATCTGCCTCCCCTTCACACGCAGTGACGGTGCATGCATGGGAGGGTTTTAGTCATGTGGGACATGTGTCAATCAAGTACTGTTTCTGTAGCTTCTCAGCCCTAATTGTGTGCCATAGTGCTAATGCCTGTTTCCATTTGTTTTCTTTCATGTCTTTGCAGGGGATGATGCACTTGATACTGCTGGGGTTGTGGAGATGGTGCAGACCCAGGAGGGGTCTCAGGCCCGACCGACCACCAGTGAGGGACGTGGTGTGGTGGTGGGTGAGAACCCACAACTGCTGCAGGCTGTGCTCTCAAGGGGTGTCTCTGGCTGCACCTCCCCCGAGCTGTATTCAGGTGTCGATTCAGATGATGAGGCCTATGTGCCGTCGCAGGTGAGTGTTCCTGGGAGGGATTCTGTTCTGTCCGACCCACCTGCACCAGGGTTAGAACCTTCAATGGGGATGTCAGTGTTGGCAGGTACGCCTTTGGTGGTTACGGATGCAGGGTCACACTCCGCAACATCTGATCCTGTTCCTGGGCCAGCAGATCAGAGGGGGAATGCAGTCCTGCAGCCTCAGGCAGTGCCGGCACAGCAAGGCGCAGTTCGCCTTGCCCCAGACAGGTGTGGTGCTCGCCGACGTGGTGGCCGTACACCACCTGGCAATACCGCATGGGAGCAATCCATATACGGTATGGCAACCCAACAGGTAGCATCATCAGAGATGATGGCTCAGGCCATGGATAGGGTGGCCACTTCCATTGTCCCCCCCGAAAGGCTGATGGAGCGACTACAGCAGGCAACAGACTTCATCTGCCAGTCACACAGGGAGGACATGTTGGCATCCGACAGGGACAGGCGGGCGACCCTGGCGCCTCTGCGGGAAGCCATTTCCATAGAGTCCCAGGGCCACAGGGAAGCCCTGAGGGTGGAACTCCTTCACCTCAGGACGCCTCTTGTTGAGCTTGAGGCTTCAGCAAACAGAAGGACAGAACAGCAGCTGGAGCGTCTCACACGTACGCTCTCAGCTGAGATGCAGGCAACTAGGGCGGAGGTTCGGGCATCCTGTGAGTTGTTGCATGGGGACCTACGCACAATTATCCTCCAGAATGAGACCTTCCACACCCGCATGCTTGCTGCCATGGAGGACCAGACTAGGGCTTTGCGTGGGCTGCCTCCCATAGTGCCACCACCTCCTGATGCAGCTGCAGAGGGTGACGAGAGCGACAGCAGTGATTCTCTCACAATAGGATAGCTGTGCAGGCCATGAGCCCATGGAGGTGTTTTTTTTCCGCCAGATCCACACAGGTGGGTTTTGGTGTGCACCCTGTCCTCGGACCTCCTGGGTGGCCTCTCCCACCTCCCCCCCGGGCCCATTCATGGCCATTGTTTATTTTTTTTTTATTTCTTTTTTGTTTTTTGGACAGTGTGTTGCCTTGTGTGGCTCCCGTGGGCATTCGCTGTATTGTGGCTGGGCACATGCAGGCTTGTCATGAATTTGGTTCAGATGCTTGGGTTTGTGTGACACACACTCCTCCTGCTTCCCGTTTCCATGGGCTTGCAAAGGGTGTGCCCAAGTGACATTGACGTACATGGTGACGTTGGACTCCCATTTGATGTGTGGGCAGTCTGTAGTCAATACTGTGTAAAGCAAAAACAAAGAGGTGATGGCTGGAAGGTTTAGAATGAATCTTAACCACTGGCAATGCTCTGGGCAACCCTCCAGACCACCGTCCTTCGCCTGCCAAGCCATTACAGAAGGGGAAAGACCATATGCAAATCAGGCTTGGCCACACCCCAAAAGGGGCAGTCCAGCCCGAACTGCTAGGCCACATCCCTTCTGCACGAGACCACAAGCATCCCCAAACATGTTTCGCCCTTGTTGGGGCTCATCAGTGAGGAGTAGCCTGGGTCTCTAGGCCCAGCAGGCACGGGACCCACGTCTGAGCCTACCCGTCCCACTCGGGGTGGCAAAGCAAAAACAAAGAGGTGAGGGCTGGAAGGTTTAGAATGAATCTTAACCACTGGCAATGCTCTGGGCAACCCTCCAGACCACCGTTCTTTGCCTGCCAAGCCATTACAGAAGGGGAAAGACCATATGCAAATCAGGCTTGGCCGCACCCCAAAAGGTGCAGTCCAGCCCGAACTGCTAGGCCACATCCCTTCTGCACGAGACCACAAGCATCCCCAAACATGTTTCGCCCTTGTTGGGGCTCGTCAGTGAGGAGTAGCCTGGGTCTCTAGGCCCAGCAGGCACAGGACCCACGTCTGGGCATACCCGTCCCACTCGGGGTGGCAAAGCAAAAACAAAGAGGTGATGGCTGGAAGGTTTAGAATGAATCTTCACCACTGGCAATGCTCTGGGCAACCCTCCAGACCACCGTCCTTCGCCTGCCAAGCCATTACAGAAGGGGAAAGACCATATGCAAATCAGGCTTGGCCCCACCCCAAAAGGGGCAGTCCAGCCCGAACTGCTAGGCCACATCCCTTCTGCACGAGACCACAAGCATCCCCAAACATGTTTCGCCCTTGTTGGGGCTCATCAGTGAGGAGTAGCCTGGGTCTCTAGGCCCAGCAGGCTCGGGGCCCATGTCTGGGCATACCCGTCCCACTCGGGTGGCAAAGCAAAAACAAAGAGGTGATGGCTGGAAGGTTTAGAATGAATCTTAACAACTGGCAATGCTCTGGGCAACCCTCCAGACCACTATTCTTCACCTGCCAAGCCATTACAGAAGGGGAAAGACCATATGCAAATCAGGCTTGTCCCCACCCCAAAAGGGGCAGTCCAGCCCAAACTGCTAGGCCACATCCCTTCTGCATGAGACCACAAGCATCCCCAAACATGTTTCGCCCTTGTTGGGGCTCATCAGTGAGGAGTAGCCTGGGTCTCTAGGCCCAGCAGGCACGGGACCCACGTCTGGGCATACCCGTCCCACTCGGGGTGGCAAAGCAAAAACAAAGAGGTGATGGCTGGGAGGTTTAGAATGAATCTTAACCACTGGCAATGCTCTGGGCAACCCTCCAGACCACCGTTCTTCGCCTGCCAAGCCATTACAGAAGGGGAAAGACCATATGCAAATCAGGCTTGGCCCCACCCCAAAAGGGGCAGTCCAGCCCGAACTGCTAGGCCACATCCCTTCTGCACGAGACCACAAGCATCCCCAAACATGTTTCGCCATTGTTGGGGCACATCAGTGAGGAGTAGCCTGGGTCTCTAGGCCCAGCAGGCACGGGAACCACGTCTGGGCATACTGGTCCCACTCGGGGTGGCAAAGCAAAAACAAAGAGGTGATGGCTGGAAGGTTTAGAATGAATCTTAACCACTGGCAATGCTCTGGGCAACCCTACAGACCACCGTTCTTCACCTGCCAAGCCATTACAGAAGGGGAAAGACCATATGCAAATCAGGCTTGGCCCCACCCCAAAAGGGGCAGTCCAGCCCGAACTGTTAGGCCACATCCCTTCTGCACGAGACCACAAGCATCCCCAAACATGTTTCACCCTTGTTGGGGACATTCATAGTGCATATTTTTGTTGTATTGTATACTGCATGGTGTATTGATATGTGCCTCTGCATCCATCTCATCCTCCTAATTTGCTGGTCCATTTCTCATGTCTTCACAAGGCAGTCTACCTTGGAACTGGAGTCCATGTTGTAAGCAGTGCACCTACACTCTTGCGTGGCGCTAACACTGTATACTTGGAAGTGTTCGAAGTGCTGGCATTATCAGGTAGTGAGGCTACCAATTTTTTAAGTCTGTAATGTCATGTTTAAGGTAGGTTGGAGGTTGTGTAGGTGATTGATATTCTTGGTAAGTATTTGGTAATGTGTGTTGTAGGTCCTGCATTACTGTGAGCATTTCATGTGTGGCCAGTTTCCATTAGGGACACTGTAGTTGGTGACACTTGGGGCATGTTGTGGGGATTAATTTGTTTGCTCTCACATTGCATGACATGCCATGTTGTGTTGTGTGGCCGTGCCGAGGAGGGGTTGGGTGACATGGCACTGTTCTCATGTAGTATTTTGCAAGTGGGTATTCATTTCTGCAGCATGGAAGTGTGTCTTTTGATGACACTGCATTGGTGGTGTTTGTGTAGGTAGGGATGCACACATTGTGACACTTCCACATGAACAATCTCAGAATGCTATGGTTCTGACAGTTGACTGTCCCTTTGTTCATCATAATTGTCAGGTCGAGTCATCATTGCTTATCAGATGGTATGTGCCAGGGCTATGTGCACTCCACAGGGGTGTGATTTCTATGTGAAGTAATTAGCCACCAGCTGCGTACGGGCTGCCTCACCCGTGCCCTTTCCCCTCCCATGCGCAGCGGGCGTGCATGTGTTTGGGAATGTGGGGGCACCACCATGTCCACCGCCAGGCCCCGGCCTGTTGCAACATTGTGCAGGACACATGCTGCCACTATGATCCTGCACACTACTGGGGGCGCATATAACAGCTGCCCGCCAGAACGGTGAAGGGAGCGAAAGCGTGACTTCAGCACTCCGAATGAGCGCTCCACTATGCCCCGGGTTGCAATATGGGCTGTGTTGTATCTTACCTCGGGAGGCGTGATGGGGTTCCGAATTGGCGTCATCATGTGGGTGCTCAGAGGGTAGGCACTGTCCCCTGGTGAGGAGGTGATGGGTATCATTAGTGGGGTAGTGACATAACTCTGCATCTGACATGCATGCATGTGCAGTGGCATTCATACTCACCAAGCAGCAATGTATCGCCATGCCGCCCAGCTTCTAGGTCCCGGTTTAGGGTAGACATTCGGTAAATGAAGCTGTCGTGGGTGGACCCTGGATAGTTGGCATATACTGAGGTGATGATTCCCTTGGCATTACATACTACCTGCACGTTGATGGAATGCCAGTGCTTGCGGTTCCTATAGATGTGCTCAGATGCCCTGGGGGACGTAGTGCCACATGGGTGCAGTCAATGGCACCTAGCACTTTGGGGAATTGTGCCACACTGTAGAAATCCAGGGCGGCAGCCTGCCTTTCTGCAGGTGTCCTGGGCAGGTATATGTGCCTGCGGACTGATGGGTGTGCAGTGATGATGTTCAAGACCTGGTGTAGGCAGCGTGACTGTGTGGCCTGTGACACCCCACCCACTATGGCACTTGTCCGCTGAAATGATCCAGTGGCCAAGAAGTGCAGTACATTAAAGACCTTCTCCAGGGGGCTGAGTGCTTGGGAGCACAGGGTGGGTGATGTGAGGTCACCCTCCCACTCACTGACCAGGTCCAGTATTATGTGTGGTGGAAACCTGTACCTCCCATACACCTGGTCATCAGGCATCCCAAAAAGGCTGGTTCTGGGAGTGAAAATTCGGGCACTCACTATCCTCCTCCTCCTCCTTTGGTAACCCATGGCCACTGCTGCTAGGAACGGTATATTCATCCTGGCGTCTGAGCTTGTTTGTTGCTTGCGCGCACTTTTATGCTGCGCGGGTCGACGTACGCCTGCTTCATGCTGGCGTACGTGTTTCAGGATTGGACCATTTATTTTTCGGCGCGTTGTAGGCGACCGTGTGAATCTTCCCGCCCACCCCAGGAATACACGTAACATGCTCTCCCAGGCCCAGTCGCAAGTAAATATTCCCGCCCACCCCTGGAATACACGTGCCCCACTCTCACAGGCCCAGTCGCGTGTGGAAGTTCACGCGCACACCGAAATACACGTACCCTGCAAAATCGCGTGTGAAACTTCACACGCACCCCGAAATACACGTACCCAGGGCAATCGCGTGTGGAACTTCCCGCCAACCCCATAATACACGTAGCCTGCTGGTATCGCGTGGGAGACTACCCGCGCACCCCAGGAATACACGTACCCAGGCAAATTGCACGGCTGGGGGGTGGGGGTGATGGGAGACATGAGTGGGGGCCTGGTGGAGGGTGCCCTGCACTGCTGGGGGGTGGGGGTGATGGGAGACATGAGTGGGGGCCTGGTGGAGGGTGCCCCTGGATGCTGGTGGGTGGGGGTGATGGGACACATGAGTTGGACATGAGTGGGGGCCTGGTGGAGGGTACCCCTGGGGGGTGGGGGTGCAGGGGGACATGTGTGGGGGCCTGGTGGAGGGTGCCCTGCACTGCTGGGGGGTGGGGGTGATGGGAGACATGAGTGGGGGCCTGGTGGAGGGTGCCCCTGGATGCTGGTGGGTGGGGGTGATGGGACACATGAGTTGGACATGAGTGGGGGCCTGGTGGAGGGTGCCCCTGGATGCTGGTGGGTGGGGGTGCAGGGGGACATGTGTGGGGGCCTGGTGGAGGGTGCCCTGCACTGCTGGGGGGTGGGGGTGATGGGAGACATGAGTGGGGGCCTGGTGGAGGGTGCCCCTAGATGCTGGGGGGTGGGGGTGATGGGAGACATGAGTTGGACATGAGTGGGGGCCTGGTGGAGGGTGCCCTGCACTGCTGGCGGGTGGGGGTGATGGAAGACATGAGTGGGGGCCTGGTGGAGGGTGCCCCTAGATGCTGGGGGGGGGGTGGGGGTGATGGGAGACATGATGTGGACATAAGTGGGGGCCTGGTGGAGGGTGCCCTGCACTGCTGGGGGGTGGGGTTGATGGGAGACATGAGTGGGGGCCTTGTGGAGGGTGCCCCTAGATGCTGGGGGGTGGGGGTGATGGGAGACATGAGTGGGGGCCTGGTGGAGGGTGCCCCTGGATGCTGGGGGGTGGGGGTGCTGGGAGACATGAGTTGGACATGAGTGGGGGCCTGGTGGAGAGTGCCCTGCACTGCTGGGGGGTGGGGGTGATGGGAGACATGAGTGGGGGCCTGGTGGAGGGTGCCCCTAGATGCTGGGGGCTGGGGGTGATGGGAGACATCAGTGGGGGCCTGGTGGAGGGTGCCCCTGGATGCTGGGGGGTGGGGGTGCTGGGAGACATGAGTTGGACATGAGTGGGGGCCTGGTGGAGGGTGCCCTGCACTGCTGGGGGGTGGGGTGATGGGGGACATGAGTGGGAGCCTGGTGGAGGGTGCCCCTAGATGTGGGGGGGGGGGGGTGGGGGTGATGGGAGACATGAGTGGGGGCCTGGTGGAGGGTGCCCCTGGATGCTGGGGGGTGGGGGTGCTGGGAGACATGAGTTGGACATGAGTGGGGGCCTGGTGGAGGGTGCCCCTGGATGCTGGGGGGTGGAGGTGCAGGGGGACATGTGTGGGGGCCTGGTGGAGGGTGCCCTGCACTGCTGGGGGGTGGGGGTGATGGGAGACATGAGTGGGGGCCTGGTGGAGGGTGCCCCTGGATGCTGGTGGGTGGGGGTGATGGGACACATGAGTTGGACATGAGTGGGGGCCTGGTGGAGGGTGCCCCTGGATGCTGGGGGGTGGGGGTGCAGGGGGACATGTGTGGGGGCCTGGTGGAGGGGGCCCTGCACTGCTGGGGGGTGGGGGTGATGGGAGACATGAGTGGGGGCCTGGTGGAGGGTGCCCCTAGATGCTGAGGGGTGGGGGTGATGGGAGACATGAGTGGGGCCTGGTGGAGGGTGCCCTGCACTGCTGGGGTGTGGGGGTGATGGGAGACATGAGTGGGGGCCTGGTGGAGGGTGCCCCTGGATGCTGGGGGGTGGGGGGTGCAGTGGGACATGTGTGGGGGCCTGGTGGAGGGTGCCCTGCACTGCTGGGGGGTGGGGGTGATGGGAGACATGAGTGGGGCCTGGTGGAGGGTGCCCCTGGATGCTGGGGGTGCAGGGGGACATGTGTGGGGGCCTGGTGGAGGGTGCCCCTAGATGCTGGGGGGTGGGGGTGATGGGAGACATGAGTGGGGGCCTGGTGGAGGGTGCCCTGCACTGCTGGGAGGTGGGGGTGATGGGAGATATGAGTGGGGGCCTGGTGGAGGGTGCCCTGCACTGCTGGGGGTGGGGGTGATGGGAGACATGAGTTGGGGCCTGGTGGAGGGTGCCCCTGGATGCTGGTGGGTGGGGGTGATGGGACACATGAGTTGGACATGAGTGGGGGCCTGGTGGAGGGTGCCGCTGGATGCTGGGGGGTGGGGGTGCAGGGGGACATGTGTGGGGGCCTGGTGGATGGTGCCCTTCACTGCTGGGGGTGGGGGTGATGGGAGACATGAGTGGGGGCCTGGTGGAGGGTGCCCCTAGATGCTGAGGGGTGGGCGTGATGGGAGACATTAGTGGGGGCCTGGTGGAGGGTGCCCTGAACTGCTGGGGGGTGGGGGTGATGGGAGACATGAGTGGGGGCCTGGTGGAGGGTGCCCCTGGATGCTGGGGGGTGGGGGGTGCAGGGGGACATGTGTGGGGGCCTGGTGGATGGTGCCCTTCACTGCTGGGGGGTGGGGGTGATGGGAGACGAGTGGGGGCCTGGTGGAGGGTGCCCCTAGATGCTGAGGGGTGGGGGTGATGGGAGCCATTAGTGGGGGCCTGGTGGAGGGTGCCCTGCACTGCTGGGGGGTGGGGGTGATGGGAGACATGAGTGGGGGCCTGGTGGAGGGTGCCCCTGGATGCTGGTGGGTGGGGGTGATGGGACACATGAGTTGGACATGAGTGGGGGCCTGGTGGAGGGTACCCCTGGGGGGTGGGGGTGCAGGGGGACATGTGTGGGGGCCTGGTGGATGGTACCCTTCACTGCTGGGGGGTGGGGGTGATGGGAGACATGAGTGGGGGCCTGGTGGAGGGTGCCCCTAGATGCTGAGGGGTGGGGGTGATGGGAGACATTAGTGGGGGCCTGGTGGAGGGTGCCCTGCACTGCTGGGGGGTGGGGGTGATGGGAGACATGAGTGGGGGCCTGGTGGAGGGTGCCCCTGGATGCTGGTGGGTGGGGGTGATGGGACACATGAGTTGGACATGAGTGGGGGCCTGGTGGAGGGTACCCCTGGGGGTGGGGGTGCAGGGGGACATGTGTGGGGGCCTGGTGGAGGGTGCCCTGCACTGCTGGGGGGTGGGGGTGATGGGAGACATGAGTGGGGGCCTGGTGGAGGGTGCCCCTGGATGCTGGTGGGTGGGGGTGATGGGACACATGAGTTGGACATGAGTGGGGGCCTGGTGGAGGGTGCCCCTGGATGCTGGTGGGTGTGGGTGCAGGGGGACATGTGTGGGGGCCTGGTGGAGGGTGCCCTGCACTGCTGGGGGGTGGGGGTGATGGGAGACATGATTGGGGGCCTGGTGGAGGGTGCCCCTAGATGCTGGGGGGTGGGGGTGATGGGAGACATGAGTTGGACATGGGTGGGGGCCTGGTGGAGGGTGCCCTGCACTGCTGGGGGGTGGGGGTGATGGAAGACATGAGTGGGGGCCTGGTGGAGGGTGCCCCTAGATGCTGGGGGGTGGGGGTGATGGGAGACATGAGTTGGACATAAGTGGGGGCCTGGTGGAGGGTGCCCTGCACTGCTGGGGGGTGGGGTTGATGGGAGACATGAGTGGGGGCCTTGTGGAGGGTGCCCCTAGATGCTGGGGGGTGGGGGTGATGGGAGACATGAGTGGGGGCCTGGTGGAGGGTGCCCCTGGATGCTGGGGAGTGGGGGTGCTAGGAGACATGAGTTGGACATGAGTGGGGGCCTGGTGGAGGGTGCCCTGCACTGCTGGGGGGTGGGGGTGATGGGAGACATGAGTGGGGGCCTGGTGGAGGGTGCCCCTAGATGCTGGGGCCTGGGGGTGATGGGAGACATCAGTAGGGGCCTGGTGGAGGGTGCCCCTGGATGCTGGGTGGTGGGGGTGCTGGGAGACATGAGTTGGGCATGAGTGGGGGCCTGGTGGAGGGTGCCCTGCACTGCTGGGGGGTGGGGTGATGGGGGACATGAGTGGGGGCCTGGTGGAGGGTGCCCCTAGATGTGGGGTGGGGGGTGGGGGTGATGGGAGACATGAGTGGGGGCCTGGTGGAGGGTGCCCCTGGATGCTGGGGGGTGGGGGTGCTGGGAGACATGAGTTGGACATGAGTGGGGGGCTGGTGGAGGGTGCCCCTGGATGCTGGGGGGTGGAGGTGCAGGGGGACATGTGTGGGGGCCTGGTGGAGGGTGCCCTGCACTGCTGGGGGGTGGGGGTGATGGGAGACATGAGTGGGGGCCTGGTGGAGGGTGCCCCTGGATGCTGGTGGGTGGGGGTGATGGGACACATGAGTTGGACATGAGTGGGGGCCTGGTGGAGGGTGCCCCTGGATGCTGGGGGGTGGGGGTGCAGGGGGACATGTGTGGGGGCCTGGTGGAGGGTGCCCTGCACTGCTGGGGGGTGGGGGTGATGGGAGACATGAGTGGGGGCCTGGTGGAGGGTGCCCCTAGATGCTGAGGGGTGGGGGTGATGGGAGACATGAGTGGGGGCCTGGTGGAGTGTGCCCTGCACTGCTGGGGGGTGGGGGTGATGGGAGACATGAGTGGGGGCCTGGTGGAGGGTGCCCCTGGATGCTGGGGGGTGGGGGGTGCAGTGGGACATGTGTGGGGGCCTGGTGGAGGGTGCCCTGCACTGCTGGGGGGTGGGGGTGATGGGAGACATGAGTGGGGCCTGGTGGAGGGTGCCCCTGTATGCTGGGGGTGGGGGTGCAGGGGGACATGTGTGGGGGCCTGGTGGAGGGTGCCCCTAGATGCTGGGGGGTGGGGGTGATGGGAGACATGAGTTGGACATGAGTGGGGGCCTGGTGGAGGGTGCCCTGCACTGCTGGGAGGTGGGGGTGATGGGAGACATGAGTGGGGGCCTGGTGGAGGGTGCCCTGCACTGCTGGGGGTGGGGGTGATGGGAGACATGAGTGGGGGCCTGGTGGAGGGTGCCCCTGGATGCTGGTGGGTGGGGGTGATGGGACACATGAGTTGGACATGAGTGGGGGCCTGGTGGAGGGTGCCCCTGGATGCTGGGGGGTGGGGGTGCAGGGGGACATGTGTGGGGGCCTGGTGGATGGTGCCCTTCACTGCTGGGGGGTGGGGGTGATGGGAGACATGAGTGGGGGCCTGGTGGAGGGTGCCCCTAGATGCTGAGGGGTGGGGGTGATGGGAGACATTAGTGGGGGCCTGGTGGAGGGTGCCCTGCACTGCTGGGGGTGGGGGTGATGGGAGACATGAGTGGGGGCCTGGTGGAGGGTGCCCCTGGATGCTGGTGGGTGGGGGTGATGGGACACATGAGTTGGACATGAGTGGGGGCCTGGTGGAGGGTACCCCTGGGGGGTGGGGGTGCAGGGGGACATGTGTGGGGGCCTGGTGGATGGTGCCCTTCACTGCTGGGGGTGGGGGTGATGGGAGACATGAGTGGGGGCCTGGTGGAGGGTGCCCCTAGATGCTGAGGGGTGGGGGTGATGGGAGACATTAGTGGGGGCCTGGTGGAGGGTGCCCTGCACTGCTGGGGGGTGGGGGTGATGGGAGACATGAGTGGGGGCCTGGTGGAGGGTGCCCCTGGATGCTGGTGGGTGGGGGTGATGGGACACATGAGTTGGACATGAGTGGGGGCCTGGTGGAGGGTACCCCTGGGGGTGGGGGTGCAGGGGGACATGTGTGGGGGCCTGGTGGAGGGTGCCCTGCACTGCTGGGGGGTGGGGTGAAGGGAGACATGAGTGGGGGCCTGGTGGAGGGTGCCCCTGGATGCTGGTGGGTGGGGGTGATGGGACACATGAGTTGGACATGAGTGGGGGCCTGGTGGAGGGTGCCCCTGGATGCTGGTGGGTGTGGGTGCAGGGGGACATGTGTGGGGGCCTGGTGGTGGGTGCCCTGCACTGCTGGGGGTGGGGGTGATGGGAGACATGAGTGGGGGCCTGGTGGAGGGTGCCCCTAGATGCTGGGGGGTGGGGGTGATGGGAGACATGAGTTGGACATGAGTGGGGGCCTGGTGGAGGGTGCCCTGCACTGCTGGGGGGTGGGGGTGATGGAAGACATGAGTGGGGGCCTGGTGGAGGGTGCCCCTAGATGCTGGGGGGTGGGGGTGATGGGAGACATGAGTTGGACATGAGTGGGGGCCTGGTGGAGGGTGCCCTGCACTGCTGGGGGGTGGGGTTGATGGGAGACATGAGTGGGGGCCTTGTGGAGGGTGCCCCTAGATGCTGGGGGGTGGGGGTGATGGGAGACATGAGTGGGGGCCTGGTGGAGGGTGCCCCTGGATGCTGGGGGGTGGGGGTGCTAGGAGACATGAGTTGGACATGAGTGTGGGCCTGGTGGAGGGTGCCCTGCACTGCTGGGGGGTGGGGGTGATGGGAGACATGAGTGGGGGCCTGGTGGAGGGTGCCCCTGGATGCTGGGGGGTGGGGGTGCTGGGAGACATGAGTTGGACATGAGTGGGGGCCCGGTGGAGGGTGCCCTGCACTGCTGGGGGGTGGGGTGATGGGGGACATGAGTGGGGGCCTGGTGGAGGGTGCCCCTAGATGTGGGGGGGTGGGGGTGATGGGAGACATGAGTGGGGGCCTGATGGAGGGTGCCCCTGGATGCTGGGGGGTGGGGGTGCTGGGAGACATGAGTTGGACATGAGTGGGGGCCTGGTGGAGGGTGCCCCTGGATGCTGGGGGGTGGAGGTGCAGGGGGACATGTGTGGGGGCCTGGTGGAGGGTGCCCTGCGCTGCTGGGGGGTGGGGGTGATGGGAGACATGAGTGGGGGCCTGGTGGAGGGTGCCCCTGGATGCTGGTGGGTGGGGGTGATGGGACACATGAGTTGGACATGAGTGGGGGCCTGGTGGAGGGTGCCCTGCACTGCTGGGGGGTGGGGGTGATGGAAGACATGAGTGGGGGCCTGGTGGAGGGTGCCCCTGGATGCTGGGGGGTGGGGGTGCAGGGGGACATGTGTGGGGGCCTGGTGGAGGGTGACCTGCACTGCTGGGGGGTGGGGGTGATGGGAGTCATGAGTGGGGGCCTGGTGGAGGGTTCCCCTAGATGCTGAGGGGTGGGGGTGATGGGAGACATGAGTGGGGGCCTGGTGGAGGGTGCCCTGCACTGCTGGGGGGTGGGGGTGATGGGAGACATGAGTGGGGGCCTGGTGGAGGGTGCCCCTGGATGCTGGGGGTGGGGGGTGCAGTGGGACATGTGTGGGGGCCTGGTGGAGGGTGCCCTGCACTGCTGGGGTGTGGGGGTGATGGGAGACATGAGTGGGGCCTGGTGGAGGGTGCCCCTGGATGCTGGGGGTGGGGGTGCAGGGGGACATGTGTGGGGGCCTGGTGGAGGGTGCCCCTAGATGCTGGGGGGTAGGGGTGATGGGAGACATGAGTTGGACATGAGTGGGGGCCTGGTGGAGGGTGCCCTGCACTGCTGGGAGGTGGGGGTGATGGGAGACATGAGTGGGGGCCTGGTGGAGGGTGCCCTGCACTGGTGGGGGTGATGCGAGACATGAGTGGGGGCCTGGTGGAGGGTGCCCCTGGATGCTGGTGGGTGGGGGTGATGGGACACATGAGTTGGACATGAGTGGGGGCCTGGTGGAGGGTGTCCCTGGATGCTGGGGGGTGGGGGTGCAGGGGGACATGTGTGGGGGCCTGGTGGATGGTGCCCTTCACTGCTGGGGGGTGGGGGTGATGGGAGACATGAGTGGGGGCCTGGTGGAGGGTGCCCCTAGATGCTGAGGGGTGGGGGTGATGGGAGACATGAGTGGGGGCCTGGTGGAGGGTGCCCCTGGATGCTGGGGGTGGGGGTGATGGGAGACATGAGTTGGACATGAGTGGGGGCCTGGTGGAGGGTGCCCCTAGATGCTGGGGGGTGGGGGTGATGGGAGACATGAGTTGGACATGAGTGGGGGCCTGGTGGAGGGCGCCCTGCACTGCTGGGAGGTGGGGGTGATGGGAGACATGAGTGGGGGCCTGGTGGAGGGTGCCCCTAGATGCTGGGGGGTGGGGGTGATGGGAGACATGAGTGGGGGCCTGGTGGAAGGTGCCCCTGAATGCTGGGGGTGGGGGTGCAGGGGGACATGTGTGGGGGCCTGGTGGAGGGTGCCCTGCACCGCTGGGGGTTGGGGGTGATGGGAGACATGAGTGGGGGCCTGGTGGAGGGTGCCCCTGGATGCTGGTGGGTGGGGGTGATGGGACACATGAGTTGGACATGAGTGGGGGCCTGGTGGAGGGTGCCCCTGGATGCTGGGGGGTGGGGGTGCAGGGGGACATGTGCGGGGGCCTGGTGGAGGGTGCTCTGCACTGCTGGGGGGTGGGGGTGATAGGAGACATGAGTGGGGGCCTGGTGGAGGGTTCCCCTGGATGCTGGTGGGTGGGGGTGATGGGACACATGAGTTGGACATGAGTGGGGGCCTGGTGGAGGGTGCCCTGCACTGCTGGGGGGTGGTGGTGCAGGGGGACATGTGTGGGGGCCTGGTGGAGGGTGCCCTGCACTGCTGGGTGTGGGGGTGCAGGGGGACATGAGTGGGGGCCTGGTGGAGGGTGCACCGGCTGCAGGGGGGTGGTGGTGATAGGAGACATGAGTGGGGGCCTGGTGGAGGGTTCCCCTGGATGCTGGTGGGTGGGGGTGATGGGACACATGAGTTGGACATGAGTGGGGGCCTGGTGGAGGGTGCCCTGCACTGCTGGGGGGTGGTGGTGCAGGGGGACATGTGTGGGGGCCTGGTGGAGGGTGCCCTGCACTGCTGGGTGTGGGGGTGCAGGGGGACATGAGTGGGGGCCTGGTGGAGGGTGCACCGGCTGCAGGGGGGTGGTGGTGCAGGGGGACATGAGTGGGGGCCTGGTGGAGGGTGCCCTGCACTGCTGGGGGGTGGGGGTGATGGGAGACATGAGTGGGGGCCTGGTGGAGGGTGCCCCTGGATGCTGGTGGGTGGGGGTGCAGGGGGACATGAGTGGGGGCCTGGTGGAGGGTGCCCCACAGTGCTGGGGGGTGGGGGTGCTGGGAGACATGTGTTGGTGATCTGTAGTGCAAGGTGACATGTGGGTTGGCTGGGGGGCATGGCCATGGTGGATGGGTTGCCTGTGGGACATGAGCAGGGGTGCAGGGTAGTCCCCTGTGGTGTGGGCTGCCTGCAGGGGCCGTGGAGGGTGTAGAGGGAACACCTGGGAGGACCCACACGGCCAAATCACGTGTAGCATTCCCCGGCACCACCGAAATACACGTACCCTGCTGCAATCGCGTGTGAATCTTCCCGCGCACCTCGGAATACACATACCCTGCTGAAATCGCGTGTGGGACTTCCCGAGCACCCAGAAGTACACGTACCCAGGCCAATCGCGTGTGGAACTTCCCACGCACCCAAAGTACACGTACCCAGGCCAATCGCGTGTGGAACTTCCCGCGCATCCCGAAGTACACGTACCCAGGCCAATCGCGTGTGGAACTTCCCGCGCACCCGAAGTACACGTATCCAGGCCAATCGCGTGTGGAACTTCCCGCGCACCCAGAAGTACACGTACCCAGGCCAATCGCGTGTGGAACTTCCCGCGCACCCGAAGTACACGTACCCAGGCCAATCGCGTGTGGAACTTCCCGCGCATCCCGAAGTACACGTACTCAGGCCAATCGCGTGTGGAACTTCCCGCGCACCCCGAAACACACGTACCCAGGCCAATCGCGTGTGGAACTTCGAACGCACCCAGAAACACACGCACACGCTATTTTTCACACAGCGGGTGTCCGTGTTTGTCGGTACCCCTTTGCACCTCATTTGTCCTAGAGGGCCACTGTATGGACCATTCATCATGGCTGTATATGGGTGCTTTTTATTAGCGCACATTTTGGCGCACATTTATTTCAGGCGCAGGGACGCTACCGCCTGCTTTCTTGTGGCGTACTTGTTTGACCCTGTGCGCGTCTTTCACCGTGCGCTGGTTTGCCCTATTCGATTCTATGAATAAGGGTTGTAGGCGAGCGTGTGGGTGTTCCGCGCACTTGCCGCCTGTACTTCCCCCGTGACGCCCATATTTTCACACGTTGTTCCCCATTCCGAGTGTTACGCCCCGTGTTCCGCCTACTTTTGTGATGTGTGCCGCGCTATGTGCGATTTCGCAGTGGCCGTGGCGCACGCTGTTGGATGACCTGTGCGCCGGCGTGCGCGGCGCACTTTTTCAGCGCACATCCAATGTTTTTCTCACGCACGGACTTCCATGAATCGATGTGCGCGGGTTTCCCTGCGATTTTCGCACTTGCACTGCGATTTTCGCACTTTTACTGCGATTCGCACGTTTTGGCACCTCTGCGCGGGAATTTTCGGCGCACATTAATTCCATGAATCGACACCATAGTGGGGTGTGCTGGCCTCACAATATAAAATGTACAGAGGATACATAAATCTCAATCTACCCTTGAGAACATGTGTTCTGCAAGGTAAGTAGGTCAATGTAACAGAAAAGTTACAGCACCAGTGAGAAAGGGCATACTGTACATCTCCTCAGCACTCCACACTTGGAGGGGTGCGCTGATCTGACAATGGGAATTCTATAAAGGATAAAAAGTATCCTTCTACCGTCATGGCCAGTAGTTCATGCAAGGAACCCAAGAGAAAATAAAAGGGGAGGCGAAGGGGCAGCCCAGCAACACTTCACAGAAAGTGCTGTGTGCTGCAATAGGTAAATGCAGACGCTCACAAAGTTATAGGAAAGTAGAATTCCAAAATGAAAGCATATAGAGTCAAAAAAGGACACCGATAACAAGAGTAAAATAAACAGTGAGTGAGGAAAAAGATTCCCACTCACTCAGGAATATAGAAAAATAATCCACAAGTCCAGCAAAAAGTGCTCGGAGTTGTTAGGACAGTTTTTCTAAAGTCCACTCAAGGGCTTTATAAAACCAGCTTATTAGGCATTAGAGAATACTCCAATTCTTGGTATAATCATGCACTGCATAATTTGGTAGCATGGACAGAGCAGTCAGGCTTATCATAGGAGGTGGAGAGGACTGTAGTTAAGTACAAAGAATTTATAGCAAACATGGTTCAAAAGAAACACACACCCAGCAGTATTGTAAAAATAAAGGTTTATTTTAAATACAGGTAGGTCAAGAGAATTCTTGGGGGAAAGTAGGTACCATTAATAAATCATAAACACAATATAAAACCCAACACACTGCTTATGGCATGCAAACCAAAGCATACACCTCGTTTAGAAGAACATCAATATTTCAAGGTGAGTCAATCCTAATGTAACTCATTAAGAATGGGCAACTGCTATTCAGGGGGCGTAAAACCACATTAGCTACTTTTAGATTACATAAGGAATTCAAGGGCAGTATACCCTAATGGTCATAACCTTCAGTGTTATTCAGTAGCAAGAATAAAACAGTTATACCAACAGTGTTGCAGGGGGACACCTTGGAACAAATGTAACTTATTCTACTTTTACAATTAGATTACTTTTTAGAACACAGTTCAAATGTAAGTAACAGAGCTTATATACTTTTCAGTATGAACTCGGAACTACAGTTATACAAGGTGAGTAAAACCTATTCGGCAATAAACGATTACAGTTATACCAATGTTGCTTATCAGATCAGTGAAACACAGAGCTAAGGTAAGCAACAACTCAGTAAACTCTTTTAGAAATTCAGTCAGCAGTTCCATATAAGCAAAACCTCACGTTACACTATTTTGAATGGCACACAGCTATTCAAGGTAGGTAAAACCTAATTGGTGAACCTATACACTTATTCTATTACTGAAATAAGAAAGTGAACCTATGTTACATTTTAGAAGAGTGTAACACAATTCACAGGCAAGTGAGATAATCTCATACTTTTTAGAATGGCAGAACACATTCCCAGGTAAGTACGGACGTTTGTAACTTATCCTATTGTAGAGAGACAGTTACCAAACCAAGTAATTTTGAAGTAAGTACAATTTCAAGGCAAAGGGTCAAACCTTTATAAGTCCTTCCCTATTCTTGGAGCAAGAGTGTTCTCTGTGGCAGAAGGGGGACACTAGTGGTCAACTTTAGGCAGGGTCAGAATAGGCACAGATAAAGGAAAGCCAGAGTTCCAAAGGATTCCTCTTCAAACAAGTAAGTACAGGCTCAGAGTTAGCAGAAAGGGCCCAGGGACTTTGTAGAAGACTCCCTAAATGCATTCTAGCGTTAGTTCTGGGCAAACGGTATGGGCGAACTTCCAAACACACAAATCATCCCCAAAGCTGCACAGGATTCACACAAGTCTTTAGGTAAGTATTATCCAAGCCAACAGTGTACCTCAGCAGTGAAGAAGAGCTTGGAGTTGAATGCTTCGGGATGCAGCAGCACATGACCCGGTCTCTGGATTCTTGGTTGGTGTGACTGAAGAATGGACACTGGAAGGGAACTTGCAACAGCAGTCGGCAGAAGAGGCTTCCAACAAAGGATCCTTCGAGGCTTCCAATGGCTCTGTAGTTTTGGCACCCCTTTACAGTTGCCTGGATAAGAACATTCACCGCCTATTGGATTCTCCTCTCTAATCTGGCCCAGCACGCTGTTGAGGGAACTTGAAGGACTCAAATCTTGCTTTTGGAGGAACACGAGGGGACCAGCAATGTTTCAGCGAGAATCAGACTTAAGAAGACGTTACACTGCTCTCAGGCTTGAGATGCCCTGGTGTTTACAGGTTGCAGCCCACCAAGGTCTCAGCATGTCGAGATATGGCTCGTTATGCAGGTCTTCTCAAGACCAGTGAGTCTCGCCAGCCTATGGGTTTGAGTCATATTCGGGATTCACAGGTCTCTTGGAAGGAAGGGTCACATCAAGCTCACCATCAATGTTGCTGAAGCCTTTATGAAGCCAAGAGCCTCTTGAGTGTGCAGGCTGGGTTGTTAATAGTGAACTTGATCAAATACATTTTCAATAGCAAGCCATTCAGGTATTTTCTTAAGACAAATACATCCTAAATTATTCATCTTATTTTTTTACCACAGGAAGATTTGCTGTACAAAACGGGCTAAGCGGAAGTGGGGCGGGCTGTTCCCTATTGTTCCGCTTCTGGTAGCTGAATTCGGGCGAATTAAGACTCTGTAGTGCCTGTGCAGCGCCTGCTGTTCCCTGCCGTTTCTCGCTCTGAGGCTGAGCAGTGCTTTTCTTTTGGTGTGCAGCCCACCGTCGCTGTTGAAAAGCAACTAAAAGTACATGGCCTGAACTGTCTCCTGTGTTATTTGTGCCTGGGTTGTGTTGCATTCATGGATTTTCCTGGTCCACTGCTACAAGCAAGAATAGGAGCCATCACACAGTCAATGCAGTTTTGTTGAAGAGGAGCCAAGAGATTGAAAGCAAGAGCCCAGAGAGAGAGGAAAGGTTAGCCCGCTGCACTACCGTATTGCTTTTTCTGCTTGATCCATCAGATCCATTGGACTCACTTGATTTATCTGATTTCACTTGATTTATGCTGATGTATGCTCCATTTGTTTCCTTAGGACTCATCGGTTTAGTTGCACATATCCCCAGCCTCTTTTTGTTAATATAACATAATCAGAGCATCTATTGTTACAGCTATTATCATTGCTGGGCGGTGTCAGTTTAACATCTTCTAAAGCACCTTATGTGACGTGTTGCCTTTTTATCAGCAGGAATTTTGGAGTATTACCTTTATGCAAGGTTGGCACTGAAGCGGAGTGGGGGGACTCTGGTCTCCCCTTAAACTGTTTGGTGTTCCCAGTGCCTTGTGGTTGCCCGATTTCAATGATATTCTTCGGTGCCATACAACAACTATTTAGGATTTTAGGATTGTATTGACCGATTACGCAGTTAAGGCTTTTACTGTGACATTGGCCGTAGCTATATTAATCTGGGTCAGGAGAGAGGGGAGAGATGAACTCTGGCAGCTCCTCAAGCCTCGGGCGTACCTCTCCTGGCTTGTGACTTTGCTCTTTTGTTACAAATGTATCTATTTTATTGGATGCTGGCTGTCTCTAATGTTTGAGTTTGTATCTGAAGTATCTATGGTTTAACTACATCATCTCCTGGTGTCACAGATTTTAGATCTACTGTTTTATTCAGCTCTTTTGTATGTGCACTTTATAGAGGCAGCTCTTTAAAAAATGGTGAAACGTAAGGGCAAGGAAGTTCAAATTGGTCCTTGAGGGGTAAAAACAAAGAATGTACAAGGAAACACGAAAAATAAATCACAATCCTGGTTAGATACTTATTTACAAGAAATGGCAGGAAAGACATAGGAGCTTATACTAGTAACAGAGAGGTGAGGTCCCTCTTGTTATACCGCCCACTGAAGCCCCACTGGGTAATATCAGATTCCATTTCAATCAGTGGAAGGGCATGCCGGACCATTGAGTGTCCATGCTTGCGCCCCTGGTTCTAGTAAAATGGGGGGTAGCACCTTACAACCTTACACCTTTTTTAAAAATGTATTTTACTGTCGATCCCATGTACTGCACTGTCCCCTCCCCCTGCACTTTTCCCCTTCCTCCTTCCCCTGCACTTTTGTGCGATCTCAATGTCACCTGGCCTAGTAAGATCATTGTGTATGTCTTCCCTCTGTTTCCCCCTCCCTTGCCTTGTCGCGCCTTGAAACACTTGTGTATAGGCGCGTTATAAATGCCATATCTTATCATATCATATCCTAGAGAGGGATCTAATGTTATTTTCAAGATTGTTGCCTCACCATTGATTTCGTCTTCAGTAGCATCATTGGGCAATGTCCATATTTCAAAGCCTTTTATATCGATGGAGCAGGGAGTATCTTTGACATGTGAAACTCTGCTATCGAATAACAATACGCTTTTGACGAGGAGTGTTAATTTCATGGAAGAGCTACTAGATAAGAAATTGCGCCTTATTATAGATTATGTTGTCTCCTTCAAACAATCTATCTTGGGCTCCATGTCGATAATGGATTAATCGATCAGGGATATCAAAAAAGGTCTTGTGGAGATAAACACACAATTGGCAGGATCCTCTAAAGATTCCTATACCAAGTCTAGTATTTGCACACCCGGCTTAATCGCTATTGATAAGGCAGCTGACACTACAGTTATGGGAAATAACTAACTTTGTGCTAAAGCCGACATCTGTCCCTGAATTCAGTCCACTTCATCTCCATCGGAGGTGTCTTCTCCAATTGGCAGTCGAAAGGCCTGCATCAGTGTTGAAGATAGAGACACTCAACCTTCCACCTACGGTGGCCATATTAGTTGGGATAATAATTGATATTCCAAAACTACCACTTAGCAAGCTTGAATCAACTGTCTTTTTGATTAATGAAGTTAGTCATTGGGTGAACACCAAATTGATAGGCCCTGCAATAACCCTCAGCAAATTACTTCTGGCAAGAATGGTTGGCTGGGTGGGCCAAACCGTGAAAACTGTTGGGGGGGATTGCATTGTGGTTACAGTTTTTAACTCTAATCTCACTGCCTATTTGATTAACTCTAATTTGGCTAAATGTCCTCAACCAAGTAGTAACCTTCACAAAAGTAGCCTTGTCCCTCTCTCTTATTTTAACCCACCCATTATTTCCGGCTTAGATATTAAACCCTTAGAGGGAACCCCCAATTGCAGTAAACTATCAGTCTTACCAATATGAGACACATCCACCCCAATAAGACCATAAGGCACGCCCCAAAATCAAGTGCACCAACCTCCACTCGCGGCTATGAATTAGTATACCGGAGGTGAGGGGCGGGGCTGAGTTGCCATGTCTAATCAATTTGAAATTCTTTCCAGGATAGTGGAGATACACTGACTATCAGAAGCTACAACCATTACCTTGCCTGACTACTCTTATAAGAGGGTTGGACAGAATGATGCAGGGAACAAGACATCATATTTAGATTCTATAATGCTGCTATCATGGTATAGTGCATGGGATATTTCCTAGTTCTTAGACCAAGATGTTGTGTCTTTTCTAATAATACATGATTTTATTTTATTGCAGGTCACGTGGGCATTGGAAGACCCTATTCTAGATGGCAACATGACCTTTGCCATACCGGCTTCTAAGAAAATTGAACAGCACCGCTTGCCATCTTGGTCAATTCCTCTTTGAACTTTAGAATAAAGGTTAGTGAAACTGATTTGAATGATTTACAAATTATAAGACTCATCCTGAGGCAGGGGGGCGGTTTGGCGATCATGCCATTTTACAATAGCCATCCCTAATACCAACTTGGCATTATTTAAAGATTTCATGGAGGGGTAGGATGGCAAATCAGCTGGAGCCAAACACCCCTCTTCTGTTAGGGGAGATGTTAATGTTAAAATTGGTGACGGGCACCCAGACGGGTTGTATGATGTATCAGAAGATGATGCGCTAGCGATACCGGATCCCCAAATGAGGCATACGCGCATGTGCAAAATTTGTCTTTTGGTTTCCATGTGGCTGGTCGAATTGGGGCTGCGTTCTATGAACGGTCGCATTTAGCCGGATATACCAGGCCTGCCCCCCTTTTAAGAATCATCAGGGCTCCTCCACTATTGATTATTTTTGTATATCAATTAGATACGGCATATTATTCATGATTTCAGAGTGGTCAGTGAGCTCTGTAGTGATCATGCCTCTATTTTTCCCTGCATCAAATGGCAGCTAGATACATCGGACTCAAACAAGATTATCCATTGCCAGTTTGCTGATGTAAATCCCCACTGTAAGAGGAGAATACAATGGGCAAGAATAGACACCTCTACAATATATCAGGAAATAATTACTCTGAATTTGTCCCTGCTCATGTCCAGTCTTATTGAAGTGAATAATCCTCTACTTACTGTCCAATCTTATGGCGTATTAATAGAGAAAATATCAGACATTTATCAAAAGGAACACTCAGTAAAAAAGCACCAATGTAGAGGATGGTTCAACCGAGAGTGCAAGCTGGCAAAAACAGCACTTCTTAATACTTTAAGGACTCCTGGTATGTCGAAACTAGATGTAATCACGGTTAGAGCTGCTTATAAAGCTACTATGGAAACACGTACATTAGAATTGGACGAGCTTGCATGGGAGAAGTGTGTTGAGGCAGTGCCCTCCAATGATTCAAAAAAGTTTTGAGAGTTTTTGGCAAAGGCCCCCTGTCCCCCAAAAACGTATGACAACAGGTATAGAGACAACCATTGAGCAAGGTGTCTGGGTGGGGCACTTTTCCAGTTTATATAATGGTACAACTGATCTGTCAGATGTACAAAATGCAGATCAATTATTGACATTTTCTTTGAGTGAAGTGGCTTGGGGAATCTCGAACCAGGCGGATCCTGTTGGGTCACCTAGAAGATTTGATTTCGAACAACTCCATACTCACTGATATACAGGGAGCAGGGGAAACAAGAACTCCATATTTATTTGCTGGTGGCACAATCAGTGTATATTAGAAATGAACCAATATATCTCGCATTCATGGGCATGAGCACAGCCTTCAACAAAGTTAACAGAGGGAAACTGTGGCAGGTGCTCAGGTGCTTGGAATGACACTGTGAGCTGCTACTTGTACTGCAGGCAATTCAGATGGATAATCAGACCTGTGTACGCAATGGAGAGCAGGGGCGTTGTACTAGTTACTTCGATGTAAAACTAGGAGTAAGACAACGATGTGTGTTTGGCCCTGCTTTGTTTACCCTCTATTTTTAAGGTCTGTTTAAGGCTCTGCTGGACTTCAATGTGGGCTATCCTAGATTGTGAAATGGGGCATTCCCCATTTTGGCTTACGCAGATGGCACAGTTCTCATAGCTTGTACTCCGAGAGCATTTAAAAAACAAATTGATGCTTACACTCAATTTATGAATGACCTGGATTTTAAGGTAAACGCAACAAAATCTGCTGTCATAGTGAAGAGGGAGTCCCGAGACCACCCCTCTGCACCCCCAAGTTCATGTCATGACAAAGAGATAGAAACACTTGCTGCCATTCAGCTTATGCTGGACAAATCCTGAGTGTGCCAATGATCGACAAATACACTGGGCCTCATTACGACTCAGGCGGTAAGGGGTTTACGGCGGCGTAAACAGCGCCGACCCTTACCGCCTGATTCCGAGGTCCCTTAGCGCCATGGAGGTTTTAACACCTGCTTTTAGCAGGTGTTAAAATCCATGGCGCTAAGGGACCTTGATGTTAATTACGCCACCGTAATTTACGGTGGCGTAATTAACGCCTTCCCCACTCCCATTATGCCCTATGGGGCAAAAATGGGAATGGGGAAGGGTAAATGGGGATTGGGGACTTACCGCCCCGCCAACCTCGGAATGGGGCGGTAAGTCTGCCAACCACCATGGCGTAAACATAGTTTACGCCATGGTGGTAAAGGTACGACCCAGGCGGTAACTTACCGCCTGGGTCGTAATGAGGCCCACTGAAAGAAATCCTCTCAGCCAGCCATACAGACCAGTATGTAAGAGAAGAGCCAGTGATCATGGACAGAGACATCTATATGGACAGCCTCGACTAAGCACCAAGAAGCCATGTTACTGACGTCATTAATGACACCACAACATAGCAGCATTGGACATGAAGCACATATGCAGTCAACACTGCGCCACATAAACACACAGTTGTATACATGAAGAACATGAGCGTACAGTTCTATAGCTAGAGGACGGATACACATACATACTGTCAATGCTTTTATTACTTTGTCATTAGCCAAATGCAGTAACGCAGAATAGGGAACGTAGTATAACATGGACAATGTAGTAACCACATTATAAGGTGTAGGAAAAGTACAGCAGGTCTCAAGCCACTGAGCAGGAGACAAGCAGAGCTGACTAGGGCTGGCTGCACAGAGAGCAAGACGCGTGAGACAGGCCCACAGCCAAGGTCAGAGACATGAAGACACATTCCAATCCCCAGATGACAAGGGACTAGCTGCAAAGAAACTGAATAAATCCTCATAATTGTGAGCTGCAGAGTTTGTCTCTAAACACGTGGTACAACCAAGCAAGACAATTGACACTCATCCACGGTGAGAAAGAGGAGCCGGTTTCAGCAAAACAGACGCAAATCGCAAAAAGTGTTGCTACCGTAAGGAGAATATTCTCATAAGGCAAGGTGGTGTACACAAGACATACACATAATCGTTCACATCACCTTGAAGAGGTGCACAGTGAGCTGAGAACTCGATCGAATCTCAGGCCTGGAGGCCGCATCTCTAACCAATCACAGTTTAGTATTCATGGGGTGGATGGCAAAGAGCATGAACCAATGGTAAGCCCACTACTCTGCAACAATGTAATAGTTTGTTCTTGCGGATGGGACAGGCCAGCCACCTGCAGTGGAGGTGTATCTTCAGAATGGCTGTGTGTCTAGTCTCACTGCCATCTGCATAAGGCAGGATGAAAGACAAAGAGAAAAGGAAAAGCAATCTATGGAGATTTTTCTGGGCACCGAGAAACATTGGCAGGCACAGATAGATGGAAACACATTGGGCCTCATTACGACCCTGGCGCTGACGGAATGAAGGGGGCCGGTACGGGACCGGCCCCCTTCATTCCGTCAGGGCCGATTACAAGGTTCCCTTTGCGGGACCCGGACCAGACGTCTGGTAAAACCAGATGTCTTTTCCAGGTCCCATGAGGGGAAGAGGGAGGTAACAACGGGACACTGTCATGATCTCTGCTTCCAAAAGGTCAGGGTTTTCCCAACTCCCTTGGAAGCAGATCCATAACCCAGGTTTCCGAGTGCCAACCAGTCCCAATTGGGACCTTTTGGACCCAGTCCTGGCGCCAGTGGCACCAGGCTCATAAATATGCCCAGTCCCAGCGCTGGAAACGCCGGGCTCATAATGCTTGGGTGGACTTACCTGCAGCAGACCATGCTGCTTACTTGCCTGCCAGTTGAGCCTCTGATCCTCTTCTGTTTGGAACTACTTTTCCTGTTGGGTGGGGCAGGAGCCACTCCCTAGATTCAGAACACTGGAACTCTTCTGGAAAGCAGGAACTCTTTTCTTACCTAGGCGTGGCTGTGGAAGGAGACACCTAAGCACTACAGGAGGTTATTTAAACCACACCCGATGGATGAATCTTGCTTTGCGTTATTCTGCATCCTCTGCAGCAGAACGCTCATCGTGTCTTCTGCATCTGATCCTGGGCCTAAGGAAAAAGGCTTACCATCCTGAATCCAGTCTTCAGCAACACCTATAAAGACAAGAAAGAACAGGTTAGCATTACGGTCTTCAGTGACAGCTCTTCACTTACCTGGTCCATCGGCTGTCACCAACGCCTCGCGCTGCATTCCGGCATCTGAAAGACAAAGGCTTACCTACTCTTCGTGCGCTCCGGAGGTCTTCACACTGCATTCCGGCATCTGAAAGACAAAAGCTTACCAACTCTTCGCACGCTCCGGAGGCCTTCGGCGCTGCATCCCGCATCTGAAAGACAAAACAAGGTGCGTTTAAAGACATTGGGGAACTTTAATACTCACGTGCCATTACTCCTTTCCACATCTAACCCAGTGGGTATTCCGGCACCCTGCAGCCGCTCCGAACTTGTACCTGCAAAATAAAAAGACAGTTAGAGCGCATCGTGAAGCAGGCAACAAGCGCTTACTTACGTGCTTCCAGGCGCTTCTACTCATCACACGGGCTCCATCTTCAACTCACTTCAGCCCGTCATCCGCCATCGCCGGAACCCTGCAAAACAAGAAACATCATTACTAAAGACTTTAAAGACATTAGAATTACTCGAAACTTATCGTTCGTGCAGTAAACGACGGACAGCAGTCCTCTGAAGTCAAGAGGCCTGCTCCCCTTATCCAGTGAAGAAACTGGTTACAGCACCCTGCCCCGAGGCAGATGGAGAGCACGGCGTTCACTTACCTAAGGTGAGAGCGTTAACCTTTGGGGTTCTACAGGAGAAGAGAAAGGGAAGAAGAGAGAGACATTCAATAACCCAGTTCCTTAATCCCATATTTTCTATCTGCAGACATCTTACCCTTCCAGTCAGACATACAGTGCACAGAGGTCCAGCCCAAAGAGCCAGCCGTGTGTTACACATCACCTTTGAAGATACGGTATACGCCCAGTCAAGACCGGCGCCTCTACGGGAATCAGGTGAGCGTTACAGAACGCAAAGCCTACCACAAAACTCCCGTCCAGGCGCTATGGAAACCTCGGATACCGACCAGCTAGCCCAGTTACTTGGGGAACTAAGGGCAGAAGTGCATGCAGCCCGTCAAGAAACGAACGCTCTAAGAAGGGAACTGATTATTTCCAAGGAGCGAACAGATGACCTCGCTAGACAATTGCTACAGTCACAAGCCGGACAGACCCCGTTACCCGCATCTGGGGGAAATCTTCCTTCTACATCCTCTATGAATCCAGTGCAGATCAACCTACCTGGGAATGTACCTCTGGCTCCGCCCGAACGATTTTCTGGTGACCCAAAGAGGTTTGCAGTATTTATCAATCAGTGCCGGTTGCATTTCTTATGCCGGCCAGCAGCCTTTCCAACTGATCAAGCTAAAGTAGCTTTCGTGCTTTCGTACCTTAGTGGCAATGCGGCAGACTGGTCGATCCCTCTAGTAAATCAAGATGATCCGGTCCTCCATGATTTTCAAGCTTTTCAGCTCAGTATGGAAAAACTGTTCGCAAGACATTCACAGGGGCAGGCCTTGGACTATGAGCTTCTTTTGTTGCGACAAGGTAATCAAGACCTTTTGGCTTATATTGCGTCTTTCAACAGACTGATAGTGGAAACTCAATGGCCTGAGGACAAAAGGATTACGCTGTTTTATAGAGGTCTACGTGGAGAGCTCAAAGATGTGTTAGCCCAAGTAGTGAATCCCCCACAAGATTGTTCGGACTATATAGACTTAGTCGTTCAAATAGATCACAGACTGCAGAACAGGAAGGCCGATCGTTCCAAGTTTGATGCTCGAGTATTTTCCAAACCGCCAACTCCTTCCAAAGGAGTAGACTCCGGGGAACCCATGCAAATAGGGGGTCTGAAAGGTCCTCTAACACAAAAGGAGCGGGAAAGGAGAAAACAGTTGCAATTATGCCTCTATTGCGGAAACTCAGGGCACTTTCTTCGAGACTGTCCGGTGAAACCTGCCAAGAAGGCAGTAGGAGCTGCAGTTGCCAAAGTTACAAACTCTGAGCAGGGAAACGACCTCGCCCGACAAGAATAGAGGTCCTCTTGCCGAGCGTGAAAACCAGTTCCGTGACCTCGCATTTCGTGATACCTATGGTCCTCATTAGCCCTGATAATCCGGATCGATTACATGCAATTGAAACTTACGTCGACAGCGGTGCCATCGGCAATTATGTGGATCATGAAATGGTTTTGAGGATGAATCTAACTCTTTGTCCCAAGGCTGTAAAGGACGTCATTACTACGGTGGATGGTACGGAGATAGCCTCCGGGCCAGTAACGCATACCACTCAAGAGGTGACGCTAGTAAGTCAAGATGGACACCATGAGAAGATCGTGTTTGATGTGATCAAGGCCCCTCAGTTTCAGATTATTCTAGGAAAACCTTGGTTAGAGAAACACAATCCTCTGATCGATTGGCGAGCAAGAACGGTCCAGTTTCCAGAATGTGTCTCTACTTGTCACCCTCCACCTGGTGTTGCACTGGCAGCAATTTCTTCAGAGACTCCCCAGTTACCTCCCGAATACCTAGAATACCAAGATGTTTTCCGGAAGGATCAGGCTAACTCTCTACCTCCTCATAGGTCTTATGACTGCCAGATAGACCTGATACCTGGATCTACTCCTCCTTGTAGTAGAATTTATGCCCTCACCGAGCCTGAGAACCTTCACCTTCGACAATACCTGGATCAATACCTGGCAAATGGGTTTATTCGTCCTTCCAAGTCCCCTGCTTCTTCAGCTTTGTTCTTCATTCCAAAAAAGGAAGGAGACCTTAGAACTTGTATAGATTATCGCTCCCTGAACCAGATCACCATTAAGAATAGATATCCGTTACCTTTGATCCCTGAACTCCTGGACCAAGTCAGAAAAGCATGCATATATACAAAGCTGGATCTTAGAGGAGCTTACCACTTGGTACGAGTAAAAGAGGGCGATGAATGGAAGACGGCCTTCCGCACCAAGTATGGGCTATTTGAATATCAGGTCATGCCCTTCGGACTTTGCAATGCCCCGGCCGCCTTTCAATATTTTATGAATGATGTCCTCAGAGAGCTCATAGATGTGTGTGTTGTTGTTTACATTGACGACATCCTCGTTTATTCTTCATCGGAATCTGAACATCGGAAACACGTGAAAATGGTCCTCGAAAGATTGCGTCAACACAAACTTTTCGCTAAGTTGGAAAAATGTGTTTTCAACGTGACTGAAGTTGAATTCTTGGGATTCATATTATCACCTGGCGGAGTGCGTATGGATTCAAAGAAGGTCGATGCAGTTCTCAAATGGCCATCACCATCCTCTGTAAAAGGTGTGCAAAGCATGTTAGGCTTCGCTAACTTTTACCGCAGGTTTATCCCCGAATTCTCTCGAATAGTCCAGCCCATCACTGCCTTGTTAAAGAAAAACAAACGTTTTGAATGGTCTACCGAGGCGGAACAAGCTTTCCAGGATTTGAAGACTAAATTTATCTCTGCACCAATCTTAAAACACCCTCGCCCCGAACTCCCCTACATCATGGAAACTGATGCTTCAAGCCTTGCCATGGGGGCAGTTCTATCACAAAAGGACCCGGTAACCAATCAGTTGCATCCCGTGGCATTTTGGTCCCGCAAATTCTCGCCTCCTGAAATCAATTACACGATTACTGACAAGGAACTTCTGGCTATCAAGTCTGCCTTTAAGGCTTGGCGGCATTATCTGCTGGGGGCCCGACATACCGTTACTGTGATTACGGATCACCGAAACCTGCAATATTTGAAAACCGCAAAAGCCCAATCCTCTAGACAACTCCGTTGGGCATTATTCTTTGCCGAGTTTGACTTCATAATTACCTATCGACCTGGTACAAAGAACGGTAAAGCTGATGCCCTTTCTCGGATGGGAGTGGAAGAACACTTGATCAACCCTAAACCTGTACCAATCATTCCCGAACAAAGAATTCTGGGTGTAATCGCCACAGAATACATAGAGGAAGTTAAGGATAAAGCCAGGCAACTTGTAACTCCAGCAGACATACAGAATTGGCATCTGCAGGGAAAGGACTTTGCAGTAAAGGACAACTTATTGTATTTCCAAGAACGATTATACCTGCCCAGCACAGATTTACAGAAAAGAGTAATCTCTTGTTATCACGATTCTTTAATGGAAGGACATCCCGGTATGGCCAAGACCTCAGAAAAGATCAAGCGCTACTTCTGGTGGCCATCTTGGAAAAAAGATATCAGAGACTTTATAATGTCCTGTGGAGTATGTGCCCAAAACAAGAGTCAAAAGGAAAGACCAGCAGGCCTCTTACACCCTATTGACATCCCACCTCGCCCTTGGCATACGCTTTCTATGGACTTCATCACCGATCTACCTCCATGCTCCGGATACAATACGATTCTAGTAATCGTGAACTTATTCTCCAAGATGGTGCATTTCATTCCGCTCAAAGGCTTGCCAACAGCAGCAACTCTGGCCCGAGAATTTCTCGAAGACATCGTCCGACTGCACGGTTTTCCTTCGGTTCTAATTTCGGATCGAGGTAGTCAATTTATTTCTCATTTTTAGCGAAGTTGCTGTCGGTCGGCTCAAATTGATGTGAGACTATCGACAAGTCACCACCCTCAGACCGACAGACAAACCGAGAGGACCAATCAAACTCTGGAACAGTATTTACGCTGCATGCTGCAACAAACTGAAAAAACTTGGAAAGACATCCTTTGGATAGCCGAATATGCCTACAATAACTCTGTCCATTCGGGAACTGGGAAAACCCCGTTTTTTCTTTTGTACGGCAGTCACCCTCGAACCTCGGAGTTGGATCCCCTCCAAGATCTTGAAACACCAGCAGTAGACTACCTGCATTCTACAATCACCCAAGCCTTTAAGGAAGCTGTTTCTCACCTTCAAAGGGCTAAAGAACAATACAAGAAAGGAGCAGATCAACATCAGAAGGAAGCCCCTCAATATCAAGTAGGGGATCAAGTCTGGTTATCCACCAAATATCTACCTCTAAAAGGGCCACGCACATTCAACCCAAGATACCTTGGTCCCTATTCCATCACTACCATAGTAAACCCAGTAGCGGTCAAGTTGGACTTGCCCCCGCACATGAAGATACATCCGGTCTTCCACGTCTCTCTATTAAAACCTGTGTAACCTCAAACCCGACTAACTAAATCTCCAAAACCTATCCTAGTTGATGGAGAACTCGAGTTTGAAGTCAAAAGCATTCTGGACTCCAAGATCTCCAAATCTAAACTATTTTACCTAATTGACTGGAAAGGCTACAGCCCCCAAGAGAGATCCTGGGAACCTGCTGAATATGTCCACGCTCCTCGCCTAATCAAAAGATTTCACCGAACATTTCCTGACAAGCCAAAACCCCCGGAGAAGCCCGGTTTGGGAGGGGCCTTGAGGGGGGGTACTGTCATGATTTCTGCTTCCAAAAGGTCAGGGTTTTCCCAACTCCCTTGGAAGCAGATCCATAACCCAGGTTCCGAGTGCCAACCAGTCCCAATTGGGACCTTTTGGACCCAGTCCTGGCGCCAGTGGCACCAGGCTCATAAATATGCCCAGTCCCAGCGCTGGAAACGCCGGGCTCATAATGCTTGGGTGGACTTACCTGCAGCAGACCATGCTGCTTACTTGCCTGCCAGTTGAGCCTCTGATCCTCTTCTGTTTGGAACTACTTTTCCTGTTGGGTGGGGCAGGAGCCACTCCCTAGATTCAGAACACTGGAACTCTTCTGGAAAGCAGGAACTCTTTTCTTACCTAGGCGTGGCGGTGGAAGGAGACACCTAAGCACTACAGGAGGCTATTTAAACCACACCCGATGGATGAATCTTGCTTTGCGTTATTCTGCATCCTCTGCAGCAGAACGCTCATCGTGTCTTCTGCATCTGATCCTGGGCCTAAGGAAAAAGGCTTACCATCCTGAATCCAGTCTTCAGCAACACCTATAAAGACAAGAAAGAACAGGTTAGCATTACGGTCTTCAGTGACAGCTCTTCACTTACCTGGTCCATCGGCTGTCACCAACGCCTCGCGCTGCATTCCGGCATCTGAAAGACAAAGGCTTACCTACTCTTCGTGCGCTCCGGAGGTCTTCACACTGCATTCCGGCATCTGAAAGACAAAAGCTTACCAACTCTTCGCACGCTCCGGAGGCCTTCCACGCTGCATCCCGCATCTGAAAGACAAAACAAGGTGCGTTTAAAGACATTGGGGAACTTTAATACTCACGTGCCATTACTCCTTTCCACATCTAACCCAGTGGGTATTCCGGCACCCTGCAGCCGCTCCGAACTTGTACCTGCAAAATAAAAAGACAGTTAGAGCGCATCGTGAAGCAGGCAACAAGCGCTTACTTACGTGCTTCCAGGCGCTTCTACTCATCACACGGGCTCCATCTTCAACTCACTTCAGCCCGTCATCCGCCATCGCCGGAACCCTGCAAAACAAGAAACATCATTACTAAAGACTTTAAAGACATTAGAATTACTCGAAACTTATCGTTTGTGCAGTAAACGACGGACAGCAGTCCTCTGAAGTCAAGAGGCCTGCTCCCCTTATCCAGTGAAGAAACTGGTTACAGCACCCTGCCCCGAGGCAGATGGAGAGCACGGCGTTCACTTACCTAAGGTGAGAGCGTTAACCTTTGGGGTTCTACAGGAGAAGAGAAAGGGAAGAAGAGAGAGACATTCAATAACCCAGTTCCTTAATCCCATATTTTCTATCTGCAGACATCTTACCCTTCCAGTCAGACATACAGTGCACAGAGGTCCAGCCCAAAGAGCCAGCCGTGTGTTACACATCACCTTTGAAGATACGGTATACGCCCAGTCAAGACCGGCGCCTCTACGGGAATCAGGTGAGCGTTACAGACACGTGTAATGTGCCCGTTGTTACCTCCATCCCCATCCCCATTCCCATTTAGCCCTATGGGGGCTCAAATAGGAATGGGGAATGGTTCCTGCAAGGAGGAATTACCGGGTCCGCCAATGTTGGAATGATCCGGTTAATCCTCATTGCAGAAACCCGGTTAAGGAGCCTGGTTTGGAGGCAGCCATGGAGCTAATAGCTCCATGGCTGCCTCCAAACTTGTAATGAGGGCCATTGTGTTTTTATCTAAATGAGGACAATTGCAAACAAAAGTTGCTGCAGAGTCAGATCAGGAACAATATATTTCAACAATTGCAGAGATACTCATGGAAGCAGGGCAGGCCTGAATTCCGGTGCATGTGAATGGGTATCCAGAAATGATTGAGGTAGTGCTGGCCCTAGAGCAGGAAAAGTTTCATTAATAAAAATATATTTAAACAAATGCTTGACAAGTTTACCCAGGACGACCCTGAATCGGTGAAAAGAATTGTGGTAAGGTACATGTTGAGAATCACAATTGGCTCCAAAAGCATTCACCACAATGTTTGGGTTGTAAGTGGAACAAAAAATGTATTCTACTTGGGAAATGACATCCTGCACAGAATGTGTATGGTTTTAGATTTCTTAGATTTCTTGAATCAAAAGGTTTGGTCTAGGCTGGGTGGTGCAGCACCTAAATTTGAGAACAAAAGACAAGCATATCATTGTGCCCAAATGAAGCTATTTGCAGTAGAGCTTCAGGTAGAGAAGGATGTCACTATTTCTGCTTTCACCAGACAATTTGCCATAGCATTAAAGTACATAAAGGGACTACAAATGAAAGGGGCTGATGCATTTCTGTGCCACAATGAATCCATGAGAGCGCAAGGGTTAGAATGTGAATATACACAATTAGTAGAGATTGGGGATGGCCCCAATCGAATACTGGTGAATAACAAGGCATGCCAGGACATTTACTTGGAAGAAAATACAGCATTGGGGATGGCAATACAGGAATCCCACTACAGTCCCGATTCAAACAATAGTCATCACGAACATCCCCGAAAGCTATGTAACTTCACAGGGTTAATTGCCTGAGTCATTGGATTCTAAACCAAAGGGGATTTTCAGGATACAGTCTATTACCCCTATGAACCAAAAGATGTGATATGCCGTCATCAGGATTATTGCATCCTATTTCAAGTGGGTGAATCTGAAAGAGGAGGACAGCAGAGCGAAATGCAGCAAGTTGATATGGAGGCGAATGTGCCAAGATACTTGAGGGTGGGGACTCTTCAAAGAGACACTGCCACACAGCTAAAGGTAAGTACAGAAGTCCCTGCGTTGGAGAACTTCCCAGAAATCTTTAAAATGGTAGAGGAGCAAATTCAAGTAGCCGATGCTTGCACAAATGAAGAGGAAAAAGACCAATTAAGAAATACTTTTACTGCATTTAAAGAGATATTTGCTAAAGACGCCTATGATTGCGGGCTTACCGATTTGCATGTTGACACACTACCAAAAGGGTATGGTAGGGAACCAGTATTTGTGCAACAGTATAGGTTACCCTTGGCCTGTCTGGAGTCCCTAGCAGAAATAATTAAACATTTGGAATCCAGAGACATCATTGGGCCTTTCCACAGTACTTCAAATGTCCCATATTAGGTGCGCTAAAGCCCATTGGCCAGTGGTGCTTGTGTGTAAACTTGAGGGAATTAAACAAGTGGGTACCTGTTTCAAGGTGCCCTCTTCAATTTATTACTCAAGGCCTTGCACAGGTTCAAGGTTCAAAGGTTACCACTCTGGATCTTACGGCATGTTACTGGTGTGTGCCACTAGCCAAAGATATACAGAATCTATTTGCCTTCTCCTTTAATCGATTGCAGTATGCATGGTTTCGGACCCCCTTCGGCTATATTAATAGTAGAAGTGAGTTTGGGATATTCCCAAGTAAAGTGATCCCAGATGCAGCAGGGAGAGGACCTGTGATTTATGTGGGTGATGTGCTAATCGAGAATGAAGACTTAAAAAGTAATTTCAACAAAATTAGCCATGTGCTTGGTCAATTGCAAAAGGTTGGCACAAAAGTATCCTTACAGAAAGCGCAGTGGTGTAGAAAAATGGTAAATGTTTGAGGGCATGAAGTAACAGAGCATGGGTGTCATGATCTCTGCTTCCAAAAGGTCAGGGTTTTCCCAACTCCCTTAGAAGCAGATCCATAACCCAGGTTCCGAGTGCCAACCAGTCCCAATTGGGACGTTTTGGACCCAGTCCTGGCGCCAGTGGCACCAGGCTCATAAATATGCCCAGTCCCAGCGCTGGAAGCGCCGGGCTCATAATGCTTGGGTGGACTTACCTGCAGCAGACCATGCTGCTTACTTGCCTGCCAGTTGAGCCTCTGATCCTCTTCTGTTTGGAACTAATTTTCCTGTTGGGTGGGGCAGGAGCCACTCCCTAGATTCAGAACACTGGAACTCTTCTGGAAAGCAGGAACTCTTTTCTTACCTAGGCGTGGCTGTGGCAGGAGACACCTAAGCACTACAGGAGGCTATTTAAACCACACCCGATGGATGAATCTTGCTTTGCGTTATTCTGCATCCTCTGCAGCAGAACGCTCATCGTGTCTTCTGCATCTGATCCTGGGCCTAAGGAAAAAGGCTTACCATCCTGAATCCAGTCTTCAGCAACACTTATAAAGACAAGAAAGAACAGGTTAGCATTACGGTCTTCAGTGACAGCTCTTCACTTACCTGGTCCATCGGCTGTCACCAACGCTTCACGCTGCATTCCGGCATCTGAAAGACAAAGGCTTACCTACTCTTCGTGCGCTCCGGAGGTCTTCACACTGCATTCCGGCATCTGAAAGACAAAAGCTTACCAACTCTTTGCACGCTCCGGAGGCCTTCGGCGCTGCATCCCGCATCTGAAAGACAAAACAAGGTGCGTTTAAAGACATTGGGGAACTTTAATACTCACGTGCCATTACTCCTTTCCACATCTAACCCAGTGGGTATTCCGGCACCCTGCAGCCGCTCCGAACTTGTACCTGCAAAATAAAAAGACAGTTAGAGCGCATCGTGAAGCAGGCAACAAGCGCTTACTTACGTGCTTCCAGGCGCTTCTATTCATCACACGGGCTCCATCTTCAACTCACTTCAGCCCGTCATCCGCCATCGCCGGAACCCTGCAAAACAAGAAACATCATTACTAAAGACTTTAAAGACATTAGAATTACTCGAAACTTACCGTTTGAGCAGTAAACGACGGACAGCAGTCCTCTGAAGTCAAGAGGCCTGCTCCCCTTATCCAGTGAAGAAACTGGTTACAGCACCCGGCCCCGAGGCAGATGGAGAGCACGGCGTTCACTTACCTAAGGTGAGAGCGTTAACCTTTGGGGTTCTACAGGAGAAGAGAAAGGGAAGAAGAGAGAGACATTCAATAACCCAGTTCCTTAATCCCATATTTTCTATCTGCAGACATCTTACCCTTCGAGTCAGACATACAGTGCACAGAGGTCCAGCCCAAAGAGCCAGCCGTGTGTTACACATCACCTTTGAAGATACGGTATACGCCCAGTCAAGACTGGCGCCTCTACGGGAATCAGGTGAGCGTTACAGAACGCAAAGCCTACCACAAAACTCCCGTCCAGGCGCTATGGAAACCTCGGATACCGACCAGCTAGCCCAGTTACTTGGGGAACTAAGGGCAGAAGTGCATGCAGCCCGTCAGGAAACGAACGCTCTTAGAAGGGAACTGATTATTTCCAAGGAGCGAACAGATGATCTCGCTAGACAATTGCTACAGTCACAAGCCGGACAGACCCCGTTACCCGCATCTGGGGGAAATCTTCCTTCTACATCCTCTATGAATCCAGTGCAGATCAACCTACCTGGGAATGTACCTCTGGCTCCACCCAAACGATTTTCTGGTGACCCAAAGAGGTTTGCAGTATTTATCAATCAGTGCCGGTTGCATTTCTTATGCCAGCCAGCAGCCTTTCCAACTGATCAAGCTAAAGTAGCTTTCGTGCTTTCGTACCTTTGTGGCAATGCGGCAGACTGGTCGATCCCTCTAGTAAATCAAGATGATCCAGTCCTCCATGATTTTCAAGCTTTTCAGCTCAGTATGGAAAAACTGTTCGCAAGACATTCACAGGGGAGGCCTTGGACAATGAGCTTCTTTCGTTGCGACAAGGTAATCAAGACCTTTTGGCTTATATCGCGTCTTTCAAGAGACTGATAGTGGAAACTCAATGGCCTGAGGACAAAAGGATTACGCTGTTTTATAGAGGTCTACGTGGAGAGCTCAAAGATGTGTTAGCCCAAGTAGTGAATCCCCCAAAAGATTGTTCGGACTATATAGCCTTAGTCGTTCAAATAGATCACAGACTGCAGAACAGGAAAGGCCGATAGTTCCAAGTTTGATGCTCGAGTATTTTCCAAACCGCCAACTCCTTCCAACGGAGTAGACTCTGGGGAACCCATGCAAATAGGGGGTCTGAAAGGTCCTCTAACACAAAAGGAGCGGGAAAGGAGAAAACAGTTGCAATTATGCCTCTATTGCGGAAACTCAGGGCACTTTCTTCGAGACTGTCCGGTGAAACCTGCCAAGAAGGCAGTAGGAGCTGCAGTTACCAAAGTTACAAACTCTGAGCAGGGAAACAACCTCGCCCGACAAGAATAGAGGTCCTCTTGCCGAGCGTGAAAACCAGTTCCGTGACCTCGCATTTCGTGATACCTATGGTCCTCATTAGCCCTGATAATCCGGATCGATTACATGCAATTGAAGCTTACGTCGACAGCGGTGCCATCGGCAATTATGTGGATCATGAAATGGTTTTGAGGATGAATCTAACTCTTTGTCCCAAGGCTGTAAAGGACGTCATTACTACGGTGGATGGTACGGAGATAGCCTCCGGGCCAGTAACGCATACCACTCAAGAGGTGACGCTAGTAAGTCAAGATGGACACTATGAGAAGATCGTGTTCGATGTGATCAAGGCCCCTCAGTTTCAGATTATTCTAGGAATACCTTGGTTAGAGAAACACAATCCTCTGATCGATTGGTGAGCAAGAACGGTCCAGTTTCCAGAATGTGTCTCTACTTGTCACCCTCCACCTGGTGTTGCACTGGCAGCAATTTCTTCAGAGACTCCCCAGTTACCTCCCGAATACCTAGAATACCAAGATGTTTTCCGGAAGGATCAGGCTAACTCTCTACCTCCTCATAGGTCTTATGACTGCCAGATAGACCTGATACCTGGATCTACTCCTCCTTGTAGTAGAATTTATGCCCTCACCGAGCCTGAGAACCTTCACCTTTGACAATACCTGGATCAATACCTGGCAAATGGGTTTATTCGTCCTTCCAAGTCCCCTGCTTCTTCAGCTTTGTTCTTCGTTCCAAAAAAGGAAGGAGACCTTAGAACTTGTATAGATTATCGCTCCCTGAACCAGATCACCGTTAAGAATAGATATCCGTTACCTTTGATCCCTGAACTCCTGGACCAAGTCAGAAAAGCATGCATATATACAAAGCTGGATCTTAGAGGAGCTTACCACTTGGTACGAGTAAAAGAGGGCGATGAATGGAAGACGGCCTTCCGCACCAAGTATGGGCTATTTGAATATCAGGTCATGCCCTTCGGACTTTGCAATGCCCCGGCCGCCTTTCAATATTTTATGAACGATGTCCTCAGAGAGCTCATAGATGTGTGTGTTGTTGTTTACATTGACGACATCCTCGTTTATTCTTCATCGGAATCTGAACATCGGAAACACGTGAAAATGGTCCTCGAAAGATTGCGTCAACACAAACTTTTCGCTAAGTTGGAAATATGTGTTTTCAATGTGACTGAAGTTGAATTCTTGGGATTCATATTATCACCTGGCGGAGTGCGTATGGATTCAAAGAAGGTCGATGCAGTTCTCAAATGGCCATCACCATCCTCCGTAAAAGGTGTGCAAAGCATGTTAGGCTTCGCTAACTTTTACCGCAGGTTTATCCCCGTATTCTCTCGAATAGTCCAGCCCATCACTGCCTTGTTAAAGAAAAACAAACGTTTTGAATGGTCTACCGAGGTGGAACAAGCTTTCCAGGATTTGAAGACTAAATTTATCTCTGCACCAATCTTAAAACACCCTCGCCCCGAACTCCCCTACATCGTGGAAACTGATGCTTCAAGCCTTGCCATGGGGGCAGTTCTATCACAAAAGGACCCGGTAACCAATCAGTTGCATCCCGTGGCATTTTGGTCCCGCAAATTCTCGCCTCCTGAAATCAATTACACGATTACTGACAAGGAACTTCTGGCTATCAAGTCTGCCTTTAAGGCTTGGCGGCATTATCTGCTGGGGGCCCGACACACCGTTACTGTGATTACGGATCACCGAAACCTGCAATATTTGAAAACCGCAAAAGCCCAATCCTCTAGACAACTCCGTTGGGCATTATTCTTTGCCGAGTTTGACTTCATAATTACCTATCGACCTGGTACAAAGAACGGTAAAGCTGATGCCCTTTCTCGGATGGGAGTGGAAGAACACTTGATCAACCCTAAACCTGTACCAATCATTCCCGAACAAAGAATTCTGGGTGTAATCGCCACAGAATCCATAGAGGAAGTTAAGGATAAAGCCAGGCAACTTGTAACTCCAGCAGACATACAGAATTGGCATCTGCAGGGAAAGGACTTTGCAGTAAAGGACAACTTATTGTATTTCCAAGAACGATTATACCTACCCAGCACAGATTTACAGAAAAAAGTAATCTCTTGTTCGCACGATTTTTTAATGGAAGGACATCCCGGTATGGCCAAGACCTCAGAAAAGATCAAGCGCTACTTCTGGTGGCCGTCTTGGAAAAAAGATATCAGAGACTTTATAATGTCCTGTGGAGTATGCGCCCAAAACAAGAGTCAAAAGGAAAGACCAGCAGGCCTCTTACGCCCTATTGACATCCCACCTCGCCCTTGGCATACGCTTTCTATGGACTTCATCACCGATCTACCTCCATGCTCCGGATACAATACGATTCTAGTAATCGTGGACTTATTCTCCAAGATGGCGCATTTCATTCTGCTCAAAGGCTTGCCAACAGCAACAACTCTGGCCCGAGAATTTCTCGAAAACATCGTCCGACTGCACGGTTTTCCTTCGGTTCTAATTTCGGATCGAGGTAGTCAATTTATTTCTCATTTTTGGCGAAGTTGCTGTCAGTCGGCTCAAATTGATGTGAGACTATCGACCAGTCACCACCCTCAGACCGACGGACAAACCGAGAGGACCAATCAAACTCTGGAACAGTATTTACGCTGCATGCTGCAACAAACTGAAAAAACTTGGAAAGACATCCTTTGGATAGCCGAATATGCCTACAATAACTCTATCCATTCGGGAACTGGGAAAACCCCGTTTTTTCTTTTGTACGGCAGTCACCCTCGAACCTCGGAGTTGGATCCCCTCCAAGATCTTGAAACACCAGCAGTAGACTACCTGCATTCTACAATCACCCAAGCCTTTAAGGAAGCTGTTTCTCACCTTCAAAGGGCTAAAGAACAATACAAGAAAGGAGCAGATCAACATCGGAAGGAAGCCCCTCAATATCAAATAGGGGATCAAGTCTGGTTATCCACCAAATATCTACCTCTAAAAGGGCCACGCACATTCAACCCAAGATACCTTGGTCCCTATTCCATCACTACCATAGTAAACCCAGTAGCGGTCAAGTTGGACTTGCCCCCACACATGAAGATACATCCGGTCTTCCACGTCTCTCTATTAAAACCCGTGCAACCTCAAACCCGACTAACTAAATCTCCAAAACCTATCCTAGTTGATGGAGAACTCGAGTTTGAAGTCAAAAGCATTCTGGACTCCAAGATCTCCAAATCTAAACTATTTTACCTAATTGACTGGAAAGGCTACGGCCCCCAAGAGAGATCCTGGGAATCTGCTGAATATGTCCACGCTCCTCGCCTAATCAAAAGATTTCACCGAACATTTCCTGACAAGCCAAAACCCCCAGAGAAGCCCGGTTTGGGAGGGGCCTTCAGGGGGGGTACTGTCATGATCTCTGCTTCCAAAAGGTCAGGGTTTTCCCAACTCCCTTGGAAGCAGATCCATAACCCAGGTTCCGAGTGCCAACCAGTCCCAATTGGGACCTTTTGGACCCAGTCCTGGCGCCAGTGGCACCAGGCTCATAAATATGCCCAGTCCCAGCGCTGGAAGCGCCAGGCTCATAATGCTTGGGTGGACTTACCTGCAGCAGACCATGCTGCTTACTTGCCTGCCAGTTGAGCCTCTGATCCTCTTCTGTTTGGAACTACTTTTCCTGTTGGGTGGGGCAGGAGCCACTCCCTAGATTCAGAACACTGGAACTCTTCTGGAAAGCAGGAACTCTTTTCTTACCTAGGCGTGGCTGTGGCAGGAGACACCTAAGCACTACAGGAGGCTATTTAAACCACACCCGATGGATGAATCTTGCTTTGCGTTATTCTGCATCCTCTGCAGCAGAACGCTCATCGTGTCTTCTGCATCTGATCCTGGGCCTAAGGAAAAAGGCTTACCATCCTGAATCCAGTCTTCAGCAACACCTATAAAGACAAGAAAGAACAGGTTAGCATTACGGTCTTCAGTGACAGCTCTTCACTTACCTGGTCCATCGGCTGTCACCAACGCCTCGCGCTGCATTCCGGCATCTGAAAGACAAAGGCTTACCTACTCTTCATGCGCTCCGGAGGTCTTCACACTGCATTCCGGCATCTGAAAGACAAAAGCTTACCAACTCTTCGCACGCTCCGGAGGCCTTCGGCGCTGCATCCCGCATCTGAAAGACAAAACAAGGTGCGTTTAAAGACATTGGGGAACTTTAATACTCACGTGCCATTACTCCTTTCCACATCTAACCCAGTGGGTATTCCGGCACCCTGCAGCCTCTCCGAACTTGTACCTGCAAAATAAAAAGACAGTTAGAGCGCATCGTGAAGCAGGCAACAAGCGCTTACTTACGTGCTTCCAGGCGCTTCTATTCATCACACGGGCTCCATCTTCAACTCACTTCAGCCCGTCATCCGCCATCGCCGGAACCCTGAAAAACAAGAAACATCATTACTAAAGACTTTAAAGACATTAGAATTACTCGAAACTTACCGTTTGTGCAGTAAACAAAGGACAGCAGTCCTCTGAAGTCAAGAGGCCTGCTCCCCTTATCCAGTGAAGAAACTGGTTACAGCACCCTGCCCCGAGGCAGATGGAGAGCACGGCGTTCACTTACCTAAGGTGAGAGCGTTAACCTTTGGGGTTCTACAGGAGAAGAGAAAGGGAAGAAGAGAGAGACATTCAATAACCCAGTTCCTTAATCCCATATTTTCTATCTGCAGACATCTTACCCTTCCAGTCAGACATACAGTGCACAGAGGTCCAGCCCAAAGAGCCAGCCGTGTGTTACACATCACCTTTGAAGATACGGTATACGCCCAGTCAAGACCGGCGCCTCTACGGGAATCAGGTGAGCGTTACAGACACGTGTAATGTGCCCGTTGTTACCTCCATCCCCATCCCCATTCCCATTTAGCCCTATGGGGGCTCAAATAGGAATGGGGAATGGTTCCTGCAAGGAGGAATTACCGGGTCCGCAAATGTTGGAATGATCCGGTTAATCCTCATTGCAGAAACCCGGTTAAGGAGCCTGGTTTGGAGGCAGCCATGGAGCTAATAGCTCCATGGCTGCCTCCAAACTTGTAATGAGGGCCATTGTGTTTTTATCTAAATGAGGACAATTGCAAACAAAAGTTGCTGCAGAGTCAGATCAGGAACAATATATTTCAACAATTGCAGAGATACTCATGGAAGCAGGGCAGGCCTGAATTCCGGTGCATGTGAATGGGTATCCAGAAATGATTGAGGTAGTGCTGGCCCTAGAGCAGGAAAAGTTTCATTAATAAAAATATATTTAAACAAATGCTTGACAAGTTTACCCAGGACGACCCTGAATCGGTGAAAAGAATTGTGGTAAGGTACATGTTGAGAATCACAATTGGCTCCAAAAGCATTCACCACAATGTTTGGGTTGTAAGTGGAACAAAAAATGTATTCTACTTGGGAAATGACATCCTGCACAGAATGTGTATGGTTTTAGATTTCTTAGATTTCTTGAATCAAAAGGTTTGGTCTAGGCTGGGTGGTGCAGCACCTAAATTTGAGAACAAAAGACAAGCATATCATTGTGCCCAAATGAAGCTATTTGCAGTAGAGCTTCAGGTAGAGAAGGATGTCACTATTTCTGCTTTCACCAGACAATTTGCCATAGCATTAAAGTACATAAAGGGACTACAAATGAAAGGGGCTGATGCATTTCTGTGCCACAATGAATCCATGAGAGCGCAAGGGTTAGAATGTGAATATACACAATTAGTAGAGATTGGGGATGGCCCCAATCGAATACTGGTGAATAACAAGGCATGCCAGGACATTTACTTGGAAGAAAATACAGCATTGGGGATGGCAATACAGGAATCCCACTACACTCCCGATTCAAACAATAGTCATCACGAACATCCCCGAAAGCTATGTAACTTCACAGGGTTAATTGCCTGAGTCATTGGATTCTAAACCAAAGGGGATTTTCAGGATACAGTCTATTACCCCTATGAACCAAAAGATGTGATATGCCGTCATCAGGATTATTGCATCCTATTTCAAGTGGGTGAATCTGAAAGAGGAGGACAGCAGAGCGAAATGCAGCAAGTTGATATGGAGGCGAATGTGCCAAGATACTTGAGGGTGGGGACTCTTCAAAGAGACACTGCCACAGAGCTAAAGGTAAGTACAGAAGTCCCTGCGTTGGAGAACTTCCCAGAAATCTTTAAAATGGTAGAGGAGCAAATTCAAGTAGCCGATGCTTGCACAAATGAAGAGGAAAAAGACCAATTAAGAAATACTTTTACTGCATTTAAAGAGATATTTGCTAAAGACGCCTATGATTGCGGGCTTACCGATTTGCATGTTGACACACTACCAAAAGGGTATGGTAGGGAACCAGTATTTGTGCAACAGTATAGGTTACCCTTGGCCTGTCTGGAGTCCCTAGCAGAAATAATTAAACATTTGGAATCCAGAGACATCATTGGGCCTTTCCACAGTACTTCAAATGTCCCATATTAGGTGCGCTAAAGCCCATTGGCCAGTGGTGCTTGTGTGTAAACTTGAGGGAATTAAACAAGTGGGTACCTGTTTCAAGGTGCCCTCTTCAATTTATTACTCAAGGCCTTGCACAGGTTCAAGGTTCAAAGGTTACCACTCTGGATCTTACGGCATGTTACTGGTGTGTGCCACTAGCCAAAGATATACAGAATCTATTTGCCTTCTCCTTTAATCGATTGCAGTATGCATGGTTTCGGACCCCCTTCGGCTATATTAATAGTAGAAGTGAGTTTGGGATATTCCCAAGTAAAGTGATCCCAGATGCAGCAGGGAGAGGACCTGTGATTTATGTGGGTGATGTGCTAATCGAGAATGAAGACTTAAAAAGTAATTTCAACAAAATTAGCCATGTGCTTGGTCAATTGCAAAAGGTTGGCACAAAAGTATCCTTACAGAAAGCGCAGTGGTGTAGAAAAATGGTAAATGTTTGAGGGCATGAAGTAACAGAGCATGGGTGTCATGATCTCTGCTTCCAAAAGGTCAGGGTTTTCCCAACTCCCTTAGAAGCAGATCCATAACCCAGGTTCCGAGTGCCAACCAGTCCCAATTGGGACGTTTTGGACCCAGTCCTGGCGCCAGTGGCACCAGGCTCATAAATATGCCCAGTCCCAGCGCTGGAAGCGCCGGGCTCATAATGCTTGGGTGGACTTACCTGCAGCAGACCATGCTGCTTACTTGCCTGCCAGTTGAGCCTCTGATCCTCTTCTGTTTGGAACTAATTTTCCTGTTGGGTGGGGCAGGAGCCACTCCCTAGATTCAGAACACTGGAACTCTTCTGGAAAGCAGGAACTCTTTTCTTACCTAGGCGTGGCTGTGGCAGGAGACACCTAAGCACTACAGGAGGCTATTTAAACCACACCCGATGGATGAATCTTGCTTTGCGTTATTCTGCATCCTCTGCAGCAGAACGCTCATCGTGTCTTCTGCATCTGATCCTGGGCCTAAGGAAAAAGGCTTACCATCCTGAATCCAGTCTTCAGCAACACTTATAAAGACAAGAAAGAACAGGTTAGCATTACGGTCTTCAGTGACAGCTCTTCACTTACCTGGTCCATCGGCTGTCACCAACGCTTCACGCTGCATTCCGGCATCTGAAAGACAAAGGCTTACCTACTCTTCGTGCGCTCCGGAGGTCTTCACACTGCATTCCGGCATCTGAAAGACAAAAGCTTACCAACTCTTTGCACGCTCCGGAGGCCTTCGGCGCTGCATCCCGCATCTGAAAGACAAAACAAGGTGCGTTTAAAGACATTGGGGAACTTTAATACTCACGTGCCATTACTCCTTTCCACATCTAACCCAGTGGGTATTCCGGCACCCTGCAGCCGCTCCGAACTTGTACCTGCAAAATAAAAAGACAGTTAGAGCGCATCGTGAAGCAGGCAACAAGCGCTTACTTACGTGCTTCCAGGCGCTTCTATTCATCACACGGGCTCCATCTTCAACTCACTTCAGCCCGTCATCCGCCATCGCCGGAACCCTGCAAAACAAGAAACATCATTACTAAAGACTTTAAAGACATTAGAATTACTCGAAACTTACCGTTTGAGCAGTAAACGACGGACAGCAGTCCTCTGAAGTCAAGAGGCCTGCTCCCCTTATCCAGTGAAGAAACTGGTTACAGCACCCGGCCCCGAGGCAGATGGAGAGCACGGCGTTCACTTACCTAAGGTGAGAGCGTTAACCTTTGGGGTTCTACAGGAGAAGAGAAAGGGAAGAAGAGAGAGACATTCAATAACCCAGTTCCTTAATCCCATATTTTCTATCTGCAGACATCTTACCCTTCGAGTCAGACATACAGTGCACAGAGGTCCAGCCCAAAGAGCCAGCCGTGTGTTACACATCACCTTTGAAGATACGGTATACGCCCAGTCAAGACTGGCGCCTCTACGGGAATCAGGTGAGCGTTACAGAACGCAAAGCCTACCACAAAACTCCCGTCCAGGCGCTATGGAAACCTCGGATACCGACCAGCTAGCCCAGTTACTTGGGGAACTAAGGGCAGAAGTGCATGCAGCCCGTCAGGAAACGAACGCTCTAAGAAGGGAACTGATTATTTCCAAGGAGCGAACAGATGATCTCGCTAGACAATTGCTACAGTCACAAGCCGGACAGACCCCGTTACCCGCATCTGGGGGAAATCTTCCTTCTACATCCTCTATGAATCCAGTGCAGATCAACCTACCTGGGAATGTACCTCTGGCTCCACCCAAACGATTTTCTGGTGACCCAAAGAGGTTTGCAGTATTTATCAATCAGTGCCGGTTGCATTTCTTATGCCAGCCAGCAGCCTTTCCAACTGATCAAGCTAAAGTAGCTTTCGTGCTTTCGTACCTTTGTGGCAATGCGGCAGACTGGTCGATCCCTCTAGTAAATCAAGATGATCCAGTCCTCCATGATTTTCAAGCTTTTCAGCTCAGTATGGAAAAACTGTTCGCAAGACATTCACAGGGGAGGCCTTGGACAATGAGCTTCTTTCGTTGCGACAAGGTAATCAAGACCTTTTGGCTTATATCGCGTCTTTCAAGAGACTGATAGTGGAAACTCAATGGCCTGAGGACAAAAGGATTACGCTGTTTTATAGAGGTCTACGTGGAGAGCTCAAAGATGTGTTAGCCCAAGTAGTGAATCCCCCACAAGATTGTTCGGACTATATAGCCTTAGTCGTTCAAATAGATCACAGACTGCAGAACAGGAAGGCCGATCGTTCCAAGTTTGATGCTCGAGTATTTTCCAAACCGCCAACTCCTTCCAACGGAGTAGACTCTGGGGAACCCATGCAAATAGGGGGTCTGAAAGGTCCTCTAACACAAAAGGAGCGGGAAAGGAGAAAACAGTTGCAATTATGCCTCTATTGCGGAAACTCAGGGCACTTTCTTCGAGACTGTCCGGTGAAACCTGCCAAGAAGGCAGTAGGAGCTGCAGTTACCAAAGTTACAAACTCTGAGCAGGGAAACAACCTCGCCCGACAAGAATAGAGGTCCTCTTGCCGAGCGTGAAAACCAGTTCCGTGACCTCGCATTTCGTGATACCTATGGTCCTCATTAGCCCTGATAATCCGGATCGATTACATGCAATTGAAGCTTACGTCGACAGCGGTGCCATCGGCAATTATGTGGATCATGAAATGGTTTTGAGGATGAATCTAACTCTTTGTCCCAAGGCTGTAAAGGACGTCATTACTACGGTGGATGGTACGGAGATAGCCTCCAGGCCAGTAACGCATACCACTCAAGAGGTGACGCTAGTAAGTCAAGATGGACACTATGAGAAGATCGTGTTCGATGTGATCAAGGCCCCTCAGTTTCAGATTATTCTAGGAATACCTTGGTTAGAGAAACACAATCCTCTGATCGATTGGTGAGCAAGAACGGTCCAGTTTCCAGAATGTGTCTCTACTTGTCACCCTCCACCTGGTGTTGCACTGGCAGCAATTTCTTCAGAGACTCCCCAGTTACCTCCCGAATACCTAGAATACCAAGATGTTTTCCGGAAGGATCAGGCTAACTCTCTACCTCCTCATAGGTCTTATGACTGCCAGATAGACCTGATACCTGGATCTACTCCTCCTTGTAGTAGAATTTATGCCCTCACCGAGCCTGAGAACCTTCACCTTTGACAATACCTGGATCAATACCTGGCAAATGGGTTTATTCGTCCTTCCAAGTCCCCTGCTTCTTCAGCTTTGTTCTTCGTTCCAAAAAAGGAAGGAGACCTTAGAACTTGTATAGATTATCGCTCCCTGAACCAGATCACCGTTAAGAATAGATATCCGTTACCTTTGATCCCTGAACTCCTGGACCAAGTCAGAAAAGCATGCATATATACAAAGCTGGATCTTAGAGGAGCTTACCACTTGGTACGAGTAAAAGAGGGCGATGAATGGAAGACGGCCTTCCGCACCAAGTATGGGCTATTTGAATATCAGGTCATGCCCTTCGGACTTTGCAATGCCCCGGCCGCCTTTCAATATTTTATGAACGATGTCCTCAGAGAGCTCATAGATGTGTGTGTTGTTGTTTACATTGACGACATCCTCGTTTATTCTTCATCGGAATCTGAACATCGGAAACACGTGAAAATGGTCCTCGAAAGATTGCGTCAACACAAACTTTTTGCTAAATTGGAAATATGTGTTTTCAATGTGACTGAAGTTGAATTCTTGGGATTCATATTATCACCTGGCGGAGTGCGTATGGATTCAAAGAAGGTCGATGCAGTTCTCAAATGGCCATCACCATCCTCCGTAAAAGGTGTGCAAAGCATGTTAGGCTTCGCTAACTTTTACCGCAGGTTTATCCCCGAATTCTCTCGAATAGTCCAGCCCATCACTGCCTTGTTAAAGAAAAACAAACGTTTTGAATGGTCTACCGAGGTGGAACAAGCTTTCCAGGATTTGAAGACTAAATTTATCTCTGCACCAATCTTAAAACACCCTCGCCCCGAACTCCCCTACATCGTGGAAACTGATGCTTCAAGCCTTGCCATGGGGGCAGTTCTATCACAAAAGGACCCGGTAACCAATCAGTTGCATCCCGTGGCATTTTGGTCCCGCAAATTCTCGCCTCCTGAAATCAATTACACGATTACTGACAAGGAACTTCTGGCTATCAAGTCTGCCTTTAAGGCTTGGCGGCATTATCTGCTGGGGGCCCGACACACCGTTACTGTGATTACGGATCACCGAAACCTGCAATATTTGAAAACCGCAAAAGCCCAATCCTCTAGACAACTCCGTTGGGCATTATTCTTTGCCGAGTTTGACTTCATAATTACCTATCGACCTGGTACAAAGAACGGTAAAGCTGATGCCCTTTCTCGGATGGGAGTGGAAGAACACTTGATCAACCCTAAACCTGTACCAATCATTCCCGAACAAAGAATTCTGGGTGTAATCGCCACAGAATCCATAGAGGAAGTTAAGGATAAAGCCAGGCAACTTGTAACTCCAGCAGACATACAGAATTGGCATCTGCAGGGAAAGGACTTTGCAGTAAAGGACAACTTATTGTATTTCCAAGAACGATTATACCTACCCAGCACAGATTTACAGAAAAAAGTAATCTCTTGTTAGCACGATTTTTTAATGGAAGGACATCCCGGTATGGCCAAGACCTCAGAAAAGATCAAGCGCTACTTCTGGTGGCCGTCTTGGAAAAAAGATATCAGAGACTTTATAATGTCCTGTGGAGTATGCGCCCAAAACAAGAGTCAAAAGGAAAGACCAGCAGGCCTCTTACGCCCTATTGACATCCCACCTCGCCCTTGGCATACGCTTTCTATGGACTTCATCACCGATCTACCTCCATGCTCCGGATACAATACGATTCTAGTAATCGTGGACTTATTCTCCAAGATGGCGCATTTCATTCTGCTCAAAGGCTTGCCAACAGCAACAACTCTGGCCCGAGAATTTCTCGAAAACATCGTCCGACTGCACGGTTTTCCTTCGGTTCTAATTTCGGATCGAGGTAGTCAATTTATTTCTCATTTTTGGCGAAGTTGCTGTCAGTCGGCTCAAATTGATGTGAGACTATCGACCAGTCACCACCCTCAGACCGACGGACAAACCGAGAGGACCAATCAAACTCTGGAACAGTATTTACGCTGCATGCTGCAACAAACTGAAAAAACTTGGAAAGACATCCTTTGGATAGCCGAATATGCCTACAATAACTCTATCCATTCGGGAACTGGGAAAACCCCGTTTTTTCTTTTGTACGGCAGTCACCCTCGAACCTCGGAGTTGGATCCCCTCCAAGATCTTGAAACACCAGCAGTAGACTACCTGCATTCTACAATCACCCAAGCCTTTAAGGAAGCTGTTTCTCACCTTCAAAGGGCTAAAGAACAATACAAGAAAGGAGCAGATCAACATCGGAAGGAAGCCCCTCAATATCAAATAGGGGATCAAGTCTGGTTATCCACCAAATATCTACCTCTAAAAGGGCCACGCACATTCAACCCAAGATACCTTGGTCCCTATTCCATCACTACCATAGTAAACCCAGTAGCGGTCAAGTTGGACTTGCCCCCACACATGAAGATACATCCGGTCTTCCACGTCTCTCTATTAAAACCCGTGCAACCTCAAACCCGACTAACTAAATCTCCAAAACCTATCCTAGTTGATGGAGAACTCGAGTTTGAAGTCAAAAGCATTCTGGACTCCAAGATCTCCAAATCTAAACTATTTTACCTAATTGACTGGAAAGGCTACGGCCCCCAAGAGAGATCCTGGGAATCTGCTGAATATGTCCACGCTCCTCGCCTAATCAAAAGATTTCACCGAACATTTCCTGACAAGCCAAAACCCCCAGAGAAGCCCGGTTTGGGAGGGGCCTTCAGGGGGGGTACTGTCATGATCTCTGCTTCCAAAAGGTCAGGGTTTTCCCAACTCCCTTGGAAGCAGATCCATAACCCAGGTTCCGAGTGCCAACCAGTCCCAATTGGGACCTTTTGGACCCAGTCCTGGCGCCAGTGGCACCAGGCTCATAAATATGCACAGTCCCAGCGCTGGAAGCGCCAGGCTCATAATGCTTGGGTGGACTTACCTGCAGCAGACCATGCTGCTTACTTGCCTGCCAGTTGAGCCTCTGATCCTCTTCTGTTTGGAACTACTTTTCCTGTTGGGTGGGGCAGGAGCCACTCCCTAGATTCAGAACACTGGAACTCTTCTGGAAAGCAGGAACTCTTTTCTTACCTAGGCGTGGCTGTGGAAGGAGACACCTAAGCACTACAGGAGGCTATTTAAACCACACCCGATGGATGAATCTTGCTTTGCGTTATTCTGCATCCTCTGCAGCAGAACGCTCATCGTGTCTTCTGCATCTGATCCTGGGCCTAAGGAAAAAGGCTTACCATCCTGAATCCAGTCTTCAGCAACACCTATAAAGACAAGAAAGAACAGGTTAGCATTACGGTCTTCAGTGACAGCTCTTCACTTACCTGGTCCATCGGCTGTCACCAACGCCTCGCGCTGCATTCCGGCATCTGAAAGACAAAGGCTTACCTACTCTTCATGCGCTCCGGAGGTCTTCACACTGCATTGCGGCATCTGAAAGACAAAAGCTTACCAACTCTTCGCACGCTCCGGAGGCCTTCGGCGCTGCATCCCGCATCTGAAAGACAAAACAAGGTGCGTTTAAAGACATTGGGGAACTTTAATACTCACGTGCCATTACTCCTTTCCACATCTAACCCAGTGGGTATTCCGGCACCCTGCAGCCTCTCCGAACTTGTACCTGCAAAATAAAAAGACAGTTAGAGCGCATCGTGAAGCAGGCAACAAGCGCTTACTTACGTGCTTCCAGGCGCTTCTATTCATCACATGGGCTCCATCTTCAACTCACTTCAGCCCGTCATCCGCCATCGCCGGAACCCTGCAAAACAAGAAACATCATTACTAAAGACTTTAAAGACATTAGAATTACTCGAAACTTACCGTTTGTGCAGTAAACAAAGGACAGCAGTCCTCTGAAGTCAAGAGGCCTGCTCCCCTTATCCAGTGAAGAAACTGGTTACAGCACCCTGCCCCGAGGCAGATGGAGAGCACGGCGTTCACTTACCTAAGGTGAGAGCGTTAACCTTTGGGGTTCTACAGGAGAAGAGAAAGGGAAGAAGAGAGAGACATTCAATAACCCAGTTCCTTAATCCCATATTTTCTATCTGCAGACATCTTACCCTTCGAGTCAGACATACAGTGCACAGAGGTCCAGCCCAAAGAGCCAGCCGTGTGTTACACATCACCTTTGAAGATACGGTATACGCCCAGTCAAGACCGGCGCCTCTATGGGAATCAGGTGAGCGTTACAATGGGTTAAATCCACAAAAGAAAAAGGTGGAAGCTATTAAAAAATTAAAAGGTCCCACCAACTGGAAAGGCCTGAAGAGTTTGTTAGGAATGACAATCTACAACAGGAAATCAATTGAAGATTATGCAGAATTCACACAACCTTTGACTAAATAACTGAAGCAGGGAGTGCCCTGGAACTGGGGAAAGCAACAAAGTGAGGCAGTGGGCAAATTAAAGGACTGTTTGATGAAAGCCCCATGTTTAGCTTATCCAATAAAGAATCTAGATTTCTTCATAGATATAAGATTCACAGATGAAGGTATGTCAGCAGTCCTGTACCAAAAACTTGATGCAAATAACAAAACCTTTGCATATGCCAGTAAAGCATTGTCACGATAGAAACCAAATTTAGGGAATGTGAAAACGCACTTTTGACCACTGTCTGGGCATTACAATCTTCTGCCACATTATTCAAGGGGAGCGGGTGATTGTTGAAACAAGTCATGAGCCTCTACAATTTTTACAGAGTGAAAGGGTCAGATCAGGGAATTTGGTCCAGTCAAGAATCATATGATGGACATTGGCGTTGCAGGGATTCCCGGTGTAAGTGAGATATGGACAGAATAAAAAGAGCTCAGTTGCCCAGGGGCTGGCAGAGTTACATGATTGTGCAGCTGCCTGTGCCTGTAATGACACAGGACAAGAAACAAACAACAAAATTTGAACAATCTCCACACAAGGCCTTTAATGAGGAAACATGCTGTGATCTCCCCACTGTGTACATGAATGGATTTGCATACCATGTGGGAGGTGATTCTGAAAAAGAATTCGAGGCATTCCAAGGGTAAGCATGAAATTGGGCCCCAAAAGCAGTCAAGTTGCAGAACTGGCTGCCATTTATAAAACGATACCACTGCGGTAGAAAATAAATGTAAAAAGTAGTTTTAGTCACTGATTCTGATTATGAGCAAAATAGTTTTGTGGAATATTTACAGGGGTGGAAATTGAGAGTAAAGGTCACTTATAACAAGAAACCTCTCAAGCATGGCAAAATTATTGAAGCCATAGATAAACATGTTACATTGTTAAAGAAAGTGACATGATCATTCACTGGAGTAAAATACAAGGTCATATGAAAACACCAGTGGTAGACAAGGAAACGAATGACAAGGCAGATCTGTTAGCTGAAATTGGGGCTCTAATGGGGAAATTGTTTACTATTGAGCACCTACTTGGTGAAATTCAGGTGGATGCAATAACACAATCCAAAACTCATCACATAGTTGATCAGCCGGTGACGCAGTGAAGTTTTTATACCCCTGATCAGGACTTGGTGAAAGCACACAAAGAAGACCCCATTGTTGGCCTATCATATAACCATTTGCTAGATGCAGAGACAAATCCCATAACTGAGGCGGACTGTAAAGGGAAAGAAGAACTGAGGGTGTTGCTAAAGAACAAAAAGAGAATTCAATTACAGGATGGACTGATGATTCGGGAATCCGTGTCAGGCCAAATTCAATGATTGGTACCATTGTCATTTCAGGGGCTGATGTTTCATCATGCCCATGATGCCATAACTGCGGGCCACAGAGGTTCCCAGAAAATATTGGAAATCCTAAAAGAATATGCTCATTGGCCACACATATCCCAAGATGTAGAATGATATACAAGGGGTGTTTGGTGTGTGCACCGTTTCATCCTACTTCCCAACACATCCAGCCCCATTAATGAAAAGAGGTCTGACCCTTCCATGTTCCAATTTACGAGGAAACAGATATATGTTTACGGTCACTTGTTTAATGTCCAAGTGGCTGTAATGCATTCTGTCACCTGAAGGCAGTACGCAAACAGCAGCCACCTTGTTAGTCAACCATATATTCTCTAGGTTTGGTTTGCCTCAAAGGATAGAATGTGGGAGTCATTCAATGTAGGTGATGATAAGGATGTGTCATATTTTGGGTGTAAAAAGGAAACTGCACGTTTCATATCAGCCCTTTCTTCTTGAGGTGTGGAACATTGCAACAGATCAATCATTGATATTTTAAAGGAATTTGTAGCTGAGGCAGGACCCAGCTGGGATTTGAGACTCCCTCTGGTGCTGATGGCTATCGGGTCAACACCGTCCAGATCCACAATCTTCAGTCCACACAAGATTCTAACAGGCAGGAAGATGGTTTTGCCATAACATTTGCTATGCCTGACCAATGAACAGGATCTAGTAAATGCAGCCAGGATTCGCGAATATGTGGAAGAACTGAAAATGCACTTGCAGCATGCATTTGCATTCACACAGCGAAATCTGGAAAAAGCCGCTGACAGTGCAAAATCATACTATGATAAGGAGACATCTGTGAGGGAGTGTGAAGTAGGGGATCAGGTTTTTACATTTGATTTTTTGGAAATGTAAACATAAAAATGTGAAGTTCCTTGCATCCTGGTGCGGTCCATACAAAATTGTGGACAAAATATCACCTGTGGTATACAGAATAATAAAAAAAGGAGAATGAGTTGTTGAACAATGTATCTACTTTAACCACACCAAGCCATTTAACCCACAACATGAGGTGAAAACTCTGGAGGAAGCTGAAAGAACATTAAGGGATGAAAGGTGTATTTGTTATATTGAAGTCAATGCAGGAAAATAGATGGCATTTGCTCAGGAGGTTCACCGTAGCAGGTGAGTAGGTGTTTATGAGAATATCAAGATAAGAGAGTGGGAAAAGGGGTGATAAAACAGGTGAGTAGGCATTTGAAAATAGGGGTGCAAGGTGAGTATGGGTGAATGTAAATAAAAGACTAAACAAAATGTAGAAGTAGGTTTAAACTAATACATGTTTCAAATTGATACTATGGTCATGCTAAGTGAAGGTTATAAAAAGAAGTGCCATGTTTTATTTTGTTATGTTTAACCCATATGTTTATTTCCAGAAAGTTATAAAAGGAAATGCTATTGTTTTATGTTTAATACATATGTTTATTTCCAGGTTGTTCTAAAATATTAATGAATGGTGCAAGTATTATGGATCTATTGCATAATGATGTTGCATAAGCCACATTTCTATTTCAATTAAACCCCAAAAAGAAAGGAAATCAATGAGTTTGGTGTACTTGTTACTTAATCTATCTATTTCTCTTTTGATTTAGATACTAATTAATTGCCTCACCAGTGCTCCTGGATCTGGATTCCCGGACCCCTGGATCCCGGAGGAGGCTGTTGGATGAACTGGAGCCCACCAAACCCCCTGGACCAAAAAGGGGGGGAGAGTCGATGGAGTCCACAGGAGGCAACCCACAGGAGAAACAAAGAATGATGAAGAGGCCACGGTCCACGCACTGTGGAAAAGTACAACATACTTTTTGGTTATCTTAGTATCTGTAGTTATGATAACAATATCTGTCACGATTCTGCTCGCCTGCCTCCCAGCACCTTTACATGCGCCTAATCCTTTATTTCCTTGTTTTAACACTGCAGTTCTGGACTTTAGTGCTTCAACCCTTACTCTTCCTACTGCTTGAAAGACACAATGGACTATGTCTTCTTTTGGGGCAACAGGTGGGGCCCTGTGAGGTTGGCATACTGTCACGATTCTGCTTGCTTGCCTCCCAGCACCTGTACATGTGCCTAATCCTTTATTTCCTTGTTTTACCATTGCAGTTCTGGACTAATCTAATTGCATGTTCCACTGCGGATATTGGATTAAACCAGCAGATGCATTCCGGGACATGTAGGCTGTCCAAAAGGCAGAGGGCTGGAGGAGGCATATTAAATACATTTGTTTGCAGCAAGCTGCAGAGAGCCTGATTGCATTCACCTGTTCCAAGCTACTGCAGGCTCGGCTGCAGAGAGCTGGAGAGCACTTGATTAGAATACACTGCTGCTACTGCTGCAGGCTACTGAAGCCAGGGCTGGACTTAATTGAACACAGCTGTCAGAACCTGCAATCAGCTCCACCCTGCTGCCCTTCTGGCTGGGAGGGCCTTTATAAGCTCACTCTGAACAGAAGTAGTTGTCAGTCAACTGCTTTCTCTGGGAGTTTGTGCTGGTGCTCCTGTTACCAGTTTTTGACCTTTCCTGGAAATCCTCTTTTGGCCTTTTGATTCCTGTTGCTGTTGATGCTTGCAGCTCCCTCTCCATTCTGCTGCAGCCTTCTGCCCTGCTCCTCTGGGCTCCCACCTGGCGGCTCTGCCGCACTCCGCTGCCTTCCGCCCTGCTCCTCTGGGCTCCCACCTGACGGCTCTGCTGCACTCCGCTGTCTTCCGCCCTGCTCCTCTGGGCTTCCCTGCCTGGCAGCCTTGACACACTCCTCTGCCTTCTGCCCTGTTCCTCTGGGCTCTTTGCCTTGCTTCCTGCCTGTTCCAACTTCTGATAAACTATCCTGTCCTGTACCTGGTTATTTCTTTCAACACTGCTTTCTAGTTGTATACATCTTGGTCCACTGTGTTGTCTCCACTTGAATCCGTTTTACAGTGTGACCCTGGGTTGGTCTCCATTCAGATCAGATAAGGGAAGACTTCTGTTGCCTTCACGTAGTCCGTTGAAGTCGTACCTGCCTCAGTATATGGGCTTTCAGTTTTTACCCTTGCACTGAGTACAACAGTTTCCTCGGCACGCCCAAGTCATGACGTTGCTGTATGACTGTTGTTAAGAGTAATCTGCTGGTACCTATCCCAAGGGCTTTCCTTAATCCCTGGAGACCCCTTATCATATTCCAGTACACCCTTATTTCTGATCAATCCGTGTTGCCCAGTCTACTTGCTTGTCTTTGCCTTTTCTCTGTCCCTTTGTTTACAGCCTGATCCTGCAGTTCCTGTGAATTCCTGTTTCAACTAACAGCTTGGTATGTACCTTTAATCTGTTATTTGCTAGCATTGTCTCCGGAATCTCCTTTATATCTACTTACATACAGGGAGAGACAGCCTCTGCCCTGTGCTCTCCGACCAGACTTCTGAGAATACCATACAACATTTCAGTTGAAGGGCAGGTCCTGGTAGAACCTGGAGTAGCCTCTGGGATTGCAGTGGAGGATGCTCTGGGCTTTATTAGGGAACAGAAGACTTTTATATCAAATTATTTATACTCGTTTGAATTCAGAGCGGTTAATTGAAAGGTTTCTTAATGTTTCAGAGATTATGGGGCTGATTCATGGAATTTGGGCACCGAAAAACGGGGATTTGTGCGCATCTGGCGCACAAATCCCCGTTTTTCGGTGCCCAAATTCCATGAATCAGCCCCTAAATCTGTTCAAGTGAAAGAATGGATGTGAACCCGCAAAGAAGGAGCTCAAAGGGCAGTAGAGGAGGTGATGTTGCAGTTAGAAAATACATTATTGAGTTCATCTAGCGCCAAAAAAAGGAGGGCAAAAAGAGTGGCAGGTTTCTTGGTTGCAGCAATTGTAATGACCATAATTCAGTGCTGTGGTGGGCACTACCATATCTACTGAAAATGCAGTATCTGTGAACACTCTAGGTGGTAAGGCCCAGGAACTGGGGCAAGACCTGAGAATGATTCAACAGACTTTAGATGGATTTAGGGGTGAACAAAGCGAGGTGGTCCGGCATAGTCCATTGTGTCTTTCAAGGTTATTCTGACCCTTAACCAAACAATTACAATGTTGAAACATAGCTCCACTGTCATAATATTTCATGAAAAATTATTGAAGGACATTCTGAATGTGGTAAATCCAACAGAAGGCCCCCTGCCAGGTTTTCTACGGGAGGTACAAAATGGGGTGTCGCAACTAATTCTGGGTCATAAAAGTCTGTATTTTGTGCCATCTGACATAATTCGTCAAATGATGGCATGGATCACACAAAGAGAAGTGAAAATGATTCAAGAGAAAATTGCATTTGAAATGGGGAGTGTGATTCCCTTGTAGGATACATTCCTAAAGAGGTTTAGAAATGGGAAAATGTGGGCACCACTTTCCCATGGAAGACCAATGTCTCATCAAAATGGCCAGGGAAGGCTGGATTGTTAATTAAACTGTGTTAGGTGTACTAGACAGATATGTCCTGACATAGAGCCTCATTACGAGGTGGCCGGTAAGGGATTACCGGCACCGGTAAGGGCACCGGTGCTGGTAATCCCTTACCGCCCTACTACGAGTTCCCCTGCCGGGTCCTTCCTCAACGCCTGTTTTTTCAGGCGTTAAGGACGGGACCCGCAAAGGGACTCTAGAGCTAATAACGGTACCGCAATTTGCGGTACCGTTATTAGCGCCTTCCCCATTCCCATTGAGCCCTATAGGGGCTCAAATGGGAATGGGGAATGGCCCTGGTGAATGGGGAATTACCGGTCCCTCCGACCTCGGAATGGACCGGTAATTGCTCCATTCACCGGGGCGGAGTCGGAAGGGTTTTGGAGGCAGCCATGGAGCTAGTAGCTCCATGGCATTAGCTCCATGGCTGCCTCCAACCTCGTAATGAGACCCATAGTCTTTTAGCTGGTAATAGCACTGAAGGCTGGGGAAAGAAAATGGAGGTGAGGAGCTATGGGCTTGCATAAGAATGCATGTAGCATGCATGAAAATTGGGAAGGGGCCAAGGAGTGAGTCAGAAGAGGGCAATATAAGCAGGTGATATTCACAGAGGCCCACAAGGTTGCAGAGAAAGGGAGCAGCTGGAAATTATTGCTGCAGATTAAAGGGTCTTAACATGGGTGCAGGCAATTAAAAGGCCAGTGCTATGATAGCCAAACAAAAATGGGTAGCAGGAAGGTGGGCCCCAGAAGCTGCCCTGGCTGTTATTTCAGCTGTATTCCATATATGACGCTATAGGATCCCTTAGAAGGATGCAATGCGAAGAAGGGTAGCAGTTAAGTCACATATCATAGGTGAAGTGGAAGGAGGTAGAAGGTGAGGTATGTGAGGTATATGCAACATACAAGAGAGGCATTTACTATAGCACCTCTCAATTCCTATGCAGAAACATGCCTTTAAAAAATACATAGCATCATTGTTAGTGGAAACTTAACAATCTAAGGTTATTTGCCAGTGAGATCATGAAGTATAAACGAAGACAGGATTTATGAACCACTAACAGGATATTTTAATTTTTGTATCACTCCGACTGCTTAACCCTGAACAGTCCCACATCATTTACAATTCCTAGTCATGTTACTGTATAAGCATTTAAAAATTCCAAGTTACTTGACTCAAAGAACATTGAACTAAACGTGCCACCAGCTATCGACTGATTTGTGGTACATTTTGATTTTGTATCTTTTATTTTGTCTTGTGAATTTTGCACTTATTGAAATACTTGATGTTATTTTACTAACACCTTACACAGATTTACACCTCTCTTCGTCTGTCCCTAGAAAGGTGTCTTCTTGGGGCAAAGTACACTTAGTTCATGTGTGCTCTGCTGGTAGGCGGGAACATGGAGGAGCTGGCTTACTTTTAATTCAAATGGCCGATATTAGATGATACATCTTCAGTCCCAGCTTTTTATGTATCCTTGTTTTGCATTTGGGTACTTGCAGTAAGAAGTGTGGTGCTCCACTTCTGTGAGTGGCTGTCTGTGTTTGGGGTGTGTGAGGACTGTTTTTCTCGGCTCTCTGTTCAAAGGGTGTGAAGCAATGACCCACAGCTAGGCAACAGATTCTCCCGCAATCTTACCTAGGCTCACCAACTGGCAGTAATGGCTGAGACAACTCTTGGAATTGGACCATGGTGTGAAAGAGCACATATATGTTGGGCATTACTGTTCCACCAACCATGTCCCGTTTTATTTACCTTGTCTAAACCTTGTCTAAACCAGAAACATTGACAGAGTGTTCATTTTTGAGCGCTGCCTCCTACCAGAGAAGCAGCACTCACAAGAAAACCCTTCTCTCTGTAGGGAGGCGGTACACAAAAGATACCCCTCTGTCTGTGTTTCTGATTTACATAATGGAAATAAAACGGGAAAGGGAAAATGGGATATGGTTGGTGGGACAGTAACGTGAAACATGTAAATAGGGAAAAGCGGATGAATGAGTGCCCCTTAGCACTTTTATGGACCACGTTTCTCGGGTATTCCGTTTCCCCCTACAGGACAGCAAAGGCCTCATCATGACCTCGGCGGTAACCCTTAAATCCGGCGGTAGCGCTATTACCGCCGGATTTAAGGGTCTGCCGAATCAGGGCCTCAGCGGATTTCAACCCAGCTCTGAGCTGGTGTGAAATCCGCTGAGAATTCGCGCTCATACCGTCGGCGGGAAATCCGCCGGCGGTACGAGCGTGAAATTTACCCATTGAGCCCAATGGGGAATGGGGCATTCCCGAATGGGCTCAATGGGGAATGGGGACTTCCAAGTCCGAGCAACTCGTGATCCCGCGCTATTAGCGCCGGGGGCTATGGCTGTCGCGCTAATAGCCCCCGCGCTAATACCGCCGGCGTTACCGCCGAGGTCGTGATGAGGCCCAAAGAGTGAATGATATAGAGACAACTGATTTTAGGCTCTTGGCATTTTTGGACACAGCTTAATAAGCACACTCAGTTCCCCATAGATGGAACAGGGAGAACTTAGATGAGCATTAGAAGAGCAGAAGTCTAAAATAAGCCCCAAACAGTGCGGGGCTGAGAGGCCTTGCAAATTGGTTAGAAGATGCAACAGCAAGATGCAATGACTGTAAGGTGAGGGGACTAAGGGAGGTTATTTGTTGATTGGAGTTAATGGTGTCGGGACTTCCCATCTCCTGCGCACCTCCTATTGATTTGTTACAAAGTCTGCCTGCAGCTTAGATCTGGATTTGGCTGGGGACCATCTCCAAGGTTCCCGAATGGTTGAAAGATCGGTAGGGGTGACAAATCCGTGGATCACTGTGGGCGCTGGCTGGATATATTAATCCACGTGATTGTAATTCTGCTAGTGGTTTTTATTCATGGTAAAGACAAGGGATAGTCGGTGCATGTTATTTTTTATTATTTTTGGTTTGATCACAGATAGAGAAAACATCTTTGTGGTAATGATGGCCAAGTATTTAACATGGTTAAAGTGCAAACAGCCGACGCGCGTTTCAACCTAAGTCTTTTTCAAGGCTGTGATTTGTGAGTTGGTTCGGTGGTGGAGTGATACACACGGTGCGGTGACATTGGTTGAGACAGTAGATACGTGCCACATGGACAAACAGAGATTAGATTATACACACAATAATTGGTAGTTGTAGTTCTGATGGTTGAATAGTATCATGATAGGATGTCAATGATAAATTAGTGACAGTGAGTGGTGGTGGTGGTTATGACATTTGCAGGTATATATGTTTGGATAGTTGCATTTGAGCATACTGACAATTGTGACAATAATTACAGTAGGACATGAACAATGTACCAAGGAAGAAGGAGGGGAAAAGAACAGGCGGTTAGTTGAGAATGGGGGCCAAGAAAAGTTGTAAGGCATTAAGGATGATGGCGGGGGAGGACAAAAAAAAGGGGGGGGTTATGACTTACCCAATTGAGTTAGGAGTGGGCTCAGGGTGAGCTGTAGTCTGGTACTCCCAGGTAAGGGCGCCAGAAGGCTGGATAGCCGGGTCTGCAAAATAGATGAGAGGTTTCCAGATTTAATTGAGAGGGAACAGGGTAGTGAGGATGGGATCCCACAACCAGTTGGACGGTGGAGTGGAGGGAGTCAAAGTAGGGGATGTCCCAAGGTGAAAGGTGGGTGCGAGCCGTAGTGAGCTCCAAGTAGTCTAAGCAGTTGATGTGGACATGGGCTTAGATTTGCTATATTGTGGGTCCTGGGTGGACTGTTGTGTCAGGGTCGGAGTGGGTGACCTACTTAGTAGTTGACTGAGTGACTGAGGTGCGTGGATGGGCTCTGTGGGTATAAGGTGAAAATGAGGCAGAGCCCACCGAGCGAACGGATGATTGATGACGAACGGCGGTGAGCCAAGTAGTGCCCACGAGCATGTCTGGTAGAGAGCGGGCAGGTGCCTAGTGTGTACATGTTAGACTCAGGAGATCGTGAATGGGTAATGGGTTGGGACCAGATGGTGTCGAGTCCTGGTGCTGGTGCTAACAGGGGAAAGAAAACGGAAAGGCAGGGAGACGTCCGAGTCAGGACGTATCCTTAATGAAGCTTACCGGTGCCGGGTTCAGTGTGCAGGTCGTTGGACGTGTAGTCACGAAGTGAGACAGCGTGTAGTGTCCCAGGCTTCCTGATAATTTGTAACCCTCAAATTCATTTGTTGTTAGTGTGACCGATCTGATTGGTCTAGAGAGAAAGGCCCCCAGGTTGGATGGCCTTAGAGAGCGTGTCAAGGGGACAGGGCTTACCGTGACTGCTTGCTGAATGGAGGAATGTCCCCGTGGGGTACTTAGAATAGTGCAATTAGAATTGAAATTACAAAGTTGTGAGAGCAAGGCTCAAGTGGTGTTGCGTTGTAATGGGGAATTGGATCAGGATCCGATTGAAAGGGTTGAATATTATACAGTCGGTGAAAGAATGGTGTGGTGTGCGTGGGTGGCTGCCCTGGTTTGGGGGCTGAGAAAGGGGGGGGCGCAGAGCTGAAATTGAGGGGCTGCTGTGGTCCCCTCTAGTTATGCAAAAGGTCGAGGGATGTTCGGTTGAACAGGGGGATGGGAGTGTGAACCTGTAGGTACATCTACAATTGCAGATTCGGTCTAGACATAAATGAAGGGCGGGGATGGTACGTGGGCGGATGCCCTGGTTGTTGGCTGGATGTAGACAGACGAGTTGGGATTTATCCCATTGGGTGGTCCCCTTTTGTTAGCGGGATGGCCCCCTCCAGGAAAGGAGGGAGGCTGGCCGGAAGGGAGGAGCTAATGACGGGGGAGAGGGGTGTTGTTGAGAACGACAATGTACAGCCAACCAGGAGGATTCAAGCTGCATGGTCGCAGTAGACCCATTTGGGTGGGTGAACCGGTGTTCAAGGAACTTAGGGCCAAGAGGGGCAATGGTTAGGGCATGATGAGCAGATGCCTAGTGGCCAGGAATGTGCAAGTATAACTTAACATGAAAAACACAGAATTGTGCATATATAATTACAAGACCCCTTTGGGTGGATGAGAGGTTTGAGGAAACCTAGTGGTCAAGTATGTGCAAGTGCATCTGCAGATGACAAACAGAGAATTGTGCATATATATTTGCAAAAAAACATGAAAGTCATGGTCACTGTTCAATCCAAAGGTAACGGCTCGATATTTGCATATCAGCCGAGCTTCTTTCTGACGTAGCTGGAGTTCTCTGTCGCCTCCTCTTTTGTCTGCTGGTATTACTTCCAGTCCCACGAAGGTGATGTCTTCTTTATTGTCCAACTGGTGTTCTTCTTGCCAGTGTAGTGCCAGTGGATATCTGGTATCTTGAGAGTGCAGGGAGCTAGGTGTTCCCTAATCCTTGTTCTGAGTTCCCTTTTCGTGCTCCCAATGTATTTTCGGTTGCATACACAGTTGATAGCATAAACCACATATTTGGATTTGCAGTTGATATATTGTCTGATTGCATGAGTAGTGGTTTCAATGAAATGTAGGGTTTTAGTAGTTGAGGCGAATTTACACATGGAACAACTTCCACATTTGGAAAATCCCACTGGTTTGTTACTAGTGAGCCAGTTGTCATTGGTTTTTGGAATTGGTGTCATGAATGATGGGCTTAGGATGTTCTTCAGGGTTCTATCCTTGGTATAGGTCCGACTGGGCTTGTCCGGTATCCATTTCCTGATGTCCTCGTCTATTGATAGAATATGCCAGTGCCTCTTTAGGATCTTCTGTACTTGATGGCTATCACTGCAGTATTGGGTGATGTATCTTATTTTGTTGTCATTCTCTTCCAGCTCGTTGGTGTGTACCGTAGGAGTCAGTAGAGTGCTGTGTTTTCTGCTGTTGGCCATAGTTTTTGCTGCCTGTATTGATTGCTCAGGGTAGCCTCTCTCTGAGAAACGTTTGGTGAGTACTGTGCATTCGTCTCCATATGAAGGCAGGGAGCTGCAGTTCCTTTTTGCTCGTAAAAATTCACCTTTGGGAATGTTGCTGAATACTGATTTTTTGTGGCAACTTGATGTGTGCAATACTGAATTTACTTCAGTAGGTTTCCTGTAGGTTATTCTTGTTAGCTCCGTACCCACTGGTAGGATGGTAATATCCAGGAAGTCTATGGTTATGCTGCTTGAGGTTCCTGTAAGTTGAATGCCAAAATTGTTCTCATTCAGATATCGTTTGAATGACTCGAGTTCTTCATTTGTTCCACACCAGATCATCAGGATGTAATCTATGTATCGCATCCAGGTGTGGATCAGTTTGTTGAAATCCTTATTAGCAAAGGCGTGCACCTGTTCATAGTGATGCATGAATAGGTTGGCCATAGAAGCTGCCTAGGTTGCCCCCATGGCTATGCCTTTTGTTTGTCTGTAGTATTGTTGGTCGAATAAGAAGACAATACATGTATCTTGGGCAAGGTTGGGCATAGGGCTCAATGGGAATGGGGAAGGAGCTAATAACGGGCCTGTAAATTGCGGGCCCGTTATTAGCTCCCTGGTCCCTTAATGGGTCCCGCTAAGGGCGGTTGGTAAAACCAGCCAGCCCTAACGGGATCCGCTAAGGGACCTCGTAATGCGGCAGTAGAGGGTTAACGGCACCGGCAACCTTACCGGTGCCGTTAACCCCCTACCGCCGTACTGGTAATGACCCTCTTTGTCTTGTGTTCATAGATTGTGGAGCCTCACCTACTCCATAGGCATCATCTTTTTACTGTGTGTTACACAGCACCTTCAGTGCAGTGACACAGGGTTGTCTTTTAGTTTTCCCAACTCAGACTTCATTTTCTGGGAAAAACTACTGTCTCCAAGAACATGTAAAGTTGCCATTGACTTTATTAGTCTCTTTTAAAATCCACAGACCCAGTACAAACTATCTCACATAGAGTACTGGAAAGGGTTAATACTTATCCCTTTTTGTCTGTTTCTCTTGGAGCATTTTTTCACTCCCTTTTCATTAAGACTTTGCTGGTGGCAGTGGTAACTACCCTATTTTTCCTACAGCGGTTATCTTAAATAACCCTGGTATTGTTTTAGGCTATCTTGGTAGCCTCAAACTTAAACCCGCTAGACCATATATGTTTTTATATGGTTCCGGCTGGGTTTATTCACCATTTCTTTTTGAAAATGTGTTTCTCGTGTTTTACTCCGCGTGCCAAACCAAGTTTGGTTCCTTTGTCCAATGTCTTTTCCCGGGCTTCTACACGGAAGCCCTCCTTAGGCGCCTGTATGTCTGGGGGGAAAGGATGTGAGGGAGGGGTTTAGGACCCCTACTTGCACAGGGTCTCCTTGGAGACCCATGTTGCACTCTGATCTGGTTGGCTGTGGTGACTGCCACCCTGCTGTGTGATTGACATCTAGGCTGTGTGAATGGGGGAAAACTGCATAAAAAGCAGGTCTGTGGGCCTGGAAAGGCAAAGTCGCCACTGGAACGAAAGAACCGATGAGGAGCTGACAGAAGAGGACCCCTACAACGACTGAACCACCCGGTGAAGCCCTGCTGCAAGTCCGAATCTTCAGACTCCAACGACAGAGAGGATCTACCAGGAATCTTATTCCACTGAGCTGGTGGAACCAACCAGTTCACTCCAAACTGCAAGCCAGGACTCCCTCCTCTGGTCGAATTTGCTGTACAGAGCTACAGTGAACCGGATAGCCAGGAAGGTCGGACCCTGCTTGGGTTTTAAGGAGCGCACCTTTTATTTGTTGCTTTGCTCTGCTGCTGGTTTCTTCTCTGGGCAGTGCAGAACCCTCCAGTATTCCTACTTCATGTCAGTCCGACAGTCGCAGGACCTGCCAGGAACATCCGCCTCAGCTACAGATTCTTCTCCATTTAAAGGTACTGTTCAAATCGGGTTGTTCGTTTCATCCAGCCACGGTGAAGGTGTGTGAAACCTTTCGCCAATCCGAGGGCTTGTCCTTCTCTACTCTTTAAACTAACTTTTCTGCTGACCAACTTCGTCCGGAACTCTTGGCAAAGACTTAACTGTGAACTACCCTGAACCGTGTGATCTTGAGCAAAAGATATTTGTCCTATTAACTTTGGCCCTAAGCCTTTTTGATTTTATTCCATCACTGTAGTTCCTCTTTCTAGATTTCCCTGCTTACTCAACTGTTGGTGTTATCCAATTTTAGTCTTTCCCTCCCTTTTAAATTGCTGGAGTGCCATTTTGCTCAAACTTTTCTATTGGGTGTGGTATAGTGTATTAAGAGTGTGATTTTTCAACTGCTTTACTTTAGTGAAATGTTTTACAACTGATGTGCAAATAAATGTATATTCTTTTACTCAGAAACCTTAAGTCAGTGTTTGTTTGAATCATAGTAATTGCTGTCCTTTGTGTAACTATTGATACTGCTCAGTTACTCTTAAGATAAGTCTGGCTGCTCAGCCATCGCTACCACTTTACTGTGCAGTACAGGCTTGTACCAAAGGTGAATTATGCCTAACAATTGTGCCCAACCCTGTCTTTCAAATACAAAGTACTGAAGCTTTGGTGTTATATTTGTGTTGTCAGTGGATGCAAGAATTCCGTTGTCCCAATGAAGTGGAATGCTACGGGGCCAAGGAGAATGACCTTATGGTAAACTGTGGTAGAAGTAAAGTTGTTGAGGTAGAAGCAACATAACTGAGACGTCTTCCTGACAAATATACTTATTGTGAATTCTAACCTGAATAGATGACTCATTACTGTTAACCAAGACTTTTGTTCCATTGACATCCTAGAAGATGTATTTCTTATTGGACTGTGTCAAGTCTTCTTGAATAACTGGTAGTGATAAAAGGGCCTCCTGGCTAAGAAAAAGATTGATGCTATTCTGATAAAGGGGGCTTTCTTTATTTCATCAGAAGAAGAACTTAAGTTGTTGTTGTTGGAACTGTGGTTGACAGATCTTTACCTTAATATTGACATTTCTAGAACTGTACTGAGACTTTACCAACTATGTGGATTTCCTTATATTCTTTTGATGAACATTGAAGATGAATACCTCTTAAATCCGGGGGAAGGGAGTTCACCCAGGTTACTAAAAGGTTACCAATATACTGGGAATGTCATTGTTGAATTGCCATACATTTTCTTTTGTATTTGATGTTTAGTGTGAGGCTCAGAACTCCTGTCTTCGAGTGTTTCCCTTCAGTTTGGTTAGGTAGGGAAATCCACAGCAAAATAGGGAAAGTGAGGCATTTTGATATCATTTCTGTTATAATAACATGGCATATTTTTAACAAATATCAAACATTTGTCCGCCTCGCTTTGCTCATCCCTCACACTGGCCTATATCATTTGATGACCAGCAGGCACTGGGTTGACACTACGAGCGATGGCTCAGGAGATTTCCGAATTATCTTGCGGGATATAAGAAGAACATGCATCTGACAAATTTGCCATAAGGTTGCTAATACATTTTGTGGGAGATGAAGTGATGAGTGAGGCAGAATAGGGCAATACAAGTAGGTGATCTTCATTATTGCTGCAGATGGCCAAACAAAAGGGGGTAGCAGGAAGGTGGGCCCCAGAAGCTGCCATGGCTGTCATTTCAGCTGTATTCCATTGAAGATGCTGTAGGATCCCTTAGAAGGATGCAATGCGAAGAAGGCTAGCAGTTAAGCCACATGTCATAGGTGAAGTGGAAGGAGGTAGAAGGTGGTTGTGCAGGGAGGAATAAAAGATATGACAAAGGGGGAGGTAGGCTGCGTCGGGGGGGGGCAAATATGAGAGCTGTATGCAACATACAAGAGGGGCACTTACTATAGCACCTCTCAATTCCTATGCAGAAACATGCCTTTAAAAAATACATAGCATCATTGTTAGTGGAAACTTAACAATCTAAAGTTATTTGCCTGTGAGATCATGAAGCATAAACGAAGACAGGATTTATGAACCAATAACGGGATATTTGAATTTTTTATCACTCCGACTGCTTAACCCTGAACAGTCCCACATCATTTACAATTCTTAGTCATGTTACTGTGCAAGCATTTAAAAATTCCAAGTTACTTGACTCAAAGAACATTGGACTAAATGTGCCACAAGCTATCGACTGATTTTGGGTACATTTTGATTTTGTATCTTTTATTTTGTCTTGTAAATTTTGCACTTATTGAAATACTTGAATGTTGTTTTACTAAAACCTTACAAAGATTTACACCTCTCTTCGTCTGTCCCTAGAAAAGTGTCTTCTTGGGGCAAAGTACACTCAGTTCATGTGTACTCATCCCCAGGTTTCCACCAGATGAGGTTAACTCACACACCGGATTCAAAGAAGCGCTGAGTACCTATTTTGACCCTCAGGGGAACATCGACTATGAGCGTCACACGTTTAATACTGTGTGTAAGATAACAGGTAAATCCTAGGACGCATTTGCAAACCGCATGCGCAAGCTGATAGTTCACTGCGACTTCCATTAATTCACAAATGAAGATGTCATTAAACTTATTGGAGGATGTTTGTCTTTGGCATTTCGAAAGAGTAATGATTCCGAGAACAACTCTCTCTTGCCACAATACTGCTGATGGCCAGGACGGAAGCCAGAGTAGACGCTCAAGCGTCCCAAATAGAGACCAGCAAAGGTTCGGCGAAAGAGAAGATATATCAGATTATACAAGGAGGGGAGAACAGATACCCAAACAACAATGTCCCGAAGAGAAATCCATCATCAGGACGATGTTATCAATGTGGCCTGTCGTTTCCTCATGAAGGAGTAAGATGCCATGCCCTGGGACAGAAATGCAGCAACTGTGGTAGAGAAAATCAGAGGTGTTGTTTGCAACATATCACCTGCCTGATCACAGGGGACCAACTTTAAACCGGCCAGACAAGATTCTTGTACACATGGCCTTACATCAAAGAGAAGAAACATAAGTGCAAGAAGAGACGTTGGACAAGTGATGGGGAGATCTCCCTCACCCCGCTTTTCAGTGGAAGAGATGAAAATGAGTATGAAAATGAGTATGCATATATGATGACTGAGCTAGCAACGCTACTTGTCAGTCAAGCTGATATAGTTATGGGAGAACACCAAGCTAAAATTGTCATCGACATTGGAGCTACACTAAACATCAAGTGTGTGTCCGAATTTTGCAAAATGGCTCACCCACCGTGACTAATGCTGTCAGAATTGAAGATATTCCAATGGGCTGCAAAGGGGCCTGCAACAAGTCACTGAACCGTCTCGACAACAGTCTGCTGCAAAGGAAGACAGGCAATGGCTGAAATCAATTTTCTCCAAGGAGAAGTACCAGGGAGCAATCTACTAAGTCGCCCCACTGTGATTGAGGTGAATATTGCAGCAGTAATATATGCCATGCACCACTCCAATCCAGTAACAGAGATTTCTGTCACTTTTTAAGGGCTTTGGTTGCCTCAAAGGAAAGTCAGTATTCGCATCAATGAGTCCATTACACCTCAATCACAACACCCTCTGAGAATACCAATCCATCTACAATCACAGTCCAAAAAGTAAATACAATGTCTTCTAGCTGAGGACGCCATCGAGCCAGATAATGGCTCTACACCGTGGGTCTCCCACATTGTAGCAGTGCCCAAAAAAGGAGCAATCGACAAATTGTGCATATCCGTCGACATGAGGCAACCCAACAAAGTGATTGGATGGCAAAGACACCCTGGAATGCACTTGATCAGCCTACTCAAAGGGGCAAAGGTATTCTCAAAACTTGATTTGAACAAGGGTTACCATAAAATCAAGATAGATGTGCATTTTAGATGCATCACCACATTTGCCATGCGCATTGGATTATTTTGGTGTAAGAGTTTCAGCATATCATTGAAAGCTGGGATATTTTAAGAAACCATTGGAAGGATAATTCGCCATGTGAGCAACTGTTTCAACTATAGCAATGTTATTCTAATTTTTTTGCACCACCGTCCAACAACATGACCAATCATTGACCCATGTATGCACTGCATTGATAAAAGCGGGCTGACTCTCAATAGGGAAGGGTGCGTTTTTCATAAAGAACATCTGAATTTCTTTGTCATGTTTTCTCGCACAAAGGGATGAGTCCTGATCCAGGAAAGGTAGCAGCTATCTCAGAGATCTATTCCCCCAAAGATGTCAGCACTGTTCAATCATTCTTGGGAATGGCCAGTTATTGCAGTAGGTATCTCAGAGATTTCACCACTGCCAGTGCCCCACTGGGGGAACTCAATATTCAGGGAATGTTATTTTAATGGTCCTGTGAACTTAAGGAAGCATTTACCCAGATCAAGGAGGACATTGCGTCAGGGGAACACATGGTGTATTTCGACCCATCTATGTGCACATAAGTAATGTAACTCAGGGCGAGAAGTTCCAAGGAATGTATTAGACTATGCCAGCAAAGGTCTATCAGATGTAGAGAAATTAAACTCTCAGCGTGAGAAAGGACTGGCTGTCATGTGGGCATTCAAGCACTTTCTTAATGTTTCTGCTGGGAAAACCTTTCACAATAGTCACTGATCACCAGGCCCTGGTGACTATGGGCCTCATCATGAGTTGGGCGGCAGCCCTTAAATGCGGTGGTAACAGTATTACCACCGCATTTAAGGGCTGGCTCTATCATGAGTTGGGTAGAAGTTTGGGAATTTTACCTCCAGCTTTTTGCTGGAAGTAAAAATCCAGCTTTCCAACCGGTTTCGCATGTTTTTGGTGCTATTACTGCTGGTGCTAATTGCACCGGCGGTATTAGCGCCATGAAACCCCCATTGGGTCCTGTGGACCCAATGGGGAATGGGAAATAACCATTAGCCTACTACTCATGATACCAAGTAGTGTTAGCGCTATTTGCGTTGGAGGTATTACCAAAGAGATACCGCCAGACTCATGATGAAGCCCTCAATGCAATTTGCCCCGCCCCCCTCCCCCGGGTGGAGAGATGGAATCTGCAGCTGCAGGATTTCAACTTCATGGAATGGTCGAACGATTTATGAGCAGTTTAAAGAAGGTGCTTCAACAAAACAAACTATGCTCCATGTCCCTCAATCAGGCGTTATGCAACATGTCACATGACTACGGACATTTGCCACATGGACTACAGGGAAGGGTCCCTCAGAACTCATGTTTGGGAGAAGAGTGAAGACAAGGCTCCCTCATATGTCAGAATCTGGGAACAAAGAGGGCCGAGAGATGCATGAGAGGGACCGCTCTTGAAAATAAGTCATGAAAAGGTATGCCGACCAACGGAGGAACGCTAAAGCTTCATTTGTGCAACCAGGAGACAAGGTCCTCCTCTGTTGTAAGCAGGAAAGGAAGTTAGATTCCCAATTTGATTCAAGTCTGCTAACTGTGTCTCGTGTGAAGGGAACAATGGACACAGCACGATCTCCAGGATGAGTCATCCCTCGAAACATCTCTCACTTCAAGAAATACATCGAAAGAATGAATAGAGCAGTGATGAGGGGAGAGAAGAAGCAGAGCGGCTAGTTAATGAAGAGATTGGAATGGCAGAAGAAACAAGGGAAGCTCATGTGAGTCCAACAATAGGCATCCGAAAGACCAGTACGCCTCATTGAAGAGATCTAAGGGACAAGCAACGTGAGTGTTTATCTTTCTTGCCCTGGAGGAGATGCATGTCCTGGCAAGGACACAGTTAAGGTGCGATGAGCAGTGACTCGTCACGTAGGACTCAAATCAAAGCGCATTGATCACGCATGCGCAGAGGGATTAACCGGGCAGGGCCAGTTGCCAGCGTGAGAAATAAAGAGAAGTCGCATTGCATCCTGACTCCTCCACAGTCCTTTTTTCTTATTACGCTCGGTGACACGACAAGCCCCAGGACAAGTGGGACCAAGAGGACCAGTAGGGGACTACTGAGGGTCACAAGACCAAGTTCGGAAATTGGACCGGCTGGATCTGCCAAGACAATGGGGTCAACAGAGACCACAGGGACAGTGGGGTCAGCCGGGACCACAGGGACAATGGAGTCAGCAAGGACCATCGGGCCACCAACAAACCCATTATTTTGTAATTACTTTAAGCAGTTAGGGCATTGGAAGAACAAATATCTATACAGAACCCCCAGGCCATATTTCCAGGGCAATCAGGGACATATTAATATGCAAGGTCCCCTTATGGACAATCCAGCCCCCTTCCCTGACATGAGTCAAGGAGCCTCAGCCCCTTTCCTGAATCTGTATGCTCCACCATTTGCCCCTGGACCACCTCTAGTGCCCAGATTGACCAAGACCTGTTCTGCCTACTTTAATATGATGGGCCTCAATTGACCCGTTAATTTAACTGATCAGGATAGACCATAGGTTCAGTGTGGAGGGGATATCAGTACCTTGCCTAGTAGACACCGGGGCAAGCAAATCTGCCCTGTGCATGGACAGCTTCCCTGATGTAATGGTGTCCACTGTGAGGGTGCAGAAGTAAGACTCTGAGACAGAGGGGTCATATTCGTTGTTACAGACTTTTATTCAAGTGAAAAAATTAAAAGAAAACCTTATCAAATATACTAATGTCTCAGTCAGGATGTCAAATCAAGAGTCCACAGTTCTATTTCAGAATCCTATCTCTGTGCCTCATCACGAGTTGGGTGGTAGCCCTTAAATGCAGCGGTAATGGTGTTACTGCCACATTTAAGGGTTTGCCCGATCACGAGCCTGCTGTGTTTACCCCTAGATCAAAGCTGGGGGTAAGCATGTCGGGAAAATGCCAATTTTTGGTGCAATTTATTTATTTATTTGTATATGGTTCAAAGAACTTTTAAAAACAGCGCAATTAAAATACATAATTATACTTCCAACATGTAATACAATACGCTCAATCCATCCACATGTTTAAATTATACAAATATTCGATTATTAACATAACATTCAACAAACAACACATTTAACCTAAAATGTAAAATGTAGAATATTTAAAAATGTAGAATACGAAGAGTAAAAATGTAAAAATGCTATAGCATTTCAGTTACTCACAACTTTACCATACAAGACTGAAATATACAGTGCTCATACCTTGTAAACAGCAAAACTACATTTCTTCCTGAGGCAATTAGCAAAAACCCATTCTCTCTACTCTTAACACTGTCAAATGTCAACCCGGGTACCCAACGCTATGTAGATATAATAGCCAATTTTGGTGCAATTACCACCACCAGCAGTATTACCATGCGGTAATTGTGCCGACAATTCCCCATTGGGTCCAACACACCCAATGGGGAATGGGGAGTAATGGTTAGCGCCCAACCCATATTACCGCCAGACAGGTGGCCGCTAACGCAGATAAAGGTGGTCAGTATCCCAGCCAGGATACCACCCAACTCGTGATGAGGCCCTCTGACCCTCACATTTTACGCTAAGCTACATCAAAGGGATGTATTCCTGGTCCAGAGGAATGACTCCCATCTCCTGGACAAAAGGCAGTTCTTGGTTTGAAAGTTCTCAAAGTTCATTTTCAAGTGTTGGGGGAATGTCTCTCTTTTCCAGCCTTCCTCAGGTTTATGACACATTTCAACAGTTGGTGGGAGACTGTCCCCCTTCCCCAGACTTTTCCAGGCTCTTCTCTGTCTGCGGGGGTCCCAAACCCTAATTGGCAGGCCTGGTTCCCTTCTGCAACCAGGTACTGCAATGAAGAAAAGTGGTTTGGATACTGTTCAAACTGTGGTGGGTCCCTGACCATAGTTAGCAGACCTGGTTCCCTTTTCTACCAGGTACTGCAAGAAGAAGAGCAGTTTGGATGCTTCTTCAAATGGTGGTGGGTCCCTGGCCGTGGCTGACAGACCTGGTTCCCTTCTCAATCAGGTCTCTTTGTTTCAAACACAGGCTTGGTTTACTCTACTGCCAAGTACTGTGCTCATGTGAATTGTTCTCACAGCTCGAGTCACCTTCTCTTTTGTTATTTGACAGCTTTGGGTCACCTTTTCTCCAAGTACTCTCATAAAGAAGATTAGGTATTCTGGTTACGTGATATGCCCTTATCTTGTAAGGGTCCCAGACCCTACTCTCCTTGTTATAGTGTCTTGATAATGTTTCACTTAATGTCTTGTTGGGGGTATTTCTCCACTTTCCATACACTGTTGTATTTAGGGTTCCTTGAACACTCTGGAGACCCCCAACCATATGCTCAGCCACCCAAATACCTTTAGGGTCTTGGCTGCAGCCCTCCGGTCGGCTTCTGACCCTGTTAAGTGTGTCTGTTTGGTGTGTGTCTCCCAGCCGGACTGTGGAGTCCTGCAGTGCTGCGCTGCCAGCGCTGTCCCCAGCCAGGCTCTTGGTTCTCGGTCTCTTGGCATGTCCTCTGGACACTGTGCTTCTCGCTTTGTTCCGGTCTCCTCCTGCTGTTCTCTGTGGTCTAGCATCCGCCACAGTCATGGTTCCTCCAAGGAGGATCTAACCTTGGTTCCACCAGTAAGGAACTCGCCAACTTCTTCCAGCTCTCTGTACTTCGCCAGCTCACCAATCTCCCATCTCTCTCTGGCAGGCAAACCGGACCACTGCCTTTCTCATTAGAACACAATATGAGGAGTCAGAAATGGGAGACAGACACATAGGTGGAGTTTTCTCACAAGTCGCCAAACAAGTCGACAAATGCTTAACTTCCCCTAACCTAACAAAGCCAAGACTAAAGGAAAATTACTCAGTGACTGAACAAATATATGTCCCTCACACTAACACATACACCAGAAGCATACATGAACCATTTGGCAGTTTCTACTTTGTAAATTGACATGTATTCAAATGTAAAGAAAACAGGAATTCTTGTGATCAGGGTTGGATCTCCTTCCTTTGGATCAATTCAGGATATTTTAAAACAAAGTTCAATTTCAGAAAAGTTCTTCTCACTTGCCCAGTTCCACTCCAAGTGGAATACACATTTCTTTGCATCCAATATGTCCTTCACTTGGCAAAGTGACTTCTTAGTTCAAAAAGGTGGTTTCACTCTTAGGACAATTGTTAAAGCTTCTACTTGGCAAATAAAAAAGACTCTTTCTTCATACATCATATTGAAAAGTCAATGACAAATATGTTCTTTTCTTAGGAGACCAATCACTTTTCATCACATTATGCTTCATGATAAACAACAGGGTGGATCATTCACAAGTTCTGCTTTAGACAGGATGATTATACAACAGTTCAACAAACACAGTAGTGGAATTGCCAATTCTTTTCCATCACAATTTTCACAACCTTCTACCACAGTTACAGTACTTTAACTTCTCTTCTTCCTGGTCCCCTCGTCTGCCAGTACTAACCACTATTTGTCCCTTTCCTGGTGTACTCGCCTGCCAGGATAAAACTCCTACTACTAATCGTACTTTGTGTTGAGGTTTGTTCCCAACTTTCCACACTTAATTGCTCAATGGGGAAAGTTAAACAAACAGCTTCTGGGATAAGTCTTTTGACACAATTTGCTTATAACTTCTGTCATAAACACGCTGCACAGAAGGACAGGATTCTTACATTGTTCTGTTTGCCATTGGCAATGTAGGTCACACTCCTCTCCCTCTTGATCCTTTCTACAAGGAGGGATTTTCTCCTGCTGTCACTGCTGTCTTTCCACACTACCTTTTGGCTGTTAGGGATATGATTCAAACTGCCTTGATACCTCATGGCTTTGGCAATGCATGTAATAATGTCCTTTGTTTGAATATCCCTCTTTGGGAAATATTCCCTTCGTGTTATATTTGCCCCTCTTTAGCTTGGGCAATGTGGGTTACAAGATTCTTTTATTGGGTCTCTCCTTTCAGACAAATCTTATTCACTTTGTTTAATAACTGCTCCTTTTTGGCTTGGGCAATGTAGGTTACAATATCCTTCTGTTCGACTTTTCCCTTTTGGGTAGGGACATTCAGTCTGATTGAATTTAAATGTTTGGTATTCAAAATGTGCTTTCCTGCACAGCAGTCTATTTTGGAGCACACTGGGGTTACCTAGCTCAGGCCAACTCACTGGTTTCTCTTGGCGTCTCCTGCAGACCTGCTTCTTATACATCGTTGTAGTCAGGTATTCCCTTGTGTTTGACAGCTACAGTCAGCCTCCTGCTGCCCGTGCTGTCTATCAATGGAGCTCACACTGCTCCACACATGCTCTGATGAAGTCCTCACTCTAGAGCGAGATGCAGGACACAGAGAGAGATTCTCTCCTTTAGGACAGCTGGTCTCAACACTGCTTCCCGCTTAGCGTCTTCTGCATCTCCTGGGCATGATGACCTCCACTACTTTCTCTGCATGGCATCCCACTATTGGCAAAACAGGGACGCCAACCTCTGCTTTCTCCTGCTGCTTTATTTTAATGCTCCTGCTGCTCTACGGCCCTTACCTGAAGGGCCTTTAAATATTTAAAGGTCCCACTCAGGTGTGGAATATTAGAACCACTAGACTGCATATTGCAGTCTGGTAACTCTGGACCCTTCTTCCTCATCTCAGTACTAGAAGCATTATGGGAATTGAAGTCCATAATGTTCCTAGTTATTTAAATACCTTTTAATCCACTTTGTTTAGTCATTTTACTTTGTGATGTATATTTAAAGGAAGATTTTAAGGAAATTATGGGTTCTCTCTTAGATTTATAACTTGAACACCATGGAGAATCAGTACTACTAAAAGTAGTATGATTAACTCACTGACTCTTATATATAGCATTTTCATGTATACAAGGAATGTTGTTATACTTGGTAACTTGGGTAAATCTGTGTTATGATTCCTGCCCCTCATGTCCCCAGCCCTCCAGGATGTCAGGCTGGACCCAGGCCACGATCACCTACATGGCCCTCAAGGGCCTCTCCATCCCTCCAAAGACCCACTTGGAGTCAGACTTGGCGCTTGTGGCACCAGACTCACTCACTCCAATAGGATAACATTGGGGATTGGACTTGTAGTGCATTGATGGGGACAAGATGGATGCCCCCACATATTTTGGTTCCCAGAACTGAATGTGCCGTCTAGTCTTTTGGGTGTGGTTCAGCCCAGAGACACCTGGGATACCCAGAGACTATTTAAGCCACACCCAGGCTGAGAAACATGCTTTGCGTTTTCTGCACCTGCAGCGTGACACTCACCATGTTCGGATCGGTCTCCAGTAGGCCTGCATCTTTCTTCTGCGCTCAGCTCCTGCAAGAACAAGAACACCGTTAGGAACAGCCTTACCTTGCAGCGCTTCTGCCCATCATTCATCGCTCCTTCTGTTCTGCGGGCATCTTCGGCTGTGTCATTCCCATCCTGGCACCCCGCTTCCTAAGGAAAGGGTAAAAGAACAGAAAAAAGGCATTAGTAAGCATTCTGCAAATCTTCACTTATTTTTAAATACTCTACGAGCTTCAAACGCTTACCTGAATCCCAGCCGCTCTGGGGGAACTCTGTCTCCGGAACTTCTCATCCATCTGCAAGAGGGAAAAGACACGCCAGGTTAGCGTGGAAACATCTAGAGGCGCCGCATACCAAGCTTACCTACTGCATTTGTTCTTCATAACCGGCATCCACGCTGAAAACGTCGCGGCACCTAAAAGACACAGAAAAAGAACTCAGTTCAATGCAAATACGAAAGGGGTGCATCGCACTCTCACTCACCTTCAGCGCTACTCGTCTAAGCAGCACGCCGCCATCCCCGGACGTCGGCCATCATCTAAGGAAGGAAAGGAACGAAGTTAGAAAACTGTTCAAAAGACTCATTATACTTACCTGTCGGACTCTTGCCAGTGAAGTAACTAGGCAGCAACGAGCCCGCATCAATCAACGCGCCTCTGCGCTGAAAGCAGGATGGAGAGCACACTATCCAAGAAAACAAGGCGAGCTGCGGATCAAAGGGAAGGGTTGGACCCCGGGGAAGAAGGGGTTCAAGCACACAGAGACAATAGGGAGTTAAACTCTACCAATCCTGTGTTTCAGGCCCAGTCTCCAGTCGGATAGCCTCCAGGGAAGGGTTCGAGGTCGTAAGAGGTAAGAACAGGCTGAGTGACGTGCCCGTGGATACCAGGTAAGCGTTACAATCTTGGAGCGGAGGTCCTGCAGTAACAAAATGCCATTAAATATTCAGGCATTCAAAAAAACTCATCAGAAGAGGATGAATACCGCGCCTCTCCTAACAGAGTCAGCACATTCCCTTGACAGCCTTCTCCTCCCATGTGATCCTGCCATGTGATCCTCCCCTCTGATACCACCCCCCAGTATTAGGATCGGGTACTTTCTGCCTTTCCCTGGCCACATGGAAGGAGGCTTTAGGCTGAGATTCTTGGATGACTCTGCAGGATTCATCGCAACAGTTTCCCTGCTCCTTGCTTCTCGAGGCGAGGGCTTGACCACACTTCCTGGTTTCCCTCCTCTATTTCAACTACTGTTGGACCAATAGGAAGTCGGAAATCACTACACTGTTCATTGTGGTCCCCATAGGTAATCTTCATGCTTCTGCACTTCTCCCTCATCACAGTACTAATCTTGCGGTGCATTTGTGAGTCAGTGAATTTCTTCTTCGTAACAGTACTTGGGAAGGGCTATTCACTTATGTAATTCATATTATTCTTCATCCCAGTGCTTTCTAGGGGAATAGAAGGGTGTCAATAACTCATGACCCTATTATGGAAGGGGCTGTTGTTAGGTTTGTAGGGAGGGGGTCCAGGGTCAGGTGATTGGCCGGGATACTGCCTTCTCTTCAGATAGTCATCCCATGTCCCATAGGGGGATCCCTCCACATGAGATCCTCCCACTGAGTATCACCCCCAGCGGGACTGTCGGTTAGCGCCCTCACCTTCCTGGCCTCATGAAGATGGGCTCCCCCTAGGGGAGAAGGGACAACATCTGAAGATATGTCACACCACCAAAACTGTGAAAGCTGTAGGCATAGCCAAATCTCCAGTTATACATCTGGTTACAGAGCCCCTTGCAACTATACTAGGACCTTTAACTGACACACACCTTCTTACTGATCCACTCAGCACCAGTTAGTTTATTGGGCAGAGATGTGTTATGCAAACTCAGGTGTACCATCTATTGCACCACAGATGGAGTGTTCATAAGTGTCCCTCACGCTAATGCCGAAGAAGTCTTAGCAAAATTCCATTTAGACCCAGAAGAAGAACAGCCATCTGAGGGGGAATGGTCAGAGGATTTGACGGATTTCATTAACTTCAAACCTACCACTTTGTGGTCGACACCCATAAAAATTGTATGATACATCCACACAGCAGAACCACTCAGGATAAAGGTTGATCCCTTTAAAAAAGCTCCTCCAAATTCCTCAATAACACCTGAAGCTAGAAGAAGAGCAGGGAATAACCCCTGTTATCAAAGCACCACTCCTAAATCAAAGCATAATCGTCCCCACTACTAATCGTGTAACATTCAGATGGTGCTGGTTAAGAAGCCAGTGAAGACCGCCTAATGTTTCATTCAAGGCCTAAGGGCAGTCAATGCAGTAGTTGTCCCCTCATTCCTAGTAGTACCGAACCCCGCCAAACTACTACCCTGCATTCCACTAAATGCCACACACAGCAGTGGCCCTGTGCTCAGCCTTGTTCTCTGTTACCACACAAAAGACAACCAGTACCTATTTGAATGTTCACATAGAGGAAGGCAGTACAACTGGACCTGTTTGCCCCAAAGGTACGCAAAGTGCCCTACCCTCTTCTCCCAACAACTAAAGAAGAACCTAGAAGATATAACAGTTCCTGCAGGATCAGCACTTGTCCAGTACATGGATGACTTGTTAATTTCCTCGCTCTCGCGTAGAAAGGACATAAAGCAGCGAAAACAAAATTTCAAATATGTAGACAAACTGTTAATTATTCAGGTCACAACATTACTCAGGGTCTCCGATTGACAGCTCCCTCAAGAAAAGAAGCAGTGTTTAAGATTCCAAATCTTCAAACTATTATGGAGACGAGGGCATTTTTGGTGTATTTGGGTACTGTTAACAATGGAACTTAGGGTACGCCGAGATCTTTAAATCCCTACAGCTGTACACCCGAGAATAGTCCATAGAGCCACTACAGTGGATGCCAGAGACTGAGGAAGCCTTAACCAAGATAAAGAATATCTTAGCCAGTGAACCTACGTTAGGACATCTAGAATACCAAAAGGGATTCCTCCTATATTGTCATGAGCGTTATCTGTTGATCAGGAGGAATACATGAGAGTGGTACATAGCTTGGATTCACTGGATTCGTTTGACACTCTGAGAGGTGAGATAGTGGTAGGAGGTGAGGCGTGTAATACCCTATCACCTAATTGCCGAAGATGTATCCTGATGATCCATTTAAACGTGCTCCCCCTAAATGTTTGTATTAAGTGGGGGAGGGGAGAAGTAACAAATCTTTGCTTTTGTGAAATTACTGCTCTGTGTGATCTATGGCATCTTTGCTGATCTGCAGGTTTTAACAGATCTGTATAAGAAATTATTAAAACCATTTTTTATGAAGATCAATATCTGGCGCTGTGGGGTGGCAATGTGGTATATTATGAACTGCAATTAAATAGATTGTATTCATAACCTGTGTGAGTATGTCAGGAATGCTTTGATCTGCTGCACAAGATATACGAAAGACTAGGTTGATTTTCTTTTAATACATCTTCAAATTACTGGGCAATGGGGGGGAAAGGTGATTTTTCGGCAGATTTTCCCATTTGCAATGTTTTTTATGTTTTTTATTTGTAATGTATGTTTATTTATTGTTAATGGAGAAATCCGATTTAATAAATTCATTCATTCATCCATTCATATTGTCATCAAAGGAATATCTTTGCCTTAGCTGTCCTCACCCAGAAACATGGCATATACCATAAGCCAATAGCAGAGGTCGAAGTGGGTGTGAGCGGTGGGGAGCAGTGTCTCATACTTTCTTTTTTTAAATGTATCTGTTCCTATACTTTTATTTTAAAATGAAACCGTTCAGGAATAGTTTCGTTTTAAAATAAGTGTAGGAAGAAGTTGAAGCTTGCACTTCAGTGCACTGCACTGCACATTCCCATAAATAGCAGGTGTGTTTGTTTGGGGTTTGGATTGTGTGAGTGAGGGGGTGCAGGAATGGGGTCTGTGGGGAGCGAGGCAGACCAGCAAGGAACATAGTTCCACTACTTCATTTCGTACACTTCGACCACTGTTCAATAGCTTATCACAGCAAAGAACCATACCCTATTGCTGCTGGAATCCCAACCTCTACTCGAGCTGCAGAACTTTTTAGGGATGGTAAAGCAACAGGAATATCACTGACAGGTAGACTATAGTTTCAAGGAAAGGACATGTGTGTAGAATTAGTTTTGTTGCCTTTGACAGATTTACCCATCATTATACAGACACAAGATAGGCTGTGCAATGCATATTGGCCTGCAGCAGAAAGAAAATCTACATTTTCACATAGGGCTTTTAAAGGGATTGCCCAAGATAGTATCTAGAAGATTTGAAGAGTTTAAAAAGTTGATACCAGAAGTAAGGAAAATTATTGATGCTCGGAAAAGCTTGCAGGCGCTAGAAGTAGTGTTTAACAGAAAAAGGTATTTGAGGTGCAGCCACTCTGTCTACTCCTAGTGACATTATGTGTAGTCGGAACAATGAAATCTCTGAGCAACCGAACATCAGCTCACCGTGTGTATAACCGCGTTCTTCTTATTGGCAAGTCTCATCTCCTGCTGTCAGTGATTTTACAATAAGAGGAAGGCCGTGATCATAAATACAGCACCCTCCAGATCTGTTCCATACTCCACGACCCCTGACTTGTGGCCTTCATTTGTTTTACATGAACAAGGACTCTCTCCAACAAGAATTAACAGCCTAGTAGAAGTTTGACAATATCATAATGATAAAGTTTGATTATGCCTGGAATATAGTTTACAGGAAAATTAAAGGCTGGAAGCTGAATGCACTGATCCTACAAAAACATCCACCCCTGTAAAAACGGGAAGAGATGTGGGAAAATGCTTGTAGCTGCTGTGGTAGTTGCGCTAGAAAAATAAAATGGGGGATTTGTGGAAGAGCACGCCCCCCCATGAGTGAGTTGAAAAATAAATAAAATAATATGTTGATCATGGAGTCGGGTAAAATTATTAAATGCTGGGCCGGTCCGGGAGAGATTTCCTTGACAGAATAAAACACATTTTTTCTTTTAGCTTATCAGGATGTCACCCCTGTGGACCTAGCATTAGTTACTTTTCCTTAAATCCTAGCGGACATTTGTTACGGTGTCCCCCTACTACTATTGGCACCAGGCATTGCTGGGTGTTGCAAACTAGACAGCACATGTGCGTTCAGATTGCTGACACTGAATATTTGGCCAGGCTCAAGTGACTGGTGCAAGGCCACAGGTTTCATACCAAAGGATTGTGCTGCTCCACACCAGAACGAACAGTAGCAGAAGGCGCCATGGGGTGGAGGCTCTACAACCCTCACCTGAGGAGGATGTCACCAGAAGTGCGTGGTACCGCCATGATTCACCCGGAAGATATCTTGTCACGTCACAGCCTATGGGCATGAACAAAAAGGGGGGACTAGTGCCTTGAGAAAAACGCCTTCACTGTTCTAGGAAAGGAAGGAATAATGTACCAGAAGGCTGCCTAGTGCCTTTCTACGCCATGCTCCTGAAGTGTAGTAAAGAAGATTAGACCTGGAGGCAAGGTTAGTGGGTTAGAAATATACATATTAGTATTAGTAATAAACGTGTTTGCTCATCTCTTTGATCGAAAAGTTCACAATGGTGGTCCATGACAGTGTATAACATAGAGCATTCAAAAGGGGAATGTCCCTACAAGGATGTTATTAAACTTATCACTTGAACTTCTGTGAAGGTAAGTAAAATGTTTCATATGTTACAGGTAAGGAAACTAATTGAGAAGTGTTTCATTAATGTGCAAGGTTCATGACCCTATCAGTTATGGTTACCAGCAATGTCCAATGATAACAGATACAGGAAGTTTCCAGATGGAGGAGGTTGGACTGTTAGTTCTTCAGGGGCACCTCAGGATCAGGCATCCTCTCAACCCGGAGTTAATTTCTCATAGGAATAATTGTGACTTATGCAAGGGATTCTGATTGGCTGAGTGGGATACTTGTCCTGATTCTGTTCTACTATCCAATGTTATGCAAAGGCCAAATGTTGAAGATAACGCCCAATCCAGAAGGTCAACAGCAGTGAAGCACAGCTGAAAATGTTGTAACTTCACAAAGTCAAAGAGCACCAGTAGCCGGCCCGGTCCCCAGTCAGGCAGTGACATTTCCGGCAGCGTCCTTGAATGAGCAGAATGACTGAGAACCCACTCAGAAGGCCCAGCTCTCGAGGAGGTGTTGAAATGCTGACACCAGTGTATGGTGCAGTAACACAGTTTGGGACCGCTATGATACCAGTGAGCGCTGTCTGTCCAGTGGATGCAGTTCAGTTAAGATTTGGCATTGTCAAATTTGCAATTAATTCTTCAAGGTTCTCAGTTGTTGCTTGCCCTTTGTAATGACAGGCCTCTGGTGCTGTCCGTTATTGAGGCCCTGGGTATCTGGTCCTCCCATCTAATTGTATTAGATTCACACTCTGGAAACAGGTTTCTTTGAGACTTCCAACCCAATTGTACTCACTGGGCTATTTGAAATGCACAGCGATTACTCTGTTCCCTCTGATCACTTGAAAATTCCACATCACTTCAAAATTCAAATGTCCTCAGACACTGAAGAGATTTCCCACAAGATGGGTCTTGGTAAATTGCAGCAGGATAGCTTTCTCATGGCCATCTTTGGATGACTGCTTCTCTGTTCTTGGCATGGTATCCCCTCCTACTTCCATAGTTCAACCTCAACAACGTAGGGATGCATGTACAGCACAGCTGTATTTTGGGATATGCAAGGTACTATAACCTGTAACCTCCCTTCCACCAACCTCTGTTAACCCCAAATTACCTGTAGAGGGCTCTGTTGTTTCCTTTCTAGGTGTGTGCTCTACAATCAACAAATACAAAACTCAGCTTCCAATCAGAGGGATTCATACTTTCAAACCTTTGGCAGTAACCAAATCACTGGGGGTTGTCACATGCAGTCTTTACTGTGCTGCTTTCCAGGCTTTCACTAAACATGGGGTTTATTCACAGGAATCCAGAGTCTATTGAGGTAATCGACTAGATCTGCTCTTGGCTCCACACCCCTTATCCCTTCCAAAGTTGACAAAAGTCATGAACATATGTATTGCATTCACTCACAGTCTCGGGAGGATAGCTCAGCGGCAACGTGCTCGCCTTGGAAGCAAGACGACATGGAGCAACACAGGTTCGATCCCCGGGTCCGCGCTTAGAAACCTCTGGGTATTAAGCACGTTATAAATAACCAATCATATCATACCAATCATATCACAGGGACACTGTGTGACACTGTGCTGGATTTTAAGGGATCCCCTGGAGCAGCCTTTGGGAAACAGCAAGCTGGATCCCACTAATAGAAGATGTCTGCCACCTACTGGTAGAGACCACACAACTACCTGCTTAATGTGTCTTTGGTCATGTGCCTCATTCCGAGATTGGAGGTAGCCATGGCACTATTTCTGCCATGGATACCTCCAATACTGGGTCCGTGTCCAGTCTGGTTGAATGGGGACTTACCGGGACATTCCAACCTGTGCGGACCCGGTAAGTCCCCATTCAACCAACCATTCCCCATTCCCATTTGAGCCCCCATATGGCTCAATGGGAACGGGGACTGGCCCGTAATTAGCGCCCTGATCCCTTAGTGGGACCCGTAAAGAATGTGTGGTCAGACCACACGTCCTTTGCGGCTCCCGCTAAGGGACCTCGGAATTGGACGGTAAGGGAATTAACGGCACCGGTCTCCTTACCCGTGCCCGTTATCCATTACCGCCCAAGTCGGAATGAGGCCCGGTGTCTTGAGTACACTCTAACCCTGAGGGACCTATTGTCCCTCATTGGACACATCAAAAAGTCACATCACTGCTGAGAACATTGATGCAGACGTAGGTTGGGAAAGAAGTCAATAAAAAAGGAAAACGTGCACAACCTATTTCAAGAGGTACAGTTTAGGACTTTTAACCCCACAAATTACCTTTTTGGGGGTACACCATATTGCTGCCACTGTTAAAAATTGGGCATCAAATGGTATTTGTGACTTTTACATAAACTAGATAATATATTTGAGAGGACTGCACACCGATTGTCATTTGTCATTATTTACGGTTATTGATTCCGCTGCATCATACCCCCACCTTTTCCACACCACTGTGTCCGTAATGGACAGCTAGCAACCTGCTCACATACCCTATTCCCCTGCTAGCCACCACCCCCCCCACACTACATAGTGGCTACCTAGTAGGTGTTTCACTGCCTCCTGGCCTCCATTTTCCCACACTTGTGCCTGATGTACTGCTCTCTTATTATTGTTTCGACTTGCATTTTGCTTTCCATTTTTGCCAGCACATCGATTGCAACCAGCTGGTGTGCACCAAAAGCTGCAGTGATCACATGTACCTTCAATGGCGAAGTCGCCATGTTTTCAAGTCTGGTATTTACCTGTGTTCAGTGTGACACTGGCTGCATAGAACAAGAACACTATAAGCCAATCTTACGTTAACTGCATTACTGGTTCTTCTGATAGAAATGGTATTTATGGTGCAACATGTTCCTGTCATTAGACTTGATTCACAAAGATGTGTCCCTGAGTGTCACAGATTTGCACCGGCTACCTCATGCCTGATTCACAAAGCCTAAAGCTACAGCAAATATAGACATGCCTGGAGCTAGTCTGATTTACCCTGGAGTAAATCATTGCGAATTGCATTTGCACACGGCATCTCAAAGAGGTTCCGGGGACCTTCAGATTTGCTCTGGTTTGTGAATTAGGTTGAAGGTAGCAGGTGTACATTTGAGATGCCCATGTGTTCACATGCGTTCCAGTGAAATTCTTTGTGGATCAGCGCCCAATATTCTATTCAGTGGCACGCTTTCAAATAATTACAATGTTTTGGCACTAGCTATTACACTGGTGCAGATTTGTCGCTGCGCTGCTTGCACCATTCACTATGTTTACATTGGTGCCTGCTTAATCCAACCAGAATTGCACCTTAAATTGCACCATCTTTTGCTGAAGGCAGCCCCTCTAAACAAGCTCAATGTTGTATCCCAGAGAGATGATGGGAGAGAGTGCAGGAAGCTCAGGCCCAGCTCTTGTTTGCAAAACCTTCTACATTCCACGCCTCTTTAAGGTCACTACTGACTCATCAGACAATGCACTGTGCAGAACCTTGTCCCAAAACGCTCTGTAATTCCTAATGTAGGGTAAAGTACAGCGCGCGGGGATATTTATCTTCAGTCTGCCCAGAAAGAGCGAGCAGTCACATGAATGCAGCTGGCAGGGATTCGACATGATTGCCTAACCGGCGGTGCAATTGCAATTAAAAGCATATGGGTCACGGGGAAACTTAGTCATCCCCCAAATATGGCACAAACAGTACACGAGCAAAGGCAGCAAGTTACAAATGGTTTCGCTGCCATTAGCTCTCAGCAGAAAGAAAAGGAAACAATATAATGCAACTTTAAAAATGAACAAGCTTTTATTTGCAAAACACCACAACAATGTGCCAACGGAGAATGAACATTGAATATGAATTTAATAATGCGTACAGCGAGTGCGAAACAGTGTGTGGCTTATGCAGGTTCAAATGCATTGTTCTAAACATAATTTTTCGAGGTAGAACCCTATGATTTTATTTAACTACTCAAATTCCTATCTTTTATTAGCACCCAGGGGAGAGGCAGTGACCAAATACATGGCACTGAAAGTGGGAGGAAACTTCCCGTGAAAGACAACATTCTCCACAGCCATCTCTGCCTTTGCCATTTTCTCTGGACTCCTCCTCCTCCTCCTCCAGGGCACTGACCCCTCAACCATTGGGCCCTCTACCACGTGAGTTAGCGGTCTCCTATGAGCCGCCTCCGTGAGCCCCCCACCCCCTGTGGTAATCAGACACAGAGACGGAGATGTTGCTGGTGTGGGCTCCCCGGTGAACTGACGTCACCAGGAGCCGCCCCGTTTATTTAAACAGGCACGCGACGGAGTTGACGTCACTCCGTCGCGTGCGTACCCTTAAAGGGGCCACGCCACACTCCTCCTTTTCCATAACAACAAATTGGAAACAGGAGTACTTAACTCACACACATCTATGACCAATATCACACTATAACTTTAACAGCACCCCCATTTATTGACAGCCACCCTGGATCCCCCGTGTGTACCTGTCATGGCCTGACCATTAATCCCCGGTCAGCCTCCCAGCTCAGTCCGTCACATAGTCACTGAGACGGGCAGGTTTCCCACGCCCTGATCTCAGGGGGTACCTCCTGCCACCGTCCCTGGCTGGTGTCCCTGGACTGGGTCCGCCTCGAGCCGGCGACTCCACCACGGCGCGTTCTCCCCCACCTTCATCCAGAGCGCCTTCACTTTCTTGGCTGTCCGGGTTGTTCACTCTGGGTTCACCAATCTTCCTGAAGAACGACGCGTTCCTAGTCACCGATGAATTACCATCCGAAGCAGTCACCATTGACCCCTTGACGGCCACCACGTCCAGGGGGGCGGGTTCATACGTGAGAGACAGTTTTCCATGGGGGTGACGATTTCTCACCAGTACCTCATCCCCCATCACGATGTGTGGGGGTCTAAGCCCCCTCCGAATGTTCTCCATCTGTGTCCTGACCTGTCGGTCCTCTTCCACCTGCTCATTGTCGATGACGGCGGGGTCTCTGTCCCCCACTTCCGGTATGACATCTCTCGGGCACCGCTGGAATAGTGCTTCTGCCGGAGCCACCCCCGTAGATGAATGAGGGGTGGTGCGGTACCCTCTTAGGAATACGTACAACGCCCTCTGCAAACAATCCCCTTTTCCATGGGCAATGCGGAACACCTTGTTGAGGGTGCGCATCATTCGCTCGGCCTCCCCGTTGGCGCGAGGCCACAATGGGGTGACCCGCCGGTGTTGAATTCCATACTCTTTCATGAGCTCTGCGAAACTCTCCCCCTGGAATGGGGCTCCATTGTCTGAACACAGCACAGAGGGGAGGCCATGAGTGGCAAAGATCTTCTCCAGCGCCACTACCACGTTTTCAAACGCCACTGAGTCTATAAACTCAACTTCCGGGTATCTCGACCACTCGTCTACCACCACCAGAAAGTGCGTGCCTCTGGATGTAGACCCCGAGTCGGCGTGCACCACTTCCCATGGTCGAGTCCCGCGGGGCATAGCTTCAATGGACGGTTCCTTCTGGGCCGGGGCCGCCGCCTGACACCACACACAAGAGGCCACGAACGCCTCCACCTTCCGCTCCAACTCAGGAAACCACACCTTCTGACGGAGACGAGCCTTGGTTTTGGGGGCCCCTTGATGACCTTGGTGCGCCAGCGCGATGACCTGTGCCACTTTGGCCTGGGGCACTACGATTCTTTCCCCTCTTAGTAGTAGCCCTGACTCGGAGAATGTTAGTTCCTCTCTCACTCTCCACAACTGCTCAAGAGTGACCCGGGCTTCACATGTCCTTCGCTCCACCGCCTCCAGCACTGTCTTCCAGGCACCCTTTTGCAGTGCCTCCTTCAGGATGGAGAAACATTCGTCGCCTTTCGATGCCGCCTCAAGTTCCTCTACCTGCATGGAGTTGGGTGTCGCCGTCTCTACGACCAGGCAGACGTGTTCGTCTGCTTCCTCCGCCGATGCCGACTCCTGTGAGTCGCTCCTGGGGTGTCGAGATAGGTAGTCCGCCGCATTGTTGGCACCGGGACGATAGGTCAATGACACCCCATACTCCAGCAGGGCGAGCATCCAACGCTCAATCCTCACTGGCGGGCGAGATGACGAGCCCGCCATGATCGGCAGCAGCGGCTTGTGGTCCGTGACCATGGTCACGGGACGGCCCAGAATGTAGAGGCGGAAGTGCCGACAGCCCCACAGCACCGCCAGGGCCTCCCTCTCAATCTGAGAGTACCGCTGCTCAGTGTCAGACAGGGCCTTGCTGGCGTAGGCTATTGGCCGGACCTCCTGGTCTTTTCCTACTTGCGTGAGCACTGCCCCTAGCCCATATGGGCTGGCGTCCACCACGATCTCCGTCTGCAGGCTCGGGTCAAAGAATGCCATGGTGTTATGCGCCGCTAACGCCCCTCGAATATCGTCAAATGCCGCCTGTTCCAGAGGTCCCCACTGCCAGGTGGTGTCTTTCTTGGTGAGCGACCTCAGGGGCTCAGAGCGGGATGCGAGATTTCTGATGAAACGGCCGCAGTACGTGACCATCCCCAGAAAACTCCTCACCTCCGCGACATTTTCAGGCGGGCGCGCCTCCTTGATGTCCCTCACTTTACGGGGATCTGGTGACACCCCATCCGCCTTGAATACGAATCCAAAGAATTCGATCTCCGTCTTCAGGAACTCGCATTTGTCCTTGTGCAAAGTGAGGCCCAGCAGACGTAGCCGTTCAAAGGTCTTGGACAGGCGTGACAAATGCTCCATTTCCGATTTGGCGTACACTAGGATATCATCGCTGATATTAAGGACGCCCTCCAGATCCGCCAGTGCACCTCTTATTACGTTTTGAAAGACCTCCGCTGCCGAGGACACCCCAAAGCTTAGTCTTTTATATCGATAGAGACCCCGATGTGTGGTGAAGGTAGTAATGTACCTGGACTCGGGGTGCAAGACCACCTGATGATAACCCGATCTCAGGTCGAGCTTAGAGAAAAACCTTGCACCATGCAGCTCTGCAATAATGTCATCGATGGTGGGGGTGAGGTGTCGCTCCCTCTTTATGGCCTTGTTAGGCAGCCGCATGTCTACACAAATTCTCACAGCATCGGGTTGCTTGGGCTTGCGGGCGATGACAATGGGGGATACCCAGGGGGTGGGTCCTTCAACCTTTTCGATTATGTCCAACCCCACGAGGTTGTCAAGTTCACGATCCACCAGATCTCTGAGATGGAAAGGAACCCGTCGGTGCTTCAGCGCCACTGGTTGTATGGATTCATCGATATGGAGCCGGACCGGCTCACCCACCAGCTGTCCAATGCCTTCAAACAGGGATCCATGTTTGGCGAGGAGGGCTTGGATGTCCTCCAAGTACACTGCGTAGGCGAATGTGACAATGCCCAGTGCCTCCGCCGCGGCACAGCAGAGCAGGGTGTTGTCACTCACGGGTGTAACGTAGAATCGAGCCCGTATCTGTGAGTCCCCATACTGCACACCGGCCACGAATACACCGTCTAGAGGCAAAGGCCGGTCCCCGCCGAAGGCGAATATGCGTGCCCTCGGTGCCGCCAGCACAGGTGGGGCCACCATGTTCTTGTAATGCTGGCGGGCCATTACATTCACAGATGCACCAGTGTCCACTAGCATCGGCACAGAGTCTCCATTAACCAGCACGTTGCACCTGGGTTGTCTTTTAGAGCGGGACTTGAGCACGCTCACGCTGGACACGAAAAACACGTTCTCCTCGTCCTCGTCATCTTCTTCCTCCTCTTGAGGGGCTCCTTCGTCACCCTGGTCCACCTGGGCAACGTTGGAGGCCCTCTGGGGCCGGAAGAAGCCAGCTCGAACTGGTCCCCTCGGCACAATTTTGGGGGCGGCAGATTTGCACATTCTGGCGAAGTGGTCAGGGCCTCCGCATCTGCCACACTTGACTCCCATCGCCGGGCACTCCGCAGGGTGCGGGAGATCATAGCCACACTTCGGGCACGAGACATTCGACCCCTGCGCGCGCTGGCTCTGATTGTTCATGGGGCGCCTTAACCCGCGGCCTCTTCCGACCGCACAGATCTCTTCCACCTTGGGTGGGCGAACACTCGCTTCCATCCTGGTTGCACGCAGTTCAGAGACCTCGTGGCACCTCCCCAGTTCTAGGATGCGAGGGAGGGTGATGCCCGGCTCTCGCAGGATCTGGCGTCTCAGTTTCCCCGAGCTGCACCCCTGAATGAGTTGGTTCCTAATCATGACCTCGGGGTCATTCCAGGCACACGGTGCTGCCAGACGCCGCAGCCGCCCAACGAACACATCCAGAGTCTCATCATCTTTTTGGCGAGCCGTTCCCATAAGAAAACGTTCATAGTCCGCATTGGCCATTGGCAGAAAGTGGTTATGAAGTGCCTCCTTTGCCGCCGCAAACGATCCGTCCACCGGTTGTAGGGACATAAATACCTCATGCACCGCCGGACCAGCAGAGTACAGGAGGGTGGCCAGCTTGCCGTCGTCCGTTGTTTCCATAGTGGCCCTGAAATACATCTCCAGCCTGTCCATCCACATCTTCCACCTCTGTCCCAGGCCCGATGGAGCACCCGAGATATCAAACTCAGGCATCGGCTGTAGGGACCCCGGTGGTTTTGGCGGAGGGGCAGGTGGAAGCACAGGCGGTGGCTGACCCGCAGCAGGAGGAGCAGCAGCAGCAGCTGCCTGGTTCATGGTGGAAAGCGCACAGGCACCCCAAAGGATTGGCAAGAAAGGGGCCGCAACTCACCACCAGCTGTGATCTTCGTGAAGGTGTCACTTCAGCCAGTATGCAGACGATGATGTGTCCAAAAATTGAGTAGAGGAAAAGACAGACCCCTAGTTCAACAGCAGGCTCCCCATGGAGTCTCCCTGCCTCTGCTCGACGAAAATGGTGAAAATTGTCAAAATTTCTTCATGAAATTAACACGTGCTGTATTCAGCGGCCATCCGCCGCTGAAATATCCAAAAATTGAGCCCGGATGGCTCACCGACGCTTCGTTACGAAGCCGTGAGCCTCCGAGGCCTGTTACTCAAAATGGCCGCCGGCCGCGTGCGTCGCTACCTTCCCTGCAGTCGGAGTTCGTCGCGCGCTCACATCTGATCATCTGCGCTGCGGCGGAACTCCTCTGCGTGTCCCAGGAAGCGATCCCGGTCTCGTCGCCACTGTTAGCGGTCTCCTATGAGCCGCCTCCGTGAGCCCCCCACCCCCTGTGGTAATCAGACACAGAGACGGAGATGTTGCTGGTGTGGGCTCCCCGGTGAACTGACGTCACCAGGAGCCGCCCCGTTTATTTAAACAGGCACGCGACGGAGTTGACGTCACTCCGTCGCGTGCGTACCCTGAAAGGGGCCACGCCACAGTGACCCCACCCATGCCACTGCATTTTACTCATCTGTCTCAGGCCTCCCTCTGGCACACGGCAGCTTCCTCCTCACTCTGATCTCCACCATGGAAATAGTGAAGGGACTTTCTCCTTTCACTTCTATGGCCATAGCTCTCAACCATTTCTGTTGCAAAGGCGGGTGAAATCACCCGATTTTGTTTTTGGCGGGTGAGGCGCCCATTGAAATAAATGGGCGTGCTGGAGGCTTGGCGGGTGATTCAGCCCTTTACAAGGCGGGTGACACCCGCCAAAAGCGTGTGAGTTGAGAGCTATGTCTATGGCAGCCATCTTGTTATTTAAGCGAAATATGGTACACTTCAAGACGCCACAGAGTGCTTAGAAAGATAATCTCTGTTTATGGGAGCAGACCGGATCACTAACAGCCTTGAGCCCTCGCAGAGGCCCTTGCTTAGTTCAGGTCAACTTGGGCTCGGCCCAACAGGCCGTTTCTGGCCCATTCTGCCCTGTACACTGGTGTTATCACTATAATGAAAGAGAAACCAGCATGCCTAATCTTGTTTAACAAGTTTTGAAGGTCCAAAAACGTATGATATTTCTGGATTTAATGTGAGTTGGGGTTTTTGATCCCACTGGCATGCACGCTAACCCTCCCGATGTAGGCGGAAGACTCCTGATATTTCTATTAAAAATAGTGCATATGAGTTGTTTGCAGGTGTGTGACTGGTATGATCAGAACCAATTTAAGAATTTGTGCTGCTGTTGGCATAGGCTTGATTGGGGCTCACTATGCAGAAGATTTCTAATTTAAAAAGTGGCTAACATTGCATATCGCCAAGAGATTCTTTTCTGGAAGGATTTCGAGGTAGAGTGGGGATCTTTCCACAGAGAATATTGGAATAAAGGAGCTTATTAGGTAACCAGTTTTAATAATGCATTACATAAAAGCGAGGCATTTTTTGATGGTTTGATTACATTGTTTACCTTTATTAATGTTAAATAACTTCATTGCTAATATTATGCAATGCTGCTCCCTTGTGAATCACTGGAGGCACTCACTAGAGGGCGCTCTTTGCAATCACTGGAGGCAGCCACTAGAGTCCACTGTATGGAATTGTGAGAGTTGGCGATAAGGAATGTTCGAGAGGATGGATGCCTAAAATGGAGTTGTTAACATTCGCAAAAGGCATGGATTACAGATTGCCTTTGGGTGTTTTTTTGGGGGACATTCAACGATTTTGGATCGCTGTTATGTTATGTTATATGCATTTATACAGCGCACATACGCCCGGGGGCATCATGGTGCTAAAAAGAGGGTAGGGCCGGCAACAAACAAAGCCTAAAACAGGTATGTTTTCAAGGAGTGATGGAAGACAAGGTGATCGTCCATCACTCGCAGAGCGCATGGGAGGTCGTTCGAGGCCTTCGCAGCATTCACTGAAAAAGCACAACCGCTCATGCGCCATAGTATGATGCGAGGGACAGACAGCAACAGGGTGGACTGAGAATGCAGGGGGCGAGAAGAGACATAACGTGGGAACTTTTCCTGGATGTATTCTGCCCCCAGCTTATAAAAAACCTGGTGGACGATACACATAGACTTGAAGAGAATCCTCTTCTCAATAGGAAGCCAGTGAAGCTGCCTAAGGAACACAGAGACATATGTGCTCGGAAAGGAGGGTGCAGCACAGATCTGGCAGCAGCATTTTGGAGCAGCTGGAGCCGATTGGTGAGATACCGTGGCTGCCCAAAATAAAGCGTGTTACAGTAGTCGGTCGTGCTAAGCATCAGTGTGGCCACCAAAGGGGCATGAAATGTGTCTGGAACAAAAGGGAGCACCTTACATAAAGTGCATAATTTAAAGTGTGCAGATTTGCAAACAACCGCCACTTGTTCCGCCATAGATAAAGATGATGACATTATTACCCCCGATTTTTCACAGAGGCAGAAGGCAGAGGGCAGGGGCCCAGGGAAGAAGGCCAAAACTCAGACGTCCAGAAGGAAAGAGGGCTGGAGGTTCCAACAAGTATCTCTGTCTTGTTGCCACTGAGTTTTAGCCAATTGACCGCCCATCCAAGAGCCCAGGTCCTCCAGGCATCTCCTCCGCTGACCCACAGTATCAGAGCGGGTAAGGTCCAAACGGACCAAGATCTGCGCATCTTCAGTAAAGGAATAGTATCTAAACCCATGAGATAGAATGAGAAGAAGCGGTCTAATGTACATGTTAAACAAAATTGGGGAAAGTGCAGATCCCTGAGGGACCCCACACGACAGAAGCATAGGTTGAGAATAAAAAGGGGGAAATGAAACTGACTGGGATTGATCTGCCATAAAGGAAGAGAACCAGTCCAAAACATGGCCAGAGATGCCAGCGTCAGACAGCCCGGACAGCAGGGTGGGGTGGTCGACCGTATCAAAAGCAGCAGACAGGTCTAACAGTAATACCGCTCCCACCCCACCATGGTCAACCAGATGGGCAAGATCGTCCATCACTGAGTTGAGAACAGATTCAGTCCCCATCCCTGACTGAAAGCCGGACTGAAAAGGATCGAAGAATCCAGATGATTCCAGGAAAGACGAAAGAAGGGGGGAAACTAAAGCCTCTAAAACCTTCATCAAAAAGGGCAGGAGAGAAATTGGGTGAAAATTGGCCAGCACCCCCAGGATCCAGGGATGACTTTTTTAATAAAGGGAGCACAAGAGCATGTTTCAGAGTGCTGGGAATCGATCCTTCTTGAAATGAAACATTAATAGCAGCGGTAATATGAGGGATCAGATCACTTGAAATGTCTTTAAGCAGAGTTATAGGAATAGCGTCAACTGGGGAGGCAAATGTAAGGCAGTGAATTGCTTTAAGTATATCTAGATCAGAGAAGACAGGAAACGAAGACCATGTAGCACTAGGGGCAGGCAGTGTGGGAGAGCTTGAGGCAGCAGGAGTGAGAACAGCTCCATCTCCAATGTCATTGCGAATAGTCTCGATCTTTGAGAGAGAAAAAGAGGAGAGGGAATCACAGAGATCCTGTGAAGGAGCTACCAAAGAATCTGCTTTTGTCGGGGAGGAAAGGGATTGGACCAGTTCAAACAGGGCCTTAGGTTTATTGGTGGCTCTTTCCACCTTCTTACTAAAGTAAGATTTTTTTGGCAGCCGTAATTGCTTTTTGGTAGCCATTCAGAAGACGGCAGAAGGCGAGCTTAGCTTCAGGTAGGTAGCCAATTCTCCATTTTCTCTCTGCCTGTCTGCAGAGAACCAGGGCTCAGGTAGATGGTTTTTTCATTTAAAATGTCTGAGAGGAGCCAGCCAATCAGCTACATCAGAAAAAGGCAGCTTCCAATGTGGTAAGAGAACAAGGACCCCCAAGAGTAAGCTGCGATTGGTGGGACGCTACTAACTCATGGTTGGTCACTTTACGCCAATTGTGTCTAAGCTAAGCATGTTTACTTACCGACGGAATAGGGTCCAACTGAGGGATCGAGAAAGGGATCAGCAAATGGTCTGACCACAGAAGAGGGAAGGGAGAAGAGACAGAGACAGACAATTTGGGGGCACAAATGAAATCTAGAATATTGCCCAACTGATGTTTAGGTTCTGTAACGAGTTGGGGGAGACCAAGATCCTCCATTAATGACAGGAAGATTGCTACCTGGTTTATATTAGGAGTGTTTGCCGGTAGGTTGAAGTCCCCAACAACCCAAAGATTAGGATATTTAATCAGAAGCTTGGCTACCAATTCCGTAAAATCAATGCAAAACGCTGTATCCGCCCTAGGAGGGTGGTAAACCACTAGAATAGTATGCAAAAGAGTAGAAGAGACAGAGATGCTGGCCAGGAGACACTGCATTCTAAGGGAGTGAGCTGGCACGCTACAAGAAGTTTTATATATGTCCTTGTGCATAATGGCCATTCCACCACCAGGGTGGAGAGCAGCATGATCTACATGAGCCAAGAGGGCAAAGCTTGGACAATAGAGAGACCTGAGGTTTCCCGCAGCCAGGTCTCTGTAAGAATTAGGAAATCAGGCTGGGAGGTAGACACCAGGTCATGCATTGCATGGCATGCGCCACCAGTGAACGTGCGTTTAGCAAGCCACATTGGAGACCATCTGCCGTAGTAGTATTAGTTGGCACAGCTGATATTTTAAAGCCAGCAGGCCATCTAGTCTTGCGGGGGGCCAAGGATAACAAAATACTGTGGGTCAGAAAATTCTCTGTGCAGGGCATGATAGTAACTGCATGCCGATCATGCCTGCGCTGTGCACAGACGGGCTTCCCTTAAGTGCAACTTTAGCGCGCTGACGGTGCACCCGCTGCATGGCCGTGTGCTACGGCACATAAATGCGATCTGAAGTCACGTGGGAGGCGAGGAGTTGCCGCCGCCCCCCAGAAAGAGAAATAGGACTGTCCAAGCGGAGTAGTAAAATTCAATGAAACACAAATTTCAGAAGCACGTAAAACTAAAACACAGTCAAATACTATGGCAAACAATATATCAAGTGAGGAGCGCCAGTAAAACAAGTTGCAATTAAACAATAAAAACATGGCCCGCCGAGTGGTTTTAAAATGGAGCCCCAAGGGACTCTCTCACCTCTCGCTATTCGTGGACACATTTCACATCTCCTTTGGATTTTTTGGGGGTAAGGGGGTTAAGGATTTCAGATCGCCTTTCATGGACATGGTGCTGGGATGGCTGTGCTTCTTTTTGGAAAATGCCAAAACCTTTTCTGAGGATACTGTCAAACCTTAACTATTCAAAATGGTGCCACAGATGGAAAGGTACTTGCAACTCGAAGTAAGGTAAGTTAAATATTTCTATTGTTTAGACACTAACACAACTGTGGTTGCGGGGTATTATGATGAATAGTGTTGCATTTCAGGTTCGCGGCCTACGCGCGGGGGCTGGCATCACGCGTGTAGGCCGTGCGGCCCGTGGCGCAGCTCCAGCGGGAGCTCTGAATAACTCACACCCACGCTGGATCGTCGTTTGCCCGGAACTGCTCCCCGAACGCGGGGGCGGGGCTTTTATTAAGGACGCCCTGCGTCACCGCGTAGCGGGACGCAGGGCGGAACACAACATTCCTCCTTTATTATAAAACAAAACAAAACACACACAACTCAAACAGCCGACCAACGGCCAAATCCAGCATAAACGCTCAGTCTTCAATACTCCGCCACCTTGCCATCGGGGTTCATGGCACTATTGCACCAGCTACCACACATAGTCACTTAGCTTGGCTGGCGGTCTCGTCGTGGTTCTCAGTCGGTATCGTCCTTCGCGGGGGTCCTTCCCCCTTGCTCCAGACTCGGTTCCATCGTCGCTGTTCGGGTCCTCGAGGCCAGGTTCATCCGCCGGTTCCCAGCTTCCATCCCGCGCTCCATCCTCCTCAGGGATGGCCTCCGGCTCTTCTTCGCAGGGTGGATTGTCCATGCCTTCCCGAGGGCATTCCTTTTCAGTCCATAGTGTACGGGGTATGGCTTTGAACCATGACGCATTTCTCGTCACTTGGCGGTTTCCTCGTGTCACAGTGACCATGGTTCCATGCCGGTTGCTGACGGTCCATGGCAGTTCCTCGTACCTTGTGGCAAGTTTTGACTTGGAAGGGTTACGTAGCATGATAACCTGGTCACCCACTTGATGATGGGACGGCCTCGCTCTCCGCTTGCCACTCATGTGTTCGTTGGCATCCCTCCTCCTTCTCTCGGTGCGTTCTTCGTTCACCGTGTCCGGGGTTCTGCTTGGGTGATGCGGGATCGAGGATCTGATTACGGTGCCGAACATGAGGTCCGCCGGCGGTATGCCGGTGGTACTGTGAGGCGTGACCCGGTAATTTCGGAGGAATCGGAAGAGATCAACCTTCCAGGGGCTGGCGTTGGCCTTAGACACTCGGAGTACTTTATTGATAGTTCGCATGAATCGTTCTACGTCCCCATTTGCCTGGGGGTGTCTGGGAGTGATGTGGTGATATTTCACATTGAGGTCCTGTAGGTACCTTTTGAAGTCCTCTCCCGTAAACGGCGGGCCATTGTCGCTTTTGATCGAGATGGGTAGTCCATGGGTTGCGAACATTTTCTCTAGGGCCGGAATGACCACTTCAGCTGCTGTGGACTCTACTATCTCAACCTCCGGGTAGCGGGAGTGGTCATCGACGGCCACCAGCAAGTGGAGGCCTTCCCGGAGCTTGCAAAAGTCAATGCTGATGGCCTCCCAGCGAGAGCGGCCCCGTTCTGCCGATATGATGGGTTCCGGGTCTGGCGGCCCCCCTGTTATCTGACAGGCTAGGCACGTTGTGATGAGTGTCTCGACCCGCTCCTCGATCTGGGGAAACCATACTCGGTGCCGAATGCGGGCTTTCGTCCTTACCAGTCCTTGGTGCCCCTCATGTGCTAGGGCCACTATCCTGTCCTGTAGTTTGAGAGGGATTACGATGCGGTTTCCTCGAAGTAACATTCCCCCTTCCGTGACTGACAAGTCTTGCCGGACTGTGAATATGCCTGACAAAAACCCTTTTGCTTCCGCTGTTCTGTTGTGTGTATGTCTCATGAAAGTCTTCCAGTCACCGGACAGGATGGCATCTTTCACCAAGTCGCAACACGGGTCTTGGTGTGTTTCCGCCTCGATTTCCTCGATGCTCACCGCTTTGGGCTTCATTGCTCGCACCACTTGGCATATGTGTTCCTCTGTTTCTGTCGCTACTTGGATCTCTTGTTGAGTGGCCTCTCGCGGATGCCTGGATAGAAAATCCGCTGGGTTCCCGCTGCCTGGTTGGTAAACGAGGTCGAAGTCATATTGCTGGAGGTGCAATAACCACTTGGTTATTCGTGCCGGAGGGTGTGCTGAGGTTCCCATGAATATTGGTAGGAGGGGCTTGTGGTCCGTGATCGTCGTGAAGTGACGTCCATATAGGTAGAGGTGAAAATGCCGGCACCCCCACAGCACGGCGATGGCCTCCTTTTCGATGTGCGAGTACCGTTGTTCGGTCTCGGTGAGGGCTCTCGATGCATACGCGATCGTTCTTTTCTCCCCTTCCCTCGTGACTTGCATTAGGATGGCACCGAGCCCCACGGGGCTGGCATCTACGAATAGTTCTGTAGGCAGTTCAGTGTTGTAGTAGGCCATCTTGGTGTCAGCTGAGAGGGAGTCCTTGATGTTTTCGAACGAGTCCTGGCATGTTGGCCCCCATTCCCACTTGACGTTGGCTTTCGTAAGTTCCCGCAGTGGCTCAGATAGTGTGGCCAGGTTTCGGATGAACCTCCCGCAGTAGGTGGCCATGCCTAGAAAGCTGCGCACTTCCGTGGGTGTCATCGGAGGGCTAGCCGCCTGGATGTCTGCGACCTTCTGCGGGTCCGGGGAGATGCCTGTGCTGCCAAACTTGTATCCGAAAAACGTGATCTCCGTTTTGAGGAACTCGCACTTTTCCCGATGTATTGTGAGCCCAACCTCTTGTAGTCGGCCCAGGAGGGCGTGAAGCCTCTTGATGTGTGTCTCTTTGTCGGGGGCGTGAATCAGAATGTCATCGCTCACGTTGAGGACACCAGGGATGCCTCGGATGACCTCCTGGATGGTCTGCTGGAACACCTCCGCAGCTGATGATATTCCAAAGCTTAGGCGTTTATACCTCCGCAGCCCCAGATGTGTAGAGAACGTTGTTATGTATCGAGAGTCTCTGTGGAGCTTGAGTTGATGGTATCCCGCCTTTAGGTCAATCTTTGAAAATATCTTCGACCCTGTGAGGTCAGCCACAATCTCGTCGATTGTTGGGGTTATGTGGCGTTCCCTTTTTATGGCAGTGTTAGGGAGACGCATGTCTATGCAGATCCGCACCTTTCCAGGTTGCTTGGGCTTCCGTGTGACTACCATTGGGGAGACCCACGGTGTGGGCCCTGTGACCTCCTCAATGATGCCCGCTTCCTCCAGTGCCTTGAGTTCCTGCTCCACTTGTTCCCTCATGTGGAACGGCGTTCTCCGGTGCCGGACGGCTTTCGGCTGCACAGTCTCATCAATATGCAGTTTGATGGTTTTGCCTCTTAGGCAGCCTATGCCTTCTTGCAAGTCCGGGTATTGGTTAAGCATCTGCTCGATCTCCATTTCTTCGTTGATATGGCAGACGAATTGAACCACTCCCAAGTCCTCCGCAGCGTCCCCACTCAGGAGGCTCTCAACACCTGCCTTCACAACATAGACTTTGGACCATAGTCTGTTCTCCCCATGTTCCAGTGTGGTGCGGAACCTGCCAATCACCGGCAGGGGCTTTCGACAGCCGTATGCATAGAGCAGAGTGTCGGTGCTTTTCAGCTCTGGTGGAGGGCTTAGAGTCAGGAAGATGCTCTCAGGCATTACGTTCACCGAAGCGCCCGTGTCGATGGTCATCTGAACGCACTGATTTTGGATGGTGACCATGCATTTGCGCCTTCGGGTGGCTTTTCCTCGAGGTCCACGGTCCTGGCATAGTGCAGACACTAGGTATACCTTCCTTCCTTTCCTGTCTGTGTCCTTGGAGGGGGCCTGCAGCATTGCCGAGACATCGTCCCCTTCATCCTCCGTAGAAGAGCTGGCCACTGCGACCCTTCTGGCACTGGCTTGCTTCTTTTTCTTGGTCGCGATCTTCTCCGGCTGGTTTTGCTGAGGCTGTATGGGGGTGTCCGTTGATCGGCATACTTTCGCGTAATGGTCCTTCCGGCCACATGCCCCACACGTGGTGCCTTGCGCAGGGCAGTTGCGACGGCCATGTCGTGGGCCACCGCACCAACCACACTCAGTGGGTCCTGGAATACGCGGTTGCCACCTGTTTTGTCCGTATCCGCCACTGTTGTCGTCTCTCGAGGGTTGTTTGGTGGCGATGCGGGCCACCATAGCCGTGTTGAGAGCAGGTTGCAGCCTGTGTAGCGTGGCCTCCATGTTGGCCGCTCTAGTGTGTGCCAGTTCCCTCTGGCGTCCTAGTTCAAGGATACGCTGTAGGGGGATACCCTTCTCGCTGAGTATCAGGCGCCTCAGTTTTTCCGAATAAATCCCGTTGATGATCTACCTCCTGATTTCCTTCTCCACATTTGTAAATTCACAGGACATGGCTAACTTCCTCAGGCGGGTGTGGTACGCATCAAGGGTTTCCTCCGCTGTCTGTAATGTGGTGCAGAAGAGAAACGTCTCATAGTCCGGGTTCAATTGAGGGAGAAAGTGATCGGTGAGGGCGTCTTTTGCGCTTCGGTATCCATCTAGGCCATCATCAACGTTCAGCGAATTGAAAATGCGCAGTACCTCATCACCCACACTGAGTAGCAGGTGTGCCTTCAGTTTCCTGGGCGCAGTGATCTCTTTGCACTCCATCGCCATCTCGAACTTCTGGATCCATAGCTGCCATCTGGGTCCGCATGACGACGGATCCGTGAATGGGTCAAACGGTTGGACCAGTGTCGACGAAGTGCCTTGGGTTCGAGGTGGAGGCGGCGTCATGGACAGGTTTGCCGCCATTCTGGACGGCGTGGAGGGCCCAGGCGTGGATGTGCCGGCCGCCATGCTGGCGTGTACCTGATCCGTGTTGTCGTGGGTGCCTCCTACAGCCACCGATTCTGTGCTGCGACGTCTACCTGCCTTGGAGGTGCCGCTGTGCCCAGGCACTCCCCACACTCTGTGGTGCTGCTCTCCTGTGGTAGATGGGAAGATCTGTGGTCTTGGAGGCAGAGCTCATTGGTATTTGAGAGAAAACGAAAAAAAAAAAATATTTTTTTTTTTTTTTTTTTTTTTTTTTTTTTTGGGGTGGGGGGTCACGTGTGTGATGGCACCCCCACCGGGTGTCCAAAAATTAAGCCGCGATGGCTGTGCGTCGTTGTGGTGCCTTCAGGGCACCGAGCTTATTGTGGAGCTCGTCTCTCCTCGTCGCCATTGTTGCATTTCAGGTTCGCGGCCTACGCGCGGGGGCTGGCATCACGCGTGTAGGCCGTGCGGCCCGTGGCGCAGCTCCAGCGGGAGCTCTGAATAACTCACACCCACGCTGGATCGTCGTTTGCCCGGAACTGCTCCCCGAACGCGGGGGCGGGGCTTTTATTAAGGACGCCCTGCGTCACCGCGTAGCGGGACGCAGGGCGGAACACAACAAATAGTAACGGTCCCTTTTATAATATTTTAAATGGAATGCTTTTGAAATACTTTTGTAATCCTCTCTCAGGCGACCGCCTCTTTCTCAAAGTGCATTTTTCCGTATTTGATGTATGCAGGGTCGGACTGGGCCATACAATTGTTTCGGGCACCAATGAAAAAGTGGCTCACAGCTGCAAATGGCTATTCATTCCTTTTGTGACACTGTTTGAATTGATAAAACGTGATGCAAATTGTGCATTTTAATGAATATTTATTCAGCGACACTGTTCAAAACTATTATCCGCATAGTGAAGTAACTCATCAAACTGGCCCACATTGGCCACAAAAGTGGCCCACTTTGACCCAAAAAACTGGCCGACACCAGCATTTTGAGTTGTTGGTTCGGCCATGGGCCTATCGCCCTATAGGCCCGTCCGAGCCTAGATTTATGTAAATTGTATTTGTCGCGTCCGAATTCTGGCACACAGGAGACCTTTTCAAAACATGCTTTAGATTCCCTGCGTGATGATGGCAGCAGCATTTATTGTATGATGTAATCACTAACTCCATTTGCTTGGATAGGCGCAGATTATAAATAATACCTTTTCGATATTTACTGAACTTTTTAATCACATATAACCTCATTTTAGAATACAAATCTGATTAGGAGATCTTCTGCTTAAATACAAGGCACAGCATGACATCTCAAAGACACATATTGTTCTATGAAGAAGTAAATACCAACCCAATTATATCCACCATTGGTGGTATGTTGTATGAAAGATACAGGAGAGACTGGATGGGAATTATTAGGGCACAGTAATGGAGAGGTATGGTAGACGCAGAAAAAGTAAATTACGGGAAAGTAGGCTGTGATTGCTTTTTATGGTAAGTGGTTCTGGAGATTTTATCCAAGGGTGGGTGAGATGGCCAAGAGAATGTTGGAGGGTTGGTCCTGGAAGAGGGGAAACCCGTGGAGCTTAGGAAGCAGGTGACCTGTAGCGGTTTTGGCATTTGATCCTTTCCTATTGACGTGGAATCTTAGGGGAGAATATTGAGCGTTAGGGAAAAAGAGTTGAAGAGGCTGCGGAGATGGACATCAATGAAATCTAAGGGTTACTCAAGGCCATTATGAGGGAGGCAGAGTATCCCGGGTGAAAGGAGGGAGGGAAGTGAGGTTGGAGCATTGCACTGAGATGACATGGGGAGTGGCATAATGGAAGCGTGGATTTGCAGCAATTCCTTTGTGAAATGGGCAAAACCACAGGTGTATCGGGGGTGATGGGACCAATTACATTGTAGTTATAAGGATTTGGGCTTGGGAGGAATGAGGTAGGATCAGTTACCTCCCATGTTAGGCATAGGGAGCCAGAATTGATTGTGATCCATTTTGTGGAAAAATCTCTGACCAGCACCCCAAGCATACAATTGATTAAAAGGTCAAGAGAAATATGGTTCCTAGTGATAGTTTTGACAGTCAAAGTTTCGAATGCCAAAAGTTCTGAACACAAAAGTGCTGGAAAAAAAAGTTTCTTTTTTTTAATTATTTATTATTTTTTTATTTTTTTATAGGTGGGTCCCCCCCAAACCCCTGTTATTTTTTTTTTAAAAAAAAGACATTTTACAATACAAAATTAAAATAAACCCTTTAATATAAAAAAAATACACTCAAAACTTTTTATTTCCGGCACTTTTGTGTCAGAATATTTGAAATTCGAAACTATTGTTTCAAAACTGACTGGACACCGAGAAATATGATGTTCATTAGGGAGGCGACTAGCTGGGTACTAAATTCTAACAGATTGAACTCTGGCATCTGAGGGTATGGCAAGAAACAGTGCGCCAGGGGGCACTGGACAAGGCAAGGTGTAAACTCAATAGGGAGATATGGCCATTTGTATGGTTTGGGGGTGGGGTTGGTGGTATAAAATATGAGGCTGTCATGATGTACCGGGAGGACGGGGTCTATCTGTTCATGCTTGGCCATGATTATCACATCTTCGAATTAAGGTACATGTTGGAAGATTTTGTGGACAACTTGAAGAAGTAAAAAGAGGAGGATTTCTTTTGTGGGCAGTAATTGTGATTAGTAGGTGTAGCAAAGTGCTTTTGTTGTGAATGTTTTGGTTGTGGTAGTAGTATTAAGGAAGGCTTGAGTAATTTCTATTCTTACCGGAAGGCTAGCAGGGGGTTCAGTGAGGGTCGGGGAGTGGTAGGAGTAGGTAAAAGCCTGATCCCTGAAGGAATTTATATGAGTGGTGGGTGCATTAAGCAATGTTAGAAGTCAAATGTGGGGGGGGGGGTTGCTAGGGTGAAGAAATAGGGCAGGAGGTCAAGTTACTGGTTTATGAGAACATTTGTATCGACTACTCTGTAAGACACTTGAGCCAGATTAGAAATTGAATGTAAGTTTTGACATGTCACATTAAAGTGACCTTTTCCACTTCATAAGAGAGTTGCATGTTCTGTACCATCACACCTTATGAGGATTCTGGGGGGAGTAAAGGATGAGTCTCTCTCCACTGGGTTTATTTGAATAGGAAGTTCAGTCTGCCCATAGCTACTGGGAATTGGGCAGAGGTGTGGGGCTTATAAGGAGGGCAAAAGTTTCTGCGGCCTTTAATGTCATCAACACTGGAGATTGTCTCGCCCTCCTACCCTGTAATAAGGGGTTTGAGGGATTGGTGTTGCTCATTATGGTATGATTATTATGAGTCCCAATGAAGATGGGCCAGGGTTGATTTTTTGTGGCAGGTCTAGGTAGTAGGTGGGTTAATGAAGTGTATGTTTTTACTTTTGCGGGAGCGCTAGGTGGGACTTGTGTGGGTGCTTTGACTGATGACATTTTTTGTTGTGGTCATTTTAAGGGGGCTTGGTTAATTCTGTTTCGAAGGACAGCCCTGCCCGGGGCTATAGCGTGAGTGTAAAGTGGTAGGAGTAAGAGGGAGTGAGATGCCTTAAGGAATTTATTGGAATGGTGGGTGTTTTATTCAAAGTTGGATTGCAAAGTTTAGAGTGTTGCAGTGGGAGGAATTAAGGGACCAGTCAGAGTTAAAGTCAATGATTTATGTTAAAAGTTATTGAGGGTAGTTTGTAAACCATTCCAATGGAGCCAGACTATCAGTGTATTTTCAGCTTAGACATGTATGTATGTATGTATGTATGTATGTATGTATGTATGTATGTATTTAATTTTTGTATAGCGCCGGTAGCCCGCGGGCATCAGGGCGCTTGTACATAAAACACTGATACTGCAAGACGCACGACAAGTACGAGACGGACGATGAGTACAAATAGCTACTGCCTAAAGAGTGTCCCTGAGAGATGGCCTTCGCCCGAATTCTCATCTAAAGAGGTGTGTCTTCAGCAGCTTCCTAAACGCGGAGTGATTAACTTCAGACCTCAGGGATTCGGGGACGCTGTGCCACAATTTAGGAGCCAACACAAGAAAAGATCTGCCCAGCCCGGTTTTTAGCTTGAACTTGGGCACGATCAAGAGGCATTTTCCACCCGAGCATAGATTTCTACTGGGATTGTAGGGCACTACACACGTTTTCAAGTAGGCAGGCGCTGTGCCAAAAAGGCACTTGTGTACCAGGCAGAGAGCCTTGAACTTAATGCGTTCTTCTACTCTGAGCCAGTGCAGAGCAAGCCTCTCTTCAGTAACATGGTCTTTGCTCTTCAGATTTTTCACTAACCTGACCGCGTTGTTCTGGATCACCTGACAACTGGATAGATCCTTGGATGAGGCCCCCAACAGCAGGGCATTCCCGTAGTCGAGCCGTGAGAGGATAATCGCTCTGGCTATCGTTGCCCTGTTTCCCTCATTAAGCAATGGCTTAATGGCTTTCATAAGCCTGAGATAGTACGCTGTGTTTTTTTGGAGGAAACTGGTCTGGGCGTGAGAGTCGACCACTGAATCGACCATCATACCCAGAGTCTTCACCTTGGGGACCACCTGAATAGTGGCGTTCTTAATTTGGAATGAGCTGTACTCTGCCCCCAGTTTTTCCAGCTGACGACTGGAGCCAAACAACATCAGTTCGGTTTTTGAATCGTTCAGGCACATCCAGTTTGCCTGCATCCAGTCTATTATCTTGTAAACCCTAGTGATCACTTCACTGTCCATGGCATGATTCCTACCCCCCAACTCCAATATAAGTTGGGTGTTGTCTGCGTAATTTGTAAACGACACTCCGGCTTTCACCAGTAGGCTACACAAAGTGCGCATATATATGTTGAACAGCATTGGAGATAAGCTGGCCCCTTGAGGCACTCCGAATAAGATGTCACATGGGTCGGAGAAACTGCTACCCCAGTGTACTCTCGCTTGGCGGTTGGAAAGAAAGGACAGGTGCCAATCAATAGCACCCTCCGAGCAACCAACATTCTCTCTAAGCGCCTTGATGAGAAGGTGGTGATCCACGAAATCAAATGCGGCACTAAGGTCTAGGAGCATCAGCATCCCCAATTTGTTATCGTCCAACAAAGTCAGCATCTGATTCTGCAAGTCCAGCATGGCTGTTTCAGTGCTGTGCGATGCTCTGAAGCCAGATTGTTGCTGGTGCAGAATCTCCTGGTTCTCTACAAAGTATTGGGGTTGCTGTGTCCTTATCTAACAGTTTGAGAACAAAATTCGAGTTGGTTATGGGACGAAGATTTGCAGGATCCTAGGGATCTAGTCCCGCTTTTTTAACAAGTGGGGTAATGGTGACTTTCTTTAGGCACCATGCCTTCTTGAAATGAAGCATTCACTATTCTCCGGAGGATGGGAGCAAATATATCCTTGTGTTGGAGAATGATACCAGGGGGCTGGATATTTTCTGCGCAAGTGGTAGGTTTCATGCTATTCAGCACCTCTAGCATATCTGCCTCTGAGATGGGGTCGAATTTAAAAAGTTGTTCTCTGGCAGATACCTTCACTTCAAAGGGGCAGATCTCCTGATTAGAAGTTCTGGCCTTAATAATGTTTTGTCTCGCCTTTTCCGTTTTGGCTTGAAATGCATTAAGCACCGTATTACAGTCCTCCTCAGATGGCGTGAATGGGGGGGGTAAGAGATGCAGGTTTTTCTATACTCTTCAAGATATTGAAGAGTTTGTTTGTATTGTTGTCAGCAAGCTCGATTTCCGCGTTGAAGAAGTTAGCCTTGGCTGACTTAATTTTCTCTTTATATTCCATATCCTTCCTTTTCCAGCTCGCTTTACTATCGGCCGATTTATCTGTGATCCATTTTCTTTCCAAAGTCCGTTTTTCCTTCTTCAGTGAAAGAAGCTCTGGTGTATACCATTTTTGGTTGTTACTGTTTCTCCTAGTGAGCTTAGTGTTAAGCGGTGCCACGGATTCTACTAACACATGAGTCGTGATCCTGAAAGGAGCACAGAATTTTGTCCAAGCAGGGCTTGAGCTGAAGTTCATTTACATTTTTAAAGTTTCTGATTACTACCTTAATGTGAGGGTTATGCTTATGGGCATAACAGGGCAGTTTTAGGTTAGCCGATATCAAATAATGATCACTCCAAATGCAGGGAGTGGTGCTACAGTTTTGTAATGAAATGTTGTGACCACACAGCCAGTCTAACTGGTTTCCCTGAGGGGTTGTGGGATCTTTATTAAGGACTATGAAGTCAAGGTTATTCAGAGCTTTTTCCAGCGCTATAGCCCCTTTGTCCCTCTTATTGCCTCGCCAAAAGTTCCAGTCTCCCATAACGACCGTAGACACGTTGACGGATCTCAAAGTGTTTAAGTGAGAGCAAAGTTCCAGTGAGAAGTCTGAGACCAACGACGGTGGTCTATAGATAGCTATCAAGTTAAGCCAATTGTTGGATGAAAAAATCAATTTGAGGTATAGGGCTTCGCACCCGCTGAATCCTACAGATACCTTGAAAAGTTTAAGGCTGTTCTTGGCAATAATTGCTACCCCACCTCCCCTTCCCTGTACTCTGTTGTCGTAATAAATAGTGTAATCTGCTGGAATGGCCTGCTCGCATGTGGGCCCCACTGGATCTTTGAGCCAGGTTTCTGTTATACAGAGTATATCGAAATTATTGGAGGATGTCATGTCTTTGATGTTGATAGCGTGTTTGGTTAGGGAGCGTGCATTGAGAAGACCAATATTCAAGCACATCCACTTCTCCATTCCATCCCTAAGGGTGTCAGCAGACGAATTCCCCTCCCCCTCATGGCTAGTGGCCTCCTCCCCCTCCCTCAGGCTCGCTTGTGTGTCTACAATTGGCGCCTGCATGTCTCTCGCCCCCGCTTACCAAAGCACAAGGGCACCGAGTGATCTCAAGACACCCGTGGGATGGGTAGAGGAAGATAATGGTGCCACCTCGGAGTTGCACCGAACGCCGACACGTCCGGCCATGGACCGGCACAGACCGACTTGCCCCCTTCGCGCCGGCGCGTTCGTGCCGGGTTTAAACTGATAAGGCAGCTGCAAACTACAAGGCTGCTGGGAACTGTAGTTCCACTACCCAGACAGCACGAGTAGGGAAACAGTCAAGTTGCAGTCAAACTGTGCAGAAATAAAACAAGTACTAGCACGTAATCAGCTAAGCACACTGATAAAGTTACATGTGATAATTCTTAAAAGCAATATTAAAATTACCAGATGCGACGAAATGCGGCAGCGTTTAAAATAAAGATTCTTGAAAATAGAGGTAGTTCAGAGTGGACTTTATAGTCCGGCCAGACCGGCACAGACCGGCTTGCCCCCTTCGCGCCAGCGCGTTCGCACCGGGTTTAAACTGATAAGGCAGCCGCAAACTACAAGGCTGCTGGGAAGTGTAGTTCCACTACCCAGACAGCACGAGTAGGGAAACAGTCAAGTTGCAGTCAACCTGCGCAGAAATAAAACAAGTACTAGCACGTAATCAGCTAAGCACACTAATAAAGTTACATGTGATAATTCTTAAAAGCAATATTAAAATGACCAAATGTGACGAAATACGGCAGCGTTTAAAATAAAGATTCTTGAAAATAGAGGTAGTTCAGAGTGGACTTTATAGTCCGGCCAGACCGGCACAGACCAGCTTGCCCCCTTCGCGCCGGCGCGTTCGCGCCGGGTTTAAACTGATAAGGCAGCCGCAAGCTACAAGGCTGCTGGGAAGTGTAGTTCCACTACCCAGGCAGCACGAGTAGGGAAACAGTCAAGTTGCAGTCAAACTGCGCAGAAATAAAACAAGTACTAGCACGTAATCAGCTAAGCACACTAATAAAGTTACATGTGATAATTCTTAAAAGCAATATTAAACTTACCAGATGCGACGAAATACGGCAGCGTTTAAAATAAAGATTCCTGTCACAATAAAGCAATATGTACCACTTAATATGAGAGTGGCATTTTCTGTATCATCTCACCAAAAGTGGTACACACCATGTTACTGCTTCCACGCAGCACTTTAAAGGTAAAGGTAAATCAGGAATCAAATCCGAGCCAGGTAAACATTCTTGGGCATATGGATAATTCAGCCAAATGTCAGTGGCAGACATAAGGTGATAGGTTTCCTTGGATGGCCATGGTTGTGTCATAGATTATCAATTTGAGAGTCTGTGTGTCCATATATTCTTACACTTTCCATGCATGATATTTTGAGATGACCCATCAAATGGATATTTCTCCCCCTTGCTCACTGTGCTTTAGAGAGCTCAGCTTCACCTCACTGAGGAGGCCCAACAAGGATGAAACACGTGTCTGGTGGTTGCTGATGGCTCTCTTGTTCAGAGGAGAGTTGCCTTGCATTTCAGTGCTGGACTGCCCTTGTGGGTGGGACCAAACTGAAAGACAAATGGATATTTCTCCTCTGTGAAGGGTGCAGTGAGCATATACATGGTTGGTTGTAGACCCTCCTGAGTGGAAGACATTCCATACAACAGGGTATTTATCCCATGTTCGTTCTTATCAGAGGGGCTTCCACACTCCTTTGTAATTATGCAAAACTTGGGGTTTCATCCTTAGTACCCCAAGGTAATTAGACGTGGACCCCTTGCTTACAGTGCTTCAGTGAGGCTCAGCTTGACCTCACTGAGGAGGCCCAACAAGGCCTAACCATGTGTCTGGGGATGCTGATGGTACTCTTGTTCAGCAGAGAGTTGCCTAGCATGTTGGTGCTGGACTGCCCTTGTGGGGGGGACCAGGCTGATATGCAAATGGGTATTTCTCCTCTGAGAAGGGTGCATTGAGCTAAAACGTGGTTAATGACCTGCCTCCAGGAGTGGAGGAAATTCCATAGAACAGGGTATTTGTCAGTAGTAGGAGGAGCCCCCTTTTGTCTCCTGTTAAATTTTGACAGGTGGACATGCCCCCTGTTTCCGGTCTTAATCCCGCCTCCTTTTCATGTGCTTCAACATACACTTAATATACATTTGATATAGGACCCATTACCAACTGAGGAAGAACAAGGTCATTCATAGCTGAAATTAATCGACATGCTTGTAGATCATAGGGGTCATTCGGTTTAAGATTAAAATCACAAAGTACCTAAAGTTTAGAAAAACGAACCTGGAGATCTATGACTAACTCTATGAAGGAGCCAGAAATCATTATCAGGATCAGGGGGATGATAAACAAGCAGGACATGAATGGATAAAGTTGGGGACAAAATAAAACGAGAAAGAAGTACCTCAATTTTAATGACTAAAATGCAACATAGGGCAACGTAGCAGCAGGGCCCAGATGAAGGATACTGAAAATCTAGGGAAGAAGCCGAGCCGTATAAGGGCCAGAGGACTCACTGAACCAAGTTTCAGTTATGCAAGCAAAATCTGGAAGATTATCATTTAAAAGAGTATAACAATGAGCTTTGTGTGCAGCCAAAGAGCGCACATAGAGTAAAAAGCATTTTAAAATATGAGACAATGAAGGCGGGGGGGGGCTAGGAAAGGTTAATCGATTAACCAGAAGCAGGCCAGGAATATTGTAGCCGGGGTTGCAAGCTGCAATACAGTGTCTCGGAAAATAGACCACCTTGGAGAAGTTTTTAAGTTTAGACCAAGGAACAGCCCCCTGAGACCTGGCTGAAGCATGGACAAAGTTAGACAGGTTTGAATTTGGCGTGACTTCGGCGCACAAGGTCCGTTCCCGCTGTGCTTGTCTGCATGGGGGAGGTTTGGAAGCAGGTGCCAGGAGTAGAGTGGTTTATGACCCCAGCTCTCACTTACAGTTTCAGCACCAATCAAGGCAGCAGGGGGGCAGGGCACATAGCACCAAACAGCAAAGGAGACGCATCAGCGAACCTGGCCCAAGTTATACCCTGGGTTCCTGGAACCTCCTAATCACCAATGCCACCACTAGCCTTTGGTGTTTTCAGTCACCACCAAATGGCAGCTCAACAAGGAGCCAGATACTAGAGAGGTATGGTGATCACTGCAGGGTTTTATAAAGCTGCTCGCCTACCATCAGTCCTGGCAACATTTTAAGTGGGAGGGGCCACTGACACAGGAACCAACCTGCATCCTGTGCAAGGTTATACCATCCAGAGCATTGTGCAATAGGTTGGGGTTAGAAAGGAGCAACCTCAAAAATGTTGGATGCCTTCCAAAAGATTCTTTACAAAATCCTCTCTCTTAACGCTCTGCACTCAGTGTCTGTTGTCCTTGAATTGACACCTGTTTATCGTGGGACTGCTGTTCTCACAGGGAAATATTGTTACCTCTCTGATCCTGTGTTTTGCCTCTAGTATGTTGTTGCTGTGTTTGTAACTATCAGCTGTCTCCTCTGAGCCTTTGTGCTGCTCCCTCTCCCTAGGACTGCACACTGTCTCTCTCCCTGACCCTTTGTGCTCATTGGGCCTCATTACGAGTTTGGAGGTAGCCATGCCGTTTTTAGCGGCATGGCTACCCCCAAACTCGGGTCCGGGTCCCGAAAAATGGGATTTACTGGCCCATTTTGACATTTGCGGGCCCGGTAAATCCCATTTTCGGGACCCTGACCCGGTACATCCCCATTCCTATTTGAGCCTGCATAGGGCTCACTGAGAATGGGGAGGATGCTAACAATGGACCTGTTAGTGACGGGTCAGTTGTTAGCATCCGGGTCTGCTCGCGGGTGCCTGTATGCACTTCTGGCCAGACCAGACGTGCATACCGCCACCCGTGAGCAAACTCGTAATGTGGCGGCCTGGTATGAACGGTGCCGGTACCTAACAGCGTCCGCCAGGGTCGTAAAGAGGCCCATAATCTTCAAGTCCTTCACGGGCCTGCATCCTGCTTCCTCCTCACACACCTGTGTGCTGTCAGCTTTCGTGGGTGTATACACCTCCTCCAACCCCCCCATTTCGGGCCTGTGTGACGCTCAACATTTTGAGGTTGTGCGCTGATGCCCCCTTGATCACATGCTCCTTTTGGTTAAATGTGTCATTCTGATGCATATTTTCAATTTTGTATTGCTTTTCTGGGACGAGTACAATTCAGCCTGCATTGTAGTAGAGATTGTGATCTTGTCATCTGATGTGAAAAATAAGGATAGTGGTACGGTTCTGCTCTCTTTGGAATATAACCAATACCTTCTGTGGGATCTATGTGAAGAACCACTTCACTAGTCCAGCCAAAATGTGTCCACTGCAATGATTGGTGTGATAAATATTCTGACCGGTGTGACTTGAGGCTAGCATTCAGTAATCATGCAGTAAATACTAAAACACATTATTGGCAACTGGTTTTACTTAGGGGGTCAGTCTAAGGCTGCTGTCAATTACCAGGCCCAATGTGCATTCATTTGGCAAGTTGAAGACTCAAGATGTATTCACGATGGTGTTTACCGCCTTAAACCTCAGGTGTGCTATGCATGTGGTTTCTTTAAGCATTGGCACGTATGTATTGGGATGTTAAAGAGACATGGGATATGGAGTATTCATGGAGTACCCCATGTGTTGGAGGTGTACAGCTCTTTAAATAGATGCTCAGTAAAATGTAGGATTTGCGCTCCCGCCCATAGGGGCGCGCTCGTAATGCCCATGTCTTCATGAAACAAACATTGTATTATACAGAATGTACCACATCATTTGAAGGTAAACAGGCCTCACTTCATTACAGACAAATTCTCAGAGATGACGACGGGGACCCACATATTTTTACATCAACCATAATCGGTTACCATGACCTTGACCCTAGTAGACCTGCCGACCCTCTAGCTGCCAGTTTGGTCTACTAGCTGTCTGAGCTGTTCCAGGGTTAGAATCCAATGTCCAGCAGGATAGTCCAACGCCTGAGCCTGGACTATATTTCTACCCAATGGGCAACCCGAGGGAGCCACTGTCCCCGCCTCCTTGGCCGATTGAATGCGAGTGGACCCCTCAACCCACAACTCGGGTAGTAAAATCATAGTTTATTAAGTTCAGCTTTTTGATCATGGTCTGAACATTTCCATAATCCATTGGGTAGGTCCCTGTCAAAAGCGCCAAAAATGCGACAAGCAAATAACCCATAGTATAATTACGCACACCAATTTTCAGAAACGCAGTTGGGGTTGGTTTGGGTGGGCAATCTTCTACTGCAGTGCGGATGGTGGGAAAGAGGATTCAGCCACAGCTCAGCACCTTTTTAGGGGGTAGCCCACCGGATGTAGGTAAGGACACCCTCACCTCACCGGGCCGCTTCCCATTGTCCCCAGAGAAGTTTGTTACAGCAATCAAGGGGCCCGCCATGGCCCATGAGGCAGCCCCTAATGGCGCTGCTCATGTAGGGCCATGGCGGCGCCTTCAGAGTCTTAGATGAATGGGTTTATGTTCTAGGCATCAGTACACTGTGATCTATATAATTGAGACCTGGTGGAGAATGGGGATAGCCTATGGACAGGCACCATACTGCAGTGTTTATGTCATTGATTCTTTGGTGGGTTATGGGTGTCATCTATTTTTAAGACATTGGCACGGTTGGATTTCGCCAATTTCTCCCATCACTCTCTCCATACTCTATCCATACTCCCAAAGCCAATTGCAGCAAGTAAGCCATGCTTAGGTCAATCTCCACCTTAGGTACCTGTGCATCGTGCTTCCCACTGCAAATTTTACCAATGGTCATATCGTGCTTCCTTCTGTCCCACTAGTGTTATAAGATAATTGGCCTTATTACAAGTGGGCCGGTCCGATAACTACGGTGCCAGTAACCCTACCGGCACTGTTGTTACCGGACTGGCACAATATGAGTCTGTGAACGGGTGCCGTCCTGCCCGCCACTCCCAGACCTGGCAGGCGGAACGGCACCCGCCTGCAGAGTTTCACAGACGCACCGGCACCATGGCTTCTGTGGTCCCGATTCCCATTGAGTCCTATGGGACTGAAATGGGAATGAGGATTAACATTTACCGGCACCTGCATTCCCGGAGCGCCGGGTTTGTAATCCCGTGGTTATTCTGGCAAGCCAGGCGCTGGTAAATATTGCAAGTCCATTGGCAACCCGCCGGCACCACCGGCAGGGTTACCGCCGGACTTGTAATGAGGCCAATGGCATGTCGAAAAACATCTTCATGAGCATGAGGGCATTCTATGCATATTCACATGTGCAACAGTGCAGCCCATTTAGCCGTCAAGGTGGGGCTCAGGACGAATGGCCCTGCCTCTAAAGGTCGAAGAAGTGGAACTGGAATAAAGGGCACTTCATTTTAAGGTGCAATTGCTGGATCTTAAAAATGAACATGATGCATGCAGAAGACACTAAATCCAAACCGATGATCGTCCAGAAGTAGATGATCTAGCAGGAGTGCCATGATCTGCCAGGGAGTGCACAGATTTCATGTGCTCATGAGTGATGGAAACCTAAAGGCTAAACTGCAATGAAAGCTAAGGCGTAATTTGTCTTTACAACTGATCTTCAGCAGTAACCTGTAATCAAGGGTATACAGGGTACAGGTTCCTGCACATCGACTGCCATCCTCACCTCTGAACTTTTTGTGGCTTGCTCCTCAACTTGTGTATGTTTTTGAATACACTGCTTTGTTCCTTTCCAGTCTTTACTGTGAAGTTTCTCTCAGAGATTGGAATTCCCAGAGGAAATCATTGCTGTAACGGCAGTTAAATTGTTCATTTGGTATTCTGGATTTTTTTCTTTGTGTGGTGGATTTGAATTGAGGTATTGGTTTTTAATTTTGGTTTTTGTTTTCTGATTTGTAAAATGTCCCAAGGTTACGCAGGGTCACATTTAGACTTGGGCCTAACTTCAAGTTTGGCAGTATTCTGCTGGTAAATCTGCAGGAATACTTCCAAACGGAATAACTGTTCCCAACAGTTGGTCCGGTGTATTTTCCGCCGCCGGATTACAAGTGGCGGTAGGTGGGGAAAGTGCCCATTTTTTGGAGTGTTAAGAAATCCATGTGGATTTTGATGGAATTACCACCGGCAGTAATTCCACCAATTGTCCTGATTTTTTGTAGTAAGACGGTGGATTGACCTCCAGCTTTTTGCTGGAGAAAAAATCTCCACCTCACTGCCAAATCTGTAGTATGTCAGTGCGGTAAGGCGATGACAATGCAGTGGAAACAGGCAGGAAAATTGTTATTTTGGGAGTCCACACCCACCGGCTACCTGTCCCCATCTTCTCCAGGAAAACAGGATTTACTTTTAATTGGGGTGTTTCAACCCAAACCTTCTTTCACTCACCCTCCCTCCCGCTCCCCTTCCCTACCACACACATAACACACTCCATGCTACCACATACACAAACACACACACATATACATACATACATAGGGGTCAAGTCCTAAACAAAAAGTGGGGGGGGGTCTAATTAACATACTAATTGAATGTGGAGTCACCAGAAATGAGCAAATCAAGGTGCACTCTGAAAAAAGTGTGGGCACTCCGTCCACCCGCCTGGACCCTCGACTTGAGCCCTTTACATACACCTGTTGTCTGCACCTGCATCTTCCATCGTCTGGCTGCTGGGGCCTGTCAGACCATGCACTCTCCCTTATGTGGCTTGTGGCAGTGTTAGGGAGACTTTTCATTTCAGTGTTTAATTCCTCTCCCTTACATGTAACATTGTATATGTTACCCTCACTACTTTAAATGGCTGGTGGCAGTGGTTTCGTTTTCCTACCATTGTGCTTTTCTACCGCAGGCTGAACCCTCAGCTGCAGTATAGCGCCCATGGGTGACCATTTTGTCAAAATTGTCCTGGCGTTCTTTTTTCACCATTTTCTGTTTGTGGGGTCTTTCTTGGGTTTTACTCAGCACCAAAAAAAAGCCAGGTTTGAGCCCTTTGTTTATTTTGCCTTTGGCGGGCTTCAGTACTGAAAACCACCTCAGGCTCCAGTGTGTCTGGAAGGGCAGGAAGTGAGGGAGGTTCCCCAAAACTCCCCTGTCCGTTGTCTTTAGGAATGCCTGAATGCATCCAGTCCTGATTGGCTAGTTGGCTGTCATTGTAGGACAGCCAGCCTGCTGTTTGATTGACAGCTAGGCTGTGCATGAATGGGAGAAACCTGCTTAAAAGGTGAGGGTTTTGGGACTGAAGACAGTCAACCACTGGGAACAATAACCCAATGGAGAAACCATGAACAAAGCTTGCTGCATACTCCTGGACCTTTGAATTGGCCGGTGAAGCCCTGCTGCTGTGCTGAAACTCCTTTTTCTAATCGACAAGAGAAGCTTCGGAAGGGACAACTTCTTCCCTTGGGTCAATGGAACCAACTAACCCTGAGACAAACTTCACTGGACCATCTTCCCTGACTGGCTGTACTTCTTTGCTGCCGCAGGAACCAAGTGCCAGGGTTCGAGAAATCCGTAGTCGAGTACAACATCTGTGATCCGGCCAGAAGCTCCAGTACTCTACCCAGCACTCTCCAGAAGCAGGACGAGCAGAGCTTGAGACCCCGCACCAGAGTTCAGGACTCAAGGAGTGAAGGAAGCCTAACCGGTGGCCAGGATCCGCGGTGGTGCTGTTTACCAAGTGCTGAAACCGCAAAGTGCTGCTGACCTGAAAAAGAGCCCGTAGCTACTGCCGACCTCTGAATTGCTGCGACAGGAGTCCTCCAGACGTCCTCCCTCTTGACCCCATGACTGAAGCCCAGGAACCCGGGATCTGCATTGCTGCAACCAGACAGAAGCCAGCCGGACCACTCTTCTTCTAACCAAAGGTACTGTTCTGACTTGGGGTACTCACCTGAGTGTCTTTAGCTTTGCTCTTCTCAGTTGAGACTTGCACTAGCTACTTTTCTAGAGTTGATCTCCGCTCCACCCTCCACAAGTGTAACAGCTTGTGACCCTACAGTGACTTTGTTCAAGACTTTGTCATCTAAGAAGTGCCTCAGCTCCATAGACTGTGCTCCAATTGACTTTGGCTGTCCTGGCTCCCTGCAGACTCTTCCAGTCCATTTGACTTTGATACTTACTGCCCTCATAGGTGACAACTTGGTTTTTAACTATTATTGCTGGAAAAGGTTGTTATCTAGACTTCATTGGAAGATTTCAGTGTTCACATGCTCTGAGAACCTGTTTAACCTTTTTCCTTCCCTTAACCTTTCCTTTATACAAACCTCAGAATCTACAAAGTTTACTAGTGACATATAAATGCCATTACTTTCTTAGTGAAGTCCCTCATGTGAAGGAAGTGTGTAAGAAGCATCTCTAAAGAGTATCTACTAGCTTCGTGTTGATTCTTGAAAAGTATTTTAAAGTATATTTGATTGTTACATATATTGCCCTTTTTATAAAATGCTTATTTAAAACTGATGTTAAATAAATAAATGATTGTTTATAACAAAAACCTTGAGTATAAGTGTTACTTGGCTACCTGTATTTGTGGATTTCATTGCTACAGCTCTACAGCTCACACTGTCTCGTATCTGGTGCTAAATTCAAGACAAAGGTTTGAAAGATTTAAGTTCGAAAATAATTGTTTGATAAAAACAAAACGTTAAAAAATTAAAGTTCGAAATTAATTTCAAAAAAAGTTTGTCAAAATTAAAAAAAGAAGCAACTTACAAAAATAAATAGGAACGAGCCAGGTGGTTGCTGGGGAGTAACAGTTCCCTCCATTAACACCGTAAAACAGAGGCTTAAAGGGGGTGGGGCTTATGGGTAGAGATGCATGGGTCAGAAGAGTGGCATGGGACGGAGCCAGTGTTGTCGCCCCATTACAATGTTTCAAAGAAAATGAATGACTAAAGCGTGAGGCATGTGTACATGAGGCGAATAGGGCCGTGGCACATGCTATGTCAGGAGACCAGCAAAGGACAATTCAGTTTAAACACAACCAATCATAACCAACCGAAAAAGAATGCTTTCAAACTTACATTTTCAAACTAAATTTCGACTAAAATGACAGTATTTCACATTTCTACTTTCAATGGTATGCATCCAAACGTTGGCAGTTCAAACTTAAAGTTCTGAACTAATAACCCATAGCAGTTAATCTTTGGGGAATGGCGTGCCGGGCATTATTTTCGGCAGACCACTTCCTCTTTCTGTTCCCTTTTCGTCAGAACCTGATCTGCGCAACTTCTTTTCTTGGTATCAGTGATCTGCGGTCGGGGGCGGTGGGATCCTGATTGCGCTCTGCCCCTCTGGGTGCTTTTCTGGCTTGGCAGATGGACTCGGGGCTCCAGGTGCTTGAACCTCAGGTTTGTTGTGTGTGTGTGTGTGAGTTTGGAGGGGGGGGGGGTTCTGGCACCAGTGCATTGTGATGTTCATGCGCGTGAGCCCAAGGTTAGGATTGTGTTCATTGTTTAGGATTCGAGCATGTTTATGTAGCGATTTTCTCAGGGCCTCGCGTGACTTTAAAACCAGCAGAATGCAGCCTGTTGTACTGCATTGCACCACAGTGGAGTCCTTTGCTATTAGAGTAGGTATCCATTACGGGGTTGCTGAAAAACCTGCAGCCGGGTTTCTGGCAACCCTGTGACAACCGGTTACTCCCCATTCCATGGAGTGCTTCCGTGACAACCATGCCGGTAGGGGCCTGAAAAACCCATCAGTTCAGGCCTGATGGGGGATCTGTGGCCCCTACCAGCATTGTTGTAGTATGGCAGTCCAGTGGTCGAAGTGAGCCAGAGCAGAACGGTTTAGTTTTAAAATAAAAGTGTAGGAAGAAGGTGAAACTTGCACTTTTAGTGCACTCCACTGGACGTGCCCTTAAACAGCAGGTACATGTGTTTTGGGGTTTGTATTGTGCATGGGAGGGGGCACAGCGATGGGGTTTGTGGGGAGCGGTACAGGCCAGTAGGGAACATAGTTCCACTACTTCTTTTCGTACACTTCTACCACTGACCGGCACCCTTATTTCCAGACCGCCATACTCGGAATGAGGCCCTAATAAGACAGTAAATTATTGTCACTACAGGCGGTAAATGTAATTCAGTTTGCCGATATTCACACATCTAAAACCGCCGAACTTGTAATGAGTCCCTAAATATGCAAGGAAAGGTTCTATCTTTCTGCACAGGTTTACTACTTTGTTGCTGGTCAGTGGTTACGCAGCTTAATTAAGAGAGAGGCCACTGTCATGTGATCTAAAGGTGTAGTTGCCTATTATCTTCCTTAAGTTAGGGAACTGTAGACTTAATGTGCATGAGCGGTAGGTCTGCACTTCTGGCCTTAGTGAACTGTGATGATGATGTGCTCTGTAGCCATACTCTGCAGGGATTATGATATGATAGGTTATTTATAACGCGCTTAATACCCAGAGGTTTCTAACTAAGTGAGGACCTGCGGATTGAACCTGTGGTGCTCCCTGTTGTCTTGCTTCCAAGGCGAGCTCGTTGCCCTGAGCTATCTTACCGAGACAACTTTTCGATTCTCAGGTGCAAGACATAGTTGAAAATCAATATACTCCAAGTTACTGGGGGTTATAGTAGCCTTTTCCCCCACCCCTCTTAGAAACATATTAAATGCATGTTGAGAATTTCTGGATGCCTAACCGGAGAGCCCCCTTCCTACCTGTCTCCCGTTTCTCTGGTGACATGATTAATTTAATTGGGGTATGACATTTACACGTTAATGACTGCCATACAGCATAACGGACACTTTATAACATCAGCTCCACCAAGTTAATTAGAAACAACAATATAAGGAAATAAACAACATATTTTTAATGGGGGAACGTCCAGATACATGTTTACACTTTTCGACGACTCACGTGCCAGTATGTCTAAAATCAAAATGGTTCCTGCTCAATCCTCACACGGTGTCCTATGCGCGCACCTGCTATGTTCCTCTGCTGGAATTACCCAACTCTGGAGCTCCAAAGCTCGGAAAAGATTCTGAGAACCCATAATCCTTCCCTTCCTCAGCGTCTGCACTCAATCACATCCATCTATGTGGAAACCCTGCCACACGGCCAACCTGTCGGTGCACATCTGAAGAGAGTTCCTGCTGCAGCCTAACAACGAGCTATATCCTGGCCCTGGAAGAGCCTATGCAGGTGTACTCTAGGTATGTCACCCATGCTGTGACCCTAAAAAGATGAGTGTTATTTGTAGCTTTCCTTCCGGCATGTTCCAGCTACCCTATAAAGTCTTTGGGCTTCATTTACCAAAGCTTGTTTACATGGCAAAGTCCCATTGAAAACACGTTGTAAATCAGACCCTGTGCCTAAAGGGAGCCACCAGTCTAGCTTCCAATGGCACGCTGAGGCAATCTACACAACCGGCAGAAGTCAGTTCTGGCTGCCCATGCAGTCTGAGGTTCCTACAGCTGACAGTCTCTTTCTACCTCAATGTGTGTTGATTAATGCAACAGCAAGTTCCGGAAGTGGTGGCATCTCAAGCAGAAACTCCCGGAACAGGATAAACACCAGAAGAATCAGTCTGTGGTGGCGTCCTCACCCCAGAAAGCAATCTATGACTCGCCCTAATTCATGACACTGGGCATTGATGAACACACCACCAGCACCCCACAAATATAGGCCCGGTGACACAGGTCTAATGTGGGGAAAGTGAGTGGGATTACTGACATGCACCTAAGAAACAAACACGTTCCCACAGTTGGAATGAATAGATCAGGGATATGCAACAATTGGCTCTCCATATGTTTTTGGCATACATTTCCCAGAAACTGGATATGGTATAGCCAATGGCAAGGGAGCATAGAAGTTGCAGACTGTTAGGAAAGATTTCGTAATTGTAGGTAATTTTCCTTCCATGTGGCAACCCCTAAACTTTTTGCTGTTGTTTTTCACCTTGTTCTTGACTTTGCCAGAGAAGTGCAGCCTTCTGCCGCACTCCTCTGGGCTTTCGCTCCTTTCTTACGGGGAAACTGACATGCCCTTAAGACAGTCAGTACCGGGGAACGCTGTTTCCCGTAGTTTCTTTTATCATGTTGCGGCTTTCGTGCAACATGACACAAGAGGGCACTGTAAGCTAAGTTACAGCTCTCTTGGGTCTCTAGCCTTCTACAGGCCCTAGATACTCGTTTAGGATTGTATCTGATCGGTGCAAGTGATTCAGGGACGGGAATGGTGGCAGAGATCGTTTCTTGTGTTTTGAGCTCCTTTTGGCGTTCTAAGCGCGTTTCTCGCGCTTTACCCAAAATGGTGGCCTGGCTCCCAGAATGGCCAGACCACAAGGCTCCTTTGTCCTGTCCGCTTACCGTCTTGCTCCCTTCACCATCCCCAGGTCGAGCCGACCCGGGGCCTTCCTTATTTGGGCATGTACATTCCCGCGAAACACGGATGCTTTCGCGGGCTTCTACATGTCTTGTGTGTGCCTCCAGGATATGGGCTGGGATGTCTGGTCCCAATACACATCCTGGGTGCCAGAGAGTCTAGGGTGGTGTGAATGCCTGGGACCAGCGTGGTCCGTGATTGGTCCACGAATGGTGTGAGTGTTGATGAGCGGATCTCCCATTGGGTCCCCTCCGTTTTGGCGCAAAGGGAACCGTGGATAAGAGGGGGCTGGAAACACCACTACCATGTCGATCTCCTGAGTTCTCACAAACGAAGGAATACAGGAGCCAAGTATCCTGCAACCACGAGGCTGGACCGAGGAATCGCTGGTGACCCGCTGAAGGACTTCTCCTCTGCACTGCTGTCGCCTTGTGAAACCCTTTTCACCTTTGATCGAACCAGAAGGCCTGTACTGGTACTTCGACCCTTGGAATAGCGGGAACAGCTATTCTCGGCATCTTCACCATCTCCTGCCAGTAAGCCTTCGGAAGCGTCTCTGGGCCATCCAGTAGACTGACCAGCTTACACGGGAGTCTTGCTCTGTAACCGCCGCCAGGTTGTGTAGTATTTCGAGTCCTTGTCACTCTCACACGCTTCGTACACTTGGCATTCCCAGGTCTGAAGTGAGTAGTGTACATTTGGCTCAGATACACACGGCCGCTCCGTTGCCCTGCTGTGGTAACAAACTGTGCAGGTTTCTTCGATTGGGACGTCTTTTTACTCAACACGACGACGAGGCGTTCCCTGCTCTTCTGAACCTGCCAGCTACTGAAACTGACGCGGAGAAGCCTGGGTCTGCTTGCATCGGGGACCGGTGAGTAGCATAGCTAGGATCTGGTCGCCCTCCTGCAGGAGCCCATTGCTTTTCCCCGCTGTGTCAAAACAGCACCCTTTTCCGTACTCGGGCTCTGCTTCTGCCCACTGTGGAGGCTGCGCTTGAGTCAAGGAACTTGTTCTTCTTCTTTTGTGCACTAATCTGAACTGCCTGATTTCCCTCGAAGAGCTTCTCCTTTTGCCCGTTGGCACCAGCGTGTGCAGGTACTTTTGAGCACAAGGCTCCACTCTCCGCAGGGCTCGGACTTCCATCTAGTTAGGTGCCTCTGAAGGCGGACTGGGTCTAAGCATTATTTCGCACTGCCTGTTTTCCTTCCCTTTTAGGTGGACTACACATTTCGTGCATCTAACGCTTGAGACTTGTTGTATTTGTATATATATTGTATTGGTATGGTATGTGTTGGTTTACTATTGTTATATTGTGATTTTCTCGCTACGGTCATTGTTTTAAAGGCCTTGGAATAAATGTGTATATATTTTTAATATAACACCTGTTTGGAGTAGTTTGTAAGTGTTCTTGCTTTGTGTGCTCATTGCAGGCTTTCAGTCACCCTCACCCCTCTTGAGACCTAGTCTTGACCGCCGCAATCGCTACCTTGATTGGTCTGGCTCGTCCAGAGGTTACCCTGTTCCATGTAATTACGTTGGCCTTCTGAACTTCTGCGCCACCAGGACAGAGTTCAGAAATCCGTCTTAACAAATTGGTGTACAGCGGTGGGATACGACTGAAGGTATCCAGTGTTGCGCACAAACTAAGGCATTTCAGGTTATTCCAACCAGGACACGTAGTGAATTGTTGTAGTATAACTTTAAAAAGGCCATAGTCCTATCTAACAGTATGGAAACAAATACCTTGTTAACTTTAAATGCTTCCAAATCAGAAACATTGAAAAAGATGTGTGCGGAGAGAGGTGTTTCCTCTCAAGGCACGAAATTGGAAATGATCCAAAGAATCGTTGCGTGGCAAGAAGCGCAGCTTGACGCTATAACTTCTGAGGACAGTGCGGAAGGAGGTGGGGCTGCTCTCACTGGTAGAACCGACGGTTCTGCCGCTGCACTGATCCATCGCGACCACAAGGACAGGGAGGACGAGATGTCTAATGTTTCCTCTGCCAGTGCTGATGGGGAGGCTATGCTTGAATTCAAGAAGCAAGAGCTGCGGTTTAGGCAGCAGGAGCTTGAATTCAGCATAGCCAAACTAAAAATCGAACAGGCAGAAAAACAAAAAGACAGGGATCACCAGTTGGAACTGGCTAAGCTTCAGGTTGCAAATGGGTCCAAGGGTCCTGGACATGGGTCTGGGGCCTCCTCTCATCCACGGTTTCCGAAAGATCTGCTCAGTGTGTATGAGGAAAGGAATGACATTATGGACTGGCTGAATGCGTTTGAGTATGCATGCGAAGTTCAACAAGCTGACAATGCTGATAAGATTGCCTGGTTCCTCAGTAGACTGCCCTATTCTGGCTGTAGTGCCATTATGGAAATGTCGAAGGCTGAGCGAGCTGATTTTGCAATGTTAAAGCAAACTCTCATTCTAAAGTTTGGGAAGACTCCGGCCCAATATTTGAAACGTTTCAGAGAGTATAAGAAAAAGGAAGGTGGTACTTGGGTATCTTATGTCACTGAGTCCTTGAAAAACTTAACTGGCTGGGTCGAAGGTTATAAGGTTTCTACCTTCGAAGGCATGATAAATCTTGTCATGCTGGAACACATTTTTGCATCTCCTTCCCCGGAGCTTAAGCAGCATTTGGCCGATTCGAAGGAGATAGATCCTAAGAAGCTGGCCATTGCAGCCGACTTATGGGTGTCACATCGAGTGTCCCATAAGGACAAAACTCATCCTGGTAAGCAGGAGGAAGGGAAAAAGTCCAAAGATAAGGAGGGTGGAGAATCTGATAAATCTTCTTCTCATAAGGGCCACAAAAAGAAAAATAAGGGTAAGACACAAGAGAACTCACAGGGTAGTGGAGGTCAGCCTCCGAAACAGAACTCTGGTTACAATAAGCCTCCCTATGTAAACAGACCCAATGGATCTTGTTTTGCTTGTGGAGCAACTGACCACGTGAAGGGGGATCCCCGGTGTAAGGTTAGACCTTTGAGGGTCCACTCCGCTAATCTGGCCTTCTCCTCCTACGAGGAAGAAGAGATTACAGGAGCATCCTTCTCCTCAGACTCATTTCCCAGCGGGATAGAGGCTGAGGTAGTTTTAGTTTCCCTGGGTTCCTGGGAGCCTAAAGTCGCAGAGGCTTATGCTAGAATTCCGGATAATACCAAGCACTACTTTAAAGACAGTGTGCTGATCAATGGAGTAGATACTCCATCTCTTAGGGATAGTGGGTGCAGTCGCACTGTAGTGGATTCTACCTTGGTAGACTCAGAGGAAGTTGCCAGAGCTACTCTGATGCCCACTAAGTTGCGTTGGCTGACGGCCCACTCCGTATGTTCCCAGTAATACCTGTAAATCTTACTTTAAATGGTACAGCAGTCAGGATTCCAGTGAGCATTCAGAGAAACGTCCCGGGAAAGGTCTTGTTAGGTAATGATCTCAGAGCTTTAGGGCTCGTAGGAGACACTGCCAAAAGACCCTACACACGGTCTCAAGCACGGGCAGCATTGGCCAAGACCAATACGCTGCCCCAGCCGAAGGGGAAACCCAAGGCGAAAGGAGTCGACAAGTCAAGACGAGGGAAAGAGAATATTCCCCCGAGCTCGCCTACCACCGCGGTGGAGGAGGTTGGTCAATCGCCCGGGCCTGACGAGGAGGTGGTGATGCCTGAAGTATTTGACCCCAACGATCATCCTGAACTAAAAGACTTGTTAGTTGAAGGAGGTCCTGATAGGGACGAATTCAGTAAAGGCCAACGTGAGTGCCCATCTCTGGAAGGCCTAAGGAGACAGGCCTGCTCCCAGCTTGAGGGTGAACCTCCTGGGACGCATAGGATTTATTGGGAAGGTGGACTCCTGTATAGTGAGCCCACAGAGTCTACAGAAGGAGACCATAGGAGGTTAGTGGTTCCCCTTGCTGTTAGGGCCTTCCTCCTGCAGTTGGCGCATGAAGTTCCCCTTGCTGGTCACCTTGGTATGAAGAGGACCAAGCAAAGGTTATCCATGCACTTCTACTGGCCCAAGATGGGGGTGCAAGTAGAAAGTCACTGCAGGAGTTGTGCCTCCTGCCAGTTGTCTGGTAAGGTTGGCGCGACAATCCAAGCTCCGTTGGTACCGCTCCCAGTTGTGGGGGTACCATTTGAAAGGGTAGGGATCGACATCGTTGGTCCCCTTGACCCGCAAACATCCTCGGGCAATAGGTTTATCCTGGTGCTGGTCGACCATGCAACCAGATATCCTGAGGCCATCCCATTGAAAACTGTAACTGCCAAGTCAGTTGCAAAAGCTTTACTTGGCATATTTACTAGGGTTGGCTTCCCTAAAGAAGTTGTGTTGGATCGTGGCAGCAACTTTATGTCGAAGTATATGCAGGCTATGTGGAAAGAATGTGGGGTCACCTACAAGTTCTCTTCTGCATACCACCCCCAGACCAATGGTCTGGTGGAACGTTTCAACAGAACGTTAAAGAGCATGATTGGGGCTCTGGAGGAACCTCAGAGAAGAAAATGGGATCTTCTTTTACCATGCTTACTGTTTGCCTACCGAGAGGTACCACAGGAGGGTGTTGGCTTCAGCCCCTTCGAACTTCTGTTCGGTCATCCCGTATGGGGACCCTTAGCCATCGTCAAAGAGGGATGGGAGATGCCCACTCCCCCTGTTACTACCAACGTAGTTGATTATGTGCTAGGGTTCAGAAAACGGATGGTACTTCTGATGGGCTTGGCTAGTGATAAATTGAAGGCAGGACAAGCGCTGGTGAAACATTGGTACGACCAGAAAGCTTCCCTCATCAACTTTACACCTGGTCAGCAAGTCCTGATCATGAATCCCATAAGGCCTCGAGCTTTACAGGACAAATGGTCAGGCCCTTACACAGTGGTGGAGCCCCTGGGTGAGTTTAACTATTTAGTGGACCTTGGAAGGCCTGGACAGGCTCCAAAAGTGTTTCACGTGAATAGGCTGAAGGCTTTCGTCCCAAGAGTCGAAATAGCAGCACTGCTACTGGCTTCAGATGTTGAGGAAGAGGAGTCTGAACCTCTCCCCGACCTGTTCGAAAGCGGTCCTTCAGATAGCTCCTTTGAGGGTGTCCGAGTGGCCCCTCACCTGACTTCTGATCAGCAGGCTGAGGTGAAAAGTTTGCTTAAGCAGTTTTCCCCCCTGTTTTCACAGTCGCCTGGTTTGACACCTTGGTTCAAACATAACATTGACACAGGAGACAGTGTACCTACCAAAAGTAGGGGATACAGGATGTCAGACAAAGTACGGTCTTATATTAAGACCGAGGTCAACAAGATGTTAGACCTTGGGGTGATTGAACCCTCTAGTAGTCCTTGGTCCAGCCCTGTGGTTTTGGTTCCAAAGGCAGGCACTTCTGAATTGAGGTTCTGCGTGGATTACAGGGCTCTGAATGCTGTCACCAAGACAGATGCACACCCCTTGCCTCGAACAGATGAGCTGGTGGATACTTTGGGTTCCTCCAAGTACCTCAGCACGTTTGACCTCACTGCTGGCTATTGGCAAATAGCTTTAGCAGAACATGCCAAGGAGAAGACAGCATTTTCTACTCCAGACGGCCTTTACCAATTCCGGGTAATGCCGTTCGGGTTGAAGAATGCACCTGGCACTTTCCAGAGGCTTGTGAATCATGTGCTGAATGGGTTGGAGGAATTCTGTCTTGCATATCTGGACGATATAGCAGTTTTCAGTGCCACCTGGGAAGACCATGTGAAACACCTCGGGATTGTGCTCTAGGCTCTTCAGAAAGCACACCTGACCATAAAGGCTAGTAAATGCCAGATTGGACAAGGCTCAGTGGTTTACCTTGGACATGAAGTAGGTGGAGGGAGGATACAGCCTCTTCCCAGTAAAGTACAAGCAGTACAAGACTGGCCTACCCCCATTACGCAAACCCAAGTGAGAACCTTCTTAGGACTCACGGGGTATTACCGCAATTTTGTGGCAGACTATGGCACCATAGCTGCCCCTCTGACTGCCCTCACAACTCCGAAAAAACCCAAGAAGGTAACTTGGACCGATGAGTGTGAGAAGGCCTTCAATGGCTTAAAAGACTCCTTGTGCCAGGCCCCTGTCCTCAGGGCCCCTGATTATCAAAGACCTTTTATCGTGCAGACGGACGCCTCTGACACTGGGATAGGAACTGTACTATCACAAGTAGATGAGAAGGGTAAGGAACACCCTATTGGTTTTATTAGCCGCCAGCTTAAGGACAGAGAGCTCAGATGGTCCACGGTAGAGAAAGAATGTTTCTCTGTTGTGTGGGCCCTAAGGAAGCTGAGGCCCTACCTCTATGGGACCCACTTCACTGTGCAAACTGACCATAAGCCCTTAAAGTGGCTAATGAACATGAAGGGGGAGAATCCAAAGTTGCTTAGGTGGTCCATAAGTCTACAAGGCTTCGACTTCACTATTGAGCATAGGCCAGGTGTCCAACATAGCAATGCTGATGGGTTGTCCAGAATGTTTACCCGACCTGAACAAGAGACTCATCCAGGGGTGGATTAGTTCCCCCTGTCCATAGTCTGGGAGGGGCGAGTGTTAGGAAAGATTTCGTAATTGTAGGTAATTTTCTTTCCATGTGGCAACCCCTAAACTTTTTGCTGTTGTTTTTCACCTTGTTCTTGACTTTGCCAGAGAAGTGCAGCCTTCTGCCGCACTCCTCTGGGCTTTCGCTCCTTTCTTACGGGGAAACTGACATGCCCTTAAGACAGTCAGTACCGGGGAACGCTGTTTCGCGTAGTTTCTTTTATCATGTTGCGGCTTTCGTGCAACATGACACAAGAGGGCACTGTAAGCTAAGTTACAGCTCTCTTGGGTCTCTAGCCTTCTACAGGCCCTAGATGCTTGTTTAGGATTGTATCTGATCGGTGCAAGTGATTCAGGGACGGGAATGGTGGCAGCGATCGTTTCTTGTGTTTTGAGCTCCTTTTGGCGTTCTAAGCGCATTTCTCGCGCTTAACCCAAAATGGTGGCCTGGCTCCCAAAATGGCCAGACCACGAGGCTCCTTTGTCCTGTCTGCTGACCGTCTTGCTCCCTTCACCTTCCCCAGGTCGAGCCGACCCGGGGCCTTCCTTATTTGGGCATGTACTTTCCCACGAAACACGGTTGCTTTCGCGGGCTTCTACATGTCTTTTGTGTGCCTCCAGGATGTGGGCTGGGATGTCTGGTCCCAATACACATCCTGGGTGCCAGAGAGTCTAGGGTGGTGTGAATGCCTGGGACCAGCGTGGTCCGTGATTGGTCCACGAATGGTGTGAGTGTTGATGAACGGATCTCCCATTGGGTCCCCTCCGTTTTGGCGCGAAAATAACCGTGGATAAGAGGGGGCTAGAAACACCACTACCATGTCGATCTCCTGAGTTCTCACGAATGAAGGAATACAGGAGCCAAGTATCCTGCAACCACGAGGCTCGACCGAGGAATCGCTGGTGACCCGCTGAAGGACTTCTCCTCTGCACTGCTGTCGCCTTGTGAAACCCTTTTCACCTTTGATCGAACCAGAAGGCCTGTACTGGTACTTCGACCCTTGGAATAGCGGGAACAGCTATTCTCGGCATCTTCACCATCTCCTGCCAGTAAGCCTTCGGAAGCGCCTCTGGGCCATCCAGTAGACTGACCAGCTTACACGGGAGTCTTGCTCTGTAACCGCCGCCAGGTTGTGTAGTATTTCGAGTCCTTGTCACTCTCACACACTTCGTACACTTGGCATTCTCAGGTCTGAAGTGAGTAGTGTACATTTGGCTCAGATACACACGGCCGCTCCGTTGCCCTGCTGTGGTAACAAACTGTGCGGGTTTCTTCGATTGGGACGTCTTTTTACTCAACACGACGACGAGGCGTTCCCTGCTCTTCTGAACCTGCCAGCTACTGAAACTGACGCGGAGAAGCCTGGGTCTGCTTGCATCGGGGACCGGTGAGTAGCATAGCTAGGATCTGGTCGCCCTCCTGCAGGAGCCCATTGCTTTTCCCTGCTGTGTCAAAACAGCACCCTTTTCCGTACTCACGCTCTGCTTCTGCCCACTGTGGAGGCTGCGCTTGAGTCACGGAACTTGTTCTTCTTCTTTTGTGCACTAAACTGAACTGCCTGATTTCCCTCGAAGAGCTTCTCCTTTTGCCCGTTGGCACCAGCGTGTGCAGGTACTTTTGAGCACAAGGCTCCACTCTTCGCAGGGCTCGTACTTCCATCTAGTTAGGTGCCTCTGAAGGCGGACTGGGTCTAAGCATTATTTCACACTGCCTGTTTTCCTTCCCTTTTAGGTGGACTACACATTTCGTGCATCTAACGCTTGAGACTTGTTGTATTTGTATATATATTGTATTGGTATTGTATGTGTTGGTTTACTATTGTTATATTGTGATTTTCTCGCTACGGTCATTGTTTTAAAGGCCTTGGAATAATTGTGTATATATTTTTAATATAACACCTGTTTGGAGTAGTTTGTAAGTGTTCTTGCTTTGTGTGCTCATTGCAGGCTTTCAGTCACCCTCACCCCTCTTGAGACCTAGTCTTGACCGCCGCGATCGCTACCTTGATTGGTCTGGCTCGTCCAGAGGTTACCCTGTTCCAAGTAATTAGGTTGGCCTTCTAAACTTCTGCGCCACCAGGACAGAGTTCAGAAATCCGTCTTAACACAGACCACTAGAATAGAGGGTGACATTTGGTCTGGTGTCTATCACAGAGTGTGTGTTTACAGAGGTATACGACTCTGTCAGTGAGTGAGTGCGGGTTGGCTTGACAGCCGGAGACCGGCATTATATTGTAAATTGCCAGTGAGTCGCAGGAAGCTGTCAAGGGCTGAACAACCCTATGAGGCACTGATGCAGGTAATGCTGATGGACTAGACCATTCATTCAAACAGATTCCTGAGAGTTTGATTGATTGATTGATTGATTGATTGATTGATATTTTATTTCTATCGCGCTCGTACACAAGTGTTTCAGAGCGCGACAAGGTAAGGGAGGAGAACAGGGGAGAAGAAAACAGCGATCTTACTAGGCCCAGTGACATTGAGAACGCGCAAGTGCATGGGAGAAGGGGAGGGGAAAAGTGCATGGGAGGGGGGAGAGGTGGAAAGTGCGAAGCAGAGAAGAAACACTCATTGGTGGGGCCAGGAGCACAAAGTCCCCACCAATGAGTGACCAAGTGGGGCCATGGCCACCCTTTTAAAAACGCTGGGCCCCTCACCGACCCGCCTGCCGGTTATGTGTTTGTTTTGGTGTACATCCCAGTGACCTCATCTGGCCACCCCTATGAAAAAAGTCTGGGGGTGCCACAGCAGGAGCATGGGAAAGACTACAACCCAAGGCTGGCACCTTCCTAGGGGTTAGTAGCTCAGCTCTCTGCGCTTTGCTCGGCAGGGGTCAGAGCCCTAAAAAGCCCTTTGATGTGGTTGATCCCTCCGCATTGCTCATGAAATCCTGCTCAGAATAAGAAATTGCTTTCATGGACTCCGAAAAATCCTGGACACATCTATCTGGCTCTGTAGAAACTCAGAGGAAGTGACAATGACAATAGCTGCCAGTAAATAGTCCAAGCGGAAATATGCTTCTGAGTTCTAGGGAAGAAGTATTTGGGACTCCCATTCATTTCTGAGTGAAAGAGCATGGCGGCTCGAGACTTCTGGTGCCCCAGCCATGATATTAAAAGGTGGTTCCATTTATGCCAAGTGTTCTGATGCCCAATTAAGAAGAATAGCGGCCAAAACCCTTGCCTGAAAGCTCTGGAAAGTTAACATCCAAAGTTCACAAAGTGTGTGGCCTGCAAATGGACTCCCACGCTCCAAAAACAGATGGATGTGTGATTTATGAGAGGGTCTCTTGCTGCATGACATCAGTGGAGCTCCTTGGCCATTAGCTATGCCAGAGCAGGCTTCTGCGAGTTTTAAGCCAAATGTTGCAGAGCCCTGATCTATCCATTCCAACTGTGGGAACGGGTTTGCTTCTGAGGTGCAAGTCAGACTTTCCCTGCTCAGGGATTCAGAGTTTCCACTTTTCCCATTGGGTGTGTTCAGCACTTCTGGCTTTCTCATGGATTCATCATACATGGATAGCGATTTCACAGAATCCCACTAAAAGCCCTGCTTGCTATCAAAATAATATGCACCGAAAGGCCATATATTTATAGGTCAAAGCTCCAGCTGTTACAGAAATTTAAAGACATAGGGCCTCATTACACGGTAGGCGGTAAGGGTTTACCGGTACCGGTATTTTACCGGTACCGGGAAATGCTTACCGCCTTACTACGAGGTCCCTTTGCGGGTTGGGGAATTTAACGCCTGCTTTTTGCAGGCGTTAAAAACCAACCCGCAAAGGGACCCAGGGAGCTAATTACGGTACCGCAATTTGCGGTGCCGTAATTAGCGCCTTCCCCATTCCCATTATGCCCTATGGGGCAAAAATGGGAATGGGGAAGGGCAATGGTGGAAGGGGGAATTACTGCCCCGCCAACCTTGGAATGGGGCGGTAATTCCCCTTTCCACCAAGGCGGTGCCGGTATTTTACCGGCATGAACCATGGTGCTAATAGCGCCATGGTTCTCAGCCTACCGTGTAATGAGGCCCATAGTACCCAAAAGCTCGAAATGGAAAGTGCTTGTGGTGTTCTGTGTTCACGAAGAGTCTCAACATATCTGTTTATTTTTCCTAGTTTTCTGTTCTGTTTTCCCCAAGATGAAACATTGGAGGAAGCATTGCACTAACTATAAATATTCAGACGTTTAAGAAAGCATATGCGGATGATGGGGGTAAAGAAAGAAAATAACGTTCAAGTTAACATGTGCGTGCATCACCCTTGCTGATCATAATACAGACACAGCACAGTTATGTGTACTTGTATATTCCTGATTGAGCTGATTGTACGCACCTGAGAACAAGGTTACCCACGTAAGAGTAGGGAAATGGGCAATGTTCAACTGAAGAGCGCCTCTGCTGATTAGTCATCAAGTCAAGTCGTTTCTGCACCCTTTCGTGCTTCTGTTTCCCTCATGTCCAGCGGTTGAACCATAGACGAAGAGGCTCATTATGAGTTTGCCGGTCCGGAAATTAGGTGCCAGTAACAACGCGTACCGGCACCTTTCCGGACTGGCAAACTCCAAGCCTGCCGGTCAGGCCCCTACTGGCAGACAATTGCTGCAATCACTCTACCAGTAATACCAGTGCCGGTGATTGCGGTATCTCCATCCTATGGCACTATGTGGGAATGGGGATTTACTGGCGTCCCCACCACCTGTAATATGCCGGTAATACCAGGACATCGGGCGGTGGAGACGGTACGGGAGTCCCCCGGTATCCCACCAGAATTACTGGCGAGATACTGGGGGACTTGTAATGAGCCCCATATATGTCTTTGCTACTGCTCTGCCTATTAACCTTGCCACTTCACCCCAATGCAAGGATTTCTGCTCATTAGTTATCCACCTTGACTTGTCCGGCACTTTCGATGCAATCACCCACAGTAACCTGCTAACAATCATGTCAAACCGTGTTTGTATCCCTTTTTTGTTTGTTTCTTCTGTTTCTTCTTACTTGCTCCAGCTTAATTTGCCTCCAGTTTCTGCTCAATTTGATTTTCATTTGTTATGCATTGTTTTAAAATGCGTTCCTGCATTAATATTATTATTATTACGGTATTTATTGAGTGCAGACATAGCTTTGAGAAGCAATGGGGCGCTTTACTGAGTGTATAAAACAATACCACTACATAAGGGCGGGCTTACAGAGGTATACAACAGTACAGATGCATAACAGAATGCTTTTTAGAGATAACAACAGAACAGATATGCAGCAAGGAGGTATGATACAGAGGGGCATATCGGAGGGGTACATCTGTACCTGGTGGCGAGAGTAGAGGGCGGGCAGCATCTAGGGAGTCAGGTGGCGTGAGTGGTGATGTGATGGCCTAGGCGTTGAAGAAGAGAGACTCCTTGAAGAGGTGGTTCTTGAGTTCTTTTCTGGATTGTAGGAGCATCAGGGCAAGTCTGATGCTGATGTGGATGAGGCTCCATAGTCTTGGGGCGTAAGCAGAGAAGGTTTGCTTTCTGGGCTTTTCCTTTTTTCAGAGGCGGATGCCAAGTCTGCATGTGTCCTGACTTCTGATGGTGCGCTGTCCACCGGAGATGCTGAGTTTCTCCGCGAGGTAGCTGGGTGACTTGAGGGTGACTGCCTTATAGATGATGCAGTAAGACTTGAAGATGATCTGTGCATGCATTGGGAGCCAGTGAAGGTCGCTGAAGGCCAGGATGATGTGGTCATATGTTCGAAGACCCTTGATGAGGCTGCTGCAGTGTATTGTAGGACAATTCTCATGGGCATAAGGAAGGACAACAGGAGGCCTTCGAGGAGTGCATTGTCCCCATCTAGGTGGGAAAGGACCAGTGCTTGAACAGTGGACCTAAAGCTGTCCGGAGGGAGGAAGGGCTTGACTTTTCGCAGGAGGGAGAGCTGATACCATGCTGTCTGAGTTTTCTGAGATATTTGTGTCTTGAAGGAGATGTGCTTGTTGATGTGGAACCCAAGAGACTTGGCGCAGGAGGTGAGCTCGGGTGTGAAGCCCTCAGAGTTCATGGTTGATAGCCAGGTCTGTATGTCTGGGTGTTCGGTTTTGTTGGTGAGGAGTAGGAATTCGGTCTTGGAGGGGTTGAGCTTCAAGTATTCACTGGACACCTGTAAAAACTGGAGTGGGGTATCTGTATTTCTGCCCCTATACAGTTAGGGTACAAGCACAGAGCACCCCAGCCAAGGTTCTCTATGTGGTAACAATGGATGAGCAACCAAAGCTGAGACTCAAGGGAGGTGATGCAGGCTGGTTCTTAAGTACAGTGAATCCGCAAGCCCCCACAAAGGAATGTCAATACACTTTGTAATGTGATAACACATTTCTTTTATATAAAATAAGGTTCAAGTAAATGTGTACATCAATAAATAAATAACACACTTTGTACTCTGGTAACCCTATCCTAATAATGATTAATATATGCGCATCTATGTGGTACCACAGTATGCTTATATATATTGAATTTAGAATGCAACAACTGCTAACAGTTATTAAAAATCATAGACATCATTAAGCATTGGATAATGGCATAGATATTACTGTAGAAAGCAAGGTTAGATTAGGAACATTGGCAAAAAGCTTTCTTTAAAGCAGATAGCCAATACTGTGTGAAGATACCCCCACCTGGGCAACCTGTAAACGAAAAGTTAAGGTGTACTTTATCCTGTATATAACAACCCAGTCCGAATATGTTCAATAATGCCCTGCTTCTTTTCTACCAGACCCACTACACCACAGTACCTGGAAAGCCACAGTAGAACAGGATCCAAGATGAATTTGGCACCCCTGGATGATTCATGAGGGTGGAAGATGCTCTTCCTTGTCACAGTTCCTTAGGTGCATTGGCAGGCGAGGTGGTGGAATTTCTTGGCCTTTCTCTACGAGACCCCTCGAGGATGGACCCCCTTTGGAAGAAGGAGTCACTAGAATGTCGATGGCGAGAAGAAAGAAGTAACCAAGCAGTGTCAGAAAGGTGGCACTTTTGGTCTTTGCAGTGGTCTCTGTTGGTGGGTCATTAGTGCGGCTGTTGGTGTCCCATGAAGGTGAAAGTTGCCGTGGACCTCGACAAGGAATGACTGAAGAAGATAAGACACTTGGTGGCCTAGGATGCCTTTCGGTGCAGACGAGTGCAGTGGCAGAAGTAGGTATCAGGTTTGGGGATTTCATAGTTTACCGCCTTTCGTTCTTCAGAGCTGCAGCCACAGCATGGATGGCTTCTGGCAACCTAGACATGAGCACTGTACTGGACGGTGGACCCTCACTAAGTCTGGACACTCGGGACATCTTCAGATTTTGGTGGTGGCAAACCCACCGGTGGACACTCCACTGCAGGCAGCGACCCTAGACCTTCTCTGGCATGTACAAGTGGACAGATGTCATGGCAGGGATGCCCCTTGAAGTATACTTCAGAGATTTGGAATTTTCACAGCTCTGGGTGTCATGCAGCACTATGCAGTATATCCCCTCTTTCGGGCGATACTCAGCGACCTGACTTCCAACGGTCACAAACACTCCTCTGGACCCTGGGCAACACAGATTAACTTCTTAGCTTCAAGAGTTTCAGGCACTCCTCTTCTGGACCCATTAAGATGTCACACGCCTCCCATCCTGGTGCTTGTGGGACTCTTGGAGATATCATTGCCATTGAATTGTGCCTTCACGCTGTTCACGTTGCTCTCTGCAACATTCTAGTCTTTTGCCACCTTGGCCGCCTTCCCCTCTCTTAACCACTCCTCTTTTTCTCTTCTGAGCGTTGTAACCCTTAACGCACTTTTGCTTCCAGGTCCGACCCTTTGTTGTGCTTTGTTGTTGTGTTGTTGGTTGTCGATCCTGTTTTTTCCCTCTGGTATTCGGAACCGGCTTTTTGCTCCCTCGCGGGTCTCGCCCCGTTCCAACGAGCTGGTTCCATTTCTTTTTCCACCCTTGGCGGCGTCCTTTCGCTCTGCCCGCTTTTGAGCCCCTTGCTTCATTTCGTGCTTTATTTTCTTTCTGCTCCAGACTTTGCCTTCCTATATTCTTATCTTGGCCCCCGGACTTTCCTGTTCTATCCCCGTCCCCTGTGGGTTTAATTCCTCTCTCTTGTTGTCCTACAGTGACATTATCCGCTCCTTCTTCCTGCTCCACAAAGCTTCTTCCCGCTTCCCTACCACAGCAGGAATGTTTATGCTGCCGGTCCCGCCTGACCGCAGGGGTTGGCTGCCCTCCAGCACCTCTGTTTTTCGGGGGCCGACATCTTTGGATTTGTCTTCTCTTTGCTACATACTCCATAAAGGATCACCTGCACAACGTCGCTCTAACCACCTCATTCAACATCTACAGGTACGTCTTTCAAGAAACAGCTTCACAAGAGGTTTTTTCAGCTGCTGGCTTTTTCCTCTTCTCAGGTGTCCTTGGGAGGGAGTCCTTTTCTGGCCTGATTCCGTAAGGCAGCATAGTGGCTTCCACCTGAGGGAGGCCGTATCTCTTCTGTAAAAAAAGCAGACAGACCGGAGAAAAAAGGGCAAGAAGCAGCTCTCCTCGTCAGAAGAAACAGCTGAGGAGGAGGGGGACTTAATCTGCATTTAGTGACAAACAGGAATATTCCCACAGTCTTGACAGAAGATCCCTTCTCCAGACAGCAGGCACTCAGGACTGGCGACCAGGACACTTCAGGTGAAGAGCAGCAGTTGCACAAAATTCCCTCGTAGCTTCGGAAAAGATCACCTATCCAGATCCTCACTGGTTTAGTGCATGAGTCAGCATAGCAGTTTTCGGATTCGGTGAAGAGAGGCAGCCGCAGACTTCTTCCTCCGACTGGACTCAAGGATGCAAGTTTAAGATTACTCCAGCTTCATGTTTCTTGTTTCAGCTTCTAACAGGGTGCATGTTAGGCATCCTGTTATACAAAACACTTCCAATTCACTCAGGCTGAGCCAGCCAATCTTGCACAAGTGCATTCATGCAGGCAGCACCTAATTAGGCTTAGGCTTTCAGGCATACAGGCTATTCACCAGAAACCAGACACCCACAACACAGGATGTGGATTGGGGGTACTCCCCAGCCTTTCAGTGCAACACACTGCATTAATTCCGGTTTCAGTCAGGGCTGGCTTAGGCATTGTCACACAACTAAAACCAGACACTCACAACAAGAAATGCATAGCGACTACTCACTCCATTCATCTAGGCTCCACCCCAAGAGTGTACCCACAAAACAAGCAGCCTCTGGGAAGGCTCAAGCTTCTCAGGACTTTGAGAAACAAAGAGGTAAGGCAAAGGAAACCAAGCGGCTGTCATGATGCCTACCCCCGGGGACCCAGACCAGGTCCAGCAACCCTGGAAGCAGGCATCAAGTTATTTTGGGCAAGCCCAAAAACCCCTGCTAGGGGCTGTTTGGGTGCAGTCCTGGCGCCAATGGTGCCAGGCTCATATGGAGAGTCAGTCCTGGCGCCATAGGCGCCAGGCTCATAGAGTAGAACTTACCTGATACAGACCATGCTGCAAGCTTACCTGATGCAGACCATGCTGCAAGAGCCCCAAGCCAAATGAGGCTTGGAAGAGACTATTTTACCTAGGGACTATTTTTTTATTCGGGCGGGGCTGGGGAGGAATACTTACCTGGGACTACTTTGGAGGCTATTTAAACCACGCCCGAAGAGCAGCACACGCTTCGTGTTATTCTGCATCCAGCAGCGTAACGCTCACCGTGCCTGCAAGTCTGCATCCAGTCTTCTGCCACGCCCGCCTCGAGTTTGGAGCTCCTAGAAAAAGGGGGAAAGAAGGAGAAAAGGTTAGAACAAGAGCAATACCTTTGATCCTTACCTGAATTCCCGATCCACCGCGCCTTCGAGCTGGAAGAAAGAAGTTATTTTATGCGCGTCGCCTCGCCTGCTGCAGCGCCGCGCTGAACTCACCGGCCTTCGCAGCATCTTCACATTCCACTGCATCCTCCTGCATGATCCCGCCGCATTCCGGCACCTAAGGAGTAGACAAGAACAGCAAGGTGAGCCAAGGGAATACACAGAGGAATATTAGTAACCCCCCCATAGACTTACCTGATTTTACCACCGGGGGTACTATTCCTCTTCACGGGTCGGCGCAGCTTCCACTGCATCTTCGCCGAACCCCGGCCCCTAAGGGGAAACAAAAGGACAGCAAGGTGAAACAAAGGGACTATCAAGGGGAACCCTCCTCACCACATTAGACTTAACTGATTTTACCGCCGGAGGTATTGTTCCCCGAGACTTCATACTTTCTCTCAGTGCCTAAATAAGGGAGAAAGCAACAGGTTACATATTGACATTATTTATCGAACTGTGTTGGAAATACAAATCCTTACCAGAATATTACCGGTTGCCATGAGGAACCCTTCACTAGGGTCAAGCTGCAATCTGCAAGGAATTGGACAAGAGTGAAAGTCAGGCATTTGAACTCTTAGGAACTACATACTTTTCGGTGTCAATATTGTTCTGGAACTCACCAATTCCTTCGAGTCAGTGAAGTAACTGGTTATCAACGCGTCTCTGCGCTCAATGCAGGAGAGCTCATCTTTTCAAACCTTCAGGTGAGACTATAAGAGGGGACATCAAAGGTGATCCGTGGGGAGAACAGTGGGGGTGGGGGGGGATTTACACTCAACTCCACGGGTGGTTAATTCCCTTTCTCCATTTGCAGAAGAATATTCCTACGGGCCAAGCAAATGAAGCTAGGTGGGCCAGTCCAGTCCATCATCTTGGCCCTACGCGTCACATTGGTGGAGACCGCAGCTGTCCAGTTCAGATCGACGCCTCTGTGGGAGCCAGGTGACCGTAACAGAACACGAAGCCTACCCACAAATTCCCACCCAGGCGTTATGGATACCTCAGAGACTGACCAATTGGCCCAATTACTAGGGGAATTGAGGGCTGAAGTGCATTCCGTCCGTCAAGAAACCAATGCTCTTAGGAGAGAACTGATTTTGTCAAAGGAGCGAACTGGTGACCTTGCTAGGCAACTATTGCAAAGCCAGGCTGGACAAGCACCCCTACCTGGTTCCGGGGGAAATCCAGCTCCTGTGTTATCGGGTAACCCTGTGCAAATAAACCTACCAGGAAATATTCCATTAGCTCCACCCGAACGCTTTGCCGGAGATTCCAAAAGGTTTGCCGTGTTTATGAACCAATGCCGCTTGTACTTTTTATGCAGACCTGGAGCCTTCCCAAACGATCAAGCCAAGGTAGCCTTTGTATTGCCATATCTCAGCGGCAGTGCAGCTGATTGGTCAATTCCACTAGTTACTCAGGATGACCCAATTCTTCGGGATTTTCAGGGCTTTCAAACAAGCATGGAAAGACTATTTGCCTGGCACTCCTAAGGACAGGCCCTGGATAACGAACTTTTGTCCCTACGACAGGGTAACCAGGACCTTCTATCCTACATCGCGAACTTTAATAGGTTCATAGTGGAAACTGGATGGCCGGAGGTAAAACGAATCACGTTATTTCATCGAGGGCTTCGAGGAGAACTCAAGGATGTCTTGGCTCAAGTTGTGAACCCACCTCAAGACTCCGCTGAATATATTGACTTAGTGGTCCAGTTAGATCACAGACTTCAGAACAGAAAGGCTGATTGAGCCAAGTTTGAGAATCGGGTGTTGGTCAAAACCCACGCTAACCCCAAAGGAGCAGATGCTTCAGAACCCATGCAAATCGGAGGGGTTAAAGGACCCTTAACCCAGAAGGAAAGAGAAAGGAGACGTCAAATGCAATTGTGTCTATATTGTGGAACTTCTGGACATTTTCTACAGGATTGCCCTGTAAAACCACCCAAGAAGGGTTCCATGCAATAATGTCGCCACAAAAATATCGCCATGCAAAAATATCGCCGAAAAATGGTCGTTTTTTGTGGTGACATTATTGCATGGAACAAAAAAATTCTTTTATTTTTTTGCCCCTGTCGCCATATATATGGTCACCCAAATAATATCGCCACGACATTTTCCCAGCGATATTATTTACGGCGACCATATATGTGGCGATATTATTACCTGATACCCCAAGAAGGTGGTAGGAGCTGCTGATAAAAGCTATATGGAGTCAGACTCGGGAAACGACCACACCCGACAAGCGTAGAGGTCCGCTTGCCGAGCTTGAAGAAGGATACTCAGACCTCGCATTTCATCATACCAATGGTCCTCGTAGATCCAGTGCAGCCATCGCATATGCACGCAGTAAGGGCATACATTGATAGCGGGGACATAGGAAACTATGTGGACTATGAATTGGCTTCCAGAATGAATCTACCTCTCTGCCGAAAAACCACCTCAGATGTCATCACCACAGTCGATGGAACTGAAATTGCCTCTGGGCCTGTAACTCATTCCACCGCAGAGATGACACTATTGGGTCAGAATGGGCATCGAGAGACTATTGTGTTTGATCTAATCAAAGCTCCACAGTTCCAAATAATACTGGGGATATCTTGATTGGAAACACATAATCCTTGTATTGATTGGCAAGAGAAGAGAATAACCTTCCCGGATTGTGCACAAACCTGTTACCCAAAGAAAAATCAGAACGCAGGCCTGGCCACAGTAACCACAGCAGTCATGCAACTACCTCCAGAATACCAAGAATTCCAGGATGTCTTCCAAAAAGAACAGGCAAACACCTTACCTCCTCACAGATCGTACGATTGTCAAATCGATCTCATACCCGGTTCACAACCCCCTTGTAGCAGGATTTATGCCCTTACGGAACCTGAGAACTTTCACCTACGACAATACTTAGACCAGTACCTTGCCAATGGCTTTATTCGTCCATCCAAGTCCCCTGTATCTTCAGCTTTGTTCTTCGTGCCCAAAAAGGAAGGTGACCTCAGAACGTGCATAGACTACCGTGCATTGAACCAGATAACTGTTAAGAACCGATACCCATTGCCTCTGGTTCCCTGAACTACTAGACCAAGTGAAGGACGCTTGTATATACCCAAAATTAGATCTCCGGGGGGCATACCATCTGGTACGTGTAAAAGAGGGCGACGAATGGAAGACTGCTTTTCGCACTAAGTATGGGTTATTCGAATACCAGGTGATGCCTTTCGGGTTGTGCAATGCACCAGCAGCCTTCCAATACTTCATGAACGATGTCCTTCGTGAACTCATTTACATTTGTGTTGTCATATATATCGATGATATTCTAGTATACTCCTCTTCAGAATCTGACCATGTGAAGCACGTCCGAGCAGTCCTTGAGAAATTGCGCCAGCACAAACTATATGCAAAACTAGAAAAATGTGTTTTTCATGCCACAGAAGTTGAATTCCTTGGGTTTATCCTGACCCCAAAGGGAGTCCGAATGGACTCACAAAATGTGGACGCAATCCTTAAGTGGCCATCACCAAGTTCAGTTAAAGGAGTACAAAGCATGCTCGGCTTTGCCAATTTCTACCGCAAATTCATCCCAGATTTTTCACATGTCGTACATCCCATCAGCCTTCCAAGAGCTGAAAGCGATATTCACATCTGCACCTGTATTAAAGCACCCGCGCCCTGACCTTCCATACATAGTGGAAACTGATGCATCCAGTCTAGCCATAGGAGCTGTCTTGTCTCAAAAGGACCCTGAAACTGGCCAGCTTCACCCAGTAGCATTTTGGTCCAGAAAGTTCTCGGCACCCGAGTTAAACTATGCGGTTACCGACAAGGAGTTATTAGCCATTAAATCCGCCTTCAAGGCTTGGCGGCACTATCTTCTCGGTGCCAGGCATACCATTACTGTGATCACCGATCACCGGAACTTACAGTATTTAAAAACAGCCAAGGCCCAATTGTCACGTCAACTCCGATGGGCATTGTTCTTTGCCGAGTTCGATTTCGTGATAACCTATCGACCAGGTTGTAAGAATGGTAAAGCAGACGCCTTATCCCGAATAGGGATGGGAGAGGCAGAAGTGAACCCAGAACCAGTACCTATAATTTCCGAACAAAGGATTCTTGGCATGACTACTCTACAGACACTAGAGGACATTCAGGTAAAGATCCAGCAACTCTTTGATCCTACAGCCCTGCAGGACTGGGTAAGGAAAGGCCCGGACTACTCTGTCACCAATGATCTGCCTTATTACCAAGGGCGGCTATTTCTGCCACACAAGGAACTACAAAAGCTAGTCATTTCCCGTTATCATGATGCCCTAATGGAGGGGCACCCAGGTATTGCAAAAACTGAAGCTAAAATTGAAAGACAATTATGGTGGCCCACCTGGTGAAAGGATATTAAATCATTTGTGATGTCTTGTGGCATTTGTGCCCAAAACAAAAGTCAAAAGAAAAAACCAGCTGGACTCTTACAACCTTTAGACATTCCGCCTACACCATGGCACACCTTATCGTTAGACTTTATTACTGATCTACCTCCTTGTAATGGATTTGACACCATTCCAGTTATTTTGGATCTTTTTTCCAAGATGGCCCACTTTATTCCTTTAAAAGGATTACCTTCAGCCTCAATCCTGGCCAAAGAATTCCTCGAAAACATTGTTCGCACACATGGATTTCCGTCCGTGTTGGTCTCTGACCGGGGCAGTCAATTCATTTCACATTTTTGGAAGAAATGTTGTCAATTGGCGCAAATCGACGTGAGATTATTGACCAGTCACCACCCCCAGACCGATGGTCAAACGGAGAGGACCAACCAGACTCTTGAACAATACCTGTGTTCTATGTTAAATCAAACTGAGAGTAATTGGAAGGACATTCTTCGGATCGCAGAATATGCATACAATAAGTCAGCACATTCTGGAACTGGACAAAGCCCCTTTTATACCCTATATGGGCACCATCCTCGAACCTCAGACCTTGACTCACCCCAACACTTAGAAGTGCCTGCAGTGGACCATCTACACGCTATGATTACACAAGCCTTTTAGGAGGCAACTGCACATTTAAAACAAGCGAAGGAGAAATATAAGAAAGATGCTGATCGGCATAGAAGTGATACTCCACAGACCCCGATAGGGGATCAAGTATGGTTGGCCACAAAACACATACCTCTCAAGGGAACGCGGACCTTTTAATCCTAGATATTTGGGACCTTACTCTATTAAGGCCATTATCAACCCGGTGGCCATCAAGTTGGACTTACCTGCTAATATGCAAATTCACCCCGTCTTTCATGTGTCACTTTTGAAGCCAGTGCAACCAGGGACAAGACTAACCAAGCCACCAGACCCCATCCTTATAGACTGGTAACCCGAATTTGAGGTTAAAAACATCCTGGACTCCAAGATGGTGAAGTCAAAACATTTTTATTTAATCGACTGGAAAGGTTACAGACCACAGGAAAGGTCTTGGGAACCTAGTGACCACGTGCATGCACCTCGATTGGTGAAAAGATTCCACCGAAATTTCCCAGACAAACCAAAACCACGGGGAAGAACGACTTTAGGAGGGGCCTTTGGGGGGAGTGCTGTCATGATGCCTACCCCCGGGGACCCAGACCAGGTCCAGCAACCCTGGAAGCAGGCATCAAGTTATTTTGGGCAAGCCCAAAAACCCCTGCTAGGGGCTGTTTGGGTGCGGTCCTGGCGCCCATGGCGCCAGGCTCATATGGAGAGTCAGTCCTGGCGCCATAGGCACCAGGCTCATAGAGTAGAACTTACCTGATGCAGACCATGCTGCAAGCTTACCTGATGCAGACCATGCTGCAAGAGCTCCAAGCCAAATGAGGCTTGGAAGGGACTATTTTACCTAGGGACTATTTTTTTACTCGGGCGGGGCTGGAGAGGAATACTTACCTGGGACTACTTTGGAGGCTATTTAAACCATGCCCGAAGAGCAGCACACGCTTCGTGTTATTCTGCATCCAGCAGCGTAACGCTCACCATGCCTGCAAGTCTGCATCCAGTCTTCTGCCACACCCGCCTCGAGTTTGGAGCTCCTAGAAAAAGGGAGAAAGAAGGAGAAAAGGTTAGAACAAGAGCAAGACCTTTGATCCTTACCTGAATTCCCGATCCATCGCGCCTTCGAGCTGGAAGAAAGAAGTTATTTTATGCGCGTCGCCTCGCCTGCTGCAGCGCCACGCTGAACTCACCGGCCTTTGCAGCATCTTCACATTCCACTGCATCCTCCTGCATGTTCCCGCCGCATTCCAGCACCTAAGGAGTAGACAAGAACAGCAAGGTGAGCCAACGGAATACACAGAGGAATATTAGTAACCCCCCACATAGACTTACCTGATTTTATCACCGGGGGTACTATTCCTCTTCACGGGTCGGCGCAGCTTCCACTGCATCTTCGCCGAACCCCGGCCCCTAAGGGGAAACAAAAGGACAGCGAGGTGAAACAAAGGGACTATCAAGGGGAACCCTCCTCACCACATTAGACTTACCTGATTTTACCACCGGAGGTATTATTCCCCGAGACTTCATACTTTCTCTCAGTGCCTGAATAAGGGAGAAAGCAATAGGTTACATATTGACATTACTTATCGAACTGTGTTGGAAATACAACTCCTTACCAGAATATTACCGGTTGCCATGAGGAACTCTTCACTAGGGTCAAGCTGCAATCTGCAAGGAATCGGACAAGAGTGAAAGTCAGGCATTTGAACTCTTACTAACTACATACTTTTCGGAGTCAATATTGTTCTGGAACTCACCAATTCCTTCGAGCCAGTGAAGTAACTGGTTATCAACGCGCCCCTGCGCTCAATGCAGGATGGAGAGCTCATCTTTTCACACCATCAGGTGAGACTATAAGAGGGGACATCAAAGGTGATTCGTGGGGAGAACAGTGGGGGTGGGGGGATTTACACTCAACTCCACGGGTGGTTAATTCCCTTTCTACATTTGCAGAAGGATATTCCTACGGGCCAAGCAAACAAAGCTAGGTGGGGCAGTCCAGTCCGTCATCTTGGCCCTACGCGTCACATTGGTGGAGACCGCAGCTGTCCAGTTCAGATCGACGCCTCTGTGGGAGCCAGGTGAGCATAACAGCGGCTACCAGTGGCCATTTTTGCTTTGTGCAGAACTCCATTGTTTTCTTCTATGGCAGGGCCTGGATATCCCGAAAATGGAGGATACCTAGAGTCACTGTCACATCATCATGCAGCTGCCACCAGCCCATACCCTGGTCTGTGGGCAACACACATGTGCTCAAAAACATACACGAGGAGTACAGAGTTGTACCCCTAACCTTGGGTGCCCTCAGTGTATCCCATCGGTACAGTTCACCAAGAAGAAAATGAAGAGCTACACTGTCAGGGGTCCAAACTGGACTACTGTGCAGATAATAAGCAGAACACACAGTTTATTTAAGCAATTTGTAACGCACACTACCACCCAGATGCATCTTGGCGCGAGGACTGGGGACGATACAGGCCACAACGGTGACCCTAGAACAACAATGTTTTCAGGGCTTTCCTAAATTAGAAATGATTTGCCATGGCTCTAAGGCCAACGGGCAGCCCATTCCAAAGTCTATGGGCAGCATATGAAAAAGCCTGCCCTCCTACATTAACCATGCACATCTTTGGGACAGCCACTAATTTGGCTTCTCCTGAGTGCAATGTTCTACCAGGGACATAAAGAAGAAATTTGTCCTGCAGGAATTCAGGTCCCTGTTTGAAAAAGGCACGATGTACTAAGCACAGAGCTTTAAATAGAAACCTCTGTGGTGCTACTGGAAGCCAGTGAAGTGACTGGAGTACCGGGCTTATGTGAGCTCCATACGGAGACACAGTAGCCACCCCAGCTGCCAAGTTTTTCAACAACTGCAGGCAGTACACCAGCCCAAGAGGTTGTGCCAAATAAAGTGCATTGCAATAGTCAAGCTGGCTAGTGATCAGGAAGGACCCCACTAAAGGCTGCAAATGTTCCGGCAAAAAAGGCAAGACACAGCGCAGAACCCTAAGAAGGAAATGACCCGTTTTACAGACGGATAGATCAGATGATAATAGGACCCCTAGATTCTTAACCACCTTCACAGAGGAAGGACAATCACCCAAAGTAGGAGGCCAGAAAGAAACCGACCATTCAGCAATGACCAAAGAAGAACCCACCACCAAGACGTTGGTCTTGTCCCCATTCAGCTTCAGCCAATTCACACTCATCCAATTTCCTACTGCCGAAAGACAGTCCAGAAACTCCAAGGACACTGTGCCTGGATCCTGATCCAGATGGACCAGGATCTGAGTGTCATCGGCCTAGGAATAGCAACAGAAACTGTAGGAAAGGGTGAGGAGAATCAGTGGCTAAGTATAGATGTTTAACAGCATAGGGGACAAGACCGATCCCAGAGGAACCCTGCAGGATAGAGCCTGAGAAGAACAAAGAAAAGGAGGTAAAGAAATAGATTGGCCCGATCAGTTATAAAGGAGGAAAACCAGCTCAGGATGAGCCCCGAGATGCCCGCTGTCTGTAGGTGAGATAACAGCATGGCATGGTCAACTGTGTCAAATGCCGCTGACAGATCTAATAATGTCAAGGCTCCCAAACCATCCTGATCAGCTAACACAGCTATCATCGACCACAGACACTAGGACAGTCTTGTTACCTCGACCTGGGCGAAATCCTGACTGTAAGGGGTCAAAGAAAGAAGAGGACTCAAGAAAAGAAGAAATCAGAGGGGCTATTTGAGACTCCAGTAGCTTCATAGAGAAAGGAAGCTGTGAGATAGGATGGAAGCTAGCCAACACCGACACATCCAGCAACGGTTTTTTCAGGAGCGGAATCACTGTAGCCTGCTTTAGCTCCTTATTTTAAGGAAGTATACCTTCCTACTCAAGCTCTTCGCTCCTCCAACTCCCTCAGGGCCAGTTGCTTCTGCAAGCAACACGTTGGTGGTAGATCTCTTTCTTCGGCTGAGGCCTCCCTGCCTCTCTGAAACTTACGGAGAACCATCTCCGGTTCCGGAAGCAAGCACCTCAAGACCTTCCTCTTTGCTTCTGAATTCTCTCTTCCTCTACCCTGCTGATTTCCTGTCTGATACTGCACTGGTTACCTGGCTACCCTCTGATTGGGGCACAGGACCCTGCCCGCTCAGTTGCACACCCGCACTGCCTCCCGGCAACCCTTGCACTTGGGTCTGTATCTGTAACCCTACAGTCCCCCTAACTGCACTTTTCAACACCTGCTGTCTCCACTTACCCTTGCACCTGCCGGCCGCACTTCTTGTTATTGTTTTGATACCATGTACAGCACTGCCCCCTCCCCTTCCCCCTGGAACCCCTCCCACACTTGCACAATCTCATTGTCACTTGGCCTAGTAAGATTGTTGTCTCTGTCGTCCCTCTGTTCCCCCTACCTTGCCTCATTGCGCCTTGAAACACTTGTGTATAGGCGCGTTACAAATGCCATATCATATCATAAAGGACAAGGATAATGATGCCCTGTCCTTCCAATACATTTCCAGCATCACAACATCCAAGACTGGATCAGCAGGAGGCAGGTTTTGAACCTATGGATGTCTTTGATGTAGTCAATTTTGAGGTATAGATGTGTGTCATCTCCATATTGGTGGATTTGGATGCTGTCTGTGGCTAGGAGGACTCCCAGCAGCTCCATCTATAGATAGTAGATTACTATGGAGAGGATGGAGCCCTGCAGGGCTCCACAGGTGACGGGTAGCATTGGAAATCTAGAGGAGTCCGTTTGAACAAACTGCTGGCAGTTGGCGAGGTAGGAATTGAACCAGTGTAGGAAAAGGTTGCTCATCCCAATGCACTGATTTAGGGTTTCTGTAAGCACCTGGTTGTCTACTGTGTCGAAGCGGCCGAGAGATCGAGTAGAAGCAGGAGACAGTGGTGGCCGTCGTCAAAGATGTTGAGGGCGTCGTCAACCACTTGTATGGTTGCTATCTCCATGCTGCAGCTGAACCTGGATTGGTAGGTTTGGAGGAGATTGATGGTGTCAATGTGTTGCTACAGTTGTGTGGCTACCGCTTTCTCGATGATCTTACCTCGGACGATAGTTAACTAGGTTGTCAGGATCCAGAGTTGGTTTCTTTAGTAGAGGGAGGATTTGTCCTACTTTTAGGGTTGATGGGAAGGTGCCTTGAGTTAGGGAGCTGTTGATGATCTCCAGGTGGGGAAGGAGAGCTTATGCAGGGAGGGTCTTGAGGATGGATGCTGGGAGGATGTCATCTGTATACAATGTGGCTTTGAGGGCAGTCAGGGTTTCTACCATGTCCTCTGTCGAGAGTGCCTTGAATGTTGTCCAGGGTGTAGAGATTTTGCAAGGAGGGACATTAGATGGGTCTGTGGATGCAGAGCTGGTGTCTATGTGCTGGCAAATCTTGCTGATTTTGTTGATGAAGGTGTTGATGGCAGTGGATTTTTCAATGGAGTGTGGTATGGCAGGGTCGGGTAGCAAGTTGACATATTGCTTGACTGCTTTGAAGAGAGCTCTGCATTTGCAGTTGGCTTCTGCTATGGTATTCTGATAATAGGAGGCATTAGCTGAGTTGATTAGTAGTTGGCACGTTGCTCGGAGTGTCTTGAGGAGCGCCAGGTCAGATGAGGTCCTGGAGCAGCGCAAGGTTTCTCTTTTTTCCTGATGACTCTTTTGCTAAGGTTGAGCTCCTGGGTGTACCAGGGTGCTGACGATTTCAGTTTGCAGGTGCGTTGTTTCAGAGGTGTGTGTCAGCCGATGGAGGCTGAGAGGGTGGCATTGAGTGCTTCCAGTAGAGAGTCGCAGTTTGGTTGGGGGTGTTCAGTCTATGTAAGGTGGAGGTTGGCAAGGTCTTCCCTGAGGGCTTCCACCGGGATGTTCTTAAAGGACCTGAAGGTTTGTCTGATGTTGTCTGCTGGGAGTGCTTGTCTGGGATGGTGTGCAGGATGTTGAAAGGCACGGATAGGTGGTCACACCAGTCCAGTGGGAGAGGAGAATTCTAGTGGAGGGAAGTCAGTGCAGTGATCATTAGGTTTGAGGATGTTACCTTTCTCGTGCGCTGGGTCTTTCGTGTTCTGTGTGAGGATGATGGTGTTGAGAAGGCCGAGGAGAGCTTCCTTCATCGGTTTGGTGGTGTTAATGCCTGCGAGGTTGAAGTAGCCTAGGAAGATGTTGTTGACCTGTGTAAGGGACATGGTGGTGACCAGGCCGGTGAAGTCTCTGATAAAGGTGGTGTTGTGTTTGGGTGGTCTGTAGATGAGATGGAAGATGACTGTGTCCATTGGGGCAAGCAAGAAGTGGCAGGAGAGGACTTTGAAGGAACAAATGTTGACTCCTGCATTGACTCCTGTCTATCTTTTTGAGCTTGTTTCTCTTCATGACCCTCCTTTGCAACTTTGCTCGGCTTCCCAGTTTCTTCTTTCTTCTGAATGATCTCCCTATGCTTCCTCTCATTTTTGTTATTTTTAATTTAGCTCCTAAAATGTGAAATGCTTTTCCTCTTGAGGTTCTTTACTCCATTACTTTATCCTTGTTTAAGAAGAGTCTTAAAGATTAGTTATTATTCAGCAAAGTGTATAATTATGTTTCCTAAGCTACGACTTAGGAATTTACTTATGGTCCTCCTTCCAGTGTGATTAGGAATACATTTATGGTGACACCATTGTTTACTCATAATATCTTTACTGTTTGTTTTACAACTGGTAAGCACTATGGAAAAAGGCACTATATAAGAAACTATAAATAAGAAATAAATTACTGGGCCAGACACACTCTCGGTTTACCGCTCAACCCAGTCTTACAGTATTCCTCTCTTGGCCGTTGTTCTGTCTTTTGATTAAACTGTCACTTTTACACTGACGATTCTAAAATGTGTCTTTTCTTACTTACTGATCAACGTAACACCTCTATTTCTGACTGTCCCTCTGCTATTAAGTTCTGGATGCTTGTCCACTCTCTTCATTTTAAACCATCTAAGACTAACATTCTTTTAGTTCCCATCAGTGTTGGGATTCAGGTGCAACGTCCTCGTCAGGCAAAGAGATTTAGATTGTGAAAAATATATTAGCAGGCGTTTTAGCAGTTCTCGTTAGGTGTGGCAGAATGCACATGTATCCATTTGTAGTTATCTTTGACACATATTAGAAACACCATATAGCCAAACAGAAAGAGCAAAAATGTATTACATTGCGGTTGCAGAGGCTAAAGATAGGGTGATGTATCTTGCATTTAGGGATAGGTACAGTGTTATGTTTTAAGGGATGTGCGAATAGGTAGCTGACGTAGGTAGGCGTTTGAGATAGAGTCAGAGAAGAGTTGTGGAAAAGGCAAGGTCCGGGGGCTAAGGTAGCAGGAGATCCGCAATGTTGGATTGCAGGCATGGCATGTTACAGGATGCGTTTTGGAATGTATGAGAAACTGGCCCACCATGGAACTGCGGGTCTGTTCAGTTGATCCTGAAATAAGTCCCCTTCCTTTCCCCAAAGAGAGGTTATGCTGTCAAGGTCACAGGTAGCTGTGCTGTGTTGATAAGTTAATTGAGTTCAGCTGCAGAGCTCAGAGGTTCTGGGAAAGGAATGTTGGGTCGAGGGAGGAAGGGTAGGAATGTGCCTTTTGAAGGTTGAATTCATGCGAGTAGGGCATGGAGTTCTGTGATGCCAAGAGGCCTGGTGAAGATTTAGAGCACTACTGCCCTCACCCAAAGAGCTGTCATCCTATTTGAACTGCAGGCACCGCACTAAAGGGACAAATAAATACGTGAAATTCAGACATAAGAGGGGTTCCCCGATCTCATCATTCATCAGCACCTGGGTTCTCAGGGGAGACGTTCTAGGGCTGTACCATGATTTGGGACAGAAGGAGCAGAGGTGATGCCAATACATGTATCTGCAAGGTTAGGGAGCTGTTTGTGCTTGCCACAGTGTCTGGTATAATGAGGAGGGCCATTGTATTATCAAAGCAGAGTTGACCTCGCTATCCACACTTTGATAAGGATCTGATGGAGGGGTTCACATCACGTGATAGTCAAGAATATTTTACTCATTTAAGAAAGGTATTATGCTAACAATGTACCTGAAAGTTTATCAACTTCTAAGTTTCATACTGATGATGTAGTAGGTGAGATGTTTAGGGGAATGTGTACTAGATAATGCGTGACCAATAGGGTAATGGACAATAGGGGATCATTAGAATTGTGTAAAAGTGATAGCCATTGGGTAGTGCGGGATCATGTTGTAATCTTTATTATGCATAGTTCTGTTAATTTGCATTTTTCCGCTATAAAAGATGTAACTTCTTTGGGTGGGGCAAGCTCTGTATTAGTTCGGTTTTACAGGACCGTCAGATACTTTTGCATGTGGGTTTTGGGTCATTCACCCTATGAAATTAGTGACAACAACATGATTCCAGACTCTACTTGCAGCGCTGCCTTCACAGAGAGTAGTGGTCCATTATATAGAGGGCCAGGGATCCCTCAGCCCGGCATAAGGGGGCGTGAGGAGGGGAAATTCCTTTGTCTTGAATTAAGGAGACAGGAATGGGTTGAAACCATCTCCACTGGCTCCTGGCTGCTGCAAGGATCAAGTTCAAGACCCTCTGCATCATCCACAAGGCCTTCTGGGTGCTGGGACCCCACTACATCTAACTCTCGCTCCCTAAATACCTCCCAACTAGAGCCCTTCGCTCGTCCGCCTCGAACACTCTGAAAATCAGATGCTTTTCCGAGTAGGAGTGGGGGTGGGGGTGGAGCTCTCTCCTCTGCAGGTGCATCCCTCTGGAATGGCCTCCCTGCCCCTCTCAGACCTAAGCCAGATCTCCTAAAGTTCAGGAAAATCCTCAAGACATTCCTTTAATCTTCTTCCTTCCCCTCCACCTTCCATGCTAAAGCTCCCTCTGCCTGTGACTGTCAGCCTGGTTCCCTCAGAGACATATAGGGCACCAGGCCCCCTCTTGCCCAGTCTACCTCTGCACTTGTCCTCACCTGTCCCCCAGAATCTCATCTCTCACTTAATCTGCACTTGCCCTCCGGCTCCCCCTCCTTCATTTGTCTGGCTAGCTTGCACCCCTTGGAGCTATTCCAGCCATTTTAAATGTACACTTAGCTGTGGACCACCTTCACTTCTGTTTCCCCCAGGCCCTGACCACCTGGCCTCCCCTGGCACTCTGTTTTCCATGGGCCCTTCCTCCCGGTCCTGCACTTCCTTACATCTTGCACTTCCCGTTACAGCAGTTGCATGATCTGAATGTCGCAAGGCCTATTAGGATTACTACTTTCTCCTTCCTGTTTCCCCCGCCTGTCTTGCTGCACCTCAAGATACTTGTTTAAAGGTGCAATACAAATTACCAATAAATAAATAAATAAACTAATGTGTAAATAATTGTGTTTTTCTTTTTTGATGATGTTTTTGGTATAAATTGTGCTTTATAGGGGGTTGGTCTGGCTCATGGCCCATTTCTGTGGTCTGAGCATCCTGCTGTTCCTGCTTTTTGAGGAAAAAACATTGAAGTGGACTTTTTCGGTTCCGCTCTCTCCTCACCTGCTGAGATGCCTGCCACTGTGGACAGCTGTGGTTCGCTCCAATGAGCTCCTGCCGGTGTGGGTTTATTACTACTGGTGACTCTGTTGTGGGCCCCCTTGAGGCTGATTTATCCCTCTTCAGCTCTGGGGTCCTGGATCTAATCCTAGCAGACAGCAACTGTCCGCTGCAGCTGACTGTGACCAGAACTTTTGAAGCCAGCTGAGGCGCGAGTAAGCCACAAATTTGCCCCAGGTAGGCGCGGGGTGGGCTTTTGCTGCACGGAAGTGCTGCTGGGTGGCTGGCACTCCCACCCCCCGACCATGCAGTATTTTCAAAGGCAAGGCACTGTGGCGAGATTCTTGATTCATCTCTTCAGACCTTCTGTGTCCTCCCCCACCTCTTCTGTTGGGCCCCATGCCAGGCCATGAGATTGAATGTTTTCTAAAGATCGTCATTACTTGCAAGATTGTTTTTGGTGAGGTGAGGTGAGCCCCTGCTGATCCATCTCCTCCGCTGGGCAGGCTTTAGGTGCAGGCTGAGACCGCTCCCCCCAAACTCTCCCTACAACCTTCCAGCTGCGAATCCCATCATGTGCTCTTGCTTGAGAGAGTGGGTTGAGGTTTGCGGTTTCCCACATCGACTTGTCTTTTAGTGTTGTGTTTGCTGGTGCCCAAATATAGGGCATTGCAATAATCCAACTTGGATAGGATTATTGCATGTGCAATCGTAGTGCAACTTTCAGTGAACAGAAATTGTTTAAATGCGTGGATCAATTTACAAGTGTAACTGGTGGCAGAGGCTGTAACGTTGACTTGTTTTTGAGGTTAAGTGCAGAGTCCAGATAGAAACCCAAGGTCTTTACTTCCTTGGAAACTTTGATCTAAATTACATCAATGATGAAGGAGTTATATTGAGGAGGGAGTTTATTCAGTCTGTTGGTTGACCCAATCATTACGAGCTCAATCTTTTTGTCATTCAGGCACAATCCATGGGTGGCCCTCCAGGTTTGTATGATTAAGTACATTTTATTGATCAAGGCTACATCTTTGTCATAGTCTCCTTGGATAGGGTTGAGAATCTGGGTGTCGTCGGCATAGTTGGTGTAAGAGACACCCAGATTGTCAAGTATATCGAAAAGGGGCTTGGTAAATATATTGCGCTCTATAAATGAATAAACAATACAATACAGTACAATCTATCACCTTAGTTGTCCCCTAAGGGACACTCCTGATTGACCCCTCTTGGCACAAGGGACGATGATGAGTCCAGCCAAAGTTAAGAGCAGTGCAGGAGCCTCCTCCATTAAGGCTATTCTCCAGGCTTCGAAAGGGACCACTATTGGTTGACCGTTTCACCCTGAGTTTAGACTGTGACGTGTAGATGACGAGGCTCCTGCCGGGAAATGGAACAGCCAATGTCTATTGCTTTCCCTTCATCAAGATATGCGGGCTTGCATGCAAGAAATTAAGAAATACATCACAGACATGGGCCAAGCATCCCAGGCCAATGAGCAGTGTATATCAGAGCTGGAGACTTCCTTTTACGAGCAATCACACAGTCATGGGGAACTGGAACAGCTGGAAATTAAATTTCATTCTATGGAGAACAAGTTGGAGGGCACAGAAAATAGATTCTGGAGGAACAATGTGAGGATTAGATGGGTCCCCACTGCAGTAGCCAATCCGGTTCTACAAGAATATGTCAAGTCTCTGTTTGGTGTTTTTCTGGGAGACTCGGAGGAGGTAGACATTATGCTGGACAGGACCTACAGAGTCTTTTCCAACTTCCAGCAGAGTAAAGGGCTGGCTCCAGATGTCTTGGCTAGGATCCATTACATCAAGTCAAAAGAGCTCATTACAAGGGGTCAGCAACATTTCAGCTTCTTGGGATCTGCAGTTCAGTTATTTCAATATCTGTCCCCTTCAATCTTCTTCAAACGGCGACAACTGAAACCTTTGACAGGCTGGTTGCAGGATAAAGGGATCCAATACAGATAGGGGTTCGCCTTCAAAATATTTTTTCAATTGGCAGCATGAGGCATCAATTTTCCCCATTAAGGGCAGCAGTGACCACTGTGAAAATCGCTGACACTAGGATTCTGCTCTGGGAAGCGGCAGAGGATCCAGATCGGCTCCAGGACTGGACTGTAGTTCAATGCAGACGAAATAGATGTAGGCAGTTGCTGGGGGGTTCGCTTGATCACTGTGGCAGGAGCATAGACTCTGCAGAACCGTCTCCACTCCTGTCATTCTGAATATTCTACGGGTCCACTGGGTTCAGCCAATCTGGTTTAGGCAGGTTTACAGTTTATTGAATGTTATTATCAATGTTCAGCCTGTTAGTCCATGGGTGCACTAGGCGCATGCATCCCTTTACAAGTGCTGTACCTGATGGTCCCCATTTTTGGGACTACGCTATCTTGTTTGAGGTTTTATGTATTTTTTTTGGACTATTAATAGGGCTCTATTTTGGCCCGACAGTCACGGGGCAGATCAAGTTCACTATACTTTGAGGTTCAGATTCTGGAGGTTTGGGTTGCTTGATCAGATTTCCTGGGGAGTTCTACATGCTCAATGGAGCCCACCTGTATTCACTTTATGTGGTACCTCTCCCAGGGCTGTGGTAAGGATGCCAATCAAGTTTGAGCCTCTTGGGGAAACCATGACTAAATATGATGGCACTTATATTTATTTCCCTGAATATCCAGGGACTCAACACCCCCATGAAAAGGTGTATTATATTGACCACACTGACTTAACTCAGCGCAGATATTGCTTTATTACAAGAAATGCACCATCTTAGACAGGATTGTCCAAGGTCGAGATCTGCTTGGTTCTTCCACCAATTATTTGCTTCCATGACAAGAAAGTGGGGCTTGCGATTTTGATAGCAAGGTCAGTTATCTTATCAAAGTTGGGGATACTCTGTGACCCTGGGGGTTGTTATATTGGCATTATTCTATAAATAGATGGGAGGACCTTATCACTGTTTTCAATATATAGGCCGAACCAACACCAGTTGTTTACTGATTTGTTCCCTAAAATGGTCCACTTTCAGATGGGCGATTTGGTTATGGGAGGGGACTAGAATGCTGCCCTTGATGATGATCTCGAAAGACCCTAGGGTAATCGGTTGGATCTGGCTGTTCCCCCTCTCAGCTAGTAGATACATGGCAACACATTCACCCCACAGAGAGGGATTATTCATTTTGTTTGCACGTATACCTTACGTATTCTAGATTAGATCATTTCTTAATCTCACATTCCCTCTTGTCACAAGCCCTGGAGTCAACGATCGAGTTAGCGTCGGTCTCAGACCATTCTCCAGTCTGTGTGCGCATCTCCTGGCATGCCAAACAACTGCATGAACCATACAGGTGGCAGACGAATAACTCCCTTTTTTGAGATCTGAGCTTTCATGCCACTGTCTCGACCCGGATATCCCAATTTTCTGCTACAGGCAGCCAGAGTGGAACTGAAGGTGCGTTGGGCTTCTACAATCTCCTATCAACTGCCCCAAACTAAAAATCATTACTTTAGTACTTCCAATAGGGCTTCACATCACCTAGTCTATATGTTGAAGGCCGAACAAACTCGTAACACAATTCGGTCACTCAGAGATGAAGAAGGGGTGATGCACACGTCAGAGGCAGGCAAGCTCCACATTCTCTCTCAGCTCTATAGAGCGTTTTTTCGCACAGAGAATCTCGATTCGGATCGCCAACATAACCTTTTTACAAGAGGCTTGACTCCCTCAGATCGCTGTCAGAAAAATAATTGAGGGTACTTTGTCTTCCAGTCTGTTTATGAGGCTTGGGCTGGCCCTGAAGCCTAGTCATCAAAATACAAAAATGCTCGCTACACCCCCACCTCCCACATTTAAAGCGTGAGGCTGGGGAAATATGAAACTCCTGTATTGTAACCTAAATAAACGCCAACACTGAAACTGTAGAAGGCCACAACATATACCAGCAATGTAAAACTCTTTCAGGAAGTTGCAACCATATTGTATTTATGCCAGTAATGGTCACTGTAAATCACTTCACGAAGCTGCTGCATTCTACCTATGCTATTAATAGTCAGTGTAAATGCCTTTAATGAATCTGCAGCCGTAATCTATCCATGCCAGTAATGGTCAGTGTAAACCACTTACATTAAGTTGCGTCCACAATTTATCCATGGCACATCTGGTACCAAAATAATACATGTCTGTCGTTGTGGCTGGTTGCCAATAAAATGCTGCCAAACTCAGCAGTGAACAAGTGAAGAGAGAGCACATGTATCTGGCAGTTATTTTATTCTTAGGAGCATTTACAAGAGAAGATTTACAGACCTGCCTAAAATCCCCCAAAGTACTAATCAGGCAGTACGATTGCAGCACTTTAAATCTGGAGATCTGGTATCCAGAATCCCATAGAAAGAGAACACATTATTGCTATTTCTCTGGAAATAAGAAAATTAATTAAGCAATAGAACCCAAGCGTTGGGGGGGGCATTCGCTCGGGTCCTTACCTATGGGCCCCGGGGCATTACCAGAGTCGGTAATGCCCCCGACGCAAGGGCTCTATTGCTATTAGTACCCCGGCCCGCAAAAATTGCATGACCGGGGCACTAAAAGCTTTTTTTGTGTCCCAAAACGCTGCAGCGTTTCGTGCGCTGCAGCGTTTCGGGAGAAAAAAAAGAAAAAAAAGAAAATGGCCACCGCCATGGAAAGGGAAAAGTGAGTCCATTTTCCCTTTTCATGGTGGCCATCAGGAGTGGACGTGCTGGGAACGCAGGTGTTCCCAGCGCGTCCGCTCCCGAAAAAGGATCAAAAAGAAGGTAAGTGGGGTTGGGAGGGCGGGAGTGGGATGGGGGGAAGAGGGGAAAAAAGAAAATACGCACCTGCGTCCCCGGTGGGGGACGAGGGAAGCCCCAAGCTGTGTGGAGGCGCAGAGCGGGGATGGCCCCGCTCTGAGTCTCCGCACGGCTGGAGGCTTCCCTCGTCCCCCGCCGGGGACGCAGGACCAAGAAGGTAAGTTGGGGGGGGGGGGGGCAGGTGGGAGGGAGAGAAGGGAATTTCAACAAAAAAAACAGACTTACCCGAAGCCCAGGCGGGGGGCTAAGGCAGCCTCTCAGACGCGGGGAGGCTCGGAGCGGAGATGGCCCTGCATCGAGCCTCCTCATTGGCTGAGGGGTTGCCACAGCCCCCGCCGCGGACAAAGGCCGTGGAATCCCAAAGGAGGGATTCCTGGCCGGGTAGGGACCTGGCGAGAGACAATCAGAATGCTTGTTGCATTCAGATTGTCTCTCGCCGGGTTACTAATAAGCAATTCATTCAGTGAGTACATTCTGTAAATTAGTGATTCTGGCCTAGTGTAATCAATAGCTTCTCATAAGTGCTCATTCAGGGTTTCCACTCTGCCTAATACATGATAATATGAATCTATTACCCCGCAGCCACCATCACTACAGCATATAGCGGCAAGAAAGGGCTGATAGTAATGCAAATATTCACTAACAAGGGACCAGTCTTCATAAACTTTTAAAGTAAAGGCCTTTTCACGTTTAATGTGATTTTGCTTGCCAAAGCCAGACCTCTTGCAAAGTTGTTCACTTATCACTAACTCTTAGGTGTAAGGTAGGCATGTGCTTGGGAAACAATGAAATTCAAGGAGGGGCTCATGTTATGCACCCATTGTGATAAACTCAAGGAAATAACCCATTATCGTTTGCATTAGGAAACATTTCCATTATAATCTATGCACCACAATGCAGCTTTAAAAGGCGGGAGTTAGCAGGCACCCAAACATGATTTTGAAATGGGTAGAGCCCCCACCAATCTTCAGCTGGCCTTGAAATCACCCTTGAGAAAAGAGAGTAGGAGAAATAGGAACAATGGAAGCTACTTGCTTTTGCATAAAAATAAAGAGCATTTTGGGAACATAAGAACGAACAATCATTTTTTAATATGGAAAATCCCTGACAGTGATTTAAGTCTGCATTGCAACCTTGCTAAACATGTAAAGTACACTGGCCTTCCTCATTTACGATAAAATAATAACACTGTAATAGTAAACTGACTGCAAAAAGAGGGTCATGTAAATTAATTTACACAGCTTGCACCTTCGGTAGTCAAGTTGGTTGTGTACTGCTCTAGTGGCAAACAGCTACTAGGCCTGCATATTTCTTTGGTATGGTATGGTAATGTTTATTTATATAGCGCTTATACAGAGGCAAGTGTTTCAAAGCGCTCAAGGGGGGTGGGAACACAAGGAAAAAACAACAGTCACTCAGAGCCCTTGAATTTCTGAGACGATAACGGTCTGCACAGGCAGATTAAGTGAATATGGTACAATTAACAGCTTAGATATAGCAAATGGGCCTGATGGCGACTCTGCAGTTTTTTCAAGTGCACATTAAGGGGTGAAGACAAGGGAGAACAGACAGAACGGGCTGTATACAGATCGTGCAGTGCGGGAAGAGCAAGGGAGGGCCAGGGGACCAAGTGCATCCAGTCGGTAGAGACTGGTGAAGTGCTGAGAGAAAAGCTCTTTTAAGTTTCACTGGCACTGTGCTCACTTAAAATCCTGCTATGAGGCCGGGATACTTACCCATGTTGTGAGGGAAGGTGGCAATGTTTGTACACTGTCACCAGCACCAGGGGCTACTCAGGGTCTGAACAGGACCAGGACCTAGACTACCCAACCCGACTGGCACTCGCCACAGCTGTGGAGAGGACACTCATGACAGGGGAGACAAGCTGAGCTTAGTCTCAGCTGATCCTGATCAAGTGGCTGCCAGCGATTTTGAGAACACTTACCACAAAGAGAGTGGACACCACTCTTCTTGGGCATTCGCTTGTCTCATGTGCTTCAGCGATACAGCAGAGCCGTTTTTGTACATGCATACATCTGCACATTGAGAGCGCCATGTGCTGGGTGGGGTCCGTGCCTGGGGAAAATTACGATTCTGGTGATCCTGGCCCCCCCGCCAGAAGCACCGTATCTCCTGCGCTTGCTTAAATAGCAGCACAGCATACAATGTGTTATTCACACACAGGTCTTCTCCTGCACAAATGTAAAATGGAGATCTACTTCAGGAGACCGCAGCGCACAGACGTAACACATGTTGCACGTGTTTTACTGCAAAAGCCATAATTTCCTTTGCCCGCGGAGACTGCCCAAGCACCTGTGCACCTTATGCATTCTCTGCCAATGGCACTATCCACTGGTAGGATCTTAATGTCACAAGCAGTACCACAGCAACTTGCCAGTAGTGATGGTGATCATGAAAGGCTTGGTGTGGTGAGCTATTTGAGCAGTAGCAGAATGAAGACTGCTGCATCATGTAGGCATGTACTGCCTGTATCGCCAAATGACCATCAAGCAGGGGGGTCCCCCGAAGGTAGTTGATGATGCTTCAGAATGCCACATTCTCAAGCCATAGCCTACTCTCTTGTAAGGGACTGGAACACACTAAACGAAAGGGCCAGATGTGGTGGAGTGACTACCCTTGGACTCAAAGAGTCTGACCTCAAATATTGAGGAAGTGCTCCTTCTGTTTTATTTATTGGACATTTGAATGGCACCTATACACAAGTATTTCAAGGCTCCACAAGACCAAATTGTGGGGAGGTTACAGGGGAGAAACAACAATAAATGGTCCTACTAGGCCTTGTGACATTCAGACACAAGTGCAGTGGCAATAAGTGCAGAGGGAGGGGGCAGGACAGGGTCAGAGGGGCTGGGATAAGGGTAGGGGGAGGGGAGAAGTGCAGGTGGGATGGGGCCCCAGGGGCAGGGCAAGTGCTGAGGGGAGCCCAAAGGGCAAGTGCAGAGGAGCCAGGTGTAGGGGTCAAATAGTGTGAGGATGGGGGGACCAGATTTAGGCTAGTCAGGGAGAGTTACTGGGGCAGGTGCTGGTTAAGGGTGCTGTGGAAGACTGGACAAGGGGGGTCACTGTAAGTCACATGAGGGACCAGGCACCCGTTGCAGTGGCAGGGGGACATTAGCAAGGGAGGGGAGAGGGAAGGAGGAGGAGAAAAGAAAGGTCTTGAGAAGTTGTCCGGAACTTAAGGAGATCGGGCTCAAGTCTGAGGGGGCAGGTATCAGGGTTCCATTCCGCTCTTCCTCATCACGTCTTGGATTAGGTACACACAAAAAGAAACCTCCCCATGCCTCCAGTACATCTGCCTCTATTCGTGATAATTGGGGACTCAAACATCCATTCCTAAGCCCTCAGAAAACACGTTCATCTAGAATTTTGCGTTCCTTCAGAGAATGCTATGGGTTGCTGTGGAAACGCTGGCTTTCACTGCATAGATGTTTGCCTCCTGGATTACGGCAGTACGTTGTGCATGCAGTCAGTTGTTCCTAATATGAACTCCGCCCACTTTGCACGGCGCTGCTTCTGAATTTGTTCTGAAAGCTTTGTTACATCTTTAATTACCTTGATTCCTGGTCTTGAACTCTTGGTCTGTATTTCGGCTACCCTTGCTTCGTCTCCTGATTCTGCTCTGCATTGTCTACCTGGTTGACACAGAACGCTTACTGGATTGCCACGGTTCTCCCTCTTGCACTACCCTTACCTATTGCCGACTCAGAACGCTTATTGGACTGTAAACGCTTACCCCCATTACGCTTCACCTACCTGTTGCCGACTCGGAACGCCTACTGGATTTTCACGGTTCTCCCTGTTGCTCTGCCCTTACCTGTTGCCGACTCGGAACACTTACTGGACTGTGAACACTTACCCCTGACACGCTCCTCCTACCTGTTGCCAACTCGGAACGTTTATTGAATTGTCACGGATTTCCTTCAAAGAACTCTGGGGACATTGGCGCAAGGATCAAGTACTTGTGTTTAGGCATCCTAGTGCCAGCGGAAATAGATCAATATTGTAATTTCCGGAACTAACATTCATACTGCTGCAATTTTCCTACAAGAACACCCCAAGGCGCATAACATTCTTCTATTGGTAAGCAGACTACTGCATCAGTGTTAGTTCTTTCTTACTTTGTTTTCCTTCAGTAATTGCTGCTTCTATTTTCTCAGGTTTACTTATCACACTAGCTTGGAATACAGTAGTCAAACCACTCCTTCCTTGATTATGAGTTACAATTTCAATTACTGTTTAGTTTTCTTGGTGCTCTGAACAATACATTAATACTTGGTTTTTCTTTTTGCAGCCAGCTGTGTAGGTACCAGGGTGTACCAAATATTTTCAGGCAATACTCACCTCAATCTGTCCTTTTGTACTCTTGAGGGGTATATTGTCAGAAAGACTCAATTGCTTCACGACGTGTCAAGCCACCACTTCTGAGTTTAGCCCTTGGGCCTAACAGCTGGACGGCCATTCCAGAGTGAGGCTCCTGCCGAAGAAAGAGATCTACCCCCACTCTCTGCTTGGAGAAACATCTGATCAGCAGAGAGTTGTAACTAGAGGACCAAAGGACTCTAGCAGGGAGGTATTTCGGGAGAGAAAGTTGGATTTAGCATTGTCCCAGGCCCCAGAAAGCCTTGTGGATGATGCAGAGGGTCTTGAATTTGATCCTTGCAGTCAACGGGAGCCAGTGAAGAGATTTTAGGGCTGGAGGTATGCGATCCCTAGGCTTGAGGCCAAGATTAAATCTTGCAGCTCTGTTCTGGATTACTTGAAGAGGGCATAGGGAGGAAAGAGGCAGATTGAGGAAGAGGCTGTTACAGTAGTCAAGCTTAGAGAGAACCAAAGCTCTGGAGACATTGAGCCTCTAGGGAATGGTGAGGAAATGGAGAATGCCTCTGAGGAGGTGGACCTGAAAGTTGGACTTCTTGGTAAGGTCTGTGTTTTTTAAAGGGAGAAGGAGAGCGAGGAGTCAAAGATGACCCCAAGGGTTTTTGCCTCACAAGAGTGTGAGGGGAGGGCGCCCAAGGAAAACGGTCTCAGTCTTACTGGCATTAAGGCAGAGAACATTAGCAGAACACCATGCCTGGATGGCAGTCAGGCTGTCTGGTGTGAGGGAGGGAGAAGAGGAGGTAGAGGAGGGAAGCTTAAAGGAGAGCTGAGTGTCATCAGCAAAACACTGGAAATGAGGAGAGACAGGGAGATCAGGTGGGCCAGAGGGGCAAGGTAGATATTGAAGAGCGATAGGATCCAGCCCAGAGGAACACCGCAGGTAGAGAGTGAGATGGCAGAGAGGAAAGGGCCCAATTGTACTTCGGAAGGTCGGTTTGAAAGGAAAGAGGTCAACCAGTCCAGTGCCCGGTCTGTGATGCCAAGGGAAGAAAATGTTATGAAACAGGGTCATAATGTGAAACAGTTGCCAAAGCCTCTTTCCCATCCTATTGGTTTATGGAAATAATCCAACTATATTCAACATTTGAAGTTGCACTTCTGTGTGTGGAGTTGAAAGGGAGTTCAGAAAAAGTTGAATAAACATTGAAGGAGTGTGACAAAGTCACTTGTTTGACAATTATACAGAGGGTCTGGGTGCCACTTGCTCTGTGATGCCCCAACTAGAGATGGTACAAGGACAGGGTATCCCAGAGCTCCCCCAGTTCTTCTTTGGATGCTCTTGAAGTACAATCCTGAACAAATGAAGTAAAACCCCAACATGTGAGGCAGGAGGCAATCTGCTTCTTAGGAGGTTACAATGAGATGAAAGCCTTCAGCAACACCCCAAGGGGGTGAAATCCAGGACTGTTTTGTATATACTATCTTTTTGTACACTTTCCACAATGTAACCTTTCTATCGATGTATGTTATCACAGAAATGTGTTCTTTGCACTGTCAGCTCTTTGTATCAGTACTATTATGGGCCGCATTACTGCACCACCCTCCTATGAGCTGGGCAGAAAGTTGGAAGATTCACCTCCAGCTCTGAGCTGGAGGTAAATCCGCCTACTTTCTTCTCCTTTTCGTCAGAATAACAGCAGTGGCATTACCAGCGCAGTAATTCCACTGAAAATGCCCCATTGAGTCCTAAGGACTCAAAAGAAATGGGGATTTACACCATCACTTGTAATCGGGCAGTGATACTGCCGGACCAAGTGGCAGTAATCGTAATTGGGTTGGGTGGTATTCCGGCGGATTTACTGGCACAATACCGCCCAACTCGTAATGGCCCCATACATTTATATGGTATCGCCCCATAACATTTTGCAGCAAAAAATGCGGAATCCCAAAATGCTGAATTTCGGATGCCCCATTTCATCGCGTATATGTGTGGGGGGTGGTAAAGTTAATAAAAAATGTGGAAGGGTGTGAGGGGCTGCGGGGGTCTCCCCCACATATATATTCAATGCAATGGGTCGAAAGAAAAAAAAAAACAATCAATATTTTGGGATTCAGTATTTTATTTTCGAAATGATCACATGGATCCTATTTATATTATCATTGAGTGTTTTATTGATATGTCATTATTACTGGATGCAATGTATGGTTCACACAGCATTTGCTATTGATGTGAAGTAGGATGCAACGCAGGTAAGCTTCAAACAGGCTTTTATATTCAAATAAATACAATGACACCCAGCACAGCTCTCTCCCTTCTGCTCAACAACTCAAACTGCTGTGCTTAGAACCTGGGGTACAATTCATGAAATGCATTCTACCAGAGTAGTCCAGATTCTAGATAACATCACCCTCTAGAATATATCATAACATCTATACTACTTTTTGTGACTATTATAACAAGTTGTTCTCATTATCTATTCAGCAGGGAGTATTAGACACTTGAAGAATATGACCCTGTGTAGTATAATAGTATAGGTCAATGTGTGTCTTCTTCTATAATCGGCCAGATCTAACAGGACCTCCCAAATTACATTCTGTTTGTAGTAGAGTTAAGAAAGAGAAATCATTCAACAGGAGAAAGACAGAGCAAATACCATCAGCATTGGGACAACATATGCCCATATTGCACACCGTAGGCCAGAAAGCTGGATCAACAGGCACCAATGATGGCGTCCCGTGATCCTAACATAGCAGATGTGACTTTTATAACCTCGGTCAGCAGGAACCAGGGCACAGGTCAATTCAGGTTATTAAAGGAAACACAACACTAGGAAACAAACAAACAAACTCACCAGCCACATAATTGGGGAGGAGGTGTGACCATTAGGTAAGAAGCAATCATGGAGAAACAAGCTTATGGGGGAAACAAACTCATAAATCAGATTACTCATTGTCCCATCACTTCCTAAGCAGTATATAAATAAGGCACACGTCTCTGGACATGGTGAGTGTTAGAACAGCATTTCAGAGAAAGAGTGGTATTAAAGTGAGTAGAGAGAGAAAGAGAAGGCGATTCGGAAGTGCAGAACCTGTGCTGGCCAAGCCTTGGGGCCAAACAGTAGCAAAGAATCTGAGACAAGCGATGAAAGAGCAAAACCTGTATTGGCCAAGCATTAAGAGGAACGTTGAGAAAGTGGTGGCTGGGTCAATTAAGACTGGACAGCTGGGCCACTACATCCAGGGATTGAGAGCGGCCAGGTGAGAGGGTCAGTCCAGACCAGGCGGCCCAACATGTACCTGGGCCCATGGACTGGTAGGTCACAATAATAGAAGAGGCATTGAGAGTGAAGCCAGCGTGTAGCCGTAACCTAGGCTCTGGGGGGAGTTGTGAATCCACAGTCCAAATAGGAAGTCTTGCAAACCCTTGCAATCTCATGTAGGGGCAGGAGAAAATCCTACCAGGAGGTATCCAGTAAGGGCGGGCTGGGGAGTATACTGTTTAGTATTAACCTTGCAAAACCTCCTAGGACAAGAGGGGTCCAATAGAGGGAATTCCCTAGTAGCAGTTGTGAGGTTTCAATCTGGTCCTACAAACCAGGAGAAAGACATTGACCACAGCTGATGCATGATTAAAGCCAAAACAGAGGTCAAGTAAAATAAACTTGGACGAAGACTAAGGTGAGAACATCATGGAAGAAGTATCCTGGAATACTCAAATCCCCCTGTGACTGTGGCTGACTTGGGAAACACTGGGGGTCATTCCGAGGTTGGAGGTAAGGCACAAACCATGCCGGTAATAATTTACCGGCATGGATTTCCGCTCCATGCCATTCCGACCCTTCAGACCGTAAATTACTGCACCGTAAACAACAATGCCGTAATTTACGGTCTTGGGTCGCGCGCGCACACCACCATGGCGTAATTAACGCCATGGCGTAAACCGGAGCTGATCGCAAGTAAGGAGCACACGTAAATAACGGTCTCCTTAAGGCCGTAAAGTAGCTTACCGGCATGGAGTACATACAGGCATCTCAGAGAAGGAGTTAAGAACACAGAGCAGTGGTTTCCACAGCCACAGGTGCACACAATCAGCACAGGTGTAGCCAATGGAGTCTGGAAAAGCACAAAATGAGCATACCCACACACCACACCCTCTCCCACACCAAGATGATACCAATAGTAGTGGCACAACTGGAGCAGGAGGCCTTGCTTGCAAGGCAGTAACAACAACAACCACAGCCCCAACCACAGAGGACTCACAGGAGGAGACGGAGGGTGAGACAGGCCCAGCATGCACCACCAGTGCATCCACCGTTACCACGCCGGCAGCCCCCAATCCCTCGCATCTGAGCCACCTCCTACAACCTAACACCACATCAGATCCACACCCTGTACCGGCTTGACCATGACACCATCACCACCATAGTGGACCTGATACATGACGACATAGTGAGTTTCATTGAATAAAGCTCTGCCATCCCCCCTCCACTGAAGGTAGTGACTGTGCTCCAGTTCTTTGCCACAGGCACCTACCAGCACACAGTGGGGCACATGCATGGTATATCTCAACCCTTATTTACCCGGATACTGAACCAAGAGCTGGATGCCCTCCTCAAGCACACAAGGGACTACATATACCTACCACGGACTCCCCAGGAAGCAAATGTTGCCTTCCATGCACTGTGAGACATCAAATGACACCTGCGCAATGATCAATGTCCACTCCGTTTTACATTATGAACAACCAGTGTATTGAATAATTGACATGAAACGTGTACAACAAAACCTCCACCACCCTCCCCCCCAACTCCCAAACACACCCTCACTCCCCTCCCCCTCCCCCCAACTCCCAAACACACCCTCACTCCCCTCCCCCTCCCCCCAACTCCCAAACACACCGTCACTCCCCTCCCCCTCCCCCCAACTCCCAAACACACCCTCACTCCCCTCCCCTCCCCCCAACTCCCAAACACACCCTCATTCCCCTCCCCCTCACCCACAACAACCCCAGAATAGTGCCATAAGGCCAACATAGGCCACATGTGTGTGCCAGCATGTTCAAGGCGTGCCCCCAGAGCCCGGGGGATCCATGTTGGGCCGGCGCAATGTACGCATTGAGCGTCGGAGCGGGCTGGTCTGGGTGGAGGAGCACTGTGACGGTGTGTCCTCCCGCTGGGGCTGTCGTGTGGGAGGTGCAGCCTCCAGGGCATTCGCGATGCGTCCCAGGACCGCACACAACCTATTGCTGCTGTCAGTGACCGCCTGACGCATCTGCCTTAGCTCATCCACCCACTCCACCCTGCCCTGGCGGGTGTCCTCCATGAAGGCATTGATGAGGTCCGTCAGCTGATGTGCACGTGGTTCATCAATGTATGTAGCACATTCCTGGCGGGTCTTGGGCCTACCTGCCCTGGCATGGACTCAACTTGTGGAATAGGTCCAGGATCTGCCGGAGCACTACGTCCAGGTGTTTCCTGCTCCACAGAGTCACTGCTTGATGGCAGGGGGACATTGGTGGGCTCCTGGGTGTGGACTGTGGGGTAAAAGTCCTCCTCAGTGGCACCACAGATCGATAAGGGGCTGTCCACATTCTCCTGGGTGGCCGTAGCTGCCAACTCCCCAGCAATGCTTGATTCGGCCGACCTTGGGGTGTCTAATGTGGCAGGTGCCGAGGCAGGGAGGGATTGTGGTGGTGCCTCCTCCACTGGCGTTTGTGGTGCCTGGGTGGTTTTCTTATTCCGTGCGGGAATGCTCCGGGACCGGCCTCTGCACGTGGAGGTGGATGGACGGGTCGTCTGGGTATCCCCGCTGTCATGATCGGTGCCTGTGGGGGTAGAGGAGAGGGACAACATGAGTGATTGTAAGATGCGCTAATTGCATAGATGGCTGCATTGACATTTCTGTAATTTGGGGTTTGTGGCCCTATGGGCGTTGCAACAGTACTAGTACATATGAATGTGAATTGAATGTACGCATGTGTACGCATGTGTCGGAGTGACTCATCCTGCCATAGTAATGTGCAGTCTGGCACACACACTGCCGAACCTGATGCACAATGTGCATGATGGAATGTGCAAGTTACTGCACTATGGCTGATGTGTGTTATGTACTTGCAGTTGGCCCTTGATTGCGTTGCAGTTGACTCTGCATTAGTTGGATGGGGGGTGGCTACATGACAAGGTGCCTTTGGGGGAGTCTACATCATGCAATTGCCATTGGCAGTGTTGACTTTGGACACTCGCCTCCATCGGTAGACGACGTTGCCCCGCAGTCCATTTCACCGATGCCCTCTATGCATTCTGTGCCAATCATTGCGGCGCATGTCTCCTCCCATGCCTCAAGTTGCACAGGGGAACTTGGGCCCCCTCCAGTCTGCATGGCCTGACTCCTGTTGGCAGTGAGGAGTCCCCGCACCCGCACCCGCAAGTCATCCCACCGCTTGCGGCAGTCCTTGGGGGTGCGAGGGGTGGAGCCTACAGCGCTCACCCTTTGGGCGGTTTCTGCCCAGATGTTCTTTTTGCGGATGGTGGAGGCCCTCCGCATGTCTGGGCTGAACACCACGTCAGCGTGTTCTGCCAGGTGGTCCACCATGACCTGGAGCTCATCAGGGCAGAATCGCTTCTTGCGGAGCCGGTCCGCAGACTTCTTAGGTGCTTTAGGCATAGTTCCTGGGTTCCTGATGCTTTCCCCAACTTCGGATTGCTCCCGAGGGTGCTGCCTGATGAGGATGGCTATGGATTGTGTTTATATAGATGGCCGCCGCGCTCCTTCCCGTTCCTGTGCGATGACGTAATTTCCGGTTCCATTGTTTTGCGGTGACCGTAATTTACAGGATCCGTAAATTACGGTCCCCGTTATTTACTGTCGCTGCTGCTTCCATGGTGGTGTTGTAATGTACGTGTCGCAGCAGGCCGGTAGGGGTTTTTCGGGGGGTTTTGCGGCATGCAGCTAGGTACTTTTCCGGCATGGCGAAAAGCGCGTGTCCGCGAGGTCGGAATGGGACGCAATTAGCGGTCTGTAACCTTGGCGGAGTCGTACTTTACGTCATGCCGGAAACGACCGGTACTTACCTCCAACCTCGGAATGAGGCCCACTGTTCTGGGCAGCAGTTAGGAATATTGGATTCTAGTATAGAGACTGAACTCTTGTTATTAGGACAAACCTTTTCCTCATCCATAGAAAGATTGTATCAGATAGTAGCCATTCCCTTTTGTTGGCAGTAGAATCAGTGTGTGAGAAATAATTTTCTTGTAAATACATTATGACAAAGCTGGATGTACATATCCTATTTCTTAACATCCCTACATTTAGCATCATAATAAAGCTCTGAAATTAATGGAACATAGACTTTGTGTGTACTGGTTCTCCCTCCTCAAGAAAGGAGTTAATCTGAGATAAAAGAGCTAAACGGGAATCAATTTAATGGACCGAGTTTCACTGACCCTATTGTTTGCCCTTGATAGCACATGGGTGCAAACCTATGACTTATAGTATCCTATGAAGGAAGAAATCCGATGTATTATTTTACATCTGATCATACATATTTGCAGTTTTCATCCGCAGCATGTAAAACAGTGCCTACTAGAAGTGGGGTGCTTGCATCATTCTTGTCATGGATGGAAGAAAGCACAAATGGTGAAGTCTTATGGAAAATACATCAAGCCAGCACTGAATCCAATGATGATATTAAGTGGGCTAAATAAAAAAGAAGACAGAAATGTAACGCTTTGAAGAGGTTTTGAAGTAATTTTATACAACACCAGATAGAGTTGTATGACTGCTTGAATCTTATATTTTGTTAGTTCTGTGAAATTGTCATTTTGCCATTGATGGCCTATGGCTGATGGTGTGTTTTCTGGAGCAACTTTTCACCAGTTGGGTAGTGTACAAGAAAGCAGTTAATGGAGTAGAACAGGAAGATGCACAACCATTGACGCAGTTAAAACTCGCTAAAATTAGGTAATGTTGCCTGAAAATATATGACTGACTCGTGTTGTGATAACAGGGATGAAAGACACTCCACTTCAAAATCTGGTATGCTACAGCGCTATGCACACTTCATGGGGTGGTGCTCAAACTCACATGCTTACGTGGACTGGAGAACCCAATAAATGCTCATGTTTGCAGGTCTTGTTCAACAGGGAGAATCCACAAAATGCTACGGGTACTGTCCGGCTCTGCTGGAAGGTGGATGCATAAGTGTTACTATTTTTGCAAAATAGCAGGAGCTGGACTCAAGAACAGAGCAATAGTAACATACACCCTAATGACATCTCATACAATTAAAAACAATCGCCCATGAGGTCAGTTAGCAGAGTTATGGCATAGCAGGAACAATAGTGACAGGAAACTCTTTGGGTGTTTTGGTGACTAGCTATGGGTCAAATCTCATCCTGTGCATTGTCTTACATCACATGCCACAGTAAAGATATGGGAGAAAGAGAAACACGCAGACCCTGAGTTAATAAAAATTGAAATGCAGAAAAATATGATGGGAGTGAATGGGAACTAGGTTTCCCTTTTTGAGAGAAGAAAATATGTACACTGCCATCACCACATCACAGCATCTCATCACTCTAGTGTTCCTTATTTTTCTTTTAACTCCTAGCTCACTTTGGTTAGGGCGCCCCTTTGCCCCCTATTTTGCCTGAGTCAATGCTTATCTACCATGAACTGGACTGCACATGTGCAACTAAACTGATACCTGGGTACTTTATGGCCTACCCAAGGTTAGCAGATAATGACTTTGAACTAAAGCCAATAGATCGTGCTGCCTCAGAAAGGCAGATTCAATGGCTTCCCATCAGTGACGGAAGTCGTCATATGTCTGGAGGCCTACGCTACAAGCCTGGAGAGGACGAGAACTAAAGTGCATGGGAGCAGCCATGATTAAGCGGAACTGTCACACCACCTGCTATCGCATGGCAAGAACACAAATGATGGGCTAGTGTTTTAAAGAATGAGAGCTATGCCAGTCTAGCAATCATGATTTTTACCCTCCCTTTCACTGCATTTCAGGTCACCACAACGTTCCCAACTGTACTGAGGGTGCCGCTATTCACCTGCAGCAGCAGTTTGAGGAATTGCACAGAGTAAGAAAGAAAAGAGAAGTAACCTGTCAAATTTGGGATGGGCCAATACTGCCCTTGCATTTTGGGGTGTACATAATGGGCAAACGTTAGATGGCTGTTTAGGCCGATCGAATGAGCAAGAGGACTTCTCTCTGAGGCACAGATCACCAACACCATCACCAACATTGAGCAGCTTCTTGTGATTGGGAGCCTTCGCAAGCTTACGAGAGGCGCTCTAATGCAATTGATAAATAGAGGAATGTCCTCCGGACGAATACTGCCATGGGACATTGCTTGTGAAGTGTTGCAAGATTACCTGAATTCTGAACTGCTGAGTTCCTGAGAAGATGTGAGGCATAACAGCTGGCCACGAATCCTGAGAAATAATTCAGGAATACCAGAAGACCTGCGGCCCTGAAAAGATTTCTGTCCGTACAGCGGATGGACATGTGGACGTCAAGAAATCAACTTCCAAAGCAAGGGGCCAGTGAAATACATGTCATACTTTATCTCATCACAAAGGTAATGGTGGTGTAGTTGGTGGTATCGCTGCCACATTTTAATGTTTTGAACTTCAGATCTGCCAGGATCGGTTTGAAAGACCAAATAAAATGAAGTGAGGGTAGCAGTGTATTTCCTTCCTCCTCCATCTATTCCTCTGCATAATCTTTGATCCAGTAATTTCTTAAATCATGTTATCTACAAAGCGTATAAATGCTTCACTGGTTAGTCACACAGTTAGTCAAGCAGGTCTGCCTACATAGTCTATTCTGTGCAATATGAACCTAGGAAGTTCTACTTCTGCCTCTTTTTTCAATTGTGGGTTGCTTTGCTTTTACACTCAAAAGTCTAAGCTGGGCATCTGGAAATCTGCGTGTGTAACCCAAATTGTGGTCTCTACAGTATCCCTTTTTCAAATTGTGTTGCCCTAACCCTCTTGCTGGCTCTTTGCCGCACACTCGCCTAAATTGCTGATTGCGTCCCACCTGTGAACCTCATATCTGGGTGCGTTTTACATTTACTGCTCTGTTAAAAAGTTGATATTTGTGAATTTCAAATCTAGGTGTGTTTTGCAATCTGCTGCCATTGTTTAAACCCTGCTCTTAGGCATTCTAAACTTTTGCCCTGTAGAATGCTGCCTTTTTCCATGTGTGTTGATTTTCAAATCAAGGTGGTTTTTAATTCATCTGTTCAATGTTGAATTGTTGCATCTCCCTACTTCTGTCTGGGACCACCATATTGGGCATTGTGTAACCTTTCTGCCCTGAAGATTGCTGCAATTTCTATGGGTGTCTGATAATCCGTGCCTTCTAACTACAACCTTGGCCATACATTCTAATATGCTGTAGGGAAATCGCACTAGATGGAATGCACTCTGCTCCTCCCACTGTTTTTGGCTGCATTTTAAGTGCTTTGTTGGGAAGTTGTTTTTAGATGTGCATTTAACTCTCCTGCTGTTCTCATTCTCCTTGACCTCTCCTCCACCTTTGACACGGTCAACCATTCTATCCTCATAAAACGGCACAGTGATGCCCTCGGCAACACAGACTGGGCATTGGATTGGCTGACTTCTTTCCTCACTAACCGCCCTTCCTAGCTGCAACTAGGCCCTTTCTCTTCCTCCACCTTACTCTCTACCTGTGGTGTCCCCCAGGGCTCTATCCTTTCAGCATGGCTCTTCAATATCCATCTTGTTCCTCTTGCTCACCTGATCTCTTCCTTCTCTCCTCATTTCCAGTGTTATGTTGATGACACTCAGCTTTACTTCAACCTTCCCTCTACTTCCTCCTCTTCCTCCTCTCTCATCCCTGATTGTCTGACCGCCATACAGGTATGGTGCGCAGCTAATGATCTCGGTCTTAATGCCAATAATACAGAGATCCTTCTCATTGGGACACCTGTGCACTGTTTCCCTCCTACCTTCTGACCACCCTCATTGGGCCCCGTACCCTCACCATCCTGTGAGGCCAAAAACCTTGGGGTCTTCTTCGACTCTGCCCTCTCCTTCACCCTTAACATCTTGGACCATGCCAAGAAGGCCCACTTCCAGCTTTGCCTCCATAGAGGCATTTTCCCCTTACCTCACATTTACCCAGAAGCTCAACATCTTCAGAGCGCTGGTCCTCTCTAGGCTGGACTACTCCAACAGCCTCTTCCTCAATCTCCCCTTTTCCTCCCTACGCCCCCTTCAGCTAATTCAGAATCGGGTTGCACAACTTATCCTTGGCCTCAAGCCTAGGGACTGTATCTCTCCACTGACCCCCAGTGGCTGCGAAATTCAAAACCCTCTTCATCATCCACAAGGCTTTCTGGGGCCTGGAACGACGCTATCGCCAACTTTCCCTCCCTAAATACGTCCCTGCTAGAACCCTCCGCTCCTCTAACTCCAACTTTCTGCTTGTCAAACGCTTCTCCAAGTAGAGAATGGGGGGGGGGCAGATCTCTCTCTTCAGCTGGTGCCTCCCTTTGGAACAGCTTCCCTGCCCCTCTCAGACTTGAGCCGGACCACCTTAAGTTCCGGAAACTTCTCAGAACCCTGCTTTTCTCTACATCTTTCCCTCCTTCCCTTCCCTGTGTATGACCCCACTGCCGCCGAGACTGGTGGCCTGGTCCTTCATGAATCTCACAGGTTACCCCGCCCTCTACCCAGTCAACACCAGCACCCTCCCACCACCCCCTCAGCACTGCCTTTTGCAGGCCCCCTCCCAGGAGGCTGTGCATCCCACCGTTGGATACCTTCGCCCTTGCACTTAGCCAGTGGCCACCTCCCTGCTCCCCCTGCACTTCCTTTCCGGGCTCCCACCTGCACTTATTCATAGCTTGCTCTCCCCTCACTTCCCTACTACACTTCTCTTCACTCCACTTGCATGTTCGAATGTCACAAGGCTTAATAGGACTATGACTGTATATTTTCTGTTTTGCCACTGTTATTTAATCCCCTGTTCCTTCCCCACTGTGTCTTGTGGCGCCTGGAAACACTATTCCGTTGCATAGGCACCGAACAAATGCTCAATAAATAAATAAAAAAATTGGTTTCCAGAATCATGTGTTGCAGCTTAAACTCAGATCAATTGCCATCACCATTATTATTTTCAAACTCATCAGTGGATGAGGGTGGTGGTGGAGAGGAAGCTAAGGCACTCCCCATACACCGCTCATGTCCAGTGTGTGGTGTTTCTTCCAGTTTGTTAATAGATATAATCCGCACCTCCTCTTCCGCTTCTGCCCTTGAGATAGTGGGCTGAACCTCCTCCTTCTTCATCTGTAATTCTTCTGCATGAACGGATTATTTGGCACACCAGAGTGATGTGTGGTCGAAGGTGCTACTGCTGAATATGCAAATGGTGCCTTCCTTTTACCAGGCACACATATGGGCATGCACGATGCACACACCAACTGCCTTGACTGATGTAAAACACCCTCTTGATGCATATCTCCTTCCTCCTGGCACGGTTAGTTTTTTTGTACATCTTTGAATTCATAATGTCCCTTTCCCTCCCTAACCACAAAAAGCTGGGACCTGTTTTGCACAATCAGTTACAGACACTTTATATAACCACCTCCTTCCTCCCAATAGTTTTAAGTCTTCTTCTGTGCAACTAGTATTTTCTCAGTCAGTAAATGATGGCACACTCAGTTATAGCCCATGTACATAATCTCCCCATTCTCGTAATTAATTCTAAGACTCCTTCTTCAGAGCTAGTATTTTCTCTTGTCAACCACAAAAAGATGGCACAGCTAGTAAAATCTTCTGTATATCATCTCCTCCTGCATCCAGAGAATCCTAGGGCTATTTCTTTTCTTTCTGAATTTTCTCTCATCCATCAGAAATAGTTGTCACAGCCAATACAGTCACTCACTTATATTACTCTCTTGGCTCCAAATAAAAGAGTTCTGTGTGAGTAGCATTATGTCTCATCACATAAAGGTGACACAATGAACCAAATATACTGCCTGCCTCCAAACCATTAGGGGAATGTCTCTTCACTCTCCATTCACTGACAAGAAATGTCTCATGAATGTAAGATTGCTAGGTGGTCACTAGGGCTTTTTCTTCCCCTAAAAGTAAACTACTCACAAAAAGGTGGTGTACCTTAAAAAAATGTTCGACCTCTCCATCACCTAAATCATTGATACATTTTCTACCTCTCCCTGAACTAAATCGTTCTAATTTTTTACAGTAACTCAACTAAAGCCTATTCCCTCAAATGCTCTAGCAACTTCCTGCCTCTGCCTACAAGAATGTTCCGAAATCAAACCATGCCTGCCCTACTTTCAGCATGTTTGTCCAAACTTGCTGAAACTCCTTGTCCGAATCCCGGATAAAGTTTGGGATGGCTATTGGGTTATTCTACCGAAACACCCAATATTCAGGTGATTAATTATTTGGCTAAATAAGTTTGTATTGGCTTAATACTTTCAAAACCCACTGTTGTCACATACAAAGCTATCACCCATTAAAGAAACTTGCAGATAACTCTCTTACACAACTGTATGCCACCTTTATGAGAAAAAAAACATTGCATGTGTTACCCAATTCTTGTACTCCCATCGCCACAAAGTTACCAAGCTACACATGAATTAGTAATACCTTACACAAACACATCATAATCCTGTGGAGGAAAAAACAGAAACCTGTGACAAGTTAATAAACCACCAACCTTGCAAAATACATCTGATAAAATTATACACAAGCAACCTTAAGGCTATTAGTGCCAGAGGCAGGTAGCGGACCAATCAGAATGTTCAGAACATGGCCAGCCAGTAGAAGTCTTGTTCTGAGCTTGCTGAGAGTTTCTGCCCACCTCCCAAAATATTTACTTAAAGAAAATGTACTTGTCGGCTCTGTTGTTGGGCTCCTTGCTGTCGCGCATGATTTATCCACCCTTTTTTCTGCCACCATAGAGAGAGAAAATTGCTCTTTTTAAGATCTCCCTGTTCTCTTTCCATGGTGGCCATCTTGTTTTGTAGATTTGTTTTGGAAATCAGCTAAGCGTGGGCTGTCACCTTGGGATGTAAGGCCATTATCAGATGATACAGCCTGCACCCCAGATAATTATCACCAGAGTAAAAACGTTTATGTTTCTGCAGTTTCAAATGGAAATTCATCAGGCTCCAATCTCTCATAAGGGGCCTCCACACAAGTGGGTGGTAAATCCACCAGGATGCCGCCCAATGCAATTAGTGTTACCGCAACTTGGTCCAGCGCTATTGGCGCCGGATCACAAGTTGCAGTACCGCAGTAAATCATCATTTATTTTGAGTCCATGGGACTCAATGGGGCATTTTTGGCGCAATTACTGTGCCAGTAATTGTGCTGAGGTAATTGCGCCGAAAATGGGCAGAAAGTTGGTGCATTTGGTGAATGCTATGAGGTTCACCCAAACTCTGGATTGGGCGGAGTGGTAATGCGGCATTAATAGCGTTACCAGCACATTTCTACTGCTCTGCCCAACCCCTGATGAGGCCCAAAGTCTGCTGTGTGGATATAAACGTTCAGGTCCTCTTTTTGGCCTCAGCCGCTACTCAACTCATGCCAAACCCCTTAAACACCTACAGTAAAAGAAGGAGTCGTACTACCGAACTCTAACCCAGCAGCCTCGTGCACCCAACACAACCCATTATCCCACATTGCTACAAGAGAGCACTTGCAAAGCTGAAATTCTGTCTCCATCGTCTTTTTTTATTAGAGCTATTTTTTTCTGTAATTACAGAACATGGCTAAAACATTTGCAAGAACTATGAAAACCTCTGGTATTCTATTTATTTTGCTTCCTGTTCCCAGCCTGAGCTCATAATATGCTGGCAGTGTTCCTGAAGCGTTTCATTGCCATAATGCATAAGAGGAGCTATTGTTTGAGGAAGCTATGAAGAAACAAGAAGTCTTTTTTTCTGGGAATTATTGCCATTTAAAGCATTTTCTGATCATAACTCTGCCCTGTGTGTAGTGACACAAGCAGACAGTGGGAGCTCACAGTTATAACTCCCTTTTCCATGCACGGCTTGCTCTCACAGTTTTTGAAATTTCTAATTCTGTTAATCGCAGGATTTGTTGTTCCCCAGCACAACACTACTTTTGTAGCAATCTCGGTCGCCTGAAGATCTTTGCATTGTGAACATTAACCAACAGCCATGGTACAGGACAACCATGCAAATGGTCCAGTAAATAAAATAGGCCCATTGGGCAATTCATATTGAAAGGCAATTTTGCTCAATCCTTAAATCCCTTGGTTTGAAGTCTAACTTAGTAGGACCTTCCCAGCCGACTGTCTCAAACCTTAAGTTGCGCTGTTCGGTGTGATGCCACTGGCTTCTGGTTTAGATTGGTTTGAGGTCTTATTTCATCAATTACATCAATGCGGTAGTACCTCTCACCAGCTTTAGTTTCACTTTTCTACAGATAGGTCCTCACCTGCATATGTTGGGTTGCATGGGGGATCCATGGTGTAATATTGACTCTTTACACAGGTCTTGTCTCCGAGCAATGATACTTATAGAAGCTAGAGAGGCTTCCAACCAAGAGTCACTTGTGAAGGTTGAAGGAAATTAATTATATGCCGGGTCATCTAGTGGCACCAGTGATGACTAACCGGCGAATGAGCATGTCATATATTAATATGGGCGAGAGATTCTCATATTAGAAGTAAGGGGCAATCAGTCACCCAACTACAAAAGCGTTTTTATCCGCTAGTGACAGTGTGCGGTTTGCAACTGGATCCGTGTCTCTCCTCTCTCCTTGTTGTACACAAAATGGAGGTTGCAGGGGCTGATAGGCCATGCTTAATTTGTTGTGATGTTTGCCAGGCCTGAGCCCGATCATTAATTTCTGCCCACCGGTTCATATTGTCTCAGGCTCCGTTTCAATATAATGAATTGTGGCCATTTTATTTTTTACTGTCAGTTGTTCTTAGTCACACATCAAGCCACAACATTGTGAGCCACACCAGTGCTGCTGTGATAGTTAATCAGTTTCATGAATAATGGTTTATTCCAGCACTGTTCTAGACTGCCTAGCTCACTGGCAGCACTACTGCAGCATGGTGGGTGGCTCGAATGTGTGGTGCGGGTAGCAGCCATGCAGCCACGGTACCAGGTGCAGCTCGATATCTTAGCAGGCAGACGTGCACGCATATGCATTTGTGCAAGTGTCAGTATGACACTGGCCTTGCTGCACCTCTAAAGTGGGTGGCACACAGTGGGCCAATGCAGGGCATAGAGAATACTTGGGTCCTGCACTTCTTTATTTACAGATCAAGCACTGCTTATATGACACCGTCTTAGTTCATGTATTACAGTGCTGTGCCTAGTTATAGTTGTTGGTTTACAGTATGAGCACTTTACCGAATTCCCAAGCCTTGTTTAATGATTTCCTGTTATCTCTGGTTCTCACTGCTCTTTTATGGGTAACCACACCAGGCACACACAATATTTGGGCTTCTAGCTCAGGGGTACTTGATGATGGTTTCTGCCACTCTTATGCTTTTATGATGGTTCACCCAACAAGCCTGCAGAACCTAGTCATGTCATGGCTTTACCTTCGTGTGGTCAGCCTTCTACGCCCTGTTTTGTGAAGTGTTATTTTCGAGTTTTGAAGCACCGGAAACGTTGCTGGAGCAGGCCCTGATCCAAAACCTCCCAACACTTCTCTCCTCTTCTATATAATTTCCGTTAGACTGCCTCGACCCACCAAGCTCGGATCTGGGGGACTTCTTTGACTGTGACTCATACTCAAGCAGTTTAGCACCTTCACACAGCCAAAGCAGCCTGGTCTTACCTGCTAAGCAACTGCAAAATCTGGCCTAAGCTCACCTTTCACGATCTAGAACCTTGATTGCCACTCTTGCAGTCAGCAGGCTTCACTACTGTCCGAGTCTCCTTGCAGGCCTTTCCTTTTGCAGCTCTTGAAATAGTGCGCAACTATGCCATCCATATGTTCTTCATCCTCCCTTCCCTCCCTGCCCTCAATCACTGACCATTATCCCAGCATGGACTGGCTCTATATGCCACACCGATTCCCACAGGCTCCTTCTTCTGCCCCCCACCACCTAGATAACTCTATAACCTACTAAATCCCTTTCTCAAACTCAGTTATCTCTAGTCTTCAGCAATTTCTCTGTTCCTCACCCACTGTACACTGTCTCCTGCTTCAGCTCCTCCCTTTTTGGTCACTACCCTTTGGATAGTGCTGCTCCATAACATTTAAAACGTTACCTCTGTTCAGGGCATTACAATTGCACTTGAAAAGCACTTCCCATCCCTTGAAGGGGGGTATGTAGCCTATAGTAGTATTGCTCCCCCTACAATCTTCTCCCCCATCTCCAACTGTACTCGCCTTGCCCCCAAATAACCTGAAACAGGTTGGAGAAGAACTCTGGAACCACAGCACACCCTTTGCCTGGAGTGTCAGCTGTAGCGCTTTCCATACGTTATGGCTGCAAGGACTGGATGTATATATTAGCTTCACTTCCACACTTGTCCCAATTGTTAAGCTTATATCAGCTTTTCGACTTCGCACAATTCTTCAATTTCTGTTATCTCATAATTTCTGTACTTAATTGAATCCAGCATGAATTGCCTCTGTTTATATTATCACCTAAACTGTACATATGTCTAACTAAATCTTGAGACATTAATACACATATAAAACTGAGCCCTAGTGAGGTTCCTAAATACATACATGCGATAGACCTGCAGCCTATAACCAGATTTTCAAAAGCCAATGTGTTCGGTGACTTTTCAGTTAGAAAAGTCACGCCATTTTACTGTTGTGTGTTTGAGTTCTTCTTTTCCCTGCATGCCTAAAATCCTTCATAAGGAAGCTTAGGTGTGCTAATGGAATAGGCTCTTCTAACCACTTCCTGAAGAATACCAAGGGCGGTGAGGGTTCTACATGGGGTTGAGGAGGGAGGGCATTCCTCAATTTGTTCGACCAACAAGCTGGTCGAATTACATTTTGCCACATTGTTTTTACCTTTTCCTACTGCAAAAAAGATAGATGGTGGGTTGTGGCTAATTATATAGAAAGGCGGATGGGGATGTCTCCACCTGCATTTTGCAGTAACAAAAATATTGGAAAAAAGATGGGGCAAAATGTGATTCGACCAGTTAAAGTCGAAGTAATTTCATAGTTCCAGAGGGAGGGATACACAGTCATATTGAAGATCTTTCATCACATGAAGTTTGAAGAATGCTGGAGGACCAATAGGATTGAAGGCCCGAAAAGTAGAAACCAGAGATTTTCTGGTGCCTCACAACTTTTATACTAAGGGTCCTAGAATAACAAAAGTATGCAAATGTTTCAAGCAAAACAGTCAAATCACTAAGCATTCACAAAGAAATGGCAAACCACATTGTCACTCGTGTCTGTACATCACTAAACTCATGGTCATGATTAGATCAACCTGAACATTTGGCTCTTTGGACAGCCACTGTGGGGAAAAGGCCACAGAGCAGAACATATAGTTGATCTGTGGTTGCAGCTAGTCCAGACCATTCCCAAAGCATCTTCATAACCTTTTGACAATGACAGGAATTAAACAAATCTGGAAAATAAACTGCGCTGTTCAAAACAGTTAGCCCTAATCTGGTTTTTTACCAGGAGACTCTAGAAAAGCATATTAATGCTCGCTGCCATTTCCCCATGACATGTCCTGCTGCTGCGGGACATGAGCATCAAGCTCGGGTGATCAGAGCAATACAAGCCCACCTCACATTACAAAGGCTTAACAACTGGGACAGATTATTGAAGAACCTATCACCCCACTCTGTAGATCTATCCATGTTACACTGAAGAGTTTATGTTTTTGTTATAGATATCTCTCAAAGTATGCTTACTCTATTTAATGTCAGATGACGCAGGATGCACAATAGCTGCTATCTGCTGCAAGTAAAGGAGAAAAGGAAGATTTTCTGATTTCTCCTGAAAGTAGCCTTGATCATGATCAAGGGAGGTGGCTAAAGCAGCCGAGGAGATGCTGTATTTGGAACATCAGATGTGTCAGTACCCCGACAGAACCATACATAATCCAGCTTTGAGAGAATTATTTCTACAACAGCTGCCATCCATTTTGGTTAAGTAAAGAAGGGCAATACTCAAGTTAAACATAAACACATGTAAGGATCTAGCCATATCCACTGTCAAAACATTAGGGTCCACAGACAGGTCTCAAGGAATGCACACAGCCTAGTAAATTCGGAATAGAATGGATGAAATGGATAGAGTGGACGAAATGGACAAAGTGGACGAAATGGGCAGAGTGGACGAAATGGGTAGAATGGATGGAATGGATAAAGTGATGGAACCCTGTTCACGTGTCTAGTCTCGGACGTTCTAAAGATAACCATCATATCACATTGCTACGCTTACTCTCTACTATACACCATAATTCAACTAGAACACAGCTATACCCCTGATTAATTTGGCCTAGCTGTTCACATATGAACATGACCACATGAACACCTCATCACCCTAATAAAATGCAGCTAGCCAAGCACATTCCGGCATAGTTGCTCACATATGCATGCTTCAGGCCTGACACAGCCAGAGCCCAGTCTAGGTGTCCACCGACCAGACTGCACACATACAACTGATCTCTCCAGCACCACACCTATTGCTAGGATGCAGTTACCACCTGGCAATTACATCAGCTGCTCACATATCCGGTGCACCCACGCACCCTGTGACTCGATCTCTCTCTCTCTCTACTGACCAGAACTACGGTTCCAGAGGACGTTCAACCTACCAGTGCTTTGAGGCCATACCAATGATATATAGAGCGCTATATAAATGCCAAGTACCATAACATATAGGGATGGACACAGACCCAGAAAGCTTGCCCAAAGGAATATATAGCAGAAGACTGTATAATAAGTGGGAACAAATCACAAGCACCTCCATCTTGGACAGGTTTAGCTTTAATTATTGTCGGTGGCCCAAGACTCAATAAAGTTGAAGCACTCATTGATCCTAGCCGTGTTATCACTTATATTGGAATGGAGCCTAATTAGGATGCATGTTCTATCCACATCCTTTCAAATCTGTAAGCCATAAAAAAGCAGAAAATGACTGGTAGACACCATTTCTGAGCAAGAGGGAATGATGCATTTCCAAGTTCTTCCATCAAGATGGAAAACAGCAACCCGTTATTGAATGGAAATAGCTTTAACAATGACTAAATTGACATTTTAAGAAGTGTGGACACAAATGCAGACTAAAAGACATTGTTCAAGAGCAATATTTAAAGTAGATTTGAAAATCTTCTCTACATTCATTTAAAAGCACTTATTCAGTCATCTAATGCATGGCTGGTTTCATGTTCTTGTTAGACATTTTGGAAGTTAAACACAGATTCTACCATCCTCCACATGACATATATGCCCTCCCTCCCACTGTAAGGGGGAAAGGGCTTGCTCTGCTTACTTGGGCACATCATCAAGGGGCAACCCAACCCTCACACCAAGTGCAATATGAGGGAGTAGACACACATTCACTTTCTGTGACAAGACCCTTCATTTTAGTTTACTAAACCGAGTATTTAACATGGCAGCACCAAGTTGTCTATCCAGGTGTTTTGAATTGAACAATAGTTTGGAAAATGTCAATCGCTGCGAAGGAGTAGTGACATCATATCAACAAAAACACATACATGGATGTGGGTGTAGATCTACTTTCAGGAAACAGTATGAACAACTAAAATCAATCATATTGCACTAGGAATTCGGCTCATACTTTCAAGCTGTTGTATGTCGCTAATGGTGCAAATTGCACACATAATCATAAGCACTACTCTGAAGAAGGGGCTTTCCAGAAATCCCCAACCAACGGCGAGGATCACGCTGAACTAATCCCATGTGAGGATGAAATGGGAAAATCCCTGTGAGTCAGCTGGACAATATTTTAATTGAAGCTCACCAAAGTGAAAGAAAATAAGATATTATGCAACCATGGATTTGGCTGCTGTAGTGGTTCATAGGCTGCTTCAATGTAACATGTTTATGCTGTGAAACATTGCCCACCCCGCTCATTGCCGGACAAAACTAAACACCAAACTACTGAATGGACCTTCCTGCCCCAGCCACTTCCCTTAATTTCAAACCACTTGCAGCCTTAGGGCTGTTTATTTCTATTAGCTTCATATGTTTAATCACTGAGTATCTTTGGTCGTCATTCCCTAACAGGCCTCGGCTTCAAGGGTTACACTCAACAGTCTTCTGTATCACACCATTTATCAACTGTTCCACTGTGTCATCCCGGACCTACAGGTCCTCCTTTTTTGGATACTAGGGACACCTGGTCATCTTTCCCTTGCTGCCACACGCCTACAATCTCACAGCCCTTTAACTAGTTGGTTACCCAGAGTATTCATCGCTTGTGAAGGACAAGCGTACTCTGTACTGCCTAAACATCAGCACATGAAACTTCATTTACTCATCCACCAACCAAGTAAATCGACACACTAACAGATTGGCCACACCTCTTTATATATCTTTGGTCAAGCCTTAATAATTATAACGTTGATCCAGGCTATTGACTTTTAATCTGCAACTAATCTCTTTTAATGCCCTTTAACAATGAGATCCCCATATCCCGTGCAAAAGGAATCTCTCCAGAGGCATAATGAATAAGCCCAGAACCACCACCGTTGCAATTCTGAAATCTGATGGATGCAACGTTTTAAGTCACTCATAACCACTGTCATTGCTCTGGGCCTAACACATCTTTTTTCTGACTTCTGTGTCGTTAAAGATGGGGAAAGGAGATGCAAATCAGGCTTCGCACCAGTGCTGAGTAACTACTTTTTAGCCTTCAGACCCCATCATCATGGATCTAGGTTGACCATTGCATCCCTTGCTAAATGAATACCTTATTTGCAGATCCAGAAAACTGCATCCACACTGTCTACCGCAAGGTCGCTGCCCTGCTTGTTTTTCAAATAGGGTAAATCTAGGAAAACGGAGAGGTAGTCTAGCAGAGGATACCAGGGAGGTGAAATACAGTTAACTTCAAACCTTTCACTCTGTCCACATAGGCCCTATACTGTTGATAATCCCATGCACCCATGTCGAATACAGCCTCTGCTGTGTCACATTTTCACTTGAAGGCAGAGTGACCTGGCGTATATTCCACTTCAACATTTCTGAATGGGTTTTTCTGAAGCCATTTGTACACAAGTTATTTTAATTCACAGGTAGGTACCATACAAATGCCAAATCTGTTGACTTTGCCATTGCCTGCTGAGCTATAGTTTATAGATGGGTTTAGAGACATATGTCTTAGATACAATATCCCTCCACCACTGTTGGTTCATGATAGTTCAAATTAAAGCAATTGTGTTGTACTAAACAGATGTCTACATTAGTGCATGCATAGCCTTTTATTCAGGTTAACAAACATTGGCCATCATTACCAGTTCGCGGTATGAATGGCAGTAATTGTGCCAGGCAGAATTACCGTTACTGCTGAGCATCCCGGCGGAATGTCCACTGAAACATGAGTAGGTGGGAATGTGCACCACCCATCAGCAGTAACGATCATTCTGCTGGCAAAATTACCACCGAAAAACAGACCACCAACAGTTACTCTACCAATTTCCGGCAAGAATTCCTGTAACCATTGTATATTGGCAGAATTACAGAATGGCAATTATTCCAGTGGAATTACCGCTGAATGGGAAGTCATGACACAAACAGGAAGTACTCTGGCGGCCATGTTTAAAAACTCAATCCACTCTAAATCGCCATTAAGGAAGTTCCACCCACCCCCAGAAGACACAAAAAACATGTCAGGAGGCTAGGGAAAGGTGCCTAAAATGTGGCCCATGTAGAGGAGCTGTAGAGGTTACAAAACTGCAAAACAGCCCATCAGAGGAAGAATACCATCTGGGCTGAAATCAGGGACAAGGTGGTGGCTGTAGGAATGTTCCATGGGACAGTGAGGCCATGCGGAAGAGATGGAACAACCTGAAAGTCAGAGTCCGCACCCTCATCTCCAATCACTGTCGGGAGATAGCAGCCACTGGTGGAGGAACAGTGGCTCGGCTGCAGCCGACACCCTGGGAGGAGACTGTGAGAAGCATCCTCCACACGGCGGGCCTGGAGGGTGTGTGTTTGGCATAGGTCGAAGCCAGCAGCCAGGAACACCCCAGTGAGTACATGAGTGAATACTGGGTCCATTGCAAAACAACACCAATAAATAGCATGTTGACATACACAGACTTCCAAGCATCCAGCTGAGAGTAACCCAGACAACTTACAATCAATCAATGTGACACCACAGGGCAGTACATCAGTAGGCATGGATGGCGTGGACCCCCTTAAATACTCACCATGTAGAACAAAGAGGACATGATGTAGGACACATTCAACTACCATGGAACAGCAAGTATCATGGGCAATCACCCAATCCCATGTCACCTCGCCACCACCCCTTGCCAGCATGCTGATCACCCATGTAGAGACACATCAGCCAAACTGCTGGCACACACGTACAGTATGGCAATTAATCAAAACCATTAAATGTGTGTCTTAAAACATACAACTAGTGCAACAGTTCAGTAGCTGCAAGGCTTCCATGAAGATTGTGTCCCACCTAAAGTCACAATCTCACTGCTATAGCAATCAGGGCATCCATCAGCTGACAGTACAACAGGATATGCAAACAACAAATGGTCTGCAGTACATGGGCACACGTGACTTTGCACAGATGTGAAGCACATACCACCACAGTCCAAGCAAGGCACACATTCCCGACTCTCCATATGCACACACAACCATCAAGCCAGTAAAACATCAGACTGTCTGCCACATGAAGTAGGCCCTATGGGGCGATAGCACGCTTTGACCCCACACTACATAGAACACTGCATGCAAGCACAACCTATTAAAATCCATCAATGTGAGATTCCAAGATGGCCGCCGGCTGCGAGTAGACACGCCGACGGCAGCTCCTCACACCCAGGCCGTAGGCGTTGGAGGTTCCACCACCCCCTCACATTACTCGGGCCCTGGGACAGCAGCCTTGGACAGCAGAGTGGCAGAGGAGAGGTTCTGGACTGTTTTGGCCCCTGAGAAGACAGTGCGAGTCTATCAGTGTACAGGCGGTGCACAGATGCGCGCTGGCCACCCACGGCGGGGGGAGTGCGGCAGCCTGGGGCAGGCGACAAGGGCAGAGACGGGTCCCCGCCTCCCAGGGCGGGGACCCAGAAGAACATACCAGCCGGGCACTGGGGCCGGCACCAGGTGAGAGAGCGACACACACCTGCCGGCACCATTTCCTACATGAGCATGGCGGAGATGCAGGATCCCAGTAGCGCGTAGCTCGACTACGCAGGAGGGGTGCTTTCCAGCCTGGGCCAAGCGAAAGACGGGCGGGTGAGCGTCTTGCCTCTCACCCATCAGAGGAGTTGGTCCCACCAGTGTGCAGCAGTGTGGAGAGCAGGCAAGACTGAAGGCAGCAGGGCAGGCCCCGGGAGCGTAGTCGGGGCTACGGATGGACTACGGCGGCGGGGAGTGCAGGCCCTTGGGCCCGGCACTCCTCTGGGGCTCATCATTGGAGAGGCACAGTCCAACAGGCCCACTCTGAGGGGCGGCGGTGAACAGGGGAGAGGACTTAGCTTACTGGGGGATCTTGCCTCCCTAACAGAGACCTCCCCCAGGGGGACTGCGCGGCAAGGGGACACAAGATTTTTACCGGCTTAATCTACCCCGGCCCAGCAGGCAGGAGCAAAAGAATCATCTGGCAACTTTACCCACTAGCAGAGCCTGGCTATGAAAACTGGCCTGGGGGCACTGGGGCCTGGATCAATCCTGGGGCAGTCGAATACCCTCTAGGGGCGGCCCCGGGAAGCTGAGCAGGTACCAGAAGGACTGGTCATTTGAACAGCCCCCTGGGGCTGCGGTGGCTGGGTCACCCCCCTGGGGCTGTCTACTGGAGGGGGAGGCGGACGCTGTCACGAAGCATCGGTAGCCCGGTCAATAGTCCTGGATAGGAGGGGACCGCCCGCCCCGGAAGGAGCTTCAGGGCGAAGCAAGGGTTTCTGGGCACCTCTTATAGCGATGAGAGTCTCAAGACACTGCCCCAAAGACGGAAAGGGCCGCAGCTTGGGACCTATACTAATGTCTACTAGACACAGGCGGAAGTCGGGGAAGGCCAGTCAGTCCTCCAGAGAGCCCCAGGGAACACTTCCTACACTCTGGCCTGCTATGGAGAACAAGGACACCAAATAAACAGGCAGCGGCCACCCAGAGGAGAGGAGAAGCGCTGAGGCGGATGGGGCAGTGGTGCGGTTGACAAGGCAAGATCTTAAGGGGGAAATGTAAGACCTGAGGGATTCCCTGGCTTAAACCTTTCAAGATCAGTTCCAACTTATGAGGTCCGACCTAAATGTGGTGCTGGGTGAAATTCGACATGAAGTGGCTCAGCTAGGGGAAAGGACTGATCTACTGGAAAGGGGCCTCCAGGAGAACGAGAGGGACACTACGGCCAACAGCGAAGCCATAGATCGGATGGACACGGCGACGAGGAACATGGAGGCGAGACTCAAGGACTTGGAAAATAGATCCCGGAGGATCAACATACGGATCAAGGCGCTTCCAGAGACAGTGACGGATCGTCCTTTAAAGGAGGAATTCCAGCGCATATTTGCGGAACTCTTGGGCGAGGGTGTCCCGAGCGAGATATCTTTGGATAGGGCCCACAGAGTTGGCCGAGTACAGGGCGGTCCGAACGCCAGGCCCCGGGAAGTGGTGGTTGCCTTCACCAGATATGGTCAGAAAGAAGCAGTGCTGCGAGCAGCCAGACAAAGCGAACCTGTCCTTTATAAGGGGCAGGAAATGCGGCTGTTTCAGGATCTGGCCGCGAGCACACTCCTGAAAAGAAGGGTTATGGGCCCGGTCTTGCAGGAGTTGTCCAAAAAAGAAATAAAATACAGGTGGTCCTTCCCTTTTGGTTTAATTTTTGAGTGGGAGGGGATCCAGAAGCGGGTGACCACGCTCCAGAAGGAGAGAAGTAGGCCCTGGGAGTGGGCCACTGTGGTGAGCGAGGCAGGAGGAAGGAAATGCTGTGGGGTCCTACAGGGGGGGCTGAATGCACAGAGCCCCAGAGGTGAGGGAGGTCGGACTGCGGAGTGGGGATGGGTGACCCACCGGGGTAGTGCCTTGGAATTGCCTGGGGGTGGTGGACTCACAGGCTGTATGCTGAACCAGGGGAGGAGGAGTTAAACATGTTGGAACAAGTAAGGACGGGACTGTCCGGGGAGAGGGGGGAAGGAGGGTGGGGAGTGGGGGGGGGGGGAGGAGGAGGAGGTGTTCAAGCCCAAAGTTGGGGATTCAGGGCTGGGTGGGGCAGGGGGGGGAGGGGAAGGGGTTGGGGAAGGGGCCTTAAAGCTTAATTGTGATTGGTTGAGGAGGCGGGGGAGTAAGGGGGGGGCCAAGGAGAGGGATGGAAGGGCAGTTCGCAGGAGGTGTCATGATGCCCACTCCCGGGGAGCCGGTTCAAGCCCGGTGTCCCCGAAAGCAGACATCCAGTCCCCAAGGAAGGACCCAGCAACCCCATATAGGGGCCCTTTGGACAGTGTCCTGGCGCCTATGGCGCCAGGCTCATAAAAGACATCAGTCCTGGCGCCATGGGCGCCAGGCTCATTATGGGAATGCTTGGGTGCACTTACCTGATGCAGACCATGCTACAGGATCCCGGCCTCCTTGAGGCCTGAAAGGAACTACTTTACCTGTGGGACTAATTTACCATCCGGGCGTGGTCGGGGAAGGATACATACCTGATTGGAGGAAGGATACATACCTGGAACTTCTTCCAAGGCTATTTAAACCCCACCCGAACAGCCACACGTGCTTCGCGTTGTTCTGCATCTAGCAGCTGGACGCTCACCGTGTCTGCTCCTGCATCCTGACTTCTGCCACGCCTGCCAGCATCCTGGATCACCTTCAAAGGAAGAGAAGAAGAGAACAGAAGAAGGAAAAGTCCTTACCTGCTAAATCCGCATCCCGGAGACATCTCGCCGACAATCCTGAAAAGGAACACTTTAATTAAAAAGCTCATCGCATCGATCGCTGCAACGCCGCATTCCACTCACCTTTACAGGACGCCTCCATGTTCAGCAGCGATCATCCGGATTCGCAGTCACGCCCCAGCGCCTAGGGAGAAAAAGACCAGAACAAAAGGTGAGAGAGAGAAGGGAATAAGGAAAGCTAAATCTCCATGTTAAGACTTACCTGTTGATTCATTCCCTCTTCATTTCGGGTCCGCGCCGCATCCTGGCATTTCCGGACACCAGCCCCTAAGGGGAAAAAAAAAGACATCAGCGTTAATGAGCGAATGAAAAGACATTACCAAAAAAAATCCTCATTAAAGACTTACCTGATTTCTACAAGGACTTCACCTCTCATCTCGGGTCGGTGCCTGTTCCCCGGCATTCCGTATCCCGGCCCCTATGGGGAAAAAGACACTAGCATTAGTACATTTATGCATGGACACAAGGGGAACCTCTTATCAAAAAACTTACCTGGAAGCCAAGGAAGTTTGGTTCTCACCAATCCGAAAATCCAGTGAAGTAACTGGATACCAACGCGCCCCTGCATCAGAAGCAGGATGGAGAGCTCGTCCTTCCAGACCCTAAGGTGAGACGCTACGAGAAATCACAGAAGGGTTTCAAGGAGGGTGAGAGGGGAAAGCGGGAGGCCGATTGCATTACCCCGCAGACAGTTAATCCCCTATTTTTGCCTACAGAAGGATACTTCTGCGAGCCAGACAAGCCAGATTTGGGGGCCCGGTCCAGTCCGTCTTCCGAACCTTGCGCATCACAGTCGCGCGAACCAGGCCAGCGCCTCCGTGGGAGTCAGGTGAGCGTAACAGAACGCAAAGCCTACCTACAAATTCCCACCCAGGCGCTATGGAAAGTTCTGAGACTGATCAGTTGGCCCAATTACTGGGGGAATTACGGGCCGAAGTACATGCCGCTCGTCAAGAGACTAATGCCCTCAGGAGGGAATTAATAATATCAAAGGAAAGAACTGATGACCTGGCCAGACAGCTTTTGCAAGGTCAAGCTGGGCAAACTCCTCTACCCGGTTTCGGAGGGAACCCCGCTTCTGTGGTTTCCAGTAACCCTGTGCAGATTAATCTACCTGGAAACATGCCGCTGGCCCCACCCGAACGCTTTGCTGGGGACCCCAAACGATTCGCCGTATTCATGAATCAGTGTCGTTTGCACTTCTTATGCAGACCTGGGGCCTTCCCTAATGATCAGACCAAGGTAGCCTTTGTATCATCATATCTCAGCGGCTGCGCTGCCGATTGGTCAGTTCCACTAGTTACTCAAGATGACCCGATTCTCTGTGATTTTCAAAGGTTTCAAGCAAGCATGGAAAGGTTATTTGCTCGACACTCTCAGGGGTAGGCTCTGGATGACGAACTTCTATCCCTGCGACAGGGCAATCAGGACCTCCTATCCTATATTGCAACCTTTAATAGACTAATTGTGGAAACGGGATGGCCAGAGGATGAAAGAGTCACGTTGTTTTATCGAGGCCTTCGCGGAGAACTTAAAGATGTCTTGGCCCAAGTTGTAAATCCGCCCCAAGAATGCACAGAGTATATAGACTTAGTGGTCCAATTGGATCACAGACTTCAAAACAGAAAAGCAGATCGGTCCAGGTTTGAGACCCGGGTGTTGGTCAAGACCCATGCTAATCCCAAGGGAGTTGATGTCTCTGAGCCTATGCAAATTGGAGGGGTTAAAGGACCCTTAACTCAAAAGGAACGTGAAAGGAGGCGGCAGTTAAAATTATGTCTTTATTGTGTGAATTCTGGACACTTTCTACGAGATTGCCTGGCAAAACCGCCCCGAAAGGCGGTAGGAGCCACTGATAAAAACCATGAAGACTGTTTCAGGAAACGACTCTGCCCGACAAGTGTAGGGGTCCGCTTGCCGAGCTTGAAAACTAACTCTCAGACTTCGCATTTCATTGGGCCAATGGTTCTCGTAGATCCAGAACAGCCTAAGCGGTTGCATGCAATAAAGGCATATATCGATAGTGGGGCTATTGGAAACTATGTCGATCGTGAATTGGTCTCTAGGATTAACCTCCCTCTCCGTCCTAAAACCAGCAAAGATGTCATCACCACAGTCGATGGAACTGAAATTGCCCCTGGACCGGTAACACATTCCACTACTGAGGTGACTCTTATTGGTACCGACGGCCATCGGGAGGGTGTTGTGTTTGATGTAATCAAGGCTCCACAGTTTCAGGTTATTCTTGGAATCCCTTGGTTAGAGACACATAATCCTCGATTTGATTGGCGAGCTAAGAGAATAACCTTCCCGGATTGTACACAAACCTGCTACCCAGAAAACCTGAAGATTAATCTAGCATCTGTAACCTCTGCCTCCATGCAACTACCTCCGGAATACCAAGACTTTCAGGACGTCTTCCAAAAGGAACAGGTCAACACGTTACCTCCTCACAGATCGTACGATTGCCAAATCGATCTGGTGCCCGGTGCACAACCCCCTTGTAGCAGGATTTATGCCCTTACCGAACCTGAGAATCTGCATTTGAGACAATATTTGGATCAATACCTAGCTAATGGTTTTATTCGCCCGTCCAAGTCCCCGGCATCCTCGGCTTTGTTCTTCGTGCCCAAAAAAGAAGGCGACCTTAGAACTTGTATTGATTATCGCGCATTGAACCAGATAACGGTTAAAAACCGTTATCCTCTGCCTCTGATCCCTGAACTCCTTGACCAGGTGAAGGACGCTTGCATATACACCAAGTTAGATCTCCGGGGGGCTTATCATCTGGTACGAGTTAAAGAAGGCGACGAATGGAAAACTGCCTTCCGTACTAAATACGGGTTATTCGAGTACCAGGTGATGCCTTTCGGATTGTCTAACGCGCCGGCTGCCTTCCAATACTTCATGAATGATGTCCTTCGGGAACTCATCCATGTTTGTGTTGTCATATAGATCGATGACATTCTGGTGTACTCCTCTTCGGAATCTGATCACAGAAAACACGTCAGGGCAGTACTTGAAAAACTGCGCCAACACAAACTATTTGCTAAATTGGAGAAATGTGTTTTCCATACCACAGAAGTCGAGTTTCTAGGTTTCATCCTGACACCCAAAGGAGTCCGAATGGACTCAAGAAAAGTGGATGCCATCCTCAAATGGCCATCACCTAGCTCTGTAGAAGGGGTTCAAAGCATGCTCGGCTTTGCCAATTTCTATCGCAGGTTTATCCCGGAATTTTCACGCGTGGTACACCCATTACTGCACTCTTGAGGAAAAATAAACGTTTTGAATGGTCTGAAGAAGCCGAGCAGGCCTTTCAGGATTTAAAAGCTAAGTTTACCTCCGCACCTATATTGAAACACCCGCGTCCAGATCTCCCTTATGTCGTCGAGACTGGCGCATCCAGCCTAGCCATGGGAGCTGTCCTGTCCCAAAGAGATCCCGACACCAACCAACTGCATCCCGTAGCATTTTGGTCCAGAAAATTCTCGGCACCCGAGGTTAATTATGCAATCACGGACAAAGAACTGTTAGCCATTAAGTCTGCTTTTAAAGCCTGGCAGCATTATTTGCTTGGCGCTCGACATACCATCACAGTGATCACTGATCACCGGAATTTACAGTATTTGAAAACCGCCAAGGCTCAGTCATCACGGCAGCTCCGATGGGCTTTGTTTTTCGCTGAATTTGATTTCGTGATTACCTATCGACCTGGCTGCAAGAATGGCAAAGCAGACGCCTTATTCCGAATTGGAATGGGAGAATCTGATACAAACTCAGAACCAGTGCCAATAATTCCCTAACAGAGGATTCTAGGCATGACTTTGTTACAGACGCTTGAAGACATTCAAGCCAGAGTGAAACAACTCCTGGACCCTACAACCTTACAGGAATGGATACAAAAGGGATCAGACTTTACCATAGATAATGGTTTACCTTATTTCCAAGGACGCTTATTCCTGCCACATAAGGAATTACACGAACTAGTTATTTCCGGTTATCATGATACATTAATAGAGGGACACCCCGGTATTGCCAAGACAGAGGAAAAGGTGAAACGACAATTTTGGTGGCCCTCTTGGCGAAAATATGTTAAATCTTTTGTGATGTCCTGTGGTGTTTGCGCCCAAAATAAAAGTCAAAAGAAAAGACCAGCCGGTCTCCTTCAACCTCTAGATATACCACCAGCACCCTGGCACACCCTATCAATGGATTTTATTACAGACCTGCCTCCTTGTTCGGGGTACAATACTATTCTGGTAATTGTGGATTTGTTTTCCAAAATGGCCCACTTTATTCCTTTGAAAGGTTTACCTTCAGCTTCTGTCCTAGCCAAAGAATTCCTCGAAAATATTGTTCGGCTACATGGATTCCCATCTATACTAATCTCTGACCGGGGAAGCCAATTCATTTCCCACTTCTGGCGCAAATGTTGTCAAATGGCGCAGATCGACGTAAGATTATCGACCAGTCACCACCCTCAGCCCGATGGTCAGACCGAGAGGACAAATCAGACCCTTGAACAGTACTTACGGTGTATGTTACAGCAATCTGAAAGCAACTGGAAAGACATTGTTTGGATAGCCGAATACGCATATAATAATTCGGTACACTCTGGAACTGGCCACAGTCCTTTTTATACTTTGTTTGGGCATCACCCTCGAACCTCAAACCTTGACTCACCTCGGAATGCCTGCAGTAGAACATCTACATTCTACAATTACCCAAGCCTTCAAAGAGGCAGCTACGCATTTACAACAAGCCAAGAGAAAATACAAGGAGAATGCTGATCTACATCGGAGTGAAGCACCTCCGTATCAGATTGGGGATCAAGTGTGGTTAGCTACCAGACATTTACCACTCAAAGGGCCTCGAACTTTTAACCCAAAATATCTGGGACCTTATTCTATTACGGCAATAATTAACCCAGTGGCTGTTAAACTTGATTTACCAGCTAGTATGCGAATTCACCCTGTTTTTCATGTGTCACTTCTGAAACTAGTGGTACCCGGAACCCGACTACTCAAACCTCCAGAACCTATTCTAATAGATGGGGAGCACGAATTCGAAGTGAAGAACATTTTAGACTCAAAAATGTTTAGGTCAAAACTGTTCTACCTAATTGATTGGAAGGGGTACGGACCTCAGGAGAGGTCGTGGGAACCCAGCGACCATGTGCATGCACCTCGATTAGTCAGGAAATTCCACCAACTCTTCCCAGACAAACCAAAACCCCCGGAGGGAACAGCCTTGGGGGGGGGGGGGGGGGGGTTTTGGGGGGGGGGGGGGGGGGAGTGCTGTCATGATGCCCGCTCCCAGGGAGCCGGTTCAAGCCCGGCGTCCCCGAAAGCGGACATCCAGTCCCCAAGGAAGGACCCAGCAACCCCATATAGGGGCCCTTTGGACAGTGTCCTGGCGCCTATGGCGCCAGGCTCATAAAAGACATCAGTCCTGGCGCCATGGGCGCCAGGCTCATTATGGGAATGCTTGGGTGCACTTACCTGATGCAGACCATGCTGCAGGATCCCGGCCTCCTTGAGGCCTGAAAGGAACTACTTTACCTGTGGGACTAATTTACCATCCGGGCGTGGTCGGGGAAGGATACATACCTGGAACTTCTTCCAAGGCTATTTAAACCCCACCCGAACAGCCACGCGTGCTTCGCGTTGTTCTGCATCTAGCAGCTGGACGCTCACCGTGTCTGCTCCTGCATCCTGACTTCTGCCACGCCTGCCAGCATCCTGGATCACCTTCAAAGGAAGAGAAGTAGAGAACAGAAGGAGGAAAAGTCCTTACCTGCTAAATCCGCATCCCAGAGACATCTCGCCGACAATCCTGAAAAGGAAGACTTTAATTAAAAAGCTCATTGCGTCGATCGCTGCAGCGCCGCATTCCACTCACCTTACAGGGCGCCTCCATGTTCAGCAGCGATCATCCGGATTCGCAGTCACGCCCCAGCACATAGGGAGAAAAAGACCAGAACAAAAGGTGAGAGAGAGAATGGAATAAGGAAAGCTAAATCTCCATGTTAAGACTTACCCGTTGAATAATTCCCTCTTCATTTCGGGTCCGTGCCGCATCCTGGCATTTCCGGACCCTGGCCCCTAAGGGGAAAAAAAAGACATCAGCGTTAATGAGCGAATGAAAAGACATTACCAAAAAAATGCTCATTAAAGACTTACCTGATTTCTACAAGGACTTCACCTCTCATCTCGGGTCGGTGCCTGTTCCCCGGCATTCCGTACCCCGGCCCCTATGGGGAAAAAGACACTAGCATTAGTACATTTATGCATGGACACAAGGGGAACCTCTTATCAAAAAACTTACCTGGAAGCCAAGCAAGTTTGGTTCTCACCAATCCGAAAATCCAGTGAAGTAACTGGATACCAACGCGCCCCTGCATCAGAAGCAGGATGGAGAGCTCGTCCTTCCAGCCCCTAAGGTGAGACGCTACGAGAAATCACAGAAGGGTTTCAAGGAGAGTGAGAGGGGAAAGCGGGAGGCCGATTGCATTACCCCGCAGACAGTTAATCCCCTATTTTCGCCTACAGAAGGATACTTCTGCGAGCCAGACAAGCCAGATTTGGGGGCCCGGTCCAGTCCGTCTTCCGAACCCTGCGCATCACCTTAGAAGAGGTCACAGCAGCGTGAACCAGGCCAGCGCCTCCGTAAGGCGTCAGGTGAGCGTAACAGCAGGACATATTTTCACATCGATTTCAGGTGGCTAACCCATAATGTGAGAGGGTTAAATTCTCCCCTTAAGCGGGCTAAGTTAGAACAATTCACCCGTACGCATGCACCAGATGTTTTAGCCCTTCAGGAAACCCATCTGTTGCGGGAAGACCAGGGCCACCTACGTCTGAAGGGCTTCTCAAAAATTCTCTTTGCGTCAGGTCCCACAAAGAAAGGGGGGGGTGGCATTGGCTTTTAGGAGGGGTATTTTTTTTAGGGTTCATTTATCATGGTATGGGGGAGGGGGGGGGGGAGTACTTGGGTGCTATTTACACCATAGCTTCAGTTTACGGCCCAAATGTGGGACAGGACAAGTTTGCGAGGGAGATTTTGGGCATGCTAGAGGGGTTTGCGAGGGTACAGATCATCCTCATGGGGACCTCAATCTGGCCTGGGACAAGCGGTTGGATCGGACACAACATGCAGGCGGAGGGGGAGGGAGCAGTGGCCTCCCCGGAGTTGAAATAGCGGTTTCAGGGGGCAGGCCTTAGGGAGGTGTGGCGGGTGCTAAGAGAAGAGGAAGAAGGTTAGACGTTTCTTTCGGATGTGCACCGAACCCAATCTCGAATTGACTATATCTGGATCTCGGCTAGTCGGATGGGTGGGATAGAGCGGGTGGAGACCGGCCCCATGGGGATTGCCGACCACAAGGTTGAGTAGATGAAAATGCAGCTGGGAAGGCGGAAGCCAGGGGTTTGGAGCTGGCATTTGACCAGGGACCTTGTGAGGGACCAGGTGATCAGGGAAGAGATCGGCAAGAACATCAAAGCCTTCTTCGGAAGAAATAATGACACGGATACGAGCCTCAGGACAAGGTGGGATGCGTTTAAGGCTACTCTGAGAGGGGAACTAATTGCCCTGAAGGCAGAGAGGAACAGAAAACTGAGGCTGCTGGAAATCCAGCTGGAAGGGTAGGTGGAAGCAGCAAGAAAGAGGCTGAACGGGGACCCCACAAGGAAAACATATAGGGAGTATAGGTTGGCAGAGGGGCAACTGAGGATTCTGAGGACCAAAAAGGCAGAGGGTGCAATGTTAAGGGTCAGGCAGATGTTCTACGCAAAGGCCAATAAGGCGGATTCGCTCTTAGCGCACCTACTGAGGGGCAGCAGGGAACAAAACACGATCTCAGCCCTGAAGGATGAGAAGGGGGGAGAGACTTACCCGAACGGAAGAGATCAGGGAGAGGCTATCCAGGTTCTATGAAGCTTTGTACACATCTCAGGACCCGGCTACTCAGCGTCAGAAGAACTTCTTGGACGCTTTGACCCTCCCGCGCCTCTCTAGGGAAATTGGGGAAGATTTGGGACAGGCCATTACGGAGGATGAGGTGTGGGCCGCCATTACATCGCTACCCAGCAATAAAGCCCCGGGCCCTGATGGCTTCCCGATCTCCTTTTACAAAACCTACTCTGCCATACTGGCCCCATACCTTGCACAACTCTATAACTCTTTTGGCTCCTCAGGCTGTATCACTCCCTCCATGGAGGAGGCCAAAGTGACACTTATTCATAAGGTAGGCAAAGATCCAGAGGAAAGTACCTCCTATAGGCCAATAGATCTTATAAACTCTGACGCAAAAATGTACAATAAATTCCTGGCTAGGAGGCTGGAATCGTACATTTCAGAGCTGATCCATCAAGATCAGACAGGGTTCGTACAGGGCCGACAAACGGCTGACAACATTAGGCGTGTGGCTCACTTGATCGAGAAAGCCCTGAAGACCCCCACCCGGCGATTCTTTTAGCTTTGGATGCCGAGAGGGCGTTCGACCGGGTGGAGTGGCCCTTTCTCTTCCCAGTCATGGAATGGATGGGGTTGGGCACGGGATTCATTAGAATGGTGCAGGCGAATTACAGGGCCCCCCCACCTCACGTTTACAGGTGAACGGCGCGATGTCCCAACCCATCAGGCTCAGATGCAGTACCAAACAGGGGTGTCCCCTTTCCCCGCTTCTGTACGCTTTGTACCTGGAGCCCCTACTTGAGGCAATACGTGAGGCAGAGAACATCAAGGGCCTCTCTTTTGGGGGGATTCAGCATAAGGTGGCGGCATTCGCCGATGACATGCTGCTCACGCTGATGTCCCCAGGGGGGTCCACAGGGATCTATGTGATCACTGCACCCCCGTAACTGCGACGGGCAAAAATGGCGACACCAGTTACCGCGCGGGGCAGTGATCACATGGATCACTGCGCCTGCTTCCCCGGCCTACATTACCCCTGCCAACCCCCCCACTCTGCTCAACTTTAGGGCGGCAGATGCAGAAGTGTGCCACCCGCCCCCAGCGATCCCTGCAGCGTCAGCTCTTCCATGAGTTAGAGCTGACGCTGCAGGGTGCTTTTTTTTTCTTTTTTTTTTACGTGTCCCCCGCTTTCCGAAATGGTAAGCGGGGGACACCCCCGCAACCTCCGACCCCAGTTACTGCGCCCAGGTAGAGCAGAGGACACCTCCACAACCCCCGCTCTGCTTGGGCACAGTAAATGTCACCCTCATTTTGTGCGCCTCCAAAGTCGCAGTGACTGCGGGGGCGCACAAATGAAGGCGGCATTTTTGTACAATACCGTCCACAGAGGCGTGCATGGCTCTATTGTCCAAATTCGGGGAATCTCTGGTCTGCGGGTGAAATTGCAAAAGTCTGAAATAATGAATCTCTCGTTGAAGGGCGACGAGGCAAAGACCTTAAGAGTAGCCTCCCCATTTAAGTGGAGTCTGGGCGGAATACGCTACCTGGGGGTTAAGGTCACTCCTCAGCTGTCGGGTTGGTACGTGGCAAACTACACACCCATGCTAACGGCAATTAAAAAAAGACCTCAGGAAGTGGAGCTCCCTAAAGATATAGTGGTTGGGAAGAGGTGCGGTGCTCAAGATGGTGGTCCTTCCACTGTTGCTCTATCTATTTCAGGCAATCCCGTTGACTGTCCCAACGCCTTTCTTCAAGGAATTAGACAAAGTAGTTAAAGAATTTATTTGGGAGGGGCAGGACACAGCGGTTGGCGAAACGGCTATTGGTAGCTTCTAAGGGAGTGTGGGGGACTAGCCTTACTGACCTTTTGACGCTACTACGAGGCCGCACAGCTCAGGGTAATTTGGGAATGGTTTTCTGCGGAGTATGACAAGCATTGGGTCAAGATGGACAGAGCTGTGGCTCGGCACCACCTAGGAGAGGTACTTTGGCTCCCGCGCAAGTTGAGACCGGCGCATCTATATTTGAGTAACATAACAAAGGGGTTGGTTGATATCTGGGACAGGGCAGTGGATACTCTCGGGATTACTACCTTCCCGTCGCCGTTCACCCCCACCTTTATTCCATTCCTGTTGTCAAAAGGTGCACCAAGGTATCTAGAGTTCCTGGCAATATCTTCTGGGTTTCTGCAAGGCAAACATCTCCATCTCATAGCAGCCTAGCCTTTCTTAGTAATATAATGCCCTAACTATGAACGGGGATATGTTTTTTTCTTTTTCTGCATTCACTTCACCATACATTACTTTGTCACTTTTACCTTTTCTTACCTTTACTTGGTCTGTCTTTACCTTCTACACTACAGTAGATACTGCATGTTCTACACCTTCTTTTCTAACCCAATATTTTCCCCCACCACTCCCTTACCCCAACCCCAACCTTACAGCAAACCTTAACTGTATCCCTTTCCTTAAGCTTAAGCTTAAGGAAAGGTTAACCCTAACCTTTCCCCAACCCCTCCACCCCAAACCCTTTCCTTAACCCCCACCCTTAACATCTAACCCTAAAGAAAATCCATCCTGTTATCTTAACTCTTAACTTGATCTTTGCCTTAAAGTCCCTCATCTTCTAAAATAAACTGCCATTGCTGGATCAGGCCCTATCTTTAAATCAAACACTAAAGTTAACTCTTATGCTACCCTGATCCTAGTTCTAACTCTGATCCAAGCTCTACCCAAAACCTAAGCTTGTTGATTTGAAGATGCAGCTATAAATTTACAACAAAAGTAAATGTACGAAGAAGTGAATGTCGGAGAGGAAATTAAAGAAATAGCTTTGTGGGTGAAGTAAAGGGGAATACCATATGATGAATTAAAATAACCAGGTTTTCAAGTATTTTCTGAATTATTTATGGTTACAGAAAGATTTGAAGTGAGATTGTAGTTTAGTCTACAAAGATGGTGCCAGATAAGTAAAAGTCTTAGTTACTTTCCTGTAACTGTATTTCTCCAGCATTGGTATCTTTCATGGATTCACATGCTTGAATAGTCCCCGTCATCAGACTGGGAATCCTCAGTAAATTAAATAATAATAATATAAAAACTTTTTCCTTTAGGAAAGAAGCTACACTCATAGAGCCTGCCAGAGAAATATATGTGGGGTGGTGGAACAGACCAGAGTTAAAGTTGAGGAACAAAAGGCTGCTCCTGTCTTAAGAGAATTGAAGCACTGCTTGTCTTACCGCTGATTCCCTTCTGTTGTCTTCTTCAAAGCAGTAATTCAGGCAAACGTGTCGAGAGTGTTCCAGGTGGCTGCCCGGCAGATGTCCTTCGGAAACACTTCTGCCTGGAACACTGTTGAGGTCGCTCTCGCGGAGTGTGCCATGGGCATGGCTGACAGAGGGTTATTTGGTTATTTCCGATTTCCTGACAGTGAGTAATGCAACTGGAAACCCAGCTTGCCAGACCTTGTTTTCATATGCATTGACCCTTGGTTCGCCCTGCAAAGACGACAAAAAGTATTTTGGAGGTCCGGAAATCCTTTGTTCTTTCTATGTAGAACTTAAGTGTTCTCGCCACATCTAGTGAATGTAGTGTCCATTCTGCTGTGGTTGAGTGGTTGCCAAAGAAAGTGGGCAAAACGATTCTTTCCGCTAAAATGGATTCAGATATGATCTTTGGAATTAATTTAGGGTGACATTGAAGAATTACCCTATCCCTGTGAAAGTTGGTGAAAAGTGCCTCCGTGCACAATGCTTGTAGCTTTTCGATGCACCTGGCTCAGGTGATAGCCACCAAGAAGGCTGCTTTCCACGATAAGAACTTTGTGTCGCACCTGTGAATAGGTTCATAGGGCGCTCTCATTAGCGTGGCTAAGATTGTGTTAAGACTCCAGGCGGGAGAAATTTTCTTTTGCCTAGGAAAGGAGCGCATAAGCCCTTTAATGAAGGCTTTGACCGCCGGGTGTGCCACTGTGGTGTATGGATGCTTAAAACTTCCTCTGGCTGTGGAAAAGGCTTGTCGATGATGTCTGGTGGAGTGGAGTCAATCGACAATGATGTTTGCTCAGTGTCTGGGAGCTTGTTGACGCTTCCTCCGTCGACGAGGATGGGTCCTTCATCGACGACTGTTTGGCGAGTGCTTCGGCGAGTGCTTCATAGATGAGGAGGTCCTTGTCGACGATGTTTTCGTCGGAGCGTGCTTTTCGCTTGCATCCTTCGTGGACGGGTACTTTGTCGATGATTCTTTCGGCAACAATGTCTTTGTCGACAAGGGGGTTGGTTCGATGGTGGATGATGATCTATCCGTCGACGACGGGACCGTTTTAGTAGACGGTGAGACTAGTTTAGTTGTGGACAGTGTCCTCGTGGATGGCCACTTTGCCAACAAAGGAGAAGTGGAGAAACGTTTAACTTTGTGTAGTTCTCCTTCCAGCAGACCTTCAGAGATTCTTACAGGTTCAGTTGAGGATTTCCCACTCCTCTTCTTGCCATTGGGTGGCGGAGAGTGTGCTCTGTCCACTGAAGAAGATCTTCTTTTTGGAGCTTGCTTCTCAGGTTGCCTGGAGGAAATTGAGGGTGCAGTTTTGATAGATTCCTCATGAGATGACATCTGTCTGCTCTCCAGGTGAAGTAATAGCCTCCTGTGCCTGTCTTCGTGAGTATTCTTGGAAATGTCTGGAAGTAATGTGAGTAAAGGCAATAGATGCAGAGTTTGTGTGGATCTCTGATGAAGATTACCTTTTTACCACACTTGGAGCAGTCCCTGAAAAGGGAGGTCTTCTCCTTGACAGTGTGTACTTGGGTCTCAGACAAGAGGTGAAAGTAGGCGGCCTAGAAACAACGTTTTTAGGTGGCAAAAGGCGGTAACCTGAGCCCAAAAGATTAAGCCAGGAAGCTCCAGTGATAGGGAAGCTAAAAAAGCTTAATGTATGACAGAAATGTGTAGAATTAGTTGAAAAAAATCGAAGTAGCCCAGAGAGCTGAAGAGGATTCCCCTGTTCATTAAGATATGGTGAGGAATCTGAAGATGGCTGACTGGGGTGGTACCTATGCCCTGCCACCTCATTGGTTGGGGCCTAAAAGGACCATAGGAGGTGGAGGGACTACACAAGTGGAGGGATACACAGGCCCTATGGGGCTCTAGGAGTGTAGCTTTTTTGATAAAGGGAAACGTTTTTATATTATTATTTAATTTACTGAAGATTCCCAGTCTGACAATGGGGAATATTCAAGCATGTAAATCTATGAAAGATTCAGTGCTGGAGAAGCATGCTTGCCCGAGTGGCACTTCAAAATCCTAGGCTTTATCGTAAAAGATTCAGAGGATGATCTCAATGATTGTTCTGGTTGATATCTTATTACCTGGGAAGAAATGAATGGCAATCCATTCCCAGAGAATGCCTGATGGGCAGCACATACAATCTTAAAATGAGTTCCGATTTCAAACGTTAGCCAGAGCAGGGATCTAATCACAGGTGCAATATGTTCACAAAGAGTCTTGATAAGGAGGCTTGTTGCTGCATTTTGAAGACCCTGTCATTTATTAAGAATAATTGTGATCAAACCAAATTACGTTTGAGTAATCTAGATGTTAGAGAATCAAGGCGGTTATTGCCTGGGCTCTGCAAGATTGTTCCAAATAAGGGCATAGCTTCTTAATCAACCACAGATATATACCAACTTCTACCACCTGGTTGACCTCTGACCCCAAAATAAGCACCTGGTCAACCATCAATCCCAGCCTTTTGACTGAGCTCACTGAGGAGAGGTAGGGGCCTAAGGATGTAGGACAAAAATATGCTAAATCCATTTTACATGAGCCTGTAACCAGGGTTTCATTTTTAGATGGATTTATTTTAGCAGGTTGATCCTCATCCCGCAAGCACTTGATACAAATTTTTGAAGGATGACCTCAGATTAATGATATCCACATCTGCTGAGACCTCCTCAATATTCAGCATACTTTAATAAGAAAAACCTGTAGGGTCAAATTATGTCTTCTAGAGGGCAGAGGTAGATATTAAAACGTATTTTTAGACAAAGCCGACACCTGTGGGACACTGCAAGTACAGTTGGACAGAGCCAAGCAAAAGAGAGGCAGGGAAACGCATGGTTGGCGATCTTGTTGGAAAGACCAAATTCAACCACCACCACCACCACCCCATGGCCAATTCTCTCAGTCTGGCAATTAAAATAGCATGACTTACAGTGATGAATGCTGCAGATAAGCTTACCAATACACTAGATTGACCTTAATGCATCTAGAACAGTTAACATCACTGACTCAGTGCTCCCACCTGGACAAACTCTAGCCCGTAAGTAGTCAAGTACATGATTTTCTTTCACAAACGTTTATTATGTGCCATTACCACCTTCTCTAATGGCCTTCGTAGGTAAGGCAAGTTTGAGATAGGGTGGTAGCTGTTGGGCTCTACTGGGTTTCAAAATGAGTGTAAGGACTGCTTTTTCCCCATTTAGTGGGCACCAGACATTCACTGAAGGAGGCTTGAATAAAATCTGTGATTTTGTAAAGTAAGTGGGTGTTGTTAAAACAGTTGTCAACAGTTCAAGTTGAGAGCCTGAGTTCTTACTGGATGCTCTTAAAACCAACGTGTTTTCTTGCTATGAAGGTTTAACAGAATCAATGTCATTGAGGTTCCATTGCTGGTGCGCATTGTTATACTGGACTATAGGGTTCATTGTGATAATGTCCCCGCAAAAATGTCACCATGCAAGAATGGCGCTGTTTTGTTTGCAGCGACATTGTCATATGGAACCTGTGGGGGACACCCCTGTAACCCCCACATTTTTTTAAAACGGAATTGGGGACACCCCTGCTCCCATTTACCCCATATATTGTCCCCATAAATAATGTCGCATATGCAATTTTCCAGCAACTATATGTATGGCAACATTATTTATGCGGAGTCTGGATTATCTGCATTTTGTTCTTGCTAATTTCCTCATATATATTTAGGATTTCAATTTCGAAACGAGTGGCCTGAGCCAAGTGCAGAATGCCACACTTGACTCAGTGGCTGAGCTGGATGCAAAGTGGCTTTTTTGCAATGACTGACAATTTTAAAGAGGGTCTTTTATCTTCACATTTATACCCACCTGTCAGAAACCCACTGCTGACCCTAATAATACCTTTTCTTATAGAGCCGACATTCCTACACCACCCCTCCAAAGTCCTTGAGAGGGTGGTCTTCAGCCATATTGTTGAACACCTTGAGTTATACACATTATGTGAAACCCTCCAATTAGGTTTCCACTGAAATTGCTCTCACCCAGGTCTCCAGCTTTCTCACCACTGCTCATCACTTGCACCTCTTTACTTTATTCTACTTGATCTCTCTGCAGCCTTTGACACAGTGGGTTATCCCCCTTTCCTTCAAAAGGCACAACACTTAAATGGGTAGCCTCCTAGCTCTCCTTCTCCATTCCTTCAAACTTCAAATCCTAACCAGCAACTCAACCTTTGGGCATTTCCCAAATCTCAGTCCTGTGCTGACTCCTCTTCACATTCTACATCTCCTCCCTGGGTAATCTCATGCCTTCCTTTCGGCATCCACTACCACTTTTTTGCCAGTGATATCTCCATATACTCCTACGTCCCGTCCCCTTTCCTCCATAATTGTGGGACATTCTGTCCATCTGGGCGGGACCGGAGCACTTTTTAAGCATCAAAAAATTAACTTGTGTGCTCATTTTTACACGGGGCCACCGCACGTGACCGCAGCCCCGCCTTCCTGAGCTCTGCCCCGCGTATTGCCCTTCAGTCCTTTTCTCTGCGCAGTCAGACGAACTTTTTCTTCATACCTGTCCGCCATTGCGGCTTATCTGTCTAAAGACAGTTGCTCTTTTTCACTGGCAAACCCAGTCATCAAGAGACATTTTGCAGGCGTTCTGCATCTCTTTCCACCATTTAGGCCTCCTCACCCAAAATGGGATCTGAATGTAGTCCTCGCTGTCTTGTGTCATAAGTCTTTTAAACCGATGGCCACTACCGAGCTCAAGGACCTTTCTTGGAAAGTGGCCTTCTTGATTGCAGTAACATCTGCTAGAAGACTAGGTGAGCTTCAAGATCTCTGTCAAAACATCTGTTCCTAACTTTCCACAAGGATAAGGTTGTCCTTCGCACTCATCCTTCTTTCCTTGCCAAAGTTGTCTTTGAATTCCACTTAAACCAGTCAATATCCTTAACGGTTTTCTTTCTGAACCAGGTCTCCGATCCTGAGAGGGTTTTACACAACCTAGACATCAGACGAGCTCTGAAGTTTTACCTGGACAGAACAAGTGAACTTAGAACTTCTTCACAACTCTTTGTTACGTTTGGTGACCCAAATGGGAAACCTGCCTCAAAAGCGTCCATCTCTTGTTGGATAGCTTCCTATATCTCTGAGGCCTACAAAATTCAACGCATTCAGACCCCAAAGAGCATTCATGCGCATTTGGTCCATGGCAAAGCGGCTGCTGTTGCCTTCCAAAAATACGTCCCTTGGGAGCCCATAGCCAAGGCTGCTACGTGGGCTTCCCCTTCGGCTTTTTGCAGACATTATTGTCTTGACCTGAGCTCCCGGGTTGATGGCCATTTCAGCCAGGCAGTTCTTCGGAATTTGTTCCAATAAGGGAAATTTCTATCCTCCCGTTTTCCTTTGGTGAGTGCTTGGGAATCTCCCGCAAGTATGGAGGAAAGGGGACGGGACGTAGGAGTATCACAGAGTTACTCACCATAGTGACTACCTTACTCCTAATCCATAGTCCTCTTTCCTCCATACGCCCTCCTGACGTCCCCTCTAATAACTATCCTCTATTTTACTAAATGGTCCTGGACCTGGTGATAGAAAAGGACTGAAGGGCAATGAAGGACAAAAAAGTTAATTCTTTGATGCTTAAAAAGTGCTCCGGTCCCGTCCTGGTGGACGGAATGTCCCACAGGTATGGAGGAAAGGGGACTATGAACTAGGAGTAAGATGGTCGCTCCTGTGAGTAACTTTGTCAATTTTTCTCCTTTCTCTCCTTCACCGGATAGCCATGACCACACCACCAGCTGCCTCTCCTCCATACAGCACTGAATTGCTCTATGGTGCTGGATATTAAACTCCTCCATGATGGAAGTCATCTTTGTCCCTGCCTCCAATGCTAAGCATACTATCCTGTGTCATAAAGCCTTTCATCCTGATCTGCTCACATCTTCATCCATGGCTCACATCCTTGGGGCTCTATTTGACACCGACATTAAACTCTCTAATTTATCACTAACACCGCAGCAAAGATTAACCTTCTCAACATATGGAAAATCCGCTTTTAACCGACTCAACAATATGCTAAAACCCTGATCTCCAAAGGTACTCAGGAAAACAGAGGTCTGCTCAGGCCAACTTGCCTTAAACTTCTCAACTTTGCTACATGTACCCTTTACAACTTACCCTGCTCCTCATTCCACCTCTTCTTTCTAACACCATGCTGCATGGCTCTCCAGAATATATTGCTCCCTCTTCAACTGCCTACATCTGTCTTCACATCTATCTATAGGCTTTCCCAAACTCCTTGCTGACTCCATGCCTCTCTACTTTGCATCTTGGGCTTGGCACTCTTCTTCTCTCCTGAACCCAACTATCCCCAACTGTTTCCTGCTTCCTCACATTCTCTCCTTCACTGGCATGCTCTTCTCCAGACAGACACCAGGGATGGTTTGTAGCTTGTTTTTAAGGGAGTAAGGTGTGCCTGGGAAGCCTGCTTTCACAAAGAAAATATCAACACCCCAGAAAGAGGACCGGGGTGCTAATAGCAATAACCTCCATGTTGGCAGGGGCAGTAATGTCCTGGGTCATGCTGAGGCCCTCACTTAGCTCATGCAGGTGGGCAATTACTACCCACCATCTAATGCAGGGTTGTTCCTTGTATCCTATTTATGTCTGCACCTTACTCACTCTCCAACTTCTCAAGTTCAGCTTACCTCCTCCCCCACCTGGTACAGCAGGACCCTTATTGAAATATTGTACAGGCAGAGGGAAACCCTTGGTAGCATGGCCTCTGTAATATATCCTCAGTATGCCATTGATAATAGAATGTGCATGCTGATCTCAAAATAAATACAAGGTATGGCTCATCTTAAATATCATTCAAAGATAACAACTAAAAACATACTTGCAACTGCATTGGCTCTCAGTCAAGGCAATAGCTAATTTTAAGATGCTTTGCCTTTCAAACAGCTCCAGCAGGAGGGAGTGTCACAACTCTCTTCACCCAGACTGGAGCCAGCTGATTTTTACTAAATTAATCCTTTGGCTGCAACTACACAAAATATGTCACATGTGCGTTGTCCTGTTGTGCTTAGACCGGAGCTTAGCAACAGGTCACCAAAGGGTATCAGAATAGTCTTTGCGAAGCATCAAGACAACGGGCCTCACTACAAGTTGGCCAGTGCGGTAATAACGTGCTAGTAATAACATTTACCAGCACGGTATCGCACCGACCAACTACAAGTTTGCCGGTGGTGCCCCTGGAGCTAAGCGAGGCACCTTACTGGCAAACATCACTGGTAATACCAGCAAATCCCCCCCCCATGAAGTCCAATGGTACTCCATCGAATGGGGATTTACACCCGTTGCTGGCACTTGTAATCCGGCAGTTCTACCACCGGACTGAGTGCCGGTAACAGTAATACAGTTGGCCAGTATCCTGGCATATTTACAGCCAAACTTGTAATGAGGCCCATTTTCTTCTGGAGAAGAAACAACGGACTATTACCGTAATCATACTCTCAATTCACAAACCAAACTTTTTTGCTGCTACAGCTCAAACTAGGAGGTGGTTAAGATGGCAGGCATGTAACACATAGGCAAAAGCAACATAACATCAATTGGGGAGCGAATACTTTTAACACACAAAGTGGTGCATGATGGTAAATGGATTTATGGGCCAAACATAGTGTCTTAAAGGCAATGTGCTGTTTTGCTTACAAACAACAGGGAGACCAAGCATCAGTGAATTGTCAGTCATCTTCGAACCAAGGATCATCCAAGTGCATAGTTCTGGACCCTTCTCAGTTTTATTAGTGATCGTTAGAATGACCAGCTTATAAGCCGTTGCAGTAGTCAAGACAACTGCCAACACTGTGGCAATTCTTTGAGAAGTCAAAAGAAGGGGGAAGGATACTTTCCAAGTATTATTTAATAGTAAAGTGACTTTGTGATGGCATGAACTTGTTGGATGAAGGAGAAAGCTCGCCGTTAAAAATGTCTCCCGAGTTGCTTCGAGTGTTCCAGCGTGCTTTCTGCCCTAAATCAGCTGATCATGAGAAAGGTAGGCTGCTCAGGTAGGAGAGCTCCTCGACAAGGTGTCAATTTTGGAGGTGTTTGGCAGACTTTCAGTGATGAACATGGGAAACCATCAGTAGGAGTTGGAGATGTAGCTTTGTATCATTGTCATACATAGGACAGGTAATGTTGTATCCATTAAGATGATATGCTGGTGTAGCCAAGATGTTGCCACCCTTGAGGCACCCAACAGTTAAATGAGTTTGCTGGAGATAGGCAGGGACCCAAGTTTGCCCTGACAAGTGTGGTGTATGAGAAGTGAATTAAACCATTTCAGAGCTGAACCATCCAGATAAATGTTTACCTTCAGTCGGCTGAGCTGGATTGAGTGATCCACCATACTAAATGCTGCGGTCAACACTAGCAGGATCGATGCACAGGAGAAGTATTGCTCTCAAGCCAATAGTTTCAAATATCTTGATGGGTGGGTTCAGTGCCTTTCTGGGCAGGACTTTAAGTGGCATGTGAAAACAAGCCATGTCTTGTCCTAACAGCGCGGGTCACCTGCAGCTCATTAGGCCATGAGCCTTAACAAGGCCTGGCTTAGTAGCCGAATGGGCTGCAGGCAGCACCGACTTGGGTATACAAGTCACTTACTCCTAGAAAAGGACCCTACTTTAGATATTCAGGGTAACTTCAATACCATACTTCAGCATGCTTTAGACATGGACTGGATCACTGGAAAAACCAAGTCTTATCTCACTGTGCGATACCCCAGGGTGCCTACTTTTTATTTATTACTGAAGGTCAATATACATCACACTCACGCTCCCGGCAGACCTATTGTGGCAGCAACGAATGGCCTCTTACAACCTATCTATTGGTACGTATATTGATTTCTTTGTACAGAAAACCCAGACCTATATTAAGGATACTATCCATTTCCTTCCACTTCTAGAACAAGTTTGGTTACAACCAGAAGACACCAATAGATGTCAATACCCTGTACACAAGTATACCGCATACTTTAAGCTAAGAAGCTGTAGAATGGATCTTATTACAAGATGGACAGCTTGGTGTAGCAAAATAATTCATTATGATTCTGCTTGACTTCTCATCACAAAACTCTTTATAATCAAGTAGCAATACTATTTTACTATTTACAGACATCCAGCAAAACAATGGGATACACTTTCGCTCCTGTGTATGCCAACGGTTCTATGTACAGATTTGAGATGCAACATATATTAGACCATCCACTGTAGCATAAATACTTTAAATTGTGGGATCATTGGTGACATTTTTTCTATGTGGCACAGTTCCCTGCCTTTGTTACTTCATTTCTTTACAGTATATAAATGAGATTGGCAAACCGCACGTGCATTTCTTGGATATTGGGACGCTAGTCAACAAAGAAACTTACAGGAATAATGTGCTTCACAGCTTGAGCTTTCATCCGCCTAACACACTAAAGAGCTTCCCTTACGGATAGTTAATTAGGATTAAAAAATTGTTAGTGACATCACACCTTGTCGAGCAGAATTTAACAAACTATGTGGCAGGTTTAGGGGGAGAGCTACCATGATGATGAGCTTCAATGAGCTATCGACAAGGTGGAAACTAGAACAAAAGATTAATGGTTAGAGGGACAATGCAGCAAGAAAGAACACTCATTAGTACAGGTTTCCACTTATTCCATGCAAAGCAATAAAATCAAAAAAGCATTCTCAAACATTGGCAATGATTCCAGAGTGATAAGAGAACCAGTCATCGTTTACCATTCCTCAAATTTGTACCTATAAACTCAGCAAGATGTTCTGATTAAGACTGACAACCAGACCAGACGTACGGACCTTTCTGTTCGGACAGGGACTTGACCCTGCCTCAATTGTGGAAATTGTAATAACATCATTAAGGGACCAGTCGTAATTCATCCCAGCTCAGGAGAAAAAATAATGATTAGACAATTTGAAACTTGCGATTCAGAGCATGTTGTCTACTCTATTCACTGCCCTTGTGGACTGTACTAGGTCGGACAGACGTCCCGGAAAGCAAAAACCAGGGGGGATGAGCACAAGTCTTGTGTAAGGACTAATAATGTAAACTAGTCTGTAGCTCAGCACTACAAAGAAAATGGACACTCGATCAGTCAGATGAGACTTCAGATCCTGGCAGTCTTCGACAAGTAATACTTTAAATGTGACATTCGTAAGAGACTAGAACAGAAAGAAGCATTCTAAATACACAGATTGTATTCTCGCATACCGAATGGTATGAATGAAGATCTCAAAATACACTATTTTCATTATCTAACAATTCATATATTGATGGGCTTTGTGGAGCGTTGGTTGATGCCTAAGCTTTGTCTATGTTACCAATTTTTGCAATTGTGTTAATGCAAAGGTGTGTACCATTAAGTCAATGGGCCTCATTACCCGGTAGGCGGTGAGCCATGGCGCTATTAGCGCCATGGCTCATGCCGGTAAAATACCGGCACCGCCTTGGCGGAAAGGGGATTTACCGCCCCATTCCAAGGTTGGAGGGGCGGTAAATCCCCTTTCCGCTATTGCCCTTCCCCATTCCCATTTCTGCCCCATAGGGCTCTATGGAATGGGGAAGGCACTAATTACGGCACCGCAATTTTGCGGTGCCGTAATTAGCTCCAAGGTCCCTTAGCGGGTTGGATTTTACCACCTGCAAAAAGCAGGCGTTAAATCCCCCAACCCGCAAAGGGACCTCGTAGTAAGGCGGGAAGGATTTACCGGTACCGGTAAATCCTTACCGCCATCCGTGTAATGAGGCCCAATGTCTTGTAACCACCGTTTTTTCGTAGTAACACATGTGGTGAATGTGCACCCATGTGTTACTTTACCATTCTTGCACCACATGGATGAGTGGTCATGAGGTCTTGTTAGAATTGAGTGTACATGCACTCTATTATCCACATGAGTAACACTCATGACAATTGTATAATTATTAGCTTTTCGCTACATGTATAATCCTTTGTGCACCAGATATATGTACATCAACTAATATTATGTGCACGAGAAATACATACACGAGAAAGACTCATGCTGTTCATTTTTATGTTTCTTTACTCACTTCTGTTACCTTCAAGTGCTATTTTGAGGCTTTATATTCCAGAGATATTTTACTTATAAAGCCATTTAGAATGCTTTCAGGTTAAGTTCTTAGTTCTTGTCTTTATTGCCCTATTTTATTTGCAAATTCCGTGAACTGCTGTGGCGGTTTGTTTCTATTGTCGACATTATTTCCAGTATCATTAATACTTTCTATGCACCATCACTTATTGTAAAGTGACGTCATGACAGAGTAATGCATTTTTCAGCGTTTGTAACTAGACACGTACTGTATGCCAGTTTTTTCACGTCATCACACTTTGTAGTGATGGTGTCATAATGTTATCTTGATGCATTTTACTAGGGTTGTGGCTACATATAATTTGTAATAATAGTGATTAGGTTTACTTTACAGTGGTAATCACGTTGGGAAATTAGCCGCACGGTTGCGAGCAAGTGGCAGTAGTAAGTGTTTTTAGAGCTGTACTAGAATGTTTATTCTAAGCCGTACATGAGCACTTGAGTGTGTACATTTTTCTTATTTTAAACTTTTCCTATTCAGGTTTGCATGTGCTTCTGATAACCACCACACTACTCACATTACATTGTAAAAGCCTTGACTGAGTCTTTCAGAGTGTTCTGGAAAAAATGATTCTGGTACGTTTTTTAGGTTGTTTTTTAGTTTGGGCTATTAGGTGGCGCTGAAAGTCCTATCTTTAAGCCAAAACTATTGTCATTAAAATAAGAGCTTTAACAAAAGAGCTTCAAATATGGGCTTTGAATTAGGGTCTATAATGCTTTTCCAATGGAGATGACTTTTGAGCAGGGATACGCAGTTGTTAGGTTATATTATCATTATAATTGAATACATCCCATTCCCTGCCCCTAGCCATGCTAATCCCTATGGCTAATCCCACCCATTCCTGCCCATCTCGGAACCCACCCATTCCTGCCCATCTCAGAACTCTTTGAGCCCTTTGAGCTCTACCATGGAGGCATCCATCTAGGATGACGGTCTCTAAGGAAGCTCTCTGGAAACGAGCCGAAACTAGCGCCCATCTTTGACTAGGAAAGATACCATGCATCTTCCAAATAAAATGATGCATTGAATCATGCGAGTATAATCTTTTTTAAAATAGCTAAAGTAATTTACAATACTTTCGACACCAGTAGATATTTGTCCTTTCTGCGTTTCATTTCCTTGTTTTCTTAATATAGCTAGGGATGTTATTCATCCTTTTTAAATCAGTTTTTATATGTACCAATGTCTTACAAATGTTGTGATACATGTCATGTAATACTCGAACCCTTACTGGCTCAATGATTGCCTCTGTTAGCTGAGAAGGGTTATGCAGATGCTTTCCTGGTATGGTCCTGCAATACAACAGGTTGTGCTCTGCTTCACACATAAATTGTCTGGCTCACCCCGACTCTACTTGTGTCTGTCGATGCAGTCCCTTTCTGTTTTCCTTGCCGGCTGCTTTTAAACCAACTGTAAAGTGTTCAAATAAGAAACTTGCATTTAGACATGAAACCCTGCGGTGCTCACGTCGAAGAGGACCTCAGGGCCTTTAGCCCGATGTCCTTGTCGATGTGAGCACTGTCCTTTGTGTGTTTGCAGGATTTTGCTCGAATTCAGGATTTCTAGCTCCCCGCTGCTGGCAATGTGGCGCTTGCTGGCAGCGGGGAGCTAGAAACCTGAAGTGCAAGCAAAATCCTGCGAACACACAGAGGAGAGTGCTCAAGGATTTTGAGCACTGTCCTCTTCTGTGTTGGCGGGATTTTGTACACAAATCACATTGTAAACAGAAATGACAAATATATGAATACTTATGTGAACCAAAAATAGTATGACAGTAACTTTATTTTCCTTATTTGGAATGGAAGAAAACAAGTATATGAATGCAAAATGGTGGCAACCTAAAAAAATCTTCTATGCGTTATGCAGACTTTCAATCAAGTCATAAAGACACAAAAAAAAACTGTGTGGCATTGCTATCTATTAGTAAACATTATGGGCCTGATTTGAAAAATAAAATGTCAATGGGAATAGGAAAATCAATGTCAATGCTTCCAGAATGAATTGCTTGTAGAAGTGCCTTCTTACCGCTTGGGAACTGCGATTTAAACATTCCACCTACTTGAGAAATGGTAAGCAAGCATTTCTGTTGGTATAGGGCAATTATGACCTTGCTGGGTGGCTCCTCTTTCTCAGCAAGTGAGTCTGTCGGCTAGTACGGCTTTTGCCTATTGTGAAGCACAAAGACCACGCAACAGAGATGCAAGGTGTGGCTGGTGAGTATTGCAGGAAGGGCAGGGCAGCCCCTGGAACATGTTTGCAAGTAATGCTTGATTTTGTGCATCATTGATTAGCCGCCTCCTTGATTGAAACTGTAGAGCTTAAATGTTAATCTCCCCCTCTCCACCCAGTGCGCAAGGTGTGTCTCTGCCCCCCATCCCAGGTGACTCTGAGAACCCGAGAAAGACATGAGGTTGAACTCTTGTTTTGTCTTCACCTGAAGACACAGGAGACTTGAACACTCCTCCAAAACCCTCCATGGGACAGTATAACAGAATGCCAAATAGTTAGTCAGCTCCCGTAAAGTATTTCCGGGTCAATCAAAAGGTGGTTACTTGGCCATTCTGTGATGACGCTAGGCTTTATGCCAGTTACTGCACTAACAAACTGTGGTGAAACTTGCGCATCTCCCAATGCCCCCCACGCCCTAATCTTAATGGTTTGCTTGTGCGGCAGTAGTCTCTGGTGTAGCACTTTCCTGGAAGGGACACTCTTAAAGCAGGCGCTACATGCATCTCGTTTTGTCCTTGGCAGGAGAACACTCAGGATTGCTTTTGTTCCAGTCACCAGGCATCGCTTGCCAATCTGGAGGCTTACCAGCATTTTCGGCTCATGTCCAACACACTTAACACCAGGACAGAAATGCCCCACACTATCGCTGCACCTTTGCTGCTGCTCCAAGGCTGCACTACAATAAGTGCACATACATAAATTAAGGACAACCAACATTGGGCATTTTTAAGAGCAGGTAGGCAGTACGGCCAGCTGCGCTTAGGATGGGACGATGATGGGTGAAGTGCTAGAGTCGAGGGAGAGGAAGTGATGGACAGAGGCAGGTTAGAGGAGAAGGAAAAGTGTTAGCTTTGCTAGCTAGGATAGATGGCTGGGTTGAGCGAATGCTGCTTACTGAGCACAGAATGCAATCTATAGGTCACATGTTTGAAACCCATTGAGGTGAAATCTGGATTTCATCCATCTGCCATTGATCAGAATTTGGACAATCACATTTCTGGATTTTCTATTCATTAGTGCAGAGCTGAAACCTATGTTTTTATTGAAGGCGCAGAGGCAAACACTCTTTTGGTTGCTAGCTTATCTTGCAGCCAAGTAGAGCCCAGAAGCAACTACTTGAAGTTGCGGGCGCTTTCATCTTGGTGCATTTTGTTGCATCTCTTTTCGGATTGTGCGAGTACTGTATGTTGAAGACGACACAAAGCTTGTAGGCGCTTGGTTATTTGCCCAACCATTGACTGACCATGTGTATAAAGTATTAGGCATTTTGCAGGCACTGCTATTAGATGCCCATGAAAGCCCAAACTGTTGGCATTGCCAATGCATGTTTCACTTGTTGGTGCTGCTTTATTTTTGACACTTGACACAGGACCTGCCTTCAAGTACTCTTTGTAATGTCTTTTAGTTCACAAAAAGTGTCTGTTGATCAGTGTTTTTTTTCTTTTAAGGCACAGGCCTGGTACAATGTCTTCATATTATTGATCTCCTATAGTACGTAATTTCTGTTACATAGCACACTACTCATCTTTCTTTTTTCTCTTTTTCTTGTTCTGCCACACAGACTATGCCATGATGAAGGACCTACTGGGATCCGAAATACATTTTGTGTCTGCCTGTACACCCACTGAATAGTTTCTTCCACTATTTATTGTCAACCTTACTTTTTTCAGATACTAAGTTACATTTCCTTGAAATAAAGAAAATACTTTGCTGCAGGTTATGCTAATTGCAGGTGTGGAGCCATCACTGTGGGCTGCCGCCCTGTCCTTACTCCTAACTACAGGTAAATCCCACCAGGCAGCCCTTTGCAGCGATCCTCACCTTCTCCCCCTGGGATAATCCCTGCATCTCTTAACTAAAGGGATGCCTAGCGGGGGTCGACACCACCTCTTTTCTTCCTTAATTGTGATGCTGCTCCCTGCCAGGCATCCCTTTTCAGAGATCATCGCCCTTGCACCCCAGAGTGCATCTCTTATATAAAGAAATGCCTGGCAGGGGACAGCACAACATGTTTTCATCCTTAATGGTGGCGTTGTCCCTCTCCAGGCATCCCTTTAACCGAGAGATGCAGCGATCACCATGATTGATTGAATGATGTAGACAAACTGCTTCAAAATGGTTTTATTGGATGGGGCGGAGGGGGCTGAAGATCATTCATTGATTCTTTAGGCCAGAGAGTGCCTGAAAGTTATTTTTGTAGTGTAACTAGAGTATTTCTTGCCAACATTTCCAGATACTCTAACTCAAGAGGGCATCGGGTCAATGTGCAATGGAAAATACAATAAAAGCAGTTGTATTAAATGATGACCAGTTACATAAGCTCTGCAAACTGAAATGTGTTGTTGCCTGACAATGATAGCTGTTCTATCCCCATAGTGGTGCGATCCTTTGCCGTGCTGGTTCCATAAGGTCCCATGTAGCCACTGAGGATGATGGAGCCCATGTGGCATCCGAATGAAGGAGGACACACGGCCCAGCGTTGATGCCCGAGTACTGCTCTGGGAGCTTTGCATGGAACACTTTGCCATTTTCCAAATGCACGGACACTAAACCAAGCAGAAGCCGACACAAGACAAGACTCATTACTTCGAGGGTAGGCCACTAAGCAAGTATCAATGATACCAAGTTATTGTCAGGCATAAATCTATGACTCAGAGTTGGAGGCAGGCTGGTAGAAGTGGGTTCACGGAACTGATCACTTTTCCCTAGCCACGGGCAGGCTGAAATCATTACAAAGCATTGATCAATGTGAACCAGCCAGAGGTTGGTAGAAGCTGACATTGGGCATGGATTGGTGATCCGAAGAGAAAGCCAGAGAGTAGCATAAGGCCAGCATTGACCACTCCAAGCTAGGGACAGTCCCAAGCGGACACATGGACAGGAGCATAATTGGCGACTCCGAGTAAGAAGATGGTAGAAGTGGACACAAGCCATGATTGAGCATCTCCTAGCTGATGGAAGTCTGAAGTAGACTATAGGCATGTATCAATAATTCCTATTTGGATTCCTGCAGAAGAGAAGGTTAATGAGTCCAATGAAGGGTTAGGCAGAAGTGGTCCCCAAGATGTGGAGCAAGCCACAAGCAGACGAAAGTCAGAATACCATTGGAAAGCAGAAACCAGTCGCCAAAATGGGATATACAAGAATGAAATAATGCTACTAAAAGTACATTATTCCAACCTGATACCATTTTCTCAGATGACGTCTTCATCTAGCAAACACTAGGCTAAGTCCAAGAATGACTCGCAAAAGGAAAATGAACAATTGTTTTAGTACAAAGTAAATATGAACAGGTTTACAGTTCAATACATGGTCAAACCAGTAAGAAATATGTACAATCCGCATCCCCCACCTCCTCCCAAGCCTAAAGCCTGATTACAGGCCGGGTCATATGATTTGTTTGGAGGCTATAGCATATTTACACTTGGGGTGTGGTACGTTAAAGGTGCAGTAGGGAGCTTTGTATCTTGCCTTAACCCCTTTGCATAAGCAGGGATGCTTTTATTAAGCAATAATGCTGCATTCTGAGGGCATTACTAGTTGGAAACAGCTCTCTGCCCAACATGAAGGCCAGTGTGATTAAAGGGTGCTTAACGTGGACCAGGAGAGGTTACCACCTGGTAATGGCTCATGGAGGGCAGCATTATCGATTCTAGAACATTCCATCCAATGATGGTATAATGGTAGGAGAGACAAAGGACAAAAATCAGAATGTAGGGACAGCGGATTTATACTAGGCATTATTTTTCAGTGGATTATGCGCATTGGACCAGCCAACGTTGTGATGTTCTCACAGTTTTTCTATGTACATTCTATTCATTAGTGTCCGTTTGTTAGAGGGTATTTATCCGTTGGGTCTACCTTCACAGAATCTGAAACACATAGGACCTGGTGTAAACCAATGAGAGGAAGGGGCTGTGCTTATTCTGTATTATTGCTGTTGTTCCATGTGAGTCTGTCTGTATTAGGTCATTTGATAGGCTGTGGTCATCCATGCTAGAATTCAACCTAGATCTGTACATAGGAGCCAGCTCGATTCAAAACCAACTCTCACTTTCTAAACTTTACCACATGCCCAGACTTATGCCTCACTGAAAGGGAAGCCTGCACTTCTCCTAAAGAATGTTCCAAAAGCATTTACATTAAATACAAAACATAACATTAATGGAGTATATGGAGTTCTTGCTTACAAAATGAGAATACCTAGGGATGCTGTTATAAGTGCCTGCCCATATGATTCATCAGGGTGGAATGTCCCCAGTACATTCTGGGAACCAGTGGTCTTTGTATCAGATGAAGAAAATCCAAAGTCCGGGGCGAATCATAACAGTTTGTATCCGCTCCTATTGTGTCTACTATGTAAATATGATAGATTAATCCCAGGATCAGGCTTACCCAGGGGACTTTGCACAAGGTGTATTATGTGCGTTACCCCTACTGACAATGTACAACATCAGACCACAGAAATCGTATCCCCACGTTTAGAGGTTAACACTGTAGGTTGTAGTGATAACCAAGGAAGCCAGCTCACTGGTTTATAAAGTCCAACATATAGAAGAAAGCACTGCTGCTGCTTATAATAGACAGCTATGGACTAATAATCCAAGGACATCACACCGGGGGCAAATAGAACTCTGTGTTCCATGCTCGCATATTCTCATAATCTGCTTCGGTGGAGCCATCACTGTCATCGCTGGAGGGGTCATGCACTGGCACTTCAGAATTAAAACGAGCGCTTCGCCGCCTTTCCGCTTCTGCCTCCTCTGCCTTTTCAGCCAGTAGCTGTTTGTAGCATAGTCCGCAAACCCGCAAGGGTTTCTGATCCAGCTTGGGCAACAAGAACCTATAGCTAGAGCAATTTCTGCACACCACAAAGCCGCACTTGCGGCAGTGGTGCCGACGGGTGACCAAGGAGAATTTCTTCTGTGTGCACCGCATGCAGATGTCAGTGGCCCTGTCTGGAATCCAGGGGGCTGCGTGTTCTGTGGGAGTGGTCCTGCCGGTTTTCTCACACAGCTGCTTTACGCATTGCTCAATGTGCTGGATCCACTCTCTTCTCTCGGTGGCGGAGGCCGCGGACACAACAAAAGTCTTCTTCGATGTTTTAATCATCCACCGGTTCTCGATATCCGGGAGGTCCTCCAGTGTCTCCATAGTAACATCCTCCAGAGGAATGATGTGCTGTGAATTGTACTTCCGTTTGTTTATCACAATGTTTCCGTACACTAGGATGTCGCTGAAAAGGAAGAACATTCTTGGCTTGGGTTTTTTACGACACTCCTTGGTCAAAATCCCTTCCCCGATGAGAACTCTTCCTGGTATAGCCAAGGGTTGCCCTGCTACCCCAAAACAATTCTCTACAGCAGCAATGCGGACAGAGTTAATTTCTGTGTCCACCAGATTGCCCGCCATCTTGGAAATGTGACCTAGAAAAAAAAAAGAAAGAATTGTTGAGAAAATAATAACACCAGTCCACATGTTCTCTCATAAGACATCTTACTGCTGGGACACTGTTAAACACTATCTATACAGAGCATTCACATAAACAAGCAAGACGCATTAGTCCGCACCATATGTTACCAAAAGGTATTGAACTTAAGAGAAGTGCCAGGAAAATCTGCTGGTTGACTCACTATTGCTCATGGGGATGAGGGGTGCATTCAGTACGAAAAATATGGTGACCTCTTCTGGTTAGTTCCAAGTTCCCCTTTGTCGAGAAAGTGATGCCTCAGACAGCCAATACACGTTTAAAACAAACACATTCACCACGGAAGGGGCTAGACAGCAGGTCGGTGTACCACGAGCTCCAGAGGCAGGCCACATCAGCTTGGCCTCTACCCCCCATATGGCAAGAACAGTTGAAAGGTAAGGGGCAAACAAAGCTGCGAGAAGGGGGCTGGATGGGCTGTTAGGCAGGGTCTATTGCATAGAATGACTAATCAAGGAATTACTGACAAAAGATGGCATCACAGGGGCAATTGAGGCAGCAAGTGGCATAATAAATATGAGGCTGTAAACTACATCCTCTGTTTTAGGCATATTAGGAATTTACTTTATTAACAATACAAGTGGAACCCCCATATGCAAAAAACTTCAACGGGGGGGGGGGGGGGGGGGGGGAGAGAATCCTGAAGTTAAAAGTGCAGAAAATGTTCCCTAGGGAATGATCTATGCCGCATCGTAAAACGAACTGTTAACAACATATATCAGTATATATTACAAACACAGGCGAGTACAAAAATATTTTAATCAGTACTTCTTTTACTCACAATGTTCCATGAAAGGTTGAATGCGCTAGTATCAAAATGCTCAAAATAATCACATATGTCAAATTAATCACTTTAAACAGAAAGACAAGTAGCAATACAAAAATTTAAACCAATATCATATAAGTCAGCAAAGTACTTAGGCAGTACACAACAACATGTTATTGTCCTATATATTTGGTCATGATCTGATCTTGTCTACATAATCATGTTTTGGCACATTAGTAATTTATGTGCATTATATAAAAGTATGGGGTCAACCTGGGACATAGTCTGCATATTGGAGGTTGTACTTAACAAATGGTAATTATACCAGAAAATGTGGTCGTTATGTTTCTTAAGTTGGCAGTAGTGGGCATTTGAGGTTTCATTTGACATGTGATGGCAGTAGCTGGGCCTGCACGCTGTATCCTGCATAGACCAAACTTTTAATCTCCTCCCTCATTTTCTCTCGCCTCTTCTATTGTACTTCCCTCTTCTTGGTCTCCCTGCCTCCCTCCTCGCACCCCTCAAATTCTTCTACCCCCTCTGCTATCCGTACCCTCTCCCTTCTTTCTCCCTTTGACTCCATTTCTAACTCACTATCTAACCTAGGCTGGCTTCCTTTCCACTCCCAACTTAATTTCACTTCCTTTGTCTTGTCTTTAAATCTCTCCATTACCTTGCCCCTCCATATCTCTCCTCTCATTCCACACTCCCTCTCGCTCCGTGGATCTCTTCTTACTTTCTGTTCCCCCACCCCCTTGTGCCTCTTCTCATTTCCGCACCTTGCCCCTTCACACTGGAACTCCCTACCTCTTTCTATCCGCTCCATCCCTACCTATTCTTCATTGCGTTCCTCCTTGAAATCACTCCTTCATTCCCCTCCCTGACATCCTATTCCCCTTTTTTCCCCTTTCTCTCTCTCTCTCTCTCTCTTTCCCCCTCTAGTAACCCCATCTTAGTTTTCTTCCTCTTCCCCCCCATCTTTCCTATGACCTATCTTCCTACTATGTACTCCCTAATCTCTCTCCCTCATCCTTCCTTCCCCATCCCCTCCCTCTTGGTTGGTTTGATTCATGTATATTGTTGCTTCTACTGTTCCATATTTGATGTATTCTTGTTGTTGAAGCAATATGCCGGAGCGGCGGGGGCATTACCGACTCGGGTAATGCCCCGGGTCCATAGATATAGGCCCCGAGCGAAGCGAGGGCCTTAACAAAGGCCCTGGGGCATTACCAGAGTCGGTAATGCCCCCACCGCGAGGGGCATATAGCTATTAGTACCCCAGCCCGCAAAAACTGTGTAACCGGGGCACTAAAAGCTTTATTTTTTTCCCGAAACGCTGCAGCGTTTCAAAAAAAAAAAAAAAAGTCGTCAAAGAAAATGGTCGCCATGGAAAGGGAAAACAGAGTCTGTTTTCCCTTTCCATGGCGGCCATCGGGAGCGGACGCGCTGGAAACAGAAGCGTTTCCAGCGCGCCCGCTCCAAGAAGGTAAGTGGGGTTGGGAGTCTTTAAACGGCTGGAGTATTTCATCGTCCCCCGCCGGGGACCAAGGCATAGAAGGTAAGTGGGGTGGGGAGGGCAGGGAGGTGGGAGGAGGGAGGGAAAAAAAAAAGGTCTTACCTCTGTCCCCGGCGGGGGGCGAAGGTAGCCTCTCCCCGCCGGGGACAAAGGCCGTGGAATCCCGACGGAGGGATTCCCGGCCTGGTAACGACTCGGCGAGGGCCAATGAGAATGGTTCTTTCATTCTGAATGCGCCCTCGCCGGGTACTAATAAACTGTAAAGCACCTTGGATTAAGGCGCTATATAAATACAATAAATACAAAATACAAATATGAGAACTATTATCATGGCTTTGAGTCCTTATGTATCAATAGCTGGCATAAGATGGCCGCACTATGGAATCTAATCCTCCACCTGGCATAAAATGGCCGTACCTTGACAGGTGAGGCTATATCTTGCATAGGAGCTCTAAACATGCCATTAACTAGTAGTAAAGGGCCATGTGAAGCCGTTCCCGACATATGAAGGCAATGTCCATGGCTTATGATGGATCAGCTATGGTGAATCAAGGAAACACCATAGTTATTATATGGCTTGTAACTAAAATAACAAATAAGTACTTAAGCAGAGAAAAAGGTTATTTTATACACGTGCACTTGTGGTTTATTTACATCAGGGACCAATTCCTGTGATGTATTCTGGCACAGCGTCTTGCAACATCTCTGCCTGTGGCATTATTGGGGTCAAAGCATATGTGATGTTATCATACACATGATGCCACTGCCTCTACCTCTGCAAGTTGGGTGAACTGGCACCACTGCATACGATAGCACTCATGTTCTGAAAAAACGTAAACTGATGGCAGTGAGCCATTACGTGCTGACATACATATAGGCGGCTCCCCACTGCCACATTTGCAGGGCGGAGTACAAATTTGCAGGGCAAAAGGGCAGCATACACATGAGTACGCCACCTTTTGCCCTGCACTTTTGCACTCTGCCGCACAAAACCACCTGCGAGCATGGCAGGCAGCGTTTTCAATGGACCCCTATGGGGTCTGCCGGCTGTACGCTGGTGCCTAAAGCCAGCAGACCCCCATAGGGATCTCCAGCATTTGCGCCGGCATGAAAACCATTGTCGGCGCAAATGCTGGAGCATTTGTATGGCAGAGAGGAAGAAAAGGGGTGGAAACGCAAGTTGCGTTTCGCCCCTCCTATCCACCATACAAATGAATGAAAATGGGTGGTAATGTTAATGGAAGGTGTGGAAGTCTTTTGCAAGGCTTCTACTCAATCCATTAACGTTACAACCCCATACAAAATGAGCTCGTATATGTTTTGTATTGATGTGGTGAGTTACCACTTCCATGTGTGCCTATGTGTACAAGTGCTGGGAGTGTCTAACGCTTTTCATTTTCTCCTACTATTACTTGCGACAGTTGTTCAGTACTCTAAAGATGGTAGAATTGGTGGGTTCATTTTCGTTGGGCATGATATAATTTCTAATCCCCTGACGGCTTGGTAATTAGTAATGGGCTGAACCAAACATTCCGAAGACTTTCTCAGATGAGGTCCAGCGCTTTGGGGTGCTTTGTGAAGCGTTTCCATTACTTTAGATGTCACGATGAGAAATTATTAGTTGTTCAATAAGCTTTCCCTTAGGTTTGATTCCTAAGATCTGTGGTTTACTAGACAACCCTAGTTACTCGAGGTGTTGGGACAAGGATGTGCACCGAAATTAACTTACTCTTGGTTAAGGCGTCAGGGGGTTATTTATAGGTTTCCTTGCACATATTGGCTATGGAGAAAGGACCAATGGTAAAGGTCAGCCCTTTATGGATTACATCTGACCTGCCAAAAGCCCCTTTCAGGGTTCAAAACTGGTGGAAGATTAGAGCTATATATAACTCTTGCTTGTAGCCTAGATGAACTTCCAGGAGCTACTTTTGGCCCTAGGAGCCTACTGGTGCCATGAAAAAGTTACAATGTGACATCAACGCTGTGTGTTTGGAAATGTGTGTAATGGAGCATTGGAATACATTGGAAGCAAATGGGATATATATGAGACATGCATTACTTACCATAATACTTTTCTGAGGATTGTATCTGCTTAGATTTCCATGCTGTGCATATAGTCCGACATCTAGTGGTAATCGCGGAGTATTGCATCTTTCTTTCAAGGATCGAAAGGGGAGGTTGACATGGGCGTGCCTTTAACACTATCCCCAACGCGACATGTAGTGTACCCAAAATCCCTCACGCGTCGAGGTCCCCACGATTGTGTTTTTTCTGCCGCGAGGGAGCCTTATGACATTGTGAGCGAGGACAGAGAAAGGTGTAAGATGTCCATGTTCCTTCTACTCCAAGAGGGGAGAAAGGGTGGGCGCATTTGAATCCAAGCAGATACAATAATCAGAAATGACATTACGGTAAGTAATGCTCGTCTTCTGACGCTTGTGAATCTGCTTAGAATCACATGCTGTGCATAGACTAGCAAGCAGTACCCAGAGATGGTGGTGGGATGTGTGAAGGAACAGTAGCAAAGAGATGTCTTAGCACTGCTTGTCCCATCTGAGAATCAGACCTAGAGTATCCAGTCAGTAGTGTTGTGCACAGAACTCCAGGTTGCTGCTCAATGGACTCAAGAGGAACATTTGCAATGAATGCTATGGAAGCCCCTGTGCCCCGAGTAGTGTGTGCTCTAGGCTTGAAGGGCAGATCTCTCTTGGCAAGAGTGTAGCAATGTGTGATGCAGTTTACGATCCACCTTGAGATAGCGGATTTAGAGACGGGGTCCCCTTCTCTGCAAGCTGCCACTTAAACGAAAAAAACTGTTTTCCTTAGTGGTTTATTTTTTCCAGTTAATCGATTACTGCTCTCCTCACATCCAGTGTGCGGAGGCTTCTTTCTGCCACGTTTGTGGGGTTCTGGAAAAAAGTGGGTAGTTCTATTGACTGATTTACATAGAACTTTGTGATAAATGTAGGCGCAAACCGTGGGCGAGTGCGCAGAACCACCTTATCTTTGTGAATCGTGAAGAATGGGGTTTGAACTGAAAGGGCCTACAGTTCACTAACTCTCCTTATTGATGTGACTGCCACCAAAAAGGCAGTCTTGTAATTGATTGCTTTAAGGGTAGCCTTATGCATAGGTTCAAAGGGAGGCCCCATTAGTCTGGTCAGTAGAACTTTTAGGTCCCATCCGAGAGCTGGGTTGGAAATAGGGGCGATGACGTCTTTTAACCCACTCCATTAAAGCCCTGATTAATTAAATCTTCCACCACAAAACCTTTTTCTGGGGCGTCGTGTAAGCTGAAAGAGCAGCTAAGTGGCCTTTAAGGAATTGAAGACCAGGCCTGCATCTAATAGGTGAGTTAGGTACAGGACAATATGTGTTGGAGAGCATTCAATAGGTTTGATGCTCTTGGCATTGCACCAGATGACAAAGCGTTTCCATTTATTGGAGTAGCAATGTCTGGTCTTGGGTTTTCATGCCTCTAAGTATTTCCATGCATCTTTGAGGGTGATGGAGGTGTCCGAACTCTATGACCTCAGGAGCCAGGCTGCTAAGTTGAGAGTTTGTGGGCATGGATGAAGTGTTTGCCCTGTCCTGTGACAGCATGTTTTACGGGCACGGCAGCTTCCTCGCACAGGAGGATGACATTGCCATCAGATGAGAGAACCAGGGTTGGCGTGCCCACATAGGGGCCACCAGAATTTTTAGTAGGGGAGTGGTAGAAAAACATACACAAATTTCTCTGACCATGTTATCCAGAGTCCGTTCCCCTTGGAGTGGTTCTGCAGGTGCCTGGAGGCGTAATCTGGGCATTGTGCATTCTCAAGAGTCACAAACAAGTCGATCTCTGGGAAGCCCCAGTCTGCGAATACGTTGAGAACAATGTCTTCGTGCAAACGCCACTCGTACTCTACGTGTAGTGGGAAGTCTCTGCAAAGCACGTCCGCCATAAGATTGTGTTCCCCTAGGCCATGTTGCGACAGCAGGAACATCTTGTGTTTGAGAGCCCATTTCCATATGTTCTGAGACAGTTTGGATAGCCTTGGAGAGTGAGTGCCCCCTTGTTTGTTCAGATAATGCATGGCTGTAGTACTGTCCGTGAGGACTAGGACTGTCTTCCCCTGGAGGTGTGTTTGAAAAGCTTTCAGGTCTTTGAATACTGCTAGCAGTTCCAACAGGTTTATGTGATTGGTAGCTACTGCTGGGGACCAAATGCTGTGCGCCGTCTGATGAAGGAGGTGAGCGCCCCACCCTATCAGAGATGCATCTTTGGTGAGAGTGGCTTCTACTGCAGGGGTGCTGAAGGCCTTCCCTTGCAAGAGATTTTCCCTTGACCACCACTGCAGAGAGAGACAACAAGGGCTGTTGAGAAAACCACTAGATCATCCCATTGTCCGCTAGCCTGACACCATTGGCACGAGAGCCACTCTTGCATGGGACGCATGCGCAGATGGGCGTGTGGGACTAGATAAATGCAGGAGGCCATCATCCCTAACAGTTGCATGGCTTTGCATACGGTCACCTCGCAATTGGTTACATGGTGAGGGATCTGGAACAGCATGTTTTGGACCCTCTCATTGGAGGGAAAGACAAGTCAGTCTTTTGTCCGAATTAGAGCCCCCAGAAACTGCTTGATTTGACTGGGGTCTAGGCTGAACTTTTTCTCGTTGATCGGGAACCCCAGACTGAAGAGACGGTCAACTGTCCTTTGGGTATGTTCTGTACGAATCCCCTGTTATAAGCAGGTTGTCGAGGTAAGGATAGACTGGAATGGACTGCCTGCGTAGGTGAGCAGCTACTATCGCCAATACCTTTGTGAACACCATTGTGGCTGAGGCAATGCCAAAGGGAAGGACCTTCAACGGATAGTGCTTGTCCTCCGTCACGAACCTTAGGTACTTTCGGTGCGCTGGCAACATTGAAATATGAAAGTATGCATTTTTCATATCCAATGTTGCCATATAATACCCCAGCGTTAACAGTGATTACTTCCTGCAATGTTGTCATTCTGAACCTTTTTGGCTTCACAAATGTGTTTGCTGGGTGCAATTTCAACACAGGGCACATGGTGAGATCCTTTTTGGGTACAAGGAAGTACACTGAATAAATACCCATGTTTACCTGATGAATGGGGATGACTTCTATGGCTCCCTTCTCCCGAAGGATCTGCACCTCTTCCAGCAGAATCTTCAGGTGTGCTGGCAATAGGCGTCTGGATGTTGGTGGACAGTATTGAGGTGGCCGGTAGAACTTAATATAAAATAACCGTGGGCAACTCTTGAACACCCACTGGTCTGTAGTGATCCCCTCCCATGCATGAAGGAAGGATGTTAAATGTCCCCCTACCGGGGAAGCATGGGAGGGGACCCGGACTGGTGAGTCATTTTTTAGTAGAGGCCGGGGAGCCTCTTGGGGTGGAGGCTTGAGTCTCTGGCTTAGACCCCAAATTTTTAAGCCATGCATGCCTTTTGAGAAGGGTACCTTAAGCTAGAGCCCGCCCCGTCGTCTCCGCTTCATCCAATGTATTCTTCAGGATTGTGTGTGTCATCTTTTTCCCTTCCGAGACAAATCGCCAGATGGCGTGATCGTACCGGTATCCGGGACTTCTTGGAGGCCTTCCTGAAGTAGGTTCCACTGTCCATCACTATAGCTGGCATTAAGGGTAGTATTGTTAGCAATTCTTGTTGAATATGCTGCTGAAGTGGTGATGCGTTTGGCAAAGGCGTACAATTTTTTGCATTCCTTGTTGGGTCAGAAGGGGAGGGGCGAAAGAGTTTTCAACCTGAGGGTTGACTGCCCTTGTAAGTGAAGGGGACAACAAAGAAGGTGTGAGGCGCTTCTTGACTTGAGAGGGTTTTCTCCTTTAGGATGTCCTCTACAAAGTCAGTGTCTTGTATAGCTTCCTGCGTGGCAATTTTGAAATATTCTGCAGCCCTCTTGAGCAGTGCATTAAAAGCCATTCGATCATCAATAGGCGAAGCTTGCCTCTGTGGAGGAGAGGAGGGAGGATCCAGACAAATGGCATCTGGGTAAGGGGTTTGTTTTGCTTTTCTGGTGTGTGGATTGCCTTAGAAACCACTTCCTTACCACACCAACAAAAATGTTCTCAGGCTCAGAGAGGCAATAACTCACACAAATAACCAATAAAAAGAATATAATCGGCTCTTTACGGGCCCTTTATTCCAACCTATAATAGCAAAACATGCACATTTACACTATAAATGTATACAGTTAAAACATATGTTAATAAGAATAGAGAAAGCACATCACCATCAGGATCATTGAGGAAGAGAGCTTCATCTCTGCCACCACGACACTACCCAGTCCCAAGGCAGGTAGGCAGAGAGAACACACACTAACAGGGTCTGGTGGGGAGCGTCCTCCCACTCAGCGAGACTTCTTCACCTGGGGTTCCAAATCTGAATCTACTACCTGGATGCCCTCACTCCTATGGGCAGACAGGTCCACAGCCTCCCTTCGGTTGCTAACCGTCCCCGGCCGAAGGATGGACAACAAGCACGGGGGCACAGAGTGGAAAAATCCAGTTAATAGTGGAAAAACCCAGATCATATCTTCGTCGCTCGTTCCCAGAACCCCTTATCACTGCACCTGAATAGCTTCAACTCCCTTCTCGGAGCATCCTTGGTCGCACAATGAGCCGACTATCCTCTATAGTGTGAATCTCAGCTTCCAAATATAAACATTACAACCAAGGCAGAACCTGGATCTGCTTACTAAATTAAAAAGAGCATAGAATTCCATTGTGTACATGAGAATGAATGTCCAATATGGCTGAGCACCGGCACCATGTATTTTCTTACCTCCTTGCACCCGCATAACAGGGTTGGAATGGGTGAAAGCCAATGTGCTTCCTCCACAGGCTGGTCCTGACCCCAATCTGGGCCCTGGTCCGCTGTGTCCTGGCCAAATGGGTTGTCCTCCTGACCATAGGGATCTTCGTAGACCTCTTCAGGTTCCGAGAATTCAAAAACCTGTTCCTGAGGAGTTTGGTCTGAAAGCCTCTGCACCTTTGAAAAACTTGGGCAGGAATCCTCCTCCGTAGGTCTCTTACGGGTAATAAACTTCTCAGCAGAATCCACAAACTGTGATGGTTTGTCCATATAGTTCTCAAACCTAACTCTGGACCACAGGGATGAGCCAGAGGGGTCAGGGGGAGGGGTCAGGGGGAGGGCTGGGGAGTTTGGAGGGCTCTCCAGGAGGAAAAGGGTCCTTAGAAGGAAGGGATTTATCAGCCAAAGTCTTAGAGAGGGGCTGGGACCGTTGGGAGTACTCTTCTCGATGAGAGGATGAGGTTTTTGGTTTGTTTGCTGCCGAAACAATAACTGCAAGACTTTTGCGTAGCTCCGGTGACTTAGGGAGAGATTACGGCAAGCATTTTGGTGTCGTCGAGGTCTTTGGCTCCCCCGAAACCTTTGGGGCTGACAATCTCTAAGACGGCACGTCGGCGCTCGTGTTTTGTCGAGGAGACGCCCTTATGGGTGGAATGCCCGGACACATGCTGTGACGGATGCGGGGAGGGTGGGCGATCGAGAAGATCGGTTGGCTTCATAGAAACTTCGGCGGGCCTGTTGCCATCTGCTGCTTCCTTGACGTATCAAGTCGAGGGAGCTTGTGGGGTTGTGTGTTTGTCCTTATGTGGTGCGGGTGTGCCCCTGTTGCCTGGGTGTGGTCTCCACATAGCACCACCTGTGGCCTACCTGTCGGGCCGGGCATCTGGGAAAAAGATGCTTCTGCTGAAAGGTCTATGGCCTACACATCAGAGCCATGGCTGCCGCTCGATTCCTCGTCACTCGAAGTGACTGCGCCGACGGAGGGAAGAACTCTCTGCCTGCATGGCGTAGGCTGTCCACCGCTTCGTCCACCTATCTTAATGTCTTCAGATCAAAAAGCTGGCAAGACTTGCAGGATCGCTCATCTCGTTGTGATCATGAGGCAGACAGTTCTTACACTTGCAATGAGTGTCCTTCCACAGGTATTTTCTGTTACAGGACGGACACAACTTAAATGGAGTCCTCTCCATAGTAGAGGTTAGGGGCGGCAGCCAGACAAGAAGGGAAAAGAGGGGAAAAGAAAATGCACTCTCGGAGAATCAAATCCCGAAGGGCCCCACTCTCCCTACTGTGTAGGCCTGGCCGAAAGCAGTAGAAGTCTTCGGTTTAGGGGTCCAGACATAGCCGAAGACTTAACGACCATCGGTCGTTGGGGCAAAGACATTATGGATTTTGCAATATATCTCTTTCGAGCTCAGCATATGGCGACCAACTAGTGGGTGGAAAAAAACAATCTGAGGGACCTTGACGCCTAAGGGATTTTGGGTACACTACAAGTCACGTTAGGAATAGTGTTACAGGCACGCCCATGTCGGCGTCCCGTTTCAATCCTCGAAGGAAAGACGCAATACTCCAGGATTACCATTAGAAGCATGTGATTCTAAGCATATTGGTAAAGAAGAATGGTGTATGTTGCAAAACAGCGCAGGAGATTCTTAGTGTAAAAAAATAGCCGAGTTTAGAATTAATCAAAATTGAAGAGTCTTATTGAGAGTCCAATACTGATCCAAAAAGCTAAATGTTGGTTAATTGTTGTTACAACCCATAGTCCTATTTTTGTTTCTTGAGATTCTAAGAAGATTCTAAAGCATCAGAAATATATATATCCGTTCTATCTGAAGGGATATCCCCGATTTCACAAAAATTGCATGGCAGCAAATGAGTGTGTAATTGTACCGTCCAGCTCATCCCTCCACTCCAAAAAATAAAATAGCGCACTGTGACTGACTGTTGTATTTTATCAGTGATATTTTTTGCTCACTGTTCAGGAATCTCTTAAAGGAATAGACAGGATGGAATGAGAGATAAGAGAAAAGGAAGAAAGGAAGAAGAATGTCTCTAAGATAAAAGACGAGAAAGAATGACAGCATAAGTAGAAGAGAATGAACATGTAGTAATAAAGAAATAAGGACTAGGTAGAACGGCAGAAAGACAGGAGAGAAGGAAGAACTGGGTATCCGGAGAGGAAGAGAGAAGCTGTGGTAATGTAGAATACACGAGGATGAAGCAAGCCAACATGCTTATTTTCCTTTTTGCAGGTCCGAACACTCATTCAACTGAGGACGTTTCAGGAAAGCAAAAAATTTAGTGAAAACATCAATCTCTAACCATTACACAAGGTACTGTGTCCAATCTTGTGCTTCTCTCTATAGACTGGGGTCAGGGCAGGCCCTCGGATTTGCAGGGGCATGGGTGCCAAAAGAAGTGTGGGAGGCCCCCACAATTTGTACAGAATGATTCTTTAGTACGCACGGGTATCATGGGAAGTTCAATTAGAAACATTTTGCCATTCGTAAGGTAGTACACAAATACATTGTGATGTTCAGTATATGAATTGTCAATATTAATATTTACCTATGTGGCAACATCAGGGGTGAGGCACTTTTTTAAAGTTGCTGACAGCTGAATACCTTTAACAGATGTCTAATTATGGTAGATAAGGCATAGTGCGATAAAAGGATTTGGCCGGGAGCACACACTTTGGTTAAGTGGAGAATTCGGGATTTGGAACCAGTCTCCAATTCAGGCAATTGACCACATCTCTTCCCATATGTAATTGGTAGAAATACTGTTTGCAAAAGGAATTTTTGAATCTGTGGAAGGCATTGCAAAAATATGGGGTTTGTGTTTTGCTAACTTAAACTACCTGCTGTTTTTGCAAAAGTTTCACGATTTTTAAAAAAAATATATATTGTTTGTATATTTGGACAATACTAGCACCTAGATGCCTGAGGGCTTAGAGCACTTTACAAATGTAAAAACAAATAAATAATAAATAAATATTGTCCGAATTAGCAATATGCTTTTATTTCACAAGCTACTATGACTGTCAATAAACCCCCAAAAATAGCAAATGAAATCTTATGTTTATCTCCTGAAGAAAGTTCTGGATTTTTCCCCACAAACTGAAACATGTCGAGACTGTACACTGTATAATAACATAACAGTGAATATATGAGACAATTAACCACCAAAGGAGGTGGCAATCCCGAGGGTATTTTGAACCAATACAAAAAAACAGGTTAACAGGATAAACAATCCATGTTCTGTTAAGAGTACCCTGGCTACCGAAATGACATTCTGCAAATGTATCTTGTTAATGTATATTTCTAATCAATCACAATGTTTGTACTGTTACATTTTATATACCTTTTTAAACATTTGATGTGTGTGATTTTGAAATTTAAGATGTGCTATAATACTGTAGTTACCCCACTTGCAGGTTTCTACCCTATCAAACAGGCCTCTATCTTTCTTAGTTGTCATACGGTTGGACCGTCCAGTAAATCATATGTCTTCTTTCCTAATCCTGCGGCAACATGTGCTGTAAAATGTGATTTTGACATGGGGATTAGTACAGCTCCCTTGCCTCACTCAGTGTGGGAACCTTTGCCCACATACCGAAAATCAAAAGCTGGCACCCAACATATACGCACAGTAAGTGAACATATCTTAAAGTAAAAGATACACATTTTGTTAAATTGACCTTTCTCCTTAGTAGAAAGTGCAGTAGACAAAAGAGCATTGGCCTTTCAAAAGAAGTAATTAACAACAGAAAAATAACCTAAGAGCAGAACTTTTCCAATAAATACACCGGCAAAGTATGAAAGATGCTCACCTTTTAAACCCAGCAATATGTTGTGAAATATTCCCTGGAAAACAAAATCCCAATAAGAGCATGACATTTTATGTGCCTGTGCCGGAAACATGACAACCTGGGTGAAATCCTAGTAACAAATGCTTGAGCAAGCTTGCCGACATCAAAAAAACACCCAAGGGGGTTGTGTCCGCCGTCTGAAAAATGTTACTGTCCACCCACATGTATCCTTTACATCTGCCCAAATAGCAACACATGGTCACAATCAGGGAAACATAACTGCCCCAGTAGCGAGGATCGCAGCCTCTTGGGCAAATAGATCATTTCCCCTCCCAACCCCATGTCTGGCTTTCCACAATATTCTGCTTTATGGAGAAAAGTTCAAATATCATGAGGTACCCACTGAAATATATAAATAATAACAAAAATATGATAAGCAAAAATTGTACAATTGTGGCATTATTCCCCCATTTTGACTGGGAGACTACAAATACCAGAATGCAATTCAGCAAAAGGCAAACAAATGGCCTTTTTATTTTCAAGATATATAACATGTAATGTGTGAAAAGGTTAACCGTTTGTGTTCAAGTTTTTAAGTGTTTGTCAAAGGCAGGTTTCATATGTGTTGTGATGAAGAAAAAAAGAATCATACTATACCAAAAATAAACTCTTTTTGGTGCGTTCAATATGAACATCTGAAAATAATATAGCCAATTTAAAACTGTTTTGTGTGACATATTTTAATTGACCTTGAGGTGAGCGCAGATTTAGGCAGCTAAGCATTGTGTGCTCTTTCAGAATGAAAATCCCCATTGACATTTTTTAACACAGAAACGTTACAAAAATCTCCTCCAAACCAATGCTCTCTTAAATGGTCCATCACTTGTAAATCGCCCCAATTTAAATGCTCTGCTTCAAGAAAGTGATAAGTAGTCATTAAGGGGTCTGCAGTGTCTGATGGGGAGTGGGTGTTGGCCACAGGCGGTTGGGAGGCGACACTGTGGCCTTGCATGAGCTTAGCCTTAGTACATGGAAGAAGCACTGCTACCCCCACCTTAAAACAACATTCTTGGCATAGTTGAGAGGCACTGGTGCCTGTAGGGCCCCCTCTAACAGCTTCTTACAGCAGGGACATGGGCCAACTCACAGACTGGCCATGCCTCGGCCGGCTCTGACTGGGGTCACCATAATGCCATGCAACTGCAACACAAGGTTTGTGAAACAGCATTTGGACTTGTATTATGTAATGTTACTGGAATGGATACCACGCACCACTCATTTGCAGCCTATCCTTGTCATTCTATATTCATCCGAGTGCTAACGAACATTACACCCTTGTGGTTTAAACTACGGATGGACTCATGGGATTTGAGAACTCAATTTGGAAGAAACTACAGAGCACTACCAAAATGGTACGTTTCAAACTATTATTTAAGAAAGTTTCTGTGGGCCCAGGAGTTCCTTTGGAAAGCATGTGGTTTCATCCTGTTGAACAGCAGAGTGATCCTTCCTTTGCCAGCGACCCAGCCCCCCCCCATCACTTGTGTGCTACCACCCTCCCATCATGCATTCAAAAGAGTATCCAGTCCTAATTGAGCACCTCCCTCCCTAAGCCTTAGTCAAGGCCAATCATTACCCCCACCCCTCAGTCTGTTGAAATGTTCACGTGATGGGCGGGCGCCGGAAAGCACGGAGAGCGAGATGAGTGGAAAGAGGAGTCAGGTTGGGGCAGGCAGTTAATGTTGGAACACGATTAAAAAAGACGCGTTGTTAAGCAGCTCGTGTCTAAGTACGTTTATAAGCTCAGAAAAGTGTGTAAATGTGTGCATGTGTGTGTGCGTGTGTACTTATGAACAACTGAACTGTAAATGTGCAAGTCCTAGTGAGTGTATGGCAGAAAAATGAAAGAAGCTCTCTGGAGAGCCGTGCGGGAAACACCTGCTGTGTTTCGCCTAGTGGAAAAGGAAGGCTGATGGAAACAGTTTCACTTTTGGAAGAAAACAACATGAGCGAGCAGCAGTTTGATTCATTAAACCTCTACACACATCCCGTCTCATTTAGATTTCCAGCATGTTTATATAATCCCGCTCTGCCCCCACCCACCCACATTACTTCACTGCCAAGCTCACCACTCTCAAACTCACCAACCGTAGTTCACTCCTCTCTACCCGCACACACCCACCCGTCTTTGACCCAAATCACACATCCTACCTCACTCATCTCTGCCACAACCACCTTCCAAACCACAACTCTGCCCCAAACCACCTCCCCTTTCACCCCCCTCCTTCCTGCCCCAAATCCAAATGTACCCAATCTCTGAACCCACCCAAAAACCATACTTTTCCACCCTCTCTGACCCCTCCCTATGTCACGCCTCTGGCACCACCCAGCCTGCTCACTCCACTCAAAAGCCCCACCCACTCTAGCTCACCCCACTATGCCCTGACCACTCAACCTACCTCACTACTCTCAGCCGCAACCACCCACCCTAGCTCACCACTGTGTCAACACCCACCCACCCTTGCCCAACCTTCTGTAAACACACACACGCACACACACTAAATGACACACCTACCTGACCAAACGCACCCACCCTACCTCACCCATCTGACTCAAACCATGCCCCCAAGTTCACCCCATACCTCACCCCCATATGCCAGCTCATTTCATGTGCCATCACACCTCTCAACCTTTTCACTGTCCAGGGTGGGTGAAAAGAGACAGTTTTGTTTTTGGTGGGTGAGATTATATTGAATTGTATTGATGGGTAAGGGGCTTGGAGGGCGAGTAAGCCGACCCCGTGGCGACATCCACCAAATGTATGATTAAAGATATATGCCCTCCACCCTAGCTAACCCCCCTGGGCTGCACCCACCCTAGCTCACCCACCCGTACAATAGCCCACTCCCCTGTGCAATGCCCACCCATCCTAGCTCACGCAATAGCTCACTCCCATTTCCTCCCACCAACCGTAGCTCGACCCCTGTGCCCCAATCAACCTGCTCTAACTCACCCAAAGTACCTCTGGCTGGCCAACCAAACCTAGCTCACGCTAATGCCCACAGTTCACCCCCATTTGCCCACAGCCTACCTCACCTCTGCCCACACCCAGCCTCACACCTCTTCCCTTTCCGCCCCCACCCTAAAACTGTACCACCTATGGTGACAAACGAGAAGGCGTCTCACCCACTAGTCCCCGGGGATCTGTCATCCAGGTGGCCAGGACATGGCCATCGCTTTTGGATCCAGTTCCTGGGGGTGGACCAGTACAGGTGGATCCGGGTGAGGGGTTTTCTGGGAGTGGGACACCGGATGGTGCGACGTGGTGTCCCCTTCCTTGTAACACTTTTACCCCCATCCTACCAGGTAGCATATTTATTAACTCTACCCCCGCCCCTTTACAACACGAACACTTTCTCACGTACAGCCCGCTATGAGAGAAAACATACCTGATGTGTCCCAATACAATGATTATGCGAGATCAGGCAATTACTGACCACCACACACACCTGACTTCCATTACACTTCACCACATGGATAAAAGGTGAAGCACAAGAGCACACTCGAAGTGAGGCAAAGCACACAAGGAAACAGCAGTTTCGAGATGGCAGCTGAGCAAGAGAGGAAAGATGACAAAACCGAAGGGGATCGCAAGGAGGAAAATTCCCTTGACCTGTTCGACAAGGAACCGTTACTTTCCAGAGACCTTGCGAATAGAACGCGTAAGACCAGGAAACCAGGCTGAGGATTCCTGCATTCTGTGACGGAGATACCCAGTGCCCTCACTCTTCAATCAAGGCGGGGAGAGGTAACAGCCGCGTGGTAACGTCCTTGGCTCCCAAGAACAAAGCCACCTCAGTGAAATCAACACAGCTGGTGAGTTGGGGAGACTGATACAAGACCAGACTGTGTTGAAGCCAAGGTTGCAAGCAGCAACATTGTACGTCGAGCGCTGGAGTGAACATTGTTAATGCGCTTGATTAGAGACGCAAGTGAAGTTGAACTGCTGATGAGTGATTGAACTTTAATGCAAGCTACAATACCTTTGACAGCTGGTCCGGCCCTGCGTGGGTGCTCAATTGAAGGTCTCTGTAAGGTCCTGCTGAGAAGTGACAAAGGAAGATACATTTGGTCCGAGCCTGGCAGAGGGAGACCAATTGAAAGAGAGCAAATCAATGTGAATCGAAGTGGTCCTGCGGCGGGACAAACAAAATCCTGCACAGTCGAAGTCTTCAATTTTGATGAAGTAGAGAACGTTTGGAATAGTACATGAATTTGGTCTGAGCCCGGCAGAGGGAGACCCGGGGTGGTAAATCACCTGAGAAGTTGTATAAGTGAAAATCCTGAGAGGAAAGGAACTTTAATGTTTTGTCGTGTTGCATCAGGCCCTCTGAAATAAAAGACTTTGAATGACAAAGAGACTTTGGCAAAGAAGACCCTGATGTTGAAGTCTTGAACTGAATCCTCATGCTAGAGAAGACAGAGAGTGTGCTAAACTCAAGTGTGCCACCTTGTCCTGTGTTGAAAACATGGGGAAGGGAAGCCAACAGCTTGAATATCCTGACATATCATTTCTTGAACACTTTCTTTTGCATAACATTGTTTCCCACACTATTTGTATTTAGAAGTAAGGATTGGCAAAAGGCGTATTAGTATAGGCCCTTTTAATTTGATGAGTCGACCAGGACTGCGTTATTATTATTTCATGGTCGCAGCTTGCTCCCATCTTTAGATTTAGAATTAGAAAGGTGTTTTTCAAACCTAATTGAAATTCAATAAACAGCCTTAAACTCTGATCACTTGTGTCTGTCTTACTGTTTCATACCATGCCTTCCTTACATAATCCTCTACACGCACACACGTTACCTTTCTACCACCAACCGTCTCTGCTTACACAAGCCATCTCCGTCACCATCCCTTTCTGCCCACTGCCAGACCTCTTTGCCACACCCCACCTCTCTACCACCAACTAATTACTTTAATACTGCCTACCCCAATAACACACAGACCCTATATCACACATGCCTACTATCCTCGGTCTCCCGTCTAATATCACCCTGCTCCCTCCCACCCGAGCTCACCCCGCCATACTACCCTTGCTAACTCCAAAAATCACTGTAGTTAACTTTAAAAGTTCCACACACCTGCAAGTTAGTACTTGCTGACACAAAACATTAATAGTATACATTGTTAAATGACTTGATCCACCATAGTGCAGAGAAGTCTTTCTACTATTTATATAACTAATGTTATGTACCTGCAAACAGTAACATGCAGACATGTTTGGGATTTCGGGGTAAGTAGAGCCCAAAAATTTGATTTCGAATTATGGCAACTACATATGAGCAACAGTGAGTGGCTAAAAAACTTAATCTCCATGATCCTCAGTTCTTTCAATATTTAGCATCATTGAGAAACTTTTTTTAAATGCATTTATTTATATACAGGAGGAACAATGCCCGTTTGATCACAAAAGAACGTACAATAGATAAGAAATCAGATTTGATGGGAAGCAGTGAGCATCTTAAAATGGGGCGAGTTTGAGGGACATTCTGACTAGGTTGTGGAGGGGAGTAAATGGAACAGTCACTGTGGACAATACATAAGGAACAAGTTACTTACCTCTAACTGTTGTTCTCCAGCATGAGTCTGGCATGGATTCACATGCTCATGAACATTCCCTGTCAGGTCGGGAATCCTTGGTTTAAAAAAAAAAAAAAAACAGTCTTGCTCTAAAGCTTAAAAACGGGCTTTCTCCCATTAACAAATCACTGAAGTCTGGGTCCTACTGTACTCATCCAATGACGACGATCCCCCTAAGCCCCACCCTGGTGGCCATCTCCAAATTGGAAAGCACATAAAGTGACCGTATCAACCAAGAAGAGCAACAGCAGGGTAGGAGGGAAGGTCCTCATGTGAATCCATGCTAGACCCATACTGGAGAACAACAGTTACAAGTAAGTAATTTGTTCCTTCTCCAGCATGGGATCTGGCATGGATTCACATGCTCATGAATACAAATACACAGCAGTACATAAGGCAACCACGGGAGGTGGAAAGGATCAACAGAAGTACAACCAGTTAACCCTGGAACAGACTCACCTCAAACAAACGAATGCCGACGCAGTAGAATTTCGTGAAGTTGTGCGTAAACCTCCCCATAGCAGCCCTGCAAATGTCCGGCAGTGGGCAAAGAAGGATTCGGGAAGAAGACTGGAAGCACCAAGGGTTCGTTGAGGTGGAATTCAGAAGGAACCTTTGGCATAAAAGTGGGGTGGGTATGTGGCACCACCCTCGTAGCATGAAAATATAAGTATGGGTGCTTGCAGGAAAGGGCCTGAATTTCCCCCACCCGCCTGGCCGAGGTGATGGCCACTAGGAAAGCCATCTTCCATGACAAACGTCAGAGGAGCCTGATGCAATGATTCAAAAGGAGGCGCCATAAGTTTAGTTAGGACGACATTGAGCTCCCAAGCTGGGGCAGGAGCCTTCACTGGTGGGAAAAGTCCTGAAGAGGCCTTCAGAAATTGTTTGATGAGCCTGTGAGACCACAGTGAGGGTCTGCCTAGACACTGCGTGTACCGGGAAATAGCCGCCAGATGCACCTTCTTGGAGGGGTGGGCCAATCCGGCTTTGGCCAAAAACAACAGGTAAGGCAGGAGCTGTGGGGCTGTGACGCACAGAGGAGTAATCCTTTGAGCCCTGCACCACACAGTGAAGCGTTTCCAATTGTTTCCGATCGCATCGATGATGCCCTAGACTTGTTCAAGACTTTCCTACATTCTAGAAGAATGTCATAATGCTCAAACTCTAGGGCTGCAGAAGCTAAGCCGTGAGGTTCATGACACTGGGTCATGGGGCAGTATCCTTCCATCTTCTCTGGAGAGGAGGGCGGGAAGTGGAGGCAGCCGGATGGCTGGCGCTAATGCCATGAAGAGCAGTTCCAGGTACCAGATCTGGCGAGGCCAAGCCATAGCAAGGAGTATCACCTTGCCGCAACAGCGTTTGAGTGTGTTTATCACACGTAGCAACAGCGGGATTGGAGGGAAAGCTTACAGGAAGAGGCCCTCCCATGTGAACCGGAATGCATCCCCCAGGTTCCCCAGCTGGTAAACCTGCTGGCGATTGTCTGCCACTTTGAGTTTCCTGCTGTCGTGAACAGGTCGATCCGGGGTTGGCACCACATACTGAAGAGACTTGACGTCTGTGCCAGCTGGAGCTCCCATTCGAGGCAGCACTGCAGCTCCCTGCTAAGGCAGTCCGCAATGGTGTTTTTGATGCCCGCCAGATGAAATGGGACGAGAAACATGTCCTGAAGAATGGCCCAGTGCCAGAGGGCCTGAGCCTCCAATGAAAGAGCAGGGGAGTGGTTCTCACCCTGCTATCGGATGTAAAACATAGTGGTGGTGTTATCTGTAAAATACTCACCACCCGTCCTTGCAGAAGGGGTAGGAAAGACTTGAGGGCCCCAAACACGGCCCGCAGCTGCAGAACATTGCTATGCAGAGCCCGCTCCTCCGATTGCCAGAGGCATCTGGCGTGGGCCTGTCCGGTGTGAGCCCCTCCATCTGTTCAGAGAGGTGGCCATGGTGCCCATAGCCTAGAACAGGGGAACCTGAAACAGGGCTCCTTGCGTAAGGTGCTTGCATACTCCCCACCATTGAATGGCTTGTCTGACGCAAGACGACACGGAGCAACACAGGTTCGATCACCGGGTCCGCGCTTAGAAACCTCTGGGTATTAAGCACTTTATAAATAACCTATCATATCATAATCCTGTCGGACCACTTGCCTGTGATCTGGAGCCACCTGGCATCCAGAAACTCTTGCAGAGGTCTCATCTGTAGCCTGCAAAATGGAATCGGGTGAATGCAGGACAACATGACCATTTAGCGAACCGCCGTGGATTGAGCCGTAGCTAGGCGATGCACCTTCCACAAAATAGCTGCCACTCTCTCCTCTGAGGGAAATGTCACTAGATGTCAGTGTTAAACGGGAGCACAGAAACAGAGCGTTCTGCTATGGCACCATGTAGGACTTCGGATAATTGATGGATGATCGGAGCTCTGGGTGTATGGTCTCCCTGGTGTCTTGCACCACCAGTGCCTGAGAGGGGGACCAGATGAGCCAGTCGTCCAGGTAAGGATAGACTGTATGCCCTTGAGGTGCAGCTGGACGGGTTATATTGCCGCTTTTCTTAACATGGCCTGTACCTCTTGTAGCATCTGGGCCGTGTGCAGTTCCTACCTGACACAGGGCAAATGCCAGGGCATCTGTGTTCGAATTCCAGAGTGCGCCCTTGTTGAAGTATGTCCAGCACCCACTCGTCAGTGGTGATGTTCTTCCACTCATTGACGAAGTGCGTCAGGTGGCACTCACCAGGGTGCAAAAGTGAGGGTCAGGCATGCTTGGGTGCTTGCGTCCTGGCTTGCTGACGATGTCAACAATGTGCCCCTCCGCCGAAGGCCTGCAACCGGCCCCTTTATGTCTCCTGGGAGGTGGAGCGGGAGGATTGAGGTGGATGCGTAGCCCTTAGAGGATCTGCCGAACTTCCCTATAGAGGATCAAAAGAACGAAGACCGTTGCTGTTGCAAGGTCCCTAGCAATCTCACTGTTTCAGTGTCCATTTTTATATCTTGCAGCGTTTCGTCTACCACGTTGCTGAAGAGGTTATCCCCATCAAAGGGCATATACCACCACCTTGGCTTGGACATCTTGTCTGAAATGTGTGGCCTTTATCCAGCCTTGGCATCTGAGTGCCACTCATTTCCCATTTGGTGAAAACCTGAGTCCGTGACATCCTACGCCACCATGATTGCATGTTCTGAAGCCACCTTACCCTCCTGAAATACGCTAAAGTCTCCGTTTATGTGTCATCGGGCATGAAATCCAGGATCGGGCCCAGCTTGAACCACAACTCTCATCACAGGCCAGGATGGCCAAGGCATTGGCAGTCTTCACCGTTGAGGCAGCGTTATAGATGATACACTTGCCCATTGCGTCCAGCTTTTTCCCCTCCTGGTAAGGGGGAACCATGGATGAGGACAGGTTTGATGACAGTTTTCTGATTGCGGCTGAAACCAGAGTCCGGGAGGGCTGCAATCTGAGGCAGCTAAGAGCGGAGTATGGCACCCTGTGCTTTTTCTCAAGTCTGTCCCTTTTTGCTGGTGTAGAGCTTGGGGTCTTCATGAGAGCTAAGCCTTCTTGCCAAACATCGTCCTGCAGAAGATAGGACATTACAGTCTTCCTGGATGGCGCACGTCTATGGTAAAGAAATCCCTCCTTTTCCTCAGGCACTAGGTTGAAGAGGGTAGATGCCCTTGAGAGCATGGAGTGGAAGGAACCCATCGCATCAGGAGGAGATGCCCTCTCGGGATCGTCAGCACCCTGTGGCACAAAGTCATCAAACTCATCTGTCTCTGTAGTGCCTGTATCCATGTCTGTTCCAGAGTCCCTATGGCGTGGATTCATCACTGGTGCAGCTGGATTGGAGGGTGGCATTGTCCACCTCGGTGTTGGAAGACACTAGACCCGCTGGCGGGGTCTATGCCGTGGACTTGGTGTGCTGCCACTTGGGGGGCTTCCCACTGGAGCCACTGGGGGTGGCAGCCGCTGTTGTATCTCTGACACCAAAGTGTGCAGTGTAGTATCCCAAGACAAGTCTCTAGGGCCTTGTTGAGGGACCACCGACGTTGGCACTGATGGAAGGCTAGTGTGTCATGCCGGGATCGATGGCCAGTCCTGTTCCACTAGGGGTTCTCCCATCGGGTTGTCCCCTCACTGGTCCAAGCAGCAGCTTTCTTGCAAGGTCTTGTTGTCCGAACTTGTGTAGATCGTCATGACAGGATTCCTCGCTACCTCATTAAGAGCCACCACAGGTCTGTGGAGAAAATCTGTCAGTGGCAACAGTTCTTTTGACCTTCCTCGCTCCTTTGGCAAAGAAGAAACGACTGGAGCCTTCACAGATGGAGTAGTCGTGGTTGAGGCAGTTGTAGTCGTGGGCGGAGCAGTAGTAGCCGTGGGCGGGCAGGCAGTGTAACCCTCTGTGTTGATCTCATCGTCAATGTTTCTGCGGTCATCGACGGGACTTTCGTCGATGAGGTCCCAATCATGGATGCGGCTGTGATAGAGGGTAGTTTTTTTGAAAGGGCTCTCTGCTTGTGAGATGCTGATGGTGTCGCCACTGGCAAGGCCTTGGACGCAAGCGTCGTAAATGGCTTCAGAGTGTCCTCTTTGTGAGTGTCATTCCTTGGTCTATCCTTCGACAAAGGGCCATGTTTGAATGAGAGGGTCATGTTCTCCGATTACACATCACTCACCGGCAGGCTTACCGTGGACGGGGAATGCGAAGTAGAGCACTCGTGCTCCTAACTGGTATCCGCAGCGGCCTGTGTCGAATCAGCAGCATGGCGCTTAGTCTTCCTATGCGCATCCTGTGAAGGGACATCCACGGCAGATCTCGACCTCTTCTCCGAGAGAGAATGCTCCAAAGGTCGTTCCGCCCCTTCTTCCTTCACCCAAGCCACCAACCTTTGGTAATGGTCTGTTGGTGGGAAAACCTTGGCAGATCTCACATCCGTCCTATTCAGGATGCAGACAATAGAGGCACTTTGTGTGCCAGTCTTCAACTGTAGATGTTCCTCAAGCCACATATGGCGCAGAGCTTGAACAAACTCCTCTGGCCTTCTTCCAACATGGCAAGGCATGAAATAGGCCTCAATTAGGCCTTTCCGAACTGGAAAAACAAAGATCCGAGGATGTAGCGGTCGATCTCCACCGCCAACGGTCAGCCAACGAGAGAGATTTGGACAAAATGCGAACGATTTATCCGTGAAAAAACCTACAAACCGGAAACAAAATAGCTTGAAGAGCAGCTCGAGAGTACTCCCAGCACTGAAGCGTGCAGTAAATATCTGAAGACGGCCACGGGGGTGGGGCTTAGGGAAACGGTCATCATTGGATGGGTGCAGTAGGACCCAGACTTCATTGATTGGTTAATGGGAGAAAGGCAGTTTTCAATCTTTAAAGCAATACTGCTTTCTTTTTCTTTTACCGAGGATTCCATGCCTGACGACGGGGAATATTCATGAGCATGTGAATCCATGGCAGATCCCATGCTGGAGAAGTACATACCTAGATTAAGGAGACCCAACATTGGCCATTTTTAAGTTCAGGGAAGCGGTACGGCCAGCTGTGCTGGTTGAAGTGCTAGAGTAGAGGCATAGGAAGTGAGGCAAAGAGGCTAGGAAACATGTTAGCTAGCAGGCAGATGAGGGAGCTAGGTTTTTAGTCTGGTTTTGAACCAATCCATGTGGGCTGTTTCTCAGATGTACAGGGGCAGATAATTCCATGCCAGTGGGGCAAGAAGAGAGAGTGGAAGCGAGAGGAAGCACAGGAGGGCGAGAAGCCACAAAGGTAGTCGGGAGTAGAAATTACGAGAAGGCTTGTATAGTTGGATAGAGGAGGATAGATACAGTGGTGCCTTAACATGGACAGATGTGTGAACCAGGAAAAGAAATGTAAATTTGGCCCTGTTTTGCATACTCAGCCATCCGGCTTGGTGATGGTAAGGTCAAAGAGTCCTGGCAGCAAAGTTCAGGATCTTGTTGAAAGGAAAGAAAGCATAGTTGGGGAGACCAAAGAGGATGCTGGCACAGGTGTCCGGTTGAGAGAAGACAAGAGTGGTTAACAGAAGCTTGAAGGTGTTGAAAGGAATGAGGTGCTTGAGAGAGCTTTTGGCAGGAAAGAAAAGCACCTCTGTTTTGCCAGAGTTTAACATCAGAGAGTGCAATGCCATCCAATATTTAATGGCAGAGAGACAATTGGAAATGGTGGTAGAGATCAGGGGAGAGTTCAGGAAAAGAGAAGATGTGGGTGCCGTTTGCGAAGAGTTGGTACGAGAACCCAAAGGAGGAGATTAGTGCACCAAGAGCAGAGGTGCAGAGTTGAAAGAGAAGCAGACCAAAGACAGAGCCTTGTGGGGGAGTGAGTTGAGAGGTGTTGTTGCTCCATGAGACGAAGTGCCAGGTAGGATTCAATCCAGGCAAAGGCTCGATCACGAATCCCAAGAAAAAAAGTGAGTATTAAGGAGATCAGAGTGCTCGACAGTGTCAAAGGCAGCAGACAGGTCAAGAAGAATTGGTATAGAGCATAGGTTGGCATGCTTAGCAGAGGCGATGAAGTTGGAGACATTCATGAGAGCAGTTTCCGTAGACTGACAGGAGCGGAAACAGACTCAACAACATTATAAAGTAATAAACAGGAGTAATTTGCATTGAGAAACTGTAAACATGCTGGCACAGAGCACAGCCCTTTTCTCTGCAAAGATGTTGCTTGTACCTTTGAAATGCCAATGTTTTCTACACAGTTTTTTTAAGCAAACAGCTCATAAGCAGGGATCAATGCCTGTTTTCACTGACAGAGGGCCCAATTCTGAGCTTAGGATAAACGTAGTGTAGAAAGCCAATATTCTCCCCTCTAATTACCAGCACCATCATCAGGGTCTCGCTGATTCTCGTTAATCTCTTCAAGCATTATGTCCCTGAGAGCGCTAAAATGCCTTTGTGTTATTGCTGCACTTTAATTAAGCAATATGACCCGAGCGAAGCGAGGGCCTTAACGAAGGCCCTGGGGCATTACCAGAGTCGGTAATGCCCCCGCCGTGAGGGTCATATTGCAATTAGTATCCCGGCCCGCAATATTTGCGTGACCGGGGTACTAAACGCTGCGGCGTTTCGGGAAAGAAAAAAAGAAACGGCCAAGAAAATGGCCGCCACCATGGAAAGGGAAAACGGAGTCCGTTTTCCCTTTCCATGGCAGTCATCGGGAGCGGACGCGCTGGGAACACATGTGTTCCCAGCGCGTCCGCTCCCAAAAAAGGTTCAAGAAAAAGATAAGTGGGGTTGGGAGGGAAAAAAACCAAAAAAAAACGTACCTGCGTCCCCGGCGGGGGACGAGGAAAGCCCAAGCCTTGTGGAGGCGCGGAGCGGGGATGGCCCCGCTCCGAGTCTCCACACGGCTGGAGACTTCCCTCGTCCCCCGCCGGGGACGCAGAAACAAGAGGGTAAGTTGGGTGGTGGGCGGGTGGGCGATTGGGAGGGAGGGAGGAGAGGGAAGGGAGAAAAAAAAATACTTACCCGAGTCCCCGGCGGGGGGCGAAGGCAGCTTCTCAGCCGCGGGGAGGCCCCGCTTCGAGCCTCCCCATAGGCTGAGGGGTTGCCACGCCCCTCGCCGGGGAAAAAGGCCGTGGAATCCCGACAGAGGGATTCCCGGCCGGGTATGGACCTGGTGAGAGCCAATCAGAATGCTTGTTTCATTCTGATTGTCTCTCGCCGGGGTACTAATAACAGAAATCGAAACAGAAAATAGAAAATAAGCCTGCATGGCCACCAATAACAACTTGCTCCATTTACTAGCATTGAGCTGGAGCTAACTGCCATTCATACATTCATCCATTTCAGGCAAATGTCTTGATAGTGTACTAAACTGTTCCATCCTTCCATCCACCACAAGTTAAATCTGAGTACCATCTATGTATGAATGATAGGCTAGACCAAAATATAAAAACATTTAAATCAGAGGTCACAGATATTGGACTAAATAGGGGACTACCGCGAGCCAATCAGAACTCCACAAGCTCGCTGGAAAAAACCTCCATGGCCCACCCCAGAAACAACTGTACCATGTGATCAATTTGTTTTAATTCATGGAGAAGAGATCTGTAAAGTTGAAAAATGAAGGAACACATTAGGTTGACATCCTGTTGAGAAGGGCCATGCATGTGTTGGGGCATCAAGCTTATGATGTACTTTGAGTACTGTCAAAGCTGGTATATTGTATTGATTTTTTTAATAATCTTTATTTTAGTTTTAAAGAATAAAGAACCCATATAATGGAAACACAAAATAAACTCCTTTTCGCCCCTCATCCAATACAGTGTCCCCAACAATCTATTTTAAAGAAAACAATTCAGACCATTAGAGCCGACGCTGGACCATAGGTGGAGGCCGTTCATCAATCATAGAAACTAACAACTCTCAGTATAGTTCCCATTTTTAAAGAAGCTAGTCCAAAATCCAAAAGCTCATCACCAGCTCCATCTTCTCTGGCAAGCATAGTTGTTTTAATATGCTACAGTAATAGATGATTAGCCCAAGCATTCTTTGAGCATGGCTAAACCAGAATTTTTCAAATGACGCATAATTAGCACCCAATGGCGGAGGAGCCAACCAATCAGCTTGCTCGGAACGCAGGCTGAACCTGCTAATCTCAGCCCACGTTCCAAGCAGCCTTCTGGCTGCTTCCCCTGCCTTGACCTGCCATCTTGTCCCCAAACCCTTCCTTCCCTTAAGTTCTTTTTTTTTTACTCCCCACCCAACAACTTACCTTTTGTTTCAGAAACAGGAGCCCCTCCTTCCATCTCCGTGGCAGCCATTTTAGGACAGTATTTTGTTTGATTGAAAGGGGCGCTGTGCTGCGTCCCGTTCATTCAAGCAAAATACACTGCTCTCAGCACCTTGGGTTACCAGACTGGAAACCTGGGATGCTAATAGCGTTAACACCATCTCCGGCGTGCCAGAACGGGTGTATTTGGCCTGGGGACCCATGTTAAATGCTGTCGCTTCACTCGGGACCTGGACTGATAACACCTGATCCTGGCGTCTGGGTAAGTAATCGGCAATCCAACATTTCCAAATAGAGTGAAGGGCCTTGCCCCCACCTTAAATTGTTTGTCAAACCAAATCAGAGAGTTATATGATAAGTGAACCAATATATGTATATACTTATAGATACAGGACCATATTAATTAAGAGAATTACAATACTGGGTAAAGAAACCTGGGAACACACTGAAGGGTGTTAAATGGTTGCAGCAACATGGATTCATATCTGGCCCATACTCGCTGTTCTGGGCCTTGCAGATTCATCCCGCTATTTGGACAAATCTAGTGGCTCACTTATAAAGTTTTAAGTTCAGAACCGTCACTGCCCCTTTACTGAGATCTCTATACAAGGTCAAGATACAAACTCTGGGCCTGCCACAAAACCTTGGAAGCTTCACAAGCCATTTCGATAAAGTCAAGTATTTCCATTTCAAATCTATTTTCAGTAGTATACTACTGGTTAGATAGTTAACCGGAGGTGTAAAGATCATTTTGAACTGGACAATCCTACACAAAAATGAAACTGGAATAGCAGACCACTTTCGAAAATCTTCTTGAAATCTTATTCCACAGATCCTCAAAGTTGGACTTAAATAAAGTATTCAAATTCTTCTGGAAAACAATCCTAAGATACCTATGTTGGTCAGTATATTGCAAACCAAACAGCCTGTAGAGTGCCTGCAGATGCTTTGAAAGTACATGACTGGGGAGGCAGCTTTATTCCTCTGGCACAGGCCGGAATTTCACTATAATGGAAGCTGGGTCTCAAAGTAAAAATAATATCATCTGCGAGAAGCAACTTATTTTCTATCTCCCCCTAAATTGATCCCATCTACCTTTGCAGTACATGTAACGGATTGCAAAAGGTCCTAAAGCAATGGCGAAAAAGGGTTTATAAAGGGCTCTGTTGTTGTCTACCGCTTGTTAAAGGAAACTGAGCAGACCTCGGGTTGCCTGTCAAGACTTGAAATACCAGGAAAGTATGTAGAGTATTCACCCAGGTAATAAAAGTAGGTGGAAACCCGAATTCAAGCAGTGAGTGTCTAAGAAAAGGCCATTTGAGATGATGGAATGGATAATTTGACAAATGCATGTTTGGACCCTCTCGCTTAGGAGTTTGGTCAGAATCTTTACATCAGCATTGAGAAGGGACATTGAATTCCCACAAACAGACAGATCTCATCCTGGTTTTCACATTAAAGAGCTCTGGTCTTGTCTCTGGGAGTGGTCCTGAAGCTAAAATATAAATATATTTAGGTTTTCTATTTGGGGTATCAAAATGTAAATGCATTGTATATAATATTCAGTAGGAAAACTGTCTGGATCTGGGACCTTGTCAGTTTTCAAAGAGGCAATAACCTTTGCCACCTCATGTTCATTATCGGTTGGAACAATTCACAAGTGCTCTCGGAGTACAACATAAGTGTTGTCAGGCCCTGGCAGTAATTGGGGCAATCCTCTTACCTACTTTTACGATCTGAGGTGTATGATTTAGTATTGTGAGATGTTTTACCCATGCATACAAGCCCTACCATACACCTGTGCAGTACTGGCATGGAAAACATCATGATGGCCAGAACTCCCCAAAGAGTGCACAGGGAAAACATGAAGAATAGGCTGCCACCCATTTTTGCCTATGTTGTTAGCACAGGAGGGCACTGCCTAAAACCAACATTGGGCTACACACACAGTAGCCTGAAACCATTGGGAATGGCAATGCTGATTGCCAAAAGCAACCCAGAACTGTGGGGAATTCATTTTCTTAATCCCAAAAATGGTTGCATTAACAGTACTCACCACTATCAGAAAGCCGGCGTTTTAAAACCACCAGACTTTTGTGTAAAACTGAACAAATGAAACAAAACCAGACCAAGGAAGGACTTGCTAAGAGGTGGATACAATGTAAAACTATATTCTGAAATGACTTGAAGGAAGTAATTATTTAATGTATAGGTAAAAATTGTCAGTTTGATTTGAATGTAGAAAACTGGGAACAAAAAGTGACATTTAGCTGAAACCTGGCTTAACGAAACTGAATTCTGCCTGACAACTACCCCCGACAGGAGTTGAAACTGGATGCTCAGCCACTCTGCCCCTGGCCAAAAGGAGTTAACACCTCTCTGATTAGATTAGGGGTGGAGCAGCTGGGGACTACAGGGAGTTGAACAAAGGCCTGTCCTTGACTCAGGCAAATGTTATATTGGGGGCGGCGTAAAATAGCTTCCTCTTGGGAGAAACTGGGGGGCAGCTGTGCCTCTGTGAACAAGCTGGCTTGGGGGAAGTGGATAAACCAGTTATTCCACCCTGTGATGTGGGAAGTCACACCCCTTTTTGACCAGAGCATAATTTTAAAAAGATGGATAACTCATAGTGCGGACTTGTCAGAATTATATAAGTAATATCATTATTTTTGTGATTTTTCTGTGAACATTTTAAGAGGCGTTAGGACCCTGTGGTGTATTCTGGGGGGTTGCTAGCGGAAAATAGGGTCACACTCCAAATGTCTGCATGTTAAAAATCTGACACTTCATCAATTAATGTCCATACTCCTTGCGCACATGTGTGTAATTTTGGGTAAATGTCCGATATTGCAAAACCAGTTAAAAAGTGCAAAATGTCATTTTTGAATGCAAGCCCCCAGGAAGATCAGAGGCGGACAAGCATGGACCATAAGGGATATATAATGTGTACATGTAATTTCAACAAATTGTATATCTGGGAAAGATGTATTTGAATCAAATATAGATTTGTGGGCAAACTGACCAGGGGAAGATCCTCTGACCCATAAACAGACCTCATCATGATGACAATCCATTTCCTTCCCCCAATCATGGGAGAGGGGAGAATTGGGCCAATGACAAGTAGGGAGGGGCAGGCTTAGCTAGGCCCAGGCACACACCCATTTTCAAAACACATAAAAAGAGACTGCTGGGACAGGTAGAGACATTCAATTCCATTTGCTGCGGAGCATGCTGACCGACGACTTCACATCCAGAGATCCAACACTTAGACTTCCAAGCTAAACAGAGAGTACAGAACTTTGAACCAAGAAGGCCCATTGCAAGCAAAAGTATTTGTCAGCAGGCCTCAAAATCATTTGCAAACTATTCCACAGCCGGGCGAGCTGTCTGAATTCTTTTGCCAAGAACTCTTGCCAGTACCCAGAAAGCAGTGTTACATCCAGAATCCACTTGATCCGGACCGGAAAGCAGAGCAGTATCCAGAACCAGAGGCCGCTGAATCCAGAGAGGCTAGACCAGCAGAGCAGAGCTGACCCAGATCGCTGTGAGCAGAACCGGTGCCTGATTGACCTGCTGAGCAGACAGAACCGCAGCCGGACGTGTTGACCAGATCCGTGACGAGGCCTAGTTCAAATTTATATTGTGAGTACCTAGCAGAACCGTGCAGAACCAATCTCTTAGTTAAAATAATCTAATCCAAACTATTTTAACCTGAGTAGAACAGCCTCCTAGAAATCGTGTCATCTGGCATTTGTAAAGCTGCACAACTGTCACCTGTCAATTCTGAAGCTGCAAGCTGTCACCTGTCATTTTGAGTTTTACTTTAAATCCGAAAAACTACCTTTATTTAATAGCCCGACTTGCTACTCATACTTTTGCCGCAATCACCGAATTTACCGCGATTTGCGATTTTGGCTCAATTTCTCCACTTGTCAAAATAACAGCTCCATTCTTTCCTTTGTTAAAATCCGTTTGCAACTTGGTAATAACTCAGAGCATTGCTAAAGTGAGCCTGAGCTAATACCAACACGCATTTCCCACTCACCCTGAATCTCTAGAGTGAATTAAAATCATTGGCACATTTTCCCATCCATTGCCATCACATATAAAAAGCATTTTGGGCCTGTGTTTCAAACTCCTACCTGTTTCCTCTAAGCTTGCTGGGGGGGAACTGAATTTCGTATTTGATTGCATTCCTGAGAACTGTGTGCTCCTCTTTCCATCTCCTTCCATTTCTTACATTGCATAGGGGAGGGGGGTGAATTGCCAGAGAAAAAGTGATTATCTTATCTTTTGCTAAAATCATATCAAGTATTTCTGTACTGCATTTTATTCCTCATTGCTTTTCCCTTGAAATCATAAAAGTATTTTTTCTACTTTATCCATCCTATACTAACTCCTCATTGATTGTAAAGAAGTGTGCTAGTGCCAGATTACCCATTGTTGATCAACATCATATGTCTAAGTGTACTGTCAGATATTCATTTATTATAAAGTGTGATATATATATATATTGTTTACATTCTCAAATAAACCTTTTAATTTGCAAAACAAACCTACTTCTTGGCTCAGTGGGGTTAGGGGGATTCTAAGAGGGGGGTGTTATACAAGGGTGGTCATCCAGAGTACTGAACTAGACATAAAAATACATTAATAAGGGTTTTCCTCAGCATTCCAGACTAGGCATTGACTTGGCTGCAGTGTTGATTGAATATCGCTTACAGTATACAGGGTATTCAATGCTTTGTAGATCCGTACCTAGTCGGTGGCACATTTTCAGTAAGAATAACTAGGATATTGTGAAATAGCTGTCTCTGTTAGATCACGTAAAATACAAATCTCCCCGTTTTACTGCCTGGGCTGTAGAACCTGTACGCTGCTTTTTTTATGAGTGTAGAGAGCATTCTCAGAATGCATTTGTTTGAGTTCATATTTAGCATTATTAAGTCTCCTGTGATTCTAATGTAAGGAGTTTAAAATCTAGGTTGTATTCAGTGATTAACCCACTTTTCAAGAGTTGTCAACATGGCAAAACCTCTTGTGGCAGCTTTGGAGGCACTCCATACATATCTCTGAGAGACTGCCCCTCACCCATTCAGTAGAAGATATTCCTGCAATGTCAAATACAATTCCGCCCAATCTGGCTTACACTTAAACACGAAGGGGTTATACTTCCATCACTTGACTTCATCTCAGGGTAGCCTACACGGAGTACAAAAGGATCGCCTACAGCGAGTACAAAAGTGTTGTTGGAGAAAGATCATAGAATCCAACATCTAAGATATTAGAGTCTAAGAACCAATAGTGACACAGACAGACAGGTCATCAACAGAAATGAAACCCCGGAAAACGTTTTATGCTATGCCGAAAAGTATGTCTAATCCAAATATTCACCCTACCATCTCATTCAATGTCATGTTTTCTTCTGACGGATGTGTCTCCTACAGCAGAACAACATCAATTTGTTGTTTGCATGATTAAGATTTGTGTGCATTTGACTGGGTTTCTTGACCCGTTCGCATTGCAACTTAGTACCTTTTTTTCATTGTGATATGTAATGGGCATTTGTATAGAGCCCTTCATCATTTCCAGATATGGGAAAATTCATCAGGGAGAGAATGTGTGCGTGCGTGATGTGGCTCATTAATGAACCTTACACATACATAGAACAAGATGGGAATCAAACATTTTTGAAAAATCATCATGTAAATTGATAAAAACCTTTTACATAAAACGTATATAAAATAAAAACTGAAAAAGAAAGAAAGCACAAAATACATATTAAAAAGGAATAAAAGGGAAAATATTATCCAACACAACTAAAACAGAATGAGATAATTAAACCCTCATGCTCAACAGACTCTGAAATAAGTATGGAGGCTTGCTAGCCAACAAACGGTTCTCACAAAAGATTGAATTCAATATCCTAATTACAGCAGGTTTCCATGATATTAGTACCTTTTAACTTGTGTGAACCATGGTTTTTCACACTGCCCCTAATCCTAGGGGAGCCCTGCAGCAGTATAATCACAATTGACCGACCTACAGCATATCCTTGAACAGTACACCATCCTTCGGAGATGAGACTAGCCCCTGAGGAACAACCCATTATCTATCTGGAATCCTGCTTTTCTGACGCAATGCTACGGTGCCTCATTTCTTTGAGCCACAAGCCTCCTGCTCTGGTCGTTGGAGGAATCAGCTCTCTTGTTAAAGTGGGACGTGGCAGGGTTCGAAATTGAGGTGAGCTGGGAGCTATTTAGTGCCTGCTTTTAGCTTATAAGTGCCTGGCCATCTTCACCCCAACAGCTACCAGGAGCCACTTTTCGCTCCCCATGTCATCTGATGCCGAATAAACACACCTATTTTAATTTAACTGTGTGTGTTTGGACTGTCTTTAAACAAAAGAACACTCCTAAATAACATTTAAATCAAAAGGAGTCATAAATAATGTAGAAAATGCTAGGTTTATATCTTATAAGGAAATTAGATTTGCAGAATTCTGTGGAATAGCTCCTTGTTCTCCTTTGGCGCCTACTTGACAAATTTGAACGTGGATTCCGGAACATAGTATGCTGCGCCTAACATTAGAGAAACAGTTAGGTCTTGGCCATTTCCTTTCAATATATCCAACCCACACCAACCACGGACCACAAATGTCTTCAAACACATGCTCAGACTGTGAGCCTGGGTTTATATAGCCTTGTAACCTCCTCCCCTTGCAGGCCAGACTGCCTGCGAGTGAGTATCTTCACCTGTGATGGCAAACTGGGGAGGATTGGTTGTATTTCCCGAGTTCACTAAATAACTTGCAAGGGGATGGCTGGTCTGCCATTTCAGATTTGCTGTGGTCTATAGGGAGCCACACGAGTGGTGTTGCTTCCCTCAGTCAGGTATTTAAAAACACTATTAACCAAAGGGTATGTATTTTAATCTCTTGCGCTTTCCGGGAATCGTCAGCAGTGTCTGTAGTATCCCATTAACTTGCTCTGCAAGACAAACTGGAGTTTTTCAGGAACGCCCGCGGTCTGTGTGACCCCGCAAGTTAGTCATCAGTGCTGCGAATCGGGATACTGATGCAGCAGGGCACAAGTACACACTATGCTTTTAGCACGGGGCTTATGAAAAGGGAATCTGATTAGCAGATATCCATTTCAGAGATGGAATTACCTGCATCTTTTTTATTATTTAATAATACAATTTAAAACGCCAGGGCTTTTTCACCCTGGCCAGATGTCAATTCATCACAATTAAACATAAAAATTGCAAACACCAAAAGATTAAATAAAGTCTGCTCCTTAGAAAATGCCAGTATTGTGCGACATGGGACCAGAGGCTGGACCTTATGGGTTCCCATTGATGATTGCTAAGAAGATGCAACAAAGGTAATACATTCTTGGACAAGAAGATTAAAAAAAAAGAATGGATGGCCAGACCAAAGATTATGAATTATACTCAGCACTACAGTAAAATGTTGCAATAAATATAAGCAAATACCTTACCTCCAGAAAAACGAACAATACCAAAGAGATCTTTTGAGAAATTGGTGAGACGTGTAGCTTCTCTGCCTATACAATGGATATTGTGTACTTTTGAGGTTGTAATGTAAGGTGAAATCATCTTAAGTAGCACACCTTCTGCCTTTTTGGTGGCTGCACGTAATGAATGATTACGAAAGAGAAGTGGGGAAGGAAAAATTAATAAGAGGGGAGGGAAACGCAGGTGTAAAACCTGGGGTGTTGGGGGTGCAGTCTAGAAGTACCAGAGTCCTGGTTACTGGTATGTGTCTAGGGGTTTAGTGATGGTGATACCTGGGTGTCCTTTCCTGAGGAAGAAAGCCCAAAATAGGTTAGCTGCTAGTGCAAGAAAACCGGTAGCGTCGCTGGCCTGGAATGAGTGGAGGTATGTGATACGGTGCGAGGTGTTACAGGGTCGGGCAGTGAGAACTTTCCATTCTCTGTTGTGGTTACTTTGGTGGTGTGCATTCCAGTATGTATGGTGAATTGTACATGCAATGTAAGGTAGTAAGAGAATGAAAAAAGTGAGGGAGGTGCTCTACGGTTAGTATTGTATGCATGGAAAGGCACTCTGTATGCTTCATTTTTAGGATGATTGTTTTGTGCTGGCAATTTGGGAGGGTATTGAATAGTCTGGTGTCCAATGTATATGAGCTAGGCTGACCCGGTAGGGATTCAGTCAGTGGGCCTGCAAAAAGTGATGGTGCAATGGAAGAGAGGACTTTAATTCCTGTGTCTGGTTAGGGGTGCATGACTGAGACTCTTTGGGTCGCAGCAGTCGGAGCTATGGTGGTTTTGTCCCTAGTGTGGTCTTGGTACAGTTGGTGTTGATGTCTGAGGTCCGTTACAGAGGGTGCAGTGCATAGGTGACACTAACCCGAATGAGTCCAGTCTTGAGGGCATTCCATTTTCAAGCATGGTGCCCCGGTTGGTCTTTGAATCTGGAGTGGGTATTGGTAAGTGTGCGTTGTGCCAAACTGATTGGGTCCAGTCTTTAGATGGTGCATAGCTGTGCTTGTACTTCTTAAGTTGTCTTATGGTTGTTTGTCTTTTCATTGAGTGTTATCTCCTACACCAGGCTCTCCTGTTTACACAACAAGGTTCTCTGCCATTCTCCTGTCTTCAAATGTTTTGAGAGTGGAGCAAGGTTGACCACTCGAGAGACTCAGGATTAAAAACTTTTGAGACGATCTTGTGAGTTAGCAATGGACACTGGACATGCATATGAGACTGAACTTGGTCTCTAGGCCAAGGCCTAGGCATTTGAGGCAATTATTAAAACATGATGCCTGTATGTTGCGTATGGGGCTGTTCTTGGCATGAGCAGGCCAGACCCAGGCATATAAGGCTATTCTTAGAACATAATGGCAGTATCTTGGCACGTGGCTGACCGTGCCATAGTCTTAAGGCAGTACATGGACACGCTATTTTGAATTTCAATGTAGCATGCTACAAAACACCAAATAAAAGTAAGAATAAAATAAATCGAAGCTATACATAGTATTATTGATATTAGCATATTTATTGAGCTTGAACCTAGCTTCAGGGAGCAATAAAGCGCTCTACAATTACAGGGATAAGAGCACAGTGAGCGAAGCAGAGAAAACAAAGGAGCGCAGGAAGCTAACAGGGGAGGGCGGGTAACTGGCAACCAGGAAACTACAAGCAACATGAGGAGGAAACAGTGGAGAGCATATCGCTGACTCTCAGGTACGTTGGGGAGTGGAGGGTGTGTGGACGTAGGTGTTAGGGAGGAGCCATTCATTGAAGATGAATGTCTTGAGCTCCTCCCAGAATTGTAAAAGCAATGGGGTGATTTTGACAGGGAGCAGGTTCCACAGTCTTAGGGAGTAGACCATGAAGGCCAGTGTTGTGGTTCTTTCCTTCCTGAACCAGCGGAGTTCAAGTCTGCACATTTCCTTACTTCTTGTGGATCGCAGGCCTCTGGCGATGCGGAGTTCCTCAGTGAGGTAGCTTGCAGACTTCAGAGTGAAAGGCTTGTAGATGATGCAGCAGGATTTGAAGATAATACAAGCTTGCAGTGGGAGCTAGTGCCGTTCAATGAGGGTCAGCTGATGTGGTTGAATTTGCAGAGTCCTTTGATGAGTCGTGCTGCAGCATGCATGACACATCTCAGCGGTGCCAGGGTAATCGCTGGAAGGCCTTCCAAAAGGGTGCTGCCACCATCCAAGTGAGAGAGGACCAAAGCTTGGACAGCTGATCTGAAGTTGTTTTCTGGGATGACGTAGGGTTTCATTCCAAGTGTAGAGGTCTGAAAATAAGGGTGCCGGTCGCACCTTACCAGCACCCTTTCTGGACCGCCACACTCCAACTCTGCCTTCCAGGGCCGTTGCGCCCGGCAGGTCTGACTTGCCGGGCACAACGGCCCTGGTAGACAGTTGTCACAGAAGCATCGGGACCATTATGGAACGGTGCTGGTGCTTCGGTGTCCCCATTCCCATGGAGTCCTATGCGACTCCATGGGAATGGGTACTCACACTATCCGCCACCTGATATCCCAGCCTCCCGGGACTTGTAATGACCCGGCGGGTTGCCGCTGAACTCGGAATGAGGCCCATAGTCATTCCTTGGTATTAGCGTTATATGATGAGCAAATATAGCTGTACTGGCAAATCTTTGTGTGCAGGCCAAAGGAGGATGTACATAGTATACCCTGGCATTTCGGAAGTAGTCAGTTACATGATAATTGTATTCAGTGCTGTGCATAGGAGTCGATATACATGTGTCTGTGGGTTCCTGACATGAAAGAGTAGCTGAGCACAAAAGGCTTCAGCTCCTGAGTCTCCAAACTTTGTTGCTGTAGATATTTTTAGTAAAGCTGTCATCAGCCCAGGACCATGCCATTATAGTCAATGATGATGAATCATGATCGTGTAGTCAAAGATATCTGGTGAACAAACCCTTGACCCCTGCTCTGGACGGCCATACAGGCGGATGAGGGTATGCCTGTTCAAATGAGGCTATATCTGGGGACAGGATGATGCATGCAAGTACACGAGAGCCTACACTTGTCAGTCTGCCTAAGCATCTGGGCCAGGAGTGGCCTGTGTGTGCAGCGTCCCTGACCTTTGATGGCTGTGCTGGCAAATAATGGACTCCATTTTGAAGGACCTCGATCAAGCCGTTGGCCCAAATAAGTATACAATGCTCTGAATAAGTCAGATGCTGTACTGACGTCATCAACAGAGGTCCCCTTTGACATCAGGGAGCCCTAGTTTGCATAAGGGCTGAACAAGCATACTAACGAGTAAGCCAAACAAAGCAGGACCTGCTTGTCGGGACCACAAACAATGCGATCTCTAAAGAGCATCTAAACACTGCAGTGTTCCTTTAAAGCCAGGCCCTGGAACCGAAGAAATAACCTCACATGAATGACAGGCTCTGCCACTTCTCTGTTTACGTTAACAGTTATGGAAGATAAGAGCCACAAATATGTTTTGCAAAACAAAAGTTGGACTGTTTGGAGCCAACGCACAAGTCACCCACTCCCTTTGGGGCCGAGCAGTAGCAGCGGCCAGACACAAATGCCCAATTGTCTGCGGGAGACTTAATTCCTAGCGTGGGGGTGTGCTTCGCAGAACAGTGCTTTCTATTCATGCGTGGGAGCGCTGCATAGTCCTTCGTGCGTGTGTCAGTGAGGCCAAATCAGGCAAACTACTCACTGGGCAGAAACTAGCACCACAGGGACCCTATCCATGCGTGCGAGGGACCCTGCTCCGGTAAGGCAGTTTAAGATTAAAAGAATTGCCTTGAAGTTCTTAATAAAGAATTTCACATGCAGTTGATATAGTCCCGTTAAAGCTTTTCCAGCCGAACTGGAAGGATGGCATGTCGTTTAAAGCAAATGGCCGTGTTAACGTCCACATTCGAATTAGCAAGACACACGCAATGTGTGTGCTCTCGTGAAGTTTCAGCCTTTCGCATTAAAAGGCATTTGGGCAGCCTAGGGAGGCATTAGGGCCATGCAAGTAAAAGGTGTGTGGCGGTCTGGGGCATCGAGTGTTGGCGGAAACATGGACAGAAAAGGCCTGGGCTCCGTCATCACTTGCATTCGAGGTTTCAAGGGTCGGTTTCATAATGTGTCCATCTTAAGAGCTGGTTGTTTGGGAAGCATTGGAGGGAATAGACAACACTCCCTGCCTCTGCGGAGCACATCACTGCATCCAGGCAATCCCATGGCCGCACCTGGAGGCACAGGAACCTTTGGGCCACTACCAGTACGGATTTAATGCAAAAAGAGGCTTGGGTGCCATGCCCTTGTCATGAAGGGGGGCTAGGGTAGTATCTAGCATATTTTGGGGGTTACACGTTTACAACATGGCCCCCATTGAGGCAGGGGTGGGCTGGGAATCAAAAGAGGCCCTGGAAGATGTTTTCAAAGAGCCCCATGTTACACAGGGTGAACAAGCCCTACAACCCCTTCCCCATTATTACATTCATTTGAAAATAAAATAGGTAACCACACGAAAAGGGCCCATGATGTAGAGGCCTGCTGGGAAACCTCCAGAGTGCCCTTTAGGCTAGTCCACCTCTGCATTGTGAGGGGTTGTGGATTGCTGCCTTTCTGTGTAAAGTGTGTGATGAAGAAGTCATTAGAGATAGTTAACGCCTCACTAGGAGTCGTCGTATAACTTTTCAAGTCCCTTCTGCTACTTGCCAAGTAGATATGACGTTCCTTTTTATTTATATTCCTGAGACTTAAAATCAGTAGCAATCTGGATTCGGGGAGCACCTATCTGTATCCTAGATGTTGGAGTTACAATGCGATTTTGGTAGCCTATTTCTGTAACCTGCCCCAACAAGGGTTCATGTATCCAATTTTTGTGCAGGCTGTAATCACCGATGATAAGACTTCATTCTGCGCAGTGTAGTGCATTTTCAAGCATTCTAAGCACTACTTGACCTTGATAAAAAAACTATTCTTCATTCTTTATTTGTATTGACTTTGGAAATATGATGCTTTATAATCTGTTTTGTCCCTAACAAAAAAGAAATAAAAATAGTGACACATTGTGTGAACATATGCTGATCTAGCTCCTCTGCGGTTACTGTTGTGTGGTGCGCTCTCGCCCTCAACTGGCATTCTCCGGCCCTTGTTAGCTGGGGTCCTGTGTGCCTAGAGCCACAATGAGAGGCCGCGGTGTGTGGTGTTTTCTGTTCTGTTTGTACCACCTCACTTATATTTCGCAAGGGGCAATACTATACTAACCATACAAATTATTTTCTGATAGAAGGTTATCATTCCAAGATGGACAGTCTGGTACACTCTTATTGTACTCTTTCAGAATACCTCTCTGAGAGTGGGAAAGGGGACAAATAGCACCAATGAGGATTTCTGTATGCTTTGCATTAAATCACAGAGCATTTCAGGACTATAACAGTGATCAGAGATCTCTACATTTGATAAACAAGTCTGTGATAAAAGGATTGTATGTGTGAATCTCTAAATTCATAACTGATGCATGGCTTGGTGCTCACATCACGGTTCACAATACTCACCCTAACATTAAAATGTTTGTAACCATGAACCATACATGCTCATTTGGACAGCTTCGGTTTTTAGATACAAGTTTAAAATGGCTGCAACATCAGCCACTCAAATGGGGGTACAAGTGCTCTTATGTTTCTGAAGAATTTTAGAGGAGGAAGGGCTGGGTCTGAGTGTGGGCATGCCCAGCCCCAATACAGAAACATATTTAGGGAATTAGATCTACAGACAGGGCAGGATACCACACAAGAGAGACCCAATAAACAATGCACATAAATGCTACAGAGAAAGGATTGTACCTCTTGCAAACTTTAGCCTGACCTTAATAAGCTGATGAAGCGTTTTAAACAAAACTGGCTTCCAATTCATGGTAATGGGTCCACAGTTCCTCAGCCACTACCTCCTCACTATTACGCAGGCCTTAGTGGTTATTTCGGTAAAAAAGAGCAGGCCCATGCTTTATCGAACAGAGCTGGCATTAGCATCTCTTATTAGTGCTGGACTGCAGCTAGTAAAAATCATGGTGTGGCAGTGTAGAACGGGCGTTTGGCTTAGTGGATTTACAATTTGAGGCAACTTCTTTGATGGCTTTATGTGTTTATTTATTTGCATTTATAAATCGTGGCGCTGTTACAGAAGGCTTACTTGGTTACATAAGTGCTTTACGGAATGTACATGGAGATGGAAGACAATCAAGTAGGAACATCACATTACAAACCACACCTCAAGTTACAGTGGGCATAAGCAAAATGATGCATGTTAAAAACGGTAAGAACAAACGTTACATAGCCAACCTCATATTACAAGGGGCTTAAGCAATAGATGCAGGTAAAGTCCGTGGTAGCAACACATTACAAGCCACGCCTCATGTAACAGGGGCATAAGCAATAGATCCAAGTTATGTCAGGAAGGGCGCAAGGATGAAGTACCTCATGTGCAAGGCTTAGGTAGGTACTGTTTCCGTTCCGCAATGTGCTGGGGGTGTGCAGGTCCGAAGCGTAGTACATGGGAAGTAGGTGCAGGACAGAGTGACGTGAGGATGGGAGTTAAGGAAAAGTGTTTCTTGCAATGGCGGGAAAGGTGAGTGCAAGTGTCTTCACTCTTACCTTAGGACAGGGCCAAGGAGCAGTGCGACCGGTGTAGACAGGGAAAGACAGGGCCCTTGCACACGGCCCTTCCTCATAGGCCCGGCTTCGCCTCACGGCTCTGTCGGGTCTGCGGGTTTGTTGAAGATTGCAGCCAATCAGCAGGCTACATGGTGTGGAGTGCCTCTCCAGGCACCTCCGTGAGGCCAGGCAAGGGAACGAAGCTGGAGGCCATCTTCGGCATGGCTAAGAGGCCATAATGATCCATAGTGATGGGAGATGGTCAGGCTCTGTGCCCCGATAGAAGGGGGGCATAACCTTCTGCTCCAGGCAAAGGCAGGGAAAGTGTGGGCACAGTATGGTATGCTCGCCAGTCACATACACAAAACATTCAGTGTGCTCTTGTAGGGACATTGGGCACATCAGACAAAAACAGATCTATGTAATGTTGCATAAGAGAGCACCACATAGACGCTATTAACCAACAGGGTGGTGACTTGTGCGGCGCACAAAACATTGCTGCACACATATCACTGCATTGATTTGCCAAGGATTACTGTCTGCATGGTGACACACAATGAACTCTACTTTCCAAATCAAGGTGCCAAGTGACATTGAGTTGCCATCTGGTGTGCACACTAAACAGTGGTTGACTTGTTTAGGAAATTAAAAGACCTTTGATGCTGAGTGGATGCATTTCATCCATGTCCCAAAGCAGCCACTAGAATACCTAAGCAAGAAAATTAGAGGTAACCTTCCCAGGGATGCGCCATATGTAACCAAAAAGTAATATACAAAAAAAGAACACGTTTTGGTGTATCAAATAAAGACATGAAAATAGTTTAAAACGTTTGTGTGTGTCACGTTAATTCTCTTGGAAGAATGCGTCAACTGATACTTGTGCTGGCCTGGTGAATAAAAATGCCCCATGTTCAGTTCTTAAGACTGACTGTTAAGCACCTACCGTGTGAAAACAATGGCTTGTTATGTAAGCCAAACTTATAAATTGCCCCACTTGAAACACTGTCAGCACAAAGAATGACGGGCAAGGGGTGCGACACCCCAGAGCCTCTCGCATGCTGCGTTTGGAATATGCATTCCCCTGTTTGCATAACGCATCGCAATCATCCAGAAGTCGGCAGAGAGCAGCCAGCCGGACATTGCGGAGGAGCACTCACAGGCACAGCAGGCTGCTTAATCTGCTGTCCGGCAAGCTCGGAAACAGCTTTCTGTGTGGGACCCTTTCTGCGCCCTCCTCCTGAACTTACGCCCCGGGCCCTCGCCCGGGCCAAGAAACGGTGCTAGTGGAGAGACACACTTTCGGGAGCAATATGGTTTGCTATGTGTAGTGTGCAGAGTGGTGGATGTCATGTCCTAGGAGGAGCGAGTCACATTGTGCATTAGTTGGTGTGATAGTGCTGCACAGTCAGCCACCTTTTTAAACTGCCAATTCACTGTGCATAGCAGTGTGAAGCGCCCTTTTCATAGCATTATTAAGTGTTAAAACCACTGCAGTCAGTCAGCAGTGGGACTTCAGAACAAGCAGCCACCATGGGAAAATGTTCATTTTTGGTGCACAGGGCTTCAGAAATGTAACTTTACCTGAATCAACTAAAACACATGCTTTCTCGGTCTTTTTAAACAATGCACTCCAAGGCAGTTTCACCATTAACAGCGATGTACTTATTTTCAAATTCACTAGGCCCCCTTTTTAGAAACCATGTCTAACGTTTGGAAACACCCAAAGTCTGCACTGCTGAACTCTGTAAATGCACACATTTTTTTTTAACAGTGGACTATTTCTATCTGCAAGCTAGCAGTGCTGTGGTGAAGATGTATTCACAGCACTGCATTCCTTGCATGCCAGCCTCGAACGTGAAACTCTCTAAACTCGTTCTCCTTGCTTGTGCTTTTCACCATCCAATGTACATGGCACGTGCGACTCTGAAAGCTCATGCAGCTGCATGGACGATGCCAGACGGGGAACGGCGAATAATGCAAACTGCCAGGACTGTGGTCTCGTTGGCCTCACTCTGTAAATCTGGAAGTGCGTAGTTACCGAGATCTTCCCGCAGGAGCCAATATCGGATCGTCATTGGTTGGATTATATAGCGCACATAAAGATTGCCTAGCTGGGTGCAGGTACTCTGTATGCAGGCTACGTAAAACCAGCGCCCCACGTGTGACAGACAGTAAGGCACCACTTCACGTTTAATACAATTAGTATTTACCTCTACTCTCAAGCGTCCCGGTCGTCTCACTTCTTTTGTATTTTTTAAGACCGGCTATTTGTCTTGCTGTGCAAGGTTGCCCACCACACTTTTGTTTCCCCATCATCTGATAATAAGATACTACATATTGTGTCTGCCACTGGCTGTTGGAGACGCAGATGGGGTATGGTCTGAAATTTGATTTTGCCTTGCATTGGTCTGAATATATGAATTAAATGCTTTATATAACGGCAATGACCTCCCCTGTCATACGAGACCTTACGAAATGAGGCTACCCTGCCTCAGAGACACACAACCCCTTGCACAGCTGTCCAAGTTCCAGAATTTGCCAACACTCACTCAGTTCCCTGGGACATGAAGCTCTGACGCACTTTGGTTACATCCTTTTCCTTTGGGATCCGCCCAACTGACCGTGGTCCTTTCACTGCATTTGTTGGACTCATTTTTGGGGGTGCGGGTTCAGGGAGGAGGTGAAAAGGCCTGGGGTGGGGAAGAGCAGTAGGAGGGGATGGGTAACTAGCCCCCCTTAAAGAATCTCACAATAAACGTGGTGAAAGGGCCACCGTGGGGAGTTATCCCAGACCCTTTCTTCCTGTCTCTGGAGAGACGCCTGGTGCAGGGCCGATGTCAGCTCAACTCATGCTGGAGTGTCAACGTTGCAGGTTTTGGTAAGTGGAGCCAATGTGCCCCCTCCTCCCCACCATCACCATCACCGCATGAGTGGCGCTGTTGCGGGCTTGGGAAGGGGGCTGAGGTAGCAGGTTTAGGAAGCGCTGTTGCAGCCCTGCCCGGTGTACAGCCAGAGATCCTGCGCTTTAGGGGATGGTATGCTTAAGGGTTTCACGCCTTGTGCCCAGGTGGCGCCATTCAGGACCATCCCCCAGGGGTTACCGGCACTCTGCACTTCATCATCATCATCGGATGACGTAATGTGAGGTTTGGTTATTTTGCGAAACGCCATCTAACAAGAGGTCACCGTGTAGGCTACCGCCTATTGGACCAAACTTAGTGAATTCGTGCCAGAGATCCAAATAGAAAGTTTCCTAACAACCATATTATTAATACACTAGAACATTCATAGGTTAATAAATCATTTGAAAAACGGAAGTATTAAAATGGCGTGTCATCCTAGAGTCAAACAATGGTCCAAACAACATAATAAGGACCTTACCAAAATCAGTCCATATGCTGCCAAAAGAAAACCAAAAAAGAATAAAGTATGAGATTGTGTCAAAACAATGCAAATCCTCCTCACATTATGCAATGTGGCATATAATAAAGGAACATGACAATATTCATGAACCTTAACTCAGAGCCCATAAACCGCAGTATTAAATCAAACAAGGTAATGTTACTGTGCAATGTTGCACTGGTGCAAAGTTTCTGTAATCTGGCCCCAGGAAGTATTCCAGATGATTTAAAGTGGGGGGTCTGCAACCATTGTTTTGCCAGATGTTTTGGACTATGACTCACATTTCTTATTCACCGACTATGATGTCTAGGGCTGTTGTGAGTGTGCAGTGATCCTGCAAAGCCTGCGTGCCGAGAACGACTCTGCACGAGCCGACACCAGAAGTTTATTATACATGCTCCGCGTATGCAAGTCGCGGCCGGAACACCCTTACGCAAAGCAAAATAAGCAAAACACAGCTAGCTTTGCGTGCTCCTCGGGTGCAAACACATGCACCCCTGAAACAGTGCGTGGGGTACCCCGCAACCAGGCATGCACCTCAGGGACACTGCACGGGGTCCCCATTAACTTTTACTGGCAACACCCATTTCCATAACTCTGGTAAAACTCCAGAAAATCTGCGTGCGAACCCCCATAAACCATTCCTGCACCCCGCTAAAGTGGTTACGTGCACCCCTATTGGAACCCCCACTGCGTGCACGCACCCCTAAATTCACCATGCAATCTTACATCTGCGCAGTGATTCCTATGCCGAAGTGTCTGTATGCCTGCCTTCGGGTGGCAGTTACATTAAGAGCTTTGCATGGTAATTTCCCCAACATGAGGTTGCGCGGTCAGGTCCATGAATATGATCTTACCTGCACAATTGTCGTCGTGCGATCACCTCATGCGGTCCGTCCCTCGTAACGCCCAGATTTTCCATTGTTCTTCCCCATTTCGCAAGTTCCACTCCATACTCCGGTCTATGCGCAGGCCACGACCACGCTCTGCGACATGCCTCACTCAAGCCACTCGCATAGACATGACGAGCCTGCACAAAGTCCCAGCAGTGTACGAAAAATTCCTGCGCAGTCGATTCCACGACTCGACAAACAGGTTTTTGCATGAGATTTGGCACTCAAATATTACCATGAATCAGAGTCCAAGTGTCTATTAGTATGGAAACACCAGGATACCTCACTTTTATTATATCAACGTAAACTGTCCCATATAAATTGGGCAACGCCATTACCCTATTTAGTATACCCACCCTCCCCCAGTTTTCTTTCTCCCTCCCTCCCCCACTCCTCCCCCCTTTCTTCCATCCCTCCCTCTCTTCCCCCCTTTCTTCCCTCCCTCCCTCCCTCTCCCCCCTTTCTTCCCTCCCTCCCTCCCTCACTCTCCTCCCCCCTTTCTTCTCTTCCTTCCTCCCTCTCTCTCTCTCTCTCTCTCTCTCTCTCTCTCTCGCTCTCTCGCTCTCCCTCTCTGGCTGCCTGTTCTTCTTTCCTTGTATTTACTGCTCTCGACTCTAGGTTATCAGCACAATGTACCTTTCGACTTCGGTTATCTTTGCATAAGCCAACATGAGGTGTGTTAGAAAAAGCATGATATGTGTTCACTGTTTGGAGTGAGACCTATTTGCGTAGTGGGTCAGCGGCAAAGGGAGGCGACTGGGAGAGGGTAGTGGTGACGTTGGAATTAAAAATCAAAGTTGAACAGAACATTGTTGCGTTAACCTCCACAGAGGGCCTTCGAGAGTGGCCCCTGCCTCGCCAACTACCCCAGTACGCATTTATTTTAAAAGGGGTTGGCAACATGGATTGCACTTGTTATGTTGACTATGTAATAGACTTACAATTTCAGTATGAAAATGTCATGTTTTACATTTGGGCACATTATGTATGTCCGAGGTAACTGGGGCATCCCTTATAGTCTCAGCACGTGCCCCTATTAACACAAAGGGTCTGATTCGTGGAATTTGTAGCGTGGTGCAAAGTCAGTTTGCACTGCATACAAACACCCTGATTTACAGAGCGGTGCAAAGTTGATTTTTGCAGTGCAAAGTAAAAATACACGTTCTGTGAATCAGGGTGTTTGTTGGCAGTGCAAAGTGACTTTTCAACGCGCTAAAAGTTGCAGCAATCGGGCCTAGTGTGACCCATTTAACATGCAAAATAACTGTTGAACAAATTTACGTGATGCACCTTTCTGAAAAAGCTGTTTTGAAACTGCTGCCATTCACAACATCACTGTGTCCCTCTTGCTCAGCAGCAGCCCTTCACTGGGCACCGCCAGACATTTGCACAGGCCAGCAAGCTCGGCAGAGGCAGTGGAACTGCAGAATCCCGGCATCTAAAGCAGGCGCCTCCATCATTTGGTGGAAGTGTCGTCCTGGTTACTTTGACTTTGCGCCCTCCGATTCAGGTCACACATCACTGGCCTGCTATATCCAAGGTGAAGGAAGAGAGAAACAGTGAGATATGGATAGAAAGAGATAAGAGTGAGGGTTGCAAGAGCAGAAAGATAAAGAAGCAAAAAAAGGAAACATGCGGGAGGGACAAAGGAAAAAAGAGTTAGGGTGAAAGAGTGAATAATAAAATGACAAATAGGATAATAGAAAATGAGAGAAGGCAGGAAAAAGGGAAGATGGGGTGGGAAGGAAGAAAGAATATTGATGGAAAGGGAGGGAAATACAAGGAAAGGGGGTAAATGGATGTATGATAAAGGGATAATTGATAGGGGCGTTAATACAAGGTAAATAGGTGGACAAAGAGAGAATGGAGTGATAGGCTAATAGGGGGAGAATGGACGTATAGTCCTATACATGAATGAAAAAAGGGAGGCTGCATGGTAAGAGGATGGAAGTGAAAGGAGATTGCATGGAGGGAAGAGAAGAATGTGTATGGAACAGAACGGATGAGGGATCGGGATGCAGATGGGATGTTATGTTACTGGGATTTACATTAGACACCCTGGCCAAGGACAAGGAGATGGCACAGATGGGTGCAAGGTAAAGGAAATGGGATGGATTGATGGATAGATGATGGATGCATGCACTGGGGAGGGGACATGGAAAAGAAAGACATGGGAAAGACAGAGGTTTAATGCAAGTTCTTGGCTGGGTCCATGGAGTGCAGCCTCCATTCTACTCCTCTCTCTGTAGCTATGTGAAAAAGGGAACTATGCGGAACACTTCGACCTGGGCATTCGTCACAGCCGTAACCACATGAATTTGATCCAACCCCTCCCCCCGCCTTCCCCCAAAGAGCCTAAAATGTGTTTTACCCCCCCCCCCCGCCCGAAGGAGAGGATGCAATTTATGTCACCCTTCTATCAAAATCCTGTCTTGTGCTGTTTCCCATCAGAAGCCTGCACTTCTGAGAAAGCCTACATGGGATCTGGAGGTCGGGTCCTGTGTTGTGTTGAGCTGAGTATAGTCCAAAAAGTTTGATTTGTTTTTATCTTTAGATGTTCTCCAGAATAATAACTGCTGTAATAAAATGTTTCTATTAACCGATGTAATGCTACTTCATTTACTGACCTTAGAGGGATGAGCGGCTGCTTCATAAGGACCGCGGGATTCGAACTTGCCAAGTGCAGGCTGGCTCCATGCCAGAGGTGAGCACTTTCCGATTGATCAACCTACCTCGAAAACAGAGCTGCCTGACAACTCGCTGACATGTGTGCCTCTGATATCCTGCACTCGGGACACCGCACCTTGAAGTTCCTCGTCCACTTCGCTTGCCATAAGATGCAATCTGGGGAGTATCTCGGATAGAGGGGGCATCACAGAGACTGTGCGAGATCACGGTGGCTCCACTACAATGACCCAGAAGTGCCCGTCAGTAAAGAAGTCACCTGACGGCAATCCTTGGGCTGCTAGCCCTGCAACACTTAATACACATTAAGTAGACAGGTAGGTTACTTACCTCTGCTGTTTGTTTCGTATATTTGGAAGAGGTTAGGGCGCAAACATGACTCCAAACGCCATCATGAATCCCATAAGAGGGAGGCGGGTCAAGATCCTACGTGGAGTAGACACAAGAAACAATCTGAACATCGGAGAAAGGTGCCCCCATTCGCCTCGAGCTGCCCCAGTACTATTTATCCTAACTGTATGAAACTTCAACTCCTGCCCCTCAGATGCTGGCCGTCACAGTAGCTCAACTGCAGCACACGATAGAGCACAGTCTTAATGCTGTGACTGATCAACATGTCCTCGAGTATCGGAAGGACGTTGCTACCCATTGAATGGCCAATGACAGTGTTCAGGATGTTTCAGCCCCCTCAAAGTCTTCAACAAACACTGCCATGACACAGGGCGTTTAAGGAACTTCACCTATCACAAGAATGACGTTTTCAAGGAACAGAAAGATCTTGCACGTGCTGGCCTGGTATATAGCGTAGCACTGGGTTTTAGGAGGAGTTCCCCGATAGCCATGTTGCAGCCCTCCCTCATGCCAGTGAGGACGCCTCGGATGATGCTTACCTCACCAGCACTAGCGGGGGGCTCAAGTTGCTGCTTCCTCTGTTGTGTGGGCTGGGGTGTGTATGCAGCATATACTCCACAAGCACTTCCTAAGGATTAGGAGAGCCGCAGGACAGCATTTGAGGAGTGCTCTGGCTACAGGACATGGTTAGATATGAGGGGAGAATAGTTTTGGTTCTCATCTGACCTTTCCTTTCAAAGCTGCTACCACACACAAAAGGCTTTTGCCGCTGGTAAGTGTGGGCTAATGCATGACTCGAAAGGACGTGCACAGCACTGTAACATTCATGTGCGGGCACAGCATGTCAAGCACCAACTTGGCAAGCACATATATCAAATCACAATCCATTCTTAAAACAGAACAGCAATGAAATATATGTTGAATCCTGTCCCCTGGTTAATCAAAGAAAATAATGTCATTCATTTTTACCAACGCAGCATAAATAAATGTGGCTGGTGTGCTGGAGGAGCAAAAAAGAAAAAAAAAAAAGAAGTGGTGATGGCTGGAAGGTTTAGAATTAATCTTAATCTCTGGCATAGCTCTAGCAACCCCACCAGACCATCGTTCTTCAGCCTGCCAAGCCATTACAGAAAGGAGAAGACCATATCCCAATCTGGCTTGGTCCCACCCAAAAAGGGACAGTCCAGCTCAAAATGCTTGCTCACATCCCTTCTGCACTAGACCACTAGCATCCCCAGACATGTTTCAGTCTGGTTGCATGTCATCAGGGGCTAGAACCAGCAGGCTCAGGACGCATTTCTAGGCATGCCAGCCCCACTTGCAGTGACAGAAGCAAAACAAAAGAGGTTGTCCTTCTGCTTCTGTGGTGGCATGGCAGGCTGACAAAGAAAGGAAGGTTGCCCAGAGCTATGCCAGTGGTTATGATTGATTCTAAACCTTCCAGCAATCACCTTTTGATTCGGTGTGCTGGTATTCAGTTTGCTAGCTGTGGGTGCAGCCACATATCTTTGAATAAAACTGATATGTGGGGTAAAATAAAGCCCCTGAATGTCAGCAATAAAGAGGCCAGGCCAGTATTTAAGAGTGCATCTGGCTGGTACTATCCATTGAAAAATGCAGGCCAGTCCAAAACACTAGGGCCTAGTGACATGGAATGAAATGGGCCTAGTTAAATTCTACTGCAATGGACAAGTGCGCAAGTGGAGAAAGACACTTTTAACAAATAACCTGACAGTGAAATGCATTACACATGGACAGATTAAAAAACTGCAGCAATGCACATGGGATGAAAATAAATAGTTGTGCAGTTGGAAGCTAAAAAGGAGGAACAATGCCTTTACAATCCAGAAATAAAGTGAAAAACAGATTACATTAATTAGGAGGAGACTTAATGTCACCATATACATTTATTTATTCAGATTTGTAGAGCGCACGTCAGCCCGGGGGCATCGGGGCGTTTGTTACAGACAATATCTTAGTTACATAGGATACAGTATTTACATACAAATTACAATATTTACAGTAGACATGTACACATTAGCAGTGCAGTATATTTACATGGATTCCTATGATTTCCTAATTATTTTGCAAAGAATGAGATTTTCAGTTTCCTGCGAAAAACAGGCAGTGAGTTTTCTGCTCTAATGTCTGCAGGAAGAGCGTTCCAGGTCTTGGCTGCAATGTAGGGGAAACTTAGACCTCCGGCTTTGGCTTTTTTGATGCGTGGGATGCAGAGTAGGTTGGACTATTGTGTTCTGGTGGGACGGGAGGAGGATGGTTTCTGCTAGATAGGACGGGGCGGAGCGAGAGAGGCGAGTGAGGGTGAGGATTTTGAGAGTGATCCGCTCTTTGACCGGGAGCCATTGGGCTGAGTGCCTGGCAAGGGTGATATGCTCTCTTCTTGGGATATTAAGAGTGGCCCGGAGAGCATTGTTCTGCATGACTTGTAGTCTGTTTCGGTTTTTGGCTGATGTGCCTGCTAGGAGTGCATTGCAGTAGTCCAGTTTGGCTCCAATGGTTGCTCTCGCTATAGAGAGGCAGTTGGATTTAGAGAGGTAAGGCTTGATGGCGTTTATGAGTTTGGTGGTGTGCGCAGATGAGGAAGTGATTGCGCTGACTTGTCTAGTCGTAGATAGTGAAGAGTCAAGGTATACTCCAAGTGTCTTTACGGCTATGGATACGGGGATGATGGAATTGTCAATGGAGAAGTTAGCGTACAGTTTGTCAAGTTTGTCTAGGGTGTTCCGTTGGCCTAATATTATGATTTCAGTCTTGTCTCCATTGAGGCAAAGGCCATTAACTGCCATCCAGGCCTTGATGACGGAGTAGATTGTGCAGAGTGCCTTGGCGTCTTCCTTGTATGATCCTGAGAGGGGTAGAAGTACTTGTGTGTCGTCCGCGTAGTTCGTGTATGTGATACCGTATGAGTCGAGTTTTTTCAAAGAGGGGCTTGGTGAACAAGTTGTAGAGTGTGGGTGCAGTACATGATCCTTGAGGGACCCTGCAGTGGATAGTCGTGGGGGTGGCGTTGGCGATGTCTGAGAAGACTTTCATGGCTCTTCCCTCAAGGAAGGAGGTGCTCCAGAGAGCTGATTCTTTGGAGAAGTTGGCTGAGTGTATGAGGTGTGAGGTGAGAGTCTTGTGATCAACCAGATCGAAAGCGGCTGAGAGATCTAAAAGGAGCAGAAGAGCAAGCTTGCCTTTGTCCATGATTTGGGTGATCTGGCTCTTCAGATCCACCAGGGCTGTTTCTGTGCCATGTCCTTTCCAGAAGCCCGATTGCCTAGTCCCAAGGATGGAGTGGGTTTCCAGAAAGTGTTGGATTTGGCAATGTGCGGCTTTGTCCAGTAATTTCAGCAGGAATGGCACCGTGGTTATTGGTCTGTAGTTGGTTGTAAGGGGTCGAGAGTAGGTTTTTTTTTTTTTTAGGAGAGGCCGGACCCAGGCCTCTTTGAGGTTAGCTGGGATGATGCCGGTTTTAAAGGACGCATTGATGAATGCCGTAAAGAGCGGCGCAAGGCAGTCTGCGCAGTCTTTGACGAGTTTAGGTGGGCAGATGTCGCCTTTGCAGGGGGAGGGTTTGAGATTTTTTAGTAGCTCGATAACTTCAGATTCAGCGACTTCTCTGAAGGAGAAGTCAGGTATGGTGGGCTTAGACGAGGTGGGTGTGGTGTTGGGAGGTTTAGTTCCTGTCTGTTGAGGAAGTGCTTTGCAGTGGTCTTTGATTTTCTTTTGGAGAAGGTCAATTTTGTGTAGCATGGCAGCTTGAATGCTGGTACACTAAGCTTCATCTTTGATTATTTCTTCTGGTGTATTGGGGGGGGGGGTGAGCTCATTGAAAAGGGTGAAGATCTCTTTAGAGTGTGATTTGGCATTAGAGATTTGTGTGTTGAAAGCGTTGGCTTTGGCATCAGTGATAGCTACCTTGTATTGGTGGGAGATTAAATTGAATTTGTTTTTGGTGCTGCTGCAGGGGTCAGATTGCCAGTTTTTTAGTGCTGCTCTTTTGTGGGAACGCATTGAGTGCAGTTCTTCAGTAAACCAAGAGTTGGTGTGTAGAGATTTCTTCACTTTTTTCCATTCGAGTGGTGCCATTTCATTGATAACTTTGGTGATGACATCTTTGTCGATGTCTGCTTGGATATTGGGGTCATTAGCGAATGGGGGAGCTAACTCGGGGGTATTGAGGTATGGGCGCAGGTTATCCTCTATACGTTTTTTGGAGCTTCTGACTTGTGCAGCGCTAGCAGGGGTCAGAGTTTTGTCGTTTTTGGTGATAGGAATAGAGAATTCGATGCAGTTGTGGTCAGTCCAGGGCAGTGAGCAGTTAGAGGTGATAGTGGGGAGGCAGTTATGGTCTGCAATCTAATCAAGAATGCGGCCTTTGGCGTGAGTAGGACTTTCTACTTTTTGGGTGAAGCCCAGGTCATTAAGTTCCTTGGTGAGAGTGGCTGCAGATTTGTCCTTAGTATCGTTGAACCCGAGATTGAGGTCTCCTAGTAGAAGGGTTTTGGTGAAGCTTTTGATATTATTGCTGAGGATGTGAATGATGTTGTCCTGGGAGTCTGGGGTGTTGCCTGGGGGCGGTATAGTAGGTGAATGTTGATGGTGCTGTTGGGTGACAGTGAGAGTTTGGCCGCTAAGAGGTCAGAGTTGTTGGTAGAGGGGTGGCTGATAAGTCAGAGCTGGAGGTTCTCCTTGTAGATGAGGGCTACTCCGCCTCCTATTCAGTCTGGCCTGTCTTGTCTGAGTATGGTGAAGCCAGGTGGTAGTGCAAGTGCAACAGTGTGGCCTGATGCTTCATGTGACCATGTTTCAGTGATGGCTAATAGGTCAATGTTATTGTTGGTTATGAGGTCATAAATATCAGATGCATGAGCTGGGAGTGATCGGACATTGAGGAGGGCACATTTGATGTGAGGCGTGTGTGGTTTGTGGAAGTGCGTGTGGTGATCGTATCTGATATGTTGTGAGAGGTGGTATTGTGGGGTGTGCCAAAGTTAGTGGGTGGTGGACTGTGGGAGCGAGGGTGTCCCATGTGAGGGCAGCGTTTGGAAGTGGTGCGGGAACTCAGTCTATAGTTTCTGTATTCTGTGGGAAGGGGTAGTGTGCTAAGTTCTGTAGTCTGAGTGAGAGCTCTAAGTCTTTCTAGTATATGCATAATCACACCACAAGGTGTGCGATGTGGCATGGTTAGTGTGGTAACCGGGTTAGCGAGATGCTTGTGGTAGGGGAGTGGGCTTAGTGGTGTGGGTATGAGGGGATGGCGGTAATGATAATACAGTTTGGTGGTATCTGGGAAGATTTACCGCTCAGATACCACCAAACTTGTAATGAGGCCCACTGTGTCTTATTTTCGCTTGATGCTTATTTGGGATCACGTCCTGGAAGACTGCCATGTGGAGCTATGTTCCCTTGAAAACCAAATTTAAACTCCAGACCATCCCCCCAAGACACGTTTTTCATCCCACTGGAAGCACCGATCACACTGTTAAAAAGAACTATTATATATTGTGTCATGGGAAACTATTTGAAAGACCTTAGAAAGAAAGACAGGAAATACAGAGGCGTAGCTTTTTTTAGATTATGATTGTGCAAACTGGAGAAAGTACTATTTTGGACCCATTTTGAGTTGTGCTTGTGTTGCACTATTGCAGTGCATTTATTTTTTGCTTTAATGTGAATCATGCACAAATATGATTAGAAATATATATTTTCAATAAAAGCACTGAACTGTATGTGTAATCACATTTACTTGCTCCAATGAAGCGATCCTGTGCAATTTCGGATGTCATGTCACACAGCTGAAATCTCACTCATCTATCAATCTCACTTATCTACCGGAACAAGCAGTCTTTCTACTTTGCATTTCACTCAAAGCAGAAAATAAAGGCGTGTTAAAATAACATGGGGGTGAAAGGAACCGACGACACTGGCTGTGGGGGCGGGTCTTTAGCTGAATCTCCTATCGCGTTACTTGTTTGTTTATCCATTTTGAGAGAAAAGCAAAGGGGAAAGGCCGCTGATAAAGATAAATAAACATGGACGGGGATTGGACCTGGAGGGTGCAGTGCACGTGGAGGTCAGCTCTCCACATGCACATAAAAGCTGCCAGTGGCGCATACACATTTAAGGCCGATCATTACTAGTTAAGATTTTAGAACGGGCAGGCCTCCCAGAAGGCCGACCTTCTTGAGCTCACACCCCCTTGTGGTTGGGACCACATTGGGAGAACTGGTCTGCTGAGGAGGACTAAAAGCTTCCTGTGATGGTGAAGAATGCCGAGAACCCAAATGCTGTCCCAATTCGAGGTTTCCATCTCCCAGCCTGCCTGCTGCCACCTCCCACTGAGGCTCAATGTGGTGTACATTATGTGTCTACAGACAATGCGCACACGCCAAAACCCTTTCTTCTTCGCCAGCTCCCTTTCAGCCTTCCTGAACATGCAAAGATGTTTCCTGCCATTTGCTCCAATTACTTTCAAATAGTGGGTGGCAGAATCCAATTCTGTACCCCCTAAAGGAGCGAGGCAGTTTTAGACACCTGCTGTATGGGATCTTGTACTGGTAGGATAATATTTATAATCTAGTATCGTTCTTACAGACATGGGTATTTTCCTGACCTGTTGGACCCTTTGAAGACACAAGCACTTCGGTTGGCGATTGTGATAATGTGCAATGACTTAGGTTACGAGAACGGCCTTCAATAGACTCTGGGTCTCAGGGAACGCCACACATTTTGAGAGAAAGACTCTGGAGGAAGAATATCGGGGATCTCGCAGAGCCTTTCTCCTCTCCCCAGACACATCATCAGGGTCACAACAAGATCCATAGAGGGAAAATCAAGGAGAAAAAAAAAGAACAGTCTGCAGCCGAGTCTGTGGACGATCATGAATTTACTGAGAAAAGGAATCTTTAGATCTTGAGTTATGTATGAACTTTTCCTGAAAGGAAAGACCAGTGGGGTAACCACCATCAAGGACCTGCCTGATCCTATGATGTCGGCAACCCATTTTAAGCCTTTGGCCCATGGAGCCACAGACCTGATGACAACCAAGAATAATTGTGAGGAGTCATACAAGACACACCCTGGGCTTCTGAGAACATTAGACAGAACACCTGGGGAAGACGTGGAATAGCCCAGACCAACCAATCATAATGAGAGCCTAACCTTGGGCTCTGACGCGGTCCTATAAAAGTGCCAAAACTACATAGGCAGTAAAGGAACAAGGATGACATTTCGAGAAGGTAAGTTAGTGTGAGGAGGCGGAGAGAGGAGGGCAAGAAGAGAGAGGAAGCAGCACCAAATGTTAGAGGTTGTTCAGTCATGCAAACTAAGATTTTGCCCACACCCTTTAGGAGGACCTAGCCTAAATCCTTGTCTAACCCAAAGCACTTTAAAAGGAGTAGGAGGCAAGAATCGCAGACCTGAGTAAGACTGTAGTGGCTTTTGTTATACTGCGTTTTCCTTGGTTGGGAGTGGTGGGATTTGAGGAGGGTGGGAGGGGGGCAGAAGAATTACTGTAGCCTGAAATGTACCTATGAAATGGGTAAGAAAAACCTACCAGAGAAACATGAAGATTGATGAAAAGTGTGCTTGCCCTTAGGTGAAGACAGATGACCCCGGAAATGCAGTACGAGATAGTGAGGTGGCAGCTACCAGTAGGAATTACGGAGAAAATGGGACAACACCTTATTGCGCACATGTGCATGACCTCGGATCCGGGGACAAAACAAAGAAAAGCTAACACCAACCCCGAGTTTCCTTGAGAAACAACAATATTCACTCTAACAGGAGGAATCACGGGCCCAGTTCGTGGAAACCCCCTTGTCCGTAGAAAGAAATACAAGCCAAGTCCTTTCTAGGAACCTGTTAAGCCTTACCGACCTTTAGTCTGGGAAATAAAGACCATGTACATCAATGGATTTTGTCTGCCCAGTCCAGGGCAGCTTTGACAGGATTAACTATTAAATAAATAATACAGCATACGCAACACTAAAAACAGTGCACCTGGAATAAAAGTCCCAGCGATGCATTACACAATGTTCAATGTGCCTAATACTCTCCTATGTGGAGGGATTGCATAAGGTTATTCACATTCATTTCAAAAGGGGGTTAGAGAGAGCGCATACACAATAAATAACTCAAACAACAACCATTTGTTGACTCCTTAGGCATAGCCTGAAATATCTCAAAATCATACATACGTTCTTATTAAAAATAATTCTGCAACACACAGCAGATGTTATTTAAATGTTATATGAATGTGTCATGGTATAGAACCAACATGAAATGAGCATGCCCCGGGCTGTAGTCCCAGAAACCTGGGCTGGATTCAGGTCCTGCAACCACCTATAGAACATTAGCTCCTAGGACAAACAGCCAACTTTGTGCCTGCCCATGATGCACCAATTTGACATACACCTGCAGCAATTAGCGTATTACTCAGGAGGTTCTGAGAGAAACAAGCTTGAAACGTACAGGTTGCTGCAGTCTGCCACATACACACAGGTGTCACACATAGACATGGTAAAAATAAAACCTGACACGGTACATAAGCCCGCTCCTGGTGCCTCCCCCGCGTACTGGGAATAATAAATCTAGTGAACATGGAAGGCAAAGGTAATCTCTGGGATGGCAGATTAGTACCTTAAAAGAGCCAACCCAGGTAGCCAACCAATGAAGGGCACGCTACGCTAGTGGACATGGGCATGTGGGTTGCTACTCCCTGAGGTGATGAAATGCAATTGCCACATCTACCACCTCTTGACAGATTTGCATTTATAAGTATGGTTGCGAGAGAAACACAAAGAAAAAAAACACAAAAAACAAATCTCTGTGGTGCTAAAGGCTAAGCCGTAAAAGCAACCAGAGTCAATAGGCCTGCAAAGCTGTAGTGAGCATTTCCGTAGCCTGCGAGCAGCGCAAAGGCTTGAGGTGTCTGTAGCCTGCGAGCAGCGCAAAGGCTTGAGGTGTCTGTAGCCTGCAAGCAGCGCAGAGGCTTGAGGGGTCTGTAGCCTGCAAGCAGCGCAGAGGCTTGAGGTGTCTGTAGCCTGCAAGCAGCGCAGAGGCTTGAGGGGTCCGTAGCCTGCAAGCAGCGCAGAGGCTTGAGGTGTCTGTAGCCTGCAAGCAGCGCAGAGGCTCGAGGGGTCCGTAGCCTGCAAGCAGCGCAGAGGCTTGAGGAGGAAGGGGTCCGTAGCCTGCGAGCAGCGCAGAGGCTTGAGGGGTCCGTAGCCTGCGAGCAGCGCAGAGGCTTGAGGGGTCCGTAGCCTGCGAGCAGCGCAGAGGCTTGAGGGGTCCGTAGCCTGCGAGCAGCGCAGAGGCTTGAGGTGTCTGTAGCCTGCAAGCAGCGCAGAGGCTTGAGGTGTCTGTAGCCTGCAAGCAGCGCAGAGGCTTGAGGGGTCCGTAGCCTGCGAGCAGCGCAGAGGCTTGAGGAGGGAGGGGTCCGTAGCCTGCAAGCAGCGCAGAGGCTTGAGGTGTCTGTAGCCTGCAAGCAGCGCAGAGGCTTGAGGTGTCTGTAGCCTGCAAGCAGCGCAGAGGCTTGAGGGGTCCGTAGCCTGCAAGCAGCGCAGAGGCTTGAGGTGTCTGTAGCCTGCAAGCAGCGCAGAGGCTTGAGGGGTCCGTAGCCTGCAAGCAGCGCAGAGGCTTGAGGAGGAAGGGGTCCGTAGCCTGCGAGCAGCGCAAAGGCTTGAGGTGTCTGTAGCCTGCAAGCAGCGCAGAGGCTTGAGGGGTCCGTAGCCTGCGAGCAGCGCAGAGGCTTGAGGAGGGAGGGGTCCGTAGCCTGCGAGCAGCGCAAAGGCTTGAGGTGTCTGTAGCCTGCAAGCAGCGCAGAGGCTTGAGGAAGTAGGGGCCCGTAGCCTGCGAGCAGCGCAGAGGCTTAAGGGGTCCGTAGCCTGCGAGCAGTGCAGAGGATTAAGGAGGGAGGGGTCCGTAGCCTGCGAGCAGCGTGGAGGCTTGAGGGGGGGAGGGGTCCGTAGCCTGCGAGCAGCACAGAGGCTTGAGGGGGGAGGGGTCTGTAGCATGCGAGCAGCACAGAGGCTTGAGGGGGGAGGGTTCCGTAGCCTGCTAGCAGCACAGAGGATTAAGGAGGGAGGGGTCCATAGCCTGCGAGCAGCGCGGAGGCTTGAGGAGGGAGCTGTCTGTAGCCTGCAAGCAGCGCAGAGGCTTGAGGTGTCTGTAGCCTGCAAGCAGCGCAGAGGCTTGAGGTGTCTGTAGCCTGCAAGCAGCGCAGAGGCTTGAGGTGTCTGTAGCCTGCAAGCAGCGCAGAGGCTTGAGGTGTCTGTAGCCTGCAAGCAGCGCAGAGGCTTGAGGTGTCTGTAGCCTGCAAGCAGCGCAGAGGCTTGAGGGGTCCGTAGCCTGCAAGCAGCGCAGAGGCTTGAGGGGTCCGTAGCCTGCAAGCAGCGCAGAGGCTTGAGGAGGGAGGGGTCCGTAGCCTGCAAGCAGCGCAGAGGCTTGAGGTGTCTGTAGCCTGCAAGCAGCACAGAGGCTTGAGGTGTCTGTAGCCTGCAAGCAGCGCAGAGGCTTGAGGGGTCCGTAGCCTGCAAGCAGCGCAGAGGCTTGAGGTGTCTGTAGCCTGCAAGCAGCGCAGAGGCTTGAGGGGTCCGTAGCCTGCAAGCAGCGCAGAGGCTTGAGGAGGAAGGGGTCCGTAGCCTGCGAGCAGCGCAAAGGCTTGAGGTGTCTGTAGCCTGCAAGCAGCGCAGAGGCTTGAGGGGTCCGTAGCCTGCGAGCAGCGCAGAGGCTTGAGGAGGGAGGGGTCCGTAGCCTGCGAGCAGCGCAAAGGCTTGAGGTGTCTGTAGCCTGCAAGCAGCGCAGAGGCTTGAGGAAGGAGGGGCCCGTAGCCTGCGAGCAGCGCAGAGGCTTAAGGGGTCCGTAGCCTGCAAGCAGTGCAGAGGATTAAGGAGGGAGGGGTCCGTAGCCTGCGAGCAGCGTGGAGGCTTGAGGGGGGGAGGGGTCCGTAGCCTGCGAGCAGCGTGGAGGCTTGAGGGGGGAGGAGTCCGTAGCATGCGAGCAGCACAGAGGCTTGAGGGGGGAGGGTTCCATAGCCTGCTAGCAGCACAGAGGATTAAGGAGGGAGGGGTCCATAGCCTGCGAGCAGCGCAGAGGCTTGAGGAGGGAGGGGTCCGTAGCCTGCGAGCAGCGCAGAGGCTTGATAGGGGGGGGGGGTAATTAAACATAAATCATCCACAGTACAGCGTGACTTCGAAACGAAATCCCCAACCTATGAGGAAACGAAAATCCAGACGTGCCCTTATTTTGAGGAGTAGTGAAACCTCATAAGCCTGGAAGTGGCATAAAGCGGGGTATGTAAAAACAGTGAGCATATATAAAAACACTCCTACTGAACAGTGTGTTATTGCTAAAGAATACCAGGACGAGGGATCAGTGGGAAAGAAATTGGTGTAGGCTTTATTATATCAAAGCTAAGAAGCAATAACAAAAACAAATAGGCAATTAGTCATGATGTGCTTTTGGGCATAATAGGATCAGGGGAGCAGGGGCCCACGTGCAGTTCAGCGATGGGCCAACTCGAGGCCGATCCATGCCGCCACACCTTCAAACTTTCTTATTTCTTATTTCTTTCTAGTTTGGACCAAACCAGGGGCGCATAATTTATTAGCGTGCTGTGGCTAGGGTCAACACACCCTGCTAACTTGGTATGGTAACCAATTGCTAACAACTGAGCTGCTGCCTAATACTTTTCCTTTGTCCCTTTTAAAACGCCCATTCCATACAATAGATTTTCCAAAGCTTATTAGGCACTTATTGTAAAGCTTGGTCGTTCTCTTGGCCAATGCATTCTTGCCAGATCTATTGTTATACTTGAGGCCTCTTCTGCTGGTGTTCCCGCCCTGGGCACTCCCTGCAGCCCCCATCAATTTACAGCTAAAACTGGCCTCCAGGGGATACCTCAAAAAACGTATCGAAAACACCCAAAGAAGAGCTCACTTCACACCCAGAGAAGCCCTCCTGACACCCAAAGTACACTCTGAGACTTTGGACAAGACCATGACTTGTGTTACTACCTTCTGGCCAACCACCTCCAAACTCAAGTCGCTGATCAGAAAGTTTTGGCCACTAGTTCAACTTAACCTACCTAATGAACCTAGACCAAGGATTGCACTGACGAGGTCAAAAAACCTCAAAGACCTGCTTACCAAAGAAAAAACGAGCAAAAATACTGCACGCTCCACCCTGTGGAATATGAGAGAGATCCACGGGCACCATCCGTGCAGACAATGCACACCGTGCAGACAAACACAAAAACTCAATTCCTTCACTATTGAAGGCAAAGAGTGGCAAATCAGGCACTTTTCGAACTGTAAGTCTACCAACGTTATCTATGTGATCCAATGCCCCTGCGGCCTACGATACGTAGGGCAAACTTCTAGACCCATCTATAAACGCATTGGGGAACACAGACCTAGAATACATTGCAGAAATTCCACTGCTCCATTGGTCGACCACTTCAACAAATTCCACCATGGCCCTGACTCTTCACCTGGTGGGTGGTCGACAAAGTCCAAAACAAAACCAACATTGCAAATGCTTTGAACTTTAAAGAAGCATGGTGGATGTACAAACTCAAATCCACCACTAGTGGCCTCAATGAGGCTCAACCAGGACAATTCAGCACCTAGCATCTTTTGCCACCGACACTCTGTCCAACACAGGCCCCTACTACCCTCCATCCACGGCTCTGCAGTTTCTCTTAGAACCTTAGCTCTATCTGACTTTGACTGGGCCGCTTGGACCTAGAAGCCTCCACTTAATGTGATACTTTCAGTAACTGTGGCACATAATCTGTGATATGATTTATTGACTAGGAACTGGATAGCCATAACCAATGTGACTATTGCTGTTTATGTAGCTCCCCTCCTTAGAAAAAAACATTGTTCATCTTGTACTTAAGATATTACGTACTGTTTGGGTATATTTATTGTCTCTGAACCGGATGTGTTGACTACACCCATTTTTTGCCTCGAATGCCTTGTAGCCGTGAAAACGCACAAGGCACCAGACACCATTAGCTGGCCCATGTGCATTATGTTCAATTGGTTCACTCTTAGTTTTACACGCATACATTTACTGTCCCCTCACCTATTCCTACTACCATGTCTACTATGGATTCAGCTCCCACGTGCATCTTGCCATGTCCCCCCAGGTCCTAGCCACTGGTCACACCCAGTGCTGCTCTCTGCCCGCCAAGCCCCGGCACTGGCTGCACCTCTCGCAGCACTTATTTTCATTGTTTCATTGCTTTCTTTACTGACAGGCACTTGCCTAAGCCTCTTTATCGCGCTGCACTGCCGCATTGGCTTTCAGCGGTACCACTACTCCATCACACATGCGCGTTGTCACCTCGTGACGCTATACACACACCGTCTGCTCCACCGAGAGACACTCCGGGAGCATGCACAATGACGCCCCACTCTCTACAGCGCATATACAGCTCTGTTCTGCCGGAGTCAGCACAGGCGCCATACCTAGATGCCGGCCTTGATTCATATCGTCCAGAGTTCTGCAGGTAAGCCGGACTGCCCTGCCTACTGTTGGCCTCTCTCCCTGAGAAGTACAGCTCTCTCATTGATTTGCATTTTGGCTCTCACCAGGCTTTACGCTTTTTTATTCATGGCTCTTCTTTTTTCTTTTTCAATTTATCTCGCACACAGGGCGAGCTCTCCAGTCCTCCTGCCTGCCATTTCCCATGATGGCTTCCACCCAGGCTACCCACCTTTAAACCCTACTCCAATACCGGTTCCTATTCAGATGGCTCCTTAAGGTAAACAGTGCCCTTCCATTCTTTGCCTTGCCTAGCACCCAGCACACCTCTTCTGTATGTGCACTTAGTAAATGCTGTGCCTCTATTGTTACAGGGTTCCCGCCCTAAAAATCACCCTCCCGGACCTTGATTCGACCATCAGGTGGCCCACACCTCTTCCAGGCGGTTTTGCCTCCCTCAATCCGGCTACCATCCAACCATCTGCCCTACTTGGATTTCCCGAACTTCCAAATGCCTAGCCTTCATGCCCGCAATAGCATCTACTCCTGCTCCCAGCACGACCATTGGTGAGTGGTTGATGTTACTGGAACTATATAGGTTTTGTCCTCATGATTAGATACACCTTTTTACACACTTAAGCACACAGCTGCTTTTTTAATACATTTATCCATTCTTTTTACTTCACTTCAACACAGAGTGCCCTGACTCTCTTGGCCCTAGAAGAAGGCTTTCATCGCCTCAGCCGAAATGTCAGCAACACACAAACCCAGACTACCCTGGGACTCTACCGAGTGCTGCACTAATATCTCTAACATTTCATCTAGACGTAGACCAATTACGAGGTCAGATTCTAGCCGGGCAAAGGAGACCTTCAGCTAATGTCTCCTTCATTTACACTTACATTCTGTGTTCACTGTACTTAATTACATGTTGGTTTTCACCTATTTGCTAGTTGTTTTCCAAATGTATTAGCACATTCACCACGCTGTGTAAACTTGCAAATGTGTCAACTGTACTTAATTACATGTTGGTTTTCACCTATTTGCTAGTTGTTTTCCAAATGTATTAGCGCATTCTTCACGCTGTGTGAACTTGCAAATGTGTGTACTGTATTTCAGACACAACTATGGTCAAACTCCACTGTATTTCACCACAATGTTCATCATGAATTGCTGTTCATAAAAAACACTCAAATAATATGTAAAGCAAAAACAGAATATCAGCTAATTAATAAAAATCTGGTATCACCAAAAATCAAGGATACATGTGTTCATTAGCAGTTTGCTTTTGTCTTAAATGGTGAATACCCCATTTAATTGGCTGTTCACAAGGGTTCAAACCATTATGCATTTAAATTATATTGCATGCACTTGAATTCTACACGGTAGGACAACCCCCCAGTTACAGATTTACAGACCCTCCAGTCCTCCCCGTTCCCGGGCAGCCTCTTATGGTTTATTACTTCCCATCAATTTAGTATGCACTTAGTGCAAAGCTTGGCCGTACTTGTGGCCAACGCTTTTCTGCCAGGACCATTATTATGCTCAAGGGCTCTTTGGCTGCTGTGCTATTCTGGGCACTCAGTGCAGCCCCAGTCAATTGGGTGCGGTGGTTTGCAGTATTGCCATCAATTTCCTTCTGCACCCCGTCTGGTGTGTGGAAAATACAACAGCAGCGTTATTCGTTTTGCTGGCATTCTGCCTGCCCTTTAGGACCATGTTGTATTGCAATGCCCCTCTGTGAATAATGGAGGGACCCCGGGTGTACACTCCTTAAGCAAATGTCAATATCAAGAGTGTATGCCTTTATCTAGTCCCGTGTGCAGTAATGAGAGACGCGGACCGCTGGAGATAGCCATGGCAGCGCTCCTACAACATCGAGGATTTTCCAGCTGCGTAATTATACGATACCAGAATAGACGTTGGAACTCTACCAACCCGATCCCGACTAGACTGTCACGACTGTGGCGAGACACGGACTATAAGACGTTGCCTTGGCCGCACCCGTGGGCGTTTGCAGGCTATTCACTTATACCGCATTATACAATAGAAACAACAACGTTTGAGGATCCCGGAGCCAGTTTTCACTACCTAATGTATACAGCACCTGGGACCAAGAACATACCCACTTGGCTACACTAATTCACCCTAACACCTGACCGGTCTGGCAGAACGCTCCCGCTTCACCATTTATACTATGTGGCTTAACTGTTTCCCCCATTATAGAGGGACCAGGAAGGACGCATTTTGCACCCATCGCCATCATTTAAGAATGGCTTTGCCCTCTACATACACCAGCAAAGTGGAAGGAAACTAAGAAACTCTAAAGATAGCGGCGTAGTTTAAACGCCTGTGCAAAACACCAGGGTTCTACTCCTGATGAATGTTTCGGACTTGTGCCCTAGAGAACAGAAACATGTTGAGAAAAGATACTGTGTAATGTGAAACACAGTGAAAGAAGAAATTGATGCAATTGATCAAACTGGTTTATGCAATAAACCCTATGTTTTCTTAGATTCAATGAAAACTAGGAGCTCAATTAAATGTACAACTAATGGTTGATATTATACCCTGGCCACAAAAGTGGTATTTGACAAATGTGTATAACCTATAAGTTATTGATTCAGGCTATACTTTTATGTGTTTTTTAAAATTGGATTGTACCTTGACTAATCTTGAAATATATTATGATTAAAAAGGTTTTAAACTACTGAAAGTAGTCCCCGTTTCAGTGCTCTATTTCTACCCTTTCAGATTTGCCTCTCTCTTCTTTTCTTCCCCATATTGCAATGCCCATCTTGTTATTGCCCTTAATATTATCAGCACCAACTGGCATGATGACTAACGCTTAGCCGCTTCCTTGGCTAACACGCTAACCCTCTCCTTAATACCTGCACCACTGCCATATTATTGGCGCAGGTGGTTCATACTGTGTGTTATGTGCAGTACTGCCAGCAATTTCCTTCCGCATACCGTCCTGTGTGTGGAAAATGCCTCAGCAGCGTAATTATTTTTCTCTTTTGAACCCAAGATTCAAAGCCTTTCTTCATATTACTTCTATATTTATTCCATTTTAAGGCAACATTTCACTAGCTCCACCGTCCGGTGTGCTTAAACGAGCACCAAATTATGCACCTTTATTCATGTTTAGCCTTCATTTTTTCCATTGAAAACCCATCTTTTCTGCTACACCGTCCAGTGTGCTTAAAAGGAGCACCTTCTCCAGCTCCTCTATCCATGATTATCAAACTGCCCTTCAGCATGATGCCAATTTCCCTGACTTACTTAACTCCTTCCTTAGTCCAAGCTATCCCCTAAGGGGCACGTTCAGCCAAACTATTGTGTTACGTTTTTTGGACCCTCTCCTACCTAAAACAAAAGCGCCTGAGACATAGCCATTGGACGCCAGTTGTGAAATCATGTGAGGAAGAGGGGGCGTGATCCCAGCCGTCTGCGTCCCCCCTGAAGCCCCATTTCTACACTTTGTAATTTCTTTCCCTATGTTTCACTTACAACTATTATCCTGCTCCCTTTCAAAATTCCTCCCACCTGCAACAGGTATATCCTTGTAACTGGCTGATGGACTGACCCTACTTGTCAATACTTGCTTCTTCTTTTTGACCCTGCATTAGCCCAATAAGGACTCATCTCTAGGGCACATGCGCCTGAGGGCTGCTTTATGCTAACACAATCCCTTTGAAGGGCCCTGGAGAATATCCATGAACCTCCCCCATTCTCAGCTTTGGAAAAGAACAAAAACTCAGAGAGCTCTGGGCTTACCTTAAGTATGAATTTACTTCACACAAGGCCTTGGACAGCTGTCACATAAAAGTCTGAGTAAACACTGATAGACCCCCATGCAGGTTGTGGGAGACCCCCATGCAGGTTGTGGCTCTGATCTACTACTGAACCAAGATTGTGGGGTCTGGTTTTCTCGGACTTCAACCATCCCACTGGTGGGGAATAGCAAACAGCCTCCCCAAACAGGGCGGTATTTTGCCCACCCGTTACACCAGCAAGGCAGAAACCAAACAAAATAAACAACTGTGCTTACTTTGCCCGAGGATAGGGTAGTCACCCAGGGCTTATCACACCTTTCTTTTGTCAGTGCCGACATACGTGACTCCAAGGTTGGTAAAAACACAGTCATATACTGACAGGAGCTGAGGAAAATCCCAAAACCGGCAAGCTACGATTCTTAAGCTTCTTACCAGTAATGGGAAAGCAGCCACAATACAGGCTGAAGAAGCCTGTAAAAACAGAAAAACAAAAAAAACAAACAGGATCTACCTTAGGGTGAGGTAAGCACTGTGAACGGTCAGTATTGAAAAGGATGGAAACGACCATCCTCTGTCTCTCTCCACTCCCCACTCCCTCCTGTGTGGGGGAGCAAACATCTCCCCGCACCCGAGGAATCTCTGTCACCATGATTTCTCTCCCCCGCTCTCAAAGTGCAAGCATTTTCTTTCCCTTGGCTATATCAACCTGCTCCCAAAAAAGGGGAGGGGTAGCTGTCAAACTCTCTCCTCAGGAATGCAGTGGTTCCCCCTACCGGCGGCCTGAACCACCATCCTCCATTTCATATTAGTACCCGGCGAGAGCCAAGCAGAATGTAACACGCATTCTGATTGGCTCTCGCCGGGTCGTTACCCGGCCAGGAATCCCTCAGCCAGGATTCCACGGCCATTGTTCCCAGCGGGGGCGTGGCAGCCCCTCAGCCAATGAAGAGGCTCGAAGCAGGGCCATCCCCGCTGCGAGCCTCACCGCGGTTGAGAGGCTCCCTTCGCCCCATGCCGGGGACTCGGGTAAGTTTTTTTTTGTATCCCCTTCCGTCCCACCGCCCCCCCCCCCCAACTTACCTTCTTGCTCCTGCGTCCCCGGCGGGGGACGAGGGAAGCCTCCAGCCGTGTGGAGACTCGGAGCGGGGCCACCCCCGCTCCGCGCCTCCACATGGCTGGAGGCTTCCCTCATCCCTCGCCGGGGATGCAGGTATGTTTTTTTTTTTCCTCCCCCCATCCCACTCCCGCCCTCCCCACCCCACTTACCTTCTTTTTGATCCTTTTTCAGGAGCACACTTGTGTTCCCAGCGCTTCCGCTCCAGATGGCCGCCATTGAAAGGGCAAACGGACTCAGTTTTCCCTTTCCATTGCGGCGGCCATTTTCTTTTTCTTTTTTTCTCCTGAAACGCAGCAGCGTTCCGGGACAAAAAAAAAAAGCTTTTAGTGCCCCGGTCACGCAATTTTTGCGGGCCGGAGTACTAATAGCAATATAACACTCGTGTCGGGGGCATTACCGACTCAGGTAATGCCCTGGGGCCTTCGGTAAGGCCCTCGCTTCACTCGGGCCCTTACCTACGGGCCCTGGGGAATTACCTGAGTCGGTAATGCTCCCGACGCTCGGGTTATATTGCTTAAAAAGATGTTCCCACCAGCATCGAAATGGATACATACATTTTATTACAAAGCACACAGAATAAAGGGAATGAAATCCCCACATATGCCGAAAACACCTAATACAACGGGAACCTCGCCACAACAGATACAACTCCATACTCTCATACACCTTTAAAGCATAGTTACCTTTACATCAGATCACATGTTAATTTTCTTCTAATTACCTATGTAACAATGAAAATAAAACACAAGTGTGTCATATTTTTCAAAGGTACCCGTGTACTAGGGTTAAAGTTAGAATTCTACTGGAGGGTTACACTGAGCATTAGCCCAGGTGGAGAAGAGTAGAGGATCCAATAGTAGAATCCTCCTGTGCCCTGCACGCTGTATAAAACAGTCAATGACAGTTAAGGATTCAATTAAAAGATTTATATACAATACAGATTCAATCAATAGATCCAGCCAAGTATATTTCAACAAGTGGTGTATTTAAAATTCACAATTTAATTGTGGAGAATTTATAGACAAAGCTATCCGTGTGTCCAGTATCAATGGTTGATGCGTTTCGAGGATGAATCCTCTTCTTCAAAAGCCTTATTAGACCACAGAAAAAATATCATATAAAAAGACACTTTGACAAACATTACAAAGTAGTTGTCAATCAGATATACATTAAGATGTGATGAGAAGATAGTAAATACTCTGTTACAGATACATGAACTTTACATTGCGAGATATGTCCATTCATTCATTGTGATCACTACATAGATACAGAGAGCCATCTGGATGTGGCCCTAACTATTGAAAACTATGAGCATTCGAATATCAACAAGGATGTATGAATATACAGGAGTCAATAATTTGAGGCTTTCATTACTGAACTTAAGTCTATGCAAATCTTAAGTGGTGAAACTAAATATTGAAAAGGTACCTTTCTTAGAAGTCGAGATGCTATCGTAATATCAGGATGCTAAAATGTTCCTCGTATATCTCCAACAGTACTTGCCAATGTGAGTCTCCACCTACGGTAAAGAAACATCACCTGGTCATCTCTACGTGTACACAAACGCGTATTCCGCTAACCTTATCCTTTTAAAGCAAATTGCAGTATGTAAGGCATAAACGCCATGTGTAACTAAAAGATAGACGGTAGTAGATACACTCACCGCCAGAGCGGTTTAGCCATCCACTGACTAAGCTGATGGCTGTCCGGGGTTAATGGCTGCCTCTTGTGCTGCGAAATGCCGTTAGTTCAGAGTGCGGTCAACTGTATAAAGTAACAGCAACCTGTAAATATCATCTGGCTATGTCTTTATGCCACATACAATGATTAATGTCATGTACTCCTTTTATAAATAGTGATAAATGCACTCACTGCCAGCGCAGTGTCGCCATTCACTGATTAGATCCGCGGTGGCCTATGGCAATCCTAGGTCTATTGGAGTACACAGTGTCTCATGTGGTGTGAGATTCAATCTGTTCAGAATTCGAGAAACTGTGCAGAGATACAGCAATCTGCAAGTATTACTCTAGCCATATCTCAATGCCACAAAGAATAATTAGCGCAATGTACTGATAATGTATTTAAAGTATCACTCACCCCATGAGTTAATTCCTATACACAAGGCAATGCTGTGTTTAAGCATCTCTGGCTTAGACACGGCAAAGAATCTGCTGTATGATTGTTGCGTGACGAGATGAAGCCGTAAAAAGTCTGTTCATTCTACGGTAAAAATGCAATTAAAGATATTGAAGCGTCTGAAAAAGTGATCCCCACGTATACATGTATAAACCCAATGTGCGGTTGTCTAACCTACCAGAACAGATGGTGGGCTGATGTCGACCAGTGGAGTCGCTCAAGTGTAGGCATCGGTAACCACACTGATGGCTGCCGATGCACCCAGGTAGCAAACGCCATATTGTGTAAGTTTAAAGACTAAAGTGAGTCAGTGTTAAAACGACGGACAACCTGGAGTATCTCAAACCTGGTGTCCATCTTGGAGTGTCATAGATCATTATGAAATACGTGGCCAGGGACGTACTCTAATGTCCACGGTTCCACATTTGGTACACCATACAATCATTAATGTGTTCACTGAAAAGACGAGATATGAACACCATGAAGATACCAGAACCCTTCATGGTATAACGTCTCGTAATATCCTTAACATGCAGGGTCAACATCCAACTGTCTTATTCGATTGTAAAATCACATCATGTAGGTTGATAGTGCGAGTCATATTCCCACATTCGGAACAAGCTTGTGGTATGCTGATAGTGTTAGACATACTACCGATTCAAGACAAACTTGTAATGCTCGTTTGTCAACAATTTTCCCTCTTACTCAAATACTGTTCTCCTCCAGGTTATAGTATATAGATCATGAAATCCCTAGTAACCCAATCATATGGTTGCTGCTGTCATATCTGTAGCGACTGGGTCAATTAGATTGTCTTCAAACATGGTACATTCTGTTTTGACATAGTCCTCTAATTCCACGATCCATAGAGATGCAGAAAGCATCTTGGTGACCCTCATCTTTTCATACTAGGATGTACAATGCATGAACATGAGCCTATCGTTTGGACTCTAACAGAAAAACAACATAACCATTGTGTGATACCTCAATAAGAGCAGTATGCGATCTTACAGTGATGTATTAAACATTCGACTTTTTGTGTAATACACCAATACAGGTCGTATGAAACATCTTTGTGTAGCCAACATTCAATTCTATGGAGAGATCGACTCAATGGGCCTCATTATGAGCATGGTGGTCCCGAACTACGGTACTGGTAAGCATGCCAATACCCTAGTTCCCGGACCGCCATACTACGAGGTCTACTCGTGGGTGCCGTCTCACCCGCCAGGTTTTTCCTGGCGGGTATAACGGCACCCGCAAGCAGAGCACATCGGATGCACCGGCACAACTCGGAATGCCCTTTGGGGCAGAATGGGGATCGGGAGGCCCTTGATTCCAGCACCCACCAATGGGCAATTACCGGGTCCGCCGAGCTTGGCATGACCCGGATCTTGCCCATTTGCGGGTGCCGGAAAAAATGCAACTCTGGCTAATGCCAGAGTTGTAATGAGGCCCAATCTCATACTTTCCTTCTAATTGCTCACTGAGATATAGACCTGTTTTTCAAAGGATTTTCAAGGGTACAAGCATGGCGACCTATACATACTCTGGTATACGAACAAATGCAATATAAGTGACAACCATATGGGAGAGAGAAGAGAAAATAAGGAAATATATTGCACAGCAAGATTTAGGCTACAAGTTATGCTACAACAGTGTTGTTATCTCTAATCAGTTTAACGTACCTCATGGAACAAACAAGCAATGTGATTATCAACAAGATGGTCTATCGATCTGATATACGGTTGTATACCCTAGTGTTGAAGTGGGTTAATTCTTCATATGAAGCAATTCAATGAACACTCCTCATTAAGGCCCCTTGGGTATACAGTGTCCAAAAGATTTGATCGAATATTTCTCTCTCTGTGACAGTAACAACTGGTAGTCCCTATCCCTCTGTGGTCTTTTCACTACTTCTACTACCTGAAACTTCAATTGGGCAATATTGTGGTGCTGCTCTGCAAAGTGTCTTGCCACTGATGATCTAACAGTTTTACACCTTATATTAGATTTGGGCTCTGTCCATCTTTCCTTAACGGGTCTCATAGTCTGCCCTATATATAGTTTCCCGCATGGGTATTTGATGGAGTAAATCACTCATGAAGTCAAACAAGTAGAAAAATCTCTCAAATATTTTTCTCTGTTTGGGGATGAGAAATTGCATCACCCTTTACAACATTATTACTGGGGGTGCAACTAAGGCATGGAAATGTGCCCTTCTTCCTTGTTTTCAAAAAGAGTTGTTTATCTTGGAGTGGTTTCTCTGCCCTTACTAACTTGTCACTCAGGTTACGCCCTCTTTTAAAGGCCATCAAGGGGGCCCTTGGAAACAATTTGAGCAGTGTGGGGTCATTGTGGAGGGTCCCCCAGTGTTTCCTGATGGTTTTACTGATTTGGAAACTCTGTCTAGAGAATGTTGTAATGATAAGGAGAGGCGTTTCTTTATTTTTATCTTTAGGTGTCAGTAGTTCATCCTTACTAACTTCATTAGATCTCTGTTTGGCTTCTTTGAGGACATCTTCAGGGTATCCCCTTAATTTGAATTTCCCTACCAATGTAGAGCATTCTGTGTCGAGGCCAGCTGGGTCAGAAATAATCCTTTTGAGTCTCAGAATCTGACAGTGTGGCAGACTTTTAAGCATCGCCCTATGGTGGAAGCTGGTGTAGTGAAGAAGGTTGTTGGCGTCAGTTGGTTCATAGTAGATCTTTGTGGCAATATTCCCATCCTTGATCTCTAGGCTAACATCCAAGTAGTGCAGTGCTGGTGATCCCGTCTCCATCGTGAAACTGTTTCTAGGGTGTACTGTATTGAGGTAAGTTAAGAATGTAGTCGAATCCTCCATAGGTCCACACCAGACCGCGAAGATATCATCTATGAATCTCTTCCAATTTTAAGAGGATTTTAAGAGACCATGTAGGATGATCTAATACAAATTGTTGCTCAAACCTATACATAAGGTGTTGCCATATACTGGGGCCATTGCTGACCCCATAGACGTGCCAGGCACCTGTATGTAATATTTGCCTTGAAATCGGAAATAGTTATTGTAGAGTATAAGGTTGAGTAACTCCTGGACAAATTGTGGACTGCCCTTCAGTTCCGATGATTGAAGTAGATGCCATTCTATTGCTTCTAGTCCTATCTCATGGGGGATGGGAGTATAAAGACTACATACGTCCAGGCTGAATAGAATACATTCTGGACTCAATGCTGCGATATCCTTGAGGCAAATGTCTTTCAAGTAGGTGGGTATTCTTTGTATCAAGGGTTGTAGTAGTTTGTCTACGTAGATGGCAAGCAGACCGAACACACTCTCTGACCCTGCCACTATTGGTCTTAATGGAGGGTTGCTACTATCCTCGTGGATCTTGGGTAGGCCATAGTAGACAGGTGTTATCAGGTGGTTTATTTAGCAGAAATTGTTCAGTCTTCTCAATAATCCATTTATTATCTAGGGCTTTCTCCACTGTTTTCTCAATCAAGGCCTTTATCTCTTGAAGAGGGTCGCTGTTCAACCTGATATAAGTGGTTTCATCTTTGAAGAGTTCAATGCACCTGCTGGTAATAGGTAGTGTCCATCACGATAATGGCTCCTCCCTTGTCCGCCAGTTTGATCGTTAATTCCTCGTCTCTTGCTAAGGTTTCAATATGTTCCAATTGACAATTCTTGATGTTCACAGGTGTAGTCTTCTGGTAGTTGATCCTACTGAGATCGGATAACACACTTTTCTCAAATAGGTTTAAGATAGAGTTCTGTATCTGGGAGTCAAATACACTCTTGGGGCTTAACTCCAACCTCTCATCCACCAGTTCTGTGGATTCCAAACTACACTCGGTCACAAAAAATATTTTTTGTCTCAATTTTCTGAGGAGTCTGTGTAAGCAGACTTTCTCTTCGAAGAGAGATGTATTGCAAGTTGGCACAAACGAGAGTCCCCAGTTGAGGATGTTCAGTTGTCCGCTTGTGAGATTCTTACTGGAGATGTTGATGACCAGGTTCTCACTTATTTTTTCTTTATTCTTTGGGGCTTTTTTCCCCCCCTCGCCTTATTTTTCTTTTTGCTTTTCTCTCAGGCCTAATAAATAAATAAGCAAGTAAATCACCCGTGTTCCCTGGCCCAGTTGATGTTTGTGGTTGACCAGATCCCTCCACTACTTTATCTATATCTCGGTTAATTAAGGTGCCTGTAGGTTGTAGTCTATCTTTCTGAATAGGCTCCCCTATACTGCTGTTACTACTACTGCTTCCCGTGTTAGGTGAGTCTGGATGTTGTGGTCTACCTCTATTTAGATTTCGATGGTGGTAGAATTCCTGCCAAGTATATACAATGTTGTTTAAATAGTTGAAGGTGTCTCGTTTAAACTTCCTCAGCTTTCTCTGCTCAATATCGGTTTTATAACTGGCCAGTTTGGGGTTAATTTCCTCAAGTAGTTGGGTTATTTCCTGCTCTGATTTAAATTCAGATAGTTGAGTCTTTAATGTGGTGATCTCGTGTCAATAGAGGTTAGGAATTTTGATAATTCCTCAATAGTAAGCAGGATGAGATCCAGTGAACACTTGTTCAGGATCTGGTCCCACTTTGCCACAAATGCTTTACTTTCACTGCAGAGAGTAGGTCTTAAGTAAACCCTCAAGATCTTCTGCGATTTTTAATATTCCACTAGTGTGGTCACATAAAGCTTTTGAGAAATCCCACGCCTAATGAGTTTCTCTAGTTTGAAGATGAACTTATCAGGACTGACTTGACTTTGTAAGGCCTTGTCTGTGTCTTTTATTAATGATAGAATAGGTTTTTCTTCTTCAACATTAAATGCCAATGTTGTGGCATGCTTATCCGTAAGCTCATTAATTCTAGAAAATGACATTCTTAAAATTTCAATGAGGAAGGTGCTACCAAATATTTGTGCCACACTGGATCGCCAGTGAAAACAAAGTATGAGAACAACGGTTCTTGGTGCACACCAGTTTTCAGAGCATAGTCTTCTGTGTAATGAGGTAGGTACTTTAGAAAAAGGTTTAAGATGCAGGGGAGGAACTGAGGTCCTGGCACAGAACCATCACTAAATAAAGAGAAGAGTGGAGGATCCAATGGTAGAATCCTCCCGTCCCCTGCACACTGTATAAAACCGTCAGTGACAGTTAAGGATTCAATTAAAAGATGTATATACAATACAGATTGAATCAAATGATCCAGCCAAGTATATTTCTACAAGTCGTGTATTTAAAATTCACAATTGAACTGTGGAGAATTTATAGGCAAAGCTATCCGTGCGTCTATTATCAATGGCTGACGCGTTTCGAGGATGAATCCTCTTCTTCAAAAGCCTTATTGGACCGCGGAAAAAATATCATACAAAAAGACACGTTCAGTACATTACAAACAAGTTGTCAATCAGATATACATTAAGATGTGATGAGAAGATACAGATACATGAACTTTACATTGTGAGATACGTCCATTCATTCATTCATTGTTACCACTACATAGATACAGAGAGGATGTGACCCTAACTGCTGAAAACTATGACCATTCGGAAATATCAACAAGGATGTATGAATATACATGAGTCAATAATTTGAGGCTTTCAACGCCGTACTTAAGTCTATTTAAGTCAAGAATAAGTGGTGAAACTAAATATTGAAAAGGTACATTTCCTAGAAGTCGAGATGCTATTCTAGTAAAATCAGGGTGCTAAAATGTTCCTCGTATATCTCCAACAGTACTTGTCAATGTGTGTCTCCACCTACTGTAAAGAAAAATCACCTGGTCATCTCTACATGCACACAAACCTATTCTTCATCGCCTAACCCCCCCCTTCCTGAGTCGCTACAGCCCCTGCAATAGACCCTGTTTTCACTCTACCGCACGTTTACGTGCACCTGAATCCGAAAGTACTTTTGAGCGCTAGGCTCCACTCTTCTTAGGGTCTGGACTGCCTCTTAGTTAGGGATTGATTGAGGAAGAACTGCCTAAAGTCTATTTGCACTGATTTCTCCCTTTCTCCATAGGTTGTGGACCCATTCTGCGCACTATTCCCTTAGGCCACTTGGTAACTGTATACATGTTTTATAGTAGTGTTGTGTTGGTTTGAAGTATTACTGTTGATATTTTCTTTGTGCTTGATTTCAAAGGCCTTGAATAAATGTAAATGTATTTTTGATATATACATCTGACTGGGAGTTTTTTGTAGTGTCCTTTACTGTGTGTGCTCATTGTGGGCTTTCAGTCACCCTCAACCCTCCCGAGACCTAGTCCTGAACGCTGCCAATGCTACATTGATTGGTCTGGCTTGTCCAGGCGGTTGCTTTATTCCAAGAAACTAGATTGGCCTTCTGAACCCCTGCCTGCCAGGTCAGAGTTCAGAAATCCATCTTAACAGCCAGGCAAATTCAAGTTTTAGGGTGGATGATTGTCTCATTCCAGTGATTGAAAAATTAAAGACACTAGGCACTGTACTGGATGCATCAATCAACTCTGATGCACATGTCAATAATGTTGTAAACAACTCCCATTATCATCTTAAAGTCTTGCGCCAAATTAATCCCCTGGTTTCAACTAAGAACTGCAAGACCTCAGTCAGAGCTTATTGCAGGGCACTATTCAGTGGAGCCAGCAAGGAAAATGTGCATAAACTACAGATCATCCAGAACAATGCAATTAGGATAATATGCAACGTCACTAGAAAAGAGCACATTACCAACTTCCGGAAGTACCTTCATTGGCTGTCTGTGGAAAAGAAGATTCAATTCAAAATTCTATCACTGACCCACAAATGATTACATGGCAATGCACCCGATTACCTAAAGCAATCATTGAAGCGACATAACCCCAGAATAACCCTGCGACCTAGCTCAGGGCAATGAACAAAGTGCTAGGAATGATGAGTGCTCCACAGCCCGGGCAGCAGGAGGTTAAGTGCAAGTCTCCAGAGCGCAGGGTGTACAGATGCAAGTACTGTGGATAAACAGGATCTGGGAAGAATTGGTGTGGGAGGTCAAGGCCCCAAAGATGCACAAAAGCCAAGCACACCGATTCAGCAACTGTGGGATTAGCAGAGAAGAGAAGGAGGAAGAAAAGAGAAAAAAGTCTTAAGGCGCTTCCGGAATTTGAGAAGGTCCTGCTCAAGGCGAAGGGAGAGGGGGAGGCGCTTCCAAAGGAGGAAGCAGGCTGAGGAAAGTGAGCGACCCCCTGCCCTCTGTTTAGCAAAACGCTTTACACGCAAAGAGGTGGTGCCAGAGGAGCGGCGTAATCTAGCGGGAGAGTATTTAGTGAGATAAAGTTGAAGATTGACTGGGCCAAGGGACCACATAGCCTTATGGATGATGCAGAGGGATTTGAATTTAATTTGTGCAGCAACCGGGAGCCAGTGAAGACTTTTTAGTGCAGACGAGATGCAGTCCGTGGGCTTAAGGCCAAGGATAAGTCTTGCTGGCCTTTTCTGGACAAGCTGAAGGGGGTCGCAGAGTGGAGGAAGGCAGATTCAGGAGGAGACTATTACAGTAGTCCAAGTCTGGAGAGAATCAGGGATTGAGTGAGAGAGTGAGAGAGTGAGAGAGTGAGAGAGTGAGAGAGTGAGAGAGTGAGAGAGTGAGAGAGTGAGAGACCAAGGTTTCTGGCTTCACTTGAAGGGGCAGGGGGAGAGCCCAAGGAGGAAGGCCAGAGTGAGGGGAAGAAGGAGGGAGAAGGGGTCCCAATGGGAAGGATCTCAGTTTTACAGGCATTGAGGCAGAGATCATTGGAGATGCGCCAGGACTGGATGTAGTTAGGCATTCAGGGATGATGGAGGCTGCAAGTGGATCAGCAAGGAGCCTGCAGAAAAGCTCTGTGTCGTCTGCATAACACTGGAAGTTGGATGAGTAGGTGGAGATGGGGTGTGCAAGGAGGGCAAGGTAGATAAACTGTCAGGGGGAGAGTAGAACCCTGCGGGACACCGCATGAGGAGATGGGAGGAGACGAGAAGGGACCCAGGTTGACTTGGGAATAGTATTTAGTGAAGAAAGAGGACAGCCAATCCAGTGCCCGTTCCGAGGTATCAAGTGTATCGTGGAGCCTTTGTATGAGGATGGAATGGTTAACTGTGTCAAATGCAGAGGCGAGGTCGAGAGGGATAAGGAGAGTTGACGAGTTGGTGTTCAGAGATGCAAGCATTTCTTCACCAGTGTCCAGAAGAGCAGTTTCCGTACCTCTGGATGCTCCGAATGTAGATTGATGGTCATGGAGGCCACCAACAAGTTCAATGTGAGAAGTTTAGTGCGAGATTTACATTGGGGCAAGGCCAGCTTCTCAAGTAGCTTCCCAAGGAAGGGGAGGTAGGGTCAGAGGAAAGTTTTTTTCTGGGGTGGGCGCACAATGGAGTGCTCAAGGTGGCAGGGGAAAGTTCTGGTGATAAAGGAGTGAATGCAGAAATCGGTGAGAGCAGGGGCAAGAGAGCCAATGTTATCCTTGATGGTCTTGGATGAGCAAGAGGAGACACAGTCAGAGAGGCACAGCTCCACTTCACTGATGAGTCCCAACAAGGCTGAAACGCGTGTATGGGGATGCTATTGGTACTCTTGTTCAAAAGAGTTTGCCTGGCATTTCGGTGCAGGACTGCCCTTGTGAGCGGGACAAAGACATTTGCAAATGATATTCCTCCTCTGTGAAGTACGGTGAGCAAAAAGCGATGGCAGCGGACTCTCGGGGTAAAAACCACTGAACCTATTATCATGCTGTGTTCTTTCTAGAGAGGGGCCCCTGCTACCTTTTTTGCAATTGTGTTTTAACATTATTCATGAAGACAAGCAGGATTGTAAGGCAATCAAAAGCATTCCATGGGCCTCCATAACAGGGTGTGTAAGCTGCAGGTGTCTTTGCTGTCACAGTAAAATAGTACAAGTATTCAGCCAGCCACCAGAAGATATCTCGATAACTGGCCCATCAACTTGCATGCTTTTTGTTATGTGCCCATTCTATGTGGGCACATATCAAATTCAAGTCAACAGATGTAAAATGCAATGAACAAGTGCAAAAGCCAAAACAAATGGCTTTGCCACAGCTTGCTTTTGTTCATACCTTTAATGTGTCTCCCTTGTCCACCACAGCGCCTGCGTTTTGATAGATAGCCTGTTGGGGTTAAGGACATATGCGAAGAGACAGGCTGTGGCACTCTCTGAATCCGGGATGGTTAAAACTAGGATAAATTATCCCAAGACCTGGCCGTGCTCTGCGCGGTTGACTGGGAGAGATGGCCGTCTTCACAAGGCCTGCAGCTGCATGTTATAGTTCGCATAAAAATATCAAATTCAACAATGCTCACGATGTGCAGGCCTCCCTTCCGTGATTAACGCAGACCAGTAGGTTTAATGCATTGCTACTGCATGTCTGCCTAGTACACTGCACAACAACGTGTTCAGAGTCGTACCTACGTACCGTACGCATACTTGCCAACCCTACCGATTTAGGCGGTAGGATACCGCTTTTTAAGCAGTCCTACCGCCTATCGATTTATTGGCACCAAATACTGATAAATTTTGTAAAAACATGTTTTTTTTTAAATGTCGTTTTATTAATTAATTTATTTAATTTATTTTGCCCACGCCAACTCAGGGGCAGTCTTTCAAGGGCTCCCCTAAGCTGGCATAGCGGGAGAAGGCGCGGCATGCAGGCTTTTGATGTCAAGGCACCCACGGCAGTGGGCTAAATGCACCCCTCCGCCGCGGGTGCCTTTCACAAAAGGCGCCATTAGCCCCCCACCATGCCATCTCGGGGGAGTCTTTCAAGGGCTCCCCCGAGCTGGCATAGTGGGAGAAGGCATGGCATGCAGGCTTTTAATGCTAAAGGCGCCCACGGCAGTGGGCTAAATGCGCCCCTCTGCCGCGGGTGCCTTTCACAAAAGGCGCCATTAGCCCCCCCACAACGCCAACTCGGGGGAGTCTTTCAAGGGCTCCCCTGAGCTGGCGTGGTGGCAGAAGGCGTGGCAGGCGTCTTATTGTAATTGAATGCACCCGTGGCGGCGGGCTCATTCAATGACAATAGGCTGCTGACGCGCCCTATTCCTATCATTAACTCCTCGCCTGACTATTTTTGAAACTTTAAGATTCCTACAGATTTTTGGTCACAGAATGTTGGCATGTATGCGTACGGTCCATACCTGGACATCGTGAGCGTTGCTGAATTTGATATTTGCATGCGGACCTATTCCCCCCAGTGCAGCAACAGGCCTCGTCAAGACCGCCATCTCAAGTACGGTGCAGCGCAGCAAAACTTCTGATTGGCCGAAAGGTTGTCTAAGCATAAACAAACAAAATGTTGCCCTACAGATGTAGCAATTGTGTTCACATGTCTTTCCATTGCTTTAGAACAATTTGCCTGTGCGTATTTAATGGCTTGCAAAAATAAAGCAATTCTGCTAAAAATCAGAAAGGAAAAAATCAATCTGGAGAATTTTACGAAAATAAATATTTCACGCCAAAGAACTGTTGTACGATTACTGCACCCGACCGATACAAATGGATTCACACTATATGTTAGACCTACGAGCCTGTGAACAAAATCAAGGATATTTTTCCGTTTAAAAAAACCTGGGCACGAATTTCACACCTGGGTTTCGGGTGTCATTAATGGCTTCTGACAAAGACAATCACAGACTTAAAAACATAATCCGATTCTCTCAAAAAGATCCAAAAACACAACACGTGCCGGTTCTATTGAAAACGTAGCCTTTTCAAAAGGCCCTGTGCGGGTGGCGTGAATACTTGCAGTTGTGCAAGACACGTGGTCAGGTTGCGTGGCTGCACCGTGGCAGATGCCCGGTTTTCCGCTTCCCCTTCATTTCACCAAAGCGTTCCTAATCTTTGATATTAAAGCCGTGCACGTGCTGTGAACTTCCGTTCGCCATCCCAGCAGTCTGTGCAGATGCCAGAGATAAAGTGGCGCTGACTGCGACAGTAGGGTTAACTTCTTGCAAATGCTCCGGCATAACATTCCAGCCAGTAACCGTTGTGTCGTGAAAAAGCAGAAGCATTTCTGCTTCGTGCGGTAAACAATGCTAGCATGGCAGGCATGTTTCTGAAAACCTCGGGGAAAGCCTCTTCCCCAAACACAGCTGCACTGACGGGAAGGGAGGCGGGGGTGGGAGCGCCGGAGGCTCACAAGCTGTGCTACTGTAAAATGCCGATTCCGCTGCTTGCTTTTCTGGCCGGAGGAATGTCCAAAACAAACAATACAGATTCATTTTTTGACCAACATTTAGGATTGGGCAATAGTACACAAACACATTTGAGATGGAGGTTTGTCCATAGAAAGGTAAGACAGCAAAACCACGTACATTTTCAAACTGCACAAGTAGGACACTGGGCCTGGCGCACGCTAGAGAACCCCTTTATTAGTCCAGGCAGTTGGTACAACACTGATGTGCCCTTTTTCTGATTCCAAATTGAGCATACAGGCAGTTCACAGGAGCCCGCTTCAGGCTGCCCCCTCACTGTGTCCACTTTAATTGTTCCACCCATATGCAGCAACACAGTTTCACTACAGTACAATTCAGTCACTGGACTAGATGCAGTATTTGTGATGGTTCCTTTTCCTTACTCTCCAGAGAAAGGTTCGATGGGTTCCCTGGTCTAAAAGGATGACTTTAGAGACCATCCTCGGGTCATTGGATGATGATCGAACTACACTATTGTCATTCCCACATCATTAGACGTCATCACGCTGTTAAGTCATCAGCAAACATCTCAGAATGGTGGGTGATGATTTGGGGGGTGAGCTTAGGATCTCTTAATAAAGATGCTAACATCATCCCTGTTTTAGAAAACTTTGTTGCTGATGCTTTTAGGATGACTTGCTGATCACTTCAAGAGATTGCACGTTTGACCCTGATGATTTGGGGATGATTCTGGGATGGCCTGCCGATCACTTCAAGAGCATTGCCGGGAACAATGTTGGTTTTTGATGATTTGGGGAGCACTTAGATTAGTTCAGAACATCAGAGTTTGTAGGATGATATGCAGACCAATACAGATTGTCATTCCGCTTTAGCTTAGTTGCATTATGCTGAATGACCCCCCCCCCACTGCTTGAGACTATGTTGGGCCAAAGAGGAAGCCAGAGGCCTAAACATAGCATGCACACCCTGGGTGAGAATCCTTTGCCATCACAGTCAAAAGCAGGAACGCATCACCCTCAAAATCAATACATTACCATGCTAACTTGTAAGGTACGAATTGGTGTAGTCCCACTGTGTGAGACTGCACAACACTTATCTGCTTGTTATTAGGTAACCCACCCATCTCGAGAGGGATACATATGAGCTGTACAAATTAAATCCGTAAATACAAGTAGCCAAGTAACACTTACACTCAAGGTTTCAGTTATAACTAGTTATTTATTTAACATCACTTTTTAAAATAAGCTTCCTTTAGAAAATGTAATTCATGTAACAATGTAAATATACTTTAAAATTACTTTTCACAATCAGAGCCAGTAAGTAGATAATCTTTGGATATGCTTCTTACACAATTCCTACACCATGGGGTGACTTCAACCACAAGGACAGTAATGACATTTATATATCACACTAGTTATCAAACTAGTTATACTCTGCAGATTCTGAAGTTGCAGAAATGAAAGGTTTAAGGAAGGAAAAGGTTAAACAGGTTCTCAGTATATGTGAGGACAACTAAATCTTCCAATGAAATCTAGATAAACCTTTCCCAGCAGTAACAGTCTAAAACAAGTTACCACTATGAGGGACAAACAATATCAAAGTCAATGGGCTAGAACAGTCTGCAGGGAGCCAGGACAGCCAAAGTCAATTTGAAACAGTCCATGGAGCTGAGGCACTTCTTACAATCAAATGTCTTGCACAACCTTAGAGAGTTTGTTACAAAATCATGTGTAGGGTCACAAGCTGTTAAGCCTGTGCAAGCAGAGTTGGAATCAACTCTAAAAGTAAGCCACTGCAATTCCCAACTGTGAAAAGCACAACTACAAGACAGTGAGGGAAAGTACCCCAAGTCTAAACAGTACCTCTGGTTTGAAGAAGAGTGGTCCAGCTGGCTTCTGTCCTACTACAGCGATGCAGACCCTGTGTTCCTGAGCCTCAGTCGTGGGGACAAGTGGGAGGACATCTGTAGGGCTCCTGCAGCAGCACTTGGGAGGTTGTCGGCAGCTACGGGCTCTTTTCGCTTCAGCGTCACTTCGTGTTTTCAGTGCTTAGTAAACAGCACTGTCGTGGATCTCGGATACCGGTTGGGCTTTCTTCACTCCTTGGTTCCTGCACGGGTCCTGCACTCTGTTTGTTGAGGGGACTCGAGCTCTGGTCGTCCTGCTTCTGCAGGGTCCTTAGGAGACTCCTGGAGTTTCCAGAAGAATTTCAGATGGTTCAAGCGACTACAGATTACTGAACCCCTGGCACTCGTTTTTTGCGGCAATGAAGAAGTACAGCCAGACAGGAAAGATGATCCAGTGGAGTTCGTCTCAGGGTTAGTTGGTCCCACTAACCCAAGGGGAGCAGTTGTCCCTTCTGGAGCTCCTCTTGTTGATGGGAAAAGGGAGTTTCAGCACAGCAGCAGGGTTTCAGCAGGCAACACAAAGGTCCAGGAGGATGCAGCAAGCTTTCTTCACAGCTCTTCATCAGGTCTTTCTTCCAGTGGACGACTCAGCCTCTAGTCCCAAAACCATTGCCTTTTAAGCAGGTTTCTCCCATTCATGCACAGCCTGCCAATCAGGGCTGGTTGCATTCAGGAATTCCTAAAAGGACAGGGGAGTTTCGGGACCATCCCTCACATCCTATCCTTCCAGACACAATGAAGCCAGAGACGAGGGGCTGAAACCCGCCAAAGCCAAGACAAACAAAGGGCTCCAATCTGTTTCGATGCCAAAGCAAGACCTCACAAACAGAAAATGGCGAAAAAAGAAGACGGGGACATTTTGATAAAATGGTCACCCATGAGTGCTATGCTGCAGCTGAGGGTTCAGCCTGCGGTAGAAAAGCACATTGGTAGGAAAAAATAAACCACTGCCACCAGCCATTTAAAGTAGGGAGGGTAACATAAAAATGTTACATGAGAATGTAGGATAAGGGGCTACTAGGCAACCCCCCCAGCACTCCACATACCTTTGTAGGGAACAGTAGTTCACACAAAAGGTATTTTAAACCTCATGAGAAATCTAAAGGATTTCTCGGTGACACTGCACTGAAGGTGCTGTGTGTCACCATACAAAATGTAGATGCCTATCGAGCTTGTCAGACTCCCAAAACAGTGAAAACAGTGAAAACATAAAAATCCTTTAAAAGAATATATATTTCCGTACGCATTTGGCTAATTATTAGTCGTTTGCGTATAGTTATAAACACACAATCCAATTCAGGTCAAAACACATGAGGGAGCGGGAAAAAGGTCTCACTCACTCCAGGATTAAAATTAAAAAGTCCTACAGTCCAACATAAGAGCTAGGGGTCTCTAAGGTTGAAGAGAATTAGCACAGAAATGAGAATTCTCCCCAACATGACTGCACCAATATTTGCCAGTATTCACAAATACTCCTTCACACAGTATTCGTGTTTGCTTTGTGCAAAATCCAATAATCAACCATAACCAAAAGTACCTCAAGGATAAATAAAAAACAAAAGAAGAACACAAAGGATCCAAAAAAGAAAGAAGCAATAAACAAACAGACCACAAACTACCAAATACAAGCAACAACAAACCACAAACAGCAAAGACTAAACCCAAAAGACCAGGAAAAACACCAATCAAAAGAGGACGCCCACTAAGGAACACAACCCACACATCATGCATCACCACAAGAAAGACAAAGAAGCCAGAAAGACAATAGAAATAATAGGAAATCCCAAACCACTCGGGAAGGCACCGACCAGCATGATCCCACAAACTCAAAAAACTCGACAAACATAAGAGATGGCCCAAGGAGACATACAAATAACAGATCAAAGACAGACTACAATGCTCGCTACCTGTCCACATACAACAACATGGTAAACAAAAACAGCTCATCAAGAACGAACCGACAGCCAACAAGCATCTCGAATACAGACCCAACCAGGACACCAAATGGAACACGACAACTAATAAACCAACCCAACCCGGTCTCCACCATGGACAATACCCCAACCAGAACAAGGAACAAATTGGAATCCATCACACTATATACTTCCTTTATGACCAGGACTGGAACAACAGAGGGGTAGTTAACCTATTTACCACCCGGACTGAACCAACCCCACCATAAACCTTATCGGTCTACTCGGCAACAAGACTGACCAACAAAGAACCACCCCACCGAAAAGACTCAACCGGGAACAGAAACCCAACCAACAACACAACAAACATCTACAACACGAAAGGAAAATCAAGCAAACTGCACTGCAGCCTCCTCAACGTTAGATCCATGGCAAAACACAAAACAGAAATTAATAACCTCCTATACGAATAAGGCACAGACATGCTCTTCCTTACAGAAACCTGGCTATCAGACAACTATAAAGCCATCGCGAACTAAGCAATACCCGACAATTATAAATTAATACACGCCAACTGAGAAAACCGAAAAGGAGGCAGAATCACAATTATGCACAAAAAACACATCTGAGCATCTCGAATCATCACAACCAACGCGGAAGATCATGAATCCCTCCTAATCAAGATAGAACTCAACAACCAATCCAACATAGTATTCCTCCTGATCTACAGACCATCTTCTTACAACCCCAACTTTGCAACAAAACTAGCGGACAAGTCCACCATGCTATCAACCCACCAGGACAAACGAGGCAAAAGCGATCCCATCGATACAAACTACGATACAACATAACACACTCAGAAATTGGATCACCAAGGCCCTTGACTAATTAGCACCAGCTAAAACATTCAAAGCAACACCCAAAAAAACCTGGCAGAAAAATGGTTCACAGAAGAACTGAAAAAATACCAAAAAAAACAACCGCAACATGGAAACAAAATGGAGAGAACAATACACCAGACATGACAAAATAAAATACCAAAGACAACTCAAACTGTACAAAGCAACAGTCCTCAAAGCAAAAAAAAAAAAAAGACTATGCCACAAGAATAGAAATCAGCAAACAATTCACAGAAAGAACATTTCTCTTCCTGCAAAAATTCCATCACCCCTATATAAGCACTTTTTGACAAAATCACCAACCACCCGAGAGCAAAAATAGACAATACAGGAGACCATCAACCTAGCCGGGGCAAATACAACCACTGGACCACAGAGACTAGACACCAGACAAAACACAGATTAAAGCAAAACTCTTCTTCCTAGAACCAATCACAGAGGAAACGTTTGCCAGACTGATCAAAGGCATCAACCTTGCAGGATCTCCAAGGGACCCCTGCCCCCCGGAAGTCTTCAAAGTAATCCTCAACCACAGAACCCCAGCGACACACTTCCGGAACCTAATGAATCCATCACTCAAAAGAGGAATAGTACCGTCCTCCTTCAAATCATCATACATCAAACCACTGATAAAAAAGGTCAGAAAGCACAGAAGACCCAAGCAACTACAGACCGATAGCTAACCTGCTCTACCCAGCGAAGATCCTGGACAACCACATCTACAAAATACATCATAAACACATCAAAACAAACAGAATACTCAACCAATCACAAGTTGGCTTCAGATCGATGAGGGGATCAGAATCAGCACTTCTATCGATATGGGACCACCTGAAAATAAACACAGGCGACACCTAATCGGCCCTCTTTCTATTGGACATTTCAGCGGCTTTTGACACAATCAGCCATTCAACACTAATAAAAAGATTAATGGAAAGTGGCATGCAGGAATCCACTAAAGTGGATTACCTTATTCCTAACAAACTGAACCTAATTAACCTTCTCTACCACCGTTAACCTCAAACACCAAAAATATATCCTCCAGAGTCCCACAGGGTTCCAGCCTCTCCCCTCTACATGTGCCCACTGATGAAAATCATTAGATCCCACAGACTTACCGCCTACAACTACGCAGACGACAACTGATTGTGAAAACAAACAGAACACAGGAACAAAATAACAACCCTCAACAACTGCCCCAAATACCTATACAACTGGATGACAACGAACAACCTCAAACTGAACCCGGCAAAAACAGAAATAATGCTCTCACCCGCAGGGTTCGACAGAGGGAACCCACAATTAGACTGGCCAATCGGCATGGGAACGCAACCAGAGACTACCAATGTAGTAAACAACCTAGGAATACTCATGGACAACAGACTATCACAGGAACCACAAGTCAACGAAATCGCCAAAAAAAATTACAACTACTCAGATCCCCGATACTCACAAGAATTACCTTCGCAAACAGCCTCTACCTAGGAATGCCAGAAAGACTCACCAAGAAACCCCAACAGGTGTAAAATACAGCAGCCAGGATCCTACTAAGACTAAACAGAAGAGACTACATCACTCCAGCACTGAAAACCCTACACTGGTTACCAATAAAAAAGCGCATCAAATCACTCTGCATCGAACACAAAGCATTGCACAGACAAGGAGCGGAATTCCTCCAAGACACGATTAGCCGGTATCGCCCAGGAAGGGAACTAAGATCCAGCAACGACCTACAAATCAAGGCAAAACACCACAAAAAAAAGGAATTTGTTGGAACAGCGTTCTCACGTCTAATTGCTTGGAACAGCGTTCTCACGTCTAATTGCTAACACATGGAACAACATGCCCAAAGTAACTACTCTGGCTATTCAGCAGACAATGACAACCTAGAAGGGACACCAGCAACAACAACACCGCAGACAAACAACTAGAGAGGAGATGAGAGGGGCCGAAGAACCTCAAAAAAGAACCTGGCTAGATAACATCAAGCGACATCCAAAGACCACAATGAACTGACCGACTTTACTACCCTCTTCCCTTCCTGCTCCTCCTACATAACTGACGCCTTTACACCAGATCTTGGACTAGCCACACTCAAACATACAGAGAACCATTAGTAGGCCAACATCCAGAGTGAACCACCCACAAAACAAATACCATCTAAAATGCAACAACACACCAAGATGCCGGACTACCTTACAGCTACGACTACCTGTGACTTGGAATCCCTTATGGACACTATCTAACCAGTGCACATGGCCAACCCATCATAACCACACAACACTAACACCAACACCAACACAAAACACTACCACACACCCGAGGCATGAAATCTTACCAATACGGTTACAATGCGCGTGGCTGCTCACAAGTGACCACATGCAAAACACTCACAGACGCCAGTTCGTCCTGGTTCTGAATCTATGCTCTCACCCTTTTCCCCACTAACCCAACATTCCCACTTTTTTGCAGATCCATGCAAGCGCCTGAAGAATGCCAGTGGGTGGTACCGGTGTGGTACAAATCAACTGAACATAACATAATGCCAGTAATGATACTATAAAAAAACATGCCCATCATGGCTCTGCCTCACACTCCTGTTGGCATTGCCTTTAAAAATTACTTGTCATAACAAGAACACATGTCCAAACTGGCTGCACAATGCAGGCGAGTCTAGATGCGTAATAATGCTTATCATGTTTGCTTTACCCTTGATACACAGTGATAAAAGCCACACCACAGTAAGAAATGGCTTGACTAGCTGCCCTAAATGCCAGTCTAAACACATAATAACACTCATCATGCTTGCTTTGTCATAGAATCCCAGTTAAAAAAAAAAAAAAAAAAGTCATGCCACAGCAAAGAATGGCTAGACTGGGTGCCAGTCAGCCATATAAAAGCACATATCCTTTCTAAAAAATAAAACCGCATTATGTACTGGCATCTATGATGGATCCCCATTGAAAAGCGCATTGTGATTGGGTTTGTGAGATGGCTACCGAGGGAAGAGCAGCGTAACTGTGGAGCTCTCACACCCCGGGGCCAAAGACAAAGATAGATTAAAAGAGCCGTCCCCAGGAGAGGATTTATCAATGTAGGCTGTGGTGGTGGAGTGCAACAGCCAGGATCACTGAGGTGGGTGTGTGGCCTTCGTCTCTGCAGTGTCTGAGGTGTGGGGCACTGAGCACGCGGCTAGTACAGGCCAAGCTGAGAGACACGCTTGCAGACCGCAAGCAAGTAGAACAACTCGGGGAGACCCAGGGAGGCGAGGATCCAGTGCGGCTGAGAGGTGGGGTGGTGGAAAGCAGCCGCTTTCGGACAGCGGAGGAGCCGGTTAGGAAGGAGATGCCTCGTGCTGGAAAAGCAGTGTCTCATCGGAGAGATCAGGAGGATCCGGAGGGGCCATACCCGTAGCCCACTAGTGAGTGCTGCACAGCGAAGAAGAGCACACAGAGCGGCCAAGAGGCCTCGGAGGGGCCGCACAGCGAGGAGGCAGGAAGGCAGCAACCCTAAGGGACTCGACTCCCCCTCACACCCCCTTTGGGGAGAACCATCACAGGTCAGTGTGTGCCCTGGCCCAAGAAAAGGGTACAAGCAGGCAGAGGTCGGCCAGTGCAGGCAGTGATCAGCAGGCAGTGATCATCAGCTTTGAGCAGAGTGACGTTGAGGAGGTGCGGAGCGTGGCGGGAAAGCCCCTGCCGAAGCTTTGAAGCCAGCACTTTGTAGAGAAGACCGGGGAGGCCCTGTGGTGTTTTAGCCAGGGCGGCTGGAGGCCCATTGGACGTAAATTAGGGATTTTGGAACCGCATATAGCGCATCAGACAGCGCACCCCAACCAGAAGCACTGCAAGGGAGACAAGGGAGCTGAGGCGCATCACGCATAGGAGACCATGACCGGTGGGGCCATGGCCTCCCTGGGCCAATATTGAGGCCGAAGAGAGGGCTAAAAGATAAAAAAAGAGTCCCACTACATCCGTGGTGGGCAAGGAAGAGTAAGGGAGAGGCCATTTGGTCGGGCTCGGGGCAGAGTGATCCTGGCACAGGCCAGGAGGAGGGTCATTTGAAACTCGAGGAGGAGGACAAACAGTGGCTCAACTGCGCACAGCTAGAGGGGAGTTCCAACCCTCCCGCACAGTCAAGGGCGGACCCACAAAGCGGCAGAGGGAGGAGGTTCCTATGTCTCAGTTCCTCAGCCAACTGGAACCAGCTATATCAGATTCTTGTGCACTACCACCACCCCTTGCTAACAATTTGTCCAGGTGCTTACACAATTCTATCAGTACTTCTTTACCACACAAGAGCTTTATGTTGTACATGGAACCTCATCTTGTATTGTGTGCAGACAACTGGGAAAAGCGCCTTTCAAGCAAAGAAGTTATGGCGTCAATCAGGGTATAAAATACGGTTACTTTAAAAAGTTCTTCATTCTCAGGGGTGTCGTCCTGAGTCTCATACGCAAAACATTTTCTTCTTTTTTTCCTATGCCGTTTAGTTGCCTTAAAAGTAGGCTCAACATCTAAAAGTAAGGCTCTCTCTTTTGCTGTTGTTACAGCAGACTCAAAACCAACACTCCTATAACTTTTGACAAATGCAATGCAGTTCTTAGCCGGTCAAATCAATTTGTTTGGACTGCATGGATTTGCTTACAATGTTCAATTCAAATAGAAGGTCATATCACACAACTAAAGTACAAATAAACCTGAAATCTTCCAAGTGTAAAGCAAGGGACTTAGCCTCTGAGGACAATGTTGGGTCATTGACTTTTTCTTCAATGCTCACGAGTGCTGCATCTCAACAAATTGATACTGCACAGCTCTGAAGCTTTCAATTCTACATTCCTATCGTGTTTCAAAGACCTTTTCCAAGAAAATATTTTTTACATGCTCACTGAGAATGCTCCAGCGTTTGGTTGAAGCGGCAAACAAATTATAGAGTTTCTGAAGTACACCAAAAAGAAACAGATTTCACTGAGGATTTGGAAGCATCTCCAACCACCAAATTTAAAAAGTGTGGCAGCCACATGGGTTAAAAAATGCACCGGGGTATTGCTCGAGAATTCGCGCTTGCACTCCTTTGTTTTCCCAAATCATGTTTGCACCATTAGCATACCCCTGACCACGGCAGTTGTCCATCTCTAGACCGCATTGACATTTCAGAATACTTGCAAGTCCTTCACCAGATGTGTTGTCTGCAGGGCGATACCCTATAAAATATTTTTTCACAGAAATGTCTTTGCCTGTAATATCCACAATTCTCTGCCTGTATTTGATCTTGCATGAGAGAATCAATACCAACATGTCCAGTGAGGCACCTTTCAGCATCCACCCACTTGCCACTGGATTTGGCATGTTCAGGATGACCCCTTGTGCATTTTCAAATAGTTACCAATATGATTCCAGTTATTAATGCCATCACTACCAAGTTTTGATTTTGGCATAGGGTCGAGACTACAGCAAAAACAGTAGACTATCAGTCAAAATAGAATATTGCAGCCATGGCCTGGAGACTGTTTCTTTGTTAGGTAATACCCTGAGCCCATATGAAGAAGAAAAGTGCCCATTTGTGTCATCCTTTGGGATGAATAACTAGGAGGTGGCATAGCCTGTGGCCGTCACATTACAATTTGATCGCGCACATATCCAGGCATTGATTTAGGCCATGAGGAAATGTCTTCAAACCAACATGTTTGGTGCCTTGTTTCCGTCGGTCTCCATTCCCCTCTAGTGTTTGGGTTTTTGAAGCCTCATCTCTTGAAGCTTGTGACATGACCACAGGCAGTACCGGTTCCTCAGGAATGCCTGTTGCCTGGCCTTGGGGAGGGTGCGTATCTACTTCTTTTGAAGTCTTCTCTTCCCTCATGAAAAATGAAGACAGTACTTTGGCACTTTTGATGTTTTCAGATAGTTCTATTTGTGCGGAAGGAAAGGGCTCAAGGTCTCGATCACAGCCTCTGACTCATTCCACATAGCCATACAGTGGAAACATCCTACTTATCTACAGTACAGATGCCAGCCTCCAGATCAAATAGGCAGACAGCAACTGACCAGAAGATCAATCGATCTAATACAATATTACTCAATTGACTGGTCTTTGTTTTAACCATTAAGAAAGCAAAAATGAAAAAATACAGGAGGTGAGGAACCAGAACACCACAGGAGCGCTGGCCAGCTTCATTACGAGGCCAGAGAGTGGCAAGGGGTACTAAGGTAAAAAAAAAAAGCAGGGTGTGGCCTGAGGGTAAGAGCATCCCTCACTTCACTTAGGACCAACTTCCCACATAGGCTGTACCTGCAGCCTGACTACTGGAACATCTATGAGCGTTCACTTTTCAGTACCAGGAGGGTGCTCTGTGGCAAAGGAAAGTACTAGTCAGCAAACAACTCTTCTGACGAAACATCAAAAGGAGGCATTTGGCTGATGTGAGCACGGAGGGCTGGACTCCCTCCTGCAGCCCTGGAGCTTAGCCAATGTGCACATTCCTGTGTGCATTTCACAGCAAGCGTGATAGAGCAGTCTCTACCCAGTCCTGGTCACAGGGCTCTCTCCCAGTTACATTTCAACTCCTCCTCCTCCTGCGAGTCATCTACCACTACCCTCAGCTCTGTTCCATCTCACTCTTGCCCATTAACCACCCATTGCCTCCCCTTCTATGTGTTCCTCTCTTTCGTTCCCCCTTTCTTAAACTCGCTTTCCTCACCTTTTCCTTGACTATCTCGTTTTCTGCCCCACTTTAATCTCTTTCACTCTGTAATTCAACTGACAGGACAGGATCTCAAGTAGTCCAATTTCTGGACTGAAATAATAAACCTCATATCAGATTGCATTCTGGTACTTGTAGGTCTGTTTTATATAACCTTTACAGGAATGCAAAATGAAACGCATACAAATGGCAGCTCCCTGTAAAAGTGGATTAGAGAGTGCTTCTTCTGCCTATTTTAATGAAACAAGAGTGTGTAAAAAAGAGTGACACAAAGTGGGCATTGGTCTCACTGCATTACTAGTGGTGAACTATTCACAATTCAGAGTTATTTTGTATGCAGATTACTGTTGTGCAGCAGAAAACATGTACTCTGTCCATGAAAGGGGCTCAGCCCTTAGGGCCAGTTACACATGCATTTAAACCTCCAGAGATATTTGCACTGCCTGTCAAAGCTCAAATTCGGATCTTCTCTGCGGGACCAAGCAAAAGCAAACAAATCGTCTCATCAAATATATTCCCCTTTGCTTTATGGGGAACTTTACCATAGCCCCATGTGTACACAGCACCGGTTCCCCCTTTCGAGAAATCCTAGCTGCACCACTGCATCCAACTCAGTATGAGAAAGAACTCCTGCCAGGACGAAGAACTATTTGTATGGGGATAAAACTTCAATGGAACCATACAAAGAAGTGTAATTAGTTCCATATGTTCCTGCCTCGAATCCTAACTCTAAACAAATGAAGTTCTCCAAACTGAAGAAAACAGATCCAAGTTTCAAACCTGTCCAATTAAAACCAACAAAGAAGAAAGGTTGTGGCTGAAAGCGCCCAGAACAGCAGCAACTTCCAAAATACGCTTTCAACCCTAAGAAATGTTTCTGCCGTTTAGACTTTTTTTGAGACAGATCAGAGTGAAGCTACGTTCTGCCATTTACCCTTTTAGGCACAGGATAAATTCTAAAGGAGAAGCTGGAACACAACAAAGTGATTCCAATACACACATTCAATTCAACCAAGGCAGGCGTCTATTCGTTAGAAGAAAATCTGGGCTAGGAAAGAACAAAATATTCCCATTTACCCGTTCTTGTCCAGAACGCGATATGAACCACGCAAACTACTGTTTGAGCACCAGCCGAACATTATGTACACAGTTTAAAGGAACATTCTCTTAAATGTCAACAGAAGCATTGGGCTGTACCTATCTTGTTTCTGAGAAGTTCTGTGCATACAAGCGAGTCAGGAGGCAATGTAGTCTTCTTTCTTTGTGCACAGGTTTGGGTAGAAAGCAACTGCAGTGTCAGGGCGGGAAGCCGAGAACACGCTCAAAGGCAGTCGTCTTTTTTTCACTCTGTAGTGTGTTGTGCCTGCTTCATTACAAAGGTGGGTGGCCCCCGGAAAGACACCCTTTTAATGCCCTCACCCCTAGTGGTGCGAAAGTTCAGAGAGCCTCAGACTTCCATAACATTACGCAAGTACTATGTAACTGCCAGTCAGCAGCTGCCGCTACTGTGCTGCCACTACTCTCTCCACGGCAATCGCACCCCACTAGGGTGGCCAACCGTCCCGTATTTTGTGGGATTTACCCACATTGATTGGTTTTGTCCTGCGATTTGCAGGCACCCTCTGCGGGATGCCAAAAGTCCGGAATTTGCCTCCACCCCCAGGCTGATGAAAGCCTTTTCTGCCCTGAGCTCACACTTCTGTGTGATAGTTGAATCTCAGGGCAGTAGAACAGCTCTCCCAGGGTGTGCAGCATCTTAACATGTTGCTCCGAGTCAACAGAGCATTACAATAGCAGCAATTAGACATCAATAGGGGCGGGGGGAATATTAGCAGGGATTTCTGTCCCTTAAGAAATGTGAATTGGGAGTGATTAGAAGTAGGGGGGTTTGAGGAGGTGCATAATGCAGCATGCTGTGTTTGAAATAAGACTATGATTTTGAAAGCCAAATGAGAATGTTTTGTCTCACATTAGTTTGTCTGGTGCTACTGTGACATTTCATGCAGGATTGGGAAAATAAAGCTAAAGTCAAACTCTTTTTGCTCAACATATTTCTATGACAAGTTATATAGTGTAATGTTAGGTTATTCTGAGATGCTTGTTTTTATTATGTTGTATGTGTTTTTTCCCCAAGTCATTTCTATAAACAAAGCCCGGACCGAGCCAAGTGCCAGCAAGTACCCGCTTGGTTTGTACAGGCTGCTCCGTTTTCTGTGACCCGCTGCAAATTCTTACATGACCTCATCCGTGTGAAGTCCACAAGCTGTTCTCTCCACCTGAGGAGATTAAGCCACGCCTAGTTCACAAGGAGCCTGCGCGCACTAGCACACACGCACCGAGCCAAGTAGCAGGAAGTACCCTCTTTGCCTGTGCAAGCTGCTCCGTTTGCTTGACCCGCTGCAAATTCTAACATGACCTCATCTGTGTGAAGTCCACAAGCCATTCTCTCCACCAGAGACGGTGAAACTACCAAAGATTTACCATATATGCACAGAGACTCTGTAAAGTGCATTTAAATCATCTATATACCCTGTTTTATCTGTTTCAGATTAAGTCACGCCTCCTAGGCGTAACGCCTATTTCACCGGGAGCCCGTGCCGGCACCCGCACCGGGCCAAGTACCAGCAAGTACCCGCTTTGCCGCGGTGCAGCGGTTTAGCGGGTACTTTGCGAAACTTTACTTGGTTCGTATTGTTTGATTTGTTTTGCATAACTGATTTGTAATTTGATGCCTACGCTATACATAACCTAAAAACAAATATGCCCAATGTAATGAGTATGCATATGGCTATCAACAAAATTAAGTTGGAAACTGGTATTCCTTGGCAGAAAATTCCAATGCGAACACCTCTGAATTCAAATTTTGGCAAAACGAATAGCCCGATGTTGCAACGTTCGAAAAAACATACTAACACCGACATTAGGCTTTTTTGTAAAGAAAATGTAGAAATAACCAACTCTGCTGAGCGACCCCTGATGGTTTGCCAAGATGCAACTGCCAACATTTTTTCAAATGCCCCAACACCACAAAGTATCGCTGATTCCATTCTATCAGCTGGATATGAAGGCACTCCTTGTCTGCCGGTCTCGATTAGTGTCTATGACATTTGGACTGGTCTCTATAAAGATCATTTCTGATCAACCCGCTATGCACAGACCAGAACTCTCATCCGTTGAGGCGGAACAAGAAGTTTTATCTCGGCGTGCAAATATAAATGAGGACGTAGAACCTAATCAGTTAACTGTACAGAGTCTACACGAGTGAGTGGACCAAACGGCAGATGATGCAAACGATTGAATCGTCCTCTGGTAATAGAAAGCATCAGTCTCGAACTGCTGTAATTAAACTAGATTCCGCTCGATCTATTTTTTCTTCATGCAACCAGTCAAACAAGTAATCTGATTCACCCATCTTGTTTGCTCATGGGCAACAAGAAAACTCAATGTTGGCTGCCTCTTATGAGGCACCTACCCCCTGAAAAATAAATAACTGTGCCCCCTTGGATTCTGTACCTATTGTGCCAACGAATACATCGACCTTGATTGAAACAACTTTAATTGCCATAGCAATTGGCTCTTTGGCGAAATTATTTGAATCTCTTGACTATTAGTTATGTAAGAAGAGGTGCAAATAAACAAAATACTTTAATGTCAGTTAGCCTATAACCAAACATTGAAAGAAACTTGTACTGTCCCTATGAAACAAGGTAAAGGAAGTACATCCTTAACTATAAAAAAAAAAAAAAAGTATCTAAAACCCGGCCATCAAATGATTTAATGATAGATAACAATTTAACCACAGACGCTGGACTACCTTTAATTCCGAAAATAATTCTTCCAATCGAAATTGATGAATCCAGGTATGCTAACGCCACGAGAAGGGATACTCCTGAGATACCTTTAGACGGCTCCATTAATAGAGTGGGCTCAGAAGCAAACACGCGAGCCTACACAATATCTACTGCCCGGGGTTCTCAGAAAAACTAAATCAAAGATAGAAAAGGAAAACGGGTGACACAAGAAAGAAAAACTAAGAAGATGAAACAGACGCTACCTTCATCACACTCAGCTGCGAAACAGTTTTTTTAAGTCTATTACTTGACCAAAAAAGACTCTACAAAAGCATCTGATGCGAAAATAAAGAAATATTCCCAACTGGCACAAGGAAAAAAAGATTGTACAATGATGAGATCTCGAACTCCTAGATCTCCTGGACCCTTAGATAATTTAATTACAGCAGCTTCCGCGTTGGAAGAAGCTGATAAGTATGAGGAAAATTATAAGAGGGATAAACATAGTGATCAGGTGAATAATAAAAGTCCCGATGGTACCTAACGTGGTTAAACAGAACATTGCCCTGAGACGCCAAGAAACTAGAAAAGAAGTCGATTTGTACATGGCTTCTCAAAGGAACCTACCACATCCCATCAAGACCTCAGCCTTTACCGAACAAACTAAGACAACTAAGGGCGACATTTCCCTGGGTGTGGGACGTAGGGTGACTAACTTTACAGAATGGTTTCGCAGGACACTTTAGCTGTGGTAGCGCATCAGAATGGTATGGTAACATTAGTGGTAGATGACCTTGTAATACACACAGCACAAATACATGGTGGCACCATTATAGATGCAGGACCCTCATCTGTTAGAGCTGTGTCCAGGCCCTGTGGGCCAAAATATATGCAAACATCCCAATTTGCATACGTGTTGATGATCAACATAAGTGGCATCAGAGAAAGGGCACTGCAAGAAGCAGCATCAGTCTGTGATACTTCGAGGCACCATGGGAAGTGGCTTTAGAATAAGTTGGAATGATTATGTTAAGTGGCAAATTATTTTGGTGTGTGAACTACATGAATGACACTATTACTAGATATAAAGCAATTCTATAGTCATTAAACAGTAAGTGGGGATTTATTTTTTTAATAATAGCTTATTATAATAACATCAGCTATGGACTGAATCAGAAAGATTAAATGATTTGCCCAGGATCAGGCACTTTGGTTAGGGAGCAAACACAGGATGTGGGCAATTTAAGAAGGTAACTTAATATTCATGCCAGTCCGATAGCACAGAGAGTAGAGCGCTCACTTTGACATCTGTGCAGAGCATGCTGACACAGGTTCGAATCCCGGCAGGACCAAACTCAGCCTTTCATCCTTCTGAGGTTGATAAATGAGCACCACACACCTGGGGTAATAATAAGCAGTGCTCAGACACCAGAGGGTTTGTAGCACTATATAAATGCTAAAAAAAATATATATATATGCTTTGTTTAAAGAAATGCCTTGAAAATAATGCACACAACATAATAAACAATTATGTGATAACAAACTAAACGTACACTATGTAAATTGTTATAGAAACAGCTTGAGCAAAAGAAGTACGACTTTAGCTTTATTTTCCCCATCCTGCACGGTGCCATGGAAAGTAATCTGAGACAAAATAATCTTACTTGGGTTTTAAAACCAGTCTTATTTCACACAGCATGCTGCACTCTTCCCATGTCTCATCACTGCCATTTACATTTTTAAGAGCCAAAGCCCCTGCTAATAGTCCCCCTCTCCTTCTTCTCATAAGTGCCCAAGTGCTCCCATTGTAATGCAATGTGTTAAGGTGCCTGACGGACCCAGTGTCTGCTGCCAGAGCTCCAGTGATCACAGGGAAAGCACTAGCCCGGGACTGACTGAAAAGGCATGTGTGTGTGTGCCGGGGCGAAGCACACCCGGGACTATTGACGTCCAGCATAGTGTCTGAGGGACAAACCCCATCCATACGGCAAGTCCCGCAACATACGGGACGGTTGAACCGTACCGCAAATGAGCTTCGGAGTAGCTACTGTGTCTGCGGTACCAGCAACAACAGGCTGCCTGCCCCGTATCATTTCAAAAACCAGATGTTTAGAAAGTCACGCATTTACAAAGTTTAATTTCAACATGTGATAAGTACAATACAACGAATTACAGCTTCAACGTGCATTTCCAGAGGTTTCAGGGTGAGAACGTCCAAGTTAATGGATGCTAAATGAAATGCACTTACAATTAACCACAAGAGCTGGATCGCATGCACTCGCTCACCTGATGCTGCCTGAATCATGAAGTGAGCGTTTCGTAAAGCATAGTGTCTTATGCACTTACAATTAACCACAAGAGCTGGATCGCATGCACTCACTCACCTGATGCTGCCTGAATCATGTAGTGAGCGTTTCGTAAAGCATAGTGTCTTGTTCCCATCCGAAAAACAGACCACAATAACACTCCGCCTCCACTTCATCACGTGGGCTGTTCTCTGCATCAGGGCGGGCGGGGGGATGGGAAGGAGGGGGGGGGGGTTTGACGGACCAAAGCAACGCTCCGCCTCCACTTCATCACGTGGTCTGCTCTGCATTTCGTGGGTTTCAACGTTCACTTGTCAACCTTTTTGCACAGCGGTAAGGCAAGGCGTTGCAGGACTCAGCAGGAGTGGGAGAGATTCCTCCGTTACAAAGCACATGGGTACAGAGTTAAGTAGCAAGTATACAGGCAATAACGGTTAGTTATCCTGCCATTCCCAACGAGACTTCCACTGGATCCGTGAACAGTACAGCGAATAGTTAGTTATCCTGCTTGCTGGAGAGGGGAGGGGGATTGGAGGGTTTGTTATGTGCAGCAGATGGGGAAATGTGTTTTATGCACACAGACACATTTGGGTATAATACATTTCCAGCATAACACTGCAGTTAATTTTTTCTCCTGCATGGGCGGCGATTTGGCACCCTCGAGGGGGGGGGGGTTGTTCATTTGCTCCTTTGTTTTATGTGGCAAAGAAGGCTAAAGGGAGGAATTATATTGCTTTCATTATCAATCCCACATTTAAAGTCCTTATGAGCGCCTTTCTAAAATGCCTTTACGCCATCAAGACGTATTTCACGTATTTCTGTTAAGTCGTGACGTTTTCACGTAGTGTGGCGTTGCCCCGTAAGGGTTGCGTACGCGGCGGCGTGACGTTGCACGTCGCCGCGTGCGGCATAAATAAACGGGGCGTTCCCGGAACCGCAGAGCGACCGGGGAGCCCGAACCTAACGGACGTGTGAGTCTGAGCTCTGTAAGGTTGGGGGCTCACGGGCACGCATGGGGGGCAAAGGACAGACCCCCAACAGTGGCGACGAGTGATGTCGGATGCCCGGGCCCGGCGGTGAAAGGCGTCCAAAATTTTTCTGAAACGATCGGAACGTTCACGGACGTTTCGTTTCATGCCGTGGCTGCGGAACACACACGCGGCTGGCGGCCATTTTGCAGACGAGGCCGCGGAACTTCTCGGATCTCCGGTTCGGACCGAGAAGGTGATCCGGGTCTAATTTTTGGATCTTGTGGGTGCTGAGGACATGATCCACACGCCCATGCCCATTTTGTGAATTTTCATAAAATTTTGGGATGGTTACGTCGAGTGTTAGCCAGGACAAGGGTTAAGATGGCAGGGCCTGCCTAGCCTAGTTCATCCACGTGGCTAAATTTTTGGGACCTCTACACAGCAGTGCCTTGCTGCAAGGTGGCGACAAGGCATTTCTTCACCCCCTTCATCATCAGGGCACTCTTTTTGATCCTCTTCATCATCACAAGGTGGTGGCAGTTTCAGAGGTCTTCTGCATCTGTCAGCATCGTCATCCTTTCGCATGGTGTTGGTAGGAATCTGAGTTGCGGCCTCGGGTCTGGTAGTGGGGTGCCCGTGCGCTCAGTCCCATGTCCGACAGTGACCAGGACGGTGGCTCCGCGGATCCTGGGGAGGAATCTCAAGAAGAAGGTCAGGCGGCCCAGCCGGCAGCTCTGCAACCGCTGCCACCGGGACATCACGGGCCTGCACCACAGGCACCACGAGGGGCACAGCCGGTCGGCCCCATCATGGCTCAGGCTAGAGCCCAGGCGGCCCTGCAACCGATACCAGAATTCGATCCTACGGGCCCTCCGTCCAGTTTGGGGCCCCGATGGAGGAGGTGGGTGGCCCGCCTGGACATGTATTTCAGGGCTGCTCGAGTGGATGATAATGACAGCATGGTAGCCACCATGCTGTATTCGGCGGGAGCCGCGGTTCAGGAGAACTTCGAGTCACTGACTCCGGTGGACCAGTCCTATGATGCGGCGAAAGCGGCTCTCCTTGCGCACTTCCTTCCACTTGCCAACGTGGATTTCGAGAGATTCGTGATGCTGTCGGCCAAGCAGAAGGATGATGAGACTTTGGACACGTTTTACGGCCGCCTACGCCGCCTCTCCCAAGGGTGCGCGTGGGGGGACGCGGAGGACATGATACGGACAATGCTCATCCAAGCATGCTCCTCCGGTAAACTGAGGAGACAGGTCCTCAGGGAGCCGGGAATCACTCTGCACCGTATACTAGAGCTGGGTCGATGTCACGAAGTGGCTGAGGCACGGGCGAGCAAGATGGAAGCAGGATCACGCTCGATCAAAGCCGAAGAGGTGTGCGCTGTGTGGCGGGGCGGCAGAGGAACGAGAAGGCCTGGCGGAGCCCCCCGAGACAGGGCAGGAAGGTCGGGGGAATCATGCCAGAAATGTGGCTATGACCTCCCCCACTCCACAGAGTGCCCAGCCGCAGGAAGAACATGTGGCCGATGTGGCCTGCCAGATCACTTCGCGAGAGTGTGCAAGTCGGTGCTACCTGTCATGGTACCCAGAGGTCCTGCCCGGGTCTGGAATCCGCGTCAAAACCGGCCATCCAACATGGCCCAGGTGGATCAAGCGGAAGAGGAGGCTCAGGCAGAGGAGGCTGAAGCAGAGGAGGAGGAAAACATCTTCTTCGTCTCAAGCATGGGGGTACTAAAAGGCAAAAGCAGGAGGCAGCCAAAATGCATAGTGGAGGTGAACCGCTCGCCTGTCCCCGTGCTGGTCGACACAGGGGCATCGGTCAATGTCATGGCCAGGGGACATTATGACGCTCTTGACCCATTGCCGAACCTGGCTGCGCCAAGAGCTCGCATCTTCGCCTTCGGTGGACTCGAGCCCATACCGCTGGATGGTGCGTTCGTGGCGAAGGTGGAGCATGAAGGATCGAAGATCAGAGCACGATTCTATGTCACCCCCATAAGCAACAACACCCTGCTAAGCTGCGCGGCTGCGGAGGCACTCGGGATAGTGAGTTTTGCGTACTCGGTATACCTGGAAGACATCAACGACCTACTGGACAAGTACGCAGCCCTGTTCAATGGCATTGGGAGAATGACCGGTGATCCAGTCTGGCTACACATTGGCGACTCAGTACAACCTATCGCCCTGAAACACCGGAGAGTTCCTTTTCATCTGAGAGAGCAAGTCGATAAGGAACTGGACAACCTGGTGGCCTTGGACATCATCGAGAAGGTGGAAGGCCCAACACCATGGGTGTCCCCCATTGTCGTGGCCAGGAAACCAAAACAGCCGGACTCCGTTCGCATCTGCGTAGACATGAGGCTGCCCAACAAGGCCATAAAAAGGGAGCGACACCTGACCCCGACCATCGATGACATAATTGCTGAGGTACAGGGGGCCAGATTCTTCTCCAAACTCGACCTCAGAGCAGGGTACCATCAAGTTGTCCTACATCCGGAGTCCCGGTACATAACGACATTCACCACACACCGGGGACTCTACAGGTACAAGAGGTTGAGTTTTGGGGTTTCGTCGGCTGCCGAAGTGTTTCAGAACATTATCCGGGGTGCACTTGCTGATCTTGAAGGGGTGCTCAACATCAGTGATGACATTTTGGTGTTTGCCAACACGGAGGTGATCCATCTGAAGCGCCTGGCTAAAACCTTCGAGAGACTGCAGTCATTGGGCCTCACCCTCCATAGGGACAAATGCGAATTCCTGCGCCCATCAATAGAATTCTTTGGGTTCATGTTCAAGGAGGGTGGGGTGTCACCCGACCCACGGAAGGTTCAGGACATTAAGAGTGCACAGCCCCCGGAATCCGTGACGGAAGTGAGGAGTTTTCTGGGCATGGTGACCTACTGTGGTCGGTTTATCCAAAACCTGGCCTCGAGGTCTGAGCCGCTCAGAGCTCTCACCAAGAAAGATACTGCCTGGCACTGGGGTCCACTGGAACAGTCGGCGTTCGAGGACATCAAAGGCGCCCTAACGACGGAGGACACCATGGCGTTCTTCGACCCGGCGCTACCCTCGGAGATCGTGGTCGACGCCAGCCCGTTTGGCCTGGGGGCGGTCCTGACCCAGGTGGACCGTAAAGGTAACCTCCGGCCTGTTGCATACGCCAGTAAGGCGCTTTCGGAAACGGAGCAGCGGTACTCCCAGATCGAGAGGGAGGCCCTGGCGGTCTTGTGGGGATGCCGACACTTTCGCCTATATGTGCTGGGACGTCCGGTGACTGTGGTGACTGATCATAAACCCCTGCTCCCGATTCTGGCGGGCTCATCATCTAAGCCCCCGGCCAGAATTGAAAGGTGGATGCTTGCATTGCTTGAATACGGGGTCACGCTGGTATACCGGCCAGGGGCCAACAATGCGGCGAACTTCCTTTCCCGGCATCCCGGAGTGCGTGGGGGAGTGGCAGGAGACACCTGTGCAGAAGAAGCGGACGACCATGTCCGGATGGTGGTGGAGGGAGCAACACCAAACTCACTGCCCCTGTCGGAGCTGGAGGCCGCGGCGGCCGAGGATGGGTGCTTCCAGATACTGAAGCAGTCGATGCAGAGCGGGTCCTGGAAGCTCGTCTTGGAAGCTCTCGCAGGGCGGACCCATGAGGTGAAGACCGCCCTTGAACAGCTATGGAAGGTGAAAGATGAGCTGTCCTTCTCTGAGTCGGGGCTCCTGCTCCGGGGGGATCGCATAGTGGTCCCCCACTCCAAAGTGGGCGAGGTGATCGCTTTGGCCCATCATGGACATCAGGGTGCTGCCAAGACGAAGGCGAGGCTGCGGATGAAGGTTTGGTTCCCGGAGCTAGAGAAAAGGGTCGATGACTTTGTGGCGGCCTGTGTATGGTGCCAGGCAGCCTCCCCGGTGCAGAGGGAACCGGCTATCGAAGCAATGCCTCGGGGGACCAGGCCCTGGGAGGTCGTACATGCCGATTTTGGGTCCACGTCCGTGGGCACCCATTTTCTGGCCATAGTCGATGAGTACTCCCGGTACCCCGAGGTGGAGTTCGTGGAATCGGTGGCATTCGAGCATGTGGTGGTCGGCGTGGAAAAGATCTTTGCAACCCATGGGTTTCCCCTGACGCTGTGCTCGGACAATGGGTCGCCATTTCAAAGCGAACGCTTCTCTGAGTTCCTGGCCAGCTGTGGAGTTCAACATCGAAAGATATCCCCGCTGTGGCCGAGGGCCAACGGCGATGCAGAAAGGCTGATGCGAACACTAAACAAGACATTTCGGATTGCGCAAGGACAAGGCCAGCCCCTCCAACGGGCCTTGTATCAATTCCTGCGAGTGTATCGCACCACCCCTCATGCCTCCACTGGTGTCGCTCCGGCGGAAGTGCTGTTCCGGCGATGCCCCCGGGGTCTACTGCCAGAGGTACAGGAGAGAGAGCCTGGGGTTATCAACGATCAGCAGGTGGAGGCCGACCGACTGACCAGGATCAGCCAAGAGAACGTGCGACGGGGCCTGCGGCCCCAGCGGCTGGAACCCGGGGATGAGGTGCTCATCCGGAACCGCCATCCTCACGGGAAGTTGTCACTGCCTTATGAACCGGCGCCCCTGGATGTGGTCGCTGTAAAGGGGTCAATGGTGACGGCCTCCGATGGGCGGACGGCTGTCACCCGCAACGTCAGCTTCTTCAAGAAGCTGGGGGACTCGAGAACTGAACCCCCTCTGGACCCTGGTGTCGCCGAGACCCCGGAGGAAGATGGACCCCCTCTCGGTGCCCCGGTCTCTCCGTGTCGGGAGGCTGCTGTTGATGGACTGCCAGTGCCGGAGGTGAGCGGGAGGTACCCCCAGAGGACTGGGCGAGGGAAACCCGCTTACCTCAGTCATTATGTGTTGGGACAGTTGGAGAGTCATCCGGGGTGAGGAGGCTGACATTAAAGAGGCATGGGTCCAGGATGGGCAAGTTGTTTGCTGTGTGATATGTTGTGTTTAACTAATAAAGTAATTGTGTGTCCTCCTGAAAAAGGAGGAGTGTGGCGTTGCCCCGTAAGGGCTGCGAACGCGGCGGCGTGACGTTGCACGCCGCCGCGTGCGGCATAAATAAACGGGGCGTTCCCGGAACCGCAGAGCGACCGGGGAGCCCGAACCTAACGGACGTGTGAGTCTGAGCTCTGTAAGGTTGGGGGCTCACGGGCACGCATGGGGGGCCAAGGACAGACCCCCCAACACGTAGGAGGTGCTAGGAAGAGAATCGCGGAGGAAGGAGCACTCCATGTCCTGTACAGACAGGTATTTATTTTTTATTGTGCATTTATAAGGTGCTTCTACATCTGGGAAGTGTTTCGAAGCGTCAGGTATATTTGCGAGCTGTCAGTTACAAGTATGTAAGCGAATAAAGATATACTTATTGCTGAGCTCCGGTCTTGTGTCCATCCTTTACAAGCCCATCCCGGGCAACAACTGGCGACAAGGACGTCTTCATTAAGACCGGAGCACAATCCTCCATGCAGGTGATCCCACCACGCTCCTGCAGTACTGGCGGCTGGTGACTCCCACCACGATGTGTCCTTCCGAGACGAGATACGCAGACTGCGTATCTCGGCCACATGCACCAGCGATCCCGCTGAGATGTTTGGAACGCTCAATCCTGATGGTGAAGTGCAGCGATCCCGCTGCTTTCCAGCCTAGCTACTCCATGTGGAGAGTGACTGGAGTCACTCCACGTGCATGCCGCGTGGCTATCCGCCAACGGTTCTCCCCTACTCCCTCTGACCTGTGGGACTTTGTGTGTAATAGGTAGCACACGCGTGAAGGTGAGTGAGCCTTCGCCCCACTCCTACTGCACAACAACAGCAGCACGCACAAGAAGGTGGGTGTACCTCCGCCGCCTACGAAGCCCGCACGTGCCTACTTTTCAGCCCTGCAGTGCCGGAAATCACTGCGCAGCTAAGCGGTCCAGCCCCTCGCATATGTTAAATCCACCTGCACGTGGCCCAAGCTCTCACCAACGTGGAAGGGGGTTTCAAAGAAGTGTACGCCCACACATTCGGTGCTGCAGGCACTCGAGCAACAGTATGCAGTACGCCTTTCACGGGGACCACAGCCATCTGATCTACAGGGCCATGCCATACCCAGTGATCCCACGCCCTGCACCTCCACCTGCAGGCCCTCAAGGGACTTTGCAACTTTAGCACTCAAAATTCTGTTTCGTGTCATCTTAAGGCACACCAACCGCCATGGGCGACCCTGTCACGCCGCCCCCTGTCCACAGTGCCAAATCAGTAATGCTGCGCATGCCGTTCCCTTTCTCAATGACCCACATGCCACTCCCTTTCTCAATGACCCCGCAAGTGGACATGGGACCACGATGGACCGAATGGATGGAGGAGACTCGCCTTAACTGCGTGATGTATTCATCAATCTGGACGGCAGCAAGATTAAAACTTTCGTCAAGACGATTCGAGCTGCAGACCAACCTGATTTCACCACCCTCATCACTGCGTTGAACAGTAAACTCGTGATTGAACCGAACTGGGATTATGAGAGATACAAGTTCAATCAATGCATGCAGAGGCCCGAAGAGACTGTCGATGAGTACCTTACCCGCCTGAGGGTCAAAGGGGCCCACTGCCACTGCCATGCATTAACCCTTGATAAGGCCATGCGTTTGAGGGTCACCAAGGGCTGCCCGTCACCCACCCTCAAGAAGCAATTCTTGAAAAAAGCCCCTCTCAATAGATGATGCCAGCGAGCTTGCAAGGATCTTTGAAATGGTCGACGTCCAAGCCACCTCCATGGCAGGTACCCCTGCATCTAAAAACGACAATGCTGAACTCATCACCGCTGTCCAGCAACCAGCCCAGCGACCTGGAGACAGAGGTACTCCGCCCTACAGATCAACTGGCCAACCCCATCCCAAACAACAGAGGCAGCGCTACTGGTGTGGCCCCCATTGAGTGACCTGCCCTGCCCTTTCGCAGAGGTGTGCTAACTGTGGAAGAGAAGGGCACTTCAAATCTGTCTGCAGAGAGGGGAGGCCGTTCCCCACCCAGAGGCCACAGTTGCCCAACATGACGGTCAACCGACCATTGCAGCCACAATACTACCAGGGCATGTCTTACCAATCCAACCAATGACGCTATGTCAGAGCCGTAGAGGACTACCACACTTCTGACTACCTTCAAGATTACGGATACCATAACCAGTCCCCCCGCGTGATCGATGAATACGACGAACCCCCTCACGACTACCAGGAGTATGAGGACTCGATCCAAGCCCTTGCCCACCAGAGCACTGCCAACTATGCCCAACCGCCCACGATGAGTATGTCAACCTCATCCAGGACGACAGGGAGGCAGGAGATGCCCAGAGGTTCCCAGTCAAAATGGGAAATAGCCTTTTTCTTTTTCTGGTAGACTCTGGCGCTACTGTTGTTAAGACGGATTTCTGAACTCTGTCCTGGTGGCGCAGAAGTTCAGAAGGCCAACCTAATTACTTGGAACAGGGTAACCTCTGGACGAGCCAGACCAATCAAGGTAGCGATCGCGGCGGTCAAGACTAGGTCTCAAGAGGGGTGAGGGTGACTGAAAGCCCGCAATGAGCACACAAAGCAAGAGCGCTTACAAACTACTCCAAACAGTGGTTATATCAAAAATATATACACATTTATTTTAAGGCCTTTAAAATAATGACCGTAGCGAGAAAATCACAATATCGCAATATTAAGCCAACACATACCATATCAACACAATATATATACAAATACGAGTCGCAAGCGTTATATGCACGAAATGTGTAGTCCACCTGAAAGGGAAAGAAAACAGGCAGTGCGATAATGCTTTAGACTCAGTTCGCCTTCAGAGGCACCTAACTAGATGGAAGTCCGAGCCCTGCGAAGAGTGGAGCCTTGTGCTCAAAGTACCTGCACACGCTGGTGCCAACGGGCAAAAGGAGAAGCTCTTCGGAGGAAGTCAGGCAGTTCGGGTTAGTGCACAACAGAAGAAGAACAGGTTCCGCGACTCAAGCGCAGCCTCCACAGTGAGCAGAAGCAGAGCGCGAATACGGACAAAAGGGTGCTATTTTTACACAGCGGGGGAAAGCAATGGGCTACTGCAGGAGGGCGACCAGATCCTAGCTATACTACTCACCGGTCCCCGATGCAAGCAGACCCAGGCTTCTCCACGTTAGTTTCAGCAGCTGGCAGGTTCAGAACAGCCGGGAATGTCTCCTCGTCGTGTAGAGAAAAAAGACGTCCCAATCGAAGAAACCTGCACAGTTTTGTCACCACCGCAGGGCAACGGAGCGGCCGTGTGTATCCGAGCCAATTGTACACTACTCACTTCAGACTTGGGAACGCCAAGTGTACGAAGCGTGTGAGAGTGACCAGGACTCGAAATACAACACAACCTGGCGGCGGTTACAGAGCAGGACTCCCTTGTAAGCTGGTCAGTCAACTGGATGGCCCAGAGACGCTTCCAAAAGCTTACTTGGCAGGAGATGATGAAGTCGCCGGGAATAGCTGTTCCTGCTATTCCAAAGGTCGAAGCACCAGTACAGGCCTTCTGGTTCGATCAAAGGAGGAAAGGGTTTCACAGGACGACAGCAGTGCAAATGAGGAGTCCTTCAGCGGGTCACCAGCGATTCCTCGGTCCAGCCTCTTGGTTGCAGGATACTTGGCTCCTGTATTCCTTCGTTCATGAGAACTCAGGAGATCGACATGGTAGTGGTGTTTCCAGCCCCCTCTTATCCACGGTTCCCTTCGCGCCAAAACGGAGGGGAGCCAATGGGAGATCCGCTCATCAACACACACACCATACGTGGACCAATCACGGACCACGGTGGTCCCAGGCATTCACACTACCCTAGACTCTCTGGCACCCAGGATGTGTATTGGGACCAGACATCCCAGCCCACACCCTGGAGGCACACAAAAGACATGTAGAAGCCCGCGAAAGCAACCACGTTTCGCGGGAAAGTACGTGCCAAATAAGGAAGGCCCCGGGTCGCTCGACCTGGGGAAGGTGAAGGGAGCAAGACGGTCAGTGGACAGGACAAAGGAGCCTCGTGGTCTGGCCATTTTGGGAGCCAGGCCACCATTTTGGGTTCAGCGCGAAAAACGCGCTCAGAACGCCAAAAGGAGCTCAAAATACACAAAACGATCGCTGCCACCATTCCAGTCCCTGAATGACTTGCACCGATCAAATACCATCCTAAACGAGTATCTAGGGCCTGTAGAAGGCTAGAGACCCAAGAGAGCTGTAACTTAGCTTACAGTGCCCTCTTGTCATGTTGCACTAAAGCCGCAACATGATAAAAGAAACTACGGGAAACAGCGTTCCCCGGTACTGACTGTCTTAAGGGCATGTCAGTTTCCCCATAAGAAAAGGAGCGAAAGCCCAGACGTGTGCAGCAGAAGGCTGCACTTCTCTGGCAAAGTCAAGAACAAGGTGAAAAACAACAGCAAAAAGTTTAGGGGTTGCCACATGGAAGGAAAATTACCTACAATTATGAAATCTTTCCTAACACTCGCCCCTCCCAGACTATGGACAGGGGGAACTAATCCACCCCTGGATGAGTCTCTTGTTCAGGTCGGTTAAACATTCTGGACAACCCATCAGCATTGCTATGTTGGACACCTGGCCTATGCTCAATAGTGAAGTCGAAGCCTTGTAGACTTATGGACCACCTAAGCAACTTTGGATTCTCCCCCTTCATGTTCATTAGCCACTTTAACGGCTTATGGTCAGTCTGCACAGTGAAGTGGGTCCCATAGAGGTAGGGCCTCAGCTTCCTTAGGGCCCACACAACAGAGAAACATTCTTTCTCTACCGTGGACCATCTGAGCTCTCTGTCCTTAAGCTGGCGACTAATAAAACCGATAGGGTGTTCCTTACCCTTCTCATCTACTTGTGATAGTACAGCTCCTATCCCAGTGTCAGAGGCATCCGTCTGCACGATAAAAGGTCTTTGATAATCAGGGGCCCTGAGGACAGGGGCCTGGCACAAGGAGTCTTTTAAGCCATTGAAGGCCTTCTCACACTCGTCGGTCCAAGTTACCTTCTTGGGTTTCTTCGGAGTTGTGAGGGCAGTCAGAGGAGCAGCTATGGTGCCATAGTCTGCCACAAAATTGCGGTGTAATACCCCGTGAGTCCTAAGAAGGCTCTCACTTGGGTTTGCGTAGTGGGGGTAGGCCAGTCTTGTACTGCTTGTACTTTACTGGGTAGAGGCTGTATCCTCCCTCCACCTACTTCATGTCCAAGGTAGACCACTGAGCCTTGTCGAATCTGGCATTTACTAGCCTTTATGGTCAAGTGGGCTTTCTGAAGAGCCTGGAGCACAATCCCGAGGTGTTTCACATGGTCTTCCCAGGTGGCACTGAAAACTGCTATATCGTCCAGATATGCAAGACAGAATTCGTCCAACCCATTCAACACATGATTCACAAGCCTCTGGAAAGTGGCAGGTGCATTCTTCAACCCGAACGGCATTACCCGGAATTGGTAAAGGCCATCTGGAGTAGAAAATGCTGTCTTCTCCTTAGCATGTTCTGCTAAAGCTATTTGCCAATAGCCAGCAGTGAGGTCAAACGTGCTGAGGTACTTGGAGGCACCCAAAGTATCCACCAGCTCGTCTGTTCGAGGCAAGGGGTGTGCATCTGTCTTGGTGACAGCATTCAGAGCCCTGTAATCCACGCAGAACCTCAATTCAGAAATGCCTGCCTTTGCAACCAACACCACAGGGCTGGACCAAGGACTACTAGAGGGTTCAATCACCCCAAGATCTAACATCTTGTTGACCTCGGTCTTAATATAAGACCGTACTTTGTCTGACATCCTGTATCCCCTACTTTTGGTAGGTACACTGTCTCCTGTGTCAATGTTATGTTTGCACCAAGGTGTCAAACCAGGGGACTGTGAAAACAGGGGGGAAAACTGCCTAAGCAAACTTTTCACCTCAGCCTGCTGATCAGAAGTCAGGTGAGGGGCCACTCGGACACCCTCAAAGGAGCTATCTGAAGGACCGCTTTGGAACAGGTCGGGGAGAGGTTCAGACTCCTCTTCCTCAACGTCTGAAGCCAGTAGCAGTGCTGCGATTTTGACTCTTGGGACGAAAGCCTTCAGCCTATTCACGTGAAACCCTTTTGGAGCCTGTCCAGGCCTTCCAAGGTCCACTAAATAGTTGACCTCACCCAGGGGCTCCACCACTGTGTAAGGGCCTGACCATTTGTCCTGTAAAGCTCGAGGCCTTATGGGATTCATGATCAGGACTTGCTGACCAGGTGTAAAGTTGATGAGGGAAGCTTTCTGGTCGTACCAATGTTTCACCAGCGCTTGCCCTGCCTTCAATTTATCACTAGCCAAGCCCATCAGAAGTACCATCCGTTTTCTGAGCCCTAGCACATAATCAACTACATTGGTAGTAACAGGGGGAGTGGGCATCTCCCATCCCTCTTTGACGATGGCTAAGGGTCCCCGTACGGGATGACCGAACAGAAGTTCGAAGGGGCTGAAGCCAACACCCTCCTGTGGTACCTCTCGGTAGGCAAACAGTAAGCATGGTAAAAGAAGATCCCATTTTCTTCTCTGAGGCTCCTCCAGAGCCCCAATCATGCTCTTTAGCGTTCTGTTGAAACGTTCCACCAGACCATTGGTCTGGGGGTGGTATGCAGAAGAGAACTTGTAGGTGACCCCACATTCTTTCCACATAGCCTGCATATACTTCGACATAAAGTTGCTGCCACGATCCGACACAACTTCTTTAGGGAAGCCAACCCTAGTAAATATGCCGAGTAAAGCTTTTGCAACTGACTTGGCAGTTACAGTTTTCAATGGGATGGCCTCAGGATACCTGGTTGCATGGTCGACCAGCACCAGGATAAACCTATTGCCTGAGGATGTTTGCGGGTCAAGGGGACCAACGATGTCGATCCCTACCCTTTCAAATGGTACCCCCACAACTGGGAGCGGTACCAACGGAGCTTGGATTGTCGCGCCAACCTTACCAGACAACTGGCAGGAGGCACAACTCCTGCAGTGACTTTCTACTTGCACCCCCATCTTGGGCCAGTAGAAGTGCATGGATAACCTTTGCTTGGTCCTCTTCATACCAAGGTGACCAGCAAGGGGAACTTCATGCGCCAACTGCAGGAGGAAGGGCCTAACAGCAAGGGGAACCACCAACCTCCTATGGTCTCCTTCTGTAGACTCTGTGGGCTCACTATACAGGAGTCCACCTTCCCAATAAATCCTATGCGTCCCAGGAGGTTCACCCTCAAGCTGGGAGCAGGCCTGTCTCCTTAGGCCTTCCAGAGATGGGCACTCACGTTGGCCTTTACTGAATTCGTCCCTATCAGGACCTCCTTCAACTAACAAGTCTTTTAGTTCAGGATGATCGTTGGGGTCGAATACTTCAGGCATCGCCACCTCCTCGTCAGGACCGGGCGATTGACCAACTTCCTCCACCGCAGTGGTAGGCGAGCTCGGGGGAATATTCTCTTTCCCTCGTCGTGACTTGTTGACTCCTTTCGCCTTGGGTTTCCCCTTCGGCTGGGGCGGCGTATTGGACTTGGCCAATGCTGCCCGTGCTTGAGACCGTGTGTAGGGTCTTTCGGCAGTGTCTCCTACGAGCCCTAAAGCTCTGAGATCATTACCCAACAAGACCTTTCCCCGGGACGTTTCTCTGAATGCTCACTGGAATCCTGACTGCTGTACCATTTAAAGTAAGATTTACAGGTATTACGGGAAACATACGGAGGGGGCCGTCAGCCAACTTACTGGGCATCAGAGTAGCTCTGGCAACTTCCTCTGAGTCTACCAAGGTAGAATCCACTACAGTGCGACTGCGCCCACTATCCCTAAGAGCTGGAGTATCTACTCCATTGATCAGCACACTGTCTTTAAAGTAGTGCTTGGTATTATCCGGAATCCTAGCATAAGCCTCTGCGACTTTAGGCTCCCAGGAACCCAGGGACACTAAAACTACCTCAGCCTCTATTCCGCTGGGAAATGAGTCTGAGGAGAAGGATGCTCCTGTAATCTCTTCTTCCTCGTAGGAGGAGAAGGCCAGATTAGCGGAGTGGACCCCCAAAGGTCTAACCTTACAACGGGGATCCCCCTTCACGTGGTCAGTTGCTCCACAAGAAAAACAAGCCCCAGTGGGTCTGTTTACGTAGGGAGGCTTATTGTAACCAGAGTTCTGTTTCGGAGGCTGACCTCCACTACCCTGTGAGTTCTCTTGTGTCTTACCCTTGTTTTTCTTTTTGTGGCCCTTATGGGAAGAAGATTTAGCAGATTCCCCACCCTCCATATCTTTGGACTTTTTCCCTTCCTCCTGCTTACCAGGATGAGTTTTGTCCTTATGGGACACTCGATGTGACACCCATAAGTCTGCTGCAATGGCCAGCTTCTTAGGATCTATCTCCTTCGAATTGGCCAAATGCTGCTTAAGCTCCGGGGAAGAAGAAGCAAAAATGTGTTCCAGCATGACAAGATTTATCATGCCTTCGAAGGTAGAAACCTTATAACCTTCGACCCAGCCAGTTAAGTTTTTCAAGGATTCAGCGACATAAGATACCCAAGTACCACCTTCCTTTTTCTTATACTCTCGAAAACGCTTTAAATATTGGGCCGGAGTCTTCCCAAACTTTAAAATGAGAGTTTGCTTTAACATTGCGAAATCAGCTCGCTCAGCCTTTGACATTTCCATAATGGCACTACAGCCAGAATGGGGCAGTCTACTGAGCAACCACGCAATCTTATCAGCATTGTCAACTTCTTGAACCTCGCATGCATACTCAAACGCATTCAGCCAGTCCATAATGTCATTCCTTTCTTCATACACACTGAGCAGATCTTTCGGAAACCGTGGATGAGAGGAAGCCCCAGACCCATGTCCAGGACCCTTGGACCCATTTGCAACCTGAAGCTTGGCCAGTTCCAACTGGTGATCCCTGTCTTTTTGTTTTTCTGCCTGTTCGATTTTTAGTTTGGCTATGCTGAATTCAAGCTCCTGCTGCCTAAACCGCAGCTCTTGCTTCTTGAATTCAAGCATAGCCTCCCCATCAGCACTGGCAGAGGAAACATTAGACATCACATCCTCCCTGTCCTCGTGGTCGCGATGGATCAGTGCAGCGGCAGAACCGTCGGTTCTACCAGTGAGAGCAGCCCCACCACCTTCTGCACTGTCCTCAGAAGTTATAGCGTCAAGCTGCGCTTCTTGCCACGCCACGATTCTTTGGATCATTTCCAATTTAGTGCCTTGAGAGGAAACACCTCTCTCCGCACACATCTTCTTCAATGTTTCTGATTTGGAGGCATTTAAAGTTAACAAGGTATTTGTTTCCATACTGTTTGATAGGACTATGGCCTTTTTAAAGTTATACTACAACAATTCACTACGTGTATGGTTGGAATAACCTGAAATGCCTTAGTTCGTGCGCAACACTGGATACATTCAGTCGTATCCCACCGCTGTACACCAATTTGTTAAGACGGATTTCTGAACTCTGTCCTGGTGGCGCAGAAGTTCAGAAGGCCAACCTAATTACTTGGAACAGGGTAACCTCTGGACGAGCCAGACCAATCAAGGTAGCGATCGCGGCGGTCAAGACTAGGTCTCAAGAGGGGTGAGGGTGACTGAAAGCCCGCAATGAGCACACAAAGCAAGAGCGCTTACAAACTACTCCAAACAGTGGTTATATCAAAAATATATACACATTTATTTTAAGGCCTTTAAAATAATGACCGTAGCGAGAAAATCACAACATCACAATATTAAGCCAACACATACCATATCAACACAATATATATACAAATACGAGTCGCAAGCGTTATATGCACGAAATGTGTAGTCCACCTGAAAGGGAAAGAAAACAGGCAGTGCGATAATGCTTTAGACTCAGTTCGCCTTCAGAGGCACCTAACTAGATGGAAGTCCGAGCCCTGCGAAGAGTGGAGCCTTGTGCTCAAAGTACCTGCACACGCTGGTGCCAACGGGCAAAAGGAGAAGCTCTTCGGAGGAAGTCAGGCAGTTCGGGTTAGTGCACAACAGAAGAAGAACAGGTTCCGCGACTCAAGCGCAGCCTCCACAGTGAGCAGAAGCAGAGCGCGAGTACGGACAAAAGGGTGCTGTTTTTACACAGCGGGGGAAAGCAATGGGCCACTGCAGGAGGGCGACCAGATCCTAGCTATACTACTCACCGGTCCCCGATGCAAGCAGACCCAGGCTTCTCCACGTTAGTTTCAGCAGCTGGCAGGTTCAGAACAGCCGGGAATGCCTCGTCGTCGTGTAGAGAAAAAAGACGTCCCAATCGAAGAAACCTGCACAGTTTTGTCACCACCGCAGGGCAACGGAGCGGCCGTGTGTATTCGAGCCAATTGTACACTACTCACTTCAGACTTGGGAACGCCAAGTGTACGAAGCGTGTGAGAGTGACCAGGACTCGAAATACAACACAACCTGGCGGCGGTTACAGAGCAGGACTCCCTTGTAAGCTGGTCAGTCAACTGGATGGCCCAGAGACGCTTCCGAAGGCTTACTTGGCAGGAGATGATGAAGTCGCCGGGAATAGCTGTTCCTGCTATTCCAAAGGTCGAAGCACCAGTACAGGCCTTCTGGTTCGATCAAAGGAGGAAAGGGTTTCACAGGACGACAGCAGTGCAAAGGAGGAGTCCTTCAGCGGGTCACCAGCGATTCCTCGGTCCAGCCTCTTGGTTGCAGGATACTTGGCTCCTGTATTCCTTCGTTCGTGAGAACTCAGGAGATCGACATGGTAGTGGTGTTTCCAGCCCCCTCTTATCCACGGTTCCCTTCGCGCCAAAACAGAGGGGAGCCAATGGGAGATCCGCTCATCAACACACACACCATACGTGGACCAATCACGGACCACGGTGGTCCCAGGCATTCACACTACCCTAGACTCTCTGGCACCCAGGATGTGTATTGGGACCAGACATCCCAGCCCACACCCTGGAGGCACACAAAAGACATGTAGAAGCCCGCGAAAGCAACCACGTTTCGCGGGAAAGTACGTGCCCAAATAAGGAAGGCCCCGGGTCGCTCGACCTGGGGAAGGTGAAGGGAGCAAGACGGTCAGTGGACAGGACAAAGGAGCCTCGTGGTCTGGCCATTTTGGGAGCCAGGCCACCATTTTGGGTTCAGCGCGAAAAACGCGCTCAGAACGCCAAAAGGAGCTCAAAATACACAAAACGATCGCTGCCACCATTCCAGTCCCTGAATGACTTGCACCGATCAAATACCATCCTAAACGAGTATCTAGGGCCTGTAGAAGGCTAGAGACCCAAGAGAGCTGTAACTTAGCTTACAGTGCCCTCTTGTGTCATGTTGCACTAAAGCCGCAACATGATAAAAGAAACTACGGGAAACAGCGTTCCCCGGTACTGACTGTCTTAAGGGCATGTCAGTTTCCCCATAAGAAAAGGAGCGAAAGCCCAGAGGAGTGCAGCAGAAGGCTGCACTTCTCTGGCAAAGTCAAGAACAAGGTGAAAAACAACAGCAAAAAGTTTAGGGGTTGCCACATGGAAGGAAAATTACCTACAATTATGAAATCTTTCCTAACAACTGTCAATATCATGGGGGAGCAAGAGTACCTGACAAATCGTCACTAGAGAAGACATATTCGAGGATCTTCCAGTGGGGAGGAACATCACCCCTAAATGCAATCGGACACGTCAAGTGTCAGCTCATCCACAAAGATTTGAAGGTGGACACTACCATCCATGTCAGAAGCCTGACGAAAGGCTGGTGTCCCCTCAGCTACCACACAGTCTTCTGCTTGGGACTCCATGACATCCACTTCTGTGAAGGGGACATAATACACTCATCTGCAGAGAGTAGCAGACGTGAACTTTTTCAAACAGTGCGCCCCCATCACCAAGGATGAGGTCCTGGAAAAAGGTCCCCAACTATGCACAGGTTCTGGAAAGCTGAAGGGTCCGCCTGTCAAGCTCCACATTGACCCATCGGTGCGACCAGTCCCCCAGCACCCTAGGAGGGTTGGTTTCTATCTCGAAGAACCGGTCTCCAGAGAACTCGACCAATTACTCACCAATGGCATCATCGAGCCAGCCACGGGACCAACTCCGTGGGTGTCCCCGCTAGTCATCGTGCCAAAGGAGGGTGGACGTCTACGTCTCTAAGTGGACATGAGAATGGCGAACACTGCAGTCCAAAGGGAGCAACACCGGGCCGTGCATTGAGGACATGATAGTACAGCTCAATAAATCGGTGATGTTCTCGAAGCTTGACCTTATCCAGGGATACCACCAGCTGGAACTCCACCCTGAGTCAAGGGGCATCAAGACGATTGCTACCCATGAAGGCCTTTTTTTTTATACCGGCGCCTGAACTTTGGCATCTCGTCGGCAGCCAAAATCTTCCAGGAGGCTATAAGGCAGATCATCAGACCCATCAAGGGCGCCCTGAATTACATCAATGACATTCTTTTGTTCAGGACATCACATGAGGCACACGAAACGGCACTCCTCACCACGTGCACAGAGATACAAGATGCTGGCCTGACGCTCAACATTGAGAAATGTCGATACAGCAAAGCCAAACTGAAATGTTTAGGCCATATTTTCTCTGCAGAGAGCATGACACCTAACCCGGATAAAGTCAGCACCATTACCAATTTGATAGAACCACTACAAGTAGCGGATGTTCGGTCCTTTCTGGGCACGGCCGTATATTGCACACAATATATTCAACCCTACGTGTCCATCACCAAGCCGATCCAGAAACTCCTACAAAAGGAGATCCCATTCATCTGGTCCCCCGCCTCTAGAAGGCCTTCAATTCCATCAAGAGAGCCCTGGCGGAAACCCATCAGTTGGCATATTTCTACCCCAGCTGGCACACTGAAATCACGGTAGACGCCAGCCCTGTCGGCCTCGGGGCCATCCTGGCGCATACGAGCGGCATGGACACAAACCCCAGGCACATCGTTGCCCATGCAAGTAGAGCCCTCTCCGCTCCCGAATTTGCATACTCGCAGGCCGAAAAAGTGAGTCTGGCAGCCGTCTGGGCCTTTGAGCACTTTCATAATTTCATCATTGGGAAAAGGTTTACACTTTTTATGGACCATTAAGTGTTATTGTCGCTGTTCGGCCAATCCACGCACAAAGATGCCCATCCAAGATAGAAAGATGGGTCATCCGACTCCAACAGTATGAATATAACATTGTCCACAGGCCTGTGGGTGACCTGAATCTGGCAGACTACCCATCCCAAGGGCTCTCCAACCACCTGCGCAGGCAACATTGAGTATATCGACTGCATCGCCGCCAACTCACTGTCTCCTGCACTGTCTCTTCAGATGGTCACAGCCGTGCCGGCTGCTGACCCAACGATGGCACTGGCCATTAGTCTTAACAAGCAACAATAAGTGGAAGGACTACCAACGCGCAATGCTAAGCCACCTGGGGGTGTGCAGGGAGGAGCTTGAAAGATTGGCGAGAATCCACACCGAGCTAGCCATTAAAGATCATGCCGTCCTATTGAGAGGGTGCCGGGTAATCATTCCTGCGACACTCAGAGCTGAAGTCGTCAAGCTGGCCCACAAAGAACATTGAGGAGCTGAAAATACCAAGAGGCAACTATGTTGCCATGTATGGTTGCCCTTCCTAGACTCACTGGTCAACAGTTGGGTCAAGAACTGCATGGACTGCCAGTGCACAGCGAGAGCAGATGCCCCGACACCGCTGCAGCCGACACGCATCCCAAATCAGCCCCCGCTGAATTGATGGTGCACTACAGCGTGCACACCCGGATCGTGAGGGATTCCAAGGCACTCGCAGAAGAAGATGCAGAAGTCATCCGAAGCGATAATGAGTTGAAAGAGAGGACCAGGCTAGAATCAGATCTGAGTAGGAAAGCAGTGCCCAAGGATTTCCAGGCTGGGGACGAAGTCCTTGTCCAACAGCCAATGACCAAAAAGACAGACTCGCAGTATGCCCCGAAGCCGATGAACATTGTGGCCATCAAGGGAACTATGGTGACGGCCCAAAACGAGGATAGGGAGGTCACGAGAAACAGCTCCCTGTTCAAGCACCTTGTTAAGAGAGAGAACTGTGAGCCACTCCCGCCGGAGCCAGATCCAGAACTGAGAGAACCACATGATGACATGTGGGCTCCCCCAAGCGAGGTTGACCGTTGAAGGGTGCTGGCAGCTGAGCCATCAGGCCCAGAAAATCTGGCCGATAGAGGTGCCCGGCCCCAGCGCGTGATCCGGAAGCCAACCCGCTGGGTTGCAGTATGTTGACCCGGAGGTGTGAACATTTGTCCGGGGCTTACCCGCCCTGTTGCTTTAAGGAAACAACCCCCAAAAGAGAGGGAGGAGTTAATGACGTTGAGGGAGGAGGGAGGTGTGTTTTAACGTAACGTGTTCTGTTTCAAGTTTGTAAGCGAATAAAGATATACGTATTCCTGAGCTCCGGTCTTGTGTCCATCATTTACGAGCCCAACCCGGGCAACATCCCCATCCGTGCTCTCCCCACCCCCTAACGGGGGCAGCTGTTTTTTTCATATTCGGCTGCCAGCAGCAAGTCGGATTATACGCTATCTTGCTTCACCCTTATCTGCGCACCAGAGCGTTCACTGTTAAAACAGCAATGCGCTCACCCAGTTGGAAATTAAGCCTCATGTCGATCCTATTTTTACCACAGCCGCTGTTGCTTCTTTTTCTGGACTGCTGCACAGGCTCACGTGGGCTTGGATGCCTCTGGGGCTGCTCAGCCTTCCTGCGCTGGGGATGATATATGTGCGGGGGACGAATGGGGCGGTAACCGGGGCTCTGGATGAAAAGCAGCAGGCGGGGCTGAATTTTCCTTGGCATGACTTCTGTAACGTTACTGCCTTTATGGGGTTGAGGGGTTCTGATCTTAACATTGCAGGGAGGTGTGCCTAACTTCACAGCTCAGTGCCGTCAGGCAATGCTTTGAGCTGGGCCAGGCAGATTCTGTTTGTACCACAAGATGTCTTTCTGGATCCCCCCTCCCCTATTTCTTATGCTGTCTGTATAGGACAGTTCCTTCATTTCCCTGCGTTGTCTTAATAACTAGGTGCTTGCATGTTCATGTATACTTTGCTAGCATACAGTGAAAATGCAGACTCCTATGTAGTTTTACCAGCAAGATAACAATTGAGTATTTTGCCTTAAAAATAGCCATACTATAGGCAGGGGTCTTCACTCTGTGGGGCGTGTAATCCAGGATGGTGAGAACATGCATTTTTTTGCCTCACCTGTGCCTGGCGAGCCACTGGCCTCCCATGCACGTGCCCAGGCAGTGCGACGTGGCCACGAAAAAGGAAACTACGCAGCCTGGACGTGCGCTTTCCTGCATTTGGATGGCATGTCCACACTGCATGGTTGTTTCCTGCTGGTGCTGCCAGCATCTTTTTGCCTGGTAAGGAATGCCGCTTCTCGGCTCAGTGCCCCACAATACAGTTGGAGGGGGTGCCAGGAAGCAAGTGTTCAGGCCTTTGGCGGTTCCTCTGCTTCCCTCTCCCCCCTCTGGACCCACAGAGGGGAAAACGTGAGGAGAGGAGGCGAGCAGGGATGCCGGATCACTGCAATGCAGGCCCCTCTCCCTCTGTGCCCCCAACTTGGAGCACGCATTGCCGGTGTTGTATGATATCCAGCTCCCCCATGGCTGATTGCTGGACTCCAGCAATCTGCCGCAGGGGGAGCCAGATATCATACAACACATTATTGTTCAAACTCAAAAACACTGCTGAAACTTGCGTTTACTAGTTTTCTTTTAGATGTGTTTGCGTGTTACATTTCATGCTTTAAAAAGCATGTGAAGCGCATTCAGTGCCTGCTTCCCCCAGCAGCCCCATTGCTTCCCAGTTCCCCGTGCCCACCTCCCGCACCACCCCTGCAACCGGATTGGTGCCCGAAGGAAATACAGCAACAGAGGGCTAAAGGACCTCGCTGGCTCCCCGCACCCTCGCCATTTTGTCAATCCACTGACACAGTGAGTAACCTGTGGCCCCCAGCGCTGCAGAGCAGCAGAGAATATACCATTTTGTGTTTTAAAAAACATTGAAGCGCACACAGCCCCATTGCTTCCTGGTTCCCTGTGCTTGCCTCCTGCACCACCCCTGCGACCTGATTGGTGCTCTGCACGGTCATAAGGGACACCCCAGGGCAGTCCTCTGCCCATTGCAGCCCCGGCTAAGGGCCCCAAGGCAAAGGGCGGCTCCTACATTGGCTGCTCCAAGATGTGTCTGCAGGTGTCCGCAGGGGAAGCCAGTGAAGCCAGCAGTCAACAGACACCAACAAAAACTGTAAGTGTGGCATGGGTGGGGTGTAGAGCAATTACTCTACTCCAGAAAGCCCCTGCCACTCTACCTTACCTTTCCATAACGTACACTGCCATAGACTTACACCATGCATACTTAGAGAGGTTTATAACCACCAGCCTAAATCGATTCATGGAGTGTAAATGTTGCCTTGCCTTACATACTAACATACTTGTCAATGTTAACTAGTGCCACACCTAGAAAGAACTGTGAAGATTAGCCTGCATCGCATCTAGTGAGGATTGTGAATGTTAGCATGCACCGCACTTAGATGGAATTCTTAACTTTAGCCTGCATCGCTTCAAGATAGGATTGTGAATGTTGACATGCACCGCACTTAGATGGAATTCTTAACTTTAGCCTGCGTCACATCTAGATAGGATTATGAATGTTAGCATGCGCCCCACTTAGATGGAATTCTTAACTTTAGACTGCGTCACATCTAGATAGGATTATGAATGTTAGCATGAGCCACACTTAAATGAAACTGTGAATGTTACCAGGTGCCACATTTGGATTGAATCGTGATCACTAGCCTGCCTCACATCTGGATAGGATATTGAAGATTAGCAAATGCCACACTTATATGGAATAGTGAATGATAGCAAGCATCACACCTAGACATAATTGCAAGGACAGCAATGCCAATTAACGAATCCACTAACAATTTCACCCCTCTGCATACACCTCTCAAACTCTAACCAAACACAACCACAAGCCTACAACACAACAATCAGCACAAACTTCACTACACTGCAACAACAAAACAAACCACACATAGACTTGCGCACCCTCACACCACGACTACTGACCAGAAAATACCCCAAGCCCAGCCAACTGACCCACCGGGCTAAGGCTGCCAACAGCACATCACTGCTCTCTTGCACTTTTCCAGCTTATTCCCACTAACTCACCCCCCCCTCCTGCTTCCCTTTTTCAGAGCCGCCAGAGCGCCATGGGACCACTCCAGTTGTGATAGTGCGTGGTACAAATATCCTTTAACATTAACATCTACTATAGAGTGAGCCTATGTATCCCTTTATGTCATAAAATCACTGCATTACCAACAATACTTTGGGTGCACCGCCATAGAAGTGATTTAAAGTTGAATTAATGTAAATCTTCCTGCTGTGGGTGCCAGGCCTTCGCCTGTATGGGGTACGATATGTTACAGAGAAGCCAGGGCCCTTTGTGTCTGGCATGGCAGCCACGGCAATCTGCTGCTACGTCAGCGCTGTCACCAAACTACAGTAAAAGTGACATGGCTATTACTCAGCGATTCCATGTCCGAATCTATGTAAGATATGTAGATGAATGATGGAATGCCAGCAGGCTGGACTTCTCAACTATTCTAGGCAGGGAATAGAAAGGGTAAAATGTAACAAACGGATGCTCTTTCTCTCGCTGTATTATTTTTTGTCTGTGCCTGTGACGTTTTCAGGTATGTGCTCTGACTGCTCTTTGTTTTCTGCCAGATGGGGTGGACTGGCCCACAGGGAACTTTCCTGGTAGGACTCTGCACTCTAGGTCCCTTTTGTGTGCGGGGGAGGATGTGTGCCGACCGGCAGAGTGTAGTGTGCACATACTGGTACAGTCCATCTGGTACATCTATAATATTTTTTTTTATTGTACTTTTTCAATTCCTGGAACACAAATTGGCTCTATCATCCCATCTTGGACAGCAAAGACCCCAGCAGCAATGGCACCATGAAAAAAAATCCTGACATCTGTATTAGGACCTGCTGACGGTAAGAATGCCCTTTTTAAAAATGACTAAATTTTGGGGGGCGCTGTTGCGTGCACACAAGATGGCTGCCTGAAGTGTGAGTTCCCCTCTGGCGAGTATCCTGTTTTAAAGAGTCACCTGGGAGACCCACACGACGTGCACTTGACCCCATCATATGGGTGCACCCTCTGTGAAAATCCTGAGAAAAACTCGGATAATATTTGGCCGAGAATCCGATCTGCCAGGTCCAGACAGAGACAAGACGCCGGGAGTGAGAACCACGCTAAACTCACCTGAGCCCGCTGCCTGAGAAACGCCTCAGGGCCATTGAGTGGGCGGAGACTGTGCGGTAGGAGCTACCAGGCTTTCTCACTACGTACGCAGCTACAATACCGAGGCCTGTTGATCACTCGAGAAGGCATCCCTTATATATTATTACTTGCTTGCTGAGCCTTGCGGCGGCTGTCCCCACCACTGCTGGTACGGACGGGTTGGCAGCACATGCTTTGTGGACAGACCAAAGGAGCAGGGATTCTACAACGAGATCCTGGTTATCGCAAGGGATGCACTGCTCATCCTACGTGGACACCCCTGGAGCCTGGGGGCGCCCGGCCCTGTCACTAGTGGGCCTGAGCCCTGAAGATTTACTGGGTATACTTGCCACGATTGCACTGAGGCTGGGGAAGACAACGGTAACCCGCCTCGATACTACGGCAGCAGACACCCTCCGCCCCGCTTGGAGCTTGGTGACAAGACACGTTGAGGGGGTATACTACTTTGTGGAATAGGCGATGGACCCGCACCCCATGCAATGACACCCGGCCGATGATTTGGCGGAGAGAGCTGGCCCGGAGAAATGGCCTGTGGACGCATGTATGGCTGGGCACGTGATATAAGATTGCAGCGCCAGACCAGGGCATAATCGTTGGTGGAACTCTAGGTTGCCATAATTCAGTGATGCGGTGGAGACAGTGGCCGTAATAACTGATAGGTCTATCACACGCTGCATGACTGGAGTCCCACAGGGAAGGCCGGGTGGAGAGGGTGCCATACCTCGAAATACGCCACTAGATCCAATGGTGGCACTATAATACGGGCTGAAAGCTGGGGACTTGAGGAATTGCCTGAGGAAACGTGGGGGGACTGCTAGAACCCCGCCGAAGTTACTGGAGAGAGCGCAATACGTTTGAGTCATCCAGTGTTAATCAGATGGGCTGTCTAACACTCACTTGCTTTGCAGCGGCTTAATAGCGATATATCCTTGGTGGCCTAGACTAAACTGGAGATTCCAAGTTGGCTTACGCTGAGCAGAAACGCTCCATTCATCTGGTAAGCAGGGCAACACGGGAGACCTGGGGTAAGCGAGATAATTGATTGGTGTCACCCTTCAGAATTGCGCCAGAGTGCCTGCCCATTAAGCTACACCAGGGCAGAGCAGCGGATGGTACCTGCTACGAATATAGCCACGGTGTACATACAAGATACAGCTGAAACAATACGTGAAGGGTGGTTCGCCGAGGCAGAGCTATAAAGTTTATATGAACATGTTACTGCTACGTGAGAGATCAGAATACATTCAGATATTCTAATATTCCACAGTCGTGGAGGCACACGCATGTTGATGAGACAGAGATACTTACCTACGGGCCACTGAACTACCCTCTTTCTGCTATAAAACCCTCACGCTATGTATCCTGGAGTGGATATGGGCTAGTAACGACTGACCTCGTGCTTACCTAGAGCAATACAAGATCATTTGATTCCCATCATACAGTGAACGGACAGACCCTCCCTTCCGGGTACTGGAACTGCCACAAAAACTAAGCCCAGTCAAGATACTGTACAGTACTACGGTCTCATACGTCATTGGCGCAATAGGGAACAGATAAATTGTGAACTGCTGTGGAACCACGACAGATACCCAAGGCATAAAATAAGCGGTATCGCATTGCAAATTGCGATATAATGAAGGCCTTTTGCTGTTTATGTTCATAATCATGTCACAGTTACTGCGATATGATTTTCACAAAAAAAAGGTTCCTTTAAAATGCCTGCCTCTGTGTACAGCGTGCACCGCGTGCACTGCAGACGAGGCAGGCAGAAGCACCCGGGCTGGGCTCAAAACATTGTATCAATGTGAGCACAGCCTGGGTGTGGCATCACGTGAGAGGAGGATCTCCGCCCCCCTGTCTCACTCGACTGCGGCTTCAACGGTAAGGAGGTTTGGGTGCGGGAGCCGGGGCCTTTTTATAAATTACCTGTTGGGTGCTGGGTGTAAGTGGCTGATAATATTTCTCCCACCCGTTCGGGTGGGGAAATATTCTCAGCCACTTACACCCAGCACCCGCCGTAATAACGCAGCCTTGTACTCGTAGGCTGCATTATTACGGCAGGTGCTGGGTGTCACAGAGCAGGTGCTCTGTAACACCCAGCACCCATACCTGCCTACGTTTGAAAATCAAAATTCCTGAGATTTATGCCCTGCCCACAGTGAGTCACACAAAACCGCGCTCTGCCCACATGTGAAAAAGGTAAACTCTGTTGTGATGTGATTGCCTTTTCACAACCACCCAAATTGCATTGGACAAAAGGCATTCGCATGGAAACTCCAGGAACCAATACAAAGTTTTCCCTGAATTTTACAGTACCGAAATTGGACATTTAAACTTAGTTGTTTTTCATCAGGTTAGGTAAGGGGGCACAAGGGACACTGCCCCCCTCCTAGCTACACCACTGGTCATACAGTGAAGGTCACTAAATAAGAGCACATAATAGACGCCAGGGTGCAGGACCAGATATAGAACCGTGGAGGGACTCTGATGTGTGCCCACCGGCCCCCCACTGCTGATGGTGGAAACAGTGGGGCAGGGTCGGACTGGGGCATCCAATTGTCTCGGGCACCAACCGAAAAAGTGCTCCACAGTGAATTCATTCCTTTTGTGACATTGTTTGAATAACCCAAGAGGGAGGTGAGGCAAATTGTACATTTTAATTCAGCAACACTGGTCAAAACTATTGGGCCAGTTTGATGAGTTACTGGACTCCAGTAACTCATCAAACTGGCCCACATTGGCCAAAAAGGTGTCTCACTTTGACCCAAAAATATGGGCCCACACAAGCATTTTGCATTCTTGATTAAGCCATGGGCCTATTGCTCTATATAGGCCAGTCCGAGCAGCCTGCAGTGGTGCATGGAGGTTAGCTGCCTTATTTATCACAAGGCAAGCAGCCAGAGCCAGTAGGAAGCTTTACACTGGCCAGTTTGTGGACTGAAACCATGGGGGCAGTTGCTGGACCTCCCCCCCCCCAAGAGGCTCGAGGCCTCACTTGTTTGTAAAGGCGAAAGGCCCAAATGCTGTCCCCGATTGCTGGGCTGGGTGTTGGCAAGTGGCTGCGCTGGCATTTGTTCGGCTGTCGATTCTCGAGGCCTCCCCCTCCAGAGTGAGTGTGCATTGTTGTGGGTAGCCGGTAAATGAGTTGCTTTTTGCCTATTTTGTAGGAATTGGTCTGCAGTGTAGAGAAAGATTAGGCATAGAGGACCTTCCCACTTGATAAGAACAGCCTGAGAGGTAAGCCTAGCCCAACGTTTTATTCTGAAAATATCTTGCAGCAAACCTTTACATTTTACAGACATTGCACTGATGTTATACCTCAGAGGTACATAGAAATCATTTCTGCATTCTTGCTAATTCAATATCTTGGGGTGCAACTAATTCTGGTGACATTCAATATTAGTACAAAATTGCTAATCAAATTAGTTCATTTGTTAATCAAAAAAATGTTAATTAGCAAAATCTGCTAATCAATTTTTGAAAACTAATTTATGGCTTGGATACCCACAGAGAATTAGCCTTGTTGTGAAAGCTCACGTGTGTGCCAGCTACGTGCAAAGCGAATCGACATCTACGCCTTGAATACCTGTCAATGACCAAAGAAGCCGGATTCAAGAAAAAGAAGACCGGGCACGTGGAATCCTTTACGAGCTCCCAGACCCCGGCCGCCATGTCGCCTCCACGGCGGAGCCCCCATCAACCACACCCAAGAATGCCAGGTACGAGCAACTCCTTACCACAGTACAAAGTGGGTTTATGACTGTCAATGTAAAATTGGATAACATTGTCGCCACCATTGGTTCATTGAAAGCCTGCGTTGAGAAAGAAAGCACAAGTGTGACAGAGGCCGAGACACGGATTAGCATCAATGAAGACGATATCGGCCAAAACACTTGTGAACTCACCCTATTGAAAGGCGAGATGGGCAAACTACGAGGGAAGTGTGACGACTTAGAGTCCCGATCCCCCGGAACAATATCTGTATAGTGGGGATGGCAGAATCCTTTTCCAAGGGCACCATGGAGACGCATGTGGAGCAGCTACTGAAATCCTTGTTTGGAAACAACGCCTTCTCTGAACATTTCTTAGAACAAGCTCATCGCATGTTGGCACCGATGCCCAAACCCGGATCTCCGCCTAAAACCATAATTGACAGACTGTTGAACTACAGAGACAGGGACGCGGCTCTCCAGCTGGCAAGGGGGATGGGCCCCTTTCGACATGAGGGCGATAATATCCACATTTATCCAGATTTTGCTGCTGGGGTGCAGGCCCAAAGGCAATCTTACAACCAGGTCAAAAGAAAACTCTGCTTGCGACAGGTTCCAAATGCATTGATATTCCCAGCGAAACTGCGCATACAGCATGGAGGATGGGCGCACTTTTTCGAACACCCCACGCAGCCATGGACTACATAGAGGCTGCTATCCCATTGACGCCGCAGGGACCTAGAAATGACCAAAACAGTCTACTGAATCCTGCAGAGGAAAGAAGAGATCTAGATGAGTAATCACGTTGACTCTGATATCCTTTTTTACGATTGCATAAGTGGTGGGGAAATGGGGTGCATGGGTGGAACCGACAGATGCCTGTTTTGCAGACCGGATGAGTGACGCTCTAACGTGGCAGTTGTGAGCCACGATATTTGCACCACCGCAGAGTTCCAGAAGTTGGTTATGGGATTTCATCATCAGGTTGGGGTTGATGGTGCGGGTGGGGCTAGGGGGACTGTAGCGGGAAGTTTTGTCCTCTGCACTAGGCGGAGAAATGTTGAAGTGGGAAGTTCTACCACCGGCTCCAGGCCAAAGTATGTTGGGGATATTCTGGGGAATGTTGGGGCTGTTATAGATATAAAATCAGAGAGTTGCATCGCTACAGGATCTAGCCGGCCAGCTCAAGGGTGCGGCTATATTGGGAGCAATACCACCATAAAATGGCACAGAGAACACTAGTTTACAGGGGACTAACTGTCAAATTACTCTCCTGTAATCTACCGGGGCTCAACAACCGGATCAAGGCCAGGAAGGTCACAGCATATGTAGCGAGACATAACCCACAGATACTGCTACTGCAGGAGACACACACTCTCCAAAATGTGAACCTCGGCTTTCTCTCACAGTGGGGACCCCTTAGATATGGCATGGAATATTCGGCCAAGTCCAGAGGAGTCCTCACCCTTATACACCCAACAGAGGGTTTTCGGTATCTGGATAGTATAATAGATGTCCACGGCAGATTTGTTTTGGTGTGGGGGGAGATAGCTGGTCATACTATAGTGATTGTAAATACATATGGGCCAAATGTAGAGGACCCTGAATTCTACCACACGATACTAAGTAAATTGGATGCAAGGGAGGATGCGTTGATACTATAGGGAGGGGATTTTTATACAATCCTGGATGTTTCGCTTGATCGATCCTCAATAACCCCCCGAAGTCCCATAAAAACAGTGTCCACCCTAAGACAAATTATGTCTCAGATGTTTCTAACAGATGCCTGGCGCGCACTACATCCACTTGAGAAACAATGCACATTTTACTCATCTGTCCATGACTCAGAATCCTGCATTGATTATTGGCTGGTGAGCTCATCCATGGCAGGGTCGGTTGCCGACTGCAATATCCACCCACGTACTCTCTCGGACCATTCCCCGATATCTCTTATCCTGATCCCACGAGATGATGCCCCAGAGGCTAGACGTTGGAGGATGCCCGCATCTATACTTAGAGATTTCATTGTATGTGAAGCATTACACGCAGAGATAGAGGAATTCTTTGAAGTGAACGAGGGCCAAGTTAGCACCTATTCTACATTGTGGCAGGCGTTTAAGGTATGGATATGAGGCATTATTATGGGTAAGTCTACCAGACTGCTAACGGCCATCTGGAAGGAATTGGGGACAGTGGAAACTAAACTGGCAAGGCTGGAGGTAGAAATAGCTCCTTACATAATAAAGAGACCCTTTCTAAGATGCATGAAGCGTTAGGTGAGTTTAACAAACTGGCTGATAGGGAACTCCTAAACATAGCCACTCCCGCCAGAACGCGTAGATATGGTGAAAGCAACAAGGCAGGGAAATTCTTGGCAAATATGCTTAAAGCAGAAGCATACCGGCACCCAATTGTTAGTATCCAGACTCCAGCGGGTGTAGATGATAAATGGAGAGGTGGACATTAACACCACATTTGTGGATTTTTACAAAAGCCTATATTCCAACCGAGATATCAAGACCATAGATGAGATAACTGAATATTTGCAGAGTATCAAACTCCCTACTCTTGTCCCCAAAGCCAGATCTGCACTTGACTTACCCATAACACTAGATGAGGTCATATCTGCTATAAAGGCGTTAGCATCTGGTAATGCCCCCAGGTCTGATGGTCTAGATGCAGAACTATATAAGGAATACCAAGACAAACTGGCCCCTATGTTACTCAAGGTATGGGAGGAGGCGATGGCACGGGACTCACTCCCAGCATCCATGCGAGAGGCTATTATCACTGTGCTTCTTAAACCACGTCGTCCAACACATGATCTGTCATCACCCCTCTCTCTGATCAATACCGATGCTAAGATCTACGCCAAAATACTCACGACCAGGCTGCTACCACATATGCCCTCCCTGCTCCACCCGGACTAGGCAGGTTTTATCACTACGAGATCCACAGCTTTAAATCTGCAACGTCTCTTTGGAGTAATGGCTAAGATCAACCCTAAGGCTGATGCAGTAATTGCAGCCTTAGATGCCGAAAAGGCATTTGACTCGGTCTCTTGGACCTGTCTCTTTGCAGTGCTCAAATGATTTGGACTGGGTCAATACTTCATCAAATGTGTCCGACTCCTATACACGGACCCGGAAGCTCGGGTCCTCACCAACTGTACTATCTCCTCCCTTTTCTCTTTAGGTAGAGGTAACAGACAGGGCTGCCCATTTTCCCCCCATATTGTTCGCCCTTACAATTGAACCCATGTCGGAATTTGTCTGGCTACATCATATACATCGAGGTATCAGAATGACTGGACCCCCTCAACTCATTTCTTTGTACGCTGATGATACATGCTACATGTCCGAGACCCCAAAAGTAACCTGGAACCAATTATGACAAACATCCATATATTTGCCAAATACTGCGGTTACAAAATTTACATCTCCAAGTCTGAATTGTTTCCCCTAAATCCAGCTATCCAAGATCTGTCTGCCATGAGGGGGGTTCAAGGGGTCTCCGGTTCAGGTTTGTTACCTGGGAGTGGTGGTATCCAAGGATAAACAGACATTATACGCAGATAATCATGAGGAACTTTTACAGTTGTTAACCACTAAGCTACAGCTGTGTACCAAACTTCCCATTTCCTTGTATGGCTGAGTGGCCCTCCTTAAGATGGTAGTCCTCCCCAAGCTACTCTAAGGTTTCAACAACATACCCATCTGGCCCGGTAAAACCTTATTTAGGAAACTCCAATCACTAGTCACCACGTTCATATGGGGTGGGAAGGCAGCCAGGATGAAATGGACTAAGTTGACTGAACCTTTCTCGAAGGGTGGCATCTCAGTCCCGGATTTTGAACTTTACTATATAGTGGCTCAAGCACAATTTGCCAAACACTGGTTTGACCCGGAGGATACGGCTGCACATATCCCTATAGAGAGGTTTGCAGCCTCCCCCTCTGATGTTAGGTCAGTTATATTTGTATCCAAGCACAAAGACTCCTGTGAGTTTGATCCGGTGAGTGCCACCGTCCACGCATGGTTTAAGAGATACAAAAGGATTGGACTCGAGATCCCATATGACCCAGAAATCCTGTTGTAGAATTTCCCCAATATTGCCATCACTTTCGACAAAGCACTGCAAAAGCTCTGGGACCCGAGTAGGCGGTTTAGGATGTGGGATATGTTCCCAGAAGGTGTATAAATTGTGCTGATGGACTGTGTGGACACAATGGGCAGTGGGCAACTCAGGCGATTCCAGTTTCACTGCATGAAAGCTGCATTCGCAGCTAAATGGCCAACCTTCCCTGCAGAACTCCCTACACACAAATGCATGAGGGCTATCACAGCAGCTGACGGACAAAAGAAAGGGGTCTTGATCCTGTACGCCATAGTTCAATCATACACAACCTCCTGTAAAAATATGAAAGAAACCTGGGAACGAGACCTGGGGATCACACGGAGTGATGAAAAATGGCTCAGATGTTGTCAGCTTACTAGGTCCGTCTCCCTAAACTCCGGGTTGTGGCTGATTCAATTTAAAATACTTAAAGGATAGTTCCGGGACTTTTTTTTTATTGTCCCTACGGTTCGGCCATGTGTTTTTAAGCATAAATCGGTAGATCGTAGAAAACTTTCCTATGGACCTTACCCGACTTTTCGTCCATTAACGCACTCGAAATCAGCCGCCATTTTGTGATAATCCTATCATTTCCCAAATCTACCTGGCTCACCTGCGTTTGCGGCACTAAATCATATCCCCCGCCCCTGAAACAGACTTTATAAAAACATGCATATTCCCCGCCGCTATCCGTGACGTGACTGTGCTGCGTAGGCAAATGCGCCCAGGCGTCTTCTACGCGACTCCACACAGAACCCGGAAACCAACACAGATCAGCTCACAACACAGCGCGCCACAATTCGGAATATGAAACTGTACTTTTAAATCAAACCGCAAGATTGTAAATTTGGTAAAGTACATTTATTTGACATCAAATGTTTAGAGAATATTCAGCGATTTGCATTTTTCTTTGCTCTCGATCCAAAATAGTTCGTCTTGAGGCAAGCGATGTTCGTGTGCAGTACACAGGGTGTTGGTTTACGATAAAATAAGCTCTTCAATCGCACTGATAATCGCATGGCTGTTCCAACAACGAGGCACTAGGCCACCACAACGGTATGTATGTTGCATCTAGCCATTAGTACCGCGTAAGGGCATACTTGTACTTGGCGATCGTCCCATAAAATGGTCAGGGTGGTAACGTTGTTCACGCGGAGAAGCAACTGGCGGTTGTAAAAGCCATCCGCCGGTGTCTGGTACTCGTGACACATACAATAATGAAGGATGTACCTGTTTTAAAAACATAAAAAATGAAATTAGTCTCACCATCAGATCTTTATTAAAATTATTCATTTTATATATTAGGTCGGGAAATTATTTCATAGCTAGGACAGTGCAACTGGGTATTTTAATACGTCATTTCAAGTAACCCACCCCCTCTCCTCTGCCTTTTTCAGAGCCGCCTGAGCGCCAGTGGACCACTTCGTCACTGATATGATATAATATGGCATTTGCAACGCGCCTATACACAAGTGTTTCAAGGCGTGGCGAGGCAGGGAGGGGGGGGGACAAGGAGAAGACAGACAACGATCCTACTAGGCCAGGTGTCATTCAGATCGCGCAAGTGCAGGGGTAGGGGGAAGGTAAAAGTGCAAGGGGAAGGGAAGGGGGGAAGTGGAGTACAAGGTAAGTAGCATAAAATAATAAATACATAGGGCCAGCTGGTGGCGAGTGCAAGGTAAGTGCAGAACAAGTGCTGGGAAGGGGGGGCTGTAGGATACTGAAACAGTCCCCCAGTGCAGGGGTTGACAGGGAGGCAGTGCAGGTGGAGAGTGGAAGGGCCCAGGACCGAGGTCGCAGACAGTGGACCAGTTGTAGCAGGGGAGAGGGAGAGAGAAAGCAGAAGCAAAGAGGAAGGTTTTGAGGTGCTTCCGTAAAAGGAGATGGTTCTCCTCAAGATAGTGCGCGGTACAAAACAATATGCCACATAGAACGAACAAGTACAACTTAACCCGTCTTTAAAGCTACTGTATAGTAATTAAATTGCGGTATAAACTCATCTAAAGAGTTACTTACATTATATTTGCATTTTCCATTGTGTCTGTGCATAGGGCTGCCCCGAAATACCACTCCTTCTATGCCGATGTTATTTCTTCTAATGAACGAACATTAAATGGCTTTCGTTTCTGAAATTATATTCATTATCGTTTGCGTTATTGCACCACACCCCCAAAAAGAAGTCTTTCGGGATGGTCCCGGCCTGTCAAGGTCAAATAACAATAGAACCTTATACTGAGTCGTGGGCCATTCCGGCACCCGAGCAAAAAATCAAAGCAGCTGACCTTCACTTTGAATGAGCACACATTCCTAGTTAGCTACATTCAGTGTAAGGCCATCTCACAGGACTTGAAATTTACACTCCATCTTTGCATTTTGTCTGCGTGCATTTGCAGCCCCAGAGAACCATAAATACAGAGGCATTCTATATTTTTTGAAAAATGATTTATATTACTGTTTGGTTTAATTTAATGCGCAAATGAACAAGGTTGGATAGACACATTGCATGTACACTGAGCAATCACTTTTATTTACACAATACATAGCTACACATATTCAATGGGCCTGCGACATGAGGAGACTCGAGAGAACAGACAATCAAATTACAATCATTTAAACCGTGATGTGTATTTCTCAATGAGCTCTGCTTTAGGTGGACATGGAACAGAGGCAATGTTGCGTGGCAATGCAGTTGTCCCCTGCACAGGTTCGTTCACAACTCCATGTATGTGCCTATCTAGGACATCAACAATAAGTCTCTCAATAAACTCATATTGCATATCCTGAAACACTGGTTTGATCACCCATTGTTTACTTCTTTTAGTGAAGGCCTTATTGTAGCGAAGCGTCCCTAAAGTTCCGGTCCTCCTACTTTGTTGACGGCCAACATTATGGTTATGTGCCAAGACCGCTAGAAGAGTCCGATTTATCATGCCCTCCATGCCAAAATGCAATCGTTTTGGCCTGTACTTTAGGCACATATTGTGGAACACCTCCAAATCTCCTGTGTGGCAGAATTCCGTGAGTCCCTTCAAATCTCTTGTTATAGTTTTATCAAATACAATCTTTTCAATGGCTTTGTGAGTGGGTGATGAAGGAATCAACCACTTCTTCTTCCGTGCCTCCTCTGTGGACAAATGGCCATGTTCACAATTGTGGAAATGTTGGTTTGTGGTCCAGCGGTGAACATTGCTACAGTGTAGCATTACTGACCGCCATTTTTCCAGTAGAATTTCCAACGACCCTCCACATGTTTTTGAGCTCCACCAAAGATGGTTGCTGATTGACTTGGACCACTGTGAAATGCCTTGACTATCTTTTTTTTTACCTGCAGCCGACATTTTTTTATTGATTGTTTTTGCAAGATGCCATACGTCAAATTGGTGATTTATATTTTTGTACTCTTCTCTCATTGTCTTGGCAATTGAAACGTGTCTGTCCGTGGCTATCAGGTCGATCACCATTCCCCGCGATTGTAGTTCTTGCAATGATGCTACAAAGCCAACTTTCTCCATGGCCACTGAGGATGTACTTTGTGACACCTGCACGACCACCGAACTCACAATTTTCTTACTTTCCGTGTCCTGAAAGTGGTAGGTGCAGTACTTGGCTGAAAATCCTGGGCTGTCGCACTGTCCATCACCGGCTAGCCTGAACCGTTTGCCCGCGAATGTACTATCAATAGACATTTTTTCCATTCTCCAAGCTTCGCTAATGGCTGGAAATAGATAATCGATTTGGTATTTGTAGAACTGAGTTTTCGCAATGAAATGGATTCCCACAAACTGAAAGAAATACTCTAACTTTTTAAAACTTGAACCACTAAAAAGTGCGGCCGCTGCACAAAGTAGATTGCCTCCTGGCAGTTGCCCCAGCATGGGTTGTGCAGACCATGAGAAAGGATGATATTTTGTACAGGTGGCATGTATTTTAAGGTTAGTGCCTCGAATTGCACGAGTCACATTAATCAATGGCTCCCCACATACTTCCCCACCAACCGAATGCCCACATTTCATCCTAATAATAATATCAATCAAACAACTATCGAATACAATGAATTTGGCCTCTTTCCTTATACTGTCACTCTGCATCCCAGCTGGTTCGGCCTGTAACGTTGAGGACATGTCACTCACATGAAAGGTAGAATCTCTGATATCGTCTTCCGCTATGTTCAGTGATATTGATGGTGTTTCATTGTCGTCCACTTCATTCTCTTCCATTGCAACATCTGTTCCTTCTCCGGCGATGGGTGAATAAAACAATTTCTTCAACTTTCTCGCGGTCTTAGTTTTTGCGGGTGTGGATTCTGTGAATTGATCTCCGACTGCATCCGAACTACCAGGAGGACATTCACTATCAATGGCTGGTGGTGGTATAGCTCTGTTGTCAATCACTTCATATTCTTCCCATTGGCATGATGCATCTCCAGTCTCAAGTCCCTGCCAAAAGGTTTGACAAGCAACATCTCTCGTTCGCTTCACTGTCTGTGTAGATCTAGTTCGTACACCCACTCGCAACTAGAGGACAGATTGGAAAAGGGATGTTCAGTTTAAACACAACTTACAGTATTGAACTATTAACAGTGAAAAACAACATAATATAGTGACCAGGACACTAACCTTCTTTTGCTTTCTTTTCTTTGAAACTTTCTTGCCTCGAACTTCAACATCAGGACGCTGTTGCTCCGACTCGTGTGTGCATGTCTCCACTTCCTTTTGCGCTGCAACGACTATATTTTCATGATAAGCACATCCATCACGCACTGACGCTCCATCGACTCCCTGAAACATAGAACTTTCATTAGTATGTATAATAATATCGAACACACAAAATGTACTTGGGGACCAATACCCACGTGCATCCCAATAGCAAAACACGAATGAACGCATTGTGTAGAACATTCAAACAACAATTATTCACGCATTGTTGATCTAGTTAGATGGAACTGTCAAGATCCATACCTCGGGCTCCGCATAGACTTCCATTGATGATATTATTGAAGATGACGCTTCAGCAACTCCCTGAAACACAGTAATTGCATTAGTATGGTTTTCTATTTTGTTAAAAAGAACATAAACTTTGTGCAGGCGTCAACGGCTCATCTAAATAGACCTGCACAAATGATCAGTTGTCTAAAATAAGTAATGGATATCTAAATATGATTCGATTTGCTCGATCGTTGGAAGTGTCACCACCCAGAGATCTGCAGCAACTACTAGGGGTGATGTTCTTGTAGAACATTGCGCCGACCCGTAACTGCATGCTCCCCCTTCTTCTTGGACTAATGCTCCATCGACTCCCTGAAACATAGGACTTTCATTAGTAATGAACACAATATTGAAAAAAGAAGACACATAGGAGGGCGACGACAGAAGGACATATCAATGGCTAAAAACGAAAGAAACATTGTGTGTAACAATCACGCTACAAGAATGCAAGATCTGATGATCTCCATCGATGGAACTGTCCGGAAACGTACCTCGAGCATCTGAGTGACATCAACGGTTGTCGTCAATGCGTTGGACTCCTCAGCATCTCCCTGAAAGACAGTACTTGCATTATTTTGGATAAGAATAATTATAACTGAAAACAAAGACTCGAGGACGAGTACTAGGGTGTACCATTAGGTAAAATAATTACACGATAAATTAAAACTATTGATTTACATGCCTAAAACAAGTCAGTGGCAGAATAGCTAAGTAAGATTACCCGATAGGCGCTTGAAGTGGCTGATGACTGCAATAACGACACGGATGGAGAATCTTCCGCCTTCATATTGAGTGGATACATAAATGGGGAAATTATTGTTTGCTAATGCTACACACTACCGCAAGGCCGAGAGCTAAATCTGTATACTTGGCTCACCAGTGGAGGGATGTGGACGAATAGAGTGGGAATAGCGGTTGAGAGCAATTTTCGCTTCGCTCGCGGTGTGTTCTTCTTTATTAGCAATGATGTGGAGTACATGTCTGAGCTAAAGTGCCTGCTGCAGATGCGGTATCGATCACCCCTCTTGTCCGCAAAGACTTCTAGGACTCTACTTTCAAGCTCAGACGGTGGATATCCGCAATATCGGACCCATTCTCTTATCTGATCTATTGTCTTAGGGAAAACATGCATTATAGTACCTTCAGATTTTTTATGGGTCTTCGAAGGGCAACCGCCAATGGAACAGGCAGGCATTGTGGAAAGTTCTGAAAAGTAAAGATCAACAATTCTCTATGAATACCAATGTGTTAAAAAATTAAATGACACATAAAAGGTTCAATGCAAGGTTCGTTTTGGTTCTTGGAACTATACACGTTATTCACATGCGGATAAGTATTTGAATAACTTTAAAAAAATAGAAAAATAATTTGACTAAACTCAGAACATGTGACTAGTTCCTTGCATGTAGTGTCTTGAACGAAAAGAAAACATGGATGCAATTTGATGACTACTAGCAAATAGATATAAATTAAAAAATTGGACGCAAAATGATTATGGTACATGGCCTTACCTTGACGAACAAACAGTTAGATGCAGGGATCAGAGTAGTTTCTTGTCGTAGAACAGGGAGCAGTTCACAGGTTGCAAACTGACGAGTTTGCTCGAAGTGGTCACGGAAGTTCACAGAGACGAAGAGCAGATAACCAGCACCTTCACGGGTTGACTAGCAAAGCGCAAAGAAGTTCTCATTAGAAATAGGAAGTGGGTTATAAAGAATTCGAAACAGGGGTGTGTTTGTGAATGAATGACGTGAATATGTCGTGGCATTATGCGGTTTGCAGGGGGGCGTCCAGCGTGAGGGGGGATGCTTGGCAGGAGACACGGGGTCTGGAGGTAGACATGGGAACAACAACCCATGCTCTATAGACCACTTTGAAGTGTACATGGTCTTTGGCAGCTCTTGGCCTTTATCGCTCCCTGACAGCTCCACTTGCCAGCGCAAGTACCCCGGTGCGAACTGCCTTTGATAGGGCGGGGGGGTGGATTGGGGCGGTGGTCGTGCAGACAAGACACAGGAAGACTCGTGAATGGAGACACACTTATGTGGATTGCAGGGGGGCGTCCAGCATGAGGGGGGATGCTTGGCAGGAGACACGGGGTCTGGAGGTAGACATGGGAAGAACAACCCATGCTCTATAGACCACTTTGAAGTGTACATGGTCTTTGGCACCTCTTGGCCTTTATCGCTCCCTGACAGCTCCACTTGCCAGCGCAAGTACCCCGGTGCGAACTGCCTTTGATAGGGCGGAGGGTGGATTGGGGCGGTGGTCGTGCAGACAAGACTCGTTTGCCGCAGGGCCTCACCAAGGAGAGGCCATCTAACTGCATGTAAGGGGCAGGCTGCAGGATCTAGTACATGGAAGGCAGGGGGGTGAGTTTATAAATACCTCACCCTCCCAGGAGAATATATGGGTGCAGTTCACCCTGGAGACCCTGGATGCCTAGGCAGTTAGTCAGCAGCAGGCTGGCCTGTGGTGGCAAGGCGGCACGGGCCAGAGGGGGTCATCTCTGTACCCGGTGCCCAAAAGGATGATTTATTATGATCAACCATATTGATTATTTACCTATAACCATGTTTTGTATCAATAAAATCCAACGGCCTTTTATTGCCAACGCTTGAACAAAGTGGTGTGGTAAGTATTTTTGGGGGAGGAGGCAAGGCCGGGAGGCTTGATGCCAACCCGCAAAATAACATATGTATGTCTGCTGCATATGGGTTCAACGGTTATGTGAATTGAAGGTGGGCGGCCAGCGTGAGGGAGGATGCTGGCCGGAGACATGTGGTATGACAAGACAAGGCACAGGAAGACTATTCAATGGAGACACACTAGATTCATTTAAAAAATCAAAACAACCATTTTTAAAATATATGTTGGGTTTTATTTTAGATCTTAATTTCAATTGAACATAAATAATAAACATTACACATTGTAAAGTTCCGGTTGCAGCACATCCAGGGAAAATCCGCGGTATTGTCCACTGTCGCTGGGGAAATGTTGTCTAATGGCAAGTACCGCACAGGCAGGTATTACTCTCCGAACGCGGTGTCCGAGCCTCCCGTGAAGTCACCAAGTGAAGCAACGATAGGCCACCAGCCTGTACCACCTGTGAAAAAGAAAGATGCAAACTGTATTAAAATGACAAAACTTTCTTATCAATATCGATTCAGGTAAAAAATGTCATTCTGTTTTGAAAAAAATTCTATCTAGAAAATGCACAATATGGAACCAATTTAGATGCGTTCGAATGATATGTAGATGTAATTTTATATGTGGGAGACGACCATGAAATAGTAGTGGCATCATTGACATCACAACCAGAGTATACTTACTCGTTACTCGGATTACGCGGACGAACAGTGCCGCGAAGTTCGTGCATAAGCACCATCATCATCCTCAACACGGTCCGTGAGAGGCAGGCTTCCCTGAACTCTGGCAGCTCGGTGATGCATTGCGGACTTGGCTCGCCTTCCGAAATGTAGGCCAAGCACCCAGAATTTTCACGGCAGCAGCAGTTCTCCTCCTCAGTTGGCATTAGCTTGCACCGATTGCACGTGCACCAGGTGGAGACGCCGTCCATGCGACATGGTCCAGGCTCTTCATCCGTTGACTGGTCCTCCCAACTGCCGTCCGAATCCCCATCGTTTTCGCGTGCTTGCCTTTCCAGTAGTTCCTCCTCAGTGTACTCGGGCTCGTACATATACGGCATTATTGTAGCCATTGTGTGGTAAAGAAAGTAAAATAATTTACAGAGATGGTACAGGTGTTCACAAGGCCTAGAAGCGGCGAAGGTAGCTGACCAGAGCACAGAAACGAGTCACAGAATACTCAAAGTAACACAGAGAGAGTAATGGAATCGAAAATCTGCTGCTGTGTGTTGTGAAACGGTGTGTTTATACTTATTGAGGAAAGAGGCGTCCTGCCATTTCCATGGCGACACTTCATTAGCTGAAGTGCAGCGATTGTTGACACGAAACGTGCTTTGGCGTTGGGAAATGGGCGGTACGCGTCTGCTGATGTCAGGCTCAGGGGCGGGGGATTTGATTTAGTGCCGCAAACGCAGGTGAGCCAGGTCGATGGGGGGAAATGATAGGATTATCACAAAATGGCGGCTGATTTCGAGTGCGTTAATGGATGAAAAGTCGGGTGAGGTCCATAGGAAAGTTGTCTACGATCTACCGATTTATGCTTAAAAACACGTGGCCGAACCGTAGGAACAATAAAAAAAAAGTCCCGGAACTATCCTTTAATCAGTTACATTATTCTCCTGTTAAACTGTCCAAGTTTGTGGAGGGTAGCACAGGGAGATGCCTGAAATGTAGTGCACCAGACGCAAGTTCGTATCATATGTACTGTTCATGTCCCCCTGTGGCGAGTTTCTGGGCTGAGGTTGCATCGCCCTCTCCACTGAAATACCTGTTCGGGGATATTGGTAAAATGGCAGAGACCACCAGACAACTGTTTAATGTGGCATGTGCTGTTGCTAAACGTGGTATCTTAAAATGCTGGATAACTATAGATGCACTTTGTAAAGAAAACTTCTTCAGGGATCTCACAATGGTGAATGAATGCGAAGAGCAATTTGTGTTAACTGTTTTGGCAACATGTCGTCCTAAAGATATTTGGGCACCTTTCAGAAGCTACTTGTGTAATATGGTGTCGGACAATGGGCCTCATTCCGAGATTGGTGGTAGTCATGGCGCTATTTGCGCCATGACTGCCTCCAATAACGGGCCCGGCACCGGTGTTGTTCAATGGGGACTTACCGGTGTAGTCCGACCCTGGTGGGAACAATAAGTCCCCATTGAACAAACCATTCCCATTGAGCCCCTAGAGGGCTCAATGGGAATGGGGAGGGTGCTAATAACGGGCTCGCGACTTGCAAGCCCGTTATTAGCACCCTGGTCCCTTAGCGGGACCCGTAAGGGACGTGTGGTCGGACCACACGTTCCTTACGGTCCCTGCCAAGGGACCTTGGAATAGGGCGTTAAGGGATTACCAGCACCGGTCTCCTTACCGGTGCCCGGTATCCCTCACCGCCCACCTCGTAATGAGGCCCAATGACTTTACACACCCGATAACACCCTGGACAGTAAGGCAATGGTTGATGTGCCGGGAATGTTGGCTTGGTGCAATGTTTGAAGTGTACTGCTGAGCCTATGATGTTCTGTTTTGATGTAACTCTCTTTCAAAATAAAGTTTTTTTAAAAAATGACTGAATTTTACTGTGGGTGATGGTGGGGCAATTTTAAAGCTAAGATTTCAAACCTATTTTTGAAGCTGTTCCTTTCTCATGTCCAGTTTGGGGCGGTAGTAAAAGTTCATGTCTCCTGTCTGAGTTGCCTTTACAGTGCACTGTCGACTCTCTCCTGGTTTCCCAACGTTGCGTCCTGCTTACTAGCTGATGCCTAAAACCCAAGAGCTGGTTTTAACCCCTGCTCATCTAATCTTAATTTTGAAGTCTCAGGTAGAACCATGTATCCTTGGTTAACTGTTTTAATTGCAGCAGCGCTCCAAACGTTGGTGTGTCAACCTAACCACCTGTGTCCCAGCAAGAAAAATCCAGTGAAGCACTTAACCCAGTCAAGCAGGCGGGTAAGGATTTCTTTTCCCTATGTACCATTGGTTGAGTAGAAGTGCTGAATGTTTATATCGGCCCTGTGCAATGTGCATTCAGTTTGGTTTTCACCGCCACTATGGCCTAGTCCAGGACCAGGCTTTTAAAAAAGAAAACTTCACGATCTGACCAGGGAGTCTCCTGAGACCAGTATTTCTGACACATTTTTGCAGAGATTTGTTTCTTCCCCTCAAGCTGTTCACATGGTTTCTTTTGGGGAATTTTTCTTTTGGGGGCCTTTTAAAAAAAAAAAAAAAAAAAAAATTCCCCAGCCTTTTCACGTGATTAGTTTTAAATCTTTGCATGTGGTGGTTGCCATTTTAAATCTTTTGAAGCATTTTTAATTTTTGAAAACTTGAAAGGGTTTTCAAATGTGACATAAATTAAAGTTTTCACAGATTTAGGCTTCTTTTTTGGATGGATCGTTGTTTTCTTTTTCACTGTACCGATTGGTGGGGGTCGATTTAGAAAGACCGCTCCATGACCGCACAGAGCTGTCTTTCTAAATGTAACTGAAAAACCCCTGCCGCACACGAGTGCCCACAGGGGCTGACAGGCGCTGTGAGCCCCAGCGGCGTAGTCGCAGGAGTGAGTTTTGGACTTTGTGTGTGTGTATGTGGGTAGGATATGTGTGTTGATGGGGGTGGTGGGTGGGGAAATTGTGGGTCTGGGGGGTTAACACCCCCCCGATTAACGAGTTAATGAGCGGGTGGGGAAGGAGAGGGGCAGTATGTGATATTTCCGCATTTTAAAGCCTATACAAAAACGGGTGAAACAAATCCATCTTTTTTTTGTGTTCAGGCTTTAAAATGCAGAAATATCACATAGAACTGGACTGGTTCCTAATGCCCAAAGATGGAAGGAATCTCAAACGAAAAGCAGGAGAGGTGGAAACAGACAAAAGAAATGCAAAAACACAGACCTATGATGTCTCTTATTTGAACTTTGTATCCACATGGATTGCAGTTGCTGGACAAGTTAAACTGCAGTGTGTGTGGTTTGTGGCGCTACATTAGCAAGCCTGAAGCCAACACAATTAAGGTGACATTTGAAAACAAAACATGCCGATTTAGAAAAAAAGACCAGGGATTTGTTTGTACGGCAGCAGCAAGGCATACAAAAGCAAAAAGACACATTTAAAAATGTGACCCCAGTACCTGCAAATGCTTTGGAAGCTTCTACATTATCTGCGCAAAAACAAAAAGCCCTTTACAGATTATGAGAAATTAATTCTGCCAACAATTCTCGCTGTCAACCGGCTAATGCTTAGTGATGATGCAGCAGAGAAATGCAAAAGTACCCCTATGTCTGACACCACAATTTTCTGCTATGTCACTCTATCAGTACAAAATTGATATCGTGTAACAATCAGTTTGTCCTACAGTTGTATGAGGCCACTGACATTTCGAAAGAAGTACATTTGATTGCTTTTGCGAGGTACTGCTGTGGAAAAGAAATATTTGAGAAATATTTTGTAAACCAATTCAGGGCAGAGTAACTGCATCTGTAGTCTTTAACATTGTTAACTGTGATGCTGGAAATGCATCGGAGTGTCAGGGCCTCTATTGCCTTATCATATATGTTTTGTCTTGTTTACCGCACACCGTCCTCTTTTTGGTTTGGTGTACAGACCCTTGGGATACCATTATGGTACCCATGGGTGGGAGTACGACCCTGTACACCTAGTGTATGTTTTTGGGCACCTGAGTGTGGCACACGGAGCAGGGGTATGGGCTGGTGGCAGCTCTGCTGAATTGACAGGTGCCCTGTGCATACTCCATTTTGGGATGCCCAGGCCCTGTCATTGGAATCAGTGGATTCCTGATGGCGACAAGATGGACCCCGTGGCCTCTTGCTTTCTATTGCCTGTTACCTTGTTTTTCCCAAAGTCACGGGAAGCCCTGACTCTGTCCCTTCCTGCTGACTGGCTGTTGGGTGGAAGTTCCATATATGGTATTGTGGGGAAGTCAAGGCCAGACTGGCTGGAGCCGTCCCAGTGACTGCATGTTGTGGGTACACCCTTGGGGTGGGACCTGGGTGAATGGAGTGTGGGACCAATATGCACTTCATGTAATGGATGTCTGGTTTCTGGTATGTGATACAAAGACTGAGACAGCCTTGCCCAAAACTGGTATGAATGCAGTGTGGAGTGCGGAATGGCTGGGTACTTGTCCCAATACAGATTCCTTGTTGTGAGTGTCTGGAAGGAGGAGAATGACCTGAATACACGTTGAGCTTGATTGGCTGCCTTCCTGAATGCCCTTCTGAATGATTGGTTGCCCGAGTCTGACCAGGCAGAGTGAATGAGAGCCCAAACAGTATATCTGGGGGCCTCTCACTGATGGAAATTGTTCAGAAGCTGAAGTTGATACTTCATGCTTAATCTTGAAGCCCACTGGAAGAAGAAGAATTGCTGCTGCTGTCCTTCGCCAATCTGAAAGCTGCTGTGCCTTCAAGGAACTGATCCAAGAGAGGACCTGGCTAGGAGACCTCTTCCTGCGCTACGAGGGACCATTGTGCACCAGCTGACCTTCGCCGAAGTGCCCTGGAAGTCTAGCCTCAAAAGGCTGCCGACCGGAGACGGGGACCACCGCGGAATCACGTAGAAAAGCGCCTAGACATTGAAGTCCATCATCCTCGTCGACGATCACTGTCAACGACCGGAGCTGCAGTGCTCCTTTGCCTAAGAACACTTTGAACAAAGGACTCCCTCGCTCATCACCGACGACGGCTTTGTCCCGCCGGAGAAAGTGAAGGCCGCCGATGCGCCAAGGAGAATCCACCAGTGGGTTTCGCGCCACCCGACGACCGCAGAGACCCCGATGACCCAACACCCTTGCTAGGCCAAAGTTCTTCAGTAACTCTTTGCAGCAATGAGCTATCATCGTCAAGGTGCACCGCATGTCTCGTCTTCGCAGGACGTCCACAACCGATCGTCAACGAGCACAGTCAGGACGGAAGCTGCTGACTCAACTCACTTGTTCGTCATTTCTTCAAGGGATCTCGACGATCCGTATCTCCTGCCTTAAAGGGAGCTGCTCAAGAAGGATCTGTCGATGACCCGACGACTAACTCTGTTATTCCAGGTACATTGGTGTGGTAGAGCCTTTCTAGAAGAGGATAAGACTCTTTTGAGAAATATATGGACTGGACTTGTGTTATATCCTTATTCTACAGGTTTCCCAGGTGTGGGGATCCTCATACAGAACTGTGTCTAGGGGCAGGGGCCAAGTATTCTGCCAATTGTTTTACCAACTTGTTTTCCTCCTCAAACTATTGTTGGTTCACTTTATTAAATGATGTGTATGCCATTTGAAACTGTCTACAGTTGATGCATTTTAATGAATCAAAGTAATTGTGGTACCACATAGAGACTGTATATATTTACCATTTTAGAATTTGCCTGAGCACAAAGTGTGTTATTGTATGTGTACATCATCAAAGCCTTATTTATATAAAGAACACTGTTTTCACTAAAATAGTGTGTGGATATTCCTTTGCGGGTCTTTGGAGACTACACTGTACTTAAGAACCAGCCCGCATCACCTCCTTAGAGCTAAAGCCTTGATTACTCGTCCACGTTTACCAAATAGAGAATCTTGGCTGGGGTGCTCTGTGCTTTTACTCTGCCATATAGAGAGCAGGAGTACAGATACCCCCTCCAGTCTTTACACTACTTCCTAAGTTCCCATTGTGTTAGTATTTGCATGGATGGTGCTCCTTCGGTGTGTGGGGCTAGAGCTGGGCTAAAAGCAAAAGTGTTTGCAGTAGTGTCACATATATTTTGGACACACTGTGTGATCCCCTGCAAATCTTTGCCTGTGCGCAATGTGGGAATGGATTTTGAGAGGTGATGACTTCTGTTGTAAAGATTGTACATTTTGTTAAGATGCACTGCACAAGCGCCAGTCTGTTTGCCACATTATGTGCAGAAATGGGAGCTGTACATGATGCTTTGTTGTCTCACATGGACGTCGGGTGGCTCTCCGGGGGGAAAGGTTTAAAATCACGTTTAGTAACTCTGGAACAAAGTGACACATTCTCCTGGGTTTAGACCAGACGAAAGAAGAGCCTCTGTGTGATTCACACTGGCTTGTACTGTTAACTTACTATGGCGACCTCTTTGAAAAGCTACATTTTCTAAATCTCTCCCTGCAAGGCACAGAAATAAACCACATCATTGGCTATGAATGCAAAAATATCAGCATTCAAGAAGAAGCTGGAGCTTTGTAGGAGGAGGGTTGATGTCTGCATTCCGATGCGTTTCCATTTCTTCTCAGATGCTCTTGAGTCGGAGTATGATCTTTCATGTGTTGCTGAACTAAGAGGAAACCACCCCAGAACCAGTCTCAAAATACTTTCCAGAGTACAAATGTAGCATATATGACTGAGTGGTTCAGCCTTTCCTAGCAGACCCAGGGGCCCGCCTCTCAATACACCTCCGGGAGGAACTAATGAAGCTTCAAAGTGACGCCTACTGGAGAGCCAATTCAAAAAATTGTCTTTGGGTGGATTTTGGCAAAATGCAGAGTTTCCAACTTTATCCAAATGTACTGTTACCTTTCAGCACCTTGTACCTTTGCAAGATTGGATTCTCAGCACTTGCAGCCCATAAGACTAAATATAGGGTCAAAGCTGGAAGAAAACCTGTGGTTGGCTGTTGTAAAAAAAATTGAACCCAATAGTGACAGTCCCACCCTTCAGTTTTCCAGTATATCACTGTCCAACTTGCTAGTGACTGCATTGTAATGAAGTTGTTGTGCTTAAATTGTTACATGTCAAACGTTACTGTAGGAAATAAATATCCAACACTGCTTTCAGTCAAGTCGTCTGTAGCAAAAAATTCTGAATGCTGTGTTTAGATATTTGCCCTTTCATCTAATTTGAGTTATTGCAAGCAGTGATGTTGACAGAATTTGTCATTTGGCGCCCACACCTCCATTTGGGGCACCATTCTACACCAGCGGGCGATAACCGTTGAGGGCCCAATCCAGGTACCTTTTTCTTAGGGGAGATCGGGGTAAAAAAAGTTTGAAAAACACTGCTGTAGAGTGACTAGCTTGTTCTAAAGAAAAATGTTTTATTTATTTTTAAAAAAGGGCACAAAACCTATTTGATATCTTGCTGGCACCGCTATATGTTAACATATATTTTGTGTGCTAGTTTGGAAGAGCACTTCGACCCTCCCCAGTCCCTAGGGGACAGTGCACATGTGGGCTTGAACAGCAAAGCGTAATGTACTAAATAAACCTGTGTGCTACTTTGCTATGTGTATATACATACAACTCATACACATGCCCGCACATTCAGTGGGTACGAGCGAAATCATTCCAGTGCTTTACTGTGAAGAAAAGAGTTGCACGGGCTCAGCGATACTCAAGATTTGACTCTGCTTAACAGTGTCCTCTGTGAGAATGTGTCTATTGTAGATAAAGGGCATAGTGCTTGTAATTTGTGTCTATTGTAGATAAAGGGCATAGTGCTTGTAATTTTCAAAATACGGCCCAGACACCTGCATGCCAGTGCACGGACGCCCGCTGGCATAGATTTCCTTTGTGTGGGGATTGTTGATGTGTGCCTCGTGGGACGCGTGTGTGACTTTTGCAGCATCTTTAATATTGCTTAATTCTGCAGCAGGTTGCCAAGTGTTGTTTGGCTGGCATGAAGGCTGGCTAAGTTTTGAAGTGTGTGGCAGACTGTTTGTGCTGCACACACCGCCAGTTGTAATCTCAGGCTCGAGATGGTTGAAATGTCCTGATGAATGCATTCTTTGATTCCTGCGTTCCTGCTTCTGGTGGCACAGGGCACTTTGGGCTTTACTTTACAAAAGCTCCAATTAGATTTGATGTTGTGATTCTGCACACAGAGAATGGTTGCAGATATTGGCCATCCAAGCTCTCGGAAGACAGAGAAAAGGGCTACTCGAACCAACAGTGGACTTATGCCCCCCATCCATTTATTTCTCTTAACAATGCTTGCAACCTGATCATTGCTTTCACTTAAGCCATTGAACATCAGCCAACTAAAAAAAAGTTTCATCCATTAATTGTCCATCAACTGAACCCCCCCCCCCATCACTACTCCCTCGATACAACCGCACCTCATTCAAGGTTCAAGCTGGGGAAGATAGTTTTCGGTATGTGCATCAGTTTGAGATGTGTGTAATGTGAAAAGTGTACATGACGGGTATTCTGAAGTTCATGGCCAAAGCACCCCTAAAGAGGTTCTGTCAAGATGCCCCCCCCAAAAAAAATGAACTGTCTTTTGAATATTATTTTGTTTAACGACCCCACCCCCGTAGCCTTTTCGGTTCACAGTAGGGCTAGTTATGCACGTGGGACAGTGTTCTGAATCCCTTTATGACTCTCTGTTTATGGTGATGGTTTTTTTTGTCTCTAATGATGGAATCAGTTCATTCTTGTTAGATGTTGTGGAGCTTGGAGCTCTTTTCTTGCTTTTCCGGATTTTTCGGCAGCCTTGGGGACTGGTGCGATAGTGGGTGTTCTGACCTGGGCGCGCAAGGAGTGCTGTTAATTGCTTTGCTATTTTAAAGTGGGAGGGCACTTTTTTTCCCTTAATGCAGTGGTCTTCAAGCCTTTTTATGCTGAGCCCCTCCCCCTTCCCCCGAGTAAAATATAGTTTCTGCCCCCCGCCACAAATGCTTATATTTTCTATTAAAAACAGTCGCCATGATCATTCAAGCCCCCCACCACCGAGCATCCTTTGGGCCTCCAGTTTGAAGGCCACAGCCTTAAGGCACGCTAGCTGTTCAGCATACAGAGGCCCCCCTTTTTGTGGGTGGGGCGACTCCTTCCCAGTTCCACACAATGACTGTTCTACTGATCTGGCGGATTGCTTTCAGACTGCCACCAAGTAGGGGATACATGCTCCTACTGGCTGCCCCTCTCTGACTTTAACGCTGTTGCTGCTCCAATGCCCTGCTTTGTTCCAGACAAATAGGCCCATGCCTTCCTCAGATGGTTGCACCCGACCATCTAAGTAATAAGTACATGTATCAGGCCGTGGCGCATGTGTGAGAAATCATGCCTCTGCCAAATTTACCCATGGCTTGGTTTACTTTTTTTGCAGGATGTTTCCACTGCTATGAGTGCTGCACTACAGAATTTATGGCACAGTAGCAATGCTTATGAGAGCGGGGGGAGACCTCTGACCCTTCTGGAGAATAGTGCCTGGCTCATATTAGCAAATGCCTTCCTGCTAAGGTGTAGAGATCACTTTGGTCATGGGTTCTGAACATGTTGCTGTCTGCAAGCTGAGACTCTATGGTTGATATTTACATTTAAGAAACTGAAACAGGTGCTTGTCTTTTAAAGGACATACACAAAATGACTGCAGCATTTTAGGTACAAGAGCGCTGCAGTTAAGAACGTATTGCCTCTCCAGAACACCCACCTCTAATTTTATTAGCGAGCAGAAGCAAATAGTTAAAGCCACAGTGGGTGAAGTCTTGGAGGAAGTTACCAAGCATCAAGAGACGCTTCACTCACAAATTGGGACACATCAGGCAGGAAAATGTATAGCAAGCCCACTATATATTAATGCTTGGTTTTGGGTACAGACCTGTTTCACAAATACTTGGAGCATACTAAATTTTCTTTTTGTTATTTCTTCTTTTAGGTAATAACCCAAATCATGGCACTCTTTATGTGCTTTTCGTTGATTGCGACAATTCTCTGTGTATTTGAAAGGATGGGGAATTTGAGCCTTTGGCAATTCCTGGTGAAGTTAATTGTAAATGGCTGCTAGAGGTTCCTGATGAAAGTAGAAGGAAAATACATGAAGGAAAGGATTTCAAGGCAGTCATGCTTTTCTAGTCCTGGTGAGCAATGTATTTATTGTTCATCTATTTGATGTTTGGGAGAGGAGGGTGCATCTGACGTCCCTACGCGGAGGCATTCCCTTTTTTCATGTTGCACAATACCCACCACTCTATTACAGCATGTCTTCCCTCTAGAGTAACTTTCCAAAGTATAGCTGGTCTACTGATTTCTCTTATGTTATTGGCAAAGCGCTATGGGTTGAATGCCCCAGAGTATGTGTAGCTAGAGTGAGTTGTGGGTAGCTGCAGGGGGAGGGTGGGAAAGCACCAAGGAGAGCAAGAATAAGCAATAATCCAAGGGGACGGATATGATTGTGCTTAAGGGCAGTCACCTATCCCAGTGTACAACTCAAGCTAAATGTTTGTTGCATTGGTAGTCACATTATGAGGTTTCAACTTGCCTTTTTCATACCCGCAGCCAATAAATCGTATTAAGACACAGAAAACATTTGACAAAATAATGGAATTGGAACATCCCTCCAACGAGTTTGGTTGCTTCATCAGCCCCTGCTACTAATCGACAATGTTATTGTAGCTCACACACAGCTCTGTGAAACTGAAGATGCAAGTGCTCTTGTGTGTAGAACTATATAGTTGATCTGGTGAATTTGTGGGTCGGTGCCAACTTGTAAATGGTACATGTTTTTGTGTTATTGACCTTTAACATATTTTGTTTAGGTCACTGAAAGTGGGTATTTTAGTGCAGTGATTTGTAATTGTGTGAGTTTATTGGGTGTGATGCCATGTTAGCTAGAGGTGAGAAATTAAATGAGGGAGTTTACAGGTTTGTTTGTGAAATTGTGGGCTGGATTTGTAGTTTTGTATACTAAATCAGTGAACCTTAGGTAATGCCATTTGAATGCTCTAGCAAAGATGGAAAGTAACGGTTGCAAATTCCCTTCAGTTTTTCCAGTACACTATCCAGAACTCTAACTAGACTCACCCTATAGTAATACACCTGTCTTACACACAAGGAATCAAAATCCTTTTCCTAAATCAATTGGAAGCAACATGAAATAACTCCTCTGAAGTTGTCTGCAATAATCGGTCACAAATTCAAGCACATCCTGAAGTTGTCATGAGGTGATCCTGGAGTAATCCCCCACCCATCCTGAAGATGTCATGGGGGTGATCCTGGAGTAATCCCCCACCCATCCTGAAGTTGTCATGAAGTCATCCTGGAGTAATCCCCACCCATCATGAAGTTGTCGTGGGGGGGGGGGGGTTATCCTTGAGTAATACAAGATCACTGGAAGTAATTGGAACTCATCCTGGAGCAGTTTCTGTGATAACTCTAAAGTCATCTCATTTAAATATTTTGGCCTATACACATACTTCAGGATGGTTTCGGATGATCTCCCTGAACTAGCCATGGATGTCTCTAGGATGTAGTCACCGGAGGACTCAAGAATGATTCCAGGAAGATCTTCCTTTTTAAATTGGGTTAATGGGGGATGGTAGCAGGCTGACGGTAGGTTGCGGTCATGGCCCGTGTTCACTTCCTTGCAGGCGGCAACTGTGTTTGTCTCAGGTGGCAGCAGCAGCCACATGGATTCTCTCCCCCAGGCAGGAGCCTGTACAATGCGGCAACACGCAGCGTTCATCAACGTGCCCGCTCTTCCTCTCCTCCCCCTGTGCAGAAGCCAGCTTTTTGTATGGTGGGCCCCCGCCTCGCTCATTGAATTGGTGCTACAAACTGCTTAGCACCGACACCCAGCAGCAGGGCCACGTCCCGAGATGCTGCACACTCTTACACCCCCTTGTGTCCACATTACATTGACACTCCCTTCCTCCATTGGAGCCCCTCACCGCCCTCAGATACCTTAATGAGAGGCAGGACAAGTTGGCTGAGTGGAAGTGAAATTGCCACAGCAAACTTTATTAAAATACATAAAGTCAGGAATTATCTTACAAGTGTTCCTTTTCGCCGCTACCCTCAGGATTCTGTGCTGAGAGTACCATCCTAACTCCCACCCCCCCTACAGTCCTTGCGGACCCGTGGAGGGCCCCGTCCCTCCCTATCCATCCCTCTCTGCCCCATGCCAACTTTTTCTTTTCATTTTCATCGTTCATTTTCCCATTTCGTTTGTCAGGACTGCCCTGACATATTCATGATGGTGCCTGGACTCCAGTGGCGGGAGCCCGAGCACCTCGCGGCCTCGTCAGCATGTCTGACAGTCGTCGAACCAGATCCAACGCAGGATTTGGGCGTTCTGCATGGCGGGCGCTCCCAGCTGCTGCTCCAGCGTGGCCAGTTCGCACCGAAACTTCTCAGACCCTTGTCACCATTGTTATGGGGCTCCGGATAGGGATGGGCCCGGTCCTGCATTCTCAGTCCGGATGGACACAGGAGTTAGTGAGTTGGTGCTCAAAATGCTGATGAGGAGCAGTGCAGCCCTTTCATTCACTTAATGACATAATTTGTCAACTGTCTTGATACACGTGACACGGCACAAGCCTAGGGAGGGAGCATACATTACACTGACTACTTTTGACCATCACGTTCGGCTGTCTACGCCAGAGCAGGAGGTTCTTGGCTTTGCTTTAGCGGTTCAGCAGTTTGTTGTGCAGTTAAGGGCATTTAAAGCACACTGGGTTTCCAGTATCCTGTTCTGGCTTTTGTTTTTTGTGCCTAGACAGGTGAATGTTTCTGGCCTTTGGGACTGTCTAATAAGGCATGACTGAGAGTCTGGGACGAGAAAGAGGGGACGTGGAGTAATGCCCTGATTAACGTATTCATGACACCTAGTCGTACTCTTCCTCGTCACAGTCCTGACATCCATCCTCTCCCTAGGGGACTCCTTGCCCCTCCCCATCACCCTTGCCCCCGTTTCCTTAAGCCTGGTCGGGAGGATTGTAGTAGCGGCGGCTAGCTGATACCCTCCAATGGCGAGAGTTTTAATCGGAGTATATTACATGAGGTGCTGTCCCCGTTACCTTTCCGGGATGCGGCTGCTCAGAAGAAGCCACTCCGGGATAAGTGTTATTCTTGGGGAGCGTGGAGGGGATCTCGCCAGTGACTGGGTTACAAATTTGTTAACCTGTGAATCTGGACTCAGACCATTGTTATTCTGTTAGGTAAGCGTAGCACATAAAAACATGAAACATTTGTAGGGTGCGCTGTACTTTCATTATCATCTTTAAAATTATTTGTTTTTCTTAAATTGGGTTAAAAAATGCTCATTCTCGTCCTTATAGCAATCATAAGACAAGAAACTGCTCCTCTTTCTAAAATAATCTACCCAATGTTATCTTCCTGGTGATATAACGTGGTTGTTAACAATTATTCACAGGGGTGGACTGGGAACCAAAAGAGGCTCTAGAAATAATGTTCAAAAGGGCCCCATATTACACACTCTAAGCAAGACCAACCCTTGACCTATGGGAGCATTTGGAAATAACACACAAAAGAGGCCCAGGGTGCAGAGGCCTACCGGGAAATTTCCAGAGTTCCCTATAGGCCAGTCCGCCCCTGTTTATTCAATGTGTAAAAATATGAGTTCCCCTCTTGTATTTCTCCTTGCAAGGACTGAGGTGAATGTGTCAGGTGATCACGTACCAACAGTGTTCTGGGGTCAGCAGTAAGCAAGACGGCACATACTTGAGCTGGGCAGTACTGTGAGCACAACAGGATTTTATCAAGCTGTCAATTAGTGACTGAAGAGTTTTGAAAAGTCCAGAGTGGCCGCTTGATTCTGTGCACACCTCACACACCGCAGCTAAGGCGCGTGTCTTTATGACGACAACCCGACGCTCGATCCATACCTGATTTTGCCCACCCTCACAAAAAATCCCGCTCTTACAGATGTTCCAGCCAGCCTACAAACCTCTTGTGCAGATGCAGAGAACGCACCGGGTACACCACCACACCCACTACTCCCCCCTTCTGTGTTTCACCTTCTTGTCGAATGTTAGTCGCCCTGAAACAAATGTTACCCGTAGCGCGGTACCGGGGGTCCACGCTGCAGTTCCTGCAGACGAACAACAATCCTTGGCGTGCGTCTGAAACCCTGCGCTCCCACTGGGGCTCGCCGATACAAGTGAAGCAGCTGGCGAGCTATTGGAGGGATCTCCTCCAGCCATCCAGTGGAATCTCTCCGCCCTCCAGTGGCAGAGGCAGCCAATCAGGGAAGTTCATACCGTTTACCATCAGCCAGGTCAGCAAGGAGCAAAACACTGTCTAGTACGGAAGGGCAAGCAGCGACAGCCGCCGTAAGAACGTTCACCGTGGAGTACAGGCAAACCATGCTCACGGCCCTCCCCCACAGCGGTGGGCGGAAAAGGACATGGGAACACGCCTGTACAGCCCTGTGCCCGAATAGCTCAGTTGGTAGAGCATCAGACTTTGAATCTAAGGGTCCAGGGTTCAACTCCCTGTTTGGGCGTACCTTCACTTCTTTGCAAGCAACAGCAAACGGGGTTCGCTGAAGCACGACCCGTGTTACACAGCAAATATTCCCAGCAAGCAGGCGGGAGCAGGCGGGGTTCGCTGAGCGTGACCCGCATCAAAGAGGAAGCACTTGCGGCAGCCGAGGGCAGGAAAGGTCACAGGAGGCGTGGTGTGTTCAAAGTACAAAGGGGTCGGCGGATCAACAGAGGAAGCAATGAATTTGAAGGCAGTTAGGGCCATGGCCAAGTTGGCAGCAGCAACACACGGCCCCAGGTGGATGGAAGCCATGATGCTGCAGCAAGAGGAAGAAGAGCAGGCAGGGCTAGTCAAGGGCCTACCTCCCCGCTGCTGTACCCAGACAAAGAGGAACTGCAGGAGCAGGAAGTGGAGGAACGGGGGAAGAAGAAGAAGAGCCTGCTGGGAAGAGAAAGAGGACCATGACGCAGAAGGCCAGGGCTAGCAAGGAACAAGTAGCAAATGGCAAGAAACCTAGGCCCACCGGGGCCAAGAACAAGGGACGGGCACAGGAGGTTGTGGCCATACCGGCACCTGTAACTGTGGAGCCACCAAGGGAACAGGGTCCACCCAGAATGCCTGCAACCAAACCGGTGGCTGCAAGGGAAGACGGGCCAGCATCCTTGGAGGCGGTAAAAGGTATGCTAATGCAATGTATGCAAGCATGGTGAAATGGGGGTAATGGGCAGGTTCTAAGTGGGAATGTAAATGCATTTAATCAAGTGGGCAACGGGGCAGCGGTAGTTCAACAGACAGGGGTGGCACTGGAACCAGGTGGGCTGGGCGCAGGGGGATACCAGGTGGGGACCCCAAACAACAATGGGTGGCCAATGGGAATAAACCAGTGGTCAGGGGCATGGGTGAACCCAGCAGTTGCAGGAGGGCAACAGGCGCAGGGGCAAATGGCCAATTCAATGGCCAATGTAAGCTCCTTAGGTCAGGGCAACCCAGCTCAGTTGGCACAGGGTCAACAGGCCGCTGCAGGGAGCAGTGCAAACCCCTTGGGGGACACAGTACTGCAGCCCAAGAAGGAGGGGCAATGGCAGGGGCCGCCCAGGCATCTCCCGGGGCAAGGGGTTGCCGGAGCAGGTATACTCCCGGGTCCTAATGCCAATATAGGACAGGAGGCGATGTGGGGAACCACAATGACATGGTATGGGAGAACAATGCCAGGGTTTGGCCCAGTCAGGGTGACAGTGAATTCCTTATGATGGCATATACCTGGGACCATTAAAGAGAGGGTGTGGAGGAAAGAATTTATTGAAATTGTGGATTTTGTGTGGATGGAACCTCTGGGTAATGGGTTAAAGGAATTATCTGAGAAGGAGAAGGAGAAGAGGGACAAGGAGCAACCCAAGACAGAGGCATCCATACATAACTGGCTAAAAGCATTCAAAGTATACACATCCATTATGAAAGAAAAGTACCCACAGGATGCGTCATCAATGATGGCCCATGAACAATACATCCACGGCCTATATTTGAAGCATGGGGGGGAAGATTGGTTGCAATATGATCAGGTGTTTCATTTGAAAAGGCAAGTATGGGCAGCTTTGTCTTGGGATGAAATGGATGTGGGGGGGTTCTTGGATAAACTGATCCCACCAGGGGAAGGGGAGAGAAATCCCCAGGGGAGAAACCCCAAGTTTGGAGGGGTAGGGCAGGATACACCAGGCGGGGGAGGTCGTCCTTTTGCGGGTACTCCTCCTGGAACAGCTGAGCCAGCTACCAGGGAGAGCAAGCTGAATGCTGGAGGGTCAATTTGGAGGATGGGTGCCCCTTTGGGAAAACATGCCGCTTCAAGCACCCCCGGGGGCAGAGGGCCAGGGATCGCACTTCCTCAGCCAACGAACGGAAACGTAAAAGCAGCCCCAAAGCAAAGGAGAAGGTCAAGAGGGATTGAGGAGGAGAGCAGTTTGTCCAGACCATACCAGCAGTTGTGTAAAAATGTCATTAAAAGGGGGCTGGCAACCCCAGTCAAACTACAGGCTATGACTCTGTTGTTAAATATTTATCACAACTGTAAGGATGCCAGATTGTTAAAATCCCATGCGCAGGAATAAAGAAGGGAACAGAGACGGCCAACCTGCGGATGGCACTAGCAATGCCAGAGGTGGTGGCGGTGAAAGTTGCCAAGGAAGTCAAGTTGGGCAGGGTAGCAGGCCCATTCAAAAATCCGCCACTGCGCAATCTGGTAATATCCCCTTTAGGGTTGGTCCACAAAAAGGAGGGAGGGCAGTACCGGCTAATTCACCACCTTTCCTTTCCCGAAGGGGAGTCGGTCAATGATGGGATTAGAGAAGAACTATGCAAGGTGCATTATTTTTTTTTTTTAAATGGTATGTTTGGTAGAATTTCGAAGAATCGTTAGGATAATTGCTAAAGAAAGATTTACTTCTTATTTTTTTTCGTGATCTTTTCAGTCTCGATCCAAAATTTAATGGCCGTTAGAGTTAGATGTTTGTCGTTGCCTTTTAGCAGATGGTTCCAGTGTTCTTTTGTAGTCATGTTTTTTTGATATTCTAAAAAAAATCCTTGAATAGATTTATTTTTTCTTGTAGGGCTGGACAAATCATGATGATATGGAACAATGTCTCTTTTGTTCTGTTGCTCTAGCAGAAGCGACAGTCTGAGGATTTGATTTCTGTCTACTGGGTGATACTCAGATAGTCTTGGGTTGGTAAGATGTTCAATCGTAAAGTATGATGGAAGTTCATGGAGGGCTCTTATGTCTATTTCGCATACTTGATGGCGTTAATATTTAGTCTGATCTTCAAGAGTTTTTATCCAGTCGCTCCTTTGTAGTGTTAGCTTTGCATGTTGTGGCCTGTTCATTAACGTTTTTTCGGTGATGCCTTCAGCTTGCATTTGAGTCTTGACCTTGTTGGTCCATTGTTGGAGAATCGTTGCTTTTGTAGCGGTTTTTTTGCTTTTCAATATTTCTATGGCTGGGATTTTTTCGTGGCTTATTGTTTTCCTGTAGAGGTCCATCTGTTTCCATGATATTATGGATTGTAATGATTCCAACGCCAGTTCGAAACGGATCCTTGTCATGGGGAAGTTTTTTGGTAGTGCAAGTGTTTTCATCCAGCATATTGCTTCGTAGAGGTGCCATTTCAGTCCTTGGTTGTTTACCAGGGTTTCGCCAGCGTAGGTCAATATGGGAACAACTTTTTGTTTGTAGAAGATGATTGTTGATTTAAATGAATATGTCCCGATTTGCAGTGATAGAATCGACCTAGTCTGGCCAGGGATCTGGCTTTGTCTTCAATGTGCATTTTCCACTGTTGTTCCGTGGATGACGCATTAACCATTACTCCTAGATATTTAATGGATTTTGTTGTTTCAATTTCTTTGCTTTCAAGATATAACTTTGGGATTTTTCGGTTCTTCTTTGTTTTTTGGGTTGTTAAATTCATTACTTTGGTTTTGTTTATGTTGATCTGAAGTTCATTGGCTGTCATGTAGGTTGCTAGTTTGTCCAGAGTTTTTTGTAGACCCGACTCGGACTGAGGTATTAGTGTATAGTTGCTTGATTGGGTGAAGAATTGCTGGTGGACAGCCCCATGTTGTCAGTTTGGTCCATAGTTTGGTTCTGTTTACTGAATCGAATGCCATTTTTAGGTCAATGAAAACCGCATAAACCTGTTGATTTCTTAATGCCGCCTCGTATTTGAGGAGGCTCAGTATTATCAAGTTGACCTTGGTTCTGATTTTGCCTACGAATCCTGTTTGCCTTTTTCAACTTTCCCGTTGTTCGTTGCCCAATCAGTGAGTTTTTTTCAGTAGAAAGTTTGCAAAAAGTTTTCCTAACGGGTTGAGTAAGGCTATGGGTCTGTAGTTATGTGGGTTCTTTCTGTCACCGGTTTTGTAAATAGGAATCAAGATGGCTAATGTCCAGCTATGTGGGATTCGTTGGGTTTTTTCAATGATAAGGAGCAGGTGGGAGAGGAGGCTAGCCCAATTTTCCGGTGCAGCCTTCAGGATTGCGTTTGATAATCCGTCTGGACCTGGCGCTCTTGATGGATTTAGAGTTCTAATGGTTTGAATGATGTCCTCTGTTTCCCATTTCAGATTCAATTTTGGGCAGGTGGATTCTTGTTGGATAGCCTCTGCATGTGCACTGTTGTTATATAAGGTGTTGAAATGTGCAGTCCACGCTTCTGGATCAACTTCTTGGATCATGTTTGTTGTTCTGTTGTTTCCGTTTACAAGTGACCATAATTGCCTTGTATTTTTCCCTTTGATTGCCGCTAGAATAGCTTCAGCGTCAGCTTGTTGCAATGATCTTTTGACTGATTTAAGCGAGTTAGAATAAATCTGTTTTTCTTTGTTTATGGCGATGTTTGCTGCTGTTGTATTCAGATTTTTCAGTTGATGTATTTCTTTCCGAAGCATTTATTTCTTTTCTTTAATTTCCATATTTAATGCATGTTTATGTGTAACAATGGGATTGGTACTTTGGATGGATTGGTAGTCTCTGAGTACCCATTCATAGTTGAGTTTTACATGGTCAGGCATTGAAGATCTTTCAAATTTGGATACTAAGTCGATCGTTTGATGCTGTTTTATTCTTAGTTTCGTTAGTCCGTTGTTTATTTCAAGTTCTGCGAGGTCCAGGATTGAGTTCTCGATTTGTTCTGTTTGTCATGTTATTGAGATTTGACAGTGATCGCTGTTAGATTGTGCGGAGCTTTCAGTGGTAATTAAGTTGTCCTTTATTCCTTCAGAGATGTAAATATAGTCAATAATCGATTTGGAGTTGCCCCTGGACCATGTTGGGGGCATTTGACCTTGTGTGTTTAACGGTTGTTCTGTTAGGGTTAAATTGCGGATCTCGATCTCTTTTTCTTGCTCTTGGAGATATTTTCTGGGTGTCTAGACAAATTCCTTCAGAGTTGTAGAGGTGGATGTTTAAATCGCTGGCGACTACAAACTCAGTTTGCGCGAAGGAGTTTGCTATTTTATCGAACTCGTCCTAGATGGAATCTATGAATTTATTATCAGTCATTGACATTGCGTTCCAGTAGATGTTGAAGATTGTTAAGTATGTTTTATTCGGAGGTTGCTCTGGTTTGGATGGCGGGATGAAAATGCAGATGACAATGTATTGGGCCCATGGATGGATATTTTTCTTTTTGACAATTGGCCAGTTGGGGTCTATCTTAGTCAAGATTACCATGCCAGATGATGGTCTGCCTTGTTGTGCTTTGATTGCCGGGTTCATGAAAGTGGAAAACCCATCGCAGACCACTTCTGTGGATAGCCAAGTCTCTTGGAGGGATATTATAGCTGTTTCTTTTTATTTTATAGGACCCTCTGAGAGGAGATGTTTGAACCCTCTCGTATTCCATGAAGATAATGTTGTTTCTGTTGTTGAATTTCGGTTTGAGGTTGATTGTTATAAAAAGGTTTTCCTTTGTATACTTTGGAAAGTGCTTCTGGGTGATGAATTTCTGGTCGGATATTTATGGGTGATCGTCTCCCTTGGTACTTCCGGGATGCTGGTTATCTGATGTGTATTTGTTTGCCTGGACTGGTTGTCATTTCTTGTTAGGTATGGTTCTTCGGTTGTTCGTGGTCTACTTAAAGATTGTTGTTGGTCATATTTGCGATGAATCGGGGAAACTTGAGGCCTGAAGTTGGTATCCAATTGTTTTTCTTTGAGAGCCATAAATCTTGTTACTTGGATTGGTTCGATGATGAAGCCCCATTTGGCAAGTTGTTTTTTGGCAGCCATAACTAGTTGGATTGTTTGGTTGTGATAAAAATCAATGTGGACTGTTTCCATCTTTTTCTTATTCGGAAAATGTATGACGTTGATGTCTTGTGTAGCGACCTTCGACAATGTCGGGATAGCGTTCAGTAGGCGGAGGATGTTTACTTTGTTCAAGATTAGTTTTTCATCCGCTCTTAGATTTACAGCAGTTAGCGAGAGTCTGAATATGCTTGGTTCCTGACGCGGATCTGTAAATGTTGGTCTAATTAGAGATGTATTCATGTCAATCAGTTTATTTCCTGTGGTATCAGAAGGGAATGTTCTCTGTTGCTAGTTTGAAGTGAAGACGTAATCAGCGTTGTATTTTGTGTGTCTACTGCTGTCGGTGTTTTAGGCTCAGTGTCGTGGTCGATGGCATCCAGTAATGCGTCTAATGGTTCTTGTTCTTCGATTGAGATCAATTCTCCTTGTGGTTGGGGTGTCCGTTTTTTGTTATTATTTGTATTTGTCTTTGTCGTTTCTTTGATTAATGGATTAGTGCTCGTTTCATTTTTGTTGTTGATGGGATTCTTTGTTGTTGAGGGTGGGGTTTCGACTTGTGCTCTTGGTTGAGTTGCAGTTTTCGCAGTTTCGTGATCCTGTTTGACGTTTTTTTTTTTATTGTTTCTTTTGTAGTTGTTGCTTTACCCGGCTGATTGCGTTTGGTTAGGTCAAAAATGCCAAACGGGGTGCATGCTGGAGGTTCTGTACTGGCGATATGGAGATGAGTTGGTAGGTTGTGCATTTGAAATTTATATTGGGTTGTTTGGTCTTTTTTAGATTCGCCTTTTGGTGAGGAATGTTCTGTATGAGGGTGCCTTGTACCTTGATCTTGGGGCCTGAATGGTTGGATGTGTCCTTTGGCTTTGTCGTCCATTATTTTGGTGGTAAATGTTGTCAATGTTTCTATGAGAGTTTGCTTGTCTAATCGATCAGCTCTTGCTATTTCGGCTAGACGATTCTGCCATGTTCTTGCAGATTCTGCTTCGTGATTCAGTCGGTCTTGTATTGAGGTTATGAAACAGTCTATGTTTGTTTGTTTTGTTAGGATCATTGCAAGTAGAGTGGCTTGGTCTTTGGTGGCATCAACTGTTGCTTCTTGGATCTTTAAGAAGGGGAGCATCGCTACTGATAGGACAGCTACTAGCGTATTTTGGAGATCCAACATGGTTGTTGGAATTCTTTTACTGGATTCTGGAGTATTGGGTGTTGTTTCAGCATTTTGTGGAGGGTAATTTGACTCTTGTTGGTTTAGTGGAGCCGTCGTTGCAATCAATTGGTTCTCTTCCGGGAATGTTTTAGGGACAAACAAGTTAGCTTTGGTGGCAAGTGTTGTCAATGTATTAGATATCACATTTGTGTTTCCCTTGTGTTTATCTGTTAGGGCTTTCGTTTTCTTTTGTTCTTGTAAATCCATGATGGCATCTATTTCTGTAATGTTGATTGAAGGTCGAGAAGCCCGGTTTGAAGGTTTGGAGAAGTTGTCTTGGGGGGAGTCTATGAGGTGGTAAGTTGACTGCCACTGTTGCTTTGCTATGAGTGCTCTTTGTCGCAGTGTTAGGTTCAGCGTTGGATCTTTCGATTTTTTGGTTACAAGAGTATGGAACTGGAGATCAGATTGGAGTGCAGGTGGGAAGCCTCTTTTTCCACAAACTAGTGGGGATGATTTGGAAGTCGTTTCTGGTGTTTGATTGTTAATAGTTTTCTGACTTTTGTCGTTCTTCAGTGTTTTGGCTGCAGTTGAGGGTTTTTGGTGCTTCAGTTCTTCATTGGAAGAGCATGGTGAATTGTTTTGTAGCTCAGTGGTAGGGGTAAGTGACGGTTCTTGGTTCGTAGGACTGAGAGATACTGGTTTCTCTTTGTTGTTGTTGAGGATTTGAGGCGGATTAGGGGTGAGAGGCTTTGTTTTGCTTGTGGTGTTGCTGGATTCCTTAGGTGCAGTGGGTTGTGAGTTCAGTGTTGAAGTATATTTTGAAAAGTTAGGAACAGTTTCTTCTAATTTCTCTTGGCGGCGGGTTCTGGGTTTGGTGTTCTCCATATCTATTCTTTTTCCTTTTGAATGTGTAGGGACGTAGAGGCTGCAGGCTCTCACTTAGTTACCGCGTATCCAGCGTAAACAGCTGGAAACAGCAGACAACGACGCCCTTGTCACCGCGACGGGCTTAACGCCGCAAGGGCGGCTGGGTGTTTCTTTTAAGCCCGCTTCCTGGGGGCGGTGCTTCAGTCCGCTCACGTGACTCAGATCACGTGACCTCACGAAGAAAAAGAAAATGAAAAATTCAGCAAACACCGCGCTCGCTTCAAACTGCTGTGCAGGAGACAGAGGCTTACGCGAATCGGAGCGGGATGTATTCAGGTAAGTGGAAAGTCAATTTCTTCAGTTTACAGCTCACAACTGGTGCCTTGATTAACACAGCGGGAAACAGCAGACAACGACGCCTTTCTCACCGCAACGGGCAAGGTGCATTATTCATCCTTTGAGGATGCAGTGGAAGTGGTAAGGACTGCCGGGAAGGGAGCCCTTATGGCATGGGTGCACAACATACGGCCCGCGGGCCAGTTGCGGCCCGCTATGCCATTTTGTCCGGCCCGCCAGCAACAAAGACTTTCCTAATGGAGGGCGGCCCGCAAGCAGCATCGGCTGCCCTCCATTAGGAAAGTCTTTGTTGTCTTCCGGGCCGGACAAAACACTGGCCCTCATTGGTTCAGTGCACATGAACCACGCAGCTCCTATGAGCCACGTAGTGCGTGTGTGCTGCACCAATGGAGTGCCAGCACTACGGCTGGCGTGGCCAGTAAGACTTGATGCCGGAAGGCATTTGAGCGTAGTCACGCGCACGCCAGCTGTAGTGCCAGACGCCTCGCCAGCGTTCCAGCACGTCTGGGTAAGTGCATGGTGGGGGGCTGTATGTTTGCATGTGTGTGTGTCTGTCTGTCTCGGGTCCGTCCTGACTGTGTTTTGTGTTTTTGTATGTATGTTGAGATGTGGAGGTGGGGGTGTGTGTCGGGTGTGTATGGGTATGTTTGTATTTGTATGTCTGCAGTGTATGTTGAGATGCGGGGGCGGGGGGTGTGTCGGGTCTGCTTGAATGTGTTTGTGTGCAAGTGCAGTGTGTGTTGAGATGCGGAGGGTGTGTGTGTGTCGGATCTCCCTGAATGTGTTTGTGTGCAAGTTCAGTGTATGTTGAGATGCGGGGGTGGGGTGTGTGTCGGGTCTGCATGAATGTGTTTGTGTGAAAATTCAGTGTATGTTGAGATGCGGGGTGGGGTGTGTGTCGGGTCTGCCTGAATGTGTTTGTGTGCAAGTGCAGTGTGTGTTGAGATGCAGAGGGGGGGTGTGTGTCGGGTTTGCCTGAATGTGTTTGTGTGCAAGTGCAGTGTATGTTGAGATGCTGGGGGGAGGAGGGTGTTGGGTCTGCTTGAATGTTTGCTGTTGTGTGAAAGTGCATGTAGAGATGCGGGGGTGGGGTGTGTGTCGGGTCTGCCTGAATGTGTTTGTGTGCAAGTGCAGTGTATGTTGAGATGCTGGGGGGGAGGAGGGTGTTGGGTCTGCCTGAATGTTTGCTGTTGTGTGAAAGTGCATGTTGAGATGTGGGGGTGGGGTGTGTGTCGGGTCTGCCTGAATGTGTTTGTGTGCAAGTTCAGTGTATGTTGATATGCGGGGGTGGGGTGTGTGTCGGGTCTGCCTGAATGTGTTTGTGTGCAAGTTCAGTGTATGTTGAGGTGCATGGGTGGGGTGTGTGTCGGGTCTGCCTGAATGTGTTTGTGTGCAAGTTCAGTGTATGTTGAGATGCGGGGGTGGGGTGTGTGTCGGGTCTGCCTGAATGTGTTTGTGTGCAAGTGCAGTGTATGTTGAGATGCTGGGGGGAGGAGGGTGTCGGGTCTGCCTGAATGTTTGTTGTTGTGTGAAAGTGCATGTTGAGATGTGGGGGTGGGGTGAGTGTCGGGTCTGCCTGAATGTGTTTGTGTGCAAGTGAGGTGTATGTTGAGATGCTGGGGGGGGGGGGGAAGGTGGTGTTGTCGGGTCTGCCTGAATGTTTGTTGTTGTTGTGTTCACGTTCAGTGTATGTTGAGATGTGGGGGTCCGGGTCTGTATGCGTGCATGCTTGTGAGTTTGTTTGGTGAGTTGGGGGGTGGGGGGATCAGGTCTGTATGGGTTCATGGTGTATGCTTGTGAGTTTGTGTGCTGAGTTGGGGGTGGGGGGGTTTGGGTTTGTATGGGTGCATGGTGTATGCTTGTGGGTTTGTGTGCTGAGTTGGGGGTGGGGGGTTTGGGTCTGTATGAGTATGTATGCATGGTGCATGCTTGGTGGCATGGGGCATAGTGTTTGCTTGAGGGGTGGGTGTCTTGGGGCATAGTGTTTGCATGAGGGGTGGGTGTCTTGGGGCATAGTGTTTGCATGAGGGGTGGGTGTCTTGGGGCATAGTGTTTGCATGAGGGGTGGGAGCCATGGGGCATTGTGTTTGCTTGAGGGGTGGGGGCCATGGGGCATAGTGTTTGCATGGGGGGTGGGTGTCACGGGGCATAGTGTTTGGTCAGGGAGTGTGGGCCATGGGGCATAGTGTTTGCATGAGGGGTGGGTGTCTTGGGGCATAGTGTTTGCATGAGGGGTGGGTGTCATGGGGCATAGTGTTTGGTTGAGGGGTGGGGGCCATGGGGCATAGTGTTTGCTTGAGGGTTGGGTGCCTTGGGGCATAGTGTTTGCATGAGGGGTGGTAGCCATGGGGCATAGTGTTTGCTTGAGGGGTGGAGGCTGTGGGGCATAGTGTTTAATAAAAATTGGGGGTTGAAAAAGCCTCCTGCCACGCCATGCCCCACTGCGCCTACCGCCCCACCCACATTTACTTTTCGGCCCATTATAGCCATCATGTAAGGTACTTTCGGACCTCTGTCAAAATCAGTTGTGCACCCCTGCCTTATGGGGAAGGCGGACATAGAATCTGCATTCCGGTTACTGCCCATTCACAAGGAACGCCAACATTTGTTTGGGTTCAAAGTGCAGGACATATATTACTTTGATAAATGTTTACCTATGGGATGTGCCATTTGTTGTGCGTATTTTGAGGCTTTTAGTACCTTTTTAGAATTTACGGTAAAGCAGGAGTGTCGGGTAGGGGCGGTGGTACATTACCTTGATGACTTTCTTTTTATTGGTAAAAAGGGGTCCAACGATTGCAGGGCCCTCATGGGGACATTCCAGAGATTGATGAAGACAATGGGGTTTCCGCTAGCAGGGGAAAAAACAGTGGGACCAGTGACCTGTCTGACCTTCTTGGGGATCGAAATCGATACAGCAAGGGGAGAGTGTAGGCTCCCCCAGGAAAAGGTGCTGAAACTAAAAGAAATCATCAAAAGCCTAAGGGGTAGGAGCAAGGCAACCCTGCGAGAGCTCCAGGTGCTGGCGGGTAACCTCAATTTCGCTGGGAAGGTCATCCCAGTGGGCAGGGTGATTGAAAGGAGTGTTGAGCTAAAATTGGTGGGGTTACAGCACGCGAACCAGCATGTGCGGTTGGGGGCAGAGGTACGGGAAGACTTGGCCATGTGGGACACATTCTTGGACAAATTCAATGGGGTTCAGATGTGGAGAGGGGACTGGAACAGCAGGGACCTGTGGTGCAGAACATGGCCGCTGACGCTCTCTCTTGTTTGCAGTGGGAAAAATTCAGAGGGAGTTGCCCGGGAGCGGACGAGGTGATGGCCCCTTTCGAAGCACAGTGGTGGGACATGATTGGGCCAATTTGAGCACCCTGATTCAGGCGGTGCTATTCCGGGCACGGCAAGCAGATACAAGGCATGCTGGGAGCGGTATTTGGCCTTCAAACAGGTGGTATTATTGGCGGGTCAGCATGAGCTACCAGTGAGGGCGTTTGTGGGTTAGGGCTGGCACAAAGGAAAATCCAGGTCGTGGATGGCTTATCACCTGGCGGCCATTGCCCATTATTACAAGTTAGAGGGGAAAGCAGAACCCACTAAATAACACTACATTGTGACTGCCATAAAGGGTTGGGCCAAACAAGGAACACATAAGAGCGACGAGAGGAGGCCCATAGACAGTGTTAACCTCCAAAAGATAGTGACATACTTAGGCATAGTGTGCCACAGGGATTTTGAAGCAGCACTATTTAGAGCAGCTTTCACCCTGGTGTTTTTTTAGGCCTTCAGGGTGAGCGAACTGTTACCAGAAAACAAGGATGCAAAAGGGAAGGGGTTTTTACAGTAGAAGGATGTGTATTGTTCAGGGACACAGCTGGTGTTGCGGGTGAGGAGATCGAAAACCGACCAGGAGGGCAAGGGGTGCATGGTGACCCTCCAACCCATCATGGGCAGTCCAATATGCCCGGTCAGGGCGATGGCAGACTTCCTCAGGTTGAGACCTCCCTCAGGAGGGGAGGCGCCTCCGCTCATTCACCACAATGGGACGGCGCTAAGCCGCTTCCAATTTAGAAGGGTTATGGAAATGGCACTGGAGGGAATTGGGGAGACAAATGGAGTCTTTGGGACTCATTCTTTTCGGATTGGGGTGGCCACGTCAGCCGCAGCTATGGGCATGGGAGAAGGGGCAATCAAGCAGATTGGTAGATGGAAGTCAGGGTGTTTTAAGAGATATATCAGGCCGGAAAAAATATAAATTGACATGCCACTTTTTCTCCCCACCAACAGCAGCCCGGAGGAAAAAAAGAACAGTCTGGGTAGTAGGACACTCATTTGTGTCAAGGGCAGGGGCGAGCTGGCCGGCGGAACAGGAAGAATTAATGGAAGGCGAATTCCGGATTGAGTGGCACGGGGTGCCAGTGGGATGAAATGGGTGCAGGGGAAGCATCAAAAGCCGGAGGTGTTGGTCATACAACTGGTTGCTAACGACCTGACAAGCCTGGGAAGCCTGGGAAGGGGGGCTCTGATGCGGGAAATGATGGGCTAATTACACGAGCCAGCAGGTCAACTAGGAGAAACTGAAATCATTTGGTCAGAGATTTTACCAAGGCAGGAATGGAGGGGAGCAGATAATCACGCTGCCGTGGAGAGGTCCAGAAGAAAGCTAAATGGTGCAATGGCAAATTTCTGCAGGGGCTTTGGCCAGATCAGGCACGGCTTGATTAATTTAAATTCTCCAGAGTATTTTCTGAAAGACGGGGTACACTTGTCACCACTTGGGTTGGAGCTATTCTACTGGAATCTTTGCACGAAAATCCTAGAAATGTAAGGAAGGAAGCAGGGGGGAGCCATGGTGGGTGGTAACCCACCTGTGGTGTGGCGGTGTTTGGGCAACCAAACACAAGAGACAGATTCCAGATGAGCCAGGAGAAAGCTAGAAGGGTCTTTGCTCTTCTCAGACCAGCGCCCCTTGGGAGCCTAAACGGCAGGGGCGTCTGGGGGGAACAACAAGGGCTCAGCTTCCTCCAAGGAAACAGCACTCTCCCCGCCCACGAACACCTGCATGGGCAGGTGAGGCTCAGGTGAAAAGGGTTGGGAGAGTTGGGCCTATGATGGACTGTTGGAAGGAAAGGGGGAAGCAGGTTTTGTACATGGAGCAGTCGCCGCTTCTTCAGAATTATTTCCACAAATGTGTGCAATGTGTTTCTATGAGATTGTGGAAAATAAATCTGCAGCCTTTTTATGCCAAAAACAAAGCAAGACTCATGTTACACTTTTCTGGGGGGAAAAAGAGGAATGAGTTATTGCTATGTAATGGGTCCAAAATGGACGGATGCACGGGTTATGGAAAGCTAACCCTGAGCAACAAGAACTACACACAGCGACACTGGAAGAGCAGCAAACTACAGCAAGGGCAGCATATGTACAAGAACATCAGCAGAAATACTGCTCTGACTACAGTAGTTATAGACTTCTCAAAGTGTAAACAATAAGTAGGAACTATACGCCCACTTCAACTATCCCTCACTTCCCTCACTCTCCCCCAATACAAAGTTCGGACCTGACATACTGTCCCTCCTCCACTCAAATCTGTGCCACTGTGTTTAACAACAGTATTATCAAGATTGAAGGAAATACAGTGAACGAAAATGCATGTTAAGATCAGATTTTCTTTATGTCACTGTTCGCCACAGCATGACACTTTATGCACCCCCCCTTTCTATTCAGACCCCCAATCGCACCTCTTATGGGACATTTCAAATGCCATAGTGACCCATTATCAACAGAAAGCTTTGCCAGTAGAAATCTAACAGTACACATCCCTTCCATAGTTGGATTAAGCTAGCAATTAATAAGCTTGTTATTGTACTTTATTAAACATTCTCTCATTTAATGTCCATGTGCCATAGAAACATTAAAACCTTTGTGTATCTTTGTTAGATTGCATTCGTCAATTGGGGGCTTCTTACTGTCTCTTAAATTGAATCATACCAGTCCTTCATAAGATTTTACTTGAGAGCGACCTTTGGACATATCGCTCTTCTTTTATCGGCCTAAATTGCCATCCCATCCCATCTCGCCACTACTTTTGTCCTAATGTATCTGTAATACACACCTCAAACAGCTTTCCAAGACCCTGTTTATGAATTCAGCATTAGGTGTTTCCTTGTCATTTAACGCTGGTCGACATGTCTGCATGATCTGTCCACAACGCTCATTATGCACTGTGAGGATGAGGGTGTGAGGTAAAAGTCCTTTCACGCACATAGCTGTTCAGGCACCCATCATACTGTCACAATCCTACTCATCTGCCACCCAGCACCGCTACATGCACGCATTCAGAGACTCACTTGCAAAGTTAAAACCTGCAAACTACCTCTGCATTTATTTACTTGTTTTACCGCTGCAGTTTTGGACCAATCTAATTGCATGTTCCATTCTGGCTTTTGGGTTAAACCAGCAGATGCATTCTGGGACATGTATGCTGTCCAAAAGGCAGAGGGCTGAAGGAGGCATACTAAATACATTTGTTTGCAGCAAGCTACTAAGAGCTGCAGAGGACCTGATTGCATTCACCTGTTCCAAGCTACTGCTGGCTAGGCTGTAGAGAGCTGGAGAGCCCTTAATTAGAAACCACTGCTGCAGGCTACTGAAGCCAGGGCTGGGCTTAATTGAACACAGCTGCCAGAGTCTGCAATCAGTTCCACCCTGCTGGCCTGCTGGCTGGGAGGGTCTTTATAAGCTCACTTTGAACAGAAGCATTTGACTGACAACTGCTTCCACTGGGAGTTTGTTCTTGTGCTCCTGTTACCAGTTTTTGACCTTTCTTGGAAATCCTTGTTTGACCTTTGAATCCTGTTGCTATTGATGCTTGCAGCTCCCTCTCCAGTCTGCTGCTGCCTTCTACCCTGCTCCTCTGGGCTCCCGCCTGGCGGCTCTGCCGCACTCTGCTGCCTTCTGCCCTACTCCTCTGGGCTCCCGCCTGATGGCTCTGCCGCACACCGATGGCTTCCGCCCTGCTCCTCTGCACAGCCGCCAGGCGGCTCTGCCACACTCCGCTGACTTAAGCCCTGCTCCTCTGGGCTCCTGCATGACAGCCGTACCGCACCCCGAAGCCTTCCACTCTGTCCCTCTGGGCTCCCTGCCTGGAGGCACTGCCACACTCCGCTGCCTTCTGCCCTGTTCCTCTGGGCTTCCCGTTTGGCGACCCTGCCGCACACCGTTGCCTTCTGCCCTGCTCCTCTGGGCATCCCGCCTAGCGGCCCTGCCGGAGTCCGCTGCCTTCTGCCCTGCTCCTCTGGGCTCCCGCCTGATGGCTGTGCTGGACTCTACTGACTTCTGCCCTGCTCCTCTGGGCTCCCGCCTGACGGCCCTGCCGCACTCCGCAGCCTTCCACCCCGCTCCTCCAGGCTCCCCGCCTGCCGGCACTGCCTCACTCTGCTGCCTTCCGCCCTGTTCCTCTTGGCTTCCCGCCTGGTGGCTCTGCCGCACGCCATTGCCTTCTGCCCCGCTCCTCTGGGCTTCCCGCCTGGCGGCCTTGCCGCACTCAGCTGCCTTCTGCCCTGCTCCTCTCGGCTCCTTCCCTTGCAACCTGCCTGTCCTAGCTTCTGATATCTTCCTGTGTTGCTTTTCTCTCTTCCTTGTTCAAACTCAGTCTGTTGAAGTTTTCCTGTTTATTCCTCACCTACAATATTTCCTGACTTCAGGCCTTAGTTCTAGTGTCTGAATCCTATCCTGTGCTGTACCTGGTTATTTCTTTCAACGCTGCTTTCTATTTGTATTACATCTTCGTCCACTGTGGTGCCTCCACTTGAATTTGTTTACAGTGTGACCCTGGGTTGGTCTCCCTTCAGATCAGATAAGGGAAAGACTTCTGTTGCCTTCGCCTAGTCCATTGAAGTCGTACCTGCCTCAGTATATGGTCTTCAGTTTTACCCTTGCACTGAGTACAACAGTTTCCTCGGCACGCCTTAGTCATGACGCTGCTGTATGACTGTTGTTAAAAGTAATGCACTGGTACCTATCCCAGAGGCTTTCCTTAATCCCTGGAGACCCCTTATCATATTCCAGTACACCCTTATTTCTGAACAATCCGTGTGGCCCAGTGTACTTGCTTGTCTTTGCTTTTTCTCTGTGTCTTTGTTTACAGCCTGCTTCTGCTCCTGAAGTTCCTGTGAATACCTGTTTCAACTAACAACCTGCTATGTACCTTTTTCTGTTATATGCTGGTATTGCCTCCGGAATCTCCCCTAATCTATGTGCATACCGTGAGAGATAGCCTCTACCCTGTGCTCTCCGCCCAGACTTGTGACACATACCCACTAACGTTGGTGGTCTCAAAGTCGAGGATTCTTTTCACCCTCGCATATATACTTCTTTGTTTAGTGAGGAATTGTAATGTGAGCTGCCTTGCATCACTGCAGTGAGGCATTATCAGTCTGACAGTGCCCATCATTGTTAACCTGCCTTTGGACTAGTCAGTTATCTAGGTACAGTTTGTCATATAAAATAAATCACTGAACAGAACGTATTTTGTAAGAAATACTGCCCGTGGTAAAAATAAACGACCTTACTGCTAGTATCACTGCACGAAGCCGTGATTTCAGTCCTTCAAATCTGATCTATTGATTTTTCTACATTTCTGGAGCACTTTGGCGAAAGTACAGTACACGTTGGATGTCGTGTAACTATTTCAGTTTTACCACCAGTGGTAAATACTCAGAGTAGAAAGTATCACTAGATGTAAGAATTCTTCCAGTCAAACATAGTTTCCTACATGCGCCCTATGGCTGCCCCCCCCACCCCCCTCACCGGGCACTAATACATAATTATAACCATAATCCTCAAAAATACACATTAATTTTCAATAATACAGCACCTTTTGTTTATTTTTATTTATTTATTTATTTGGGCGCCAAAGCACGCAGACATCAAGGTGCATCAACAAAAACACAGTGGACAAACATAAAGGCACAGGACAAAAGCGCAGGAAGAACCAGCACGTCAGCAAAACGGCATTAGTTCAAGGTAGAACCTTTAGATCAATAGAGCAGTCTTCAGTTTCCAATAAAATATATCCTATTCCGTTATCAGCCTCAGCTCCAGAGGCAGGGCATTCCAGATCTTAGCAGCCCTAACAGGGAAATATCTTACCAAGCAATTGGCGAGAGAGAATTTGGGAGTTTTTACCGACACCCAAGTGGTTGAGCATAGTTTCCTCGGTGGCTCATAAAGAGAGACCAGGTCCTTAATATAGAGTGGAGCAGTGCTAAATAGCGCTCTGTGGGTTAGTGTAGCAGCCTTGAGTTCTAGCCGAGTGGTAACCGAGAGCCAATGAAGATCTCTCCTGCTATCCGAGATATGCTCTCTTCTAAATGTCTTCGCAATAATGCAGACTGCATCATTTTGAAGGCTTTGTAGAGCGTGAATGTTTTTTTGTAATTGGCTCCGACTAACAGAGCATTGTCATAGTCTAATCTAGACAGAATCACAGCACAAGCAACTGAGGAGCAGTTGGGCGCTGACAGGAAGGGGCGCAGGTTTCTCAGCAGCCGAAGATAGTATGATTCATTCTTTACTGTCTGATTGATGTGGGCATCTGCACTGAGTAACAGGTTTAGATAGAAGCCCAGGATCTTAACGCTCTTTGAGGCCAGGATTAGACAGCCATGGATAGAGAATGATTGATAGTTAGAGCGTAATTTTGCTCAAGCATGCTTGTTTCAAAAGACCATTTAGACACATCCAGTTCTTACTCATCCAGGTCTCAATGTGGAGATAGATGGTCTGGTTGTCTGTGGCGATAGGTTTAGTCTTCAAATTTATCAGCACCCCCTTTAACCTTCAATCTCTTTTATTCATCGCCAGTCAGCTCTCTTTTTCTCATGATCAACTCTTTACTTGGGTCTAACTCCGCCAACCTGAGTCTCCCTCTCAGGGTGAATCACATTGACAGTCGCTGATGTTGTGCTGGAGGGAGCGCCGTTATGCTTTTCTTTCAACCAGCCAAGGCTGAAAGCTGATGACCAAACGGGCGGGGGGTGCACCTCTTCATCCGATCTTTCTCCCCTGCTGTGTTAGACTAACAGTGGGCCACTTCTGGTCATTCTTGTCCTCCGTCAGGAGGTTCGTTTTGGCACTGCTTAATCGCCTGAGTAAGCAGTGGTACAATTACTGATGCCAGTACAAGCATTACTGTGTCAATCCACTTAATTAAATAAAATACTGACAGAAAAGCTTATGGTGCGGCCCCCTGAAAGAATGGGCTAAGGACGCCAGGGCTTAACATGACAGAGGTGCCAAGCCCCCCACCTCCTTAGAAGGAGCAAGCAACAGGGGTTGCCACGATGGTGACACAGGTGGAAGGGGAAACTGAGGCCAAAACGAGCTTGGGGACAGGAAGGGGAGGAAGATCCCTCCCCTGTGTAATCTCCTGATTGAAGGGAGAAGGTATCTTTGCACTTCCAACTGGTGACATCAGAGGCCCCTCTGGGGCCTCTATATAATGGAGGCACAGGGGGGGGGGTCTCTTTCTCCCCTTAACCACCTGCTGCAAGTTGAACTTTGTCCCACCCACCAGACCCTAACATGACTTCTATTTCAGGTTTTCTAATATGTTTTTATGTATTGTCGCAGGCGGTTACACACACCAGTCACTCAGGTCGCATGCCAACTCACTGACTGTGTGCTTCTCTTTCTTGGCTTGCTGATACCCAATTCACTAGTAAATGTTAGTACCATAGGCTTGGCCTCGCCTCCCCAACCCTGCCGTTCATCTGGGAGGGTTGCTGGCATCCTTGAAACACAATGCAGTCTTCACTTGTGGGCTGTGGCCTTCTCCACATGTTTTCCATGGCCTGCCGGAGGCAACGACCTCTGGTAGGGGACCTTTGGGGGCTTCAACCCGCTGCTCTCGCCCCTTCGTCTGTCACCCCGTTTCAGTAGGTTTGCCTTCATCCTGGAAGCTATGCTCATACACGTGTTCCGCCTTGCTCAAAGTGTGTCTTAGGGTTCTGCCTTGTATTTATGTGAGAAGAGCTAATTGGTATCAGGTGCATCTACTTAGAGTCAAGTGCCTGACCCGATAGGTGGGACTTGTCCAGTACGATGTGTGAAAGTTAATGTTGTCACTCTGTCACCCTCTTCCTCTTCCTAGTGTTTGTCTAAAAAGGGGGGAGTTGGGACGTCAGAGAATCCTAAAGAGTAGGAGGGGTTAGATAAACCAAAGAGTGGGGGATACCGCATCTAACCATCGGCTGCCTCACCCCCACTCCCCGAAGACTCCTCACACAGGTGATCCTCCTGCATAGGTTCACCCCCAGGAACTGGATCCAAAAGCGATGGCAGTGTCCTGGCCACCTGGATGACAAGTCCCTGAGAACTAGCGAGTGAGACACCCTTTGGTTTCTCACACTGCACTGGTCTGGGGGGTATGCGCATGTACAGGCCAGAAAAGGTGGGACAGAGAGTCCCGGCCTGTGCAATGTTGCATAATATCTATGTCAGACGCAACATACCCCTGTCCCCAGATCTGGACATTCGTCCGCTAGAGAATGATGTTGATGATGCAGCACCTGCCGGGCCCGTGCAAGTGTGCATGGAGGCCAGGTATGGGCGCATGCCCGTCAAGACCTCATAGAGAAATTTCTCTGAGTACCCCTTTCACTATGCTCTTCCCTTGCACCTTACTGCATATGATGCGCACACACAATAAATACTTGTACCAAAAAAGGAATGCCCACTTATTGCTTCTAGTGAAGACTATGTATTGAAAAACAATGTGCATGCTCCATCACTGGGTGCCCTCTCCCCCCAAAACATCCCTCCCCACACGGCACCCTCACCTCCCCACACACCCCATCCCCATACCCCCTGCCCTCCCCACAACCCTCCTTCCCAATGCATACCCCACATACCCCACACCTCTTTCCCCGCACACACACCTTCCCCTACCAACACACCCCCATTTCCAGACTCCCATTTCCACCCCTCAAGTCCCCAAACACCCCATAGGCACAAAGTGAATTCAAGTGTTAGGTCAAATGTCACTTGCTCTGCCTCTTCAGCACTGCGCTTTTGGCTGGTCCAGGTGTTGACAAAAGCTGCTAGGAGTAACACCTTGGGCTGCCCTGCTAAGAGCTCCCGGGGTAGTGGTGGATGTGGGCGGGTCAGACCCCTGGGCCCGCAAGTGTTCAAAAGTTAGTTGTATGGAGTGCGTGAGGTACTCAGTACTCAGATATGGCTGACATCACCTCATTGCCCTTGCAGACTGTTTGAGTGTTGAATGAGAAGGGCAGCACTAGTACGCCCTTGTGCCTGTGCACTCCTGCAGCTGCTGGCCTAGATGCATTAATGCAGCAGCCTCAACTCAGTATGATGCTGCTGGGCAAGTGTGGTCATTTCCCCATGCTGGTCCTCAATTGCACATAGTTGGGCATCCATTGCCCGGATGCTGGACAGGGGTAGAGTAAAGGGGTTGGGGGGGGGAGTTGTGGGGATGCAGCAGGTCGACGGGTAGATGGTACATCATCGTGGTCCTCTTCATCCTCATCAGATGTTGCCCTTCCACGTTGGTCTGGCAGCGATGATGGTGTTGGGGCTGGCTCAGCTGGAGGTTGTTGGGGCTGGCGCAGCTGGAGGTATTGGGGGCTGGCGCAGTTGGAGGTGGTGGGGCTGGTGCAGCTGGAGGTTGTGGTGCTGATGCAGCTGGAGGTTGTGGTGCTGATGCAGCTGGAGGTGGTGGGGCTTACGCAACTGGAGGTGGTTGGGCTGGTGCAGTTGGAGGTGGTGGGGCTGCCGCAGGTGCAGTTGGTGGGGCTGCCACAGGTCTGGCTGCACCTGCCGGGCCTGATGTCGATGGTTCAGGCACATCGGTGTCAAAGGATGTGCCTGGTGGGGAGAGATAAGCATGCTGTTAGTGTTCTGGGAGTCATATCTGTGGCCTTGCATCACACTCATGCTAAATTGTGTGTGTCCTGCTCTTGTGATGTGACTTCTTTGGTCTGTTTGCTCCTATGTGTGCTTCTGCCTGTAGGTGGTGGGTGTGCACATTGACTGTTGGTCTGGCAAGGTGTCTTGTTGTTGTGTGTGTGGTGGGCCTATGATTCCTCTCCTGTTCTCCATTGGCACACATCGGCGCTCGTCATGTGTCCATGTGGAGGGCTGTACATTTTGGCAACAGTACTTATGTATGGCTACATCTGCCCGCATCCCTTGGCATGTGTGTTTGATCGGGCCATTTGCTGTGACTGACATGTGTTGGACCTGTTCCCTTGCCCATTCGGTGTTTCTCTGCCTGGAAAATTTATTTGGATTCAATATTTGCATTTACATGGGGTTTGATGGACTTACCCCCATCACCTTGGGTCCCAGCTCCTACCTCTGCTGCCCAGAGACCCTCCATGCCCACCATGTGCATGATGGAGCTGCACGTCTCATCTCAGGACATGAGGGTCAGGGGTGCCACCGTCCCTTCTATTGTGGCAGCAGATTCCCTCCACTGAGTGGTTAGGAGGTTTCAGACCCTCAGCGGTAAATCATCCCATCGCTTGTGGCAGTCCCTTTGCGTGTGGGGGACAGTCCCCACAGCTGTGACCCTGTCTGCCACCTCCTGCCATATGACCATCTTCCTCCTCTGGCTGGTCTTCCTGTTGCCAGCCCCAAAGAGAACCCCGCATGCAGCACCACTGTATCTGCAAGTGCAGTCAACTATGGCTCTGTGAACTGTGAATTCCTTAGCGGGACCTCAGGGACTCAGGATTTCCTACTCACAGACATGTTTTTCCTTCCAGTTCTGGTGGATGGGAGCGGGAAGTGGGGGATTTAAAGTGAATTGAGTTTTCAAAATGGCTGTGGGCGAGCTTCCCGTTCCTGCAGTGATGGTATTTCAGGTGCTAGAATTACTGTCCCCAGTGATTCTGGCATTTTGGGTGCTGGTATCGCTATTTCCGGCAGATTTCTGCTGGAAACACCAATGCCAACAGAGATGCTCCTTTGTTTCCAAATGAACGGGAAGGAACACAAGACAGAATTGTGTGGATCACTACTTTTTCCAGAGACACTATCCGCATTAAAAATCTTTTTAAAGAAGCATTGGCGGTTGGTCACCAGCACAGGATGCGTAGCAAGCATCCTCAAGATGCTCTCAAGAGGGGAAAGAACTTCAGAGACAGGCGTGTGCGCACGGGAGAACATAGTACAGAACACCATCCAAGCGGCCTGGACATCCCTGATATCCCCACTCGTTGCCAACCACCCTTGTGGGAACTGCAGTGTATGCTCTTTCACCACCGCCATGAGGGAATTTGTCCATGGCTCATTCCATTGGACACTTAGCAAGTTTTCTAACTGCAACATGGCTAATGTTATTTATGGCATTAAATGTCAATGCAACCTGCTTTATATAGGCATGACATCTAGAAAGGTGTCTGTGAGGATCTGCAAGCAATGCAGTAGGATTAGGAACAAGGTCCTCCCAGTGCCTTTGTGGAACATAGCCACAGGCCTGACTTTGTGTGGTTTGTCCTAGACCACCTAAAGCCAGATGAACATGGTTTCCCCATGGCAAATCGTCTACTGAGATTACAACAAAAATGGATCGAATGGCTGAGGGCTCACGAAGGTGGCCTCAATAATGGGATACAATGGTCTGCACTCTTGACATAACAGAGACGGGCCAACAGCTACGCTAAACTATTGTTGCAGAAATCTGTGTTTGGGCTAGACCCTGTTGGGTGCATCATTACGACTAGAGGGACACACCATTTTACAAGAGCGGCACCCCTCTGTATGGCAGTGTGCCTTGAAGGGATATGACAGTTACGTAACTGCTAGGACAGCAATCCCACAATTTAGTAAACACCAGAAATGTCAGTGGTGTGCCGGCTACCCGTCCAATTAATCTTTTCCACTCCAAGATGGTGGCTAAACCACATCTCCACCGCAGCGCGTGTTGGGAGAAGATCATGTGATTTCATGCACGGCTGCTCATATGACCCATGAGTGTCTCGCAGCAATCATGTGCAGATGGAGAGAGCAGATGCAGAGGGAATGCATCGCTCTGGTCTATCCTCACGACTGGCTGACAATTGGTGAGTAAATGCTGAGCCAACACGCACAGAGCTCCACAAAGTGGAGAGGGTGAGATGGCTTGGGGAAAGAGGGTGTCAGCCCACCCCAATTTGACCATTGGCTCTCCTCTTGCATTTTTCTTCCTGTAGAAACGTAAGCCAGCTAAGGATGCAATTTTGTTTCCACGCACAATGCTGTCACTGAGGTTCAACAACAGTGTGCTAAATTAGGTGTATGTGGTACTCATGAACCTCCTTTTCTTTAAGGAAAGAGACCTTATATCAGCGCTGTGAACCCCCGGAGGCCGTGTAGGATGTTACATACTACATCATGTCTCCTCACAAAGGTCGGTGGGGGCAATGATTGCTTTTCACCTGATTGAGCAAGCACACCATGACTTGTGCGTGAGTAGGACAGTTTATGAGCCCAGTAAAAACAGCACTCACAACTTGCTACTTTGGCTTATATCATCTTACTCCATTCCATTTTGAAGTGGGCACCCGTGGTGTAGCTTGGCGTGCACGGTCCTGGGCATGGTTGCACCTCTAAGGGTGAGTGGTGGTCCGCACTGGACAGTTGATATAGGCACAGGTTGTGTTGGTTTATTTAAATAGTGGATGCTCACTTGTGGGCCCAGCATGCGGAAACAAGCCTGCATGCACATGCACTGTGATGTAGAATACACTTTGTTTTGTCATTTATTTTAATTATATGTAATTCCTTTGTTGGCAAACGTCCCTCTACAAGAAGCTGTGTTCCTTGGCTGAGATGAAGGCAGAGGTTTTTGTGAAAATATCGTGATCTCACAGCCGAAACTCGAGTTGACTGAGACCAATTGACCTACCCCTTTAAATACTTTTTGTCATCTATGAACTGGCGTGCCCGAGGGGTTGATTCTTTCACCACGTGTTTGGAAGTCTTTGGTTTCCCCATTTGGCATTGAGCCGGGACCAAACAGGAGTAGCTACTGTCACCTTCTTTGTTCTTCTTGTGTTCATGTATTTTATCCTGTTTATATGTATTTAGTGCTGTCTAGGTATGACTTGGCATGGGTTATGTAAGTAAAGATACGGTTTGGCAGTATACAGGTTGCATGAACATTTATTGCTTGTCTTATTATTTTGTTATGTGTTGAAATATTTTGATTAAGATTTACAAAGTTTACATTAAATAAATCCTTTTGTAGACTTCCTGTGTGCCAATATATTGATATATTGGATTGGTACGCATGGGACCCTCTCTGTGTTGGTTGTCGATTGATCCCCATTGGTTCCTTGCATTCGGAAAATTCAGATTGGGGTGACCCCATGTTCGTGTTGTTTTCAACGACTGTTCCTGGCAGGAGGTGTGCGCACTCTCGAGGACCTGTAATGTGCCGGTAATTCCAGCGGTCGGCCTGCCAGAAATGGTAATATTGGCACACCAGAATATTCAGCGTTTTAAAGCTGTAAAGTTGTAAAGACCTTCGAAATGTGTTTTATGCCTTTGGAAAAAACACTTATCTGTATTACAAAAACAAAAATCACTTATCAAAACTGATGTGGCCGGCAAATAAATTCAGACAGGATACAATATTTGCAGATGGAATAATGGCGTTTAAAAGGAATGTGTCAGAAAACTGACATTTTAATGAAGTAATTCAAGGCCAGGAGAGCATGCCTATTATATAATGTGTTAAGGATAACTGCATCAGAATAAGTGCACCTCAGAATATGATGATCAGAATTCCTGTTCCTCTGTTTACCATTCACGTTACATTGACTTGTGAACAGAGTTGTGACAACATGTATTCCAAATTAGCCTTACAGCTAAGAGGCATACACACCACCCATTGTACTCCTTAAAAACAGGTAAATGTGCTCTACTAAATGTGAACCAGTGAACATTTGCGAGTCTACCCCCTGCTTCTACCCACATAGCTCCATTGATGTTCATTACCCAGAAGAGCAGTGGCATAGGAAGGAACTCTAATAATAATATTGCTGCCTGACCGCAAGAAGAATTTTAAGGGGTAAACATCTTTTAATAAGCATAAAATATCCCTATTTGCAAAGCTAGTTACTTCTTTACTTGCTGAAAAATCATTTTATTCCATGTAGGGAGTACAATGTTCCCAGAGCCCTGCTTGATATCCTGACACAGGAAGTGAAATGACAAGGCACATAATAAAGCTTTTCCTCACCACAGCCTAGACACAATTCAACAGGTGTCTTATTGACGTTTCCTATGGAGCCCCGTCGGAGAAAATCACATATATTTACCTTTAAGTTAATGGCAGCAATGCTCAGTAGTACACAGATTGAGTTCCTTCTTCTGTAGCTTGGAACCCCTCTTCTCCAATTCACTGTTAAACAAGATACATGGGGATGCTACGGGCACTAAACACAGAGCATATGATTATAATGAAAAGCCTTCAGCTGCTGAGCATAGAAGGAAAAAGAAGGTGCAGTTTCCTAGACTACAACCAGAGCTTTCTATCCTTTAGAAAGCAAGCAACACCTTTCCTTCACTGTACTGTACTACTGAAGTTGCTGATTTGTTCTTCATCCTCAAGGAATGTGCACCTGTGCCCTCCCTGCCGCATCCCTCCCTGATCCTGTGCTAGCCTCCATTACTGGGCCCTGCAAAAAGTGAGATAGCAGCAATTAAACACTCACTGGGATATCTCCCTGAGTGGCACTCAGAAGGAAGCTGGGCAAGCACACATGGACACAGTTTAGAGGGAACATTAATGTTAATGTTAAAGGACATTTGTATTGCACTATCACCACCGAAGTGGTGGCCTGGCACTCTCGTGGATCTGAAAAGGAAAGGGGGTGGGGAGAGTTAGTAAGACTCAGCGAGAAAAGTACAAGAAAGCAGTGATGTGCTGTTGGAAGCACAAGTAAAAATGCATGGCTGCCCAATGAGTATCAGGACTGTGGCTATCCTAGACCTTATCTAATTTGCAATTTGTGAGCATGAGTAGGCATGCAAAAACTCAGTTAACACATAAATATTTGTAGGACAAAAAGTGGGGGTAAAACGTAGAGGACCCTATTATCACCACCACTCTGGATCGCTTTCATGCCCTTGTACAAAAGCCCCTAATTTCGCCTCCTTCCTCCACCTCCATTTAACTATCCTCTGGAGTATGTTAGCTTCCCCATGGCTTCCCATCCCATAACAAATTCACTGGGCGTGCCAGAAAAGAAATCAAGAAATACCTCTTCTGTTTCTAGCATCAGCAGGCTTGCCCCCACTGTAAATAGAAATCGTATTTCTATTTCTAGCACTAGCAGCTTGCTCAAATTCCAACTTCCAATTCTAGCCTGCTCGCACTAGAAATATAAAACCTTTGTTTTCCATTTCCACCATTCCCACCATTCCATCTCGAGTGCACTTGAAACAGAAACATTTGGAACATGCTTCACTGCCATGTGGGGGCTTGGCGGGCCCAGGCAGTGCAGTGTGGTATGCTTTTGGGCCCAGCGTTCAATGGAAGCCTGCCCTCGCTTACGGGCCCTGTCATGGCATACTTTCCAACCCTACAGATTTAGGCAGTAGGCTACTGCTTTGGAAGCAGCCCTACCGCCTACAGATTTCAGTGACGGATCCTACTGCTTTTTACAGTCGCAAGTAATTTATGTGATTCTAAGGCAGGCTCCAGGACAGAGCATGCAACACATTAATTAGTGTGTCTATATAGTGGACTGGTAGGTGATTACTTTGATTGCACTCAGACCAATCCACTGACCTGACAGCTGCGTGACTCTGTCCTGCACTCTTGCCGGGACAACCCTTAGTTGAAGCACCAGTTAAAGCAAGTGGCAGATTGTAACAACATCAAACAGCATCTGCTGACAATTTTGTGTTTGCATTCAGAATTATACATTTTTTACATTTCAACATCTTTCCATGTTGTGCTGTTTGTATGTTTTGTATTTTCCTGTGATGTCATTGTGATGGGAATTATTATTTTTCAAACTTGAAAAATCCTTCATCTTTTTGGTCACAGAATGTTGGCAAGTATGTCATGGGTAAACCTTAAACCTTTTTCGAATTGTGAAGGTTCGAAAGTTTGAGGGACCTTGAACCACCCAAAATGTGGGCGGCTTGAGTTTCCCTCAAAATGATTCACCCATGACTCTGAAAATTAGCAATGAGACCAGTATTATTCCCTTGCCCAAATAGAACCCCTTAGAGATAACGGGAAAACTGCACTATTACTCTTACTAGACCTCTCATCAGCGTTTGATCTAGTTGATCACAAAATCCTATGCAATCATTTAGACTCAGCTGCCCACTTCTCCCAAGAAGCCATCGGCTGGATCGAGTCATTCCTCAGCAACAGATCCATGCGCGTCTTCTCCACCTCTGTCGCGGCTGACCCCGTTCCCATCACATGCAGAGTCCCACAAGGCTCCTGCGTCTCCCCTACTCTGTACAACATGTTCACGAAGCCCCTGTTTGATGATCTAGATGGCCTGGGTATCACCTACACCAATTACGCAGATGATACACAGTTCCTCATCCCGCTGACGGGAGACTACAACCAGGATTTGGCCTTGGTGAACAAGGTGTACCTCATCATCCAGGCATGGATGGCTTTGCACAGTCTATGCCTGAATGATGACAAGACTGAACTCATCTTCCTTGGCTCCACCTCTAACCTAACCAAACTAGACCACAACTACACCAATTTCATCATTGACGGGAACCCGATCAAGGTAGCCAAAGAAGTGAAAACTCTAGGAATATATCTTGACTCCTCCCTAACCTTCCACAAACAGGTTAGCACTATGGCCTCCTCCACAGCCTACACATGTAAGCTTATAAGAGCAGCCAAACCCTTCTTATCCACCCAGAGCTGTATTACACTAGCCAGAGCCCTGGTATTGTCCAAACTGGACTACTGCAATGCCCTCTACGTAGGAGCCAGCAAGCAAATTATCAACAAAATTCAGACGCTACAAAACAATGCTCTCAGAGCAGCGCTTAGCATTCCCAGGAGAGAACACATCTCCAACATCAGGAAATCCCATAACTGGCTCAATACCACAGACAAAATCTTGCTTAAAGTCGCATCACTAACCCACAAATGCCTGAACAACGCTGCCCCACGCTACCTTGCAGACAGAATCTGCAAATACACCCCTAACAGACCCACCAGAACTTCCAACGCAAACCTGCTCATAGTTCCCAGGTTCAAACACACCAAAATGGGCGGCAATAGCTTCCAAGTGAAAGCACCCCAACACTGGAACGCCCTACCTCCCTCCGACAGGACACCCGAAACCTATACACACTTCAGACACAACTATATCCGCTGGAGAAAGAACAAGGACCACTAATTCCACTAACCTCTAACACCACACTGCCGCAATCCTGTAATGTATGCTTATCTGTTATTTATAAAAATTTTGTATTGTATTACACCCATCTGGTAAAACTGTATACACTGTCCTACATTGCCACATTGGAAGATTGTAATGTAATGTATAAGAAACCTGTAACCAAGCTTTGAATAACCATGCTGCTCATGCGCCCTCATACCCTCGGGTCTGGTGCGCAATACAAATGAATAAACTGAAACTTGCCTATTTACATCCTGTCTCTGATACACATCCCCAATGCACAGAAGACTAACACCTTCCAACCTACACTTCCGGAAGAACCTGTAGACCCTACCACTCAAAAATCATCTTGCCAATTCCTGATCGCTCAACTCAACACTGATTCTCCCCCTATGGATCTCCTCGCTGCTACCCCTGCATCCATGCCAGCTCCTCTGCTACTGCTGCACCTTACTTGTACCCCTTAGCTGTGTCCCCTATGAACACTGCTATGCTGCTTCACCGCTAGGCCTGCACCTTACTAAGCCCATACATACATCCAGGGAAAGGAGAGCCATAAATAGGAAGACCAGAAGGCATGGTAAAATGGAAAGCCACGTGACTATGATGGTAATGTAAAATGAAAACTAACCACAGAAAGAAAAGTCAACTGCACCACAGAGGTTCGCATGATTGGTGGTGTGACTCATACATCATGTTGCAAGAAATTGCAGTGAGGAAGAGCCAGAGGGAAAAACAGTGGGGTTGGCTTCCTGCTGCGTTGTGCAATGCCTCGCGATTGTGGTCTCATTAGAAAGCAACATTCTTGCTGTGTACTTATTTATACTTGGGCATGGCATCTGAAATAAAAAGTTGCCTAGACTAGCAAATAAACCTGTTTGCACCATTCCTTACCATACAATAAACAAAAATATGGCATGATGGGTTTCATTCAATTTGGACGTGGTGTGAAAAATATTTGTTTCCACTTTTACACAAGATAAGATGCTTCTGGCAAACCAGAGTCTGCAAGTAAGGGACGGTAACTCAGGGATGGGGATGACGTGGCCAGCAGGGCTGGGTAGGAGAGAGAAGCTTAAGAATAACGCGCCTTCAATAGTTGTTTCTATTCCCGTTATGGCCAGTAAGTTTCCACTAAGGAAAGTAAGTGGGAAGAAAAAAGGGAGACGCAACACTGGATACTGGTAGGATATTGAGCCCAGAGGCGACGGGGAGTAGGAACGAATCCTGCAGGAGGAGTGACGTTTGCTTCTACCTGCAGGCCTTTGGGTGGCAATGTAGCATTACAAAATGATGCCAGCGCTCCCTGATTGGCTGAGCACCAGAGGGTAGACAGGTTATGGCCTGAGCGGGCACGGCCCACCCACAATCTGTAAATGCCCACCCAGCAACTAGATTAGCTTCATGCCCCATTTGTTAGACAATCCTGGCTAGGCCTCTGCTGAGGACTGTAGCCTCCAAGGGACGAAACGAAACCGCACAGGAGCAGCAGCCGCAGCTTCGTTCCCTCAGGAGCGAAGACAGCAATGGCGCAACCACCCATTCCTAAAATCAGGACTAAACAGGAGGCTCATTTGGGGGATGGGACGTGTTTGGTCAAGGCAGGATCGTTAGGCTGGGAATAATTACGAACATGCTTGATGTTACTGGTTGATCATATGGAAGGTTCTGGGTAGAAAGCAGAAGAAAAGACGTTGTGACATTTTTTTAAAGACTGTAAAATTTGGCATTTGTTAACTTGGGGTGCAACGAGAGAAGAGACAACGTACCTGGTACTAGAGAGGGCAGGTAAGCCTAAGAAGAAAGGGAGGATAGGGAAGAGAGATTGAACAAGGGAACGATAAAAGCAAGGGAAGGGTAAAAGGCGCCAATCACTAGAAAGAAGGACAAGGTTGGCAGAGAGCAGCAGGGAAACAGGAGGAGGCAATGCATTTTTGGGAAGAATGGGTTTGTGTGGGGGGCGGGGTGACAAGAAAATAATTGTAATAAAATTAGCCAAAGGATTTTTAGTCTGTAAGGCAATATGCCATGGTTGTGTGATGTGTCATCAGGTACTGCCTTGAAATAAAGCGGTCTTCCATCAAAATGTAAACAAACGTCATGTCATTAAGGTTCACCCTAAAAAAAGGTGGGGCCTGCACTAGTGTCTGCCTCTACTGGGATGAAAATCTAGAAGAAAGAACACCTGTGGGAGACACGTGTTTATCGTGACTCCAACCAAACATCTATTCTGTCCTCAATGGTTTAATGAACACAACATAAATGTTTTATTATGTAAAATGTTTAAAAGAACTCAATAGCACCAAATAACAGTCTTCAGTCCACTCTCGGTGGACTATTTATCACAAAAATGAGTAAAAGTGACTCATAAAAGCTCAAAACAGCGATATTACACTCATGACTAACAGTACTTCTAACACTAAATTCACTATTTTAATTACACAGACATAAGTCTGGACTTGTCCCCTAAATGCCTTTCCTCTGGCCATGTACAATATTCACACTCTACTTCAGTGTTTTTTTCTGGCCAAAAGACATCAGCAACCACATCATCTATACTAATTTGTTTACCTGCAGGGGTAGCTATTTGGACTGGATACTGTTAGTTGGAGCTATTGAGTTCCTTTAAACATTTTACATAATAAAAACATTTATTTTGTGTACATTGAACCATTGAGCACAGCAATGTTCCTGCAGGAAGAATATGTTTTGAATGGAGTGTGACTGAGCTAGAAAGATGCTGAGAGATGTTTGTTTGGAGTCACGATAAACACATGACATGTCTCCCACCGGTGTTCTTTCTTCTATCATTAAGGTTCATACATCCCAACTGACCACAAGAAACAGCGGTGCACCTTTAGCCAAAGGGATAGTGCAATTACTCATGGAATGATTCCTGCATGGGCTCTGTGAAGGTTTGGGCGCAGGGGGGGTGAGGCGGGGGACAAGACACAACTGCAGTCCAGTTGTTGGCAAGGAGGAGTTCCTAGTGGACTGATGGTGGAGATTCGGTCAGGAGGACAGGCGAAGAACAGAGAGCTCAGAGATATGCAATGAGCTTGAAGCAAGCAAGAGATTTGGCAAGTTTTTGGTGACAAGAGGAGCATAGGTGAAGGAGGGTTAAGGACCAGATTCCTAAGCGCAGAATGGAAGTGTTGCACGTATTAGATGGTCTCAGTGTAAGGGGAGGGAAACAACTTAGGTCAGCGGGAATGTTGGGTAGTCTGAGAAGTAGGCAAGCAGAAAGTAATGAAAACGAGCAGCCGAGTAGGGAAGACATACATGTAAACAGAGGAAAGAATAGGACTATTTTGAGTAAGGACGAAAGAGTTGGCTGAGCATTGGTAAATATTGGGATAGTAAGCAAATGGCAAATCATTGGCACTGGTGGGTATTATTGGACCCTGTGGGCAGACATTGACCAACAAAGGGCTCTGAAGGGGGCAGAGAGCAGAGAAAGGATGATGGCGAGAGGAGAGGATAGAGGGTTGGCTGGGTTTGGCCACAGCATGCTTTGAGGGACAGAAATAAGACACTGGAAGGAGGGAGATTGTGGTGACTGACAGGCTGGTGTGAAAGACAGCAAATCAGTGCGTAATGATATGCTGAAGGAAGGTTCAATAAAACAAGCATTATCAATGCCAACAGTTTGAGCTTTTGTGTGGGCATGGGAAATGCACTAACCAAGCACTGCTGTAGTGGTATTAACTGCCCATTGATGGTAGCTGGTGCAAAATGATGCAAACATCTAATAGCAGTGCCGGGCAAATGCCTAATACTTATACACAAGTCAAAACTGTTGGCTTTACCAATGCTTGTTTTTAATCGGACTTCAGTGAAGGACATGCATAATGCTTATAAATGGAGTGGCTGGTGGCAGACCTGGTTAAGACATTTTTATTACACCAGTAGCGTGTTTACAGCTTCAATTAAGTCGTTAACTCTCAGAGGACCACTTTCAAAAAACACTGGCAGGCACTTGAGTGCAAAGTTTGATGGTTAGGCTTAATTAAAGTGAGCTCAAAGAGCCCATGGGGGGGTGTTTTGGGCGGAGAGGGGCATGATCTGGGTAGGAATGGCCATAGAGATTTGCATAGCCATGTACAGTCAATTGGTGAGCAAATAACGAAACAACACGTACAAACTGTGTGTCCCGCTTCATATGCCATTTCTCCCTATCGCTACTCTAATGCAATAATTTCAGTTTATAGGTGGTGCAAGTGCCACCTAATAGCCATAACTAAACAGGGCTAATGGCAAGTGCAGCACAGAGGGAGCAGAGCGTAGAGGTTTGTCTTTTTGCAGTTTTTACCAGTGCGGATCGAGAAGGAAATGTGGCAACAAGTAATTTGACTAAAGAGTGTTGTGTAGCAAGTCAACAACGGACCTTTGCTTTGTTAATACTATCAAGAGAATTTGAGTTTAGTTATTTAATATAAATACTCAGTTTTGCGCACAACACATTTCATTTATGGACAAGTGCCACCGTCGCACACTCTAGTTCACAGCAGTCAAGGATTAGTAGGCTAGTTCCGAATGCACGCAGACCAGCTAAAACCATGACTACCTCAAGGACTGTAGAAGCTACAATTGATGGCATTGCAGCTCTCGAAAGAGTATTTGGCAGCATCAACAAAAGGACCTTGGAGACCATCAAGGAGGGCATTTTGGAAAGGTTCAGATGTTTAAAGAGCAGGGGAAAGCAGAAAACAGAAGTGCCAAAATATCATCCGTTTTTTGGTGCATTTGATCAAAAATGATTTGGTACTGCCCACGATTAATGCTTAATTGCTCGCCATTACTATCTATGCGCATCAAAGTGGGGCTAAGAGTCTTCTGCAGAGCTATAGGACATAGAATGCCTGAGGGTGGGCAAGGTGAAGGGGCACGAGAACTGCCCCAAATCAGTTCTTGATGTAGTTTTTGAGGGAGCTGGATTTGTTTTTTGATTTTTATTGTGTTCTTGCATATTTAATATAGTGTCTTTAGACAAATGTTTGCATTGCTGTTTTTCATGTTACTTCTGATTCAAGAGTAATATAAAATGGGAGCTTTAGGGAGGGGGGTGAACTAGGAACCAAAAGTGGCCACAGAAATGTTTTTCAAATTGGCCCCATATGACACTTTGTGAGCAAGGCAAACCTCTCAAAATTGAGTTTGGTGGGGTTCTTCTGCAAGAAAATTTGGAAAACTGTTTCCAATTAGTGCATTTAAAGCACATTCGTCCCAATATAGGGATTGCCAGATAGTTAAACATAACAAAACGTGGACATGCAACATTACTTAATAGTGAGGACCAACATACTGCAAAGTTTATAACAAATTATTTACTTCAAAGGGATGTGAGGAATTAAGGGAGGTGGAAAGAAGGGGATTAGGTGACTGGAAAAGGAGCAGAAAACTAGAGAGTGGGTTCAGAGTCTCACCAGAGAATCTCCAGAATTCTCCGTAGGAAGTCCAGCACTTACTTTAGTCTTTTCGGAAGTACCTTTGTTTGAGCACTGTGAGGGGCCAGCAATGATAAGGTGGACAACATTTTGATGATTTCTCAAAACATGCCATTTTATTAAATCATAAAAGTTATTAGAAGCCTCACTATCCCTACTCTGACGAGGATTTCCTTGCCTAACAAAACTAAAGGGAAAACACTCTAACACAGGGTGTCTGGCCGGCCCTCACATGATACATCAAATATAAAGAACATACATTGCAATTTAAATAACATCAACACTGGTATTGACAGTTTCTTGATAACCTCTCAATAACCTGGGTGAGTTCCCTTCCCCAGGATTCAAAGTGAATTCAGCTCCAATGAGCAACAGAAAGAAACAAGGAAATCCATGTAGGTAATTTAGTCTTAAATCAATTCTTGATGTTTCAATGTCAATGTAAAGTTTTATCAACCAAAGTTCCAACAATAGCAAAGCTTTTCTTCTTGGTGAAATAAGGACTTTCCACTTCCTCAAAATAGCATCAATGTTATTCCCAGCCACAATGTTTTGCCACCACTTCCAGTTATCCAAGAAGACTTGCAACAGTTCAAAAGAAATATAACTTCTGTAAATGTTATTGAAACACAGGTCTTGGTTAACAGTTATTATGTCTCGATTCACAAGATTAGGATTCATAGTAGGTCACAAGATTAGGATTAATAGTAGGTATCTTTATCAGGATGACTTCACAGTGCTACTGCTCCTACTTCAACAACTTCACTTCTACTAAATTATATTATAAGAACTTTCTCCTTGGCCTCGTAGTATTCCACTTCACTTGTAACGCTGAAGTCTTGCATCTATTGACACCAGATATACCACCACAGCTCCAGGACTTTGTGACCCAAACAGGTTATGGTTCTGACAAGATTTACTTTGAGGTATTTCAACGCCGTCAAATAGTCAAGACACTCTTCCTCTGAATATCTCTCATGATAGGGGCATCCCCTTTCCCTCTTTTGTCTGACTGCCACAACATCAACCTAGGTTTGCCTTTAGGACCGACTTCTCTCTTTCTGTTACTGTCTTTGGCAATATAGGTTGTGTCAACTTCAAATAATATTTATATTCAGCAAGTTTCCCTTACCCAAATTTTCCTTCATCTCTCTGCCAACAGTTAGCCAAAATAATTGCCCAGAAACCTTGGTGGCACTCTCTTGGGTTCAGGTAATACTAGCACACTTGTATCTTAGGCAAGCTTAAATTTCTATTGGGCTCACAGCATTGGTTTCTGGCTTTGAGAAAGGCTGCTTTCAGTCTTAATAGGGGAATACTCTTAGCTTGGGCAATCCTTGCTCTTCTCCAACTGCAGATACAATGTTTAAACACTAATTTTTTTCGAGGAATTGTTGTTCGCCTGAATAAAGATTAAAAGTTCACTCTTCCCTTGAAAAGTGAAAGTAGGCTCACACAACTACTTCTTCATAAGTTTTACACGTTTTAAATGTTCAACAGTGGTTTTCCATAGCGTTTGCTCTTCACGCGAGTGAAAGAGAAAATACCTGATCACACACGAGTGCTACATCTCGAATTGTCCCATTGTTAATAACACAACAACCAACTTCAGCTCGCTTCTGCTTATATGCAAATTAATAAGGTGGATACCTTTGCCGGCAGTGCACACACAATGAATCAGAATGCCAGGTTTGCCTCACTGGCTTCTGTGATCCTTTTCCACAGCTTGCACAACTTTTACCGCTTCTGGTTTCACTTGGGACCCACACCTATTGTCGTTGAAGATATCCCTGGTCTGGCCACTTGATTAAGGAGCCCCTCTCGCTCCTGAGACACACAGCGTTACCACAACTCCTCATCTCGGTCTCCAACATGCTTCTTGCATAGCAACCTCTGCAATTAGGCTCACATGGGGAAAGGCAGCCTTCATGCACGCCTTCTGCTGCGCAGCCTCTACATCTCAGAGTTTGAGGGGACAGGACCCTCTCCCAACAAGCGGGTGAAATCAGCTGCATCAACATTACAGCATCCTTAGGGTCTCCCATTTCTGCCAGAATTTCCACCACAGTGCCTTCTTCTTTCTGCCTCTGCTACTACTGCACACACTCCAGTCATAGTTACAGCTCCTTCCTATTGCCTGCACCTGAGGGGGCCTTTGATGACTCTGAGGTTCCTTGAGGTGTTGGCTCTTAGGCTTAATTGACTGACTACTACTACAGCCTGACTCTTCAGTGCTCTTCCTTATCCCAGTACTTATGGGATTATGGAACTTGTAGTCCCCAACAACAAAGTTAGGTCTTTTTAGTAACTTCTTAGTTTTAAGGGTACATTTATTTCCCTTAGAGTCATTTAAGGATGAACCTTTAGAATGTGTTGTTACAGAGGGAAGACAATCTATTTAGAGTAACATTTTTACATTTCCTTCCATTATGCCTTTAGGAGTAAGGACAGGTTGTATCCTGAAGTACCTTACAAAGTCTTTCTGTTGTTAAGGTATGTTCAGGTTGTAAGGTATTTGTGTCCAAAACTTAAGATAAATCATAATGACAATAAGCCATTATCTGGAAACTTAAAGAGGTTCTTCCTTTTAAGGACAAATACTGTGTCTCATCCCACGGGATCTCCTCACCACCGTGGGCCCTGTCTCCACCCAGGTAATCCTCCCGCAGTACACCACCCCCAAGGTCAGGATCAAGAAGCACCTGCCTTTCCCTGGCCAGAGGAGGAGACCTTAGGCAGGCTTTCATTGAGGGTTCCGTAGTATTCATCACAGCCTCTTGTCCTGGGAGTATAGCTCAGCAGCAATGTGCTCGCCTTAGAAGCAAGACGATACGAAGCAACACAGGTTTGATATCCAAGTCCGTGCTTAGAAACCTCTGGGTAGTTAAGCGCGTTATAAATATGCAACTAAGGCATACTCCTGCAACAGCGCCTCAATGCCTCCGGGCTGTGTGAGTGCTTTAAAAATGCAAAAAGAAAAAAAAAGAAAAAAAAATCTTGTGAACAAGGGAGAAGATGCAGGCACAAAGGGGGGCGGCGAGGACCAATTGTCATACTGCGGTCAGTGGAAGGTGATGCCTTTCCAAGTGGAAGCTCTGAAAGGATATCATAAAAAGAAAAAAAAAAAAAATGGTGGGATCTGCAACATTAAGGAATGGTGAGGGTTTGAAGAGGAGTCTGGTGTTGGTAGCTTTGCAGAAATATTTCCAGACACTAGTTCTGGATCCTCAGTAATATTAAACATATTCCTTTGGGATTAGGGTGGCTGTATTAGGTCCACAATTAGATTTGGGTGAATGAGATCATGGCTTTTTGTTGATGAAAATCAAGGTAGCTATTGTGGCAAGTTAACAAGGGGGGTCCTGGGAGTCCCTCTGCCAGACATTAGTCCTGGTTACGAGAGACTTACCCAGAGTCTTTAGCTCACTATCTTTCACAGAGAAGAAATATCCTAAACATATCAGTCTTTGTCCTGCCCTGGGGCAGTCCAGCACGTGTCTGGGGATGCTGTTGGTACTCTTGTTCAGAGGAGAATTGCCCAGCATTTCGGTGCTGGACTGCCCCAGGGCAGGACAAAGACTGATATGTTTGGGATATGTCTTCTCTGTGAAAGATAGTGAGCTAAAGACTCTGGGTAAGTCTCTCGTAACCAGGACTAATGTCTGGCAGAGAGACTCCCAGGACCCCCTTGTCAATTTGCATATTCAAGTAACTTTGGGTCTCACCCTAAGTTACTAGGGGAATCCAGACGTGGACCCCTTGCTCACTATTCTTAAAGAGGCACAGCTCCTCCCTACTGATGAGGTCCAACCAGACCGAAACACGTGTCTGGGGATGCTGTTGGTACTGTTGTTCAGAGGAGAATTGCCTAGCATTTCGGTGCTGGACTGCCCCAGAGCAGGACAAAGACTGATATGTTTGGGATATGTCTTCTCTGTGAAAGATAGTGAGCTAAAGACTCTGGGTAAGTCTCTCGTAACCAGGACTAATGTCTGGCAGAGAGACTCCCAGGACCCCCCTTGTCAATTAGCTATTGTGGCAAGGCCTTGTCACGTGGGAATGGAAACCCTCTCAGCCGGGGGTGGAAGGTCTACCATTGACCAATCCAGAGCCAGTCCATCCCCTGAAGAGGACGATGGCAATTGAGATGCCCCCAGTTCCTAACCCCACTCCTTGTGCCAGTATGATGTTATACAGTCCACATTTGTCTCACACCATGCCTCCTACACAATATGCTTGCCGGACTCTCTCTATAGAGTCACTGAAACAATCAGCAACCGAGATCACCAGCATCAGAGAGAGTAAGAAACCCTCCAGCGACACCCACTCTTCAAACATTGTTAGAGGCCTGGACCAGAGTCAGCAGCAGCAACCCGCCTGCACCTAGCGCTACCAAATTCCAGCCAGGGAGGAACAGAGGCAGCAGAGAACAAGGACGCCAGCAAAGGAGCCACTATCCGTTGGTGAGTGAAGCTGCACAACACTCCCTGATGCCGCCACTGGCGGTGTGTTCCTAGACCACATTGGACAATATAGAAGGGATTTGACCTGCAAAAAGACCGAAATTACTTATGGGGATCCAAGAACCTATTCCCCTAACACAAACATGGACAATCTGATACCCAATCCATGATTGCTACTCCACGGTGAGACCACCCAGAGAAACTGGGCAGGGCTTAGTCCCCTATTTAACATTTTCACTAATTTTACCTACCCCCGGATTGGGAAAGCTCAGGTGGATTGGACAAGGAGAGCAGATCAATCAAAGAAGAAGGGGGAAATAAAAAGGACAGGTAGTTGTGGGTTGTTTAGGTGAAGTCAGAGGAGGTGGAGGTGGCAGACCAATATACCAGCAAGAGAAAGGAAGGAACAGTGGAGTGTGGAGATGATTTCTGGAGAAGGTGAGGTATTAGTGACTACAAGTGGTACTGCGTTGTGAGTATTTTAATTTTATTTTTGTATTAGATATTTGTAAGGTGCCTATACAACAAATGGTGTTTCACCGTGCCACAAGAAAAAAAAGGGTGTACAAGGGAGAAAGATGACAATAACAGTCCTACTAGGCCTTGTGACATTCAGATCGTACAAGTGCAGTAACAAGAAGTGCGAGGGAGTGGGGGGGAGTGCCAGTCTGCGTAAAATGCGAAGTGCTAGGATGGGAAAGATTGCCCATGAATTGATCAAATCCAAAATGTCTGAGGGAGAAAAAAACAAAAGTAATTTAAACGAAAATTACTTTTGGTTTTGCCTTCTGCAGACATTTCTGTCAACCCGCATCCCCCCACACCCATACTTACTTTTTGGCGAAACACTTTTGCCGTGTGCCGCCAACTCCTTCAATCCTCTGCGATACCGGTTCCCTTCACTTACATCCATGGGAACCGGCGCTGCAGGGTACTTTGTTTTTTTTTTTAGTGTGTTTGTCCCCCCGCTTTCCTTTTTATGGAAGCGGGGGAATGTCAACTCTCCCGCTCCCCTTGATGGACATTATGGGAATTTGTTTGTTTTTTTGCGCTGAATTCAGCATTTTTGTCTTTTTTTTTTCTCCCGTTTATATCTATGGATACCGGTGGGAAAGGAAGTGCAGGTTAAAGAGCAAACAGTGCAAGTAAAAATGGAGGGGTGGGGAAGAGGGCCACAGGGGCTAGTCAAGTGCTTAGGGGAGGCTACGAGGGCAAGTGCCAGGGATTGCATGGGGTGCAGGTGGTGAGGGTCCACATGCTACGTGTGAGGAGGGGGTTGGACTGGGCATGGTGGGGTATGGTGCCCGGTAGAACTCAGAGGGAATCAGGCAGCGAGTCACTGCAGCAGACAGGGGTGTTAGCAGGGGAGGGGGAGAGGGAAGGAGGAAGAGAAAAGGGGGGGACTTGAGGCACCTACGGAATTTAAGGAGATCCAGCTCAATTCTGAGAGGGGCAGGGAGACCATTCTAGAGGGCAGCTCCTGCGGAGGAGAGCAATCTAGCCCCACTCTCTGCTTAGCGAAGAATCTGATCAGCAGAGAGTTGGAGCTAGAAGACCGAAGGGATCTAGTAGGGAGGTATTTAGGGAGAGAGAGTTGGATGTAGCTGGGTCCCAGGCCCAGAAAGCCTGTGGTTGATGCATAGGGTCTTGAACTTAATCCTAGCAGCAACCGGGAGCCAGTGGAGGGATGCAGGCCCTGAGCCTGAGGCCAAGGATAAGTCTTGCAGTGTGAAGTGTGGTGACATTGAGATAGTGTAAGGAGTGACTGAGAAGTGAATGAAACTGAGGGAAAGGGGTGTGACTGAGTAGCAGGTGTACAGAGTTGGAGTAGTTGGAGTGTGCATTAGGGAGTAGTAGTGTGGAGAAGGGATTAGAAGTGGTGACTTGGAAGTAGTAGTGCAGAGGTATGAGTATTAGGTTGGAGTGTATGGAGGGAGTATTACCTAGGCATAGATGGAGTGAGAGACATCAGTAAGACAATGGAGTAGAGGGCGGTGAGAAGAGTGGAGGGTGAAGTTGAAGAAAGAGTGTAACAAGAGATCAGGAGAGATAGAGGAGTGAGTTAGCTGGTAGAAGAAGGACTGACTCCAACAGGGCGCCTGTAAGGCACATCTCTTGATCCCTGTAGAACACTAGCAACTGGATATAGTGGTGACAGATAGGAAGTCCCTTAGGGAGTTTAGTTAGAGAAGGCACTTTGACTTCCGCTTCTCCTATACAGTACAAGGCAGATTTAGTAGTAGAGGTTAATCTACATATCTACTGACCTGGGATTAGGGAGACCTGGCTTAGGGAGGAGGTGCTAAAAAAGACAAGAGAGAGTGTGGGCAACTCTGTGGCCCACTACAATTACAATAACAATCTTTGAACTGTCTCTAAGGCTTGGAGTGATTCTTCTACGACCTGTGAAATTGGGTTAATAAGAGACCAAAGTTGGAGTAGCAAAGGGGTTTGGTTTCAGTTTGATGATAATTACGTTTCTTTTTTTTATCAGTGCAACTGAGTACCCTGAGGGAAAGGAAAATATGAGCCCTGGATCTGTGTTCACATGAAGTGAAGTGAAGTTGACATCCATTCAGAGAAGAGGCCTGATTGAAAACAGTTGAGTTTTGAGAAAGAGGATGTAATATTGTCCGGAAGGGAAATGATGCACACGAAATATGCCCATGATGACTTAATTGGCTTTGATAAGAGAGCATTCTTAGATGCTGTTGATACATGTGAGTGAAAGGAACCCAAAAGGCCTAGGATTGATTAAAGCTGTCAAGAGGGCACACAAAGCTAAAACGAGGAGGTGGCCGACACTACCACTGTTCTGGTTAACCTGTATTGTCAGGATGAAGTTTCCCTGTTTTGTGGGGAAGGATTAAAAAAATGATATCTAACCTATTGAATGCCTTAATGACACGTAGATATAAGTATTGGGGAGAAAGGTCAGAAATAACACCAGGAGACGTTTTTGTTGGTTGTTAAACAGTATATGTAATTGAGGGAGGAGTTCAGTTTTGCCCTTTGGGCAACTTATGCAAAACTAAAAAGTGATGGACAGAAGACTTTGAACCAAATGTAACCAATGGCATTGCTCTGGGCAATCCTCCAAACCATTGTTTAACATAAGAAAACACATTTTAAGCAATTCAGTCTTGGTTCCACCCCAAAAGGACAATGCAGAAATGCTAGATTTCATCCCTTCTCTGCGAGACCACAAGCAACCCTAGACACGGTTTAGCCTCTTTGGGTGTGATCAGAAATGTACTTAAGGCATAGCAAGCACTGGACCCACGTCTGGGCCTACTTGTCCCAATTATCCTGACATTACAGTGACATAAATAAGCTCTTCAATTTTTACATAAGTCATCCCAACTGGCTGTTAACTTGGAATGCAAGAACCTTTAGGGTGCACAAAAGTTATTTAAATGTGATGTTGGAAGTGAAGGGGTGGGGAACGTTGGGCCAGAATAGGTGTGTAAGTTTGATCAGTGGGAGAGTGGTTTCAAAGGTAATGAGAGAGAGTTGTTAATGTTCGTGTATGGTAGGAGTTGGCCTATGGATTTAATATATAAGTCGTATTTTAGGCCATTTTTAGTGCGTACGACAATGGCACAAATTATGTGGAATTTGTAAACCTGCGAAAACTTCCATTACATCCAACCTTTTATCAAGCAACAAACATTTTGTTGTCTGATGTGTGCCCTAGACGTAGAAGAGCCTTGGGGAAGGTAGTGTGGGAGATGTGTTTTCTTACTGGCCTGGCTGATCGGGCAGCATGGGGATCCTGGGGAGGGACTGCTGACCGTCTCCCACAGCTACTGGCGGATATCAAATCAGGGAGCCTCTGCGTTGTAGTTGGTTTCTAGCCGAGTCCCTCGGTGGCCTACTCAGGCGGTACCGTTTCCTCCGCTGATGTGGTTTCCTTCCCCACCCGTTCCTGTCTCAGGAAAATAGTCCTCACGCAGATACATGGTTGTTGCCAGCAGAGTATATTAGTAATAGTGCACCCACAAGATATCACTGGCTGCGACAGGAGTCAGAAGCGCAATGGTGAACAGAGGGGTGATGATATGCTGCATGTCCAGGTATCACAGGGCTGAGGGCTGTAGGGAATATAGAGTGGGGCAGCAGAGTCCAGCTCAGCAGCGTGCTTTGCCAGAGTCAGTGGGTGGTTGGCAGGTGAAGACCCCAAGCCTTGTTGTAGTCACCTTCTTATACTGTCAGAAGTACGCCCCCAGCACCCCAGGCAAACAGCTTTCCCACGATGAAAAGCAGATACAGGGAGTGGCAGGAGGATGACAGGACCCTGTCATATCTTCTGATCACGCGTTGTAAACTGCGTAAAAAAAGGGCTCGGTGGAAAAGGGATACCAGGGATTGTTCTCCAAGAGCAGGAGGTGTAAGGAACAAACAGGTCTCTTCTCTTTCTGGGGTCATGAGACAAGGGGCTTGGTGAAGAAAGAATAACAGACATTCTTCTACAAGTGCGTGGGGTGTACTGAACAAACAGGTCCCTTCCCCTTCTGGGGTCATGAGACAAGGGGCTTGGTGAAGAAAGAATAACAGACATTCTCCTACAAGGGCGTGGGGTGTACTGAACAAACAGGTCCCTTCCCCTTCTGGGGTCATGAGACAAGGGGCTTGGTGAAGAAAGAATAACAGACATTCTCCTACAAGGGCGTGGGGTGTACTGAACAAACAGGTCCCTTCCCCTTCTGGGGTCATGAGACAAGGGGCTTGGTGAAGAAAGAATAACAGGAATCCTCCTCCAAGGTAAGGAGGTGCAATGCACAAACATGTCCCTTCCCCTTCTGGGAGAAAGACATCCTGGCAGCTGTTTGGGAGCAATAAACAGTGACCCAATGGCCCTGAAGCTGGCCAGGTGGGTGCAGCGGCAGAGTGCGCGCGGGCTGGCATGGGGACAGAGGAGAGGGGAACGCATTGCACATAAGTGTCTATAGTGTAATATCACAGTACACAGTTACATGTTTATAGTAATACAGCAAACCGGTGGCACGGGACTACAGCTTAGTGCCATTCATTTACAGTGAGCTATCCAAAAGTATGGTGTCCCTCAAGTGTCTATAGTGTAATATCACATTACACTGTTGCATGGTCATAGTAATACAGCAAACCGGTGGCTCGGGATACAGTTAAGTGCCATACAGTTACAGTGAGCGATCCAATGGCACAGTCTGCAGGTTTTGGGAGGCACGCATGATACGGTAGTGCAGCAATGTCCGCACACAGTTCATATTTGTTGCTCCTGCAGTGCGGTGTCGAAAGGCACAGAGCCGTGGTAACATTTGTGCACAGTGAAGTTGTGATTTCTGCCTGTGACCGTTTCTTGTGGTTTGTGCACAGTGCAGCAGTCCCAGTTTGTGCAGCGCAGGAGCGGGTGGGTTCAGTAATACCAACCGGTCTAGGTGTGGGAATTTCACGACCACAGTAGAGCATACTCCTTCCCCCTGCACCTTTGCCCGGAATTGTAGAGGTTGCAGTGTGAGCAATTGTCATCTGTCAACGGTGTAGAAGACTGCCATTTTTGGTTTTGATTAATTAATGAAATAATGCAGGTAATTACATCCCAGAAAGGGGGATCGGCTAACCAGATCTCCCTTTCATACGCTCCATACCAAAAGCATAGTGTACAACTGTGCCCTGCTGAATCAGTAGCCTGATTTGAAACACCTTCTCTACAGTGACACAGAGGAAGTTCCGGTCACAGGTGCCCTCTTGCTGGCTTCAGTGACAGCCAAGTCCCTGCAGCACAGGGTCTGCATTTAAGATATGTCCCTTTGCTCTAAACACTACATAAATATTAGAGTTGCTATTCTGGTGGCACAATACATTTTAAATTTAAGCCAGACCAGAGTTTGATGTATGGTGGCTATCACCTCTCATAATTATCCAAGCCATATCAATTTGTTTTTGCATATGTGTCTGCCTTATGAACACAGCTCAGTTGCAGAAGGGTTATGTGTATTCCTCCCATCCTGGCTGTCTCAGATGATCGCCCGGGTTACTGCCTATCTTGGATCCATTATGAGGGCAGGTATCACCCTCTCCAGTGAGTCAGCCACTCCACAGGATGGGAACATACTTCCTTATACCCTTCTTGAAAGGATTAGCCTCATACCAAAAGGGCCCTTGATTCTATTGAAGAGGGAAAAGGGTGTGGTTAGTGTAAACAGAGCTAGCTCAGACCAGCTCAGGAAGATTCCACCATCTTATTTTTTCTCTACCTCTCTTCTTTCCTGTCCCCTTCTCTTCCTTTAGCACAAAGCACTTTAGGTGTGTTGTCAAAAGGCAAAGCCCCTTAAAGCAGGCTTGTTTTTGTCAAATCACCTCTACACTTTTTCCTTCAAAAGAAGGTGTCTCCCACTCTGTCTTTGAATTTTCTCTGGACTTCAAAACCCAAAGAATATTTCATCTGGAAGCTGTTGGGAGAGCAGTCCTTTCCAAAGTCCTCCAGTTGTGAAGACAGGCAGTCCAAGGTAGAGGGAATTTATGTCCCCTAACCATCCCCAGGAAACATTGTAGGTGTCCTGCTGCTGGAGCAAGATATGCCTCTTGCCTGCCACACTGGTAGTCATGACCTCACTGTACTGAAGGACTCCTGCAGGTGTGTGCCAGCCACCCCCTTGTTTGGGAACCTGAGAACAAGGTATCTTGTCCGTGAGAACCTGAAGTAGGACTCACAGCTCTTGAGAGCCATGACAGACAGGATTCCTGCACTTTGGCTGTTGAACTACTGCGCGCCACGATTCAAGTGCATTTGTCTCTGTTTGAACCAACAGGGCTCCCGGGAGCTGCCCTTTACATTCGCCAACCTTTGAAAAGAAGTACTGCACATTAGAACAAGTTTGCCGATGCACTGCGCCAACTGATGCATGTTGATGCCTCGACTCACACAAAGAAGCATTGCTGAACCTGTACTGCTTGAACTGCTGTGAACGAGTCGATGATCAAACCGACCCTGGTGTTCTTACCAAACATTGTGCATCCTGGCATCAGCCTGTCGGCCGTCGAACCTCGACCAAAGAACTGAACCTAGTGATCTCCATGACACCCATCGCTCGACTAACATTTTGAACCACAGAACCATTTTGAACCACAGTAGCCTTCCGTTTAACCCCAACTCGATATTTGCTCCCCATCTGGACTACCACGGCTGCCACATTCAGGCCTGATTCAAACTGCTAGCACAGTGCAGAGAAGCCTGGTTCGTTGTTGTTGAACCGCCAAGACAGTGTAAAGGTATTTTTGCCTGATAACTGCCTCCTGGTCCAAAGAGACTGGCTAGGTCACTTTTATCCCTTTTACTACAAGAAGATGAAAAGGCTGCGGTGTTGAGCGATGCAGGTGCACAGGAGAAGCTGGTCTATTACACATACCACGCTTCACTACGTCCACGCTTCTGTGCCTAAGAACCGAGGTACGGACCCTCTGTAAAGCCCTCAAAGGACAAGGCTGCGGTGTTGAGTGACACAGGTGCACAGGAGGTGCTGCCCGATTATACGTAGCACGCTTCACTACGTCCACGCTTCCGTGCCTATGTTATGTTAATAGCACTTTTAGAGCGCACAGTCGCCCAAGAGCATCATGGCGCTGGAGAGAGGCGGAGGCAGTATCCTGAAGCTGAATAATTAACCAAACAGATGCGTTTTCATTGATTTTCTAAAAGCCAAATGATCAGAGAGTTTTCATGGCCAGCGGGAGACTGGTCCACAGCTGTGCCGAAGCGACCAAAAAACCCAGACCTCCGATGCAAGCATGTCGAAAGGGCGGGACTACAAGCAGACTAGCAGCAGCCGATCTTAGAGGCCGAGTGGGACAGTAACAATTGAACTTGTCGCAGAGATACTCCACCCCTTGGTCATGCAAAGCGCGATGCACCAAGCAAAGGGCCTTGAATGCAATGCGCTGTTCGACAGGCAGCCAATGGAGCGAGCGCAGACCGGGGAAATATGAGCTCCGTAAGGGGAGCCAGTTGCTACTCGGGCAGCCATATTCTGAAAATGCTGAAGCCGCTGGACTAAGCCCTTAGGTTGGGCCAAATATACAGTGTTACAATAGTCCAGCCGATTTAGCGCTAAGGCTGCCACTACCGGAGGGCAAAGGTGAGAAGGAATTAACGGCAAGACCTTCTTAAGAATTTTTATAAGAACCGAGCTACGGAACCTCTGCGGCAAAGCCCTCAAAAGACAAGACAATTGTGTTGAGCAACGCAGGTGTTTGGCGGCGATGGGGTAGCGGCGTAGACAATGAGTGCAGACAACCTCACCCTCCTGTCTGTGGCTTCAAGGTAAGAAGGTGCGGGGAGAGTTAGCTTGCTACACTCCACCCAAACCCCCTGACCTGTTTCCCCTTCTCACTCTTGAACACGCATTGTTTCCCCCGCGACCGGTCCTCGCACACCCCACTTATTTGTGCTCCCTCACACCTTAGGTCGCATGCGTTCCCTCGCAGTTTAGGCCAAGTGCGCTCCATCGCAACTTAGACCTTGTGCACTCCCTCGCTACTCTAGGCCGCATGTGCCTCCTCGCAACTTAAGCTACGGGTGCACTCTCACAACCTAAGCTGCATGCGCTCCCTTGCAATTTATGGCCATGTGCGCTCTCTCGCAATTTAGGCCACGTATGCTTCCTCACAATTTAGGCCATAGGTGCCCCCTCGTAACTTAGGACATGTGCGCTCCCCTGTAACTCAGGACATGTGCGTTCCCTCTCTACTTGGCCACGTGCACCCCTCCATCTCTAAGTCGCTGTGTTCCCTCGCATCTTAGGCCCCTGCATTCCCTGCAGTCCCTTCCCTCCCCTCTCATCTTAGCTCCCTCCCTCCCTCCCTTGATCTATTGTGTACTGTTCTTGACATTTTTGTTGCTCCACGGTTGTTGGCTTACATTGTCATTGCATGCATTCATGTTGGTACATTATGTACTTCTAGGTTCCTTTTGTGATTGATCTTGTGCATCCTGCTTTGCTCTGATTTTGTGCTGTTCTCCTTTTCTCTGATATTGTGCTGTTCCCCATGGTTCTTGGCATCACACTACACTGCCTGCTTCTTCCAATCTAGGTCCTCTGCTGTGCTCTGTGCTTTGTTATTGGTTCTTATTCTTTCCTCCCTTCTAGGTCCCCTACTGTGGTCTGTGTTTTGTTGTTGGTTCTTTGCATCTATATCCTTTTTCTTATAGGTTCCCTATTGTGCGCTGTACTTTGCTGTAGGCTATGTATTGCATCTGATTTCTCCGGTCCGGTGCTTCTTGTCCATTGTTTGCCCCCCTCTCTGGTGTCCCCCGCCTGACTGCTCCCCAGCACTACCTCCCTCCCCTGCTTGAGCTCCCCTCCCCTCTCCCCCTCCTCCTCTCTGCACCCTCTATGGTGCCCTCTGTCTCACCTATCTTCTCTAACTGCTTTTCTATTGACTATCCTATCCCTCTCACTATGTCTGGCAGGAAGAAGCTCATAAAGGACATCCTAGCCTCGAACCCAGGCCTCCCTATTGCTGATACCTACACCAGTGCTTCCCCCAGACAGACCCTTACCAACATCATCTTTGTCGTTCCCTCTCCAGGCCCCCCATATGTTTGCTCTCCTTTTTCCTCTTCTCCCATTAGTGGTGGCACCCGTTGGAAGGCTCTCCTGGCCCCCTTCCACTCCTCCAAGACCATCATAAATGTCTACTTAAATGGCACCGTCTTGGTCCAGGGCAATCAGGCCAACCTCTTCCTTTTTGATAGATGCTTCCTGCGCCTTATCAACTTCCTTTCCTCTCCTGCTATCCCTTCTTTCCCCTATCCGGCTCCTCTGCCGCCTCACCCTCTGCCACCTCTACGGCACCCTCTGCTGCTTCTCTGGCCACCCTGTTGCCTTCTTCCTCTGCCACCCTCTTCCTCCTCCCTGGCTATCTTGCCTTCTCCTTCTTCCTCCTCTGCCCTTTTTCAGGCACCTCCAACACTTCCGCAGGGCGTACCTTTGACTTGTACCCCTCCACGGAAGTCCTTCAAAGTGGTCAACCTGCTACACGCTGCTACTCTGAACTCTCGCTCAGCTGTCAAACACTCCTCTGACATCCGCTATCTCCTGGAAGGACTTGATTTGGATGTACTCGGTCTCACCAAGACTTGGTTCATGGCCAGCTCTGTTACAAGCTTTGACACTTTCCTTCCTTATGACTACAAGATCCTCTCCGAACCTAGAACCAACCATCCCATTGGGGGTGTAGGCATGACTTTCCTGGAGTGGATCCCTGCTTCTATCATTCCTATGCAGGACTACTCCTCCTTTGAATGCCTGGCCTGCAGGCTCTCTTTCTCTTCTGGCCTCTTTCTCACTGTGGCCACTATCTACAGGCTGCCTGGTCAGGTCGCCCTCTTCCTCTCTGAGTGGGCTGACCTCTCCTCCTCCTTCCTTGCCTCTATCTCTCAAATTCTCCTCCTCGGAAACCTGAACATTCACCTGTATGCTACTTGCCCTTCTTGAGGACTCTTTTGCAACTTCTGCGACTCTCTCTCGTTCTCTCTCTCTCTCTCTCTCTCGCTCTCTCTCTCTGTCTTTCTGTCTCTCTCTCTCTCTCTCTCTCAATATATATATATATTCTTCCCTCTGGCACGACTCACTCTGCAGCCCTCTCACCACTCCTTTCTCTTGGAGTGATCACTTTCTCCTGTCCTCCCACTTCTCTCTCTCTACCCCTCAGGCCAAGTCGATTCCAGCACTGCCACCTACCTTCTCGGTCATCCGGCCCACGAAGCATGTGTCAGTTGAGGCTTTTGATGAAACTTTCACTCCTCCTTCTGCAACTTTGGCTGACTCACACCCTGACCCAGCCCCATCTAACCTTCATCTCTCTATCTCTAACAATCTTGATGTCCTTGCCCATGTCACGAGGATTTGTTTGAAGCCCAAATCCAAGTGCACGTCTTGGTACGATTCCGACCTCGTCACCCTTAAGCGCAAGTGTAGGGTGGCTGAGAGGAAGCGGAGGGCATTAGGCGCACACAACCTGACAAACTGGCCTGCCGCCTGCTCCAAAGGCAATATAGACTCTCTGTTCTCGTTAAGAAGAAAGCCCACATCCAAGCCTGCATCTCTGCGGCATCTAACAACTAGGCCAAACTCTTCACAATCTACAAGGATCTGGCCAATCCTGCTGCAGTCTCTACCTCTCCTGTCCCATCCCAGGCCCTCTGCATGGCCTTAGCTTCTCATCATTTCATCACTAAAACTCAGGACATCCTGTCCACTCTCTCTTCTTCTACCTCCTCCTCCTCCTTCACTCCTGGCCCGCCTGCAGAGGTCTCTTCTCCTTCTTTCTCCTCCTTTCCCTCATTCACCCCAGATGATGTCTCTAGACAAGTCTGATCTATGAAAGCCTCGTCAAAGCAGGTTCTCCCCTGCTCATCCAGAACCATCAAGGACACCACATTGACACCCTTGCTCCAGCCTTGGCCGATTTCTGCAATTACTCCTTTGCCACTGGAACCTTCCCCTCCCCCCTTGAGCACTCCCTTGTGCACCCCCTTCTAAAGAAACCCTCTGCCGATCATTCCTCTACAGCTAACTATCGCACAACCTCCATCACTTCTTTCCAGGGCAAACTCTTGGAAAAGCTGGCCAACTCCCAGCTTAATCTGCACAATGAATCTGTTGGTTGTCTCCACGACCACCAGTCTGGCTTCAGAGCTGCCAAAAGCACAGAAACTTATCTCCTGAACACCCGTGAAGACCTGCTCTCTAACCTTGACTCTAACCTTCCTCCTATCCTCATTCTCCTCCATCTTACTTCTGCTTTTGATATGGTCAACCATGCCATCCTGCTCATTCGCCTCTGTGATAACCTGGGTATTACTGATCAGGCCCTGGCCTGGCTGACCTCCTATCTCACTGATCGACCCTCTCAGGTCCAACTTCGGTCTTTCCTCTCTTCTATCTCTCACTCTACTTGTGGTGTTCCCCAGGGGTCTAACCTTTCACCCTGGCTTTTCAACAGAAACGTCCAAAAAGACTGAACGGCTGAAAAGTTCTACCAAATCCCCCATTCGGTGGCCAGGGGTGCAGGGGTGTCACCCACACCCATGTTCACTATACTGTGAGAAGGAGTTGGAGGGGTGTCCCCCGCAGCCGATCCCGTAACAAGTAAAACAAAAACATTTTAAAAAGGAAAGGACCCTGTGGCACCGGTTCCCGATCACAGAAGTTTCAGAAAAATAACTTTTGGTCTTTTGTCCCTCAAACATTTCCTCCATGGGCTTCTAACCCCAATCCCTTTCAATCACTACCTGGCACCTCTTGCCCAGCACATTGCTACTTTCTGCTGCAACTTTCAGTGTTTATGCGGATGACACCTAGCTCTCTTTCTGGCTCCCCTCAGCCACCTCTTCCCCTTCTCTTATACCAGACTGCCTGGCCGCAATTCAGGAATGGTGTGCTGCTAATAGTCTCTGCCTTAATGCCAGTGAGACTGAGATCCTTCTCATCTGAACACCAGCTCCCTCCTTTCCTCTCTCTCTGGCCGCCCACTCTGGGCCCTCTTCCTGCTCCTACCTGTGAGGCTAAGAATCTTGGTGTCATCTTCGATTATACCCTCTCCAGAGGGAGGCCCCGGCCGAAGACAGAGACCTGCCCCAACTCTCAGCTTGGAAAAGCATCTGACCCCCAGAGATTTGGAAGTGGATGAGCGGAAAGCTCGAGAAGGGAGATGTTTAGGAAGAGAGAGTTGGGGGCAATGCAAAGAGTCATGAACTTGATCCTTGCCACCACGGGGAGCCAGTGAAGATATTTCAGAGCTGGGGAGATATGATCCCTGGGCTTGATGCAAAGGACAAGTCTTACAGTCCTGTTCTGGATAAGTTGTAGAGGTCAGAGAGTAGAGGTAGGCAGATTTAGAAAGAGGCTGTTGCAGTAGTCCATCTTAGCGAAAACCAGAGCTTTGGAGACAGTGAGCTTCTGGGGAAAGGAAAGGAAGAATACCTCAGAGGAGGTTCAGCTGGTACTGTGACTTCTTCGAGACATCAGAGTTGTACGGAGAGAAGGAAAGTGTGGCGTCGAAGATGACCCCAAGGTTTTTAGCCTCACAGGTGGGAACAGGACGAGGGCCAAGGGAGGCCAGCCAGAGAGTGACAGGAAAGGAGGGAGCAGGTGTGTCCATGAGGAGAATCCCTGTCTTACTGGCATTAAGGCAGAGATCATTGGCGGCACGGCACACCACTCCTGGATAGCAGACAGACAGTCAGAGATGAGAGAAAGAAAAGTGGCGGAAGGGAACCTGAAAAGAATTTGAGTGTCATCCACATAGCACTGAAAGTTGGGGCAGAGAGCGGCAGTGCAGTGAGCAAGAAGTGCCAGGTATTGGTTGAACAGTCAGGGAGAGAGGTTAGACCCCTGGGGAACACCACAGGTAGAGATAGAGATAGACGAAGGACCCAAGCTAGACCTGGGAGGGTCGATTGGAGAGGAAAGCGGTCAGCCACGCCAGAGCCTGACCGGTGATGCCCAGGTTCTCACGGAGGCGGTTGAGCAGGATGGCATGGTTGACCATGTCAAAGGCAGAGGAAAGATCAAGTAAGATGACACAGGGGGTGTTGGAGTCGCGGTTGGAGAGCAGGTCTTCTCAGATGTTCAGGAGAGCAGTTTCCATGCATTGCAGAACATTTATAACAGTCTGGACAGCTACAACACATATGTGAGATTTTGGCTGTTTCGAAATTAAGTTGCATGCAGAGTCTAAGTGTCTGTTTGTTGATACCTGGTTTGCTAACTCTGCTCCAGGACATATCATGCTGGGAGTATCCTGTTCTGAAGCTAAGTTGCCACAAGCCAAGCAGCAGACTGCGTTCAGGAGACTTGGCAATAGTGCAGAGTCTTCTGAAAGCTGCCTGCTGCACGTTGAAGCGTGGGTGTGACTGTTATGGGCAAGTCCCTGGGTCCATGCATGGACTGGACTATAAAGCAATACCCAAAACTCAAAAGGCTTGTTTTGGCAAATGTGACCCAGCTTGATGAGTTACTTCACCATGCGGCAAGTCGTTTTGACCACTGTTAATGAATTTCTTTAAAATGCACAATTTGCATCGCATTTTATCAAAAAATTCTCTTTTGGGCACTACTCTGTCACAAAAGGAATGAACTGACATTTGCAACTGTGGGCTACTTTTCAATTGGTGCCCAACCCTGCCTGGGTCTGGAGACAGGGCAGCAAGACATGTCTTGTGGAGCCCTGCTCCGTCGTGTTCCGCCCCATTTCCTGTGCTGTGCCCCATACTGACAAATTCAGATTCGATCAAACACTGCTGTATTCTGATCCACCACTACTTACCCATTTCATGTATAAAGGAATCAGAATGTTTCCTTTCATGCATTGAAAAATGAACACTACTGGTCACAGCCACTCCTGAACACCATACCTGCCAACCCTACAGATTTAGGCAGTAGGCTACTGCTTTTTAAGCAGTCCTACCGCCTACAGATTTCAGTGACAGACCCTACTGCTTTTTACAGTGGCAAGTAATTAATGTGACTCTAAGGCAGGCTCCTTGACAAAGCATGGAACACATTAATTAGTCTGTCTGTACAGACTGGTAGGTGATTACTTTGATTGGGCTCAAACCAAGCCACTGTCATGACAGCTACTTGACTCTGACCTGCAGTCTTGCTGGGACAACCATTAGGTGAACAACCAGTGAAGGCAAGTGAGAGAGTGCAACACCATCACACAGCATCTGCCTATCAGACTGAGGGGGCTATCAGTCGCCATGCAAAAAATAATGTCCAATGAACAATCATCTATAAGACCTTGGGTCGCCAATGGTGTAGTAAAGACTACTGCAGAATTAAATCAAATTAATATACTGTTGTAAAAATAGTCCATAGATTGCCATTCAACTGGCTAAATAAATAGACTTGCCAATACTGCAATTAATGTCTTTTAATGTTAGAGGTTCATCTTAAAATGAGGAGGCAGAATTCATGCTACTTGCCAATGCATTTCGGAACCAACCTTTGGTCCTTCTTCAGGGCGAATTCTGCATATAGATGAACTTAGGCCGTGTTTCTTGATACAGCCACTTAAGATAATTTTGTCCTGCTTAAGGGAGTCCAAGGTGCGATCCCATTCATCAAATCCAGTCTACATGTGACTATCCTTACAGTTGCGAATTCTTGTCATGAAGGTAGTTAAACTTATAACATAAGTTTATGTAGCGCGGTGATAACCGTGGTGGATTTGAAGTGCATTGCGTGTGTCTGGCGCGTCTGCTCTCATGTACGTGGGACCCTTATCTTACTGCTGCAACGCGTAGCGTGTCTCAATGCGTTCTGTTGCCGAGATGTCGACTGTTCCAAAAGTCGCCATGCCATTCAGTGTTCAACTTGCAATAAATATGTACTGCCTGGGCTGCTGCTACAGAGCAGTGGCAAACGTTGCCTACCAGCTGTGTGTGATTACCTTCTGTGAAGTTAGGTAATTGAATTTGGTGTTAACATTCAGAATTATACATTTTTAACATTTGAACATCTTTCCATATTGTGCTGTTTGATAGGTTGCATATTTTAGAATGCTTCAGTGGTGCCAACATTGTATGTTTTGTATTTTCCTGTGATGTTATTGTTATGGGAATTAGTATTTTTGAAACTTCAAAAATCCTACATCTTTTTGGTCACAGAATGTTGGCAAGTCTGGTACACCATCCATTTCCACCTTCATGTGGAACGTGTAAACGGGTAGAACACGTTTTTAAAAAATACATGCAGGAGTTTCCACGGGTGATAGTTCCAAAATGCTGCCAGAAATACCCTCTCCACCAGTGAACTAGGCAGAATTTGAGAAATACCACCAGCTGCGGTGCACTTTCTCCCGTGGCATTTCGTTATGAAAATCCAGCCAACTCTAAACGAGATCAATACTCTTAAGGTAAGCATGCAGAAATCCTCATTTGACATTTTTAAAGCCCTCAAGATCCCATGCGAGGCTCCAAGACTGAGTAAGAGTCACGGGATCGCAGCATGTGCCTTTTCACTCCAAGGAAAGGAAGGGCTGCTGCCAAACAGAGGGAGGAGGCTGCCTCAGCACAACAATGGAAACCCGGAAGCCTTTCCTGGCAGTGGCACAAGCGCCGCGCCGTCTCGGCAGCACTGATTAGTACGATTAGAAACATGCAACTTAATACAGGATTTTCTTTTTGGTAAAGACATTTGAGTTGCAAATATCGAACTCAAAAATACTTATGACCCTACATGCGATATTAATATAAATGTACATGTGTATGTATCTTTCTTTCGGTGCTGCCCCCTATCGTATTTTGCTTTATCTACCCTAGTGAATCACTTCAAAGTGCTCTATTTGTATTTCACAATGCTAAATTTAATATAATTTAAAAATGCTAAAAGATAGTTTTAATTAATTTGAAGTGATTTTACGTTTCAGTCAATTTAGTATAGGTGAAATGCAGTTGTGATGACCACGTGATACATGAAAGACGTGGCCGGGGAGACCACGTGATGTAAGGAATAAAATGGAGTTGGAAAGCCCGCAAAGGGATTACCGCTCCCGCACTGACAGTGAGTGTATGTGGCTTTTATTGCGTACTCCGTGGCACGCATTGGCCTACCACGCCTAGCCCCACTCAACATATCACACTGGGGATGAGGTGGTGAAACGGCCCCACCGACATCCAGCCCTCCGCCCACAACACGCAAAGCGGATTCGGCTCGGAGAAGCACCACAGGCACCCGCAGGCCCACAGACTTACCCGCAGAGTCTGCTTACACAGCTGCTTGGGTGCCATGAGCAATTGCAGCTAACACCAACAAAGCTGTGAGTACGATTTCAGCGCCAGCGCTGCCACAACACTCACCCTTTGGGGCATCACAATAGCATTCAGGCCCATAAACAGTGCAGTGCCTTGCTGGATCCAAAAGCCTCCAGCAAGCCACATAAGAACCACCCCCAAAGCTATCTGCCGATACTAGCAACTGCACACGTGTCAGGGACATGTCAGAGACTGCCAGTGCCAACGCAACACAGGACACAATCGTACAATGGTGCCACACCTCACCAGACCGCTCCCAGCCATGCATGGTACATGCCCAGTGCCCACACTAGCGCTGCTCCACCAGCCTAGCATAACCAGCACAAGAACAGGCCTCCACCATGGTAACCGACCACACGGCATCAACAGCCAGTCCGCAAAGCCAAAACCCAGACTCCAGCACGGTTCGCTGGGAACTGTGGGTCCAACGTTTCGAACTGAGTCTGAAGTCACAAAATGTTACGGATGATGAGGAGGGAAGGACACTACTGACGCTAAAACTCAGCACCATGGCATTAAGGCTCTTCAACACGCTCCCAAACAGGCTCTTCAACACGCTCCCAAATAGGGGCACAGAGGAGGACTGTGACATGGCCAAAGCTGTACTAACAAGAAGATTAAAGCCCCAATTAATCCCGGATTTTGAACGATTTAAAATGAGTCAAGTGAGACAACGCCTGCAAGAAAACATCAATGATTTCCAGAGCCGACTCTAGGAAATGGCTATCGAATGCGATTTTCCCGATGAAGAATTTGCAGTCAGGCAACAAGTCATACACGGCCTCTCCTCCAAGAAACTTCGCAGGACCATACACTCGGAGATCCACCTCCCATTAGAAACCATCCCACCATGGGATGACAGTGCGAGAGAACAGGCGAGCACATGGCAGAGATGGAACAGATGATCAGTGCCTGCCACTCGATACAGAAACTCCAAACAACAGCATGACTACCATCAACGCACTGCGTAAACAGCGACCCCAAAACAGGCCTGCACCAAGCAAACCGAGGGACTGTCTATGGTGCGGCGGGCAACAACACAAAGAATAACCTTGCGCAGCATACGGCACCACATTCTATAAATGCAGGAAAGTAAATCACTATGCATCGGTATGCCTCAACTCCCAGCGAGTGAGAGAACACCTGCCACAAGAAAGAGCCAGAGAATGGAGAATCGACCCAAGGTCCAGGCAAGCACAGACATTCCGCCCATGACAGCCAGACTACCGCCCACAGAAACAATCCACGAAAACCTGCGACAGACACAGAGGATGAGCCCCTGCAGTCGAGGTTGACGAGGCAATAGCAGCAGTGACGACGATGACCAATCGAGCAGAGAGCCGTCCCAGAGCAAACCGCTACCACAAGTCCAGAAGAGAAAAGGCTCATATGATTTAGGCAGTCAAGCCAGCCCACTGCAACCAACCCCACAACAGCAAATCACATCGCAGATGCATAGTAGCAGTTGGGGACATCCTGGTGAAAATGATGATTGATACTGACGCTATGGTAAATGTAATGCCGACCACAAAGTTTGACAAGCTAAACCCCAGACAAACACTGCAGTGCAAACCCGTACAACTATTCGCATATGGGTGCAAGAAGCCCTTACCAGTTGTAGACTACTTCAAAATCAACCTTGTGTGCGGTGGGAAAAGCTGCAAAACACGCATCTACATACCACCGAAAAGTGGGAGCTGATATTGTTCACTTTTGCAATCCATTCCAGAGAAATTGTCCACCTGCTGGTCAAACACCAGAAGCTGTTTCAAGGCATCGGGTGCCTAAAAGGAAGGACAGTGAAACTCCATATCGACCCCATGGTAGAACCAACAGCCGCCCGGCAGTGAAGGGTCCCGTTCCACATGAGAGCGGCAGTCAAGGCGGAGCTCAACAAGCTGGAAGACCTCAGAATAATTGAAAAGATCACAGGCCCCACACCATGGGTATCCCCCATGATCATGACAGTGAAGCCCAAATAGCCACAAGCTTTACGAATATGCATTGACATGTGCCTGCCCAACATTGCCATTGGGCGAGAAAGGCATATTAACCTAACAGTGTACAAATTAATTGTGGACCTAACTGGCACCACCGTTTTCAGCAAATTAGACTTAAGATCAGGGTACCATCAGATCTGTTTGGTGAAAGAATCAAGGTACATCACAAGCTAAACTTTGGAATTTCCCCCGCAGCGGAGGTATTCCAACATGAAATCAGGAAAGTACTACAGGACCTACCGAGAGTTACCAATGTCAGTGACGACAAACTACTCTACAGCAAAACAGACAAAGAACACAACAAATGGCTAGCAGCAATGCTGCAGTGACTGGAGGAGTTGTTATGCTCACCTGGTCTCTGTGGAGGCGTTGGGGCACGATTGTAGCCCTCCCTGAACTTGAATCACCCCCTTCAGGCCTCTCCCTCAGTAGAACAGCTGTGAGCGGTGGTACGTGGTGATACTGCTCCTGCGTGGAGATAAGAGTGTGTGAGTGCGCCAATCTGTGATTGTTATACCTCTCGAACCCTTCACCCCAAAGTACGGTTTCTTTCAGCTTACACCGGCCCATAAAGCTCACCTGTGAATTATGGATGATAACCTCTCCGTCCTGCTACTTCTGGCAGGGGCACGTTGAATGGGATCTAGTTCCTTCACTGATCCCTGACAAGGATTAGTCCAGTCCAGCTGCGACTATGCTTCTCCTTATGATTGGTAAGTCTTTCTTGAGCTCTTGTGATGCTGTTCGTTCTGTTTAATGTCTTTATATGTTGCTCCTATTTATGCCCGTAACAATGTCTCTCTTCTGTTTTCCTCCCTTAGCTGGAAATGCAGCCTCAATGCAGCTGTGAGATGCGAGACGCGGCCAGATGGAAGATGGATGCTACCGCAATGTTCGACAGCAGGTAATGGATGGTTTAAGGAAAAGAGCGAAGTATGGCGAAGCGCAACCATAAACTGACTGTTTTTTCGATGTCTAACCTTGTCTTCTGTTTTTCCTTGCAGGCGCTGCTGTCGATGATGGAGCGTGTCGTGCTGCGGTGCCAAGATGAAGATTTCGGTGTTCGGAAAGTGTAAAGATGAATACTCGCAATGGAAGTCTGCAGCTTCCTAAGCATGGCAACATACTGGTCTGGGGAGGATAGTTTAGGGGCAATGTTCTCACCTTGGAAGCAAGACAAAACGGAGCAACACAGGTTCAATCCCCGGGTCCTCGCTTAGAAACCTCTGGGTATTAAGCATGTTATAAATAACCTATCATATCATACTGTAGGCGATTCATCCCCGACCTAGCCTCCATTGCCACTCCACTGCAGGAACTCACTAAGACAAAGTCAATGTGGGAATGGGGCAAAGTACAAGAGGCGGCGGTCCAGAAAATAAAGACTCCCTATCCTGTGACACCACCAGTAGCAGAAAGCGGAACTGCTGGTCGACGCCAACCCCGTTGGCCTTGGCGCAGTACTCACACAGACCTACATGGAGAGAACCATAGACCCCATCACCTTTGCCAGCCGAGCACTGACTCCTACAGAGAGGAACTATGCTCACATAGAGAAAGAGACCCTTGCCATCACATGGGGCTGCAGACACTTTCACGTATACATGCCGCAAATACAGCAGAAAGTCATAGTCCTTGTGGAGACATTCGCATCATGCCTACCCACCAGGACCACCAGAGCCTATGGCCTGTCCACCCTGAAGAGAACACAGATGGGACACAGTGAGTGTAGACTTCTGCACGATTGCCAATGAGGCATACCTCTTGGTAGCAGTAGATCAGTAGACACACTACCCAGAGGTCGAACCAGTCAACTGCACCGATGCAGCCTCCATCACAACCGCGCTGGAGAAAATGTTTGCCGTCCATTGCATACAACAGTGCTCTGTTCAAAAGCAAAGAATTCCAGTGTTTCATTGACAGCATATGAGTCGACATCACCTCATCAGAAAGCACTGCCCCCAATCCAATGGGGACGCTGAGCGATTCATGGCCACCATCAGTAAGTGGGTGCAAAATTACCAAGGATAGAGGGCCACCATTGCTACCAGAACTGTACCGCTTTCTCCGGTCGTACCAACAGACTCCCCACTCAGCCACACAAATGAGCCCTGCAGCCCTGATGTTCAGAGTGCCCATCCAAGCAGGGCTTTCCCCCCTACCACTCCTGGTGCCCCCCTCAAGCTGACCTGGAGGGATGGAACAGAGGAGACAAGAGCACAATGCAAGGGAAGATCGCTCGAGAAGAGTAGGGCACACAGCGCTAATCAAAAACCGAGCACCTCCCAGGAAGATAGCACTCCCTTATAAATCTCTTCCCTGGACCATCACCCATCGAGAACATGGGCTAGTAACTGCAACACGAGGATCGGAGCCTCTACTCGACTCCATGGGTATATCCTAAAAGGCATCTACAGACGAGCTAGAGCCTGTGAGAGCCAGAACGAGGAGCAGTGAGACAGCGAAGCCAGAGGGCACAATAATGACTCTCCTCAGCCTGTGACAGGAGACTAGGGTTATGAGTTAAAAAATGTTTTGTTTGCTGTCTAAGTTGGGGAGTGATGTGATGACCACGTGATACATGAAAGATGTGGCCAGTGGAGACCATGTGATGTAAGCAATAAAAGGGAGTCAGAAAGCCTGCAAAGGGACTGACAGTGAATGTATGTGTCTTTTATTGCGCACTCCACAGTGTGCCTTGTCCTGCTTTGAGGCTAGCCCCACTCAACATATCACAGCAGTGACATTTGAAATCTGGTCTACCTTTATCACCCAGAAGGGGCTATCGAAGGGCAGCTTGGAAGAACAAACTCCACACCCATCCTTAAATTGCACATCCAAATCTGAATAGTTTGCAATATTTAAATTTACCATTTATTTCCACAATCCTTACCATTAGCGATCCCGCCACAGCAAGGAAGACCACAATGCTCTAAAGCTTTAATTATGTCCCCATGTCATCTTGGAGTCCTCAGGTGATACAGGGGTACTGTGCGACTCCAGAGAATTCAAATATCGTAGGCTCAAATATTCTGGGTCCTTTGAACCAAGAGCGAAAGGGGCATCAAACAAGCAGATGATGAAAAAGAAATCATAGGCTGCATACCCTGCTTCACAGGTGCAAAGGGAGACAGTGTAGTATGTGGTCCCCCCGGAGCAAGAGCCCTGAATATACAAACGTTAGCTAATCCGTCACTCTCCACAACTGCTCTAGCACCACCCGCGCCTCTTGTATTCTTTGCGCCAGGTTGTCCACCACCGACCTCCATGACCCTTGCTGAAGCGCCACCTTTAGTATCTGGAAGCACTCATCTGCTGCTGCGTCCTTTTCAAACTCCTGTAGTGGCACTGAGTTCAGGGTTGCCAATTCAACAAGCAGCTGCACATGCTTGTCGGCCTCTTCCAAACTGATGTCTTCCTTTTCTTCCACACCACAACTTGGATGCCTCGACAAATAATCTGCTGCATTGTTATTTCCCGGGAAATACACCAGCGAGACACCATACTCTTGGAGCGCAAGCATCCACCTTTTATTGCGGCTGGGGGCTTCGATGACGATCCAGCCATGATCGGGAGCAGAGGCTTGTGGTCTGTCATCACAGTTACCGGCTGGCCGAGCATTTAGAGTTGAAAATGTTGACACCCCTACAGGACTGCCAGGGCTTCCCGCTCAATCTGTGAATAGCACTGCTCTGACTCAAACAGGATCCTGCTCGCATAGGCAATCAGCCTGATCTCGCCTTGTGCGTCCGTCTGGGTAAGGACTGCACCTAGACCAAACGGGCTGGCATCGACCACCCCCACCGATGACAAAACCGGATTGACGAACACCATTGTGTCTTCCGCTGTTAGTGCCCCTTTTACGTCCTCAAACACTGCTTGTTCTTGCGGGCCCCACTGCCACAAGTCCTTCATAGTGAGGTTTTGCAGGGGCTCTGCCCTGGAGACCAGATTCCGGATGAACCTTGCCGCAGTAGGTGACCATCCTCAGAAAGCTTTGGACTTCGGTCACATTCTCTGGAGGTCTTGCCTCCATAACGTCCTTGACCTTCTCGGGGTTGGGGGACACACCCCCTTCCTTGAAGAAAAACCCGAAGAATTTGATCTTCTTCAGGAATTTGCACTTCTTTTTGTGCGAAGTCAGCCCCAGCGCCTGCAGCCGCTCCAGAGTCTTGGCGAACACCAGAATTTCATCGCTGATATTGAGAACACCACCCAGATCTGCCAGGGCCCCTCGTATGATATTCTGGAAGACTTCCACTGCTGATGACACACCGAAGCTTAGGCCTTTGTAACAGTTCAGGCCCGATGTTGTTAGAATCTGAGTCCTCGGATTCGTGACTCACCTGTTTGCTTCTTGTAGATTTCTTCTTTGAGTTTGCAGGTTTCTTTTTCCTGGATGAGCGTGCCTTATAAAGGTAAGCTCTGGAGTCTTCTGAATCCAGTCTGCTGGGCTTCAGAGAGCGCGCAGGTCCGCAACTCCTGGTCGCGATGGCCCCGGGGCTCGGGTACGTTCAATTGTTCCAGGAAGAGTCCACGACGGAACCAGGATAAGGAGACAGGGCAACTAGGTTCCGAATTGAGCACTAGAAAGGAATAGGAAAGGGGGGGACCAGGAAGGATGGAGATGGATACCAGGTTTTGCAAAGGAAAGGGGGCTAGGCAGTAGAACACAACTTGCCGGGCAAGACGCAGGCAAGCAGAGCGTTGAGACACGTGGAGGCGCGGGGGCGTGTCTGTTTTCAAGGGAGCATGAAGTCTGCACAGACGACTAGACCACACTGAAACATAGCGTCGGCCATGTTGAAGGTGAACGGAGTAATGTCTATTGACTGAGGGTCCAGGCAGACCAGAAGGGTCGATATCGCCGATTCATGACAGATGTGTGGCAAAACTTGTGATATATGTTGAGTCCGGGTGTAACACAACTTGATGATAGCCAGCACGCAGGTCGAGTTTCGAGAAGAACTTGGCACCTTGCAGTTCTGCGATGATGTCATTGAACGTAGGCGCGAGGTGTCTTTCTCACTTTATGACCTTGTTCGAGAGCCTCATGTCTACACAGATCCTTAACCAATCAGGCTGTTTCAGCTTCTGTGCAATGACTATGGGCGACACCCATGGTGTAGGTCCATCTACATTCTCTATTATGTCCAGTGACACTAGATTTTCCCATTCCTTATCCACCAGGTATCGCAGGTGGAACAGGACTCTGCAGTGCTTGAGGGCTATTGTTTGTATATATTCATCGATATGAAGCCTCACTGGTTCGCCAGCCATGTAGCCTACCCCCCAAACAGCCGACTGTATTTCGTGAGAATTCCTTGCATGTCCTTCACATACACCCCATACGTGAAACCTACGATGCCCAACGCTTCGGCTGCTGCAACGCTCAGGAGAGTGTTGTTGCTTACATTTGTCACATAGAAGCGGGCCTTAATAGATGTACCTCTATGCTCGACCTTCGCCACAAACACTCCTGCCAGTGGAATGGGCTGCTCAATGACAAACGTGAAGATCTACGCTCTCAGGTTATGCAGCGTGGGCAGCACAGACTTGCCATCATAATGCACTCTTGCCATCACGTTCACCGAAGCCCCCGTGTCCACCAGCACAGGCACAGTTGACTCATTGACCTGTACCAAACACTGTGGTTGCCTTCTATTGGTGGCACACAGTGCACTGATGCTATATTTTCTTCATCGTCCTCTTCCTCTGCTTCCCGAGTCAGCCCTTCTTCTCCTTGGTCCACCAATGATATGTTGGGCGAGCACTGCTGTCAAAAGAAACCTGCCCGTACTGACCCTCTCTGCACCACCAACGGCACTGGTGCCCTGCACATGCGGGCATAGTTATCAAGTGCACCAGTGCGTCCACATGCCTTCGCTTGCACGGGGCATTCCACCGGCTGCAGGAGATCATACATGCACTTGAGGCACGACTCCCGAGTCCTGCTCCCCTCTGTCACGCTAGCCACCAGCCAGTCGATGGGCATCTCTCCCTCCTTGACCTCAGCCCACGGCAAACACCTCCTCCATCTTCCCCAGCCGAATGGCTGCGTCCATTTTCGACGCCCTCACTTCAGCCACCTCATGGGACCGGTCCAAATCCAGTATGCAGGGCAACGCAAGGTCAGGTTCGCATAGCACCTGCCTTTGAAGCTTACCAGACGAACAGCCGTGAATAAACTGTGTCCTGATGATGGCCTGATCGTTGTCCCAGGTGCGATAATGACATTCAATGCAGATGTCCATAAAACGTGTCCAGATGCTCATCATCTTTTTGTTTGGCCCAGCGCATGACAAAACGCACATAGTCCACGTTGGCAAGTGACATTAAGTGTTCGCGCAATACATTCTTGGCATCTGCGTATGACGCATTCACTGGTTGCAAAGATTGAAAAATGTTGTGCACTGCCGGACCTGCCTAATACAGAAGCATGGCTACCTTACTTTCTTCATCAGTCTCACCTGTAGCCCGGAAATACATGCCCAGACGATCTATCTTTTGGATTTCTCATAAGGTTTAAATACCTTCCCTTGGGTAAACTACTGTTCCCAAGAGTAGTAAAGTGAAATTGACTTTACTTACCTGTTATTTTCTATGTAGGTCCAGTACAGCCCATTTTATGTGGAAGTACTGTGGGCTTACTTAGTAGCCCCTTTTCCTACTTACTTACTCATGTACTATTTTTTATGTTACACTCACAACAATTAATGGCTGGTGGCAGTGGTTTAATTTTCCTACCATTGTGCGTTTTTACCGCAGGCTGTATTCGCAGCTGCAGTATAGCACCCACGGGTGACCATTTTGAAAAAATGCCCCGGCCTTCTTTTTACACCATTTCTTGCTTGTGCAGTCTTTCTTGGGTTTTACTCTGCGCGACAAACCAGGTTTAACCCCTTTGCTCGTTTTGCCTTTGGCAGGCTTTAGTGCTGAAACCCGCCTCCGGTTCCAGTGTGTCAAGCAGGGCAGGAAGCGAGGGAGGTGCCCGAAACTCCCTCTCCTTAGTCTCCTTGATTACATGAATGCACCTACATGAATGCACTCAAAGGTGATTGGCTGGCTGGCTGTCCTTAGCGGACAACCACCCTTCTGTGTGAGTGACAGCTGGGCTGTGCCTGAATGGGAGAAACCTGCATAAAAGGCGAGGTCTCTTGAACAGAAGACAGAGTCGACCACTGGCCGAAGGAACCGAAGAAAGAAATTGGAAGAGAAGCCTGCTGTAACCTCCTGGACTGTTGGTTTGCCTGGTGAAGCCCTGCTGTAGTGCTGAAGCTCCAGATTTTATATCGACTAGGTAAGCCCGGAACGGACGACTTCTCCCCTTAGGTTGGTGGGACCAATCGAACCCAAGACGAACTTGCCTGGAAACTCTTTCGCTGCTGGCTGTACTTCCTTGCTGCTGCTGGAACCGAGTGCCAGGGATCAGGAACACCAGAATCGAGTGCATCGTCTTTAAGCCAGACCAGACTTTCAGGAAGCTGCAGTGGACCATCCTGAAGCAGGATGGCTGTCAAGACTCAGGAGTCACGTAGATTAGGTTTACCTCTGTCCCTAAGTACCAAACAGAGAGATACCAAAACTCGCTGTTCAGTTATTAGGGCCACAGGTGGCAGGAACAGGAACACTGGGTCCCCCGAGTGGCTGCAAAGGAAACAGGCAATTAGGCAAGTTATACAGCAGGACCCAGGTGACAATGTAACAACAGGGCAATGTAAAAATAATGGCACCTACCCGGGTGATGGATGGAGGCTATACCGAAGGAAGACCAGAGAAACAGGAATCCTGCTTCAAGTTTTCCCAGGATGGTGTAAGCTGTACCCTAGTGAATGGTGTTGCAGCAGCAGGAGGCGTTTGTGGCAGCAACTCAAAGCAATGGAAGATACTCACTGGATGCACCTGAGTTACAGGGAAAGGGCAAGCAAGCCCCTGTCAAAATGGATGTCCACTAGGTAAACGGAGAGTAGACACCAAGAAGTCCAAAGTACGTAATGCAGGGTCATGGATACTGGGTAAGAAATCGGAAGCACGGTAAAAAAAAGGGCAAAATCCAGAGCAGTCCGTTAATCAGGAGCGGAAGTCAAGGCAGTTCCAAATGAGCCAGCAGAAAAAACAACAAGACACAAGGGCGAGGTGTTAGGAAAGATTTCGTAATTGTAGGGAATTTTCCTTCCATGTGGCAACCCCTAAACTTTTTGCTATTGTTTTTAACCTTGTTCTTGACTTTGCCAGAGAAGTACAGCCTTCTGCCGCACTTCTCTGGGCTTTCGCTCCTTTCTTACGGGGAAACTGACATGCCCTTAAGACAGTCAGTACCGGGGAACGTGGTTTCCCGTAGTTTCTTTTATCGTGTCGCAGCTTTAGTGCAACACGACACAAGAGGGCACTGTAAGCTAAGTTACAGCTCTCTTGGGTCTCTAGCCTTCTACAGGCCCTAGATACTCTTTTAGGATGGTATTTGATCGGTGCAAGTCATTCAGGGACTGGAATGGTGGCAGCGATCGTTTTGTTTATTTTGAGCTCCTTTTGGCGTTCTGAGCACGTTTTTGCACTGAACCCAAAATGGTGGCCTGGCTCCCAAAATGGCCAGGCCGCGAGGCTCCTTTGTCCTGTCCACTGTCCGTCTTGCTCCCTTCACCTTCCCCAGGTCCGGCGACCCGGGGCCTTCCTTATTTGGGCATGTACTTTCCCGCGAAACGTGGTTGCTTTCGCGGGCTTCTACATGTCGTTTGTGTGCCTCCAGGGTGTGGGCTGGGATGTCTGGTCCCAATACACATCCTGGGTGCCAGAGAGTCTAGGGTGGTGTGAATGCCTGGGACCACCGTGGTCCGTGATTGGTCCACGTATGGTATGTGTTTTGATGAGCGGATCTCCCATTGGCTCCCCTCCGTTTTGGCGCGAAGGGAACCGTGGATAAGAGGGGGCTGGAAACACCACTACCATGTCGATCTCCTGAGTTCTCACGAACGAAGGAATACAGGAGCCAAGTATCCTGCAACTACGAGGCTGGACCGAGGAATCGCTGGTGACCCGCTGAAGGAATCCTCCTTTGCACTGCTGTCGTCCGGAGAGCCCCTGTCCTCCTTTGATCGAACCAGAAGGCCTGTACTGGTGCTTCGACCTTTGGAATAGCAGGAACAGCTATTCCCGGCATCTTCAACCATCTCCTGCCAAGTAAGCCTTCGGAAGCGTCTCTGGGCCATCCAGTTGACTGACCAGCTTACAAAGGAGTTTGGCTCTGCAACCGCCGCCAGGTTGTGTTGTATTGCGAGTCCTTGTCCCTCTCCCACGCTTCGTACGCTTGGCGTTCCCAGGTCTGAAGGGAGGAGGGTTCATTTGGCTCGAATACACACGGCCGCTCCGTTGTCCTGTGCGGCAACAAAACTGTGCCGGTTTCGTCGATTGGGACGTCTTTTGGCTCTACACGACTACAAAGCGTTCCCTGCTCTTCTGAACCTGCCAGCTGCTGAAACTATCGTGGAGAAGCCTGGGTCTGCTTGCTTCGGGGACCGGTGAGTAGTATATCTAGGATCTGGTCGCCCTCCTGCAGTATCCCATTGCTTTTCCCTGCTGTGTAAAAACAGCACCCTTTTGCCGCGCTCGCGCTCTGCTTCTGCCCGCTGTGGAGGCTGCGCTTGAGTTGCGGAACCTGTTCTTCTTCTGTTGTGCACTAACGTGAACCGCCTGACTTCCTCCGAAGAGCTTCCCCTTGTGCCCGTCGGCACCGGCGTGGCAGGTACTTTGAGCACAAGGCTCCACTCTTCGCAGGGCTCGGACTTCCATCTAGTTAGGTGCCTATGAAGGCGAACTGAGTCGAAAGCATTATCGCACTGCCTGTTTTCCTTCCCTGGCAGGTGGACTACATATTACGTGCTTTTAAACGCTTGCGACTGTGTATTGGTATATATATTGTGTTGATATGGTATGTGTTGGTTTAATATTGTGATATTGTGATTTTCTCGCTACGGTCATTATTTTAAAGGCCTTAAAATAAATGTGTATCTATTTTTGATATAACAACTGTTTGGAGTAGTTTGTAAGCGCTCTTGCTTTGTGTGCTCACTGCGGGCTTTCAGTCACCCTCACCCCTCTTGAGACCTAGTCTTGACCGCCGCGATCGCTACCTTGATTGGTCTGGCTTGTCCAGAGGTTACCCTGTTCCAAGTAATTAGGTTGGCCTTCTGAACTTCTGCGCCACCAGGACAGAGTTCAGAAATCCGTCTTAACAAATTGGTGTACAGCGGTGGGATACGACTGAAGGTATCCAGTGTTGCGCTCGAACTAGGGCATTTCAGGTTATTCCAAACAGTACACGTAGTGAATTGTTATAGTATAACTTTAAAAAGGCCATAGTCCTATCAAACAATATGGAAACAAGTACGTTGTTAACTTTAAATGCTTCCAAATCAGAAACGCTGAAAAAGATGTGTGCGGAGAGAGGTGTTTCCTCTCAAGGCACGAAATTGGAAATGATCCAAAGAATCGTGGCGTGGCAAGAAGCGCAGCTTGACGCTATTACTTCTGAGGACAGTGCGGAAGGTGGTGGGGCTGCTCTCACTGGTAGAACCGACGGTTCTGCCGCCGCACTGTTCCACCGCGACCACGAGGACGGGGAGGATGTAATGTCTAATGTTTCCTCTGCCAGTGTTGATGGGGAGGCTATGCTTGAATTCAAGAAGCAAGAGCTGCGATTTAGGCAGCAGGAGCTTGAATTCAGCATAGCCAAACTAAAAATCGAACAGGCAGAAAAACAAAAAGACAGGGATCACCAGTTGGAACTGGCCAAGCTTCAGGTTGCAAATGGATCCAAGGGTCCTGGACATGGGTCTGGGGCCTCCTCTCATCCACGGTTTCCAAAAGATCTGCTCAGTGTGTATGAAGAGAGGAATGACATTATGGACTGGCTGAATGCGTTTGAGTATGCATGCGAGGTCCAGGAAGTTGACAATGCTGATAAGATTGCGTGGTTGCTCAGTAGACTGCCCCATTCTGGCTGTAGTGCCATTATGGAAATGTCGAAGGCTGAGAGGGCTGATTTCGCAATGTTAAAGCAGACTCTCATTTTAAAGTTTGGGAAGACTCCGGCCCAATATTTAAAGCGTTTTCGAGAGTATAAGAAAAAGGAAGGTGGTACTTGGGTATCTTATGTCGCTGAATCTTTGAAAAACTTAACTGGCTGGGTCGAAGGCTATAAGGTTTCTACCTTCGACGGCATGATAAATCTTGTCATGCTGGAACACATTTTTGCTTCTTCTTCCCCGGAGCTTAAGCAGCATTTGGCCGATTCGAAGGAGATAGATCCTAAGAAGCTGGCCATTGCAGCAGACTTATGGGTGTCACATCGAGTGTCCCATAAGGACAAAACTCATCCTGGTAAGCAGGAGGAGGGGAAAAAGTCCAAAGATATGGAGGGTGGGGAATCCGCTAAATCTTCTTCCCAAAAGGGCCACAAAAAGAAAAACAAGGGTAAGACGCAAGAGAACTCACAGGGTAGTGGAGGTGCGCCTCCGAAACAGAACTCTGGTTACAATAAGCCTCCCTACGTAAACAGACCCACTGGGGCTTGTTTTTCTTGTGGAGCAACTGACCATGTGAAGGGGGATCCCCGTTGTAAGGTTAGACCTTTGGGGGTCCACTCCGCTAATCTGGCCTTCTCCTCCTACGAGGAAGAAGAGATTACAGGAGCATCCTTCTCCTCGGACTCGTTTCCCAGCGGAATAGAGGCCGAGGTAGTTTTAGTGTCCCTGGGTTCCTGGGAGCCTAAAGTCGCAGAGGCGTATGCTAGGATTCCGGATAATACCAAGCACTACTTTAAAGACAGTGTGCTGATCAATGGAGTGGATACTCCAGCTCTTAGGGATAGTGGGTGCAGTCGGACTGTAGTGGATTCTACCTTGGTAGACTCAGAGGAAGTTGCCAGAGCTACTCTGATGCCCACTAAGTTGGCTGACGGCCCCCTCCGTATGTTTCCCGTGATCCCTGTTAATCTAACTTTAAATGGTACAGCAGTCAGGATTCCAGTGAGCATTCAGAGAAACGTCCCGGGAAAGGTCTTATTAGGTAATGATCTCAGAGCTTTAGGGCTCGTAGGAGACACTGCCGAACGACCCTACACACGGTCTCAAGCACGGGCAGCATTGGCCAAGTCCAATACGCCGCCCCAGCCGAAGGGGCAACCCAAGGCGAAAGGAGTCTACAAGTCAAGACGGGGGAAAGAGAATATTCCCCCGAGCTCGCCTACCACTGCGGTGGAGGAAGTTGGTCAATCGCCCGAGCCTGACGAGGAGGTGGCGATGCCTGAAGTATTCGACCCCAACGATCATCCTGAACTAAAAGACTTGTTAGTTGAAGGAGGTCCTGATAGGGACGAATTCAGTAAAGGCCAACGTGAGTGCCCATCTCTGGAAGGCCTAAGGAGACAGGCCTGCTCCCAGCTTGAGGGTGAACCTCCTGGGAAGCATAGGATTTATTGGGAAGGTGGACTCCTGTATAGTGAGCCCACAGAGTCTACAGAAGGAGACCATAGGAGGTTGGTGGTTCCCCTTGCTGTTAGGCCCTTCCTCCTGCAGTTGGCGCATGAAGTTCCCCTTGCTGGTCACCTTGGTATGAAGAGGACCAAGCAAAGGTTATCCATGCACTTCTACTGGCCCAAGATGGGGGTGCAAGTAGAAAGTCACTGCAGGAGTTGCGCCTCCTGCCAGTTGTCTGGTAAGGTTGGCGCGACAATCCAAGCTCCGTTGGTACCGCTCCCAGTTGTGGGGGTACCATTTGAAAGGGTAGGGATCGACATTGTTGGTCCCCTTGACCCGCAAACATCCTCGGGCAATAGGTTTATCCTGGTGCTGGTCGACCATGCAACCAGGTATCCTGAGGCCATCCCATTGAAAACTGTAACTGCCAAGTCAGTTGCAAAAGCTTTACTCGGCATATTTACTAGGGTTGGCTTCCCTAAAGAAGTTGTGTCAGATCGTGGCAGCAACTTTATGTCGAAGTATATGCAGGCTATGTGGAAAGAATGTGGGGTCACCTACAAGTTCTCTTCTGCATACCACCCCCAGACCAATGGTCTGGTGGAACGTTTCAACAGAACGTTAAAGAGCATGATTGGGGCTCTGGAGGAGCCCTAGAGAAGAAAATGGGATCTTCTTTTACCATGCTTGCTGTTTGCCTACCAAGAGGTACCACAGGAGGGTGTTGGCTTCAGCCCCTTCGAACTTCTGTTCGGTCATCCCGTACGGGGACCCTTAGCCATTGTCAAGGAGGGATGGGAGATGCCCACTCCCCCTGTTACTACCAATGTAGTTGACTATGTGCTAGGGCTCAGAAAACGGATGGTACTTCTGATGGGCTTGGCTAGTGATAAATTGAAGGCAGGGCAAGCGCTGGTGAAACATTGGTACGACCAGAAAGCTTCCCTCATCAACTTTACACCTGGTCAGCAAGTCCTGATCATGAATCCAATAAGGCCTCGCGCTTTACAGGACAAATGGTCAGGCCCTTACACAGTGGTGGAGCCCCTGGGTGAGGTGAACTATTTAGTGGACCTTGGAAGGCCTGGACAGGCTCCAAAAGTGTTTCACGTAAATAGGCTGAAGGCTTTCGTCCCAAGAGTCGAAATCGCAGCACTGCTACTGGCGTCAGACGTTGAGGAAGAGGAGTCTGAACCTCTCCCCGACCTGTTCCAGAGCGGTCCTTCAGATAGCTCCGTTGAGGGTGTCCGAGTGGCCCCTCACCTGACTTCTGATCAGCAGGCTGAGGTGAAAAGTTTGCTTAGGCAGTTTTCCCCCCTGTTTTCACAGTCCCCTGGTTTGACACCTTGGTGCAAACATAACATTGACACAGGAGACAGTGTACCTACCAAAAGTAGGGGATACAGGATGTCAGATAAAGTACGGTCTTATATTAAGACCAAGGTCAACAAGATGTTAGATCTTGGGGTGATTGAACCCTCGAGTAGTCCTTGGTCCAGCCCAGTGGTGTTGGTTCCAAAAGCAGGCACTTCTGAATTGAGGTTCTGCATGGATTACAGGGCTCTGAATGCTGTCACCAAGACAGATGCCCACCCCTTGCCTCGAACAGATGAGCTGGTGGATACTTTGGGTGCCTCCAAGTACCTCAGCACGTTTGACCTCACTGCTGGCTATTGGCAAATAGCGTTAGCAGAACATGCCAGGGAGAAGACGGCATTTTCTACTCCAGACGGCCTTTACCAATTCCGGGTAATGCCGTTCGGGTTGAAGAATGCACCTGCCACTTTCCAGAGGCTTGTGAATCATGTGTTGAATGGGTTGGACGAATTCTGTCTTGCATATCTGGACGATATAACAGTTTTCAGTGCCACCTGGGAAGACCATGTGAAACACCTCGGGATTGTGCTCCAGGCTCTTCGGAAAGCCCACTTGACCATAAAGGCTAGTAAATGCCAGATTGGACAAGGCTCAGTGGTTTACCTTGGACATGAAGTAGGTGGAGGGAGGATACAGCCTCTACCCAGTAAAGTACAAGCAGTACAAGACTGGCCTACCCCCACTACGCAAACCCAAGTGAGAGCCTTTTTAGGACTCACGGGGTATTACCGCAATTTTGTGGCAGACTATGGTACCATAGCTGCTCCTCTGACTGCCCTCACAACTCCGCAGAAACCCAAGAAGGTAACTTGGACTGACGAGTGTGAGAAGGCCTTCAATGGCTTAAAAGACTCCTTGTGCCAGGCCCCTGTCCTTAGGGCCCCTGATTATCAAAGACCTTTTATCGTGCAGACGGATGCCTCTGACACTGGGATAGGAGCTGTACTATCACAAGTAGATGAGAAGGGTAAGGAACACCCTATCGGTTTTATTAGTCGCCAGCTTAAGGACAGAGAGCTCAGATGGTCCACGGTAGAGAAAGAATGTTTCTCTGTTGTGTGGGCCCTAAGGAAGCTGAGGCCCTACCTCTATGGGACCCACTTCACTGTGCAGACTGACCATAAGCCGTTAAAGTGGCTAATGAACATGAAGGGGGAGAATCCAAAGTTGCTTAGGTGGTCCATAAGTCTTCAAGGCTTCGACTTCACTATTGAGCATAGACCAGGTGTCCAACATAGCAATGCTGATGGGTTGTCCAGAATGTTTAACCGACCTGAACAAGAAACTCATCCAGGGGTGGATTAGTTCCCCCTGTCCATAGTCTGGGAGGGGCGAGTGTTAGGAAAGATTTCGTAATTGTAGGGAATTTTCCTTCCATGTGGCAACCCCTTAACTTTTTGCTATTGTTTTTAACCTTGTTCTTGACTTTGCCAGAGAAGTACAGCCTTCTGCCGCACTTCTCTGGGCTTTCGCTCCTTTCTTACGGGGAAACTGACATGCCCTTAAGACAGTCAGTACCGGGGAACGTGGTTTCCCGTAGTTTCTTTTATCGTGTCGCAGCTTTAGTGCAACACGACACAAGAGGGCACTGTAAGCTAAGTTACAGCTCTCTTGGGTCTCTAGCCTTCTACAGGCCCTAGATACTCTTTTAGGATGGTATTTGATCGGTGCAAGTCATTCAGGGACTGGAATGGTGGCAGCGATCGTTTTGTTTATTTTGAGCTCCTTTTGGCGTTTTCAGCACGTTTTTGCACTGAACCCAAAATGGTGGCCTGGCTCCCAAAATGGCCAGGCCGCGAGGCTCCTTTGTCCTGTCCACTGTCCGTCTTGCTCCCTTCACCTTCCCCAGGTCCGGCGACCCGGGGCCTTCCTTATTTGGGCATGTACTTTCCCGCGAAACGTGGTTGCTTTCGCGGGCTTCTACATGTCGTTTGTGTGCCTCCAGGGTGTGGGCTGGGATGTCTGGTCCCAATACACATCCTGGGTGCCAGAGAGTCTAGGGTGGTGTGAATGCCTGGGACCACCGTGGTCCGTGATTGGTCCACGTATGGTATGTGTTTTGATGAGCGGATCTCCCATTGGCTCCCCTCCGTTTTGGCGCGAAGGGAACCGTGGATAAGAGGGGGCTGGAAACACCACTACCATGTCGATCTCCTGAGTTCTCATGAACGAAGGAATACAGGAGCCAAGTATCCTGCAACTACGAGGCTGGACCGAGGAATCGCTGGTGACCCGCTGAAGGAATCCTCCTTTGCACTGCTGTCCTCCGGAGAGCCCCTGTCCTCCTTTGATCGAACCAGAAGGCCTGTACTGGTGCTTCGACCTTTGGAATAGCAGGAACAGCTATTCCCGGCATCTTCAACCATCTCCTGCCAAGTAAGCCTTCGGAAGCGTCTCTGGGCCATCCAGTTGACTGACCAGCTTACAAAGGAGTTTGGCTCTGCAACCGCCGCCAGGTTGTGTTGTATTGCGAGTCCTTGTCCCTCTCCCACGCTTCGTACGCTTGGCGTTCCCAGGTCTGAAGGGAGGAGGGTTCATTTGGCTCGAATACACACGGCCGCTCCGTTGTCCTGTGCGGCAACAAAACTGTGCCGGTTTCGTCGATTGGGACGTCTTTTGGCTCTACACGACTACAAAGCGTTCCCTGCTCTTCTGAACCTGCCAGCTGCTGAAACTATCGTGGAGAAGCCTGGGTCTGCTTGCTTCGGGGACCGGTGAGTAGTATATCTAGGATCTGGTCGCCCTCCTGCAGTATCCCATTGCTTTTCCCTGCTGTGTAAAAACAGCACCCTTTTGCCGCGCTCGCGCTCTGCTTCTGCCCGCTGTGGAGGCTGCGCTTGAGTTGCGGAACCTGTTCTTCTTCTGCTGTGCACTAACGTGAACCGCCTGACTTCCTCCGAAGAGCTTCCCCTTGTGCCCGTCGGCACCGGCGTGGCAGGTACTTTGAGCACAAGGCTCCACTCTTCGCAGGGCTCGGACTTCCATCTAGTTAGGTGCCTATGAAGGCGAACTGAGTCGAAAGCATTATCGCACTGCCTGTTTTCCTTCCCTGGCAGGTGGACTACATATTACGTGCTTTTAAACGCTTGCGACTGTGTATTGGTATATATATTGTGTTGATATGGTATGTGTTGGTTTAATATTGTGATATTGTGATTTTCTCGCTACGGTCATTATTTTAAAGGCCTTAAAATAAATGTGTATCTATTTTTGATATAACAACTGTTTGGAGTAGTTTGTAAGCACTCTTGCTTTGTGTGCTCACTGCGGGCTTTCAGTCACCCTCACCCCTCTTGAGACCTAGTCTTGACCGCCGCGATCGCTACCTTGATTGGTCTGGCTTGTCCAGAGGTTACCCTGTTCCAAGTAATTAGGTTGGCCTTCTGAACTTCTGCGCCACCAGGACAGAGTTCAGAAATCCGTCTTAACAAATTGGTGTACAGCGGTGGGATACGACTGAAGGTATCCAGTGTTGCGCTCGAACTAGGGCATTTCAGGTTATTCCAAACAGTACACGTAGTGAATTGTTATAGTATAACTTTAAAAAGGCCATAGTCCTATCAAACAGTATGGAAACAAGTACGTTGTTAACTTTAAATGCTTCCAAATCAGAAACGCTGAAAAAGATGTGTGCGGAGAGAGGTGTTTCCTCTCAAGGCACGAAATTGGAAATGATCCAAAGAATCGTGGCGTGGCAAGAAGCGCAGCTTGACGCTATTACTTCTGAGGACAGTGCGGAAGGTGGTGGGGCTGCTCTCACTGGTAGAACCGACGGTTCTGCCGCCGCACTGTTCCACCGCGACCACGAGGACGGGGAGGATGTAATGTCTAATGTTTCCTCTGCCAGTGTTGATGGGGAGGCTATGCTTGAATTCAAGAAGCAAGAGCTGCGATTTAGGCAGCAGGAGCTTGAATTCAGCATAGCCAAACTAAAAATCGAACAGGCAGAAAAACAAAAAGACAGGGATCACCAGTTGGAACTGGCCAAGCTTCAGGTTGCAAATGGATCCAAGGGTCCTGGACATGGGTCTGGGGCCTCCTCTCATCCACGGTTTCCAAAAGATCTGCTCAGTGTGTATGAAGAGAGGAATGACATTATGGACTGGCTGAATGCGTTTGAGTATGCATGCGAGGTCCAGGAAGTTGACAATGCTGATAAGATTGCGTAGTTGCTCAGTAGACTGCCCCATTCTGGCTGTAGTGCCATTATGGAAATGTCGAAGGCTGAGAGGGCTGATTTCGCAATGTTAAAGCAGACTCTCATTTTAAAGTTTGGGAAGACTCCGGCCCAATATTTAAAGCGTTTTCGAGAGTATAAGAAAAAGGAAGGTGGTACTTGGGTATCTTATGTCGCTGAATCTTTGAAAAACTTAACTGGCTGGGTCGAAGGCTATAAGGTTTCTACCTTCGACGGCATGATAAATCTTGTCATGCTGGAACACATTTTTGCTTCTTCTTCCCCGGAGCTTAAGCAGCATTTGGCCGATTCGAAGGAGATAGATCCTAAGAAGCTGGCCATTGCAGCAGACTTATGGGTGTCACATCGAGTGTCCCATAAGGACAAAACTCATCCTGGTAAGCAGGAGGAGGGGAAAAAGTCCAAAGATATGGAGGGTGGGGAATCCGCTAAATCTTCTTCCCAAAAGGGCCACAAAAAGAAAAACAAGGGTAAGACACAAGAGAACTCACAGGGTAGTGGAGGTGCGCGTCCGAAACAGAACTCTGGTTACAATAAGCCTCCCTACGTAAACAGACCCACTGGGGCTTGTTTTTCTTGTGGAGCAACTGACCATGTGAAGGGGGATCCCCGTTGTAAGGTTAGACCTTTGGGGGTCCACTCCGCTAATCTGGCCTTCTCCTCCTACGAGGAAGAAGAGATTACAGGAGCATCCTTCTCCTCGGACTCGTTTCCCAGCGGAATAGAGGCCGAGGTAGTTTTAGTGTCCCTGGGTTCCTGGGAGCCTAAAGTCGCAGAGGCGTATGCTAGGATTCCGGATAATACCAAGCACTACTTTAAAGACAGTGTGCTGATCAATGGAGTGGATACTCCAGCTCTTAGGGATAGTGGGTGCAGTCGGACTGTAGTGGATTCTACCTTGGTAGACTCAGAGGAAGTTGCCAGAGCTACTCTGATGCCCACTAAGTTGGCTGACGGCCCCCTCCGTATGTTTCCCGTGATCCCTGTTAATCTAACTTTAAATGGTACAGCAGTCAGGATTCCAGTGAGCATTCAGAGAAACGTCCCGGGAAAGGTCTTATTAGGTAATGATCTCAGAGCTTTAGGGCTCGTAGGAGACACTGCCGAACGACCCTACACACGGTCTCAAGCACGGGCAGCATTGGCCAAGTCCAATACGCCGCCCCAGCCGAAGGGGCAACCCAAGGCGAAAGGAGTCTACAAGTCAAGACGGGGGAAAGAGAATATTCCCCCGAGCTCGCCTACCACTGCGGTGGAGGAAGTTGGTCAATCGCCCGAGCCTGACGAGGAGGTGGCGATGCCTGAAGTATTCGACCCCAACGATCATCCTGAACTAAAAGACTTGTTAGTTGAAGGAGGTCCTGATAGGGACGAATTCAGTAAAGGCCAACGTGAGTGCCCATCTCTGGAAGGCCTAAGGAGACAGGCCTGCTCCCAGCTTGAGGGTGAACCTCCTGGGAAGCATAGGATTTATTGGGAAGGTGGACTCCTGTATAGTGAGCCCACAGAGTCTACAGAAGGAGACCATAGGAGGTTGGTGGTTCCCCTTGCTGTTAGGCCCTTCCTCCTGCAGTTGGCGCATGAAGTTCCCCTTGCTGGTCACCTTGGTATGAAGAGGACCAAGCAAAGGTTATCCATGCACTTCTACTGGCCCAAGATGGGGGTGCAAGTAGAAAGTCACTGCAGGAGTTGCGCCTCCTGCCAGTTGTCTGGTAAGGTTGGCGCGACAATCCAAGCTCCGTTGGTACCGCTCCCAGTTGTGGGGGTACCATTTGAAAGGGTAGGGATCGACATCGTTGGTCCCCTTGACCCGCAAACATCCTCGGGCAATAGGTTTATCCTGGTGCTGGTCGACCATGCAACCAGGTATCCTGAGGCCATCCCATTGAAAACTGTAACTGCCAAGTCAGTTGCAAAAGCTTTACTCGGCATATTTACTAGGGTTGGCTTCCCTAAAGAAGTTGTGTCAGATCGTGGCAGCAACTTTATGTCGAAGTATATGCAGGCTATGTGGAAAGAATGTGGGGTCACCTACAAGTTCTCTTCTGCATACCACCCCCAGACCAATGGTCTGGTGGAACGTTTCAACAGAACGTTAAAGAGCATGATTGGGGCTCTGGAGGAGCCCCAGAGAAGAAAATGGGATCTTCTTTTACCATGCTTGCTGTTTGCCTACCGAGAGGTACCACAGGAGGGTGTTGGCTTCAGCCCCTTCGAACTTCTGTTCGGTCATCCCGTACGGGGACCCTTAGCCATTGTCAAGGAGGGATGGGAGATGCCCACTCCCCCTGTTACTACCAATGTAGTTGACTATGTGCTAGGGCTCAGAAAACGGATGGTACTTCTGATGGGCTTGGCTAGTGATAAATTGAAGGCAGGGCAAGCGCTGGTGAAACATTGGTACGACCAGAAAGCTTCCCTCATCAACTTTACACCTGGTCAGCAAGTCCTGATCATGAATCCAATAAGGCCTCGCGCTTTACAGGACATATGGTCAGGCCCTTACACAGTGGTGGAGCCCCTGGGTGAGGTGAACTATTTAGTGGACCTTGGAAGGCCTGGACAGGCTCCAAAAGTGTTTCACGTAAATAGGCTGAAGGCTTTCGTCCCAAGAGTTGAAATCGCAGCACTGCTACTGGCGTCAGACGTTGAGGAAGAGGAGTCTGAACCTCTCCCCGACCTGTTCCAGAGCGGTCCTTCAGATAGCTCCGTTGAGGGTGTCCGAGTGGCCCCTCACCTGACTTCTGATCAGCAGGCTGAGGTGAAAAGTTTGCTTAGGCAGTTTTCCCCCCTGTTTTCACAGTCCCCTGGTTTGACACCTTGGTGCAAACATAACATTGACACAGGAGACAGTGTACCTACCAAAAGTAGGGGATACAGGATGTCAGATAAAGTACGGTCTTATATTAAGACCGAGGTCAACAAGATGTTAGATCTTGGGGTGATTGAACCCTCGAGTAGTCCTTGGTCCAGCCCAGTGGTGTTGGTTCCAAAAGCAGGCACTTCTGAATTGAGGTTCTGCGTGGATTACAGGGCTCTGAATGCTGTCACCAAGACAGATGCCCACCCCTTGCCTCGAACAGATGAGCTGGTGGATACTTTGGGTGCCTCCAAGTACCTCAGCACGTTTGACCTCACTGCTGGCTATTGGCAAATAGCGTTAGCAGAACATGCCAGGGAGAAGACGGCATTTTCTACTCCAGACGGCCTTTACCAATTCCGGGTAATGCCGTTCGGGTTGAAGAATGCACCTGCCACTTTCCAGAGGCTTGTGAATCATGTGTTGAATGGGTTGGACGAATTCTGTCTTGCATATCTGGACGATATAGCAGTTTTCAGTGCCACCTGGGAAGACCATGTGAAACACCTCGGGATTGTGCTCCAGGCTCTTCGGAAAGCCCACTTGACCATAAAGGCTAGTAAATGCCAGATTGGACAAGGCTCAGTGGTTTACCTTGGACATGAAGTAGGTGGAGGGAGGATACAGCCTCTACCCAGTAAAGTACAAGCAGTACAAGACTGGCCTACCCCCACTACGCAAACCCAAGTGAGAGCCTTTTTAGGACTCACGGGGTATTACCGCAATTTTGTGGCAGACTATGGTACCATAGCTGCTCCTCTGACTGCCCTCACAACACTGAAGAAACCCAAGAAGGTAACTTGGACCGACGAGTGTGAGAAGGCCTTCAATGGCTTAAAAGACTCCTTGTGCCAGGCCCCTGTCCTTAGGGCCCCTGATTATCAAAGACCTTTGATCGTGCAGACGGATGCCTCTGACACTGGGATAGGAGCTGTACTATCACAAGTAGATGAGAAGGGTAAGGAACACCCTATCGGTTTTATTAGTCGCCAGCTTAAGGACAGAGAGCTCAGATGGTCCACGGTAGAGAAAGAATGTTTCTCTGTTGTGTGGGCCCTAAGGAAGCTGAGGCCCTACCTCTATGGGACCCACTTCACTGTGCAGACTGACCATAAGCCGTTAAAGTGGCTAATGAACATGAAGGGGGAGAATCCAAAGTTGCTTAGGTGGTCCATAAGTCTTCAAGGCTTCGACTTCACTATTGAGCATAGACCAGGTGTCCAACATAGCAATGCTGATGGGTTGTCCAGAATGTTTAACCGACCTGAACAAGAAACTCATCCAGGGGTGGATTAGTTCCCCCTGTCCATAGTCTGGGAGGGGCGAGTGTTAGGAAAGATTTCGTAATTGTAGGGAATTTTCCTTCCATGTGGCAACCCCTAAACTTTTTGCTATTGTTTTTAACCTTGTTTTTGACTTTGCCAGAGAAGTACAGCCTTCTGCCGCACTTCTCTGGGCTTTCGCTCCTTTCTTACGGGGAAACTGACATGCCCTTAAGACAGTCAGTACCGGGGAACGTGGTTTCCCGTAGTTTCTTTTATCGTGTCGCAGCTTTAGTGCAACACGACACAAGAGGGCACTGTAAGCTAAGTTACAGCTCTCTTGGGTCTCTAGCCTTCTACAGGCCCTAGATACTCTTTTAGGATGGTATTTGATCGGTGCAAGTCATTCAGGGACTGGAATGGTGGCAACGATCGTTTTGTTTATTTTGAGCTCCTTTTGGCGTTCTCAGCACGTTTTTGCACTGAACCCAAAATGGTGGCCTGGCTCCCAAAATGGCCAGGCCGCGAGGCTCCTTTGTCCTGTCCACTGTCCGTCTTGCTCCCTTCACCTTCCCCAGGTCCGGCGACCCGGGGCCTTCCTTATTTGGGCATGTACTTTCCCGCGAAACGTGGTTGCTTTCGCGGGCTTCTACATGTCGTTTGTGTGCCTCCAGGGTGTGGGCTGGGATGTCTGGTCCCAATACACATCCTGGGTGCCAGAGAGTCTAGGGTGGTGTGAATGCCTGGGACCACCGTGGTCCGTGATTGGTCCACGTATGGTATGTGTTTTGATGAGCGGATCTCCTATTGGCTCCCCTCCGTTTTGGCGCGAAGGGAACCGTGGATAAGAGGGGGCTGGAAACACCACTACCATGTCGATCTCCTGAGTTCTCACGAACGAAGGAATACAGGAGCCAAGTATCCTGCAACTACGAGGCTGGACCGAGGAATCGCTGGTGACCCGCTGAAGGAATCCTCCTTTGCACTGCTGTCGTCCGGAGAGCCCCTGTCCTCCTTTGATCGAACCAGAAGGCCTGTACTGGTGCTTCGACCTTTGGAATAGCAGGAACAGCTATTCCCGGCATCTTCAACCATCTCCTGCCAAGTAAGCCTTCGGAAGCGTCTCTGGGCCATCCAGTTGACTGACCAGCTTACAAAGGAGTTTGGCTCTGCAACCGCCGCCAGGTTGTGTTGTATTGCGAGTCCTTGTCCCTCTCCCACGCTTCGTACGCTTGGCGTTCCCAGGTCTGAAGGGAGGAGGGTTCATTTGGCTCGAATACACACGGCCGCTCCGTTGTCCTGTGCGGCAACAAAACTGTGCCGGTTTCGTCGATTGGGACGTCTTTTGGCTCTACACGACTACAAAGCGTTCCCTGCTCTTCTGAACCTGCCAGCTGCTGAAACTATCGTGGAGAAGCCTGGGTCTGCTTGCTTCGGGGACCGGTGAGTAGTATATCTAGGATCTGGTCGCCCTCCTGCAGTATCCCATTGCTTTTCCCTGCTGTGTAAAAACAGCACCCTTTTGCCGCGCTCGCGCTCTGCTTCTGCCCGCTGTGGAGGCTGCGCTTGAGTTGCGGAACCTGTTCTTCTTCTGCTGTGCACTAACGTGAACCGCCTGACTTCCTCCGAAGAGCTTCCCCTTGTGCCCGTCGGCACCGGCGTGGCAGGTACTTTGAGCACAAGGCTCCACTCTTCGCAGGGCTCGGACTTCCATCTAGTTAGGTGCCTATGAAGGCGAACTGAGTCGAAAGCATTATCGCACTGCCTGTTTTCCTTCCCTGGCAGGTGGACTACATATTACGTGCTTTTAAACGCTTGCGACTGTGTATTGGTATATATATTGTGTTGATATGGTATGTGTTGGTTTAATATTGTGATATTGTGATTTTCTCGCTACGGTCATTATTTTAAAGGCCTTCAAATAAATGTGTATCTATTTTTGATATAACAACTGTTTGGAGTAGTTTGTAAGCGCTCTTGCTTTGTGTGCTCACTGCGGGCTTTCAGTCACCCTCACCCCTCTTGAGACCTAGTCTTGACCGCCACGATCGCTACCTTGATTGGTCTGGCTTGTCCAGAGGTTACCCTGTTCCAAGTAATTAGGTTGGCCTTCTGAACTTCTGCGCCACCAGGACAGAGTTCAGAAATCCGTCTTAACACGAGGCAAAAAGGCAATCCAGGTATTCGTAGTCCAAAGTCAGAAATCCAGGGAGCAAGACAAGGTCCAAAAACGAAACGCCAAATGCTGATGAAACAACAGCTGAGAAGTGCGGTGTGGCGCGTACAGCAGCTGTTTATAGTGTTTCCATGGATTCAAAGACACGTGATTGTAGCTTCCCTACCACGTGACGTGCACAGAGCCTTGGTACCATGCAAATGCAACCTCTCAATGGGCGTGTTGACAGATGCCATGGTAATTGCCATCGCAGAAGCGTCCGCAGCCACTCGGAACACTGTGTACCTTATTGAGCCCTTAGTGTGCTTGGGCCTGTTTGCGGAGGAGCCGACAGAACATACCCCTACTCCTGCCGTGTGGGGGAGCGGAACCTGTGAGTGGATTTGTTCTGGTGTCTCGGTATCAGGTTAGATGTATTCTGGGATAGTGAGTGCATGAAAACGGCCCAAGACTGAGCCACCTCAACAGAGTGCTGGACCCCAGAAGCAAGGGAAGTCTATCAAGTGTCCAAGAACCGCGGTGGTGCCATTGACCAGTAGCTGAAACCGCAAAGTGCCGCTGATTTGGAAAGCACCCATTGCCGCTGACGACCTTCAAACTGCAGTACAGGAGTCCTATAGACGTCCTCTTTCTTGTCCCCATGACTGAGGCCCAGGAACCAGGATCTTCAGGACTGCAACCAGAACAGAAACCATCTGGATCTCTTCTTCCAACCTAAGGCACTGTCTTCACTAGGGCTGTACCGAATAGCATATTTAGTATTCGGCCAAATACCGAATAGTTTGTCAACTATTCGGCCGAATCCGAAAATGAAGCCGAATAGTTGCTTTATTTAATAAATCATGTTCCAAACTTCAAAAAACACACTTATTAAAAAAGCAAATAAAGCACCATTTTATTCTATACTTTTATTTCTCTTCATTGTAATTAATGTAGCATCTTTATTTAAAGTATAAAAGCCAGAAATAAAGCAGATTTAACCAAAAATGAAGGGACTAAATGTACAGAAGATTGTTGCATATTCAGTGTCAGTTAAAGAAGGAGCCTTCACAAATGCAAAAGGGCTGACTTTGTGAATCGGATGCATTGATTCACAAATTATTATTATTATTATTGTTATTATTGTTATTATTATTATTATTATTATTATTATTATTATTATTGCATCCTCTATCCAGTTGCAAAGTCGATGTGGTCGAGTTTAGACACTTCTTTGCAGCTCACATAGAAATGTATAAAATGGTTCATGTCGGCTCATGCAGGACACAAGTCAAGAGGAAATCTGAAATGCGTGAACTCCATCTCACAACTATTCACCCCACCCAAACAAATACTGCTCACTTTTCACTTATCCTAGCCACTCTTTCTCGTCAATATACAAACATATGCAACTTATAATTTCCTCATAAAATATCAGATAATGTTAAACTCAGGACTGCACTCCTTAAAAAAAAGAAAAGGGGGCACTATGACGTACGCAATGGGAAGTGGCATCACAGGAACTGAAAGTATCTATGCACATTTCTTTCAGTTAGTTTTTTCCAACAAAAAAAAGTGCACATTGCACATAAGCATTCGCCAAAAGAAAAGATGTTCCTGTATTGTTGCAGGCTAAGTATAAAAGATGAGCACCTTTTTTGTCTAAGAATCTGTAACAAAACATGCCCTAAAGAGCAGATTACAATATAAGATATTTTCAACTGTGTGATAGCAATTTTGTCTGTTCTAATCCTATTCAGTTGAAGTCTATATTTGTCTTTCTGAGTTCATGTGGCATTGTATTCAAATGAGAATGTCAAAGTATTCAGCAAGAGCCGAATAGGAGCCGAATAGCTTTTTTTCAGCTGGAATTTGGCTGAATACTTACTTGAAGCAGAAGTTCGGTTCATCCCTAGTCTTGACTGAAGGGGTACTTACATCTTTTATCTTTAGCTTGCTTGTTCTCACTGGTGACTTGCAGTCGCTGCTTTTTCTGCAGAGTTGCTTGCAGCTTTGCCTTCACAAACTTTACAGCTGGTGGCACTACAGTGATTCTTTTTCTACAAACTCTCTAAATAACATTGTGCAAGACTTTTGTTCTATTTCAAAGACGTGCCTCAGCTCCCTAGAAATTGCTCAAATTGACTTTGGCTGTCCTGGCTCCCCGTAGACTGTTCTGACCCATTGACTTTGCTTCTAACTATCCATCATAGGTGGTCCATAAGTTTAACTTGTATTTCTGGGAAAGTTCTCACCTAGACGTCATTGGGAATTTGCAAAGTATTTACTTGTTCTGAGAACTGTTAACTTTTTTCATTCCCTAACCTTTTGCTTTCCCACAACCTCAGTACTGCATTAAGTGTTAAAAAGTGATATATCAAAGTTCACAGTGTCCTAACAATTGAAGTCATCTCAGGGTGTAGGAAGTGTGTGACATCCCAAAAGGGTATCTACTTGCTTAAATTAAAGCTGAGGAAGGGTTTTTGATGTGCATTGTTATTGTCTCACATTGCCCTTGCTAAAGAAGGCTTATTTAAAAATGACTGTTAAATAAATAAATAATTATGTTACTAGAAAACCTTAAGTATAAGTGTTATTTGAATACTTGTAACTGTGAATCTCTATGTAACCTCCCTACAGCTCACATTTACCCCTCTTGAGATAAGTCTGGCTGCTCAGTTACGTTAACTACTTGATTAGTAGAGACCGATACCGATAGTTGGGTTACCTATTGCCAAGAGGACATGGCTGGTGTATTCTCCCACAGGGTTACTGCATCAAGTCTTGCCTAACAGACTGCACCCAGAACAATTGAGCGTGCTGAAACAGCCACACTCTACCCAGTGTTCAAATATATATAGGATACCCTTCCAACCCCGTGTCCAGACCAGTCTCACCCAACAATTGGGTGTGCTGTAAACATGCATCCCTCATACAGTGTCCAAACAGCCAGGAAGTGCTTCCCCCTTGCGCTCAAGCAGAGTACCCAAAAAGTGAAATGGATGGAAAAAAATTAATTCCGTAGGCCTCACCTCTCTTCACCTAAACAATGAAGAGAAAAGTCCTGAAAAGTCCTCAAATTCAGTTTGTAAGCAGTTGAATATCACCCCGCCTTCTATGGGGGAATCCAAAAATGTATGCGGTAGGTGTACAAGCACTCCCCAAGGGAGCCACAACCTTCTCCACCACGTGTAAGGCAGAATGGTGGCCATCCGCATTACGATCGCCGACTCTGTGGCGTGGATTCCACAAGATGTCCTTGAGAAACCTCAACACCTCAGTCCTGTGGGTTTGCACGTCGGATCGACCTTGTCGCCAATGTAGTATGTTGCCGGTATGCCCATCCAGACCCCGTGAGCCCTCCCAGCACACAGAACACGGCAGACACTGTGTTGACTGTCCGGGCTCCACGGTCGCACTGGCTTGCATCAGGGCTTTAGTATCGGCCTCCATCCCAAATAAGAGAAACATTTCTCTTAATTAAGTTTTAAGTTTCCCATGGTCTGTGTGATCTTTCGTCAGATGAAACTGAGCTTTTCCCAAGGCCATCTTTTTGTGACTTTCTGGAATCACAAATTGTTGCTTTATTTTACCTTCTGGGGTGGTCTTTCCCATATAAAGAAATCCTTCTTTTAAAAGAAAAAAAAGGTTATTTTCTTTCACATCCCTCCTTTTCTGAAACTATCTCTGAAAAACATTTAGCTAGAAAGGGGTGCTTTCTTTGGGACATGGCTAAATCTGGAGGGACATTTAGTTCTCAATGACCTTCTCTTTCGGAATCAGAGGAGGGAGATTCATTTGAAGTTTCCCTCACCTCCCCGAAACTCTGGGTCCCTCTTTCAGTGTCTTCTTTGCCTACTATTCTGGGAAACATTGCTCTCTCAATCACCCCTTGAACAATTGTATGTCCTTGATAAACATGGAAGGGCTTCTTCCCAAGGTTGTGTAGCAACACCTTAATCTCGTCTTTGAAATTTGCGTCTATTACCCCTGCTAAGACATCAATCCCAAATCGACATGCCAACCCTAACCAGGGTGCTAGTCTAATATATGTATTAGGGAGTGGAATCAATATCAAGTCAGTAGGTATCAGTTTTCTTTCTCCTGGGGATTATTATTTTATCCCTACTACTACAGATATAAAACCTGATAGAGCCCTTTGAAGCTACTGTGGGAGCTGATGCTCTGGTACTCAACTTCTCAAATTGTAGGGGTCCCCAACTTATATCAGTGGAGCCGCATCCCACTGCTGACACCATCTTTGAAGCAAGGCAGAGACAACAGACTTATATTTGAAACTGAAACACTTTATTAAATTAAATGTTAGTATGGTTGAAGGCCTAGCTTGCCTATGCTAAGGTGGGATTTCCCTATCGGAATAAAACTAAGGAAAGTATGAGTCAAATAGTCTCACATGAAAGTCTGTCTGTGTTCACAAACTATACTTGCCCTCACCATTAAGACTTACAATGTGTAGGGATGTTAATAACCAAAGAAACAGTGTTCAACTCAAAGGTCGGTGCTTTTTCCAGCTCTCGGTTCTTTTTTCCCAAGTATAAAATAGTCCCACAAAAGTCTCAAGATTTAACTCACTTGAGCTCCAAGCAACATAGTTCAAGATTATCCTCAGGGTTCCTTTCCCCAAGTCTCTTGAAACACAGTTCAAAACAAAAACACGTCTTGGGACCTCGCTCTCAACACAATATGAACAGGTTTCTCAGCCCCAGTGTTTCCTTCCCCAAGATTTAAACTTCGCCTTTTGTACTTGCTTTCGTTTGTTTTACCAGTTGGTTTTCCCAATGTCCTGGGTCTTCAGTATTCTGGGTTCGCTGGTCTAAGGCGCAGTTGTCAGACTGCATGGTCCACCCATTACAGGTCCCGCAACCAGGATCCCTGGGGTCTTCAGCCCCACCGGTCCCTTGCTTCTTGCTCCTGTGCACCAAGGTATTCCTGCTTAATGTCTTTTGGTTGGCCTTCTGGCCTTATGATAAAGTTCCAATCTGTTTGGCTTCTCCTTGTTAGCCACTAGAGATATATTTTAATATTCTTATTGTGCTTTGCAGGTAAATTGCTTAATGGCTTTAATGAGCTTTGACTGCAAGTTGCTTTCGATTCAATAGTTACTTGTGTTGCTTAAGGTTTAAGTTTTCATTCCAAAAAACACTCTTGCTATTTGAAATGCACTCTTGTAGTTTAAATATAAGATTGTTTTCATTTTGGTATTCAAAATGTGTTCTTGTAGTTCAAATATAAGTTTGATTTCAGTTTGGTATTCATAAATGCACTTTTGTATTTAAATATGAGTTTGCACTGCCTCCCGGCCTACCACGCACTTAGGGGCTGTAACTGCACAGTGCCTTGTTCTCCTTGCTCTACCCTGAGCCAAGCAGCCCTTGCTGCACTTACTCCGAGCATTGCTGCCCTATTTTCCCCTCCCATCTCCCTTGCACTTCCCCCTCCCTTTGCCCTTACACTACTTGTTCTTGCACTTGCACGATCTGAATGAAACAAGGCCGGGTAAGATTGTTTGTCTTGTCCTCCCTCTGTCTTCCCTTCCTTATCTTGTCAGGCCTAGAAACACTTGTGTACTGGCACGTTATAAATGACTTATCATATCCTATCATATAATTTCAGTTTGGTATTCAATTGGGACGGACGGGCACGTGTCTGCGGTTCGATTCGGAGCTCCACGGTTCCCGCGTGCCCGTCCAACACTCGCTGGTGGTCTGCTCCTTCTCCCAGCAGCTCATGTGGTTTCCTCTCCGCTTCTGGAGGTGGGAAACACTGCCATTGCGCGTCTGCTCGCCTGCTGGATGCTTCTTTCTTGGCTCTGGTTCTCCATCTGCTTTTCAAAGGACGCGGGTGGCGTCCATTTTAATCCTGGTCTGCTGGCATCTTGGTTCCATTTCCAGTCCCACCATGGCTGCCACCTCATAGAGCAGGTCCTCTGCTGGTCTCTGCACGCTGGCCTCCTTGCTTGTCACTGAGGTGTTCCCAGTTTCTCATTTTATGTACGTGCAGCCTTCTAACAGGTTGCATGTTTGCCTGGTCAATTAGATATGCCTGACCATATTAAGGAAGACATGCTTGACTGTCACAATGCTCAGGAAGCAGCTTCGTCGTCCCAGTACCTAAGCCTCCTAGTCTCCTCTTCCTCGCCACAGTACTGTCACATGTCACATTAGGGAAAGTGGGGGGAATAGGCTGATAATTGCCCATAACGGTTGGGGCAGGGTTGGGTTGGTTGTCAGTAGGAAAGGGGGGATACCATGTCTCTTCCAAGGGCACCTCACTCCTAGTCCCCAGGGACCCTCCACCCAGGTGATCCTCCATTGCTTGTCCACCCCCAGGATCAGGATCCAAGAGCGATGGCCTTTCCCTGACCACCTGCACAGAGGATCCAGGGGGTTTATGAGTGAGAATACCCAGTTAGAGTGTGAGAGGAGGGATGAGAGGGGATTGAGAGAGTGGGGGTCTGTAGGGAGAGTGAGGGTGGGAGTAGAGAGAGTGGGGGGTGGGGTGGGTGAGTGGTGGTAGTTGGCTGGGGAAGGATAATGAACAAAGGAGCTTCAGAGGACTTGTCAAAAGTAGTCCGAAAGAGGCCAAACATAACCCAACCAGCACATATAATGGGGGTGAGGTCAGTGGGGGTAGAGAGAGTGGGAGTGGGGTGGGTGGGGGTGGAGAGAGTGGGGTGGGTGAGGGTAGAGAGAGTAGGCATAGGGTGGGTGGGTTGTATTCGGATGGTAGTAGAGAGGCAGCCTCAGGGGGAATAAAAAAGACTGCAGCTGAAAGTAGCCCAAACGGATCCAATTTGTACGCAAATAGCTCAAAATAGCCCAATAAGGCAAATCACTACAAAGCTGGTAAATGAAAGTCCATCCAACTTGCTTTTTTATAAAGCTCCAGATTAGAGTAAATCTTGTTAGGGAACAACTTATTGGGAAGTACGAAGGAAAAGTTTGGAAAATGAAATGTTAGTGAGTTGGCCATTTCATGGCGTGGCGTTGCGGGTTGCTATGCAGATATTCTCAATCCAGAACCCCATTTCCCTCTCTCTCTCTCTCTATTGTAACAAAACTGTGCCCAAACCAAAAGCTCTGCTCTACATAAATTCATAATAAAACATATCACCAAACTTCAATAAAAAATAATACATACTGTAAGAAGAATTAAGACGAGCAAAGTATCAGCAAACAACATACCTGCCTAGGAAAGCTGTAAACAATAACACTTTGACAGATCACTTTTATCAACATATAGTTTTGTTTCATTACTTTAAGAGTTATATATATGATTTGTTACTGTGAAAGGGGAAAGTGCAATGTAACACTCTGGTGTTGTGGGATTGGATCCTTCGTGGATAATAGTTATCCTTATCCATCACAGGTACCATGAATATTGTTCCACTGCACTTTTAGCACTGATGCAATCGGCACTACGCACCATTGCCAGCGATTCTGGGACCATTCACACTACAGTCTGCAGGTTTAGGCCTGTGAAGGAAGGACATCACTTCTCCAGGAGTAAAGACGTCACTGCTCCAGGATTGTTAAATCGCTTTGATTAACAGATAAGAAGTACACATGAATAAGCCCCACAGCACCAACTATGCCTTCTCTTTCCAACCGCCTCTCACTGTCTCCCTTAGAACCTCCCAACCTTCTAACATTCTAACATTCCACCCAGATAGAACCCCCAGTAAAACACTACAATACTACACAGTACAATACTACATCCTGCAAGATTGTATATACAATCTACAGACAAAGAGAATATATGCCAATTTCATGACGCATATTATCACGCAATGCATTGCGTATCCTCCATCCTCTTCTTTAGTGGGCAACTACCATACTTGCACTTTTTAGTGGGCAACCGAGGCTACTTCTCATTGCCATTTGAAATATTGTCGGACATTCGATATCCTGCATCTCACTGAGGCACCTCCCACACATATTTGTCTCCCATCAGCAATATGCCTAAAAGAAAGGCAACTCCACTCTCCCCCAGGTGTTATGATATAATTGGTTATTTATAATGCACTTAATACCCACATGTTTCTAAGTGTGCACCCTGGGATTATAACGCGCTTAATACCCAGATGTTTCTAAGTGCGGACCCTGGGATGGAACCCATGTTGCTCCGTGTTGTCTTGCTTCCAAGGCGAGCACGTTGCTGCTGAGCTATCTCGTTGAGATAGATGCGTCCTGTATTACTCAGGTGCAAGATTTAGCCACGCCCAACATGTCGCATTATGTACAGTACTGTCCTGTAGTGCAGGTGCCATCCCAACATAGCGCCCAGCTTTGAAGAAAAGGCTTAGCTCTTTGAGCTGTGTTTGGAAATATCTGTCGCTGCACACTTTAATCCAAACTTTTCATTAGTTCGTTCCCACCTTCCTCAGCCCAGAATGTTTACCCCTGCTCCCTTTCCTGGCACAAAAGTTGCTTTGAGAAATGGGTAGGTTAGATGAGGAGGAATGGGAGATGGCATCCCTTTGTTGCTCCTCTCCTTGGCAGGGGCCAAGGGAAGGAAAAATTAAAATGACCAATAAATACTATGGGAAGTTCTAAAAGTGACCGGCTGAGGTGTACATGGCTGTTATTATTATTAATGTATTCATTGAGCGCAGACATAGCTCCGAGAAGCAAGGCAGAGCTTTACAGAGGAATACACCAGTACAGATACATAACAGAGCGCTTTACAGCGGTGTCCAACATTACAGATGCATAACCGAGGGATTTTCCGTGGTACCAACAGAACAGATAAACAGCTGGGGTAGGATACAAAGGGGGACAGCGGAGGGGGTACAGCTGTATCGTGTGGCGGGTTAGGAGAGGGGCGGGCGGCGTCTAGTGAGTCAGGTGGCGCAAGGGGCGACGGGATGGCCTAGGTGTTGAGGAGGAGAGACTCCTTGAAGAGGTGGGTCTTGAGTCCTTTTCTGAATTGTATTAGAGTGGGGGGGGCGAGTCGGATGCCGACGCTGAGGGGTACCATTCCTCCCCCTTACCTCCACATAAATACCTCGATGTATCTCTTGGCCAACGTTTAACGCCTTTTCATTTTCCATAAGCACAGGTATATCCTACTTAGTTGAGTATTTATTTATTCATGTAAAAGGATTGTTTGACATACAACATGTTTCACAATCGTATATGTTCAATAACACATCAGCAAATATACAACAAAGGACAAAGGATACTGCTTACATTTACATCCAGGTTTTCTCGGAATGCATGATTTAAAAGGGTGCCGATTCACTCACTTTAAATAGCTAAAAAAACAGGACCCCAACATACAACACAGCAGTCGCAAGGGCATGTGTATTTTGCCAGCTAGTTCATGGTTAGTTTTGAGAGACCTGAATGTGTTCCAAGTGTGACTGTGGAGGGAGGGGACTGGGGGGCTGTGCTAATCAATGCCACAAAGTGACCACCTTTGCCGGATCTATCATCTCAGACAGTCTGTATTTAATCAATTGTGACCTTACACATTTGGGACTATGAACTAATCTGCTCAATATATGCGCCCGTGGTAATCTCCCGCTCAACATGCACATAGGGTGATCTCATAGGCAACACATTTGGACATCTCATAGCTAACATGACCACACAGGACATACCATTAATACGCAGTTTGGACTTCTCCAGCCCACCACACCCAAACGGACACATCTTCTACTCAAGGCAAACACCCTCAACATCTATCTGACAAAGGCATATAGAATCCTTTTATATCTATAGAGAATTTCTATTTAAAAAGCATAGCTTCCTGTGCACATCAGTATCACATTCCCGAGTCACAAAGAGTCAATGGGCCTGATTCACAGAACATTTCCCTTACCCTATGGGATTGCACCCTTATAAAACACTTCCATGAATCAGGCCCATTGTGTTTCGGTGTAATCTGGGCCTGGAAAACGCTCTCTTTTTCTGTCACAACACTGGTGTCAGTCAGCCAAATGCACCTATGTGTGTTACCATTTATGAACAAACATTGGCTGATTTTGTTATAAGCATATATTCCCCTTAGTAACCAAAATGTTTTATCAGCAATTTATGTTGTGGTTTCTAAACATAAACCTTTGGTCTCATTTGAATAGCAGCACGTTTAAAATACATTTTGGTTTATTTAGTATCCAATTGAGGCGAACCAAAGTGCCTATGAATGTGTCCCCAAAAGGCTATTAAATTCCTTTCTTTTCTTCCCAAGCAGCTATGAGGGGTATTTTTGATTACTTAAACAGACCTCCATCGGTTAAACAACATTGACTTAAAATACCAGAACATTTATGCATTTTATGGTAGCAGGAATGATAACAATATACCTTTGGGGGCTCTCATGTGAATTATGCATTAGATGCCAGACACGAATGCTAAGTAGCATTATGGTAAACCCTTAAGGAAGGTGGGACTGACATTGTGTCTGTTCACCTGTCAACTGAAAGCCATTAAATAGAATCATGAACTGTGCGCTGCAGATGGAGTATGACCTATGAACTCCAGACTTAGAGATTTGTGTTCCACCTGTCATTATGAATGTTACACTCTCTCCTGCAAGAGTGACCCTGGCCTTAGATTTGTGAGAGGATTACAACTGCTGGTCTTGACATCAGTATGTGTGTGTGTTGACAAAGGAAAATGACACCTTATAAAAATAATACAAGCAGAATTTAAAAAACACATGTTACTTCTTAAGAATGGGTGTTCAAGCTATCACAGGTAAACAGTGATCGAAGTGTACAAAAAGAACTAGTGGAACTATGTTCCCTGCTGGCCTGCCCCAGCTCTCCACAAACGCCATCGCTGCACCCCTCACACACACAATCCAAACCCCCAAACAAACACACCTGCTATTTAAGGGAATGTTCAATGCAGTGCACTGAAGTGCAAGCTTCAACTTCTTCCTACACTTTTATTTTAAAACAAAACCATTCCAGAACGGTTTCTTTTTAAAATAAAATTATAGGAACAGTGAAACTTAAAAATAAAAAGTATAGGAGCACCACCCCCGACCGCTCCTGCCCACTTTGACCTCTGCAGGTAAAGGATATATTTGAGTGGGACCCCAAATGCATAAATGATCAAGATAATAACATTTCCTTGCATCAGAGAAACCCCAGAATTGTTTCTGTTTAATCAGTTTCAACTCACAAGTCAATTGTTGCTATTTAGCAGAACGTGAGATGCAATCAAACCACCTTATTGATATTCTCGATATCTAGATATAGATATTCTAGTGAAGAATATGAGCATGTGATGCCATGTGTATGTGATGCCATGAAGGGTCTGTTTTCCACGTGAGGACAATTTCGCATGCATCGGCCAAGCATGGTGTTGGAAATGGTTTTGCCGATATTTTCTCGAGTAGAATGATCAATGATAGTATCGAACCAATACAACTATGACATGTTAGGGCAATCCTGAAATGGGAGGAACCATTAGACTATTGATTTGAGGTAATAGGAAAAAGATTCAGACTAGAGGATTTGATATCAAACGTCAAAGATGGAAGCAGACAGAGGGGAGAGCTGGTGATCAAGTGAGAGAGAGAGGGGGAAGGGGAAGAATAAATGCCTTGCATTTGTTGAAGTAAAATCTTGTAATGAAGACCCCTCCACCCCCTCCAGGTCGGTTTTGAAAGGGTGCCAAGCAGATTCTGATGCCTAGATTCCTTGCATAGAAGAGGAGTGCATTGGATTTCTGGTGTCCATTTTATATAAGACCTTGCTGACTTCCCCCTAGAGGCAGGGGAAAGCCCACCAGCCTACCAGGGCAGTGGTATTCAAATGGACTCACAAGTCTTTGGTGAGCTCCACTGCCCAATTTATAACTACAGCCTTTTCAAAAGTAAGAGAACTGGTCGTCTCCTAGTGTCACTTAATGGTGCATACCTTTAGAAAATAAATCGACTGCAGATTAAACATTAGTATCCGGCGAGGGTCAATCAGATTGTAACAATCAGTCGATTGGCCCTCGATGGGGCCTTACCCGACTGGAAATCCCTCTCTCGACGTTCCTTTCCTTTGTGTCCCCGGCAGGGGGTGTGGCAGCCACTCAGCCAATGAGGAGGCTCGGAACGGGGTAATCCCCGCTCCTCCCCACCACATGGCAGGAGGCTGCCATTTTCCCCCGCCGGGGATTCAGGTAAGTGTTTCCCTCACCCACAAATCCAAACAATCCCCTCACCACCCTCCCAACCCCACTTACCTTTTTTTTGTCATTTCTGGAAGCGAACGCGCTGGGATCACTTCTGTCCCCATCGCATCCGCTGATGAGACGCGACAGGCCGTCGTGGAAAAAAAGAAGGGACTACATGTAGTCCCTTCTTTCCTTTTCATGGTGGCAATTTGTTTGTTGACATTTTCTATTTTTTCAATTGACGTCATGGAAAGGGAGAAGGGACTACATATAGTCCCTTCTCCCTTTCCATGGTCGCCATTTTATTTGTTTACCTTTTTCCATTAATTTTGAATGGCCGCCATAGGAAGGGAAAACGGACTCTGTTTTCCCTTCCCCGCCGGGCACTTTTTTTTACATTTGTTTTTTCTGTTCTAAAATGCTGGAGCATTTCGGAACAGAAAATTAATGCTCTTAGTACCCCGGTCTTGCGGGCCAGGGTACTAATAGCAATAAGCCCCTTACCGGTGGAGTCAGTTGTTTGAATTAGATTTGCTACCGCTGCTCCCTGTTAAATAAATATCATTTTGAGTCCAGCTATTCAATTTTCCTAAATCTCAGGAACCATAATAGAATTAAGTCATTTTAACTAACCTCAAAGGTAGTAAAGTTGAGGACTTTGTCTAGAGCAGATGTCTTAAAACTGTGGGGCGTGCCCCCCTGGGGGGGGCAGCTGCATCCCAGGTGGGGCGCCAGAGCCCAGCATGAAATGTAAAAAAAAACAACAACAAAAAAATTGTTTATTTTTTTTAGATTGGCGGAAATGGGAAGGGGCAGCTCACATGGTCAGACTGGACCATAAAACGGTCTTAGGCACCAATGAAGAAATGGCCAGCAGTTGCAAATGGATATTCAGTCCTTTAGTCACAGGCTGTTTGAATAGTACCCAAGGGGTTGTTTTTTTGTTCAAATGTAAACAAATTGTGACATTTAATGAATATTTATTCAGCAACAATGGTCAAAACTACTAGCTGCATATTGAAGTAACTCCTCACACTGGCCCACATTGGCAAAAAAGTGGCCCATTTTGACTGGCCTACACTAGCATTTTGCATTTTTGGTACGGTCATCGCCCTATTGCCCTATAGGCCAGTCCAAGCCTGCCGGCTCATCCATAATGGGCGAGGGGGCGTCCACCCACTGGCCACCTCACCCATTATGTAGGAGCCGAGGAGCCAGCTCAGTGAAACACTGAGCACTCTCCCTCAGCTGCTTTTTCCAGCTGAGGGAGTGCTCCTGGGCTGGCTGAACTGTCAAAGGGAAACACTGTTTGCCTTTGACAGTTTATTTCCCCAGCTGCACATGATCACAGAGCCATGCAACGCTGGGGGTGTTTTGCTTCGCCAGCCTTGCATAGCTCATTGGAAATGCTGGCTGGGGCACTGCATTTATGTATGCATGCGCGAGGGGGTGCTCCTGCGCCTCCTCGCACATATGGGCAGAGCAACCTGGAGCGGGGCATTTTAGCAACCATGCGCAGGCCCCTGCAGAAGGTACGTTTATGGCGATTTATTTTTTATTTAAATGTGTATGGATGTGTGTTGCTTGTGTTATGGGACTGTGGTGGGAGCAGGATGGGCGGCAGCACTGGGTTAGTGGTGGGAGTAGGGTGGGGAGAGCCCAGGGTCTGTACTGGGAGTAGGGTGCAATGACGGCACGCAAAAGTTCATAGCGATTTCTACATACTGTCCATCTGGCACATTTGGGGGGGCCCGGCCTGCCCAAACTTCGCTCAGGGGGGGCCCAGCCCAAAAAAGTTTGAAGACCACTGGTCTAGAGGGAGGAAGGAGAAGACCAATGAGAAGGCTTGAGCAGTAATCAAGTTTGTTGAGTACCAGAGTGGTTGTTAGAGCTTTTGTAGAGTGGTTAGTAAGAAAAAGACACATTTTCTGAATGTTGAAGAGGTTAACACAAGCAGAAGAGGCAGTGCAAGTGATGAATTGTTGCAGTCATAGGTCGCTATCAAAGAGGACCCCGGATTATGAACATTGGGTGAGGGTGCAAGGGTAGGTCAGATCAGGTGGGAAGAGGAAAGGAGAGGGTAGGGATGGATGCGGAAGCTGGGAGAAGGATTACTTCCATTTTTGTAGAGTTAAGTATGAGGCAGCAGAGTGCCATCCATTGAAGAATTGCAGTGAGACAATTCTGTTCTGAGATGGCTAGGGTGAAGGAGAGAACAATATTTCAGTGTCATTAGCAAAAAGGTGAAAGTCAAAGGATGAGATAAGTCTTCCTAGGGCACAGGTATGGAGGGTGAAGAGCAGAGGTCCAAGCAGTGCTCCATATAAGATTTTGAGGTGAGATTATTTTACTCCCTAATTTTTGAACTTTTAGAGTAAATGAGATTTCAAGGGAGTAAACATTAGTGTGCACCTTTGCAAAAAAGTGAAAAGTATGTGACATCTAGACAATGCGTGCAAAAACTTTAAACTGTTTGGAAATCATTATATGGCAGCAGTCCACATAATGACACAAAAGCAAGTTTTCCTTACAATTAACAAAACACATGTGGTAACACAAGCACTCTCACAAATGGAACAGATGAGCACTAACACACTGAGCTTCCCCTGCGGCCAAAGAATAGGTTATAGTATTGTTTACCACATAGACTCCAAGTTATGGTTGAATGGCTGTTTAAACTAGATATAGCAGACTCATCTGTGCACCAGATAAGATTTTGAGGTGGGAATATTTTGCACACTGCTTTTATAATAGGAGTGTAAATTAAATTGTAAGAGTACAAAGTATTTACCTTCACAAGAATGTAAAAAGAATACAACAGGCAACCAGAACATGACTAAACTTGAAAATAAATTGAACTCATAAGAACCAAAATGCTGTTGTACAGCAGAGATCTGGCTTAAAGGGACAATACACGTGGGAGGGTCACGACACAACACTCCTCCTTTTTCATAACAAACAAATGTTACTACAACATAAATGATTTCCTCCCCCCGTTACAGAACAACATTACTTGGGCTACTTCAGAGTCGTGGGACCAACAACAAATAGGATATGCCACTGCTACACACGGGGCTCACATATTTATACACATACAACACATATCAACCCATCAAACTCAGGTGACAGTCGCAGTGGGCGAACTGCCGGTGGATGCTCGTTAGTTAGGCCACAAGTTGCAAAAACCCTTTATTAACCTGGGGTATGGAATTGCAACCACTGCCTGATGCCCAAGTGTAGCCGCTGGTACCATATAGAGCACCCCTCCAAACTGCATGATCACAGCTACACATCACTGCTCTTAACTGAGAATTCTTTAAGCACTTAGCTAACGTGTAGGTTCACAGCATAAAAACACATGTTCACTGAGTCCTCTTTTAGCAATTGCAGGACTGCAGGAGACCAGTTAACCTTACATCAGTGTCCGTTCAGCAATGGACCCGGGTCCAGGTCCATTGATGATACTGTACAGAGGCCGGCAAAGCCGCACCTGACGGGTACCAGGGGCAACATCGGCATAGTCCCTTGATGTAGGGGCAGGGCCGTGAGACACGGATAACAGGGCGTCTAGGCCACGCCACTTGATGTTGACAGGGCGCTTGGGGTAACAGGATGACACTCACCCCCCTTTTGGCCATGCTTCCCTAGTCAGGAGTTTCACTTTCCTCTGAGGGCACAGGAGGGCGCACAAGCACTCGTGCAGAGCTGCAACCCCTACCTTGCCCGTGGACCGCTTCTTGGTGGTGTCTGTCAGGGCAACCTGTGTTGGTTGGCCAGACACAAGTTGTTTGCTCATCTTAGGGGGCCGGCAGGTAGTTGTTGGCTCAGCTCCGGGGGCCAGCAGGTATCGCCCCTGGGCCCACATTGGCCTTGACCTTAGATGGTATGGCAGTCATGGAACATTCGTGGAATGGTGTCACGGCCACTTGTAGTGCAGGCAGGGTGACTGTAGTGGCACAACATTGAGGCCACTTGCTGCCTCGTTCTCTCCACAGCAGCAGGAGGCTGCCCTTGGACCTCGGTCTCTCCCTTGTCCAGGCGGGAAATGTTCACCTCCTCTTCTCCAGGCTGGAGCTCGCGCCAGTGGTAGTGTGACACTGGTGACAGGGTGACGCTGGTGGCAGGGTGCTGAGGGTGGTGGCGTGTTAGCAACCACTTGCTTACCATTCATCTCCCCCAGGCAGGCGTCTACGCGCTTGATGTATTTAGTGCATGCATGCATTTCCATATGGGCACAACTTGCTTCCCCCTTAGTTTTCCTGATGGCACTGTGCAGGGAGGTGATCACATTTGCCATGCCGGTGCAATCACTGCTTGCCGGCCCTTTGCCATCTGACTTGGAACACTGCACCTTTCTCTTTGCCCTTACTTGGGGCTCCTCTGTAACTCACCGCCAGGCCCAGGATCTGTAGAGGGCCATCTTCATCCTGTTACATGTGCCACCAGTGACCGTCTCCTGGGCCGGGTGCATAGTAAGAGTGCCTACATGGAGCGTTAGGATAACATTCTGCTCTGACTTGGAGCGCATCACCATTCACTGCCGTTGGCCGGGATTTACGCAGGGAGTCTCTCCTCCACACCAGCTCGACACCGGAGCACTATGGATGTTCACCGTCGCCGGGCCCAGGATCTCAGTGGGGGTTATGGCGTTGATGAACCATTGTTGTTACTTTGACAGCTCTGCTCTCAGAGCTTCACTCCCCTCACTCACCGCCAGCTGGGCCTGGGATCGCTGGAGGGTTTTCACTTCACTGCATGTCTAACAAAGTGGTTGGCCCTCATTTTTCCACTGATTGCATTTTCGGATTTGCAGTTGTGAGTTGCTTCAATTGAATGAACTAGACTTAAGTAAAACTAAAATGAAAGCAGAGCACAGGACCAGAATAGGGTGTTCTGCTCCCAGTGACACCGTCTCATCTGGTAATCATACAACATTTTACATGAAACGTGCTAAAAGGCCTTAACATTTGCACTAGTCACTGGTAACTGATAACTGACTCTTGGCAAGTAGGAAATGGTGTACTGAAGGCATGATGAAAACTAACAGCCTGCAATTTGAAAATGTTATCACTGAGATATCATCAAACAAAAAAAGTAGGTTCATTTTTATCAGCAGCGCAAAGAAATGTATCCGTGTCAGGATGCGAGCATATGCTGGTTTTCTCTTCTGCCTGTACTGTAAAATGCACGCAAACTGCAGAAAACGAAACATTTTATAGCCGGCTGAAGGTAGTAATGCAGAAACACATTAGCCACTTTTCCCTCTAACATCACTACTTCATCCACACTCCTGTTTCTAAAGAAAATGATGAAACGGAGCTCTCCATTCATGCTCTTTTTGGTCAGGTTGTTGGTATTGCATGCCATTTTACGTTACTGTACATATTATGAATGATATGATAGGTTATTTATAACGCGCCTAATACCCAGAGATCGAACCGGAGATCGAACCGGTGTTGCTCCATGTCCTCTTGTTTCCAAGGCGAACACGTTACCCCTGAATTATCCTCCTGAGAATGTACAACAGCATGTACCACCAGGAATGGCACCATTTGCAAACACACACGACACATGCAAGCGTATTGGTACTATGCATAAACACACACACACACGCACACACGCACACGCGCGCGCGCGCGCGTCAGGACAGTTTATAAAGGAGGATTTATTGTGTGATGCAATTTATTTGTCTTGGAAGAATGCTTAAATTAGGTGATGGGTTGCGTGGGGACTACTTTCAGGTACAAATCTGCCCATACAGTTTTCATTACACTACGTTCAAACCTATTAGGAGGGCTTGTCACAGACAATTGTCCATTCACCCCCTCACCAATGTATCTTCTGCCTCCAACTAAAATGTTTCCAAATTCAAATGCTGTCTTGGAAACTGAGATGTGTTAAAAAATGATTGGATCACTGTTTTCTTAAGAGGAAACAAAGCAAATAGTCTGTGTTGCTTCGGTGATTTAGAAAGGAAACCACAATGATTATTGAGCTGTTTAAATATTCTGTATTTATTTTGGTACAAAGAGAGATGGTTGTGCCTTCTTTTTGTCGAACTTGAAAGGTGCAAATTAATATTGCTGTAATGCAAAGGTGGTATTTTCGTTAAAAAGTATCTTTGTGAGGGCATGCTTTAAGTGCAATGCTTGTGCTTAGAAATACATGCTTTTTTGCTAAAGCACACATCTAATTCATTGTGTCATTGCTCTGTGACAGACACATGAAGTCTACGTTTTAATGTGCTTGCTTTTATAAGCGCAGGAGGGGTTTCTAAGTCTCTTTTTAAAATCACTATTTCATATTTTTAATTTTCTAATTGCACATTAATTTCAAATTCCCTCGTTTCAACTGTAGCATGCTGCATTAGAATGTGAGTGAAGTATGCACTATTTTCAACCTTCCCCATGTGGTACTTTTAGCCCAATTAGTGCATAAATGTGTAAGGGGCCTGATTCACAGAGCGTTTTTCAAAGGGAAAAAGCTTTGTGAATCAGGCCCAAGAACTCAGTGGCCTGTGATATTTCAAGTGCATTCTGAAATTATGAAAATGAGCATAAACGGCCTCCATGGCAGCGTATCAAAGCACGACTTAACCTCGAACAAACATTCCCCAAAGAGGAAGCAGGCGCTCTAAAATAACAAACACCTGCCACAGCGACCTCACGCTAAAGCAGCCTATGGAATTCAGATGTGTTTTCTGGGTGTGAGAGAAAGCCAAGTAAAGCAGAGCATGAGATTAGCCATGGATGAAGACCCTCAGGCAATTGAAGAAAGCCGTCCAGATGAACGTGGGTGCAGCATCCCTGGCTCACATGTGCGGAAAAAGAGATAGGTGCTACATCAACGTCTATGGGCTATTGCCTTTCAACGTAAATGATAAGCGTGAAAAAATGTAATGAGGCATTTTTACAGCATTTATATTAGTAAAAAAGATAGACACGCCACTTATCTGGATGGCTGGGTCCAAGGACTGATCCTTGTGGGATTCCAACAGGGAGAAGGTTTGGGTCAAATGTTTGTGAGTTCAAAGAGATTTTAAAGGATCAACCTTCCAGGCAGGAGGCGCGCCAGACAATAGTTTTGCGAATCCCAAGGTCCTGGAGAGTGAGAATGAAAGAGGTATGGTCGATAGAGTCGAATGTGGCAGAAAGGTCCAAAAGAATGAGTATAGAAGAGAGTTTGGAATGGTGAACATTAGAGAGAAAGTTGGAGACATGTATGAGTGCAGTCTCAGTGGAGTGTTTACTACGGAAGCCAGATTGAAGTGGATCTCAAGGCCACTATCCTCAAGGTACTTAGTGAGCCATTCGAGGCAACCCACTCAAGGACCTTTGTATAATGGAGAAGGAGAGATATTAGGCAATAGTTTGTTTGGACGTTTGGGTCAACAGTAGGTTTCTTTAATAGGGTTAATACAGTGGCAGATTAGAAGGAGGCAGGGAACAGTCCAGCAGAGAGATAGAGGTTAAAGAGCTAATAGCCATATGGGCAAGTGATTGATACTAAGTCTTTGACCATTTGGGGAGCAAAAGGAGTGCAAGATGAGTTGCCACTGCAGAGAATGGGGGCTAATTCGAGCTTTGAAACACTTGTGTATAGGCGCGTTATAAATGCCATATCATATCACATCATATCCTATCTAATTCATTAGGGCAGGTAGAGTGGAAGTAGTCGAGTGCGTAAGAGGTTGGGGTGGAGGTGGTGGACAGAAGAAGGAATGGGGAAAAACAGAGAGGAGGGCTGTCACCGTGTCACGAAGTTTAGAGATTTTAGAGGAAAGGGAGCTGTCACGTTGATGTCTCCATGGACACGGGGAGGCGGGTGGTTGGGCCAAGGGAAGTGACGGGATACAAGGGAAGTGACGGGTGGGGCGAAGCGGGGTAAGAGGGCAGAGTTTGTAGCAGTTGAATAAAGACAGACGTTGATTGCAAAGCTCTGTGTCCGTGTGTTCTTGCAAGGGTGCCACGACCCCTCTTCCAGGTCAAACCCAAGCCGCAACACTGGCGACAAGGCGGGCAGCCTGGGGGGTTGCAGCAGGGATAGAAGAAACAGGGAGCGGTCGCCTGGAGGTGACACGTGCCGGTGAGGCGCATTAATGCAGCGGCAGTGCAGGAACACTGGAGAAGCTGTGCCATCGGTCTCAAAGGGGCGTAGAGCTGAGCCCTGTCACCACGGTCGGCGGTAGTGAGCGCGAAGCAGTGAAGGCTGCTGTGGAGCCGTGCAGCCGGAGCTACGTGGCTGGTGAGACCACACCCCCTCCTGGGCCGCGGCGGTGACTGGAAGCAGCCGCTCACGCAGGCAAAGGAAGTGGTGGTGTCCACACATGTGCCTGGGCTGCAGCGGTGATCTGCGAGCAGCCACACACGATACCCTGGTAGGCCCAGAACATGCAGTGAGTCTCAGGCCAAGCCACGCCCACAAAGACATACAGCAGATGGTGCTCGTGCTGTAGAAGGCGACCATTGTGGAAGAGGAGGAATCACAAGGGTTTACACACCCCATCAAGGCCCCACGAGAAGGGAGGCACGCAGGGGCAAGAGGCCCGCCCAATTTGACTCCCACTACAGGTGGTGCTCGTGCATGAGGAAGGCGGCCATCTGAGCAGATTGTGAGCCTGCAGAGGTTGCGCACAACCCAAGGAGCTCCTTTCTTAGGCAAAGCTACAAGGATGGCAGTCGCCTTGACGCCACCCAGACAGTGCAGACACAATGTCGGGTCAGGCGCACAATCAAGGGGCACCAGATCAGGGCAATGGACCCCCAGCACCAGTTCCACAAGCGCCCTATCGACTGCCGGACACACTGGCAGCCCAAAGGCCAGGGGCATTCAATGTTACTGATATTAAAAACATGGGTCCAAGGTGGACAAAATGGATACAAGACTTACATGGGGGCCACTGGGCCCATTACAGATGCACAACAAATGTGCCTACTGAAGCTTGCAGTGGGCTCCGCCACCCACAACATCATCGATGAGATGCCCCCCGACTCCATCGACTCCATTCAGGACCTTAAAGACACATTGGCTGCATACTTCACCCCACTCACCAATGTGGATTATGAGAGACATTTATTTCACTGCACCAAGCAAATTAAAGGTGAGACCATGGCTGCATATGTAATGCGCCTACGCACAAAAATGAAGCATTGCAATTTCGCCAACTATTCCAACAATGAAGCCCTGGGTCTCAGATTATAGCAGGATGTGAGTCACAGACGTTTAGGAGGAAACTCCTACAGAAATCCCGCACACTTGAAGAGATTCTAGCACTGGACCAAGAGAGAGGACCATAGATTCGCAGGTGGAGAGTTTTGGCAATGCCACATCAGGCGAAAACATCCGCAGGCTCCAGCTCCAGAGAAAGTCTGATTAACTGTTCTGCTATAAATGCAGATTTGAGTACCCCCACAACAGCGTTTGCCCAGCAATTGGCCAACGCTGCGCCACATGTGGCGAGGATGGTCACTTCAAATCGGTCTGCAGACTCTTCCGAGATAAAGGGAGGGATCGGGCCAGAGACACGCCCTCCAAAGTGAAAAGTGGTGCGCCATTAGGGGCCGACCCTAGCGCAAACCCACAAGGGCCGTCAAGTTAGACACACCCAGAACCAAGAGAAAGAGAATCGGGAGAGGACAGACCACGGAGAGAGAGAAGAAGGTATGTCATGCATACGAGACCGGAGCGCAGATCAAGGTGCCATGTGTGGTACCTAGTAGAACAATCTCCAACAGACTCGGACCCCAGCTCATCAGGTAGTGACCAGAAAAAGAAAGCGTACGTATATGCACTAGGAAATTCCACCACTACTGCGCACAGCCACACCCTGCTCATCAAACTAAATGAGCAACCAACCGAGTTTCTGATCGACACAGGGGCCACAGTGAATGTGGTCAGCGAGAACATATTCAAAGAATTACCACACAAGCCAAAACTATGCCACGCAACAGTGTACATATATGCCTACAGTGCCAAGACGCCCCTTAAGTGCCTAGGACAATTCGATGGTCTATGCCGATACAAAGGACATGAGAAGAAAATACCCATCCACGTCCTGGCAACGGAAACAGATAGCGGTTGTGTCCTAAGCTTCAAGGCAGCAGCAGACATGGGGCTCATCCACATTCTGTGCAATCTTATGGTCCACAAATACATCAACCCAGTTGAGATGATGAACAACCTGTACCCTCGCATATTCAGAGGGATTGGCAAACTAAAGGACAGATAAATAAAGCTCCACATAGATTAATCGGTGCGCCCCATAGCACAGCACTATAGAGGGATCCCTGTCAACATCCAGAAAAAGGTAGAAGACGAGTTGCATAAGCTACTCGAACAGGACATTATTAAACCCAACACTGGCCCCATCACCTGGGTATCCCCCATAGTGCCCATCCCTAACAAAGGGTCGGAAGCCATCTGGCTATGTGTGGATATGAGGTGCCCCAACCAAGCCATAAGGAGGGAGAGACACCTGGCTCCTCGCATCACAGACATGATCCACCTGCTAAATGGAGCCAAGGTGTTCTCCAAGCTGGACCTGCAAAAGGGATACCACCAACTTGTGCTGAGCCCCGAAAGCAGGAATATTACCACCTTTGTCACGCACCGGGGCCTATTCCGCTACAAGAGGTTAAGTTTTGGTTTGTCCTCGGCCGCGGAAATATTTCAGGCCGAGGTGCACAATGGGGGTCATTCCGAGGTTGGAGGTAAAGCAAAAACAATGCAGTTAAAGGATTACCGGCATCGCTTACCGCTACGGGCTATTCTGACCAACCAGACCGCTATTTGCGGCATCGTACTTTACGATGCCATAAATAGCGGTCTATGCGTGTGCGCGTAACACACCATGCCGGTATTAGCGGCATGCCGTAAACCGGAGCAGATCCCAAGTAATGCAGACATGCAAATAGCGACCTCTCGAAGGCCGAAAAATACCTTACCGGCATGGAGTAAATACCGGCATCTCCGAGAAGTTGTAAAGAACCCTGAGCAGTGTTCAGAAGTGCCACAGGTGCACACAATCAACACAGGTGGAGGCAATGGAGTGAGGGGCAGTACAAAAGGAACACACCCACACACCACACCCCCTCCCACACCAAGATGATACCAATAGTAGTAGCATTACTGGAGCTGGAGGACCTGCTTGCAAGGCCTCAACAACAACAACAACAGCCTCCAGCACAGAGGAGACACAGGCGGATTAGGAGGGTGAGACAGGCCCAGCATGCCCCACCAGTGCAGCCACCGTTACCACGCCGGCAGCCCCCAATCCCTCGCATCAGAGCCACCCCCTTCAACCTAACACCTGAGCAGATCCACACCCTGTACCGGCTTGACCGTGACACCATCACCACCATAGTGGACCTGATACACAACGACATAGTGAGCCTCATAGAAATACGCACCGCCATCCCCCCTCTACTGAAGGTAGTGTCTGTGCTGCACTTCCTTGCCACAGGCACCTACCAGCACACAGTGGGGCACATGCATGGCATATCACAACCCTTATTTTCCCGGATACTGACCCAAGTGCTGGCTGCCCTCCTCAAGCACACAAGGGACTACATATCCCTGCCACAGACTCCCCAAGAGATATTCGATTCAAAAGTTGCCTTCCATGCACTGGCAGGCATGCCAAATTGTGCAGGTGCCCTTGACTGCACCCACGTGCAGTTGGTAGTCCCACATGCCATGGAGGTGGCGTATCGCAACCACAAGCAATACCACTCCATCAATGTGCAGATGGTATGCAACGCCAGCAAAATCATCACACATTGCTGTGCCCGATATCCTGGATCAACTCATGACTCTTTGGTCCTGCGGAACTCCACACTACCACGCTTCATGGAGCGACATGCTGGACGATGTGCCTGGCTGCTTGGTGAGTTGCCTGACTGGCCCATGGCAGTGCATCGGGGTTGTGAGGTGGGTGGCTGCATACTCCGCCTGGGTGGGAAGGGGGGGATGCATACTCCACCTGGGTGGGAAGGGGGAGGGGATGCATACTCCACCTGTGTGGGAAGGAGGGATGCATACTCCACCTGGGTGGGAAGGGGGGGATGCATACTCCACTTGGGTGGGAAGGGGGGTGCATACTCCAACTGGGTGGGAAGGGGGGTGCATACTCCACCTGGGTGGGAAGAGGGGCATGCATACTCCACCTGAGTGGAAAGGGGGGCATGCATACTCCAACTGGGTTGGAAGGGGGGATGCATACTCCATCTGGGTGGGAAAGGGGGGGATGCATACTCCAACTGGGTGGGAAGGGGGGTGCATAATCCACCTGGGTGGGAAAGCAGGGGGGATGCATACTTGGAAGGGTGGGTGCATACTCCAACTGGGGGGGAAGGGAGGGATGCATACTCCACCTGGGTGGGAAGGGGAGAGGGATGCATACTCCACCTGGGTGGTAATGTTAACGTCAGTGCACGATGTGCACAGCACCGAGCACTGTGCCCCAAAGCAACTGAAACGGCACATCACAACAAAATTCCATAGTGATGTAGTAAGTCCGACACCTATCACTACATGACTAACGGTCAACCAGCCCACATCCCACAACACATGCACCACTTATCGGCGGCCCTCACACACCGTAAGGCCATCCTGCACTATGCAGTGCATATGCACTATGTGTATCCAGCATATCACCACACAGACAGTGAACCCTGGGAGTGGTTTGAATTGAGCCAACCAGGGATACCACAGTGTGTCCCTGGTTCCGCACACCCATAGGAGCGCTGCAAGTCACCATGGAACTGATCAGTGCACAATGACGAATATGGTACTGACTACAGACAACACTCCTGACTACAAAATCTCACAGGACACAACACATGAATGATTTTACTACAACACTGCTGCATGTATATACGATGTGCGTGCAACAAGATACCAGTGCACACCATGACCCATCTCGAAGTTGCAACCCACTCCATCAGTCCATTGCACAGGACACATAGCGTGGCCAGAAATGGGGTAAATGCATCCGGGGACATGTGCATGTGGGCAGAAATTACCTGCTGCCATGTGAGACTAGTACAGTTGTCCACCATGAATTTACGAACACTTACCTTCATTCCTCTCTCATGCAGGTGATGGTGGCTATCCCTTGAAGCCGTGGCTCATGACCCCTGTCCGAAACCCACAGAACAGGCAGAAGGAGGGCTACAATCGTTCACATACCAGTACACGTGTGGATATTGAGCAGACCTTTGGCCTGTTGAAGGCACGATTCCGCTGCCTCAGCCGGTTGGGTGGGGCACTCCTCTACAGCCATGAGAAGGTGGCCAAGATCACCATGGCATGTGTAATGCTGCACAATATGTGCATCCGTCGGAACGTGCCCCTGACCCCTGACATGGAACTGCTACCACCAGATGATGATGAAGGGGAGGAGGAAGATGTGGCAGGACATCATCAGGGTGCCGATGCACAGGAGGGACGTGCTGTGCGCCAGTCATTGATTGGACAATATTTCTGACACACAAGTCAGCAGAGGGTGTCATAATTTGAGGACATAGGGCACTGGGTGTGGGGATACATGTACACTATGCACTGTTATATATTAAATGACATTTAAGCAATGATGAATGTCCACTCTGGTTTTTCTTTGCAACACAACCGGTGTATTAAAAGTTAAAATGTATAAGTGAAAAACAAACCCTCCACCACCCTCACCCCCTCCCCCTTCCCCCAACTACCCCACACACCCTCACCCCTGCCCCCCTCAACTCCCACACACACCCTCACCCTTCTCCCCCTCCCCCCAAATCCCCCCCATACCTTCCCCCTCCCCCCTCCCCCCCAACTCCCCAACACTAGTCCCATTGGGTCCATGTATCCCACATGTGGCTGGCAGTAATGTCACTCTGCGCCCCCGGAGCCAGGGGGAGGCATGTCCCGACGGCACTGGCCACGGAGCGACCGATGGAGTGGGCTGGTCTGGGTCGAGTTGCTGGTTGAAGGGGTGTCCTCATACTGGGGCTGTTGTGCAGGATGTGCAGCCTCCAGAGCATCAGCTATACGGCCGAGGACCTCACAGAGCCGGTTGGTGCTGGCCGTTATTACCTGGCCCAGTGCCCTCAATTCATCCCGCCACTCCTCCCTGGCCTGCCGATTGTCCTGCACAAAATCTGTGATCAGGGCTGTAAGCTGCTCAGCCCGCTGTGCATCTGTGGCTGATGTAGTGGCCCTGGTGGGGATTGGGCTGTAATATCCTGCTGGCGCTTCCTCAAGGGAACTGGGCACAGGACTGGTATGTCCCAGTGTTGGTCCTTGGCCGGATTGCTGAGGTGTGTCGGTCTCACCCGAGTCACTAAAGGAGACCTGGGGGTTGGAGTAGGCTTCAGGGGTGTGCACGACTTCAAATGTGTCGTCCTCTGTTGCTCCACAGATAGAATAGGGGCTGTCGGCAACTCCGAGGGGGGCCGTGGCTGCCACCTCCCCAGCCACACCCGACTCCTCAGACTGCGGCGTGGGGCATGTGTCTGCAGCCAGTGCAGGGAGGGGTGGGGGTGGGGGTGGTGCACCCTCCACAGGCCTTGCTGGAGCCGGTGGTGTTCGCCCAGGTGTTGTCTTCCTCGCTGGGAGACGGCGGCCCCTGCCTTGGCCCCTGGAGGTGCTGGGGCGTTTGCTCTCCTGCTCCTCGCTGTCATGCTCACTGCCTGTGGGGGTGGAAGAGAGGATCGGCATGAGTGATGATTTGAGAGCCAGCATTTATACATGGCTACAATAGCACATTCAGATATTTGTGGGTTATCGGCATTTGGGTAGGGAATGGCACATCATTCAATACTGGGTGGTAAATGCATGCATATGTTGGTGTCACTCATGTTTCCCGGGTACTGTGCTGTCTAACATGCACACTATTTACATCAACTGCCCTGTGTGCCTCATGGAATGTGGTATGTGTCATATAGGTTACGGCCTTGCACCTGTCACTAGCTTGGGTCTCACTTGCTTCGGCATGATTTACAGGGGGGGGACGACCATGCCGTGACTCCTTGGCCAGACCTTAGCAGTGACTTTCATAACATTGGCGTTGGCAGTATTGACTTTGGACACTCACCTCCATCAGCGGATGACGTTCCACGGCACTCCATTTCTCTTACCCCTTCAATGAATTCGGAGCATATCATGGCCGCACACGTTTCCTCCCACGGCATGAGTTTCATGGGCGAACCTGGCCCTCCTCCAGTCTCCAAGGCCTGGCTTCTATTCGCAGAGAGGATGCTCTGCACCCTCAGCGCAGGTCGTCCCACCTTTTGCGGCAGTCCTTTGTGGTGCGGGGGTTGTTGCCCACAGCGCTCACCTTCTGAGCCACTAGTGCCAGATGTCTTTTTTTTTAGCACCGCCACCCTCCGCATGTTGTTGCTGAAAACAGTTCAAGCATGCCCGTGGAGGGTATCCACGAGCATTTGCAGTTGTCAGGGCTGAACCGCTCCTTTCGGAGGCGGGCAGCTCCCTTTTTTGGCGCTTTGGGCATTCCTCGGTAGTATTGGTAACTTTCCGGTATGTCAACAGTGTGGCAGGGGTCCTGTCTGGTGAGGAGGGCAATGGATTGTGTTTTTAAAGATGGCCGCCGTGCTCCTTCCAGTTCCTGTGCGATGACGCTATTTCCAGTTCTGCATTTTAACGATGACCGGAAATAACAGTGACCGCTTTTTACGGTCACCGCTAATGCCGTGTTGCTCTAAGGCGGTAGTGTTCGCTATGGTGCGGTTCATGCCGACAGGGGGTTTTTCTGGCATTTTTTGCGGCATGCCGCTAGGTTTATTACTGGCATGGCGCAAAACCTGTGCCCGCAAACTCGTAATAGTGCGATTTTGGCGGTCTATTGCCAACTCGGACACGCTATTTGCGCCATTCCGCTAATGGACGGTACTTACCTCCAAACTCGGAATGAGGGCCAATGTCATCAAACACATACCGAACTGCCTCAACTATAGTGACGATATCTTGATCTTCAGCACGGATGTCAACAAGCATGACGTTGGCATTGATGAAGGTGTGCAAAGCACTAGAAGCCGCAAACCTCATGCTAAACCGATACAACTGTGAATTCTGGAAGAGCACGTTGAGATTTTTCTGACACATCTTTTCGGAAACAGGTATGATACCAGATCCCGAAAAAGTGGCTGCACTAAATGAAACCTCACCCCCGGCAATGTATCAGAACTCCGCTCTTTACTATGATTGACCAGCTACTGTTCCCGCTACATCAAGGATTTTGCCTCAGTAAGTGAGCCACTAAGACTCCTTACTCAACAGGATGCCACATTTCTATGGTCAGATGATTTCCAAAAGGCCTTCGAAGTCATCAGAGAGAGAGTCGCCAAGGCAGAAAACATGTCGTACTACGACCCCGACCGCCAAACGGAATTAACTGTGGATGCTAGTCCTGTGGGACTGGGGGCCATACTGGGTCAGGTAGACCCAAGAGACCCGTCCCAGAAGTACATCGTCGCATATGCCAGCAGGAGTCTATCCACCACTGAACAGGCATACTCGTAAGTCGAGAAGGAGGGTCTCGCTGTGGTATGGGCGTGTGAACATTTCCACCTCTTCCTATATGGCAAACTGTTTCGGGTCATCACAGATCACCAAGCCCTCCTGTTCCTGTATGGTAATCCGCAGGCAAAAATGCTGCCTCGGATAGCCAGATGGGGCTATGATTGCAGGACTATGCCTTTGAGATCGTCCATCAGCCAAGAAAAGGAGAAAACCCAGCGGACTTCCTGTCCAGAAGGCCCTGGGAGGGGTGTGCACCAGAACCTTCGGTAGCAGACAGGTACCTTCGATACCTTATACATCAAACCACCCCGGAAGGTATCGACACTGAAGTAAAAGCTCGGGAAACAGAATATGACCCTGCCTGTCAGATCATTTGTGAGGGACTCGCCTCTGGAATGTGGAGGGCCAAGGAGAGAGGGAGAACAGCTGGAGACCAGACACACAACGAGGTAGAACGCCTCATACAGGTGAAAGATGAACTAGCCCTGTCTGATGATCACCTCCTTCTGAAGGACTGCAAGCTGGTGATTCCACTGTCCCTGAGGGTGAAGATCATTGAGTTAGCGCACGAAAACCACCAGGGAATGGTATCGACCAAGCGTATGCTCCGCCAAAAGGTCTAGTTCCCCAATATGGACTCCATGGTGGAGGAAGCCTTGAAGGTCTGTCCCATGTGCAGCCTCATTACTCCTAATCGACACCCGGAACCACTGAACATGTCGGAGCTCCCGCAGGGAATATGGGAAGCTGTGGCTGCTGATTTCTTCAGGCCCATTGAAGGTGGAAGTACGTACTTGCGGTGATGGATGAATACTCTCGATACCCAGAAGCCCAACTAATATCATCGACAGCTGCTCATCATGTCATTCCCACCCTAGACCGCATCTTCTCAGCGTGCTCAAGACAGACAATGGGCCGACAGACAATGGGCCCCCATTCAGTGGGCCATTCAGTGGGCACCGGTTCACTCACCAGGTGGGGAGTCATAATGTCGAAAAAAAAATGTCGACAGACAAAAATGTCGACAAAATAATGTTGAAAAAAAAAATGTCGACTTTCGTTTTTTTTAATTATATATTTATTTTAGGGGTTCGGGAGTAAAAAAAAAGGGAAAAATAAAAAAAAAATCAAAAAAAAGGGGGGCTGGGGGGGAACCCCCCCATTTCGAAAAAAAAAATGCATTGAAAAAAAAAGTAAGATAACCCCGCTCTGGCATCAAGCAAATGGCATGATAGAGTGCTTCATGACCAACCTAAAGCGATCGCTCCAGATAGCCACGCTCACTGGGCAGCCCTATGAGCAGGTATTGAACCAATTGATGAGAGACTACTGGGGTACTCCTCATAGCACCACCGGCAGGACCCCGGCAGAAGTGACCTTCGGGAGGAACATCCAGACCTGTATCCCACAAGCCCAGGGGATTGACAACCCTCCGGAGATGGACAAAGAAATGCGTGAGCGAGACGATGCTGCCAAGGCACGCATGAAAGCGTATGTGGACACCCGACGAGGAGCGAAGATGCCCCAGCCCGAGATGGGTGATGTTGTAGCGGTAAAACAACCACAGACTCACAAGCACATTCTGTGTTCCAGGAAGAACCCCTGCTGGTCACTCAAAAGAAGGGCTCCATGGTCACAGCGCAAGGCCCAGAAGGGTCCATCAGTCGAAATCCATCCCACTTTAAGGGCATTCCCTCGTTAGGATCAAGACGGCTAAGTGGGCGCGTGATTGCCCCCATTGACGACGCGTCCGATGATCCCTACCAAGGAGACCATGATGACACGGAGGACTCAGATCAGGAAGTTTGCGTGGAGGAAAAGAAGTCGGCGAATGTTCTCCAGCGCCCGTCGTTGTGAAAGCCTGGTAACTGTTTAAAATGGGGGGGAGATGTCACGTTGATGTCTCCATGGACACGGGCAGGCGGTTGGTTGGGCCAAGGGAAGTGATGGGATACAAGACTTGTTGCAGAAGGATTGTGAATTCCAGAGGCCAAGTGAAACAGTGATTGGAGGTGGATGAGTGGAGCAGGTGTTGTGTGGTAGGCGAGGGGGATCGATGAGGTTGAAGATCCGGGAGCACTGCAGCATCTTATTTGAGGATGCAGGGGTGGAGGAGGAAGATGGGGAGACCGGAGAGTGATGCAGATGGTAGACAAAGTTGAGGCTGAAGGCTATGAGAGAATGGAATGGGAAGAGTGAGTAGAACGAGGAATGGTGATGGGTAGAAGAAATAGGCAAGTGAAGACAACGAAGAAAGGGTCCTGTGAGGTAACTGAGGCTCTTCAGTGAATGGATAGTTAATGGGTTGAAGGATCTCTATGCTGAGAAAGTAGAAGTCAGGTAAAGGGTGAGCTTGCACAGTCCCGGCTTGAGCAGGGGTCTGGCCCAGTGCCCTTTCCGGCCGAGCAGGCCAAAACAGGGAGCTGCCCCTTAATGCTTTTTTGGCCATTGGCTGCAGAAGCCGGGGCTGGAGGCCCAGGGGAGACTGAATAAGGGAAGCAGTGTCCCTCTGGGAGCCAATCACAGTGCTCCAGATGGCTGCCACACTTGCAGGCAGAGTCTTGGGTGTTGTAGGCCCAGAGAGCTTCGTTTTGTAGGCAGGACCCTCAAATGGTGCACAGTTCCTTCTGGCAAAGCAGGATGTGGCCATGAAAAATATGTGGAAAACGAACCTCCAGGCAGCCACATGCCACTCTGGAGCTAAATACTGTGCTCCAGATAGCTGACCAGTGTCCTGGGTGTTGTAAATGCAAGCACTGTTCAAATTCCTTTCGTAAATGTTGCACTAGACATTTAAAGTCAAGAAACAAAATACATCAACGTAATATTCAGTACAGTTATACAAATGTTGATATAAATATGGGTACCTATTTTGAATAGTGATGTCCTTTCTATGCTATATGGCTTATTCCCTTTGACAGCAAGATTAATACAGGCAGACGGCTTTACGCTTTTATTTGCATGTTGTTGAAAGCTTGGATTTGCCAACAGTGTGTCAGGTGAACTTCTCCTGTGTAGCGAGCTGGGAATAGCCTAGATGTATACAAATGTTGACGTAATGCACATATATCGCTACAAAACAGTTTGTTTCTTGTCCCAGAAATTAGGGGAGGGATTGTTTTATTTTGGAACCATTTAAATGGGGTTGCGCTCACCTGTCAAAAAGTCCAAATTAAATAATTTTGTGAAACTTGTTTTGGAGTGGGTTGTAAAATTTTCCTAGACAGGGGACACCACACAAAACATTCTGATTTACCAAGCATACACAACTTAAATAATTTCCTGCCCTACCAAGATGCCATTATAATATCATGTGCTATACATATTTGCTAGACCCCCAAGTCCTCAAAATGCATACTTTAGTCAGACCAGTGTGGTATGAAACTCAGATGAGGTGCAACGCTGGACGCTGAGGAGGAACACGTGTAGTACAATGACCATGAAAGGAAGTAGCTTGGGGCATGGGCATATGCTGAGACACTGGTGGAAAGGAGGAAGGCACAATGCAGATAAGCGGTTACAGGCAATGCCCAGGAGGCAGCATGCTGATGGACAGGTTGGGAGTGGGAGCGAGTTGACTGAATGAGGCTCCTCCTTCAATATCTTGTAAGCATTGGTGTTGAGAAAGTGCGTCACTCGGTCCTACGTGGAAATAGCTGTCTCACAAAGATGCACTGTTCTTTCTACTACCCAGTGGAACAAAGGAACAGGTGTACTATGTCTCACCCGTAAAAACACCATGCCCCTATAAAACATAGGCATGGACAGGCAAGCTAAAGAGGAAAAAAGAGTGACAGGGACGCCTAGAATTATACATTGTATCAACTTCACACCAGTTGGTATGGATACTCATATCTCAGTTCAATCTTTAATGTGGTATGGTAATTGCTGAATTTTAAGCAGTAGAACTGAATGACCTCAAGGTTGTTAATACTATTAAGACATACATAGAGGGGAGCGTACATTTTATCCTCTCTACCCAGGGCTTTTACTGCTGACAAAGCAGTAGTGATAAAAACCTCTGACAATGTTGTTAACTTTGTATGCATGCAGCACTTTACAAATCACCATAAGTAGAACATTAAATAAGTAAAAACAAATTATAGTTCTGATGTCCTACCTTAAAACATGATACCAGTAGCTAATCAAGGTAGATCTTTATTATTTACCCTAGTTCAGAAACCTTTGGTGGAAAGATAGTTCAGCAAGTTAAGTGCTTGCTTCATTTGGGATGTACCACTTAGGCAAAGAAATGCAAAAACAGATAGAGCTTCAAGAAAACATGGCAACACCTGGTTTCAATAAAAATGTTAGAGCCGGATTTAAAAAGTTATTTTGGCGATGCACAGGTTCAGTATCTTAATGTGAAATATGAAATATGACAAATGTGTATTGGAAAAAATAAGTGGGGGAGAAGGAAAATTCAAAAATAAACGTTCTACATCCATTCTAGATTTGAACCCCACCAAGGCCCTACCAAGGTTCAACAAATGGGCTGAACTACCACTGACGAACCAGGACTGCAACTCGCTTCTCCAAGAACTCAACACACACTCACAAACAACATTAACCACCATGCCACAGTGAAATGGATCACCCTCCAGCCCAAACCTTCTGCACCCTGGTACACTAAAGAACTCTACCTCAACAAACGAAACATAGAAACCAAGAAAAGAATTTGCAAAAATCCTGCATTGCATCCGACCGCGCCCTGCTCAAGGTACTCTGTGCTACACGCAGGAAATTGATCAACACTGCTAAGGCCAACTACTACCAAAACACCATAGCCAAGGTCAAGGATGAAAGCAGAGCCCTCTTGACATTCATCAAGCACTGCATATAACCTGTGTCCGATCCACCTGCAGCACACTCCATGGAAAGAAACACTGCTGTCAACTCTTTTTTGTCAACAAGATCAACATGATCTGCCAAAACATAGACACCAGCGCCACAACTGAGAGCACACTACACATCTAATCTCGCTAAACCACAACTGCCTAGACAACGTTCAAGACACTAACTATGGAAGTCCTCATTGCCAACTTAGCATCCCTCAAGGCCACATCATATGGGAATGATATTCTCCCTGCCTCCGTTACTCCAGACACTTCTGACTGAAGCACTCCTCCTTTACCTGACAATCATCATCTCCCTAACTCAAGGCACCTTCTCCTTGACCCTCAAGACCAGACAAAACCTCCTGCTTCTTAAAAAACCAACATTGGACGCTGACATTGTCAGCAACTACCGCCCCATCACCCATCTTCCCTTCCTAGCTAGGATCCTTGAGAAAGCAGTATTGACGCAACTCCTCACACACATTGAAGCCAATAACCTCCTTCACGCCTACCAATCTGGCCTCTGAGTAGTAGACCATGAGACAATCACTGACAATCTACATCGCCACATGGGGATCAGCAAGATCGTCCTCAGCTGGTTTGAATCCTACCTTACTAATCACCAACAGTTCATACAAATGAATTCTTCCAGATCACCAACACTACCTATCACCTGTGGAGTCCCACAAAGATCCATCCTGTCCCCGTGATCTTCTTCAATCTTTACATGGAACCGCTCTAAACCCTCCTGGCTACACTCAACATCCACCAATATGCAGATTACATTTATTTATTTATTCATATACAGGAGCAACAATGCTCTTTTGATCACAAAAGAACATACAACAGGTACGAAATCAGATTTGACCGGAAGCAGTGAGCTTCTTACAATGGAGTGAGTTTGAGGGACATTCTGACCAGGTTGTGGAGGGGGGGTAAATTTAACAGTCACCGGCAACAATACATACGTGGACATACAAAGATTAAGGACAACCAACATTGGAAATTTTTAAGTGAAGGTAGGCTCTACGGCTAGCTGTGCTCGGGATGTGACCATGATGGGTGAAGTGCTAGAGTGGAGGCAGAGGAAGTGAGGGACAAAGGCAGGTGAGAGGAGAGGGAAATATGTTAGCTAGCAGGCAGATTAGAGGTAGGTTAAGAAAGTAACTCAGAGGCAAGGAAGTAGGCTTTTAGTTTGGTTTTGAACAAATCCATGTGGACTGTTTCTCGGATGTGTGGGGGAAGAGAATTCCATGCAAGTGGAGCAAGAAGAGAGAAAGAGCGGAAGCAGGAGGAAGCACAGGGAGGGCAAGGAGCCACAAAGTTAGTCGAGGAGGCAGAGCCGAGATTACAAAGAGTCTTGTAGATTTGGATAGAGGAGGAAAGATACAGTGGTGCCTTACCGTGGACAGATTTGTGAACCAGGAGAACAAATTAGAATCCAGTCCTGTTTTGCATCATCTGCCATCAAGCCTGTTGATGGTATGAGGAAGTAAGAGTGAAGACATGCAGATCTACCTCAAGATATCCTCCAGGGAAGACATCCACAGGGTCAAGGCCTGCTTCACATTGATCCAGTCCTGGATGGCCAGTGCTGACCTGAAGCTCAACCCCTCCAAGACTGAATTCCTACTGCTGACCAACAACAACAACGAACATTCCGACATCCAGAGCTGACTCGTTGCTATGAACCTTGAGTATTTCACACCCCAGATGGCCACATGTGCTAAGTCACTTGGGTTCAACACTGACAGACATCTCTCATGCAAACAGCACATAGCAAGGAAGACACAAAAAAGCCTGTTAGCAACTTTTTCTTCTTCGGAAAAGCAAGCCCTTCATTCCAGAAAACAACTTCAGATCCACTGTACAAGCCTTGGTCCTCTCACACCTGAATGGTTGCAATGCTCTTTTGGAAGGCCTCTCAGCAACTACCATGGCACCCTTGAGATGTGCCCTGCAAGCAACAGCAAGGCTCATTAACCCCTTAACTTCTGAGCTTTAATAAAGGCTAGCACATTTTGGGAAGGAAATTAACCTACCCCACCTCCCTAGGCGCTTTAGAGTAAGGCAAATTCCATAAATACAAGTGGGAGGTGCAAGGGGAGCTTATTAAGGGATCCTGCATGAACGCAATATTATGCGAAATGTAGATGCTTAGACTTAGTGCGCGCATATAAACAGGCATTTTTTGTAGTTATGGAAGAAACATTCAGGCCTGCATGACTGCATGGTAGACACAGACCACAAACCTAGGGAAGAAACCTGAATAGGCTCAAGCGCTGACGATAAAGAGACCCACGCTGCTAACCTCCATTGAAACTTTCCTTTGTTACACAACTGATGCTAATAAATGTTATCCCAGGAAGGAATGTGCCCTGCAAGGCTGCGAGACAGTACCTGGCGACTCACAGGGCACGTTTATCACAGCCAGGCCAAAGCAGGCCACTGACCCCCACCCAGCCAATCGTGAGTTATAACACCCACAACTGTCCCAGTCCAAGACCCCTGAATTCCACGATAGTAGGTGACGCCAGACCACCAACCATAAACCCACTGGCCATAAAAGATCTAAAAGAACACAACCATTTCACCCTATTACATAACGACAAGAATGGTAATGCTAGGTACAGGGTGGAATAAATGATAGTCCAAATCGAGAGTGGAAGCCTTGGGTGCGGATAGTGCGATACTGATGAGTGAAGAATGTGTGGGTCAGCTCAATCTTAAGCCTCACCCTGTGCCAGTCCCAGAGCCTCCCAGTGGCACGCCATAAAGATAGAGTAGCATTGTCTTATACAGTAACTAATTGCAAACTCGACCTTGGTTCCCTGGAGATGATGAGCCCAGCAGACCTTGCGTCATGGAAGACGGACGGGGCTGCGGCCAATGGCCTGGCATCTCCTATGGAGCGGGCTGCCCATGTATCGGGCCTCACCAACAAGCCATGCAGCTTTTTACTGTATATGTTTTCATCACTGATGACAATTTGTTGCCTTCATTCTGCTTGTACCCTTTTACGTCAGAACATTCTTGAGCAGCAGAGTTCTTTGCTGGCACACTTCTTTTGTGTGTGATTAAAACTTGTTATCCTTGCAAGAATCTCTTGTTTTTTTCCCTAGTCGGTTGTATTTTTTCTGGTGTGAGCATTTGTGGGTGTGCCTTAGCACTTAAGGGGTCAAAGGACTATGCAAATTCAACCACATCACCCCTACCCTCGAACTGCACTGGCTCCCGCTGCCAGCCTGTATCCTCTTCAAATCCTGTGGCATCATCTACAAGTCTGTTACCCTGAAGTCCCCAAGCTACATCACTAAGAAACTCATCCTCTCTGTAGGCCTGAGATCCACCAGAAGTAAGGAAATGTGCAGACTTCAACTCTGACGGTGCAGGAAGGTAAGAACCAGAAGACAGGCCTTCTCTGTTTATGCTCCAAGACTCTGGAACCTCCTCTCTGTGAACACCAGACTTGCCCATCACTTCTACATTTCAGGAAAGAGCTCAAGACCTTCCTCTTCAAGGAATGGCTTCTCCTTAACACCTAGGTCCTTACACCCTGTACTCCCCACCCTACCTGAGACTCTATGATCTGTTCTGCACTGTCTGTTTCCCTCGTTGCTTGTAGATCCCTTGCTGCCAATTGCCCACCCCCACCCTCTTCCCCCTATGATTGTAAAGTACTTTGTTGCTTCCCGAAGCTAGGTCTGCGTTCAATAAATACTCTAATAATAATAATAATTATATTAATAATAAAGAGGTCCTGAAAGTTTGCAATCCGCATTTCTTTCATTAGCACTCGAGCAGCAGCTCTCATCAGCCTATCAATGGACTCAGAATATTAGCCTTACCCACTCGAAAAAGCATATATATATATATATATATATATATCACAGATTAGCTCAGCACACTGCCTAGCACCTCACCCACCCTAGCCCACAGGCACTCCGATGGCATGCCCCCATCCAATTCACATACCTCTGCTGGCATCAAGGCCTTTGTTCACTGGCGGTGTTCTCCACCCGTTGGTCGCTAATGGAAATGGAGAAGGAATGGATATACATGAAAAGAAAAATTCCGAAAATGACGGCGCCGGAAAAGAACAAAGGGGATTTCTTCATTTCATACGAAAATGTTGAAACAGCAAATTAAAGCAAGGCTAACATTAAAAGACAAAACCACAAACTGAAGAGAACAAAAATAACATATTTAAAGATGAAAAGTAAATAGAAAAAGGTACTCGAACATAATGTAGGGCTTACTTATGAACGCTTCCTCACTCGGAGATTGCGCGAGAAAGACTGTTAAACGATCTTTTTTTCCGATTTGTGCTGAGAGGAACTCGTGCCTCAGCACGCAGGATAATGCAGGGACATATTAACAAATGAATAGTGAAAATAAAGGAATAAGGTAAGTTTATTTAATGTAACATGCGAGAAATTAAACTAACAATTGAACCGGAGTAAAGAAAATGAATTTAGTATTCTTATATTTCATTGAACTAGGACTAAAAAGAAAGATGGAATAGGCAATTTATATATTATCACACAAAGGCAAAAAACAACTAAGCCACAATGGATTTATATATAATCTGAAACGTACCAAAAATTAGAAAAGGTGGTGGAAGTGCATTGAATATTCCAAAACGGATTGCAGGGGAAGAGCCTGTACAGCAAATGATTTCCTTGATGTTTCCAGAGATCACAACCAGGAACCAAATGCCAGTAAAATAGAAATTAAAGAGAAAATAAATTAACTAAAAAGGAAGGCACCAACTGAGGCATGTAGAAGTGGAAAGGTTGTTAGACAAATACTTGGGGAATTACCACAACATCTAGCAGGTGAAATGCCATGTTCTAAACTACTAAAACGCCAATTTATTTATCAAAGAAATTTGGAAACAATGCTGTCAAAAATCCCCAAAGAAGTTAGTGGATTTATAATCCCAGAAAGTTTGAGAGTTACACTGCAGGGACAATTCCTTGCATTTTGACAATAAGGATGAGGAAAACAGATTTCTAATATTTGCGACAACTCAAAACTTGAACAGAATAGGTACAAGCCAAAATTGGAAAATGAAGTTGCCCAAAACCCTTTACGCAGTTCTACAGTATTCATGGTGAATTAGACAATCTGTTTTTCCCATTAGTATATGTACTGATGACAAATAAAACAGAAAAAGGATACTGTGATGTTTGCAAACAAACAAAAGAAAGTATGCCAAACACATTCACTGATCCTAAAACATGCAGCATGGATTTCAAATTATCTGCTATAAAAGGTATCAATCTCACATTTCCAAATAGTGAAATCCAAGGATGTTATTTCCATTTCAGTCAATCGTTGTGGAGAAACATTCAGAAGCATGGACCACATGTGCGCTTGCATTTCTATCAAAAAAGGGATTAACAGCTACATGGATACAATTAAAGAAAGTTATTACCAAAGAAATGAGACCAAATCGACGAGTTTTCTAAACTATTTTGAAGAAACATGGATTGGTTCACAAGCAAGGTTCAGCAGAAAACAGCCCAAAATCAAAATAGATTTTTGGAGGAAGGTTGGCATCATAGCCTGCACGTGGCGATGGGACACACAAAACCATTGATTTGGAAATTCTTAAATGTTTTGCAAATAGAACAAGGTATGCAAGAAACAGTACTGTCCAAAAATTAAGTGGTAACAACTTGCAAAAAAAAACAACAAAATGTATCCAGAATATTTAAAATATAAAGGAAATTGCAGACACCTTTTATACATTGAGTTTAGCTGACTACATTTCAAGCATGGCATTTAATATAAACTTCATTGTTCTATAAGTGATTGAGGTCGAAACCCATGAAAAATACAGTTAAAAAGAAAGACTGCGGCTGAGCTCCAAATTAACCAAAAAGAAAGATAACTTTTAAAACAGTGAATCTGTATAGTAGGATTTATATTAAGATTTTGAAATGTTTTAACAAATACATTTTTTTTGTTAAAATATGAAATGGATGTAAAATGACATATTGTTTCATTTCAAAATATAACATTTCGATAATTCTTTAAAAGTGATTTTACATGTAAATTACATGGAAAGGAGCGAAAAAGAAATAAATGGTGCAAGAATGTTAATTACGAAAAACGGGCAAGGCAAGCATCTATTAAGGTAAGTGAAAAAGACTGACTGTTATGGTCTTTGGGCTGAATTGGGAATGACTTCATTTGCAAAACGGCGGAGAAATAAATTTAAGCATACTGTCAAACGAATATACAAAAATGCTGCAATCAACTAATTAAGCACTTTGCAAACCAAAAGCGAGCACAGCGTGGAGGGGTAAAAGTGAATGCCCAGGTGACGAGAACGTAGCATATGAGACGCAAGTTTGATTGAATGCGTAAGGTAGAACAGTCAGAACGGTAAGAGCAGAGAATTTGTAGGGACCCGAGAAGGAGAGCAGACACCGCAGGAGGTTGAGAAAGAGAAGACACAAATCAAGACTGATATGAAGCCAAGAAACAGAATGAGAGGTTTAGGGAGCCAACAGACTAAAGGGGTGTAGGGCTTGAGAAATAAGAGACAGACCTGGAGGTAGAGGAAAGACAGAATTGCAGGGTTGAAGGGGCAGTAGAATGGGGAGTGGGAAGTGTGTAAGGAGGAACAATAAGACATTGAATTTGAGGGGATGAGCAGGAAAGGGATTTTGCAAGTGGTAAGCTTACCGAACAAGAGAATGGCAGTCAAGCCCAGAGATGAAAAAGGAGCACAGAACAGGTGCAGTAAAGACAGAAGAGAGAAAATAGCAGAGAGTTAAGGGTTGGAGATACCGTTGTTCCATGCCATCCTGTTCATGTGCATGGTCTCGGGTGCTTTAAAGATAACCATCATATCACATCACTACGCTTACTCTCTACTGTACACCATCATTCAACTAGAACGCAGCTATACCCCTAATTAATTCGGCCTAGCTGTTCACATATGAATACAACCCCATGAACACCTCATCACCCTAAGAAAAAACAGCTAGCCAAGCACATTCCGGCATAGCTGCTCACATATGCGTCCTTTAGGCTTAACGCAGCCAGAGCCCAGTCTGGGTGTTGAAGGTGAGAGGCCCCCAGGCCTGCTGGTGAATTGTCCATCAAATTCAATAAAGGTACATCCCAGGAGGGAATAAGACCAAGTGAGAGTATGATTAAAGGCTTTTTATCTAAAGTTTAGGGCAAACAGAATCTACTCTGCTCACGCCAAGAGCGCTCTGCAGAAGACATGTTACATTTAATTTGTATACACATAACGAGTCATCGGCGAGGGGGAGGCCTAAGGGGCACATATTGGATTGGGATTGGTCACTAAGAGGAGGCACCGATAGGTGCTATACAGTGGTTGATGGCTGATTGGTCCACAGGCACGTGACGAGATGATGAGGGACGTGGGGTCAGGAGTTCAGCTGGGCTCGTCATTTGAACATCCGACGGGTTGACACTTTGATTTTCTAGTTCTGCAACATTTTGCCCTTGTGGCCACACATTCCCATCCATTCATACGTTTGACTGGTTCATCCGGCGGCAAGGCTGGCACTTTGCACATGCAAAAACAAGGCATGCCTATTCATTACTGAACATCAATTATATGATTCTATCAAGGATATCACTCTCTCTTGCTCAAAAACATGTTTGTCACTGAGCTGGGGTAAGGGTTCTAAGGTCAACGTATGGCCGGTGGTATTCCTTCAATGTAGACAAGGGGAAGGTTAGAATGTGTGGTTGCTGTGTCTGGATTACAAAAAATACATCTCATCTTAGACATGTGCTTCCTTGGAGGGGCTCAAGTAACTTCATGTCAAAACAACATAACTTCTTATGAGGCCAAGATAATTGGAGGCAGGCGTAGGCCCCCCTTTCAGGGCTTTTAGTCACACATCACGTATTAACTGGGCGCTTCTATATTTACACATAACGAGTTACTGCCTCACATATATTTGGCTGGTGCACTATTGGGGTGAAATACACTTATGATATCTTCTGACTCCATACAATTTGGGCAATGTCGCAGCAACATAACAGGGGGTGGCAAGAAAGAGATTGCTAATAAATGACCACACAACAAGGACAGTCGGGTAAGACTAAGGTTCATGTGAGGTTTTCTAATGGCATGCATACAATTACATTCTACATTATCAACAGTGAGGTAGCATTGTGTGAGCTTGCACAGATTTGAGGTTCGTTATTTGTTATGAGATTACAATTAGTCGTGCATGTATCTCTCATTATACGTCAACATATATTCTACTTCAGTACAACAGATTAGCATAGGAGCTACCAGCACACGTATATGTATTTACATTGTTTGCTCATTAGCTCTCTAAAATATCAGCAGGTATATACGAACTCTTCACACATAATGAGGAGGCATTCTTTTACACATGTAGGTCAAAAGGGAATGCACGTTCACTGATTTGAGGGTCTCTTTGGGGTGTTGACTTTGCTCTGGGGTAAACGGGGATTAGGTTTTTATGGCCAGGGTCTGTGGGGTGCAGGGCAGGTTTACGGAGACACATGGCCCTGGCTCTAGCCGTCTCCCCCTGGGCTGCATCTGAATCACTGGATGGAGTTGGACGGCAAGTGATACAGTGTGGATTTGTTGCATTTCTGCTGCCGGCCTTCTCATGGGAACCGAGCGGTTATGTGGACGGCAGGGAGGAGGTAGTGGGGGGAGAGCCGCGCTGGCTGTGTGCTTGACAGAGAAAGAGAGCTGCAGACTGGGGTGAAATTCGAATGGCCTTTTGCTATTTGCAAATGGAGTCTGTATGTCACAAAATGGAGTCCTGCTCTCACTGTATAAGGGTTTGTACGGGAACATGGCAGCGACCGTGGATGTATTTGTACGAAAGGGGTGATGGTTCCTGGAGGTGTTCCCGCATGAGTGCCCCAGTGGACCTGGAGCAGCCATGGCTGGGTTCATTCGGGAAGCATAAGAGTAAGGGGGGGGGCTTATGTGTCCCCTCCTTCCACTTATTTCCCCCCTTTTGTTACTTAAGTAACGAATATTGTAACCGTCCCAACCTCTTACCCTCTTCCTCTTCTGCCACAGCCTCGTCCCATGCAGGGGTCCCCTTAATCGGCATCCATGCCCTGCATACCGCTCCGAGGCTGTGTCCCCTTCTAGCATATTCATCCGGGTGAAGCTCATATATATACATCCCCCATCCCCTTCCAAGTCCACCCACACCTCCTTGTACCAACACAATTTGTGGGGTTCTTTTACCGTTGTGTGATATAAGATATCAACTATATGCCCTGTATTATATATTGAGGTCATTCTATATTTGGGGCCTGGGGCCTCCCCTGTTTGCACCTCCGCCTCATGTTTTACTTCTGCCACACCATTTGCACGTCCCATTGTCACCATCGTTAGCGCGCCATTTGGTACTGCATTTGCACAGCATCGGAGTCCCAGTTGGCACACACAAAAAATCAGTAGTAAGAGGACGATGAGTGGTATGAGTAGTTTGACAGTCATTACGAGCAAGGAGAGCACCCACGAGAACAGATTGTCGAACCAGGTGCTGGGTTGTGCCCCTCCTTCGTCCTTCATTCGTTCACCAAGGTCGTGCACTGCGGCTATCACGTGTGAGAGTGAACCATTCTCGGCGTCTGCAGAAGGTACAAATGTGCAACATGCGCTCCCGATTTTTCCGTAAACACCTCCATCGATTGCTATCAATAAATCCAATATGTATCAATTCTGCATCGTCATCAATCGCAATGCTCGGAGTTCTACTTTGATGACGTTGAACCCCTCTTCAGTGTCATTGGCCAATAGAATGAGTTCCCACCTTGTGATCTGCAACCACTTTGCGTTTGCTCGTGACTGGATGCTGGGAACGAGGGATGCAAATAATGTCTCGACCGAGCTAAATAGTCAGTATTTGTCAGGAGTCTGTGCCAGCAGTTCAGACGACTTGGTGGAGATGTAATTGGACAACCTTTTCCTTCTTTGGTACATGCTTTGCACTTCTTCCCCATTTAACGTATCTGCCTGCTCCGTCTCGGGTGGTGCCGGGGACGGTACATCTCTGCTCACTGCAAGTTTGCACTTCCCGTTGATGTGGCTTTCCGGAATTACCATCCGTGCGGAGTGTAGTGTCGCCAGAGAGCATGTTCCCTTCCAGGACTGCGGGAGATGCAGATAGGCCATGTTGCCGCAGACCCAGTAAGTATCCATTAGAGCTGCAGTGCCTTTCTTCATGTCGGTAAGTATGAGTGTTTTGCTGCAGTTTTCATTTCTTCCCATGTCCCTCTTTCCTTCTCCATGGAAGCATAGTTCATAAGAAATGTTTCTTTGCCGTTTGAAGGGCTTTTCGATTGTCGTGACCCATGTGTGTTTGCTTATGTGTTCAGTCCAGATGGGAGCACATGTTCTCTGTACCCAGGAGAGTTTGTCTTCAGACAGGCCTTGTAGTGCTTCTGCTTTGCACAGGATTTCTTCCTTCTGCCACTTGTTGTCAGCATGCAACGTACCCTTTATCACCAGGAAAGGTTCTTTTATGCAAATTACTCCTTGCGGCCGGGAGTGGCATGTGCGCCCATTTTGCAACAATTCAAAAGAAACTGTGTGCACTTGAAATGCATTTTTGATTCGGCACAGCGTCAGATGTACAAGGCATTGGGCCTCTGCAATTGGTATTTCTTCTGGCAATAACACCTTGGGGGTGCCTGAGGCATGAGGTATGAGGGAGCAGACATAGCAGCTCTCATTAGTAGTTTGCTGGGCTGTATGGCTCATGTGGGCGTACCATTTATTTGTTTGGTGGTGGTGCTGGGGGTTGTCAACAGTATCTAAACTGAATTTGTACTCCTCTTCCCAATCGTCTATGTCTGCTTCCCTCTTTTTTCTGCTCAACCCATTCCCCTCATTCTCCCACCCCTGTTCCTTTATTACAACAACATGGAAGTTGTCATTAGTATATGACATTGTCCCTCTTCATTACCTCCTCCTCCAATGGTTGGGTCAGGGTGTCTGTCTGTTTCATGTACTGCCATGGTGGTGGGATAAGGATGGTTCTGCACCCAAATGAGTTCAGAGGGTGTTTTATCGTTCATTGTATATACATTAAAATGGGAATCATTCATCTTCGGATGCAGGGTTGTTGCTTGCGTTGTTGTGTTGTGGGTTATATTTAAATTAACAGTATTATTCTGTTCCATTTCTGGAGTCCAGTGACCCCATATTAACCTTGCCCCGTCCCAAATTAGATGGGTCCATTCTTCTATTGCCTTCATGCCCGTGCCCCCCTGGCCAGCATCAATTGAAATATACACTATGATCCAATACAAGAACAGGCCAAACAACACTGAAAAAAACACCACTGTACACAAAAACAATACACATTCATACGAATAACTAGGATACAGCTCTCTCCTCCGACTACTCCTATCTACACTACTACTAGCTGTCGTCGGAAGCTTGTCCATGCCCAGTGAGTTTCCTAGTGAATGAGACACAAGCATTTGTTAATCATGCATAGCAAAATGTGTGTTATTCACAACCATAAGTGGGTTACTTCATATTTCCTTTTCAATTATCATTACTTTACATGCAAGTTTTTCTTATTATAACTATAATTAACATGTTTATTGTCCCAACTTTGTTTGTCTATCTCGCCTCCCCACATTGTGCATCTGGGGAGGGGAAAGGGAGGGAGGCGTATGGGATACTTGCATCATTTCACTATTGGAGGGAAAAAAGTGGTAATTCACACATCCTTATTATACACCACAACTTTAAATCACGAGACCTGCAATAGACTCATTTTCACTGTTCTTTTCTCATTCCTTCATCATCAAAAATTAGCACCATATTTACACGAATATTCACATGTATTACCATGCCTGAGTTTCCTGTAATGTTCAATGGGACACCAGTTTTTTGCCCCATCCCATGTACTACGTTTGAGTGCTGCCGTCTCCTACACTCTTTTGGGCATTCTGATCTTCTCCGTTTCCCTGGGCCCTGTACACATCTGTCAAATGTACCCAATACTGCAGTCCCTCCACTTTAACAGCTTTGGGTGTGCAAATAATTACTTTGTATGGGCCATGGAATCTTGGCCTGTTCCACCTCCTCACGAAACTTCTGATGTATACCATGTCACCTGTCATCAGCTGGCAATCTGTGTTTTCTGTGGTGGGCGCTGCCGTGTCTGTTGGTGCGTTTTGTGTGAAGGGGGTGCTATTTGTTTTGCTATTGCGCGTGCTGCTTTCGTCAGGTTTCTAAGGTATTAATGAAATTCTTCACCTAGGACTGTGGCGCTTTGATGAGCATCTGACTGTCTGCGTAGGCGAGAGTGAGCTGTATGCGTTCTCCTACCTGTCGCAATTTCATGCAGTGACAGGTGGTGGTCCTTGGTGGGCTGGTTTCTCATTTCAAAATGCGCGAGGGGCAAGCAATACACCCAATTCTTTTTGAGTTTGTGGCACAGTTTAGACAGTCTACTTTTGAGCAATCCGTTCATTTTTTTCTATAATTCCGTTTGATTGCGGGTGATAAATCGTGCAGAGTTTGTGTGTTATGCCTACCATTGCTGTAATGTGCTTGAACATATCATTCACAAAGTGTGTTCCGTTGTCGGCACATATGACGTCACAAATGCCCCAGCGCGGAAACACTTCTCTCACCAGGAATCTAGCTGCACACTGTGCGTCTGGGTGAGCACACGGTCCTGCTTCCACCCACCGGGAGAATGGGCACATGACAACGAAAAAGTACCTGGTCCCATTACACCGCTCTACCATGTCGGCATAATATATGTGTAGTTCTCTAAAAGGCCCTTCAGGGTTTGGTAGGGTTCCTCTGAGCGTCCGTAGTGTCATGCCAGAGTTATACGTCTGGCAAGTGACGCACTCTACTATTAGTTTTGTGACATGTTCCTGTAATCCAGGGGCGAACCAATTTTCCTGGATGTCTGCAATGATGTGTTGTTTTGCGTTGTGAGCTGGGAAGTGCCACTGATTAAATGCTACATTTAACAATTTCGTTGGCATCACTACCTTCCCTGTGATGTTCTGTCTCCACAGTAAATCAGTGGGGGACTGCTGCACCCCCTTTTTATCCACATTTCCTTTTCCTCGCCAGATGCATCATGTTGGAGCTCAATAATTTGGGAAATTGGTAAGGAGTTAAAGCCCTCGGGCTGTGTCTCTCCTATTGCTTTCTGTAGTATGTACTCACCTGTCGGGCTCTTAGGTAAGTAAGAGGCTACTTTGGCAGCAGCGTCCGCTGCCGTGTTTTCTAATGAGATGACGTCATCACCTCCAGTATGGGCCTGACATTTCACGACTGCAATGAGTGTGGGCTCTTTCAGAGCGTCGCTCAGATCCCCAAGTAATGCTGCATGCTGTACTGGGGACCCATCCGTCCTCCTGAATCCTCTCCTTCCCCATCGCGCTAGTCCTCTGTGTACCGTGGTTGCCATGTATGTGGAATCAGTGTAAATGGTGACGATGCACCCTTTTGCTGCATGGAGTGCTTCTATCAGCGCCACTAGTTCTGCTGCTTGGGCCGTAAAATGTGGGGGTAATCTTTTCTGCACAATCACTTCAAACTCCCCACCTTCCACCCGCACTACTGCTGCTCCTACATGTTTTTCCCCTGTATCACAATCTATGGAGGCAGACCATCAACAAAGTAAACTTCTCCCTCTGACAATGCCATTTCATGTGCCTTTTGTGTGTCGTCATCATTCCCTGTATATGTGGCGCAATCGTACTATGTGAATGTTGGCACTGGAAATAATTATTTCATATGCTGTAGCCCTTTGGGTAGTTAGTGTACTTTTTGATCTCTCAAATATGGTGAACAGGGAGTGTTCTAGGTACAACGTGACGGAGCATCCCATCACGATAGTAGAGCTTTTCTCTATTGCAAACACGGCGGCTGCGAGAGCCTGTTCGCAAGCAAAGTGTCCTTGCATCACTGAGTCAAGTCTTCCACTATAGAAGGCCAGGGGTTTGTGGTCTAGTGATGTCTTTTGTGTCAACACGGCAGTCATGAGTGAGCCATTGCAGTGTGAGAAAAGATAACATTCCTGCTCATAATTTGGGGTCGCGAGAACCGGTGCAGTAGATATCAGCTCCTTGACGGTGTCAAAGGATGTGTGCATTTCGTGTGTACATTGCAACTTAGGGGCCGATTCATGGAACAAACGTGCGCCGAAAATCTTCTCGCAAGCAGGCGCAAGCAGGCGCAAGCGGAAAAAAACAGGCGCACGCGCACGCGTGCGATTCATGGAAGTCCCTGCGCGTGTACACCCCGGGATGTGCGTCAAACCCGTGCGTGGCGCACAAGTCACTGCAACATCCCGAAAGGTGTGCGCGACGCGCACAGTGAAAGCGCACAACCTCGGCGCATACACCAGAAAGTGGGCGGGACACGGGGCGTAACGTGCGGAATGGGGAACAACGCGCGAAAATAAGGGCGTAACTGGGGATGTACTGCAGGGAAGCAGACGGAACGCCCACACGCACTCGAACCACACGTATTCATGGAATCGAATAGGGCAAAGCCACGCACAGCAAAAGACACGCATAAGCCGAAACACGTCCGCCACACGAAGGCAGGCGGTAGCGTCCCTGCGCATTACAAAAGTGGCAACATACAGCAATTGGGCCTGTGCGAGCGGGGCACGTGTATTTCGGGGGTGCACGTGAACTCTTTCACGCGATTGGGCCTGGGGGAGCGGGCTACGTGTATATCAGGGGTTCGCGTGAAGTTTTTCACGCGATCGGGCCTGGGGGAGCGGGCTACGTGTATTTCAGGGGTTCGCGTGAAGTTTTTCACGCGATCGGGCCTGGGGGAGCGGGCTACGTGTATATCAGGGGTTCGTGTGAAGTTTTTCACGCGATCGGGCCTGGGGGAGCGGGCTACGTGTATTTCAGGGGTTCGCGCGAGGGGTCAATCGGGCCTGGGGGAGCGGGCTACGTGTATTTCAGGGGTTCGCGTGAAGTTTTTCACGCGATCGGGCCTGGGGGAGCGGGGTACCACTCACCGTCTGCCTTGCGTGTAGAAGAACGCGTAGCCAACACCCGCTGTGAAGTAATAGCGTGTGAACCCCAACGGATGGAAAACACACGCACCGCACGAAAAGCACGTACAGAACAGCGTAAAGGCACGCAGGATCTCCAAGCCCTGCCAGGGCAACGCCCGTGCGCAAAACGTCACAGACGCGCTTACGCTGTAAGGGCCTTTGGTCCAATGAAATCACGTACGCGTGCTGATGTGCTTACGCGCTAAGGGCCTTTCCTCGATTTTCACGCTGACGTGCAGGATTTTCACGTGCCAAATCACTCCGTATCAAGCTGGCCACGCGAAAACACACGGAAGACCACGCTCCTGCCCAGAAGGCCGAATTACTGCCCCCTAGTGCCCCGAGCAGCCTCCCACGTGCCATCTGCTGCTGCCTGCCTGCCTGCCTGCTGCCACCGTGCCCTGCCATTTGGTGCCTGCACATCAGCCATCTTCAGGGGTCCAGTTGCTGTGTCCACCCCTGCTGGAACAGAAGACTCCCGACTCGGATAACATCGCTCCACAGCCCAGCCCCAGGACCCAGTTGCCCACCCACTCCTGCCCCTGGGGTTGCCATGTCAGGCACATCCACATCTGGCAACAGTGGCAACCCCCGGCCAGAGGGGCAGAGGGGCACCAGCTTCACTGCCACCGAAGTTGGTGTCCTGGTGGAGCAAGTCCTGGGGCAGTGTGATGCCCTCTTCGGATCGTCCCGCGCCAACAAGGAAGGACGGGAGAGGATCTGGGCCGACTGTGTGGTTGCCATCAACGCGGAGGGGGTGGCAACCCGCACCATCCAGAAGGTCAAGAAGCGCTGGGAGGACTTGAGGTCCAGGACCCTCATAAAGGCCCGGCGCCTCGTGGAGGGGGGCCGGGGCCGCATGAGTTCCATCCAGATGAGGGTCCTGGAACGCGTACACCCAGCGCTCCACGCCCAGGTCCTTGAGAGGGAGACCCGTCTGGAGTTGAGCGGTAAGTGGCCAAGCATTGCTGTGTGAGACAGGGCATGTTGCAGTGTGCTGGTTGTCTGATACTTGCCTGTATGTGTGACATAGGCCATGTACGCATGTATGTGTGCAGGGACATTATGGTAATGCATGTGCGACCAGTAATGTGTGAACCGCACGGTTGTTGCATGTGTTTAAATGCGACATGGGGAGCCCTATGCAGATTGTACACATGAGAGCATGGCAGTCTCTGTTCCTGGACATGGGTGAGGGATGGGTGCTGATGCCAGGTACATATATGGTATCCATGTCTGTGTGCCTGACCTGCGTGTCTGTGACTTGTGAATGCCATGGATGCATGACACATGTCTGTGACAATGTACAGATTCACTGATGCAGCCTAGTCATCCTTGTATCCACTGTGATTAGGGTGTACGGGGCCAGATGGATGTGACTGAGGTGAAGTGTGTGCATGTGATAGGCATGACCCATGATGCATGTGAGTTCCATTACATTGTATGTTTCGAGAGTCCATTGGACATGTATGGAAATGTCCATGGCATGCACCATGACTGTCACTGTGTGTGTTTTGCCTGGACTGACACATGTGTTGTGGTGGGACATGATGGAAGTGTACTTTGACAGTGGCACTCATCTGCTATTGCTTCCTGTTTAGGGGACCATTGTACAGTACCCTGATGCTTGTGTTCTATGTCTCCCTCTACGCAGCGGCTAGTGAAGAAGAGGGCGGAGACGGCGCTGTGGAGCAAGGCGGCGGGGATGCCCCCACGGCTGCAGCGGAAGTGGTGGGTGAGCCCCCACAGGGGCCTGCTACGGCGGAAGACGGTGAGGAGCCATCCAGGTTGGTGGTTTCCACAGAGGAGGAGGAGGCCGCCACTGAGGCGCACATGGGGCCTGGTGGGGGCATCCCTGCTGGTGCAAGTGGTGCAGTCCAGGGGCAGGAGGCAACACAGGTCACCGTGGAGGGGCCTGTGCATGTCGCTGTCCCTGACCCTGTGGGTGCACCACCATGCACCAGCAGGGATGCCCCGTCCCAGGCCCGTCCGCAGGTAGAGAGGATGTCCATGTCATCTGACTCCCCTCCACCTGCGGACGAGGGGACCCCTGGCCGTATGGAGAAGGTCCTGATTGGGGTCGCGATGCGCACGGCTGTGATTCGTGATGGCGTGCGTGCTTCCCAGGAGGAGCACGCACGTCATCACGAAGAGCACCGTGCCGGCGTGGCCCAATTGGGATCGTCCATGTTCGGGGGTTTCCTGCATGTGTCGGCCAATCTGGCGGCCCTCTCCTCCTCTGTGGAGACTATACGCCAGTCGTTCTCCTTGCCGTCTTCCGGCCCAGATGCCACCAGGGCCCCCTGTGGACCTGCCCTGACCAATGCAGCCAGCTCGGTGGGGATCCCATCCCTGCCACAGTCGGGAGTCAGAGGTCCAACAGGGGTGGACACCACAGCAACTGTACCCCAGCAGATGGAGGATGTGCCGGCATCATCAGGCAGGGCACGTGCACGACGGCGTCGGTGGATTCCATCAGCCTGGATGCCGTTGTGCTGGCAGAGGCAGTGGCGTCGGAGGCAGCAGCGGAGTCAACGTGGGAGGCATCATGGCTCGGGGCCATCAACATCGGAGGGGCAGGAGGACCCAGGATGGGAAGTGTCTTCCGTGTGGCAGCGGTTGGGCCAGCAGATAGGTGCGGAGCGGCGGCGGGCGGAAGAGGCGCGGCTCACAATGGTCAGGGCGGAGAACTCCATGAGGAGGGCCCTGAGGCGGGCTGAGTGCCTCGAGGCAATCCGCAGGGGGTTGGAGGAGGAGACGGCGTCGTCCCTGCGGACCCTCGGGGCCATGGAACAGGACCGCCTCCGGGACATCGAACAAGAGTTCGATGATGCCCTGGCCCAGAACACCACGGAGTGAGCCGCTGGACTTGCCCGCCGCCTTTGTATATAGTTATATAGTTAGTGTTAGGTTTCCTTTATTTTTTTTTTTTATTTGGTTGCGATTGGACAATGCGCCACATTTTTGTATGTAGTTCAGTTTTTAGTTAGTTGTCATGGTTAGGTTTCATTTGGTTGGGCTCATGGACCCGGGATTATCTTGTAAATAGTTCTTCAATGGATTTGTCTAATTTTTGGATTTTTTTCATCGCCATGGAGCAATGGTTTTTGTTTATCATTTACACTTGGATTACTTTTCTGACTGTGACTTTGGACACCATTTTTTTGGATTGTGCTGTGTGTTTTTGATTTTTTTCATGGACATTCTTCTTCTTTTGGTTGTTTTGCTTTGTGGTTTTTCGCATTTCATTTCCATTCAAGTTGATTTTAAATACATTTTTATTTTCATCCTTCAATGTGTCGTATCATCTCATTGCTTTCATGCATGTCATGTTGGGTGTCTTAACATTCACTTGCAGCCATTGTGTGTGACAGACATGTGTTCATTTGCATTATTTACATTGGGTGTGTAACATGTCATTGCCTTTGATATGTGGGTGGATGTGATAGTTGGTTGGGCCTTTTGGTAGGGGAGGATGGCCATTACGGACATGATTGGGGATTGGTGGGACCCAGGTGCAGGGGGGCATGGATGGGACATGGGTGGGGGCCTGCTGGCAGGTGCCCCACAGTGCTGGGGGGTGGGGGTGGTGGGGAACATGTGTTGGACATGGGTGGGGGCCTGCTGGCAGGTGCCCCACAGTGCTGGGGGGTGGGGGTGCTGGGAGACATGGGTGGGGGCCTGGTGGAGGCTGCCCCTGGTGGCTGGGGGGTGGGTGTGGTGGGAGACATGGGTGGGGGCCTGGTGGTGGGTGCCCCTGCACTGCTGGGGGGTGGGGGTGGTGGGAGACATGGGTGGGGGCCTGGTGGTGGGTGCCCCTGCACTGCTGGGGGGAGGGGGTGCTGGGAGACATGGGTGGGGGCCTGGTGGAGGCTGCCCATGGTGGCTGGGAGATGGGGGTGGTGGGAGACATGGGTGGGGGCCTGGTGGTGGGTGCCCCTGCACTGCTGGGGGGTGGGGGTGGTGGGAGACATGGGTGGGGGCCTGGTGGTGGGTGCCCCTGCACTGCTGGGGGGTGGGGGTGGTGGGAGACATGGGTGGGGGCCTGGTGGTGGGTGTCCCTGCACTGCTGGGGGGTGGGGGTGCTGGGAGACATGGGTGGGGGCCTGGTGGAGGCTGCCCCTGGTTGTTGGGGGGTGGGGGTGGTGGGAGACATGGGTGGGGGCCTGCTGGCAGGTGCCCCACAGTGCTGGGGGGTGGGGGTGCTGGGAGACATGGGTGGGGGCCTGGTGGAGGCTGCCCCTGGTGGCTGGGGGGTGGGGGTGGTGGGAGACATGGGTGGGGGCCTGGTGGTGGGTGCCCCTGCACTGCTGGGGGGTGGGGGTGGTGGGAGACATGGGTGGGGGCCTGGTGGTGGGTGCCCCTGCACTGCTGGGGGGTGGGGGTGCTGGGAGACATGGGTGGGGGCCTGGTGGAGGCTGCCCCTGGTGGCTGGGGGGTGGGGGTGGTGGGAGACATGGGTGGGGGCCTGGTGGTGGGTGCCCCTGCACTGCTGGGGGCTGGGGGTGCTGGGAGACATGGGTGGGGGCCTGGTGGAGGCTGCCCCTGATGGCTGGGGGTGCAGGGGGACATGCGTTGGTGGGCATTAGTGCAAGTTGACATGTGGGTTGGCTGGGGGGCATGGCCATGGTGAATGGGGTGCCTGCAGGACATGTGCAGGGTAGGCCCCTGTGGTGTGAGCCACCTGCAGGGGCCGTGGAGGGTGTAGAGGGAACACCTGGGAGGACCCACACGTGCAATTCACGTGTGGTGCTCCCCGTGCACCCCTGTAATACACGTACCCTGATGGAATCACGTGTGGTGCTCCCCGCGCACCCCTGTAATACACGTACCCTGATGGAATCGCGTGTGGAACTTCCCGCGCACCCCTGAAATACACGTACCATGATGAAATCGCGTGTGGAACTTCCCGCGCACCCCTGAAATACGCGTACCCTGCTCGCAAGGGCCCAATCGCGTGTGGAAATTCCCGCGCACCCCTGAAATACACGTACCATGATGAAATCGCGTGTGGAACTTCCCGCGCACCCCTGTAATACACGTACCCTGATGGAATCGCGTGTGGAACTTCCCGCGCACCCCTGAAATACACGTACCATGATGAAATCGCGTGTGGAACTTCCCGCGCACCCCTGAAATACGCGTACACTGCTCGCAAGGGCCCAATCGCGTGTGGAAATTCCCGCCCACCCCTGAAATACACGTACCATGATGAAATCGCGTGTGGAACTTCCCGCGCACCCCTGAAATACCCGTACCCTGCTCGCAAGGGCCCAATCGCGTGTGGAACTTCCCGCGCACCCCTGTAATACACGTACCCTGATGGAATCGCGTATGGAACTTCCCGCGCACCCCTGAAATACACGTACCATGATGAAATCGCATGTGGAACTTCCCGCGCACCCCTGAAATACGCGTACCCTGCTCGCACGGTCCCAATCGCGTGTGGAAATTCCCACGCACCCCTGAAATACACGTACTATGATGAAATCGCGTGTGGAACTTCCTGCCCACCCCTGAAATACGCGTACCCTGCTCGCACGGGCCCAATCGCGTGTGGAAATTCCCGCGCACCCCTGAAATACACGTACCATGATGTAATCGCGTGTGGAACTTCCCGCGCACCCCTGAAATTCACGTACCCTGCTCGCACGGGGCCAATCGCGTGAGGTTGCTGTGCTGGTACAGGGTTAGCGCAGCCCTTTGCGCTGGATTGGGTATATTGATGGCTTTTCCCTGCGCGAGAGGCGTTCTTGGGGGCGTAACTGGCGCTGCTGCAGGGTCGCTGCGCCACTGTGCGCCACGGCTGGTTTTGGTGGCTGGAATCCATGAATACGCTGTGCGCGGAAATGGATTTTAGCGCACGCGGCTGGCGCAGGGATTCGTACGCGCACACTGTGCGCCAGCCGCGTGCGCCACTTGTGCGCTGAATTCTATGAATTACCCCCTTAGTGTTCTCCCTCTGTGCTTCCTTGAGTGCCTGTAGCAGGGGCTTTGTGTATGATGCATAGTCTAGTATCCAGTCGCGGCAGTAATTACACATGCCGAGAAATGTCTGCATCTCCTTTACCATGCTTGGCTCTTTTACTGTATTTTTTTTTTTTATTGAAACTTCAATCAAGCAATCACAACTAGACAGTAGATCAAGCATGACTTTTGTTACAAAAGAAAATTCCTATCCAAACATCTAAACTTCTTAACAAGTACGTTGAATCCAGCGTAACGCATAACATCCGCATTATACTTGATGGTTACAAAGAAGAAAGAATAGATGGTTACAGTGAAGGCAAGCCACACAAGGAGAGTTAGATCTGCAACTAAACATAACTTAGACAGGTATCATGCAGTTTGTCTTTGCTGAAAATAGTTGCTTATGTCTCCTTTCGCAAAAGAAATGAATCAAGATAATTTACCACGGCACATGTTAGATTTATGTCGTGCCCTGCAATTACTCGACCCCACCAATTTGCCATGTCATCATCTTGGGGTGCATATTTCTCAAGGTGGCATGAGCGCTGAGTAATATATAGGGATTAGGATTGAAAGTTTCCAATGTTTTCCACCAATTGTTGGTTTTTATCATTATTAGAAGGCCCGAGTAAGGACGACCTTGGAGGTTCTTCACTGCTGGATTCAAATGGATTTCAAAGCCGTCTCTTGTTGGAGCCTCGCTAAGCCACGTTTCTTGTAAACAGATTACAATGACCCGTTGTAGGTCAACTTCGAAGTTGTTGAAAAGGTGCGTGAACCCTCTTGTGTTCCAAGATAGGAACTCGCACCAGGATTCACGCCCTACAGGTCATTGCTAATGTCTCATATTGTGGGAACTAGGTTTGTAGTTTTCCAATACGGACTTACGGCTGTTTTGCATGTTTTGTTTTTCTCTTGTTGAGACTTCGGCAAGCGATTTCTTTTACTGTATTTATGGCTGCTGTTCTGTCTGGGATGATTTTTTTACCGTCTTTGGAAATCAACTGTCCTAGGTACAGTACTTCTGTTAAACAATATTGCAGCTTTTGCCTGTCTACTTTGTACCCCTTCTGGGCCAGGTGTGTCAATAGGACGATTTAATCTTTTCTGCACTCACTCTCATTTTACCCACAGACCAACAGATCGTCTACGTACTGAATTATTGGGCTCGCTGTATGTTCCCAAGGTCTTCATGCAATATTCTGTTGAATATGCTAGGACCCTCACAGTACCCTTGGGGCAGTCGGCAATGTTCCTCCTAACGTGAAAGCTGTCAAATACCAAGACCCTTGGTCGAGTGGAATTGAAAAGAAGGCAATCTTCAGATCCACCACTGTGAAGTGAGTGGCTTCTGTTGGAATGCTGCATAGTATTGAAGCTGGATTTGGAACGAGAGGGAACTTTTTTTGGACTACGTCATTGAGGGGGCGTAGATTCTGGATCATCCTCCATGCCCCTCCCTTTGCTTTCTTAATTGGATAAATGCAGGTGTTGCACGGTGAGCTTGCAGGGACTATTATGCCCTGTACTATTACTGCATAAATTGTGTCTTTTATTCCCTGCTCAGCCTCCCTCGATATGGGGTATTGTTTCACCTGGGGCAGGATGGCCCCAGGTTTGAGTTTAATCTTTACACGTGTCACTTCACGCAGCAGGCCTACATTGTGTGGGCTGGTAGTCCACAATTGTTGTGGCACTAGGGACATGTCGTCTTCAAAGTAAGCTGGTGGGGCTTTGATTATTGCTACAAGGGGTAACTGTACCTCTCGCCTTTGAATCATGATGTCACAAGGGATTGCAATCTCCATTACTATTTCCCCGGTGTCTTCTGTGTCACTAAAAAGTTCCTCATCTGTTAAATCTCGCAGGACCGTATTGGCATCAATGCACAGTACTGTTCTCCACTGGCATCCCTGCATGTCCACTGCTATCACTGCTATCCTCTGCGCAGACAATTGCACGGCATGTATATCTAGAGAAACGATGGATCCTGGCACTATTTCTGGGTCTGCCGGCGAAATATGAACTCTGAAGGCACTCTCCATTTGCCATTCTTCAGCTCTGACATCATTCGTGTTAGTATTCTCAGCCCCTGAATGAACATGTCGGGATTCACTGGTATACCTTGTATTTGTGGGAAATCTGCTTGTGTGTGTATCACTAACATTGCACGAATTGTACATATGCCTGGCGTGAAGCACACTATACCTCTCTCTGTAAATGAAATGGACATATTGAGTTTGCTGAGAAGGTCCCTTCCCAACAGGTTGATGGGTGATTCTTCGTAGTATAGGAGGGGGGCATGTACAGTCTTCCCCCCCACTGTTATGTCTAGTTGGGTTGGCTGTCTCCCCTATTGCCGCCCATTCTGTGTATGGAACCTCGACCACCGCCCCAGAGAACCCCTGCATTTCCAAAGTCCGATTAGAAAGCGGAAATCTGCCTTCCTTAAAGCACGATTTTTCCACCCCCGAATCCACCATGAAAATGAATTGATTGTTTCCTATCGCTGTCCCTACGAGTGGTTCCTCTGCTGCATCACGTGTTATCGATAGTACTGGACACGCAAGTGCTCTCTGTGGACTGTCCTATGCTGAGTGCCACGGGAGTTAATCTACATCAAAAACATTTCCCGTCACCACTGCAGTTCAGCTGCATGGTGATATGATATGATATGATATGATATGATATGATATGATATGATATGATATGGTATTTGTAACGCGCCTATACACAAGTGTTTCAAGGCGCGACGAGGCAGGGACGGAGGGAAACAAGGGGAAGACAGACAAACGATCCTACTAGGCCAGGTGTCATTCAGATCGCGCAAGTGCAGAGGTAAGGGGAAAAGGAGAAAGTGCAAGGGGAGGAGGTGGGGGGAAAGTGCAATACAAGGTAAGTAGCGTAATAAAATAATAAAATAATAAATAATAAATAAAAGGGCCAGCTGGTGGCAAGTGCGAGGTAAGTGCAGAGCAAGTGCTGGGAAGGGGGCTGTAGGGATGCAGTGACAGTCCCACAGTGCAGGGGGAGCCAGGGAGGCAGTGCAAGTGGAGAGTGGCTGGGCCCTGGACCGAGGTCGCTAAGAGTGGCCAAGATGCAGGTTTAGTGCAGAGTTCAGTGGGGAGTTAAGCAGGTTTAGCAGGGGAGAGGGAGAGAGAAGGCAGAAGCGAAGAGGAAGGTTTTGAGGTGCTTCCGGAACCGGAGATGGTTCTCCTCAAGTTTCAGGGAGGCAGGAAGGCTGTTCCAGAGGGAGGCCCCTGCTGCGGAGAGAGATCTACCCCCAGCTCGTTGCTTCGAGAAGCGGCTGACCATGAGGGAGTTGGAGACGGATGAGCGAAGGGCTCGTGAAGGAAGATATTTAGGAAGAGAGAGTTGAAGGTATTTAGGCCCCAGGCCCCAGAAGGCCTTGTGGACAATGCAAAGGGTTTTGAACTTAATCCTCGCAGCCACTAGGAGCCAGTGAAGAGATTTCAGTCCTGGAGAGATACGGTCCCTGGGCTTGAGGCCAAGGACAAGTCTCGCAGTTCTGTTCTGGATAAGTTGCAGAGGGCGGAGAGTGGAGGCAGGCAGATTAAGATAGAGGCTGTTACAGTAGTCCAGCCTTGAGAGAACCAGGGCTCGGGAGACAGTGAGCTTCTGGGGGAAGGAGAGGAAGGGAAGAATATCTCTGAGGAGGTGCAGCTGGTAGTGTGACTTCTTAGAGACGTCAGATATATGAGGAGAGAAGGAGAGTGTGGAGTCGAAGATGACCCCGAGGTTTTTAGCCTTGCAGGTAGGGGCAGGAAGGGGGCCAAGGGAGGCCGGCCAGAGAGCTGCAGGGAAGGAGGGAGTGGGTGTGCCGATGAGTAGAATCTCAGTCTTACTGGCATTAAGGCAGAGGTCATTGGCGGCACACCATTCCTGGATAGCAGACAGACAGTCGGAGATGAGGGAAGGAGAGGAGGAGGCCGAGGGTAGCCTGAAAATGAGCTGGGTATCGTCCGCATAGCACTGGAAGTGGGGGCAGAGAGCGGCGATGCGGTGGGCAAGGAGTGCCAGATACTGGTTGAAAAGCCAGGGAGAGAGGTTGGATCCCTGGGGGACACCACAGGTGGAGAAAAAGATGTCCGAGAGGAAGGAGCCCATTTGGACCTGGGAGGGTCGACCGGAAAGGAAAGAGGTCAGCCATGCCAGAGCCTGACCAGTGATACCCAGGTTATCACGGAGACGGTTGAGCAGGATGGCATGGTTGACAGTGTCAAAGGCAGAGGAGAGATCGAGCAGAATGAGAACACAGGGAGTGTTGGAATCGAGGTTCAGGAGCAGGTCCTCACGGATGTTCAGGAGAGCAGTTTCCGTGCTTCTGGCCGCTCTGAAGCCGGATTGATGGTCATGAAGATTACCAACATATTCAGCATGGAGGTTAAGCTGGGAGATGGCCAGTTTCTCCAGGAGCTTGCCCAGGAAGGGAGTGATGGAGATTGGGCGATAGTTGGCCGGGCAGGAGGGGTCGGAAGAGGGTTTCTTGAGGAGGGGGTGCACAAGGGAGTGCTTGAGGGGGGATGGGAAGACTCCAGAGGCGAAAGAGTGGTTGCAAAAGTCAGTCAGGGCAGGAGCCAGGGAGTCGATGTGGTCCTTGATGGTTTTGGAGGAACAGGGGTGAACCTGTTTAGAAGAGGCTTTCATAGATCGGACTTGTCTGGAAACCTCATCAGCAGAAAAAGGTGGAAAAGCAGAGAAGGAGGGCGGAGGGGCGGCTGCAAGAGAGCAAGAGGAAGAGCCGAGAAGAGAGGGAGGGAGGAGAGAGGAGGAGAGCGAGGACAGGATGTCCTGAGTTTTTGAGATGAAGTGCGAGGCCAGTGCAGTGCAGAGGGCCTGGGAGGGGACAGGAGAGGTAGAGACTGCAGCAGGGTTGGCCAGCTCCTTGCAGATTTTAAAGAGTTCGGCCGAGTTGTTAGATGCCTCAGAGATGCGGGCTTGGATAAGGGCTCTCTTCTTGGTGAGAACGGAGAGACGGTATTGCCTTTGGAGCAGGCGGCAGGCCAGTTTGTCAGAGGATGAACATGAAGCACGCCATTTCCTCTCTGCCACCCTGCACTTGCGTTTTAGGGTGACGAGATCCGAGTCATACCAAGAGTTACATTTGGCTTTGGGCTTCAGGCGGATTCTCATGACGGGGGCAAGGATATCGAGAGTATCAGATATAGAGGAATAGAGCATGGAGAGGGCTGTGTCAGGGTGGGAGTCAGCCGAGGGGGGAGAAGGGGGCGAGAAGGTAGCAGCGAAAGCCTCAACTGACACGCGCTTCATAGGTCGGATGGTGCTGCTAGGGCCCTGTTGGCAGTAGTGGCATACGTCTGGTTACGCACGTCGGTGGCATGATTATGACATTGGGGGTGTGAGGATGTGTCCTGTGGGGGCATGGGACGCTCATTCATGTACCTAGAGCTGGGTTGGCTATCTCCCCTATTGCCGCCCATTGGCAGCCCGTATGGACTTCCTGGGTGTGGGTGTCCGTTTGTGTATGGGTTGTTTGGTCTGCTTCGGCACTCCCGCATAAAATGGCCCCACCTCCCGCACTGCCAACATTGTCCTTGCATTCCCCCTCGTGGCCCTCCATATCCTGCACCTCCTCCTCTTGACCCTCTAAATCCCCCTCGGTTGCCTCGCCCCCCTCTTGGTTGCCACTGCTGTCCTTCGTATTGGTTTTCTCCTGCCCACTGCTCCTGACCGTTACCTGTCCAATTGGCCACCATCTGCATTAGTATTCCCATCTGACCGTTTTCTTCTTCCCTCTCCTTTCCTGCCGGGCTGGTCACGACCACTGCACTGACCTTCAGCAACTTGCTCTGTACTAATTTAGCTTTGTCTGCTAACTGCCGCTGCGCTATCTCCTTCTCCTTCTCTTTCATCCTCTTGCAGTGCTGCACTATAATGCTTTGAATTTCAGGCCACCCCTTGGCTTCTATCCCAGCTATTTTATCAAGGGCCTTCTGCACTTCCTTTGGGAGTCCTCTTTGAATGATAAAATAAAACAGGGATGTTGATTGGTCCCAGGCCGTATCCGTTTCTGCTCTCCACATATCCTGCACTCGGAGAATGAAAGACATTGCATCTTCCTCATCATTCATGGTACATTGCATCACTGACTGCAAATCGGGAGTGTCTGGGAATGTTTCCCTCAACGCATCCCGCGCGCTCGCACTGTGTTAAACAAGGCCCCATCATGGCGGTCACAATCTAACGTTACCCCTGGGAGCCCCGCCTTTGCCCAGACCCTGATAGCCTGATCTCCCACTGCAGACACAAGCAAGCTTTTAACATCCCCCACTGCCAAGGGCACTCTTGCTGTGTGTTTCTCAAACACATATATGCACTTGCTGGCGCCTCCGGAGAGTGGGGGTAACTGTTTAAGCAAGTTGACTTTGTCCATTTGAGCCCATGGTATGTAGTTTGGCCTTCCCGCCCCCCGGTGTTTCAGGGGCAGCTGCAAATAATTCCCCCCCCCTTTTTAGTACTCACCTTCTTTCCTTTCTTTACAACCACGGCCATACGCCCTGTCCTGTTTCTCAGCCTCCCGGTCCATTCCTCTGCAGGAGATAATCCTCCTCCAAACGATGCACCGCCAGCGGCAATCCTTAACCTTCTGTCCTCCTCCTTCTGCTCTTCTATGTCGCTCCAGCATTCTTCCCCTCTGTCTGAGGTTGCCCCTCCTTCCTCTAACTCCCGTTCGCTGTCTGTAGTATTTATTTCTATTATTCGTGTTGGGGTATTATTTATCCTGAACAAAATCTCACCTTTCTTCCATCCATCTTCCCCTGTTGGCACGCTCAGCGGGGGAGTATTGTCCCTATTTGCCCTCCCCCTTCCATCAGTGTCCTTATGCAGGACAGTTCTATGCGGGCTATTGTGAGTTGTGATTCTAAATCTTGGGCTAATTTTCCGATGTCAACTGCTGAGGTGTCCAAGGGTCTTGTGATACTTTGGCTCTTGTATTGAGGTGGTGCAGTGGCGGATGGCTTGCGTATAGGCGGGGCTGTGGGCAGTGCAACATACACGGGGTCACTATACCCTTCGGCAGGTACAGGTTTTGACAATAAGGGGTAAACACGTGTGACCTCTATGTTCTTTTCCTCTGGCGTGGGCGACCCTGTGCTGCCAGCTGTTGTCAGGGGAGAGGCATTCTGTTCGCTATCTTTACCTGGCGGCACCTCTTCGAACAGGTGCCACAGGTTGAGTATTTCTCTCCTATTGTGCAGTTGCTTCCCCTTGAACTTGATAAACAAAACATGTGGCAACCATATCTAATACTTCTTTGTCAAATGATCCAACTTCAGGCCAAACTTGGGGTAATCCCTCCCCCTTCAATACTGAGACCCACTGCTCATGATACTTCACTATCTTTTCTGCATGCCCTGGTAGCATCTTGCAAATATGCGCGAGGGGTGTTTCTGCACCCATTGTGCTCTACATTTTGCTACACCTTACATGATGGTTCTGCTCAGAACCTACTCACTCCTCATGTGCTGAACTTTAATCGTGTTTTAATTTTCGTGAACCACAATCACCTGTCTAATCACCTTTTGATATTTCACGCTGTATTATTTACCAAAACACTCTTCTCATAAAACACTAGGCTTGGTTTCCACTTTATACACTGCGCACAATCATTTTACAGAGGCAATAAACATAGCAATAGACGTTTAACATTTCACATGGACAACAGAGAACATAGACACAAACAGGATACACCCCACCGTCCCCACTATTTCTCTACCTTTATCCCCTCCCTTGCACCAGTTCACCCACTTAGGAATAACAAGGAGAAGATACATAAGATATAGGTCATGAAAAAGCGTTTCTACCTAATACCCCGTTTCTACCAGTTGACCTCTTCAATACTTTTTCTTTCCACTTCAACTTATTACACCCATATGTCTTGTACTAGTCGAGATAGCACTATGCGGTGCCGCCTTCTACTCCCCAAGGAGATAGGATCCCTTCTTAACGTCTTATCCCCTTTTACTCAATGACTGTCCTAATGGCCATATGCGACAGAATAAGAATAGTATGAAAAATAGGAAAGGGACCTCAGACTCCAAGACCCTCTGTTTCTCCCCTCTTCAGTTTCACCTCTAGACACCCTCAGTGTCACCCGTATTATATCCTTTTATCCTAAGATCTCCTAATCTGACTCCCACCGGTGCCTTTAATATCACTCGCACTTAATACTCACGTGTCCGTCTTGATCCGAGACCCTCTGGACCCGATCGGCAGGGTGCTGCTACTCGCTCAAAGACCACTCCGGCGAGTGGTACGTATGGTTTTGTTAAGAGGGATCCCGTACCCGCTTGCCCTACTGCGTGCGCACGTCTAGGTGTACCGGTTGCCGTTGGCGGGTAGCTCTTGAGGGAGTGCGCTCAGGGTCAAATCAGGGGGGTGTCTCGTGCCAGAAGGACGGGAAAGAATGCTATCACGTCAGGGTCACCAATGAAGGTGAGAGGCCCCCGGGCCTGCTGGTGAATTGTCCAACAGAGTCAATAAAGGTACATCCCAGGAGGGAATAAGACCAAGACCAAGTGAGAGTACGATTAAAGGCTTTTTATCTAAAGTTTAGGGCAAACAGAATCTATTCTGCTCACGCCGAGAGCGCTCTGCAGAAGACATGTTACATTTCATTTTTTTACACGAGTCATCAGCGAGGGGGAGGCCTATGGGGCACATATTGGATTGGGATTGGTCACTAAGGGGAGGCACTTATAGGTGCTATACGGTCGGTGATGGCTGATTGGTCCACAGGCACGTGACGAGCTGATGTGGGACTTGGGGTCAGGAGTTCAGCTGGGCTCCTCAGTTAGATATCCGATGGGTTGACACTTTGATTTTCTAGTTCTGCAACATTTTTCCCTTGTGGCCACACATTCACATCCATTCATACGTTTGACTGGTTCATCCGGCGGCAAGGCTGGCACTTTGCACGTGCAAAAACAAGGCATGCCTATTCATTACTGAACATCAATTATATGATTCTATCAAGGATATCACTCTCTCTTGCTCAAAAACATGTTTGTCACCGGGCTGGGGTAAGGGTTCTAAGGTCAACGTATGGCCGGTGATATTCCTTCAATGTGGACAAGGGGAAGGTTAGAATGTGTGGTTGCTGTATCTGGATTACAAAAAATACATCTCATCTTAGACATGTGCTTCCTTGGAGGGGCTCAAGTAACTTCATATCAATACAACATAACTTCTTATGAGGCCAAGATAATTGGAGGCAGGTGTAAGCCCTCCTTTCAGGGCTTTTAGTCTCACATCACGTATTAACTGGGCGCTTCTATATTTACACATAACGAGTTACCGCCTCACATATATTTGGCTGGTGCACTATTGGGGTGAAATACACTTAAGATATCTTCTGACTCCATAAAATTTGGACAATGTCGCAACACCATAACAGGGGGTGACAAGAAAGAGATTGCTAATAAATGACCACACAACAAGGACAGTCGGTTAAGACTAAGGTTCATGTGAGGTTTTCTAATGGCATGCATACAATTATATTCTACATTATCAACAGTGAGGTAGCATTGTGTGAGCTTGCACAGATCTGAGGTTCGTTATTTGTTATGAGATTACAATTAGTCGTGCATGTATCTCTCATTATACATCAACATATATTCTACTTCAATACAACAGATAGGAGCTTCCAGCACACATATATGTATTTACATTGTTTGCTCATTAGCTCTCTAAAATATCAGCAGGTTTATATGAACTCTTCACACATAATGAGGAGGCATTCTTTTACACATATAGGTCAAAAGGGAAAGCACGTTCACTGTTTTAAGGGTCTCTTTGGGTTATTGACTTTGCTCTGGGATACAGGGGGATTAGGTTTTTATGGCCAGGGTCTGTGGGGTGCAGGGCAGGTTTACGGAGACACATGACCCTGGCTCTAGCCGTCTCCCCCTGGGCTGCATCTGAATCACTGGAGGGAGTTGGACGGCAAGTGATACAGTGTGGATTTGTTGCATTTCTGCTGCCAGCCTTCTCATGGGAACCGAGCGGTTATGTGGACGGCAGGGAGGTGGTAGTGGGGGGAGAGCCGCGCTGGCTGTGTGCTTGACAGAGAAAGAGAGCTGCAGACTGGGGTGAAATCCAAATGGCCTTTTGCTATTTGCAAATGGAGGCTGTATGTCACAAAATGGAGTCCTGCTCACACTGTGTAAGGGTTTGTACGGGAACATGGCAGCACCCGTGGATGTATTTGTACGAAAGGGGTGATGGTTCCCGGAGATGTTCGCGCATGAGTGCCCCAGGGCTGGGGCCCTGGACCTGAAGCAGCCTTGGCTGGGTTCATTCGGGAAGCATAATAGTAAGGGGGGGGGTTTATGTGTCCCCTCCTTCCACTCAGTGTCCACCCACCAGACTGCACAAATCCAACTGATATCTTCAGCACCACACCTAATGCTAGGATGCAGCTACCATCCAGGAATTACATCAGCTGCACACATATCTGGTGCACCCACGCACCCTAGGACACTATCTCTCTCTGCTGACCTGAACTACGGTTCCCGAGGGTGTTCAACCTACCAGCGCTTTGAGGTCATACCAATGATATATAGAGCGCTATATAAATGCCAAGTAACATAACATAACATATAAGGAAGAAGTGTGATACAGAAAGGGTTAACAGAGAGGGAGGCAGTGGCAAAGAATTTTAAAAAGTGATAAGGATGCGAGAGAGTCTGCTGCTGAGTTATACTGTGTAAATCCCACCCATAGCAGCTAAAATTGTTATGCTGACAATGACCTCAATGACCCAGGGGATGGGGACCCGAATTGAAAACATTTCCACAAGTGGGCTTGTAATAGAAATGTTAAAAGACCACTGTCACAAGTTAACAAAGCAGACTTACTAGCACCCGGACACTATGCTAGGGTGCCAATAGCTACAATAAACGAGCAGGTACTCTTTGCAAGGTGGTAATACCAGGGAAAGCTACATTGCAAGGGTATTATTGCTTAAATATTAATTTATCAAGGCATGTCATCATCACACCTGAAACCAGAGGTTCAAATCCCAGTTCGGCTGACTTAGTCCATCATCCATCTGAGGACAGCAAATTTAAGTCGGTAATAATAGCACCTATTTATATTTTGCATAGAAGTGGGAGGATTCCCGAATGAAACACTGTATAACCATATTATGTTATTCCTATTCTTAGGAACCAAAGTAAATGTATTTATTTATTTATTTCATTTGTTACACACCCAGACCCTTAGGTATCACAGCGAGGTTACAGACAGCTTAAAATGTACTTATGCAATGTTACAATAATACAGATAAAATGACATTTGGCCTAGTGGCTCAGAAAACAAAATGGTTACATCTTTTAGAAGACAGAGAAAGTTCATAGGAGGCCAAGGTTCGTGGATATTATGTGGGCCTATATTTACTAAATAGAGACAGAATATCTTGGTCCATCAGTATTGGTTGAACAACCATGTTTTCAACGATTTTTTGACCCATTCTGGAACTACCTAAACAAGTAATTGTTTTAATTATTTCCCTATCTATTTATTTAGGTTTTGTTATATCATTTGTATTTATTTGTACCATCTTAACTCTATAACCTTGCATTGTGTAATGCCCCTACCCCGGCTACTCCTTCACCCATTCTTTGTATCTCAAACAACTTTAAGAAATAACAGTGGTGGGATAGGCAAGATTGAGTCAGCCTATTTCTGAACATTTCATACAGGATTACATCACTGACAGTTGTTCTTGCTTAAAAGAACGAATAGACTGATTTATAGGAATTGTGGCTATTCCTTGTCAGCTAATTTCCCAATGTATGATCACTGATTGTCATGATGCCTACCCCCGGAGCACCAGGCCAGGCCCAGCACCCCCGGGAGCAGGCATCACGCCCCCGGGTAAAAGCCCAGCGGCCCTTTATAGGGGCTCTTTGGACTCTGTCCTGGCGCCGTTGGCGCCAGGCTCATGTTGGACATCAGTCCTGGCGCCTCATAAAGGGAAGTGTTTGGTGCACTTACCTGAAGCAGACCATGCTGCACACTCACCTGATGCAGACCATGCTGCATGAAGAACCAAGCCAAATGAGGCTTAAGAGGGACTATTTTTCTGAAGGAACTATTTTGTTACTTGGGTGGGGCTGTGGAAGAATACTCACCTGGAACTTCTTCCAAGGCTATTTAAGCCACACCCGGACAGCCACACGTGCTTCCCGTTGTTCTGCATCCCAGCAGCTGAACGCTCACCATGTCTGCTCCTGCACCTGGACTCCAGCCACGCCCGCCTCGAACCTGGAACACCTGTAAGGGAATAAGAGAAGAGAAAGGTGAAAACCAAGAACTATTTCAACCTTCTTACCTGTATCCGGAATCTTCACGCCAGCATTCCTGAAGGAAGACTTCCATTTAAAAGCACCGCGTTGCTCACTGCAGCGCCGCGCTTCACTCACCTGTTCCCGAGACGCCGCCCGGCTCCATCGCGGCTCTCAGTGCCGGTCGCCACATCTCTGCACCGCACCTAAGGAGAGAAGAAGAGACAAAAGGTGAGCAAGGGAACACAAGAGGAAACCCGGTTTTTCAGCCATATTACTTACCGGCTATTCTTGGTGAGCCATTCCACATCTCGGGTCGGCGCCACATCTCTGGCAGGTACCGCATCCCGGCCCCTATGGGGAAAGGACAAAAGACATTACTGGGGAATTATAAAGACATTTAGAGGGGTCGCCCTCATCACTGACTCATCTGATTTTACCCCGGCAATTTAACCCTTCAACGCATCGCCTTTGTTCTGCACCTGAAATAAAGGACAGAAAAAGACAACATAAAAGGAGGCTCACACTTGAACTTTTGCATCTTCATACTTACGGCGTATCGCTCAGTAAAGTCAAGTGGATTTGCCAGCGCCATTCTGAAAACCAGTGAAGTAACTGGACGAACGCGCGCCCCTGCACCAGAAGCAGGATGGAGAGTTCATCCTTCCAAACCATAAGGTGAGCTTAAACTGGGGGTTTTGGAGGAAGTCAGAGGAGAACGAAGGGGGGAAAGGGGGGAGCAAGCACATTATTCAGCAGACAGTTAATCCCCTTTCTCATCTGCAGAAGGATATTCCTGCGGGCCAGGCAAGCAAGACTTGGGGGTCCTGTTCAATCGGTGGTCCGAATTCTGCGCATCACGCTTGAAGAGGCCACAGCAACCCAGACCAGACCAGCGCCTCCGTGGGAGCCAGGTGAGCGTTACAGAACGCGAAGCCTTCCTACAAATTCCCACCCAGGCGCTATGGAAACTTCCGAGACTGACCAGTTGGCCCAACTACTGGGGGAATTACGGGCCGAAGTACACGCCGCTCATCAAGAGACTAATGCTCTCAGAAGGGAAGTGATTGTAACAAAGGAAAGAGCTGATGACCTGGCTAGACAGCTTTTGCAAGGTCAAGCTGGACAAACTCCTTTACCCGGTTCCGGAGGGAACCCCGCTCCTGTGCTTTCCAGTAACCCGGTGCAGATTAATCTACCTGGAAACATGCCGCTGGCCCCACCCGAACGCTTTGCTGGGGACCCCAAACGATTCGCTGTATTCATGAATTAGTGTTGTTTGCATTTCCTGTGCAGACCTGGGGCCTTCCCTAATGACCAGACCAAGGTAGCCTTTGTATTGTCATATCTCAGCGGCAGTGCTGCCGATTGGTCAGTTCCACTGGTAACTCAAGATGACCCGATTCTTCGTGATTTTCAAAGATTTCAAGCAAGCATGGAAAGGTTATTTGCTCGTCACTCCCAGGGGCAGGTTCTAGATGACGAACTTCTATCTCTGCGACAGGGCAATCAAGACCTCCTTTCTTACATTGCAACCTTTAATAGACTAATTGTGGAAACTGGGTGGCCAGAGGATAAAAGAATCACGTTATTTTATCCAGGTCTACGCGGAGAACTTAAAGATGTCCTGGCCCAAGTTGTAAATCCGCCCCAAGAGTGCTCTGAATATATAGAGTTAGTGGTCCAATTGGATCACAGACTGCAAAACAGAAAAGCAGATCGGACCAAGTTTGAGACCCGGGTGTTAGTCAAGACCCACACTAACCTCAAGGAGGCTGAAGCCTCAGAGCCAATGCAAATCGGAGGAGTTAAAGGACCTTTAACACAAAAGGAACGTGAAAGAAGACGGCAGATGCACTTATGTCTTTATTGTGGATCCTCTGGACACTTTCTACGAGATTGCCCGGCAAGGCCGCCCAGGAAGGTGGTAGGAGCCGCTGAAAAAATCCATGAAACCTCTGTATCGGGAAACGACCCCGCCCGACAAGCATAGGGGTCCGCTTGCCGAGCTTGAAAACGAACTCTCAGACCTCGCATTTCACTGTGCCAATGGTCCTCGTAGATCCGGAACAGCCTAAGCGGTGGCATGCAATAAAGGCATACATCGATAGTGGGGCTATAGGAAACTACGTGGATCGTGAATTGGTCTCCAGGATTAACCTCCCCCTGCGTCCTAAAACCAGCAAAGATGTCATCACCACAGTCGATGGAACCGAAATTGCCTCGGGACCGGTAACATATTCCACAGCTGAGGTAACACTTGTAGGTCCGGACGGCCATCGGGAGGCAGTTGTGTTTGATGTAATCAAGGCTCCACAGTTTCAGGTTATACTCGGAATCCCTTGGTTAGAGACACATAATCCTCGAATTGATTGGCGAGCGAAGAGAATAACCTTTCCAGAGTGTGCACGAACCTGCTACCCAGAAAATCTGAAGGTCAGTCTAGCATCAGTAACCTCTGTCTCCATGCAACTAGCTCCGGAATACCAAGACTTCCAGGACGTCTTTCAAAAGGAACAGGCCTTTCAGGAATTAAAAGCTAAATTGACGTCCGCACCTATTTTGAAACATCCGCGTCCTGATCTCCCATATATAGTCGAAACCGATGCATCCAGCTTAGCCATGGGAGCTGTCCTGTCTCAGAGAGACCCCGAAACCAACCAACTGCACCCCGTAGCATTTTGGTCCAGAAAGTTCTTGCCGCCGGAGATAAATTATGCAATCACCGATAAGGAATTATTAGCCATTAAGTCCGCCTTTAAGGCTTGGCGGCATTATCTTCTTGGCGCCAGGCATACCATCACCGTGATCACTGATCACCGAAATTTACAATATTTAAAAACTGCCAAGGCTCAGTCTTCACGACAGCTCCGATGGGCTTTATTCTTTGCTGAGTTTGATTTTGTAATCACCTACCGTCCTGGCTGTAAGAATGGCAAAGCGGACGCGCTATCTCGAATTGGAATTGAAGAAATGGACACAAACTTAGAACCTGTGCCGATAATTCCCGAACAAAGAATCTTGGGGATAACCACTTTACAAACCCTTGAAGACATTCAAGCACGGGTAAAACTATTCCTGGACTCTTCAGCCTTGCAGGACTGGATCAAAAGGGGGTCTGCCTTTTCAATCATTGATGGCTTACCTTATTTCCAAGGACGTTTATTTTTGCCAGAAAAGGAATTGCAAGAACTGGTTATTTCCCGTCATCACGATACTCTGATGGAAGGACATCCTGGCATTGCCAAAACAGAGGAAAAAATTAAACGACAATTCTGGTGGCCGTCCTGGCGAAAGGATATTAAATCTTTCGTGATGTCCTGTGGAGTTTGCGCCCAAAACAAAGGTCAAAAAACAAAATCCGCCGGTCTTCTTCAACCCTTAGACATTCCACCAGCACCTTGGCACACCTTGTCACTAGATTTTATCACGGACCTTCCCTCTTGTAATGGATACAATACTATTCTTGTTGTGGTGGATTTATTTTCCAAGATGGCCCATTTTATTCCGTTGAAAGGATTACCTTCAGCTTTTGTTCTTGCCAAGGAATTCCTCGAAAATGTCATCCGTCTGCATGGATTCCCGTCCATACTAATCTCCGATCGGGGAAGCCAGTTCATTTCTCGTTTTTGGAAAAAGTGTTGTCAACTGGCACAAATCGACGTAAGACTCCCAACCAGTCACCACCCACAGACCGATGGTCAGACGGAGAGAACGAACCAGACCCTTGAACAATATCTACGATGTATGTTGCACCAATCGGAGGCTAATTGGAAGGACATTTTTTTTTGTGGGTGGCTGAATATGCATACAATAACTCGATACACTCTGGAACTGGTCAGAGCCCCTTTTATACCCTACATGGACATCACCCTCGTACTTCAGACCTGGACTCACCTTTGAGCCTCGAAATGCCCGCAGTCGACCATTTGCATTCTACGATTACTCAAGCCTTCAAGGATGCTACTGCACACTTACAACATGCGAAAGAGAAATACAAAAAGAATGCGGATCTGCATCGCAAGGAGGCGCCTCCATACCAAATAGGGGATCAAGTATGGTTGGCTACCAAACACTTATCACTCAAGGGACCTCGGACTTTTAATCCAAGGTATTTAGGCCCTTACTCGATCAAAGCTATAATTAACCCAGTGGCAGTCAAGCTAGATCTACCAGCTAACATGCAGATTCATCCCGTCTTTCATGTGTCGCTTTTGAAACCAGTGCAACCAGGAACCAGATTAATAAAGCCACCAGAACCAATCCAGATAGATGGGGAGCCTGAATTCGAGGTGAAGAACATTTTGGACTCTAAGATCTCAAAATCAAAACTTTTCTATCTAATTGATTGGAAGGGGTACGGGCCTCAGGAAAGATCTTGGGAACCCAGCGACCACGTACATGCACCTCGGCTAGTAAAACGGTTCCATCGGAATTTCCCGAACAAGCCGAAACCTCCTGGGGAAAAGGCCTTGGGAGAGGCCTTGGGGGGGAGTGCTGTCATGATGCCTACCCCCGGAGCACCAGGCCAGGCCCAGCACCCCCGGGAGCAGGCATCACGCCCCCGGGTAAAAGCCCAGTGGCCCTTTATAGGGGCTCTTTGGACTCTGTCCTGGCGCCGTTGGTGCCAGGCTCATGTTGGACATCAGTCCTGGCGCCATAGGCGCCAGGCTCATAAAGGGAAGTGTTTGGTGCACTTACCTGAAGCAGACCATGCTGCACACTCACCTGATGCAGACCATGCTGCATGAAGAACCAAGCCAAATGAGGCTTAGGAGGGACTATTTTTCTGAAGGAACTATTTTGTTACTTGGGTGGGGCTGTGGAAGAATACTCACCTGGAACTTCTTCCAAGGCTATTTAAGCCACACCCGGACAGCCACACGTGCTTCGCGTTGTTCTGCATCCCAGCAGCTGAACGCTCACCGTGTCTGCTCCTGCACCTGGACTCCAGCCACGCCCGCCTCGAACCTGGAACACCTGTAAGGGAATAAGAGAAGAGAAAGGTGAAAACCAAGAACTATTTCAACCTTCTTACCTGTATCCGGAATCTTCACGCCAGCATTCCTGAAGGATGACTTCCATTTATAAGCACCGCGTTGCTCGCTGCAGCGCCGCGCTTCACTCACCTGTTCCCGAGACGCCGCCTGGCTCCATCGCGGCTCTCAGTGCCGGTCGCCACATCTCTGCACCGCACCTAAGGAGAGAAGAAGAGACAAAAGGTGAGCAAGGGAACACAAGAGGAAAGCCGGATTTTCAGCCATATTACTTACCGACTATTCTTGGTGAGCCATTCCACATCTCGGGTCGGCGCCACATCTCTGGCAGGTACCGCACCCCGGCCCCTATGGGGAAAGGACAAAAGACATTACTGGGGAATTATAAAGACATTTAGAGGGGTTGCCCTCATCACTGACTCATCTGATTTTACCCCGGCAATTTAACCCTTCAACGCATCGCCTTTGTTCTGCACCTGAAATAAAGGACAGAAAAAGACAACATAAAAGGAGGCTCACACTTGAACTTTTGCATCTTCATACTTACGGCGTATCGCTCAGTAAAGTCAAGTGGATTTGCCAGCGCCATTCTGAAAACCAGTGAAGTAACTGGATGAACGCACGCCCCTGCACCAGAAGCAGGATGGAGAGTTCATCCTTCCAAACCATAAGGTGAGCTTAAACTGGGGGTTTTGGAGGAAGTCAGAGGAGAACGAAGGAGGAAAGGGGGGAGCAAGCACATTATTCAGCAGACAGTTAATCCCCTTTCTCATCTGCAGAAGGATATTCCTGCGGGCCAGACAAGCAAGACTTGGGGGTCCTGTTCAATCGGTGGTCCGAATTCTGCGCATCACGCTTGAAGAGGCCACAGCAACCCAGACCAGACCAGCGCCTCCGTGGGAGCCAGGTGAGCGTTACACTGATCCCCAGCACAAAGCATGCACACTCAGATTGTGTTAAGTAACGTTGACGGTTCACATGTAAACCTATTTGACATAGCAATGCATGCAATAGTATCTAATCATGTGACGTGCAGGGTAATGCATTTATTGGAATACCATTGTTCACTCAAGTTGCTACCATAACCTGGACCTGGACTTAGTTCTTGAAGCAGCATCTGTGAAAGGAACAGAATGAGATTATTATCGATTCCTAACTACTACCAGAAGATTGCCTAGGCAAATGTCTGTTAGGTGAGAAATCTTCATGGCAAAAAACAGTGATGTTACCAATTCTTCTATGTATGCATAGAACTATACCTGGCTGGGAGGATAGCTCAGGGACAATGCATTTGTTTTGGAAGCAAGATAATGTAGAGCAACACAGGCTCGAATCCTGGTCCTGAGCTTACAAATTCTTAATTAATAATGCATATAAGAAACGGGTCAGAATTTAGCACATCTTGCTCACATGACAACGATTTTGACCTGGGAGAGAGACTTTGATACCCACCTTTTATTACTTTTATCCCGTTCTCCAATACTCTGTGCTGTCCCCATGCCACCCACCACCCTACTTTGACTTTATCTTTTTCCACACTCTGAAGTGATGATGCTGCATGCATGGACCGCTCTATAAAATTGCAAATGAGTACATAACGTTTCAGTTGAATGCTCTCTGTGTTAATACATTCCATTGATAAAGAATCCAGTATATCAGCCATGCTTACATTGCTTGCCCTCTCCAATATTTAGACATTTCATCTCAAGATCAACGTGGTCAGTTTCATGCTAATTCTATTGGGATGCCGGTGGGATGCTTCAGCTTAAATATCAATTGGAAAATGCAGCTGTTTGATGAATTTACCAGAGACTGTGGATCATACGCTATTTACTTGCCCACTGTTCTACGATTAAGAAACTAGACACTTGAAAGTAATTTATAGCTAGCCGAATGTGAGCTACAGCACATATTCAATTATTAAGGGGGCTTGAAATGTCCACGGTCATAGCTTTAGCAAGATATATTTTAAAAAGTGAATGCCCCTGAGCTATCCTCAGTCTCGGGAGGATAGCTCAGGGGCGTCTTGGAAGCAAGAGGACATGGAGCACCACAGGTTCGACCCCTGGGTCCGCGCTTAGAAACCTCTGGGTATTTGTCACGAGTGAGTGCCCTTTAAGACACCTCACTCGTGAGGTGGACGTCACGGGCGATTGTAACGTGGTGAGGGGCGTGGGTGTGCGGGGAAGGCACTTGTCCGTTAGGAGTGAAATAAAGAGGTCATACTCCACTCTGCTGGCTCCTGTCCGTTATTTGGGGCCCTCCGCCCCTAACATTTGGCGACGAGGATTCTCCCTGGTGCCAGCGGTCCTCCTTCCCGCCACGTTGGGGATCCCCCCCCCGTGTGCGTCCTTTACATCGGTGATCCCACCAACAAGCGGATCCCCGCTGAAACGGAGGGGGCGCGACCGTGGATGCGCCTCCCTTTCCCACCTCCTCCTCCTTCACACGCGATCCGAATCCCTGGAAGCCTCGCACGCAGCTGCCGTGCAGTAGAAGACTTCTCTGCACACGGCGTCTGGTGCTTTCCGCCGGCCTGAGCACCACCACAAAGCAACCACAGACTACCAGGGGCCCACAGAGCTTAAAAGAAAAAATAAAAATGTCTACATCACCACTCCCCATTTGCTGGGGCCTTCTTCCTCGTCCCAGTACCTCTGTGACTTTGTGCCGACCTGCCTGCAGAACGACTCTCAGCTCCAACCCACCGCTGAGGCCACATCCTACACGCCACCATGAGCACCACTGCTGCCCAGGCATCTTCCAGCTCTCAACCTCCACCTGCGCCAGCTGTCACCAGATCCACCGCCACAGCATGGCGCATGCCGCCCCCGTTTTCCATGACACCTCAGGCAGATAAAGGACCTCGATGGGTGGAATGGTTGGAGGACTTCAATAATTTCATTGAGGCCGCTGGAGAAGAAAACTCCCCTCGACTGCGCAGCATGTTCATAAACACGACAGGGGGAGAGATAAAATCACTTATCAAAACCATTCCGCCAGGGGAAATGGCTGATTTTGATGCCCTCATCGCAGCCCTGAACAAACGTCTTGTCATTGCTCCCAACAGAGACTATGAACGATATGTCTTTAACCAATGCCGTCAGCGCACTGACGAGACTGATGAATTTCTCACGAGGCTCCGCGTCAAAGGTGCGCATTGCCTATTTGACGCGTTTTCACTTGATGAAGCGCTTCGACTCAGAGTGATTGAAGGGTGTGTATCGGCGACGCTACAGAAGCAACTCCTGAAAAAACCTGTCACCATCGAAGAAGTAAGTGCAATGGCACGTATACTCGAAAGAGTTGAAAAACAAGCCACTCACATAGCCAGCAATGCCGCTGGACAACTTGACAAAAGTGACGTGATAGCTGCGATCCACGCTGGGAACAAGAGCGTTTCTCCAAGCAACATGTCGACCCCGCGTTTGCAGAGACAATGCTATAGGTGTGGGATGGTGTTTCCGCATGCAGGTTCCTGCCCAGCTCTCTCTCAAAAGTGCGGCAACTGCGGTAGGGAGGGCCACTTCCAATCTGTATGCAGGGAAGGTAAGCCGTTTCCCACCGCACGTGACACGACGAGCTCGCAAGTCAGACCCATTGAAAGATTCTACACTAGCCTGCCTCGACAGCCCCGGTTCTACCAACAGAGCCCGAGGAGATATGTGCGGGTGGTTGAAGAAGTGTACCCGGAAGATGACGGCCAAGGCTATGGGTCACAAGGACAAATTGCGCGTATTACTGATGAATATGATGGACCGCCAGCAACGCGCCACGAGTTCATAGCTGAAGTGCAAAGTGAACATGATTATGACGCTACGTATGACCCGCATACAAGCGACGAATTTGTCAATCTCATAATGGACGAACAGGAAGCCCGAGAAGCACCCAGGATAGCCATTGACATCTGCGACAAACAATTCTGCTTTCTGATTGACTCTGGAGCAACGGTGAATGTCATGGGTGAAAAAGAATTCCTAACGCTCTGCCATAAACCGACGCTAAACCTGTCCATGTCCAAAATTTACCAATGGGGGGCAGACACCCCGCTACAAAGCGTCAGGTCCTTCAAACGAAGATTGATGTTCGCTGACAAATCCACCGATACTGTGATCCACGTCATCAGGAGCCCCACCAAAGGCCGCTGCCTGCTAAGTTACAAGACAGCGTCCTGTCTCGGACTAATCAACATTCTAGTGCGAGAGGGGGACGTAGTCAAGTCGTCGGAGGGTCCAGCTATACAGCAAGGGCAGATCCGCGCCCTGATATCCCGCGACAACGCTGCCATAACCAAGGATGACATTGTCCGGGAATTTCCGCAACTGTGTCAAGGCCTAGGTAAATTGAAGGGCCCACCGATAAAGTTACACATAGACGCGGCAGTTAAACCAGTCCCACAACACCCACGAAGGGTAGGATTCCACCTGCAGGAGGCGGTGTCCAAAGAACTGAACCAACTACTTAGAGATGATATCATTGAGCCTGCCTCGGGGCCGACTCCGTGGGTGTCCCCCCTTGTGATTGTCCCAAAGGAAGGCGGTCGTCTGAGAATATGTGTAGACATGCGTGTAGCCAACACCGCCATACAGCGGGAGAGACACCCTGGACCCAAGATTGAGGACATGATAGTCCAACTGAACAAATCTGTCCTTTTCTCCAAACTAGACTTAAATCAGGGGTACCATCAGCTAGTACTTCACCCTGAGTCATGGCCAATCACCACGTTCGCATCGCATGACGGACTATTCCACTACAAGAGACTAAATTTCGGCATCTCTTCGGCGGCCGAAATTTTTCATGAAACCATTCGGCAAGTCATACGTCCCATTAAAGGAGCTCTCAACTATAGCGATGACATTTTGGTCTTTGGCAAGTCTCGCAGTGAACACGATGAAGCACTCCGTGCAGCATGCCAGGCAGTACAGGATGCGGGTTTGACCCTCAATATAGAAAAGTGTCGGTTCAGCAAGGCGAAGCTGAAGTTTTTTGGCCACATCTTCTCAGCAGATGGCATGACTCCGGACCCAGACAAAGTGGCGACCATCTTCCACCTTGAGAAGCCTTCCCAGATTGCCGACGTCGGGTCCTTTCTGGGGATGGCGGGATATTGTGCCCGGTATATCCAACATTTTGCTTCCATCACTGAACCCCTCAGGCGTCTGCTCCAAAAAGACACTCCCTTTGTATGGTCTGAGGAATGTCAGGTAGCTTTTGATACCATCAAACACTCTCTGACAGAGGCAAGGAGGCTAGCATATTTTGATCCCGAATGGCATACTGAGATAGTGGTGGACGCGAGTCCGGTGGGGCTAGGTGCAATCTTAGCACAAACCAGTGGACAAGACACTCACCCGAGACACATTGTGGCATACGCCAGCAGAGCTCTAGCACCGCCTGAATCTGCGTATTCCCAGGCAGAAAAGGAAAGCCTGGCAGCCGTCTGGGCGTGCGAACATTTCCATAATTTCATCATCGGAAAAAAATTCACACTAATTACAGACCATCAGGCCTTGTTATCGCTGTTTGGCAATCCTCGCACGAAAATGCCCCCCAGGATCGAAAGATGGGGCATCCGCCTACAAGAATATGATTTTGACATCGTTCATCGGCCTGGGGGCGAGCACAACCCTGCTGATTACCTCTCCAGACACCCAGCGGGCAACCACACTCCAAGACAGGGCGATGCGGAATACATAAGCTATGTCACTGCCAATGCACTACCGCCCGCCGTATCCATTGAAACCATTGCGACCGCATCAGCTGCTGACCCGACGATGGCACTAGCGATCAGCTTGACGGAGAACAACAAATGGAAGGACTTTCGCAGAGCAGTCCAGAGCCACCCAGGAGCATCTCAAGATGAGATGGAGCGTCTGGCGAGAATACACGTAGAACTGGCAGTCCAAGACAACTCCATTTTGCTGCGAGGATGTAAGATAGTCGTTCCTACCTCACTGCGAGCAGCAGTCATCAAAACGGCGCATGAGGGACATCGAGGTGCGGAGAACACCAAACGCCAGCTGAGGTGCAGCGTGTGGTTCCCCTTCATGGACGATATGGTTGACCGGTGGGTAAAGAACTGCACAGCATGCAGATGCACAGCAAAACCTGAACCGCCAGTCCCACTCAAAGTCATGTCAATCCCTGAACATCCCTGGGAGAGAGTGGCGGTCGACTTCTATGGGCCACGGGAGGAAGGAGACTACCTACTACTATTCATCGATGAACATTCAAGATTCCCTATAGTAAAACGTGTCAAGTCGACAGCATTTGCTCATGTCGCAGCAACATTTGATGAAGTCTTCAGTGAGTGGGGAATACCAGAGACTTTCAAGTCAGACAATGGGGCCCCGTTCAGTGGTCATGAATTTGGGGTGTTCGCAAAGCACATGGGATTCCGTCACCAAAGAGTCACCCTGAGATGGCCGCAAGCCAATGGAATGGCGGAAAGGTTCATGGCGTCCATTAAGAAGACCATGCAAAGAGCACGCCTGGAAGGAACTGACCCTCATCAAGCGCTGTGCAGAATGCTGCGTGATTATCGCAACACGCCTCATGAAGCCACTAATAGGACTCCAGCAGAGCTCATGATGAAATATCAAGTGAGAACTAGGGTCGTCACCGACACCAACCCAGCGAGGAAGCCCAGAGTAGATCAGGAAATCATCAGAAGGGATGAAGCCGCGAAGGAGAAAGCTCGCGAACAGACTGATAGAAGAAGGAGAGCACGTCCCAAGGAATTCCAAATTGGTGATGAAGTGTGGGTTCAAAGAGCCACGATGAGAAAAACTGACTCGCAGTTTGCACCAGAACCGCTCCAAGTAGTGGCTGTCAAAGGAACAATGATCACTGCCACTAATGGAGAGCAGGAAGTGACCCGCAACAGCTCAAGGTTTAAGCATATTATGCAAGAGACAGAAGAAAGATCACCACAAGAAGAAGACGACCCAGCTGAAAGAGACAGTCAAGATGAAACTTGGGTCCCCCTCGGACCACAGGTCCAGCGCCAGGTGTACCCTGATGAAGACACTGGCGGCGGCTCTGACCCAGAGCCGCGAGGCAGACCCCAGAGAAATGTGAGGAGGCCTCCCATGTTAGTGGAGGAGTGTTAATAGCGTTGCCACTTGGCCAAGTTATGTTATGTGAAGTGAGTTTTGCAAAGGTGACTTGAAAGGACATTTTGTCCGGGGGTATTGTCACGAGTGAGTGCCCTTTAAGACACCTCACTCGTGAGGTGGACGTCACGGGTGGATGTGACGTGGTGAGGGGCGTGGGTGTGCGGGGAAGGCACTTGTCCGTTAGGAGTGAAATAAAGAGGTCATACTCCACTCTGCTGGCTCCTGTCCGTTATTTGGGGCCCTCCGCCCCTAACAGTATTAAGTGTGTTATAAATAACCTATCATAATCATAGATAAAAAAGAAAATTGTTGGAGGTAGGATTTAAAATTTAACCATGTGTGCTTGAATAATGAGGTCATTAAGGGGAGTTTTATTAGTTCTGTGTTTAGTGCTAACATTGTCTATGTAATGTTTGTATTTTATGTCACATTTCTATGACTATATGGTCAAAGAAATAAAAACAAATTCTTGAATTAATAAATGTTCTATTAGAAACAGCCCCTTCCTGTCAACATGGTTCACGCCCTGGTACGCAAAGCTGCTCTTGGAACGGTTCACGGAAACACCTGTGTTTGCAAACGTTCCACACACGACACTGATAACATAATAGCTGGGCCGAGACTGGATATTGTTTATTCGAAATTGCAAGACTGAAGATCTAATAAAGTTTGACACTGCATTTAATGGGAACTTTGTACTTTGTCCCAACATTCAGCTATAAGGAAATACAAAGAGTGCATGCCAGTGTTAAAGCAGAAGCATGCAAGAAATACAGAGCTCAGGGAAATCTCTTCCTGTTGGCCTGTCCTATGTGCACCCAGGGCACACCCTTCTGGTCAAGAGTTGAACATTCCCATTGGGCAAGATCTGCATGCATTATGAACGTGTTCACTGCAACGGGAGGTTTGCGTAAATGTGAATGCATGACTGTTTGAGTTCAGGTTGCAGCAATAAAATATACGTAGGGACCTGGATTAATCTTGTCGTATGGTTAATTGGATTCATAGCCAACTAGATTCTCCACTTCAGCAGAAACATGGAGTCCGTTCTGCAAAGGCAGTCACCTGTTCTGTTAATTTGAAAGATATGAGTAAATGTGTTGGTGTAAAACGTACAATTAATTCCACTCAATTTTACAATCCCAAATAACCTTTTGTATGAAGTCAGATTTCTATTGAAGCTTAGAATATGGTAAACCACTGGGATTGTGTGTGTGTTGGTTCAGTAATTGGATGGAGTTTTTATATCAACACATGTGCTACTTTGTATTCTTGCTCTTACTCTGCAAACAGGTATAGATCAATCTATTTCTATTTTCCAATTGTGAATTTGGAGTCTATCAAATAGATTTTAGTTGGGGCGCCATTAGAACATGGATCTAAATGATGTGTATGATAGCACTACCTGGCAATTACATATCTAATACCTATACGCATGCCAGAACTGTTGGCTTTGGCGATGTTTGTTTTGAACAGGACTTCAGTCCACAGAAGCGATACGCGCACATACTGCTTTTTACTCACGTGGCTGAAGGTACAGTTGTTTAATACATTTTTATTACATGAGGAACTCACCTCCCTCGGCAACTAAGCCATTGGCCGTCTTTAGAAGATTGCCAATATCACGCAGGTAATTCCGGCGGGATACCTGCAAATGGACCTACCGTCACTGGCACCTGATATGCAGGAATTACAGGCATAATAGAGGTGCAGGCAATGGTAGGTAAATCCCCATTCAGGGGATTGCTGGTATTAGCGGCACCGGTAATATCGTTGCTGGTAATACTGGCTGTTTTTTGCCGACGGGGACCTGAGTTACGTCTAGCTCTTGGCTGGAGGTAACTCACGTAGCCCCACTGGCAAACTTGTAGTTTGGCGATGCGGGGAAAGTGGCGGTAACGGAATTACTGCCACTATTTTCCTGCACTGCCAAACTTGTAATGAGTCCCATTAACTCTGAGAAACTGCACTGGTTGGCCCTACGCAGCACACAGTTTGACGCTTCTGTATGATGCCCCTAGCTCAAAGAGAACCCATGAGACTATGTTTTGGACATGGAAAGGGAGGTAGTTCGTAGGAATGGTCATAGGGATTAGCACCACCATGGATTGTCAGTGGGTTGGTAAATAACCAAAGAACGTCCACCGGCTGTGTGTTCCTTCTCACCTCTCTTCTACCCTCATAAACTGCTAGCAATCCTGGCCATCATCCTCTCTCAGCTGGATTATGCAAACTCCCTAGGCATCACCTACTCACAGCTCAGAAAGCTCCAATGGATCCAAAAGTCTAAAGCAAGGCTCCTCCTCCCCCTACCCTAGGAACACATTTCCCCTACCCTCAGGGTGCTCCACTAGCTCCCAATCAGCCAAAGGGCCACTTTCAAAGCCATGTGCATCACCCACCGCATCCTCCACAAAAGAGGCCCGAATTTCTCCAAAACAAACTCTCTTGCTACCACCCCAAGAGTACCCCGAGAGCTGGCTCTTCTTAACTCCTGGTGATCCCCCCTTTCAACTCCCCCAGACTAGGAGGTACACCTTTCTTGGTTCAAGCACCTACCATCTGGAACTTCCTTCCCCTCGACATCCGCCTCCACGAGGAGCAGCATGCCTTCAAGAAGGCCCTCAAAGCCTGCCTCTTCCCGCCACCATCATGATTCCACCCATAGTTGGCCTTAGCCAAGTCCTATCACCACGGATCTCTCGCACTAAGAGGCACGACCAGGTTACCCCTGCTTGGGCAACGAAGAGTCTAAACCTTCTCCCCTAAGAAGCCCCTTCCAGACACCGAAACCACTCATGAGCAAGGGCCACGTAAAATACAATGCCCCACTCTCTTTATCAGTAGTTACATTCGGCAGGGAATAATTAAGGTAAATTCACTGCACTCCTCAAGATTAGCTTTAACAATGCTACCAGTATTCAGAGCCAGTACAAGTTCTGTATGCAGCCATGTAGTCCATGCATTAACCTCTTCTCTCCTTGCATAGGGAAACTAGCCAAAGGCATGACCGCAAACCTCCACACACCCACCATTTTACACCTCTCGAACACACTGGTCGCAACGCCTCTGACATAAGAATGCAGCTGACATTCATGACCAAAATCCGATACGTAGTTGCACACATAACCACTCTCTCTAACCCACTCTAGTCCACTTGTTACCACCCATCCACATGCCAGCTCAACATGGGTGTGCAGCAGGGACTTGGCCACGCCTTTTATTCTAAATATGGACCACTATGCACACACACATGCTAGCACCTCCCAGAACTTTTCCCATACCTGGACTCCAGTCTCCTGAGGGCGTTCAACCTATGGCACGTTGGGGCCATAGGCTTGGTTGCCATGGCATAAACTGAAAACAAATGTAATTAATCAGTGTTCACCTGACAAAGAGCTGATTATCATTTTGAATTGACCTTGCACTGGTAAAGAGGTGTATGCCATAGAAGACAACACACTGACATCTATGGTCCTCAATGGTTAAAGGTGCTTCTTTGACATGGCTTACAGGTGACAACAGAAAAGTGTCGTCAAACTAATGCAAACAAGAATATCGATACATTTCTGGCAAATGTTAAATTGAGAAGAAGGCATAAGAACAATTTTATATGTTTTAGAAATTATTGAGCCTGGCATTCAGCAATTGACTTTCAGTGCTTGTGAGATTAAACATACGTATTAATGCTTTAACCAGCATACTTTTTGTGAAATATAATTTGCTTGTTTTTAATATACATTCCAGGAAACACAATAAGGCATGTCTAATAAACTGCAAGATGGCAACGTTTCCATTTAAGCTGTAGAATCTGTAGGGGGGTGGGGTGGGGAGGAGCGGGATTCCTGTTAATCAATTGCCCAGAAGCAGGGTCCAGAGTTAAGCACGAGCCATGGATGCAGGCAAGGCTTTAAGTGGGACAGATCTAGCCGGGGCAGAGCCCCGACAGGCTTAGGAATATGGGACTGAGGCAGGGCACTGACGGGGCTCCCTAATGTCACCAGGCAGCCCCAGCTGCTAGAGGACAAGGCTTTTTTTCTAAAGCCTGAAGCTCTCACTCATGTGCGAGAGCTTCAGGCTTCAGAAAAACATGCCTTTTCTCTATAATGGTGGCGCTGGCACCTGCAAGGCATCCCTTTAATCAAGAGATGGCCATGGGCCGGTGCCACTATTATAGATGAAAAGGTGACATGGGCGTAGGACATGGGGGGGACAAATCCTCCCCACAATTTTAAGTGGGGGATACAATGGCATTTATACCCCCCTGCTCCCCCCATGTGTGTGTGTCTCTGGAGCATAGTTCTCAACTTGCCCGCTTTTGGCGGGTGTCAACCGCCATAAGCATCCACACACCCACCCACCCGCCAGCTCCTTTGTTTCACCCGCCTCCCCCCACCTCACGAGACTCGCATAGCACTGCGCTGGCTCTGGGCGCAGGCACACTAAATGAGCCAGCGCGGCGGGAAAGTGACAGTTTCTCTGCCATTCTAGGCAAGCGTGCGGTGCTGCATCCTGCTGCAAGCATTTTGCCTGACGCTTCGGCCGCACCGTTGAGTGCCTCAGATCCGCCGAACTACGCTGTTCAGGACTCTGCACCACTGCCAGCCTTGAGGCTGCTGCTGCCACCTTTGAATTCCGGCATCCGAAGACGTGGAAGATTACTTCAGAATAAGGTAAATACTTCACTCAGTGAATGGCATTTGAGCATAACTGTACTAGGACTGGGAATCAGACACTTCCCTAGTAACCCGAAGAAGAATTACTGTCCACCTGGCTACCTTTTATTGTTTTGTAAACTTGTTTGTCATTTTGAAGTTATTTCCTTTCCTCATTGCTTTCCAGTATTGTGCATCCCTTCTCTGAGGTACGGAATCATGATGAGATGGCGATCCAGAGTCACAACCGACGCTCCAATACTGTGTATTGTCAGTGAATTTGCTGTTTGACATAATTCGAATTCAGGACTTGTAATTGCTTCATTGTAACTGAAAAAAGTAAATTTAATGTAATGTTTCTTTTTTATTGCCCACCCGTGACTGCCTTCCTCAGCTTTTAATAATATAATTGTTGAATCTGTTTACTAGTACCTGAGAGCATCTTAGTAGGAGTACAGTACCATTAAATTATAACCCTCTGCCAAAATCAGTACTTTTGTTTTGCAGGCAGTGACCTCCGTTGGAGTATATTATGCCAAAAATGATAAGAAATATTACATGCTCTCGGGCAATAAGATAACATACGCTCTGCAGTCAAACACTTACAGCGTAACACAGAGAGCTGCAGATCTGCCCAGGATCACACACTTTAGTTAAATGGTGGAACTGGGATGTTGACAATGTAAGCCACAGACCACATCTTCACAAGTTTAGTTGATATAGATATTTATTAAGGTTTTCCTTTGCCTTTCATGTGCGTCAATAATACATTATTTGTAAAAATGGCTTTCATAATTAGCTTTACATTATATACATCATCATAGAAATATGTTGAGCAATAAGAGTATGGCTTTAGTTTTATTCTCCCGATCCTGCATGCAAAGTCACAATAGTATCATTCAGGGTAATGTGTGCCAAACAAACCCCCCTTGGGTAAAGCCATAGTCATTATTTCACGCGGGTATTGAGCACAAGGTTAAAAAAACACAAATAAATAAACATGCGACATTATGGACCCTTTCCTTCTCACTGCTGATCACTCCCTCCCATGCACATTTCTAAAGGGACAAAAGTCCCTGCTAATAGGACCCTCCCTCCCGTCAGTGCCTAATGGCTCACATTGAAATGCTCTGTTGACAGAGAGCAACACGAGAGCTCCTCTTCTGCCTGGATCTCCCTGGGACATTGTCCTGGCAGCAGGACACCTCTTCAATTCAGAAAGGGTAAGGTGTCCTGCTGCCAGGACAATGAGCGTGCTGAGCAGGAATTGCTCAGCACATATTGTCCTCCCAGCGGGACACCTTTCCCGTTGGGCACCCTCATTGAGGTGCTGAACGAGAGAAGTGATCCGCTGACAAAAATCCCGGTCAGGCTTTCAAAAGAGCCGGTGCGGGGGCAGCTTGCCACCCCTTGGTACACCACTGGTGACAACGCACTATGGAACGCCACAGGCCTCCTGTTCTGTGTTGGCCAGAACCTGATTGTTCCATAGATCCCAAGTGCTGCTTGCATAACATTAAAATTTCCATCCCCATTGCCATTAGTGGCAAAAATGCCCTATGTCCACTGCTTCAGCACACTTTTACACAAGGAATTCCTTTCTTTGTAGCAGTGATAAAGCACTTTTCAAAGTTGTGAGAAACTATGCACAAGGTACCTAACTACAATTTATTTTGGTGTGTGTTAAACACTTGCATTGTTTTGCATTCCCAGCTTGTAGTTTTCCATTCAGGTTGTGGAAATAAAGCAATAATATTGTTTTGGCTTCACATGCTGAACGTGGAGCATTTGTCTCTCTCCACCTCCCTCGCACCTCCCATTCTGCGCACCTGCATGACCTTGACCTGAATGTTCTAGGCCTTGCAAGTCTGTTTGTCCGGTCCTCCCGCTGTCTCTCCTCCCTAGCTTGGTTGAGCTTGAAATACTCATGAATAGATACATTGGATGAGCAACCACCAAGCAATCTGAAATGTTGCCAGGCCAGGATTGTAGTTTATTGATGTTCCTCTCCCTCTACCCCCTGTTTCTCCCTTCATTCTTTATTAAGCATGTCACTAGTAGATTTTCCTCTGGCCTAGTATTCTGGCTAGTGTTGTTTGATCACTTGGAATCTTCAAGGCCAAAGAATGACGACTGTATTCACTTGTTCCCTTCCTGCCTTGAAGCGCTTTGAAGCACTTCACTTGTGTATAAGTGCTTTACAATTAAACAATGCATGTTTCTATAAGGACTTACATGTTGCCAGTTCGCTTTAATATGTGAATCGTATTTTTTGCAAGTAATCACTTTAAGATAGTATTATTGAAGTGTCAGATAGTGTACCACATATAGCTCAAAAAGAATGCGGTTAAGTGGCTAAATGGAAGAGTGGGTTAAAATCCCAGCTTCACTGCTTAACTAAAGTGTGTGTTTGTGTGTGATCCTAAGAACTCAAGATACTTTTGAACTGACCAACAATGTCAGTACAGCTAAATTGTACATTAGTAAGCAACAAAGCAAGTCTCAAAATATAAGTGTCATACGTTAACAAGAATATCAATTTCTTGAGGGGCGCAATTAGCACTGTACAGACCAGATTCTAGTCCCCAACCAGTGGAGGAAGCAGGGCCGAGGCCAGTGATAACGTAGAGGGAGTGTGCACCAGAGCTGATAACCAACTAGACGCAGAGCTGCTTCAGCTTCTAAACAGGACAACAACATGCCTGGTGAGTGGCATCAGAGGCAGGGCACCATACTGTTTATGAAGGATTCTATGAATCACCAGTTTACGGGGTGTGCACATTTCATAGCACACTTCACATCCAAAAATAGAAATGTCTGCCCAACTAGCAGGTGTTTTTGAAACGTACTATGGAATATTAGTGGTCAAAGCCAATACAGCTTCCTGTGATGTCACTTCCTCTAATGCCGGACGCCGCCTCTTGTGTCCAACAAAGGCTCTCACACTCCAAGCAGTTGCAAAAGGTTGAGAGCTATGCTGGAGTGCAGCATCATGTGCAGAGTGATCAGATGCCTGCATGCAAACTTGACTAAGACTTAGATTGCACACAGTTCAGCTGCTTGAGCAGCAGCAGGTAATCGGTATTGTCGAACAACAACAAGAACTCGTGCGTACACAGTGCGTCCCCCTCCTCCCGGGGGTATTGAAGATTCTTAACAAGACAACAACAAGAACTTGTGCGTCACCCCTCCATCTCCCTCCCGCACCTGCGCACTGGAGCATCGTCACGTGTGCCCAGGCCAGTCCGGGGAACATACAGCATGTACCAGCCCAGCCCTGAGTGCGCAGTGCATAGCTGTGCAGCCTCCTCCTCCCCCTCATCTTCAGAAGCCAGACAGCACAGCAACGCATGCTGTGAGTGTGACTCGTCGTCTCCGACTGGACTCCAACTGCTCCTGCATTGACTCGATCCCTGAGAGGCAGATACTTGACAGCGAGACTTCTTACAAGGTAGCTAAGTGAAAAGTAGTGGCCCAATGCTGGAGGCGCTTAGCTTGTTAAAATACGGGCCATTCAGTTGGGAATATACGCATTTTAGCAATTACCTTCCCTTGGGTCCTGTATATTGCAAAGTAATAGCCCGCAAGTAATCAAGATAGAGAGGAAGCGAGGAGTGAGAATGCAGAAAGTCAGAGACTTGATAATAGATGATGCGCTCTAACAGTTTTGAGAGGAAAGGAAGATGAGAAATTGGATGGTAGATGGAGGGAAGGGATGGGTCAATAGTAAGTCTAGCATAGACAGTAGCGCCTGGCACATGCCCATCTAAAACCTAAGCCCAAGACAAAATTGCTGGTCTTGTCAATGCTTGTTTTTAGCGGGACTTCAGTGCAAGGAACAGCACTATATCAAGTGGCTGAAGGCACACTTGGTTAAGATATTTTATTACACCAGTAGTACAGCTGCAATTAAGATGTTAATTATCTGCAGACTGTTTTCGTATAACACTGGCAGTTTGATGAAACTGCTCCATAGATCTAGCTCAAAGAATCCCAGGGGGATGTGTTTTGGGCTGGCAGAGGCAAGCAGTTTGTGGTAATGGCCGTAAGGATTAGCATGTTGATAGGCAGTCATTGGGTGGATACATGTTCCCAAACAACCACTACAAACTACTACAAACTGTGTGTCCCTCCTCACAGGCCATCTCTCTCCAAGCGAAAACTGAAAATAGGGCTTTTTCTATAGTTTCTACAGGTGCACCCTGCTCGTGCTATCCTGGATACTGTAAAGATGCTGCTACATTAAATTGTGGAAATCTCCTTTCTAGCAGGTGTTTCCCTACAAAGTGCACCAGGTGCTGTGGTTCTCGTTACCATGATTGTAAGAATGTTCATTGTTGTGTTCACATTTGGGCAGTGGTCCAAGTTACGGTTTCATGTCCCTCGCATATCTACGTTTTGCTATATGCGTTTCTATGTGTTCTGCCAATGTTCTGTGCCAATCAGTGACGTGCATATTTCTGTCGACATGTCAATGTATTCCCTAGTACTGACTGATGCATTGATGCTTGCATGTAGTTCATCTTGGAATAAACATATACCCTCTATTTTTCTGGTGTGTTCTGTTTATTTAGTGAGTTGTGTAACTTTCATGCTGGGTGCATGTTTCTATGAGCATGCATTAAACACATGTGCTTTATGTATATACGTTGGGATTTGGGTCTGCACTATGTGGATGCCACATTCCGATTTTGCATTGTGAGAGTTTGTTGCATTTGCATGATTCGCAAAGTTGCTTTTGATTGTGGGGGTGATTTGATTTGTATTTGATTTGAGGGATTTATTAGGTGTCACATGCAAAGTGAACAGCATCAACACCATCAAAATGGTTCTGGTGATGCGATGGTGGTCACTGGATTATTATTTCTTTAATTTTTATTTATTGTATATTGGTTTAAAAAAACCTTTACAAAATCACATAGAAAATCATAAAAGCATTAAAACACTAACATTATCACGAATATTGACGTTCAAATACATTAAAAGAATATCTTTAAACTTTTCCTTATATCTCTTAGGACATTGATTCATGCTCACAATTACCACAAGTCTAAAATCCCTTTTCAGTATTTTTTTGTATAAAAAGTCTAAAAAATGTTTTCGAGCCTTATATTATTGACAATACTAGAAATAGCAGAGATGCGATACGACACAAAATTATTATGCCACTACTGCTAATCAAACCGTATGTGTAGTACGTGCTTTCCTGGTCTAGAGTCAAAACTTGTATATTCTTTTCTTAAACAAATTAGGTAACATTACATACAATCGTCAGGAAAGCTGTCACTCTGATCTTCAGCGAAATATTACATCCGTGAAGCATTTCAAACCATATTTGTTCTCTTAAAACATACGCTGTGTCATAGACAAATTCACAAAAATATGCGATCCTCTTGTTAATCAGCTGAGGACAAACTAGCAACAAGTGCAACAATGTTTCATGTGTCTCCACGCCAACACAAAATCTACAGATTTTTTGATTCTCAGGAATTTGTTTCCTAATGAAACGAATTTCATTAGTATTCATTACATTAAACCTGAAGCGCATAACATTATTGCAAAATTTACGAGAGGGATATTTGACCAAATATGACTCCAATCCGGGAAACCATTTCCACACAGATAAGACTTGGGAATACAGTTTAGAATTCATAATAACGGCATTGTTGGCAACCCAGTCAAATGCTTTGATCAACATTTTGGTCTTTGCAGGTCTCTCAATAAGACATTTGATTGTGACTCCGATATTTGACAAAATATTTTCCACCTCTGTTTTCAGATTCATCATATACTCCCTTTTACTTCATCTTTAATCTTTAAATAATTTATGCAATGAATTCTTTCATGCTAAGACACACTTTCTGTATAACATTATATTTTTACATTCCATGATTCCTTTTCGAGAGCAAAGACCAAACTCTTATCTTATAATTTCCATTGGTATGCATTTTGGTAAATAAAACAGAACCTTTTTCCAGATTGCTGCTTCAATAGTTTTTAAATGTGGAGTAAGTTTATCCAGGTAAAATTCAAAACCATACGCCAATCGCGGAATAACCTTCAACGTATAGAAATCTCTGCAAGCTGACATGCTGAATTGACTGTATTTTCTTTCAATCACTCTCATTTGCTTACCTGCTTCAATAGCTTTTAATTCTAAGCATTTTTTCACAAAACTATGCGTCATAGTACTTACAAAGGAATAACCCAAGAACTTAAGTGCTTTCTGAAGACGGATACATGTTCCTTCGACAAACCACACTGGATTGGAACATTTCCTGTTGCTTTGTCCTAAGTTTATGAATACAGTTTTAAGAGGATTGATTTTCAATTTCAATTCGCCTATAAACCTTGAAAACACATCAATAAGCCTTTGCAGGCCAATTTTTGTTCGATCAAAAAGCAGGAAGTCGTCGGCATAGGCAACCCATTTTATGCCGATTTGACTGACCTTTGGAGATAACAACCCAGAGGATTCAAACACTTCATTAGCTCCTGACCCATAAAGATTAAATTGAATCGTCGCCAAGGCACATCCCTGCTTAAGACCATTCCTAGACCTTATTTCTTTCGACATCAAACCCTAATTGTTCAGTATGACCTTCAAAACTGTGTTGGAATATAGATGTATAAGTATAGAAAGTAAACCTCTTTCGATTTTCAGCTCAGCAAGCCTTTGCCATAGCAGTGGTCTATCAACCATGTTGAAGGCTGCAGAAAGATCCATTGATGCTGCATGCAATGGTAGATGCTCGAATTGTGATGCTTTGCTTTGCAAGATGGAGGCAAGTAGTCCCCTGCATCAGTCCCCAAACCTTTCTGGCACCCAAACTGCCGTATATCAAGGATTTCATTCTCATCCACCCAGTTTATCAAATTTTCCAATACTATCGATGAAAATAACTTGGTCTCGATGTTGATCAGGGAAATTGGTCTATAGTTCAAAGGACTCAGACGATTGCCTTTTTTAAAAATGAGGAGGACATACGATAATTTCCATAAATCTGGCATAGACTGTGTCTCAATCACATCATTAAAAATAAAGCAAAGTATCCTTGCCCACAAAAGTTCATTCTGTTTGAGCGTGGCACAAGACAGATTATTCGGACCGGGAGTAGTAGAAGATTTCCTCTTTCTCATTGTTCTCAATATTTTGTCGACAGATACATCTAATATCCATCTATCATTCCCATAAGCTTCTATTGTCTCATCATGTTCTGAGGGCGCCTATAGATTTTCAAAATAGTCACACCACACTATTTCACTGATTGGGTTGATGTTCAGTTGGACTTGGGAAACCTCAGTACTGTTAATAAGAGCCCAGTAATTTCTGGAGTTTGTCTCCTTCATTGCCTTAAGCATTGCTTCGCCATCCCTCTGGGATTGGGTGGCACGATGTTGAATCCTCCAGTTCTTATAGTGCTGGCGACTCAATCTACACTGTCGTTATAAATTGACTGGGACAGATTTTGTCTTTTTATTACTCGTAATTCCTTATTCATCTGGGCACGGTGTTTCTTTGTGTCTAAGTCATAGGCATGTTTGTGTATACTTTTATGAGTTACTCCTCCTAGAGTTGATTGCTCAAACCTGGATATAATTGAACACAATAATCCCCCAAAAGAAGCAACAGAGTAGGTTACCTTTTTTGATTCCATAGAACTTTTTTCAAAGTCGTGCAACATCAAATTATTAAGTTCGGCTGTCTTCTTGGTGTTCCATTTTACTCTGCTGCCTCTGGTAATAACAACACTTTAAGCACTATACACATTTCTGTGATTAAGTTGTTTCCTTATATTCAGATTGATTGATAGCATGGCATGATCACTATATGAATTGGGTTGCACAATCATGTTTTCGGTGCCCACAATTAGATGTTCACTAGAGAATATGAAGTCTATGATAGAAGCCTCACCACGAGCATTCCAAGTGGATTTGTCATTAAACATCATTGCCAATCCCCACGATCGTGTGAAACTAAGCAATAAAGCACCTCTATAACGTTTGTTGCCTGTTTTGGGACCATTGGCTCCCCTGGATGTTAAACTCTAATCTACCTCCGAACTAGATAGATTACAATCGGCATTCAGATCACCAGCCAAGATTATAAGACCGCCTGGTGTGGATTCTAGCCAGTCCTCTATCAAAATATTCAATTCTGAATTATAACTGGATTATAAGATTCTGGAAATGAGGATGTTTAGTGACTAGTGCTTAATCGTATGGGATTCTGCATTCCTCTATTCGGTAATCACTTGGTAAGGGAATGTTTGCTGGACTCACAAACACATTCACCAATTCATTAGTCATACTTTTTGATGACTACAGGTTTCTATGTTCAGACCTATAAAGTCCAAGCCAACCTCATGAAGGTAAGGAAACATTAATATCTAACTACCGTAAAAATATGATCAGAATCTATAAAGGGACAATTCAAATTAACGCTTTGATTAAAAATGTTTCATAAAAGTTAATGGGGATGTATGTAGCCCCTGGCCCTATTAGGGCCCACCTAGACATTGCATATCCCCTAACAGAAATGAATAAATAAAGAACACATATACCAGGGTGGTGGCAGTATTTTATTTAGTGTTTGTGTGTTTATGCATTTTTCTGTGTGAACTTACTTGGTTTACTTTGTACTGAGCCATCCAGCTCCACCCTGTGGCTTGATGGAATTGTTGAATGGATAAAGACCATTGACAGCTCTCTCATCCTCAAGGAATGGTCTGGGCCGGGGAGAGAGCATAAACAAAAAGAAGAAAAAAACATTTGACGGGTAAGAGTCCGACTGGGAGAGAACAGGCAGGTTGTGAGGCCCTCAGTGGGGGGCCGTGGGCTCGAGCAGAACCCAGGGGTTTAAAGGCATTATGAAAAAGTGTTTGAAAATGTCCTCTGCATTGTTGGTGGCTTGGCATCTAACATACTTTTTATGTCTTACCCTACAAAACCTGTTAAATGCACTATTTTAACCCAATATTTAAAACCTTTTCTCAAGGGGACAAACCCCCCTTGATTGGTTCGCCCCCCCTCACTACTCTGTCACTCCTATGCATTTCGCTGGGGGCAGAACAAGTGCCCTTCCTTCCACAGGCTATTCTTCATGTGGGACCTACTACATTAGCTCCAGGCCCCACTTGTTACGTACTGCTATTTAAATTTTGTGAAAAGTCGAGTTCTTTGACTAAAACACAATAATTAAATTTAAAAAAGCAAGGTCCCAAGGTGCCCCATGTCCCCCCCCAGATTTTATGCATTTCCTATGCCCCTGAACGGTGATGCCGCTGCAACCCAAGGGCCTTTTTTCCTTAAGCCTGAAGCTCCCGCAAACAAGCAGAAGCTTCAGGCTTTAGAATAAAAGTCCTCGGCTTCCAGCCTTAATGGTGTTGCTCCCCCCTGTCAAATGCCTGGTGAGGGGCATCGCCACCATTAAGGCTGCAAACATGGATGCTGTCGCCCGTCACGCATCCTTTAAGGTAATAGAGATCAGCAACCTTTCCCCCATGGGGGAAAGGGTGTTGATCTCTACAATGGGTTGTCTGGCAGGGTTGCTTGCCGGGGCTCGTCTGGGGGGCGTGGCCTAAAGAGCCAGCAGGCGACCCGTGCCATTAGGCCACGCCCCATTTATGAGCTCGTTTTGCCGTGCCACTAAAGGCACTGGGCGCAGGCTATCTAATCAGTGGGAATCCCACCTCCCAGGGCTATTTGCACCCCATTTTCGGTTGCGTGATGTTGGGTGGTACTTTGTTTTTAATAAAAAAGAAAGGGCAAGGCAGTGGGACTGGTTGTGTGTGGCCGCGTTTTCAAGACATACCCAAAGCAGACCGGGGATGTGAATCCATAGCTGGTGCACTGTGGAAGAGGGAAGTGTGAGCCAGCACCAGCGTATGGCTGGTGAAGGGAAAACATTGTGACATGCGCAGAGGGTCCATGGAGGAGCAGGAGAGCAGTGGGATCAGGCAACAGTAGGGGAGGCGGGGCAGAGGGGAAAAGCAGACCACCACAGAATGGCACCACACTAAGGAGGCATTCTGGTTGGCTCAGATAAACAGGGTGAACAATTCCAAGCAAATACCAGCAGATAGTGCCTGGAATTTGCTAGGCATTGTCATGCCAGAGTAGCTGTGCCAATCAGAATGTTCCAAAAGGTGTTTTAATGATATTAAAAGGACCCGTTTATTTCCATTTTCTGGCATTCCTGTCAGCACTGGTTTTATAGTCGTTTTTTCCATCACCCATTCCATTTCATGGCTATCTCCACTACTTTGGATGCCATTTGGAATGGACCCCAAAATGACACAGAGATGACTGGTTACTACTGCACGCACGTGCAAGCAGTCCAATTCGTGCTTTTGGGGTTTATTTTGAGTTCTAAATATGACATAGAAAGACGGGTGGACCAGGGACTCTATCTTTTGATTCACAAAAATAATAGTATATGCCTCCCGCCATTTCCATGCATGGCAGCTGGCATCTACATGATTCCCTATGGCATCTACCTGATTTCGGAAGGCGCAAATCAAGCATTATTATTATTATATTTATTGAGCGTGGACACAACAGTACAGATGCATTACGGAGTGCTTTTCAGAGGTAACAACAGAACAGATATACAGCAGGGGAGCGGGGGGGGGGGTGGATACAGAGTGGCACAGAAGAAGGATACAGCTGTACCGGGTGGTAGGGAGGAGAGGGGTGGCTGGCGTCTAGCGAGTCAGGTGGCGCGAGGTGCGATGTGATGGCCTAGGTGTTGAGGCAGATATTCCTTCTAAAACCAGCCTTTAGGTCAGTTCAAATCTTCTTGCCTTCTACCCAGTCTTCTAATTTAGTCAATACAATCTTAGCATAAGCTTTGAAGGTACCATCAATTAGAGTTAAAAACGGCACTCAAACTGTGGGTACTGTCAGGCCCCAGAGAAATGGACCTGAATGTGGCCGTCCACATCGTTAGGTGGGAAGGCCGCCGTTGCGGGCTCTTCTCCAAGGTAGTGAGGTTGGGGTTAGGGAGGGACATGTTGGGGGCGATAGTTACTGGCAGGATGGTGAATAAAGAGGACGTTATGAGCAAGCTCCGTCTCCCGTCCCTAATTGAATGTGAGTGTGTGTATGGTGTGCAAGGCCCCGCCAGAATGTTCACATTGGCGACGAGGGGTTTCTGAACCCCGCTCTACACAGAGGGCTGCGGTCGAGCAGTATAGCGCGTTGGCGCCCCTCGCATGCACTGACTGCAAGGAGAACCTACGCAGTCCCCAGTCGGGCCCCACGTGTGAGGCTAGGACACCTCTGTCACACGCAGCTCTGACCGCAGTGCCATCTCCGCCCGCAGCCGCAACATGCTGCAGCCGCAGCACGCGAGAGCAGAGAGCTCTTTGGCAGAACCATCACGCAGCCCCTCATCAAGCAGAGAGGCGGTTGCAAGGAAGCCCCAGGCAAGGCAGCCTCCAGGCCCCCGCGACACAGAGCTGAACACTTAGGGGAGAAGCCAGGAAGCGAAGGTGAGGCCGCGAGAGTCTCCCGAGACACAGTAGACTCCAAGCACTGCAGGGGCAGCACACAGCGCACGGCAAGCGCCCAGGCACCACAGAAGGATACTGGCCACCCACAAGTAAGGCAGCAGGTGGTCCTGCCTGGTCTCATAATAGAAAAAGAAACAAAGTATGGACGGCCAACATACTCCTGCATGGCAAAACACACCCAGTCCCTAATATAAGAGGGGATAGACACACAAGTAAAGCACCAATTCTTTTCCCAATCAAGCCACGGGTCACACTACCTGAGCCTCATCATGACTAATCAGGCATCATCGTCAGCACCCACAGTGTCCTCATCAGGCACAGATGGAGCCGCAAGAGGCACTGTCAACCAGGCACCAGTGGCAGGAATGACAGCACAGGTAATGCACATGCCTTACCCCCTTTGATATGCGGGACACAAAGAACCTCGGGCCACGCTGGGCCACATGGTTAAGAGACTTCAAATTCTATGCAGGGGCGGTGGGCCTCATAGACGACGCCAGACTAAAGTACACATTGTCAGTGGCTATAGGCCAGCTGTGAGATACATAGCAGGAGAACTGGTCAATTGGGACACTGCAACATATGAAGAAGTACCCCGCAAACTGTCAGAATACTTTGTGCCGCACACCAACATTGACTACGAGCGCCACATTTTTCCACTCCACCCAACAAGAAAAAGGCGAGTCGCTTGATAACTTCGTAATATGCCTGCGCATCAAACAAAAATACTGCGAATTCCATCACTACTCAAATGAGGAAGCTCTAAGGTCGCAGGTAATAGCGGGCTGCCTGTCTCAATCCTTCAGAAAACAATTGCTGCAAAAATAGAGATCACTGGAAGAAATACTAGCCTTAGCCAGGATGGAAGCAGCTGTTGAATCTCAATTAGAAAATCTGGGAGAAATAAACCTACAACAGCCCGCGACGTCCGCAGACATGGTCAACAAACTAGACTCGTCCACAAACCAGGGCGGTGGACGTTTCCGATGCCACATGCTACAGGTGTGGCTATGAATATCCGCACACGGGGGAATCCCCCGCTGTGGGTCAACAATGTGCCGCCTGTGGTGGCATGGACCACTTTAGGGCTGTATGCAAAAATGCCTCCGCAGCCGCTTCCAACAGGCCCGAGGACACAGGAGTGCAGAAGGACCGCCCACCACAGCCCGAAAAGCAGCAGGACTGAGTGGGACCCTAAATCATCACGGAGGGACGACAGGGAGCGCAAGAGCGCATATGCCCGGGAAGAAAGGAGACCCCATTAAGGAGGGAGACGCAGTCAGAGAAGGCAATTTGTCCGGTACATAGAAATGCGCTCGCCTTCAAGCAGTGAAACCCTGTCGTCAGAGGATGATCAGAGAAAGAAAGGGTATGTCTGGGCTCTCAACAATGCAATGGCCACCCAACACAGCCCGATCCTCACACTGCACGTAAATGACACACTGTTAGAGTTCCTGATTGATACGGGCGCTAAAGTAAACATCATCAGTTAACAAGCCTACAACTCATTATCTCATCAACCGAAAATACGCAAGGCCACGGTGGACATCTACCCTTACGGTGCAACTACACCACTGCCATGCAAGGGCACCATTTTGGCATGGTGTGCACACAAATCGCACGCTGCAAAGATCCCCTTGCACATCCTAAAGACAGAGGCCAACAGTGGATGCATACTGAGCTTTAAAACAGCAGTAGACATGGGCCTAGTACACATCCTGTACCAAATTATGGCATACAAATATTTTCCCACTCCAGAAGCGATTCACAACACATTTCTGAAACTTTTAAAGGGGCTAGGCAAACTGAAAAACAGAAAGTTCACCTCCACATCAACCCAGATGTGCCACCAGTGGCGCAACATTACAGGGGAATACCGGTAAATATCCAGAGGCAGGTGGAGGGTGAGCTGGACAAATTGATAAAACTACAAGTAATCGAGCCTGTCCAAGGGCCAACGCCGTGGGTGTCACCCACTGTCCCTGTTCCAAATAAAATCTCCGGATGGCTCAATACGCTTATACGTGGACATGAGGAGGGCCAACGTAGCCATTCTAGACTTGACAAAAGGATACCATCAGATCGAAATAAGCCCCGAATCCAGATACATCACAACATTTGTAACACATCTGGGTCTATTTCAGTATAAGAGGCTCAGCTTCGGCATCTCATCAGCCGCTGAGATCTTTCAGGAGGAGATCCATATAGTCATCCATCACATACCGAACTGTCTAAATTACTCTGATGACGTGCTGGTGTTCGGGAAGACCAAGGAAGAGCATGACATCACATTGCCCCGAGTGTGCGCCACCCTGGAAACCGCAGGCCTCACACTCAACAAAGACAAGTGCGAATTTGGAAAGGTATCCTTAAGGTTCTTTGGTCACAACTTTTCAGACAAGGGCATGCAACCAGACCCAGACAAGGTCGCTGTGCTCAATATAGCTCTGACCCCACAAACACATCTGAGCTACGCTCCTTTTTGGGACTCGCGAGCTACTGCTCCAGATACCTGAAAGACTATGCAACAGTGAGCAACCCTCTACGGCTGCTCACACGCAAAGACCAACCATTCGACTGGTCGGGAGAAGGCCAGCAAGCGTTCGAGTCCATCCGAAACACCATTTCAAGAGCAGAACACATGGCGTACTTCGACACGCACCGGGACACGGAGGTCATTGTCAATGCAAGCCCTATGGGGCTCGGGCCATCCTATCACAGAGGGACCCTGAGGACCCCGCCAAGGTATTCTTAGTTGCATACGCCAGCAGAAGCCTCACGCTCACGGAACAGGCCTACTCCCAGGCCGAGAAAGAGAGCATGGCAGTGGTGTGGGCCTGTGAATACTTCCACCTATTTTTATATGGGAAGGAATTCACGGTCGTCACAGACCATCAAGCGCTGCTCACCATCTACGGTGACCCCAAAGCAAGGATGCCTCCGAGAATAGCAAGGTGGGGGTTGAGGTTACAGGATCCCTGGTGAAGTCATTGGTAGGAGGATGCACAACCTGCGCACAAGTCGCCCCTCCGCCACACCCGAACCCTCTGCAAATGTCCCCGCTGCCAGAACGAGTCTGGGATGAGCTGGCAGTAGATATGTTTGGACCTCTGCGAGACAGCGCGTACGTCCTGGTACTGATGGATGAACACTTGCGCTTCCCAGAAGCACAGATAGTGGAGAGCACAGCCGCCACGTGCCTCATCCCAGCCCTGGACCGCATGCTATCAGCGTATGGAGTCCCCAGAGTGAGAAAATCAGACAACGGTCCGCCATTCGTCAGCACAGACTTTCAAAACTTTGCCAGGTACATGGGCTTTCATCATAGGAAAATAACACCAAGATGGCCCCAAGCAAATGGTACAGCAGAGATGTTCAGAGCCAACATTAAAAGAACATTGCAGATAGCCAACATACTAAACAAGATGTTTGAACAGGCCTTATATCAGCTACTGCGAGAATACAGACACACTCCACATAGCACCACAGGGGTCTGCCCGGCGGACCTGATGTTCCAGCGACCGGTAAAGACAAGGTTACCGGAGGACCCGACGGCTAAATCTCTGACGCCATTGGAGCTTCAAGCCAAGGAGAAAGACCTGGAGGAAAAAGCGAAAATGAAGCAAACAGCAGACAGGCGAAGGAGGGCACAGGAGTCCAACGTGGAACCAGGTGACCAGGTGTTGATGCGCCAGCTAAAGGGGAGGAAAGAAGATGCCATCTTCGCCCCGGAGATGTTGACGGTAACACAAAGAAAGGGCAACCTGGTCATGGCTGAAAGAGAAGGGCGCTCTTCAATAACCCGAAATGTCTCAAAATTCAAAAGAGTGCTGACCCTCCTTGATGAGACATGGGAACCGGATGAGGACGCCTGGGAAAGACACATGGTGGATGAACCCTACCTAGGAGATGGCGAAGCATCTGAAGACGAAGAAGCAGAGTGACGCACTCCAGAACAAGCCCTTTCATCAATGTATGAGGGGTATCGGAGTATGGGTGATCAGTCCAATACTACTTCAACATATAGGGCCTCATTACGAGTTCGAACAGTAGCCGTGCCTGCATTACAGGCACGACTACCGCCAAACTCGCATCCGTCACCTGCGAATGGGCACTTACCGGCCCATTACGAGTTGAATGGGCTGGTAAGTGCCCATTCACGGGTGGCAGTAATGCCATGCTCCTCATCCCCATTCTGCCCTATAGGGCAGAATGGGGATGGGAGAGGGAGCAAACAACGTGCCATTACGAGATGGCCCGTTGTTTGCTCCCTCTTCCCCTCGCGGGACCCGGTAAGCACACATGGTTTTCCCAGGCGTGCTTACCGTGTCCCGAGAGGGGACCTCGTAATGTGGCGGAACGGGTTGAACGGCGCTGTCACCTTTTACGGCGCCGTTTAACCCGTTCCGCCAGGGTCGTAATGAGGCCCATAGACTATTGTTGGTGCACAAGTGTCGGCTTTTCTGAACATATTAACGACTTACATGATCGTATTGTATCATTCTGAACAATTTTCATGATTGTTGTGAATCATTTTGCATAACACACACGACTGAAGGTTCAGTACAAATTCATTTGCGTTCACAAAACGTTCACCGGTTTTGCTGTATTACTCTCTATAATCTGCGCAATTGAACTTTTTGGGATTCCTCAGTCTTTTTTGTCTATTGGGTGAAGCTAGCCATCTCAATGGGCAATTGCTGCAGAAATACTTTAAAACAATGTTTTATGTTGATCAACTGCTTACTGGCAGCTCTCCAATCGGATGCATTCATCTACGGACGCACAGGCAAAAGCCTTGAAAATGAGCAATTATTGAACTTTCAACCAGACATTCATTTATTATCAACTTTCATTTTCCAATCCAAGACCTTGAATTCCTTTCATGCCTTGAGAAGGAACCTTAGGGTTCGAAACACGTGTCGGCTGACCACTCTCTAGTCTATTTGTCTACACTATGCATAATAAAAAACACGCTTTCAGACACAGCATCTAGCGTGTAATTTCTTGTAATCACAAGACTTTATGAAAAGTAATTGCAGCAAGGTAACCAGGAACTTCTACTCTCTCATTATGAAAGGTGTTGGGTTCACCTTTCCACACCTGTGACCTTGCACAGAATATTTAGAGATCACCAGAACACGCATTGAGCTCAGCACAGGAGTGTTTTATCCTAGAGCCAATTTTTCCCTCATCTGCTTATTGGCAATACCCATGTAGTAACTAATTAGCCATTGCAGGATAACTATCACTTCTCCTTATTTTTGCCTTTGTTTAAATTTTAACCCATTAGCTTGTGCTGGGCATCCCCTTAAAGCTTTCTCCTGTCTCAGCTACAACGACACCCCTCTCCCCCCTTTTTGCCCAGGAGTGCTGCCTGAGGGTTTAGCTGACAATGTTTAGGGCTTTTCTAGCCTTGTCACCCCTCCTTTCTCATCTTTACTCCCTGTTCCTACCCACAACTCAGGAATGCGGCTCTGTGGTTATAAGCCTTGACCTTCCACTCAATCCCCTCTAGACTTCATTGGTACTTTCCTTGCCTCCCTCGTCAGGAGAAGGAGTACAGCGCACTGCAAATCTGACTTCTGAACGAGTTGCAAACTTTATATTTTTGCTCATTATGTATGATACATTATAGTTAAGTTATATTTAAGTTCCCTAGAAGTGTCATAATCATTCTTTATTTAAATTGTAAAACACTCTGTTAATATCATATATGCATGTTTGTAGCTCCTGGTAACTGTTGGTTTTAAGTTAACCAGGCTCTCCTAAGGCAGAGGCAGGAGCTAAATAGCTCTCAACAAATTCGAACCCTAATTAAACGAGTCTTTAAAGTCCAACTTCAGTTTAAACACAAAGTATTCCTCTGGGAAGGATTGTTGAATAGTGACTCCCAGTCTAGTCTCTGCTCTTGCCTTGCTTCCCAAGTCCTCTCCCATGTTTACAGCTTCATGGGTTTCTTGGTTCCGGCTTTGTCTCAGCGTTGTAACCATTGGTTGAAGGCTTCTCTGAGCCCTCTGGTTCTCTCAGGTGTCACAGCAAGTCTCCCCAGACCTTTGGGTTTTCAGGATTCATATTAGGTCTCTCTCTACTCTAGGGCTTTCCAATTTCCCAGTTGGTCTCTCCCAGACTTCGGGATTCTCCACCTTCGCGCTAATGGGTATTTCTTCCCACCTCAATAGGGTCCTTGTAAGTCAACCAATATTATACCACCCTCCTGCCAAATTTCAAGCTCCCTGTGATACTGGAAATGCCTTATGGAGGGACAGGGCCTCCTGTCCTTGTCCTACCACTTGTCTGTGTGTGTGTTCTTTATGTGAGGTCCAGCCTGGACCTCTGGCAGTGCAGCTCTTTATTTTTATCTTTTGGTGAACATCACCAATGGGAAACCCTAATGGCACCCATGGGTGGGGGTACATCCTTGTACCCCTTATTTGTATTTTGGGCACCATAAGTGTTGCCCACAGAGCAGGGAATGGGCTGCTGGCAACTACATGCTGACTTAACAGTGGCTCAGAGTATCTTCCATTTTGGGATACCCATGCCCTTCCATAGGAATCAGTGGATCCCTGACAGAAGGCAAGATGGCCCTTATGGCCTCTTGGTTTCTATTGCCTTTTACCTTGTTTCCCAAAGTCCTGGGAAGCCCTGACTCTGTCCCTTCCTCCTGAATGGCTGTTGGGTGGAAACACAATGTACTTCTCTGTTGTTCCCTTTCCCCCTGATGGGCTGTTGTGTCTCCCAAGGACTGCTCCAGAGAGGACCTGCAAAGGAAACCTCTACCCGAAGCTACGAGGGGCCATTGTGCACAATTGCTACTCTTCATTGAAGTATCCTGGAAGTCAGTCCAGTGTGCCTGCCAATCCGGAGAAGGGGTTTTCAAAGTCCAGAAGAGGAGTGCCAGACATCTCGAGCCAGAGTAATCCATTGGTGTCGCCCAAGGTCCGGAGGTGCATTTCGTGACTGCTGGAAGCCGTTGCTGCCTACAGCAAAAAGATGGGGTACCTTAGCATATTGCTGCTGGACGACCGTAGCTGTGAAAGTTCCAAACTGCCTAAGAACATTTGAAAGGACATCCTTGCAGTCACCACTGAACACTTTTCCCCAACCGGAGAGAGCCCAGGTTCGTTGGGTACCGTGGAAGATCTGCCAGTGGGTTTTACGCCTCCAGAAGCTATCAAAGTCATCCCGAGGATCTAGACTTTGTGAGAGTCTGAGGTCCACTCAGGTGGTCGAGTCCAAGTCACAAGTAGCAGTCCAGAGGTCCATGCTGAGGCTGCAGCACAGAAGAACCAAAAGTCGGAAAACCACGATATTCCGAAACCAGACACCAAAAGTGGCCTATGCACCTGTCGCCGCCAGAAGTCATTGAAGGATGCCAAGGGTCTTGTCTTCATCCACAAACCTTTAAGGAGACCACAGCAAGTTTCTTCTTCACATGACTTCTACAGTCAGAGAAATAATTGACCAAAGAAGGGCACTGCAAAGAGCCAAACTGCTGCCATTCCGAAAGACTTTGGTTCCTTTTTATTCTTGGACTCAGCATCCCAGTGGTTTCTTCTTCCAAAGGGAGTCCATCCTCAGAGGGAATCGCCGAATAAATCCTAGAAACTCTGCCACTTCACCTGCAAAGGCACCAAAGGTACTGTGATGAGGAAGAGCATCTTCTAGCCTCAGGAGTGATCTAGGGGTCCCAGATTCGTCTTGGATCCCGTTCTCCTGTGACCTTTCAGGCACCTTGGGGTGATAGAACCTTTTAAAAGAAAGCACACTGGACTAGGCTGTTAAAGACCACATAAGTTACTCCCTAGCTTTTCTATTACAGGTTGCCCAGGTGGGGGGGATCCTCACTCAATTACCTGTATAACTAACCTGCCTTTCTTTTCTAATCTATGCTGGTTACACCTTATTTAAGAATTCACATGCCATTTAAAACTGTCTGCAGTTAGTGCAATTCTTACTGAATTTAAGTAGTGGGTGATTCCACGGAGAGTATATATTTACCATTCTCTGAATAGGTATTCAATGTACAAAGTGTTATATGTAAATGTATATATTTGGTAGCGCAGTAGCAAACCTTATTTTATATAAAGAAGCTGTGTTATCACCTAACATAGTGTGTGGACATTCCTTTGAGTGGGCTTTGGGGAAACACTATACTTAAGAACCTGGCTGCATTACCTCCTGAAAGCGTTTGGCTGGCTGCTCGCCACGTTTACCAAATTGAGAGTCTTGCTGGGGTTATTCTGTGCCTTTAGCTTACCATATAGGGGCAGAAGTCCAGATACCCCCGTCCAGTCTTTACACTCCCAAACATTTATCCTTTGGCTTGCTAGTCGATAGTCTTAGGTTTTAGCCTTAGAATTCTCTCAAGGTTTGAGAGGTGTTCTCCAATCAACATCTCTAAGCAGTAGCTGCTTTTGGATTTTGAGACATAATCCTTGCTCCGTGCTCCTTGTTGGACCCATTTTGCTTCCCCCACCGGCTACCTCCCAGACCTGCACCCCCACACCACCCTGCCCACCCAAAGCTGTGTGATTGGTGTTTCCATTGGTCATGTGACCAGAGGTTTCCCCAGTGCATCAGAGACCATGTTTTCTCAGCATGACTACTCCAATCGACCCATTTGTCTGCCAGGCAACATCTCTGGTAAGCAGTAGATGCTTTTGAATTTGGAGTCGCAATCTTTGCTCCATGCTCTTCATTGGGCCCATTCCTCTTCCCCCACCAGCACCTTCCCAGACCCCACCTCCCCACTCCCCCCTGCCCATCCATAGCTGTGTGATTGGTGATCGCATTGATCACGTGACCAGAAGTATGGTACTTCTGGAGACTGCCTTAAGCAGTCTTGCCCAGGGAGCCAGTGAAGGGCCAAGGGCAGCTCCCATTGCCTGTTTGCACTTGTTCGCGCTGGATGACGTGCAGTCTTCTACTGCTACAACTAAGTAATGTGGTAAGAGTTGGAGGCTCAAACTAGAACCTTTTTCTGTTGTTCGCCACAGCTTGATTCTTGCTGCGCTCACAGGTTTTGCTACTGTGTTAATTCCTGCCACTGTTTAAATCTTGCTGCGCTCAGAGATTTTGCTACTGTTGTTTCCCTACCACATAGGAAAGCTGCCACAGTCTTAAATCTTGCTGTCGACTCCTGCCACTGTTTAAATCTCGCTGCACCAAGATGTTTAGTTGCTGTTGATTCTTGACATTGTTTAAATACTGCTACGCTCAGGGGTTCTGCTACTGTGCCGATTCCTGCCACTGTTTAAACCTGCAGAGCTCAGAGGTGTTACTACTGTTTTGACCCCTCTCATTGTTTCAAGTCTTACAGCGCTCAGATGTTACACATTGTGATCACTTTAAATCTTGCTGTGACCAGAGGTTTACCTGCTGCAGATTCCTGCCACTGCTTAAAGTTTCCTGCGCTCAGGGGTTCTGCTACTGCCACTGTGCTGCGTTCAGAAATTAAATTGTGATTGCTTTAAATCTTGCTGCGCTTACAGGTTGAGCTATTTGATTCCCGCCACATAGGAGGGGTGCCACTGTTAAAAAACCTGAATCGCTGAAAGATTTAGCTACCGTTGATCCCTGCTACTGTCTAACTCTTGCATGTTGATTCTTATCACATAGGAGGGGTGCCATTATATAAATCTTGCTGCGCTCAGAAGCTTACTACTCTTTGAAACTACCCACAGTGAGTGCCTCAGCTCAATCTCACAGCCATCTGAACCTGGACATTGTGATTGACACTGCTTCAAATCTTGCTGCACCTCAAAGTCAGGCACTGAATAGAGCCCAGGTACCCATAAATCATGAACGCTGCTTGAAATCTCTCAGCAGCCCTGAAGTCGGACATTGTGATTGACGGTTCCTTAAACATTGCCACACTCGGAAGCGAGACAGTGCAACACTCACCCAAATCCCTGCTGCATGGGAAAGTCAGACCTGCGCTGAACCCAGATAACATCTAAGGCTATCAGACACTCGGGAGCCTGCCACGCGCCCATCCCTAAAAAAGCACAAAGTTCAGCGCATTTAACGGCACACATGTAAGGATCTTTCACCATAAAGGTAAGGTTGCACTCTGAGTTTTGATAATATTGCTTTCCTCTCACAGCTCACTCTCCGTCCACAACAACCACAATATCTGACCTGGATTTTACCTGTCTTGGTTACACCCAATTACAAGGCATTGTATGTTTTCCTGACAGTGCAGCTCTGACGTAATGCTGCCTACACCTTACAAACCTAGTACTGGAACAAAACAAATTAGGTATTAGCTGGAAGGTTGGGGCATACCCGTCGCACTCTGGGTGACTTACACAAAACAAAGGAGGTGATAGCTGGAAGGTTTGGAATTAATCCTAACCTCTGGCATTGCTCTGGGCAATCCTCCAGACCATCGTTCTTCGCCTGCCAAGCCATTACAGAAAGGGGAAGAACGATGATCTGGAGGTTGCCCAGAGCAATGCCAGAGGTTAGGATTAATTCCAAACCTTCCAGCTATCACCTCCTTTGTTTTGTGTAAGTCACCCAGAGTGGGACTGGTATGCCCAGACATGGGTCCCGTACCTGCTGGGCCTAGAGACCCAAGCTACTCCTCACTGATGAGGCCCAACAAGGCTGAAACATGTTTGGGGATGCTCGTGGTCTTGCGCAGAAGGGATGTGACCAAGCAGTTCAGGCTGGACTGCTCCTTTTGGGGTTGGAACAAGCTTTATTTGTATTTCTCCTTTTCTAATGGCTTCCGGCTATCACCGCCTTTGTTGTACGCATCCCTAGTACTGGACCACCACAGAGTGTTATTCACCATTTGAATCCGATTCTAGCCCAAACCCCAACCACCACAGAGAGGACTTTGCCACTGTGAAGCAGTACTGGGTGACCACAGGGAGGCTTCCCCCACTGTGAATCAAATACTAGCACAAATTACAACCACCGGAGAGAGGCCTTCACCACTGTGAAGCAGTACTGGACCACCAAAGTGAGGTTGCCACCACTATCAAGCAGAGATCTACAAAGCACTGCACGACAGCCCACACCAACTTAAAAGGAAATCAGGAAAGCGCTGAAATACACTGATCTAACTAGAGGCTAGGAAATGACCGACCGAAAAGGACACAACTCAACCAAACCTAAAACTGAGGCTATCACCAGCAGCCATAGACAGGCCGACACTGCAGCAGAAGGTCCCCATCTCCTAATCCAAATTAAAAAAGAAAGAAAAATAAAGACACACAGGAGTGCACACACCACTGGAAAACATCACAAACCCAACACAAAACAATAAACACAGACCACCAACGCCCTGATACAGAATGACAAAGAAACAAGAAAGGAACACAGAAACAGGAAGGAAACTGCACCCAAAAGTATGGAAACTACCCACCAGAATGCACAACACCCAGAAACTCAGTGGGGACAACACAAAACACACTTTGGATACTGCCAAGAAAAGAGAAAACACAAAAAACATCTCATACTACCTCTCCACCTACTGCTCCAATTCAGCGGAAAACAAACAACCAGCTAATAACCCACAAGCAAGAATCCAAACAAACATGGACCCCAACAGGGCACCAAACCAAACATCTCAAAATGCAAAACACAGCATCCCGGAAAACACCTTCAGTAAGAAACCCAATAAGAATCCGAGCCAAACTTGAATCCATAACCATCCACACCCCCTACATAACCAAAAACCCTACCATCAACCTAATTGAACTCCTCAATGAAGAGACAGAGCATCCATCAACAATCTCAGCAAACACCCAATAGAGAATCCCAAGAAATGAAACCCCAAACACCACTACCCAGGCTGGGGCTCATGAAAGACTAGGCAACAGGTCACAAGGGAAAACAGACACACTTCAATGCAGCTTACTCAATGATAGACCCATGGCGAAACACAAAACAGAAATGTATGACCTAAGCAAGGATGGCACAGACACACTTTTCTTGACAGAAACATGGCTATCAGACAACTACAAGACAATTGCCCACAAAGCCATACCAGACAATTTCAAACTAATACATGCCAACAGAGAAAACCGAAGAGGAGGCAGAATCGCAGTGGCACACAAAGGCCACATCTGTGCTATGCCACTCTGCTCAACGGACATAGAAGACTTCAAATCTCTCCTCATCAAAATCAATCAAGGCCAAGCCAACGTAGTGTACCTACTGATCTACATATCGCCATCCTACAACCCGAACTTTGCAACAAAGCTCACTGACTCCCTCACCAACCTTTCCACCTATCATGATAACTTAATCATCCTAGAAGATTTCAATATCTGGTTCAAAAGAGAGAATGAAACCAGAGCAAACGCATTCAGCGGCCTTCTGGAAACACTCCACTTCAAGCAAATGGAGAACAGATCCACCCACAATGCTGAAAACTCATTGGACGCAAAGTTCTGCAGAGATGGACTCTACCACAGCCCCACCGTTACCAATGATGTGGAGTGATGACCACCTGATACCATTCTCCATCAAATCTCCGACCCACATACTGCCCGGAAACACAATACTGCATGCTTCTAACAATAGAAACTGGATTGTCTTGGCATGGAATCCTTAACAGGACTGCTGGAATCAACTGAACCAAACATCACTGTGCTGAACAGAATGACCTGTGACTTAACAGTAAAAAACTCAACGCCTGGATCACTGAGGCCCTAGTATTAGCACCAGCAAAACCTTTCAAAGCCACTGCAGAGAAAATGGCAGCAAGGTGGTTCACAGTAGAACTGAGAAAACTCAGAAGACAAACCGCAAACTGTAATATCTATGGAGAAACCATTACAATCAATATGTTAAAATACCAACAACAACAGCAGTCCTCAAAGCAAGCAAAGAAAAATACTACGCCATAAGATTACAATTGCCAACAAACCCACAAAAAGAACTCTTCAAAATCATCAAAAAAATCAAAAACCCTAAATCCTGCAACAATGGCGTGATTCCATCACAATCACTATGGGACAACATCACTAACTTCCTAAGAACAAAATTAGAAACAATCCAACAGACCATTGATGCAAACCACGTCACTATAAACACAAGTACATCCATGGAACCACCAACAACCGGCGCTCCACCAACCACAGCAACACTCAACTGATTTGAACCCATATGTTTTATCCACACTAATAAATTACACCAACTTCACCGGATTCCCAAGCGACCCATGACCCCAGGCCTCTACAAAGAAATCTTCAACCACAACACCCCAACATCTTACTTCCGGCTACTGATGAACCTATCCCTAAACACAAGAATATTACCAAAATCCTTCTCATCAGCTTACATCAAGCCACTCCTAAAAAAACAAACAGGAAGCAAGGACGACACCACCAACTGCAGATATATATCCAATGTACCCTACCTGGCGAAGCTACTAGTGAACCATGTATATAAAATCCTACTCAACCATGTAGAAACAAAACAAAATACTTGACGATGATGAATCAGCACTTCTATCCATATGGGATGACTTAAAAATAAATGGAGACAACAGCACACAACCTGCCCTCATACTACTGGACATATCATCCGTGCTCAAAGGAATCAGACACACATCACTAATTGAGAGACTGGAGGAATGCAGTGTGAAAGACTAAAATCTTTCCTCACTAACCGAACTGAAAGAACTTACCTACCGCCACTTACCTCCAACCCCAAAAACATCTCCTGAGACGTACCATAATGCTCTAGGCTCTCCCGACTCCATTTCAACATCTACATGTCCCCCTTAATGAAAATCATTTGAAACCATGGGCTGACTGCCTACAACTATTTAGATGATACCCAACTCATCATCAAGATAGCCACAACCCAAGACCCAAACAATACCCTGAACAATTTCAACATCAAGACATACAGCTGGATGACCCCAACAACCTGAAGCCAAACCTGACCAAAACAGAAATTATGATCTCATCTCCAGAGGACAACGCAACAAATGCACAACTGAACTAATGTAATGTAATGTACTTCAAATTTCTGTAACCAAGTGTAGCTACAAGTAACAGCGGCACGATGCCTAGGGGCTGTTTTGTGCGCTATACAAATGTAAATAAATAAAAAACTAGCCGGCTGACATGGTAACCCAATCGAAAGCATCAGCTGTGATAACATATTTGGGAATACTCATGGACAACAGACTCTCACAAGAACCACAAGTCAACACTATCACAAAGAAATGCTTCTATCTCCTTCGACTACTTAGAGAGGGATCTACCCCTACCTCTCCTTCTCACACAGAACCCTTGCAATAATCTACCCAGTAATATCGTGAATCGAATACGCGAACAGCCTCTACCTTGGAATGCTAGAACTGCTCACTAAATAACTCCAACGCATCCAAAACACTGCAGCAAGGATACTCCAGACTCTAAACAGAAGAGACCACATCACAACAGGTCTGGGAAGTCTACGCTAGCTCGCAGTAAAAAAATGTATTAACGTCAAAGCCCTCTGCATCGCTCACAAATAAGTGCACGGACAAGGAGATAAATTCCTCCAGGCCAAGATCAACCGCTAGCTACTAGGAAGAAACCTAATACCTCCAAATGAAAATACGAAAAAAGGAAATTCAGAGGGACCGCATTCTCATGTCTAATCAGCAATCTATGGAACTCAATTCCCAAGGAGATACGAACGACAGAAGACCACCAACACCTTCAGAAAATGACTGAAAACCTGGCTATTCACTCACAATGATTTTCATAAAACGGGCACTGCCAGCAAGATCAAAGGGGGCCCAAGATAATCCAATGACAGTACGGATTCTGGAACCAACAATAAAACAAACACCATACCAACCACTAACCTTCCCTGCTTCTCGCTCTTTTCCAGCACACCCCACACATACCTCACATGATCCAACGGATCTGTCCCACCTCACGCAAACACACACCCGACACATCCACCATAAAAACTAACTGCAGCAAACAAACATCTCAATCACTGGACAAAATAACCACAGAGCGCACAATCTAAACACAGCTTGAAATCCGACTTGCACAGACACCAGTTCCTTGCAGTTCTACAAGCACCAACTGAAAAGCACAACCTCTCTCCTACTCAATCTTCCCTCACTAACCTACCCCACCCATTTTCTTACAGAACCACTTGGGCGCCTAGAGACCATGCCAATGGTAACAGTGTAAGGTATAAGTCAACTTAACATAAGTCAAGTTCATGTATAATGACCTAGGGGTCAGTTCAGAATTACCAGGCTTCCTGACAGCTCTTTGAACAAAACACAAAAAAGATAACAAAACATGTAGTTGTTGAAATGTACAATTATACAATGTCAGTCTATGGTGCACTGGGAATATAGAAATCGGAAATACTGCACATCCAGACTGTCCACAGAGCTACAAGGCCAGATCAATGGCAGATTCATTCTTTACAAATGACACATAGAAGGTCATTTTGTAAAAAAGTGTTATAGTTGAGGGGTATCTGTTAAAATAACCTAGTCTGTGGGATTTTGAATGAAGGGAAGGTATCCCTATTGGGGATGCACTGATAATGAAGCATACAACCATGCACTGCAAGGTGTTTTGTCTCAATTTGTAACAGAGGGCCTTTGTGACGTCATTAATCCAAGATGGCAGCTATCATGGACACAAATTTTGTTTTTGAGCTGTAACTGCTTTTAGGGTGTTCTTTGAAAAATTTGCTTAGTAGGTTTTTCAATAACATGATCACATGATCAAAGGAATAGAAAAGTTCATATAAGGAATGCATTGATATCTTTTAAGATTTCCAAGATATAGCCTCATACATTATTGCTACTTTATTTACACACCTTATTTGCAAACCTTCAACTGTATGCTCACTACATTTGAAAGTTTGAAATAATTTGCAATCTACCATAGCTATTTACATTTGAAGAGAGAAATTAAGGTTTTACAGGTCATCTCCTGAGTCCCACAGTTCATTTTAATCATCTACAAATTAATTGTCACAGAGCTCGTAGTCGCTACCACACTTGCACAGTTCTGTGCACCTTAGAGACTGAGCTCACCCTTTGCAATGCACAGCACACCGTCCTTTGACGCATGAACATCCTAGCAGCTGTATGATTTATTGTGGTGCACATCAAAGCGTACACATAGTAGGAGAATATTGATAAGCTACCTTCTCCCACCCGAATTGTGAGGGCTCTTGAAAAATGCAGGTGTTGGTGATCAGTGCGTCACCACTCCATCACCTGGTAATGAGTACTTAAGAAGTATGCTATTAGAAAGGATCTTGTTGGTGGTAGATTTTCACTTTGCATCTCTTTTTTTGTGAACATCCACCAACGTAGTTGACCAATGTCCAAAAACTTTGTTCCTGGCCAGTAGACTTGACAAATGAATTTCAATAGTTCATCTTCCTTCTCGAATTCTTCTTCTAGACATGCAAGTCTTTCCAAATCTTCAAGGATTTCTTTTTGGGAAGTCTTGAAAACTTTCCAGAAAGATAGTTTTCCTTTCTTCTTCCTTTCTATTTAAAGGACCTGGTAACATCACACCATGAAAGAGTATAACTGCCAAGTAATGCCTACGCATGTATGAGATCTATAAATCTTCAATTAGTTCCAACTCCTTTGACAAACCTGCTGTCAGATGGGAAAAACAGCCGGCAACACAGTGAAAGGAAAATATCATTGGTAGCAGGTGAAAAAATGTGGAGGGTAGTAGCATGAGAACGTGATACAAAAGGGAGTGAAACATTATTTTTGTGTCTGCCTCCTCATGTGTGCTTTCAATGTCTTCAACATCATTTCCATCTGATGACTTGGCTTCATTTCTGCAACTGGCTACCAGGTTTCTTTGTATCCTCTGTGCATGCAGAATTGCTTTATTTGAGAGGTAAACTGTTAACTCATCTTTAGTTTTAGAATGCAATAGGAGTGTTCCCATGGAGAAAAAAAAGAAAAATCAATATTTGTAGAATCCGTGATTTTGTACTCAACAGGTGTTGCTTTTCCTATTCTTTTCCTTCACATGGAATTCTTGAGGGAATTCTCTAGGTTAGTATCACATACTAAATCATCATACTTCAGCAGAAAAGGTTCTATTTTCTTTTTTAATTCAATTGCAAGGTCAATGCATGTCTTCACACATGATGGCTTCTGCAGTGCTTTCAATTCTGCCATTCCGTCAAGGACAGCTGCTGAATATGTTTGCTCTGGTACAGATTATAGTCTTCATAACAAATGAAGAGCCCTCATTCATGTTGTTGGAAACCTCGTATGTTGTTCATCTTCCACCTCCTTCATCAGTGTGCTTTTGTTTGCAGCTAAAATTATTGTAACAACTAAGTTGAACATTGAAAGAGGTACTGCAGAGAATTTGTAATTACTCAAACAATCCTGTAGATAAATCTCAGTTCCACTTTGTGAAGCAATCAGCAAATGTGTGAATAAAGAACGATCTGCCTTCAACTGCACTATGCAGTCTTATAGTTTTGTCTAAACTTTACGTGCACTTTTAAACAGCTGATGGTCCTCTTTCGTCATTGGTGCCCACAGGCTACAACTGTCTGATTCAATCCGGTCTTCTTTAAAGCTGTTGTACATTTGGCAACATTTTTCTGTCATTCTTGATGTGTTCTTCTGAATTTTTTCATTAAATACTGCCTTTGTTGAGATGTTGCGCTATTTTCCATCATAATTCACAGGATTAGTCAATGTCATTATCAAGTTGTAGATTTGTTGAACATCTTCCTTTTGGGGTGTTGCTTTGGATGCTGTTAGGTGGTGATATTTTTACCGTTCGGAATCTGCAATTCCTACAATTTAGTTTGCTTCTGTAAACTGCCTTAACAGCTCAGCTGTCTGCTGCACCGACTGGTTGCTTGGCTACACTCAGAGTCTAACTGGGTGCCAGTATCTTTCATGATCAGTCACCCCTGCACTGCCTCTGGGTCTACCACGCAATTAGGGGCTGTAACTGTAACCTTTACAGTCCTGTGCCTCCTTGCACTTCTCCAGAGCCATGCTGCTCTGGCTGCACTTATTCAGAGCAATGCTGCCCTGTTCCCCCCTCCCGTTACGCCTAGAAACACCTGTCTACAGGCGCGTTATAAAAGACTTATCATATCATTTCATAAAAAGAATAGTTGTAGGGCCTATTTCTTTTGAGTAATATTAAACACACCACCAAGTACTTTCATTGCCCTGATTTGATGTTCCAGATCTTCAACTGAATCAAAAGCACAAAAGGGTACTTTTGTCTTGCTTACTACCCAATTTCTTTTCTAGAACATACTCCGGGTGTTTGCTTTCAAACAGTTTCATTTCTGCTAAGTACCATACTATCATACTTGCGTAATTTATCAAATCGAGGGCAAAAAAGTACTGAAACTCTTCAAGTGATGCAAGGTGCAAATCACAGTTTACAGTTTGTATGGATCTGACAAATAAAAGCATTGTGTCCACTATTTGAATGTACTGAAGAGCAACTTTGAGTGTTGTTTTTTCTTGAGATTCTTTATCCTCAAATGCTTCCATTTTGGCCATCACATTCAAATTTGTCAGAACTGTCACAACATAATTATGGACTGATTTTGTTCCTTGGAATCACAGATTACAGTTTGTATGGATCTGACAAATAAAAGCATTGTGCCCACTATTTGAATGTACTGAAGAGCAACTTTGTTTTTTCTTGAGATTCTTTATCCTCAAATGCTTCCATTTTGGCCATCACATTCAAATTTGTCAGAACTGTCACAACATAATTATGGACTGATTTTGTTCCTTGGAATTATCCACTTGTAAAACTTTGAGTGACGTCTTAAGCTCAGGTTCCATCCTTTCCTTGAAATCAACATGCTCTTTGTAGAATTCATTGATGATGCATTTGAAAAATGCAAGCCTTAGGGACGTGTGTGCTTCAACTGCTCTCCTTACGCACTTACCTTATAGAACCTACAACACAACATTTGCATCATAAAGTACAGTTGAGGTGGCCTCAATGCCTGTACCATCCAAGATAGAACCAATAGCTCAAAGCATCACAATTATTATATGTAGCTCACCTGGTCTAAGCATCTAGTTCTTTGACAAGTCTTTTTTAGCCCTAGCTACTTTTAAAACAGGCTTGTAAAGGCCAAGATCCAATGTTACAACTGTTTTTGATTCTGGGGTGACAGATGTTTTTTTCTCCAACTTCTTCATGAATGTGAGATGTGTTTGTGTGCTTGTTGGGCTGGAATCTATGAGTGGGAGAATGCAGACTCTATTTTCTTTAGTTGGAGGATCACTTATAGGGCATTTTGTGGGTATGTTTGTGAGTCTAGAAATTACACTCCCATAGCATAGGCGATGTATTTTGTTGGCCGAAAACCAACCACATCATGTGTTCAGCATCGTTAGTACAGACTCATGAGCATGACCAGACAGCATCCATTTTGTTTGAATAGAATTCGCCATTTTGACTAATTTTCGCTTCTTGCTTTCTGTTCAAACTGCTTTGCTGTAAGCGTATTCTATTGCGTTATTGCTCATGCATAGAGCAAGGCCACAAGTTACATGTTGAAACGCAGCTCAGGCATCCCAGACAGCAATGCCCGGTCTCCTCCCTCACAAGTCCTTGGAAGTAAGCAACAAGGCATTTGATCATTATGCAGGTGCCAGCTAGTCTCGCTGATGCGGTAGAAACGAACAATTAATGGTTTGAATTATGCTCTCTTTTACGGCCCGCCTTCACTGAGCCCCTGTACAGCAAGGTGACCTCTAGTACACAAATAGAAACTAGAAGATAGTGAGGCCTGGAAAGTGTCTCTCCCCTGCACGCAGCTTACTTGTAAGAACAAGAGCATCATGTTCCCTAAAACAAAGAATTGTGTCTGCAAGTCCGCAGATTGCAAACTGTTGCTGAATAAATGTCTGAAGGTGTCATATTCGTCATAATTGTCAATCATCGAAACCATTTCAAAGGAAATACATTATGGGCGGAATTGAATATGTCACTACTGATGATAAGATGTTCGCTTTGTATGTATGTAACTGTTGTAGAATGCTCGCTCTCTTGCGTCCCACGGGGTATGGAGTCACATGTTGCGAAACCCAGTCGGCCGACTGAGACTATTTGCTTTGCAATAAGCCCTAGATTTTTGGAATTGAACCTCGTGTCTGGCGTATCAGTTCATGTGTAGTGATTGTGAATTGTTTCCATATGCGAGGGTCCCCTAGGGGCCCCATCATGTTGTGTGATAGAAGTGCTTGCGTATTAAGCTTGTCGTGGTGATAGCATTTCATATGTAAACATCTGTGATAATTATGAGCACTGTTCATTACAGTGATATCCCACTTATCTGAATTACTTTTCATATCCATCTGTCCTTGACAGCACCACTTGTAAAAAAAAAAAAGAAAAAAAAGAACAACTTCCTTTGGAACAACATCTGCCAAATTAACCTCTTCAAAACATACAGTGAATTTCCATTTTTCACAAGTTAGTACGGCTCTCCATAAAATCGTAGCTACTTCAAAAAGGGTTCAATAATTTGTTTTCTCAATATCCTCAAATTATTTTTCTGCATGTGCGACATCTGCTGTTACATTCAGTGAGACTTCTTGTGGTTAATTTACCCCTTTGGGATTACTAAAAATAATGCCAATACATTCAAACTCTTCTTCTATGAAACTTTTGATTTGTTTCCTTATTTTCATCTGTCCTTCTAAACCATTGTTGATTGCAATTTTCCTGTAAAGCTTTTTAATTCCCCCTATTGTTGTTACGCTGCCTTCAAGGAGAATATCATTGATTGAAGATACAAATTCAACATTTGTTTCTTCGTAAAACAGTACATTTGGCTGCATCTTTCTGCTTAGTGTAGGCGTGCGTCGTAAGACATTCACTACTTAGGTGTTCCAACATAGCTTGTAATATCAACATTTCCCTTGCGTGATCTCTACAATGGTTAAGATGAATGTTAAATGTGTCATTGTTAGACAGTTCTATTGCTATCTTCAAATGGATAGAAGAGAGCTGAATTTGTTGCTATGAAATATAATTGATTTCTTCTTTTTCTTTCTTTATTACGAAAGAAGCATTTATTTAAGTCGTACATAGGTATTTTTGATCTTGTGGTTTAGCTTTGTTCTACTTCTTGACTGGAGATAGACAGCTTTGGCTCCGATAACTGCTCTCCATACACTCTTTTGCTTCGATTCATAATTGCCTTATGAGTACATTGCTCGTAGCATTCCAAATGCCATGATGCTTTTTCATTTTTCAGTTCTTCAGTTGTTAAGTTGCCTAATCATAGACTTATGTTATATTATGTTATTGGGCATTTGTATCGTACCTTTTTAACCACAGGTATGATCTAAAAGCGCAGTGGGATGAGCGACCTTGGAGACCGTAGTCCAGGTCAGTGGAGAGAGGAGGGCAGTAAATAGGGCTTGTGTGCACTCATTATGTGTGTAGGAAGGGGGGGTTTATGTGGTGCGTAGCTGCATTCTAAAGCTTTGCGTGGTGCAGTGGTTGTGTGAGATCAGAAGAAAGTGTGTAGTTGGCTAATATTACTTGGGAGCAGCTTCATCGTGGCGGTGTTGGAGCTAATGTATAAGCTTATGTGTGCAGTTCGTCAAATTCTTCGTGAGGGATAGCTGCATTTTATTGTTTGTTGGTGCAGAGGAGAGAATTATCATATTGGTATGTGTCAGTATCTGTGCGGATTGGAGGGAGTGCCCTATTCCCGATTACCTTCCAGTGCCTGCTGAAGTGACCGTATCTCCTTATTTTAGGGATTCAGAGCTTCAGTTCTCCAAGGGACATTTTCTGTTCTAGTGTGGAGTTTGTTCTGATTACCAAGCTTGAGTGTGACTTTCCCTGCTTGACAGTGTCATCAGTGGTGTCATCAGTGGTGAGTTGCCAGATTCCAAACCTTTACTGGGCTAAGCGACTGCAGGTCTATGGTCAGCCCTGTGCCTCGATTAGTCTGCAATTGCTTATTGGATGATACCTACTCAGTGTACCGTTTCATCCAATTCTGTTCTATCGTACCTATGAATAAATCCTAGATATGAAGACGGGTACATAGTGAACCTGAAGGTCCAGCACCATGCAGGCTGTGTCGTTGGTGCTGTGTCTGATTGACATTATGTGCAGCGTAGGTTTGAGTGTTCCTGGTCTAGTGTGTGGTTAGAGTATTAACAGGCATCAGCACTTCAATGCCACTTGCAGGAGCTTGCCTTGCCAGATTCTTCACCTTATTTAAGAGCGTATTCCCTTGAAGGCGGAATAAAGGTCTGTCCATTTCACATGCTCGAGCATAAGTGCTAATTGGGCAATTTTCCCAGTTCTCTGGTATTTGCTCATAGCGATTGGTTGTGTAGTCCCATCCTAGTTTATGCTTTGAGTTGTGAAATTACACTGCATTATTATCCCTTGCGAGAGCTGAGTGTGCTAGAGAGTTCATCTGATAGGAGAGGATAGCGCATGTATGCAAGAGACTAAGAGCAAGCCCAATCAAAGCTTCAGAACCTAGGTGATACTGGGTCCTGGGTAAAGGAGTTCAGGGCATTAATTCCCAGAGAAGTTCAGGGTAAGCCTCACCTGATCAGAGAGCACAAGATCAGGTCCAATCATATTGTTTGAACATAAGTGTTTCTAGGCCCTGAGTTTGTAGTTCTGTCCGTTAATTTCCCGATAATTAAGATTAGCAAAGATAGACATCCCCTGGCCTGATAACATAGTGCATACCTGGAGGAAGACAATCATCAAGGCCCACTCACGGTGTAAGAACATAAGTGCTACTAGGACCTGGGTTTGGGGCAGTATTCACCAGATAAATAGAGAAAAACAGCTCCTGGTCTGAGAACATAGTGCATACCTGGTGGATGAAAATGGACAAGCCCAGTCATTGCGTAAGAACGTAAGTGCTACTATGCCTCAGGTTGGGAGTCCTGGGCATTATTTTCTATAGTGGTTTAGTGTAGCACAATCAACATGTTGGCGCATGAGAGCAACTTAGCATTCATTGCAAAGCATTTAGTGTGCCAGCAGGTTCATAGCGTTGAATTTAATGGATCACTGGAGTCAGCTTCCGTGTCACAGTTGTTCTTATCTGCCAGTATTGATGGGGTTCCAAGCCATTTCTTGGCCGTTGGTGGTAGGGCGAGTGGCCAAAATGGTCACTTACATGATTTTAGGGGGAAAGCCATGTTATGAGTGCTTGCTGGAAAGCCATGTAATCTTGGATAGGTCGAATGCAGGGAGGCACTGAGTTCCACAATGTTGGCACCAGGGTCGAGTAGGCAGACCCTCAAATCCTGGATGAATTGGCAGTGGGAACTAATAGGAGGAGGGTCGTGCTTGACCTTAGGGGGGGGGGTGGATTGGGAGGTAAGGCCTAATTTTCTTCTTGTAGGTATTTCGGGCAGGCTTCGAGCACAGTTCAGTGAGTAATGCACAGGATGTTGGAGGTGGCCCTTTGTTCAATTGAGAGCCAATATAGGGTGTGGTGAGCAGGTGAGATGTGATCCCTTCATCCCAGTGCAAGGAGCAGTCTGGCAGCCAGGTTTTGGATTCTTTGGAGTTTTAATTGGTATCCCAGTGCACCCAGGCAAAGTGAGTTTGCACACTAAAGTCTGGACATGACAATGGACATAATTGTGGCCCATCTATTGGGGTAGGTGAGGTAAGGTAAGGGAAAATGTGATTCAAAAGCCTCTGGCGGAAATGACAGGATTTGTATACATTGTTAATGTGGTGAGACAGAGTTAGGTCAGAGTCCATTGTGCATACCAAAGTTTTTGACAATGTTGGGGGTGGTGGGGTGGGAGGTGGGGGACGCCTGATGGATGGTGGCCCGGGAGACTGTTGCAGGAATAGATCTGTTTTGCCATACACCATGATCTCCATTTTCCCTGGGTTCAGAAGGTCACTTGTCATCCAGTGTTCAATGTCTGAGAGACATGTTGCTAGGTCAGGGTGAGGATCGGAGGTCGATTTGGTAATTCTCAGGAAGATTTATGTGTCATCTGTGTAGTTATAACAGGAGAGGTTGTGAGAGCGGATGAGCCCGGCCGGTAGAGGGGTCATGTAAAGGTTGAAGAGAAGGGGTGAGAGGCAGGCACCTTGGGATACTCCAGTGCTCAATGGGATTGCAGTGGAGAGGAAAGGTGATTTGCTGTTTGTTAGTGAGGAATTAAGCAATCCAGTTGAGCGCTGAGTCTCAGATTCCTAGAGAGTGTAATCTGTTAAGGAGGATTGTGTGGTTAACGGTGCCAAACGCTGTTGAGAGGTCAAGAAGAATAAGTGCTGCACGTCCTTTTGAGTCTGCACTGACTTTGAGGTCATCCCAGATAGAAATCAGGGTGGGTTTGGTTCCATGGCGGGGACAGGAACCTGGTCTAGGAGGTTGTTGGATTCCACAAAACAGTTCACCTGTGAATATGCAGTGCCTTTCGATGAGCTTTACCAAGAATCAGGTGTTGGAAATGGGCATGTAGTTGATTGGTTGGAGAGGGTCGAGGAATGCTTTCTTTAGAAGGGGTTTGACATGCATGATTTTGAAGGGTTCTGGGAAATTGCTGGAGGTAAGCGAGTCATTAAGGATGGACCTTGCCAGTTCTCCTTCACAAGTGGAAGCAAAGATTTCTTTGAGGAGAGAGATGGGACAAAGATCAAGGGGGGAGCCAGAAGGTCGGCTGTCTGATAGTCGTTTGTCGAACTCCTTGCTTGAGTTAGGGTTGAAAGAGCAGAATGAAGGTGTCTCAGAGGGCAGGAGGGTTGGTTCTTGCAGATTAGGTGTTGGGCGGGCAGTGAGGTTGGACAGTTTGACATGGAGGGTGGCCGTCCTGTCTACGGCTGTTTTGTAGAAGTGTTCAGAGCGTTTGCGAGAAGGTGGTCGGGGCAGAGGTGCAAGAAGGGTTCAGGAATTCCATAATGATACTCTGGAGCTTTTGCTGCTGCTGAGGCCGCTCAGGATTCTTTTATTGTAATAGGCTTTTTTGGCCTTTCGGATCTCTGATTTGTATTTTTGGTGATGATGGGCGACACCGATTTTCTTTGAGCGGTTCTGACGCTCGCCATTTGCACTTGAGGGAGCAGTTTTGGGTTTTGAAGACCTTCAGGTGGAGGGTGAACCACTTGGGGGGTGTGGTCCTTTGTGGGAGGGAGCAGAGCCGGAGGGGTGAGGGGAAGGTGTCGGTCGTTTAGCCAGGAGTCAAAGAGCTTGATGGGTACGGGTCTATCTGTGTCTGGGAGTGAGGGGAAGGTGTGTAGCAGGGCTTCAGCCAGGTCAGTTAATATATTGCCCTTGTTCCAGCACTTGGACTGAGATGAAGGGATAGAGGAGGCCTCTGGAAGCGGAGGTGGTATGCAGAAAGAGAAAGGTTTGGCTGAGTGGTCTGTCCAGATGATTGGTTATGGGGCAGATATGGAAATGAGGTCGGAGGAGCTGAAAATGGCCTGAGGGTTATGCCCTGCAGTGTAGGTGTGTCCTGTGATATTCTGGGTAAGGTTGAGTGACTTTACACTGTCAATCAGGGGTTGAGTCATGGAGTTGTGGGGCACATCAAACCAGATATTGAAGTCCCCAGTAGGGTGAGTGGCGAGTGGTTAATGTTGCTGCTAGCAAGTCGCATAGGCTGCTGGCGAAATGTCAGTCATTTCAGGGGGGCCTGTAGATGATTAGGAAGCTGAGCGAGTGAGTGGGCAGTAGAGAGAGTTTGACTATTAGGGAATCACAGTTAGCTGAGCAGGGCTTCATTTCGGTGAAGGAAATGTGTGGTTTGTGGAGGATGGCTACTTCACCTCCTCTATAGGGCCTGTTGTGGGTGATGTGAGTAGTCGGTGGGAATGCTTCATGTGTGATTGGTTTGAAATGGTATGCGAACCATGTTTCAGTGATGAAAATGAGATCAGGATTGTTGGAGGTTAGGAGATCATAGATGCAGTGGCTGTTTTTGTCCACAGAGTGAGCATTGATAAGGAGACAGATGAGTTTGTGGAAATTTGTGGGGATGGTGTTTCTGTGGGTGTCCAGGGCTGGCAGGACTGGGGTGGTCAGTGTAGCCGGTGGGATGCTGTTGGTCACTTTGAAGGACAGTGTGATCGGTTGGATTGTGGCAGTCCGTGTGACTGGAGGGACCGTGTTGGTCCGGTGGGGTGGAGGCGGGTTCTGCTGGTGGGAGTGAAGAGTGTGGGTGGTGGAGTGAGAAGAGGGAGCGGGCTGTCGCAGTCCTATGAGAGATGACAGGCGTGGGATCGGAGGTTAAGTTGGTAGTGATTGACTTGGAGGATGGTGGGGGGCTGGTAAGTGGTGGTTTCAGGCTTGGTGTCGTTTGGGTTTGGTGACCAGAGGATGGGTGCAATGGTGATGTTGTGGGTGGTTGAAGATGGAGGGGGGAATGGTAATGTTCAAAGAGGGAATTGGGAGTCACTAATAACAGTGGGGGCATGTTAGAGGGGCTTGGGAAGGTGTGGTGGTTAACCCGATGTAGTGCTGGTGAGGCATGCAGAGTTGTGGGCAACGGGCGGTCCCTGCCTCAGAGTTTTATGTGTTTGGGTGCTAGAGGTGGGTGTCGGACGTGTCAGAAGTGCATGGGAAAAAGAGTACGAGGTTGGAGGATGGATGTTGGAAGAGGTGAGGGGAGGCTTTTGAACTGCAGGGGAGCTCCCCTTGTGTGAGAGTTTGATGAAGTGTGATGCAAGGAAGTCCCTAGAATTCTGGCTGTGGAGGAGACAGGGCAGGGGGAATGAGGTGGAAGGTGAGTTCCTGAAAGTTGGCGCAGGGATTGTGCTGGTGGCAGGGTGGTAATTTATTTGGAACGCCAGAGCGCTCCTCTCGTCTGAGAGTTGGACGTGTGCAGTGTGTGGCTGTGAATGGGTGTAGGTCTTGCATTCGGGAAGGCAGGCTTGGGAGGTGGGAGGAGGCGAGATGGAGAGGTGGGAGACGGAGTGGGTGTGGCCAGAGGTAGCTAAGAAAGGGGCAAGGTAAGGGGTTTACTGGGTGCGCCAGAGCTTCACTGGTCTGGGAGTTGGAATCTGTGCAGTGTATGGAAGTGAGTGAGTATAGGGATTCTGGAAAAGAAGAGTTGGAAATGAGGAGGGGGTGTGCAGAGGTAGATGAGTAAGGGGCAGAGATGGGGTGATTCCTGGTGTGCAAAGAAGCTCCTCTGGTCTGAGAGTTGGAGGGTGCGTGGTGAGAGGAGGTGGTGTGGGAGGTCGGTCTGTGGTGTGAGAAACCCAAAGGTGTTCTCACATAGACCCCAAGGATCTTTTGTTCAGGTGGCCAGGGCACGGCCATCGCCTTTGGAACCAGACCCTGGCAGGTGGACCAATGTGGGAGGAATGCCCTCTGGAGAGACGCAGTATTCCCTCCTTTCCAACACACCCCTACCTGACACCCCCTCAGTCTATATGGGATATTTTAATCCCAATTTTCACATAATTACCAGAAAACACTGACTTCCCAACCCCCCAACCTTTTTATATACAAACACTGAGACGAAGAAGAGAGGGATTGAGAGAATGAAGATCACTGAGAAGAAACACACGCAGACACAGAAGTCAGACTCTTCCCTTTCGACCACAGGCTGTCCCCTTAACAAGGACAGGCAAAGTCAGGCCTCCCTTGCCAATCAGTCTCACCTGAGACCTATTAAGCCTCCCCTCATTATAAAAGGCAGAGCACAAAGGCACGCTCTGAGCAAGCTGGGGATGCTAGATGGTGCCCGGAATCCAGAGGAAGAAAACTTGAGCTGGAGAGACCCTGTAAGGCATGGAGAAAGAAGGACTTCCTGATATCTTGGCCTGAGAGTACAGAGGAGGCTACAGTGTGGAAAGGGAACTGCACGTCCAGGAAGCCAAATCAGGAGCAGCTGGGATTACCTGGGGATGCCCACACCAGAGCTCCTCCCCTGGGCAAAACAGGCAAGTCCAGGCCTTTCAGGGGCAGGCGGTGAGACCCTGACCTCAACAAGAATCCACATAAACTCCTGCACCTCCCAAAACCACCAGAGTGCCAAAAGGGGGACCTAACAAAGTGGGAGCAAAATCAGAATGAAGGAAGACATTTGTGAATTATGATTTATTAGGAGGGGTCTGAGCCTGGCTGAGGGAGACCCATCTGTGAAGCTTTGGAGGGGTCAGAGCCCGATTGAGGGAGACCCCTAGAGAAAACAAGGAAACTGAATTGTGCTTCAAGGATGCCAGAGACCCTCTTGGGAGAACAGCAGAGCTGGGGAGGCGAGGCCAAGCCTGGGATGTTAACCTTTACTCATAGAAAACTGCATTAACAAGAAGGACGACACACACAGCCGGGCAGTTGGCAAGCAACCTGAGAAACCGGTGTGTATTAAAGAAAGTTTAATTATGTTCTGTTAGTCAAAGTGGTCCTGTCGAGGTCTGTAAAGAAGCCACGCACATTCGAAAGTCTTCGACACCCGAAAGTGGTCTGAGCCCGGCTGAGGGAGACCCAAAGTGTAATAAAGCTTGGGGAAGGGAGCCCCATTGTAAGTCTTCTATAACATTGTTTGAAGAGGTCTGAGCCCAACAGAGGGGGACCTAATATGAACTTTGTTTTGAGGTCCGAGCCCTGACTGAGGGAGATCGGCGTGAACTTTATGTTTTGAAACGGTCCGAGCCCGACTGAGAGAGGAAGACTGGTGTCAACCTTTTGTTGAACTATATATTGAAGCTGGAAAGAGGGACATCAGCATGAAAGGCCAGGCCGGGGCCTCAATCTATGTCATGAACTGCCTTTAATTTTGAAAAACCTGAGCCAAAGTGTGCCATCCTCTTTACAGGGACCGCCTTTGCCTGTGCTGTCCAACGTGGGGAGGAGAACTGACTCAGCCACATTGATTCTTTATAGTTTTGCACATTATTCCTTTTGCATACACATTTTTCCCACACACATTTTGTTACATTAGAGTAAGGGCTGGCATGAGGTTTTGTTAGAATAGGCCATATTGTTTTGACAGACTCCACAAGGACAGTGTTATTTATTATTTTATGGTCGAGCGTTCTCCCATCATAGACATAGGGCAATATAGGCATTCTTCCAAGCCCTTTTTTGAGAACAATAAAGGTTCTCCAAACATATCTTTTGTGTCTGTCTTGCTTTTGATACCATGCTTCCCTTACAGTGGGTAGGGTTTGAGTGGAAGGGTTGGAGATTTAAAGGTTTTGCAGCGTGCATGGATGGGTCATGAATAAGGGTATTACAACCTAGATTAGAAAATGCCATGAGGGAAATGCGTAGTAACTCCTTAAATGGAAGGATGGTGGTCAATTGGATAGACAACCGAGTTTGATATATACCAAATGTGGGAAGACACCTTGAATCTAAAACATGCAGTGGTAGGATAGCTAGCCTAGATTTGAACACAGTGGTCATTTGAGAAACACCTAGAATCGAAGCACTGCAGTAGTTGGTTAGAGAACCTGGAGCGGACAGGAGCCCCTCCTGCAGCTACACCTGCTGGCAGCCAAAGTGCCCTTCCATCAGCTACACTGCTACAGGCTGCCACCTACGATTGCGAGGCGCTCTACACGCAGCAAGACCTAGCCGTCCAGCTGCAACTACATCAGGCAACAGCTAATGTCAAATCACCAGATCATCGTGTAACCTCCTACAACATCGTACCTCAGTCCAACATCCTGAATCGGCCACACGACGTGTCGGACGTCGCCACTCAGAGGTGATTATCCTCCTTGCCTAAAGTATCTCTCCCTTCTTTGGAGAGGCCACAGTTCCCTTGACGTCATTCATTTCCTATGTCCAAAGCGTGCCTGCCTTAGAAATGGCCGCCGCTTGTACCGGAGTGAAAAAGGGGCTGTTGTCACATTGCTAGGCAGTGCCAGCCCTTTTCACCCACAAACACCACCGGCAGGCAGAAGCCGACCCGTTTGTGCTAAGGCCCAGTTTGAAAAGGCCCTGTTTAGCCCCTGTTGAGCTCATGGAAGCGCAGCGTGGCCAACCCACTTGGCTATAAAAGGTAACAAACTACCAAGTGAACGTTATTGACTACCACTATACTCATCATTATATGCTCCCACAGCCTCTTTAACTCTGACTAAATGTGCTTTACAGGAGCTGTGGCGATTGGCTCTCAGCTCATTACCTAACGGCAAGCATCAGGCAGGATTATCAGAACTCACCATATGTTTGTTCTTATAACTCTCGAATACCCTCCGAACTACACTTTCCATGGTCTTTGCCTCCCGCAATTGCAGATCTGCTGAGCGGCATTACTGTAAGTACATAGCTTGAGTGTATTTGTTACTCTGTTATTAGTGATCTACCTCTTTAGCAAATTTTAGATTAGCCTACTTGTTCCTTATGGTTGTTCATACTTCTAAACTACCCATTCTATCACCTGGTCGTAGGTGGCATTGACTACCCCACACCCTATGATTTATGCCTTTGGTTCTAGCCAACTGCAAATCTTTGAATGCGCCCCACAGTACTAGACTATTAATTTACGGTTTCCTACGCCTTACTGAACTAATCTACTGCAGTTTATTGAATGCGCATATGGGACTAGCCCACAAATCACTGTGTTCTTTGCCCTATGGGACTAGCCTACTGCAGCTCACTGAATGTGCATGTGGGACTAGCCTACCAATCACCGTATTTTTGCCCTATGGGACTAGCCTACTGCAGCTTAATGAATGTGCATGTGGGACTAGCCCACCAATCACTTTGTTCTTTGCCCTATGAGACTAGCCTACTGGACCTTACTGAATGTGCATAGGGGACTAGCCCACCAATCACTGTGTTCTTTGCCCTATGGGACTAGCCTACTGCAGCTTGCTGAATGTGCATATGGGACTAGCCCACCAATCACTGTGTTTTATGCCTTATTGAACTAGACTACAGCGCCTTACCGAATGTGATATGATATGATATGATATGATATGATTGTTTATTTATATAGCGCCTATACACAATGTGTTTCAAAGCGCTTCAAGGCAAGGGAGGGAACAAGGGAAAATACAATGACATTCTTACAGACCATGAACAGTAAGGATGTGAAATTAACTATCGTACTCGGCCTGATGACATTTCAGATAGTGCAAGAGCTAAGACATAGATAAGGAAGGGAGGGGTAGAGTGGGAAGGAAATGGAAACAGACAGGCGACTACCGTACTAGGCCTGACGACATTTCAGGTAGAGCCGGAGAAAATCAAAAGGTGAGGGAGAGGGGTGCAGAAAGGTAGGGGAGGAACAAAACAAGCGACTATCATACTAGGCCTGACGACATTTCAGATAGTGCTGGAGGGGCGGTGGGGAGGAAAAAAACCAATAAGGGGAGGGGGGAGGAGACAGACGAGGTTGCTATCATACTAGGTCCAGGGACAATACTGATAAAGTAAGTGCATAGAAGAAAGTAAGGGGAGGAGATAGGAAAAGGGAGAAGCGAAAGGAGGAGAGAACAGAGAGTTAGCAGTCAAAAGAGTGGAGAAGCATGAGGGGAGAGTGAATACAATTGCAGAAGTCAGTAGTAACACATAATGTTGCAAGCCAGGATACAAGATGAAGATGGGAACAGCATGATTCAGGGCCACCAGTACAAGATGCAAAGGAAGTTCAGCATGAGAGTTGAGAAAGGGTGATGCACCGTGAATGAATGAAGTCCATAAAATTCAAATCCAGCATTGGCCACAAGACGGGGATGGTAAAACCAGAATTTATCAGGACAGTCTCCTGCAGAAGTAGGCTTGAGGGGGGCGAGGGGGTAACATGGTAGAAGAATCAAGCAAAACAGGCAACACCTGTGTGCGAGAAAGGTGGGGGCACAAGGGAACATCACGAGGACCAGAGAGGGTGGGGATGGGAATGTGCCTATTGAGACTAGCCTACCAATCATTGTGATTTATGCCCCACCTGCCCAGCACATTATTATACACCTGCTCCACTACCTGCTCACTATACAGATGCTAATGTTTCTTACTGTTCACTGCTTCCTTATCTTATTGGTGAACCCACCCGCTCTGGGCTACATACTTGCATCGCACTACAACGCCCACCACTGTCCCACTTATACTGAAACTATTAAGTGTATTTCACTACCTCACCCTTACCACACAGCGCAAAATATGCCTGGGCATCCTTGGCCACCTTCACCTCTGACGCCTAAACCCTCGCACAACCCTCTACTTACCTCCTCTGATTTTGCATCAAACCAGTACCTCAACTCGCCAGCCCTCTGGCTACAGCATTTTGCTACTAAACCCACACCCAACCAACCATGCACTCTTCCTATCAGAAACTCTAGACTTGGGTGCAGATTTCAACATACACCTCGCCAAATGCGCAATCCTCACCAAAAAACGAAAGTCTCCCTACCATATACTCCTACTATACCACCAGACCCAATAGTTACCTCAAAAGCAATCAAGATCAAGGGTGTTCTCATCAATGCTAGGTCTCTCCCAGCCCACGCTCTCGACTTTGCTGATATTATTACCACCCATGACCTCGATTTCATCGCAATCACTGAGACATGGCACCCTGATTGGTCTCCAAGCTCAGAAAAAAAAACGGAAACAAACTCAGCGAGCGTGGCATCCTCGCCACCACCATCACTCTCCAGGAGTCTGCCCACGGTGAGTTTGCCCCCAGATGGCCCCACAACTACTTAAAACACTGTAAAAGTGTTTTTAAAATGGCTTTTTAGCGTGCTCGGTGCTCCAGTCCCATTCCTCCTTCCCCAGCCCAATCCCGCCTCCCAACCCTCCCCCGGCACCCTGATTGGTCTCCTAGCCCAGAAAAAAAACAGAAACAAACTCAGCGAGCGTGGCATCCTCGCCACCACCATCACTCTCCAGGAGGCTGCCCACGGTGAGTTTGCCCCCAGATGGCCCCACAACTACTTAAAACACTGTAAAAGTGTTTTTAAAATGGCTTTTTAGCGCGCTCGGCGCTCCAGTCCCCTTCCTACTTCCCCCCACTTTCCCCAGCTCAATCCCGCCTCCCAACCCTCCCCCGGCACCCTGATTGGTCTCCTAGCCCAGAAAAAAAACGGAAACAAACTCAGCGAGCGTGGCGTCCTCGCCACCACCATCACTCTCCAGGAGGCTGCCCACGATGAATTTGCCCCCAGATGTCCCCACAACTACTTAAAACACTGTAAAAGTGTTTTTTAAATGGCTTTGTAGCGCGCTTGGCGCTGCAGTCCCCTTCCTCCTTCACCCCTCCTTCCCCAGCCCAATCCCGCCTCCCAACCCTCCCCCGGCACCCTGATTGGTCTCCTAGCCCAGAAAAAAACGGAAACAAACTCAGCAAGCGTGGCTTCCTCGCCACCACCATCACTCTCCAGGAGGCTGCCCACGGTGAGTTTGCCCCCAGATGGCCCCACAACTACTTAAACACTGTAAAAGTGTTTTTAAAATGGCTTTTTAGCGCGCTCGGTGCTGCAGTCCCCTTCCTCCTTCTCCCCTCCTTCCCCAGCCCAATCCCGCCTCCCAACGCTCCCCCGGCACCCTGATTGGTCTCCTGGCCCAGAAAAAAAACTGAAACAAACTCAGCGAGCGTGGCATCCTCACCACCACCATCGCTCTCCAGGAGGCTGCCCACGGTGAGTTTGCCCCCAGATGGCCCCACAACTACTTAAAACACTGTAAAAGTGTTTTTAAAATGGCTTTTTAGCGCGCTCGGTGCTCCAGTCCCCTTCCTCCTTCCCCCCTCCTTCCCCAGCCCAATCCCGCCTCCCAACGCTCCCCCGGCACCCTGATTGGTCTCCTGGCCCAGAAAAAAAACTGAAACAAACTCAGCGAGCGTGGCATCCTCACCACCACCATCACTCTCCAGGAGGCTGCCCACGGTGAGTTTGCTCTCTGGCTATTTCCAACGTTGTGGTTAATACCTTGTCCCAGAATCTCCTGACAACTGGATATTCCCACGGCAGGTGCCAGAAGTCAGCGGGGGAGCTTCTGCACCGCTGACAGTCTGGCGAGACAGAGTTTTGGAAGCAGTGAAGTTTGCTCGGCGTGATGTACGTCTGATGAAGGAAATTATAATGGATCAGTTTCAGTCTCGAGTTCAGCGCAACCTTTTGGGTCTGCCTCTGAATGTAGGACCAATCAGCCTCATCTATAGTGCGGGCCAGGGAGCTTTCCCATCTCGCTTTAGGGGTTTGTGGTTGGACTATTGTGGCGAGTAATTCTTTATAGATGGGTGAGACTAGTTTACCTTCACCTCTTGCTTGAATAACCTGATGTAATAGCCGCCACATGGGTGGACGCGCCGGAAACATTGAGAACTGCTTTTTGAAGGCGCGATGAAGCCTGAAGTATACAAATATGTCCAGCACAGTGACTGAGCAGCGATTTGTTGAAGCGTCATAAAGCTACCGTCCACAAACCAATCGTCTATTGTTGTTATTTGGAATTTGGTCATTAGTTGGTGGTACACTGTTTCGGTGGTTATCGGCAGTCCTGGAATAAACTTTGCGGGCAGGAGCGGGGAGTATCTGCACGTTATGCCTTGTCTTTGAGCTATCTTTCTTCAGATCTCACATGTGATCAGCATTACGTTAATTGTTTTCGGCGGGGCTGGCTGATCCCAGAGGACCACCGCTCTCAGAAGATTGGGAGTGGCGAGGACCCTTTCTATCTGGACGTGCAGTCTGATAAATTGGGTCATAATAGTGTTCCAGATCCGGTAAGGCCAGACTTCCTTTTGCGATGGGTTGCATTAGCGTGGTGTATGCCACTCTCGCTGGCTTGCCCACTCAGATCAGGTCGAGGACGAGCGCCCGCAGCTGATGGAAGAAATGGTGTGGAAGGAGCAGAGGAATATTCACAAATAGATACAATCATTTTGAAAGGATCACCATTTTGACAAAGGATACCCACCCCAAGAGTGTTAACGGTAGGTGTTTCCACCGGGTAATCTCTGAAATCGATGCCACGACCCTGTCGTAGTTATTGCGGAGGACCTCGTCGCGATCTCTGGACAGGATGATTCCTAGGTACCTGACGTCATATTTATCCCATCGAAACTTGAAGTCATCAGTGAATTCTGCTGTGTTGGGAGTCAGTGGGAAAATGACTGATTTGCTGTTAGTTATTCTGAGGCCTGAAAAGGCACCCAACTTATGAACCTCACGCATTACTGGATTCAGATTGGTCTCTGGGTCGCTGAGGAGTAGGGCCACGTCGTCTGCATAAAGGGAAAGTATCAGTTTGTGCGGCACAATGGTGATCCCTCTGTCCATGAATTTGCTCCTAAGGTTGGCTGCCAGGGATTCCATAGCCAGGGCAAACAGTAGGGCCGACAGGGGGCAGCCCTGCCTGGTGCCTCTGCTCAGTATCATGGGGGCTGATTAAGTGGTCCCCAAGGTGATATAGGCCATGGGTTGCTGGTATAAGAGTGCTACCATCTTTATAAAGAAAGCGCCCAGGCCCATTTTGCGCAGGACAGCAAAAAGGAAAGGCCATTCAAACGAGTCGAATGCCTTTTTTGCGTCCAGTAGAACTCTGATGGCCTGCCTCGATGGGTCTAGAGCTTCCATGATGCCGGAGAGGCGCTGAATGCCAAAGGTTGTGTTCCGGCCCGTAATGAAGCCTGCCTGGTCAGCCAGCACCAGACTCGGCATCAAGGGCAATAGTCTGTTGGTCAGGAGTTTGGCCAGAATTTTGCATATTAATCAATGAGATTGGCCTGTAAGAAGCACAGTCCTCGGGAGGCTTTCCAGGCTTATGCAGAAGGATGAGATTGGCTTCTCTCAGTGTAGGGGGCAATTGCCCGACTGCTACTGCCTCATTGAAGACCGACAGGAGAAGAGGAACAAGTGAGGGTCCCATCGCCTTATAGAACTCGCCCGTGAGGCCATCCGGCCGTGAGGCCTTCGAACCTGGCAGCTCTTTTATCACATTTTGGATTTCTTCAGCAGTGATTTCTCTATTAAGGTGTTCTCTCGCCTCATCTGGGATCAAGTACAGCTCAGTATCTTCCAAGCATTCTCGGAGCGGCGCCGTGGTTCCTGTGGATCTGGCCTTATACAGCTCTTGATAGAAGTCTCTAAAGGCTTTGACAATTTCCTGTTCTGTGTATACCAGAGTGTCTTGTTGATTGCGGATGCAGTCAATGACTGGTTGCCTTCTGTCTGCCGCGGGAATTCTGACCAGGAGTGCCCCTGGCTTCTGACCCTCGACATACTGGCGAATCATATGGCGTCTCCACAGGTAGCGACTTTCTCGTTCTGCATTTTTGTTGAATTCATTCAGTTCGGTTTTAATAAGGGCCAGGGTCGATTGGTCTCCAGTGGCTTGAAGCGAAGTAGCACTTCAGGGTCTCCCAGAGGACACCATGGGATGGGGCAGACTCCAGGTTTGCTGACAGGAATAGTGATATTTCGTCTGACAATTCTTGGGTGAACACTGTGTCATGAAGCGTACCAGATTTGAAATGCCAAGAGGGAGTCCACTTACTGCCGTCCGCCGGGACAGCGTCCAGGAAAACAGGAGAGTGGTCTGATAGCGTTTGCCTCCAGATGTCTACCAGGTCGTAGGTGTCATAGATTTCTTTGATTTGGGAGGAGGCCTTGGACTGTTGACTGCTGAGAGCGTTTGATCTATCTAGTGCCGGATCGAGTACAGTATTGGGATCACCTCCCCATATAATCGTGGCGAGTCCTGAGTCTGCTAGGTTCTGCATTACCCAGTCGAAGGAATTGGTGCCGTCTACATTAGGGCCGTATGAGTTGACTAAAACAATGTCTGTCCCGGCCAGGACCCCCCGCACCAGCAGCGCTCTTCCTCCCTTGTCGCGAGACACTTTTATCATTTTAAAGGAGATGTTCTTGCTAACTAGGATTGCAACCCCTCTTGTGTATGATTAGTAGGAACAGTAGTAGCAGTGACATCCCCCGAGCAGGGACCACTGGTTTTCTGAGAAGCATGTTAGGTGGGTCTCCTGGATGAGGAAAATATCTAGTTTGTGGCATCTCAGATAGAGGAAGATCTTCCTGGTCTTCACAGGGGCATTAGCTCCTCTGATGTTCCAGGTAATTATCCTGAATGGGATGCCGGTGTAAGATATTTGCGGAGACGGTGTAGGACTAGTGTCAGGTAGTATCCGAGTGGGCGGGCACCCAAGTGACTGCAGCGACTGTAACTGGATGAATGGGCTGAGGTGGCCCTGCCTGTAGCCGAGGCAAACTTCTGAACATGATCCCCCACCTTCTCCCCTTCCCTCCCTGCTGGGCAACCCCCAACTTGCCCGATGATCCCCCCAACGTATTAACCTTAGTAAACATTAACAGTGCAGAGCGTGGGACGCTGGTGTGTTCCAAGGGCTGGTACCTCCATTAAAAGGATTCGTCTGCATGCTCTCATAGCGTGGATGATCCTTCCCAGAACTTGTGGCAGCCCGGGCAGCGCTTCCTCACGGAGGAACTCTCCCTCCTCTGTCCCGCCTCTGTGGTCTTGGTTGGTCGCGTAGGGGGCCGCAGCCAATGCCGTCCAGGAAGGAGTTGGCCTCTTCAGGAGAGGTGAAGAACTGGGTCTTTTTGGCATGGATAACATGTAATTTGGCAGGGAATAACATGGAGTATTGGATCTGATTCTTGCGTAGTCTGCATTTTACTCCCGCAAAAGCTCTTTGAGAGGCCTGCACAGCTTGAGAAAAATCTGGAAATATTTGCACCTTGTCACCATCATAATGCAGCTCGTTTTTCTCTCACCAACCTAAGGATGGTGTTGCGATCTCTGAAATTAAGGAGCTTTGCAACGATGGGCCGGGGAGGTGCTCCAGGGACCGGGCAGTTGGAAGGGACCCTGTGAGCCCGTTCCACCACGAACAGACGTGAGAACGACGCTTCTCCGAAGATTTCTGTACACATTGACTCCACAAAGTCCTCAGTCCTTCTGGGAGCTTGTTGTTCTCGTATGCCCACCACCCTTATGTTGTTGCGGCGGGCACGCCCTTCCAAGTCTTCATTCTTGTCAACTACACCTTTCATTTGTTTCTCAAGTGTGGCGACCCTGGTCAGCAAGGACAAGGTGTTATCATCGAGGTCTGAGACCCACTGTTCCACAGAGTCCAGCCTCTCGCCTTGTTTATCCATGCGGTGCTGTAGGAGGTCAACTTTAGATGAAAGAGTGTCTATTTTGGAGTCCAGATTCCCAATACCCGCCTGGAGATCAAGGAGGATTTCACGAATATCAAATGCTGGTGACTGCTGAGGTTCCTCAATTTGCTCCATTTCAGGAGGCCAAGGCGAAGTTTGCTGCGGTTGTTTTGGGGGTTTGACCACAGAGCCGGTTTCAAACATTAGTCTTTGTTGTGATTTATCCGTTTTGCCTATTTACGGGGGGGCAGGTGTGGCTGCTCGGACGTGCGGGGGACAGAACTTCACTAGGAAGTATGATTATGGTCGGTGGCTGTCACTCCGGTGGGGCTGATGACTTCACGGCGTATGTGTCCTTGAGCGGGGAAACGTGGCCGATCCTGACACACAGAGTTGGAGGGTATGCGGAGATCACTTTCTATTGGGCGCACATAGTGAGTGGGTGTATTGGCTACAGCACAGTTGAAGGTGACAGGTGGGTGCGTCGCTGGTGATCTTATCCCTCCCTGGCTGTTGGCTGAGGGTGCAGCACCCCAGTGTCCCGATCTTCAGAGGCCCACTCCACTGCCCCACTACTAGGTGCCCGAGGGTGGCGGGGGCGAGATCCCACGCCCCCCCAGGCAGCGACTGTGGAGGATTGATTCAGGCCCCACGGAGCGCCAGCCGACAGCACCGGCCAGCCGAGCCACGCGGGAGGCCCACTCAGTTTATGAATGAAGCACCTCTCTGTATACTTTGGCAGGGATGTTCAGGCAGGGACCCTGGGCTTCCTGAAGTGCGGTGGGTGTGGGACAATGTCAGGCGCCCCTCACACTTACTGGGGTGCAAGGGGTGCAAGGGGACTGATGATCCATTGGTCTTCAGCGGTGCGATGTTACGGTGCCTACCGCCGTACAGCAGGCGTCATGGGCCGTTGCACTGCACAAGTGGGAGGCAGTGGCGGCAGGGAGCGCGAGTCTCACCTTCACCTGAAGGACTGCAGGCCTGCCCAGGCCCAACGGCGTCTCCAGCTCCTCCCACGTCGCTCCATCACCACCGCTGACCCGCTCTCTTTCCTGGGCTCTGTGCAGCCCGGCCGGCGAGCTCCCCAGCAGGGCGGCCGCTTTCTTCTCAGGAGATGATTGTAGCCAGATGTTTAGGGACTCTCCTAGGACTGGCCGGGTCCAGATCTCCTCCACCCCTCAGGAGTGCAGGTCTTGGCCAGCCGGCACCACGCGGGTGTTGACCAGCGCTCTCCCGGTGATCCACCCGTCTTCCTCTTCTTCATGCATGCACCGCTGGATCCCGATGCGCCAGCGGCACTCGAAGTCGGCAAATCAACCTGCGAGCCGCAGCGCCACCCCAGCACCAGTCCGTGCTGGGCTCACTTACTCTTTGCCTGCCGCAACCACAACGCAGGCCCGGTCACAGGGGCCTGCCTGGGTGTCTGATCTTCCGTCACAGATGGTATAGAATGGGAGGCTGCAGTGGGAGTGTTATTTTCAAAGGATTTTGAATGGGGCCAGCACAGAGCTCTTAGTGAGCTGCCATCTTGGATGGCTCACTTCTTCTTTCATCTTTCTTGATATGATATGATATATGATATGATATGATAGGTTATTTATAACATGCTTAATACCCAGAGGTCTCTAAGCGCGGACCCGGGGATTGAACCTGTGTTGCTCCATGTCGTCTCGCTTCCAAGGCGAGCACGTTGCCACTGAGCTATCCTCCCGAGACATTCGTTTCGGGAGGATATACTCTGATATACTCCTTAGAACAATCGTCTGGCCTCAATCCTTTTTAGTCAGGTTTCTGCCAGGGGCAAGGTATGGACAATCTCCTCGGGTAAGTACTCAAAGATCTTGCCATGCTGGTCGATCAAGGTTGTGTAGGATCCCTGATATTGCTTGATCTATCTGCTGCTTTTGACATGGTCAACCACAACATTCTTCTTGCTTGCCTAGTGACAGCAGGCATCTTGTGAACCATCCTCGACTGGTTTTCCTCCTTTCTATCTGATCAAGACCAGTCATTCTCCCTACCACAATTTCTCTCTTATTCCCACTGACTGTCCTGTGGTGTTCCTCAAGCTCTGCCTTGTTCCCCATGCTTTTCAACATCTATGTCCAGCCACTGGTTGCTCTCATCCGCTCTCGCGGCTTCAGATGCTACGCCTATGCCGACGACACCCAGATTCTGGTCAGACTAGATCAGGACCAGACAGAGATGTCTGTCCAGCTGTGCGAGTGTCTGGTGGCTGTGAATAGCTGGATGGATAGCAACTTGCTAAAGTTGAATGGGGACAAAACGGAGATACTGGTGGTGGATTCCTCTTCTTCGACTACTCCTTGGGCTCCTTTTTGGCTGTCTGCTCTATGGGACTCTCCTGTCCCTGTGTCCACAGTGAAGAACCTGGGTGTCTAGCTTTCTTCATCCCTGTCATTGGCTGCTCAGGTGAGTGTGGTTTGTAAGATGGGCTTCTACTCCCTGAGGGTACTCTGGAAGATACTTCCCTTTCTTCTGGTTGCTCTTCACCCTAAGGTAGTGGCATCCCCGATTACTAGCCGCATTGACTACTGCAATGCTCTCTATCTGGCCCAGGCGAAGGGAATGGTTCAGAGGCTGCAGCGTCTGCAAAATATGGCAGCTAGGGTGGCTATGGGATCTCGCTATGGAGCACATATCAGTCCAGTTTTCTGCTCCCTCAATTGGTTGCCAGTGGATAAAATGGTTCATAGTTATTGCATCGACTGCCAAACCGTCGAATGCCATACCATTGAAAAAAATGCATCCAAAAAAAAGCATTGAATGCATTTTTTAAATGTTTTTATTTTTTAATGTGGGTTCCCGCAAACCCCTTTTATGTAACCGTTAAAACCTATTATAATTAAACTAAACAATTTACCATTTAAAAAAATGCATTCAATGCTTTTTTGTCAATGCTTTTTTTCAATGGTATGGCATTCGATGGTTTGGCAGTCGGTGCAATGATCACATACCGATAAAAGGATTACAATTAAAGCCCTTTGCCTGATACACCAGGCCTTCTATCTTCAAGGGGCTGAGTACCTGCGGGACACATTTCTGCTTTATAGTCCAAGCCGTCTGTTGCGATCTAGGACGGCCAATTTTGTGATCATCCCCAAATTTTGGCAGATGCGGGTTTCGGGTCTGCTTTCTCCATGGTGGCAGGAACTCTTTGGAATGATCTGCCAGTAGCTATTCGGTGCACGGGGAACCACCTTCATTTTCGTCGTCTCCTTAACAAACCTTTTTTGCCATCATAGGTGAAATGTGTAAATGAAGTCGACATTTACACGTGGTGGAATTTATTGAAATTGATTCCTATGGAATCTGCCTGCTTCTAGGAGGTGTTAAAATCATAAGGATTACAGAGGAATCAAATCATTTTGCACGCATGAAAATAACCTGGCGGTGGAAAGAATTTGTTTTTTGCACGAAGAGTAAGTAGTAAAGGGAGGCAGACACAGTAATCTGTTTCGTGCCTCCACTGAGCCTGTAAAAATGATGAAAATCCCTAAAACGTAAAAAGCAGTGTTAAACCTGGCGTATCCCATTTTCTTTTTTTTTTTTTTTAGGTTTTAATACCTGGTTTTGCGCTACAGGGGATTTGCAAATTAACCCCATATTGTAACAGTACAATTTTTAGACATTGTTGGCAACTCTGAATCCAAGCACACCTTCCCCCGGTGTGACAAAAATAGCACAGCAGGCACCCCCACAACAAACCAATCCACTTTTCATCTCCTTTTCACGGGTTATACTCACTTCGTCAGGGTTTTAAAAACATGATCAGACGTGTGACTTTAGAAATTGCTTTTATCCTAAACAGCTTGAATGTTTGAGATTCCTCAGATTCACAAAACTCTGTGGTGGAACAGCTCCAGTTACACGTCAAAGCCAACAAGAGACTGGTTGCTGTAAACGATGACATCCCGACCTCTGAGATGAAGGAAGAACCTGTTGAACGGGTGTCCTTGACAGGTCTGCTGTGGTTGACGCTTTGGAGCCGGAATTCCTGCGAAAGAGCCTTCACTGCGTGGCTGGGCTAGAAAAAGGCGCCCTGAGATGGTCGTGTTCATCAACACACCCTAAGCAACACAGAGGGAAAATCATGTTAGCGTCTGCTGCGATCAACAGGGCACAGCATGGCTACCATCCATGCAACTGCTGGCACTTATCATCCATGCCACCTGAGTCTTGGTCCAGCAACATGCAGGTGACAAGCAGACGGTGTAGGGTCTGCAAACACCAGATTGCCTCACATTTGAGAATGCTGCAGTGGTGGCTATGACACAAACGAGGCCATGAAAGGTCACTTTATTTCAAGGCAGGATCGTTAGCCATATTAACATCCTTGGCATTTTTCCTTAAAGCCTATGAATTCCAGGTCTATCTTCTAATACATAATGATGTGCACCCTTGTACAATCGCAGCGGCAATGTGCACTGCCTCCTCCTTTTATTTCCCTGTTGATCTATCCCGGCCTTGTTCTTTCTTCCCAGTAGCTGGTCCTTTCTACACATTTGCTCTGAGACTTTTTCCTTCCTTTCCTCTTTCTTCTGCGACCCATCTGCTCGCTCTAGGACCAGGTACCGCAACTTCTCCCAGTTTAGCCGGCAATTAATCCCAAACTCGTTTTAACATTTCATATATTCAACAACTTTCATCATTTGTTCCCAACCCAACATTTACAACTACCAACAGAGCTGCGCACTTACACAATTCCATTGCCAATTTACCAAGCACTGATCAAAAACCTGCGCCTTCATGAAAACATACCACCCTGCCAACCCCCCTCCCCCCGTTCCACCACACTTCCTTTTCTGCCAGTCTAAGCCAGCCATTGCTCTCCAATTGCTGCTGGCAAACAGGAGGAAGACGCTCCCATTCGGCATTCTAATACATGGCGCACCGGCTCCTCAACCAATGACAATTATTATCATTATAATTGTTTTTTTTTATAAAACGCTTAATACCGAAACTGTGTTGCTCTGCGTCGTCTTGCCACTGAGATATACTACCTGTGCCCAGGAGAGCCCAGGAGAGCCTGCATCTTACGGGTGATTCAATTCACCCACATCCTTATCCAACAGCCTTGTGGGCAGTGACAGAGGCCTTTCCACACATCCGGTCCTTTTTGTTTGTTTGCAAATTGATGATCAGATCACTTATTAAAACGTGTGTATGCTGTATTTGGCAGCACACACAAGGATTATGATCCTTGAAAAGATACAGCCAGAGAAATAAACAGGACTCCTTTCTCGCTGTCTGCCCATCCCAGGTGGAATTGGGGTCCTTTCTCTCCCCCATCGCTCTCTCTACGTGCAGTGGCCCCCATGCATCCAACCCATCTCCCTGGTTTTCAATGGCTACATGGCCCCCCTGGCCCGTATGATAGCCACCTTCACCACCAACTTTCAGTGCTACACGGATGACACGCAGCTCTCCTTCAGGCTACCCTCGGCCTCTTCCTCTTCCTCACTCATACCTGACTGTCCACAATTCAGTCGTGGTGTGCTGCAAACAACCTCTGCCTCAATGCCAATAAGACAGATTGTCCTCATCGGGACTCCTGCTCCCGCCTTTCATCTTTCTCTCTGGCCCGCCTCCCTTGGCCTTGCGTCACCACCTGCCAATGAGGCAAAACATCTGGGGGGCATCTTTGACTCCATTCTCTCCTTCTCGTCTCACATCGCGGACATCTCTAAAAAGTCCCACTACCAACTGCACCTTCTCAGAGGTATTCTACCTTTCCTCACTTTCCCCCAGAGGCTCACTGTCTCCTGAGCCCTGGCCCCTTTCTAGGCTAGACTAATGCAACAGCAACTTTAACCTTCCCTCTTCTACCCTCCATCCTCTTCAATTCACCCAGAACAGAACCGCAAGACTTGTCCGTGGCCTCAAGCCCAAGGACCTCATCTCTCTGGCGCTGAACTCCCTTAACTGGCTTCCTGTGGCTGCAAGGATTAAGTTTAAGACCATTTGAATTGTCCACAAAGCTTTCTGGGGCCTGGGCCCACTCTATCTGCAACACTCTCTTCCTAAATACTCTCCTTCCCTAACCTTCTGCTCGTCCTCATCCAACTCTCTGCGGGTGAGCCGCTTCTCCAAGCAGAGACTTGGGGGGAGATCTTTATCCACTGCAGGTGCCTCCCTCTGGAACAGCCTCCCTGCCTCTCTGCGTCTTGAGCCGGATCTCCTGAAGTTCCGGAAACATCAAGACTTTCCTCTTTGCCTCTGCCTTCTCTCTCCCTCTTCCCTGCTAACCACCTCTTTCTGCTCTGTCACACTCTCTCCTCTACTTCTGCTCAGTTTTGCTGACTGGCTACTTGGTATACCTTCAGAGCTTCACAGGTTCAAAGCTCTCCTCGTCAGTCTTCTGCAATTGCCCCATGCCTTGCATTTTCCGCAGCACTACTGCACTTAGGTGACTACCCTTCAGAGTGGCATCGCTCTGCAATTAACCCATGTTCTGACGGGATTGGGCACACTTGGCCCCTATTGCCCCCCCTCACACTTCCTTTTCTGTATACCCGCATGATCTGAATGTACCATGCCTAGTAAGATGGCTTGTCTTGTCTTCCTTATGTCTTCCCCTCGCATGCATGGTTGCACTTTGAAACACTTGTGTATAAGTACATAATAAATAAGCAATCAATAAATTTAAGAACTGCTGGAGAAAAACAAGCTGAAATTGCCCAAAAGTAAACTGTCATCATAGTGAAGGTATGTAGACTTCTCAGGATTACAGGGAACCCATCCTACATTGTGCTGCCTTTGCAAATAAGGAAGAGAGAATACATTTTTGGATTTATGAAACAAAATTAAATTGGCATGCTTGTGCATCATCCTCAACACTGAAGAGTAATAGATGGAGAAGATTTGAATAAATGATAACCACTAGGCCTCCATTTCATTATTTTTCACTAAGACATGTGTATATATGTAAAGGTAACTTGTTCATGTGCAAAGGTAAACTGATTAAATATAAATAGTTTTGTAGTTATGTAATGGAATCTGTGTTATATCAGATTCTGGATTGCCGATTATGGTTCCAGGACTCACCTGGAACTTCTGAAGTTAGAGAATGTTGAGTATTAAAAAGAGAGGCTGTAGAAGAGGGACTACCCATAACATTCGAAAGACGCAAGAAAATATTCAAGGCAGGGGAGCCCGAGCGATTCCATTACGCTCAGCTACGGCATTGGATCTCTCATAAAACGGTCAGGGAAAAGGGGGCCAGAGTCCTAACAGCCCTTATCCTTACAGTCAGCAACCACAAGGGGTAGAATCTCAGCGCTTTACCGCCTTCTAGGCAGAACAGACCCTGATAAAAAAAAAAAATATATGCTTGACTGGGAGAGGCACCTGGGTCGAACAGTTGACATAACAGAATGGGGTAAGATCTGGTCCAGGCTACACAAAAGTTTGCAGTGCATCACGAACAGGGAATGAGGGTACAAGCTCTGCTACAGGTACTATATCACCCCAGACCAATTAAATAAAGCAAACCCTGAGATACCACCAAACTGTTGGAGAGGTTGCGCAGCCAGTGGTATCCTGTACCACCTAGTCTGGTCTTGCCCAAAAGCAGTGGAATACTGGAGGGAGGTGACGACCCATATTAGAGCAATCCCCGGGCTGGCGATTCCATGGGATCCTGGGATTAAACTGCTGGGAGAAACAGGGGAGGGGGCCTTTCCACTCTCGGGGCGGCTGTCTCGTTTATGCACCCACCTCTTGTTAGCTTCAAAAGTTGCAATGTCACGACTCTGGAAAGACAAGGACGGCCCCTCGACCCCGCTATGGTGGTCAAAGTGCTGGGAAATAGTAGTGGCAGAAAAGGAGTTGGCGATCCACTCTGGTAACCTGAATAATTTCCTGAACATGTGGGCGCCCTTCATGGACTATGCAGGAAGGTTTCCAACCCTCGCCAGGAGGGCTCCACTAACGCAATGGTTACAGGGCGGAAAGGACTGAGCGCCCATGGAGTGAGACGGGACAACCCCAGGCCCTGCGCGCCCCCCTCGTGAAATCATGCAGAACAACTGCACCAATAACTCTCCCACTGGGATAACCTTGTTCTTTGCTCTGTCCAAACGTATGTATTGCTGGAAAATGCTTTGTTGATGCCGATGTTTATTGAAATCTGAATATTCTAATAAAATGTTTATCCGAAAAAGAAAAAGAGAGGCTGTTGGAATCGGCCACCAGGGGGCGCACGGATGAACTTCCCTGCCTGTTGCGCTGCCCGTAGTGACGGGCTTACACGGCGGCGTGACGTAGCACGCCGCCGCCAAAGGTATAAATAAAGGGGCGTTCCCGGCCGCGAGCAGAGCGACCGGGAAGCCCGTACCGAAAGGCTGTGTGTGTGTCCTTTCAGGTGGGGGGCTTACGGGAACCCAGCGGGGGGCTCAGGACTGCCCCCCAACAGTGGCGACGAGCGAGTGCGGAATGCCCGGGCCCGGCGGTGCAGGCTTCCGAATTTTTCTGCATACACGGAGCGCCTGGATGCTCCGTTTTACGCCGTGGCTGCGGCTCGTACACGCGGCTGACGGCCATTTTGTCTGACAGGCCGCGGATGTTCTCCGAGCTCCGGTTTGGAGGGGGAAGTGAATCCGGGCCTACTTTTCGGCAAATCTGCTTGCAGGCAGCTTGATCTGTACACCCATGTTCGGATTGTGGATTTTTATGTAGTTTTGGTGCAACTACGTCGTGTGAAAGCCAGGAGAAGGGTTAATATGTCCGGACCTGCTTAGCCTACTCCATGCTCATGGCTTAATTTTTAGGACACCTATACATTGGTGGATGCTAGCGGATGGAGACAGCAGTTTTTCTTCATCCCCTTCATCATCAAGTCACTGTGGTATCTTCTTCATCCTCTTCATCATCGGAGAAGGCTGTGATTGAGAGCTATTCACGCCTGCATGCTGTGTTCTTGGTCCTTGGAGCTGGTACCCGTCCCAGGTGAGCTGTCAGGCTCGTGGTGTGTACCTGGTATCGGATTTGACTGTTAAATGCACTCACACTGTGGGTGGTGAAGGGTGGCTGAGTTGCGGCCTCCAGTACATATTGTGGGGCTGCCTGTGCGCTCAGACCTATGCTTGACTCTGAAGACTCGGATGACGGGGCAGGGGCTGCGCCGATTCCTCAACAGCCTGGGCTGCCTCCATTAATTCCAATGCAACAGCTGGGACCGGCTCCACAGTTGCCCCTGCAAGGACCTCCCGCAGTGTTGCCAGCTGCCCAACCTGGAATCCCCATCATGGCTGAGGCGAGAGCACCTGCGGCCCACGCTGCTCTGCAGCCCATTCCGGAGTTTGATGCATCGGGGCCACCGTCGAGCATGGGCCCCCGGTGGAGGAGATGGGTGAGTCGCCTTGACATGTATTTCAGGGCCTCTCGGGTGACGGACGATGACAGCAGAGTGGCCACCATGCTGTATTCCGCAGGGCCTGCGGTCCAGGAGATGTTTGAATCCCTCACACCTGCTAATGCCTCCTATGATGCGGCCAAGGCGGCACTCCTTGCACATTTCCTCCCCCTGGCTAATGTGGACTATGAGAGATTTGTCATGCTGTCCGCCAAACAGAAGGATGACGAGACACTGGACACCTTCTATGGTCGTTTGCGCCGCCTCTCCCTAGGATGTGCGTGGATGGACGCAGAAGACATGATGCGCACGATGTTAATCCAGGCATGCTCCTCCGGCAAACTCAGGAGGCAGGTCCTCAGAGAGCCAGGCATCACTCTGCCACGCATACTGGAGCTCGGCCGGTGCCATGAGGTGGCGGAGGCTCGGGCCAATAAGATTGAGGCAGGATCCCGCTCAGTTAGATCGGAGGTGTGCGTTGTGTGGCGAGGTGGCAGAGGCATGAGACGTCCTGGTGGTGGACCCCGGGACAGGGCAGGCAGAGCCACAGAGTCGTGCCAGAAGTGCGGGTACGACCTTCCTCACCCGACAGAATGTCCGGCGGTGGGAAAGACCTGCGGCAGATGTGGATTGGCCGATCACTTTTCAAGGGTATGCCGTGCAGCCCTGCCTGTGATGGTGCCGAGAGGCCAGCCACGGACGTGGATTCCACGCCAGAACCCGCCGCCAAATGTGGCCCAGGTGGATCAGGGAGAAGGGGATCCCCAGGTGGAGGGTGCCGAGGAGGAGGACGAGGAGAACATCTTCTTCGTCTCGAGTGTGGAAATTCTGAAAAGGAAGAGCCGGAGACAGCCCAGATGTGTGGTGGAGGTTAACCACTCCCCAGTCCCGGTGCTCGTGGATACGGGGGCCTCCGTAAATGTAATGGCCAGAGGACATTATGACACGCTTGATCCCCTCCCGGGTCTGGACACACCGAAGGCTCGCATCTTTGCGTTTGGAGGGCTGGAACCGATACCACTGGATGGTGCCTTTGTAGCCTGTGTTGAACATGACGGCTCACAGATCAAGGCTCGCTTCTATGTGACTCCTGTGAGTGACAACACCCTGCTCAGCTGTGCCGCTGCCGAGGCCCTGGGGATTGTCAGTTTCGCCTATTCAGTCTATTTGGAAGACATCAATGATCTCCTGGACAAGTACGCAGCACTCTTCAGTGGGATCGGGAAGATGACCGGCGAACCGGTTCGGCTTCACATTGATGAGTCGGTCCAACCGATTGCCGTGAAACATCGCAGGGTAGCGTTTCATCTGAGAGAGCAAGTGGACAAGGAGCTGGACAGTTTGGTAAACCTGGACATTATCGAAAAGGTGGAGGGCCCGACCCCCTGGGTGTCTCCGATCGTGGTGGCCAGAAAACCTAAGCAGCCTGATTCAGTCTGCATCTGTGTCGATATGAGGCTCCCTAACAAGGCAATAAAGAGGGAGCGGCATCTCACGCCCACGATCGACGACATAATTGCGGAAGTACAAGGGGCTCGGTTCTTCTCGAAATTGGATCTCCGAGCAGGCTACCACCAGGTCGTTCTTCACCCTGAGTCCAGGTACATAACAACGTTTACCACCCACCGGGGGTTGTACCGATACAAGAGGTTGAGCTTTGGAGTGTCATCTGCCGCCGAGGTGTTCCAGAACATCATCAGGGGCGCCCTGGCAGATCTCGAGGGCGTCCTCAACATCAGCGATGACATTCTGGTGTTCGCAAAGACAGAGGTAGCCCACATGAGGAGGCTTGTTAAGACCCTGGAACGACTCCAATCACTGGGTACCCTGCATAAGGAAAAATGTGAGTTCATGCGCACCTCCATTGAATTCTTCGGTTTCATGTTCAAGGAGGGAGGGGTATCGCCGGATCCAAGAAAGGTCCAGGACATCAAATCGGCACAGCCTCCCGAGTCGGTGTCAGATGTGAGGAGTTTTCTGGGGATGGTGACCTACTGTGGACGTTTCATCCAAAACCTCGCCTCGAGGTCGGAACCACTGCGGGCCCTGACGAAGAAGGAGTCAGCGTGGCACTGGGGCCCACTTGAGCAGGCCGCTTTCGAGGACATCAAAGCTGCCCTCACGACGGAAGACACCATGGCATTCTTCGACCCAGCCCTGGAGTCGGAGATCGTTGTTGATGCCAGTCCTTTTGGCCTGGGCGCCGTGCTGACTCAGGTGGACCGCAACGGGGGAGTTCGGCCAGTGGCATATGCCAGCAAGGCACTATCAGAGACTGAGCAGAGGTACTCCCAGATCGAGCGGGAGGCCCTGGCGGTGCTGTGGGGCTGCAGACATTTTCGACTCTATGTCTTGGGTCGTCCGGTGACGGTGGTAACCGATCACAAGCCGTTGCTTCCAATCCTGGTGGGGTCATCGTCAAAGCCACCGGCAAGGATTGAGAGGTGGATGCTCGCCCTCCTTGAGTATTCTGTCACCCTGGTGTACCGGCCTGGGGCCAACAATGCGGCGGACTACCTGTCCCGCCACCTGGGGGTGTGCGGGGGAGAGGGGCACGACGTCTGTGAAGAAGAGGCTGACAGCCATGTAAAGATGGTGGTGGAGGCGGCCACACCAAACGCGATGCCGCTGGTGGAGCTGGAGGCCGCGGCGGCCCAGGACGAATGCTTTCAAGTACTGAGGCAATCGATGCAACACGGCTCCTGGAAGTCCGTCCTCGAGGCTGTGGCTGGGCGGACACATGAGGCCAAAACGACGCTTGAGCAGCTGTGGAAAGTGAAGGACGAGTTGTCGTTTTCGGAGTCGGGCCTGCTGCTCCGCGGTGACCGGATTGTCGTCCCCCTGTCAAAAGTGAGGGAGGTCATCACGCTGGCACACCATGGACACCAAGGCGCGGCCAAGACCAAGGCGCGACTCCGGTTGAAGGTCTGGTTTCCCGAACTAGAAAAGAAGGTTGATGACTTTGTAGCGGCATGCGTGTGGTGTCAGGCAGCCTCTCCTCTGCAACGGGAGCCAGCAATAGAAGTGATGCCCCGAGGCACCCGGCCCTGGGAGGTCGTCCACGCGGATTTTGGATCGACATCGGTGGGCACCCACTTCCTGGTGATTGTCGACGAGTACTCTAGATACCCAGAGGTGGAGTTCGTCGAATCCGTGGCGTTTGAGCATGTGGTGGTGGGGGTGGAGAAGATCTTTGCAGCCCACGGTTTTCCCCACACCCTGTGCTCAGACAATGGGGCTCCTTTCCAAAGTGAGCGGTTCTCCGAGCTAATGGAGAGCTGCGGGGTGCAGCACAGAAAGGTGTCACCGCTGTAGCCCCGAGCCAATGGCGATGCGGAGAGACTCATGCAGACTCTTAATAAGACATTCCGGATCGCCCCGGGACAGGGTCAACCCCTACAACGGGCCCTGTACCAATTCCTGCGGGGTGTATCGAACCACCCCGCATGCCTCGACTGGAGTGGCTCCTGCAGAAGCGCTGTTCAAGAGATGTCCCCGAGGTCTGCTCCCTGAGGTTGGGGAGAAGGAACCGGGAGTGATTGATAACCAGCGGGTTGCAACGGAAAGGCGAGTGAGAATTGACCAAGAAAACCTGCGACGGGGTCTCCGGCCTCAACGGCTTGAGCCGGGAGACGAAGTTCTAGTCCGCAACCGACACCCCCATGGGAAACTCTCACTCCCCTATGAACCCGAGCCTTTGGATGTCGTGGCTGTCAAGGGATCCATGGTGACGGCCTCGGATGGGCGATCTGCCGTCACCCGGAATGTGAGTTTCTTCAAGAAACTGGGTGATCCCCGGACTGAAACTCTGCCTGAACCTGACCCACCAGAGGACCCCGACGCTGAAGACTTCCGGGACGAGATCCCGGACTCCCCAATCCGGGGAGCCGCAGCTGAAGGACACCACGGGCCGGAGGTAGGCAGGAGGTCCCCCCAGAGGGCTGGGCGAGGGAAACCTGCTTACCTCAGCGAGTGTGTTCTTGGACACTTAGCATGTAAACTGTGATGAAGGGATCCGGGTGGTTGACAATAAAGGGGTGTTGGGTGTGTAGTGTTGGTTAATAGTATAGCTGTGTGTTAAAAGTTATGATCATTAAACGTGCCGTTGTTGTGGTTCCTCCCGAAAAAGGAGGAGTGTGGCGCTGCCCGTAGTGACGGGCTTACGCGGCGGCGTGACGTAGCACGCCGCCGCCAAAGGTATAAATAAAGGGACGTTCCAGGCCGCGGGCAGAGCGACCGGGAAGCCTGAACCGAAAGGCTGTGTGTGTGTGTCCTTTCAGGTGGTGGGGCTTACGGGAACGCAGCGGGGGGGCTCAGGACCGTCCCCCAACACTGCCGTCTGAGCTCCGTATATCATGGCCCTACAGGCGACCTGAGCCCACGTTTGTAGACCCCCTCCAGAAAAACCCAGTGAAATCGCCTGAAGAAGGTACCCCCCTAAGGGAGCGAAAGTCTGATCGAAATCGGTGAAGATTTTGCTGGGAAATGTGACGTTGAAGACCACCTCCCTCCCCCGGCTGGAAACAGCATGTTGCAGCGAAAGTGACAGTCGGGCTGCACCATGTAAGCCCGAAACGAGCTGTTGCGCAGACAGATATAGCGGAGGACAGTGAAGTCACTGGGACCACCAGAGAGTTACACTGGGGTAGACCATCACCCTGCCGGGAACGCGGACTTCGAGCTCCGACACAGATGCCCCCATCCATGAAGAAGCGCTGTGCACTGCTGTGGCTTGAAGAGGTGAAGGAGATGTACCATCTGACTCCAGCGACTGCCGGAGAACCCTGCAGAGGCTTGTGCCCGGGGTGCTGCAGTTTTGGGCCCAGTCCAACACGAGGATGCCGCACAGAGGAGGGGTGACCTGATCATTTCGGATACCTTTTTTTTTTACTACTACGCCTGAATACGGTTGAGTCCCGGACGGGGTTGATAGCAGGCACTCCATACTGCCGGACCCCAGGCAACAAATGGATTCCCTGAGGAAACGGGCCAACGCAATTAGGCGTAACTCATAGGTGCAGCCCATAAAAACGAACGCGGGTTCTGCACCATCCTAGTGAAGTCGGGCCCCAAAGTTGCACAAGAGAAGGGGAGAGTGGAACTGAACCTTGAGTAGAAAAGCAAGTTCCCTGGCGAGAACCCTTTATTGAAGCACAAATCACTCCGTACACAAACCTACAGATCCCAACTCTTGACACAAAGGGAAAGGACTCTTCTCCCTATCATTCATTAGTAAGCTCAAACCTCAACCAAGGAGCTTGTCTTTAAGTCCATGGACGCAAAATCGAAACTAGCAGAGTTTGCATTCTCCCCGCTGCCCTCTCCACTCGAGGTCCCCCAAGACATAACCATGGCCACCTCAGGAACCGAAGCAGCAGCTACCAAAGGAGATATGGCAGCCTTATTAAATGAGATTAAGAACTTGGGAGCCAATATAGGGGGGAAAATCGACAAGATCACACAACAAATGGACAAGATGGAAGAGAGAATTGATGGAGTTGAAAATAACCAAGCCTCTCCGAGTACTCTCGAAACTCAAATGGACCACAGAATTGTGGAATGAGAACACAGAGAAGAAGAATTTCGTCTAAAAATTGATAATTTAGAGAATTGTGAGAGACGGAACAATCTGCGCTTCTTCGGCATCCCGGAACAAGATGGGGAGTCGGAAAGCGACCTCAAGAAAACGCTCCATGACATAATGAAACTTTTATTTCAGGACGATGTGATAGATGAGCCAAAAACAGAGAGAATACCTAAAGTGGGAGGACCATCAGGCGGACCAAGATTGTTCCTAGCCCGCTTCCATTACTACCAAGACAGGGCTAGAATCCACGACAGGGCCAAATGCAGTGGCCCGGTTGCTGTTGGAGAGGCACGGATCACGATCTTTCAAGACTTATCCTCCCTGACCCTCGCCCTGAGGCAGATGTGCCTCCCTCTCACGAAATGTTTGAAAGATCCGCTATAGACGGGGCTACCCTTTCTCCCTCTCGTTTGAGAATGAAGGCAAAAAAGAACGGCTGTGGTCCGAGAGGGACATCAAGAACTATATATCAGAATTACTGGACAACCATAACAAGGGGAGTGAACAGAGAGAGGAAGGACAAAGTGGAAGACAGTGGCGCATCCAAGGTCCAAGGAGAAAGCGTGTAAACGCCTCACCGGAGGAGGAGGGCTGATAATTCCTGACACTGTATGCAAGTTTCCTTTGCGATTTATTGGTTTTCCCCATTTTTGTGGGCTTGTTCGTCTTGCGTTTGGCCTTATTCACTGTAGGGAAACTTCAGGTCTAGAGGAGGCCTGAGGAGGTTCGCTAGCCGCGGGGCTCGTCCGTGCGTGACTGAGGCTGCGGGGTGGGGAGGATTGCCGGCTCAGTTCACAACACGATTGTCACTTCTTGGTGGCCGGGGGGGAGAGTGGCTGCTGGTGCAGAGAGTCTTAGTTGGCGGGTCTTGGCACTGCACAAGGCTGCAGTATCAGTGGTGGGGGACACTGGGCCGGCTTGGAGTCCGTGGGAGTAGGTGGCGCTGTGTGGTTGAGTACCTGTGCGTCGGTTCAGGTGCGCTTTGTTTAGGGGTGTCCCTCGCTTGGGCTGGGGTCAGCGACTGGGGCTGCCTGGGAGACCGCTCCCGTTGGATCCATCGCTGTGTGCTATTCAGCAGAGTTTCTCTGGGGCCCAGGGGTCGGGGCCCACCGCTTGATGACCCTGTTGTTGGCTTCCGTGGCAGTGGGGGCCTCTCTGTGGATTCTGAGGATTGCCTCTTGTCGCTGCCCTGCACTCACAGTGGTGGTCCACCCTCTGGCGATGACTGCCGTTAGCCCCCCACCGTGGACTTTAGTGGCCACCAGGTGATTCCAAGCGGGGGGTATGGGGGCCCAGGTCTCTCTCACCTTGTGGTGTGTGCGTTGTCTGTTCTGGGTTATTGGCCCCAACTGGTGATCAGCTTCTCTCCCGGGCCTCCCTGCTCGCGTCCTCTCTCTGCTTGTCTGGGGCCCGGGGCTGGTGCGGCTCCAGCCACCCGTGCAGCTGCCCACGTCTCGTTTCTGCCCTTCCTCACTTCTCGCTGCAAATCCTGGCTGGACGAGCCCCCACCAGGGGTCGGGCGCAATGGGTGCGAGTCCGTCTCCAGGGCTTGCCACTCCCCTCAGATCGAACCTGCATTGGATCGCGCCCCGGAAAGCACCAGGGCGTACCCCGCTGTGCGGTCCTGCCCAACCGCGGCCACAATCACAGAGCGCCGCTTCACACCCCCCGCCAATCCACGCCCGGGCTGGGCGCCGCTGCTGGTTATCCATCACTGGGCGCAAAGGAGGACCGGCTCACCCGCACGTAGGAGGGCAGGGTGACCGGCACTAGCTGGAATGGCAGGACCCCTGGGAAGGCTTGGGGTCTTTATTGGGGCAAGTTTCCTCGTTGCTGGCTGCATGGGGAGGCGCGTGGGGGCAAATTTTATATGGATTTAGCATGGAATCAATGAAATGTCAGGATTCATTAAAGGTGATACGTCAGAGCTCGCTAGGGAGCCGCCATCTTGGTTGGCTCTCTCATTCCTGACACTGTAACGTGTTTCCCAAATGTCACATACCACTTGACCTTAAAGGGGCCTTAGTACTCAGAAACACACACTGTTATTATGGGGATGCTCGTAGCTGCTATACAGCTTAGGCCTCCTCCGAGAGCACCTGTCCCATAACCACCTGGCCTATGCTCCTCGGATAACAAAGGAAAGATGTCTGGTTGATGATGACTGATTCTGACCCTCCCTACCCTGTTGTCGACAGGCTTGGGCACAGGTACGAATTTACCACAGTGGGCATCCCTCGATGGGAAAGAAGAGCAGGTCAATGTGGCTGAACTTGAATGGGAAACGCATGTTCATTGCATAGTATTATTGTTGGCATTTTGGGAGGGGGGATGGGAACCGGGGGCTCAAACATTATTGAGATTTTCTTGTGCAGAGGGCCGTGAGGTAACAGCTTCCGCCAGTGGTCCGGCACTAACCCAGTGAACTCAACTGGGTTTGATCGGACGCCAACAGGGGAGCGAGGGAGGGAGGGAGGGGGAGGAGGGAATGGGGGTGGAGGGGCAAGGGGGAGGGTAAAAGGGTAGGAACAGAATTCCTGTTATGTGACAAAATGGTGTGGGTACTGATTTTGCATTGTATGCTTGGTTGCCGACTGCCGTCGAGAGGTCACTGTCACGATGCCCGCTCCCGGGGAGCCGGCTCAGGCCCTGCGTCCCCGAAAGCGGACATCAAGTCCCCGGGGAAGGTCCCAGCAACCCCTTATAGGGGCCCTTTGGACAGCGTCCTGGCGCCTATGGCGCCAGGCTCATTATGAAAGTGTTTGGGTGCACTTACCTGATGCAGACCATGCTGCAGAACCCGAGCCTCCTTGAAGCCTGAAAGGAACTACTTTACCTGTGGGACTCATTTACCACCCGGGCGTAGTCGGGGAAGGATACATACCTGATTGGAGGAAGGACACATTCTAGGAACTTCTTCCAAGGCTATTTAAACCACACCCGATCAGCCACACGTGCTTCGTGTTGTTCTGCATCTAGCAGCTGGACGCTCACTGTGTCTGCTCCTGCATCTTGACTTCTGCTACACCTGCCAGCATCCTGAATCACCTGCAAAGGAAGGGAACAAGAGAACAGAAGAAGGAAAAGGCCACACCTGCTAAATCTGCATCCCAGAGACATTTCGCCGACAATCCTGAAAAGGAAGACATTTATTTTTAAAAGCACATCGCATCGATCGCTGCAGCGCCGCATTCTACTCACCTTTACAGGGCGCCTCCATGTTCTGCAGCGACCATCCGGATTCGCAGTCGCGCCCCCGCGCCTAGGGAGAAAAAGACAAGAACAAAGGTGAGAGAAAGAAGGGAAAAGGGAAGCTAAAACTCCATGTCAAGACTTACCTGTTGGGTCATTCCCTTTTCATTTCGGGTCCGCGCCGCATCCAGGCATTTTCGGACCCCGGCCCCTAAGGGGAAAAGACATCAGCGTTAATGAGTGAATGAAAAGACATTACCAAAACACTCATTAAAGATTTACCTGATTTCCACAAGGATTTCACCGCTCACCTCGGGTCGGTGCCTTTTCCCCGGCATTCCGTACCCCGGCCCCTATGGGGAAAAAGACATTAGCATTAGAACATTAATGCATGGACACAAGGGGAACCACTTATAGAAAAACTTACCTGGAAGTCAAGCAAGTTTGGTTCTCACCCATCCGAAAATCCAGTGACGTAACTGGATACCAACGCGCCCCTGCATCAGAAGCAGGATGGAGAGCTCGTCCTTCCAGACCCTAATGTGAGATGCTACGGGGAAGCACAGAAGGGTTTTGAGGAGGGTGAGAGGGGTAAGTGGGAGGCCGATTGCATTACCCCGCAGACAGTTAACCCCCTATTCTCACCTACAGAAGGATACTTCTGCGAGTCAGACAAGCCAGATCTGGGGCCCGGTCCAGTCCGTCTTCCGAACCCTGCGCATCACCTTAGACGAGGTCACAGCAGCGCGAACCAGGCCAGCGCCCCCGTGGGAGTCAGGGGAGTGTTACAGAACGCGAAGCCTTCCTACAAATTCCCACCCAGGCGCTATGGAAACTTCTGAGACTGATCAGTTGGCCCAATTACTGGGGGAATTACGGGCCAAAGTACATGCCGCTCGTCAAGAGACTAATGCCCTCAAGAGGGAATTAATAATATCAAAGGAAAGAACTGATGACCTGGCCAGACAGCTTTTGCAAGGTCAAGCTGGACAAACTCTTCTACCCTGTTCCGGAGGGAACCCCGCTCCTGTGGTTCCCAGTAACCCTGTGCAGATTAATCTACCTGGAAACATGCCGCTGGCCCCACCTGAACGCTTTGCTGGGGACCCCAGACGATTTGCCTTATTCATGAATCAGTGTCGTTTGCACTTCCTATGCAGACCTGGGGCCTTCCCTAATGATCAGACCAAAGTAGCCTTTGTATTGTCATATCTCAGCGGCTGCGCTGCCGATTGGTCAGTTCCACTGGTTACTCAAGATGACCCGATTCTCCGTGATTTTCAAGGATTTCAAGCAAGCATGGAAAGGTTATTTGCTCGACACTCTCAGGGGCAGGCTCTGGATGACGATCTTCTATCCCTGCGACAGGGCAATCAGGACCTCCTATCCTATATTGCAACCTTTAATAGACTAATTGTGGAAACAGGATGACCAGAGGATAAAAGAGTCACGTTATTTTATCGAGGTCTACGCGGAGAACTTAAGGATGTCTTGGCCCAAGTTGTAAATCCGCCCCAAGAATGCACAGAATATATAGACTTAGTGGTCCAATTGGATCACAGACTTCAAAACAGAAAAACAGATCGGTCCAGGTTTGAGACCCGGGTGTTGGTCAAGACCCACGCTAACCCCAAGGGAGTTGATGTCTCTGAGCCTATGAAAATTGCAGGGGTTAAAGAACCCTTAACTCAAAAGGAACGTGAAAGGAGGCGGCAGTTAAAATTATGTCTTTATTGTGGGAACTCTGGACACTTTCTACGAGATTGCCCGGCAAAACCGCCCCGAAAAGCGGTAGGAGCCGCTAATAAAAACCATGAAGACTCTGTTTCGGGAAACGACTCAGCCCGACAAGCGTAGGGGTCCGCTTGCCGAGCTTGAAAACTAACTCTCAGACCTCGCATTTCATTGTGCCAATGGTTCTCGTAGATCCAGAAAAGCCTAAGCGGTTGCATGCAATAAAGGCATACATCGATAGTGGGGCTATTGGAAACTATGTGGATCGTGAATTGGCCTCTAGGATTAACCTCCCTCTCCGTCCTAAAACCAGCAAAGATGTCATCACCACAGTCGATGGAACTGAAATTGCCTCTGGACCGGTAACACATTCCACTACTGGGGTGACTCTTATTGGTCCTGACGGCCATCGGGAGGCAGTTGTGTTTGATGTAATCAAGGCTCCACAGTTTCAGGTTATTCTTGGAAATCCTTGGTTAGAGACACATAATCCTCAAATTGATTGGCGAGCTAAGAGAATAGCCTTCCCGGGTTGTGCACAAACATGCTACCCCGAAAACCTGATGATTAATCTAGCATCTGTAACCTCTGCCTCCATGCAATTACCTCCGGAATACCAGGACTTTTAGGACGTCTTCCAAAAGGAACAGGCCAACACGTTACCTCCTCACCGATCGTACGATTGCCAAATCGATCTGGTGCCTGGTGCACAACCCCCTTGTAGCAGGATTTATGCCCTTACCGAACCTGAGAACCTGCATTTGAGACAATATTTGGATCAATACCTCGCCAATGGTTTTATTCGCCTGTCAAAGTCCCCGGCATCCTCGGCTTTGTTCTTCGTGCCTAAAAAAGAAGGCGACCTTAGAACTTGTATCGATTACCGCGCATTGAACCAGATAACGGTTAAAAACCGTTATCCTCTGCCTCTGATTCCTGAACTCCTTGACCAGGTGAAGGACGCTTGCATATACACCAAGTTAGATCTCCGGGGGGCATATCATCTGGTGCGAGTAAAAGAAGGCGACAAATGGAAAACAGCCTTCCGTACAAAATATGGATTATTCGAATACCAGGTTATGCCTTTCGGGTTGTGCAATGCGCCTGCTGCCTTCCAATTCTTCATGAATGATGTCCTTCGGGAACTCATCGATGTTTGTGTTGTTGTCTATATCGATGACATTCTAGTGTACTCCTCTTCGGAATCTGATCACAGAAAACACGTTAGGGCAGTTCTGGAAAAACTGCGCCAACACAAACTATTTGCTAAACTGGAGAAATGTGTTTTCCATACCACAGAAGTTGAATTTCTCGGTTTCATCCTGACACCCAAAGGAGTCCAAATGGACTCAAGAAAAGTGGATGCCATCCTCAAATGGCCATCACCTAGTCTGTAAAAGGGGTTCAAAGCATGCTCGGCTTTGCCAATTTCTATCGCAGGTTTATCCCGGAATTTTCACGCATAGTACAACCCATTACTGCACTCTTGAGGAAAAATAAACGTTTTGAATGGTCTGAAGAAGCCGAGCAGGCCTTCCAGGATTTAAAAGCTAAGTTTACCTCCGCACCTATATTGAAACACCCACGTCCAGATCTCCCGTATGTCGTCGAAACTGACGCATCCAGCCTAGCCATGGGAGCAGTTCTGTCTCAAAGAGATCCTGAAACCAACCAACTGCATCCCGTAGCATTTTGGTCCAGAAAATTCTCGGCACCAGAGATTAATTACGTAATCACTGACAAAGAACTGTTAGCCATAAAGTTCACTTTTAAAGCCTGGCGACATTACCTGCTTGGCGCTCGACATACCATCACGGTGATCACTGATCACCGGAATTTACAGTATTTGAAAACCGCCAGGGCTCAGTCATCATGGCAGCTCCGATGGGCTTTGTTTTTCGCTGAATTTGATTTCGTGATTACCTATCGACCTGGCTGCAAGAACGGCAAAGCAGACGCCTTATCCCGAATTGGAATGGGAGAATCTGATACAAACTCAGAACCAGTATCAATAATTCCCGAACAGAGAATTCTAGGCATGACTTTGTTACAGACGCTTGAAGACATTCAAGTCAGAGTGAAACAACTCTTGGACCCTACAGTTCTACAGGATTGGATACAAAAGGGATCAGACTTTACCATAGATAATGGTTTACCTTATTACCAAGGACGGTTATTCCTGCCGCACAAGGATTTACACGAACTAGTTATTTCAGGTTATCATGATACATTAATAGAGGGACACCCCAGTATTGCCAAGACAATGGAAAAGGTGAAACGACAATTCTGGTGGCCCTCTTGGCGAAAAGATGTTAAATCTTTTGTGATGTCCTGTGGTGTTTGCGCCCAAAATAAAGGTCAAAAGAAAAGACCAGCCGGTCTCCTTCAACCTCTAGACATACCGCCAGCACCCTGGCACACCCTATCAATGGATTTTATTACGGACCTGCCTCCTTGTTCGGGATACAATACCATTCTGGTAATTGTGGATTTGTTTTCCAAAATGGCCCACTTCATTCCTTTGAAAGGTTTACCTTCAGCTTCTGTCCTAGCCAAAGAATTCCTCGAAAATATTGTTCAGCTACATGGATTCCCATCTATACTAATCTCTGACCGGGGAAGCCAATTCATTTCCCACTTCTGGCGCAAATGTTGTCAAATGGCACAAATCGACGTAAGATTATCGACCAGTCACCACCCTCAGACCGATGGTCAGACCGAGAGGACAAATCAGACCCTTGAGCAGTACTTACGGTGTATGTTACAGCAATCTGAAAGCAACTGGAAAGACATTCTTTGGATAGCCGAATATGCATATAATAATTCGGTACACTCTGGAACTGGCCATAGTCCTTTTTATACCTTGTTTGGACATCACCCTCGAACCTCAAACCTCGACTCACCTCAGAACCTCGGAGTGCCCGCAGTAGAACATCTGCATTCTACCATTACCCGAGCCTTCAAAGAGGCAACCACGCATTTACAACAAGCCAAGAGAAAATACAAGGAGAATGCTGACCTACATCAGAGTGAAGCACCTCCGTATCAGATTGGGGATCAAGTGTGGTTAGCTACCAGACATTTACCGCTCAAAGGGCCTCGAACTTTTAACCCAAAATATCTGGGACCTTATTCTATTACGGCAATAATTAACCCAGTAGCGGTTAAACTTGATTTACCAGCTAATATGCGAATTCACCCTGTTTTTCATGTGTCACTTCTGAAACCAGTGGTACCCGGAACCCGACTACTCAAACCTCCAGAACCTATTCAAATAGATGGGGAACCCGAATTCGAAGTGAAGAACATTTTAGATTAAAAAATGTTTAGGTCAAAGCTTTTCTACCTAATTGATTGGAAGGGGTACGGACCTCAGGAGAGGTCGTGGGAACCCAGTGACCATGTGCATACACCTCGATTAGTCAGGAAATTCCACCGACTCTTCCCAAACAAACCAAAACCCCCAGAGGGAACAACCTTGGGAGGGGCCTTGGGGGGAGGGCTGTCACGATGCCCGCTCCCGGGGAGCCGGCTCAGGCCCTGCGTCCCCGAAAGCGGACATCAAGACCCCGGGGAAGGTCCCAGCAACCCCTTATAGGGGCCCTTTGGACAGCGTCCTGGCGCCTATGGCGCCAGGCTCATTATGAAAGTGTTTGGGTGCACTTACCTGATGCAGACCATGCTGCAGAACCCCAGCCTCCTTGAAGCCTGAAAGGAACTACTTTACCTGTGGGACTCTTTTACCACCCGGGCGTGGTCGGGGAAGGATACATACCTGATTGGAGGAAGGACACATTCTAGGAACTTCTTCCAAGGCTATTTAAACCACACCCTATCAGCCACACGTGCTTCGCGTTGTTCTGCATCTAGCAGCTGGACGCTCACCATGTCTGCTCCTGCATCTTGATTTCTGCCACACCTGCCAGCATCCTGAATCACCTGCAAAGGAAGGGAACAAGAGAACAGAAGAAGGTAAAGGCCTCACCTGCTAAATCTGCATCCCAGAGACATTTCGCCGACAATCCTGAAAAGGAAGACATTTATTTTTAAAAGCACATCGCATCGATCGCTGCAGCGCCGCATTCTACTCACCTTTACAGGGCGCCTCCATGTTCTGCAGCGACCATCCGGATTCGCAGTCGCGCCCCCGCGCCTAGGGAGAAAAAGACAAGAACAAAGGTGAGAGAAAGAAGGGAAAAGGGAAGCTAAAACTCCATGTCAAGACTTACCTGTTGGGTCATTCCCTTTTCATTTCGGGTCCGCGCCGCATCCAGGAATTTTCGGACCCCGGCCCCTAAGGGGAAAAGACATCAGCGTTAATGAGTGAATGAAAAGCCATTACCAAAACACTCATTAAAGATTTACCTGATTTCCACAAGGATTTCACCGCTCACCTAGGGTCGGTGCCTGTTTCCCGGCATTCCGTACCCCGGCCCCTATGGGGAAAAAGACATTAGCATTAGAACATTAATGCATGGACACAAGGGGAACCACTTATAGAAAAACTTACCTGGAAGCCAAGCAAGTTTGGTTCTCACCCATCCGAAAATCCAGTGACGTAACTGGATACCAACGCGCCCCTGCATCAGAAGCAGGATGGAGAGCTCGTCCTTCCAGACCCTAAGGTGAGACGCTACGGGGAAGCACAGAAGGGTTTTGAGGAGGGTGAGAGGGGTAAGTGGGAGGCCGATTGCATTACCCCGCAGACAGTTAACCCCCTATTCTCACATACAGAAGGATACTTCTGCGAGTCAGACAAGCAAGATCTGGGGCCCGGTCCAGTCCGTCTTCCGAACCCTGCGCATCACCTTAGACGAGGTCACAGCAGCGCGAACCAGGCCAGCGCCCCCGTGGGAGTCAGGTGAGCGTTACAGTCACTTGATACACGCTATGAGGAATGGCGGTAAAAGCGGAAACACAGAGGAGAGGTCTCATCAGGATGGGGACTCTAAACCCAAAAGGCCTGAACTCCTCATACCAAAACATCCCTGTTGTGTTGAGAATTTCGCAGAGCAGGGCTTGATGTCCTGTTCTTGCAGGAAACAACATTTTCCCGTGGAGAAGAACAAAGGATTCTTTGCACGAGATTGGGGAGGGAGTACTGGGGGTCTGGTCCCCTGAGGAAGGGGTGGGGTAGGGATACTCATCAGGAAAAGCTTAGGCTTCACAGTTACGTAGATATGGGTGGATTTAGAAGGGAGAGCTCTACTTGTAGTAGGCTCCATAAGAAAAGCAACCATCACATTTGCCACATTATACTCCCCAAACTCTGGTCAGTCCCGATTCCTTACCAAGACGATCCCCGAAATCATGTTAGAAGCAATGAAACATGTCCTCCTTGGAGGGGCCTTAAACTTATGGGCTGATCCTAGATTGGATAGGAGGGCGGGTAAACCCAACGCAAAGCAGCCAGTACACATGGAGGGTGCTCCATCCGGAGAAAACAGGGTACACTTTCTATTCTTCCCCTCACAATATGTTCACCAGGATTGACTATATGTTTCTGTCCGAGAAAGTAAATGATGCGAGATTGTTCTGGTTATCTGGTCCGATCATGATATGGTCACGGTTGACATACACTGGGACAACCTATCTAAACAGGAGGGGACAACGGAGGTGCAATAAGTCTCTTTGGATGGACCCTGTCTTTAAGACTGAGATAGAACATGAGATTAATTAATATTTTAACACCAATAATACGGGTGAGGTCTCCAAATTGACGGTGTGGGAGGCAGGGAAAGCAAAGTGGCCGGGTATTCTAATCAGAGAGGGTGCGGATAAAAAGAGGGAAAGAGCCCTTGTTGAAGGCAAACTTAGGAAGGAGATATGTCACCTGGATGAGGAAGCAGGGGAACTGAAGAGGGTAGGTCCGACAAAATTCTAGAGGCCAAGCAGAAAAGGGATGAGCTCAGACTCCTTGAGGAGCGACAAATAGTCCGCAAGCTACAAATTCTGAGACAGAAGTTTTAAAAAAAGGGGGACAAAGCTGATGCATTGTTAGCGGCCAGAATCAGAGAACAATGTGCAGAATGAAGGGTTGTGGAAAAAGAGCAGGGGGAAAGTCCTCGAAGTGCCACGGGCGGAGACATTCCAGAGTCGTTTGCTACCTTTTATGAAATGTTGTCCAGATCAGAGGTAGACCCGAGACAACCGGGAACAGAAGACTATCTTACATCAGTTGAGATGCCGAAACTCTCGGGCGATTAATCTCTCACCTTGGACGCCCCAATCACGGAAGAAGAAATCAAACATGCAATTAAGACACTATCTCTTGGGAAAGCCCTGGGGAAGATGGATACACTGCTGGGTTTTACAAATCCTTCCTATCCCCTCTTCTCCCTTTTATGGTCGAACTCTTTAATAAGATCATTGACACTGGGAAGGCCCCCGACTCATTTGTTCATGTCCATGTCTTGGTGATCCCCAAAGAAGGACGGGATCCTAAACAATGTGGTTTATACCGCCTCATATCCCTGTTGAATATAGATGCGAAGATCTACACCAGAGTCCTTGCCGCGAGACTAGAGACACTTATGCCCTGCCTGATAAATGCTGACCAAGTAGGATTTATATTGGGTAGGCAAGGTGCTGACACTATGAGAAAGACCCTACATTCGATTAATAAGTCCCGAAGTATGGCCAATGACCCTGCCCTCCTGTCGGTCGACGCGGAGAAGGCCTTTGACAGGGTCGAATGGGGCTTTCTAATGACGTCCACCAAAAGGTAGGAATAGGACCGAAATTTAGAAAGGGGATAGAAACGGTATATACGTCCCCTAAAGCCTTGGTATTCGTGAACGGGGAATACTCCCTTTGGTTTGGACTGGGCAGCGGATCTCGACAGGGATGTCCCCTTTCAGCGATACTTTTTGCACTCTCCTTAGAGCCCCTTGCCCAGAAGTTGAGGACTGGCCATCAGGTGGAAGGACTAAAAATGGGGGGAAAAGAGTATAAGGCAATGGTCGAAGTGAGCAGGAGCGGTTGGGAGCGGTGATCCTCTACTTTTTTTAATGAAGTTTTACCGTTCCTATACTTTTATTTTAAAAAGAAACAGTTCCAGAATGGTTTTGTTTTAAAATAAACGTGTAGGAAGAAGTTGAAACTTGCACTTTCACTGGAACGCACTGAACGTTTCCTTAAGCAGCAAGTGCATGTGTTTGGGGGTTTGCATTGTGTGTAGGAAGGGGCGTGGTGATGGCGTTTTTGGGAAGTGGGTGCGAGCCAGCAGGGAACATAGTTCCACTACTTCTTCTTATTGTACACTTCGACCACTGGTATAAGGTTGCCCTATACGCCGACGATCTACTCTTGCACATATCGAACCCCACATCATCCATATACAGAGCAGTCCAGTTAATTGAAGAAAATGGTGCGCTCTCAAGATTCAAAATAAACAGAGCCAAATCCATCTTGTTCCCCCTGCACAGTCTCTCACAAGAAGATATGGACAGGTTTTCCCCATTAGGTCTTACAGTGGAAAAAGTCATGCTAAATAACTAGGAATATACGTCAGGAAGGACATCAGCGAACTATATGAGGCCAATTTCCCCCTCCCTTTTATTAAGATTCCATGCAGATCCGGCTAGATGGGAGAAACTTACAATATCGTGGCTGGGTAGGCTCAACGCAATTAAAATGGTATGTCTCCCTCGATTCTTTTACCCGTTTCAGATGCTCCCTGTACGGATAACTAAACATTTTTTTGACGAGGTTAAAAAAGCAATGTTGAGGTTCCTCTGGCTGGGAAAGAAAGCAAGGGTGTCCTATGAGACTATAAGATTGCCCAAAGATAAAGGGGGAGTAGGCCTCTCAGATCTGAGAAAGTACTACGAGGCCGCCCAATTAAGAATCCCGATTCCCCATCTAAGGAATTGCAAGGAACCACAATGGATCACCCTAGACAACCATTACTTAGCCCCAGCAGCAGTCTCTTCATGGCTTTGGGTACCGAGGAACAAACTGATACGGAGACTAAGGGATCCGCCAATACTGGGGACAATGTGGGAAATATGGAGTGAAAGGGACGGGATGCAAAAGGTCACTTTGTGGCCATCTCCTCTTAGCCATATATATCCCCAGGTATTAGATAGGATATCCCCAACATAGAGAGATTTCAGTCCTGGTATGAGGCTGGGTTGGAGAGAGTGGGCCAGCTGTGGAGAGATCGGCTCCTTCATCACAATTACGGAATTGGAAGAAGTCCTGGAGCTAGGCCCCCTATCTGTCTTTCACTTACTGCAGTTTAAAGGCATTGGGGCCGATTCATGGAACAAACGTGCGCCGAAAATCTACGCGCAAGCAGGCGCAAGCGGAAAAAAAGAGGTGTGCGCCAAACCCGTGCATGGCGCACACGTCACTGCAACATCCGGAAAGACGTGCGCGACGCGCACAGTGAAAGCGCACAACCTCTGCGCATACACTAGAAAGTGGGCGGAACACGGGGCGTAACGCGCGGAATGGGGAACAACTTGCGAAAACAAGGGCGTAACTGGGGATGTACTGCAGGGAAGCAGAGGGAACGCCCACACGCACCCGAACCACACGTATTCATGGAACCGAATAGGGCAAAGCCACGCACAGCGAAAGACACGCACAAGCCGATACACGTCCGCCACAAGAAGGCAGGCGGTAGCGTCCCTGCGCATTACAAACGTGGCAACATACAGCAATTGTGCGAGCGGGGCACGTGTATTTCGGGGTTGCGCGGGAAGTCACACACGCGATTGAGCGGGGTACGTGTATTCCGGGGGTTCGCGGGAAGTCACACACGCGACCTGGCCTGGGGGAGCGGGTTACGTGTATTACAGGGGTTCGCGTGAACTTTTACACGCGATCGGGCCTGGGGGAGCGGGCTACGTGTATTACAGGGGTTCGCGTGAACTTTTTCACGCGATCGGGCCTGGGGGAGCGGGCTACGTGTATTACAGGGGTTCGCGTGAACTTTTTCACGCGAATAGCCTGGGCGCGTGTATTTTAGGGGTGCGCGGGAAGTTTTACACGCGAATAGCCTGGGCGCGTGTATTTCAGGGGTGCGCGGGAAGTTTTACACGCGAATAGCCTGGGCGCGTGTATTTCAGGGGTGCGCGGGAATTTTCTCACGCGATTTCAGCAGGGTACGTGTATTTCAGGGGTGCGCAGGAAGTTTTACACGCGAATAGCCTGGGCGCGTGTATTTCAGGGGTGCGCGGGAAGTTTTACACGCGAATAGCCTGGGCGCGTGTATTTCAGGGGTGCGCGGGAAGTTTTACACGCGAATAGCCTGGGCGCGTGTATTTCAGGGGTGCGCGGGAATTTTCTCACGCGATTTCAGCAGGGTACGTGTATTTCAGGGGTGTGCGGGAAGTTTTACACGTGAATAGCCTGGGCGCGTGTATTTCAGGGGTGCGCGGGAATTTTCTCACGCGATTTCAGCAGGGTACGTGTATTTCAGGGGTGCGCGGGAAGTTTTACACGCGAATAGCCTGGGCGCGTGTATTTCAGGGGCAGGAATTTTCTCACGCGATTTCAGCAGGGTACGTGTATTTCAGGGGTGTGCGGGAAGTTTTACACGCGAATAGCCTGGGCACGTGTATTTCAGGGGTGCGCGGGAAGTTTTACACGCGAATAGCCTGGGCGCGTGTATTTCAGGGGTGCGCGGGAAGTTTTACACGCGAATAGCCTGGGCGCGTGTATTTCAGGGGTGCGCGGGAAGTTTTACACGCGAATAGCCTGGGCGCGTGTATTTCAGGGGTGCGCGGGAATTTTCTCACGCGATTTCAGCAGGGTACGTGTATTTCAGGGGTGCGCGGGAAGTTTTACACGCGAATAGCCTGGGCGCGTGTATTTCAGGGGTGCGCGGGAATTTTCTCACGCGATTTCAGCAGGGTACGTGTATTTCAGGGGTGCGCGGGAAGTTTTACACGCGAATAGCCTGGGCGCGTGTATTTCAGGGGTGCGCGGGAATTTTCTCACGCGATTTCAGCAGGGTACGTGTATTTCAGGGGTGTGCGGGAAGTTTTACACGTGAATAGCCTGGGCGCGTGTATTTCAGGGGTGCGCGGGAATTTTCTCACGCGATTTCAGCAGGGTACGTGTATTTCAGGGGTGCGCGGGAAGTTTTACACGCGAATAGCCTGGGCGCGTGTATTTCAGGGGTACGCGGGAATTTTCTCACGCGATTTCAGCAGGGTACGTGTATTTCAGGGGTGCGCGGGAAGTTTTACACGCGAATAGCCTGGGCGCGTGTATTTCAGGGGTGCGCGGGAATTTTCTCACGCGATCGGGCCTGGGGGAGCGGGGTACCACTCACCGTCTGCCTTGCGTGTAGTAGAACGCGTAGCCAACACCCGCTGTGAAGTAATAGCGTGTGAACCCCAACGGATGGAAAACACACGCACCGCACGAAAAGCACGTACAGAACATAAAGGCACGCGGGATCTCCAAGCCCTGCCAGGGCAACGCCCGTGCGCAAAACGTCACAGACGCGCTTACGCTGTAAGGGCCTTTGGTCCAATGAAATCGCGTACGCGTTCTGACGCGCTTACGCGCTAAGGGCCTTTCCTCGAATTACACGCTGACGTGCAGATTTTTCACGTGCCAAATCACTCCGTATCAAGCTGGCCACGCGAAAACACACGGAAGACCACGCTCCTGCCCAGAAGGCCGAATTACTGCCCCCCAGTGCCCCGAGCAGCCTCCCACGTGCCATCTGCTGCTGCCTGCCTGCCTGCCTGCTGCCACCGTGCCCTGCCATATGGTGCCTGCACATCAGCCATCTGCAGGGGTCCAGTTGCTGTGTCCACCCCTGCTGGAACAGTAGACTCCCGACTGGGATACCATCGCTCCACAGCCCAGCCCCAGGACCCAGTTGCCCACCCACGCCTGCCTCGGGGGTCGCCATGTCGGGGCAAGCACCATCTGAGACCAGTGGCGACCCCCAGCCAGAGAGGCAGAGGGCCACCAGCTTCAGTGAGAAGGAAGTTGGTGTCCTGGTGGAGCATGTCCTGGGGCATTATGATGCCCTCTTCGGAAGACCACGTGCCAACAAGGAAGGACGGGAGAGGATCTGGGACGATGTAGTGGTTGCCATCAACGCGGAGGGGGTGGCAACCCGCGACATCAAGCACATCAAGAAGCGCTGGGAGGACTTGAGGGCCAGGACCCTCAATAAGGCCCGGCGCCTCGCGGAGGGGGGCCGGGCACGCCTGAGTGACATCCAGATGAGGGTCCTGGAACGCGTAGACCCAGCGCTCCACGCCCAGATCCTTCGGAGGCAGACCCATCTGGAGTTGGCCGGTAAGTGGCCAAGCATTACTGTGTGAGACAGGGCATGTTGCAGTGTGCTGGTTGTCTGATACCTGCCTGTATGTGTGACATAGGCCATGTACGTATGTGTGTGTGCAGGGACATCATGGTCAGGCATGTGAGTACAGTGATGTGTGAACCACATGGTTGGTGCATGTGTTCTATTGCAACATGGGGGGCTCTGTGCGGAATGGACACATGGAAGCATGGCAGTCTCTGTTCCTGGACATGGGTGGGGGTGAGGGATGGGTGCTGGTCCCATGTACACGTATGGTGTCCATGTGTGTGTGTCTGACCTGCGTGTCTGTGACTTGTAACTGCCATGGATGCATGACACATGTCTGTGACAATGTTCAGATTCACTGATGCAGCCTAGTCATCCTTGTATCCACTGCGTCTGTGGTGTACGAGGCCAGATGGATGGAACTACGGTGAGGTGTGTGCATGTGATGGCAAGACCCATGATGCATGTGAGTTTAAAACCAACATTGTATGAATCATGAGTCCCTTGGTCATGTATGCCAATGTCCATGGCATGCGCCATGGCTGTTACTGTATGTGTTTTGCCTGCACTGACCCATGTGTTGTGGAGGGACATGATGGAAGTGATGTATGACAGTGCCACTCATCTGCTGTTGCTTCCTGTCTAGGGGACCATTGTACAGTACCTGATGCTTGTGTTCTATGTCTCCCTCTACACAGTGGCAAGTGAAGAAGAGGGCGGAGAAGGCGCTGTGGAGCAGAGCGGCGGGGATGCCGCCACGGCTGCAGCGGAAGGGGTGGGTGAGCCCCCACAGGGGCTTGCACCGGCGGAAGACGGCGTGGAGACATCCAGGTTGGTGGTTTCCACAGAGGGGGAGGAGGCCGCTACTGAGCCACACATGGGGCCTGGTGGGGGCATCCCCACTGGTGCAAGTGGTGCAGTCCAGGGCCAGGGGCAGGAGGCAGCACAGGTCGCCGTGGAGGTGCCTGTGCATGTCACTGTCCCTGACACTGTGACTGCACCACCATGCACCAGCAGGGATGCCCCATCCCAGGCCCGTCCGCAGGTAGGGGAGATGTCCATGTCATCTGACACTTCTCTACCTGCGGACGAGGGGACCCCTGGCCGTGTGGAGAGGGTCCTGATTGGTGTCGCGTTGCGCACGGCTGGCATTCGTGATGAGGTGCATGCTTCCCGGGAGGAGCATGCACATCATCACGAAGAGCACCGTCCGTACGTGAACCATTTGGGAGCCGCCATGGTCGGGGGTTTCCTACATGTGTGTGGCCTTCTGGCGACCCTCTCCTCCTCTGTGGAGGCTATGCGCCAGTCGTGCTCCATGCCGTCTTCCGGCCCAGATGCCACCAGGGCCCCCTGTGGACCTGCCCCGACCAACGCAGCCAGCTCGGTGGGGACCCCATCCCTGCCACAGTCGGGAGTCGAAGGTCCAGCAGGGGTGGACACACCAGCAACTGTCCCCCTGCAGATGGAGGATGTGCCGGCATCATCTGGCAGGGCACGTGCACGACGGCATCGGTGGATTCCATCAGCCTGGATGCCGTCGTGCTGGCAGAGGCAGTGCATCGGAGGCAGCAGCAGGCTCGACGTGGGAGGCATCATGGCTCGGGCCATCAAGATCAGAGGGGCAGGCATCGGCCGGAGGGCAGGAGAACCCTGGGATGGCAGTGTCTTCCGTGTGGGAGCAGTTGGTCCAGCGGATAGGTGCGGAGCGGCAGCGGGCGGAAGAGGAGCGGCTCACCATGGTCAGGGCGGAGTTCTCCATGCGTCGGGCGTTGAGGCGGGCTGAGTGCCTCGAGGAAGCTCGCAGGGAGTTTGAGGTGGACACGGGGTTGTCCCTGCGAGACCTCGGGGCCAGGACAGAGTCCCGCCTCCGGGACATCGACATGGAGTTCGATGATGCCCTGGCCGGCAACATCACAGAGTGAGCCGCAGGACTTGCCCGCTGCCATTGTATATAGTTCTTTAGTTAGTTAGTGTTAGGTTTCCTTTATTTTTTAAGTTTTTTTTGGACCGCTCGGACAATGGCCACTTTTCTGTATATATTTTTTTTATTAGTTAGTAGTAGTAGGTTTCATTTATGGTGTTGGGCTCATGGACCCTGGGATATTCTTGTACATAGTTTGATGTTTGGAAAACATTTGTTGGATTTATATTTGTGTTCACCATGAGGCAATGGTTTTTCCTTATTTTTTCCCCCCATTATTTTTCTTTGGACTACATTAGTTTTTGGATTCCTTTGTTTTTTGATTTTTTCTATTAGTTCTCGGACATGGACCATTTGTTTTGTCATCCCCATTGTTGTGTGTTTTATTTCTTTACTTCATTTTCATCTTTAATACATATATTTATTACTTACATTTGTGGTATTTTCTCATTGGTTTCATGCATGTCATGATATGGGTTTTGACATTCACTTGCACCCATTGTGTATGTGTGTGTGACGGACATGTGTTCATTTACATACTTGCCATTGGGGTTGTATCATGTAATTGCATCTACTATGTGGGTGGATGCAATCCTTGGCTGGGTGTTTGTGCTGGGTATGCTGCCCATTACTGCCATGATTGCGTTTCGTCAGGACCTGGGGGCAGGGGGACATGGGTGGGGGCCTGCAGGGGGGTGGGTGTGCAAGGGGACATGAGTGGGGGCCTGCTGGGGGGTGGGGGTGCAAGGGGACATGAGTGGGACATGGTTGGGGGCCTGCTGGCAGGTGCCCCACAGTGCTGGGGGGTGGGGGTGCAGGGGGACATGAGTGGGGGCCTGCTGGGGGGTGGGGGTGCAGGGGGACATGAGTGGGGGCCTGCTGGGGGGTGGGGGTGCAAGGGGACATGAGTGGGACATGGTTGGGGGCCTGCTGGCAGGTGCCCCACAGTGCTGGGGGGTGGGGGTGCAGGGGGACATGAGTGGGGGCCTGCTGGGGGGTGGGGGTGCAGGAGGACATGAGTGGGGGCCTGCTGGGGGTGGGGGTGCAAGGGGACATGAGTGGGACATGGTTGGGGGCCTGCTGGCAGGTGCCCCACAGTGCTGGGGGGTGGGGATGCAGGGGGACATGAGTGGGACATGGTTGGGGGCCTGCTGGCAGGTGCCCCACAGTGCTGGGGGGTGGGGGTGCAGGGGGACATGAGTGGGGGCCTGCTGGGGGGGGGTGCAAGGGGACATGGTTGGGGGCCTGCTGGCAGGTGCCCCACAGTGCTGGGGGTGGGGGTGCAGGGGGACATGAGTGGGGGCCTGCTGGGGGGTGGGGGTGCAGGGGGACATGAGTGGGGGCCTGCTGGGGGGTGGGGGTGCAAGGGGACATGAGTGGGACATGGTTGGGGGCCTGCTGGCAGGTGCCCCACAGTGCTGGGGGGTGGGGGTGCAGGGGGACATGAGTGGGACATGGTTGGGGGCCTGCTGGCAGGTGCCCCACACTGCTGGGGGGTGGGGGTGCAGGGGGACATGAGTGGGGGCCTGCTGGGGGGTGGGGGTGCAAGGGGACATGAGTGGGACATGGTTGGGGGCCTGCTGGCAGGTGCCCCACAGTGCTGGGGGGTGGGGGTGCAGGGGGACATGAGTGGGGGCCTGCTGGGGGGTGGGGGTGCAGGGGGACATGAGTGGGGGCCTGCTGGGGGGTGGGGGTGCAAGGGGACATGAGTGGGACATGGTTGGGGGCCTGCTGGCAGGTGCCCCACAGTGCTGGGGGGTGGGGGTGCAGGGGGGCATGAGTGGGGGCCTGCTGGGGGGTGGGGGTGCAGGGGGACATGAGTGGGGGCCTGCTGGGGGGTGGGGGTGCAAGGGGACATGAGTGGGACATGGTTGGGGGCCTGCTGGCAGGTGCCCCACAGTGCTGGGGGGTGGGGGTGCAGGGGGACATGAGTGGGACATGGTTGGGGGCCTGCTGGCAGGTGCCCCACAGTGCTGGGGGGTGGGGGTGCAGGGGGACATGAGTGGGGGCCTGCTGGGGGGGGGGTGCAAGGGGACATGGTTGGGGGCCTGCTGGCAGGTGCCCCACAGTGCTGGGGGGTGGGGGTGCAGGGGGACATGAGTGGGGGCCTGCTGGGGGGTGGGGGTGCAGGGGGACATGAGTGGGGGCCTGCTGGGGGGTGGGGGGTGCAAGGGGACATGAGTGGGACATGGTTGGGGGCCTGCTGGCAGGTGCCCCACAGTGCTGGGGGGTGGGGGTGCAGGGGGACATGAGTGGGACATGGTTGGGGGCCTGCTGGCAGGTGCCCCACAGTGCTGGGGGGTGGGGGTGCAGGGGGACATGAGTGGGGGCCTGCTGGGGGGTGGGGGTGCAAGGGGACATGGTTGGGGGCCTGCTGGCAGGTGCCCCACAGTGCTGGGGGTGGGGGTGCAAGGGGACATGGTTGGGGGCCTGCTGGCAGGTGCCCCACAGTGCTGGGGGGTGGGGGTGCAAGGGGACATGGTTGGGGGCCTGCTGGCAGGTGCCCCACAGTGCTGGGGGGTGGGGGTGCAAGGGGACATGAGTGGGGGCCTGCTGGGGGGTGGGGGTGCAGGGGGACATGAGTGGGGGCCTGCTGGGGGGTGGGGGTGCAAGGGGACATGAGTGGGACATGGTTGGGGGCCTGCTGGCAGGTGCCCCACAGTGCTGGGGGGTGGGGGTGCAGGGGGACATGAGTGGGACATGGTTGGGGGCCTGCTGGCAGGTGCCCCACACTGCTGGGGGGTGGGGGTGCAGGGGGACATGAGTGGGGGCCTGCTGGGGGGTGGGGGTGCAAGGGGACATGAGTGGGACATGGTTGGGGGCCTGCTGGCAGGTGCCCCACAGTGCTGGGGGGTGGGGGTGCAGGGGGACATGAGTGGGGGCCTGCTGGGGGGTGGGGGTGCAGGGGGACATGAGTGGGGGCCTGCTGGGGGGTGGGGGTGCAAGGGGACATGAGTGGGACATGGTTGGGGGCCTGCTGGCAGGTGCCCCACAGTGTTGGGGGGTGGGGGTGCAGGGGGGCATGAGTGGGGGCCTGCTTGGGGGTGGGGGTGCAGGGGGACATGAGTGGGGGCCTGCTGGGGGGTGGGGGTGCAAGGGGACATGAGTGGGACATGGTTGGGGGCCTGCTGGCAGGTGCCCCACAGTGCTGGGGGGTGGGGGTGCAGGGGGACATGAGTGGGACATGGTTGGGGCCTGCTGGCAGGTGCCCCACAGTGCTGGGGGGTGGGGGTGCAGGGGGACATGAGTGGGGGCCTGCTGGGGGGTGGGGGTGCAAGGGGACATGGTTGGGGGCCTGCTGGCAGGTGCCCCACAGTGCTGGGGGGTGGGGGTGCAGGGGGACATGAGTGGGGGCCTGCTGGGGGGTGGGGGTGCAGGGGGACATGAGTGGGGGCCTGCTGGGGGGTGGGGGGTGCAAGGGGACATGAGTGGGACATGGTTGGGGGCCTGCTGGCAGGTGCCCCACAGTGCTGGGGGGTGGGGGTGCAGGGGGACATGAGTGGGACATGGTTGGGGGCCTGCTGGCAGGTGCCCCACAGTGCTGGGGGGTGGGGGTGCAGGGGGACATGAGTGGGGGCCTGCTGGGGGGTGGGGGTGCAAGGGGACATGGTTGGGGGCCTGCTGGCAGGTGCCCCACAGTGCTGGGGGTGGGGGTGCAAGGGGACATGGTTGGGGGCCTGCTGGCAGGTGCCCCACAGTGCTGGGGGTGGGGGTGCAAGGGGACATGGTTGGGGGCCTGCTGGCAGGTGCCCCACAGTGCTGGGGGGTGGGGGTGCAAGGGGACATGAGTGGGGGCCTGCTGGGGGGTGGGGGTGCAAGGGGACATGAGTGGGACATGGTTGGGGGCCTGCTGGCAGGTGCCCCACAGTGCTGGGGGGTGGGGGTGCAAGGGGACATGTGGCTTGGCTGGGGGGCATGCCCATGGTGGATGGGCTGCCTGCGGGACATGACCAGGGGTGCAGGGTAGTCCCCTGTGGTGTGGGCTGCCTGCAGAGGTCGTGGAGGGGGTAGAGGGGAGACCTGGGAGGACCCACACTGGCAATTCACCTCTTCAACTTCCCGCACACCCACGTAATACACTGCCCCACTCGCACAGGCCCAATCGCGTGTAGAATTTCTCGCGCACCCCTGAAATCCACGTACCCAGGCCAATCGCGTGTAGAATTTCTCGCGCACCCCTGAAATACACGCGCCCAGGCTATTCGCGTGTGGAACTTCACGCGCACCCCTGAAATACACGCGCCCAGGCTATTCGCGTGTGGAACTTCCCGCGCACCCCTGAAATACACGCGCCCAGGCTATTCGCGTGTGGAACTTCCCGCGCACCCCTGAAATACACGCGCCCAGGCTATTCGCGTGTGGAACTTCCCGCGCACCCCTGAAATACACGCGCCCAGGCTATTCGCGTGTGGAACTTCATGCGAACCCCTGAAATACACGTAGCCCGCTTGCCGTGCTGGTACAGGGTTAGCACAGCCCTTTGCGCTGGATTGGGGATTTTGATGGTTTTTCCCTGCGCGGAAGGCGTTCTTGGGGGCGTAACTGGCGCTGCTGCAAGGTCGCTGCGCCACTATGCGCTACGGCTGGTTTCGGTGGCTGGAATCCATGAATACGCTGTGCGCGGAAATGGGTTTTGGTGCACGCGGCTGGCGCAGGGATTCGCACGCGCACACTGTGCGCCAGCCGCGTGCGCCACTTGTGCGCTGAATTCTATGAATTACCCCCATTGTGTCTAGGGACAAGTGGAAGGAAAGGTTCAGTAGAGATCTCACTCCATTTGAGAAGTTATTGAACTCCAGAACAGAAAGGGCTGATATCTGCTATATACAGAGAATTAATAGACGCTGGGAAAGGATCTACCATGCATTTGAAGAATAGATGGGAGAGTGACCTCAGCCATGAGATTGATATGGACATGTGGGGAAGGATGTTCAGGGCCGCCTCACAGGCCTTGATTGCAAGTCAATATAAGTTGCACACCATTAAATTACTACATAGATGGCAATACGAGCCCCGCAGACTCTTCTAGATGTTCTAGTCAATCAGCCCCTTATGTTGGCGTGAATGGGGAGAAAATGCTGATTACTGGCATATTTGATGAAGCTGTCCCCGAATTAAAATCTTCTGGGACCAGGTCCTGCAGTGGATTAAAGACCTTGATGGAATCCAACAGGTAGCCGAACCCCTATTGACTTTATTTGGGTTTGAAAGGTATGAAGATGAATGGAGAAGAATCACGGATTTGGCCACCCCCTTCTATTGGCTGCCCATGACGCCTTGGTAATGAAGTGGAAATCTAAGAGCGTACCGACCAAGGGAGAGTGGGTCAATGTGGCCAGAAATATTTGTGTAATGGAAAAGATCACTGCTGCCCTACATGAGAAATCAATGCAATGTGATCTGATGTGGAGGGCCTTTGTAAATAAATACATGCCTGAGACTGTATGAGGTCTATAGAAAGAGAAATGGACAGCTTCTAATACCCTATGACGGTCGCCATGTGATGTTCACATCTAGAGAAGACCATTATGTTTGTTCCAAAGAAGATACAAAGGGGCAACCACGCTTAATGTAATTTGTACAGTACAATCTCTATGCACTAATCACAACCTTATTTAGTATTCCAATGTGCGCAACAAGAGTGTACACTGTTCCAGAGGGGAAGGGGGGTGGAGGGAGAGGAAACACTCTTTGAAATGTTTAAGCTATAGGATGTTGGAGGGAATGGGAGAGACAAAAGTGCATTGCCTTGATATGTCCGAATATCCAAATGTACTGTTTTTTGCAATGTTGTGAAAATTTAAATAAACATTTTAATTAAAAAAAACGAAAAGAGAGGCTGTTGATGAAGAGGCTGGGGCTGCTAACACTACTACTTGATACCTTGCCGTGTATACTGAATAAAAGTGAATCTTCACTTACCAAGGCTGCATCTTCCTTTATAATACTGTCGACAAGTGTGTTAGTGCAGGGACCCCAAACGGCAGCCCCAGCCAGTTGTGTGCACAGTGGCAGGAAGGCTGCATCCAGGCCGATCGATTGCGGAATTGCATTCATCGCCAACCCGCTTGGGGACTTCCTGATGAGAGGACGGTGTAGCAGTGTTGCTACTGTCCCCAACTCCCGTGAGATTAACAGATGCTGCAGAGATTTTGGATGCTGGAGGGGTGTCCGGCAGGTACCGAGCTCACGCAAGGGTCTGGGGGCTTCCCTGTGATATTTTTGGCACAGTGCAAGCCGATGCGAGGCAGAGGAAGCACGAGGAAGAAAGGGCATTCGCAATTGGCCTGTGTCCTGGGGAAAGGACCTTACGACGTTGCATTACGTGTAGCCATTTTGATTGCTGTGATGACTGAAAACAATTGTCCTTGTACCACCAAGGTGCCCGTTGGTTACAGAAGCCATTTTAAGGTCAGACATCCGCCAGACAACCGCCGGACATCCCTTCACTTTCTTATTCCTTTATAATACCATGCCATTCCAGGAGGGAGACATGCAAGTAGTATTTGGGGGTCCCCCTTTCCCCATCAAGTACATTTTGACAGTTGGGCAACCCCCCTTTGTGTCTTAAGTCCCGGCCCCTTTTGATATGATTTTTTTTATATCAATTTAATATAAAAATGATATCAAAGTGATATCAAATTTATATCAGATTTATATAAATGGCTATAAAGTGTGTTTTGATATAAAGTGAATTTAAAATGTATATAAAAATGATTTTAATATAAAGTTTATATTAAAATGATTTTAATATGGGAGAGCGGGTGTATACTGTTGCTTGGTCGAGGGCATAGTGAGTTTAGATGAGTTAGCTGGCGAGTGTTAGGTGGTGGTGACACTTTGATGATGCAGGAGTGGGTTGTGGCCTTTATAGTATGATGTAATTTTACATAGATTTTATACAAGGTTGTTGTATATTTGATAAGCCTTTGAATATTGTATGTAAACTTTGAATCATTTTATATAATGCTGGCGGGGATTTTGATACAGCCTAAATGTTTATACAAACGTTATGTTCAATATATATATATTGGGCGTATATTTGTTAGGACCTTGAAGAACATTTATGTTAACTTTATGTATATTTTGTATTATTTTTATACAAAGCCGGCATATATTTTAAGAATGTTTGATATATATTTTATTGAAAGTGCCAGCTTAAGTCTAGGATGACACAGGGTTGGTCTTTAGAACACGGATATACAGGGTGCGACAGGGTGGAAAACAGCACTTTTTGAGGTAACCAAAGGCTATTCAGAAAATGACGACTATGATCAGCTATGACGAGGGGAGAACAACCCCAAGAACCCGACGGATGTTATGGTGTATGGTGTATGAGGTCATGGAGAATGCTCAGGATTTAATGGCCGGTTTTGAACCCGAAGAGTTATGGGACAATGGCAATGCGGTTATGGAGCAGCCATTTGCGGCCGATGCAAGCTCTTAAGACAAGGACTGTGAAGCAGCCCTCAGAACCATGAGAAAACAAGGTTGCGTGTGCGGAGATGGGCTGATCGAGGCAGTGGCAGAGACTATTAACACTTATTGTGTTGGTTGTTCAAACCAGCTTGAAAACACAGGTTATTGTGAAAATAGCCTGTGTAAGACCGGTCTTCTGCTGATGGAGACCAATCGCCTTAAAGACAGTGCTATTATGCAGTGTGCTGTTCAAAACAAATTGAAAGACTGGGGGATAACAGTCTGTGTAAGGCCTGTTTTACGCTAATGGAGACCGACATGGACACTACAGTCCTTATTCGTGCTGATATTCGAGCCATTCCGGGAGTCACGATCGTGGTGGCTGAGGCGTGTTTAAAACAACACTTTCACAGATGGTGCTACGGACATAAAATTAATGATCCCCAACAGGATGCTCACGTATGTCTGGAACTATCTCACACAGATAACTTGCTACGTAAAATATGTTTTGTGTTGAGCCCTAAATGTATTTTAGATTTGCTGCGATTGACGCAGCCATTGACACAGATAAGAATTGGTGCTCGGACTGAACAATGCGTATGTAAAACATTATTGGCTATAGAATCTGCAAATAACCCACTCTTGAAACAGAAGCAGTTTAGACGCATGTGTTCGATGGGCGTTAGAAACATAATGGAGAAAACAGTTCCTAATTGGGCAGGAATAAAGCATATATAAATGAGCACATCATGGGATGTAATACGCGCGCTTAACAAAACAACTGCATGCAATGTGTTTGTGCAGTATTCACATGTGTTATGGATTCTAACAGGGCCGATTACTTTAGTATTTTAATATGAATATATTTGTAGGTGTGCCGATAAGTAGAATCTCAGTCTTACTGGCATTAAGGCAGAGGTTGTTGGCGGCACACCATTCCTGGATAGCAGAAAGACAGTCGGAGATGAGGGAAAGGGAAGAGAAGGCCGAGGGTAGCCTGAAAATGAGCTGGGTATCATCCGCATAGCACTGAAAGTTGGGACAGAGAGCGGCGATGCGGTGAGCAAGAAGTGCCAGGTACTGGTTGAACAGCCAGGGGGAGAGGTTAGATCCCTGGGGGACACCACAGGTAGAGAAAAAGATGTCAGAGAGGAAGGAACCCAGTTGGACCTGGGAGGGTCGATTGGAGAGGAAGGAGGTCAGCCACGCCAGAGCCTGACCAGTGATACCCAGGTTATCATGGAGACGGTTGAGCAGGATGGTGTGGTTGACAGTGTCAAAGGCAGAAGAGAGGTCGAGCAAAATGAGAACACAAGGAGTGTTAGAGTCAAGGTTTGAGAGCAGGTCCTCACGGATGTTCAGGAGAGCAGTTTCCGTGCTTCTGGCAGCTCTGAAGCCAGACTGATGGTCATGAAGACTACAAACAGATTCAGCATGGAGATTAAGCTGGGAGATGGCCAGTTTCTCCAGGAGCTTGCCCAGAAAGGGAGTGATAGAGATTGGGCGATAGTTAGCTGGGCGGGAGGGGTCGGAAGAGGGTTTCTTAAGAAGGGGGTGCACAAGGGAGTGCTTGAGGGGGGATGGGAAGACTCCAGAGGCGAAGGAGTGATTGCAGAAGTCAGCCAGGGCAGGCGCCAGGGAGTCGATGTGGTCCTTGATAGTTTTGGAGGAACAGGGGTGGACCTGTTTTGATGAGACTTTCATAGATCGGACTTGTCTCGAAACCTCGTCAGCAGAAAAAAGGGGAAAGGCAGAGACGGAGGGAGGAGGGGTGGCTGCAGAAGGGCCACAGGGAGAGCAGGGAATAGAGGAGGGGAGGTGATAGGAGGCGAGTGAGGACAGGATGTCCTGAGTTTTTTAAATGAAGTGAGAGGCCAGTGCCGTGCAGAGGGCCTGGGAGGGGACAGGAGAGGTGGAGACTGCAGCAGGGTTGGCCAGCTCCTTGCAGATTGTAAAGAGTTCGGCCGAATTGTTAGATGCCGCAGAGATGGATAAGGGCTCTCTTCTTAGTGAGAACGGAGAGCCGGTATTGCCTTTGGAGCAGGCGGCAGGCCAGTTTGTCAGAGGATGAACATGAAGCACGCCATTTCCTTTCTGCCACTCTGCACTTGCGTTTAAGGGTGACGAGATCCGAGTCGTACCAGGAGTTACATTTGGCTTTGGGCTTCAGGTGGATTCTCATGACAGGGGCATGACAGGGGCAAGGATATCAAGGGTATCAGATATAGCAGAGTGGAGAGTGGAGAGGGCTGTGTCAGGGTGGGAGTCAGCCAAAGGGGGAGGGGGAGCAAGAAGGTGGAAGCGAAAGCCTCAATTGACGCGCGCTTCATGGGTCGGATGACCGCAAAGGTGGGTGGCAGTGATGAGGGTGGCTTTGCCTGTGGGGTAGGGAAGGTGAGGTGGGAGGATAGGAGAAAGTGATCACTCCAGGAGAGAGGAGTGGAGAGAGGGACAGAGAGGGGAAGGTTAGAAGAGATCAGAGCATCAAGAGTGTGCCCTGCAGATTGGGTCGGTCCAGACGGGAGAATAGAGAGTGAGAGAGAGTGGCAGAGGTCACGAAAGAGTCCAGAGGGAGGACAGGAGGCATCATGGTGGATTTTGAAGTCTCCAAGAAATAGGAGTTGAGTGGTTGAGAACAGGAGTGAGGAGGAGAGGTCAGCCCACTCAGAGAGGAAGGAGGAAATTTGACCAGGTGGCAGATAGATAGTAGCCACGGTAAGGGAATGGCTAGGAGAGAGAGAGAGTCGGCAGACAAGGCATTCAAAGGAGGAGTAGGTTTGCGTAGGTGTCACAGTGGCAGGAATCCACTCAGGGAAGATAAGGGCCACACCCCCCCCAGCACGGTTGGGCCTGGGCAAGGAGAGGATCTTGTAACCGTCAGGTAGGAGTGTGTCAAAGCTGGTGACAGAGCTGGCCGTGAACCATGTCTCGTTGAGACCGAGGATGTCAAGGTCCAGTTCCTCAAGAAGGCGACAGATATCAGAGGAATATTTGACGGCAGAGCGAGAGTTGAGAGTGGCAATGAGGAGAAGGTTGCCATCCTTAAAGGACTTCCGGGGAGAGATACAGATCAGAGGTACGCCCTGTGGAGGTGAAGAGGAAGGAGCAAGAGAGAGGGCAGGGTGAGAGGGTGGAGGCAAGGTAGCCAAGGACAGAGAAGAGGGGACAGCAGGAGAGGAAAGGAAGATGATGAGGCACGGGAAGCGTCTATCAAAGATGTGGAGGTTGGCCTGAGGGCCTTGGACCAAGACGGTCCCATTAGCGTAGACCTTAATGATGGCCTTAGAGGAGCGGAAGGGGGCCAAGAGGACATCCCAATGGGTGCCACCATTAATGGGAGAAGAGGAGAAGGGAGAGAGCACAGAGACCATATGAAGGGTCCATTGGTCAGGGGAAGGCACGAAAAAGAGGATGTCAGTAAGAGTTTCCTTGGAGGAGGCACTGGTATAGGTGTCAGCGATAGGGAGGCCTGGGTTGGAGACCAGGATATTCTTTTTAAACTTTTTCCTACCAGATTTAGTGAGGGGAGCAGGATAGTCAATGGAGAAGCAGTTAGAGAAGATAGGAGAGATAGAGAGCACCATGGAATAAGAAGGGAGTGAGGGGGGAAGACAGACGAGAGCAAGCGGACAGGAGTGAAAGCGGCAAGCCCTAGTTTACCACAATTACAGAGCAACAGTAACTCAGTAAATACGAATTAGGTACCCAGTGTAGAGGCCACCTAAGTTTGAGAGTCCTGCAAGGGGAGAAAAAGCCCTAGTTTACCACAATTACAGAGCAACAGTAGCACAGTAAATACGAATTAGGTACCCAGTGTAGAGGCCACCTAAGTTTGAGAGTCCTGCGAGGGGAGAAAAAGCCCTAGTTTACCACAATTACAGAGCAACAGTAGCACAGTAAATACGAATTAGGTACCCAGTGTAGAGGCCACCTAAGTTTGAGAGTCCTGCGAGGGGAGGAAAAAGCCCTAGTTTACCACAATTACAGAGCAACAGTAGCACAGTAAATACGAATTAGGTACCCAGTGTAGAGGCCACCTAAGTTTGAGAGTCCTGCGAGGGGAGAAAAAGCCCTAGTTTACCACAATTAGCGGTACACACTGAAGTGTAGAAACCATGTGAGTGAAAAGGAAAGGAAGGTGTAGCATGTTGGGCTGGGCAGCAGGTGGAGCTAACCAGAAAGAGTGGCGGACCGGCACCTGGCGTCCCCTGCGGACACCTGCAGACACAGGGAGCCGCTGCCTTAGGAGCCGCCCTTTGCCTAAGGGGGCCCTTAGCCGAGGGGGCTGCTGGGCAGGGGGGCTGCCCAGGGGGTGGGAATTTAAGGCAGGAGGAGAGGAAGCGGAGGGGGGGGGTGTGGGCGGGCAGGGAGGCGGGAAAGGAGCGGGGAGAGGAGGACCAGGAAGTGCGGTGGAGGGACGGGGCAGGGGGCAGCACAACGCGCTCGGAGCGCCTACAAACAAACAAAAAGTGCCTGAATTGAACTTACTGAAGGCCCAACGGGGCCTGGAAGGCAGCCTCACAGCAGGCCACACAGGGCTACGGGCGACTGCTCAATCCCGCTCAGGCTCAACAAGAAGCGAGCGTGGAGAGCGGTTGTCCCGTAGTCCTGGAGGGACTACGAGGACAGCCAATCAGAGGGGGTGGGTGGGCGTGCAGGGAGGCGGGAAGGGAGCGGGGAGAGGAGGACCAGGAAGTGCGGTGGAGGGAGGGGGCAGGGGGCAGTACAACGCGCTCGGAGCGCCTACAAACAAACAAAAAGTGCCTGAATTGAACTTACTGAAGGCCCAAAGGGGCCTGGAAGGCAGCCTCACAGCAGGCCACACAGGGCTACGGGCTAAATGTTTTTTGGCACTGAGATCTTGGAGGTCGGGGTGAACCGCAAATTGCTATTTGCTGTGGGTTTAGATGTGCGCACTGCCAGTGAGGCAATGGCATTAATGGCTTCAGTTAGTAACTTCGAGTAGAGATTGGCTATCATATATGGGTCAGTGATGTGGAAATATTCAGATTGGAGAGCAGCAAAGGCAAGATATTGTCATTCGTAATACTTCTGGAGCAGGGTGCGAGATGTGACAGATGGGTGAGATCGAGTAGGTCACAATGTGGTGGTCAGACCACGGGCAATGGCTGTTTGAGCTGATGGTAACCTGACAGTTAAGGTTTGCTATCCAGTCTAATTTGCACCCTTTGATATGGGTCAGGGAGCTGATGCAGTGTACGAAGCCTAAAGCGCTAAGGGAGTTGGCTCGCGCTGTAGTATTAGTGTCACATGGGTCAGTAAAAAATAAGCACCTCGAAGCCTGCGGGCTATGTGAGCGCTTTAAAAATGCAAAATAAAAGACCAGGGTTGAGGTCGCCTAAGAGGATGGCTTTTGTTGTGGGTTTGATGTTAGCGCCTACTATATATAGGTGGTCCTTTTCGAATGAGTGAGCTGGGCAATTGAGGTATAGGGAGATGGTGTCTGTGTGTGAAATCGACAGCTTGGCTGAGAGCAGTTCCCCATCATAGTAGCGTTGATTTGCCGGACGGGCAGTGAGTCTTTTGCTATCTCCTCCTCCTCCACTAGTGTCAGGTTTGTCACATCTGAATATGGTGTAGCGTGTAGGGAGAGCTAGTGAGAGGGCAGGACTAGAAGTTGAGTGAATCCATGATTCTGTGACGGCTAGAAGGTCTACGTTGTTTGCAGTGATAAGGTAATTGATATCAAGGGCATGGCAGGGATGGACCTTGCATTGACTAACACACACTGTAATGGTGTGGAGGGTGGCTTGGTCTTCCTGGCCCTGGTGGATATTTTGGTTCGGCTAGACCAGCGGGTGACTTGTTGTGCAGTAGTGCCTGGGACATCTGTGAGATGGGTGTTTTGTGTTTCTATTTAGAGCATACAACTTGATGGCCAAGGAACAGGGTGAACTTAGATTTCCCGGTCTGGGTCTGTTTAGGGACATGTTAGGTATGCACGTGAAGCCAGGGGTTTCAAGTGAAGTTGGTCCTCTCACTAGGCCGCAAGGCTGAGAGATAGGAGGCCGGCGGCAGGTGCGTGCGCATAGTCTGCTATTTCTCAGGGAGGTAGGCAGAGGGAGGAGGTCTCTGTTGAGGCTTTGAAGAACAAGGGGCGGGCCACAGTGTAGCGACGGCTTGTAAGCGTATATATTTAACGAAGGCAGTTTGCGCTAAACTACAGATGGATGCTGGTAAAGAGTTATTAAATAAGCCATTGCAGAATCTTCAAACAACACAGGATGAACCACTTTGTAACACTCTGAAGTTAAAGCCTCCGTTGTTGAACGTTTTATATGACCTTTTAAAACCCGGCTCTAAGCAATTTTTTACAGCTGAAAACACCCAAAGATATGTAGAGGGGCTACCCGCATTTATAAATGTATATAACAATATGCATCATAGATCTATTAAAACCTTCCCAGCTGATGTAACGTCACAGAATTCCCTGGAGGTCTGGAAAAAACTGTAGGTGAAAGACTTTTTAAAAAGACAAAGCTTATCCCCCGTAAAAAGGGGGATCATGTGCGGATTTCAAAACACAAGGCTGTCTTTACAAAGGGATATGAGCAGAACTACATCAACAAGATCTTTATCGAAGGAGTGATTCAAAGGGAGGGTGTCTATGTATACACACTAATTGATTATTCGGGTGACAGTGTTCAGGGTTTTTTTTTATAGGGAGGAGATCCAGAAAGTCAGTAAAGACCAACAGCGAGTTTATAGAATCGAAAAGGTCTTAAAAAGTAAAGGCTGTGGACCTAGAAATATCTAGTTAAATGGATGAGTTGGCCTGAAAATGTAAACAGTTGCATGTCCGGGGGATCCCTAGAGACCACTGGTGTGCAACGATGGTCGAAATGAAGTCTGCATCTTTTTATATTATACTTCCCAGCAACGCTTCAGCCAAGACATTTTCAGGGAAAAAAATATCCAACTTTACCATGAAGTTGGCCAAACCTTTAAATCTGGGAGGGGCAATGGACGGTGGCACTCACTGAAGTACAGTACGTCCGATCGTGGGACACTTTAGCCCCAGGGGAAGCCACCTTTATTATAAAAACAAACAAACCCTCTGAGGCTCTGGCCAGGAGGATTTCCTGAGGCGCATTGTCCAAATATACAGGAGCTTGTGCGAGTCATCAACAAGGCCATATCAAACATACCCGAACATGAGGACACAACGGTGCAACTAGACCCACAGTAGCATAACGTTTTTCTACAGAGGCCAGACCCATCTATTAGGTTTTCAACAGCGCGGAGACTGCGCAACATATTGGGGACTGTGCAAGACATTGGAAGTATAGAACAGTGGGATAATACCTGTGCCGACATTAACAAGGTTTTTTTTATAGCTTATTGCTCTATAGCAATGTTGTGGAGTATCAATGGGTGGGAGATAGCTACGCCCTTCTACTTAGAACCATGGATATTACAGGGAACAATGACGATATTGTGAAGATTCAATACAGCAAACCTGATTATGCTCCCGTGTGTAAAAAACATTTTTATATCATCAACATACAGATAAGAGATGACCATGGGCAGTTTGTACCATTTAAATATGGAATGATCTGGCCACGGTTGCACTCAAGGCCGCTTCAGCTGAAAGATTAATGAAACAGCATAACATATGGAATATTCCATGAACCAGGGCGGCTACGGTGACCAGCCATATTTTAGCAGAACCCCGGTCATGTATGGGGTGGGACTTGGCAGAATCTTTAAAAGTCTTTTTAGATGCGCAATGCTCTTTCTACGTTGCGGTTTTGGCTAAACCGTATGTGAAAACGTTGGCCGCCAATATTGTAAAGGATGTCATGGGAAGAATGACAGCGGCGGTTGCTGAGCGGCTCGCCCAATAGAAAAAGCAGTGTCAGGAAGGACCGGGCCTCATTCATAAACCACGTAGGAGCGTTAAGAGGAAGAGGGCAGCATCCCTGTTGCACGGCCCCCCGAAACCCATCAGGCATGCAGATCAAAACCTTGACGCACACATTTGAGTAGGAAGAAGAAACGTGTTATTTCTAAAAGACATAAGGGCAGTGATATTTTTTAAAGAAAATGGCATTCTTACATGGAGCCTTGTGCGAATGTGTAAGATCGGATATCAATCTTTTTACAGTACCACCGACACAGAGCAGCATCAATAAGGTTCTTAATCGAGGTCTCCCCTCTGGCGGGTCTATCACTGCTAGCCCCCATACAATTGTTTGTATCAGGCTTGACTGACATGTATCTGGATTTGAACGATACGCTGTTACATCTAACCTTTAAAATAACAAAGGTGGATGGAATCAACATTGCGGCTACAGCACAAGGAGGCACGATTGCTTACCCGATAGCCAGCATGTTTAAACCGGTGGACAGGATATGTACGCCTACAGGGCCTATGTAGAGAGCTTGCTAAATTATGGCCATGATGTCCTGGATAAGCAACTCTCGGCGGGTCTCTTTTAATGCGAAAATGCTGGACATTTCGACACCACTCTGGACAGTGATAACAAGGGATTCGCAAACAGAGCCCTTCACGCCAGGAACAGTACAGTATTCGATTTACTAGGCCGCTTACACGCTTACGTTTGCTTTCAAGATAAACTATTGATCAACGGCATTGATCTTAAAGTGAAACCATCCAGAAACACAGATGCTTTTTGTCTCATGAGCGGGGACGCCGAACAATACAAACTAGTCATTGTATCGGTCAGTTTATTTGTTAAACGTGTAAGCGTCTCTCCAACTATTAGACTGTCGCATGGAGAGGCGCTGCAAATATCTAATGTGAAATATCCTGTGGAGAGAGTCGCTCTTAAAGTCTTCACCCCTTTAACTTCAAGCACTGTAACATGAACTATCAGCGCTGCATAAGGACTGTGTTCTGATTCCTGCCAAAGCATATACTCCCAATTTTGGACTGGCGAACATAATTAGAGAATACATGGGGCTGGTTGCTGTCACTAGAAAGCACATGCGTGATGTACCAGTTTCATTCACATACAAGTTCAACTGGTAACTTCCATAGTGTGCATGTGACAAGGTGGTGCAAAGTATAGAACAAAGGACACAGTATTCCCCCATCAATGTCTGCACTCTATTCCTCCACGATGTGCAGTACTCCTCCTGCCCAAATAGAAGATGCAGAAAGAGGGGTGCAGAGCTCTTCAAAATGAGTGTGCAGTGGGTCAAGATAGTGTTACACATTAGGCACTCCTGCAGTGGCAGACCACATTCAGCAATTGCATGAATCAATTTTTAAGATCCATGTTGCATCCGTCACCTCTGCAGTGATGGTACCCACCTCAAGTAGTGCACAAGTAGCATCTGCCAGCACATCAAGAGATGCTGGTTATCCCACCTCAACATGGCAGTGTGGGAAAAGTGGCTCTGCCAAAGCAATTACCCCACCACCTGCAGCAATCCGTACCTGTCCTCCGGAGGCGGAAAGGTTGGCAGTGTCTTCATATGGGAGCAATTGGAGCAATGGTCTATTCAGGCCCACATCCGATGAATTGTTGGTTGGTGATGAACAGGTAGGGAGCTGGAGGACAGTGAAGACCAGGATGCTGTAGAGGCTCCTCTTCATGCCATTTATCCCAACTTTTCTCACCTAATTGTGTAAGAGGTCAGATTGACAGAGACTATGAGAAAATGGGAGAATTGAGCAGAAATATATTAGGCAGACCCCAAACAAGGTTTGTGGTTGAAGCTAACGCATAGCAGGGAGACCTGAGGAATATTTGGGGTTGCAGGTATTGCATAGAAGGGAGATACCGGGTAATAGTTGCTGTTTCAGCTATGGTGTATCAAAGAAGACCTCAGACACATTTTGGTTTGGGGTCAATGTTTAGCAGGGAGATGCTGAGAAATATTTGAGTTTAAAGAAATTGCTTTGCAGGGGTATTCTGGGAAATCGTTGCTGTTACAACTAGGTTACATCTGTGGCTATTGTGTAAACCTGAACACGATCATATTTACACTCTTGTGTAATGGGGAGAAACCAAACATTTCTCAAGTCTGTGTCTCTCGTGCAGCTGGGGTCACCTGACAAATGCGTTTTGCCACACTCATGCACAGTAGGGGGAATTTGAAACAATCTCATATTTGTGGCTCTTATGTAGCATGGAGAAACTTAAACACCTGTATGTTTGTGGCACTCATTTAACAGGGAGCATCTGAAAAATGTGTGGTCATGTTTACAGCTTTATAGAAGATAGGAGAACTTCACAAATACCATATTTGTGGCACTTGTGCTACAGGGAGAATACAATCTTTTGTGGTGAAAGGTGGCTATAGGTGCAATACTGTCATTTCCAAGTAGCAAAAGGACTAAAAAACAGAAAGATAGTAGCACAACCATTAATGGCCTATATTAATAATCCACTTACCAGCAACGATTCACTAGAGCTATCCGTTTCACACCCACAAACATCACTACATAATCTCACTCCTCTTCACTGTGTTTGACTTAAAGTGAGCAATATGACTTCATCAACGGCGCTGGTATTTGTATTTTGTATTTGTTAATTTATATTGCGCACCTTACCCTGGGGCATCTGGCTAGGTGTCATGTCATAGCTTTCCTCAATGCAGTGCTGGCTAGTCTTAATTAATGTGAATTACTCACTAAAGAGCAATGCTAGGCTTCACCTGTGATACAACAGGCCTGACAGCACCAAAGACAACGTCACGCTGCACCCTGGTAATGGGTCAACTTCAGCATTTCTTTTTTGCTTTCCCAAGTGCTGTTGGCCAGTACAATGACATATTGAACCTGTACTGTAATGGATCATCATCCCATCCCTGCCAATGAGAGACGTGTCAACTAGATACTCATCCACCATCTGAGATGCTGAAGGTGTACTTTATGTTCTTGCAGACCCCTCTGAATGGAGCATGCCCAATTATGGAAGGAGTATGTCTCAGACTCTACAGTCCATTACATCTGTGGGGCTCCCAGAAGAGATCTCGGGTCATGTTGGCTGGAGGAAGAATGCTCTTCCTGACGATGAAGACAATGTTCCTAACATCTCTTGTATGTTGTTGAGCAAATGCCTTGTTGAATATTCTCCTCCCAGCCACTGTTCTTCAAGCATTGTTTTATTCAATCAGCCCACCAGTGCATATTTGCATATTTTAACTGTCATTCTTGTGAGTTATCCTCATTCTCAACCCCCACAAGTGGATAAAAAGCATCTACTTGAAACATGTGATGAGAAATTCTTCCAGGAGGCATTCAGTGTAACGTTTCAGTATGGATGGTTTTACAAGCTGGAGAGCATGCCCTCCACTAGCGACACTGTAGCAACCTTGCCGCCCAAATTAGTGACCAATTTAATTTTGGATAGGTTCAGTTACACCAGTGGCAGCAGTTCACTGAGTGATGCACTATGTCAGCTAACATCCTTGGTGACCTCTTCAAATGGCTGCGGCACGCAAAAAAACACTAGAGGCCTGGTGCCAAGTTGCCTGCCCCTGTAGCATTAATTACTTTGAGATCACACACCCTCTCATCTGGCAAGGGATGGAAAGGTCACCTACTGTGCAATTACAGACATGTAATCAATGCTCGGTCCACTGGTCCACATGCACATTTTAAAGTTGACATTTGTTCCTCAAACTTATCAAGTGTCTAACCAATTCCAGATACAGACTTGTATGAAAATGACAGTGGACTCAGAATTTCCCAGCAATGATTGACTTTACTCCTAATTCGATAAAAACTGGGCTTTCCTACAAAAGAATCTGGTAAGAGGTCCATAGATACAATTACAACCAGCTTTCTATTGAGCCAAGACATTTTATTTTGCAATATGTAAGGGTGGCTGCACCATAATTTGTGATAGGGCACCAAACAACCCCCCCCCCAACCGCCTATTAGGGACGAGCTAAAGCCAGCAAAGAGATAAGGCTCCCAAGAGCTCATGGGATGGCTGTAACTGTCAAAGGGATATGTGGTTTCCCTATGACTGTTTAAGTTCCCCAGTGCGCATCCCCAATTGGCCGCAAAAGGCAAATGGCATTTTGCTTCCTCAGACTTGCACGGCCCAATGGGGATGCAGGCTGTGGAACTGCAGGCATAAATGTGTCTAGGGGCACCCCAGCACCACTCCGCACATTTAAGCCTCCCTGTGCAGTGGTTAAGGGGCACTCCCCAGCACATACCTGCAGAAAGCTATATCTGCTTCCTGTTAATGCTGCATGGGAGACGCAGAGCCTCAGTGAAAGACTGTGCCAAGACCGGTGTAGTAGGTAAGAAGAATGTTTTTTCAATGTATTTTTATGTGTGTGTGTACATGTGTATATGTAAGTGTGAATGAGAGTGCCTGTTTGTGTGATTCAGTGATTGGAGAAATTAATGGAGTTATGAATGCATGTGTGAATCAGAGAAGTTAATTAATGAATGTGTATGAATGCATGCGTGTGTGCCAGAAACCTGGCCTCTCTCTGTGTGCAGGGAAGGGAAGAGGTTTGGATGAGAGAGGGGGTGAAGCTGCAATATCATGTCCTGGCATACGTCCCCCTCACAGTGAGGATGGAGGTATGGCCAGGATATGACGTTGTATGTTATACTGGGCATCAAGAGCAAAGCAAGCATGATTCGTGTTTGCTTTACTTTTGATGCCCATTTTGTTACTGCACAGTAGGAAATATGTCCAGCCTGGCCCACCAAAGTAAGACAGCTTTGCCATGAAATAACAAAATGGGGATCAAGAGTAAAGCAAACATTCATTCCAAAGGAGTGTGGGAGCTCAATGCACCCTTCACAGAGGACACATATGAGCTAAAACGTGGTTGTAGACCCTCCTGAGTGGAAGAAATTCCATAGAACAGGGTATTTGACCCCTGCTCGTTGTCAGTAGAGGAGCTCCCACACTCCTTTGTAATTAATAACGTTTGAATGCCATGCTACAATATCAATATATAAAATCTATCATCTTTCTAGATGTAACAGTAAAAAATGGTGCTGGTGAAATAACAGAATTGTACCGCAAACCCACCAGCTCCAACATGCCATTGTTTGCCACAAGTTATCACCCTTACTCCCTTAAATGGAGCATTCCATATGGCGAATCTGTCAGAATACAGAGAAATTGTACGTGGCTAGACACGTTTGGCAGAGAGTGCCGCACCACAGGGCAACATTTACAGAAACAACGCTATCGAAAGGCAATATTGGAAAGAGCACATATCAAGACGTGGAACCTAAATTGTGATCTCCTTTTGATTCAAAACTAAAGACAAGATAAAGAAACTGAATCCAATCAGGTCCGCCTAATTCTCACCTTTGGGGCACATTCCAGCAAGATTTGACAAATAATACATCGTCATTGACATCTGTTGAAACTAGATGGCAATCTATCGTCCATTCTAGGAGAAAGAGTGAGCATTATTTTAAGGATTCATTGGTTCAAAGCTTCATGACATCAGACAAACCCAGTTGTTCTCTAACATGGCTTAACAAAAGTCTGCCAGGGTTCCACAAATGCACACACTGTAAGGCATGCAAACATTCTGAAAATAAATCTAGTTACCAGCATCCATTATTAGGACACAAAGTAGAACTACATTGCAACATCACCTGCAACACAGAATTTGTAGTCTACGTTTCGACTTGCCCCTGTGCATTGTGGTATGTCGGCAGTACCATTGGTAAACTCAAGCTACAAATCCTCCAAAACATGAGAGCCATCAAAAACTTTGATCCATCTTACCCTATGGCCGTACATTTTCAAGAAAAACATGATGGAAATCTAGAAGGTCTAAAGTTTTTTGCAATACATAATGTAGAAAAAACTGCAGAGGAGGAAATGGAGAGCGTGAGCTTCGACAAAAAGAGACGAAGTACATCCTGGATCTCGAAACAAAGAAGCCAAGAGGACATAATCTTGATGAAGAACTTTACACCTTTTTAGGAACCTGACAGAAGGAGGCAGCAGTTGAAATGACTGAATATTTACCTGGATCCTTCCCAGACCTTCTAATAATATTCTCAAAAGTATAGACCTTCTCCTAATTTGTCTGAACCTCTTGGATTCCCTTCCATCCCCTCCTTTTTCTATCCACATTTTTATTAGATTGATCTTGTTCTCTTAATTTCCTTTTTGTGTATTGTTTTTAATATTTGAGTGTTACTCTGATGAATTACATTTACAACATTTCCCTGTAACTACAAGCTTTGATGGGTAACGGGTGGTAATTGGGAATATGGTTGGATATTATTCCCACAATTTTAAGTACATGCATTTTTTTAAGGTATGATACACTTCAGATTTTAGACTGTTGACTTCTACTGCAATTGATGGTGATTCTAGTTTTAGACTTAGGCTGTGGTTTTAAGATGTACTAAGCTATCAGAGCAAGTTTGGTTTTAATCTGAAGCAGATACTTCATGAAGCACTAAGCACTTTAACTGCAAGTTTGCACACAAATTTGGCCAGCAGGGGGGCACTAGAGAGCCTGCAGCCAAGATTGCCACTTCTTTCTAAGCTCTGCGTATGACCCGCTGAAAGGGGAGGCCAACACCGCACTCACACCAGGAGAACAAAGACATCCTAATGGCGGGGGTATAATCCCACTTGTGCCGTCGGCCTGCAGCCTGAGTTTGGGGCCTTGAAACACCCTGCGAGCACCTGCCGGTGCCCGGGAGGTTGTGCAGCTCGCGCTGATCGGGAGGCCTGGGCCAGTGGGGAGAGAGGAGGGATACGCTGATACCGCCTGACCAGCTGCTGGCAACGTGTCCACCGGAGCCAGACATAGCCCGGAACAACTAAACAGAGCGGAGAGGTCGGGCTTCGGAGCTGTCCATCTGGACCCAGACCAGTAGAGGAAGTGGCGAACACCCAGCTGGGCATGGAGAGCTGCCCTGTGAGAACCGCAGGCCGGAGTGGATCTGCCAGCACCTGGGCCTCCTGTGGCACTGGGGGTGCAGAGTGGTGGAGAGAAGGTGAGCTTCCCGCCCGGGGTGGAACAGCTGGGGGGCCGAGCAAGTACTGTTTTACAATCCGGTTGTAGGCGCCCCCCCCCGGCAACGACAGCAGGTTAGCATCCATGCGATCCACTCACGTATACCTGCTGTGCCCCTGCACCACGCCAGCACCATTTCTGCAGCGGAGGCCCTGCTTACTACTACGGTAGCCAGTAATAACACGGCCAAGCTGCCTACCGATGCTGCAGTGACCTCCACACGGTATCAGCAGCTAATTCTGTCCCAGCTCAAAAGGAGCATGGAAAGCCCCTCTGCACAGGACCCGGAGAGTCCCGGAGGCCACTGCACCCAAGCTTCTAACCTATGAACTGGTGCATCTCCAAGCAGTGAGGCTGGATCCACTACTGCTCGCACTAAACCAGGCGAGCACGCAGTTGATCCCAGGAGGCACTCCTACCATTGCTACACCTGCGCTCCAAAATGCAGTCAGCAGCCCCTCCTCCACGTAAAGACCTTTAACTCTCTGGCTCATACCCGCAGAGGCAACCAGGGACAAGGGGGCCTACTCCTCCAAAAACACTTACTGAGCAAGAGGCTCCCAGTAAGCACTACATGGGCCAGCTACTAGGCGGCCAAGCTGACCACTGCCAATGCAAGACCCCAGCACAGCAACTAACAGCTGCCTCTGTCCCAGCCTAGCAGGAGCTTGGAAATACCCCCTGCACAGGACCCAACAAGCTCTAGAGGCTACTGCACCCACGCCTACCACCTGTGAAGTCGAACATCCCCAAGCAATGTGGGCTGAACCTACTGCCACCCACACTGAAACTGGCATGGGGGCAGGGGAGCCCAGGTTGAACTTTTGCCATTACAGGGGCCACAGACCAATAAGGAGTCAGTAGCGAGGGGCCCGCCCCCCCTGCCCTGACGGTGTGGACCTCAGTTCAGGTGGCTAGCATATGCACCCTTGGCCTCACTCCATCGGCTTCACCTTCATCAGAGTGATTTTTCATCCTGTGGTCCATACCTGGATGCATAATCAAGGACAAAGCCCCTCCCCCCCAAGAACTCTGCAACTAATAGAGTTCTTGCAACTGCAGACTTCAGTATGCCACGCTTTATCCGTCCAGACTGCGTGTGCCACAAGGTGGTCAAACACACTTTTTCACGGATCCTGGGGCGGTGCAGGACTTCCTTGAGATGCTGCCAAAGTAATGGGAGTTGACTTGAGCCAGGGCTACATTACATTGCATGAGGGTAATTGTCTGAGCCCGAATAGTGCTATTGATCGGGGTGAATGGATGGACCCCTGGTTGAGTGCAATCCTAACTGGCCCTGGGCTCCTAAATGGCCAGCACACATAGTTTTCCCTGGTGGGTTATATATATGCTGACCCATGTAACAGATTAATCCAGTTGCTTAGCAGTGTTGTTTATGTAAGGGTCTCCACCTGAAGACAGAAGCAGTGGGCGGGTATTTGGGCAGCGGAGTCCAGTGCCCCCGGGCTGTGACCCATGGTAACTTGCTTGTTGGGGAAAGGAGGGAGGATGGTACAATTCACTGCTCTTTGGGGGAGAGCAGTGTGGGGGGGGGGTGTATGTTGGGTATTAGTGGGGACCCTAGGGGTGTGAGGGAGGGGGAAGGATCGGGAAACGTAGGGAGGTGTTATTTCAAAATGATTCACGTCTCTTGCATCCAGATAGTAACTGTAGTGCGGTACGAGCGTACATGAGGGCAGGACTGTTCCATTCAAAACAATTGTGGGCCTATGGCGAGCTGTAAGGTGATCAGTTGGAACGTACAGGGACTTAACAATCCAGGTAAGGCCAGCATACGAGATCCAATACTGTGAAAGACACAGTGCCAAGGTGGCCCTTTTACAAGAAACTCACTTGGTTGGAAGGGGAAATGAGGGTGTCGCAAGGTCCTGGGGGGACTGTAAACAATAAACCTCCTACTCCACATACTCGGCTGGGGTCATGACACTTGCGCACAAGTCACTCCAATTTCGCTCAATGGAATCCGTAATTGACCTGAAAGAGAGGTTTGTGATTGTCTCGGAATGCTGGGGATTTACACTGGTGATGTTCATTAACATACATGGCCCCAGTGTGGATGACCCCTCTTTCTTTGAGTCATTACCCTGCATATCAACATCGTATGGGCGGGAGATCTCAATATCAACTTAGACCCAAAGAGGGATAGATCAGCTAGGGGCCCTCGCCCACCTAACCCGACCAGCGGAAGCAGTGCAGAGATGCTTGAGTGAGTTGGAGCTGGGGGATGTATGGAGGCTACTACGACCGGAGGGGAGGGGGTATTCATTCCATTCGACGGTTCATGGGACCTACTCGCGTCTGGATTATATCCTAGTCAGTCCATCCCTGGTACACAGAACGACTGACTGAGTTGTTCTCCCTAGAACGCTCTCTGATCACTTGCCCGTCCACTGATCCCTGGACTCGGGCCTTGAAGGTGTCTCTCGATCTTTCTGGAGATTTAATGCCACAGCCCCGTCGGACATAGTGTTTAAAAGCCAAGTGCTTGGCCTGGTCAAGTCATATTTTCAGGAGAAATTGGGCTCGGTTTCTACGCTGAGCTTCGTATGGGAAGCATTCAAGTTGGTCCTGCGGTGTAGGTGCCTGTCCCTAGAGCTGGGAATGTTAAAAACGATACGCAGGCAACTGACTGAAACAGAATTAGAAATCAAGGGCCACAAGGGTAGGGTTGAGGAGAAAGGTTGGGCCGACTCCAGAGCCAACTTGAGAGATGCATTAGACTGCTTTAATAATCATCTCGCCGAATGCAAAGTTAAATATCTGGCATGCCTGGCAATGGCCCGATGGTACAGGGAGGAGGGCAAGCCGGGTAGATTGCGAGCAGCAACGATCAAACGTGAAAAGGGGATCACAGATATTACTGCTGTGCGGACAGTGGATGGCGAAGTGGTCATAAAGCCGGAGGCCATACTAGATGCCTTCCGCCAATACTACAAGCGTTTATATGCATCTAGAGGGTCGATACCAGCACCAGATCTAGTAGGGTACATAAGGGAAGTGTCCCTGCCGGTACTACAGCGGGATGCGGTTGAAGCACTAGGCTGCACCTATTATGCTTAATGACATTCTGCTTGCAATATGTGCTTTACCCGCCGCCAAAGCGCCTGGCATGGATGGAATAACGGCTGGATTCTACAAAGAGCTAGACCCTGAGGTGGCTCAACACTGGTTGTTGGTGTGGGAGGAGGGGATGAAGGTGGGTCAGCTCCCCCCAACTATGCGTGAAGCTGTGATCACGCTGATCCTGAAACCTGAGGAGGACCTCCTGGACTGCTCCTCATATCGCCCTATCTCCCTGCTGAACCTAGATACCAAAATCTTCACTAAGGTGTTGGCAGACCGATTGCTCCTGTACATCTCGAGCATTGTCCAAGCGGACCAGTCGGGCTTCATACCTGGAAGGTCGACCTCACTAAACCTGCGCAGGCTGTTTGCAAGCCTGGCTAAGATTGATCCCAAAGTGCAGGCAATGGTGGCTCTACTCGACATGGAGAACGCATTCCACTCCGTCGAGTGCAGCTACCTATTTGAGGTGCTAAGACAGGTGGACATTCCAGAGTATTACCTGATGGCAGTGCGTCTGCTGTATGCCGGGGCCGGGGCGAACGCTCAAATTGGGCTAGATGGCAAGCGATCTCTGGCTTTTAACTTGGGCCGAGGAACCAGCCAGGGATGCCCGCTTTCGCCATTGCTCTTTACAATCGCGATTGAGCCATTGGCGACCTGGCTGCGGAAATTCCATTGGACAAGAGGCCTGGCACTGGGTGGGGCTAGTGAACTGGTGTCGCTGTACGCGGATGATGCAATCCTATATTTCAAAGACCCCGCAACCAATTTGCGACCACTGTCGCAGAAGGGTGTAAGCTTTGGGCAGGCCTCGGGACTCAGGATAAATTGGTCAAAGTCTATCTTATTCCCACTAAACGAGGCCAAAAGATACAGGTGGGAGCAGAAGTCAGTTACGTACCTAGCAGTATGGGTCAGTCGCGATGCCCAAGTGCAATTGGAAGAAAACCAAATAGGGTACCTGAACACTCTGAAGTCTAGGGTGGAGAAGTGGTGGAGACTTTCCCCTCTCATTGCTGGGTCGGATAGCGATCGCCAAAATGGTGGTGGTCCCCAAACTACTTTACATTTTCCAAAACATCCAGGTGTGGCCAGGAGTCAACTACTTTGCGGAATTGAAGGCCTAGTTGGTCAGGCTGGCCTGGCACCCACGGAACACGCAAGTCAATTGGGATACCTTCGCTCTCCCCTGGGAAAGTGGAGGCGTTGGTGCACCTGACGTAGAGTTATACTTCCTTGCAGCACAGCTATACTTTGCACGCTACTGGATGCAGGAGGCCCCATCTTATCCTCATGTGCATATAGAGAGATGCTCAGTGCGACTGTTGTCAGGAAAGATTTCCATTTATGTGTAATTTTCCCTCCAGTTGTGAACCCCTCAACTTTTTGCTGTTGTCTGGCTATCCTAGCCAGACTTTTTCCAGTAGAGCCCAGCCTCCTGCTGTACTCTGCTGGGCTTTTGCTCATTTTGTTATGGGGAAACTGATATGCCCTTAATACAGTCAGTCCTGGGAGACTTTGTTTCCCTTAGTCTTTCACTTTTTTGCTATTCTTTAGCAACATTTTATCAGTGCACAAAGCACCTTTCAGTACAGTGTGCTGGGGTCTTCCTTTCATTTTTAAGGCCCTAGACACCTTCAAAGCATTTTTTGGTGAATGTACAAATGTGCCTTGGACAGAGCTGGTGGCAGCAGTTACTTTTCATATATTTTGTGTGGTTCATACCGCGTTTGGCCCAGGACAGTGCCAAAAATGGCCATGCCACAAGGTCCTTTGGCCATCCTTTCTATTTGCCTTCCCCAGATCGAGCAGACCCGGGAAATTCCTTATTTGGTCATGCAGTCCCCCGCGCAAACTCGAAGCTTTCAAAGGCTTCTGCATGCCTTGTGTTTGTGCCTCCAAGATGTGGGCTGGACTGTCTAGTTCCAATACACATCCTGGGTGCCAGGATGTCTGGTGTGCTGAGAATGATTGGGACCACTGTGGTCCGCGATTGGTCCACGTCTGGGATGGCTGTACATGAGCAGATCTCTCATTGGGTCCTCTTCGTTTTGGCGTAAAGGAGATTCTGGCTAAGAGAAGGCATCTTCCACCCATTGCAGGTCGATCTCTTGAGTACACACCGAACTTAGGAAAGGAGCCAAGTATCCTGAACCCAAGAAGCAGAGCCGAGGAACCGCTGGTGACCCGCTGGAAGGTTTGGCACCCTGAGCCTGCTGTCGTCCCGTTGGGCCCCCTGTTTCTGATCAAACCTAGAAGGTCTGCAAAGGTGCTTCGACCCATTGGAATAGTGGGACTAACTATTCCGGCACCTCCAACTTAACCTGTAAGCGAGCCTTCTCGGAAGTGTTCCTGGACCAACCAGTGAATTGACCAGCTTGAACGGGACCTTTGCCCTGGAACTGCTGCCGTCTTGAGTTGACACTTGAGCATTTGGAGACTATAAGCTCATGGAATAAGGCACACTCCAGCAGAGTTTCGTACAGCTAGCATTCCTAAATCTGGAATTAGGGGCTATGCCTGAACCCGAGTATACGTGGTCACTGTGTTGCCCAGCTGTGGTGATGAACTTTGTGGGTGCCTTGCTGCTGTGCCCCCCTGTGCCATCAAACTCGCTGCAGTGGAATTGGCCTGATCCCTTCATCAAGAGCGGAGAAATCAGCACTGTCCCACCACAGAATCATCCCTGGAACGCAGCCCCTGAAAGCCACACAGCCGCACAACTTAAGGACTTGAACCTGCGACTGAAGTGGATTCGACTGCCGAAGTTTGGTCAGAGTGCGCCAAGGGTCGGTGAGTACTTTCAACCCTTACCAGTGGCCCCTGGCGCCTCCATCCATTTTTACACACAAGTGTCCCCTGAGGTCCACTCATTTATTGAGGTAGCCTGTGCTACCAAGCTATTCCCAATTCTTGGATACTGTTCTGCCCTCTTGGGGAGACCCTCCTTGAACAGTGGGAACTTATTCTTCACTGCCTCACAGTGAGGCCCAAAAAGGCTCTCACCTGGGTTTGAGTAGTGGGGGTCTCCCAGTCCTGTACATCCTGTACCTTACTGGGGAGAGGTTGGATTTGACCCCTTCCTACCTCATGACCAAGATATGTGACTTTCCCCTGAGCTATCTGGCACTTGGTGGCCTTGATAGTGAGGTTAGCCCTTTTCAAGGCCTGCAACACCTTACCCAGATGTGTCACTTCCCAAGTGGAACTGTAGACGGCAATATCGTCTAAATAAGCCACACAAAAAGGCTTCCAGGCCACTGAGAGCATGATTGACCAATCTCTGGAAGGTGGCAGGGGCATTCTTCAACCCAAAAGGCATGACCCTAAACTGGTCCCTCTCGTGTTGAGAACGCCGTCTTTTCCTTGGCATGGTCCGTCAGAGCTATTTGCCAATAGGTTCAATAACACCCAGATCCAACATCTTGGCAACCTCAGCCTGGATGTGGTTCTTAACAGTATCTGACATTCGGTAGCTCCTGCTCTTGACAGGCACGCTGTCACCAGTGTCAATCTCGTGCTTACACCACGGTGTAAGGCCTGGCGTCAGAGAAAACGGAGAGGCATACTGCTGGAGCAAAGCCCTGCAGGCCCTCTGCTGCTCTGTTGTCAAATCTGGAGAGAGCTGCACTCCCTCCACTGAGCCATCCTGAGGGTTGCTATATAGCAAATCAGGAAGGGGCTCACTCTCATCCTCTTCTGGCTCTGAAGCCAGCAAGAGACATGAGACTTCGGCTCGCCTGTGGAAAGGCTTGAGCCTTTTAACATGGAATACCTGAGGGGCTACCCCTGGGATTCCCATGTCAACCAGATAATTGACCTCGCCCATCTTGGAGATTATCCTGAAGGGTCCAGCCCATTTATCTGCCAATGCCCGAGGCTTGGTAGGCTCCTTCACGAGGACCTCCTGCCCCGGAGTCCAATCCACTTGCGAAGCTTTAAGGTCATGCCAGTATTTGTTCAATTCCTGGCTGGCCTTGAGATTCGCTGTTGCCTGACCCATCATCTGTGTCATCCTCCGTCTGAGGCCTAACACATAGTCCCCCACTTGCTTGGCGAGACCTGGAGGGGTGGCTTCCAAACCTTCTCTGATCAAGGCAAGGGGCCCCCTCACGGGATGTCCAAAGATTAACTCAACGGGGCTGAAACCAACACCCTCTTGAGGTACCTCTCTGTAAGCAAACAGCAGGCATGGCAGGAGGAGATCCCATTTCCTCCGTAGGGGCTCTTCCAAAGCACCTATCATGCCCTTGAGCGTTTTATTAAATCTCTCAACCAGACCATTGGTCTGAGGGTGGTAAGAGGTGGAGAATTTATAGGTTACTCCGCACTCTTTCCACATGGTCTTCATGTAACTAGACATGAAGTTGGATCCTCGGTCAGAGACAACCTCCTTGGGGAATCCAACACGGGTGAACATGCCCAGGAGAGCCCTGGCAACCACCTTGGCAGTTACAGTCCGAAGGGGTATAGCCTCAGGGTACCTGGTGGCATGATCTACCAAAACCAGGATGAACCTGACGTGGGAGGGTCCAGGGGACCGACAATGTCGATGCCCACCCTCTCAAATGGTGTGCCAACCACTGGCAATGGCTGCAGTGGGGCAATGACACTGCCTCCAGTCTTGCCAGACAACTGACAAGTTGGGCAGGTCCTGCAGTGGGACTCCACTTCTACTCCCATCCGAGGCCAGTAGAAATGGGCAGAGAGCCTCTGCTTAGTCTTCTTGGTACCAAGATGACCAGCCAAGGGCACCTCATGCGCCAACTGCAGTAGGAAGGGCCTGTAAACCTGGGGTACCACCAACCTCTTGAGGGCACCAGGTTCAGGCTTAGTGGGCTCACTAACAAGGAGCTCACCCTCCCAATAAATCCATAATGTCCTAGGCACTTCTCCTTGTGCCTGGGACAGGGCCTGTTTCCTCAGACCCTTGAGAGAGTGGCACTCTCTCTGTCCTTTACAGAGGTCTGCCCGGGAGGGTCCCCCTTCAGCTAACAAGCATTGAAGATCGGGATGATCCTCCGGGTTGAGAACCTCTCCCACAGGAGAGTCTTCTGGCTCTTCTCCCACAGGAGTTGAGACAGGGTTTACCACTGGACCCAGCCCGTCTGGAGCATGGATCCCAATGGGTGCTGTAGGAACAGCAGGAAGAGAAGGAGCTCCCTCCACAGAGGTGGCCTTCTTGCTCTTCCTTCGTCTTGCCTTAGGCCGCACCTTTGGGTTGGGTACCTGACTCACAGCCAGACCCGGGGTCACCTGTGACCTAGTGACTGCAGCAGCAGTCATGGGAAGACCATCCGCGATCAATCCCAACTCTACTAGATCATTACCTAACAGAATGTTAGCAGGGACCTTGTCCTGAACCAGGACAGGAAGCTTTGCTGTCTTGTCTCCAATTAAGAGTGTGACTAAGGCTACAAGCGATAATTTGGGAGGCCCGCCAGCTAACCTGGTGGTTCTCAGAGGAGCACCTACATAGTCCTCTGGCTTGAGCAGGGTCCTGTCCACCGCTGTCATGCTTGCCCCAGTGTCTCTCAAACCAGTAGAAGGCTGGCCATTCAGGAGGACACTTCTCAAAAATCTACGGGTGTTCTGTGGGATAGTCACCAGTACTTCCGCATACTGGTCCCAGGCCCCAAGGGACACTAAGGAAATCTCTACAGGAGCACCAAATGTGATCCCTGTAGAGGAGGGGAGGACAGTGGCCTCCACCTCAGACATGGGGTAAGGGTAGGTCAGGCTGGCAGCCTGTACTCCAAGTGCCTTACCTTTACACTTGGAGTCACCCCTCTTGTGATCCAGAGCCCCACAATCCCAACAAGTGCCGGGAGTGCGGGGTACGGTACTGGAACCACTGGGAGCCTGCTTTGCAGCAGGTGGACCACTACTCTTATTCCCACCCACAGATGACATATCCCCACTAGATTTTTGGGTCTTCGGAGAGAAGGGTTTAGGTTTACCCGACTGACTGCTTTTGGGACTCCTCAGATTTCTGAGAGGCCCCCTTTTCTTTGTCCTTGTCCTTCCCACTGGAGTCCTTAGGGGACACCCGGTGGGAGACCCACTTGTCAGCCAGCCTAGCCAGCTTAAAGGGATCCAAAATGTTCTGGCCAGCAACATACTGACGCAGCTTCGGTGAACAGGCTTCAGAAAAATGCTCAAAAAACAACAGGTGGGACAATTCAACAAAAGTTTTCACCTTGTAACCATCAATCCACCCCATCATATTCATGTGCGCAGCACTCACCCAGTCAACCCAAGACACATTCTCTCTTTTCTTAAAATCCCTGAACCTTTTAAGGTATTGGGTAGGTGTCTTGCCAAACTTGGCAATCAAAGCAGATTTCATACACTCATACTGACCCCGTTCTTCCACACTCAGCTTCAGAATACAGTCATACCCAGTCTGAGGCACTCTGCTTAACAAACACTTAGCCCAATCTCTTTTGTCAACATCATGAATTGCACGAGCCATTTCATACGCTTCAATCCATTGGTGGATATCCGAACCCTCCACAAACACACCAACTAAATCTTTCATAAATTTAGGTGCTGGGGACCTGACACTCTCACTGGGTTTCGCTGAAGTCTCCACTCTAGCTTTCTCTAGCTGGATTCTCTGACATACAGTGTCCTTGTCTTTGAGTTCAAGATCCCTATTCTTGAGTTCAACTTGTTGAGCCAACTCCTCCTTCTTAAGCTCAGCATCTATTTGCAACTTGCGATATTGAAAGGCCAATTTCATCCTCAAAAACTCAAGCTCCAAGGAATTGCTGGGGTTCGGAAAAGAGGCAGCAGGAATGGTGGCATTCCCAGACACAGATTCAGAAGAAACCCCAGGGGCAGAGTCCTCATTGGTTGCATTCCCCCCCTCATCAAGAGTTTCCCTATCGGTCTGGTAGTCCACCAGGACAGCTATCAGCTCAGCCCTAGACTTATCCACAAAGTCTAACTCCCTGGCTTCGCAAGCACTCTGGAGAGGCTCTAAGCTCATCCTAGTCAATTTACCATTTGCAATAGACTCCATTGCTTGTAATGCAGTTATTTTGTACACAACCAAACCTTAATTTAATAAAGTGCATATATTTTGTAAGTGGCACGGTTATACACTGATTCTTAAAACCATAAGCATCCCACCGCTGCAACCAGTGTAAAGACTGGTAGGGAGTGTCTGTACTTCCACTCTCTATATGGTAGAGGAGAGGCACAGAGGACCCCAGCCAAGATTCTCTATTATTGGTAACATAGTCGAGCAATCAAGGCCTAGCTTCTCAGGAGGTGATGCAGGCAGGTTCTTAAGTACAGTGTAGTCCCTGAACCCCCACAAAGGAATGTCCACACACTGTATTACTGAAAACACAGTCTTTATATAATTAATATTCAAAGGTATGTACACGATCACAATAACGCACTTTGTACTCGGAAGTCAACAATGATAAACATATACAATTCTAAAGTGGTACCGCCAATGTTATCAAATCTCATTAAAGTGCGTCAACGGTACGGTTAAAATGTCACACAGATCAATAACGAGGAAACCAGCAATAGAGATAGGAAGGAACGCAAGATGGTTGAAACAATAGGCAGATTTCTGACCCCTACCCTCAGGCACAGTTCTGTGTGGAGATCCCCCCCACCTGGGCAACCTGTAAATAAAGATATATAGCACAAGCCCAGTCCATATATTGTTCAATAGTCTTATTTCCTCCTATTAAGGTTTTAGCCCCCCAATGTACCTGGTGGAGTAGAGTTCTTCGAAGATGCGTCGACCGATCCTTCTTGAGTGACTCCCTTTAAAGCAGGAGCCACGGATCGTCGAGAGGCGTCGAGGAACTTGGCGTTCGGCGTCGGGGAATCGACGGCCCTTCTTGAGTGCCCTCCCTTTAAGGCAGGAGTCACGGGTCGTCGAACGTCCGACGGAGAACAGGTTGAACTACGGCAGTGAAGTGGCAGCTTCGTTCCTAGCGGTGCTCGTCGACGATGGAGCGTTGGCATCCTGCAAGGAAAAGGCGTGCGGGGCACCTCGGTGATGATAGTTCTGGACCGCAAAGAGAGGATGAAGAACTGTGGCCCCGCAAGGGCGTCGAGTCGTCGGTGTCTCTGTGGTCTTTAGGTGGCGGGAAACCCACCGGCGGATGCTCCTCGGCGCATCGACGGTCGGGCCTTCTCCAGCGGGATAAAGCGGGCGACGATGCAGACGAGAGCGTCCGATGATCAAATGAAGTTCTTAGGCAAACGGGAGCACAGCGGCTCCGGTCGATGACTGCGGTCGTCGACAGTGGCGGACAACAGTCCGGGTGCTTCTCTTTGGGATTCCGCGGCAGTCGCCGTCTCGGGTCGGCAGCCTGTCGTAGGTCTGTCTACCAAGGGAGCTTAGGCAAAGATCAGCTGGTGCACGATGGTCCCTCGTAGCTCGGGAAGAGGGCGCCTAGCAGTGAGAGGTCCCCAGATATACTGTTGATCTTGCATTCATTCCACTGGGTCACACTCAAGCATCCAATCACAACTAAGGGCATCCATGCAGGCAGGCAGCCAATCAGGCATACGAGGTATTCAGGCCATTCACTTCTCTCACAACAAGTTATGTGTATTGGGACAAGTACAGAGCCATTCAACACTCCAAACTACATTCATACCGGTTTCGGGCATGGCTGTCTCAGTCATTGTGTCAACCACCAGATACTATACATCCACAACACAGAATGCATATTCGTCACACACTCTATTCACCCGGGTCCCACCCACAGGAGGTACCCACAACATATATCACTGGGAAGGCTCCAGCTAGTCTGGCCGGGCCTTCACAGCAACACCATATATGGCACTTCCACCCAACAGCCAGTCAGGGGGGAAGGGACAGAGTCAGGGCTTCCCAGGACTTTGGGAAAACAAGGTGATAGGTAATAGAAAGCAAGAGGCCACAGGGGCCATCTTGGTTTCCATCAGGAATCAACTGATCCCAATGGCAGGGCCGGGGTATCCCAAAATGAAGGATACTCCGCGCACCTGTCAAATTCAGCATGGAGCTGCCACCAGCCCATACCCTGCTCTGCGGGCCACCCACAGGTGCCCAAAACCATACACTAGGGGCACAAGGTTGTACCCCCACCCATGGGTACCATAAAGGTATCCCAGGGGTCGGTTCACCAAACCAAAAGAGAGAGAGCTGCACCGCCAGGAGTCCCTCATGAACTCCTGCGTGGAAAACACGACAGAACACACGATAAAAAGCAGTACAGGACAAAGATACGGAGGCCCTGTTCCTCCGATGCATTTCCAGCATCACACTCACCCACCTTCCTGAGTCGCTACAGCCCCTGCAAAAGACCCCGTTTTGGCTCAACCACACGATCACGTGCACCAGCACCGTAAGTACTATTGAGCACAAGGCTCCACTCATCCTAGGGATTTGACTGCCTCTCAGTAAGAGTTTGAAAAGTGAAGGACTGCCTAAACGATATTTGCACTGTATGCTACCTTTCTGTACAGGTTGTGGACCCTTACTGTGTACCATTCCTTTAGGCCATTGGTGACTGTATATATATTTATTAGTAGTGTTGTGCTGGTTTCGTTATTACTGCTGAGATTTGCTTTGTGTATGATTTAAAAGGCCTTTAATAAATGTATATGTATTTTTGATATATACACCTGACAGAATACTTGGTAGTGTAATTTACTGTGTGTGCTCATTGTGGGCTTTCGATCACCCTCACCACTCCCGAGACCTAGTCTTGACCGCTGCCAATGCTACCTTGATTGGTCTGGCTTGTCCAGAAGGTTACCCTGTTCCAAGAAACTAGGCTGGCCTTCTGAACCTCTGCCCACCAGGTCAGAGTTCAGAAATCCATCTTAACAACGCTCACTCTGCAAGGAGTCTTGGTGTCTAGGAGATTATCGGATAAATGTAAATTTGACCCAGTGGCATGCATGGTACACGCATGGAACAGGGTCTTGAAGCAGATGCAGGTTGATATCCCCTTTAACCCTGGCCTTCAGTTATGGAACATAGAGTGCCTACCACCAACATGTGATGCAGCCATAGTCCAGGAGTGGCGGGGAGCGGGGATTGAACACATGGCGGACCTTTATCCGGGGGGGAACATTCGTCTCCCAGGAGCTGATTTCTGGGAGCAGGATTTCAGCGCAGGCTGCAGTACTTCAGAATCCGAGCTGCCTTTAGAGAGTGGTCCCCATCGTTCCCCAACATGCCACCTCTATTCCCATTGTTGAAATTTATATTCTGCTCCCCGGCAACAAGGGGAGTGGTCTCTGCACTATATGGGCTAATTCAACGCGACTCCCCCTGGGAGACCCTGAAGTGTAAACGAAGATGGCAGGAGGATGCAGGGGTTTCCTTCATGGACAAGCAGTGAGCAATGCTCTGTGAGCACACACATAGTGGGGCATTCAACAATTGCCTACAATTGATCCAATTCATAACCCTGCACAGAGTGTACCTAACCCCAGCTCGCCTACATCAGTTTGATCGCACCATGGTGGGTAGCTGTCCGAAATGTAATGCTGAATCAGCCGAAATCCTTCAAATGATGTGGGCATGCCCTAAACTGAGAGACTTCTGGGAGGGGGTGGCCGAGGTAGTTTCCAAAATGTTGGGGCCCACTGTACCCTGCAAACTAAAATGTTGTATGTTTGGTTGGCTCCCTGGAAACCCTAAACAGAACTGGAAGCTGCTCACAACATGTATGATAGTCGGTAGGCGATGTATCTTGAAGAAATGGACTAGCTCGTCCCTCCCCACCTGGGATAAGGACTTGGCTCAAAGATTTGGTCGGGCTTAGTAACACTGATCAAGAATATGGCTATTTGTGTGGCCGGCAGAACAGGCCTAAGAACATATGGGACCCCTTTGGTGCCTACCTATTATCTCAACGCCCGGAGTTGAACACCTAAGATATGGGGCCTGAACTGTAGGTAGTGATCCAGTACCTAAACCAAGTAGTAGTACGTATCACTGGGTCAAAGTGTGTTCTACGACAATGCCCCACCCCCGCATGTCACTTGCGCTTAGGAGAAACCGGCTGTTTGCTTGTTAGCATTATACATATGCCATGCTTTTGCTGTTGTACCTCATTCTAATAATCTATTGTTAAATGTCTTGAGACGTTAATCAACCAATAAAGAAAGTTTAAAAAAAGAAATAAATATTTTGCCCAGCAGAATATGCACTAAGCAATTCTGCATTTTGGTCATTGCTCGAGACGCATGCTGTCATCTCAGCAAGTCTGGTTCTAATTCGGAGCATACCTATCATGAAGCACTATGCACTTTAATTGTGAGTTTTGTACATAAAACCATTAAATTAAGTCCAAGCACCTAGCTGCATTAAGTCATTAAAACAAGTTTGTGTCTAATTCGCAGGAGGTACATCTTGTAGCACTATGCACCTTTAGTGCGCGAGTTTGCACACATATTGATCTGCAGGAGATATACACAGTAACCTTGTACTCTGCATGCCATGTATTCAATCTGCCCATTTACACACTAGTGGGCCTGCATATGGACACACTCCATGACGCAAACACATCCAGTTTTGTAGCTTGACGAGTCCTATGGAATTCACCCTTTAGTATGTGCATTAAGCACATCATTTAACATAGAGGCGGCCAGTCAACAGCCTGCCCGAGTCCGACTCCATTAGCTTGAGCAGAACAGCTTTCTATGCAGGCGCCAAGATAACTAACTGGAGTACAACATCCCAAGGACTATGCACTTTATCTGTTGTTTCAGTTACACTCCTTAATTATTGGCATTATTACATCATGCATGCACAATAACTATATGGTTCTACAATTACGCTGCATTAAGCATTAAGTCCTAACTGCACGTACCACATTCTTGCCATCACCTTGAGATTAAATCCCCCAGCACCATGAATCACCCCCATCAGCAGGTTGGCAGTAAGCCCACCACCATCATTATCTCCATTACAGTAGTCCATGTTCCAAAATGGCCGAAGGATTCTCACACTAGTTTCACCTATGCTTTTCTAGGTGAGCCTTACGACTATGGAAGTAGAACATTGACTGGTTTTCTTCTAACATAGAGCTGGTTTGACTGCCTTTTTAAGTACAACTCCAGAGTAACAACGTGATTGAATATGTGAACAAGTAGCCAGTGGGCTACGAAACGTTGTGACTCAAAATAAACTTGAATTGGTCCGTAGTCTTCTCTGGCTGATAGACATTTCATTTTCTGGTATGTGTATGGACTCCGATGAGTGCAATCCTCAAGCACGGTAGTACATGCTGCTGGTTTTCGGAAAAATATATATACATATATATATATATATATATATATATATACATACATATTACATGGACGTGGTAGCGTCCATGTAGTTATGGTTAAGTTGGTGTTTCCATAGGAAGAGCACTTTTTGGGTGGCTTATAACTTCTCTCCCTCTGGACGAATCCTCACCAAACTTTGCAAAAAAAGTATATGGCCCAGTCTGAATTTTTTTGCAAAGTTTGGAGAGGTTTGTTTCAGGGGGGGCAAAGTTATAGGGGGGTACCAAAACTTTTGTTTTTTCCTATAGACATAATGGGAAAAAACTTTGCGCACAGCTACAGCCCGAACCGCTGGACGGATTTCCACCAAATTTGTGGCAGGAGCGGCGGCTTGGTCCTGAAAGCGTGCTTTTGCAAATTTGGTGTAAATCTGTCCAGTATTTTTTTTAAAATGACCAAAATGTAAGGCAAAAAATTTAGTGATATCTGTGTTCGCTCCGTGGACAGCACCCCGATTGGCCCATGGGCTTGCGTCATGTCCGCGGACATGCAACGTGTTCGCTGATTGGGCGGCGTGGGGCGTGGGGCGTGGAGCGCGTCAGATTTTCTGTGGCGCCCGCCATCTTGTATTCCCCGTCGACCGCGTACAGCGCAGTGAAACTTGGATTAAAAATTGTATTTAGTGGAGTGTGTTGTTATGTAAGAGTGTTTGGGGAGGGTGGGGGAATATGAGATAGGTTCAATGTTTTGTTTTTTTATGTGCTATACGCTTTTGTTGTGTTTGATTTGTCCGTGGAGAACACGGCTGTTCTGACATTTTGTAAATAAACTAAATGGTGGGGTGTTCAGAGGACGGAGTATGTGTCCTTTTTGTTCGCAAGGAAGGTAAAATTGAGCTAAATACATTCGCAGTGTATTTAAATGTTCGTAAATACACAAACTGGGGGTGTCCTGAGGACGCTGTCCGTATTGTAATCTGTCAAGTTGAATGTGTTCTCAGAACATTTGCGGTGTCCCAAAATGGTTGCAATTACACAAAATGGGGGGGTTCTGAGAACGTTGTTTGTATTGTTCGTTGTCAGGTTGAAAGTGTTCTAAGAACCCTCCTTTTGTCCGCTGATAGTACAATTTCCTATGGGCCTCACCCGACTTTTTGTCCACTAAAGAAACGATAAATCAGGCTGGTGTGCGCCGACATTATGTGATAATCCTATGACTGGCGCTATTGACCTGGCTGACTTGCTTTTGCGACACTAAATCATATCTCCCGCCCCTAAGCCTGACATTATGAAAGCATTCATATTCCCCGCCTCTCTCTGTGACGTTACAGGGTGCGTGATCAAACGCGCCCAGTCGTCTCCAGTCCTACGCGACTTTACCCAGAAGACAACACACATTATGTCACAACACAGCGCGCCACAATTCGGAATATGAAACTGTGATTTAAAAGCAAACAGCAAGATTGTAAATTTTGTAAAGTACATTTATTTGACATCAAATGTTTAGAGAATAGTCAGCGATTTGCATTTGTCTTTGTTGTCGATCCGCAAAAGTTCATGTTGAGCCACACGATGTTCCTTTGCGGTACAGAGGGTGTTAGATCAGCTTAGAACACAGTGCGCCACAATTCGGAATATGAAACTGTGGTTTAAAAGTAAACAGCAGGATTGTACATTTGGTAAAGTACATTTATTTCACATGAAATGTTTAGTGAATATTCAGCGATTTGCAATTGTCTCTGCTGTCGATCAGCAAAAGTTTATTTTGAGCCACGCGCTGTTCCTTTGCAGTAGATAGGCTGTTGGTTTATGATAAAAGCAGTAAATGGTCGCACTGATAATCGGAAGGTTGGTCCAACAACGAGGCATTAGACCACCATAATGGTTGGTATGTTGCTTCTAGCCGCTAGTACTGCGTAAGGGCATATTGGTCCTTGGCGATTGTCCCATAAAATGGTGAGGGTCATGAAGTTGCTTGAATGGAGCTGCACCTGGCAGTTGAAAAATCCATCCGCTGGAGTATGAAAATCGTGACATTGGCAAAATGGGGCAACATACCTGTTTTAAAAAACATAAATTAGTCTCACCAGCCGATCTTTATTAAAAATATTCATTTTATTTATTAAGGCGTGAAACTATTTGCTAGCGAAGATAGTGCAACAGAGTATGTTAATAATAAAATAATAATATTTTCGCATTTATATAGCGCTAAGAACCGTCAGGTATCTCAGCGCTGCTTATTATAACCCACGGTGTGTGGGGCTCATTTATCGACCACGGAAGGATGAAAGGCTGAGTTTGGCCGTGCCGGGATTCAAACCTGCGTTATCAAAGCGAGCGCTCTACTCGCTGTGCCACTTGACCGGCTACAGTGAAGTGGCACAGCGAGTAGAGCGCTTGACCGGCTACAGACCGGTTAAATTATTTCTATTACACCACCCTGTGTCGTCTGCCTTTTTCAGAGCCCTCTAAACGACAGGGGATCAATTCGGCGGTGATAGTGCGCGGTAGAAAACAATATGTCACATTGAACTAACAAGTACAACTTGACCGGGCTTTAATGCCACGCTATTGTTATTATATTCCGGTATAAAATAATCTAAAGGGTTACTTACATTATAATTGCATTTTCCATTGTCCAAGTGTAGTGCAGTCCCAAAATACGATGCCGCGTGTGCCAACGATCTTTCTCAAAGTGATATAATATACAAATATGGTTTCATTTCAGAAATGTCATCTTTATCGTGTCTTACGTTTTTGCTACACTTCTTCAAAAGAAGTCTTTCAGCACAATCTCTGTCTGTCAAGGTAAAAAAAAAATAGAACCTTATACTGGGAGTCGTGGGCCTCTCCGGGCCACGAGAAAAAAATTGAAGCAGCTGACCGTCACTGTGAACGAGCATAAATGCTTACTTTGCAACATTCTGTGTAAAGCCATCTGTGAGAACTTGCTGTTTACACTACATCTTTGTATATTGTTTGCATGCTAATAAAAAAAGTTTGTTTAAGGGACGTTATGGTTCCAAGTAAAGCCGAAAAAACCCTGAAATTCGCCAGTTATGGTAAGCTAAGCAAACATAACTCGCGCCACCACCGTGCCCTGCTAAGACTAACACCCAGGACATCAAAGATGACATCGCAAATGTCATTGATGACATCACATGTGCATTTACTTTTCATGAAATTTGTGTACTAGGGATTTTTATTATAATGTTGCGAAAAAAGTGTCAAGGATCATTGCAATAAATATCATACCGTAATTAGTGCTTTGAACGATGCATTGATATAAATAGCATTGTATTATGGGGTTCTATCTAGTATACTGAGCTACTAATGGAGAAACATAGCATTGTGCGCAGCGTACAAGATGAAAGTATAATATTTGTAATGTTAATATGTTGAATAATGAAATGATAATTGTCCTGAAATGTTCGAAAATAAACAAAATGGGGGTGTTCTGAGGACGTTCTTCGTATTGTGTGACTGCTTAGCTGTATGCAATGAGGGAATGGCACAGAGAGTAAAGTGGAAATGGTAGAAGGGGTGTCAAAGAGTTGCACGGTCCGCGGACACCGCGGCTATCCGTAGACAGGGCGTGCTACATCCGGGGTTTTCCAGCAAATCCAACATGGAAAGAAGACTGTACGGATTAGCCAATCAGATGTCAAGGTTGTGGATTTGTGTTGAAAGAGACTGTGTGTGGTGAAGATGGCAGAAGTAGAGAAAGTCAGGGTGTTGGTGCTTGGAGATATGTTTGTGCATGGTTTACAACACTACGCTCAATGCAGGCATGTTGAAAAGAACTTTGATGTGAAAGGAGTGGAGGTGGTATGGAGCACTGTGCCTGATTGCAATGTACAGGGAATTGTACAAGTTTGTGAGGATATGGCCATGATGAACAGTCCGCATGTGGTAGTTTTGCACTATGGTGCTTTCCATTTGGGCAACATCAGTGCCCCTAATTTGTTGGCTGATTTGGAACGCTTGGTTCAAGCCGTAATGAAGATCCTTCCAAATGCGAAAGTAATTTTTTCTGGATTACTACCTAGGGCAATATGGGACAATAGTTCAGTTTTTTGTCCTCAGCAAAACATTGCTAGGTGTGTCATCAACCAAGGCATGTGTGCCTTCATGCTTAGAGCTGGTATGTTCTTCTGTAATAATGAGAATATTGATGCCAGTAATACTGTTAATTTTAAAGAAGATGGCATCTCTTTATCTTTTACTGGAAATGCCTTTCCATTTTGGAATGTAAGGGTTGCTTTGGAGAAGGTTATGTGAAGATTTTAGGAGTAAAGTAAGAAAAGAAAACAAGAAAAAAAATACAAAATAACAGAGCCAACTTCAAAGGGGAAATGGGGCACACTATTTAAATTTGCATTCACCACGCTCAGATTCTCGATATGTCCGCGGACATGGCGGTAGTCTGCGGACATCAAAATCACTACGTGGGGGTGCAGTATGTTCTATGTTACATGTATATGAAGTCAGGGATATTATGGTTAAGTTGTACTACTAAAAACCTATGAAATTCAGTGAAAAAACTTTGTTAAAGGGACGTTATGGTTAAGTTGTGCTACTAAAAACCTATGAAATTCAGTGAAAAAACTGTGTTAAAGGGACGTTATGGTTCAAAGTAAAACCGAAAACCCCCTGAAATTCGGCAGTTATGGTAAGATAAGCAACCATAACTCGCGCCACCGTGCACTGCTTGCACTAACACCCAGGACATCAAAGATGACATCACAAATGTCATTGATGACATCACTGATGACATCACATGTGCATTTACTTTTCATAAAAACTCTGTACAAGGGATTCTTATAATGCTGACCAAAAACTGTCAAGGATCATTGGGATAAATATCATGAGCTAATTAGTGCATTAAGCAATGCATTGATATAAATAGCATTCTATTATGAAGTTCTATCCAGTATACTAAGCTACTCATGCAGAAACATAGGCAGTGTGTGCAGGATACATGATGAAGGTGCCATATTCATAATCTTGCCATGTTGAATAGTGAAATGATAACTGCTTTCTTATTAGAGTTTTGCGTACTGTGAAACATGTAATAAGTAGATAACAAAACTCACTTAATACATAATTATTACAAACAAAACACAAAGAGACAACAACACATACAAATATGAGTATATACAGGGACAGTGAAGTAAACAAAAAAGCAGAAGTAGTAGCAGAAAGAGTTCATAACCCAACTAATTGTCTTTATGCAGAGAAACTATTGCTCTGTTTCAAAGCTGCTACTTACCATATGTATGTGTATCACATGATGTGACTGCACCCAAAGGAAAGGAGAGTGAGTATAATGTATACAAATATGAGCATATCCAGGGAAGTTAGAGTAATAAAAATAAAACTATGAGAAATTGCTGATAACCCTAATGATTATCTTCATGCACAGAAAGGATTGCTCTCTTTCAAGCCTGTGTCTTCTGCTATGTATATGTTTCATATGATTTGACTTGACCCTAAGTCTACAAATATAGTACCTTTTCAATTTTTACTTCCTGACTGTTACTGAAGAAAACTATGTGGCTTAGATATGTCAGTAAAGGAAAAAAGGGAGAGCCAGCCATGTGATGTCATCAGTGATGTCATCAATGACATTTGTGATGTCATCTTTGATGTCCTGGGTGTTAGTGTTAGCAGTGCACGGTGGCGCGAGTTATGGTTGCTTATCTTACCATAACTGCTGAATTTCAGGGGTTTTTCGGTTTTACTTTGAACCATAACGTCCCTTTAACAAAGTTTTTTTCACTGAATTTCATAAGTTTTTAGTAGCGCAACTTAACCATAATGTCCCTTTAACAAAGTTTTTTCACTGAATATATATATATATATATATATATATATATATATATATATATATATATATATTACATGGCCCGCGGTAGCGGGCGTAAGTTATGGTTCAGTTGCTAAACTCATAGGAAGAGCACTTTATTTGTATTTTATTTTATTTATAAAGCGCCTTATGCCAAAGCGCTGAACATCAGAACAACATGATACAAAAAACAATAACTGTGGAAGCAACATACAATAATGAATCAGTCCAACAAAACAGTGAGAAGAGCAATTAAACTGGAGGGAAGAGGGGAAGCAAAGCAGTAGAACTGAGAGGGAGGGGGGAGGAGGAGAAGAGGGCGGGATGGGAAGGGGAAAAGGATGGGAGTGGGGAGGAGGGAGAGAGGAAGGAGATGATCAAGGGGGAGAGAGGAAGGAAGGAGGGGGGCTGGAGGGGGAAGGGGTTTCATGGTGGAGAATGGAGAAGGAGAGATTTAAGGGATGTGCGGAATGAGGAGAAGGAAGTAATAGAGCGGATAGAGAGAGGTAAGGAGATCCAGTGTAGGGGGGCATGGAGCTGGAAGGAACGGAAGTGGGAGGGGGCACAGGGGGATGGAGGGACGGTGAGAAGGAAGTGGTCAGCAGAACAAAGGGAGCGGGAGGGAGTGTAGAAAGAGAGGAGAGAAGAGAGATAAGGAGGAGCAAGACCATGGAGAGATTTAAAGACTAGGCAGAGGAAGTGAAATTTAAGTTGGGAGTGAAAGGGGAGCCAGCCCAGGGAGGAAAGGGATGCAGAGATGGAGTCTTGGGAGGAGAGGAGACAGAGGGTACGGACGGCAGAATGGTAGATAGATTTGAGGGGGGCGAGGAATAGGTAGTCCAAAGAATAAGGAGGAGCAGAAGAAGAGGCGAGAGAAAATAAGGGATGAGATTAGAAGTTTAGTAGCATGGAAGGTGAGTGAGGAGCGGACTTTGCGAATGTTAAAGAGGTGGAAGTGACGGGATCGAGAGGTGAGAGAGATATGGTGGGAAAAAGAGAGAGAGGAGTCAAAGTGAATTCCTAAATTGCAAGCGTGGGCAGAGACAGGGAGATTAGAAGGAGGAAAGTGAATGAAAGGGGGAGGAGAGGGGGGCTTCCCCTGGATGAATCTGCACCAAACTTTGCAAAAAAAAGTATATGGGCGGCTCTGAATATTTCCACTAAGTTGGGTGAGGTTTGGTGTAGGGGGGCCGAATTTATATGGGGGGTCCCAACATATTTTCTTTCTTCCATAGACTGAATGGGGAAAAACGTTGCACACAGCTACAGGCCGAACGGCTAGACGGATTTTCAACAAATTTGCAGCAGGAGCGGGGGCTTGGGTCAGAAAGCGTGCTTTTGTGTGTTTGGTGGAAATCTGAGCAGTAGTATTGTTGCAAAGAACTGAAAAATAGGTCTCTAAAAATTAGTGATATCTGGATCTGCTCTGTGGACCATTTCCCTGTTCGCTCCGCGGACAGAAGTGTCATTGGCTTGCGGTGCGGCGTGCTGTCGGAGAAGTTTGGATGCTGCTGCTGGTTAGCTGGAGGGAAGCGTGCTCTGCGCCAACAGTTTTTGAGAAACGCTGCCATGGTGTATCTGAGGACAGTGCGCCGGCGAAAGGGTCAGCAAGTTCTGCCATGTGTTGGTGGCAGGACAGGAGGGAAAGAGTGGGGGAGTGGAAGTGGTTAATGTGACATATGTAAATAGGTGAAAGAAGATGGAGGAGTGGCTGCAGTATTAGAGTGTATTGTGTGGTGATTGGAGGCAGGTGTCGTAACGGCCCGATAGCTTCTGGTGCGACCTGTTTGCGGCAACCTCTTTCCGTGGTGAGTGCTTGCAGGTGAATTTCAGAAGGAGACTGAATTGCACTTGGCATAGGTTGGGTGGGAACGTGGCTCGCTGTGCTACGCGGGTTGATGGCGGTAGGTCGGCACATGGTGGCATGCATGTGGGTGCATAAAGTAGCTGTGGGTCTGTTGAAGGATTACAATATTGGGTGCATTGGGCGAAGGGCGCAGGCCGCAGGCCATGCACTGAACAGCATAGGGCTTTAGCATACCCACTGCAGCAATGCATTTGTCAGTGTGCATTCAGTAAAGGATGATGCTTGCATTGTGTAGTGTGTGGAGATTGGCTGGAGAACGGAAATGTTGCAAACAGTATGTGGCTATGTTACCAGTCAGAGAGTACTTTGTGAGTGGAAGTGGGTGCGCCCCTAGTATGTGAATGAAAGTGTACAGGGGTGCAGGAGAGAACTGTTGCAATTGTTTGCAGCATAGCTGTATGGTGGCGCAGAGGTTGCGTAGGAGTACTGGTGGCAGTGGTGTGTGTGGATTTTCGTAGTTGCTGCAATGGTGACATGCATGGTGGAATTACTGTGCAGTGGGAGTGTTGTAGGCCTAGACTATTGGGTACATGGCCGAAGACCGTAGGCCATAGGCCATGCACTCAAGAGCGTAGGCATGCAGCACACCCACGGGACTAATGCTTTTTTGACGCAGCATTACTTAGAGGGTCGTGTCCTGTGAAGAATGGTTGTGGAGCACATTTCAGACGCCATAGAGCAGCAGAAGTGACCTGCCATGTGTGTATGTTTGGTTTTGCAGGTGACGTCACTGTTGGAACATGGTGAAGTTGTCGATGTGTGGTTAGAGATGGTGCACTGGAAAGGCATGCAGTGTGGTCACTGGGTGCAGTGTTTGCATATGGTCAATATGGAAGAGGGTATGGTTGAAGTTGAGCTTATATGTGATTGGGTACTGTGTTGTGTGCAGAATTGGCGAAGTAGGCCCAATGATGTGGAAAAGTTGTAGTTTTGTTGGCAGTTACACAATAGTGTGGGTAGGAGTGGTGGAGGCTCTGGTATGTTTGTGGATTCTGCTGATTGTGACCTGTTGTCATGAGTGGGCGTTTTATGGTGCGGGGGAGTTGGGCAGAAGTGCTGCCACGTATGATGTGTTTGTGCATTATGGTAGGTGGGCACATGGTAGCATGCATGGATCTGTAGTGGTGTGCTGGGTGTGGACAAGGGCTGTACTGTTGTATGCATGGGCAAAGGTGTGCTGGGTGGCCCTCAGGATCTTTGTGGATGCTGAAATAGTGCACCCTTTAACAGAAGTATTTGGAAGAGGGGCTTTGGATGGAAACAGAACGTCCAATGAAAGTCAGTAAGGGTAAATGATAGTGTGCTGAACAGAAATGATAGTGTGCAATGCAGAGGTTTAGTATGTGCTTGGTGCATGGGTGTTTGGAAATTTGACTGGAGGCAATGAGGGACTGTTGGAGAAATACCAGTGCAAAGGGAATAAGTATTGTGTGAATTTTACTGGGGCGTAGCCCTGGCTGTAGTTGAGAAAGTGCACGTGCCACATCCTGCCCTTGTGAGCATGGTACCTTTCCAAATGGAAATGTGGGGATTGTCCAACGAGGTGTGGAGGGTGTGGTTCAGAGGAAGGGGCAGTAACTTTTTCACCCAAAACTTGATGCAGTGACATTGGGAGAGATGGCGAGACGCAGAGTGCTAATCGTCAGCGATACCTTTGTCCACGATCTGTACATGTATGCTGTGGAAAGAGGCTTTGCAGCAAACTTTCAGTTGGAGGGAGTGGAGGCGTTTTGGGCCACAGTGTATGAGTGGGGTTTCGGTTGCATGGAGCACTACAATTGGGGTACATGTCCTGCTCACGTTTGCTTGCTGACTTAAAGACGTTGAGGACAGAAGTTATGCTGATGTTTCCATCCGCGAAGGTGATTTTCTCATCGCTGACACCAAAAGGAGCATGGGACCATGCAGGTGTAATTTGTCCACAGCCAGAGGTTGGGAGGTGTTGGATAGATAGAAGCGTGTATGACTTCATGTGGAGTGTTGGAATGTTCTGCACCAACTACAAAAGCATTAAGAGCCAGCGAGATTTCCAGTGGTTCAAAAGAAATGGTATTTTTTTACCTCCATTGGCAATACAATTTTGTTTGCCACTCTGCACGAGGCGTTGCAGAGATTCCTGTAGAAATGTAAGAGAAGCGTTCACCTTCACTCGCTAAAAAGGTGAGAAGTAACCCGACAGTAAGCGAAAGAGAGAAAAAAGAAGAGAGAAATGTATACACGCACGTACATACCAAAAACATTTTTAAAAAACAAAGAAAAATAAGTGTTTCCAGAGACAATACTGAAGACACAATCCCCTACCCACTTTCACCTTCGACGCCCCCAACCCCGCCACCCCCCATCCCCCACTGTCCATAGGACAGTGAATCCGCTGATACTGCATTACTTTGCAGCGCAGACGTATCACATCCGGGTCTTTTTGGGACATGTTACACCCATCAGACGACAAACCCCCTTGAGGACTGGTAACTCTTCTGTGTAGTATTTGACCCCGATCTGAATATCATAGTCTGGCCAAGCCAGCTGCCGCTACTGGATCAGGAAAGTGAAAGCACAGGATTGGTCCCTGATCATGATGCATGCACACTAAGAAACTGAAAATGACATAATGCCTGACAAGTGAAGAAGTTGTTTGTTTGTTATTTGTTGTTGGTTATCGATATAACACTGTAAGTATGCAGGTCCTTACTTGATCCACGATACTGGATAAATGCATGGCCGTACTTGTGCAAATGCCAATAAAAACACTTTCAAATGAATAAATCACATCCAGGTCTTTTCAGGGTGCCAGCTTCGGCATTGCCATTGTCGAGGCTAAGCCATTGCATAATGTGGTCGCTGCTTGTGGTGCGTAGGCAAAGAATGTGGCAGAAGGTGTATTTGTTAAGGAAAAGGTAGGAGGCTATGGTGAAAGTGTGCAAGACAAGGGGCATGGAATCCTGTTTGTATGCGTGTACTGCACGGACGTGCTTACCGTTGTTAACAAACATTCAGTGGTGCTTTTGTCAGATGACGTTTCCAACATTTGTAGTGCATGCTTTACAGTGGAAAGACCATTCTGTGAAGTCTAAAAGTAACGTGGCCGGCATCCTGTTGTTATGAATGCAGTGTGTGTATCATATGAGATGATGTGATATGGTTATTTTGTGTCATTACTATTGCGCCTACACACGTGTGTGAAGGCGCAACGAGGAAAAGGAGCAGGATCAGAGGACACACAGAGATTGATGCCATTAGGCCAGATGACATTGAGAGTGCGAAAGTGAATGGGAAGGGGGAGGTGACAGGGAAGTTAATGGAAAGAAGGAAAAGCAATAAGTGCCACTACGACCAGTGCTTGCAAGTGGTAGGAGAAGTGTAGCTATGAAGTGGTGGCTGGACTGTTAGGGTTACAGAAAACATTCCCCAAGTGCGTAGGTTGTCAGAAAGCCAGTGCAGAGGTGGAACTGTTGGGAGGGAAGTGGCCTGGGGCACAGAATAGAGGGTGGGTAGGGAACCAGTGCACAGTGATTTGTTACCAGGAAGAGAGCAGGGGAGAGGAAAAGAAAGAAGCACATGGAAACGTTTTGAGGTGCTTGCAGACCCTAACATGGTTCTGCTCAAGTTCGAGGGAGGGAGCCTGTTTCAGAGGGAGGCCCAGCAGAAGAAAGACATCTAACAGCAACTGGTTGCGTGCAGCAGCAACTAATCGTCAGGGAGTAGGAGGCGGATGAGGCAGCAAGGCGGGGAAGCACATATTTTGGAAGTGAGAGTGCAAGGTATTCAGGTTCCACGGACCAGAAGGCCTTGTGCATAATACACAAGGCTTTCATTATATTCTTTGCAGCCACTGGGAAGAATGGCAAATACTGTACTTCAGTATGCATATGATCCCTGGCGTTCAGGCGAAGGAGAAGTCACGCAGTCCTGCAATGCAGGAGTTGGTGAGGGTGTATAGTGAAAGCTGGCACAGTTAAAAAGAGTTTGTGGCAATAGTGTACTGTAGAAAGAACCACACGCGTGCACCCAATGACCTTTTATGAACTGCCTTTAGGTTGGTAAGACACATTCAGTGGTGCATTTGGTGGCATCTTTTTATGCTGTGTGTTGGAGATGGGTTAGTGGGGAACACAATGCATAGCATTGTCACAAGGAAAGATGAGAGTTCCAGTTTGGCTACTATACTGTACGATATGGGTAAATGGAACCGTTGTAAGGACATACCATAAAATAGGTAGTTCATGGCAGGAGATGGGAGGAAAACCACTATGCTTTTGGAAAAGGTAATGGATGATTAGTGGCAGATATCGTGCACAGAGGCACTTATAACCGAGTTGTACTCATACTGCCACAACACATTTTCATACCTTCATTTTGTGCTCATGCCTGCTCATGTTGATGAACGTGTATGCAGAAATCGTGTGATGTTTCTCTGAACTTTTAACTGGACATGCTTTGGAATAAGAGCACACTTGTAGGCTGCATTTCTACCGGTACTTATGAGGTCTTGTGGAGAACTGAGTGTTAGATGGTGACGTCTTGGATGGCATTGGTGGATGCATGCGTGACTGCTTCACAACACCCAATAAGGGTGTGGTGGGAAGAGGATAGTGGAAAGGGAAGGACTTGTCTTGCTGCACTGGTGCGTGGCCCTAACAGCAGTTTGGGAAGCGCACATGCCACAATCTGCACTTCTCAGCATGCTGGCCAATGGAATTGGCACAGTGGGAATTAGACAATCAGTTACTGAGGGTGTGGGACACAGGAAGGGGCGGTAATCAGTAATGTGCATAGTGAGGCTGGCTGACATGGAGAAACGCATTGTGTTGAGGTCGGGTGATTCGTTTTGTGATGGATCTGCACAAGTATGCCGAAGAAAGAAACTTTATTGCCAATGTGGGTTTGGAAGCAGTCGACTCATTGTGGTGCACTGTCGATGACCTCAGTTTAGCCAACATGCATGGACTTTGCAGAGAATTGTCCAGTTCTGCGAATGTGCATGGTGGTGTCATGCACTATGGCGGCTTGCATTTGGGTTATGTGTGTTGTTTACGTTAGCTCCATCCACTGAAAAGGCTGATGAATGCAGTGAAGAGGCTTCTTCGCACTGTGAAGGTGGTGTGCTCCACCATACCACCAAGGACAGTATAGACCAATGATATTGGCTGTTGAACCCAGCAGAGGCTGGGAGTTGTCAGCTTAACAGAAGCAAGTCTGAATGAATGTGTGCTCTTGGCATGTTTTTCTGTAACAATCACATAATTAGTTCATGAAATGCGGATGTCTTCCAATGAAATGGCATGTCGTTCTGGTCCATTGGTAATGTTGTTTTCTAAGGTCCTCTCCAAGATATTCTTAAAAGGTTTATGTAAGAGTCTGAGGAAGAAAAGTAAACACACAACTGTATGAAATCGCAAACCAGCTATTTGTGTAGAAGCACATATTTAAAAAAAAAAACATAAATGAGAAGAAAAAAAACACAACAGCTCTTTTGAGAGCCACTCCTACAAACAAAAGCCCTTAGCCTGGTCGAGATTTCTTCCCCTAAGCACGTACGCAGTACGAAAGGCTCATCCGGCAAGTTTTAGGACGGTGCCCATGGAAATGGGACTGTGGAGGCTGAGGGATTACGCAACAACGTTTGTGGGTGTGGTGTGTACGCAGGGAAATGTTGTAGCAAATCGCTACTGTGAAATGTAGAGTGCACATGCCATAATTTGTGCTTCTCACCTTAGTGCCAAATGGAAATGCGACTGTGGGAATTATCTAGTCCGGTGCTCAGGGTGCACGTCACAAGAAAGTGTGGCCATATTTAGTTAGAGTGCTGTGTGCAGTGAGGCTGGCAGATATGGCGAGTCGTACAGTTTTTATAGTGGGTGACCCCATTGTCCGAGGGATATGGTTAAGTTGCACTACTAAAAAACCTATGAAATTCAATAGAAAACCGTTGCTACAGGGACGTTATGGTTACAGGTAAAAACAAAAAAAAAAATACAAATTCGCCAGTTAAGGTAAGGTATGCAACCATAATTCACGCCACACCTGTGAAGGTGTCTCACCCGTTAGTCCCCAGGGATCTGTCATCCAGGTGGCCAGGACACGGCCATCGCTTTTGGATCCAGTACCTGGGGATGGACCAGTGTGGGAGGGTAATGGGACACCAGACGGTGAGATGCGGTATCCCCTTCCGTGTAACACCTTTGCGCCATCCTACCTGGTAGGATACTTAGGAACTCAAACCCCTCACCCCTCTCTTTCCCGACATGAACACTTTTTCACAGACAGCTCACCGTGAGTGAAAACAGACTTACACCAGAGCTGTATACCTGACATGTCCCAATACCCTTGCACTCCCCCACACGGATAAAAGGCAGAGCACGAAAGCACACTCTGAACAAATTAAAACACACGAGGAAGCAGAAGTTCCAAGATGTCAGTTTAATACGAGGAGAAAGACGGCGAGATCCGAGAGGGTTGCAAGGAGGGACGTGCCCTTGACCTTTTTAGACCGTTACTTTGATGAACTTTGGAAAATGAGAAACCTAAGACCATTAACTAAAGCTGAAGAAACCTGCATTGTGTGTTGGAGGTAACCGGGGCTCTCCTGCATCGATAACCAGGCGGGGAGGAATGGTTGCTGCCGTGGTACTCTCCTTGGGTCCTACAACAAAGTAGCGCCAATAAAGACAGCACAGCCGGTGAGTCGGAGAGACTGATAGTAGACCAGCATGCGTTTGAAACAAGGTTGCAAGCGGCAACATTGCATGAAGAAATCTAAAGCGAACAGTGTGTGAAAAGTATGTAACGAGAGACACAAATATAATTGAAAGCCAGAGGAGTGACTGAACTTTGGAGCCAGGAAAGCTGCCCGTAGACAGAGTGGTCGAGTGCCACATGGGTGCTCATTCAAAGGTCTCTGTAAGGTATCCAACTGGTTGGCAACTGTGAAAGGATATTTTGAGATCAAAGTGATCCTTCAACGGGTCAAGCTAAACCCCATGCACACTCGAAAGACTATGATACTTTAATGTGGAATGAAATTGGTCCAATAAGGGAGATTAATTGTTTAAGAGGAATGATATGAGTCTGGCTGAGGGGGATACGGGGTGAACCGTGAGTCACCTGAGAAGGAATATTCTCTGAACATTGTAAAAAGAGGGATCTGAGCCAGGAAGAGTGGGATCCACAGTAATGATTGTGATAAAGGGGATCTTAGCCCGGCTGAGGGGGATCCAGGCTCAATCGCATGAATTGAGTGCTTATAAGAGGAAAGGAACTTTGTGTTTTGTTCTGGTACATCAGGCCCTCTGAATCAAGAGACTTTGATGAGTAAAGAGACTTGGGCACCGAAGGCCCTGATGCTGGAAATGGAACGGTGTCATTGTGTCGAAGAAGCCAGAGTGTGTGCTTTGCTCGAGTGACTCGCCTTGTCCCTTGCTGAAAACGTGGGCAAGGGAGGCCACTTCTTTCTTTTTCATGAACATTACCCCACACTATTTGCATTTAGCGGTAAGGTTTGGCAATTTTTTTATTTAGTACAGGCCATCTTGATTTTGTCACAACACGACTTGGACAGCGTTTTCTATTATTTGATGGTCATAGCTAGCTCCCATTTATAGATTTAGATAGGTGTTTATCACACCATTGTTGAAGTTCAATAAATACGCTTGAACTGTGGTCACCTGTGTCTGTCATACTGTTGATACCATGCCTTCCTTTCATGTGGTGTCAGGAGTGAGATGTGACTCAATTAAAACAAATTGGGGAACCCTACAATTCCAGAAGCTTAGTCATAGTGCCTCCAAACCCTCTATTGCCACAAAGGAATCAATAGGTTTTGATATCTGTAGCAGTAGAGAGGCTACTATCCCTCTTGGCAAAAGAGGAATGATTCCCACAGACTTAGCTCCTAAATTTGTCATCAAATCTGTCTGCGAGCGGATTCAATATACAATTGAAGTCCCCTCCCCAGAGCAGAGTGCCACTTCTGTAAGGACCTATTCTAGAGTATAGTGACTTAAAAAATGATGTAGCGTCATGGTTGGGGGCATAGGTGTTAATAATGCATATTTCCCTATTCTCCAATACCCTGTGGACTAGTGCCATTCTGCCTTCATCGTCCGTTTTAGTGTTTAGAATTTTTAGCGGCACAGAGGGGGGCCACCCATATTGGAACCCCTCTAGCGTATGCTCAGTATGCGGACCCCATGACCTTTCCGACCCATTTCTGCACCAATACGTCCTGCTGTGTCCTGGTGAGCACTATATCTATCTTGTTCCTCCGCAGACATAACCCTATTCCTTTTTATATAGCTATTAAGACCTCGGACATTCAAGGTCGTAATACCAATAGTGTCAGGCATCTCTTGGTTGTTAGTGCCTTTGTTTATATTACTGCTGTACGGGATTTCTATCAAAACAATCTGACTACTCTCTAATGTCATAGAACTCCCCAAGCTCTTTTGCTGCTCAGCATCCTTGATGTCTGGAGCGCCATTAGGCTGTGTAGCTTGCAGTTGTACAGAATCAAATATTCTGGCACAAAGTTTCAAAAGAATTTTCAAAGCAAACTTTACTGACGCCAGTGAATATTGTATTTCAGTGTAGGCTGCCTGACTTTGGACCGATTTCTCAATCCGTGTGTGTGGTGAGGAATGCATAAGCAAGTTTGGAAATGTAGATAAAAGATTTGCATCTTTAACTGATTCAAAGCTAGCGTCCTCTCTAATTACTCGAGCTTCAACCAATGTGATCAAACCGTTATCAAATTTGACTGTCACCAGGCGTGGCCATATTCTGCTGTAAAGAATAACAGATTTAATAAGGAGTTATGGTCTATGTCATCAAAAGACAAAAGGTTGTGACTCTGTAACCCTTTGGTCATGTTGCTTGATTGACCCGTAGTCTTGACTGACAGGTTTACCATGGGTATGGCAGTCACTGGTTCGAGATTAAAAAATGAAGCGATTTTCCCCTTTTGTTTGCTCGCTCTAACGTCCAGCAGTTCAACCAGCGTTTTAACTGGCTTCAATGCTGTTTCTAAGACAGAAGTGTTCATGGTCTCCTGTCCTCTCCTAAAATTGTACCTGATTGACTTTGTCCTTTGTTGGCCCGGCATGTTTCAAATTAGTTTATAAATACAATTTTGGGTGTCACTCAAGGGCCGGACAACCTCTGCTCTGGCAGGCACTCACCAATCACTGTAACCAATGTGCGCACGTGCTGCAGATATACTGCTTCCTGGTCCAGAGGCTGCACAGCGTAGATACAGGCCAATTGAATGAATATCCTATCGTTGCTCTGGCCAATGGAAGGATAGAACGAGCTTCCCAACACTAATCCAGCGTGTGGGGCGAGCAAATTCATAAGTTTCGTAATTGATATTGATATTTTATTTGTAGTGCACTCCTACACAAGTGTTTCAGAGCGCAACGAGGTAAGGGAAGGGAACAACGGAGAGCAAAACAACGATTTTACTAGGCCCAGTGACATTGAGAACATTGAGAACGTGCAAGTGCATGGGAGAGGGAAAGGGCAAAGTGCATGGGAGGGGGGAGAAATGGAAAGTGCTAAGCTAAGGAATACAAACTTGTTTTCTGGTCCTTTCCTTTTTGCATGCCTTACGTAAGGCGACAAGTATAGGAATACTTTGGACTGCGGGTACCACTACCACTTTTATGTGATGTAGGGCCAAGAGGAGAAACAAGGAACCACCTGCCGGGTGCCTCAGCCCATTTAGAGCAGCTTGTCCTATCACTTCGAGCATCCTGTTGAACCCATCATACACCAGGCACATTAAAATCAAAGTCGGCTAAAAACTTAATTAATTGACAAAGTCTCTCAGGATCATCAGGCCCCTTGTCAAGTCCAATATCTGAGGAACCATGGACTGTATTGTTAAACTGTGATAATCAGCAGACCTGTGAACTAGTGAATGGATTAGTGAGAACTGGACTTGTGTTATGTTATGCTATGTTATTTAGACTTGGTAAAGCGCACCTATGCCCTGGGGCATCTTGGAGCTGTTATGGGAGTGAGGAGAACATACACCATAACAGAACTGGACAGTTAGAACAGGGTGGTTTTCAAAAATCTGCAAAAGGGCAGATGATCAGTGGTAACCCGTAGGGCCAGAGGGAGATCGTTCCAGGCTCTGGCGGCGAGTGCAGGTTCACGCTGAATGTCCCTGGCTAACCATCTGCAGCAGTTTAATACTAGACAAACGAGACACTTCCCAATGCTGGGAGACAGGAACTTATAGGAGTGAGCTGCAAAGTTGGAAGTACAGCTAACCAAATGGCAGCATGACATGGGCAACATTTACCAGACTGTGGAAGGCCTTATGGCAGGAGAACGTAGTAAGAATTTGCTCCAGGAATCCCAGCCAACAGTTGCATCACAAAGAAACAGATCAAAACCAGGGTTTGAACCTCAATAGCTGATCCCTGCCTCCAGCGGGCCGAACACCATATCTGATCGCAATCACTCATTCACAGATCTTGTGGGCAGGTCTGAGGGAGATCCAAAGCTGCCTGCAGTGTGAACCTTTGGTGGTGGGCCATAGAAGGAGGGCAGAGGCCGGCAGGATAGGCATGAAAAGTGAGAGAGCAGAAACGAAAGATGGAAGCAGGGAGAGATTTGGCTAGAAAGTGCAGGCGATGGAAAACGGACTCCGTCCTCGAGTAGCAGAGAGAGGAAACCAAGCAGCATAGCTCTGGACCTGAGAGGAGCGACAAACTGAGGAAAGTGTTCTGGAGTGGAAATGAAAGGGCAAAGGTAGAACCTCTACGGCGAGGAGGAAGGATAGTAGAGGGAGTTGTACAAAATGGAGAGAGCTAGAGAAGTGTACAAGCAGCGATACAGATATGAGGAAGCATAACATATTTAAGAAAGCTTGGGGACCAAATAAAGAGCTAGGCAAGGACAAAGGAGAGAATGGAGGGTTGACCAATCAGAATAATTTAAGGGTTAAAAAGCAAAGCTAGGAGGGGATTTGCAGACGGCCTCTTCAGTCCAGAAAGTTGTAGGTATAGAGGTCCTGCCGAGGGAGCACTTTCATAACGTGAGCTGGTGACGACTGTGCATAGACAGTCATCAGTATTATTGAATGCACAACTTCAGTTCCTTGTGCCCAGCAAAATCTAGAAGGATATGACCCAAGTGTGGCAATAGTTGAAGAAAGCCAAGACCTCCCACCCATGTCCTATAGGTTGGAAGCACCACCTGGAGAGACCACTGCAGCCTGGCTAGAGGAATGACAGCAGAGAGGCCAAGAAAAAGGAGCAGGATTCATTTAAAATACTACTGACTGTGAATGATCTTTGTCTGACTAACTACGGTCCTCAAGCAGGTCATTATTAGCCTTTTTTGAAACCCCCTCATTCTTATACGCAATCGACCCCAAACCTACGTCAATTTGTGTTGCATAAAGGCACAGGCTGAAACATTATTTTGTGAGCCTTCAAGTCATCTGTTGACCTCGTGATCAAACAATTTGATCACACTGAACGGGCCGCAAGTGGGGATCACTGTGTGAAGCAGAACTGGGGCTTGCTGTCACATTCAGTGGTACCTCGGAAATGATTTTTGGAGTGACTGTAAAGGCTGGGGGGGTTATGGTGACTGACTGCAGATGAGAGGTGCACTAGAGGTCTTCAGAGTTCATCTCAGTGGCGTGCATCCCATCGGGCTGCAAGGATGCCGTACTCAGGGAGGTCACAGGCTTTTCTTGCATACAATCTTCCTGACAGAGACAGCTAATTGATAATGGGTGACGAGGCATCGACCCACCACTCATTATGAGGAGCCACCAAAGGTAGGGAAATGTGGTTTCTTTTCATGTTTCATTTCCCCCGCATTCATTCCCAATAGGCCATGCAAGGCCGGGGAGTTTAGTTTTCCCAGTCTTGCAAGGTCCATTGGCGATGCAGGCTGGGGAACTGCAGGCCTAAATGGTGCGTATGGAGTGCTCCTGCACCTCTCTGCACTTTTAGGTACCCTTCGGAGATGAAAAGGAGGCACACGGGCTCCATGGAACCCGTGCATTTCAGGGACCAGGAATCCCTCCCTGCTTCATGGCGGCGGTCTGCAGGAAGCATTGGAGCCAGAGTCCTGGATTGAAGAGCAGCATCAGGTATGGAGTTATGGTCGGGAAACCGGTAAGAAAAAAAGCATTTTTGCAAATGTGCACTCGTGCAGGTGAGGATGTTTGATGTTTATATATGCGTGTATTTGAGGCGGGTTGTATATGTAGGTGTGCATATGAATGAGAGTGCAGTGTGAATGGGTATGAGGGCACGTGTGAATGAGAATGCAGTTTTATTGGCATTACAAGCAAAGCCACAATCATGAGTGTTCTTACATGGTGGCTGGAGCATTTGAGCAACCAGCAAAGACAAGTTTTCTTATTGGGTCTTGGCATTTTTTCCTGGCATTAAGGTAAAATCCAACATGACTGTTCGTACATGGCGATACTGGCCTACATCGGTGCATATAGGCTGTAAAGGTTTTCAGGATGGGACATGGCCAAGCCACAGATGACAAAATATGATCATAGTCTCCAGTCACCAGACTCCACCACCACAACAAAAAGCACAGAGGAACACTCTTTCCCAGGGACTGTGGTGATTTTGTTAGACAATATCCTGAGGGCGACAATTAGGAATCTTGTTTGATAGAACAGTGCCAACACTGGTTATTCCACAGGAGGAGCTATGCCGTGTTGCTTGACGCATACCAATAGTTTTTGATTTGATTCTTTCCCGTTGCTCAGAGCGTTTTCTCTTTTTGTTATTCCATGAGTTATGCAACCGTCAGGTTTGTATTAATAAACTTAGCTGCCAACTAAACATCCCAGTCTTCATTTGTTCTGTTGCTCCCGGCTGTGAAATATGTATAAAGAAATGCCACACTTCGGATTTTTTTTATGGGCTATGCTGTTTTACTATACTCAACTGGCTGTAAAATTGGTGTATTTGGTGGATTCTCCAGATGTGTTTGAAAGACACTGTACACAGTTGGAGGAGTAGCTGGATCATTGCCACACATCTCTGTAACTGGCATTGTCCTTCCACCTCTTCATTATCAGTAGGTACAGTCTGCATGCCTCCCCCTGCACCCTTCTGCCCCAGAGACAGCGGACACCGCCACCGTCTACAACCACAGAACCTAAGCATGCACTACTTTATCTTGCACACCAGAGTGACATAAGACTGTAGGTGCTGCTGAATGCAACATTTAGGACTTCAGTTTACCCTGCACAGAAGGTGAAAGGTACAGTAAGCTAAAACGTGGTTGCAGACACTCCCAAGTGGCACCTTCCCATAGAACAGGTTATTTGGCCGCGTTCGTTCTCGGTAGAGGGACTCCCAGACCTTTTAATGCATTTTTAGGAACTTTGGGTTTCACCCTAAGTTTCCCGGGGTAATCTATAACGTGGACAGCTTGCTCTCTGTGCTTAGAGAGGTACAGCTTCACCTCACTGATGAAGCCCAACTAGGCCGAAACACGTGTCTGGGGTTGCTCTTGGTACTTTTGTTCAGAGGAGAATTGCCTAGCATTTCGGCGCTAGACTGCACTTGTGGGTGGGACAAAGACTGATATGCAAATGGATATTTCTCCTCCGTGAAAGGTACAGTGAGCGTGGTTGTAACTCTCCCGAGTGGGTACCTTCCCATAGAACAGTGTATTTGGCCGTGTTCGTTCTCGGTAGAGGGACTGCTGTGGCTGATGTAAAATACAATCTACCCACATTCCTTTCCTTACCCAGACATGGTTAGCTGTTTTGGACATGTAGGCTCCGAAGTTGGTTATTGCTCCTCCCTTGCCATTGATGGACAATGTCCCAAATGTGTGTGTCATGCAAGGTGGTCAATCAGATTCTCTCCTTCCAAGTACTAGCTCTCAGACGAAGTTGACATGTTGCATGCTCAATTCCACCAACTGGATGTACTAATCTGCCCCTGTCCAAAAAATTATACGATTTCCTCTACATTAGTATTCTCGCTCGAGAGAAAAAGATAATACACTCTTAGCCAAATTTGGGATTTTCTGGTCACTACTAGTCTCTGGCCACCACTGTCACATGCAAGGTGGTCACAAGGATTCCCTTCTCCTTTGTACTAGAAGACACAAGACGACAGCAGGTATCCTCCCTCAAAAACAATTATACTATTTTCCCTTCTCAAGCATTCTCTCCCATCAGAAAAGGATGGCACAGCCACTGAATGCAGTCTCCTGCCACCAAACAATTTCATGATTTTTCTCTTTGCTAGTATTCTTGATCATCACAAAAAGATAGCATACTCAGTTACAGCCATTTTCCTGCTTACCTCCAAACAATTCTGGGGGTTTCACCTCCTTATTCATTGCTGACAACTAACTAGTAGGGTGGGTGTACATCACGTAAAACGATCACTGGAATTCTCGCCTCCATTGAATCAGTAGCTAAAAGAAGATGGCACGTGCATTGCTCACTCATTTTTAGCTACTGAATGCAATTTCCTGCCTCCCAAATACTTTATGATCCGCTCCCCTCTCCCCCAAGAAATGGGGCACTGGGATTCTCTCCTCCTAGTCACAAAAAGACAATCTATCTCTATTACATTTTCTACCCTTCCCTCAACTAAACACTATTTTAATTTTCGACCTCTCCATCAACTAAGTAGATTCCTTTTTTGTTTTATTTTAATTTACAGGTTCAGATAGGGCAACATGTTCAATCTCATGTCCCCCTATATATGGTCACACCCCACAATTCCTGGCCCTTTACAGCAAGTTTTCTCAAAATTTGAAATGTATTTAAAAGAATAAAGTAAACTACAATTAAAGCAGTCTTTGTGTTTACCCAGGTAATCACTATAATTGTATAGGCTCAAGTACAATTGGTCAATCAAACAAATGTTCCCTACCTGTATGAATCGCTCTACTGATTTACACACAAGCATTAATTTCCAGACTCACAGTATCAGGTATTTTAAACATGTCTATTGCTTCTATCTAGGCAGTGCAATTTACTTCACTGATAACATTGCCGGCTTTTGGTCAGAGTTTGCATTTTCAATGTAAACAATTTAGCATTTTACATGGAACCATTAGTTTTCTCCAGTATCAAGCCAAGTATGATATTACTTGAACAAACCACATTTAAAACATATCTTCCCTATATAATTGTGAGGGTTGGGCATTTATTGGCTATTTGCCGGACATTTAAATGTAGACAATGGCCAGGTTGCATTCGGCTCCGGTAGGTTTTGATTTTGAAAACATTCTAAGGATTTTTCACTCTGCTCTGGACATACATATGTGCAGTATTCTCTTAAAATGTATAACTTTCAAAATGTCTGTGTGTGTGTGTGTGTGAGAGAGAGTAGGTGTTGCTTTAAATACACCACTGTGTATGCAGCTTTCAGTCTACATGTGTGTTGGGCTGGAGATGTACTATTATTCTCCAGTAACAGATATCTTGTTAAAACAAAAAAAGCCTTTTCACTTTACACAGAGGTCTATCTGGTTTATCTGTGTATTTCAAAATAAGGGACTGCATTGGTTTAACAATTTGCACAATTTTCACTCACTTCCTATAATCATGTGCAAATATCTATTATTTGGCTAGGCCTCCTCCGGCAGCTTCAATACATGATATCTCTTAGACAATAGTGTGGCATGAATACACCATTATCCAGAAGATTCTACACCAGCTTAAGCCAAGGATTCTATTTAAGGGTGCTAAAGTTTACACAAGCAATATGAACTCAAGTTGCCCTAAACTAGTACTCGGTGTTCAATCTCACCTCTCAATACAAAAAGCACTGGGCTTTAAAGAAATTACATGTCACCTTATAGTGAATATAAAAGGGAGACACAGGGCACCATTATGTAAGGCTATACCTGTATCTTCATCACTTTAGCCTTCCCTTTTCCCCCCATTAATGGGATTTCTGCATAGATAATAGTCTGAGGAAATGTGGATTTAAATGTGTGGTTGCATTTACCATTTGAAATGCAGCTTCTCATTTGGAGAAAATTGGCTCGGATCCTCTCAGCCTGGAATTACTGCCTAAGTAACAGCAGCGGATTGTCTGGATCTCAATGTGCAATATGGGTAGCTCATCTGTCTCTGTAAGGGCTCCTCTTTCCTGCCTGCAAACCATTCTCCAAAATGTCAGCTCTCCCTAGCCATCTGTAGTTGTTGCCAAGATAATCAAAGATTAATTTCCCCCTCTTAATTTCCAATCTGTCTGCATGATATTATATATCTTTGGACTACTTCCCAAAACTTGTGACTGAGGTGCAGCTTTCCCAGACCCATGATCTGCAAAGTGGGGGTGTGTCCACTCCAAATGTAAAAAATGGCAATTTCGTTTTTTATGCCTTAACTTCTGATGTGAGAATGTGAGATTAACACAATCAATATCACTTATCTATGGATCAGTGTGCACAATTACATGCACCTTCGGTCTCCATGCATAGGAGAAATACTCTTTTTTTCATTTATCGCCACATTTTTCCATTACAACCCAGGCACATTATTTCATATGCATTTATTCTACCCATCTTTTGCAATTGGATCCACATTGATAGGACTTTAGATCACAGACTTATGTTTTTTTTTAAATGATGAAATGTATGATCTAAAAATTCACATTGTTACTTTTGCAAGTGTAAAGTTTCTGACTTTGGCCACTAGAGGTCCCTGTTGATACATTCCCTGCACCTTAATATATGTCAATGCAAGGATTATTTTGCTGTGTAAAGAAATCAGTAAGCTACCTTGTGAACAGAGCCTAATGGATTTTTATCGTATGACTCAAATGATGAATTCGGGCAGGTCTCTTTGAACTTCCTTCATTAAGCCATCTTTTTGCCAGTATCCACAAGCTTAATGCGAGAAAAAAAAGTTTAAACTTGTGCATTCAATATTACTGTGTGGTCTATTATCTTGTCGCTGCATTCCTGGACCGGGGTAGTCCTTAGAAATGTTTCTCTTTCAACAGTTTCAAGTTAACCCTAAGCTAAATCCAGCAATGTATTTGAACAGGTCTATTTGGCTTATAAAAATCACAGCCTTATTCGAAGCAAAGAAAAACATGGTCAAATGCAATGGTACTTCAAATATACAAATGCATTTTCCTTTTTTATAGGTCTCAATCAATGTTATTAAGACCTTGCCTGGTTATTTTTCTCCATGTCCTGGTATATTGGTCATGCAATGTTTAAATAGATACAGGACTTTCACATGAGATCACATATGAGAAGAAATAATTTTTCAGATATAACACTGCACTCCAAAGCCCTGGATGTTGTCTTTGACCACGACAATAAACTATACTGAAAAGCCCATTAGAAACAGTTGCAATATGAAATTCACTTTTTAAAAGAGAAATATGCAATCCTATAGGAAGCTAGCTTTTGCAAATGGGGCCTCCTCCTCTCTTTCATAAGGACTTTCTCTATTCACTTTGGCATTATCCTTACCTGTAAAGCTTCTTACATGCCCCCCCCATCCCTCCTTACTGGAACTTATGTCACCAGAAGGAAAAAGGTTCAATGACAGTTCTTGAAACAAAACAGATTTCCTTATTTATTCCAATACGGAGTCCACATCAGCCCCGCCAAAAGGATCACTTGTAGCTTAGGTCCATCAACAGAGGCGCAGAGTGCATCTTCTTTTCTTCAGATAGGGATATTCTGGTCATCATCCCCTTCTCATTCGTTGGGGCAGACAATCGATGCCAGTTTCCCTTGGTTTCCTTCCCCTTTTGCTCCTCCTTTGGATTGGGAGGCTCGAAGAAAGATTTCCATCAGTTTGCTACCTAGAGGGGTAGAAAGGCTGGTTTAGTATGATATAGTGAAAAAGTTATATTTGATACAGTTTATAAACCCCTATTCTATTCACCACAAAATAATTATTTACATTGTTTTATAGATAATTAATCCTATTTTATCCTTAACATTCTTCCAACAGTCATCCTATCAACCAAAACATTATTACTCACACCTCTTTACTCCGATTACTTTCCTTGGTCAGAATTCATCTCATCAGATGAAGAATATTTTTGGGGGTGGCAGGCTTTCAGCTGGTTCACATGGATCCAACAATCATCTGTCGCCTCCCTTTTTGGAATGCGTATTTTGTAGGCTATGGGAGAGATCTCATCAGTGGTCTCATATGATCCCTTGCAGCTGGCAATGACCATATTCTTGGGAATTATTCGTTTGGAATTTGTACAGAAAGAACAAAACTATCACTTACCTCATATTCCTTCTGGGATTTACACAAGTCGTAGTAGGTTTTTGTACTTCCCACAACTTTTTCAAGGTTCCTCTGCACATAGGCAAAAGCATGCTGGAGGTGCTTTTGCAGGTACTACACATATTCATGGTTAGTAGAGCTGTTGATCAACATCTGTTCCTGCGTTCGGTATAACAGATGTTGAGGCAACACCATTTTCCTATCAGTCATGAGTTCAAAAGGATGGCATTTCAGGTGAAGAAGTGAGTGTAGACCCAAGAGCCATCAGGACTAGTAGTAATTGTAAGTGCCAACTGGGTCCAGAATTCACTACAAACTTCTTTAAGATTCCTACAATAGTGTTTTAATATTGTTCACCCCACCTGGATGGTAGGCAATATGGCGTTTCCTCATCACTCCAAGGATTTCCTACCTTTTAGTCATTACCCCACTGAAGAGAGGACCAGCTTGGTCAGACAATTTTTTGAGGAGGCCGAAAAGAGAAAATATGTGGTTCTTTAATAACATAGCTGGCGTCTCCACCTTGCAGTTTGGAGTGGGAAGACATTCAACCCACTTGGTAAAGAGACAACTCTCAACGGGTATTTGTTCCGGTGTTCAGAGCAGGTCATTGAACCAATAAAGTTGATCCGAAGATCAGAGCATGGTAAGGTCAGTCATCTCTTTTGTAGAAGAACCCAATGAGTTGAAGAACTTGGTTGGAACTGAGCACACACACTAGAAACCCCCTGTAAATAAATGTTTAGGTCTTGACCCAGGTGTGGCCAGTAGGTGATGTCACATAGGATCTCCATTGTCTTTTGAACACCCAGATGACCAGCTGTTACTGCCTCATGGCATAATTTAACATTTCGGAATGACCCAATAATCATAACCAGCTTGTTGTTTGCTAACAAAAAGTCCATCTTGAAAGTAGAATGTCTTTTGGAATGTCATCAATACCTGAAGATCTTCCTTTCCCTGCCAATCCAGTTCACATAAGGGAGTTTCCTGGGTCTTCTAGATATTTACAGAATCGTCCTACTATTGGATCATCTGTGTGTTAATTAAATCTTGGTTTGGAGCATCTATACTCCATTGCAATAGAAAGTTTGCTTTCAGTTTAAGAGAAAGTCACAGTGATGTCCCTCCTCTCTAACAAAGGTGTCCGGTTCTGCTGCTGACTGCACCAATTACTAAATAAAGAGCCTGGATTGCCCTTTAAATCATACAGTGCCTTTGTTGGAAATCCTACTCTTTAGATAATGTCCCAAAGGATGTGGCCAACACAAAAGTCTCAAACCTAATTGTAAGGCGTCTTCAGGCTCCTGGTAACACTAACAACACAAAATGGTTTAAGGATTGCTCGAAAGCAAAAGATCATAAAGCTACTCTTTGGAGCCCATCCCTATTGGAATGCAACAAAACCAAAGTGTTTCTCTGGGAAGGTTCTTGTGTCAGTTGTAGTCTGGTCTTCCCTTCAGGCACCTCTGCTTTTACCTTGCTTCTGCAGACTTCTCCCACGATTCAGGCATCACATTACTCTCCCCTTCAGCATCATAACAATCACTTATGGGCCTCAACTCTATCTTTTGCTTTCTTCATGCGTTTTGTAGCTCGCTCGTAGGCCTTAAATGGCCCTATTTGGAAGTTGGGTCTCTCCTTGACCTGGGCCCGTGGGGATCTTGGCTTTCTCAAGATTTACATAAGGTCCTTTGACAAACTTGCCATTGATCAAGATCTTTTAAAATGGAGAGTAATTGTTTAGAGAAATCCTCAGACAGCAAACAAGGACTCCTTCATATAATCGTCATTCAGAGTTCTATTGCTAAAAGCGATTTATATTTAAATGAAATGGGGCGTAGATTTACCTACATCTTTGTTGTTGGTACGTTCAGACTTGTGAGCAGAAATCAGCCCTAGGTTGTGTTTATCTGGATCTCCTCTGCCCCTTTGGCACAGGAAACAGGGTGTCCTCCAGCTCTGGACCTCTTCTGGCTCAATTAGAAAATCCATTCTGGGCCCCGTCCTCCTTCCCTTCTGCAAACTTTCACATAGGTTTCAAATTGGGTCTGCCGGCAGACAATAAGAAATGGATCCAGTATATATCTCCCTTAGAAACTGAAAACTAAAGAAAAGACCAAGGCTATAGTGTATGCATCCCTCACCGCAGGCTCGTAGCCTTGGTCTTTTCTTTAGGTTCGTCACAGTGTGTCTTGCGTGGAGGCACTACTGGAGGATTTGCACCCCACTCAAAGTATACCATTTTTATTTGAGAGATTAACACTTTGGTTTACACCCACTAGCGGTGCCCACTCACGTGTTATTCATTGAACTGAAATCTAGCCACTCCTGTGGAATAAATAAGCTGACATATTCACTTTTATATCATTTTTGAAATAAGTGTTTCAGTGGGCAAAATTACATTACATTCAGATATATGAGAATGTTCTAACTTAGTTACAACTTAGTTTGTCACTTTGTGGATGTAGGCCATTGCAAGACACATTTAAAAAAATTAGTTGTGTGGGTTAGGATGGACTACTGAGTACCCCATAAGTAATGGGGAAATTAAGAAACAAAAATAGTAAATGCACGGCAAAAGGGGAGGTGGGGGTGAAAGAATGGATGGGCCATCCTACAACGTGCAGATTTGAGAAATTGGTGGTTGGGGAAAGGCAACATAATAGTGGGCTGTGATGGGTTTAAACGGGTTTGTGTTTTTAAGGAAAGAGATAGGATAATGAAAAAACATTGTTGATGAAGTGTGCGTTCGCAGTGCCCAATAACTCCTTAGTTTTAGTGCCCAGTTTGGCCCTGTATGTTCATTTTTTCTTTTGCATTTAATTATTCTTGTCTAGTTGAGTGTAGCATGGAATATGGTTTTTTCAACTTTCATAAGTGCATTGATTACTTAACCGTGCACTTCGTATGTCAATGTGGGTAGGAACATCACTTCTCCCATGAGCAGTTGGCACATTTTTTTTCCAGTAGACCATCTGCTAAGGTCAACACCATCCCATGTTTGGTTGGGACATAAAAAGCATTCTCATTTGACAGGGCAGTCTTTCATTTTGTCTTAACTTTGGCATTTCCAGTTGATCTTCATTCGGCATGGGAGATGCTGGCCTAGGTGGCTATGGAAGATTTTGCCAGATAATCAGATGATTCAACAGTAATTACAATTGCTTCAGGTTTCACCATTGTCATTTGTGCTCTTGCAGATGCCGTTAAAAGGCTACTTGCTTTGATGAGCAATGTATTGTCTGTAGCCTTCGTGAATATTCCTGGTGGACTTCAATTTGGTCCTTATTTGTTACATTTTATGGCGAGCCTCAGCTTAGATTTTTTATTATTGTGTTCTCCCTAGATTTTTTATTGCTTTTTCTTGTCACCTCTGGGAAAAAATATCTTGCAGTAAAAAAGATGCGTTTCTCTTTTTTTCTCTCAAATCATGCCCTTGGAACCGCAGAACAGAGAGTCTCAGAATTTCCTGGCACCAAGAGGAGCATAGCTACTCAGTGTTTTGTTAATCAGCTGTTTTACAAAGGAATGTGGTTCTATACTTTTAGAAGTAACATTACTTCCATTGACCTGAGAAAACCATACTATTAGAATATCAAAGTAGACCTAGCGGACATACCAAGCGATTTAATTCTGGAAATGTTTCCAGCTTCCAAAGATTAGAATGCAGCAAACACACAGTGCCTTCATTTTACTACCATCGTTTTTACAACAAAAAAAGGCCATAATCCTCGCTATTCTCTATCAGAAATTATGCGAAATGTACATGCAGACTTTCCCTGAATAATTTGGGGATTTCTTTCATTCAAATGAGACGTTTTGGCTTATGAAAGTTACACTCCCCGATTACATGACCTGTCACTTATCAGTGTGCTTTTCAGAGATTTGCCCCAGGACAAAGTGTTGAAGTGAGGGGTGGAGCCCTTTGCTTTTGAAGACCAAGGGCCTCGGCCTACAAAAGAGCCTCCATTTACATTCTGAAAGCAAGTGGTGCTGTTTCTGCTGGATGGCATTATTATTTGTTTGGAACACTTAATGATGACATGCTTTGCTATGGGCCTGCACTGCCATGTTTTGAAGTGCTACACTCAGTTAGGTTTGGTATGTTGCTCTACGTTATGTTATGCTACGCAATGCTATTTTTTAAAGCTATAGAAACATGCTGTACAATGTCTTGCTCTGTAGGGATCAATGTGCTATTTTCCCAAAGCGCAATGCAAGTAAACTAGAATCTACCCAAGTGCTACTGTTTTTTTTTTTTTTAACATGCATCCATATTTACTCATTCACTTCTTTTGCAGTGGTGGCAGTTGGGGAGAATAGGATGTTAGTTTACTTTTTTAGACTCTTTTTAGCTCATGTTTTATTATGTTGATGTTTCATTATAATGTTTTGCTTCAAATGTCTAATGTACAAGCGTCTTTGAAGCAGCCAAAAGACAGCAGGTAACACCCCCTGAACACGCTAAAAAACGAACAGAAGGTAGTCCTGGAAATCGAATGCGTGAACTAGACCATACACCCCTTCTTTAAACTAACATTCACATGATGCCCTCTATTAACAAGACAAAATAACTACAGCCCTGGTTGAGAAGGCTAGTAAAAAGCAGGGTTATTTAAATGAACTCCCATAAGCAACCAGCCCAAGAGGATTCCTGCCTCTTGGACCATTGCGTAACCATTCCCATAAAGGTTTTAGCAGGACTCTGGAATCACCAGGAAGGCCAGACCTGGGCGTCTGCTCCCAGGTGGGGTGGGGTGTGGAGGGGGCGTCGTGGTTGAAATCTCCCCTCCGCCTCAGTTAAATGTGCCCATATTTCCTTCCAGCTTTCTCATATATAGAACCTGTCCTTTCGTAGCCATTTGGGGTTTAGGGTAAGCAGAAGGGCTTGTCATACTGTGGTTTCTACATGCCTTTGCTCACCATGTCACTGTGGAAGGCTCAGAGTCTGACCACTGCAGAATAGACAGGTTTTGTGTCCTTAAGCACCTTGCACAGAAGCACAAACCTAGGGTTTTTGTTATTAAAAAATATATATATTTTGATAATCATGACATACATAGGAAGCACAAAAAAAGAAAATCAATGTTGCTTGTTCTTCAGGGAGCTTTAGTTAAACTTGGCAAATTCGGATTTCTTCTTCCAAATGTTTGTTGGGGGCCTGGAGAACGAACTAGAGAAACAAACAGGTGTCCACAGTCTTGTGGGAACACTCCCGTCCCCTGCACACCAATTTCTATTGTGATCCAATCAACAGTTAGGACCTTCCAGGTAGTTATTCGTGATTAAACGTTTTTACCTTTGAAGAAATAATACCACCAATTTTATGACTTAATGTCTCGACAATCTCGAGTATTTATATAGTTTTTTGGAAAAGAATATATACAATGTATTGTACACAATTAGGTTTCCCAGATTAATAAATTTAACAGGACAATAAAGATGCTTAAATCAGCAATTCTTGATACCTGTGCTCTACGAGTTTCAGAAAATCTTTTCCCTTTCTCATGAGCTAATCTTCATATCTTTTCGTGTCTCGAATGCACTCAGATCTACAAAACTTAAAGAGAATGAATGTACCCATTTAGTATGATAGTTTATATTCGAACACTCAACATGTACATCATTGTTCAATGTCCATCACGATATTCTTCAATAATCACCTGGAGTCAAGTCTCAATATCACAGCCAATGCTGTGTGCTGTGTTCATAAGTACTGGAACCTGATCTTATCTTCCATATGTCCAGCTTCACCTTATAATTAAAAGGCCGTTTGTTTATACTATGATGTCATCACATTGTAACACGAGGGCATCAAGTGCATTCGTCCAATTAGGACGCGAGTGCCAAAACAAATGTCCCATATTGTTTCTGTGCTTCCCTATGAATCACCAAGACAGTGACATACCGTTTACCCTATACTACGGTTAATGTATAGTTTGCTACATAATCTGAAGAATGGCATATGGCCATCACTTCTGACTACTTTAAAAAAGTGCCTTAGCCTATATGTTCCCAACCTTGCCAATTAAATGTAAACTTGGTTTCAGTACAGAAATACATTTAAAAAGGTGTCCATCGTTTCACTAATCTAGAGTGTAGAATAAACCATTTGTAATACAAATACTGTAATCCGGCAGGTATAAAATTACATAGACCTCTCCAGGTGTTATATTGAGGAAGGATTCACACTTACATTCTAATGCAATGCAGATCTTGTTCTCTGCCCCAATGTCTCCTATCTAATTCAGTGTGGGGGGGGAAAATAAAAATCAGAGCCAACTCATGGAGAACCCATTTCGTTTATAATGCATGTTTCGTTAAAACAATTAATGTCAAAACACATTCACATCATAGGTAGTCCCGCAGATTCTAAGTCAAATAAGGTTTCATTCTCAATATTGTTTCTTGACCGTCACCTAGCTGTTTTGTTAGCACAATTCATGTTAAATCACATAGGTATTCCCACAAATCTTAAATCAGATTTGGTTTACTTCTCGCATATAGAATCCACAATTCCTGCCAATGCTCACATTTACACAGCGTCACACATTGAATGGACTTCTTAAATAAATCTACCATTCTGTTCTATGCTACATTGCAGAGAAACACACCTAGATAGAAGTCCTCGTTCATTCTACCAGGGGTCAGTCTGCCAAGTTTTTCTGTCTAAAACAGTTCCCTTTCATCAGGTTTGTTGCTCAAGTTGCCTCCCCCTCTGTGGTTTTTAAAATGCTTCCAATATGATTACTTTTGAGTTATGCTACTGTATGTCTTTTCTCTGTAAAATGTCTTGCGCGCCTTTCTAGTCCTTATATTGCTTGTGTGCTCGTTCCTTTGCTTTTCTTGTTGTCTGCATTACATAAAAAAATCCCACAAGGACAACTAAGTCAATGAATGACCAAATTTGAGTCACAGGTGGTGAGGTCCTTTAGTCTAATTTTAGAGCCCTTACGGAGGTGTTTTACAGAGCTGACTCTTATAACGTTATTGAAATTGTTACAGCGAAGACAAAGAAACGTAGGGTCTGGATTGGCTCTAGAATGGGAACCTGCCCGTAATGAGCTCCACTTTTATCTGAGGTGGATAAGTGTTCCGGTGTTGCAAGATCACAGGAGTGGGTTGGGGTTTAGCCTGGACCCCAATTTGGTAAGTAGGTAAAGTGGGTTTACTCCTGGTTATCTTGCTTGAGATTTTTGAAATGATTCTAACACAGTAGTTAATGCGATACAAGTTCGCTTTTATTGTTGATATTCTGAGCGTTTTTTCTCAATACAACGGTGAGTGTTTTTGAAAACACTACTTTAGCATTTGTGCGCTTGATTGGTCAGCCGACGCGCGTTTCGACCCGGAGGGTCTTTCTCAAGGCTGAAGAATATTCAATACCACCAAGTGATATGTGACATGTCGTGACAAGATAGTTTAAGTTCATGTTGTTAGCGTGGTGTTTAAGTGATGTGAGTTGGTTGTGACAGGTTAAAAACATGACATACACATTTAATTGTAATGAGATTTACATTCCAGTTGGAAAAAGAGGGGGGGGGAAGAAGAGAGGTTAGCAAGGGAGGTAGGAGGGGGTGGTTCATGGTTGGAATTAAGGATATGGAGGAGAAAAGTCCTCTTACCATGTAAGCATTGCAACAAGACCCAAGTGGGGTCCTGGTAAAGTTGTAGTGGCTGTCCTTTAGGCAGTCATGGCTCCTGTTGGGCCCTGAAAATGATGTGAAAAAAAATGTTTTATACATATTGAGCGGCCAGTTAATTAGGTGGGTCAGGGGCCCGGTTGGAGCCCGTTGCAGCCTCCCGTACTGGAGTGTTGGAAACGGAGCTGTAGAGCGAACCCGGAAGTGTACCGGGATATGCTGGTGCCTGTTGGAGTGGGCGTGAGTTCCGTGCATGTTGGTGGGGGAGCGTGCCCCCGTGGTTGAGCTAAGGGGAGTGGGGGGGTTACCTGTGCGCGATTTGGATCTCATCCTGTGCGGCTTCTGTGCGGCTCCTGTTTGATTCCGGACTGCCGCCATTGATTAAGTACTTGCGCATGTGCCGAGTCACGTAGTATGACTTGCGGCGCATGCGCGAGTGCATAGTGTTCCAGTGAGCGTCTTCGCGCTTGTGCGGTGCAGTGCCGTTTGTGCGCGTGCGCTCGAGATCAGTAATTCGGCCGTTCTAGTAGGTGCCTGGCACCTGTGTGATGATCGAAGTGCCTAAAGAGACACGTGGCCCTAGGTTATGGGCAAGTTGAAGGGGGATCGAGGTCTGGGAGTGGGCTAGTCCTGTGTTACTGTGGTAGTAAGATTTTTTGAGGATATATGTACTAGTGATTTGTTCTGCTTGTTCCGTGATTTTAGGCTTATTGTGGCCTCTTCTCATATTTTTAAAATATATATATTTTTATTTTTTTAAAAGAGACCGGTAAGGCATTCGAGGTTGATGCTGGTTGGGACGAGTGGTAAGCATTTGTTCATATACTGCTAGTGGCTGTACTGCCAGTGGCAACTGTGCTCGTATCTTGGGGTACTAGGTTTGTACTGGTTTCCACACCACTGGTGGATGTACTGCTACTTTGATTACTCTCTCCTCGTCTTGGGGCTCTTGGTTGAGGTCATGTTTTGAGGTGGTCTCATCTGTTGGTAATGTTCCTGCCAAGTGTACACTAGGTCTTGGAAATAGTCTAATGTATGTCTTCTGAATGTTCTCACTTTCCTCTGTTCTATATCTTTTTTTAATACCCTTCCAATAAGGAATTTACTTCCTCTAGGATGATTTTCAATTATTCCCCGCTTTTGATGCAAGCTGTTCTTTACATTCTTCAATCTCAGTGTCCAGCTGCCTTCTGATTGCTTACTGAACCTACAAAGGCAATGTAGACCATGTCCCACTACCCTTTTAGCATCTGCTGCAGGGAGGTTTTGCAAATTCTACCTTTCTCCTGCACTTAGTGACAATCCCCAATGTGGGTCAGTGGAACATATGCTTGATTTCCGAGTGAAGCTCTGGCTACAGAGACATTTGCTCCTGTTAATGCAGTCAAAACGTTCTAGATACTTTGATTTATAGGTATTGCAAGTTCCCCTTAACAGGTTTTATTTGGTTCTTGTATGACGAGAATATGAAACATTTGCCTTGCAGCATGTTGCAACTTTGTGAAGGCCAGCCTTTAAATGAATACTTGTTAAACATTTTAGTATTTTTACTGAAACCGGTTGTGTTGATCCCGCTTTCTGTCAACCTCGTCAAAGCAGAGATTGCCGATCCACTGGCTCCCACTATTTAGTCTAGACTATGTGTGTGTATTCATAATTGGTATCCTTTAGTGTAAAAGGTTTCTTAGTCTCATGTTTGCACTCATCTTAACTTGCTGTATGACAGTAATTCTACTGCAATAAGAACAATTACCTTCAATGAAATTAGAGGATACTCCAAACACAGCGGATCAGTTGCCTGGAGAAGACCACCTATTGGCAATCAGCAGCATACAGTTACAGTTCAATGTTATTGTGCCTTTAATTACGTAAATTAGCCCATAGAATGCAACTTGTTTTATTGCCTTTGCTTCCTACAACTATTACCTTGTCTGTGACTCTACTGGCCCAGAACCTCAGTCAGGAGGAATTGGGGCAACTTCAGGATGGGATCTCATTGCATCCTCCCGTAAAATTAGGAGAGCGAATTACACTGGTGTAAAATAAATTCTGTATGTTTGAGTATAATACATTTGATACATTACCACAGACAGCACCACACACATTCGTACATCCACAACAAAACAAATTGACCTTAAAATACAGTTTTATTGCATTTTACCTTTTAAATACATATGATGCAAAAGTGATTCTCATCACTCAGATTTCTCAGACAATGATCTGGTTAGTGGAGTAAGAAAGTACTGTAAAACGAGGGAAAGAGCATCCCCCAGACTGTGTACACTGAATAAGATCTCAACAGAAGAAAACAAACAGAAGAAAACAAATGGGGATGGTTTATGGGACTGTGGCCATCAACCCTTCTCTCTCTCACTTAAGTCACACAGTATTTTCCGGTTGTAAGTGCCCCGCATTTCTAGTCCAGATGTCGCATTTTGCCTTCAGGAAATACCAGCACTACCACCTTTCGCACATTGGGTCATCTACATGGGGCAGGGGTTAGACACCAAGATACTTTGCATGTGTTCGTACCCCAACATATAATAGTAAAATGGACAATCTTGAAGAAGAGCAAACTTTATGCCATTTTCCGGGACTACTACTCTCAATTTAACTACCTCTGATCCACTATTGGCCCAAACGAACTTACATATCACTCCACTCTTCACCCTCAAGACTTGCACTAAAAGCCAAAACGGAAGTCTGCAAACCACAACACCGAGAATTGCTTTTCCCTGGATTTTCACCCAGTCGGATTATATCAACATGCATCTAGTGAGTCATTGATCCATCCCCCTTCTTTATCAGGAGTCGGACTTGCTTTGGCTACCAGTGTCAAAAATGTGGTTGCAACATTGCACTAGGTGCATTTCTACCATGAGTGCTGAGAGCACATTATTAGTATTCTTCCTGAACAAGGTAGCCCATACTAAAAACAATCCAGTCTCCAGCCTGTTGCTACTATGGAATTACAATGCATTTCATTTCTGTTTTAAAGTACTTTTAAAGAATTTTGATGTAAAACTTATGTAGATCGTTTGGGAGCACGGGGTTTGGGGGGGTGTGAATTAAGTGTACTATCCTTAGCCCTTGTGCAGGACCTCACCTTGGTTTAGATAGCCATTAACACTATAATCAAAACTCTGCTTTCAGACAATATTGTACTCTTGAAGGGTCGCGTGGCATGTAGGTTGCAGTAATCAAAGTAGGCTCTTGATAGATACATCTGAACACTGACATTTCTTAGAAGCATCCGGTCAGATATCTATCACAAGCTTAGCTATCGCAACAGATTTTACTATTTTCTGACATCTAACAGCGCTCATATCACTGAATCATAAGGGTCACATAAATCACATATATTGCAGAAGAGATTCTTGGCATTTGCTATAAAGTGAACCTTTACCAGTTAGGATGAATGTAACAAGTTAATCTTCAAATATAAAGTTACTCAAACATGGTAAATAAAAGTACTAAAAGTCCAACAGGTGGAAGTAGAAATCCATTAATAGCAACCATCAGAATAGTTAATGCCTCATGAGAATGTACAATTATATGGCAACGGTTTAGAGTCTCCAACAGCTTGTATGCATGTCAGATACCGTACGACTTGGGGGGGAAACATTTCTTTATTTTGTTCATCAATGTGATGTAATGGGCAGTCTCCATAATAAGAATATTTAATAAATAAAGAATGTGCTGCACTGTTGGCATCCAAAACTCATGGCGTTAGCATTTTTTTATGCAGACTGCTTGGAGATAGTACAACTTCCATCTCCCGTTCTTCACATCAATCCAAACCAATCGGAAGTTGGGAAATCAAAAATTCGATCACAGGTCTATGCTTCCTTTGGATTTGAACTTCTTTGCTGAGCGCTCACTTGACCGCAGTTGGAATTTGCTCCCATAAATGTGCGAAATAAAGCCATCAATCTCCACGCTGAACACACTGTTTGCCTTCGGAATAACTGTGGGGAAAGTACAGGGGGAGGACTGGATTAGTTTATTTGCATGCAACAAACATAAAAAAATGCAAGGTAATTTCTACATATTACAGCAACTAAACAGTCTTTCCGGTGGAAAAAATGTACACTTATGAATAATGTTTTTGTTCTAGAGTGATCATTTTATACCAATGTGTCTCTTGAACATATGAAATGCTACATATTCATTATACGTGACCCATAAATAATAAAGAGGTTTTATTTTTTCTTTGGCAAATGTTACTTACCAGTAAAGAATACGTTATTTACCTCCAACTCCTTTTCTCCAGCGTGTATCTTTCATAGATTCACGTGCGGTTTGATTTCCAGCCGACGATGGGGGATATTCATTGGTAACATTAAAGTAGTTTACATTTAGATTTTAAAACTGCTTTAACTTTAGTGCTCTGTCAGGGTTATATTACCGCACCACGAAAATACAGGTCTCTTCTAGCTCCATCCGTGGAGAAGAACTTAAACAAAAAAAACTATGCATAATATTCATACAGCAATCATACAGCTTTTCCTTGGGGGGGGGGGGTCAAAGACTGATTTTATTTGAGGGAAAGAATGCGTAAGCACTTCTAAACAGATTTTGGAAAAAATCTGAAGGAGTTAATTGACACCATTATGTGCTGGTTGTACTGCGACGCTGTATTCCCAGCTTGCCATCAGGCGTCTAGGTTATTAATACACATGCACTCCTCGTCTGCTCACGCTCTCACATGTGCTGCTACTACGCAGAACACCTTGATGAATACCATTGGGGGCTATTGTTAATCCAAATGGTGATCATTTGAACTGACAATGGAAGGCACTAATCTTGAATCAGAGATATTGGTGAGTTTTGTGATGCATAGAAATATGAAATTAAGCATCCAATTTGCCCATTACTCTGTTGACCATGTGGGGCAATTAATGTCCACTTTCTTAATAGTCTCAGCAACATTCCAAGTGATAATAGTGACGTTTTAACACATTCAGAGTGGGTCTATTCATCACCCAATATTTTCCCTTTTATTCAAAAAAAGGTGTTCAAGAATAAATTACCAGTTCATTCTGTACTGACCAGGACATACCGCCAATTTCTAATCATGGTCATTTTCCTCTACAAATTATACTGTTCTGCCTTTGCTGTGCAAGGCTTGATTAAAATATACAACACATAGTGATGAAACGTGAAGCACCAGGCATTTCGTGCTATCCTACGTATTCATTTGTTATAACATATTTAGTGGTACATAATCAACTGGGTGTAAACAGCAAACGCAAAGAGCCAGGAAGATGTTACTAGGCAAAACGTGCCTCTCATCCTAGACTCATAAAAAACACATATACAGAGTAAACAAAGCATGAACACATTTCAACCATTCACACATAGGCAGTGCTCCTGATTTCTACTGCTGCCTATACCGACTAAGTGCATGCGTGACCAGTGTGCTTTAGTGGGTATAGTATTCTAGGGATTTCTTGTTTGTCCTAAGAGTTTAAGTTATTCGCAAGGTGCAAAGTGTCCTGTTGATAATTACTGAAACGGTCACTTGACCAGTCCTCGGTCGTGGGCATCGGGTCTCTTTCCATTAGTAGAGGGATTGATCGTCTCCTTGAGAGCGGTAATCTGAAACCTATGTTTTGACGTACCCGTTTACGGGGCTCTGATGTAAGATTGGTGTAAGTGTCCCATCTTTTTGGGGAATAAGGAAGTATATCGAAAGGATGCCTGTTTTTCCCCCTTTGCGCCACTTCTGTTCTATTGTTCCCTTTTCCAGCAGTGCCTCTACATCTGCCAAGAGCAGAAAGAGGTGTTCCTGTTTTGTTTGGTCTCTCTTTGGTGGCATGTATGCAAGGCATTCTAAGAATACATGCAATATCTTGTTTGAACAGTTTCAAGAAGCCATTTATCCATGGGAAAACCCTCCCACCTGTGGATGTGGGCCCCCCTCCATCCCAGTCCGTGTGGGAGAATTTCTAAAAGCAACAATCACATTATTTGCTAAAACTTCCCAAAATAAAAAATAAAAGCAACAATCACTATTGACCAGGGAATGTCCCCCTTGAGGGGCATCCCATCCTCTGCCTCTATGTGAGTGCCCTATACTGTCGTTCACTTTATTGTAATCATTGTGGAAATTGCGGCCATGTGGCAGCGTGTTCTTGAAAAGGCTGTTCGAAAGCTGTGAGGGAATCCTGTAGGGAATGGGACCATCTCCTGTGTTGCATAGCCTGGCTGGAATGGCTTCCAATGACCTTGTGGTTTCATTTTCCGTTTGGCTTGCTTAGGTTTTTCATTAGCTTCGCGCCCAAATATGGTTTTGATATTAAACAATGTGCTCATAATGTCTGGCCGGGGTCTTTGGATTGAACCCTTCAACCACGAGCCAATTGGATCGTTTAACCACCAGTGCAGTTGCTGCCTGCCTGGCTGCCATGTCTGCCACATCAAAGCGCGACTTAACGAGGACGTTAAAAATGACCCTAACCTCTTGTCACAGCAATTGTTCAAACTCATTCCATTTTGCTTTGTCATATTATGCAACACTGCGTTTGAATTGGCAATGCTGCAAGCTGCTATGGGGGCCTTTTTCATTCTAAGCACATTTATATGCAGGGTTTCTTCGTTCATTTGAGCCACGTTCATAGATGCGGGTGACTCACACAGTTTAAGTGCAGTACTAATTATTAATGATTCAGATTTCAGGCGCACCTGCATGCGAATCGGGTCAGACGTTACTGCCCGAGATTTCCTTTCAGTGCATTCATCGACATATTTTCCAATAAGCATTGTACGTTTCCGTTGCTGTTCCATGATAGGGATTGGTTGATGGATTTTATTTTTCCAAACGTGTCCCTCGAGGCAAAGAGTTGTCTTCCTCTTCATGTAATGGGAGATAAAATCTGCGCTCGACAGTGTTTTGACCGATTATCGCTAGGTGGGGACAGTGGTCTGTACTCCCCATACACTTACTTGCTACTCTTGTAGTTAGTTGCTCATCTTCCTGTGGGAAATCGGGGTCATCTAGATATTCCACCATTGTGGCTACGTCATGACTGCACTCGTGGTATTTTTAAAAAAGTGTCGATGTTTCTCCATATGCTCCTTTCCTCGAATAATTCTAGCCTTCACTAGGAAATGTAACCTTGCAGTGGCTTTTTGGATAGTGAGCTTAGTCTCCTCACGTTTCTCTTGTTCAGCCCTTTTCTGTGGACCCACGGAGTACCAGTCAAGAGGTCATGCATGTGGGTTTCCTTTTCGTTATCGTCCATGATTTATGAGGTTTCAGAGTCCTCCAGTGCCGTGTATGTAATTGGCTTCCTGCACCAGTCTTTATAACGCATGTAGGTTGTCAATGGAGCAGGTCCATTGTCGGCACCATGACCCTTTTTCGAGGCTCCCGGGCTCTCAATGCTGAAATGGCATGCATACTCAAGTTTTGTTGCCTAAACGCTGGGTTGAGCTCTTGTGTTTGTTTTGCACAAATATAGAGCTTTGTTTTTGCCGACATGGCTGTCTTGTGCATGCATTTTTTCAACACCATGCATCTTGCGCCTTGAAACACCTTTTGCTGTATTGGCGCATTATAAATATCCAATAAATAAAATAAAACTTGCATTTGTCTGAGACTCACATTTTATGGTCAAGTTTTTCAAAGTGTTCGAATGTCGTGCACGTCTTTTCAGGGGCACTTTGACAAAGTGCACTGTCCCACTTCTAATAGCCAACAGTATTTTATTTCAGATGAGTCACGGACATAGGACATAGAACCACTGCGTGGTGGCGCGAGACAGTTGGCGATATGGCGGCAGATCCTCTCTGGTGGTTCTTGAAAACCTTTCCATCCCAGAACAAAAGGGCTGCCTCCACTGTTGCAGAGTGCTAAGGGAGCGTGCAGTGTCATCTTCGCCTGAAGGGTCTCGTCGTCCTTTTTACCAAATAGGTCGACAAAGTCGCAGAGCATGTCGGTGTCCTTGGACTACAATTCCGGGTGGAAATTGGTGGGCTTCAACCATCCCTGGTGCCTTAGAATGGCCAATCTGGGAGAACCCTGTGTTAGCAATATCCAAGGGCACAGTGATTGCGTGATCAGGTGCTGTTTCACCATCCAAGATGGGACCCATCTTACACCACAATTCCCGGTCATAGCAGAAGAGAATGGGCAATGAATTTGCAGCATTGATCGTATTAGCAGCTGTAGTAATGGCCCACTTTCCAAAAGCATCCTGTTGCTTTCCCTCCTGGTCAAGGGGAACCATGGATGGTGAGGACAGGTTAGCGGATCTAATATTTGGTATAGTCGAGAGCGCAGAGTCTGGGGATGGTTGAGTGTGAAGACACTTTAGTGTGGTGTCTGGAACTTTAGATTTCTTTTCTAGACGATCCTTCTTTGGTGGTGTCGAAAAGAAGTTTCTCTTAACCAATAAATGATCGTCCCAGATGTCATCTAGCACAGGCACAGCCACCACTGGTTTTCTGGAGGCTTCACGCCTCTGGAACAGGAAACCTTTCCTTTTCTTTTCTTCCAAGACAAGGTTGAATAGTTTCACTGTTAGTTTCAACAGTGCATGGAAGGAACCCATTTCGTCTGGTGGAGAACTTGTGGAGGGTACTTCAGGAGGTTCCCCATCTGCTGGCACCAGGTCATCATAATCAGTAGTAGCATGCATACCCTGGGACGAGGCCAGACAAGCATCCATGTCAGCGAGAGCTGGCAGCAGCTCCTTCTCCACATTAGCACTTTTAGCAAAAGAAGCGATCACAGGAGCTTGCGTGGTTGGTGCGGGCGTTGGCCTGGGAGGCAACACAACTCTAGACACGATGGTCATAATCTTAGGCGAAGTGGTCGACGATTCAATCGTAGACGGCACAGTCATGGTAGACTGGGACCTATGACTCATTGACCTAGGACTCATCGACAATGGGTCGTTAATGGGAGTGTCGAAGAAGATGGTGTAGACTATTTTTGCTTGTGGCTCGTCGACAAGCGACTCGTCTATGGTGTTGTCATTAAAGTGGCTGTCGACAGATGCCATTTTCCAGAGGACGGCTATCCTGTTGTGGTGATCGTGGGCTCTGGTATCATGGACAAAGCCATTGATGACCTGAACAACAGGGTCTTGGCAGCCGTCGGAGTGGTCGATGAAAGTGCAGTCTAGTTGTGCGACTTATGTTCATGTCCCCTTTTAGGTTTCTTCCCCAGGGAGGTGTCCGTATGAGACCTCGACCTCTTTGCAGAGGGAGTTCTTTCCATAGATCTGCCAACCCTGACAGAGGCAGGACTTCACACTGAGGCAGAGTCAGAGGCCCTGGTAGCCTCCACAAGCCAAGTCACCAACCTTCTGTGACAATCCTTCCAGGTCTTCGTGGAGAAAGACCTGCAAATGGAGCAGGGGTACACATTGTGGTCTGGGTGCGGGCAATATATACATTTTTCGTGTCAATCGCCCACAAAAATATTCTTGAGGCGACATTTCGAGCAGGGCCTGAAAAGGCCATTATTGCGGGCATCCACCATGGATATGTGGAGGAGGCCTCAAAGTCTAGTAGAACGCTTCTCGCGACTACAAGATCGTTTGATGTCCGGATCTTCATCGGCAATGGATCCCTGCTACCAGCAGTCCCAGACGGGACGGATGAAGGAACAAAGTTGAAGATTTACCAAAAATAGATTTAAAAAGTCGATTTCGCGAGGAGCGTAAAACGAGGACTCAACACGAAATGTGCTGTAAAAAAAAATCTGAAGATGGCCATCGGTGGGTGGAGGGTGGGGGGTGGAGGGGGAGGCCAAGGAGAACTGATAGCAAGAGCAATAGGCTATATAAGTGACAAGCAGTTTAAGCTTTAATGCTAAACTGCTTCAATATTACTGAGTATTCGCAACCTGATGGGGAATATTCATGAGCAAGTGAATCCATTAAAGATCCGATCCTGGAGAAACACACTCACAAGCGGTGTGTCCCTCCTCACATCCCATCCCCCTTCTAGATGTACGCCAATATTTATAATTGGCACCCAATAGCCGAAACTGGTCTTCGACTACGGAACTTTGTGTACGTATACATGATTGACTTGTAATCATTTTTCCCATATCACTTCTTTTCTGATTTTACACCAAGAATCTAATAATAAAGGTTACTTTAGCAGATAAGCACTGTACCTCATTAAGGTGATCACACAAGACACATACATGGGCACAATAAGTACAGAGTTAGTTTAAAAAAAAAATGTCAACATTTTATAGGAAAATGTAACGTACTGAAATAAGTGAAGATGAACCAACATCCGTTTGTTCAATGTCCCACGCAATAGAATTTGAGCTTTTGATGTTGGTAGCAAGTCATGTTTCTATATTTTCAACTACAATATTTGAATTAATCTTTTTTTAATTGTATATATTGTTTAGAAGATTTAGGCTACCTTGATTGGTTTGGCAAAACGTTCAAAGTGTTCAACCCTGTTGACAATAAGGGTGACCTCCTAAACATCTGTCCGAGTGGCCAGACTTTAGAAATCCATTGTAACATTAATGCAAAGCTCCAACACTGCAGGATATTGGGTCTGCCAAAAGATGAGCAGCAACTGGAAGCAAGCAGAGAAAATCCTAAAAGACGTGCAAAAAGCAATTTTCTCTACTTGCTGTCCTATTCAGGAGGGACTTAGAATTTTTACAGATCATATCAAAAATAGGTATGATTTCCCGTTATGTTTTGTCAATTTGGCTTGGGACAACTGATCGAAAGAAGGGTCTTCATCTTCAGAGACTGCACTTTGCTGGCCACTGCGGTGATATACATTATATAAAGACCTGACGGAATATTTGCAAGTTTCCTCATCATCTTGTCAAAAAAGGGCCATGATAGTTACGAATAATGGGGATTATACCGACCCCCCCCCCCCTTCGGTTACGCATTACTACAAATTCTTCCCATGGTTTCATCATAGTCCAAATTTGCTGTCTTTAAATTAGGCCATAGTCTCAGCTCTTATATTAATATATGTAGACCATCAATACATACTTTATATAAGATATGCAAGGAAGGTTACTAGAGATTAGGTAGCCATGTTCCATTAAAAAAAGTGGCATTCTTTACATTAAAACTATTGTAGGTTATTCTGACTACGTTGTTAATTTGCATATTTAAGTAACTTTGGGTCTCACCCTAAGTGACTAGGGGAATCCAGACGTGGACTCCTTGCTCACTACTCTTAGAGAGGCACAGCTCCTCCCTACTGATGAGGTCCACCCAGACCGAAACACGTGTCTGGGGATGCTGTTGGTACTCTTGTTCAGAGGAGAATTGCCTAGCATTTCGGTGCTGGACTGCCCCAGGGCAGGACAAAGACTGATATGTTTGGGATATTTCTTCTCTGTGAAAGATAGTGAGCTAAAGACTCTGGGTAAGTCTCTCGTAACCAGGACTAATGTCTGGCAGAGGGACTCCCAGAACCCCCCTTGTTAAATTGTGATTGTGTGAGGCACAATAAAGCTGCCAATGCATCTGTTTATTAGAATCTTCTTTGTATTCTAAAGCCTTTTGCACATTACAAATAAAGGACATACAGGTGTGAAAGCAAAAAAAAGAGCACAACTGCACAGGTTTACAAACCTTTTAATCGGTCTTCTTTTGTGATGATTTTAAAGATGTGCTTCATTTCTTGCAGGATGATTCCCGTAAGACCCACATACGATGGGCACTTGGATTTTGTGACTATTGAAAAAACGAAATACATTTTAAGAAGGCAGAGTTTCAAATCATCTACACATATGACACATTTAGGTACTTTACAGCTTCATAAAGTAGTACCAAACAAATGTTGTTACGAGAAGGATGCCTCACCCCACTTCCATACATATCTAAAAAGTACAAAAACATTGTAATACTGCTTGAGGGACCAGGTGCAAGTCAGGCTATTGACATAATCGCTCTCAGCACTATCAATCTGCATTTTGGATCCTGGTGAAGCACATTTTCCCCCGTCCACTAACAGAAATGGATGCAAGTACTAGTAACCTTCTAGCCTTAACTGTTGACTGGGGTTCTTACAAGGCCAGCTGAGCCAATGGGAGATTGCATATAATGTAATTCACTGAAGTGCTAATAGGGTCCCTGTGATGCTGGAAATGCATTGGAGGGACAGGGCCTCCATGTCCTTGTCCTGTACTCCAGTATCATGTGTGTTCTGTGTTGTTTTGCAGCCCTTCCTCTTTTTGGTTGTGGTGAACAGAGACCCTTGGGGCACCCATGGGTGGGGGTACAACCCTGTACCCCTAAGTGTATGTTTTTGAGCACCTGCGTGTGGCCTACAGAGCAGGTTATGGATGGACTGGTGGCAGTTCCATGCTGAATTTGACAGGTGCTCCGAGTATCCTCCATTTTGGGATACCCATGCCCTGCCATAGGAAACAGTGGATTCCAGATAGGAGACAAGATGGCCCCTGTGGCCTCTTGGTTTCCATTACCAGTTACCTTGTTTTCCCAAACTCCTGGGAAGTCCCGACTATGTCCCTTGCCCTAACTGGCTGTTGGGTGGAAGAACCATAAATGGTGTTATGGGGAAGTCTGTTACGCTCACCTGGTATCCACGGGGACACCATCCAGCCAGCTGGTCGCTGATGCCCTTCCTGATGGTTCCTCTGTGTCGAGGGAATTCTGCTTGGACAATGAAGACTATGTCAGGACTGGGCGACCGAGTTAAGCAGTTTAATCCCCTACCTCCTTATATTTCCAGCCCCTCCAGGTTCCCTTCTCACCTGGTTGCCAGAATCGATGGGCTCTCCGTCCTGCTCTCTGGGCAGGGGCGCGTTGGCTTTTGTGGGCGCTGGTGGTCCAGTTACTTCACTGACTGCAGCCCTTGTAGTGTCTTTCAGGTAGGTCTTACTGCAATTAATGGCGTCGTATTTCTTGCATGCCTTTTGTCTGTTCTAATGTCTCTATCTCCTCTAGGGGCGTGGAGTGTCCACTCGGAGAACAGGATGTGCTGGTTCTCACTGGGAGATGATGGCGCACTATAGAGCTATGATGCGGTAAGGAGGCACTTTGCGTAGCGCAGCAATGCCTTGTCCTCACTGGCCTGTGTTTGTCCCTTTTTGTAGGTCGCAGAGAGTACCCAGCGCAAATGGGGTTTCCGGAGCAGTGCCTGTCGAGAAGTAGCCAGCCAGGTAAGTCCTTAAGTGCTTTTATGGTTGTAATGTCTCTAGTACCTCCGTTAATAATGTCTTTCTCCTTTACTCAGATCCCTCGATCCGGGCGGCAAACTCCTCCAACAGAGATGCCCAGGAGCTGTGAGCAGAGATGGATGAAGATTGCAGGCAAGATTCTGCTGCCAACTAGGTTTCTTTGTTTTTTCTGCAGGTCTGGAATTCGTCGGGTTCGCGAGAAGCTGGACACGGTGATCGTCACGTTACTAGAAGCAAAGTAACGCAAAGCGTGTGTTCTTGTTCGGGTGTGGTTTAAATAGCCACTGTAAAGTAGTCCAGGTAAAGTAGTCCCTAGGCCACCACACCCAAAACACTAGACCGCATAGCTTGGTTCTAGGAACCTAGCTATGTGGATGCCTCCATGTTGGCTGAAAGCCTTAATAAAATAGTCCCTTAAGCAGATGCCTCTCCCAACTGATGAGCCTGGAAGTCTGGCCTTATTAAAGATTCGAGCCCTGATCCCACCTGGCTTGTGGGCTTGCCAGTGGGGGTCAGGGCTGAGGGTCGCGACAGCACTCCCCCCCCCCCCCTACCCCCCCACCCACCCCCAAGGTGTCTCTTCTGCCTGGTCCAGGTTTGGTCGGGAAGTTTTGATGAAACTTCTTGATCAGATGTGGTGCATGAATGTTTTCACTGGGTTCCCAGGACCTATCTTGAGGCCCAAATCCTTTCCAGTCGACGAGATAGTACAATTTGGCTCTAGAGTACTTAGAGTCCAGGATGCCTTTGACTTCGAATTCTGGTTCTCCATCTATTAGTATAGGTTGAGGTGGTGTTTTGATCCGTATACCGGGTTGTACTGGTTTTAAGAGGGATACATGGAATACCGGATGGATTTGTAGATTAGGTGGTAGATTTAACTTGACAGCGGCTGGGTTGATAATTGCCTTGATGGTATAGGGTCCCAAATATCGTGGTTGGAAGGTTCGGGTCCCTTTAATGGGGACATATTTGGCGGCAAACCAAACCTGGTCTCCTACTTGATGGTCTGGAGCCTTTTTTCAATGCTGATCGGCAAAGTGCTTTTGTTTTTATTTAGCATGAATATGATGTTCCTTGCCTTTCTGAACGCTTGAGTGATGGTTGTATGAAGAGTTTACTGCAGGCATTTCCAAGCTGGTCCAGTTCTGAAGTGTGTGGATGTCTGCCATACAAGGTGTAAAAGGGAGTTTGGCCTGTGCTAGAATGTACGGAGTTGTTATATGCATACTCGGCTATCCACAGTAAATCCTTGCAATCTCTTAATTCATGGTGAAGCATGCACCGCAAATACTGCTTGAGGGTCTAGTTGGTCCTCTCAGTTTGGCCGTCTGTCTGGGGGTGGTGACTGGTGGATAGCCGGATGTCAATCTGAGATATCGCACAACATTTTCTCCAAAAATTGGATATAAATTGGCTGCCTCGGTCGGAGACCAGAACTGATGGAAAGCCATGCAGCTTGACAATGTTTTCCAGAAATACTCCTGCTAGAGTGGATGCGTCCAGGAGGCCTTTAAGAGGAATAAAATGTGCCATCTTTGAGAACAAATCCACAATTACAAGAATGGTGTTAAAGCCTTGACTTGGTGGCAGATCCGTGATAAAGTTGAGGGAAAGAGTGTGCCATGGAGTGGGAGGGATGTCCAGTGGTTGTAGGAGACCTGATGGTTTCTGTGATTTGTTTTGTGCGCAGACGCCGCAGGATTGAACATACTGAACAATATCCTTACGCCAGGTAGGCCACCAAAAGTTCTTTACCTTGGTTAAGGTTTCAACGATTCCAGGGTGCCCTTCGATCAGGGAGTCATGATAATCTGAAATGATATGCTGTTGCAAGTCCTTCTCAGGTACATATAGCCGATCTCCAAAGATAACATATCAGATTCTTGATGCAATACTGCTCGTCCTGAGTTTGCCATGCAAGGAAAGCATCTGGGTTCATTGACTGACAAATTTTGTCCTGTAATTCGGCTTGTGATAAGGTTGTTGTGATGCCCAAGAGTTTGTCTTCAGGTTTGATGGGTACCGGGTCTGGAGTTGTATACACTGTTTCATCAATGCCCATTCGAGATAAGGCGTCAGCTTTCCCATTCTTGACCCCAGGTCGAAAGGTGATTACGTAATCATATTCGGCGAAGAAGAGGGCCCACCGAAACTGGCGTGAAGACTGGGCTTTGGCTGTTTTGAGATATTGCAGGTTCCGGTGGTCAGTGACCACTGTAATGGTGTGTCTAGCTCCCAGAAGATAGTGCCGCCACGCCTTAAAAGCGGACTTGATGGCTAGGAGTTCTTTATCCGAGATAGCGTAATTTGGTTCCGGAGGTGAAAACTTTTTCGACCAGAAGGCCACAGGATGCAGCTGGCCGGTTAATGGGTCCCTCGGTGACAGGACCGCTCCCATCGCCGTACTGGAAGCATCGGTCTCTACGACATAAGGGAGATCTGGACGCAGGTGCCGTAGGATTGGAGCAGAGGTGAACCTTTGTTTTAGTTCCTGGAAGGCTTTTTCCGCTTCCTCAGTCCAAGCAAACTTTTTATTGCTTTTTCGTAGCAATATCGCGATCGGGTGCACAACCTGAGAGAAGTCTGGAATAAACCGGCGGTAAAAGTTTGCAAAGCCCAACATGCTCTGTATTCCCTTCAGAGATGTTGGTGATGGCCATTTTAAAATTGCGTCCACTTTACGCACGTCCATTCTGATGCCTTTCGGCGAAAGGATGAAACCAAGGAATTCTACTTCGGTGACGTGAAAAAAGCATTTTTCCAGCTTTGCGTACAAACTATGTTGGCGGAGCTTGGTGAGGACTGAACGAACATGCCTGATATGATCTTGTTTTGAGGCCGATTAGATCAAGATGTCATCTATGTATACTAAGGCGCAAACGTCAATCAGTTCTCTCAGGACATCATTCATGAAATATTGAAACGCTGCAGGAGCGTTACACAAGCCAAAGGGCATGACTTGATATTCGAACAAGCCATATTTGGTACGGAAAGCGGTTTTCCACTCATCTCCATTTCTGACCCGGACCAGGTGGTATGCTCCCCGAAGGTCTAATTTGGTATAGATCTGGGCATCTTCGACTTGGTCTAGCATTTCCGGGTTAAGAGGCAAGGGGTAGCGGTTCTTCACAGTTATCTGGTTTATTGCGCGATAATCAATGCAGGTCCTCAAGTCCCCTTCCTTTTTTGGTACGAAGAACAAAGGACTGGCTGCTGGAGACTTAGATGGGCTGATGAAACCGTTTGCAAGGTACTGGTCCAAATAGGTTTTCAGGTGAAGGTTTTCTGGCTTGGTGAGAGCGTAAATCCTGCCGCATGGGATTTGTGCCCCAGGAACAAAGTCGATTTGACAATCATAAGGCGTATGCAGCAGCAACGTGTTAGCCTGGTCTTTTTGGAATACATCCTGAAAGTCACGATATTCATCTGGCAAAGTATTAGTTACTCCCAAGGTAGAGGCTTTAATAATGGAAGCTTTGGAGACACAGGAGTCGGGTTTCGGGTCAGGAGAATAGCAGGTTATGGAGCAGTTGCTGGAGAAGGTTAATTTTCGTGCCCGCCAGTCTATCAAAGGGTTGTGAGCAACCAACCATGGCATCCCTAGTATCAACCGGAATTGGGGTGCCTTTATTAGATCGAACCAAATACATTCCCGATGCCCATCCTGGCACAGCAAGGTTACTACTGCTGTGCACTGGGTTACTGGCCCGGAGGCGATTTCCGTCCCATCCACAGTCGTCACCTTGTCCCTGGTAGATTTAGAACACAAAGGGAGCCTCATCTCTGCTGCCAACTCTTGATCTATATAGTTCCCAACTGCTCCGCTGTCGATGTACGCTTCTGCGGCATGCATCTTTGAAGATTGTTGGCGATTTATTAAGATCATGGGTATCGCAGTGTGAGGTCAGTGGCTCTTTCTCATCACTCGACAAACTGACCTCTACGGTTGCCGAGCTTGGTAGTTTTCCGATTCCTTACCTTCATCCTTTTCTGTGGCCCCAACTGTTCTCCTAAGGGGTTTAATTGGGCAGTCTTTCAGGAAATGTCCTGGTTTTCCGCAATACAAACAAAGTTGCTGTTGTCTCCTTTTTTCCCGCTCTTGTTTTGTTAATGGAGGTCGTAATCCTCCGATCTGCATGGGTTCTACAGCGTTGTTTCCCCCCCCCCCCGTGGTGCATGGTCTTTAGGCCGAACTTAAACTATACGTGAGTCTGCTTTGGACCGGTCTGCTTTTCTGTCCTGCAAACTATGATCTAGCTGCACGACTAGATTTATGAATTCGGTACAGTCTCTGGGAGGATCAACTATCTGGGCCAAGAAGTCCTTTAATTCACCTCGTAAGCCTCGATGGAATAACATGGTTCTTTTGTTCTCTGGCCACCTGGCTTCAGCCACCAGTCTATTGAAGGTTGCAATATATGTTAACAAGTCATGGTTTCCCTACCGGAGGGATAACAGTTTGTTATCCACTGCTTGTTCCTGGGTATGGCGACCAAAGTTTTTCCATCTCTCTCTGGAACCCCCCCATAGTCCTGTAACAACCGATCGTTATGGGTCACCAACGGCACTGACCAATCCGCTGCGCTTCCACTCAAGTATGATAGGATGAAAGCTACCCGAGCTTGGTCACTTGGAAATGCCCCAGGGCGACAAAGGAAATGAAGGCGACACTGATTTATAAATGTTGCATACTTTCGTGGGTCCCCTGAAAACCTTTCTGGTGGTGCAAGGGGAACTGTTCCAGGCAGCATGATCTGTACTGGTGTGGGGGCATGAGATGGTGGAACAGGAGTTTGCATCAGTGGATTTCCCCCAGGCAGAAGAGTGTGCCCTGCCCGCGATTGCAAGAATTGTCTGCCGATTTCGTCGGTGCGCTCCCGGGTCACTATTAAGTCTCTCCAGAGTGCATTAGTCTCTTGTCGGGTTGAATGAACCTCTGCACGAAGGTCCCCCAACAATTGGGCCAATTGGTCAATTTCTGATGTTTCCATGGCACCCAGGTGGATTATTTATGAGGCTTCGCGTGTTACGCTCACCTGGTATCCACGGTGACGCCACACAGCCAGCTGGTTGCTGATGCCCTTCCTGATGGTTCCCCTGTGGCCTTGGTGTCGAGGGAATTCTGCTTGGAAAATGAAGACTGTCAGGACTGGGCGACCGAGGTAAGCAGTTTAATCCCCCACCTCCTTATATTTCCATCCCCTCCAGGTTCCCTTCTCACCTGGTTGCCGGAATCAGTTTACTCTCCGTCCTGCTCTCTGGGCAGGGGCGCGTTGGCTTTTGTGGGTGCTGGCGGTCCAGTTACTTCACTGACTGCAGCCCTTGTAGTGTCTTTCAGGTAGGTCTTATTGCAATTAATGGCGTCGTATTTCTTGCATGCCTTTTGTCTGTTCTAATGTCTCTCTATCTCCTCTAGGGGCGTGGAGTGTCCACTTGGAGAACGGGATGTGCTGGTTCTCACTGGGAGATGATGGCGCGCTATAGCGCTATGATGCGGTAAGGAGGCGCTTTGCGTAGCCCAGCGATGCCTTGTCCTCACTGCCATGTGTTTGTCCCTTTTCGTAGGTCGCGGAGAGTACCCAGCGCAGATGGGGTTTCCGGAGCAGTGCCGGTCGAGAAGTAGCCAGCCAGGTAAGTCCTTAAGTGCTTTTATGGTTGTAATGTCTCTAGTACCTCCAATAATGTCTCTCCTTTTCTCAGGACCCTCGATCCGGGCAGCGAACTCCTCCAACAGAGATGCCCAGGAGCTGTAAGCAGAGATGGATGAAGATTGCAGGTAAGATTCTGCTGCTAATGATGTTTCTTTGTTTTTTCTGCAGGTCCGGAATCCGTCGGGTTCGCGAGAAGCTGGACACAGTGAGTGTCACATTGCTAGAATCAAAGTAACGCGAAGCGTGTGCTCTTGTTTGGGTGTGGTTTATATAGCCACTGTAAAGTAGTCCAGGTAAAGTAGTCCCTAGGCCACCACACCCAAAACACTAGACCGCATAGCTTGGTTCTAGGAACCTAGCTATGTGGATGCCTCCATGTTGGCTGAAAATCTTAATAAAATAGTCCCTTAAGCAAATGCCTCTCCCAACTGATGAGCCTGGCGCAAAAGGCGCCAGGACTGGCCACAAGAGGGCTTGAAAAGTGGAAGTCTGGCCTTATTAAAAATTCGAGCCCTGATCCCACCTGGCTTGTGGGCTTGCAGTGGGGGTCAGGACTGAGGGTCGTGACAAAGTCCAGGCCAGACTGGCTGGAGCCTTCCCAGTGACTATGTTGTGAGTACACCCTTGGGGTGGGCCCTGTGTGAATGGAGTGTGTGACCAATATGCACTTCATGTTATGGGTGTCTGGTATCTGTGTGTGAGACACAAAGAATGAGACAGCCCTGTCTAAAACTGACTTGAATACAGTGTGGTGTGCTGAAAGGCTGGGTGCTTGCCCCAATCTACATTCCTTGTTATGGGTGTCTGGGTGGAAGTGAATAGCCTGAATGCACTGTGAGCCTGATTGGCTACCTGCCCGCATGAATGCCCTTCTGACTGATCTGAATGAGCTTGGCTCAGCAGTGTGAATGAGGGACAGATCAGTATATCTGGGGACCTCTCACTTACCAAAAGTGTTCAGAAGCTGAAGTTGAAACTTGAAGCCTAGTTGGAAGAGGAAGAATTGCTGCTGCTGCTTTCCTTTGACGAAATCTGTCGAGGACTGATCCAAGAGAGGACTCGGTTAGGAGACCCCTTCCCGAGGTACGAAGGGAGCATGGAAGTCAGTCCCGAAAGGCTGTCGACCAGAGACAGGGCCTGCGGAGAAATCTTGAAGTAAAGCACCACAACATCGAGGCTATCAAAGTCCATCGCTGTCGACTGTGGTTCAGAGGATTTCTGTAACCGCTGGAAGCCCTTTGAGTCCTGTTGACCAGGGGCGGGGTTCAGCTTGAAGCTGCACTGCTCCACACCTTACCCAAGAACATCCCTTGCCATCACCTTCGACCGCTCAGTCGTGCCTGAGAAAGTAGAGGTTGTCAACGACTGAGGAAAGTCAGCCGGTGGGTTTCCCACCAGCCGAAGTCCACAAAGACGCTGACAATTGAAGATCCAAAATCCAGCCATGGTCGAGTCCCGATAGTCAACACAGACGCTGACACCCGCTGTCGGGCCTACGTTCTTCAGAGTCTTCTTTGCAGCACCAAACTCTTTGCATTGAGGTGGACAGCACGCATTTCTTCAAGGAATCGCGACGCCTGATGTATCCTGCTTTAAAGTTAGTCCACTCTCGAGGGATCCGTCAACGAACCGAAGAAACTCTTCTAACTCAGGTACAATGGGGTAATTGAACATTTTAATTTTAACCAGGAAACATTTAAACACTAATGGACTGGGCTTGTTAATACTCTATTACAGGTTGCACAGGTGGGGATCCTCACACAGAACTGCATCTAGGTAGCTGGGGTCAGCATTCTGCAATTGTTTAACCCAACTTGTCTTCCTTCCTATGCTCTATGCTGATACACACTGCTGTATGATTTGTATGCGATTAGAACTGTCAGCAGTGGATACATTTTAAAGGAGTCAATAGCTAAGTGTGGTACCACAGACTTCGTATATATTTGCCATATTAGAATTGCCAGAGTACAAAGTGTGTTATTAATGTATGTATATATATATCTTGAACCTTATTTATATAAATAACTGTGTTAGCACATAACATAGCATGTAGACATTCCTTTGTGGGGGGTTTGGGGACTACACTGTAAACAACCAGCCTGGATCACATCCTGAGAGCTTAAGCCTTGGTTGCTCGTCCATTGCTACCACAACAGAGAACCTTGGCTGGGGTGCTCTGTGCTTCTACTCTGTCATATAGAGGGCAGGAGTACAGATAACTCCCCCTCTCCAGTCTTTACAGACCCCTAGGAGAGGAAGTGCCAGAGATGCCTGCTGGGGAGGCAATAGCTAAGTGCATGGGCAGAGGCATCACCACCCAACAGGCGGTTGTGGGCTCAGTGGGCAGTGCAGGGGACGATATGGCAGAAGACCAGGACCCTATTTGACTCTTGAGGGACCAGGCCGCCAATCTCAGCAACAGAGGGGATGGTTAGCATGGAAAGGGGAAGGAGGAGAAGAGAAAGGTTTCGAGTTGTTTGGTGAACTAGATGTGGTCCGTTCAAGATGAAGAAAAAGAGGCAGACTTCCATTGGAGGGAGCCAGTTGTGGAGAGCGATCTGCCCCCATCTCTCTGCTCGGAGAAGCGTTTGATCAGCAGAGAGTTGGAGCCAGACGATCGAAGGGATCTGGAAGGAGACTATTTAGTAAGAGAGTTGCATGTAGCGTGAACCCAGTCCCCAAACAGCCTTGTGGATGATGCAGAGGGTCTTGAATTTGATCATTGCAACATCAGCGAGCCAGTGGAGATATTTTAGAGCAAGAGAGATACGGTTGCAGGGCTTGAGGCCAAGGATAAGTTTTGCAGCCCTATTCTGGATTAGTTGAAGAGGACGGAGAGAAGAGAGAGGCAGGCTTTTGCAGTAGTCTAGCATGGAGAACACCAGAGCTCTAGAGACATTGAGCTTCTAGGGGAAGGTGAGGAAAGGAAGAATGCCTGAGGAGGTGAAGTTGAAAGTTTGCCTTCTTGACAAGATCCAAGATGTGAGGAGTAAAGAAGAGAGGAGTCGAAGTTGACCCTGAGGTTTCTGGCCTCAGTGGAAGGAGAGGGAGGTGAGCTCATAGAGGGTAGCCAGAGTGCGGGAGGTAAGCAAGTGACCCGATAGGCAGGAGTTTGGTCTTACTGGCATTAAGACAAAGAACATTGCAGGTGCACCAAGACTGAATAGCAGACAGGCAGTCACGGATTATCAAGGAGGAAAAGGAGGAGGAGGAGGAAGAGGGGAGATTGAAGAGCTGTGTGTTATCGTACTGGAAATGAGGAGATCGGGCAGATCAGGTGAGCAAGAGGTAGATGTTGAAAAGCCAAGGCGAGAGGATAGAGCCCTTAGGAACACTGTGGGTAGAGAGTGGTGAATGAGGAGAAAGAGCCCAGTAGCGCCTGGGAAAGACAATAACGAAGGTCAGCCAATCCAGTGCCCGGTCTGAGATACCAAGTATGTCGGAACCGCTTTAGAATGGTTGACCGTGTCAAAGGCTGGAGAGAGGTCAAGCTGAATGAGAACAGTAGGAGTTAGAGTCAAGATTTGCGAGCAATTCTTAACTGGGTTTCAGGAGAGCAGTTTCCATGCCTGTGGATACTCGGAATCCAGATTGATGGTTATGTAAAGAACAAGCAAGCTCAGTGTGTTGGGTCAGTTAGGGGTTGACCAACTTCTCTAGGAGTTTCCCATGGAAGTGTGTAGTAGGGATAGGGTGGTATTTGGCCAGACACGATGGGTCGGCAGAAGGCCTTTTTAGGAGGGGGTGTACAAAGGAGTGCTTGAGAGAGGCAAGGAAAGAGCCAGATGCTAGGGAGTGGTTGCAGAAGTCAGCAAGAGCTGGAGCGAGGGAGATGTTGTCCTTAATGGTTCTGGAAGAACAAGGGGACACCTGTTTGAATGAGACCTTCATAGAGCGGACTACTCTATCATCCGTTGTGATAGGTGAGAAAGTGGGTGGGGTGGAAGAGGGGCCAAGGGAGGCAGCGGGACAGGGGGAGGAATGGAGGAAGAGAGAGAGGTCATAATGTCCTGAGTTTTAGAGGAGAAATGGGTGGCCAGTGCAGTGCAGAGGGCCTGAGAAGGAAGAGGTGAGGTGGAGACTGCGGATGGATTGGCTAGTTCCTTGCCAATTTTGAATGGTTCAGCCATATTGTTAGAGGCTCTAGAGATGCACGCCTGGATGTGAGTCAGCTTCTTAGAGCTGATAGAGAGACGGTACTGCCTTTGGAGTAGGCAAAAGGCCAGTTTGTCAGGCGATGAGCCGGAGGTCTGCCACATCCGTTCAGCAACTCTGCACTTGCGTTTCAGAGTGGCTAGATCAGAGTCGTACCAGCTGTTACGCTTGGAGGCAGGTTTCAGGCAGATCCTCATGACAGGGGGAAGAATGACAAGAGTGTTAGCGATAGCAAGAGGTTGATTGGCAAGGACAGTCAGTGGGATAGTCAAGAGAATGACAAGGAGGGGGGATGAAGGTGGAGGCAAATGCAGCAGCTGACACCAGTTTCATCAGACAGATGACTGCACAGAAGGCAGGTAGCGCTGGTGGAGGCTCGGGTCAGCGGGCCCAGAGATCCGAGATGAGGAGAGAGTGGTCAGACCAGGAGAGAGGGGGTAGTGAGAGGGAGATCAGGGAGGATGAAGGCATCAAGAGTATGTCTGGCAGAGTGGGTAGGACAGGAGGGGAAAATAGTGAGGGAGAGAGAGAGAGGTACAGAGATCATGGAAGACAGAAGAGGCAGAAACAGTGGAGTGAAGATGTATGTTGAAGTCTCCAAGGTTGAGGAGTTTAGAGATAGAGGTCAGAAGAGGAGGTGCAGTCAGCCCATTCCGAAAGGAAGACATACAGGGCTAGGGGGCCTGTAGATAGTGGCATGGGTGAGCGAGTAGGACACCAAGGTTGCAGACAAGACCATTGAAGGTATTACAAATATTTTTTTAAACTATTGTCGATGGTTAAGAAATCATCTTAAGGAAATGATAAATCCAAAGAATTGGCAGTATGCGCTAGGCAGAATGATAGCAGGCAAATCTGGTAAAAACTAAATGGCTCAAAAAATGAGGGTTTTGCCAATAAACAGTGTACCGAATGAAGTTTGGCGAACCTATATTGAGAACACTTTGGGTTCTGAGGAACAAGAAGATGGCTACAGGTTTAACCATGTGGACAATTGGACTTGTAAGAAAAATGTAGGCGATATAGCAAAGCTCAATAGTTTGAATTCATTTCGGGCAGCAGGCCCGGATGGGACCTGCAATGTTTTCTTAAAAGAAGCCGTGGTTACGACCCTTAGCATTACTCAGTCTTTAATTCAAGGGTAGAAATGGGGTGGTACCTTTGACATGGAAGGATAGTAACATCCTGCCTGCATTTAAAAAAAGGTTGCTGGAAGAATACGGCACATTATCTACTACTAGTAATGCGAGATATGGGAATGGGAGATTTCGCTGCAGCAGATTTCATAAGATTTTTAAAATAAATGCAAATTGGATTCCAGGATGGCCACCGTCACTGAGTAGACATGCCGACGGCTGCTCTCCAGTCCCAGGGGATAAAATCGGTGGTTCCACCACCCAGTCACCTGAAACTCTGGGCTCAGAGATGCGCAAACCCCCCAGAAAGGAACAGCACACCTTTTCAGGGACATACAAGGATACCAAGAAGGAGAACGAGGCACGTAGTCAACGGCCTAGGCGGGCAGAGCGAACTGCCAGAGGCTGCGGCAAACTCGGGATAAGAAACCACCAAACCACAGAAAAGTGTGACCGAGAGGCGGCAGGAACAGGAGCGTACCCCGGCAGGTAGCCACGGAAGTCGGGTCGAGTGCACGCAGGAGGGGGGACGTGGCAGAGAACAGGGGGAGCCTGAGCGGAACCGCTGAGGGGAGGAAGGGGCTACAGCCCGCCCTCCCCGACAAGTGAGCAGGTGGGAACAGTTATCGGACTAACAGAGGAGCACTGGGCATCCAGTGGAGGGGCTCCCGGAAAAGGGGGTCGGTGCCGCAGCAGAGGGTAGTTCAGCCTCCTGAAAAGGCGCCAACCATCGGTGCCATCTGCAGGGCCCTGGTCGATGTGAGCTCATCCCCACCAGCAGGGGGGGAGGGAGGGGGAGGAAGGAAGCAGCAAAGGACCCGGGAGGAGTTTTTTTCTCCTCCCCCCCACACCTCCAGCAGGGTGGCCAGGTCAGTTCTCTCCACAACAAAACAGGGAGCTCTATATAGGGGCAAGGAAGGACTGAGAAGAAGCGGTAGGCCGGAGGAGGGCATCTTCCCTGCCTGGGGGACACTCGCAGGAGAAACCCGCAGCCCACCAACGACATCAGCTCCACGCCACCAGGTAGAAGCAACCCCAAGGGAGAGGAACGTGGAGAGACTTGTGAGCCACAGGGGAGGAGAGCCAGAGGGCAGCCTACGAGGAGCAACACAGGGGGATGCGGAAGGAAGAGGAGGGCCCCGGATACCAGCCGGAGGAGCGATGGAGGATTGAGAAACCGCTTGCAACTCCACATCACCTAGGGATACAGGTACGGAGCGGGGAGTCAAGGGACTGAAGGGCCCCCGGAGGAGTGAGTGCAGACCAGAGAACCCAAAATGTGCTGCCCCCCCCCCCCAAAGGACCATAGATCACAGAGGGGCAAGTCAGGAGTGCAGACCAAGCGCAAGGGACTGAAGTCCACTGGAAGAGGCGCGGATGGCCTAGAAGAAGGGCGAAGAGGAGAGCAGCACGATAATGTGAAAGGGATAGCGGAGGCTGGAAAGCCCTAAGAGGGGGACAACGGGGTAGCAAAACCTTCCTGGAGAGTGGGGGAGTGTCCTCCCCACCCCCCGGAGGTAGGTACAGGCAGCCCGGACGACATATTATAGAGGGACAGCACCCCACAAAAAACAAGTACGACAGAGGGAGGATCTCCCTCTCCCCAATGACAACTAAGGGGAAGAGCCGCCAGCCCAAAGCAGGCCAGCCCACACCTAGTACCTCGCACCCTCACAAACATGTGGCCAGCGGCAGACACCAGAGAACTGGCGAGGGGGGCTGCGGATAAGGGCAAAGACTGCGACTGTGGAGATGTGGAGGGGGATGAAGGCCAAGCACTAATGACAAATTCTGGGGCAGGGGGCCCCCGAAACAGTGCACCTGGAACGGATCCACAGGGTGTGGCGGCTGAACAAGGGACCCAATGCCAGGCCCAGGGATGTACTGGCAGCCTGCACCCGATACGAGCAGAAAGAAGCAGTCCTCCGGGCTGCCAGAAGGCAGGAGCCTATCCTCTACAAAGGCCAAGAGGTCGCTTTGTTCCAAGACTTAGCAGCCAGCATGCTGACAAAACGGCAACTAATGAGCCCAATATTGAGAGCGCTGACCCAAAAGGTTATCAAGTACAGATGGACCTTCCCGTTCGGACTGGTTATTGAGTGGGAAGGGAACCAAAAACGTGCGCACTCCCTTCAAGAAGCGGCAGACGTAATATGCATGGACATACAGGAAGACCCTCCTAGAGAGGACCCCAGACCGACTGAGAAGAGGATGGACCCCCACCCATTGATATTGATATGTTATTTCTATCGCGCTCGTACACAAGTGTTTCAGACCATGGGAATGGTCGCTAGTAGTGGAGAGACGGAGAAAAGCAGCATTGAGGAGGCCACCGCCAAAAGGAGGGGGGTCCAGGGGAGGAACAGCCGAGGAGAAACGAGGGGGAGAAGACCCCATCATAGGCCACTTTAAATAAGAATAGGGGGTGGTGGCCACAATAAGTTAGTGAAATGGCAGGGGAACGTGGAACATAAAACATGTTGGAACAAGTAAGGGTAACAGCACCTTCGGGGTTCGGGGGGACTCCCAAGTTGGGGGGGGGGGGGTGTAACGCTCACCTGATTCCCACGGAGGCGCCGACCTGTTCTGGACTGCTATGACCTCTTCTAAGGTGATGCGCAGGACTCGGAAGACGGACTGGACCGGACCCCCAAACCTCGCCTGTCTGGCCCGTAGAAGAATCCTTCTGTAGATGGAAAAGGGGATTAACTGTCTGCTGGTTAATGTGTCGGATTCCCCCCTTCCCCCTCTCACACTCCTCGAACCCCCTCCGCGATTCCCCGTAGAGTCTCACCTTAGAGTCTGAAAGGACGAGCTCTCCATCCTGCTTCCGATGCAGGGGCCCGTTGATTTCCAGTTACTTCACTGGATCTCGGGTTTGGTGAGTATTCAACTCCGCTTGACTTTTCCGATATGAGGCCGTAAGTATTCAGTTGCAAAAGTTCAACCCTTAATTGCCCGTTGTCCTTTTCTCTATTTCAGATGCAGGATGAAGAATCCGCGTTGAGGAATGGATTCGCCGAAGGTAAACTCTGGGGAGTCTTTTTGATGGATGGTTCCCTTAGTGATCTTGCTTTCACCCACTAATACGTGTGTCTTTTTCCCCTTAGGGGCCGGGGTACGGAAGTGCCAAAGAAGCTGCGCCGACCCGAGGTGAGGAAAGATTGTCCCAACAATAATCAGGTAAGTCTTAAGGTGGAAGAATCAGGCCTTCCTCAATCTGTTCCTTCGCTCACCTTTGTTTTGTCTCTTTTTCTCCTTAGGCGCTGAAAGGCGACGGATGGTGCCAATGGTCGCTGAAGAGCCCGAGGGCGCCTCGTGAAGGTGAGTGGAACGCGGCGCTGCAGCGAGCGATGCGATGCGCTTCTAAAAATAATGTCTTTTCTCAGGATCGTCGGAGTGATGGTTCCGGACTCCGGATGGAGTTAGGTAAAGTTCACTTATTCACCTTTCTCTCCTTTCCTTCCTTTTCAGGTGTTCCACGTTGCAGGCGGGCGTGGCTGGAGCCAGGATGCAGGAGCAGACACGGTGAGCGTCCAGCTGCTAGATGCAGAAGAACGCGAAGCGTGAGCTGCTGTCTGGGCGTGGTTTAAATAGCCCCCAAAGTAGTTCCAGGTAAGTATTCTTCCTCAGCCACGCCCGAATGGTAAAATAGTCCCATAGGTAAAATAGTCCCTTTCAGACCTCAAGGAGGTCTGGATCCGGCAGCATGGTCTGCATCAGGTAAGTCCATCCAAGCACTCCCATAATGAGCCTGGCGCCTATGGTGCCAGGACTGATGCCTTCTATGAGCCTTGCGCCAAAGGCGCCAGGACAATGTCCAAAGAGCTCCTATAAGGGGTTGCTGGGTCCCTCCCTGGGGACAGGATGTCTGCTTTCGGGGGACACTGGTCCTGAACTGTCTTCCCGGGAGTAGGCATCATGACAGGGGGGGAAGAAAGGGAGGGGGCACAGGCAGCCCAGAGTTCAGACAAATGGAAGGGAAAGAAGGGCGGGTTCCAGTGTGAGAGGACCAGGGAAAGGACCAAGATCATTCCCAAGGGGGCACAAAGAGGTGACGAGTCACCACAAAGGCAGAGGGGCTCCAGAAGGGGGGAAGGTACGGAGAGAGACCCAGGATAAATTCAAATGTATGACACATAATGTGAGGGGACTCAATACAAGAGGAAAAAACTGGACAGTTTCACCAAGGCGTGGGACCCAAATATATTAGCCTTGCAGGAGATCCACCTGCTAAAAAAACTACCAGGGTCGCCTCAAAATGAGAGGCTACACCCAGGCATTCCTCGCATCAGGTCCAACTAAAACGGGAGGGGTGGCACTAGCCTTCAGGAATGGGTTGGACTTCAGGATTTCCCTTGCTGTGAGGGACAAAGGGGGAAGGTACATAATGGTCAAAGGAGAACATGGCGGCATAGAATACACTGTCTTGGTCTACGTACCCAATACAGGCCAGGAAAGCTTTGAGGAATCTACTGAGGGTGCTGGAGGACACTGCTAAGGGGTATACCATACTGATGGGTGACCTCAACCTAGCCTGGGACAAGAGAGCAGGCAGGACGGTGAGTGAGGGCAGTGGAGGGGGACCAGTAGCCTCCCCGCAGCTGAGAGAAAAATGAGGCCCTGGGTCTTGCGGATGCCTGGAGGGCGCTAGAGGATCAATTATATATGGACTTCAGTCAGACTAGTGGGGAGAATAAAGGGGGTGGAGGTGGGGCCACTGGGAATAGCAAACCACAAGGTTGTCACAATGACATTGAGCACGCGGGTCCCGCATTCAAGGAGTTTGGAAAGTGAGGCTCCCGGGGCAGGTGCTCAGGGATCCAACGACAAGGGAGGAAATTGGGGAAAAGATCGAGAGGAACAAAAACTTTGAGACGAGAGAGAATACGAGGTGGGACGCATTTAAGGCCACCATAAGGGGCGAGTTCATAGCTCAAAAAGCACAGGGGGACAAACTGATGAAGGCATTAGAATTGCAATTAATAGGGGAAGTGGAGGAAGCACGCCAGCAGGTAGCGAACTCACCAACTAGGAAGAGGCTGAGGGCCTACAGAAGCGCAGTGGGACCAGATATTGAGAACCAAAAAGGCTGAAAGCACACTGTTCTTCATGAGACAGAAATACTACGCTAAGGCCTGCAAAACCGATGCCCTTTTAGCCAGATTGCTGAGAGAATAACAGGGTCAGAACACAATAGTGGCAGTAAATGACGAAAAGGGGCACAGACTCATGAAGTCAGAGGAAATTCAGGAACATCTAGCGAGATTCTACAGTACATTATACACCTCCCAGACCCACAAACAAAACAGAGGGACTTTCTAGAAAGGGTACAACTCCCCCAGGTCTCTAAAGAGGAGTAAGAGCTCCTAAACTGGGAAATATCAGTGGATGAGGTGAGGAACAAGATAGCGAAGCTTCGCCCGAACAAGGCTCCGGGCCCGGATGACTTTACAGCCCTCTTTTATAAAACACATACAAACGTCCTGTGCCCCCAGCTGCCACAGCTGTTCACCACGTTTAAGGCCACAGGCTCAATTACAGCATCAATGGAGAAGGCGAAAGGCATGTTATTCCGAAGCCTAATAAAGACCCAGCGGAGTGTACGGTGTATAGGCCCATTGCACTCAAATATAGATGGCAAGATCTACACTAAGATGTTGGCGAAAAACTAGAGACCTTATTCCCGGTGCTGATCCATCCGGACGAAGCAGGGTTCGTCTTGGGGAGGCAAACAGCAGACAACATTAGGAGAGTGGCTCATCTGGTGAAAAAGGGGCAGAAAACAGCCACTCCGGCGTTCCTACTAGCACTGGATGCGGAGAAGGCGTTTGACTGGGTGGAGTGGCCGTTTCTCTTCAGGTTCATGGAGAAAAATGGGGCTGGGGGAGATTTCCTCAAAATGGTACAAGTAACTATAGAAACCTGATAATCCGCCTAGCAGTGAATGGCTCGATGACTAGGCCGGTGAAGCTGAGCAGGGGAACAAAGCAGGGTGCCGGCTCTCACCCCTCCTATACGCAATCTACCTGGAACCCCTGTTGCAGGCTAGAAGGGAAGGAGGAGGAAATACGGGGGATTCCCAATGTGGGGGTACAACACAAAGTGGCTGCATTCGCTGATATGTTGCTAGCGCTCTCGAGCCTCAAACCATCTCTAGCAGCATGTGCAGCAGTACTAACTAGGTTCAGGGAAGTGTCAGGACTGAAAATCAATACAGGGAAATCAGAGCTAATGAACCTTACACTCGGGAGGCAGGACGCGGAGGAGTTGAAAGCAAATCACCATTGCTTTGGAGCCCGTGAGGTATTAGATACCAGGTGGTCAAAATCACACCGTCCCCAACAGGTTGGCAAGCAGCAAAGTTCCTGCCCACTCTAAAAGCTATTAAGGGGGAATACCTGAAATGGAGGAATCGGAGGGTGTCGTAGATGGGCAGGATGGCGGCGGTGAAGATAGTCATGCTGCTGCAGCTACTTTACCTATTTCAAGCTATCCCGCTACTAATGCCTGGTGACTTCAAGGAGCTGGAAAGGATGACGAGGGAATGTGTATGGGAAGGCAAAAAGGCGTGGATAAGCTGCAATCTAATAGAGGCCTTGAAGAGGAGGGGAGGCATGGCCTTTCCTAACTTCCACCTATACTATGTAGCAGCACAAATGAAGGCGATTAGGGAGTGGTTCCTTCCAGATCGGGGAAGACCATGGACCCAGATCGACAGAGCAGTTTCCCAGCATGATCTGGGGGAGGTCCTGTGGCTCCCACGCAATAGCAGACCACAACACCTCTACAAGAGCGCAATTACCAAAACCCTAGCAGACAAATGGGACAGAGTGGTAAAAGAAAAAGGCATAACTACATAAACCTCACTGTACACCCCAATATTCGATAACAAGGAGTTCCAACTGGGGAGGGAGATCGGGGTCTTCGACCTATAGACGACAGTGGGCTGTAGGAAGATTAGGGACATGTTCGTGGGGGACAGGATTAAATCCTTCCAAGAATGTAAACAAGACTTCGCAGTGGGGGAAGGCGAAAGGCTGAGGTACTTTATTTTCAAATAAGGCACTGGGTCACGAAAAAAGAAGTGAGAAGAGCAGCCACGAGACAGCTCACACAATTCGAGAGGTTCCTCTTGACAAATGATGTCCCCCAGGGCCTAATATCGAACTTCTATAAACTAATGGAAGGAGCAGCTGTGCAAAAAAGATGGTCATACATGGATAGATGGGACCGAAGGCTAGGGAGGGAAATAACTACTGAGTGGGAAAGCCTATGGAGGAAAATACCAAAAGTAGCGCAACTACAGGAGGCGTTGTATAAATACCTATATGGATGGCACTACACACTGGCATGCCTGAATAGTATGTACCCCGGGAGCTTCGCAGGATTGCTGGAAGGAGTGAGGAGGAGAGGGAACCGCAGCACACATATGGTGGGACAGACACAGGCATTTGGCGAGGGAACCGGTATGGACCCCAAACTAGTCCCCATGGGCATGAAGGAAAGGGGGGGGGGTCAGCGGGGGAAGGGATAGGGCTAGGGTGATACTAACACTAGCAGCCATGAACCTCATAGCACAAAAGTGGAAAGGGCCCATGACACCGACGGAACAAGATTGGATTCGGAAAATTTGGGAACTGGTAGCTTTGGAATGGGCCACCTACGCTTCGAACAACAACTTGCAGCAATTTGCCACAGACTGGGGAGAGACACTCACCTTTCTGAAAGGAGACTTTATAGCGCAATGTTGCCCGCAAAGACTTAAACTCTTGGACTTACACTGATCCGGAAGCTCAGGGAACCCATCAAGTGCCCGACAGAACCGATGCACTGCCTGAGGGGTGGAAAGAGGGAGGGGAGGGGGATGATGTTAATACGGTTGTAAAATCAATAAAGAGGTTTAAAAAAAAAACGCACATTTCCGGTTTACTGTGTATTTATCTATTTTAGCACCAAGTTTGATACGGTTGTGCGAAATAGACTATGGTGAAAATTAACACTTTTGAATATTCCTGCTGGATTGTTGTCGATGATTACCCTGCTATACACAGACACTAGAGTGATAATTTGTTGAGATGGCCAGAGACGTGCAACTGACTGGATAGCAACAAAGAAAGGAGTGAAGCAAGGGTGTATATAGCCCAGACCCTCTACTTGGCTAATCTGAATGAAGAATTACAATCATCAATGACATGTCCAGGTAAGTATGAGGGTGTGAAAGCGGGGTGGCTCGGATGGGTTGATCATTTGTTATTAGATCACACCCCAAAGTGTTTGCAAATGCAATTGAATTTATTAGGGCAATATGCCCAAGAAAATGGTCTAATAGTTATCAATAAGACCAAAACAATGGTGTTCGCTCCTTGAAAGAAAATAATGCAGAAATACGTATGGAAGCTGAATCAGCAACCCATAGAACAGGTAGGCTATTATAAATACCTTGGTGTTGTTGTGGATGATAAACTCAAATGGGCTAAACACTATACATGCAAGCTAAATCTCTGCAGCAAGTAAAAGAAATTAGTTAATGTATTGGTAGGCAGGGAGACTCCCCTAAAACAATAGTATTGCTATATAGGGCTAAAATTGTATCTAGTATGCTCTATGATGCGGATGTATGGGCCAGCAAATATTCTATATCACTTGAGATATTGGAAGGTAAAATCTTATGGTCATTGTTTAGACTTCCCAAATCTCTATCTTTGTGCTTCATTCATCTTGAATTTGACCAAAGTTGTACTTATGGAAATTAAGTATAAATGTATAATGTGCTACGCTACGTTGAGAGTTAGAGAATAACAATATTACAGTGCAATTATTTCAGGCCCTTTTAGCATTGAATGGTAAAGAAACCAAAGGTTGTGTGAATGAGATGTCTGTATTGTATGCAGCCATATGTGAAGTCTCTCCCAATGGAGGTTTCACGTAGTGATTTTAAGAGATCCATTACACCTGGGTTAAAGGACTTTGATAAGGATACTATTATGATGAAATTAGTGTCTCATGCCAACATTGGCAATTTTATCCAATATATGCCAAGGAGAAAAAAGGCCTGAATATATGGATGGCAATTCTATCCAATATATGCCAAGGAGAAAAAAGGCCTGAATATATGGATGCATTCCCGACTAGTTCATTCATGGGGTATTTTAAGATCAAGTTTAACATAGCTCAGTAGTTGGAAATCGAAGGTGTGATGTTTATGCCCAGAAGTTTGCATTCATGTAGGCTTTGAGGGGAGAACCTTGGGGAAATTACTCAACATTTGCTGTTTCGGTGTGTAACCTTAGATCCACTATGGGTCAAATATTGTAATGCCTATACAAAAAATCTACTGTTTTATGGGATCTTTGAATGGATGGGAATTATATAAATTTAATGTTTTATTTGGCTAAATTACTTGATGCAAGGCATGCAATAAGCAGTATTGCATAGCAATTTTCTATGCAATTCTGTCGATTTGCTAATTAAACTGACCCTTGTGTAGCACAGCTTGCTATTCAAATTACCCTGTTCAATGATGGCACAACTCACCCCACTTTAAGTTCAAAGGGGCTAACGGAGAGAATGCAACAGTAATAATGTACTCCACTCTTAAAAGTGTAAAAGTCCTGAGCGGCCGCCAGGGTTCTGGGATTGCGAGGAGTGATAACTTTGAGTGCCCCCCCTCTCTTGTGGCAATAAATCTCTCCATGGGAAAAAAAGATGAGCTTCGCTAGAAGATGGACACTCAAAGCCTTTGTTTGTTGAACAATGTATTTTTGAGAAACGCGTGGTCCTTTGAACTGCTCCAACAAAGGTTTTTACTCCCAACAAATGATTATTTCTTGTATACACAGTTCAAAAACATGCTATGGTCATTCAATTCCAGGGTGGGTATGATCTCCTAGAACAGTCCCCGATAGAGGCCAATATCAACAATGAGCTGCTACCTAAGAGGGCTATCACGTCACTATCAGGTTTACCCTCAACTTTGTCTCATTCCTTCTTAAAATTAAGCAGAATTGTGAAGATGTGGGTACACTGGACCTGAAATATTGTCAGGAAGCCTCGATGTCCCTGCGAGAGAGACTAGTCCAATTGAAAATTCTTCGCAGGGTTTACTATGCACAGGATTTCCTTTTTAAATGTGGTTGGTTAGTGACTTTTTATCATATCGGTTTATTTAATTTGTCCATTCATGCAGCTAGCCCTATTTTACAGGCACTCATCTCACTAATGTCTCACTTCAGCAGTCCACAAAAATGCTGTATTGTTGCTTATATTAGGTCTTTGGTACAAATAACTTCTGGTGACATTAGAAATACAACATTGCCAATCAAATATGTTTGCTAATCAAGAAACATTAAATTAGCAAACTCTGCTAATCAATTTTTGAAAACTAATTCATGCATTGTGATGTGATCATGAACATTTTACACAAGTTGTCAGAAGGGATCTTTTATTGATGTAATTTAAAGACGATGTGATATTTATTTATTGTATGTTAATATTCATTGCAATCATTCATTTTACATGATTCATAAGATTTTTATGGTAAGATATTGATGGATGGTGAATACGATATACAAAGCTGATTCTCGGCTATATCTATATTTTATTAAAGGATAAGTTCAATCAGCATGGTCACAGTCATTTGCTTAAAGTCATAGTGTCTGCCCCTTGATGATACTTTTTTTTTTTAGAAAAAAAACCTCTCACACTAAGGCCTCCCACCCAAATCAAAGGAAGCAGAAACACTATGTGAAAATACTGATGATTAACGGTACAAACAGAGTATGGGCTGAGGTGTCACTTCCGTGTTTTGTTATGAAATGTGGTGTCTAGAGATGTGAGAAGGTACTGTATGCTACAGACATCTGATTGCAGGCTCTGTACTATGCTTCATGTGATAGTATATATGCTTTGCAATAACTTACAATCCATACCAAAGGCAACTATGCCCACTTGAGACGAATGTTGCCCAGTTTGTGCATCTACTATGTTTGGGAATATGGAGAACCATCTCCGGTTCCGGAAGCACCTCAAGACCTTCCTCTTTTCTTCTGCCTTCGCTCCCCCTCTCCCCTGCTGATCTGTTCTCTCGACACCATGCACCTGACCACCCTCTGTCCTCCGGGGCCCAGGAACCTGCTCACCCCGCCACCCCCCCCCCGCACTGCCTCCGGGCCACGCCCTGCACTGGGGTCTGTATCTGTACCCATACAGCCCCCCCCTTTTTCTTCCTGCACTTATCAGACCTACCCTGTCTGCTGCCTTAAACCTAACACTTGCAAATTGCTGGCTGCACTACCACTGTTTGTTGCCTTTATTATTTATTGTTATTTATCTGTTTCTCCTCTGCTTCCCACTTTCCACTTTTCCCCCTCTCCCATGCACTTGCGTGTTCTCAATGTCACTGGGCCTAGTAAGATCGCTGTTTTGTTCTCCCCTGTTCCCCTCCCTTGCCTTGTCGCGCTCTGAAACATTTGTGTACGAGTGCAATAGAAATAAAATATTGATATCAATAACCTGCTGTCGGAGGGAAAATGCAGGATTTCTATGAGTACAAAGTGTATTCTTAAGCCTTTTACACTGTTAGCAGGGATGCTGGTAGCACACAAGTCATCTTGTTTATTTCTGGTCAAAGCAGAACAGCAAAACAGTAAACTGTTTCTCGATAGGACTACGGGACAAACAAGCGTCCCGGAAGAAGGACAACTGCAGAAGTCCAGTTTAAGGCAGTCCAAAAAGTTGTAGGCACTTGTCAACAATGATGTTCTGGTTTCAGAAGAGCAGCACAGGATCCCCACTTCCGACTCCCCACGTCTGTCCCAGTGTGAACTCGGCCCATCATATTCTAGGAGGAAAAACAACTGCTTTTCACTTCCGTTTCAAGGCAAAGGAGGCAATACTACCCAAAGGTAGTCATGGCTCAGATAACTAGTAAGTTGAGGAGAAAAGAATAACAAGGCCAACAAAGCAAGAAAACACTATCGGCATTGACCAAAGAAGAATGTTTTTATCCTACTCCTGAACTTCAGAAATTGAAGTTTCCCTAATTTCTAGTGGCAAGCTGTTCCAGAGCCTTGTTCTTAAACCCGCACAGGACTTGTTTTTCTTAAATCTAGGGACTTACACTGTATCACAATGAGGATCCTAGTAGTCTCAGAGTTGCACCACAGGAATTGTTTAAAATACAAGGAAAGAGTAACTTAGCACAAGTATCAGCAATTCAAACTTAATCCTGGCACCAATAGGAAGCCAGTGTAACCTCTTAAGAATAGGAGTAACAGAATCACATCTGTGGAGGTTTGTAACACGAGTTGCAGAATCTTGAATGTTTTGCAGATGTTGAGTAGATTGCCTGATCAATCCTGCTAAAGGCAATAATTGATTTTAGAACCAACTATAGCCCTTGCTAAGATGGCCCAATGTAACCAACAGCAGCAGTCTCAGTTCACCATAAGATGATCATTTGCGAACTCACATGTTGCTAATTTGAGATGCCATAGATGGGGAGGTATCCCAAATTATTCCCCCCCAAAGTGATTTAATTTTGTCAAGAGGTTTGAATAGAACTATCAGACTATGTGATTTTCCTCAGTCTCATAGCTGTCGGGTGAAAACACTAGTAGGCCTGTCTTTGCTTAGTTTAAACCCAGCCAGTTTGTAGACATTCAAGTAGAATTACCAGGTTACACACCGTAGTGACCACCTTACTCCTAGTCCATAGTCCCCTTTCCTCCATACTTATGGGACATCTCTCCGTCCTGTGGGACGGGACCGGAGCACTTTGTAAAAAGCATCCACATTTTTTTCAAAAATGTGTCCCTCCTCTTTCCTGAGCAGGGCCCAGCACGCAGCCGTAACTCCGCCCACCTTGGCTCCGCCCCACGCATCGCCCATCAGTCCTTTTCTATTGCAGGGTCCAAGACCCATTAGCAATAACAGAGGAACCTTATTAGAGGGGACGACGGGCGGGCGTATGGAGGAAACGGGGACTATGGACTAGGAGTAAGGTGGTCACTACGGTGAGTAACCTGGTAATACTCCTACGTCCCGTCCCCTTTCCTCCATACTTAAGGGAGATTCCCACGCACTCCTTACAGGAACTATGGGTGGATGGAAATACCCCTTAATGAAACAGGTTTTTCAGCACAGCCTGGCCAAACGTCGGCCCTAGAGCTCATATTGGGGCAGTAATGCTCACAGAAAGCAGATGGGGAGGCCCAGGTAGCCGCTCTAGCGATGGACTCCCAGGGAACATACTTCTGAAAAGCAACCGCAGCTGCCTTGCCCCTGATGCGTATGAATACCCTTAGGTGGTTTCAGCTTTTGGACGGTGAAAGATTCCGTGATACAGGCAGCAATCATCTGGAAATAGATGCCTTAGACACCGGCCTGCCCTGGGGTTTACCGAAGGTCACAAACAGTTGGGAAGAGCTCCTAAGCTCGGCAGTCCTGTCCAGGTAGAACTTAAGAGCTCTTCGGACATCCAGGCAGTGTAGAACCCTTTCCGCCTACGAGGCAGGGTTCGGAAAAAAGACCGGAAAGGGAAATCGACTGATTCAGATGGAATTCAGTCACTACCTTTGGTAGGAAAGCTGGGTTCGTCCGAAGGACTACCTTGTCCTTGTGAAAAACCAAGAAAGGATGCTCCACCGACAATGCCTGGAGCTCACTCACTCTCCTCGCTGACGTAACGGCTACCAGAAAGGACACTTTCCAGGACACGTACTTGAGGTGAACCGTAGCCACTGGCTCGAAAGGTTTATGGCACAGCGCCGTCAGGACTACGTTTAAGTCCCAGGTCGGGTGCAGAGTACGGAGGGTAGATGCGTGTCAAACCAGCAAAATGTCTCTTCACCACCGGGTTAGATAACGAATAAGAACACCGGTCTGTAGAGAGGTAGGCGGAAATTGCCGAGAGAGAAGTCCTGCAGGACAAGAGATGAACCCCTGACTCTGCTAGGGAGGAGACAAAGGACAGCACCGTGTCAATCGCTGCCACCCTCGGGTCCAATTCTTTCTTCAAACACCAATGACAGAATCTGAGCCATTTACTCTTGTATTGGGATCTGGTCGAGGGTTTCCTGGCTGCCTGGATAATGCGCATGTTATCCGCAGACAAACCCAAAGGTTTTAACGCAGTGAACTCAGGCACCATGCCACCAAGTTGAGCGATTGTGGGGAGGGGTGCCACATCTGCTGTTCCCCTTGGTGAAGAAGATCGGGAGTTACCGGTAACCTGATCGACGGACACGCCGACAGGTGTTAAAAGTTCTGAGAACCAAAACCTGGCCGGCCACCACGGAGCTATCAGTAGAAGAGAACAGTTGACAGACTTTTTCAACTTCCAAATTGCTCGATGAACCAGAGGAAGAGGCGGGAAGGCGTAAGCTCTCATGTTGTGCCTCGAGTGCGTCCCCCAGAGAGGACGCTCCTAGCCCCCCTCTGTAGGCGTACTGAGGAAGCTTCTTGTTCATCGCTGTAGCGAAGAGGTCCACCTCTGGTGTGCCCCAACGTGAGAACATCCATGATAGGATCGCCGCCTTCAACTCCCACTCGTAGCTGACCACTGTCCGCCGGCTGAGGGCATCCGCGGTGACATTCAGCCGGCCCGGGATGTGCACTGCAAGTAGCCAAACCCCTTGAAGCACGGCCCACTCCCAAATCTGAATGGCCAGATCCACGAGAGGGGGAGACTTCGTTCCCACCTGCTTGTTTATGTAGTACATTGACACCACATTGTCCGTTCTTATGCGGACCACCTTGTTGACAATGAGAGGTCTGAACGCCTTGAGCGCCAGAAAAATCGGCAGAAGCTCCAATTGATTTATGTGCAGGAGCTTGTCCTGAGGTGACCAGAGGTCCGAGACCTGAAGAAGATCTAACGTCGCACCCCAACCGAAAAGGGAGGAGTCTGTCGTGATGGTGACCATGGGGCTTGGGTCCTGGAACCCGACGCCCACTCACAGGTTGCTGAGAGAAGACCACCAGTCCAGGTCCACTCATGGAATCCGGAATCATTATCCGTTTGGAATCCGGGTCCACAGCCTGACGCCAGGAACTCCGAAGAGCCATCTGGGTCCGCCTCATTTTGAGACGAGCAAGAGGAAGAGCCAGCACACACGAGGCCATGAGGCCCAGAAGCCTCTGGAACCACCAGGCCGACATGCTCTCCGACTGCGTAAACATCTGACACGTGGCCAACAGATCCGCCATTCTGTCCCCGGTCAGATACACGGCAGTCTATCGGGTTCCAACGAAAACCCAGGAAAGTCAGGTCCTGTGAGACCGTCATGAAGGATTTCCGCCAGTTCACCGTCAGCCCAAGATGGAACAGGAGCTGAAGGAGCGACTGGAGATTGCCCGCTGCTGCCAACGGGCAAGGGCTGCGTAGAAGCCAGTCGTCCAAATAGGGATACACATGGATACCCTGGAGACGAAGATGGGCCGTGATCACCGATATCTTTGTGAAGACACGCAGCGCCGAACTGAGGCCAAAAGTAAGCACCCGAAACTGGAAGTGCGCCTCTCCCAGAGAGAAACAGATATCTCTTGTGTGGGTTCCAAATCAGGATATGCATGTACGCATCCTGAAGGTCCACCACGCTGAGCCAATCGCCCGCCTGCAAAGAGGAGCGAATTTGGCCGGGCGTGATCATTTTGAATTTCTCTTGGGGTATGGAAAGATTGAACTGGGAAAGGTCTAGGATGGTGCGCAGGCCGGCCTGGTTGGGTTTGGGCACCGTAAACAGCCAGGAGTAGAAGCCCTTCCCTCGCTCCCCAAGGGGGAACGGGTTCCACAGCTCTGAGGAGCAGAAGTTTCTGAACCTCAGCCTTGAGGGAGGGTGAGCCAGACAGCTGAAAAGGAGGGTTGAGGGGTGGGGTAGGGAGTAAAGGTAAGCGGAAGCCCGCTCGAGCGACTGACAAGACCCATCTGTCTTCTGTGATGGTCTGCCACGCCTCCCAATGAGACGCAATGCATCCTCCCACCGGGGTCTCGTGCGAGCGTGGAAAACACTCATTTGGCGGTGCCACCTGAACCGGATGAGGAGGCTGAGGAGCGGGAGAAATAGCGCGTACGCTGTTGTCTACGGAGGTTATTCCCCGCAGGAGTATCCACTCTGCGATTCTTGCGGTCGAGGAAGCCCCTAAAACCAGAGGAAGGTCGACCTTGCGACAACGGCCTTTGAGTCTTGAAGGGAGGTTTTAACCAGAACAGACAAAGATTTAGCCGTCTGAGTGCTGTCTTTGGTTTTGGTGAGCTCTACGTCAGTAGAAGAGTGAAAATGCTCCTTATCAAATGGAAGGTCCAGGACCTTGTTTTGCACCTCCTTTGAAAACTTAGTGGCATGCAGCCAAGCTTGCTGCGAGGTATCAACCCCTAACATCAGACCCCGAGCCGAGGTGTCTACGTGATGAGCCGCAGCCTCCAGGAGATCCTGGGCCAAGACCCTGGCATCGGAAAGGCCTCCTCTGAAATCCTCCAGCTTCTCGACCGGGATATGCTCCTCAAACTCCGACAGACCTCTCAACATCTGCATGTTAGCTCCCGCCAAAATCAATTCTGCATTGGCCTGCCTGAGCTGCAAGGCCGAATTGGCAAAGATTTTCCTCCCTAGGGAGTCCAGGAGCTTGTCGTCCTTCCCCAAGAGCTGAGTCGCCGTCGCGGAGGAGGAAGCTGCAGGTCTGGATTGCAACGTGGCCGCAGCCACCACTGTGGAGGAGGGAGGCGGACAAGACAAGGCCACTTCTTCCGAGGAATGCAGCCTGTACCTCGCGTCAATCTTTTTGACAAAAAGTCCCGAGTGTGGCTTTTCCCAAACTCTTCGGACCTCGGCCAGAACGTCCTTCTGCAAGAACAGGCCGGTACGCTCCAAAGGAGACAAGGTGAACGCCCCAGAAAGCACACCCTCCTGCGAAGCAGGTGCCTCGGGCACCGGAACATCCAAGAAGCTCATGTCCAGTACCCGGGCATGGAAAGCTCTGGTAGAGCGGGCAGATCCTCGTTGTCCTGATCGCCTTGAGGGTCATCTGACAGGTCCGGCTCCTGCTGAGCCGAGTCAGGCACTGCCTTGTCCACTGGGACAATGACGGCACAGGCGGAAGCGCAGGGGGAGGTACCACGGACAAGGGAGGCGCCGGCGGAGCCACCGACGGGACGGTTGGAGCCGGAGGCGCGGGTGGACAGATCTCCTTGAAAAGCCCCTTGAAATATTCCCTCATGGGGTCGGTGCGCATAAGCGCTTGAAACTTACCGAAAAAGGCATCCTCAGGAGATTGTTTCGGAACCTGAGGAGGCCTCATGAGGTGGACAAAACCAGGGAATGCAACGCGGACGGGCACCACACCATCCCCTCTGCCGACATATCCACATAAATCAAGGGTGCCACCGTCGCGGGCAACGAAACATTGTGCGGAAGAGGCATCCGGGCGTTCCAATCAAAAAATGGCCGGTAAGGATGCGCACAAGGGACCTTAGGTTCACCCGAAGGACCGAACCCTACACCAGGGGGCGATGCAAGAGCGGGAACGGTGCGCTGTCACCGACAGGGCCTTGCCCGGCCCCTCAGAACTGTTGGTAGCCTTAGCCTCTGTACGAGGAACCTCGGACCTAGGTCCGGTAGAAGCCTTATCGGCACGGGCCTCAAACATGCGTTCGGTAACCTCAAGCCCAGCCAAGACCTCGGGGCATACCCCGGTTTTGTTTGAGTGAAGCCGAAAGAATGGCCTCAGTGCAAGCTCCGGTACCCCACGACTCAGTAGAACTGGGTCTACACACAGCCCCCACAGGAGGGACCTCGGAGTGTACTCCGGTGAACACAGGCCCCTTATGGAGACCCTCAGAGAAAACTCTGGTAGAATTATTAGGCCCGACAGGCACCTCAGGGCGAACCCCGGTAACAGAGCGATCGACGCCCCTCCCGGCTCGAGAGGAACCCGGGAAGGTATCCCCCGGCCAGGGTGCTCTGAAAATCAAAGAACTTACCGGGCGTTTTTTCTTCTCGTCGATGAACGCCTGAAAATGCGAAGGAGGAGTCCGACCGAAACCTCCTCCCACCGCACCAACCAACGTTGAAGAGCCCGGACCGACAGGGAGTCACAGGAGTCCCTACGGTGTTCTGGACCCAAACACTCTAAACAAAGAGGATGGGGATCCACCCTTGCGAAGCGACGGTGACACAATGAACAGTCTGAAAAATCTAGTTTAAAAGACAGACTAGTAAACGAACGCTAGCGAGAGCCAGAGGGAAAAACGGAAGAAAAACTTCTGAGGATGCAAGTGCGTCCGGCCCCGATCGTGTGGAGAAAAGGACTGATGGGCGATGCGCGGGGCGGAGCCAATGGGGGCGGGGTTACGGCCGCGTGCCGGGCCCCGCGCTAGAAAGAGAGGAGGGACACATTTTTGAAAAAAATGTGGATGCTTTTTACAAAGAGAGATGTCCCATAAGTATGGAGGAAAGGGGACGGGACGTAGGAGTAATTATAGAGAAAACACATTGAATAAAGTTCACAATTATTCCAGGGGTGTCCTTTTAATTTAAAGACCATATGTTGTCTAAAAATTCTGAAAAGCAAAGGCTTGACATTTATATTAAAGTAAAGGAGAAACACAACCCCTGGCAGACGCCAAACTTCATTATATCTGGTTCAGACATATGCTCATACATTTTAACTATAGAGATTCTAAAGGTTAGAAAAGACTCAACCCAGAGTACAGCACTATCTGACACCAAAGCAACTTCCTTTAAACATTCAATAATATTGAATGTTGTAGAGCGTCAAATGCGGCAGACAAACCCATCGACATACTGGATCGCCGTCAGACATTTTAAGGATATTTTTGTACATCAGTGCCATCTATGTGCTTCTATTATATTGAAACCCTTACTGTCCATCTCCTAGTAGCAGCCTTGACTCCAAGTGGCCCTAGAGTTGAACCTTTGCCGCCTTGGCCAAGATCTTTAAGCGAAAAGAAACATGAGAGATAGGTCTGTAACTGTCTTTGCCTGGTCTAGAGTGCGCTTCTACATGAGAGGTGTGATCCAAGAATACTTTAGAAACTCTGGTATTTTAGATTGAGCCTTAAAGATAAGGGGTGTATCAGCCACTTTGACTCCCGGAAAATAGCCAAATGCTCCTGAAAATCAAAAATAGGGAGTACACATTTCCAAACAAAAAATAGGAAACCGACACACAGTGCCTTGTTCCCTAGTTTTACATACACGCAGTTACACAGGTGTGTTCAGATCAGCAGTACATGTAGAGCCACAGGAAAAAACTATTACTGCCTGATCTGAAGGATCTCATCACTGCACCGCACGTAATGTAGACTATGAAAATAGGGTCCTTTATTTCTCATGTTGTTTCATAAGTTTCTTGTCCCCTGCTCCATCTAATGGAAGCAGGGGACACCCCCTGCAACCACCCACCCCATTAACCCAAACAAGGGGAGCCGGGGGGACCCCCGCTTCTCTTAGCCAGTGTAATGGGGGTCAGGAGTTTTGTACTGCGCAAAGGTGTAGTATTGGTAATGGGCGACATGTTTTAGTCGCAGTTACGGAACAAAGTAAATGTGCATCTTTTTTAAAAAAAAACATTTCTTTATTAGTTTTCAGTTGTAAAACAATTGACAGACATTATCAATACCACCGTTCAGACAGGAAGACAGAAAAGAAAAACAACAGCCCACCCGGGAGCAAAAAAAAAAAAAAAACCCAGGGGTACTTTTCTCGTTGTGCTGCAGAGAGAGGGTGTTCTCAGAGTCCGACTCACGAGCCATATAGCTCCTGAAAGAGTACCAAAAGTCCCCAGGTCTACAGTTCGGAGGAAGCGTTTGGTTGTAGTAGCCCTCTCTACGCTCATACATCAACATGCAATTTTTCCATTGGTGTATTGAAGGTGCCTGAGATACCCCCCATTCACGTGCCACCAGGGACTTGGCGACCGCTGAAGCCATCCCAAACAGTTTTCTATCGTTGCTTACACGCAACTCTACCCACGACAGCACCCACGTTTCTGGAGTGAAAGGGATCAAGGTCTCCAACACCTGCTCCATCACTTCAGCCACCGCGCCCCAAAAAATCTGGACATGGGGACAAGACAATGCTACATGGTAAAAATCAGCAGGGGATTGATGGCATCGCCTGCACTCTGGCGACCGGAGGGGGAAACAGTTTATGCAAAGACAGAGGGGAATAGTACAGTTGATGTAAAAAAAGGCGAAATCTGTTATTACTGGAAATCAATTTAGTCTGAGCAAAAATACCCTTCCATTGGTCCTCAGATAAAGAGCACGCCATGCCAGCCTCCCATTTAACCCTTTAGGCAGAAGGAGAAGCCCCAAGCCCCCATGCCAGACTACACAGGGAAGAGATCACTTTCCTAGAAGAGGGCAGAGCTACCACATACTCTAAAATCGGGGAGGTTACTGGGCCCTCAGGAAAGTCAGGCCATTTCGACTTCAGGACCTCGCGGAGGCGGAAAAATAACAATTGGGTGAGTGGGGAACAGACGCCCCTCGTTTTAAGAGCTTCCCAAGTTATACATTTACCCTGTGGTACCACATCGCCCAGGGTGTGAATGTGCAGACCCTGGAAATGTTGAATGAAAATGCGTTCAAATGTCAGGGGGATCCCACGGACCCTATATATAGCCATCTTGGGTGAATACCACGGGCCCACCCCCGCCCTCCTCGCCAGACTGTCCCAGGCCCTAAGGGTGACCTCCAATGGCTGAACCTCAGACTTCATATGGCGCTCTCGAACAGCCCAGAGGTAGCCCCTAAGGTCTTCCGTTTGGGCAATAGCCCTCTCGAGCTGGGAGTGCGGCAGATCATTCGGCGGGGACCACCACCAAACCGAGTACTGAATCTGTGCCAACAGAAAATAGAGAAACAAGATCGGAACCTCGAAACCCCCCCTGGGCGTATGAATAGTACATTACACTCAAGTAAATGCGGGATCGCTTCCCCGCCCAGATAAGCCTAGTCAACGATAGGCCTAGTCAACATAGATTCCATACGAGTCCAGAATGATACTGGGGGCCATACTGGAACGTTATTGAAAACATACAGAAGTGGTAGGACAACAATTTTAACAAGAGATATACAGGCCACCTGGGAGATAGGAAGCCGGACCAAGAATCCAAATACCGAATTCCCTGCGGACACCAAGAAAAAGGCCTCACCCACATCCTGTGGGGTTACTCCCGGTGTAAGCGGAAGTACCTCAGACTTGGCCCAGTTTATCTGCAACCCAGACAAAGCGCCAAATGCGACTATCTCCCCCATCACGGGTTGCAGGTTCGTTCGAGGATATTTTATGTATAAAAGAATATCATCTGCATAGAGTGAAATGATAGATGCAAAAGATCGAATTATCACGCCGCAATGAGAGTGAAATTCTCTTAATACACAGGCCACCGGTTCAATAGCCAGGGCAAATAAGAGGGGAAAGGGGACAGCCCTGCCTAGTGCCCCGAGTTGGAAAAATAGGAGCAGACTGGACCCCATTCGTATACACTCTCGCCCGTGGAGCTGTGTATAAAAAGGCATATCCAGGCGAGATACGTAGATTCTATACACGAGCAGCGCAAAACCTCAAACAGGAAAGGCCATTCCACAGAATCAAACGCCTTTTCCGCATCCAAAGCTACCACCGCAATCGAAAGAACCTCTGGATTCACATTATGCATCACAGTAAATAGTCTATGCAGATTATTCTGAGTGGATCGTCCCGGAATGAAACCCGCCTGGTCAGGAAGGATTAGTGCAGGCAGATGTGGGAGAAGCCGGTTTGCAAGTAATTTAGCAATATTTTTATTATCGGTATTCATCAATGAAAGGGGGGCGATAAGAGGAACAACATGTAGGGTCCTTGTTGGCCTTCAGTAATACCGTAACCAGGGCAGCACGCGTAGACTCCGGAAGAACCCCGGCGGACGCCGCTTCCTCAAACATTTTACCCAGATGGGGAATAAGTAAATCAGAATATGCCTTGTATAACTCAGCTGATATGCCGTCCATTCCTGGAGCTTTCCCGTTCGGAAGCGACATGATCGCCCTACGAAATTCCTCTGTCGTGGGGGGGTTCATTAAGCAGCCCACCCACCTCCGGTTCAAGCTAATCCTATCAACAAAGTTAGTGATATCATCATGCCCAGCCGAACCAGTGGCAGTGTACAACTGTTCATAATAATGGCGAAACACCTCGTTTATCCCCAGTACGTCCCTGACAAGCACACCACTCTCTGATTCCACCTCCAGGATAGGCTCTAAGCGGTTCTCCTGTCTAATAGCCCAGGCAAGAGTCCTACTCGGACGGACAATCTCCTTCCCCATATCTCGCCGCTACCACTGGGTCACCCAAAAACCGCTCCTCATCATCCATCAGAGCCCGGAACTCCCGTCTCCTTGCAGCAAGAGTGGTTTGCAGATCCGGAAAGAGTGCGCTTCCCTGAAGAAGTTCAAGATCTCCAATTTACCTTTCCTTACACGCAATTGCCCTGCGAATGCACTTAAGTACACCCCCTTCCATCGACATGCACCAGCCTCGCAGGAACACCTTAAAAGTTCCCCAAACCACCCGTGGACTGGGAACCGACTCTGCGTTAAACTGAAAGAACTCTATGATGGCCTGGCGAAGCTCCATCCGAAACACCAAGTCTTCTAACGCTCGGGAGCGGAACCTCCAGCTAAGCGGTCTAGGATAAGATGGGGGACCCTTAAATTTCACCAGAACAGGGGAATGGTCTGAAAGAGTATGTGAAAGAATATCTGCCCTGACCACTCCACGGGTCAGGCCAGGAGACATGAACACGTATTCTATTCTAGACGAACTTTCGTGTACGCTAGAGTGGAACGTAAATTCCCGGGTATCAGGATGACACCGCCGCCAAACATCAAACAAGGGGTAATCAACTATAATGGATTGCCATTTTTGCGCAGCATGAGGAACTGAACGTTGTGTTGATGTCGATCTACCCTACGTAGAAGAAAGGGCTACATTGAAATCCCCCGTCCACACAATCTCATAGCCCGGGAACAGTCGCAGCTGCTCAGAGTATGTTTGAAAAAAAATCAGGAGAATCATAATTAGGGCCATAAATGTTAACAAACAGAACAGATTGAGTCGCAATCTCCCCGGCCACCAATAGAAAGCGTCCCCCCTCGTCCACCACCTGTTTAGGAAATTTAAATTCTAAGGAGCGATGAATATATGTTGCAATACCTCGGGAGTGTGTGGAATAAGAGGATCCATACCTGTGTATTCCCCAGCCAGAAAGGGCAGGGAGCCTGGAGCCCGTACCAAAGTGCGTCTCCGGCAAACATAATACATTAACCTGATGATTCCTTGCATAATTAGATATGAGTCGTACCTTTTTGGCGTTAGTGAGTCCCCGAACATTCCACGTGAGTAAAGCTATGTCTAAAGGGGCAGAAGAACCTGGCTCCATAGAAGAACTCATGGCACCGCCCTGTGAGCACATGGAGGATCTGTAGTCACCAGAGTATCAACCGGAGCGCCGCCACAGAGGCGCCCAGTCTGCCCGGGCGAACCCAAGGTGTTGTCCCCACCATTAAGAGAGCTCATCCCTGGAGTACAATTCCGTCTGCGCACACAGTAACCTGGGACCCTCCCTCCTCCCAACAACACCCCAACAATTCCAACCAAATAAACCTAACCCCGGGCCCCTCCCACCACCCACGCCTGAATCCCCAATCTACTGGCCCCATCATCCCACCCACCACCATGAACCCCACCAACAGTTCACAACTCCAAGCTAAGTAGCCGCTGGGCTCATAAAGCTTGGAGGCTCAATATCATGGTTACACATCGCAATTCGATCCCCCACCAGAGAAACAGTTATTCGGTACCATCCCATCATTAGCTACCATCTTACATGGCCCACACGAGGGCCCCATCGTGCAAACAGTCCCGTGACCACAACAGTCCAATCCGATCATGGGGACATCGGGGCAGGAGGCCTAGAGTCAGGAATGCTCGAGGTAAACCGCTCAGCCAATTCGGGGCTAGTGAAAAAGGACACTTTACCATCATGCACCACCCTAAATTTAGCAGGATACATCATTGCATAGCGGATCCCCTTCTTCCGCAACATAGCTTTAACGCTTAGAAACGTTTTCCTCTGATCCTGCACCTGCTGACTAAAATCAGGAAATAAGCGTATAGTAGATGAGCCCCAGTGCAGGTTCCCCTTTTCCCTGGCCACTCGCAACACGGTGTCACGATCCCTATAACTGAAGATTCAGGCTATAATAGCTCTTTCCGGGGTGGTCTAGCCGCCAATGAACAATGGGTCCTTTCGACCATAAACCTACCCGAAACTGGCAGATCGTCCAAAACCTCTTTCAACAGCTTTTCCACAAAAAGTTTCATGTTGTCAATATGAGTGGACTCAGCCACCCCAGTAATCCTTTGTCATGATCTCTGCTTCCAAAAGGCCAGGACTTACCCAACTCCCTTGGAAGCAGACCCATAACCCAGGTTCCGAGTGCCAGCCAGTCCCAATTGGGACCTTTTGGACCCTGTCCTGGCGCCAGTGGCGCCAGGCTCATAAATATGCCCAGTCCCAGCGCTGCAAGCGCCGGGCTCATAATGCTTGGGTGGACTTACCTGCAGCAGACCATGCTGCTTACTTACCTGCCAGTTGAACCCCTGATCCTCTTCTGTTTGGGACTACTTTTCCTGTTGGGTGGGGCAGGAGCCACTCCCTAGGTTCAGAACACTGGAACTCTTCTGGAAAGCAGGAACTCTTTTCTTACCTAGGCGTGGCTGTGGAAGGAGACACCTAAGCACTACAGGAGGCTATTTAAACCACACCCGATGGATGAATCTTGCTTTGCGTTATTCTGCATCCTCTGCAGCAGAACGCTCATCGTGTCTTCTGCATCTGATCCTGGGCCTAAAGGAAAAAGGCTTACCATCCTGAATCCAGTCTTCAACAACATCTATAAAGACAAGAAAGAACAGGTTAGCACTACGGTCTTCAGTGACAGCACATCTCTTACCTGGTCCATCGGCTGTCATCAACGCCTCGCGCAGCATTCCTGCATCTGAAAGACAAAGGCTTACCTACTCTTCACGCGCTCCGGAGGTCATCGCACTGCATTCCGGCATCTGAAAGACAAAAGCTTACCAACTCTTCGCACGCTCCGGAAGCCTTCGGCGCTGCATCCCGCATCTGTAAGACAAAAGAAGGTGCGTTTAAAGACATTGGGTAACGTTAAATACTCACGTGCCATTACTCCATCCACGCCGAACTCAGTGGGCATTCCGGCATCCTTCAGCAGCTCCGAACTGGTACCTGCAAAATAAAAGGACAGTTAGTGCGCATCGTGAAGCAAGCAACAAGCGCTTACTTACGCGCTTCCAGGCGCTTCTATTCCGCATACGGGTCCATCCTCAACTCACTTCAGCCAGTCAAACGCCATCGCCGGAACCCTGCAAAATAAGAGACAGCATTACAAAAGACTTTTAAAGACATTTGAAATATTCGGAACTCACCGTTCGTGAAGTAAACGACGGACAGCAGTCCTCTGAAGTCAAGAGGCCTGCGCTACCTATCCAGTGAAGAAACTGGTTTCAGCACCCTGCCCCGAGGCAGATGGAGAGCTCGGCGTTCACTTACCTAAGGTGAGAGCGTTAACCTTTGGGGTTCTACAGGAGAGGAGAAAAGGAAAGAGATAGGGACACCCCAATAACCCCAGTTCATTAATCCCATATTTTCTATCTGCAGACATCTTACTCTTCGAGTCAGGCATACAGTGCACAGAGGTCCAGCCCAAAGAGCCAACCGGGTGGTGCACATCACTTTTGAAGATACGGTAGTCACCCAGTCAAGACCGGCGCCTCTGCGAGAATCAGGTGAGCGTTACATCCTTATATTGTTCCTCCTTGATCTCCCTTCCAAATCATCATTCTTTGCCGTCACTTTCTTCACTGCCTATTGTAATGATAACACCTCTCTGAAGGGCGGAGATCTTGTCCTCCCCATCACCAATCCTCTGCCCCGCCTCTGCAATCCGTCCACATAGCTTCTCAATTTGTATTGCTGATACATCCACCTTACAGGTGAGCACATCGATCTTCGCCCCCAAGCTGTCAGTACTTCCCTTGAGGGCTAGTAGGGTCTGGTTTAAAGCAGATGTCAATCTGCGCGGCCCCGGACTCCTCTCCCTGGCAGGCCATCGCTCTATCCGCCTTCGCAAACTGCTCCATCTTGGATTGCTTCTTTGGATTGCCCATTCCAGGGTAATACCAGGAGCCACAGACGGCGGTCGTGTTCAGGTTGGTCCAATCTCCTAACACAGGATGAAAAAAGTCTGACATCAGATTGTACAGGCCTTGGGTGGAGTATGGCCACAAGGTGAGGGCAAAACGTCTAGGCTCCCCCCGCATCCACAAGAACAGACCCCAGCAGCACCCCCACCCCACCGCTATAGTAGCGGGGAAAGGAGGGGGAGGGTGCCCACGATCAGTCCACAGACCGGCCCCTCAGGGGTCCAACGCAAAGCTGTTCCAATGTGTGCAAAAGGCAGTCCAAGAAGAGGAGGGGGGGCACCTCACCACAGGTCCAGGGAAGAGTACCTCAGTAAGTCCTCCACAATGCCACCACTCTGAACACAAATGCCCCTCGCCTCAGTTCTCGAATGCCCCCCCTCTCGCCACAGTGCTCAGGAAAGTACAACCCAATTGGGGGGCGGGGTAGGGCGGGGCGAGAGAGAAAAAAAAAAAACCTGTTCTGGAAGAAGAGGGAGGCACCCCACTATACTTCCAAGGGAGGGATCCCCACGAAGTCCTCCACAGTGCCACTGTTCCGAACAAGAATGCCCTTTGCTACAGGTCCTGAATGCCTCCACCCTCCACCACAGTCCTCAGGAGGGTACAATCAAATGGACACAGACGTCCACAATCCCTCGTCGCTAAGAGGTCCCCGTAGCGTTGTTCCACACACTTAAGGAGGGCCGGTCCACTCACCTATACAGGAGCCGCGACGCCTCGCCTCCGTCGCCTCCAAGGCTCCGATGGGGATAGGCAGGCGCACAGCCACTGCCCACCAAGGGGGGGGCCCTGCGGCACCCAGCCGGACGCCAGCACCACTAAACAGACATCAAGGCTGATCCCGGCCCTGGGGAGGCCTGCACCAGAAGCACTGGGCGGGCACACCAGTCACCTGCGCCTCCCGTTCATCTCCGCGGCCACTGCACCGCCAACGAGTGCCGAGAACGGCGCCGGCAGCCACCGAGGACGCTCGGCATTCAAAACTCCACGAGACGTGGGGGGAAGAGCCTGACAGCTCCATGCAGCCGAGGCCGCCTGCAACCCAGGAGTTCCGCCGCAGGAGTTCCGCCGCAGATAGAAACAGAGTCCTAGTGTCCACAACACAATCTGCAGCTCCGGTAGAAGGATTCCGAGCCTCCAGCAGAGCGCTTTTAGGCTGCGGCCATTTTCGATGCCGCGCGACAGCGCCCCCCAGTAAATGTGCATCTTTTCATCTTTTCATGTGCATTTATAGCTTGGTGGAAAGAAGTATTTAATGCTAAAACATGGGTTTTACAGTTGTAACATACTTCTCTCTACTACTATCTCCCTTTATGATGGGACTTTCCTTTTTCCTCCCTAAAAAAAACATTTTACTCCCAACTTTTAAACATGGAAAGTAGGCGGCTTATAACTTTGTTCCCCCTGGACGAATCATCACTGGATTTGGGGGAAAAGTTATAGGGGAGGTCCCAAAATGTCTTTTTCCCATAGACTGAATGGGGGGAAAATGGGGGGGAAAACTTTGCGCTCGTCTACAGCCCAAACCGCTGGACGGATTTTCACCAAATTTTGTGGCAATCCGTCCAGTAGTTTTATTTAAAACAACCAAAAAGTAGGTCTCAAAAAATGAGTGATATCTATGTCCGCTCCGCGGTCACACTTCCCTGTTCGCTCCACAGACAAGATAACGATTGGCTAAGGGGCTCGCATCGTGACCGCGGACACGCAACTTGTCCTCCCATTGACTGGAGTGAGGCGTGATGTGCGTCTGATTGTTTGGATGCGCCCTTCATCTTGGATCCACCGACAGCGCAGCGGCGACCAGAGGCGAAATGCTGTTTTGGGGAGTGTTTTAGTGTGTCAGAGTGCTTGGGGAGGTTATACACCATGCCCGCGCTGTCCGGGATGTTTGTAATTACTGAAAATGAGGGGTCTTATATAGTATTTCCATCCGTGCTGCGCGTAAGCAAGTTGAAACTGTTCTAAGGACACGCGTGGTGTTAGCGAACATCAAAATTCAGTACATGCTGCAGTTAAAATATTTGTTTCTATGGGTGTGATACTGACTTATAAGCTGCCATGGGTGTGATATGCTGCGGTGTTTGTGGCCAGGGCCTAGAGTCTTGGGTGCATGGCCGTAGGCCGTAAACCATACACCCAAGACTCTAGGCCCTGGCCACGACCTTCGCAGCATATCACAGCAAAAGCTTCACCCGTAGTATCGAACATCGATCAGGTGGTTGTGGGGAGGGCCTAGAGTCTTCGGTGCATGGCCTTCGGCCATGCAACCAAGACCAAATTTATGCGTAGTCAAGTTATAAGCCACAATGGGTGTGATATGCTGCAGTGGTTATGGCCAGGACCTAGAGTCTTGGGTGCATGGCTGAAGGCCATGCACCCAAGAACAAAATTATAAGCACTGAAGTTATAAGCCACCATGGGTTTTATATAGTGTGGTGGTTGTGGGCAGGACGTAGAGTTTTGGGTGCATGGCTGCAGGCCATACACTCAAGACTCTAGGCCCTGCCCACAACCACCGCAGCATATGACACCCATACAATCGAATATCTGGTAGGTGTGGGCAGGGCCTAGATTCTTGGGTGCAAATTGAGTACATGCTGCAGTTAAAATGTTTCATTCAATGGGTGTGACAATGAGTTATAAGCCACCATGGTTCTGATATGTTGCAGTGGTTGTGGCCAGGGCCTAGAGTATTGGATGCATGGCCGTTGGCCATATAACCAAGACTCTAGGCCCTGGCCACAACCACCGTAGCATATCACACCCATAGATACAGCCATAGAACGGAATATCTATCAGCTGGTTGTGGGCAGGGCCTAGAGTCTTGTGCACATGGCCGAAGGCCATGCACCCAAGACTGAAGTTATAAGCACTGAAGTTATAAGTCAGCATGGGTGTGATGTGGTGCAGTGGCTGTGTGCACGACCTAGAGTCTTAGTTATAAGCAGTGAAGTTATAAGCCACCATGGGTTTGATATGCTGCAGTGGTTGTGGGTAGGACCTACAGTCTTGGTTGTATGGTCGCAGGCCGTAGGTTATACATCCAAGACTCTAGGCCCTGGCCACAGCCACTGCACCATATTACAGCCATAGATCACACGTATAGATTTGAATATGTATGAAATATGTGAAATTATACCTACTGTTTCATTTGTTGAGATTCAATATATTTCTTACATGACTTTAGTACTTGAAGGAAATATCCTTTTTCAATTTCTGTGATAAAAGAAAAGCGCATGTTAGTGTTTGCATTTTATAAAGAATTATTACATTGTATAATTTACATTTTAGCTTTTTTTTTACCCTCATATTTAGTTTACAAACCAGTGTTCTGTGCATTTTGCTCAGTCTGTGTTTGTGTTTCAAATCATTGGGTCTGGGGGGAAAAATCCTTGTCGGATTAAAAATGACCTTTCTTTGCTATGCTACAAACTATTTCTTTGTTTCCTTTGAGTGTTCACTTGTTGTTTCTGGTTAATGTTCTATATGTTGGCTTGTTGCAGATTTTTTAAACAGTTATATACCTGTTGGCGTATTCTAACACTGTATTTTTTGTTACAATTCAGTGGTAATCATTTATCTGTGTGGTTTTTATACAATCTTGGGCATTTAGATACCTGTTGGCATATTCCAACTGTTTATAGTCTTTTAATTGAATTTTTGTTAATGTTGAAGTACACATTAGTTATTAAATTTTGGCTTTAAGAAGATTAAATAAGCATTTGTAAGATTTGCTGGTAATCTCTGCTTTAGAGTAATGCTACCATTATTACATTCGAACCATCCACATTTCTTTTTAATATATGCAGTGTAGTGACCTGCATTGGTTGTGGCTCCTGCGTTGTAGATTATACCTATTGTTGTGAAGTTTTGTTACCAAGTGACACTTGACCATGTGTGAATCCAGTTAGCTTGCAGTTGTTTTTGGTACCATCTGCATTGTAACGTAGAAGCATTAGTATTATGTAGTTACTATGTGTTTGTATGAGTAAGGTGGAGCGATTATCTGAATTGCAGATAGTACATCATCTGCCATGGTTTGCATTTTGTACAAGTTGTTGAAATGGAATGGATTCACAATTAGGTATGGATACATAAACAAATCGCTCATTAGGGATTTGTTCCTGTGTCACATTGTTGCAGAGAGTGCATGTATGTTTCCACATGTATGAAATCTGGAAAATTTCATTTATAGGTATGTTTTTGTTTTCCAGTACTTGTAGTAAGTACATTAGAAATTCTTGTGGATCTTGTGAGTTTATAGTGAACATCACCATTCCAGCACAGTAGTCCAATTCTTGTCTTATTCTGTGAATACTATATGTGTTGTCAGGATTGTTTGTTGTGTTTCTATGAAGGACTAACATTTGCAAACACAATTGGTCTGTACTGTGTAAGTAAATGTTGTTAATTGGTGGCAATTCAAATAGAATATTCATTGCTACATTTGCGTAGCAATTTACACCAGTTTCATTTGAAAATTTGAATGGACCAGATAGTTCTATGTCCGAGGAATTTTTTCAGAGTTTGTGTTCCTTCTTTGAAGAAGTATCCGATTTACGTTCACTAATAAGTTCTTCTTTGGTTGTGGTAATTGATGAAGTATTTGCTTTTTTTTACTCTTTGAAGGATTTGCAGTCAGATCCTGTTGCATTTCTGTTTGAATTAGTTTTCTTTTACAACGTTTTCCTTTTTCTGGAACAGGATATGATTTCAGATGGGGGTGTACAGTGAACGTAGTCTATTGTATTCTAAAATGCAAGGAATATCAGCGTTCACTTTACTTGCATCAAAGTTGATTGAAATAGACTGTCAAGTGTACGTAAGCGTGATTGTGCTACGTAGCTCATGCCTTCTTTAAGGACTGTTTCCAATATCTATCATTGCTTTGTCTATGGTAAGACCTTGGGATTTATGAATGGTGACTGCATATGCAAGAGTTAGAGAAAATTGTACTCTACGTACATGCATGTCTTTGAAGAGAAGGAATCGAGCTGTTGAGTGCCCTATCCTTTTTACTTCTGAAAGTTTGTCAAAGAGAATATTGACAAACTGAATGTTGTTGTCACGTGGGTATGTTTGAAAGCCAACAACTGTACCCAGTTCCCCATTAACTAGTCCTTGCTCCACGTCAAGGTTACGTTTAAGCATTACTCTACAATTTAAGGATAATTTTAATATTTTTTCCAACCCAGCTGTGTTGGAGATTGAATTTTCTAAGGTATGTAGTCTTGTTGTGGCTTGCTGACACATAGGTAGCATCATACCATGTACGTCCAGTTTGTCTGTGGAGCAAATTTCAATTATTGGTTGCATTTCTTTTTTTAACATTGTTTCATTGAATTTGGAACAGCTTGCAGGAGTTGGCGTGAAGGCCATACAATTGACATTTTTGTGCGCCAATTGTTCCATAACATCAGTAGCACATGAGTTATCGCCATAAAGTGCATGGATGTGCCGGTTTTTCAATATTGCTTGTGCTTCTTGAGATAGTACACCAATTCTAATACTTTTTAAAATGTTGTCTTAAGTGAGGTCTGCAGATTGACACATGTTTTCTGTTAATTCTGTGTATTGAAAATGTTGCCAAAGGTTAACATTTCCTATGCTGCCAACAATTTTACGGCAGAGTTTGTGTCCTAAGGTTTTAAAAATAGGTCCACCTTTCACTGGTGTCAATTGTAGAAGATCTCCGAAAACGATAGTGTTTTCCTGCAAAGAGTTCTTCGTAGTTTGTTTGAAGTACTTCTTGCAATCTGAGGTGAATCAAAGCCAACATTAGGTTGGAGATCATGCTCACTTCATCTATTAGTAGCATTTTCATTTGTTTTAACCCTTTAAGTGCCATGGGTATTTCTCCCCAGTGCCAGAGCCTTTTTTGGTGATTTTGGTATGTGGCCATTCAATGGCTTGTAACTTTTTCGTTACATGAGATATCTCGGCCAGATTTGGCTCCTTTTTTTCCCACATGTAGGCGGTCGTAACGCCACCCAGGAATCCCAGGTTGCTGTAGGGGGGTGAGAGAAAATAAGGAAAATGTGCGAACATTTTGGGTTTTTTCAAAAAATGCCAATAAAATGATGTACAAAGAAGCATGTGGTTTTTTCCTTGTAAGAGCTAGGAACAAATGGTTTGCTGTGCTGAGTTCCCCAATGTGTTGGCTTTCAGGAACAGGTTAAGTGGAAAAGGAAAAAAAATATTTTGATGGGGTATCAACCGTTTTGTGAGAGGTAGGCGATTTTTGCCATTTTTGCCAATTGGACATGCATGGACGGAATGGAAGAAAAGGGCAGGAAAGCCAAATTGGAGGACAGAAAGGCATATATTTCTGAAAAGTAGACAAAATTCCAAGTTTAGGAAGGGGTGATTTACATAGGTCAGGCAACAACTAGGTAGGGGAAACTGCCATCGAATGGGGGAAAAGCGGGAAAATGACTGAAAAAAAGGTATGTGTTGGACATGGTTGGCTTGGTACAGCAATGGCTTCTATGAATTTTGAGAAAAGCAATGCTCCGCTACATTCCCCCGACTCTTGCAGTTAGGAGAGCATACCATTTTTGTAGTGTTTGTACAAAACAAGCAATACCACAAGCCAAACACTGAGCCATGGTACACAGGAGTTTTACGCTCACGGCCTGACCAGACGCACTTAGCATGTGTAAATTGGGAAAACCAATGTGGTGAGGAACGGCAGCCATACATTTTTTGAAAGAGCACAGGCAGACCTTTTCAAGGGTAGGTGACTTGTGCAGGTTACAAAAGTGTATGGTGGCTAAAGCAGCGACTAAATGTAGGTCACATTTGGGAAAAGAAAGGGTTGTGAGACAAAGGGCTCCAGCAAATGGGTCAAAACGTTATGAAAACCACACAAACACAACACATGGCCTACCGTCCCGCGTTCCCACAGGTGTCCCGATGAAAACGGTACCTCACATGCGTGGGTGCACCTACCTGGCCGGCAAGGGGCAAGCCGAAAACGCAAGCAACCCCCAGTCTGTTTGCAGAGGGGAATCTCAGCCATTCTGCCGACCGGCACAACATACAGATATGGGCCTCGGGTGTCCAAGCCACCAAGGAAAACAGGGAGCCCCATGCATTTCCGAAAAGAGGACATCTGTGGGAATCCGCAGAGGTATGATATGCCCAAATCGCCCCAGGATTTATTACCCAGACACCCCCGCAAAGTCCGAAATGTGGGAAAAAATACGCAATTTCCGCACATTTCGCTCGGCTCACCAATCGAAACACGCCCCCAACAACACATGGCCTACCGTCACGCGTTCCCACAGGTGTCCCGATGAAAACGGTACCTCACATGTGTGGGTGCACCTACCTGGCCGCCAAGGGGAAAGCCTAAAACACAAGTAACCCCAAGTCTGTTTTCAGAGGGAAATCTCAGACATTCTGCCGACCGGCACAACGTACAGATATGGGCCTCGGGTGTCCAAGCCACCAAGGAAAACAGGGAACCCCATGCATTTCCGAAAAGAGGACACCCGTGGGAATCCGCAGAGGTATGATATGCCCAAATCGCCCCAGAATTTATTACCCAGACACCCCCGCAAAGTCCGGGGCACATTTCAGACTTTGCGGGGGTGTCTGGGTAAAAATATCTGGGAGGCCCAGCCGCAACTCCAGGACAGTTGGAGGTGATCTGCCCAGACGGGCCATTCCCACCCACACCACCAACAATCCAGCCCCAGTCTCACCCACCCCACTGACAGTGGGCCCTAACCATAGAATAATAAAAAACAGTACTCACATAACGTTGCAGCTGCTCGGGTAGAAAAAGCTGTAAACAAAACAAAGAACATGTGTTACCTACGGTCACACCAGCAAAATGTAGCCCTCCCCGGGGGCAGATGGGGGGGGGGGGGTTGTCCTGCACTCCTCCCTGGGCTCAGGCGTCCGTTCCTAGGAGCAGATATCTGGTCCCAGGAAGGACTGCATGACTTGGCACCCACTCCATTGCGGGTGGGGGGGGGAGGGGGTCAACGCCCCCATCCCATTAGAAAATTCCCTGACCCTTTGGGGTGCCCCACCGCCCCCCCCTAAAAAGCGTTCCACCATTTTCATTTTTTTCCTTTGGTATCCCAACTCCCCTTGGTGCAGAGGGTCACATTGGTGTGCCAATCTGGCGCCGGGGTGCCCAAACCTTACTGCCCCACCCACTGGGGGGGCCTGTCCCACCATTTTTGGGGGCCCTCTCCCCACCCCAAATGGCTGGGGGACACACCTCATGCAGGCCTCCCTGGGCCTCCTCCAAACGGCTGCGTGAGGTACACCCCACCTCCATTTGGTGTGAGGGGGGAGAGGGCCACCCCAAAAGGTGGGGCAGGACCCCCAATAGATGGGGCAGTAGGGTGATGTACCGCAACGGGGGGTGGCCCTCAACCCCCCCCACCCCAAATGGAGGGCCCCACCTCATGCAAACCTCCCTGGGGGCAGATATCTGCTCCTAGGAAGGGGCATCTGACCCCAGGGAGGGATGCATGAGGTGAGGCCCTCCATTTGGGGGGGGTTGAGGGCCACCCCCCGTTGCGGTACATCATGCGCTGCCAATTTAGGGTGGCCCTCAGCCCCCCCTAAAAAGCAGCCTGTGATTTTGTATATTTTTTTGGTTTACCCAACTTTGCTTGGTGCAGATGGGCCCATTGGTGTGGCTATCTGCCCCCAAGGTGCCCAAACCCTACTGCCCCATCTATTGGGGGTCCTGCCCCACCTTTTGGGGTGCCCCCCCAACCCACCCCCAATGGCTGGGGGACACCTCATGCAGGCCTCCCTGGGCCTCCTCCAAACGGCTGCGTGAGGTACACCCCACCTCCATTTGGGGTGAGGGGGGAGAGGGCCACCCCAAAAGGTGGGGCAGGACCCCCAATAGATGGGGCAGTAGGGTGATGTACCGCAACGGGGGGTGGCCCTCAACCCCCCCCACCCCAAATGGAGGGCCCCACCTCATGCAAACCTCCCTGGGGGCAGATATCTGCTCCTAGGAAGGGGCATCTGACCCCAGGGAGGGATGCATGAGGTGAGGCCCTCCATTTGGGGGGGGTTGAGGGCCACCCCCCGTTGCGGTACATCATGCGCTGCCAATTTAGGGTGGCCCTCAGCCCCCCCTAAAAAGCAGCCTGTGATTTTGTATATTTTTTTGGTTTACCCAACTTTGCTTGGTGCAGATGGGCCCATTGGTGTGGCTATCTGCCCCCAAGGTGCCCAAACCCTACTGCCCCATCTATTGGGGGTCCTGCCCCACCTTTTGGGGTGCCCCCCCAACCCACCCCCAATGGCTGGGGGACACCTCATGCAGGCCTCCCTGGGCCTCCTCCAAACGGCTGTGTGAGGTACACCCCACCTCCATTTGGGGTGAGGGGGGAGAGGGCCACCCCAAAAGGTGGGGCAGGACCCCCAATAGATGGGGCAGTGGGGTTTGGGCACCCTGGGGGCAGATAGCCACACTAATGTGGCCATCTGCACCAAGCAAAGTTGGGTAAACAAAAAACAAAATGCAAATTCACAGGCTGCTTTTTAGGGGGGCCCTCAACCCCCCCCCCACCCCAAATGGAAGGCCCCACCTCATGCAACCCTCCCTGGGGGCAGATAGGGGGGCCCACCTCATGCATCCCTCCCTGGGGTCAGATGCCCCTTCCTAGGAACAGATATCTGCCCCCAGGGAGGGTTACAAGGGGTGCCCCCTTTCTACTTCGGTTGGGGGGGCATCCCCCCATGGGGGACACCCCCCCCTTTCATTCAGTAAAAAATCCATGGTGGCTAGTGGCCCCCCACCCCTTCCCCCACCCCCGTTTCCCATCATTTCATTTTTTTTTTTTTATTTTACATTCCCTTGGGGCAGATGGTCAGCCATCTGCCCCAGGGTTCACATGCACGTGCCCCCATGCTTTGGGGTCGGGAGGGGGGAGAGGGCTGCTTACTTGAAGCAGCCCCCTCCCCCCCCCCACCTCACAAAGAGATCCATGGTGGTCTAGTGGGTTGCTGGTCACGGATCGAGCGCTCTGCGCTGATCCGTGACCAGCAATGCCTCATATGTGGTGTCCTTGGAAAGGGGAGAAAGTCCCCTTTCCAGGGAAACCACTTTTTGCTCAATCCCTGGTGGCCTAGTGGGCCCCAGGACCCCAAATCCCCTCCCACCTCCCCCCATCCCTCAGATTATTATTATTTTTTTCTTTTATATATTTCCCTGGGGGCAGATGGTCAGCCATCTGCCCCCAGGGTTCATTTTCATGTGTCCCCATGCTTTGGGGGCTGGGGGGGACTGCTTACCTGAAGCAGCCCCCCTCCCCCCCCAACTGACAAACAGATCCATGGTGGATCAGTGGGTTGCTGATCCGTGACCAGCAATGCGGCATATGAGTGGTGTCCCTGGAAAGGGGAGAAAGTCCCCTTTCCAGGGACACCACTTTTAGGTCAATCCCTGGTGGCCCAGTGGGCCCCAGGGCCCAAAACCCCCTCCCACCTCCCCTCGACATTTTTTTTTTCCCCCCACCCCTGGGGGCAGTGATCATCTGCCCCCAGGGGTCCCTGGCGCTGTGGCCCCATGCTTTGGGGCCACGGGGGAAGGGGGCCGCTTACCTAGTAAGCAGCCCCTCCTCCCCCACGTGTCACAAAAGGATCTTCGTTTGATCCGTGACGTTGCTGCCCGCGGATCGAGGCGCCCTGCGCCCGATCTGCGGGCAGCAAAGCCACACAATGGGTATCGTTGGAAAGGGGAAGATCTCCCCTTTCCAACGATACCCGCCTCGATCTCCGGCTTGAAATACAGCCGGAGATCGAGGCGGAACAAGAAGGGCACTCACCTTCTCTCTCCAACGCAGCAGCCGAAAATGGCTGCTGCGGTGGAATTACTTTCCGTTTCACGCCGACGTGCGTCACGCACGTCGGCGTGAAACTGAAGGAAATCCAACCCCCTGCTTTGCAGGGATCGCTCAAAACAAGGTGCCGAAAAGGACGAGCTATCTCGTCCTTGGCACTGCATGTGCACTTCCAAGGACGAGATACCTCGTCCTTGGCCCTTAAAGGGTTAATACTCTGCGTAGTTCCATTGCAGCCTCTGTAGAAAGTTTGTAATAGTCTAATTTGTTTTGGTGTTCTACTGGAAGGAGTAATCGGTGTAAAGTGACATGCCTATGTTGTAGGCAGCTAAACCTTTGGGGGCAGTTACAACAGCTGACAGTTTGTTGTTTGTCAATTGTTGAAGGAACCTGCTGATTTTGAGTAAGAATGTTTTGCCTGAACCAGCTTCACCACTGACGTACAGCCGTATAGGTTTGTAATTTTGACAGGTACATTCTTTATTTTCGTGTTGTACACCATGTGCAATTTCTTTTGTTACTTCTTCAAAAATGGTGCGCTGGTCATTGTTACGTTTTTTTTTTATAGTACAGTTAAATCTTCTGTATCTTCTTGATAGTGACACATGGTGTTTTCCACTTCTGTCATAGCTAATTCTGCCTCATTTACCATTAGTGGCTGTCCTACTGTTACAGAAGGTTGACTACTGTCGGAAGTGTCCTTATCTAGTTGGGCCTGGAGTAGTTCTTCGTGTTGCTGTTCATTGTGCAACATTGTTTTGTACTGCGTAAAGTTCACATCGGTGATAGCGCTTTCATTTGCTTTGAAAGCGTCTTCATAGCAGTCAGTTATCTAGTATCTCTTCTTTTCTCCATGGTTTAAAAAGTTGTAGCAGGGACATCTAATATAGTTCTTTCTGTTGAGGAGTTTTTAATGACAATTTGACATGATTAATTAAGCTTTGTTTGGAAAGTTTCACTAAGCTGCCTTCACAATCTGTCACTTTATATCTACCTTTGCTTTCATCGGGTTTTATATTATTTTTGTATGCAAAGTTTTGGGCTATGTGGTATAGACACATGGTTTCCAAAGTGGTACTCCTGTTCGGGTGGTATGTGTCTAGTAAATTGTTTTTCAAAATGTCTTGGCTGTTGGGATCATTTTTGGCTATTTTTTCTATGTCCTCATATGATTTGAGAACTCTTTCTAGATTTAGCAGGACGAAGACTTAGCCAAACTATATTTTCAGATTTTCCATACAAAGCAGTACCGGTTAAACGATCTGCAGCTTCATAGGCGCCCCATTCTTTATGAGAGAGCATTTTTATGCCTAGGCTGTACAATTTCTGAGATAGTGTTTTGTCTGATGATCGGTCATTCCAGAGGTCTTGCAGCTCTGTTTTTTCTGCTTTTGTTAAGTAGGCTGTAACATACGTTCAACTGCAGTGGAATTATCTGCAATGTACTGCACATCTATGTTTGCATTCCATAAGAGGGCAATGATTGCATTGTAATCATTGATACATTTTGATTCTTCTGTTCTTTTTATGTAATACGTGTTCTTAGGTGATTTACCTTTAACACTATGTCGAACTGAAGACATGAAGTTGTTCACTTCACCTGTTTCTGTAACTGGTCTAGGGAAACCAAAGCAGCATTTGGTGTAGTATTTCCCTTTGCGACGACAATATTTGCCACATTTGTGTCTTTGAAATTGTACAATTTGTCCATGAAGGTCACTATGTGTCGTTTGTGAAGGGATTTCAAAAGTGACATTTTTGGATGAAATGCAAAACAGTGGCATCACTGTCCTGACCAACTTTAGGTGCACGTTTAATCCATAAAAGCATGTGGATATGTGGTGCTCCTCTGGCTTGGTATTCTTTTCTCCAAAAGAAGTGTTGCACTTCTCAGAGGGGAGGAACAGTTTAATTACAAATAAAGTGTAGCATAGCAATGAAACAATGGTAGAAATATCGTGAAACATTAACAGGATCTAGAGAGCAAAGTTCTCCAGGTGTTAGTATATCTATGTTGGTTTGTTGCTTTTTGATATACGTAGGAAATCATGTAAATCTTCCCATGCATTCTGCACAACTTAATGTAACAAACCAAGTGGGTGGTCCAAGGTTTCTGATCATACAACGTAGATACCCCCGATGTCGAAACCAGTATTCTTTCGTACCACGCATGTTTGCAAACAGATTTGTTATTTTTCTTGCACTTTTTGGATTAATTGCATAGCTGACATATTTTGAAAGTATGGTTCCAGATTTCAATGTGTGCAACTCCGTAACAGATGGTTGCTAGTTCACTTTCAAAGAGTAGGTGGAATATGTATTCCACATTTTGTCTAAATCCGGGATCTTCAGAATACATTCGTAATGAGCAGTATTCTGATGCTGTTATCTGAGTGGGTCTATCATTGTATCTTCCTCCTTTGCCAGTAGGAAATAGTAGTGGAAAAGCACATGCTTCTATATTTTTTTCCCCATATGCTCATTGGTGACCCTTTGGTTTGTCGCATTTGGTAAGTTTCTAGTGCATCCTCTATGCTCTCATTAGAGTGCAATGGATGAATTGTATAATGGTCCAAAAGAGTGGATGCTGCAGCAGGATCCAGAAGTTCAAATTGACCAGTTTCTGATGACTCTTGAATTATTTCAGTTGTTTCCCTTAAGCTTTCTTCAATATTTATTTATTTGTAGTGTTCATTATTGTCTTTCAAATATTGCAAGGCTTGTCTAACTTTATGTAAATCCACAAGTTGTTGCCACATTTTTTTCGTCTTTTGTTGGTACACCATTTACTAAGACAATTAAAGAATGCTCCATTGGACGTTGCACTCCTAGAGTGTGCACATTTTCTGTCAGATCTAATGGCAAATAAACTACTTTGCCACGAATGCCTTCCACCAATTTAGAGGGAGGTAACTTTGCTGTTTTTGGTTGAAGGCATATTATTGTACTGTTTGAATTATGATGCTCTCATACAAATTGAGTTGTTGCAGGGGTTTTGGTAGTGGGAATAATTCCAAGTTATTTGTGATAGCACGTGAAGGAGTTTGGTTGTTAAGTTTTGTAGTGCAGTAACTGCAACATATTAAGGGTTCACTTATTTCGTATTTGTTTTCTGCTAAAAGGGAGAGAGCTAATTTAAACCATTTCGAATATTCATTGTCTTCCATTTTGTAAGTTACGTCTATAGTTTTCGTGTTACTTTTGTAAAAAGTTCTGAGGCAACACACACACACACACACAGTTTGGTACTTCAGCAGATGTACTTTTAAATTTTAGTATTTCTTTTTTGTATGTGTGCAATAGAAGGTTGCCATGTGCAGAATTGTTTCTAATCTGTTCTAAAGCTATTGCATTTTGTAAGTGGCTTTCACTTCCAAAATATTTTCTCTGGATACGGTCGATTTCTTCTTGTAGGTATTTGGGTGTACCATGTATAAGAGTGTTATTTAAATTGGCTAGTTCTAAAGCTGGACTTTTAGCATAGTACAGTTTATACACTAAATTTCTTACATTTGAATGATATTTTGATATCATGGAAGGTGATAATAGGCAAATAGGTCCTGACATGCAGGCTAATGAATGTCCTTGTAGTCCTGTGTATTTGCGCACTGGACAGGTATCCATATTTTGCAGCACTTTCATTTTGATTTTGCCTTTCCCTTTCACATACTGATTGAGGAACTGGCGTAAAGATTTGAAATATTTGTTGGGAATGTTACACATTGACGTGCATGGCCATTTGTATACTGGACGTTCTGGTTCAGTCGAATGGAGAGGCAATTCTTAGTTTTCTGGGGATACTTTTGTAAGCAGTGTTTCTTGTTCCATGATGGTATTGATTTTTTCATATCCTCGTCCACTGCTGTGGATGGCAATTGTGTTTGTTTGATATTGTTTGTATGCTTTTCATTAAAATATGGTTCTGTGGTCGTCGTGTGACTCCATTCACCTCCACAAATATTTAAGAAGTCATTCTTGTTGACATTCCGTTTATTGAGAAGTTTCTTTTGTAGTTTAGTACTTAGTTTTGTTAGTGGTTTCATCTGTTTAAAACTAAAATAAAACTTCCCTTTGAGAAGGATTGCACGGTCTACGAGGGCTTCTAGGATTAATTTTCTACGGTAGGTTTTAAGGGTTGTGGATGATTTTGCTCCTCTTATTACATTCTGAAGGACACTGTGGCGGAACATTTGTGGTAAAATACTTTTTTTAAATATGGTTTCTTGCTATTATATGATGATTTATAGGAGCAGTGTTAGCAGTAGTGGTAGCTGAATTCTTGTTAAGCATTTTCTGTTTTGTGCCACATTTTGATAGAGGAGGCAAAGTTTCTGTAGTTGAAGCTTCTTTTATTTCGCTAAATGACTGCATTTGCTGTTTTGTTTCAGCGTTTTGTACAAACTCTGGTAGAGATGGATGCTTACTTTGGACACTTATTTTCATTTGCTCTGTATCCCTGTATGCGGTCATTTCATGGACGTTCATCTTCCAATCCATACCATTTGTATACATGGATTGTATGGTCTCTTTAATTATCCATTTGTACATTCCACTAATCGGTTTGCTCCGGGATTGTAAAGTGCAGTCCGGTGGTTTACAATACCATGCTCCCCCATAAACATTTGCATTTCCAAACATCCTTATAGGACCCATAAACTCTATTACTACTTTTTCTCCCCATACACAATCTGGTATTTCAACTTTACCTACTTCCCGATTCTGCATACTACATGCAACACAAGCTCCCACTTCCTCCTCCACCATATTATCCATCCCTGGACACCAGAATTTTGCTCTCAGTCTACGTTTGGTCAAGCTTTTTCCCCCATGTGGCCATTATGTGCAAGCCTTGTTAAGTCTTTCCTCAAAACAGCCAGGGATATCAATCTTTCTCATCTTGCCATACCAAACTCAGAACTTCTCAATTCCTACCTTACGTTTATAATATGGCAATGCCCTCTCCGAGGAATACGTTGCACTATAAAATGATATTCGTGCATTGCTGCCAACCACCTTGCTATCCTCAGAGTAACCAGCCCCGACCCTCTTGTATTGAATAAATATATCAAAGGTTTGTGGTCACTACTGATGATATAAGGTACATATACATGTCCTAAATATTTGGAGGTCCAACAGCATGCCACATATTCCTTTTCTATAGTACAGTTTTTGCTCTCAGTTTCCGATAAAGATCTTGAAGACAAAGCTATGGTCACTTCTGTGCCTTCTCTCAGATGACTTAACGCTGCCCCTAACCCTTGCATGCATGCACCGTTGCAATCGTCTTCACTGCAGGATCAAACCTGTACATCATAGGTGTGTTCACCACCTCTTTCCTTCAAATAATTGAACACAGTCTCTTCTCCCTTCCCCGAAAGAAATTGCCTCTTGACTTTTAATAAGACTTGACTGCAAAGTTCCCCACAAATCTAGGGTAATATTCAATTAATCCAAGGAAAGATCTCAATTCATCCTTGTTCTCTAGAGGTTCTACTTTCAGTATTGCCGATACCATTTCAGGCAGGATATAGCCAGCTTGTAGAGAATCCCTCAATATTGGAAGACTTGGAACAGTTCTACTTAGAAAGAGTGATTTACTCTAAATCACACTATTTAGCAACGTTTGGATGCTGAGAGAAAGTGATTTGCCAAAGAGCATACTCGCGCTGATGATCCGATACGATATATGGCATTTATAACTTGCCTGTAAAAAAGCATGTTGTTGTCTTGCTCATGAGAGGGACCATTTGTGGGTCAAGACACATATTGTGCAGCGCATTCACACCAACCAGTTACAAATGCAAAGATCCAATACCAGTGTTATATACAATATTGGAAATTAATGCAATTGTAGATATTTTTAATTTTAATTATTGCAATTGTTAACATGTTTGAATACAAATCTTTAAAACATTCAAATGTCAACATTATAGAGAGGGAAGTGAACACTGAACTCTGGCTACATGAGACATTTGACTTTATTTTCTAATTTTGCCACTCTGCTCCACAGGAAGTAACTCTGCAATCTAGCAGAAAATAAGCCAATTAGAAATTCATTGGCAGTGTGATTTTTCAGATTTCAGTCAATACAGTGGTGTGACGTTAAGGGGCCTCCAACTTGCGCTTTCTTAGCCGGTCCACCTATTCTGTATTGGAATGAACACAGCACACCTCTAGTTCCCTGCTAGCCAACGAAAAAGGACTTTGTGGATGCACTTCCTTGGCCATCTCCTTTGGGGTTCTGCCCTATGGTTTTAGGGTCTCCCAGCCAACTGGAGTTCAACATTAGGGTTCCAAATCAGCAAACTACTCCAGGGCCTTCTTGTAGCAGGGCTTTCCTCCAGGATGCAGGATTGGGCTGCAACTATATCCCATAAGTGCACGTACATACCACTTCTGATAACCAGCATCAAATATTGCTACCGCAAATAATTAAGCCTATCCCATAATTCAACGGTGCGGTTTCGATAGCAGTCCCCAGGACTCTGCAGTGACATTTAGCCAGGCCCTCTTCACCAATGTAGGCCCCACCCCAGGAACTTGTTTGAAACACATGCTCGATGAACTTGCCCGGTTTGCAATGGATCAGCACCTTGCTAAATAGCAGCTTGTGGTCACTGGCTTAGTGCTGTACAATTTAGACTGTAGTCTCTTGCTTCCTACTCATTCCAATTGCACATTCTGGAAATCAATGTTACCGGTATTTCTGTTCAGGTGGTCTGCATCCAATTTGAGAATGTGTCCCACTCATAGGGGCTCAGGTGAACAGGTCTTTTAGGTGCTGCCAATAACGTAAAAGAGGCAGGCCAGAAGGCAGGAAAGCCGCATCAGTTTGGGAACGGTAAGGTTTGGGTTTTGGGACATTGGCAAGCTCAAAGATGCTCCAGAGTCCATATTTTTGACATCTACAGATGTATTCGGAAAGAAAAGTGACACGCACACCAGCACTGCACATGTATACCAAGCGACTAACAGAAGATAGGAATTTACCTGGCAAATAACTGAAACCTAGCTCTTTCGTAAACTGGCAAAAGAAGATGTTTAACTTCCAAATAGCTTTTTGCCAGACTTAAATTTGAGCCTTGAAGTAAGCAAATGAAGGTAGAATCAGATGCATTGGATTACTCTGGGTACTCTTGCTCAGAGAAAATGTTCTGGCAAATTTGAATGGATCACCCAACTATAAAGAATGAAACCATTCGCAAATAATATTCTGCTGTATTGTGGCACAGCTGGCTAAATTGTGATTGAGGGGAGTTAATTTCATTTATTTTATTGGTTTTGTATAACACGCCTAATAATACAGTACACGAGTTCAGTTTCTAAGCGTGGATCCGAACCTCTGTTGCTCTGCGTGGTCTTGCTTCCAAGACTAGCGCATTGCCCCTGTCATTTTAGCTTTTGTTCATTCTAAGTAGAGTATTAGCTACAATGCTACAAAATTTTGATGCATATAACTGGATCTACACTTGGCAAAGTGATAATATTACCAATTAAGAATTGCATTTGAGGGATAATTCGTGGTCACCAAGACATTCCCATCAATTTGGGTCAAGAGAACAAATATGGACTCCACTATCAAGTTTCATGACCCCTTTGGTTAATTCTTGTGAAGCAACTACAGAACCATTCATTAGAGTGCCATTGGATTGCGTATGCTTTTCATTGTTTTTAGGCGTTCCGCTGAAGCATGTTTTAGACTTTGCCAAAATAAGTAGAAAAGTAAATAATGACGAAGTGTTTTACCATATTTTGTCTGTTAATGGGCCAGGAAGAGCCTAACCACACACAAGGCCAAAAGCAAGTTCAGTCTTAGGCCATTTAATAAGTCCAACAGATACAAATTGGCAAATATTCACAAAAAATACATATGGGGAGTCAAAATACTCCAATAAAAATAGGAAAAAGACATGTAGAATCTTGCACCCCTGCTTTCACCCTTAGAGCTCCATGGATATGTTTTGACCAATAGTGCACGTAGTACCACAGGAAAAAACTGCTATTTTAACTGCCTAATTGGAAGAAGTTAACATGCATCTTTTAATGTGCATGAATAACTAGGTGCAAAGAAATAAATATTACAAAAACATTTCCCTTTTTCAGTTAAAACATTTTTACTCACTAATATAATACTCTTTGGGAATTGGACATCCATAAAAATCAGTTTACTCCCAACTTTAAAAAATAGGGAGTAAAATACTCACACTTCCACTTCCAAATCTTATCTGGAGCACTACAAGTAATCATTCTTCATTGAAAATTTGGCTCGGTCAACAGCACGGAATACTCACAAAGAGAAAAGCCAGGTTTTCCTACTGGAGAGTGCTGCTTTTGACTCCAACGGTTGCCAATATTGGGTACCGAAATAGAAGGTTATCCCTATAGAGTACACGAATTAATCGACTATACAAACCAGCCTAGTCTTGCTCTGCATGCAGTTCATGAAATCTCTGTGGATTGGTCTTTCGGTATCCGCCTTACTGATTAATATAACAAAGATAATCTTCAATTTCCTTGTTGAAGAATTAAGTGTTCATTTAGCACAATTAGCACACAACGGGTAAGATTTTCAAGTTGTAGAGCACCTCAATTCTACACATGGACACAACATATAATTTCTTACTCACCACAAGTCAATTATCACTAGCAATCGCTAGTGGCAAGTGCACATTCTGAGCCCTGGCCCACAGTCATACAGAAATGTAATTGAATGGTTATCTATAGACACATTAAATAAAAGCATGTGTGTTATGAACACGGTCTCGACATGAAAGAAACATACACTTCCTAAAATCACATTAAACAGGCTAGGCTAGTTACAAACAATTCTTAAAAGGACCAGGTTAATAGAATCCTCCTACAAAGGCCAACTCTGCCCCAGGGCATTTCCTGTTGCCTTTCTAGGCACATGCACAACATACCCGATACAAGAGCTCCATGAAGATCTGCTTTCAGGAGTTTAGGCTGAATCATATGAGGCTTTCTGTTGGAATACAAAGAAGAGAAAGGGTCTATGAGAGATGACAAAAACACTATATTCTGTAAGCAAACATGATGAATGCAAAACATCCAGGCTACTAAACCTCAGGAAATTTTTACATTCGAAACAGCTGCTTAAATCAACCATGTATGCCTGGATCCCTCGGTTAAAAGAGTGGGTAGGTTTAGTAAAAATCTGAAGTGTTCAGGAAAAGCACATTTCAGAGGTTTAGTATGAAAATATGAAATGTACACATTCGTTTGCAATGGTCTCTTCAGTTTGTCTCTGTAATTCGTTTCACTAATGAGGCCCAAAGTTGTGCAGCAGCTTTTTTTCCACACCATTTTGATTTAGTAGTTGTAGCCAAAAGAAAGTTGCTTGGACCGTAGTGTGTATCAGTTTAATGATATTGCTTTGTGGAAAGTAATACCTTTACAACACAGCAATCAGAAATCAGCGAGAGCGAGAGAGACTCTTGCAAGGAAGATAGATGTGTTGTGCCCTTGTGCGCGTGTGTAGTGTCTCCGCACGGAAGGGAGATGTGTTGTAATGTGCTTTTGAGTGTATATCCAAGTCTGATATGTCATGTGGAATGATGTGGTGAGGGCTCCAAGCCCAGGCAGTGTCCCTGCCTGTGTGATGGGTGCCAGTGTCTTGTTCTAGGTAACTTACATTGGTGTAGGTCTAACTTAAGATGTGAATAAACTTGAAACAACCTACAAGGAACCCAAGACGTCACTTCATTACATGAACAATAATAAGTTAATCATTTTAAACAATATGAACTGTTTTATAAAATTGAACATAGAGATATAGTTACATATTTCTTCAAGTGTATTCAAGAAATCAGTAGTGTTAAGTAAAAAGTATGTTATAGACTTTTATAGAATCAAGAAAACGTTAAGCAAAGTCTGCTTGGGTCTGTAGCACAGTCTGGAAAGCTTCTGCCGCTCAATTGTAGAGGTACACATGTGTTGACTATAGAGTCAGAAACTTGACTGAGCGTACTGAAGAACATGTGAAAACCGATATAAGTATACAAAGAAATTGGTCATTTAATGAGTGGTTACTTTGTCATTTTTTCTCCAAAGCATTTTTTGAATAGCATTACGTAATAACCAATTCCTTTATTGGGTACTGCCTTACAAGGCATTTGGAGTCTTACCATAGTCTTAAGTTATTTACCTAGGTAGGGATACGAGTTTAAATAGAAATTAATGAACTGATATCCAAGCAACACATTCCCCATTTGAAAGCATTACTTTCCATTGAAGCGCTCCCTGTAACTTTGCATAGGAGTGGCACACACTGGATCCTCAACTACAATGTCCCCCATCCACATGATTGCCACTTAAGAATTATATTGATCTGAAAAGCCTCATTTGTTTAGAAGCAATTAAGAAGTTAACATCTATACATTACTCCATTTATTTCTATCATTTAATTTACATTAGTATGCATTTTCATCCAAGTACGTGATTAGGAGCGGTGGCATCTTTTTTGGTGCACAAACGAGCCAAACGCCTTGTAGACCTGCTTTAAAAAAAAAGTTTATCCCACCCCAGATCTATTTAGAAACGGTCTTAAAATAAAAAAAAATATATATAATCAAAAAACAATGTAAAGACTGGTCACTTAGGGGGTAATTCATAGAATCCAGCGCACAAGTGGCGCACGCGGCTGGCGCACAGTGTGCGCTTGCGAATCCCTGCGCCAGCCGCGTGCGCTAAAATCCAATTCCGTGCAATTCCATCCAATTCATGGATTCCAGCCACCAAAACCAGCCGTGGCGCACAGTGGCGCAGCAACCCTGCAGCAGCGCCAGTTACGCCCCCAAGAACACCTCTCGCGCAGGGAAAAGCCATCAATATACCCAATCCAGCGCAAAGGGCTGCGCTAACCCTGTACCAGCACAGCAAGCGGGCTACGTGTATCACTGGGGTGCGCGGGAAGTACCTCACGCGATTCCATCAGGGTACGTGTATTTCGGGGTGCGCGTGAAGTTACACACGCGATATCAGCAGGGTACGTGTATTTCAGGGTGCATGGGAAGTTACACACGCGATTTCCGCAGGGAAAGTGTATTTCAGGGGTGCGCGGGAATTTCAACACGCGATTGGGCCCGTGCGAGCAGGGTACGCGTATCTCAGGGGTGCGCGGGAAGTTCCACACGCGATTCCATCACGGTACGTGTATTTCTGGGTGCGGGGGAAGTCTCACACGCGAAATCAGCAGGGTACGTGTATTCCAGGGGTGCGCGGGAAGTTCCACACGCGATTCCATCAGGGTACGTGTATTTCAGGGTGCGGGGGAAGTCTCACACGCAAAATCAGCAGGGTACGTGTATTCCAGGGGTGCGCGGGAAGTTCCACACGCGATATCAGCAGGGTACGTGTATTTCAGGGTGCAGGAGAAGTTACACACGCGATTACAGCAGGGTACGTGTATTCAAGGGGTGCGCGGGAAGTTCCACACGCGATTCCATCAGGGTACGTGTATTTCGGGGTGCGCGTGAAGTTCCACACACGATATCAGCAGGGTACGTGTATTTCAGGGGTGCACGGGGAGCACCACACGTGAATTGCACGTGTGGGTCCTCCCAGGTGTTCCCTCTACACCCTCCACGGCCCCTGCAGGTGGCTCACACCACAGGGGCCTACCCTGCACATGTCCTGCAGGCACCCCATCCACCATGGCCATGCCCCCCTTCCAACCCACATGTCAACTTGCACTACTGCCCACCAACGCATGTCCCCCTGCACCCCCAGCCACCAGGGGCACCCTCCACAGGCCCCCACCCATGTCTCCCAGCACCCCCACCCCCCAGCAGTGCAGGGGCACCCACAACCAGGCCCCCCACCCATGTCTCCCACCACCCCCAGCCACCAGGGGCAGCCTCCACCAGGCCCCCACCCATGTCTCCCAGCACCCCACCCCCCAGCCATCAGGGGCAGCCTCCACCAGGCCCCCACCCATGTCTCCCACCACCCCCACCCCCCAGCAGTGCAGGGGCACCCACCACCAGGCCCCCACCCATGTCTCCCACCACCCCCACCCCCCCAGTCACCAGGGGCAGCCTCCACCAGGCCCCCACCCATGTCTCCCAGCACCCCCACCCCCACAGTCACCAGGGTCAGCCTCCACCAGGCCCCCACCCATGTCTCCCACCACCCCCACCCCCCCAGTCACCAGGGGCAGCCTCCACCAGGCCCCCACCCATGTCTCACACCACCCCCACCCCCCAGCACTGTGGGGCACCTGCCAGCAGGCCCCACCCATGTCCAACGCATGTTCCCCACCACCCCCACCCCCCAGCAGTGCAGGGGCAACCTCCACCAGGCCCCCACCCATGTCTCACACCACCCCCACCCCCCAGCACTGTGGGGCACCTGCTAGCAGGCCCCCACCCATGTCCAACTCATGTTCCCCACCACCACCACCCCCCAGCACTGTGGGGCACCTGCCAGCAGGCCCCCACCCATGTGCAACTCATGTTCCCCAGCCAACATGTCATCACAATCTAGATCCCTGGTCCCTATGGTCAGCCTCCAAATGCAAAACACCCACCCGAGTATTGCATCCACCCACTCATAATTTGCAATTACATGACAGAACACCAATTGCAAGTTCCGAAACAAACACATTTCCCTCACATACACCCAATGGGTGTCAGTGAATCTCAAAACACATATCATGAAATGCATGAAACCAATGAGATACCACACATTGAAGTTCACCAAAAAAAATATGTATTAAAGAAAACATAAATAGAATAAAAATTGAAGAAACAGAAACGTGAATGTACAAAAATGAAAAGAAGCATGTCCGTTAAAAAAAGCAAAACCAAAAATAAAATTCCAAAGTAATGTTGTCCAAAGTCAATGTCCACAAAACAAAATCCAATGGGAAATAAAAAAGAAAGCCATTGCTCCATGGTTAAAAAGTGAAAAAAAAATACAATCCAACTGCGAACTATGTACATGGGAACAAGCCAGGGACCATTATCCCAACAAAATAAAGGAAACCTATCTAACTGCACTAACTAATAAAATAAACTATATACAAAAATGTGGCCAATGTCCGAAAGGTCCAAATAAAATCAAAACAAAAATGAAACCTAACACTACCTACATAACTATGTACAAGGGCAGCGGGCTAGTTTCACGGCTCACCGGTGGATGTCCCGGGCCAGGGCATCATCGAACTCCTCCTCAATGTCCCGGAGGCGGTCCTCCTCCATGGCCCCGAGGGTCCGCAGGGCTGTCGACGTCTCCACCTCCAAACCCCTGCGGATTGCCTCGAGGCACTCGGCCCGCCTCAGGGCCCTCCGCATGGAGTTCTCCACCCTGACCATTGTGAGCCGTGCCTCTTCTGCCCGCTGCCGCTCCGCATCTATGGCGTGGCCCAACCGCTGCCACACGGAAGACTCTCTGTCCTGGGTCCTCCTGCCCTCCGGCCAATGCCTGCCCCTCCGATGTTGAAGGCCCCGAGCCTTCATGACTCCCACCACGTTGCTGCTGCTGCTGTGCCTCTGCCCGTGCACTGCCTCCTGCTGCCTGCACATCCTCCGCCGGCTGGGGTGCAGTCGATGTGGCCACCCCTGCTGGACATCCGACTCCCGAATGTGGCAGGGATGCCTCCTCCACCAGCCTGGCCGCACCGTCAGAGGCAGCTCCACAGGGCACCTAGGTGACTGATGGGTGGGAAGATGGCACAGAGGACGACTGGCGCGTAGGGGGTCCAGTTGAGGAGGGGGTCGGAGCAAGCCCCATCAGACGGAGGAATCCGGCCTGGGTGACCTGTCCCAGCAGGCTGATGTGGTCAACGAGCCATTCGAGATGTCTTGCAGTCTCTTCATGAAAAGACTGCAGGTCACCTTGCATGGCCCGTTGACGCAACGCCACACCAGCCAGGACAGGCTCAACCCGGACCTGGATAGCCACGTCCGCAGGCAGAGGAAGGCCAGTTGACGTGAGCTCATCCCCTGCCTGAAAACGGGTCTGGACGTAGGCATCCCTGCTGGTGCAAGATGATGCAGTGACAGGATCAGGGACAGGATTGCACACAGGCACCTCCGCAGCGGCCTGTGCTGCCTCCTGTCCCTGGTCCTGCACTGCACCACTAGCACCAGTGGGATCCCCACCTCCAGACCCCGTCTCTGGTGCTTGCACGGCCTCCTCCTCCAGCAAACCCCCCACCAACCTGGATGACTCCGTGCCATCTTCCCCTGTTGGGCCCTGTGGGGTCCCAGCTGCCCCTTCTGCTGCCGAGGAGTCCAACTCCAACCTCCGCCTCTTGGACCTCCCCCCGGCAGCTGCGGCCTGGGACGCGGCACCGGATTCCTCACTCCCCGACGAGATGACAACATGGGAGGGGAGCCGGGCCTTGCGTCTCCGGCTGGCGGTGGGATCCCCGCCGCTGTGCTCCACAGCACCTTCTCCGCCCTCTTCATCAGTTGACGCTGCAGACAAGGAGAAACAAAACACAGGCATCAGGGCACTGTACAATGGACACATACACACATGACAGTTGTACATGAGTGGCATTGGCAAACCTCAGACATGTCATCACAATCCCCAACACACATGTCATTACAACTCGCACACATGAGCCATACCACAGCCATATCGCAACTGCCACCACCATCCATACACATACAACAGCATGAGCAGCCAAAGGTGAGCCAGACATCACATGCAACACAGGAAGTGCACCACACATGTACACACACCACCACACTTGCATGCATGTGTACACCTCTGCCAAGTGTCGCACTGTTCAGACGGGCATCCATGTCACATCTGCCAATCAGGCTTCCACATACCGCTGTCACATGCATCCATGTTACATCACTGTTGCACCCTTGTCAAATACATGCACATGTACACAGTGCTGATACATGCAGCCGAAAACAACATACATGCGTGACATCACGGACATGTCTACTTACATACACCTTCATCCAAACATGTGTGCCCACACAACTGCATTTGGCATGCAAGCCTACACACACAAGCACCATCCATGTCTCACACATTACAGCCCTTGCATGTGTCAGCCCCACGGCCCTGTACACCCCCACCCATACTCGACCCCATACAAACAGATGTGCAACCTGCACACACCACACGCACTGCTCACAATCAGGATGCATGTACACTCATCGCTCGACTCCAGACGGGTCTGCTTCTCAAGGACCTGGACGTGGAGCGCTGGGGATATGCGTTCCAGGACCCTCATCTGTTCTTCCGACAAGTGGCCCGGGCGCCCCTTGGCATCCGCTACCTTCAAGAGGCGCCGGGCCTTGTTCAGGGTCCTGGACCTGAAGTCCTCCCAGCGCTTCTTGACATGTTGTAAGTCGCGGACTGCCACCCCGTCCGCGTTGATGGCAGTCACGATGTCAGTCCAGATCCGAGTCCGTCCTTCCTTGTCGGCGCGGGAACTTCCGAAGAGTGCATCATACTGCCCCAGGACTTGCTCCACCAGGACACCAACTTCGGTGGCACTGAAGCTGGTGCCCCTCTGCCTCTCTGGCCGGGGGTTGTCAGTGGTCACAGATGTTGTTTGCCCCGACATGACAACCCCAGAGGCAGGAGTGGGTGGGCAACTGGGTCCTGGGGCTGGGCTGTGGAGCGATGGAATCACAGTCGGGAGTCTTCGGTTCCAGCAGGGGTGGTCAGAGCAACAGCACCCCTGGCTGATGTGCAGGCAGCAAATGGCAGGGCACGTGGGCAGCAGGCAGTCAGGCAGCAGCAGATGGCAGGTGGGAGCGTGCTCGGGGCTCTGGGGGCAGTAGTTCGGCCTTCTGGGCAGGAGCGTGGTCTTCCGTGTGCTTACGCGTGGCCAGCTTGATATGGAGTGATTTGGCACGTGAAAAATCTGCACGTCAGCGTGTAATTCGAGGAAAGGCCCTTAGCGCGTAAGCGCGTCTGCACGCATACGCATTTTCATTGGACAGAAGGCCCCTCAAGCGCAAGCGCCCCTGTGACGCGTACAGACGTGCATGGGCATTTCAGCGCGCGTGAAAAACTGCACGTCCGCGTGTAATACGAGGAAAGGGCCCATGCGCGTAAGCGCGGGTGAAAAACTGCACGTCCGCATGTAATACGAGGAAAGGGCCCATGCGCATACGTGACGCGCGCGTTTCCCTCAGCACGGGCTAAAGGTGAGCGGGCCCAGCAGTTCGCTGTACGTGCCTTTCGTGGAGACCGACGTGTGTTGCTGCTTCCTGTTGTTTCGCGCACCATCACAACTTCACAGCTATCAAGGACGTATCTCTTCTTTTTGCGGGGGTATTGGCTACGCGTGTTTTTCTGCATCGCGCTAGTCAGACGGTGAGTCGCACATGCTCTTTTTCCCACTGCGGGTGCCCCTGTGTATCGCACCCATTTTCGATGTCATAGTAGCCTGCGTGTCCCACGCGTACGCGTTATTCGTGTTACTGGGTGCCACCGCGTACTGCGGGAGGTTGAATCCACGCACGTAGGCTGCAGGGTTGCGTGCACGGTTTTACTGCAGTTTTGGGGTGCCTGAGCGTTGCGTGACCCGTCACCACATCACCGGGGTCACATACAGCCTTGCAGGTGCAGGGGGGCTGTTAACATCTTGCTTCCCACCCCCTTCACCCCAATTGCCCAGGTCAATTGTGGTGTACACCTCCCATTGGCACCACTCCATCTGTGCCAGCACAACTACATCTGTGCCATGGTTGGGAGGCCACCAAAGGTGAGGGGCGCCTCAGCTGGGCGTACTCCTCGTGGCGGGCGTGGTCGGGGATGTGGCCGTGGTGACCAGGGAGTAGGGGGACTCCAGGGTGTCCAGGGCAGCCACAGAGGGGGAAGAGGCAGGGGTGCGCCACTTGAGCACAATGTTGTGCCATGTGTCGGTGCAGCCATGCCACCACCCCCTGTGGTTCCGGGGGATGCAGCTCCTGCATCTGGCACTGGCACCCATATGACCCAGCAGTCCGTTCCATCGACTGCCACGGGCCCAAGGGTAGTGGTAGCTGCAGGTGCAGCTGTGGACACCGCCACCCAGGCTCAGGGTCTGCCAGCGCAGGCTGCGTTGGCACTTGAAGAGCCCTTGGTAGATCTCCAACAGGCCAGGGGGGAAAACCATAGGGGCAGGCCGGGCTGCTCAGACCAAGACACGTGTCCCTGGGGCAGTCATGTCATCTGCTGCCCCGAACAGCCGGGTGTTGGCAAGTGCAGGGGCAGATGCACCCAACAGCACCCCGGTTGAGAGTCTGCCAACCAGGACCGTTGCGGTCAATGACCCTGCCACAGCTGATGTTGCTGCGCAGGGTCCATTAGTGGGCACCCAGCTGCCACTGACACAAGTCAGGCCTTTGGTCATCCCTCCACCCGCCACTCCCTTGGCTCAATCCACCGAACCCACTGGCCATACTGGTCAGGGCAGCATTAGCCAGCCAGGGTCTGCGCCACAGTCCAAGAGGAGGAAGGTTGCACCTGCAGCACAGGCTGGGACCCCACACACAGCCACGACCTCCTGCACGTTGAGGAAGAAGCCTTTCTGTAAGCAGGAACTGGACTTCCTCGTGGACTACGTGCGGGGCCAGAGCCGTGACATGCTAGTGGGTGCCAATAGTCAGACTACGGCTGCCCAACGTGACACCCACTGGAAGCATGTTGCGGAACAGGTCAGTTCATTCGGCCATGAAGTGCGCACGGCGCAGGAGTGCAAAAAGCGTTGGAATGACATCAAGCGCAGCACTAAGGCCAAGCGTGCCTCAAATTACAACTTGACTCTGGTGACTGGCGGTGGGCCTGCACCAGAGGAGGAAGAACTCACTCCGCATGAGGCTCTCTTTGCAGAGTTCATACCACCTGAATTGGTCGAAGGAGTGGGAGAGAAGCTGGACTTTGATGCCCAGTCCAGTGAGTGTTGATGCGTGTTTGTTGAGGACGTGTGTGTTTCACTTGTGGGATGTGTTGTGCATGATTGCTGCTACATGTGACGTGTACATTGTTCTGATGTGTAAGTAATGCAATGCTACCGTCATGCATGCCTCCTCTGCCTGCATGCGGGACTCCATGTAGGCATGCTCCCTTGCCCCTCCTCCGCCACTGTGCACCCCAGTTCGACCTTAGCACTGGTCTGCTTCAATCTTGCCAATGTGTACTTTCTTGTTCATGTGTCCTGTGTAGATGCTAACTGCCAGCGTAGAATCTGCCAGACATATGCCGTGTGGTACAGCTTTAGTACTTGATGCAGGGTATCTCACTTGTACTGTGCATTGGTCAGATGTCCCGCAGGGACATAAGTGCCCATTCATGTTCCATGTGCATTGCACGCATGCCCCCTGTTCAATGGCCAATGACTCTGTCCAACTCTTGTTGTGTCTTCTTCACACGTGGGCGGCCTCCGGAGTTTCCATCATGTGTCCTGCCCACTTTCCCAGCATCATTTGCAGTGTTGTAATTTGAATCACATTAAGCTGTTGATGCCAGTCAACACTGCCTGTCAATACACAGGTGTATGGTCAGCCTTTTAATACCATGCTCGGCATCCCTGCTTTGGTACTGGGGTGGAGGGGTGCTTGGCTTCTAGAGACATGGTACACATTGAATGCACAATGCACGTGATGTCTGAATTTGACATTGCACTGCCTTCACATTTCCTGGCACACACCATGTAGTGCTTGTACATGTAGGTAGTGAGTGACGTACACATTTTCTGCACTGCATAGACCCACTTCCATGGAAACTGCCACCTTTCAACAGGTCTGATCACAGAAGCTATTCGAAGTATACCCAGCATGCATGCCAGGTCATATGTTGTGTGCCACATGTCTGCCGGATGCCTTTGCTGTCGGTGTGTGTGTGTGTGTCGTGTGCTTCTGACATGTGTAGTGACCTTTTTCTCTCCATTTTTCAGGCGATGGCGCAAATGGAGGCAGAGGATGGTGTTGTCATGCCAGACACAGGGTTGGTAACACCACATCAACCCGGCACTAGTGGGGGTCGTGGGGTGGTAGGCCACGAAAACCCCCAAGTGCTGCAGTCCATCTTGTCTCTGGCTGCCTATGAGTCCAGCCTTGATGACGACTCTGACGTCCATGTTGAGTTGGATGAGCATCAAGTCCATGTGTCAGGGGTGAGTGATTCTGATGTGGACACTCCTCTGTCTGCGACACCTGCACTGAGGGATCAGACAGTCTTGGTTCCTCCGCCCGTGGTGGATCGGGACGCAGGGTCACCCTCCACACCAGTCACTGATGTGCCTGGGACATCACATCGACGGGGGCATGTAGTCGTGCAGCCGCAGGTGGTGCCAACACAGCGAGGACCCCCGGTCCTTGGGTCCCGCAGGGGTCAAGCCCGGCAACGCGGTGCAACCGCTGTATACTGAGTAGGAGCAAGACATGACTGCCAATTCCGAACAGCAGGGGGCAGCAATGGAGAACATCGCTGAGAGCATGGAGCGTGTGGCCCGATCTGTGCTCCCCACTGCTAGGCAGGTGCTTCTCCAGCAGCAGGCGGCACGGTCCACGGCCTGCTCGCTCAGGCTGGGCATGGCGGCCTCAGACAGGGCACGCCAGGCTGAAATGTCGTCTCTGCGTCAAGCAATTGCTGCTCACGCAGAGGCGCACATGGATGCCCTGAGGGAGGAGTATGCTTCCCTCAGATCCACTCTGGGTGTCCTTATGATGTCCCAGAGGCAGCAGGCAGAGGAGAGGTTTGCACAGCTTGAGCGTACCATCTCGGCTGAGCTACAGGCTTGCCGGGAGGTGCAGCGGTTGTCCAGCCAGGCCTTGCAGGAGAACTCCGTGTTACACGTGCTACCTTGCAAGAGGAAGCACGTGTATCACGGGAGGTTCTGCATGCAGACCTACGTCACATCGCCACACAGAACCAGGCTCACCCGTCCGGCAGACTTGCTGCCGACGAGGGGCAAGCTGCGGCTAGGCGTGGCCAGGCTACTGTGCCACGTCCTCCTTTCCAGGATGAGCCAGACTCGGACGACCATCTATCTCCCACATAGGTCGTGCTGTGCAGGCGTTGAGCCCATGGAGGATTTTTTTTTGGCTCAGCATCATCGCATGTGGATGTTGAGCAGCACCCTGTACCTCCCCCTCCTGGGTGCCTCCCCTCCCCCCCGGGTCGTATGTGGCCATTTTTCTTTTAGTTTAGTTAGTTAAGTTTCTGTTTGATAGTTAGTTTAAATAGGTAATGTAGGTTTTCCATAGTTAGTCTAATTAGTTAATAGTTGATTTAGTTTAAAATTGCTAGTCTATTGTGCTTTCATGTGACGGTGCGGTGCTTTGTGGCTTTTGAAGGCATCCACAGTCTGTTCCAGCTGGGCCCTTCATGGTTGTCTTGTGTATGTGTTTGCTGCTTGGGTTCCTTGACTCCCATATGCCACTCCTGCCACCCTTATCCATGGGCTCGCAAGGATGGTTCGGTGTTACAGCATTTTACACAAGGGCTTTGGACTGTCATATCTGTGGCATGTCTGGTGCTGTGTGACTTGTGTTGACACCCCTAGTGGGGATGATTTAGGTGTCATTGTCCACTGTTCAGCTTTTGCTAGATGGGGTGTGTCATGATTAATGTGGACATTGATTGCTATGCATTGTGTAGTATGTTTCATATCTTTCCTGTACATGTGCTTGTTGCAATTCATGCTGTAGATAGTGTTCCACACTTTGGAGGTGAAAGACGGACTGATGGTGTGATTTGTGATGTGACTCTCTGACATGGTCAAGTAATGAGATGCCTGATGAGACACACACAGATGACTTTGAAGCATTAATCATGTGTTTCATGCCCTTTCTGCAGGGGGATGAGCCTCCAGAGCACTTTTGCCAGCAGACATGGCCCATTGGACGACCGAATTCTGGACCCGTTTGTTGGTGCCCACATGCACATGTGTGCACAAGCAGAGGCACAGTGATTGCAGACCCACATCCTAGAACTGCTGACATGTTCCAAGGAACTCCAGGCAAGGTGAGCATCACAGAGGGGCCTCGACACAGCAAAGCTTGCACCAGGCGAGTTGCACATGCAGGCTTAGTCACAGTACTGAGGGTGAGCTTAGACGAATATTGGTGTTGAAGCACACAATGCAGCTCAGATGTGTTTGTGGACTGATGGCTGTTGATAGTAGGGTTGTCTGGGACACATGCAGGGGCAGTGGCACATACCCTCTGGTACACCAAGGTCCATTGAGAAACTTGTATCAACCATGTAGCCTTCCGAGACATGGAAAGGGGCAGCTCACAGGGACATACAGCAAGGGACATACTCGGGTGCAGTGCATGTCTTTTCCACGTACTTCATGATAAATGCACTGCCAACTTTGTTTCGGTCATGGTGGTACGCAACTTGCTCTGTAGTCATGGCTTGCTGTATGGGTCTGTCTGCTTACCCAGGGAACATTGCATGTTGTGTGAATTGTGACACATTGGTGTTCCATTTGCCACGCACCCACCAGTGGCTGCCTTACTGCATTGACTGTGTATGACCCGTCACAGGGGTGAGGTTATATATGGGTACGAAGCATCAACCACAGATTGTCTGTTTGTAGAGTAGTTTGTTGCTATGGGGCATGTTTGGTGTTGTGTTTTTGTGTAATTGGCACGTACAGGTTGTTGACTGTGGCTCTCTTTGCAGCATTGCAGTGCTCCTGTAACCGGACCTGAGAGTGCGCAGGCAGGAGGCCAGTACTCAAAACCAGAGCTAAGTGTCTTGTTGTTTTTTCTTACAAACTGCTCTGCATAGGCTTGCTGGGGAGTGTACTGATGCATGGATGTATGTGTGGTTCAATTTGGTATGTTTTTTTCTCCCTAATCACCCGTGATCCTATGCAATTTTGAAACCTGTACCCTCTACACGGTGTTCCTGCTTTCCGTGCCTATCCAAGCAACGTTCCCTGACCCTCTTTCCCCACTGGGGTTGCGGATGCCTGTGTAAGCCCCGAACTTGCAGGCGCCAAAACCCTAGAGGGGGTGGTTGGTTCATAACACTCCTGAGCCTGGACTACAGAAGGCCATGACAATGATGTCCAAATTTGTTTGGATTGTGTATGTGTTCATGCAGGTTGTACATTTTCGTGCATTCCCTAGTTTCATGTGTCATTCCTCCTCCCCTCTCCTGCCACTCATTCCAGTCATCCAGTGGGTCAACACCTGTCCCGACTGCATATCCCTGAACCTCATTCCCCACCAGGGTCTCAGGGGCCTGTGTGAGTTTGACCTTGCAGGCACCCAGGACATGGTGGGGGTGGTTGTTTCGTGACACTCCCGCGCCTGTACAGGGGACCTGTGACAGTACACATCCATTCATGGTGCATCATCCTATGTCATGTACCACACATGTCTCACATCCTGTCGTGACATTGTTTTGCTGTGCTACCTTGGTTGTTGCATCATTGTGGTAGTACTTGGCCTTTGTGAGGTACTGCTACGTCAAGTCATCTACTGGAGGGTGTTCGGGTTCGTTTTTATGCCTTGGATTTTGTGATTTTGGAAAGGAGTGTGGATTCTGAGGGTTCAGGCATCTTTTTACACACAAGGTGGGAGATGGTGACGAAGGGTAAAGGTGATCCTGTGGCCAGGTGGAATTGAGGTGTGGAGGCTCCATGACCCAGGTGCAGTTGTTCAGTGGGTCATGGTCATTTGTGAGGGAGGGGTGGGGTTGTTGATAGTTGCCTTGCCCTGCAGTGAGATGGGAACTCTGACATAGTAATGGTGGTATCCTATATACATGTTGTGTTCTGCTGATCAATGCCTGTTCATGTGTTGTGTTGTGTTTTCCTTTCAGGTGCGAGGGGATAGTTGTGGTTTGACATGCTGGGGTGTACACATGGTGGATGTTCACATGTGATGTGTAGGGAACACTGATGGTCACTTGAGTGCACATGCATATGTGGAGTGCATGTCCTTGCAGAACCACACACTTGCACTCTGATGCACTACATGTACTCCCACCCTTGCATATCCACGTGTACACTGTTTGCCTTCTGGTGCCCACTGTGTCCCGGCAGCACATGTTCTGTGACCGATCATGGATCCAGTACATGCCTAATTTGATGTTTGACGTGGTCTGTCACTTAGATGTGATGCTCAGGGTGTGCATCACACACAATGGCTGTTCACTGTGCTGTGCGCTGAGCAGTGTGATGCAGGAGTAGGACACTGCACACATGAGCTGCAGTGTTGATTTTGCAATGCATAATGTGCATGTAGACAGGCATTCATTGTGATGTTACGTCTACGACTGTTGTAATGCATTTGGAAATGACTTATTTTGGGTGGGAGATTTTGTTGGTCTGTCATTTCATCTGATTCCGGGTCAGGCAGCAGTGTCCGATGCTACTGTGCATTTAGGACATGGCAATGTGTACCTTATCGTTACTGCATTGGTGTATGGGTATTGCGTGCCAGGTCATGTTGATGTTTGGGAGGGTTTGAGTGACATGACAGTGATGGCCATGGCCTGTTTTGCAGGTGTGTGTGATGCACACCTTGCATGTCCGGGTCATCCGCTTCTCAGAGCAACTAGCTGGGGGTAGATTTCTCTCCGCAGCAGGGCCCTCCCCCTGGAACAGACTTCCGGCCTGACTTGAACTTGAGGGGAATCATCTCCAGTTCTGGAAGCACCTCAAGACCTTCCTCTTTGCTTCTGCTTACTGTCTGCCTCTCCCTTGCAGAATTCTCCACTGGAACTGCACAGGAGCTGCAACTGGGCCACTCTCACCGACCTCGGTCCCTGGCCCAGCCACTCTCCACTTGCACTGCCTCCCTGGCAACCCCTGCACTGCAGTACTGTCTCTCTATCCCTACAGCCCTCCCTTCCCAGCACTTGTCTGCACTTACCTTTGTAGTTGCCATCAGGCGACCTATGTATTATTTTTTTGGGCTACTTCCCCTGTACTGGACTCCATCCCCCCCCCCCCACCCTTCCCCTTGCACTTTTCCCATTCCCCCTACCCCTGCACTTGCACGATCTCAATGACACCTGGCCTAGTAGTACCGTTCTCTGTGTTCCCTTGTTCCCCCCCTCCCTGCCTCATTGCGCCTTGGAATACTTGTGTATGGCCCATATCATGTCATATGTCTCATGTCATATGTCTTTTGGTCACACAGGATAGCTTGTGTTTAAGTAGCTAGGGATGCAGACGATGTGGCACTTCCATGGCAACTTTCTCAGGGTGGTAGGGTTGTGACAGTTAACTGTCTCTTTGTCATTATCGATTGCCACCTGGTGTGTGCACTCCGCAGGGGTGGGAGTTTATGTGAAAAATGTGGCCACAAGCTGGGTCCGGGCTTCCTCGCCACGTGCCCTGTCCCCTCCCATGGGCAGCGCCTGTGGTTGGGGATGTGGGGAAACCACCATGTCCACCGGGATGCCCTGCCGTGTTGCAACATTGTGCAGGACACATGCTGCCACAATGATCCTGCACACTACTGGTGGTGCATAGAGTAGTTGCCTACCAGAGCGGTCAAGGGAGCGGAAACGTGACTTGAGCACTCCGAATGTGTGCTCCACTATGCCCCTGGTTGCAATATGGGCGGCGTTGTAGCTTACCTGGGGTGGTGTGGTGGGGTTCCGGATTGGCGTCATCATGTGGTTGCTCAGAGGGTAGGCACTGTCCCCTGGGGAGGTGATAATAGTTGAGATTATTAGGGTTTGGATATTTGTCTGTGTGTGACTTGCATGCATGTGCAAGGGCATTTGTACTGACCTAGGAGCCATGTGTCGCCATGCTGCCCATCTTCCAGGGCGGACATTCTGTATATGAAACTGTCATGGGTGGAGCCAGGTAGTTTGCATAGACAGAGGTGATGATTCCCTTTGCATCACATACCACCTGTACATTGATGGAATGCCAGTGCTTGCGGTTTCGGTAGATGTGCTCAATGGCCCTAGGTGGACGTAGGGCCACATGGGTGCAATCTATGGCACCAAGCACTTTGGGGAAGTGTGCCACCCTGAAAAAATCCAGGACAACGACCTGCCTTTCTGCGGGTGTTCTGGGCATGTATATGTGCCTGCGGACTGAGGGGCGCGTTGTCATGATTGCCAGTACCTGGTGTAGGCAGCGTGACTGCGTGGCCTGTGAGGACCCCCCCCCACTATGGCAGTGGTCCGCTGAAATGACCCAGTGGCCAAAAAATGCAGGACATTGAGCAGCTTCTCCAAGGGGCTCAATGCTTGGGAGCAAAGGGTGGGGGATTTGAGGTCATCTTCCCACTCCCTGACCAGGTCTAGGATGATATGGGGTGGAAACCTATACCTGCCATAGACCTGGTCGTCAGGCATCCCAAAAAGGCTTGTCCGTGGTGCGAAAATGCGTTCCCTGGCTATTCTCCTCCTCCTGCGGTGTCCCACGATCAGTGCAGCGACAAATGGGGCATTCATCGTAGCTGTATATACGCGTTTGTTGTTTGCGCGCACTTTTATGCTGTACGCGGGGACGCTTCCGCCTGCCTTCGTGTGGCAGACGCGTTGATGCCTGTGCACGTCTTTTGCCGTGCGCGGGTTTCCCGTATTCGGATACGGTCCGAGTGTCATCGCCTGTGATCGGAGGGGAGTGAGCGTACACGCAACTGGCCTGGGTACGTGTGTTTCGGGGTGCGTGGGAAGTTCCACACGCGATTAGCCTGGGTACGGAAAACCACGCTCCTGCCCAGAAGGCCGAACTACTGCCCCCCAGAGCCCCGAGCACGCTCCCACCTGCCACCTGCTGCTGCCTGACTGCCTGCTGCCCACGTGCCCTGCCATTTGCTGCCTGCACATCAGCCAGGGGTGCTGTTGCTGTGACCACCCCTGCTGGAACCGAAGACTCCCGACTGGGATTCCATCGCTCCACAGCACAGCCCCAGGACCCAGTTGCCCACCCACTCCTGCCTCTGGGGTTGTCATGTCGGGGCAAACAACATCTGTGACCACTGACAACCCCCGGCCAGAGAGGCAGAGGGGCACCAGCTTCAGTGCCACCGAAGTTGGTGTCCTGGTGGAGCAAGTCCTGGGGCAGTATGATGCCCTCTTCGGAAGTTCCCGCGCCGACAAGGAAGGACAGACTCGGATCTGGACTGACATCGTGACTGCCATCAACGCGGAGGGGGTGGCAGTCCGTGACTTACAACATGTCAAGAAGCGCTGGGAGGACTTCAGGTCCAGGACCCTGAACAAGGCCTGGCGCCTCTTGAAGGCAGCGGATGCCAAGGGGCGCCGGGGCCACTTGTCGGAAGAACAGATGAGGGTCCTGGAACGCATATCCCCAGCCTCCACGTCCAGGTCCTTGAGAAGCAGACCCATCTGGAGTCGAGCGGTGAGTGTACATGCATCCTGATTGTGAGCAGTGCGTGTGGTGATTATTCAGTAGTGTGCAGGTTGCACATCTGTTTGTATGGGGTCGAGTATGCGTGGGGGTGTACAGGGCCGTGGGGCTGACACATGCGAGGGCTGTATTGTGCGAGACATGGATGGTGCTTGTGTGTGTAGGCTTGCATGCCAAATGCAGTTGTGTGGGCACACATGTTTGGATGAATGTGTATGTAAGTAGACATGCCCGTGATGTCACGCATGTATGTTGTTTTCGGCTGCATGTATCAGCACTGTGTACATGTGCGTGTATTTGACAAGAGTGCAACAGTGATGCAACATGGATGCATGCGACAGCGGTATGTGGAAGCCTGATTGGCAGATGTGACATGGATGCCCGTCTGAACAGTGCGACACTTGGCAGAGGTGTACACATGCATGCAAGTGTGGTGGTGTGTGTACATGTGTGGTGCACTTCCTGTGTTGCATGTGATGTCTGGCTCACCTTTGGCTGCTCATGCTGTTGTATGTGTATGGATGGTGGTGGCAGTTGCGATATGGCTGTGGTATGGCTCATGTGTGCGAGTTGTAATGACGTGTGTTGGGGATTGAGTTGACATGTCTGAGGTTTGCCAATGCCACTCATGTACAACTGTCATGTGTGTATGTGTCCATTGTACAGTGCCCTGATGCCTGTGTTTTGTTTCTCCTTGTCTGCAGCGTCAACTGATGAAGAGGGCGGAGAAGGTGCCGGGGAGCACAGCGGCGGGGATCCCACCGCCAGCCGGAGACGCAAGGCCCGGCTCCCCTCCCATGTTGTCATCTCGTCGGGGAGTGAGGAGTCCGGTGCCGCGTCCCAGGCCGCAGCTGCCGGGGGGAAGTCCAAGAGGCGGAGGTTGGAGTTGGACTCCTCGGCAGCAGAAGGGGCAGCTGGGACCCCACAGGGCCCAACAGGGGAAGATGGCACGGAGTCATCCAGGTTGGTGGGGGGTTTGGTGGAGGAGGAGGCCGTGCAAGCACCAGAGACTGGGTCTGGAGGTGGGGATCCCACTGGTGCTAGTGGTGCAGTGCAGGACCAGGAGGCAGCACAGGCCGCCACGGAGGTGCCTGTGTGCAATCCTGTCCCTGATCCTGTCCCTGAATCATCTTGCACCAGCAGGGATGCCTACGTCCAGACCCGTTTTCAGGAAGGGGATGAGCTCACGTCAACTGGCCTTCCTCTGCCTGCGGACGTGGCTATCCAGGACGGGTTGAGCCTGTCCTGGCTGGTGTGGCGTCGCGTCAACGGGCCATGCGAGGTGACCTGCAGTCTTTTCATGAAGAGACTGCACGTCAGCCTGCTGGGACAGGTCACCCAGGCCGGATTCCTCCGTCTGATGGGGCTTGCTCCGACCCCCTCCTCAACTGGACCCCCTACGCGCCAGTCGTCCTCTGTGCCATCTTCCCACCCATCAGTCACCTGGGTGCCCTGTGGAGCTGCCTCTGACGGTGCGGCCAGGCTGGTGGAGGAGGCATCCCTGCCACAGTCGGGAGTCGGACGTCCAGCAGGGGTGGCCACATCTACGACTGCACCCCAGCCGGCGGAGGATGTGCAGGCAGCAGGAGGCAGTGCACGGGCAGAGGCACAGCAGCAGCAGCAACGTGGTGGGAGCCATGAAGGCTCGGGGCCTTCAACATCGGAGGGGCATGCATCGGCCGGAGGGCAGGAGGACCCAGGACAGAGAGTGACTTCTGTGTGGCAGCGGTTGGGCCACGCCATAGATGCGGAGCGGCAGCGGGCAGAAGAGGCACGGCTCACAATGGTCAGGGCGGAGAACTCCATGCGGAGGGCCCTGAGGCGGGCCGAGTGCCTCGAGGCAATCCGCAGGGGTTTGGAGGTGGAGAAGTCGACGGCCCTGCGGACCCTCGGGGCCATGGAGGAGGACCGCCTCCGGGACATTGAGGAGGAGTTAGATGATGACCTGGCCCGGGACATCCACAAGTGAGCCGTGAAACTAGCCCGCTGCCCTTGTAAATAGTTATGTAGGTAGTGTTAGGTTTCATTTTGGTTTTGATTTTATTTGGACCTTTCGGACATTGGCCACATTTTTGTATATAGTTTATTTTATTAGTTAGTGTAGTTAGATAGGTTTCCTTTATTTTGTTGGGATAATGGACCCTGGCTTGTTCCCATGTACATAGTTCGCAGTTGGATTGTATTTTTTTTTCACTTTTTAACCATGGAGCAATGGCTTTCTTTTTTATTTCCCATTGGATTTTGTTTTGTGAACATTGACTTTGGACAACATTACTTTGGAATTTTATTTTTGGTTTTGCTTTTTTTAACGGACATGCTTCTTTTCATTTTTGTACATTCACATTTCTGTTTCTTCATTTTTTATTCTACTTATGTTTCCTTTAATACATTTTTTTTTTGGTGAACTTCAATGTGTGGTATCTCATTGGTTTCATGCATTTCATGATATGTGTTTTGAGATTCACCGACACCCATTGGGTGTATGTGAGGGAAATGTGTTTGTTTCGGAACTTGCAATTGGTGTTCTGTCATGTAATTGCCAATTATGAGTGGGTAGATGCAATACTCGGGTGGGTGTTTTGCATTTGGAGGCTGACCATAGGGACCAGGGATCTAGATTGTGATGACATGTTGGCTGGGGAACATGAGTTGCACATGGGTGGGGGCCTGCTGGCAGGTGCCCCACAGTGCTGGGGGGTGGGGGTGGTGTGAGACATGGGTGGGAGCCTGGTGGAGGCTGGCCCTGCACTGCTGGGGGGTGGGGGTGGTGGGAGACATGGGTGGGGGCCTGGTGGTGGGTGCCCCTGGTGGCTGGGGGTGGTGGGAGACATGGGTGGGGGCCTGGTGGAGGCTGCCCCTGGTGACTGGGGGGTGGGGGTGGTGGGAGACATGGGTGGGGGCCTGGTGGAGGCTGCCCCTGGTGACTGGGGGGTGGGGGTGGTGGGAGACATGGGTAGGGGCCTGGTGGAGGCTGCCCCTGCACTGCTGGAGGGTGGGGGTGGTGGGAGACATGGGTGGGGGCCTGGTGGTGGGTGCCCCTGGTGGCTGGGGGGTGGTAGACATGGGTGGGGGCCTGGTGGAGGCTGCCCCTGCACTGGTGGGGGTGGTGGGAGACATGGGTGGGGGCCTGGTGGTGGGTGCCCCTGGTGGCTGGGGGGTGGGGGTGGTGGGAGACATGGGTGGGGGCCTGGTGGAGGCTGCCCCTGCACTGCTGGGGGGTGGGAGACATGGGTGGGGGCCTGGTGGTGGGTGCCGCTGGGGGTGGGGGTGGTGGGAGACATGGGTGGGGGCCTGGTAGAGGCTGCTCCTGCACTGCTGGGGGTGGGGGTGGTGGGAGACATGGGTGGGGGCCTGGTGGAGGCTGCCCCTGGTGGCTGGGGTGATGGGAGACATGGGCAGGTGCCCCACAGTGCTGGGGGGTGGGGGTGGTGGGAGACATGGGTGGGGGCCTGGTGGAGGCTGCCCCTGGTGACTGGGGGGTGGGGGTGGTGGGAGACATGGGTGGGGGCCTGGTGGAGGCTGCCCCTGCACTGCTGGGGGGTGGGGGTGGTGGGAGACATGGGTGGGGGCCTGGTGGTGGGTGCCCCTGGTGCTGGGGGGTGGGGGAGACATGGGTGGGGGCCTGGTGGAGGCTGCCCCTGGTGGCTGGGGGGTGGGGGTGGTGGGAGACATGGGTGGGGGCCTGCTGGCAGGTGTCCCACAGTGCTGGGAGGTGGGGGTGGTGAGACATGGGTGGGGGCCTGGTGGAGGCTGCCCCTGCACTGCTGGGTGGTGGGGGTGGTGGGAGACATGGGTGGGGGCCTGGTAGAGGCTGCTCCTGCACTGCTGTGGGTGGGGGTGGTGGGAGACATGGGTGGGGGCCTGGTGGAGGCTGCCCCTGGTGGCTGGGGGGTGGGGGTGGTGGGAGACATGGGTGGGGGCCTGGTGGAGGCTGCCCCTGGTGGCTGGGGGTGGTGGGAGACATGGGTGGGGGCCTGGTGGTGGGTGCCCCTGGGGGGTGGAGGTGGTGGGAGACATGGGTGGGGGCCTGGTGGAGGCTGCCCCTGGTGGCTGGGGTGTGGGGGTGGTGGGAGACATGGGTGGGGGCCTGGTGGAGGCTGCCCCTGTGGCTGGGGGGTGGGGGTGGTGGGAGACATGGGTGGGGGCCTGGCGGAGGCTGCCCCTGATGGCTGGGGGGTAGGGGTGGTGGGGAACATGAGTTGGACATGGGTGGGGGCCTGCTGGCAGGTGCCCCACAGTGCTGGGGGGTGGGGGTGGTGGGAGACATGGGTGGGGGCCTGGTGGAGGCTGCCCCTGGTGACTGGGGGGTGGGGGTGGTATGAGACATGGGTGGGGGCCTGGTGGGGGCTGCCCCTGCACTGCTCGGGGGTGGGGGTGGTGGGAGACATGGGTGGGGGCCTGGTGGTGGGTGCCCCTGGTGGCTGGGGGGTGTGGGAGACATGGGTGGGGGCCTGGTGGAGGCTGCCCCTGGGGGGTGGGGGTGGTGGGAGACATGGGTGGGGGCCTGGTGGAGGCTGCCCCTGCACTGCTGGGGGGTGGGGGTGGTGGGAGACATGGGTGGGGGCCTGGTGGAGGCTGTCCCTGGTGACTGAGGGGTGGGGGTGGTGGGAGACATGGGTGGGGGCCTGGTGGAGGCTGCCCCTGCACTGCTGGGGGGTGGGGGTGGTGGGAGACATGGGTGGGGGCCTGGTGGAGGGTGCCCCTGGTGGCTGGGGGTGCAGGGGGACATGCGTTGGTGGGCAGTAGTGCAAGTTGACATGTGGGTTGGCTGGTGGGCATGGCCATGGTGGATGGGGTGCCTGCATGACATGTGCTGGGTAGGCCCCTGTGGTGTGAACCACCTGCAGGGGCCGTGGAGGGAGTAGAGGGAACACCTGGGAGGACCCACACGTGCAATTCACGTGTGCTGCTCCCCGCGCACCCCTGTAATACACGTACCCTGATGATATCGCGTGTGGAACTTCCCGCGCACCTCTGTAATACACGTACCCTGATGGAATTGCGTGTGGAACTTCCCGCGCACCCCTGGAATACACGTACCCTGCTGATGTTGCGTGGGATACTTCCCCCGCACCCCGAAATACACGTACCCTGATATCGCGTGTGTGACTTCCCGCGCACCCCAGAAATACACGTACCCTGCTCAATCGCGTGTTTAACTTCCCGCGCACCCCCGAAATACACGTACCCCGCTCAATCGCGTGTGTAACTTCCCGCGCACCCCCAAAATACACGTACCCCGCTCAATCGCGTGTGTAACTTCCCGCGCACCCCCGAAATACACGTACCTCGCTCAATCGCGTGTGTAACTTCCCGCGCACCTCCGAAATACACGTACCCCGCTCAATCGCGTATTTAACTTCCCGCGCACCCCCGCAATACACGTGCCCCGCCCGCACAGGCCCAATTGCTGTATGTTGCCACTTTTGTGATGCGCTGGGACTCTACCGCCTGCCTTCGTGTGGCGGATGCGTTTCAGCTTGTGCGTGTCTTTGGCTGTGCGTGGCTTTGCCCTATTCGATTCCATGAATACGTGTTGTTCGAGTGCGTGTGGGCGTTCCGTCTGCTTCCCTGCAGTACATCCCCAGTTACGCCCTTATTTTCGCACGTTGTTCCCCATTCCGCGCGTTACGCCCCGTGTCCCGCCCACTTTCTGGTGTATGCGCCGAGGTTGTGCGCTTTCACTGTGCGCGTCGCGCACGCCTTTCGGGATGTTGCAGTGACTTGTGCGCCATGCACGGGTTTGGCACACATCCCGAGGTGAACACGCGCAGGGACTTCCATGAATCGCACGCGTGCGCCTGTTTTTTTCCGCTTGCGCCTGCTTGCGCGAAGATTTTCGGCGCACGTTTGTTCCATGAATCGGCCTCTAAATATATATCACTGTTCACCCAGAATGCACTAAAATTACATTTTCTAAAAATATATCGAGTTGAACAACATGGCCGTCATCAGAAAAGGTTACCAGCTTTTAAACTAACCATATGAACCCTCGTTGCTTGAATGGCTCCCAGTTAAGCATACATTGAGGTCCAATAATTCTGTCCGTCTAGCGGTCCCAAAGCCCAAACTTTCACTTGTACTGGAATGGTGCTTCCCTAGGACAGCTCCTCGCTTCTGGAATTCATTACCTCCTGATTTAAGGTCCCTTCAAACGCAGACTCAACACTCTCCTATTCAAATGAACTGATCTCTTATCCATCTTATCCTGAAATCTGACTCTTGGCGATATCCCATTTAGTCGTTTTCTGTAGTCTGTGTTGTCTGTGCTTCCACGCCATAGGTCTGTGTTCCAGCGTGTTACCAATAAAATAAATAAAGAAAGGAAAAAAAAAAAAGAAGCGGGGCACGGTTACTGCCCACTTTTATTTGATGGGACCAATAAGAAAAAGATAACAAATGCAGGCAATCTCCTTTAAACAATCAGAAGCCCCCACTGTCATTTCAGAAAAAAACAGTAAGCCTTCAGTTAATGTTTGCAGTGGGGATAATTAGTACCTTCCATCAGAACTGAACATGAATGAGAGTCGTTTATGATCATAGGGAAGATTCACGTAAGTAACATTTCACATTTTTACACATGAATATTAAATATATGAACAGAAGAGCAGGCTACACAAATGAAAGGAGGGATAGAGGGGCTGGCAGATTTAGAACATTTACTACATATACTACTAGTGCTACAAATCTCAACAATAGCAACTCTCCTCAAGAGAGCAGCTGTAGCCGATTTACATCTTGTGGGCTGCTTTTCATCTACCTGGAATGGACTTCCCAACTATCTGGGTGCAGTGAATAATGCACAATATCAACCACTTTAGTGCAGGGAAGCTGTTCCTGAAAGTTATAATTCAGACAGATAAGCATCAATGGTAGAGGACACAGCTCAAATCAATATATACAATATCTACAATAGGTACAGCAGTAGTGACATTTACAAATCCAATCCCTATCTTACAATAACAAGCCTCTATTTTTAGTAATGATTGAAAATAACTAACATCGAACAGTACATCACTGACAAACATACATAGAACAGGTAATTCTGGTAGCTTTCTCTATTATACTTCGCCTATCATATGCTTTGTAAGTTTATATTAGCTATACAACTCATTAAACAATCCCCAAACTTCAAAGTTACGTTCCTCCCGTTTCCGCTTCCAAAAGATATTTTGTCATAATCAGACAGTGTGCACATCTAGCAACCAATCCTAAACATTTTATTTTTCTTGACTTCCACACCTTTAATATCTTTTTTGCTGCTGCTACCAGAACTCTATTCATCCATTCATTGTTCTTCTGGGCCATTCCACCTCTCCCTTTACTCGATAACAAAATTGTTGAGTAAGATGTTCTTGGAATTGTATTCCCCAGCACAAGAACTAGTCTGCTTAAAACGTCACTCCAGAAGTCATTCACTTTAGGGCATGCCCATAACGTATGTAGTAAGGTACCCCCACTATGACCACAGCCCCAACAAGCGTCATTGTCGGACAGTCCTGCCTTAGCCAGCTGCACAGGGGTCCAGTATAATCGGCAGGTATTTGCCATACATACTGCAGGCCCAGGTCCATCTCTGACTGCGTGCCTATGCGTAGTAGTTTGTCCCACTCCTCTTTGGAGATGCCCATACCTAGCTCTTCCACCCAGGCTTGACGCAGTTTCTCCCATCCCTTCGCATGTGAGCCGTCTACCGGCATCAATTTCAATTTCATATAGGTCGACACTGCACATGGAGAGGAACGAATGATGTTCCAAAACTTAGGTCTCTCTTGCAGGGGGCAACTCACCATTCCCTGTCATTCGGTTAGTTGGCCTTTTAGATCCAAGTAGCGTTTCTGCTCTCTGCCCCCTAGCCCAATAGTTTCCCTGAGCTGTTCAAACAGAGCCATTTGACCATCCAGCCACACATCTCGTATTCTAAGAAGACCTCCTTTTACCCAGCTCTTCCAACACAAAGTCTTGTTTGTAATCTGCAGACGCGAACTGTGCCATTGAGATGCATCATAGTGTTCCAGAGGATTTCACCCCTAGCAGTCATGAATTCTTGTAGGGTCTCTCTAGTGAGGTCCATGGTTAGCAATATGTTGACGGAAATAGGCCTCTTACACATAGTGTACATGTCTTGTAAGGCATACAGTGAGAATTTCTCACTCCCAATAATTTGCCAAAAGGGCATTTCACTGTCCGTACTGACAAAGTAAAGTGTGGATTTGTTCAGAACAAATCCTCTACAATAGATTGGGATATCCAAAACCCCCCTCCTGTACAGATCGCATTAAAATGTGTTTTGGGATCTTGGGTCTATTACCTCCCCCCGACCCCCCCAAGAAATATTTGGAAAATCTTATCAATACGGGCAATGATTTTTTTTCATACATTTTAAAGGAATGGTTTGGACATTGTAGAGTACCTTTGGCAAAAGTACAATTTTAATGGCATTGACCCGTGTCCAAAGCCGCAGCACTAATTGGCTCCATTTCAGTATATACCTCCGTATTACCTCAATATTTGATACGTTAAATTCCACCATCTTTCTTAGGTCATGGACCAAGTAGACTCCCAAATACTTTATTGTTCCGACATTCCACTGGCAGTTCCATGAATCAAAACCCTCCCTTGATTGTGTGGTATCTAGAGGAAAAACCATTGTCTTGTCCCAGTTGATGTTATGACCAGACAAGAGCCCCATTTCCTCAAACATGCATTTTAGTTTATCGTCCCCTTCCCTAGGGTTGGTCAATATGACTCATGCCATCTGCGTAGCACAGTACTTTAATCTCGCTGTCCCCAAATGTAAGTCCCAGAAGAAACTGCTCTTGCCTTATGTACGCCATCAGTGATTCTAGCGCCAAATTGAAAATATACAGCGATAATGGACAGCCCTGTCTATTGCCTCTTGTCAAAAAGAAAGAAGACAGAACACCATTAACCCATATTCGAGCACTAATGGATGAGTTCAGTGTTTTATAGTTCTCAAAAAGGCCTCCGCGAATCCCATCTTTGAGTGTGCCGGTCAAGAAAGCCCAATTGACCCGGTCAAAAGCCTTCTCTGCGTCCATGAAGACTAGAAGTTCATTCTTAACTATCTCTCTAGGGAGGCCCATTATATCTATAATCGTCCTAATATGGTCATATCCATATCTTCCATGGATAAACCCTGCTTGGGACCGACTTATGTCCTCTGATACATTTATCCAACCGATTGGTCATTCTGAATATTTTGAGGTCAACATTTAACAACGAAATTGCCTATAATTCTCACATCGTTTGGGATCTCTACCTGGCTTCGGGGTCAATACAATGCATGCCTCCTTCATAGTCAGGCACATCGTCCACTCGGTCATAAAATTATTGTATAGATTACATAAAATTGGAGTTCGCTCAGGACCCAGCGCTCGGTAGAACTCGACTGGTAATACGTCAAGGCCTGGTGACTTGCCTAAGTTAAGTTGGCTAATAGCAGTCAATACTTCCTCTTGCCCAATTGGTCGGTCAATAGCTGTGGCTTGGTCTACAGACAGCGTTGGCAAGGTAATTTTATAAAAGAAACCATTCAATCCCTCAGGTGTGGAGAACTGGTCGTCCTTGTACAGTGATGCATAAAACTTCCTAAAAACACATGTCCTCTCTTTAAACTTTATATTCTCCCCACCCTCGCCCTCCACTGTCTGAACAAAGGAATTGTCAATCAGGCCGAGCGATCTGTTGGCAAGCAGCCTACCACTTATCACCCTGCTCCCAGTATTTCTGTCTCAAAGAATGTGCCCTTCTCATACTGTGCATCCATTTCCCGTTTGAGATGCTCTCGCATCCTATCAATTTCTGCTTTAGCCTGACCACTTCTTGTCATGACATATATCCAGTCTATTCTCCAGTTTTTTAATTCAGTCATACCACCTTTCTTTGCTCGGGCCGTGATCTTACTCAATTCACCCCCCCCCCCCCCCCCCCCCCAATTGTTGCCTTGAAGCTACCCAAAACCATCAGGTCAGATGTAGATCCTGGCTTTATTTTAAAAAAGTTTGTAATGAAGGCCCTTAGGAACTCGAGCACTCCTTGCTCATGCAATTTGAATGTTTTTAAACGCCACTTGGGTACCGTGGGTCGCTCCAATCCTAACCCTAGTCTCATCGCGTTTTCCAACAATTCTATCAGAGACCAAGAAATAATCAATGCTTGAGTATGAATCATGGACCTGCGGGAAGGACTACTCCCTCTCACCGGGCTGCATGCACCTCCATATGTTAACCAAATCCAGACCATGCAAGAATTCATTAAAAGCTCTGCTCGCATTCTCTGCAGTGCATCTACGATGCGCGGAATGGTCCAGCTTACCATCAAAGACGCAGTTGAAATCTTCCCCCAAAATAGTATACTGCCCATTCATTTCCCGTAGTAGCAACAAAACATTTGTAAAGAAACCATACCCTCCTGTGCATGGCCCGTAGATTGATCCTATTGTGATCACTCTACCATCATACATTGCGTCCATCAGAATCACTCTCCCATCATCATCCATTACTACTTTCTCTACACACAAGTTCAGTCCCCTACGCAAAAGTAGGCCTACCCCTCTTGATATGGAGACGTAGCAGTTTAACAATACCTTACTAAAGAGGGTGCTATTCATAAGACTTTCGGATTCCTCCATTCGGTGGGTCTCCTGTAGAAGGGCAATATCCGTTTTCCCTCTCTAATCTCGTTAGAACTTCCCTCCTCTTTCTAGGATTGTTCAGGCCCTTGACATTCTAGGAACAGATCACCAACTCACTCATCCGGTAGCCATTTCCCACAATATTTCTGATTACCCATATTTGCTTCCAACACTATAAATTGCACAGCTGGGATTAGATATTCGTTAGGTGTATTAGCATTGTACATCATAAAGTAACAAACTCAGAAGCATCTACTCGCAGATGCGGTGCAAACATGCCACGATATCCAACTAGCAAAACATTCTCGATATACAGAGGACCATAGATCATTTAGGCGTTCACAAGACAACAAACACACAAACCACTAAAACACATAAAAATATATGTGCATCACAACACCCTGCACCCTCGCAAAGTGATAGGGAGTCACAATATATACAAGTACACAAACTGAAATTGATCCAAAGGCTGCGCCTTGTTCGCTGTTCATAATGTTTAACAATTTCTATCCCCACTCTACCGCCATTAGCTCCTGCCAGCTTCTGCGAATTATTAAATTCATTAGCATTCTCAACTTCAGCGTACTAAACCAATTACCTGCTGGTTACCTTTACATGCATCATAGAGTGGCATCTATCACTATTATCTACATCAATTTACCATCCATTGATCGTTACACAAGTCATCATAGGAACCATGTGTTGGTTGTACTGACCCCTTGGCCCATCAGCTAGGTCCCTTTAATAGTCAGATGACCATCCAGCAGATCATTTGGAGTTCATAAATTACTTGTACAGTTGAGTACAGTCAGTTTGGGAAAACAATGAGCAATTGAAGTGTTAGCTTCTAAATAGAACATATTTTGACTATCATGAAAAAAATGAACCACAACACCCCATTTTGTTGTAGCAATATCATAGCATGCCCCAGACTGCATGCGGGCATCCGATGGGAAATAATATACATACACACTTTCTCATGAAGGTACTGACATATGAGGAACTAGACACTATCAAGATCCATCAGCAAAACCAGGTATAATTGGGCCACAGTTGAAGAATTGGGTTGTTCCCGTCATGCATTAAAATGCCTTAACAAAGCTGCCGTGCAGTACCTTGGCAAGACGCCTAAAAGCTATGTGCAGCTCAATGGTCATGTATGGTCTTGCTTCTATGCTCCCATGAGAAATGAGACTGATTATTAACAGTGCATAACACTCCATAAATGATTGAAGCCCCCTGCCCCCCATTGGTTGGCCCTTAGTTTTCAATGGCAAAGCAATGAAGAAAGTAAGGAATCTCCGTTCACCACATGCAGGTTAATTTGGTAAGCAATAAGCTTCCCAAATAAGCCCCTTATCAAGAGCATTTTCAGTACTGGCACGTTAGTCCTGATTCAGCTGAACATGCACATGAGGTTCCGAGGGAACATCAGAAGGCAAATGATAGTACTCAAATCCGAAAAGGCATGAGATCACTCACATCCAATAACTCATATTCAGGATATACGTGTTCAAAAACCTTATTGCCCCAATGCAATCTTCTACAAGCTTGCGCATTTAAAATGTAATCTAGCCGTACTCGCTCGAAGTAAGCTGCGTTACATGGCCCGTATTTCCGTCTGTGCATCTCGTGCACCAGCACCGTTGAGACCGGAAAGGCAAAAGGGACAAACACTCGATCCATGTTCTCCCCTTACCATTCCATCCCGCACTCCTCGTCGCCTAATCCTGCTGCAGTTCACTTTGTTCTCATTGTTACCATTATTGCCGGCATACTGCATCCGAATCGTTGTGACGCCAGCCCATTTCCTGTAAAGGCAGCGCATGTCACGGACGCTGCTAGGGCCTTTCTTCCAATGACCCCCAGGCTCAGTAACGCAAAAATCAACAAGCTGGAACACAAATAACACGGCGGGCCACGCAGCAATTATATTACAGTTAAAGGATTAAAAAAATTTAAACTGATGGGATCCAAGCCAAAATAAGTAATGATGGTGGTAAAAAGAATAAGTTTGCAAGTAATAAAACAGAAGTAATAGTAAAAAGGACATTGCTTATCTTTTCTTCTTGGATGGCAAAGATCTTTGTGAGTTAGACACAATGGCTTCCATGGGATCTAGATCTTTATCTTTTTTCCAAATCACTCAAAAAGGCCTCAGCACTTTTACGGTCATTAAAGGAAAATAATCTGCCATGCATGACAACACGGAATAATGCCGGATAAACCATGTAGTACTTTAGTTTTTTTGCCTTTGCTTTCTCCTTTGATGTGCTGAACTTTCTCCTCTTGTCCAAGACATCCCGGCTTAGATCCCTGAAAATCATCACTCTGACTGCCCCAAGAAAGGTCATTTAGCTCAAGTGCTTTCCTTAAAACCATTTCATTCATTGGAAATGGTAAAAATCGTACCACAAAATGTCTAGGTCTCTGGCCCAATGATGGCTTTGGCCCCAAACTTGTGTGTGCGCTCTCCAAATCAAAGTTTGTTTTTGGATCAAACTTGAGCAAGGAGATTAGGGTCTTCTCTATAAATTCCGTAGGTTTACCTCTCTCAATGTCTTCAGGATGGGCAGCAATTCTGACAGTTTCTCCTAGAAATAAATTTCCATATTTTACCCTGGAATATTGTGTGAATTAGGTATAAAATGGAAGCTACAGATCGATAAATTTTGTGATGGCTATGAATTAGGTTTCCAGGAGACATGGTTGCTCTTGTATCCAACTTGCCTCGGCTTTGCATGCTTTTCAGATGAAGCAGGCAGGGGTTAAAGTGGCATACAAATAGTGGGGAGTGTCCTATGTTGCAGTGGAGTAGGACACATATCTAAATAGTAAAACGGTCGTTCCACCGTTTTAAAAATCTCAAAAATAGTTCTAAATATTTCAGTGTTATAGTTAATTTACTAAGGTTTTGATGTATGCCAAATCAAGATTCAAGAAGCCTACAAGAAAATATATTTGGATTTATTCAATAGATTTCAAAAAGAAAGACATAGATCAACAGTAAGAAACATATTATAACATAATTCAACCAAGTCACACTTAAGCAAGTGAATAATGTCCAAAAGTGAATAAGATTAGGGACAGATTGAGGTGTGAAGAAAACAGTTGATAAAGAAAAGGGGAATTTTGAGAAAGAGTATAGGGACAGGAATGAGTATTCTTTCGCTTTCTAAACTCGTAATTTTATAAGTGATTGTCCTTCACTCTTTAATCGTAATTCTCTTGGCAGGTCTGCCTACATGCAGGTGTCCAATTGGACATCTACCACACGTTTCGCAAACAGTGCCTCGTGCCAGGCAATGATTTCAGAGAATGCCTTCCTCAGGGCAAGTTGTCCCTATGGGGAAGCAGACACAGAAAAAAATAAAAATTTAAATTAATTTCTTGTGGCTTACTGAATCAGTTTGACAGACATCTGAACATTAATTTAGTTACTTATTTGACTGCTTAATAGCTATGGGTCCCTAAGGAGCAGCTTACCCAATCAATGGGACATGGTCTGTAGAGAACTGGCAAAGTAGGACCCTGGAGGAGCAGAATGCTACAAATCAGGCACGTAAACTGCTGACAACCCTCAGGTGGAGAATCCACGTCGATGCCTTAGGTTCAGGTGCAGTGGGTTTGAATTGTTCAAGAAAATGGGCAAAGTTCAGTCCTGTAATTTAAACAAACAAAAGTAATGTTTGTAGGCCTTGGTTTATAGAAAAAGAGGTAAAAGAGGGACAAAGATCACCAAGTGGTTTACTGCTGGGTGTTGTTGCAAAGTAACAACAGCTCAGTCTGAAGTAACAGCTCAGTCTGATAGTAAAACAAACGTGACTATTGGATGTACAGTATAATACGTGAAAAAGAAGCAGTGCTCACCAAATGGTGAATTGCAAATGGAAAAGAAAATAAGAAGGCGAGGCAGCAGCATACCTATGAATTGTAAAGATTGCGGATCGCCATGAAGCTCAGCGAAATGATGCTTCAAAAGAGGGGCAGAGGCATCTCTGCGTGAATGGAGTCAAACACGTACTGTTCAGCGTTGGGCTGTAAAAAGGGACACCGTGTGAAAATCAATGCTAGGTACACAACGGAGCATTGTTTATGTTTGGGTTGAAGAGAAAAATACGAGCTGCGACTGCTCACGCTCCATACCTGTTTTGACGCAGCGTTTGTGTGTCCCCCCTCGCTCCGCGGAAGCCGGGCATACACTGGCCTGCAGCTTGGCCGTGAGAGCAACAGCCTGATTGGTTAGAGAGTTCGAGCCTCTAGCTATGTGTTAACTTGTCTGTTTACGACGGGCGCTTATGATTTGTGGATTGGAAGCGAGCCTTCCTCAGAGAGTAGGAAGTTTAAGACAGTACTTGCAGAACGTTGCTAGTCAAATTGGTTAAAAAAAGCACATTCGCTGTTTATATTCAACTACAAGAGAAGGTACCTCACAAAATAGGAAAGTAATGGCAGCATTTGTCGAGCCATGCTTGAAAATTTTGGAGGTACGTATGTTTAAACTCGTATGCTGCTAGATACGGACGTTGCTCTAAACCGAGAAAATGGAACGCAGTATTTTCAGAACATTGTTGACAAATTTTGAAGAGGGTGCTGGTATTCAGTTATGCACTGTTAGATGAAAAAATTATGCCTATTCATACTGTTGGTCCTGTGGTTTAGTGGCATTTAACAATGCAACAGTAGTGTGTATTGAGAGAGCGCCGCATATGCGAAGCTATAATCCGTGAAAGTACCTAGTTTAGAAATGCAGTGCGATTTATGGAGAACACAAGCGTGTGTTTCTGAACTGGCTGCAGGGACATGGATGAGCCACCAGACAAAGAACATATTTATTTGCATTTATTATTGCATCCCTTTGATGTAGGAGTAGTGTGATTTACTAGAGTCCTGATAAAATGATTCAGAATGGAGTAAATATTTTTTGTTTTTATTCTTTTGTTCTTTGAAAGAACGGTCAACTAAAATGATGATTGTGATCTTAAATCACATTAACAAAAGTGAAACTGGATGAATTCCTGAGTCATCTTAAAACATTTGTTAATGAAAACAAAAACAGAAAAGGGAAAAGGATGTACTGCTGGGTAATCCTAAAACACATCAGGGCAAAGGGCTGAGGTTCCAAAGGTAACCTACCTAGGTTTTTTATATAGGAGGTAAAAAATCCTTGTGCATTGCCACAAGCGTTTAAACAGTGTGCATATTTAGCAACACAGCCAGTGGACATATAGGTGACTCACATTAGGGTTTTAGTAGTAAACGGACTGAGGATGATCATGTCAACTATGCACAAGGTAGAGTATCTACTTGAAAAATGGGAGATTTTTATTAACGGTTCCACCGGCATGCCGGAAACTGACGAAAAGCACCCCATACCGCTGTTCCGGGTCTAGAAATGCCAGTGGCACAGTTTACGGCATGTATCCCATGAAAACACCAGTGACTAACACCGGAACCGGAATCAACGTCGCAGGAACTGGAAGCTCGCCGGCATGAATTTTGGAAAACACAATCTACATAAAGCACCCACTTCCTGTTGCCATCCGGATCCTGTCTGGAGCAGCAAAATCTCGGGCACCTCAAGTCCACCAGTGTAAACCACGCTTTACGGAGCCCGAATTAACAATGCTCACTAACACCATTGTGGACAATCCTGGGGAGCTGTTTGGAACAGACTACAGGCGCACCAGCCAAATCTGGGAGGAGGTGGAAGAGAAGGCGTTGGCTGAGGGCCCCCGTCCACCGCACTGCAAAAGATTGCCAGAAGCAGTGGGACGACCTCTATCAGAGTACGGAATCGGCTCTCAGCACACAGGAGGGAGTGCCTGGCAACTGACGGTGGGCCGGCCTCCCCAACAAAAGTTGAAGCCCTGGGAGGAGAGATGCAGCACTGTGCTGCATCTGGAAGGCATCAAGGGAGTAGGAGCGGCGGAGGCCGTTGCTGGAGTACATACAGAGGGGGACAGTACAATGTGCAATATCAATAATATAATAGAAGGCATGCCAATGTAGCGCACACCACACAGATATGTCCAACTGCACAACAACAGACCACAGCCTTTCCAAGTGGGCCACCAACCATAGTCGGCCAAGTGTGCACACACATTGCCCACCCCACCGTTACCCCAACACAAACACACAATTGACCACGAGTACTGTCATGTGCAGACAATGAAGGGTGCTGGATTACCCTTGTCCAAGCCTGCTTCTGATAATTTTACGAAGCTGGTACAATGCTCTAAACAGAAAGAGCACAGGGAGACCTACACCGGGGGTGTGGGAGGGGGAGGTATTCCATAAACCAGACATCTGTCTCCGGTTAAGTTTATGCAAGGACTATCCGATGAGTACGTTATCACCTCTGAATTAAAAGTAGTTAAGGTAGGGGAGTATTGCACCAACTTGAAAAAAAAATAAAAAAGGTGTTGTCAAGGTAGCAAAATTGTTTAGACCAGGCTGCGTAAGTTGGTGGAAAAGAATACTACGGCAGCAAGCCCCTTTCTGAACAGGACTAATTGGTTCCATTTGTGGGCTACGGTGCCATGGCTGTGTACTATTAGATCCGCTGATATAATTAAATTGGCGCTACCCAAATGGGATAGTCCCACTAATTCGGTATTGCTACGGGGGTGGTGGGGGCAGTTCTGCAGTGGCCGCCCTGTTGTGCGCCAATGTAGACGCCCTTGAAGAACTGGGTTTGAGATTGTCAGTTTATGGTGAAACAGTGAATTATGCTACTGGAGGGAAGACGGGAACACAAAGTATATATAATATCGTAGGGTCCATAGGATCTCTCGATTCTTCCCAGGCTGACTACAGGATGACGACGGGGTCAGAGTACTGGGCAGCTGATGTGCAAAATTTAGAGAAGATGAGTTACCCCATAGTCCACTCACAGTATAATTCAGACAGGGACTGATTTATTATGCTGCTCAGTTGGAACAATTGTGGGCACAAGCACCCATTACATAAAGAGGGATCAATGAATACAATTTCTGGCCAAGACATATTTATGTTACAGGAGACTTTGGTAAATAGCCCAGTTTACTTTGAGGGCTATCACCTGTATCATATATTTGCCAAGAAAGGTATTAACGGGAGGCCATTTGGGGGGCTGGTTGTAGGCGCTAGTCCGAGGTTGTGCTCACATGAAGTTTGGTGCACTTAAGAGGAAGGGTACGCTCTTGGTGTGGAGGTTAGCAGTAACATTGGCAACGTAAAATCAGTTATGCTGATAATTAATGTACATCTTACCCCCAGCTTAAAGACCATTAATGGATTCCTGCACAATCTAGAAGAATGTTTGGCAGAGAATCTTAAAGAAAATGGGGAAGACTGACAGTTTTGCTGGGAGGTTACCTTAATGCTCGGTGTGTTGATAACACACCAGGCTCAATATACACTAATGTTGCTCCCAGAAGTATTATGTTGCAGGGTGGTGATAACTGTAGAGGGAACAATTGGTCGGGTTGCTTAAGCAATGGGATATCAGTATGCTGAATGGTCACACCCAGGGGGACGTACCAGGTCAATACACCTGAAGGGGGCCCAATTCTATTGCCACGCTGGATTAGATGTTTGAAAACAATATTGGTCAGCTGGCAGCTAGAGAACTTTTAGTTAGAGATTTGGGTTGTAGTGATCATTACTCATTGGGTTTGACCCTGGAAGTGCTTGAAACTCTGAATGCAATTGAAGGTCAGCCTGGGTGGTTGGGTGTGCAGGCTAATCATGCTGGAAATACTATCCAGTGGAACGATAGGAACTTGGGTAAGATTGGCAGTAAGGCCGATTCCCTTGATATTAATGATATTGAATGCCTGGGGGTTTTGAGTGGTGATGAAATTGAAGGTTGGATTAAGAATTTAGCCACATCTACGGGTACGTGCTGTATTAGATAATATACAGTATGTTCTAAGAGTAATAATCCATATGACCCAGCAGTTCGGGATGCTAAGCGTATTATGCCAAGAAAGGACATAAGAAGGGGTAAGGTCTCAATCTATACGGAAGAAGCTAAGAAAGCAAAGATAAATAAGATTAAGAATGCTTAAAGGGGATGGTATACGCACTGGAAATGTTGCATTAAAAATCAGATGGCAGGATATGATTGGAGTCCTGAGTAAGAGAAATTATAAGTAAGTATGGAGGCAGCTAAATAAAGCCAAGGCTGATAATAAAGAGAAGACCCTTAATCCCGTTCAGGAAAGGGAATGGGTAGATCATATTGCTCAGGCTAATGGCGCAAGTAATTTTGCTTCGCCACTTGCCTTTTGTTTGAATGGGTGGCATTTGAATATTAATGATGGTTATATTGAGAAAAAGATTGAAATTAAATAACTAGGGCACCTACCTGGCCCTAATGGCATTGCCAACGCGGTATTGAAACTGAATTCCAGTACTTGGGCTAAATTACTAAACATACTCTACGATAAGAGTCTGTTCTACACAGCGTATCCTAAAATCTGGCAACAGGCACTATTGGTACTAGTTTAGAAAAAGGGTGAGCGTATCTCAGAGAATTATAGGCTCCTTTCCCGGTTAGATTCTACAGGTAAAATCTTTGGGTCATTTGTTTCAGAAGCCCTGCAAAAGTGGGTAGATGACTCAAGGTTTTTGAGTTTTGCACAAACTGGGTTTAGGCTCGGCTGTAGTACTGTCCATAACATTATGGTAATGGATACCCTTTCTTTATAGGGAAGCATCAGCCATGGGAGGGAGTGCCCTTTATTCCACATTTGTGGATTTTAGGGCGGCCTTCAATGTGGTTTTTAGGGAAAAGTTGTGGGCCAAGATGGAGCACTGGGGATGTCCTGAATGGTTGCTTAATATTAAAAGGGTTACATTACGAGAGATCGGTACGTTTAAGGATGGATAATAAAGGGGGACTGTTGGCAACTGTGCGTACTGGTATGCGGGCCAAGCAGGGACTCACATTGGCGCCCCTGCTTTACTGTATTTACCCAGCAGATCTCCCGTTAATATTTACTCAAACTTTAGGCTGTTTTCCAAAAATAGGGGCCCGTTTGATACTGTGCATGTTCTATGCAGATCTCATTTCGTTTAATTAATGTAGTTTCCCACACCAGCCGCGCTCACAGCCAGGTATTTAGCTTGTCTAATCCACAAAAGGCATTACTGAAAAGTTGTTGGTGCAAAAAAATAAATACATTTTAATCTAGGACTTGAACTGTCCACCAAAGATTGAGCTGCTACCGGCCTACACGTATTTCAACCCGCTTGGGTCGTCATCAGGGCAGATTACTTGTGTCAAAGATGCTAAACAAACAAAATCAACAAAAATCATATAGTAGTATACAAGAAATGCTATTAGGTATGATTTATACAACAAAATGGTAAGCAAAATCAAGAAATGCGAGGAGAGGATGGGGGAGGAGCAAAAGGAGAGAAAAGACAAAAACAACTTGGTTATTTTGTACTTGAGTAACACTTCCAAAACCACATTTTTACAGGTAACACAATGCGTGAGAATACATCTGTATAAATACATTGTCAAAATGAAAATGAAAATTAAGGTACAAATGGTGCATGTTATTGATTATACACCCTGGGTACTAACTAGATGGCCCTGCATGTGGGCCCAATTATGTAGGATTCTGTTTTTGTGGCATACTGTGAGAATAATGCCTGTTTGCTACTGTGCATACATGACTTGATTTGTTTGAACACATGGGATGTGGGGTAAGCCAGAAATTATAGACTGATCGTGCCTTTGTCAGGTGTGTACAAATTGTATTAGATAGTTGTTGGTTCGGCCAGACATAAGATTGTATACAGCTTACATACCTGGGCGAAAAAAGAAGTAAGGCTCCCTTGGTTTGATGCGTAAAGATTCAGGAAGCAGAGTATTCAAAAACAACTTCGGTTTGGTCACCAGTGAAAAGAGGCACGCGTGCAAGAGCTGCTGTGCTGCAGTAGAAGGAATTTTTAAATGAATGCGATTTTGGAAGAGATTGTACATAGCTAGATTGATGTCACATTTTACATATAGATAGATATATCTGTGCTGTTTCTAGAAAATGCGGTATGGGATTTTAAAAGCCACTCACCTAATTTTCTGACAAATATATGCAAAAAGACCAGCGGGTCGAGGAGTGTAAGTATTCAAACTGAGCCTGTTGAGTGTTTCCACATGAAACCATTATAATTTGATTCCCCGAAGGATACTCAGCAGTGCGGCGTCAGGTTTTTGCAGACGGCAATATAGAAGGAGGTTAGGGTGCGCAAGATCGCCTGATCTGTACGGTTTGTGATAGTCCGTGAAGCAGAATTCCTTAGAAAGTGAGCGCATTTATTTCAATGTTTAACTTTACGTTCAGTGGAATAAAGGTCATGTTTGAGAAACTCATTGAATACACGATTGCCAATGCTCGGACTATAAACATGGAGAAAACAAAGTTGAGGATTGTGGGAGCGAAATCAATTAAATGCCCCGTGTTTACTACTAGTTTAGGAGTGCTTGAGAGGGTTGTCAAATATCCCTATTTGGGATTGGAGAGGAGTCCCTCGAGAACCTATATACATATTAAGGAAACTCAGACTTCAAGCGAAGCAACTTGTAAGCCCAATATGTACATTTTCATCTCAGACAGCGGGTTATTCATTAGAAGGTATTATTGTACGGTACAAACAATGTTTTAGCCCAATGGTACTTTTCATGGATTGGATGCTCTTGCCATGAAAGATTCTCAATGGCTCGACAGAATCGAGGGATACTTCTGGAAAACTGTCTTCGGTCTGCCTAGGTCAATGCCTATGGAATATTTTAGGATTGAGTTAGGCTTGATACCACTTAAGGGTCTGGCCATTATGAGGCAGGGTGTACCATTTTCTTTAAAAACAATACCTTACTGTAATGTGAGTTGCTTTCACTGTTGACAAATATATCTGACTGTACGCTGAAAGCAGTGATTTTAATATTTGAGTTGCAAAATGTATAGGGAAAATTGCTTGGAAACCAGACTTTAGACCTGGCACCTGTTTTGAAATCCTGAAGCACATATATAAGAAGCTAGGTTTATGGGACTGGACTGAGAACTATGACCATCTGTACAGTCTACAGTCTCATGATGAAGTGCTGAATGTTACACACATATACCTGAAGGCGCAAAGATATATTATTTGTTGTTCAAGTCCTGCTTTGAGAATGTTTTTGTTGAAATACAGGACTAATCAGCTGCCAACATTGATGAATTCCGGGCCAATCTATAATATTCTCTGTAAAGAGTGTACATGTCGGATATGTAAAAGTAATAGTATTCTGGAATCCGCTAGACATTTGCTAACAGAATGTGTAGGGTTAGCACCCGTTATAACGGAGATCCTTTGTTGTTTTATATATTATATTGAGTTTATCAAGTCAGATCCCTTCTGGATATATTGCTTGAATTCTGAGAATGGCAGGATACACTTTGCACTGTTTAGATTGTGGAAAATGATCCTGAAAACGTTGCCGAGGGTACAATCCTAGTAATGTAGGATATGGATAATGGTTGCTTACCCAGGCTGGGATGTTCATATAGGCAGGTCATGTGGTTTGATTATGGGAATATTTTAATATGTAAGCTGGTACTTACAGTTTTATTATTTATGATATTAGGATTGTTAATTGTGCTATATACAGGGATCAAATTAATGTTAATGAATTGCAGTGCTGTTGAGATGATGGTTTCGATGTGATGTGTCTACAATGATTGTACGAGTTAATATGTAGTACTACTTGTATGTTGTACTGGTACTTGTACTGACTATTGATGTTTTTCTTTTCCTTTTATGCAAATTTATTTGAATTGAATGTTTGTAAAAGTAACAAGTTACTTACCTGTAACTGTTGTTCTCCAGCATGGGTCTGGCATGGATTCACATGCTCATGAATATTCCCCGTCGTCGGGCTGGGAATCCTCAGTAAAGAAAAAAAAAAACAGTTTCGGTTTTGTTTCTGAACTGTCTTTCTACTAATAACCAACCACTGGTCTCTGGGTCATACAGCCCCCCAGCCAATGACTGCACACTACCTAAGACCCTCCTCTGGCAGCCATCTTCAGATTTGGTAGCACGAAAAGTGGCAGCAGTACCAAGGGAAGAGGCGCAGAGGGGTTGGAGGGAGGGTTCGCATGTGAATCCATGCCAAACACATGCTGGAGAACAACAGTTACAGGTAAGTAACTTGTTCCTTCTCCAGCATGGGGTCTGGCATGGATTCACACGCTCATGAATACAAGAATACATAGCAGTACACACATACACAACCACGGCAAGTGGCAAGGCTCAACATTAAGCATCTCTCATCTCCTCACCAGGATCATCTTCAAGCGAATAGGTTGCGCAGCACTGCCTGTCCGACTCTGGACTCCTCCCTGGAATCCCGGTCGAAGAAGTAGAATCTTGTGAAGGTGTGCGTCGACCTCCACGTAGCAGCCCTGCAGATGTCCAGCAGGCGCACACCAGACAGGAACTCCGTGGTAGCAGCGATCACTCTGGTTGAATGGGCTCTCGGTGCCGAGTGCAAGGGCTCGAATGGGGGACCCATGAGCCTGTTCAGCACCATGTTGAGCTCCCACGCTGGGGCCGGAGCCTTCACCAGCGGGAACGAGCTGAACAGTCCTTTCATGAACTCCTTCACCAGGCGGTGAGACCACAGCGACGACCGTCCCGGAGTTCTGGTGTAGGAGATAGCCCCCAGGTGGATCTTGATGGAGGCATGTGCCAGCCCCGCCTTGGCCAGCGACCGCAAGTACGGCAGCACTTGAGGGGCCGTAATCCGTAGAGGGTTGATCTTCTGTGCACAGCACCAGACAGAGAACCTCTTCCACGTATGTCCATAGCACTTAAGAGTCGAGGACGCCCTGGCCTTTGCAAGTACCTCCTTGCAGTCTGCCGGGATATCGTAGCCTCCGAACTCTAGTGCTGCAGGATCATATCTGCCTCAGCCAAGCCGGTGCAACGAGGATCTTCCTGCAAGGTCTGAGTTGATTGATGAGTCGCAGAAGTAACTGCAACGGTGGGAACGCATACAGGAACAGCCATCCCAGGGGAAGGAGAATGCATCGCCGCCCATGCTCCCTGGATGGGGAAACCTGCTTGCGAACCTGTGGCACATGGAGTTCGCCGCCGTCGCGAACAGGTCAATCAAGGGACGACCCATTGTCAGACTAGGAGATCCACTTGATCCTGCCAAAGCTCCCACTCGTGGCAAGAGCGCAGCTCCCTGCTGAGTGAGTCGGCAACAGTGTTTTTTACTCCTGCCAGATGAAGGTACCAGGAGCATCAGCCTTGCCGACGGCCCAATGCCACAGGTCCTGCGCTTCCTAGGATAGGGCTGGGGATCTGGTGCCCCCCTGCTTCCGGATGTAGAACATTGTGGTGGTGTTGTCGGTGAAGATCCGTACCACTTTGCCCTTGAGGGACGGAAGGAACGACCCGAGGGCCCAGAACACGGCCCGGGGCTCCAGGGCGATGCTCCTCCGGGAGCCAAAAGCCTCTTGCGTGGAGATCTCCGGTGTGCGCTACCCATCCCTCCAAGGAGGCGTCGGTTGTCACCGTCTCCTGATGCGCTGGGGTCTGGAAGTCCATGCCCGCCGCGAGGGGTGCGCGGGCGCCCCACCACCAGATCGCTTGACGGAATGTCTCGTTGAGGGAGATCTTGTCTTCGAAGCTGCCCGCCGCTTGCATCCAACGGGCGTCGAGGAACTCCTGCAATGGCCGCATCCGCAATCTGCATAGACGCACGAGGTAGATGCACAATGACATCATGCCGAGTAGGGACTTGTGGACCTCGCCCTGGCCACTTCCATGGTCAACAGCCGTTGTACCTTGCCCAGGATGGCCTTCGTCCTTTCCTCAGACGGTGAAGCCAACCGTGCCACTGTCTCAAGTCTGGCTCCCAGGAACAGGGCGTCTTGCGACGGTACCAAGTGGGATTTCACGAAGTTGATAGAGAATCACAGATCTGTGAGCAGACAGACTGTCTTCGCTGTGTGATCAACTGCGAGTTCTCTTGACCTTGTTTGGATGAACCAATCGTCCAGGTAGGGGTATACGTGGATGCCCTACAGGCGCAGCCGTGCTGCCACTGGTGCCAGGCACTTGGTGAAGACCCTCGGCGCCGACTTCAGCCCGAAGGGCTGGGCCTTAAACTGGTAGTGTCGCCCCTGGACCACGAATCGTAGGAACTTCATGTCCTTTGTGTATGGGGATGTGGAAGTAGGCATCCTCCAAGTCCAGTGACAACAGGAAGTCACCCTCCTCCAGCTGTCCCAGCACGTGCTGAAGGGTGACCATCGGAAGTTCTGGAAATTGATGCATTTGTTGAGGCGACGAAGGTCTAGGATGGGCCACCAGCCGACGGTCTTCTTTCGGATGAGGAAGTACCGCGAGTATACTACAGAGCCCCGGAGTCTCTTCGGGACGAGTTCTATTGTGCTCTTTTTTAGCATTGCTCGTACCTCCAAAAGCAGCTGTGGCACGTGGTTTTCCTTCCTGACCACGGGTGGTAGACGGGGACATTTTCTTTGGAACTCCAAGTGTGTGCCCCTGGGCCAGGACATCTAGCACCCAACGGTCGGAGATGGACTCCCACACGCTGACGAAATTCACCAGCCGGCCTCCCACCGGGGTGCTCGGGTGGGGGCCCGATGTCACGGCCGGTTCAGTCTTGCTTCGCCGAGGCCTTGCCATCTTGGCCTCCCTGGCGACGACGACTGTGTCCTCTGGCCTTGCTGCAGCCTCTGTAGCCTTCCTGCGACTAGGAGCGGGCCGCCTGGTGGTACGACGCAGAACTGCTGCCGAATCCTTTGAAGGCACCTTGAGACTTGCCTCCGGAGGTCCGAAAGGACGGCTGTCGGAGAGAACCCAAGGCACGAGCCGCCTCGATGTCCGCCTTGATGGCCTGCAGTGACTCATCCACTGCCTTGCCAAACCGGTTGTTCCCTGTCGAAGGGCATGTCCAGTACCCTGGTCTGCACGTCCTGACGGAAATCGGTGGCCTTGAGCCAACCGCGCCGGCGAAGGCAAACGTGGTTGCCCATCTGGCGAAAGCCGGTGTGGGCGATGTCCGTGGCCACCGTGATTGCATGGTCCGAAGCCACCTTGCCTACCTGCAGGATTTCAAGGGCTTCCGCGCTCTTGTCTGGGAGGAAGTCCAGGAGGGGCGCGATCTTGAACCACAGCTCCCTGTCGTATGTTACGCTCACCTGATCTCCCCAGGGGCGTCTGGAAGGCTCGGAGATCTGGAACCCTGGATGCGTAGTTGCCTAGTGCTGAATAATGAATCTTAGTTATTTGTAGGGTGAGCTATCCGTCCTGCATTTTTTTGTGCAGGGACGCTTGACGTTTGTTGGCAAGCTGCCCGAGTTGCTTCACTGGTGCAGTATGCCTTCCTTGGGCCCAGGCCTCCTGTGACCCCGAATCTGCTGGTAGGCAGGTCTGTTAATTGTAAGTCTTTGTTCTGTTTATGGGGGGAATTTGTTAGTCTATCTCCTTTTCAGGTGCGAAGGTCTTGATGCTGGCGTGCCGGATGGAGGCGCGTTTCTAGGTAAGAGAAAGCGCGAAGCACAGCGCCTTTGTCTTTTAAAGCTAACCTGTGTTTTCTTCTTCTCCTCACAGGCCGTTGTGGTGCTGTGAGTGGCCCCCGGAATCAGTTAAGGTAAGTACAGCGCTGTGCGGTTGTTTAATATTGAAAGCAAACCTGAATATGTCTTTTCCTTTGCAGATGTTGCTGTGGTGCTCCGGATGGAAGCGTGGAGTAGCGCGATGGAATTCAGGTAAGACTGATGGAATTCGATGTTTTGGAAGCGGGCGTTCTAATATTGTTTTTCCCTTTCTCGTTATTGCAGGTCGCAATGTTCGAACAGCAGCTGTGGCAGTGGTCCGCCGGAAGTCCTTAAGCTAGTACTCACAGGTGAGTGATGTTTCTTCTTCTCTCGGTTTCCACAGATTGCAGCCCAGTTGAGATGCTGAGTGCTGGGTGGTGTTTTCTCAGGTAAGACAGACAGACAGAATAATCTTGTTCTTGCAAGATTACAGGAAGATTCTGGAGACCAGGAGCTGGACACAGTGAGCGTCACGCTGCTGGTTGCAGAACACCACAAAGCATGTTCTGCAGTCAGGGTGTGGATTATATAGCCCAGGTAAAGTAGTACCAGGGAAAGTAGTACCAGGGAAAGTAGTTCCAGGCCTGCCACACCCAAAACACTAGACGGCATGGCTTGGTTCTTAGAACTAGACTGTGTGGGTGCTTCCATGTTGGATTTAAAGGCCCATGTACATAATGGGACCTAGTTTGAATAGCCCTTCCTTCCTACATAAGAGCCTGGTGCCAAAGGCACCAGGACTGGCACCAGGAGCCCTTTTGCAGTGGTTTTAAGGCCCTCAGGGTACTGGTGGTAGCCTGCTTGTGGCACAACTTGTGCCCCCTCACAGTGGTCATGACATAACGTGCCACGATCACGAGGGCGTTGGCTGCTTTGATGGTCATTGCTGCTGACGAGATGACCAGTCGTCCCATGGCGTCCAGCTTCTTCCCCCTCGCCGTCCGGTGGGAAAGTGGACATTGATGCCGTCACCCCTGCTGATTTCTTCTTGGCCGCCGTGGAGACCACTGAATCCGGGGGCGGCTGTGCTCTGAGGCACATAGGGGCGGAGTCTGGGACACGGTACTACTTCTCGTACCGGTCCCTCTTCGCAGGGGCCATGGAAGGGTTCTTCAGCAGTGACAGTCCTTCGTCACAGATGTCGTCCAGTAACGGGGCTGAGAGGACAGTCTTCCTCTTGGCATTCGTTGGTAGAGGAACCCCTCCTTCTGTTCTTTGGGGCATAACTGGAACAGCTCTGATGCCCTGGCGATCATGGCGTGAAAGGAGCCAATTTCGTCCGGGGGGGGGGGGGTGTAGCATGGGGGAGCAGGGGGGTCGATTCGAGGCCCGGCCAGAGGGTGATGCGAGATCCATCCCATCGTCACCACCATCGTCGTCCGTCCCCGTCTCATCCCTCGGTGGAGGGAGGGCGGAGGATGGATTCGCCTCTGCTTGTTTGGTGGGCTCCCCAATGGTTCCGGTGCTGCTGGATCGTCCGCTGGGGGTAATGGCAACCTTGTCCTTTATCTCCATACACAGGGTCTGCAAAGCCATCAGGATTGCTCCTGAATTGTCCTGTGGCGTAGGCATCGGTTGCGACGGCTGGGCGGGAGGGTCCTCCATTTCCTCCACGGCCCGCTGCTCCTAATCGGCCCCACTGTTGCCCTCTACGTCTGCCTCGTCAGGATTCCTCCCGTAGGACCGGACTTCCTCGAACTTCTTGTCCAGGATCTTTTTGACACCAGCCAGCTCATCCTCAGAGGTGGTGTCTGTGCCCATTATAGTTACTGTTTCCCACCACCCCCGTCCTTCTCGTCCCGGGGGTCTTCTCGATAGGTTGGAAAGATTATTCCCCCCTCCAGGGTGGCAGAGAAACTCAAGGCCAGGAAGTCGTCTCCACTGGGGTAGCCTCCAAGGCCTTCGCCAGGTGAATCGGGGCCTTCACGATTTTGGGCGTGTCGTCACTTTAGGGAGATGGTCACCGCCTGCCCCCTCCCCCTTGGCTTTCTCCCGAAGCTTACCCAGGTTCTCCCACTTCCTTTCCCCTGAGCCAGAGCATTGGCTCGTGCATGATGGCATCGATGACATCGCGCCCTGCCTGGCAGCCGAGGAGCCCGAACCAACAGTGCTCCCAGTGCCCGCAGACTCGCGGTGCTTTGCCTTTTGTTGGGCCCCCGTCGCCGGAGCACCCTCAAAAGGTCTTAGAAGACCACTCAGAATTCTTCTCACCTGCTGCTGGGCTCCTCCCCTCCAGCCAGTTGGTGAGCCGAATACAACGGTGTTGCGCTCACCTGGTATCCACGGGGGCGCCACACGATACTGGATGGAGGTCTAAGCGCTATCCCAGACCCCTCTCTGCTTGGTTATGTGCCAGACATTGGGTAGCGCCTATAACAGGAGAGGGTTAAAATACTGGTTCTGTGATGGGTGGACTCCCACCTCCCTCTGGTCCAAATCCCCTCCCTTGGGGTTATTGCTCACCTTAGGTTTTTGTGCGTTGAACTCTCCCGTCCTGAGTCTCTGTGCAGGGGCACGTGGTTGGTGCAGGCGTTCCGTGGACCTAGTTGCTTCACTGGTCCATGTGCCCTCATGTCGGGTCCGGACCGGCTGTGGCTCTACTCTGCTTGCGGTCTTCCAGGTGAGTTATAACGTCTTATCCGTCTTTATTCTGTCTTTCTTTCCCTCCGTTTTCTGTCTTCTCTGCATCTTGCTCCACTACGCTGTTCCCCAACAATGTCTTTTTGTTTTCACAGGGATGGTTGCGACCTCTGAGTTGCCGCACCAATGGCAAAGACCACAGTGAGTTATTGATGCGGAGTGCTGCGCTGTATATTGGTGTTAATTGCTAACCTGTGTTCTCTTCCCTACTTTGTACAGGTTGCGGGTGATGTTCCGGAGTGATGAGCGATCGAATCGCTGCCTGCCCAGGTAAGTGCTTTGTTAATGCCGAACTTGATCCTTCTCCCCTACAGGTTGCAGTGAAACCCGGTGATGGGCGAGGTAAGAGAAGCGCAGGGTGCTGCCAGGACTCGCTGCTTGCCCAGGTAAGAATGGTTATTAATGCTGTCTTTGTTTCTTTACCTTTGCAGGTTGCGGCAAACTACCGAATGTGTGAGGTAAGCGAAGTGCAGGATGGATTCAAGACCAGTTACTTACCAGGTAAGTGTTCTTGCTCGCTAATGCTGTTCTTGTTCTTCCAGGTTATTAATGGAATCCAAATCTAGGGGCTTCAGGATCGGGCCGCCGGAGAAGCAGATGAGCAGGAGCTGGACACAGTGAGCGTTACGCTGCAGGAGTACAGAATAACGCGAAGCGTGTTCTGCTGTTTGGGTGTGGTTTAAATAGCCCAGGTAAAGTAGTTCCAGGCCAAGTAGTTCCAGGCTCAGCCACACCCAAAACACTAGAACGCATGGCTTTGTTCTAAAGGACTGAGCTGTGTAATAGGCCTCCATGTTGGATTAAGGTCCAAAACTGGTATGGCTTTATTCCTGCACTGACTCCATGTATGTTTCTGATGGAGTTTAAGGCCCTTGGGGCCAGTGTGAAGGCCTTTAGCTCCACTGCTGCCAGGGGGCTGTTATACCTGAGGGGGTCAGGGGCATGGATCATGACAGACGGTCCTTCATTGTCCAGACGGACATGTTATTACAGAACGCACAGTCCTTCTCCACGTGCGACTTGTCGGCGTGAAGGCAGTAGAGGCACCGGGAGTGCTCATCTTCCTTGAAGACATTCTGTAGTCCACATCCTGGCCAGTTCCTGAACAGTTTGGATCCAGCAGGTGTCGAATCTCCCTTGTCCGAATTGTGGTAGGCCTCAAAGGTCTTCCGGAATCCTCCAAGAAGTGTAATTCATCAAAAATCCGCCCTTGAGGGGCGTATAAATTTCCAAAACGGGTCCCTGTTGATCAGAAGAATAAATGGTGGAGCTTGAGGCTCGAATTGACCGAAAATATAAGAGTAAACTCTTTGAAAAAACGCACACGCAGTAAAAGTTCGAAAGCTACAGCACAAGGACACCCAACACTTGAACGTGCGGTAAAAATCTGAAGATGGCTGCCAGAGGAGGGGCTTAAGTAGAGGGCAGTCATTGGCTGGGGGCAGTATGACCCAGAGACCAGTGATTGGTTATTAGTAGAAGGACAGTTCAGAAACAAAACAAACAGATTTTTTTCTTTACCAAGGATTCCCAGCCTGACGACGGGGAATATTCACGAGCATGTGAATCCATGCCAGACTCCGTGCTAGAGAAGTTTAATTACTATATACAAATAAAAAATAAATAAAACAATTAATCCATGAGGTACCACTCATGCACAAGGCACACACCCTCCAAGACAGCATGCATGCACCACAAGCAAGACACTCCTATAACCCACACACAAGCATGCATGCATACAGAGTGCCCACACGCACTTGGCACTGGCATGACTGACTGTCCACCTGTGGCGTCCCTCAGGGCACCATCCAATCCCCATGGCTGAACAACACTTGCCTTGTTCCTCTGCCCAACGTGATCACCACCATGGCACCCCACTGCCAGTGTCCCGCTGATGACACTACCCACCCTCAGACCCACATCCTGTACTGCCACCATCCCCCCCCCAAACAGGAGTGCCTGACTGCATATCATGCAACATGCACTGACAATCCCTGCCTTAATCCATGCAAGACAGTGAAGCCCCGCAGCACGATAGCCGTGCACTCTAACCTGAAGCCCCAGAGCATGACGGCTGTACACGGTCACCCACTCACTCACTCCCTGGCCAACCTCCATGTTCCCCCTCCCCACATACCCCTGAGAGTCCAGACCCTATTGCCACCCTTGACCGATCCCACACCTCGCATATCAAAGACCATGGCAAGAGGGACAACACAATGGACCACCACCCCAGAGGCAGCCTCCCCTACCACCAAAATACCAATGTCTCTGGAGCACTGGTTCCCTCTGGGCTTGACAACAGCAACAGACCTCCCTCATTGTACCCCTCACCCCCCTTTGCCCCCTCATACACACACAGAATATTGTGTGAATCAACCCGGCCCCAAGCCCCGGGACTGCTTCCCTTTAGGCCTGGGATCCCTGCAATCGCTCCCTGTGATGTCACAGTCCAATCCCGGGATCCCTTGCCCCACACACCAGGATGTCTGTTGACTGGTCCCCCATGAGCCACACTGGTACGAGCACATCCACGGCCAGTCACCACCAGTGACCCTCATAGGCACTTGCCCTTTGACACCCTTCCCTGAACTAGCCAGCATTTGGACCACCTCATCCCTCGCACTGTAATCCCCTCCCCCCACCTCAGCACCTGCCCCTGTTGCAGCCATCAAAACGTGATCAGCCCCTTGTGTCCACCACCCCCTGCACTACACACCCTCCTGTCCTGGTACACACAGCCCCCCCCCCTTCCCAGCACAACAGTGTTCCCTGCACTTGCAAGATGACCATGACAAGGCCTAGTATGGCTACATCTGCTAATTTTCCCACACATGCACACCATCATCTTTTTGGTGGTGCCTGGTCACACTTGTGTATATGTGCCATACCATTTCTGCATGCATCAACTGTATGCAGCACGCACAGGCATCATGTGAGACGCAGAGTCAGACTGAACATCATGTAAGCAAGGTCATACGATGGTGATGACTTCACCAACCCCATTTATTTTTACATTTTTTATAGCATTTATAGAATGCCCAAACCCAGGGGTATCACAGCGTTTGTAACATATTAATTCAGTTACTGTAGTCCAAAAGAGCAAAGCTGTGAGACGAAGTGGTTTGGCACCGCGTCTGTGCCCAATCGAAGGTCTCCAAAGTATCCAACTGAGAAGTGGCAGAAGTGAAAGTTAAAATCCTGCGCACAGTCGAAAGTTCGATTCTGGTGTCAAAAGGGGTCTGAGCCTGGACGAGGGGGACCTGTGCTACATCAGACCCTCTGCAGTAAGAGACTGAATGGCAAAGAGACTAGCACAGAAAGTCCTGTTACTGAGATATTTAACTGTACGAGTAACAAAAGGAACTACAAGTACCAGCAGTCACTTGGAAAGAAGGTAGTACTGTGTGTTTACAAGTAAAGTGAACTTTATTTCAAGGCAGAGGAAGCCTGCGTTGTGACGGACGCTTCTTTAGAGAATCCTTTTGGTTTCTTAAAGACTCTGTCAGATTGGTGTGAAACGAGCAGAAACATTGAAGTGTGCACGAGGCTCGAGCTTGCTGCCTTGTCCCATGGGGAAGGGAGGCCAACTGCTCAACTGTCCCGACATATTGTTTCTTGAACACTTTTCCTTTTTTGCATACACTACTGTCCCACACGATTTTGTGTTTAGAAGTAAGGATTGGCAATAGGTTTATTACCATAGGCCTTTATTTTGACAGACTCTACTAGGGCTGTGTTATTATTTGATGGTTGTAGCTTGCTCCCATCCTTAGATTTAGGTTTAGATGCACCTTTTGCCAACCCTTTTAAAATTCAATAAACACCCTTGAACTGTCATTTTTGTCGGTCTTCATTGATGATACCAAGCCTTTCCTTACAGAGCCCAAAGTCCCAACTGCCCACGTCCGTTATGAGAGACACATTTGGGAGAAGACAGCCGGACCATTATTATTATTTTGCGAAAATATACTTGTTGCAGTTTTTATGCTGGCCCATCTGTATACACTTTGCAAATAAACAAATATTTCGTCTTGGTGTCCTTGGATTCCAGGTGACTTAAATCTTATTCAGTAAAGTGCAACTTGTGATAATGGGTTTGGGTAGTTGTAGGATTCTAGGATCACTGAACTAAGCTTTAATTTCTCCCTTTCTATTTTTAAAGATGTTTGTGTTTTTAAGCACTGGAGCACTTCAAACTCCATATCAAATCATTTAAAGTAGTGATCCTCTTGCTACTGTGATATATTTGATTTAAAGTGTACTGTGCATTCCCTCAACAAGTTGGGCCATGCTGCATTTTTAGCTCTATGACTCGCATGCATTTCATCTCTTTTTGTATTATTCTTTAATGTACTACTTCAATGTTTTCAGTAATTAAACTATGTGGTGTCGTAGCCTGTGGATCAACAGATGACTACAGACCTAGATAAAGGTTCAAAAGGGTTGAGGTAAATATTTTAAGTTGCAAGCTAATAGCCAGGCATAATAATTTACCACCTTAATTCTATACATATAAATAGCAAATCATGTTTTACTCCCCCCCGACTCCCGTCTATTAGCCAAAAGTTAGTAGCCAGTGCAATTTGTGCACCGTGACTTGGGCTCCAGCCTCCCAGTGGTCAAGTAAAAGCTATTCCTTCTGCTGGGTTTGAGAGTCTCGTGCACTTCATTCTGGTCTTTCCTGAGCAGCCACCTTTTCATTGCCTCTTCAGGATATTGATTTCACAAGTTCCAGGATTGGTTGAGGCTGCATCAGACTTCCCTACGTCTGGGTATGGAGTGGCAAATATACCACAGTGCTTTTGGCAGACACTGCCACAGTCTTTAGAAGCACCGGGTTTGTTGGTAAGGACCCTACCACAATGTCATCTTGTGGGCTTGGAACTCTCCATTTCCTGGCCTCCCTCCTCTTAGCTAGTTATTTTTCTCTCATCACCTCTGAATCCCTGTAACAATCATGTCCACTTTAAATCTCATTACTTTCAGCCCTCTTGCATGACTGGCCATTGAATTCTTATTTCTCTGCTCCATTTGTTTCTGCTCTAACTTTGCACCAATCGTCTTGCTTTACTTGTGCTGCTCTTCCTTCTCCCGCTACAATACTTTTTAATCCAACTCCTCCCTTGAGATAACCTTTCTCTGGCCCTTCTCTACTCCCCTTTCCCTCCTTCCACTTCAATACTTTTCACAACCTACTCTTAAGATGCGCCTCCCCTTCTTTCCCTCTACGCCAGTCTTTCCTTTTCCTCCCTCGTCCACTCAGCTTCACCCTTTCTTCTGACTCATTCCTTCTGTCTCTCTCCCCCCAGGTCTCTCTAATCACCTATGCCTGATCACTCTCCTTTTCTGTTTTTCACTCCTACCACTCTTTTTCGGTAAACATTCATCACATTCACAGAGCATGTTTACAACTGCCCAGGTCCTCTCGTGGGGTCAACACACTAAACATGCTCTGCGGTGCAGCTCACCAAGTAGATCACAGGGATTTGCTCTTTAAATTCAAATCGTGTTCTTCATCTGTTCCCAACTTATCTGGTCATTACAGGGCCATAATCGCAGACAAATATAGATTCAAGTTGAAAGAGTTACAAAGGGATTCATAACATTAGCAAAGAGTAAGTGAACATATTTCAGATAAACACAATGCCCATGCTAGTTTTTACAATGATTGTGAGGACCTATATATAATTACTGAGTCCATGACCATTCCTTTTATTCTTAAATTGAACTGGTGGAGGGAATGAAGTCTATGCATAAAACAGCCTATTAAGACCCATAACTAAAAAGGAACTGTTTGGTTCCAAGGTCCTGACAAATGCAACACAGGGGGAAACCGCAGAAATGGTTGAGTATAGACGAGATAGCCTTAAATGATTGGAATGCTCATTAACACAAATGGTTTTAATACAAAATTAATAAACTATACACATTCAATTGTGAAATGAATAAAATGATAAGATAACATCTGAATGTCTTGTTTAGATAAAAAAAAAAACTGCTTGCATTGGCAGTTGGGTCAGATGATAGTGTATGTTTTAGATTATTTGGCTATCACTATTAGATAGGCAGCACATCACTTTGTCACTAGCCAGGTCTTCTTAAATCGGGAAAGTGTTATTCGAAGTGGAAGTAAGCAGTGACTTATTATATTTCCCCCTGGGATTCAAAGCAGTGCGCACCCCACCCTCCCCCCGCCCGCCGATTACCTTAGGGTAGACAGGAGACTATGGATTCAAAGATGCACAAAGATCCGAGAACCGAGTATTGTGAAGAGCTGAACCTAATGTAATTTCTGGACTTGTTGTACCGAGATGGCTAACGTTGCTCTTTCAGAGCTGGGCAGACTATTCACTTTGCAATCTTCCTGCATACATTGGACTAGACGCCATCAGACTGATTTATGCTAGTAACCCTGTGAGCTACAGTGCGGAGACCGTCTTCCCATGCGAGGTAACTATCTTGATGTAAATTCGCTTTTAGGCATTCTCAGCACAATAACCTAAGTAACTTTTTTGTATATGTTTTTGGAGTCCACTATTCCAGGCCATTGAACCAAATAATCTTGTGGTCTGTCTCGGTTTGTTGTTGCTCTAGCTCTTTTAGATAGGCATCACTTCACTGTTTTTCAATGGCCAGGTCTTCCTAACACGGAGAGTGCAGTTCTTCCAAGTAGAAGTAAGCAGTGAAAATATATTCCCACATGGGATTCAAAGCAGCCCCCTGATTATCTTAGGGAAGCCATGAAGCTATGGATTCAAGAATTATGACTGAGACGTTACTGTTAGCCACATCATCTGAACACTTTGTAGCTTACAGTGTAACAGGGGAGGGGAAATGGTAGGACAATGACATAACGCTAGGGATTACTTTGAGTCGATATATTGGGAGATTCAGAAACAGAACCACATATTTTGTTAGTCCGCCTTAACACCGTTTTATATAAAAGTCCCTGTTCAGTTTTAAGTTTCCCCTAGTTCCATTAGACATTTGTACAATCTAAATCCTAACTGACGTAATACTAAAGATCTGTAAAATCAAATTGTTGTGTGCGACGTGCATCATTGCCTAGAGTTTCCACCATCTTGCTTGTCATATCTCCGCTGTTCCTGCTTCTGCTGATAATCAGTGCTGTTGCTAACAATTTGCTGTTCAAGGCCCGTCCATGGCCATGAGCCTCCCTTCTAAGAGCCCTTCATGGGCTTGCATGGTGCCCAGTCTACTTGCTCTGGTCTTCACTGTCCCTCTGCGGTTTCCATAAATGTTTGCAAAGTTCCACTACACGTGTGTGTGCAATAGAGTTTGCAAGAGAAACTAGGTAACTATGATTACATTGGCTTGCCTATCAAAAAGGCAGGTTGGCGACATGTGCCAATACTTTCGAAAAAATAAATAAATCGGTACGTTTTTGGGAAATTCCAATTATCGAGGGTTTGCACTGGCAGGGCCAGGCCCACCCCAACCAGAGGGCAATGCCATCTGCGTAGTTGCTTTACTGCCAAGAAGGACACCATATTGGGACATTGGTTATTGCTGCAAATGTACCAGCCTATGCAGCATTCATGTACTGCCAATTATAACAGGGCAGTGATGCCTCATAAGGTTTCCCTGACAAAGGGCCCAATTGTCTAAATGCATTTTGGGAATCCTTGAAATTAAACTTATGGGCATTAAATACATTTGAGCTGTCACTAGCAAAAGATATATGTGTGGATCTACTTTGGAAGAGAAGAAGGGCTTGCAAAGATAAGGGAGAACTGGGGGGGGAAGAGAGAGAGAGAGGGGGGGAAGAGAGAGAGAGAGAGAGAGAGAGAGAGAGAGAGAGAGAGAGAGAGAGAGAGAGAGAGAGAGAGAGAGAGAGAGAGAGAGAACGAACCAGAGAGAGAGAACGAACCAGAGAGAGAGAACGAACCAGAGAGAGAGAGAACGAACCAGAGAGAGAGAGAACGAACCAGAGAGAGAGAGAACGAACCAGAGAGAGAGAACGAACCAGAGAGAGAGAACGAACCAGAGAGAGAGAGAACGAGAGAGAGAGAACGAACCAGAGAGAGAGTACCAGAGAGAGAGAGAGTACCAGAGAGAGAGAGAGTACCAGAGAGAGAGTACCAGAGAGAGAGAGAGAGAGAGTACCAGAGAGAGAGAGAGAGAGTACCAGAGAGAGAGAGAGAGAGTTCCAGAGAGAGAGAGTACCAGAGAGAGAGAGATAACCAGAGAGAGATAACCAGAGAGAGATAACCAGAGAGAGATAACCAGAGAGAGATGACCAGAGAGAGACGACCAGAGAGAGACGACCAGAGAGAGACGACCAGAGAGAGACGACCAGAGAGAGAACGAGAGAGAATGAATAGAGGAAATGTCCAAAGACAAAATGTGTTCCAGAAAGGGAAGGTCATGAGTGAGTATTTAAAAAGATAGTCACCCGGATTCAGGAAACCTCAAACTAGGGTAAAAATGGAAAACTGACATAAGCCTAGACCAATGGGTTGCTGAAGGGAGAAGTAGAAGGAGGTGGTTCACCATCATGGCTATTTGACAGAATGGGAAAAACCAAATAAGACGGTTGCAGTGCTCCAGATAGGATTTTGAGGTGGGAGTATTTTATATATGCTTTTTCAAATGAGAGTAAATGCAATATCAAGAGTGTAAAAATGAGTTTTCTCCTCTGCAAGAGAGTAAAACGTATCCAACACATACTATCAAATTGTATATTTTAAAGCGCAATATGCAGAAATGTGGAAGTCTTTCTTGAAAGTAACAGCTTTAAAGTTTTACTGCGTTTGTTTCAAGTACATTTTTCTGAACAAACAGTAAAACTTTCAAACTGCCAGTTTCGGCAAAAGGCTTCCCTCGCCTCTCTGCCTAACAAACGGCAAGTGTGCACATTCAGGGGTGCCTGTGACCAGAGTAATGAGCTCTAGGCGTAAAGGGTCAATCTCTTTTGGCAAGAGTGAAACATTGATGCAATTTACAATCCATTTGGAAACCGCTAATTCAGAGACAGGGTCTCCTTCTCTACCATCTGCCAGATAGACAAAGTGACTTGTGATCGATTCACATGCAACAGATAAAGTAAGGCGCAATGCATGTGTGTGTGCGCAAAACTACCTTGTGAATAGTCACAAAGGGGTCTTGAATAGAAAGGGTCTGTAGTTCGTTGACTATTCTTATAGAGACGAACGCCACTAGGAAGGCAGGTTTATAGGTGAGGGCCTTAATGCTAGCCTTGTGCATGGGCTCTAAGGGGGGGGGGGGGGGGGCATTACCCTTGAAAGAACATTCAAGTGCCATCTGGGAGTTGGGTTGGAAATTGGGGTTTAATGACAGTGCGGATTGACTTTACACGTCGAGTGCTTTTCCTCTGTGGTCTTAAAAGAAGGCTGTTTGGTTTGCCCGGTGGCTGCGGCTGTCATGATCTCTGCTTCCAAAAGGTCAGGGTTTTCCCAACTCCCTTGGAAGCAGATCCATAACCCAGGTTCCGAGTGCCAACCAGTCCCAATTGGGACCTTTTGGACCCAGTCCTGGCGCCAGTGGCACCAGGCTCATAAATATGCCCAGTCCCAGCGCTGGAAGCGCCGGGCTCATAATGCTTGGGTGGACTTACCTGCAGCAGACCATGCTGCTTACTTGCCTGCCAGTTGAGCCTCTGATCCTCTTCTGTTTGGAACTACTTTTCCTGTTGGGTGGGGCAGGAGCCACTCCCTAGATTCAGAACACTGGAACTCTTCTGGAAAGCAGGAACTCTTTTCTTACCTAGGCGTGGCTGTGGAAGGAGACACCTAAGCACTACAGGAGGCTATTTAAACCACACCCGATGGATGAATCTTGCTTTGCGTTATTCTGCATCCTCTGCAGCAGAACGCTCATCGTGTCTTCTGCATCTGATCCTGGGCCTAAGGAAAAAGGCTTACCATCCTGAATCCAGTCTTCAGCAACACCTATAAAGACAAGAAGGAACAGGTTAGCATTACGGTCTTCAGTGACAGCTCTTCACTTACCTGGTCCATCGGCTGTCACCAACGCCTCGCGCTGCATTCCGGCATCTGAAAGACAAAAGCTTACCAACTCTTCGCACGCTCCGGAGGCCTTCGGCGCTGCATCCTGCATCTGAAAGACAAAACAAGGTGCGTTTAAAGACATTGGGGAACTTTAATACTCACGTGCCATTACTCCTTTCCACATCTAACCCAGTGGGTATTCCGGCACCCTGCAGCCGCTCCGAACTTGTACCTGCAAAATAAAAAGACAGTTAGAGCGCATCGTGAAGCAGGCAACAAGCGCTTACTTACGTGCTTCCAGGCGCTTCTATTCATCACACGGGCTCCATCTTCAACTCACTTCAGCCCGTCATCCGCCATCGCCGGAACCCTGCAAAACAAGAAACATCATTACTAAAGACTTTAAAGACATTAGAATTACTCGGAACTTACCGTTCGTGCAGTAAACGACGGACAGCAGTCCTCTGAAGTCAAGAGGCCTGCTCCCCTTATCCAGTGAAGAAACTGGTTACAGCACCCTGCCCCGAGGCAGATGGAGAGCACGGCGTTCACTTACCTAAGGTGAGAGCGTTAACCTTTGGGGTTCTACAGGAGAAGAGAAAGGGAAGAAGAGAGAGCCATTCAATAACCCAGTTCCTTAATCCCATATTTTCTATCTGCAGACATCTTACCCTTCGAGTCAGACATACAGTGCACAGAGGTCCAGCCCAAAGAGCCAGCCGTGTGTTACACATCACCTTTGAAGATACGGTATACGCCCAGTCAAGACCGGCGCCTCTACGGGAATCAGGTGAGCGTTACAGAACGCAAAGCCTACCACAAAACTCCCGTCCAGGCGCTATGGAAACCTCGGATACCGACCAGCTAGCCCAGTTACTTGGGGAACTAAGGGCAGAAGTGCATGCAGCCCGTCAGGAAACGAACGCTCTAAGAAGGGAACTGATTATTTCCAAGGAGCGAACAGATGATCTCGCTAGACAATTGCTACAGTCACAAGCCGGACAGACCCCGTTACCCGCATCTGGGGGAAATCTTCCTTCTACATCCTCTATGAATCCAGTGCAGTTCAACCTACCTGGGAATGTACCTCTGGCTCCGCCCGAACGATTTTCTGGTGACCCAAAGAGGTTTGCAGTATTTATCAATCAGTGCCGGTTGCATTTCTTATGCCGGCCAGCAGCCTTTCCAACTGATCAAGCTAAAGTAGCTTTCGTGCTTTCGTACCTTAGTGGCAATGCGGCATACTGGTCGATCCCTCTAGTAAATCAAGATGATCCGGTCCTCCATGATTTTCAAGCTTTTCAGCTCAGTATGGAAAAACTGTTCGCAAGACATTCACAGGGGCAGGACTTGGACAATGAGCTTCTTTCGTTGCGACAAGGTAATCAAGACCTTTTGGCTTATATTGCGTCTTTCAACAGACTGATAGTGGAAACTCAATGGCCTGAGGACAAAAGGATTACGCTGTTTTATAGAGGTCTACGTGGAGCGCTCAAAGATGTGTTAGCCCAAGTAGTGAATCCCCCACAAGATTGTTCGGACTATATAGACTTAGTCGTTCAAATAGATCACAGACTGCAGAACAGGAAGGCCGATCGTTCCAAGTTTGATGCTCGAGTATTTTCCAAACCGCCAACTCCTTCCAAAGGAGTAGACTCCGGGGAACCCATGCAAATAGGGGGTCTGAAAGGTCCTCTAACACAAAAGGAGCGGGAAAGGAGAAAACAGTTGCAATTATGCCTCTATTGCGGAAACTCAGGGCACTTTCTTCGAGACTGTCCGGTGAAACCTGCCAAGAAGGCAGTAGGAGCTGCAGTTACCAAAGTTACAAACTCTGAGCAGGGAAACGACCTCGCCCGACAAGAATAGAGGTCCTCTTGCCGAGCGTGAAAACCAGTTCCGTGACCTCGCATTTCGTGATACCTATGGTCCTCATTAGCCCTGATAATCCGGATCGATTACATGCAATTGAAGCTTACGTCGACAGCGGTGCCATCTGCAATTATGTGGATCATGAAATGGTTTTGAGGATGAATCTAACTCTTTGTCCCAAGGCTGTAAAGGACGTCATTACTACGGTGGATGGTACGGAGATAGCCTCCGGGCCAGTAACGCATACCACTCAAGAGGTGACACTAGTAAGTCAAGATGGACACCATGAGAAGATCGTGTTCGATGTGATCAAGGCCCCTCAGTTTCAGATTATTCTAGGAATACCTTGGTTAGAGAAACACAATCCTCTGATCGATTGGCGAGCAAGAACGGTCCAGTTTCCAGAATGTGTCTCTACTTGTCACCCTCCACCTGGTGTTGCACTGGCAGCAATTTCTTCAGAGACTCCCCAGTTACCTCCCGAATACCTAGAATACCAAGATGTTTTCCGGAAGGATCAGGCTAACTCTCTACCTCCTCATATGTCTTATGACTGCCAGATAGACCTGATACCTGGATCTACTCCTCCTTGTAGTAAAATTTATGCCCTCATCGAGCCTGAGAACCTTCACCTTCGACAATACCTGGATCAATACCTGGCAAATGGGTTTATTCGTCCTTCCAAGTCCCCTGCTTCTTCAGCTTTGTTCTTCGTTCCAAAAAAGGAAGGAGACCTTAGAACTTGTATAGATTATCGCTCCCTGAACCAGATCACCGTTAAGAATAGATATCTGTTACCTTTGATCCCTGAACTCCTGGACCAAGTCAGAAAAGCATGCATATATACAAAGCTGGATCTTAGAGGAGCTTACCACTTGGTACGAGCAAAAGAGGGCGATGAATGGAAGACTGCCTTCCGCACCAAGTATGGGCTATTTGAATATCAGGTCATGCCCTTCGGACTTTGCAATGCCCCGGCCGCCTTTCAATATTTTATGAACGATGTCCTCAGAGAGCTCATAGATGTGTGTGTTGTTGTTTACATTGACGACATCCTCGTTTATTCTTCATCGGAATCTGAACATCGGAAACACGTTAAAATGGTCCTCGAAAGATTGCGTCAACACAAACTTTTCGCTAAGTTGGAAAAATGTGTTTTCAACGTGACTGAAGTTGAATTCTTGGGATTCATATTATCACCTGGCGGAGTGCGTATGGATTCAAAGAAGGTCGATGCAGTTCTCAAATGGACATCGCCATCCTCCGTAAAAGGTGTGCAAAGCATGTTAGGCTTCGCTAACTTTTACCGCAGGTTTATCCCCGAATTCTCTCGAATAGTCCAGCCCATCACTGCCTTGTTAAAGAAAAACAAACGTTTTGAATGGTCTACCGAGGCGGAACAAGCTTTCCAGGATTTGAAGACTAAATTTATCTCTGCACCAATCTTAAAACACCCTCGCCCCGAACTCCCCTACATCGTGGAAACTGATGCTTCAAGCCTTGCCATGGGGGCAGTTCTATCACAAAAGGACCCGGTAACCAATCAGTTGCATCCCGTGGCATTTTGGTGCCGCAAATCCTCGCCTCCTGAAATCAATTACACGATTACTGACAAGGAACTTCTGGCTATCAAGTCTGCCTTTAAGGCTTGGCGGCATTATCTGCTGGGGGCCCGACACACCGTTACTGTGATTACGGATCACCGAAACCTGCAATATTTGAAAACCACAAAAGCCCAATCCTCTAGACAACTCCGTTGGGCATTATTCTTTGCCGAGTTTGACTTCATAATCACCTATCGACCTGTAACAAAGAACGGTAAAGCTGATGCCCTTTCTCGGATGGGAGTGGAAGAACACTTGATCAACCCTAAACCTGTACCAATCATTCCCGAACAAAGAATTCTGGGTGTAATCGCCACAGAATCCATAGAGGAAGTTAAGGATAAAGCCAGGCAACTTGTAACTCCAGCAGACATACAGAATTGGCATCTGCAGGGAAAGGACTTTGCAGTAAAGGACAACTTATTGTATTTCCAAGAACGATTATACCTACCCAGCACAGATTTACAGAAAAAAGTAATCTCTTGTTATCACGATTCTTTAATGGAAGGACATCCCGGTATGGCCAAGACCTCAGAAAAGATCAAGCGCTACTTCTGGTGGCCGTCTTGGAAAAAAGATATCAGAGACTTTATAATGTCCTGTGGAGTATGCGCCCAAAACAAGAGTCAAAAGGAAAGACCAGCAGGCCTCTTACGCCCTATTGACATCCCACCTCGCCCTTGGCATACTCTTTCTATGGACTTCATCACCGATCTACCTCCATGCTCCGGATACAATACGATTCTAGTAATCGTGGACTTATTCTCCAAGATGGCGCATTTCATTCCGCTCAAAGGCTTGCCAACAGCAGCAACTGTGGCCCGAGAATTTCTCGAAAACATTGTCCGACTGCACGGTTTTCCTTCGGTTCTAATTTCGGATCGAGGTAGTCAATTTATTTCTCATTTTTGGCGAAGTTGCTGTCGGTCGGCTCAAATTGATGTGAGACTATCGACCAGTCACCACCCTCAGACCGACGGACAAACCGAGAGGACCAATCAAACTCTGGAACAGTATTTACGCTGCATACTGCAACAAACTGAAAAAACTTGGAAAGACATCCTTTGGATAGCCGAATAGGCCTACAATAACTCTGTCCATTCGGGAACTGGGAAAACCCCGTTTTTTCTTTTGTACGGCAGTCACCCTCGAACCTCGGAGTTGGATCCCCTCCAAGATCTTGAAACACCAGCAGTAGACTACCTGCATTCTACAATCACCCAAGCCTTTAAGGAAGCTGTTTCTCACCTTCAAAGGGCTAAAGAACAATACAAGAAAGGAGCAGATCAACATCGGAAGGAAGCCCCTCAATATCAAGTAGGGGATCAAGTCTGGTTATCCACCAAATATCTACCTCTAAAAGGGCCACGCACATTCAACCCAAGATACCTTGGTCCCTATTCCATCACTACCATAGTAAACCCAGTAGCGGTCAAGTTGGACTTGCCCCCGCACATGAAGATACATCCGGTCTTCCACGTCTCTCTATTAAAACCTGTGCAACCTCAAACCCGACTAACTAAATCTCCAAAACCTATCCTAGTTGATGGAGAACTCGAGTTTGAAGTCAAAAGCATTCTGGACTCCAAGATCTCCAAATCTAAACTATTTTACCTAATTGACTGGAAAGGCTACGGCCCCCAAGAGAGATCCTGGGAACCTGCTGAATATGTCCACGCTCCTCGCCTAATCAAAAGATTTCACCGAACATTTCCTGACAAGCCAAAACCCCCGGAGAAGCCCGGTTTGGGAGGGGCCTTGAGGGGGGGGTACTGTCATGATCTCTGCTTCCAAAAGGTCAGGGTTTTCCCAACTCCCTTGGAAGCAGATCCATAACCCAGGTTCTGAGTGCCAACCAGTCCCAATTGGGACCTTTTGGACCCAGTCCTGGCGCCAGTGGCACCAGGCTCATAAATATGCCCAGTCCCAGCGCTGGAAGCGCCGGGCTCATAATGCTTGGGTGGACTTACCTGCAGCAGACCATGCTGCTTACTTGCCTGCCAGTTGAGCCTCTGATCCTCTTCTGTTTGGAACTACTTTTCCTGTTGGGTGGGGCAGGAGCCACTCCCTAGATTCAGAACACTGGAACTCTTCTGGAAAGCAGGAACTCTTTTCTTACATAGGCGTGGCTGTGGAAGGAGACACCTAAGCACTACAGGAGGCTATTTAAACCACACCCGATGGATGAATCTTGCTTTGCGTTATTCTGCATCCTCTGCAGCAGAACGCTCATCGTGTCTTCTGCATCTGATCCTGGGCCTAAGGAAAAAGGCTTACCATCCTGAATCCAGTCTTCAGTAACACCTATAAAGACAAGAAGGAACAGGTTAGCATTACAGTCTTCAGTGACAGCTCTTCACTTACCTGGTCCATCGGCTGTCACCAACGCCTCGCGCTGCATTCCGGCATCTGAAAGACAAAGGCTTACCAACTCTTCGTGCGCTCCTGAGGTCTTCACACTGCATTCCGGCATCTGAAAGACAAAAGCTTACCAACTCTTCGCACGCTCCGGAGGCCTTCGGCGCTGCATCCTGCATCTGAAAGACAAAACAAGGTGCGTTTAAAGACATTGGGGAACTTTAATACTCACGTGCCATTACTCCTTTCCACATCTAACCCAGTGGGTATTCCGGCACCCTGCAGCCGCTCCGAACTTGTACCTGCAAAATAAAAAGACAGTTAGAGCGCATCGTGAAGCAGGCAACAAGCGCTTACTTACGTGCTTCCAGGCGCTTCTATTCATCACACGGGCTCCATCTTCAACTCACTTCAGCCCGTCATCCGCCATTGCCGGAACCCTGCAAAATAAGAAACATCATTACTAAAGACTTTAAAGACATTAGAATTACTCGAAACTTACCGTTCGTGCAGTAAACGACGGACAGCAGTCCTCTGAAGTCAAGAGGCCTGCTCCCCTTATCCAGTGAAGAAACTTGTTACAGCACCCTGCCCCGAGGCAGATGGAGAGCACGGCGTTCACTTACCTAAGGTGAGAGCGTTAACCTTTGGGGTTCTACAGGAGAAGAGAAAGGGAAGAAGAGAGAGACATTCAATAACCCAGTTCCTTAATCCCATATTTTCTATCTGCAGACATCTTACCCTTCGAGTCAGACATACAGTGCACAGAGGTCCAGCCCAAAGAGCCAGCCGTGTGTTACACATCACCTTTGAAGATACGGTATACGCCCAGTCAAGACCGGCGCCTCTACGGGAATCTGGTGAGCGTTACAGCGGCGATCGTGGTTGCGACAGGCACTTATGTTGGAGGCTGTTTTGTTCAGTCCTCTGAAACCATTTGGGGCCCAGCCTTCGCCTCTCAAACATCAGAGGCGAATATGAGAGGGTGCAAGAGGCTTTGCTGCTTGACATTCTGGTGCACGGACTCCGGCAATTTTCGATAACTGCATAAACATATATAGCACTGCAGAGTCAGTAGAGTCTTTGGCAGTGTTGGGGTGATTTACAATGTTGGGTTGCAGTGCCTCTTAGCTCGTGTGGCTTAATCAACCACCCTGTTCCTTGGGAAAAATATTGTCCTGAACATGGCTAAAAGATAAGGTATTGTCCAACCTGGTGCTTTCCCTCATGGCGGAGGAGTGATTTTGCAGGAAGGTGGGACTTCACCAGTGGTTATTTTGCCATAGGAAGCTACCTGCCGGGGGCAGGCAAGCAATTAAACACGTTGCTCGGAATAAACTTATTGCTAAACTGAGCTGCAACACTAAGTGGCTACGGGCCAAGTGCCTTCGAGCCTCCATTGATAGAGATTTTATTTGGATCATGCGCATACATAAGTGTTTGAGCGCAACAAGGCAAAGGAATGGGCAACAAGGGAGAACCAAAACGATCTTACTAGGGCCAGTGACATTGAGAATGTGCAAGTGCATGGGAGAAGGAAAGTGCATGGAAGGGGGAGAAGTGGAAAGTGCTGAGCAAAGGAAACACAGATAAATAAATAATAAAAAGCAAACAGTGGTAGTGCAGTCAGCAAGTGGCAAGTGCTGTGTTTAAGGCAAGACAGGGTGTGTCTGGCAAGTGCAGAAAGAGGAGAGGGTGGTGACTGTATGGTTACAGATGCAAACCCTAGTGCAAGGGATTCCCAAGAGGCAGTGTGGGTCAGTGGCAAGGCGAGCAGGTACCTGGTCCCGGAAGTCAGAGGGTAACCAGGTGCACGATGCTGAGACAGAACAGATCAGCAGGGGAGAGGAGGAGCAAAGGTAGAAGCAAAGAGGAAGGTCTTGAGGTGCTTCCTGAACCGCATTTACTTACTAACTGCATTGCTTTGAAAAACAATTATACCCGCGCTGCAAGTTGTGATGCGACTGTGGGCCTGTGCTTTTGAGCCTTCCTCTACCCACTTTCTCTCTACCGCCCTCCTTCTCCTTCCTCCCACCTCCCACTTGCAATATGGGGCATCACCGTATATCAGAGAAGGCCTCTAACCAACGCCGACAGGGCTTGCGTTATGGTACGAAAAAGCGCTATAAATCCACACGCAGCCTGTAGACTATTGTAACATGTCAATTGCCTCCAACTAACCCCGAGAGGTGCCAAAAAAATGTAACTGCCTATTGGGCCCGATACAATCCCAAATCAGCCTTTACTGACAGGCTTTTATGAAATAACTAACCAAAGGAGAATCTCCTTACCATCATCTATAGTGTCTAATGGGCAATTTGCCCCTTTATCCACAACAGCGCCTATTCAATCAGTAGCGCAAACGCGGTCTTCTAGTAAAGATAAACCCCTTTGTATTCCTTTAGACAGTGTTAATGGTGACCTTTGACAAACGAATTGAATCCCCTGCAACCATGCCACTGGAAACCACATGCGCTAACCTAGGAGCTACTAGGCCCTCCACAGCGAAAGCACAGGAGACGATGTAAATGGTTCATGAAAATATCCTAGAAAACCGTGCACTAAATCTGCTGACACTAAACCATCACAGAAACCATTGTGCCCCTCACTAACGCTGTGCGCCCATGAATGAAGCCCAGTAAATGAAAGCAAATAAGCTACAACGAGCATTGCTATGCACTGCAATCGCTCGGACCATGGGTTTTGCCCATAATGGGACACACATTAATCCTTATTATGGGAAGGATGGCTTTGAAGGGCTATGACTAACAAATGAAACGCAGTACCACCGATTTACACTTTTAGACCAGACACAGCCAGAGGTAGTCATCAAAGTATACTGGATTCTTTGAAGGACTGTGCAAAAGTGGTCTTCACTTTTCATCACAAATGAATCGCATTTACAGAAAGCATTACATTTGAAGACAATGCACTGCCAGTGGTAATGATCGTTATAGAGGAGGTAAATATAGTAGCTAAGAGAAGAAGTCATTCATGCAAAACCCATCACCTCGATATTGGGCAAGTCTGTGCCCTGTTACTGCACTGCGATTTGTAATTCTACAAACATTTTCGTATGGTCAAAGCCATACACCTTCACCCCTAAACGCCCATACGAGCAAGCAGACCCTGGCACTCACTAGACAGAAGCCAAGTTACCCTCCCCCACGCGACGGCTGGAAAACCGCTGGAAAGATCAGCTGCTCTGCAGCCATCACCTTGAAAAAATTAATACAATCCCCTTTGCCGATCAAGCAAACCTCCATGGCTGTGCATATTTTTGCAGGCTGCGCACGGTCCTGCAGAGCTTGATATCCAGAAATCCAGTGGCACTGAAGTTAGCTCACAAAGCTCCTGTGTGCAGAACTGATGGTTCATACTACAGTGCCATCTACTGACAGAAGAACAAGTTACTGACCAACTGTAACGTTCTTTAGCCTGGATGTTCCTCCCATGTATTCCTAATCTTATGATAATTCTATGATTATCTATGATTATCTGATTATCGCTAGCTTCGCTGGCCTTCGGAAACGTTTTTTCGGCAGAGGGCGCTGTGCTCATGGTCGTGGCATCGATTGTCCCTCGACGTGCTCCGTACCTTGTCGACGTCACTGATGGTATAAGTAGCTCGAGCCGCGCCCGTCGGCTTCAGTTCTGTTTTTTCGATGAAATATTGGAGGAACACCCAGGCGTGCCTCATGACTGATGCACTCTTCATGAGAGGAAAGTGTAAGAAAAAACAAACTGTACTGCGGGGTAGGTTGGGAGGGGCGATGAGGTTTACGTGGGAGGAACATCCAATCTAAAGAACGTTACAGTTGGTAAGTAACTTGTTCTTCGAATGGATTGTGTCCTCCCAAGTATTCCTCATTTCATGATAGACTCCCATAGCAGTGGCAATTTTGAAGGTCGGAGTACTAGATACGGTTTTCATGGACGGAATGAAGTACCGCCTTGGCAAATAACCCCTCATTGGAGGAGGCAGCATCCAAGCAATAATGCTTGATGAAAGTATGCATCAATTTGCATGTTGCACCCCTCATTGGAGGAGGCAGCATCCAAGCAATAATGCTTGATGAAAGTATGCATCAATTTCCATGTTGCAGCTGAACAAATATCCGCTGCAGGAACTCCCCTCTTCAAAGCCGCAGAAGTAGCCATCCCCCTAGTGGAATGGGCTTTCAGCCCATTTGGGGGGTCCTTTCCCGCAAATCTGTAGCATTCAATTAGGGCCAGAATGACCCAGCGGTATATGGTTTGTTTTGTCACTGATAATCCCAATTTATGACCTGTACAACCTACAAAGAGTTGGTCATCTTGACGTAATTTTGACATTCTTGAAATGTAAAAAGAGAGCCCTTTTGGGGTCCAGTCTATGCAGTCTCTCCTCTTCTTTGCCCAAATGAGGAGGATAGAATGTTCGTAATATGATTTTTTTGTGACAAATGTAAGTCAGAAACTACCTTTGGTAAAAAGGAAGGTTTAACTTTAAGAACTACCTTGTCCTTGTAAAAAAGTAGTATATGGAGGTTTACATGAGAGAGCCTGTAGTTCACTAACTGTTAAGATGGATTTCGGAACTCTGTCCGGGAGGGGCAGAGGTTCAGAAGGCCAGCCTAGTTTCTTGGAACAGGGTAACCTCTGGACAAGCCAGATCAATCAGGGTAGCGATGGCGGCGATCAAGACTAGGTCTCAAGAGGGGTGAGGGTGACTGAAAGCCTGCAATGAGCACACAAACCAAGGACACTTACAAATTACTCCAGGCAGGTGTTATATTAAAAATATACACACATTTATTACAAGGCCTTTGTAACATCGACCATAGTAAAGAATCACAGTAAAACTCAAGTAAACCAACACATCACAATCAATACAATATATATACAAGACCGCAGGGTCTAAAAAGTTAGCAGCACGAAATATGTAAACCACGTAGATGGGGAAGAAAACCGGCAGTGCACGTAACCATTAGACCCAGTTCGTCACAGAGACCACCTAACTAGAAGGAAGTCCAATCCCTACGAAGAGTAGAGCCTTGTGCTCAAAAGTACTTGCACACGCGGGTGCCAACGGGCCAAGGAGAGTCTCTTCAGGGGAATCAGGAAGTTCAGAGATGAACAAATGATGACGAACAGATATCCGCTACTCAAGCGCAACCTCCACTTGTGGGCAGAAGCAGGGCGCGAGGGCGAAAAAGGTGTGCTGTTTACAACAGCAGGGGAAAGCCACAGGCTCCTGCGGGAGGGCGACTGGTTTGGGATATTGACTACTCACCGGTCCCCCATGCAGGCAGACCCAGGCTTCTCAGATTTAGTTTCTTGACTGGCAGGTTCAGATGCGATCAGAGGGACGTCTCGGCGCCGTGTATTTATTTATTTATTTGCATTTGTTAAGCGCACATACAGCCCGTAGGGAATCGTGGCGCTTGTTACAGAGATGACTTGTTATACATACAAAGAAGTCATTACTTAGTTACAAGAGAGTAGTAAGGAGAAGATAGGAAAGGATGAGGAGATGATGTTGTACGACGAGCTAGTTGATAAAGGTGGTTTTCAGTTTTTTTCGGAAGGCAATGAGAGATGTTTCTGCTCTGAGTGTGCTAGGTAGTGCGTTCCATAGCTTCGGTGCAATGTAAGGGAAGCTTATTCCACCTGCTCTGGCTCGTTTGATGCGTGGGACCCTAAGCTGGTTGGTGTGGCATTGTCTGGTTGGTCTAATGGAGTGCGATCTGACTAGCGTGTCAGACAGGTAGGAAGGTGCAGATAGGTGAATACATTTATGTGCAGTGGTAAGTATTTTGAATGTGATGCGCTCTTTGACAGGTAGCCAGTGTGCTGCCTTTCTGGCTTGCGCGATGTGGTCCCGTTTAGGTATATTGAGGGCTGCTCTTAGTGCATTATTTTGTGTTGTTTGGAGTTTATTGAGATTAGTGATGGAAGTACCAGCCAGTAGTGCATTACAATAATCTATCTTGGCTCCTATGGTGGCTCTTGCAATAGATAAGCAATTATCTTTGGTTAGGAATGGTTTAATGGCATTAATGAGGTTAGTGCTCATAGCGGATGCAGAGACAATGGAGTTGACTTGCTTGTCCATGGATAGTGATGCGTCAATGTGGACTCCTAGTGTTTTTACAGAAGGTAGAACTGGGATGACACAATTGTCTATGCAGAAGTTTGTGTAGAGAGGGTCGAGATTCTTGAGAGTGGATTTTTGGCCAAGGATGAGAATTTCGGTCTTGTCACCGTTAAGACATAGGCCATTCGTGGCCATCCATGCTTGGATGGTGGCGTATATATTCTGGAGGGTGGTTGCGTCCTGGAGGTAGTGTCCTGTGAGCGGGAGGAGGACTTGGGTATCGTCAGCGTAGTTGGCGTATGTGATCCCAAGTGCGTCCAATCTGTCAAAGAGAGGTTTGGTGAAAAGATTATAGAGAGTGGGAGCTGTACATGAACCCTGAGGGACTCCATACCTGATGGTGGTAGGCTCTGCGTTGGCTATATTGGAGAACACTTTCATCACTCTACCTTTGAGGAAAGAGGTAATCCAATTTGTGGCTTGTTTGGAGAAATGAGCGGCCTGAGTTAGGTGGTTCGTGAGAATGGCATGATCGACTAAATCAAAAGCCGCTGAAAGGTCTAGGAGGAGCAGGAGGGCCGGCTTACCTTTATCTAGGATTAGGGTGATTTGATTCTTCAGATCTAGTAACGCAGTTTCAGTTCCATGACCTTTACGGAATCCGGACTGCCTTTTGCCTAGGACAGAGTTGTTTTCCAGGTAGGCCTGTATCTGCATATGTGCAGCTTTATCTAGGATTTTTAAGAGAAATGGAACCGTTGTAATGGGCCGGTAATTGTTAGGTTGGGCGGGGTCCAAGGTTGGTTTCTTTAAGAGCGGGCGTACCCACGCCTCTTTAAGGCTGTCCGGGACTTTACCCGTCTTGAATGAGGCATTAATGAAAGCTGTGATGATCGGTGCGAGGGGTGCAGCACACTCTTTGATTATGTTGGGGGGGCAAATGTCGCCTTTGCATTGAGATGGTTTGAGCTGTTTAAGGATGTGGAGAGTGTCCGACTCGGTGATTGGCGAAAAATTGAATTTTGAGGTGTGCTTATCTTTGGCGGTATTGACGGAGAGGGTCTGTTGGGGGTGTAGAGCCCTATAGTGTTCTGCTATTTTAGTTTGGAGAAGGTCTATTTTATTTAACATCGCTGTTTGGATGCTATTGCACCAGGCTTCATCCTTAACAATCTCATCTGTGCAGATAGGGGGGATAGTGAGCTCTTTAAAGATGGTGAAGAGCTCTTTTGAGTGGGAGTTGGCTTCCAGGATACGTTTATTGTAGGTTTCTGACTTTGCCTTGAATATGGCATTTTTGTATTTTTTAGAGATACAAAGGAAGTCTACTTTGGTGGCCTCACAGGGATTTGCCTGCCATGTTTTGAGGGCTTGGCGCTTACGTTGGCGCAGATTTAGTAAGTCATCCGTGAACCATGAGTTAGAATGAAACGATTTTTTTTCTTTTTTGTTTTCAAGAGGGGCTGCGGTATTGATGGCCATGGTGAGCGTGTTTTTGAAGATCTCTGCTAGAGTGTTGGGGTTGGAGGAAAACGGGGGTGCTAGGCATGGGGTGTTAAGGAAGGGACGTATATTGTCTGCTGTGAGTTTTTTGGCACTTCTGGTTAGCGTGGCCGGTGCAGGTTTTAGAGGTTTGGAGTAAGATGATATGGGGATGCAGAATTGGAGGCAGTTGTGATCAGACCATGGGAGGGCTGTGTTAGAGGTGAGAGTGGATCCACAGTTGTGATCTGCCACCCAGTCTAAGATGCGGCCTTTATTATGGGTCGGGGCAGTGATTATTTGTGTGAATCCTAAATCTGTGAGGTTTCTTGCGAGGGTGGCAGCTTCTTTGTCGAGTTTATCATTAAATCCAAGATTGAGGTCTCCTAGAAACAGTGTTTTGGAAGTGTGTTTGAGGTTTTTTCCAAGAAGATGGTTGACTATGCTTTTGAAGTTATTAGCCGGGCCTGGGGGTCTATATATGACGTGAATGTTTACCGTATTTTTGGGAGAGAGGGTAAGTTTGGCTGAGAGGATGTCAGTGGTGTCTTCCTCGGGGGTGGGAGTCTGTCTTAAGGCTAAGGTGTCTTTAAAAATCAGTGTAGATTCCGCAGCAGCAGAAGTCAGAGTCGAGGATGTCCCAAACGCAGTGAACACGCACAGATTGTTACCAAAGCAGGGCAACTCGGCAGCCGTGTGTATTCCAAGTCCCAATGTACACGTCTCACTTCAGACCTGAGAACGCCAAGTGTACGAATCGTGTGAGAGTGTCGAGGACTCGGAATTTAGCAGCAGCCTGACGGTGGTGACAGAGCAAGATTCCTGTGTAGGCTGGTCAGTCCGCTGGATGGCCCACGGACGCTTCCGAAGGCTTACGTACAGGAGTTGGTGAAGATGCCGAGAATAGTTGCTCCCACTATTCTAAAGGGTCGAAGCGCCAGTACAGGCCTTCTCGTACGATCAGAGGCAGAGTGGTCTCACAGGACAACAGCAGTGCAGGGGATCAAACTTTCCATGGGTCACCAGCGATTCCTCGACTCAGCCTCTTCGTTGCAGGATACTTGGCTCCTTATCCTTCGTTCCTGAGAATTTAGGAGCTCGACCTGGTAGTGGGGGGGGGGGGGGGTTTCCAGCCTCCTCTTATCCAGAGTTCCCTTTGCGCCAAAACGGAGGGGACCCTATAGGAGATCTGCTCATAAAACACTCACACCAGACGTGGACCTATCACGAACCTTGGTAGTCCCTGGTATTCAAGACCTACTAGACTCTCTGGCACCCAGGATGTGTATTGGGAACAGACATCCCAGCCCACATCCTGGGGGCTCACACCAGGCCTGTAGAAGCCCGCGAAAGCATCTGTGTTTCGCAGGAGGGTACATGCCCAAATAAGGACGGCCCCGGGTTGGCTCGATCTGGGGAAGGTGAAGGGGCAAGACGGTCAGCGGACAGGACAAAGAACCTCGTGGTCTGGCCATCTTGGAAGCCAGGCCACCCATTTGGGCCAAACGCGGGAAGCGCGGTTAACATTGGCAAAAAGGAGTTCAAAACACAAAGAAACGATCACTGCCACCAGTCCCGTCCGTGACACACTTGCACAGTTCGTTATGAATCCAATGAGAGTTTCTAGGGCCTGTAGAATGAATAGAGACCCAAGAGTGCAGTAACTTAGCTTACAGTGCCCTCTTGTGTCATGTTGCGCGAAAGCTACAACATGAGAAAAGAACTACGGAAAACAACGTTTCCCGGTACTGACTGTCTTAAGGGCATGTCAGTTTCCCCATGCGAAGTGAGCGAAAAGCCCAGAGGAGTGCGGCTTAAGGCGGTGCTCCTCTGGCAAAGTCTAGATCAGGGTGTAAAACAGCAGCAAAAAGTTTGGGGGTTGCCACATGGAAGGAAAATTACCTACAATTATGAAATAAATCTTTCCTAACACTAACCCTGCGGGCTCATAAGGCCACAAGGAGGACAGTTTTTAATGTTAGAAGCCTCAAGGGACAAGAGTGCAGAGGCTCAAAAGGTATACAAGTTAGAAACTTAAGTACTAGATTTAAATCCCAAGTTGGGACATGAAAAGGTACTGAGGGTATACGTTAGTAAGCCCTTTCAGGAATTGAATGATTAATGGAATTTTGAAGTAGGAAACCTCTTCCGAGGAGCGCTTGAAAATGGACAGCGCAGCAAGATATCCTTTAATTGTTCCGATCTGGAGCCTCAGATTGGCTAGATGTAATGGGAAAGAAAGCACCATTGGGGTGCCACATTGAAAAGGGTCAACATCCTTATCTTTGCACCAGTTACTGAACTTGTTCGAACAACATTGGTACAAAGATTTTGTTTCTGGCCTTCTGGCCGAAAGCAAAATCTCCATAACGTCATCCGCAAGATCCCAATCCTTGTATCTCAACCTCTCAGAAACCATGCGTGAAGGTTGAGTGTCTTGACCTCTGGATGGAGAACCCGACCTTCCTCTTGCAAGAGAAGATCCTCTCTTTGCCGAAGACGTATTGGAGGGCAGATGGACATGTCCAGAAGGTCCGGGTACCACGTCCTCCTGGCCCAATCCGGGGCAATTAGGATCATGGTTTTCCTGAACTTTCTCAACCTCCTGATTACTTGAGGAATCACGGGGACTGAAGGAAACGTTTACAGAAGTGGGAACTTCCACTCCACTACGAACGCATCTCCTAGAGCACCTCTCGGAAGAAATTCCCTTGAGCAGTACTGTTCACACTTCCGGTTGATCGCGGTAGTGAACAGATCCACGAGAGGTTCCCCAAAGGGTAAAGATCTCCAGAAGGACTTCCTGAGTTAGCTCCCACTCATGGGAGACTGTTCTGCCTGCTCAGAGCTTCTGCCGCCGTGTTCTGCTCTCCGGCTAGGTGAACTGCCGATAGAGAGATTCCTTCTCGTATTGCCCAGAACCAGAGCTGCATTGCCTCTCTGCACAGTGGTAGTGACCCTACGCCTCCTCTCTTGTTGAGGTAGTACATGGCCACCGTGTTGTCCGTCATTAGCAGGACATTCTTTCCCTGTACAGAGGGCAGGAAGGCTTTCAGCGCTAGTCTGATTGCCCTCAGCTTCAATAGGTTGATATGTAGTTTGGACTCCGATGGAGACCAACGACCGCTGATTGTCAGATCGTTGGTGTGTGGTCCCCACCCCGTGACTGAAGCATCCGTTACTACTGTTATCTCTGGCCAGGGTTGCCAAAAAGATTCTCCTTTGAGGATGTCGTTGCAAGCCCACCATAGTAGATCCTGAGCAACTGCGCTCGGGACTTGCAGAAGATCTGACATATTCCCTGAGAATTGTGACCACTGAGTTCTGAGTGCCCATTGAAGGGATCTCATTCTCAATCTGGCCTCTGGTACTAGGGAAAATGCAGGATGCCATGAGGCCAAGCAACCTCAGAAAATCGAAGGCCGGTAGATTCTGGGCATTCTGGAACTTTGTTACCATCTGCAGAATGTGGAGAGCCCTCACCTCAGGAGGCGGGGCTTTTCCCGAGGAATTATCCAAGACTGCTCCGATAAACTGGAGCTTGTGGGATGGTACCATGTGGGACTTCTTGAAATTGAGGGAGAAGCCCAATTTGTGAAGGAAGTAGCAGGTGATTGAAAGATGTTCCTGAGCTTGTTCGGGAGAACCTGCTCTGATCAACCAATCGTCCAGGTAGGGGTAGACGTGAATCCCCCTCTCCTGAGACTCGCTGCCACCACTGCAATTAATTTGGTGAAAACCCTTGGTGGAGGTTAACCCGAATGGCAGAACTCGAAACCAATAGTGAGAATTGGCAATCGCAAACCTCAGGTACTCTGTGCTTGAGATGGATTGGCACATGAAAGTAAGCATCCTGAAGGTCCAATGATACCAACCAATCTTGGAGTTGGAGAGCCTGAAGGATCTGAGAAAGGGTTACCATCTTGAACTTGTCCTTCCTGAGGAACTTGTTCAAGTTTCTTAAGACCAAGATGGGTCTCAATCCTCTGACCTTTTTTGGGATGAGAAAGATTGGGAGTACCAACCCTTGTTCCTCTCCGCTACAGGTACTTGTTCTATAACGCCTTTCTCCAGCAGGGTTAACATTTCCTGCAACAGGAGCTGATCTGGAATTTTGACAGAGTTGGTTCCCGGTGGATGGTTCTGAGGCCTTTTTAGGAAGGGGAGACAGTAACCTTGAGCTACTGTTTCCAGTGCCCAAGCATCTGAGGTAACGCCCCGCCATTCCTTCAGATGCTGAGAGATCCTGCCTCCCACTGGGGTTTTGTGTAAAAAGGTCAGAGTGATTTGGAGGCGGATGAAGGAGCGGCTGAGGGCAAAGATGCCGATCCTGAGGCTGGTTTCCCACCTCTTCCACCATGAGGGACATTTCTTTTGCCTCTTTGAAAAGCCTGTCCTCTTCCTCTACCAAAAGAGGAGTAGTACTGAAAAGAACGACCCCCTCCAGGAAGATGAGCCGGAATAGGGTTTCTGAGGCTGACGCATGGAGGCGCTAAGAGATTTAGCTGCCGCTTTTGAGGTCTGAAGTTTTTCTAGGCTTTCATCAGCCTTACTACCAAACAGCCTGGAGCCATCAAAAGGCATGTTGAGAAGTCTGGCCTGCATATCTGGTGCAAACCAGACTTCCTCAACCACGTAAATCTGCGTAATACAGTGCTCGCAGCCATGGATCTGCTGATACTATCAGCAGTATCCAGTCCAGACTGGAGGCATTCCCCCATTGCCTCCTTCCCGTCTTTGACAATGTTCAGCAAGCCCTCCCTTTCCTCGCCTTCCGGAATATGATCAGCCGCCGCCGAAATAGTGTCCTATAGGGTATGGGTAAACCTGGCCAGGGTACAGGTGACATAGGTTGACTTAAGAGCCATACTACCTGAAGTAAAAACTTTACGGGCCCAAGCATCAACTTTTTTCTCCTCTCTATCGGGGGGGAATAGTAGGATATGCAGACTGTCTTGAAGTAGATGCTGCTTGAATAAACAGACTTTCTGGAGTGGGATGTCTGTTTAAATATTCAGGATCAGAACTAGCTGGTCTATATTTTTTGGGAAAATTACTCTTTACAGCAGCAATATTTTCAGGATTTTCCCAGTTCTTCTCCACTGTTCTCTGAAGTGCCCGATGGAAGGGGAGAACTGTATCCTTCTGAGGACCCCGAACAATTATGTCCGTCACATCGCCCTGTTCAAAAGTGGGTGAGGTTCTACCCCAACCCATATATTCTATCACTCTATTCATCAGACTCCTGTACCCTGAATCTGCATGTTCTGCAGGGTCAGGTCTAGCAAACTAATTCCGGTGACGCGTCAATGCCACTAGCAGAATGCAGAGGAACATCATTCTAAGAAATTGGCCAATGCTGCAAATGGACCCCTCTACACAAACTCTTTCAACAGCTGCCAATTTTTGCCTACAGGAATAGTAATGCCCTAAGGAACAGTTTGGTCAGAGCGGACCTATCGCCGCCTCAAGAGGCTCAGACTCAATACAAGGGAACTCAACCCTGCCATAACTGCCAGCATTGTAGTAATATCGTTCCAGGCAACACAATTTCACACCCATACACAGGGAAACCCATTACATTGAAACATTCTTGCACCTGTGATTCCTCAAATGTGGTTTATGCAGTTAAATGTCCTTGTGGCTTTTATTATGTTGGGATTACCATGAGAAAAGCGAAATTGCGCTGGACTGAGCACAAGTCCAATATTCGAACAAAAAGTCTCAGATCCCCGGTATCAATGCACTTTCTAGAAGCAAAACATAGCATTGCCCTAAGTGTATGATTTTGGAACAAGTTAAGGTGGGTCCAAGAGGGGGAGATGTCCACAAGAGACTACTCCAGAGGGAGATTGCTTGGATTGATCTTCTGGATTGTTTGAGTCCAAGAGGAATGAACTGTGAATTTGATCTCATGTGTTTTCTTTAAGGTCTTATTTGTGTGCTTTTAGTCATTTGTGTTAAGTTGCGTGTAGACTGTCAATAATTGGCAAGGAAATGCCTGTTAATCAATGTATCGCTATGTATTTTCTTGAGGCCAGATCTTAAACATGATTCCGGATTATGTATTGTATTAACGAGTTTGGTGTGTACACATTTTTTGTAATAACTTATTGGTGATATTCATGGTTGCTTTCCAGATTGTGAACAGCAGAGGTACCTGGTGCTCGCGGTTGAGCCTGATAATATGCAGTCAGTTGACTAATCAGAATGTGAGCGGTTGATACCGCAGGACAAACTGTAATAATGCATGTAAGGGGTCTTTTCCTTAGACATGTTAATTTAAGAAGAATCTCAGGGTGTCCTTTGAGCACTTCACTAAACTAAGGTGGTGTCCCCTAGGGTGATGGGAGTGACTGGATATCTGAATCACACCCTTTCACCAGAGGGTCACCGACATTATCTTGCGGGAGCCTACAACTGCGACTCGCCCCTTCTCCCGCCTTCAAGTAATTCATCCTCCATTATTTTGTCTGAAATGACAGCGACAGGTGGGGTACCTTGTGGGTTTCACGGCCCGGATGCCCCCTACCCCGACTCCCCCCAACCCATCCGACTCTACCTCTCCCGTCTCTCCCACATTGAATCTTTGAATTTTTCAGAGTTCAGACCATCTCAATCAATACTGATTTACACACATATATAGCGACACCATTACTTTTCCAGCATATAATCCCTTTGGTACCAGCTGGTAATATAATTGTGGTAACACTGTTGATGTAATACTTAGCCCATTGTCCACTTTTGGAAATGCGCTTATTGACGTGCCACTATTAAGCTCCGACGCACATACGCATACACACAAACAATGAGGACTTGGATGTCATACCATGTAGATCTTATTCTTTGAACATACGGGCTTTCTGCCCATACACGGGCATCAGTAGGGTAGAACTACGAGCAGATGCGCGGTGGAGGGGTGAATTGCAAGTCATGCACTGCGGTCACCGAGTCCCACACCAAGATGGGAGCCGAGACGCGCACGCGCCCCGCCTCCATGACAACCATATAAACAGAACAATTTCGAGCAGCGAGCTCTTGCGACGGGCTGCTCGGCTGAACTGAAAGTTACGTAGTTTGGAATGGTGAGTGTATTGTACGAGATACCCTTATCTACTATAGCCACTGTACTCAGTATGAGGGGCACATTATATAAGATCACATCCGACCTTTAGAGAGAGCTTCGGCGCACTAACATACCCATTTTTATAAGTCATTTGTAACCAGCACATGTGCCGGAACAGCGCCCTGGCACACATGAGCCTGCGTTAATCATCAAATTCAAGTGTATAAGTATTTTTTGACCCACACGAGTGCCGGATGTCAGTTTAACTGAGGGGGAGGAGTGCAGCATTTAAAGCCCGATATGGGTTGCACTATGATGTATGCCCGTTTGGGTATTCAATAGCATAAGTGACATTAGCATAATATCACGCAACACTGTTGACTCGTGTCATTTTGACAGAAATTCCGAAAGGAAGTGTTTTAGTGATTCCTTCATGTTACTAAGCTTAATGTAGGAACAAGTACAGGGTGTAAATCTCTATAACATATTAAAGGCATACTTTCGTTCTCTTCTTGTCCCTTAGCCATCGCCCACTGGAAATCTCAGCCCATGACCTGTTTACTTCACCCGGGGAGAGACATTAGCTTTCCATCCGGGTGAGTACACTTAACTCTAACTGGACTTGTTTAAAAAAGATGAATCATGTTTGAGAACAGATCTTTACAATGCGCTCATTGCACATTTTTAACATACAGGTTGACTCTGGTCTTTGCTACATACACAGGAATGAGGTTAGTCTTACTTTTTCCTAGAGAGTTACTCATGTAATCGCGTGTCTGATATAGAGATCTAATTAGGTTATCCTTCCCCCTCTGTAGGAACCAATGAACATTATTTGAAACTAGAACACACCCCGCCCTGAAGGATTGCTGTGTAATCCGAAACGCGTCGGCACACATGGTTGTGTTTAGGAGACTCCAAGCAGAAAGAATTACACTGCCCAGATGGACAATTGAGTTAATGTGGTGACTCTACTGTTTTTAGCCACATATGAATTTCTTGTTTAAGTGAATGTGTTACTCTATGAATAATCTTCTGAGTACGTTGGGGCGCTTCGGAGGACCGCTATTGAGCTCAGAATACTGTCAATGTACTACTATTTTTGTTGTAAAAGACTTCCACGCTTGTAATTAAATAGCGTGGCTGTACATTTGAACGCATTTTTGGTTGAATTGATTAGCCTATATATAAAAACACTTATATCCGTCTTTAAAGAAAACTGTTCGGTCTCAGTTTTGTGGTGCTTCTCTGGAGACGAGCAGATAGACGGATGCTCCATATACCATCTTGATCTAAATAATATTTATGTAAATTTCGAATACTGTTTACAGCGCAAGTTAATTCAGTTTGTGGTCCCTCGTGACTCAAAGCTTCTCCTGGCTGAAGTGGTATTGGACTCATGAGACACTACAAATAACTACGGGGTCATTGACCCCATTAGGAGTGCAGCACAGGGTTACCTGCTGCCAACGGCTGGTGTGTGTCTGGTGTTTCGTTTTTTGAATCTCGAGTGGCCTCGAGATTCTCCCTGCTGCACCTGAAATTGTGTATGAACTGCTTAAAGTTTAAGAACCACACACTAGTGGAATGACCTAAGCATGCACTTTTTGACACCGTTGTGCCTTCCACCATATATTTTCTTTCTCGCACAGGTCTCTCATCTTAGATTCTGGGTCTATAAGTTCTTCTGGAACCTGTCTAGTGCCATATTGCACTCCAAAAGGAGAGGATTTCCTCATCCTCAGAGCCATATTCTTCATAAATCGAAGACAGACTTAAAAAAGTCTGATCTTGGTAATGGAGTAAATTTCCTCTCTTCCTCTTGAGTTTTTGTCGAAGGAATGGAAAGATTCTTCGAAGGTGTCGAAGGAATCTTCGACGGCCCTGATGAAGGCTTCGACACAGGCGTCGAATATGCTTTTGGCTTCACTGTCGAAGCTGCTGGAGCCGATGGTATTGACGAAGTCGTGTACGTTTTCGACGACTTCTGTTTCTTATGTGGCATCGGAGAGGTACTTGAGTATCCTCCATACTACCGGATTTTACCACAGTAGTTCCTGACTTACCTTTGTCGTCCAATGGAGCGACAGGGGTATGGCTCTTCTGAGGTTTCTTTGAGGCCGCATTCTCAAATACCTCCATCATCTTTCGAAATTCCTCCCATTTTCTAGGGGAATCCGATGGGCATCGTACCGCTTTCGGTCAATGAATTGGAAGATGACGAAGGAGATCCATGTCTCCTTTTCACTCCCTTAGAAGAGGAAGATGAAGAGCGCCTCAATCTACTATGAGATCGAGATCTCTTAGAGTGTCTATGGTGATCCAATTCTTTTGAATCGCTCGATTTTTTATGTTTTTTAGACAAAACCCTCGATGCTTTCGAAGCCTCCTTCTCCACCGGTAGTTTACCTTTCCTCTCGCGAAGGGCCTTCTCTGTCATAGACAGACAGGAGCCACAGTCGCCGGTTCAATGACTTGAACCGAGGCACCAGAGACAAACGCGGTGAGGATCTGTGATCGACATCTATCTGCAGTCGATACACTTTTTAAACCCAGTCTTGGGTGTTGAAGACGACATTTTCAGTCGAAAATTTCGAAGCGCGCCGTTCGAGAGAGAGTAATCAGAAAAACGTAACTGAAGCCAACGGGCGCAGCTCGAGCTACTTATACCATCAGTGACGTCGACAAGGTACAGAGCCCGTCGAGGGACAATCAACGCCACGACCTCGAGCACAGCGCGATCTGCTGAAAAAAAAAAATTCCAAAGCAGCGAAGCTGGCAATAACGAATTATCATAAAATGAGGAATACGTGGGAGGACACAATCCATTTGAAAGAGGATTTTTTAAAATAAAGAATTACAGTGACAATCCTGCGTAAAGTTTACGCATTTAAAAGTGAAATGTGCCGTATGGGCGAGAATTACATGCGTAAAAGGGCCTAATACGCCCCTTATCTGGAGGGCTGGGCAGATGGATATACTTCATGGGTGGGTGATGAGGGGGGTGAGGGGAAGGTGTCTTTGCCCATGCACAGTGATACAATGGATTCTCTTCTAGGGCGTTTGCATGAAATTCAATGAATTTACCAAGAGGCTCAACTGGAAAAGGAGGCCCAGAACAGAGGTGTGAGGCAGCAACCTGCTACTAAATTGACACTACAATCAACCATTTATCCAGGTAGTGTTAGATATGGATTCCAACCTCCCAGCTGGTCAAATTGGATTTCAGTACGTACAGAATGCAGCAGCCAGTCCCCTTGCCTCCATCACAATCAAATGGATATTTCACCAGCCTAATCTACAGTCTACTGGCTGCCAGTTACTAAAACAACTTGCTTAATGCAGCTTCCAAGGCACACAATGTAATTTATGAAAAGAAAAATGTGTAATACCTGATCAAGGCCCCAAATCCCTCACCAGCAAATTAAGGCCTCACAAATTCTACAGGAAACCGCCTTCAGTTCCTGTATCAGTTTCAAAACAATCTGGCAAAAGACCGAAAGGAAGCCGCAGATTCTTTTCTTTGCACCAAGTTTATTATCTCTACATCACAGCGCCTTCAACCCAATCACCTAAAATGTATGCAGGGTCTACAAACTTGGCTGTTCAAAGCAAAGTTTCCAGGCTCCCCCATCTTCATCAGTCATCTTGCCCATATGCTCAGAGGACATATGTGGTAGGTATCATGTTACAAGTATGGAAATAAAGAAATTCTCACCAAACAGCAGACGGTGATCCTAGATCAGAAGAGGCTATCATTCTTTCCTGGAGGAGAAGTTTCAATCTTAGATTGCCGTTCAGCTACTAGGGACTAATCTACAAAAGGCTCAAAAAGCTGAAGTCTGCCTGGACCAATTAATGGACTGGCTCGGGCACATGAGGGCTTTGTGGGACAGTCTATATCACATGCAAAGCTACAGCAGCAGTGGAGCTTCTCACATGTTCTGGGTTGGTAATTTCCTTCTACACCAAAACTCTTCCATGTCTTGAGCCTTGTAGACAAGGTATGTAGATGCCAGTCAGATCTAGGCTCCCAAAAAAGCAATGTTGTAGAGGGCTGCTTGCCTGAGGACGCCCCCTGCTTTTTTGCATCATCCTCTCTTTTAGGGGCTACCCCGCACCCTGCCTTCCCACTCTGGCCCCACAACTGGCCCATTCCCCATCCCCACAAACTTGTCCCCCACCTTCCCTGCCGCACCGCATACAGGGAGCGTGTTGTGCCATCGTGAGTCGGCCTCTTTCCGAAGACCTTTTGTATGTAGGAGTTTGCCCTGGCAGTATGCAGACCTTAATTGCTCCAGCCAGGCTGGTCTACGTACATTCACTGCAAGGTTCATAACACTGGGGACCATATCCATCTTTCTAGCCAGGCACTAGAAATTGTTGCCTATCCTTAAGTTGTGGCTGCAAACTACTCTGCCAGTCTGGTGGCAACGCAGATTTAAAGTCCAAGAGGTCCATGTGGTCACTACATCAAAAAAGGACAACAGCATTTGCCTGTCCAGAGAGCAGTTCTGGTATGACAATGCATTACTTACCGTAAAAGCATTTCTGATGGTTGTATCTGCTTAGATTCACATGCTGTGCATAGGTCCAACATCCAGTGGTCACTGCGGAGTATTGCATTTTGTTTTTCGTAGTCGAAAAGGGGACGTCGACAAGGCGTGTCTGTAACACTATCCCTATAGTGACGTGTGCTGTACCCACAATCCCTCACGCGTCGAGGTCCCTTTGTTTGTATTTTTTCTGCCCTGAGGGAGCCTTCTATACGTGAGTGAGTACAGAAAAGAGAGATGTAGAAGATGTCTATGTTCCTTCCATCCGAGCGGGGAGGAAGGGTGAGCGCATGTGAATCTAAGCAGATACAATCATCAGAAATGCTTTTACAGTAAGTAATGCATTGTCTTCTGATGTTTGTTAATCCGCTTAGAATCACATGCTGTGCATAGACTAGCGAGCAGTACCCGGAGTTGGCGGTGGGTTATGAGAAGGAACAGTAGAGAAAAGATGTCTTCGTACTGCCTGTCCCACCTGGGAGTCAGATCTAGAGTGTGCATCTAGACAGTAGTGTTTTGTAAAGGTGTGCACAGAACTCCAGGTAGCCGCTTTGCAGATGGACTCAAGGGGAACATTTGCAATGAACGCTATGGAAGCCCCAGTGCCTCCAGTGGAATGTGCTCTTGGCTTGAAGGGTAGTTCTCTCTTAGCAAGAGAGAAACAAAGAGTGATGCATTGAACAATCCATCTAGATATAGTGGACTTTGAGACTGCATCTCCTTCTCTTCCTGCTGCCACCGAGACAAAGAACTGATTAGTCTTTCTCAGTGGTCTGGTTCTTTCCATGTAGAACATGACAGCTCTGCGTACATCTAGTGTATGCAGACTTTTCTCCCAAGCTGGAAGGGTTTTGAAAGAACGTTGGTAGTTCTATCGACTGGTTTACATGAAATTTTGAGATGAATTTTGGTGCAAACCTTGGGTGTGTGCGTAGAACAAACTTATCCTTGTGAACTGTTACGAAGGGGTGTAGAACAGAAAGAGCCTGTAGTTCACTTACTCTCCTAATGGAGGTGATAGCTATTAGGAAAGCAGTCTTAAGAGTGAGGTCTTTAAGAGTTGCTTTGTGCATGGGTTCAAGGGGAGGGCCCATGAGTCTAGAAAGTACCACATTTATGTCCCATCCGGGAGCTGGGTTAGCTATCGGAGGGTGTATTCTCTTTACCCCCTCCATGAAGGCTTTGATAACTGGTATCTTACACCACGACACTAAGTTGGGAAGTGGTGTATGCAGAAAGTGCCGCTAGGTGGACTTTAATGGAATTGAACACTAGACCTGAATCCAGTAAATGGGTCAGGTACAGAACAATGTTCGTGGGAGAGCAGTCAACCGGGTTGATGCTCTTACCTCTACACCAGATGACAAATCTTTTCCACTTGCTAGAATAGCAGTGGCGAGTATTAGGTTTTCTGGCTTCCCTGAGGATGTCCATACATCTCTGCGGGAGTTGTAGATGTCCAAATTCTATGATCTCAGGAGCCAGGCTGCCAAGTTCATGGTCTGAGGGCATGGATGCAGTGTCCTGCCCTAGTCCTGTGACAGCATGTTGTACGGGCAGGGAAGTCTCACTGGGGGAGATAGGGACATCTCCATCAAGTGAGCGAACCATGGCTGCCGGGCCCACATTGGGGCCACTAGTATCATGGTAACCTGTTCCTGGTGCATCTTGTACACCACCTTGTTGAGGAGGGGAGTCGGGGGAAAGGCGTAAACAAATTTCCCTGACCATTGAATCGACAGACCGTTCCCCTTGGACTGGTTTTGGGGGTACCTGGAGGCGTAACTTTGGCATTGTGAGTTCTCCAGTGTTGCGAACAGGTCTATTTACGGGAATCCCCATTGCGTGAAGACGTCTAAGACGATGTCTTCGTGCAATTGCCATTCGTACTCTTCGGGCAGGGGGAAGTCTCTTCTGAGTTCGTCTGCTAGCAGATTGAGCTCCCCTGGTACGTGTTGTGACAGTAGGAACATGTGTTTGAGAGCCCACTTCCATATATTCTGGGACAGCTTGGACAGTCCTGGAGAGTGGGTTCCCCCCTGCTTGTTGATGTAGTACATGGCTGTGGTGCTGTCTGTAAGGACCATCACTGTCTTCCCTTGAAGGTGTTCCTGCAAGGCTTTTAGTGCTTTGAACACCGCTAGTAGCTCCAGAAGGTTTATATGCTTGGATGCTACGTTCGGAGTTCAGACTCCGTGAGCAGTCCGATGGGATAGGTGAGCCCCCCATCCTGTGAGGGATGCGTCCGTGGTTAGAGTGGCCTCCACCGCGGGTGTGGCAAAGGGTTTCCCCATTATCAGGTTTTCCTTTGTCCACCACCGTAGCGAGAGAACCAAGGCCTGCGAGACCACCACTAGATCGTCCATTTGTCCACTGGCCTGACACCACTGGCTGTTGAGCCACTTTTGCATTGGGCGCAGGCGCGCGTGAGGTACCAAATAAATACAAGACGCCATAATACCTAGCAAACGCACCGCTTTGCGCACCGTCACCTCTCGACCTGCCACATATTGGGGGATCTGAAACAGCATGTTTTGGACCCTCTCGTTGGAGGGGAAGACGAGGCCGTCCTTTGTTCGAATTAGAGCCCCTAGGAATTGTTTGACTTGGCTGGGGTCTAAGCTGGACTTCTTCTCGTTGATGGAGAAGCCCAGTTGGAACAAAAGGTCTACAGTCTTTTGGGTGTTTGAGAAGCATGTCTCGTAAGAATCCCCTGTTATGAGCCAGTCGTCGAGGTAAGGGTATACTGGGATGGATAACCTGCGCAGGTGGGCCGCTGCCACTGCCAGTACTTTTGTGAATACCCTTGGTGCAGATGCTATGCCGAAGGGTAGCACTCTGAACTGGTAGTGTTTGTCCTCTATCATGAATCTGAGGTATTTTCTGTGCGCTGGCAACATTAAAATATTTAAGTATGCATCTTTCATGTCTAGTGTTGTCATGTAATCTCCCTGTGATAGCAGTGGGATTACTTCCTGTAAGGTCACCATACGAAACTTCTGGGATTTGACAAACTTGTTCGCTGGGCGCAGATCTAATACAGGGCGCATGGTTAGATCCTTTTTGGGTACAAGGAAGTACACTGAATAAATACCTTCCATTACCTGAGATAGAGGCACGACCTCTATGGCTCCTTTTTCCAGCAGTTGATCCACTTCTTGGAGAAGGATGGCGAGGTGTTCTGGTGTCATGCGGCGTCCCCTCGGGGGTCTGTATGTTGGGGAACTGTTGGACTCTATACAGTAGCCGCGGGCTATGGTGGAAAGTACCCAGCGGTCTGATGTTATTCCCTCCCATGCTGGAAGAAAGGATGTTAACCGGCCCCCGACCGGCGTTTCATGGGAGGAGACGTAAATCTTCGCGTCACTTGGTGGTGTTGTTGGCTTGGGAGCCTCTGGGGGTGGAACCCCGGCCTCTTCCCTTACCACGACGTTGACCCCTCCGATTGTACTGGCCGCTATTACTCTGGTAGTTGCTGGCAGAGTACTGTTGGTTTTGTTGCTGGCGTTGTCCATGAAAAAAGCGCTCATTACCAAATCCCCGCCTATTAGGGGGCTTAGAAATTTGGTCTAAGTTCTTTATAGTATCAAATTCTTTCTTCGCGGTCTCCAGCACGTCATCAACTGCTCTCCCAAAGAGGTTGGATTCCTCTATGGGTTTATTAATAAGGGATGCTTGTGTTTCCGCCTTAAATCCGGAATTGTGAAGCCAAACGTGACGCTTCAGTAAAATTCCCTGTACCAAAGTGCGGCCAGCCGTCTCTGCTGCATCGAGGGTATTCTTGACGATGCTTTGATTGACCAGAGAGCCCTTGTTAACTGTAGCCAGTAAACGAGTCCTTAGGGGGATCGGGAGCTTCTTCGATGTCCTCTCTGAGCTTAGCCCATTGAGCATCGGCGTAGCTTGCCAATAGGGTATTATTATTGGCGATTCTGGTAGAGAATGCTGCAGAGGTGGTGATTCTCTTGGCTAGGGCATACAGCTTCTTCCCCTCCTTATCTGGGGGCGCCTCGCTAGTAGATATTGGGACTCCTGCCCTTTTTTCTGGTGTTGGTCACGACCAGGGAGTCCGGGATTGAGTGACCCTTAATGTATAATGGGTCTGATTGAGAGGGAGAGAACAGTTTCTCAATCCTCGGATTGACCCCTCTCACCAATGCAGGCGTGGAAAGAGAAGGTGTAATGCGTCTCTTAACTGAGGCGAGGATAGGTATAACCTGGCTAGTGGGGGGTTTTCTTTGATAATCCTCTCCACAAAATCGGTGTCTGGGGTGACGTCTCCAGTTTCGATTTCGAAATGTGCTGCCGCCTTCTTCAGCAGTGCATTGAATGTGGGTTGATCATCGACAGGCGAAGGGTTCCTGACTGGTGTAGTTTCAGTAGACCCGATGACTATACTGCTACTGCCTGTGTCAGTCGACCTAGCCGGTGACTGCCAGGGATTTTGGTCGCCCTCGCCTGTGTCTTCCTGGAATCCTTCCTCACATAGGTTAGTTTCCTCGTGAAAACCTTCCTCTTCTTGTTGGTCCTCAACATAGGTGAACTCATCTTCCTCTTGGAAGGTGTCTTCCTCAGTGGGATTGTAAGAGTTTATGTCCTCCTGTATGGGGCTATAAAACTTCTGGTATTTAGCCCTTGGACTCTCAAGGGGTGCCTCTCTTGGGTGCCCTGTCTTCTGGGATGGACATGAACCTATCTAGTTTGTTCATACAGGTCTGGAACCTTTCAAAGGTCCACTGAGGTCGGCCAGGACGGTCTGGGAAAGAAAAGGGGGTTTCTTCCTCCTGTAATGGTCTGGTTCTGTCCCATAACGTCGAAGAAAGTGAGCCTTCGCCTTCTGAGTAGCCTTCTTGCTGGCTAGGGCCTTCCGACGGTGTCGGGAACTGACCTGATCTGTTTTCCGGTGCCTTCGGCGTATCTTTAGCCTTGTGCGCGGTTTTCGGTGTTTCACTCGCCGTACGTCTTTGGCCGTCCTTAGATGCTATGTGCGCAAGGCTTTCGGCGATCATTCTCTTCCGAGGGATCGGTCGCCGTCGCGCTATGGAGCGTCGAGCCTTTGGTCGTCGAGTCTTTGGTCGTCGAGTCTTTGGTCGTCGAGTCCTTGTTGGCAACGTGAGCGCTGTTGCGATGCGTGTCGCCGGAAATTTTGGTGTTAGCGCCCTTATTTTTAGAGTGCCCAGTCGCCTGTCGCGGAAGCGGTGGCGTGGAGGGCTGCCGACCCTTACGGTCGGTGGGCCCAGCGTCCCCGTTGGCGCTAAGGCTGTCTTCGTCTTCGACGAATGTGCGCCTGGGGGTATGTGCTTTGGTGTTTTTCTGTGTGCGTCCTTGTCGCCGGGGTGTTCATCCCCATAAGCTGGGCATGAGCCGGGCTTGTCGGGGACGGACGACAAGGAGCGAGAGCGCTCCTTTGAGAGGTCTACAGCCTCCGTTACGGGGGCCGTGTGGTCACTGTCCTCGTCACACTCGGCGGCAGCGGGCGAGGAGTCAGGCCTAGACATGGCGTAGGCCGCCCACCTTTTGACCCTGCGGTCCTTTAGAGTTTTGGGCTTTAGTAATTTACAGGCCGCACAGCCGTCCTCCTGGTGATCGAGGGGTAAGCAACGGTTGCACCGTTTATGCTTATCCTTCCAGGTATATTTACCCTTGCAAAGCGGGCAAAACCTAAATGGCGTCCTCTCCATAGCTGAGGGTAATAGGTGTGACTACGACCTCGAAAGAGAGGGAGGGGAAAGAGAAAGGCATTCTTAAAGAAAAGAAAGAAAGACCACAAAGCCCCACTCTCCCTACTGTGTATGGCCGGCGAGGCCAGGCCACGTGTTTGGCAGCGCCGAAGGATCTCCTCCGCTCGTCCTTCCGTCGAAGATCTTGCTCGGCGGAGAAACGGCTCTGCGTCGAGGGAGGGATCTATCGTTATTGATATTAATAACAAATGACCAAAGGTCGAAGAAACTATTTAGCAATGTCTCTCGAGGAGCTCCGCATAAAGGCGACCAGTAGCTGGGTGGAAAAAAACAATCTGAGGGACCTCGACGCGTGAGGGATTGTGGGTACAGCGCACGTCACTATAGGGATAGTGTTACAGACACGCCTTGTCGACGTTCCCTTTTCGACTACGAAAAACAAAATGCAATACTCTGCAGTGACCACTGGATGTCGGACCTATGCACAGCATGTGATTCTAAGCAGATTAACAAAAATCAGAAATACTTTTACAGACTGCAAAATTCGTTTAATCTCCGTATTAATGGCAGTAGTAATGGGGCAGACTGTCGCCAAGTAGAGAGCTGCAGCAATCTCAGAATATTGCAAGAGCTTGTACACTGAACAAAGGTCTCATGAGGTGCGTCACATTGGAGAAGTAACCTAGAACAGAAATGGGGTAAAACACAAATTAGTTTTACTTTCGCATAATCCACGCATTTCTTTGCAAGTAACAAACCAGGTGCCCACTATTCTAGGGAAGGAGAGCCAATCTATAGTACAGGATCAAGGTCGGTAAGTACAAAGATATCAAAGTCACTTAGGGAGCTCCTTTTCATTGGTTTACCTCTTACTGCATTCGGTTTGGAGAGCTTTTCTACTGACAGTTGCTTCGTTCAGCCTTTGTCACTGGGATTTGGGAGTAGAGTTCAGAAACTACATAGATGAGCTAAGGGAAGATAAACATAAAATGTGATTTTTGTAAAGTAGTGCCAGGATGAAGGAGTAACTCCAAGTCAGTACAAATGGGTCCAAACCTAAAAAGGACTTGAGTCGTCCTTCCTAAATTCCAATCCTGGCTCTAATCCATACAAATCCCAAATTCAAACCGGTTTCAAGGTGGATTTAAGTGCCAGCACAGCTCTTCACTTGGCCTTGGCAGAGGATCCAACTAATGTACAATTCTCTGGGTCTCTGTAGCTTTGGGGTGCAGTCCTGCCAAGGCAAGCACTTGTATTATTCTCTTGCTCTAGGAGGTTTGGGTACGGTTGGGTAAAGATTTGGGGTAGTACCGTTTGGGTGCACTACAACAACCACAGCCTCTTGGCAATATGACCCAGCCTTTGATAGAAGTCTGAACTACACAGGTTGGTAGTGTGGGTGAGCAGCCAGACTTATCCAAGGAGGGGTCGATGTGAGCTGTAGTGGGGTTACACAAAGATTCACAGTGACAAGTATTCAAAGAAACACTTATACTCAAGGTTTCTTGATAAAACAATTATTTATTTATTTACCGGTCATTTGAATAAGCCTTCTTTAGAAGTGAGCAATATAATAGCAACACACAAATACCTTCAAAATACACTTAGTTTCTAAATCAACAAACACACATTGGGGATGACACACAGACACTCCTTACACTCTCAGGTGACTTCAATAGTTAGGACACTCTGGACATTGATATATTACTGTTGGCATTTAGAATAGTACTGAGAGGAGTGTCAAAGAAAAGGTTATCAGAGCAAAAAAGAGATCTCAAATATTCTTAAGCAGGCAAATACTTTTGGACCCCCTCAATACAGAGGAGAGAAGAGTCATTCAGGGAAACAGGGTAAGCTAAAGTCAATGGTCAAATGTCTATGTGGATGAAACACTTCTTGCAGGTAAGTAGAAAAGTCTTTGCACAATGTTTTAGAAGTCTGAAGAAAAAGAAGAATCAATGTAGGGCCACAAGCTGTTAGACTTGTGAGAAGTAGAAGATTCTACAACAAGAGGTAAGTTCTCTTAGACTGTACAGTACCTTTAGTTAGAAGAAAAATACAGCAGATGACTTCTGGTCTGTGCAGCTTTGCAGATACTGGTGTTCCTGGGCCTCAGTTGTGGGGACAAGAGGGAGGACTTCTGGGGACTCCTGCAATGGGACGGTTACCGACAGCAACTGGCAATCTTCAAACTAGTGGCAATTTGGCGTTTCAGCTCCTCGGGTCTACGGCAAACAGCACCACTGCGGTTCCTGGCTGTCAAGATGGGCTTTCCTTGAATCTGGGGTCCAGCACACTGTTGAGGTGGCTCGGGCTCGGTCAGTCCTGCTTCCTGGTAGTCCAGAGGATCTTCCTGGAGCTCTTGACCAGCTTAAAAGCAACGCACACAATCTGGTGTTCCTCTGCCTGGCTCTTCGTTTCCAACAGCAACTGCAGTGGAAGTGCAACCAGCTTCAAGAGGATGTCCAGGTGGCTCACTTTGGAGTTGATTGGTCCCACCAATTCAAGGGGAGAACTCGTCCTTGCAGGGCTTCTCTAGTCGAAACGAAAGTCGAGTTTCAGCACAGCAGCAGGGCTTTACCGGGCAACCAATGGTCCAGGAGTTGCAGCAGGCATCTTCTTCAAGTTCTTCTTTGGATTCCTTCATCCAGTGGTCGACTCTGCCTTCCAAGCCAAAAAGCCTTGCCTTTTATGCAGGTTTCTCCCATTCTTTCCAGCCTAGTGGCCAGTCAAACAGCAGGGTAGCTGTCCTTGCCGGACAGCCAGCCGGCCAATCACCCAAGAGTGCATTTGTGTCTCCTAGGAGATTAAGAACAGGGAGTTTCAGAGACCTCCCTCACTTCCTGCCCCCACCAGACACCCCAGAGGCGTGCTTCACTCGTGAATCCCGCCAAAGAGAAAATTAACAAAGGGACCAAACCTGGCTTGGCGTGCAGAGTAAATCTCAAGAAGGGCCTTTCCACAGATAAAAAGGCGAAAAAAGACGACGAGGGCCATTTTTACAAAAATGCCACCCAATCATCCATAGACGCTCAAGTAACTTGGGGGATTTCAACAATTCTCGACGTGTCCTTGGATCGGTCTGCAGTGGTCCCCCGGGAACCCTCGAGGGCCGCACTTGCCCTAAAACAGGTAATGCAACAAACAAACAAGCAAGCAATATTTGGCGGGAATTACATCAACAAGAAAAGTTTACTTACTATTCGTCCGTACACAATTCACAATTACGCATAGATTATTGGCTCATCCCTTTCAGATTCAACGTCTGGCTGTGAGATACATCCCCGCACTCTCTCAGACCACCCCCCAATAACACTCAGCCTTACTTTCCGTGACACCGCACCGCCCGCCAAACGATGCAAGATGCCCCCTACACTGCTCAGAGAGCCCCATTGAAATTGAAGAATTTTTCTAACTAAATGTGGGATAGTTGAGCGGCTATGCCACTGTATGGGAGACATTCAAGGTGTGGGAGACATTCAAGGTGTGGGTCTGCGGTGTCATCCTGTCTAAGTCCACCGGCCTATTGAAAACCGTTAGGTGGGAATTAAGCATAGCTGAAGCAAAAATTGAATATAGCACCACGCATAGCAAAGAGACCCTCTCTGATATACACACAACATTGAATTAATTCAATAAACTTGCAGACAGAGGTCCTATACATGACCACCCCTGCCCGAGCCCGCAGATATGGGGAAAGCAATAAAGCGGGTAGGTTCTTAGCTAATCTGCTTCAGGCTGAGAGATAGCGTAACCCCATCTCCAGCATCCAGACAAACCAAGAGACGATAGTGAACCAGGAACAAGCTATCAACGCTACATTTGCTGACTTCTACACATCCCTATATTCCAACCATGATGGGAAATCTAATGAAGAAATAACTAAGTACTTGGATGCTCTAGATCCCCCAACCCTTACACCCGAGACACGCAATATACTAGACATGCCCATCACACTAGAGGAAATGACCAACGCAATTAAAACATTGACTTCCGGCAGGGCCCCTGGCTCTGATGCCTGGGAGCCGAACTATACAAAGAATTCCATGACAAATTGGGCCCTGTACTATTGAAAGTTTGGGAGGAGGCAACAGACTGGCATACACCCGAATCTGTGTGTAATGCGGTCATTACAGTCCTCCTTAAACCCAGTCGTCCTGCACAGGACAAGGCATCATACAGACCCCTCTCCCTGATTAACACGGACGCAAAGATTTTTTGCTAAAGTCCTCGCCACTAGGCTCTTACCATATATGCCCATCCTGGTCCACCCCTACCAGGCTGGCTTCATCCCCACTTGATCCACACCCTTAAATTTAAGACGCCTCTTTGGTGTAATTGCACAGATCGACCCCGAAGGCAAATGTGGTTGTCGCAACACTGCCGAAAAGGCGTTTGACTCGGTCTCCTGGTCCTATCTATTTCTGGTCCTGGAAAGGTTTAGCCTGGGTCAATACTTTGTTAAGAGCATTCGCCTACTGTACACAAACCCGACAGCCAGAGAATTCACTAATAACACCATGTCACCCAAATTCACACTAAACAGAGGTACACAGCAAGGTTGTCCCTTCTCTCCCATCCTGTTTGCACTCACCATCGAACCTATGGTGGAATAAGTGCATAAGAACCATTCCCATAGAGGGCTCAGGATGACGGGACCCTGCAAATAATATCATACGCGGATGACACCCTATTTTACATCCGCAACCCACAAGAAAATATGGAACCCATCATGACTGAAATGACATGCATTACTTACCGTAAAAGCATTTCTGATGATTGTATCTGCTTAGATTCACATGCTGTGCATATGGTCCGACATCCAGTGGTAACCGCGGAGTATTGCATCTCGTCTTTCGGGGGACCGACGCGCATAGCTGTGTTTGAAACACTATCCCTATCGTGACGTGTGTAGTACCCAAAATCCCTCAAGCACTGAGGTCCCTCCGATTGTATTTTTTCTGCCATGAGGGAGCCCAAGGCTATAGTGAGTGAGTACATGAAGAGAGAAAGTAGTAAGAAGTCTATGTTCCTTCCACCCCGAGCGGGGAGGCTGGGAGGGCGCCTGTGAATCTAAAAAGATACAATCATTAGAAATGCTTTTACGGTAAGTAATGCATGTCTTCTGATGCTTGTTAATCTGCTTAGAATCGCATGCTGTGCATAGACTAGCGAGCAGTATCCAGAGTTGGAGGTGGGTAGTGAGAAGGAACAGTAGAAAAAAGATGTCTTAGTACTGCTTGTCCCACCTGAGGATCGGACCTAGAATGAGTGTCTAGGCAATAGTGTTTTGTAAAGGTGTGTACAGAACTCTAGGTTGCCGCTTTGCAAATGGACTCTTGGGGAACATTTGCAATGAATGCTATGGATGACCCAGTGCCTCGAGTAGAATGTGCTCTAGGCTTGAAGGGCAGTTCTCTCTTTGCAAGAGTGAAACAGTGTGATGCATTTGACAATCCACCTTGATATTGCTGATTTAGAGACAGGGTCCCCTTCTCTACCAGCTGCCACTGAAACAAAGAATGTTTAGTTTTCCTCAGTGGTTTGGTTCCATCCATGTAGAACATGACTGCCCTGCGCACATCTAGTGTGTGAAGGCTTCTTTCGGCCATGTTAGTAGGTCTCTGGAAGAACGTGGGTAGTTCAATTGAATGGTTCACATGGAACTTCGAAATATATTTCGGCGCAAATCTGGGATGAGTGCGCAGAACTACCTTATCTTTGTGGACTGTAACAAAGGGGTCCAAGACCGAGAGGGCCTGTAGTTCGCTAACTCTTCTGATAGAAGTGATAGCTACTAGAAAGGCTGTCTTGTAAGTCAGGTCTTTCAGACTAGCTTTTATGCATAGGCTCAAAAGGGGGTCCCATGAGCCTAGTTAAAACCACATTTAGATCCCACCCAGGGGCTGGGTGAGTGATGGGGGGATACATTCTTTTAACCCCTTCCATAAAGGCTTTAATCACAGGTACTTTCCACCACGACACCTTTTGCTGTGACGTGGTGTAGGCTGACAACGCCGCTAGGTGAACCTTTAAGGAATTGAAGACTAACCTAGAGTCCAACAGATGGGTTAGATATAACACAATGTGTGAAGGCGAGCAATCGGTGGGATTGACGCCTTTGGAACTGCACCAGATGACAAAACGTTTCCATTGGCTGGCATAGCAATAACGTGTGTAAGGCTTTCTTGCCTCCCTCAGTATGTCCATGCATCTTTGAGGGAGTTGCAGATGTCCAAACTCTATGACCTCAGGAGCCAGGCTGCTAAATTCAGAGTTTGTGGGCATGGGTGCAGAGTCTCCCCCCTGTCCTGAGACAACATGTTGTATGGGCAGGGCAGCTTGACTGGTGGGGAGAGGGATATTTCCATCGGTGCGCGAACCAGGGTTGGCAGGCCCACATGGGAGCCACCAGAATCATGGTTCCTGGTGCATCTTGTGTACTAGCTTGTTCAGAAGGGGAGTCGGGGGGGGGGGGGGGAAGCGTAAACAAATCTCCCCGATCAAGTTATCCAGAGATCGTTCCCCCTTGGATCGGTTCTGTGGGTACCTGGAGGCGTATTCTGGGCATTGGGCGTTATCCTTAGTAGCGAACAGGTCGATCTCTGGAAACCCCCATTCTGCGAAGACGTTGGATACAATGTCTTCGTGCAGACGCCATTCGTATTCTTCTGGCAGAGGAAAATCTCTGCCGAGTACACTGCCAGAAGATTGAGTTCCCCTGGAACATGTTGGGATATCAGAAACATCTTGTGTTTGAGAGCCCATATCCAGATGTTTTGGGACAGCTTGAATAGCCCTGGAGAGTGAGTGCCCCCCTGTTTGTTCAGGTAATACATTGCTGTTGTGCTGTCGGTTAGGACCAGCACTGTCTTCCCTTGCAGTTGCTCCTGAAAGGCTTTCAATGCTTTGAACACTGCCAGTAGCTCCAGTAGGTTTATATGGTAGGACGCTACCTGAGGGGACCACACTCCATGCGCTGTCTGTTGAAGCAGGCGAGCCCCCCACCCTGTGAGAGATGCGTTTGTCGTGAGAGTGGCTTCCACTGCAGGGGTGGTGAAGGTTTTCCCCTTCAAGAGGTTCTCCCTCGAGCACCACTGCAGAGAGAGAACGGCTGGCGAGACAACTAACAGATCTTCCCATTGTCCGCTGGCCTGACACCACTGGCTGTTGAGCCACTCTTGCATGGGACGCATGCGCAGCCGCACATGGGGGACCAAGTATATGCATGACGCCATCATTCCTAGCAAACGCATAGCTTTGCGTACCGTCACCTCCTGACTAGCTAGATACTGAGGAATTTGAGAGAGCATGTTCTGAACCCTCTCGCTGGAAGGGAAGACTAGACCGTCTTCCGTACGAATTAGAGCCCCCAGGAACTGTTTTACTTGGCTGGGGACTAAGCTGGATTTCTTTTCGTTGATAGAAAATCCCAGGCTGAACAGTAGGTCTACTGTCTTTTGGGTGTTCGAAAAACACATGTCGAACGAGTCCCCCGTGATGAGCCAATCGTCGAGGTAAGGGTAAACTGGAACTGAAAGTCTGCACAGGTGTGCTGCTGCCACGGCCAGGACCTTGGTAAACACCCTTGGCACCGAGGCTATGCCGAAGGGGAGTACCTTGAACTGGTAGCGTTTGTCCTGAATCACGAACCTTAGGAATTTTCTGTGCGCTGGCAGCATTGAAATATGAAAGTATGCATCTTTCATATCCAATGTTGTCATCAAGTCCCCTTGTTTTAGCAATGGGATCACCTCTTGCAGCGTTACCATGCAAAACTTCTGGGGCTTTATGAACCTGTTCGCTGGGCGCAGGTTTAGAACAGGACGCATGGCGAGATCCTTTTTGGGTACAAGGAAGTATATTGAATAGATACCCTTGTTTACCTGAAGAATCGGGACGGCTTCTATGGCATCCTTTCCCAGCAGCGCCTCCACCTCTTGGACCAGGATCTGCAGATGTTCCGGTGGAAGGCGTCAATGTTTGGGCGGTCTGAACTGTGGGGGTCGGGTGAATTCCACGCAGTAACCGTGGGCGACCGTCTTTAATACCCACTGGTCTGAAGTTATCCCCTCCCATGCCTTGATGAAAGATGTAATCGCCCCCCGACCGGGGAGACATGGGAGGGGACCTGAACTTGGTCGTCATTTCTGAACCGAGGTTGACGTACCTCTGGAATTGGAGCCTCTGCCTCTATTCTTTCCGTGCTTCTGACCCCTCTGGGGGAAGTAAGTGGGGCTTGCAACCGGTTGACTTGGGTTGAAGTTGCCCGTGCCGAAATTATTTTGAGCGGCACGGGCTTGTCCTCGAAAGGACCGCAGAGAATTGCTGCTCCTCTGTGAAGAGGGTTTTTGGGAAATCTGGTGCAGCGACTTAATATTCTCGTGCTCCTTCTTGGCTGTCTCCAACGCATCGTCTACCGCCTTCCCGAAGAAGTTGGCCTCTTCAATGTGTTTGTTGATGATGGATGCCTGGGTCTCAGGCCTGAAGCCCGACGTGCGCAGCCACGCGTGTCTCTTTAGGAGAGTACCCTGTGCGAGAGACCTGCTTGCTGTCTCTGCGGAATCCAGGGTATTCTTTACAACATTTTGATTGGCAAGTTTGCCTTCCGAGACAATGACGAGAAGCTTGGCTCTGGTTGGTTCCGGAACCTCCTGAAGGCCGGCCTTCCTGGAGTAGGTTCAATTGGGCGTCGACGTAGCTTGCCAGTAACGTTGTGTTATTGGCAATCCGGACGGTATAAGCCGCCGCCGTGACCCATTTGCCCAAGACATACAACCTTTTGGACTCCTTGTCCAGGGGTGACTCTACCGTGGCAAGGGGAACCCCTGCTCTCTTGCGAGTGTTGGTCACCACCAGCGAGTCTGGGATTGCGTGCCCTTTGATATAAAGCGGGTCGGTGGGGGAGGGCCGGAAAAGTTTCGACCCTTGGGTTCACAGCCCTAGTCTGAGCGGGTGTGAGTAAAGAAGGGACCAGCAGTCTCTTTACCGAGCTCAAGAGAGGGATAGACTTGCTTGCCGGAGGCTTGTCATTAATAATGTTTTCCACGAAATCCTGTTCGGGCAAGGCTTCAAGCGTGGCAATTTTAAAGAATTCCGCTGCTTTTTTCAACATGTTGTTGAAAGCCATTTGATCATCCACCGGGGGAGCTTGTCGAACCAGTGTGGATGTGGGAGAGTCGAGCCAAACGATATCAGAATTGTGTTCATCCTGCTCGGTGTCCTCCCAGTTGTCTGTTGCGCCTTGATCTTCCCCATAATTGTCCAAAAAAGAAGCCTCCTCTTCTTCTGTATAGATGTCTCTATACGTGTCTTTCTGGACATCTTCTTGATAATCAACATAGTGTTGAACATCTAGGTGTTGGGCAACTTGTGTTTGAGGGTTAGGGTCTACCCGAGCTTTTTTCTGCGGAGGTTGATCAGAAGCCCTGAAGAACTGCTCCAGCCGATCCATATACCCCTCAAATTGCTCCGTGGTCCACTTGGATGACCCAAATGGACCCAGCTGAGCAGGAAACGGGTCCTCCGCCCTAAGGCGTTGAGAGGATCTCCTCAGGGTGCTTGAGAGGGGTACCTGGCTTTCTTCGTAAGAGTCTTTGGGATCATATTCCAAATCCGTGGAAAACCTTTCGGCGGATTGGCCCATAACTGTGGGCGAAACCGGTACTAGGCCCACCGCCGTAGCAATCCTATTGATGCTCTTACTGATAGTCACCGAATCTTCGGGAGACAACGCCTCCGAAGAAGGCTTTTCGGGTAGAGGCCTACTCGTAGTTTTCAGGCCTGCACGGGCCTTGGAAACCTTGAAACTCGAAGTTTCTTGTTCAGAAACTTCGGCGTGTGTAGTTTGGGGAGTAGCGCCCTTGTTATGTTTGTTAGGCCCAGTCGTCATGCGCTGCTGCGGATGCAGATGCGCGGAAGGCTTTGGATCAGATCGACCCGATGGCGCTTTCGCGTTCTTCGACGAAGTCGTCGAGGAGGGCGCTTGGGTTGCATGCTTTGTGCAGTGCGATTGTACGCCCCTGTCACCGGGTGTGGTCCCTGTAGCAAGACCGGAGTCGAGCCTGGAAGGGTCGGGGACGGGCGTGGCGGCTCTAGAATAGTCCGCCTCAAGGTCTATAACGTCCGTGTTGGACGTTTGGTCATCCGATGTACCCCCGTCACTCTCGGCTGGTGTCGCGACAGGGGAGGGAGGCTCCACGCGTGACATTCCGTACGCGGTCCACCGTTTCAACCGGCGCTCCTTAAGGGTTTTAGGTTTAGGAGTTTATACGCCGAACACTGCTTTAGTGCTCTAGGGGGAGGTAAGCGTTACACGATGTGTGCTCGACTTTCCACGGATATCTGACCCTTCACACAGGGCAGAATCTAAATGGAATCCTTTCCATAGCAGAAGGGAAGGGTGACCAGACCAAAAAGGAAAGAAGTGGAAAAGAGGAAAGACATAGCAGTATGGCAAACCCCGAGCCCACTCTCCCTACTGTGTAGGCCGGCCAGAAGCCCCGACCACGTGGAGGTCTGAACGCTGGATCTTAGGTGCCGGAACCCACAGCCGTAGACGATTCCCCCGTAGTCTTCGTCGAAGATGTTCTTGAAAGGCAAAGTGACTTAACAGGGATTAAACCGACAATTCGGTAAGATAAACAATGTCTCATGAAGAGCTCCGCTATAGGGCGACCAGTTATCTGGGTGGAAAAAAACTATCTGAGGGACCTCGGCGCGTGAGGGATTTTGGGTACTACACGTCAAGATAGGGATAGTGTTTCAGACACGCCTATGCCGACGTCCCCTTTCGGTCCCCCGAAAGACAAGATGCAATACTCCGCGGTTACCACTGGATGTCGGACCAAATGCACAGCATGTGATTCTAAGCAGATTAACAAGCATCAGAAACATACATTCTCCGACTACTCCGGGTACAAGGTCAACGTGGCAAAATCTGAACTGTTCCCACTGACACCTAGCACCGGGGATCTATCTGGGATAGGCAGGTTTAAATGGGCCCCCACACAAGTTCGCTATCTGGGAATAATGGTATCTAGGGACAAACACTACACGCAAAACCATGGGGAACTACTGCAAAACTTGACTATCAAATTACAACTGTGGGCTAACCTCGCCATCTCCCTCTACGGCTGGGTAGCCCTCCTTAAGATGTTGGTACTCCCCAAACTATTATACTATTTCGGTAACATCCTCATCTGGCCTGGGAAGGGAAAGCCTTTTTTGCACAACTACAATCGCTTGCCACCTCCTGTGTGGGGCGGAAAGACGACTAGGCTGGGGTGGGCTGATGGTGGAACCATTCTCGAGTGGTGGCATCTCCACCCCCGACTTCGAATTGTAGTACTTGGTTGGCAAGACACTGGTTTGACCCAGATATGAGAGCCACACATTCCTTTAGAAAAACATGATGCTTCCCCTATTGATATACAGTCAGTCATCTTCGGATCTAAACATAAAGACGTTTGTGAAGTTGACCCCGTAAGCACCACCACACACGCATGGTCCAAAATATATAAAAGGATTGGTCAGGAGACCCCATACGACCCGGACATTCCCCTATGGAACTTCCCCAATATTGCACCCACATTTGACAGGGCGCTTCAGGAGTCATGGGACTCAAACCAACACTTCAAAATGCGTGATATGTTCCCAGGGGGTACATACTGTGAACACAGGGACTTTGTTGAGACTGTGGGAGATGGGCAGCTCAAACGCTTTCAATTTCACCGAATGAAGGCCGCATTTGCTGCTAAATGGCCATCATTTCCCTTGGAGCCCCCAACTCACAAATGTTTAAGAGCCATGACAGCTACTGGAGGGCAAAGGAAAGGGGTCTCGATGCTATACACCTTGGTACAGTTGCACTCCACTTCATGCAATACCATTAAGGAGGTTTGGGAACGAAACTCTGTGGCTCTGATGCGGTCAACTCACCAAAACAGTGTCCATGAACTCGGGGCAAAGACTGATTTAAGATACTGAATCAACTCCACTATACCCCGGCCAAGTTAGCCAAATTCGTGGGTGGCTGTATGGGGAGGTGCCTAAAATGTGATACACCCAATGCAGATGCATACCACATGTACCGGGTGTGCCCTACGATTATGGAGTTCTGGAGAGAAGTTGCGGAACTCCTAGAGGAAATCACAGCAATCCCTGCATACCTAACTCCACTAAAATACCTATTCAGAGATATCGGTAAGGTGGCAGAAACCACTAGGCAGCGGTTTAACATCTCATGTGTTATTGCAAAACGATGCATCTTCATATGCTGGAAGTCGACGGGGAGACCCAGTCGAGTTGACTTCCTTAAGGATCTGTCAAACGAGGAACAATTTGCATTAACCGTCCCATCAACCTGTCGGCCCAAAGATATCTGGTCCCTATTCCGGCTCTAATTAATTTGCTACCAGAGGAAGACTCTACACCCCCGACATCTCCATAACACACCATGTTCATTGTCAATTATGCAAATATATGTCATAACTATTTGATGTTCTATGAAATGTCTATGGCGCGAATCTGCTCCAATGGAACTTCCTTTGAAAAATAAAAGTACAAAAAAAAATGCCACCCAATGGTGCTTTACTGCAGCTGCGAATGACACCATGGTAGTAAAAGGTAAACCACTGCCACCAGCTATTAATTGAGGAAAGGGTAACAAAATATTACATGAGAAGCAAGACAAAGGGGATACTAAGTAACCCCTCCAGCACCCTATTTTAAGATAGTATGTGCTGGGTCTAGAAGGTTACAATTGGAAGTACAGTTCATTTCACTTTACTGCTCTTGGAAACAGTAGTTATCCTAGAGAAAAGGTATTTAAACCTTTGGGGAAATCTGAAAGACTTCCCGGTGCCACTGCACTGAAGATGCAGTGCGACACTATGGAGTTTGTCAGACTCCAAAAAGCAAAAGAAACAGTAAAATACACGAGAGTGAAAAAGGGGTCTCACTCTCTCCAGGTAAAAATAAAAGTCCTAGATTCCAGCAAAAGAGCTGGGGGTGTCTAAGGTAGAGAAGAATTTGCACATTTCTGAGAATTCTCCCCAACAGGTACAGTCAGGTGTTACGAAAGATTTTCTTTTTGCTGCTTTCCTCCCATGGATTTCTATGCGACACCCTTTTTTGGACTTTGGATCTGACATTTTTCTTCAGCTTTAAGTCCCTTGACTTGTGGCTCATTCGTATGGGGAAACTGGTCAGTCCATATAAGACTATCAATAGAGAGACTATGTTTATGGATTACTTTTATTTTTAGAAAAGCACATCACCCTAAATTGAAGTGCATTTGGGATACCTTGTATCCTAATAATTCTTTCTCTTGTGGCTTTGTGGTTACATTTACACTGTCTAGGATGGGCTGTTGGTAGCGGATATTTTTCTACTATGTTTTAGACATTTTATATGTGTGCACTTTTCGGAATTTACTGCAACTGGCTACTAAAAAAGGTGGCTAGCACCCTAAGATGGCCGTACCATGAGGTTTTTGTCTGTCCTTTGGCCGTATTGTTCTTTGGCATCTTGAGTCTGGAGTTGTCATATACGGGGAGCCCTTATCCAGGGAAAGCTGCTGCTTTCACGGACAAAGAGGCAGTTTGTGCATGAACTCGGATGTTGGGCTGGGACAGTCTTGTAATGCGAATGGTCTTGTATATCGCCCGTCTGCCACCATTGATGGCCTTGCTGAACTTGGCTCTAGAACAGAAAATGGGGGTGGATCGTTCGTGGGACAGTGGGAAAGGCAGATGCCTGTGCACCCATCGACACAGTGGTGTTGATGGGTGAACGCCGGAAGTACCCAGTTCCTAAGTGCTAATCTGTTTTCTATGGGTTTGGTGGAAGAAACTTGGGAGTATCTTATACCTAGGTAGGAGACAAAGATCCGATAGACTACAGCGCTTTGGGTCTGGTTAGATGCTAATGTGGGAGAGGGCAACAGGGTTAAAGAGGAGAGCTTAGTCGTGGCTCGGTTAGTGTTGATGTGCCAACAGCGAGGCTTGTGTGTTTTCCAGAATACACTCTGCTATGGAAGAACTCTGCTATGGAAGAACTCTTACCTACAGGAGATTTCCGTATATAATCCCAAATTACACCAGCATGAGAGCTCCAATTCTGGAAGTTACCAACACTTGGTTGCTAACATGATTTTTCAGAGCTACAGAGAAGAGGATGTGGAGTTTATTTTTGGTAATATAGCGATGCAAGAGAAAAGAGCATAGTGAAAGATAGAACATTAGAAAGACCAAGATAGGTTTGTAAGACTATTTGTAAATATGGGGAGGAAAAACCCTTTGTGGAAATAAATCCAAACGGACATGAGCTAATACATATTGGAAGATCATGGAAAAGTTAATTAGGGAGAGGAGACTCTCTGGGAAACATCTTAGTAAAATACACACAATTCTTATTCCTGTAAACTCCACCACAGTTTTTTTATATGAAACTATTATACTCCAACTAAAATGCAGAAACAAGGGGATAAAGTATCAATATCACCACAAGCAAGATGTTCACTGTGTTTCAGATGTTTTAAGAAGTGGTTATTAAAACATATACTGCCATTGTGTAGCCAAACTAGGCTCTACTGGAATAAAAGCTTTGGAAAAATATCAGAAATGTTGCAAGATACAAACAATCCTACATGTCAAGTAATGTTATTTTGGATTGAAAGATGGCATGTTTACGGGAAAGTGTTGTATAGTTGTAAATGCAGAAAATGAAGTATTGTAAACAGTATGGAGAAACAACTGAAGATGATTGGTGGAATACTTTATGAGAAAAAAAAATTGAAAAAAAAGTATATAGGAGGCATGGCAGAGGAACAAAGAATATGTAGGTATATGCAGGACTCGCTAAATCTACCCGACCACCAGCACAGTGCAGTCTATTTTAGGCGGGTCAAGTACCATTTCTATGTCACTCGACTCTGTGGTCAAGTGTCCCGTCTGAAATGTTTATATGGACAAACTGCACTGTCCACAGCTGCCTTCTAGATGGCAACAGTACACCAGGTACATCCCAATTACCTAGAACCCAATCTGTGGCCGTCTACCATTTAAGTCTGTTGGTGAAGGCAGTTCGGTGTGGTCCCGGACCAGCACTAAGATGGATGTGCACTGAGAACCAAGGAGTTTGTCGGCCTGGGCGCATGCCTGCTCCTACTTTCTTTAAGGAGAGCTTGAAGAGGAGCAGTCATTGATAACTGCAAGTAGGTGGCACAAAGAAGGTATCCACAGGTCTGGTACAATAAAGAAAGAGACTAAATTATACTAGTTGGTTTGTCAAAAAACCACAAATCAGACCCACCAATGGCAATACTGCAACATGCTGAAGTTTTTGGCTATGTGTGACAGGCTTAAGTAATTCGATTTTGTAAATGCGCTGTTATAGGTTGTTGATAATTCGTTATAAAAATGATTCCCAATAACCCCGATAGTAGCCTTGCATAATACTACTTCACATGTTGGGGATCTTGTATTCTCAGTGGTCTCTAGAAAATTGTGTTCGACCATGTCTAGGAGGAGTAGAATTTTAAAAATGCACATCAATATTGTTGGTCACGTTTCTTCATGTGTCACAACTTTTCAATACAAAAAATGTGCCATCAAGTTCATGGGTCGATTTAATTTTCGCTTCAGTCGAGTAGATAAAATAAGTTGATCGACCTGCAGGTCTAGTAGGATTTTGGGAGGCCTGTGATGGGAACTGATGTATAAATGATGTCCAGATATTTTGCCGCAAATTGCAGGGAATGTTTGTGTGAGGCAATATGGAATGGGGTTGTGGCAGGGAATCCCCTCCCCCGCCCCTCATTTTCCAGATAGAAAATTGGTAAATAGGAGTGCAGTTCAAAAACTGCAGTAAAAACACAGAGAAAAACAACAGAAGACACCATCTATTATTCATCAAGTAAAGCAAGCAAGATAAACAAAATTAAAATGAAGTAATAGAAGAAAAGAGTTAGATTAGTGGATGCAATCTTTGGTATTCAATGGAAGTGGTTGTCTCTGAAGCATTAGATGCAAAACAGGACAAATGTCAGATCATACTGCCTACATGCATCAAGAATCAACACTAATTTCTGAAAACCTACCATTAAAATGGAATAAAATACCATAAAATACAGGATTAACAGTACAGGTAAATTAACTAAAATGGATATATTAAATTTGATGCAACTCCCCTCCCCCCCAAAAAAAATAAAAAATAAAATAAAGTGTAGACAACACTTGAGGTAAAACTCACACAGACTATAACATCATAAAAGAGATGGTCAGGAATTTCATTGATGAACACCAGTCCTCAATGGTACCTTACATCTTGATAGCGAGTATAAAGAACCACCTTTAGATTTACAGAAGCAGCGTACCACCCATTTGCTGGGAGACCAAATATCTACAATGGGCATCCTCAATAGCAACTGAGCTATCCCTCCAACCAACAGATGGCCTGTCCACACCCCAGATATGACTAACAGCTCTGTGACCCCCTTCTACTGCCAAGACCTTCCAATCAACTTGCATGTGCTGCCATTTCCCACATATTTAAAAAGGTAGATGATTACATCAGGCTTAACTGTGGAAAATATGGGACCTAATTGGTTTCTAGATGGATGTAGCATTCAAAACATTTAAGAATCTAAGAGCAGTGAGACTTGAAGGCTTTGAATTAACAAAAGAAGGCAAAGTTTATTTACAATAGCTTGAAATTGGATCCAACTTACGTGTCTCGCCGAAGCCCATTGCACAGGTCACGTATGTATTGCAGCCACAGTTTATGCAAGGGCAGAAACATTTCATATCTGTAATCATTAAAGATACTAAAAATTAACTTATGTATGTTATGAAGTCTCTCTTAATCCCCATTTTCCTTAGGAATATTTAATTTTAAAAGTATGATCCATTTGTCTTACAGCTCAGATCTCGCTAGATACAGATGCCGGGTGAAGTACAATTTTTTTCAAATGCAGCACCAATGACATGAAGTAAAGAAAAGGTTACTCACCACAGTAACTACTAGACAATTGTGTCCTTTTCTTCACGTTTACTTCGTTCTGTCCACAGGGATGGACCAGAGCAGTTTTTGAATCACACAATAATTGCCATTTTACTTTTACATGAAGCCATGTAGGTGTGTAACTGTGGGTAGTCTCTAAAAAACCATTTCCCTGGCTTCACCCTGGAGTCCTTTTCTGTCGGCCTAAGTCATATCTGATTGAGGGCTACGTTTTAGAGGAGAAGGAGGGCAGTGTGTGGAGGAAAGGGGACTAGTCCATTAGTCACTATGGAGAGTACCGCTTTGCTTAGTCCTACGTCCATCACCTTACTTCCATATTTAATTTGTGCTTGGGAGTCTCCCTTAGGGAGATTGGACCTATATCTAACATAGCCAAACACATTTCTGAACACAGCCTGATCAAACTGGGCATCAGCTACCTGAGCTACCATCCAAGCAGTAATTGGTGATATCCAATGAAGTGGCCCAGGTACACACTTTTGCAAGGATATTCTGTGGAACATGGCACTGAAAAGCCACCTAGGCGCACTAAGTGAGCATGGAGATCCTCCGATGGGTGGCTGGAGAAGTTTGAGCCAAACCACTCTCGAAAATACATGATCTACCAGGAAATTCTGGCATTAGAGGCCCAAAAGTCCTTCATTCCATCAAAGTAAAATTTGAGGAATCTGCGCAAGTCTAGGGAGTTTAAGACACCGTCAACCTTTGGTTTTATTGAGCATTTTTCAATCAAACATGGAAACAATTCAAACACATGGTCATTAACAAAGAAAGAAAGTCAAGAACCAACCCCCCCCCCCTCCCCCCGTACCCCTGAGAGTTCAAACAGGTAGCATTAGACAAGTCCCTGAATAAACCAACCAAGTTCATTTGGGAAAAGTAGCAAGGAGGCTTTGAGCCAGCTATCTGTAGGACTCCAGTAAAGGAGTCCACTCCATTTCTCTGCTCGGTGAGAAGTCGTGTAGGAGGCCAGTGATCAGGTTAGACCACTTTCTATTTCGACACCACTTGGCTCTGATAGAAGTGTGCAGGCAGTCCCTCCTTGAGGTACATGTTATTGAAGCTGTGCCCTGCAGCGGTAGTTTTTCACCGCGTGAACTGACACATAAGGTAAGCTTCTTTTGATTTTATGACACACACGGCTACCCGACAAATAACTAGAGGGCTGACAGTCTCATTTGGCTCTTTCTGCCCCCATGCAGGACTTGATTCCCTGGTCTGGTTGACAATGCGAGCGGACACTTAAAAATAACGAAAATAGGAGAAAAAAGCAAGATAGCGTTTGGGACATTCTTTGTCAAGTAAGTGCTGAGTGTATGTAACCTCCACACTTTTTAAATTAAACCAGCACAGAACTGATGTATTCCTTATCCTTTATACATTACATGATGCATTATGGGACATGTAGTGCCCAAATGATTACATAACCTAAGAATCTTAGTTAGGTGGGTGGGGTGGGGGGGGGGGTCGAACTGCCACGTATGTAACAGTTTAATTCCATGGCGTTTGTCCTGAGCGGAGATTGATTTTTTGTGTGCTGATCTGCATATCATTATGGACCTGTTTTAAATGAGTATTTAAATAAATACAAAATGAACTAAAGTGATTTGGTTTGTCAAAACCTTTCACAATTCATGAAACATTTGATGCATTTAAACCAACAGATAATACAAGCAAAATACATCATCCTTAAAATCAATAGACATAATTCAACTCATAATTGTACACATTACTCCCATTCCTTTACACACTATCTACATTCATATTAATTTCCTTCATAAAAGCTAAACCTGCCAAGTATCTAGGTTTGTTGTCCCTGCAAAATCCAGCACAAAAAAAAAAAAAAAAAAAAAAAAAAAACTGTCCGTTAGCAGCCTTTCCTCACAGTGCACAAATACTCTACCATCTTTTTCTCATCAAGGAAAGGCCTTCAGATTCTATTATCAAACGCAGTAACCATTCCAATGACTTAATACAAAAACAACAAAGTCTATTCTCACGCACCATTTTTTGTCTAGCTCCCTCACTTAATTCGTAAAAAACAGATTCAACTTTAATCTAATAAAATTATTTCTTAAATCAAATGGGGGTATCGAATCAAGTAACGAGAAATTATATTAAAGGTTTTAACATTCATTTTAGCACGATAAAACAATGTTGATTTCAAAAGCACCTCCCCATTTACAACACAATCAGTGCGCTCCAATTTAGTTTTTGTGCGGGTCTCAATTAACTCCTCAATTGTGGAATCTGCTGCATGTAATATGGTGTCACACCTATCTACCCAATATTTCAGTTCCTTGCAAGACTTCTCTAAAAATAAAGTATGCAATTCCACAAATGGGATATTCATAGGAGGACATTACTCTATGTATGAACTGTACTTTTTCCAGTCAATCTGACATTGTATACAAGGAAGGCTAAGTTCATGTCTGATTGCACTCATAGGACATCCCTTCGGTAGCCGTAAAACCCTATGCCATGTTTGCATCTCTATTTTTTGCAAATCATTACCATCCAGACCATACGTAAATTTTGGTAGCATTTTCAAATTATAAAATGTAATATAATACAAAATAAAAGGTAATAACGGGAATTGCTGAAGCATTTATTAATCATTTTAATTTGTAACATGACTTTTGCAGAATAACTCACCCTTTGGTTTCTTTATAGCTTTCCATGATGTTTTACTAGCAACTGTTTTAATTAGTACTTGCATTTATTGATTAGGTGCTTTTGCTGAATAGAAAAAACTGAACAAAATACTCATGAATATTCAACATAAACAACAGTCTGAAAAGCTAAGAGCTAGTTGGAAGTAAATGACATTTAGAAAGTAAATGACACTTAAGTTGAGAACAAAAGAGTATGTGCGGATAGACTTGATGTGAAGAGGAAGAGAGTTCCAAACTTCGGAGCAAAAGGAGAGAATGAATGAAAGCGAGATTGGGCACACGCTGGTCTAGTAGACATATAGAGAGACCAGAGAGCAAAAATAAGGAGGAACAAGACAGTGCATGAAAGCATTTGAAAAGTCAGACAAAAATCAAAACAGAAGACGAGATTCAAAGGAAAGCCAATGGAGGGAGTGCAAGGATGAAGTAACAGAAACCTGAGCAGAAATTCTGCAAAGGTGCACATAGACAAGTTAAAAACAGAACAGAGAGGGGCCAGGCAAGAAGCTGGAAGACCAACAAGAAGGCAGGATCAATAATCAAGACAGGAAAAAACTAAGTCGGAAAGGGCGAGCCTTAAAAATTTAAAGAGTTGGAATCTACAGGATCGAGCAAGGTTAGAAATGTAAAGCGCAAAGCAAAGAGGAGTCAAAAGGTGACACCCAAGTTCCTGACAGAAAAGGAGAAGGGGAGAGAAGGGGGAACACGAATAGATGGTGGTGGGAGAGGAGGTGGGATAGAAGAGGCAGGAAAGAAAGAATTTCAGTCTTTGCTGCACAGAGGTGTAAGAAGTGAGAGTTCATAGGATTAGATGGCGAGGATGCAGTTAGAGATGGTCGAATGAAGGGTATCAGAAAAAGAGGAAAGAGAAACAGAGCTGAAAGTCATCAGCATAGAAATGTGCAGAGACCGAATGATGAAACAGAAGATAAAGTGGAAATCTATAGGGAGAAGAAGAGGACCCAGGACAGACCCCTGGGAAATGCCATTAAGAGGAAGGTAGGGGACTTTGAGCCACTGCAAGAAACAGAAAGAACAGCTAGATACAATTTAAACGAAGAAAGAGCAGTGCCAGAAAAACCCAAAGAGCGTAGAGAAGACAGAAGAGTAGGGTGGTCAACCACATTAAATGCAGCAGAAAGACCAAGTAAAATTAGAATGGAATCAAGCGTGCCGTGCAGATAGAATAGCGTTGGCAACATAGAGAAGCGCAGTTTTCATAGAAAGAAATGGGGAAAAGCCAGATTGTGTTTGTTGGAGGAGAGAGTGAAAAATCAAGATAAGAGGACATTTGGGACTACTCACTCTAGGATTTTAGAAAGAAAGGGAAGAAGAGAGATTGGATGATAGAACGAAGGAGGTGAAGTCTCCAAGGACAGGTTTTATTTTTGAGAGCAGGAGAATAACAGCAGTTTGAACGTCTTCCAGGAATGTTGCTGAGGATAGAGAGTTATTAAATCAGCAAAGTCAGATAAGGAAGTAAGAGGAGAAAGATCAGTGATGAGAGAAGGAATAGGATCCAGAGGGGATGCAGTTGGATGAGCTCTAAGAGGATGCATCAATATCAGAAAAAGGGGTACGAGAGGACGAGGAAGCAGAAGGAGACTTAAACAGCAGTAAAGTACTAGGGGGCAGAAGAGAGGATCACAGTTGCACCACTTTAGAAATATAGTTTGCCAAATCAGTGGGAGTGAGTTAAGGAAACCGAGAGGTCAGGCGAAGGAGAGGATAATATGTGTGCAAGTAGCTGAAATGGACGATGAGTACAGCAAAGAATAAGATTGGAGAAATGTTTCAAGCATCAACCAAGGCAGAATTGTAAGAGGAGTGAATAGAGGGTATTGGACCCTCAGTAAGGGGAGGTTGGGGAGGGGGAGTAGCTGGGGGAAGAACAGGGTTCCCAAAACTTCTGATTTTTGTCCTAATTTTGAAGCCCCTGTACAAAGGCTTGGTGGGGAAGTTGCTGTATCAGGGGTCCTCCGAGGCAAGTAACGGCTGGCAAACCAAAGTAATCCAAAAAGGAGCGTACACAAGCAGGAAGTAATGCAATTTATTTAGGGCAGATGCAGCAGGCAAAGCACAGTTCAAACAGCTCTGTGGAACTGAGAACAGTGAGCTGTCAACACCACCCACCAAGGGCAAACCTTTTATACAAACATAATTTGCATACACAGTTGACATTTTTTGAAACACCTTACAAAAGATGATTGCTGGGACTAGGTCAGTCTCCGATAGCCAGGCATACATTAAGTGATTGTAATCGGTCTATGCCCTCCTACCCCCTTCACTTACCTTCCTCCACCACGACACAATTACATTTCAAAGCATTACGTGATTGTGCTGACTAGTGGAACTTCATCTGCCTTTGGTTAGTCTTCGACAAACAACCTGAGCTTGGTAAAGGGAAGACATTCACACAACAGAGGAATGAGGTGCCCCGTGGACATCAGCAAGGACACTGCTGCACCCTAGGGACACCAAAACCTATCCTTATGATTGGTCCCCAGTCGATCCCTCACCTCACCCCACAGCCCTCTTCTCATGACCATCTTGAATCTGCGGTTGGGTTTGATTTGACTGCATTTAATTTCTAATTCCTACAAATTCCCAGTGAGCACCCAAGTGCCTAGCTCGCTGGCCTCAAAAGTGTCCAGTAGTCCAATTCCCCTGTGGCTTCGTACTCCTGGGAATTGCCAACTTGCAACATTTCTCCGGCACACTGCTGTAGCTGAACGCTCACAAAATTCATGGTTACTCAGGACACGGGGCCTGTCGCCACGAAAAGACAAATATTTTACTTACACAAGGACTACATTTCCAAAATGTCTATTGTGCTGTTCTCGCCGTGCTACACTACTTTTTCTTCCCACTACCCCTGCCCCTCATCTCCATCCCCTGCATGCCCTTCTCTCCCATAACCCACAGTCCCATTCTTCCCTACAGACTTCTCTGGCTGCACCTGCCCATAAATTACACAGTGCAGCGGTCAATGATGTCCTTAGCCTTAGGAGCGCCCCTCTCCTTCCCTGCTGTGTCCCCTCAGTCACGTAATTGATAGTGCACCCCCATCCCCCTTGACGGTGCTGAATTTGAACCTTTACTGCATTGCAAACACCTTCGTGGTTCACAAGGAACTGGTGGACTTCATAGACAACCATGTGACTAACCAAGGGAGAAACAAGCTAATACAATCTCCTACAATATACATTGATAGAAGAAAAAATGGTGCCATGGATACTTCCGACACCTCATTTGCTGCCATGCCCCATACAAAAGAATATAATCTTTCAACTTCCCCGATGACCATCAATGTGAAAAATCCCCCGAGTGCTGAGAAAGCACTTATTGCATTAAATTATGTACTTTCGTCGTTTGTATCATTATATGAAGGAATAAAACAGGAGGTGCAAACGCATACAATCGCTTTGGGGGCTATACAAAGGAAATTGGACTGCCTCGAATGAAGCTGAAAAATGTGCAGCAGCAACACTGTAGGTTTAGTCTCTCAAACTATTGAGACGGGTATCTAGTAAATCCATCGATGGACTTTCCATGGAATTACTTTGCATTGAGGCATTTGCATCGAAAAAATATGCATTGAATGTATGTTTTTAAAGGGTAAAGGGTTAATTTTACTTGGGGGTTTTAAAGGGTAAAAAACCAGTGTTGAGGGTCAACCCCATTAAAAAAAATATGCTTTCAATGCAATTTTTTCCAATGGAAAGGTCCCTCGATGCAAAAAATTAGATGCAAAGACCATAAACCATTAAGATGCTACAAACCGCAGCTAATGTGTCACAAGATCAACCTGAAAAAGTGAGTAACAATAACTGTTGACCAATACTGACGACTAGATCTTCTACGCCGGTTCCTGTAGTGCAGGCCCCTGTTCAAACGCATAAAAGGGTAACACAAAGCGTAACATTGACAATCAAATGGGGGGGAAAAAAAGTCAAAGAATTGCAAGACCCAAAACAATAAAAAGTTGCCCAAATAATTTTTGCGAAACGTATCAATTCAGGAGGCTTTTGGAAAATGAAACCAACTACCTCAAAAGTGCAAGCTTATGCTGAAAAATCAACTGCAAAGGTGCTATTTGATCGCTTCTCAGAGGATGAGGATGAAATTGAAAATGACTCGATTGGGAGTCTGAGAGCAATGGCTCCACATCAGGGATCGCAAGCAAAAATATTAATGACCACTGCCACTACTCAAATTCATCAACCCTTTCGACCTCCTGTGGTGGTCACAAGAAGCCTAGATGTTAATCTGGCTTGTAGAGTCTGCGTCTCGGTGTAAACAGAGGCTGTGGTTCCAATAGACGTATTGGTTATGTATTCGAATGGCATCCACCTAATCAAAAAGGACAGTTCACTCACCAATAGGATTGATAGCTTCCCCTCAGAGTTTGGTTTGGAGCCAGACACTTCAATGAACACCTACGATACACTGGTCACGGAAGATCTCAACGACAAGCGCTCAGCAGTTTTGGTATAGCCTGAACTAAATTCTGCTTATAATCTCAAGTCAGATCAAATGTACGCTAAATTGTGCGCAATTACAGTAATTCAGCCATTTGAACGAAAAGACAGTGTCTGTGAAAAAAACGAAAAGCCTTTAGTATTCTTAGGGGTGCAGGCGGTTGTAATAAAGCAGAGGGTGCATATCATTTGACTTCCCCTGGCATAAATTGCACAATGGCTGGAAATCAGGAAAAACGAACTTGCGCCTCAGCTACTTTGTCACACATGTTCACCATGGAAAGTACTTTTAAGGAAGACTTGCGTCTGGTGCTTAACAGAACGGCCATATTAAGAGTGTTCTCAGAAATTCCAAATTTGTATGGCATTCATTCTAGGGATATTGAACGAGTTTAGTTTAGCCACCCTAACCGCACTAACATTATTATACATGTGGCTTAAAATGTGGTGGCCGAAGTCAAGAAATGCCTTTCCTGAGAAGTTTAGGATTTACTGTTACTGAACTTAGTCCAGATACTGAGGAAAAGGACAATGATCTGGTTGGTCAAACGTGTTTCGCAAGGGAGAATTCAATTTCAGTAACTTTTTCTAATAAGACAGCAAATGAAAGGGTAGTACATTTTAGCAATTACACTGTCGTAGGAGGAGGGATGGAAAGCGGCTGATCATAGATAACAGGAGCCCTTGTTATTAATAGGAGCAAATCTTCTTGTGGTATTACTTTAGTGGTAAAACCCGTCATGTGACACCAGAGGTCACAGTGCTCTTTTTAAAAATACCAAGTTAATTGATGCTCCGAGACAACACAATATAATCTGCTTACAAGAGCATTGGTTTATCAATTCCCCTGGCATTAATAGTTACACTATGTGCTTTCAAGCCGCTCAGAATGGCAGTGCTGGCCGTCCTGTGGGAGGGTTCCTGGCTTTAATTAAATGTAGCCATGGTATAATTGAAGTGAATATGTTGGAATCTACCATTTATTTTACATTTTTATAAAACGCCACACGCGCGCAGGCCTCAGAACGCACAAATAACAAAACAGAAATCAGCGTGGAGAAGCCAGAGATCAGCAAGGAGAGTTGAACAATAAGGTTTTCACCTCCTCCTTGAATTTAACCACAGAGCTAGATCTGAGAGAAACGGGAATAACATTCCACTCCAGGGGTGCCTAGATTTCAAAACATGCACCCCTGAATTTCTTCAGTTTAAACCAGGGTTGGTATAAAACGTTTGTGTTGTTGGAGCAAAGTACTCTAAATGAGTGTTGGAGGGAAATGCTATCCCAAAGATATTTGGGAGCAGCAGAATTCAAACATTTGAAGGTCAAAGCAAGTATCTTGTGTTTAATTAATTGTTTTAGAGGCAACCAATGGCGTTCCATCCGAGAGTCGGATACGTGGTCCGTTCTGGCCCATCCTTAAACAGCCCTTACGGCACCATTTTGAGAAGACTCCAGACAGGTCAGGTTAGCTTGAGTAGTGCCAGCAAGCATGCTATTACAGTAATCAAGTCGAGAATTGACCAGAACAGTAGCCAGGAGGGATCTGTTTTTTAATATAACGAAAGGTCTAATCTGATGGAGGAGCCTAGTAACATAGGCACAGGAAGAGTGACTGTTAGAAGCATGGGGTAGAAACATGGGGTTTCATGGAGATTTCAGAGTCAAAAACGACGCCCAGCATTTTGACCTTAAGACTCACCAGAATCACGTCTCCCCCAAGGGTAGGACCGACAGTAGTTGGGGTCGATGGACTTCAGCCGAGGGCTAGAGGAAATTATGAGCAACTTGGTTTTATTGTTATTCAATGCTAGGGCATTAGGAGCCATCCAGGATTGAATTTTGCTATAGATGTTGTCAATGATCCTAGCATCCTCATAGCAGCCGGTCAGCTCAATGAGCACCTGGGTGTCGTCCGCATAGTTGCCATAGGCGACGCCCAGGGCATCCAGCATATCCAAGAATGGTTTAATATAGATATAAAGCAGGAAGGCGACAGGCAGGAGTCCTGTGGCACTCCGCAAGATTGACTAACGGAAAGGGCTTCAGCCTTACCCATAGCCATCCTGGATGACCTTGAACCTGAGGAGGCAGCGGGTTGTATACGAATTGTTTGTTTTACAACTGTTCGAATTACAATTGACTGAATTGTGAAGGTCAATTGTAACATATGTGGGGGGCAACCCCCCACAGGCCCCCACCCAACACCAACCATTGTAAACGAACAATTTGGGTAATACCGAAGCAGCGATCCATGAGGCTGCTTTCTCCGAGCAATTAGCAATGCTGACCACCCTCTTCTGGACGAGGCGGTGATAAGATCAAATGCTGCAGAAAGGTCAAGTAGCATCAGAAGCGCTGTGTGGCCCTTTTCAACATGTTGCGCTCCAAATCTAGACTGCCGCGGCCAGTATCTCAATAGCCTCAATAAAACATCTGCAAGTAGGCCACTATCGATGATCTTTAACAAAAATTGAACATTAGTTATGGGCCGATAGTTCCCTGCCAAAGCTGGATCTAATGTGGTCTTCAACATTGGGGTAATCCAAGCCTTTTTCTGGACCGCAGGAACAGTACCCTCCTCGAAGGAGGTTTTGACCAGTTTGGTGATCCAGGGTATGAGAATGTCAAGAGAACACTTGAGGAGGGTTGTAGGACATGGGTCACTGGTACATGTGGTAGGGTTAAGATTTAAAGCAATGTCCAGCACCACTTTCTCAGTCCACTGGTGAAAAATCAAATTTAGGTAGGACACTAGGTGCAGTGTTTCGAGGAGGGCTGTTTGTTGATTTAAAAATATCCTTAGGGCGATGTGGGCCAGTTGGGAAACTATTTTATCTCTGTGGCTGTCAGTTTTATCAAGGAATTCATCATGAACCGATTGACACCAACTAGGGTTTTTGAGGGGAGGAGGGAGGGAGGGGGCGATGGAGTCCTTACATTCAAATTCCTTAAGAATTGTGAAAAATGTGCTCTCTCGACGCAGGAATTAAAATTCTTAGCCTTTGATTCAAGAATAGTTTTTTTAATAATTATGGGCTGTCTTTTTATAAGTGGCCAGGGTATTGGAGCATGGATTTCTTCACCGTATCGTGTTCCGAGGCTCTTTTCACTTTTCTCAGTCCAATAATGGTATCAAACAACCAGGATTTCTTAAGGGTTGGTTTTCTTTATCAAGATTTTTTCTAAAGCAAGGGCATCAATGGATGCCTGGAGGGCTTTGACCAGAGCCAAGTCTGAGGCATAATTAAACAGAGCAATAGAGCCCATTTTTGACACAAGAGCCTTAGAAAAGACCCGAGGAGCAATGTCTCTGGTTTTCCTATAGTTCACTTCAATACAGGGGTTAGTGCTAAGTTTAAGGGGGCACAGGGTAATCCTATATATACTGTGATCAGAGAATGATCTGACCAAGGGCAATCCTGCACACCAAGGTTACAGACTGGTACATTTTGGGCTAAAACCCAGTTCAGTGTGTGTCCACTTTGGTGCGTTTGTTGGTGAACAAGTTGAGTCAACCAGATTGCTTTGGGAGAAGATGGGAAGCTCTCGAATCGTTAAGATCATCCGCCCATAAGTTGAAGTCTCCCAGAACTATCAGGGGAGCATGAACGCTTGTATTGCTGTTAATAAGCGAGAGGAGTAATCTGAGGGGGACGATAGAAGAGGACGCAAGTAAGAGGTGTTGTGGCCAATTTAAATCTTCAGCGTAAGGTTTTCACAGCCTTTTAAGAAGGGAGCAGGTGTAGAGTAACAATCCAAGTGCTTTCGTTATAAATGCTACCCCCTCTCTTTACAGTGAGGTCTGCTCTGAAAATGTTATAACACTCAGGGACAGCATTATTTACAGACATTTGGGCCACCTCATGCAGCCAGGTTTAGGTCACAGCAAATAAGTCTGGATTGTGTTGGGAAATGTGGTCTAAGATTTCTATCATGTGCACACACAGAGCGAGTGTTAAGGATGGAGTTCGTGAGGTAACTATTGAGAGAGGTTGTGGGTGCCTGTTTGACTGAGTCGCGGTATTGCACTGCATAGAGTCCTGTGCCAAAGTCTGTTTCAGAGTAGGGGAGTCAGAGGAGTTGAGGGCACCTGGGAAAGAACAGACATGACATCTCTGTGATAGGATCAGTCTTGGCAGCCTCTAAACATACAATAGGATGAGCAACCTTATCAATGGCACCTGTACATAGTATATGACAATAACGCCTGCTCCAAAGGCAATACTGCCTCTCTATCCTCACCAAGAAGAGAGCTCTCATCCAAGCCCGCGTCTCTCGGGAATCCAATAACTCGGCTCCCAGGCCCTCTGCACAGCACTGGCTTCTCACTTCATCTCTAAAACTCAGGACATTCTGTCCTCACTCTCCACCTCTCTCCTCCCGCCCTCCCTCCCCTCTACTCCCTTCTCTTCCTCTGGCCCTCCCTCCTCCCTTCTCTGCCTTTCCCCGTTTCTCAGCTGACAAAGTTTTGAGACAAGTCCGATCTATGAAAGTCTTGTCAAAACATGTTCACCCCTGTTCCTCCAAAACCATCAAGGACCACATTGACTCCCTGGCTCCTGCCCTGGCCGACTTCTGCAACCACTGGAGTCCCCCCTCCCCCCCAAAAGCACTCCCTTGTGCACACTCTTAAGAAACCCTCTGCCGACCCCTCCTGCCCGATCAACTATCGCCAAATCTCCAACACTCCCTCTTCCTGGGCAAATTCCTTGAAAAACTGCCCATTTCCCAGCTTAATCTCCACACTGAATTTGTTGGCTGTCTACATGACCATCAGTCTTGCTTCATAGCTACCAGAAGTACGGAAACTGCTCTCCTGAATATCCGTGAAGACCTGCTCTCCAACCTTGATTGTAACACCCCCTTTGTCCACATCTTGCTTGATCACTCGTCTGCCTTTGACACTGTCAACCATGCCATCCTGCTCAAATGTCTCAGTGATAACCTTGGTATAACCGGTCAGGCCCTGGCGTGGCTGACTACTTTCCTCTCCGACCGACCCTCCCAGGTCCAACTCGGCCCTTCCTCTCGGCTATCTTTTTCTCTACTTGTGGTGTCCCCCAGGGGTCTAACCTCTCTCCCTGGCTTTTCAACCTATACCTGGCACTTCTTGCCCACCGCATTGCCGCTCTCTGCCCTAACTTTCAGTGCTATGCGGATGACACTCCGCTCATTTTCAGGCTACCCTCGGCCACCTCCTCTCCGTCTCTCATCTCCGACTGTCTGCTATCCAGTGTGACGCCAATGACCTCTGCCTTAATGCCAGTAAGACAGATTCTCCTCATCGGCACACCCGCTCCCTCCTTTCCTGTCACTCTCTGGCCGGTTTCTCTTGGCCCTCCCCCTGCTCCAACCTGTGAGGCTAAAACCTTTTGGGTCATCTTTGACTCAACACTCTCCTTCTCTCCTCACATCTCTGACGTCTCTAAGTAGTCACACTACTAGCTGCACCTCCTCAGGAGGTAGTCTACCTTTCTTCTCCTCCCCCCAGAAGCTCACTGTCTCCAGAGCTCTAGTTCTCTCTAGACTGGACTACTGCAACAGCCTCTTTCTAAATCTGCCTTCCTCTACTCTCAGCCCTCTGCAACTCATCCAGAATAGGACTGCGAGACTTGTCCTTGGCCTCTAGCCCAGGGATCGCATCTCTCCAGGACTGAAATCTTTGCACTGGCTCCCAGTGGCTGCGAGGATCAGGTTCAAAACCCTCTGCATTGTCCACAAGGCCTTCTGGGGCCTGGGGCCTCAATACCTTCAACTCTCTCTTCCTAAATATCTTCCTTCTCGAGCTCTTCGCTCATCCGCCCCCAACTCCCTCAGGGTCAGTCGCTTCTCCAAGCAACGAGTTGGTGGTAGATATCTTTCTTCAGCCGGGGCCTCCCTCTGGAACAGCCTCCATGAAACTTCAGGAGAACCATCTCCGGTTCCGGAAGCACCTCAAAACCTCTTTGCTTCTGCCTTTTCTCCTCCTCTCTCCCCTGCCGACCTCCTGGCGGATTCGGAATCTGCACTGGTTACCTGGCAACCCTCTGACCCTGGGCCAAGGTCCCTCCCCTGCCAGTCACACACACCTGCACTGCCTGCCTGGCATCCCCGCACTTGGGAACTGTTTCTGTATCCCTTCAGTCCCACTACCAGCACTTGACACCTGATGTCTGCATTCACCTTTGCACTTGCCACCTGCTGGCCGTTACTTTACTTGTTATTATTCTATTCCCATGTACGGACTGTCTCTTAACCCCCCCGCACTTTTCCCCCTTCCCCATGCACTTGCGCGATCTGAATGACACCTGGCCTAGTATGATCGTCGTCTGGCCTCCCCTTGTTCTCCCTCCCTTGCCTCATCACACCTTGACACAGGTGTATAGGCGTGTTTTAAATGCCATATCATTACTGATTGCAATAGCATTTCTCATGATTGTATCCGCTTAGATTCACATGCTGTGCATAGACTAGCGACCAGTACTCGGAGGAGGGAGGTGAGAAGGAACAGTAGTGAAGCGATGTCTTATTACTGCTTGTCCCACCTGAGAATCAGACCTAGAATGAGTATCCAGGCAGTAGGGCTTTGTAAAGGTGTGTACAGAACTCCAGGTTGCCGCCTTGCAAATGGAGGCAAGAGGGACATTTGCATTGAATGCTATTGAAGCCCCAGTGCAACGAGTAGAGTGTGCTCTAGGCTTGAATGACAGATCTCTCTTGGCAAGAGTAACAGAGTGTGATGCAACTGACAATCCACTTGGAGAGGGCTGATTTAGAGACAGGGTCCCCTTCGCTACCAGCCGCCACAGATACGAAAACTGGTTTGTCTTTCTTAGTGGTCTAGTCTTTTCCAGATAATATAACAGCCCTGCGCACATCCAGTGTGTAGAGGCTTCTTTGTGCCAGGCTAGTGGAGTTCTGAAAAAAGGTGGGCAGTTCTATTGATTGGTTCACATAGAACTTTGAAATTAATTTGTGCGCAAACAGTGGGCGAGTGCGCAGAACCACCTTGTCTTTGTGGATAGTGACAAATGGGTCTGGAACTAAAAAGGGCCTGTAGTTCACCAACTCTTCTTATTGAAGTGACTGCCACCGGGAAGGTGGTCTTATAAGTGAGTGTTTTAAGGCTAGCCTTATGCATCAGTTCAAAGGGAGATCCCATAAGTCTAGTTAGTACCACATTTAGGTCCTATCCGGGAGCTGGGTTTCAAAGGGGGGGGGGGGGATGAAATCTCTTAACCCCTTCCATGAAAGCTTTGATTACTGGGATCTTCCACCATGACAATTTCTGCCGGGACGTGGTATAGGCTGAAAGTGCAGCTAAGTGGACTTTCAGGGAATTAAAAACCAGACCCGAGTCAAGAAGGTGAGTCAGGTCAAGTAAAATATGAGTAAGAGGGCAATCTATGGAATGGATGCTCTTGGAATTACACCAGATGACAACGCGTTTCCACTTATTGGAGTAGCAACGTCTGGTGTTAGGCCTTCTTGCTTCTCCAAATATGTCCATGCATCTCTGCGGAAGTTGGAGATGCAAACTATGACCTCAGGAGCCAAAACAAAATTTCTCAGACCATGTTATCCAGAGACTGTTCCCCTTGGAGCTGTTCCGAGGGTACCTGGAGGCATAATCTGGGCATTGTGAGTTCTACGGAGTTGCAAACAAGTATCTCTGGGAAGCCCCATTCATGCGAAAACGTTGGAGACTGTCATTGCGTAGTCGCCATTCATACTGTGTGGGTAGAGGGAAGTCTCTGCTGAGCATGTCTGCCAGAAGATAGAGTTCCCCTGGAACATTTTGAGACAAGAGGAACATCTTGTGTTTGAGAGCCCACTTCCAAATGTTCTGGGACAGTTTAGATAGCCCTGGAGAGTGTGTGCCCCCCTCCCCCTGTTTGTTTACGTAATGCATGGCCATGGTGCTGTCCGTGAGGACCAGTACTGTCTTTCGCTGTAACTGTCTGAAAAACCTTCAGAGCCTTGAACACTGCTAACAGCTCCAACAGGTTTATGTGGTTGGATGCTACTGCTGGAGACCAAACGCTGTGTGCCTTCTGCTGAAGGGAGGTGCACCCCCCACCCCGTGAGAGAGGAGTCAGTCATGAGACTGGCTTCTGCTGCAGGGGTGGTGAAGGTCTTCCCCTTCAAGAGGTTTTCCCTCGACCACCACTGCACAGAGAATGAGGGCTGCCGAGAACCACTAGATCGTCCCATTGTCCGCTGGCCTGACACCACCGGCTATTGAGCCACTCTTGCATGGGGCGCATACGCAAACATGCATGAGGGACTAAATAAAAATGCAGGATGCCATCATTCCCAACAGTCGCATGGCCTTGCGTACCATCACCTCTCGACTGGCTACATATTGAGGGATTTGAAACAGCATGTTTTGAACCCTGTAGTTGGAGGGAAAGACAAGCCCGTCTTTTGTCCAAATTAGAGCCTGCAGAAACTGCTAGACTTGGCTGGGGACTAAGCTGGGCTTTTTCTCGTTTAGAGAATCCCAAACTCAAGAGGAGATCTATCATCTTCTGGGTGTTTGACAGGCATGTTTCGTACGAGTCCCATGTTATGAGCCAGTCGTCGTGGTAAGGATAGACTGGGATGGATTTCCTGCGCAGATGAGCTGCTGCTACTGCCAGCACCTTTGTAAATACCCTTGGGGCTGAGGCAATGCCGAAGTGAAGGACCTTGAACTGATAGGGTTTGTTCTCTAAATGAACCTTAGGTATTTTCTGTGTGCCGGCAAAATTGAAATATGAAAGTATGCATCTTTCATGTCCAATGTTGCCATGTAATCCCCTTGTGTTAGTAGAGGGATTACCTCTTGCAGCGTGATCATCCAAAACTTTTGTGGTTTGACAAATTTGTTTGCTGGGCGCAAATCTAGCACAGGGTGCATGGCGAGATCCTTTTTGGTACAAGGAAGTACACTGAATAAATACCCTCATTTACCTGTAGAACGGGGACGACTTCGATTGTGCCCTTTTCCTGCAGGACCTCAACCTCTTGCAGTAGGATCTTCAGGTGTTCCAATGTTAGAGGCCTGGGCCTTGGTGGTTGGTATTGAGGTGGCCGGCTGAACTCGATACAATAACCGTGGGTGATGGTCTTGAGCACCCACTGGTCTGTAGTAATTCCCTCCCATGCACGTATGAATGCTGCTATCCGTCCCCCGACCGGTGAGGCATGCGAGGGGACCCGGATCTGCGAGTCATTCCTGATTGGAGGCCTAGGAGCCTTTAGGGGTGGCATTGCGACCCCTTCCTTTGCCACAGCGTTGTCCTCTAGGTGAATACTGGCTTGAGGTAGCTGCCCCCTATCCCGAGGACCATGCGTTACCAGTTCCATATTGGTTGTGTGGGGAGTGTGGTTAAGAATTTCCAAGAAAGGAGCAGCGAGAATCCCCACTTTGCTGCTGTAAGGGTCTTTGAGTTATCTGGTTTGAAGATTTCAAAAGTCTCATGCAGCTTTTTCGCAGTTTTTAGCGCATCTACCGCTTTACCAAACAGGTTAGAGTCTTCCACCAGTTTGTTGATGAGACACTCGAGTTTCTGGCCTGAACCGAGTTTCTTAACCAAGAGTGCCTCATCAAAAGGGTACCTTGGGCCAGAGTTCTCCCTGCTGTCTCCGCAGCATCTATGGTGTTCTTAAGTATATTATGAATAACCTGCCTCCCCTATGACGCAACCACCAGCAGGCGTGACCGTGCTGGTTCAGGGACCTCTTGAAGGCCTTCCTGGAGCAGGTTCCACTGAACGTCGTTGGCAATCCTGGTGGAATAGGCTGCCGCAATAGTGACGCTTCCCCAGGGCATACAGTTGCTTGCAGTCCTTGTCCGGTGGTGCTTCACCCGTGGACAAGGGTACCCCTGCTCTTTTTCTAGTCGTAGGCACCACAAGGGAATCTGGGGTGGCATGCCCAGAATGTAGAGGGTCTGAAGGCGAGAGGTGAAATATTTTCTCCATACATTAGTGTCTGGGTCTGGTATATTGGTAGGTGACATCCATGGTGGGTAATCCACTGGTGGCTCAAGTCTGGGGCCTGGTCAGTGGGGTCATCTTCCTGTAAACACAAAAAAAAAGGGGGGTTCAGAGGAACCTCTTCCTGATCCATCAGGTCAAACACCTCCTCATGAAGAGGACAGGAGGTCCTCTGGAATTTAGACACAGTGGGGTGGCGTGGTAAACCTTTCTGAGAAGGCCACAAACTTCGAATGTCTATCCATACACCCCTCAAACCTATCTCTGGTCCATAAGGAGGAGCCAGAGGGGTCTAGAAGGGAGATTTGGGGGGAGGAATAGGGGGGGGGGGAGAAGGGCTCCTCTAGGGGATCTACATGCTTAGACCGTCGAGATTTATCAGAGATTCTTAGCTAGTGTCAGGGGGCCCTCAGAATAGTCTTCCTGCCTTCTCGGCGTGTGGATGTGTCTTTCGACCCATCTTTAGGCTTAGTAGCCGCCGAAAATCTTTGCGTGACTCTCGCAGATGTTCGCCGTTACTGGGAGGTGTTTCGGCTGTTCTAGCGACGTTGCTAGAACCTTCTGCGCCAGCACGCTCAAGAGGCATCTCAACGGCCTTATGAATTTTGGTGCCAACGCCCTCGTCAGTGGAGTGCCCGGACGCATGCCGCTTACGCGGTTGCAGAAAGGGCTGCCGACACAGTGTATCGGCGGGTTCCATTGAAGAAATCGGCGTACCCGTTGGCGTCTTCCCGACGAGTCTGTCGTGGTAGTACGGGGGGGGGGGTGCTCACCCTTGAGAGTGGGTGCGTTCCCGTCGCCGGGATGTACACTCCCCATAGCAGAGCCGTCTGTCTGCCTGCTGACAAGACCTACAGGACGCCTCTCGGTGATCGAGGGAGACCCCTCTTGCACCTCTGGTGTGTCCTTCCAGGGATACTTGCCTTTACAGGAAGGGTAAACCTGTCCGTAGCTCAGGTTTATAGAGACCGCAAAACCAGAGGGGAAAAGAGAAGGAAACACATTCTTGAAAAGAAATAGAGCCCCGGATCCCACTCTCCCTACTGTATACAGAAGGCCCGGCCGCGCAGTCGACGGCAGTCGACCGAAGCACCAGCCATCGAGTCTGGTGAGGTCTTCCGTGGTCTTCGGCTGTGTAGATAAGTAGTCGTCGATGAAGGGGACGAATCTAAAGGAAAACGACCGTAGGTCGTGGACAAAGATATAATTTGCAATTAGTAAGAGCTCTGCATAAGGCGACCAGCTAGCTGGGCGGAAAAACAATCCGAGGGACCTCGACGCATGAGGGATTTTGGGTACACTAAACACCACGTTAGGGATAGTGTTAAAGGCACACCCATGTCAATGTCCCCTTTACACCCTCGAAAGACAAGCTGCAATGCTCCACGATTACCACTAGATGTCAGACTATATGCACAGCATGTGATTCTAAGCAGATTCACAAGCATCAGACGTGTGTTTATGATAGACTGACTATGTAAAATAGCATCACGTTTCACTTTAGACTTCGATAGCAAAGAGGCCGACATGATAGGTCAGCAAGGACAGAAGTCAAGATGTTTAATTTATATTGATTTACCTGGGACTGGGCAAGCAGCAGGTATAGGAGGCACACAACTGCCACATAACCAACACAACCGGCACTAACCGGCTTGTCCTCAAGCGACGGGTGCTCATGTGCTTAGTCAGCGATTAAAAAGGCTGACGCCTACAATACAGCTGGGAAATCTAGTTCCGAGGCAGGTAGGGCAGACTAGCAGCAAACAATCAACACCGCAATTAAAAGGTTTAAAAATACTAGTGAATACACAGCAAATGAGTGGACAGTCAATAGGGGGAACAAAAGACACAGGTAGGTAAATTCAAACTGCTCCTAGCAAATAAGTAAATGAAACTGATAAAATGAGTAAAGTGCAAATCGTAATGAAACAGCAAGTGAACTATAAAAAAGCTAAATAGCAGAGCAACTGTTCTAAAGCTTTACATTCCGGCACCAACCGGTTTGTCCTCAGGCTGGAACCTACAATACAGCTGGGAAATGTAGTTCCCAGGGAGGCACGGCAGACTAGCTTTGGTGCTCTGGTAGTGGAGTTTCAAGTGACTGATCCTGTGGGAGCAGACAGGATTATGCTAATTAACAAATGGCATGAGGGAGTTGAGAAATTGGACACCTTTTTGGCCAAACTTAGGTCGACTGTTGAAGGTTGGTTGGGTACGTGGGTGTTTGGTAATGTGATTATCGTGGTTGACTTTAACTCTACTTGTAAGTTGTTGGAACATTATCGCATTGAGAAAACCGTTTTGTATGATGATCACATCATGGAAAAGACTTGTAGTGGAGCCAAATGTCTTACTTGTATGAATTCCACAGGTCTTTTGAAGGTAAATTTGTCCATTAAAGGAGTTACCTTGAAAATTACACTTGTTTTAGTTGGGAGGCGATGTCGACCCTGGACTATATTTTCATGGACGAGAACTTGTTTGTTAAATGTTGTGAACTGAGGTTTGAGTCCATGTGGAGCTACCATTGCATGTCATGTTGTATATTGGACTTACAACCAGAACAATCTGATAGTACTGATGCCCAAGAAGTGGTGGCCAATTCTGGAGGCAACAGATTGGTCTGGAACACAGTTAGATTAAAAAATAGTATGACAGGATGCAAAATGTATTTGATCTTTCAGATGTTCAACATAAAATAGGCATGTTTGCAGTAGATAATATTGACCAAGTGCTATCCCCGAATTTGTTAGAGACTTGGGAAAACTATGCGTGAAGAAAAAGTCCTTATGTAAGGATAAATTAAATGTCCATGCTTAGGACTATGGTACTGTTGAAAAGAAGTATGAGATGAGAGCTGCTATAAGGTTTGCCAAAAAAATCTAGTGTACTTCGTTGAGAAAAAAGATCCGGATGGGAAAGATTGCCTTAAAGTTTAGGAATTGGATACAGGGGCAAAGAGCAAGATTACAACAGGATGTGGAAAAGATGTTTAAAAGTCTAAAAAACAAATGTAGTTGGAAATTGGTTCACTCTTCAAAGCACCCGAGCAAGGGTGTCCAGGTAAACGCAGTCCCATTTATGGGTGTCTTATCTTGAAGTTTTATATAAAACTCAAAGCATTTGTTTACCTTGAACCTTTTAGATTAAAGGGATTGTAACCAATATTGAATACATTTTTCCCCACAGACTATCCCTGACATTATCGAAAGGGTGAGTCAATTGAGCACCCGGTCCTAATAAGTCATCCAATAAACTATTTAAGGGCTGGGCAACTATCTAGTCTTTACTTTTTTTTGGACATAGGGAAAGTGGGTTGCTACCCCCCCACCGCACCCCCCACAAAACATTGACAGCACTGTGATCATGCCTGTATGGTTTTAGCCAGTGCCACAACCAGACAGGATAGTGACTGCTCCCCATCGCCACTCTTGGTTAGAATCGTGAATATTAGCTTGCACCACATCTAGGCAGGATTGTGAATGTTACCCATCGCCACACTTGGCTAGAATCAGGCCTCCAGATAAGGTGCACTAGGCATTTTTACGCATGAAAATCTTGCAAATATGGCAGCTTTATTATTTTCCTGTGTACATTTACACACAGATTTAGAGCACAGGGCAGTGCAAGAGTCAGGTTACTTGACACAAACCAGAAGGCTTCTTTAGATTTTTATCTGCATGGACTTAATTGCAAGCCACCTCTGAAACAGAATGTATTTCTCTGAAGCCTTTCAAAAAAGGAAACTGCACACTGTGATAAAAGGAATCGTTCTATCCAGTCCGCTTCAGAAGCACTTTGCATATTTTCCTAGAATTTTAGGATTGTATAATAAGATGGAAAATTAAGTTGCAATTGAGAAAGAATTTTTTTGTAACAAAATGATGCTTTTCTTTCGCCAGTGAAAGCAAACCAGTATTGCACAATTGCATTTTTCAGAGTTCTGGTGCTTTGTGCATAATCATGCAGAGGCAGATCATTTTTACACTTATAATTTACACACTAATTTTAAGAACAGTGTGTAAAATGATGACTATGCACAGTCTAGTTTACAACCATTCAACCTTGCAGTCAATGTGGTACTATAAATGGTCAGTGGCAGCAGAGTCTTTGCTCAATGGTGAGCGATTGTCACTACACCAATCACTGGTGTTCTAGCCTCTCAAATCTTCAAGACTACAATTAAAACATCCAAACCCTGACTCTCCAGGAAGTGCAAGCGCTGTTCAAAAACAAACAAATGAAAGTTACATTGGTAATTGAAATAGAAACTCAGCAAAACCTGTCCCTGTGATAATCCAGATATGTATTTAACTTCATGTAGTGCTTCATAAATGGTTGGTCCAACATCTAGGTACTGTGATTATTATACCTCAGACAATACTCAGTTAACCGACCTCTGAAGGATGTTAGCCAATAAGATAGCTCAGCCGGTTGAGCACTCGTTGATGCAATCTGTGTGTGCAGGTTAGAATCCCGGAAAGTCCAACTCAGCCTTTCAAGGTCGATAAAGGAGTACCGATTTTGGTTTGGCGATACTTGTGATAAATATGTTCTATGTACACTGCTTTGCCAAAAGCTCTATATAAATAACCATTTGACCATTAGTTTAGATATAGACTTTAGCATGGAGTCCTTGCCTCTCTGCACTGTTGCATCATACCATTGGCATACCATTAAGTAGTAATGGCTCCAGGAAATGCATCGAACCTCAAAATACACAATACAATTCATGTTTGCTTTACTATGCAATTGGCTAGGTTTTTGTGATTTCACCACTTAAATATATACAGGAGAGATCAAATGGCCAGACTTTAGAGAAATAATGAAAGGTGTATTCCGTCACAATGCAGAAAGCTGCCGTACGGTAAGGATTTCCATACAGTTTGTGCATGCGTCGCTGGATGTCACATACATTTTACCCTTTTGCAAAGGTGAAAAGTCATTTTTACTCTCTTAAAATCAAATTTACTCGCAAAGTTTAAAAACAGGGAGTAAAATACTCCCACCTCAAAATCTTATCTGGAGCACTGGTTAGAATCATGAAAATTAGCATGCGCCACATCTCGACAGGATTGTGAATGTTACCCATCGCCACACTTGGTTAGAATCAAGAATATTATCCAGCGTTACATCTAGATAGGATTGTGAATGTTTAGCCATTACCACCCTTTGATGGAATTATGAATGTTAGCATGTGCCACATCTTGATAGGACTGTTAATGCTACTCATCGCCACTCTTGGCTAGAAGAACAAGTTACTTACCAACTGCAATGTTCTTTCGATTGGATGTTCCTCCCACATATTCCTCATTTTAGATATATCCTTACCTTCAGCTTTACTGCTTCGGAAAACAAATTCTCTCCCCACCAGAGGGCGCTCCACTCGAGGCTGCAGCGTTGATGTGCCTCGGTGGCATCCGTCGAGCGCCGACGTCATCCGTTGTATAAAATTGATTGGCACTTTCTTTTTTTTGAAGTCCCTATGTAAAATTTTGAGCAATTGAAGCCCAAAATTTACAAAAGAAAGCAGATGGGGGCATCCATTTTGTGAAATCGATGCCCGCCCTGTGCTCGCTTTGGCTTTTGCGGCACTAATGAAGGAAAAGCCAGCCAGCTGTAGTAAAGAAAAGCTACCACTGGGTGGCTTTTCCTTCATTGGTGCCGGGACTCACAGGACGCAGACCGGAGACTACAGGCAGAAAAGCTGCAGCTGCATCTTTTCTGCCTGTAGTTCTCCTCCACTCACACCTTTCTGCCAGTTCTCAGACCAAGTAATTACCCAGAAGCCTTTTTTGCCACTGTCTCAGCTTTGGGTAATACCTGAAGAGGTTGTCTTAAGCCACTTGGTTGTTAACAGCTTCACAATTCAGCAAGATGGCTTTTGAACAGGCAGGTTTCACTTTCAACAGGGTTTGCATCTTGGCTTGGGTAATGCTTGTTCTTTTCAAACTCTTCACTTTGGAAAAATGAAACGTCTCTTCTAGATACATCATTATATTCAGATTTTCAGGCAAAACACAATTGGGCACACAACCCCTCAGGAAGATTTTAGGGTTTAAAGATAGAGAATTATATCCCCCAGATAACAGCACAGGATAATTTCTGACTTCTTTGGGGAATTACAATTAGGCACATGTGACCTTTTTTAATGTAGTTCTCAGTCTGTACAATTTGTAACTCATTTCATTGAGTTTAGGTTTATGATAAAAGTGTAGAAAAGCGTTCTTAATTAATTAGGGACACACAACCACTGTTATATAGTAACAGTCTTTAAATACTTCAACAATGTTCAATGGGTGTAGCTTCTCACAGAGTGGGAAACGCGAGCGCTACAATTCCTTTTTTTTGTAATACTTTATTTTTGTATTTTAACAATAACCAGGCCAACACAAACACGAAGTCCGCCCACTGCCCACCAGAAATGCGTCACATTGGTAAACCTCAAAACTTAGGCCGCATCACTACTGCATGAAACATCAGTCTGCGGTTGAAAACAAGTATTGGACATATGGGCCACATACCTCTGGAGGGGACCGGGGGAGGAGGGCATGCATGCAACGGTAGAGTTCATATGAAGGCAGTCTCAATGTCATGACAATAATAAGCAATGTCCTGTAGCCACACCTGCACTCTAGGTGGGCGACCCCTCCCCAAGGCCATGGCAATTCTCCTGCATGCCAGCACTAGCAATAGTCCTGCCAAGCGTCTCCTTGCAGGCTGCAGAGCCTTTGTACATGCCAGCAGGGCTAGAGTGGGATCCGCTACCAATGGTTCGCCTATAATCAGGGTGCTTTTGGCTAGTACTTCTCACCAGAATTCAAGAACTGGTAGCCATTCCCATGCCAGGTGGAGAAACCCTGCAGGGTGAAAAACACACCTGCCACATGCAACACGGGTAGTGCCTATGGAGCCTGGCTGGGTATGGTAAACCTGGTGTAGGAAATTGAAATGTATCTGCTTGTACCTGGAATTCAGGGACACAGTTTGTTTCAGCGCGTACTCCCAGTCCTCATCATTTCCCCCAGGGCAGTCTTCCATCGCATATGCGGTCCAGTTCCCGCGCATGGAAGATGTGACATTAAGCCCACAGTTTCGCGAGACCAGGCACCCCTCTCCTTGTAATTGATCACCCATTGCAATAGTGGCAAGGGCCAAGAGTTGCCCAGGAAATTATGCGAGGAGCCCACTCAGCGCGTGTCACAGTCAAAAATATGAACATCCGGGGCTGAGCTGCCTCCTCGTTCTCTTGCCTGTTGGACCGCGAGAAGCTGCCCATCTATAAATAGATCCCTGAGGTTTTCAAATCGTAACTTATCCACCCACTGGAGGTAGACCCGTTCACCGGTTAAAGGCAAGCCAGGGATGTGGCGAGCCGGGATAAGAGGCGAGTACAGAACAGTAAGGCCGACCCTACCCGCCATATATTGCCAGACCGCGCAGGTGATTTTGACCACATTCAGAGTATTGGGTGCTACCTGGGTTTCCTCGCCCAACAGATGAGGGGCAGCTAGTGCCCTCTCCACCTGAACGTGAGGTCTCAAAATACATGGCGTACCAGTGCCCAAGGAAGTGCGCCTGTGCCGCCCAATAGCAGCGCTCGAGATCGGGTAAAGCCAGGACCCCTCTCCTTGTCGGCTGTGTCAGCATCCTATAAGCCACCCGTGCTGTCCTCCCAGCCCACACTAGATCAAGGATGAGCCCAAACCATCGCCGAAAGAAGCTGCCTGACAGCAGTAGGGGCACGTTAAGGGAAGAGGTAGAGAAACCTGGGGAGAACAATCATTTTAACAATTGACATTCACCCAATCAGCATTAGTGGAAGCGTCTGCCATTTACCCACCTTTCTGGAAGCTTCTCGATCGTACTCCAGTAGTTATCGCAAAATAACTCCTCCCGGCTGCGGGACATCAGCATGCCCAAATATCAGACTCCTGTGGTCTCCCATCTGAGACCAAACTCATCTCTGAACTCTACAGTTTGCGCCGTGAGAGGGGAACACCACAGATTTGCTGTGGTTAATTCTCAGACCTGAGAACTCCCTGAAGCGTAGCACTTCTCTCATCACTGAGCACAGGTTACCCACAGGGTTACTAATGTAGAGTGCCACGTCGTTCGCATATAGCGATATGATCAACCTGTGCGGACCAAGGTAGAGCCCCCTCTGGATATGCCGCTCTGAGGATCGCCGCTAACAGCTCCATTACCAGAGCAAACAACAGCGGGGAGAGGGGGCCGCCCTGCCGAGGCCCCATTCCCATCGTCACGGCAGCCGATCTCACCCAACCCTATGATTTTCGCCGAAGGATTTGAATATAACAGATATCAGTTTAATAAAGTCCCAGCTTTTGGAGTACCGCGAATAAAAAAGCCCACTGAGTCGATGTTACGCTCACCTAGCTCCCACAGAGGCGTCGATCTGAACTGGACAGCTGCGGTCTCCACCAATGTGACGCATAGGGCCGAGATGACGGACTGGACTGGCCCACCTAGCTTCGTTTGCTTGGCCCGTAGGAATATTCTTCTGCAAATGGAGAAAGGGAATTAACCACCAGTGGAGTTGAGCGTAAATCCCCCCACCCCTGCTGTTCTCCCCACAGATCACCTTTGATGTCCCCTCTTATAGTCTCACCTGATGGTTTGAAAAGATGAGCTCTCCATCCTGCATTGAGCGCAGGGGCGCATTGATAACAAGTTGCTTCACTGGCTCGAAGGAATTGGTGAGTTCAAGAACAATATTGACTCCGAAAAGTATGTAGTTCGTAAGAGTTCACATGTCTGACTTTCACTCTTGTCCGATTCCTTGCAGTTTGCAGCTTGACCCCAGCAAAGAGTTCCTCGTGGTAGCTGATGAAGTTCAGGTAAGGATTTGGCTTATCCTACACAGTTCAATAAAATAAGGCCAGAATGTAACCTGTTGCTTGCTCCCTTATTCAGGTGTGGAGAGAAAATATGAAGTTCGGGGAATAATGCCTCCGGCGGTAAAATTAGTTAAGTCTATTGCGGTGAGAAGAGTTCCCCTTGTTTGACCCTTTGTCTCACCATGTTGTCTTTTTGTTCGCCTTAGGGGCTGGGGTACGGCGAGGATGCAATGGAGACTGCGCCGACCCGTGAAGAGGAATAGTACCCCCGACGGTAATCAGGTAAGTCTATGGGGGTAGTTACTATTGCCTCTGTTTATTCCCTTGGCTCACCTTTGCTGTTCTTGTGTTCCCCTTAGGTGCCAGAGTGCGGCGGGAACGTGCAGAAGGATGCAGTGGATCGTGAGGATGCTGCGAAGGCCGGCGAGTTCAGCGCGGCGCTGCAGCAGGCGAGGCGGCGCGCGTAAAATGCTTCTTTCTTCCAGGCAAGGCGCGGTGGATCCGGAATTCTGGTAAGGATCGAAGGTTTTGCTCTTATTCTAACCTTTTCTCCTTCTGTTCCTCCCTTTTTCTAGGAGCTGCAGACTCGAGGCGGGCGTGGCAGGAGACTGGATGCAGGCTTGCAGACACGGTGAGCGTTACACTGCTGGATGCAGAATAACGCGAAGCGTGTGCTGCTCTTCGGGCGTGGTTTAAATAGCCCCCAAAGTAGTGCCAGGTAAGTATTCCTCCCCAGCCCCACCCGAGTAAAAAAATAGTCCCTAGGTAAAATAGTCCCTTCCAAGCCTCATTTGGCTTGGAGCTCTGCAGCATGGTCTGCATCAGGTAAGTTCTACTCTATGAGCCTGGCGCCATAGGCGCCAGGACCGCACCCAAACAGCCCCTAGCAAGGGTTTTTGGGCTTGCTCAACATAACTTGATGCCTGCTTCCGGGGTTTGCTGGACCTGGTCTGGTTCCCCGGGGGTAGGCATCATGACAGTCGAAGGCCTTCTCAGAGTCTAAAAACACAACGACCGCCTGTGACTTACTGTCGAGCGCCTCCATTACCCCAAAGAGGCCACAGAGACCAAATTGTTGCATTTCTCCAGGGAATGAAACCCGCCCGATTCTGCCAGTACCAGTCCAGGCATCAGGGGGGAGCAATCAGTTCCCAAGGATTTTAGCAAGTATCTTGTCCACATTAATAGGAGATATGGGCAGGTATGACGCCCACAGTGCTCGGGCAGATTCCCCGGTTTATGAATCAATAATGTATTGGCCAAGTGTACGTGGGAGTGAGCCCGCCCCAAGTGATTCCTCATACACCTGGAGGAGTATTGGCACCAGAATAGGGGGAACAAGCCTCATAGAATTCACTGGTAAGGCCATCAGGCCTCGGTGACTTCAATTACGGTTAGAATTTCTTCCAGGGATATAGCCTGCGCAAGAGGTTCACGGAGATGGGCCTCTACCCAGTATAACTCACTTCGTCTGAATAGCGCTGCAATGCCTGCCTCCCCCCTGCCCCCCTGCGAGTTCCTGAACCGATATAATTCCCCATAGAAGGACTGGAATGCAGCAGCAATACCCTCCTTGGAGTTCACTCTATTGTCATGCTGGTCTTCCACACATTGCACATGTGGGGGCAATCTGTCGGCCGCTTATAATTGTGCCAGCAGTGCCCCCGGCTTCTGGCTCTCCCCATAATGTCTTATTTGATGACTGCGGGCCAGGAACCGCACTTCTCAGACTGCATTGGCTCTAAATGTAACGAGCTCCTTGCGGAGCCGCGCGAGAGTGCGTGAGTTTGAGGTCTCCTCATACTCTGCTTCTAGCTCTTTGATCTTCAATTCCCCCCTTATGAGCTCCCTTCTATTATCTCGGAGGATCCCGTTCTCAGAGGATCCCGTTCTCTTTAGACATGCACACCTCTCTGACTAAGCAGTTCATACTTTCCCAGAGCATCCCAACTGACGAGAGGGAGCCCTTGTTATCCTGGAGGAAGGATTGGATGTCGGTCCAAAGTTCCCCCTGGAACACTGCGTCCTTCAAAAAAAAATCACCAGGAGTGCCCCCCCCCTCAGCCCCCCGGTCTGCCCAGCCCACATTCCAGAAGTACCGGAGCATGATCAGAAAGTGTGTGGGAGAATTTGACAGGCGCCCCACTGGAAACCCCCCTCCCTCTTGGGACACCAACCGATATAGTCTAGAGCTGAAACCGTGGACCCAGGAGTGATCGATGTAATCCCAATCCCCTCCGTGTTGATGTCTCCAGACATCAATGAATTCATATGTCGTGCATATCTCTTGTACTTGAAGACTTGCCTTGGGCCTGCTACCCGGTCCTATCGTGGAGAGGATCCATCACAGTGTTCAGGACCCCCAACCCTGCCCACCCCCCCCCACTATAGTGGCGTTCCGACAACCCGATGTGTACCATTTCCCAGTCAAATGCTTTCGGACTGTCTACGTTGGGGCCATAGGAGTTCAACAACAGGGCCACCCAGACACCCTCAAGAACCCCATACATCAGGAGAGCTCTCCCTTCGTAGTCACGCACTGCTGGATAAAGGCCACTTTGACCCGGTGCCGTCTAAGGTACTGCGTGACCTTCCGGATCTTTGCAGGGATGCCCCCCCGCACCCTCCTCCTAATATTCCATGTTGCTACTCGGAATGCCATCGATCCCCTGGGAGTCTAAGCATCGGGATGGGGGGGGGGGGGGGGAAGAATTCCATGGCCCGCCCATCCTTTCCCTTGGTTTTCAGTGAAGATTACTCGCCCCATAGGATATAGTGGCGAGACGATCTGGTGAGAATCAGACTTCCAACTGCCTGAAAAAAACGTCACCTATTCCCCAGGAGGGCTCTCTCCATCACAAAGAGCAGCGACAGCTCGGGACCACAGAACAGCTCCTTGCATAGGGCCTCCACAAACTCCTCCATGTTGAGCTGGCCGTGTCATTCTCTGACCCCCACCAGGCATATGTTACTTCGGTGGGCTCACCCCTCTAGATCTTTGTTCTTGGCCATCACCGCCTAGACCTGCACTTCCGAGGGATGAGATGGTAGCAACCAGAGAGGCCGACCCATCTTCCAGTCCAGATACTCTATGTTCCACCTCGTCCAGGCGGTCACTGTTTGTCCGGTCGATGTTGAAGCAGGTCCACTTTGGAGGAGAGTGAATCCAGTTTTGAGTGGAGCCCCCCTATGCCAGCCTTGAGGTTGAGCAATATCTCCCTAATGTCCGCCTCAGGGATCATGGCCGACCCCGTCGCCATCTCTTCTGCTCCACTGCCTCCACCCACTGTTGTGACCTGGGTGTCTAGGAGGAAGCCCCCCCCCCCCCAAAAAGGTCAGTTTTTGCTGGGTTTTATAGGCCTTGCCCATATCACGGGAGGATCGCCTCGGTTCAGAGGGGAGTGGGGGGGGAATCAGTGGGGACTGTTCCAATTGCAGCTCAGGGTTTGAAAGAGCTACGGTAGCCCACCGCCTACTCTGTGGTTTACTAGTTTTGTGCGCTCTGGAAGGGTTCGAGCAGTGTCTCTTCGGTGGGGTTCACAGAGTCGCTGGGTCTTTTATTGGTCCACGGCGCCGCCTCCAGCGACTGGAGAAGGGGGCCGCCAGGGCACCCTCCTACTTCAGGAGAGGGGGCAATGCTGTGCCCAATTTGTCCAAAGTGCGCCAGCGGGGCAACAGTAGTCTCGTGCAGCGGGCTGCACAGGGCCCAGAGGCCCCTCGCCGGCACTCAGGTAAAGTTACAAGCAGGATCTGAGCATTCAGGCCAGCCCCCCACTCCAGGAATAAAGGCCACACGGTCAGATGTATAGGTGCCCCCCCCCCCATATATATATCAGCGGGTGTCTGAAGGGGTCTTTCACTCAGGCAGAGGCTTCATGCAAGTCCATTCACTGATCCCAATGTCCGCCGATGGCGCTGCCCTCTCAGTCCTATCCATCGACCAACCCCAGGACCGGGACAATGCCTCGCCATCCATTGCCTCCGGGCCACTGGGGTACAACTGGCGGGCAAGTGGTGAGAGGTCACCCAGGCCAACCGTAATCACCACTGGGGCCTTTTTCAGCCTCTATGCCGCACTGCTTGCTCAGCCTAAGGTTAACCAGGTCCACGCTGCCACCACTTTTAAAGTGTGGGATATGGCTCGGTGTAATGTAGCTCGACCCGTTAAGCAGCAGGCACCCTCTGCGCCACAATGCCACCAGCATGGGGGCTCGCAATCTGGCCATCGGGCCCACTATCAGTCTATGCATGGCCAGGGGGGGGGGTCCGCTTGGAGCAACTCTTGGTGGATTGGCAGGGGGGTGGGGGGTGTACACGAGCCCCCTCGTCTCCCGATACCCCTTCCTCCTCTCACCTTCTCCGCCCGTATCTCGAGGCGGGTGCAGGCTCCGTTGACGGTCTCGGAATCTCTGCTATGCACTTTTAATTCCACTCGGGTCGGCTGCTGCTGCCTCCGGTTCTCCCCCTCAGCTGCACACCGTCCCACTGGGGCAGATACCACGGCACACCTCGCCCTCTTTGCACCTTCACCTTGGCTAGGTCTCAAGCACCTTCCACTGCCAGTCGGCTCCTCCTCAGCAGGTCTGGCAAAGGGGAGCGGCAGGACTCTACGCCACACCGGGCCACCTCTCACATTCAGGGGCATCCAGGGGCTTCAGTCACACTGTGGATGAGGTTTATGTTGCCTCAGAAGCTGCAGTTACATCACGATATTTCAGGGCCCGGCACAGAGCTCAAAGGGAGACCGCCATCTTGGATGGGCTCTCTAGCGCCCCCTCACGAGCGCTACAATTCCATTTTTCATCAGATTTTAGTGTTCAACTAACAGCTTTCACTCACAAAGAATACACTGGTCACTTCGGAGCTGGCTACAGTTACTGGCAAGGCTTGTGCAGTGTACTAGAACACCATGCTTCACTCACCGGCTACCTAGACAGTGGATTTGTGGTTTCCACTGCTTCCCTGACTTCCTCTACTACTTCTGGCTCGCTGGGGACCCACACCCTTTGCTGACATGGGGGTGTCTGGTCCGACCACTTAACTGGGAGTTCCTTTTCCTCCCCGAGACCCTCAGCTTTCCACTTGCTTCTGGCCTTAGTCTCCCACACTTCCCCGGCTCTGCAATCACAGAAATTAGGCTGATATTTAAATGTTTGCCCAGTGGGGGTATCAGCACAGTACATTAATGCCAAAATAAAAGGGAACGTCTAGTCAAAGTCCTATAAAAATGGGCGACTTTAGACCATCTACATACAGAACTAAAAAAATAAGAAAAACAAGCACACCTGCAAAGGAAAACACAGAGCATGCAGACTTTAGAATAAAAGGGAAATCTGGGTTTGAAGACACGGGCAGACAGGCTAGAATTTCAGAAGCAAATAATGAAGATGTCTTTTATAAAATAGAAAGTGGCTCTTACAAGTCACTACAGCCTTTCAAGCAAGCCAGGAAGACATTTCACATACCTTCAGTCATCCTTTTTCGAGGGCTCAAAAGCATTAAGCTAGGCTTCTACGAGATGCCTTGTGCATCATTGCAGGTGAGCTGGTTGACTGGGTAGAACCAACTCTGCGGTCCGCTGGAGTCAAGTTTCTGGGTCAGTATAGCCCAGACATGGTTCGAGGTGGGAAGCATGGCTCAGGGCTGTTCCTGGAACTTGGGGTTGCTTAGAGAACCTGTCCCAGGTTTCCAGGGGCAAGTGAAGTCCTTCCACGACAGGAAGATTACCAGAGAGCACCTGCATGAATTGCTACTGCCAGTGAGCAGGAGACTTCTTTCACTGTTCAGGCAGCAGGTAACGCCTTGGCCAACAAGCAGTTTCACCTCAAATATGCCCCTGGTACTTATTGCAAACTGACAACCAGACAGCTGGCGGCGTACAATAAATGCATTTTAACACTTCTTGTTCACTTTTAAAGGCATTCCCAGTTTTATTGTTAAAGAAATGGCATTGTGAAAACTAGAATGACTAGCTCTACATATACTAGCTTTTTAGTGAACAAACCGGCTTGACACAAAGTGAAGCCGTACTGCAGCTACACATGCTGCTGGCATGCCAATCACTTATGCACAGCATTAGGTGTCTTAAATGTGGCTGTTGGTAAGTTCAATAATGCAACCAATGGCCGGCAGGCCCATCTGGGTAAAGGCCCCCCTAACACCAGTTTATAAAGCAAGAGTGCTTTCTGAAAGGGAGACTGGTTGACAGATCTGACTTTCATGGTAGAATCGGTTTACTATAGCTCCTTAAATGTAAAAACACATCTGGGAGAATCCTTGTCGAAGATGGAAATCCGTCACCATTACTTGGGATCTAAACCACCACCACCACCACCACCACCACACTCAGTTGAGCCCAGCTTTGTGCTAATCCACAATGAAAATTACAAAACGTGCCAGTACTTCACACAGAATATGGCCACTTACACACACTGCTGGAACACGGGTCGAGGAAAAGCAGGAGTCCACTGGAGTATCACATTTATGCTGTCCCATTTGCTGTGGCCCCATTCGCAGACATTTGAAGGTAAAAGATCTGAGGTGCAACACTCCCCATACCATAAGCAGCGTACTATCAACAGTTCTCACAATTCTGTAATAGCATTGCTTGGGATGCTGAGCCCTGCCCTATCATTCCAGCTATGCAAAGCAATGATCATCCACTTTGTCAGGTCAAACCTGTGGAATCAAGCAGGGGAAGACAATTTCACAAGTCACATGACAGATGGGCTTGTTCAATGCTAACCTAGCTATAATGTGGGTCATAGACCTATTGCCCCACTTCTGATGAAAAAGTTTGATTTTGGCAGTTTATAGGAAAAGTCAATCACCACTGCGAAGTACCTTGTATCTGCTTTTTTCTCCTGCAATGGAGTAACAAAATTGCATAATCAGGTTAAGGCTATGGTGGGACATGTACTACAGCAGTGTGAAAAAAAGAAAACCCACTATACCATAGACATATGGGCCAGAGGTCAGAGCATACACTATATGGCCATCACAGCACAGTGGGTGAGCTTGCCCTCCTCTGCCAGCCAAGAGGAGTACCGGAGTAACGCGGGCGCAGCATGTGGCTGCATTTTGGCACCAAGGAACATTGTACATGTGATGAAACCAAGTTCAGCAGCTGGGGCAAAGTGAACAATTAGGTGAAGCTGGAGGAGGGAGATACAGTGGTTAAGGCCTTGTGGTTTGCATTTGGGATTTGATGCAGAAGATAATAGATCAGATGAACTTGCTGCCTTGCTAGTTGTGAAGAGTGCGCACATCCCATCTTTGGGTATGTCCTTCAACTTAACATCACACAGTGAATCAGCAATTGACAGCCTGTGAGAGGAATAGTTGTGCTGGCCCAGAAAATAAGGGCACATTCAGCTGGGATTATCATGGCAGCAATGTGATGTTCCAATTGTAGTTGCCACATGTTGCCAATGCACAATTTCAAGACCGTACTGGCCACTGGTTGGAACTTTACTTTGCATATGTCGCACAGGCTACAAGAGCAGTGCAATGCCATCAAAGATTGCTGCAACTCACCCAGCATAGCACCAGATTTGGGGGGGATGGGGGGGTGGGGGGTTTGACACAGTCTTTGGCAGCTGCTGTCTAATGTAGTAGACTTTCAAGAGGGCCACCAAGCAGGTTAACTGTCACAATGCACCCCTCAATGAAGTTCACACGCTTCTGTACCTGCTGGAGCAAAACCTGTCCAACACGCTTGCCAGGTTGGAGGGAGGATGACTAGCAGCAAAGATCATAAGGAGCAGAAACTGTAGACATTAAAGTATGCTTTGCTGCAGTAATTGGAACATCAATTGTAGTAAGGACGAAGGTAGCAGGGACAACAACTAACCCACATTTTTCCAGCTACACTGGTAGTGTCAAGCTTTCAACTGACGGCATCAATGGGAGGTACATGACTGAAATCTGTGAAATGTTTTATGAGCAGTGTGGGTGCAGCCTCCAGGAATGCGATGCAGTGGGGTAACTCCAAGTTGCCTCCCATTGGCAGTTTGAACTTTTATTTGCCCAATAGGATTGCCGGTAGATGGAAGCCGGGTGTCATGATCTCTGCTTCCAAAAGGTCAGGGTTTTCCCAACTCCCTTGGAAGCAGATCCATAACCCAGGTTCCGAGTGCCAACCAGTCCCAATTGGGACCTTTTGGACCCAGTCCTGGCGCCAGTGGCACCAGGCTCATAAATATGCCCAGTCCCAGCGCTGGAAGCGCCGGGCTCATAATGCTTGGGTGGACTTACCTGCAGCAGACCATGCTGCTTACTTGCCTGCCAGTTGAGCCTCTGATCCTCTTCTGTTTGGAACTACTTTTCCTGTTGGGTGGGGCAGGAGCCACTCCCTAGATTCAGAACACTGGAACTCTTCTGGAAAGCATGAACTCTTTTCTTACCTAGGCGTGGCTGTGGAAGGAGACACCTAAGCACTACAGGAGGCTATTTAAACCACACCCGGTGGATGAATCTTGCTTTGCGTTATTCTGCATCCTCTGCAGCAGAACGCTCATCGTGTCTTCTGCATCGGATCCTGGGCCTAAGGAAAAAAGGCTTACCATCCTGAATCCAGTCTTCAGCAACACCTATAAAGACAAGAAAGAACAGGTTAGCATTCCGGCATCTGAAAGACAAAGGCTTACCTAATCTTCGTGCGCTCCGGAGGTCTTCACACTGCATTCCGGCATCTGAAAGACAAAAGCTTACCAACTCTTCGCACGCTCCGGAGGCCTTCGGCGCTGCATCCCGCATCTGAAAGACAAAACAAGGTGCGTTTAAAGACATTGGGGAACTTTAATACTCACGTGCCATTACTCCTTTCCACATCTAACCCAGTGGGTATTCCGGCACCCTGCAGCCGCTCCGAACTCGTACCTGCAAAATAAAAAGACAGTTAGAGCGCATCGTGAAGCAGGCAACAAGCGCTTACTTACGTGCTTCCAGGCGCTTCTATTCATCACACGGACTCCATCCTCAACTCACTTCAGCCCGTCTTCCGCCATCGCCGGAACCCTGCAAAACAAGAGACATCATTACTAAAGACTTTAAAGACAATAGAATTACTCGAAACTTACCGTTCGTGCAGTAAACGACGGACAGCAGTCCTCTGAAGTCAAGAGGCCTGCGCTACCTACCCAGTGAAGAAACTGGTTACAGCACCCTGCCCCGAGGCAGATGGAGAGCTCGGCATTCACTTACCTAAGGTGAGAGCGTTAACCTTTGGGGGTCTACAGGAGAGCAAAAAAGGGAAGAGATAGGGACACCCCAATAACCCCAGTTCATTAATCCCATATTTTCTATCTGCAGACATCTCACTCTTGAAGTCAGGCATACAGTGCACAGAGGTCCAGCCCAAAGAGCCAACCGGGTGCTACACATCACCTTTGAAGATACGGTAGTTGCCCAGTCAAGACCGGCGCCTCTGCGAGAATCAGGTGAGCGTTACACCGGGCCTGCCTAGGTTTGATGACTGGTCTCCCCCGCATGATGAGCAGCCCTGCCTGCCATTACTCTTAAACGAGTACCAGCCATCAATCCGAGACTCGCACCGACCTAGTAGGACTTACCAGCAGAAAGCCAACCAACAATAGCCTGGAATAACATCTCACTCAACGTGTGACCTTTTTTGCAATTAACCTGCATCATGCCTGACCTATTGACTAACACTGTAGCTTGTATGTTATGCCGTCCTATCATGCTGCACATCACACTTGCCAACAGCGGATGCCTTTAGGCTCAACTAACTTTGCTTCTTTTTTTTTTATGTCATCCTTTTGCTCATTGCGCTCTGCCTTCACCTTGTACTAATGATTACCGCCGCCCAATGATATGCTCCATTTGCAGCTCGCCACTCCTATGCATTAGGGTATACCGTAGCCTCTTGCCATAATGGACGTGCATTTTGCCATCTAGACATTTCTCAACGGCTACTGCCTCACATCTTGCCGAATGCTTATGCTTCCAATCTTATATGCAAATCACCTCTTTCTGCCATAAACTATTTTGCAAGCCACTAACCGTTGCTTTCCATTATTATTACTGTTCGTGTGGCGCTTTTTGCATGTAACTGCTAAAAACAATGGCATCCATAGGTCATGTGTATTCTGCATTCAGCCATTCCAGTTGATAATCATTACGATTTCCTACGTCACATGCAACCTAGACCTTATCCATGTGTTAGACTATATTACATGCCTTTGTCATGTATGCATTTTGCCTCTGGCAATCATTAGTTATTACTAGCAGTGATCCTCACATCTACCTACCATTGACTTACTATGCCACAACCACTCACCAATGACTACCAATGCATGTGATGAATTACCATATCTTTTCTTTGGCTCTTGCGTTGAATGCAGTCAAGGCCATCCTGACCTATTTTCAACGCCCTTCACACAGGTGCATCTCACTCCAAATAATGTACTCCCGTTGCTTTATAACTATAGGCTTATGAGTCCTCGTCGGCTGTATTATCATACCTTTTTCAGTCCAAAACATGGTGAACTCCAGCACAAGCCTCCTGACATATACCTCTGGGGTCATAGCGAACACCACCATCTTGTGCTCTCCTACTTTGCCTGTACCACTGCCGCAATCAAAAAGTATAAAACCATCAAAATGCCTTGCCCCTCGCTAAATTTAGCCACTGTCAAACCAGTGCTGCTAACTCATAAACCCAACCAAATTCTTACCTCCACTTAACCCTAACCTTATTACTCTCACATCTATCGAGAGTACTATCCTGAAACCTACCTGGCCACTAACTCCAGACCTAGTGATTCAACAAAAGGCCTCTAAGCCAACACCCAACTGACCGTGCTCTACTAACTGTAGCAACCATAGACCCAAACTAATTAAGAGATATATACCATCATCCAATCTGAGCGTCAGGCCAACTACTCAAATCATTCCGTAAAAAAGTCCCAAACATAAATCAAACCAGGATTTCACCGATCAGATAACCCCTCTTCTTCCTTCTAAACTACCTTAAAATAAATCACCACTTATAAAAGGGGCACTTATCAATACCAGATCTATGGTAGCCTATGCAGTAGACATTGCCGACCTTATCATTTCTCATCAACTAGATTTTATAGGCATAACAGAGACTTGGCTACATGCAGCAGCAGGTCCAACTCTCTCCCTTGCTATACTTGAGAACTATGCCATTCTAAGGCTAGATAGAGAAACATCTAGGAGGAGACGACATTGCCTTCATTGCCAAAACCAAACTGAAACTAAGGGTCTTGACACATCCAGCGTTCCTCTTGGGAGAACTTCTGACAGTCAAACTGCCACTTACTGAATCTCGAACCACAACTATGCACCTTATATACAGACCACCTGGCCCTATCTCAACGTTCGAGGAAGCTATCACTTCCCTACTTACATCAAATACGAAACCTATCTCTCAAAAGTATAGTACTCAGACTTTAATCTTGGCCTCAACGACCCAAATGACAGGAATGCCTCTGCACTTGCCAATATCACTGAATTAGGCTTTTCTCAGAATCAACACACCAACACATACCAAGGGAAAAAACCTTATACTGGGTTGCTTATCTCAACTGTGAGACCACAATAACGTCTACCGAACCATGTGCTTGGACGGATTATAATCTGATAAACTTTACTCTTCAAGACAGCCCACAACTCCCGACAAACCTCCAGGCGCCCCCCTTACTCAACAGAAATAAGCACATCAGTGGAAAACGTACTCCCCTTACTCCAGCCTATCAGTAATACTACATCATTGAGCTCAGACCCGGCAGCGCTAGTAGAATGATACAACTCTACGCTAAATCAATCCATCGAGAAAATAGCAAATTTAAAAATGTGCAAAGGTAAACCTCAAGCTCACCTTAACTCTTGTTTCACCCCGAATCTTAAAATCATTCACAACGAAAAAAGGATTGCAGAATCCCTTTGGAGAAACAACCCTACAGAGTTGAACAAGGATAATCTGTCCAAAAACACCTCAAGATATAAAATCGGAGATCCTCCAAACTAAGCGAGATACGTACAATGATAGAATTAACAAAGTTAGCTCTAGTACCAGTTAACTGTCATCCTGAGAGAACTGGAGTCCCCTATTCCCTCAATTGATACTTGCATCAAGGATGTCAGGGCTGGGACAATTGGCAGTGTCTTGGGGGTTTTGGGAGGAGGTAAGAGGGCCCTGGGGAGTCCCATCACCTTGTCCAGGCGTGTTCTCCTTCCGTTTTGCAGGACAAAGGCCCAAGGAAGGAGAACCGCCCAGAGACTACATTGCCCAGCAGGCCGAGCGCATCACGAGCCTGCTGGGAGGAAAAGGATCACACACGCGCTACTGCGCATGTGCGAGCCGCGCCCAGGGAGCAGCGCTCGCAATCCTGACCATCGGCAAGAGAGGACGTGTTGCCCTCGAGCTCCTGCAGGCACGCCTACGCGGGGCACCGCCCGCCAGCTCAACCCCCAGCCCCGCGTACATGAAAAAGCTAAGTACACGTCTTTTTCCTAGACAGCTGATTTATCCCGTGGGAGGGAAACGCGTTACGCGCTGAGGAATATTTCTGTTGACATTTTCGGAAGCACGAAAAGACGAGTTAAACATTTTTGCATGCAAAGCATGATACTAACCCAGAGTTGGAGTTAGCTTGGCGGTGAAGCAACCGCACCTTTAACAGATCTTTAACCCTTTAGGGAACGTTCCTTTGGAACGGCAATTTCGCACGCACGTGCACTGACTTTGTTTTGCTATTTTCAGCTTATTGTTTGATCGGATTGGTGAGACATATCACGCCCGTCAACACGAAAAGGCCGAAGGACCTAGAACTCCACAGAACACTGAGCTAAGTGCTTTAGCACCTCGTGTGCATGTTATTGTTTGTTGTTACTATTGCACAGGGTGAGGTGGGGAACATGCAAATTGCATATTGGTGGGGAGTTACCACGATGTGATGTGAGGTTGGTAGGGTTTGCCTTCATGAAGTAATGAGGGCGAAGTTCATGTGTGAGGAGGCAGCGTGAAAACCAGTCAGCTCTAGAGAATACTGATCTAGGTGTAAGTTGGTTAGAGGCTCCAATACAAAGGCCTCCAAGGAGAATTTCTGAGAGAGTGATGGTAGTGAGAAAGTGTGAGAGCAAAGTCAATGCCAACAACCATCAGCAAGAGGAGCTTTGGAGCCGAGGAGCACGTTTCCCTAAAACCCCCTTTCCCATCCATTGTGATTCCCTAAACCTCTTTCCGGTGATCCTGAACTCCCTCTACCCATCCATTCAACGAACCCTAACCCTCTTTCCCCAGAGGGTTGCGGTGGCCTGTGGTTTTCCTTTCCCAGGTGCCAAGACCCAATGGGGAGGGAGGAGTTTGTGCTGCCTCTGCGCCTGTCAAGAGGAGTGAGGATCTGACAGAATTGCGAGCCCACGTATTCTTTCGGCGCCTAGGCAGCACAATCATGGCAGACGTAGTAGCCCTTCTCCAGGACCTCAAGGCTGAATTGGCAGCAACCAGGCAGGATTATCAGAACTTAGCAGGTCAAGTCCATACCCTGACTATCCAGACTCAGGCCAAAGCAACGCCCTTGCCCAGACAACCCCCGCCAGCCCCAGTACAAGTGCAGGTAGCCACGGAACCATCCCTGCCCCTTGCTGCACCCGAAAGATACCATGGGGACCCACAGAATTTTAACCAGTTTATCATGCTGTGTCAGTTGCACTTTTTGACCAAGCCAGGAGTTTTTAGAACCGCACAAGCCCGCACAGCATTCGTAATATCCTATCTCACGGGGGATGCAGCTTCTTGGGCTACACCACTGGTTCGCAAGGACGATGCCTTATTGTACAACTGGGATACTTTCTTGGATGAATTCGGTAAAATATGTAACCGTAGGGCTGCAACATTGATTAAAGATCGAGAATTGCTGACACTGAGGCAAGGAAGCAGAGACCTGGTTTCGTATGTCACAGCTTTCAATCGATTGGCTGTGGAAACTGATTGGCCCCAGGAAAAGAGAATGGCCCTATTCCATCAGGGTCTAAGGGAGGACCTGAAAGATTTAGTTGCGCAAGTAGACCCCCAACCAGAAGACTGTTCCACCATGATTGATCTGGCATTACGATTAGATCAGAGACAAAGTGAATGTCGCCAAGACCGTCGTAAATGGGACAATAAGCCTATGGTTCGGCTGGACCAACAGAAAAACTCCAAGTCATCCGAGAAGGGAACCGAGGAACCGATGCAGATTGGAACCATACGAGGCCCCTTAACTAAAGGCGAGAAAGAGAGAAGAAGGAGAGAAAAGTTATGTCTTTATTGAGGAAAGTCGGGCCACTTCGTCCGAGAATGCACCAATAAACCATCCACCAAAGGAACCCAGTTGGGAAACGCCCCAGCTCGTCCGTGAGGGGGGGTGAGGGCGAGCGAATCTGAAGATACCCCAAAGATGCTAGCAAATGTTCATCACCCTCCGTCAGCTCACATTATGCTGGCTGGTCATCTGGAAGTACAAGGAAGGCGCATACCAGTGTCACTTATGGTCGACTCAGGGGCCACTGGTAATTTCGTAGACGATCAAGTAGCTAAAAGACTAGGACTTTAATTGGTGACTAAAGTACAGCCAGAACAAGTGAAATCAGTGGATGGATCGCCGTTGGTTTCAGGCCCGATCACTCAGCATACGCAGCCCATGCAATTAAAGTGTGGGAAGGGACATCAAGAAAGTATTGAGTTTGATGCGATTTCTGCACCGCAATTTGGATTCATTTTGGGCCTAACTTGGCTAAGACTCCACAACCCAGCCGTGGATTGGGCCGCAGGAACGCTGCAGTTCTCGTCAAAGCATTGCCAGGCTAATTGTAGTGTGGGGAAGTGTTGTCCCCACTACGTAGGTGGCAGTACAGATGTGGTTTTACCTGAAGAGTATGAGGAGTATCGGGATGTCTTCAGTAAGGTGGCCGCCGAGACATTACCACAACACAGGCCATTTGACTGTCGCATAGACCTAGAAGCGGGCGCTGTGCTACCTTGTAGCAGAATATACGCACTCACAGAAGCCGAGAATGAACACCTGAAGGAATACATCGAAACCAATTTGGCAAACGGCTTCATACGACATTCTACGTCCCCGGTATCCTCCCCTTTGTTTTTCATACCAAAAAAAACGGGAGACCTGAGGACGTGCATCGATTATAGAGCGATAAATCGCATTACCATCAAAAACCGTTACCCGTTGCCCTTAATCCCTGTGTGGTTGGACCAAGTACGAGGATCCACCGTATACACGAAGTTAGATCTGCGAGGCGCGTATCATCTGGTACGCGTCAGAGAATGAGACGAATGGAAAACGGCCTTTCGGACCAAGTTTGGTCTGTACGAATATCAGGTCGTGCCCTTCGGGCTATGTAATGCCCCAGCAGCATTCCAGCACTTTTTAGATGAGGTGTTACGTGGTTACCTAGATGTCTTTGCCATCGTATACATCGATGACATCTTAATCTATTCTCGCAATGCTGCAGAACATCAGGGCCATGTGAAGGCTGTTCTACAGAGGTTACGGGAACATAAGTTGTATGCCAAGCTTGAGAAGTGCCAATTTCATCAAACCACAGTTGAATTCCTAGGATTTATCTTGTCACCTCAAGGCATCACAATGGATCAAAAGAAAGTGCAGGCCATTGCCAACTGGCCCTCTCCGAGTTCAGTGAAGGACATTCAAACGGTGTTGGGATTTGCCAATTTCTACCGCCGGTTTATTGACGGTTTTGCCAAGAAGGTCCAACCCATTACACAACTACTGCGAAAAGGAGTTCCTTTTCAGTGGAACGAAAAGGCTGAAGTAAGTTTTCGCACTTTGAAGGAAGCGTTCGTGACAGCACCAGTGTTGCAGCATCCGGACCCTTCTAAGCCTTACGTCATAGAAACCGATGCATCTAGTTATGCGGTGGGTGCTATTCTGTCGCAGCGCGACAACAATGGGCAATTACACCCAGTCGCTTACTACTCGCGAACATTGTTACCGGATGAACAAAATTATGTTATTGCAGACAAGGAATTGTTGGCTATTAAGGTGGCCTTCGATGAGTGGCGTCATCACCTCATGGGAGCCCATCATCCTATTACCATCTATGCCGACCATCGTAATTTACAATTCTTGAAATACGCTAGGGCGCTTAGTCCGAGACAACTCAGGTGAGCCATGCAGTTCTCAGAATACGACTTTGTCTTCACATATCGACCTGGAGTGGAAAATCGAAAGGCAGATATACTCTCTAGGTATCCGGAGGCAAATTCGGCTCTATCAAAGACCATAGAAGAACCCAAACCAATTGTGGACCCGGCACGAATAATCGGAAGTGTGGTGGTAGACGCCATATTTGAAAAAATCCGAAAAGCCATGTCAGCGCAAGATCTGGTGCAATGGGCTAGCAGGAGTCAAGAGCAAACTATCAAGGAGGGGTTGCCATTTTACAAATCAGCGCTATACTTACCTACTATACCGCTTCGACAACAAGCCATCAGGTGGTGCCACGACTCCCCTTTCGTGGGTCATCCTGGAACACTGAAAACCAAGGAGCTAATCATGCGTCATTTTTGGTGGCCTAGTGTACAAAAAGATGTGAAGCAATATATATCAAGATGTGAAACCTGCTTAAGGAACAAAACTGAGCACAGAAAACCTGCAGGTCTGTTGCAACCCCTTCCAACTCCTCCGGCACCATGGCACACGGTATCGTTGGACTTAATTGTCGAATTACCACCAAGTCAGGGGTTTTCAGCTATACTGGTTGTTGTGGACTACTTAACTAAAATGGCTCATTTTATACCATGCAAAGGCACACCAACAGCCAGCATGCTACCAAACTTGTTTTTACAGAACGTGGTACGGCTTCATGGTATACCGTATGGGATAGTTTCAGATCGAGGACCTCAATTTACCTCGCGATTCTGGCAGGCTTTTTGCAAAACAGCAGGGATTGAGATTCGGTTGTCCACCAGTTACCATCCTGCAACTTATGGTCAAACCAAGAGACTTAATCAGACATTGGAACAATATTTGCGTGGTCTGACTCAAGGAAAAGAACACGAATGGGCAGAAGTAATTTGGCTGGCCGAACTGGCTTACAACGCCGCCGTACATGCATCAACTAAGGTCACCCCATTTTATTGTGTTTATGGCTATCACCCACGATTTCAGCCTGTGGCACATGAACCAGTGCCCGAAGTTCCGGCAGTCAGGGAGAGACAGAAACATTTGGAAAGCATCTGGCAAGCTGCGCAATGCAGTCTAAATCTCGCTAAAGCAACTTACAAACACCATGCTGACAAGAAAAGGAGACCAAGTCCTCCATACCAGGTGGGGGATCAAGTGTGGCTTTCGACACGCAATCTTCAGCTACAGGGCTCCCGCAAATTTAGCCCTCGTTTCATTGGCCCATTTCCGATTAAAGCTCTGGTTGGTCCTGTGGCAGCAAAGTTAATCTTAGCCCCATCCATGAAGATACACCCGGTGTTTCACATCTCATTACTCAAACCAGCCCCAGTTTCCATAACATCCAAGAAACCCCCACCGGTCTTGAGAGATGGCATCCCTGAATATGAAGTCCATAACATCCTAGACTCACGCCGTAGACAGGGATCACTCTGGTATTTGGTGGACTGGAAGGGGTATGGCCCAGAAGACCGCTCATGGGAGCCCGCATGTAATATTCATGCTCCTCGGCTCCTCCGCCAATTCCATGTGTTACACCCCACTAAACCAGGACCTGCTGGAGGGAGGGGGAGTACTGTCAGGGCTGGGACAATTGGCAGTGTCTTGGGGGTTTTGGGAGGAGGTAAGAGGGCCCTGGGGAGTCCCATCACCTTGTCCAGGCGTGTTCTCCTTCCGTTTTGCAGGACAAAGGCCCAAGGAAGGAGAACCGCCCAGAGACTACATTGCCCAGCAGGCCGAGCGCATCACGAGCCTGCTGGGAGGAAAAGGATCACACGCGCGCTACTGCGCATGTGCGAGCCGCGCCCAGGGAGCAGCGCTCGCAATCCTGACCATCGGCAAGAGAGGACGTGTTGCCCTCGAGCTCCTGCAGGCACGCCTACGCAGGGCACCGCCCGCCAGCTCAACCCCCGGCCCCGCGTACATGAAAAAGCTAAGTACACGTCTTTTTCCTAGACAGCTGATTTATCCCGTGGGAGGGAAACGCGTTACGCGCTGAGGAATATTTCTGTTGACATTTTCGGAAGCACGAAAAGACGAGTTAAACATTTTTGCATGCAAAGCATGATACTAACCCAGAGTTGGAGTTAGCTTGGCGGTGAAGCAACCGCACCTTTAACAGATCTTTAACCCTTTAGGGAACGTTCCTTTGGAACGGCAATTTCGCACGCACGTGCACTGACTTTGTTTTGCTATTTTCAGCTTATTGTTTGATCGGATTGGTGAGACATATCACGCCCGTCAACACGAAAAGGCCGAAGGACCTAGAACTCCACAGAACACTGAGCTAAGTGCTTTAGCACCTCGTGTGCATGTTATTGTTTGTTGTTACTATTGCACAGGGTGAGGTGGGGAACATGTAAATTGCATATTGGTGGGGAGTTACCACGATATGATGTGAGGTTGGTAGGGTTTGCCTTCATGAAGTAATGAGGGCGAAGTTCATGTGTGAGGAGGCAGTGTGAAAATCAGTCAGCACTAGAGAATACTGATCTAGGTGTAAGTTGGTTAGAGGCTCCAATACAAAGGCCGCCAAGGAGAATTTCTGTGAGAGTGATGGTAGTGAGAAAGTGTGTGTGAGAGCAAAGTCGATGCCAACAACCATCAGCAAGAGGAGCTTTGGAGCCGAGGAGCATGTTTCCCCAAAACCCCCTTTCCCATCCATTGCGATTCCCTAAACCTCTTTCCGGTGATCCTGAACTCCCTCTACCCATCCATTCAACGAACCCTAACCCTCTTTCCCCAGAGGGTTGCGGTGGCCTGTGGTTTTCCTTTCCCAGGTGCCAAGACCCAATGGGGAGGGAGGAGTTTGTGCTGCCTCTGCGCCTGTCAAGAGGAGTGAGGATCTGACAAAGGATAAGACATGGTGTACTAATATTCAAACTGCTTTGTCCAAAAAAAAATCTCTTCTACAAGAGAAAATTGATATTAAAAAACAAAACCTAACTAATGAACATCTGGCGCAAGTGTCGTGGACGGTTCCCACAAAACCTTGCAACTGATTCAAATTTGCCCCGGTATCTATTCACGAAGTGGATGTCATAATAGCCTCCCTCAAACCTTCCAGATGCCAGGGAGACACATGCCCAGCAACAGTAATCAAAGAGGCAGCTAGGGACCTAGCCCCCTTCATCACTTCCTTAACCCTTAAGTTCCAAGGACGAGCAATCTCATCCTTGATATTACGTTAGTGTTGCCAAGGACGAGATGGCTCGTCACTTTGTGCGATCCCTGCACAGCAGGGATCACACAAGTGAAATTCCAACGGCCGGGCTATGTGAAGAGACGTTTCCTCCTCACGACCCGGGGGTTGGATTTCTTTCAGCTTCACATCAGCACACGTAATGCGTGCTGACCTGAAACAAAGTCATTTTCACTGCAGCAGTCATTTTCAGCTGCTGCAGTGAAAAAAGAAGGTGACTTTCCACCTTCCTCGATCTGCGGCACTATTTTGCCGTTTAGATCGAGTGAAGTGTCGTTGGAAAGGGGAGACACTCCCCTTTCCAACAACACTTTTTGAAGCATTGCTGGGCGCGGATTGGCCACACTGCCAGGGCTCCCTGGTGGGGAAAAGCTGTAACACAGGCCAGCCAGAATTTCAGGACGGTTTGATGGGATGTCCCCGGCCTTGGATATCCATTTACCATGTGGCTGTATCATCCCCAAGCACAGCTGCAGCTTCAGGCAGCCCCGGCAGGGTCTCCTTCCCTCCCCAGAGTGAAATTCTGTAACGCAGCCCAGCCAGCGCTCCAGGATGGTCGGGGGTGATGTCCCTGGGCGGCTGTCTCCCATGTGGTTTGACCGTCCTCAAGCCCAGCAGCGGGTCCAGGGAGCCTTGGCAGGGTCCCCGTCCTTTCCCACAGGGAGATGTACCGCAACCCAGCCAGAGCTCCAGGGTGGCAGGGGGTCATATCCCTGGCCTTGGGCGGCTAACTCCCATGTGGGTTGAACATCCCCAAGTCCAGCGTTAGTTCCCGGAAGGCCCGGGACATTCCCGGTCCTTTCCCGAAGGGACAAGCTGTAACGCAGGCCAGCCAGAGCTCCAGGAAAGTCAGGGGTAATGTCCCTGGCCTTGAATTCTTGGGCGATTCGCGCAAGTCAGATCTGTGGATTCCCATGGGCGTCTTCTTTTCGGAAATGAATGGGGTTCCCCGTTTCCCTTGGTGGCTTTGACACCCCAGGCCCAAATCTGTAGGTTGTCCACAAGAGCAAAAATCCTCAAAAATCAGCTCTGCCGAAAGATTTGGGGTTACCAGTGGTTTAGCCTTTTCCCTTTGCGCACAGGTAGGTGCACCCACACATGTGAGGTACCGTTTTCATCGTGACACCTGTGGGAACACGGGATGGTAGGACATTTGTTGTTTGGTTTTCATAACGTTTTGACACATTTGCTGCTGCACTTTGTCACTCGACCTTTTCATTTCCCAAATGTGATCTACATTTAGTCTCTGCTTTTGGCACTATACACTTTTGTAACCGGTACAAGTCACCTACCCTTCAAAAGGTATGCCTGTGCTCTTTCAGAAAATGTTTGCATGCCCTTCCTCATTTACACATGCTAAGTACGTCTGTTTAGGCCGTAAACATAAACATCCTGTGTACGATGAATCCGTTTTTGGCTTGTGGTATTGTTTTGTGACACATTACGAAAAATGTGTGATTACCTAACTGGAAGAGTCAGGGGTAATGTAGCAGAGCAATGCTTTTCTCAAAATTCACACAAGCCATTGCCTTAACGGGCCAACCATGTCCACCACATACCTATTTTTCTGTAATTTTCCTAATTTTTCCCCAAACAAATGGAACTTTTCCCTACATAGTTGTCGCCTGACCTGCACAAATCACCCCTTCCTAAACTTGGAATTTTGTCTACTTTTCAGAAATGTATGCCTTTATTCAGCTTTCCTACCCCTTCCATTCCGTCCACCCATGTCCAATTGGAAAAAATGGCCAAAACCGCCTACCTCTCACAAAATGGCTGGTAACTATATCAAAATATGTTTTTTTTGGTTTCCACTTAAACTGTTCTTGAAAGCCTGGAAAAGTAGTGAATTCAGCACACCAAACCATTTGTTCCTAGCACTTACAAGGAAAAAACCACAAGCTTCTTCGTACATCATTTTAATGGCATTTTCTGAAAAAAATCAAACTGTTCTCTCTTTTTGGTTATTTTCTCTCACCCCCCATACAGCAAACTAGGATTCCTTGATGTCATTATGACCACCTACATGTGGGGAGAAAAAGGGCAGAATTTCGCCAAAGATATTTCATGTAACAAAAGAGTTACAAGGGATTGAATGGCGACATACCGAAATCACCAAAAAAGGCCTTGGCACTGGGGGCGGGGGGCCCTTGGCAGTTAACAGGTTAATCAACTCTTCATTTAACTCTTGTACAGTCCCCACTGATCTAAAGGACGCATGGGTCCTCCCCTCTCCTGAAAAAACCTAATCTAGACCCCCCCAACATTCCATCTAATTATAGACCAATTACAACAGTCCCATTTCTCAATCTTAGACAAGGCTGCTTACCTACAGATACAGACTTACCTTGAGGATAATAACCTTCTGGGACTCCACCAGTCAGGTTTTAGAGCTAAACATGGCACAGAATCTGCTGTCATTGATCTGAAAAATCAAATAGACGAAATAAAGGACAAAGGAAAACTTGCCCCCTCCTCCTTTTGGACTGGTCTGCCGCTTTTGATTTAGTGGATCACAAGGTGCTATGTGAGCATCTGCCTACAGCTGCACTTTTTTCTCCTGAAGCTACATCCTGGATCCAATCCTTTTTGGACAACCGTTCTAGGAGAGTCTTCTCACTGTCTGCATCAGCAGAGCCTACTCCCATCACCTGTGTGGCGTACCCCAGGGCTTGTGCGTTTCTCCTACGATGTATAATATTTTCACAAAGCCTCCGTTTGATGACCTTGACCATCTGGGGTTCCATGTAATAATGTCGCTGTGACAAAGTCGTCAGGTTCTGGCGACTTTTTCCTAGCTACCAAAATTCTTTCCCCAAATATTTTAGGAGGGGTATAATTATATAATATTAGCTCCAGTCCTAGAATATTTGGGGAAAAGTGTTTGATAGGCTGGAGGGTGCATCAGAAAAGCATTTTTATTTTTTTTTTTTATTTTTTTTTTTAAAGTCGCCAACCTGAAGACTTTTCAAGGTGACATTATTGCCCGATACCCAATCTGGGTGTCACCTACAATATCTCATTCCGATCTCTGGTGATTATGACATCGACTCTATTCTGTTGAATAAAATTTACCTCACTGTATAAGCATGGATGGCCTTTGTCTTAATGACGAAAAGGCAGTTCCTTCTCATCGGCTGGCCAATAAAATTAAATGAATTAAGCAACCAGTTTAAATAATTTAACATTGACGGTATCAATATCAAAGTTTCCAAAGGAGGTAAAAACTTTGGACTTCTACCTCGACTCAGCATTGATGCTACAGCCTCGGCTACAGCTTACACATGTAAATTAATCAACGCTTGCAAATCTTTCCTCTCTACAGAAAGTTGAACTACCTTGCCAACAGCACTAATCCTCTTGAAAACATAATGTTAATAAATTGCAAACATTGCAAACAACGCGATAAGAACTGCCCTAAGCATTCCTAGAACGCAGCACATCTTGGATGCCAGACGTAACACTAAATGGCTTTCAGTCAAGTATGGAATTAAATTCAAATCACTAACCTTTACCCACAAATGTCTATCTAATGCACTACCAAATATTTAGTGGACAAATTCTCAAAAAATACATCAGATCGTCCTACCAGAACCATGCACTCACATTGCCTGAAGGTCCCTAGACAAAAACTCAAAAAAGCAGGGGGATGGGAGGGGAGTAGCTTTCCTGTTATGGCAGCTCAGTTGTGGAACTCCCTGCCTGTAGCCTTAAGATCTGACCCATCCTTCTACAACTTTAGAAAAAAGACCAAAAGTTGGCTCTTCTCTCTAGTTATACAACTTGCATTAGTCCGATACCCTTGTTAATATCTGCCCTCGTGTACGTATTTGGAAATGAAAATTGTATACTGACAATGTAATGTAAATCGATTATAATGTTATGTAAATATATATCTGTTATACTTTGGAACCTGTTCTAAACAACGATGTAACCAGTAAAGTGCCCAGATACCCTTGGGTTTGGTGTGTTGCGTTATACAAATAAACTGAAGACACCTTGAATACAAACAAGACATCAACCAGAGCATACAGTCGAACATAAACCTGAGAGATGCTGGATGTCCATTTTTAGCCACCAACTGTGGAAAGGGATTATAACCCAGGACGGTATTGATAAAGTAAGTGGGCCAGTATGGCCAGCTGCACTTGAACGTTGCTATTGAATCACCTCGCTGCACCCAATTTACAAGTGTTCAGTCAAAGAACTTTTAGTGCCACAGGGACTATTGTCTCCACCAGCTGGAGAAGCCTTGCAGGGTAGTTTAAGAAAACATCTGCAGGTGTACTGTAAATTCTGTGCTGATAGGAACCCAATTGTAAACTTGTAAATAACTGTCACCAAGGTACACCATCCAACCAGAAGTTTAAAATCCAACAAGAATTCCTGGCTGTGCGCTTATATAGCAGGTCAAAGACTTAGTTCCTTTGACAATCATTACAAAATCTAAACCTTACCAGCAGGGACATTATTTGATCTCCCGCCAGACAATTCTGTTAATAGTTTAGGCATTTGAAGGACAGGGTCGGACTGGGGCATAACATTGTCTTGGGCACCAATGAAAAAGTGGCCCACAGTTGCAACTGGCAATTCATTCCTTTTGTGACTGAGTAGTACCCAAGGGAGACGTTTTTGATAAAATGTGATGCAAGTTCTAATGAGATTTCTTTTTCTACGATGTTCTGCGGTCGAGTATTGAACAGCATTTTATATTCTAAGGTTATGTAACAAAGTGAATCCATTCAACTAGATTTTTTATGATGTTCAACAGGTCGGTGTAAATAGCTTTTATTTTGTTTAATTGTATTTTTAAACTTATGAGACATGCTGCCTTTGGCATTTATAAAATTGAAGTCATTTGATTGTGGAAGCCTATGCTATAACATCTACCCATAGTTAGCACACAAGCTCGAATGACTGACTTGTGACCCGGTACATGGCAGACGCTAAAAAGTGGAGAGGGGGATGGTGGGGGGGTCATGGTGCGTGTGGTTGGGAAACAAGGCTGCAGTACTGACAAGAGGTCCTGACGAGTTGCTGACTTCCTGAAGACAAAATCCCTTCACCTTTCGCGCCAGTACTGTCGAGTCCTACGACTGTCATGCTCATAACTGTCACTTGTCAAATGGTGGCCGCATAAATTGGGTGAAGACCACTTAGCGCACTGCAACAACCCCACTCCGACAGGAACAATCCCACCGTTTTCCTTTAGAATGCAGAAACTGCCTTCTTCTGCCACATAAGGATAATGACGGTTTCCTCTTCATGAGACAACCTGCATGCCCCCCTGCTACACCATAGGCACTGCCTCTGTGGGAGATTTCACAGAAGCCCAACCACCCCTGACTTGGGGTTGGGCGTCTGCCCCTCCGACCCCCATGGCCTGGCCTCTTCCACTGCTCCTTGAGGACACCACCAATGCCTCAGCCAGCCCTCCGACTAGAAGCCCAACTATGAGCAGTGTCTGATGTAACTGAACCGGCACCAATAAATCGCAGGAGGTTCCCACCTTTCAGAATCTATCAGGGGGGAATCCTCTTCGTGCTGGAAGAGGAGATTCTACTTTTCATCTCCTCCCAATTGCTTCTCTTCCCAGCACCTGTAGTGTGAGATTGCAGTCATTAAGAAAAATGTATGGATATTTTGGTTCTCTGGTCCACTAGTTTACAAAACCTCACTTCTCTGCACTTAGCTAGGAGACAAACGGATCACACGCATATTAAAATTTATTTTGAACATTGCTAACTACAGTTCCAATGCAAGTCAAACGCAAACAAGAGTTCATACGCTTGTCCCATAAACTCGCTCTGCTGATCCAAATGTTGAAAAAAAACACACAATCAGAAAAGCTGAAAGAAACTGTAGCTAAGGATACATTACGTACCTCTGCTGCTCTGGTTTAATCTCAAATAGTCTCAGGTCTCGCCTCTGCTTGGCTGATAAACCTTTAGCCACTTGTTTCTTCTTCCTTTTCTTTTTTTTGCGGCTGTACTCCATAATCACAGCTTTGCGGTTCAAACGTGTTTGGATTACTTCCGGTCCTAAAGACGGCATGCTACGCTTGAGGAAAGCATTGACAAATGCTTCAGCCTCCTTTGTTCCTTTTGGCTGCAAAAGAGGAGGCAAGGCCAATGTGTAATTCATCTTACGTACAATAATTTTTAAAAAAATGTTAAAAAAAAAGGAAAAGATAAATGTCAAATATTAATGATTACAAGGAACACTTCTTTCAGAAAAATATTCGTGTTTTCTTTCAAAAACTTTACATAAACATTTCCCACTATAATGGCAATATTGAAAACATTTTCAAAGCAAGCTGTGACTTTCAGTATCCCAGTCAAGCCCCAGTTATATCCTAAAATGCCACGCTCCACATGGGCTACTTGCACCTATACAATAAAAGTATTGAAGAAGCATTTTCATTATTTTAATGGACATATGTACGTAGAGCGACAAATTACAGGCACGATAAAGCAACTTTAGTTTTGATGTCAGATTGTCTTTAGATTTACATGTTCTAAGAAATACCACCAAGCATTAAACCACCAAGCATTAAAGAACTGCAGGAAGGAAGCGTTTTGAAGAGCAAAACCCAATTAACACATTCGGATCGAAGTAAATAAATCGGTCATGGAGAACCTCAATCCCATTTTAAGCGCTATGAAGAGAAGTTTTAAAGTTCTGATGTATTGGCATTTAAGAAGTCATTTAAAGCATGTCTAACAGCTTTGGCATGTATATAATTCCTGTTTCCTACAAGAAGATGGAAAAAAAAAAATCAGAGCCCTAAATTGCAGGTTAATACCAAATTACCTAGGCTGAAGAAAATACAAAATAAAAATAACACGATAGATGTAAAGCACAGAACATGGCTGTATAAAACATGTGAATGTCTCAACTAACAATTAAAGGAATATACACTAACTCTTGAGAAAAGTACTATTACAAAATACTTAAGGTCTCCTATGTGAATGTGAATTGTAAACACAACCTTACTCTAAAACATGCAAACAATGTCCCAAGCAGGTGTCTGGATGGGCGAGGCTGTGCAAAATCCTTTCCATTCCTATTAAGTAAAGTTAAAACTCTAAAGGAGTGATCTCTAGCGCAGGTAAAATATATATGGGCCTGATACACATCTATCGTAGCCACTGTTCTCAATACCCACTGTATATTTGACAACACTATGAAGCCACTAGCCATGTCCTTAGGCCATTCCTACTGTATATTTTACACTACCGGCCTTTGCACACCCACACTAGAGATGTTTCACCCCTTAAACTCCTTAAACACTTTGTAGCTTTTTTTTTTTTTACACGTTTTCCCCACAACCACGTGTATGTTCACAACATACTACAGATGTCTGCGGTTATTTGTAGTTGTTAGATACCCGCACTTATTGGGAAAAACAGAAGAAAATAAATGCTTCCCTGCCAGGCACTCACTAAGTCCCTGCACTCTTCTGTGCCTGCTCCCCCCATTCCCCCTCATCTCTCTAGTCATCTCCCCATTTCTCCTCAACACACATTATTTCTGTGTGATGCACTTTCATTCCCACCTGCAGTTTCTTTTTAGCCACGGATATCCTTCTGTATAACCGCGGCTTTGGAAAATCATTGCTAACTTTGTCCCTAGCCCATCTCCAACGCCTGACATGGTTGTCCCCCCGTTCCCTCCCCAAACCACTATCCTGATAGCATTTCACTGTTTTTCCACCTCCCAATGGCATTTTTATGCCTTTTCGTGATCAGGTAGTCACGGGTATACAGCTTGTGTCCAAGAGAAAAAAATATTTAAACTAAATAAAATAAAAAAGATGCCCGCTTTTTCATTCCTGAAAAGACACTCTGCTGCAATGCACCATGGGCGATAACTATAATTTTGGGGGGGGGAAGGGGCAACCCATCCAACGTCAAATACTTTTAAAAGTATTGGACGCAAACAACTGCAGACGCCCCACAAAGGTTCCTGAGTCCATGCTTCGTGCCAATGTTGTTTCGTACCCAGGTCAATTCGTCCAGCGATTTTGGCTGTGCACACGGGCAAAGGTGGTCCTTTTTTGTCTATGGGGAAAATGAATGCAGAATAGTTCGAAACTTTTTTTTTTTTTTAACAGATCTTTCCCAAAATGTCCAGTCTTGAGTGGGGACTGCATACAATTTCTTTTTCTTTTTATTTTATTACAAACTTTAAAAAAAGAAACCTACTTGTAAACAAGCCAAGAAGACAGTCAAAAAATAAACAAAGACGTTTCTCACATCAAAAGTAATCAACTAGAAACGATATCACATAACTAGAGCAACTGCCTTGTTTTTCAAATTAAATAGTTTTCAGAGAGGAACTTCGCATGAACAAGATCTTCTCAGTCTTTTCATCTATTATTTTGCCTTAAGTCTCTCGTTTAGATGTTCTAAGAAGAAAACCAGGGCAAATATCAGTTTATCATCATCTCCTTCATGCATTTTCGCCCACCACTCTTCAGCTGATCTTGTAGAGTATTTCTCAATTTCCTCCCCCATAAATCTTTTTTCGTTCATCTCTCAGTTTGGGACAGAATATGTTTTAGAGACTCGCCAATTTCATCACAAAATCTGCAGAGTTTCTCAGTCTCTTGACCTTCTAATGTTCTATATTCGTTGTCTTTTGTTCTAGATGCATTTAGTCTGAACTTGATAAAGATGTCTCCATCTTTTACCCGGGAACCTCATCATGTATTTCAGTAGAACATTTAGCTTTTTTGCTTCAGCTGGAGAGTTCCTTATATGGCCATGCTGGTTTCTTAGCTGTTGAGTCTCGATCCAGTCCTTTCCGAACAGTTTCTTTTTGACTGCATTCGGATTCCGAATTTTCTTTGTCCGTATTCAACCTTGTGAGGATCTCCTTGCAACTTAGTTTCCATTTCTCCAGGAGATCAGCTTTCTCAGGCTTCATAGAGTTTGTTAAACTCCTGAATTGAGCACAACATTCTTCATCTCCAATCTATAGAGAGGATCAGTGTGTTCCATGTTATTATTGCATTCATTGAGGTTAGATTCATCTCAAATCTCATGCATGTTGTCGGGAAACCTCTAGGTAGTTGGAGGATCATTCTCCATATTATGTGTTCACATTTCTGCCAAAACCTGAAGGAGCATTCAAGTACTGTTTCGGCTCCATACGTCAAGGCCGGAACAACTTTGTTTCTATAGAATTGAGTTACAGGTCTTAAAGAGTATGTTCCATATTTCATATGGATCCTAACCGCCTGAGCCGTTAACTGTTAACATTTCGACACCAATCTCCTGGTCATTGGTTCATCATTTATGCTTGAATTCATTGTGATTCCCAAGTATTGTGTCTCGGTCACTACTTCCAATTTTTCTTGTCCCAGACTCTAGCTGAAATTTTGTGTCTTTGAGTTCTTTTGTACTTGTAGTTTTTTCAGGATTAAGATTTCTGTTTTTTGGCCATTCATTTCCAGGCCATTTTTGTCCATATATTGTTTCAGCGCTATTATCTTTCTCTGTAGGCCAATGGGCGTGAGATCCAGCAGAATAATATCATCCGCATATACCATCCAGTTGATCACGTTTCCGTTAAAATTTTGGCGGAAGGGAATGGACCTCTTCCAATGCTGGCCCAATGTCTGAAATAAAGAAATTGAAAAGTGTAGCTCCGAGGGGGCAGCCTTGTTTCACTCCACAAGAGATTTTCATGGGCAAGGTTACGTATCCATTTTTGTCCAAACTAATTTGTACAGACGTGTCTGATTAAAGTGCTCTTATTGCATTCAGCAAACTTGACGGACACCCTTTTAATCTCATTTTGTCCCATAGCAGCTCTTGGTCCATGCCATCAAAAGGTATGGGCCAGATCTATGAAAGCAATATAAATCGGGATCTTCTTCCTGATATATTTCATTTTCAGTAAGTTCAGAATTAACAAATTTAAGCTGCAGCCCACCCACTTAATAAAGCCTGTTGGCGAACATCCCGCACATCGTGCTGTATGAGCAAGGTCGTAAATTGCCTCAATAGCTGGGTAGAGAAGATTTTTCCCACTACATTCAGTAACGCTTTCGGGCGATAGTTCTTGGGCTTGAGTCTAGTATTTAAAAATAGGCACTATTATAGCAGTTTTCCAGCTGCTCGGTATTCTCCCTTCTTTTATGATCATCTTAAAGAGTTTTTCACAAAATTCAGTCCATTCTTGAGGATGTTCTTTTAGCATCTCGTTAGTCAACCCGTCTGGTCCAGGAGCACGTGAGGCTCTATAGATATATCCCACAGGATTTCATTCTTTATCTCTGGATGGTCATCATTCATTTGTTTCTGAAAAAGGTCTTTGTAATGTTCAGTCCATTGCCCTTCAGTGGCCATATTGCCTTGGCTCGCATTCTGTGGTTTTTTGGATTCATTTATAATAGACCAAAAATCCCTCAAGTTTCTCTGTCTCAGAGCAAGCAACATTCTCTCTGCGTCATTCTGCTCCATTGTAATTTTATACCATTTTAACCAAGTTTTCATATTCTAGGCTCTTTTTCTCCTTCTCTTTCGTTTGTTTCATCATGGACTTATTCTGAATCGTTATCAAACTCTTCCTGAGAGCTCTTTTTTTGCTTACTATTTCCGGATCGTATACATGTCTTCTGATAAAGGATTTGCCGCTTTGCGAGTTTTGTGATCTCTAAATTTGCAATCAATCAACATACTCAAGCCTCTTGCTGGATGCTGGCATTCATTGGCTCCCAGGGCGTTAGTTACGTTGCCAATTTTCAGTCTATTTAGGCAGAGAATATTTCCTCCTGGTTCCGCTTCAAGATTTTGTTTCCAGGTCTGCGCGCGATTAGAGGTCTTAATATTGAAGTCAATTTTGACCAGATTGTGATCACTTGTGAGGCGTTTTAATTATTCTTAGCTCACTTATCTGACAGGTCATGTTCTTAGATGTCACCATAATCTAAAATTGAGCATGGATTGTCTCTTTCCCATGTAACATTTGGGGGAATGTCACCTTTTGTGTTGCCATTTAGCACATCCATACTTCTGGCATCAAGTCTTTCTAGCCATAGGTTTCTTAATGAGTTCTTTAGACTTCCTTGCTTGTATGGATTATCAGTTGAGATGATATTGACATTAAAGTCTCCACATAGTATGATGTGGGTGTCTAGCTCTTTTAATCCAATGTCATCAATCAGCTCACATATCTGGTCAATAAAGGCACTCTTTCCAGTGGCCTGGTGATGCCAATATATATCAATTAAATATAGGACCCGTAGGTCTTCATTGTTATTCCCTTTGAAGCCAACCATTGACACTTGAATGTATGGAGAGGGATTAGTGTCCTTTTTAGTCTGAAGCCACTTTTTAGTTTTTTATCATAGTTATTAGGCCAGACGTAGGGCAGCCCTTCTGAGTAATTGCTGGGTTAAAGGCTACCTCATATCCTTCTATGATTGGGACATTAACCAGCCATGTCTCTCGCAGACATATGTCCAGAGAATCAAGTAACTTTTTGGATTTCTGTATCAGATGACTAAAGCCACGCGTATTCCATGACCCCATTTGTTTAGCGTGGTCTTTTTTTTTTTGCCGACATTCGCTTATTTTTTGGTTTCCAAAGCTTCTGCTAGCCAACACAAATTTTCTTCTATTTCTCTCGAGTCTTCTCGATAATTTTCCTTTACACTCCTTTTCTTCATCTCAATGTTATTCCTAACAGTGATTTTGATCACTTTTTTGGCTTCTCACCCTCCATTCCAGAGAAATCTTCATCAGAGTCGGAGATCTCATTTCGTCCTCTTTTTAATCTGACATTTTACTGTTTTTCTGTTTTTTCCCCCCACTCGTCTTGGTCATTATTATTCATTTGCTTTTTTGTTGCCTGCTTTTTTGCCTTCCACGTTCATTTGGTCAATTTCTTTCACCATGAATCCCAAATCTTGTAAAACTTTGGCACTGTGAAGGATGAGGTTGCAGATTTTTTTGGAGTAAGTGCAAATCAAAACTATCAAGTATTGATTCTGAAATAAATTCCACAGTCCTTATGTCTTTCATGGAGAGATCTTTTAAGGCCGGTAGATGGTTCAACAGTTGTAAAATATATCTGTTCAGCATCAGACCATCTTCTCTCGGGATGCATCGCTCCAGCAGCAGACAAGTTGAATTTCCTTTTTTTTGTTCAAACTCTTGCTTGTTATTCATTATTATACTGCCTTTAGTCATTTCTCCACAGACCTTCATCGTCATACTCAGAGATGCATCTTTTACTCATTTTCATGCTTCTTAGTGCTTTTCTTGTTTCATGATCTGAGTCATGTTACCTCTCTCGTTAGAAAGTACCTCTCTGTATACAACATCACTTTGTGGCCCACTCAGTTTTTTTTCTTCTGCTTTCCTCAATGGTAGCAGCCTTAGGATTCTTATTGACTTTCGTTTAGTCCAGCTGAGAAAAGAAACTCCTTGTGATTTTTTTTTCTCCTCGGCTTCGATCATCTTAACTTTTCTTTTATTTAATTCAGGTTCGTCCTCGGATTCCAAGATAAGTACCACGCTGTCACTTCCATCGTCATCTGTAAATTCTTCATCATCTTCAAGACCCTCATGAGTGGAGAGGCTTAGAAACTCCTCCATTATTTTATCCTTAAGGTATGGGATTTACGTTAGGCCCTTCATTACTCCTACTCCTCAGCGCATTCTAATTTTTCTCATCCGCTTCACTGTTTTTTGTCACTGTCTTTGCTGGTCCGATTTGTGACATTTAGAGCTTTTAGATTTCTTAGGAATTCACAGGAAGACTTGGAAAATCTGTTCGTTTGTTTCACCATATTTTTAGATTTCATTTTTGATCCAGTCTCCGTTTTTTGTTTTTGCGCTTGCTTTTTTACCATTTCTGAATATTGCGTAGCTCTCTTGGCCATTTTTTGCTTCCAAGTCGGTCAAAACGAAGACAGTAGAATTACTAATGCCTACTATTTCGGTTATTTGTGGTGGTTCAACTTCAGTTGTTTCGTTATTGCAGTTAGTGCGGTTCTCATTTCTCTTATTTTTCACAATCCGGTCAGTAGGAACAGAGCATAAGCCATCTGCATTTTGAGAAGTAGAGGGTCTACATTCTTCCTCTCCATCTTTGGAATGTTTTGCACAATTGCTCGGTTCGCTCGCTATTGTATCCATTGTGCTTTTTGTTCCGTTGCTAGCCACCTTTTCTCCGTCTGAAGATTTGAGCTCATTTTATAGATCACACCTGATCACGGTTAGTTCGGGATTGTCATTATTTCATCATTCATTCAATGAAACCTCAGATAACTTCCTCTTCCCTCCCCCCTCCCATCCCAACTTTCCAGTACCACAAATGTTCCATAGAAATACTTCAAGTTCGGGTTGCCTTAAGGGCCTTAAGGGCTGCCGCTATCTTCGGACGTAGCAGCAGGTGCTGGTGGATGAAATAATGACACCATGAGCGCCACCCATTGTTGAAAGTCCTCACTGATGTCGAGTCTGTTCCTTCTGCGCGTTTTCCCACGCTCCTGTTTCGGCAATTGTCCACTTGAGGAGATCTTCCCAGCATGATGCTATGCTGGGGGTTTTGGGAGACTTCCACCCCAGGGCTATGCGTCGTTTTGCTAGGATATATATATCAAGTCTTTGAGCCTGCACAGGGGCCTGCTGTTCTTTTTGTTCCTTTTGTATCTACCCAGAATGCACGCACCGGGTGACGTTACGTCCACGATAATGTCCGAGTTAGCGACCTTCGCCGCTATCTGTGACCAGAATGTTCGTATGACTTGGCAATCCCAGATCATGTGGGTCATTCCCGCATGGGGCTCGTTGCATTTGGGGCACCCCGATCTAGCTGCTTTGAATTTGGCAATAACTTCAGGTGTGAGGTACCCTCTGTTGGCGATATAAAACTGAATTAGTTGGAGCCGGGCATTCCTGGACACTTTCTTATGGTAGTGGGCTATTGAATCCCATTCTTTGTCCTCAAATTGCTGGCCTAGCTCCAATTCTCATTTCGACCTGCATTTGAGATCTTGTCTGGTTATGCTGTCTACAAGTGTTTCATATAGTCTTGAGATCTCGTGTCCGCCCTCAGCTGTATTTAACATGTTTTCAATAGTATTGAGTCCATTTTCGGGGTCCTCCACATCAGGCCATCTGTTGGCGAGCTTCCTTGTCACTGCTCTGTGGAGCAGGAACTGTCCTACTGGCAATCCAGTGTTATTATGCAACTCCAAGAACGCCAAAACGGTCTGGTCGTCCACAAGGTCTCGGAGGGTAGCGACCTCCCAAGTGCTTCTGATCTCCTTCAGGCCTCCCGGTCCGCTTGCCAGGATTGCTGCGATAGGTATTTGGGGCGAGTATGGGTCGCTTAGCCCTATGATCTTGCAGGCTCTTTTCCGGATCTGGATTCCCAGCTTCATTAGGTGATGTGGGGGATGCGGTGGTGGCCTCGTCTGCCATCCACTGAATCACATGCTTTAGTTGGCCGGCTAAGTAGTATAGTTCAAAGTTGGGGATATTTATGATATGATATGGCATTTATAACGCGCCTATACACAAGTGTTTCAAGGCGCGACGAGGCAAGGGAGGGGGAACAAGGGAAGACAGACAACGATCTTACTAGGTCAAGTGTCATTCAGATCGCGCAAGTGCGTGGGAGGGGGGGAAGGGAAAAGTGCAAGGGGGAGGGGAGAGGGGAAGTGCAGTACAAAGGATAGTAGAATAACAAGATAGTAACGGCCAGAAGGCACCAAGTGCAGGTTAAGTGCAAATAAGTGCTGGTAGGGGACTGTAGGGCTACAGAAAACAGTCCCCAGGTGCAAGGGCTGCCAGGGAGGCAGTGCGGGTGGGCAGCTGGCGGGGCCTGGGCCCGAGAACAGAAGGGTGGCCAGGTAACCAGTGCAGTATCAGCCAGGAATTCAGCAGGGGAGAGGGGGAGAGAAAGCAGAAGCAAAGAGGAAGGTTTTGAGGTGCTTCCGGAACCGGAGATGGTCGTCTTCAAGTTTAAGGGAGGCAGGAAGGCTGTTCCAGAGGGAGGCCCCTGCCGACAACAGATCTACCGCCCACTCGTTGCTTGGAGAAGCGACTGATCATGAGGGAGTTGGAGGCGGATGAGCGAAGAGCTCGAGAAGGAAGATATTTAGGCCGCCTTTGTTGTAGGGTCTTTGCATCACCTCCAGTGCCACTCTATGTCGCCCCCTCCTGCCACAGGAATCTCCCGCACAGTTTGTTCAGGTCCTTAAAGAACCTCTGGGGGATGTTGTAGGGAACATTGGTGAAAAAATAGAGTAGGCAGGGTAGCGCCACCATCTTTAACAGGCCCGCCCTTCTGGCAACAGAAAGCAGGAGTTTGCCCCAGAAAGTCATAGATTTTTCCAGGTTATCTCTGGCTCTCTCTGTGTTAGGGTCTCGATGTATGTATATCCCTAGGTACTTGAAGGAGGTAGTCTCCCATCTAAAGGCCATGGCTTGGAGTCTATCTGCGCTGGTTTCGCTTAGCAATACAAGAGGGAAGAGGCAAGATTTGTCGTGGTTAATTAGTATTCCTGTGTATTTGCTAAACCCGTCTAGTGTCTCCAATATCTAGGGCAATAAGTGTTCAGGGTTGTTTAAGTAAAGGAGTGTGTCGTCCGCGTACATGGAGACCAGGTGGGTCACCATTTCATCATTCATAGTCTTCTTTTTCAGTAAGGCCAATGCCTCCTTTGCTACTTCCGCTATCAGTTTTTTTATCCTCCCCGTTATTCTTCAGGGCAGTTACTAGAATTTTTAAGGTTAATTTGTTTTTTCTGCATTCCCCACTGCATTTGACCTTTTATTGCCTGCAATTCCATTTCCAATTTTGTCATTTTCGAATTAACCATGGCAATAAGGGTATTTTGATCCCTGTAGCTTTCGTTGAATTGGTCATATATTTTTAACAAAAAGGTGCCACAGCAATTGCCGTAGAAGACATCAATATTGGTCTTAATTTGTTGACCACTTTTTCTATTGTAGCAGCAGTCACATACTCCACCAATTTATGATTTTTTCGTTCCTCCACAAGCCTTCATTTCGAGATCATTGTTCCATCTTCTTGGCGGAAGATGCCTCTGCATCTGTCTCGGAGGGAGAGTATCACTTGAAACATCAGACGATGAAGAATCCGATGTTTTGGTTTGTACTACATTCCTTACATATTCTGTGTCTCAAATAATTTTTGGTGAGCTTTACACTCTGGGTTGGACTTGACTCTAATCGTCTTCTCTTGGCAGGTAAATGTCTGCACTCAAACGAGTGCACAGAACTTCTAGCATCCTTTTCCGAATCCAGTTCTCCATGGGATTCTAAGGCACATCTACCAGACTCATCTCGTTTTGTTATTCGATCCTCCGCAGATTGTGCAGGGTGCACAGTTGAACTCTTGTGCCCTTCTTTCATTGCATTCATTTTGGCGTTCATAGAGGTGAGTTCTGTCATGATGCCTACCCCCGGGGATCCAGATCAAGTCCAGCAACCCCGGAAGCAGGCATCAAGTTATTCCAAGCAAGCCCAACAACCCCTGCTATGGGCTATTTGGGTGCAGTCCTGGCGTCTATGGCGCCAGGCTCATATGGAGAGTCAGTCCTGGCGCTGTAGGCGCCAGGCTCATAGATTAAAACTTACCTGATGCAGACCATGCTGCAAGAGCTCAAAGCCAAAAGAGGCTTGGAAGGGACTACTATACCTAGGGACTATTTTTTACTCGGGTGGGGTCGAGGAGGAATACTTACCTGGGACTACTTTGGAGGCTATTTAAACCACACCCGAAGAGCAGCACACGCTTCACGTTATTCTGCATCCATCAGCGTAACGCTCACCGTGCCTGCAAGTCTGCATCCAGTCTTCTGCCAGGCCCGCCTCGAGTCTGGAGCTCCTAGAAAGAGGGAGAAAGAAGGAGACAAGGTTAGAACAAGAGCAATACCTTTGATCCTTAGCTGAATTCCCGATCCACCGCGCCTTCGAGCTGGAAGAAAGAAGTTTTTTTATGCGCGTCGCCTCGCCTGCTGCAGCGCCGCGCTGACCTCACCGGCCTTCGCAGCATCTTCACCATCCACCGCATCCTTCAGCATGTTCCCGCCGCACTCCGGCACCTAAGGGGAACACAAGAACAGCAAGGTGAGCCAAAGGGAATAAACGGAGGCAATATTAGTTACCCCCATAGACTTACCCGATTTTACCGCCGGCGGTACTATTCCTCTTCACGGGTCGGCACCACATCTTCGCCGCACCCCGGCCCCTAAGGGGAAGAAAAGGACAGCAAGGTGAAACAAAGGGACAAAAAACAAGGGGAATCCTTCCCAGCACAATAGACTTACCTAATTTTACCGCCAGAGGCATTATTCCCAGAGACTTCATAATTTCTCTCAGCACCTGAATAAGGGAGAAAGCCACAGGTTACATACTGACATTATTTTAATCGAACTGTGTTGGATAATACAAATCCTTACCTGAATGTTACCGGTTGCCACAAGGAACTCTTCGCTAGGGTCAAGCTGCAACCTGCAAGGAATCGGACAAGAGTGAAAGTCAGACATTTGAACTCTTACGAACTATTCAAAAAGAAAATGAATTGCAACTACGTCTCGCCGGAAATCTCAAGAGTCACTATTGTTCTGGAACTCACCAATTCCTTCGAACCAGTGAAGCAACTGGTTATCTACGCGCCCCTGCGCTCAATGCAGGATGGAGAGCTCATCTTTCCAAACCATCAGGTGAGACTATAAGAGGGGACATTAAAGGTGATCAATGGGGAGAACAGCGGGGGTGGTGGGTTAACACTCAACTCCACGGGTGGTTAATTCCCTTTCTCCATTTGCAGAAGAATACTCCCACGGGCCAAGCAAACGAAGCTAGGTAGGCCAGTCCAGTCTGTCATCTCAGCACTACGCGTCACATTGGTGGATACCGTAGCTATCCAGTTCAGATCGACGCCCCTGTGGGAGCCAGGCGAGCGTAACAAGTTCCCTAATGAGGTTGTCGGCTACAACAAGAGAATTTCGGTGCTCGCTCCTGTCGTGATAAGCTGCTAGGCGCTTGCACTAACCCACTGAGCTATCTTGTGTGCATTAGAGCCTATTCGAAGCGTGGAGGAAAATGCTGACATCAACCAGGCCTCTCGAACTGGGTGAGCCTGCATGCTTGCAAGGGGTTAATTGCGAAGGCCTTTCCTGAATACATAAAACATCTAGCATTTGCAAGAGGCTCTACGCAGCCCTTGGGAGCCAGGCACAGCTTTGCACAGCTTTGCTCGTCTTCGCTCTGCGAGTCAGAAGCACTGATAAGGCAAGAATGTCAGATCTTCTCAAAACACAGTGCACAAAGCCTGGGAGCCAAGACTGGCTGTTTCCAGTCTTGTAAATTTCCAAGCGAAAACATGTTTACTGCCCGGAAGGGTGAGCCTAGAAGCTTCTCGAAGAGCTGATACGTCATGATGACTGACGTGCAGCCCCTAATAAGAGAACTATACTTGGACCAGTGAGGTAGGAACTCATCCTGGGCTGTTGGTGAGATGCGTGTACCAAGAGGAACAGTGCCTGGACGACCAGCTGTGCCGAGACTCCTAGCATCACATCCCCGCTCTGGTGTAGGACTGTGGGGGCTTGGCCAGTCCTCCCCGCCCCTCCCCGCCCCTCCCCTCCCCGCCCCTCCCCGCCCCTCCCCTCCCTGCCCCTCCCCTCCCCAGGAGTGCCGGGCACCTGTAGCGGCGAGGGTCCCGGGTGTGATCTGATCGTACCTTCATCTACATTTTATTAGGAGCGCAAGACAAAATAATTGCATATTCATCTGTGATTGACAATTGGCATTATACAGCTTGCACTTTCTATTTCCATATTATTGTAAATTGCTGCTTAGTCCTCATTAGACACTGTAGATAATAAATGCAAGCATCATATATTCTGTGTGATTGGCTTTTTTCGAGTTCATCGTGCGTCATAAACCTTACTTGTGTGGGAAGGTAATTAGGAGTGATTTACTTTGCCCAAAAGGCTGGATCCCAGGGGGTGCGGGTTCTGTTTATCACTACATTTGGCGCTGTGAGCAGGGTTTACGAGCACGATGTCTTTCTGAAAAAAACATGCAAAAGATGAATGCAATGGGGAAGATCGTGCACTCTGTCACATTCCAGGATGGCCGGCATCAAATGCTTGGTCGGGTGTGGCAGATATTTTGCATCGGTACTCGGCACCGAGGGCATGGGACATGCTTGAAAATTATGTTTCCCCGGCGGTAATTAGTAAGTGCTTGGAGAGTTTACTGCTTGAGAAATGCAGAAGGGAACTAAAGGCAGCAGGAAACATAGGCTGGTTATTCCTTCCTGCATGCGCTCAGAAAGGTGCATGAGAATGAAGTGCTTAAAGATGCGCAGATTCACAAACTAACAGATGAGATTTCCCTGCTCCAGGAGCAACAAATCATTATGAGAGAGACCCTTGAATTGTCTGTTAAGCGGGCTGATCAGATGGAGGACAGGTGTGCCTCTTTAGCTGTGCGTGTAGCTACGCACAAGCGCAGACAGCGGTGGGGTAATCCGTCAAAGATAAGGATTCGCGCGCTAATCAGGAAAGATAACTGGGACCCAAATTTATGGTCGGGTGAAGTCAGTGACAGCGAAACTGAGCAAACATATGACTGGAATGAATCTGTTGAAGTCAGGCTTACAGAGTTAGATTGTTCTGACGAAGAGGAGCTGGAATGTGCTCCAAAGAAATGTGTTTACCCAGCACGGCCGTTAATCACTAACAAGTCAAAAGGCCAAGCTGGTGGTGCAAATATTCAGAATACTAGGATTGTCCGCGATTAAACACAGACAGAGCTTTTAGACATTGCTAAGTTATTTAGACAGAGGCCAGGTGAAGCACTTCTGAAGTGGTACCTCCGCCTCTGGGATACAGGTGCCGATGGAATCTTCTTAACCCCAGAAGAACTGTTAAAGATGGGTTCACTCACTACTAATGTAATGTTGGGACAGATAGTGCGCTCGGGCAGCAAGGCTCTCATTCCTTGTTTAATTGGCTTCAGACTGCCCCATTAACTTTGTATGGGAGTCCAATGGATATGGAAGAGAATTGGGCCGGTTGGCAGTCACTAACTGAAGCAACAGATCAGCTTAGAGAGATGGGTTTACAGTGTGCACTGTACAGTGCAAATTTTGCAGGGCCTGACATGGAGTTGTTTACAGCTGGCATGCGCGCACATTTGTTAAGAAATGCACCGAGTCACATGAAGGGCGCATTGCTTTCATTGCTGGGTCCAGCGCAAGGCAAAGCCATTGGTGAAGTGGCACTTCTGCTAGGGCAATTAGAAGGGCTGGATATGCGTAAAGCAGCGTGCCTAGTGGCTGCAAATAATGATTCAGAGAAAAAGCGTGGCAAAAATGTAAAGTCTAAAGAGAAAACTGACACTGTTGAGATCACGCGCAGACAAATGTGGGTGGACTGCTAAAAGCAGGAATTCCAAGGGAAGAGATAGACGGTAAACCCACATCTGTGCTGCTTGAGAAATGGAAGAAATTGAGAAAACAGGGATCGGGAAAAACTAAGCCCTCTGCACCCTCTGAAGAAGAGGTGTTGAAGCCCAAAGTGCGAGCAAAAGGTTACCCTGATTTGGCAAAGGACAAGTGGGAGGTCCCAGACCCCATTTTTGATTGAAGGGCTGGCTCGGTCTTTGATGTACGGGTCTTTGAGGTATGGTTAATAAAAAGAGAACTAGTCCCAAAGACAGACGCCCTTTTGTGCCACTTACATTGTATTTGGATGAGAACGTAAAACATGTCTTGGCTCTATTAGACACATGAGCTGAGGTGACCATTCTGTATGGCAATCCCAGTAAATTATCTGGTCCCAGAGTTTTGGTCAATGGTTATAGGGGAGCAGAAACTGTTGCAAAAGCCTTTAATGTAAAAATGTCAATTGGCGAGGGATTGCCTTTCACAGCAAATGCTTTGATTGCAGATATACCGGAGTACATCCTTGGCATGGATGTGTTGTTGGGCAAAAGTGTGACTACTGATTTAGGTGAATTTGTTTTTGGCAATCGAAAAATCCATGTGAGAGTTGTTAACTCCGTTGTGGTTGGGCATGCCAAATGGTCCCCCTTGCATTTACCTCCTCCTGCTGAGCCAGTGTGCGTGAAACAGTACCGGTTGCCAGGAGGACAAAGAGATTGGTGAAACTATTGCGTCATTGGTGAAAGCTGGCATAATGAGGCCGGCAGTCAGCCCATTCAACTCGCCGATCTGGCCTGTCCGCCGCCCAGATGGGGCGTGGCGTCTGACGATTGATTACCGCATTTTGAACAAGAAGGTGCCGCCCTTAGCTGCGGCGGTGCCAGACATCATTACTCTGATTGAAAACCTTACGAAAGAAGTGGGTGAATCGCATGTCTTCCTTGACCTAGCCAATGCATTTTTCTCCATGGATATCACAAGACCAATTTGCTATCACTTGGGGAGACAGACAATTTACCTTTACTAATTTGCCCCAGGGATATTTGCATAGTCCTACTCTGTGTCATGGATTGATTGCCAGAGACTTAAAGATGGTGCAGTTGGATGATGTATATATTGCTCATTACATTGATGACATCATGCTGACCAGTGCTGAGAAAGAACATGTAGAAAAAGCTGCTGAAAAGTTGATCACACGCATGCAAAAATCGGGGGTGGGCCATAAATCCCAAAAAGGTACAGGGGCCTGCCCAAGAGGTGAAGTTTCTAGGTGCAATCTGGTCTGCGTCAGTTAAGAAAATTCCCGACCCGGTAATTGATATGGTTCAGCAGATGGCTCCACCAGCAGATAGAGGCGCAAAGATTCATTGGGTTAATGGGTTTTCGGAGAAATCACATACCTCATTTAAGCCTGATACTGAAACCCATTTACAAAGTCACCAGAAAGAAACATGACTTTACATGGGACCTAGAGCAACAGGCTTCCTTCCAACAGGCTAAAGACGCGTTGCAAAATTACATCACGCTGGGGCCCATGACAAAAACTGATCCTTTTGAACTGGAAATTCTTGTCTACAATGACGTGGCTGTGTGGAGCTTGTGGCAAAAGCAAGGACAGAAAAGCGTGCCACAAGGGTTCTGGTCAAGGAAGCTCACAGATACTATGACAAGATACACTCCGCATGAGAAACAAGTTGCTGCAGTGTACTGGGCTCTAGTTGAGACTGAAAGAATCACAGGCTAGCAACTACTGACAGGCTGGGTGCGCGACACTGCTGAAAGCGGGAAAAGTGGCAGAGCACAAGACACCACTCATGTAAAATGGAAATGGTATTTACAGCAACGTGCGAAAGCTGGCCGCACAGGGGTTTCCAGACTGCAAGAACAAATGCTGGAGGCAGTAGATCTGGAAGCGATGCCTGAACCAAACACCCCTGTGGCGTTGCCAAAATCTCCCTTCAAAGTCGCACCCGCCTATGATACATTGACAGAGGAAGAGCAAAAGTCTGCATGGTTCACGGACGGCACCGCAAAGGATGATAAAGGGCAAAGACACTGGCAAGCTGTTGCATTCCAGCCCCACTGAGAAACACTGCTAATGAGAGAAGGTGTGGGAGGATCAAGTCAATCTGCTGAACTGCAGGCGGTGGCCTCCGTGATTGAACAGGTGAAGGAAACACAGACTGCATACATATACACAGACAGTTGGGCCACATATCAAGGCCTGACACATTGGGCACCGGCATGGAGAAGAGACGGCTGGCAGATCAAGAACACTCCGATCTGGGAAGAGATGAGGTGCAAAGGTGAGAGGTGCAAAATCTGCATTGGGCATGTCGATGCACACATTCCCCCCGCCCCCTCCTCCCGACACCTCACTGGCTGCCCCGTTCAACAATGAAGTGGACCAAATGGCAAAGATTCTCCCAGTGACAACACCGCAAAAAGCTGAGGTGCTGCAAAGGATGGCGGATTGGGCACACCAAACCTCAGGGCATCTAGGGCAAACAGGAACTTATCAATGGGCAAAAGGGAGACAATTGCCCATTACCATGGATCAAGCCAGACAAGCTGCCTCCCAATGTTCCGTGTGCTGCGAAGTGAAGCACTACCCTCTGGAGAGGAAGCCTCAAGGCCCTTTGAGAAGAGGTGAAAGAGCTGCTAGCGTATGGCAAGTTGACTACATTGGCCCTTTACCGCCCGAGAATGGAAAGCATTATGTGTTGACCATGGTAGACACATACTCTGGACTGCCATTAGCTTATCCAGTCACCCATGCAGATCAACGGGCTACCTTGCAAGGCATGGAATACCTCAGACACTATGGCATCCCGGATGAAATCCAATCAGACCAAGGCAGCCATTTTGCTGGACACAATGTGCAGGACTGGGCACTAGAGCAAGGCATAAAATGGACACTGCACATCAGCCGGTACCCAGAATCCTCTGCTCTGGTGGAACGTAGCAATAGGCTGCTCAAGCAACAAATAAAGAAGCTGACTAAGACTCTCAAGGGGTGGTCCAAACATCTGGCACAAGCGCTGTTTGAACTGAACAATCGTCCACTGGGAAACCGCCAGACACCCTTTGTGAGACTGACAAGTGAGAAAGTGGAATCCACAAAGACTCTTGTGTGGAAAACCGACAAAGAAGCTAAGCTGCCTGTGCAAGCCACTGCAGGCAGCATTGTACTTGATCCATCTACCTGTGAAGATGATGTTATACCGGCGGGGCAAACCAAATCCATCTCGCTGGGTATTGGCATCAAATTGCCGGCTGGCACTTATGGACACATTGCTGCACGATCCAGCCTGGCGAAACAAGGCATTGACATATTGGGAGGTGCGATTGATCCTGATTATAGAGGGACTGTTTCGGTACTTTTACATAATGCTGGTGCATCTGCAGTACCATTAACCAAATATGACCGAATTGCACAATTGATTTGTGAGCAAGCAGTTGTTCCCCTAGTGGAAGAGAGCAAGCAATCCCCAGACACTACATTGAAGTGGTGGGGGGGGGAGGCTTCGGTAGCACGGGGAAAAAGGTGTGGGTCCACCATCCTAACAAAAAGCCTGAGGCTGGGGAAGTGTTAAGTCAAGGTGTTGGAAGTACTTATGTTGTACTTTTGCATAATTCTGACGTGCCTGTTTATATTCCCGCTACTAGGCTCACACCACAACGGTAGAGCAGTATGAAGGGGATGGGACTTACCTTGCTGTGGGTGTTCCTGGCCTGCCAAGCCAACACTTTCTCTGTAAAGAATGGGTTGATGCAAGACGCTACATGGACTCTGAGAATTGCATGCACTACACCTGATGCTCTAGTCCTGCGTGATAACTACAACCGCACCGTAACCTGTGAGAAAAGAGTTACAAATGAGTATCCACATGGAACTGCAAGAGTTCTAGATTGGCACATTGTCGGACACCTTTTGTCACCAACTCATATGACTGGTGCTTATGAAATCTTAGGCCCAAACGTTTCAGTGAATGGATCAAATAATTTGTTGGATGTTTCTTCTGCCCCAAGAACTGCAGCGAGTGTACTCGCCAAGATTTTCTGGACTATAACTTGACCAAATGCCTTTCATACAATTGTACGTTGAAACAGCCTCTACCAGATGGTAGTATGGTGTTTGTATCAAAAACCAATATTGTATATGGTAGGCATCCCACTTGGAGGATGGTGTTTTTCAAAATCACACAAAGTAGAAACTGTGAACATGCTAGATTTTCCAGTAGTACGACAACATTTAAATTGCAGACATGTGATGCACGCGTCTATCATTACAGAGGTACACTTAGACCTAGATTTGTCACGAGGCAATGTTTCCTTAGTACTACCAAGCTGCTATAAATGGAGTCAATTTCTATGGCCCATCACCAAATTGCGCGTAGTTAGGGGGTTAGATTCATTGATTGCGGGTGCAGCGGGAGTGGGAACGGGGGCTTTAAATGCTTTTGACATAGAAACTGTGCGCAACAAGTTAGCCACTATGGGTTCTGATGCCTCCAGTGGGGCCCCATTAATAAGCCCTACCCTGCGCAACACTGCTACAAGTATTGGCAACCACTGGAAGTGGCAGAATTTCAGCTATGAAGACTTTTTCTCTGCCATAGGGCAGGTCAACAAGACTGCTAAAGACACACAATGCATTCTATGGCAAACTGTGCTAAATCAGCAGGTGTTGGCTTTCCGCTCCGAATGTGGGCGACCATCTTCAACCCACTGGCACACAGAGCTACAGTTACCAGCAAAGATATGGATTAAAACGCTTGCTTTTGATTGCATGAATAACACATGCCATGCGTTAATGCAAGTTAGTAGGACCGCTTATGCTCTAGAAATATGGTGTCCTTTTATAGTATTGCCTATGAAAATCAATGGTTCCTAGTGGGTTCCGCAAATACGAGGGGAATGGTTAGACAGCCAAAACTACACCATCCACAGTCACACCTGCATGCCCTGGGAATCAGGGGTGGGTGTGTCCCCTAACTGGGAGGGTTCCGGACCCATGCATGCATCCCGTAGCAGGGGAGTGCACCTGGATGCAATATCACATTAATGGGACTGACATCTTCCAGATAGATCAGCATAAAGCTTGCGTAGTTACAAATCATTCCTTGCTTATTAACAATTATAAGCTATTATGGAATCCTCAAGTCTTTTGCGTAGATTAAGTTGTGACTATTTTAGACATTGTTACTCATACCTTATATTCTTTAACCCAGTGGTCTCACACTCCTCTGCATGCTGAGCTCACGCATTTGCTTAACAGGACTCTACCCTATCGGGTGATTACTGCCCGGCTTCAAGCTATTAGACAATTTGCCCAAACTGCTTGGAAATATTTCCAGACGCTAGCTACCTCGGTTATTTCTGCAGAGTGCAAGCTGATAATAGACAAACCAATTAATCAAAACTGCTGACCATCTGCAATCAGTTACTACTCACCACTGGTGGGATGTATTCACTGGATGGTCTCCCTCCTTCACTAAGCTGCTTAATATAATATTGCACCCATTCCTGTGGTTGCTGATTTCCCGAATATTCATCCTCATCGTTTTCATTGGGCTCTTGCGCAGAATGTCTTTCCTTTATACTAGAATGACTGCGCTAGAGAAACGCTTAATCGGCCTACAGCACACCATGCATGCTTCCAAATCATGGAACAGTCAGCATTTTCAGGCCTCACTTCGAAAGGGGTGGAATGTTGTGATAAGCTGCTAGGCGCTTGCTGTAACCTGCACTTGCACTAACCCACTGAGCTATCTTGCGTGTATTAGAGCCTATTCGAAGCGTGGAGGAAAATGCTGACCTCAACCAGGCCTCTCGAACTGGGTGAGCCTGCATGCTTGCAAGGGGTTAATTGCGAAGGCCTTTCCTGAAGACATAAAACATCTAGCATTTGCAAGAGGCTCTACGCAGCCCTTGGGAGCCAGGCACAGCTTTGCACAGCTTTGCTCGTCTTCGCTCTGCGAGTCAGGTGCACTGATAAGGCAAGAATGTCTTCTCAAAACACAGTGCACGAAGCCTGGGAGCCAAGACTGGCTGTTTCCAGTCTTGTAAATTTCCAAGCGAAAACATGTTTACTGCCCGGAAGGGTGAGCCTAGAAGCTTCTCGAAGAGCGGATACGTCATGATGATCGACGTGCAGCCCCTAATAAGAGAACTATACTTGGACCAGTGAGGTAGGGACTCATCCTGGGCTGTTGGTGAGACGCGCGTACCAAGAGGAACAGTGCCTGGACGACCAGCTGTGCACTATCTGGGCCGAGACTCCTAGCATCACATCCCCGCTCTGGAGTAGGACTGTGGGGGCTTGGCCAGTCCTCCCCTCCTCTCCTGAGGAGTGCCGGGCACCTGCAGCGGCGAGGGTCCCGGGTGTGATCTGATCGTACCTTCATCTACATTTTATTAGGAGCGTAAGACAAAATAATTGCATATTCATCTGTGATTGACAATTGGCATTATACAGCTTGCTCTTTCTATTTCCATATTATTGTAAATTGCTGCTTAGTTCTCATTAGATACTGTAGATAATAAATGCAAGCATCATATATTCTGTGTGATTGGCTTTTTTCCAGACTGAGTTCATTGTGCGTCATAAACCTTACTTGTGTGGGAAGGTAATTAGGAATGATTTACTTTGCACAAAGGGCTGGATCCCAGGGGGGTGCGGGTTCTGTTTATCACTACAGCTCCTCACCAGGTTGGGGCGTCCTGAGATTTTTAATTCTCTGAGTGTTCCCTCAGCTAATTGAATCTTTTGAATCGTCTCCTCTCCACATTCTTTATCCCAAGAGCATGGGAGGGTTGGAATACCGCATCAGACTGAGTCAAACTCTGAGTCAGACTTCTCTCTAATGGCTCTATCAACTGTGCAAATTTCCGCAAAGTCGTCTCTGTTTCCAGCTGTCTGATTGAATTTTTTGTATCGCTCTTTTTGCGAGTGCTTTTAACTCCATCATTGGAGGCGCTAATGAAAAGGGCTGTTAGAATCAGTCTCATTTGAGACCTCCTCACACTTCACTCCTACAGTTATTCGTGGACATTGCCGAAGACAGTCCGACTCTTCCAAGCCCAATGTTAATTCCAGTGAAGCTGGGCTCACTCTGAACGCTTTTTTATCACAAAGTTCCTTGTTTCCCACTGATTTAACTGATCCCAAAATGCTATTCGTTAAGAACTGCCCACCCTCTTTATCTGTCACTGCAACAACCAAATCACTTACTTGGCAGGCGATTACAACCGTGCTGCAGCTTCCGGGTCCTTCACAAATCTTTCTGGCAGGAAACAGCGGGACGGAGGGAGGGGCAGACTCAGAACGTTGGACCTGGGCACAGGTCAATGGTTGTAATCTGGCTTACATGACAGTTCCTCCGGCCTCAGCACCTTACTCCACACGGCTCATGCAGAACACTATGACGCTCCGCGTCCGCAGGTGGGTATTTGAGTACTTTAGCTCCACCTTTCACTTCCGCAACAAAAAGGCACAAACACGTAGCTCCAGTGGCTCATAGAAGGAATGGTCTGTGGAACATGCAGAACACTCCCACACACTCTGCAAAATTGTCAGCCAAATTCATCATACGATTCAAAAATTAGCAATTCATTTTCTTTTTATACACACACGCACACACACACACACACGATCCCCCAGCTTATACACATCCATCAAAAAAGTAGATACAGTGCTACCACTAGACATGAGAGTTACATTTATTCTCACCAATCAAAACTTTAAAAAAGGTGTTTCAAACAGAGCAATGGCCAGCAGTCACACTGTATCAGAATGGGATTGGCAAAATACCACATGCTGGTGGTATGCAGATTCAGATGTCTTACCGGTCCCCAAAAGCTAGGCTAAAACGCACAATTAGTAAGCATTCTTATTTTTTGAAAGAGTTTTCAAATGATGTAATGAAATTACTACTGTTCTGGAGTACAAGGGTAAGGAGTTGTTTCTAAACGCCTACTTAGTCCCATATTACTAATCCAGCAATGATCCATATCATAAATGTGAAACACGAATGGTATATTTCCTTCACCACTTAGGGTAGCACAGGCTGAGGGTAAATTATACTTTTAAGGGGGCATGTGAGCCAGCAAGCAGGCATCAAAAACAATAATAGTACAGTGGTGGTACAAATAAAAAATGTTCAAGCGAGGTTCAAAAAAAATCGAACCTTTAATCAAGGTAATTGGAGAAGCAAACTATTAAGAGCACTAACAACCAACTCCTGCAATGAAATGCACAGAATATGCAGGCTTTTGGTTGCACCATGGGTCTGAAGACAGGGGTATGCAGGAAATCATCTTTGAAGCAATGTTCAAGTCTCAAGAATTTCAGTTGTACAACTATCAGACAGTCCAGAGCTCTTAACTAGCGCATAGAGCAATAATAAAGTTGGAACGGAAGGAGTTATCAAAGATTTGTAAAGCTGGTTTTCCTTGTTGACATTGAATACTGGGGGGAAAAAAATGAAATTCCCCAACATAGGTTGCTTCAGGAAAAGCTTTCATTGGTAGACCTGGAATGTACACACCTTTGACCCAGTTTACTGCATAATTGTTTGTGTGAGACGTGGGCCAATTAATTTTTCCATGTGCTTTACCTGCGGGAAACCAAACGTGCCATTAAAGTGGTTTGAAGATTGGGCGAGTGCCAAAGACAGCTCTGGAGGGAACTGCTGGTTCGATGCAGTCAAGTATGCTCGATTCAAGGCTCACAGAGGTTCCATAGCAGGAGATGCTGGAATCCTGGCTGCCTTTGCTTTCAGGTGCTGGAAGTCCATCTCAGGGCCAAGTGTAGTCATTGTTGTCGTGCTCCGAACGCAAGGGAGGCTGGTGCACACTTACTGGGGAGCTCCCACAATGAGGTTTTGGGCAGCAATGTCAGTGGCAGAGATGCAGGTCTTGTTCCAACAGCTTGCTCACCCCAATGTGCCATGTGGAAGGGAAAGGAACAGAGCTTGCACCTGCCTACACATGCGACTTGCAGCACCTGACGGGATTCCTGAACCTCCCACTGTAGCCAACCAGCAGGACCCTCTGGAACTCCCTTCGGCATTCACCCGCTCTTCAAACTGCTTAGAGTGCATGTTCTCACCGGCTTGCTGAGCACTGCCCTAGCTGAGCGCACTGTTGCCTCGGCTCAAACTACAAGCTCTTTGTAGCAGCTGCCACCCTCAAACCACTGCTCACCCCTGCCAGCATCTTCGCAGACGGTCTTCACAGCCAGTCAAACAAACCACGGTGGATCATTGAGTCCAGACTACAAGATGGTGCATTGAACCAAACTGTGCATCCACTCTCCCCGCATCTTCGCGGTCGAATGACCCTGGTGGCCTTCCCGATCCGCAGCCCCCAGAGTGCTTCATTCAAAATAATCACTTAGAACAGCGCATCCAGTCATTGGCATCCTCGGAGTAATCAACCAGTGAAATTGCCTTTCTCCCAGCATCGCTCTCAAACCGCAACAAGCTCCTGTTCGACCCATGCTACACACCGCGACTGCCACACTTTAGTCAGTTCGAACTGCCAGAACAATATGGTTCAACACTGTCGAACCGCCATGAAGGTGCTACTGACTGCCACCCTGGTCCATTTTGGAGCCTAGAGACTGGTTAGGTCACTGGTTTACCTTCTTCCCTGTGATATTACTTTTAAAAATAACATCGTGGTCAACTAAATTAACTTTCACCCCTGTATTCTTGACCAGAGTGCTGCATTCTCTCTTGTTGCATATTCACTATTTTTTTCTACAGGGATGGGTTTTGTTCAGTTTTTCTATTTAGTTTTCTTGCAGATGGTGCATTTAATTTGAGCATATATGCTTTAATGGAATCTTGATTGGATATAGCCGTTATTTTGGAATGTGATACTTTGCTGTTTGGGTCACTACTGAATCACATTGAAACCTCTCTGAAGAGTACAGTCTTGCCGCAGCCCACGTTACCGCAAAAGGTGAAGGAGATAAATCTCTTAACTGTCTGTTTTGCCTTTAGGATTGGAATCATTTTTGGTTTGTAGAAGTGTGATGGCCAAGTAGGTGGTATATTCACTACTCAACCCTACACTAGACATTTTGTCACAAACCCATTTGCTTTCTTAGAATAAGAAGCCAGAGTTAGAATCGAACCATGACAAATCTCAAGTCCAATACTATTATAGCTCTTCTGCCATTTGATAAGCATTAGGTCTCATTAAGCAGCAAATCTACTAGGTTCTTGAGTTGAGGAGGGTTCTCGCCAACAATCAAGCTTAACACACAACTAGGCAGGTGATCATTTGTTCAGTGGGGAAGCATAATGTCGGTGAGGGCTGCAAAGCATAAATAATTAAATGAAGCTCTAAACAGAAAAGGGAAAACTGCCATAAAAGCAAATTGGTGACACCATTTTAGCAGAAATGACTAGAGTTGCATCCCTGGCTTATATCTTTTGGTTTTTAATTAAAAGTGATACAATTAAAAAGGTAGTAGAACTTACTGAAGGCAGAGTTTTATCAAGCTGAAAAGAAAATTGATTCTCACATACAAAACGTGCTAATCGGACAAAACAAGCAATATGCTGAGAGGGCAGACAATGGCTCTGGAGTTTGCTTTCGCTTACTACCCCTATAAAGGCGTTTGATTCTTTTTACAGTACACTTTATAAACAGAAAAATAGATTTGGCAAAGATAAGAATAGGGGTGGGGTACAGCAGGCGGGGAGTAACAGATTAGAAACCGTGACAATTACCTGAATATCGACGCTCTTGGCCACGTGAGCGGGTAATGGGCTGTAAATCAGAGCTGGATGAAAGACGGGAAAAAATTAAAACATTTACATATTATCGTTCTAACATAACTCTGCTCTGGAATTACAGCATAGAAGTCAAACAGCAACAAAAGTGAAATTGTGTTAAGCAAACCTTTCTCAACGCATTGGTTCTAGACTAGGGTGTCAGTGTCCCATTACCAAAAAGACATATTACAAATGTGATTCATCTTTAATTAATCAAGCCTGAATCAATTTGCAGGGATTAAAACCAATGGTTTGAATGTTAAACAAAGATCAACACAGCAGGTAGATTTCTCTACTTCCTTACTTATTTTTCGTAGATTAACGTGCTGTTTTTTCTGCAAATATATACTAAAAGCCATCGTGTTCTATAACTTGTACACAAGGTTTGCTGTGCAGCACGCATGTATGGATTTGAAATCTGTTGGCAGGAAGCTTTCTGTGAAATCCCATTCATGAAACAGCAGAAATAAACTGAAAGAGGACAAGCTTGAATACCATTTTCGTGCACAAGGAGAGGGAGGCACTAAGCAGAGAATTCACCTTGAGAGCAGGAGTCTGAACCTTGTGGCTACCTTGCAGAAAACATCTTCAACTTTCTAAGACGATAAATTCTTGGTTGAGCTACTGAGTTGGAAGCCTTTGCAGTTACCACGATCCTGCAGCTAAGACCATTGATGGCTGTGGGATGGCAAATGACAGGCGATTTGTGCGGGATATATGGGACGTCAGCTCCTTGAGGCAGGTTTCCCTCCATTTCCTTGATTCCAAGAATGATGAGGAAGATCAGGGAGAATTGTGTCACAGCAAGGTTTGTAGCTCTATTCTGGCCAAGGGTTTCAGATCCTTCTCAGGGTAAAAAATGACTGGAAGCTACTTCGATCCCACTTCTAGCCTCAGAGAGTATGGCTAGCTACTATAGGCTCCAAAGGCCAGCTGGTGCCTTATAAACATGTATATGTATGTGTGTCATTAACTTGAGTATTTGAGAATGTTAATAAAGAAGTATTAGCACGTCTACTGCACATTTAAACATAATAGATCATACATAACATTAGATTTGCGGTGCGCTTTTCCCTCCTTCCTGGTTCCCCGGCAGTACTTCCTGCTTACTGGGTGATGGCTAACACACAGGAGCTGTTTTTTTGCTTCTACTCATCCATCTGTATTTCGAACTCTGCTGTTCCATTCCCAAATGCCCATCTACTCTGAAATTCCTGCAGTGCCAAACCTCGACACAAATGATGCAATAGTCTATGTGCAAGTTGAAAGTGGGGTGGGGGGGGGGTGGGATGTTACAAAGGTCTAACAGTCCAAGTAGCGAAGACAGCCCAACGAGCAGACAGTCCTCCACTCGGAAATCATAGGATCATCCCTAGGCCAATATTGTGGCAGAGAGTGGTACAATGACTATCCCAGCTTTTACAAGTGAGAGCCCAAACATTTTCAAATGCCTCTGTAAAGTGGCTCCAAAAGGTTTAGCATCATCATCCTGGAGGGCGTAGTGGAAGGCAATAAAAGCCTTTAGAGAACATTTTCACTCCAACAAATAAGGTGAAAGTTGATGGAAAGAATGCTCAAAAGCACTTGGATCTCTAAACAAACGGAAGCATAAAGGGATCCTCACTGGGAGTTTCCTACGTCATTGTAGATGTTACAAAAGGCTCCATAGAATGGGGGCATGGACTGGGCCCATGTAGGTTAGACGTGTCTTGCTCAGGCTCCTGTAGGGATCCTGAAGGCTGACCCTGATACTGCAGACCGAGACGTTTGCTCGCAGTTCTGAGCGGAAGAACAGCTGTATGATACCTGAGGCTACAAGCAGGCGAAATCCAGAGGCGAACGGAACCTGGAGAGCCCGCACTGCCGAACGCTGGTCGAGGTCTTTGAGGAGCCAAGATGGCGGTGATTGCGTGCCCGGGAGGGGCTCTGCTGTGGTAGCTGCAAGTAGCCAAGCAGCAGATAGACTTGGACCGGACCGCAAGACAAACAGAGCGACACTACTGTGGTGTTAAGCTACCTGGTGGGTGCTGAGCACCGGACAGAGGGACGCACTGCCTCTGCTGCGGTCAGTGGGGGAACAGGAGCGGAGGAGTGGCAAACGCCCAGAGGACAGCTGAGGTGACTGCTGCCCCGGATGGCAACAGAGCGGTGCTGAGAGGCGGTGCCGGATAACAGTGAGGGAGAAGCCACAGCCACGCAGGAAGACTAAAGTAAGCAGGAGGGAGCAGCAACAGTAAGCGGCAGGACTCCAAGTATACCGCCGAACACTGCGGTCATGAAGGACATGTATGTTATGAAGCAAGGCTGGATGGTAGAGGAGAAGGAGTGCTTAAGGGATTTAAACGTTGCCAGACACACTGCTGCTTGCACTGTGACAGACTGTGGGTGAGAACATTGGAGTATCAGAGTGCATTTAGAGCAGCAATATAGCACTACAACTGGACAGAAACTGCAGAGATAAACTGCCTGAGTTGCCCTGCAACAGAGTCCCATTGAAGACAATCGCCAGATGTGAATGGTTGCACATTCCAAAAGTGGGGCAGCAACCACCCCTCCAGACAGTGTGCATGAGACACCACCCTCCCAGGTGCGGACCCTACACAAAAATGTCAGGCGTATACTGGCCTTACTGGTAAGCACAGAAGCTACAACTGAGGTGGGCTCTCTGGAATAACGTAGGGATTTGCGTTTGGTGGATGAAACCTATGGCGGCCTAAGACTCAGCGAGTAGCGGTGTGTCAAAGTAGCAAGCACCGAAGAACACTGTGGGAGTTGGCAGTGATGTCCCCCCCACCCCACAACAGAATAAGCAGATGGGGTTGATTATGGATTCTTTCTCTGCGTGGATGAAGGCTAAATAGGTGACGCCCAAGATGGAAATGATACGCGAGGAGCCTGGGAAGCCGCCGGAAGACATGCAGGATTTTTGTAGAGGTGGAGCCAAGTGCCACCACCCAAAGTTCCACCCCCATGATGCCTACATGTTGGGAGCCAGGATGTGAGATACGTGTAGCTCCAGTGAGAATACCTATACCGCAGAGAGTTATGGAAGCAAGTTTCCCATTGAGGAAGCCATACATGCATTCACAAATATATGATGGCCATTTGAATGAAATCCCAGAAGAAGTGGGAAAAGCAAGCCTATGAGCAGACTGGTGATGTCATACGGAGCAGAACGGACTCCCCTAGAAGAATGTGACTAGTACATACATTATATACAATCAGATGAGCAACATTTAGGCTTGAGATGAAGATGCTCATGCTACAGAAGTAATAAAGAAGATACTTAGTCATTTTACACGTGTACAGATACAGGAACCGCAAGTAGAGCATAAGAAATCTTTAGGCTTGCTACGTAGTAAATTAGATTGCGGCAAAGCGCCAATGTATATGCATAGGAACGTATGGACTACAGATATGCCACGGCACATTATACCAGGATTTGGACACCATGGACAAAGACGTTTCAGTGTGGCACAGTGGGTAAACAGCCCAAGACAGAAGGTGAATCAAGGAAGGGCTGGCTGGGCCAACCCCAGAAAGTCAAGGCCTCTGTGGGCGTAGACGTGCATGCAGATGCTACATTTAACGAGTGAAAAGAACAAACTCATGCGTAGGCGAGATGGAAGAACACTGAAGACGTCAGTGATTCATCATTTAATAGAGTTGATTACAGTAAAAAGTGCGGAAACCACGTCTCCAGACAGATGGTCAGATGGAAATGGACACGTAGCAGACCTGAATCGAAACTGGAGGCAGGGAATGCTTATACTCCATTTTATTCTCAGGCACGAACGACAAACTCGAGGCCAAACTTCAACGGGCTAATTGACTGGCAGACAGAGGGATGATGGATGGTGGGACGCTATGGTTCTGACCAGCCTACCGACATCTGGTTGCCAACCTGTGTGGTGCTGGCGTAGGAATATTACAGAGGGGGTAAGAGTGCCAACCAATGAAGAGCCCTATAGAACAACCAATGGGACGTTGTGTATCGATGACATTCGTAGCGACTTGCACTAGGGGTGGGCATAAGCCGGCTATATAGAACGTATACTTGGATGTTCCTCTAGCAGCCAATCACAGTTGCACTAGGTTTTTGTAGTTTACCACGTAGGTTGGCGTCATAATGACTAACTGGACTTTTAGTACATAAGTGTATTTTTTCATGGGATACACGTTGAGACGTTACTGCTTAACATCGGATGATGTTCGTTGTACTCCCCGTTAAAGATAATTGAAAATAAAACAGCTTACTTTGCCAACTTCCTGAGTCAATCTGATTTTTGATGTTATGTTCTGCATCCCCATCTATCTCCGAGTATTGCTACCCAGTCTTAAAGGGCCTAGTGTCGGATGCACGGTTTCACGGGTTGCAGAGAGATGATGGTTCAGATAACATCGACCTAGTAAGCTTGAGAGTCCCCGGTAATATCAGACTTTCGCCACCATTTAGCTGGAAGAACGTAAAGCTCCCTGTGGATAGCAGTAGTTAGCGTAAAAAATCTTGCAAGTGCAGGTGCGACGGGCCCTTCATTTTCAAGCGGATTCCCCTCCTGACTTCTACAGGAAGCTGAGTGAACTGAAGACTGAAGCGGCTGGTTGAGGAGGAGGCGATCCCGAGGTTCAAGAGCCGAAAACGCGAATGGTGAGTAGACTGAGTGAGATGGCAAAATAGAATAAGTATTGAATAGGGTTGGTTGGGGTATTTTTATTGTTTAAAGTTAAGACGAGGAACATCATATGTTTAGATATAGGCGACAAGCGCCATATAAAGCCCAGAGTCCTGCGTCAAGGACGTTCAGAAGGAACCTGTTCTAAAGTCCAAGTGGACAAATATAGGCTACAAATCAAGGATTATTAAGGATGATGGTTCATACTACATTGGAGTCATTTAGGGGCGGATAAGGTAGCCACGAGGAGCGTAGGCTGGGATTTACGTTGAGGCCGGCCAAGTCTGTCCAAGTTGGCCTCAAATCTGTTAGAATTGTCTATTTGTATGTTATATGTGTTAAAAAAAAACGATGAGAGATAGAAGGACGAAAGAGTAATAGATGGTGGTGGAAAAGGTGACAAATTGATTTATTATTTAATTGGTTGATGGTGTTCATTGAATAAGAGATTGGAATAAAGGTGGAACAGAGGTTTTGAGCTGCGACGCTTGGTGCATGCTCATATTGTATTTTTCTGGAGAAAAACAAACAATTTATTTTTGAAAATGCATGGTGAAGAGTACTAACGATTAAGTGTGACTATGTCATGATGGAAGATCTTTCTCCGCTTGCACATTTATGCAGATAGTTACCGAAACCTGCACCCAAGTTCAAACAATATAGCACGGAATGGGTTAAGGGTACGGCAGACAAAATGTTCATGCCGTGGCCACAAGGGGATTCACTCTCCAAGGCGGTTGTGCAGCATATGACGACATATTTACATGCCACATATACAGGGAAAAAGTTAGAGAAAAGGCTAGCGAGCTTAGAGCTCTGGAAAATGTACCAGGAGGAACGGGAAGACCCGCCTCCTGAGGACTGGATGCTTAACCAGTGTAAAGAGGGGGGCGTTGAGCCTTCTTCTCCCCCACCGTGCCGAAAGATGAATGAGTATATCCTTTAAGGGAGCTTAAGGCAGCGACAGGGTACAGCAATCAGATATGTAAGCCGTCTGCATATGGCAGCGACGAGAGTCCAGAAAAGACTCCAAAAAGGGATGAAATCCATAAGGTCCCGCAGGACAGGGAGAGACGGGATAAACCAGCTATGTCTTTGGACATGGAGAGGGAAAAAGAGATGGAGAGGAGGTAAAGACAAAGCTGACAAGGTGTTAAGATGGATTTCTGAACTCTGACCTGGTGGGCAGATATTCAGAAGGCCAGCCTAGTTTCTTGGAACAGGGTAACCTCTGGACAAGCCAGACCAAGCAAGGTAGCTATGGCAGGCGGCAAGACTAAGTCTTAGGAGGGGTGAGAGTGACTGAAAGACCTCAATGAGCACACAGAGCAAGGACACTTAAAGATTAATCCCAGACAGGTTTATATATCAAAAATATAAACATTATAAGGCCTTTGTATCTCACCGCACAGTAAAAGAATCACATCAATCCTACTAAGCCAACACAACAAGATATATACAAGACCATCGGGGTCTAAAGGGTCAAAGGCACGAAATATATTCACAACCTAGAGGGGAAGGAAAATCGGAAGTGCAGATAGTCTTTAGTCCCCTTCAACATCAAACACACACCTAAGAGGCAGTCCAAACCCTAAGAAGAGAGGAGCCTTATGCTTGATAGTATATGTAGTGCAGGCTCATGCGGTTGTTCCAATGGGCAAAACGGGGTCTCTTCAGGGGTCTCTAGCAGCTCAGGAAGGTGGGTGAGGGGGTGTAAAATAGATTCCCACTATTCGAGGAGGGCCTCCACTTTAAGGCAGAGGCGATTCCAAGGTTCGGGAATAGGTCACTAGTTTGCACTAGCAGTGGAAAGGAGAGGGACCCCCCAGGGGCCACTGGTGCGTAAAAATGGATGGAGGCGATAGGGACCACCGGTTAAGGTTAGGGTTACTCACCGGCCCCAGGCGCACTCCGGACCAAACTTCTCCAGTTGGGTCCACTGCGGCTGCACGTTCAAATGCGACAAAAAGGACATCTCTGCGACTTTCAGTTGCAGCAATACAGTGATGATTCCCAAAAGGGACAGTGGAGATTTCTCCGCTCCTGATGGATGGATCAGACCAGTTTCACTGCAGCAGGCTTCGGGGGCAGGAGGGTCACAAATGCAGCAGACCTGTAAAGATTTTTGCCGTGGCTGGGCAACACAGTAACTGCGTTTACTCTGGTCCTGGCGCACTCGTCTCACTTTAGACCTGGGAATGCCAAGTCTTCGAAATACAGTGTGAGGGTGCCGGGGACACAGAGCTAGCAGTATACCAAATTTTGAGGGCCTCCTCGAAACGACGGCGGAGACAGAGCAAAAAGTCCAGAGTAAGCTGGTCAGTCCACTGGTTGGCCCAGGGACACTTCCGAGAAGGCTTACTTGCAGGCTTTGTTGAAGGTGCCGAGAATAGTTGGTCCCACTATTCTAAGGGGTTGAAGCGTCTTCGCAGACCTTCTAGGACGAACAGATGCAGAAAGGTCCCACGGGACTAAAGCTGACTCAGGGTGCCAAACCTTCCAGTGGTTCACCAGCGGTTCCTCAACTTGGCTTCTTAGTTTCAGGATACGTGGATCCTATCCTTTGTTCAGTGAGAACTCCCGAGATTGACATGGTATGGGTGTTTTTGGCCCCCTCTTATCCAAAGTTCCCTTCACGTCAAAACAGAGGACCCAATGGGAGTTCTGCTCACAAAACGCACACTCCATACATGGACCAATCACGGTGGTCGCAGGCATTCATAGCACTCCAGACTCTCTGGCACCCAGGGTGTGTATTGGGGACAGACACCCCAGCCCACCTCCTGGAGGCACACACACAAGGCATGCAGAAGTCTGCGAAAGCTTGGCATTTTGCGGGAAACTGCATGACCAAATAAGGACTGACCGGGTCGGCTCAACCTGGGGAAGGAAAAGGGACAAGATGGCCAAAGGACAGGACAAAGAACCTTGTGGCATGGCCATTTTGGAGTCAGGCCACCTATTCATGCCAAACGCGGTAAGCGTTGTTAAAATGGCAGGAAAGGGTTAAAATTACATGAAAAGATAAGCTGCCACCAGCCCTGTCCAGGACACATCTGCACATCTCCCAAAAAGTCCGAGTGTATCTAGGTTCTTTGGAAATGACTGCGAGACCCAAGTGCACTGTACTGTAAGGTACATTGTGCACTTGTTACATGTTGCAGAAAAGTTGCAACATTGGAAAAGGACTAAGGGAAACAGTCTCCCAGTGCGGACCATCTTAAGGGCATGTCAGTTTCCCCACAAAAAGTGAGCGAAAGCCCAGAGGAGTGCAGCAGAAGGCTGTGCTCACCTGGCAAAGTCTGACTAAGGTATATAAACAACAGAAAAAAGTTTGGGGGTGTACAACTGGAGTGAAAATTACATATAAAATTAAATCTTTCCTAACACAAGGTAGCTCTCATCTAGAACAAATGGATGGGTGGTCAGATATTGCTCAAACATGATGGAAAGAGCATTGTGGAAGTAAGGCAAAAGGAAGATCAGGACGAACAAGAGAAAAAAGACGAGGAACGAGAGAAACTATTGAAGGAAGACGAGGTCAAAAGAAAGTCGACAAAGGCGGGAACCACCATCAGGATGAACAGTTGAATAAACAAGAAAAGAGCAGAAAAACATAAAATATGATAATAGAGCAATCAAAGAGCAAGAGAGGTTAGAAAAGAGGAAGGAAGTAGAGGAGGAACAGAAATTGAGAGATAAGAGCATGCAAAGACAGATGAAGTGTGCAGGGCAAATGAGAGAAGAGAAGCTAAGAGACAGGAAGAGGAAAGTCAGAAGAGGCCAAAAAGCTAAAAGAATTTGAGGAAGAAATGGAACGAAAGGAGGCAGAGGGCACGTGACTTAGATCGCATACAGAAAGAGTTGATGGAAAAAAGTGCAGTAGTGGCGTGGGAAGACTTGGAAGAATTCTTCCCGGCGCAAGAATTAAGGCCAGGACCTTCTAGAGTAGATTTAGATCATTTGATGTAGAAGCTATAGGAGATAAGAGTCAAGAAAACTTACCATGAGATGAAGACAAAAAAGGGGAAGGGTGATTGATTTGAAGAAACACAGTTGCAGGGCAAAGAGAAGGGTTCTTTCAGTCACAAGCACAAAGCCTGGTCTTTGGAAAGGCTAACGTTAAACAGAGACGAGGGAGACGAATGTTACACGAGTTGGGGACAGGAAATGTCAGACAGAGAAAGGGAGACCTTCCATGGGGAAGAAGACAATGTATGTGGTCTCTAGGGGTGTTCCCAGACAGACAAAGAAGTTAGATGGTTGGTCGTATCTAGACCTAAACAGAGGACGCCAGAGCCTCTGTCGCGGCTAGATCAACCTAAAGGGCGATCCCACAGCATGGGGCGGGGGGGAACTTGCCACCCTATGTAAACAGATTGAAATTGCTTCAGTGAAGAAAGAGATGCAGTACCATTGTCCCAGCATTGGACAGGCAGAAGATGGGGGAGGAGTATAATTTTGGGATCACGCAGTTTCCATTTTTAGAAAAGGGAGGGACCAGACCACAGTATATTCTTTGGCCCCATCATGATAATTTAAGTTGCAAACTAGAGTCTGATGTCGGGTGCCAGAAAATGGATTTACGAATTAGAGAAAATGGCGGAGGAAACGCACTAGTTCTAGGGGGACATCAAGGGTCTTCTAGCAGCTATACATTGGGATCGAGTGGACGACATCTGGTCGAGGGCAGGATATGCAGGTGTCACTGCACAAAACTCACCGTTCAATAATTGTAGGGTGGCGGTCTGGAAAGCGCTTAGAGTACAGTATCCAGACACGCTGGATATGGGAGCTAGAATGGCACGAAAGATGCAGGAAGGGGAGGACCCGTTGATTTACATTCAAAATTTTCAAGAGCAACGGTCCTTGGAAACATGGGAAACGTGGGGGAAATATAACAGTCTTTTATCATATATTACGTCTGGGGTTACCAGACAAGGTACAGAGGCAGCTCTAGAAGCTGGTGGGTATGGAGGCAAAGCCATGACCGAAAATATAGCTGACCATTGCCGATTATTACAGGAGAAAAAATCAAAAGAGAAGATGCTAGAAGAAAAAAAAAAGAAAAACAAAAACAACGAGGACGCTAAATTAGTGCAGATGAAGCTATCCAAGTATGCTATAGAAGGGGCGATGCAGACTATTGGAGAAGGTCCAGGAGTACAGCAAGCAGCAGGTATGCCACAGTTGAATAACCAACAACAGTTTGATCAAAGAGGTGACAGAGAAGGGGAAACTTCCGCTGGAGATGAGGCTTCCAGAACAAATCGGGCAACTTTCAGAATAACCAAGGTGGGCTTCAGCCCATGCAGAATGATAGGGCATGCAGGAAGGACAGATTAGGAGACTCCCTCCTGTGTGTTGGCCATGTGGAATGACTGTGCATATTGCACGAAAATGTGGGAGCCAAGGGTATATACAGAATGGGCAGTTCTCAAGAGGGGGGACCGCTTTTCAACTGGTATATGGCTCACAAAGCAGAGATGGGTTTGCCCAAGATCAGACAGTGTATCAAACACAAGCGCCGGCCGCGACAGGCTTTGCAATCACATCAAACACCATTGAATCCGCTGCAAAGGGCAGTCACAGCACGCACCCATGCAGATACAGCAGAGCTCAAACACAGGACAGCTGTTAACTCCTAGAGTTTGGGGGGGTGGGCGGGGGGAGTCCTTTTACGGGAACAGCGATAAGCATGTACCCACAATAGGACAGCTCACTGGGTGACTTGATGTGTTCAATACTGTCGGACGCCTAATCCTCAAGAGGAACCAAGGGTTGATGTCACAATAGGAGGCAAATCGGTTTATTTTTTGGTAGATGCTGGAGATACTCGCTCATGTATACGAGAAGGGACATTTTTAATATCAAATAATGCCATGAATGTTCAACGATTCTCAGGAGCTACAAGTCGTGTTCCTTTTACTGAGAAATTGCCCGTCTCCATAGGAGAATGTGATAGGTCTGTCCAATTATTGTATTCACGGCAGACACCAGTTAATATACTGGGATGAGATTTAATGACAAAACTGAATATATGACAATCTCTTTCACTGATGAAGGCATAGTGTGTTCTACACCAGGAATTCATTATTTAAATGTAAGTGAGTTTATTATGGCATTTACAGGGCAAATCACCAAAACGAGGGATGCCATTAGAACTGGAGGTTTTCCATTATGGGGTACGCATTTTGTTAATGTGGGTGTCTGGGTTAGTGGGTAAAACCATGAGAATACCTGAGAAATTTCTTTAGGCCAGAGATTCCAATGGATGAAGAGGAGGGATGGATTTTTCCTTTCAAGTTACAAGCAGCCATAGTACGAGGGGAATTGGCTATGCTTGAGGGATTCGATAATGGTAGAACGTGGAGTACAGTGATTGCTAATGGGGAATGTTATAGATTGACGTCACTGATGAGGACATATTCAGAGATGACCCGTCAGATGACGAGGTAGTATTTTAGCATTACCTATTGGGTGAAGGCAGTCAAAAGCGAGGTGCCACAGAAAATGATGATAGCTCGGCACCGTCCTGCATTTTTTGATGAAGATATGGTGAAAGTGCCAATTTCTTTATGGACCACTGGCCTCTATGACTTATGCCTGCTAAAAGGGGTTGGAGAAGTTAAGATTAAGCTGAAGCCAGGAGCAATTTTACCTCTAGTAAGACAGTATCCCATGTCTTGAGAGGCAGACAAGGGCATTTTTAAAACGATATCCGCCATGATGGATCAGGGCATTCTAGTGACAGAGTCACCATGAAATACAGTAGTGTACCCTGTGAAAATAAATTGAAGGGGAGGTGGGGGGGTAATGGCGTTTGATTCAAGATATGCGCCATATTAACCAGATTGTAGAGGCAGAGTTCCCTCTAGTTCCTAACCCTGCAACAAATGTGTGTAGTATTCCCCCTGAATCGCAATGTTTCGAGGTGATGGACTTGAAAAATGTGTTTTACTGAATCCCATTGCAGAAAGACACTCAAGATCTGACATTTACGTTCAGACAGACTAAACTGAAAAAGCACAAAATTACTACAAGGGTATTGTGAGTCTCCATCTGTTTTTAATAGAGTCCTACAGATGGACTTGAGCAATATTGATTTGCTGAGTATTGTGTTGCAATATGTAGATGACATTTTGGTTTGTAGTGCATCAGAAGAGGAGTGCAGACGAGACTCAGTACAATTGATTATTCTAGCAGAGAAAGGATATAAAGGTGGATAAAGAGAAATTACAGTATTGTCAGAAAGAAATGTTATACATAAGACAGTTCATTTTGCACTAAGGAAAGAAAGTTACACCAGAAAGGGCTGAGGTGATCCTGAAAACCTCAAAACCATACACAAAGCATATGCATCAGTTTTTAGGCTTATGCAATTATGTGAGCGCGTGGGCGTTTGATTACAGTTCATATACAAAGCCCTTGTTACAGGAATTGAAAAAAGCACAGGCGAATCAGGAAAAGATTGTGTGGACTGAGGAGATGGAGGAAGGGTTTGATTGGTTAGAAAAAGGCAGTTTGCACAGCTCCAGTTTTAGGGATTCCTCATTATTCAGAGAAATTCTTCTTATTCTCACACACTAATGGAACCGTCATGACAGCAGTGCTTAGCAAAGGACTATGTTGGGGCACAAGCCTCCGGCATATTACAGTGGGATTCTAGACCCTGTAATGAGGGGTCATTTCCCGTGCGAACAATCACTGGCAGCCGTGGCATTCGTGATCGAAAAGTCTGCCACGATAATGATGGGATGTTCTATGACGTTATTTGCTGAGCATGCATTATTTGCGGTTTGGGAAAAACAGAAAGTACAATGACGTTGCAAAAAGCTTCTGCCTATGAGGTAGTCATATCGAATCCAATGATTAAAATAGTCAGATGTAAGACAGTAAACCCTGCCATGTTTATAGCTGAGCCACTGGCAGAGGATGAACATGCTCATGATTGTTCAAACTAGGAGGAGTTCTATGATGAGATTCCGAGAGTGAAAGAGAATGCTTGAGCTGCTGGGCAGATATACTCTGTATTGATGGTTCTTCAAGAATCAATCAAAATGATGGACAAAGATATTCAGGTGCCGCTGTGATAAGGCACAGAGCTAATGGGGAATTTGAAAAAATTGTGAGTGCAAGACTACCATCTCACTTTTCAGCACAAGGTGCAGAATTAGTGGTGCCGATTCTCTTGCAGACCAGGAAGTAACAGTGTACAGCGGCTGTGCGACGTCAGTACACGCAGGAATTGCACATTGGAAAAGGAGGGGCTACCTTAGAGCAGACGGCACTCCAGTGCAACATGCCGCCTTACTGGACAGACTTATTAAAGCACTACAACTTCCAGTAGCCAATGCGATAGTTAAGTGCGCAGCACACACTAAGAGGGCAAACTATCTCACGTGGAAATCGAGCAGCAGATGCGTAAGCCAAAAGGGTTGCATATTCAATAGATATTATGAATTTTGAAACACCTGATGTGAAGGAGAGAACAGTGGTGATGAGGACTATAAATGAAAGTTTTCATAATGTATCAAAGATGCAATTAATGGAAATTCAAGGTGGGGCTCCACAGGATGAGAAAGATTTATGGGAATGGAGGGGGTGTTATTTATCCACCACCGAAGCACTGTGGCGACAAGACAGCACTGGTAAACCAGTGATGTCTGTAGCCTTATTAAGGGTGGCATTGGAACAGCTACACTACACAGCGCATGTCACTAGGGAGAGTGTTATTGCAACTATTGCAGAAGACTGGTTCACACTGAATTTGTTAGAACATGTTGCATTTTATGTAGTAAAATGCATCATATGTCAAAAGTTTACTGCTGGGCACACGCTGCGAAACGATCAGAGGAGTCATACCCCGACCTAACGGTCCATTTCAGCATTTACATATTGACTGTTGATATGCTGCAGGTCTGTAATAGTTACAGATATAGGATAGTGGTAGTGTGCCCTTTCTCAAGGTGGTCGAGGCTGGTCCATGCACACATCCAGATGCCACTTGCGCTGCGAAATATTTAGTCCGAGAAGTGTTTCCCAGATGTGGGATATGTGAGGTATTGAGATCAGACAATGGCCCCGATTTTGTTAATGAAGCCTGAGCAAATTATCTTATTACTTGGCATAAAACATGAGTTTATCACCCGCAAGCCAACGGGATATGCGTAGGGCTCAACGGCCTGCTCAAATAGAGGATAGTTAAAATAAAGCAAACAATGAAAAATGGATGGCTGCATTGCCTGCCTCTTGCATTACATTTGTTGAGGAATCAACCAGGCTCTGACCATCAACTTGCGCCCCATGAGCTAGTAACGGGGAGGCGAATGAGAACGCCTCTCACTCCTCCATTGAGGACAAGAAGTGAAGCCCAGACTACAGCAGAATTGTTAGGAGATGAGCTACGTGCGTATTTAACATGTATGACCTCAATTATCTGCCATGTTAGGTCAAATCAAGCGGACGGGGTGCAGGTCTCAGAACACAGATGTAATCAAATACATACCCAAGGTCTTTCCTGGTGATTCGGTCCCAATTACCAGGAAGTGGCATGAGCCTCGTTTTGAAGGACCCTTCACCGTGGAGGATGTCACTCCATCAGCAGTCTAGGTACAAGGAAGACGCGCTTGGATTCATCTGGGAGATGTAAAAATCTACACTGGAGAGGCCCCCATACCGTCACCCCATTCAAAATCAGGCATCAGAAAAGAAGTTCAGCATGTGCAGACTAGATCGATGACGAGGAAGGACGCAGAGACTGTCCAGCAGACAGATAAAGAGTACATTGGACTGTGGTTTGTTCGAGACACTTTTTGTAGCTGCTAGGCAAGGAGTGAAAAAGCTATTGTTCTTGAGCCACAGGAATTTGACAACAGAGGACTGTTCTGCCAAGAAAAACTCAATTGCTACAGCAAGGAGTGAAAACGTTACTGTTCCTGAAATCAGAGAAGAGTTTAATCTAGTGACTTGGGAATGAAGCGAAGAATGCCAAAAGTGGATTTCATTGTCAGCAATTGGAAGAGAGCAGGATCCGGATTCCTTTTCTACTAAGTTGCTCTTTGGAGCACATATTGTGGTGTCTGATGGCCACACTCGGCTCATTTTTGCTGTTTTTCTCCACATTCTTCGTTCATATCATGCACTGGTTGTGAGAACCAGCAATCTTCACGTGTTTTTGCAAGATCCTAAGAATGGTCCAATCGTGAGGAGGTTGCTGTAAAGACTGGAGGGGGGGGGGGGGGGGGAGGTCTGGACTACTGCTCTCTATATGTTAGAGGACAGGCACAGAGAACACCAGCCAAGATTCTTTATTACGGTAGCAATGGACGAGCAATCAAGGCCTAGCTTCTCAGGAGGTGATGCAGGCTGGTTCTTAAGTACACTGTAGACCCCAAGCACCCACACACTGTATTAGTTAAAACACAGTCTTTATATAGTTAAGGTTCACGATTATATACAATATCACAATAACTCACTTTGTACTCGGTTATCTACAATGGCAAATATACATTTCTACGTAGTACCACAATCACTATTCGATCTATTTAAAGTGCATCAACTGTATGGTTAAAATGTCACAAATCAGTTTGTAAAGGAAACCAACAATAGATATAAGAGGAAAGCAGTTGGTTAGAACAATTGGCAGAATACCTGCCCCTACCAACTAGACAGTTCTGTGTGGAGATCCCCCCCCCCCCGACCCCGGCAACCTGTAGAATAAAGATACATCACAAGCCCAGTCCATATATTGTGCACAAGAGTCTTTCCAATAGCTCCACAGCCCCAAAGTACCTGGTGTTATAGAAACCCACCGGCGGATGCGCCTAGGCGCGTCAGCGGCCTCAACTTTCTCCGGCGGGACAAAGTGGTCGACGGTGCAGACGAGAGCGTCCTTGGATCAAATGTTCTTAGGCAACGGGAGCACTGCAGCTCCCGTCAGCGACGGCAGTCGTCGATTGCGACGGACAACAGTCCGGATGCTTCTCTTTGGGATTCCGCGGCAGTCCCCATCTCCAGCCTTTTGTAGGTCTACCTACCAGGGAGCTTTGGCAAAAATCAGCTGGTGCACGATGGCCCCTCGTAGTTCGGCGAGAGGTCTCCTTACCAGGTTCTCTCTTGGAGACACAACCGCTTTCAGATCGGCGTAGTAGAGCAACAGCAATTATTCTCTTCCAGCAGTGCTTCAATGTCAAGCTTCAGTTTCAACTCCAGTTTCTCTTCAGCTTCTAAATGAATTCTAGCAGTGAGAGGCCCCCAGATATACTGTTGATCTCCCATTCATTCTGCTGTGTCCCACTCAGGCAACCAATCACTCAGAAGGGCATTCAGCAGTCAGTCAGCCAATCAGGCGCACCGTGCATTCAGGCCATTCTTCTCCATCCAGACACTCACAACACAGAATGTGGATTCGAACAAGTACCACGCCATTCAACACTACACACTGCATTCATACCAGTTTCGGGCAGGGCCGTCTCAGTCATTGTGTCCAAACACCAGATACCAGACATCCACAACAAGAAGTGTACATTCGTCACACACTCCATTCACCTAGGTCCCACCCACAGGCGTACCCACAACATACGGTCATTGGGAAGGCTCCAGCAAGTCTGGTCAACACTTTCCCCACACTACCATATATGGAACTCCCACCTAACAGCCAGTCAGGGGGAAGGGACAGAGCCGGGGCTTCCAGGGACTTTGGGAAGATCAAGGTAACAGGCGACGGAAGGCAAGAGGCCAAGGGAGCCATCTTGCTTCCATCAGGAATCTACCAATTCCAATGACAGGGTCTGTGCATCCCAAAATGGAGGACGCTCAGGGCACAAGTCATTTCAGCATGGAGCAGTCACCAGTTCGTACCCTGCTCTGTGGGCCACCCACAGGTGCCCAGGGTTGTACCCCCACCCATGGGTGCCATAAGGGTATCCCATGGGTCTGTAGACTAAACCAAAAGAGAGCTGCACGGCCAGGAGTCCCACATGAACTCCTGCGTGAAAAAACACGACAGAACACACAATAAAAAGCAGTAAAGGACAAGGAGGCCCTGTCCCTCCGATGCATTTCCAGCATCACAGTTGCTCTCAACAATCATTGAGCAAATCCTCCAGCTGCCCGAGTACTGCATTGAAAATACTGATGCCACGTCGGATGATAACGCTCAGAGACTAGTTGGAATGTTCTTTTATTTCCTAATTGAAGAACACCCACATCTTGTTGGAAGGCAAACTGATGTTCGTTCATTTCTGAGAGATCCAAGGAATCAAGTTGCACTTAATCAGTTGCTGCGTGATATTAATCGAGCAAGTAGGTTTATATTCTGAGGCAATTCCCTAAGTATTCGAATGCAGTCGTCAACTGATGACATTTGTAATATGCAGACCTTGATATTCTACTAATTGCTTGAAACTCATCCTACTTTCGTTTGGCGCAAAGACAACACTTTTGTATTCATCCGAAATCCTGTTGATCGTCCTGTGATCAACCAGCAGATCGTGGAGCTCGTGAAGCAGATACAGTTATTGCCAGAATATTTTATGAGATTGCCCGATTAAAGTTTGGTTTCTCCTTCCTTAAAGATAGTCATAGGCAATCATGGGCCATATAGACAGCAATTATAATGTGACAAACAATGAAAGAGCACCAAGACGTGAAATAAGTTATTGTTGCTGGAAGTGGGCTTACTGGTATATTCTATACACTTGAATGCTATTCATTGTTATTCTCCCATCTCTCACAATACGCACTTTCACAAAACACACTGCTTATTATGTTGGTCCACGAAGAGCAGGGGTTCCTATGTAACTTCCTATGCAGCAGGAAGGTACTGCTCCGACAGTGATAAGGCAACCAAGGCCTTGTGGGTTTGGTCCTACTCCAGTTACGGACATGAAAGAGCCTAGGCCAGAGACAGACAGGTCTAAGCTTCCCTTTGGAGGAAGGTCAGCTTTGCATGTTTTTCATGGTACGTGTTTACCTACGTATGATGTTAGAAGGAAGACATTTTGTGACCGGCCCTTCACCAGTAGTACATGTAAATACACCAATTACACTGACAGATGATTCTAAGAGCTCATGAGGCAAGAAAGAGACCCAAGAGAAGTGCAAGAGAGGATGACCATGAGTTAAATGACTACCTGGATAGTACAGCACATTTGGGAAACAACATGTGGAATCAGCACATGAAAGTAGGTAAACTTCTGAGGAGGAATGCTATGCATGTGCACTCATGCCTTATACTATGGGGGAAGTCCAAGATCTTCATAGCTATTGAAATAGATGTTCAAACAGCACATTGCCTATCACACGTTCCACTCTGCCTGGCAAGAGGTCAGTTCATGAGCCGAACAGCATCTTTGGTATGGGCTACTGAATGGACAACATCGGATGAAGATGATTATGTTCAAGACACAAAGACAAGAGCAAGAACACACACCAGAAATCATGTAATAAGATATGAACAACCTGGAGTGAATCGAGCTGGAATCAGATGGGAAGTAAATCTAAGGCTTAAAAGCCCAGGGCAAACTGCAGAAGAAATTCGAAGATGGAAGGAAAGAGGCCAGATGCAAATCTGGGGTTGGTACTTTCTCCAGATGGATGGGAGGAAGGTGTGGTCATATGCAGAGCCTCAGTGATAATTGGTTTTTGCAAACCAACTGTTGACATGGTAGAGAAAGGATGCAAACCTTTACGGCCAAATCTTGAAAAACTACTGACATGGGTCAAAGACAAAGCAGGTCCTTTGCAGATAGTACCTCTAAACAACGCGAAGTTGTGCTTTAGAAACAAATGGTACAAGAAGAGTTGGAGAAAATCAGAATTGTGGTTGAATCTTTGCTGTGCCAGCAATGAAAGGTGGGACAGCAGTGAAAATGGATCACTACTGGGCCTGTGGATCCAGAGATTATATGAAGCTGCCCCAAAATTGGGGAGCACTTGGTTCTATAGTGAATGTTCATGTTCCAGCATTAGTGATACTGATAAGTGATCTGAACATTGATGAATTTCTTAAAGCAGATGCTCACCTGAGGAAGAAAACTGAGTCAAGTGAAGAGAGATCTAAATCAATAGAAGCTTTGATGCCATCCATATGAACACAGTTTGTTCAGTCAGACTGTTACACCATTTCAACGATGGTCATTTAGACGAAAATGGTCTCTGTGTGGAGCCGTATTACGAGGGAATTTCAAGATGGCCACGAATCACAATCACGAGTGTAGTGACGGACTAGTTGCTGCACGTTTCCGGCAGACGCGATCGGCGGATCACGTGACTTCATTTAAGGAAAGACCACCACTTGTGCGCGTCGCTTCTGCTTTCTGTGACGCTTCGTAAGTTTGTGGGTAGTAGATGTCCACTCCTGTTGGTATCTTAGTAATTTCAACCCCGTTCTCTCTTTTCTGACTGTTTATTTCCATTTGTAGCAATTCGTCACAACCCCTTTTCCCTGCGGTTCTCCCACTTCCCTGGCTCGTATTCTCCTGCCCGATCCGTGCTCTCCGCTCCAGCCACGTATCAGTAGTGGGAAAGCCACTCGTCGCAAGGAAGTGGGTTCCTTTCGCTATTTCAGTCACTTAGCTCTCCCTCTCTTTTCCCGGTCACTGACTTTCTTTCTCTTGCTAGGAATCTCCCGCTCTCCCTCAACCAATATCACTTACCAGCTCCCAGGATCAGTCGGCACAGACAACTTAATCCTTGTCAAGTTTGTTTTCAGTAAGTGCTGATCCATTCCATAGGACTCTCTTCCTTAGACATCCCACTTATTTCCTGTTACTTACCTGTCCGTTTCTCGTTCTGTAGGACTCGCACCACTTCCCTCCAGTACCCTCCACCCTGAGAAGAGCCATTGTTCCAGAAGTACCTAACCAACCAGGACGACCAGGGTTTTTTTTCCCCAGAGGGTGTCCCTGGGGTTCTTGTTTCTCCCTCACTGGTGTCCTTGTTTCCGGTGAACAGGGGGGGGGGGGGAATTGGGGGACAGGAGCTTCCGGGAGATTCTTGCATCCTGCAGTTGCTACTCCAGAAGACTGCTGTCAGGTCAAGTTAGTGACTATTACTTTATTGATCGTCCAACTTATGAACCGCTTTGTAACAGTACTAAAGAGTCAGTTGAACATAAACATTAGTATTATAACAGTAAGCGACGTCAGCAAGAAAAACACATAGCCAGAACTGACGGCTTCAATATGGAGCAGCAAATGCAGCAACTAATGGCTGCCATGCAATCCATGTCATTAGAAATGCAGACTCTTAAGCAAGATAACTCCCAATTGAGACAACAGGTGAACCGAGCATTCTCTGAAACCCCCACAATAGCATTAAGCATGAGCAAGTTTGATGGGGATCCACATAAATTGAAAGAGTTTCTGCATAGTTGCACGGTTCAGTTTACGTTTAAGTCCCAATTCTTCCCTACGGATAAGGATAAGGTGGGTTTCCTAATCTCACAGTTATCAGGCCCAGCATTAGCGTGGGATACCCCTTTAGTCACTTCCGGCAACACCATTTTAGATTCTTATCCGGCATTTGTCAACAGTCTGAGAACCATGTTCAGTCGCCAGGAGATTTCTGTGACCACACAAGAGAAACTTCTAGATCTTCGTCAGGGGAGTAAGGATCTTATGACATATCACCCAATTCATGACATATCACCCAATTCAAGCAATTAACCTCTGAAACAGGATGGCCAGATGACGGATTGTTGACTTTATTTCAACGAGGTCTCTCGGAGGAACTTAAGGATGAGGTTTCTAAGGTTCCACGGCCGGCTAATTTGGCAGAAATAATCACCCTCACTATGCAAATTGACTACCGGCTTCAAGAAAGAGCTCATGAGAAAAAGAAATATAAAAAAGGTAGTCGTTCGCAAGTCGACCCACTTCCAAATGTGAGTAAACCCACTGCAGTCAAAGAACCCATGCAGATTGGCTCAGTCAAATGACCCATATCTACTGCCAAAAGAGAACGAAGGAAGTCCTTAGGACTGTGTATGTACTGTGGCTCTTCCTCCCACATTTTACGCGATTGCCCAATAGTTCCTCCTCGCCGAGCAAGAGTTCCAGTATCGGGAAACGCAAAGTCCCTGCCGTAGAGTGAATGTGTCTCTCTAGGTCCTAAGCAGTCCCTATTTATGCATTTCCCAAAGGGATGGGTAGGCCAAATTATACTAAGCACACCCTCTAAGAATCCAATTTGTTAAGGGATTTCCCCTCTCATGATTTGAAAAGGAAATCTAGTGTCATAGTGATGTTGCAATTTATTTCCCCCCACGGAGTGCCTCCCCCTGGTTTCTGTACAGTAAACCTATTTTCCACATAAATCATATTTACAATATCACCAACTTGCTAATACAGCTTCACATTACAGATTTACTAGGGCACGTATCCGTCCAAGTCCCAACTCAGTGAGAGCTTTAGTTCCAATTTTGCAGTTTTTTGCGCTTTTGGTTGGGTACCCAGTGTCAGATTTATCCCCAATTTTACACATATGTGCGCATCACATCTGGGTATAATCCTATGAAGTTTCATACTTCTGGCATAAACAATTGCTACAAACCCACAATTTCTGCAGTTTTGTCCCTGAACATAGCACCGAGTTCTGAATACTTTTAAAAAGTGACCAGAATTTTGTTATTAACAATACTGTAATTTTACAATTTCGCACAGTTCTGTTAGTCCTTTTCAAAATATACTTTTCCGTGCTTTCAGAACAAACAAAACTGTCTGTCCCCGCCCCCAATGTTTCGGGTGGCTGAAGAGCAATCCCTGCCTCCTTCCTCTGGCAGAGGCTACTGTTGACACTTGAATCTGCATACTCTTTCAATCCAGGAAGCCCTTTGTCTCATTCCCAGGAGCAGCAGCCAGTGCCCCTCACCTCTTAATCAACACCTGAATGCGAGCTCCTGCCCTGTTGGTGGGAAGCAGAAGAGTGGTGTGTTTCCCAGTGGAGGAAGCTTCTTTGAAGTTTTGCTGAATCAGGTTACTTTAAATGATTACATTGTTGAAATTAAAGTTACAATTTTTTAAATAGGCAAACTAATCTCTAATTCCAGTCTTTTTTAAACACAGATTAAATAGTTGCAACCTATATTGCTTTTGATAGCAAGTCACTTAATTTCAACCATGTGATTCTAACTGCACAAGTTAAGCACGAATGTACTTAACTGACAGCTTTCCTACAGGCGGCCGACTGTACTGCGCCGATATTTTACAGATTTTCACAGACAAGTACACTTTTTAATGTGGATATTCTTATGATGGATTCTGCTTCTCCTGACATTGTGTGCTTCTGTTAATTCTTTAAATGAAGTGATGGGGTAACACCTAACAAGGATGTTGGCCATTTTCTGATGTTTCTGAACCATTATTTTGCAATTTCAGCAGCCAAGGAAAAAAGGATTTCAGAGCACCTTTGGGTTTCTTTGCAATAAAGCACTGCCTTTCATGAAGTTTCCATTTGCACTCTGTGGGCAGCCCAATGACAAGTTTCAGCAGTGTCGTCTCCTGTTCCACCACTGACACAGGCAATGTGGATTGGCAGCCAACTTTCTGGTTTCACAGTACAAAGTTTCATAGGTTTAGCGCGCATAGTGCTTTTTGCGGCTATTTTGTTGGTTCTGGTGCCACCAGCACACAGTGATGTCACAGGGCAGAGACTAGTGGGTTAGAACATTCCACAGTGCTCGTCAGGATGCCAAGACAAAGTCCTCAGTCAGGAATTCTGTTCTAGCGTGGTTCTTTCTCCATCTCTAAACAAAAAGGGAAACAACAACCAAGACAGGCTTTTGGGTAATTGCCCAATGAAAGGGATGGCTGCTGGCTTCTGACCCGAGCCCTTTCATCTCTTTATCATAGGCCCTTGCCTATGTCGAGCTCATTTGTATAGTGCTGGAGTAATCCGCCAGGCCTCTTTGTTTCTCCTTTAAATGTATTTGTGTCTCAGTCCTTCTCCCTTTGGGGAGACTTTTCGTGTTTCTCTTCCCTCAGTCTGGGATTCTGTCAGTCTTTTCCTACCCACTCTGGCGCTTCGCTCTCTCATATCCCCCCACTCTGTGGAGCATTTCTCCCATCTGATTCTCTCCCCATGCTGTGGCTTCTCAATCCTTTACCCACACCGCAACTGGTCTTTGCCCCTCTCCCCATTATGGGGTTTAACTCTCCCGTACCACTCGGGGAATTTCCTTCCCCTGCCTCTTGGAAACGTATTTCTCCTTCTAGTCTTGCCACCCGCCTGCTGTTCCTTTGGAGCCAGTGCATACCCGATTGCGACTAGTGATGCTACCTGGAAGAGGTGTGTAGTTCGCCCGGCCATCTCGCAGTGGAGCCGCTTATGCGACTCATCAAGGGGACCGTCGGCCAGCGGCTTCTCTTTTTTTCTCCCGCTTGCTTGGTGCAGGCTCTTGTAGGCTGCTCCTCCTGGGAGGTCTTCCCGGCCCTCTGAGGTACTACGTTCTCGCTCGGGATGGATACTCTTTCCCCGATTAATCCCTCTTGCGAGGAGCGTGTGCTCTACCCTGCTCGGCTGTTTTCCATGAGGAGGATTGAATAAAGATTGGGTCAGCAGTCAAGCCAGCAATTATTAAAGAGCGTTTATGGTTCTCATGCACCGGAACTCCTACATAAACGTGTTAGTGTCTGTGGGAGAGGAATGATGACTACCTTCCTGGGGATTTCCTGTCCCCTAAGGGGGAGTCAACTCTTGAGGTATCCCGCTTTTCCTGTTCCCCATGGGGTGTTAATCATAGCGAGCTAACTTTCACTCAGGAGCTGCAAGTCCCACCATAGCATCTCAGGGGCAAGGGGAGACCTTTTTTCAGGCTCCCAAATCCAGGGTAGGCTGGCACACACCTTTAGGGGTCCTTCTGCATGGCGAGGTCCTGGGCGGCAATGTGGCTGGTGAGGTCCTGTGCGGCAATGTGGCTGGCAGAGATGCAGGCCATTTTCCAGCAGCAAATCACTCTCAAGGTGCTCTGGGGATGGTTGAAGGACAGAGCTTGCCTTCACCTCGCAGCTGGAGGACTTTGGAAAGGACTGCTTTCCCGACCGGTTCCAACGAAATCTTCTTGAAGGTTTCAAGTCCGGAGAGGATTCCAAGAGTCATAGGCTGTAAAAAGGTAAGGACTCGATAAATTAACCTCCTTAACATAGATTAACAGGAGAATTGAGAATTATTTCAAACCAACTACTACAGTCAAATATACTAATTCTCTGATGGAGTTTCGTCTTTCAAAAATGTGCAAATTTTATTTAATTAGTGAGCATTTGTAATGTTGCATTCGGTTACCCAAAAAAGTATATCATCAACTATTATGGGTCCAACTTCTATTTTTAAGATCTTTCCGAGCTGGTGGATATTGCAACAGCCTTTCCCGTGGAGATCTATGGCTTTGTAGTGGACCTATTAGGCCCGATATGGACAACAGGAGTTTAAATATTTTCTTTTAAAACTACAAAAGTGAGCACAATGTTTTAACATGCCATTTGGACCAAAGGCCAGCATTATCGTGCAGATATGTAATGACTCTGCAGTAGATGCCAACCAAACAAGAGTGCTTTGATATTTTTGAGTTTGATATGGCAAGAGACTTTTCTAAAGTTCGGATGGCCGATAGTGGTCTCAATGTGAAAGAAAGGTTTACGTTGCGTGTGCCATATTGGTAACTGGGGCAGACGCGATGTTGCAATCTAGTATGTATCTTGTATAGTTAATGAGAATGGGGTGAGTGTTAGTTTGTGTATAGGTTGATACATTTTAGGTTTGCATACACGTAGCAGCATAAGAATCATGCGGATACGGTGTGAATCCCAATGTAGTTGTGTGATGTGCACATAACGCCTAAAGATGGGAAGTGAGGAGCTTTATATGCACACACAAGAGGAGAAATCCGTGGATGGGGAAGCCAATATGAGGGGATGCAGTATTTCTCAACACACAGGTACATGTATATATACATATGTTTTTTTTATTTTGTTTTAAGGGTGATGGGTTTGGGAACAGGAGGGGGCGCATGGTGAATGGTGAATACATGGGAATGTTGTATAAAGCAGGTCAACCATAGCTGGTATTTGTGTAGTCTGCAGAAACCTGGGTTGGTGAGATGAACTTTGTGTGACCTGGAAAGTTGGTTGATCACGGTCAAATGAAGGTGTAAGGCAGCTAACTGCATTTGACCAGCTGTGATCGTATCAAAAGTTAATTCGAAGTCAGGACAACATTAAGTGCTAGTTGGGTCATATTGGTGCGGTTGTGGATATGGGCTATTATCTTCCTGAGAACATGGGAACTTATTCAGTGACCAGGGAAGTCCGGCCACATGGCAGGGTCAACTTGCGGCCAGTTAATAAACCAGCTGCAAGTGGTGCTTAAGAGCAAAGGTGGCAAATGGTTTATGGTTTTCAATTAGGTTCTCAGGGAGATGATCAGGATGTGTCGAGAGGCCATGTGGGCTGTAAAATACCAGGGACACTAGAAAGTCTGGGTAGGTAAGATATGTATTGCCGGTTCAAAGGAAACTGGTTTATTGCTCTCCCTCCTCATATTGATGGAAGTGTTCTTGTAAAAGCCATGTGGATCACACTCTGAATTAGTGGTCCCCGACCAGATGGAACTTGTAATAAATTAGGATTGTTGTAGGCCAATAAGTAATTATGTGCTGATGTCATGATGAACTATGGAAAGAGCCCAAAAAAGGTGTTGTACTTGTAAATATGAGCGAATGTAAATGTATGTTGAAGGGGATAGTGTTTAGGTGAATGTGTCCAATAAGTGTGTGGGAACATGGGGGGGGGGGGGGGGAGAATTAGATTTCCTTGTATAGGGTTAGCCAATCATATTTGGTGGGATGACTTTGTAACGAAACATGTGGTAGTGTGTTAAATGTTGCAATAACGTATGCAAGGTGCAACTTGTGTGGTTTGAGGAGAATCATGCGTTAGTTCAGTCTCTAAGGAACCATCTAGCCCCTCCCAGCAGCCGTTTGTATACAGTAAACATGCTTTACTGACAGACGTGCCCTCACTTCTTGAGAGGTGGTCTTATTTTGAGTAGAGCGGAGGTCAGCCTTGACATTTGGTGACCATGACGTGATCTCCAGGCTTTGAGACACTCGAGAGTATCCTGTCTGCACAAATCAGCTGCACTGTTTCTCTGCAGAGACCAGTTTTTTTGTGCACTTTAAAAAGGAGAGGTGACAGGTGTCATTGGCCAAAGGGCTGTCTGCTCCCTAAAGTGTGGTGCTGTGGCCCAGCTGTGCAGGGCGATTTGAAGAAGCACCACTTTGGAGTAAGTCTACTTGACACGAGTGCACTTGCGTGAAACTCAAGAAGGCGATCAGAGAAAAAAGGGTTTTCTGATTTGCATTTTTCTGGTAGGGAATAGGGCGTGCATGTGTGGTCAGATAAGTTGGAAGGTGTGATCGTTTTTGGAGGAGTGGATGAATTGTTATGCGTCTACCACATTTACTATTTTCTTTTCTTGGTTAGTTGAAGTAGTGAAGGGTATCTTTCCATAGACAAAAATCATAGTCCAAAATGTTGCAGAACCGATGAAGTAAAGAAGATTTTGGCCATGGTACTGTGTTGTTGATAATATGCTGTCTTTTGTTTAAGAGTGGAGAGTATATTTAAAAGCGGATAGTTCGGGAGGTGGTGAGAGTCAATAAGACATGGTTTTAAGAAATTGGGCAGGAAAAAAGTGGCTTTTTCATTTGAAATTTTGTGCCGGGGTTTCAGCTTTTGTATCTAGACTGTCGATTTCCAGAACAAGATTATTAGAGTGACATTTTTGGGGGGGGGGGGGGGGAGTAAGGAAACTATGCTTGATCATTTGTGTCAGGTGCTTCCAAGGTATAAGGTAAACATTTTGAAGTACCACCAGGAATGTCTGTTCGTGAAACCAAGGGTAAAAAGTTAAATTCTTGGCCTGAAGAGGGGACATTTGATATGGGAATGTTGGAGCATATATACCTTTTTAGTTACTAGGCAAAAGGGATGAAACCTTTTTAGAACTACGGAGGATGTATGAGAAGGGTCGAAAGGCCCACAGCAGTAACATGGAGGAAAAAGGTCAGAAAGGAGGGTGCAGAAATTCCTTCCGCCCGGCCACTGTGTGGGTGCTATTGTTTGTCGCCTGCAGAGGGGTACACTAAAGGCAAGTTTGAGCCCTCATCATGCCCATCGGCGACTCCAGTGGTTGTGAGGCAGAGACAGGTAATGCCTCCTCCAGCTAGGGTCTCTGAATGCTGGGATACTGAAGAAGCTGGAAGGATGGTTAGGACAACAGAGCGATTAAGAACGGGGGGCAAAGAAGAATAACTCATCCAACCGCTCGGTTAGCGGAGAGACTAAGGATGAAGGAGAGAGGGAGAGAGGAACACTGTTAACAGGAAGGTTAGTTGAAGGATTGAGAATGGGTGAAAGAGAATTGTGCCCCCTATCATGAGGCTAGAGGACAAGTTGCGAATGGTATTGGAAAATCAAACAGAGGAATTTGGAATAAGCATTGAGACTAACAGAGGAGCAGGTAGCGCCTTTGCGGTAGCAGAGAAGCAAAGAGCAGGAAAAGGGAATAGGCAGGTAGTAGAAGATGTAGGAGGAGAGAGGTGGAGGTATGGACAGGTCCTCATGAGGGTTGATAAATCAGTTATCAAAGATGTCCAAGTGTAACTTGAAGAAGATAGTGTTGCCGGTACACCATGGTAGCATTGATTACAATTCTGCGCCTATGGAAAGGCCAAAAATTGTGATAGCATGGGAAGAGAACAAGGAGAAGGAATGGGAAACTGATACCCAGCAGGGAGAACAGGGTGTGGTAGGCCCACCTTCTGTTCCAGGAGCAGTGGCTGCTACAGAAAACACACCACTGGGTCTTAGAACATGCTGTGGTGCTTCTAGTAAGAAGAAAGGAGAAAATGGGGAAAGCCCCAGTAAAAATGGAGAGGGACCCAATTTTCATTGCTCCAGAAGGAACAAGGGAAATAGTATTATGTCCTATGGTCACACATGCACCGGAATAATTTGATGAAATCACTCTCCTTGCTCACTGCAGTGGTGGGGAAGGGGATTTATGCATTGGAAAAACAGACTGCCAGTGTTATGTTGGCCATAGGGAACATGAAAGGTTTCATTACGGCTTTAATGGGGGAATGATCAGAAGAACTTTGGCGGCAAGCAGGGTATCCGGGAGTCCAGTTAGTGAACCATCATGGGTATTTGTATCTATTTAATAAATACAGGGCAGAGGTATGGGGAGCTCGTGGGTTATGTACCATGATAAGCAAGAAACAAAATATGTGATTCTTGCTAAAATGATGAAGCTAGATGATGATCCTGCCGCAAATATTCAGTTGATTCAGGAAACGTGGCGAGCAGAAACAGGAGTAGCATGGGATGGACGTGTAGCTATTTTCTACCACATGTTAAAAAGGGGACTTCCCAAAGAAGTTCAAAATTATTTGGACAATGTGGTGGGAATGGAGACCAAGGGTTGGCCGGAAATTCAGGCGCACATTGCTTTTCAGTACAGAACAGGCACAAACAGGCAGAAGCAGAGCTTGTTCAGTAATAATCTACTCAAAATCATTCTAGAGAAGAGAAGCAATTACTAGCTCCATGGAGGGACAAGCAGGGATAATTGGAACTGGGACATATTGAATCAAGTATGGCACAGGGTTGGATGGACGGGTATGCTTCCAAACAACAGCAAATGGGAGGATTTCCAGGGGTATGGGGTAGGTCATTTGGCGGATTCGGTGGGATGAGGCCCCAGTTCAGCGGGCCAATGGACAGTAACTATGAAGGTCTATATGGGGTCCTGTGTTGGTCATGCAGGAGGATAGGACATGTGTTGAGAGATTGTCAGAGTAGGCCACAGTATTTTAGCACAAGTAGACCAATAAGCAGGCTCCCATATAATACTTCCCAGCAAATGAAACACAGACCATGCCATATGCCTCAGGTTCTGTGCAATCAGAGCAGGTACAGATTGCACAGAACCCAGCATCTGAGGCTGCACATACCTATTTCCTTCAGCCAACCGTGCCAGCGCAAGCACCGGTACAGATATGGGAAAAGACTCCTTTACCCCAAAACACAGTTACTCATTATACTGGAGCAAATGATTTAGGAGGGAATCCTTTCCCACTTCCAGATACCAACAGGTATCTGGATTAGGACAGCCCACAGAGACCTCTAATGTGTCAAGTCCTGTCTGTTACTGATAAGATATGATATGGCATTTGTAACGCGCCTATACACAAGTGTTTCAAGGCGCAAAACACTGCCAATCAGGAAGAGGAACCCCAGGTAGGTTTAACGATAGGTGATCAAAACTTTTCATTTATGATTGATACCAGGGCTGCAAAATCTTGCATCAATGAAGGCAAGTTACCTTTATAAGGCAAAACGGCAGACACACCGAGATTTGTTAGGGCTATTCTGTCAGTTCCTTACACTAGGTAGGTACACAAAATGTATCTTCTCCTTTGTTGTATTGCACAAATACTGCGGTGAATTTCTTGGACAGAGACCGCCTAAGTAAACTGAACATGATTGCATTCACAGAGAAGGTATAGTATGCTCGACTCTATCCGGTAAGAACAGTGCTTTTGTGTGCATGTTATAATGACAGCGCTATAAGGGGAGTGCCTGTGCATTCAGCTTTGCTCTTTTATGGAGCGAGTTCCCCAAGTGCAGAAACCAGACACGGTGGATAATAATTTATTTTTATTTCCAGCCTGTTGTTTCACAGGTTATAGCGGCAGATTCTATTGTTACAATTCTCTTGAAAGCAGCGGTCATTAAAAAGGAAAGGGTGGTTCCCTCAGGCACTGATGAGGAAGCAAAGAGTGGAGCATCGATCTGACCGTGTCACTAAGGGAGGTGCCCAATGACAATTGTTCAAAGACACAGGCGAGATGATTTTGAGATGTGTGCTTTGCCAGATAACGATAGAGCATAGGGAGATACCACAGGCTATGTTTATCGTAAGAACTAGAGCGCCAGATCAGGGTTTGAAATTGATATTTGATGAGCAGGAGTTAAAATCAGCTCCTGGGTGTCGGCATCGCACAGAAGGCAGGAGCTACCGCAGGGGAACCAGGAGCTACCAGAGATGCTCCTTTAACTTTTTGCCATTTTGTAGGAGCCATTGTGTTTAAATGTGCATTAGATGTGTGCCAATACTTTTTATTAACATCCTTAGTCTCTTGAGGATAGCTCAAAGGCAACCTGCTTGCCTTGGAAGCAAGACGACACAGACCAACACAAGTTCGATCCCCGGGTCCGCGCTTAGAAAGCTCTGGGTATTAAGCGCGTTATAAATAACATATCATATATCAAACACACACTTAATGTCACATTTACATGTTTGGAATGCACCAGTTGTCCCTAGGAGCCAAAATTACGGCCGGTAGCGGTTGGTTTCAAGCTAACCAGGCTCTACTATGATGGAAGCAGGAGCTAAATAGCTTCCAGCTCCCCTCAATTTCGAACCCTGCCATATTAAAAGGAATATTTGGAGAAGGTGCCGACTCATTTGTGGACCAGCAATTCTCATGATGTGGCGTTATTAAAATGGTATTGGAGCAGTAGATTGCCACGTCTGAGACAGTACCCCATGTGTAGAGAGGCTGACGAAGGGAATTATGAGGCCATTATGGCGTTGTGGAAGCAAGGCATACTAAAGCATTCTGTGCCCAGAGGCAGAGTTTCTGGTGGTAGCAAATCCTGCTACCATTCTCTGGCAGGAAGAAAAGAAATGCCCAAGAGAGCCACTGCAGTTCAGAGTTCTCTCAAACAGTTACTGTGAAACGGATGCAGCGGTTCCTGGGACTCTAGATCGTGGATCTTTGACTACTCTAGTTACACAATGCCAGTATTGCAAGGACTTGAGAGCAAAGAAGATGAAAGGTCCGATTAAATGGTCAGAAAAAAATGGTGACTTGGGAGTTTGAGGCTGCGATCAGCAATGCTCCGTTCTTGGCAACCCCGGATTACAAGAAACCATTCTATTTATTCTCGTATTGATATGGGCAGATGACAGCGGTCTTGACCCAGAAAACATTGTTGGGCCATAAACGCTTGGCTTTTTACAGTGGAATCCTAGACCCAGTTATGCAGGGCCGGTTTCCATGTGAGCAAGCTCTAGAGGCAGTGGCTTTTAAAAAGTTTGACCATTAGTTGCCTGGTGACACGGTATGTGGAGCATGCAGTTTTTACGATTTTGGAAAAGTCCAAATTGCAACACAAAAAGCCTCCAGGAATTAAGTTATTTTATCAAATCCATACCGCCAGTAAAGTGTCACCTAGTCAATCCCACGACATTTGTAGTTGAACATGTGAAACCCGATGATACTGTCCAAGACTGTGCAAGTTATGAAGGAGAAGAGGACAAATGTTAAGTTGGATGCCTTGGAGAGAGGGGAGGTACTCTAATTGTCGGGGAACCGTCAACCAAATCAGGACACTGGTGAAGGACATAGCCGGGTGCAGAAGTTGTAGGCCTTGTGGATGGGGAATACCAGGTCAGGATGAAGAAGCGGTTGCCTTCACATTTTTCCGCTCAAACAGCAGAATTAGTAGCGCTCATTGAGGAGCAAGCGGGAAGAGGTCACTATTCACTCTAACTCTGCGTATGCTCTAACTCTGCGTGTGTAACCTCTATGGTATATTCAGGCTCATCAGGATGGCATAGGAAAAGGATTAAGAGGAGATCTGACGGAACCCCTGTCCAGCATACTGCGCTGTTATACAGACTAATCGAAAAGTTAACATGGTCAACAGAGGTGGGAATAGTTAAATGTACACCAAACACTAACCCAATAGTGCTTGGAAACGATGCTGCCGACAGAGCTCCAAAGGAATCCCTGTATTTGTCATTTACAGATTCCGAAAGAACGTAAACCCTGTTCCAGCATGTACAGTTGCTAGCTCTGTATACTGCGGTCCCATCTGTGAATGGACCTCCAATCACCTCAACCCAAAGTAGGCCCACCTTTTAAGAGAGTGCACCTTTGTCCGTAAAGCAAGTTTATTGTACAAACGCCGGGAGAGAAAGAGGATGCAGTGGAGTCAATCCAACCTGAGTCGCCTCGAACCACACAAGTTCACACATTTCATACATTTTGCAACAGTTACTCCCACATATTTTATTACAAATCATCCCCCCACACGATTTTTTGCAAAACCTAAACAAAGAATGTAATCTCCTTTAATTCCCACGCTTATCCCCTTTCAAAATATCTTTGCATCAGCTCACATTTACAGCACACCCCTTTTTTGTGATTTTTCCGTGGTAGGTCATGACGTCATCCAATAGATACACAATTCAATAGAAGTTCCAACTAATCAGGGACCTCTGACCACAAATGTGATGCACATGGTCTTTGCAAGAACACTTCAACAATATGGAGCTGGGGGACAAACCAGTTCTCTTTGAACTGGCGATAAATATCTTATCCACCCAGACTTAGTCATATAGATTAGTATGAAATAAGGACACCACTATCAATTCAGCACGCATGGCCTCTGGGAAGATCCTGAACCAGATTGAAACCCATAAACCATTTGTCAACTCTGCCCTTAAGCATCAGTTGCACCGGGTCTATTACACGGTCCCAAAAAGATGACATCTCCTCTTCACAACAGTGCCAAGTCGTAAAAACCCGAGCATGGACGTAGCTGGCAATCTGATATTATTGCAGCGGCCCGCTGCCTTTCCTCAACCTTGTTCAACCAGTCTTCGTTCATCTCCCCAGCCCAGGTTTCTGGGCCTAGCTGTGAGAGGCCTTGTGGAATACAGATTTGTACCCCAAACACCCCCATGTATGTAGGTCTGTTCATGTATGTTCAAGACTACCGTGTCCTTTTACAGTGGTTTCTCCAATACACATCTATCCTGTGTGCGCACATAAAGCTCATCGCTGTCCAACTTTAGGCGCTACGTGGCTGTTAGGCAGAATCCTGTGCAGTGCCCTTGAGGTTAGCGGCAAAATTACTGCACCCTACTGATGAAATTGGGCTTTAGATTCCTTTAAAGGGAAGACGTTTGACTCCCTTGGAATGCTATTAAGCAAAATAGAATTTTGACTCAGGAAGTTGTGGATATGACTCCAGACCTCAGAAATTAATAACTCCCTGAACTGAGTGCTATAAAGAAACCGGAATTACAGAGAGAAGTCAAAAAGAAGCACAAGACAATTTTCCGCCCCTGAAGAATGTCCAGTTATTAACAACATTCAGGACAGAAACTTATATAAGTCGGGCTTAGCTGTTACGCACAGTAGCAAATAAGAACAGTTGAATCAGCTACTGTGGAGAATGTTCAAGTAGTTGTTTAACTTGAATATGTGTGGTGTTACCACCACTTTTATAACATTGTGTATTTTTTATGTGATTTAATGCATTTTTTATGTAAATGTTTTTTGATACTGGTGCTGTTTAGCAAATGAATTAAATATGATATTTTAAATATTGAATACATGTCATTTATGATATTTAACATAGCCTTTATTTGGTGAGTGGGCTATGTTAACAGGTTTCAGATTGTTGTGGATAACGTATTGTGTTTATGTACATGTCTCTTCTTTCTTGATTAAATAGATATTATATCCCCACTGTGTAGGAGGGATTATCACCAGAGTGTGGGGCAACCCGCGTATGAATTTAGGTACAGTGCCCTTAGGGACCACTACACACAATTAAGAATACAGGTAGCAGTGGCGGAGCAGCCAGGCTTGTCTCAAGAGTATATGAGCAGTAGCAGAGATTACACAAAGGGACCACAATTACTGTGACTCAAGCAAACAGTGACTCAAGGTTTCAGGTAGAAAAATATAAGTACATTTATTTTTTAAACCATTTGTTATAATCACAATACTCTATTAAACTTAAATAAAAACCACACGTTAAAATACACTACAACTAACCAATTCACTTTGTACAGTAAGTCTCACGGTAAGTACCCTGTGTTTGAATGAACCGGCGTTATGGACAAAACACGTTACCGCAAATACGATTGCGATCACTTTTTGACAGTTCGGTCTACTAAATAAACGCGTATCCGTGACATGAAATGCTACCGGGGCAAAACACACTTAGCACCTGAGATACCCAGAGGGAGTTGGAGGCAAAAATCACAGGCAATATTTTGGTTAGGCAGGCAGAATCAAGAAACACTCAGACAGGAGTTCAAAAGTCAAAGGGCCGGAGCCAGGGTCGAAAGACACCGGGGCCTGTTGCCGAAGATCACACAGACAGTTCACAATTCAACAACAGCCAAAAAGTACTTCGATATTGTCAATGTTCGGAAGCAAAAGTTATAAGAAGGAGGGAAGACAATGGCAAGCCTTGGAAATGAAGAAAAGGGGTTCACCCAGTTTCCTCAAGTAGAACACAGTACCTTGTTCCAATGGTGCAGCTCGTGCCCTGGCAGTTGTTCCTGTTGGTTTCCCGCAGACCCACGATTCCTGGAGCTTCGTTGTGAAGGACGACGTCTGAAGGGGGTCTGCACCACACAGGGATGAAGCCGGCAGCAGCAACGAAGAATAAAAAAGTGTGCTCCTTAAAAAACAGGAGAGGCTCTTCAGATGGCTATCCGGGGCCACTACAGCAGCGTGCAGCGATTTCAACCAAGGAAGAGGTTCCTCTGGCTGTAGACGATGAGCTGGTTGACCCCACCAAGCTCAAGGGAAAAAGACTCCGGACTGGATCTTCTCTAAGTCGTTGAAGGGAAGATAGCTCTGGACTGCAGCAGGGCTTCACGGGACGGGGTAGTTGCAGCAGCCGTCGTCGTCGTTCTCTCTGCTTCTCTTCGGTGCCTTGTAGTTCCAGTGGCGACTCTCTGACTTCAAGCCCAAGAGACCTGCCTTTTATGTGAAAACCTCCCATTCACACAGCCTGGCTGTCAATCACCCAGCAGGGGGGTTGTCCAGCCCGGACAACTACCCTGGCCAATCATGATAAAGTGCGACTGGGTTTCCTAGTATACCCTGTGCAGGGGGCGACTACACCCCTCCCTCACATTCAGCCCACCTAGACACCCAGGTGCCTTGAGGAGGGCTTCTGAGCAGAAGCCTGCCAAAAGTCAGTGAACAAAGAAGGCGAACCTAGTTTGCCGCGCAAAGTAAAACACAAGAGGACTTTAACAAAAAGAAATGGCGAATAAACCAAAAGAAAGACGATTTGGTCAATCAGGTTTATGTTCGAGGCTAATATAATAGCCAAGAACAGTACCATGTTTATCTAATATAATCGCAGTAGAAAAGTTAGGGTAGATACCACTGCCACCAGCCAAGTCTAAATGTTAAAAAAAGAGCGAAACAATGCTCTACGAGGTACAGATACAAAGGGATACGAATTAACCCTTTCCAGTACTCCATGGAAGATGGGGTGTACTGGATCTGTGGTAGATTGACCAAGTAAAGTTAATGGTAACTTTACCCCTTTTCTGGGGGACGGTAGTCGCCTCAGAAATGGAGTCGAGGGAAGTCTCAGAGACAACCCTGTGCCACGGCACAGAAGGTGCTCTGTGACACACAAAAAGAAGGGGGCTACTGAAGTGGTGCACTCCAGAGTCCACATCCACAAAAACAGGTAGAAACACATAGGTAGAGGTAGGTAGGTAGGTAGGTAGAGTGGGGAAAAAGCTCTCACTCTTACCAGGTTAAAAAAAAACTCCAGAAGTCCAGCAAAGCTGCTGGGGCACTCACTAGGTGAGAGAAATTAGCCATAAATGAGAATTCTCCCTAACAGTGGCACACCACGCACCCTCACTGTTTATATGCATCGGCAGATTTGACATCTTGCTGCATGCGTGCAAATCTAAAATGTATCAACTTAAACACAAAGTAACACTAAAACTAACACTCATCCCTTCCTTATTAACTAAACTAGATACAGTACAAATTGCAACATCATGTCAACATCGCTGTCACCCCAGTCACCAAATTGGCGCGTGCAACTCAAACCCCTCTTTCTCATTGGGACCTATATTGACCACCCCAACACCATTTACTTCAAATTGTGGAGATACAAAGATCTCTGGGCAAAGAGGGGAAACACTATGAAAACAATAAGAGGAACTTTGCCTCGACCTTCTGTGCCCTTACAGCAGCTCCACATAGACTTTGTGGACATGATACAGAGGTGTAGTAATCTTATTGCTGTGGTTTGCCCATTTTCCCTGATGGTTCGAGGCTGGTCCCTGTGTACACCCTGATGCTAAGTCTGCAGCAAATTTGATGCGCAACGTGTTTCCACCGTAGCTAATTTGTGAGGTTCTGAAGTCTGATAATGGTACCCACTTCTTTAATGCCTTGTTTTCAGAGATCACTTCGCTCTTGGGGGGGACAAGCACAGGTTGTGTTCACTGTGCCACCCTCATGCTAACAGGATTGTGGACTGTTCTAAAAGTTTGATTGTCCAAGCTTTGTAATTATCTGAAAAAAAGAATTGGATGTACTACCTTCCTTTGGCCTTAAGGAATCAGCCACAGAAGGCGTCCCATCACAATTCACATGAGATAGTCACAGGGCGGAGACTGCACACACCACTTCGCCTGCACGCACAGTATCAGATGCCCACAAGTCAGCAGAAATCCTTGGTGAGGAGTTTATGGAATATCTTTGCGGTTTTACCAAAAGTGTCACACATCTTCACAGGTTGTGTTTCTTCATCAGCAATCTACGGAAGGAAACGTTCAAGGGGGCAAAGATCTACATCGGCCACAGCTTGTACCGGGGGACCTGGTTTTTGTTTGCTCCTTTGTCTGATGTTAGCCCGAAAGGCATTTCAATGGGCCTTATTGTGCGATATTCATGACCGACTTCTGCGAGGTGGATCCACATCAGTAATATGCAGAGGGATACCAGCGCCTCTCCGCCAGCACAGGTCTAAAAGTATGCCCTAGGTTTTGTAGTTCATTCTAGGAGAGAAGGTTGGACGAATAAAGACAGGGACTTTGTAAATATTAAATTTGCATCCAGAATGAGTGTTGGGAAGTTTGATTTCCTCTTTTTTTGGTAAAGTTCTAAATCGGATTGTCAGTCCCTGTGACACACACGAGTGCCCGCAGGGGCCGACAGGCCCGGTGAGACAAAGTAGTCGTGGGAGGGCCAGGAGAGAAAGACAAAGAGCTTGGGGGGTGGAGGCGACAGGGAAACCCACCCGAATTAAAAGAAAAACTGTGGGCATATGCTTTTTGAGGGCTGCACAAAATCGACGAATCAGTCTTTTACGTACAGCCTTTAAAAAGCAGACATTTCACATAGAAGCCTTTTTTCCTTTTCCGGACATCCTTTTTAGGTGCAGCAAACAACGTAAATGTGAGTAGTTTTTATTTGTCTAGTGATGTAGGGTTTGATGAGGTTATCTAGATCACAAAAAATTTAAAGTAGATTCAGATCAAATAGCAGATGCGCTTGGCTTTGCAGCTGATAATATCTGGTACAGGCGTATGAGCAGGTTGGGGAGAGAGAGATCTGCAGAGTTACATCTGCTCTTTTATTCCCCATGCTTCTTGTGTCCCTAGAGTGTTCATTCCTTATGAAGTAGAGTCAAAGGTAGCACTGTGTGTTGCATCTAGCCTTGTGCAGGGTTCGATGGCAGTTCCAAGGGAAATCCGTTACAGCTTCCGTCATACCCATTGATAAGGAGTGTTCAGAAAAAGATCGTAAAGAGCCCACGAATATACGCTGTACGCAGAGAGTGCACTTAAATTTGGAAGGGTCTATGGTTACAAACAATTGATGGCAGCATGGGGCGAAGATTTGCAGAGCTGAAGAAATGAGGGGATTTTCGAAAGAAGAAGTGGCACAGATTAATGGACAATTGTGGAAAAGTCTGGAATCACTATTTGAACGTAGCTCAAGGAGCCATAGAGTCTTGTTAAGATCCAGTTACTTGTACGTTTTTCTCTGCACTTGTAGGGCAACAGCATGGTCCACGTTAGCACAAATGGCAACTGCAGTCGTACACTTTGCATTGCTGATTTAGCTGGAGGAACATCTGCATTACTTGATGTGTCCTGGTCTTGTGGGCAGTTCTCTTGCTGGCAATTACCTACAGGCTGCTGAGGGGTGTGCAGTCTCACTGCACTGTACATGCATGTTCTCATTGTGCCTGAAAAACATTTGATACTTGCCAGCCCGATGCCTAAAGCCACATCTGTGCCAATGTTGTCCCCTCTGCCCCTTGGATCTCTTGTTTCATCAAATATGAGCAATCTATTGACACTGTCCGGACGCGAGAAAGTGGCACCCTTGATTCGGACTAAGAAGTCAAACTACATCTACAACATTTACATAAGCCCTGATGAACATGCCTCAACAATATAGACTGTTTAGAAGAACTGAAAGTCTTTTCTTCTCTTTTGAATGCCAGTGTTCAAGCTATCGCTAATGCGAAGTGGCTCCAGGGTACTTGCTGTGACCTTTTATTGTTTGTTAACTCCAGAATCAGCTTTCAGTGCTATGAAAAGGAAGAACTGCTGGCCTTAAGGCTCATGACTCTGCAAAAACAGGTACACACTTGACCTCGCGACAGCCATGGAGGGGGTGTTTGACAGAAAATAAGGAGCACATGTTACACCTTTGTGCCACCTCGGAGAATGGGACTAACACAGACAATTGCTGCATTGCATAAACATAGGATGGTCACAGAGAAAGAGGCAGGAATTACGAATGACTCTTAGTTGGACTCTTTTCTTTGGCACCTTCCTGGGAGGAGCATAGCTGAAGATCCTTATGCGGATTTATGGTTTTCTGCTCATTATTATTTGTACCAGTCAGATGCTCTTAACATGCTGTTCTGCTAAGATACTGAAAGCAGCTGCCAGGAGGACTCTGCAACTGTCCAAGACTAGGGCCCTGCCATTTCACATCAAATAGGTACTCAGACTGAATTGGAAATTAATCCAGGGTTGGTTGGGACCTCAGGTAATGTCTTATGTCCTCCACCAGATCGGGATGATTGTGCGGAGCAGTGAAATGGTGGGCGTACGGATTGGTTTTGTTCAACTGAGAAGTATGCCCATAATGGGACTAGCATGAGAGAGGTTTGTAGGGTTTTTATTCCCAGAGGAGATGTTGTAAAAACAAAGGAAGGGGTTTATTAGTTGACAAATTAACTACACGTGGGAATGTTGTAATGGCTGATGGTTGTCTCAATGTGAAAGAAAACATTCATATTATGAGTGCCACATTGGTGACTGAGGTAGATGCGATGTTAGGGCAATGTTGCAGTTAATGAGAATGGGATGAGTGTTACCATTAGTGTTATTTTGTTTATAGGTTGATACATTTTAAATGTGCATACACGTAGCAGCATACACATAGCAATAGAATTACAATCATGTGGATACAGTGAGAATACAATGTAGTTGTGTGACGTGCACGTAGCGCCTAAAGTTGGAAAGCAATGAGCTTTAGATGCACATGCAAAAGGGGAAATCTGCGGTTATGGAAGCCATTACGGGGGGGGATGCAGTAGTCCTGAACACACACACACTGAATATATACAATACGGGGGCGGGGGTTTAAGGGAGATGGGTTTGGGACGGGGGGGTGCCTGTTGAATACATGGGAAGGTTATACACCGAAAGGCCCTCAAAGCTGGAGTTTGAGGAGGCTGCAGAAGTCTGAGCTGGTGAGATTAACTTTATGTGACCAGGAGAGTTAGGTGACCGGGGTCAAGGGGAGGAGGAAGGCAGCTAACTGCATTTGGCCAGCTGTGATAGTATCAAAAAGGTAATTTGAAGTCAGGACAAAATTAGGTGCTAGTGGGTCATAGATTTATGACTCGGTGCTGTTGTGGATAAGGGATATACTCTTCCTGAGAACATGGGAGCTTGTTATTCCATGAACAGGGATGTCCGGCAATATGTCAGGGGCGAGTTAATAAACCAGGTGCAAGAGGTGCCAAATGGTTTATGGATTTCAATTAGGTTCTCACGAAGATGCCCAGGATGTGCCCATAAGCCATGTGGGCTGAAATGGCAGTTGCAATAGATCATGAAATGAGAAATATTAGGGACACCAGTAAGTCTGGGTAGATAAGATAGTTATTGCTGGTCCAAACTTATTTCTCTCCCTCCTCATATTGATGAAGAGTTCTTGTGCATCACACCCAGGGTTTAGAGGTCCCTGACAAGATGGAACTTGAGGTAAATTAGGATTGTTGTAGGTGAATAAGTAATTATGTGCTGATGCCATGATCAACTATGGAAAGAGCCCAAAGGGGGTTGTACGTGTAAATATGAGCGATTGTAACTGTATGCTGAAGGGGATGGTGTTAAGGTGTCCAATAAGACTGTGGGAACTTAGGGGGATTACATTTCCTTGTATAGGGTTAGTCAATCATATTTGGGGGTGGGAGGGTGAATGTGTAACGAAATATGTGGGGTTACAACAATGTATATAAAAGGTGCAACTTGTGTGGTTTGAGAGGAATCGTGCTGTTTCAGTCTCTAAGAAGCCGTCTAGCCCCTTGCAGATTTTGTATACAATAAACTTGCTTTACTGACAAACATGCACTCACTTCTTGAGAGGTGGGCTTACTTTGAGTAGAAAGGTACAAGTTCATCCCCGACATTAAGTATGTGAGCATGGGTCAAAATTAATAGAAAGACCCATATTAAAAGAATACGGTCTTAACAAAAAAACTAACTTTGCCATTTGGACAAATGCAAGTACATAAGAATTTTACTAAGAGAAAGAATATTAGTTTTGTCAAAACTAACTTATCCTTTGTGTATAAATCTTAAACAGATAATTGTCTATAGTTTATGACCAGCCTGCAACATTTTTTAATAATAAGGATATGAAGTGAATATTTTCTCTTAAGTAAAATCCACATGAGTCTGTTGAAAATTGTGTGAATATCAGTTAAATTACCCTTGATCTGACCAAATGATATAATGGGAGTTCAAATCTATACAGTTGTTTCAAAATTGTTTTTACAGAGGAAAGGTTTTGGGTTCATTCCTGAAGAAGGATCCTTAAACCGAAATGTGTAAAGGTGAAATCAAGACCTCAAGTTTGAAGAAACCAAAATTAAACTAATCTATTCTAGTTAGAGTGGTGAAAACTGATGTTATTAGAATATTGTTGTTTTAATGTGCATGAATATTAATGTAGTTGGTCTATTTTGGAAGTAATTTATGTATTTTCCGATGATTCATTTCATGTTAACCAATAAATGTTACAATATGTTCTCGACTACTCCAGTTTTGGACATGTATGCTTTGAAGAGCAGGGTAGAAGACTGTGGAAGTCCTTCTATGGCAACTTTCCGTATATAGTTTAAACAACCAGGCTCCAGGAGTGGTTTCTTTTCCCCAGCACTCAGTGTATAACGATTTTTTTTTTTTTTATACACAAGTACCATTTGAGCAACAATGGTTGTGTTCACACCTGACAAATTATTTCTAACAACAAAAACCTATCACATTTCAAAAGGCATCATCCTTGTGATAAATCCGATTCATGTGCAGGATAGTCAAACAGGCAGAGAAGAGAGCATGGCTTGAGCCAGTCACATTACGCAAATCTTAAATTAGACTGCCAGTGCCCCATCCCCATCGTACTTTCAAATGTATTAACACGTCAGGATATTTAGCTCAATTGGTTGAGAGTCCTGCTGCATAAAACAGTGTTTACCTGCTCGGTCTAATCTTGTTCATATCTCAGTGAGTTAATGCCCCTGCAGTGGAGGCCTTCATTTACAATGCAGAGCAGACATGTTTGAATTAGCGCAGAGATGACTTAGCTTTCGACTTATCAACAGGACTGCTAAATGTTCAATGGTTCAGAACAAAAGTCTCATCAATGCCGATAGACTTGCAATGGCATGCATCGCAGGTAAAGCATCTGCATGGGAGCAAATGCAGATTACGCTGCAGCAAACCTCCAATTTTCTAGCCAAAGCCCCAAAAACAGGTTGCATAAATGTAAAAGGAACCCATGATTTTCTAGATGACCTAGATTTGTAACTGGAAATTCATTTTCAGGTTTTTTACTGTGTATTATTGCGTTGGCAATAACCAAATAAGAACAAGAGAGGAGAAAGAACTTTGAACCCAAGATAAACAGGGCAAAAAAAAGAAAAAAAAAAAAGTTGTTGGCGTACTCAGAACGTAATAGATGTGCCAAAGCAGACGTTAGAGTAACAACAGGAAGACCAGTGAACTATAGAAGGCAGAAGAAAGTAAGTGTAGGGAAACAGAGATAAATAACAAGAGAAGGAAACGATCAGCAAATAGGAGTGAGGCATAGAAGCAGATGAAGAGACATTGGGAGGCAGGACCTTAAGGAACCCAATCAACAGCAGCTGGGAGAGATGGAAATGGCAAAAGTGAGGCAAAATAAAGGAAGGCAAATAACAGAAAGGAACAGATAGTGCAATAAAGATCAACAAAGAGCGCAACAGTGAAAATGGGAGAGGAGAGATACCTATAAGGACATGCGAGAAACAGAGGCAATGGGGTGAACAGGAGAGAGATACAGCAATAATAGGATGCACAGGCAGACCGACACAGGATAAAAGACCACAACAATTGTCACAGCAACACTGAACACAAGAATGCAGAGCACCAGAAAGTGAGACACAATGGAAACTAGGGTAGAAACGGAAAGGAGAGAAGAGTAAAAGCGTGATTAGAGGCCACAAAAACATAGGTAATGCCAAGCAGCAAGAGTAGGCGCAAGAGGTAGAAAAGTAATTCAGGTAGAGGTAGAGACTTGATTCATAAATATCAGATGAAACTTCCTGGTTTCTAATTCAGTATCTGCAGTAGTTCTGAACAGAATGCCTGTTTCCACATATCTTAAAGAAGAAGCTGGGTACCAGGCACCTACAAGTTATTCTGTTAGAGATACTATTCTCAAGTGTAATAATTTGGAGCCAGAGAACTTTGATATACAACTGTTTTGTTTCGGTTAAAAACGGTTTTAACTTGCATTGGATGGATGGCAGATACTTTTTACTGTCTTCCGAAGTAGAAATCGCAGTTTTACGCTCTTGAATTTGGATTTATTCTCCAATTTAAAATAAAATCGCGAGTACAATACTCACTCCTGAAAATCCTATATGGGACACAATCTGGATGTTAGTAGGGAGGGCATGGTCTTGTTCAGAACTTCTGGTATTGAGATGTGGATATCTGGTTTACGTCTTTTGGGTTTCAGGGGCGAGCGGAACAGCGTAATCTGCTGATACAGATGGATCACATCTTCCATCAGCATGACGCATCCCTCAGTGGAGGGATATCAGGGACCAAAATTGAGATTGGATAGACAAGCAGGAGCTAAAACCAGCTCCTGGGTTTCCAGCATAAACCGGCAACCGGGAGAAACCACTGGAGATCCAGGAGCTAGTGAAGATTGTTGTGCAAATCTAACTTCCAACATAAAAACACATCATTTTGTCCCTCATTTATGATCCATCATGCTTTAAATGTCATAGAAAAGTGTGTTCTAAAGTTTATTTATAGTTTGTTCCAAATAAACAGAGTTACATTTATATTATGTATAGGTGTGTTTGTTCTGCATCAGTTGGTCTGAGGAGCCAAAAGTCACTCTGTTAGCTGTTGGTGTCAAGCTAACTAGGCTTTTCTAAGCAACAAGCAGGAGCTAAATAGCCCCCACCTCCCCTCAATGTCTAACCCTGTATATGGAAGTAAATACTTCATAAGAACAGCAGCTTTATGGGCAGGTACACAGGAACACCCAGTCAGGATACTTAAAGTGCATTCACCTGGGAGGCCCCAAAACCACTTGGTCACTACTGCATGAATATTGATGGCCAGAGAGATGGTTACTTCGGTAAAGTATTGTCAGTACAGGTATTAACTAAAAAGGGGGAAATTGCCTGTTGTGGGGAAAAGATACAGTGCTGGGGTGTGCGGACAGTATGCTTTTTGGTCTGTGCGGTACTTAGGTATGTTTGCAGAAATATTATAACAAGAAACCCCCTGATGAAGAGAGAACTTCTCGAAATGCATTGGGACCTATCCTCCCCTATTTGATGATTGATCAGGTCATCTACTTTATTAAAAATCACTTTTGTATTGACCAGTTTGGTGAAATGTATGAAATGTTTTCTTCACTATTAAGTGTTAATCTGTGATTATTATTGAAGACAGACACAATTTATTGGAATAAAAAGATATTATTTTCGGGACTAGCCCAGTATAGTGTGCAGGGGGCGGGAGCTCCCCCGTCTAGGGAACTCAGCCAAAGCATCTTACTGTACAGAATTTGTCCAATTTCATATATATAGGTCTTGCAATTTACGACATGTTTTTGTTAGGCGGAGTAATGTGACCAATCAAAAGACCAATGTCCAAATCCATTTCTCGCTTAAAAGAGGGTGTTGCCGAATCACCATCATACACATGTTTAAAATAAAAAAAATTGGGGGCATGCTTATGTTCCCAAATGGCTGGTAGCTTTTATGCAAATCACCAAGGCTTGGATGTTACAAAGAGATACCGTGATGCACGACATGGCCAAGATTGCTGCAGGAAGCTCCCTGCACACCCTTCCATCCACTTCAAAATGGTGGTGCTGGAAACTGGAAGACTTCCGCTTTCTACACTTTTATCAGTAGTTCAGAATAGGCACGAAGAGTAATACAGATTTTCAACACTTTTGTTACAGAAAGTCATGATTCTATTAAAGACTTGGAGGTGAAAGATTTTGCTCAATTCTTTTCTTTACTTCTCGAGCAGCAATAACCAAATAAACATTCTCTGTCCTCGTCAAAAAATATAAAACTCAATGAAACAACTCTTCCTGAACAGGTGGACAATCGCATAATATTAACAATACATAACATTTCCAAAATGACAACCATCTTTTGATATACGTCTCGTTATCATTCATACATTACAGCGATTGAATGGGTGGAAGAATCATGACTTTCTGTAACGAATGTGTTGAAAATCTGTATTCTATGTGAAGACTCAGAGGCTCTGATTATGCTAGTTTAAAGCTTACTTACCACCAACGACTATCTGGTCTAAAATAGAAATTCTTAAACGTCGTTTCGTTTGACCAGTCTGCAGCCTTCAAGATATCTTCGAGGCGAGCCCCTAGCATAAAAACTGAAGACGCCATAGCACCTCTAGTTGAATGTGCTCAAAACTGACCTACGTCAATGCCTGCTTCTGCCGTGCACCATCTCACCATTTTAGCTAATGTGGCTGTCGCTACTGCTTTAAAGGGCTTTCTCACCGCAATGGACAGCTGAGATTCACCTGCGGGTCTCACCCGATCTGCCATGGCCTCATAAGCTTTCAGACACCTAACTGGGCATAACCTGGGCCTTTCAGGTAAAGCCATGTACTCTACAGTCTTAATCTCCATCTTTGTCCTTTTTTTCAATGTAAAATATAACACCTGTAGGAGAAAAGGATTTTCCGTCTGTCTCTAATGCCTTGACCTCTGACAATCTCTTGAGATGCAGTTAGTTTCGCCCAAAGAGCTTTCCTAGATAGGTGTCCGGCCAGGACTCAAAAATCCTCAAGACCACACTCGCGTCCCAGAGGTGTGAATATCTTGGTGTCGGTGGTCTCATGCACCCGACTCCCTTCAGTAATCTACAGATCAATGGGTGTTCGCCCACTCGTTTTCCTTCTATGTACTCATGCCCTGCAGATATCGCTGACCTGTATGTGTTATTTGTTCTATATGCCTTAGCCTGTGCTGCCTACCCTGCTAGAAAATTCACCACGCAAATCACATCTGTTCGTATGGGATTAACCTCCCTCTCCATGCACCAATTACTCCATTTTCACCATGCCACTCTGTAAGCCTTCCCGGTGGCCGGTCCCCATGATTCTTTGATAAACTCTTGAGCTGTTTCCGAAAGACCTGGCTTGGCCCAGGATCTCCTGAAATCACCCATGCTATCAGGTTCAGGTTCCCTGTTTGAACCAGCGGGAGAAGTTCTCCAGCTAGGCCCAGGACTATGTCCTGTCTATGTGGCAATAGAATTGGACAGTGGTAAGTCACCTCCAGTAGGTCTGGGAACCATGCTTGACCCTCCAATCGGCTGTCATTAAATTCACTGTTGCTTCCTGTCTCCTGATCTGTGCCACAGTTTGTGCTAATAGGGCGATTGGCGGGAATGCGTATTCCTTCGCTGGTCCCCAAACCCGGAACGAACAGATCCGTCTGACACAGACCTCTCTGATGCCCGATCTCCTGGAATACCGATTCCTCCAGCTGCCAATCGCTGGAGTCCCTCAGGTGTCTCGAATTCCAGTGTGCAACCTGGTTCTGTTCCCCTGGCAGGTGCTCCGCCGTCACGCTGACTCCTCTCTGAAGACATAGGTGCCAAAATTCCTTGGCTATCTCCGTTAGCATCTTGGATCTCGTCTCTCCTAGTCGGTTTATGTACCCGACTGCTGAGACATTGTCCATCTTGAGCAGGAGGGCACATCTCGCTCCTTCCTGAGTCCAGCAAAGGATACCGCTAACAGTTCAAGACAGTTGATATGGAGGCCTAATTCCTCGCTCGACCATCTCCCCCCGGTCAGCTGTTCGCCGCACTTGGCCCCCCAGCCCCAGTGGCGGGCTTCCGATTCTATTACCAGGTCCGGGGAGGATCCATATATCGCCCTGCCATTCCATGCCTCCATGTGGTAACAACACCATTTTAGTTCCGTTCTCGCTTCCTGAGAAATGGGCACTTTCTGTTCGTAAGAAACTTCCTAATATGTTCTAGTTTCAACCTCTGCAACGCTCTGTAATACAGTAGTCCTGGAAAAATTGGCTGTATCGAAGATGACAGTCGGCCAACCAGCCTGGCTATCTCCCTCAGAGAAATCATCTGCCTTGTCATCAAGTTCTTTATTTCTTTCTTGATGGAGTTCACCTTCCCCAAAGGTAATCGGAGGGTGCCCTGTACTGTCTCTAGGATGAACACCAAAAATTCTATCGACTGGGCTGGAACTAGTTCCGACTTCTCCCAGTTTATTGGGAAGCCTAACTGCTGCAATAAATTGGTTGTTCTCTGGATCTGTTTTACCAGAGTCTCCCTGTCCTGGCACATCCCTGTTCTCGGAGGCGTCCTACCACTGGTTTCAACAGCTTGGTAAGCACCAGGGCGCTGACGTCAGTCCAAACGGCAAGCTCACAAATTCCCATTTCTCTCCTTTCCAGAGGAACTGTAGTAGTCTCCTCTGATGGATCGGTATTGTCAGGTAGGAGTCCCTGAGGTCTATCCTCGCTAACCAATCCCCTCTCTGTAGGATGTCCCTCAGTAGGTGAATTTCTTCCATTTTGAAGTGTCTGTATTTGAGAAATGAATTCTCTGAGGTTTATCAGGGTCTGACTTTGTGCTTGCCTTTCACTAAAAACAGGTTGCTTAAAAAAACGTTTCTGTCCCTCTCTAGCTGCGCTGATTGCCTTTTTATTTTCAGCAGCTCTACTTCTCGGTCTAGCAGTGCTTCGTCTTCCCTGCTGAACCTCATCTGTTTGGGTATAACTTCCTGCATTGGTTCTTGCCAGAATTCTAACTGAAAACCCTGAACTGTCTGAAGTACCCAAGCATATTTCTACCCAACTTGCACGTACAGCCTCACTCTCCCTGCTACTGGAGGTATGCCCGCTTCCAACTCTTTCGCTAGCGCGCTTTGTCCTCTCACCTGTGGCATTTTGATACTGCTGTCTTCCGCTGCCTCTCCAGCCTCCAACTCTGCAAGGGACGAAAGGGTTTGCCCTTCGGTCCTCTTGTTCCCTCCAATGATATCGGTCACGGTAGGACCTATGGTACTGGTAGCGGATGGCCGAGCTGCCCTTTCCTCTTCCAGCCTTGTCAAAAAACTTCACTCAAAAAGATTTTTGGAAGGAAGCTTGCGCCTTCTCCATGGATGCATATGTATTGGTGAACTTAGCCATGTCTTTTATAAAAGACTCTCCAAATAATTTTCCTTTGGCCGCCGCAGCTTGTTCCGATGTGGCCATTTCTCCTAATTTCGAGTCCATCATTATCAAGATGGATCTCCCTTCTGTTGCTTTTGCAGTATTTATACTACCCAGCAGGCATATTGTCCTCTGGGCCCAGTCTGCAGTTATCTCTGGGTCAATGGTTTCTTTCTTCTGCTTGGCCTCCTCCGCAAGTTGCCATATCCAATAATTTATCTTGGTAGGATCTCCAAGACCGGTCTATGCCCTTTTTCACATCTCTGCCATACCTTCCCAGGAATGTTAGCATCCTTTCATCAATCTCTGGTGTTTCCGCCACCCCATCTGGTACCCTGGGTCTGGGGCATTCAGACCTCAATTTATTTCTGGCTTGTTTGCTTAGTGGCGCTCTAAGCCTTTTTCTTAGGTATTCTGCTATATTCTCTGGGGAGTCCCATTCAGTTGACCTTGGGTGCAGTAGCTCATCCAGGTCAAATTCATCTCCTCGTGGTCCCTCATCTTCCTTTCTGCCCTTCTTGTTTCTGGGCTCTCGCCCTTGACTTGCTGAGGAGGTCTGAAATTCGGACGAGCTGTGGTCGCCTGATTTTCTACTACTCCTGCAGTCTTCGTCAGATGTGCCATCTGAGCTATAAATCGCATTTGTCTCGCGACCTCGCCTTCCTCTTGCCACTCTTGTACCTCTGTGGCAAACACAGGGGGTCTGGGCACTATGTGCCCTGCAGGTCTTCTTTCTTTCCCCTTTATCCCTGCATGCTTTACTCAGATCTGTCATGCTCTGAGATAAAGCTACCAGGTCCTCCATTATGCCCCTTTTCTCTCTCCTGTGACGCTTGCCGGCAGTCGGCATTCTCTGTTCCGCCAAACTCATTCTTAACCCACTTACGTGGGGTCCCTCCGAGTCCTCCAGAGTATCCACTCATTATTGCTGTTGTGCAGTATGTTTTATCTGTGCAGTTATCTTGGGATGCCCCCATCAAATAGACACTTTTCTACGTAGCTAGGCGGGTCTACTCACACTTTCTCAGTCTTACCATGGCACTGTGCCAGTCTTTATATTTATAACATAAAATGAGCCTCACCTCCTCCTTATGGCAGATAATGGACCCTGAACAGTTTTTCTTGGGACTGTGCCCGTCAATTTTTCTTGAAGCTGCAGGGATTGTAACTGCGGTGCTACTCTTTGACCACCAGGTGCCGTATGTCTAGCTTAGTGTTGCCGTGCTCCCTGGAAGCAGTAGCTTCCTGCAGCCTTGTGTCTGTCAGCATTATCTGATGAACGTGTATCATATCTTTAAAATATGTATATATGTAAATATGTCAGCATGTCTACCGAGCTCCTGATACTCAGCCACAGAAGTTTGCAATGACGCTGCAACCTTTGAGGCCCTGTCGCACCTGGCACGAACTGTGTGGCAGTGCCTCTTATCAAGGCTCACAACACCGGAGCCTTAAGCCCTGTCGCGTTCACCAACACTAATGCAGATACGCCCCCCCCAAATGTCTCCCTTATCGTGCGCTTCGCATTCAGTAACTAATTGCATTCACGCACACCAACTTAATCACATTCACAGCTTAATAAAATAATTATAAAAGACACTTAGCTCAGCTGATCGAGCAGCAAAGAAAGAGGAAGAAGCATGGAAGTTGTCAGTGTTTATGGAGAAAGGTTTAATGTGATTGGACTGGAAAAGACGTGTTAAAACAGACCTATGAAAAACAAATAACAAGTTCACTTTGGTTATTGGGAATGATAGTTCATTGTTAGTTTGTTGTTTTCATAATGTTTATTTGGTGATTGCTGCTCGAGAAGTAAAGAGAAGAATTGAGCATAATCAGAGCTTCTGAGTCTTGACATAGAATCAGGGCATTCATGTAAGCAGAGGAAAATAAGAGATCCAAGATGCCACACATATAGCTCCCTTCTCAGATACACAGACACACTGCCACCAGTAAGAACAGGATACTTTGTTTCCATTAAGTTAACTAGCAAAATATCGCTTTTCACTTTTACTTTCAAGATTCACAACAATAAAGCTACGAAAAAGCAGCAAGCCAAAAGCCAATCTGGGCCAAAAGGAAGACACCAAAAGTCCACGTGCAATTTCACCCGGGGGAAAACGCCGGTGAAATATGCTGCTACTGTATATTCTTTTTTCCCAAAGACACGTAAACTGAATTAAATCCTGAAAAAAATACCTCCACTTGAACAACGCATTTTATTTTGCAAGTTTTTAGAAACACACCATCAAACAACTGCAATAAATGACCCACGTCTTCCTGAAAGTTCATAAAAGAATATATGCGATAGTATTCTAAGAATACCAAGAACTATCGTAAATAACAAGTATCTCTGAAGTACACCACGTACATCCTCTCAAAAACTCACCCTCCATGCTTCTATTCGGCAGCTCAGCTTTAACCTGAGGAATACTAAAAGCATCGATAACCTTTCGAATACGAAGGCATGTCGTGGGCAGACTTGTAGTCTAGATCCCAGCCGATAAACTGACTATGGCAACACCCCGCCTACTCTTCATCACGTGGGGTGCACGTTCAGACGTGTCTGGTAAGTCACGAGCCTCACTTTGCGCACTTCATCACGTGCCATCTTTGCACGAGCGGGAAGGCAAGGAGTAGCACGAGCTGGAAGGCCGGCGTTTTAGACAGTTTCGTGCCGAGAGATCATGAGCATGGGCATTCCTCCGTTACAAAGCGAATTTGGTTTACAGTAGGTCTTAAAGCTATCGCGTAGTTGATTGTTATTTTAGTGGAGAGGGGCGATTTGACCTGCCCAGGGAGGGAGTATTTTGGTGTATTTTCGGGATTTGTTATGCAGAGTTGAGAGATTTAGCTGTTTTTGTGGGTTTTCTCGGGCAGAAGGGCGATTTGCGCTGCCACGGGGAGGGGGTTATTTTGTGGATGTGCAGCAATGGGGGGTTGTGTTTTGTGCAGAGGGGCATACTAGAGCATTGCAGCACTCTCCAGTTTAGCACCTTGTCATAATTGCACTTGCGGGAAGCTAGGTTCTTGAGACTGCATCATGGCCGGGAGATGATGAACACAGGCATACTTGAGCATTTATCCTGTGCAGATGTTCACATTTGGGTAGTGAAGCATCGTGGACTACTTGTGCTCCAGTCAATGGTGGAAATGGAACAAATTTAAAGGGGATCCCAGAAGGGCTGCCGTGGGGGCGGAGTTTGGAAGAAGGAGCCGAGTTCTGAGGGGGCAGAGTTCTAAGGAGGCAGAGCTGGACTCCGCTGAACTCCGCTCAAAGAAAATGTTCAAAATAATAGTTTTAAAACGGTGCAATTTCTTTCATGCTGCTTCTGTCCAATAACTGCGCAGCCACGGTATAAATGGTGCTCTCCTTTTAAACCCAGCATTCTATAGTGCAATATTAGCAGGAACGCCCAGTTGTGGAGCAGTGGTGTGCAGTGATTTCCTTTCTTCAGACGAAGCTGCTGCAGTATTTTTCCCATCCCCATCCAAGAGGAGGGTCTCTTCTTCAAAATCCCCTTTTACACCCCTTTTTAACAAAGGGGATTTCACCCCCGGGATGGAAAAGGGGGCCTTTACACAATGGCAGATTGGGGGATGCAGGAAGTTGGGAGACATGTTTAGAGGGGGGGAAATATTAGCATTTGTGGATTGCAAAAAGGAATTCGGGGTAAAGGAGGGAGAAAGGCTCTATTACGCCCAACTAAAACACTGGGTCTTGAACCCTGGCATTAAGGGAGCCGCAAATAGGGAAGTAACGCCGTTTGAAAAATTCCTGCTGACCAATGATGGGTCCAAGGGGCTAATTTCGAATCTCTACAAGATATTGGATAATGCAACTGCTAGGCATCATTGGCCCTACATGAGGAGATGGGAGGTGGTGTTGGGGAGAGAGATGGGCAGGGAGGAGTGGGAAAGGTTGTGGAGAAAGATTCCTACGTTGGCTAGAGCCTCCCAGCTCCAAGAAGCTTGGTACAAGATCCTATTGGTTTGGCATTATACACCAGCTCGACTGCACAGGTTATACCCGGGTGTTCCTGGGACTGCTGGAGGGGATGTGGGATGATCGGCACGGCAGATCACATTTGGTGGGGATGCCCGAAAATCGGGCCATTCTGCAAGAAATTCATAGGGCGCAAGAGCAGGCCTTTGGTCCTGGGGGGGCCCGAACGCTGGAGCAGACTCTGTTGGGGTTGAGGGAAGGCTTCGCGGGAGGTGATCCTAGGACACGTGAGAAAGCAAGAGTTTTCCTGACATTGGCAGCCACAGTGTTGGTGGCACAGAGATGGAAAAGTGCAGAGTTTCCCGGGATGCAGGACTGGCTCTGTAAGATTTGGGAGATTATTGCACTCGAATGGGCGACATATGCCATGAATGACAATGTTCACAACTTTGCAAACGATTGGGGAGAAATCCTGGCATTTCTCAAGGGTGATTTTCGGGTGGGTTGGTGTCCGCAACGCTTAAGACTGTTGGATCTGCAATTAACTTTGTTGACTGGCCCTTGGTAGTGTGGGGCTGGAGGCTGAGCAGATGTGCCTCAGTGGGGTTTATGGGGGGGTGGGTTGGGGGTTTGGGGTTGGTTGTCTTGGTTGTTTTGTTGTAAATTCAATAAAAAGAGTTTTCAACAAAAAAGAACCTTTGCTAGCAAGTGCTAGCGTAGCGCTGGAAAGTGCAGTTGTGGAGCAGTGGTGTACAGCGATTTCCTATCTTGCAGACAGAGCTGCTGCTTTATATTTTCCATCTCCATCCAAAAGGAGGGGGCTCATCTTCAAAAAACCCTTGCTAGCAAGTGCTGGAAAGTGCAGTTGTGGAGCAGTTGGGAGTTTTCAGGGGATGAGGAGAGGCCCTGAAAGACTTTGCAGGTAATTCATCACCTGTTTAACTGCCTGCCTGCTGCACTGTTATTGGTTTTAAAGCAGCACAGTATCATCCTCTTTTTACTGCTCCACTCTGCAATTCAAGCAAGTGTGCTTTTTAACAATTTATTTAAATCACTGTCTCTGAATAATTCTTTGCAAGCCGAGGGGGCGACTAGCTCCTATGCCTCTCTTCAATAGTGTTTGCAGGGTGTGGGACGGCGTGGGCCAGTTGCTGATGTTGACCGATCCCTCATTAATATTGATCGCTGCCCCAGTTTGTGTTATACCTTGCCTTTCAGAAATCTTTGGAATTCATCATAGCACATCACATCGTGTTAATCGAAGATGTGTGATGGCTTTGCCTTTGCAAAATACTGACGTTTCAAATTTAATTTGCCTTTCTTAAGCCAGAGGACCGGGGTTGAGCACAAGGATGTACTCCCTTCGAAGCTTGTCTAAACCATCAGAGCTGCATATCCTTGATTAGATTTTGCCCCTCTTTCTTTCGCCTGGGGTAGGAATGAGCGGGGGGGTTCAATTGCACAAGGCTACCCAATTAAAGCATCTGTTTGCATGACACCTATTGCTCCAAATCTAATGAGCTTCTAGATGGTCCAAAACAATTCTGAAAAACAAAAACTAGGTGTGTCCACGCAGTAACACCCAATGCTTTCATATATCTCGTAACAGAGCTGTTTGATTGTAATAAATCTGCTATCTTCTATTTCATGTCTTTTTCTATAACACAATACTTCTATTGTAGTATTCTCTGTACTCTTCACATCATTCACAAAAACGTAAAAATAGTTTAAGTCATATTTTAATCCAACTTGAACCAACTTGAACCAATACTCTAATTGGTTCTCATGCGACAAAACAATTCCTAAGTTATAATGTGGCTCAAAGGCCGATGCATTTTGGAGTCTTGCACCATCCTCAGGGCTATACATATATCAAGACCACATGTAATAGTGAAACACATGATATTACATTCGATGTTATATACATACCCAAGTCAGCCATTATCACCTAGGACAAGGGCCACGTATATCGTAAGGAAAGAGACATGTGTTTTCAGTACTATGTGGCACTGCTTGTAAGACCACAGCGTTACAAAATGCTCCACTTCCTCGTGGCCCGAATTTATTGCCAACTGGGTCATCTTCTTTTGATATTTGGGTCTTTTTAATGTGTTATAAGGGCCCCACATGAGCGGGTTGTCCTAAATAGGGCCTTTATGTTGGCGCGCTTTGGTGAGGTGATCTCTTTCTGTGCCTTATCATCTAAAGACATTGGCAGTGGGAAGTTTATTAATGAGCAAAGTACAGATGTTGTAGTTTTGGGTTTTGAATCCGAAATTGTATACGATCTTGTCTTGAAAGAACATGTATCTTTAAAATATTTGGGTTTTGCCATTTCCCCTTCTAGCTCCCTGGACAAGTCAAGCCACTACACCGGTATACATGACCCACATGCCATTATACATAATGACATAAACATTTCCTTGCCTAGCACTACTTGAATGGGGCAAATAAGAGAGGTGCACATTTCCCCCGATGAGAATGAGCCTAATTTATATGAAGCACTATAGTAGGTACGTTCATAATCTAGACCACATTAAGTCGAAAGATTTTTGGTATATGTGTATTAATACCTTGAATGCAAGTTTACATCTGGCACTCTATAGAGTATGGCATATGGTTAAGGAAAAACTCAAAGAATAGTTAACCCCCCCAGCTATAGTAACAAATGAGTTATTAGATGAAATTATTTGGAGGTACAGATGATGTTGACGTCGATGAAATTTGAAATATTGAAATTGAATATGATGATTCTGAAAAATGTTATTTATTTAAATTGTGTTAATGGTTTATTATGTTGAATTATGTGTAAAGTGTTTGTTTATAAAACTATATCACATTAAAATAAATTAATAAATAATATAGCTTTGATATCATTTACATCCAAGAAACAATGCTGCTGGAAAACCCTGTCTTTGACTGCTATAAAACCTGCTGCCAACCGGCTAATTGAGGTCTTTAGGGTAGATCTTATGGGAGCCTATTACCTTGGCTAGATCAAGTGCCAACCCTTGTTTTGTTTAAGTACTTGACTGTCTTCCGGGAATTTCTGCAGTAGTGGTTAACCTGACTAGCTGTAATTCATTGTAGAAAGATACTGCTGGTAAACATCTACTGGCATACAGGAGTCTGCAAGTTCAGTAGTTTTCTTGATTCTGTGACTACCATCATCACTGAATGGCTGAGCAGTGTGGAGCATGGATGTATTTTATTTGCAGGGAATCTGAACTCTGTATGCCTTCTGACCACCGAAAAAGACATTGATCCAGGTTGTCTGCCAAAGAGGTTGCCAAAAAAGTATCCACAGGGTTTAAAGTGGGCACACTCTCTGGTGGCCATTGGGCTGTTCGTGTTAAATTGTCCTTTTAAGGGGGAGGCTTCCTGCTCGACATGGAGAAGTGGTGTTAGATCTTCAATCCTTGATTATATATTTGTCGATTCCATGCTTTTTAACGTGTGTTTTTTTTGGTATCTCTTACACCCATTGGAGTGATCACAAAATGTCAGTTTCCGTGTTTAATTTGGGAAAACAATGGGAAAGAGCGCGAGTGGTGAGAAGTTTGACAGTGAATCCCTCTATTAACAGGATTGTTTAGAGGCTGGATGGGGTGAATAGATTTAATGTTAAGTTGAAGGGGAATTGCACACTTTCAGTATGGACAAATTTGGGTCACTTATCGATCGACTAGTTGAGCCTCTGATGCAGAGGAGAAGCCGTGCTCAGTTGGACTGCGTGAAAAATAGAGCTTAAAACATGTCTTTGACCAGTCTGTACCAGAGGGGAAACGCGTTATGAGATTGAATATTCGATTGGATCAGTAAAACCTGAAAGTCTCAGCCCTGACATCTGCAATCTTAAAGATTAGACAGCAGTTTAAAAACTGGAGTAGGCGTTGTAGGGCTAGATTGGCACAAAGAGATGCAGAATTAATGTTAAACAGTCTGAAGAACATCGAATACGGAAGCTTTTGGCCCTTAAACTCGCTAAATAGTGATAACAGCGAATAACAGATCAACAAAGTTGTAGAACAGGACTGGGTTTGCCAGTTAACAGAACTCTACTCTTCTGCAACAGCTCCCCAGAAGGTGTCTTTCCCTTCCGCTTCTGCCCTGGAAGGTGCCTTTTGAATTAAACCTTAACCAGGATTTCATCAAAGAGTTTATCACTCGCTCAAGTAATTCGCATTCTCCTGGACCTAATAAGTTGAGTAACCAGCTACTGAAGAGGGACCCCGAGACCTGGGCTATTACCCTTTCCTTTTTATTTAAAAATATAAAGACTCCAGGTCGCTATCCTTTGTCCTGGAGGCTGGTTCACGTGATTCCTATTTACATAAGGGGCCCCAAAACTGAACCAACTAATTATCGCCCGATCTCCATTTTGGGTGCAGACAGCAAGATTTTTGCATCTGTCTTGCTGTCCCATCTGGAAGTCTGGGCCTGATAATCAGACAGAGTGTAACAAAAGAAAAACAGGATTTCCAAGGGGACATTCTACCGGCCTGAACAGAATCATTTTGAAGTACCGCCAGGACACTATTTGGAAATGGGGGAATAGTCATATCTTCTTAGCATCATCTGATTTAAAGGCTGCCTTCAACCTAGTTGACAGGGCCTCCTGTGGTTTAAGGTCTCCAAATGGGGGATCCCTGGGGGCCTGTTGCGACTGATAAGTGGCCTGTATGATCCGTCTAGAATAAGGGTAACGCTGGACACTGAGGGCCCGCTCTCAAGGGAAATCCCTACCAAAAAGGGGGTTGAGGCAGGGGTGCATTCTTGCCCCCTGCGTGTTCAATTTATACTAATCAGACATCAGCTAAGGTTTAGAACACTAGGCTTTGCTCCCCCCAAGTTGTCCCATAATAAGGCTTATTTGGTTAGCCTATGCTGATGACCTTCTAGTGTTTGATCAGTCCCTGATAAGTCTTCAGCGTTTAATTCGGGTATTCGAATTGTATGCAGAGGGGAATGTGTTGGTTATTAACCATTCTAAGACCAAAATCCTTCAAATTCTGAACCCTGAACACATTTGGCGGAAGTGTCTGGCTGGTGAAACAACCTCCATGCAAAAAACAAGGGGGGTCCTGGGAGTCTCTCTGCCAGACATTCGTCCTGGTTGCAAGAGCCTTACCCAGATTCTTTAGCTCACTATCGTTCACAGAAGAGAAACATCCCAAACATATCAGTCGTTGTCCTGCCCAGGGGTAGTCGAGCACCGATATGCTAGGCAATTCTCCTCTGAACAAGAGTACCAACAGCAACCCCAAACTCGTGTTTCGGTCTGGCTGGACCTCATCAGTAGGGTGGAGCTGTGCCTCTCTAAGAGTAGTGAGCAAGGGGCCCACATCTGGATTCCCCATGTAACTTAGGGTGAGACCAAAAGTTACTTAAATATGCAAAAAACAAGGGGGGGGGTCATTGGAGTCTCTCTGCCAGACATTAGTCCTTGTTGCAGGAGGCTTATCCAGATTCTTTAGCTCACTATCTTTCATAGAGGAGAAATATGCCAAACATATCAGTCGTTGTCCTGCCCAGGGACAGTTCAGCACCATAATGCTAGGCAATTCTCCTCTGAACAAGAGCACCAGCAGCAACCCCAGATACGTGTTTCAGTCTGGCTGGACCTCATCAGTAGGGTGGAGCTGTGCCTCTCTAAGAGTAGTGAGCAAGGGGTCTACATCTGGATTCCCCATGTAAGTTAGGGTGAGACAGAAAGTTACTTAAATATGCAAAAAACAAGGGGGGGGAGTCGTTGGAGTCTCTCTGCCAGACATTAGTCCTTGTTGCAAGAGCCTTATCCAGATTCTTTAGCTCACTATCTTTCACAGAGGAGAAATATCCCAAACATATCAGTCATTGTCCTGCCCAGGGACAGTCCAGCACTGAAATGCTAGGCAATTCTCCTCTGAACAAGAGTACCAACAGCAACCCCAGACACGTGTTTCGTCTGGTTGGACCTCATCAGTAGGGTGGAGCTGTGCCTCTCTAAGAGTAGTGAGCAAGGGGTCCATGTCTGGATTCCCCTAGTAACTTAGGGTGAGACCCAAAGTTACTTAAATATGCAAAAAACAAGGGTGGTCCTGTGAGTCTCTCGGCCAGACATTAGTCCTGGTTGCAGGAGCCTTACCCAGATTCTTTAGCTCACTATCTTTCACAGAGGAGAAATATCCCAAACATATCAGTCATTGTCCTGCCCAGGGGCAGTCCAGCACCGAAATGCTAGGCAATTCTCCTCTGAACAAGAGTACCAACAGCAACCCCAGACATGTGTTTCATCTGGTTGGACCTTAATAGTATGGTGGAGCTGTGCCTCTCTAAGAGTAGTGAGCAAGGGGTCCAAGTCTGGATTCCCCTAGTAACTTAGGGTGAGACCCAAAGTTACTTAAATGTTCAAAAAACAAGGGGGTCCTGGGAGTCTCTCTGCCAGACATTAGTCCTGGTTGCAAGAACCTTACCCAGATTCTTTAGCTCACTATCTTTCACAGAAGAGAAATATCCCAAACATATCAGTCGTTATCCTGCCCAGGGGAGGTCCAGCACCCAAATACTAGGCTATTCTCCTCTAAACAAGAGTACCAACAGCAACCCCAGACACGTGTTTCGGTCTGTTGGACCTCATCAGTAGGGTCGAGCTGTGCCTCTCTAAGAGTAGTGAGCAAGGGGTCCACATCTGGATTCCCCTAGTAACTTGTATCTAGAAATGCATTAGCCAGTTGAACTGTGCAAGCCTCGTATGCCCATTAACTCTTTTGATCCCATGTGCCGTAAGGAAGTACAAGCAACTGTTTAATGCCATTCTTGTGTTGAACAGGGAGTCTTCTCCTTAGGGTATATCTGCAAATAGAAGACATATTGTTTTAACAACTGTAGACACTATCTAGCCGTATCTGATCCACAGTGATAAACCCTCTGACCGTTGGGCTTTGACACGAGCCCGATTTGATTCTCTGTGGCTTGGGGCTCGAACTAAAAGTTGGTCCAATAATGTACAGCCTATAGCTTATCCATGCTGTCAGTGGCCTGCGGAGGACCTTTTACATTTTGTGTTGTTCTGCCCAACTTATATGGACCTGAGAAGGAAAACACTATTGTCATTACTTAGGCCTACAGGTATAACCCAAGCAATGACTGCCTTATGTTATTTACTCTCAGCTGATATGCTACCTGTGGCATGGGGATCGGTGGAATACTTCAGAAAGGCCTGGTATCAGAGAACTAAAATTATTTCTCAAAACCTGAGCAAACATTGAAATTCTTGTGACCATTTTAGAACCTCACTGGTGGACACTACTTGTACACATGCACTTTTTTTTTAACTTGCCTCAAAAATGAAATGTTTTTATGTCCGAGCCATTGTTATTTTCTAACTATTGAATTGAATTTTGCATTATCTTATGTATTTTATTATGTAATTATTGTTTATGGATAATTTGCTCCCGAATAAACTTGAATTGAGATTCTTTAGCTCATTATCTTTCACAGAGGAGAAAAACCCCAAACATATCAGTCGTTGTCCTGCCCTGGGGCAGTCCTGCACCGAAATGCTAGGCAATTCTCCTCTGAACACGAGTACCAACAGCAACCCCAGACACGTGTTTCGGTCTGGTTGGACCGCATGAGTAGGGTGAAGCTGTGCCTCTCTAAGAGTAGAGAGAAAGGGTCCATGGTCATAGTGGTTACTGGTTTTCTCAACAGTTTAAATTTGGGGTAATCTTTTTAGACGCAGTGTTGTTTTTAGGTATTTATTAGGAATTGTAGTTAGTACATGTATTTCAATTTGTATTCCTTTTTTAGCTTTGTTCTTTCGTGATATTTCTGGTGTATTCATGGTTAGTGTGTACCCATGAATAATTCAACAAATATATAAATGTACTTTTAACTGTTGGTTTATGAAATGTACATATTCTGTCTCTGTTTTAGATTGTTAAGGTTGAATATGTTTTAACCAATATACAGAAAATTCCCTGGAAATCAAAATATCCAAATATAAGACAATGTGCATTGATGACAATATGATGTGGTCTTGTGGGTAAGCATCAACACTGGGAACGTGAAAACCTAGGTAAAATCCTGGTAACCAAACCTTAAGCAAGCTTGCCAGCCCAAAAACACCCCAAGGGTATTGCGTCGGTCCTCTGAAAAAGGCAACACTGTCCGCTCACATGTATCCTTTCCTTGTGCCCTGAAAAGCAGCACATGGCCTCAATCGGGGAAAATAAATGCTCCAGTCTCCAGGATTGAGAACTCTCTTGCCACATCCTGGGCAAATATTCATGACTCATCATCTCCCCTCCTCACTGTTAGGAAAGATTTCCCTTAGGTGCAATTTTCCCTCCATTTATGCCCCCCCCTGAACGTTTTGCTTTTGTTTGGCTAACCTAACCTGACTTTTTCCAGTGGAGCACTGCCTTCAGCTGCGCTTCTGCTCATCTGTTATGGGGAAACTGACATGTCCTTCAGACTGTCAGTACTGGGAAACTATTGTTTCCCTTATTCTTTGACTATGTTGCCATTACTTGGTAACTTTTTATCTATGTGCCGAGTACCTTACTGTACCGTGCATAGGGGCCCTTTTTGTTTTATGGCCCTAGACACCGTCTAAGGATTCTTTAGTGATTGTACAAGTGTGCCTAGGATGAACTGGTGGCAGCAGTTTACGTCTTTTTAATTAACCATATCGCGTTTAGCGCGTTTGGCTCAGAACTGTGGCCAGTGCCAAAAATGGCTGTGCCACAAATTCTTTTGTTCTGTCCTTTGGCCATTTTTTCCCTTTGCCTTCCCCCAGATCGAGCAGACCCGGGCTTTCCTCATTTGGGCATGCAGCCTCCCACGCAAACTGTAGCTTTCGCGTGCTTCTGCATGACTTGTGTGTCCGTGCCCAGGAAGAGGGTTGGGACTGTCTGGTCCCAATCCACACTACTGGTGCCAGGATGTCTGGTGTGCCTTAATGGCTGGGACTACCGTGGACCGTGATTGGTCCATGCCTGCAGTGTATGCAAGATAGCAGATCTTTTATTGGTTATACCAGATTTTGGTTTAAAGCTAATCTTGAATAAGAAAAGGGGCTCTGCATCCATTCCAGGTCGAACAACTGAAGTTCTCTCTAAACTACAGAAGGAGCCAAGTATCCTGAAACGCTGAAGCAGACCTGTGGAACCACCAGAGACGTGCTGGAAGTTGTCCCGTCGGACCCCTGCTTTTGCATCGATCACAGAAGGCCTGCAAGGGTGCTTCGACCCTTTGGAGTAGTGGGAAAAACTACTCTCGGCACCTCCAGATTACTCTCCAATAGAGCCTCCTGGGAAGAGTTCCTGAGCCATCCAGCAAACTGACCAGCTCGAAACCGGTGTATCTCATAGGAGCGCCGCTGTCCCAAGTTGACACTCGAGCCTTGGGGAATTGCTAACTTGTGGTCCTAGGCTCTGCCTGCAAGGATAGAGGCTCCTCAAATAGTGGGACACTGTTCTTCATCACCTCAAGCCCCTTGCTGAACGGCTATAGCTCCCTGAGAGGACCCACATTCGCTCTTTACGCACAACAGCAGGTTTTTAATGCACTACTGTACTTTTGAGCACAAGGCTCCCCACTTCGTAGCACTGGACAGCTCAAGTTAGGGATTGATTCTGAAGAACTGCTTAATGCTAAATTTGTTTTAACCCACCCTTCTATTACAGGTTGTGGCTGTGTTTTCCCCTTTAATGGATTAGGCGAAATGTAACTGTATATATGTCACATAGTGAAAGGCATGCGTGGTAACTGTTTTATATTACTGTGGTTTATTTGTGTTTAATTATAAGGCCTATTATAAATGTATATGTATTTTTGATATACACTTGTCTAAGAGCATTCTGTAGAGTTTTACTGTGTGTGTGCTCATTGTGGGCTTCCGATCACTCTCACACCTCCTGAGACTTAGTCTTGACCGCCTGCCAAGCTACCGTGATTGGTCTAGCTTGTCCAGAAGGTTCCCCTGTTCCACAAAGTTTGGATGGCCTTCTAAACCTCTGCCCACCAGGTCAGAGTTTAGAAATCCATATTAACACTTACCCCCCTGTTTGAAAAGGGGTGTGATGGGGCCGGGACTGAGAAAAGGAGTGCAAGAGGCTGGGGGGCCAAGAAGAGGAGTGCAAGGGCCCTGGGGGTCTGAGAAGAGGGATGCGAGGGGCTGGGCTCTAGAAAGATGTGACAGAGGAGCCGGGAAAAGAGTTGCAAGGGGGCTTGGGGCTGGGAAATGTGGTGCAAGGAGGCTGAGAAATGGGGTGCGAGGGAGCTGGGGGTCAAGAAAAGGAATGAGAGGGCTGGGGTCCTAGAAAAGAGTTTCAAGGGGTCTCAGGCCCTAGAAAAGAGGTGCAAGGCGGCTGGGGTTCTTAAAAAGAGATGCAAGGGGGCTGGGGTTGAGAAATGGGGTGCAAGGAGCCTGCGGACCAAGAAAAGGAGTGAGAGGGGGCTGGGGCTGAGAAAAGGAGTGAGGATGGGCTGGGGTCCTAGAAAATAAATAAGTGCAAGATGGCTGAGAAAAGGGATGTGACGAGACTAGGGGCAGAGAAAAGGAAGGAGAAGGTCTGGGGACCAAGAAAAGTGGTATGAGGGAGATTCGGGGGCAAACAATGCACTTACGTTTACATTTGGCACGGCCCCACTGCATAACAGGCGAACACTCGCCTGACTTCATGTCCGTTCTGGCTGCCAGACCACCTGTTGTCCCGTTCCAGCCAATCAATGATTGGCTAGGGCGGGTCAGGAAGTCAGAAGGCCAACACGCTCCTGTTGTGCAGTCGGCACTTAAGGAGTGTGCTTTTTTTAAAACTTGGAGGTTGAGGGTAGCTGGAGGGGCTTGTGACCAGGCACTGTCCCGAGATGAGGGGCCGGCATGAGTCGCTCTGAGCTCGCCCACCTCTAATGCCAGTGCCGAGGCGGGCTCGGTCCAAAATCCGGGGAAACACCTGATGCTGGATCTCAGACCCAGCAAGAGCCGGCCCATTGACCAGTGCAGGCTCCAGTACAAAGAAGCAGTTTGTTATGTGCACAGGGTGTATTCCCCTTTCTAATGTGTAACAGAGAGGGGTATTATTTTTTGCAGTGGCAAATATAGGCATTTGTGCTGTGCAACGAGTTGGGGAAGTGTGGGATTTGTTGTCTTGTACACTGGGGTGTATTTGAGCCGGGGGACAGGCGTACTTTACAAATGTACAGAGTAGGGATTTGCTTGATGCAGATGGTGGGATTAGATTTCCCTGCCCTGAGGAGGGTATTTGGAAATGTGTCCTGTGGAGCGGAAAGTTGAAATGTTATTTGCACTGTGCAGAGGGACATGTTTCTGCATAGATTTGTTGTGGTCCTGTGCAGAGTGGTGGATTTTTCCCTGTACAGACGGGCAGATTTCTTATGGTTTTGTGCAGAGAGGCAAATTGGATTAAACCATGTTACATTTTGGGTTTGGGATCTGTGCAGAACAGTCACAAAGGAACTAGGAACAAGTTGAAATGTCAAAGTGTGGAATCTGTGTGGGTATTTGTAAAGAGGTCAAATGGCTTATAGAGATCGAAATTAAGATTGTACAAGAAGGGGCTAGAAGCAGCTTCTGGGTATGCAGGATCAACAGTGACCAGGAGCCTTTACCACGCCAATCTAACTCCCACCTAAGATGCAAACGTATTATTTTGTCCATTATTTATGACACCCTTATGCTTTAAATGATGTATTCATGTGTCCTAATGTTTATTTATAGATGGTCCCAAACACACAGGAGCTCATGTTCATTGAAAGTGCAATTTACGCGTTGACATTCACGCAGTCCTGCCACCAATCTTTCTTCATTTCCCAGGCAGAATGCAAAGGTGCAGGGCGAAAAACCTTTTACAACATTCTTACGTTACGTGCTCATTGAACATGAGCATCACAGAGTTAAATTCACATAGTTGTGTTTGTTCCGCATCAGTTGGCCTGGGGAGCCAAAAGTAGCTCCTGGTAGCTGTTGTTGTCAAGCAAACCAGGCTCTTCTTGGCTACAAGCAGGAGCAACATAGCTCCCCTCAATTTCGAGCCCTGTTTTATAAAAGAGGGTCAGGATTGTACTTGTAGGGGAGAATTCTGACTACGTCCAACAAAGGGGCATTTGGCTTTGTAGGGGTGGTTTTGGGTGGTGGCAGAGTGTAGGGGTCGGATTTGTGGAAGGGGAGCTGCATAGAGCTTTGTAGTAGAGGGCTCTACATGACAACTTGTTAGGGATGTTATGGAAGGTGCAATGTAAGGGCGGAGAGTATTGGATCTTGTCATTGCTTTTTGCTGTTGCTTCGCAGAGAATACATCAGGATTTGACTTTGTTAGAGGTCATTTGGATGGCGCTTATAGAGAAGGCATCACCTTTGCAGAAATTGTGGTTTTGGATGGGGGTTTGTAGAGTGGGGGCAGGATTGGACATTTGTATAGGTGTTTTGGCTGGGGCTTTGTAGATAACCCCAGGATTGGACCTTTTCAGAGTTTTTTGTGTGGGGCTTTGTAGAGGAGCCTCAGGATTGAACTATGCCGGATAGGTTTTGGTGGGGTTTTATATGTGGGATGGGTTTGCACCTTGACAGTGGGGTTTTGGATGGCGATTTGGATAGTGGTAATGTGATTATCAAAGCAACTGGCTTGGGCATTTTTAGAGTGATGGGTCTGGATGTGCTCTTGTAAAGTTGTGGTCTGTTGGGTGATTTTTACTGTGACTTGTATGTGAAAATAGGAACAGTCCAATGACTGCCATCTCCTCTTGTTAAGCCAGGGTTCACAGGAGATGGCATAGAAGCGTGAAAGTGGAAGTTTCCTTCCTTATCAGAACACAGAGTTTTTAAAAAAAATATATAAAAAAATATATTTTTATTTTATTTTTTAAGGTCAAACAAACACATTACAACTGTTTCAAAACATGGAAAGCATCATATTCTAACACATTTTCAAACTCCCCAACTTCCCCCTCCCCCTTTAAACTAGAGCCGGTTCTCATATGTTGTTTACGGGAACATCATTGGGTGGCACGCTACCTAGACAGCCATCAACCGGGTCCTCCGTTTCGTTATCACCCTGGTGAGGGTTTGTCAATGAGGCCACCAATTGCCGCCAGGCCAGCAAGGGCCCTACTTCTTCTTCGCCCCCCCTGGTGACCGCTTCAAACCAGACTACGGATTCAGCTTCCGCCCACCTCAAGAGGTCTGTCCACCATAGCTCCACCCTAGGTCCGTGGGCCGCCTTCCAGCCCATGGCAATCCTACGTTTGGCCAAGACATAGGCCAGGTGCTTCATCTTGCTTATGTGTTTCAAATGCCGGGGTCTAGGGAACAGTCCAAGCATGCATGACCAGGCCGATTCCACATCCAGCACCACCCCCCGCCAGCCAGTTTCATCTTGACCTCATCCCAAAATCTATGCACCTCCGGGCAAGCCCAAAACATGTGTAGCAGTCCCGCGTTCACCTCCCCATACCTAGGGCATTGCTGCATAGCTGATCCCCCGAACTTTGCAATCTTCCCGGGGGTTAAATAAGCCCTATGGGTAACATACAATTGAAGCTGTTGGAATCTCGCGTTACGGGACACCTTTTTATGGTACCTCTGGGCCCGTTCCCACTGCCCATCCGTCATGGGTCCTCCCACCTCCTCCTCCCAATCTTGTCTCAATTGGAGCAACTCCTTCCCTGCCCTTACTCGCAGGAGTTCATATATCCTCGATATTTCGTGCCCACCCTCCGATACATCATACATGGTTTCCAGGGAGGCATCGGGATCCTCCACGAGCACTGTCTCAGGCCATCTTTCTCTAGTCTTTTTCACCAGCCTAGTGTAGGTTATATATTGGCCACCATGTACTCCCGTCTCTTCCTGCAGCCGCTGAAAGTCCACCGCCTCCCCTTCCTGCCATATGTCCCCGAGGGTTGCCAGACATTTGGTCGAAAAAAATTAGTCGACCAGACAAATGGTCGAACCAATTTGGTCGAAAACCAAATGGTCGAATTTTTTTATTTTAACCCTTTTTTTTTATTTTTTGGGGGGGGTCCCCCCCCAACCCCCTTTTTTTCTCTAAAAACCCCTTTTTTTACTAAACGAAAACCCGAAAAATAAATATATAAATTAAAAAAAAAATTCGACCATTTGGTTTTCGACCAAATTGTGTCGACCAAATTGCAGTCGACCAGTTTTTTTTCGACCAATTGACTGGACACCGTCCCCGAGGGTGGCTAGGCCTACCTGTTCCCAGTATCTGCGGACCGATTCAAGTAGTTGAGAGTCGCTCCCGCACAGCGCCGCCAAAGGGGCCTGCTGGAAGTATGGTTCCGAGTCCCCCCCAATCTTCCATGTCCTGTGCCAGATCTCCCAGCCCAACCTCAGTAGCCGCCCCTTGCCCACCAGTTTATCTCTGCCCAACCACACCACTTCCATCAGAAAGTATGGGGCTGTATCTTCGCGTAGGAGCCTGGCTTCCGCCGAGTCTCCAGTCGAGAGCCACCTGGCCTATCCCCCCCTGTCACACAGGTTCTGGAGCTTCCACAGAGCCACCCTATTCCTAGAGCTGCCCCACACAAAACCCCTACACACGCTGTGAAGTTTCGCGAATAGGCTCCTGGGTATCAGAAACGGGACGTTTATAAAGAAGTGCAAGAGTCTAGGCAGGACCACCATCTTGAGCAAGGCCGCCCTCCCCATCATGGTCAGGGGCAATCTGGACCAAAATACCATACTGTTCTTAATCCCCTCTATCGCCTTTTCCGTGTTGTGCTTGTGTTCTGTCTCGATCTTGTGGTAAATGTTTATTCCTAAATACCTAAATGTTACGGGCTGCCATGGTATTGGCAGAACAGGCAGCCTCTGCACCGGGACATTCCTATATCTACCCAAAGGGAACAGGCTGGACTTTCCAGGGTTCACCGATATCCCCGAGAGAATGGCGTACCGTTCTATCTCCTCTAGGACGTACTGTAGGTTTTCTTCTGGGTAGCGCAAATAAAGGAGCATATCGTCCGCATATAATGATATCAGATGCTCTCCACGGCTGTGTTTATGCCCACCTCCCCATATTGTTGTCGCAGGCATATTGCCAACGGCTCCAATGCCAGTATATATAGCATAGGTGACCAGGGACATCCCTGTCTGGTCCCCCTGCCCAGTTGCCAAGAATCTGAGACCGTGGACCCTGTCCTGACCCTCGCCATCGGGATGCTGTAAAACAGCTGGACCCATCTGAGGTATCCAGGTCCCACTCCGTACCCCTTCAGGACCAGGGCCATCGTACCGAGTCGAAGGCCTTGACCGCGTCTAGCGACACTATAGCCAGCTCGCCCGTGTCTTCCTCAGTTTGGTCTCTGACATGGTGTAGCCTCCTGTGGTTATCGGTGATGTTCCTACCCGGAACATATCCCGTCTGATCTGGATGTATCAATTTCTTAATCACTCTCTTCAGTCTATTAGCCAGCACCGCCGTGAGTATTTTGCTGTCCTGGTTGAGCATGGACAACGGTCTGTAAGACCCGCGCTCCACGGCCGGCTTGCCTGGTTTCAGAAGTGGGATGATTACAGCCTCACGGAGGGACAACGGGAGTTCTCCCTTCTCATAGGCCTCGTTGAAAGTGGCAAGCAGTGGCTGGAGCAACTCTTACTGGTATGTTTTGTAGAACTCGCTGGGCAGCCCATCCAAACCCGGCGCCTTGCAAGTGGGCAAGTTCCGGATCACTACCTCCAGCTCATCCGAGGTGACGGGTGCGTCCAACTCAGAACGTTCTAGATCATCTAAGGTGGGCAGCTCAATGTCCCCCAATGTGTCCAGTATGTCTTGACCCATATCCTCCCCCGTGTCCTCATACAAGTGTCTGTAAAACTTAAGGAATTCCACATTTACCTCTTTCTGGGTGTTGCATATGCTACCTCCTTCGCCCTGAATCTCACTAATCACTGGGCGGGGGATCTCACTCTTGTACAGCCAAGCCAGCAACCTGCCCGGCTTGTCGCCCACTGCATGTATCCTCTCCGTATATTTCCTGTAGCTGAGTCTGCACAGTCTGTCCCAGGGTGCGCTGCAGGACAACTGTAGCTCCTCTACTCTGGTTCTCTTATCATGAGCGGTGCTCACGCAACTCGTGAGCTCCTCTAGCTCCCTTTCCACCTCCCGGAGTTCCCTTTCGACCCCCCCCATAGCCCCTTACCTTGGGAAATAGCTACCCCCGCACCACCACCTTAAACGCTTCCCACAATGTGCCCACAGAGCTTACGCTTCCCGTATTTGTATCAAAATATTCTTCAATGGCATCCCTCAGGCCCTCCCGAAACCCTGCATCCTGCAGAGCCTCGGTCCTAAGTCTCCATGTAGCGATCTGCGGTCGTGGGGGCTGGTGTCTCCAGTCTACCACCAAGGGCGAGTGGTCCGACAACACTCGGGCTTTGTATTCCGCTCCTTCTATTTCTCTCACTATCCCAGCTGTTACAATCATGTAGTCTAACCTTGTGTACAAATCATGTGGCGCTGTGTAGTGTGAGTACTGTCTATCCGTGGGGTGCAGCCTTCTCCACGCATCCTCTAGGCCTAGGTCTTTCAGTAAGTTACTCAGCGCTTTAGCCGCTGGTGCCGTTTTTCCTGCCCTGTCCTTGGACCTATCCATTCTGGGGTCTACGGTACAGTTAAAGTCCCCCCCGCACACTACCGTGCCCCCCGCCAGGCCGCCAAGTTTACCGTAGAGGGTCCTAAAGTAAGCCGCTGTATCGTTATTGGGGGCGTACAAATTTATGATGTGTACTTCTCTATTTTCCAAGAGACCCGTTACCACCACCATTCTACCCTCCGGGTCCACCGTAGAATTAAGCACTCGGACTGGCACATGGGGCGCCACCCAGGTGACAACCCCTCTGGCATACGCCGAGTACGCCGCCCCCAAAACAGTGCCCTTCCATTTCCTCCCGACCACCTCCAGCCTTTCCCTAGTGAGGTGGGTCTCTTGCAGCAGGGCTATGTCTACGCGCATCCTCTTTAAATACAACATCACTTTGTTATGTTTAAGGTAGCTGTTGAGACCCCGTACATTCCAGGTCACAATTCTAAGATTACCCGATGCCATCTGGTCGGTCTATCTCCATCCCATCCCTCCCCATAATATTCCCCATGTAGGGTCGTTTCCTGACTCTTTCCCTACTGTTGACGAAACGTGCCCCCCTCCCCCTTCCCCAACCTCACACCACTGCACACAACTCCCCCCCCCTCCCCGCCAACCCCCAACAATAGCCCAGCTCCATCCCTGGATCTCAGGCCTACCCACGTCTGGACCCGTCTCGTGACCAAGAACAAGGACCCCGCGGGGTGTCACTAATCTAACAGTGACCTAACTAAATATACTACTATCGGGTGCAGCGGTTGCTCCCCAGGAGCTCCCAGTCATTTATTTAGGAAAAGTGAATTCAACGGGACCCGCCGGCAGATGCCGTGACTTCCCCCACACAAGCACAATATCAAACTATATTCCCAATGTCATAGCTATGGCCTCACGGGTGCCTCTGCAACGTGCTACTTATCTCCATCCGCTTCTGTCTGGGCATCCGATTCCTGAGGTCGACCTTGCATATCCAACCATTCCATCGCTTCGCTCGGCGTCTCAAAGAAGAGGGACCTGTTCTTATGAAACACCTTTAACCTGGCGGGGTAAAGCAACATGTATCGGTGGCCTGCTTCTCTGAGCCTCCTCTTCACCGTTCCAAAGTTCATTCGACTCCGTTGTACGAGCAGCGTGTAATCCGGATACGCTGTTATATTCGCTGACCCCCTTTCTATCATGCCCCCTTTCCGGAAAAATTCGAGAATCTTCTCGCGGTCACGATAGTTCAAGATCTTTGCAATCAGCGGCCGCGGGGGGGGGGGCTCCTGGGGCCGGTCTCCTGGTCAGGGCCCTGTGCGCCTTTTCGACCGCGAACCCCTGGGTCAGCTCTCCGCATGGTTTCAACGAAATCCGTGGGGTTTGATCCTTCCATTCCCTCCGGTACCCCCACTATGCGAACGTTATTGCGCCTGGCGCGCCCCTCCGCCTGCTCTGCTCTGACCTCCAAATTGCCCACTCGTTGCACGAGGGCATGAAGTTCCTTGGCGTGTGTATTGCACGCCTCCACGGTCGGGGCCAACTCCTTCTCCAGTTCCCCTGTGCGCTCCGCGATCGTTCGCACATCCTGGCGCAACAGGTTCACTTCTTCTCGGACCGCTCCTATTTTAAGGTTTAGGCCCTCTTGCAACTCTTTCATGGCCAGGCCCAGCTTCGTCTCCCAGGCCACCTTCAGGTCGGCAATTGCTGCCAGCACCTCCTGGATAGGACTCGGTGGGTCCGTCGCCGCCGCGGGGGTTTCTTTGCTCTTGCCCCCTTCCGCGCCCGAGGGCGACCTAGCATAGGTCTCCATCGTGGGCTGTTTGATCCGGGGTCGCACCACCTTGGAGGACATCCTGTTGTGTCGGTTGGGCCCACGCGCCCAGCTGTATCCTCGTGGGGTTCGCTCGCCAGCCCCTTCGCAGCGAGGTGTCGCTGAACCTGGGTTCACTCTGCTAGCCCACCACGATCCATGGCCTCTGCAGTGGGGGCTCGCCCTTATGTTCTTGCTTTCAGCCCGAGGCACATACGGCCCGTCTATCTGGTTGGGCTCGCCCACGTTCCGACCAACCTTGTCTTCCTCAACTCGTCGGACCTTTTATGGCCCTTTGTCCTCAGGCGGCCATCTTGGGTGCTCCCCTTCCTTTGCGCGACCGCCACCTTCTTCGGGGTCTAGTTCCGTGAATATGCAGTCTCGCCGTTGGGGAGGGCACGGACCGTGTGCCCCCCACTTTCATACACCTTTAGATGCACCGTGGGCTCGAAAGTCCGCCAAAAACCATCACTTCTTCTCAGGATCAGGATCGGATCATCGGGAGCCCCTCCAAGGAACGTCCTCTCACGTAGCCATCAAGCCACGCCCCTCATCAGAACACAGAGTTAGGCAGATTGTTAGATATGTCATGTACGAGACCAAAAAGAAAATGCAAAAGAAGCCTTAACCCTTATAATGCTCACCCCATACTTCATCCCGAAACATGGATGCACTCCAGTAGACAGTACTTCTGAATAGTTATTTTCAAGGGGCAGAGCTCTTTGGTGATCAACTCGAGAATATACGGCATACAGGCCTCAGTACTATATCAATAGATTTTTTTTTATGGTTACCCCAGGCTGTAATTCTGTGAATCCACCTCATTACAGCTATTCCAGCACTAATATATGTGGATTGCATGAAGTACTACATGCAGTATTTTATATAATTTGCTTGCATTTATGGACATTTCTTTTGAGAATGGCAATGGATTGAGTAAACTGGTTAATTAAACCTCTTCTGAACCGCTTTTAAAAATAATGCACCATGAGATTATTAACCTTTCTATACCGTTCATGGCAAAAGTGTTAAAAAGATGGACATCAGAGATGCCCAACTTTTCTCCCCATTTGAATGTGCAAATAGAACCTTTTTCTTGTATTTAAAGGCAGCGCTTAGCGTTAAAAACAATAATGCGATCAGGTTTTTGAACATTGGGGTCATGGTAGCCAAAAAATGCATACTACAATGCTGGCAGCGACGATCCCCCCCCCTTCGAGATGTGGCTGAAGGCCCTTACCTGGACTCAAATCTCCGAGGAAGACTACATCAATTCCCTCCCCATGAACTCCCGTCTGATTTCTGTAGCTACTTGAACAATAAAGACGACATTGAACTACTCTCTTCTCCCCTAGATGCACAGTCTGAAGCATAACCCCGTATTAGGAAAAAACTAATGGGCTGCTAATCCATCCCCCTCTGTATACCCCTGTACGTGTCATGCCTTGCAAATCCCAAACATGTAACATTAATTGCTGTTCTGCTGTATTGCGTGCTTGCTACTGTTCCTTGCCAATAAAGAAAAAAATAAATAAATACAATAATGCATTTTACTCTATAACATTGTGGTTCGGTGCAACGATTTTTAAGTTGCAATTGTAGGGAAGGCATGTTATCACAAGTATGGCACTGACACAATGGGATACAATTTGGAATAACTTTTATTGAAGTTTCTCAGGTTGGAAATGTGAGGAATTCTACCATCCGCACTGGGAGTGTGCGCTCGCCTGGGCTTTATTCTGAATTTTTGAAATGAAAATGAATGATGAGAGATCATCCTCCGAAAATGTGTGTGGCCATTCTGCACACATTTTCCCTTCTCACCGCACAACAAACGCATAGTCAAGTGTACTCCGGGAGAACAGGTGCCGTCCTCCCCTGTCATGTTCAGCTGGAATGTGACAGCCACGGGTACATCAAAAGCATCTCAGAGGGGGAAGGCGTCACCTTCCTCCGGCCATGGCCAGACTAATTAAAATATCAAAGGCTCCATGTATCTATTGTCTAAATCTGCTGGTGGCAGCGCATACTGTGACAGGCTTGATTGCAGAACAGACAAAAGGGAGGCAGGACTAACACCTCTTGGATATGCAAGTGTTAACCTGAAGCTAGCTTCACCCCTCTGCATGAAAGGCAGTGAATGGCATGTCTGGGTCCACTATTTACCGTAGGCAAACCCTGCAGAGAGGAGCCCTTTCAGAGAGAAGAACTATGTGATTTAAGGGATACAGGGAGACCGCTCTCATCACAAACGTCAAGGGAGACCTGCGCTTTGATCAAAGAGTCACAGAAGAGGGCTCAGTTGACCAGAGAGACACTTTGATCTACAACAGACAGGAACATGGGTGAGACCTAGGAGTACATGTTGTCACCCCTTACCTTTCCTGTTGCAAAGCACTCTGGCCCTGACCTCACGCATAATAGAAGATTGTTGGTGGGGACCCATGATTGGTTCCTTAAAGTAGACTTTGCCTGCACCAATCACTGGGGCCCATTTTGCTTTAAAAGAGGGCTGAGCCCCTCACTTAGCAGATCATCCAACGACTTTGAAAGGAGTAAGAAGAAGGACTAATTTGGACCCAGGCTGAAGATACAGTCTGCCTTACATCTTCTGCCAGTGAAGGAAGGCCAGGATTTCCAAGAGGGATGCAAGATCCCTCCCCTAAACATCTCCCAGGAAACAAAGGGAGATATAGGACTCAGAAGACCCATCCAGCAGCTCCAGAGCCAGTACCCAGCCAGCACAGAGCATGCCCTGCTAGGTTCTGCCAGCAAGCTTCCTTGGTGGGAAGTGCCAGAGAGTCTCTGAAAAAAGGACCAGGCTATTGCCTGCAAATACTCTTCTCTGCTTTGGGTCGTCCACCTTAAAGGACCAGACAAGCCCTGCGGAGAAGTTAGGAGGAGTGCCACAACAAGCACCGACCAGCGTCCATCTTTTAAGGACATTTTCGAGGCAGTCGAGCCCTCGAACCGTGACCGGCTGCACCACTGACTGTTGTCACGCTGCAGTCACTAAAGCCATCTGAGACACCTCAACCAGCTTTCCAGATCCACCAACCAGCACAGAGACAATGATTCTTGACCCTGAGACACTGTTTAAGCCAGCCTGCAGCTGTCTGTCTAGCCTCGCTTGCCGAACTGCTTGCCACCAGATACCCACAGCCATCTCCCATCTTGAACTCTGTCGCAGGAGCTGCAAAGCACCCTGATACCGACTCGACGCTGTTGAGCGTCAAGATCATCTCAAGCACCAGGTACATTGTGGTTTTGTCCCCCTGGTCCTCCTCTGAAGGCCCCAAGTGACATTTACGACCACCCCTTGCTCCCTTGCTGCTGAAACCAAATAAGCTTGAACAGGTGAGACTGATTGCTTTACCGACTTCCCTCCTGCCAGTATCCAGAGTGCATCCCTTTCCTTCGTTATACTGTCTGTCCTCTGTGTTCCTTTACAGGGTAGGTTGTATTTTGTAGTATGCTATAATAAAGTAGGTATTTTTATACAACCTTGACTGGACAGTCCCTTTTATCATTGGGTAATAATTGTATTTTCGCTGTGTTGCAATTAACCAACGATCCACGACCTTGTAGAGATAAGCTTGCTGTTCCGTCCATTTTACCAAAACTGGACAAGGAGGTTTATAACTCGGCTGAACTCTTTAAAATCTGCAAGGAACTGGCCAATCCTGCCGCAGTCTCTACCTCTCCTGTCCCCTCCCAGGCCCTCTGTACAGCATTGGTGTCTCACTTCATCTCCAAAACTCAGGACATCCTGTCCTCTTTCTCCTCCTATCCCTTCCCTCCCCCTACTCCCTGCTCTTCCTCTGGTTTCTAGACAAGTCTGATCTATGAAAGTCTCGTCAAAACAGGTTCACCCCTGTTCCTCTAAAACTATCAAGGACCACATCGACTCCCTGGCTCCTGTCCTGGCTGATTTCTGTAATCACTCCTTTGCCATTGGAGTCGTCCCATCCCCCCTGAAGCATTCCCTTGTGCACCCTCTTCTTAAGAAACCCACTGCCAACCCCTCTTGCCCGGCCAACTATCGCCAAATTCCATCACTCCCTTCCTGGGCAAGCTCCTGGAGAAACTGGCCACCTCCCAGCTTAATCGCACACTAAATCTGTTGGTTGTCTCCACGACCATCAGTCTGGCTTCAGAGCTGCCAGAAGCAAGGAAACTGCTCTCCTGAACATCCGTGAAGACCTGCTCTCCAATCCTGACTCTAACACCCCTTGCATACTCATCCTGCTTGATCTCTCTTCTGCCATTGACACTGTCAACCATGCCATCCTGCTCAACCGTCTCTGTGATAACCTGGGTATCACGGTCAGGCTCTAGCGTGGCTGACTTCTTTCCTCTGCGACCGACCCTCTCAGGTCCAACTTGGGTCCTTCCTTTCCGCTATCTTTTTCTCTACCTCTGCTGTCCCTCAGGGGTCTACCCTGGCTGTTCAACCAATACCTGGCACTCGTGGCCCACCGCATTGCCGCTCTATGCCCCAACTTTCAGAGTTATGCGGATGACACCCAGCTCATTTTCAGGCTACCCTCGGCCTCCTCCTCTACTTCCCTCATCTCTGACTGCCTGTCTACTATCCAGGAGTGGTGTGCCGCCAATGACCTTTGCCTTAATGCCAGTAAGACTGAGATTCTCCTCATTGGCACACCCGCTCCCTCCTTTCCTGTAGCCCTCTGGCCGGCCTCTCTTGGCCCTCTTCCTGTGTGGCTAAAAACATCAGGGTCATCTTCGACTCTACACTCTCCTTCTCTCCTCACATCTCTGACATCTCTAAGAAGTCACACTACCAACTGCACCTCCTCAGAGGTATTCTTCCTTTCCTCTCCTTCCCCCAGAAACTCACTGTCTCCAGAGCTCTGGTTCTCTCTAGGCTGGACTACTGCAACAACCTCATTCTAAATCTGCCTGCTTCTACTCTCCGCCCTCTCCAACTTATTCAGAACAGGACTGCAAGACTTGTCGTATCTCTCCAGGACTGAAATCTCTACACTGGCTCCCTGTGGCTGCGAGGATTAAGTTCAAAACCCTCTGCATCGTCCACAAGGCCTTCTGGGGTCTGGGGCCTCAATACCTTCAACTCTCTCTCCCTAAATATCTTCCTTCTCGAGCTCTTCGCTCATCTGCCTCAAACTCCCTCAGGGTCAGTCGCTTCTCCAAGCAACGAGTTGGTGGTAGATCTCTTTCTTCGGCTGGTGCCTCCCTCTGGAACAGCCTCCATGCCTCCCTGAAACTTAAGGAGAATCATCTTCGGTTCCGGAAGCACCTCTGCTTTTTCTCCTCCTCTCCCTTGCTGACTTCCTGGCTGACACTGACTTTGCACTGGTTGCCTGGCCGCCCCCTTATCTCGGGCCCAGGCCTCCTCCCCCGCAAGTCGCACTCCTGCACTGCCCTCCTGGCAACCCGACACTTGGGGACTGTTTCCGTATCCCTACAGTCCCACTACCAGCACTTGACACCTGTTGTCTGCACTTACCCTTGCACATGCCACCTGCTGGCCGTACTTCACCTATTGTTATTATTTCTTATCCCATGTGCTGCACTGTCCTCTCCCCTTCCCACCCTGCACTTCTCCCCCTCCCATTCCCATGCACTTGTGCAATCTGAATGACACCTGGCCTAGTAGGATCGTTGTCTGTCTTCCGTCTGCTCCCCTCCCTTGCCTCGTAGCACCTTGAAACACCTGTGTATATGCGCGTTATAAATGCCATATCATATCATATCATATCATATCATAATTTACTTGTGTTCCAATCTGCTTGGATCCCTTCTGTTGTACTAGAGGTGTGGGTCTGATTAATGGTTTAGAAACCGATATTCATCCCTGGACCACTGGTGCCCCGGAAGTTGATTTGTCACAGGAAATCTCCTCTGTCCTATAACTAAGATGGGAGTAATCTTGACCATCAAACGATAAACAAAACAGTCCTAGTAGAGTCTGTCAAATCAAAATGGCCTATGCTAACAAAAACCTAATGCCTTCCCTATCTCTTGTACAAAAAGTGTATAAAGGGAAAATGTATGCAAAGGAAAAATGAATATTCAAATTAATAAAGGTAGCGAAATCAGCTCTCCTGCCCACGTTAGACCCCACTGAGTAAGGCAGTCTTTGTAGGCATGATGACAAACTCTTGCTCGGCTTCTCAACGCAATAAACTGATCCAAAACGTGAATCGAGGCTCGCCGGGCCTTCCACGTTAAAGTGTCTCGTTCAGACCCCCAAATACTGTTTCAACACAAAGTTCATGTAGGTCCCCCTGTGTCGCCCTCAGACCTCTCCAAACACAGTTCACAAGTGTCTCCCTCTGTCAGGATCAGACCTCTTCAATCACAAGTTCACATAGGTCCCCCTCTGTTGGGCTCAGACCTTTTCAGCACACAGTTCAACTAAACTTGCAAAGGGGCTCCCTTCCACAAGCTTATTACACTTCGGGTCTCCCTCAACCAGGCTCAGACCACTTTTGGGTGTTGAAGACTTTCAAATGTGCGTGGCTTTCTTTACAGACCACTGCAGGACCACTTCGACTTATAGTCAAAATTCTACTTCCACTCTCCCCTTCTCTAGGAGGTAATTTAGCTTACTTTGCTTTTGCACTTCATTCACTTTTTTCGTTACAAACAATGCACCTTTCACAGAGATTTTCGAGTGGGCTACTTCCTTCTGCTGGACCACTCCGTTACTCTGTATCGCTGATTCCACAGCTGTCTTTTTACTTCAAAGTTCATTCACAGGTCTGCCTTTCTTCACGTCTCATCCACACGCATGCAGCCTTCACTTGCGATATAATGTTACCACTTCAAACTTTCTTTAACACACACCGCTCTCTCAGGTCGCTTGCCATCTCACCGGCTGTGTGCATTTCTTTCTTGGTTTTATGATTCCAATTCACAAGTCAAGGTTAGTACCACGGGTTTAGCCTCACCTCCCCAACTCTACCATTCACCCAGGAGGATCGCTGGTGTCCTTAAAACACAATGCAGTCTTCACTTGCAGGACCTGGTCTTCTTCATGTGTCGTTCACGGCCTGTCGGAGGCAACGACCTCCAGAAGGGAACTCTTGGGGTTTTCAACCCGCTGCTCTTGTCCCTCGGTCTGCCACTCTGCTCCAGTAGGTTTGCCTTTGCCCTGGAAGTCCTGCACATACTTGTGTTCTGCCTTGCTCAGAGAGTGTCTTTAGGTGTTGCTTTTATCCATGTAAGCAGAGCTAATTGGTATCAAATGTATGCACTTGAAGTCAAGTGCCTGACTTCACCTAACCCGATTAACGGGAAATGTCCAGTACGATGAATGAGAGTTAGTCTTGTTACTCCAGTGTTTTATTGCCGACCCACAGGAAGACACTGTTTTTAATTAATTCTTCTACTTCCAGCGGGGTCTCATCAGTCTTTAATCTGATGGACCTTAGTTTTAGTCGAAAAAAATTACTGGTCTGGCCTACTCTTTTAAGAAGTCCTTCCTTGATGGATATGAAGGTAGCTCACAAGGTTAGATTAAGCAACTGATAGGCGGTTTGTAGCTCAGCTTTTAGTAGAGGTCCCAAGTAGCATTTTTTTACATTTTCTCCCCAACCCAGTTGTTCAGCTAATCGTAATTCAAGAAATAATTCCCTAGGTTTCTCCCTCCTGGTAGGGTTGTAATATCCCTTAGGGTGATAGGGATATTGCTTTTAATTTGACTAACCACGTCAAATTTTCTTGAAGGCAAGCCTCAGCCTGAATCTGATGCGCAGCCAGTTGAGCTACAACTATTTCCTTGTCGGTCATATTTTCTTGAGGGGTAAGGGCTCCCTCTGTTTGGGTTTCAGACTCTGAAAAGAAAAGGGTTTCAACCTCCTCAGAGAAAGTTTAAAAGTTGTCTGACCCTCCTGAGCTTGCCACTGATGAAGGGGGCTTGACACCGAAAACTACAGGTTCGGGAAAAAGTGGATTTAAGGTGCTAGACCTAATAAATATATGGGAGGGTCTTATTTTTAAGACTATTCGGTCCCACTGTTGCATTTGAAAATGGGCTATCGGTAGGGTGTCTAATAGTACCTCGGTTTTGAAAAACATATCCTGTTGCCTAACTGGAATTTGAAGTTGGGAGAATAAGGTCTCCTTCATGGTGGATATTCGATCAGAATCAAGGACTTCAATAATGCTATTCTTCCCTTCTGGTGGGATGACAATTACTAGCATGGGTTCTCAACTTTATCAATTGAGTCAGATCCAACTCCTGACACCATATGTAGGGAAGGCATGGTATCGCAAGTATGACACTGACACAATGGGATACAATTTGGAAAAAAACTTTATTGAAGTTCATGGGGTTGGAAAACTCCAACTCTGCCCTGTAACTAACATGGGAGTAGTCTCAACCATCAAACGATAAGCAAAACAGTTCTAGTAGAGTCCGACAAAACATAAATTACCTATGCTAAAAAAACCTAATGCCTGCACTATTTCTTGTACAAAAAATGTATACAGGGAAAATGTATGCAAAGGAAAAATCAGTGTTTAAATAAATAAAAGTAGCTAAATCAGCTCTCCACCCCAAGTTAGACCCCGCGGAGTAAGGCGATCTCTGAAGGCAGGATGACACACTCTGGCTTTGCCTCTGAGTACAATAAACAGTTCCAAAACGTGGATCGAGACCCACTTGGCCTTCCATGTTAAAGTCTCTCGTTCAGACCTCCAAAATATTGTTTTACACAAAGTTCATGTAGGTCCCCCTCTCTCGGCCTCAGACCTCTCCAAAATACAGTTTGAACACAAAGTTTACCTAGGCCCCCCCATGTCGGGCTCTGACCTCTCCAAACACAGTTCACAAGGATCCCCTTCTGTCGGGTTCAGAACTCTTCAATCACAAATTTCACATAGGTCCCCCTCTGCCAGGCTCAGACCTTTTCAGCACACAGTTCAACAAAATGTTTAAAAGGGGCTCCCTTACCCAAGCTTATTACTCTTCGGGTCTCCCTCAGCCGGGTTCAGCCCACTTTCGGGTGTCGAAGACTTTCGAATGTGCGTGGCTTTCTTTGCAGACCTCTGCCGGACCACTTCGACATATAGTTCAAAATTCAACTTCTACTCTCCCCTTCTCTAGGAGGTAATTCGGCTTACTTTGTTTTTGCACTTCATTCGCTTTAATCGTTACAAACAAAGCACCTTTCATAGAGTCCTTCTAGTGGGCTACTTCCAATCGCCGGATCACTTTGTTACTCGGTATCGCTGATCCCACAGCTGTTTTTTTAACTTCAAAGTTGTTGCACAGGTCTGCCTTTCTTCGCGTCTCATCCACACGTGGGCAACCTTCACTTGCGATATAATGTTGCCACTTCAAACTTTCTTTAACAAACACCAGTCTCTCAGGTCGCTTGCCAACTCACTGGCTGTGTGCGTTTCTTTCTTGGTTTTTCGATTCCAATTCACAAGTCAAGGTTTGTACCACAGGTTTGGCCTTGCCTCCCCAACTCTGCCGTTCAACCGGGAGGGTCGCTGGTGTCCTTGAAACACAATGCAGTCTTCACTTGCGGGATCTGGCCTTCTCCACTTGTCTTTCGTGGCCTGTCAGAAGCAACAACTCCAGTAGGGACCTCATGGGGTTTTTCGACCCACTGCTCTCGTCCCTTGGTCTGTCGCTCTGCTCCAGTAGGTTTGCCTTTGCCCCGGAAGTCCTGCTCGTACCCCTGTTCCGCCTTGCTCAGAGTGTGTCTTTAGGTGTTGCCTTTTATCCGTGTGAGGAGAGAATTGGTATCAGGTGTATGCACTTGAAGTCAAGTGCCTGACTTCGCCTGAAGTACGATGTATGAGAGTTAGTTGTTACTCTCAGTCACCCTCTTCCTCGGCCCAGTGTTTGTGTGAAAAGGGGTGGGGGTTTGTACCTTAGAGAATCCCAAAAAATAGGATGGGGTAGATGAATGGAAAAGGGAGCAATACTGCGTCTCACCATCGGCTGCCTCACCTCCACTCTCCGAAGACCCCTCACCCAGGTGATCCTTCCGCCCTGGTCTACCCCCAGGAACTGGATCCAAAAGCGATGGCCTTGTCCTGGCCACCTGGATGACAAGTCCCCAAGGACTAGTGGGTGAGACACCCTTCGGTTTCTCACAGAAGCTCCTAGCCAACCATAAATAGTCACTTGCCATCAATTCTACACAGACGAACAGCACACCATTTGTATCACCAAGATTAAATGATTTCTAGCAAGTGGTGAGTGTGAGTTTTTTGCACATTTGTGGTAATAACTGCATGTAGCAATTCCACCCGATCTATAATTGGGCAGGCAGTCCTTTCATATACCATTATCGCTTACAGGAGGGCAAATGGGTTTTCAGGTGTGACTGCAGATTTTTTTTTAACCTATTAGCACGAATGTTTCCTGTGTTGGTGGCGCCATCATTAGCAAAGGCATAGAGAAGGAACAGTAAGATTAACATTAACGGGTATTATCCAGAAGAAATCTAGAATTCTTGTTATGAATTATTGCTTGATATCACAGTTTTTGCTTTTTAAAAGTACTGCAATAACTTTTAACATTCACAATATCTGTTGTGTTAATTTCATCCACCTTGCGAAACTGTATAGTCCATTCACACTACAAAGATACGTACTCGTGAACTGCTGATTGCAGTGCTCCAGATAAGATGTTGAGGTGGGAGTATTTTACTCCCTATTTTTAAACTTTGAGAGTAAATGTGATTTTAAGAGAGTAAAAATGACTTTTCTCTTTTGCAAGAGAGTAAAATGTATGTGACATCCAGCCGACGTGTGCAAAAACTGTATCATTACTATGCGGCAGCTTTCTGCTTTGTGACAGAATACACCTTTCATTATTTCTCCAAGGTCTAGCCATTTGATCTCGCCTGTATATATTTAAATGTTGAAAACACAAAAACCTAGCCAAATACATAGTAAAGCAAGCGTGATTTGTATTGTGTGTTTTGATGTTCGGTAGCAGAATTGTCTTTAGATGTTTAATGAAAGTCATCGTTTCCTGGCGCCTACCTAATGGCATGCCAATGTTATGGTACAACAGTGCAGCGAGGCAAGGATTCCCTGCTAAATTCTATGTCTAATCTCATGGTCAAATGGTTATTTTATTTAGCGCTTTGGCAAACAGATTGATCACAATTATCATCAAACCGAAGTCGGTACTCCTTTATCGAACTTGAAAGGCTGAGTTGGCCTTGCAGGGATTTTAACCTGCAACCTACAGATCATGCACAGATTGCAGAAATGACCGCTCAACCGGCTGAGCTATCTTATTGGCTAACATTCTTCAGAGGTCGGTTAACAGAGTATCGACTGAGTTATAATAATCACAGTGCTTATATGTTGGATAAACCATGTATGAAGCGCTACATAAAGTTAAATACCTATCCGTATTATCACAGGGAAAGGTTTTGCTGAGTTTCTATTTCAATTACTTTCATTTGTTTGTTTCTGAACAGTGCTTGCACTTCCTGGAGACTCAGGGTTTGGATGTTTTAATTGTAGTCTTGAAGATTTGAGAAGTAGGAACATCTGTGATTGGTGTAATGACAATCATTCACCCTTGAACGAGGACTCAAGGTTGAATGGATGTAAACTAGACCATGCATAGTCATGATTTTACACACCGTTTTTATAATTAGAGTGTAAATTAAATTATAAGTGTAAAAATGATGTGCCTCTGCATGATTATGCACACAGCACAGGAACTCTGAAAAATACAATTGTGCAATACTGGTTTGCTTTCACTGGGTTAAAAAAGCATAATTTGTTTCAAAATATGAATTCTCAATTGCAACTTAGTTTTCCATCTTATTAATTTTACAATCCTAAAATGCTATGAAAATAAATATGCAGTGCTTCTGTTTGCTCCATGAGCAGCAACACAGCAGAAGTTGAATGGAAGTAAACCATTCCTTTTATCACAGTGTGCAGTTTTTTTTAAATGCTTCAGAGAAATACATTCTGCTTCAGAGGGTTTTATCCATGGCTTGCAATTACATCCATGTAGATAAAAATCAAAAGAAGCCTTCTGGTTTCTGTCAAGTAACCTGGCCTTTGCACTACCCTCTGCTCTAAAATTGTGTGTGAATGTACACACGAAATTAATAAAGCTGTCGAATTTACAAGATTTTCATGTGTAAAAAGGCCTGGCTGATTGTACACAGATCTCAGCAATGCGTGCGCTTAACTCGCTGAGCTTTAGTACAGAGCTTACATTCATGCGTTGTATGAACTTTCATCCATACTACTAACGTCCTGTGGAATATTTATTGTTTTGGTATTTTTGCATGGGTCCTCCTCAACCATACATTTTTTTAAAGAAATGTACCATTGTAGAAAGTGTTTGGCTAAACTATATAGCCTGCCTGGTTAAGGGTGCCTGCTGTTTTGTGTGCTTTTGCCCCAGTCTTTTTTTGCCACACCCCCTCTACGAGAAAAAGGAAGAGGAGGGGGATTTAAGTTGCAACAGCCAGGGCACCCTTGTGGTGCAGCCCACCTGGTTAAGGTGCCTGCTGTTTTATGTGCTGTTTTTAGGTGCTATGGGGCGAGAGAGTTGACCCCAATATCAGCACTGCACTAGCAGAGAACTGTATCGCTTCTCCTCTGTCTCATCTCCAATGAAGCTTGTACCGCTGAGGGGAGTGTGGGGTGTGGCGGTTTGTAACCTGCAGTCGCTTCTATCCAATTATATTTTCTGTGCTCATTGATGTGTGCAGGAGGGACCCCAGGTGGCCCATAGAACTGGGGTTTTCCCAAACAGCACTTTAAGATGGAATCGCAGCACCTGTTAAATGGATGGGGATGCAGATTCGTACTCAAGCATAAAATCAATAATGACAACTCAATGGTTTGGCAAAGGGAGTCCGTTTAATGACAAGTACAAAAAAACAGGGATTTATGAATATCGGCAGTGGCACGATCTTCTTTCTTGCTTCAACTCCAACGAACTTTACAGAAATCTCATCCTTTATACTAAAAACTTGTCATCGCTGACGTAAAAAACGCTAAAAATGTTGCATGCAATTCTATTGGTTATAGGAAGGTAACTTTACTATAGGTACTATATCTGTATACAGTATCAGGGAGAGGGGATTGGATAACTAGAGTCAGGTGGGGCATCTAAGCCCTTCCTTCAGAATGACTGCTGTAAACGTCACAAAAAGTATGACGTCTCATTGGTTCTATGGACTATAGGATCCTAGATTACTTGGTGCATTTTGATTGGGTTGATACCACGTCACCTTGTACTTTTCCACTTTGCCTAGCAGCATGCAGAATGGTCGGCCAGGTGCAGGATGCCCATCAGTTCCCCTAGCCTCCCACCAACCAGTACCACCATCCATCACTGACCCACTGGCCATGTGTCAATTCATTTCTAATTTGTAGGCCTCGATGCTGCCTCTCTGTCTGGGAGAACTCAGATATCTGTGCATGGCTCAAGGCTGTGTGTAGGTGTGAAGGCCCGAATTCTTCTTGCTTGGCAGGTCATGTGTCTTAGGCACCATGAAATCGTCTCTGCCTCCATGTAATTAGTGTATTTGATTTTAGCTTTCTGTCCACCAAATGCCTTCTGCTGCTTATCTCGACTCCTTTGAACAGGATACGCCTCTCTTGGTGTCATAAATTGTATTAGCCTGTGTCAGCTTAAAATGACCTTGGTTTCTTTGCACGGGCCTCATGTCTCTGAGTTTCGTTTCTGTCCTTGGCTTTCGATTCCTGTGTTTGAGGGCCTTCGCTCCTGGGGCCTCTGGTAACATGCGGTTGGTTCTGCCCTTTTGCAAAGTGGACATGTACTTATATAATATGTTGGACTTATCCATGTATCATCCAATTAATTTACTGGTCTTGAATTGGATAAATCAATTGTGGTTACCTCATTTGATGTTTGTTTCCTATATGAAAGTCCAAGTAAGTATCATTCAGTCAATGGGTTCGATCCCTTCAAAGTTAAATTATATTCTTTTTAATATCTCAGATTAAATTTGCTGTTTCAGCACATCCTAACTTCCATATTTTGTGTGTATCCATTTTTATATATTATATCTGATAACAAAGTTGTCTACAGATATAGTGCAGCCTCACCGTGGATTGCTTAATAAAATTACCACTCTCATTTAGAACTAGTTCAGTTGTTAATCGAAAAAGTACCGCCTCAGCAAGATAATATGTATTAATGACTCTGTTTACAAATTCCATACTTGTTAGATTGGGATTTGTTCATGAAGAATTTTAAATGCAACACGTAAGTGTGTTTTCATCTTTGCGCCGCTAGGGCCAATGGCTACTAGTCTCAGATAGCATTTGTTTACTACATAGGTAAAGCCTTAGTTCAATCTTCACTCTATTTATACATAAGCGGAGTCTAACTGGAGCGCCGATAAGCGAGGGTTTGAAATACATATTCTCCATAATGCATTGATAGTCCCTTGCCTTCGCTCTGCAGTGAATGCGCTCAATCGTGTGCTGCCGTTTCCTAGAAACGCTGGGCACCATTGAGTCAGTTAAGTAATTTTACCTGTGCGGCTTCGCCTTATGTATAAATAGAGTACCCTCGACAACGGCCAACACTAAACAAAAGAGCCAGTACTCCTCGAAACATCCAACCCTGCAGGCTAGACTACTCTGAATACCTCGCTCTGTGGCCGTGACTGCAGAGGACCGGTTTGCCAACCACTGTAGAATAAAGAGGCGAGAAGGAGACGGGAACTAGAATTGTGGCATACTCGGCCTCGAGATCATTCCACTGGTCAACTGGCACCTGCAAGGCCCTGCATCTTTATATAGATAGATCTGAACTCAACTGTACATCTACTCCCATCACTTCAACCAAGTCAATCGAAACAAACACCCCTCTGATCCCCGGAAGAACATAGTCAAAAGCAGTAAGACCGGACCGATGGATTCCTTCACGAATTCACAGTCATCCTCCGAAAACCCGGACCCACAGACAGCCGCCACATCCTCGGCTACAGACGACTCAAAATTCGACCATCTCCTAACCATGGTGCAAAACGGGTTCCTGGCGATCAAGCATAAGTTAGATGACATTGTCTCAACAATAGACTCCCTTGAAGCCCGAGTAGACAAAATAAGTGCCAGGATCACAGACGCTGAAAACAGAATCAGTGCGAACGAAAATTCAACTCATCAAAACACCCATGACATCGCACTCCTGAAAGGGGAAATGAATAAGCTATGGGAACAAATGTGATGACTTGGAGTCGAGATCGAGAAGGAACAATATACGTATAGTCGGTCTCTCAGAATCCTTCTGCAAAGGCCCAATGGAATCTCGAATCAAAACCCTTTTGAAGTCCCTCCTGGGTGAAGACTCATTCTCCCCACAATTTTTAGTCGAATGGGCACATCGCACCCTAGCTCCGCCACCCAAGCCAGGGCCCCCTGTACGATCATCGTCAAACTACTGAACTATAGGGACAGTGACGCAGCCCTGAAGCTGACAAGGGAAAAGGGGCCCCTGAAATACAGCAATGACAACATCCATATATATATCCCGATTTCTCAGCGGGAGTCCAAAAGCCAAAGACGATCCTATGAATCCATTAAGCGCCAGTTGCGATTAAGACAGGTCCCATACGCTTTTCTGTTCCCTGCAAGGTTGCGCATACAACATGGCGGGAGGGCACACTTCTTCGAATCGCCTACAGCGGCACTGGCTTACGTAGAGGCCTAAATTCCACTCCCTCCTGGAAGACACAAACTTGATCAAAATGGCCTACAACAGCCAGTATAAGCCTCATAAATGTCCTTTGACCGATCACAGCTCTACTCTACCCCTTTGTTCGAACTTATGCAGCCAAAGTGGTAGAAGGGGGTACCACAGCTCCCAAACCTTAAATGGAGACAGATGAGATGCGCTCGAGTAGGGAAGCAGTGTCGCAGCACTCGTCCCTTCCTCGGGTGAAACCACAAGTTTTCAATAAGGGATCATCATTAAGTTGGGCCCGATGGTGTGGGTGGGGGTGGGTATAGGCAACATGGGAGTGTTTTGTTGTTTAAGAACACTGTTACTCCTGTCGAAAGCCCCAGTTGGGCACCAGGAGAAAAGGTTAACTGGTTTGTTTGATGTAAAAAATGCATTCACTGTATCAAGCGCTGATTCCCTCAATGAGATGACCTCCTCCCCCGAACCTGATAGGAACCCATTGAAATGTCGCAGAAAACAAAGTCACCTGCCGGGTTAAAACTCAAAATGCTTACCTGGAATATCCGTGGGCTGAATAACAGGGGCGAAAATCAGCAGAGTAGGGGCATATATTAATAGACACCGCCCACACATTGCCATGCTCCAAGAAACCCATGCATTGCGGGGCACCAATGAAAGTATTTTACGACAGTGAGGCAATAATAGACACTATACCGAATACTCATCCCAGAACAGAGGTGTCCTCACGCTAATACACCCCTCGCTGGGGTTTACCACAGAAAAAAGCAAAACAGACCCACTGGGTAGATATGTTGTGGTATGGGGCACTGTGGCAGGCGAGAAATTGGTACTGGTCAATATTTATGGGCCGAACTTAGATGATCCTGAGTTTTATGTCCATCTCCACGATGAAATCGGTTTGACGGTGGACACATGGGTGTTGTGGGGGGGGACTTCAATACTATCCTCGATGTCTCATTAAATAGGTCTTTGAATAAACAAAGGAGTCTCACTAGAGCGGCCACCATCATACACCAAGCCCTAGAGGAATTTGCTCTGACCGATGCCTGGAGAGGAATACACCCAACTGACAGACAATGGGCCTCATTACGACCCCGGCGCTAAACCATGGTGCTATTAGCACCATGGTCCATGCCGGGGTCCCCCCTGGTGAATGGCGGAATTACCGCCCCATTTCAAGGTTGGCGGGGCGGTAATTCCCCATTCACCATGGGCCCTTCCCCATTCCCATTTTTGCCCCATAGCAAATTGCGGCACCGTTCTTAGCACCAAGGTCCCTTTGCGGCACCCTACTTTAACGGCTGGTAAAACCAGCCGTTAAGGTCGGGTCCCGCAAAGGGACCTCGTAATTAGGCGCTAATAGGTTTACGGCGCCGCAGCCTTTTGCGGCGCCGTTAACCCATTAGCACCTGGGTCGTAATGAGGCCCAATATATGTTCTACTCATCAGTGCATGACACATAATCCAGAATAGATTACTGGTTCATTTCCTCTCCCCTGATTAATTCAGTAGAGCGCTGTGAAATACTCCCCCGCACACTCTCAGACCACTCTCCGGTCACACTCGAGGTAGTACTACATAGTATAAAATGACCAACTCAGCGGTGGAAAATGCCCCCAAACATCTTAAAGGACCCGAATGTTGTAGAATCATTACACATTGAGATGGAGGAATTCTTCCAACTGAATAAAGGATCAGTAGACAAATGGTCCACCATATGGGAAACATTTAAGGTCTGAGTGAGGGGCAAAAACCCCTGGGCTCCTCCAGACCGTCAGAATTGAATTAGACAGAACTGAGGCATATCTGAAAACACTCGAAACCAACTACAGTGCAACACCGAACAAGCGTACCCCCATCTCCAAAAATTCAATGATTTAGCAACTAAAGAGCAGCAATATATGGCCACGCCAATAAGGGCGCGCAGATACGGGGAGGGCAACAGAGCGGTACAACATTTGGCACGTTTGTTACGGAATGAACACAACCACTCCCCAATCACAAGCATCTTGACAGGCGAGGGAATAACCGTACATGGGGAAGAAGAAATTAATGCTGAATTTGCCGAATACTACAACAACCAATACGCAAATCACGACACACACACGCAGGAAGACATAAAGAAATACCTGAGCGAAATTGATCCCCCCAGGCTCCTGCTAGAGGATAACTGGGCCCTCGAGCAGCAAATCACTAACGAAGAGAATCACTGGCAGCGGGCAAAACCCCGGGCCCAGACGGCCTGAGTTCTGAACTTTATAAAACATATTCCACAATACTTACCCCGATACTAACTCTAGTATGGGAGGAAGCCATGAGCTCCGGCTCACTCCCAGACACAATGACAGATGCAGTCATAATGTTTTTTTTGAAGCCTAGACGCCCTACCCATGAGCGCTCCTCCTATCGCCCACTTTCCCTGATCAATACAGACGCCAAGATCTACGCAAAAGTACTCGCACCAGATTGTTGCCCAAAATGACCATCCTAATACAACCGACCAGTGCGGCTTTATTCCAACAAGGTCCACGGCCTTAAATTTGCGTAGACTATTTAGCATCATGGCACAGATTAACCCGGAAGTGCAGGCAGTGGCTATATCACTCGACGCTGAGAAAGCGTTTGATTCAGTCTCTTGGACATCCATGTTCGAGGTCCTCAATAAGTTTGGATTTGGCCCATACTTTATGCAATGTGTCAGATTGCTCTACACCACACCCAAAGCTAGGGTCCTAACAAATCACACTCTATCCAGCCATTTCACTTTACACAGAGGTACCAGACAGGGTTGTCCCTTCCCTCCCATCCTCTTTGCCCTCACGATCAAACCAGTGGCGGCTGCAATCAGACTGGAGCAAGAACTGAGGAGCATAAAGATGGCCCGTGTTTACCAATCCATTTATGCGGATGATGCACTTCTGTATATACATGAGCCAGAAAAGAATTTAGTTCCCACTCTGACAGTGAAAGGAGACTTCACTGCACACTCAGGCTACAAAATTAACTCAGCCAAGTCTGGAATTTTTCCGCTGACACAGGCCACTATCTGCACGACACAAGCATGGCTTAAGTTGGGCCCCTAACTATATTAGATACTTGGGAATCCTGGTCTCTAGAGACAAAACTTCCCTATGTGTAGATAACTACGAATCCTTATCACAGACAATCCACACCAAACTTCAAATCTGGGCTAGACTTCCCATATCACTCGCTGGCCGAGTCGCGGTACTCAAAATGGCAGTGCTCCCTAAACTCCCGTACATTTCCAGTAATGTTCCAATATGGCCAGGCAAACCTTTTTTGAGAACCTACGCTCAATGGCGACCACTTTCATATGGAATGGTGGAGCAATAGGATGAAATGGGACAAAATAGTGGAACCCTATAACCCTATGAAATGGGGGGGCTTTGCTGCACCCGACTTTGAATTGTATTATCAAGTGGCGCAGGCACAATATGCAAAATATTGGCAGGACCCCACAGATGGCACACCACATGTCCCTATCGAACGACACTCAGTCCGCCCAACAGACCTGAGATCCATAATATTCGCGAAATCTCATAAAGATGATTGTAAATTTGACCCGGCGTCATGCACAATCGCAGCATGGGCTGTAATTAGTAAGCGGCTTCACATAGACACACCTTATGACTCTCAAGCCCCGCTATGGAACTTCCCAGGCATTAAGCCAACATATGACATTAGCATATCCCGGAATACGAATTTAAAATGAAAGCCATGTTTCCAGACAGTAGATTTGTAACCCCAGAGGACTTTGCGGATACAGTAGGGAGAAACCAACTTGTCACTTTGCAATATCACCGTATGAAAGCAGCATTCAAGAAACGATGGCCAACATACCCAGTAGAACCGCCCGAACACCCATGTTATCAATAACTGTATTCACAAACAGGTACAGGGGTGTCCAAACTATACAACATAGTCCAAACACACACGAAATCGCTGAACAACATTAAGGCCTCATGGGAAAAAGATATAGGTACAACAATAGAAGAAGTGAAATGGTCCAGATACTGCCTCCTTACTAAGAATGTCTCTCTAAATGCAGGCCTAAGACTCATACAGTTCAAAATACTGACCAAACTCCATTATACCCCAGTCAAAATGTCGAAATTTCATAACTGTGTATCTGGAAACTGCCCGAAGTGTAGTAGCCCACGTGCGGATGCATTCCACATGTACTGGACCTGCCCCCTTATAGCCGGATTCTGGCGTGAAGTGGCAAACATCTTAGAAGACATAACACAAATCCCAGCGCAGCTCAATCCTCAAAAATCCCTGTTCGGCTACATAGGTAAATTCCAGAAAAAACTAGGAGACTATTTAATGTCACCTGCGCAGTAGCTAAGAAGTGTATTCTGCAAAACTGGAAGAGTAGCCATGCCCCACGCGCAGAACAATTCCTTAAACCTTAACATATATAAATGAATGTGAGGAAACTTATATAGGAATGGTGCCCACACCATGTAGACCGAAAGACATTTGGACTCTTTTCAGAATGTACCTGGGTGCCACTCCACCGGACATGGAGAACTCTGATAGTGATTGAACTTACCACAAAGCCTATCAATCCGAAATCCTAGTGTAACTAAAACATTGTAAATATGCAAACATGTATGCTCATGAATGGATTGGGAGAGGGAGGAGGAGAATCACCATTAAAATATATGTACCTAAATGCTGGAGGGAAGTGGAAGCGAATGTGATGTGATATGCAAACCAAAAATAAAGTTTAAAAAGAAAACCCTCTGCATTGTCCACAAGTGGGGCATGAGACCTCAATACCTTCAACTCTCGCTTCCTAAATATCTTCCTTCTCAAGCTCTTTGCTCATCCGCCTCCAACTCCCTCAGGGTTAGTCGCTTCTCCAAGCAGCGAGTTGGTGGTAGATCTCTTTCTTCTGCTGGGGCCTCCCTCTGGAACAGCCTCCCTGCCTCTCTGAAATTTGAGGAGAACCATCTCCGGTTCCGGAAGCACCTCAACACCTTCCTCTTTGCTTCTGCTTTCTCTCCCCCTCCCCCCTGCTGATCTCCTAGCTGAATCTGAAACTGCACCGGTTACCTGGCTACCCTCTGATCTCGGGCCCAGGTCCCCCCGCCAATTGCCCAACTGCACTACCCCCCTGTCAGCCCTTGCACCCGGGGCCTGTTTCTGTATCCCTACAGCCCCTACTGGCACTTGATACCTGATGTCTGCACTTACCCTTACAATTGCCACCAGCTAGCTGCACTCTTATTTATTGTCTTTATTTATTTTACTGTTCTCCTATTTACTGCACTTTTCCCCTTCCCCCCTCTCTGCACTTGCGCGATCTCAATGTCACCTGGCCTAGTAGGATTGCTGTCTCTGTCTTCCCTCTGTTTCCCCTGCTTGCCTCGTCGCGTCTTTAAACACTTGTGTATAGACGCCAGCCCTCCAGATAAGGAGCGTATTGGGGCTTTTACTCAGTAAAATAATGTAAATACGCCACATTTTATTTTTATCACCGTATCATTTACGCAGGCTGGCCACAGTACTTTTTTGAGAATTCCTCTATTCTTTCTTTCCAGTAAATGGCGCTGGAACACATATTTAGCAAATGCTAGCTTTGTGTGAACTGCTGTGCCATATTACTCTAATAGGATTAGGACGCACACTTTTGGGCATTGTGGAAAGGGCATGTGCTTAGCACAGGAATTGCTGCAAGCGGTTGCTTTTTTAAATCAATTCTTCAAAACGCACAGGTTCTGTCTGGTGAGTTTTATTGGGGACGGGGACCGGCCTGAAACGGAAATACCAACAATGTCATGCACGGCCCTTGATTTATTTGGCTGAATCTGAACAGGGTTAATTGCTACCACTCATGTTCGATCCATGAAGAAGGGACATAACATGTTTTTATTTTGGATGTGGTATGTTAATTTTGCCTCGACAAAAGCCCAATCTTTCGGGTACTCTTTAACGGGATCATCCCCCAAGCAGACATAACTCTCTAAAAAGTGTTCTTCATGGACTATCTTCCGTTTAAGGAGAACACTAAGCATGTTCAGAGCTATGGAATAAATGACAGGGCTCTGCAGCGGCTAATGTAGCCTGTGCAATTGTCCATGTCCCTCACATATTAGTGCTGTCTCTAGCAGACTGTGGAAATACAGCTTCTGCGAGGTGGGACCTGTGTGATGTCTACAGCACAGTGTGTCAAATTACTAAAATCATGCTCAATGCAACCACGTGTCAAATGCAGCCTTTTGCATGTGACTGGTAAAGGAGTTGATTAGCAATACGCGTTGTGTAGCAAACACGTTTGTTTATAGTTTGTGTCATTGTTTTTTACTATGACTTCATATTTCCTTTTGTAAACGGCATTTGGACCATTCTTTTTTTTTGTATTTATTTATTTTGTATTATATATTTTGTATATATTCTACCAGTAAAATCAGTATAAGTATCTCTGCGGGGGCGTGGCTAAGAGGCCATGAGCTAAGGAGCGGATTCCTGGTGCTCCCGCGATCTGACATTCATCCGAATTGCAATCTAATTATAAACGAAGGCCCAACACTGCGCAAGGAATTAAAATAAAATGTGAATGTACAAAAGAACGGCTCCATGACCGTGTTCCCTTATTATATAGCAGAGACAATCTCGGAACATGTAACTTGCCGTAAGGCGAACAGCGAAATTCAAGATGGCGTTCAGCCACTTAAGACAAAGGATCCGCGAGGATCCGAAGACTATGCAGCTATAAACACAGTCACGCATTGGGAAGAGAACGATCCACATGGAGTAGCACCTCAAGGCACATGGCCACTAAACAGGAACGATCAGTACCTGGTGAGATTTGGAGCTTAGAGCCTGATAGGCACATAGAGAGGATTTGCCTGGTACAGTGGCCCAAAGGGTAACACAGGGCATCTGGTCTTTGAGCACGGGACTAAGCGGAAGGACTCCTCTCCACTCCACAAGCACAGGGGCACGAGTGACCCGCAGTGGGGCACCTATTCAGGAGAGACAGCCCAAACAACATCCAGAGGGGCTGACAGAGGCAGGTCCCCTGCAAGGGGCAGACGGGGACCCAGTGAGGGGTGGTACCCCCCCTGACACTGGATTGGCCTGCACTGAGGTGTGTGTGAATAGTGGTAACAGAGGCCGCTGCATCGTAGCCCGATCGGGGCAGCAGTGTGCCATGCCTTGACTGGAGGCACCCGAGACCCGCTGCGCCAGAGCGCTTGAGGCCCCGGAGGCAGCATCCCACCGGGCTAGTGGCTAGGCTCTGGACGTCGCATGTAGCGCGTCCTAAAACACAGGCAAGAGGGCCCATGGGGGAGGCTGCAAGGGAGGGCACAGACCCACATATTACGGCATCGGAGGCTACCGAGGGGTAGCTGCATTTAACACCAGCTGAGCAGGAGAACCCCTGGGACTGGAAGCATAAAGAAGAGGCTCTGGGGCTAGCAACACTGGGCACTGGATACGGAAGCTCGCTCGAGAGTTCGGCTCTCACCAGGAGTCACAGACACTGATAACACGGCATAAGTGCCCACGCACGACAAACGGGGAAGGACAGTGGAGGCAGCGGGCCAATGTGAAGGGCCCCCAGACCTGAGGGACCCACACTGCAGGTGGTGCAAAGTGCCCCCAGCACCTAGGGGTTTGCCTGCAGCGAAGTAGTCACGGGTGAGGGCACGGACCCACATGTTATAAGGTCGGCGGAGACCAAGGAAGGACGGCCAGAGGCAGTGGCGAAAGAAGGTGACCTGGGCTTTGGCACGGGGAACCAAAGCAGAGTAGCCGGAAGAATCTGGATTAAAGCCCCGGTGAACTAGCCGAGTCCTCAGCAGCACGCGTGAGGACAGACCCATACCAGAAGGGCCACAGGCAACCAGCACGCACCCCCGACACAGCCGAGTTGGCCCCAAACACCGGGCACTGCTTAACACGGAGCGGGACGATAGCAGCGGGGTTGTCAGGTCGGCCCACACCTGGTAGGAACAGCACGATGGCTACCAAGAACATAAGACCAAAGGGCAAGCAGCCCACGCTGGACGAATATGCCAAGACATCGCCAGCTGCAGAAGGTGCCAGGAGCAAAGTCAAGCCTGCTGCAGGGAGCACAGAGTCGCCGGGCACGATCCAGGAGGTGCTGGCCGCGATCGCGGACTTGAAAATCACCTGGGAGACCAAATTGGGACAGGCCATGAGCGAGCTTCAAGTGGCACTGGACCTTAAAGTTGGGGCGGTTCAAGAAGAAGTGAACCTCCTCAGGCAAGACATCAGGACATTGGCAGAGCGCACCGGAGAACTGGGAAAGGAGATGGCCCCAAACACAGCGGACTGCACCGCCCACAAATCACAACTTCATGCCCTGGTGCAACGAGTGGGCAACCTGGAAAGTAGGGCGGAGGAGGCAGAGGGACGGGCCCGACGGAACAACATCCGCATTATTGGCCTGCCTGAAGGAGCCGAAGGGCCCAACCCAACGGAGTATGTCCAAACCATGCTGCTCCAAGAGATAAAGGGAGGGGTGCTGTCCCAGGGGTTCCGCTGTCGAAAGGGCGCACAGACCTCTGATGAGGAGGCCACCACCAGGTACCCCTGCCAGGCCGATAATTGCGAAGATCCTGAATTACCGGGATCGGGAAAGGATTCTCGAATTCTTCCGGAAGGGCGGAACAATCAAAAGGGGGACAGCGAAGATAACTGCATACCCGGACTACACCTTGCAGGTGCAGCGCAGCAGGATGAACTTTGGGGCGGTGAAAAGGAGACTACGAGAAACGGGCCACAAATATATGCTGCTTTACCCGGCCAAACTGAAGGTGTTCCACAGGAACAAAACCCTTTTCTTTGAAACCCCTGAGGATGCCATGGGGTGGCTGGATATGTAGAGCAGCCCCCAAGAATCGGATATTCTGACAGGAGGAGAAGAAGGATAAGTAATATGCGGCAGTGGCACCCAGGATGGCGTCGCGCAAGACACTGGGATTGGAATATAGATGGGGAAGGTTTTGCTTGGGATGAGCATGCATGCAGGATCCGTTCGCACTACAAAATCCGAAATACAAACGCGGGAGCCACTGCGAGCAACCCCTTGTACCCCCATAGCATTAAGCTTAGTTAGGTCACTGGTAGTCCGGTGACACCCTGCTGGGTTTTTGTCCTCGAGGACTCTGAGGCGGGACCAAAAGCGGGTGGGCCTGAGATCCAGGGATGGAGCTGGGCACTTGTTTGGGTAGGGTAGGGTGGGGAGGGGGGAGGGGAAGGGTTGTGTGCAGTGGGGTGTAGTTGGGGTAGGGAGGGGAGGGAAGGTTGTTTGGGTTGGGAGGGTAAGGAGCCATACTCAGTGTTACCAGGAGCAGAAAGGGAGTCTAAGGGGAGAGGCAGGATACCGTGTCCATGGCGTCAGGTAATCTTAGGGTGGTGACCTGGAATGTGCAGGGCCTCAGTAATGACCTCAAACGAAATAAGGTGATGATGTACCTCAGAAGGATGAGAGTCGACATCGCATTATTACAGGAAACCCACCTCACTAAAGAAAAACTGGAGGTGGTTAAGAGAAAATGGAAGGGAAGCATTGTGGGAGCCAAATACTCGGCATACGCAAGGGAGTGGTTATATGGGTGGCACCACATGTGCCGTTTCAGTTGCTCAGGTCCACTGTAGACCCGGAGGGGAGAATGGTGGTGGTGGAGGGGCTTCTGGAGAATCGAAAAGTGAACGTCATAAACTTATATGCCCCTAACCAGGACACAGCAGCTTACTTCAGGGCTTTATATGGAAAAGTCTGCCCCCTACTGGGCGGGGCGCTACTGTGGGGGGATGATTTCAATTGCACCCTGAACCCCAGGGTGGACAGGTCACACGGCAAGCTGGACAAACCGACCCCAGCAGCCAAAGCACTCGGGGCATTGTTGTCAGACCTTAAACTGGTGGATATATGGAGGAGGTTACACCCATCGGACAGGCAGTATTCGCATTACGCAGCGCCACATGATCTGCACACTAGGCTGGATTATGTGTTCACCCCAGAAGAGATAGTGGGAGAAATGGTGGGGGCAGAATACAAGGCCAGGGTGCTCTCGGACCATTCCCCCCTGGTCCTGGAGTGGCAATACCACCCCCCTAGGGTGCGTATACCGACGTGGAGGCTTAGAGCTGAGTTCCTACAGGACTCAGGATTCTGAGACGACCTAAGGGAGGCCATCACGGAATACTTTGACATTAACACTGGTAGTGTGCAATCAGTGGAAACGGTATGGGAGGCATTCAAAGTGGTGGTGCGAGGGGTCACCATATCTAAATCCAAAGGGCTCCAGGGGGGTATTGAACGGGAGTTACAAGATAAGGTAAGGGAGCTAGAGGATATGATGCGCAAAGGGGGGGACCACCCGGGAAGATGAGAAGAGGATAAGGAAGATGCAGGGAGCTAGCGAAGAGCTCTGGGACAGGCTATGCAAGCTGAATTACAAGAAATACGTGGAGAGGCAACATGCAGGCGGGGATAAGCCGGGAAGACTGCTGGCCTGGTTATATAAAAACAAGACACCCCGGTCAGTGATCAGAGTTATTAAGGGGGAAGATGACCAGATTTATGATAGACAGGATGGAGTGAACAAAGAGTTCCTCAAGTATTATAAACGTTTGTACGAGGATACAAGCGGAGACATGGGCCGAGAAATTTCTGAAACGCTAGAGGATATGAGCCTGCCCACCCTGGATGACCTGGAACGAGCGAGCTTAGAGGCCTCAATCACTGCGGACGAATTGGACGCAGTGATCCCACATCTGCCTACGTGTAAGGTGCCGGGGTCAGATGGACTGCCTAGCGAATTCTACAAAGCGTATAGGAAGGAGCTGCTCCAGCCACTGCTGGCCATGTCCAACGAGGCCTACGAACGAGAGGAGCTGCCGGAGACCCTGCGAGAGGCGGTGATCATCCCGCTCTTGAAACCAGGCAAGCCGGAATCAAACTGTGGGTCATACAGGCCCTTATCAATGCTCAACCAGGACAGCAACATACTCACAGCGGTACTCGCCAACAGGCTCAAGTTAGTGATTGGCAAACTGATACACCCAGACCAAACAGGTTACGTCCCCGGCAGAAATAACACCGACAATCATAGGAGGCTACACCATATCATCGACCAAACAGAGGATGACCCGGGCGAAATGGCCATTGTGTCATTGGACGCGGTCAAGGCCTTTGACTAAGTCAGGTGGCCATGGCTGATGGCGACCCTGATAGGATTCGCGATGGGGCCTGGGTACATGAGATGGGTCAAGATGTTATACAGTTCCCCGATCGCAAGGGTCAAGACCGGCACCATGATTTCAGATAAATGGCAACTCAGTAGAGGGACCAGACAGGGATGCCCATGGTCACCTATGTTATAAATCCTGTCGCTTGAGCCGTTGGCAGTTTGCCTTAGGCAACAATACGGGGAGGTGGGGATCCAAACGGTAGGAGGGACACACATGATATCATTGTATGCTGACGACATGCTCCTCTACCTGCGCTTCCCGGAAGAGAATCTGCAATATGTCCTGGAGGTGATGGATCGCTATGCCACCCTCTCGGGCATATCGGTAAACCCGGGGAAGTCCAGTGTGTTCCCCCTGGGGAGATACAGGGGCATCCCGCCAGACGGGCTGCCCGTCATGCAGATACCCTGGCAGACAGAGACGTTCCGATACTTAGGCATAAATATATATCACAGCGTAGAAGCAGAGCACAAACACAACACGGAGAAGGTGATAGAGGGCATCAGAAACAGTATGGTGTTCTGGTCTAGATTGCCCCTAGCCATGATGGGTACACTTTTTCGTGAATGTCCTGTGTCTGATCCCCAAACGCTTTTTTGTTAAACTTCATAGCATGTGCAGGGGCTTCATATGGAACAACTCCAGGAACAGGGTGGCCCTCTGGAAGTTGCAGAACTTGTGTGAAAAGGGGGGCATCAACCTGCCGAACTTTGAACTGTATTACCTGGCGGGACAGCTATTATTCGTGGCGAGGTGGTTGTCGGAAAAGGAGTCGGCAGAAGCCAGGTGTCTGCGAGGAGACCTGGCACCGAACTTCCTCAGAGAGACAGTATGGTTGCCAAGGGCGAAGGTGGCGGGGAGGGGTAGGTTGCTGGTGCTCGGCTGGGAGGTCTGGCGCAGAACGTGGCGAACAGTGGGTGACCCGGACCCGCTCTCTCAACAGGTCCCGCTGGTGGTGCTATGTGGGGGGGACTCCCAGTTGATAAAAGGGGTTCACAAATACTGGGAACCGGTGGGCCTGGCCACCCTGGGTGATATATGGCAGGAGTGAGAGGCAGTAGGATTCCAGAGCTTGATGGAGGAGACTGGGGTGCATGGAGGTCAACATATAACGTACACTAGAATTATGAAACGAGTGAGGGAGAGGTAGCTCGAAACAGTACTTGCAGAATAACCTGACGCCACCATAGAAATGTTCTATGTCTCGGAGGGTGGGCAAGAAATATCCCGGATATATGAGTTACTGGGCATGAAGGCGGGAAGGGAGCTGCTCCAGCTGAGACATAACTGGGAGGAGGAGGTGGGGGAACCCATGACAGATGGCCAATGGGATAGAGCCCAGAGGTACCACAAGAAGGTGTCCCGGAATGCGAGACTTCAGCAGATCCAGTTATACATCACCCATAGGGCATACCTGACCCCTGGCAGCATAGCCAGGTTCGGGGGCTCGGCTGCACAGAATTGTCCCAGGTGTGGGGAGGAGGAGGCTGGGCTGCTACATATGTTCTGAGCCTGCCCGGAAGTGAGCAGATTCTGGATAGAATTGAAAACGAAACTGGCTAGCAGTGGGGTGGTGCTTGATGTTGGCTCTGCTTGGGCAGGCATGCTCGGGAGTTTCCCCAGGCCCCGGAACCTAAAGCATATTAGCAAGATGAGAGACCTGGCTTATATTTTGGCCAAGCGGAGAATTGCTATGGGCTGGAAGGCGGCCCACCGGCCCAGACTGGAGATGTGGTGGGCGGACCTCTTCAAGTGGCCGGAGGCAGAATCAGTGGCCTGGTATCAAGCAGCCACCAGGGAAGGGGAGGAGGAAGTAGGTCCCCTGATGGCTTGGAGACAACTGGTGGCCTCAGTGGCAAACCCCCACCAGACCGAGGGCGAAGCAGAGGACATGGATGAGAGAATGTCAGAGATATATGAGGAAGCTCAGGAGGATGACACTGGTGAAATGGCTCAAGTTAACGGGGGGAGTGGGAGGACGGAAAAGTGTGTTTAATTTCTAATATTGACTGTGAAATTTCCTAAATGGTTGTAATGTTTGGAGTGTTGTTTGATTTAAAAAATAAAATAAAAAAGGACATGGATGAGAGGATGTCAGAGATATATGAGGAAGCTCAGGAGGATGACACTGGTGAAATGGCTCAAGTTAACGGGGGGAGTGGGGCGGACAGAAAAGTGTGTTTAATTTCTAATATTGACTGTGAAATGTCCTAAATGGTTGTAATGTTTGGAGTGTTGTTTGATTTTAAAAATAAAATAAAAAAAGTGTTTTAAAAAAAAAAAAGTATCTCTGATAAAGGGCCCATTGACCTGAAAAAAGCACCCGCCACCCATCGGATTACTGCAATGAGATAATTCTGCTAGCCTATGAGGATTTAACTATCAGAAATAACAAAACGCATACAGAGCCCAGAAATTTAAAATTTGAATGACACAATTGATATCAAAAACATTAATGCTATGTACCATCCTTCTTTAATGTAAGACAATGTTAATGTGGATTAATTCCAAAGTACTGAGACGAGGAAGAGGTGCAGATGTAATTTAGGGTGATTACTAGCAACAAAACATTGCATGTATAATTATAACACTGTTAATAACTTGCCTTCATACATAGAGTTTACTCCCAGAATGTATGCAGTTTCGTAGCCGTAAATACATTCTTACTGTCAACCAAGCATGCATCACAGATAGATAGAATTGTGAAGATTAGCTTGCGTCACATCTAGACAGAACTGTGATGATTAGCTTGCATCACATCTAGTCAGAATTGTGGAGATTAGCATGCGTCACATCTAGATAGAACTGTGAAAATTGGCCTTGCATCACATCTAGATAGAATTGTGAATATTAGCTTGCATCACATCTAGAAAGAACTGTGAAAATTAGCCTTGCGTCACATCTAGATAGAACTGTGAAAATTAGCCCTGTGTCACATCTTAATAGAACTGTGAAGATTAGCATGCATCACATCTAGATAGAATTGTGGAGATTAGCATGCGTTACATCTAGATAGTGATACCACTAACCAACCCTACTAAAAAAACTCACTCGCCACTCTGCATACACCTCTCAAACTCTGACTAAACACAATCATACCTCAAAGCACAACAAATCGTATGCATTTCACTACTCTGTAACAACAAAACAGACCACACATAGACTTCGCACAACAGCGCATGACGGCTACCAAACGAAAAGCACACCTAAGCACAGTGAACAGTATTAACTGAACTGAAGCTCCCAACAGCACATCACAGCTCTCTTGCACTTTTCACACTCAAGCCTACTAACCCATCCTACCCTTTTTCCATTCAGATCCGCCAGAGCGCCAGGGGAACACTCCAGTGGTGCTAGTGCACAGAATAAATAGCCTTCAACATTAACATTGAGTTGAATATGATTTATCCATCTTCAGGGATAGAAGCAGGGCCTTTAGCCAGACCGCTAAGTGTGACCCTAGCAAACCCATTCATAGCTCTGCAACACCATGCAGCACAATTAGTCACACAATCCTGTGCATTTACAGCTGACTTTAACAGTGCAGTAAATCTCTTCAAAGGTCGGGCAATTACAAAGATTCTGACCTAGCAGCCTCAAAAGTGTAATCTGCAAATCGTCCAGGTGATGCAGACGCTTCAACATCAATAACAGGTGCATTCAGCCACTGTGTGACAGTTTCTCCCTGAGCCCCTCCTTCCTATAGGAAGAGCCAATCTTCCAGTAAACGTGTGTGAGCAGTTAACTGTTAAACACAGGCACATCACAGTGCAGCAATAATGCAATTCTATATGGGGCGTATAGAATTGCATTATTGCTGCACTGGCCCTCCCCCAGTCTCATAACACTGGATTTGACAGGCAGACAGTCTCTCCAGCCAGTCAGTGCACCAGAGATTCTAGTATCGCGGACTGTGGTAGAACCAACATTACATTTTCTGCCCTGTTGCTCCCAGCCACTGAAGTTGTTTGGGCTGTCCAGAGAACTGCCCCACACTCTGCAATGTTCTGTTATGCTGTGGGATGTTTCAACCCACTAGTCCAGCCCCTGCAACATTACTGTGCAATGCTTGCGCAGAAACATGAGAATGGCCGCCGGAAAGCATGCTGCTCGCTAAAAGTCACCAGAAAGTGCGCAGTAAAAATCTGAAAAATAGGCCGCCATCCACTTTTGCCTATGTCAGTGGTAACACCGGAGACGACTGCCAAAACCCATCATTTGGCTGCCACAGACCAAAATCATTGCAGAAGAAACACAGAGCTGTTGTAAAAATCAGTTTTTTCACTGGCTGTCAAAATTGCAAAAATCATGGCTCACAAACCACACAAAAAGATCCAACCTCCTTGTTGGGTGGTGAACATCATTCTACTTCGAGAATCTGCATAAATACAATCTCCACAGAAGTATATATTGCCTGAACAAAGTCCACTTTTGAGGATGGTTGAGCTGGAAGAAATCTGTCAAAAATGGGTGTAATACCGTTACTCACCTCTGTCAGAAGCTGGCGATTTAAAACTTGTCATGTGTAAAGTTGTACATTGAACTCAAACTATGCCAAAGAAAGACTTGCTATCAGAAGCCTAAGAGGTGGATACAATTCAAAACTATATTCTAAAAAGGCTTGAAGTAAGAAATTGGTTGATGTATTTGTTAAAAATGTAAGCTATATTTTAAGACAAGTCAATTTCAGACATTGGGTTTAAAAGTTAAAGTTTCCCACACTGGGCTTCAAACAAATTCCACACCTCCTCCCTACACAAAGGAACCTGTTCTCCTGTGCTCTGCTAAGAAACTGGTAGGCTGGTGTGAAAAGGAAGTGGGAGGGGCACCCTGGCCTGTTGCTCTGAGTGCAGACAAAGGGCTCCCTTGAGCTGAATGGAGATGCTAATTTGGGGCGTCAATAGAAACTGCTCTGGCAGGAAGGAGGCCATGTAACTCTCTGACTCAGCCAAGATCTTGGAGGTGGGCCAGACTGAAAATGTGGATTTTACATTGGATTAAATATATTTTTAAGGAAAATACTTCTAAAATATTGTACCGAACTGACAAAAATATGAAACTTAGAGATTATTAAAATGAAAAATTTGCACACAGCTTAAAACTAATCTGGAATCTGTGCGATGTTCTGAGACTGAACCACAAACGTTTTTATTATTTCGGCTATTGTGGTTGTGCTAGGAACATGAAAAATTACAGAAGTATGACCAGATGGTATGTGCATGTATATGTCAAAAATTGTACAGATCCAAAAATGTGTAACCAACCAAAAGCGCGAAAAAACTGTCATTTGTGAACCAAAACTCGTAGGAACATGGGACTTGAACAGAGACGTGCCTTAATTAATCTGTGATGTGTATATGTAATATTAACAAGTTGTGCATATTGGAAATGTGTTTTTTGGGAAAAATAGATTTTCTAAGTAAAAGCAATGGGGAGGTTCTTCCCTAGGTTGTAAACGGCAGCATCACTCTGACACATGATGATACACTTTTCCTTTCTCAAATCAGGGGACAGGGAATTCTTTGATCTATCAGACCCTTAGAGGGTTGAGCATAGACAATCAGCCTCCTCACCCACTTTGGAAAATGGATAAATAGGGACTGTTGAGGACCCACAGACACACTTTCTCACTCATCAACTGATCCCCCGGAGAAGCACCCTGCAGGAAGATCCAGACTCCATATCCAGACTCTAGAACCAGACTCTAGAACCCTGAAGCAGAGGCCTAATCCAAAAAGCTGAACCCTTTTCAGCAGGCCTTTAAAAAGATTGCAAACCTGGTTTTAACCCCTAAACTTCCAAGGGGCACCACAAAATCCAACAGCCTGGCTGAGCTGTTTTGCTGTTCTAGCTAAGAACCTCGTGCTAGAAACAAGATCCAGACCCATAGAGCAGAGCTGTACCCAGAACCAACCCGTCAGATCCAGTCCAAGAGGCCGTGCAGACCAGAGGGCCTTGCTGAGAGCAGAACCCAGTGCCTGAGACCTGTCCGGTGGCGAGAGAATCCCAGCCAAATCCTTGACCAGATCTTTGACGGGCCCATTCCATTCCAAAGACATAGGAGTGAGTATTTAGTCTAGAACTGTCCATAGTCATCTCTTAGTTTAAAGTAATCCTATTCAATCCATTTCAACCTATCCAGAACTGCATTATAGAATCTTGTGTCCACCCTGAATTCTTCTCATTATATAGTCTATGATAATTGTAGCAATAATCATCTGTGCGCTGATATTTTCTGAAGAAAGTCAAGTGTCCTGACGCACAGCAATCAAAGCGGAAGGCGCCCTGTTCTGGTGGTTGTCCCGTTAGGTATCTTGTATTTTCATAGCTCCTTAGTATAAATCCATCTTGGTTCCTAATCTTTAAAGCGCATCTTTCATTTTGAATCTTGACTCTGTTTCTGAAAAATCTACCTTCACAAAAACCCCTGTAACTTTTGAACTATACGTCCTAGAAGCGCAATTTAAATGTCATTTAGAAGCTAACATCCTCAACTTTCAAACAAACCCAATTCCTTATGGTTTTACCGTAATTGCCGTGAATGTACAATTTGGCTTAATTTCACCCCATGTAAAACCGCTATTTCGTGCTTTCAACTTCTGAATTTCGTTTTCCATCTGTTAATCATTCTACAATCATTGCTAGTGTTGACCTGAACCTATCCCAAGCCACTCTCACTAGTTCTGAATCTCATTTAGCGAATTAAAATATTTTTTTGCATTTTTCCCATTCAATTCAACCACATTTAAAAGCAATTGACCTGTTTAAAATCGTTACTGTTCTCTCTAAGCTTTCTGGTGGGAATTGGGATTGAACTGCATTGTTGATTGTTTTTTCCTGATACCTGTGTGCCCTCAAACCATATCGTCATATTGCATGTTGGGGGGAGTGAGTAGTAACAGGGGAAAGAGTGTTCATCTTGTCTTTTGATTGAAGTCATGTCAAGTTTTATTTCTGTGTTGCATTTCTTCCTATCATTGCAATCTCTTGAACCCATACAAAGTATTCTCTGCTAGATTATTCTTCCTATTCCTACTCCTAATTGATTAAAGAGATTGGGGGTCATTACGACCCTGGCGCTAAGTGGTTAACGGCGCTGTAAAAGGCTGCGGTGCAGTTAACCACTTAGCGCCTGATTACGAGGTCCCTTTGCGGGACCCGACCTTAACGGCTGGTCTAGACCAGCCGTTAAAGTAGGGACACGCAAAGGGACCCTCGAGGTAAGTACGGTACCGCAGTTTGCGGTACCGTACTTACCGCCTTCCCCATTCCCATTATGCCCTATGGGGCAAAAATGGGAATGGGGAAGGGCCATGGTGGCATGGGGAATTACCGCCCGCCAACCTTGGAATGGGGTTGTCATTCCACATTCCGCCATGGCGGACTCCGGCATCAACCATGGTGCTAATAGCACCAAGGTTTTCTGCCAGAATCCTAATGAGGGCCATTGTTGATATTGTAGTAATATTACCCATTGCTGATCTTTGTTCATATTCATAAGTGTCATATTCAGATATTCATATTTGTAAGTATTATCTATATATTGTTCAATTCTTCAAATAAATCTTTTAATTTGCAAAACAAACCTATTTCTTGGTTCAGTGAGACCGGGTGAATTCAAAGAGAGGGGCGTTATATAAGGGTACATTATCCAGAATTAAACACATTTTTGACATGAAAATATATAAATAAGGGTTTCCATTGGGCATCCCATCCTAGGCGTTGACTTAGTTGGAGTGCTGGATTGAAATCACGTGCAATGCTATGATATTGAATCTTTCATTGCACTCCATCTGCCATTTTCACACTTTCTAGGACCTTCAGCATCTGCAAGAAGTGGGTGTTTCAGACTTAACCTGAGAGAGTTAACTGATTGTAACATTGAAGCTGCACTGGAATAGTCTCATTACAATGAGTAATGTATTTAGATGCCCCTACACAAGTAAGTTTGCCACTCCTCCACCGTCTCTGAAGTTGGTGCCCCTCCCAACATTTGAAGGGTTAGCCCCCGCCTACATTTTAGCCTAGGTGCATCCCTGGATGTGCGCACTTGAATTTTGTTAGGCAGAGAGGTGAGGGAAGCCTTTCCCCGAAACTGGCACTGTTAAAGTTTTACTGTATTTGTTCAGAAAAATGTACTTGGAACAAACGCAGTAAAACTTTAAAACTGTTACTTTCAAGAAAGACTTCCATCACGTCTCTGCATATTGCGCTTTAAAATATACTATTCGATAGTATGTGATGGATACGTTTTACTCTCTTGCAGTGGAGAAAACTCATTTTTACTCTCTTGATATTGCATTTACTCTCTAATTTGAAAAAGCATGCGTAAAATACTCCCACCTCAAAATCTTATCTGGAGCACTGATACGTGCGTTATAAATACCATATCATATCATATCAGTGGGTAAAATGGAAGAAATGTATTTTATCTACATGTGTTACATTATTATGTTATGAAGTTACCCACATAGTTTGATAATTTTAAGGAATATTTTAAGGAATATTTTATTTCTGTAGTGCTTGGTTTTTAGCTTTTTTTAAAGCATTCAGGTTCACACCTTTTATGGCTTTATGCCCACGCACAAAGTGACCCATCCCTCCTTTTTCCCCCATCAGGGTAAACAGGCAGCAATATCGATTAATCAAATTGATCAAGCAAATGCAATGATCAATGAGTTAACAAGGAGATACCATCTTTGCTTTCTGATCTTGATGCTCTGCTGCATGCTAAAAACCATGTTCAAACTACCTGCACCAAATTGAAAAGTACTGATCATTCTGCTATTAATTTTGTGGCACAGGCAAATATGGATTTGGAGCAGATTAGTACGTCACCCCCTAAATAGAAGGCCAATGCTCAGGCGCGTTCTCATAGAAACTTGTTACACAGGCAAACATGTGTATGAAGGCTAAACTAGCCCTTTGCGCTAGCAGAAGTGGGCTCTATCCTCCCAAGATATGAAATCCCTAAAACTCCTGGCCAAAGTGAGGGGAGACGATATCTTGTTTCCGTTGAATGTAATAAATCTTTCATATTTAGCAACTCCAGAAATATTAAAGCATCAGTAGAGTCTCATCAGGATAAAGGGGTGGAGGTTATAATGGTACCCACTTACAACAGGTTTGCCCCATTGATTGAGAACGAAAAGAAAGGGGGAGATTCCAGATGACCAAGGATCTTTTGATAGAGGGCAAACTGCTGCTCCCCAATCTTGGGGTCCCGCTGAACAGTGTGTGGGCTGTGCATCCATTCTGGCAAAGTTGCAGACAGTGAAACGGGACAACAAACTATTGTTTGAGGAAATTGCTGCATTAAAGGTTGTGTTAAAGAAATTGAGGACAGATCATAGATCTAAGAGTCTGGTCTCTGAATTAAGAAGGGCAACTAATACAAATGTTAGTAGCAAGGGCTTAACGCCCCAGTGTAGGTCTACCCTCACAACTCGGGTCAACAAGGTGATAGATGCGTTTGAGCCCAAAATGCTCACCCCTAGGGTTATGGGTTCCCCAAATCAGGGGTCTTGCCCTCAAATTGAGATTCTGATTGATGTGACTCCCCAGAAATGCACTTCCCACTTTTACTTTAAATGTCCCAAGAACAACAAGCTATCATAGGGAGTCAGATAAGAGTTTGATAAATAAGGTATGTCATTAGCTGAGGGCTAAGAGGGGGTGCCTCTCAATGATTAGGAGTGATATTGTCAGGTGCTCACGTCTCTTGTCCACCATATTTAGGGAAAACATCAAAGTTGAATTGGCATCCCCATGGCTGGTGGAGGGACTATTGTCCATGGAACAGATGACTTTACCACCAAGTAATTTGAAAATATCTCTCAACGTAAGTATAGCAGCACCATTAGAGAGACCCCAGTTAATAGCATTAGGGTTGTTTGGCAGCATTGGGGATAGACTGGTGGGTGGGCAGAATATGACAGGCACCAATAAGGGCGCCATAGAATATACTGGCCTGAGTCCAGGGAGCGATCCCACTCCATCACTCATACCCAATGTTAGCAAAATGTACAGCTCTATACTAACCCGGGTGGTGGAAGGAGTAGTTAAAGGTGGGTCATGCGAGCTGATAAATCACAATCAGGAAGAAAGCGATAAGCAGGCACAGAGTGACAACCAAGGGGAAGTGACGAACAACTGTTGGGGGATATTGAATGACAGGAGGTACCAGCATCCGTCCCCGGGAATGATGGGACCACTAGTTTGGGTATTCCATGGGATTTTGGCACGTTGGTTGAGGAGTGTAGGGTGAACTCTCAGATTGACCTGCAAGTGTTATCATGGAATATGGCTGGGGTCCTCAAGCAGATGGAGGACGAGGGTTGCACCCATTGTATGCACAATTATACCATCATTGGCTTGCTGGCGACATGGGTACTGTCGGCCCAAATCTGCAAGGTTATGCTATGTTTTCTATAGCCCACAGTCCAAGGGAGAGGGTGCCAGTCCAAGCAGGTTTATGCTCATCTGGATCAGCACTGATGTTCTTTCTTCAACCTATGTGCCAAACGTTGGTTCTAAAGATTTTTTGGAGCTGCATCTGAGCTGTTTGGACGGTTCCATATTACTGCTAGTCAACATATATAATCGCCAGGAGACACATGGTGGGTCTAGCTTATTTGCCCTCTTGGAAGAAAGAATCAGGGCCTGGAGGGAGGATCACCCACGAATGTCAAAAATAATAATAATGTGTGACTTCAGCTTACAATTTGAACCATTAGAAATTATGATGGGTCTCGCCGAAGAGGAAGACAAGCTCTGGGGCATTGAGGATTTGGTTGCCGAGCCCCCAAAGTGAAAATATAAGAACAGTTTACTCAATGCCAGCTCAATAATGTTCTCAGGCTTTAGAGCAGGGAACAGTAGATTTCGGGGTGATAGTCCAGTAAGAAAAACCTTTAGCGCTAATGGCAAAGCTAGTTTGATCAATTATATCTTAGTGAATGTTGAAGTATGGAAGTGGGTTTCTGACTTTGCGGTAATTGAACGACCAGAAAGTGATCACCATCAAATTGTTTTATCTGTATTGAGAATTTTGATAGGGGTGACTTCTAAGCCTATTGTTAGTGATGTGGTCCCAATTATCATCACGGGTGGAGCGAGGTGCACAATTAAATGGAAGGCTCTTCATTTGGGGACAAAACTGCTGGAAACGTATTCTAATATCATGTCAAAATTAGAATCTTTCTTTCTGGTGAACCAAATAAATTGTGCCAAGATATTCTCCCATCACAAAGAACGTACTATGGTGCTGCGTGACTGTTTTAGTAAACCCCACTCCCTGGTTAAAAAGCAGACGACTTGCAAAACCACAATGGCGAATGTCACCAGGCAAAAACTGCTTTAATTAAACAAGCATAGGCTATACGAGGTGAGGGGTCTGTTGCTCTCCAGGAGGCCAAGAAACATCAAGAGCTTTAATTAAGGTTAAGAAAACCAAATATTTAGCTAGTCTTTGGGAGACGTTGCTTATAGCATCATGATTGCATATTGCAGGTGGTTCTGGGAAAACATGTGGGCTGGGACTCAAAATGGTCCCAACCTCATTCAGGATGTCATCACAGAAGAGCTATGGTTATCACATTTTCAATAGCTATACTGTGAAACAAGGCAACTCTTTTTAAGGGAATGGGACACACAGTTGGTAAACCCGGGTACTGATGGTGACCACTTGACCTTCACTCTGAAAGAGGTCAAGGGTGTTCTCTTGTCACTAAAACCTGGCAAGGCCCCTGTGCCGGACATGGTCCCTCTAGACCTATTTTGCAATGAGGTGGAGGTATGGGTCCTGTATTTTTTCAAGTTATTTAATGCGGTATTGGCAGAAAATAAGGTACCAGGCGGTCCTTATACCAATATTTAAGAAGGGGGACAGAGCATCACCCTCCAACTATAGGCCCATCTCCCTTGTGGATGCGGGGGGCAAAATTTTTGCAAGGGCGGTTTTGGTCCATCTGGAAGCTTGGATGCTGGAGGTGGGGATAACTGACCATGGGCAGGCCGGATTTCAGCAAAATATCAGCACCATCGAGCAGTGCCTGATATTATATTTGATCACAGAGCAGTATGTGCACATAAGGGACATGAACATTTTTGCTACCTTTGTTGACTTAAGGAAGCATTTGATAGCGTCCCAAGAACACAACTGTGGAGAGTGCTAAGTGATCTGTGTCTTCAATATTAAAAGCTATTCATATCCTTTATTCGGGCAATGGTGCTGTTGTTAGATATTCTCTTGATGGTCGCACAACCCAGAGAGTGAATACTGAAACTTTTGTTAGGCAGAATTGTGTTTTAGCCCTGAGTTTCTTTGTCTTTTTATTAATGGCGTCATTAGCAAATTGCTGTCTAGGCCAACTGATGCACCATCCATGGCAAGTGAGAAAGTCCCCATCTTGCTATTCGCTGACAACACTGTTTTGCTTTACCTTACCATGGTGTGTGGGGGGGGGAGTGGGTTACGCACACAGTGGACTATCTTTGAAAGATTTTTGTGATCAAAGTGGCCTAGTTATCAACACTCAAAAGACAAAGCCGATAGTATTTAAAAGACCACGGTCAAAGAAAAGTTTAAAACTTGACTGAAGCTGATAGATGGTCTGATGGAACACGTCGGTGGTGTGATTACCTCGGGGTCAGGGTTAACAATAATTGTTCCTGGGGGGACCAAGTAGAGTGGGCTGCATTAACGCTGGTTAGATACAATGGTGCAATATTAATATAAAATTTGCAGCTGAGCATGGGGATGGAGCAGTGAGTGTCTCCTTGGAAACGTACAAGTGTTGAGTAAGGCAAGCTGCTCTGTATGGGGCAAAATTATGGGGGAGGAATAACACTGGAAAACTCCAGATTGCAGAACAGACCTTTTTAAAAAATATTTTGGGGTTAATTCCCAATGCGCCAAATCTTCCTACCTTTATGAAAATTAATTTGCATAGCATCAGTTTTATTTGTAATGCAAAGCCAGACATTTTCTGGGTCCGAGTGTGGGCTAACCCAACATTGGGCAGATATAGAGATGAATTAAAGGATATATTGAGCCAAGAAGGTGGCCACAGCTTACCATGGTTTGCGGCTTTCAAGGAAGAATTTACCTCAATTGGGTTGTTTTGTTATTGGCTAAACCCAGAATAAATCCCAGCGGGCTATACAAATAAAATAAAATCAGCTTATGTGACAAGGTAGTAAAGAGAAATAGCTGCTAGAACATTGCAATCGAACAGCCTCGCTAGTTATTTGCTCTTAAAAGAGAGGCAGGAGTTTAAACCATACTTGGATGTTATGCACCCGAAGCAACTGAGGGCACTGTACACAAAATTACGAATGGGGATTCTTCCTCTGGCCAGTTTGAGGAACAAGTGGAAAGAGAGTAACTCGCCACATTGGGTCTCATTACACGGAAGGCGGTAAGGGTTAACGGTCACCGGTAAGGGTACCGGTGACCGTTAACCCTTACCGCCTTTACTACGAGGTCCCTTTGCGGGACCTGACCTTAACGGCTGGTGTAGACCAGCCGTTAAAGTTGGGACCCGCAAAGGGACCATGGTGCCAATTACGGTACCGCAATTTGCGGTACCGTAATTACCGCCTTCCCCATTCCCATTATGCTCTATGGGGCAAAAATGAGAATGGGGAAGGGCCATGGAGAAAGGGGGAATTACCGCCCTGCCATCCTTGGAATGGGGTGGTAATTCCCCTTTTCCCCATGATGGTACCGGTATGGCACCGGCGGCACCCATGGTGCTAATAGCACCATGGTTTACCACTTTCCGTGTAATGAGGCCCATTGTCTGCATTGTCCAAGTGTGACAGAAAGTGTGGCCCATTTTGTGTTAGTATGTCCAAGATATGCAGACATAATAAAAAAGCTCTTGAGGCCGTTGTTTAAGCAGTGTAGATTTGCGAGTGCGAGAGCTGCAATGTTTCTGTGTTTGGCAGCTAAGGATTCACTGGCAAACCATTGTCTTGGTAATTTTGTTTTACAAGCATGGAGGAGAAGGACAAAGGCTGTCAGGTGCCAGGCGAATACTATGGTTTAATCCCTCTAGGCGGAACCTGTGGGTATTCGCATGAGAGATGTTTTCCTATAATCCAGGCTTTGCAAATTCTTAAAAATCCCAGTAGACCTGCAGGGTGAGTTCCTTAGTTTACTTACTCGACCTACTAGAAATGCACTTGCCCCAAGGTGACTGGTGAAAAAATATTTACCAGTGTTTTTTGTAAAATGGTGCATGTCATCATAAGCACCCTTCATATTTGGTGCAGTGCTGCCAAGCATGCACAATGAAACTTGCATTTGCCATTTACTGCAAAAACGTGTGGTTGCAGTAAAAGGAAAATAAGTTTCTAACATCCCCATACTCACCAGCAAGATCAAATATCATGCAAGTACTACTCGCCCCGTCATAAAAACTACTCGCCAATGGTAGTGGGCTAGTAGATTTTGCAAGCCCTGTATTGTATTTGTGAATATCATATTATGCTCTTGGGCAATTTTATTTCTCAATTAGCTGGTTGTTTGGCATTTCACATTTTATCGCTGATCAATTTGATTGTATCTCTGATTTTATTTTATAGTGTTATTTTATTTCACTGATGACTCGAATTTTATTGCATGTTTTACAGCATGTGTTCGTTTATTGTATGTACTTTTATGCCACTTTATATGGCGAAATAAAGTAAAAAATGAATCAATAAACTATATATTTCTTGTCAATGAGTTAAAAAAATATTAATTAGACAAGACATTGCAAACACCACCAAGTACTTCATAAGCAGCATTCTTTAACTACAGCACTTTTTATGCCCAGTACAGAAATGTCGTACCAGAGGCATAAAGCGTAACCAGACTGGCTGCAGCAAAGCAGTCTAGTCTAGCGAAGTAACAACACTTCTCATGTTTTCATGGGTAGACTGGACTGCATTGCTGCAGCCAATCTACTTATGTTTTATGCCTCTGGAAGGTGTGATGAATCTGGACAATTCCTCCCTTCTCCCCAGAGGGGATCCACCCCCTTTGAGACTAGTGAGCTGAGCCCACTCAGCAAGACCCTCCCTAATAGTCTGGTTAAGTGGGACCTCACTGGGAGGGACTCCCCTCATGGGGACAAGGACTCCCATCTGATAAGGAACTCACAGTCCAGTGCACCTTATCTGCCTACATGAGAATCGGAAAGTCTATTGTTACTTCTGTGTTGACTCCACAAAACAGTGACATTTCTTCTGTCTATTTGCCTCCAGAGGATGCTGGATCTTGCCTGAACTCTACAGTTAAAGAACCACAACACATCACTTTTATTTGTGATACTAGTTTAGATTCATCGAATAGTGACATATCTTCCAACTCTTTGGCTCCAGCTAATGCTGGTTTGAGGGATACCTGCTTTTCAGCAGTTCCGCATCTAGTCTGAGCACCACAGTCAAGGAAGAAGGACACACCCCTTTTGATCGTGATGATGTTCTTAAGCACAAGAGGAACTGTGAATGGCGAGGAATCTCCCAGGCAAGGAGGAGAGTGAATCCCACGCAGAGACGAACCTCTGCAGAAGAGATGTCCTGTAGAAGCAAAGCCACGCTAGACCACAGAGTCAGTGGTGGTTTGGGAACCGATTCTAACGCTAACCAAACTCTGGAAGGCTGGTCTCCCATCAGACCAAGAAGCCAGGGTTGGAGGGCAAGACGATAAAGCACCTGTTTCCTCTGGTGGCACGACCACGAGCAAGCCATGGTAGGCCTGGGGCTTAGCAACCATCGCCGAGACCAGATCGCAGGGAGAGCCCAAATTCCTGAGCTCCACACCTGAAGGACGTTAGCTGCCGAGAGAAGCAGTCACAGGGAAGCGAACACTGCCACAGAGAGACTACCGTCTAGAGGTACGAATAGCAAAAGCTAAGGCTGGGAGAGCCTGCCAGGTTACGGGAGCCTGAGAAACCTGAATGGTCAAGCACCCTGTATGAAGCAGTGTATGAGCGATGCAAACACTCTGTATCAAGGTTGAGTTAACCTATGAGGTTACAGGAGCCTGAGAAACCCAAACGGTAAGCAGCCTTGTGAATCTGATTGACAAAGACTCAAGCTCAGTGCACCCAAACCAACAAGGTTACGGGAGCCTGAGAAATCTGAAGAGGCAAGCGCCCTGTGTGAATCGAATTGAGTTGAAATGAACACTTTGCATCCAAGCTGGAAAACACTAGAAGGTTATGGGATCCTGAGAAACCCGAACAGGCAAGCGCCCTTGTGAAGCTGATAGAAAGAAGTACAAACACTTTAAACCAAGGCGGGGAGAGCCTACAAGGTGATGGCTGTGTCCTGGCCACCTGAATGACAGATCTCTGGGGACTAGCGGGTGAGACACCTTCAGGTTTCTCACACTGCCCTATCCTTTGTACAAAAAAGTGTGAAAAGGAGAAATGTATGCAAAAGGAAAAGTCACACGTGCAGCCTTCCCGTGTGATAAAATTTAGCTATTTCATACTTTAACACACACCGGTCTTTCAGGTCACTTGCCAACTGACCGGCTGTGTGTGCCTTTTACTTGGTTTTGTGATTCCGAATTCACGAGTCAAGGTTAGAACCACTGACTTGGCCTCACCTCCTCAACTCTGCCGTTCACCAGGGAGGTTCGCGGGCATCCTTGAAACACAATACAGTTCTTCACTTGTGGGATCTGGCCTTCTCCACATGTTTTCTGCGGCCTGTCAGAGGCAACGACCTTCAGTAGGGAACTCTTGGGGTTTTCGACCCGCTGCTCTCTCCCCTTGGTCTGTCGCTCTACTTCAGTAGGTTTACATTTGTGCCAGACGTTTTGCACGTACTTGTATTCCGCCTTGCTCAGAGTGAGTCTTAGGGTTATGCCTTTTATTCGTGTGATGAGAGCTAACTGGTATCAGGTGTATGCACTTCGTGTAAAGTACCTGACTCTGCCTGACCCGATTAACGGGACATGCCCAGTACGATGTGAGAGAGTTAGGGCCTCATTACGACCCAGGCGTTAAGGGTTAACGCCGTTGTTAACCCTTAACGCCTATTCTGATTTTAACGGCTGCTTTTAGCAGCGGTTAAAATCCCTGGCGCTAACCTGCCATGATGCTAATTACGCCACCGTAATTTACGGTGGCGTAATTAGCGCCTTCCCCACTCCCATTATGCCCTATGGGGCAAAAATGGGAATGGGGAAGGGAAAATGGGAAATGGGGATTTACCGCCCCACTCACCTTGGAATGGGGCGGTAAATCCGCCATCCACCATGGTGTAAACGTAGTTTACACCATGGTGGTAAAGTTGGCGCAATTAGCGCCTGGGTTGTAATGACCCCCTTAGTCTGGTAACACTCTCAGTCACCCTTTTCCTTGGCCGAGTGTTTGTGTAATAAGAGGCAGGGGTTGGGACCTCGTAGCATCCTTAAACATAGGATGGGTTAGATAAACAAAATAAGGAGGAATGCTGCTTCTCACCCTCACTACCCGAAGACACCTTACCCAGGTGATCCTCCGGCACTGGTCCACCACCAGGAACTGGACCCAAAAGTGATGGCCGTGTCCTGGCCACCTGGATGACAAGTCTCTGAGGACTAGCGGGTGAGACACCCTTTGGTTTCTCACACACCCCAGATGATAGCAATTTCCAAAACGACATTCCTTGAGGTTTGATAGCGTCAAGATAGCAGGTTATACCAGAAGGTAGGACCACCCTGAAATGTACAACTTGCCACCCATGCTTCAGGTTGAATCTACAATTTAAAAAAAGAAGATAAATTTACAAAACCTATGTTCAACTAGATTGATGAAGAGCATTGCATTGTTTATATCACAAAATGCACTGCAATACACATGCAGTAAAAAAGAAATACATGCCAACTTCGTAATTCTGTATATGAATAAAGTTTAACTAAAATAATTCATTGTTTGATTAACTCTGACCACTAGGCCTAGTGACATTGAGATCGCAAAAGTGCAGTGGAGTGGGCCGGGGCGAGGTGCCGGAGGTGAGGAAGGATGGGCAAGTGCAGGTCATGGAATCAATACAACAAGTAGTGCAGACAGCAGGCAGCAAGAAGTGCAGGAAGGGGACTGTGGGGTTACAGATACAGACCACAGTGCAGGGGATGCCAGAAGGACGAGCAGGGACCTGGGCCTAAGTTCAGAGGGTAGGCAGGAACCAGTGCAGTATCAGACAGGAGTTCAGCAGGGAAGAGGAAGAGAGAAGGCAGAAGCAAAGAGGAAGGTCTTGAGGTGCTTCCGGAACCGGAGATGGTACTGCTCAAGCTTCAGAGAGGATGCTGGTTCCAGATGGAGGCGCCAGCCGAAGAAAGAGATCTGCCCCCAACTCGTTGCTTGGAGAAGCTACTGACCCTCAAGGAGTTGGAGGGGGAGGAGCGAAGAGCTCGAGTAGGAACATATTTCCGAAGAGAGAGGTGGAATTATTGCATTCCCAGGCCCCAGAAGGCCTTGTGGACAATGCAGAGGGTCTTGAACTTGATCATTGCCGCGACTGGGAGCCAATGGAGAGATTTCAGGGCTTGAGAGATACAATCCCTGGGCTTGAGGCAAAGGGGAAGTCTTGCAGTCCTGTTCTGCATGAGTTGTAGAGGACGGAGAGTAGAGGCAGGTAGATTTAGAAAGAGGCTGTTGCAGTAGTCCAGCCTAGAGAGAACCAGGGCTCTGGAGAAAGTGAGCTTCTGAGGGAAGGTGAGGAAAGGAAGAATACCTCTGAGGAGGTGCAGCTGGTAGTTTGACGTCTTAGAGATGTGAGAGATATGAGGAGAGAAGGAGAGTATGGAGTTGAAGATGACCCAGAGGTTCTTAGCCTCGCAGGTGGGGGCAGGGAGAGGGCCCAGGGTGGGCTGGCCAGAGAGTGACAGGAAAGCAAGGTGCAGGTGAGCCGATGAGGCGGATCTCCATTTTACTGGCATTAAGACAGAGATCATTGTCGTCACACAACTCCTGGATTGCAGACAGACAATCTGGGATGAGAGATGGTGAGGAGGCAGCTGAGGGGAGCCTGAAAGCAAGCTGAGTGTCATCTGCATAGCACTGAAAGTTGGAGCAGAGTGCAGCTATGCGGTAGGCGAGAGGTGCCAGTTATTGGTTGAAAATCCAGGGAGAAAGATTAGACCCCTGGGGTACACCACAGGAACAAAGTGAGATAGAAGAGGGGAAGGACCCAAGTTGGACCTGGGAGAATCAGTCAGAGAGGAAAGAGTTCAGCCAGGCCAAGGCCTGATTGGTGATACCCAGGTTATCACGGAGCCAGTTGAGCAGGATGGCATGGTTGACCGTATCAAAGGCAGAAGAGAGATCGAGTAGGATGAGGACAGAGGGGTGGTTCGCATCCGGGTTAGAGAGCAGGTCTTTACTGATGTTCAGGAGAGCAGTTTCCGTGCTTCTGGACGTTCTGAAGCCAGACTAATGGTCATGGAGACAACCAACAGATTCAGTGTGAAGATTAAGCTGGTAGATGGCCAGCTTTTCCAAGAGTTTCCCCAGGAAAGGAGTAATGGAGATCAGGCGATAGTTAGCCGTACAGGAGGGGTCGGCTGAGGGTTTCTTGAGAAGAGGGTGCACAAGAGTGCTTCAGGGGGGAACGGAAGGTTCCAGTGGTGAAAGAGTGGTTGCAGAAGTCCGCCAAGGCTGGAGCAAGGGTGTCAATGTGGTCCTTGATGGTTTTGGATGAACAGGGAAGAACCTGTTTTGACGAGAATTTCATAGATCACACTTGTCTAGAAACCTCATCAGGGGTAAACAAAGGAAAGGAAGAGAAGGGAGGAGGAGAGGTGGCTGCCGGAAGGCCAGAGGTAGAGGAGGAAGGAGGAGAGGAAGTGAGGGTGGACGGGATGTCCTGAGTTTTTGAGATGTAATGTGAAGCCAAGGCCGTGCAAAAAGCCGGGAGGGGACATGATAGATAGAGATTGCAGCAGGATTGGCCAGCTCCTTGCAGATTTTAAAGATCTTGGCCGAGTTGTTAGATGCCACAGAGACGCAGGCTTGGATCTGACCTCTTTTCTTAGTGTGGACAGAGAATCAGTACTGCCTTTGGAGCAGGCGGCAGGCCAGTTTGTCAGAGGATGCACAAGATGCCAGCCATTTCCTCTCAGCCACCCTACAGTTGGGTTTAAGGGTGACAAGGTCTGAGTCGTAACAAGAGTTGCTCTTTGCTTTGGGCTTAAAGCGGATACTCATGACAGGGGCAAGTATATCAAGAGTGTCAGAGACAGAAGAGTGGAGGTTAGAGAGGGCTGTGTCAGGATGTGAGGCAGCCAGAGATGCAGGAGGATGAGAGAAAGTGGCGGCGATGGCCTCAACTGACACACACTTCATGGGTCAGATGACCGAGAAGGTGGGTGGTAGTGTGGGGGTTGGCTCGGACTGAGGGGTAGAGAGAGATGAGTGGAGAGGAGAAAGTGGTCACTCCACGAGAGAGAGAAATGATGAGAGGGTTAGAAAGGGGGAGGTGTGAGGAGATCAGAACCTCCAGAGTGTGCCCTGCAGAGTGAGTCGGGCCAGAGGAAGAATAGATAGAGAAAGAGATTCGCAGAGGTTGCGAAAGAGTCCAGAGGAGGGACAGAAAGCATCCCAGTGGATGTTTAGGTCTCCGAGGAGGAGGAGTTGAGTGGATGAGGCCAGAAGGGAGGTGGAGACCTGACCAGGTGGCCGGTAGATAGTAAACACAGTGAGAGAGCGGCCAGGAGAGAGAGAGAGAGAGAGAGAGAGAGGGGAGAGAGAGAGAGCCTACAGACCAGGCAATCAAAGGAGGAGTAGGCCTGCATAGGAATGATGGAGGCAGGAATCCACTTTGGGAAGATCAAGGCTACACCCCCACCGCAACGTTTGGATCTGGTCATGGAGAGGATCTTGTAGCCATCAGGGAGGAGAGTGTCAAAACTCGTGACAGATCTGGCCGTAAACCATGTCTCGGTAAGACTGAGGACATCAAGGCTGAGTTCTTCCAGAAAACGGCAGATGTCAGAGGAGTGTTTGGCAGCTGATCGGGAGTTAGAGTGGCAATGTGGAGAATATTGCACCCTTGAAAGACTTCTGGGGAGGGGTACAGGTCAGAGGTACTCCCTGCGGAAGTGTAGAAGGAGCCTGAGAGTGGGCAGAGGAGGAGGGAGGAGGAGAGGGCAAGGTAGTCAAGGAGGATGAGGAAGGCACCAGAGAGGTGGCAGAAGAAGGAGGCAAGGAAGCCAGAGAAGGGAAAGAAGGGACAGCAGGAGAGGAAAGGAAGTTGATGAGGCACGCAAAGCGTCTTTCAAAGAGGAGGAGGTTGGCTTGAGGGCCTTGCAGCAAGACGGTGCCATTTAGGTAAACATTAATGATGATTTTACGAGGAGTGGAAGGGGGCCAAGAGGGCCTCCCACAGGGTGCCACCATTAATGGCAGAGGAGGAAAAAGGAGAGAGCACAGAGAACATATTTGGAGTCCATAGCTCTGGCGAAGGAACGACAAAGAGGATGTCGGTGAGGGTCTGTCTGGAGGAAGCGCTGGTATAGGTATCAGCGATAGGGAGTCCTGGATTGGATACCAGGATGTCCTTTTTGATCTTCTTCCTACCAGACTTAGTTAGAAGGCTAGGATAGTCAATAAAGAAGCAGTTAGAGAAGATAGGAGAGACAGAGAGCACCATAGTGAATGCAGAGGGAGGGGAAAGGGGAGAAGAGGCTAAGGGGGAGGTGAGGGGTGGGGGAACATGGTAGGGGGAGGGAGGAGACACTAGGGGAAGTCACATGTGTAGCGGTGCAAGCAGACGGGACACAAACAAGACAGGAACAATTTAGTAAAAAACACAATGGGCCCGAAGAGATAAATAAGAAGAACAGTCAAATAGATGTGAAAAAACAAAAACAGTTAACAGAGTAAGAACGAGGGAACCTGAAAGAAAAAGGACACAGCATGGAACAACCAGGCAGAGTGGGGGAAAATAAAAGAACAAAGATCACTGGAACCTAAGGAGAAGAGTGAAGAACATACAGAAGTAGGCAGTTACAAGTATACGGCAAGAACTAGGGAACCTGAAAGAAAGAAAAAGGACACAACAGGGAACAACCAGGCAGAGCAGGGGCTAAGTAAATGAACAATGATCAAAGGGGACCTACAGAGAAGAGTGCCAAAATAAATGGAGGTAGGCAGTACAATAGCGGAACAGGGGGCACAAAGCAAGCGCGATCAAGGATTGTGCAGGAACTGTGTGGGCGAAGGACACAGGCGCAAGCGTAGTCATGGATGGAAGGGGCACGGAGCACACATGATCAATGATTGCGAGGGATCACATGGGCTGAATGTCGCGCAGGAATGAGTGTAGCCAAGGATGAAAGGGGCACAGGGCAGACGTGATTAAGTATTTCGAGGGACCATACAGACTGAAGACGCGCAGGTGCGATTGTATGCAAGGATGGAAGGGGCGCAGGGCAGAAACGGGGGGACACAGTCAAGGGAAGGCCAGTTGGTGGGGCTAAGAAGCGCAGAGCAAGCTAATTCCCCACAACCTCTTACCTGGCAGCCGCAGACCAGAGTGTGAGTCGTTCGCACTCACTTTCTGTGCTGCAGACCCCTTTGCCTCCAAACACCTGCGTCGCTCAACACTGCGGTCTTGTCCTGAGAGGGCTTTGCTGCAGAGGGTCCAAATCTCAGATTTTATCGGCTTGGTAGTGTGGATGTAGCAACCGCGCTACGTTTCATCAGGCAGCGTCTCCTGTGCACCTGCGTTGCTCAACACCGCGGTCTTGTCCTGCGAGGGCTTTGCCATACCTCCCTTACAGGTGCCAATGATTTTGGAACGTATGAGCACCAAACCCTTTTCTCCTCATAACATGTACGGTTTGCACATACTCAACGTCATCTTTTATGTCTCTTTCACTAGCACTCATTCTTTTATCTTAAACATACTTTTCTTTATTTCTTCATCAGTATTCCATCTACTTGTCTCATCTATTATTTTTAATTCTCCTTCCATGCTCTTCCATTCATTCTTGCTGTTTTGCTACTGGGCTACTACAATTATCTTTGGCTTGTTGATTCTTTGCCTATCTCTCCCAAATCTCCCTGTGTAAAAAGCAATGCATCGTCTCCTTGATTTCTTTTCTTTCCTCTCACCTTTTTTCCCATTATTTTTCTATTTTCTTGCACACTAACTTCATTTTTAACTCCTTTTCACATTATTTCCCTCGTTTTCCATAATTATCTTCTTTGCATTACAAAGAGAGCAAAGCAGTGTTCGCTCTTGGCTATGCTGAAAATTAAAGGCTCCTTAAATTAAATTTGGTAAACTCCATACTCTCCTTTACCCACTTGACTTCATTTTATACCCCTCTCCCATGACTTTTTACCATCAGCCTTCTCTTATCCCCTATTTTCTTCTGTCATTTTGTGCTCCTTTCCCTTTATTCTCTTACCCTCCTCTCCTGCTCTCTCTCTCCCCCTCCAGGTGCTGTTAAATTCAAACTAAAGAGGATGAATCCTGGTTGTTGCATACAAATCACATCTCGCCCTCTCTGACACTTGTAAGTTATACTACATGGATACTCCAACCAAACAAGAGAAACCATCCCAGCACCCCTCTGCAAAAAACCCAAAGAAATTGCTGTTTATCATACTAAAACAGACATCTCCAGGCCATGGGATGACATCTGATACTCACAACTGTGGGCACAACATTGTGTGATGAATCCTGTGGAGTCTCCCATGTGGCATGGTGTTAAGACGGATTTCTGAACTCTGTCCTGGTGGCGCAGAAGTTCAGAAGGCCAACCTAATTACTTGGAACAGGGTAACCTCTGGACGAGCCAGACCAATCAAGGTAGCGATCGCGGCGGTCAAGACTAGGTCTCAAGAGGGGTGAGGGTGACTGAAAGCCCGCAATGAGCACACAAAGCAAGAGCGCTTACAAACTACTCCAAACAGGTGTTTATATCAAAAATATATACACATTTATTTTAAGGCCTTTAAAACAACGACCGTAGCGAGAAAATCACAATATCACAATACTAAGCCAACACATACCATATCAACACAATATATATACAAATACGACAGTCGCAAGCGTTATATGCACGAAATGTGTAGTCCACCTGAAAGGGAAGGAAAACAGGCAGTGCGATAATGCTTTAGACTCAGTTCGCCTTCAGAGGCACCTAACTAGATGGAAGTCCGAGCCCTGCGAAGAGTGGAGCCTTGTGCTCAAAGTACCTGCACACGCTGGTGCCAACGGGCAAAAGGAGAAGCTCTTCAGAGGAAGTCAGGCAGTTCGGGGTAGTGCACAACAGAAGAAGAACAGGTTCCGCGACTCAAGCGCAGCCTCCACAGTGAGCAGAAGCAGAGCGCGAGTACGGACAAAAGGGTGCTGTTTTTACACAGCGGGGAAAAGCAATGGGCTACTGCAGGAGGGCGACCAGATCCTAGCTATACTACTCACCGGTCCCCGATGCAAGCAGACCCAGGCTTCTCCACGTTAGTTTCAGCAGCTGGCAGGTTCAGAAGAGCCGGGAATGCCTCGTCGTCGTGTAGAGAAAAAAGACGTCCCAATCGAAGAAACCTGCACAGTTTTGTCACCACAGCAGGGCAACGGAGCGGCCGTGTATATCTGAGCCAAATGTACACTACTCAGCGTGTGAGAGTGACAAGGACTCCAAATACTACACAACCTGGTGGCGGTTACAGAGCAGGACTCCCGTGTAAGCTAGTCAGTCAACTGGATGGCCCAGAGACGCTTCCGAAGGCTTACTGGCAGGAGATGATGAAGTCGCCGAGAATAGCTGTTCCTGCTATTCCAAAGGTCGAAGCACCAGTACAGGCCTTCTGGTTCGATCAAAGGAGGAAAGGGTTTCACAGGACGACAGCAGTGCAAAGGAGGAGTCCTTCAGCGGGTCACCAGCGATTCCTCGGTCCAGCCTCGTGGTTGCAGGATACTTGGCTCCTGTATTCCTTCGTTCGTGAGAACTCAGGAGATCGACATGGTAGTGGTGTTTCCAACCCCCTCTTATCCACGGTTCCCTTCGCGCCAAAACGGAGGGGAGCCAATGGGAGATCCGCTCATCAACACACACACCATTCGTGGACCAATCACGGACCACGGTGGTCCCAGGCATTCACACCACCCTAGACTCTCTGGCACCCAGGATGTGTATTGGGACCAGACATCCCAGCCCACACCCTGGAGGCACACAAAAGACATGTAGAAGCCCGCGAAAGCATCTGTGTTTCGCGGGAAAGTACATGCCCAAATAAGGAAGGCCCCGGGTCGCTCGACCTGGGGAAGGTGAAGGGAGCAAGACGGTCAGTGGACAGGACAAAGGAGCCTCGTGGTCTGGCCATTTTTGGAGCCAGGCCACCATTTTGGGTTCAGCGCGAAAAACGCGCTCAGAACGCCAAAAGGAGCTCAAAATACACAAAACGATCGCTGCCACCATTCCAGTCCCTGAATGACTTGCACCGATCAAATACCATCCTAAACGAGTATCTAGGGCCCGTAGAAGGCTAGAGACCCAAGAGAGCTGTAACTTAGCTTACAGTGCCCTCTTGTGTCATGTTGCACGAAAGCCGCAACATGATAAAAGAAACTACGGGAAACAGCGTTCCCCGGTACTGACAGTCTTAAGGGCATGTCAGTTTCCCCGTAAGAAAGGAGCGAAAGCCCAGAGGAGTGCGGCAGAAGGCTGCACTTCTCTGGTAAAGTCAAGAACAAGGTGAAAAACAACAGCAAAAAGTTTAGGGGTTGCCACATGGAAGGAAAATTACCTACAATTACGAAATCTTTCCTAACACTCACCCCTCCCAGACTATGGACAGGGGGAACTAATCCACCCCTGGATGAGTCTCTTGTTCAGGTCGGTTAAACATTCTGGTCAACCCATCAGCATTGCTATGTTGGACACCTGGCCTATGCTCAATAGTGAAGTTGAAGCCTTGTAGACTTATGGACCACCTAAGCAACTTTGGATTCTCCCCCTTCATGTTCATTAGCCACTTTAACGGCTTATGGTCAGTTTGCACAGTGAAGTGGGTCCCATAGAGGTAGGGCCTCAGCTTCCTTAGGGCCCACACAACAGAGAAACATTCTTTCTCTACCGTGGACCATCTGAGCTCTCTGTCCTTAAGCTGGCGACTAATAAAACCGATAGGGTGTTCCTTACCCTTCTCATCTACTTGTGATAGTACAGCTCCTATCCCAGTGTCAGAGGCGTCCGTCTGCACGATAAAAGGTCTTCGATAATCAGGGGCCCTGAGGACAGGGGCCTGGCACAAGGAGTCTTTTAAGCCATTGAAGGCCTTCTCACACTCGTCGGTCCAAGTTACCTTCTTGGGTTTCTTCGGAGTTGTGAGGGCAGTCAGAGGGGCAGCTATGGTGCCATAGTCTGCCACAAAATTGCGGTAATACCCCGTGAGTCCTAAGAAGGCTCTCACTTGGGTTTGCGTAGTGGGGGTAGGCCAGTCTTGTACTGCTTGTACTTTACTGGGTAGAGGCTGTATCCTCCCTCCACCTACTTCATGTCCAAGGTAAACCACTGAGCCTTGTCCAATCTGGCATTTACTAGCCTTTATGGTCAAGTGGGCTTTCTGAAGAGCCTGGAGCACAATCCCGAGGTGTTTCACATGGTCTTCCCAGGTGGCACTGAAAACTGCTATATCGTCCAGATATGCAAGACAGAATTCGTCCAACCCATTCAACACATGATTCACAAGCCTCTGGAAAGTGGCAGGTGCATTCTTCAACCCAAACGGCATTACCCGGAATTGGTAAAGGCCGCCTGGAGTAGAAAATGCTGTCTTCTCCTTGGCATGTTCTGCTAAAGCTATTTGCCAATAGCCAGCAGTGAGGTCAAACGTGCTGAGGTACTTGGAGGCACCCAAAGTATCCACCAGCTCATCTGTTCGAGGCAAGGGGTGTGCATCTGTCTTGGTGACAGCATTCAGAGCCCTGTAATCCACGCAGAACCTCAATTCAGAAGTGCCTGCCTTTGGAACCAAAACCACAGGGCTGGACCAAGGACTACTAGAGGGTTCAATCACCCCAAGGTCTAACATCTTGTTGACCTCGGTCTTAATATAAGACCATACTTTGTCTGACATCCTGTATCCCCTACTTTTGGTAGGTACACTGCCTCCTGTGTCAATGTTATGTTTGCACCAAGGTGTCAAACCAGGCGACTGTGAAAACAGGGGGGAAAACTGCCTAAGCAAACTTTTCACCTCAGCCTGCTGATCAGAAGTCAGGTGAGGGGCCACTCGGACACCCTCAATGGAGCTATCTGAAGGACCGCGTTGGAACAGGTCGGGGAGAGGTTCAGACTCCTCTTCCTCAACGTCTGAAGCCAGTGCTGCGATTTCGACTCTTGGGACGAAAGCCTTCAGCCTATTCTCGTGAAACACTTTTGGAGCCTGTCCAGGCCTTCCAAGGTCCACCAAATAGTTGACCTCACCCAGGGGCTCCACCACTATGTAAGGGCCTGACCATTTGTCCTGTAAAGCTCGAGGCCTTATGGGATTCATGATCAGGACTTGCTGACCAGGTGTAAAGTTGATGAGGGAAGCTTTCTGGTCGTACCAATGTTTCACCAGCGCTTGCCCTGCCTTCAATTTATCACTAGCCAAGCCCATCAGAAGTACCATCCGTTTTCTGAGCCCTAGCACATAATCAACTACGTTGGTAGTAACAGGGGGAGTGGGCATCTCCCATCCCTCTTTGACGATGGCTAAGGGTCCCCGTACGGGATGACCGAACAGAAGTTCGAAGGGGCTGAAGCCAACACCCTCCTGTGGTACCTCTCGGTAGGCAAACAGTAAGCATGGTAAAAGAAGATCCCATTTTCTTCTCTGAGGCTCCTCCAGAGCCCCAATCATGCTCTTTAACGTTCTGTTGAAACGTTCCACCAGACCATTGGTCTGGGGGTGGTATGCAGAAGAGAACTTGTAGGTGACCCCACATTCTTTCCACATAGCCTGCATATACTTCGACATAAAGTTGCTGCCACGATCTGACACAACTTCTTTAGGGAAGCCAACCCTAGTAAATATGCCGAGTAAAGCTTTTGCAACTGACTTGGCAGTTACAGTCTTCAATGGGATGGCCTCAGGATACCTGGTTGCATGGTCGACCAGCACCAGGATAAACCTATTGCCCGAGGATGTTTGCGAGTCAAGGGGACCAACGATGTCGATCCCTACCCTTTCAAATGGTACCCCTACAACTGGGAGCGGTACCAACGGAGCTTGGATTGTCGCGCCAACCTTACCAGACAACTGGCAGGAGGCACAACTCCTGCAGTGACTTTCTACTTGCACCCCCATCTTGGGCCAGTAGAAGTGCATGGATAACCTTTGCTTGGTCCTCTTCATACCAAGGTGACCAGCAAGGGGAACTTCATGCGCCAACTGCAGGAGGAAGGGCCTAACAGCAAGAGGAACCACCAACCTCCTATGGTCTCCTTCTGTAGACTCTGTGGGCTCACTATACAGGAGTCCACCTTCCCAATAAATCCTATGCGTCCCAGGAGGTTCACCCTCCAGCTGGGAGCAGGCCTGTCTCCTTAGGCCTTCCAGAGATGGGCACTCACGTTGGCCTTTACTGAATTCGTCCCTATCAGGACCTCCTTCAACTAACAAGTCTTTTAGTTCAAGATGATCGTTGGGGTCGAATACTTCAGGCATCGCCACCTCCTCGTCAGGCCCGGGCAATTGACCAACTTCCTCCACCGCAGTGGTAGGCGAGCTCGGGGGAATATTCTCTTTCCCTCGTCTTGACTTGTCGACTCCTTTCGCCTTGGGTTTCCCCTTCGGCTGGGGCGGCGTATTGGACTTGGCCAATGCTGCCCGTGCTTGAGACCATGTGTAGGGTCTTTCGGCAGTGTCTCCTACGAGCCCTAAAGCTCTGAGATCATTACCCAACAAGACCTTTCCCGGGACGTTTCTCTGAATGCTCACTGGAATCCTGACTGCTGTACCATTTAAAGTAAGATTTACAGGTATTACTGGAAACATACGGAGGGGGCCGTCAGCCAACTTAGTGGGCATCAGAGTAGCTCTGGCAACTTCCTCTGAGTCTACCAAGGTAGAATCCACTACAGTGCGACTGCACCCACTATCCCTAAGAGCTGGAGTATCTACTCCATTGATCAGCACACTGTCTTTAAAGTAGTGCTTGGTATTATCCGGAATCCTAGCATAAGCCTCTGCGACTTTAGGCTCCCAGGAACCCAGGGACACTAAAACTACCTCAGCCTCTATCCCGCTGGGAAACGAGTCTGAGGAGAAGGATGCTCCTGTAATCTCTTCTTCCTCTTAGGAGGAGAAGGCCAGATTAGCGGAGTGGACCCCCAAAGGTCTAACCTTACAACGGGGATCCCCTTCACGTGGTCAGTTGCTCCACAAGCAAAACAAGCTCCATTGGGTCTGTTTACATAGGGAGGCTTATTATAACCCGAGTTCTGTTTCGGAGGCTGACCTCCACTACCCTGTGAGTTCTCTTGTGTCTTACCCTCGTTTTTCTTTTTGTGGCCCTTATGGAAAGAAGATTTAGCAGATTCCCCACCCTCCATATCTTTGGACTTTTTCCCTTCCTCCTGCTTACCAGGATGAGTTTTGTCCTTATGGGACACTCGATGTGACACCCATAAGTCTGCTGCAATGGCCAGCTTCTTAGGATCTATCTCCTTCGAATCGGCCAAATGCTGCTTAAGCTCCGGGTAAGAAGAAGCAAAAATGTGTTCCAGCATGACAAGATTTATCATGCCTTCGAAGGTAGAAACCTTATAACCTTCGACCCAGCCAGTTAAGTTTTTCAAGGATTCAGCGACATAAGATACCCAAGTACCACCTTCCTTTTTCTTATACTCTCTGAAACGTTTCAAATATTGGGCCGGAGTCTTCCCAAACTTTAAAATGAGAGTTTGCTTTAACATTGCGAAATCAGCTCGCTCAGCCTTCGACATTTCCATGATGGCACTACAGCCAGAATGGGGCAGTCTACTGAGTAACCAGGCAATCTTATCAGCATTGTCAACTTGTTGAACTTCGCATGCATACTCAAACGCATTCAGCCAGTCCATAATGTCATTCCTTTCTTCATACACACTGAGCAGATCTTTCGGAAACCGTGGATGAGAGGAGGCCCCAGACCCATGTCCAGGACCCTTGGACCCATTTGCAACCTGAAGCTTGGCCAGTTCCAACTGGTGATCCCTGTCTTTTTGTTTTTCTGCCTGTTCGATTTTTAGTTTGGCTATGCTGAATTCAAGCTCCTGCTGCCTAAACCGCAGCTCTTGCTTCTTGAATTCAAGCATAGCCTCCCCATCAGCACTGGCAGAGGAAACATTAGACATCTCGTCCTCCCTGTCCTCGTGGTCGCGATGGATCAGTGCGGCGGCAGAATCGCCGGTTCTACCAGTGAGAGCAGCCCCACCACCTTCCGCACTGTCCTCAGAAGTTATAGCGTCAAGCTGCGCTTCTTGCCACGCCACGATTCTTTGGATCATTTCCAATTTCGTGCCTTGAGAGGAAACACCTTTCTCCGCACACATCTTTTTTAGTGTTTCTGATTTAGAAGCATTTAAAGTTAACAAGGTACTTGTTTCCATACTGTTTGATAGGACTATGGCCTTTTTAAAGGTGTACTACAACAATTCACTACGTGTACTGGTTGGAATAACCTGAAATGCCTTAGTTCGAGCGCAACACTTGATACCTTCAGTCGTATCCCACCGCTGTACACCAATTTGTTAAGACGGATTTCTGAACTCTGTCCTGGTGGCGCAGAAGTTCAGAAGGCCAACCTAATTACTTGGAACAGGGTAACCTCTGGACGAGCCAGACCAATCAAGGTAGCGATCGCGGCGGTCAAGACTAGGTCTCAAGAGGGGTGAGGGTGACTGAAAGCCTGCAATGAGCACACAAAGCAAGAGCGCTTACAAACTACTCCAAACAGGTGTTTATATCAAAAATATATACACATTTATTTTTAAGGCCTTTAAAACAACGACCGTAGCGAGAAAATCACAATATCACAATACTAAGCCAACACATACCATATCAACACAATATATATACAAATACAGCAGTCGCAAGCGTTATATGCACGAAATGTGTAGTCCACCTGAAAGGGAAGGAAAACAGGCAGTGCGATAATGCTTTAGACTCAGTTCGCCTTCAGAGGCACCTAACTAGATGGAAGTCCGAGCCCTGCGAAGAGTGGAGCCTTGTGCTCAAAGTACCTGCACACGCTGGTGCCAACGGGCAAAAGGAGAAGCTCTTCGGAGGAAGTCAGGCAGTTCGGGGTAGTGCACAACAGAAGAAGAACAGGTTCCGCGACTCAAGCGCAGCCTCCACAGTGAGCAGAAGCAGAGCGTGAGTACGGACAAAAGGGTGCTGTTTTTACACAGCGGGGAAAAGCAATGGACTACTGCAGGAGGGCGACCAGATCCTAGCTATACTACTCACCGGTCCCCGATGCAAGCAGACCCAGGCTTCTCCACGTTAGTTTCAGCAGCTGGCAGGTTCAGAAGAGCCGGGAATGCCTCGTCGTCGTGTAGAGAAAAAAGACATCCCAATCGAAGAAACCTGCACAGTTCACTACAGCATGGCAACGGAGCGGCCGTGTATATCTGAGCCAAATGTACACTACTCACTTCAGACTTGGGAACGCCAAGTGTACGAAGCGTGTGAGAGTGACAAGGACTCCAAATACTACACAACCTGGCGGCGGTTACAGAGCAGGACTCCCGTGTAAGCTGGTCAGTCAACTGGATGGCCCAGAGACGCTTCCGAAGGCTTACTGGCAGGAGATGATGAAGTCGCCGAGAATAGCTGTTCCTGCTATTCCAAAGGTCGAAGCACCAGTACAGGCCTTCTGGTTCGATCAAAGGAGGAAAGGGTTTCACAGGACGACAGCAGTGCAAAGGAGGAGTCCTTCAGCGGGTCACCAGCGATTCCTCGGTCCAGCCTCGTGGTTGCAGGATACTTGGCTCCTGTATTCCTTCGTTCGTGAGAACTCAGGAGATCGACATGGTAGTGGTGTTTCCAGCCCCCTCTTATCCACGGTTCCCTTCGCGCCAAAACGGAGGGGAGCCAATGGGAGATCCGCTCATCAACACACACACCATTCGTGGACCAATCACGGACCACGGTGGTCCCAGGCATTCACACCACCCTAGACTCTCTGGAACCCAGGATGTGTATTGGGACCAGACATCCCAGCCCACACCCTGGAGGCACACAAAAGACATGTAGAAGCCCGCGAAAGCATCTGTGTTTCACGGGAAAGTACATGCCCAAATAAGGAAGGCCCCGGGTCGCTCGACCTGGGGAAGGTGAAGGGAGCATGACGGTCAGTGGACAGGACAAAGGAGCCTCGTGGTCTGGCCATTTTGGGACCAGGCCACCATTTTGGGTTCAGCGCGAAAAACACGCTCAGAACGCCAAAAGGAGCTCAAAATACACAAAACGATCGCTGCCACCATTCCAGTCCCTGAATGACTTGCACCGATCAAATACCATCCTAAACGAGTATCTAGGGCCCGTAGAAGGCTAGAGACCCAAGAAAGCTGTAACTTAGCTTACAGTGCCCTCTTGTGTCATGTTGCACGAAAGCCGCAACATGATAAAAGAAACTAGGGGAAACAGCGTTCCCCGGTACTGACAGTCTTAAGGGCATGTCAGTTTCCCCGTAAGAAAGGAGCGAAAGCCCAGAGGAGTGCGGCAGAAGGCTGCACTTCTCTGGTAAAGTCAAGAACAAGGTGAAAAACAACAGCAAAAAGTTTAGGGGTTGCCACATGGAAGGAAAATTACCTACAATTACGAAATCTTTCCTAACACATGGGGACGGCAGCTGCTACCTGATCCTGACCCTACCGGTGGCATTATGGGGTAGAGTCACATGGGAGGAGACAGATGCCGGGGAGAGGTGGTGACCCCTTCAGGAGGGACGCAGTATTCTTCCCTTACCAGAGAAGAAGACCTCATAATTCCCAAATTCTTGATGGCTTGTTGTCACTATACAAGTCCCTCCTGTTGTGAACCCCTAGACCCCTTTCCTGCAAAACACTTGAAGCAGAATACCATGCATACCTCACATCCACATAAGACACACCTAACATCTCCTGTCTCTGATGTTTTTGGTTTAAATAAAAATCCTAAACAAAATCAATTTAGAAATCCTATAAATCCTATGTACTCCAACTCCCATAAATCCTCAAGTACTGAGCTGAGGAAAAGGAAAAAGGAGTTAATGTGTATTGAAGGAAACACCAAGCTGAATGTGCAGACCTGTTGTTGCAATGAAGCCCGAGTGCGCGGGACATTTAAAAATGGTGTACTCATTCAAACAGGAGTCGAACGAGAGAAGTGGGAAGTAGTAACGAGGGAGAAGGCAGCAGCACAGGAGCAGACCGTGCTGAAGAAGGCAGGCGTTTCCAAGCTGTCGTCCATAAGCATTTCCTAACAGCATGGCGTGAGGCTGCAGGAGACACATTAGGCACCGTGGAAGAACCACTGGGGAGTCGGCAGCAGCGGCAAAGCAACCGAGGACACAGTGGGCTGAACAGCAGCAGTCTTACCAACGGGTGAACACGGAGCTGGCAGGAGAGCTGGGAGAAGGTCTGCTGAGCGGGATACGCCATCCCAGAGTGAAAGCTTCACTGCAGCAACATGCCACAGGTCGGTATGCTGGCAGAACTGGTGAGTCTGCCCAGAGATGTTGGGGACCCCAGGGTGTACCAAAACGCATTTGAGCAAATAAGAACATGTTTTGAATACTGACCAAGTAGAATAAAGACAGAATTTGCACAAATCCTCATTTATGAGATGTCAATATGGAGAAAATTGGAGCCAGTGTTATCACAAGCAGATGAATGTTAATGAATGAAGAAGCTAAAAGACAGAACTTGATATGATAGGTTATTTATAACGAGCTTAATACCGAGAGGTTTCTAAGCTCGGACCTGGGGAAGGAACTTGTATTGCTCCGTGTCGCCTTGCTTCCAAGGCGAGCACGTTGCAGCTGAGCTATCCTTCCAAGACTTGAACAAGTCTCCATATATGAGATGTCAGTATGGGGAAAGTTGGAACAAGTAGTACCACAAGCAAATGAATACTAGTGAAGAAGTTGAAAGACAGAATTTGGACAAGTCTCCATAAAGGCGATATCAATGTGGGTAAAGTTGGAACAAGTAGTGCCTCAAACCAATGAAGTATAAACAGTGAAGGAATACAACTGTGCTATACTGAAAGACAGAGAGAACATTAAGAGAAGTCCTGGTGATCGGCCACCACGGGGCGCACGGATGAAGACCTCCTTTGTGTGAGCTCCTCGCCCAGCGGTCTCAATTGTGGCTTGAGCCCCCACTCGGAAAACCCCCACCCTGCATTGAACCGTAATTAAAGGCTGAGGAACGCCCCCCCCCACATATTGAGCGAAGAAGCGGAGAGAATCGATGAAGGGAACATGTCGAACGAGCGCCAAGCTGAGGTGGCCTTGGAAGGCGAAACGGAAAGTGAACCCGGCCCGTGTTAGGCATGTGCAGCAGTAGAGATTCCCTGCAGTCTGAAGCAGGCGAACCTTGAATTCATATGAAACGGTCCCAAACCGTCCTGATTGCGGTGGTTCTCCAGTGCCGTAACGGATAGCCTAATCCGAACGCCCTGGATGGCCCGGGGTTGAGCATTCCGCAGACACCAGAGAGGAGAGGCCCCAGAGGAGGTAGGTGGACTGACGTAACCCTGCTGAGGAACAGCGTTCGGCCGCCCCGCCCATGTGCACCCGCCACCGGAGTATGCTGGCCTAGGCTTTTGACCCCCCCGGTGTCTCTAATTGTGCCGTAAACCAGGAGGCGGTGAACCGCAACAGACACCGCGGGCCTCCCCACTCCACCTCACACATCGGAGACCGGATATGCAGACATGTTCCCTCCCGTGTGCGGATTCAGCTCCGTTACAGAAGGCACCCGAGCCTGCCCTTACGGGCTTCCAAGGGTGGTGAGAGCAGCCTGCAGCCACGGGCACCTACGACAGTTCTCCCCCACGCCCAACAATGCACTCGGAAGGCATTGGCATACCCACCTGAACCACAAGCCTACAAACAGACCATCGCGTTGTAATAATTCCAGAGAAGCCACAGGTCAGTCAGCATTCCTGGATCAAACAAACCCAACTAAATTAGCCTTCTATATATCCTTGGGGAACACACGGTCAATAGGTTCTGCTCACGTGGACATCTAACACCTTCCACTGGCATTAAAGGACTCCAGTTGCCTTCTCATAAAGAAGCAGCAGAGGCATATAATGAGGGCACATTGTTATAGCCCGGAAAGCTGATAGCCCCCCGCATGACCCACAAATATTAAGATAAGAAAGCGCGCCAATACATGCCACCCGGCGCAATTTATGGCTGGATGACTAAACCAGGGCCTGCATAGAACGTGAGGACCCGGGTACAGTTCCACACAAAACCCCACCCAGGACCGCTGAGAAGAGGCCGTCGAGGTCCTGCTGGAGGGCCTGGTCCCCCGGCCACTAAACGGCCCATTGAAAGCACACAATCATCGTTACTAGTGACAGTGGCACAGGCTCAGAAGCAGTCAAAAGGAGCCACCTGACCCCGCCTGGCCGTGGCCCGAAGAAGATTACCGGATGACCCCAGTATCACCAAAGGAGACCAGTAAGTCCCGAACCAATGACCTCTGAAACAGGTCTAACCTCACAAATGAAGTTATTGGCTGATCCCTCTCAGACGACTGAACTCCCCTCTGTGTGCGTTGCGCTGTCCGCGGCCTGCGCAGACAGCGATTCCAGAGGAACGGAGGGTTGGGCACCCAGTTAGTGGGTCGTGTGCCCTCCTTCTGGAACGTAAGGTCGAAGTTCACCTGCACCTGTCGTGAAAAAGCCAGAGGAGGCATAAACAGTGTGTGATGCCCACGTCTTAGCACCTGTATACACATCAAGGCCCTGTGTAGACCCAAGGCTTGCCAATCGGAACAGACTCTCTCCGGAACTCCAACAGGGCGGTGCTAATTTAACCCCTAGCTGGCACAGCGAAATTGGTCGGAGTGGACGAAGGACTGACTCCCCACTTGCACCGAAACCCTCACCAGGTTCCAGCTGTTGCGATCCTGACAGTGAGGAAGTTGAGTTGAAAATACCCACGGCACACGGCTACGCACCTATGGATACGAACCCGCCACACTGTGATACTGCCCGATTCTCCCCCACGGAGCACTAATTCCCCTCAGCGCATCCATCGGAAAGCAGTTCAGGTCAACGCTGAAAACCTGCCACATTTCATCCTGCAAGGGTTGGGCCCCCACAGCTATTTGGGGCATGTGCCCTCCAGGGAGTGAAACGTCATGAATACGCAGGCACTAAGTTCCACCCCGAAGACAAGGAGGGAAAGCTTGGCCCCTAGCAACACATCAAGGACCGCAAATCACCACAGGAGTGCCTGTCACAGAGTTCATGGACATAAGACAGAAACTGGCACCATATAAATACTCTCCATCCTGTTCAACACTGGTAACCTGCCAAAGATCAATCATGGCGGCCTCAGTTGGCAGAGGCGGCAGCTACTAAGGGAGACGTTGCAGCTCTTTTGGACGAAAACAGGAACATGGGGGCCAACATCAGAGGAAACATTGATAGAATCACTCAACGGATGGATAAGATGGAGGAGAGACTCGAAGGAGTCGAGAATAACCAAACCTTGCTAAACACTTTAGAGATGCATATGAACCACAGGATTGGCGAAAAAGAACAAGGAGAAGAAGAATTCCGTCTTAAGATGTATGATTTGGAGAATCAGGAGATGCGGAACAATTTGCGCCTTTTTGGCATCCCGGAAAAAGAGGGGGAGTCTCAACGGGACTTAAAAAAGACACTCCACAACATAATGAAGCTCTTATTTGAGGATGATGTCATCCTCAAATGAGAAGCATTGGTAAGCCCGAGTTGAAAGGGTGAGGAGCATCTGTTCGGCTGTGTAAACAGAAAGGAAACGCTTTTGGAGACATTTCCTTTTTTCTCCTAGCTGCATTTTCACAGGGGCACTACTAGCACTCTGGGACAGCTGGAATTACGTGCGCAGTCCCCTTAAGGAGCACGAAAGTTGAAGGAGTCATCTGCAGATGAGGCTGAACATAAAATCAGGCCCCCAACGCCCTTGCAGCGTAAGCCTGAGTTGAAAGGGTGAGGAGCATCTGTTCGGCTGTGTAAACAGAAAGGAAACGCTTTTGGAGACATTTCCTTTTTTCTCCTAGCTGCATTTTCACGTAGGCACTACCAGCACTCTGGGACAGCTGGAATTACTTGCGCGGTCCCCTTAAGGAGCACAAAAGTTGAAGGAGTCATCTGCAGCTGAGGCTGACCATAAAAATCAGGCCCCCAACGCCCTTGCGCAATCCTGAGTTGAAAGGGCGAGGAGCATCTGTTCGGCTGTTAGGCGTTAGGCGTACTGCGTACCATCTGTCTCTGAAGCCTCTGGCTCTGTAAGTACTTTGGCTGTTCCACGAATACTTCAATCCGGGTAATTAGAAACAAGCACACTGCTGCATTATAGACGCCCGGTGTACTCTACTTATTTTCTGTGGAACAGGAGTCTTACTTGTCAGTAATTTAATTGTCTGCAAGGACTGCTTTCCTGCTATACATATTTGCTCTGTGGAACTATGGTTTTGGGCGAGGGGGGAGAGTCGGACTGTGGCAGCTCCTTAAGCTGTCGGGCATGCCTCGCCCTTACCTTTTGAACACTAATGCTGCCTCTTTCCACCTTTTACTCAAGAGAGTGACTTTGTACCTTGTGTGCCCTGGGGGAGCTGCAAGCTCACTCTCTCCCGTCAGGACTACTCATTTAAATTAGTAGACCAATTGACTTTGGTGGCTGCGATTTGACTCTCCCCTGTCATAGGATTGCCTCTTGCACTTTTGTTTTTTTCTCTTTTTTTTCTTTTCCTCCTTAGAATATCTTTTAAGCTCGATTTTTTTAGTCAGTGCGAGTCAAGCTCTGTTTTAATATAGTGGTCCATACTTTTAATTGTGGATGTTTTATTATATATTCATAACTTATTTTAGATTGTCTATTAATTATTGAAATTGCACCTGTTTAGACGAATACCCGAGTGGCATTCTGGTTTAGGCCCCTTTCATTTATTTATTTATTTATTTATTTATTTATTTAATTTGACCTCTTGGCGTTTGTGGACTCACTACTTGGTTTCATTCTTGGTCTTTTCTTTCTCTGACTCTTTGACTCTGTATAACCCTCATAAATGTCCTGTAAGGGCCTGAGGAGCCAGACAGCTCTAGAAGCTACCCTTGAGCTCTGCAAGTCATTAGGGGACGATAATAGTATGGTCTCCCAAGATCTGAATGTGGATGAGGTTGCTTTGAACGGCCTCGAAGTCGGAGTGAAGATTGAACATAAACTTGGAACTGAAGATCCTATTGTACACTTGGGGGCTTTCTTACACAGGTGCAAGTCCATTCCCAGGATAATATGTTACAAAATGTTATTCTGGGTGGCTTCTTTTTGAATGTAAATGTGAATAACTGTATATTTAATGGGAAATGAATCATTTCTATTACAGCACAAGAAGATCTTTTAGTGGCTACTCTAGCTAAAAGCTTAGGTGATTTCTTGCCCAAAGGGCGGGAAGTTATGGAGGTTTCTCTCCCTGGTAGTAAAGAATCTAGGGAGGAGAGAACAGCTAATTGACCTGGCTCCATCTACCCGCTCCCTCGACCTATTCTTTCTATTACCCCGTTGGGTGATTACCAAAATTGTTCTCTATCTCTGGGTGATGGAATTAAGTTACCTATGCCACCCTTGGATGGTATTAAGAGTAAGCCCAGTGCACCCTTGGGCACCCAAGAGTGTTTGCTTTCTGTCTCTTCTTTGGGTAAACTATTTGATTCCACTCCCAAGAGTGTCCCCAAATGGGGACAGGAAGCCCAGGTTAAGTCTGCCCTTAGTAATAAGGTATTCTTATTGGCTCCTACCCACGTTGATCCCTTATTTAAAACTCCAACGTCAAAACCATCTCGGAGTATTTCTAAATATAAGCCCAACATTAAAACGGGAGAACCAGTCCCGGGTAAAAAGAATTCTAATTACTTTGGGAAAAGAACTGCAACTAGTACTGATATAAGATCTGTGCCTCCCTCGCTTGCAGTGGCTAGTTTAGATTACACCCATCTGACCGTAGTGGTTAAAAAACTGGAGGTCGAGGAAATCTCTCACAATGATATCAATGATATTAGTATCATCAAATGTGTTGATAAAGCACTTGCTGAGAGTAACCTCGACTTTAGAATATCAGAAATTAATAGCGTCACACAACAAACTTGTGACGCTTCCTTTATGGGATCTCCTTCTGAACTCACCAATTTTATTGATGAATACACTGCTAAGCAAAATTGGTTAAGGGAAAGGGGTCTTTTACCGGAACCTACCATTGACAATTTGAGAGACCCAATGCTTCACCATACTTTAAGGGAAGCTGATAAAAGGATTAGGCTAACGCAACCTACGGTTTCTACATTAAATATGGTGCTTAGCTCCTTCGTCAGTTTATAAGACAACATTTCGTCAGAAGTAAGGTCGCACTCACAAATGCTCTCTGAAATATACCTCAAGTTACAAGGTATAGTTAGAATTGAAGAATCGATTAGGTTAATGATGGAGAAAAATGTGCCACCTATGCCTTCAACCCCAATGCCCTTACCTTCACCTTTACCCACATGCAGTCAAGCTTCTCCTCCTTTACATAGGGTTAAATAAATAGTCACTACTGAACCCATAGGCCAGGTTGAACAGCTGCATTATTATACTCCTATCTCTGAGTCCCCTCACCCTGATGAGAACCTAGCAGTTGTCATCCTCCCTTCCTTTGCTTCAGGGGTTGGATTTGATAATATACCTGGGGAAGGTGGGAGGTCTGGCAATAGTAAGAACGGCGAGGTGGTGGACTTAACTAATGATGACTTCCCGATTAAAAAGGACCCTGCGATCGGTAAAAAATCTCTGAAACAAATTAAAAAAACAAAAAATCAAAAAAATATTAGGAAAATCAAATCGATTACTAACAAATTCTTTAGGAATTTGGTATTACCGAGGAAACTTTCCTCCAGGGGCAACATTGTTACTCTAAACAATGAAGAGGGCCCTAACCCCTTAAAGGAAACTGCCCCTCGGGGCATGCCTCTTACTAATAATCACGAGAAAAAAGGGGATTTGCAGCTTTCACCTAAAGTTCCTATTCAGCATGAGGAGACTCCTAAGAGCGTGAACATTTCTATAGATGGTATGAAGGAAGGCCCACCAACAATTCCATTGGAGGGGGGTAGCGTGGCCCGACTGTTGCTGGATCTCCTGTTGTTCTGCCAGGTTTTATATTAGGGGAGGTGCCTATGGGCACCTCTGAACAGTCTGGCCCTGCAGAAGGACGCTCTGACTCTATACCTGCCCTGAAGGATGCCCCCATAGCGACCTCCCCTCATGTAGAATCTATACAACCAACACTGGGTAAGAATCCTATTCTGACCAACATTGCTTCGGCAAAACAATTACTACAGGAGTTATATAACTCCAAACCTACTTCTAACTCAGATTCTAAGGAGGATAGGCAATTGGCCCCGGCTAAAGGACAAGTAAGATATATATCCAAGGTACACTTGAGGGACTCTCCGCCTGATCCAAAAGATCAGCAAGGGGGTCTTAAAAACATGGGAGATCTTTATGCCCCCAAAAATCTTCATCATATCCGGCAAAACTCCTTACTCTCAAGACCACTTTGTGATCGAGAGACAAATCCTTTGGGCCCTGATAACATACAGAAGAGAACGATATTAAGAGGTGCAAGGGGGAGGGACTTGGAAGATTTACAGAATGGCCCATTGGACCGAGTTAAGCCAGAATACCTGGCTCAATTGGTGGAAACTAACACAATGGATGTTCTTCAGTTAACTAGCCTTTGGGGGGAGGGTATGCCTGTATGTTTGAATCATGGGAATATTCTTAAAATCTTCTGCCAGATACCCGCTTTGGCTCTGGTTACCACTTATGACCTAGAGAGGATCTTTTTCCCTATTAAGGGAAGAACTGACCAAACCAATATAGTACTTAAGTCAAGAGTGGTCCTTGATTTGGTAATGGGTCAAGCCGCTGGGTTGAGAGAACTAGGATTTAACATTGAGTTAGCAGAGGCTCAACTGTCTCCACCCAAAGCCGAGAGAGATAAGGAATACTGGGGAAACTTGACTATGGTTTACCATCCTGAAAGACCCCTAGATTTCCAACTGGAGCATCGCTCTAGAGGAAACTATGGGGACACTAGGGACTGGGCCAAAGTTACCTCAGCATTATGGAATTAAAAGCCGATGGAGTAGAGTGATTACTCCGAAGGGGCTGTCTAAGGCTCCTGCCCTTCGTTTCCTCTCTTGGAATACTAGGGGGAATCGTCATCTGTTCACTAATATTGATACAGTAGCCATGTTAAAAAACACTGATTGTTTCTTTCTTCAAGAAACATGGCTACTTTCCAACCCCTCGACAGATGGGTATGATATCCTGTCACAAAATGCTAAATCCAGCCAGGGGGGAGACCCTCCGGAGGTCTCCTTATTGGTATACAATCCACCCTTGGACTATTATCCAGGATCTTACCAGATACACGCTTAGGAATTTTGGCAGTTAGTGTTGATCTTAAGGAAGAGTTGCTTGTTACGCTGTTTATTAACATCTACTGGCATCCGGGGATCGCTCTCTTAGAAGATTTCCTGGGAAAAATTACAGATATAATTTTGGACTGGAGAAACTCGCATATCCTAGGGTTGGTTATTTTATCAGGGGATTTAAACTCTGACTGCTCCCCTGTCATGAACCGCCGTCTGCGTCCCTTCTGGACTTCGTGGTCCCTGACACATAGGGGATTGAACTCAGTAATCCTTCCAACATGGCCGCTTGATGCGGAACGCTGCTTGCCAGTCTCTGCGCTACACGCTCTATGTTCTACGAAACAGACACCTCCCGCGGCTCTGCGCATCTATTAAGAGGTGCAAGGGGGAGGGACTTGGAAGATTTACAGAATGGCCCATTGGACCGAGTTAAGCCAGAATACCTGGCTCAATTGGTGGAAACTAACACAATGGATGTTCTTCAGTTAACTAGCCTTTGGGGGGAGGGTATGCCTGTATGTTTGAATCATGGGAATATTCTTAAAATCTTCTGCCAGATACCAGCTTTGGCTCTGGTTACCACTTATGACCTAGAGAGGATCTTTTTCCCTATTAAGGGAAGAACTGACCAAACCAATATAGTACTTAAGTGAAGAGTGGTCCTTGATTTGGTAATGGGTCAAGCCGCTGGGTTGAGAGAACTAGGATTTAACATTGAGTTAGCAGAGGCTCAACTGTCTCCACCCAAAGCCGAGAGAGATAAGGAATACTGGGGAAACTTGACTATGGTTTACCATCCTGAAAGACCCCTAGATTTCCAACTGGAGCATCGCTCTAGAGGAAACTATGGGGACACTAGGGACTGGGCCAAAGTTACCTCAGCATTATGGAATTAAAAGCCGATGGAGTGGAGTGATTACTCCGAAGGGGCTCTCTAAGGCTCCTGCCCTTCGTTTCCTCTCTTGGAATACTAGGGGGAATCGTCATCTGTTCACTAATATTGATACAGTAGCCATGTTAAAAAACACTGATTGTTTCTTTCTTCAAGAAACATGGCTACTTTCCAACCCCTCGACAGATGGGTATGATATCCTGTCACAAAATGCTAAATCCAGCCAGGGGGGAGACCCTCCGGAGGTCTCCTTATTGGTATACAATCCGCCCTTGGACTATTATCCTGGATCTTACCAGATACACGCTTAGGAATTTTGGCAGTTAGTGTTGATCTTAAGGAAGAGTTGCTTGTTACCCTGTTTATTAACATCTACTGGCATCCGGGGATCGCTCTCTTAGAAGATTTCCTGGGAAAAATTTCAGATATAATTTTGGACTGGAGAAACTCGCATATCCTAGGGTTGGTTATTTTATCAGGGGATTTAAACTCTGACTGCTCCCCTGTCATGAACCGCCGTCTGCGTCCCTTCTGGACTTCGTGGTCCCTGACACATAGGGGATTGAACTCAGTAATCCTTCCAACATGGCCGCTTGATGCGGAACGCTGCTTGCCAGTCTCTGCGCTACACGCTCTACGTTCTACGAAACAGACACGCCCCGCGGCTCTGCGCATCTATTAAGAGGTGCAAGGGGGAGGGACTTGGAAGATTTACAGAATGGCCCATTGGACCGAGTTAAGCCAGAATACCTGGCTCAATTGGTGGAAACTAACACAATGGATGTTCTTCAGTTAACTAGCCTTTGGGGGGAGGGTATGCCTGTATGTTTGAATCATGGGAATATTCTTAAAATCTTCTGCCAGATACCAGCTTTGGCTCTGGTTACCACTTATGACCTAGAGAGGATCTTTTTCCCTATTAAGGGAAGAACTGACCAAACCAATATAGTACTTAAGTCAAGAGTGGTCCTTGATTTGGTAATGGGTCAAGCCGCTGGGTTGAGAGAACTAGGAATTAACATTGAGTTAGCAGAGGCTCAACTGTCTCCACCCAAAGCCGAGAGAGATAAGGAATACTGGGGAAACTTGACTATGGTTTACCATCCTGAAAGACCCCTAGATTTCCAACTGGAGCATCGCTCTAGAGGAAACTATGGGGACACTAGGGATTGGGCCAAAGTTACCTCAGCATTATGGAATTAAAAGCCGATGGAGTAGAGTGATTACTCCGAAGGGGTTGTCTAAGGCTACTGCCCTTCGTTTCCTCTCTTGGAATACTAGGGGGAATCGTCATCTGTTCTCTAATATTAATACAGTAGCCATGTTAAAAAACACTGATTGTTTCTTTCTTCAAGAAACATGGCTACTTTCCAACCCCTCGACAGATGGGTATGATATCCTGTCACAAAATGCTAAATCCAGCCAGGGGGGAGACCCTCCGGAGGTCTCCTTATTGGTATACAATCCACCCTTGGACTATTATCCAGGATCTTACCAGATACACGCTTAGGAATTTTGGCAGTTAGTGTTGATCTTAAGGAAGAGTTGCTTGTTACCCTGTTTATTAACATCTACTGGCATCCGGGGATCGCTCTCTTAGAAGATTTCCTGGGAAAAATTACAGATATAATTTTGGACTGGAGAAACTCGCATATCCTAGGGTTGGTTATTTTATCAGGGGATTTAAACTCTGACTGCTCCCCTGTCATGAACCGCCGTCTGCGTCCCTTCTGGACTTTGTGGTCCCTGACACATAGGGGATTGAACTCAGTAATCCTTCCAACATGGCCGCTTGATGCGGAACGCTGCTTGCCAGTCTCTGCGCTACACGCTCTACGTTCTACGAAACAGACACGCCGCGCGGCTCTGCGCATCTCAACGCTACTGATCGCCGTAGCTGGACGTGTGCTGCCGGAGTTCGCTCGGGGCTAATTTCCTGAATTCTATTTCCTGGTTCCTTGATTCCTCCTCCTTTCCTTTCATCTTTCAAACTTTCCCGAACTTTGGATTTTCACCCGCGCTCGAGTCACGGCTTCCGAGCCTCCGCGCGCGGACATTGTTCTTTCCAGGTTCCGTCCCGGACAATCTGAACGAAGCACGCTGGAATCCGAAGACCCGCGCACAGGCTTATACAAATCCCGGACCGTGGGAAAGAAGTCACAAAAGAAGATTGCAAGCAAACAGGAAAAACAGGCGAGAAGGGGAGAGACTTGTGACAGATTGAGACGCCTAAAAATTGATACGGATATAGGGATGGAAGCCGCAGTTCAAGACCTCATGCGAGGCATGCAGGAACTCACCACAGAAGTTCAAAGCCTTAAAGCCGAGAACGTTGCCTTAATGCCTTAAAGCAGCTGGTATTGTCTCGTGATTCTGCTACCAAGGAAAGTGTGCTATTGGGAGGAGTGGTGGACAAATATGATGGCTCTCCAAAGACCCTTTGTGACTTCCTTGATTCATGCTTGGTGCATTTCACCTTCAAGCCCTACTACTTTTCCACCCCTAGAGCAAAGGTGGGGTTTATGACATCACACCTCACTGGCAACGCATTAACCTGGGCAACTCCCCTAGTCAATTCGGGCGACCCCCTCCTGGATGATTACAATGGATTTGTGGAAGCCCTAAAGGCCATGTTGGATTGTCCTGAGCAGGTTTACAGCGCTCAAGAACGTCTACTTGATTTTCAACAAGGATCCCAGGATATGCTTACCTATGTCACCAGTTTCAAACAATTTATGAAGGAAGTTGATTGGTCCCAAGAGGCTAGCTTCACTCTCTTTAGCAGAGGCTTGAATGAAGAAATAAAGGACGAGCTAGCCAGGGTATCTCGCCCCAATTCCTTCCAGGCGCTCTTGGACCTTTCCTTGCAAATTGATTTTCGAATCCAGGAAAGAAAGGCGGAGAAAAAGAAGTCGAAATCATCATTCCAAAAGGCTGTCTTAGACCACCCTTCTAGCCCAGAACCCGCAGTCTCTCCAACCTCAGATCCAGAACACATGCAACTGGGGGCATTCCGTGGACCAATTAGCCCTCAAGAAAGGTTGTGCCATATTCACACTGGTCCCTGCATGTATTGCGCCTCCGATAAACATCTTGTCAGAGAGTGCCCTATTGCTCCTCCATGGCTGTTCGGGAAACGCCAGCTCCCGATCCTAGATGGGGCACAGTTTCGGGAGAATGATGTCTGCTCCACATCAATTCATTCCTTGAACTCTCCTGGACCAAATAAGCTCCTGATTCTTCAGGCCTTTCTATCGCCTTCCAAGAAAGAATCTTACCCAATTCTGGCATTGGTGGATTGCGGAGCCATGGGTATATTCATAGATCATGATTGGGTTACTGCTCACAACATTCCACATGAAACTCGAGAGACGTTGCAACCTGTAGAGGCAATCGATGGAAGACCCCTATCTTCAGGACCCATAACCCTTCAAACTAAAGAGATCCTACTCTCTATAAATCACCATCAAGAGAGGATCAAATTTGACATCATAAGATCTGCCCTTTATCCAATGGTTCTAGGCATGCCCTGGTTACAGAAGCATAACCCCTACATCAATTGGGCAACAGGCTCCTTGTTTCTTGGTTCTGAACACTGTATGTCCCACTGTTTATCCTTAGATTCCTTACCAAAGGCCTCTGAAAACTCGCAAGAAATCCATCAAAGTCCAGTCACTGTCTCTAACATCATCCGAATTCCCAGGGCCTATCAGGCTTACAAAGATGTATTTCCGACTGCCATAGTTCAAGCTCTTCCTCCTCACAGACCTGAGGATTGTGCCATCGATACTGAACCTTCAGCAGTGATCCCTTTCGGGAGAATGTTTATTTTATCAGAACCTGAAAAGAGGGCCTTCCGGGGATACCTGGATACTAACTTGGAAAATGGCACCATACGACCATCCAAGTCCCCGGCGGGCGCTTCATTATTTCTCGTTCCCAAGAAAGATACCAAGGAGCTTAGACCATGTCTAGATTATCGTGGCCTTAACCAGTGTACTCTCAAGGACCGCTACCCATTGCCTTTCTTCTTGGATATCCTGGAAGCGGTAAGGGGTGCAGTAGTATTTACAAAATTAGATCTCAGAGGTGCCTACCATCTAATTCGTATAAAGGAAGGTGACAAATGGAAAACAGCATTTAGAACACCTTTTGGCCATTTTGAATACCTGGTTATGCCCTTCGGACTTGCTAATGCCCCAGCGGTCTTCCAAAGTTTTATGGACCGGGTGTTTTCTGACATGCTGTTCCTCTTCGTCATTTTATATCTGGACGACATACTGATATGCGCCAAGGACCATCTGAAACAGGAAGAACACGTAAAGGCAGTTTTACAACATCTACATGAACATAAGCTCCTGGCCAAACCTGAGAAGTGTCTTTTCCATGTATCAACTGTTCACTATCTCGGATTCCTTCTTAGCCCTAAGGGGATTGGAACGGACCCCTCAAAGGTAGATTCCATTCTATCCTGGCCCGTTCCAACTACTGTAAAACAAATTCAATCCTTCCTGGGGCTTGCTAACTTCTATCGAAAATTTATACCAGCCTTTTCGGAGATGGTACATCCTATTGTTACATTGCTAAAGAAGGATACCCCCTTTCAGTGGACCTCAGCCCAAGATACGGCTTTCCAACGGTTGAAGTCTGAGTTTACACAAGCTCCCATTCTAGCTCATCCCAACATTGATCGCCCTTTTCTTGTGGAAACTGATGCCTCCAACTACGCCATCGGGGCAGTCCTAAAGCAGGAACTTGATGATAAGTTAGAACACCCCATCGCCTATCTTTCTCGCACCTTGACTCCCAGTGAAACTCATTATTCCGTCCTGGAAAAGGAACTACTAGCCATCCACCAAGCCTTCACTGATTGGCGTCATCTTCTCCTGGGAGTCCTGCAATCCTAGAATGTAGAAACAGCCGTCAAGCCCGTTGGGCCTTTTTTTTTGCTCAATATCAGTTTCAAATCCATCATGTCCCTGGAACACACATTATAATAGCCGATGCCTTATTCAGACGTCCTGATTACGAAACCCTTGAAGATCGGACTTTTCTTAAGATGTTTCCCCACACAATATTTGTTGCCCAAGCAATCACCCTCCTGGAGGATATTCGAATTCAAACTCAGTCTTCTGAAACCTGGAAGGAGTTTAAGAGAAACAATCGATGTAAACTCAAGACAAGGGACGGATATCTGTTCAAGGACAATCGCTTGGTCATCCCTACTCCTGGACTACGGAAAAAGATCACAAGCCTATGTCATGATACTTTTAATTCAGGACACTGTGGCATCACCAACACCCTCCATTTAATACAAAGACAATTTTGGTGGCCGAGGATGAAAGAGGATATCCGGATCCAAATCTAGGCATGTGCAGTCTGCAATCAGAACAAACATGATAATAAGAAACTGGCAGGTCTACTGCTTTAACCAGCATTACCAACAAGACCCTGGGAATTCATCGCCACAGATTTTATTGTGCAACTACCATCTTCCAGGGGATACACAACTATCATGGTAACCATTGATTTGTTCACTCATATGGCTCATTTTACACCTTTATACAAACTGCCATCCTCATCTGAACTCGCCAGAATCTTCCTGGAACACATATTCCTGCTTCATGGGGAACCCTCCAAGATAATTTCTGACCGAGGACCCCAATACATATTGCAGTTCTGGAAACAATTATGTTGTATACTGGGAATCCAACGTGCCTTGTCCTCAGGTTATCACCCACAGACCAATGGAGCCACTGAACGTGTAAACCAACCTCTGGAATAGTATCTTCGTTGCTTCGTCACCAAGGTCCAGGATGATTGGTCACTCTTAATACCTGAATGGCCGAATTCGCTTGCAACAATTCGGATCATTCAGCTATAAACACCAGTCCTTTCTTCTGTAGTCAAGGATTTCATCCTTTAGTTCTACCTTCCATTCTCCCACACCCTACCCCAGTTCCTACGGTTGATTCCTGGATTGAAACCCTTATTAATGTACACAAAGAAGCAAAGGAACACTTAGAAAAGGCCAGAAAAGGCGTTAAACATCATGCCGACTCTAAAAGAAGACCTGGGCCTTCTTACTCAGTAGGCGATAAAGTCTGGTTATCCTCGAAACACCTTCCTCGACATCTGCGACCAAATAAACTGGCTCCCAGATATTATGGGCCCTTTTCTATAAAAGAAATCGTCAATCTAGTGGCCTTTCGACTTCGGCTACCAGAATCATGGAAAAGGATCCATCCAGTCTCCCACACTTCTCTGTTGAAACCATATGTTCAGCCCTCTCGAACTACTCCAAGATCTACCCCAGTGATTATCAATGACCAACTCGAATATGAGGTTTCCAGAATCTGTGACTCTAGTTACCGACGTCGCAACTACAATATTTGGTCGAATGGAAAGGATACCCTCCCAGAGAGCGCACTTGGGAACCTGTGTCAAACATGAATGCTCCCAGGCTGATTCGAAGATGCCATCTTATACATCCGGGCAAACCCGGAGGAGCTGGGCTTCAGAGGAGGCATAATGTCATGAACCGCCGTCTGCGTCCCTTCTGGACTTCGTGGTCCCTGACACATAGGGGATTGAGCTCAGTAATCCTTCCAACATGGCCGCTTGATGCGGAACGCTGCTTGCCAGTCTCTGCGCTAAACGCTCTACGTTCTACAAAACAGACACGCCCCGCGACTCTGCGCGTCTCAACGCTACTGCTCGCCATAGCTGGACGTGTGCTGCCGGAGTTCGCTCGGGGCTAATTTCCTGAATTCTATTTCCCGGTTCCTTGATTCCTCCTCCTTTTCTTTCATCCTTCAAACTTTACTCAACTTTCTGGGATTTTCACCCGTGCTCGAGTCACGGCTTCCGTGCCTCCGCGCGCGGACATTGTTCCTTCCTGGTTCCGTACCGGACAATCTGAACGAAGACCCGTGCACGGGCTTATACAAATCCCAGACCGTGCGAAAGAAGTCACAAAAGAAGGTCGCAAGCAAACAGGAAAAACAGGTGAGAAGGGGAGAGACTTGTGACATCCTCCAATCCTGACTGGGATGAGGGGGACTTAGGTGATGATTCTGGAGATCCCTTAGTCATGGGCCATAAATCTTATTGGGGGTAGACTTTGGAATCTTTCCTTGACTTCGGCTGGCCTGACATGCCTTAATGGCTATTTTGACCAGTCCGGTACACTCCCACCAACGTGGCGTAGGGGAGCCTCTTCGTCAACTTTAGATTATTTTTTTGTGGATGAATCTCTGGCTCCTTCGGCCTCGAAGGTGAATGTGACCTTTAACACTTGAGTGATCTTGGGACAGTGGGTGTTTCCCTCTCCTTTCCTGCCAGAGAGGCTATCCCAGGGGGGCCTATCAATTTGAGAACAATAGGATATGGCAGTGGGGTTTGTTGGTCTCCGGCAAATATCAATCTTTTTAATCAAAAATTGTTGGAGTCCTTGAATACTACCTCCTACCAACGGAAAATAGCAGCCTTCACAAGTCTAGGATATGATATATTTTTGTAAGATCTCTATTGTAAAGCCCAGGACTCCCTAATAAAGGGCACCTACAAAAGAAACCATCTCCATAAATATAACAGAGTGATGGCCCTAGAAAAGGCTAGGATGCGAAAATGCGTTAGAGAGACTAAGAAACTAAAGACTAATCAAAAATCGAAAAACATATTTACCAGGGTGAGCAGACAGAAATACAAGAACTTCTGTATTTCTAAAAAAAATCGAATGCTACAAGATGATGCAGAGCTGGTGCTTAATATTCGGGTAAAAAGGGATCTCAGGGGTTTCTGGGGTGCAATCAACAGGCAAAATCCGGTCTCTGCCGTTAGTCAATTGAATGGGGTTCCGAAGTCTGAATGGGTCATCTTCTTCTCTGATCTTTATAAATTTGAGCATAAGACATGCCATGATTATGAAATCGGGGAAGGGACTAACTCTACGCCTTGGGAACCAATTGTTGACTATGAAGAGGTCCTCAGCCTCATACGTAAAGCCAAAAACTCTCGGGCTCCAGGGCCCAATGTTCTTACGAATAACACTTTCAAAGGGCAGCCAGAAATATGGGCCCACATACTTAAAAAACGATTTAATAACGTAGTTGATAGTGGTACTATGCCCCCGAGTTGGCAGACTGCCCATATTGTCCCCATATTTAAGAGAGGGGATAGAAGTCTGGCTAAAAATTATCGACCAATTGCTTTGATCGACGCTTATTGCAAGCTATTTTCCTCCTTGCTCCTATCCCATCTTAATGATTGGATATTAAAGAACCATATCCTTAATAAATGCTAAACTGGCTTTAGGGCAGGGCATTCTACGAATCTAAATGGTCTGATTTTCACGGCTCTGCAGACCTCCACCTGGAGAAAATTAGGGGGAACACTTTTTGTCACCTCTATTGACCTGTCAACTGCCTTTGACTCGGTCATTAGAGGTCGACTTTGGGCCAAACTCAAAAAGTGGGGCATCCCTGAGGGACTTTTGAAACTAATACAGGCTATGTATGAAAATTTGGGGATTCATGTCAGGCTTAATATGGAAGAGAACCTATCCAGAAGAATTAGAACTTGGATAGGGGTCCGTCAGGGTTGCTCTTTGGATCTCTGCCTTTTTAATATTTACCTGGCAGATATAGGTGAATTCCTCCTTGAAGCAGGGCTGGTGAGTGCCAAGCTGGGCACCCTAAGATTCTCGTGGCTGGCCTACGCCGACTATGTCTTCCTATTTGACCATACCAAAATCGGGCTTCAACGGTTGATCAATAAATTCCAACATTATGCCGAACTCAATGGGCTTAAAATCAATCCGAGTAAAACCCGTATTTTGGTGATCTCAAAAGGTAGAAAGACCAAAGCTCTAGATTGGCAAATAGAGGGGAAACCTATTCAGAGAGCACAAAAAACTCAATGTTTGAACTTTCCAATTATGGCCCAACCTTCAGTGTCTGAACTTAAACGGCCGATCAAGCACAAGGCAATCCTGCTTTCTATCCAAATGACCAAATTAGATAGAAAATATGGAAGATTCTTGGTAAAGCCTGTAGTGGATTTCTATGAAGGGAAGGTAGCCCCTAAATTACTATATGGCATGGAGTTACACTTTAGGGATATCCATCCAGATTGGGACACAATAGAAGAAATCATTTGGAGTAAGGTCCTGAAGGTCTCTAACAGTATCCTGGTGGTAGCTATTAGAGCCAAATCCCTATGGCGTTATTTGGCTCTATTTTGCTCATTCCTTTGTCCTACTACTGATACGCTATATGTAGACCTGGGTATTTTCTTCTTGACCGAGGATGGTAGTGCAGGGAATGACTACTTGAATAAATTCAAGATCCTATGTGACAGCACCCTTAGGTACCTCTCCACGGATAGGGAAACACTCATGACCAACCCAGATAAGGTTAAGAAAATGCTTTACACTTTAGATTGGTCCAATATGATAGAACATCTACATTCATACCCCTCTATGTGCAATATAAATGATGAACATAGAAAAAGAGGTAGTCCATCATTTATGATGTTTCAATTCCCCAATCAGTTCTATCGCTCCCTTCTCCTCAAACGTAGGTGGAACTCTTTATTAACTAAGGAGGTCCTGAGGAAAAGAAATTTGATTGATGACTCTAATAGTCATTGTAGATTCTGTAAGAAAACAGGGGTCTTAGAAACAGCTTGACACCTCCTTTTAGAGTGCCTCAAACTTACTAAAAATGGGAATCTATATCTGAGGAAATTTTGTATTTTGGGGCTTTTGGGAGATGATTAGATTGGTCCAATACGATAGAACATCTACATTCATACCCCTCTATGTGCAATATTAATGATGAACATAAAAAAAGAGGTAGTCCATCGTTTATGATGTTTCAATTCCCCAATTAGTTCTATCGCTCCCTTCTCCTCAAACTTAGGTGGAACTCTTTATTAACTAAGGAGGTCCTGAGGAGAAGAAATTTGATTGATGACTCTAATAGTCATTGTAGATTCTGTAAGAAGACAGGGGTCTTAGAAACAGCTTGACACCTCCTTTTAGAGTGCCTCGAACTTACTAAAAATGGGGATCTATATCTGAGGAAATTTCGTATTTTGGGGCTTTTGGGAGATGATGATTATATATGGTCCAGATGCGTATCTATTAATAATTTATTGGAAGGGCTCGCTGTTGCCAGCTTTATTAAATCCTTGGACCTGACTCAGGCATTGGCTTGAGAGGCATCGGTCATCTCCGGAGAATCTTATGTCGTGCCTTCTTTTACATGGATGGTTTCTTTTTTTAAGCCCAGTTTGGTTATGTTATATATGAATTTGTGCTAACTTGACTCGCCTTTCTTATAAAATTGTTTTACTAAATCGAGTATATTCTGAATTTTGCTATCACACTCTATATTGTAATGTTAATTTTATATGACCTACTTTTTTCTTCTCTTTTAAACATTGGTATTGTCAAAAAATAAATATGTATGTAAAGGTTTCATATGTAAACCAGATACAATACATTTTTTTTAAAAAAAGGATGTCATTGACAAGCCAAAGACCGAAAGGATACACAGAGTGGGAGGAGCAGCAGGCGCACCAAGATCTGTCCTAGTCCGTTTCCATAATTATCAAGACCAGAATTCTGGAGAAGGCTAAACGCAGCGGGCACGTCACCCTCTGTGCGGCGAGAGTGACGATCTTTCCAGATTTGTCCTCCCTGACCCTTGTCTTGAGGCGGATGTGCATCCCCTCACGAAATGGTTGAAAGACCATTCAGTACGTTATAGATGGGGCTACCCATTCTCCCTCACATTCGAACTGGAAGGCAAAAAAGAGAGGCTGAGGTCTGAAAAAGAGATCAAGAGATGCATGGCCGAGTTACTAGACAGACGCGAGGAGGTGAGAGCCCAGGACGAGAGGAGAAGAGATGAGAGACAGTGGCGCATCCAAGGCCCATGAAGGAAGCGCATACCTAGTTCTAGGAAATATCGAAGAGGGAATGCCTCCCCAGAGGCGGAAGACTGAGAATTTCTCACAATATAACACGTTTCCTTGATGCTGCATGTCACTTCCCCATAAGGTGAGGTTGAACGCACATTATCACATAAGATCTGGGGGAGAGAGTTGACAGACTGAACCTACCATATGAATCCTTCATAACCAGCTTGAACATGATGGACCAGGCGTCACCCTAGTCCTGGCCTCCGGAGCATGCGACTGATCATACACTGGGCTTTGGGGGGATCCCGGTTTCGGGGATGCTGGTGGTGGTGGTCTCATCTGCCTAGAAGTCCTCAGGCTAGAAGAAATGAGAGACAGTGGCGCATCCAAGGCCCAAGAAGGAAGCATATACCTGGTTCTAGGAAATATCGAAGAGGGAATGCCTCCCCAGAGGCGGAAGACTGAGAATTTCTCACAATATAACACGTTTCCTTGATGCTGCATGTCACTTCCCCATAAGGTGAGGTTGAACGCACATTATCACATAAGATCTGGGGGAGAGAGTTGACAGACTGAACCTACCATATGAATCCTTCATAACCAGCTTGAACATGACGGACCAGGCGTCACCCGAGTCCTGGCCTCCGGAGCATGCGACTGATCATACACTGGGCTTTGGGGGGATCCCGGTTTCGGGGACGCTGGTGGTGGTGGTCTCGTCTGCCTAGAAGTCCTCAGGCTAAGCCACCCGTACTATTAAGCGAGGTTTGACCTCACTGACACGGGGGACGAGTGGACCGAGGAGGCACGAGGAACATGAGACATTTTGCTTCGATTTTGAAGTTATTGTTTTGGTTCAGGTTGGGATGACGGGGACTCAATGTCATTGTGGTTGTATCATATGCAGGACCGGGAGGTAACGGTCTCTACTGGTGGTCCTGACTTGACTCAGTGAACCCATCTGGGTCGGATCGGACACTGTCAGGGAGAGGGGTGGGGAGGGAAGGGTGGGTGTGGGGAAGAGGGTGGGGGGGAAATATAGGAACAGGCTCCTCTTTAAGCTACGAATCTGTGACAATGTAGGTGTTCCATTACGCGTCTGGATGCCTACCCCCACCGGGGGGGCACTTAAGGTATACCAAAACAAATGGCGGTTGAATTAGACTTGCAGAAGAGGGGTCTCCTCAGGGGGGGACTCTAAATGTTAAGGGTCTGAACTCACCAACCAAAAGGTTTCTGGTGTGCAGGGAGTTCCGTAGAGCGGGACTCGATTTGCTGTTCTTACAGGAAACTAAGTATGCATGTGGGGAAGATACTGAATTCAAGAGTGGGGACTGAATACTGGGGCTCTTAGAAAGGGATTCAAATTTGAGGTCACCAAGACTTTGGCTGATGTTGAAGGGAGAGTGCTACTGGTAGTAGGCACCGCGCAAAAGGTAACCATCACTTTTGCAACGGTGTACTCCCCCAACCAGGGACAGTCCCGATTCCTCACAAGAACGCTTCCGAAAATTATGATGGAAGCCATGGGGCATGTAATCCTTGGAGGGGACTTCAACCTATGGGCAGACAATAGAGTGGACAGCAGGGCGGGCAACCCCAGTACACGGGACCCAGTCGAAGGGGGTCGAGTGGGGGTTATGGACCTCTACAAGTTGCAAGATGCATGGCGGGAGTTTCACCCAGTGGAGACAGGGTACACCTTCTACTCCGCCCCACATGGCACTTTCACTAGAATTGATTACATATATCTATCTGAGGAACTAAGGGAGGCAGCAAAGGGATCAGAGGAAGATGGTGATGTAATGAATCTCTCTGGAAGGACCCAGTCTTTATGACGGAGATGAAGAGCGAGATCAGGGAATATTTGAAAAAGAACAACACGGGAGAGGTCTCAAAGATCACAGTGTGGGAGGCGGGTAAAGCAACGTGGCCGGGTTTCTTGATTAGAGAGGGGGCCAACAAAAAGAGGGAAAGGGTGTCTCTGATTGAAGGCAAACTGAGGAAAGATATAACCCAACTAGATGAGGAGGTAAGGAAGGCCAGAGACGGTAGGGAAGACAAGATCCTGGTGGCGAAACAGAAGAGGGATGAGCTCTGACACTTTGAAGAAGGGCAGGTAGTTCGGAAACTACAACTTCTCAAGCAGAAGTTTTACGGAAAAAGGAGATAAGGCAGACGCGTTGCTGGCCACCAGATTACGGTGTCAATGGACTGAGAGGAGGATCGAGGCCTTAGAGGAGGATGGCATTCTTCAAAGAGTGGATGGGGGAACTATTCCAAAAGCTTTTCCAACTTATTACGAGACCCTGTACAAATCTGAGGCGGGCCCTAGACAATCGGGAATAGATAGTTACCTAGCAACTGTCGAGATACGGAAGCTCACACATGATGAAACCCTCAATCTAGATGCCCCCATAACTGCTTAGGAAATTAAGGGGGCGTCTGAAGAGGCTCTAGCTAGGGAAAGCCCCAGGAGAAGACACATATACTGCTGGGTTTTATAAGTCCTTCCTCTCCCCACTCCTCCCCTTGTTGGTCGAGCTTTTTAACAAATTCCTCAATACCGGTACAGACCCTGACTCCGTCCTTTGGGCGCTCATCACAGTAATCCCCAAAGAAGGCCGAGATCCCAAACAGTTTGGATCGTATCGCCCTATATCCTTGTTAAACATAGATGCTAAGATCTATACCAGGGTCCTTGCCGCAAGGTTGGAATCGCTCATGCCCTGTCTGGTTCATGCTGACTAGGTTGATTCATACTATGGAGACAAGGAGCGGATACGATGCAAAAGACCTTGCACCTGATTCATGAATCACGGAAAATGACTAACGATCCTACTCTCCACTCGGTTGACACAGAAAAGGCCTTTGACAGGGTCGAGTGGGGCTTTTTGATGGCGGTCTTCAGAAAGGTGGGAATTGGTCCTAAATTTAGGAATGGGATACAGGCTGTCTACACGTCCCCCAAAACATCTGTGTTTGTAAACAGGGAATATTCCTGCTGGTTTGGGATGGGCAGAGGTACAAAACATGGGTGCCCCCTCTCCGCAATATTGTTTGCCCTCTCCCTGGAGCCCCTAGCCCAGAGATTGAGAGGGGACCGACAGGTGGAGGGACTCCAGATGGGAGGGACAGAATATAAGGCTGCCTTATACTCAGACAACTGTAGTATTCATGGCACTGGAGAAGCATCAGGAATGTAGTATCTGGAGTATTGGTCTGCACTGGGTGCACACTGTGCAGACAGTAGATTGCAGTGATGTCATATAGAACCTGATGGGACATCAAGATTCCAATTGTTACAGTTGGGATCCTCAGGATGGGAGAGCTTACTGATAACATGTGTTTTACCTAGCTCCTGTCTCATTCAACTAAGCTTACCCTGAAACTTACAATAAAGCTTCCTACTTTCATATATATATGTTTCCAGTCTCCTATCTGATTCTTGATGCTTCTCCAGTGCTGTGAATACTACAGTCGTCTGCATATACACATTTGGAATCCCTGTCGTCTATACCCAGAGCAGGACACTTGATTGAAGAATATGCTGAGCTCTCCGGCTTTAAAATAAACAGAGCCAAGTCCATTCTATTCCCCCTGCATGAACTGGCACAAAATGATGCCGAGAGGTTCTCCCTGTTGGGTTTTATGATCGGGAAAGGCACTGTGAAATATCTAGGAATAAACATTACAAGGGACTTAAATACATTATACAATGCCAATTTCCCCCCTCTCCTTTCAAGATTCTACGCCGACCTGGCAAAGTGGGAGAAACTCACAATATCCTGGTTAGGGAGCCTCAATGCAGTGAAGATGGTGTGTTTGCCTAGATTCCTCTATCCCTTTCAGATGCTCCCGATCCGAATAATTTCTATGAGGAAGTTAAAAGGGCAATTCTAAGGTTCTTGTGGCAGGGAAAGAAGGCCAGAGTAACCTATGGGACCTTGAAGCTACCTAAAGATAAGGGTGGGGTGGGCCTGCCAGACCTTAGGAAGTATTATGAGGCCGCCCAGTTAAGTATCCTGATCCCTCATCTGAGGGGACAAAAAGAACCTCAATGGATTGAATTAGAGAACTACTACCTAGCCCCAGCCCCTGTCGCCGAATGGCTTTGGGTCTCATGGAATAAATTACTAAAGAGATTAGGAGACCACCCTATACTGGGGACCATGTGGGACATATGGAGGGAAGGGATTAACATGCACAGGATCACTTTGTGGCCGTCCCCTCTGAGTCACATCTGGGCTCCCGGAATTAGAGAAGACATCCCTAATCCTGACAGATTCCAGACCTGGTATGAAGCTGGATTGGAGAGGGTGGGGCAACTCTGGAGGGAGGGGACATTTGTGACAATTTCAGAATGGGAGGAGGCACTGGGGCTGGATCCTCTCCACGTCTTTCACTTCCTGCAACTCAAGGGTATTTTCATGAGGGACAAATGGAGGGGAGAGATCCAGAGGGACCTTACCCCATTCAAAAAACAGTTAAATACCAGAACTGAAACCAAATGCCTGATCTCTGTCATGTATAGAGAATTAATTATTGCTGGGAAAGGATCAACTTTACACCTGAAGAGTAGATGGTAGAGAGACTTTGGGGATGATATTGACCCAGACATGTGGGGGAAAATGTGTAAAGCCACCTCTCAGGTCTCGATAGCCAGCCAGTATAAGCTTCATGCCATTAAGCTGTTGCATAGATGGCAGTATGATCCACACAGATTGTCACAAATGTTCCAGTCAACGAGCCCGCTGTGCTGGAGTGAATGTGGGGAGAATTCAAATTACTGGCACATGTGGTGGGGATGTCCTCATATCAGAATCTTCTGGGATGAGGTCTTAGGGTGGATCAGAGACTTTGACGGGATCCAACGGGCTGCTGACCCCCTCTTAATACTGTTTGGGTTTGAAAAGTGTGAAGATGAATGCAGGGGGATCACAGGTTTGGCTGCCCCATTGTTGTTGGCTGCACGGGCCGCCTTAGTTATGAGGTGGAAAGCAAATCGGGTACCGGGGAAAAATGAATGGATAAACGTGGCCCCCAATATATGTGTAATGGACAGAATCACTGCAGCCCTTCAACAAACTCATATGGGGAGATTTTGTAAATAGATACATGCCTAGGACCAGATAACTTGTATGTGGGGGGAAATATGATCTGGCCTTGCCTAACTATTGAAAATGGGGAAAGTTGTCCCACCCGTGGAGACCAACACTAATGTGTAAATTTGACCACAACAAGGCAATCGTAGCCAATGTTGGCTGATAAATGAGATCACAACACATAATTCACGAATAAGAGACCTGTGCATAACATTCAGGAGCCAGAGAAGGCAAAAGGCGGGAAAAGTTGTACTAAATTTGGTAATCAGGGGTAGTTGGGGGGAGGGTCATAATTGGATATGATTGATTGTAATATGTTCCTAATGATGTTCCTGTATTTTTCACAAACTGTTTTGAAAATGTTAATAAAAACGAATAAAAATAAAATAAAAAAAGAAGAAGTCCTGGTGAAAGAAGCACACCAGGCAATGAGGCTTTAGGGGAGAATGATACGTGGTATCATTCTCCCCTATAGGTAGATAACTAAAGAGCTCACACGAAGATCCCTGATGGGCAAGTATAAGAGGTGGTCTGCTAAAATATCAGTGAGGTTGAAGAGACCCTATTTGAAAAATCTCATTTTGAATAAAACCCTTTAGCTTGGGAAACTAGAAACAGCTGAATGATGCTGGATATATTGGTTGAACAGAAACTTCCTGAACCATGTATAAGGAAGCAAAGAAGCTGTTTTGTGAAAGAGACACATTTGCCATCCTTAAGAAGCTGTTGTTAAAGAGGCTCCTTTGCCATCTTTAGGAAGGTGTGTTTAAAAGAGACACTTGTGCCATCCATAAGAGGTTATGTGAAAGAGACACTTTTGGCATCCATAAGGAACTATTGTTTGGAAAAGACTCTTTCGCCATCCCACCTAAAATAATCTGGGGGAATGGAACCACCCTCTAGATCCAAGGACTTCTCCTTGGGAGAGACTGTTTTGTTGGATTTATTTACTTGTTTTAATTTTGAACACTTTTTGCCAAACATGAATCAGAGACATTTTCCTTACACTCTTAGTTGTTCATTTCTAGTGTGAGTGTCAGATTAATACGTTTTGGACACAAGGACACATATAATTATATACACATATAATTCTGACGACGAGACACAGACTGATTCTGAGTTTTCGTTTCCTAGGTAGGGAAACTCTCTTTAGGATAGGGACAGAAAGGCCTTTATCCAACCCTTTTATTTTAATAAAGATGTCGAATGTCGCAAACAAAACAACTTTTTATCTGCCTATCATTTCTGACCCCTCACAATTGACTCAATCTTTTAAAAGAACTTGGTGACCAGAGCACTGTATTCCAAAGCTCTTCCTTGTATCGATCACAATGCTATCTCCTTCACAATCAACTTACACAGTGCCTGATGTCCAGTAACCCTCACACACCAGACTAGATCCCTAATGTAAATCAATCGCCCTCTTTTAACATCCTCCAGCATTGCCATTCAACACTTCTAGAGACTACATTTTAAATACTTTCAACAATACTATTCTCCAACGTGTGCACTTTTGTGCCCCTACCGCATCTAAAAACAACTTATGTCACATGTTCTCTCTTCCCCTAAACTATGAATAAGGATTTCATCTGAACAGCTTCTCTACCAAAGGCAGCCTTCCCAACAAATCCTCAAAAGGTAGGAATACATCATGGGCCCTGATTTGGGCCCTGATTGAAGTTAAGGTAAAAAATTGTTCTAGCTGCTGTGATGAATCGAGAGAATGTATCCCTTTGCTCCAAGGGTGAACCCCCCCTGTGAGGCTAGGGAGGTGAGTGTGCTCCTCAATACCTCCCTAGGGGTACAGGCAAGTGGGACCTCACTGGAAGAGATGCCCCCTTTGGGGACAAGAACTCCCTAGAGGACATTCTAAAATAACCTCTTCAAACCTTTCCTGTGAAAATGTACATAAAGAAAAAACCATTATGTTTTTCTGTCAACGTGGAATGGTAAATCGTTCGTTAAAAAAAATTCCCATTCACCTGGGACAAAGAAGATGAAGTACAGAGGAGAAAAGAAGCCTCTGTAGACAGAGAGTAAGGGACAAAGAATTGCGCCGGGGAAGCCCCACAGATACATGAGTCCTGAAAAGGGAGGAGCCTGGAGACACGAGGGATGAACCTGTGAATTACAAAAAGGCTTGAACACTGGCTCGAGAGAGAGGCTGGATGCACAGTGTCCTGGAGTTGTGCGAGAAGCAGAGAGAGATGTGCAACTACCTGTAGTGAGGAGACGGAGGGAAACATAGCCGGGCGTGTGGCGTCCCAAACCAGAGAGAGAGAGAAAGACACAGGCCCTCATTACGACCCTGGCGGAAAGTAACTGACATGACCGCCATAGCGCAAACAGCGTTTCCGCCACTGCACGAAGGAGTAAAGTGCGGCTGATTCCGACCCATCGGGCACGAGCATCACGCCATGGCGGAAGTGCAAAGTCCGCGACGGCGGAAATGACCCCAAAACCCCCCTTACCGCCGTCGTACGCCGCCCTAGGTGCAATACCGCCACCCATCTCAGCGGTCACCGGAATGAGCGGCCGGCGCAAACTACGGTCACCGTAAATATACGGAAACGGAAGCAAATACATGTGGCCGGAACGGGAAACAGCACACCGTACACCCATAAAACAGAACCCCCACACAACCATTAAAACTCCGACCCTGAGACACATCCCAACCCGTCAGCCAGCCCAGATTAAAAAACAAATATGAGAAAAGTAGCTAAAAAAGCGTGCGACCGCAAGCGGCAGGTCCACTTCTCCCATGAGGAACTCACCGTGCTCACAGAGACCCTCCAGGAGCATGCTGCCGTCGTCTTCACGACGCAAATGACGAGGACGGCCCTTGCGAACAAGAAGGCCATATGGGCCCTGGTGGCACAGCGGGTAAGTGCGGTGGGGACCGCACCCCGCAACCCATAGCAATGCAGAAAGCGATGGGACGACCTACGGATACGCGTCCGGAGCATACTCTCTGCCAACCGGAACATTGCCACAGCCACCGGGGGAGGATCGGAATCACCCATCAAGTTGACCCCCTGGGAAGAAATCTGTGCCTCCACCATTGGAATGGAGAGCATAGAGGGAGTCGGAGGGATGGAGAAAGGAGTGCAGACATCCGAAGAATCAGGTAGTGGCCCAATTAAAACTATGCTAAATCCACAATTACCAACCATGTGAAGTACCTGTGTCCCTATAGTGCAATAGGAACACATGTCCAGGAGAACGACCACATACATCGCCATGACAGCGCCCCTTAAAAGTCAGAATAAATACATAAATAATTAAAAACCCCAAAAACACACCCTACATGTGCAGCATGCACACCCTAACTGCAGACTGCAAAATAACTGCATCCCCAATCCACACTAAAATGAGACCACCTCCAAGGCCCTGACCCAAATCACCCTCAGGTACCACCCCAATGCATGTGATACAATGCCATTACAATTACCACAGACCCATGAATAACGCTCGCCCTCCTCTACTCCACCACAGTGTCCGATTCAAACGACGAGCTCCAGGATACCCCTACCAGCACACCTGCAAAGAGGGCCAAGACCAACGGCCAAAGACCCTCCACCTCAGCTGCACGGATCAAGACACGGCAGCAGCACAAATCAAGTGGCAGCACACTGGAGGGGACTCCAACAGGCACCCCAGCAGCCAGCATGTCCACAACAGCAGCACCACAGGTCCCCCCAACGGATGCCACAGAAGGCACTGCCTCTGGTGGCAGCAGCACCATAGGTGACACTGCATTCATGCCAGCATGCTCCGACACAGAAAACGGTGCTGTCGACGTAGGACCCATCCATGACCTGTCACAATCCCCCTGTTTGTATCATTCCGTACACCATGAGGAAACCACGCAGGGGCACCCACAAGACGACGACTGGCCAACCCCCACAAGGCCTGTGGCAAGGCAACATGAGGCGTCCAGCCCCTCTGTGACACCACCGCAAATGGGCATGGCCCAGCAGAGGCAACAGTCCCTCGAGCACATGATCGTGCAACAGCAGCAACTGGCCACGCTCCTCAAGGAGCATGCTGCTGAATGTGGGGGTTCTAAGGCAGCCATTGAAACATCTACTGAGACACTCAGGGCAGAAATGGAGCGAAGTACCGAGGGCCTGAGGGAACCGATGGAGAGAAGCACCGAGAGCCTGAGGGAACAGATGGAGAGAAGCACCGAGAGCCTGAGGGGACAAATGGAGAGAAGCACAGAGAGCCTGAGGGGGGAACTGCATGCGACGTCCAAAGACGTATGTGGTGAACTTGCCGCTGTGTGCCGTGTGCTCACTGAGCTCTCACAAACCCTTAGGGACATGCATGGACGTGAGCAGGCAGAGACATCATCCGTTGCAAGTTCCGTCCAGGGCAGCCCCCAACGTAGATCTGGGAGGACCCGGCGCTCTACAGGCAGGGGTGCCCCTGATTCCCGGAGAGGGGGCTTGCAATAGCGTCTGCCCACTGACAATGAGCATCTTTGGACACTGGTGTTCGGGGGGGAGGTGGGAGGGTGTAGGGGGTGTGTTGGGCTTCATTGGGTGGCGGGTCGATTGGGTGTGTAATGTCATTTCACATATGCAATACAATCCTTCACAATCATCCAATGAGATGTGTGGACATTGATCTCTGTGTACGAGGCCTATCTTTGCGTACAGTCCACAATGTGCATGTCCCAGACACACACAGTGCCACAAGTCCCGTGTCCATGTAACAGCCACCAGGCGTGAGTGCTAGAAGCATGCATCTATGATACTCTGACGAATCTCACGGGCCTCCTGTGCCTCGCGGCCTCCTTGAGGTGCTGCCACATCCCCGCCCTCATCATGACCATCTTCAGGTGCTTGCAGTTCTGCGTCGGGGGGCATGGCCACATTCCTACGTACGCACATGTTGTGTAGCATGACACATGCCATGACCATCTTTGCAACCTTCTCATGGCGGTACAGGAGTGCCCCACCAGACCTGCTGAGGCAGTGGAAACGAGCCTTCAGTAGGCCGAATGCCTGTTCTATGACCACACGGGTACGTGAGTGGGCATGGTTGTAGTCCTCCTCATGCTGGTTCTGTGGGTTCCGGATTGGTGTAAGGAGCCATCTCTTCAGTGGATACCCGGCATCACCTGTATGTGGACAACAAAGGATGTTTGTGGAATGTCATTGCTACGTACGCATCCCCCCCCTTCCTGCCAGGTCATTCACGCATCACCTACCCCACATACTCATGCATAAAATGAGACTCACCGAGTAGCCAGGATCGGTGCCCTGCGTGTCGCTCCATGTAGCGTGGTATCCTAGAGTTCCGCAAGACCATAGAATCATGGGTTGATCCTGGAAATCGTGCACAACAATGTGTAAAGATCCTGTTGGAGTCAGACACCATTTGTACATTGATAGAATGATATTGTTTCCGGTTGTGGTACTGGACCTCCATGGCATGTGGGACAACCAATTCCACATGGGTGCAGTCGATGGCACCAATACAACCCGGTATGCCGCCAAGTGCATGGAATCCCACTTTGGCGTTTGTAATCTCCTGCTCCGAGCGTGGTAAAGTGATGTAGTCGTCTGAGTGCTTCTGGAGGGCATCAAGCACTTGGAATAGTGTCCGTGAAAATAGTGGCTGTGACATGCCATGCAACTGTCCGACTGTGTGCTGGTAGGTGCCTGTGGCCAGGAAGTGGAGTACAGACACCACCTTCAGTAGGGGTGGGATGGCGGTTGGGCTATCTATCATGCTGACAAGGTCGGCGTGTGTCATGTTGACAATGGCGGCTATGGTGTCCCGGTCCAAGCGGTAGAGGGTGTGGATCTGCTCAGCTGTGAGGTTGAACGGATTAGCTCGGAGGCGTGGGATTGCGGGCTGCCTGCGTGGTGGTGGTGGTGGCTGTTCTGGTGGGGCTTGCTGGCCCTGCCTTGCCCTCCTCCGCCTCCTCCTCCTCCTGCGTCTCCTCTGTGCGGCCGGTTGTTGGAGTAGTTGGCGTTCGCCTTCTTCCTGCAGTTGGAGTACTTGCAGTGCAATCAGGTCCCCCAGGCCCAACATCGCTAGTCCTGCCGGTAGCATTCTGGAGTGGGTGTGGTTGGGGGAGGGGGTTGGGTGTGCAATTTATGTGTGGTCAGGCTGTATAGCCTTCACCTGTGGTGATTCATTCCACCTGTGTCAGCTGCGATGCCTTTCGTGCGAGCACGTCCCGCACACAACGCTGCAATCCGATGCATGGCATCTTGCATTTACATTCATGTTTTCAATCCAGATGGCAGTGGCATATTGGTTTATTTGTTGATTCTGCTATGGTCCCATTGTTCCACATACTATATTAGCATTCGCGAGCAGACTTGTGAAGGGTCAGTGGAATGTAGTACTCGATCAACGGTGGACCCTCATGCAGCACCGTACCGACGTTCACCGACGGGAGGGGAGTCCCATTACTGATTGAGGCCAGTTGCCATTTTCACACACAGCCGCACTACATAGATGAATTTGTGAATATAAGCGTACACAGATGCCTTATCGACGTGATGTTGCAAATTAGGAATTCGAAGGACAGCGCTTTCGGGTTTCAACTAGCGGCGTGGAGACGCCCACAGGTCTGACTGGGAATATAACGTTCTATTGTTGAATGTCCTTGGGACAGGGCCCATGACGGGTATGCAATGATTGATATAAATTTTATGGGATGCGCAATAGCGTAGTGGACGATTAGGCAGGACGTTCCCAAATACATGTAACTTCACTACACTGGTAATCCGGGCAGGAGCACAGTGGATTTTGCAGGCTGCATTACGCACAGACTCAATGGAAATTTCTAATGTCATGCGAGTAGATATTCTGGCGTTTTCATTCCGGGATGAGGGAATGATGGATGGATGGATGGATGGATGCATGGACAGATGATTTATTTGGGAGTCTGCCATGTACATGGCTATTTGGAATCTGTCCCCTTCCCCTGCGCTATGTGATGCAAAGCTGCCATAATGGGACCATTGTCTGTCTGCCCTTGTTGAACCCTCCCTGTCTCGACGCGCCTTCAATCACTTGTGTCTATGCACGTTGATAATCCCATCTGATGGATCCTGTTCTGACAGGCGCATGCACACAGACACTCGTTTGTGATAGTGTATTCACCTCGATTAATGTCGTTGTGTTTCGCAAGTGATTTTCGGGTGGAATTGGTCCTTTTGGGTGGGCTAGCATGCATATGGTTGTATGTTTAGTGTGTTGCATGTACTGAGTTATTCGTATGGAGTTCGGATGCCCCTGCCATTTTCTTTTTCATTCGGGTGACAGGTATCTCCTCCCCTTCTGCCGCTGCCATCTGTACGCCACTCCTGCAGATGGCTTCTTCAGTCGACACCTGCAGCTTCGGGTTAATCAGTGGAGCTCCATTACGGTCTTATGGGACGATCGCCAATGGGCCACATGTCCTTACGCAGTACTAGTGGCTAGGAGCAGCATACCTACCTTCCAGCTGGACTAGTGCCTACTTCATGGGACGGCCCTGCGGTCCTGGGCGCTTCCATGTTGCCTTTTTGGACGTTGATGTAGCCCCTGTGTGCCATGAGGGTACAGGGCGTCACACAAGGGGCGGCTGGTCATTTGTTGCGGATGCAGCCCACAGTAATGATAATCAGTTGGGAGTTTATGTTCGGATGGCTGTATGGGCTTGGTGATTTTGATGTGCATTAAATTTATATTCAGATATTGCCCGTGTGGCGTTATTCTTTGCTGGTAATGTGGCATATCCCGATTTGTGGCGCGATGTATTGTGAGGTGATCTGTATTGGGTTCCGGCTTCTGGGTACAGTTGTGTGGTACGTGCTTGTGCTGATGGTTGGTTTGGCAACTGGCATGTGTACAGGGCTGGTGCGGTCTCCCTCAGGTTACTGCTTTGCATGATGATTTACACTGGTGGCATGCGATGGGGGACTTGTGCATTCCACTGGTTGCATGGTGTGACTACATTGCGCCTACGGGGAGTTGTGCTATGTGGCCAGGTAGTGGAGTGCAGGCACTCAATAGGGCCATTTACGGTTGGTTCACGATGCCGTAGTTCTCGCCATGGCCGAATGGTACTTTCCGCCATGCTTGATGGCGTTATGTGGATGTCCGCTGGGGTCGGCATTCGCGTACCGTTGCGCCATGGCGGAATTTACGGTTTTGCAGGGCGCGCGTGCGCGTACTTGGTGCAGTTAGCGTTGGCGTTCACTACGGTGTCGCTGATGGCATCGTACTTTACGGTGACGGGTCATAATCGCAACGGGCGGTATTCGATGGCGGGATTGCATTTCCGCCATCGTTTTTCGGATTCCGCCAGGGTCGTAATGAGGGCCACAGAGACTGGTGACGTGACTAGAGAAGACTTGTGGTGGACCAAGGGTCCCAGCAACAACACCAAAACCACTGCACACCGGCAAACACAGAATGGCCGTCGGAGATTGGATGAGCCAGAAGTGACTCAAATTGAACAGTGAGAAAACCGAGGTCCTTCAGAATTCAGTTTCGGGGCTCTCTTTTTTCAAGCACATCTCGCCTGTTCTTTGCAGTCTTCACTGGCTGCCAATTGACCAATGAGTCAAATTAAAATCTTTTTGCATTGTGCACTGCCCTTTTTATAGTCTCAGAGTGGGGTACATACAGACTAAATTCCGCTGTTACATCCCTAATAGACCTCTATGCTCGGCTTCTAGCTTCTTGATCCAAGTCGCTACAATCCATCACTCTAGAATTGGAGGTTGTGCCTTCTCCGGTGCAGCTGCATCACTTTGGAATAAGCTTCCTCTCAATCTCAGAGTAATTGAAGACCATCTGCTGTGCTGCCCTCGTTTGAAGCTTCACTGTTCTAGTTTCTTGTTTTTTTTCTGAATTCGGTCTTGCTGGTTCTGGTTCTTATTGCCATGATGCCTCTGGGTGTATGCTGCACTCTACAAATCCAATTAACATACCATAACACAATATAGGGAAATATAGGCATTATTCTTTTCATTAATAATCAGAGTCAGACATCCTTCTTGTAACCCGCCACCCTGCCCTTAAACACGCCATTGTCTCACTGTTGTATACTGTTGTACAAACAAATCTAACTCAGTTTTCTATAAGTAAAGGCCTACCTCCTGTTTCTATACCAACACTCTTGAGTAAACCCTTGTTTACCAATTGCAGGCTGACCTTGGCACTCACTTACTGCTTGAACCTCTGCAGTTGACCTTCTGAACATAAATGGCACTTGATATGCCACAGAAACCACCTCCAACAAAATGAGAAAAAATGCTATTTTAGTAGCGAGCCAAGCAAAAAATATAACACATACTTTAGCACATTTAGATCTCAGCATAGGCCAAGAAATGCTGTTCTACCATCATTTAGTCTGCTCCTATCTGGCAAAGAGTGTCAAAATAATTATTAAACACAAAGTTGGGTGCCCTTAACATTTGGTAGCAGGTAGGGCAAAGTAGACTAAGAAAAAACACAAAGGAGCCCTGCCACCAATGCTGACACCTGATTGGTCATTGATTTGACCTAGATGTGTCAAAGTATTAGGACATTTAAGTTTCCAAACATTTTAGACCAACACTGTGTCATGGAAACACTGATGCACTATTTACGAAATAGCAAGACATTTTAATATGGTTTATACAAAGGCAAGATATTTAATGCATTTAAAACTTCCTTTCATGTAGAAATTAGAAAGGGTAACAAAGGAAAAAAAGGTGAGATACAGTAGAGAGATGAGAAAAGACCCAGTGACGAAAGTTCTTTTAGAAAAGATAATAATAGAAAGCCAAGAAGCTGAGTGGATGCTGTTAACAACCAACAGCTCCTCACGTGACATCAAATAATAATGGAACCAGCATGAGCTGGAATGAAGATATTGTGGGCAAAATTCAAGACAACCCCAGCAGTGGTAACGTTTCGGCGGCGTTCAACTGTGCATGGCCGCCTTCTTCAGGGCGTAGTTCGAATGACCATGCAAATACATGTATAGGTTTATTAGGTGGCTCTGCACAGGTTGGTCAATTGCTGAGAATCAATCATTAGGGGGGTGGTTTTCGATTTAAAACTGGGTCGCCGAGGGATTAATTTACCCTGGGTAACAGAACTCCATATTTCCTAATCCGAGAGGGTGGACACACTGCAAGCCGTTCACGGCAGTTGGAGTTGACATGGGTACTGCTTTTGCTGTGCTGTGATTGGACTAGGTACTGAGCCAGAAGTGGACATTCCACTTGCCTGCGGCGTTGCCGGGGAAACGCAGACGCGGTACGTATTAGTAGATTGATAGGCGTGGCTGTCCCCTGGGAAACGAAACAACAACGGATAAGAAAGAATGTATTTATAAAGCCCGGTGGGCACATTGACCAAGCGATTGCAAAGTCAGTCTCAAAAAACTGAAAACCAACATTTGTTTTCAAAAGAAGCATTACACGCGCAGTGATAAGAGACCAAACTGCTGTTTAAAAACAGCTCTTGCCGCATGTTTTTTTTACTGTAATTATGACAGGCCCGGAGCCATGATCTATAATTTCACTTGACAGCGTTGTGCTAAAAAAACGCAGACGTGGAACATCATAGTGAAATGGAGGGCGTGGCTGTGCCCTCGGGTTCAGAGTAACAAGAATAAATATGAAGATGTATGTGTGCCCCATGGTGGCATGAAACAGGCGGGTGCACACGAGTTTCAAAATAACTGGAGACCATCAATTAGAGAAAGGCCTGCTGTATGATTCCAGCTCACTCACGGGATGGCGGATCACAAAGAGTGTCAAAACAAACCTTTGCTTCTAAACCCTCCCTTTGCTCAAACTCTAACACCTAACCATAGTCAGTCGAATTCACTTTGCTTCAAAGTAGACAGCCTAATAATCCTTAATTTCAAAATGGGTTCTCCAGACACAGATTATATCAGCGATCATTGTATCGCATCATACTAGCTGATCATAATAAATCCTTCCTTACATCCCTATCAATGGCCATACAAGAGCTGTAATAGCTACAATACCTTCAGACTTCACTACGCTAACTCGCTATCTTGAAATACTCTTAACGTCAAATATTCGAACTCTCAAGTGATGTAGAACACTGCAGCAATTATTCCAGTGTGGATTTTTGTTAAGAAAGAATTAAAGCTTGTACACCTAACTCTAACCCTTCCATTGGCAGGCTTATACAATTTTACTTTGAGGTGGCAGCAATTACCAATACGGAGTCAGAGGGGGAGAGCCCAACCCCATTGAGTGTGCATTGTATATTTCTGCTGGTATACATGTTGCTTCCACAATGCGTGTCAGCCTCTCTTCTGGACAGAATTCTGCTTTGTCTTTCTCAGAACCACAACTCCCAGGATGCACCTGAAAAGAAAACCTGGACTGGGACCAGGGGAATGGAATCAAGAGCAGACATATAACGCACTGGGAATTTTCTATTTTCTGCCCAACAAAGATGAGACCCCCAACACCTGACCTACCAACCCCAGATGGACCCGCAGGAGAATGGTGGGGCACACAAAAAGAACTGAGAAGAGACTGCATGGGAGCCCAAGGAATCCTCCCCAAAACAAAACTCACCATTTTACGAAGAAGGCTACTTGGAAAACAGCAGCCTGAACGGCTGTGGCCACCATGCTAATTGAGATAATAATGGGGGCTGTCATAAAAATCTTCAATGATAGCTTAGTCTGAGATTGGCCATGGAAAGCATGTTACCAGGGGGACCAATGCAAGCCGGGAAGAGTGTTAGAAGAAGGAAGGCTTGGCTATAAAAACTCAACCAGCTCAGGGGAGATTGAAAGGCATTTTTGGTTGAGATCCGGTGGATAGGTGATGAACCAAGAGGCCATGGGCACAGTGGAGTGCTGAGGGGTCTAGCAGTGTTCTTAGAGTGTAGTTTAGGTATTGTGTGTAGGAGAGATTGGTACTAGTTAAGTGTAATGTGGTGATAGATAATGTGAAATGTAAGTGAAGGAGATAGAGAGGGGAGAAGTGTATGGGAATTTAGAGAGTGTCTGAGAGTAATTGTAAGTGGCGATGAGTGTGGAACAGGGGAGTGGTAAGAAAGTGAAAGGTGGTACTAGGAGAAATAGTGGGGAAGGATGGAGAGAAGTAGGAGAAGCAGGGTGGTCGAGGGAGAGACAGGTGGAGAGAGTGTATAAGATCCGTAGGCAGGGGTAGCAGTGGGTTAGTGAGGGAGAGAGATGGGAGGAGAGGTGTTCAGGTAGAGTGAGAGAGGAAAGAGAGTCCAGGTGTAGGTAGTTTGAGGGTGTTGAAAGAAAGGGGAGAAGAAAAAGCGAGTGAAGGGAGAGAAGTGATAGAAGGAAATAAGGAAATAGTGGAAGATAGAGTGAGGGGGAGACGAGAAAGATCACCGGTCTAGCGAGAGTGTGTGAGGGGAAGAGATGGGTGGAGAACCCTTGTGAACTCAGTCTGCGAACCTAAAGGGGGAGGATCATTTAGAGGTTCCCTAAGAGAGTTAGACAGAGATGGCCACAACCTTTAGGTTTCCCTCCCAGAATATAGATGACAAAGACAGTAGGGGTTACCTTGCTTCTTTATACATTGGGGACACCGAGCCTGTTGATTAAAACTCCTTGGGGTACTGCTGTTGGTTCTACGTTATGTGTCATGCACACTTATTCACTACAAATGTTAATCTCACAAGGGTCTCTATTTTACTTTTTTTTATACACATTTTATTATGGTTTAAACATATAACAAAACAAAAAAAAACAAAGCAGCATCATGAATGACGTAGATCCGGACATACAAAAAATGAAGAGCCGCTCAAAGCATAAGTACATGCAGTCCCCATCCCTCGTCCCATCCCACAGGAAACCCCAATTACAAAGCTTCTTCCCATTTATGCCATAATCTCTGGAATTTAGTTGGGCACCCCCATGCATTATGTATTCTCCTTTCATACCACATACAGATATCCATAACTGATACCCATTTGCTGTATACAGGCGTATCCGGCTTACCCCACAAGATAGTTATGTTCATTTTTACCAAGATGGCAGCTGTAGATATTAGTAATTTTTCGGAGCGACCATATGAGTGGGTTCCCCAAATTCCCAACAGCATCAATTTGGGTTCAGCAGGCACCAGCATCCCTAAAACCATTGTCAACTTATCTACAGCCCGCTCACAAAAGCGGCATATCAACGGGCAATCCCATATGATGTGGAAAAAGGTGCTGTCTGCTCGATCACATCTGAAGCATCGTACATGAGCCGCCCACACCTAGGGAGCAACATACACGAGTAGTACGTCCTATACCCACCTCTGCCATCCATTTGCCTTGCAGTTCAAGTAGGTCCCTTGTAGAGATGCATTGAAACATTACAGAGGTAATTTTCCTGCTTATTCGTTGAGTCCGATATTAGCCTTTAAGGAAGAACAGGCTGGACATCAAGTATATTACTAAACAGAGCATGCAGTGCATGGAAAATTTGAATATAATTAAATATTTCCACCGCTGGGAGCCTGTATGTTTGTTGTAAGCCAGGGAAAGAGACAAGACCCGCCCCATCCAGTACTTGGTTCAGAGTTAGGATTCCACAGCCAGCCCATCTCCCAAGCACCGCAATCTTGTTAATTTCAGGTGGCAGTGCGGTCCGCCATAGAGGTTGGGCAAGCATCGGCCTCCCGCCCCATCCAGTGCCGCTGGTCATGCTCCTCCAGACATTAACATTGTGTCGAGTTACATCTGGTAGAGTCAGGTCCCTGCCATCCCCGTACAGTATCTGGCCAGGCATGACCCTTCTCATCCATGCCCGTGGGCTTTAATATGGGGCAAGCAAGGATCGCCATGCAGCCAATCGTTGACCACCATCAGTTGGGATGCCCAGTAGGAGCGTCCTGTAATCCTATGCCAGCAATCTGTAATCCTATGCCCCCCTTCCCACACTGAACCCTGTAAAATATATAGAGGCTGCTTCCCACCGCATAGCAGGTCTCTGAGAGCGGAATCCACCCTAGCAAATTCTGTCTGTGGTACCGGAAGGGGGACATTTTGGAGGATATAAAGATACCTAGGTAGCATGAGCATCTTAAACAATGCAGCCATCTCCAGAAAAGTTATCGGAAGGGTCTGCCAGTGTCACACATCTTGTAGAACCCAATCCGTAATGGGATGTAAGTTGCGAGAAAGAAAGTCTGCTCACCAGATCACCACCCTTTACTGGAAAGAGGACCGATTTATGCCAATTGACCTTAAGCCCACTAAACTTTTCACTCTCTCGTAGATCGTTTGTGACAATGAGGCAGGAGATCCTCGGGTTACCCAGGAATATTTAAAGGTCATCCGCATAGACGGAGACCCTGTCTCCATGTCCAGTGGGCCAACAGAACTCCCCCATGTCAGATGCGTCCAAAGATGTATTGCCAACGGTTCAATGGCAACCGTAAACAAAAGAGGGGAGAGTGGGCAGCCCTGCCTGGTTCCCTGTTTCAAAGGGAATGGCCTACACGTGATCCCATTTACTCTAACCCCTGCAATAGGTGCCGTGTACAGGAGTTTGACCCGGTGGAGGAATGGCTCTCCACAACTCCCATAAATGTGCCCACAGGACTGAGTCGAAGGCTTTTTAAAAAGCGACGGTGAGAAATACCAGGTGTTCAGGGAGAGGAAAAGCTCAGTCTATTGACAGATCACAACATCTTATGTTCATTCCGGTGGACTTGTCGGGTTGAAAACCACATTGGTCGGGGTACATCAGTGAGGTAATTGCCTGCAACAGCCGATTGGCAAGTACCTCTGTTTATAATGGAAATCGGACCATAGTAGGAGCACATAATAGGGGGCTTATCCTTTTTCGGGATGACCACAATGGTGGTTTGTCGTAGGTCCAAAGGGAGGGTGCCCATCTCCCTGCAATGTAAAAACAGCTGAAGCAAGTGTGGAACCGTCAGTGTGCCCAACCTCTTCCATACTTGTACTGGGAACCCATAGGGCCTGGAGTTTTCCACGGTTGAAGCTGGGAGCCTCTGCAATCTCCTCCTCTGCAAGCTCAGCCCCCAGGGTCACGACTGCTCTTCTGAAAGGCAAGGGAGTATGATGCTGTCGCGAGGGTCACAGCCAGCAGGTTTGTGTCTCAAGGGGGTCAGATATAGTGTCTCATAATATTGTGCAAAGCACTCCGCAATCTCGGAACCCTCTGCATGACCTTCCCCACTTCCCTCACATGGCTATTACCCTCATCCCTCTATTCTAGCCAGGCCAGCATCTTCAGAGCCTTATCCCCAGCCTTGTAAATCCAACTTAAACTAGCCCTATGTGCATTCTCAGCATTGTCAAGTTTGAGATTTCGTAGTGCTTCCCTGGCCGTCAAAAGTAATCTGTGCGTGTTAGGGCGGGTCTGATTGGAGGAACTCCTCGTCTAGGTTTTTGGCTGCTCGGCATCCAGTACCTTTTTGGGACTGGGTCTTGTGTTTTGCCGAGATCAGGGATATCATCACCCCCTGCAGTACTGCCTTGTATCCCTCCCATTGTATTGTTGGGCTATGTGTTAAGTGTGAATTATTCCTCAGTCTTGGCCCTGATCCCGTCCATAAGTTCTGAAAAACCAAGATAGTCAGTATTTAAACGCCAACTTGTTTGGTGTCTGGGTCTACCACTCTCCAGTTCTATGAGAAAGGGCGAGTGGTCCGAAATACCTCTGACCAGGACTTGGTCGATGTGATCAAGTGTGTTTTATGCTGTGGGATAAAAAAGTTATCCAATCTAGATATGGTGACATGTACCCAGGAGTGCAAAGAGTAGCCCCTGGTTTGTGCGTGGACCGCCCTGCACACATCACAGAAATTGAGAGCGGTCGTGAAAGTGCGTAGTCGAGTGGGCACAGCGGGGTCCCAAACCTGAAGGTGAGTGCGGTCTATGGTCGGGTCCACTACATTGTTAAAATTCCCTCCTAAGATCCATAAATCGGGTTGAAGGGAGAGCAATACATTCTGGATAGTGTCAAGGTGGTCCATAGACAGTGGAGGAGGGGCATAGACGGCCAGGATACCAACAGTAGTGCCCCATAGTTCCCCCACCACCAGGACAAACCTACCCCGCAGGATCTTGTTTAGTAAGGAGGATCCTGAGGGGCAATTTTTTATGAATGAGTATCAACACCGCACAGGAACACCTACAAAAGTCTGCATGCATAGCATCCCTGTAGTTTGTCCGCTTAAAAAAATTGCAGTCTGAGCCTGGTAAATGTGTTTCAAGTAAAAGAGCCACATCCGGGGAGTATCGTTTAAGGAATTGGAGAACCAAGCCCCTCTTAACCCGGAAACACACGGCATTCATGTTCCATTACATCAGTTGAAGTTTCCTACTCATGCCAGCTAGCCCATTCAAGTCTCAGAGAGGGAGGTGCGCGTGATTTAACTTTACGCCCCAAATTCAGCCCAAGCGCTGTCTCCAGCAACCTTAGCTGTGTGCCATTAATTCATGCTGCATAGACAAACATCCTATTTTCAACTTCCCAACCTCCCCAACCCATACTTTACCCCAACTCGAAGTACCTGTTGCCCAAACATGTGACCAAATATTCACCAAACTAACCATAGAAAGAAAAGGTGCCCAAAACGTTTGCACACAAGATCAGAAGGAAGACAAAAGATCAAAGGAAGAAAAACGAGAAAGAAGAGGGAGGCGTCGCCTGCTGCCTGCCCGCTCCTCCACCGTCAAGACAGTAAGGCTCCATAGATCAATGAAGCTCAGCCTGCATTCCATATTGACTGTGAGGCACCTGTCGGAGAGAGGGCCCAGGTGATTGAGACCTTGGTACATCAGAGCATTGCGGACAGTCATGTATGTCCATAGTAGCACCGCCCCCTTCCCCCACCTGCACTGCCCAGGGTCCTTCCCCAGGTGCGTTTCCGCCCACGCCCACTGGGGGTGTGAGAATGCCTGGATCGTACCATCATGATGTACCTTTTAAGTGGGTCAGAAAGAAGAGGGCGAATTTGCCCCCATGTGCATGCAGCCATAGCCTTGGCTGGCTTTCTGGACCTCCCGAGTATAGTCAGTAAAGAAGGAGATGTTAGCATGTTGAATGTTATAGGTCCTTTCATTCTCACCATCAGAAGCAGGGCGTCCTGATCTTGATAATTTAACAAGGTGTGCCCGTCCAATGGAAAAGAAGTCAGAGAAGGTCTTTGGTTTCATAAGGTCCATCAGCCAACTTTCTAGGAAAAGTTCCATACTAGGACCCTCTGATTTTTCAGGAAGGCCCAGGGTATAGAGACTATTTCTTTGTAAACGCCCCTCACCAGCTTCGACTCTGTTCTCGAGGGCTTTATTCTTCTGAGTGGCCATGGACAAACGACATTCCATTACTCAAAGAGCATCTTCAGAGTCTGAGATCTGCTGCTCCGCTTCACCCATTCAGGACGCAAGCTTGTATAGATCATGGCGAAGCAGCGAGAAGTCAGAGCTGAAGCCGCCAATCTTCCCCTCCATAGAGTTCCTAGAGTCCACAATGGCACCCATTAAACCGCCAAGGATAAGGTGGCAGGAAGGGTGTCCTAGTCCATCAATATAGCATCCGGGGGAGCAGGCTTAGCGGTCACAGGAGTATTCACAGTGTATTGACCTATTTTGTTCTGTGTGCCAGAGCCCTGGTTCGAAGCAGAGATCTCCTGGGATTGCGTATCCAGGTTGGCGTGTCAAGTGCCGTCAAGCTGTGTTGTGTTGCAAAGGTAACATATACTAATTGATGGCTGACGCTCACTGTCCAGCAGGTCACTGTCTCCAGGTGATGTATATTTTCCCCAGGCCAGGAGATCAGGGGCATATGGGAACCATTTGACACGGATGAGTAGTCCGGAGCACCGAGATGGGCAGGGCTATGGCGCACAGCCGGTGCTCAAATAAGGAGCCCTGTCACTGTGGCAGTCTCCATCCGCCGCCCCACACTCTCCTCCCAGTCAGGCAGTGTCCTCCACGCTAGATGCCATTGTCAAGGAGAGTGGGAGGGGGGGATGTCCTGCAGCTATTATCAGGAAAGCCCTCCAGGGGAAGGGGTCACACCGTGGGTCTTCCAAGCACAAACAGTGCACCCAAGCCACAGGGGATGCCAAGCCGTGTTGGTATGCAGATGCAGAATGTCCAGTGTGTTAGAAGGTCCACCTCCAATACGGAGTGCGCAGCACCCACCAATCCCGGTGTCCCGCACTGAGACAGTCAGAGGGCTCTTACACCAGTTCAGGGGCCCCGGGTACACAGGCACAGGTCCAGAGTGGTCACAGCCCCCAGCGAGCGCTGGAGCAGATCAGCAGGGGGTCTAGGAGATAGCGACATGGCCCTCCATGATCGTGACACAGCAGGATCTATCTGTCACCCCTGAACTGTGCAATATAGTGGCAAGACCTCCTTCTCACTCACTGCGGTGCACAGTCTGCTGCTAGCGATCCGGCGTGTACTCCCAAGTCGGCAGCAGGAGCGCAGCTCCGAAGCCCGTCAAGCCCAGCTGGAGCCCTCGTTCTGGGATGCCAGCCCAAGATGGCGAATCCGTACCATTGGAGTTGGCGAGCGTAGGCAGGGAGAGAAGCAGCGAGATCAGGGCAGCTTCCACAGGCAGAGGAATGCTTATTTAAACCATATAACTTGTCGGGTCGTGCTAATTGTTGACAAGATATTGTAAGACCAAACAGGTTTCTCAGGCGAGGCACATAACCCCGGCATCCGTCCATTCATAACCAACACATACCCATATCTCATTCCCTTTTCCCTAGAAAATCGTAGAATGAGACCTGTTTGTTTGTTGGCATAAAAGGCTGCAGATTTATTCCACAATAACACAAAACCAAACTGCACACATTTGTGGAAAAAATGTTTGCAAGATGCGGCGACTGCTCCGTGTCCAAAAGAACCTGCTTCCCCCTTTCCTTCCCCAAGAGTCCATAAGTAGGCCCAACTCTCCCCACCTTGGCGTCCAAGCCTCTCCTGCCCCTGCAGGTGCTCCTGGGCGGGGAGAGTGCCGTTTCCTTGTGGGAAGCTGAGCCGTAGTTGTTCCTCCCAGACGCCCCTGCCGTTTAGGCTCCTAAGGGGCGCTGGGTCTGAGAAGAGCGAAGACCCTTCCTGCTTTCTCCTGGCTCCTCCAGAGTCTGTCTCCTGTGTTTGTCCGGCCAAACACCGCCACAACATGTGTGGGTTACCGGCCACCGAGGCTCCCCCCTTCGCTCCTCCTCTTACATTTCCAAGATGTTTTTGCAAATATTCCAGAAAAACAAGTCCATACCTAATGGTGATAGCTGTACCCCATCTTTTAGGAAATACTCTGGGGATTTCAAATTAATCAGACCATGTCTGATCTGCCCAAAACCTCTGCCCTTGCAGAATTTGGAATGATCTCAGACCAAACTATCTCTGTTTCCCCCAGCTGTCCTGCCAGTTCCTGCAATGAGAACATCATCTCCCGCATGAGAGCCCCTCTCCCTAAACTTGTCAAATCATTCCCCCCCCCAAGTGAATGATCAGGATGTCAGGCTTGTTCCTAGTGATTAATAACTTGCGCACCTGTCCCTGTAGCTGCGCCCATTTCATACCTGGCACCCCGTGCCACCCAATCCTGAACTCGCCTGCCGTCAGCTTTTTTTGTTCCGCTGTCCAGCTTGCCCCAGCCCTAGACACAAAGGAATGTCCTATTACCCATACCGATATCTTCTTCCTTCGGGCTGGTGCTAATGGGAGAAAGAAGAAGGCATGTCACCCTAACATTTTTTCAGGTCTAATATATCTCTTAAAACAACCAGATTTCCATCTCCCTATTTGCCTGATTGCCGCTTCCCCCATCCCCACAGCCACGGCCGATGTCGCGGCCCCGATCCGGAATGAGTGTGTTCCAAATACACCTTCCGTCTCCCCAATTCCTTCCAGAGTCAGCTCCATTACTCTCCTAAACTGAAAGCGACTTAAGGCGGAACCATCCTGGTGGATAAGTAGTGGAGCCTCTTGTTCAGATGGAGGTCTCACCTTGAGGAACCCTGACACTGCCCTGACCGGGCATACCGGGCTCCCTGCAATGGGCTGCAGAGACACTGTGCACCCCTTGCCGTCCTGATCTGTTTTTGACCTTTTCAACCACAATGTCACCTGCTCCTCGGAACATTGCACATCCTGTATTTGCAAAAACCTTGCGCCCTTCGCCCCTCTGTTCTCTGGGACCAGCTCACTCACCCTGAACGCCCCGAGAAATGCTAGTGTAAATGCCGCTCTGAACAAAGCTACATCGAAACCCCCGTGGCAGACTTGTTCTAGACAGGCTACCACCCTCTGTAACTTGACAAAGTCTATGGCCGCCTTTCGTCCCCTTTGGGCTTCACTTGCTTGGCCCAACCTTTCATAGCCATACAAATATAGTGTTCCTTGGTGGGATCGCTCAAACCCTTTAGCTTAGAGAAATGGGCGATGGCTGCCAGGTGATGTGCCATCCATGACCTGGTTTTTCCTTCCTGCCACCCCCACCCCACAAAGGCCCTTACTGGCATCTCCTGCCGGTTTTCTCCCAGTACTTCTTGTTGGAATTTCAGGTACTGCTCCCAGCATGCCTGATACCCCTTTGTCGTGCCCGGTGCCAGTGCCATCTGAATCAGGGAACTCAGATTACCTCAATCATGTCCCACCACTGTGTTTCGAATCGTGTCATCCCTTTTTCCGCTCCCGGGCAACACTCCCGAAATTTCTCCCACTGTAAACGAGAGAGAGCATCAGCTGCTGTGTTCTGAACCCCAGGAATGTGTCTAGCTCGCACTTCAATGTTCTACTTTAGCATGCATCTGTTGAGTTCCCTTAGCAAACGTAAAACCCTAGCGCCGCTGGCATATCCCTGATTAATTATCTGAACCACAGCTAAATAGTTTGACCAAAACATGACTTTGCTGTCCCTCAGCTGCTCCCCCCATAGTTTGAACGCCACCACGATGGGAAAGATTTCCAGCAGTGTGATGTCCTTGGTGACCCCTAGCTGATGCCACTCTTTTGGCTATGCCGAGCCGCACCACTTCCTGTCAAGGATTGCCCCAAACCCCAGAGCCCCTGATGAGTCTGTGAATAACTTGCGCCTGTCCTTGCTGTTGCTTTCTGTTCTCCACGTGCGCACCCCATTGAAGCTGTCCAACATGGCCAAGTCTTCCCGTACCTCAGAACCCAACCTGACGTGTTGACCTGCATGCTGCAGGCCAACCATTTACAGTTCAGTACTCCTTGCAAATGCCTTACCCACTGGGATGACTTTCCCTGCAAAATTGAGATTACCTGCCATGACCTGGAGTTCTTTCAAGGTTGCTTTCCTCTTGCACCTTAAACCCTTGATGCATTCCTTCATTTTTGCTACCTTGTCTTGTGGCATCCTGCATTCCCCTTTTACAGAGTCAATTTAAATTCCTAGGAAAGTCAGACAAGTCACAGGGCACACCGTATTTTACCTTGGCTAGCGGGACCCCCATTACCTTCATCAACCTCTGAAAGACATGCATGATTTCTTCACACTCTGTCGTCCTTTTTTCCCCAGATGAACTAAAAATCATCCAGGTAATGTAACACTGAACCTATCCGGCATTCCTGTTTTACTGTGAACTCTAAAAAGGTGCTAAATGCTTCAAAATAGGCACATGAAATGGCGCACCCCATTGGTAAACATTTGTCATAATAGAACAGCTCTTGTACCTTGAAACCCAACAAATGCTGACTTTCTTTATGAATGGGCAATAACCGGAATTCTGACTAGATGTCTGACTTTCCCATGAGAGCCCCTCTTCCAGCTGCTCTTACCATTTCTACTGCATCATCAAAGGATGCATAATGAACCCTGCACTTTTCTTCTCCAATCCCGTCATTGACTGACTCCCCTTCTGGAAATGACAGGTGATGTATTAGCCGGTACTGCCCTTCCTCTTTTTTAGGGACAAGCCCTAAAGGTGATGTTACCAGATTAGGCATTGGGAGTTGTGTGAAAGGACCCGCCACCCGGCCTAAGTCCACCTCTTTGGCTAACTTCCAAGCAACCACCTCTGGCATCTCTAAGGCTGACCGCAGGTTGCGCGCCTCGGTGACCTTATCCCTTTCCGCACATGGGATCTTGAAACCCCACCTGAAGCCTTCCCACAATAACCTAGCATCTTCAATGTTATGATACGTGTTCAACCCCGGAGTCATAGCTTGTAAATTGACCGGGGTTGGTAGGCCACCTTTAATCAAATCATTACACATTCTTTTTGGAGAAAATTTTGACAGCATGTTATTAACTTCATTCTTTCTTAACCTTGCTTTTCTCCTTTGGGCTGCCCCTGCGTCTCCCTTCGCTGGCTGAGGAGCTGCGCTCCTTGCTGTTCCCTCCCCTCCCTTGCTGCTCCCTCCCCTCGGGTGTTTGAATCGGCAAGTTCTGCCAAATGGGCAACCTTCTTCCGAATTGACCCTCCAGCACTCAGCTTGCTCCCCCTGGTAGCTGGTTCTGCTGTTCCAGGAGGAGTGCCTGCGAAAGGACGTCCTCCCCCGCCGGGTGTACCCACCCCTGCCCCTCCATTCCTGGGGCTTCTCTACTGTGGGTTTTTCACCCCCTTCACTCGTGAGCACCAGTTTATCCAAAACCCCACCCACATCCATTTCATCCCAAGACAAGGCTGGCCACACCTGCATTTTTAAGCGGAATGCCCGATCATGCTGTAGCCAGCCCCCCCCCCGCCCCGTTTCAGATAAATATCATGGATGTAATGGCCATATGACAGCATTGCTGAAGCATCCTGTGGGTATTTTTCTATCATTACTGAGGTATATACTAAAAAGGCCTTTATCCAATTATGAATGGATGCCTCGGTCTTGGGTGTCTCCTTATCCCTTTTCTCCTTCTCTTTCTCAGATAATTCTTTTAACCTGTTACCCAATGGCTCCATCCCCACAAACTCCAGAATCTCTATGAATTCTTTCCTCCATACCCTTTCTTTGACTGTCATTGGTATGTGCCACGACAAAGAATTGACTGACACCCTAACTGGTGCAAAACCCGGCATGGTCCTTCCATACTGTTTCATAGTACCGCCTACTCCATCTTGTCCCGCATTGGTAACCTGAGGTACTCCCATGCCGGCTACCCATTGCCCTCACCATGGGGGTTGCTGAGCTACCCCTCCTGCAGTTGAACCGCACTGGTTCCCTGTGCCGCCCCCACTATTGGGTTTGTGACGGTCACTGCTATGGGCTGTTGGCTCGGTGGAGACTGCACTGCCGTGAGGTTCCCGGTGTCACCCATGACCGTCATGTTGGCCCCTTGACTTTGCGGTTGGTGACTCCCCCCATTCAAGGTTGGTATAGTGGGCCATCCCCCAGGCCACTGCACCCCTGTTCCTGGCACCCCGGGAACCAAGGGGCTTCCTATTTGTTGGACACCCCCAGTGCCCCCCTGGGCCCGGTGCTACCCCTTTCTGTTGCCATACAGTCGACCCGCTCCCCATTTGGTTAAATGCATTGACGTTACCACTCAAGAGTGGCCCATTGCCCCCACTCCCCCAGGCTTGCATACATTGCAACACCATACCTTTCACCACCTCCAAGGATGCCGGTCCGTCCTCCCTCACAGCCACCGGTCTGGTCGCAGGCATGTTGGGCGATCCTTGATTCCTGGGTGCCATCACAGGTGCAGGTGCTGGTACGGCTTCAACCTCCTGTGTCCTTCCTTTGCCTTTCGCTGGCGCCGCCCTCGCTTTCTTGTTATTCGTAGCTTGCTCTTTGCTCGCTTTGGCCCTCTGCGTCATCACTCCTTTCCTCTTTCCTGTTGGTTACTCCTCCTCTTCCACCAGTCCTTCTTCTTCTTGATCACGTAACTCTTCCTCATCCTGAACATCAATGGCGAATCCGACCTCTCACTGGTGCCTGGCTGGCTTTCCCCTGGCTGGTTGATCAAGGCTTCCATCCAGTTGCTGCCGTGCTTGGCCACAACCACTTTGGCCATTGCAATGAAAGCCTCCAAATCCATGATTCTTGAGGTTGTCTGTTTGTGGCAAGCTCCTCTTTGCAATGCTCCGTCTTTTCCTTTTGTAAGTTTACCCCCGTGTAAACCGTGCCTTCCCGCTCCTCCTTGGCGGCTGATCGATGCTGTGTTAATGCTGCTTGCTTGCGCCCAGACCTTGCAGGCCTCTTAAGTGCCCTTAAGCTCACGAGCAGCTGCTGTGAGCACTGTACGGCCCTTTGCCGTTCCAACCCTCTTCTGAGATGGTCCGTGCCCTCACCAGTGACTCGTAGGCCTTTCTTTGTAGCTTTGCAGTGGGCCGCCGACGTGCACCCGCTCCGCAGTAACTGTAAGGCCCTGCTGTTACCTTCTGAAAGCCGAGACCCCGGCGTGTCTCCTTCCTGAAGGCTTTCTTTGTTGCTGCAGTTCGGCGGCTGACTGATCCTCGCCTGTAGACCCTCTGAAGGCTGGCCCGAAGCGGCTTCCGCAGCTGGTCTCCCTCGGCGGCGATACTCCTTCCGCAGGCTCTCAGAGGCTCTTCACCCTCACAGCGCTGCTGCCGCCGGTGCCGCGCCCACAGCTGCTCTCCCTCGGCGACGATGCTCCTTCCGCAGGCTCGCAGAGGCTCTTCTCCCTCACGGCGGTGCTGCTGCCGGTGCCGCGCCTACAGCTGTTCTCCCTCGACGGCGATGCCCCTTCCGGAGCTTGCGCAGGCACAGTTCTCCCTCGGTGGCGATGCCTGCTGCCACTCTGCTTAACCGGTCCGTGTCTGCAGCAGTCCTTGATACCGTCGTTGTAGTTCCTCCATGCAAAACGAAACCTTCTGGTATGCAACGAGCAGGTGTCCCATGACTGCAGGACTCCATGGGAATGGGGACTCAGAAGCACTGGCACTGTTGCTGACGGTGTCAGTGCTTCCATGGAAACTCTGCATGCAGGGGCCGCAGCGCCCAGCAAGATCAGACCTGACGGGCACAGCGTCCACGACAGGCAGACTCGTAGTGTGGCGGTCTGGAAACAAGGGTGCCGGTAAGCTTACCGACACCCTTGTTTCCAGACCGCCACACTTGTAATGAGGCCCAATGTCAGAGTTTTTGCTGCAGATTCAAGCAGGATTAGTAAATACCATTAGGTGTCGCAAATGTCTTTACATTTAGGATTTACATTGAGTCTCGTGATGGACTAGGGAACCTGGCATTTCAGTTACAAAAATAAAAAAAATATGGTATATTCTGTACATAAATGAGATAAAAAGTGCACAAGATTGAGTGAATCATGTCAATTGGTAGCCAAACACCTGTTATATTGCTATTTTCAAGCGACCTACGAAAACACAAATTTACGATATGATCTGTACAAGCATACAAGTAATGTTACCTTGCATATGTTAAATAGAGTAATTTTATTTACGTTTATTATTTGTTTTTTCATTGTAGACGCAAATATATTACTGTGTGAATTCCACCGTGAAGAGACTTGGGTGGAGTGGGTGAACTAAACAGATCATTGTGTATTTGCCAGTTGAAGCATGGTTTTAAAAATGCTTCGCAATATAGCACATTGGGTCTTTCCACGAACTCTGGGTGTTGCTTGATAGTGCAGCTGGAAAGTATTGCTCAAAGGGAAGACCGCAGCTAATAAAGATTGCCAAAGCGCGTAGCGCAGGAAGTCTTGATTCTATTAAAGACACGGAGGCGAGCATTATGCTTAAACTTCTTTTAATACTGCCAATCACAGCATTTCAAAACTTATAAATCAACCATTTTTTTTTTTACTTTTAGAAAAAATATGAAAATTTAAACTCAATTAGTACTAAACCCTTGTTCTGTAACTTTCCTACAACTCCCAAGAGGCTCTAGGTGTTTAGCAGTCCTAGCCTCACTCTCATCGTCCAATAGGAGAGTCCCTGCAGGTATAATACAGTCCCACCTCCGGGTCCCTTCCTCTTCTTTTTTGTGAAACTGTTAATTTCTTTGCTTTAGAGTCACTCTTTCACTGTTTGAAACTTAGCTGCTGTCTTTGACTGACTTTCACTGGAGTTCTTCTGTTCTTCCCCTTAATTAAAGAGAACGAGATCATTAGGGTGGGAATTCGCCAAGCTGTACAATATTAAAATATAATATACATATACACGAAATCAGATACATTTTCTTTCTTCACAACTCTTTTCTTTTACAGCGAAATTCCTTTTGGGTGGGATAATGCTTGCCTCCGTGTCTTTAATAGAATCAAGACTTTCTGCGCTGTGCGCTTTGGCAATCTTCATTATATGACAAGACCGGAGGCGAGCATTATGCTTGTTCAAAGCTTTGTACAATTGTTCTTGCCATGTTTGCTACTGGCTTAAAATAGAAGGTTCTGAAAACTGAGTCGCTGGACCAGTCTGCTGCCTTCAAGATCTCCTGCAGCGGAAAACCTGCTGCAAAAGCTCCGGAAGCCATCAATCCTCTGGTTGAATGCGCTCCGAAGACAGAAATATCTATGCCTGCTAGCTCCATGATCTCTTTCACCCATCTCGCTATGGTAGCTGAAGAGACTGCCTTAAAGGGTCTCCTGCGTGCAATCAGCAATTGTGTTACCCTATGAGGTCGGTTAGCTGCTGTCGCTGCTTCGTAACATTTAATACATTTCGCTACACATAGGTTATCGCTATCCTGGAAGTAGGGGTAAGAAATCACTTTGGAATGCTGCGTAATGTTGAAAGCTACGCCTCCTGGATAGAAAATCTTTCTGTCAATCTCTAGCGCTTTCACATCTGATACTCTTCGACATGAAACTAAACAGAGTAAGGTTGCCAGTTTGCCTGAAAGTTGTCTGTTTGATAATAACTCGTTCCTAGGCCATTGTTCAAAAAGTCGTAATATTTTGTTTGCGTCCCATAGAACTGAATATCTAGGAAGAGGGGGTTTTGTGACCTTAATTCCTTTGAGCAGCCGGGAAACTGCCGGGTGCTCTCCAACCGGAACTCCTTCTACCAGCTCGTGTCCGGCTGAAATAGCAGACCTATATACTCCTACTGTTCTAAGGGCCTTCCCGCTCGTGGTTAGGAATGCAAAAAAATTTAATACGTATTCTATAGGGGCTGAAATGGAAGAAACACTCCTCTCTCTGCACCACAACTCCCAGGCTTGCCAAGCGGAATTATAGCTCCTGACTGTAAATGGAGCCCATGATACTTTAATAAGCTCTGTAGCTTCTTCTGAAAGGCCCGGCAAACACCATCTGTGCCTGAAATTCTGCAAGCTATCAGGGTCAGAGTCTCGTTCTGAATCAACGGGTGAGGATTGCCTTTGGGATCTACAAGCAAGTCTGGTCTGCTCGTAATCCTCTGAGGAAAATCCATAGAAAGTTCCATCAGAACTGGAAACCAGGCTTGCGCTCTCCACTCTGGTGTCACTAGGACTAAATCTGCTTTCTCCCTGCGTACCTTTGCTAGAACCCTCGCCAGCATCGCAAAGGGGGGAATGGCGTAGTGAATGTGTCCTCTCCAACTGTGGAGGAATGCGTCTGTGCCTGCTGCTCCTGGGTCTAGTCTCCAACTGAAGTACTTTGTCAGTTGGGTGTTTAGTCTTGAAGCGAAGAGATCTGTGTCGAACGGACCCCACTTCTGTTGTAACCTCTCGAATACGGATGCATGTAGCATCCAATCGCTTGAGTCTGTCAGAAACCTGGAGTTTCAATCCGCAACTGAATTGCTGGCTTCCGGAAGGTATTCTTCCTTTACTGCTATCTCCCTTGACAAGCAATCGTCCCAGAAATCTTTGGCTAACTCCGCTAACATTTTTGATTGAGTGCCTCCGAATTTGTTGATGTACTTCACTGCAGAAATGTTGTCCATTCTCAAAAGAATGCCACATCTCGCTCTATCCTTGGTGAAGGCCTAAACTGCAAAGGATCCCGCTAAGAGCTCTAGACAGTTTATGTGCAGCTCTAGCTCCTCCTGAGACCATTTTCCCCGTCTCTGTGAGCCCGCATCTCGCTCCCCAGCCTGATCTGCTGGCGTATGACTCTATGACTATCTCTGGTGAATCTCCGATTATGGCGCGGCCGTACCAGGCTTACATATTGCTGAGCCACCATTCGATTTCCGATCTGCTCTCCTGATCCAGAGGAACCTGGTGATGATATCGCCATCCCTCTTGTAGATATTTTATCTTGAGCCTCTGAAGAGCTCGATAATGAAGGGGTCCTGGAAATATTGCTTGAATTGATGCCGCTAGCAGGCCAACTATCCTGGCTAGATTCCGAAGCGAAATAACTGGCTTCTTCAGGGCTGATTTCAGGTCTCTCTTTATTGCTCTGATTTTGCAACTGGGAAGTTCTAACATAGCTTTCTCTGTGTCGATTATGAAGCCTAAAAATTCTATTCTTCTGGATGGAATAAGGGCTGACTTTTCTGCGTTGAGAAGAAATCCTAGACTTTTGATCAGGGACACTGCTCGCTGCACCTGCTGATGCAGCCTGTCCTTGTCCTCTGCCATAAGCAGAATATCGTCCTGATATACTATCATTCTGAAACCCTCATCTCGCAAAGCTGTCGCTATCGGTCTCATCAACTTGGTAAATATCCATGGGGCTGATGCTAGACCGAAAGGTAAGGTCTTGAATTGCCATCTCTGACCTTTCCAGATGAATTGTAGGAAATGGCGATATTGCTGAGCAATGGGTATTGTTAGATATGCGTCCTTCAAATCCAGTCTGGCTAGCCAGTCCCCTTTCCTGAGTAGATCTGCTAGTAGATGGATTCCTTCCATCTTGAAGTGTCTGTAGATTACCCAGCTGTTTAACTCTTTTAGGTTTATCACTGGTCGCACATTTCCTTTCCTGTGCACTAAAAACATGTTGCTCAAGAAAAATGAATGAGGATGCACTCTCTCTATCGCGTGCTTGTCTGCTAATGCTTGAATTTCTCTGTCTAATAGATTCTTCTCCTCTTTTGAACAGCGCATGCTCGTGGGTAAGACTAGCTGCGAAGGCGCTCCCTGGAAATCTATCTGACAGCCCTGCACTATCTGAAGTACCCATGCGTCTGATGAAAGCTTGCGCCAATTGTCTATGAATAGCAAGGTCCTGCCTCCCACTGGCGGATATGACGCATTGCGCTCTCTCACCTGTGCTGGCATTTTGATGCCTGAAGTAGCCTCTGCCTCTCCGTCCCCTGAAACTCCTTCCTCGGTTCGGGAAAAATGCGTCTTGTTGGCGCGACTCCCAATATTGAGCTCGTGGTCCCTGTGGCCTTCTATTTGTATAGAAGCGGCCGGTCGAGCGGCCTCTGAATCGACAGGCCCCTGCAAAAACTCGACTTGGGAACACTTTTTTGATAGAGGCTTGAGCCTTCTCCAGAGCCTTGAACGTTCCCACAAATCTGCTAATTTCTTTCACGAAGGTGTCCCCGAAGAGTAGCCCTTGGGCACCCTCTCCCGCCTCGTAAGAGGCTAGGTCTCCTAGCTTTGTATATATTTTGAGGAGCATTGATCTTCTCCGTTCTGCTGACATTGCTGAATTAGCATTACCAAGCAGGCATACAGCTCGTTGTGCCCATCCTGCTAAAGTTACTGGATCTGTGTGCTCCCCCGTGTCCTTGGCCCTCTCGGCAAGGTCCATTATCTTTGCTATGGGACCTGTTAAATCCAGTACTTTATCTTGGCAAGATCCCCATGCTCGGTCCATGCCCTTCCGTAAGTCTTTATTTGCTTTAGAAATGAATGAAAGCATCTTCGTGTCGAGATCCGGAGTCTCAGAGACTTTCCCACTGAGCTCCGGTCTTGGGCACTCCGATCTCAGGCAAAACCTTACTTCTTTTTCTAAAGGCTTTCTAATCCGCTGAGCCATGTATGCGGCAACTCTTGGAGATGGAGTCCACTCCGTGGATCGTGGATGTCTGATCGCTTCTGGTTTAAACATATCGGACATGTCGTCCTCAGGGGCCTCCTCCACAATGCTGGCTTTCTCCGTACCGGTTATCTTCTCTGGTATGATATCTATACTTAAACTCTCATCATCTTCCTCCTCTTGGTCGGCCTCTTCCGATGATGAGATATGTTCCCCCTTATTATTCGCCCCTGGGGTCGGGTGTGGAAGGCTGGGCACAGCTGATTTGGACAGGAAAGCTTCCTTAAGTCTTAGGAAAGCATCAGCTGCCTCCTGGGGCTTCTCTCTAGTCCCCTTTATAGAGCCTGGGGGGGAAAAGAGTGCTTCCTCTTCCGGGCAACTTTACCCCCCCTATTCGTCACATCAATGATGTTTGTGGAGGTCCCCTCACCTGGATTATCCATTAAGTCAGCTCTAGTGCCCAACAGGTTCTCGAGAACTTGTTGTCTCTCTTGAATGGGTTGTACCCCTTGTGCCACTGCTTTAACAAGGGAATACCCTAAGACTTTTTTAAAACTGAGAGATAGGTCCATCTCTTCTTCATGGAGCTCTGTATCTTGCTCCTCATATTCCTCCCAGTATTCATCACCTCTGTCTGAGGCCATCTCCTTAATGGCTGGTGAAAATCCCTTCCGAATCAGAAGTCTGTGCGCTTTACCTCTATTCTGCTAGGGTAAATGGGAAGGAAAACCCTCCAGGGTTCGTCTTGCGCTTAATGGGAGAATAGTTAAAAAGGATTATATTGAAAAAAAAAATATTGCAGAATATATACTTTCTCCTGTCCCTTATCGCAGAAAAACCGCTTCAAAACGAGGTTTCTGCTATGAGTAGAAGTCTCGGGAATCTCGCGACTCTAAAACTCATGACCGTTAGGAAAGAACGCTATTCTCGCAATCGCGCATGCGCACGCATGCTCCACGCAACGTCTGTCTGCCTCCACAGCCGTGTTCAGGCGTTTCTGACAGGACAAACTGTACGGAGGAATAGCGAATCCTGCGAACCGAACCCAAATGCTAGCGATAACGCTGGCGGGTTCCCTGAATCTACATAAAGCATTGAATGAAGTACTGAAGTAAATATAGAAAAAGTATGCACGCGCGCGTTATTTATCCTGCGCACTTATCCCATCTGACGCGGCTGCAATAGTCATTTCATTGACATGAAACAATTCAAACGCTTTTAACAGATGATATTATCTACTCATACACACTAAAAGCGCTTTTACTAGAATACTGAGTAGACGTACTTAGCTGTAGTGGCAGAAAAAAAGAAGAGGAAGGGACCCGGAGGTGGGACTGTATTATACCTGCAGGGACTCTCCTATTGGACGATGAGAGTGAGGCTAGGACTGCTAAACACCTAGAGCCTCTTGGGAGTTGTAGGAAAGTTACAGAACGAGGGTTTAGTACTACTCAAGTTTAAATTTTCATATTTTTTCTAAAAGTAAAAAAAAATGGTTTGATTTATAAGTTTTGAAATGCTGTGATTGGCAGTATTAAAAGAAGTTTAAGCATAATGCTCGCCTCCGGTCTTGTCATAGAATAAAAGCGTTGTCCTCTCTCACCACTGATTGCTACTATTATTGAACATGATATCTTCTATGGCTAATGCCAGGTGATATCCTTTATGTACAGTCGTGTGAATGAGCAAGTCAATGAAGGAAGGGAAGAATTTGAAGTTAATTTGCCCTGAGTAGAGCACACACGGTTTTGTATTCTGGAAAATATATTTGTATGGGTAAGTATATAAATTAATTGATTTGTTATGTCTAATACCTATACACCAATATCTTTTTGATGAACACTCATGTTGTTTTGTTATTAAAATAAATGTGTGTTCTAAAACAAATCCTATGGCATTTTTCTATGCAGTTTGTTTTTAGCTGCAGTCTTCACAGGCCTTGAGCTAGTGTCACATGTGAAGCGAACGCATCATTTAAAATACATCCGTTATAGTAGCAACAGTTGATCACACTTTATGACCAAGCCACTCTATGATGGGAAGCCAGTCACTTTGAATTTTCTGCTGATAATTTATCTGCAGAACAGTGAAGCAGGAGAGGTGTTTAAATGTGAACTTTTTCAACTCTATCAAATGCTACAAAACTAAGAAAGTTGTTAATATGATAGGGTTAAAGATGTACTTTCTAGGAAGAAATGTTCACGTTCTACATAAAATAACTGTGCAGTTTCCAACTCATACCACACCTAATTATTTTTAGAAATGATGATGGTCAGCCATCACTATTGCATTGGTGTACATCTAGGAGGGAGATAACATGTGGGGACGAACGAACAGCTTGTTGGTGTTGTTTTGTTATTTACTCACCCATTCACTGCTCCTGACAATGCTAATCCTTATGGCCATGCCAACACACTACCTGCCCCTACCCGTCCAGCATACATCCTTCTGGGATCTCTTTGAGGTAGCGCTATCAAACATTAACATCAAAGTTGGCCCTACTGGTTTTATTTCTAAGCAGTCTGTCAAGAGAGCTAATTGCTTAATTGCAGCTGTAAATTCTCTACTAGTGTTGTAAAAATGTCTTCACTAAGTGTGCATTCAGCTACTTGATTTACATCTGTTCCTTGCACTGCAATCCTATTAAAACAAACATTGACAAAGTGGCTTGTGCATAGGTATTAGCTAGGCACTAGACAGGTACTGCTATAAAAGAGTCATGTAATCACACCATTTCAGGTAGTTCCTATCGAATGGCTAGATAGTACCATTATGGCAGTACCGGGCAAAAGCCCATCTCATGCCTACACAAAAGCCAACATGGTTGCCAATGCTTATTTCAATAAGAGAAAAGGCACTGTTCCACCAGAACGTCAGACCTCTCCAGTAATAATAAGTAGAAGGCACTAAAAGCCTGGTCTTGACACGCCACAGGTAAGCTCCTTTGGTACTCTCTCAAGCAGTGAATATCCCAGATTCACAAATCCCCATCCTGATCCCTTTTTATCTCCAACATCTCCTGTTGATGCAGTTGGACAGGTTATTATCCCTATTAAGCAAGCTGGTACTGAAAGACCACATTTAGCATTAGAAATTCAATTCCCAACCATTACCATGCTCATATTGGCTAATAAGGAACTTTCATGTTTCTAATAGTTCATAGTTGGTAGTGTAATGAACAATGAACTCACCAAATCTGAACATTTGCTGATACTTCTTGCATATTTGTCATCAGAAAGGAGAGTACATCAGCATAAATCTTTTCTAATTGTGTTAATTTCATGATAACATCTTTATGGCTAAACATTTGTGTGTCTTATCGGATTAACATAAAAATACCATGCTTCCTGCATTTCACTCATTTGATGTGACCACATCTCTCATTCTGCATGTCCATTGACTTTAGTAACATTGCATTTTAAATTTGTATTTTGTAACTCATTTGGTTTACTACCTTCCTGTAGGTTTTATAAGGTAGGGCAATCTAGCACAAAGTAAGGGGACACCAACGGATCATGTTAACTAAGTCTCATCACGAGTTGCCGGTAGCAACCACCTGTGATAAATCTGCAAGGCCCAGACTGCCAATTTACATGGTCCTGATATTAATCCAAGTACCTCATGATGTTATTCAGTATGACTAGATTAATGGATGTTTTACCTTTTCTCGTTTGCTGTGTAATTCACAGCTAGGTTATACATATTCAATCATTTTCTGTGTATCCAATGGACAATTCATGTTTTATTTAATCTGTGACAGTTCTGGGTAATTTAGTAATAATTACATTTCATAGAATATACTGTTGTCAAATGCACATTTTATTTTCAAACTTAAAGTGCTTGTAATACTTGTGACGACTCTCCAGATATTTTCACTTCTTCCCTGGGGGAAGCCCCTTCCCATGAGGCCAGGGCGGTCAGGCTGCAACCCGATAGTCCCCCTAGCGCTGGTACTCAGCAGGTGTATATCATGGGGAGGGAAACTCCATGTGGGACTAGTGACGACCTGGGAAAAACATGGTATTCCTAACATACCACACACTGCCTTGCATACCTCCCTCTAGCCAAGTGTGCTCTCCTTTGCATGTTTGTAAGATCAGTGAAAACCCCATTACTGTGACGGGTAAGAGTAGGTTTGACTCCAGTGAATGCCCATTGCAATATACAGAGATGAGGAGGCGCGGAGCCAGCATGAATCATCAGAGCCGAATTGAAAATTCCCAGTGGCTTAAAGATGGAGGAAGGACTGACACGGTTGTCAGACCCTCCCTGCAGACACTGCTAGCGAAGCACAAGTCAAGTGAAGCCGAGACCTGCTGACCTAAAGGAACAGACAACGTACGTAAGAGGGCCGCCATGTAGAGGTATAAAGAGAAAAGAAGAAGGCTGTGGAGTGAGAGCTCGCCAAACTGCGCAGTCGAACAAAGACACGCCAGCAGGCTCTAGAACAGAGATGCTGAGCCACAGAGGTCTGCCATGCAAAGTCAGACCGAAAACAGAAGAAAGAGAAGAAAGCCGTGGCAGGAGAAGGAAACAGCAGGGTTGAGCAGAGACACGCAGATGGGCTTCTGGATAGTGCTGCAGAGCCGGAAGAAGGAACAACAAGATAACCGAGAAGAGAGACTGGAACCCATTAGAAGACCCGGGTAAGACAGCGACCAACTCAGAGGACTGGGAGCTCCCATTGAAGGTACGGAGGCTGCCCGGTCCAAAGAGGGGATAAGAGAAGACATTGTGAGTGGGTCTGGGGCCCCGAATACCAGCATAAGAAAGATTGGGCCACGAGAAGCCACTGTGAGAGGGTCTGAGGCCCTGAGTGGAATCGTAAGAAAACCTGGACAAAGTACTATATACGTTAGGAGAATGAACCGGGTATAGTAAGAAAGATACAGAGTGAAAGAAAAAGAGTCGAGGAGCCCCCCTTCCCACCAGAAGAAATAGGAGGAGTGCCTCCATTGTGTATTGACTTTGGGCAGTACCTGGCAGGGGAGAATACCAGGTCTGCCCACTTGAGCCTCTGAAAAGGCTCACAGAATGCAAAAGGCCTGAGGCAAGGCAGGGGGAAGGGAGACGTTCCCCCTGGCGTTGTGAACATTGTGAAAAGCCTGAGAAAGGCCAGGGAAAGGGAGACGTTCCCCTTGGCATTGTGAACATTGTGATAACCCTGAAGAAGGCCAAGGGAAGGGAGTCATTCTCTTGGCATTGTGAAAAGCCTGAGAAAGGCCAGGAGAAGGGAGACATTCCCCCTGGTTTTGTGAACATTGTGAAAAGCTTGAGAAAGACCAGGGAAAGGGAGACATTTCCCCTGCCATTGTAAACATTGTGAGAAGCCTGAAGAAGGCCAAGGTAATGGAGTCATTACCTTGGGATTGTGAAAAGCCTGAGAAATGCCATGCGAAGGGAGTCATACCCCCTGCCATTGTGAAAATTGTGAGAAGCCTGAGAAAGGCCAAGGGAAGGGAGTCATTCCCTTGGCAGTGTGGAAGAGCCTGGAAAGGACCCTGGGAAGGGAGTAATTCCCCCAACGTCCGTGAAGTGTGACAAAAGCATGAGAGAGACCATGGGAAGAAAGCCATACCTCCTGGCATGGTGTACAGTGAAACCAAGGAAGGTCGGGGGAGAGAAGCCATACACCCTTGTGTTGTGCCTCCTGAAACGAAATAGAAGAAATCCCGGGGAAGGGAGTCATTCCTCTGGCATAGCAAAAGTATTGAGGAACATAACGCCTGGAGAAGGGGGGCATTCTCTACGGACCCAATAGTGAGGAATCTATATATGTAAGTCAAAAGTTGTATGTGGGTTTGTGGCAAAGCATTGTTCCTTATACAATTCCACACTGTTTCACCAGTCTGCACCTAATTTTGCATAGTTACCTGTTCGGACCCCCCAACATTAATGATATGATATGATTGGTTATTTATAACACGCTTAATACCCAGAGGTTTCTAAGCGCGGACCCGAGGATCGAACCTGTGTTGCTCAGTGTCGTCTTGCTTCCAAGGCGAACACGTTGCCCCTGATCTATCCCCCGGAGACTACATGACTGGCTACATTACATTTGGAAACCCCACCCGTTTTCCTGGATTCCAGCCAAATTCTAAATTTGTTTGTGGCTTGGTGTAACATTGTTCCTTATACAATTCCACACCGTTCACTAATCTGCACCACATTTTGCATAGTTACCTATTAGGACCCCCTGGACATTACTGGCTACATGACATTTGAACATCCCACTCCGTTCCCCGGATTTCAACAAAAGTCAAAAAGAAATTGTGGGTTTGTGGCTTGGCGAAGCGTTGTTCCTTATACAATTCCACACTGTTTCACCAATCCACCACATTTTGCATAGTTACCTGTTAGGGCCCTCCGGACATTACTTGCTACATAACATTTGGACACCCCACTCCTTTCCCCGGATTTCAGCACCTTCACTCATGAGACGGTTGCCTGAAATCGGCAAAACATCAATGTGGTCGTAGAAGGACCGGTCCCGACACGAGGAACACAACTCAAACACATTTCAAGGCCCTATGATATACGGTTTCCGGGATATTTGTACTGCAATGCACCGCAACGAGCTGCACCATGGCAGGGTGAGGTGTCAGGTGGCGAGAGAGCACAGAAGGTTCCAGTATGCAGCAGGATACCAACTCTCACCCCCCCCCATCCCCCAATGTCAGCTCCGGTGTATATCAGCCAGCGGTTTGCAATAATAAAATTGCGTCAAAAAAGATGTCTGTAAAAAAAAAACGGTAAAAATGCTGTGGTTTGACCCGGTAAAAGTGTACTAATTATACCATTTAAGGGGAGCGAAGGTTGCAGCGGTGTCCCCCGATTCCCTTAAAGGATATAATGGGTTACGGGGTTGTCCCCCGTATCCATTACATGGATTGCAGAGGCAAAACCATAGCCTTTTTGCAGCGATTTATTGTGTAAACGGCCATTTTTGCTGCGATTTTAACACATGGAACCCAGCCAGCCACACATTCTCAGTGCAGTTTACTTCAGGGATGAAGCAATGAGTGAATCGGAACAGCGACCTACACGATCATTGATTTTTGTCCAGAGTAAGTGAGTCAATCCTCTGAACCAAGAAAACCCTTTTCCTCTTTATTTTTAGATACAAGTGTGTGTCAGTCACCTGTGTGTCAGTCACCTCCTTCTGCACCCTTACATACAGCTCTTGATTTGGAGTTCATATGATTTCTCTAACATGTTTGTAGCATTGTTAATTCAATATGTCTAACCTCTACAATGCATGATTCGTTTTGTTTATTCATATTTTTCAAACAGTGATGGGCCTGTGTCTATAGATCAGGTGTCTTGCCGATTGGCATTAACAGAAACAATGGCCTGGAACATCAAAATTAGATTCTGAAGTATACCTACCTGAACTGCAGGTTCAGCTAAATGATTTCTGTTCTTCATTCCAGTTTATTTCCAGATGTGGGGTGCATTTACAGGCCCTTAACAGAAATCCCTGTCACGTGAAAAGCTTCATTAAACATTGCCACCAAAAAATGGCTGTGCTGGTCTTTCCGTGGCACATGTGTGGCAAGCCTTTAAACATTTGAACACTGCATCAAGAACGGCTCTGCGTTTGCTTCTATTCCATCTGGATGACCAAAAGTTAAAACATTGCATCAAGAACGGCTCTGCAATTGCAGTTATTCCCTGTGAATGACAAAAAGTTAAACATTCCACCAAGAACGGCCCTGCTTTCGCTTTATTCCATCTGAATGACAAAAAGTTAAACATTTCACCAAAAACGGCCCTGCGTTGCGTGTGTTTCATCTGAATGACAAAAAGTTATGCACTACATCCAAAAACAGCCTTGTCTTACTGTTAATTCACATTAGGGGCAAGGACTTCAACATTGCAACCCGACACAGCTTTTGTCTTCCCTTTCATGTGAACAGCAGCGCTCTAAACATTGCAAATTAAAAACAGCTTGGCTTATTTTTCTTTTTGCATGTTAAATCAAAGAACCCTGTGCAGGGGGCCTTCCCTTCTGTGTCCATGGACCAACAACAGATGCACGCTAACTCAAAAGGGACAAATTAAAGAATCCCATGACCTACAGACCAGCATTTCAAACATTAGAGGAAAAAACGACTTGCACACGTGTAAAAGAAGAAAATCGACTTTTAAAAACCACTGTTAAAAGACAGATTTGCTCGCACAGAAATGTCAGTGAAAAATGCTGTGGTGAGGGGGTTGACAAAGCCATGTACATTATGTTTTCCCCCACAAGACTTCTACCTACTTGGAAGAGGCTCACAATACTGGACAAAACTGTTTTTGGGCTTGGGGAGGAAAGAAAGTCGCACCCAGCCTACCAGTTTACGTGCCCTTTTACGCATGTAAATATGGCAAATACGGATCATTTAATTTTGTGCTGCGTACTGTGTACGCTTTGATTTATTCATTAAAAAAACATACTTTCCACCACTAGATGGCACTGTAGCATTTCTTTTGTCAGCAGCATAGCCTTCTTATGCATGATGGTGAATTTCCAACTGAAAGACCAAATCTGTGACAGCCAAGCGAGCAACACAATAAAGCATGCGTCCTTTTAAAATGTGTTCATACCCATAACGTATGTGTTGGATAAGTTTTATTCTCTTGCAGAAGAGAAAACTCATTTTTACTCTCTTGAAATAGCATTTACCCTCTAATTTGAAAAATCATGCGTAAAATACTCCCACCTCAAAATCTTATCTGGAGCACTGGTCGCACCTATCAATGAACTATTCCGCAATGACATGTGATGTGACTAAGGGCATTAAAATTACCTGCTCTGCCAGACTGGAAGACAGTTCTAGCAGGAAGGACAAAGAAAGCCAGTGTGGGCATAGCTTGACCAAGATGTGTGAGTTCCTTCTGCACCCACTACCAAGGACAAACTGACAAACCTCAAAGGGTGTAATAAAAGTCTTTCGTTGCAAGCTGAGACAGGGGAGACAGTTGGCTGTGGAGAATGAAGCACCGCTCTCCCATATGTGACAGATACTCCAAATTGACTTTAAAGGATTGATTCATTTTAGACATTTTTCGCAGCACTCAAAGTAAGAAATAAATTTGTTTTATGCTATTTTTCCATGCAATTTCCAGGAGGTTGTTAAGAGACTAAGTGCATGTTTCTAGGACTTTGTGGACTGAAATGGCCAGTAAAGACTCCTTTCTGGCTGACTTAAAAATGGGACAAACATGAAAATTGCTAGGAAGATGGAAAATGAGATTGTGAACATGCTTAATCATTTGCCAAGTTATAACTGTTATGCATTTCATGAAAAGGACAAAAAAGTGCCAAAGGGCCATCCTACCTCGCACAGATTTGGATGATCGGCTTGCCTAATTCTATATGACCCACTGAAACCGTGCATCTATTTCTTATGGCGATGGCTAGTTATGTTTGAAGTTATTATACATAACTCAGTTTTGCCAAAAAGTGGACCTGAGAACAAAGAACTATGATAAATGCCAAACAGAGTGGTGATGCTTTCTCCCCTTGAACCTATAAGGCCAGGGGGCAGAGAGAAGAATGGTTAACTGTCCTATCCGGTGATAGGGGTGATTATGGGGTACTCCCCCTAGATTGTAAAGTGAGTGATGTCATTTGGGCCAGGGAGACAGGAGAAGGAGGATGGAGGGGGAAAGCTGAACCATACCATCTTGAAGAGTGCAGAGACCAGACCCTTGCCTAGCTGTCCAGATTGTTCTGAGATCCAGTTGCCTGTCCAGAATCCCATCCAGGAGAACGCAGAGTCCAGATCCCTTGCCTAGCTGTCCAGAGTGTCCTGAGGTCCAGCTAACTTCCCAGAATCCCAAACCAAGGCTTACTTTGTAAGTAGCCAATTACTCCAGTCTTAAATTGCATAAACCTTTCCTTTTTGTAGAAATCCCATTGACACCCCATTGAAAATCCCATTGAAATTTCAATATTGTTGCCTTTATAATTCATTCACCTTTCCATAGAGGAATCTGTATTAGTCTTTGTATGTTAGTGTATTCCTTTGATAAATCTCTCAGTTGTCTGTATAAATCCTTAGCATTATTTTGAAGTAAATCAATTAATTCCCCATTGAGATTCAGGGTACAAGTTGGTTAAAATTCGAAATTAACCCCTTGTCTCTAGTGTCTTTCTTTAATAATTATAGTCATAAAAGCATTGCCTCAAAAGTATTTGTATCCTTGTTACTGAAAACCGAATTTGCCTGTGTATTGAGTGCATTCCCCACAAACTCCTTACTTGCATCTGCCCTATAACAAACTCAAACCGTAGTTCCATTGAGAGCAACCCCTGTTGCCTAGAATCTTATCTGCTATGTGCCTCTGTCCTTGTCCTTGAAAACCGATTTCCGATTTTGAAAGCTAAACCCCTTCCTTAGCTGCCTGTCATTGTCAATCCTGTGTAAAATTAATTTCCATTTACCGTTTATATTTTTCTTTTGCATTTGCTTGCATCCCAAAATCGATGTTCCTACCTTATTTCCACGTTGCCCTGGTGTGCTAATTAGTAGTCCCTAAGCTTCCCTATCTCCTCAAGTGTAGCAACACAAATTTCCTTTCATTCTGTCCGATAGCCGTGTGAGTAGCAAATCCAGATCCGATTCTGCCGTTTTGCTGCAAAAACAGGTTTTCACTTTATTTTCTGGCTTCTCATCTTGGGGTGGTGGGCTTTATCCCAAATCCGATTTTTCTCTCTCTATCCTTACTCCTTGCCACTCCCTTCGGTGAGTGTTGCAGGGGGGAGTGCTACACCTTGGTGTTATCACTTGATTGAAAACTGTCATTATTCCTGTTTTGCCTTTAAAGATCTGTGTAGAATGTGATAGGATTTCTGAAACAATTGTTCTGTAGGAATCATCGCATTTGTGTTGCCAAAATATTGGTGGCTGTTGTAAAATTGTTTGATTTTCCTTTTCTTCATTAAACCATACTTTAATAAATATCTTATTGAAATACACCGGCCTAGTCCATTGTGACACAGGGTATTTGTGAAGGTTGGGTGCAAGACGGGTTGGAGGCCTACTCAAAACGAATCTGTGGTTTATTAAAAATGAAAAAGCGCTTTATTGTTCGCCGCATTCATTGCCGGGGAAGGAGTCACTGACTGGAGTGTGCCGTATTATAAACCGTGACACAGACGCCTAAAAAAGTAAGAATTGCTACTCTTCCCCATTCAAATACTAGAGCATCGTCACCAGTTTATGAAGTTTTCGAAATTTGTATGGTGATATCCAAATCAAAGTGTACAAGAATAGTCACTGCACACTGCCAATAGTTTATTTGAATGAATATTGTTATATGAATGGCAATGTGTTTTCCACCCACAGCGATTCTTGCGGTCTACATAATGTTTAATCAACAGTTGTTCTGAAGTGATAACATTGTTATTGCCACCGGTAGCCTTAAGAATCTCAAGTGTCTGCTAGATAGTTAAAAGGTTATTTTTTCACCAGTACTTTGAAATGGGTTTTTCAAGACTGCAGGTTGACTTGGCCAATGGGTGTTTATGGCTGGTTCCTCAACTTTCCTTCACCCTAAACCAGACTTCCCTAGCACCCACGGTTAGCAGGAATTCTATATCCTGTAACCCCTACTCTCTAAGCTAGCCTCTCTGCATTGGGAGGGCATAACGGCCATGGCCTTCTCTAATTTACTCCTGCGGGGTTCCCAATGGTCACTATTCTAGTAGTTACACAATAATATACTCAGTGGTGTTCTGAATGCTGCTATATTCTCAAACACCTTCTTTTGCTCCCCTTTTCTCCTTTCCCTAAACATATACTTTCTTTCTCACTACTCTCCTTTCTCCTCCTACTTCCTCTCTCATATCCTAATCCTTCTCTCAAACGTCTCCTTACTCTACCTACTCATTCCTTTCTCTCCCTCTCTGTCTCTTGGCCCCCCTCTCCTCTCTTCTCCCACTTTTCATACTCCTCTTTCTATCTCTACCACTTCCCCTACAACTCCTTTGTGTCTCTCCTTTCACTCTCTACTACTCACACCATCTCTTCCATCTCATTTACCGTCTATACTGTCACACTACATTATCTCCTTCCACCATCTATACTCTCACACTACACCTTTCACTCTGTCACATTTCTCTCTACCTTTTATACCCATGATTCACTTCTTCTGATCTCACCCTCTCCACTGCCCCTCCCCATATGTTGGTTCTCTGTATCAGCTGTAGAGGATTATACACATAATGTGGTATTAGATTGAACATAATGAAATATGTGCTGGTTGAATTATAAAAAGACAACATTCTTGAACTCAAAGTGAAGGCAAACCGCAGAGCGAATAATGCATCACTGTGTCACATCAAAAGAGAGAGTGAAAGCAAGCATAAAAGAGAACCCAGATCTTGAAAGAAATATTCTTGCTGACTTTGGCGCATTCACAAATACCCCTTCCATACCCTGGTTTCCCTCTCTTCTTTATTGGTTATAAGTAGTCAATGTAACTTAGGTGTAATCAGTAGTTTTGCTTAGCTCTCGGCTATATTTTATAGCACAGATGTTAATTACTAGTGGGATAGATTTAAGTTTTTGAATATCACATCTATGTATTTCGTTTATATACACTTTTGTCACTGAAAATCATACAAAAATATTTTTTTTTTAAAAGAGCACAAGTGAAAGGGAGAAAAACATGCACTGTAATTTTGATGTTGAATGTATTATTAAGCCGTGCTACGTTTTCTACCCAGATGTTCTCATTGCCACCCCAGATGATGAGAAAATCATCTGTGTGTCATCTGTGTGTCTTGTCCATGGTGATACGTTTCAGCTGTGTACTTAGTCTGACCTTGACAACATACTTTCTTGGGGACTAAGTCATGTGCTGGAGGCCACGGTATGGGATTGAGGTGACCGCGGGGCCTGGGAACCACAATCTTCTCCAGGATGCTTCAATGGAGGGGTTATACATCCCTATCCTATCCTTGGCCTTTTATATATGCCAATTCATGTTTCCTCTGACTCTTGATACTTAAAGAAAAGTCATTTTTTTTAAAAATGTATTTTTTATTATTTTATAAACAACACTCCAACATTACAAACAATAAGGACTTTCGTGATTAAGATTCAAACATTACATTGCAGAATACACTCTTCGGTCCTCCCCCCTCCCACCCCTCTAACTCAAGCCTCTGCATCCCTGTCATCCACCTGTTCATCTTCAGGCGTGTCTACTGCCATCATCTCTTCCGTGTCATCATCACTGTGGTCGGCCTGGGAGGGACCCACCATTGAGGCCACCAATTGCCTCCATGCTATTAGGGGTCCCGCCTCTTCCTCCCCCCCACTGGTGACGGTTTCATACCAAGCAGCCATTTCTGCCTCTGCCCACTTCATGAGGTCTGCCCACCACAACTCAATTCTAGGCCCATGGGCTGCTTTCCAGCACATTGTGATTCTCTGTTTGGCCAGGATGTAGGCCAGGTCCTTCATCTTACTAATGTGCCTCAGGTTGCGTGGTCTGGTGAAACCCCCAAGCATGCATGCACAAGCTGACTCCACATCCAGCGTAACCCCTTTTCCTGCTAAGCGTAGCTTCAGCTCTGTGCAGAACCTTCCCACCTCCAAGCCCAAAACATGTGCAGCATCCCAGCTTCCTCCTCCCCGAACCTAGGGCATTTCTGTATCGCCGGGCCACCAAACCTGTCAATTTTGCCGGGGGTCAAATATGCTCTATGGATGACATATAATTGAATCTGCTGAAGTCTCGCATTTCGAGACAACTTCTTATGATACCTTTGGACTCTATCCCATTGCCCATCCGACATGGGTTCACCCACCTCCTCTTCCCAGTCTCGCCTCAGTTGGAGAAGCTCCTTCCCCACCCTAGTCCCCAGTAGCTCATATATGCGAGATATTTCATGCCCACCCTCCGAGATATCATACATTGTCTCCATGGTAGCATCAGGTTGTTCCGCAAGTACTGCCTCAGGCCACATTTCTCTCACCCGTTTAATGATTCTAGAATAAGCAATGTGTTGGCCTTTATGCACCCCGGTGTCCTCCATTAGTCTCTGAAAGTCCAATGCCTCCCCCTCCTGCCATATATCTCCAAGGGTAGCCAGGCCCATCGGTTCCCAGTATCTACAGACCCCTTTTATCAGTTGGGAGTCTTCCCCGCATAAGGCCACTAACGGCACCTGCAGGGAGAACAGGGCTGGGTCTCCCACAGTTTGCCATGCTCTACGCCGCATTTCCCAGCCAAGCACCAACAGTCTCGCCATTCCTAGTACCTTTGGTTTAGGCAACCACACTGTCTCTCTGTGAAAGTAGGGAGCAGGATCCCTACACAACAGCCTGGCTTCAGCCGTTTCTTCTTCAGACAGCCACCTGGCCACATATTGCATCTGTCCTGCCAAGTATTATAACTCAAAATTCGGCAGGTTTATACGCCCCCTATCACACGAGTTTTGTAGTTTCCAGAGGGCCACCCTGTTCCTGGAATTGTGCCATATGAAACCCCTGAACAGACTATGGAGTTTGGCAAAAAAGCGTTTAGGGATCACATACGGAATGTTTACAAAAAAGTGTAACAGTATGGGCTGGACTACCATCTTAATCAGAGCCGCTCTCCCTATCAAGGCCAGGGGTAATCTGGACCAAATTCCCATGCTATTTTTAATACCTTCAACTGCCTTTTCTGTATTGTGTTTGTGTTCTGCCCCTGTCGTGTGGTATATATCAATACCAAGGTATCGAAAAGTCTCGGTTCGCCAAGGTATTGGCAAAACCGGTAGGCTTCTCGGTGGGGCGCTTCTATACCTCCCCAGGGGGAACACACTGGACTTCCTGGGGTTCACTGCTATGCCCGAGAGGGTAGTGTAACGTTCCATCACCTCCAGGACATATTGTAGGTTCTCCTCGGGGAAGTGCAGATATAAAAGCATGTCATCGGCATACAATGATATAAGATGCGTACCTCCTGCAGTGCGGATCCCTATCTCCCCGTATTGTTGTCTGAGGCAGACTGCCAGTGGCTCTAACGCTAGGATATATAGCATGGGCGACCAGGGGCAGCCCTGTCTAGTGCCCCTGCCAAGTTGCCATTTATCTGAGATTGTAGCGCCCGTTTTAACCCTTGCAATTGGGGAGCTGTATAACATCTTGACCCATCTCGGCCCCATTCCGTATTCTTTCAGGGTCGCCAGCAACCAGGGCCACCTCACTGAATCGAAGGCCTTGACCGCATCCAGCGAGACAATTGCCAACTCGCCGGGGTCCTTCTCGGGTCAATAATGTGGTGAAGTCTCCTATGATTGTCAGTTATGTTCCTGCCAGGGACGTAACCCGTTTGGACAGGGTGTATCAGTCTGCCGATGACTTGCTTAAGCCTATTAGCCAGCACAGCTGTGAGGATTTTGCTATCCTGATTGAGCATCGATAGGGGCCTATATGACCCACAGTCTGTGCTTGGCTTACCTAGTTTCAAGAGCGGATGATCACCGCCTCCCGTAGGGACTCCGGCAGCCTATCACGCTCATACGCCTCATTGAGCATGGCCAGCAGCGGCGGGAGCAACTCTTGTTTATATTTTTTATAGAATTCACTGGGGAGCCCGTCCGACCCCGGAGCTTTGCATGTGGGCAGGTGCTGAATCACTGTCTCTAGTTCATCTGAGGTGATTGGGGCATCCAGGTCTGCCCGTTCCAGGTCGTCTAAAGAGGGCAAACCTATGTCTTCTAGTGTTTCCTGGATCTCTTGATCCATATTTTCCCCTACGTCCTCATACAGATGTTGATAGTATCTGAGGAACTCTTCGTTTACTCCCTCTTGGGTATCCCAGATCTGGCCCTCGTCACCCCTGACTTCTCTGATCTCAGGTTGTGATGTCTCTTTTTTAAATAACCAGGCCAGCAATCTGCCCGGCTTGTCTCCTCCTGCATGCTTCCTTTCCACATATTTCTTATAGCTCAACTTACATAATCTGTCCCAGAGCTCACTGCTGGCTTTTTGCAGCAACCTCATCCTTACCCCATCCTCCCGAGAGGCACTTCCCTTACGCATTATGTCTTCCAATTCCCTTTCCGTTTCTTGCAATTCCCGTGCTATACCCCCTTGGAGCCCTCTGGATTTTGATATGGCTACACCCCGCACTACTACCTTTAATGCCTCCCATACTGTTCCCACAGATTGAACTCTGCCGGTGTTAATGTCGAAGTACTCAGTGATCGCCTCCCTCAGGTCCTCCCGGAATTCCGAATCCTGCAGGGCCTCAGCTCTGAGCTTCCACATCGGGATTCGCGCTCTAGGGGGTTGGTGACACCACTCCAGGACCAAGGGGGAGTGGTCCGAAAGCACCCTGGCTTTACATTCCGGGCCTACCATTTCTCCTATTAACTCAGCAGTGGCAAACACATGATCCAGCCTCGTGTGCAAGTCCTGTGGCGCCGCTTAGTGTGAGTACTGCCTGTCCGCTGGGTGCAGCCGCCTCCAGACACCTTCAAGTTCAAAATCTGTCAGCAGGGCCTGTAACGCCTTAGCGGCCGGGGTGGGTTTGTCTAGTTTACTGTCTGATCTGTCCATTTTGGGATTCAATGTGCAGTTGAAGTCCCCTACCCATAGGATCGCGCCACCCAACAGGGGGCTAATTTTGCCATATAGAGTCCTAAAGTAAGCCGCTGTATCTTGGTTAGGGGCATATAAGTTTATAATGCTTATACGCCCCTAGTCCCGGTTTTCCAGCATCCCCTGCACTACAACCATTCTGTCTTCCGGGTCTACCGTCGACCGAATCAGCTGAAAAGGTACGTGCGGTGCCACCTATATGATGACTCCCCTCGCGTAAGCTGTAGCTCCCGTAATGCTCTCCCTCCATTTCCTCTTCACCACCTCCCGTTTCTCCCTAGTGAGGTGGGTTTCCTGTAATAATGCTATATCAATCCTCATCCTTCTTAGGTACATCATTACTTTATTAGGCTTTAGATAACTATTGAGGCCCCTCAAGTTCCAGGTCACCACTCTGAGGCTACCCAACGCCATTTATTTGGTATCCCGCCTCCCCTCCCGGATTCCCCTTCCACCGTGATGACACAAAGTTTGACTCGCTCCCCTCCCGCTCCCAACAAACTCCCCCTCCCCCTTTTCCCCAACTTCAAACCACTGCACACAACCCCTTCCCTCCCCCCTTCCCGCCCAACCCCAACAAGTGCCCAGCTCCATCCCTGGATCTGAGGCCCCCCCGCGTTTGGTCCTGCCTCGGATCTATTACTAATATATTGTTTAACTTACAAACAGGATTTTCTTTTTAAATTCATTTTGCATTACAGATAATAAAATGTATTCACAACATCACATTTTTACTTTAGAACTACTTTTGATAAATTACACAATTGCTCTAATGTGAAATATGATGGCCTTATGGTAAAATTGTTTTTCAGTAAAACAGCATTTTACTTATGGTTGCAGTGTGCAGTATGTATATTTTCATGTATTGTTTCCTGACACAACAATTTTGTGGGAAGTTTATATGAACCAGTATACCTCTACTCCCAAAAACCCTTTTGTGTATGTCTTCAGTCTTGACCATGGTTGGATTTGATCAATCGGCTCCCAGGCCAATCACATCCGTAATCCTAAACAGAAATAACAGGCTATTGCATCTCTGTTTTCCTGAATTGGAAATCCCAGCACCTTGTTATTTAGGGAGGTTCATTGAGCTTAATCAAAGTAGGTGTAGAACTTGCACTTTCATGAAGCAAACGTGAGTATGGGAAGTTTGATGTCATCACTCAACACTGCATTTAGTCTGTTTTGTGACTGGTGCGTATCCTAATGTCACAATAGGTTAGACTACATCTAGTAAATATTTAGAGAGTGGCATTATTATTATAGGTTGTATTCACCCTGTTTAAAGGAACTAAAGACAACTCATTTGACTACTCTTTTTAATATGCACTGCTGTAATATAATTTCAAGTGTGATCGCTGTTTAACACATTTATATTTTACATTTTATCAGGAACCGGACTACCAGTGACCTAACATGCATGCATGTATAGCCCTAGCAGCACCTTCCCATAAGCCATGTCTTATGCTATATTCAAGTCCCATTGTCTTAGGCTGTGACACCATAGGTGCCGCAGCCACATGTTACTTATCTTCTCCTTCTCCTGTCTAGATTCCCGATTCTTGGGGGCAGCTCTGCATGTCCAGCCACCCCATAGCGTCCTCCGGGGTTTCAAAAAACAGGGTTCTGTTCTTGTGGAACCCCTTCAGCTTGGCCGGGTAGATCAACATATACTTGTGGCCTCCTTCCCGCAATCTTCTTTTCACAGTCCCAAAGTGCATACGTTTGCGCTGCACCTGCAAGGTGTAATCCGGGTATGTGGTTGTTTTTGCTGGCCCCCTTTCTATTGTTCCGCCCTTCCGAAAGTATTAAAGAATGTTTTCCCGATCTCGGTAATTCAGGATCTTGGCTATCACCGGCCTAGGGGGGGTTCCAGTTGGTGGCCTCCTCATCAGGGCCCTGTGCGCTCTTTCCACAGCAAACCCCTGGGTCAACACTCCTCCGGTTATCTCCTGCAGCAGCATAGATTCAAAATACTCCATGGGGTTGGATCCCTCAGCTCCTTCCGGCAATCCCACGATACGGCTATTATTTCTTCAGGCGCATCCCTCCGCCTCCTCCGCCCTATTTTCTAGGTTGCCCACACGGTGCACTAGTGCGTGAAGTTCCGATTTATGGGCGGTGCAGTCTGCTGTATTCGGGGCCATCTCTTTTTCTAGGTTCCCCATGCGTTCCGCCAGTGTCCTGACATCTTGCCGAAGAAGGTTCACCTCTTCCTGCACCGCCCTGACTTTGAGCTCTAGTGCCGCCTTTAATTTGTTCATGGCCAGTCCCAGTTTGGTCTCCCAGGCCACTTTCAGATCTGCAATTGCAGCAAGGATCTCCTGGTTCGTGCCGATGGTGTCTGTGCCCCCAAAGGGGGTTTTGTCTTTGCTCCTGGCCCCTTCTGCACCCGGCAATGTTCTGGCGTAGTCATCGAGCGTGGGCTGCTTGCCCTTTGTTCTTAAGGGTTTGGGGGTCATCGTGCTGTATCAGAGAAGTGTGGGCAAGCCCGACCACTTATAGCCCCCGGCCTAAATAAAGTTAGACTGCTCTTAGTGTCTGGGCCCAGCCAGGCCGTGTCAGGGGTATCTGCAGGCTGCCTATTTTGCTCCTGGAATGGGCTGTGTCCTCCCACGTAATGAAGTAGGCTTATTCAACCCACTCAAGCCCCGAGCCCCGCCCCAATTGGTCCGGGCCATCAGGCGTATTTGCTGGCCTACGCGCGTCAGCCCTGAGCGCCAACAAGGTTCTGTCGCTTCCCACCTGGGGGTGGTATCTGTAGCGCTATCCACCGGGCACAGTTCACGAGCAGGCTGTGTTGAGCGTGCCCTCGCGTTTCCGGTACAGGCCCTGGAATGGGCTGTGTCGTTCCACACTGTTATTTGGGCTGTTTAGTCCACTCAAAACTGGAGCCCCATCTCAGCGCTTACTGTCATGTCAGCCTTTTATGGCTTAATGTGTAGGGGCCCCGGCACTGTGTGATGAACATCCACGTCACCTCCCGTGGCTCTGTCCGGGTGTCTGGTGCGCAGTGTCACTGGCCCCAGTGCAGCCAATTCATGTAGGTGGGATATGGCTCCTCAGCCTCCTCACCTCAGTCAGTGCATTCTACTGGATGCCGCTCTGTTGCCGTGGGTGCAGCAGTATTTGGGGCCTGTTTCCTCAGGTTGAGCCCACAGCTGCTGGTGCGCGTACATCCGCGCTCACTGGGCGCCTGTCGGGAGACCAGCTGCATACTGATCTCTAGGCACGGCCACTATCTGTTCGGGCCCCCCCCCCATGCTGGATGAGATCCCCCACGCCGGGCATCTATGTGCTCCTCCAGTGTTGGTCCCAAACGCCACGGACGCCCACCGCAGCTGGCTGTGGCACTTACTGGACACTGATACATCCATTGCAGTTGTGGCTGTGCAGGGCAGATGCCGCCGCCCCTCATGAGCCAGTCAGGGTCTCTCCAGAGGCTGGTGCCTCCTGCGACGTCCGCTCCCCTCCAGGTCCAGGCGTCACGGGGGCCCCCTGTTCAACTGGCAACATTGGAGCCCGACAGCAGGGCGCCGAACACGGAGCGGCAGCTTCCCCATTGTCCAATGCTGCGCCGCCGCAGCGGGTCGGAGGCAATCCTCTCTAACCTCGCGCAGCGTCCCGCTGCTAGTGCCATCTGCGATCCCACGCTGCACTTTCACATTTCATGGACCTCAGTCCCAGGTTCCCCTCCGCAAGGGTCCTCTTTTGGTGGCACATACGCTGGACTCTTCCTGTCCCACCCGGACACAACGGGCTCGATCTCCGCTGCGCCGCGCCTACCACCTCTACCGTGATGCAGCGGTCAGTTTATGGCCCTTTGTTCGCCGTCTGCCATCTTGTGCCGCTCCGAGACTCAGGCTCCCCAAATCTTCCGGCAGCCGTACCACGCCTGTCCCTCTGCGGATCGAGCTGTCACGACGCTCTGTTTGTGCCCCTGATATTCATGCTTCTATAGGTGTGCTGCAGGCATACATGACCAGGGTAAAGCACTTCCATTTCAAAGGATCAATATCGGGAGCCATCCGAGAACACGTCCACTCACGCGACCATGTAGCCACGCGCCCCCCTCCCCTCCCGAAATGTCATTTTTAGGAAGGAAACAGAAGGAGATGGGACCTGAACACTGCCACTGTGGACTTGTGGTTTGATAAGATCCAGAGGTTTGTGAGTGATGCTTGGAGTATAACCCACAGGCTCTGACTCAGGTGTCTGCGCAGATCACAGAGCACAAAGGTCTTACAGGCATGTAAAGTAGCAGAGAAACCAACCCTCCTGAACAGCCATAGGAATAGCAGCTGCTCATAAGCCAGCTCCAATATGGAAGCTGCATAACTTTTAATCTATTACTAATATATTGTTTAACTTACAAACAGGATTTTCTTTTTAAATTCATTTTGCATTACAGATAATAAAATGTATTCACAACATCACATTTTTACTTTAGAACTACTTTTGATAAATTACACAATTGCTCTAATGTGAAATATGATGGCCTTATGGTAAAACTGTTTTTCAGTAAAACAGCATTTTACTTATGGTTGCAGTGTGCAGTATGTATATTTTCATGTAGTGTTTCTTGACACAACAATTTTGTGGGAAGTTTATATGAACCAGTATACCTCTACTCCCAAAAACCCTTTTGTGTATGTCTTCAGTCTTGACCATGGTTGGATCAACTATTACATCTCTGTTTTCCTGAATTGGAAATCCCAGCACCTTGTTATTTAGGGAGGTTCATTGAGCTTAATGAAAGTAGGTGTAGAACTTGCGCTTTCATGAAGCAAACGTGAGTATGGGAAGTTTGATGTCATCACCTCAACACTGCATTTAGTCTGTTTTGTGACTGGTGCGTATCCTAATGTCACAATAGGTTAGACTACATCTAGTAAATATTTAGAGAGTGGCATTATTATTATAGGTTGTATTCACCCTGTTTAAAGGAACTAAAGACAACTCATTTGACTACTCTTTTTAATATGCACTGCTGTAATATAATTTTGTGTGATCGCTGTTTAACACATTTATATTTTACATTTTATCTAGGTATGTGGAATTGAATTTACAAAGTTCTGAGCAGTATAGGAAGTACAGCGAAGATGTGCCTACATTTCTAAAAAATCGCCCAAAAGAATTTGTCACACACGCTATAAAGACACTAAGTAGCAACAATGACAAAGAAGATGAATGTCATGGATAATCAAAAAGGAACTTTATGTGTAAAAAAACGAATTTGAAAAAAAAGAAAACAGTTCCTTCTGAATTTTGGAATTGACAGTTCACCATCATGAACTTGTAATGATTGACAAAAGTGGCTTCTTCCTTGTAAGTATATGTGTTCAGTTTTAAGACATAAACCTGACTGGGGTTGGGAAAAGATTCCTTAACTTTTTCTCAGAATCCATTATGTGTTTTGGACAGTGAATGTTTCTCTGTAAGTGGAAATGATAAAAATTATGAAGTGGAGGATATGAATCTCAGACTTAAAATCTGTATTAACTGTGAAGCAGTCCATGAACCTTCCACCATGTAGAAGAACACAAAGAACTGTATTAATACACGTGCAAAAACAATAAAACATATTTTAGATAAGATTTATCTATGGAAATCCCAAAAATACCTATTAGAACTAAACGAGAAATTGGTTGTTCTTGAATGTAACATACATACAGATAAACATTACAGAAGAGAAAATCATTCCAATAATCGAAACACCAAAGATGCAGCAGGACAGGTTGCACCACTTCCTAAATTGATGGAAAACCTAAACAATTAGTTGCTCAAAGTTTTGAGTTAAAAGCCAGATAGCTTAGGGAAGATGTTTGGGCTTCAGTTGAAGTCATGCCAATACAAATTGTGGGTGGAAGATCAGAAGGCTGTGCACATACCATATTAATTGAATTAAATTGACCAAGACTGACAATGTAGTTGCAATTGAGGTGGATTTAATGAAGATTCATTTTAACCAAGAAGAAATGTGAAAACATCTAATTGACTACATTCAAACAGAGTCTATAACAATGTTCCCACATAAGGAACAAATACACCCACAAAAGGTCAAGAGCAAACCACTAAAATCACAGCATTCTGCCAATGCCATACTTCTACCCTGCTCTGCCTCCCCTCCTCCAGCCTACTTCTGCAGGAGTCTGTCCTGATACATTCTGGTTTCACCATCACCGTCTTGTGGCCAAAGCTGGATTTGACTTTTATGGAATTCATTGATTCATGGTGCGTCACCCTTTCTCAACTCTCATGCTGGACTTCCTTCACATCTTGTACTCATGGTGGCCCTGAATCATGCTGTTCCCATCAACATCTGGTATCCTGGCTTGCAACATTATTTTTATTTTTATTGAATGATTTAGTTTTTTACAAAACCTTTTCACTCATTTCAAATTAATTTCCATTAAAAAAGAAAAAGTATTACTAAAACAGTTTTATCATGCACATTATTTCCAACATGATCTAGTCCATGTTCATTTCCTTAAATTCGTTGCATACTACTTCGATTCTTCTCTATTATTATTATAACATATGCCCCGATCCCCTTGTATTCCAGCTACAGAGCTTTATCTGCTTTTTTTATGTTACTTATTGATTGTTATTCAGACTTTCCTTGGTTTCTTGCTCGAGTACTTTCAAAGTTGTTGTATTGCCGTCTGAGTGGGTGGTTTACATTACTTCTTTTCTCCTCATCTTTTTCTCGTTGTCTCTTTTCCTCATATTCATAATTTTCGCTCTCTGATAATATGGTTGTTGATGTTTTAGTATTTCTAGATATGGTGTTTGCCTTACAGCTAAAGCCTAGCATGGGTAGTGATTTGGCGTTCTTCATCACCCTCAGATGTGTGCTCGGAGCTGAGAAATGTACATATCTTTAATTGCCAGAGTTCAGAGGCGTTGGAGAAGTTGGTTTGACTGCTTTTTCGATTTCGTGGTGATGCTACTTTTCCTAATGTGTATTTTGAACTCCTGACAAAAGCTGAGTAATTCCGTCCTCAATTGGGCGATGCATATCTTGATTTAATAGCTTCTAGTTGGCAGTGTGCAGCAAAAGTGCACGTACAGGAGAATGCTCGTTTGCTGAAAATGGAATGGGCATCTATGCTGAGAGCGCAATATCGGATTGTCGTGGGCTGCTTGCACTGTTTTACATTTTCAGTAGGTGCATTCACTCGCAAGGACATTTCTAGGTTTCTTTCAGCTCCTTAGTACAGAGTCATTTCTGTTTGGTGGCAAGGCTATGCCATTGCACGGTACTCTGTAGAACAAATGTTCACCATCTGTCAACCGCAGGTCTTCAGCTAGGGTACAGAACCAAACCTTCAGAAAAGTATGGCGATTCCGGCATAAATAGCAAAGCACCATCATTTAACAGCCAAGCCTTCAATCCAGTAGACCGCGTCAATGAAGATGCAGCCTTCGCTGATCCTCATCCGCCACCCTACAATGAAGATGCAGCCTTCGCTGATCCTCATCCACCCCCAATTGACGCCAATAACAATGCACCGCAAACAACCACAAACCAAAACAAAGAACTAACAAGAAAAACCACACCAAAAAGATCCACTGCAACCTCATCAATGCAAGGTCAATGTCCAAACATGCCATTGAAATATATGATCTGCTCTGCGACGGAGGGATCGACATCCGGTTTGTAACAGAAACATGACTAGATGACAACTACAAGATCACCCTCAACAACTGCCTGCCGCAACACTTCAAATGCGTCCAAGCAAATAGAAAAGCCAAAAGAGGAGGGGGGCTGGCAATCACTCACAAGGAACACCTGGATATCAAATTGGAAGAACCACTAAACATCGATAAATGCGAATCCCTAATCATACGCCTAGCAGTAAGCCCCAAAACAAACCTGAAATTCATACTAATATATAGACCACCAGCCTACGATGCAACCTTTATAGACGCCTTCACAGAAGCAATCACCGTCCTGGCCATCAAACACAATCACCTGATAGTCCTCGGAGATTTCAACATCTGGTTTGAAGAAGAAACCACGACCGTACAAAAATCGCTAACCAGCCAACTTGAAGCAATGAATCTGCAACAACTCTGATCAATCTGATCAAGGCTTCCCGCTCCCTTGGGGGTATCGCTATCCCCAATGCCGCTGATTTGTTAAAGTTGATGGGGAATCCAGTGACTCTTCCATAGCTGTTTATTTCAGCTAAATCGTGTGTCAATGAGGAGCAGGGCTCTGTGATGGTCAGCAGGACGTTGTCTGCGTAGAGAACCAGTTTGTGGTATGAGGTGCCTACACGGGGGCCATTGATTAAAGTATTCAGTCTAATCTGTTGGGGAAACGGTTCAATAATCAATGCAAATAGGAGTGGGGATAATGGACATCCCTGTCTGGTTCCACAGGACAAGGAGATAGGAGCGTAGAGGGTGCCATTGATCCTAAGAAGGGTTTTGGGTGATTTATAATTAGCCAGGACCATGGTGCAAAATTCCGGCCCAAACCCAAATGCCTCCAGGGTGAGCCTCATGAAGGTCCAGTCCACCTTATCAAATGCTTTGGTTGCGTCAAGAGCCATGAGTACTAGTCGCTGGGAGTACCGAGAGGCCAGATCCACCAGGTTCAAGGCTCTACGGATGTTGTCGGCCGTGGATCGATTCTTGAGAAACCTGCTCTGATCGGGATGAATTATGTCCAGCAGGATATGGGACAGGCGTGTTGCTAGGATCTTAGAATAGACATTGGCGTCAATTTTCAGCAAGGCGATCGGTCTGTAGGAGGCAGGATTTCTTGGATCCCCTCCAGGCTTAGGTAGAAGGACTGTAATTGATTTTTGCATGGGGGGGGTTATGACTCCCGTGTCTCTGAAAGAATTGAATAGTTGTACTAATGGCGCGAATAGCTGGGGCTTTAAAATCATATAGAATCTGGTAGAGTAGCCATCAGGACCAGGGGCTCGGGATTTGATGGGCATATTGTATTCTGCCTTGCGAGTCCCGCAGTCCAATGATTGTATTGTTTCTTTTCGCTTTAGCAAGTTTGGCCACCAATAGTCTATTCGCTTTATTATTCTTTGCATTGTAAAATTGCTTGGCTTTCGACAGTTGGTGTGCTGCGTGTTCAGCGTAGTGGGCTTCAATCTTTTTCTGTGCCATTCGAATAGCTTGTTGTGTTTTTTGGGACCAACCTTTTTCTTTGTGGGTCTTCTCTGCTTTCCGGAGATCATCCTCGAGGATCAGGCGGGTCTGTTGCCTTTTCTTGTGGAAGGCTACTCCGTGGGCTATCAACTCCCCAGGTATTACCGCTTTCATAGTGTCCCAGGTGTTAGCGGGGGAAGTATCTTTGTTGGGGTTTTCCTTAAAGTTCTTAATTGAAGTCGCTATTGAGTCTCTGAGCGGCAACTCCTTAAGTATTGGATCGTACAGCATCCACCTGCGTTGTGCGGTGGGAGATGGCTCGTGTACTCGAATTTTCAGGGTCACCGGGGCATGGTCGGACAGGATCCTTGAGCCTATGGTTACATCGTTCGCGAATGCAAGTATTTGCAGGGATACCAGGAGACAGTCTATTCTGGAAAATGTCCTAACGACATAGGAATAGAAAGAGAAATCTCTTTCTGAGGGATGAAGTATTCACCATGAGTCCATCACAAGAAGATTTTTATCCAACACTTCACACGCCTGCAGATCGAGACACTGGGAGACATGGCTCCACAGGGGGAGTTTATTCCCAGGGAAGCCAGGGGCTAATGGACCCTGATATCCCTGCTCCTGTATTACCGTCTGCGGGAGGCACTACACGCTAGATGGCCGGATTTCCCCAGGGCTCCCCCCACTCCCTGATCATGACATATACTAGCACATCAGTACCCAAGGGGAAATTGTTATCAACCTTGTACCGCCTTGCCTGGCTCCTTAGGCCCAACCGCGTAGCACCCTATAAAGATAAATGGGAGACCAGCCTGGGAAACTCGCTGACTGACAAGCAATGGAACATTATACATGCCCAGTACAAATCTATCTCCATTAACAGATTCCGCCTGATACATTTAAAAAATATTCATCAAACATTCTACTCCCCCCTCCGGCTACATAGGATCTACCCTCTCAGACCATCAAACTGTAAGAGATGTAACCAGATACAAGCAGATTTCTACCATGTAACCTGGCTGTGCCCCCAGATCAGCCCTTGTGGTCCATGATAGCCGATGTTCTGTCCAAGATGGTCGATATGCAAATGCCAATATCCTCCTGAGATTTGGCTGCCCGCCCTCGTTGAGGAGGGTACTGGTAGCGGGAAACGCCTTGTGGGTTTGGCCTCCGTAGTGGCTAGATCGCTGATTGCTCAAATCATGGGGGGCTGCTAAACCCCCCTACATTTCAATACTGGCTAAAAGTTATGTCAAACTGTGAACAAAGAGAGACGCTATTCAATCTAACAATCCAATCACACAGTAAGCCCAGGGATTACTGGGCAGCCTTTAGGGAGCACATGTCCAAAAAGCGAAACCTGTGATCTGCTCCACAAGATTTGGCTACACACGTCAACACCATACCCCACCCCACCCCCCGCCCTGATCCGTGAGCATTGATGAGGGGGGATTAACTGTCAACCCACATTGTACCGAGAGACTGGAACATTGTTTTTTTTGGTTAGGTGGCTCCAGGACACTATGGAAGAGCGCCACCACTGTAGACTAGACATATGTATAGAGCGGTGAGTGTATAGAGCGGATGAGTATATAGAGCGGATAAGGGTATAGAGCGGATGGGGGTATAGAGCGGATGAGGGTAGAGAGCGTGATGAGTATATAGAACGTATAACTGCGTATGATCGAACGACTTTATAGGGCCGATGAGTGCAAATAGCAGTTGAATGCATGGAAAGAACGAGTGCATAGAGCGGATGAGTGCATAGAGCGGATGAGTGCATAGAGCGGATGAGTGCATGGAGCGGGTGAGTGCGGGGAGCGGGTGAGTGAACGGGTGTCATATATGGATAGAACAAGTGATATATGTGAATAGAATTGATCACATATATGGATGGAACGAGTGCCGTATGTGGATGGAACGGATGACGTATGTGGATGGATCGGGTGCCGTATGTGGATGAAATGTGTGAAATTGGTGGACGGAAAGGATGAAGTATGAAGATGGTATGGGTGAAATATGTAGATGAAGTGCATAAAACAACTTAGAATACACAGAATGGTACGGGTGAAATATGTGGACGGAGTGCATAAAACAACTTAGAATACACGGAACGGATCAGAGTAAATAGAGCAGATTTGAGTGCGTGGGGCGGACAGGAGTGTGTCAGGCGGACAGGGCTGCGTGGGGCAGACAGGGCTGCGTGGGGCGGACAGGGGTGCGTGGGGGCATCGAGCGGACAGGAGGGTGTGGAGCAGACTGGGGTGCATGGAGTTGACTGGCGGGCATAGAATTGCGTGATGTGTATAGTATGGTTTGGAGTGCAGGGAACGTTTGAAAGTGCATATAACCCATCACATCACCACGCTTACTCTCCTCTTTACACCACCACTCAACTAGAACACAGAGATACTATGACACCATTCGGTATTTCTGTTCTCATAGCAACATCTGCCGCACACTCCCCATCATTCTAAGTAAACACTGCTGGTTACACACCCCCCAGCCAGACGTTCTCCTCAGGCCTAACGCAGCCACATTCGGTCTGGATAAATCCTGCCAGAACGAACACATACTCCTGATCTCTCAACCGCCACACCTACCGCTAAGAAGCAGCTATCACACGAATACCGCACCAGCTGCACACATACCCGGTGCTCACACGCAGCTTTGACTCTCTCTACTGATCTGAACTTCGGTTCCCAAGGGAGTTCAACGTACCAGCGCCTTCAGACCATACCAATGGTATATAAGGCGCTATATAAATGCAAAATAACATAACATAACATACACTTGATCAGTTTTCTCATGATCGCCAAATTCTACCAATTTAATATCCATCGAAGTTATTGTTTTAAGTTCTGGGATGGCCTGCAAATGGCCTGAATATGCTCGTTCTATTTAATATCATATATATTGCGAATATAAGCGAATCCATGAGCATGTGGAATTATCTGATATACTTATTGGAACGCCATGTGTCCCATTATCATCTTGCTCCATTGATTCATCTGATAGCAAATCATCTGTGGTGCTGCTGTATTCATAAGCAGTGGAGCTCAGATCTTTATCTGACACTGTTTCACCTAAAAGGCAAATCTCCTGCGTACGTTCACAGCTGGTTTCTTCATATTCACCAAGTGTGATGATTGAAGTGAGCTCTTTCGGAGCCGTTTCTTCCTTTTTCCTCCTGAATTGAGTCATTATGGTGAATGGTCATCTCTGGTACTTGATTAGGTGCACCTCTGTGGTCAGAATGCACTTCGGTCTCCTATGATTCATCAAGATATACGGACATGTCCATCATTTGTTTATGATCTGCAAGTTCTTCAGGTGTATATTGTGTCGCCACAGGTTGAAATTTAATCTCAAGCTGTGTAGATTTCTCTCTTGTAGAGTGTAATGTGAGTCCACCATGTTTGATTGGTTGTGATTTGCCCGGCATCGTTAAGTTTCTCAAGAATGCCTGTGTGCTTCTATTAGCGTTCTTGTTCTTAAGTGTTTGATTTGCTGCACCTGACTCTGACTCTGAAACGCTGGTGAACTGTCTGCAGAGTCTGTTTGCCGTTTCTATTCTGTGGGAGGACCCACAGTACAAAAGCAGCCCCCAGCCGCGGACAACGAGTGGCAGTCCTGCAGTCATGGCTGTCAGGGCTGCTAGGACCGCCAGGTCTGTGGACCTCAATATTTCTGCAAAAGAAGATGATGAAGGGAGCTGCCTTAGAAGTTTTCAGCAGCGCCCAAACATACCCACCCCGTTATCCAAGGAACTCTCTAACACTACAATGGATGACCTTTCCCCCGGCAAATCTATTGAAGGTGGAGTGCCTCTGACATCCATATATGAAGATAAAGATAAACCAGCGAGCGGTGCGCAAAACATGACACCGCCAGTTGAAGTGGGGAACCGGGCAAAAAACCACTCTGAACAACAGACGATCCAGCCCCCTCTTACCTGCAGCCAGCCTGCGTTGATGCAGCAGCCTCCCGAGTCCAATACGGGCAACAAGTTATTGGCAACGAATATGGTCATGGGCGCTAAAGATGGAAAACACATAAACAACACTAAAAAGAACAAAGAGACAGCTCCACGAAACTTCATTACAGACTACTTCCACGCGCGATCTAATTCTAGATTCGAGAAAAAGCAATGTTCATTGGAACTCTCTGACGTTGAAATACTCAAAGCCATTAGGGAATGCCTACCTCTCTCTAAACAACGTAGGATAGAGACCAATTCAATACACGTCCAACAACAAACTGAGCCTCTTAGTCCCAAGCAAAGAGAGTGCAGGGACAAACAACAAGAGCCGCAAGGGAGGGAGGAGGCGAGGTGTAACCTCCCCCCATCCCTTGCAAAAGCAACATCACCAGTAACGCAAGGCGCTGAATACGAACCTTTGCCAAATAGGTACATAGATCCAAAGGGACAAAATGACCTGGCAAATCTAGAACCACCGCATAATACTTCAGAACAATAATTTCCTCGGCAGAGAGATCTGGACCTGTCAGCAGACCCTAACAAGGAGAGCCCTACAAAAGTCCAACCCACACCGAGGAAAGAAAACAAATCCCTACCATCACGTCAACATCGATTGTCTGACCGCGTCACAAACGAAGCAAACCCATCAACTGCAGCTAGTAGGGCAGCCCAACACCCCGATGGAAGAGGGGGGCTGGGTCAGCCCACACATCAAATAAACGTGGGAGAGGAACACCACCTTACCTATCCTGACCCAAACGCGAATAGAAGAAGTTCTTTGGATGCTCAACGGACCAGCAAATTTCAGCATTCGGGACTTATACCTTCACGCCCAGACTCCCCGACTAGAAGATCATGCACAAACCAATCGTCGCAGAGTCAGCCTGGGACACCCAATAAAAAAATAGACATTTTCTCTATAATGTCAGCTGTGACGATAGCATTAGCACCATTTACCAAGTTATATGAAGCAGTAGCAGACTCTCTAAAACATTACACAACATTGCAAGCAATGATCCACAGCAAGGTCATTTTCCTAGAAGCATATATTATGGCACTGGAATCAAGATCCAAGAATTTGGTGGGCTGTCAAGAACAGTTGACTAGAACTTTTCAAGATACCCAAAAGGAAGCAAAACAGATGGTGGCCAACACCATGATAGGAACACAAACAGAAAAATTGATTGACTTAACAACTAGCAATCAAGAGTCTCAGAGATCGACTGCACCCCCTGAGTTTCAGACATCCACAAGTTTGTCATTTAGAAATCTAGAGAAACAAACTAAAATTCAAAGAGGACTTATGGCAGATGGAAACGCAGACCTCCAAGCGGTATCTGACACCACTAGGAGTTTCCTACAAAAGGATACGGCTCCAGGAACTATTTCCCATAAGAAAACAGCAACGTTACCTTTAAAACCACCAGGAATTTAAACGTCAAACTCAATTTTTGACTCATCCACGAGCTATAAAGAGCAAAAAACAACACCATGAATTTTCCTAACCAAGAAGGTGGAAAAATCGGCACCAAAAAAAGCTCCAGATGTTGAGGACCCCATCTGCAAATCAAAAACGGTTGAGTCTTCATCACCAAAAACAATCAATGATTTTCTAGAGAACGACACATTGATGAATCTTAGCCAACACCTAACCACGAAACCAAGTGAGGAGAACAGCCTCACTTTACTGAATAAAACAATAACCAATATATCCAGCACCAACTTCATTGAAAAGGAAGAGAAATGGGAAAGTTTTCACTACACTTTGGAGGACAGATGCAAAAAATTAAATAAATAAGTAAATTGGAACCAGGAAAACTCCCCGATAGTTGGGGAAAAAGCATGTGATCTGAAACGAAACGAGCTCCCTGTGGCCCAAGATCGCCAAACAGGAGGAAGAACAAAACAACATAACCCATTACGGTCTCACGATCACAGCAAAGAAAGGAATAAGACACAGCTTGGCAGAAAAAGGAAGATACACGGAGAGAGACATCACCATTGTGAGATCCATTACACAAGAGGTGCCAACAAAAAAACCAGAGACGGTTCCATCTACGAAATGCCCTCCAACGGCAAGGCATGTGGTCTTGGCTGCCGAAAACCCTAACTATCCAGAAAAAAAGTATCAATCCTCTGCTCCAGAGCACACCCATCAGGAAAACTATCGCCCTAATCAACCTAGACAAGTTATAAGGCTGTGCTCATGGAACACGAGAGGGCATTCACATCTACAAGCAACAGGTGACATTGATATGTGGGCCTACGACATATTATACATGCAGGAGACTTGGCTGACACAGCAACCTTCAATGCAAGGATACAAACTAGTGTTTGCTCCAGCAAAAAAAGTCTGTTGGTACGGCCTTGGTCTGGCTTGTTGATCGCCTGTAAAAACGTGTGCGGGATCCTATTGGAGAAGACACTCACCAGTAACCAAGCAATCCTGAAGGTAAAAGCAGAATGGGCAAACCTAGACCACAAGAAAGATGTACCAAAAATCAAAATAATAATAGCAAATACATATTGGAATCCAGCCTCTATGGACTCAACAGCTTACCTAGAAATGGTAGAAGAGGCAATAGATGAGGCCTTAGCAGCCCACTCGCCACAACATTTCTTGATATGTGGTGACCTCAATGCAATTTGTCGATCGACAGAGAGAGCAGTTCTCTGTTCTGGAAAGCCATCAGCCGCAGAGCAGCGCGGAAAATCGTGGATGAGGCTGATGGACTCAAGAAACCTGCATAACTTGGATGAAGCCTTCCCAGATTCAAATCGCATTCCATCATGGGAGAGAGAAGATGCAAAGGCTACGATCGACTATATATTTGTCACAGAATCAATATTATCTGTGACGAAAGCTTTTGAAGTCACAAGAGCCAACGCCAGCGACCATAACCCATTATCAACAACATGGCTGGCGATAGTCCTGCCTATGGCCCATATGCATGCGAAGTTGGATACCAACGTGCAAGGGACTAGACTATAGTTGTCATCAAACTCAATCAAAGATCTGGAAAACAGATTTACTGCCTTGACTGATACAGATCGTCAAAAACAAATTGACTACTTACCTTTACTCACGACGTATAAGAAAGTATCCTCCGCTAAGCACAACTTGGGCGAGCAGCCAAGGAATGTGTTTGATAAAGTCCTAGGGGACAAACAATGAGAACTGAGGAAAATCCAACAGAAGGCAAAAACCACTGCAGCCTCGTTAGCACTTAAAGGGGCAGAAGAAGCCACAAAGCAATATAAAACGTGGGTTAAAAGTCATCATCTTAACATCTATCAACATGACTCAGAAAACATCTTAAAGGCCATAAGCGGCAATAAAGCGAGGGAATTCTGGACCTTGTTGAAAACAACTAACTTAGGCCCAGAAAACACTATGATAAATGACATCGGCGAGTGCTCCTGGACACTACAATTTAAGACCTTGTACTAAAGTCCAGCAACCGCTTCAACCCCTTCTGCCAAGGTGGATCAATCACCATGGGTAAGGGTGGACGATGAGGACGAGATAATAGAGCGGATTAATTCTCTAAAGAATTCCAGAGCTCCCAGACCAGACGGGGTCACCAATGTGGACTTAAAAGCATATCCACTTGAGTGGGCGAGACTCCTCAGTAAAATCTTTGGGAGATGTGCGGACCTAAAAACAATCCCACCCTCGTGGAGAACAGCAACAGTGGTCCCAATCTTCAAGAAAGGTAACAAAAAGGATCCGGCAAACTATCGCCGCATTGTATTAGACGTAACGGGGAAAGTATTTGGCTCTCTTCTCCTAGATAGATTTAAGATATGGGCCAAAAACGCACCTTTCGAAGATCCCTTTCAAACGGGCTTCTAGAAGAACGTGGAGACGGCAGCAAATATCCTACTTCTAAATGTCTTAAAGAACAAGGTACTGGAATGAGGGCCTCAAATCTTCATCTCCTTTATAGATCTTACCCAAGCCTTCGATAGAGTGGAGAGATCGAGACTATGGTCAAAGCTCGATGCCTGAGAGTGTCAAACAGCCTTGTTAGACCCCATCAAGACACTCTACACTAACACACTAACACCAGCATGAGAATCCGCCTAGACCAACAAGGATCACTGTCAGCTCAGATTCCAACGGCACGAGGCGTAAAGCAAGGGTGCCGCTAGCCCCGGCACTCTTTCTGGCATTTATGGGGGACGTCAAGGACTCAAATGTAGAAGTAAGAGCATTTCCCCCGAAGTTGTGCAAAACAGCAATCACAAGGCTAATCTACGCCAGTGATTTAATCCTGTTGAACCACATGCCGATCGGATTCCAAAGCCAACTAAATAACTTGCAAAGATACATTCAGAATAACAACTTAGAAATCAATGTAAAGAAAACAAAGTTTATGACTTTGGAATCAACAAAAAGGAAGAGCGATAAAATCTGCATCAGCCTAGAAGGTACACCGATCGAAAAAGTACAAGACTTCAAATATTTGGGGGTCACCTTGGACAGCACGAAACAAGACACTGCTATGCAAGAGGAACTAAGAGCTAAAACGAACAAACTGGTGCCCCAAGGAAGAGCGATCGACAACAATTTTGGCAGATACTCATTGGTCCCAGTCCGGGAGTGGTTCCATCACTAACATATGGTAGCGACCCTATGCCAAACTTGCCTCCTAAAATCTGGCCAAAATTAGAAGCGTTATTCTGGAGGAAAGTCTTGTGTCTGCCAAACTCCACTCCAGTGGCGTCCATCCGCCGAGAGTTAAGTCTGCTCTCCTGGAAGGGGAAAGTAACACAGACCACAGTGATGCTGTACAGGAAATGCCGAATGGCAGACCCCCATCAATCTACAACTTAATAAACCAAGAAATAGAGTCAAATAACACCAAAAGGCTATCCTTGTGGAAAAAGGTAAACATCGAAGTGCTTGAATCAATAGAGTGCGATGAAGAAACACTGATTTGTAACCCGGTGAGAATTCGAAATAAACAAAAAAAAGAAGACTGGATAACTACATTAGCAGATGCAGAAAAAAACAAATTGACAACACCATCTTCCAACAAACGCAAGAAAACTAGATGAGCTACAGCCCTATATCAAAATATTCCAAGTAGGAAGGGGCGCAATCTTCTTTTACGAGCTCGGCTAAACTTGCTCCCAATAAATGAGATCTTGGCCATCAGAGGCTTGTCAGCTTCGAATTTGTGTTGTTTCTGTAAAACAGCGTCTGCAAAAGAAACTATCCGCCATCTACTCCTGCAATGTCCAAGCAACCAACAAATAAGAGATCGCTATCTAAAGCATATTTTTTCTGACTTTGCAGTGATGGACGAATCCACGTGTTGGGCCCGACTGATAGGTGGTGACAAGACGCGGTGGCTACTAGCAACTTATGAAATTCTTCAACTCGTCAACCTTCCAACTAATCATCCAACAACGCAGGCCCTTCGACTTCAAATTTACAGAGACAAATAACACCATTTCTTAGAGACAAATAACACAAAAAAAGAACTGAACAGAAACTTTTTCTAGTTTTGTAAAAATCTAATTTTGATTAAACACAAATAAAAAAATATATATATATATATTTGGTGGTTTCATTGTCATTCCCCTGTTTTATCGTTGATATGGGTACTTGTTTTTGTTGCTCAAAAATTGAAAAGGTCTCCTGTTGTTTTACTATATTAACATTCTGCTGTATTTTTTGTGCTGCTCCTTTTTCTATTCTTCTTTCGGGGTTCTTAATTTGCTGCCGTTTCTTTTTCGGGTTGTTTGACATCTTTAATAATAGCCTTGGGCTTATTTCTATTTTTGAGTTTGGCGCTGTTTCAGATTTCTCCTGATTCTCTATTGTACCTTTCTTTTCCTCACCTTTGTTATTTTTTAATTGATCAGCTACTAACTGACTAGATATGTCTTTGTTTATAATATTGTCGATGTTTGCTCTCTTTTTGCGTTGTTTATCCGAAAGTATGTCTAGCATTGTTGGAGTAATTTGGGCTTTTCCCATTCTATCATTGCTGGCGATATCAAATAACCTTGATTGCCATTGGTGTGAAATATCTGCTTCGTGGTCCAATCTTGTTTGAATTTTAGTTATTAGCCCCTCCATGGGGTTAATTTAGTTTGAATCATCGCTAGGAGGGTAGCTTGATCTTTGACGTTATCTGACATTGTTTCATATAATTTCATGAAAGGCAGTAATGCATGATTGGTTGCCATTGTTATAATATTTTGCAAGGCAAGCATGGAGGTCGGAATAGCTTCCCACTGGGGCTCATCACAGTTTTTAGAGGTACATTTGGAATTTGTAGTCACATCGTCATTCTCAGATTGTTCCTGGGCTCTCTCTGCATGGTATGATCTATTTAGTTCTTCTTTTATTTGTTTAGCAGGTGGATACACTGCAGGATTCGAATGAGCTGGTTCTGTATTTTGATCTTGGAGGGGCGTTGATGTCATACGTGCCTTTATTTTATTAATGTCCGAGGGGATGGGTAAATCAAATATAAAGGCTCTTTTTTCTTGATTTGCCATAATGTCTTCTATTTCCTCAAGATCTAATGACAGCCTCTCCACTCTTTTACTTTTTAGTTTTGCTAGTGATAATGAATGTCTTAGAGCCTTATAGTAGAGCCTTATTTTTCTGGGCTGTGGTTATATTATCATGGTTACTATCGGCTAGGTCACATGATCTCTCTTGTTGCAGAAATATACTCGGTGTCCACAGCTCATGTATTGTATTCTGTTCAAGGCCCAGTAATGGGGTGTTACTTGTCAATGTTACCACAGACGCAGTCGCAATTCTGTCAGGGTGGTTATTTTCCTGCAATGTGGAAGTTATTCCCAGCCATATACCCATAGCTGTTATTTCTAAAGGTATATGTGCATTCTCATCTGGCAGTTTCTCCAAATTTGCATTTATTGACTGGGTTAGAACAGTATTTACTTCTTCCCGCATAGTACTGGGGGTTAAATAAACTCCCGCTAATAGCACATGAGCCTGGATCATGGTTGTTAATTGACTAGGCGGCCTGGAATGGGGTTGCGTGGCGGCACTCACGTTAGGTGGTGTGGAAGCTTGTTGGAGTTGCTGTGTTTGCAAGATTTCCGGGACATTCATTTTCACTGGTTGTAGGTGCGCCAGACTAGAAGAGGGCTGCAGTATTATGGCGGTTTGAGTTGCCTGCCTTGTTGCAGATCTCATCGCTCTCAATATTGATTTCTCTGCCATTGTTGTCATATGTTCCGCCTCTCTGCTTTTTCTGGGCCTTTGCTACTTCCCCACGTCGGCTGCAATTAATAAGCATTAGGTCCTCCTTCAGTGTGTTTGTCTTTTCTTGCGGTCAGAGAGGATCTTAATGAGTTCAGATCTGTTATGGAACGCAATGTTTTTAATTGTTCTTCCGAGGATCACATTGATTTTTGAAAATAAATTCCTGCAAAATCCATTTGCTCTATTGCAGATCTTTGTGGCGGTTCAAAGGATCTATGTCCTGCAGTCACCGCCCCTCGAGTATGACCTTAAATGGGGGCTACCCACTCACACTCCCCAATCAGCCAAACAAGTAATATGTTGCAACCAACGGGTTGTTACAGCAATAGCTGATGGCAGTCAGGAGTTACTCAATGAAAGAAGGTCACTGAAGAGCAGTTTGCTAAACAGATGCGCCTCGCCCTTTCGTCCTCTGGGCTTGCAACATTATGGCCCTCATTACGACCCTGGCGTTGGACCATGGTGCTAATAGCACTATGGTCCATGCCGGTAACTTACCGACTCCGCCATGGCAGAATGGGGAATTACCGCCCCATTCCGATGTTGGCGGGCGGTAATTCCCCATGCCGCCATGGCCCTTCCCCATTCCCATTTTTGCTCCATAGGGCTCAATGGGAATGGGGAAGGCGCTAAGTACGGTGCCGCAAATTGCGACACCGTACTTAGCACCAAGGTCCATTTGTGGGTTGGTTTTTAACGCCTGCAAAAAGCAGGCGTTAAAATCTCCAACCCGCAAAGGGACCTCGTAATCAGGTGTTAAGGGGTTAACGGTGCCGCCACCTTTTACGGCGCCGTTAACCCCTTAACGCCAGGGTTGTAATGAGGGCCGATGTGTTACTACTGACTTCTGCAATTGTATTCACTCTCCACTCTTTTTGACTGCTTACGCTCTGTTCTCTCCTCTTCTCCCTTTCTCCTTTTTCCTATCTCATTCCCCAACTTTCTTCTATGCACTTACTCACTCAGAGCAGAACCATCGCTGTACTCCTTTTGCAAATCCCTCAAAACCACTCTATTCAACTAACTTCTTCCCTCCTTCACCTACACTAGCTCGCATACGTCTGATACGAAATGTGTCCTGTAATGAAAATTGCTTTGTAACCATCTTCCTTCAACTGTAACCAGATTATGTATGTCTTCATGTAACAGCACCACGATGCCCCCAGGCTGACGTGCGCTTTAAATAAATCCGAATAAATAAAAATAAATACTCAATCCGAATTGTCCCTGGACCTAGTATGATAGCAACCTCGTCTGTCTCCTCCCTTCTCCCCTTACTGTTTTTCCCTCCTCCCCAGCACTAGCTGAACTGTCGTCAGGCCTAGTTTGATAGTTGCTTGTTTTGTTCCTCCCCTCCCTTTCTGCACCCCTCTCACTCATCTTTTGTTACACTCCAGCTCTACCAGAAATGTCGCCAGGCCTAGTACGGTAGTCGCCTGTCTGTTTCCATTTCCTTCCCACTCTCCCCCTCCCTTCCTTATCTATGTCTTAGCTCTTGCACTATCTGAAATTTTGTCAGGCCGAGTACGATAGTTAATTTCACATCCTTACTGTTCATGGCCTGTAAGAATGTCATTGTATTTTCCCTTGTTCCCTGCCTTGCCTTGAAGCGCTTTGAAACACATTGGGCCTCATTAGGACCCTGGCGGCCACGTAATGAACGGTGCCGGTAAGGGGCCGGCACCGTTCATTAAGGGCCGCCCTATTACGAGGACTGCTGCGGGTCACGCTAAGGAACGCCTGGTCAGACCAGGCGTCCTTAGCGGGACCCGCTAGCAGTCCAGGATGCTAACAACGGGCCCGTCATTAACGGGCCCGTTGTTAGCATCCTCCCCATTCCCTTTGAGCCCTATGGGGGCTCAAATGAGAATGGGGATGTACCGGTTCTGGGTCTCGCAAAAGGGATTTACAGGGCCCTCCAAGGTCGGAATGGCCCGGTAAGTCCCCTTTTGTGGGACACGGACCTGGTACCCGGTATGGGGGTAGCCATGCCGCTTTTAGCGGCATGGCTACCTCCATACTCGTAATGAGGCCCATTGTGTATAGGCACTATATAAATAAACTATCATATCATAACATATATCATACAAACCCAGACAGATCATGATACAATGGAACAAGTACAAAAATTGGTATCATTTTGGATGTGTCTGTACATCAAAAAATAACTGTTTGTGACGAACAGTACATCTGCAAGAATTGTCTGTAGATCTTAAAAGTTCTACTTTCCAGAAATGCTTGTTCTGTGAGTGTTTATGATGCATTTAAGACATACTTTCTGCTTACGGAGGTAAATTCAGTTTTTTAAAACTCCTGTGTCATACAATACAAATGTTGATTCTTCCTATCTTTCAACTCAGAAACGACTTGTTATCCATTTATATTTTTTGATTGTTTTTTGGACCTGGGTTAAGTTAGTACACAACATAACAGTGAGCCTCATTACGAGCCTGGCGGTAGCCGTGCCGGAAAAACCGACAGGCTATTGCCGGACCCAGAATTAATTGCTGCCTCCAGACTTGCCGGATTTACTAGGGCATTACAGCGCTGGTAGTCCGTAATTCCGGAGGCGGAATAACGTTACTCCCCATTCCCATGGAAACACTGGTGTTTCCATTTCCATCTGCAGGTGGGTGGCGTTACTCCCGCCAGGTGAGACCTGGCGGGAGTGACACCACCCGCCTGCAGAAATCATAGTCTGCCGGTCCGGAGACAATGGTGGCGGCGGGTTTACCGCCACCGTTGTTTCCGGACCGGCAGACTCTAAATAAGGCCCATGTCTTTGTTTAAAATTGCTAAAACATTCAATTGGTCAAAGCAGTAAAAAGGATGGTGGAGCTAGAGGCTTTCTCATCCCATTTTGTTCATAAGCATCTAGTACACAGCAACACACAGAATTATTTCAAAGAAAACAGTTTGCGTTTTAGAAAGATAATGCAAGTTCAACTATCCCTTGTTCTTTGAATTGTAGATTGTGTGCGAAGGATGATTAAAGGTTTTATAGGGGTATTGCCGGTGATATATTTTAATGTTTGGGTGCTGAAGGTTACGTATTTGTGTTTCTGTTTCTATGCATTTTCTGGCATCTTTACACCGTTTTTGATTCCAGAGGCAGATGTGGGCCACTCATTGAAAAAATATTCTTCCCATCTAATTCTTCATTTTCTTTTCCACTACGTCCTGACTAAAGGGATTTCTTAGAGCAGGGGTCTGCAACCTGTGGCTCTCCTGCTTTGGACTCCCATACTCTTTAACATCCCAACCTCTTTCCTCCCCCATCTTGGGATTTTTTATGGAATGGGGACAGGACCGCAGCAGGCATTGAGAATTATCTGGTCGCACCAGCATTGGCTTGCCCATACTACAACTCTGCGCAGCATCTCCCCTTTGTGCTCCGCCCAACCGTCAGCCCCTTTTCTCTGCATTAAATGGTACGGATCCAACAGCTGGCTGCACCATGTTGCTCTTAAATTCTTTTTTTCTTCCCTGTGTCCTATGCCCAATGGATTCAAGGACTTTGAGGTTTGTCCATGGAGCTTTTCATCCACCGACCCGCACAGCTGCTGTTTAACCTGTTTAGGTCGATCACAACTGGCACTCCTGTGATGCGTGGGTCACACTCTCATTCAGAAGCGTATGCAATGGGAGGAGTTGGGGCTCCACCTCTGCAGGAAGTAGAAGATTGTGTTGCATTGCATGAAAAGCCAAGGAAAGGTCTCAGATAAGTACACCTTCATACTCAAGGCCCCTCGGCCAAGGGAAACCTTTCTGGTTTTCACACACCACGGTGGGGTTGTATATACCATATTCCCCGGCACAAACTATGGTCCAAGGTCCTGAAAGGGGCTTGCACCATACCCCATCTCGGTGCACCTGTCGTTCACCAACACGGGAGGGGGCAAACTCCTGACTTCGTAGGCAGACACCCACCCTTGGCCCATGATGAAGGCTACGGACACTGGAGTGAGCTAACAGCCGAACTACACTGAATCAGAGGAGAGGGGTTTGACCTTAAATACCAGTGCGCTATATTATCCACCTAAAAGTAGTAGCTAGGATCAGGGCCTGCTACGTGCACACTCCCACAGAGCCTACCCCACCAAGGCTCGAAATTAGAAATCACAATTGGTAAGGGAATGTAGTCAAACGCGCAAAGCCCACAACAAGTATTGTCATGATCCGCCGAAACCGCCCATTTTGGACTTCATGGTCCATGTACTACCAACATGGCCGGCGCTTCCGAAGTACTACACACCAGTCTTTCCATGCTTTGTTCGGCTTCCTAGAAAAAGGCCACACCTCTGCGGCGCCGCGCGTCTCAACGCTACTGCTTGGTGTAGTTAGACGTGTGTCTCCGAAGTTTGCTTCGCGCCCTCCTTGATACCTTAATTCCTTCCTTCCTGGTACTCATTACTCCTTTCCCCTTACCTTCTTTTCGTGGTCTACTGCTGGAAATATTTTGTGCTCGAGGTTGGAGCCCAACTCCATCAATCCGACTCATCTGCCACCTGGTTCCTCGCCTGGACATTGAACGCTTCCATTTGGAAGGCTAAAACCTCACGCTGGACTCCGAAGAGCCGCGTCCAGGTTTATACACATCCCGGACAGTAAGAAAAAAGGAAGCTACGTCCAAGAACGTCACAAGAAAAGAGAAACAGGTGAGAAGGGGAGAAACTTGTGACACATTGAGACGCCTCAAAATTGATACAAAGACAGATATGGAAGCCGCAGTCCAGGACCTCATGAGAGGCATGCAAGAATTAACCACTGAAGTTCAGAACCTTAACGCTGAGAATGCTGCATTAAAGCAGCTGGATTTGTCCAGAGATTCTGCTGCTAAGGAAAGTGTCCTGTTAGGGAGAGTAGTAGACAAATACGACGGATCATCAAAAAGTCTACGTGCCTTCCTAGATTCCTGTTTGGTACATTTCACTTTCAAACCATACTATTTTTCCACCCACGAGCTAAGGTTGGCTTCATGATATCCCACCTTACAGGCAATGCCTTAACTTGGGCGACTCCCTTAGTCAACGCTGGCGATGCTCTTCTGGATGATTACGATGGGTTTGTGGCAGCCCTTAAAGCCATGCTTGATCGCCCTGAGTGCGTTTACAGTGCTCAGGAAAGATTGCTCGAATTTCAACAAGGGACCCAGGACATGCTCACCTATGTGACACGCTTCAAACAGTTAGTCAAAGAGGCTGACTGGTCCCCATAAGCCAGCTTTACCCTCTTTAGAAGAGGGTTAAATGAGGAGATAAAGGACGAATTAGCCAGAGTAGCTCGCCCTAGCTCCTTTCAAGCCCTCATGGACCTCTCTCTACAGATTGATTTCCGGATTCAGGAACGGAAAGCGGAGAAGAGGAAATCTAAATCAGCATCCCCTAAGCCAACCATGAACTATCCTGGTCCTAAAGAAGCAATCATTTCACAAGCATCTGAACCTGAACCAATGCAATTAGGAGCCTTCCCCCAGGAAAGGATCTGTAGGATCAATACCGGGCTATGCATGTATTGTGCCTCTGATAAACACCTTTTAAGGGAATGTCCCATAGCGCCACCCCGGCGTTCGGGAAACGCCAGCTCCCGATCCTAGGTGGAGCACAGCTTCGGGAGAAAGACGTTTGCTCCTCGTCTCTCCCCCCCTTGAAATCTCCTGGACAGAACTCTCTTGTGATCCTGCAAACAATCTTATCCTTTTCCAAAAAGGAATCCTATCCCATCCTGGCTTTAGTGGACTTTGGTTCCATGGGCATTTTCATAGACCATGATTGGGTTGTCAAACATCACGTCCCACAGGAAACCAAAGAAGTAGTACAACCAGTCGAAGCCATAGACGGCAGACCCTTGTCTTCTGGACCCATAACACACCAAACCAAGGACTTACTGTTGTCAATAAACAATCATCAGGAAATCCTCAAGTTTGACATCATTAAGTTGGCTCATTATCCCTTGGTTTTGGGTATGCCCTGGTTGCAGAAACACAATCCCTACATCAACTGGGCGGCAGGTTCCTTGTTTCTCGATTCAGAACATTGCATGTTCCACTGTTTATCTCTTATCCCCTTGTCAAGCGCTTTAGAAGACCCCCAGGAACCTCAGCAATCCTCAGTAACTGTCTCCAACATCATCCAGATTCCCCAAGCATACCAAACATACTCAGATGTGTTTTCATTGCCATTGTTCAATCTCTCCGACCTCACAGACCTTAGGATTGTGCCATAGATACAGAGCCTTCAGCGGTGATTCCCTTTGTAAGAATGTTCATTCTGTCTGAACCGGAAAAGAGAGCTCTCCAGGAGTATCTGGACACCAATTTAACAAATGGAACTATCCAACCTTCCAAGTCCCCAGCTGGTGCATCTCTCTTCTTCGTCCCTAAAAAAGACTCTAAGAGCTTAGACCTTGTTTGGATTATCGTGGCCTCAACCAATGCACCCTCAAGGGCCGCTACCCATTACCTCTTATTTCGGACATCCTGGAGGCAGTGAGAGGTGCTGTTGTCTTCACTAAGCTCGATCTCAGGGGTGCCTACCATCTCATTCGTATAAAAGAAGGCGATGAGTGGAAGACAGCCTTCGGAGCTCCCTTTGGCCACTTTGAGTACCTGGTAATGCCCTTTGGTCTCTCTAATGCCCCCGCAGTATTCCAACGCTTCATGGATCGGGTTTTTTCTGACATGTTGTTCCTTTTCGTCATAATATACCTAGACGACATTTCTGATTTACTCCAAGGATCCTCGAAAGCACCAAGAGCACGTTAAGGCAGTTTTACAACGTTTACGTGAACATAAGCTCCTGGCCAAACCTGAAAAATGTCTTTTCCATGTATCAACCGTCCACTATCTTGGGTTTGTTCTTAGCTCCAAAGGTATTTGAATGGATCCTTCCAAGGTTGATTCCATCTTGTCTTGGCCTGTTCCTACTAGTGTGAAACACATTCAATCTTTCCTTGGGCTTGCTAACTTTTACAGGAAATTCATACCTGCGTTTTCTGACATTGTACACCCTATTGTAACACTCTTAAGGAAAGACACTCTGTTTCAGTGGTCCTCAACCCAGGACTCAGCATTTCAACAACAGAAGTTGGAATTCACCCGAGCTCCCAGCCTAGCTCAACCTTATACAGACCGACCCTTTCTAGTTGAGACTGATGCAACCGATTACGCCATCGGAGCAGTTTTGAAACAAGAACTTGATGACAAGATGGAACATCCCATTGCCTATCTATCCCGTACCTTGACTCCCAGTGAAACTCATTATTCCATCCTGGAAAAGGAGTTGCTAGCCATTCGACAAGCCTTCACTGACTGGCGCCATCTTCTTCTGGGAGCCAAACACCCAGTACAAGTTCGTACGGACCATCAGAACTTACAAGTGTTACAATCCCTGGAGTGCAGAAACAGCCGTCAGGCCCGCTGGGCCTTCTTTTTTGCCCAATACCAGTTTCAAATTCTTCACCTTCCTGGAACACATAACATCATAGCTGATGCCTTGTCCAGACGTCCTGATTACGAGCCTCTCGAAACACGCTCCTTTCCCAAGATGTTTCCTGATTCTGTAATTGTAGCTTAAGCTGTTTCTCTCCTGGAGGACATTTGTGCCAAGACACTTTCTTCCGAACTCTGGAAGGAATACGAAAGGAACAATCTTAGGAACCTCCAGCAGAAAGACAGGTATATTTTCAAGGAAAACTGTCTGGCAGTACCCACACAGGAACTCAGACGTAAAATCACAAGACTATGTCACGATACCCTTCATTCAGGACATCGAGGCATTACCACCACCCTCCATCTTTTAATGAGACAGTTCTGGTGGCCACGGATGAGAGACGATGTAAAAACCTATATTCAGTCCTGTGCAGTCTGTAATCAGAACAAACATGATAACAGAAGACCGGCAGGTCTCTTACACCAACCAGCCATGCCAACCCGACCTTGGGAAATCATTGCCATAGATTTTATCGTGGAGTTACCCCCATCCCGAGGATACATGACCATAATGGTTACTATTGATCTGTTTACACACATGGCTCACTTTACACCCTTATTCAAGCTACCTTCTTTATTTGAATTGGCTGGTATTTCCCTGGAACATATATTCAGACTTCATGGACTGCCTTCCAAAATCATCTCTGACAGAGGCCCCCAATACATATCCCAATTTTGGAAACAGCTATGTCAAATATTGGGAATTCAGCATGCGTTGTCATCAGGATATCACCCACAGACCAATGCAGCAACAGAACGAGTTAACCAGACCTTGGAACAGTATCTTCGTTGTTTCTCCACCAAAGTCCAGGATTATTGTCGCTTCTAATTCCTGTAGCTGAATTTGCTTACAACAATTTGGATCATTCAGCCATCAAAACCAGCCCGTTCTTCTGTAGCCAAGGATTTCATCCTTCAGTTCTACCGTCTGTCGTGAAGATCTCAAACTCCTACCTCCCCTTGATGGTTTTGGTGTCTGGAACTACAAATGCACAGACCTCCACAACCACCACGGGGAAAGAGGGTTAGGGTCCACGGATTGGATGGGTAGAGGGTTGAAGGAAGACCAGAAAGAGGGTTATTAAGCAGTTATGGGTAGGGAAGGGGTGTTCAGGGAAAACATGCTCCTTGGCTCTTGCTGCCCATTCTTGGGGCCTCTTAATACACCTTTATCAGCTTTGAAAGTACCCCCCTGTAGACCATTGTTAGTCATTGGAAGTCACTCCACTCAGTTTGCATTCACTGAGTTGCTTCCAGTGTTTGGATCACTCTGGCCCACTGGCACTGATTCAGGAGCTAGAACACTTGTCAATAGACACCTCACCAAGGTGTCACACAAAGGCAGTGAATGAGAACAGGATTGCCAATTATCTGTCTTCACTAAACACAGTATAACATTCAGATTAACCATACACCTAAGAGAGCAGAGCTGGATCCCCAGCTATGGTGCACACATTTTATCTTTAGCAGTTCCCTCATTTCCCACACCATGAAATGCACGTGCGTGCTAAATAAAACACTTTGCTCAGTGTGTTGCTCCGGAGTCCGGTGCCCATATACGCTATGAGCAGCGACCGGAGGAAAAGGGAAGTTCCCAGCGTCTGTCAGGGAAAAAATATAATTAGTACGCGTTCAAAGCGTAACGAGTTCTGAAGGATTAATACTAGGATTAGTCTCTCCTGCATGCAGTGGTATTAGTTCCACACAGGATTAAGTCCATTCGCTTCCATGCAAGCGTTTCAGTTCCCGAACACTTTCAAACAATGCCCCCGTATTATCTCACAGCCCGGCTGCATTTACTCAGTTCTACATAAGCATGCTTCACTTGCACCGGATCAGCTTCCACACAAACTTTCACTTCACTTATCTTTCTAATCGCGGGGCCTGAGATGGTATCTGTAGGCGAGGAGCGGCCCCGCAAGAGTTTTCCACCCAACCGGAGCCTTGAGAGATGCGTCCGCCCAGAGGAACATCTGAGCGCGAACAAGCGTTCCATGCGCGCGCATGCGCAGATGTTAGGGCGTTGGCAAGGGCGTTCCCAGGCACGTTTACAGGCCCTGTGTGCCTGATTCTTGTCTTCTGGAGGCGCGAGGACTGCAGGGAACGCTCAGGATGTTGAGCAATGTAGTCTCTAGTCTCTGTTTGTCTGTATCCTGGTTTCCTTTCAGCAGATGCCAACTTCCCCCACCTGAGGAACCTACAGGAGGGACCGAGGTGGCATCTGTTGGGTAAATATGCCCCCATAACCGCACTGGCCACAGTTTGTCCCCTTTTGGGTCTGGCATGCTGGAGCTTTACGACACTGTCTATCCTGCCTCATCCAACCCCATTCCCTTCGGTTGATTCCTGGATCGGGATGTTAATCAATGTCCACAAAGACGCCAAAGAACGACTGGAGAAGGCCAGGAAAGACGTCAAAAGTTATGCTGACACCAAAAGAAGACCAAGCCCTCTTTACGCGGTCGGAGACAAGGTTTGGCTGTCCTCAAAACTTCTTCCTCGACATCTACGACCAAATAAATTGGCACCCAAGTATTATGGACCCTTCTCCGTAAAAGAAATCATTAATCCAGTAGCCTACAGACTCCAGCTTCCGGATTCGTGGAAAAGGATTCATCCATTCTTCCACACTTCCTTGCTAAAAACCATTTGTACAATCTACCCGAACTGCTCCAAGACCCCCTCCAGTACTCGTCAATAAGCAACTTGAGTTTGAGGTCTCCAGGATATGTGATTCCAGATACAGACGCGGTCAACTCCAGTATCTGGTTGAATGGAAAGGATACCCTCCCAGTGAGCGCACCTGGGAACCAGTCTCAAACATGAATGCCACTTGTCTGTTGCAAAGATATCATCGGATCCACCCAGGCAAACCCAGAGGTGCCGGGCTTAGGAGGAGACATGCTGTCATGATCCGCCAAACCCGCCCATTTTGGACTTCATGGTCCATGATGCACCGCGGTACTACAAACATGGCCGGCGCTTCTGAAGTACTACACACCAGCCTTTCCATGCTTCGTTCGGCTTCCTAGAAATAGGCCACGCCTCTGCGGCGCCGTGCGTCCCAACGCTACTGCTTGGTGTAGTTAGACGTGTGTCTCCGAAGTTCGCTTCGTGCCCTCCTTGATACCTTAATTCCTTAACTTCCTGGTACTCATTACTCCTTTCCCCTTACCTTCTTTTCATGGTCTACTCCTGGAAATATTACTTGCTCGAGGTCGGAGCCCAACTCCATCAAGCCGACTCGTCTGCCTCCTTGTTCCTCGCCCGGACATTGAACGCTCCCATTTGGAAGGCTAAAACCTCACGCTGGACTCCGAAGACCCGCGTCCAGGTTTATACAAATCACAGACAGTAAGAAAAAAGTAAGCTACGTCCAAGAACGTCACAAGAAAAGAGAAACGGGTGAGAAGGGGATAAACTTGTGACAAGTATAATATCTGAAAATTGTGGTCTCGGGGATATAGTCACAGCTACGCATGTGTCGTTAATACAAATATGTTTAATCAATTTTGAAACAGCCAACACGTGTTCCGCGCGTTTCACCCACGCAGTGCAGCCATTGCCATTGGGATTTATCCCTAATATTGCGTGCTACACAGCCCAAGGCCATCCTGGTGGTATGATTTCTTGACCATTGTATTTATATTTTGGACCTTCATTCCTTCCATTGAGGAACCTTTTCCCACTTGTGTCTTTGAACATTGCAATATTTTGTCACTGGATGCGACCTTTCCTCACACTATCGTAGTGAACCACTGATATTGTTCTCAACCTACATGGAAGTGTTATTCCATCACCTTTGAAGGAACTCCACTATTGATGTGCCACACTTTTTGCTTACTACTGCTTGTCACCGTTGCCCTCAGTGCAATTTATTCAGAAGTTTGGGCCTTGAAAACGACCAGTTGGGTCGAAACATGTGTCGGCTATTTCGAAATTGATTAAACATATTTGTATTAACGACACATGCGTAGCTGTGACTATACCCCTGAGACTACAATTTTCAGATATTATACTTGATGTGGGCTTTGCACGTTTGACTTCATTCCCTTACCAATTGTGATAACAGCCGAACTAAGTAGCAAAGGCAGTAGAAGCTCACAGTTGACACTGGCAAGCCAGCCACTGCAGCTACGAGCCGGATCCTAAGAGTGGAGAGTACCCCCTTTGTAATGCCAAGGTTGGTCACAGTGCTGATTCAGTGCCATGATTAGAGACCACAATAAGGCACAAGAAACAAAAAAACAGATACATATCTGCCCTTCGTGCACATGAGAGGGCTCCATGGGTGGCTCGGGTGGAACTGGTGCGCTCAGACTCAAACCAAACAGGCAGAACTGTCACCTCTCTATCGTCAGTGGAGTAGCCGGGAGTGGAGCCAGAGGAATCCTCTAATTCCAGTAACATGGCATTGCGCATGTATATAAAGAGGATGTGGAAACCGTGCAGGAGGCACGTCTCGGCCACAGAAGGCCTCGCAACAGATAAGGGGCAAGATTACCCAATAGTTTCTGTGCACAAGATGATTACCATTCCAACAACGGTACCGGGCCACCTTGGCACCTGCCGGCACGACTCATGAACAGGCACCGTCTTTGAACCACAGCGCCCATCAGGAAACCGTATCTGGCAAAAAGTGTGGGACTACCTCAAATGCCTAAACATTTACCTATAGTGGGCCCCACTTGACAGCCAGACCCAACTAAGCTTTTTGGATCCCCAAGAAAAACCTCCCACGGAACTGCAAGACTCAGCTGATATTGAGGAAAATGGGTGTGATGACATGCCTCAGTCAATCTGTGTATTCCACAAAAGAGTGGGGGACATCATAGAGTTTCTGGAACTGCCCATACAGACAAACTCAGACGACATAATGACTTGTAATAATATGCTATGGACAGAGATGGAAGAGGAGTTTACATCAGGCCTAAGTAGAGATAGGAAGGAGCAGTTCTTTTCAGTCATTCGGGAGGCTAAGCTGGTTGCCTGTGAAATTTTGGAGTCAGCCACCAGGCACTTAGTCACAGCAAGAGGGATGTGCATGGGATTGGATTTGCACCAAGCTTCCCCACCCTGGAACACTAAGATCTTGCCAGAAGTGCAGTTAAAGGTTGGGTCCATGCCCTTCGATGGCCTGACTTGGTTTCCCCCAGCACTAAAAAGAAAACCCACTCTCTCGTGGCAGGAAGCCTTTCTGCCATCTCCATGCCTGCAGCATCGAGACAACATAGGGGCCCTAGTTTTAGGGTGCTCCTGGCCCAATCCCAAAGTAGGGACAGACAAAGCCAAAGCTCAGGACCGCCAGCAAGAAAGAGTCCTCAAACAGGTAAAACATTCTTGAGTGCCACATCAAGCCAGGCTGAAAACCCAAACATTGGACACCCTCTCCATTACGCTGCCCCCCAGTCCACTCAGCATGCAAACCCAGTGGGCGGACTGGTATTCCTCCACTTTTTAGCTTGGAGAGAAATAATATCAGACCGCTGGACCTTGTCTGGGATAATGAGCGCATATCAACTTCCCATCCCTTCCACCTCCCCCTCAACAATTTCCATCAAATCTAGAGGAGGGACTTCAGAAATTTTTGAGGTTGGATGCAGTAGAGATTGCATGTTTATAATCTCTCAGAAACTGCTATTTCTTGAGATTTTTTGTACCCTGCCCAAGAAGTACAAGACAGGTTGGACAACCATACTCAATCTCTCCGACTTCAAGCAGTACTTTCTGACCCAAAGGTTTAAGATGGTTAGCCTCGGACAAATATTGACGTCCCTCATGGAGTGAGTTTAGTTGTGCACAGTGGCCTTGCAGAATGTGTGCATGCTGTGGTGAGGTGGAGTAAGGAATCGGATAATGGCGTGGCATGTTTCAACATAGCTTTTATTAAGATTTGAAGAAAAGAACCTACCTCCCTGTAAGGCTTGCTCAACCTAAACTAATAACAACTCGGGTGCTCGTCGCCTGGATGTTTACACAAATGAAAAGGATCCCTCCTCTGTCCAAAACCGACTCTTACCCGACCATTAATCTACAAACAGGATTCAGCATCCAAGAGAAAAAAATACCCAGAGAATGACTCCCTTCTCCTGGTGAACTGGCCTAGTCTTTATCTCTTTTCCAGCAAGCCTTTGCTTTAGCTTCTGATTCAACAAAGAAAGTGTGGTCAGGAGGAGACTCCCTTCTCCTGACCCACCTTTCACAGCCTTTGAGGGCTGTCCTGTTATATTCTTTAGCAATAGTCCTCAACATCTCTTCAATTCTTCCCGAGGGCTTCTGAAAGCTTGCATTACAGTTCCAGCAATTCTTGAAGGTTACTTCCAGAAAGCTCTTTTTGTCTAATCTCCTCTTTAATTCTATTTGGATTATCACTGTGACAAGGGAGATTCCTCCTGATGCACTCCTGATTCTTGAATCCTGGGATATCACCACTATGACGAGGGAGAGTACTCCAGAGGTTCTCTTGGCCCTTAGATTTCTGGTTATCACTACTGTCACAAGGGAGATTACGCCTGTGGTTCTCTGGACTCTGGAGTTTCCCCAAACCCCTAACGGGTCTCATGCTGTTCCCCTTACCTGTAGTGTGTTGGGACTGCTTGTGTAGGTTTGGCTCCTCCTTCGTCCTTGCGGCTCTGCAGAGATTTGAACCACATGGCTCTGGCGCAGTATCAGGACCACATGGTCCATTTCTTGAGGTCACGCCACTGATGGTTTCTCACTGTCTCCTTGGTTGGTCAGGTGCTTGGCATCCAGCGTCGTGCTCCGCTGACCATTCCCTGATGTCCCCGCCACTGGGGATCAGCATCCTTGCAGCTTCACGTTCCCAGGTTTGAACTTCCTGGGCTGGACTGACTTCACACCGGCTGGTCTCATTTCTTCCTACTCCTTTCTCACTCTTTATTTCCTGGGGCTGGACCCTCCCCAGCGTAAAGTCCAAGTCCTTCTTTGTTGTTGTTGATGTGATGTTTAGGCCTCATTCGGGCCAACTATTCTCAGTACTAAGATCAGTTGTTGAGATTATCTTTATACCTCCTTGGAGCCAACTATTCTCAGTACTATGGCCAGTGTTGAGATTTCCCTATAATGGCGAAATCTTACATTTGCATTTTCCATCATATACATTCCCGTTTATGGCCAGTAATATGGGGGTGCTGACATATGTGTGACAGATGTCCTTAATAATTCACAGAAACTGGAAACAGTTCAAGGGTATTCATTCTTAGTAAACAAGTTGAGATATGAAGACTGTTCAGTCGCAATATCAGCAGATTGTTCAAATTATAGGGGGTCATTACGACCCTGGCGCTAAGTGGTTAACGGCGCCGTAAAAGGCTGCGGCGCCGTTAACCACTTAGCGCCAGATTACGAGGTCCCTTTGCGGGACCCGACCTGAACGGCTGGTCTAGACCAGCCGTTAAAGTAGGGACCCGCAAAGGGACTCTCGAAGTAAGTACGGTACTGCAATTTGCTGTACCATACTTACCGCCTTCCCCATTCCCATTATGCCCTATTGGGCAAAAAGGCGAATGGGGAAGGGCCATGGTGGCATGGGGAATTACCGACCCACCAACCTTGGAATGGGGTGGTAATTCCCCATTCCGCCATGGCGGACTCCGGCATCGACCATGGTGCTAATAGCACCATGGTTTTCCGCCGGAGTCGTAATGAGGGCCATAGAGTGTTAAAGGTGATATATTAATGGTTGTCCTTCTCCTATGAGCTTTCCCTTTCTATCCTAGGTCTCCCTATTCCCCAGGTATCCTAACTAGCGATCGGTAACACTGACTATCTAGTGCTAGCATTGGTGAAGGTCTAAAGGCCAAAGCCTTGACTGTCTTACTTCGTCCGGGGTACTTCTTAGTGAGCCTATCCTCGGTGTGTTGAACATAACGGACAGTTTCTTTATGCCAGTTGCAGGCACCCTGGTCCTTTCTCTCATTCGCCTGCTGCGCGCTCTCTCATTTCCCTTGCTCTTACTACTCTTCTCCCTCTCCTGTGTTACTCCAATGTCCCCTCTCATCCCACTGTCTCTGTCTCACCCCTCCATCCCTGTACTAACTTTTGATGTTCCACACTCTCACTGTATCCCCTCTTCATTCTTCTCCTCGCCCCTCTTTGCTCCTCGACTCATCCTGCCTCACTCCTTCACCCCTCCTTGCTCCTCTACTCTCGACCCCTCCTCAATCCTTCCCCTCTCTGTGCTCCTATACCTCTGTTCCTTTATTTTGACCAACAACTTGCTCACTCTACTCTCACCTCCACTCTCACAGCCACTTCCCTCACAGACACTACTCTCACCACATTTCTACACTTAGGGCCTCATTACACGGTAGGCGGTAGGGATTTACTGGTACCGGTAAGGGATTACCGGTATCGTTAAATCCCCTCCCCAATTATGACCCGAACAAACCGCTATTAGCGGCACCGCTAAGTACGGTGGCACTATTAGCGGCAAGTCCGTGGGCGCGCGACCCCTCAGTCCGGAAATAGCGCCATAGCGCTAATAGCACGCCATCACAAGCTATGCGGACATGGCAATACCGGCATGTCGAAGACCCAAAAACCCCTTACCGTCAAGGCGCTAATACCGGCATCGCGAACCACCCGTTAAAAGACCTGAGCAGTGTTCCCACCTGCCACAAGTTGACAAAATCAGCACAGGTGGAGGCAATGGAGACTGGCAGCACAAAAGAGCACACCACACCCCTTCCCACACCCATTCTCACACCAAGATGGATGCAATACTAGCAGCATTACATGGGCTGGAGGGCATGATTGCAGTGCAGCAGCTACAACAACAGGCAGCACAGAGGAGACGCAGGAGGAGGAGGAGGAGGAGGGGGAGGAGGGCAAGACAGGCGCAGCAAGCACCACCAGTGCACCTAGTGATACCACAGAGGCAGCCACCAATTCCCAGGATCAGAGCCAGTCCATTCAACCTAACCCCTGAGCAGATACACACCCTTTACCGTCTGGACCGGGATACCATCACCACCATTGTAGACATGATATACAACGACATTGTGAGTCTCATAGACATCCGTACTGCCATCCCCCCTCTACTGAAGGTGGTAACTGTGCTCCACTTCTTGGCCACAGGCACCTACCAGCATACGGTAGGTCAGATGCATGGCATATCACAACCAGTATTCTCACGCACGCTGAACCAGGTGCTCGATGCCCTCCTGAAGCACACAAGTCAACACATAGCCATGCCACGGACTGCCCAGGAGATCTCCAACACTAAAGTTGGCTTCCATTCACTGGCAGGCATCCCAAGTTGCATTGGGGCCATCGACTGTACCCATGTTGAACTGGTGGTCCCATATGCCAATGAGGTAGTCTACCGTAACAGAAAGCAATACCACTCCATCAACGTCCAAATGGTATGTGACTCCAACAAGATCATCACACATTGTTGTGCCCGATATCCCGGATCAACCCATGATTCAATGGTCCTGCGGAACTCGACAATACCACGATACATGGAGCGACATGCTGGCCAACGTTCGTGGCTACTTGGTGAGTGGCAGGCCAACCACATGGCAGTGTCATGTGGATTGTGAGGGGGTGGAGATGCATACTCCAACTGGGTGTGAGTGGGGGGGGATGCATACTCCAACTGGGTGTGAGTGGGGGGGGGGAGATGTATACTCCAACTGGGTGTGAGTGGGGGGGTGCATACTCCAACTGGGTGTGAGTGGGGGGGTGCAATTGAGGTGAGCCACACCCGTACAACACTAATGAATTGCCATCAAACAGCATGGTGACTTCAAATGAGGAATGGCAGTATACTAGCAGTGTGGTACAAACGTTGCCAGGGCCGGGAAACAGGAATGACTTAAACTCGGCCAGGACATGGCAATCTCTGCCGTATGCATGCATGGTGCATGTCCACTTGCAAGGACTACCTCACCTTCCCACATTGCAGTTACCCTGATTGCCATGCGTGCTTGGATCAGTGGATGTCATTCACAATGCTATGATTGTTTGTGTGATATGTACAGGTTCCACTTGATGTAAACACTTACACATACCCATTGTTGCACCCATGCAGGTGATGCCGGTTAGCCCCTGAAGAGGTGGCTCCTTACCCCTGTACGGAACCCACAAAACAGGCACGAAGAGGACTACAATCGTGCACATACCCATACCCGCGTGGTAATTGAGCAGACATTTGGCCTTTTGAAGGCACGCTTCCGGTGCCTCAGCAGGTCGGGCGGGGCACTCCTGTACGGGCATGAGAAGGTGGCCAAGATCACCATGGCATGTGTCATGCTGCACAATATGTGTATCAGACGGAATGCGCCAATGCCCCCTGACATAGAACTGCAACCACCTGCTGAGGATGATGATGGGGATGAGGATGGAGGAGAGGGGGCTGCAGGTCATGCAGGTGGCGATGCCCAGGAGGGACGTGCTGTGCCCCAGCACCTGATAGACCATTGCTTCTGATACACATGGATTAGGAGGGTGCAATTGATGTGGAGCTCAGGGCACTGGGTATTGGGAGGACATTGACACTGTGCACCCTTCACCAATAAAGCACACATACACAATAATCAATGTCCAGTCATGTGATTATCCATGCCATAACGTGTGTATTGAGCATTATGTGAATCAAAAGTGCATGTACCCTCCACCCCAAACATCCTCTCCCTCCCCCCTCCCCCCATGACTCCCCCAAACACCCTCACCCCCCTCCCCCCCTCCCCCCATAACTCCCCCAAACAGCCTCACCCCCCTCCCCCCATAACTCCCACAAACATGTGCACATCAGTGCTGCATTAGTCTGCAAGTGTCAACAGTGACAGGCTGGCCCTACTTGCCTCCTCCACTACCACCATTGGGGGGTTGTGAGTCTGGCCGCCGCAAGGACCGGCTGGACCTGCGCAGGGTGCTTGTTTGGTCGGAGCTGGCAGACGATGAGGTGCCTGGTTGATCAGGTCCCTGTGTGTGACGCATGCTCTCCATCGCCTCAGCAATGCGGGTTAGGACCTGCCTCACAGCGGCCATCTCATTACATAAGCGTGTCGTGTTGCTTTCCATGGCGGCTTTCATGTCCCTTGAAAATTCCCAAATCTCCTCCCTGGACAAGGCAGCCTCGCTCACTTGCCGGCCAACCAGGGCATTGAGCTCCTCCTGGCGCTGTCGTATTAGGCTTATGCCCTCGTCTGTGGCCCTGCCCCTTTTTCTCCTCGGCGCAGCTTGCTGCATGTGGCCGCCATCAGGTGAGCTCGCCACAGGACTCAATAACCCTGCCAGTGATTCTCCGGCATACACCTCATGGATGCTGCCATTTGTTGTGTTGCATGGGCTGTGGTGTGAAGACAGCTGGGGACTGGGTGTACGCTGCACTTCCGGTGTCGGACATGGGTCCTCCACATCACTCATGGGTGCCGTGGTAGCTGCTTCCCCGACGGGCTATTGGCTGCGGACAGCGTGCCTTCTGCCACTGGCTCCTTAGTGTTGGGGGTGGGTGGTGTGGGTGCTACCACAGTGTCGGATGGGATATCAACCCTTGTTGTTGTCGGTGCGTGTGTGGCTTAGGACCGCTAGGCCACTCCAGATTTCCCAGTGCCCCTCGATGTACTGGGCCTGGTGCCTGCATCCTTGCCCTTGGCCTGCTTTTTGGGTGGTGGGGCCTACATTGCAGAGTCCAGCTCCTCACTGTCAGATTGTGAGCATGTGGGGGAGCAAGACAGGGATAGCATCAGTGATGGGTCAACGTGCATCATGCATATGTTGTTGTTGCTGCAGTTCTATGGATTTGGACATCTAATTTGGACATGCAGTTGTTGGCCAGATGGGTGGGTCATCCAGACATGAGTCAGGGTGACACGTGTGTGAGGTGCTGCATGCATGTGGTTGTGTGGGGATGTGCACGGCATGTGTGCAGGGTTCCATGCATGTGTGTGTGATGCCCCCATCCATTAGATAATTTCCATGTCACATATGGCGGAGGACCTCATTCTTTGCATTGCAGTGTTTTGCGTGGACACTCACCTCCATCTGACGTTGTTGCCACACCGCGCTCCATTTGGCCCACTCCCTCGATGCATTCAATGCCAATGATGCTGGCACATGTCTCCTCCCACTCCTGCATCTTCATCGGGGATCCTCCTCTGCCTCCTGTGCCCATGGCCAGACTCCTGTTGGCCGATAATATACTGCGTACACGGAGGCGCAGATCGTCCCACAACTTGCGCATGTCCTTTACGGTGCGGGGGGTGGTGCCCACCGCACTGACTTTCCGCGCCACCTCTGACCAGATCTCCTTTTTTCTCAGCAGTGTGGGACGCCGCATGTCGCTTGCAAACACTACATCTGCGTTTTCAGCTAGTGTGGCTGCTAGCATTGTCAACTCCTCGTCGAAGAAGCGTTGTTTGCGCTGGCGCACATCAGCTTTCTTTAGGGCCTTGAGCATTCTTTGATGTCGTGGGTAGAAGTTTTTCCAGCTGTGTTGTTGCTGCAGGTCCTTGGTGCAGAGGATGGCAATGGATTGTGTTTTTAAAGATGGCCGCCAAGCTCTTTCCCGTTCCTGTGCGATGACGCTATTTCCGGTTCCGCTTTTTTACAGTGACCGCTAATAGCGGTGACCGCTAATGGCGGTAATCGCTATTAGCGGTAACCGATATTTCCATGTAGCGTGAGGGCGGAGGTGCTATCAGCACTTTGGTCAAAGCCGGTAAGGTGCTCTTGGGGGACTTTTGCGGCATAGCGGTAGGGCCATTTACCGGCATGGCACTATGCGCGTGTCCGCGTACTCGGAATGGGGCGCTATTAACGGTCGCCTGCGAGGGCGGACACGCTAATAGCGCCATGACAGTAAATTCCGTTTTTTACCGCCTACTGTGTAATGAGGCCCTTACTCCTCTCGCCCCGTTCACTCCCACACTCTCCTGTTCACAGCTACAAAGGTACACACAGACACACACACACACGCACGACCAAAGAAGTAGTACACAAACACATTCGCATTGCAATTAGGTGGCAATAACACATACATACATACATACACATAAAAAAGCCCACTGCATGCAGAGAGGAAGGCAAGCATACTCAAAAATACACTGATAAGGAGGCGGGCGCGCACACACATGCTTACGCATACACGTTTTACCTAACTTGTGGGGACTATGTGTGGGTAGCTGCCTTGTGGGGACTATCCTTTCCCAATGTTTTAAAAACATGCTAATAGCAGAAATATATTTGGAACTAATTCATAATTCAGGATCCAGCTTCAAATTTGCGAAAATGGCTATTTTTAATCACGCGTATGTTACCATTATTGCGGGGACTTGAATATGCGTTACCATCCTTGTGGGGACTTATTTCATTATTCTTATTTGGAACTGAATGCATTCATATGTAAATGCCTAAATAGTTTTCACATTACTCTTTGTACGTTATAAAATTCTACTTCTGTGCATGAGTACCTGCCAGCATCACAGGGATGCACAAGAGATGGATCGTGATGGTATTGTATTCCCCATAAGATATTCACTTAAAGGCTCTTCATTTTGTTGTTGCATCCAATAGTGTGTAATGACATAATGAAGAGCCTTTAAGTGAATACTCCAAAATGTGTCTGCAAAGAGAACTGGGGAACAGAAAGATGACGCAACCGACCCAGGATCACACACTGTGGTCAAGGGAGGAGTATGGATTTGTATTTCGTTTTTTTTGTTTAACAGTCACCATCTTGCCCACTGAAACACATCTCCTCTCAAGGATTAATTTTTTACAAAGATGTTACGCTCCACTTTGGGAATGTTTGTGATAAATATTGAAGTTAATTTCCCTACAGGTAGGGTGCATGATTATTGTAAATGGAAAGTCCCCACAAAGATTGTGTGTTAATGTTTTTTTTTAAGTATCCTTTGGGTTGGTGTGTAAGAATGCTTTTTCTCAGTCCCAATATGTTTTTTAATGCAAGGCTCACTGTTCGATATTGCTCTTTTCTTCCTTGCCACTGCAGCTCTGTTGACTGCCGACTGCACACTTTAGTACACACTTAAGGAGGCGCGCGTGTTGACATGCTTCACCCTGCCTTATATATCCACACAGTACACAGTATGGAGTGCTGAGCAGTCAATCCAGAAAACCCAATCGAATGTCCAGTCCTTCCTCGCAATGATGAACACTCCTTGTAAAAAGATTTGTGAACATGTTCCAAACACTGTGTGTGTGCCGACTGCACACTTTAGTATACACTTAAGGATGCAATGTTACTATTACGGAAGCATCTGAGAGGGGTATTCAAAAACTTAATTGAGACTCTGTTGCTGGAAACTATAATTCTTGACTCATCAATTTATCAGGTTTTCCAGGATATTTGATATTTAAAACCAATCTGGACCCCAAATCTTATCTCAACAAGGGGGTCGATTCATGGAAATAATGTGCGCCGAAAATTCCCGCGCAGAAATGCCAAAACGTGTGAATCGCAGTGCAAGTGCGAAAATCGCAGTGCAAGTGCGAAAATCGCAGGGAAACCAGCGCACATCGATTCATGGAAGTCCGTGCGTGAGAAAAACATTGGATGTGCGCAAAAAATGTGCGTCATCCAACAGCGTGCGCCACTGCCACTGCGAAATCGCACATTGCGCGGCGCACATCACAAAAGTAGGCGGAACACGGGGCGTAACACTCGGAATGGGGAACAACGCGTGAAAATATGGGCGTCACGGGGGAAGTACAGGAGGCAAGTGTGCGGAACGCCCACACGCTCGCCTACAACCCGTATTCATGGAATCGAATAGGGCAAACCAGCGCACGGTCATAGACGCGCACAGGGCCAAACAAGTACGCCACAAGATAGCAGGCGGTAGCGCCCCTGCGACTGAAAAAAAGTGCGCCAAAATGTTGAATGGGCCATACAGTGGCCCTCTAGGACAAATGAGGTGCAAAGGGCCACCGACAAACACTGACACCCGCTGTGTGAAAAATAGCGTGTGCGCGTGTTCCTGGGTGCGCGGGAAGTTCCACACGCGATTGGCCTGGGTACGTGTACTTCGGGGTGTGCGGGAAGTTCCACACGCGATTAGCCTGGGTACGTATACTACGGGGTCTGCGGGAAGTTCCACACGCGATTGGCCTGGGTAGGTGGGTGTGCGCGGGAAGTTCCACATGCGATTGGCCTGGGTACGTGTACTTCGGGGTGCGTGGGAAGTTCCACACGCGATTAGCCTGGGTACGTGTACTACGGGGTGCGCGGGAAGTTCCACACGCGATTGGCCTGGGTAGGTGGGGGTGCGTGGGAAGTTCCACACGCGATTGGCCTGGGTACGTGTACTTCGTGCTGCGCGGGAAGTTCCACACGCGATTGGCCTGGGTACGTGTACTACGGGGTGCGCGGGAAGTTCCACACGCAATTGACCTGGGTAGGTGGGGGTGCGCGGGAAGTTCCACACGCGATTGGCCTGGGTACGTGTACTTCGGGTTGCGCGGGAAGTTCCACACGCGACTGGCCTGGGTACGTGTATTCCGAGGTGCGCGGGAAGATTCACACGCGATTTCAGCAGGGTACATGTATTTCGGTGGTGCCGGGGAATGCTACACGTGATTTGGCCATGTGGGTCCTCCCAGGTGTTCCCTCTACACCCTCCACGGCCCCTGCAGGCAGCCCACGCCACAGGGTACTACCCTGCACCCCTGCTCATGTCCCACAGGCAACCCATCCACCATGGCCATGCCCACCAGCCAACCCACATATCACCTTGCACTACTGATCACCAACACATGTCTCCCATCACCCCCACCCCCCAGCCACCAGGGGCAGCCTCCACCAGTCCCCCACTCATGTCTCCCACCCCCCCACCCCCCAGCAGTGCAGGGGCAGCCTCCACCAGGCCCCCACTCATGTCCCCTATCACCCCCACCCCCCAGCCACCAGGGGCAGCCTCCACCAGGCCCCCACTCATGTCTCCCATCACCCCCACCCCCCAGCAGTGCAGGGGCAGCCTCCACCAGGCTCCCACACATGTCTGTAACGCTCTACCTGATTCCCACGGAGGCGCGGGTCTTGGCAGGAAGGTGTCTGTGACTCGAAAAGTGATGTGCAGGACTCGATTGGCTTCTGGGGTCGAACCTCTTCGCACTGTGTGTCGGACTCGAAGAGTGAGGTTTCTGCAGGTGAAAGAATATGGGAGTTAATGATCAGGATTGTGAAGTGTCCCTCTCTCTCTCTCTCTCTCTCTTCCCAGCTTTTCCGTAGAGCCCCCAGGTGAACTTGCTCACCTTAAATAGGTGAATGCTGGACTCTCCATCTGCGTCTGATGCAGGGTGCCGTTGCCAGTTCCTTCACTGGTGAAACGTAGGCCTCTTGAATTCAGAGGATGATTACCGTCGTTATCTGCACGAGCGGTGGGTTTCTGGACACCTTTTAGTCTTTATAGTCTTTTGGTGCGTGGCACTTTAATATCAAATAAGACTCGTATAATACTTTTCCCCTTTTGTCTTGCAGGACTCTCGAGATGGAAGATGGAGTGAAGCGCCTGGAACTTCGTAAGTAAGGCAAGCGCTCTAATGGTCTTTTTCCTTGCAGCCTTGTTCGTGCTGAAGAGACGCCGGAGTATCCGCAGGCGTTCTATTGCGACGAGCGCGGAGGGCGCGTAAGTAAATACCTGTCTTTGTCTCCTTTTTTTGTCTTTCAGATGCTAGACAGCAGCGCTGGAGTTCGCAGAATGCCAGTAAGTAAGTACAATGCTTTTGTTTTCACAGGCGGCGATGCAGAATGAAGGATTCCGGAATTCACAGCGTGCCGGTAAGTATGGCAATGCTTTTGTCTTTGCAGGTGGAGATGCGGCGTGATGAAACGGCCGCAGCCGATGGATCAGGTGAGTAAGCACTGCGTGTCAAGTTCGCCTTGCTAACCTGTTGTTTCTTGTCTTTGCAGGTGCTGCTGTTGTCTGGATGCAGAAATGGTAAGTAGGATTCTTGCAGGTTCAGGATCGGAAGAAGAAAAGGCCGGAGCAGACTCGGTGAGCGTTCTGCTGCAGATGCAGAATAACGCGAAGCACGCTTCATCTATCGGGTGTGGTTTAAATAGCCTTGGAGTGATGAGGCGTCTTCTTCCACGGCCCCGCCTAGGTAAGAAAAGAGTTCCAGTTTCCAGAAGAGTTCCAGTGCTGTATCCAGGGAGTAGAGCTCCCCCACCCAGGTAAGAAAGTAGTTCCTGTTAACAGATGACTTCTAAGTGGCTGGTAAGTAAGCAGCATGGTCTGCTGCAGGTAAATCCACCCAAGCATCTTCACACCTATTATGAGCCTGGCGCTTCCAGTGCCGGGACCGATGGTTTAGATGAGCCTGGTGCCACCGGCGCCAGGACAATGTCCAAAAGGTCCCAGTGGGGACCGGCTGGTGCCTAGGATTAGGGTTAGGGGCCTACTTCCAAGGACGTTGGGCTGGTCCTGGCTCCTTGGAAGCAGTGATCATGACAGTACCCCCCCTCAAGGCCCCTCCTAAGCGTGTCTTCTCCGGGGGTTTTGGCTTGTCGGGGTGATGCAAATGGAATTTCTTGACCAGACGAGGTGCGTGGACATATTCTGAAGGTTCCCAAGACCTTTCCTGGGGGCCGTAACCTTTCCAATCAACCAGGTAATATAACTTAGATTTGGAGATTTTGGAGTCTAGGATGTTCTTTACTTCGAATTCAAGTTCTCCATCTACTAAAACCGGTTCTGGGAGTTCAGTCAATCGGGTTTCTGGTTGTACTGGTTTTAATAAGGAGACATGGAATACTGGATGTATTTTCATATGCATAGGTAATTTCAATTTGACAGCCACCGGATTAATTATGGCAGATATGAGATAGGGTCCAAGGTATCTCGGGATGAAGGTGCGGGGTCCCTTTAGAGGCAGGTGCTTAGTGGATAGCCAGACCTGATCTCCTACAGCGTAGTGAGGAGCCTCTTTACGGTGTCGATCTGCTCCTCTTTTGAATTGAGCTTTAGCTCTTTGCAGATGGGCAGAGGCTTCCTTAAAAGCACGGGTGATCTCCGAGTGCAAGTGGTCCACAGCAGGTGCTTCGAATTCTTGGGGAGGATCCAGGTTAGAGGTTCTAGGATGGTGTCCGTATAATAGGAAGAAGGGAGTCTTCCCTGTTCCAGAATGAATTGAATTATTGTAAGCGTATTCAGCGATCCAAAGAATATCCTTCCAGGGGTTTTCAGTTTGTTGGAGCATGCAACGTAGATATTGCTCTAGAGTCTGATTTGTCCTCTCGGTTTGTCCGTCAGTTTGGGGGTGGTGAATAGTTGAAAGTCTTACATCAATTTGGGCTAGACGACAGCAACTGCGCCAGAAGTGGGAGATGAATTGACTTCCCCTATCGGAGACTAAAACCGAGGGAAAACCGTGTAGCCGAACAATATTTTCTAAGAATTCTTGGGCCAATACTGAGGCTGAAGGTAGACCCTTCAGGGGAATGAAGTGAGCCATCTTGGAGAATAGGTCCACGACTACTAAAATGGTAGTATACCCCGAGCATGGAGGTAAGTCCGTGATGAAATCCATGGACAGGGTATGCCAGGGACAGGGAGGGATGTCTAGTGGCTGTAAAAGGCCGGCTGGTTTCTCCCTCTGACTTTTACTCTGGGCACACACACCGCAGGAGATTACAAAGTCTCTAATATCCTTCTTCCATGACGGCCACCAGAAATGTCTTTTAATCTTTTCCATGGTTTTAGTAATGCCAGGGTGACCCTCCATTAGAGAATCGTGATAACAGGAGATTACTTGTTTTTGTATTTTCTCACAGGGTAAGTGCAATCGTCCTCGGAAATATGGTAGGTCTTGATCCACTGAGAATTCTTTCCCCTTTAATTGCCAATCTTGTAAATCGCCCGGAGTTAGGAGTGATTTAACCGTGGTCTTGATGTCTTCAAAAGATTGAGCGCTGACCAAACCCAAAATCCTTTGTTCTGGGATTATGGGTATTGGTTCTGGATTGGTCAAATGTTCATGTACTCCCATCCGGGAGAGGGCATCTGCTTTTCCGTTCTTACTGCCTGGTCGATAAGTAATTATAAAGTCAAATTCTGCTAGAAACAGAGCGCAGCGGAGCTGTCTGGAAGACTGAGCTTTGGCTGTCTTTAGATATTGTAAATTGCGGTGATCAGTCATTATGGTGACTGTGTGTCTGGCTCCTAGAAGATAATGCCGCCAGGCTTTAAAGGCCGATCTGATGGCCAAAAGTTCCTTGTCTGTAATTGAATAGTTGATCTCGGGAGGCGAAAACTTGCCGGACCAAAAGGCAACAGGATGTAGTTGGTGTGTGACCGGATCTCTTTGTGATAGAACTGCCCCCATAGCAAGACTACAAGCATCCGTTTCCACGATGTAGGGGAGTTCTGGGCGAGGATGTTTTAGAACAGGCGCAGAAATGAATTTAGCTTTTAAGTTCTGAAAGGCTTGTTCTGCTTCAGAAGACCACGCAAAACGTTTGTTCTTTTTCAACAGAGCGGTGATGGGCTAGACTATCCGAGAAAATTCAGGAATGAATCTGCGGTAAAAGTTAGCGAAGCCTAACATGCTTTGAACTCCTTTTATAGAGGTTGGTGACGGCCACTTGATGATTGCATCAACTTTCTTTGAATCCATATGGACTCCGTTAGGTGACAATATGAATCCCAGGAACTCGACTTCCGTTACGTTGAAAATGCATTTCTCAAGCTTAGCAAAAAGATTATGTTGACGCAATCTCTCGAGAACCTTTTTAACGTGTCTCTGATGTTCCTCTTCAGATGATGAATAGACGAGGATGTCATCAATGTAGACAACAACACACACGTCTATGAGTTCTCTAAGGACATCGTTCATAAAATATTGGAAAGCAGCAGGAGCATTACACAGTCCAAAGGGCATCACTTGATATTCGAATAGCCCGTACTTGATGCGGAAGGCCGTTTTCCATTCATCGCCCTCTTTTATCCGTACCAAGTGGTAGGCTCCTCTGAGGTCCAACTTTGTGTATATACATGCGTCTTTGACTTGGTCCAGGAGTTCAGGGATCAAAGGTAACGGGTATCTGTTTTTAACGGTGATCTGATTCAGGGCGCGGTAATCTATGCAAGTCCTAAGGTCTCCTTCCTTTTTCGGAACGAAGAATAAAGCCGATGAAGCTGGAGATTTTGAAGGACGGATAAACCCGTTAGCTAGGTATTGGTCCAGATATTGTCTGAGATGAAGATTCTCTGGCTCGGTGAGAGCATAAATTCTGCTGCAAGGAGGAGTTGTTCCGGGTATCAGATCTATTTGACAGTCGTAAGACCTATGAGGAGGCAGGGTGTTAGCTTGATCCTTCCGGAAGACGTCTTGGAATTCCTGGTATTCGGGAGGTAATTTGGGAACCTCCTCAGAAGAAATTGCCGCCAGTGAAACATCAGGCCGAGGATAACAAGTGGTAAAACACTCTGGAAACTGAACCGTCTTTGCTCGCCAATCGATCTGAGGATTGTGCTTCTCCAACCAAGGGATTCCCAGAATGATCTGGAACTGAGGGGCCTTGATTACATCGAACACGATTCTCTCCCGGTGTCCATCTTGACTCACTAGCGTCACTTCTTGGGTGGCGTGCGTTACTGGTCCGGAGGCTATCTCCGTGCCATCCACCGTAGTGATGACGTCTTTTACTGCCTTAGGGACAAGGGGTAGATTCATCCTTGATACCATTTCACGGTCCACATAATTACCGATTGCTCCGCTGTCGATATAAGCTTCAATTGCATGCAAACGATCCGGACGTTCGGGACTAATGAGGACCATGGGTATCACGAAATGCGAGGTCACGGGACAGATCTTAACGCTCGGCAAGAGGACCTCTACTCTTGTCGGGCGAGGTCGTTTCCCTGTTCAGAATTTGTGGTAAAGGTATCCGCGGCTCCTACAGCCTTCTTAGCTGGTTTCACTGGACAGTCCCGAAGAAAGTGTCCTGAGTTTCCGCAATAGAGGCATAGTTGCAGCTGCCTTCTTCTTTCCCGCTCTTTCTGGGTTAAAGGTCCTTTCATGCCCCCTATTTGCATGGGTTCCACAGTGTCAGTTCCCTTAGTAGAGGCCTGTGGTTTAGAAAACACTCGGGTATCAAATCCGGAACGATCTGCCTTCCTGTTCTGTAGTCTGTGGTCCAATTGGACAACTAAGTCAATATAGTCAGAACATTCTCGTGGAGGATTCACAACTTGCGCTAACACATCCTTGAGCTCTCCACGCAGGCCTCTATAGAAAAGCGTTATTCTCTTATCCTCGGGCCATTGTGTTTCCACTATGAGTCTATTGAAGGAGGCTATATAAGTCAAAAGGTCTTGATTACCCTGTCGTAATGAAAGAAGTTCATTGTCCAAGGCCTGCCCTTGTGCATGTCTTGCAAACAGTTTCTCCATGCTGGACTGGAAGGCCTGAAAATCGTGTAAAACCGGATCATCCTGGGTGACTAAAGGGATTGACCAATCTGGGCGCTGCCACTGAGATAAGAAAGCACGAAAGCCACCTTGGTCTGTTGGGAATGCAGCTGGTCGACATAAGAAGTGTAGGCGGCACTGGTTGATGAACACTGCGAATTTCCTTGGATCACCAGAAAAGCGTTCGGGTGGGGCCAAGGGGACATTACCGGGCAGATTGATTTGCACTGGATTTGAAGATGATGCAGAAGGATTACTTCCTCTTGGGACGGGCAAAGGTGTCTGTCCTGCCTGCGTTTGTAGCAACTGCCTAGCAAGGTCCTCTGTTCGCTCCTTGGAAATTATTAGTTCCCTTCTCAGAGAGTTCGTTTCCTGACGAGCTGCATGTACTTCTGCTCTTAACTCCCCGAGCAACTGGGCTAATTGATCGGTGTCTGAGGTTTCCATTGCGCCTGGGTAGGAGTTTTGTGGTGGGCTTCGCGTTCTGTAACGCTCACCTGATTCCCACGGAGGAGCGGGTCTTGGCAGGAAGGTGTCTGTGACTCGAAAAGTGATGTGCAGGACTCGATTGGCTTCTGGGGTCGAACCTCTTCGCACTGTGTGTCGGACTCGAAGAGTGAGGTTTCTGCAGGTGAAAGAATATGGGAGTTAATGATCAGGATTGTGGAGTGTCCCTCTCTCTCTCTCTCTCTCTCTCTTCCCAGCTTTTCCGTAGAGCCCCCAGGTCAACTTGCTCACCTTAAATAGGTGAATGCTGGACTCTCCATCTGCGTCTGATGCAGGGTGCCGTTGCCAGTTCCTTCACTGGTGAAACGTAGGCCTCTTGAATTCAGAGGATGATTACCGTCGTTATCTGCACAAGCGGTGGGTTTCTGGACACCTTTTAGTCTTTATAGTCTTTTGGTGCGTGGCACTTTAATATCAAATAAGACTCGTATAATACTTTTCCCCTTTTGTCTTGCAGGACTCTCGAGATGGAAGATGGAGTGAAGCGCCTGGAACTTCGTAAGTAAGGCAAGCGCTCTAATGGTCTTTTTCCTTGCAGCCTTGTTCGTGCTGAAGAGACGCCGGAGTATCCGCAGGCGTTCTATTGCGACGAGCGCGGAGGGCGCGTAAGTAAATACCTGTCTTTGTCTCCTTTTTTTGTCTTTCAGATGCTAGACAGCAGCGCTGGAGTTCGCGGAATGCCAGTAAGTAAGTACAATGCTTTTATTTTCACAGGCGGCGATGCAGAATGAAGGATTCCGGAATTCACAGCATGCCGGTAAGTATGGCAATGCTTTTGTCTTTGCAGGTGGAGATGCGGCGTGATGAAACGGCCGCAGCCGATGGATCAGGTGAGTAAGCACTGCGTGTCAAGTTCGCCTTACTAACCTGTTGTTTCTTGTCTTTGCAGGTGCTGCTGTTGTCTGGATGCAGAAATGGTAAGTAGGATTCTTGCAGGTTCAGGATCGGAAGAAGAAAAGGCCGGAGCAGACTTGGTGAGCGTTCTGCTGCAGATGCAGAATAACGCGAAGCACGCTTCATCTATCGGGTGTGGTTTAAATAGCCTTGAAGTGATGAGGCGTCTTCTTCCACGGCCCCGCCTAGGTAAGAAAAGAGTTCCAGTTTCCAGAAGAGTTCCAGTGCTGTATCCAGGGAGTAGAGCTGCCCCACCCAGGTAAGAAAGTAGTTCCTGTTCACAGATGACTTCTAAGTGGCTGGTAAGTAAGCAGCATGGTCTGCTGCAGGTAAGTCCACCCAAGCATCTTCACACCTATTATGAGCCCGGCGCTTCCAGTGCCGGGACCGATGGTTTAGATGAGCCTGGTGCCACCGGCGCCAGGACAAGGTCCAAAAGGCTGGTGCCTAGGATTAGGGTTAGGGGCCTGCTTCCAAGGACGTTGGGCTGGTCCTGGCTCCTTGGAAGCAGTGATCATGACAATGTCCCCCTGCACCCCCACCCCCCAGACACCAGGGGCAGCCTCCACCAGGCCCCCACTCATGTCTACCCCCACCCCCCAGCCACCAGGGGCAGCCTCCACCAGGCCCCCACCCATGTCTCCCATAACCCCCACCCCCCAGCCACCAGGGGCAGCCTCCACCAGGCCCCCACTCATGTCTCCCTGCACCCCCAGCCACCAGGGGCAGCCTCCACCCGGCCCCCACCCATGTCTACCACCACCCCCACCTCCCCAGCCACCAGGGGCAGCCTCCACCAGGCCCCCACTCATGTCTCCCATCACCCCCACCCCCCAGCAGTGCAGGGGCAGCCTCCACCAGGCCCCCACCAATGTCTACCACCACCGCCACCCCCCAGCCACCAGGGGCAGCCTCCACCAGGCCACCACTCATGTCTCCCATCACCCCCACCCCCCAGCAGTGCAGGGGCAGCCTCCACCAGGCCCCCACTCATGTCCCCTATCACCCCCAGACACCAGGGGCAGCCTCCACCAGGCCCCCACCCATGTCTACCACCACCCCCACCCCCCAGCAGTGCAGGGGCAGCCTCCACCAGGCCCCCACTCATGTCTACCACCCCCCACCCCCCAGCAGTGCAGGGGCAGCCTCCACCAGGCCCCCACCCATGTCTACCCCCACCCCCCCAGCAGTGCAGGGGCAGCCTCCACCAGGCCCCCACTCATGTCTACCACCACCCCCACCACCCAGCAGTGCAGGGGCAGCCTCCACCAGGCTCACACACATTTCCCCCTGCACCCACCCCCCCCAGCCACCAAGGGCAGCCTCCACCAGGCCCCCACCCATGTCTACCACCACCCCCAGCCACCAGTGGCAGCCTCCACCAGGCCCCCACTCATGTCTTCCACCACCCCCAGCCACCAGGGGCAGCCTCCACCAGGCCCCCATTCATGTCCAACTCATGTCTCCCTGCACCCCCACCCCCCAGGGGCAGCCTCCACAAGGCCCCCACCCATGTCTACCACCACCCCCAGCCACCAGTGGCAGCCTCCACCAGGCCCCCACTCATGTCTACCACCACCCCCACCCCCCAGCGGCGGCCTCCACCAGGCCCCCACCCATGTCCCCCTGCACCCCCAGCCACCAGGGGCAGCCTCCACCAGGCTCCCACACATTTCCCCCTGCACCCCCACCCCCCAGCCACCAGGGGCAGCCAACACCAGGCCACCACTCATGTCTCCCTGCACCCCCAGCCACCAGGGGCAGCCTCCACCAGGCTCCCACACATTTCCCCCAGCCACCAGGGGCAGCCTCCACCAGGCCCCCACTCATGTCTCCCATCACCCCCAGCCACCAGGGGCAGCCTACACCAGGCCCCCACCCATGTCTACCACCACCCACACCCCCCCAGCCACCAGGGGCAGCCTCCACCAGGCCCCCACCCATGTCTCCCATCACCCCCACCCCCCAGCCGTGCGATTTGCCTGGGTACGTGTACTTCGGGGTGCGCGGGAAGTTCCACACACGATTGGCCTGGGTACGTGTACTACAGGGTGCGCGGGAAGTTCCACACGCGATTGGCCTGGGTACGTGTACTTCGGGGTGCGCGGGAAGTTCCACACGCAATTGGCCTGAGTACGTGTATTTCTGGGGTGCGCAGGAAGTTCCACACGCGATTGGTGGAAATCCACGTGTGCTCTGTCATCACGTGTAATGAGGGAAACACTCGCGTGTGTCACGTCACAGAAGCGCTTACGCGCTAAGGGCCTTTGGTCCAATGAAATCGCATATGCGTGCTGACGTGCATACGCGCTAAGGGCCTTTCCTCGATTTACACGCAGACGTGCAGGATTTTCACGTGCCAAATCACTCCGTATCAAGCTGGCCACGCGTAAGCACACGGAAGACCACGCTCCTGCCCAGAAGGCCGAATTACTGCCCCCCAGAGCCCCGAGCACGCTCCCACCTGCCATCTGCTGCTGCCTGACTGCCTGCTGCCCACGTGCCCTGCCATTTGCTGCCTGCACATCAGCCAGGGGTGCTGTTGCTGTGACCACCCCTGCTGGAACCGAAGACTCCCGACTGGGATTCCATCGCTCCACAGCCCAGCCCCAGGACCCAGTTGCCCACCCACTCCTGCCTCTGGGGTTGTCATGTCGGGCACTGCAACATCTGGCACCACTGACAACCCCCGGCCAGAGAGGCAGAGGGGCACCAGCTTCAGTGCCAGGGAAGTTGGTGTCCTGGTGGAGCAAGTCCTGGGGCAGTATGATGCCCTCTACGGAAGTGTGCGCGCCGACAAGGAAGGACTGACTCGGATCTGGACGGACATCGTGACTGCCATCAACGCGGAGGGGGTGGCAGTCCGCGACTTCCAACATGTCAAGAAGCGCTGGGAGGACTTCAGGTCCAGGACCCTGAACAAGGCCCGGCGCCTCTTGAAGGCAGCGGATGCTAAGGGGCGCCGGGGCCACTTGTCGGAAGATCAGATGAGGGTCCTGGAACGCATATCCCCAGCGCTCCATGTCCAGGTCCTTGAGAGGCAGACCCGTCTGGAGTCGAGCGGTAAGTGTACATGCATCATGATTGTAAGCTGTGCTTGTGGTGATGTGCCAGTAGTGTGCCGGTTGCACATCTGTTTGTATGGGGCTGAGTATGGGTGGGGGTTTACAGGGCCATGAGGCTAACACATGCGAGGGCTGTCATGTGTGAGACATGGATGGTGCTTGTGTGTGTAGGCTTGCATGCCAAATGCAGTTGTGTGGGCACACATGTTTGGATGAATGTTTATGTAAGTGGGCATGTTCGTGATGTCACGCATGTATGTTGTTTTCAGCTGCATGTATCAGCACTGTGTACATGTGCATGTGTGTGTATTTGACAAGGGTGCAACAGTGATGCAACATGGATGCATGTGACAGCGGGATGTGGAAGCCTGATTGGCATATGTGACATGGATGCCCATCGGAACACTGCGACAGTTGGCTGAGGTGTACACATGCATGCAAGTGTGGTGGTGTGCATGCATGTGTAGTGCACTCCCTGTGTTGCATGTGATGTCTGGCTCACCTTTGCCTGCTCATGCTGTTGTATGTGTATGGATGTTGCTGGCAGTTGCGATGTGGCTGTGGTATGGCTCATGTGTGCAAGTTGAAATGACATGTGTGTTGCCGATTGTGATGCCATGTCTGAGGTTTGCCAATGCCACTCATGTGCAACTGTCATATGTGCATGTGTCCATTGTACAGTGCCCTGATGCCTGTGTTTAATTTCTCCCTGTCTGCAGCGTCAACTGATGAAGAGGGCGGAGAAGGTGCTGTGGAGAACAGCGGCGGGGATCACACCGCCAGCCAGAGACGCAAGGCCCGGCTCCCCTCCCAGGTTGTGATCTCGTCGGGGAGTGAGGAGTCTGGTGCCACGTCCCAGGCCGCAGCTGCCGGGGGGAGGTCCAAGAGGCGGAGGTCGGAGTTGGACTCCTCGGCAGCAGAAGGGGCAGCTGGGACCCCACAGGGCCCAACGGGGGAAGATGGCACAGAGTCATCCAGGTTGGTGGGGGGTTTGGTGGAGGAGGAGGCCGTGCAAGCAACAGAGACGGGGTCTGGAGGTGGGGATTCCACTGGTGCTAGTGGTGCAGTGCAGGACCAGGGACAGGAGGCAGCACAGGTCGTCGCGGAGGTGCCTGTGTGCAATCCTGTCCCTGATCCTGTCACTGCATCATCTTGCACCAGCAGGGATGCCTACGTCCAGACCCGTTTTCAGGCAGGGGATGAGCTCACGACAACTGGCCATCCTCTGCCTGCGGACGTGGCTATCCGGGTCCGGGTTGAGCCTGTCCTGACTGGTGTGGCATTGCGTCAACGGGCCATGCGAGGTGACCTGCAGTCTTTTCATGAGGAGACTGCACGTCATCTCGAATGGCTCGTTGACCCGTCGGCCTACTGGGACAGGTCACCCAGGCCGGATTCCTCCGTTTGATGGGGCTTGCTCAGACCCCCTCCTCAACTGAACCCCCTATGTGCCAGTCGTCCTCCGTGCCATCTTCCCACCCATTAGTCACCTTGGTGCTCTGTGGAGCTGCCTCTGACGGTGTGGCCAGGCTGGTAGAGGAGGCATTCCTGCCACAGTCGGGAGTTGGACGTCCAGCAGGGGTGGCCACATCAACGACTGCACCCCAGCCAGCGGAGGATGTGCAGGCAGCAGGAGGCAGTGCACGGGCAGAGGCGCAGCAGCAGCAGCAGCAACGTGGTGGGAGCCATGATGGCTCGGGGCCTTCCACATCGGAGGGGCAGGCATCGGCCGGAGGGCAGGAGGACTCAGGACGGGAAGTGTCTTCCGTGTGGCAGCGGTTGGGCCACGCCATAGATGCGGAGCGGCAGCGGGCGGAAGAGGCACGGCTCACGATGGTCAGGGCGGAGAACTCCATTCAGAGGGCCCTGAGGCGTGCCGAGTGCCTCGAGGCAATCCGCAGGGAGTTTGGGGGGAACATGTGGACGGCCCTGCGGACCCTCGGGGCCATGGAGGAGGAGCGCCTCCGGGACATTGAGCAGGAGTTCGATGATGCCCTGGCCCGGAACATCCCGAAGTGAGCCGTCGGACTAGCCCGCTGCCCTTGTAAATAGTTATATAGTTAGTGTTAGGTTTCCTTTGGTTTAGCTTTTTTTTTGGACCTTTTGGACAATGGGCCACATTTTTGTTTATAGTTATTTTTTTTAGGTAGTGTTATTAGATAGGTTTCATTTCTTCGGTTGGGATCATGGACCCTGGATAGTTATCTGTACATAGTTGACTTTTGGATTTTCAATTTTTATTATGATTTCGCCATGGAGCAATGGTTTTCGATTTTAATTTTCCATTGGATTTACTTTTGTGGACTGTGACTTTGGACACCTTTCCTTTGCATTATGATTTGTGGTTTAGCATTATTTCAAGGACCTGCTTTTGTTTTCTTTTTTAAATTTCTATTATTGTTTGTTTATTTTTGATTCAATTTATGTTGCTTTTAATACATATTGTTCTTCAAAGTTCAATGTGTAGTATCATCTCATTGGTTTCATGCATATCATGATATGGGTTTTGATATTCACTGACACCCATTGGGTGTATGTGAGGGACATGTGTTCATTTACAAGCTTGCAATTGGGCTTCTGTCATGTTTTTGCCATTTCTAAGTGGGTGGATGCAATACTCGGGTGGGTGTTTGCCATTTGGAGGCTGACCATAAGGGCCAGGGATCTACATTGTGGTGGCATGTTGGCTGGGAGACATGAGTGGGGGCCTGGTGGAGGCTGCCCCTGGTGGCTGGGGGGTGGGGGTGGTGGTAGACATGGGTGGGGGCCTGGTGGAGGCTGCCCCTGCACTGCTGGGGGTGGGGGGTGATGGGAGACGTGAGGGGGGCCTGGTGGAGGCTGCCCCTGGTGGCTGGGGGGTAGGGGTGGTGGTAGACATGGGTGGGGGCCTGGTGGAGGCTGCCCCTGCACTGCTGGGGGGTGGGGGTGATGGGAGACATGAGTGGGGGCCTGGTGGAGGCTGCCCCTGCACTGCTGGGGGGTGGGGGTGGTGGTAGACATGAGTGGGGGCCTGGTGGTGGCTGCCCCTGCACTGCTGGGGGGTGGGGGTGGTGGTAGACATGGGTGGGGGCCTGTTGGAGGCTGCCCCTGCACTGCTGAGGGGTGGGGGTGATAGGGGACATGAGTGGGGGCCTGGTGGAGGCTGCCCCTGGTGGCTGGGGGGTGGTAGTGCAGGGAGACATGAGTTGGACATGAGTGGGGGCCTGGTGGAGGCTGCCCCTGCACTGCTGGGGGTTGGGGGTGATGGGAGACATGAGTGGGGGCCTGGTGGTGGCTGCCCCTGCACTGCTGGGGGGTGGGGGTGGTGGGAGACATGAGTGGGGGCCTGGTGGAGGCTGCCCCTGCACTGCTGGGGGTGGGGGTGGTGGTAGACATGAGTGGGGGCCTGGTGGAGGCTGCCCCTGCACTGATGGGGGGTGGGGGTGGTAGGGGACATGAGTGGGGGCCTGGTGGAGGCTGCCCCTGGTGGCTGGGAGGTGGGGGTGCAGGGAGACATGAGTTGGACATGGGTGGGGGCCTGGTGGAGGCTGCCCCTGCACTGCTGGGGGGTGGGGTGATGGGAGACATGGGTGGGGGCCTGGTGGAGGCTGCCCCTGCACTGCTGGGGGGTGGGGGTGATAGGGGACATGAGTGGGGGCCTGGTGGAGGCTGCCCCTGGTGGCTGGGGGGTGGGGGTGCCGGGAGACATGAGTTGGACATGAGTGGGGGCCTGGTGGAGGCTGCCCCTGCACTGCTGCGGGGTGGGGGTCATAGGGGACATGAGTGGGGGCCTGGTGGAGGCTGCCCCTGGTGGCTGGGGGTGGGGGTGCAGGGAGACATGAGTTGGACATGAGTGGGGGCCTGGTGGAGGCTGCCCCTGCACTGCTGGGGGGTGGGGGTGATGGGAGACATGAGTGGGGGCCTGGTGGAGGCTGCCCCTGCACTGCTGGGGGGTGGGGGTGGTGGTAGACATGAGTGGGGGCCTGGTGGTGGCTGCCCCTGCACTGCTGGGGGGTGGGGGTGGTAGTAGACATGGGTGGGGGCCTGGTGGAGGCTGCCCCTGCACTGCTGGGGGTGGGGGTGATAGGGGACATGAGTGGGGGCCTGGTGGAGGCTGCCCCTGGTGGCTGGGGGGTGGGGGTGCAGGGAGACATGAGTTGGACATGAGTGGGGGCCTGGTGGAGGCTGCCCCTGCACTGCTGGGGGGTGGGGTGATGGGAGACATGGGTGGGGTCCTGGTGGAGGCTGCCCCTGCAATGCTGGGGGGTGGGGGTGATAGGGGACATGAGTGGGGGCCTGGTGGAGGCTGCCCCTGGTGGCTGGGGGGTGGGGGTGCCGGGAGACATGAGTTGGACATGAGTGGGGGCCTGGTGGAGGCTGCCCCTGCACTGCTGCGGGGTGGGGGTCATAGGGGACATGAGTGGGGGCCTGGTGGAGGCTGCCCCTGGTGGCTGGGGGGTGGGGGTGCAGGGAGACATGAGTTGGACATGAGTGGGGGCCTGGTGGAGGCTGCCCCTGCACTGCTGGGGGGTGGGGGTGATGGGAGACATGAGTGGGGGCCTGGTGGAGGCTGCCCCTGCACTGCTGGGAGGTGGGGGTGATGGGAGACATGAGTGGGGGCCTGGTGGAGGCTGCCCCTGCACTGCTGGGGGGTGAGGGTGGTGGTAGACATGAGTGGGGGCCTGGTGGAGGCTGCCCCTGCACTGCTGGGGGGTGGGGGTGGTGGTAGACATGAGTGGGGGCCTGGTGGTGGCTGCCCCTGCACTGCTGGGGGGTGGGGGTGGTGGTAGACATGGGTGGGGGCCTGGTGGAGGCTGCCCCTGCACTGCTGAGGGGTGGGGGTGATAGGGGACATGAGTGGGGGCCTGGTGGAGGCTGCCCCTGGTGGCTGGGGGGTGGTAGTGCAGGGAGACATGAGTTGGACATGAGTGGGGGCCTGGTGGAGGCTGCCCCTGCACTGCTGGGGGTTGGGGGTGATGGGAGACATGAGTGGGGGCCTGGTGGTGGCTGCCCCTGCACTGCTGGGGGGTGGGGGTGGTGGGAGACATGAGTGGGGGCCTGGTGGAGGCTGCCCCTGCACTGCTGGGGGTGGGGGTGGTGGTAGACATGAGTGGGGGCCTGGTGGAGGCTGCCCCTGCACTGCTGGGGGGTGGGGGTGGTAGGGGACATGAGTGGGGGCCTGGTGGAGGCTGCCCCTGGTGGCTGGGAGGTGGGGGTGCAGGGAGACATGAGTTGGACATGAGTGGGGGCCTGGTGGAGGCTGCCCCTGCACTGCTGGGGGGTGGGGTGATGGGAGACATGGGTGGGGGCCTGGTAGAGGCTGCCCCTGCACTGCTGGGGGGTGGGGGTGATAGGGGACCTGAGTGGGGGCCTGGTGGAGGCTGCCCCTGGTGGCTGGGGGGTGGGGGTGCCGGGAGACATGAGTTGGACATGAGTGGGGGCCTGGTGGAGGCTGCCCCTGCACTGCTGCGGGGTGGGGGTCATAGGGGACATGAGTGGGGGCCTGGTGGAGGCTGCCCCTGGTGGCTGGGGGGTGGGGGTGCAGGGAGACATGAGTTGGACATGAGTGGGGGCCTGGTGGAGGCTGCCCCTGCACTGCTGGGGGGTGGGGGTGATGGGAGACATGAGTGGGGGCCTGGTGGAGGCTGCCCCTGCACTGCTGGGGGGTGGGGGTGGTGGGGGCCTGGTGGTGGCTGCCCCTGCACTGCTGGGGGGTGGTGGTGGTAGTAGACATGGGTGGGGGCCTGGTGGAGGCTGCCCCTGCACTGCTGGTGGTGGGGGTAATAGGGGACATGAGTGGGGGCCTGGTGGAGGCTGCCCCTGGTGGCTGGGGGGTGGGGGTGCAGGGAGACGAGTTGGACATGAGTGGGGGCCTAGTGGAGGCTGCCCCTGCACTGCTGGGGGGTGGGGGTCATAGGGGACATGAGTGGGGGCCTGGTGGAGGCTGCCCCTGGTGGCTGGGGGGTGGGGGTGCAGGGAGACATGAGTTGAACATGAGTGGGGGCCTGGTGGAGGCTGCCCCTGCACTGCGGGGGGTGGGGGTGATGGGAGACATGAGTGGGGGCCTGGTGGAGGCTGCCCCTGCACTGCTGGGGGGTGGGGGTGGTGGTAGACATGAGTGGGGGCCTGGTGGGTGCTGCCCCTGCACTGCTGGGGGGTGGGGGTGGTGGTAGACATGGGTGGGGGCCTGGTGGAGGCTGCCCCTGCACTGCTGGGGGGTGGGGGTGATAGGGGACTTGAGTGGGGGCCTGGTGGAGGCTGCCCCTGGTGGCTGGGGGGTGGGGGTGCAGGGAGACATGAGTTGGACATGAGTGGGGGCCTGGTGGAGGCTGCCCCTGCACTGCTGGGGGGTGGGGATGATGGGCAACATGAGTGGGGGCCTGGTGGTGGCTGCCCCTGCACTGCTGGGGGGTGGGGGTGATGGGAGACACGAGTGGGGGCCTGGTGGAGGCTGCCCCTGGTGGCTGGGGGGTGGGGGTGGTGGTAGACATGGGTGGGGGCCTGGTGGAGGCTGCCCCTGCACTGCTGTGGGGTGGGGGTGATGGGAGACATGAGTGGGGGCCTGGTGGAGGCTGGCCCTGCACTGCTGGGGGTTGGAGGGGGTGGTAGACATGAGTGGGGGCCTGGTGGAGGCTGCCCCTGCACTGCTGGGGGTGGGGGTGATAGGGGACGTGAGTGGGGGCCTGGTGGAGGCTGCCCCTGGTGGCTGGGGGGTGGGGGTGCAGGGAGACATGAGTTGGACATGAGTGGGGGCCTGGTGGAGGCTGCCCCTGCACTGCTGGAGGGTGGGGGTGATGGGAGACATGAGTGGGGGCCTGGTGGTGGCTGCCCCTGCACTGCTGGGGGGTGGGGGTGGTGGGAGACATGAGTGGGGGCCTGGTGGAGGCTGCCCCTGCACTGCTGCGGGGTGGGGGTGATGGGAGACATGAGTGGGGGCCTGGTGGAGGCTGCCCCTGGTGGCTTGGGGGTGGGCGTGGTGGTAGACATAGGTGGGGGCCTGGTGGAGGCTGCCCCTGCACTGCTGGGGGGTGGGGGTGATAGGGGACATGAGTGGGGACCTGGTGGAGGCTGCCCCTGGTGGCTGGGGGGTGGGGGTGATGGGAGACATGGGTGGGGGCCTGGTGGAGGCTGCCCCTGGTGGCTGGGGGTGCAGGGGGACATGCGTTGGTGGGCAGTAGTGCAAGGTGACATGTGGGTTGGCTGGGGGACATGGCCATGGTGGATGGGGTGCCTGCAGGACATGTGCAGGGTAGGCCCCTGTGGTGTGGGCCACCTGCAGGGGCCGTGGAGGGTGTAGAGGGAACACCTGGGAGGACCCACACGTGCAATTCACGTGTGGTGCTCCCCGCGCACCCCTGTAATACATGTACCCTGATGGAATCGCGTGTGATACTTCCCGTGCACCCCTGGAATACACGTACCCTGCTGTTTTTGCATGTGATACTTCCCGCGCACCCCTGGAATACACGTACCCTGATGGAATCGCGTGTGATACTTCCCGCGCACCCCTAAGATACACGTACCCTGCTGCTTTTGCGTGTGATACTTCCCTCGCACCCCTGAAATACACGTACCCTGCTGTTTTTGCGTGTGATACTTCCCGCGCACCCCTGGAATACACGTACCCTGATGGAATCGCGTGTGATACTTCCCGCGCACCCCTGGAATACACGTACCCTGCTGTTTTTGCGTGTGATACTTCCCGCGCACCCCTGGAATACACGTACCCTGATGGAATCGCGTGTGATACTTCCCGCGCACCCCTGAGATACACGTACCCTGCTGCTTTTGCGTGTGATACTTCCCGCGCACCCCTGGAATACACGTACCCTGATGGAATCGCGTGTGATACTTCCCGCGCACCCCTGAGATACACGTACCCTGCTGCTTTTGCGTGTGATACTTCCCGCGCACCCCTGAAATACACGTACCCTGCTGCTTTTGCGTGTGATACTTCCCGCGCACCCCTGAAATACACGTACCCTGCTGCTTTTGCGTGTGTTACTACCCATGCACCCCTGATGCACACGTACACAGGACAATCGCGTGTGGAACTTCCCGCGAACCACTGAAATACACGTTCCCCGCTTGGCGTTTGCTGTTTGCTAGCCCTGTGAACTGGTCCAGGGTTAGCGCAGCCCTTTGCGATTATTTGGGGATTTTGAAGGCTTTTCCTTGCGCGAGGGCGTTCTTGGGGGCATAACTGGCGCTGCTGCAGGGTCGCTGCGCCACGCTGCGCCACGGCTGGTTTTGGATGCGAAAATCCATGAATACGCTGTGCGCGGAAATCGATTTTAGCGCACGCGGCTGGCGCAGACATTCGCACGGGCACGCTGTGCGCCAGCCGCATGCGCCACTTTTGTGTGAATTTCTATGAATTACCCTGTATGTTCCCTGAGTTCAAAAAGAGTGTTATACATAAAATTCAGATTGAATATCTTCCCTGTTGCAGCATTTACCCATAAATGGTCTCGGGACTTTTCTAACATTTGCTGATTCTGTACCACGGAAATTGAATCTTACATGCACTTCGTGTTGAGTTTCCCAGCTTATGTTAAATTGAGAAGGAGATGGCTTCTACACCATTTTGCTCAAATACCAGGCAAGTTCTATCACTGATGCATATGCGCTGGGCAAAGCCACGGCTCACAAGAATGTAATTTTTACAGTTTTTGGTTTTCTGCATACTGCTTGGCGAACTCGGTCAAAAACAATTACCAGAACCAATTGCTGTTTTTATTAATATAAAGAATGACCACCATTTTCATCTTAGTTATTAATACATTCATTTAATTAGTTCATCTTTTATAAACGCGCAAACCACCGAAGACCAGTCTCTAAGCGGGGGACAGGAATTTGAACCTGTAATGCTCTAAATGTTCTTGCTTCCTTGATAAACGTGTTGCCCATGAGCTATCCTATCTTATTCATAAATTGCACTTATACAATGCTACGAACCTGTATGTATTCTTTTGAACCTTATCTAACTTATATAATCACTCACAACTCATATTTACTTGGAAACATCCCACAACATCACAGTGCTGAACTCAATTTCATAACCACCCATTTGGTGACATCAAATTAAAATGATTTAATGCCTTATGATCTCTCAGTGTTATCCTACATTATCTGTGCAAGAACTGCAATGCCACCTTAATGCATTCTTGCTGAGACCTCAACATAATCACGCAATTTCTCTAGGAACATCAGTGTCATTTCACACCACCTCTATGGGGAAATAAACACTATCATAGATCCTCCCTGGGTAGACCTCAAGATCACATGCCATCTCTGTGCGAACTCCAGTATCATCAAACACTATCACTGTGGGGACTTCAAAGTTATCACATACCATCTGTGTGGGAACTTCAATATAATCACACATCATCCCTTTAGGGACTTCAATATCATCTTACCCTATCCCCCGGGGAACTTCAGAAATCTGGTGTTCAGTCATTGTGCAGGCCTTGTGTCATCTCACACCATCCATGTAGGACTTCCATATCAAAACAGGCAGGACCACCCCACCTTCTGGATTTTATTTGTGAAAATAAATGAACTATGTCTTCATTTTAATATCATCATACACATGCCTTTCAAGGTTTTTAATATTTTCAGACACCATCTTGTCAGAACTACTTCAGTATAATCACACCATATTGTAGAGAATTCAGCATCATCACAATCACTGTTGAGATTTTGAATATGAATATATAACATCCATGTGGAAATGTCATTATCATCACACATTAAAATTCAACTTTCCTTTTGAACCTCAACATCATCAATGACATCTCATATTAACTCGGGAAACATCACACACCATCGCTCCGGCAAAGTCAAATTCATCACCATCCATTTGGTGATATCAATACAAATGGATATCAACCCTCCTGCAATTTTTGTTTTTTCATACACTAGTAAAAGTACCCGTTCTCTGTGGACAGACATTGTAACACTCATCAATTGTTGAAAATGAATGATCCTATAGGTCGCTTTTTCACCTCATCCTGGCGTGGTGCAGTTTTTTGCAGTGCATTGCATGGTTAATATCTCAGCAACTGTGCATCCTAAGGCCTTGAAATGTGTTTTCTTTTAGGTCCCATAGGGGCCTCAAGTTGTGTTCCTCGTGTCGGGACTAGTTGAGGAGTTGCACTTGCCTTTGGGCTTCAAGCGGATCCTCATGACAGGGGCAAGTACATCAAGAGTATCAGAGACGAAGAGTGGAGCATGGAAAGGGCTGTGTCAGTATGTGAGTCAGCCAGAGGTGGAGGAGGGGGAGAGAAAGTGGTGGCGAGAAGGTGGGTGGCAGTGTGTGGGTTGGCTCAGCCTGAGGGGGGGTAGAGAGAGAGAGATGAGAGGAGAATGTGATCACTCCAGGAGAGAGGAGTGGTGAGGAGGTTAGAAAGGGGGAGGTCTAAGGAGATCAGAACATCCAGAGTGTGTCCTGCATAATGAGTTGGGCCAGAGGGAAGAATAGAACGAGAGAGAGAGTTGCAGCGGTCGTGAAAGAGTCCAGAGGAGGGACAGGAAGCATCCAAGTGGATGTTGAAGTCACCAAGGAGGAGGAGTTGAATGGATGAGGCTAGGAGGAAGGAGGAGAGATCTGCCCACTCGGAGAGGAAGGAGGTGGTCTCACCAGGTGGCCGGTAGAGCGAGAAGGCCTGCAAACAAGGCATTTGAAAGAGGAGTAGGCATGCGTAGGAATGATAGAAGCAGAAATCCACTCCAGGAAGATCAAGGCTACACCCCCACTGGAACGGTTGGATCTGGGTGTGGAGAGGATCTTGTAGCCATCAGGGAGGAGAGTCTCAAAGCTCGTGATAGAGCTGGCCGTGAACCATGTTTCGGTGAAACAAAGGACATCAAGGTCGAATTTTTCCAGGAGACAGCAGATGTCAGAGCAGTGTTTGACAGCTGAGCGAGAGTTGAGTGTGGCAATATGGAGAAGCTTGCTACCCTTAAAAGACTTCTGGGGAGCGGTACAAATCAGAGGTACTCCCTGCGGAAGTGTAGAAGGAGCAAGAGGCAGGGCAGAAGATGAAGGGGGAGAGGACAAGGTAGCCAAGGAGGAAGATGAGGACTCTAGAGAGGTGGCAAAGGGGGCAGGCAAGGAAGCCGGAGAAGTGAGAGAAGGGACAGCAGGAGAGGAAAGGAAAATGATAAGGCACAGGAAGCGTCTATCAAAGAGGACGAGGTTGGCCTGAGGGCCTTGGACCAAGACGCTGCCATTCAGGTAAACATTAATGATGACCTTAGAGGTGTGGAAGGGGGCCAGGAGGAGAGAGCCCAGAGACCACATGAAGAGTCCATAGGTCTGGCGATGGAGCGACAAAGAGGATGTCGGTGAGGGTCTGTCTGGTGGAAGCACTGGTATAGGTATCAGCGATAGGGATAGATCCTGGGTTGGAGAACAGGATATCCTTTTTGAATTTCTTCCTACCAGACATAGTGAGAAGGGCAGGATAGTCAATAGAGAAGCAGTTAGAGAAGATAGGAGAAACAGAGAGCACCATAGAAGAGGTGGGGGAAAGAGGAGAGAGGAAAGGGGTGGAAGCGAGGGATGGGAAAAGAACGATAGGGGGACACTGGGGGTGGACCCAAGGGGGGTGCAAGCAGACGAGACAGAACGAGGCAAGAACAGATAGTAAATAATTAAGCAGAAAGAGATGAAGAGCTCGGAAGGAAGAGCACAACATAACACAAGGCAGTAAGGTGAACAACAATCAGGCACCAAGGGTATCAAGAAACAGAACAGTTGACGAAAGAAAACCTGGAAGAGCGAGAGCTCAGCAGAACCCACAGCAATACACCAAAGGACAGGGGAGTGGCTGGGAGGAGGGATAGGGCAAGGGAAGGCGAGGGTAAAGACCTGCAGGGGAGAAAGGACGCTGGGGGGGGTGTGTGGGTGCTAGTGAGCTGGAGGGTGCGAGGCTCATGCAATCAAGAGTTGCGCGGGACCACTTGGGCAAGAACACGCAGGTGTGAACGTAGCCAAGGATGGAGAGTGCGAGGAACCCAAGTGATCAAGGATTGTGAGGGACCACGCAGGCTATGGACACGCAGGGGTAAGCGTGACAGGGATGGAAGGGGAGGAACACATGATCAAGGAATGCAAGGGACCCCTAGAGCAGTGGACGCACAGGCACGAGGGTAGCCAAGGATGGAAGGGGCGCTGAGGTGATCACAGGATTGCGAGGGACAATGCATGTCAAGGACGCGCAGCGCGAACAGGCATGGATGGAAGGGGCGTGGAGGCACACGCGATCGAAGATTGCGAGGGACCACACAAATTGGGGGCGAGGGTTTTGCCGCAGAGGGTTCGAACCTCAGATTTTATAGGCTCGGTAGCGTGGACATAACAAATGTGTTACATGTCGTCGGGCAGCATATCCTGCGAACCTGCATTGTTCAACACCGCGGTCTTGTACTGCGAGGGCTTTGCTGCAGAGGGTCTGAACCTCAGATTTCATAGGCTCGGTAGCGTGGATGTAACAAACGTGTTGCGTGTCGTCAGGCAGCGTCTCCTGGGAACCTGCGTCATTCAACACTGCGGCCTTGTCCTGTGAGGGCTTTGCCGCAGAGGGTCTGAACCTCGGATTTTATAGGCTCTGTAGCATGGACATAACAAACGTGTTACGTGTGGTCAGGCAGCATCTCCTGCAAACCTGCGTGATTCAACATTGCGGCCTTGTCCTACAAGGGCTTTGCCGCAGAGGGTCTGAACCTCAGATTTTATAGGCTTGGTTGCGTGGACGTAACAAACGTGTTATGTGTTGTCGGGCAGCGTCTCCTGTGAACCTGCGTTGTTCCACACTGCGGTCTTGTCCTGCGAGGACTTTGCCACCGAGGGTACGAACCTCGGATTTCATAGGCTCAGTAGCGTTGATATAACAAACGAGTTACATGTCATTGGGCAGTGTCTCCAGCAAACCTGCATCATTCAACACTCCAGCCTTGTCCATAAAGGGCTTTGCAGCAGAAGGTCCAAACCTCAGATTTTATAGGCTTGGTAGCGTGGACATAACAAATGTGTTACATGTCGTCAGGCAGCGTCTCCTGCGAACCTGCGTCGTGGCCGTGCCCACACACAAAGCCCACAAAGGTTTCCCATTTTACAAATAAGTAGCATCACAATCAAACACGTGTTTTTTTGTAAGTTTAAAACAAATATACCCTGACAGCCTATATTCATAAAGCATGGCATTTGCCTATTTAAAAGGAATATCTGCTTACCTTATTCACACTGAATATTGAAAAGCCTAAACAGTCCCTGGGAGTCTTGCAGTGCACGTCGTCTTGTTGAGAAGCTGAGCCTTGGGGTTGTGTCCGCGTTAGGTAATTATCCCTGCATGGACTCCAGCATTGTCCTGAGCTCGGCCAAAGGTGTCCTACTCTGTCTTATCCCAATGACAGATCCAAAGTGCTCTAACAGGGGGCAGTCCAATGGCTCTTTTATAGGTGAAGTTGCACGTCTTACAATAGAGTTGTAATCCTGTCTCATGCAACACTCAGCTGATGCCATCGTGACAGCCCCAATTTCTTCACAGCCATTGTAATGACTGTTTAAGCCCCTGAGCATGAAAGGAAACGCACAGAGGCTTTTGACCCTCTGCTGCCCATCCTGTTTCACGAAATCATCTGCAAATGCCCCTTGTGGCATTCCCAATTTTTCAGACCTATTATCCGGGCAACACAGGCAATGGGCCTTCTGCTGACCAGTTGCCTAAGCAAAGATTGCTCCCGGGAAGGGCCAAGTGCTGCAGCACATGGTGTTTAAACTCAGCAGAGGCACATCTATTTTAGTAAGGGCTGTCTCCCAGTACTAACAAACATTAACGGCAAAGGACACAATTGCTTTTTCTCTCATCTAGAAGCATGTAATGGAGCTTCACTACATTGTAGATCTTATTTTAAAGGAGTTGAGCCACAAGCTGCTTCAGAGGCACCAATTTACAAGCAGTATTCAGCAACCATAAAGAACCCGAATCTTTTAACCTGCCATAATCCAAGGGCACCCTGCTGACATGATCTGGACAGAATGAGGAATTACTGGGCCATTCCGAGTTCGGAGGGCCCGGTAATTCCTCCCTCCTAGAACCCGGACCTGGACCTTCCCCATTCCCATTCCAGCCCCCATAGGGCTGAATGGGAATGGTAGAGGGAGCAAACAACGGGCCGATTACGAGTGGCCCTTTCTTTGCCCCCTCTTCCCCTCGCGGGGCCTGGTAAGCACACCTGGTTTTACCAGGTGTGCTTACCGGGTCCCGTGAGGGGACCTCGTAATGTGGCGGAACGGGTTTAACGGGTCCGCATCCTTTTGCGGCACTCGTTAACCCGTTCCGCAAGGGTCGTAATGAGGCCCATTGTAATTTGTGTACGCTTTTAAAATTTCTTCACCAATCCCAATGTGTATACATGTAAAGAGTTTAATTTAAAGACCTGCCTGAAGTGGACTCTGTGTCAACTTGGTAAAAGATCGTAGTGTTAAAATGGCATTACAATTTATTAAAGGAACAAGCATTGACAAAGCAAACAGTCTGTGCTTTTGTGCAGGCATGGGAAAGTCACTGCCTGTATAAAGTTTGCTGGTTAGGGTTGGAATAAGTGTTAACTTGGTTCAAGATCTCTATGTTAAAATGACAGTGAAATTTAATATCGAACACGCATTGACAAAGCCAACAGTCTGTTCTTTTGTGTAGGCTGGGAAAGGCACTGGCAGTATCAAGTTTGATGGTGAGGGTTGATTAAAGTGAGCTCAAATTTGTATGGGGCCTGATACATCTCTATCTACACCCTACATCAGGGGACTTATCAATGTTATATCAAAATGTAAACCGGACCCTTAACAATATGCAGCTATTAACCCCCTCCCTCCAATGCTCTAACTATGGGACCAGAGGGCCGGAGTCACTCTCTGGCATCATAACCGCGTCACTCTGCATGACCACAGATTCATAGTCCTTGTCTTCAGAGCTCACTTCGCTCGCGGATGCTCGTCCTGGCTCTACAGCCAGGGGCTGCTACGGAACCGCATTTTTGGGATTCTTATAACCTTTATATCCAATTGATATAAATTGTATATATTTTTAATATACATTTGATATAAAACAGTACTACCGATATCAACATTTACATAAAATGTATATTACAAATATATAAAATGTACATCAACATTTTCGGGAGCTTATCATAAATATTGGGCAGCTTATAAAATTGATCTAAAATGTATATCAAACATTTTGGGGTTCTTATCTAATTGATATAAAAACGTTTGGGGGACAATCCACTCGATATCAAAAGGGGGCGGGACGAAGGTCAAAAAGGGGGCATGTCCACCTGTCAAATTTAACATGGTGATGAAAGGGGGGGCCCATGTAGTACCGTTAAGATTTATTTTTAACCTACCTGTCATCATCTTTTGTTTTGCTTTAGTCACCCCGAATGGTACGGGTATGCCCAGATGTGGGCCCTGTGCCTGCTGGGCATAGGGACCCAAGCTGCTCTTCACTGATGATGCCCACTGAGGATGAAACATGTCTGGAGATGCTTGTGGTCTTGTGCAGAAGGGATGTGACTTAGCAGTTCGGGCTGGACTGCCCCGTTTGGAGTGTGACAAAGCCTGATTTGCATATGGTCTTTCCCCTTTCTGTATTGGCTTGGCAGGCTGAAGAACGATGGTTTGGAGGGTTGGCCAGAGCTGTTCCAGATGTTAAGATTAATTATATAGCTTCTAGCCATCACCTTTTGTTCTGCATTGGCAACAGGGCAGGTTCAAATGTCACATGCGAAATATAAACCGTGCCTGGTTTTGGGATGGTGGCTACTGAGATTAAACAATTATACACTCACAAGCCTTGAATGTAAGATGACTGTCAGCTTGTTGAGCAATGACTCAAGCATGACAGGTCTTAGTATATTAGCTGTCAGAACTGGAGATAGCACAACAGCCATGTGGAACCCAGCCCAGGAATGTCTTCTTTGACCCCCTTCAGGAGAGTCAGCACCTTTCTCCAGGCTACAGAAGCCCTCCCCGGCTGGTCCTCTGGAAACCAGTCATTCAAAGACAGTCCTGCCTTGGCAATGGCTCTCTCACACCAGGTGCTGATTACTGGAGTCCTTGTAAAGTAGGCAGATGGAGGAAGAGGCAGAGTTAGTGTAGCCAAGAGGAGAGGCTCAGACAACAAAGGGGTCTCAACATCTTCGATTTGCTAGGAATCCCCCAAAATGTCAGTCATGTGCCCTCCCCACTTTCTGCTGACACGGCACTTTGATTATGACATTAGAAGGCAAGAGACATTCCTTTCATTCAACATCCTGGATTGGACCCTTGACAATTAGCCTGCTCTGGACCAATCAGCGGTAGCACTTTGCCTATATAGGGGGGGGGGGCTTCCTCTTAGAGGATTCATCTTTGGACTTATAGACAGGAAGGATTCACCTGGAACCCTGTTGGGGATACAATCTATTCCAAAGTCATCTGCCATAAAGGTTAATACAGAAGGATCCGATGATGAGGAAAGCTCTTTTCCCTAACCATCCCAAAGAAACATTTCGGATGAAGCTGCTGTGTGTGTACAAGGCCTCCTGCAACATATGCCCTGGTAGCCCATCTCCTGTCATTGAAGGGGAAATAACCCATCCAGGTGCACTCTTCAAACCTTGCAGGTTGGGAAGGGCAGATGAAAGGACTCACATTACCAGTGGAGACACTGGATTGGGTCTCGTAGCAACCCAGAAGTCAAGGAACAGCCCTGGACCTGGTTCCTGCCTCGATTCAATTGTGTGCTACACATACCAGGACATCACCTTCCTGTCCCAAACGTCTTCATGCCACATTGTGAAAACAAAGAAATAATATGAGGCTGGGTAGCCCAAAAAGAAATACACCAAACACAGGTTACAAAGGAACATACAAAGATCTTTTTAATTTACTCTGAACAGTTACAAAAAGTCAAAGACAAATCAGATAGCTATCGGCCCTCAGTACAACACAGCGAACTCCAGCGTGGTTCGGTGTGCTCAGTGAGTGCAGACAAACCTTGAAACAGTCAGGCTTTTATACAATTCTGACACAATGTCCAACCCTACTGCGGGTCAATATTCCTCTAATACATTACTGATCGAGGGTTCATGCCGAGGTCGTACAACTTGTGTCCTTAGGATTTGCCATTAATGCATCTAGGGTTCATGCTAGGTTCATACAGTTAGTGCCTAAGGCTTTACCTTTAATACATTTGCCAATAAGTCATGGATTAGCTTCATTGACACAGGTAATCCTTTACACACAGGTCAGCAAAGGACAAGGTCTCAGTTCATGACCCTAACAAGTGGCCTGCAGGCAAGTTACATATTAGCTGTACACAAAGGTCATGGCGGCCATGTTCTATTCTGAATGACATCGTCCACCATTTTAACTCACAGGGTGACTTTACAGGGAGAGAGAACCTAAAATGGTGGTTTACATTAATTCTAGGGTCAGGACCTTGCAACACAAATTTCTTCACAAGTAGCTTGTTAGCAGCTTGGCGTAGGCCAATATACATATATTCATAGCAATAGGAGGCACGATATAATTTCCAGTTTGACAAACCCTCCTTTTGGCCTATGCCAAGTGCTAAACTACTTCTGATCTCCTTGCAAATAACTCCATGCATCATCGTCCATACACCCTGAATCACTGTTGGAAATATCTATTGCCATCAGATCGTTTACTAAAATCTCTTTCAGTGCATATTCCTTTGAAGTTTTATCTGGGGAATAGTCTTTATGTCTTATCGTACCTATCGCCTGAGCGCAACATTCCCCTAGCATCGAACATATACTAGGTAGGCATTGGATACAACAACAAAGGAACAACATAACTCCCAAAATGATCAGCAAGACTGAAAGCACTTTCCAACCCCAAGATCGCAAGAAGTCTCAGAACCAAGCGCTAAGATCCCAGTTTCCCTCAGGAACATGCACTTCTGAACTAAGGACGTGCAGATTCTGTATTGCCTTGAAAATAGTTGGGGAGGAATCTGGTACGAAAACATAGCAAGCGGACTCCACTAATTTACATACTCCACCACCTTCAGCCAGAATGACATCTAATGCCATCCGGTTCTGAAGTGCTACCAATCTGATCGCTTTCTGCTCTAATGTCATGTTGTAGATTATATCTGTGGTCCGGTTGATGGTTCTCTCCAGTACTCTCGCTAGTCTCCTGATATCTCCGGAATTCGCTATCTGCCCAAAGAATGGAAGGAATTATTTCGCTACATCTCCTAAAACCTGTGCTGGAGTGTCACCATTCTCGTCCCGCCGTGGACGAGCCTTTGAAACTTCTACAGTACTTGCTATGAACACCCCAGGTAACAGGATTGCTAAATAACAAGTTCCCTGCCAATCTCTGGGTAACCATGGAAATGCTACATTACCGCAAACGAAATTGACAGGTTCGCCTACATAAGAAGGTCTGTCTTTCCCAGTCAAATTTGCAACGTTGGCACAACCTTTAAAATCCCCCATTGACCGAGTGCCATTCCTCTGTATGCAGAAAGAAACTGAATTGGGGCTACGGTTAACAGTGTAGGAAGGAGGCATGGCGTCCTTATTGCCTATCAGAGCCATTTTAAAGGAAATCAAATATTGGAAAGGACGAGACAGTCTGTCAGAAGGCCTAATAGAAGCAATGTTGAGCTTACTCCTATTTGCGAAAAGCGAAAAGGGAGTCAAAACACGTTTCTCAAAACTATTCAAATTAGTGCCATCAAAGTTCCCCGAGATGCTATCATTCCAACGGCCAAAGAACAGTGCTCTGAGAGAAGCATAACAAGTAGCTGTCAATGGAAAAGGGTGAATTTACCAACCTAGCCCCTTATCCCCATGTTGCGGTAAATGTGAGCAAACCCAACAGTTAGACCTATTAAAAATAGCATGTGTCGCATTCATAATAAGTAACAAGGTGTTGTTGTGATACCTTTGTCTATGCTGGGAGTCCTTAGGGGACAGAGTATGCAAATGCACAAAAGGAGTGGAAACAGTAGGTACATTTTCAGTCGGTAACAAGGACTCTAAAGGATAAGTTTCCTCGAAGTACCACAGGCCTAAGACAGTGACTATTAAAAACCCAAATATTATCATAAAAACACAGCAATACATTTTCGGGGCCCACATTTTATGTCCATTGTCCTGGCTGGTCACACGATCATTTACAAGTCCAATACGAGCGGTGGCGGTAGCAGGCATTGCAATCTTCAAACGACAAGACCCCATTGTTTTTGGCTGGCGACCTCCCGGCCGCGCGACTTCTTAGTCCTTCCACAACCCTAGCCAACAGAATCCCCTTTCCTCAAATTTTGGGCAAAGACAAGCCCTCAATGACTCTTTTCCTTCTCCGAATGCACAGCTGAACCGTGCCGTAAATTTAAAAGAATGCACAGCAAAACCGTGCCGTATGTCTATTTTCTTGGACGCAGATTGTACCTTGCTGTTCCTGGTACTGATTGATCCGGAAACAATGTGTTGCCACTCCCCGTTGGAAGCAGCGTATCAGAAACAAGTGCAGATGCCGAATTCGGGACAGCAGTTTCCGGATGCAAAACCTCTGGAGAGTGCGGAGACAAAATGGCGGCTTCCCCAAGCCTCACGGGCTCAGAGAGATTCTCCGACACACTCTCGGCGCTTTTTACTGCTTTGCGATCGTTGGTTGCAGCGTTAGCGAGGGGTTCTGTTTCTTCTGTAACGTGTGGCAATGGGTGAAGCGTGTCTGGCCGAATGGAATTGTTTGTCAATATGTAATGCCGCACATATCTACAGAATTACAGCAGCGACAAAATGTGGACCATTGTCCGACCAGATGACTCTTGGCAGCCCGAACCGCGGGAATTATTCCTTTAACATGGTCTTTGCAGTGGTCATGGCTGTAGCATCTTTGACAGGGAAAGCCTCGACCCACTTACTGAAAGCACAAATGACCACAAGGACATACTTTAGATTGTTGCATCGTTCCATTTCAATAAAATCAAAATGGATGACTTCGAAGGGGACAGAAGGTGCCCAAAACCTCCCCTTGGAGTTACTGTCCCCTTTCCCTCATTATGTTGTAGGCAAACCATGCAGATCAGAACGTAACGCTGAGCAATTTTCGAAATCTTGTCATTTACCCAAACTTTCTCTAACATTTTCGTTATCTGCTGGGCACACACATGCGTAGGACCGTGTGCCATGATGACCATCATCATCACGTAAGCGTCAGGAAGTAGCCATTTCCCTTCAAGCATTTCCACCCAACACCCATCATCGTCGAGTTTTCCCAAGCCTTCAGCCCACCTCTTAGATTCCTCTACTGTGGCATCGGCTTGGATATCCCGTACATACCCAACACCCTCATCTATTGCATAGGCATTTACAGTCTCCCTCAAAACATACATCTCCGTAGAGAGATCGGTAGCAGTTTGTCTAGCTATCTGATCAGCGAAAGCATTCCCTTTTCCAATATCATCTATAACCTTTCGATGTGCTGCACATTTTACGACTGCTAACTGAGTAGGGAGTGCAAGTGCTGAGAGCAGATGTACTATTAGGGAGCCATGCTGAATCTTGGTGCCATGCGAAGTTAAAAACCTTCTTTCTGACCAAAGTCTGCCAAAGTTGTGGACCACCCCAAAGGCATACTGAATATTGGTGTATATGTTTAGTGTTAGCCCTTGGGAAAGTTCACAAGCTCGGGTCAATGCTATAATCTCCACAACCTGCGCAGAGTTATATGCGATTCTCTTGGTCTCCACAACCGTGCTCAATGTAGTGATTGCATAAGCAGCTGTGGATGTACCATCCGGAAGTTTGAAGCAGGAGCCATCACAAAACAGCTCCCCTCGTGCTTTATCCAAAGGAGTGTCCTTTAGATCAATTCTACCCTTTGTTTCTTGTTCGGTAACATACAGTCATGTGACTCTTCGTCACCGCAAACAGTATTTTGCGGGAAAGGTAGGAGTTCAGCTGGATTAAGAACACAACACCTCTTAATTTGAATGTGAGGGGCAAACAAGATCAATTCATATCACGTCAACCGTGCGGAAGTGAGGTGTTGCGTTTGGGTTTTGTTCAGTAGAATATCTACAGAGTGAGGCACCATCAGGGTAAGATCATGGCCTAGGACCATTCCCTCACTTTGCTTTACAGACGCAGCAGCAGCAGCCACGACAGCTCGCAAACATCTTGGCAAAGCGCATGCTGCAGGATCAAGGGCGGAAGTAAAGTAACCGCATGGCCTATTCTTCCCTCCATGTTCCTGCGTTAATACAGCCAAAGCACATCCATCACATTCATGCACAAACAACACAAAAGCCTTTTCATAATTTGGTGTGCCCAAAACCAGTGCCGAGCACAATGCAGTCTTGAGCAACTCAAGTGATTGCTGGTGTTCCGTGTTCCATGGCAATGGCGAAGAAATGCCCTTCTTTGTCAAGGCCAACATCGGTTTGATCACTAGTGAGAAATTTGGGATCCACAACCTACAGTAAGAAGCCATACCTATCAAGGCTCTAACTTCCTTCTGTGTATTTGGGACAGACATGCCAGAAATTAACTTTATTCTTTCAGGTATCAATCTTCTTCCCTCCTTTGACAGGAGATAGCCTAAATAGGCGACCTCCTGGAAACAATATTGAAACTTTTTAAGCGAAGCTTTGTGACCATGCTTAGCTAGGTGAATAAGCAACAACACAGTGCCCTCCTTACAAGCACTCTCAGAGTCTGCAGCAAAAAGCAAATCATCAACATATTGAAGCAGCGTACAAGTAGAGGGCTATTCAAGAGTATCAAGCTGTTCTTTCAAAGCCCTACTATAAATATTAGGACTTTCAGTGTAACCTTGAGGTGCACGGGTAAATGTGAACGAGCGTCCCCCTAAGGTGAACGCGAACAAGTATCTACTATCCTTGTGTATAGGAATACTAAAGAAAGCATTCTTCAGATCCACAACACTAAAGTAAGTAGCTGTAGCTGGAATCATGGTTAATATTGTTGTCACATCAGGGACAATTGGAAATTGCGGAGCGACGACTTTATTAATGGCACGCAAATCAATTATAAAACGAAAAAGGAATTGCATTATCGCCTTTCTTGTACACGGGTAAAATCGGACTATTGCACAAACTACCTGCAATTTCCTCAATCACCCCGCGAATCACAAAATCGGAAACAATGCATTTCAAAGCTCGCTCGCCCTCAACTGAGATCTTATACTGTGGAATGCGTGGCAGCTTAATTCCATGTTTCAAGACTATTTTAACAGGCTCAATCTGGCTCAATCTGTAGAACACCGACATCATTGTCGTCAATTGCCCATAAACACTCTGGTAGATCAATGAATTCTGGTGGCAAAGGTCTAGTCAGGAATTGGGAAACAGAAAGTTGCTGTGGTGAAATCGTTAAACACACTCCATCAGAAGAACAATACATTACTGCATTTAATTCCAAATTCTCTCCACAATTCGAAGTCAGCAGAAACGGACAGCGGTCCATGAAGAGACCCAAGGAGATAGGTACTGGCGAAGAAACCGGACAAACAACTGGTGTGCCAGAAAACCCTACGGAAACATTAGTTTGCCCTGACAGTGGAATGTTTGGAACCCGAGAATGATCAATGGAACACTTCTGTGCTCCAGTGTCTATCAAAAATGGATGTTTCCTATTTCCCACTACCATTTCAAGTAGGGACCTTTCTGATTAACGGGAATAGGTGTAGGTTCCAAACCCTGCTTCGGGCAATCCTAACGAAACAAAATATCATCAAAAGGAAGCACTTCAGATAGATATGCAGCAGAAGGATGATCAAATATGTTTCTAGTATCCACACTCAAAATCTGATTATCCTGTGAAAAAGGTTGCTGGGGATCTTGTGAAATTTGACCTCTACCAGGGCCCCCTACACCCGGTGATCTCTGGATCGTCTACCCATATTTCCAAATGTGTTATTCGACCTCTGTCGAAGGACGGGGCATTGTGCACGCCAATGACCCCCCTGGCGACAATAGGCACACTGATTAATGTTCACAGGACCCAAGGGCACATTCCCTTGTGGAACATACTGACCTCTAATCTGCGAACTACCCCCTCTGGGGCCTCTAACAATTTGTTGTAACAATACTTTAGTCTTTTAATCACCTTTTCTCTTCTCGACTCTATCTTTTTCATTATTGACACGGTTCTCGTAGTACTGAGCCATGTGCAGTACTTCTGATTGCGATTTCGCCTGACAAGCGCTCTCGGAAGACATCATTTGAGACTGGATGTCAGGCAGCAATCCACGTACAAATTTGTCCACAAATAATCTGTTCCCAGACTCTGTGCCTAAGTCTTATCCACTGAAATCCAAGAATACCTGTTCAAACCGATTAAAGAACTCGGTAGCACCCTCAGACTTTCCTTGGACACAGGCCGTAAGCTTGTCCCAAATAATTCTCTTCTCAGGAATTATGGTTTTTAATTTAGCAACGATTCTGTCAGGCAAAGTTAGTATCACCTGAGGCGGTCTCTCTCCAGCTGGCCTTTCTCCGTCAAGCCTAGTTATGTTTGCCCACTTATCTCCCAACCCAGGTACGTCGTCTATAGTTCTAACCTGTTTCCACAAATCTACGGGCAGGAGTACAGGTAACAACAAATCAATGTCGCCTAGGGTGAAAACTGAGGACTGCAAAACGGACTCTTTCTCTTTATAGAACCCTGTCAGATGTTTCCTAATGTCAGGAATAGACTGTCTAATGGTGTTCACTTCCTGCCTTGAAAACGGGACGTGAACAAACTGTGATACATAATGTGCAGGAATGTTCACAGCGACTATATTATGTGCAGGATCAGCCGCAATCTCAACCTTCGGGACAAATGTCGGAGGAACCTCTCTCATAGGCAACTGAGATGTAGGCAACTCCCAACGCTTACTAAGCAACAAAGCCAAGTCGAGCGCTAAAGCAGTCGAAGAAGTGTCAAGTGAAAAAGCTCTCTTATAAATGCTCAATAACTCTGTGGGACAACTAATCTTCCTTTTTACACACTCATCCTGCAGGTACTCTACCATTACCTGTATCACTTTCCTCTGCATTTCTAGCGTATATTGACTGTATGTGTCATATACCTCAACAGGAGTTATAGATATGTCTGAAATCCATCTAATCGCGTCTTTCGTACAAATTCGCTTTTCCTCAGATATCGATTTTCGACACTGAAGAAACCGTTTCTGTACATACATACTTTCCCCTTCGTCATCCTCATTCTCTAACCTTTCCAACTCCTTTCTATACTCAAATATCCTCTCAACATGCTCATGTACTTTCTCCACAGTGGGCCTCATTCCGAGTATGGCGTTAAGGGATAGCGGCCACCGGTAACGAGACCGGTGGCGGTGATCCCTTACCACCATACTCCGAGTTCCCTTTGCGCCCTCGCCCTTAACGCCTGCTTTGAGCAGGTGTTAAAGTCGAGGGCACAAAGGGGCCTCCAAGCCAATAACGGTGACCGTAATGAACGGTCACCGTTATTTGCATCTTCCCCATTCCCATTGAGCCCTATGGGGGCTCATTTGGGAATGGGGAAGAGCCTTGGTGAATGGGGAATTACCGCCCCGCCAACCTTGGAATGGGGCGGTAATTCCGCCATCCACCAAGGCGCTGCCGGTCCGGGTACGGCGTCAACCAAGGCGTTAATAGCGCCATTGGTTAGCGCCGTACTCGGAATGAGGCCCAGTGTCTCTTGAAAACGCTAAAGTATTCAGATCCCTCAACCCTTGTGGGAGATCTGCATTATTTAATTTACCTCACATTACACATAAATGAATCCCCAAACCTTCAATAAAAAAAATGTTCTCAGGAAAATTAGCCATATTAGATAGTGTGGCAAGAACATTAGCTCGATCATCTCTCTCCATACAATGCAATCAAATCCTGTTTCTTCTGTAACGGTACAGTATTGCGAGTGACAACCCTCGAGCCCGCACTCTGATCAACTACAAGCGGTAAAAGATTAATTGGAAGTGGGGGTGCAGGCAAATTCAGTGGAGGTACTACTACTGGTGCAATGGGAAGAGGCGGAGGAGCAGGTGGAGGAACAACAACCGGAGGAATAGGAGCAACAGGTTGAGCAGGAAGAGCAGGAATAACAGCAGGAAGAGGTACAGCAGCGGGAAGAGGAACATACGGAGGTTGTGCAGAGGCACCAGGCCTTTGTTCATTTAGCAATTTGTCAATAAACTCATCAGAATCATGAAGATCTTTAGAAGGATAGATTTTCTGAATACCGAGTGAGAAAGCCCTATCCATATTTTTAGCCGCCTCAGACTGTTCTGTCCTGATCATATAACAACACTTTTTCAGCGTTCGTTTTATGACGGCGCGCATGTTTTTCCCTACTTTTAAGCTGTTGCAACGCTTCTTTTTTCCAATTCTGCAAAACATCAAATGCTGCAGGTCTAGCCTTTTTCTTTAACAAGACTGACTCCAAATATTCAATACGAGGGATCTCAAAACTACCATTGATTGGCCACTGAAGTTCGGAGGCATGTCTGGTTTGTCTGTGCCAAATATCATTAAATACTATACTTCCAATGCCATGCTTACAGTACATAGTACATGCCGGCGACCCCTCCTGTGGTGCCGGACGGCTAAATTCCAAAGATTGTCTATCACTGTGGAATAATGCCCTAAAGCAGGTAGACAATTTCCCAGGCATATCAAATTTTTGGTGTTACCTGGTCAATAATTGTGTCTGCAGATACAATGCGCCAAATTCAAATTGTCAGGATTAAATTAAGAATCGGGTCACGACTCACCTGACCAAACCTAAGGAGGTCTGATCGGATTTCAAAGAACTTACCTAACGAATTTTACCTTGTGTTTTGGTGATTTCGGCAAATCTGCCTGCCTCGAGAAATGGACCCTCGTCAAGATGCCGTCCCCGACCACACGCTAATCGTCCAGGGATTGGTCGTGCAGCGCTGCTGAGGTGTCGTGTCTTGTTCAGTGGGGCCCCTTATGTCACACCGTCCGATCCCGGTCCGATAGCGTGCGTCAACCTTCAACAATCCGGCATCAATCTTGAGGGTCCCTATTCAGGGCGCCAACTGTGAAAACAAAGAAATAATATGAGGCTGGGTAGCCCAAAAACAAATACACCAAACACAGGTTACAAAGGAACACACAAATATCTTTTTAATTTACTCTGAACAGTTACAAAAAGTCAAAGACAAATCAGATAGCTATCGGCCCTCAGTACAACACAGCAAACTCCAGCGTGGTTTGGTGTGCTCAGTGAAAGCAAAAATACTTTGAAACAGTCAGGCTTTTATAAAATTCTGACACAATGTCCAACCCTACTGCGGGTTAATATTCCTCTAATACATTACTGATCTAGGGTTCATGCCGAGGTCGTACAACTTGGGTCCTTAGGATTTGCCATTAATGCATCTAGGGTTCATGCTAGGTTCATACAGTTAGTGCCTAAGGCTTTACCTTTAATACATTCACCAATAAGTCATGGATTAGCTTCATTGACACAGGTAATCCTTTACACACAGGTCAGCAAAGGACAAGGTCTCAGTTCATGACCCTAACAAGTGGCCTGCAGGCAAGTTACATATTAGCTGTACACAAAGGTCATTTGTATTTATTTATTTGTATTGCGCACCTTGCCCGGAGGCTTGGCGGCCATGTTCTATTCTGAATGACATTGTCCACCATTTTAACTCACAGGGTGACTTTACAGGGAGAGAGAACCTAAAATGGCGGTTTACATTGATTCTAGGGTCAGGACCTTGCAACACAAATTTCTTCACAAGTAGCTTGTTAGCAGCTTGGCTTAGGCCAATATACACATATTCATAGCAATAGGAGGCACGATATAATTTCTAGTTTGACAACATGTCCCAGGAGGATAGCTCGACATGAAGCGACACAGGTTCGATCCCCGGGTTCGCGCTTAGAAACCTCTGGGTATTTAAGCGCATTATAAATACGCAACTAAGACAAAAAAATTAAAACAATTACGCAACCATTCCTGTAACAGCGCCTCGATGCCCGCGGGCTGTGTGAGCACTTTAAAAATGCAAATAAATAAAATAAAATAAATAAAAATAAATGTTGCTGTTGCTTGGACTGCACTGCATGTTGGACCCAATCAACAAGCTCTCCAACCCGACAACCAAATCACCACCTCAGGGAGCTTCTAGAAGCCTGCTCCAACACTGTTGAGCCCCCAGAACAAGAACAAATGGTATCTGAAATGGCTCTGTCTGCTGGGCATGCCTTTATGTTCCCTAGTGACTTTTAAGATCCTACTCTCTACCTTTTTAAAGACATCCACATTGAACTTAGACATTTGATGCTGAAGTTCTTGCCTGTCTGCACCCTGTTTTCAAACTAAGAGTTCGCATTATTCCTGAGTCCACATTCTCTGTGTTTTCCTTTACAGGTGTTGGTTATTAGTGTTTTTAGTAGTTGTGTGTAGTTATAGATCAATTAAAATGTTATATCTTTGTAGAACCTAGATCGGAAATTACTTCTATTTTGGTAACACTGTACTATTGTTGCTTGAGTTGCTGCTGTAACAGCTCACACCGCTCCTGATGAGTGTAGCTTGCCCTCATCCTGCAAAACCCCAAACGGCGAAGGAGGTGTTCCTATCAGGCTGTGCCTGTTTTACCTTTATTACTGGGCTCACTAGTGGTTTAGTGGAAGTGTGGGGCTAAGTAGGCACTTCAGCCACTACTCATCCCTCTACTCCTGCAGAACAGATGCCATTTTCATCACACCTACACCAGAAAACAATGAAATAGCAGTTCTTTTCACCTGAAAGTACCTGTATGCCCTTAACTAAGAGACAAAGAAAGAAATCTCCTTAATCTAGGCTCACAAAGTGTGAACCAAAATCTAGATACTAATTGCTTTTCTTCTCAGCCTTCCAGCAGAATGGTTTGATCCTACATTTCTGTTTAAGCCACCCTGGGTGAGAGGATCAAAGCCCAAAGGTAGTTACACTTAGCATTTTAGTATTTATTTTGTGTTTATTAATTGAAAATGAATAGTGCTTCACAAAGAACGCTATTTGCATTAAAGTAACTCGGTCCGGCAAATTTGCACCAGATCCCGAGGTGAGGGGGCAGCAGTAAATCTCCATTCACCATTGGGTCCCAATGGGTTTGGGGGACGCTCTTACCTCTGGCGGTAATTGTGTCGGCGGTAATAGCACCAAAACGGCCCATAAATTGTAATTTTTACCTCCAGGAAAAAGCTAGAGGTAAAAATGCCATTTTTCGCCCAACTCGTGACTAGGCCAGCCCTTAGATGCGGCGGTAATACCGTTACCAAAAAGGAACGTTTCTTCACGCAATTCTGTTCCATTACACAAGGGTAAAAGTCGTAAAAAATAAGTTGGGGCACTAATTAACACAAGAAATCTGCACAATCATCACAAAAGTGATGTTGTGGAAAGATAATGAACTTGACAGTTCGAAACTTCTAGCATGGACAACTGCCAAGGTTGTCTACACTTTACAATGGTAATTATAAAACATTTGAATAGAAAGAAGTAAAACAAAAACAGTACTACACAAATGTGGAAAATAACTTCAATATTCCAAGCAGCATGGGAGCAATCGCAGATCTTAAAAGCAACATTTGAAAAACTCTAACCCGCTTACACAGTTCCACTACCTCTTACAAAATGGCAAACACTGTAACAGAGATTTCACTATGATGCACTCTTGCTGCATCATTTAGCCACTGATTGACACAAGGGCCTCTCCACATACCCCAACAAGAGTTCTGGTGAGATTGCCAGTCCTAAATGTGACTCAGCTTCAATAATACTCTTGACACTGATTCTTTGGATAAAGCATCATTTTAAAAAATGTATTAGCTAAATAAGTGATGTCCTGCTTTCCTGAGCAGCTGCCGCCATAATGCCAGCCTTTTATGTTGATGTAGCTCATTAAGCAGAGTCCAACAAATCTCCAAAGAATTCAGAATAACATCTAACATTCTCGACATCCGTTCCCACGTCAATATATAATTGCCCTGGTGGTGTGATCCTTAGGGATAACAAACATGTGTTACTTTATTCTAGTAAATTGCAGTGTATGGTGTGAGTTATAGTTGCCATCCTGTTATTTTTAGATGATTTACTCCTCGACGTCTACTGCCCTTTTTCAAGAAAATCATTATTAACACAGGATGCACATTTTATAGCAGAACAGTTCAGCAGTTCGTGGCCATTACTATTTAGGTGGAGTACAACCAGTACGGCAGCACTGAGGAAGATTTCTTCTTTTGAAATATAATTTTTAGCATCATAAATGTAAAACAACCACAGCTATGCCCAACCATTCTACTAGAACTCGCCACAACAGGCAGAAAACTCTGTATAACCCAACAAGCAACTGCAATGCTCCGGAACCGATTCAAACAAATAATCATGGACGATGTACAGAAACTCAATTATCAATGGCTTCTAATTCCCTACTACAAGCAGGTAACACATCAGTCTGGAAAATCACATCTGCATACATATAATGTAGAACTAGTGGAGAAGAAAAGGACCCTGCCAAAGACATTGCAACTCCTAAAGAAAACGAATAGAGAGGTTAACACCGTAAAAATCACAGCAACTAAACAAGCTTATGACAATTGTTGAAATCCCATTGCATGATTCTCCAAAAAAACGACGCAGAAGCCATCCTTGAAACATACAAAACACATAACCTCACAGACTTATGGAACCTACTGAACAATAACTCAGCAAACCAACACAAGCTCACTGCAAATGTGACACAGCAAAGATGGATCCAACATTGCTCTAACATATATAAGGCACGGCAACCCGAGACCCAGTCCACGACAATAACAGAGGAAATCAAGTGGTCTGTCCTCTGTCCAAATGAGTCTTAGAATTGGCCCACACACTCCTGACTGCAGGACATCTGAGTATAGTGAAAACCCAGAAGCATATAATGAGTTGGTTCTATTGACCTGAAACGATCAGCACACTGAACAATTATGTGGCACTTGTCAAAACTGTTAGAAGACCTCAAGGATAAATGATGGATGGGCTCTAGTTCAGCTAACTATTGGGTATCCTTCTCCCACCTACATCTATAGATATATTTGTGAAAGTGTGTTTGTATGTTCGGGGTTGGCTCCAGACCCATAACAGTTGGTGGGCTTAAATTCTGGCCCAGGGTCGTCATACCAGTCTAGGGTGTACTGACGTTGGTGACATTTGACCAGCCCCACCCATTCGCCCTGTACAGGGGTGGAGTGTGGTCCTTCCCTGTGCTATCAGTGTGGGCAAATTCAGGAGATTGATGATTTTGTGATTTTTCAAAAATAGGATGTTATGACACAGTAAAACACATACAAGGCTCTAGCAGACCCCCAGTGCATGTCAGCTACAGACCTGTACAGCGCCGGGTGGTACCGCAAGTATGGATATAATGTGCCCTTTATGCCCCTCAAATGCTGGAAACCAACATATATTGGTGGTGGTTGACTATGCTAATCAACAAACAAAGAAATCCCCTCAGGTTGTAGGTTTTTTCTTACAAACGCAAACTTGACAATGTATAAACACAATTCAACCTTAATGAAAAAATATCAAAATTGATTTATTCAAAAATATTTCATTATGATAAAAAAGTTGTATTCCTTATAATAAAAATGTTTTATAAAAAAGACACATGGGCTTGTTCGTTGATTGGTCTATTTACCCTGTAGAATCCCCTGATGAGCTTCTCTATGAAGAACAATATGATACACCACATCCTCAAACACATTTTCCCGTATTTTTCCAGGGTGATGGTTCCTGTAGAGAGCCAAACGGACCCGGGGATTACCTTTATTTTCTGCCTAATTAATGAGGTAAAAACTCTTCTCCATATAAAAACCTTCCTTACCTCCATTCATGGTATTAGCATAATTGACCTAAAAACATTTGACCTAAAACATTTGATCATATTTTTCAGTCAAGTTTAGTTAAATATATATATATGGGGTGGGTAAGGGTATAGATTATGTTGAGGGGAAGTGGAGGGCTTGCGAGTGGTCTCTCCCCGCATTTTAGACTGAAAAAAAGGTCAAATAAATTCAATCAAATGGGTTTAGGTAAAATATTTTGGGTCAAATAGACCCAAACCCTGAGTCATAGACCACAAAGGAATGATATAGATGAGCACTTCATTCAACCATAAAGAACCTCCTGGGGAAGCTGGTTGATAAGCAGGAATTGTGGTGACCTGCTTACAGTCCTCGCTTGTTGTTCGCAAGCTCCCACAAGTATCTACCAGTATTTTGAAGTTCAAACTGGTATACAGAAGGGTTTCACTGAATGTTTTGACATACCTAGATAGCTGTGCGAACATCCAGAGGATACAACATTGAATGCTGCTAATTTTCTGCAAAGGACCAGGGGGAGAATGACTTTGGAATGGGAAATGGTGATATAACATATATGGGAAGCCCATGATAAACAGACAAGCACGTACAACTGCCAGGCCTTGCTCTGAATGTTTCAGGTGGGGCAGCAGGTTTTAGTATGTCTGCCTACATTCAAAAACAAACTCTTGGCTTAGTGGCACAAACCTTATTTTGTTATGGTAGTTCTGAGAGACCACAATTACAGAGTCCAAAGTTTGGACCGGAAAATGCTGTCTCAATTTGAAACGTCAAATGGTTGAAAGCCTGGCAGGGTCCAGATGACCCCATGTTGTAGTCTTCACCAACATTAGCCTCACTAGAGCATCTCTTTGAGAAGGAGCTCAGAACATGAAAGAAGGTGACTTAAGCTCTAGCAATCCCAAGATTTCCATGACTCACTGGACCACTTTCAATATGTTTTTTCTGATATGCCCAGAAGAGCGAATCACTTTTACCACCAAATACACACAGCCTATGGGAAATCGGTTCACCTTTACCTCTACCCCTGAGATAGTGGAAGCACGTCAAAAAGTGATACCAGGCGAAGTCCCGAAAATGTTGACCATAAAGAGTATCAAACCCTCTCAGAGTTTTGTGCTTTACCAATAGTTCTAATATGAAACCCAGACAGCAGCTGGCATGTTTGTGTTGATCCTCAGAAGGTGAATGAGATGTCAAGTTTCTACTCCTTCCAGATGCAGAGAATTAATGAGCTCATTGAAAGTATAAGAACCTCGGCATATCTACTTTTGATGTGAAAAAAGGGTATTGCAGCTTCTGCTGACTCAAAAAGACAAGGAAAAGACAGACCTTTCTATGCAAAAAGGCTTGGTCTAGTTCACTGTCTTACCCTTATGGTTTAGTAGAACCCCTGCTGCATTCCATTTGCATATGCACCAAGCCCTATCTGTTCACCAAGCTTACGGAGGGGCATATCTACCCTATAATATAAAATCATAAGTGACGATTTGGTGTAATGTTTTTTGGTCATGATTTATGTAATACTTGAAATTCGGATCATCGTATGTCCTACAGACATGGTTCTGGTGTCATTCCGTTCCACATTTAGCCCACTTTAATGGTACGCTGTCCAAATCTGCAATTCCTAAGGCGTTTGAAGTTTATTCACTGATGAATTTGTGCATAAGTGATGATTATGTGTAACTTTTTTTGTTTTTTTGGAACACTTTAAATTGGAGTCATTGTATATCCTACAGACATGGGTCTGGTGTCATTCTGTTCCACGCTTTGCCCACTTTAATGGTATACCTTCCAAACTGCAATACCTAAGTATTTGAAGTCCATTAACTGGAGTTCATTCACTGATGAAGTTGTATCTAAGTGACGATTTTGTGCTACATTCTTATGAGTTTGGTGGCATTGGGCCTCATTACAACCCTGGCGTTAAGGGGTTAACGGCGCCGTAAAAGGCTGCGGCGCCGTTAAACCCTTAACGCCCGATTCACACTTTAACGCCTGCTTTTTGCAGGCATTAAAGTCCAACCCGCTAAGGGACCTTGGTGCTAATTACGGCACCGTAATTTACGGTGCCGTAATTAGCGCCTTCCCCATTCCCATTGAGCCCTATGGGCCAAAAATGGGAATGGGGAAGGGGCCATGGTGAATGGGGATTTACCGCCCTGCCAACCTTGGAATGGGGCGGTAAATCCGCCATCCACCATGGCGGAATCCGGCACGGACCATGGTGCTAATAGCACCATTGTCCAACGCCAGGGTTGTAATGAGGCCCATTGTGTTCCACATGCATCCAACTTTGCTGGTATACTGTCCAACCTTTCAATTCGCCAAAGAGGGGGGACTTCCAAATGAAGCAAGCCCTTTGTGGAGTATCCCTACAAGCGACCAAGTGGCCGAGTTCAACAGTCTCGGGAGGATATCTCAGGGGCAACGTGCTCTCCTTGGAAGCAAGATGACACGGAGCAACACAGGTTCAATCCACATGTCCGCGCTTAATAACCTCTGGGTATTAAGCGCGTTATAAATAACTTATAATATCATATCATAACACAGAGCAGTCGGCAGGGGGTTTGGCGCTGAAGACAACAGGGGGGCATAGCTCCCCCTAGTTATGTATTAAACGCTTAGGTATGTTTCCATACTGAGTTGATACAATTTATAAGTGTAAGTATAAGGTATAAGTGTAAGTATAAGTATAAGGTTGCCAACTGCTGTCCAAATGGCAAAGTGCACCCCTGTGCGCCCTTCCACTTCAACAACAGCTATTTAACAAAAAGAATGAGCATGGTTCTATGCAGTCACCTTCACCTTCCACTGTCGCAAATATTTGGAATAATTTCAAGTTACTTCTTTCCACCACCATTTCACTTCACACTGGGCATTGCGGTTCCAGTGTCAATGAACAGTTAATCCTGCTCAACGTTTCAGTATCTAAAGAGTGAAACACTGTAGGACAAATGCCTCCTCACGAGCTAAAACTGAAAGTAGGTGCTGTAATTATGCTACTACGCAATTTTATGCCATCACAGGTATTCTGCAATGGAACAAGGTTGACAATTAGGCATCTACAAAGACACATCATAGAGACCTGTGTAAATCGATGAATTAAACTTACATACTGTTCTTATACTGCGCATATCACTCAATCCATCTCATACAAATATGCCTTTCAAATTCAAAAGAAGACACTTTCCTATATGTTTCGCCTTTTCAATCACCATGAATAATTCACAGGGACTGTCGGCCCTTCCTGGAAGTGATCAGTGGCAATTCCGATATTCAAGAAGGGAGACAGAAGTGACCCTACGATAATCGCTAGTCTAGATGAAATAGTCACTTGCAGTCATACCAGAGGAGAGAAGGAATACGTTACTTACCTGTAACTCCTGTTGCCCAGTATTGGTACCTTTCATGGATTTGGATTCACATGCTTTTGAATATTGCCTGTCGTCAGGCTTGGGAATCCTCAGTAACATTAAAGCAGTTTACCTTTACATTCTTAAACTCCTTGTCACGGTTTTGCCCTATTTGAGTCATTTTGGATTATACTGCCCACAGCCAATTAGACGGGTCCCCTTAGCTCCACCCCTGGTGGCCATCTTCAGATTTGGTAGCGCATGCAAGGTGGCACTAAGAACCAAGAAGCGCCAGAGATGGGTAGAAGGGAGGGTTTTATGTGAATCCATGAAAAATCCCAATGCTGGAGAACAGGAGTTAAGTAACGTATTCCTTCTACAGCATTGGATCTTTCATGGATTCACATGCTCTTGAATAAGATTATACAGCAGTACATATACATAACCTAAGTGGATGGAAGCACATCTCAACAGAAGTAACCAACTCACCGCTGGAATAGTCACATCAATCAAACAGGTTGCAAAGCACTGCCTGGCCAACTCAGGACTCATCCCCGGAATCCCTATTGATGCAGAAGGACTGTGTGAAGATATGGACAGACCTCAATGTGGCTGCCCTGTAGATGTCGAGCAGGGGACTACCGGACAGGACCACCAGAGTAGAAAACACGGTTATCGTCAAGTGTACTCTTGGCCTTCCTGGAAGGGGCCTGTTGGCCAGATGATGGTAGTGGTAAATGCACACCAACAGCCACCTCACAATGGAAGACTTTAAAAGGGTGTTGCCCTTGCTGAAAGGTCCGAAGGCAACAGACAGTTGTGCCGACTTTCGGAACTCCCTTGTGTGAGCCACATAAAACCTGAGGGCTTGAACGACATCTAGAGAGTGTAAGGTTCGCTCTGCCGGAGACAAAGCAGAGCCAAAGAACACCTTCAAAATCAATGGCTCATTAGGGTGGAATGCAAAAGGGACCTTTGGCATGAAAGAAGGGTTTGTATGCAGAACCACCTTAGACTGGTACAAACCCAAGTAGGGAGGTTTGCAGAAGAGGGCCTGTAGTTTGCCCACCTGTCTGGCTGAAGTAATGGCAACTAGAAATGCCGTCTTCCAGGAGAGAAACTTCAAGGAGGCTCTGTGTAGAGGCTCGAAAGGAGGGCCCATGAGATTCGAGAGGACCACATTGAGTTCCCGTTCTGGAGCAGGGGCTCAAACACGGGCAAACACATGAATCAGTCCCTTGAAGAATTTCTTCACCAATCTATGCACCCAAAGGGAAGGCTGACCTGAGGTACGCATGCAGTGTGAAATGGCTGCTAAATGCACCTTGATAGACAAATGTGCCAAACCAGCTTTTGCCAATAATAGGAGGTACGGTACTACTTTTGCCGCCTGAACGTGTAACAGATCCAACTGCAGAGTTGCACACCATATAGTAAAGCTTTTCCACTTGCTCATATAGCAGGACAATGTCGATGTTGCTCTTGTCCTGGCTAGGATTGTGTTGTATCCTGCATATGTATGAATGAGGTCTGAGTCTGTGTAAGAGCTGTGTTGGAATGCTAGGGGAGCTTGGAGTGTTGGGGCACCTGGGGATTCCAGGAGAGACGGTTGGGGACTTGGAGCTGGGCAAGGAACCAGGGTAGAAGCTACTGGTGATCTCTCTCTCCTATATTCAAAACTGAACCTGTAACTAAGAGAATAAAGCGTGTTCCTTTTCTACATACCTGGGTCAGCCTGGTTCCTGCTCCTTGTTGTTACTGGCCCAGGGTAGATCCTGCAGGAGGCACGATACATCATTTGGCAACGAGGATGGGATAGATTGAAGGACTGAACAAAGATGAGAGAAGGAACAGTAGCAGCGAGATCTCACAAGTGATGAAAGTCCATGGGAGCTGCGAGCGAGGTTTTGGAAAATGAGGCAGAGGCTGCAGCATGAGCGAAGTGGAGAAACAGAGAAATCTGTAGCATGAGCAAAGTGGTGAAACTGAGAAATCCTTGTGCTTGGAGTCTGCGTGTCCCTGTATAGATGTAAAACGGTTGGGGACTTGGAGCTGGGCAAGGAACCAGGGTAGAAGCTACTGATGATCTCTCTCTCCTATATTCAATACTGAACCTGTAACTAAGAGAAAAAAGCGTGTTCCTTTTCTACATACCTGGGTCAGCCTGGTTCCTGCTCCTTGTTGTTACTGGCCCAGGGTAGATCATGCAGGAGGCAGGATACATAATTTTTGTTTGCATTCCGGAGGTAGCAGAATGCTCCCAATTCTAGGACTGCAGTTGAAAGATGTTGGTTGGTGGTATAGCACTGTCCCACCATCTTTGAAGAGTAGGTCTGCAAGCATGGCTAATATGATGAATGGAGCCACCGCCAGGTGAAGCATGTCTGAATACCAAATTTGCCATGGCCCTGCTGGGGCCACCAGGATCATCGTACAGCGGCTCTGTTTGAATGTACTGAGAGCTCGATGTAGAAGAGAGATGAAAAGGGAAACAATGAAGGAGCAGTCCTTCCCATTGGAATGAGAACGCATTCCCCAGGCTCCCATGTTGGTGAAACCTACTCACAAAGTTGTTGCATTTCCTGTTGGTCGAGGTAGGGAATTGGTCATTCTTTGGACGTATCCACTTGGAGAAGAGACAAAGAAGTTGACTTCAGTGTATTTGCCATTTGTGGCATGACCTGAGTTCCCGGCTGAGTGAATCAGCAATCATATTGTGGATGCCTGGCAGATGGAAGTGAATCAGAAACATGTTGTGCACCTCTGTAGAATCAGAGAGTGGGTCCCACCCTCCTTGTGAATATAGAACATGGTGGTGGTGGTGTTGGAGTAGATGCAAACCACCTTGTTCTGCAGCTAAGGTGTGTAGGAATTCAGGGCCCAGAACACTGCCCTTCACGCAAGGACATTGATGTGTAGGGCTTTTTCTTCAGGCAGCCAAAGTCCCCTGCATGGAATTCTCGTTTGTGGGCTCCCCAACCTTCCAGGGAGGCATCCCCTGCCGCTGTGGCTCGATGTGCCGGAAGACACAAAGGTGCTCCCTGAGTTTGGTTGCACTGATGATTCCACCATTGGAGAGCTTAGCGGAAGGATGGTGTGAGGCGATTGTGTCTTCCCAGGACCCCAATATCTGTTGCCAACGGGTGTCTAGGAACTCTTGAATTGTTCTCAACTGGAGTCTGCAGTGAGAGATTAACGGGGTGCAAGACAACATCATCCCCAGGAGGGACTTGAGGGAGTGGAATGATGTGATTGGCAGCCCAGACAGATGAGTGTTTAGATGTGATCCCAAGAATAGTGTGGATGAACGTGCACACCTGAACAACTGAGGTGGGCCTCCACCTGAGCTAGGCATTTTGTGAACACCATTGGCACTGATTTGAACCCGAAGAGCAAGGCCTTGAATTCTAAATGTCTTCTTTCGACCTAGATTTGGAGGAACCACCTGTGCCGCCAATGAATGGGGATATGAAAATAAGCATCATCTAGGTCTACAGAGGAGAGCAAGTCCTCTTTTATCAACTGGTGCAGGATGTGTTGCAGCTTTAGCATGCACACTTTGAGACCTAAGGAATTTGTTTAGCCTCCTGAGTTCTAGTATGGGTCTCCGTCATCCTGATTTTTTCCTTACCAGAAAGTATCTGGAGTACACTCTGGTGCCCCAGAGGTTCGCTGGTATGACTTTGATCGCCCCTTTCTTTAGGAGGGACCTGTACTTCTTGGAGGAGCAAAGATTGGTGGTTTTCCGCCTTTGGGATGAGGGGAATGGCTGAACATTTTCCCATGAACTCCAGGATATGGCTCTGTTGAATGATGGACAGCACCCATTTGGTGATGTTTTCCACAGTGTGAAAAAAGTTGGCAAGCCACCCACCTACTGAGGTGTCAAAGTGTGGGGTCCTGTTTATGGCCCGGTCAGATGTACATCGGCACTTAACTTTTGGAGGAAGCTCCATGTCATCCTTTATTTCCTCTAGGATTGACACCTTCCGTTATAACCCTCGTGGCTGGTGCCTGTGCAGGATGTTTGTAGATAGAAAGAGGACCTATAGTCTCTTGAAGTCCTTGAAAACCTCGCTTTTCCTGAGCAAATGTACTGGCAGAGTTGTTGTAGAGTGCCAAGCGAAGGGGCTGTTTACGTGTCAGCCTTGATGTGATTGGCAGCCCAGACAGATGAGTGTTTAGATGTGATCCCAAGAATAGTGGATGAACGTGCACACCTGAACAACTGAGGTGGGCCGCCACCTGAGCTAGGCATTTTGTGAACACCATTGGCACTGATTTGAACCCAAAGAGCAAGGCCTTGAATTATAAATGTCTTCTTTCGACCTAAATTTGGAGGAACCACCTGTGCCGCCAATGAATGGGGATATGAAAATAAGCATCCTCTAGGTCTAGAGAGGAGAGCAAGTCCTCTTTTATCAACTGGTGCAGGATGTGTTGCAGCTTTAGCATGCACACTTTGAGATCTAAGGAATTTGTTTAGCCTCCTGAGTTCTAGTATGGGTCTCCGTCATCCTAATTTTTTCCTTACCAGAAAGTATCTGGAGTACATTCTGGTGCCCCAGAGGTTCGCTGGTATGACTTTGATCACCCCTTTCTTTAGGAGGGACCTGTACTTCTTGGAGGAGCAAAGATTGATGGTTTTCCACCTTTGGGATGAGGGGAATGGCTGAACATTTTCCCATGAACTCCAGGATATGGCTCTGTTGAATGATGGACAGCACCCATTTGGTGATGTTTTCCACAGTGTGAAAAAAGTTGGCAAGCCACCCACCTACTGAGGTGTCAAAATGTGGGGTCCTGTTTATGGCCCGGTCAGATGTACATCGGCATTTAACTTTTGGAGGAAGCTCCATGTCATCCTTTATTTCCTCTAGAATTGACACCTTCCGTTATAACCCTCGTGGCTGGTGCCTGTGCAGGATGTTTGTAGATAGAAAGAGGACCTATAGTCTCTTGAAGTCCTTGAAAACCTCGCTTTTCCTGAGCAAATGTACTGGCAGAGTTGTTGTAGAGTGCCAAGCGAAGGGGCTGTTTACGTGTCAGCCTTGACAGCTTATAGGGTCTCATCAATCTTCTTTCCAAAGAGGTTGATACCGTCAGAAGGCATATCAACCAAATTGGTTGCTTTCAACCATCCTTGTTGACGTAACACTGCCTCATTGCCCATCTGGCAGAATCCTGTATCTGCTATGTCCATGGCGATGGAGATGGCATTATCTGATGTCGCCTGAACTTCATGTAGTAGTGTAAGTGCCTCATGCTGCTTGTCATCTGCTAGAAAATCTAGTATTGATCCTTGTTTGAACCAGAGTTCACAGTCGTAGCTGAGAGATTTGCAAGCGTGTTAACCGCCATGATGGTTGTTGGAGCTGTAGAGATGACTCTCTTGCTAAAAGCTTCCAGCTGTTTTCCCTCTTTGTCTGCAGGCACTGAACAGGGAGAGGAAGGATTGGTAGAACGCTTACGGGCAGCTGCAGAGACAACTGAGTCTGGGCAATGTTGCGTCCGCTGGCACTTGGGTGCTGATTCAGAAAATTGATATTTTTTCTCGAAGCAATCCTTTTTGGGGGGTGCTGAAAATGGATTCCTCATCACTAGGAGGCCATCCTCCAAAATGTCCTCTAGTACTGGAAGGGCCACCATTGATTTTTTGGCAGATTCCCACCGTTGGTAAAGGTGTTGAGCTAGGGGTGCTCCTAACAAAGGTCGAAAAGCAGGGAAAAAACAATACACAAGAACTCAAGAAGTTCAAAAAAGGTAGCAGGCGCCCCTCTCTAGAAAGAACACGACGTGATAACCTGTTTAGTGGTTTTTACCCACTTTGGGCGTCAGCAGTCATCACTTTTTGCTCACCTTACTTTTTACAAAGGAGGAAAAACCATTTGCATATCAGTCTTTGTCCCAGCCACAAGGGCAGTCCAGCACATTTTATAGCCACAAACAGAACATTAACAACTGACAAGGGAAATGTAGCAAAAATATCTTCCTAAAATTGTTATTGGCTGGTCGTCACCAGCCCCCTAAACAACCCAATACATTGTTCCAAAACTATTTGCCACAAAAAGAACACCATCTACCCAGCATGGTCACCCCTCCCCCCTTTCGTCAGCCCAAAAAATGCACCAATCCCATCTCAGGAAAACAGTTCAATAGAGGGCTTAATTTTATTGGACCATGAGACCTCAGACAATTGATGTTGCCACGTCATACTGAGATTTACCAATTGGCAATTAACCAACATGGCACACACCTCCTCTATTCATTTCTCATTACTACCATCTGCACCTGTTCACTATGTAACTCCCTACCTTGTTACATGTTGGCATTCCTAGTACACCATCTTCTAGTACCCTCCCTGCAATGAATAACCTTCTAGAAAAAAAAGTGACCGGTGCACTGCTGAACACCGTTCCTTAACTGTCATTTCTGCTAATTTCTCCATATTATTTAGCACATTTCATATTGTCGCTGCCTGATAAACCCTTCACTTCAGCCTGCATAAATATGTATTCTTTTCCAATCAGATAAGACAGCACTTGTCTGGCACCAGGCATTGATCCCTTGAGAAACACTTCCCTTGTAATAAAGAGCTGGCAACTACCTCACACCCCTCCAGACCTGCCTTTGAGCTCTCAGCCTGTTTGCAGGACAAGCTGAAATTCAATCAAGTGCTCTCAGCTAACAGCTATGGCCTAAAGCACTATAACAACAGCTTAGTGCCTCTAACTGAGGCCTATTCAAAATGGCAAGCACATAGCACCTAGCATCCCTACAGGCACAAGACACAATAAAACTACCATAAGCAAAAGGTGTACATGCCTATTATGCAACGAAATATAACGTGGTGAGCTGTGTGTGTGTGTGCTGCGCCAGATGATGAAAGTGTTCTTGTGTGCTATGTAGCTTTTGTCCAGCTGCCATGTTACTCGAAGCTGTGGTGTTATGTGCTGGGCTGTGGGCTGGGCTCTGGGCAGGTGTGTCAAACAATGTGCTGTGAGTTTTTCATGAAGTATGATGCATGCAGGAATATGGCACCATGCACCATGTATTTTCTGCAATAATGTTTTGCATGCAAGGAGTGCTAAGTATGGTGTCATGCAGTGTGCGGCGGGTCATGCTCAGACGTGGGGTAATGTGATACATGAAAAATGATGTGCTGTATCCTCTATAGGAAGTGCATTGCATGCAAGCAATACTATGGTATGTGCCACAATACTGGCAAAAGCAATATTATAATGCAACCACTGCCTATATTATCTGAAAAGCAAAAATATACTACAGTGTGCTATATAGTCGGTACCTGAGCTAACATGGGGAGAGAGACGGCTACATCTGAACAAAGGAATTCCTCCTTTTTCTACTCTTCTGTAGAAGATCAAAAAGCTTGGCTGGTTGTGACAAAAGGGAATGGAAAGAGCAAATTTCTTGGCGGTAGGTCTATCAGCTCATCGTCACCTGGCACAAGATCCTCAGAGTCGTGTGTATAGTGTGTGCCTGGAGAACCATCTGTCATATAGTCGTCAACATCTGTGTTTGTATTTGTGAGGATGACTGGTGGTAAAAGTAGAGCCCCTGGAAGAGGTCCGGGAGGTAGGGGAGGAGCCAGGCCTTCCCTTACTCACAGGGTTGTGCTGGAGAAGGCAACGGTGAGGCAGAAAGCTGCTCCTTTAGCCTCAGAAACCATTACTGCCAATGCTGACGGGGCATCCCTGTCCACAGCATCTCCCCCTGGGAATGTGGAGATTAAGGGCCTTTGAACTGGAGTCGTCGAGGATGCAGACGTGCTTGGCGATGGTGTGGGTCTAGGTGGTAATGAAGAAGTAATTGTAAAAGACTTAGGGCCTCATTACACGGTACGCAGTAAAAAATGGCATTTACCGGCATGGCGCTATTAACGTGCCCGCCTAGTCAAGAGGCCGCTAATTGCGTAGCATTACGAGTACGCGGACACGAGCATAGCGCCATGCCGGTAATGACCCTACCGGCATGCCGTCAAAAACCCCAAAAAAGCCCTTAGCGGCACCGACAAAAGCGTTGATAGCACTTCCGACCTCCAGAAGCACGCAAATAGCGGTCACCGCTATTAGCGGTCACCGTTAAATAGCGGAATCGGAAATAGCGTCATCGCACAGGAACGGGAAAGAGCACGGCGGCCATCTTTAAAAACACAATCCATTGCCATCCTCCGCCCCCTGGACCTGTTTCGCCAACTGTGCCATCCCAAAGCCACGAGGGTCCCCTCACCATGCCAAAGGCCATAAAAAAAAACACCGACCGCCAGTGTAAAGAGAAGTTTACGAACGAGGAACTCATTATGCTGACAGAGACACGAGCAGCAAACTCTGAAGTGGTATTTGCCAATGACATGCGGCGGGAGACCCTGATCCGTAAAAAGGCCATCTGGGCAGAGGTTGCCCTGAAAGTGAGTGCGGTTGGCACCACCACCCGCACCGTCAGGGAGTGCAGGAAGCGGTGGGACGATCTCCGCCTCCGGGTCCGCAGCATACTGTCTGCGAACCGCAATCTGGCCATGGCCACAGGAGGCCACAGGAGGTGGCGCGGATTCACCAATTAAATTGAAGGAGTGGGAGGAGACCTGCGCCAGCACGATTGGCATCGAATCAATGGAGGGAGTCGGCAGCATGGAGCATGGTGTGGCCACTACATCAGATGGAGGTAAGTGTACACATGAAACAATGCACTGTGAATGTTGAGGCACCCCCAAATGTGAGGCCACATTCACCTCATGGATGCGGCCACAATCATACATGCACACAACCCTGTCCATGTGAGTGTCACACCCCAACACACACACATGCACGCATCACCACAGACAAGTGCCACACAGACCCATGCATGGAACACCCACTCAACAGCCTCATCACCTGAATACCCACCAATGAAGTCCCAATGCACAGAACAGCATGATGAACTGATTCTGCATGAAGCACGTTGAAGCATCACCAATGCCATCCCCCTCTTTGTGCCCCACAGGCTCACATACAGACAGCGAAGAACCTGCCACTGCGACTCAGGCCCACTCTGCAAAGAAAAAACCCAGGGCACAGGAGACAGGGGACACCCCCACCAAAGCAAGTGGCACAGGGAGGAGTGAGCCCCTGCAGAGAGGCAAACATCTCAAGATCGCCACTGCGCCAATACCGAAGTCTACACCAGCAACAATTGCCACACCCACTGACGTGAACCCCCCACCACAAGTCACACTCACTGAGGGGCCATACTCCGCTGCCACAAGTTCTACTCGTGAGGCAGCTGCCACAGCGCCGCTGTCAGATGTGGAGGACCCTATGGAGTTCACCATGGAAATGCACTGCCCCACAAACCCCCAGGAAGCCCAGAAGCAACTCTGCGGCCAACACCAGGATCCAGTGTCCATGGCCAGTCTAGCGAGGAAAACACGGGAGGGTGCTGGAGCCCACCGGTGGCCTCACCTGATGACCGGGACGTAGATGTAGGCGCAGCAGCCACACCACGAGCTGGCCACCATCAGGCAGCGCCAGGAGGGCCTTACAGTGCTGGTTGGACAGCATGTGGGAGAGGCTGCCCATCTCAGGGGGGAGATCACAGAGACTGCTAGGCAGTCGTGGGAGGCGATGGAAGCCTGTACAAACAGGCTGTGCGTTGAGATTGGACAACTGAGGCAGGTCCTCACATGTATAGCGGACGCGATGGACAGCCAATTCCCACCAACACCACAGGGACAGACAGCCTCCTCATCATCTGCGAGTTCAAGGCAGACAAGCCCCCTCCGCCGCTCCATGCGCACCACTAGGCGCACATCATCCCAACCTCCAAATGGTGGTGGTGGCAATGGCAATTAGGGACAGCAGGGTCTAGCTGGCACGTGTGCAGCAGGACACCAACATTGTGCAAGGCACACCGGGGTTGTTGTTGGGGGAGGGGGAAAGGGTGTTTCGGGAGTGTTGTGGGGGGAGGGAGGAAAGGGTGTTTCGGGAGTTTTGTGGGGGGAGGGGGGAAAGGGTGTTTCGGGAGTGTTGTTGGGGGAGGGGGGAAAGGGTGTTTCGGGAGTGTTGTTGGGGGAGGGGTGTGGGAAAGGGTGGTGGGATAGTTGGGGACATGCACTTTATCATCTCATACATTAATACACTGGTGACTAGTTAAAACACAGACTTGGACTTCGTCATTGTGTATGTGTTCTTTATTGATGACAGGGTCCATTGTGCGCTTCACCACAGACACCAGTGCACTAATACTCATATCCATCCTACAGAGTTAAACATTGTGTCTCAAAATATTTGGTTGATCAAATGCTGTCGCACATTGCGTCCCTCCTGGCCATCGACTCTTGCATGACTAGCATCCCCGTCACCTCCGTCCTCATCACCATCATCATCCCCATCAGGTGGTTGCATTTCAACATCAGGTGGCAGTGGCACATTCCGTCTGATACACATATTGTGCAGCATGACACATGCCATGGTGATCTTGGCCACCTTATCATGGCCGAACAGGAGGGCCCCACCTGACCTGCTTAAGCATCTCAACCGTGTCTTCAAAAGGCCAAATGTCTGCTCAATCACGACGCGGGTACGGGTATGTGCACGATTGTAATCCTCTTTGTGCCTGTTCTGTGGGTTTGTACAGGGGTAAGGAGCCACCTCTTCAGGGGATAGCCAGCATCACCTGTATGGGGGAAGAATGGGGACCTGTTACTGTTCACCTCAGGTGCGGCCTGTACATATTACACAAATCGACTTTGCATCGTGATTGAAATCCATGATTACCAGCATGCATGCAGACGATCTGTGTGAATGCAATGTGCAAAGGTGAGCTCGACCCTGCAAGTGGACAGGACCGATTCCAGTTGGAGTATGTATCTCCCCCCCCAATCACACCCAGTTGGAGTATGTATCTCTCCCCCCACCCAATCACACTGCCATGTGCTTGCCCTGCTACTCACCAAGTAGCCACGAACGTTGTCCGGCTTGTTGCTCTATGCAGCGTGGTATGGTTGAGTTCCACAGGACCATTGAATGATGGATAGATCCGGGAAATCGGGCACAACAATGTGTGATTATCTGGTTTGCATCACATACCATTTGGACATTGATAGAGTGGAATTGCTTTCTGTTTCGGTAGACCACTTCATTGTGATGTGGTACCACCAATTCCACATGTGTACATTCGATGGCCCGAAGCAACTTGGGATGCCTGCCAGTGAATAGAAGCCAACTTTGGTGTTTGCGATCTCCTGGGCAGTCCGTGGCAGGAATATGTGTTCACATGCATGCTTCAGGAGGGCATCGAGAACATGGTTCAGCGTGCGTGAGAATACTGGTTGTGAGATGCCATGCATCTGCCCCACTGTATGCTGGCAGGTGCCTGTGGCCAGGAAGTGGAGCACAGTCACCACCTTCAGTAGAGGGGGGATGGCAGTTCTGATGTCTATGAGGCTCACAATGGCGTCATGTATCATGTCCACGATGTTGGTGATGGTATCCCGTCCAGACGGTACAGGGTGTGTATCTGCTCAGAGGTTAGGTTAAATGGACTGGCTCGGATCCTGGGGATTGGTGGCTGCCTCTGTGGTAGACTCTAGGCCCAGATGTGGGTCCCGTGCCTGCTGGGCCTAGAGACCCAAGCTACTCCTCACTGATGAGCCCCAACAAGGGCGAAACATGTTTGGGGGTGCTTGTGGTCTCGTGCAGAAGGGATGTGGCCTAGCAGTTCGGGCTGGACTGCCCCTTTTGGGGTGGGGCCAAGCCTGATTAGCATATGGTCTTTCCCCTTCTGTAATGGCTTGCCAGGCGAAGAACGGTGGTCTGGAGGGTTGCCCAGAGCAATACCAGTGGTTAAGATTCATTCTAAAACTTCCAGCCATCACCTCTTTGTTTTTGCTTTGCCTCTGTGGTATTACTACGTGCCCTGATGGTGCATGCTGCGCCTTTCTTGCCCTCCTCCTCCTCCTGCGTCTCCTCTGTGCTGCCTGTTGTTGTTGCTGCTGCACTGCAATCATGTCCTCCAGCCCATGTAATGCTGCTAGTATTGACACCATCTTGGTGTGGGAAGGGGTGTGTGAAGGGGTGTGGTGTGCTCCTTTTGTGCTGCCACAGTCTCCATTGCCTCCACCTGTGCTGATTGTGTCCATCTGTGGGAGGTGGGAACACTGCTCAGTTCTCTTAACGGGTGGTTCGCAATGCCGGTATTAGCGCCATGCCGTTAAGGGGTTTTTGGGGCTTTCCCATGCCGCTATTTGCATGCCCGCATGGCTTGTGATGGTGTGCTATTAGCGACATGCCGCTATTTACGGGATGAAGGGTTGCGCGCCCGCGAACTAGCCCCTATTAGTGGCACAGTACTTAGCAGTGCCGCTAATAGCGGTAACCCGGGTCATAATTGGCGTTGGGATTTAACGATACCGGTATTCCATTACCGGTAACATTAATCCCTTAACGCACAATGTGTAATGAGGCCCTTAGACGATGATTTTGTCATCAACAAAGTGGTAGACAGGGTGGAAGTAACGTTTTTTATTGCTGAAGTAATTGTCTTGACCGTCGACGAGGTGGTTGATGTAGTCGTTGACGGGATGATGGTCGTCGACGAAGAGGACTTCGTCATCGATGAGGATTTAGGCCGACTGTGAGTAGGCGACAGGGTCGTCGAGGAGATGCTGTAGAAAAAGGACCTGTAGTCGGATACGAGCAATGCTTTTCTGAATAGGACTTGGATGACAAAGATGCCAGCAATGGCGCCCTCAGCGCCAAAGTTGTCAACAACGTGACCGTAGGCATACACTGAGACATCAACAACACCGTTGACGAAGAGGGCAGCACAAACCTGTCATCCATGTCTCCTTGTAGCCTTCTTCCCCCAGGAAGAACCTTCATGGGATTTCGACCTCTTGAAAAAGGGAGTGCACTCTAGGGGTCTGCTATGCCTGGCAAAGGCATAACTACGGACAGAGGCCGAGTCACAGGCCCTGCCACCTTCATCCAACCATGCCACTACCCTGCAGTGACGGTCCTTGTGGGTCTTAGATGAGAACGACTGGCAGATGGTACAGCTAGTCAGGTCTTGGATGAGAACGACTGGCAGATTGTACAGCTATTCAAGTCGTGGTCCAGGTAAAGACAGTAAAGGCACTTTTCATGAAGATCCTCAATATAAACATTCTTAAGGTTAGATGGCGAGCAGGCCTTGAATAGGCTTTTCTTCCTTGTACCTGAAGGCCTCACACAGAAGATTAGAATTCCGGGGGCAATGGAATGGGCCGAAACTTCACTGCTGTGGGCGAGACGCGATGCAGCACCAAACTGGAAGAGTAGATGGAAAAAAACTAGCAGAAATAGACAATATTCGTCAAAGAAGCGAGAATTCTCAAGGACACTCAACACTAAACGTGCAGTAAATAATCTGAAGATGGTGACCGGGATGGAGCTAATGGTACCTGTCTAATTAGCTGTGGGCAGCATGATCCAAAATGACTCTAATAGAGCACTAAAGTGGCAAGCAGTTTAAGAATTTAAAGGTAAACTGCTTTAATGTTACAATGGATTCCTAGCCTGATGATGGGGAATATTCAAGAGGATGTGAATCCATGAAAGATCCAATGCTGGAGAGCATGAACATGCAATATCTTTATCAGGTGGCAAAAACCCTACAAAAGTGAATTTAAAAGCAAATGCTGGAAAACATAAACATGCCTTATCCACTCTCAAGTACTTAGGTTTTCAAATTGGGAAATATCTTGTCCAATCCCAAGAAGCAAAATTTAAGCCATGGCAAATAATTCCCCTATAAACTTTGAAAACGAATAATGCTTCTTCCTCAGATCGGTGGATATATCACCAGGCATTCCTCCCATGATTCTCTAATATCGCTGGACAATAACTGATACATTTCCAGATGTCAGAATGCAATCAACTGAGTTGGACCAGTCAGAGTCAGAAGGCCGTCGAGGAGTTGAAATGTTGTCTATGTTGTACACCCATTCTTATTATGCTAGACTTCTCTCAGCCATTAATTCTGCAGGCAGATAAATGCTACAGGCATCTGTTTATAGGCAGTTCTCTCTCAAGCTGGCTGGCAATGGGTGGTCCATCTTATGCATCATTAGGAAATTACTTCCAGGAGAAATTAACTGTGCTAATCAGGAGCTAGAAAGCCTGGCCTTTAAGTACGTTATAGAGCCCCTATAGTATTACATCACAGACAGTTTTACATATTCACCTACCATGGCCCCTCCCCTAACTAGCAAAGAGTAAGGAAAGCAATCCTCAAATAATGAGGTTGTTCCTAACTTTATAGCTCTACATATGAACAAACTATTACTCATAGGTTGGTCCACCTAAAAAGCAAGGCAATCCTAGAAGGAGCTTGATGGAAGAAGGTGGGTATGGGAGACGTCCCATCTATTATGATATAGATTGGGCTGAGGAAACCATGGGGTCTGGAGACCGCCACCAGCTACCTAAAAAAGGTTCCTTAGGATGTAGAAAAAAGTAAATGGTGTATCCCCCTGGCCTCCTAGTCCATCTCTAGCCTATTTTGCCAGAACAGTTTTTACCTACAGGATCCCTCCTGTACATTCAGGTGGAGACCCCAGTAATGGTCAGTAGGTTGCAGTAAGCCGTACTGAGAAATATATAGTGTCTGCAATTCAAAACAAGACCTTCTTAAAATTCCAGGTGGTACATTACAGCAGAGGAGGACTGGTTATGGCAAGGAGTGAAATGCTTGTGAACAAAACAGAAACTTTCAGCCTGCATTTGTCATAGGGCCCACATAAGCAGTGCCCCATGACCTGGACAGTGAGAATTGCAGGACTTGAATTGTTCAGAGAGAGCTGCTTGCCAGCTTGATTCATAGAAGCTAGTGGGAGGCATCTCACCATGAACCCTTACCCAGGGTGTGGTCCGATGATGCCGGATGATTCGCTCCGTGTTAAACACCCAGACCTGGATTACCACATGTATTGGGACTGAAATCATCAGGAGATTTTGCAGTTCAGCAGCAATTTGCCTAGTTACAGTGCTCACATTCATAAAACTCCACCTGAATGTCATTATGGAATCCCTATGTAAACTAGTCACGCCTCAGAATTATAGAATGTCCTGTGAGTTTTGAATTGGTGTTGACAAGATATAAAGAAAAAGGTGAGAAAGCTCAGGAGGAGCATGTACTCAAGTCAAGTGGCATAAAGCTAGATGTGGAAAAATATAACAAATGTGCTATTTATATCCTGGGACAAATAACAGAGGAGGACACCTAAATAAGGATTACATTAATGAAAAAGCAAATTATAATGACAATGTATAATTACGTATTACTGTCCTTTAGAAGGTCCAACATTATTTGGGTAAAATATAGATAGAAATGTTTATTTTTACAGAAAAATAGAGCTTAAAATTGAATGATTCAAAATACAGAAAGACTTCTGTAAATAATTGAAAGGTAATAAGAAAAATGGTTTCTAAAATGTTTTTTCTCCCTCACCTTTTTTATTCTATAAATCAATTAACCCCTCATTCTGGGAGAGTATGGTTGCTTAAATTTTACCACCATGTGGAATATGGTCTTCATTCAACTAACCAACCTCAAACTCTGCCCAATATTTATTTTTGTGAATAACTCCAACAACTGTCTTGTAACTTGTTCACTGTAACCTCGAACCTTGAAATGTAACCATGCCAATGATACCTCAACCACCCCGCTCTGACGCAGGTTCACTGTAACCAAGAACCTCAGACGTTGTGTGTCTGTGTTTTTTCGTGCTTCATGTAACCAAGTAAGCTTGCTGTAACAGTGCCACAATGCTCCAGGGCCGACTTGTGCACTTTATAAATACAAAATAAATGAGAAATCACCAGAAACCTGAGCTATTGATATAGCCAGTTTCGAACTGTGGGAGGAGACTCAATCATTAAATAATGTTTGATGCTCACAAAAGGCTGTTGTAAAGGCAAACATGATAGTAGTCTTATTTATTATGAATGTAAATGCCCAATTCATATTTTATTGAGTAAACCAGTGCGATTACCCCACCACTAGTCTCCCCAGGATTGTTTTGGGCAAAGGTGTTCTTCTCCAGGAATATTTTAAAGGAAATGGCCTCGTTCAAAATGCAGAACTCTTGCTAACGTGTCCAACAACCTTTATGTTACTAAAAAGTTCAACATCTATCCTACTTAATGTTTGCACAACTTAATTTATTGATACTAGCTACAAACCCCTTAAAGTATCCTGGGCCTAAACTCTAAATATAATAAGCAATATTGTTGCTGCTCCTCCTTTCACTGTGTGATGCTCTCTAATATGTGGTAAAGCTAACTACAAATAGCGCGTGTGCGTGCAGAAATGCTAAACTAAATGGCTAAAATGCTGACACTAAATGACCAGCTCTCCTTGCTAATAGAATTTATGCAGTCTGATCCTCCTTCTACATTTGGGATGCTGCGCTTGATCCCAACATACCCCTGTTTAGTTAATTTATAACTACTCTGCTTTCTTCCCTCTCTCTATCAAAATCATCCTTGGGCACCCACACTTTAAACACATTACGTATATTTTCTCTGCTCATGGCATATTCTTCTGGAGTACATGTTAGAAAATAGCATCCCACTTCCCCTGCAGAATCTACCCGATGCTCTGGAATGGTGTGAGGGATAGAAAAGTGTCCCCGTGGGACCAATCGGGTGTGTTATCCTGACCTTTCTGTGTTCACTCTCACCATTCCGTTTGTCTGTCTGTATGTGCACATGTTTCAAGATGGGAGTGGGCACACTTGCTTTAAGCATTAGGGACATCCTAGTCATTCCTTTGGACAGCGTCTTCATGCAGAACATTAGGACAAGATGACAGGAGCAAAATATGACAAACAACAGGACAATGATGGGAGCTAGAACTTTTATGGCTATGATAATCCAGCAAGGAACCCATGAAAACATGGCATTTAGCCAATCATGCCTCACCATCCCACCTTCCTGTTCCATTACAACATGCAGATTGTGTAGAGCACCAATTGCGTGTGCCATGGATCCATTATCAGAATCATGGGATGGGGTATATAACTCTGCCCTCCATGGTGGGGAGGCAATCAAGTATTTAGCGGTCCTGCAGTGTCATTAATCTGCTGCCCCTCAACTCAATTTGCAGCTGTCTGTATGCCTTGAGTAAGCAGGGAGGTAAAAAATGTCTGTGTCTTACTGAACACTTTTCTGGAATGGCCTTAAGCTTCTCTGTTGGTCAGGGGTACAGGTATGACTGGGGTGGCACATTTATTACGGTAAAATGGGCATCTGGCACAATGAGAACAGGGGAATGTAAAGTTGTTATGTAACAGATCCCCTTAGAGAACAGTGGCAGCTGAACGTATGCAAAGGCCCCACATTTCCAAAAAATGTCCATGAGTGCTGCAGTTCCTCCATTGAGGTCTGGAATGTCAGGTGTTCTATTGCAACATCCATTTGTACCAACAGGCACGCTGCCATTGCCCCTGAAACACAAGAATTGTGTAAGTACCTGTACCTTATTGGGACGTTCATGTTGCTTTATCCATATCAGTTGTTTGATATATCATCCCTACACAGCATATCATGTCTCATTGATATGTGCCACTACTTCCTCCAAAAACCCCACCAGTCCTCCTGATCTTCACCTCATCAGTCCCTCGACCAATTTATTGTTTTGAAAAATGGCAACTTCCAGCTGTAATTGGGGTCTTATTCTGCACTGCAACTGCTCCTGTTTGTAATTCTCAGAACATTCATTGTTATCTGCTTCTAACATAGTTGCTTGAACCTTATGTCTCTGAAACAACCCACGCACCCTATAGGGCCAGGTGCACTGAACATTGTGCTATTAGAAGTGGCATTTTTTTGGTAATAAACACTCTGGATGTGCCAGTTCCATGGGGTATTAAAGGACAAATATAACATGAGTCAATAGAATTCCCTCTGCCCATCTCCTGCATCTGATTTTACCATAAATTGGGCCTCATTACGAGTCCGGCGGTAACCTGACGGTTTTTCCGGCTCGATTACCGCTGGACTCGTATTACCATTCCGCCTCCGTGATTCCAGGAATTACCGGGGCATTACAACCCCGGTGACCCGGAAATTCTGGAGGACTCAATGGGAATGGGGACGATGGAAACACCGGCACCATCTCGTGATGGTGCCGGTGTTTCCACGTCCGCCTGCCGAGGGGTGGTGTTAAGCCCGCCAGGTCAGACCTGGCTGGAATGACACCTCCGCCTGCAGGACTCGAGATCACCCGGTATGGAAACAACGGTGGCGGCAGGTTTACCGCCACCGTTATTTCCATACCGGATGACTCGTAATGAGGCCCATTGTCTGTGCTGGGGTGATGCACATCTGAAATACTGTTCAAAAGAACCTCCTGATCCACAGTGTCCTTTTTGCTTCTGGTCAAGGAAACACTACCAATTGCTAACCCAGATGCTATTTCATTATCATTATATCCCCCTTTCCAACACTGAACCATTTAATTGTCATAAAAAGAGAAATAAAAAGAGAGATAGAGAGAGAGAGAGAGAGAGAGAGAAAGAGAGAGAGCGAGAGAGAGAGAGAGAGAGAGAGAGTCAAAACCAATACACAATATAATTCTCCTAGCTTTATCTGCTGTTCTGGGAGGCTATAAAGAAGGGGTCGTGCGAAAGGACACACTGATTTAAAAAATGTCAATAACATTATGTTGTTATGTCCTGCTCTAGTGCAGGGGGCTGGTGCTGGTGTTCTTTCGAACATCTGTTAGATGAATCCAGGTTTTGTGTAAACCTTCACAGCGGTGGGTGTGGCGTAGACAACCTCGTAAGGCCCTTGGAATCTTCTTTCATTCCACTTTCTTACAAATGCCAGCACAAAAACTTGATCACCTGGCAAGAGCTGTGGTTGCTGCAGAGATGCTGAGTCGTTGATGTTCGATGCAACAGGCTGTTGTGGATGCAGTCCGAGCTGTTGAGATATAATTTTAACACATTTGGTTAGGTCCCTGAGATATCCCTGAAACTCATCCCCTAATACTTCAGCTGTTTTGTGAGCATCAGAGGCTGTGCCTGCGCGTTTGAGTTGTATGTGCAGCCTTCTGCCCGTCACAATCTCCTGAGGTGTTAAATGTTGTTCTTTTCCTGGCTGATTCCTGAGGCAGAACAAAGCAACGAGAAAGCAATATAGCCAATTTCTTCCCAAAGAATGGCAGATGTTGGTCAAACGTTATTTAGGCCATTAAGATGCTCTGCAAATTCATTGGCTTGCAGGTGATAGACAGAGAACAGTTTGTGTTTTATACCTTATAGGGAGGTAATTTCTTTGAAGAGTTAATTAAAAAACTGTGTCCCATTGTCAGATTTCAGCACATTACATATTCCACAGTGAGGAATCACGTAACGCACCAAAAAAGTAGATGCTGATTTTGCAGAGGGTACACTACAAAAAGTAAATAGCAGAGTTTACTGCACCTAACATAATCAATATGGAGCTCCCTTCAATATTTTAAGGTTATGGCCTTTACTATACAGGTAGCATGTGGTACAGCTCCCTAAGAAATTATCTACCTGTTCCTGGAGATTGGGGGCAAACCAGTCCTCTTGAATGTCTGCTGCATTGTACTTCTTAGATGCATCTGTGGGGTAGTGCAATTGCTTGAGGGCAACTATAATCAATTCCTGGGGCATTGCTGCCTATCCTGTCGTATTTTGCCTTCAACTTAAATCTGTGAGGGATTGGGAACATCCACGTTTGATCCATAAATCCTTCTCTAGTTGTGGGGCTCTTCCCTATAATTCAAAAATCTGTTTAAGGGGTACTGCATTGTATGGGGCTGGCAACTGAGCCTGCTGCAATGCAATGTGGGGGCCTCGAAGGCCTCTGGTACATGGTATGCTGCTTATTTGACTGCTCTGTCTGCTGCATCATTACCATAAGCTGTTAGGTCTGTATTGTTTCTATGAGCTTTGCACTTCACCACAGCAACTAATGAGGAAAGAGCCAGTTCATCAATCTAGAGTGAAATGCTGCCTGCTGCAGGGGTGCACTATCTGATTTTTTTGCAGCTTCTACTGCGCCATTTTGCCAACCCAGTGGAAGTGATATATGCTGAATCTGAATAAATGGTGACATAACAACCTTTGGACATTTCTAGTGCATCTATGGGTGCTCTGAGTTCTTCCGCTTGGGCAGAATAATGCAGGGGGGAAATCTCTTTTTAATCACCACTTCATACTCTCCTTCTACACGGCTTACTACTGCTGCACCTGTGTGCCTTTTGCCCATGCACTGATCAACAATTGATGGCCCATCAAAAAATAGCACGTCCCCCTTCTCAAGTGCATTCTCCCTGACAGGGGTACCCTCATCTGTATCTATCTGCTTTGTATGTTGTACAATCATGTACTGAATCAACTGCTGTATGGGCTCTGCAATGAATGTTGCAGGATTCACTGTGTGACACCTATCAATGTGATCACTTCATATCCTGATGCCCTTTGTGTGGTAAGGGCAGAATTGGATTTCTCTAGGAGGTGAAAACTGTTTGCTCCGCATGTAATGTGACAGGGCAGCCCATTGTAATTGAAGAGGACTTCTGTATTGCGATAGCAGATGCTGCTCACATGGAAAATAACCCTGCATTACCAGGTCTAACAGTCCACTGTAGTAAGTCAAAGGCTTGTGTCCCATTGAAGTTTGCTGAGTCAGGACAGCCATCTTCACTTGACCATTTGAATGTGAGAAAAAGAAAAATTGCTTGTTATAAACTGGTGTGGCTAATACAGGAGCATTACCTATGGCATTTCTAAGTTTCTGAAATGCTTTGGTCATCTCCTCTGTCTAGACAAGGGGTCCCTTCATTTTCTGTGCTTCATTCAGGCCTTACAGCATGGGTCTGTTGTAGGTGGAGTAGTCGAATATCCGAGTCATACAGTTGTTACACAAGCATAGGAACTGCTGCATCTGCTTGGTTGTGGCTGGCTGTGGTCTGTGCTCAACTGTTTTGCTCTTTCTGGTGTTACCCTCTTCCCTGTGTTAGGGAGAGTTCTCTGTTTAGGCTGAATTTCCTAACCTAGTGAGTCCCCCAGCAGCGTTGCTGGATTTCTGGAGTTTGTTTTTTTCTCCTTCCAAGAGTGAGTCTCTTTTCCTCACACTCTTGGACATGATTTGAGGGGTTCCTTTGACTGTTAATGTGTTTTATGGGCTATGGGCTCTTTTACTCCATAGGGTCTCATGTGTTTTTACTATGTGTGTTACACAGCACCCTCGGTGCAGTGACACAGGGGTGTCATAGTGACACACCACCATAGACTCCATACCCTGGGACTGACTACTGTCTCCCAGGGCATGTAAAGTCACCATTGGCTTTACTAGTCCCAAATTATGAACAGAAACTAGTACAAACCATCATATTGTGGATGTACTGGTCGGGGCAATTCGATTGCCCCGGGGTCTGTTATTCGAGGGGGCACGTCTCCGTCCCCCCTGATCGAGTTTTGGCTGGTGGCAGTGGATACTACTTTTTATATTCGACCGTGAATATATCTCTATGGGATTTTCCCATTGTTCGAGGCTACCAACTTTAATTATTTAATTCTCATAGCCTCGAACATACCGCCAGTTTATTTATTTAATATTAATTCGCCGGTTGGTATTTTTTGCCAGAACTCGATTCTAAAATGGCGTTTGTGTTCTCTTCTGTGACTCCAACCCAAGTCGAGCCCTTTGTTCCACTTTTTGGCGGGCTTCTCCACAGAAGCCTCCAAAAGTGGTGCCACTCTGTCTGGATACCACAGGGGGTGTGGGAGGGGGTTTAGGCACCCTCGACTGAGTTACCTTGGTAACTCAAGTCGCACTCTTGTGTGATTGGCCCAAGTGGTGAGCCAGCCGGCTCACCACTTAGCATGTTTGATTGACAGCTAGGCTGAGTGAATGGGGGTGTGCTGCATAAAAGCAGGGCTTTTGGGACTGGAACTTCAGAAGTCGCCACCTGACAATCCGACAAGGGAGAAGCTGAGCCGACCTGCTACGACGACACCACCGGTGGAGCCCTGCGGAACCGACTCACCACTTCCCAACGACAGAGAAGATCTCCCGGCTGGAGAGTCTTCTTCCCCTGATTGGTGGGCACAACCAGTTTACCTTCTTTTTCTCGCATCCCAGGACGTCCTGTGGTCGAATTGCCCGTGCCAAGCACCCCGGCAACCGGATAGCCACTTACCACTGGACTGCGAATAAAAGGACCGCTCCTTTTAACTGAGAACTCCGCGGCTGGTTTCTTCCCTGGCAGTGCAACAAACTCCTGTCTTCCTCCACGACGAGATCCTCTCTTCCCCCGGATGAAGCACCGACTTGCAACAGCTGCCAGTAACAACTGCCCCCGTTGGAGTATTCTCACCACTTTAAGGTACTGTGTCCGCCAGGCCTCCCTTTCTAAAGATTGCTACAAGGTAATAATAATCCCTTAACCTTCTGGACTGGGCTGGCCGCCTTGACCATCTAACTGGTCCCTTTCTTTTTGGTCCAACTCTTTCTGAACTGATTGCAAGACTTTTGGGCACTTTGAACCGTGTGCCCTTGGACACATTTCGACCGGAGCCTCTTAAAGTGGGTCCGGCCTTGTTAACTTTGACTTTACGGTTTTAACCTGCCTTCTTCTTCTACTGTGTTCTTACGAAAGTGTTGGGATCTGTTTCTATCTTTGCTCTGCCTTTCTGTCCCTTTTAATCCGATTGATTAGAGTGCCATCTTCGTTAAGCGCTCACCGCTGTCTGAAAATAAGTGTTGCCTTACTTAAGACTTGTCTAACTAATCGTTGAAGGGAGTGTATATCTTTTAGTGACCGTGTTTTTGAACTGCTTGATATTAGTGCCAGTGTGTTTTATTAGATGTGGTTTTAAATAAATAATTATATCTCTTTTACACCAAGCTCTGGTCAGTGTTTGCTTGTTCTACTGTGTTCTTTTGACCTATTGTGAATACTCTGTATACTGCCTAACTCTTCTTGAGGGAAGTCTGACTGCTCAGCCACAGCTACCAAGTGAATCTGTGTGGTACAGACTGCTACCAAGTGGGTTTACTGCCAAACACCTGTAGTCTTAAATCTTTTGCAGTGGTCCCAGAAGGAACTGCACAGGTTTCTGCCTAACACTGGTGTACAGCGGTGGGATTTGTATTGAGTATACACTTTAGTGTGCTTTTTGAATACTTTAGGACAACTAACCACAAAGCTTAGCACTAAAAAGCTGATTTTCTAACTATGTCTGCTATGGAGAGTGTTAAGACGGATTTCTGAACTCTGTCCTGGAGGGGCAGAGGTTCAGAAGGCCAGCCTAGTTTCTTGGAACAGGGTAACCTCTGGACAAGCCAGACCAATCAGGGTAGCGATCGCGGCGGTCAAGACTAGGTCTCAAGAGGGGTGAGGGTGACTGAAAGACCGCAATGAGCACACAAAGCAAGGACACTTACAAATTACTCCAAGCAGGTGTTATATTAAAAATATATACACATTTATTACAAGGCCTTTGTAACATTGACCGTAGAGAGAAATCACAATAAAACTCCAGTAAACCAACACATACCAAACCAATACAGTATATATACAAATACAAACGAGTCTAAAGAGTTAGACGCACGAAATGTGTAGACCACCTAGATGGGGGAGGAAAACAGGCAGTGCGAATAATAATTAGACCCAGTCCGCCTTCAGAGGCACCTAACTAAAAGGAAGTCCAAGCCCTACGAAGAGTAGAGCCTTGTGCTCAAAAGTACCTGCACACACTGGTGCCAACGGGCAAAAAGGGGAGTCTCTTCGAGGGAGTCAGGCAGTTTAGTTCGGTGAACAAATGAAGATGAACAGAGCTCCGCGACTCAAGCGCAGCCTCCACTGTGGGCAGAAGCAGAGCGTGAGTACGGAAAGGCGTGCTGTTAGACACAGCGGGGAAAAGCTATGGGCTCCTGCAGGAGGGCGACCAGTTCCTAGCGATGCTACTCACCGGTCCCCGATGCAAGCAGACCCAGGCTTCTCCGCGTCAGTTTCAGTGCTGGCAGGTTCAGATAGGAGCAGGGGACGTCTCGTCGTCGTGTAGATTCCGCAGCAGCAGAAGTTGAGTTGAGGGCATCTCAAACGCAGTGAACCCTCACAGTTTGTTACCACAGCAGGGCAACGGAACGGCCGTGTGTATTTCAGCCAAAGGTACACTACTCACTTCAGACCTAGGGATGCCAAGTGTACGAATTGTGTGAGAGTGGCAAGGACTAGTAATACAACACAACCTGACGGCGGTTACAGATCAAGATTCCTGGGTAGGCTGATCAGTCTGCTGGATGGCCCAGAGACACTTCCGAAGGCTTACGTGCAGGAGATGGTGAAGATGCCGAGAATAGTTGTTCCCACTATTCCAAGGGTCGTTGTACCAGTACAGGCCTTCTCGTTTGATCAGAGGTAGAAAGGGTTTCACCAAGCGACAGCAGTGCAGAGGAGCAGCCCTTCAGCAGGTCACCAGCGATTCCTCGGTTCAGCCTCGTGGTTGCAGGATACTTGGCTAATAATACTTGGCTCCTGTATTCCTTTGTTCGTGAGAACTCAGGAGATCGACATGACAGTGGTGTTTCCAGCCCCCTCTTATCCACGGTTCACTCTGTTGGCTCACTATACAGGAATCCACCTTCCCAATAAATCCGATGCGTCCCAGGAGGTTCACCCTCAAGCTGGGAGCAGGCCTGTCTCCTTAGGCCTTCCAGAGATGGGCACTCACGTTGGCCTTTACTGAATTCTTCCCTGTCAGGACCACCTTCTACTAACAAGTCTTTTAGTTCCGGATGGTCGTTGGGGTCAAATACTTCAGGCATCGCCACCTCCTCGTCAGGCCCGGGCGATTGACCAACTTCCTCCACCGCAGTGGTAGGCGAGCTCGGGGGAATGGTCTCTTTCCCTCGTCTTGACTTGCTTACTCCTTCCGCCTTGGGTTTCCCCTTCGACTGGGGCGGCATATTGGTCTTGGCCAATGCTGCCCGTGTTTGAGACCGTGTGCAGGGTCTGTCGGCAGTGTCTCCTACGAGCCCTAAAGCTCTGAGACCATTGCCTAAAAAGACCTTTCCTGGGACGTTTCTCTGAATGCTCACTAGAATCCTGACTGCTGTACCATTTAAAGTAAGATTTACAGGTATTACTGGAAACATGCGAGGTGGGCCGTCAGCCAACTTAGTGGGCATCAGAGTAGCTCTGGCAACTTCATCTGAGTCTACCAAGGTAGAATCCACTACAGTTCGACTGCACCCACTATCCCTAAGAGCTGGAGTATCCACTCCATTGATCAGCACACTGTCTTTAAAGTAGTGCTTGGTATTATCTGGAATCCTAGCATAAGCCTCTGCGACTTTAGGCTCCCAGGAACCCAGGGAAATTAAAACTACCTCAGCTTCTATCCCGCTGGGGAAGGAGTCTGAGGAGAAGGATGCTCCTGTAATCTCTTCTTCCTCGTAGGAGGAGAAGGCCAGATTAGCGGAGTGGACCCCCAAAGGTTTAACCTTACACAGGGGATACCCCTTCACGTGGTCAGTTGCTCCACAAGCAAAACAAGATCCATTGGGTCTGTTTACATAGGGAGGCTTATTGTAACCAGAGTTCTGTTTCGGAGGCTGACCTCCACTACCCTGTCAGTTCTCTTGTGTCTTACCCTTATTTTTCTTTTTGTGTCCCCTTTTGCAAAGAAAATTTATCAGATTCTCCACCCTCCTTATCTTTGGACTTTTTCCCTTCCTCCTGCTTACCAGGATGAGTTTTGTCCTTATGGGACACTCGATGTGACACCCATAAATCTACGGCAATGGCCAGCTTCTTAGGATCTATCTCCTTCGAATCGGCCAAATGCTGCTTAAGCTCCGGGGAAGAAGATGCAAAAATATGTTCCAGCATGACAAGACTTATCATGCCTTCAAAGGTAGAAACCTTATAACCTTCGACCCAGCCAGTCAAGTTTTTTAAGTATTCGGTTACTTAAGATACCCAAGTACCACCTTCTTTTTTCTTATACTCTCGGAATTGTTTTAAATATTGGGCAGGAGTCTTTCCAAACTTTAAAATGAGAGTTTGCTTTAACATTGCGAAATCCGCTCGCTCAGCCTTCGACATTTCCATAATGGCACTACAGCCAGAATGGGGCAGTCTGCTGAGTAACCAGGCAATCTTATTAGCATTGTGAACTGGTTGAACTTCGCATGCATACTCAAATGTATTCAGCCAGTCCATAATGTCATTCTTTTCCTCATACACACTGAGCAGATCTTTTGGAAACCGTGGATGAGAGGAGGCCCCAGACCCATGTCCGGGACCCTTGGATCCATTTGCAACCTGAAGCTTGGCCAGTTCCAACTGGTGATCCCTGTCTTTCTGTTTTTCTGCCTGTTCGATTTTTAGTTTGGTCATGTTGAAATCAAGCTCCTTCTGCCTAAACAGCAGCTCTTGCTTCTTGAATTCAAGCATGGCCTCCCCATCGACACTGGCAGAGGAAACATTAGACATCTCATCCTCCCTTTCCTCGTGGTCGCGGTGGACCAGTGCAGCGGCAGAACCGTCGGTTCTACCAGTGGGAGCAGCCCCACCTCCTTCCGCACTGTCCTCAGAAGTTATAGCGTCAAGCTGCGCTTCTTGCCACGCCACGATTCTTTGGATCATATCCATTTTGGTGCCTTGAGAGGAGGCACCTCTCTCCGCACACATCAATGTTTCGGATTTAGAAGAATTTAAAGTTAACAAGGTATTTGTTTCCATACTTAAAGGTTATACTACGACAATTCACTACGTGTCCTGGTAGGAATAACTTGAAATGACTTTGCTCGTGCGCAACACTGGATACCTTCAGTCGTATCCCACCGCTGTAGACCAATTTGTTAAGACGGATTTCTGAACTCTGTCCTGGAGGGGCAGAGGTTCAGAAGGCCAGCCTAGTTTCTTGGAACAGGGTAACCTCTGGACAAGCCAGACCAATCAGGGTAGCGATCGCGGCGGTCAAGACTAGGTCTCAAGAGGGGTGAGGGTGACTGAAAGCCTGCAATGAGCACACAAAGCAAGGACACTTACAAATGACTCCAAGCAGGTGTTATATTAAAAATATATGCACATTTATTACAAGGCCTTTGTAACATTGACCGTAGCGAGAAATCACAATAAAACTTCAGTAAACCAACACATACCAAACCAATACAATATATGTACAAATACAAACGAGTCTAACGAGTTAGACGCACGAAATGTGTAGACCACCTAGATGGGGGAGGAAAACAGGCAGTGCGAATAATAATTGGACCCAGTCCGCCTTCAGAGGCACCTAACTAAAAGGAAGTCCAAGCCCTACGAGGAGTGTAGCCTTGTGCTCAAAAGTACCTGCACACGCTGGTGCCAACGGGCAAAAAGGGGGGTCTCTTCGAGGGAATCAGGCAGTTTATTTCAGTGAACAAATGAAGATGAACAGAGCTCCGCGACTCAAGCGCAGCCTCCACTGTGGGCAGAAGCAGAGCGCGAGTACGGAAAGGCGTGCTGTTAGACACAGCGGGGAAAAGCTATGGGCTCCTGCAGGAGGGCGACCAGTTCCTAGCAATGCTACTCACCGGTCCCCGATGCAAGCAGACCCAGGCTTCTCCGCGTCAGTTTCAGTGCTGGCAGGTTCAGATAGGAGCAGGGGACATCTCGTCGTCGTGTAGATTCCGCAGCAGCAGAAGTTGAGTTGAGGGCGTCCCAAACGCAGTGAACACGCACAGTTTGTTACCACAGAAGGGCAACGTAGTGGCCGTGTATATTTCAGCCAAAGGTACACTACTCATTTCAGACCTGGGGATGCCAAGTGTACGAATCGTGTGAGAGTGACAAGGACTCGTAATACAACACAACCTGACGGCGGTTACAGAGCAAGACTTCTGGGTAGGCTGGTCAGTCTGCTGGATGGCCCAGAGACACTTCCAAAGGCTTACGTGCAGGAGATGGTGAAGATGCCGAGAATAGTTGTTCCCACTATTCCAAGGGTCGAAGTACCAGTACAGGCCTTCTCGTTCGATCAGAGGTAGAAAGGGTTTCACCAAGCGACAGCAGTGCAGAGGAGCAGTCCTTCAGCAGGTCACCAGCGATTCCTCGGTTCAGCCTCGTGGTTGCAGGATACTTGGCTCCTGTATTCCTTTGTTCGTGAGAACTCAGGAGATCGACATGGTAGTGGTGTTTCCTGCCCCCTCTTATCCACGGTTCCCTTTGCGCAAAAACGGAGGGGACCCAATGGGAGATCTGCTCCCAAAACACTCACACCATACATGGACCTATCACGGACCACGGAGGTCCCAGGCATTCACACCACCCTAGACTCTCTGGCACCCAGGATGTGTATTGGGACTAGACATCCCAGCCCACATCCTGGAGGCACACACAAGGCCTGTAGAAGCCCGCGAAAGCATCTGTGTTTCGCGGGAAAGTACATGCCCAAATAAGGAAGGCCCCGGGTCGGCTCGACCTGGGGAAGGTGAAGGGGGCAAGACGGTCAGCGGACAGGACAACGAGCCTCGTGGTCTGGCCAATTTGGGAGCCAGGCCACCATTTTGGGCTAAGCGCGAGAAACGCGCTTAAACGCCAAAAGGAGCTCAAAAACACAAAGAAACGCTGCCACCGTCCGTGATTCACTTGCACCGTTCGTTATCAATCCAAAGAGAGTATCTATGGCCTGTAGAAGACTAGAGACCCAAGAGAGCAGTAACTTAGCTTACAGTGCCCTCTTGTGTCATGTTGCGTGAAAGCTGCAACATGATAAAGAAACTACGGAAAACAACGTTTCCCGTTACTGACTGTCTTAAGGGCATGTCAGTTTCCTAGTAAGAGTGGAGCGAAAGCCCAGAGGAGTGCAGCAGAAGGCTGCACTTCTCTGGCAAAGTCTAGATCATGGCGAAAACAACAGCAAAAAGTTTAGGGGTTGCCAGATGGAAGGAAAATTACCCACAATTAAGAAATCTTTCCTAACAGAGAGTTATACCCTAGAATCATTGTCTGCCAAAACTGCTGATTGCTTAAAAGTATTGTGTAGACATAAGAATCTCTCTGAGAAGGGCAAGAAAATGGAACTTGTAGAAAGATTGTTAGAAAACCAAAGTCTAGGTGGTACAGAGGAATCTACCCCCCCCCCCAGCAAATGTAGAAAACAGTAATGGTATTGATCTGGATCAAAGTCTTGATAATGAGTCAGAAGAGGAAAGTGAACCTAATGAAGTTAGCCACTCTGAGCCTCTGTCTGCCTTACCTACTGTACCTACTGGGCCTATACCAGGTTCTACATGTAACCCTACTTATTTTGAACTTGAAAAAATGAAGCTTTGTGGTAATGGAGTTGGGGGAGGTGGATAAGAAGGATTATGAATGTGTGAAACTAGCTTTAATAGCTAGATTTGGGAAAAACCCTTCCCAGTACCTTAAGAGGTTTAGGACACTCAAAAAGCATGATGGTACCCATTGGGCTACCTGGGTGAGTGAAAGTTTGAAAAACTTAGAGGGATGGATTAAGGGTTACAGGGGTAACACTTATGAAGGAATGAAGAATCTTGTAATGTTGGAGTCAATTTATGATGCCTGCTCTCCTGAGCTCAGACAGCATTTGTCTGATTCAAAGGAATTGGATTCCAGGAAGTTAGCTAAGGCTGCTGACTTGTGGGTTGCCAACAGGGCCACTCACAAGGATTCAGGGGTCACTCAGAAAAAGGATGAGGGAAAGCAGCCACCAAAAGGGAACCAAGAGATTTCTAATACCTCCCAACCCAAAGAGGGCCCCAAACAACAAAATAACCAGGGTAAGCCCCAGGGTAAACCACCACAGGCTAGTGTACCTTCTGGTCACAAACCAGAAGGAGGTCAGACCAAGCCACCCTTCCAGAGAGCATTTGGAACATGCTATCTCTGTGGGGCAACTGACCACATCAAAGGAGATCCCAGATGTAAGGGTAAACCTACAGGGATCAGCACAGTCTCCTTAGCCTTCACTCCTGAGGAGGAAGTCCAAATGGCTAGTGCTCACTTTGATGTCTTTGCTGAAGAACCTTTGGGTTTCCAAGCAAGTGTAACAGTAGAGTCCATGGGTCTGGTTAGTAATCAGAATAGGAGTGTGTACAACTCCATACCAGAAAACTCTAAAGTTTATTATATGGACAGTGTTCTTGTCAATGGACAGGATACTCCTGCCAGGCGAGACTCTGGGGCCAGCAGAACAGTAGTGGATGAAAGCTTTTTCAGACCGGAGGATGTTGCTAAGGCACCCAAAGGTCCCACTAAGATGTCTGGAGGCCCTGTAAAAATGGTTCCAATTCTACCAGCCCTCATTCAGTGTAATGACATGACAGTGTTGATTCCTGTCAGTGTTCAGATTGAGGTGCTTGGGAGAGTTCTGCTGGGGAATGATCTAAAAACTCTAGGAGTAGTATACAGTACCCCCAGGCCTCCCAGTATGGAGACCCAGAACCAAACCAAATTGGCTGGAAAAGCCACCTTAAGGAACCACTCTAAGCCTGTGGGAACCTCTACTGAGAACCCCACTACAAGCCCTGGTGTTGGTAAATTGACTTCTGACCCAGGCAAATTTCGGGCTAAAATGTTAGGGAAATGGGAGCCCCAATCAAGCTCCATCATTGTTCCCCCAGTTATAGAGTCTATGACTCCCCCTGCTTCTGAGGAAGAGGTGGATAGATCTACTGGAACCCTAACTAGGGCTAAGAGAACTGGTAATTGTCAGTGTTTGTGGAAAACCAGAAAAGAAAAGTCTAAGGCCAAAAACCTTCAGACTGTTGGACCTTCCACAGAAGACTCCAACCCAATTCCTAGTCTTAAGGGGGAAAATCCTAAAGTAGGTAAAGGTAGATCTAAGAGGAAGGAGAAGCATGTACCTTGCTTATCTCCATCCCCTCCAACCAAGAGGCCTAAAACCCAACCTTCTCCCAACAGAGAGGTGGTGAGGACCTCTGGAGGCCCCTCTAGATCTAAGGGAATCCTTAATAAGGACACATTAAAAAAGCCTAACACAGGTTCAGAAGTTGTACCAACTTCTGAGGGACTGGTCAACCAGATCCCCTATAACTTTAAAAAGACTGATGTTCCTCAAAGGGTTTGTAGGTCATATAGCTTACAAAGGAAATCCTTTGATTTGACCATAGAACATAGGTCAGGGTGTCACCACCAAAATGCTGATGGTCTCTCTAGGATGTATGTCATCGACTAGAGGTATGAGATTCATCCAGCAGTGGATTAAATCCTCCTGTCCCTTAGTCTGGGGGGTGCGAGTGTTAGGGAGAATTCTCTGTTTAGGCTGAATTTCCTAACCTAGTGAGTCCCCCAGCAGCTTTGCTGGATTTCTGGAGTTTGTTTTTTTCTCCTGCCAAGAGTGAGTCTCTTTTCCTCACACTATTGGACATGATTTGAGGGGTTCCTTTGACTGTTAATGTGTTTTATGGGCAATGGGGTCTTTTACTCCTTAGGGTCTCATGTGTTTTTACTATGTATGTTACACCGCACCCTCAGTGCAGTGACACAGGGGTGTCATAGTGACACCCCACCATAGACTCCATACCCTGGGACTGACTACTGTCTCCCAGGGCATGTAAAGTCACCATTGGCTTAACTAGTCCCAAATTATTAACAGAAACCAGTACAAACCATCATATTGTGGACGTACTGGTCGGGGCAATTCGATTGCCTCGGGGTCTGTTATTCGAGGGGGCACGTCTCCGTCCCCCCTGATCGAGTTTTGGCTGGTGGCAGTGGATACTACTTTTTATATTCGACCGCGAATATATCTCTATGGGATTTTCCCATTGTTCGAGTCTACCAACTTTAATTATTTAATTCTCATAGCCTCGAACATACCGCTGGTTTATTTATTTAATATTAATTCACCGGTTGGTATTTTTTTTACCAGAACTCGATTCTAAAATGGCGTTTGTGTTCTCTTCTGTGACTCCAACCCAAGTCGAGCCCTTTGTTCCACTTTTTGGCGGGCTTCTCCACAGAAGCCTCCAAAAGTGGTGCCACTCTGTCTGGATACCACAGGGGGTGTGGGAGGGGGTTTAGACACCCTGGACTGAGTTACCTTGGTAACTCAAGTCATACTCTTGTGTGATTGGCCCAAGTGGTGAGCCGGCCGGCTCACCACTTAACATGCTTGATTGACATCTAGGCTGAGTGAATGGGGGTGTGCTGCATAAAAGCAGGGCTTTTGGGACTGGAACTTCCGAAGTCGCCACAGGACCTGAAAATCCAACGAGGGAGAAGCTGAGCCGACCTGCTACGACGACACCACCGGTGGAGCCCTGCGGAACCGACTCCCCACTTCCCAACGACAGAGAAGATCTCCCGGCTGGAGAGTCTTCTTCCCCTGACTGGTGGGCACAACCAGTTTACCTTCTTTTTCTCGCATCCCAGGACGTCTTGTGGTCGAATTGCCCGTGCCAAACACCCCGGCAACCGGATAGCCACTTACCACTGGACTGCGAATAAAAGGACCGCTCCTTTTAACTGAGAAGTCCGCGGCTGGTTTCTTCCCTGGCAGTGCAACAAACTGTCTTCCTCCCCGACGAGATCCTCTCTTCCCCCGGATGAAGCACCGACTTGCAACAGCTGCCAGGAACAACTGCCCCTGTTGGAGTATTCCCACCACTTTAAGGTACCGTGTCCGCCAGGCCTCCCTTTCTAAAGATTGCTACAAGGTAATAATAATCCCTTAACCTTCTGGACTGGGCTGGCCGCCTTGACCATCTAACTGGTCCCTTTCTTTTTGGTCCAACTCTTTCTGAACTGATTGCGAGACTTTTGGGCACTTTGAACCGTGTGACCTTGGACACATTTCGACCGGAGCCTCTTGGACATTTCGACTGGGAGTCTCCCAAATCGAATGTAATAACGGTGCCTGGTGCTTTTTCCTGGGGACAGCTGGCCTGAACAGAAACTTGTTAACTTTGGCTTTACGGTTTTAACCTGCCTTCTTCTCCTACTGTGTTCGTCCGAAAGTGTTGGGATCTGTTTCTATTTTTGCTCTGCCTTTCTCTCCCTTTTAAACCGATTGATTAGAGTGCCATCTTCGTTAAGCGCTCACCTCTGTCTGAAAATAAGTGTTGCCTTACTTAAGACTTGTCTAACTAATCGTTGAAGGGCGTGTATATCTTTTAGTGACCGTGTTTTTGAACTGCTTGATATTAGTGCCAGTGTGTTTTATTAGATGTGGTTTAAAATAAATAATTATATCTCTTTTACACCAAGCTCTGGTCAGTGTTTGCTTGTTCTACTGTGTTCTTTTGACCTATTGTGAATACTCTGTATACTGCCTAACTCTTCTTGAGGGAAGTCTGACTGCTCAGCCACAGCTAACAAGTGAATCTGTGTGGTACAGACTGCTACCAAGTGGGTTTACTGCCAAACACCTGTAGTCTTAAATCTTTTGCAGTGGTCCCAGAGGGAACTGCACAGGTTTCTGCCTAACACCCTGCTGATGATATTATTTCCCCTAAGTACACTAACTCTTTCTGGCAATGCTGTAATTTATTTTTGCCCACCTTGAACCCGTTCTCCGCCAGTAAGGTTAAAAGATTTACTGAGTCCTCTCTGCATTGCTCTTCTGTTGTGCTGCAAACTAAAAAGTCATCTACATATTGAAACACTGTGCTTTGTACCTGTAAATTGCCTACATCCATTTGCAATACACTGTTGAAGATGCTTGTGGAGTATTCCCTGAGGCAAGCTAGTGTGTTGAAATCTCTGCCCATGGTAAGTAAATGATGTGAGATACTGAGAGTCAGGGTGTAATGGGACGGAGAAGAATGCAGTCTTTAGATCTCTAACAGTCAAGTGGGTTGCACCAATGGCGATATTACACAGAATGGTGGCAGGATTAGGGAGCACTGGAAATTCTGTTTCTACAATATAATTCAAGGGCATAGGTCTTGAACCATGCTCCAACTTGAACCCTTTGCCTTTTTCACAGGGTAAATAGCTGTATTGTATGGGGATTGTGATGGTTGTATTATGCCATAATGCTACGATGTTAGAATAAATCCCTTCATCTGCTTCTCTTTTGACATGGGGCACTGTCTCACTTGGGGTAACACTGCTCCAGGCTTCAGTTTTAAACTAACTGCCCCTATGCTCGTCAATAATTCTACATCATGGAGGTTGCTAGTCCATAGTCACCCAGTACTTTCTTCAAATCCTGCTGCAAGTGTGGTTGCAATGCCTTAGTAATGAGCATAGTGTAAGGTACTTCTTTGTGCTGCATTATTGTTTAACAAGGTATGCATATTTCAAATACCATTTTTCCTGTGTCATTGTTATCTTCAAACAGCTGTTCATCAGACACCCCCCTCAGTGGCTCAGTTGGGTCTATGCACAAAACTGTGCAACATTCCTCCCCTTCCTCATCTGTACCAAAAGTAATTACTTTGTCCTTTTTTGTAATCATTGCTCCCAAATCGAATGTAATAACGGTGCCTGGTGCTTTTTCCTGGGGACAGCTGGCCTGAACAGAAACTTGATGGGTACACACAGTGTCTAATCCTTAATCCCGGGCACCCATCATAGCAATACTGTTACCTCATTGAGAAACAAATGTGGATGTAGGGGCATTTCTCGTGTGGCACTGTCACTGCAAAGTACTCTTGTTATTGCTGCAGCCCTAGCATGGTATGTGTCTGATGTTGAACACACTATATCTTTCTCACTGATTGAAATAGTCTTGTTGAGTTTACTCAGGAGATCGCTGCCCAGAAGGTTAACTGGAGTATCCTTACAATACAAAAAGGGTGCTGACAACTCATGTTCACCTACAGTGATGGGTACATCTTCAGTGAAAGGAACTGATAATTTTGGCCTGAGAATCCCTATGTGTCTATTATTTTACCTGATAAGGGAAACCTCCCTGCCCTGATACAGGACTTTGTAGCTCCTGTGTCAACCATAAACGTGAATGTTCTATCTCCTACTTTCGCTCCTACCTGGGGTTCCTCTTCCAGGTCGGAAGCCACGGACAGAACTGGTCATGTCAGAGCTCTATGTGGGCTGTCCAATTGGGGATAAGTCTTCATGCTTAGAAGTAGGAAGGGATTGCCCCCTAAGATGCTGGCTCCGGTATAGTGAATCATTGTACCTTGTGGCATGGGATTTTTATCCCATGGGTGTGTAGGGTTCTGCATGGGTGGCTGCTGTACGCATGTCTGTGATCTCTGGCATTGGGTACTGAATCAGTTGCACTTGTATTGGGTTTTGGGCATGCATGGGACCTGGGACATATGGGATAACTGGTGGCTGCATTTGGGACGGTGGATGATAGGTGAAATGCTGGACCACTGGGGTTGTTATACGAAAGAGGCTGTTTGCTCCTACATTCTTACGCAAAATGTCCTATCATTCCACAAGACCGACACTTTCCTCAAAACCTGGACCTCATCCCTCCTAATCCACCCTCTCTTCCTCTCTGAAATCCTCCTCTTCCCGCCTGGAACCGCCCCACTCCCTTTTGTCATCTGCATACCCATTGACCCATCCCTGCATCTGTGTTTGGGTGGACTGCCATTCTATAGTACTAGTAAATATTGCTCCTTCCATGCTAAATGTAGCTAACTTTTTCTGGACCAACTTGGCTTCCGCCCTTTGCGCTTGCCCTCTCTACCTTTCTCCTTTTGTTGCCTCCACCTACAATAATGCACTATGTGCGCCTGTATTTCTGCCCATCCCGTCGCCTCAATACCGACCACTTTATCCAAATCACGTTGTTTCCGTGGGGAGACCCTTGCGCAACATTTGATAAAATATAGCTATATTCTTGTCCCATACTTCCCCCATCTCTGCTCGCCACATCTCCTGAATCTGATGAATGTAGAGTACATGGTCTTCCTCTGCCTTCATGGTGTGGGAAATGATTGAATTCATGTCCGGTTTGTCTGGGTATGCATCCCTCAAGTTTTCCATACTTGTGGTTGACAGTTGGTAAATGGGGTGGCATCATGATTGTCACTCTTCAGTGTACCCCTGGATACTCCGCCTTTTTCCATATTTCGTCCACCTGCTCCCCCAGCAGTGTGGCAAACAAATTCTTCAAGTCCCCTACAGCTAAATTGAACCCTGCTGTATGTTTTTCAAGGGCATATATCCACTTGCCTGCTCCTGCTGTAAGGAAGTGCAGTGTCATCATTAGGTTGTTTCAGTCCATTTGGGGCTAGGGCACATAGTGTGCTCATCTCACTCCCATTTCTAGCAAGGGGAGCTGCATTCCTCTCTTCCTATTCCGAGATATCTTCCTTCTTTTTTACTTTTACTAGAGCCATTCCTCTGGGCCGTGGTCTAACACTAGGGCACCATATTTTAACTTCCTCCTGTTCTTCATCTGTCTCCCAACACTCCACTTCACCTGCGGCCTCTCCCTCGATGTATATTGTGTCATAACCTATGCTATTGCAGCATCCATCCCTTTGCTGCAAAACATCCGGAGCTCCCCCTAAACTGAGGTATTTCTCACTTGAGTCTACCTTGATATTGAAGGATGGACAAGGGCAGTCTCTGCAGGGAAACACTTTGTGTAACTGGAGATTTTGGAGGAGGAGGGGCTCACCATCCGTACTTCACCTGACCCAGACTTAAAACCAGTAAGGGCGGCAACGCCACAGTGAAGGGCCGACAAGGGCAGTTTCTGCAGGGAAACATTGTATGTAACTGGAACTGTTGGAGTAAGAGGGGCTCACCACCTGCACTTCACCTGACCCAGCCTTAAAACCCGCAAGGGTGGCAAAGCCACAGCGAAGAGCGGAGAAGGACAGTCTCTGCTGTCTGCGCTGCATGGCTAGACATTAACTGAAGATCCTCTGTTCAGCCTGGTGTGCTGGGTAAATTGTCTGGGTTCTTATTACATACTGCGACCATCGTGTGGATCCGTTAAGTGTTACTAAGTGCTAGCTTAAAAGCCCTGTTTAAGGGGAAAACATGACTCTGGATGCTTTTCATCTCCCGCCGAAGGAGCTTGCTTCTGTCCTGCGAAGTCTGCCCTCAGTGTGGTGCAGTCTGGTCCACCCTGTGATTTCCACCTGGATTGGTTCTTTGTTTTTGCACGCTGGGTGTTCCCCTTGCTTTTTTGTTCTTTTTTATGTCACTTGTGCTGCCTGATGATTGTGGCGACGGGTGTGAGGGCTTGGTGGTAGTGCTCATGTACCCCCCTGCGGTACCTTGTGGTGCCCTCTAGCCGTCTGTGTTATTCTCCCTCTTCCCATAGACTTGGGTCAAGCGGCAGCCTTTCAGAGCCCCGGAGGCTGATGAGCGGGGTAGTCCTTGTGGCTCTGCGAAGGGTGAGGAACAGTTTCCTGTTTGAACTCTGTGAAGTTCCCTGGTTGTGGAAACCCCTTGATGACCGGATTTTACAGCGGACATCGACTTTTACTTCTATTAACTAACCGCAATTGAAGACTTTTTATTTTAGCTTCCAGATGTTATTTTAGATTTCACTTTTAAACTATCCTTACGGCAACTATCATTATTTTTACTTGTTGCATGACACAGATGAACTGGATATTTTCAAGGAAAGTGAGACGCTGGTTGACACAAAAGGAGGCTAGGGGTAAAATGCCTGTTGTCATGTCTAACTGCGTCGCTCCCCTGAATGTGATAATTTAATCTCCTTTTGTGGTGCTGCTGTGGATATTGGGAGACCCAAACAGGGTTGTAAATGATGTATCATGAGAGAAGACCATTTGGCGCAACTTCAAGTGGCCCTAAATTCAAATCAAGAGGAATGTAGAAACTGTGTTTTCCAGGCAAACTGTAATGGCAGGGTAGTTGGTGCTCATGAGCCAGATATTAGTTACATCTATCTACAGGTCCCTGTCTTGTCCCCATCAGTCTGCCACGAGGCTATAGCCTTCCTTGTGGCCCACCTATTACTGGTTCCTCTATAGCTGATGTCAAGAAGACAGAGGGGCATTTAGCACATGTTGTAGATCTTACATACACCACAACGCTTCCCTTACCCAATCACTACGAGTCCCTTGCCATCTCTGATCCCCCTATTGGTTCCACAGGTGATACTATGGTGAAACCTCCCTGGCAGACTGTGATCCACAGGACATGTCAAAAGGCTTGCAGAGCCTACCTCTTGAAAAAGAGGAAGAGTACACCATTGTGAGGGGTGGCCCCACGAACCTGTGAGGTTAGCTCACAGACATGTTTTATTTAAAATATGTTTATTTTAAACAAGGCGGGAAAAAAGTACAGTTATGCATTGTTATAGCATTCCGGTCACATTCAATCCCTTTATCTCCTCCCCCCCTCCTCCGCCCCCCTCTTCGCATGCCTGTCCGTGCCACCATCCTGGAAGTCGGGACTCTCTCCCCACCTTTTCATGTTTCGCCCCCCTCATCAGGCGTGGTCCCGCTACATAGAATTCGCCTGGCCTGCTGGGGCTTGTATGTAAGAGCTGGAAATCTCTGGTCGTAGTCAAGGAATGGGCCCCAAATGTTTTGGAAGTGATGGGAAGTCCCCGCCCTAGCTGCCGTCACCTTTTCTGCGATGAGGATGTCCCACATTTTAGTCCACCAGAGGGGCAGGAGAGGACCCTCTCTAGCCTTCCAGGAACGGGCAATCGTTATTCTCCCTGCTAGGAGGCATTGAGACAGAAGCTTAGCTTTGGTCTCCGACCTAGGGTACGATCCAGGGACTGGGACGCCCAGCAAAATGGGTTCAGGCTCGAAAGGGAGCGTCGTTTGAGTAATATCTTCAATGATGTTCAAACATTGCCTCCAGAATTGTTGGGCTTGTGGGCACGTCCACCACATGTGAATGAAGGACCCCATGTGTCCACATTGTCTCCAACATGCCGGGTCCAGTGAGATGTTCATTTGGTGGAGCCTCGGGGAGGTAATACCAACGTAGCAAAAGTTTATAAGCACATTCCCTGTTAGTAATGCAGGCTGAGGATGAGTGTGCCCTGGACCATATGTCCACCCAGGTCTGGTCCTCTATGGGATGGCCTAGGTCTGCCTCCCATTACGCCATGGCGCGAGTTTTAGAGGAGAGGAAGTCCCCATGGAAGCGTTCATATAGAGCTGAAATCTTACCTCGGGCCGGCAGATCCACCAAAGTTAATTCCAGCGCTGTGGGAGGGCGGACTGCTGCGGGACGAATTAGCGGGTGGGAGCACCAATGGCGAAGTTGAATGTAGGAGAACCTATCAGTCTCGTGAAGTTGAAAAGCTTCCTTGCATTGGATGAACGTACGTAGTTCCCCCCCTCGAACAGCTGCCCCAGTGATTCCAAGCCCACCGCAATCCAGTTCTTAAAGTTCCGGGGGTTCAGGCCCGGTGAAAAATTCAGTTATGGAATACCGGTGATGAGGGGCTCAGTCCTCTTGGGACCCTTTTTTTCTTTAGTGCTCTGTCCCATGTGTCTATGGTGTGCCTGGTGGCGAGCAGAAGTTTCTCCGCCTGCCGCATAGGTGGTGGAATATGCGGGAGGAAGAGTAGGGGGGAGAGAGACGGGATTGTTCGAGTTCCACCCATCTGGGGTGATCGCCAATTGTGCTGCCAACTGGTAACTTTGTAGGTCGGGTACTCCCAGGCTGCCCAGCCTGGCATTCCCCAGCATCGTTCCCATGGGGATTTTGGGCTTTTCCCCCCTTCAAATAAACCGTAGCATATTCCTTTGGAGGTCCTGAAGAGCTGGGGGCGGGATAGGCACTGGAAGTGAGGAGCAGGCATATAGGAATCTGGGGAGAAGGTTCATTTTCTCACAGACATGTTTTATTGATTTGGGGTTTATCCCAGGTGATGATTCCAGAGATTTGTGTACTCACCCTGAGCCCATCTGTGTTCCCCCCAAAGAAACAACCTTTCACTTCATTGTAAACCAAATCAACACATTGGTTGCTGAATTTAAGACCCTCAAGGAACAGTTGGTCCCTTTGTTTAAGAGATTGAGTGAAGCAAGTGAGCTGGTCCCCCCAAGCTTCATAAAGGTAATGTTCAACATAGCCCTTATTCCACTATCATCATAAAGTAACTTGGTGTCTTGAGGACGAATGCTCACACTGTGGGAGTAAGTTGCCATCATGTAAATAGATATCTGATCCTAGCACCAACCCAGGCTCTAAGGAGTGCAAATGAAAGGATCTTGGCTTGAAATGATGTCCCTCTTCCGTTGTCAGGATCAAACTTAATTGCCCTGAGAAACCACTTGGAGTTCCGAAGACATCACGACTATGATGAATCCTTGAGGTATAGGACCAACACTGGTGGGCCCTCTGTAGTGATGATTAATGTACCCAGACTCACACCCAATGCTTTTGAGAATGTTGAATGCCTGAAAAATAAGTGCATCTTTTGGATTCGTCACATAAAGGGTTGTTTATCAGTCATCAGAAATGATAGTGTCCATTGTTTTAGAGGGCCTATTCCAAACTCAGATTATGACTATATACGCGTGTTTTTGATATCTCAAAAACTTGTCGAAGGTCTTTTCGCCATTGATTTTTGATCTTACCCTCCTGATGCGACCAAGATTGGTATTCGACCTTTTGAGTTTTGTAAGCAATTTATAGCTTCTCCAGTTCAGCAAATCAGCAGTGGGCCCATTAACTGTTTTTCTACATGCCCCAACCCTCTTGGTCCTCCAGCAAGCAGGGCCACAGTAAGGTCTCGTGGCCTATCGACTGACTCGGAGATAGTGGATCTACTTGGTGGGATGTCTGTACGGCATGTTGAGGATACCCGGGGTTATAGAATGCTCTGCTGGAATATAGCCGGGTTGAACAGACCTTTGGCTGACCCGGGCTGGTGTACCTATGCTTATGAGTTCCATGTCATAATACTACAGGAGACCTGGGCTTCGGAGCCTGCTTTTGTACAGGATCATCAGACATTTCACTCTGCAGCCACCAAAGGGCGACGTGGCATGCCCAGCAGTAGTTTGTTGGTGTGGGTCTATGTTACTCTAGGTTGGAAGATTGAAGATATTGATACTGGCTCCCTAGATCTGCAATTGTTGCTGATCAGGACAGCCAAAGATGTCCTGTTGTCTCTTTACAATATCTATAACAGACCGTCACTGGGCCTGGTAACGCTAGCCTGTCTTCAGAATTTAATTAATAACAAGTGCCACCTAGCAAAGCAATCAAATTATACCCTTGTGACTGGTGATTTTAACATGCAATTCGAGCCATTGAAAGATCTTTCAGGCCTTTGGGAGGACCAGGATCAGGCATGGGAAATCCTGACTCTTGATGCTCTGGCTCCTCCACAAATGCATTGTCTTGCCATTGATGTAGCCTGTATCCTCTTTAATCTGAATTTGAAGGCGTGTATTGGGCGTTGTATAGAAGATCAACTTGCAAAAAAAAACATTCAGTCACAATGGCAGTACTTAGATTACCTGTTAATCTCTGGGAAAGATTGGTCAAGGCCTGGGGACTTTATGATCGGTGATCAGCTGGAAAGTGACCATTATCCATTAGTGTTTGAAGTTTTGGGTAACCCGAGGGAGAGAGGTAAAAATAGTCCAACGCCTGAGGTTAATTGGGCACTCCCGAAAATCAGTTAAATGGATTAATGTGCTGAACCATGCTGCTAAACCTGATATTTATGCACCAATCTTAGACAATATCACAGTTATATGTGATGAGTGCTCGAGCAAAAGCACTATTTTGGAAGAATATAAAGTCTGAAATGGTAATCTAATCCCGTTAGTCTCTGTCCTAGAGCAATAAAGGGAAATTCTAAGATAAAGTTGGAGTGGTATGACACTGAATGTCGAATGGAAAAAAGGGACATTGAACTCTGTTTAAGATCCCCATTGAGGGTTGACAAATCTATCTTACGCTCTCTAAGAAGTAAATATAAAGGATTAATCTCCCTAAAAAAAGAGAATATGTTAAAGAGAAGCGCTCCCGATTAGAGAATGCCCTGCAAACAGGGGATGTAGGCCTCTTTTGGAAATTGGTCTCTGATAAGGAGCTAAATGGGGACAGGGATACACATTGCACTATAAGCGAAAATGCTTGGTGGTGCCATTTTTCAAGATTATATGGTGCTGAGACTTTCACAGGCTCTTGTCTGGCTGTTGGAAGCCTTTCCCCTTGCACATTGCTTTCTCTTTCAGTGAAGTGGCAACTGCTCTTAATTATTTAAAAAATTGAAAAGTTGCAGGGCCGGACCTCATTTTCCGCCAATCTATTTAAGGATGAGTTGAAAATGTGGGCACCAGTGCTCTATAAAATCTTTTGTTATTTTGAGAAGTGGTGAAATACCTGTCTCCACAATTCTGCCAGTTTACAAAAAGGGTGGCAAGGATCTAACAGTCAATTACCATCCAATATCTCTTTTGAACGCTACTGGTAATCTCTTTGGGAAACTAATTCTCACTCGGTTGCAGGACTGGGCCGACCATGCTAATGTGATTAGCCTTCTTCAAACAGGGTTTAGGCCCATTAGGGGCACAAAGGACCACTGTTTTTTATTACCTTTGCTTATTCAGGACTACACAGTGTTGAATAAAATGTATCTCTATGTAGCCTTTCTTGACCCAAGGACCGTATTCGATTTGGTCAAAAGAGTACCCCTAGAGAGATGATGATCCAAGATTTCCCAGAAATGGAAGCAGGTAAGCCTGAATGCAGATCTCCTGTGATAGAATGCTGGTTGTGTAGTGGAAATGTAGGCAAAGGAATACCAATCTGAAATACAGAGTAAGTCTGGCTCCAGAAATCCTTGTAAAATCTGGAGGTATCGAAGGCAGAACCGCACCGGGCCCTGAATGGTACAAACTGCAACAGGCTGTCAAATAAACTCGAACAACAGAAGCGCCCGGAAGGCAAAGCAGTAGCGATAGCCAGACAAGAAGGAGAAGGTCCGGCCGCTGCGCAAAAACAAAGAGGTAAGCAAAGGGATGCCTGGAAAGAGGCGGAAGAGGGATCCAAAGGAGGAGGGCAGTGGAGGGACGCTGCACAAGGTAAGAAACAGAAGATGGGACAAGCAGGGCAAAAACAGGCAAGAGAGCCGGTAGAAAGTGCAGACAAGGGAAGCAGAAAAGAACGAGCGAAAGCCAACAATGGATAGGAAAGAAAAGAGGCAGAGCACCGGCAAGAGGAAAACTCAAGGGAGCGAGAGCAACAAAGCTGAGTGGAAAAACCTAACTAGTTGCAACGTGCCGGCTGCTGGGGATACAAATTAATAAAAGATTCCCAGCGGCATCCATGTTGCAGGAAGACTAGACCGCATGCAGGCGAACGTGGTAAAAATGTAACGACACCCTCAATGGAGCATACTCCTCCAGCGGCTCCAAATCCTCCAGCCTCCCGGAACCGTGACAAAACCTGAATACTGACAAATCTAAAGTGATGGTCTTCAAACCCCCTTTTGCTAAAAGAATTGCTAGTGTTAAGTGTGTGTGATGCAGTCATTGGGCAGGTCCCCCACCTGGACTACCTTGGAGTACGCGTCCAGGACAATGGTGGTTTGGGGGCTCAGATCGACAAAACCGTCACTACATTGGAAAAGTATAGCAGTGGTACTTTGCCCTTCTTCTGTAATCCTGGTAGTGGGGCTAATTCTCCGGCCTTGGATTTGTTGTGTAAACAGGCCCTCGCAGCCTCATTGTATGGTGATGAACTTTGGGGGCATATACAATTTTGTAAAATTAGCACCTGTAAAAATATGTTTTTTTAAAAACTGCTGCTGCTTCCTCCCAGTGACCCTTCTGTTTTGGTTCATTTAGAACTCAATTGTGTACCAGTAGTGGCCCAGTTATCCTTCAAGCCATTTTACACTGACTTAGAGTCTGGAAAAATATTGTGGGTCTAAATGGAGGAAAGAACTTAAAATGGTTCTCTCACGTGAAAACAACTCTTTCTAATCCAGATAGGATTGACCTCTGGGATAACCCACAGGGTTTCCTGACTCAGGAAACCAAACAGTTGAAATCATGTATGCACTCGAGAGCCTGTGAGGCTATGATAGTAGATGCTGACAGTTTGAAACTGGGCCCATAGTACTTAGAACACTTAATAGAGTGGGAATGCAAATATATATAATGCCCCTGCCCTTGGAGAAATCACTGTATTTGCGTCTTAGACTTGGCATATTGTCTGTAGCCTCTTTTACCTCATCTTGGAGGGATGATGCTACTGCAGAGTGCCCACTATGTGGTTTTTGTAAAGAAACCCTGTTACACTTTATGTTAATTTGTGGGAAACCTCTGGTTTAAGGTGGTTATATTTGAGAACAATATTAAAGGACTCTGGCATTCACCATGTGATCCCTAAAATTATGTTTCTAAGCCAGGGCCTGTATTTAAATGTTATCTATGCAACTGCACACTATATCTTCAGAACATGGTTGCAGAGAAACAAAGCCGTGAAGCAAGGCAGTATTAACCTGGGGGCCACTGGTAAAATGGGTGTTGCAATGAATTTAACTTTTTATGATGGTGATTACAGCAATGTTTGTGGTAATTTTAGCCTTGGAGTCTGAATTTTTATGGTTTTGTGAATATTATCTTTGTGCTGCATGTTTTCCTGTATCTGTTTTTTATCAATCTGTAATTTGTACTTGTTGCTATGCTTGATCGTTAAGCACTGAACAAAAGCTGATTGACTGACTGACTGATATCTTTGATAACCTTACTATCGATCTTGAAAACAATCTGTACTGCCTTCCACTCATCTGTGCCTATCGCTGCACACTGCCCCTCCTCTTGCCCAGGTACTGCTCGCGCCAGCCCCTCCTCTGCTTTCTTTAGTGCGGCTTCTATTTCTCAGCAAACCCTATTTTCTATTTCCATGATCAATGAGTCTCGTGTTTTATTTTTGAACTCTGCCAGTGTTCCCTTTTTGGGTACAATGGATGACGAATACTGGGGATTGGTGTACCCTTTGGTGGGCTGTAAAGGAAAATACCCATAAGGGGTGGGGTGCTGGCTTATGTCTGATTGGCCCCCTCTATGCGGTCATTAGGGGGACTCTCTACTTCTTCAAAAAGGTTCCATAACTCAAGTATGCTCTGCCTATTTTTCAACTTTTTTCCTTTATATGTGGACGACAAATGTGTATACGTATGCTCCAATACAGCTTTGTCATGCGTGCCCTCCTTGGGCCAAGTATTAAACATTTTACCCTCAGTTCCCTGAACCCATTCACAATGATAGTTCAGGATCTTGTCTTTGTACTGTGGGAGCGTTTTGCACATATGCTCCAACGGAGTACCCATACTCCTTCTCAAATTCAAACTTATTTAAACCAAAGGAAATCTGCCAACCACCGAGCTAGTAGCGTTTCACCGCCAAACCTCCAATACCGCAACAAAACCGGTCTACCTTCCCACAACAAAAAATTCAATAAACCCTGCACCCCTCACAAAACACCCTTTCTAATATAATCACCACAAACAGGCCATAAGCACACAATGGGCAACTACTGCTCCACATCAAACCTTTCTAACTACACAACTACTAACAAAACCACTAATAAAAATACATACATTTACACAATGGTGCAGACCCCTCCTCTGTCTCCTTCTCTCATGACGAGGGAACTCTACCCTCCTCGCGCCCCTTTCGCTCTAGGACAGAGGGATACTGGGTCCTTTCCATACAGAACTGTCACTTCCACTACAGCGCTGTCTTTTCTCATCTAAGAGGCGATACCCCACATAAATTCTTCACCTTTACTACTATTTAGGACATCATATTTCCCTGTGGTGGGGGAGCTTCACCTCTCTATTAATAAAAACTCATGCAAAGTCACAACTTTGTCTTTCTTCGTCTTTGAGGAGATTCCCCTTCTCTCTCTTCACTTACTCATACAAACAAAAACAAAAACTGTAAACCCCCTTGTTTTTCTGGCAAGAGTGCACTCACATTCTTAAGTGTCCTCCGAGCTCCTCCGGTTTGGTTCCTACCTTCAATTGCCTGTACAGGCAGGCCTTCTGGAAACAACGTGCCTCCAAGCCTCTTCACAGTGTGCAGATGGACTTTTCACTGCAGATGCATATTGCAACCCAGGATGTGTGGTGGGGTGCCCCCAGCCTCTCCCGGGAATCTGGAGATCACATCTGGGTTACCAAATTTGAACGGTAGGCCCAAAAAAGGATCGATAAAAAACAATCCATGGGGCCAATAAGGAGTGCACGTTTGGCAGGGAAAGTGATTACATGCAAATATGGCAGGGAGGATAAGTCAGCTCTGAAGAACTTAAAGCTGAGAGCTCACTTGACACACCCACGTTAGTTACAGCTTTAAAAGACAAAAAACAGAGACCCTACATTGGCAACATGTATCCAATACAGATAAATCCCACATTTCCTATTGACTATAACCTATACAGAAATCTAAATACCACCTATATTTTACTACCCCATTTCTCAATTAAGTATCCGTGACGACATGAGTACAGCCCCCTATGAATGACCTAATTGTGCATTCAGCAAAAAATAAGTGTTCTGATTGGTCCCTTACATTCAGGTAACTTGTTGCAACAATGGACTTTCCTTATTGGTCGAAACAACTTCAGATAATTTGTGATGCACATGCCCCTCTAAAAGACTCAATCGTGAGGACGTGTGAACAGTGAAGTCAATGCCCTGTGGCAATGAAGTGGACAAAATACTACTTTCTCGTGAGACCAGACAACTTGGCAACCGCGAACAGCTCTTTGACCTTGCAGCTGTACATTTTGGCAACATCTCTTGCGACTAACGTCTTGAAACATATTGGTACACATCCTTCCCTCTCTCTCTTGGGAACCAGGTGACTTTATAAAAAACAAAGCTTTGACACTGCTGTTGGGGATTCATTTCTCTGATTTATTTGTTGTATTTGTCTTGACATGAGTAGTTCTAATGGACCTGCCACCTCCCAATGGGGGCAGTATAACCACAACCTAGTTGAACACGTTTGGCAATGTCTGGACACCGGGCCTTGTTCTGAGTTCACAGCTGCTGCACTAATCTAATCGTCAGGAGGAAAACTGATATAATGCACTCCATTCACAGCTCATGTGCACTGCTCGGCCATGCACCATCAACTACTATCTGCGTGGTGCTTCCCAATTGCTCCAGGCACCTTGGCTGTCTAAACACTCACTGGGGGAAGGGGCAATATAATTTGATTAAATAAACAAATCAGATGCTCCTCCAAAATGCGTCCTAATAACTAACAGAAGCTGCAACCTCTAACAGGGCCTAATTGAAAATGGCAAAACTCTTGCTAATGTGGCCGACAGCCCCTAACATCCATCCAACTTAATGTTTGCACCATGTGGCACTTCAGCCACCTTTTCACCAACTACCAAAGCAACATTTTCAGAGCTCTCCTAAATACAAACAAAGCACAACTTAATTCACTGATGCTAGCTACAAAGCCATTAAAGCAGGGACTAAACTCTAAATATAATAAGCAATATTGAAGCTGCTCTTCCTTTCACCATGTGATGCTTTCTAAAATGTGTTAAACAGTGGTCGAAGTCTACGAAAAGAAGTAGCGGAACTATATTCCCTACTGGTCTGCCCGGCTCCCTGTAAACCCAATCACAATGCCCCCTCCCATGCACAATACAAACCCCAAAACACATGTGCCTGCCGTTTAAGGGAACTTTCAGTGCAGTGCTCTGAAAGTGCAAGTTCCAACTTGTTCCTACATTCCTACACTTTTATTTCAAAACAAAACCGTTCCGGAACAGTTTCTTTTTAAAATAAAAGTATAGGAACGGTAAAACTTAAAAGAAGTAGAAGAGCACCGCTCCCGACCGCGCTCCCACCCACTTCGACCACTGGTGTTAAAGCTAACTACAAATAGCACATGTGCAGAAATGCTAAACCAAACTGCAAAAATGCAGTCAGAACTTCCTTCCATGTTTGGGATGCTGCACTTGCATCCCAACACCTTTCGCAGTGGATTGGGTGCACCTGTATCCTACTTTGCATCACCTATATGAATAGACCTCCAACCTTTAGGTGGAGGAAAGTGCACTGTATTTTTGGCAGAATTACTGCCCATTTTCAGCTGTATTTCAGCGGTATTAGAATTTGTAATACTATGGAAACACAATTTTGAATATCGTCAGTAATAGCAGTGGGGCTAATTCTGGCATATGTTGGTGCTAATTCTGCTGTCGCTAATTCTGCTGGGGCTAATTCCATCTTTTCTTATAGCACATACTGACCCAAAAACCCATTCCAGAATCATAATTTCGAAGATTGGCCAGCCTGGCTGCCAAGAGAAGCTGAGTAAAGAGTAGACTGCGGAGACTGTGAAAGGAAACATTAATGCAAGCGGAGCAAGCAAGTGCACGCATTCTGTCCCTCATTGTGCTGTGAAGGCTTGTCATTATATTGTAATGTAAGTTTAATTCTCCAGCATGGGGTCTGGCATGGATTCACATGCTCATGAATATTCCCCGTCGTCAGGCTGGGAATCCTCAGTAAAAAAAAAATCAGGATCAGTTTCGTTTCTGATCTGTCTTTCTTAGTAGTAACCAATCACTGATCTCTGGGTCATACTGCCCCCAGCCAATGACTGCCCTCTCCCTAAGCCCCGCCTCTGGCAGCCATCCTCAGATTTGGTAGCACGCTCAAGTGTTGGGAGTCCTCGTGTTTAGCTCTCGAGTTTTTTACTGCGTTTTCATGCTTTTTCAGGAGATTTTCTCTTTTTTTTTGTTTATTCGAGCCTCAAGCTCCACCGTTTCTACTTCCGACAACGGGTATCCGTTTCGGAATTCTTCTACGCCCCTCAAGGGTGAAGTTTTCGTCGAGTTTACACTTCTTGGAGGATTCCGGAAGATCTGCGGCCTACCTCAACGGACATGGCCCAGGACAAGGGAAGCTTGACGCCCGGATCCAAGCTGTTCAGGTGCTGCCCTGTATGCGGATTGCAGAACGTTTTCAAGGAGGACGAGCACTCGCGTTGTCTCTACTGTCTTCATGAGGACAAGACGCACGTGGAGAAGGACTGTGCGTTCTGCAAGAACCTTTCGGAACGGACCAAACAAGATCGTCATTCCCGCCTCACCGCCTGGCTGGAGAAGGGCACGGCAGGTGAGAAGGCGAAGAAAAAGTCTGAGCGGGCTTCTAAGTCCTGTGAGGGCGCCCGGTGACGGGAGCCCAACAGAAGGCCAAGCACTGTGAGTTCGCGGGCACCGGGAGCGCCGAAAGGTCGGGCTCTTCGGCTGCCAGGTAGGGCGCTACTTCCCCGGCACGTTCGACCACGAGCCAGTGCTCTGGTTCGGGGAAGAGGAAGTCCGAGAACCCGGGTAAGCCGCTGGAGCGGACCCGGTCGATCTCGAAGGGGGAGCGAGGCACTGACCCTCCACCCAAGGCGAAGGCCCAGGACGCACCTAAGGTGGTGAGGGCTTTGATCCATCCGGCAAAGGCCTCTGTCGAAGTGGTCGCTGCGACCCCGGCGAAGCCGGCTGAGACTACGCCAGTGGAAACGGCCTCTGGGCCCAGAGTATCCCTGCCGCCGCGGAGGGAATCCTCTTTCCAGCCCATCGTTAAGATCCCCGTGAAGCCTCCGGTGGAAAAAAAGGGGGGGGCGGTGGCCATTACAGACTCGGAATCAGCCTCTGAGGAGGAGCTGGTGGAAACCGAGAAGGGCCTCAACGAGAGGTCCGTAGGGCTCAACAAGAGGTTCATAGGCCTCAACGAAAGGTTCGAGAGGGTTCGATCCCAGGGGGCGGTCCCTGCTGACGTGATCGAAGACAGCGACGATGGCGACGAAGAAGGCCCAGTGGAACGGGCATCCCGTCCGTCGCAGCCATTTCCCGAGCCCCAGGATAGCTCGGCGGCCATTTTGTTGGCGATCCAATCCTTATGTACCGACATAAGGACGAGATCACCACGGACCCTGACGGAGGATCCAGAACCGGGCCCTTCGGGAAGCCCTCCGAACAAGCGGAGGAGAGTCCACCCGCTCCGCCCCTCGTGCCTGCGAGACCTGTGGACCCCTCGTCCTCGCCAGACCCTAGAGAGGATACGGCGACGGACACAGCGACGGGGACGGACGATGACACAGCGGACATCCCGTCATCACTCCCCCCCGCGGGCTTCCCCAGCCGACGAAATTGGCTCTTTCCACGCCATGATAACCAGGGCATCCGAGCTCTTCCAGCTCTGCCCTGAAGAACGGAAGGAAGGGTTTCTGTACCAACGACGAGAAGCCAAGAGGAAGGCAGTCCTCGCGGTACCTTTGCTCAATGACATCTGGAACGAGGGGCTTGCGGTCCTCAAGAACCCTTCCACGACACCTGCCAAGAGGGACTCGGCAGTGGCTAAAAAGAAGGCAGCGGGTGCGGCGGCTTCAACTTCCACTTCCCCGCCAGACAGCGAGGGCAAGAAGTTGGACTCCATGGGACGACGAGTCATCTCGTCAGCGGCGATGACGATTAAGGCGGCCAATGCCTTGGCGATCGTGGCCCGCTACGACAGGGAGATCTGATTCAAGATAGCTCCCCTGATAGACTTCCTACCTGATGACAGGAGGGCGGAGGCCCTAGAAATTCTGCAGGAAGGCGAGGTGGCTTTGGATCACGCCATAACGGTGGCAACAGACATTGCCGATACCGGATTTCGCCAACTGGGCAATGGAGTTTGCCTCCGACGACGAGGATGGCTCAAGGCGACAGACTTTCGCCAAGACGTCCAGACCAGAGTGTTGGACATGTCGTTCGGCGGCAACAACCTCTTTGGTAAGGCGGTGGACGAGTCTCTACAGGCCATCAAGACCGACTCGGAGACGGCCTGGGTCCTAGGGGTGCTTCAGCAGCCCCCTCCAAAGGTTCCAGCGGTGGCTCCTCCACTTACCGCCAGGCGGCCCGCTCCTCTTCCCAAGAGGCCTACAGAGGTCGCGGCAAGCAAGGGGGATCATGCCGTCGTCGCCAAGGAGGCCAAGGTGGCAAGGTCGCCTCCAAGCAAGACTGACCCGGCCGTGTTGTCGGGCCCCCACCGAAGCATCCCGGTGGGAGGCCGGCTGACGAAGTTCGTCAGCGTGTGGGAGTCCATCTCCACCGACCGTTGGGTGTTGGACACCCTGGCCAACGGGCACTCGCTGGAATTCCAGAAGAAGTGCCCTCGCATTCCTCCCGTGGCCAGGAAGGAAAATCACGTCCCTCAACTGCTATTGGAGGTAAGGGCGATGCTCAAGAAAGGTGCCATCGAGCTCATCCCCAGAAGGCTCCGGGGCTCCGGAGTGTACTAAAGGTACTTCCTCGTCAGGTAGAAGACAGGCGGTTGGCGCCCCATCCTGGACCTGCGTCGCTTAAACAAGTACACCAAAGCACAGAAATTCAGGATGGTCACCCTCCAGCACGTGCTGGGACAGCTGGAAGAAGGCGACTTCCTATCGTCTTTGGACCTGGAGGATGCTTACTTCCACATCCCTATTCTAAAAAGGCACAGGAAGTTCCTCAGGTTCGTGGTTCAGGGACGCCACTACCAATTCAGAGCCCTACCGTTCGGATTAAAGTCAGCACCCAGGGTTTTCACCAAATGCCTGGCACCAGTGGCGGTGCCGCTGTGCCTGCAGGGGATCCACGTTTACTCCTACCTGAACGACTGGCTAATCCGGGCAAGGACAAGGGAACTCGCCGTCGAACACATGGCGAGGACCGTCCGGTTGCTCACGGAGCTGGGGTTCACCATCAACTACCCCAAATCCCACCTGGTTCCATCGCAAATAGTACTGTTTCTGGGAGCGAAGCTCGATACAGTGGAGCAATTGGCCTCCCCTTCAGAGGAGAGGACCAAGACCATCCGGGGCAAGGTGCGGCGCCTGCCAGCCACGGCCGTGGCCTGAGTGAGGTCCATCAAGTTCCTCCTCGGGATGATGTCCTCTTGCATCTATCTTGTGCCTCTTTGCAGACTTCGGATGCGTCCGCTACAGGAGTTCCTCGACACCCGTTGGCTTCAGGCGAGGGGCTGTCTCGAGGACAGGATCCCTCTCGACTAGGATTTCCATCGAGCGATCCTATGGTGGGGCATCCGTGCTCACCTCACGACAGGCACAGACTTTCAAACCCCGGCGTTTTAGGAGACAGTGTCGACGGACGCCTCTCTGGAGGGCTGGGGGGCCCACACCGGAGAATTCCACGCAAGAGGCCTTTGGCTCCCAGAGGAGAGGTCTCTCCACATCAACATTCTGGAGCTCCGAGCAGTGTTCTGGGCTCTCAAGTCGTTCCTTCCATCCCTCAAGGGCAAAGTGGTGAGGATCTTCACTGACAACACCACCACGATGTTCTATATACGGAAGCAAGGAGGCACCAGATCCCCAGCCCTATCCAAGGAGGCCCAGGATCTGTGGCACTGGGCCGTCGCCCAGGGGATGTTTCTGGTTCCCTTCCACCTGGCAGGAATAAAAAACACCATCGCCGACTCACTCAGCAGGAAGCTGTGCTCGTGCCACGAGTGGGAACTGCGCCAGGATCAAGTGGATCGACTCTTCCAACGATGGGGCAAACCCCAGATTGACCTGTTCGCGACGGCGATGAACTCCAAGTGCCAGAGGTTCGCCAGCAGGTTCCCACAGGCGAGGAGCATGGGCGATGCTTTCTCGTTCCCTTGTGACGGCCTGTTTCTATACGTGTTCCCTCCGTTGCCGTTGCTGCTCCGCCTCATCAACCAACTCAAGAAGTCCAGGTGCAGTATGATCCTCGTCGCACCGGCGTGGCCGAGGCAGATCTGGTTCCCGGACCTTCTGGACTTGTCAACATCCCCACCAGTCAAGCTGCCGGCGGATGCAGATCTTCTCTCCAGAGGAGGAGGCGCCATTCTCCATCACGACCCACAGTCGCTGAACTTGCAGGCCTGGCTCCTGTAGCACTAGAGTTTGGAGAGTACGATATCCCGGCTGATTGCAGAGAGGTTCTTGCAAAGGCCAGGGCGTCCTCGACTCTCAAGTGTTACGGTCATAAATGGAAGAGGTTCTCTGTCTGGTGCCGCGCACAGAAGATTAACCCTCTGCGGATTACGGCCCCTCAAGTGCTGCTGTACCTACTGTCGCTGGCCAAAGCTGGACTGGCTCACGCCTCCATAAAAGTACATCTGGCTGCCATCTCCCGATATATCAGGACTACGGGACCGGCGTCCTTGTGGTCTCATCGCCTGGTGAAGGAATTTATGAAGGGACTATTCCGATCATTCCCACCGGTGAAGGCTCCTGCCCCGGCGTGGGAGCTTAATGTGGTGCTGACCAGGCTCATGGGAGCCCCAATCGAGCCTATGCATTCGGCGCCTTTGAAGTTCCTGTCATGGAAGCCAGAGTTCCTCGTAGCCATCACCTCTGCACGACGAGTGGGAGAGATACAGGCCCTATCTTGCAAGCCTCCATACTTGACTTTTCATGACACAAGGGTGGTGCTGAGGACGCACCCCTCCTTCATGCCGTCGGACTTCCATCTCAACGAGCCCTTGGTGTTACCAGTTTTCTTCCCGTCGCCTTCGATGCCGGCTGAGAGGACTTTGCACTCGCTGGATGTGGCTAGAGCGCTGAAGTTCTACGTGGACCGCACAAAGAGTTTTCAGAAGACGTCACAACTGTTTGTGAACTTTGGATCTGTGAATCAAGGGAAGGCTCTCTCGAAGACTTCCATTTCCAGATGGCTCTCCGGCTGCATCATGCACTGTCACCGGTTGGCAAACCGACCGCTGCCCGGCCGTCCGAGAGCCCAATCGACCAGAGCGATTGCTGCTACCACGACGTTCCTGTCTGGTCTGCCCCTGCTGGACATCTGCAGTGCTGCTACGTGGAGGTCGACGCACACCTTCACAAGATTCTACTGCGTCGATCAGGACTCCAGGGAGGAGTCCAGGGTCGGCCAAGCAGTGCTGCGCAACCTGTTCGCTTAAGGTGAGCCTGGTGAGGAGGTAAGAGATGCTTAATGTTGAGTTGTTGTATTGTTTAATGTTGAGCCTTTTGCCACCTCCCGTGGTTGTGCATGTGTATACTGCTATGTATTCTTTTATTCATGAGCATGTGAATCCATGTCAGACCCCATGCTGGAGAAGGAACAAGTTACTTACCTGTAACTGTTGTTCTCCAGCATGGGTCTGGCATGGATTCACATGCGAACCCTCCCACCTACCCCTCTGCGGCTCTTCACTTGGTCATACTGCCGCTTGGCGTGCTACCAAATCTGAGGATGGCTGCCAGAGGCGGGGCTTAGGGAGAGGGCAGTCATTGGCTGGGGGCAGTATGACCCAGAGATCAGTGATTGGTTACTACTAAGAAAGACAGATCAGAAACGAAACTGATACTGACTTTTTCTTTACCGAGGATTCCCAGCCTGACGACGGGGAATATTCATGAACATGTGAATCCATGCCAGACCCATGCTGGAGAACAACAGTTACAGGTAAGTAACTTGTTCCTTACGTGTAGTTTGGTCATAAATGTTATTGGCCCAATCGATCAGGCATGTATTTTAGAGCATACATCGACCGTTCCTAAAATAAATTCCAACGCAACTTACCTGAGTTGTTCTCACTTTAAAAAATGCAAAAACTACAGGTCGGGTACTGCCATCTTGTGCTAATCTTATCCCTTGATCCATCGCCCTAAGTTCAAGTGCCCTCACGGCACTAATTCAGATCACCCACCCCTAAAGCTGACATCACTAGTCGCTCACGCCCCCTTTAACTACCCCAATGCACGTCTCATGTCAACGTCCTCTGTGCGCAATCCACTGACATGTCTCTATCGAAATGCCAAGACTCCTCGTTCCTCGACAAGTGTAAATAAACCCTTTGTAATCACTCAAAATCAGAGTTTCTTTTTTCTTTGTGTCAGTGTATTTAATTTCGAGCTTCCCTGACTTGTTTCTGCTCTCTTCAGCTATCTGCCAAGTACGACAGAGTGGTAACAGGTACTTATACTGCCTAAATTGAATTAACTGAGTAGTTGCTTTTCATTTCTTATTTTATGGACAAATGTCTTTAACAAACCATATTTAAGCATGTGTCCTTACAAACTTTTAAAGTTTGAGCTTAATAATCTTGTCTTTTCACGATGTTTTTTTGTAAAATGGCTGTTTCTTCGTTTGTCTTTCTTCAACATTCAATGTTAATGGGAAACCTCTTTTCTTTACTGTATAAAAAAAGTTTTTATTTACCTCACTGCTGATTCTGTACTTCTTCACTATTCAAGAACTATGGCGACAATTCAGCCCTACCTGTACAAGCCCAAATATACCGAAGACGAAATCCTTGAAAGAGAAAAACTCGAGACGATGTGGAATCAGATTAAACTTATGAAGATCAATCACCGGATCCTCAACTCAGTTGCATGGAACACGTTTCCGTCTGGTGTACCTGCCATCTTTGTGAGTTTATGCCTACACTGGTGGAGAACTGCTGTTGCAGAGAAAACTCTGGCTGGGTGGCCTACTTTGCCAAAGAAGACACACTACCGCTATGCATTACTGAGCTGCATGACTTCAGGGCTGCCTTACAAGATCTGTGTTACGAATGATGATGCTTATTATGCACGAACATTGAGCTACAGTTCGCCCTTGTAATCCAAGTAACAAGACAGTTCATTCTATATATGTTGTGTGTTTGACGACCAAGATGGCTAACATACTAATATGTTTCTCCCCTACATCAATATAACTTTGATGGATCACTGATGAAAGAATGTGTCTGTAAATTGAATAAATGACTCATTGTAATCTGAAACCAGTGTTCATTTTTAGATTTATCATCCGCACAATTATGTTTCTTTCGCTTGGAAGTATCTCCCAAACTGTTTTTGCTGGAATGTGCGTTCACATTTCTAATTGATCCCTACTTCAAATCACAAGTAATGTCAGTACTTTGCACGTAAATGTACTTTTTAAAGCATAACAATGCCTTACATTTTACAAGGTTGTGCAAACAAAAAAATGCTTATTTGGTCAGTTCAAGTAAACTATTTCTGTATCTCTTACACAGGTGGTACAGACTTGTGGCATATCGTGCCTTTACATAGTGGATTCATGCACGACTGGAATTTTGAGCTTGACAAGTAATACCTACCTTTGTGGTTCGAGCCATTCATGATGAATTCCCCAGTCACCACAGTCAATACAGTGGATTTACACCGATATTTACTCGACCGCAGCAGTATTATTTGTAGTGTCACTGCCATCCACTTTACCAAACTAAATAAAAAAATAAAAAAACGAGTTAATCTGAACATTTGTTAGAGATCTTTTATAAGTCCCCAACAAGACCAAACATCTAAGAGTATCATAAAAGATTGGTGTGCTTTAACAAGTTTACTGGCCTATCGCGCTCCCCTCAGCCACATCCATCCCCCCCTCCACTGTCAATGGCTGTTCGCACCTGTGGACGTGCACTCGCAAGGGGGCTGGGAGGATGGGAACGCTCAAGGTGCTGAATGCCTTGTACACCACAAAGGGTTCTTTCGCATGGGCACCCTTATCCACATTGCTGCCCCAGACCCGGTGTCTCCAGACTCCCCTTTGAAGAACCCGTCCCTGCAATCAACATATATCTGTGTCCTTTGACTGTGTTCCAGGCCTATTGCGCACACCTCATCGACATCCACCCCCTCCGCTATCAATGACAGTTCGCACCTGTGGGCGTGCGCTCGCAAGGGACCTGGAGGAAGGGAACGCTCAAGGTGCTGAATACCATGTACACCACAAAGGGTTCTTTTGCATGGGCACCCATATCCACATGGTGTCACAAGTCTCTCCCCTTCTCACCTGTTTTTCTTTACTTGCGACCTTCTTGGAAGTGACTTCCTTCTTTCGCACGTCCCGGGATTAATACAGGCCCGTGTGCGAGTCTTCGGATACCAGCGTGAGGGTGAGGTTTGCAATGTCCTGCGCTGGGTAACGTTCAAACATCCAAGATCGGGAACCAGGAAGGAAACAATGTCCTGACTCGGAGGTACGGAAGTATTGTAGGACCGAGTACAGAAAGGATCCAGGAAGAAAGCACGGAAGTAGGTAGGGCAAGGAGAGGGAACAAACGGGAAATATAATCAGGGAATTGGGAACAAGGACTAGAAAGGAAGCACCGAGTGAACTCCGGCAACACACGTCTGACTACTCCAAGCAATAGCGTTGAGACACGCAGAGCCGCAGGGGCGTGGCTGTTTAGTAGGAAGTTGCACGTAACGCGCAAAGGCTGGTAAGCAGTGTTTTGAAAGTGACGGCCATGTTAGAAGGAACACAGAGTTCAGACCTCAGTGCATCATGAACCTCGAAGTCCAGACTCGACGTAATCGGCGGTTCATTACAGTATGCCTCCCCTGAAGCCCCGCACCTCCGGGTTTGCCAGGGTGGATATGATATCTTTGTATCAATCGTGGGGCATTCATGTTAGAGACAGGTTCCCAGGTGCGCTCACTGGGAGGATATCCTTTCCATTCGACCAAATACTGGAGTTGACCTCTTCTGTACCTGGAGTCACATATCCTGGAAACCTCAAATTCGAGTTGGTTATTGACAATTACTGGAGTTGATCTTGGAGCAGTTCGAGTGGATTGTACAAATGTTTTTTTTTTTTTTTAAATGTAGCTTTATTGGTTTTACAAAAAACAAAAAGAAGCAAACAGTATTCAAACAGGATCATACATTTGCCAGGGGCGTAAGTCGAACAAACAATGAATAGTAAAAACAGTATACTAGGTTCTCTTGGTAGTGCGACAGTCCCGGTTGTCTGGAAGAGTCTCATCGACTGTTCGCCAAAGCCCACTCCCACCCCCCTCCCCCACTTGGGTTAGTGTATCTCACAAGTACAATAGTTTGACAAAAGTGTTAGTATCATATGATTGACACAGCTTTGCATCCGATAGTACCATGGTCGCTGGAAGTAAGGGTCTCGTCCTTTATAGTGTTCCTTAGGTGTGGCTTCATTCGGTCGGGTTTTTTGGGGTCTCCTCAGGTTGGGAGTCATGAGTAGGCGTGATATATGTATTCTTGAAATCTATCCATAGAGTTTCGCATTTCACTGATTTATTGTGCAGGGAGGCAGTGATTGTTTCCATTACATAAATGCTCGTGGCCAATTTAATGACATTCGGTCTTACCTGGAACCTGAGGGGATTTCCACTTGGTCGCTATTAGGGCCCTCGCAGCCAGTAATAGCTGGGGAGCCAGGCCTTTGATCCGGAACCAATCCTCCTCAACTCTCTCAAGGCCAAACAGGACAAGGAGTGGGTCAAGTTCTCTATGGATGTCGTCTACTTCTTTGATCCATCCCAGGACTTCGGTCCAAAACACTTTGATGTGCGGACAGCTCCACCACATGTGCCAGTAGTTGGCAGTTTCTCCGCAATTTCTCCAGCACTTTGGGCTCATGGACTGGGACATTTTGGAGAGTCGAAGCGGATCGTATTGCTATCGGTGTAGGAGTTTTATTGCATGCAGCTTATATTGGTTGGATATAGAGGATTTAGGTGCAGCTCTGCACATTAATTCCCATTGTTCGGGAAGTATCTTTTCGCCTAGGTCTTTTTCCCATCTGGCCCTAAGGAGTTCCGTGTTCCCGCCGCCTGCACACAATAGCGTTTGGTACATTATTGAGATAAGGCCTTTCATTTCCGCTCTAGAGTCTAGGAGTTTCTCAAAGGCGGTGAGATCTCTTCTCAGTTTTTCCCTCCATTCAGTTCTCGTTAACACCCCTTTTAGCTGAATGAAGTGGAACGTTGATAGAGTGCCTATCCCCAGTGCCTTTGTCAGTTCAGGTAGTGTGATATACTCATCTTTTTTCTGGAGGTGTCCGACCCTCTCTAGTCCTGCCTCGTACCATGACTGGAACCGGTCTAGGTTCGGGATTTGGTCATTTATGCCAGGAGACCACAAGTGACTGAGTGGGGATGGCCAGGTAGTGACTTTGCGCATCTCTTTCCCAGTGCGCCATATAGCCCATATGGTGGATAGTATGGGGTGGTGTTTAATTCTCTTCTGGACCCGTTGGTGTGGCGACCACAGCCACTCCGCCACCGTGGCGGGGGACAAGTAGTGGTTGTCCATCTGGACCCATTGCATGTGTTTGTGGTCTCTGAAGTGTGGGATTAGGACGCGCAACTGAGTGGCATTGTAGTATTTTCTCAAATCGGGAAGCCCTAACCCACCTCTGTCCTTGGGGAGAATAAGCGTGTCATATGAGATCCTCGGTCTTTTTCCCTGCCAGAGGAACCGCAGCATGATCTTACGGGCATCCACGAAGAATTTTTGGGGTATCTCTATCGGTAGCATCTGAAAGGGCTAGAGGAAGCGGGGGAGGCATACCATCTTGACGGCATTGATGCGCCCCAGCCAAGAGATCGTCAGTTTGCTCCATTTCTCAAGGTCTCTCTCAAAGCTTTGAAGGAGCGGGGGGAAGTTAGCCTCATATAGTTCGCCTAGGGTTCTGGTGATCTGTATGCCCAAATATCGTAATGTTGTGTGTTCTACCTTGAGTCCTAAGGGGAGGAACTTGGTGTCGTTATCATCTGGGGTACCTTGGAGTGGAAAGAGTATGGATTTGGACGTGTTTACTTTAAACCTGGAGAACCGGCCATATTCTTTTATTAGATTTAGGGCATGTGGTATGGAGGTCATCGGTTTCGTTAGGTGTAGAAGGATATCGTCAGCATACAGCCCTGCTTTGTATTCCATCCCTCCCAGGCGAATTCCCTCTATTCGGGGGTCGTTCCTTATCTTTTGGGCTAGGGGCTCCAGGGAAAGTGCAAACAGGATCGCGGAGAGTGGGCATCCTTGTCTGGTCCCCCGTTGCAATTCAAACCATCTGGAATATTCCCCGTTCACAAATATTGATGCTTTGGGAGAGGTGTATATTGCTCGCACTCCATCACGGAATTTTGAGCCTATCCCTACTTTCTGGAGTACTGCACCCAGGAACTCCCATTCCACCCTATCGAAGGCTTTTTCTGCGTCGATCGATAGGAGGGCCGGGTCGTCTGCTATACTGTGCCCTGCGTGTACAAGGTGTAGGGTTTTACGCATTGTGTCGGTGCCCTGCCTCCCGAGGATAAATCCCACCTGGTCAGGGTGGACCAAGTTGGGCATTAGAGTTTCCAGTCTAGCTGCTAGTACACGTGTGTAAATCTTTGCATCGAGGTTGAGGAGGGAAATAGGGCGGTATGACCCACATAATTTGGGATCCCTACCCTCTTTAGGGATGACAGTTATGAGGGCTTTCCTAAAGGAATCTGGTGTGATCCCAGAGCTCATTATCTCATTAAAGAGCTCCGTGAGAAAGGGCGAGAGCTGCTCGGCGAAGGTCTTATAGAAGCCGGCCGTATAACCAGCCTCGCCCGGTGACTTCCTCAGTGTAAGCCGTTTGATCGCCTCTCGTGTCTCATGTTCGGTTATTGGGTTATCGAGGAGTTCGGACTCTATGTGTGTTATTGTGGGCATAGTAATTGGGGACAGGTAAGCGGATATATCAGGGTGAGCCGCAAGCAGCTCAGAGGTATATAGGTTTTCATAAAAGGTGGCGAAGCTCTCGGGTATCGAGTGAGGTGCATGTGTCGCGGGGTTGCTGGGCTCTTTTATCTCTTTCACCTTGCGTTCTTCCCTCCTTTCCCTGAGCCTGGCGGCTAGGAGTGCATCGGCCTTATCCCCCTTCTCATAATATGTCTGTTTCAGGAATTGTAGCTTCCGCACCACCTGTCCATGTTCTAATAGCCGTAGTTCCTCTCTTTTACGTTGGGCCCTGTCGAGTTTGGAGGGGTCCACCGTTGTTTCGTCTCTTATTCCCGCTTCCAGCTGGTATATTTCTTTGCGGAGTTTGTTTTCTACAATTTTACGCTCTCTCTTTTTAGAGGAGCCCTCACGTATTAGGATACCTCTCCACGTGGCCTTCCCCGCTTCCCAGATCACCTGTTTGGAGACCTCCCCATTGTCATTCGTCTTGAAGTATTCCTCAATCTCGGTTTCCATTTCACTTCTGAACGCCGCGTCAGTCCAGAGGGACTCGTTGCATCGCCAGGATCCCCCAGCGGCAGGCAGGTCGTTCCAGTCGACGTCTGCTAGGACCATGTCATGATCTGTCCATGTTGTCGGGATAATGTTGGTATAACTTGTTGACCTTGCAAGGTCAGGTGCGAGGAATATATAGTCTATGCGTAAGACTGTGCGATGGGGGTTCGAGTAAAAGGTGAAACCCCCTTCGCCAGGATGTTGTTTTCTCCACACGTCTCGTAGATCGTAAAGTTCCATCATGGCAGCGAATTCAGTGCGATCCCTCCTATGCTGGGCCCGCGTGTCGGGGTTGCCTGGCTTCCAGTCAACAGTCGGGTTCACACACTGATTAAAGTCGCTGTCATGATCTCTGCTTCCAAAAGATCAGGACTTGCCCGACTCCCTTGGAAGCAGACCCATAACCCCGGTTCCGAGTGCCAGCCAGTCCCAATTGGGACCTTTTGGACCCTGTCCTGCCGCCAGTGGCACCAGGCTCATAAAGATGCCCAGTCCCAGCGCTGGAAGCGCCGGGCTCATAATGCTTGGGTGGACTTACCTGCAGCAGACCATGCTGCTTACTTACCTGCCAGTTGAACCCCTGATCCTCTTCTGTTTGGGACTACTTTTCCTGTTGGGTGGGTCAGGAGCCACTCCCTAGGTTCAGAACACTGGAACTCTTCTGGAAAGCAGGAACTCTTTTCTTACCTAGGCGTGGCTGTGGAAGGAGCCACCTAAGCACTACAGGAGGCTATTTAAACCACACCCGATGGATGAATCTTGCTTTGCGTTATTCTGCATTCTCTGCAGCAGAACGCTCATCGTGTCTTCTGCTTCTGATCCTGGGCCTAAGGGAACAAAGGCTTACCATCCTGGAATCCAGTCTTCAGCAGCACCTGTAAAGACAAAGAAAGAACAGGTTAGCACTACGGTCTTCAGTGGCAGCGCATCTCTTACCTGGTCCATCGGCTGTCACCAACGCCTCGCGCTGCATTCCGGCATCTGAAAGACAAAGGCTTACCTACTCTTCGCATGCTCCGGAGGTCTTCGCACTGCATTCCGGCATCTGAAAGACAAAAGCTTACCAGCTCTTCGCACGCTCCGGAGGCCTTCGGCGCTGCATCCCGCATCTGAAAGACAAAAGAAGGTGCGTTTAAAGACATTGGGCAACTTTATTACTCACGTGCCATTACTCCTTCCCATGCCGAATCCAGTGGGTATTCCAGCACCCTTCAGCTTCTCTAAAGCTCCGAACTTGTACCTGCAAGATAAAAGGGACAGTTAGTGCGCATCGTGAAGCAGGCTACAAGCGCTTACTTACGTGCTTCCAGGCGCTTCTATTCCTCACGCGGGTTCGATCCTCAACTCTCATCAGCCCGCCATCCGCCATCGCCGGAACCCTGCAAAACAAGAGATATCATTACAAAAGACTTTTAAGACATTTGAAGTGCCCAGAACTTACCGTTCGTGCAGTTAACGACGGACAGCAGTCCTCTGGGGTCAAGAGGCCTGCACCCTTATCCAGTGAAGAAACTGGTTACGGTACCCTGCCCCGAGGCAGATGGAGAGCTCGGCGTTCACTTACCTAAGGTGAGGGCGTTAACCTTTGGGGTTCTACAAGAGAAGAGAAAGGGAAGCGGAGAGAGGCACCCAATAACCCCAGTTCATTAATCCCATATTTTCTATCTGCAGACATCTTACTCTTCGAGTCATACATACAGTGCACAGAGGTCCAGCCCAAAGAGCCAACCGTGTGTTACACATCACCTTTGAAGATACGGCATTCACCCAGTCAAGACCGGCGCCTCTGCGGGAATCAGGTGAGCGTTACAGTCGCCGCCTATAATGAGGTGGCCTGCAGTCTCTAGTACTATTTTGGGAATTGTCTTCCGAAGGAATGCAGCTTGTCCGTTATTAGGCGAGTATATAGTAGCGATCGTGACCTGAACTCTTGCGATTTTCCCCACTATCAGGAGGGTTCGTCCACTCACATCAGGTCTTTTCTATCTCAAAGCCTACTCCTTTCCTGATGAGGATCCCAACTCCTCCCTTCCTGAGTGGGCCAGAGCCCCAGAATTCCAATCCTCCCCGTTTCCCCAGGACCGCTCGCTCCTCTCCTCTGGCAAATTTTGTCTCTTGTATGAGGAGAATGTCAATGTCAGATCTTCGGAATTCTCTGCGCACTAGCGATCTCTTAGTAGGGGAGTTCAGTCCCTTCACATTGATAGTCCCAATTCTGAGGAGACCCTTGCCCTTAGACTTCTCATGTGATGCCATCAGCGGTTTGGAGACGAGGGTCTCTCACCATCAGCGAGCAGAAGGGCAAGTGGGTGCCCTGTGTCATCTTGGCTGTGATACTTCGAAGCAAACTTATTGTTATCTGTACATGTCCAAAGTGTTCGTTACCTCTCTCCCCTTTTCTCGTATTCCACCATAAATGGTGGTGCTCGTTTGAGCTTGCAAACAGGGGGTGCTGCATTGGCAGCTGTTGACGGCGTCCGGGACAGACTGGATAAGAATTTGCAGTCCGTCGGTGGACCATCATTGGGGACCATTGACCTATGGTCCCGAGCAAATTTACCATCGTAGCTTAAGGGTGAGCCCCCATCTCTTCTCCCTTACCCCCAAACATTATGCAATTTTAACAGTAATAACCACAAACTTATGAAAGTTTCAACATTACGTGTGGCTTTCAGGACTTTCCACAGGAGTCCACTTCATCTTCCATTCCTGGGGGGTGCTTTGTCCGCAGCGTGTGATTCCACTATGTTGCATCCCTCGTGGGAGACATTGCCACGTGTTTTAGATGTGACTGTAGCTAGTACAATTCCAGCGCTGTTTCTTTTGGTTAATCGTGATCGGGGGTGTTGTTGGGGCGTCTAAACTTTCTCGATCCCTTTAGCCTCTTGCGCCTCGGGCCCTGGAGCTCCCACTGCAATCCCGGTCGTCCGTCGTCGCCGCCTTCCTTGCTCCGCGGGTCCGCACCGAGGAGATCGGCGATGCAGTCTTTGATCTCGTCTTCAGAGCGTAGAACTATTTTCCTGCTGTCGTGCTCGAATGTAAGCGAGAAGGGGTATCCCCATCTATACCTTGTGCCCTGATCCTTGAGCCATTTCGTGAGGGGGCTGCAGAGGCGTCTCAGGGCTAAAGTTAACGAGGATAGGTCTTGGAAGATGGTGATTTGAGCGCCTCCCATTGTGAGCGAGCCTCCAGACCTGGCCTTCTCCAGAATTCTAGCTTTGTCTTGGTATCGGTGAAACCTGGCCAGAACAGACCGCGGGCCGCCGGTTGGTCCACCGGCTCTATGTATGCGTTCGGTTTTGGGCTCATCAATGTCTTCATCGGCGGTCAATATTCTAATGATGTCGTGGATGGTGTCTTTGAGATCTTTTTCAGTTTCGCCTTCGCGTTCCGGAATGCCGAAAAAACGGAGGTTGTTTCTCCTTTCTCTGTTTTCTAAGTCGTCCATCTTAAGCCTCGCCTCAACTTCTCTTTTTTCGATGTTTCGGATCCGTACGTCCATCTGAACCTCAAGGGTGTCGATCGAGGCCTGGTTATTTTCCACACTTTCCAAGCGTTCTTCGAATCTGTCCATCCTCTGTGTGATTTTATCGATCTTGCCGCTGAGGTTAGCTCCCATATTTTTTATTTCGTTCAATAGTGTGGCGATGTCACCTTTGGTGGCGGCGGCACCCGCTTCTGATGGGTCCGTGGTCATTGCACCTGTAGATCCGCAAGGCGAGACGTACGGTTCGTAGGCAAATCTGGCCAGTTTGTGGCGTAGGTCCATGCGACACAATCCTGGGTAGAGGAGGCACACACCCCTGAGGAGGGGGCTCTACCCTCTATGAGGAGGCTCGGATTGTGGGTTCCGTATTGTCTCCGGTCTCCAGCACGGGCTCTGGTGCCGCAGAGTTTTGCGTAAAAGTCTCTCACTCACCCCGTGCATTCGCCCGGTATACTTGGGAGTCTTTGGGCACGCTATCTCACCACCACAAGTTTAGGTCACAGATGCGCACCGCGGGTAACGCCTATCACACGGGCCGGACTACGCCAGACTTCAGGCCCTCTGTGGCGCAGTGATTAGACTTCTGAGACTGCCGAGTTCTCGGTCAAAGCGGGTCCGATTTTCATCGGGTTTTTCTCAGTTGCGGGGGGGTCCGTTCAGATCACGAGATTTCGAGCTTTCGTGGGGGGGATCCATCAGCGGGGGCTCATTCCGCTTTTCGGGCCACAGGGACGGAGCTCACGCAGGAGAGATACTCATCCGCGCGCCCCCTGGTGGCCAGTGTGGAAGACTGGATGGATCCTTTTCCATGACTCTGGAAGTCGGAGTTGATAGGCCACTGGATTAACAATTTCCTTTATGGAGAAAGGTCTGTAATACCTGGGAGCCAATTTATTTGGTCGTAGATGTCGAGGAAGGAGTTTCGAAGACAACCAAACCTTATCTCCTACTGCATAAGAAGGACTAGGCCTTCTTTTAGTGTCTGCATGGTGTTTAACATCTTTTTGGGCCTTTTCCAGGTGTTCTTTGGCTTCCTTGTGCACATCGATCAGTGTTTCAATCCAGGAATGGACCTCAGGAACTGGGGTAGGATGTGGAAGAACGGAGGGTATTAGTGAAGGGTGAAATCCTTGGCTGCAAAAGAACGGATTGATCTTGATAGCTGAATGATCCAAATTGTTGTAGGCGAATTTGGCTACAGGAATCAAGAGTGACCAATCATCCTGTACCTTGGTGGCGAAGCAGCAAAGGTACTGTTCCAAGGTCTGGTTGGCTCGTTCAGTTGCTCCATTGGTCTGTGGATGATACCCCGTGGATAATGCACGCTGGATCCCCAATATCCGACATAGTTGTTTCCAAATCTGGGATATGTACTGCGGCCCTCTGTCGGAAATGATCTTGGAAGGTAGTCCAGGAAGCCTGAATATGTGTTCCAGAAAAATCCCACCCAATTCAGATGAAGATGGTAGCTTGTACAAAGGTGTAAAATGAGCCATGTGTGTAAACAAATTGATGGTAACCATTATGGTTGTGTATCCTCTGGATGGGGGTAATTCCACGATAAAATCTGCGGCGATGATTTCCCAAGGTCTTGTTGGTATCGCTGGTTGGTGTAAGAGACCCGCTGGTCTTCTGTTATCATATTTATTCTGACTGCACAGGATTGGACATAAGTTCTTACATCGTCTTTCATCCTTGGCCACCAGAACTGTCTCTGTATAAGACAGAGGGTGTTGGTGATTCCACGGTGTCCGGAATGGAGGGTATCATGGCATAGATTTGTGATATTATGTCTCAGCTCTTGTGTGTGAATAGCCAGCCATGTTTCCTTGATAGAAATCTGTCCTTCATCTTGAGATTCCTTAAATTGCTTTGTTTAAACTCCTTCCAAAGTTCGGAAGACGGTGTATTGGCTCGAATATCCTCCAGTAGTGTAATGGCTTGAGCAACGAACACTGTGTTAGGAAACATCTTGGGAAAGGTCCGGTCCTCAAGGGGTTCATAATCAGGACGCCTGGACAGGGCATCAGCTATGAGGTTATGTGCTCCAGGAAAATGGTGGATTTGGAATTGATATTGGGCAAAAAAGAAGGCGGCTGTTTCTGCACTCCAGGGATTGTAAGACCTGTAAATTCTGATGGTCCTTACAGACTTGTACTGGGTGTTTGGCTCCCAGAAGGAGATGACGCCAGTCAGTGAAGGCTTGTCGGATGGCTAGCAACTCCTTCTCCAGGACGGAATAATGAATTTCACTGGGAGTCAAATTACGGGAGAGATAGGCAATGGGATGTTCCATCTTGTCGTCAAGTTCTTGTTTCAAAACTGCTCCAATGGCGTCGTCGGATGCATCAGTTTCAACTAGGAAGGGTCGATCTTTATCAGGTTGAGCTAGGATAGGGGCTCGAGTGAACTCCGATTTCCATCGTTGAAATGCTGACTCCTGAGCTGAGGACCACTGAAACGGAGTGTCTTTCTTTAAAAGTGTGACAATAGGGTGTACAATGTCAGATAACGTGGGTATGAATTTCCTGTAAAAGTTAGCGAGCCCCAGGAAGGATTGAATGTGTTTCACAGTAGTAGGAACAGGCCAAGACAGGATGGAATCAACCTTGAAAGAATCCATTCCGATGCCTTTTGGGTTAAGAACAAATCCGAGGTAGTGAACGGTTGATACATGGAAAAGTCATTTTTCTGGTTTGGCCAGGAGCTTATGTTCACTTAAACGCTGTAGAACTGCCTTGACATGTTCTGAATGTTTCCGAGGTTCCTTGGAGTAAGTCAATATGTCGTCTAGGTATACAATGAAAAGGAACAACATGTCAGAAAAAACCTGATCCATGAAACATTGGAATACAGCGGGGGCATTAGCAAGTCCAAAGGGCATCACCAGATACTCAAAGTGGCCAAAGGGAGTTCTGAAGGCTGTTTTCCACTCATCGCCTTCTTTTATACGAATGAGATGGTAGAGACCCCTGAGATAGAGTTTAGTGAAGATGACTGCACCCTTCAGGATGTCCGAAATAAGAGGTAATTGGTAACGGTCCTTGAGGGTGCATTGATTGAGGCCACGGTAATCCAAACATGGTCTAAGCTCCTTGGAATCTTTCTTAGGAACGAAGAAGAGAGAGGCTCCCGCTGGGGACTTGGAAGGTCGAATAGTTCCGTTTGTTAGGTTGGTTGGTGTCCAGATATTCTCGGAGGGCCCTCTTTTCTGGCTCAGAAAGAATGAACATTCTTCCAAAGGGAATCACTGCTGAAGGTTCAGTATCAATGGCACAATCTTCAGGCTTGTGAGGTGGGAGAGATTGAACAATGGCCGTTGAAAACACATCTGAGTATGTTTGGTAAGCCTGGGGAATCTGGACGATGTTTGAGACAGTTACCGTGGATTGCCGGGGTTCCTGGAGATTTTCTGAGGGGCTTCGCAAGGTGGTAAGAGATAAACAATGGGATATGCAGTGTTCTGATCCAAGAAACAAGGAGCCTGCTGCCCAATTGATGTATGGATTGTGTTTCTGTAGCCAAGGCATGCCTAAAACCATAGGATAGTGGGCAGATCTTATGATGTCAAATCTAATCATCTCTTGATGGTTGTTTATCGAAAGCAGAATCTCCTTGGTTTGATGAGTTATGGGTCCCGAAGACAAGGGTCTGCCATCAATGGCTTCAACAGGTTTCATTACCTCTTTCGTTTCCCGGAGAATGTTATGGCTGAAGGCCCAATCATAATCTATGAAAATGCCCATGGCTCTGCAATCTACTAAGGCCACGATTGGGTAGGATTCTTTTTTGGGAGGTGACAGAAATGTCTGTAAAATCACGAGATTGTTCTGTCCTGGGGAGTTCAAGGAAGGAATTGATGAGGAGCAAACATCTTTCTCCCGAAACTGTGCTCCATTTAGGATCGGGAGCTGGCATTTCCCGAACGCCGAGGCGGCGCAATAGGACACTCTCTTACAAGGTGTTTATCAGAGGCATAATACATGCACAGCCCTGTATTGATCCGACGGATCCTTTCTTGGGGGGAAATTGGTCCTCGGAAGGTGCCTAGTTGCATGGGTTCTGGAGCTGAGACCTGGGATGCAACAGCTTCTTTCTTGTAGGGGTGGTCTGTGACTGCCTTTGGGGATGTTGTCTTAGGCTTCCTTTTCTCTGCCTTTGTTTCCTGGATCCGGAAGTCAATCTGTAGGGAGAGGTCCACGGGAGCTTGGGCGAGCTACCCTAGCTAATTCATCCTTTATCTCATCATTCAGACCGCTTCGAAAGAGGGTGAAGCTGGCTTCTTGGGACCAATCGGCCTCCTTTGCTAGTTGTTTAAAGCGAGTCACATACGTAAGCATATCCTGGGACCCTTGTTGGAATTCAAGCAGTCTTTCTTGTGCACTATACACAAGTTCTGGGCGATCAAACATGGCCTTAAGGGCGTCCACAAACCCATCCTAATCATCCAGGAGTGCATCACCCAGGTTAGGGCATTGACCGTGAGATGTGATATCATAAATCCCACCTTAGCTCTTGGGGTGGAAAAGTAGTACGGTTTGAAGGTAAAATGTACCAAACAAGAATCAAGGAAGCAACGGAGGGTTTTTGATGAGCCATCGTATTTGTCCACTAATCCTCCCAACAAGACACTTTCTTTGGCTGCAGAGTCACGAGATAAAACTAACTGCTTTAATGCCGCATTCTCTGCCTTAAGGTTCTGGACTTCAGTGGTTAATTCCTGCATACCTTGCATGAGGTCTTGAACTGCGGCTTCCATATCTGCCTTTGTATCAGGTTTGAGGCGTCTTAATCTGTCAGAAGTCTCTCCCCTTCTCACCTGTTTTTATTTACTTGCGACCTTCTTGGAAGTGACTACCTTCTTTCGCACGGTCCGGGATTTATACAGGCCCATGTGCGAGTCTTCGGATTCCAGCATGAGGTTTGTAATGTCCTGCGCTGGGTAACGTTCAAACATCCAAGATCAGGAACCAGGAAGGAAACAATGTCCTGACTCGGAGGTACAGAAGTATTGTAGTACCGAGTACAGAAAGGATCCAGTAAGGGAGCACGTAAGTAGGTAGGGCAAGGAGAGGGAATGAACGGGAAATATAATAAGGGAATTGGGAACAAGGACTAGAAAGGAAGCGCCGAGCGGACTCCGGCAACACACATCTGACTACTCCAAGCAGTAGAGTTGAGACACGCAGAGCAGCGGGGCCGTGGCTGTTTAGTAGGAAGTTGCACGTAACGCGCAAAGGCTGGTAAGCAGTGTTTCGAAAGTGACGGCCATGTTGGAAGGAACACAGAGTTCAGACCTCGGTGCATCATGGACCACGAAGTCCAGAATGGACGTAATCGGCGGTTCATGACACATGGCCAGCTATGCCCAGTGTCTCCATACTACCCTTTGAAGACCCTGTGCCCGCAATCAACATATGTCTGTATCCTTTATGTCTGTGTCCTTTGACTGTGTTCCAGGCCTATTGCGCTTGCCTCATCCAAATCCATCCCCCTCCGCTATCAATGACAGTTCGCACCTGTAGGCATGCGCTTGCAAGGAGGCTGGGAGGATGGGAACGCTCAAGTTGCCGAATACCATTGGCACCTCAAAGGGTTCTTTCGCATGGGCTCCCATACTCCCATGGTCACCCCAGACCCAGTGTCTCCATACTCCCCTTTGCAGACCCCCGTCCCATGCAATCGACATATGCCTGTGTTCTTTGACTGTGTTCCAGGCCTATTGCGCTCGCCGCATCCAGATCCATCCCCTGCCTCTTTCAATGACAGCTCGCACCTGTAGGTGTTGTAAAGAAGGCATGGTATTAAACAGTAAGACTGACACAAGTGTTCACAGTTCAAGGGTGATTATTGAACTTCAATTGGGTTTGAAAAATGCTTATCTAATCCAAAATCTAAAGATGGGAGCAAGCTACAACCATCAAATAATAATAACGTAGTACTAGTCAAGTCTGTCAAAATAAAAGGGCCTTTACTAATAAACCTATTGCCAATCCTTACTTGATGAATACAAATAGTGTGGGAAACAATGTTATGGAAAAGAAAAGTGTTCAAGAGATGATATGTCCGGATATTCAAGACGTTGGCTTCCCTTCCCAACGTATTCTGCATGGGACAAGGCGGCCCACTCAAGCTTAGCACACTCTCTGGCTTCTCTAGCAAAAGGATGCAGTTCAAGAATTCAACATCCCGGCATTCTGCGCCAAAGTCTCTTCATCATTCAAAGTCTCTTATTTCAGAGGGTCTGATGCAACACGACAAATCATTAAAATTCCTTTCTTCTCAGGATTTTCACTTTTAAACTTCTCGGGTGATTTAGTGTTCACCCCGGGTCTCCCTCCTCCGGGCTCTGACCCACTTTTACACCAGATCCTTTAATTCTTCTCCCTCTGCCAGGCTCGGACCAGATTCATGTACTTTTCCGAACTTTTCTATTTCATCAAAATCAAAGACTTTCGACTGTGTGCAGGATTTTTCCTGACCCATCACAGGACCACTTCGATTCACATGTATTTCTTCTCTTTCAATTGGTCTCCCTCCACTGAGCTCAGACCAAATGTATCTACTTTCGTCACTTCTCAGCTGGATATCTTACAGAGACCTTCGGTTGAGCACCCATGCGGTGCCGGACCACTCTCTCAAAGGTATTGTAGCTTGCTTTAAAGTTTAATCACTCATCAGCAGTTCAACTTCACTTGCGTCTCTTATCACACGTGTTTTAACAATGTTCATTCCAGCGCTTGCCATACAGTGTTGCTGCTTGCAACTTTGGCTTCAACACAGACCAGTCTTGTATCGGTCTCCCCAACTCACCAGCTGTGTTGATTTCACTGAAGCAGCTTTGTTCTTGGTGCCAAGGACAATACCACCGCGGCTGGTGATTCTCCTCGCCTTGATTATTGATGCAGAAGGGCCCTGGTTATCTGTGACACAGAATGCATTCTTCAGCCTGGTTTCCTGGTCTTACGCTTTTTATTCTCAAGGTTTCGGGAAAGTCACGGTTCCTTGTCGAAAAGGTCAAGGGAATTTCCCTCCTTGCGATCCCCTTCGGTTTTGCTGTCTTTCCTCTCTTGCTCAGCTGCCGACTCGAAACTGCTGTTTCCTTGTGTGCTTTGCCTCACTCAGCGTGTGCTCTCATGCTCCGCATTTTATCTGTGGGGGGAAGTGTAATGGAAGGCAGGTGTGTGTGATGGTCAATTGCCTGACCTCGCCTGACCATTGTATTGGGACACTTCAGGTACACTGCTCGGGTGTTAGTCAGTTTTCCCTCATCGTGGGCTGTCCGTGAGAAAGTGTTTGTGTTGTAAAGGTGGGGGGGTAGCGTTCCTAAATATCCTACCTGGTCGGATGGGGTAAAGGTGTTACAGAGAATGGGATACCGCGTCTTACCATCCAGTGTCCCACTCCCCAAAGACCCCTCACCCAGGGGACCCTCCTGCACTCTTCCACCCCCAGGAACTGGATCCAAAAGTGATGGCCGTGTTCTGGCCAACTGGATGACTGATCCGCGGGGACAAGTGGGTGAACCACCTTCTGCTTTCTCACAGCGTGCGCTCGCAAGGGGGCTGGGAGGATGTTACGTTAGGTTCATTTGTTAAGCGCACGTTCGCACTAAGGCATCATGGTGCTAAAAGGAGAGAAGTCAGTGTGCCCGATAACCATATTCCTAGAACTGGTAAGTTTTCAGTGCTTTTCTAAAAGCAAGGTGGTTCACTGGATTTTTTTAAATACAGCGGCCGGCCATTCCAGAGCAGGGCTGAGGCGACAGAGAAGGCACGTCCAGCACTGTATGAGCGTTGAAACACAGGAACGGCAAGTAAGCCAGCTGTTGCCGAATGCAGAGACCGCTGTCACGCACCTGCCTTCCTGGCGCTTGTGGTCGTCATGGAAATTAGGCCGCCATTAATCTTGCTGGCACGCTTCCCTATATTTCCTGGTTAGCGTGCTAGTGTTTTTCTCCTCTTCCTTTCACTTCCTACTGTAGCCCGGCCTTTCATTCGCTCTGTGCTTTGCAACCCCGTTCACTCGTCTTGTGCTTTGGGTTAACGCTCTCCAGTTTTCCGCTTGCAGTTGCTACTGCCTCTTTACCTTGCCGTTCCCTCTTTTCTTTCTTCCGTTCCCTCTCCTTGCTGTTCTTCCTTCCGCTCTTTAGATTTCTTCTTCAGAGCCCCGCCTCCCGCTTTCTGCCTGGGTCTCCTCCGTCTGTTTTCCTCCGCTTCCTCCTTCCTCTGCTACGGTGTGTCCCTGTTTGCGGTCTCTCTCCCTTGTTACCTTCCTCTTTTGTTACCTGTTGCGACTTTGGCGCTGCCCTTCCTCGCGACTACGAGCCTTCCTTCACAGAGTACTTACCATCACGGTGTGATCCCTTTCAACAACCTCTGGATAAGCAGTGGTCACTTCAAGAGGTTTTTGTCGAGCCTCTGGCTATTTTCCTCTTGACCTGGTGTTCTCGGGAGGGAGTCCTGTGTTCTCCAGCTCCTGTCGGCGCCACAGTGGCTTCCCTCCGGGGACGACCGTATCTCTATCAGAAGAAAAAGCCACTAGATGAAAGAAAGACAAGGGACCTGAGGCTACTTCAAAGGATTCAGGTGAGGAGGAGGGGGAGTCAATAGACACTGAAGACATTGTTATTGACAAACCTCATACAGTTGACAACCGCGTCGGGAGGTAGCGTGTAAACTTAGCGCACAAATATCCGGCCCCTTGGGAATGCAGGGCACGATTGACCAAACAAAGAGTTTTAAAACAATGGTCTGGTCAACCAGTAACCAGTGCAAGGCGCACAGCACCAGAGATATGTGAGCACCATCGGGAGAACCAGTGGCAACCCGAGCAGCCACATACTGCAGTCGTTGAATCCGCTGAATGAGTCCCTTTGGTTGGGATAAGTAAAGGGAATTACAATAGTCTAAACAACTTAGCACAAGGGCAGCCACAACAGGAGGATGAAGATGGGACGGAATCAGTGGAAGGACCTTCCTGAGAATTCTTAGATGAAAATGCCCTGCTTTACAAACATCGGCAACCTGGGACTCCATAGAGAGAGAAGCCAAGATTACTACCCCCAGATTCCTCAGCTTTTCGGCCGGGACAGGAAGGGGACCCAGAGAAGAAGGCAAGAAGGAAGACACCCAAAGTGAAAGGTCAGGAGTGGACCCTACCACTAACACCTCCGTCTTGTCCCCATTCAGCTTCAACCAATTGAGGTTCATTCAATCTCCCACGGCTGCCAGGCAACCATGTAGGCGCAACAACATCTCAGCCTGAACAAGATCAAGATGGATCAGGATCTGAGTGTCGTCGGCGTACGAGTAGCACCTGACGCCGAAGGAGCAGATGAGACACACAAGAGGCCAGAATTAAATATTGAAGAGAATAGGGGACAGGGTGGAGCCTTGAGGGACACCACAGAGAAGTGATAAAATAGAAGAATAAAACAGGGGAAGTGAAAGAATCTGAGTTCTGTCGGCCAGGAAGAAGGTAAACCAGGCATGAACCTGGCCAGAACTTCCAGCTTGGGCCAGGTGGTTGAGCAGGATGGGGTGATCAACGGTATCAAATGCTGCTGACAGATCTAACGGAACCAGGGCACCCACCCCTCCTGCATCAACCAATCTGGCCATATCGTCAAGAAACAAGACCAGTACACTCTCGGTCCCCTGACCTGGCCTAAAACCAGATTGGGCAGGATCGAAAAGCCTTGTAGATTCCATGAAAGATGATAGCATAGGAGAAACAAGAGACTCAAGAAATTTCATAAAAGAAGGAAGAAGTGAAATAGGACGGTAATTTGAAGACACCAAGAGATCGAGAGAAGGTTTCTTAAGTAAGGAAATCACTGTGGCGGCCTTGAGTTCAGAGGGGATAACGCCAGTTTGACAAGAATTATTTACTGCAGCAGTAAACTCAACAAGCAATTCAGAGGAAATGTCTCTCATAACAGCCAAGGGGATGGCATCAGATGGAGACCCAGACTTAGTACGACGAATAGCAGCATGAACATCTGACTGAGTAAACTAGGGAAATAAGAACCATTCCTCCGAGGTTGACTGGTGCACTGGCGCAAGGGTTCCAGGCACAGAATTAAGGTCCACAATGGGGCTAGGCACCGCAGTAGTGGGATGCTTTAAAGTCTTAGCAATATTAGTATGTATGTTTTCGATTTTGGTAATAAAGGATAGCACCAGAGTATCACAGAAATCCTGAGTGGGCGGAACTGAAGGAGTGGATCTAACTGCTGATGAGAGAGATCTCATCACAGTGAAACGTGATTTAGGCTGGCAAATGCTTTTTTGCTGCCAAAATGGCTGCAAAGTAAACATTGGCACATGATTTGTAGCACACTTTTAGACAAGGATCATATGTCCGCCGCCATTTACGTTCTGCTTGTCTCATGGTAAGGCGAAGTGATCTAAGATTTTCTGTGAACCAAGGTTGCGAAGGGAGTCTTCGTGGCTGCATAAGCCGTAGAGGGGCTACTAAATCAGCCGCAATACGCAGCACATTGGTAAGCCCTCGTAAAGTGGGTACCAGTGCCTCACACCCTTTCCTTTTGACAATAGATATCAAGTTTGGTAGGTCAGCTGAACACCAGCTCTGTTGCAATTTTTTCATGGGTACTGTCTTTTGGTAGGTACATGCCATCTTAAGGTGTTTTTCCAGAACGCTCGCATCCTGACTCACCTCTGCTACACGCTGAGTAGCCTGCCGGCGTTCACCCACTTCCTGGAGGAGGTGGAGCTCTGCTGCGGTCACGTGTGCTGTCACGTGACTTCTACCAACTTTAATAAACAGCCCCAGACACCCTCGCGGCGTTAAGCCCGACTGCGGATTAAAGGGCACTGCATTTCACATGTAAAGAGCTGTTTGGCTGCTGTTCGGCTCTGGACGGCGCGGGTACCTGAAGAGGAATAGGCAAGTGTGCGGTGCAGGGTGTCGGGAAGCAACAGACGGTAAGCCACTTTCTTACATCTTCTTGTGGCATACGTGGAAAGCCCCTCCCCCACCTAGCCTTAAAGCTGTGTACCAACCACTCACAAACTCGCCCAGTGTGGGATGGCTTGTCCACCCCCCTCGGAAGACGACATAAGTCGCCGTCTGCGCAGCAGCAAACTGGCACTCGACACTGTTGACCCCCCAGAGTGCCAGGAGCACACCCTGTTAAATAAGCACTCTCTGAAAACACAGAGAGCTGTGCCACGAGAGGGGCAACCACAAACTGGGAGTAATTCCTCCCCCTTACACCTTCCCTGCTCACACCCCTCACCTCCCGTGCCTCCTACGCAGATGAACTCACCCCTGGATAGGCATCGGGCCGACGTCAGGCTAAAGAAATTAGGCGGCTCCAAGAGTCCCACTGTGGACCCCACGTATTTGGATGGTCCTTTGCTCCCAGTAGCAGATCAAAGTGACAAAAGGGAAGGGGAGGCGAAGAACGGTGCAGTGTGGAAGGGGGTCCTTCCCCCCCTATTATCACGCGGAGCCCTCTCAAAAATGCTGAGCACAGAACGCCCGGCGGTCCGACCGCTATGGCGAGTGACCTCCCGCCAGAGACTGTCGGAGTATGGGCGAGGCAGGAATCTATACGCCCTGAGCTATCATCACGAAAATGCTCTCAAGACAGAAGAACCGCTGATCGACTCACAGAGCCAGGAGTGCGCTTTCACGCAGTCGTCCGTAAGTCGAATGCGGAGGGCGCCTCCAATCACCAAGTTATTCCAACTTCCCAAGTCTCTACTACCGTCCAAATGTACCAATCACTGAAAAGTACACACTCACATATTGGCCATTCCAACCAGTCAAATCTACCTAACGCCAAGGCAACCCAAATTGAAAGTAGGGCAAACAGCTCAGACCTGGCTGAGAGCTCTGACCATGAAGTACCCGAGGAGGAGGCGACTACACCCCAGGATGATTCGTCTTGCGAAAATCCAGACCAACACACCCCATCTGCAGCAGTTGAGGCGAAAACACAAGAGAAGGTCCCACAGCTCATGCCACAAACACAGGAACTATATAAAAGTGGCAGTGGAGGCTCCAGCCAACAGAACTTGGCCTCTCAGTTCGAGATCCCTAAATTGGATGATCCACTTGTAAAATCCCCAGTACCACGCAGAACAGTTCCACCAAAGCAAAGAAAAACAGCAAAAGCAAGGATGGTAAAGGCGCCAGGGAAGAAATCTCGCAAAGCCCCGGCACGAGCACAGGGTAGAATCAATCGCTTAGCAACTCCTCTGATATCATCATCCCTCAAAGACTATTTCATCCAACAGCACAAAAGGAAACACGAGATGGAGCCGGAAATACTTGAGGCTATCACAGAACCCTCTCCAAGACTGAAATCTAGGAAAATCGAGGGCATCCCTCAAGGGTTCGCAAATAGCACCTTAGCGAACCTTGCCCCACCTATAGACAACGAGGAGAGCAGTGACTTAAACATCTCGCCCCATCAAAGGTCAAAGCAAAGTGCTAAAGAAACCTCCGCTCACCAAGCGATTGAGAGAGGTGAAGTACACGAATCTCCAAAAGCATTACAGTCAGAGGAGGCTCTCCCAAAACCTCGGGATGGTGGCCCACCCACTCCTAGTGAAAGAGAAGAGCAGACTTCATCCACCGCGAATGACCAATATGCATGGATACACCCACACATTCTTGGAAATTCGGGGAGGCCACTAGGAGAAAACAACTCAACGACTCTCGGTGCACCGCCACCAACAAAGAGAAGGACAACAGAAAGGACGGTTCATCACTTAATCGAGAGAGAGACAAAAACCCCCAAGAAATCGAGGCGCCTAAGTGAAATTCCAAGCATGACAGAGAAAGACACCCCCTCTAAAAATAAAGCTGACTTACTGTCGATAATGTCGGCGGTGACAATAGCCTTAAACCCCTTTTGCAAATTGTATGAGTCAATTCATGAAGCACTCAAGGACAACTCGTCTATGATAAGTACAATGAGTTAAAAACTAACCTTCATTGAAGGATATGTAATGGCCGTTGAGCGAAACTCAAATAGGATTGCTGCAGACCTTGAGGGGAAAATTGACTTACTGAGAGGCGAGTTAGAAGCAAAAAACAGCCGGACCACTTCCTCTTCTAAGGCTATACAGACAACAGAAAGTGGCAGCAGCAGGGGTACTGCCCCCATTTTCAAAAAGTCAGTAAAAAAAAACTGCACACCACGAACAGGAACAGGTCATAGCCGGACGGCTCACGACTAATCTAAAGCAAACAAAGGGGAAAAGCGTACTGGAAATGGACAAAAAAGCAAAGACCACTCAAAGGGAACTACCAGAATCACAGAAAAGTCGAGATGAGGGGATCTTAAAACCTCAACCCAATAACGTCGTACAGCCAGAGAAACCTTCACCTATCTTGAGACCAGTTCTGACTCTTGATGTAAGTAGTGGGAATGAGTCAGATCAGGATCTATTGAACATTTCGCAACACTTTGTCGGTGAAAAGGTGAGGCCCTCAACATCGGAAAAAATCAGCTCCCCAACGACAAGCTCGCAAAAACCCTCGTCGGGGAAACCAACCCCACAACTGAATGAGGTAACAAACACTAATGGGGGGGGCCGAAGGTCTCGCACTCATAGTTCGCCGGCAAACTCACCAAGTATTGCCCTGGAGGCTTTAAAAACCCTTAAAGAACAAGAAATACCAAGAACACGCAAACCAGATCAAGACACAAGCTGCGGGCCAAATCAACGGCAGCACCAGGATAAAACTCGATTACAATCCCATAAATCGATGGGCAGTCACCAAAAGTCAAAGGAAAAGATACAAGAAAAGTTACACGACTCAATACTCTTCAAATTAGAGCAAACCTCTGCAAAGGATACCTATCTAGTATTGAACCGAGGCTCAGTCCTGAAATTGCTGCGGAAGATAAGCACGTTGCGAAATTTAAGATCAGCCGATCTTATACTTGTGGAACCATACCATCGGGACCACAGAGCCAAAGCCTACCTCCATGTGAATAGTAAGGCAGCCTTCGATCTCTCCAGAGAAGTTGTAAAGGATCTCCACCGTATGGGCTTGAAAATAGAAAAACTTCGAACCCCACTGCCCTTACACCAAACCCGCGAGAGAGAGAAAAATGGCACGACCTTACATCATGCCGCAAAATACATTGCAGAAAAGACACCCTATAAACCCAAGTGGTCCTCAAGGACAAATGTAAGGGGAGAATTCAGGCCGTCTAACCATTATGAAAATAAAGAACACAGTAATTACAGGAACAGTCGACCCACAGATCCACCGAAAGCTCAAGGAATGAGTGACGAGAAGCAATACCAGGAAGAACTAGGCAAACAGACGAAAACAGTGCCGAACAAAGAGGGAACCCAATTGAAACCGTGGAAGTGGGTTCAAGACCTTATTGCCCGCCCCCCCCAAAGCATAGCAATCACCATCGTGTTCCAACGCCACTATGGGACGGGAGGAAATGCCGCCCACTAAGCAAAAAGAACTACCCCTTCATATGGCATCCTGGAACACAAGAGGTCATCGCCATCTAATGACCGAAAGTGAGACTAACTTAGGAGCCTTCAATCTTATTTGCCTTCAAGAAACCTGGCTCCTGGGAAAACCGGCGTTAGACGGCTACGAAATTGAAGTTTCCCCAGCAACAAGGTCCTTACAGGGACGACCATCGGCTGGCCTACTGACGGCAACCCGGGTAGGCTCAGGAATCTCGAGTATAAAGAAGGTAGCTGAAGATTATGGCATGTTAACAACTCTTGTATCTTGGAATCATCGTCCCCGGGATCTAGCCATAGACGCTACATCAGAAGTAGCAATAATCAACCTATACTGGAACCCGGATAGAGTCTCCACTGAGGGCTTCTGTACGGAGATTGCGAACATCATCGATAAAATTACAATCGACCTAAAGGTCCCCCACGTAATAATATGCGGCAATTTGAACGCAAAATGTAGGACCGGTAAATGTAAAGATGATAAGCCTTCCTATCCCGTGGCCGACGAAAGAGGTAAAGCGTGGTCAGAATTAATGAAATCACGTAAGCTGTACAATGTTGCAGAACTGGTGGAGCATAAATCCCAAATTCCAACATGGGAAAGGTCGGGTGCGGAGGCTACTCTCGATTACATTTTCATCACCGAAGGTTTGATCCCGTATCTGACGGACTTCACAGTATACCGGACACCAAAAAGTGACCACAATCTGCTGCAGATGTCCTGGGGCGGTCTTATGAAGGAAAGAGCGCACTACCTACCAGTGGTAAGCTCGAATATGCAGCAAAACCGACTTCGTCTCTCATCTAACAACGTGAGAGGGTTGGAAATCGCTCTAAAGCAAAAAGGGAGGGTCCCACCGGAAAACCTAATAGAGGGAAGACCTGAATATGTATCGCTACTTGTGCCCTACAAAACAAGTTTTGGAGGAAAGGTGAAAAACCCTCCCAACCATGTCCACACGTTCAACCAAGAGGTGGTGACAAAAAGACTGGAGCTGAGAAAGCTAAAAAAGAAAGCGATCAAGGCAGGGAAGAGGGAGGCATGGACTGAATACCGCACTGGCGAGAAGATTTACAAGGCATGGCTAAAACACCATCTCCAAGCACTGTACCAGAAGGATGCGGAAGCCATGCTGGTAATTGGGGCGACGAGAAAGACCAAAGATTTTTGGACATTGCTCAGAAATAGAAATTGCCAAAAAGCGCCACCACTCTCGAGTTCAGTATCTGAACAAAATTGGATCTCCCACTACTCAGACTTATACCGCGTACCAGGGGACTCGCCCCACCAGATTCAAAAAGGAGGGGAATACCCATAGATCGATTTAGCGAATCAGGAAAATATCTTAAGAACAATTGCCAAGTTAAAAACTTCAAGGGCACCGGGCCCGGATGGACTGACAAATGTGGATATTAAAAGGCATCCAGCAGCATGGGCAAATGCAATTTCCGAACTCTTTACCCTATGCAAGAGCCAGAGGCAAGTTCCAAAATCCTGGACAGAGGCAATTTTAGTCCCAGTTTTTAAGCAGGGCGATAGAAACCAACCGGCTAACTACAGACCGATTGTACTTCTAGATATAATTGGCAAAATCTTTGCCTCGTTGCTGTTACAACACTTCAAGGACTGGGCCGCCATCTCCCCACTTACGGACTGTTTCCAGACAGGATTCCAAAAAGGTACAGGAACGGCAATTAATCTTCTGATCCTGAGTATAATCAAAGCCAACGCAAAGAGGGGAGCTACTAAAGTATACATGGCACTAATAGACCTCTCGCAGGCCTTCGATACAGTAGATCGCACTAAGCTATGGGACAAACTGACAGCATGGAACTGTCCGCGACCAGTTCTCGACCCCATCCTGGCACTCCACACGGAAACATCGTTAAGGGTCCGTCTCCGACATGATTCACACCAAGCGGGGAGTCAAACAGGGATGCCCCCTGGCCCCGGCCCTGTTTATTGCATTTATTGGAGACTATCAAGAGTCTGAGAAAATGGTGCGAGCATTCCCTCCTAAAGTAGGAGGGGAGAAAGTGTCCAGGCTTTGGTATGCCGACGACCTGGTTCTACTGGACCAAACAGCAATCGGCCTTCAGCGCCAGTTGACCAACGTGGCAGCCTACATGAGCACGAACAATCTGCAAATCAACAAAACGAAAACCAAAATCCTGATACTCTCAAAATCAACAAAGAGCACTAAATCAACCTTCGGCTGGGCTTTGGGACAAACTAAAATCGAAGTCATAACCGAATATAAATATCTCGGAGTAATGCTTGACAACACGCTCCGTGACAACTCACTCCAAAACACGGTCTGGTCAAAAGTGCGAAACTTAACTTCTCAAATGCGGGCAGTCGATGGGAAATTTGGAAAATTCTCGTGGTTCCCCGCCCTACAATTCTACAAAACGAAAGTAGTTCCAACTATTACTTATGGCATGGCGGCAAACCTTAATCTCCCGGATGAACTATGGCCGCGTTTAGAAGGCTTCATTTGGAAATCAGTATTAGGCTTGCCTAAGTCAGCTCCCCTTCCAGCAATCCGTCGAGATTTAGGTCTGCTATCTCTTGGAGCGGTGGTGACCATATCTGCAACGCAACTATACAGGAAAATCCTGCTCCAAAGCTCCCCCCCGATTTTCAAAATCGTGGCGGCTGAATTACAAGGACAGAACTGCAAAGCCTTGGTAGATTGGGGAAAAAAAATCAAGATCGCTATGGAGGCGGTAGTGTGTGATGAAGAAATACTGATTTCAAATCCATGCCGTGTCAAAACTAAGCTAGAGCAGCAAGATTGGATCTGTACAAACGAAAAAGCTCTTTCTTACAAATCACTAAAGCATCTACCTCCTTCGCACAATCGCCTAAAGGAACCCTTAAAGCACTGTGACAAGTTCCCGGAAAAAAATCTAAGACAAACTTTTATGCGGGCACGGCTGAACTTACTGCCTACTAGAGAAATTCTATCTAATAGAGCGCTGTCTCCATCAGCGGAGTGCCGTCTATGCAGTGTGCCGGACAACCGAGAATCAATCCGACATCTGTTAATGATTTGTCCAGCATTATCCTATGAGAGACAATCCTATCTGACACCACTCTTCAACGAAGCCAAGATGTTGGATGAGGAAACCTCCTGGTCACGGCTGATAGCTGGGGACTCGGCTAAATGGTCCAGGACAGCCGCGAAATTTTTGACTGTCGCCCTGCAAAGAGCTAATGGGCCAAATTGCAAGAGCCTCCAGGGAGCCCCTGAGGAGGCACCCACGTTAAGCCTGCTCTCGAGTTTAGAGTAATGAAAGGAGTCCCCAGGAGTGGTGTCCTTAGGTAGTAAACAAACTGCGCAACAGGGAATGTGAATTTCGAAATATGTTTTGTAAAAACCTATGAGGTTATAAACAAATAAACAAAAAAAAAAGTGTGCATGAAACCAGATGGTGATCAGACTAAAGTACTGGTTCCACCAGAAAAGTGGTCAGTAGATCTTCATTGGCTAACACTAAATCAAGAATACTCCAGGATGGGAACACTCAAGGCGCTGAATACCATTTACACCACAAAGGGTTCTTTAACATGGGCACCCTCATCCACATGACACCCCCAGACCAGGTGTCTCCAGACTCCCCTTTGAAGACCCCGTCCCTGCAATCAACATATGCCTGTGTCCTTTGACTGTGTTCCGGCCTATTGCGCTCGCCCCATCCACTTCCATCCCCCTCCGCTATCTATGACAGTTTGCACCTGTGGGCGTGCGATCACAAGGGGACTGCGCTGGCGGTATTGAGTTCAAACATTGTCATAGAGGGCTGGTGGGTGTGAACAAACACGTTAGACATCACACACACCCACTTCTGTAGTCCTTTATAAACACTGTGGGAGTTAACAAGAAAACAACTGTGAGATCCAGTACGGATATCGCCAGCTCTCCAAGTTTTACCTTGCTTGCTGAGTCAGCTCATCTGTTCTTCTAAGTAACGGTTCGTCTACTTTTACTATTGTTTTCTGTAGTGTCGTTCTCTGCTAGGCCACTTTCTATTTCTTCATAATTAATGTACACACTTTTTTCTGTTTTATTCAAAATGTCTACACCTTTATCAACCGTCCTACGCATGTGTACCTCTGTAATTATCACACAACATTACAGTGTATAGTTTCCAAATGTAATCTTTCGTAGTGCATGTTTTCAATGCATGTTTGCTTTAGGTGCCATTTTTTTAAAAAAAGTACCTTTGTTTTATCACAGGAATATGATGTTTGATTTACTCACTGTGATACTTTTTTTAATAGAAATATGTATTTATATTTCTTTAACAGATCATAGGGACAATCCGACAATGCCTTCTTATATCGTTTTGGGTTGCACTAGTAACAGCCATGCTAAAGGTCAGAGTACAGTCCTGCATGTATTTCCAAAGGATATACATTTAATAAGAAAATGGCTCTTGAACTGCAGATTTCCAGTGTCCAAAATTAAAAGCAAAGCCAAGGATGTCTTGGATGATGTGAGGGGCAATTGATTCCACGTCTGCATAATGCACCTCTCAGAAGATATGTACGAACAATCACAGTGCACTAAAAAGCGTCCCAGACTCCTTTGCAAATTACTTCCCAATGCAGTTCCAACTGAATTTCAGTGCACGTTGACCCAGGTGAGTAGTGGATGGAGAATTTTTGAATGTATTTGACAATGTTCCTCTATAATATGTCTTATAAATGGCCACTCAATATATTGAAATAGTCTGTGAACAGGTAACATAATGAACAGTTTTCAGTTCTTGGGGAATATTTCCATTGATATGTTATTGCACAATTTTCCTTCGTGACATTTGTGTATCCCTATTTTAGAGATACTAGAATAGTTCAGTGCAGTGGGAGCCTTTGCAAACACACACTCACATCGCCTCCTTTAAATTCTAAGTAATTATTTTTTTAATTACCATGCCTTTCTTCATGTAGACCACATTGATGGAATTACAGACCGTTACCATGGAGGAAACCACAGACTCATCCAACAACCTAATGGTGAGACAAAGCAACTTGCATACAAACCTTTTTTTATCATTTTTTATGTGGTCTATATTATAATACTAATGTCCATTTTCTATTGAACAATGGTATGAATATTTACATCGATTAAAGGACCGTGATGCTACATCGACCACTATTCCGGAGTTAACAGCAGTCTTACTCACCTTTCAAGAATTTGTTTTAGAAAATTGCTTTAGATGCAACTATATAAAATATGTATTTGTTCAAGTTCAACTTAAAACATATTGATTATTGTTATGTATAACATTAGCTTTTGATACAAACTGGCTTGTAGGCTTCTTTTTCAATATCAACCATCTTTTACAAGTAATCTTTTTTTAATGTTATATCTTAATGATTATAATTACTGTTATACAGGCGGAGCCTGGAACTTCAACAATGTACTATTCCTCTACTGCAACCGGTCTGAAGGATGAGGTATGAGAAGTAATACTTTATTGATTTATACTAATAGTTATTGATTAAAATATCTTTTTTACATTTAAGCTAACTTATTTTTCTGATGAGTTATAATACTGTTAGCAAATTGCAAAGCATTCGATCAACAGCCCTGATGTTTTTATCGCAGAAACACATGCATCAATGAAAGTAAACCTTCAGAAAAATGTACTTTGTCGCTGAATACCATAGACCCTTTCACTATATGAGTGGTATATGTTTTTGCTTAGAAACTCTAGCTGCTCAGCAAAAAGTTGAATCATTGAAACAAAATAAAATTACAACGCATTTAAGGGGTCACAATTTAATCAATATGTTCGACATCTCTGAAGGATATCAGGTACAGTTTTCAAATATGTCTTTTTAAAATGTTACATGCACACATTGTTTGACTTTATGTCAATACTAATGTAAACATTTTAATCAGACATATCTTTTTACGTAGTTTCACTTATATAGATGTTAACATTAATTTGTTTAACAATTTAATCAATGTTCTTTGAATTTGTTATGTACAAGGAATGTACTACTGAAGACACACACGACAAGAGATATATATAAAATATTGTAAAATATCAGTTATCCATTTTACCTGTGATGTAATATTTAATATGTTCTAATGGTTTCCATAGTGATATTTTGTTATGTATACATTTATATATGATTCTTTAAGTGTAAGAGCACATTTCACAGTTTATACAATTTCAAAATACTATTTGTCCGCCTGATCTGGTGGTCGGCAAATCCAATTTGACTGTTTCAAGGAAAATTCGAAAGAAAAGGGTACATAACAGAAAGCTTTTTAAAAAATATAAGTTGTTTATCAGTTATTTCATTAATATTGCATTTTCATGTTCTCATTCTTATATTCTGTATGTGTGCTATAACTTAAGCATTTTTTTCTCTCGGATTAGAGGCCTAGGAAGAAGAGGAGTATAAAGACTCAGACAACTGCACAAACGGATGATGTTACTTGCCAAACGGTTGCCTCTTGGGACCAGCTACATTTTGAGGCTCAGCATGGCCCTCACTAGATTGAGTGTCGTGATGCAGATGTCCAGTGGGCAGAATTTGAATTGAATATCAGCAGTGCCCATGGAAAGTAACCCTGGATCATTGTTACAACACATAGCATCACCCAGAAGAAACAGACAAAGATGTTTCTGAATTGCTTGCAGAACCACTCACACAATTTGCACCCTCTAAGAAACAGACAATGTTCCCTGTTTCCCCAATACATGTGGAAAAATCAGAAATATCACACACAGAAATAACCAAAGCATCTTCACTATTGATTGATCATTGTGCTTGTGATATAGACTTCACTCTTCCTAGTGTTATGATATGATAGTTTATTTGTGTATCGCCTATATACAACGTGTTTCAAAGCGCTTCAAGGAAGGGAAGAGAGCAAGGGAAGATACAATGACATTCTTCAAGCCCTTGAGACATTAATAATGGGCAAATAAAACTATCGTTCTAGCTAGCCTGACCACATTTCTGATAGTGTAAGTGCATTCTCTATGTTGGGTAAGGGGAGTAAAGGAGAAGTAGGCCGGGAAGGAGAGGCGTAGGGATTGCCTGGGAATCGGAAGAGTATGGGGATCAGCGATAAAGGCGGCACGATTCAGATGACCAGAAGCAAGTAAGGAAGAAGAGGATAGGGGTGGGGCAGGGTGGGAAGACGGAGGGTAGACAGGGCAGGGCAGTGGAGGAGCAGGAGGCATACCCAACAACTGAGGCATGGGCAGGTGAAACATGGGCTTCTGGGCACATCTAGATTCGAATTTAGTAATGAGCAGGCAAAAATGTGCCTCCAAACTGGGCATATACATACAGCAAGGAACTGAGGCAAGGAACAGGTAAAACATGGGCTTCTGGGCACATCTAGATTCGAATTTGGTAATGAGCAGGCAAAAATGTGCAGCAAACTGGGCGGGAGGGAAAAAAGAGGTACAGTTTCAGATGAAGGAAGAAGAGTTCAGAGAAAGTTAGAAGCGGCAAGCTGACCTTCAACCAGTGATTGGGGATCCAGGAAGTTAGTAAGTCCAGGGAGCTGGAGGTGAATGCAGTCAACGAGTACACCAGATGGTGTCAGATGAGGGCCCTCTAACCCGGCCAGATATCGGACACAGAGCAGACAGGGGCCTTATATCGTGAGCCTTAGAGGTGGGCCATCATTCGCCTGCCGGCTTGCCTTATTGGTCTAGAAGAGCATTGAAGGGACCAACCACAGGCGAGCAGCAAGGGAAGGCGAGACCGCCAGTGCAGCAACAAAGGGATCGGCCATGTTGGAAGGCCTGGTTTGTGTGGGGATAATGGAGACAAGCGCAATCATGCGCAGGATGAAGTAGTCGCAATAGCAAGTTGAAGTTAGGAAATGCTTCCTCATTTCTTGTGATGTCGAACCAAATAAACAAATTGTGTGTGGGCGCACAGTGCGCATTAGGAAGTAAAAGCCACACAATCGCCCAGAGGGCTTACCTTCAGTTGGTTGCTGGGGGGTTGAGTCCCAGGCCTGCAGTGCATGGGATGGAAAAAGGAGCCCATCAAGCATCATGCCGAAAGGAGAGTGAAGAGCGAGGACAGGCACCGTGGACCAACTTCATGGGACCTAGAGGTGGGCCGGCATTCACTTGCCGGCTCGCCTGATTGGTGTAGAAGAGCATTCAAGGAACCAACCACAGGCAAGCAGGCAAGGGCAGGTGAAACCGGCAGTGCAGCAACAAAGGGATCAGCCATGTTGGATGGCCTGGATTGTGTGGGGGTAATGGTGCCAAGCGCAACCATGCGCAGGATGAATTAGTCGCCATAGCAAGTTGAAGTTAGGAAATGCTTCCTCATTTCTTGTGATGTCGAACGAAATAAACAAATTGCGTGAGGGCGCACTGTGCGCATTAGGAAGCAAAAGCCCCACAATTAGCCCAGAGGGCTCACCTTCACTTACCAGGACTTATCCACCACCATGTAATCGCAAACCAGTATACTTCTGGATGATTAGCTATTGTAGGAACCAAAATACATTGTATTCGACTGCTGCCTGATCTTAATTATGAACATGATTCAATGTGATCATAAATTGCATAGGAGGATTTGTGGGGAGGCATTGGTGAAGTTGGCTCATGTAGTCAAGGACACCAACCTGAAGATCAACGGTAGCTGTGTACACCACCATAACTCATTTTCATGGTTTGCTCAACCTATACTTGGAAAAGTGAATGCTGGAAATGTACTTTGTTCATCTGCTTTGTTGTTTAGCGGATCAACATAGAGTACAATTTCAAGTTTTTCTAACTTTGTGGGATTCGAGTTCCTTTCAAAAACCCATTACTACACATTGCAGAAGGATTTCTTGTTCCCCACTATTAGCCAGGTATAGACACTCAAATGGATGTCAATGGACAATGCACTCGCTGGCAAAAGGCAATGGCTTGTTGGGGATGGACAGGGTGACAGTCCAGGTTTTTCTGCTAAAAGCTGCACTTTCAAGACATGGGAAGAATAGTGAGTTCAGTTGTTATGCAAATATCTGGATGTACATCTTCTGTTGCAATGGAAAAATATGGTTTAATTAAATCATTCAACTTCTGCAACCCAGAGGAATGCAAATAAACCTGATAGCCACTGACAGGCACATTTCAATAGCCAAGGTCATGCAAGAGCAGTTCCCAGACATAAAGCATCAATATCATGTATGGCATGTTGCAAAACCAATTTAGAAACCAATTACAGCTGCTGGAAAGAAAAAGGCTCCAGAAAACATTTTACACTGGTCACAGTCTATCAACAATCATCTTTGGTGGAGCTCAAAAAACTTGTGATGGATCTGTAGATATTCTGCTTGAAAAATGGTGTTTATTGATGCACCATTGTTCTAACATACACTATTGGAAAGAAAACAAACATTTCCACAAATGTGCACATGGACCATTGAGCAAGTAGCAGGAGCGTAAGAAAAGGTGGTTGGTTCCAGTCTCCCCTCCTCATACAGCACTTGAGAAGATTTTGTACAACAAAATGCTTTCAAGACACGTGAGGAGACTCTCCGAGTTCTGCCTCACTGGAGATTTGAAGGTGTTCCATAATATGTGTCTAAAGTACAGGCCTAAAAGGTTGCATTTTGGCATAGACGGTATGCAGGCCAGAACACGACTGGCTGTACACAAGGAGAACGTTGAAGGGAACAAGCAAAAACTGCAGGAATTTTCAGGATGCCTCATTACAACAAGGAGTTTACCAAAAGAAGCAAACAGTGGGTGGCAAAGTCAATCTTCCAGCAGATGGATTTTGAATTTGTGAAAGATTTGACATTGAATGTGCTGGCCATGCAAACACATGGAATTGATCCAGATTTTGTTTCCAGGGCCCCATCCATGCCGTGGAACATTACAAAAGAGGTTTGCCCTCCCAAACTTGAACTTGTTGAAAGGTTCACTTCAAGATTCAAATGATGTGTGGCTCTCTTCACAATGTTTAACAACACCAGTTTCAAGCTTTTGCACAGTGTTTGGAAATCGCTTGCATTTTACAATAAATGGAATAGTATGTCACTTGAGATGTAATTGTAAAATATTTTTTTTAAGTTAATTAGTGTTTGTGAAGTAATGTCACTAGATATACCTTAACATGTCTATTTTTCATCGATTTGTGTATGTATTACCATCAATATAATTGATCTATATTAGAACGATAAATGTCAGTCTGATTATTTCAAGTATGTGACTCAAATCAATTAAAATCAAATGTAGAAGAGACTGGTGAGCTTAAAACCAACAGTCACCAGGAGCTACTTTTGACTCCCCCTGGCCAACTAATGTAACGCTATAAACTAGCTCCTTGTTCCACAGTGGTAGCTCCTGGTGACCGGTTACTGCTGGATACCCAGGCAGTGTTTGTAACTCCTGCTTATCCAATCCTAATTTCGAGCCCTGTTATGATGAACTCACAAAAGTTGAAGAATCATACAAGAAAATTGAATTAGCAGACATAAAGAAACTCAATGTCTCCAGAGCTCCGGTCCTCTCCAGGCTGGACTACTGCAAAATCCTCTTCCTAAATCTGCCTAAGTCCCCCTTCGCCCCCTTCAACTTATTCAGTATAGGACTGCAAGACTTATCCTTGGCCTTGGCCTAAGCCCAGGGACCGCACCTGGTCCCTTCTGAGCTCCACAGGGCACCAGACCCACCCCGTCCAGTGTACCCCAGCACCCTGTCTTCCTGCCACCACCCCCACACCCGGAACTTGCCCTTCCCTGACAATACAAGAAACAAAATGGGGTGGACCAGGGGGAAGAGGGGTGATCTCTAAATATTCTGTATGGTCTTATTTATAAATATCAACCAACAATTCTTATTATTTGTTAAATGAATTCAATTTAATTATATCAAACACATGATAAAATACATAGACAAATACAAAAATAGATGTTTACACTCATCATCAAAGCTCTGTATAAACTACAGGATTGATTATAGGACACCAAAGCTCACTTTTCCAATCTACTACGACTCATTCACTTTCATTCTTCATTCCATTCATACTTATCGACTCATCTTTCTCTAACCATTTGTTGGTTAGATGCTACTATTTCGCGTCACTAGTTGTTTCAGGGGTTCTGATCTATTACTAATACACCAGTCTATGTGAATTTTAGTCCCACATAGTTCAACGTCTACACGTGTTTCGGTTGTCTCTGAGCCTCTATTCCGGTCCTTTCATATAGCAACCTTCATCAGGATGAACAGACAGCAACCCAACTATGTCCTGTCCGTTTGGGTAGAGTGTGCCATGATCCCTAAAAAAACAATTAAAAGACAATCTCAGTGTCCCTGTCATCCCTCTCATCATTTCGTTATAACAATCAATGTTTGTGAAATGGCTCATGATTCGCCATGATCTGACTCACCTCCACTTAATATTGAGCACAGGTGGTTCAGATTCTGGAATTAATCCACATCTCTACATAGGTCCTAATATCCCATAAATGGTCCGACCGGTAGGAGCAAGATACCGATATTTTAATTAACACCCTAGTATCTTGATCGAAAAAGTTGTGAGATTTATGATTTTGTTTTTATTTTTACCTACATAGACCTCTACGAGGGTCCGTGTTCACTTTACGCCCTCTGTAGTTATATGGAACTCGCACTGGGAGTTTTCTTGTGCTTGCCCAGGTGGATATTTCTTCTTATCATCCTTGTTGGATCACATCCACAAACCTGTGAAGAGATCCAACAGTGTCAGGTCACTGACCCATGTTAAACACCCTTATTGCTAAATCTATGTGCCTCCTCTTGTTAGGAGAGGTCTCTCTCTTCTTCACTACATCACGTTAAGTAAACAAACACATTTATCCACATATCTGTGGATAATTGTTATATGCGATTACAGCTTCCATTTTCCTTTTTCTGATCTATTTTGTTGTTTGGATTGTCCTAGACTCCGCCCCTTTTGACTCACTTTAAGTTATTCAATAGATCCTGAGCGGTTTTCACTGCCCTTGTCTGTGCGCCTATATTGCGTTATTATTATTAATCATTAATTATTAAGATTGTCCTAAACTCTGCCCCTTTTGACTCGCTTTTAGTTGTTTAATAGATCATGAGCAGTATTCCCTGCACTTGTCAGTGTGCCTATGTTACGTTTTGTTATTCATCATTGTAATCATCTACGCCCACCTTGCATTTGCGTCTGCGTGTATGTACGAAAAGTTACCTGTCTTCGCTTTTCATCTGCAGTCCGCACTCGATCCTTCTTTCCTCACTCAGTGGAATGAAGCACCTGCATTTCCGGATTGCTATTTTAATGCGTTTTGTCATGCACCTAAAAAGAGGACTGCTCAATACAGCACCTCTTGTATCGGCTGGCTCTGTTCACAGCCACAGTTATAGTAATAGAAAGGGGACTCCGTGTGTGCTCGTTCCTCATGTATGTCCCTTACCCGTTATTGGGCTTACTCTGTTCTGCGCCACCAATGCAATCGACAAATGTAATAATAGAGATAGGACTATGTGTTCTTGCTGTAACATCATATGCCCATATATGTTCATATCTATGATGATTGGAACCACTGTACTCGGTTAAACCTACACTCACATTATGTGAATCTTGATGCATTCCGTCCCCATTCAACCTTCATTCCATCACCGCAGTTTGGATGCGCATCATATGATTATATTCAGACTTGGTTGAATAATTTTCATAGGAGGGCCAAGTAGGTTCCATGCGTCCTTATGTTTGCTGGAGTGGTTTACTTATATGGATACGAATTGTACCTCTCAGCTGTCAAATCTGTATAGGAGTTACACTGATGTTCAGCTGCATCAACAGGGTGGAAAAGTATTGTTAGGAAGCCCTCTTTTTATTCTAAAACCCATAGTTAGCTTTAGTCGGACACACACTGATGTATGAATAGCTCAGAATTGATTGAGGTGGAATGTCACTGTTTAGTTTTTTAAAATTTTTGATTTTTGATTATTAGAGAGGTCTCACATTATTTCTGGTGATATCATATCGCGTGTACTCACTTCTGGTTGATCAAATTATTCCACTCCATGGAAACGTTGAGTCCCTGTTTCACTGTATTTAATGTATATTTAAATTTTTGTTCAATACTGTGAAGGATAGATGAAATGTCTCCTCCACGTGTTGGTACTTTTACTTGTTATAGGACAAACCACCTTATATCTGTATCTTGGTGTCCCAATCTCATGAAGTGGTCAACCAGAGGTTTGTCTGGAACTTTATTCCTCACACACGATCTATGTTCTCCAATGCGTGTCACACTTCTCTTGTTGTTTTACCTACATAAAATAGGTCACATGGGCACTGGATTATATAGACCACTTTTTTGATTTACAGTTGGTATGTGTCAGTAATTTCCACTTGATTTTCCCATGATTACGTTCAGTTCTTTTCTCTATGAGGGGACATGCTACACATCTGGCACATCTCCCACCATTGTCTGCTTATTTTTCTGTTTTGGCCCTTCCAAGATGGCCACCGTGGTTTTCTTTGTTGTGTAGGCAGGCTGTGCTGAACCACCTCTCCCAGTGCTGCACTCCCATTGGCTGCTGAGTGTTTTCTTCCATCCAATCAGGAACCGGCAGGCTTCAGCCGGCCCTCTCAGCAAAGGCCCACTTTTAAGGCCCCTGTCTGCTCCCTGTCTGCTTCCGGAATGCTAATTGGGGTCCTCCCTGCACCTTAACCACAATGATGCTGCCACCTCACTCCTCTAAGAAATCCGGAATGCCTTGACTTTGCCTTCTCCAGAACTATGGGTTAGTTCCCTCCTTATGGACTCATTCCTACCACCTTTGACTATCACTGTTCTTTCTGCTTGTTACTCCCATGTTGTCATCCTGATGCGCAGTGCTTCCTAAAACCCTTTGCTAACATCTGATTCCAAGATTGAAAAGTCAAATCTTGCTGTTTTTGCTTTGTTCTAAAAAGTCAAATATTGCTGTTTTTGCTTTGTGCTAAAAAGTCAAATCTTGCTTTTTTTTCTTTGTGCTAAAAAGTCAAATCTTGCTGCCCATTGCGAAATTCTCAGTATTTTGCTTGTATACTGTTTCTTCTCTGTAACTTGCCAGCCCAGTGACCTCACCACTCTCTTTAGTCCCACCGCCGTAGCGCCCCCAATATCTCCATCCTCTCCTTTCTTCCACCCCACTGGCGCTTTCTGTTTCTCCTATCTTTTCCAACTGCTTCTCCATTGACTATCCTTCCCTTATCACTAAGTGTGGTATGAAGAAGTTCAAAAATGATATCTTGGCCTCTAACCCTGGTCTTCCTATCGCCGACACCTACTCCAATGCTTCCGCCAGACAGACCCTCACCAACATCCTCTTTGTCGTTCCTTTGCCAGATCTATGGACTCCTCATATGGTCTCTGTGCTCTGCCCTATCTCCTCATCTCCCATTAATGGTGGCACTCGCTGGGAAGTTCTCATGGCTTCCTTCGACTCCTCTAAAGTCATCATTAATGTCTACCTAAATGGCACTTTCATGGTCCAAGGCCCTCAGGCCAATCTCCTCCTCTTTGATAGGCGCTTCCCTCGCCTCATCAATTTCCTCTCATCTCTTGCTGTCCCGTCCTCTCCCCCTTGGCTACCTTGCCCTCTCTCTCCTCCTACTCCTCCTCTGCCCCTCCTAGGGCTCTTTCTCCTCCGCAGGGTGTACCTCTGATCTTTACCTCTCCCCAGAAGGTGTTTAAGGCTGGCAACCTTCTTCATATTGCCACTTTCAATTCTCGCTCTGCTGTCAAACACTGCTTTGACATTTGATACCTCCTTGAAGAACTAGACCTTGATGTCCTTGGTCTTACTGAGACATGGTTCACAGCTATCTCTGTCACGAGCTTTGACACTCTCCTCCCTGATGGCTACAAGATCCTCTCAGCACCCAGATCCATCCAGTCCGGTGGGGTGGTAGCCCTGATCTTTCCTGAGTGGATTCCTGCCTCTAACATTCCCACTCAGACCTACTCCTCTTTTGAATACCTTGTCTGTAGGCTTTCTCTCTTGTCTACCCATTTTCTTACTGTGGTTACCATCTACCGGCCTCCTGGTCAAATCACCTAATTTCTCTCTGAGTGGGCAGACCTCTCCTCCTCCCTCCTGGCCTCTACCACTCAATTCCTCCTCCTCAGGGACCTCAATATACATTTAGACTCTCCTTGCTCCTCCTCTGTACCTTTCCGTGACCTCTGTGACTCCCTCTCCCTGTCCTTCCTCCCCTCTGGCCCGACTCACTCTGCAGGGCACACACTCGATGTCTTGATCTCCTCTGACCTCCCCCTCTCCATCCCTCTGACCACTCCTCTCTCCTGGAGCGATCACTCCCTCCTCTCATCTCTCCCTCTCTTCCCCCAAGCCAAGCCTACCCCAACACTGCCACTTACCTTCTCGGACATCCGGCCCATGAAGCATGTGTCAGTTGAGGCTTTTGCCGCCACTTTCTCTCCCTCCCTCCCTCCACCTTTGGCTGTCTCACATCCTGACACAGCCCTGTCTCTGCTCTACTCTTCAATTTCTGATACGCTTGATGCGCTTGCCCCTGTCATGAGGATCAGTTTGAAGTCCAAAATCAAGTGCAATTCCTGGTATGACTTTGACCTAGCTACACTTAAACGTAAGTGTAGGGCTGCTGAGAGGAAATGGAGGACTTCCTGTTCATCGTCTGACAAACTGGCCTGTCGCCTGCTACAAAGGCAATACCGACTCTCTGTCCCCACCAAGAAGAGAGTTCACATTCAAGCTCGTGTCCCTGCGGCATCTTACAACTCGGCCAAACTCTTTCAAATCTGCAAGGAGCTGGCCAACCCTGCTGCAGTCTCTACCCTTCCTGTTGCCTCCCAGGCGCTTTGCAATGCCCTTGCCTCTCATTTCATTTAAAAAACCCAGGACATCCTGTCCACCCTCTCCACCCACACCCCTCCGCTCCCCTCTCCATCTGTGATTGCTGACCCTCCTTTAGCCACCCCCCCACCATCCTTCTTGTCCTTTTCTCTTTTCTCCCCTGAGGAGGTCGCTAGACAAGTCCGATCTATGAAAGCCTCGTCGAAACAGGTTCATCCCTGTTCCTCTCAAACCATCAAGTACCACATTGACACCGTCGCTCCGGCCCTTGCTGTTTTTTTCAACCACTCCTTTGCCTTGGGATCCTTCCCCTCCCCTCTGAAGCACTCCTTTGTGCATCCTCTTCTCAAGGAACCCACAGCTGATCCTTTTTGTCCAGCTACCTATCGCCCAATTTCCATTACTCCCTTACTGGGCAAACCCCTGGAAAAGTTGGCAATCTCTCAGCTTAACCTTCATTCCAATTCTGTTGGCTGTCTCCATGACTTCCAGTCTGGCTTCAGAGCTGCCAGAAGCACGGAAACTGCTCTCCTGAATATCCTTGAAGATCTGCCCTCCAACCTTGACTCTAGCATTCCCTCTGTCCTCATCCTCCTCGATCTCTCTTCTGCCTTCGACATGGTCAACCATACCATCCTGCTCAACCGTCTCTGTGAAAACCTGGGTATCACTGATCAGGCTCTGGCCTGGCTGACCTCTTTCCTCTCAGATCGACCCTCCCAGGTCCAGCTTGGGTCCTTCCTTTCATCTATCTTCCTCTGTACCTGTGGTGTTCCCCAGGGGTCTAACCTCTCTTCCTGGCTTTTCAACCAATACCTGGCAACTCTCGCCCACTGCATTGCCACTTTCTGCTCAAATTTCCAGTGCTACGCTGACGACACTCAACTCATTTTCAGGCTGCCCTCTGCCACCTCCTCTCCCTCTCTCATCTCTGATTGCCTAACTGCCATTCAAGATTGGACTGCCATTCAAGATTGGTGTGCCGCCAATGATCTTTGTCGAATGCCAGCAAGACGGAGATCCTCATCATCGTCACACCTTCATCATCCTTTCCCCTCACCCTCTGGCTGGCCACCCTTGGCCCTCCTCCTTCCCCCACCTGTGAGGCTAAGAACCTTGGGGTTATCTTTGATCCACCCTTTCCTTCTCTGCCCACATCTCTGAGGTCTCTAAAAAGTCACATTTCCTACTGCACCTCCTCAGAGGTGCTCTGCCTTTCCTCTCCTTCCCCCAGGAGCTAATGGTATCCCAAGCTCTGGTTCTCTCTAGCTTGGACAATTGTAACAGCCTCTTTCAAAATCTACCTGCCTCTACTCTCCGCCCTCTGCAACTAATCCAGAACAGGACTGCGAGACTTGTCCTTGGCCTCAAGCCTTGGGATCGTATCTCTCCAGCTCTGAAATCTATCCATTGGCTCCCAGTGGATGCAAGGATTAAATTCAAAACCCTCTGCATTGTCCACAAGGCTTTCTGGGGCGTGGGTCCAAAATACCTTCAGCTATCCCTCCGCAAATATCTCCCCTCTCAAGCTCTTCCTTCATCTACCTCCAAATGCTTCAGGGTCAGTCGTTTTTCAAAGAAACAAGCTGGGGGTAGATCTCTGTTTTCGGCTGAGGCCACCCTCTGGAACAGCTTCCCTACCACTCTAAAACTTGAGGAGAACCATCTCCGGTTCTGGAAGTACCTCAAGACCTTCCTCCTTTCTTCTGCCTTCGCTCCCCATCCCCCCTGCTGATCTGTTCTCTCTTGGCACTGTGCACCTGGCCACCCTCTGTCTTCCGGGCCCAGGTACCTGCTCACCCTGCCACCCTCCCGCACTGCCTCTGGGCCACCCCTTGCACTGGGGTCTGTATCTGTACCCATACAGCACCCCCCTTTTTCTTCCTGAACTTATCAGACCTACCCTGTCTGCTGCCTTAAACCTAGCACTTGCAAATTGCTGGTTGCACTACCACTGTTTGTTGCCTTTATTATTTTTTTATTGTTATCTGTTTCTCCTCTGCTTCGCACTTTCCACTTTTCCCCCCTTCCATGCACTTTTCCCCTCCCCCTCTCCCATGCACTTGCGCGTTCTCAATATCACTGGGCCTAGTAAGATCGCTGTTTTGTTCTCCCCTGTTCCCCTCCCTTGCCTTGTCATGCTCTGAAACACTTGTGTACGAGCGCGATAGAAATAAAATATCAATATCAATATCTATAGTGTCCCATAATGGGGGGCAAACCCCACTGATTCAGAATGGTCTGTTCAATATTCGTCTCTTCATAGGTATGTACCAGTCTTTGTTGTAAATTTTGATTTCTTTTGAAAGCAAATAGCGGTTTCTGCACCAAGCTTCCTGGCTGTTTAATAAGGTACCAATTGCGGTTGATAACTTTTTTAATATCATTGCTTATCGGGTTATAAGTTGTTACACACACTATTCTTTCTTCTTTTTTCTTTTTTCTGGGTTTCAGGCATTCCTCTCTGTGAGTATCGGCCACTCTCATTAAGTTATTATTTACCAATTTCCGAGGGTACCCCCTCTCGGTCAGTCTAGTTTTTAATTGACCTGCATGTTCGACAAAGTCTTCTTTGATGGTACATTTCCTGTCAATCCGCAGAAATTGTCCATATGGCAAGTTTTCTTTCACCCCTACAGGATGGAAACTCGTGAAATGCAGTAGCGTGTTTTTGTCTGTCGGCTTCCTAAAGAGATTCGTAATTAGCTTATTTCCAAATATCCTGATTTTCAAATCTAGGAAGCTTACTTCTTTCATATTCCATTCAGAGGTAAATCTAATGTTAGGGTTGCATTTATTGACCCATTCCAGAAAAGCATTTAGGGAATTGACATCTCCTCTCCAGATTAGGAAGATGTCGTCTATGTACCTATACCAGGTGATGAGACACTGGTACAGCTCTGGTAGTTGTTTGAGCATGTTGTTGATCCAGGAGATATATTTTTCCCCGAAGTCCGCCATTAACAAATTTGCCACGTCTGGAGCGAAAGTTGTCCCATGTTCACACCTTGTTTTCTATTTGTAAAGTTGAGTTTTGAACAGAAAAAAGTTTTCTGTCATTGCTAAATATGCACATTCTAGGATAAAGCTGGTTGGAGGACACTGTGGAATAGGCCTGATATCTAGGAAGTTGCCCAGTACTTTTAGGCAGGGCATCTGGGGAATCGAGGTGTTTAACGATTCTACATCCATAGTTACAAGGATGTCTCCAGATCTTATTTCAAGCCTCTCTGTGATTTTGATCATCTCCGTTGAGTCCTTTACATACAAAGCCATTTTTTCTGCAAAGGGCTTAAAAAAATATTCCACATAAATCGACAAGGGCTCCAGCAATGAGTCAATAGCTGAGACGATGGGTCTTCCCGGCGGCTTGGTCAGATGCTTGTGCATCTTAGGCAAGATATAGAAGGCTGCACATTTGGGATGCATCTTGTTGAGAAAACGCCATTCAGCTTCGCAGATCCACTCTTGATTTTGTGCGTGTGCGGTCAAGCTTTTTGCCTCCCTGCAATATAGCAGTGGGGTCATGTCCCAATTTAATATATGAATCAGTGTCATTTAGAAGGCCTTTCCCTGACAAGCCTGGTGGGGTGTGCATCCCTACCGAGCCTGGTACACCCCGTCCTCGTGGTTTGCATGTGGTCCTCACTCCCTGCTTTCCATGGCACTTGCCCACCTGCCCTCCCCTTAGCACTTGCCTAGCCCCTTTGGCCCTCGTCTTCCCCTCCTCTTCCCCCCTTTACTTGTATACCACATCTGCCCCCTCCCCTGCTTTTCTTGTTACTGCTTTTGCAGGATCCAAACGACACAAGGCCTAGTAGGACCATTATTTGTTCTTTCTTCCCTGCCCCCCCTTTTCTGTCTTGTGGCACCTTGAAACAAAAAGTGTTGTATAGGAGCTTACAAATAACCATTAAATAAATAAAATAAATTAAGTCTAACCTCGCTGGAAAGTAGGAATCTTGATAAGTGGTTGCAGATAGCAAAAGACCAAAGGTTTATGTGTCACAGTGTTAGCCAACATTGAAATAACGAGCGAAGGAATATGTCTTGCCAATGTGCAATATGAATGTGTGCCTGCGGCCTTTGCACATTTACATCTTACTGTGGAGGCCCACATGTGGAGGACAACTAGTCAAGCATGCATCAATGTAGAAATCAATATAATTGCTGGAATAGATATACTCAGAAACCAGTAAGCCTTTCAAAACTTCACTCATTCGAGGCATGCTGGAATTTTTGTGTTGTAAACTTGTTTTTCTTTTTATTGTTGCTCATTGTGTAATGCTTACCTGGGACTCTGCGGCAGCGTAATGCCTTCTCAGCTAGATGAACTGTTATCTGGGCTCTTATTCTGTGAACACAACACTAATAACAATAGAACTACTGTAATTTCTAATTGTTGAGAAAAAATGTATTGCAGTGTGCCTTTGATAAATCCCTCCTTGCTCACCTGTGTTTATGTTTTGTGGAGCTCTCCATCCTTGTATTCTACAGGGGCGCGTTGATTTAAAATCTTTTAACTTGAGAGGCGGCAGTATTCTAAAGATTCTTGTCAGAATAATGTCCTTGTCTTCTTTAGCGTTATCTTGGGTAAGTTTTGGGCAAAAATATATAGTTCATCAGATTCTGAGCTGTCCCTATGTTGGAGAGGTCTCTCTTTCTAAAATGTTCCCTTTTATTTTGCAGGTTCTTGGTTCTCAGAGAAAGGTTAGATGCTGCGGTATGGCTGACTATACTCGGATTGAAGAAACGTTTAATAAACGTGAGTTTGTCTTAACTGATTAATTGCAGCCTTCAGAGACGAGCGTGGTAATAACTAAGCAAAGAAAAAAAACTTGCTTGGACTTCAGGTAAGCAACGTATGATTAAACTTCTTCTTTGCACGGTAATAACTAAGCAAAGAAAACTTGCTGGGACTTCAGGTAAGCAACGTATGCTTAAACTTCTTCTTTGCGTGGTAATAATTTAGCAAAGAAAAACTTGCTGGGACTTCAGGTAAGCAATGTATGCTTAAACTTCTTCTTTCTTATTTCTATGAGTTCATTAATTAACAAAATACCTTTTGTTTTGCAGGTTTTCGGAAAGCTGTGGATGAAATACCTTTGAGCGATGAAGAGTCAGCTGAGGAAAACTTCTGAATGAAGGCAATGCAACCGTGAACGAAGACTGCTGTGAGGAAGATGCTGCAGCTGTGATGGAACTTCTGACAGAAGATGTGGAGACTACGAAAATTACAGCTGTCTGAAGAAACAGTTCCGAAAAACTTTGGTTCGGTAAGTCTTTTCTATTAAACCATGGGATTCTGTTGATTTTCTGTGGAAACTAATATACTAATATCTCTTAACTTCATTTTTTTCTTGTAACAGGTTCTGTCAGGAGATCGGTGGAAGCTTTACCCGCTGTCAGCGGAGAAGACGCAAAGCTAGCGCTCCAGCGGAGGCAGGGTTTTTAGTAGCTCCCTCTGCAATAGGTGTAGTATGCACTGTAAATTTAGAATGGACTTGGCGGCACCCATGTTGAGAATAGGAAAGACCAATGTAAGCGCTATGTATGCCTATGGGTGCAATTCTATGAATTAGATTTGTGCCTGGCTTGAAGCCACTGTTGACCCACTGACTGACATAAAGTTTCTTGCCTCCCTGGTATTCTGAATGGGAACTGTGCTCCTTCACTGGGATCATGCCACATTGCACATGTTGCCCTGGCTTCAACAGTCCACCCAGCCTGGTGTGAAATCGCCCCCCCTCCTCCCTTCCCGGTCCATTTGTGCCGTCTCTATATATTAACCTACCGCTTTTGTATTCGAAATCTGTTTATTTTAGAAAAAAAGTGTCCCACTTTGGCAAAAAAAACCTGCCCCACACTATTATTATTATTATTCTTTATTTTTCTGGCATTGCCCTATTGAAGTATAGGGAAATCCGAGTCTGTCTGCACCTCGCATAGGGTCATCTTTGAAAGAATATGTATATTTGTGGGACCAGGCGCATTTATACAGTTGAAATGGAAGTAAATATTTTCATATGTCAGATACTTGAAATATTTCATTGTTTTTCACTGCACAGCTTGTGATTAATATTGCTCAATTTTGTGGCATGTTTTCCCAAAGCGAAACTCCCTCTGACACGCTGTGAATGCTGGATGAAGGGTCATATTGTTATGTGTCATTGGATCTACAGCACTAACAATTGGAAGGCCAAAAGGTCTCAAATATCCACAAAGAAGAGATAAGATTCATTATATTGAAACCTGACATAGGAATGTTAAGTTTCTATTAGTGACACCTGTCTTTCAAAGTGGTTAGTCACATAAGGAGAATGGAAACACAAGGCATAATGTAAGCACAGTTTTAAATAATGTTTATGCAAGTGAGGATGGCAAGTATGCTGCATGCTACATGATTTACATTATGACGGATGAATGCTCAATTTGATGCAAATAATAGACATTGTACGTGTTAATTGTAACACTAAATTGATAGTTAACATAAATATGTACTGTGTATATAAAATTATAATGTGGGTAGTGAAAATATATTTGCCTTCTGGATTTTCCATAGTTATATTATACCGATGTGCGCCTGTCATGGGTACAGTTTACCGGTCGACGACTTCTTTAACCGCCATTGGACAATAATCATCAACAACGCATCTGTGATAACCATTTTGTAGGATGATCACCAGATACCAATCTATCCTTTTGCGATTGCAGTGATAAGGAGCAACATGGCAGCCTATAGGTTCTACAAACGTGCGGATGTGAAAGTGTTGCATTTGAAATTTAAACCACTAATTTGTTCTTTGTAATGGAAACCATGTGCGTCTATCAGAAATCCATGATGGAAGATAACTTCCTGTGAAGAATGCAAAGACTGGGATTAATCGATCGATGAACGGAATCAGCATTATAAGATCACTATTCACATTTAAACAAAAAATGAGACGCATGCAATCTTCGCTAGCCATATCCTCTATTGCGAAACGTACCCATGTTTTTGTGGACTTAATGACCTCTTTCAGCGTTATGTCAAAATTAAAAGTACTTGTTACGCTACTGACTATTTTTATCATTTTTGTGAAAAGAAACAAATATTTTGCATCTGTTGTGGATGTGTGTGTTTATGTTCCTGGTTCTGCATTAGATAACGTTATGATGCTGGTGATAACAGGGTACGTTTGGCTACGCTGCCCATTAACGTCATTAAAATAGGTGGAGCTGATTGAGAGCATCTAGTGATGTCAGCATTAGAGGCAGGTGATCCAAATTATTGCACAAGGGCACTTGAGCTTAGTGCGATGGGTCAACGGATAAGATAAGCACAAGATGGCGGTACCCGACCTGTCATTTTCATATGTGTTAAAGTGAGAAAAACTCGGGTAAGTTGCATTGAACATTTTTTAAGAACGATCAATGTATGCTCTAAAATACATGCCCGATCGATTGGGCCAATACAATTTCTTACCAAACTACCCCTTTATTGAAGGTGCAGGACTGTCTTGCTTATGCTGCTCAATGTTAAGGATGCATAACCTGACATATTGAGCCACTGTACAGCAAGGCAAGCTTTGTTGCCATACGCTCGGGATTGCCTCAGCCCGAAGTACAGATAGAGAAATCTAATTGCAGGATCATAACAGTACACAACCCAGGGGCTAGATCTTGTTGGGGGGCAAAAATATATTAGGATGCAATAGGCAGAAATAAATAGCCCAGCAGTGGTACATAGTCCAGTGGGCAGAGCCAAGAGACAAACCTAGTGGAAGAGAATGTTGGAACAGATTTAGGATTAAATCACATATGGAGCACAACCCAGTGGAGTAAACCAATTAGGCAAATCTTAGTGGTAATACATGAGAACAAAATCACACTGGGGTCACATATCATAGTGCTCATGCTGGTAAATTGAAACGAGCATATTCACACTTGTCAGCACAATAGGTGAGGCAAAATGGTAGGCAAACCCAGTAGTAGCATCACAATTGGAAACAAAAGGAACAGATAATTGTGCCTAGAGGCCGAAACATGCCTGGTGATGCTTGTGGTCTTGTGCAGAATGGATGTGATCTAGCAGTTCAGGCTGGACGGCCCCTTTTGGGGTAGGACCAAGCCTGATTTGTATATGGTATTTCCCCGTTCTGTAATGGCTTGCTAGGCTGACGAACTATGGTCTGGGGGGTTGCCGAGAGCAATGCCAGAGGTAAGGATTAATTCCAAACCTTCCAGCATCACCTCTTTTGTTGTGCACATATAATTGTGCAACAGCTAAGGGTCAAAACTCATCAGGGACACAATCACATAAGGCTTGAGATAGGGGCTAACTCCACTACTCATTTGTGACTTTCCCCGGCCTCAAATCATGTGTCAGACCATTGCTCCTGCTCTGAAAATATGCTAACTGACTCCTGTAAACCTATGCCACCAATTGTAATCCGTATAATTGATCGAATAAAGAAAAATATGGGAGATTTTATCAAATTTCAGCTGTATGAAAATTTCAATCGAGTCTCCTATTCGGTGCCATTACAGTGAACAAGGGGAGCGGGGTTTGGGGATTTGTCCCCCACGCCCTTGTTCACTGTGATGGCTTCTGGGGTTGCAGGGGTGTCCTGCGCTCCCAAAAAATAAAGTTGAAAAAAAGAGCACCCTCCAGAGCTGGTTCCTGATCATGTAAGTGAAGAGAACAGGCATTGCAGGTACACAGTGTGTCGGCCCTGACCCCCCACATCTCTCACATCTCTCATCCCAGCCACTGTCTTCTACTGCACTTACTTACGCTACCCACGGGTGGTTGCACTTACATTCTTCTCCTCTTAGCACTTACCCTGAGCACTTCTCCATGAGCATCACAGAACCTATCCCTCACCCTCCTCCCCTTTGCACTTGCACGTTCTGAACACTCAGAAGGCATAGTAGGTTTGTCTCCCCTCCCTTTTTATTCTCATTATTTGTTTGTACTATTAATTACATTATTTATCATTGTTGTAATTCATTCTCTACCTTCCTCTGTCCCCACCCTGTTGCCCTGTGGTCGCTTTGAAACAGTTTTGGTAATTGTATAAGCGCCTAGCAAATGACCAACACATAAAATAAAATTAATTACATTTATGTCCCCTACACCTGCAAGGAAAAGGAGAATTGGATAAAATAATAACAGCCAGATTTTCACTTGTGTCTATATAAATCTACAAAGAGAAAAGAAAAAATACTACATTTACAATTGATGATTGTGATGCTGGTAATGCCTTATGGAGGGACATGGCCTCCTAGTCCTTGTCCTACCACTTTGAACTTAGAGCCCTTTGGATAACATGCATGCAATGAATGGGGATGCAGAATAACTGTGACACCAAATAATCGAACCAACTCAGGAAGATGGCAAAGGTTGCTGTTTTAATATCAATTATCTAAAACAGGCAGTTACAACGGACATCAACGGACATTCGCTCGAGCTCTCAATACATTTGACATAAAAACACATTTATATACTAAAAATTCATCATAAGTGATGTCATACTACTTGGCAAATGAGAAAAAGCTACGAGGAGGTGTGATAGGCTCATAGGGGAACAACTAAGTATACTTTCTATAAGGGGTGGGATTTTGATTGGATATCTACTGTCAGGTGGACAACTTATGCCTACCTCTAAAACATGTCATCGTCAATAATATTAAGTACACGTTATATCACTGGCACTCAAACTATAAGGCCCTTCATTACATGGCCCTCTACAATTGGTTGGCACACTCATGCCATGTCTGGAACATTCTGTTTACTTAGCAGCACGTAATCTCAGACCCAGGTGCCAGGAGGTGGACTTGACTTTACCTCCTCACCCAATTAGCCCAGCGTCTCTCATCACCCATGTCTTCTGCCATGAAGATTGTCTTTGAACTTGGCCTTGCAGAGTATTCTTGTCTCTGGTAATGTAAGGGAGTGCGAGCATGCACTATCATTGTTCTAGAACTCCAAGCTCAAGCTCAACTCTATTTCCATCCTTGGCTCACGTGACAGGAGACCACGATTTGGACCATTTTTCAGCATTTACATGTCTTAAAAGAATAAAACTTGGCACGCTTGGTGTTCTTTCTTTGCACCTTAACAAGGGATGATTTAGCTTCTCACGTTCACTGCCTTGAAGAATAGATAACTAGCCTTGTCTGTTTCACCTTTGGTACCAGGCCAGACAGCCTCGCTCTTAGAGAGAATTCTCAGGAATGTGCCAATTCCATTCTACCTTACAGACCCCCAGCTGGACTTTACATTTTTATCCTGGAGAGAGTGAGACCTTTTCCCCACTCTCTCATGTATGTTTCTTTGATTTGAGCTCTGTGTTTCCTTTGGTTTTAAAGTCTGACAAACTCCATAGGCATCATCTTTTTATATTGTGACACACTGCACCCTCAGTGCAGTGTCACAGAGAAGTCCTTTGGATTTCTGCTAAGGTTTAAATACCTTGTCTTGGATGACTACTGTTTCCAAGAACAGTGAAGTGAAATTGACTTTACTTACATGTGTAACTTTATAGACCCAGCACACAGTCTTACAATAGGGTGCTGGAGGGATTACTTAGTATCCCCTTTGTCTATCTTCTCATGTAACATTTTTATGTTACCCTTTCTACAATTAATGGCTGGTGGCAGTGGTATACTTTTTCCTACCATTGTGTGTTTTTACCCCAAGCTGCGTTTGTGTCACGCAATCAGCAATTCAGCACACAGTCACACACTCGCCAAATCAGGGCATCACTAGCAGGCACACAGTACACAATTCTATTCTCAAGGGTCAGCCACGCCCAATCCAGCTGAGACATGGTTTCCGGATGGCTCGGTACGCTCCGACCACACAGAGACAGATTCCATGGCGGCTCTGGCTGCGCTGGCAGTCACCATGGAGACAGTGGGGGTCATTACGACTTTGGAGGCAGCCATGATGCTTTTAGCACCATGGCTGCCTCCAAAGATGTGTCCGGGTCCGGGTAGTCGGAATAGGGACTTACCGGGTCAGTCCAACCTTGGAGGACCCGGTAAGTCCCCATTCTGAAAACCATTCCCCATTCCCATTCGAGCCCCCATAGGGCTCAATGGGAATGGGGAAGGAGCTAATAACGGGCCCGCAAATAGCGGGCCCGTTATTAGCTCCCTGTTCCCTTAGCGGCTCCTGCTAAGGACTGCTGGTAAAACCAGCCGGCCGTAGTGGGACCCGCTAAGGGACCTCGGAATGCGGCGGTAGGGGGTTAACAGCACCGGCATCCTTACCGGTGACGTTAACCCTTTACTGCAGGCCTCGTAATGAGGCCCAGTGTAACACTCGCTGATTGCGAAGGCATGCTCATGTGATGCAGGACCGCTCACGTGATCGCCCAGCTCTGGCGCGGACCTGCTCACGTAGTCATGCCCCCATATCAACTGCTTAAGAGAATGCCTATTGCAGACCACTGCGCATCTCAGCTATGATTCCTTCCGGCAAGTGGTGTTTTCGATTCTGTACTTATGGACTTCGACCTTTGGTTTTCTGTTCAGGATTTCCTTAATGTTTAACCCTCGGCAACGGCTCTCGTCTCTCCTGGATTACACAAACTGCTCGACCCTTGCACAGCCTCACGGACTGCCTTGTTATTACGATTTTCCTACGACTTGCACTCTTGAACTTTGTTTGCTCTCAGCATCATATCCTGTTTTCATTGGTACCACGTTGGCTCTTCTTACTACCATTGGGGCCATCCTTCTGGAATATAGATCTAGGGTGACTACCCAGCAAGTGCCTTCTGGGACCTAATCCAACTGTCCCTTTATGTTACAGTTGCACTCCGCCATCTTGTGGAAACAAGCCTTGCATCACCTAGGAGGGGACAGGTCCACCTTCCCTCTCCAGGTATACATCTCCCAAGTAGCCCACTGGTAGGTGGCTGTTATTGGTATTACAACACATAACTGTTTGCGGAGTGTTTGCCGAGTGTTTGGCAGCAAAGAAGGAGAAGGAGAAGCTCTGTTGGATTCTGTTCTTTGTTTCTACAACTGGAACCCTTAAGAACCACCCACAGACGCGGAGCATAGCGGAGTGTTTGCCGAGTGTTTGGCAGCAAAGAAGAAGAAGGAGAAGCTCTGTTGGAGTCTGTTCTTTGTTTCTACAACTGGAACCCTTAAGAACCACCCACAGACGCGGAGCGTAGCGGAGTTTTTGCCGAGTGTTTGGCAGCAAAGAAGGAGAAGGAGAAGCTATGTTGGAGTCTGTTCTTTGTTTCTACAACTGGAACCCTTAAGAACCACCCACAGACGCAGAGCGTAGCGGAGTGTTTGCCGAGTGTTTGGCAGCAAAGAAGGAGAAGGAGAAGCTCTGTTGGAGTCTGTTCTTTGTTTCTACAACTGGAACCCTTAAGAACCACCCACAGACGCGGAGCGTAGCGGAGTGTTTGCCGAGTGTTTGGCAGCAAAGAAGGAGAAGGAGAAGCTCTGTTGGAGTCTGTTCTTTGTTTCTACAACTGGAACCCTTAAGAACCACCCACAGACGCGAAGCGTAGCGGAGTGTTTGCCGAGTGTTCACCGATGTGCGAGCAAATGGACCTTGAGACATCAGGAGACATGCACTCAAGAACACGGAGTAAGGTACGTGCATTAGATGTCTTGGCAGAAAAACAGTCTCTTAACGCATCATTAGCCACTATTCTTATCCCATCTAGTACAAAGACTGGCATAAAAGGCATTGGGTAACAATGCAAAAAACTGCCATCTAATTCAAGCCTCAATAAAGTTTGTAATACCATCACAAATGGAAACACCTCCCCAATCCCGCTAAACAATTGCTCCCCACCTTCTCCGGATGCTTGTGCAGCGCCTGGAGGGTCGCCGGCATGTTTTGAAGAGGCGTGTGACTGTCGCCGTGGCTCCGGCGCCCTCTGCGATGAGGTGTTCGCCGAGGCTGTGGTCGGTGAGCGGCGCGGCCAGCGAGAGAAGCGGGCCGGGTTGTAGTCAGGGGCGTGGAAGAGCCGCCTGCGATCGCCGAGTCAATGGCGAGTGTTGGCGCGGGCGTCGTCCATGTGGCTCCCCGCGGGAGAGAGGAGACTAGCTGTGAGCCGTGCACGGAGCCCTTGTGCTCTGCCGCGGCCTCCCGGCCAGCTAAAGCGGATAGCCCTAAAGAGGCAAACGCTGAGCCCCATAGTTGCGAGGGGCCGTGCGGCTCGTTACCAGGCGTGGGCGGAGTCATTCAGGAGCCCGAACTGGCTTTGTGTGCTGCGGACGCAGAGAGAGGAATTAACTCTCTTGTGTCCGGAGACGAGGAAAGCCAAAATGAAAGGCTCCCAGCTACAGAAAAGCACAGGCAAACAGGCCTAGCTGAAACAAATAACTTGACCTTTCAAATATCTCCGGAGATAGCTCAAGCAGCCTCTCAACCCCCCCCCCACCAACAAATGTCCTAAACGAAAATAAAGTGCCTGAATCTTCAAAAGAAAACACACATCCTAAAGTTCCAAAAAAAAGTATCAGCATAAAAAAGTTGGTCACTGGTGCAGATGGTGGCAAAGATAAAGGACTGGAAGCTTACGGCATGCAAAACCTGAAGAAGCAGACAAAAAAAAGGTGCTATTCTACATCAGAGATTGGCACTCTTAGATGGCACTTTAATGGAAAAATTGCACCCTTGGAAAAAAGCAAAATTGCAAATAGTGACAAAATCGAAATGACTAAAAAGAGCAACGAAGATGCCAGTGCAAGAACCGCGCCAAAAGAAAGCCATACACCTCTCATAGGAAACGTGACCACTGAAATAACAGACGATGACCTATTAAACAACATAGTAGAGATCATAGACACACAGACGATAAACCCAACCATAGAAAAATTGAATGCTATGAATACTAACGCACAGAAAAGTGCAGTGGAAATAAATCAGAAAGAATCTACTCCAAAACGAAGCACAGAGAATGAAGTAAATGATTCTTGGGCACCTAAGCGCCCTCGAATCTACTCACCAGAGAAAATCTCTCTGCACAATACACCGGAGGATCCTGCATATTCTGTTAATAAAGAACCTGCGACTAGTGACACTGCAACTAAAATAATGCTCGAACTAGAAAATCACAGACAAAGGACTTTTGAAGAGAGAGCGATAAACAAAAATCGTGATCTGGAAATAAAAGCATTACAAGATCAAATTAAAAACTTCTTACCACACACAAAAAAAGGCCCAATAGAAACCATGACATCAGAGGACAATTCTTCATCCTCTTCAGAGTCCAGTCTAAATGAGAGCGATAGAAAGAAAAGAACAAATTTACAAAGACGTACAAACAGTACTATCCATGGATCAACAAATTAAGTTAGGTGGTTAAAAGAGACACAGGAAGCAATCATAGCATCTGTATCAATAACATTGGCCCCTTTCCTAAAACTTTATGAAGCTTTAAATGAAAACCAACGAGACCAATCAACAATGATTGCTTTAATGAATAGCAAAATGATTTACGTGGAATCAGTCATGGAGCAAATTAAAGAAAAGCGATGTCGAGAGAAAGAAATGGACGGAGTGCTCCTAAAAATCTTGATTGATTTACTAAAAGAAGCTAAAACCGACAAACATCATTTCTTAGAAGGAATTCGAGAAATTGTTACAACTTTAGCCCCTCAATAAAAAGGACTGAACCAAGACTGAGCCTTATGCGGCCTCGCACATGCGAGGAACAGAGCGAGGCCCAATGTGCTCCACATGTGACGGGACTTGAATCAATACATCCAGGAGCCTCTGACATCGTGCCTCTGAATGCAAGAATAATCCTTATTCCAACACAAACTGAAAATGAAATTGGCCAAAATACCACATCTGAGACTGCTGAAAAATCGACTGAAAATGGAGAGAAAGCAAAAACAAGTGCTTTCCCAATATTCGATCCAAATGCAAATAAGAAGTCAGAAGTAGTAAACACAAATAACACACAAAAGAAAAGCCAAAAAAGTTTAAGTAAAACAAAAAACGTGACCAGCAAAGAAAAGAAGAAGCAATGTGGATCAAGGAGCTTTTTACGAAATGTAAAAGACATAGTGGAAAAAGAGCTGCTTAGCGCCGCCTCTTGCAGTAAACTCATAGAGTCACCTAACCAGCTGATCCCTAAAAAGATCCCAACAGTCTCTGTGTCATCAGAAGAAGATAGTTCACAAGACGGAAGTATACAAGAACTCCTAGACTGTTCGGTATACGATGATGAAAATGTCCAAACAGATGAAATACAGGAACGAGTGATCATGGATTTCAATGCATACGAAGCCAAAGAAGTAAGCATTGATCCCAAGGCACTTGATGAAGAAGATTTTCTAACCCTAAGCGATAAACTAAAAAAATGCACAGCTAAATACTTCGAATCAAAAGAACCGAAGGGATATTCTTCACAAAAAGAACTGCAATTCACCTTACCGAAAAATGCACAACAAAATGATATAAGAAAGGAGCCATGGCCCCTGAATGGAAAACAAGGACATTTCAGAAACACCGGCCTGAATTCCAAATGGATGAAGCAAAAACCAAAACCACCGAAAAACACGGTTGTAATAATTGAAAAAACGGTAAAAAATTCGGATGGACTGACATTAAACCGATCAGCAATTATGAGACTTCTTCAATACATCCCTCAATTAAAAACAATAAAATCAGAGGAACTATTGTCAGTAAGCTTTCCGGATGAAGCGCGTGTTGACTTGGTAGAAATTGTGACAAACTCAGCGATACTTTCTTCGATTATGCTAGAGGCCTATGAGAATTTCAGAGCATTGGGATTTACGATCTCTGAACTAGCTGATGCTCAAACTATATATGAAGAGCCTGGAACCAGTGAAAAAAAAAGAACACCGTACACTTTGAGAGAACATTCTCTGGAGATGAAGGCTCGCACCTTATCAATTCGAGAATCGAAAATAGAAAGGCAAATCAAAGAGAGAATTATCAACATGACCAGAGTAACATGAGTGAAAATAAAAACAAATCAGGATTGACTATAGAACCACCATACAGTACAGTGATGGAAAATGGAAATAAAGAACAAATACAAATGCGCGAAAAAGAGCATTTAAATAAAATAAAAATAACAATAAGAAGAAATGGAAAAACAAGCGAACTAATAAATATGCAACAAACGACAAAAGAAGATCTGAAATATTGGAATTGGTTAGCAGGCTCTCTCGTCACCAAACCAAAACTGTAGCCACTCAAACAAACTCACACTAACCAATGGAAAATAGGAAGCTGGAACACCAGAGGTTTTCGACATCTTTTTAATGATTTCAATCCTCTTCTAAACGAGCTAGATATTATATGCATACAGGAATCCTGGCTAAAAATAGCCCCTTTTAAGGAAGGATTCACTGTGTTATGCAATCCCGCTAAAGGAAGCTCGATTGGAAGACCACCTGCAGGTCTCTTAACCCTAATTAAAAATGGGTCAGGAATACAGGCGATTGAATCTAAAAATGTTAATTCGCATACACAAGCAACAGTCATACAATTTCAGCTAGAAGCTCCAAAAGCCAACCAAAAAATGTTAATACTAAATGTCTATTGGAACCCCTCAAAAAATGAAGATGAACACTTCATAGACCAAATAATGGAATACTTAGATGGAAAAACAGAAGCACACAAAGACCTAAATATTATCATCTGTGGCGATCTGAATGCGAATTGCTTCGAAGAAAACAAAGCTCCCCAAACTGACACAAACAAAAACGACTATAAACGTAAACGTGGGAAAATATGGAATGAAGAAATGGAAGCAAGAAGATTGCACAGACTTAATGGTAATATGAAGGGTGATACCCCACCTGCAAAGACGTGGTCAAATGGCAATATGAGTAATATACTTGACTATATGTTTGTGTGCAAACGATTACTAGCAAAGGCACAAAGCTTTAGGATATCACCTTCGAACTACAGTGATCATGAACCAATCATTGCTGAATTTTTACACTGGGAAACTCGAACAAATCAAATATGGGATACGAAAATAGAGTTAGAACATGGCCTAAATCGCCTAAGGCTGAAAAAAAGCGACTTTGATGTTGTACTAAAGAACCTAGAAAAGTGGCAATCTAAAGAAAAAATGTCCGTAGAATATGAGACATCATTACAGATATTTAAACAAAGCCTTGGAAAAAATATAAAACCAAGAGTCAGAAAGTTACATGTATATGACCCAGAAGTAGTGATACAAAAGAAACTTCTAAGGAAAGACATATGTGCATTAAAAAATGAAAAGAACAAAGACCTGAAAGAACTGATGCAAAAAAGAAAACAAAAATACAAAAACTGGCAGAAAGCTCACAAATCACAACTGCTCCAACAAGATGCTGAAGTCATGCAGAAAGCAATATCCAATGCAAATAGTAGATCATTATGGGACCTGCTAAATGAGAAACAATCAATGGCAGCGCTCACGAATCCAATACCAGAAAATGTTTGGTCAGAACATTTCACAAAACTATTCAACGAGACAGAAACTCCGGATAAGGACAATATTAAAGAAGAACCACCATGTCCTTGGGAAATTGAATTCGATAAGGAAGAGATAAAGTCCTTGATTTTGAGAGCAAGCTCTTCAAGAGCCCCAGGTCCAGATGGCTTGTCAAATGCAGTGCTAAAAGAAGATCCAGAAAAATGGGCAACTTTCTGCGAAAGACTCTTTAAGAGAATTGTGAAGCAAGGCCAAATACCAAGATCATGGAAGTTGGCTATCATCATCCCTATTTTTAAAAAAGGCAATAGAATGGATCCTAAAAATTACCGACCAATCGCCCTGTTAGATTGTGTTGGGAACATTTTTGCCACTATTTTGCTAAAACAACTAAAGACCTGGATAAAGGCCTCGAATACCTATGACAAAAGACAATCAGGCTTTGTCGAAAATGTGGGGTGCAATTTAAATCTCCTGATCCTAGGTCTGATGAAAAGAAGGGCCTACACAAATAAACAAAAACTGTATATAGCCAGTATAGATCTTCGACAAGCCTTCGATAGTGTGAACAGAAGTCGGCTCTGGGAAAAACTGGCCTCTAAAGGGTGCCCCTCTGATCTCTTAAAAGCGATCAAAGAACTGTACGCCGAAACTTCAATAAGAATTAAATTAGATCAAGGCGGAAACTTATCTGAGGATATAAAAACAGCAAAAGGCCTTAAACAAGGATGCCCGCTAGCAGCCACTTTATTCTGCTTCTATATCGAAGATCTGCAACAATGCTTTGAAAACATCAGGACTTTTCCACCGAGATTAAACTGTAAACCAGTCAACCATCTGCTCTATGCTGACGACCTGATAATCTTAGACCATACACAAATTGGTCTGCAACGAGCATTAAATCAGGTTGAAAAATACATAAAAAATAATGACCTAGAAATAAATGCAGATAAAACCGAAATAATAATAATCGGTGATAAAAGATGGAAAAAGACTAAAAATGAAGAATGGAAATTGAACGAAATCTGGATAAAACCATGTGATGAAATGAGATACTTGGGTTTACAAATAAGCAGAATAAAAAATGAAGAGCCCTGGAAAAAGATGCTAAAGACAAAAATTAAACAGCCCAAGCAATCATCATCAACAAAAGATACGGAAAATTATCTCTCTGTCCAGTGATAACATTCTATAAGCTCAAAGTAATTCCTACACTAATATATGGAGCAGAAACTGGTACAAATATCCCAGAGAAATTCTGGACCACTCTAGAAGGTCTTTTTTGGAAAACCGTCCTCCCGATACCAAAAGCGATCTCAATCTCGGTAATTCGCCATGAACTAGGCCTAACATCAATATATATACACATCCGGTACAATCAATTGATGCTGTACAGAAAAACAATGATTAATTTGACACCTCCCCAATTTGAAATACTGGGCAAATCCAACAACTATGAAGAAAAAGTAGTAGAAGATTGGAAAAATGGAAACGAACAAACCCTGACAGAATTTGGCATTAAAACTCAAACACTAGCGGAGAAACCAACAGCTGTAAAAAGAGCGCTTTGGGCTGAGGACTGGTCGAATACTGAAATGAAACGAGCTTTGTCAAAAACACATACACTTCTGAAATCCAATTGTGGTGTGATGTCTATCTTACCAGACTATTTGAAAAAGTTTGAAGAAAAAGTGGCAGAAAAGGCCAGCAGGATACAGCGCATAGAACGGTAACTTATGTGGCTGTGATAGGGCTGCGGCTGAGAGCTTGAGTAGGAGCCTGCCAAATTCCCACTGGAAATTGGAATTAGAGAAAGAAAGGGTTTGCTCTCAAACTGCGCACACACATAGAATAATAAACAATTGCAAATTAAATGAGTGGTTTTAATCAGAATTGGTGCAGCCTGACACGTGTTTCGAGCTTCCCGCTCTTCTACTGAGGCTGCTTGTGCAAAATTATAAAACATTGATGTACAACGAAAACATTTGTTAAGCATGATTCAATAGCAAAACAAACCAGTCCCCAGACCCAGGGCAAGGAGGCAGTTAGGGTTTGCCAAACCAACACATTGAGTATATGGTTTAAAGTAACAGACAGTTGCAACGAATGCACATATCAAATCAACCCAATTCAAAGAAAGAAAATGAAAACACAAAAAGTGCGTAATTCGGTGGAAAAAACATAACACATTATAAAACAATGAAAAGAGGGAGGAGAGAGAAAAAAGACAAAAGAACAACAACATTATTCAGTGAGAGAAGATGCTCATGGTAATCAGCCAGAAATACATGTATAAGGCCACTGACTGTTAAAATTGTACCTTAATCTTGGCTAGTGTGTATTGTGAATACTAGAGAAAAATGCAAAATTAAAAAATGTTTTATCAAGTGGCAACTTAAAGAATCGAATACGATAAAAAGAGGGGTTGCAAATATATTGCGTCATAGAAAATTGTTTTAATATTATATATATAGTTTTATCCCACTTACCAAAGGTAGAAGTTGAGTAATCTGACAAAGTTAGGCGTGGGCTCCCTATAAAGCAAAAGACGGGATGGCTATTTATGTAGGAATCTGACTGACTAGATTTCCACCTAGCAGTCATTTGAAAATAAAGAAATGACATACCATTATTTTGCAGTTGCACGAATGAATTTTCAGTAAATTATTATCTTGCTGCAGCACAGGCAGGAAACGAAGAATGCAGGTGCGGCAAGAGCCAAAGAAAACAAAGCAACAAAAGGTCAATTAGCTAATTGAGTGGTTTATCTCTGTGGACATCTGAAGCAGCAAGAATTCTTGCTGGAAGGGTACGTGTACAAATTGTCAACGTTGACTCACCAGTACTTTCACTGCTATGTGGGGAACTGGAGCCAAACGGGAACCCTCTGTGTGCCGAGTATAACTCGGAGATGTGAGGGAAGCAACAGTGAAAACGCCCGTGCACAGGCGAGTCACCACAGAGTTAATGGGAAAACAAGAGCGCCATGATGGACTAGTGTAGATATCATGTAAAGGAAATCATTAAGGCTACTCCATATAGACAAGGATATGTTTGAGGTGTGCGTATGCCGGAAATAAATTGCGCATGGTAAATGCACAAATAGAATTGGAATTACAAAAAAATAAATAAAAAATAAATAAATAAATAAATAAATAAAAAATTTTAAAAAAAAATTGCGAGACAGAAGGACATAGATCCGGAAGACATTAGTTAATTAATTGGAGTATGAAGTCACTTGAGCTGTCCACGTGTGCCTGCATCTATAATAAAGAGTGTTGCATGTACTGAAAAAGATGCTAAATAAAGGAAGTGCGCCTCGACCTGACTGGATATGCAAGGATTGTGTTAAAACGGTTGCGCCCATGCTAGCAAGTGTATTCATTAAAAAAAAAAAAAAAAAAAGGGGGGGGGGCGCTGCACCCAGGTAGATAGCATGATAGTTGAGTAATGACATGTAAACAGCGGCTGATTACCATTGACATCCATACAAATAATCGGTACCTATTGGCATGACATGTGCGAAGACCTTAAAAAACACACGTGTACCATAACTTTTAAACAACATGTAATCACAAAAAGACAGATAGTTCATGGTCTGTGTTCAGGCCAAACTCTACAGTACGGTATTGACAAATCAATCGGGCTTCCAATTGTCTAAGTTTGAGTATCTGGTTGCCTCCACGTTGTGGAAGTGACACCTTCATCATCCCAGCAAATTTGATCATTGTCTTGTTATCCATTTGATGGGATCTTTGCCAATGCAAAGCTAGGGGATATTTGGAGTCAGATTGAGTAATTGAGTACAGATGTTCCCTGATACGAATTTTCAGCGGGCGTATTGTACTGCCAATATAGAATAGGCCGCAGACACATTTAATACAGTAAATGCAGAATTTCGAATTACAATTAATAAAAGACAAAATCTTATGTGTACCTAAGTGTCCGAAGTCGATGGAGGTAGTCTCCAGTGCATGTGAACACGTGGAGCAGCCCCCACACTTGTAAAAACCAGGGCGTGGGGGCTGGTGTAACCAAGTATGTTGCTTGGGTGGGATTGACATGAATGAAGGAGAAAGTATGTTCTTGAGGTTGTTTGCCTTAGTATAGATAAAACTTGGTGAGTTGTCCACCCAAGGAGTAATATCACGATCAAGTTGTAGGATGTGCCAATGCCGTTTGATTATATTGTAAAGCAGCGAACTATCGGAATTAAATCTAGTAATAAATTTGAGTTTCTGAGAATGAACAGTCTCGTTCCTTATTTTCGGAGTGAGTAGATCGCATCTCTTCATGGTCCGTACATCATGTTCTGCTTTTACTACTGAACGTACGTCATAGCCTCTAGCTATAAACCTTTGGCGTATCAATGAACATTCCTGGTCGAAGTCTTTCGTAAGCAGACAATTCCGTCTTGCCCGAATGAATTCGCCTTTGGGTATATTGGAAACTACAGTTTTCCTATGACAGCTAGTAGCATGCAGAACTGCATTCACGGATGTAGATTTTCTAAAAGTTTTAGTTACAAACTGATTATCTGAGATACTGATAGTAAGGTCTAAGAAATTAACACATATGGGGCTATACGTGTGTGTAAATTGAATGCCACAATTGTTGGAATTGAGATAAGCAACAAATTCATTTAAAAGCTCAATAGAACCATTCCAAACCAAAAGCACATCATCGATATAACGTTTCCACATGTGAATATGTGGCGTGAAAAGCTGGTTAGAGAAAACGAGTTGTTGTTCATAATTATGCATGAAAATATTAGCTAACGCTGGGGCATAACTTGCCCCCATTGCAACTCCGATCAACTGTCTGTAGTAAGTGTTATTGAAAAGAAATACATTGTTGGTAAGGGCAACAGATAGTAAATCTTTGATCATTTCGATATGTTCGAAAAACGAGGCTGAATGAGCACGAAAGATAAAGTCTATACTGCTGATTGCTTGCTGATGATTAATGGATGTGTAAAGCGCTTTTACATCAAGTGTAACCAGGACAAGATTAGGTAACATAGGCAGTTGGTTAAGCATCTGGAGAATGTGCATTGTGTCACGAATGAAAGTAGGTATGTTGTTGACTAATGGTGAAATGCATTCATTGATGTACAGGGAGGTGGGCTCCAGGATACCACCACCTCCACTCAGTATAGGTCTCCCTTCTGGTATTTTAACAAACGGTTTGTGAATTTTTGGCAGGAAATAAGCAGTTGGCATTGTTGGCCCATCAACAATTAAGAATTGTCTTTCCACATCGGTTAACAGGCCTGCTGTAAGCCATTTGTCCACCACTAATTTGATTGTTGCACGGAGGGAGGTCGTAGGGTTACCAGGTAAAATTTCGTAACAACCAGGAGAATCAAGGTGGGCGAGGCCCATTGTGATGTAGTCTACTTTGTCCAGAATCACAACATTGCCTCCCTTATCTGCCTCCTTTATGATAATCGTATCAATTGAAGCCAGAGTGTGCAGAGCTTGTTGTTCTTTGATAGAGAGGTTAAATCTCGTGTTCTTTTGTTTGACAGAGTCTTGTAATTTGTGGATGTCATTGGTTACGACTTGGTGGAAAGTATCAATCAAGTTATCTTTAGGAAATACAGGAGTGAACTTCGATTTGTTTGATAATTCTTTTATTTTCAAAGTTTGTTGTTCAATATTGAGGTCATGCATCAAGTTCATTATATTCATGTTCGGGTCTAATCCATATTCATCAATAGACATGAGTACATGAGTGCTCAACATGGTTTGTAATGTGATGTCAGATGGTTGTGGTTCTTGGGGCTTACTTGTATAAAGCTTAACTTGTGTAGCAAAAAATTTCTTTAGTTTTAATTTACGAACAAATTTGAATAAATCAATCTGAATTTGAACATATTCATTGAGACCAGTAGGCGCAAAAGAGAGCCCTCGGTTAAGGACTGAACGTTCGTCAGAGGAGAGCGAATAACTACTCAAGTTATGAATTAAATCTATCTGATTTGATTCCTGAGAGTCTGTTGGTATGATGCCCGGGTGACTCTGCGTTGGGCGATCGGGGCGTTTGCGCCTGGTTGGTTGGCCGCCCCTTGTGCCCCTGGGCTTGGGTCTGGGGTTGAAATATTGACGGGTGGAGGTAATTGAAATCGAACCTGTTTGGCCGCAGCTAATGCGGCTTGGCGGTTGCCTTTTTTGTACCTGCGTATTTGTTCTAAAAAAGGCGTGGGCAGAATAATGGGTATTTGTTCCCCTTCTCTGGACTCGGTAGCATCAGAGAGATTAGGCTCAGAAGTAGCAATACCTGTTTCCGAATTAGTCTCAGAAGATGGTTTGTCACTGTCGCTATCGACTTCAGAGCTAGCAAGGGATGAAGCCAGACTACTCGTACGAGACCGAGATACTTGATCATATTTAGGTTGATAAGTATATACCCTGTTATCACGGTAATCTCTATCATCTCGTGAGAATTTCCGTGATTTGCGTAGTTTGACTTCATCCTGATGTTTGCGTAAACGAGTATATAAAGTTTTATAGTTCTTGTCGATCGTAGTGCTGGGTGCATCATAGAGAGCAATTTCTTCTTTCAAACTATCGATTTGGACGACAATTCTGGCATGTTCTCTTTTAGCATGTTCAATAAGTAACTTGAGCATATTATTGGAACTGGTGGATAGGTTGCTTTCCCAGTCCGTGGCGAGGTCATTATCTAAGGGGTCTTCAAAGTCCGGAAGAATTAATATACGTAGGCCTCTAGGTATTTTATTTTCTTGTAAATAATGGGTAAGGGTAGTCTTTTCCCAAAATTTGTTGATCTCTCTGATGCTAAGGCGTTCAAGCTTAATAAATTTAGATCGTAAGTCCTCTACTTCAGAGGTCATCCTTTTGAAAGGGTTCAATGTCGAGCCCCTAGGGGCAAATAGAGCCTTAATATCATCATCTCTAGTTAGAATGTATTCAGCTAAAACTTTTAGAAAATCTACATCCGTGAATGCAGTTCTGCATGCTACTAGCTGTCATAGGAAAACTGTAGTTTCCAATATACCCAAAGGCGAATTCATTCGGGCAAGACGGAATTGTCTGCTTACGAAAGACTTCGACCAGGAATGTTCATTGATACGCCAAAGGTTTATAGCTAGAGGCTATGACGTACGTTCAGTAGTAAAAGCAGAACATGATGTACGGACCATGAAGAGATGCGATCTACTCACTCCGAAAATAAGGAACGAGACTGTTCATTCTCAGAAACTCAAATTTATTACTAGATTTAATTCCGATAGTTCGCTGCTTTACAATATAATCAAACGGCATTGGCACATCCTACAACTTGATCGTGATATTACTCCTTGGGTGGACAACTCACCAAGTTTTATCTATACTAAGGCAAACAACCTCAAGAACATACTTTCTCCTTCATTCATGTCAATCCCACCCAAGCAACATACTTGGTTACACCAGCCCCCACGCCCTGGTTTTTACAAGTGTGGGGGCTGCTCCACGTGTTCACATGCACTGGAGACTACCTCCATCGACTTCGGACACTTAGGTACACATAAGATTTTGTCTTTTATTAATTGTAATTCGAAATTCTGCATTTACTGTATTAAATGTGTCTGCGGCCTATTCTATATTGGCAGTACAATACGCCCGCTGAAAATTCGTATCAGGGAACATCTGTACTCAATTACTCAATCTGACTCCAAATATCCCCTAGCTTTGCATTGGCAAAGATCCCATCAAATGGATAACAAGACAATGATCAAATTTGCTGGGATGATGAAGGTGTCACTTCCACAACGTGGAGGCAACCAGATACTCAAACTTAGACAATTGGAAGCCCGATTGATTTGTCAATACCGTACTGTAGAGTTTGGCCTGAACACAGACCATGAACTATCTGTCTTTTTGTGATTACATGTTGTTTAAAAGTTATGGTACACGTGTGTTTTTTAAGGTCTTCGCACATGTCATGCCAATAGGTACCGATTATTTGTATGGATGTCAATGGTAATCAGCCGCTATTTACATGTCATTACTCAACTATCATGCTATCTACCCGGGTGCAGCGCCCCCCCCCCTTTTTTTTTTTTTTTTTTTTAATGAATACACTTGCTAGCATGGGCGCAACCGTTTTAACACAATCCTTGCATATCCAGTCAGGTCGAGGCGCACTTCCTTTATTTAGCATCTTTTTCAGTACATGCAACACTCTTTATTATAGATGCAGGCACACGTGGACAGCTCAAGTGACTTCATACTCCAATTAATTAACTAATGTCTTCCGGATCTATGTCCTTCTGTCTCGCAATTTTTTTTTAAAATTTTTTTTTATTTATTTATTTATTTATTTATTTTTTATTTATTTTTTTGTAATTCCAATTCTATTTGTGCATTTACCATGCGCAATTTATTTCCGGCATACGCACACCTCAAACATATCCTTGTCTATATGGAGTAGCCTTAATGATTTCCTTTACATGATATCTACACTAGTCCATCATGGCGCTCTTGTTTTCCCATTAACTCTGTGGTGACTCGCCTGTGCACGGGCGTTTTCACTGTTGCTTCCCTCACATCTCCGAGTTATACTCGGCACACAGAGGGTTCCCGTTTGGCTCCAGTTCCCCACATAGCAGTGAAAGTACTGGTGAGTCAACGTTGACAATTTGTACACGTACCCTTCCAGCAAGAATTCTTGCTGCTTCAGATGTCCACAGAGATAAACCACTCAATTAGCTAATTGACCTTTTGTTGCTTTGTTTTCTTTGGCTCTTGCCGCACCTGCATTCTTCGTTTCCTGCCTGTGCTGCAGCAAGATAATAATTTACTGAAAATTCATTCGTGCAACTGCAAAATAATGGTATGTCATTTCTTTATTTTCAAATGACTGCTAGGTGGAAATCTAGTCAGTCAGATTCCTACATAAATAGCCATCCCGTCTTTTGCTTTATAGGGAGCCCACGCCTAACTTTGTCAGATTACTCAACTTCTACCTTTGGTAAGTGGGATAAAACTATATATATAATATTAAAACAATTTTCTATGACGCAATATATTTGCAACCCCTCTTTTTATCGTATTCGATTCATTAAGTTGCCACTTGATAAAACATTTTTTAATTTTGCATTTTTCTCTAGTATTCACAATACACACTAGCCAAGATTAAGGTACAATTTTAACAGTCAGTGGCCTTATACATGTATTTCTGGCTGATTACCATGAGCATCTTCTCTCACTGAATAATGTTGTTGTTCTTTTGTCTTTTTTCTCTCTCCTCCCTCTTTTCATTGTTTTATAATGTGTTATGTTTTTTCCACCGAATTACGCACTTTTTGTGTTTTCATTTTCTTTCTTTGAATTGGGTTGATTTGATATGTGCATTCGTTGCAACTGTCTGTTACTTTAAACCATATACTCAATGTGTTGGTTTGGCAAACCCTAACTGCCTCCTTGCCCTGGGTCTGGGGACTGGTTTGTTTTGCTATTGAATCATGCTTAACAAATGTTTTCATTGTACATCAATGTTTTATAATTTTGCACAAGCAGCCTCAGTAGAAGAGCGGGAAGCTCGAAACACGTGTCAGGCTGCACCAATTCTGATTAAAACCACTCATTTAATTTGCAATTGTTTATTATTCTATGTGTGTGCGCAGTTTGAGAGCAAACCCTTTCTTTCTCTAATTCCAATTTCCAGTGGGAATTTGGCAGGCTCCTATTTGAAAAAGTTCCCAAATTCGAAACAAAGGGATCTGTTATTACGTTTCAGACTGAATATTCTACAAAACAAGACAACAAAAGCAAGATATACGAAAGAGGAAATATGTACAAAATGCAGACTGTGCAAAAGAAGCGAAGAATCTCTAATTCATTTAGTGTTATTTTGCACAGAATTAAGAGACCTGCGAAACTTGTTTCTAGCAAGCAACATCTCTGACTTATGCGATCTAGATGCGGAGAAATCTACAGTTGCCAATCCCCAAAAATAAACTTTGCAACGGTCAAATTCTTAGAAAATACCCTAAAAAGGCTAGACCATATCGATGAGGGAAACACATCGTAAACAATGAATTTGAACGACTGAAAGGATGTGTTGAGTTAATGTTAGATATTCACTTGTTACCCCAAATCATTGATCTAATAATTTTATCTTAATTAATATTGTTGTCAATCGAAATCTATTTTAAGTACTCCACTCGAATCCGAATGGGGGTTTTAAATTAGTTCAGCTTCTCTGGTTTTTCTAGTTATTCTTGAGTTAATTTTTAGTTATTTTTTTGCTACCTCTTACCTTTTACTTATTCCTTGGACCGTTGCTTTGTCGAGTTTGATGTGATTTCATTACGACAGATCTCTTCATGAAACGCAATGTTTTACTGATGTGAAAGGTTTGAAATAAACCAAATACACTTAAATAATAATAATAAAAAAAAAAATAACTGTTTGTACTGTCCTGCATTACCTAACACTAAAATTGCCTGTTTCCATTGAAGCTACCTGGGAACCCGGTGCTCTTGTTCCAGTCACCTGTGGCCTCAATAACCGGTCAGCAAGTTATTTATTTATATCTCACTGACTGATGTTTGGGGACAGAGGTATTCATAGTTTACGCGGACCCCGATTCTTGACAGTTTGCAGCTACAGTAAAGCACCCATGGGGGCCCCGTTTTGTCAAAATGGCCCGATCTTCTTTTTTTGCCATTTCTTGTTGGAAAGGTCCTTCTTGAGATTTAATCAGCGCGCCAAACCAGGTTTGGTCCCTTTGTTCATTTTGTCTTTGTCAGGATTCACTGGTGAAGCCTGCATCTGACTACAGCATGTGTCACAACTATCCCCTCCTTCCGCCTGCTCCTCACTTGATGTCTGCTCTGGGTCTTCCTTTGTTGGTGAAGACTGCTTTCGTGGAGTCTTGGACTTCTCCTTGGTGGGTCTCTCTCGGGTCTTCCTGTCATGTAAATAGGGTCTGGCTCCCTCGGAGGCCATCTCGACAGGATGCGGAACCTGTCTAGGGGGGGGGGCCCGAGGAGCCAGGCCCCGCGACAGGGTAAAAGCCAAACCACGGCACAAAAAACCCTGTGAAGCAGTTCCGGGAGGTAGATCATGTGATGGGTAAACACCGATGGTATAATCCAGATGAATCCAAGATACAAGGTGGAGTTCGGTGAGTATTTTGTCCTGGTAAGCTGTACAGATGTTGTGGACTGCAGCGGGTACAGGTAAGTAAGGATTCAAGTTCGACAGGTGTAATTCGTGGAATGAGGTCCAAACCTCAAAGATAAGTAGCTGAAAGGAGTCCACGAAAGTAGAGGGAGCAAGGGAGAATCACAGGACTAAAGGTAAGGAAGGTTAACCAGAATAATGGTAGGTATAGGGCGGGATCAGGTCAGAACGCGAAGGGACGCGAGAGGAGCGGACCGGAGACCGCAAGTAGGAACTGTGAAAGCAAAAGACAAGTAATAGATATGCTCAGGATTGAACGCGAAGGGACGCTAAGGAGGAGCGGACCAGAGACCGCAAGTAGGAACAGTGAAAGCCGAAAAACAACGTAGTAAATAGGCACAGGTTTGAACGTGAAGGGACGCGGAGGAGAGGCAGACCGAGACCGCAAGTTGGAAGAAGGAAAGAAAGAACGCTAGGAAAGCTAGGGATAGAAAGCAATAAGGACGGCAGAAGGCTGACTTAGCGAGAGATGAAAACAATAGGTGGACGTAGAGGGTTGGGGAGCGAAGGTATCAGAAGAAATGCACAGATACAACGCACCAAAGCATGCGCGGAGCCTTCTTATGTAGTAGCGTCCGCCATCTTGGATGAGGACTAGACCGTTCCTAAACGTGTCTTCGTGACGGTAACTTCCACTGATGCCACAGTCTCCATGGACGGATCCTGACAGTATAACCTCTCTCACTACGGGAACCCCCTGGTTTATCCGGGTGTTTTAAATGGAACTTTCTCAGCAACCTGGGGGCATGTAGGTGATGACTGGGTTCCCAGGTTTGCTCATCTGTGGAATAACCCTTCCAGTGGACAAGATACTGAAGACCTCCCCGGTGATAACGTGAATCTACCAAGTAGTCTACCTCGTACTCTAGTGGTTCTCTAATAGTTGGTGTCTTGGTCTTCGGAGTCTTGCGTAGAAATGGATCATTCTTATATTGGTTGAGTAGCGATGTGTGGAAAACAGGGTGTATCCTCCAGAGAGCCTTAGGCAATTATAATTCAAAGGCTATTGGATTTATTTGTCTTGAAATTGGATAGGGACCAAGATATCGTGGGGCGAATTTGCTGGTATGTACCCATCTAGGTAAATACCTTGTTGATAACCAAACCTTTTGGCCGATCTTCAATTCAGGATTGGATCGTCTACCTCGATCTGCCCATCTCTTTTGTGACTGCTGACTGTCTTCCAGAGCCTCCTTAGCCAGCTTGTGTATCCTTGTGAGTTCGGACAATCTGTCATCTAGGGTTGGAGATTTAGTTGACAACATTCCGGTCCAGGGCATCTGTTGGGGATGGTATCCGTATGTACAATAGAAGGGACTCATTCGGATGGAAGTATGATAATTGTTATTATAGGCAAACTCAGCCTGTGCGAGGAAAGAAGACCACTTCTCCTGTTGATTGCTACAAAAGCATCTTAAATACTGTTCCAATCCGGCACTGAGCCTTTCAGTCTGGCCGTTGCTTTATGGGTGAAAACCAGATGACAGTGCTCGATCAATTCTCAGTTGTTGGCATAGCAGTGTCCAAAATTTGGAGGTGAATTGGGAACCCCTGTCAGAGATTATCGTCCGGGGTAAACCATGAAGACGTACCACGTCTTCGAGAAAAACTGAAGCCGTCTTGGGTGCTGAAGGAAGGCCCTCCAATGCAGAAAAATGAGCCATCTTACTGCAAGTATCCACAGTCACCATGATGGCAGTCTTTCCTTCGGATTCTGGCCGATCTACAATGAAATCCATAGAGATATGTTCCCAAGGCCTGGTCGGTAGTATTGGTTATTGTAGTTTGCCCAGAGGCTTCCCTGTTTGGTACTTGTTGGCAGCACAAACTGGACAAGAAGATACATATCTTTCCACATCCTTGTGTAGTTCCGGCCACCAAAACCGTCTGCTTATAAGATCTTGGGTCTTCCTGATACCTGGGTGACCTGCAAGAGGGGTATCATGGCACCATGTAAGGATCTGTTCCTGTAGCTCTGTAGATGGGAGGAATAACCCTGTACCATGGTAGTACAATCCGTCATCGGCCTGAGTTACTGCGGTGGGGAAAGCTGGCAGTAGATTGTATTGAGTGGTGAGCTCCTGAAGAAATGATGTAACCCCTGCCATGATCTTAAGGTTAAGGAATAAGAGATCATGGTTCTGACTGTGGTCTGTTTCTTCTTCATTACATCTGGAGAGTGCATCGGCCACCTTGTTTTCGGTTCCAGGTATGTACGAGATGGTGAAGTCATACTGGGAAAAGAAATATGCCCAACGGGCACGTCTGGCATTGGTGCACTCCATCTGCTGCAGTACTCTTAGGTTCCAGTGATCCGTTCGTATCTGAAAAGGGTGAGCGGTTCCCTGAAGCAGGTGTCTCCACTCTTGGCATGCCAATTTTATGGCCAATAGTTCTCTTTCCAGAACCGAGTAATTACATTCACTCTTGGTTAACGTTCTAGAGTAATATGCCATAGGATGAGTGAGTCCGTCATCAGCTTCGTGTAGGAGAATGGCTCCTACAGCTCCCCCAGAGGCATCAGTCTCCAGTATGAAGGGCCTTGTTTGATCAGGTTGTATCAAAATAGGAGCTGAAGTGAATATTTCCTTAAGGCGTGAGAAGGCTACTTCTTGTTCAGAACCCCATACATATTTAACTCCCTTCTTGAGTAAACCAGTAATGGGTAATATCAGGTTAGAGAAATTTGGGATAAACCGCCTATAGAAATTGGCTAAACCCAAGAACGTCTGGATCTCTTTAACACTTCTTGGTGGTTTCCATTCTAGTATGGCCCTTATCTTTCCTGGTTCCATCTTGATACCCTCATTCCAGAGGATAAAACCCAAATATGACACCGAATTCACTTCAAACTGGCACTTCTCCGGCTTAACCAAGAGATGATTCTCTCGGAGTCTGTGTAGTACCTTCTTGACCTATTTCCGATGTTCCTGGAGTTTTTGAGAAAAAATGAGGATGCCGTCCAAGTAAATTACCACAGACACATACAACATGTCTGAGAAGAGCTTGTCAATGAACCACTGGAAGACCGCGGGGGCATTCACCAAGCCAAAGGGCATCACCCTATATTCATATAACCCAAAAGGAGTTTGAAATGCCATCTTCCATTCATCTCCACTCCTCACTCTGAGGAGGTGATAAGCCCCTCTGAGGTCCAATTTGGTGAAGAACGAGGCCCCCCTGACTGCTTCTAGTATATCACGAATCAAGGGCATGGGGTAGCGGTCTAGAATGGTAATCCTGTTCAACCCCCTGTAGTCTATACAAGGTCGTAGTTCGATAGAATCCTTCTTAGGAATAAAAAACGAGGCCCCTCCTGATGATCTGGATTCTTGAATGAGTCCGTTCTGTAGATTGTCATCCAGATAGGATCTGAGAGCCTGTCTTTCCGGAAGGGACAAAGGGTACATCCTACCAAAAGGGACGGCCGACCCTGGAGTGAGTTCTATTACACAGTCCTCTGGTCTGTGAGGGGGTAAGAGTTTGGGTGTTTGGTCTTCAAATACTTCTGCGTACTCCTAATACTGTCTGGGAACCGATGAGACTACTTTGAGTCGGGATGGTCCGCTCTCTATGACTGGTGTCGAGTCATAGTCCTGCATCTTACAGTGATGTGCACACACAGTACGCAGAGTCGAAACGGAGGCAGTTGGTGGTCCAATTGATCTGTGGATTGTGCCTCCTCAGCCATGGGATCCCTATCACCAAGGGAAAATGCGCTGCCTTAATGAGATCAAAGACCATAAGTTCATTATGTTCTCCCAAGGCCAGGCGTAAAGGCACAGTTTCGAATAGGATGGGGCCAGAGGAAAGGGGAGTACCATCCACACCTTCAACTGGAATAGGTCTTTCCTTCCGTCTGATAGAAACATGATGTTCCCTAGCCCATTCTGCATCCATGAAGTTTCCTGCCGCCCCGCAGTCAAGTATTCTTCAGTTTGAATAGATTCAGTTATCCAGAGTCTGACTCGGAATACCATCAGACTGTTATCTTCTCTCATTTCTAACTGTCTGGTAAGGTTGCAAGGACTGTGTCTTGTTCCCTCGAGACCTTCCTTGCAAAGGCCCGAGGGTTGGAGTTTTCCTTCCTTCGTGGGGGAACCTCAGGGCAATCTCTAAGCAGATGTTTAGAAGAGCCGCAATATAAACAAAGTCCCAAATCTCTTCGTCTCCTTCGTTCCGCGGGCTTCAACGGGCCACGGGCTGCCCCAATCTGCATAGGTTCTTCCGAGGGGGTCTCTACCCTTGGTATGTGAGGAACTAGGCTGGGAGATGGAAGGCTTTGACGGGGTCGTCTTTCTTGGCGGCGTTCATTTAGTCGATACTCTAACTGCAGAGTGAGTGTGATGAGATCTTGAAAGGACGCTGGCCTGGCTACTCGGGCTAGTTCATCTTTCAATTCGTCATGGAGACCTCTCTGAAATATCGTCTGTTTGGCGGAGTCTGACCAATCCGACCGTGCTGCCACCTCAGAAAGCGAGAAATATAAGTTTGTACATCAGTATTTCCGTGCTTAACATCAAGAATAGCTTCTAATGATGTGTAGAGCACTTCAGGACGATCGAACCTTCCCTTAAAGCGTTCAACGAACTGATCGTAGTTCGTCAAGGAGGGATCATTCTCTGTCACCAATGGAGTGGCCCAGGCCAAGGCATTCCCATTAAGATTGGCTATCAGGAATTCCACCCTGGCCTTGGCAGTTTCGAAAGCGTGGGGTCGGAAGGCAAAATATACTTGACAGGCGTCTAAATAGTCCTTGTGCCCCCCTGGATGGCCATCATACTTGCCAAAAGACAGGGGCATAGAAGGTAAGTCTCCTTGGTCATCTCTATGTAGGACCACCTGTTGGCGCAGTGCTGCATTTTCAGTCTTGAGAGATTGGACCTCAAGGGTGAGGCTCTGAACTGCGGCTACCAGCTCTTGATATTGTTCAATGGAGGCCATAGATCTAGTTGGGCGTTGTATTCTGTCAGAACTATCCCCTCCTTCCGCCTGCTCCTTACCTGATGTCTGCTCTGGGTCTTCCTTTGTTGGTGAAGACTGCTTTCGTGGAGTCTTGGACTTCTCCTTGGTGGGTCTCTCTCGGGTCTTCCTGTCATGTAAATAGGGTCTGGCTCCCTCGGAGGCCACCTCGACAGGATGCAGAACCTGTCTAGGGGGGGGGCCCCGAGGAGCCAGGCTCTGCGACAGGGAAAAAGCCAAACCACGGGACAAAAAACCCTGTGAAGCAGTTCCAGGAGGTAGATCACTTGATGGGTAAACACTGATGGTATAATCCAGATGAATCCAAGATACAAGGTGGAGTTCGGTGAGTATTTTGTCCTGTTAAGCTGTACAGATGTTGTGGACTGCAGCGGGTACAGGTAAGTAAGGATCCAAGTTCGGCAGGCGTAATTCGTGGAATGAGATCCAAACCGCAAAGATAAGTAGCTGAAAGGAGTCCACGAAAGTAGAGGGTGCAAGGGAGAATCACAGGACTAAAGGTAAGGAAGGTTAACCAGAATAATGGTAGGTATAGGGTGGGATCAGGTCAGAACGCGAAGGGACGCAAGAGGAGCGGGCCGGAGACCGCAAGTAGGAACTGTGAAAGCAAAAGACAAGTAATAGATATGCTCAGGATTGAACACGAAGGGACGCTAAGGAGGGGCGGACCGAAGACCGCAAGTAGGAACAGTGAAAGCCGAAAAACAACGTAGTAAATAGGCACAGAGTTGAACGCGAAGGGACGCAGAGGAGAGGCAGACCGAGACCGCAAGTCGGAAGAAGGAAAGAAAGAACGCTAGGAAAGCTATGGATAGAAAGCAATAAGGACGGCAGAAGGCGGACTTAGCGAGAGATGAAAACAATAGGTGGACGTAGAAGGCTGGGGAGCGAAGGTATCAGAAGAAATGCACAGATACAACGCACCGAAGGATGTGCGGAGCCTGCTTATGTAGTAGCGTCCGCCATCTTGGATGAGGACTAGACCGTTCCTAAACGTGTCTTCGTGACGGTAACTTCCACTGATGCCACAGTCTCCATGGATGGACCCTGACAGCATGTCTGGCAGGTCAGGAAGCAAGAGAGGTTCCTGAAACCCTGCTGTGTGAGTGACAGCTAGACTGCAAATGAATGGGAGTGAAATGCATAAAAGTCGAGGTCTTTTGCAAGGAAGGCAGAGTCGACCACTGGACAAAGGAATCTGAAGAAGAACCTGGAAAAGAAGCTTGCTGCAACTCCTGGACTGTTGGTTTGCCCAGTGAAACCCTACTGCAGTGGTGAAGCTCCAAATTCGCCTCGACTAGAGAAGCCTTGCAAAGGACGAATTCTCCCCTTGGGATGATGGGACCAATCGACCCCAAGATTAACTCGACTGGAACCCCTCTCTCTGCTGGCTGTACTTCCATTGCTGCTGCAGGAACCGAGTGGCAGGGGACAGGAACACCAGAACCAAGTGCATTGTTTTTAAGCAGGACCCGAGCTCCAGGAAGATCTTCAGACTCCCTCGAAGCAGGATTGACCAAGCCTGCCACCTCAAATGAGTGCTGGACCCCAGAACAAGGAATGTCCATCAAGTGTCTGAGTACCGTGGTAGTGCTATTCGCAAGAAGCTGAAACCGCGAAGTGCTGCTGATCTGAACTTTGCCCAGTGCTGCTGCCAATCTTCGAATCATAGTGCAGGAGTCCCCAGACGTCTTCCCTCTTCTATCCACGACTGAGGCCCAGGAACAGCAGGATCTGCAGGACCTACAACAGGAATAGAAGCCAGCTGGGAGCATTTATTCAGAGCTAAGGTACTGTGAACTAAGGGCTACTTACCTCTAATCTGTGTAGCTTGCTTAATCTCATTTGAGACTTGCATTGGCTGCCTTTTGCATCTTTGCCCTACACAAGCCTCCCAGCTTGTGGCACAATAAAGGATTTCTTTTTCAACAAAACTCTTTATAACATTGTGCACGACTGTTATTTACCTTCAAGAGGTGACTCAGCTCCTCTAGACTTTGCTCAAGTGACATTGGCTCTCTTGGCTCCCTGAAGACTCTTCTAACCTCTGACTTTGTTTTTTAACTATCCCTCCAAAATGTCATACATACCTTACTGGTATAGCTGGGAAAGGGTTAATCTACATTGCATTGGGAGGTCCAAAACTGCTTACCTCTTTGAGAAACGTGTTAACCATTGTTTCCTTCCCTAACCTTTTCCTTTTTTTCACAACATCAGTATTACAGTTAAAGTATAATAAGTGATATATTAATGTCCACAGTGTCCTAGTTATTGAAGTCACCTGAGGGTGGAGGAAATTCTGTGTGCCACCCCAAAAGGGTATCTACTTACTTTACTGAACTGAATGAGTTTATTGTTGCCAATTGTATTCTTCTAAAGAAGGCTTATTTTAAAACTGACTGGTATATTAATCAATAATTATTGTTATGAAGAAACCTTGAGTATAAGTGTTATTTGAATACTTGTCACTGTGAAACTCTATGTTGCAACCCTACAACTCACATTGACCCCTCTTGAGATAAGCCTGGCTACTCAGTCACTGTGCCAACTTGTGTAGTACAGACTTATACCAAAGTTAGGGTTACCTGTTGCCAAGAGGACAAGGCTGGTGTAGTCTCCCACAGGGTTACTACATACAATCTTGCCTAACACTCGCTATTCGTATCTACGATCTTCACTACAGTAACCACTGAACAAGTACTAAAAACAATAGCGTCACTAAAACCATCGAATTGTAAAGGAAACTCTTTCCCTGCAAAATTAGTCAAGGAATGCGCTCCCATACTAGCTACAACCATTGCCAATTTTGTCAATGCCTCCTTCAGCACCAATACTATCCCGCCCAATATCAAAGAAGCTTGGGTTACCCTACTGCTCAAAAAACCCATTTTAGACCCCACCATCCTGACTAATAACTGCCATATCACTACTGTCCCCTTCCTTCTCAAAGTTGGTGTCCAGTCATTTGATCGAATACAAAGGATCGAATGACAAAAGGTTTGAGTCAAAAGGATAGAACATTTTTTTTTCAAATGCATTTTTTTATGTTTTGTTTTTTAAAAAAATGTAATATAGTCAAAAAATGTTTTTTTAAAGAAAACAGGAGTTTGGGGGGGACTCCCCCATAAAATAATAAAATAAAAAAAATGCATTTGAACGTTTTTTTCCTCGGTCCTTTTGACTCGAAAAAATGGCATTCAATCCTTTGTATTTCGACCGTTTAACCTATAACCCTCAAAGTTATAGATAAAATGGTTTATACCCAAGTCCAATCCCACCTCGAAAATAACCACCTGCTAGGGGAAAGACAGTCCGGATTCCGTCCAGGCCATAGCACAGAGACAGCTCTGCTGGACCTAAAAAACCAGATGGATGCGGTCAGAGAATCAGGTGAACTATGCCTACTACTATTACTCGACCTGTCTGTGGCATTTGATCTAGTAGATCATCAAAACTCAAACACTGTCAAACAACTTCAGATTCTCCAAGGAGATGTAGCAGCAGCCCCCATACCAGACCCCCTTAGAGTTCCCCAAGGCTCGTGTCTCTCCCCAACGCTGTACAATGCTTATACTAAATTACTCTTTGCAGCGCTTGATGCAATGGGACAAAATTACAATAACCTCGCCGACGACACCAAAATACTTATCCCCATATCAGGGAATCTAGAACAAGACCATCCAGATAAACAAAATCTACTCCATCATCCAGAATTGGATGGCATTTAATAGTCTATGGACCTCATTACACGGTAGGCGGTAAACCCTGGTGCTATTAGCACCATGGTTGCCGCCGGTACCATACCGGTACCACCATGGAGAAAAGGGGAATTACCATCCCATTCCAAGGTTGGCGGGGCGGTAATTGCCCCTTTCTGCATGGCCCTTCCCCATTCCCATTTTTGCCCCATAGGGCATAATGGGAATGGGGAAGGAGCTAATTACGGTACTTAATTAGCACCAAGGTCCCTTTGCGGGTCCTAACTTTAACTCATACACAGCCAAACTTATCTCACTAAGCAGACCATTCCTCAGACAACACAATTGCATTACTCTTGCCAGAGCCCTTATATTATCCAAGATAGATTATTGTAACATACTGCTATTACGCACCTCCAAACAAAATATAAACAAAATGAAGCTCATTCAAAACAAAGCACTAAGAGCAGCTTTAGGCATAAAAAAGAGAACACATATCACACCACAGAAGAGAAGCCCACTGGTTCCCTATCGAAGCAAAAATATTACATAAAACGCTCACCCTGGCCCACAAATGTATTGTTGTAAAGGCACCAAGTTACCTCAACCACTGCTTAAGCCAGAAAACAACCAATTGCACACACAGATCGAATGCCCAACTCCACCTATTCATGCCTCGCTTCAAGAGCACCAGAACGGGTAAATTCAACTTCCCAACAGCGGCCCCTAGAATTTGGAACACACTTGCCCCAAACATTAATAACGAGCCCACACTCAACAAATTTAAGAAATTATTGAAAACCTGGCTCTTTAACAAATACGAACCCCACGATATACCCTTTTCATCGCCCACCCATCTGATCCAATACGCCCCCTACCTGCCATTGTCTTTACATTGAGAACTGTACCACCCACCAGTCACATGTCTGCATCATGCGTTCCACTGCTCAACTTGCCCAAGACCGTGAATCTTACTGCTGTTGGTGTGCCAAGAATTGTATATAGGCATGTATATAGGTAACTCTTTATGTATCTGTAAACAGTACTCTACTAACTATGCAAACCTTAAGACTAAGGGCCTCATTACACGGTAGGCGGTAAAAATTGCTAATTACCGGCATGGCGTAAATAGCGTGTCCGCCCTCGCAAGAGGCCGCAAATTGCATGCCATTACGAGATCGCGGGCACGAGCCTACCGCCATGCCGGTAATGAGCCTACCACCATGCCGCAAAATCCCTTAACGGCATCCTCGAAAGCGCTGTTAGCACTTCCGACCTGCCGCCACATGCAAATAGCGGTTTCCGCAAATGTCGGTGACCGCCATTAGCGGTCACCGCTAATAGCGGTTACCGTAATATTGCGGAACCGGAAATAGCCTCATCGCACCGGAACGGGAAAGAGCACGGCGGCCATCTTTAAAAACACAATCCATTGCCATCCTCCTTATCCAGGACACCTTACCAGGAGCCACGTTGGGAAATACACCAAGGACACCGTGAAGATGCCCAAGGCCGTTAAAAAATCGTCTGAGCGGCAACGCAAGGAGAAATTTTGCAAGGAGGAGCTCCTTATGCTAACGCAGACACTAGCAGACAATGCTCATGTCGTCTTCAACAACGACATGCGTCGGGAGACCATTGTGAAGAAGAAGGCCATCTGGGAAGAGGTAGCCCACAAGGTCAGCGCGGTAGGCACCACAACCCGCACAGTCAAAGAATGCCGAAAGAGGTGGGATGACCTCCGGCTCCGTGTGCGGAACATTCTATCCGTGAACCGCAACCTGGCTACGGGCACAGGAGGAGGCAGTGAATCGCCAATCAAGCTCACTGAGTGGGAGGAGACATGTGCATCAACCATCGGGGTGGAATGCATTGAGGGAGTTGGACAAATGGAGCATGGCGTGGCCGTTTCGTCCGATGGAGGTGAGTGTATGCATCAAACAATGCACAGTGAAGTGTGATGTTCCCCCCAATCATGTGTCCATATGAATGCCGTGGCTCCAGCCACAAACAGACATGCATGCATCACCACATGCCCGTACAACACAGACCCATTCATGCATGACCCACCCAACATCCCCATTACCTGCATCCACACTAAAGAGCCCGGAATGCATAGAACGGCATGACGTATTCATTTTGCTCAAGGCATGTCGACCCATTACTGATGGTTGTCAACATTTCTCACCCTTGCAGGATCACACACTGACACTGAGGAGGCACGCACTTCCACACCTGCTCCCACATCCAGCAAAAAAGCAAGGAGGGATGCCACAGGGGACACCGCCACATCCACAAGGGTAGCCAGGACGAGTGTCCATGACCACAGGGACAAAAGCAGCCGGAACACCAGTTGCACGCATCCACAGGCCATGGCTGCTCCCGTCGTGGCACCCACGGAAGTGTGTCTGCCAGCAGGTGAGGGCAGCATCGAGGGAATGCACTCTGCTGCCACCAGCTCAACGGGTGAAGCAGCAGCCACGGCCCCACCTTCAGATGAGGAGGACACACCTGCCATTGATGCTGATAGCCAGAGCCCCAGACCAACAAGCCCCTTACTGGCAAGCCCGAGGTACTCCTCAGGTCCGGGTAGTCATGGAGATTCACCCACCCCTGAAGGGATATGGAGCCACCAGATATCCTCTCCTGATGCAAGTGCAATGGGACCAGGTGCATCAGCCATCCCACCAGCACCCACGACATGACCTCTCGACCATCTACCAGAGGCAGACCGAGATGAGTGGCCTAGTAGGTCAACATGTGGCAGAGACAGCCCGTCTGAGGGAGGACATTGCTACACTTGCACAGCAGACAAGGGAGGGCATGGAGGCATGCACCAGCCGAATCTGCAGTGAAATGGCCCAACTGCGGCAGGCCATGAACCGCATAGCAGACGCTATTGAGCGTCGGTGCCCACTCACGGCCCAGGAAGAACCAGGCCCCTCCTCGTCTGGGAGTTCACGCCAGACTAGTCCCCTGCGCCGGTCTATGCGGAACCTGCGGCGCACGGCTTCACAACCACCAGATGACGATGCAGGCACTGGCAAATAGGGCCACCAGGATTCGTGTGCCACATGTGGCAATGGACACATTCACGTCATGAGACTCACATGGGAGTGTTGAGGGGGGAGGAGGGTAAGGGTGTGTTGAGGGGGGAGGGGGGTAAGGGTGTGTTTGGGTGTGTTGAGGGGGGGAGGGGGGTAAGGGTGTATTTTGGGAGTTTGGGTTATGCACTTTAGTACCACAATATGTTCAATATACACTGTTCAGAGTTTGAAACCCAAGTGTGGTCTCCATTATTGTGTATGTGTCATTCATTGTGGACAGGGTCCTTTGTGGGCCTCGAAACATGCACCAGGCCACCAATTCCCATCTACGTCATGCTATTTCACCTTGGTGCATGATGAGATTACAGAATCAGATGCTGATGCACATCGTGTGCCTCCTTGGCACTGCCTGTTTCATGTCCTGCCGGGGCATTCCACCCGCACTCATCCCCAGCCACATCATACTCTTCTGGTGGTTGCATGTCAATTTCAAGTGGCATAGGCACATTCCATCATATGCACATTTTGTGATGCTCTACACATGCCATGGTTGTCTTTGCCACTTTGACATGGCCGTACAGGAGTGCCACACCCAGGCCGCTTAGGCAGCGGAGCACTGTCATTGGAAGGATGTACTATATTGTTGTCCTCTTCCTGATGGTTCTGTGGGTTACGTACATGGGTTAGGAGCCACCTCCTCAGTGGATGGCTGTCTTCGCCTGTATGGTGTGAGGAATGGGTGCCTGTTACGGCTCACCTCTGGTGCTGGCTGTTGTTGTAGGTGCTGCACTGCTATCATGTAGTCAAGGCTGTCATGTCATGCTGCTGCTATTGGACCATCTTGGTGTGGGAAGGGGTGTGGGTAGGGGTGTGGTGTGCTCTTTTGTGCTGCCTGTCTCCATTGCATGCACCTGTGCTGATTGTGTCCACCTGTAGTTGATGGGTACACTGCTCAGGTCTCTTAACGGGTGCTTTTCGATGCCGTTATTAGCGCCATGCCGGTAAGGGGTTTTTGGGTGTTTTACATGCCGCTAATACCATGTCCGCATGGCTTGTGATGGCCTGGTATTAGCGCCATGGCGCTAATTCCGGCATGTGGGTCGCGCGCCCGCGGCTTTGCCGCTATTAGTGGCACCGTAATTAACGGGTGCGCAGATAGCGGTGGGTCCGGGTCGTGATTTGCTTAGGGAATTAACGGTACCGGTAAATCATTACCAGTAACGGTATTCCATTACCGCACAATGTGTAATGAGGCCCTAAGTACTCTGTAAACTATGCCGTGGTACCTCTAGGGTTGGACGTAAAATAAATGCAATAATAAATAAATTAATTAATAAATTGAATAGTACAGATAACGTAGTAGACATATTATCGCCTAGGAAAATTACAGCAGTCCACAGACTGAGCTATGCTGAAATCCAGGCTAAACAGGAGAAGCGAACATGTGGGACAGGGCCCAGCGCCAAGGACACCAGATACGAGTGACATTCCATTCCCTGAACAACAGTAACACCAGCCACAGCAAATGCAAATAAATCCTGTTAATTCAGAATAATTCAGAGCTGCAGAAGCCCAAAACACAGTCTCTGAACACGTGACCTGGCCGAGCCAATGACAAACCGAAACTAGCAGCTGGGAAGAGAAGCACTCTCACACTGCCAGACAAAGAAGTTGCAACAAAGTTGTTACAGAGAAGTCAAGTGTAGCATGATGTGGACGGGCACTCTCATAGTCAATGATGGTACACACAAGTTACAATGCAGACACATAATTATTAGTATTACCTTGAGAAGCTACATTGAGAGCTGAGAACCATTTCGTACCCCACGCCTCGGCCGCGTCAGCTCTAGCCAATCACAGTCTGCCATCCCATGGGTGGTTAGCAATGGGCGAGAACCAATGGTAAGACCCTCACACCGCAACATTGTAGAAGTAGCATTTTTTGGGGATGATCCAAGCCAGACACCTGACATGGGAGAGCCAGTGAACTAACACATATATGGTCCACCATAGGTGGACTACCACTCAACAACCAATAACAGGGTGCAATAGATTTGCTGGAGAAGGGCCCAAGTGTGGCATCCCTCTGATGTAACGGGCCTACAAAACTGGCCTGCAAGCCAGAAATCATGGAGACGTTCCGGGACATGATTGATCCTTGCACTGATCCCTGTTGGGTTTGGCTGTAATAAACCACAGTTTGAACTTGTCGCCTTTCTGGACCTTACGTTCCTTTTGGGGGAAGGAGTTGGGACTTCCATGAGTTCTGAGTCAGCAAACTCCTATTAGTCCTTGCAACTACCTTGGGGTTTGCCCCAACAAGTTGGTAGCAGAGAGATGGTTTCTGCACCAGCCAGGCACTAAACTGACTCCTTCGCCACTGAACCTGAGAGGCTGTGGGACCGTTGCGTGTATTTAGAGAAAAACGGGAAACACATGTCTGTTTTAAATGTCATCAGGGAGCCGTTTTGGAAATCATCCTGCCCGAGATCGACGAGTTGTCCAGGCAGTCCAGGATGGGGAGGTGAGTGTCTTGATATTGGTCCAGACAATCAGCAATTGTGGGTGTGAGGGAGGGTGTTGAATATTGTGGAGTGTTAGTGGGTATTTGTTACGCTCACCAGACTCCCACGGAGGCGCAGGTCTGGTTTGGAGTGTTGTTGCTTCTTCTATGGTGAAGCGCAGGACCCGGAAGATGGACTGGACCGGACCTTCGAATCTGGCTTGTCCGGCTCGCAGGAATATCTTTCTTAGGGTTTGAAAGGTTGAGCTCTCCATCCTGCTTCTCATGCAGGGGCACGTTGTATCCAGTTACTTCACTGAGATTTTGATTGTAGAGGGTTCAAGTTTTGTTTTCCCGGTATAGTACTGTAAGGATTCTGTTAATGAGTATGATTCCGCAATAATAATTGTTCGTTGTCTCTTTTTCAGGTGCGGAAACTATTCCGAGAAGAGCTGTGGAACCGAAGAATGAGACTCTGGTGAGCTTGATGAGAGTTCTCTCAGTGTCCTTGTATCAATGCGCTCACTAACGCTGATGTCTTTTTTCCCCATAGGGGCCGGGGTCCGGAAATGCCTGGATGTGGCACCGACCCGAAACGAAGCTCAATCCAGAAGAAATCAGGTAAGTCTTTAATGGGCGTTTGGGTAATGTCTTTTCATGTGCCCACTAACGCTGATGTCTTTTTTCCCCATAGGGGCCGGGGTCCGGAAATGCCTGGATGCGGCACCGACCCGAAACAAAGATCAATCCAGAAGAAATCAGGTAAGTCTTTAATGGGCGTTGGGTAACGTCTTTTCATGCGCCCACTAACGCTGATGTCTCTTTTTCCCCTTAGGGGCCGGGGTCCGGAAATGCCAGGATGCGGCACCGACCCGAAATGAAGTTGGAATAACCCAACAGGTAAGCTTTGTAATGGAAATTAAGGTTTTCTTGTTTTCTTTCCCCTCTCACCTTTATTCTTGTCTTTTTCTCCCTAGGAGCGGTGATGTGGCTGCGAGTCCAGATGTCGCCGTAGAACGTGGTGGTACCTTGTACAGGTGAGTGAGATGCGGCGCTGCAGCGATCAATGCGAGGTGCTTTTAAATGGATGTCTTCCTTTTCAGGACTGTCGGCGAGATGTCTCCGGAATGCGGATTTAGCAGGTAAGGACTCTTCTTTACCCTTTTCTCTTCTCTTCTCTCTTTGCAGGTGTTCCAGGATGCTGGCAGGAGTGGCAGAAGACAGAATGCAGGAGCAAACACGGTGAGCGTCCAGCTGCTAGATGCAGAACAACGCGAAGTGTGAGTTGCTGCTTGGGCGTGGCTTAAATAGCCTTCAAAGTAGTTCCAGGTATGTATCCTTCCTCTCAGGTATGTATTCCTCCCCTGACCACACCCGTGTGGTTAAGTAGTTCCAAAGGTAAAGTAGTCCCATTCAGGCCTCAGAAGGCCTGGATGTTGCAGCATGGTCTGCATCAGGTAAGTTAACACTAAGCACCTTTAATACAAAGTCCCCTTTTATGAGCCTGGCGCCTATGGCGCCAAGACTGTGGCCCGATATGAGCCTGGCGCCAAAGGCGCCAGGACTGAGTCCAAAGAGCCCCTACTTGAGGCTGTTGTGACTTCCCTTGAAGACATGATGTCTGCCTCTGGGGTAGCTGGGTCTTGTCTGGCACCTTGGAGGTAGGCATCATGACAGTACCCCCTCCCAAGGCCCCTCCCAAGGTCGTCCTTTCTGGGGGTTTCGGCTTGCTTGGGAATTTTCGGTGGAATCTTTGCACTAATCGCGGGGCGTGTACATGGTCACTTGGTTCCCAAGATCTTTCCTGAGGTCCGTACCCCTTCCAATCAACTAGATAGAAGAGTTTTGATTTTAACATTTTGGAATCCAATATGTCCTTAACTTCAAATTCTAATTCCCCATCGATTTGAATTGGTTCAGGTGGTTTTCTTAGTCTGGTTCCAGGCTGCACCGGTTTTAACAGTGATGCATGAAAAACGGGATGAATTTGCCTGTTGGCTGGTAGATCGAGTTTAAAGGCCACCGGGTTAATTATAGCTTTGATGGGATAGGGTCCAATGTATCTGGGATTAAAAGTCTGCGGTCCTTTGAGAGGCAAATGCTTGGTTGCCAGCCACACCTGGTCTCCAAACTGGTACGAAGGTGCTTCACTCCGATGTAGATCAGCATTTTCTTTGTATTTTTTCTTGGCTTGTTGCAAATGAGTTGTAGCTTCCTTGAAGGCTCGGGTTATAGTAGAATGCAAATGATCAACTGCAGGCATTTCCAGGTTTTGAGGAGGGTCTAGGTCTGAGGTTCTAGGATGATGACCATACAAGGTGTAAAAAGGGGTTTGTCCTGTTCCAGAATGTACAGAATTGTTATATGCATACTCTGCGATCCATAGAATATCTTTCCAGTGGTTTTCAGATTGATGCAACATGCACCGAAGATATTGTTCAAGGGTTTGGTTAGTCCTCTCGGTTTGACCATCGGTCTGGGGGTGGTGACTAGTGGATAAGCGTACATCAATTTGTGCCAGTTGGCAACATTTCCTCCAAAAATGGGAAATAAATTGGCTTCCTCGGTCTGAGATTAATATGGATGGAAAACCATGCATACGAACTATGTTTTCCAGAAATTCCTTGGCCAAGATGGAGGCTGAAGGTACCCCTTTTAAAGGGATAAAGTGGGCCATCTTGGAGAACAGATCCACGATTACCAAGATAGTGTTATATCCATAGCAAGGAGGCAGGTCGGTAATAAAGTCCATTGACAAGGTGTGCCAAGGGGCCGGTGGAATATCCAAGGGTTGTAGGAGACCGGCTGGTCTCTTCTTTTGACCTTTATTTTGGGCGCAAACTCTATAAGACATCACAAAAGATTTTATGTCTTTTCTCCAGGATGGCCACCAGAATTGTCGTTTGATCTTTTCCTCAGTTTTTGCGATACCAGGATGTCCTTCCATTAATGCATCATGATAGTGAGCAATGACCAATTCTTGCAGTTCTTTGTTGGGCAGAAATAACTACCCCTGGAAGTACGGTAAATCGTTATTAACGGAAAAGTGTGACCCCTTTTGAGTCCATTCTTGCAAGGCTGTGGAATTTAAAAGTTGTTTAACTCGAGTTTGAACGTCCTCTATAGTTTGTAAAGAGGTCAAGCCTAAAATTATTTGTTCGGGTATAATTGGTACTGGTTCTAAGTTTGAATTTGTTTCATCCATTCCAATCCAGGATAAAGCGTCCGCTTTGCCATTCTTGCAACCAGGGCGGTAGGTGATTATGAAATCAAATTCTGCAAAGAATAAAGCCCATCGGAGTTGGCGGGATGATTGGGCTTTGGCCGTTTTTAGATATTGCAAATTCCTGTGATCTGTAATCACCGTAATGGTGTGTCTTGCGCCGAGGAGGTAATGACGCCAAGCCTTGAAGGCGGACTTAATAGCTAGTAATTCTTTGTCGGTGATTGCGTAATTGATTTCAGGAGCCGTGAATTTCCTGGACCAAAAGGCTACAGGGTGCATCTGGTTAGTTTCTGGATCCCTTTGAGACAAGACAGCACCCATGGGCAAACTGGAAGCGTCGGTTTCAACAATGTAAGGGAGATCTGGGCGCGGATGCTTCAATACAGGGGCGGAGGTGAATTTGGTCTTTAGGTCTTGAAAGGCCTGTTCTGCCTCAGGAGTCCATTCGAAACGTTTATTCTTCCGTAAGAGGGCTGTTATGGGTTGAACCGCTCGAGAAAATTCCGGGATGAATCTTCGATAGAAATTGGCAAAGCCAAGCATACTCTGAACCCCCTTAACAGAGTTAAGAGATGGCCATTTGAGGATGGCGTCCACCTTTCGCGAGTCCATTCGGACTCCTTTAGGTGTCAGGATGAATCCGAGAAACTCGATCTCTGTGGTATGAAAAACGCATTTTTCGAGTTTCGCAAACAGGTTGTGCTGGCGTAATTTCTCAAGAACTGCCCTGACATGTTTTCTGTGTTCGGATTCCGAGGAGGAGTATACCAGGATGTCATCGATATATACGATGACACAAACATCGATAAGTTCCCGAAGAACATCATTCATAAAGTATTGAAAGACGGCAGGTGCGTTGCATAATCCGAAGGGCATCACCTGATATTCAAAGAGCCCATATTTGGTGCGGAATGCAGTCTTCCATTCGTCGCCTTCTTTTATACGTACCAGGTGATAAGCTCCTCGGAGATCTAACTTGGTGTATATACAAGCATCTTTTACCTGGTCAAGAAGTTCAGGGATCAGAGGCAGAGGATAACGATTCTTAATCGTTATTTGATTTAGGGCGCGGTAGTCAACACATGTTCTAAGGTCGCCTTCTTTTTTCGGCACGAAGAACAGAGCTGAGGAAACAGGAGACTTTGACGGGCGAATAAAACCATTGGCAAGATACTGATCTAAATACTGACGCAAATGAACGTTCTCAGGTTCAGTAAGAGTATAAATCCTACTACAGGGCGGTTGAGCATTGGGTACCAGGTCGATTTGACAATCGTACGACCGGTGGGGAGGTAACGTGTTCGCCTGTTCTTTTTGAAAAACGTCTTGGAACTCTTGGTATTCAACCGGTAGTTGTACCGTGGTGGAAGTTACTATGACCAGACCCATATCTGGATTTCTTGGATAACAAGTCAGTTCACAATCAGGAAAGGTTATTCTCTTTGCTCGCCGGTCAATTCGAGGATTATGTGTTTCTAACCAAGGGATTCCTAGAATTACTTGAAATTGTGGGGCCTTGATTACATCGAACACAATTGCTTCCCGATGTCCATCCTGTCCCACTAGTGTCATTTCTGTAGTGGAATGTGTTACCGGCCCTGAGGCTATTTCGGTTCCATCTACTGTAGTAATGACATCCTTGTTAACTTTCGGACGGAGAGGAAGATTAATCCTGGAGGCCAATTCACGATCTACGTAGTTTCCAATAGCTCCACTGTCGATGTATGCTTTTATAGCATGCAACCGCTGAGGCTGTTTCGGGTCCACGAGCACCATTGACATGACAAAATGCGAGGTCAAAGAGTCTGTTTTCAAGCTCGGCAAGCGGACCTCTACGCTTGTCGGGCTTGACTGTTTCCCGAATCAGGTTCTATTAAATTGTTGTCCGTGACTCCAACCACCTTCTTAGGTGGCTTTACCGGGCAGTCTCCTAGAAAGTGACCAGAAGCCCCGCAATAGAGACATAGTTGCTTTTGCCGTCTTCTCTCTCGTTCCTTCTGCGTCAATGGTCCTTTAACACCGCCGATATGCATAGGTTCTGAAACGTGGGTACTCTTAGGGTTAGCGTGAGTTTTGATTAGCACTCGAGTTTCGAACTTGGACCGATCTGCTTTTCTAGTTTGCAGTCTGTGGTCAAGTTGGACCACTAAGTCTATGTATTCTGCGCAGGCTTGAGCCGGATTTACTATTTGAGCTAGAACATCCTTAAGTTCTCCGCGCAGGCCTCGATGAAATAGTGTGATCCTTTTATTTTCGGGCCAACCCGTTTCTACAACCAGCCTATTAAAGGTGGCAATATAAGATAAGAGATCTTGGTTACCTTGTCGTAAGGATAGTAGTTCGTTGTCAAGGGCCTGTCCCTGAGAGTGTCGAGCGAATAATCTTTCCATGCTCGCCTGGAAGCTTTGAAAATCCTGGAGGATTGGGTCATCCTGACTTACCAACGGAACAGACCAATCGGCAGCACAGCCACTGAGATAAGATAATACAAAGGCTACCTTGGTTTGATCATTAGGGAAGGCCCCAGGTCTGCATAGAAAGTGTAGGCGACATTGGTTCATAAAAACGGCATATTTCTTGGGGTCCCCCGCAAAACGTTCAGGCGGGGCCAAAGGCATGTTTGCAGGTAGATTGATTTGTACCGGGTTATTCGAAACCATTGACGAGGCATTACCCCCAGAACTAGGTAAAGGAGTTTGTCCTGCTTGACCCTGCAACAATCGTTTGGCCAGGTCATCAGTTCTTTCCTTGGATAAGATTAATTCTCTTTTGAGAGCATTAGTTTCCTGGCGGGCGGAGTGTACTTCTGCCCTTAATTCCCCCAAAAGCTGAGCCAGCTGATCTGTCTCGGAAGTTTCCATAGCGCCCGGGTGGGAAATTGTAGGTAGGCTTTGCGTTCTGTTACGCTCACCTGACTCCCACGGAGGCGCAGGTCTGGTTTGGAGTGTTGTTGCTTCTTCTATGGTGAAGCGCAGGACCCGGAAGATGGACTGGACCGGACCTTCGAATCTGGCTTGTCTGGCTCGCAGGAATATCTTTCTTAGGGTTTGAAAGGTTGAGCTCATCCTGCTTCTCATGCAGGGGCACGTTGTATCCAGTTACTTCACTGGGATTTTGATTGTAGAGGGTTCAAGTTTTGTTTTCCCGGTATAGTACCGTAAGGACTCTGTTAATGAGTATGATTCCGCAATAATAATTGTTCGTTGTCTCTTTTTCAGGTGCAGAAACTATTCCGAGAAGAGCTGTGGAACCGAAGAATGAGACTCTGGTGAGCTTGATGAGAGTTCTCTCAGTGTCCTTGTATCAATGCGCTCACTAACGCTGATGTCTTTTTTCCCCATAGGGGCCGGGGTCCGGAAATGCCTGGATGCGGCACCGACCCGAAACGAAGCTCAATCCAGAAGAAATCAGGTATGTCTTTAATTGGCGTTTGGGTAATGTCTTTTCATGCGCCCACTAACGCTGATGTCTTTTTTCCCCATAGGGGCCGGGGTCCGGAAATGCCAGGATGCGGCACCGACCCGAAATGAAGTTGGAATAACCCAACAGGTAAGCTTTGTAATGGAAATTAAGGTTTCCTTGTTTTCTTTCCCCTCTCACCTTTATTCTTGTCTTTTTCTCCCTAGGCGCGGTGATGTGGCTGCGAGTCCAGATGTCGCCGTAGAAAGTGGTGGTACCTTGTACAGGTGAGTGAGATGCGGCGCTGCAGCGATCGATGCGATGTGCTTTTAAATGGATGTCTTCCTTTTCAGGACCGTCGGCGAGATGTCTCCGGAATGCGGATTTAGCAGGTAAGGACTCTTCTTTAACCTTTTCTCTTCTCTTCTCTCTTTTCAGGTGCTCCAGGATGCTGGCAGGAGTGGCAGAAGACAGAATGCAGGAGCAAACACGGTGAGCGTCCAGCTGCTAGATGCAGAACAACGCGAAGCGTGAGTTGCTGCTTGGGCGTGGCTTAAATAGCCTTCAAAGTAGTTCCAGGTATGTATCCTTCCTCTCAGGTATGTATTCCTCCCCTGACCACACCTGTGTGGTTAAGTATTTCCAAAGATAAAGTAGTCCCATTCAGGCCTCAGAAGGCCTGGATGTTGCAGCATGGTCTGCATCAGGTAAGTTAACACTAAGCACCTTTAACACAAAGTCCCCTTTTATGAGCCTGGCGCTTATGGCGCCAGGACTGTGTCCTGATATGAGCCTGGCGCCAAAGGCACCAGGACTGAGTCCAAAGAGCCCCTACTTGAGGCTGTTGTGACTTCCCTGGAAGACATGATGTCTGCCTCTGGGGTAGCTGGGTCTTGTCTGGCACCTTGGAGGTAGGCATCATGACAGTATTGATAGGTACTGTTGAAGTATTGTTTAAGAAGATCATAACATTGCTGCGAGTGGGTAGGGGCTCATTCGGTCTTCGAGGTACAAGGGTATAAGTGAGAGTAGCACCTCGAAGGGCTTGGATGACAGAGGTTCTGTAAATAAAATATCCCTGTGAATTGGGCGTTTTAGCTCGGGTCATAGATGAAGTATTGAGAACTTTACCACCCAAGTCACATGTCTGCATCAAGCGTTCCACTTCTCAACGTGCCCAAGACCAACATGTGTGAATATTACTGCTGTTGGTGTGCCAAGAATTGTATATATGCATGTATATAGGTAACTCTTTTTTTTAAATGTATTAATTACGCGCCGAAGCTCGCATGCATCGGGGCGCGACAAAAAGACTCTGGGACAATAATTTCACGGGACACCACAAAAGAAGGGAGAAGAGAAGCAAAAGAAGTGACCCAGAGCGATGAAGTAGAAGCCTAGTTATTTGAAGAGGAAGGTTTTCAATTGCTTCCTGAAAAATAGAATGTTGCTTTCCAGTCTAAGGCTGCAAGGCCGTTTATTCCAGTGAGAGATCGCCAGGTTTGGGAAAGCTCGACCTAGGCCGGTGGCTTTGCCTGGGGGACAGGGATGGATCAATCCTTGTTTGGTAGATCTCAGGCAGCGACTTGGCTCATACCAGCTGAATTTTCTTTTTAAATATGCTGGCGCCGTGCCGTAGAGACATCGGTGGGTTAAGGTCAGTGATTTAAACAAGATCCGTTCTTTCACTGCCAGCCAATGAAGATCATTCCTGTCCTTAGTAATGTGTTCTCGCTTAGGTTTGTTTACAATGGACCTGACAGCATTATTTTGGATAGTCTGGCATTGTTTCAGGCAGTTGTTACTGGCGCCAAGCATTAATGCATTTCCATAGTCCAAGCGAGACAGAATAGTAGCTCTTCCTATCGTGGCGCTATTCTTGGTGTTTAAGAATGGTCTGATACGGCAGAGGAGCCTTTGATAATATTGGCAATTTTGCTTAAAATAAGCGGTTTGGGCTTCTGCACCTAGGGAGGATTGTAGGTAAATACCTAAGGTTTTGACCTTATTTGATACCTTGATGGTGGAGTCTTTTATAGAGAATTCGGAGTAGTCCGGGCCAAGATTGTTTAAGGCTTTTGCGTTTCCAAAAGTCATGAGTTCCGTTTTGGAACTATTGAGACACATCCAGTGTGTTAATATCCAGTTTTCTATGGTGTTATAGATGTCCGATAGCTTGTCGTTGTCTATAGAATGATTTCCACTCAATTCCATAATGAGCTGTGTATCATCAGCAGAATTAGTGAAGAAGATTCCAAGTTGTGATAGAATGTTGCAGAGGCAACGAATATATAAATTAAAGAGTAAGGGAGAAAAACTAGCTCCCTGATGGACGCCACAATCTACAGGTTTGGGTGAGGTGGAATGGCCTCCCCAATTGATTTTAGAATTCCTGCCTTCTAGGAAAGATGAAACCCAATCTATTGCATCTTGGGAGCAGTTTCCAGCTACACATAGGGCCTCTCGGAGCTTTTCATGATCTAATAAATCGAAAGCTGCCGAGAGGTCCAAGAGGATTAACAGTCCTGTCTTGCCTTTATCCAAAATGCTCAACATTTCGGTCTGCAAGTCCAGCAGTGCTGACTCTGTGCTGTGAGCACTTCTAAAGCCCGATTGTTGGGAGTGTAGCAGGCTGTGTTGGTCTACATACTCTTGCAGTTGTTTGGTTGTTACTTTATCAAGTACCTTCAACAGAAAATTACAATTGGTAATGGGTCTTAGATTAGTGGGGTCTTGTTGATCTAGGCCGGGTTTCTTGACTAAGGGAGTAACTGTGACAGTTTTAATTCCAGTAGGCACCTTACGATTTATAAAGGAGGCATTTGTCATACGACAGAGAAAATGGGAAAAGATTTCAGCGTTGTCCAAAATCAGTTTTGGAGGTACGATGTTTTCAGCGCAGCTGGTGCAGTTCATGGCGGAAAGAGTGTCATTCATGTCTTTAATAGAAACTGGGGAGAATGTACACTATGTAAACCTTAAGACTAAGTACTATGTAAACTACGCCATGGTACCTCCGGGTTTGGGTGTAAAATAAATGCAATTAAAAATAAATAAATAAATAATTTGAATATTACAGATAACATAGGAGACATATTATGGCCTAGGAAAATTACAGCAGTCCACAGATGCTCAGCAGGAGCTGAGCTGTGCTGAAATCCAGGCTAAACAGGAGAAGCGAACATGTGGAACCAAGGCCAAGAGCCAAGGACACCAGATACAAGTGACATTCCATTCCCTGAATGACAGTAACACCAGCCACAGCAAATGCAAAATAATTCAGAGCTGCAGAAGCCCAAAACACAGTCTCTGAACACGTGACCTGGCCGAGCCAATGACAAACCGAAACTAGCAGCTGGGAAGAGAAGTGCGCTCACACTGCCAGACAAAGAAGTTTGCAACAAAGTTGTTACAGAGAAGACGAGTGTTGCATGATGTGGACGGGCACTCTCATAGTCAATGATGGTACACACAAGTTACAATGCAGACACATAATTATTAGTATTACATTGAGAAGCTAAATCGAGAGCTGAGAACCATTTTGGATCCCACGCCTCAGCGGCGTCAGCTCTAGCCAATCACAGTCTGCCATCACATGGGTGATTAGCAATGGGCGAGAACCAATGGTAAAACCCTCACCCCATTGTAGAAGTAGCATTTTCTGGGGATGATCCAGGCCAGACACCTGACATGGGAGAGCCAGTGAACTAACACATATATGGTTCACCATAGGTGGACTACCACTCAACACCAAATCACAGGGCGCAATACGTTTGCTGGAGAAGGGCCCAGGTTGTGGCGTCACTCTGATGTAACAGGCCTACAAAACTGGCCTGCGAGCCAGAAATCATTGAGATGTTCCGGGATGTGATTGATCCTTGTACTGATCCCTGTTGGTTTTGGGTGTAATAAACCACAGCTTGAACTTGCGCCTGGAACTTCCTTTTGGGGGAAGGAGCTGGGCCTTCAATGAGGTCTGAATCTGCGAAATCCTAGTACTCCTCGAATCTACCTGGGGGTTTGCCCCAACAGTATCTCCCAAGGACTGATCTAGAAAGAACCTGCAAAGGAGATCTCTCCCCGAGCTATAAGCGTCGATGGTGCATAGCTGCTGCTCTTCATCAAAGTATCCTGGAAGCCAGTCCTGTGTGCCTGCCGTCCTGAGAAGGGGTCTTCAAAGTCCAGAAGAGGAGTACCGGACATCTCGAGCTAGAGATGTCCATTGGTGTCACCCATGGTCCTGAGGTACGTTTGGCGACCGCAGGAAGCGGTTGCTGTCTACCGCCCATAAGAGGGGGTACCCTAGAATAGTACTGCTGGACACCCAGGGCTGCGAAAGTTCCAAACTGCTTAAGAACATGTGAAAGGACATCATTGCTGTCACCACTGACTAATTTTTCCTGCCAGAGAGAGTCTGGAAGCAGAGGAAGGTCCGTTGGTGGATTTCCCGTCACCAGAAGCTAACTAAGTCATCCCGAGGGTCCAGACTTGGTGAGAGTCTGAGGTCCACTCCAGGTCCCCATACGGCATCCAGATGTCTTTGCTGTGGCTGCAGCACTGAAGAACCGAATGTGGGATAACCGTGTAAATCCAAAACTTGACATCAAAAGTGACCTATGCACCCGTCCCCGGCAGAAGTCACTGAATCGTCCCAGAGGTGGTAGAACCTTTTAAAGAAGGCACAAGTTATTGAACAATGTTGGACTGGGCTGAAAAAGACAACATAACTTACTCCCTAACCTTTCTATTACAGTTTGCCAAGGTGGGGGATCCTCACTCAGAACGACTTGTCTAGTTTAAAGAAAGCCTTCTACCAATGTTCATAACTAACCTGCCTTTCTTTCCTATTCTATGCTGTTACCCCTTACTTAAGAATTCACATTCCATTTGAAACTATCTGCAATTAGTGCATTTATTACTGGATTTAAGTAGTGTGTGGTGCTACATAGAGTGTATATATTTTCCATTCTTTGAATAAGCATTCCAAGTACAAAGTGTTATTATTTATATGTGTATATATTCCTGAACCCTTATTTTATGTAAAGAAGTTGTGTTATCACCTAACATAGTGTATGGGCATTCCTTTGTGGGGACTCTGGTGAAACACTGTACTTAGGAACCTGCCTGCATCACCTCCTGAAAGCTTAAGCCTGGCTGCTCGTGCATTGCTACCAAATCGAGAGCCTTGCTAGGGTGTTCTATGCCTTTACCCTACCATATAGAGGGCTTCGCAAGGAGGGAAGTTCCCTTGACCTTTTCAACAAGGAACTGTTACTTTCCAGAAACCTCGAGAATAGAAATCCTAAGACCAGGAAATCAGGCTGAAGAATCCTGCATTGGGTGTCGGAGATATCCGGGGCCCTCCCGCGTCAATAATCAAGATGGAGAGAAGCACCAGCCACCGTGGTACCTTCCTTGGCTCCAAGAACAAAGCAGCATCAGTGAAATCAATACAGCTGGTGAGTTGGGGAGACCGATACAAGACCGGTCTTTGTTTAAGCCAAGGTTGCAAGCAGCAACATTGTATGGCGGGTGCTGGAATGAACATTATTAAAACGTGTGTGATAAGAGAAGCAAGTGAAGTTGAACTGATGATGAATGACTGACTTTAAAAGTAAGATACAATACCTTTGGCAGAGTGGTCCGGCACTGCGCGGGTGCTCAATAGAAGGTCTCTGTAAGGTATCCAGCTGAGAAGTGGCAAAAGTGAAAGTGAGAAAAAGGTTAGATCAAGAAAAGAATGAGTAATTGTGAATCAAAGTGGTCCTGCAACAGGTCATGCAAAATCCCATGCACATGTCGAAAGTCTTCGATTTTGATTAACTAGAGAAAGTTTGGAAAAGTAGATACATTTGGTGCGAGCCTAGCAGAGGGAGACCAATTGAAGGTTTTGTATTGAAGTGGGAAGGAGCCACCCAGTGGAGGGGGACCCGGGGTGAACAGTAATTCACCTGAGAAGTTGTATATGTGGGTATAGCGTTATTTCATCGACAGGTGTAATATTGATTTTTTTTACGAGTACATGTTACCGAAAAAACTAATTGAAATATATATGGGGGTTGGAAAAGTGGATTTAAGGGGCCGGGGGGGTCGGAAATAGGTAAAAGAAACAATAGGGGGTGGGGGCCTGCGGGGGAAACCCCAAAAATAAAAAAATATAAATTTCAATTTGTTTTTTCTGTAAAAAATACTCATAAAAAACCCATTGAAATTACACCCGTCGATGAAATGACATTGAGCCGTATATGTGAAATCATAACAAGAAGGGAACTTTAATGTTTGACGTGTTGCATCAGGCCCTCTGAAATAACAGACTTTGAATGGCTTAGAGACTTTGGCATAGACAGCCCTGATGTTGAGGTTTTGAACTGCATCCTTGTGCTAGAGAAGCCAGAGAGTGTGCTAAGCTCAAGTGTGCCGCCTTGTTCCGTGCTGAAAATGTGGGGAAGGGAACCCAATGGCTTGAATATCCTGACATATTGTTCTTGAACACTTTTCTTTCGCATAACACTGTAACCCCCACTATTTGTATTTAGAAGTAAGGATTGCCAATAGGTTTATTAGTATAGGCCCTTTTATTTTGACAGGCTCGATAAGGACTGTGTTATTATTATTTGATGGTTGTAGCTTGCTCGCATCTTTAGATTTAGGATTAGATAGGCGTTTTTCAAACCCAATTGAAGTTCAATAACAGCAAAGCTTGCTGTCCTGGTTCAGGACAATGTGCGTGCCGACATTTTGTTGGGGAATGACTTGGTCGAGATGGGGTTAATTTCAGATGGGTTATCCCTGACTGCTGCTGCAGTCACTAGGGCACAGGTACAACAGGGTCTGAGTGATAGTCAGTTACCCAAGCCCAAGGGGAAACTCAAGGCTAAGAGGAAGAGGAAGAAGACCACCTCTGTGAAGGTGGCTCCTTCTCTTCCTGCTGTTTCTACAGCACCCATTGTGGTCCCATCTCCTGAGGGACTAGGCCCAGCGGTGACCCTTGACTCAACTCCAGAGGGAGAAGAGTCAGAGCACCCTCCTCAGGGAGAGGTACTCAAACCAGAGTATCACCCTGACCTTCAAAGCCTGCTGGCTGAAGGTGGGACCTCAAGGGGGGATTTTTGTAAGGTCAAAGAGAGAACCACTCTCTTGAGGGTTTAGGAAAACTGGCCCAGGCCTAGGCACAAGGTAAAGTGCAGAGGACCTTTAAGATTTATTGGGGGGGTGAGCTCCTTTACAGTGAGCCTACTCAGCCTGAACCTGGTACAGGCAAGAGGTTGGTTGTAACCCAGGTATACAGGCCCTTCCTGTTGCAGTTGGCGCATTAGGTGCCCTTTGCTAGTCCTCTTGGGACCAAGAAGACTAAGCAAAGGCTCTTAGCTCACTTCTATTGGCCCAGAATCGGAGTAGAAGTGGAAGCTCACTGCAAGACCTGTCTCACTTGTCAGTTGTCCGGTAAGACTGGAGGCAGTGTCATTACCCCGCTGCATACTTTTCCAGTGGTTGGCTCACCATTTGAGAGGGTGGGCATCAACATTGTTGGTCCCCTTGACTCTACCACATCAGGTTGACACTTGTTCATCCTGGTACTGGTAGATGATGCCACCAGGTACCCTGAGGCTATACCCCTTTGGACCATAACAGTAAAGGTGGTTGCCAGGTCTCTCATGGGCATCTTTTTGGATTTCCTAAAGATGTGATCTCTGACAGAGGAACCAACTTCATATCTAGTTACATGCAAGCTATGTGGAAGGAATGTGGTGTAACATATACGCTCTCCCCCTCCTACAATCCGCAGACCAAAGATCTAGTTGAGAGATTTAATAAGACTCTCAAGGGCATGTTGGGTGCTTTCTAAGAGCCCCTAAGGAAGAAAAGGGATCTTCTACCATGCCTGCTGTTTGCTTACAGAGAGGTGCTTCAAAAGGGTTTTGGTTTCAGCCCCTTTGAGATCCTCGTTGGACATTCAGTGGTGGGGAGAGCTTGCCTCAGTACAAGAAGGTTTGGAAGCCACCCCCTCAGGTCCTGCCAAGCAACTGGGGGACTATGTTTTAGGCATCAGAAGGAGGATGACACAGATGATGGGCCAGGCAACAGCAAACCTTAAGGCAAGCCAAATAGATTGGACTCCTGGTCAGGAGATCCTTGTGATGGAGCCTACCCAGCCTCAAGCTTTGGCAGATAAGTGGACTGGACCCTTCAGGATAATCTCCAAGTATCTAGTTGACATGGTGTATTCCATGTCAACAGGCTCAAGACTTTCCACTGGAGAGGAGAAGTCTCATGCCTATTGCTAGCTTCAGAGCAAGAATAGGATGAGATTGAGCCCCTTCCTGATTAGCTGCATAGCAACTTTCATGATGGCTCAGTGGCGGGAGTGCAACTCTCTCAAAATCTGACACCAGAGCAGCAGAGGACCTGCAAGGCTTTGCTCCAGCAGTATAACCCTCGGTTCTCACTGACACCGGGCCTCACCCCATAGTGTAGGCATGATATTGACACTGGTGACAGTGTATATGTCAAAAATAGATGCTACAAGATGTCAACCACATCCAGGCAGAGGTTACCAAGATGTTGGACTTCGGTGTTATTGAACCCTCAACCAGCCCATGGTCCTGCCCAGTGCCCAAGGCAAGTTCCCAGGCAGGTACCAATGATTGGAGTTTCAGTGTGGACTATGGAGGAGTCAATGCAGTCACCAAGACTGATGCACACCCATTTCCCAGGGCTGATGAGCTTATGGATAAGATTGGTGCCAAGTTTGTGAGCACATTTGACCTCACATCAGGTAATTGGTAAATAGCTCTGACTGACTAGGCCAAGGAGAAAATGGCTTTCTCAACACCAGAAGGGCTCTACCAGTTTAGGGTTATGCCTCTTGTGTTGAAGAATGCCCCTGCCACCGTCCAAGGGTCAGTCAAACATGCTCTCAGTGGGCTGGAGGCTTTTTGTGTTGTCTAACTGGACGACATTGCTGTTTACAGTTCCACATGAAAAGAGCATTTGACACACTTGCAGTCCATGAAAAGGGCCAACCTCACTATCATGGCAACCAAGTCCCAGGTAGCACAGGGGGAGGTTACCTACCATGGTTATGAGGTAGAAGGGGGTCAAATCCAACCTATCCCTAATAAAGTACAAGTTTCACAGGACTGGGAGACTCCCTCTACTCAAACCCAGGTGAGAGCTTTTTTGGTCCTCGCTGGGTATTACAGAACATTCATGGCAGACTATGGCACCATAGCTGCACCTCTGACAGCTCTGACATCACCCAAACAGCCTAGGAAGGTTAATCGGAATGAAGACTGTCAAAGGGCCTTTGATGGCTTGAAGGAAAGTCTATGCAGGGCACCTGTCTTGTGTGCCCCTGACTACAGCCAACTCTTTATTGTGCAAACCGATGCCTGTGACACCGAATTTGAGCTGTCCTGTCTCAGTTAGACGGCAAAAGGAGAGAACACCCGATAATTTTCATCAGTAGGCAACTTAAGATTGGGAATTTAGGTGGGCCACAGTTGAAAAGGAGTGTTTAGCATAATTTGGGCACTTAGTGTTTTAGACCTTACCTTACAGGGTCTGCCTTTAAGGTCCAAACCGACCATAAGCCTTTACAGTGGCTTATGCAGATGAAGGATGCAAACCCCAAACTGCTCAGGTGGTCCATTAGCCTCCAATGGGTAGACTTCACAATTGAGCACAGGCCAGGGAAGAGTCATGTTAATGCAGATGGTCTTTCCAGAAGGTATGTTGGTCTGGATGAGGGTAACAATCTCATGGGCGATCAGTTGACCTAACCTCAGTGTGCAGGGAGTGCATGTGATGCTGGAAATGCCTTATGGAGGGGCATGGCCTCCTAGTCATTGTCCTACCACTGTGTGTGTGTTTTCTCTATGTTTTCTGCCACTGAGTTCCAGTCTGGACCTCTGGCGGTGCAGCTCTTCATTTTATCTTTTGGTGAACATCACCCATTGATACCCTTATGGCACCCATGGGTGGGGGTACATCCTTGTACCCCTTATGTGTGTGTTTTAGGCGCCTGTGTACTGCCCACTTTGCCGGGGATGTGCTGGTGTCAGCTTCAACAATGAAAGTGATGGTTGGAAGGGTTTGAATTACTCTGAACCACTGGCATTGCTCTGGGCAACCTTCCACACCACTGTTTTTCAGCCCGTCTGCGCCATTGGAAAGGGGGGTCCAGCCAGATAAAAATCAGATAGGTACTGCCACCAATGGGAGCAGCCTTCCCGTACTGCTAGGCCAGGTCCCCTCTGCATGGAAACACAAGCAACCCCAGACAGTTTCGGCCTTGTTGGGCCTTCTCAGTGACGTGCAGCTTGCTTCCCTATGGCGAAGCGAGCAAGGGTCACATGTTTGGGCATACCCTCTCTCACATAGGGAGACAAACTAAAACCAAAAAACTGATGGGCTAGAAGGTTTTGAATTAATCTGAACCACTGGCATTGCTCTGTGCAACCTTCCACAACTCTGTTTTTTAGCCCGTCTGTGTCATTGCAAAAAGGGGTCCAGCCATATACAAATCAGACAGGTACTGCCATCAATGGGAGAAGCACTGCCCGAACTGCTAGGCCAGGTCCCCTCTGCGGGAAAACACACGCAACCCCACACATGTTTCAGCCTTGATGAGCCTCCTCAGTGACGTGCAGCTTGGTTCCTTATGGCACAGCGAACAAGGGACCCACGTCTGGGCATACCTTCTCTCACATAGGGAGACAAACTACAACCAAAAAAGTGATGGGTGGAAGGTTTTGAATTAATCTGAACCACTGGCATTGCTATGGGCAACCTTCCACACCACCGTTTTTTAACCCGTCTGCGCTATTACAAAAGGGGTCCAGCCATATACAAATAAGTCAGGTACTGCCACCAATGGTAGAAGCCCTGCCCGAACTGCTAGGCCAGGTTATGCTGACTTGACAGTTGCTCTGAGTATTCTCCATTTTGGGTTACGCAGGCCCTGCCATAGGAATTAGTGGATTCCTGACTGAAGGCTAAATGGCCCCTGTGGCCTTTTGGTTTCTATTGCCTTTTACCTTGTCTAAAAGTCCTGGGAAGTCCTGATTCTGTCCCTTCCTCCTGAATGGCTGTTGGGTGGAAACACCATATATGTCTCTGTTGTTCCCTTTCCCACTAACTGGCTTTTCGGTGGAAATGCCATATATGGCTCTGGGGCTGCCTCCTGTAAGACTGATTGGAGCCTTCCCAGGTGGTGTGTGTTGTGGATACACACTAGTGGGGGGACCTGTGTGAATGGAGTTGGGAGTCAACTCATAGTCTCTGTTGTGGGTGTCTGGTTTCTGTTTGTGTGACATAATTAATGAGACAGCCCTGACTGAAACTGACATGAATACAGTGTAGTGTGCTGAAAGACTGGGTACTTGCCCCAATCCATATTCCTTTGATATGGGTGTCTGGGTGGAGTAAATGGCCTAAATGCCTGTGGGCCTGATTGGCTGCCTGCCTGCATGTATGCACTTCTGTGTGATTGGCTGATTGAGCCTGGCTGAGCCAGAGTGAATGAGGGATAGATGTGTATATCTGGGGACCTCACACTTACCAATTTCTTCAGAAGCTGATGTCGAAGCTGAAGCAAGAAGAAGCTGTTCCTTGAAGCCCAGTGGGGAAGTCGTCTGCTGTATTTCTTCACCTTAATCCAAAAGTTGTCGTGTCTCCCAAGGACTGATCCAGAGAGGATCTGCAAAGGAGACCTCTCCCCGAGCTATGAGGGACCATCGTGCAAAGTGGCTGCTCTCCATTGAAACATCATGGAAGCCAGTCCTGTGTGTCTGCCGCCTGGAGAAGGGGGTCTTCAAAGTCCAGAAGTGGAGTGCAGGACATCTTGAGCTAGAGAAGTCCAGGGTCCGGAGGTGTGTTTCGTGACCGGTGGAAGCCGTTGCTGTCTACTGCCCAGAGGGGGGGTACCCTGACATTGTTCTACTGGACACCCAAAGCTGCAAAAGTTCCAAACTGCCTAAGAACATTTGAAAGGACATCCTTGCTGTCACAACTGACCACTTTTACCCACCAGAGAGAATCCACAGTCGCTGGAAGCAGAGGAAGGTCTGTTGGTGGGTTTCCCACCACCAGAAGATAACAAAGTCATCCCAAGGGTCCAGACGTGGTGAGGGTCCAAGGTCCTCTCCAGTGGTCGAGTCCAGGTTGCCAGAAGCCATCCAGAGATCTGTGCTGCGACTGCAGCACCAAAGAACCGAAAGTTGGATAACCACATAAATCCGAAATCCAACACCAAAAGTGACCTCTGGACCCGTTGCCTCCAGAAGCCATTGAATGGTCCTAGCAGTCTTACTTTCATCTGCCAAGCCTTTAAGGAGTCTGCAGCAAGTTTAATCTTCACAGAAATTCTAGTCGGATAAATCGTTGACCAAAGGAGGGCACTGCAAAGAGTAAAACTGCTGCACTTCAGAAAGACTTTGATTCCTTTTTATTCTTGAACTCAGCATCCCAGTGGCTCCTTCTTCCAAAGGGGGTCCATCCTCAGAGGGAATCATCGATGTAAAGCCGATAAACTCTGCCAATTCGCCTATCAAGGCACCAAAGGTACTGAGACGAGGAAGAGCATCTTCTAGCCTCAGGAGTCATCCAGGGATCCCCTAGTCATCTTGGATTCTGTTCTCCTGTGGCCTCTCAGGTATTTTGGAGTGGTAGAACCTTTTAAAGTAAGCACAAAGTTATTGAACAATATTGGACTGGGCTTAAAAGACAACATAAGTTACTCCCTAACTTTCCATTACAGGTTGCCCAGGTGGGGGTTCCTCACTCAGAATTACTTGTGTATTCTAAAGAAAGCATTATCCGACTGTTCATAATTAACCTGCCTTTCTTTCCTATTCTTTGCTGTTACGCCTTACTTAAGAATTCACCTGCCATTAAAAAATGGTCTCAAGTTAGTGCAGTTATTACTGGATTTAAGTAGTGTGTGGTACCACGTATAGTGTACATATTAACCATTCTTTGAATAAGCATTCCAAGTACAAAGTGTTATTATTTATTTGTGTATATATTCCTGAACCCTTATTTCATATAAAGAAGCTGTATTATCACCTAACATAGTATGTGGACATTCCTTTTTGGGGGCTTTGGGAAAACACTGTACTTAAGAATCTGCCTGCATCACCTCCTGAAAGCTTAAACATGGCTGCTCGTCCATTGCTACCAAATTGAGAGCCTTGCAGGGGTATTCTGCGCTTTTACCCTACCATATAGAGGGCAGAAGTACAGATACCCCCGCCCCCTCAATCTTTACATTGATGAAGTTCCTTTGGGTCCAATTTCATTTCAGTCATGTGTTAAATTCTTCCAGGTCCAGGTCCTGAAGGATATAGGAACTAGATTTCTAGGTAGTTCTTAAATAACAAATATTTGTTATTTCTGATTGTGAATTATGGGTGTGTTAAACTTTGCAACCAACGTATTTCTTCAAAATGTAATACAAAAAAGAGTATTTAAATATATAAAGGGGTTTCCTACCTACTGAAGGCATGCTTTCCTTGTTTCCATCAGTTCACCCAGTAAGTTAGTAAATTATCTGAATGTTGCTGACAGTTCTCGCACTGTTTGTCATAATGATTGTCATAATGATACAGCAGTTGTGAAAGATAACCCATATTTAAAGGTACAATGAAAACACAAAATAGTCCCAGTCTCTCTGCGCCAAGGAATTGTGAAGATTGAGGAATGATTTCCAAAAATATCTTTTTTTATTTTTTTTATTTGAAGTGTAAGAAGGAAAGCCTGACACGTGTTTCGAGCCTTGGACGGCACTTCATCTGAGGCTTAAAAGAGCTCTTTCACTGGAATACCAGCAGACACTTCCATACGCTCGCTCAACCGTTCCGCAATTGCGAGGCATTTGAGTTTCACATTCTGGCATTGTCCTTTCCTCCAATTTTATTGTGAAGTCCTCCAAGTGGTGTTTAAGCCTCAGATGAAGAGCCTTATAGTGCATGTGCATCCTGACGGCCTTATAGTGCTACAGCCATTTTGAAACTTCTGATTGTTGTAATCCTATGTGGAAATGGCCCAATTTAGGTGCTGTTTGAACAGGAAGTGAGTTGGCACTTGTGCCATGCAGTACGCTCATGTGCACCACCAGGGTCAGACTGGGGCAAGAAATAGGCCCTGGCACCTAAAGGAAAAGTGGCTCGCCCCTCACCTCAAAAAAGTGGCCCTTAAACCATCATCCTTGAATCACATTAATTCACGACTTTACACACCACACAGCTGCATTCAGGCTCCCACTTCCACCCATCATATGATTTGCATTTTTATATAGTGTGCTTTATACTCACACCTGATTACTCCTGCTTTTAAGTGCTGTAATAGCAGGTGTTGTTATTCCAATTAATAGTGGCCAGTGCGGGAACCACCTCAGAAAGATGAAACGCCGAATGGGCGTGTGCAGGATTTGAACTTGTGAAGTGCAGGCTGGCTCCACCGTGAACGACAACAGCATGTGAGTACTTAATTTGTGAGTGACTCACCCAGGTACTCCAGGCAGTAGCCATGAGCCTGGCATTTGATAATGATTTGTTATTTATATTGTGTTTTTGCCAAAGCACTATACATAGAACATATTTACATACAATTATCCCCAACTGAAGTTGGTACTCATTTGTCAACATTAGATTAATGAAAGGCTGAGTTGGCCTTACCAGGAGTTGAGCCTGCTACCTGCAGATCACAGTCACACATAGAAGATAGATCACAGCAGCGCCAGCGAGCGTTCAACCCGCTTGTCTATATATTAGAGTAAGATAGGACTCCCTCCCTCCCTCCCACACTGCCAATTTATCTTTTACTCTTACCAACGTACAAGAAATGTCAAACAAGAAACATATTCCTACACTACTGTGCCTGGCTCTCTATATTTGAATCATTCACCATACAACTAAGAATGAAGGCACGTTTACATGAATGACTGCACACATGATTTGAAACTCCCTGGAACCTGCAGTGCATCATTCCACTCTGTATGTCCTATTTTAATTAACATGAACGGAGACAGCTTTGCATATTTATCAAAGTTGTCAACGTTTTTCAAATCAGAACATGTATTTATAAAGATTGAAAAGCTATTAATGTCTCATTGTGATAAACATGTGTTAACGTAAATATGATGCATTGGACCGGCTGCTTCTGCTCCAAAACTAACTTGCAAGTCGCAGGTTGCACACATTTCTGACTGCAGCAGATGTGTTACAGCCTCACATTTCCAACAATTATGTTATAAAAGTGAGCTTTATATTTACACTACTACTTTCTACTAATAATCTGTGGCAGCAAACAAACCCTGATTAATTTCTATCACGTTTAGCTGAGCACTGAGCAGGGTATGGACTGCACCAGTTTGACACACTGATGCAGTTTTGAGTTTGGCAAAAGATTTAGGCAATATTCGCTGCGATATCCACTAGCGGCCTGCACGGCTTCACAGTGCAGGAGGAATACAATACATTACATATTACACAACTAGGATGTGGGTTGACAGTGAGTGACACTGCAGTGCCAGACACTGCCCCCAGCCCTTTCTCGACTAACAGTCACAGTAGTAACATAACATTACGAACACAATTCACTTCACTTTCGCTTCTTCTCTGACTCCCGACTCCCACACGGCTCGGCCATTTCAAATGTATGCTTTTATTTTAAAGTTTATTAGTGTATGTTATAAGTGAGCTGGCCCACCGTTACATGCACAAATTCTGTCTCCACACCATACAGTCCTCGGCTCGGCAGGAATAGGCCTCCTCCTCCTCGTCCTTGTGCCGCGGGTGTTCATTGCCTGCAGCCTGATGCCTGCTCAGTCATTTCTCCCACAATTGTCAACACTTCCTACCTTCTCTGTCTCAGAATGTGGTGTGTCTTGGTGGCTCCCGCACCCAGGACATCAATGCACATGAGGGGTCATGAGACACGTCATTCCTCACGTGCATTGGCTGCCTGCTAGCAACAGGCCCTGCCCTTCCCCGATGCTCAGGAGAGGAGTCAGGCAGGCGGCAGCCCCGGGCCAGCCAGCACCGACACCCCCCCCCCATGCAGGCAGGCTGGCAACCCAAAGCAAACATGTACAGTTCAGCCCAGCCCTCAACTCACAAGAACCACCCCTCCCCAACATTTGTTGTTTGAGAATCGAGAGAGCGCGTGCCATGCCGGCTAGATGGCTGGTGGCGGGGCACTGCCAGCACGACCTCATGCTTGGTGCATTTATCAAAGCAAAGCACCCTTAAGTGTTACTTTCTTTGATGGGCAGATCATGCATCCATCTGTGCACCGCAGTGAACTGGTGACAGCCAGCAGCAGGCAAGCCAACGTTACAAGAGAAGACGCACACAGTACTATAGATAATGTTGTCGATAAAACTGGCCCCAAGGTGTCTTATAAAACCAGCCCAGGCCATTCCCAAGGTCAATTGCGTTCGGCCAGGGGCCGAATGACCGATTAGCCAGCCGACTCTGTGCACCACGTGGCATGCTGTTCAATATGATGTTGATGCTGTTCCATTGAGAACGGCAATTGGTGACAGAGGCCAGAAGAGCTGGGTGCTGCCAGAGTGGCTTGAGCGGATCTTCAGGAAAGAGGCTTACCTTGTATTGGCAGTCTTCTTGTTTGGTTGCATCATTTGGGGATTAACTCACTGCGGCCATCGGGCTCACATTTGCCAGGCCACAGCATTGCAATAGTCCTGTGGAAAAATTACTGCACCAGCAGGCTCCCAGTCCACATTGTTCCATAGCATTTGTGGGTGAGGGTTAGCACAACCCAGGGGCATTGAAAGGGGGATGGGAATGTGAAATGACACTGCCATACACTTCAGCCTTGTTGGGTAATCAGCGGCAGGCTACATAACTTCTGGGCCCAATATGAGGCAGAGCAACAGGTAAATCGGGAGTAAGCCTGAAATTCAGAGGAGCCAGGCCATGGGCATATCGGAGTTGCAAGTGGGAAGTACGCACAGACATCTGTGCAACCGAGGGTGTTAGCGAGTTTCACCTCCTTAAACCCGGTGATCTGGGGCAATGGAAAGTGCCAGCACAACTAAGAGAGCTGTCCAAGGTCTTTACCACTGATGCAGGTACACTGGCGGAATGCTGAAACATTGAGGTTTACCTAGTATCAAGCAAAGCAGAGAAGTAAGTGGGAGTGAGTAGCCCTTTGGACCTAATAAAGAATCTAGAGATTGGGGATTAACCTAAATGCAAAAATTGATCTTTGAAAGTATGAATGGGCTACACTGATAGCATGAATGGTGGGCACATTTCAAGGTGTGCATGGGAGAGTACTATTGCCAGTCTGCAAGTTCGTGGTGACCACTGGGTAGTTCCCTTACTATGGGAGAATTTATAAAAATTATACTTCATTGCCTCAGGGGGTGAAATCTTTTCATATGAACATAAATCGTCCATGCTAATGTGCTTCTTAGGGACAGTGGCGGCGTGGATCATCAACAAACTGCGTGATGTTGAGGTTGTGCAAGACAGTGTTTGGGGGTCCAGAGGAGAAGGTTAAGGCGTATATAATAATGCCAAGAGGCAGTTGGAAGCACATTTCACGTTGTGTTGAAGAGAGACGCATTTTTACCAGGAGACATCTCCCAGGGGAATCTGTGGATGTATTTTTGGCTGACTTACATGATTTACTTGCCATTTGAGAGTACACTGCTATATGAGATGAGTACATTCGGGACAATCCCAACATCCAGGCATGTCCATGTAGACAGGAAACCATCATGCAAGGAGGCATGGAATTTATATCAAAGTGTTTAAAACAAGTTAATGCAGAGCCAGGCGTGACAGTGTGAATGTGTTGCACAATATGAACATGATGCCACACGATGGTCGTGGAGAGAAGGAAATGAACTGCCCTGTAAAGAAAGGGGCAACCCCACATACAGAAAGGCAGCATCGGGGTGTCTGAAAATGTGTGTTCGAAAATCACGTCACCAGTGTGAAAGAGCTCACAGCAGTGGGAGCAGTGTGCCATGGCAGTGGTAAAAAAGGGCACTTTCCGAGATTATGTGAAGCATCCAGACAGAAGGGGGGGAGAATGGCTAGCAGCATGAGCTGGTTGGTAAGTGACAAACTTGCAAGGGGGTTCTACAACAAAGTGGTATACCGCAGTTGCATGGACGTTGAAGATGGAGAGGGATGTGATCCCCCCCCTCCCCCCATGGCAGAGGTGATTGTGGCGAAGGCTCCAGTTCAGATGCTGGTGGATTTGGGGTTCCTATACACATACCGTTAAATTGGGTATGAAAGTTGATGACACCAAACAGAACAGCTGGCTGTGGTCAGAGTGACTTGGGTGAATCTTTGATAAAGAGAGGCTTACCTCATGGGCAGTCTCCTTGTTTGATTGCAACAGAGTGGCTCTTGGGAATGGTATTTGCAGTTTGCCTCCCTTCGCTTTTCTGTTATTTCCCTCTTCAGTTGATATGGTAGTTTTGCCAACCTCAAACCCCAGGAAGAACATGTTATGTTTTCCCTTTTTGCAGTCTACTAAGGCTTTATTCTTCAGTGGAAGTCACTCTACTTGTAAATCTGATAAGGCAGAGCTCACTAGTTTTTGAGTGCATAGGTCGAGTATTGTTCTTGTATACTGTTGTAAAACACTATTGAATGGAAATCTGCTCAAATGAAATGTCAGTGCTTACAAGTGATTAGTACACAGTAAGCAGTTGTCTTTTTGTTAAACCGCCCGCAATTCGATGGAATGCGGACATTACAAGCCCATGAATCACCTCAGGGTGTTACGCCTCGGCGGGCCCGGAGGAAGATCATTGCCCTCCGTAAGGGTATGCGTCACATTGCAAACCCATTCTACGCCCACTGGCAACTGCCCTGGAAAATAGTGGCTTCGGCTCACTCCGCAGCACTCTGCGGCAAATTGGACTACGATTCCCAGCCTTCCGCCTCCCGCTGCCAGCGGGAAGGCGATGATGCGTGAACCTCGGTTTCGTCCAGTTCCGCCTTCTCCTTCCTGATTTAAACCTCAGAACCGGGCGAAACGCTGCTTCTGATTAAAGTTGCATCCCGGTGTTTAGAAGTCCTGTCTTCGATCCCACTCTTACTTACCTGTGTTCCAGACCTGTTTCCTCCTTCACGGACTGCATTTGCCTGCCGCTTTTGGAAAACCGTTTACCCGTGTACCAGACCTGTTTCCTCCTTCACGGACTGCTCATGCCTGCCGCTTTTGGAAACTGGTGATCACGGTATCGGTAAGACTCTTCTTTTTCACCGCTTGTTAACAAGCATCTTCTGTACTCGTTGTACCTTGCCGCTGAACTACATCACCTGCAATACTCCAACTCAATTGTGTTGCCTATTGTTGCTGTTACCATCCTCTCCACAATCAGACTTCCATTGGACATTCCTCAGTAGTGCACAGGGACGCCTTGCAGATAGTGCACCTACCCGACTCTAGCGCGACCCTCGTTCCGCCCGGGTTCAGTTCCCTAACTAACCTACCCGTTTGTTATTTTGCACCTCCGTTTTTTGGACTCTTTGGGATAACACAGACTCAACAGCACATCAGTGGTAAGGGTTTTCTATTCATATGATTCCATATTCCTTAGCTAATCGACCACTATAGTTAGTATAGGTTACCTTCTCATCCCTTCCTTATAGGTAGTTCCGGTTGCCGTGAAACAAGGGGAGGGCATAGTTCAGGTACTGCTAGAAAGAGGAATCGAGGGAAAGGGATCTATCTTAAATTTCCAATTGCTCACCTCTTGTTTTTTCCTTTACAGCTGGGTTCTTGGCGGCGTGTCCTCCCCGCCCTTTTGAGCGATTAGTCCCTCTGCCTGGTCCTACCCAGCAGAGGGTCATATCGTTAAAAAGGTCTTATGCCCTCACAGAGAGGAGGCTAGGTTGGAGGCCCCGACCTAGCTCTTCAATCAATAGTCCAATCCTGTGTCTTCTGGCCACCGATTTGGTTTACTTCCCGTCCGGTGAGTAACACAGGGGGTTTTGGAGCCGCATCACAGAACGTCCTTTCCTGTTGGGGCAACCCGGCATTTATTTATGGGCCGCCATGGAAAGGGAAAGGGACTAAGTAGTCCCTTCTCCCATTCCATGGCAGCCTTCTTTTTTGTATATTTTTTTTTCCTATTTTTTGAATGGGCACCATGGAAAGGAAGAAGGGACTACGTTTAGTCCCTTCTCCCGTTCCATGGTGTACATCATTTTTGTTTACTTTTTTGTACTCATTTCAATGCTCGCCATGGAAAGGGAGAATGGACTTCGTTTTCCCTTCCATAGTGGGCATTTTTTTTTTTTCAGTTTGCGAAACGAAACGCTGGAGCGTCTCATAACTGAAGAAAGTTGCGTTTAGTTCATAGGTCCAATGGGCCGGGGTAATAATAGCAATAAGCCTCTCATCGGGGGAGGGTGGTATTACCACGTCCGGTAATGCCCCAGGGCCTTCGTTAAGCTCGTTCCCCTCGGCCCTGTAACTATGGGACCTTGGGCATTACCAGACGCAGTAATGCCCTCCCTGTTTGGGGCTTACTGCTTAGTTAGAAAGCTTTCCATCTGCCACTTTTTTTTTATAAGCATGAAAACCTGGAGTAGACACATTACATTTCATTTCACTATGCATACTATTTACCTTCATGCTCTTTAATAAAATGTACGCTGACCTGTGGGCAACAATTATTCAAAACACCTGTGGCTAACCAGAGACTGTGACTGAGACAAAATCCACCCTCATTTGGCATTAGAAAAGCTCCAACTAGCATGTGTTTAGCTCAGGAAAACAATACGAAATAATTATTTATTTTATTATGATTTATTTTTTTAAAAAAGATCTTTTTGAGCAATGCATGCATATGAAAATGCCTAATAGAAATCACAGCGAAATCAAGTACCAAACAAATTATAAATACGCTGTTTCACGCATTTTAGAGTTCATAAAGGTGATGTAATAAGAATTGATGTGCACTGCATTCACATCTATGGTGAATTGTGGCACGTATTGTATAAGATAATTATACTGCCCTGTTTCTGATCATGCTTTTTAATCGGCATGAGGAACAGCTGCTCATCTATGGCTGCTGCATTGTATGCCCCTGCTTTGCTTGGACATGGAACCTTACCATTATGACATAGGATGATCCCCATTTAGAAGCACTGGCCATGTGATGTCAGCTAATGTTTAGAATTCAGCCACTCTGTTTGAGTTGGTTGTGGAGGGAGGTTTGCTTTCAGAGATTTTCGTGCTTTTTTTAACATCTGTTGTACACTTGTGTACTTTTATCCCACGCATTCCATCCGGTGGTTGATAATTCTATCTATATATTTGGTGCTGCACCCACGGGTATATCCCTTGTGGTCATCTGTGCAGGCACCACATTTATTTACATCAGTTGTTCTATTCGGAACATTTGTGCTTAGGGAGAGTTGTGCCATGTAGTCCACCATTTGGCAGATAATCCATCTTCTCTATATTTGGGCCACACCCTTTGCACTGTCGGCAGCCAGTATTTTCTCATTTATAATGTAACTGGACATCACAAGCCCGACGCCTTTATGATGGCCTATAATGGTTCACACTGATTCATGGAGGAATCCGAGGTAAGTGGTCTTTTCATTGATATTTTGGTTTTGGCATATTGTTTTTAACACCAGCTGCCAAATGAAGGCACTACCCAGTCAGGTAATAGAGACATCTATCAGTTCAGTATTTTGAAGCAGGAGAATTCTCTATAGTGAGCTATTTCACTAGAGGTTATACTAGTAATAATAGAAACATAATAACATGATGATAATAGTAAACATAATGCTAATCAAATGTCATTATTATTACTGCAGTCCCAACAGGCTCTTTTGAGGTAGTGGGTGCTCCTTCGATGGTCTGAGGTGCTCAAGGTTTGGCATGCATTTCATACCACAAGCATAGAGCAGTGCTTATTTAATTGAATATTGTAAGAGACTGGATTTTCCTTTTCGTGGCATGTGCTTTAGGTTGTGCTGGAGCGGTTAATGCAATTTCAATGAGTTGAGTACCATGGTGCGGAAAGGGTCAGCTGGGAGTCAACAAACTGAGTCAAAATGTAGGTGTTTTCTCATGACCGAGTACACGTGGAGATATCTATCTTTTATGGAGAAAGTAAAAATGTGGCACATATTGCATGACGGTTATTGAAGTCACCTTTATTTTATAATGCTAGTTCGCCGTCACCTAAGAGGTCATTTTTAGCACTTCCTGGTAGAAGTAGTGTGAGAAACAACTAAAAAATGAAGTGCAAAGAAGGGCCCTGAAAGCATGCATTGTGCAGAGCAAAGATAATGCCTTGGTTTAGGAAATGATTCTGGGCACTGCACTCATCTATATAGTCTAATATTGACTGTTTGGGCAAGTTACAGGCACAAGATGAAGACCATCTTACTAAGACCCTCATGGTGCCCATAATGATTTGCATAGACTGCAATTGGGATTCTTCTTGCTATTTTAACTGTGTGAAAGCTTTTATACAACAGTGTTTTGCCTGTTTTATCTTTCATAACTCACTCTTGAACCATCAAAAATTGTTCTCAGGTGATATTTAAACACCTTCAAGCATAGGGAGCTCATGCTTGTCAAAAACGTTATTTGAAGGCAAGCGCCTGGTACGTTTGCACTCAGGAGTAGCACTGTCCCCGACTCCAAATGTTCCTCATTTTCACGGCGGAGTGCAAATGTGCGGGGCGAAAGGTGGCGTAAACGCGTGTACACTGCCTTTTGCACTGCACTTTTACACTCTGCTGTGCAAAGTGAGTAAACGCTGCCTGCCATGCTAGTGTGGCAGGCAGCGTGTACAATTAAAATTAAATGGAGCCCCACATGCTTGAATGTCCAACAGTGTTTAATTTTACTCATGAATGCTGCATGCCATGCACATATGGTAAGCAGCGTTCACAGTTACAATTAAATGCTGCCCCACATGCCATGCAAGAATGTGGAACAGCATTTAATTTCAATTGTATATGCTGTCTGCCATGCTCCCTATTCAAGCAGCACCTAAATTGGGACTTTTCCCTTGGTAGCATGGCAGGCAGCGTGTACAATGGATCCCAAAGGGGTCCACCTGTTTTATGCTGATGCATAAAGCCGGCAGGACCAATATAGATGACCAGCATTTGCGCCGCCATAAAAATCCATGCTGGCGCAAATGCTGGAGCATTTATATGGCGGAGAGGGAGGGAGGTGGTGGAAACACAAGTTGATTTCCGTTCCTCCTCTCCACCATACGAATGATTGAAAATGAGCCGTGGTGTCAATGGAAGGCTTAAAAGCATTACACCAGGCTTGTACGCCTTCCATTTACATTATGTTTCATTGGAACATGAGCCCTAGGTCTTTACAGCAATACTGTTGGAGTAAATTACTCTGTGCACTGTGTTCAAAAGGTCACTCGGCATGAAAAGCTAAATTTGATCTCCCTAAAGTGTCCTCTGCATACCGTTGGCAGCTGTGCTTGAGCAGTGAATGCACAACTCTTACGAGGGTTGAAAGCTGTACAACACGTTATTACATTGTTAATGTTACCGTGTTACCAATACAAACATGCTTTATCTGAATTTAGGTAAGTGTGATTATTATCAAGTGAGCGGGTAAATAGTTTCACTGTAGACTAGCATGTAAAGGTGTTTCTATGCAACAATATTTAGGTCTGAGATTGCATCCCCTGTGTGCCTGATATGGGACGGTAGGTTGCACCAGGGGAGCAAGGTATTGGTTGATAGATTCTGATGCTTGTTTCCTTAGAGATCCAGTGACAATTATGCCACTTATAGAAGCCAACTTTGTGGAAGAGTGGCCCTTCTCTTATTAGTTCTATTTGGGAAAGTGGATCTTTGGTGGGATGGAAGGGCTTTGATAAGACCCAATCTTCCATGGTGGGTAATTTTGTGTTCGGCTCAATATGAACTGTCTTGGTGGAGTCTTTCCTAGTTATTTCCTACTGTAAACCTTTTTTGGATATGTTTACTTATGAAATAACAAGCTCCCTCAAGGCATGAAGGGCTTCAAGGAACTTACATGATGGTGGTATCAAGGCACTTGCAGAAGGGGGCAAAAGCATGCATTACCTGAATTATATTTAACATTGAAACATTCTTTTGTTTTTAAATATGCCTCCAACTTCCTGTAATAAGGGGATGTTAGGAGCCCCACAATTGGAAGAGGTGTTCAACATACACGGCTTAACAAACAACATTAACATTAAGTCAAGATATATGTGTATCCCAGCACGTGGATGGCTAACTACTTTACCCGGTGTCAGAAATACTTTTATTGGATTAGAATGCAAGCTAAAACTTATAGCACACGCACAACTAAAATAAAAGGTAGCTGTGGGGATCAGGTTGGATGTGCAGTGATGTCATGAGGTGTGCAAGGTTACCTGTGGAATGTTGGTGCAGAGATTCCACCGGTGTCAATTAGGAGCATGGTGGGGCCCGGTGGGTTTTACCCTTGTATCGTCAGTTATAAACAATAAAGAAGACTTACCTTGAACCTATGTACTGTGAATATACCCCTTCATGACTTGCTGAGCTTGATTACTGGTCCTGATCCAGTTGAGGATACAGTGGGGGGAAAGGCAGCATTAGGAACTCCCCTATGTTGAGTATGCCACCACCCAGGGCAGTAGTAGAGTGTCTGTTATGAGGTGTCTCCTGGCCATCTGGCACCACCAGAGTAGAGGTGACAGTGGCAATGTCTATCTGGAGCTGGCTACTGGTGTGGTGTTCAAATGTATTGGTGGGTGTTCCCCCAGGTGGTGCCTGCAGTCTGGACTTTGTCTAGAGGGTGTGCAGCTGGGGCAGCTGGGGGAGCACCAGGAGCAATGGGTAGGAAAGTGGCCATTGGCTGTTGCCGGATAGCGAGAGTGGTGTGGAGAAGGGCTACTGTGCCTTGGCTGTCATTGGCTGCCAATCTGAAGTCCAGAGGTTGTGCAGTGGAATTTGTTTGCACTGTGACCGTGTAAAGCTGCCAGAACCTAAGAGACAGGGCTGGAGGTGGGGGACAGTTTAGCTGCAACTGATGTAGATTGCCAGAGCTTCGATCCCTTCAAAGTCCCTGACGCGAATGATGACTTTAACAAGGAATGTCAAGTCAAGCATGGCGTTGTCATGCAAGTGCGCACTGAACGCAAACCAAGTAGGATCAAAGGGCTGCTGTATGAAAACTGGTAACAGACCAAGACTTGTTATAAACAACAGAATATGGAAAGTGGGCTTTTAAAAGTAATATGAAGTACAAAAAGCATAAAGCTGGAGGAGTATTAAACAGTAACCCGACTCTGGAGTTGACACACAGCTAGATATCATTAGTGAGCCTGTGCTTGGGGAACACCACAAAAGAGTCAAACGTGAACTGGTCCCAGATCCTGGTGGTATGAGCAACATCACAGACAATCTGACTATGGACATTTTATTCAGCGTTTATGTGAGCTTGTTTGGTGGCACAGATCTCAATGAGAGCTTAGCTGCGAACCCGGGAAGGTGACTGATTTGTGGGGCAATGCTGTGAGAACAGTGTGCAACACTCTCAAGGACACACCTGCAGGAGTTTTATCCTGGTATCCTGTCTCTTGTAGCAGAGATTTGATTGCTGAAAGCTACTGAGGATTAGCTGTGGGCTGGCCAATCACACACTCGTGTATTTCAGTGTACTGTTGCTAAGTGGTTGAACCAGTTGTTTTTCAGTTCACTCTCGGGGGAGCACTGTGGGGGTGGGATTGTGCATATGGTATTAGTTACATATAAAGTACATAATTAGTGAGTGATCGATGGGATTAGTTTGTGGTATGAGACTCTTATTGGTATTGACATTATGCTTCAAGTACGTTTCTGTACTGTCAATGGTGAGAGTATTAGTTCTTTATTAGCTCTTCTAAGGTTATCACCTTTGTGAATACTCACTGTTATCACCTCTATTATTATTCCTATGCGAGCAAAGAATGGAGCTTCTATTACACATGCTGCTCTCTGTCAATGTAGTCTGCTGACAGTGCTTGATAGAATCATCTGCGTGTGATGTAGTGAGCATGTAGTATTTGATTGTGAATGCTAAATTAACCAATATTGTACGTTTTCACATGCAATGCCATTAATTAGTTGTATGGTGTAATTATTTCTGTTGTTAATGGTGGGTGAATTTTTTGTGGTGTGGGGTAGTTCTGGAATGTGCTGGGTGAGGTTCCCTAAAGTGTAATCCATTAACATGGAGTGGTTAGTTGAGGTTTCCTTAAGAGGAATGTATTAACATGCTGTGCTGATGAGGTGGCAGCATGGAGTGTGTTGGGTGAGGTTCGCTAAAGAGGAAGCCATTACCATGCAGCTGGTGTGGTTGGCATGGAGTGACTAGTTGAGCTTTCCTAAAGAGGAATGTATTAACATGCTTTGGTGATGAAGTGGCAGCAAGGAGTGGGTTAGGTGAGGGTCCCTAGAGAGAAAGCCATTAACATGTGACTAGTGTGGTGCAGAATGGAGTCGTTAGATGACATTTCATATAGAGGAACATATTGATATGCTGCGCTGATGAGGCGGCAGCATAGAGTGAGTTTGGTGAGGTTCCCTAGAAAGGAATGCATTAACATGCAATGTGGTAGCAGCATGGAAAGGTCAGTTCTTTGGCATTAGTAGAAGTTAACTAATAGAGTATTTGGTAACTGGTTAGTGCATGGCGTTTAAGGAGTAATTATTGAGTTGAAGTTATCCACTGGATATTTATTAACATGCAACTGGTGAGGTGGCGAGATGTAGTGTTTTAATCAAGTTATCAATTTATAGTTTATACAACCTGCAACGCTGCTGTGGTGGCAGCAGGAAGTGTGTCTAATCGGGTTTCGACAACTGCACTTTTCTGGTGGTCGTTCAATAGTTGCAGTTTGAATCATTTGTGGGTTGCTATTTGTGCAGGATTGCTGGTGCATGGCGTTGGTGGTATGGTGGTTTGGTAACTAGATATGCATACTTTTGCAGTTCCATGTCTATCCTTATTTTCTTGTCTCTCTCCTTTCTTGGGGCTTTTACTCCTTGTCTTTTCTGTTTCCGCCATAGGGTCAGTTTATGGAGATGGTATATGTTGGTCCGTCAGACCATTTATGAGTTTTGAAAGGGTGAGCTACCTCGCATAGCCAACAAGGACACTCCCATCTTCATCTGTGGTTGAGGAGTTTAACTGTGCTGTGTTGTGTCAGAGATCAGTGGTCATGTAGGTTCAGTGTGTCAAGCATTTAGGTGTGTGTCGTGTGTGCCAGTCTCATACAGGTGCGGAAATCCTTTTGGTTTGGCTGGGATGAGGAATTTATGTTGTTGCCTGTGGAAGGCATAAGTGTGCGGGAATCACCTGTGCTGTTTTGAGTTTGTTTGAAGTCATCTGTAAAAGGTGTGTATGAGTCTGTTCTTCTTGGGTTGGGTGTCAGAGAGTAGTGTCCTTCTTTGCTTGCTTTCTTTCTTTCTTTCTTTCTTTCTTTCTTTCTTTCTTTCTTTCTTTCTTTCTTTCTTTCTTTCTTTCTTTCTTTCTTTCTTTCTTCTCACTCTACAAGGGAGAGGAGTGGTGATCAGGCTGGATGTGCATTGATGTCATGAGGTGTGAGAGGTTATCTGTAGAATGTGTTTGGAATGTTGGTGCAGGGTATCCACCGGTGTCATGCGCATCCGGGGGTTTGCACTGGTGCGTTCTCACATTGTGTTTATTATGGTATACCTGGAACCTATGAACAATAAAGAAGACTTACCTTGAACCTCTGTACTGTGCATCTTCTCCTTGATGACTTGCTGAGCTTGATTCATAATGGCACAAGAATTACTTAAAGATGTCACTCTGCCCAGCAGGATTCCATACCAGGAAATATGTTGGCACAGACACGTGTAAATCACTCACTGCCCCTCGCAGAACTTTCAAGCACTAATAGCTGCAACAGCAACACTGACAGAAACTGCTCTTGTTATAAAACGTTTAGTCACTAAAACCAAGTGTCAGCCAATCCAATATGAACTGTGTTGTTCACCATTGGGCAGAGTTTGTCGGGCTCCTTGCAGGTGGACCACAGTGACACATGGGACCACCAGTTGATCGCCTGTAAATATGTCAAAGCTTGGGCTAAATGATCCGGTACCTGCTTAGGTACTTAATTGTCAAACAGTGACGCCTTAGAGCACCTTTGTTGCTTGTAAAGACACTTGTGTAGCACCTAGATGTGAATGCAGACGTGCTAATGAGTAGCAGGGAGGGACCTGTCATGGACAAGGGATCAATAGACAACTCAAAGCCAAGGACTCAGGTTTCAAGGGTCTTTCTTAATTATACAAATGCTAATGGAATAGGTAGAATAGAATCAATGCAATGGGAAACTCAAAATAATGTAAGTAAATCAGGCATTCTAGAGGACTGCAGGCCATCAGTCCTTCCCTCTCTCCCTATGTCTCTGTTAACTGGTGATTAAAAAGTCACTCAGATGGAGGCCACTAGGTGGGGCATGGAGGAAAGTTAACTTCTCATGCTCCCATACTGCAGGACGTAAAGGGGCACTGAGCCCCCCTCTGAAGTGCTGATTTGGCGTTTGCCCCCTTTGCCTCCGAGAGGGAAGTCTGGGGCACACTCGCTCCAAGTTTGGAGTTCATCAGAGGTTCGGCAGCGGAGTTAGCCATGTGGCAGGCAAGGGCAGGAGAGAGAGCCAGCCCGGCCTGTGGCGGAGACCAGATGAATAATACACAAGGTCGCACAGGAGGGAGGAGTCCTTGCGACGCGAGTCCACGCACCCTGGGACAGTTAAAGGTATTGCCAGCAACGGGTTGTGGGACTCCACAGCCCCATGTGCAGCCCTGCTTCAGTAGACTTCATGATTAGTGTGGCAAAGAAGGTTGATTACCTGCCATACTGCCATACTCAAAGGTATGGATTAAGGGTGAAGCTGGCAGAGGAAAGGAGGGAGTGCTTGCAGAAGACCCAGGGGTTGGGACTGGCAGTGGCCCTTGATGCCCCCTTGGACGTGGACCCAAGGAGGACAGAAGTACACCGCCCGATGGTGAGTGCTCATGGCAGGTCTGCTCTTTGAAGAAATTGCTGTTACAGTTCCCAGGCCTTTAATACCACAAGGACAAATCAGTGGAGGTTTGAAGGGGCACATTAATAGGAAGCTGGTGGAGGGGGTCCGGTGGAAGTCTCTGGGTCTTGAACCCCACAGGGATGTGGCTATAAACTCAATTCCTGGCACATTGGAACCAGAGGGGAGAGGGAACCGACGGCAGTGAGGAGTGGACACCCAGTGGTGGACACGTGTGAATGGCTTGGTCCCCTCCCTAAAGTATGGGTACAGGCCCTGGGAATTCACAAGGACTCATCAAGTGAGGACCGCTTTTGGGAGATACTGCGAGGGTGAGCCCTCTCTTGGAACAAGGGCAATAATCTGGTCTGGGAGCCGTGTAGAACAGATCAACTGGGAGCCCTTGCAACTAAACTCTATTACCAGTGCCCTCACAATTGCGACCCGAAATCACTCTCCCCATTGCTATTGCCACAGATTCTCATCCCGGGCCGCACAATGCCTCCCCTGGGGATCTGCGGGCAAAAAGACGCCTGTGCACACAATGAACAGCTACCCAGGACGGTCACGACTTTGCTTATGATCCACGATCGGTGGACCCCACAGGCCCCAGGGGCTTTCCTGACCTGGAGGAAGTGCAGAGAAGTGCCCCAAAAATGATGGTCCTCTGAATGTGTGGATCCAGGGAAGTGTAACAGGAGGAAGCAGCACCCACGTGAGACACGGGGGATTCGTGGGGAGGACTACTTGGCTGGCCATAGATGACCTGGAGTTCGGACACTGACCCTATTGAACGAGCCTGAACAGTGACTATGGAGGATGACCCAGTATACACAAAGAAAGACATTGCCGCGCTTATGGAGGAGATAAGGGGCATGCCTAGAACGGTAGGCCAGAGGCGGGACACAATGGACCAGAGGATAGACTCAATATACAACGGGGTATAGGGCCTCAAAAAGCAATCAAACATTGGTGGACACAATGGAGACGCAAATCGATATGCGTCTATCAGAACTCAAATGAAGAGAGACAGAGGTCAAGCTAAAGATGGATGATTTTGAGAATAGGAAGTGGAGAAATAACCCTTGTTTCTTTGGGTTCCATTAGAAGGAGAGGGATATTAAGCATTCAATATTGGAGGTCCCAAGTCTCCTTTTAGGCTCGCATGTCATTGATGAAGCCACGATTGATCCGGCGCACCCGCCGGGGGGGGGTACCAGGGGCCTGCAGACAGTATTGGCCAGATTCCACTATTTATCAGAAAAAATGAAGATATTTGATAGGGCCAGGGAAGTGGGCCCCCCTTGATTATGGATCTGCCCAAATCACTATTTACCAGGATTTATCCGCTTTTGGCGTTGGCTAGGAGAAAGCAGTGTGGACCCCTTACTAAATGGCTAAATGAAAAGGGTGTAAGATACCATTGGGGCTTTCATTTTTCAATCTCATTCGAGCATGAAGGGTAGTCAGATAAATTAGTCTCTGAAGATGACATTCAGAGAGTGGCTGCCAAACTCATGGACGACCCCCATGATTGGCTTAATGGCCCAGGGGACTTAACAGAGGAGGCAAAAGTTATACATTTTTGTAAGATCCAGGGATGCTTTTACAAAGGTTTCTAGGTGTACTGGTGGCTCAAGTGCTACAGACTTCCCGAAAGGATGGTCTCGGGAGCGAGGGGAGGTGGGTAGAGCTCCGGAAAAGGAAAAATGGCATCAATAGGTAAAATGACAATCGGCTCCCTCAATGTAAGAGGCCTCAATTCACCATGTAAGAGGTCATTGGTTCTTCCAAAATTGGACTGGATGTGTTTACAGGCAACACACGCAGAAGGGAAGAGAACCCTGTCTGAACGCCAGAGATGTGGGAGAAGTGTTCACACCTCTGATACAAGGAAAAAGAGGGGCATGGCTGTTCTGGTCTTGGCCTGTCTAGGATTCCTTGCGGAAGGGGTATTGACAGACCAGAATGGACGTTATGTATTTGTCAAGGGAAAACTACATGGCTCCCAGATTACGTTGGGATCGGTGTATGCTCCTAATTTGGATCAAGGTGAATTCCTGGAGATTGTAATGGATAAACTGATTTTATTTGTGGAGGGCCTACTGGTGGTTGGGGGAGATTTCAACATGGTTTTAGAGCCAGTGAAAGACCGCAACAGAATGGGGAAGGAATCAGCATCCCGTTTGCGTGATGGGGATTCAGATTGTTTAAGAAGAGTGAATGAGGTCTTGGGCCTGGTAGACTCACTAGCCACCCCGTCTAAAGGAGATAGGCCATTCATGTATTTTTCAACAGTACACAACTCTTGCTCGCGGATAGACTTGATTTTAGTGGATGCAAGTTTAAAAGCGCATGTCTTGGACTTCCAGTTTGCCCCAATGCCATGGTCAGACCTTGATCTGGTAAGTGTTGTTGTTGGGTCGGGATGGATAAAAGGCCCCCCAGGGGATTGGAGATGTAACGATTTCCTGCATAGGGACAGGCAGGTGACACAAGAACTGCTCACATTGGTCAAGGATTACTTCATTTTTAATGAAGCATGCCGGTCAAGGGTCAAGTGGCACAGCGAGTAGAGCGCTCGCTTTGACATCCCTGCAGAGCCTGCTAATGCAGGTTCGAATCCCGGCAGGGCCAAACTCAGCCTTTCATCCTTCCGAGGTTGATAAATGAGCACCTCACACCGTGGGTAATAATAAGCAGCGCTCAGATACCTCAGGATTCGTAGCGCTATATAAATGCCAAATTATTATTATTATTTAATGACATGGGGAGGTGGGTGTCCAGAATGGAATGGTTTCAATGCTACGATTTGGGGAGTTCTAATAAGGTTTGGGTTCCAGAAAAAGAGGGGGGTAGCAGGAACATGCCCTTTGCAGAAAAATAGCTGAGTTGCAACCAGGGGGTTTGCAGGACACTTCGTTGTCTCCTGCAGTGGTGAGTAAGAGTAAGCTCTGACAGTAAAAAACACAACGAAATACTAGTTTTGTTCAGGATACAGAGAAAAAACAAACTCATGCTCTTCAAGCAGATTTACCACAAAAGAGGGGACAATGCGAACTAGATTCTGGCGTGGAGATAGAGGGAGGAGAAAAAGCAGAGAACCATTGGGGGTATTAGGACCGAGAAGGGGGGCATGGTGTATGACCAGCAGAGCAGAAGGAGTTTGCCAAATATTATGAGAACCTCTACACCTCAGAATGGAAGGGGGAAGAGGGACAGATCAATACTTTCTTGGAGGACCTTCTCCTCCCTGGCCTTTTGCATGACATGTTGAAGAACCTTAACTGACCTATCAAAGTAGAAGAAGTGCAACTAACCATACAGGGCATGAAGTCAGGAATAGCCCCTGGCGAAGATGGATTCTCTATGAAGTTTTATAAATCGTTTTGATCCCTTCTTTGATCCCTTCTTGCCCCTTATTTAGTTTTTAATGCATGCCTAGAGGGGGAAACTCTGCCTGCCAGAATGTTGCTAGCAACAATAGTCGCCATTCACAAAGAGGGGAACGACCCTGGCAATTGCTCCTCACATAGACTCATCTCCCTCCTTAACAATGATGTTAAGATTCTCGCTAAGATCTTGGGAACGAGACTGGAGATATTGTTGCCATAATTGTGTAGAGGAGCAGCCAAATGCCTCTGCATGAAGTCCCGCCCCCCCCCATTGTCTCTATCTTGGAAGCTCGAAATTGCGCCATGTTTCACACCAGTGGTTGTGACCATACCACAACAAGTTTTCGAGGAAATGTATCCATCAAGAAAACCTTATCTGACATATGCCCGAAGAGATGACAATCTCTTGGAAGAAGTTCCTGAAGGAATATGAAGACATAAGGAAGAGAAGCTGATGACGTCACAAGAAGCAAGCATGACGCACTGAGAAGACTAGCTCAAGGAGAAGATGTATAGACCTTATGGAATCTGATGACGAAGTAAAGAACTGAGTAAACTTTCATATGCGAAATGAAGATTGCATGTATGGAGAGCACTGCAGAAAATGCAAGCCGTTTAATAACTTTATAGATGCACTAACGCAAGTAGACTAAGTAATCATAAAGGCTGGCTATATGTAGTGAATAGAATGCAGACGGTGCCACCATTATATAGAGTCTGGACATTGGTGCCACAAACTTTAGTAAGTTCAAACCCACGGAGAAAGAAGGATCAAGAGGTGTGCGTGACAGAGCAAGAAAAGTAGCTAAGAATCATGGAAGAATCGAGAAGGGCTGTCTGGCCTGATGTCAAAGGCTGGAGCAGCCAAGAACTGGTTATCTATTCATAAACGTAGCAAACGTAAGAAGCGTAATCGCTCCATGTTAATTAACTCCCCGTAGGTTGTTCCTATTTGCCACATAGTATGATGTTACTTATGACAAATCTTTAGTATAAAGCTGTGTTTTTTATGTGAAATGTTTGAGAGCTCGAGCGAACATCCGTGTTCTGACTTGAGTGTCGTGTAGACCGATGAGACATCCGTCCCCAAGTGACGTACAGGGGAACTAAAGAAACCCGCTGTACGACCTTTGAGGCCACAGGTGGGAGTTGACTTCCCAGATCCACGGAACCTCTGGAACACCGATGCTGCTGTCAAAAAGGAACGAGGTTAAGTACCAGGCAACTACAATACAATTCAGTAAATCAAAGGATCTAAAAGGTCTTACCTATCGGGTGTTAGGAAAACCCAGGGAACCTAGTAGAGGTTCGAGACTCAGATGATGTGGCGGTCCCTGAAATAGTAGGACCGTAAGATAGCGTGGATGTAGGATCAGCCACCTGTAGGAGTGAAGGCGTGACTTGGATCCCCAGAAGGGAAATGGCGTAGGAGTTCAGTGAAGTACCAAGGGATGATCCAAAGGCAAGTCAGGATGTAGTCCAAAGTCCGGCAACAGGTAAACAGTTCCAAGCAAAGGTACAAAGGGTATCCGAAGGAGTCCGAGGTAGAGTTCCGTGATCAAGGTAACAGTGGAGCAATAGGTAACGCCAAACAGAGTCTGAAGACAGCTGAGAAGCAATGAGTATTCTGTCTCTCAGACCTTTATACTGTGCGTTTCTGGGTCATGTGACGTCTCTGGGTCATGTGACGTCCACCAAGGTCACGTGAGGAACGCCACTCTGGATCACGTGATCGACGTGGAGACGTAACACCGCCCCTTCTGCTATACGTTCTCCAAGGCAATTGCCAATGCAGAAAGGGTTGCAATCGAGCCCGTACACCATAGCTGGTACGGAGTTTCCGGTCCTTTGGGTTCACCGAATCACTTGAGCCTTGAACCGTGGGAGGAGATGTTGGGGAAATGTGAGCAGTGTTCTGGTGTGTAGCGGACTGGTGTGCAGAGGATCGCCTAACATAGCCCCTCCCCAATGGCCCACGACCCCGTGGGCAGGACGGATGATCCCTATGGAAGCGGGCCACCAACCGAGGGGCGTCTAGATCCAAGGCGGAAACCCAAGAACGCTCCTCCGGACCGTAACCCTTCCAATCCACTAGATACTGGAGCCTACCCCTAAACCATCGGGACCCCAAAATGGCCGACACCTCAAAGACATCAGGAGAGGCCAGGGACACCGGCGCAACAGGGGCTCTGAGACGGACAGAGTCGGGACAGGGTTTGAGGAGGGAGACATGGAATACAGGATGGATACGCCAAGAACTAGGAAGCACTAGACGAAACGCCACCGGGTTCACAACCTGAGAGATTCCATATGGGCCGACAAAACGAGGCAGCAACTTCCGGCAACCCACTAGGCGAAGATGACGTGAAGATAACCAGACTCTAGAACCCACCACCAAAGGAGGAGCAGCTAGACGTTTGCCATCCACACGGGCCTTCATAGAAGCCTTTGCTTCAGTGAGATGGACCACAGTACTAGCATGTATCGCAGACAGATCCCTAAGACATGTCGTGGCCGCAGGATTTGATGAAATAGAAGCATCGGGGACCGGCAAGACCTTGGGATGTTGGCCGTAGAGGGCGTAGAAAGGCGAACAACCTGTAGCTGAATGAGCTGCGTTATTGTATGCAAACTCAGCAAGCCGTATAACGGCCAACCAGGAGGTCAGGTGTTGCAACATAAGGCAGCGAAGATACTGCTCCATGGATTGATTCGTCCTTTCTGTCTGCCCATCAGTCTCAGGATGATAGGCCGAAGAATACCTGGTATCAATGCCCAACAATTTAGTCAACGACCTCCAAAAACGAGAGGTGAACTGTGATCCTCGATCGGATATAATGACCGAAGGGAGTCCAAATAACATGAACACGTGTTCAAAGAACAAGTCCGCCAAGACCGGAGCCGAAGGAATACCCTTACAAGGAACAAAACGAGCCATTTCTGTGAACGTGTCCACCACTACCCAGATGGAGTCAAAACCTTGTGACTTGGGGAGATCGGTAACGAAATCCATAGACAGTGTATGCCAAGGTCTGGGAGGTACCGGAAGCGGAAGTAGTAACCCAACCGGTCGGCCTCTCCGATGTTTAGCCTGAGCACACACTGCACACAAATTGACGTAACACTCCACATCGCGTTTCATAGAGGGCCACCAACACCAGCGCTTGAGAAGATCTAAAGTGCGCTCCTGACCGGGATGGGCATTAAAAGGAGCATCATGAGACCACTCAAGGGCCAGATTACGAGTGTCAGGTGTGGGAAGAAACAGGCGTTCATGCACGAAAGGCAAACCATCAGAATACACGGGGTCCCATTCTCGCAACTGTTCGGAATTAATGCTAGTCCAGGTTCGGACCGAGTCTAATAATGACAATGAGGGTGTACAGAGACAAATTACATGACTCTTTCCGAGAACAGTGTCAGGGAAGGTTGGCAACTCGACCCCACCCGGGGAACGTGACAAGGCGTCTGCTTTACCATGTGAAGTTCCAGGACGATGCATAATACGAAAATCAAAAGAGGAAAAGAAAAGATGCCACCGAACCTGTCTGCTATTAATGCACTTCAATGAAGCCAGGTCTTGTAAATTTCGATGATCTGAGTATACAGTGATTGGATGTTTAGCCCCCAGAAGATGATGGCGCCAAACACGAAAGGCGTCCATGACAGCCAGGAGTTCCTTCTCCGTAACGGTGTAGTGAGTCTCAGTACTGGAGAACTTACGGGAATGGTATGCCACTGGGTGTAATTTGCCTGTTGTAGGACATGATTGGGACAATACCGCACCGAGAGCAAAAGAAGAGGCATCCGCCTCAACTATGAATGGAAGATCAGGATTGGGGTGCTGGAGCACCGGTGCGGTAGTGAAAGCGGTTTTCAAAGCCTCAAAAGCCTCCTGATGTTCCCTTTGCCAACGATAGGGTACCTGAGGACTGGTCAGGGCCGTGAGCGGGGCAACGATTGTGGAAAAGCAGGAAATGAAACGCCTATAAAAGTTGGCGAAGCCCAAAAAGGACTGCAAGGACTTGAGTGTTTGAGGTACTGGCCACTCTAAGACTGCTCTGACCTTGGAATCGTTCATGGATAACGCTCCCGGAGTAATGTGAAATCCCAGAAACTCAACAGACGTTTTATGAAACTGACATTTCTCAGGTTTGGCAAATAAGGAATGTTTTCTGAGACGGGATAGTACTTCTCGGACATGTTTTACATGGTCATCAAGATTACGAGAAAAGATCAAGATGTCGTCCAAGTACACAACCATGTATACATCCAAAATATCCCTGAATATGTCATTCATAAAGCGTTGGAATGTGGCCGGGGCATTACACGGACCGAAGGGCATGACTAGGTATTCATACAAGCCGTAACGAGTACAGAAAGCAGTTTTCCACTCATCGCCCTCGCGAACGCGTACTAGATTGTATGCGCCGCGCAGATCAAGCTTGGTGAAAATAGAAGCATGTGATAAGTGGTCCAGAAGGGGTGTGATTAACGGAATTGGATACCTATCCTTTTTTGTGATGGCATTAAGACGTCGATAATCCACACAAGGACGTAAATCCCCCTCTTTCTTAGGTACAAAAAATATAGGGCTTGCAGCTGGTGAAGTAGAGGGGCGGATGTGTCCTAAACGAAGGGCGTTCTGTACATACTCTTTCAATGCTAGTTCCTCCGAAGGAGATAAAGAATAAATCCTGCCCGAAGGAATAGTGGAATCAGGGATTAATTCGATTGGGCAGTCATATGGTCTATGTGGAGGTAGTACCTCAGAAGAGCCACGATCAAAAACTGATTCGAATGCTTTGTACTCAGACGGAATCCCAGACATCAACCTCCCAACAGTATGAGGAGTCACAAGCTCGGATCCATCAACACTCAGCGTGAGTTGAGCTAAGGCTCCCAAAGCCCGAGAAGGGGTATCAGTTGTTTGATGGGTCGGGAGACAATAATTCTGACAGTTCTCGGATTCGAAGAGCACAGTGCCTGATTGCCAATTAATCAGCGGATTGTGTTCACGTAACCATGGTATCCCTAATATGATACCGAATTGAGGTGTGGTGATTAAGTCAAAACTTAAGGTCTCTGTGTGAATATCTTGTATGGTCAACAAGAGAGGTGCAGTTTGGTGTCTAACAGGACCAGAAATCAACGCAGAGCCATCTACGGCTTGAACAGGTTCAGGTCGGGTTTTTACCACTAAAGGTAGATTGAGGGAATGGGCTAAAGCAATGTCTATGTAATTTCCAGTAGCACCTGAATCAATGATGATTGTGACTGTATGAAGAAGGCCTGTAGAGGGACATGGTGTAGCGTTTACAGAGACGGGTTGAACACGAGCAAAGGCAAGAGGGGTACCCGGAGATGGAGACTGAACACTCGACCTGTTCTCCGGATCTAAGGTCGAGCTGTCCGAAAAACCTGGCTCTTCTTGGGACGTCGAGGACACTCTTTCACATAATGTCCCGTGGTGCCACAATAAAAGCATGCATTATCCACCCTTCTACGTTCCCTCTCAGATGTTGTAATAGGGCTACGTAAACCACCCACTTGCATGGGTTCTTCCGTACTGGAAGCAGGAGTACTGGCAAGTGTAGGATGGGAAGAAACTCCCAACTCGGCCCTACGCTCCGATCGCCGTGCATCTACTTGTAGTGCAAGATCAACTAGTTCCTGATACTGAGGAGGCATAGAAGGGATCACTGCTAAAGCATCTTTCAATATGCTACTCAACCCTCTATAAAAGACAACTGCCCGCTTGCTTTCTGGCCATGATGTTTCAGCAACTAATTGATTGAACCGGGTGATGTATTCTATCAAAGTCCTTCTACCCTGAGTTAGTTCTAAAAACTCCAAATCCCTAGACTGTGCCTTGTGTCGGGTATCAAATACTCGAGACATTTCTAGAACCAACAGATCGAAATCATAAATGACTGGGTTATTATTCTCCAACAGAGGGTTAGCCCAAGCTGCAGCTGTCCCGGCTAAATGGGAAAGGGCAAAGGCGGCTTTAGCAGTGGAAGTAGGAAAGGCCAAAGGTCTGCACAAGAAATGTAACTTGCACTGGTTAATGAAGGTCCTGAATTTCTTGGGGTCACCTTGAAAACGTTCAGGAGCGGCCAGGGGGGTAGGTGTTGGGAGGATCACCGGGGTTGGGACTGTAATATTGGCCAAGGGAGGAGGTGTGGTTGAGGAACTAGCATCTCCGAACTCAGGGTCTGCAGGAAGAGAATGCTGAACACTCTGTATGGAGTCTAACCTTTGGTGGATCACCGTATTTGCGGCGGCCATGTCTGCCCTTAATACTGTAATCGCCTGGACTAAAGCAGCTATGGGTTCTTCCGTGGATCCCTGCATTGTCTAACACGACTATACGGCTTCTCAGTCTGTTCTGACTTGAGTGTCGTGTAGACCGATGAGACCTCCGTCCCCAAGTGACGTACAGGGGAACTAAAGAAACCCGCTGTACGACCTTTGAGGCCACAGGTGGGAGATGACTTCCCAGATCCACGGAACCTTTGGAACACCGATGCTGCTGTCAAAAAGGAACGAGGTTAAGTACCAGGCAACTACAATACAATTCAGTAAATCAAAGGATCTAAAAGGTCTTACCTATCGGGTGTTAGGAAAACCCAGGGAACCTAGTAGAGGTTCGAGACTCAGATGATGCGGCGGTCCCTGAAATCGTAGGACCGTAAGAAAGCGTGGATGTAGGATCAGCCACCTGTAGGAGTGAAGGCGTGACTTGGATCCCCAAAAGGGAAATGGCGTAGGAGTTCAGTGAAGTACCAAGGGATGATCCAAAGGCAAGTCAGGATGTAGTCCAAAGTCCGGCAACAGGTAAACAGTTCCAAGCAAAGGTACAAAGGGTATCCGAAGGAGTCTGAGGTAGAGTTCCGTGATCAAGGTAACAGTGGAGCAATAGGTAACGCCAAACAGAGTCTGAAGACAGCTGAAAAGCAATGAGTATTCTGTCTCTCAGACCTTTATACTGTGCGTTTCTGGGTCATGTGACGTCTCTGGGTCATGTGACATCCACCAAGGTCACGTGAGGAACGCCACTCTGGATCACGTGATCGACGTGGAGACGTAACACCGCCCCTTCTGCTATACGTTCTCCAAGGCAATTGCCAATGCAGAAAGGGTTGCAATCGAGCCCGTACACCATAGCTGGTACGGAGTTTCCGGTCCTTTGGGTTCACCGAATCACTTGAGCCTCGAACCGTGGGAGGAGATGTTGGGGAAATGTGAGCAGTGTTCTGGTGTGTAGCGGACTGGTGTGCAGAGGATCGCCTAACAGTCCGTCGATGTCCGTTGTAACTCCCTGTTTTAGACAATTGATATTAAAAGAGTCAGATAAGACTTTGCCAACTTCCAGAGTCGGTCTGATTATTTGGTGTAAGAGTTATTCTGCGTCCCATCCTTTGCATGACATGTTACTGAATTAAGGACCTTATGTTCATGTGGTAGCAATGTCAAATGGTTAAAAAGACCCATCGACCTGTTAAGCTCCAGAGTTTCGGATGATCGGGCATCCTCTGCCATTTAGCCGGTAGATCACAGGGTTTCCTATGGAGAGCGGCCGAATAGAAATCTTGCAGGAAAAGTCGAGACAGTGGGCAGGGTCCCCCTTTGACGAAATCCCTACCTGGTTTCCACAGGTGCTTTGCGTACAGAAGGCAAAGGGGTCAGTTGGAGGAGGAAATGATACCGAAGGCCTTGAGTCAAACAACCAAATGGTGAGTAGACTGTGGGGAATGGCAAATTAAGAGAACAGGATTGTGGTAATTTTAAAGTAACGAAAGTAGCGAAAGTAACAGGAGTAACGGGAAATACTGTGTAGAGAAAAAGAGAGAGGTAGCGCTCGAGAATCCTAACCCAAGGGGGTTTAGAAGCGGTCATCTTACACCGCAGTGGGGATCCCTAGGCTATGTGTAAACAGGTTTGCATAAGAAGACAAGCTAAACTCTGAAATCAGAGTATTGATTAGGGGCAGAGAAGAAATAAGGGTGATCACTGTGGTTTAAATGTGAAAAGTCGACTAGCCTGTCTGTTAATGTGTTTGTGTTGAATTAAGGTGTCGAAGAGCGATACAAACAGTTGTAAAAGAATTGAGATAAAGTTAAGAAGTAATATTATCTATCTAGGAAAGTGGTTGGTACCAATCCAGAGCTAGACACAGATCATTGAAAAAGTAGAGACTTGAGCAGTGATTGTTGGAGCGCGCTCATATTTATTGTTTTAAAGAGCATTGAAAAGTGGTGAAAGCCATTTTTAAATAAGCCTGGTAAGTATTGACAGTCAATTGAGACTCGTCACAATGGAAGATATCACTCCTCTGATGCATTTATGTAAGACACCACCAAAGCACATGCCCAAGCTTAAACAGTATAGTGCGGAATGGGTGAAAGACACGGCATATAAGATGTTCATGCTGTGGCCACAAGGGGAATCACTGTCAAATGCGGCATTACAAAACATGTCCACATACTTGCACTCTTCGTACACGGGTAAGAAATTAGAGAAAAGGCTAGCTATTTTAGAGCTCTGGAAAATATACCAGGAAGAGAAAGAGGATCCGCCACCCGAGGAGTGGATGCTTAATCAGAGTAAGGAGGAAAGTGTTGAGCCTTCTGCCTCGCCTGAAGTGAAAGGCGCTAGTACAGAAGATGAAGGGGTGTATCCATTAAGGCAACAAAAAGCGGCGGCAGGATGTAGTAATCCGATAAATGAACCACCTGCTCATAGCTGTAATGATAGTCAAGAGGAGAGTAAGAGAAAAGAGGAGACTTTTAAGATAATACGAAACAAAGAGGAGAAAAGTGAGCGTTCGAATATATCAACACAAATACAAAGGGAAATTAAGAGATGGAAAGGAGAGAAGGATAAAGCTGACGAGATAACACTCGTACAGAACGAATGGATGGGAGGACAGATATTACTCAAGCTAGATGGGAAAAGCATTGAGGAAGTAAGGCAAAAGGAAGATAAGGACAAACAAGATAGAAAAGACAGGGAACAAGAAAAAAGATTGAAGGAAGATGAGCACAAACCAAAGAGCAGACAGCAGACAGAAAGATAAGATGTATCAGGAGGAGTAACAAAGGAAAGAAGAAAGGACAGAAGAGCAAAGAAAGTATGACAATAGACAGAGAGCAATGTAAGATAGAGAAAGGAAGAGAGAGGAGGAGGAAGCGCATAAATTAAGGAGCAAAAGAATGCAGAGATTTAGGGAAGAGGAAGAAAGGAGAGCAGGAAAAAGGAGAGAAGAGATAAGACAAGAAGAGGAGAGAGTTAGATGGGAAGCTAGAAAACGAAGAGAATTAGTTGAAGAATTAGAACGTACGAGGAGACAGGAGGAGAATGATACTAACCTCATTCAAAAGGAGCTGATGGAACCAAGTCCAGTAATACGATGGGCCAGAATGGAAGAGTTCCTTCCATTAAAGGAAGTAGCATCAGGGGCATCTAGAGTAGCTGTTAGGGAGAATTCTCCAGAATGGCTAATTTCCCTTACCTACTGAGTCCCTCAGCAGCTTTGCTGGATATCTGGGGTTTATTTTTTTCACCTGGTAAGAGTGTGAGCCTTTTTTCCGACTCTTACATGTGTTTTGCTGTGTGTGTTTAACATTTTCTTCTGTTCATAGACTGTGGAGCCTCACCTACTCCATAGGTATCATCTTTTTACTGTGTGTTGCACAGCACCTTCAGTGCAGTGACACAGGGTTGTCTTTTTGACTTCCCAACTCCGACTCCATTTTCTGAAACTGACTACTGTCTCTCAGAACATGTAAAGTTGCCATTGACTTTATTACTCTCTTTTAAAAACTCACAGACCCAGTACAAACTATCTTACATAGAGTGCTGGAAAGGGTTAATACTTATCCCTTTTTGTCTGTTTCTCTTGGAGCATTGTTTCACTCCCTTTTCATTAAGACTGCTGATGGCAGTGGTAACTACCCTATTTTTCCTACCTTAAATAGCCATGGTATTGTTTTAGGCTATCTTGGTAGCCTCGAACTTAAACCCGCTAGACCATGTACGTTTTTATACGGTTCTGGCGGGGTTTATTCGCCATTTCTTTTTGTAAAAGTCTTTCTCGTATTTTTCTCTGCGCGCCAAACCAGGTTTGGTTCCTTTATTCACCATCCTTTCGCGGGCTTCTACGCAGAAGCCCTCCTTCGGCGCCTGTATGTCTGGGGGGGACAGGATGTGAGGGAGGGGTTTAGGACTCCCTGCACAGGGTCTCCTTGGAGACCCATGTCGCACTCTAATCTGATTGCCTGTGGTGACTGTCCCGGCGGTACAGCTACCCTGCTGTGTGATTGTCAGCCAGACTGTGTGAATGGGGGAAAACTGCATAAAAAGCAGGTCTCTGGGTCTGGAAAGAACGACTACATCTACTACCTACAACGACTGAACCGCCTGGTGAAGCCCTGCTGCAGGGCCGAATTTGCATACTCCGACTACAGGCAAGATCTTCAAGGAATCTTCTCCCCTTGAGCTGGTGGGAACAACCAGTTTGCCAAACTGCTCTTCAGGTCTCCCTCCTTTAGTCGAATTTGCTGTACAGAGCTACAGTGAACCGGATAGCCAGGAGGAACGACCCCGCTTGCGTTTTGTTGCTTTGCTCTGCTGCTGGTTTCTTCCATGGGCAGTGCAGGACCTCCAGTCTTCCTACTTTGTGTCAGTCCGACAGTCGCTTCAGGAACCTTGAGCCTGCAGGACCTGCCAGGAACTCCCGCCTCAGCTAGAGCCTTCTTCTTCATTTAAGGTACTGTTCAAATCCGGTTGTTCGTTTCGTCCAGCCGCGGTGAAAGTGTGTGAAACCTTTCACCAATCCGAAGGCTTGTCCTTCTCCACTCTTTAAAGTAACTTTTTCACCTGACCAACTTCAGTCTGAACTCTTGGCAAAGACTTAACCGCAAACTACCCTGAACTGTGTGATCTTGAGCAAAGACTCTGTTCCATTGACTTTGGGCCATGTCCCTTGAATCTGATTTCCTCACTGTAGTTCCTTTTTCTAGATTGCCCTGCTTACTTACTTGTTGGTGTTGTTCAATTCTTGTCTAACTTTGTCTTCCCCCCTTTCAAATTGCTTGAGTGCCGTTTTGCTCACACTTCATTTTGAGCCTAACTTGTCCAGAATCTATTGGGTGCGGTCTAGTGTATTAGTAACATACTTTTTCAACTGCTTTACTTAAGTGAAATGTTTTACAAATGATGTGTAAATAAATGTATATTGTTTTACTCAACAACCTTGAGCCAGTGTTTGTTTGAATCATAGTAATTGCTGTCCTTTGTGTAACTATTGATACTGCTCACTTACTCTTGAGATAAGTCTGGTTGCTCAGCCATCGCTACCACTTTACTGTGTAGTGCAGGCTTGTACCAAAGGTGAATTTGTACTGTCACTTGTAGTCTTAATTGTGTGTGGTGTTCCCAAAGGGTACTGCATATAATTCTGCCTAACACTGGTGTACAGCGGTGAGGATCAAGTATAGTGATTACACTTAGAGTGCTGCTATTACCTTCGATCAACTAACCACAAGGCTAAACCTCACTAAAAAGCAATGTTAATCATGTCTGATATGGAAAGCTACAGTCAGGAGACCCTCCTTAGTTACACTGTGGATTATCTGAAAAATCTGTGTAGAGAAAGGAATCTCTCTGCCAAAGGCAAAAAGTCTGAATTGATTGAAAAGTTGTTAGAGAAACAACGTCTGGAGAGTAGGTCTGAAATACCTGACCCGTCAGCAAATGTGGAAAATAATGAGCATGATAATGTGTCTATTATTGATGAGTTAGAGGAAGTAGATGTGTCTCACAATGTAGGCCTCACTGCTCCCTTACCTGCTCAGCAACCACAACCTTTGTCCACTGGGACCCCTAAAGGTCCTACACTCAGTCCTGAATTCATTCCTCTAGAAAAGATGTGGCTTGAATTAGAATGTAAACGTTTAAATGCTCAAACTGAACAAAAGCATCAAGAACTTAAGCTCAGAGAAATGGAGATGAACCATGACTTAGAAATTAAAAGGTTTTCTATTGAAAATGCTTCTCTCCCAGAGTCTTCTAGGTCTTCCAGTCCTAAGAGACCCTGTATGCCTAAATAAATTGTGGGTATGTATGAGGTTAAGCTTGATATTTTGGATTGGTTGGCAATGTTCGAATATAACCATGTGATTCAAGATCTTACAGGGAATCAGTTGCTTCCCTGGCTCTTCTCTAGGCTACCCACTGCTGCATCTGATGTTGTGATGGAGTTGGGGGAGGTGGATAGGATGGATTATGAGTGTATGAAGCTCGCTTTAATTGCTAGATTTGGGAAGACCCCTTCCCAGTACCTTAAGAGGTTTCGGACCCTCAAAAAGCATGATGGTACCCCTTGGGCTACCTGGGTATGTGAACGTTTGAAAAACTTAGATGGTTTGGTTAGGTTTACAGAGTAAACACTTATGAAAGTATGAGAAATCTTGTTATGTTGGAGTCAATTTATGATGCCTGCTCTCCTGAGCTCAGACAGCACTTGGCTGATTCTAAGGAAATAGATCCAAAGAAGCTAGCTAAGGCTGCTGACTTGTGGGTTGCCAACAGGGCTGCTCACAATGATTCTGAAGGGTGAGGGAATACAGCCATAGAAAGATAACAAGGAGAATTCTAATACCTCCCATCAAAAAGAGGTCCACAAACAACAACATAAGGGTAAACCACAAGGGAAACCAAATCAGGCTATTGCACCATCTGGACCCAAACCAGATGGAGGTCAGAACAAACCCCCATCCATCAAGACATTTGGGAAATGTTATGTTTGTGGGTCAACTGACCATGTGAAAGTGGATCCCAGATGCAAGGGTAAACCTTCAAGGGTCCACACTGTCTCCTTAGCCTTCTCCCTAGAGGAAGAAGTAACTATGGCAAGTGGAAACTTTCACCTACTTGCTAATGAACCCATGAGAGTCTCAGCTAGTGTTTCTTTAGTGTCCCTGGTCTTGTGGGAACAACCGTATTTAGATGTCTATAATTCCAGCCGAGATAATACTAAAGAGTATTATAAAGATAGTTTTCTTGTAAATAGTCAGGAAACCCGTGCCATCAGAGACACTGGAGCCAGCATAACTGTGGTGGATGAATCATTTTTCAAGGTGGAGGATGTTGCTAAGGCACCCAAAAGCCTCACCAAGTTAGCTGGAGGCCCTGTGCAAATTCTTCCCCAGTTACCAGCTCTCATCCAGTGTAATGATATGACTGTCAAAATACCTTTTAGTATGCAGAGTGAAGTGCCTGGTTCAGTCCTGTTGGGTAGTGACCTGAAAACTCTTGGAGTTGTGTCAAGCACCCCCAGGCCTCCCAGTAAGAGGAGACAGGATCTCACTATGTCTGCAATGTAGAGAACCTTGAGAGGCTCTCCAGAGGAGATGATAGAGGAAACTATCACTCCCACTCCACAGGAGTTGCTCACTGCTATTTCGAGGAAAACAGAGGCAAAGGGGAAACCCAAGACCTCCATGAAAAAATCTGACAACACCTCTGTGCTACCAACAAGGACATCCCCAAGATTGTCCAAAGTCATACCTGTGACTCCTCCACCTGTTGAGGTAGAGTGTGAGGTGCAACCTTGTGTGGTTGAGCCAGTATCTGAAGAATCAGATCTGGAAGAAGACACTGGCGGAATGGGTTTAACGGCGCTGGTAGAGCTTCCGGCGCCGTTAAACCCATTCCGCCCTATTACGAGGTCCCCTTGAGGGACCCGCTCTGGACGTCTGGTCAGACCAGACATCCTTTGCAGGTCCTGCGAGGGGACCAGCATGCTAACAACAGGCCCGTCATTATTGGGCCCGTTGTTAGCATGCTCCCCATTCCCATTGAGCCCTACGGGGGCTCAAATGGGAATGGGGATGGTCCGGGTTCCCTGAATGGGGCAATACCGGGCCCTCCAAAGTTGGAATGGCCCGGTATTTCCCCATTCAGGGACCACGGATCCGGACCCGAGTTTGGAGGCAGCCATTCCCTTATTAAGGGCATGGCTACCTCCAAACTCGTAATGAGGCCCACTGTCTTAGTTGGAGATCTTGACCCTGTTGACCATCCTGAGCTGCAGTCTTTACTGGCAGAAGATGGGCCCAACAGGGCAGACTTCAGCAAAGGACAGAGAGAGTGTCATACTCTCAAAGGTCTTCGACAACAAGCTGCTAACCAACTTGATGGGCAAGAAGTTGGAAAGCACAGGTTAAGCTGGGAAGATGGCCTCTTCTACAGTGAACCAACTGAGTCTATCCCTGGGTACTGCAAACGAATTGTAGTGCCCCTTGCCAACAGACTCCAGTTCCTACACTTAGCCCATGAGATACCTTTGGCTGGTCACTTGAATTTCAAGAAGACCAAGGAAAGGCTCTCCCTCTACTTCTACTGTCCTAAAATGGGTTCTGAAGTTGAAAAATTCTGTAGGAGCTGTCACACTTTCCAAACCTCTGGCAAGAGTGAAGCCAGGAATGTGGCACCCTTGGTGCCTCTCCCAGTGGTGGGAGTTCCTTTTGAGAGGGTGGACATTGACATTGTCGGTCCCCTTGGCCCTCCTACATCTTCAGGGAACAGGTATATCCTGGTTGTAGTAGACGATGCTACAAGATACCCAGAAGCCATACCTATGAGAACTGTTATGGCTCAGGCTGTGGCAAAGGCTCTACTTGGTATTTTTACCAGGGTAGGGTTTCCTAAGGAAGTGATATCCGACAGGGGATCCAATTGTATGTCCCACTACATGCAAGCCATGTGGAAAAACTGTGGTGTCACTTACAAGTTCTCTACAGCCTACCATCCACAGACAAATGGACTGGTAGAGAGGTTTAATCGTACTATGAAGAGCATGATAGGTGCTTTAGAAGAACCCCTTAAGAGAAAGTGGGACCTTCTACTGCCATGCCTTCTCTTTGCATATAGAGAAGTGCCTCAGGAGAGAGCTGGTTACAGTCCCTTTGAACTTCTCTATGGCCATCCAGTCAGAGGTCCATTGGCCCTGATTAAGGAGGGGTTGCAGAGTGTTCCTTCCCCCAAGCCAGTCAGAGTGACTTACTATGTGATAGGTCTCCGGGGGAAAATGTCACACATGATGGCAGAGGCAAGTGATAACTTAAAAGCAGGTCAGGCTCTGGTCAAACATTGGCATGACCAGAAGGCCAGCATGGTTGAGTTTACTCAAGACCAGCTTGTATTAGTTATGGTGCCAACAAGGCAGAGGGCCTTGCAGGACAAATGGATAGGACCCTTCAAGGTTGTGGGCAAACTTGGAGAGGTGAACTATATGGTGGACTTAGGCAGACCTAAGGAGGCTCTCAGAGTCTTCACAACAACCGTTTAAAGGCTTATGTCTCGAGACCAGAAGTGGGAGCTTTGCTTCTAGCTTCAGCTCAAGAGGAAGAGGAGAGTGAACCTCTACCTGACCCCCTCAGAGGCCAACCTTAAGATGAAAAAATAGAAGGAGTTAATCTCTCTTCTCAGCTGACTTCTGATCAACAGGAGGAGTGCAATGTTCTGTTGAATCAGTTTGCCTCCCTGCTTTCACTATCACCAGGCTTGACTGTAACGCTCACCTGATTCCCACGGAGGCGCTGGTCTAGGCAGGAAGGTGTCTGTGACTAGAAAAGTGATGTGCAGGACTCGATTGGCTTCTGGGGCTGAGCCTCTTCGCACTGTGTGTCGAACTCAAAGGGTGAGATTTCTGCAGGTGAAAGAATATATGGGGTTAAAGATCTGGGCAATTGAGTGTCCTTCTCTCTCTCTCTCTCTCTCTCTTCTAAGCTTCTCCGTAGAGCCCCCAGGTCAACGTGCTCACCTTAGATAGGTGAATGCTGGACTCTCCATCTGCGTCTGGTGCAGGGTGCCGTTGCCAGTTCCTTCACTGGGTGAAACGTAGGCCTCTTAACATCAGAGGATCGCAACCGCCGTTAACAGCACGAGCGGTGAGTTTCCGGACACCTTTTAGTCCATATAGTCTTTAGGTGCGTGGACATGTAAGTATTGAACAGGGCTCGGAATAATGCTTTCTTCTATTTGTTTTGCAGGGCTTTTGTGTTAGAAGATGGAATGAAGAGAGCCAAAGCTGGAGCCAGAGCCTTGGAAAGAAGCGCTTGGAAATGCGTAAGTAAATGCAAGCGCTTTAACTGTCTCTTTCCTTCACAGCTGTGAGTTCGTGCTGAAGAGATGCTGGAAAACGCCAGAGTAGTTGCAGGCGCTCTATTGTGGCGAGCGCGATGGGGTAAGTAAATACCTGTCTAATGTCTCTTCTTTTGTCTTTCAGATGCTGGGTTGCAGCGTTGAAAACATCCGGAATTCGCGGATTGCCGGTAAGTAATAACTATGCTTTTGTCTCCACAGGCGGAGGTGCAGCGTGAAGAAATGGTCGCTGCCGATGGACCAGGTAAGGAATGCGTTGCATGTGAAGTCGCCGTGCTAACCTGTTGTTTCTTGTCTTTTACAGGCGCTGCTGAAGACTGGACACTGGAATGGTAAGTATTGTTCTTGCAGGTACAGGATCGGAAGAAGAAAAGCTGGAACAGACTCGGTGAGCGTTCTGCTGCAGATGCAGAATAACGCGAAGCACGCTTCATCAATCGGGTGTGGTTTAAATAGCCTAGGAGTGATGAGGCGTCTTCCTCCACGGCCCCGCCTAGGTAAGAAAAGAGTTCCTGTTCCAGAAGAGTTCCAGTGTTGTATCCAGGGCGTGGAGCTTGCCCCACCCAGGTAAGAAAATAGTTCCGGCTTACAGAGGATTCCTATGTAGCTGGTAAGTAAGCCGCATGGTCTGCTGCAAGTAAGTCCACCCAAGCATCTTCACACATATTATGAGCCCGGCGCTTCCAGTGCCGGGACCGATGGCTTTGATGAGCCTGGTGCCACCGGCGCCAGGACAAGGTCCAAAAGGTCCCAGTGGGGACCGGCTGGTGCCTAGGCTTAGGATTAGGGGCCTGCTTCCAAGGACGTTGGGCTGGTCCTGGCTCCTTGGAAGCAGTGATCATGACATTGACCCCTTGGGGCCAGCATGATATTCTCACTGGTGACTGTTTACCTGTGAAATGCAGAGGTTACAGAATGTCAGAACATGTGAGATCCCACATCAAAAGAGAGGTCAACAAGATGCTTGATCTTGGGGTTATAGAGCCATCTACACGTCCATGGTCTAGTCCAGTTGTTCTAGGACCAAAGGCAGGATCCAAGGGGTTGATATTCTGTGTGGACTATATAGCTCTAAATGCAGTCACTAAGACTGATGCCCATCCTTTGCCTAGGACAGATGAACTGGTGGATGGACTTGGTTCAGCCAAGTACCTCAGTACATTTGATCTAACCTCAGGCTATTGGCAAATAGCATTGACAGACCATGCCAAGGAGAAAACTGCATTCTCCACCCCAGCAGGCCTCTACCAGTTTAAGGTTATGACTTTTGGACTAAAGAATGTACCTGCTATATTTCAAAGGATGGTTAATCAAGTTCTGAATGGGATGGAGGACTTCTGCATGGCATACTTGGATGACATTGCAGTGTTCAGCCCTACATGGAAAGAACCTATTGATCACCTGGGATATGTTTTGCAGGCTCTTGAGGAGGCCCATCTGACCATAAAGGCAAGCAAATGTCAAATTGGTCAGAGTAAAGTGGTCTACCTTGGTCATGAGGTAGGAGGAGGTGAAATAAGGCCATTGCCCAGCAAAGTACAAGCTGTGCAAAACTGGCCACCCCTACTACTCAAACCCAAGTGAGAGCTTTCTTGGGTCTCATTGGGTACTACAGGAATTTCATAGACAACTATGGGACCATAGCTTCTCCCTTGAATGTGATCTCCTCTCCAAAATTCCCTAAAAAGGTTAGATGGAATGAGGAGTGCAGTCAAGCCTTTGAAAACCTGAAGAAAGCCCTTTGTCAAGCTCCAGTCCTAAGAGCTCCTGATTATCACCAACCCTTCATTGTGCAGATAGATGTATCCAATACAGTTATAGGTGCAGTCCTTAGTCAACTGGATGAGAAAGGTAGGGAGCACCCCATTTGTTTCATCAGTAGGAAACTGAAGGAACCAGAAACAATGTGGGCAACCATAGAGCGTGAATGTTATGCCATTGTGTGGTCTTTGAAGACGTTTAGACCATACTTGTATGGATCTACTTTTGTGATTCAAACTGACCACCAACTCTTGAGATTGTTAATGCAAATGAAAGGGGAGAACCCATAACTTCTAAGATGGTCAATCTGCCTGCAAGGGTTTGATTTCACCATTGAGCACATAGCAGGATGTCACCACCAAAATGCTTATGGTCTCTTTAGGATGTTTTTAACCAATTATAGGTAGAGATTCATCCAGGAGTGGATTAAATCCTCCTGTCCCTTAGTTTAGGGAGGCAGGGGGGCGAGTGTTAGGGAGAATTCTCCAAATGGGAGAGTACAAAGGTAAGAGATGAAGACAGTTTTTGGCCAGTGCTCAGTAAAGGGATCAACTCCCAATGCCACGGTCTGGCTGTGCCTGGAACAATATCTCAGGACTTGTGAGTTGGACACCAAGCTGTTAGGGAGAATTCTCCAAAATGGCTAATTTCCCTTACCTACTGAGTCCCTCAGCAGCTTTGCTGGATTTCTAAGGTTTATTTTTTTCACCTGGTAAGAGTGTGAGCCTTTTTCCCACTCTCACATGTGTTTTGCTGTGTGTGTTTTTACCATTTGTGTGATCTTGGGCTCTGGAGCCTCACCTACTCAATGGGCATCATCTTTATGTGTGTTACACAGCGCCTTCAGTGCAGTGACACAGGGCTGTCTTTAAGACTTCTCACTGACTCCATTTTTTTTGGGACTAACTACTGTCTCCCAGAAACATGTAAAGTTGCTATTAACTTTATATAGTCTCTTTTAACCACAGACCTTGGGTTTTAAGGAGCGCACCTTTTAGTCGTTGCTTTGCTCTGCTGCTGGTTTCTTCCCTGGGTAGTGCAGGACCCTCCAGTCTTCCTACTTCGTGTCAGTCCGACAGTTGCTTCAGGAATCGTGATCCTGCAGGAACTACTAGGAATGCCCGCCTCAGCTACAGTTCCCTCTCCGTTTTAAGGTACTTTGCAAATCCAGTTGTTTGTTTCGTTCAGCCGCGGGGAAAGTGTGTGAAATCTTTCTCCAATCCGAGGGCTTGTCCTTCTCTTCTCTTTGAACTAACTTTTCTGCTGATCAACTCCGTCCGGAACTCGTGGCACAAACTTTACCGCGAACTACCCTAAACTGTGTGATCTTGAGAAAAAGACTTTTGACCTAGTGACTTTTACACTAAGCCCTTTTTCCCTGATTCTATCACTGTAGTTCCTCTTGCTCAATTGCCCTGAGTACTTACCTGTTGGTGTGGTTCAATGTCTATTAACTTTGTCTTTCCCTCCCTTTTAAATTGCTGGAAACCTTGAGTCAGTGTTTGTTTGAATCATAGTAATTGCTGTCCTTTGTGTAACTATTTGATACTGCTCACTTACTCTTGAGATATGTCTGGCTGCTCAGCCATCGCTACCACTTTAACTGTGTAGTACAGGCTTGTACCATAGGTGAATTTGTACTGTCACTTGTAGTCTTAATTGTGTGTGGTGTTCCCAAAGGGTACTGCATATAATTCTACCTAACACAAGCAATAAAGACAACAAAACTAAAGAGGCTTTCTTAATATTCACACCATTCAGGTGAACTGTTATTGTCACATCATTTTATTATCGTTAATTATATGTTTTACAAATATAAACATTGCATGTATAAATATAGAAAAAAACATTGAATAAAATGACATTTGACAAAAAAACTACAAATGCAAAATACTTTGTTATCTGCCACATGATGTAAAAAGACAACCCAAAATAGCAAACAATGATGAATACACATAAACAGATGTATTGTATAAGTAGGAGAGTTATAATATAATGGATGATAGCAAAATAATGTGACAATAGCAGTTCACCTGGATAGTGTGGATATTAAGAATACCTCTTATGGTATGAGTGATAACTGCGCAACAATGTTTACAATATGTACAAAGTATTGTTTTCATGATGATATTTAATAAAGTTGGAAATAAATCTTTGAATGGTTGATGGCACAGCATTCTTGAAGGAGAACATTGTCTTGGGGGCACTGGTGCCTCAATAGTGCCCACGCCCCCAACATCCTGGATAATCATTGGGAATGGATCAAAACATTCATCATTGAGCTCATTAATTGATATCCAGGGCCATGATTAGTTCAGAACTCATCTGGCATCCTCTGAGCTAAATCTTGATCTTGGTGCAGCTCAAAGGTTATTGAAGTGTGTTCCTAAACCTAGGAACTGGACTATGCTGCTGGATTTTCAAAAACATTGGAGTCTCTCTACTGAAAGAAAACACAGCAAAATGACCTGTTGTTTGGGATAGTTCCATCTCAGGAGGGTCTACAACAGAGGCATTGTTAGGGGGGAAACGGGGGTTGAGGGAGCCGTAGACAATGGTCTTTTGGTTGTAGCCCCGGAAAGAAGCTCTGGGGCTACAACCAAAAGGCTAGCTGGCCCCGAGTCCCGACATTCCTGACATTAGTGTAGCCTGGATATTTTCCAGCCCTAGCAACACCCGTGGTCTAAAACAGTGGAATTCAAAACGTTTTATGGTGAGCCCTCCCCCCCAGTAGAAATATAGTTGTCGAGCCCACCCTTAAGTGAAAATAGTGTTTCCAGGCCCCAAAGCCCTCCTCCACCGGATGCCATATCTGCTTATATTTCCTAGTAAAAGCATTCACTGTGCTCACTTTTTGAAGGAACTCACATCCCCCAGCCATCCTTCGGGCCCCTTTAGAGGGACCAGCCCCACAGTTTGAAGTGCACTGGTCCACAACTACATTGGATGGCATAAAAGGTTTGGGACTGATGTACTTTCAAAAGACATTTGCTGAACATGTGGTGTACATGTGGTACACAATACTGTACAATATTCGAAGTTCGCCTATTTAATTCTCAAATTGTTTTCCAAAATATATTGAGCCTATGTCAGTAGTAATTTGCCAAATAGTGCTTCTAATGGTCTTGGAAGGAGGGAGAGGAGTTAAATGTTACACCTTCACATTCTGGAGACATTTGTCCAGCAGCAATTAGCTATTCTGGTGTGTCCATTATTTATCCAGGACTACAAGTCACAGAATGTATAGACTTCTATTATGTGTCAGATGTACAGAGATGATGAACTTTCTCTTATTTCTGGTGCGTCTCACCTCATTACTATAAATAAAATGGCACTTATTGTGCTTCGACTCCACTGTGCCACCCTTTTTGGCATTAACAGTCGTGCCCTTCTCTCCCTTGCACTATTATTTTCCAAGCTCATGCCCAACTGGTGACAAATATTGCACCCATTGAACCACTCCAACATGGTTTATCTAGTGGCTTCCGATAAAATGGATGTCACTTCCGGGACAACAAACGTCACTTGCAGACATCCATATGACCATACATCCCCAGCGTCGCACCCGCTGCATATAATTGCCATTCTAGCCATGACGTGTGTGTTCGTCCAAGCTGCTCTCTTTGCTCTGGCCAAGTCTGTTTTTCCTATCTGTCCATGTGCTCCTGTTTTTGCACCTCACCTATCTTCCCTTGTTCTGTTCCTTGTTCCCTTCTCCTCTGCCCTTTAGTCTGCTAGTTACTTCCATACAGCACATAGTAACTGCATCCATGCTGTGGGTCAGAAGCCACTTTACAGCAGCTTTAGAGTGCTTGGTGGCACCAATGCGAAGCAAAAAAAGCAGGTGACATTGTTGATTATCTGCAAAGTCAGTTTGTAAAAGTTTTACTTGCAAACCATATTCAGTTGTGGAAAGTGCTGTACGGTTGAGTGCTGTCATAATTCCTTGGTATTCAGGTATGCACTGAGCTGCGTTGGCTCATACTGTAGGCCATGCCATGTTTTCTCTCATCTGCCCACCCTCTGCTGTAAAATGCCCACCATACTCTAATCCAAGGACACTCTACCATTTTATTTGCATTCGTTCTCTGGTGTAAACGTTTAAAAGGTAATGGCTGCCCCAGCAAAATTCCCATTATTTACTGTATATGACATTGGCAATTTTTCTCTGAACACTAATGCAGATAATGTCCTTTCCCTGAATGCACTGTCTTTCTGCTTATGTTGTGGTATTTCCACACCTGTTGGTGTTTTCCGCTCAATGTTACTTGAACAGCTGCTGATGGGACACAAGTTAGTCCTCCTCACATTGGATGGACAAATATCTGCCCAGAAGGTGTCATCATCATGATGAGCAACGCCCTTATTCTGCCACTTTGAAGGGACAGTGATTAGGCACTAGGGGCATAGGGTTTATCCTTATAGCAGTTTTACAAGCAGGCAACAATGGGGGGTGGACCACAGTGGAGGACCACAGCGTTGTCTGAGTCTGGGAAAAGAGGACACTACAACCATGCACTCTAAGTGTGATATTGACATGAACGTTCTAGTTGTGGGGACGGGGCAGGGTTCAAGGGGGGAGGAGGAAGAAGGGAAGTGGAGGGGGAAAGAGAACATCTTGGCAGGAAGGTGAGGAATATAATGGTGTTTGCACCAAGCTCGAGGCTGTGCATCTTTCTTCCAAGAGGAGGCGCTGTGTGCGTGAAGCGACCTGATTCCCTGTGGTGGTCCCACTGGGATGGGATCCAACACTGGCGATGTGGCAGACGTCCCCAGGCCCTGTCCGTAACCGCCGAGGGGCGAAGGAGCTTCGGCAAGGAACCAGAACAACGCACACACCGTGAGCATGACAGCGGAGCACGGAGGCCAGCCCGGACTCACTGGGGTGCAGCAGTGAAGTGCAGAGCGAGAACAGGGGAATGCACTGCTGCTGGAGTGCGGCAGTCACTACACAAGCAGAAGGGCAGTGATAAGCGGGCTGGCAATGGCAAACCCTGGCTAATCAGGACCATATGAGTCTCCAGAGCGAGTCACAGAGAATCCGGAGTCTGCTGAGCATTCCAGCGCTAAAAAAGTCTTTACATGCAATAGAGGCCATGTCAGGTGAGAAAGAGAAGGAGACACTAACAACAAAGTCACCTTGTCAGATGAAGACATTCCAACCACAGTGGCTGTGACTACGCTCAACCCATGGAGTCTTTGACCTGGCAGACACCAGCAACATGGTACCCAGATGGGCGAGATGGGTGAGGGATTTTGAAACATATTGCACTGGGCTCTATGGACGACCACAGAAAGAAATGTCTCCTAACACTAGCAGTGAGACTAGCTACAAGAGACATCAAAGACGAGCTGCTGGAGGACACAGTTGACACCTTACGGGGGCTGAGAACAGCGCTGATCCAATATTTCACACCTCACACAAACATTAATTTTGAAAGACATGTCTTCCACACCAAGACGCGGTTTGGTACTCTGTGGGAATCCTTAAACCCATCTTAGAATTGGCTATTTAAACTAGATTTAACTCTACAGCCTATACAGGCATTCTAGATTAGCCCACTCTTTATACTCTACTTCATTTTTTTTCCAAAAGACAAGGTTGATAGATAGATTGTCACTTTGGATCAACACAATAATTGTAGAAACTGTGTAGGTTACTCTACCAAAATGCGTGAATACTGTGATTTTGTCTTTTGGCTTGTTTTCTTTACTAAACTGTGAACATGATGTAACACTTCACAAAAAGTACTAACACACCTTTGATTTATATGCTGTGTTGTGGTTGAGTACTATGCGAAAAAACTTTCTGTTCATTTGTTAAAAGATGACTACAACAAGTGACAATCCAGTGAGAGAACTGGACCTGCTAAATAAAAGCAGTTTGTATTGAGCACAAAATTGGTGTCCCAAGATGTGTATATGGAATTTACTTCCAGAGTAAAATAACCCTACTACTGGATACTTAGCTTACTTTTAAAGCATTTATTTGCAAATGATACAACACAGGAAATACTTGACTCTAATAGAAAGTATATAACATTAGCTATGTGGTTGGAGCCCCCCTTTTTGTTTCCTAATATTCCACACCAAGACGCAGCACAAAGGAGAATCTATGAACACATTTGTGATGCACCTTCGGACATGGATCAAATCCTCCGCATTCAATAATTACTCAATCAACAAAGCGTTGAGATTTCAGATAATTGATATGATATGATAAGTTATTTATAATGCGCTTAATACCCAGAGGTTTTAAGTGGGGATCGAACCTGCATTACTCTGTGTCGTCTTGCTTCCAAGGCAAGCTTGTTGCCTCTGAGCTATCCTCCCGAGACAAATTGCAGGATCTGGCAAATTGCAGGATGTGACCAATTGCAGGATGTGAGTCTCCTAATTTTTGGAAGAAATTGCTGCAGAGGTCACACTCATTGGAAGAAATACTGATGCTAGCGAGAGTGGAACCGGCAGTGGAGCGGCAGGCAGAAGCTATGACTAAAACTAAAATCACTCAAGCAAAGACAGCAATGGTGAACAAAATGACCATGACAACCCTCATCACGTGGCAAGCCGAACAATTTTGTTTTCAGTGTGGATCCGATTTCCCATACAAGGTGTCCTACCCAACAATAGGACGAATATACTCGGCATGTGGAAGAGAAAAACATTTCAAGGCTGTGCAGGATGTCAAGAAATCCACTGAGGGGGAGGGAGAAAGTACAACAAAGGTAAGGATGACTACAATAGGGGCAGCGACGTGAAAAGCAGCTAGACCGCCAGGAAGGCACAAAGATGGCAGGAGATGGGAAGAGGTATCGGCTGATGTCAGAAGAATGTCGGAAAGAAGAATGACCTCTGTCTCATCATCACACCCATCCAGTAGGGCAAGACAAGATGTACGATACCTAGTCAAGCAATCTCTGTCAGAAAGTGGGTCGAGCTCATCTGCAGATGATCACAGGCGAAGAGTTACCTGAACGCTTTGGAAAGTCAGCAGGCCACGGAACACAGCCCGACTTTGCTACTTTAAATTAACAACCTGCAGTTAGAATTCCTGGTGAACAAAAGAGCCACTGTTAACATGATTAGTGAAGAAGTATACAAGACCATCCCAAAAGCTCCACGGTTACGACCCTCGGAGGTGGACATCTACCCAAATGGGTCAAAGCAACCACTGCCGTGCAAGGGATACTTTGAAACCACATGCAAATGCAACACACAGACAAGGAAGCTACACATACATGTATTGGAGGCAGTGGCCAAAAGCGACTGCATATTAAGCTTTAAGGTCGCACTGCACATAGGCTTAATTCACATACTGTATCGATTAATGGCACACAAGTACATAGATACAGTGGCGAAGATGGACCATCTTTTCCCGCTGCTATTCAAAGGAATGGTAAAGTTGAAGCATAGACAAATACCGATACACATTGACCCCATGATTTCACCAGTGGCCCAGCACTACATAGGTATACCAATGAATATTCATAGACAGGTTGAGGATGACTTACATAAACTACTGGAACAAGACATCATTGAGCCAGCATCAGGACCCACATCGTGGGTGTCACCCATTGTACCAGTACCAAAAAAAGGGTTCAGATGCTAATTAACTGTGAGTAGACATGACACGACCCAACCAAGCAATCAGGAGGGACCGTTATCAAGTCCCATTACGGACATGAAACATCTGCTGAATGGGACGAAAGTATTCTCAAAACTAGATCATACTAAGGGCTACCATCAGCTAAAACTACGCCATGAATCAAGATATATCACCATGCTTCTGATGCCTATGGTGCTTCATCGCTACAAAAGTCTCCGTTTCGGAGTGTTGTCGTTGGCGTAAATATTTCAGACCGAAATCTACAATGTCATCAAACACATTCCAAACTGTCTAAATTATAGTGATGACATTCGGGCTTTCGACACTGACACTGAACAGCATGACCATACACTGGCCAAACCCCCTCCAACTCCCAAATTTCACTTAGTGTCCTATGGCCACTCCATTGCGCCTCTAGACTGATGGCGTTTGCATGTTTTTTTACCTGCGAAAGGCTTTTTTGCTGCGTTTTATTTTCCGAAAACCTCGGCTAATTACATGGCTATTTCTTACACCGAACAAAAACAAAGATAGTGGCTGTTTCATTTCAAAACTGCCAGTTTCTGCAATTTGCCTGAGATATAGCTATCTATTTTGGCCAAAGGGCACCCCCTTCGCCATCAAATATTTAAAAAACGACTGCACAGAATAACCAAAAACCACAAAAAGTCCTCCGTAAGCTCTTCGAGCCCAAGTTGTTTTGGACCTGGTCCAAATACATCCATCGGTTTGGGCTGTGCATTCTGGGAAAAATGTACGTTGTTTGTATATGGGAAAATTAATGGTCTTTTTATTTTTTCTTAATAACTTAATTCTTTTTAAATGAACCTTTCTTCTTTCTTGCAGTTTTGAGGGGGGGGGGCGCGTCTCTAATTTACTTCAATATTTTGAACAAATCCATTACACAAATTAAATGTTATTAGCGATAGAATATTTCGAGGTTACTATGGTAGTCCGACTCACCTTAAGTATATGGCAGTGACCTCCGCCCTAGAATGTATAATATATATATATATATATATATATATATATATATATATATATATATATATATATATATATATATATTATATATATATATATATATATATATACACATAACATAAAGAAAGTTATGGGGGGTTTAAAAAGGCTTGAAAAATACCTTTCACCTTTAAATGTGAAACTAGAATAGTCACTTTGAGGAAAGTCACACATTCCACAATGCCGCCTAGTAGCCATTGGTGGAAGTTCACCCTCAGTTCCAAGCCACATCAGCAAGGCATTGTGCATATAAAAATTAGCCCAAATGCAAACCTTTTTCTCCATGAAATTGTATTTGTTTTAAAGGGCAGTACTACTTCATACATACCTTAATCAACCCAAGCCAGGTATTTTTCAAGGCTGTCAGAAGAACCATAAACCATTAGGGGGGCATCAGTGCAACATAGTCCTTACAGCTTTGTGTTTGGAGCATTGGGACATGTTTTCAAAACACAAAGAATGTTATGGTGTGTTTAAAAAAGGCTTGACCTGCAGAGTATTTGATCTAATTTGCATAACCATAATGCCTTGCTGATGTGGCTCGGAACTAGAGGTGAACTTTCCATCGATGGCTAGTAGGTGGTATTGTGGACTGTGTGACTTGGCTCAAATTGACTATTCTACCTCATCATTTAAGGTGAAAGGTTTTTTTTCCCAAGCCTTTTTAAACCAACCATCACTTTCTTGGGGTTTATAACACATGGCCCAATGCTCCTGTTAAGCTAAAAGTGGGTCATGAAGGTTTGAAAGGATGGAAGTTTAAGATGGGTAGAGTTCGGAAGCCCAGAAATGGTGGATCACTATATGATAAAATGCAAAAAGTTCAGATTGCAGAGGGAATTGCTAATAGCCAGGATGAGTGGCAATGAAGAGTATAGTTGACTTGCTTCACCTCAAAACGGGGTCCAAGGAAAAGCAGTGCAGGTTCCTCCTTCAATATGTTAGGGACACTGGGAAGTGGGAGACGCTTTAGCAGAGTTGCGTGACTGACAAGGGTAAATGACGGTGAACATCATCTCTCCAGATGAAAATCGCTGGCTCCTGCCTTTGAGGAGCCATTCCAAGAAAAAGAAGAAGAAGAAGAAGACTATACTGCTCTGATGATACTGAATAAGTAGGAAACCAAATGTGTAGTTGGACTAAACCAGTTATGTAGTTGTCCTGACAGCCTTGCAAAAGGTCTGTCTTGGGTTGATTAAGCTATATATAAAGTAGCTTTTCCCTCTGAGACAAAGACAATTTTCTGGAGAAAAAGGATTGAATTTAGGCTAATTTGTATTCCCACAATGCCTTGCTGATGTGGCTCAAAACTGGGGGTGAAATTTCCTTGATGGATAGTAGGTGGTATGGTGGTGTATAGATTCAAACGATTCCACATATTGCATATGTATTTACTTGGTGGACTTAACCAAATCTACCGCCTTTAAAATGAATTTAATCACTGTACACCAATGGGAATGATCAGCAAGACAGATCACACTGGTTTAGTTTGCAATAATGTGTAAATGTTACAAAACAGTTTCAACCAGAGAGGTCTGGACCAAGTGGTTGGGATTAGCATGCAACAAGTATACTGTTAAGTATAAGTCATTGGCATGGATCTTTTAACAGAGTGGACAGCTCTAAGAAAGGTACAAATACATGTTTTAAGAACACATATGGGGCATCTCTTCACCACAAGCATTTCACTATACAAACCTGTATTTGCTTTACCCAAAATGGATGAACACACCTTCTCCTAGCACACTGTAAAATCTGCACAAAACATGTTACTTAATGAACATCGGAGCATTGTTTTTTCTGAAATGTCATTAACATATGAATTAATGTTCCTGCACTTTTAGCTACCTACCACTAACATCGATGAATTAGTGAAGTATTGGAAAGATAGGGAAACTGCCAAAGCAGGGACACCATCTTGTGCTGAAGCTAAAATTCAGGATCCATCAGAGGTGAGGAGTCTGGTACCAAATTCATGTTTTAAATTAATTAATGCTCAGTACATTTGATTATGTTCATATCAATACAGTTTTTCCATACCGGTTCTGTAAACATGCATTTGACATGTGTTTGTGCCAGCCCCATATTGCTTTGTTTAATTTTTCTCTTATCTACTTTGTGTGCTGTGAAAAGAAATTATAGCCATCTGAATGTGTACATGAAAGTGTTATGACAATTACTCAGTATCATGGACCCCATTGCAGATTCAAAGCTTCACAAATTGCATTTTGGGCATTGTTATGAAAATGGTACTCAAAGTACAATAGTGTCTCCATTCCACCTCAGTGCTCTCTGTTGCAGTTGGATTGCACAAAAGGGCACAATTCTTTAAATATTACCTCTAACACTGACAGCTTGCATGATTTTGTGTGCGATGAGATAGTTTCTGACTTTGTTGGATGTGGCATGTCACACGATTGTCATGAAGAGATCTGATGAAGATTCTTGCATTTTATTTTGCTCTCTCCGGAATTTCAACCATGTGAATGCCAGCATTTATGTTCCTCTGCTATCCCTTTAACATTGAAGGACTCAAACCTGTAGAATGTGCAGGGCTAGGGTGGTCCAGGGTCAGTGTAGTTGATCCTGGCATCAAGTGTTGCAGGTTGAGGTGCAAGTTGTCACGATTTGGGGCAAACAAGCCATGAAGTTCCCACCAGGGCTGAACGTTTGCTATGGACATAGGATTGTGTCGACATGTACTTCATTACTGCACCAAGTCAGTGGAAGGTTGCACTGTTCAGCTGGTATAGACTCTGCAGCATTGGCTTGCCTTGGACACCTCTCCTGTCTAAAAAGGAAAGAAGCAAGATTACTCTGATGCACCAGCACCAAGTCAGTGCTGTACAGCTGTTGGAGACTAATGTTGGGAAGGTACCAGGGTCCTCCTGAACCCTCAAGCGCTTCAGAGTTAGGAAAGACATATTCAAGGCACTATAATGGACTCAGTACAGTCTTGTGTACTATTGACACCGGCTGCAACACAAAATGACCTTTGTTTGCGGTTTTATTTTTTGGTCTGCAGTGTTTCATGGGCCTTGGTCCGAAAGATCAATGTCGCTTCTCTCCTTCTCACTCCCTCGGTATGCGCCATCTTTCTCCTCCTTTTGAACTGCTGTGCTGAGTTAGCTCTCACGTTGTGCGGTGTGCCTTGCTCGTCCTTTGCTCTAGTGCTCCACCTTTTATCCCTGTGGGGAAGGGAAAGGGCCATCAGGTGTGTATGATTCTTGTCAATTGCCTGACCCTTGTATTGGGACATGTCAGGTAAACGGCTCTGGTGTTAGTCTGTTGTGTTTCATGTTGTGCGAAAGTGTTCATGTCGGAAAGGGGGGGCAGTGTTTTGGAAAAGGTGTTAAAAGAAGGCGGATACCGCATCTCACCCGTCGGTGTCCCCCTCCCATTCCCAGAGGATCCCCCCAGGTGATCCTCCATCACTGGTCCACCCACAGGAACTGGATCCAATAGAGATGTTTGTGTCCTGGCCACCTGGATCACATATCCCTGGGGACTAGCTAGGGAGACACCTTCAGGTTTCTCACAGTAGTCACTATCGCACTACCTACTCTCAGTAAGGAGCATCGTGATTTTCTATGCCCAGGGTACCCTCTACTGTGTAGGTTACCTCTACTGAGTTTTAAAGGCTGTGGCCGTATCTATCTAACTCCATCAGGGACTTCCTAAGTGAACTAGTGGGGTAGCCCAATTGTCCTGCAGCTCTTCAACCAGATGGCCCTCTCTCAACCTTTTCTTACCTCTTCCCTGTCTCCTCACTCTCTCTCTCTCACTCTCTCTACCTCTCTCTCTCTCTCTCTCTCTCCACACTCTGTCTCCTGGTCTTCTCTCTCTCTCTCTCTCTCTGTCTCCACACCCCATCTCCTGGTCTTCTCTTTCTTTCTCTCTCTCTCTCTCCCTCCTGTTTCTACTCTCCAGCTCTGTCCTGCTTTCTCTCTCCTCTATACTCCATCTCCAGGTCGTATCACTAGCTCTCCCTTCTCCTATCTCCACTCTCCAGCTCCCTTCTGATCTTATTCACATTGCTCCGGATCTTATTACTTCCCACACTACCCCTGAATCCTCCTGCCTCTCCTATCTTTATCCTCTCTCTCACTTCTACTCTCAATCCTCTCCTGCTCTTCCTACAAAAATTCTCTTCAATCACACACTCACAAACAACCAAATTGGTACCACCCAATTGGTCCCAATACCTTGCATTCACACTCTCCAAATACTCCACTCTCAGTCTCCTCCAGGTTCTTCTCCACCTGCTTCACCCAGCAGATGTAGAGCCTACTCATTTGACAGGTCCAGGTTGTTTTAAAGATTTCCAGATAGTTTGCCCTGCATCAACAGATCTGCTGACATGTACCCCCAAATACTTGATAGAAGTATTGGTCCATTGAATTTGTTTATTGTATGTTTTCATTATAGCTGCTCCGCAAGGAGAAGATTTGTAAGAGAATGGCCCTCCCCCTCCGATCCACCATAAACCAGGAAGGCAGTTCTAAGTCCACTGATAGACATGATCATTTGAAAGGATGCAGACTAAGGGGGTCATTACGACCTTAGAGGTAACAATGCCACAATTTGCGGCATGGTTACCCCCTTACCGGGTACCGGGTCCGGGTTCCCTGAATGAGGAATTACCGGGCCATTCCAACCTTGGAGGACCCGGTAATTCCTCATTCAAGGAACCCGGACCCGGTACATATCCCCATTCCCATTCGAGCCCCCATAGGGCTCAATGGGAATGGAGAGGGAGCTAACAACGGGCCCGTTGTTAGCTCCCCGGTCTGCTAGCGGGACCCACTAAGGGCACCTGGTTTTACCAAGCGCCCTTTGCGGGTCCCGCAAGCAGACTCGTAATGGGGCGGTAAGGGGTTGACGGCTCTGGCAACATTACCGGCGCCGTTAACCCCTTACCGCCAAGGTCGTAATGACCCCCTGAGACAAGGAAGACAAGGAATCAGATTAATACAGATTGCACGAAAGTAATCCTGACATTATCTCCTTATCCTGCCTTCTTTGTCTCCATTTTATACAAGTGAGGGCATATCAAGTCCATCGACTTTCACTAAGACGACAACTGATACAAAGTTGCTGAAAACATACAGAGCTTTACTCATAGTGAATATTCACAATCCAGCATTTGGAGCACTGCTGAGCAAAACAAACCCACCAAATCAAACCTCGAACATGAATTTGATAGTGAAGCATCAATGTTGAATAGGAAACCTGTGTGGCTGCTCTGCAGATCTCAGCCATTGGCATGCCCTTTGCTGCCTCACTTGTAGATTTTCTCTGCACCACTGACGGGAGGAGAACCTGCTGTAACCCATATACCAGAGTAATCACCTCACTTACCAATCTGCTATGAATATGGGTAGTGGACCTTTTTTCCCTTTAGGCTTAGACTAAAGCAAAGGAACAGAGATTTGGTTAAATGAAAAAGGCTGGTGCAATTGAGTAATATCCAGACTCACCTTCCAGGAAACATATAGTCTAAGCTCATACCATAAGAGGCTTTCTTAATATTCACACCATCCGGGGTGAACTGGTATTGTCACATCATTTTATTATCATTAATTATATGTTTTACAAATATAAACATTCCATGTATAAATATCGAACAAAACATTGAGTAAAATGTCATTTGACAAAAAAACTACAAATGCAAAATACTTTATCTGCCACATGATGTTAAAAAGACAACCCAAAACAGCAAACAATGATCAATACACATAAACAGATGCATTGTATAAGTAGGAGAGTTATAATATAATGGATGATAGCGAAATAATGTGACAATAGCAGTTCATCTGGATAGTGTGGATATTAAGAAAACCTCTTATGGTATGAGTGATAACTGGGCAACAATGTTTACAATATGTACAAAGTAATGTTTTCATGATGATATTTAATAAAGTTGGAAAAAAAAATCTTTGAATGGTTAATGACACAGCTTTCTTGAAGGAGAACATTGTCTTGGGGCACTGGTACCTCAAAAGTGCCCACGCCCCCAACATCCTGAATAATTATTGATAATGGATCAAAACATTCATCATCCCGCTCATTAATTGATAGCCAGGGCCATCAATAGTTCAGAACTCCTCTGGTATGCTCTGAGCTAAATCTAATCAGGATGATCTTGGTGCAGCTCAAAGGTTATTGAAGTGTGTTCCTAAACCTACGAACTGGACTATGCTGCTGGATTTACAAAAACATTGGAGTCCCTCTACTGAAAAAAAAACCACAGCCAAAATACCTGTTCTATGGGATGTTTCCGTCTCAGCAGGGTCTATAACTAAGACATTGTTAGGGGAGCTGGGATTGAGGGGGCTATGGCACATTGTCTTTTGGTTGTAGCCCCGGAAAGAAGCTCAGGGGCTACAACAAAAGGCTAGCTGGCCCGAGTCCCGACAGTCCTGACATTAGCGTAGCCCTGGATCTTTTCCAGACCTAGTAACACCACTGGTCTACAACAGTGTGTTTTGCTTTTGCTTGGCCACATGAGGGGAACCCTTACACAGCCGTTCTCCCGGCCCCTAACACAACAATTCATAGGCACAAAATCACACTTACACTAATTGTGATAAATACAATTAAAATAGCTCGTTATAAGCCCTTTATTCAAGCTAAATATGTATAAACTTGGCATATATGAACAAACATATATTCAGATATATAACAGCATATAGTAATTAATCATCACCGTTAGGCAGGAATTAGAAGACACCTTCATCTTGGCCTCTGCAACACTGCTTAGTCCGAGAGCAGGTAGGCGAAGAGATCACCTGTGCTAACGGGGTCTGAGGCAGAGCATCCTCTCACTCAGTGAGACTGTATCACCCGGGGGGTCAAGCTCCAACTAACTCTTGCCACAGAATGCCCTCTCTTTATGGGTCATCCCTCCCCCCTTCTCAGTTGTGACTACCCACGTCCGAAGAGCAGATCACAAGTGGAAGGGGCACAGAGTGGGAAAAAACGAGTCAGAATTGGAGAAATCCAGTGCCCCTCTCCTTGAATTCATTCCCAGAGACCGCTCTGCCTCCCTTCCCGCATTCGTCTTTCAGTGGACAATACAATAACTATTCTCCACAGTGAGTCTACTGAGCAATAATATTTATGTCGTTATGTGACATTGCTCTGTTTTCGCTACTGAAATGCTTGTTTATTCTTCGAGGGCCGTGGAGATGCAGGCTTTTGTCATGGTCATGAAGTCAGGGCCACAGGCATGCAGGGGTCGCATGCACAGGAGACCTGGGTGGACACAGTCCTGGCGCCTTTGGCGCCAGACTCATGAACAAAAGTAAACAAGAACATCCATTTAACACCAAAAAGCTTTTATTATGGACATAGCACTTCAGATGCATTAACCTTGAACATTCCATCCATTAAGCAGGATGCATTAACTTTGAACATTCCATCCATTAAACAGCCCAAGTGTATTCCTGGGTGTGGCTGCTAATGGATTGCCTTTGCACGTGCTCACTCCCTAGGAGTGGCAGGGTGTGGCTGGTAAACCGGCCCTAATGGGCGTGTCCACAATCTCAGCTATATAAGCTGCCCTGATCCTCAAGACAAGACGCTTCGCGTTATTCTGCACTTGCAAGCAGCGTTACGCTCACCATCGCCTCAGGTCAGACTTACCTTTGAAGATCCTGCTTCCTGGACATCCTGCTTCCTGCCAGCATACTTACCAACTGGGGGAAGCTGCATTACCTGTACATCTTTTATGGGAGGAAAGGTCTCTAGGACCCTCCTCCCTCTACATCCCTCCCCTGTGTAGGGCCCATGACTCGCCGGTGGCCATCTATGCACCTGGGCCCGGGATGCGGAGACGGCTGTGGGTCGACGCATGGAGCTGCATGACTCACTATTAGTACAATATAGACTCCATTTTGTAATGCCCCCAAGACTCCATCTTGAATCTAGCAATTATAGGCCTTACTGGCACAGGCAACCTGCAAGGCCACAGGTCTCCCCACCCGACCGCGCTCAGCGAGCCAGTACTTCCCTGACCCTCCTCCCGTTGGCGGCTCAGCCGCAGGCATGTTCTCACGGGAGATTGGGCACGAATAAGCTACATTGCAAACACTGTATCTTTCACCTTCCGCCGTACATCATTTACCCTGACGATGACCAGGCCCAAACTGGGGGCCGAGAGAAAAACAAATATGCCTCTATCAAACTTGTCCTGTCCTCTTGCAGACCTCCTGACACTAGAATGTATGTAGTAAATAACCCCCAACCCTATCCCCTGTTTGAAGTACCAGCCCTGTGCCATCCGGTCTCACCCATGCTGCTAAAAGTGTTTGTACAGATGACAACCCTACCTCAAAGTGATGAGATTGATTACCCAGGGTGAAATGAGACGGACCTCTCCCAGTTCAGAGTGCCCACACATGAAACAAAAAAATATATGTATAAGTTGACCCTGCCGTTATTAACAAAGGATTATTGTTTTGCACAATATTCTAGAATGCGATATGCATGAGCTTTTTAAAGTGACAAATACCGACTATGGTAATAAGAGTATTGACTGAAATATTTAGTTATCCTCTTTTGAGCATTATGTTGCACCAATCAGATTATTAGCAAAATGGAACAAACTAGTCTTTCTTGTTAATGCACATACCAACCTGGTACTACCTCAGTGTTCGATATTAGTCCCTTTTTGTGTGTCCCGCACCCAGACATAGAACTCTAGCCCAGTGAATGATGCGATGTTAACACGATTTTTGTCTCTTGCAAACGTGGTATTCAGAAGAATCTGTATTATAATGTAATGCTCCTACGACAGCATGATCTGTGATATGTACATATATGAATATAATCTTAACCGGCACAATGTTGTCGCTCATTTATAATAATGTACGTGTAACCCTATAATGTAGATGCGCGGAAAGCCACAGGGCTAACCCTCTTACTTTTCACTAAACGAGCCGCACACTCAGCCCCCACCCTCTTCCCTCTGCAGGCTGTGCTAGAAATTGAAAGCTCATACTTTACTGATGCATAATACAACAGATGTGCCCACTCATCCCCCTGCTGAACCTGCACAAAGTATTTACCTTCCCCCATGCCCCTTAACATAGCGATGCCGCCGTAAATTCACTTGGTACCTCAGTGCCTTGGTTCTAAGAATTATGGACAGCAAACCCCCCACGCTCCACTGACTCTTTTTTGATGTACCAGTTATATGGCCCCTGACCCAATGGTATTCAACTCACTCCAACCCAACAGACCATGGTGGTAGTTTGTCTATCCTTGTACTAACATACTATAAAACGGTCTCCCACTAGACCGCAGGATGATAACGGTACCTGACCCCTACCCTATAGTAAGACCCCTGGATTTGTGAAGCAGCCCCTATTTTGACTAATGTATTCTAAGAATGTACATTAAAAGCATCTAGAGTTATGTGTTGCTCTTCTTGTGATGTTAGATTAACTCTTCGTAGGATTTACAGGACAACTTGAAGTAGTGCTTAAAGGATAGTTCCGGGACTTTTTTTTTATTGTCCCTACGGTTCGGCCATGTGTTTTTAAGCATAAATCGGTAGATCGTAGAAAACTTTCCTATGGACCTTACCCGACTTTTCGTCCATTAACGCACTCGAAATCAGCTGCCATTTTGTGATAATCCTATCACTTTCCGCATCGCCCTGGCTGACCTGCTTTTGCGGCACTAAATCAAACCCCCGCCCCTGAGCCTGACATCAGCAGACGCGTATCGCCCATTTCCCAACGCCAAAGCACGTTTCGTGTCAACAATCGCTGCGCCTCAGCTAATGGAGTGTCGCCATGGAAATGGCAGGACGCCTCTTTCCTCAATAAGTATAAACACACCGTTTCACAACACACAGCAGCCGATTTCCGATTCCATTCCTCTCTCTGTGTTACTTTGAGTATTCTGTGACTCGTTTCTGTGCTCTGGTCAGCTACCTTCGCCGCTTCTAGGCCTTGTGAACACCTGTACCATCTCTGTAAATTATTTTACTTTCTTTACCACACAATGGCTACAATAATGCCGTATATGTACGAGCCCGAGTACACCGAGGAGGAACTACTGGAAAGGCAAGCACGTGAAAACGATGGGGATTCGGACGGCAGTTGGGAGGACCAGTCAACGGATGAAGAGCCTGGACCATGTCGCATGGACGGCGTCTCCACCTGGTGCACGTGCAATCGGTGCGAGCTAATGCCAACTGAGGAGGAGAACTGCTGCTGCCGTGAAAATTCCGGGTGCTTGGCCTACATTTCGGAAGGCGAGCCAAGTCCGCAATGCATCACCGAGCTGCCAGAGTTCGGGGAAGCCTGCCTCTCACGGACCGTGTTGAGGATGATGATGGTGCTTATGCACGAACTTCGCGGCACTGTTCGTCCGCGTAATCCGAGTAACGAGTAAGTATACTCTGGTTGTGATGTCAGTGATGCCACTACTATTTCATGGTCGTCTCCCACATATAAAATTACATCTACATATCATTCGAACGCATGTAAATTGGTTCCATTGCATCTTTCTTTTTCACAGGTGGTACAGGCTGGTGGCCTATCGTTGCTTCACTTGGTGGCTTCACGGGAGGCTCGGACACCGCGTTCGGAGAGTAATACCTGCCTGTGCGGTACTTGCCATTAGACAACATTTCCCCAGCGACAGTGGACAATACCGCGGATTTTCCCTGGATGTGCTGCAACCGGAACTTTACAATGTGTAATGTTTATTATTTATGTTCAATTGAAATTAAGATCTAAAATAAAACCCAACATATATTTTAACAATGGTTGTTTTGATTTTTTAAATGAATCTAGTGTGTCTCCATTGAATAGTCTTCCTGTGCCTTGTCTTGTCACACCACATGTCTCCTGCCAAGCATCCTCCCTCACGCTGGCCGCCCACCTTCAATCCACATAAGTGTGTCTCCATTCACGAGTCTTCCTGTGTCTTGTCTGCACGACCACCGCCCCAATCCACCCCCGCCCTATCAAAGGCAGTTCGCACCGGGGTACTTGCGCTGGCAAGTGGAGTTGTCAGGGAGCGATAAAGGCCAAGAGGTGCCAAAGACCATGTACACTTCAAAGTGGTCTATAGAGCATGGGTTGTTGTTCCCATGTCTACCTCCAGACCCCGTGTCTCCTGCCAAGCATCCCCCCTCACGCTGGACGCCCCCCTGCAATCCACATAAGTGTGTCTCCATTCACGAGTCTTCCTGTGTCTTGTCTGCACGACCACCGCCCAATCCACCCCCCGCCCTATCAAAGGCAGTTCGCACCGGGGTACTTGCGCTTGCAAGTGGAGCTGTCAGGGAGCGATAAAGGCCAAGAGGTGCCAAAGACCATGTACACTTCAAAGTGGTCTATAGAGCATGGGTTGTTGTTCCCATGTCTACCTCCAGACCCCGTGTCTCGTGCCAAGCATCCCCCCTCACGCTGGACGCCCCCCTGCAATCCACATAAGTGTGTCTCCATTCACGAGTCTTCCTGTGTCTTGTCTGCACGACCACCGCCCAATCCACCCCCCGCCCTATCAAAGGCAGTTCGCACCGGGGTACTTGCGCTGGCAAGTGGAGCTGTCAGGGAGCGATAAAGGCCAAGAGGTGCCAAAGACCATGTACACTTCAAAGTGGTCTATAGAGCATGGGTTGTTGTTCCCATGTCTACCTCCAGGCCCCGTGACTCCTGCCAAGCATCCCCCCTCACGCTGGACGCCCCCCTGCAAACCGCATAATGCCACGACATATACACGTCATTCATTCACAAACACACCCCTGTTTCAAATTCTTTATAACCCACTTCATATTTCGAATGAGAACTTCTTTGCGCTTTGCTAGTCAACCCGTGAAGGTGCTGGTTATCTGCTCTTCGTCTCTGTGAACTTCCGTGACCACTTCGAGCGTACTCGTCAGTTTGCAACCTGTGAACTGCTCCCTGTTCTACGACAACAAACTACTCTGATCCCTGCATCTAACTGTTTGTTCGTCAAGGTAAGGCCATGTACCATAATCATTTTGCGTCCAATTTTTTAATTTATATCTATTTGCTAGTAGTCATCTTGCATCCATGTTTTCTTTTCGTTCAAGACAGTACATGCAAGGAACTAGTCACATGTTCTGAGTTTAGTCAAATTATTTTTCTATTTTTTTAAAGTTATTCATATACTTATCCACATGTGAATAACGTGTATAGTTCCAAGAACCAAACCGAACCTTGCATTGGACCTTTTATGTGTCATTTAATTTTTTAACACATTGGTATTCATTGAGATTTGTTGATCTTTACTTTTCAGAACTTTCCACAATGCCTGCCTGTTCCATTGGCGGTTGCCTTTCGAAGACCCATAATAAATCTGAAGGTACTATAATGCATGTTTTCCCTAAGACAATAGATCAGATAAGAGATTGGGTCCGATATTGCGGATATCCACCGTCTGAGCTTGAAAGTAGAGTCCTAGAAGTCTTTGCGGACAAGAGGGGTGATCGATACCGCATCTGCAGCAGGCACTTTAGCTCAGACATGTACTCCACATCATTGCTAATAAAGAAGAAAACACCGCGAGCAAGGCGAAAATTGCTCTCAACCGCTATTCCCACTCTATTCGTCCACATCCCTCCACTGGTGAGTCAAGTTTACTGATCTAGCTCTCGGCCTTGCGGTAGTGTGTAGCATTAGCTAACAATAATTTCCCCATTTATGTATCCACTCAATATGAAGGCGGAAGATTCTCCATCCGTGTCGTTATTGCAGTCATCAGCCACTTCAAGCGCCTATCGGGTAATCTTACTTAGCTATTCTGCCACTGACTTGTTTTAGGCATGTAAATCAATAGTTTTAATTTATCGTGTAATTATTTTACCTAATGGTACAGCCTTGTACTCGTCCTCTAGTCTTTGTTTTCAGTTATAATTATTGTTATCCAAAATAATGCAAGTACTGTCTTTCAGGGAGATGCTGAGGAGTCCAACGCATTGACGACAACCGTTGATGTCACTCAGATGCTCGAGGTACGTTTCCGGACAGTTCCATCGATGGAGATCATCAGATCTCAGATCAGATTGTAGCGTGATTGTTACACACAATGTTTCTTTCTTTTTTAGCCATTGATATGTCCTTCTGTCGTCGCCCTCCTATGTGTCTTCTTTTTTCAATATTGTGTTCATTACTAATGAAAGTCCTATGTTTCAGGGAGTCGATGGAGCATTAGTCCAAGAAGAAGGGGGAGCATGCAGTTACGGGGCGGCGCAACAGCTTGCAGAAGTGTGCACCGCAGTTACAGCGTCCCTCGATGTTCTTATGCATTTCGAGGTATGGATACTGACAGTTCGATCAAGCGAGATCATATGACGTGATTACATCCGCTATACTTCCTTCTTTATTAACGCAAGTACTATGTTTCAGGGAGATGACAGAGCTTCTTCTACAAGAACATCACCCCTAGTAGTCGATGCAGATCTCTGGGTGGTGACACTTCCAACGATCGAGCAAATCGAATCATATTTAGATATCCATTATTTATTTTTGACAACTGATCATTTGTGCAGGTCTATTTAGATGAGCCGTTGACGCCTGCACAAGGTTTATGTTCTTTCCATACTAATGCAATTACTGTGTTTCAGGGAGTTGCTGAAGCGTCATCTTCAATAATATCATCAATGGAAGTCTATGCGGAGCCCGAGGTATGGATCTTCACAGTTCCATCTAACTAGATCAACAATGCCTGAATAATTGTCGTTTGAATGTTCTACACAACGCGTTCATTCGTGTTTTGCTATTGAGATGTACGTGGGTATTGGTCCCCAAGTACATTTTGTGTTTTCAATATTATTATACATACTAATGAAAGTTCTATGTTTCAGGGAGTCGATGGAGCGTCAGTGAGTGATGGATGTGCTTATCGTGAAAATATAGTCGTTGCATCGCAAGAGGAAGTGGAGACATGCACACACGAGTCGGAGTAACAGCGTCCAGATGTTGAAGTTCGAGGCAAGAAAGTTTCAAAGAAAAGAAAGCAAAAGAAGGTTAGTGTCCCGGTCACTATATTATGTTGTTTTTCACTGTTAATAGTTCAATACTGTAAGCTGTGTTTAAACTGAACACCCCTTTTCCAATCTGTCCTCTAGTTGCGAGTGGATGTACGAACTAGATCTACACAGACAGTGAAGCGAACGAGAGATGTTGCTTGTCAAACCTTTTGGCAGGGACTTGAGACTGGAGATGCATCGTGCCAATGGGAAGAATATGAAGTGATTGACAACGGAGCTATACCACCACCAGCCATTGATAGTGAATGTCCTCCTGGTAGTTCGGATGCAGTCGGAGATCAATTCACAGAATCCACACCCGCAAAAACCAAGACCGCGAGAAAGTTGAAGAGATTGTTTTATTCTCCCATCGCCGGAGAAGGAACAGATGTTTCAATGGAAGAGAATGTAATGGACAACAATGAAACACCATCAATATCACTGAACATAGCGGAAGACGATATCAGAGATTGTACCTTTACTGTGAGTGACATGTCCTCAACGTTACAGGCCGAACCAGCTGGGATGCAGAGTGACAGTATAAGGACAGAGGCCAAATTCATTGTATTCGATAGTTGTTTGATTGATATTATTATTATGCTGAAATGTGGGCATTTGGTTGGTGGGGAAGTATGTGGGGAGCCATTGATTAATGTGACTCGTGCAATTCGAGGCACTAACCTTAAAATACATGCTACCTGTACACAATATCATCCGTTCTCATGGTCTGCACAACCCATGCTGGGGCAACTGCCAGCAGGCAATCTACTTTGTGCAGCGGCCGCACTTTTTAGTGGTTCAAGTTTTAAAAAGTTAGAGTATTTCTTTCAGTTTGTGGGAATCCATTTCATTGCGAAAACTCAGTTCTACAAATACCAAACCGATTATCTATTTCCAGCCATTAGCGCAGCTTGGAGAATTGAAAAAATGTCTATTGAAAGTACATTCGCGGGCAAACGGTTCAGGCTAGCCGGTGATGGACAGTGCGACAGCCCAGGATTTTCAGCCAAGTACTGCACCTACCACTTTCAGGACATGGAAAGTAAGAAAATTGTGAGTTCGGTGGTCGTGCAGGTGTCACAAAGTACATCCTCAGTGGCCATGGAGAAAGTTGGCTTTGTAGCATCATTGCAAGAACTACAATCGCGGGGAATGGTGATCGACCTGATAGCCACGGACAGACACGTTTCAATTGCCAAGACAATGAGAGAAGAGTACAAAAATATAAATCACCAATTTGACGTATGGCATCTTGCAAAATCAATCAATAAAAAAATGTCGGCTGCAGGTAAAAAAAAAGATATGCAAGGTATTTCACAGTGGTCCAAGTCAATCAGCAACCATCTTTGGTGGAGCTCAAAAACATGTGAAGGGTCGTTGGAAATTCTACTGGAAAAATGGCGGTCAGTAATGCTACACTGTAGCAACGTTCACCGCTGGAACATGAACCAACATTTCCACAATTGTGAACATGGCCATTTGTCCACAGAGGAGGCACGGAAGAAGAAGTGGTTGATTCCTTCATCACCCACTCACAAAGCCATTGAAAAGATTGTATTTGATAAAACTATAACAAGAGATTTGAGGGGACTCACGGAATTCTGCCACACAGGAGATTTGGAGGTGTTCCACAATATGTGCCTAAAGTACAGGCCAAAACGATTGCATTTTGGCATGGAGGGCATGATAAATCGGACTCTTCTAGCGGTCTTGGCACATAACCATAATGTTGGCCGTCAACAAAGTAGGACGACCGGAACTTTAGGGACACTTCGCTACAATAAGGCCTTCACTAAAAGAAGTAAACAATGGGTGATCAAACCAGTGTTTGAGGTTATGCAATATGAGTTTATTGAGAGACTTATAGTTGACGTCCTAGATAGGCACATACATGGAGTTGTGAACGAACCTGTGCGGGGGACAACTGCATTGCCACCCAACATTGCCTCTGTTCCATGTCCACCTAAAGCAGAGCTAATTGAGAAATACACATCACGGTTCAAATGATTGTAATTTGATTGTCTGTTCTCTCGAGTCTCCTCATGTCGCAGGCCCATTGAATATGTATATCTATGTAATGTGTAAATAAAAGTGATTGCTCAGTGTACATGCAATGTGTCTCTCCACCCTTGCCCCTCCCTTCACCGTGCAGTAGTGCGAACCACCCGGGTGTCACCTGTGACTTTGCTCTCGATTCTCCTCATGTTGCAGGCCCATTGAATATGTGTAGCTATGTATTGTGTAAATAAAAGTGATTGCTCAGTGTACATGCAATGTGTCTATCCAACCTTGTTCATTTGCGCATTAAATTAAACCAAACAGTAATATAAATCATTTTTCAAAAAATATAGAATGTCTCCGTATTTATGGTTCTCTGGGGCTGCAAAGCACGCAGACAAAATGCAAAGATGGAGTGTAAATTTCAAGTCCTGTGAGATGGCCTTACACTGAATGTAGCTTACTAGGAATGTGTGCTCGTTCAAAGTGAAGGTCAGCTGCTTTGATTTTTTGCTCGGCTGCCGGAATGGCCCACGACTCAGTATAAGGTTCTATTGTTATTTGACCTTGACAGGCCGGACCATCCCGAAAGACTTCTTTTTGGGGGTGTGGTGCAATAACGTAAGAAACGATAATGAATAAAATTTCAGAAACGATAGCCATTTAATGTTCGTTCATTAGAAGAAATAACGTCGGCATAGAAGGAGTGGTATTTCGGGGCTGCCCTACGCACAGACACAATGGAAAATGCAAATATAATGTAAGTAACTCTTTAGATGAGTTTATACCGCAATTTAATTACTATACAGTAGCTTTAAAGACGGGTTAAGTTGTACTTGTTCGTTCTATGTGGCATATTGTTTTGTACCGCGCACTATCTTGAGGAGAACCATCTCCTTTTACGGAAGCACCTCAAAACCTTCCTCTTTGCTTCTGCTTTCTCTGTCCCTCTCCCCTGCTACAACTGGTCCACTGTCTGCGACCTCGGTCCTGGGCCCTTCCACTCTCCACCTGCACTGCCTCCCTGTCAACCCCTGCACTGGGGGACTGTCTCAGTATCCTACAGCCCCCCCTTCCCAGCACTTGTTCTGCACTTACCTTGCCTCGCCACGCCTTGAAACACTTGTGTATAGGCGCGTTGCAAATGCCATATTATATCATATCAGTGACGAAGTGGTCCACTGGCGCTCAGGCGGCTCTGAAAAAGGCAGAGGAGGTGGGTGGGTTACTGGAAATGACGTATAATACCCAGTTGCACTGTCCTAGCTATGAAATAATTTCCCGACCTAATATATAAAATGAATAATTTTAATAAAGATCTGATGGTGAGACTAATTTCATTTTTTATGTTTTTAAAACAGGTACATCCTTCATTATTGTCCGTGTCACGAGTACCAGACACCGGCGGATGGATTTTACAGCCGCCAGTTGCTTCTCCGCGTGAACAACGTTACCACCCTGACCATTTTATGGGACGATCGCCAAGTACAAGTATGCCCTTACGCGGTACTAATGGCTAGATGCAACATACATACCGTTGTGGTGGCCTAGTGCCTCGTTGTTGGAACAGCCATGCGATTATCAGTGCGACCGAAGAGCTTATTTTATCGTAAACCAACACCCTGTGTACTGCACACGAACATCGCTTGCCTCAAGACGAACTAATTTGGATCGAGAGCAAAGAAAAATGCAAATCGCTGAATATTCTCTAAACATTTGATGTCCAATAAATGTACTTTACCAAATGTACCGTGTTGCTGTTTGATTTTAAAGTACAGTTTCATATTCCGAATTGTGGTGCGCTGTGTTGTGAGCTGATCTGTGTTGGTTTCCGGGTTCTGTGTGGAGTCGCGTAGAAGACCCCTGGGCGCGTTTGCCTACGCAGCACAGTCACGTCACGGATAGAGGCGGGGAATATGAATGTTTTGATAAAGTCTGTTTCAGGGGCGGGGGATTTGATTTAGTGCTGCAAAAGCAGGTCAGCCAGGGCGATGCGGAAAGTGATAGGATTATCACAAAATGGCAGCTGATTTCGAGTGCGTTAATGGACGAAAAGTCGGGTAAGGTCCATAGGAAAGTTTTCTACGATCTACCGATTTATGCTTAAAAACACATGGCCGAACCGTAGGGACAATAAAAAAAAAGTCCCGGAACTAATGAATGTGTGTGTATGGCCACAAGGGCAAAGTGTTAGTGCAGCCAACATTCGTCAATGCGACCAGCTCCTGACCTGGCACTCCACCCCGAAGAGCCCAGCTGACCCGTCCACCCCGTGTTGGCATCACGTGGACATCCGCCAATTCTGGAGCATCGTCCTTAAACATTGTATATAGTTTAGCTGGTGCCAACCAATCCCTACGACTCATGTACCCCCTATAGCATAGCGCACAATGACGTTATTCTGTAATATATACGACTGTCTTTGCTATTGTCAGACAGAGCGCTCTCAGAGTTTGCAGAGTTCTCTGCTTGCCCTATATTGGTTTTAGATAAAACCTTTTTTTTATCTCACCCGCACTTGGTCTTATTCCCAATTGCGGTTGTCCCTTTTTCACTCTCATTGTGGAGATTTAAATGCCTTTTGGGGGTATGCTCACTTTCAAGTGGTGACCCCGACGCGATTGCGTTCTTTTCGTTCCTTTTGGCACGAGATGTCCCCGGCCACAGTGGAGATGCATGACGCGCCCCTGCAAGAGAGCTGCCTGCTTACGGCAACTGGTACGCTTAGACGTGCGCATTCAGTAAGGCGAGAAGGTAGGGGTCCCATTTAAAAAAACCTTAGTATGCTCGCCGGAGCCGGGGGCGGCCATTGAGTGTGGGGCAGCGCCGCCTGGACGGACCGGGTCCGGAGGGTGTCGGATCAAGACGGACACGTGAGTACCAAGTGCGAGCGACATTAATAGGAGTGGGGCATGGACAATAATATATGGAGTTAATTTGAGTAAAGGAGGGGTCGTGAGGTGAAATAGGTAGTATTCTTAGACTTTCGTTTCTTTCCTCTTTTTGCATATGGCCATTAGGATGAGTTAAGGAGATTACAAGGTGAAAAAGGAAGACGGGAGCCTAGCTCCGAAGGGGGTGGAAGGCGGCGCCGCATAGGGCTATCTTGACTAGAACTGGGAAGTGGAAGTCTCATAAAAGGAGAAGACTCGGAGTACAATTTAGAAATGCTTTTTTTATTCTTTCTTACATTTCTATAAACTTATGGGAAATTGTTGAAAACCCCTAAGGGTTAAGGGATGCAATGGCCCCACAGTAAAAGAAGACATTATTGGGTAAATAAGTAAGAGTAGAAAAGATAGGGAGGTTTATGTTAAATGTTGTATGCAAAGTGTCCTGTCAATCAACGTTGCATATAACAGTGGTTATGTTTATTTTGTGAGCACCATGTGTGGTAAAGCTGTTTAAATGACTTTGTAACGATTCTCATGAAAAAGTGGTCATTGTAAGTGTGACCTTTTAAGGATTTGGTCTAGGTGATATACAAAAGTGGTACATTGGCGGTAGAATATTGTCACTGTCAGTATTTCAACACATAAGAGACCTACTGTAAGCGATATTCAATCAACACTACAGCTAAGTCAATGCCTAGTCTGGGATGCTGAGGAAAACCCTTATTAATGTATTTTTATATCCAGTTCAGTACTCTGGATGACAACCCTTGTATAACACCCCCCTCTTAGAATCCCCCTGACCCACTGAGCCAAGAAGTAGGTTTGTTTTGCAAATTAAAAGGTTTATTTGAAAATTTAAACAATATATATATATATATCACACTTCTATAAATAAATTGATAATGGATATTACACTTGTGAATATGAGCAGTAATCAGCAAGAGGTAACTATGAATAGGAACAAAAGAACAAGGTGGGAAAGAATGCTTTATATGGTTCAAGGAAACGCAAGGTGGAATAAAATGCAGTACAGAAATAACTTGTTATGATTTTAGCAAAAGGTAATATGATCACTTTTTCTTTTGACAATTCACTCCCCTCCTATGCAATACCAGAAATGGTAGGAGAGCACACAGTCTTCAAGAATCCCAACAAATCACACTTTATAATGCAATACACAGTTCCAGTTCTCCTAGCAAGCTTTGGGAAAACAGGGATGAGTTTTAAACACAGGCGAATTACTTTAATGTGGTTTGCAAACGGTTCCAGAGATACGGACGATTAAATAAAGGTAGTTTTTCGGATTTAAAGTAAACTCAAAATGACAGGTGACAGCTTGCAGCTGCAGAATTGACAGGTGACAGTTGTGCAGCTTTAAAAATGACAGATGACACGATTTCTAGGAGGCAGTTCTACTTAGGTTAAAATAGTTAGGATTAGATTATTTTAACTAAGAGATTGGTTCTGCACAGTTCTGCTAGGTACTCACAATATGAATTTGAACTAGGCCTCGTCACGGATCTGGTCAACACGTCTGGCTGCGGTTCTGTCTGCTCGGCGGGTCAATCAGGCACCGGTTCTGCTCACAGCGATCTGGGTCAGCTCTGCTCTGCTGGTCTAGCCTCTCTGGATTCTGGATGTAACACTGCTTTCTGGGTACTGCTACAGGTTCTTGCAAAAATCCTCGGCAAAAATTCAAACAGCTCGCCCGGCTGTTGAATAGTTTGGTTGGTTTTGAGGCCTGCTGAAGAGGATTCAGCTGGTGGATTCAGGCCTCTCTGCTACAAATTCTGGAGTGAATTTCTGCTACAGGTTCTGGAGATTGATGGATTTGAATTCTGGATCTCTGGATGTGAAGTCGTCGGTCAGCATGCTCCGCAGCAAATGGAATTGAATCTCTCTACCTATCCCAGCAGTCTCTTTTTATGTGTTTTGAAAATGGGTGTGTGCCTGGGCCTAGCTAAGCCTGCCCCTCTCTACTTGTCATTGGCCCAATTCTCCCCTCTCCCATGATTGGGGAAACTGAGTTGTGAGTCAGAGTGATGAGGTAGATTTTATGGCCAGAGGGCCCTCCCCTGTCATCTTTACACACAAATCTATATTTGATCCAAATACATATTTCCCAAATACACAGTTGTTTTTACATCACCTACACACATCATATATCACATGAGGTAGGCACTGTTCCGACTCTGGCGTTTCTAGGAGCTTGGGTAAAGAAATGGCAACTTATTTTCGATTTTAGTGGGTTATGCAACATTGGTTTTTTATTAAAAATTATACACATATACACCGCCTGTCCATACATACTCCAGTAAATTCCCATGTCTCTAGTTTAAACACAGAGTCTGTAGTATCAATAAATAGCAGGGTTTTGCCCCAGAACATCACACAAATTGGAGTTTGGGCTTGAATTGTGGGCAAAGTTTTCATTTTAAGGATCCCCAAATTTCACATTTCTGTCATCTAGTTACCAAGAGTTATCAGTGTTTCTGTAAAATATATATTTGCTTTCAATTCAAAGTACTTCAGTGTTTGAGTCCGCCCCCAAAGTTTGGGGATGACAGTGATCACATGTCTCTCCTGGCTGGCAGATCTTTGTTGACAGGAAACAGTCAAAATCACCATATCCTATTCAAGGGAAAAGGTCTTTTGTGTGGGCTCCAGCAAGCTGAGGTCAACAGACCAGGGGGCCACTTTGCATTTGGTTAGCATGACCATGTGATATCCTGGGCTTTCTGAGGTGAGAAGGTTTCCCAGCCTTTTGGCCTGTTAATCAAATCAGATTGTCTCTGGGAACAGCAGGCGGTTAGATTTTTAATTAACCCACAGTCTTTTGAAGTCCCAATTGTCACAGAAGGCCGATTAGCTTCTGAAGTAGCAGTTCTCCTGTCAGAGTTTAGACCGCTAGCGCCGCCTTGAGTCCAAAGCGGGTACTGCATGCATTTTTTTTGGATCAGTCTTGAATTAATGCATTTCAAACAAGAGATTTTACATGGAAGTATATTATCCAGGTTCAGCACATGGCACTGGTGTGATTCTGCAGTAAAATAATTTTGTCCCCATAATTTAGCCATATTTGACCTGAAGAAAATGAATTCCCAATAGTTATGGGTTGCTTTTGGCAATCAGCATTGCCCCTTTTGCAATGGTTTCAGGCTACTGTGTGTAGCCCAATGGTGGTTTTAGGCAGTGCCCTTCTGTGCCCACAACATAGGCAGAAATGGGTGGCAGCTTATTCTTCATGCATTTCCCTGTGCATTTTCTGGGAAGTTCTGGCCATCATGATGTTTTCAATGCCAGTATTGCACAGTTTTTGTGGTAGGGCTCGGATGCATGGGTAAAAACATCCCACAAGCCCCCCCTTCTTGCGATGGCCATTCTGATCCTTCACAGATGGAACTCGCAAGATCTGGGATGTTCTCCTCATCTTCTTCCAGTAGATGGCACAGTTCAGCATCTTTTCCCCCATCCGGTTAGATCGATCGGTTCTCCTCGCCGGTCCTGATGGGAATATTGGGTGGTACCCCGGGCCCCTCGGATCTTTGCTCCCGGTCCTTGGATCGTTCTCCTTGGCCAGTCTCCAGGTTTTCTTTCTCCTAGGATGACAAAGGAAAAGCGGCAATACCTATTCGTAGACATTTTTCCTTCACTACTAATGGTGTGGCAGATATATACATTTTATACTTTAATATACCTAACATTTTACTTTTGAGATACAAGTTATCATTCAAAGACAGTGGCTTACAAGAGTATAATATTTTAGAGACTATATTTGGGATATTTTAGGGTTGGAACTGAATTAATCTGGAGCGGTCCCCTCTGGTATTGCAGAGGACTCCTCCAGTTGCTGCAAAGTGTGCCTGGGATGGCAACACTTTAGCTGGTTAATATGGACCCACTTGTCTTCCCCCTCTGCCAAACCGCCTTTGGGGATGCGGATTTTATAAGCTACAGGGGAGATCTTGTCTATAATTTCAAACGGTCCCTTCCATGTAGGCAAGAATTTTCGCTGTTTGGCCTGGTTCCTTTGGAAATTGTATAGATAGACCCGATCACCCACCTTATATTCCTTTCGGGTAGTTTTCAAATCATAGTGGGTTTTCATACTCTCAGCTGATCTTTCTAGATTCCGCTGAGCAAAGGCAAAAGCATGCTGAAGGTGTTTCCTTAAATTCTCCACATACTCATGAGTTGTGGAGGCATTTATCAGTGTCTGCTCTTGAGTCCTGTAGAGCAAATGCTGGGGAAGCACCATCTTGCGTCCCGTCATCAACTCAAATGATGACATTTTAGTTGCAGATGAAGGGGTAGATCTGATGGCTATTAGGACCAGAGGTAATCGGATATCCCAACTTGGCCCAGAATCTGCCACAAACTTTTTTAATAAACTCACAATGGTTCGGTTGTATCTCTCCACTGCTCCAGAAGAAGCTGGCCTGTAAGCAATGTGTAGCTTCCTTTTAACCCCCAGTATCTCCCATATCTTTGTCATTACTTCACTGGTGAAGTGGCTACCTCTGTCTGACTCAATCCTTTGAGGTAGACCAAAACGGGAAAAGATGTGGTTAATCATCAGGGCAGCTGCTGTTTCTGCCTTGCAGTTTGGGGCTGGGAGACATTCCACCCACTTGGTAAACAAGCATGTAACGGTCAACATGTACTTGTTTCCTCTAGACGAGCGAATTACAGGGCCTACAAAGTCGATTTGCAAATCTGACCATGGCAGTGTCATCCCCCTCTCTTTTCGAGAGGCGCACGGTGTGTGAGGGATGATGGCTGAAATTGTGCACACACAAGACACCCCTTCAAGTATTGGTCGCGGTCCTGCCCCATGTGTGGCCAGTATGCAACCTCTCTTAAGATTTCCAGTGTTGTGTGAAACCCCCTATGACCGGCGGTGGCCGCATCATGGGCGTGACTTAACATCAGGCTTCGGAATGAGGTAGGGACCACCCACTGATCATGGCCAGCTTGGGATTTCCTTACCAACAAACCGTCTTGGATTCGGAACATTTTTGGACATTTCATCAACACTCTTAGGTCCTCTTTCCCAATGTAATCGGTATCCATCAGGGGAAAGTTCTCAGGGTCCTCAAGGTGTTGGTAAAACTTACCAATAATTGGATCCCCCTTCTGAGCTGTAATTAAATCAGCATCAGGGGTCTCCTTACTCCATTGGGCAGTTGAAAGATCATTGTGAGCATTTGCCTGGATTTCCCCCAACAGGGACTCTATTTCGATTAGATCCCCTTGGATGGCCCCGGTTTTGGCCAGCTGATCAGCTAAGTCATTTCCAGTTTTGTCTGGTCCCTCTACTTTGGAATGACCCTTGATCTTCTTCCAGTAGATGGTCATCCCATTCAAGGTGACCAGATCATCAATGTTTTGGATTAACTTCCCATGTTTCAGGGGGTTGTTATTAGCACATAACATGCCTCTGGTTTTCCAATTAACCAGGTGCTCCACGAACCCGTTCCGTACATAATCCGAATCGGTGATTATGACCAGTTTGTGGAGTTGATGTTGGACAGCAGTGAGGATGGCCTGATGCACAGCCATTAACTCTGCCACCTGACTACTTCGGGGACCAATTTTGTATCCAGCGGAGGGTTCTGGAAACTCCTTCACCCAGGCATTCCCTACTCCGGCCACCAGTTCTTTCTCCCCGTTGTTGTCAACATGGTACGAGCATCCATCCACATAGACAGTGGGCATTCCCTCACACTTTTCTTCTTCAAAGACTTTGTGTGGGGAATTAAGGTATGCCTCCATGTTGTCCTTGATTTCTAGACTTTCGTCCTCGAGACAGTTTTCTCTGGCACAATCAAGCAAGTCAGCCAGACCTTGCGCGAGGGGACTCTTCTTGTTTTGGCCATATCTGACCTCCACAGGAAAGCCTTGCATTGACAAAATCCAGGAAGTAATTTGGGAATTAGTCACATTTCCGGCTCCACTTTGGAGATATTGCAGAGGCTGGTGTGGAGTTTCCACTATGATATGTTCCCCCTGGATAAACAGGCGGTAATTCTTCAATGCCCACACCGTTGCCAGGAGTGCCTTCTCACAATCGTTGAATTTTTCCTCCACAGAGGATAAAGTTTTGCTCGCATAGGAGATTACTTTATTGACCTTGTCATGCTTTTGGTATAATACTGCCGTCAAGCACGTATTAGAGAACCCTGTATTCAGGAAGAACTCCTTGTTTCTGACAGGGTAAGCTAGGCAAGGCGCTTGTAAGAGGCTTCTTTTGAGTTGTCTTACTGCCTCGGATTGTTCTGGACCCCATTCCCACTTGACCCCCCCTTCAAGAGATGAATCAGGGGTCTAGTGATCTCTGCATAGCCCTCAATGAACTTTCTGCTGTAATTAGTCAGTCCAAGGAGGCTCCTTAGTTCCCGCAGAGTTGTGGGATCCTTCAGTTTCTGTAGTGCTTCCACTTTCTTTTCTTGGGGACAGAGACCCTGAGGAGTAATCTCATGCCCTAAGAAATCAACACGGGTTCTACACCACTGTGCTTTCTGAAAGGAAAGTTTTACTCCGGCGGCCCTCAACTGTGTCAGAACATAACGGATCTCCGCTATGTGTTCCTCCACAGATGAACTTTTGATGAGGACATCATCTACATAAACCAGGTTACCCCTCGCACCCAGGTCGGGCATGGCCTTATGTAAGAAAATGTTGAATTCATTGCCGGAGTTGAGGTATCCGAAGGGAGTACGGGTCCAGGTGTACTGCTGGCCCCCAAATCTAAAAGCCAGTTTGTATTGGTCCTCCCTACTGACAGGCACGGACCAGTATCCATTGGTCAGGTCTATTGCAGTGAATACTTGCGACCCTTGAATCTGGGTCAGCCCTTGGTCAATGTAGGGCAGAGGCCATCGGGAAGTATGGACCCGTTTGTTGAGCTCCCTAAGGTCGGGGCAGAGTCTCCACTGGCCGTTTGGCTTCAATATCCCCAGCACCGGATTATTGAAGGTGCTGTGTACTGGACGAATTATTCCCCGGGACTCAAGGTTCTTAATTATTTCAGTAAGGGACTCCATGGATGCGAGAGGCAAACGATATTGCTTCACAAACACTGGAGTCATTCCAGGGTCCGTGGGAATTGTTGTGGTGTGGATGTCAGTGCGACCACAGTCATATGAGTCTACCGCAAAGAGATCTTGGAAATCCAAGAAAACTTGTTTCAACTTTTGCTTCTGTTCCAGAGTCACACAGGCATCAGCTAGGTTGACTCTCTCTTCCACCATGTGCCGGAAGCCTGGAAAGACTTCTGGTTTTGCTATCTCAGCGGCCTCCTCCAGCTGGGTGGAGAAGTCCCTGGTCAGAGTACTGATTTGGACTGGAGGCTTCAGGTGGGAAAGGCAGCCCTCATGGACCTGGAAAATCACCTCATCCCTCCTGAAATCACAAGTCACATCTTCCTTACCATAAGGGCAAGAAGTGTACACCAGGAAGTTCCCCCCATGCCGGGTGAAAATCCTGTCTGGTGTTGTATTGTCATCACTGTCACTGTCAAAACAGTCCTTGGGGATTGGTCCTAACAGTTCATTTCCTAGATCAATGGAAAAATGTCAGTCATCAACCGCCATTCCAATAATGGTGCCTGCGGCTAGAGTAATACTCTTTAAGTCACTGTTATCCACCTCTATTGGAATGGTGTCATGTTCTATGTTGACTAATGATGTTGGGTTTACCCCTAACCCTTGTTGTTGGAGAGAAGCATTTAGATGAATATAAGCATCAGGGTTTTTCAATTTTTGTCCTCTTTTAACTTTCACTTCCAGGGAGAAATGTCGGGTCCTTTCTGGGATGGTGACTTCCTCTTTAATCTGAATTTCAACTGCATAAGGTAGCAATTGAGCTGACCTAAATGCTTTTTCTGAATCATCAAAGCCCATGGAATTATACGCTAATCGGGACCAAGCTTTGAAGTTTATTAGGTCCAAACTAATGGCAAAGCGATTGAGAATGTCACTGCCTAAGTAAAAGGCGGCAGTGACGTCTCACACGACCCAACAATTATGGACTATGCTCTTGTTGCCAATGGAGATTTTGAGCATACACCTGCTTGGCAGGAGATGTTTGGAATTGGGTGCTTCCAGGTCCATTTCCCATTTGTCTATCAGTTTGAATGTGGGAATGGCTGGATCTTTTGGGAGTTGGCGGAACATGGCTTCGCTGATGAAGCTCTTACCGTTGTTCACACACAATCGAGCGAGAACAGAGTCCTTCCCATCATTTAACTGAACAGGGATGAACAACTGCTCTCCAATTTGCTGAATATCAGCCAGGCTTTGAGCTGATATCACATCTTTCTGGACTATAGGAGTGGGAGTTTCTGATTGTGGATTAGTAAAGAATTTCAGGGTGTTTCCTTCCAGTGTGGAATACCACCATAAACTGGAAGGAAGGTTGATTTTCAGAAATAGAGAGGACCCCCCCATCACCAGTCTGTTGTCCTACTGCTATTACTGTCAAGTTTGGAGTTTGGTTGTTCTGGAAGTGAAATTCTACTTGGTCAGATTTTTGTTCAACCATGTGGCAGGTGCTGTTTAAACTAACATGGTTGACACTCTGTTTTAATTTTATTGGTCGGCTAGTCTGGGTCCAGAGGACCTTGTTTACGCAATCTATTAGGGGTGACAACCTTCTCAGGAGCTCATTCCCTATTAAACAAGGGGTGCCCTCTGGAGTCACTACTATGACCGGGTGTTTCACCTTGTGTCGCCCAATTTTGATGTCCAAATCTGCAGTCCCCTCGACAGGAATTTCCTTCCCGTCAAAGTTCTGCAGTTGTCCCGGAAGAGAGGTGAGAGGAATATGGTAATTCTCCCCCCTTCCTGCATTTAGTTCATCAAAGGCCCTTTTGGACAGAAGGGTAGCTTGGGATCCAGTGTCCACGAGTGCCAAAATTGTACCCTGCCCCTGTACTTGTACCGGGGCATAGTATCTTCCCTCCTTCTCCTCAAGGGGGCACAGATAATGCACATTTTTGGACAACTGGTGGGCTAACTTTCTGGTTTTGGACATTGCTAGCGAAGAGATTTGGGCAGAATTCTGTGGAGAGCCTTGGGAATCTGAAAGAAAAAGTTGACAACTGGAGATCAGAGCCATTGTGGGTTCCCCTGGTTCCGGTTCTGGGCCGCCCCGCCCTTTTTGGAGGCAGTCATCAGTATGGGTTTGACCCTTGGGATTTTGGTATTGTCGGTTCTGGGATGAGATGATGGGCGGCGGTAGCTCAGTCTCCACATCTCCCCAGTCTGGATTGGAATCCCTTGGGACCCATTTTTCCTTGGGAGGAGTTCCCCCATCTCTGAAGGAGAAGATCCTTTTCCCAGGATCTTCTGACGATCCCTCTCCCTCAAATTGGAAGACCTGTACCTCCTCCACAAAGTGGGTCTGTTTGGGTCCTTTGTTTCTCCTACCCCCCCTCTGCTCCTTGGGAGGCAGGCTTTCAGGGGCAGGAGATTTTGTTTCCGGTTCCTGTTTTTCCAGGGGCTGTTTACAAGTTGAGAAGGAAGCTTCCTCCAAGGCTTTACACCCCCCTTCCCCTTGTGCCTCCTCCCTGGGAACCGGTGGGTTATCGGGGTGCTGCCCCTGTCATTGTTCTGGAGCACCAGGTCCAGAGTTTGGGGCATTCTGCGGTGGTATGCTCATCTGAGGGTTCTGTTGAGCCCTCAGTATGTGACCCAGATCCCGTGCCATATTTTGGACCTGGCGCTCAAGTTGTGAAACCCGCTCAGGCTGATACGGGGCTCTATTTTCTCCCCTGGGCTGATCCCGGGAAGGGTAGCTATCCCTTCTCTGGTAGTACCCCTGGTTGGGAAGATTTTGGTACCCCTCCACCCTTGGCCTCCCCTCTCCCGGATTAGGTTGTCTGGGCTCAGGGAATTGGGGAAAGAAGGATGGATGATTTTGGGGCTGGAAATTGGGTGGATACCTGGGGAAAAAGTTCTGCCCAGGATTTGGAGAATTTCTGCCCTCCTGTGGGAAGTTGGGAGGGAAGTCCCCTGGGTAAGGTGCTTGGCTGGATCCCCCCCCTTGGGCTGGAGGAGTCCATACATAACCCAGGATTGGTCGGTTTCCCTTGTAGCGGGGACTTACATAGTCAGGGGAGCAGGGGACCCCATTTGTGGGACTACCTCCTCGACTCCCTGTCTGCGACTGGCCCGAGGGCCTTCTGGGCTGTGAATTATTTGGTGCAAGCAGGTTTTTAGGCCCCCCCATCTCCAAATCTAAAACGGGGGCAACCTTTACCTCTGCCACCTTGGCAGCAGCAGGGGTGCTGTTGGTTTTGGGGTTTTTCGGGGCATTATTTTTATTTTCGATGGGCTTCTGCACCTCATAGATCCGGGTAGCCTGTTCAAATACCCAGTCTAAAGATCTTTTCTCATGAAAATCTCTTACGAGCTGGGTCATTATGTATTTGGGTAAGGCATGGAAAAACGTATTGATAAATTCTCTGCTATCCGTGCGCACCCTTCTGGTGGTCTGCGCAAAAGCACGCTTTAATTCTTGCACAAACTCTTGTGGGGCCTGATCCTCCCCACATTGCAAATTGTAGGCTGCCTTGCGAGCCTCTTGAGGATTTCTGTGCACAGAAAAATGCTTCAAGATGGCCGCCCTGTATGTGGACCACCTTGAATGGTTTTGATCCTCCAGCCCCGCAAAGAAACTGGAGTATTCTGGTGAGAAGGTCCACTTTACATATTGAATACAGCTTTGGCTGTCCTTCAAATGGAAAGTCTCCATCATTTGCTCATAGAGCTCCAAGTGTTCCCTAACAGAATACTTGGCTTTCTTATGATAAGGCGTGATGACACTCCTTATTGCCTTTATTTGTTTCAATGGGTGCCTTATTGGCCTTGGTCCATTCATCCTCCGACTCAGAAGCGCTGATCCCAGAGGTGCCCGTCTGATCTTCCAGGTTTTCCGGGATTCTGCGAGCCTGGGAATTGCTGGTAGAATGTGGGGACCTGGTCTCCTGTGTCCTGTAATGCTCAGAGGAGTCTTCAGACCCCTCCTTGCTGCCAGGATTTGATGAGTACCCCCCCACTGACCTAACTGGGCAGAGGTTTTCAGGATGCCCTTAATGGGCCTACTCTCCTGGGGTTCCCCACTAAATTGGACTGTACTTGGGTGCCCATACCCGGATGCCCGCCCATCCATTCCTGGGAGGTACTGGCCTATGAGCCCCATACTTCTAGCTGGATAGTAATCTGCCATCTCCGTGGCCCTGGGCTCATGTGCGTGAGGGGACATGGGGGTGGCAGAGTCCAGGGACTTGGAGAGATGAAGGCCTCTGGTACCAGGGCTCCTGAGGTTATGCTCAGGCGTTTCCCTTTCCCAGCGCACCTCGTCTCTATCAGCCCCTGCTCCCTGTTGCAATGCAAGAGCCTGCGCTCTCAGTTCCTCAGTTAAGGCCTTACTAGACTCTATCAGTCTCTCCTGCATCGCTACCTGTTGCTGGAGCCTATCATTGTGCTGACAGAGAGCCTCATTTTCTCTCTGTGCCTCCTGATTGCTCCTGGAGTACTGGGCCAGTCTCTGCTGCAGGAGGGTTACCTCCTGAGCTGTGTCCCTATTGGCCTGCTCCTTTCTTGCCAGAGCATCCTCCACCCTCCTGGTGTGCTCTAACAAGTTCTGGTGTTATTTTTGGAGGTCACCCAGTCCCTGGAGGGCCAGGTGATTTTCTTCCATTTTCCTTTTTAAGTGGCAGACTTCCTGGCCTAAGGTATCCCTTTCCTGACTAAGAGCCTGCATCTGTGCCGCCAGGTCGTCCCTTTGCCTTTGGAAGGCACCAGCTTTCTGGCGCTCCTGGTCAAACTCTGCCTGGGTATCCAGGTCTTTCAAAATCAGTTTATTGCTCTCTGCCTTCTCCCTATCTAGGTGGCTTTGCAGGGTGACTACCTGCTCGGCACATGCCCTATTGAAATCTAATTGTTGCTCCAGCTTTTTCTGGCTCTGCAGTAGGGAGTCCAAACCTTCTTGGTACTCCTTCTGCAAGGCCAGAAATCTGGTATCCTGGTCCGCCTTTTCATGTTGCAGCACATCCATATCCTCCTTTATTTTAGTGATGTACTGTCTGCTGTCCTTTTCTGACTCCTGGCTCCTGAGCAGCCTCTGCTCAGAAGAGTCCAGATCAGATTGGGCCTTCTCTAACGCCATCTGTTGCCTATTTGCCAGATCTTGGCCTTCAGCACATTTGTCCTGCATGGCTCCCATATATAGATACAAATATGCCGCTATCCTGACAATCTTATTATGTTCATCTTTGGCTTTAGAGGCCATATATAGTTCACTCAGGGCCACATGTAGGGGACCCTGATCTCCCCATATATCTGACCCTGTTTCAGTGACCTGTTGCGCGATTGCCTGCAACCAGACCATTTGGTCCCTATGAGTCCACTCACCTCTCACAAATAGCTTATGTAAGAAGTGCTCTCTGGCTATTTTCATATCTACCAAGGTCGTCATTCTGGAATTTGAGTTCCTTCCTGACTTACAGAAGTTTGTATTTTATTTTGCAAAACAGATCGTTTCCTTAGAGCGTTCCTTTGAGGGATGCTTTCACAGTGTAAAACAGCGTGGTGATCTAACCGGATATGTGTATCTGGTCAGTTGGCCCACTGTATTAATCTGCACAAGTGGTAAATCTAACCCAGAATATCCCAGCTCCGAGCCCCCACTTTTGTAAGCGATATTCAATCAACACTACAGCTAAGTCAATGCCTAGTCTGGGATGCTGAGGAAAACCCTTATTAATGTATTTTTATATCCAGTTCAGTACTGTGGATGACAACCCTTGTATAACACCCCCCTCTTAGAATCCCCCTGACCCCACTGAGCCAAGAAGTAGGTTTGTTTTGCAAATTAAAAGGTTTATTTGAAAATTTAAACAATATATATATCACACTTCTATAAATAAATTGATAATGGATATTACACTTGTGAATATGAGCCGTAATCAGCAAGAGGTAACTATGAATAGGAACAGAAGAACAAGGTGGGAAAGAATGCTTTATATGGTTCAAGGAAACGCAAGGTGGAATAAAATGCAGTACAGAAATAACTTGTTATGATTTTAGCAAAAGGTAATATGATCACTTTTTCTTTTGACAATTCACTCCCCCCCTATGCAATACCAGAAATGGAAGGAGAGCACACAGTCTTCAAGAATCCCAACAAATCACACTTTATAATGCAATACACAGTTCCAGTTCTCCCAGCAAGCTTAGGGAAAACAGGGATGAGTTTTAAACACAGGCAAATTACTTTAATGTGGTTTGCAAGGAAGTGAAAAGGTGCTAAAATTGCTTTTAATTCCCTCTAGAGGTTCAGGGTAGGTGATGGCTACTTTATATTAGTTCAGGCTCACTTTAACAATACTCTATGAATGATTAGCAGATTGCAAACGAATTTTAGCAAACAGAAGCAAAAAGCTGCTGATTTCTACAGATGAAGAAATCGGGCCAAATCGCGGTAAATTTCGCGAGTGCGTGTCTCGTGATTACGGAAAAAGTATAGGGAGTAGGAAGTCGGTTCTAGGTTCGTTGGAAATTTCGTTCCTAGCCCAAACGGTTCCAAACGGTTCCAGAGATACGGACGATTAAATAAAGGTAGTTTTTTCGGATTTAAAGTAAACTCAAAATGACAGGTGACAGCTTGCAGCTGCAGAATTGACAGGTGACAGTTGTGCAGCTTTAAAAATGACAGATGACACGATTTCTAGGAGGCAGTTCTACTTAGGTTAAAATAGTTTGGATTAGATTATTTTAACTAAGAGATTGGTTCTGCACAGTTCTGCTAGGTACTCACAATATGAATTTGAACTAGGCCTCGTCACGGATCTGGTCAACACGTCCGGCTGCGGTTCTGTCTGCTCGGAGGGTCAATCAGGCACCGGTTCTGCTCACAGCGATCTGGGTCAGCTCTGCTCTGCTGGTCTAGCCTCTCTGGATTCTGGATGTAACACTGCTTTTTAGGTACTGCTACAGGTTCTTGCAAAAATTCTCGGCAAAAATTCAAACAGCTCGCCCGGCTGTTGAATAGTTTGGTTAGTTTTGAGGCCTGCTGAAGAGGATTCAGCTGGTGGATTCAGGCCTCTCTGCTACAAATTCTGGAGTGAATTTCTGCTACAGGTTCTGGAGATTGATGGATTTGAAGTCTGGATCTCTGGATGTGAAGTCGTCGGTCAGCATGCTCCGCAGCAAATGGAATTGAATCTCTCTACCTGTCCCAGCAGTCTCTTTTTATGTGTTTTGAAAATGGGTGTGTGCCTGGGCCTAGCTAAGCCTGCCCCTCTCTACTTGTCATTGGCCCAATTCTCCCCTCTGCCATGATTGGGGGAACTGAGTTGTGAGTCAGAGTGATGAGGTAGATTCTATGGCCAGAGGGCCCTCCCCTGTCATCTTTACACACAAATCTATATTTGATCCGAATACATATTTCCCAAATACACAGTTGTTTTTACATCACCTACACACATCATATATCACATGAGGTAGGCACTGTTCCGACTCTGACGTTTCTAGGAGCTTGGGTAAAGAAATGGCAACTTATTTTCGATTTTAGTGGGTTATGCAACATTGGTTTTTCATTAAAAATTATACACATATACACGGCCTGTCCATACATACTCCAGTAAATTCCCATGTCTCTAGCTTGAACACAAAGTCTGTAGTATCAATAAATAGCGGGGGTTTGCCCCAGAACATCACACAAATTGGAGTTTGGGCTTGAATTGTGGGCAAAGTTTTCATTTTAAGGATCCCCAAATTTCACATTTCTGTCATCTGGTTACCAAGAGTTATCAGTGTTTCTGTAAAATATATATTTGCTTTCAATTCAAAGTACTTCAGTGTTTGAGTCCGCCCCCAAAGTTTGGGGATGACAGTGATCACATGTCTCTCCTGGCTGGCAGATCTTTGTTGACAGGAAACAGTCAAAATCACCATATCCTATTCAAGGGAAAAGGTCTTTTGTGTGGGCTCCAGCAAGCTGAGGTCAACAGACCAGGGGGCCACTTTGCATTTGTGGTTAGCATGACCATGTGATATCCTGGGCTTTCTGAGGTGAGAAGGTTTCCCAGCCTTTTGGCCTGTTAATCAAATCAGATTGTCTCTGGGAACAACAGGTGGTTAGATTTTTAATTAACCCACAGTCTTTTGAAGTCCCAATTGTCACAGAAGGCTGATTAGCTTCTGAAGTAGCAGTTCTCCTGTCAGAGTTTAGACCGCTAGCGCCGCCTTGAGTCCAAAGCGGGTACTGCATGCATTTTTTTTGGATCAGTCTTGAATTAATGCATTTCAAACAAGAAATTTTACATGGAAGTATATTATCCAGGTTCAGCACATGGCACTGGTGTGGTTCTGCAGTAAAATAATTTTGTGCCCATAATTTAGCCATATTTGGCCTGAAGAAAATGAATTCCCAATAGTTATGGGTTGCTTTTGGCAATCAGCATTGCCCCTTTTGCAATGGTTTCAGGCTACTGTGTGTAGCCCAATGGTGGTTTTAGGCAGTGCCCTTCTGTGCCCACAACATAGGCAAAAATGGGTGGCAGCCTATTCTTCATGCATTTCCCTGTGCATTTTCTGGGAAGTTCTGGCCATCATGATGTTTTCAATGCCAGTAATGCACAGTTTTTGTGGTAGGGCTCGGATGCATGGGTAAAAACATCCCACACCACACTAAGACGAGTATTAGGAGAAGGGGGCAGGAGAGGAACATGGGGGCAGAAACACCCCTAGCCCATATTTACAACAACTTGCCAAGGTACGCAGAGCGTATTACAAAATACCATGACCAATAGGTCACGGAATTAAAAGGGGAGGGGCTACCACAGGTATGGCCTCAAGGAGAATCTTTCGACAAGAGTGTGTTGGGCATGGTAGCCACGTGCCTATTTGTAAAATATAAAGGAAAGCAATTGCAAAATAGACAAGAAATATTAGACTTGTGGAGGTTGTTCGAGGAAGTACCCCCGATAAAAAGAAAGGAGCCAGTAATAGAACAAATAGCATCTCCCCTGGCAGCAGAAGATAGCGAAAAGGAAGGCCCAGTAGAGGTGGCACGGATATACCCCCTCCTAAACAAACCAGTACCTGCTGAGGGGTATAGTCACCCAATGTATGTGCCAAAACCCACTCCCCCAGCCACTCCACAGGCCACAGCGCCCCCACCCTATGAGTGTCCAAGAACAAGTGGACAGGTGAGTACCCCGGCAATATATATCGAAAAATTCACAGAAGAGTTGGATTCCAGGTTATCAATGGCACAAAACGAGCTGTCCCGATTACGAGATATGTGCGAGCAAAGTGGGTCAAGTATTTCTAGAAATGATTAGACACAGAGGGCACAAACACCCGACAGAACAATAGAGGCGGGATGGAAGAAGGGGGAGATATTGTTCCGAATAAAGGATGAGCCAATAAGGATAATCGAACTAGAGCAACACACACCTGAAGGAGCCACAGGGGGAGATGGCCTGACCTCAGAGGGAGGGGAAGAATTATGGTGCGACATAGAGAAAGATGAGATGGAAGGAAGAAGAATAGGGTTTACAGCAGGTGGGGTGCCGGTCCGGTTGGATGAAACACCTCTGGGGAGTGCAATGGAAGAAGAATGGAACGGAGGATTTAGGAGTAGAGTGGGGAGGGTGGCAGTATTGGGGAAATGAGGATCCAAGGTAAGTACAGGGAGGGGAACAAAAGGAAAACTACAATTGCCCCTGATACATCGGGGAGGGGGGAGGCCAAATTACATACCGTGGGCACAAATGGATAAGGCCAATCTGTTGAAATCACTACCCCTACTGTCAGGAGGTGCGAGTAAATGGATATACGCATTTGAGAAACGCACAGCAGGAGTCCCTTTGGCGGTAGGTGACGTTAAAAGCTTATTAGTGTCAGCCGTGGGCAATCAGGCTGACAGAGTGTAGGCGAAGGCGGGATTCACAGCAATAACCTTAGATTGTGACAGACATAATGGTGCATCCTTCAACACAGTAAGAGCAAGGGTATGGGATGCATTAGGAGACACATTCCCAGATACACCAGATCTACAGTCAGTGATGCAATGCACAATGAATGATGGGGAAGATGTGATGGCTTTCATTTTACGGGTGCAGGAGATGTGGAGAGCAGAGACGGGTACGGCATGGGATCAGTCAACGTCCCTGTTTTACTTTATAATAAAAGGAGGGCTCCCGAAGGAAGTTCAGAAAGTGTTAGACAGAATAGCTGGGATTGAAGCCAAGGGTTGGCCCGAAATACAGAGCATTATAGTACACCACTGCAAAAGGATCAAAGAGCGAGAGAAGGAGATAGCCCAGAGAAGGTTGGCAGAGGAGGCAAAATTAATACAGACAAAACTAGTGAAGGTCACAGCAGCTGTAGCCGCACTCCCCACAGATAGAGAACAAGAGGAGGAGGAGGGCCCAACGGTAATACAAGCTAGAATCGCAGCTAATTGGGGAGGAAACGGACAGGAGCAGTGGAATGGTGAAGACCAGTACGGAGGGCCACAGTGGCAAGTGTGGAGCGCCCGTGGAGGAAGCGGTGGGTACAGAGGGCAAAGAGGGGGCGGTCCGGGGTACAGGGGGAACCAAGGGTATGGAGGTCTGGGCCCACGGGGGGGGGTCAAGGGAATTGTTAGAATTGTAGAAGGTGGGGACACTTCTCAAGAGAGCGTAGAAGCCGGCCAATGAACACATATCAAGGTGGGCAGCAGTACAGCCACCATCACCTGGGAAGCCCATTTGGGCTGCCAATGGGCGGGGGATGGAGAGGAGAACAACAGGATCAGAGATACGCAGATGAGCGCAGGGCACCGCCGCGGAATGCGCAGCAACACCCACAATGTCGCAAGCACATGGCATATGCACAAGGCAACCCTTTTGTCACAACGCCAAATGGTGCACCTGCACCCTTTGGTGGAGTGGCAGTGGTATCAGGGAATGTTTTTGCCAATGGGGGAACAACAAGACATCCAGCATAGGATAGCCCACAGAGAGCGCTTGCGTGTCCAGTACTATCAACGACCCTGAATGCAGCTGAGGAACAATTGGTGGGGGCGGAGATAGGGAATAAACAATTCATCTTTATGGTAGATTCGGGAGCTGAAAAATCATGCCTACGAGAAGGAAGGTTTCCGCTATCTAATCATAATTTAGAGACGCAAGTGTTCTCTGGGGCGGTGGTTGAACTTCCTTATACACAAGATTTGGATGTAACAGTGGGTGGGAAGACAGTGCGTGCACCTTTACTGTATTATGAAGACTCACCAATTAACTTGTTGGGGAGGGACCTCCTCAGCAAGCTTAACATGACTATGTCGTTCACAGAGAGGGGGATAGTGTGTTCAACCCCGGGGATCTGCCCTCTAAGAGTAATGGTGGTAGTACATCCCCGAGCCACAGCGCCAGAGATACTCGACATACCAGCTGACCCAGACATGTTCATTCAGGGGTTGAAAACACTAGCACGAGTGGTCCCTGAACTGAAGCACCAAGAGTGGAGAGTAAACGCAGAATATGTTTTTCGACCAGTAGCACGCCCTGAGATAGTGCCGGGAACGGTGATGTCTTTAGATTTGCATGCAGTACAAGTGTCAGCACAGCGAATCGCAGTAATAGGAATGGACATACATGGGTGCCAGTGGCGAACAGTGTTATGCATTAATGCGGATATTGCACTGCGAGACTTGTCAGACGAGGACCTTTTCACAGACTCAGACAGCGATGGTGAAATAATAATGGAGATAGCTATTCCTTGTGACATCATGATACAAACAAGACAGGTACCAGTACAACTAATCGCAGTGGTAGGAGCACCCCCTTACTTCAACACAGATATGCAACTAGTGCCAAGCGAGTTGTGGACGACAGGCCCACATGATGTAGGGTTATTGCATGAGGTGACACCAGTAAAAATAAAACTCAAGCCAGGAGTGCTGCTGCCCTGAGTAAAACAGTACCCCTATCCCGAGAAGCAGAAGAGGGGATAAAAGAAACAATCAATGCACTACTAGCGCAGGGGACAATAGTGCCCTCAAACTCACCATGTAATAGTTGTATCTACCCCATCAAAAAATCAAAGGGTGGGGCGTGGTGGATGATCCAGGACCTATGCCCCCTTAATGACGTCATCCAGAAGGAATTCCCATTAGTTCTAAGTCCTGCATCAATTCTGTGTAGCATACCAAAAGAAGCATCATGTTTTACAGTAGTGGACTTGAAGTGGACTTGAAGAATGCATTTTTCTCAGTACCACTAGATCCACAATCCCAATACTTCACATCATCCACATTGGGAGGGAAGAGATATGAACACTGTAGGCTACCCCAGGGATATTGCGAGAGCCCAAGCATATTTAACAGGATCTTACATGAAGATCTAGGTAACATTGTCACAGAGCGCATGATCATTCAATATGTGGATGATCTCCTGATTTGTGGGGAAAATGAAGAGGAGTGTAGGAAAGACTCAATTACACTTTGACATTGTTGGCCCACAAAGGATACGAGGTGGACAGAGAAAAACTACAGTACTGTCAGGAAGAAGTATTGTACCTGGGACAATTAATATCGAAGGATAGTAAGAAAATCATACCAGATAGGGGAGCAGCAGTGCGTGCAGTGAGTGAACCAAAAACAGTAAAGGAGATGCAGATATTTCTCAGCATGTGCAACTACTGCCGTGCCTGGATATCAGAATATGCGGGATATACAAGGCCATTACTGCAGGGGCTCAAGGAAGCTCAGAAGGAGGGAACAAACATACAATGGACAGCAGAAATGCACAAGGCTTTCAGCACACTCAAAGAACTGATTTCAATAGCACCCATACTCGCGAACCCAGACTATGAACGCAAGTTCTATCTATTCTCACATTGTGACAGGACGCTTATGACAGCAGTGTTAGCGCAAAAATCATCCATGGGCCACAAACCATTAGCATACTATAGTGATACACTAGATGCAGTGATGCAAGGACACTTCGCCTGCGAACAGTCACTCGCAGCTGCGGCGTTCACCATTGAAAAGAGTGCAGCAATTGTAATGGGATGTTCTGTGACGCTGTTTGTGGAGCATTCGCTGTTCGCTATACTAGAGAGATCCAAAAGTACACTGACCACGCAAAGAGCCACAGCTTATGAGATAATTCTATCCAGTGCCAACATACACATAGTGAGGTGTAAAACAGTCAATCCTGCCACATTTATAATGGAGGCATGAACAGTGGAAGACATGCAATCACACAACTGCGCTACATACAGAGGGGAGGACGGGGACATGCCTGCAGTAAGTGAAAATGCTTTAACTGAAGGAGAAGTATATTTCATAGACGGGTCCGCATCAATAAATTCCGAGACAGGAGAAAAACATGTGGGTATAGCTGTAGTGAGAATGGAGGAAGGTGAATATGAAATACTGGTACAACAAAGACTACCCGCTCATTACTCAGCACAAGCAGCAGAATTAGTAGCACTCATTGAAGCATTGCATGCAGCCAAGGGATGCGCGGTAACAATCTATACTGACTCTGCATACATGACCACAACAGTACATGGGGGATCGGCGAGATGGGGGAGGAGGGGATTTCATAGAGCAGATGGCTCCCCCAGTGCAGCATGCTGAACTATTAAAAGAACTACTAGAGGCATTAAAAGAACCTACAATTGTAGCCATAGTGAAATGCCAGGCCCATACAAACAACAATGGCATCATCTCATTATGAAACGGGGCAGCAGACGCTGCTGAAAAAGATGCATCATATTTAACTAAAGGAAAAGCAGGTGAGTACTTAGTGCAGAAACATGTAGAAGAGGATCGCCCGGATGGGTATAACTCAATGCCAATTTTCCAAATATTAGAATTACAAGAAGGGCACCAGCTGAGGAAAAGGAGTTGTGGGAAAAGAGAGGGTGCAACCAGTCGCCCACTGACCTCTTATGGCACTAAAATAATACAGTTAAGGTAGTGATGCCCTGCAAACTACTGGAAATAGTGTTTCAACAGCTTCACTTCCCTGCTCACAATACGAAACAACACATCGCCGCAGAAATACAAGAGAATTGGTTCACACCGGGGCTGCAAGAGCAAATTTCTAAATTGGCCATGGAATGTACAACATGCCAGATATATAATTCAGGAATGACACTCAGAACACTGTGAGGAACGTTGCCCAAACCAACAGGCCCTTTCAGAGAGCTGCACATTGAATATGCAGGCATGGGAGAAAGATGTAATGGGTCACGCTACTGATAGGGATGGTTTGCCCTTTCTCAAGATGGGTGGAGGCAGGGCCGTGTTCCCATCCAGACGCGAAGTGTGCTGAAAAGTTCTTAGTGCAGGACGTGTTTCCGCACTGGGGAATTTGCGACGTAATTCGCTCCGACAACGGCACACATTTTGTAAATGACTTGTTCAAAGAAGTAACAGCCATGTTAGGTATAACACATAAATTGTGCACTATTTACCACCCACAATCAAACGGCGTGGTTGAAAAGATAAACGGCCTTCTGAAGGGGAGATTGTCAAAAATATGTTTCACACTAAAAAAGAATTGGCTGCACTGTCTACCCCTGGCCTTGTTTGAACTGAGAAATCAGCCCAGCAAGGACCATCATTTGTCCCCCCATGAAATAGTGACAGGAAGATGCATCCATACAGCGCACTCCCCAGTGCACAGGAATTCAGATGCACATAGAAGTGCAACAGTATTAGGGGAAGAATTTAATTAATACTTGACCAAACTTACAAAGGCTGCCCGCATGATTGCCAGGCAGTTGGCGCCCCCCTTCACACAAGATGCAACCAATGACACAGTGACACCAGCAACAGATAGCCCTACAGGACAACTAATGCCAGGGGAGATGGTGTACGTGAGAAGTTTCGTTCGTCGTTGGGACTCTCCAAGATTTCATGGCCCTTATGAAGTAGTTTACAGCACACCCACTGCGGTGAAAGTAAAGGGCCTCAGATATTGGATACATTTGACAGACGTGCAAAAAGCTTACGAAAGTGTTACGCAGGAAAGAGAAATAGGGATCGGTGAAGGAGAAACACAAACTGAATTAGAAAATGTTTAGAATTAGTGGCATATGTGCACTAATGAAAAGAACAGCGAGGTGAATAAATAATCTGTGTATATATCAATTGAAACAGTGGCGGCTGCTATCAGAGGGCGGCAGGGCGGCGCCCCTCCCTAACAGGCCCAGAAAGCAGAAGCAGTAAAAGATTCAGAAGAAGCTCTTCTGAATCTTCTTTGCATCTTCTTTGCATTTGCCAACAGCGCAGGGACGCTGTGGCAATAATAGTGTTGTCTGATAAGAACGGGCTGGCTCCCACAGCGGGGCACGTCCCATTTTAGTCTGCTTTTTCACTATAGTAGAGTGCGTGGAGCTCATAGCTCCACGCACTCTACGTAAGCCCTTTAATTGGTAAGCTGGCGGGGCGCTTGAGGGGTGGCCCGCAAGTATAAAATGTGTGTAAACAGCGCACCGAAGATAGATACAGTAATGTAATTGGCTGTTTGCCAGCCAAGGACAACCCCCACACTCTAATGTCATTGGCTCACAAACAGCCAATGACATTACTGTATCTAGGCAGGTGATGGCACAGGGCCTGCGCCACCGTCACACTTCTCTCTGCCTCTGGATTATTTTGGTGACGGACGACGCAAGACGAGCTGAGCTGCTGCCCAGCCCAGCCCAGCAGAGAAGGCCATTGCCAAAGCATGCTGGCAAACCGGTAAGTACCCACTACCCTAGCCAGAGTGACTGTTTGGGCCATGTAGGCAACTTGGGGCCTTGTGTCCCACAGCGGTCGAGTTGTGTGCACTGCTTGGCAGTGCCAGCACTTGAGTGCGGAGACGCCTGCACCGTCCTTCTGTGGAGCTTGGCAGCCAGTCGCTGGAGCGCTAGGGAGCGAGGCCTGCTTCTCTCACTGCAATGTGCTTTGCCATCCCTAATGAGAGAGCGCGGCAGCAGCGTCAGCCCTGCACTCTCGCAGCCCCCCAAGGAAGGCGGCAGAGACACTCCTGGAAGCGCGAGCCCTCCCCGACCTCCCTTGAAACATGAAATATAAATAGCAAATCAAATCACTTTGTTCACACTTGTCAGAAAGGTTAACAACCTTCTTGCATGGGCGATTCTGTTGGATTGAGGTGTTCTGGTGGTGAATTCCAGCATACGGCCTGCTGGCAAGAGTTATGTTATGTTGTGTTATGACGCGCCCCGCTAGCACTCTGGGCTAGTCTCCAGGCGTTCTGTGTGAAGGAGTGGAGTGGGCTGCCCATCCGGTGAAGGCATGCGTGTGCCACAGGTGTGCTCCTGGCTGTCTGTTGCCTGGCTGCACACCCATCAGGCGGTGCCTGGGACGTCCACTGAGAAAGGGGGAGTTGTGTGAAGCACGCCCACCTTATTTCCTCTAACTGCTGAAATGTAAGTATTGCCTTTGTCATGATATGGACATATGTGCACCAGAAAACCTGTTTATGTGCTGTGAATATGAAGGCCGTGCTCTGTGTAATGCCTGTGCGTTTGAGCCAAGTTCTTCCATCATGCACAGATGTGCACAGGCAGGGTAATATTGTACAAAATATATACCAAGGACACAAGTTTTAGCCACACGACTGCATCAAAGGCTGTTTCGACATGTGAGTTGTCTGTCTGTGGGGTGTGCGGATGTGCTCGGCTTCCGTTTACACATGTGTTAGTCAGACCAGATGTGGATGTCGCTGTCACCGTGTTATTATTACCTGTGGCTTTTAAGCACAGTCTGTAGAAAGGCAGCGCTTTGATAAGATACGTGCAAGTCTTGCATTTCATCCTCTGCCACGGCTTGAATTCAAGTACTGCATCACCACCACATACACATATATTGTGCAGTCTGGGATGCGAGGGGGGTGCAGCGTTAGCATGATGAGAGAGCATGATGAGAGACGAGGCCTGATTTACAAACGCGTTTTTCAGCCGGAAAACTACATTGAAAAACACTTTGTAAATCAGGCCCGCGGTGGTTGCTACACTGGAGTCCAGATGCAATCCACCAGTGCAGTGCACACAGGGGTGCTTAGATTGGGGATGGAGGTGCTGGTGTGCACGATGCACTAACACAAACCATCAGTACACAGTGACTGATCTGCACACTATGGTGGGGTAGGCAGACCCTGTTGTGCACGTGACAGTAATACAGACCGTCAGTGCATAGTGACTGACCTGCACGCTATGATGGGACAGGCAGACCATGGTGTGCACGTGACAGTAATACAGACCGTCCGTGAACATTCACTGTGTTCTTCCTGCATAGAACAATGTTTGAAGTGGCGGGAGGGGGTGATCATAACAATACTCTGGTATTTAACATTGCTTTCAGTGGAATATTTTAAAATACAATTATTTCCACCCAACCGTAATTGGTACTCATTTACCAATCTCTAAAGGACGAAAGGTTTTGTTGGTCTTCACACCTGCTACCTACAGATGATGTACCACACACCGTGGGTAATAATAAGCAGCGCTTAGATACCCGAGGGTTCGTAGCGCTATATAAATGCCAAATTATTATTATTATTATGCACCGAACTTGGCAGCAAGCACTTAACCTGCTGAGCTATCTGACATGTTTGTTCAGCCGTGTCACAGATCACCAGTGGACAGGCTTTTTGTCATATTTTGGTGGGTTTTTTGGACAGTAAATTGCATATTTTGGAGGCCATTTTTCTAAAAATGTTACGGGGGAGAACCCCCCCGCACTCCCTTTGGGTGGTGTAGGCTTGCGCACTGTGCGCACTCGCTCAAAAATTAGCCCCCAGGGAAATTTACGCCCCACCAGGTTTCAAACTCACCAGCCGCCACTGAATTGAAATGAATTGTAAAAACATTATCTCTCTCTAATGCTCTCCATTTCCTTATTTCCCTCTATTCTCACTCCTTCACTTTCTCTCACTTAAGCCTAATATGTAAAGATGTGGTGTTAATTAAGTAATTGAAAGAAATGCAAAGAGACGTATAAAAAAATCAAAATGATGATAAAATTGATGAAAATTTATATTATGAGTTGCTTAATGCACCCTTATGTCTCATTATTTCGAAAAACCATGGCAACGGAAGGGGCCCCGCTATAAACACCATTAGAGTAGATAGAAATGGAAACAGAAATTTTGACTTGCAAAGATATTCTTATGAGTGTGGACTATTTGTATCTGCGGTGATATTTTTTGCAATGATATTTGGCCTAATAATATACTGGGCCGTAGCTGTTATGGGTCGACGTTCACCTCCTCCTGTGTGCAAAACCCGGCCACCTGCATCCCTAGCACTTCGGTTTCCCAGTGCAACTACCAGAAAGGTTAGGAGGTTTGTAGCGCTCCCCAAAAGGATTCGGCATCATGCTGCCCCATTCTATGCACGATGGCAGCTGCCGTGGAAGTTAGCAACCCGGAAACTACACTCCCCAGAAAACCTGGCTCCGTGCGGTAGTTTGCCGGTAGAGCCTCGCGTTGGCTTGCCCCGCCTCTCTCACTGATGTAGTCCGTGGAGGCACCCAGGGCGCCGCTTCTGTTTACAGCTACTCCCGGCATTTAGAAGTTCCTTCTTCGATTGCCAAATCTCTTTGTTTCTTACGGATTCGACTCGCACTGTTTACTGGACCCGCTATTTTGGAATACCCTTATTGAACTGCCTTCCTGTGTACCAAACCTGTTTTTGCTTCCACGGACCCCGCTAGAAAAAGTTTTTGTCTTTGTTATTGCCTGCAAGTGTATCGAAACCCTGTTTTCTTCCAGACTTCTCTTCTACACGCTTTTGCCATAGTCCCTGTCCGCTAGTGTACCAGACCTTGACTGCCTTCGACTTACCTATCTCAGGAAAAGCCATCCCGACTGGTTGTTCTTCATCGTGCCAGACCTTACCTTCCTTCAACTTACCTTACCTGGAACTACCATCCCGACTGGCTGTTATCATCATTCTTCGTTCATCAGTGGTAAGACTTTTTGCTTCACGAACGGAACGTTTGGATTGAACCTGTTTCTTTCCGTGCACTCAAGGACGCTCTGCAGCTGTGCACCATCCCGAATCCAGTGCGACCCTCGTGCCGCCCGGGTATTAGTATCCTACTAACATTTACCTTTTTCTTATTTTATCCCTGTCATTGTGTTCTAAACTACTCAAATCCTTCAGTCCTTCTCCACTGGTAAGATCCTGTCCACCTCTTGAATTGTGTCATAGTTTAAACCAGTTAGGTGCTAAGTCTTGTTATATTCCTAGGTGATTCCCGGGTTGTGCCGTTCTTCCATTCTACGGGGGGAAAAAGCTCAGGTATTCCATCAATTAGTAAGGCTTACAGGGGACAACTGTTACCTTCGTATTACTTACTTGTTGTTCTTTCCTTTACAGCCTGGTTCGTGGCGGTGCGCTTTCTCCCCGCCCTTCTGGGTGATCAGTCCCCTTGTCTGGTTAATTACAGCAATTGGTCATATCATTTTGAAGGTCTTATTCCCTCACAGAGAGGAGGCTTGGGTAGAGGCCCTACCTAAAGCTCTTCAAGCAACTTCCTGGGTTTTGGATACTCCCCGGTTCTACGCACTCATCTCACCGGTGAGTAACAAAAACAGAAGCCATGGATGAAGCCGATCCTTTGGCTGCCTTGTTTCGTTTAGTGTCTGAGTTACGGTCTGACATGACAATAGCTCATGACGCCATGCATCAAAGGATTGACAGCTTACGGAGTATTCAAACTCCCCCGACACTGGGGGTAGACATGGCAGGTGCGGCCGCCTCAGGTTCTGGTTTATCTTCAGCTTCCGCTTCTGGGTTTTCTGCGACCCCGGTTTTGATGGCCACACAATTCCCGTTGGCCCCTCCGGAACGCTTCACTGGAGATCCAAAACAATATCGGACCTTCATAAATCAATGCAAACTGTATTTCTTGTGTCGGCCCACCGCCTTTCCAAACTCCACCACCAAGGCAGCCTTTATTCTTTCCCATCTCTGGGGTACAGCGGATGCGTGGGCCAACCCTTTGCTTGAGTCCAACAGCTACGTCCTCTATGACTGTGACGAACTCATTTTGGCCATGAATAAGGTTTTTGATAACCGCTACAAATCTCTTTTTTCTTATCTCACCAGATTCAATCAGCTAGCTGCTGAGACAGACTGGCCCGAAGAGAAGAAATCAGCCGTATTCTACCAGGGGTTGTCTGAAGAATTAAAAGATATCCTAGCCACAGTACCGGTCGTTCCGACCTCCTTCAGTGAATTGTTAGACTTGGTGTTGCAAATAGATGCCCGAAGGTCTGAAAGAAGAGGGGAACGTAAAACACCGGTCCTTACCCCCTCTCCAGCAGATGTAGTTACTCCTCCTGCTCCGACTCCAGAACCCATGCAGGTGAGGGGCCCTTTGACTCCGGCACAACGTGAATAGCGACGTTCACATAATTTGTGCATGTATTGTGGGTCTTCAGAACACCAACTGAAAGACTGTCCCAAAAGACCGGTCAAAAAGGCGGGAAACGCCAAATCCCGGCGATAGATAGAGTCCCTACGCCGGGAGTGTCTTCTTTGGACTCACAGGGTTTTTTGTCTGCTCCTGTCAGTCTTCCTGTGTCATTCACCACGGCCGAAGACGCTACGTTCTCCTCCTTGGCTATTATAGATTCAGGAGCTACGGGGAACTATATGGACTTTGACTATGCTGCAAAAAACAATGTGTCCATTCTACCAAAGGCTCAACCCGAGAGGGTCCATACTGTGGATGGTACAACTTTGGTATCCGGTTTGGTTACACAGAATACTTCCCTTGTCAGCATGAAGACCGAAGACGGACATGTTGAATCGATTTCAATCGATCTAATCAAGGCTCCTCAATATCAGGTCATATTGGGTATTCCATGGTTGCAACACCACAACCCTGCTATTGATTGGGTAAAGAAGAGTGTTCGCTTCCCTTCTTTGGAGTGTAATGAACACTGTTTTCATGACACGTATGTATGCCCGGAGTCTTCTTGTCAAGCTCTGGTGGCTTCCTTGTCTGTCATAGGTGGCAGCGTTCGTGACGCTAGTAAAGACATCCCTCCTGAATACGAATCCTTTCGGGATGTGTTCGATAAGGGCAGGGCAGATCGATTGCCGCCTCATAGGCCCTATGATTGTCCGATAGACCTGTTACCAGGGGCCAAGATACCAGCCGGCAGAGTCTATTCCCTCACCTTACCAGAAGACAAGATTCTGAAAGAATACATAGATAAAGCCTTGGCCACAGGCTTTATTAGACCTTCAAAATCCCCGGCGGCATCTCCACTATTTTTCGTCCCTAAGAAGGAGGGGGACTTGCGCCCTTGTATAGACTACAGGGCATTGAATGCTATTACGGTAAAATATCAGTACCCTCTTCCGTTGATATCAGTGCTTTTGGATCAACTTGGTTCGTCAGTGGTGTTCACTAAACTTGATCTCAGGGGTGCCTATAATCTCGTTCGGATTAGAGCAGGGGACGAGTGGAAAACTGCCTTTAAGACACGTTATGGCTTGTTCGAATACTTAGTGATGCCGTTTGGACTCTGTAATGCCCCGGTCACCTTCCAGGCCTTCATGAATGACATCTTCTATGACTATCTGGACCAATTTGTTGTAATTTATCTAGATGATATCCTTATCTACTCATCCTCTATGAAAGATCACTACGTACATGTGCGTCTTGTGTTACAGAGGTTGAGGGAGAATCACCTGTACGTCAAGGCAGAGAAGTGTGTATTTAATTCCACCGAGGTGGAATTTCTTGGCTATGACTTGACCAGTCATGGCATTCGTATGAGTCACTCTAAGGTTAGAGCGATTCTGGAATGGCCCGTTCCTACCTCTGTCAAATCATTGCAGTCCTTCTTGGGGTTCTCCAATTTTTATCGGCGTTTCATCCATTCATTCTCGTCGATCTCTTCTCCTTTAACGGCACTGACCAGCTCCAAGAAACCATATGCATGGAACCCGGAGGCACAACGGGCCTTTGAAATCCTGAAGACTGCCTTCTCGACGGCACCGGTCTTGCAACACCCGGACCCTCTCCTCCCTTTCCTAGTGGAGGCAGACGCCTCCTGTTCGGCTATTGGGGCAGTGTTGTCACAGGAATGTCCTGATTCAGGGGAAATCCATCCAGTGGCATATTTCGAGAAAATTGACCCCGTATGAACGTAATTATCCTATTACAGAGCGCGAGTTATTAGCCATCAGAGATGCCTTTGCGGAATGGCGTCATCATCTGTTGGGTGCCCGTCATCAGGTTACTGTTTATTCGGACCACCGTAGCCTCCTTGCTTTTAAATCAATGAAGTGCCTTACGGCACGACAAGCTCGTTGGCATCTTTTCTTTTCCCAGTTTAACTTTGTCATCACATATCGACCGGCTCGTCTCAATGCCTGTGCTGACGCTCTTTCAAGGTTATCCCACAGTTCTTGTTTTTCTAAGGCTGATCGTCCCCTGCTGTTACCTGAAAGGGTGGTTTGTGCCTGCACTCCTCAGCCTTCGCTCCGTGCCCTTATATCATCTTGGGTGACCTCAAATAAGGAGGAATGTGAATCATTGAACCTCGACATTGTACAGGGCTTGCCTTATATCCAAGGTCGTCTCTTTATACCTCCTGGAGAAGCACGTCTTCGAGCTTTAGCCTGGTCACACGATTCCTTGATGGCAGCCCATCCGGGGCAGCAAAAGACGTTGGAGGCATTGCGCCACTGGGCTTGGTGGTCATCAATGCCCAGGGATGTCATCGATTACGTGGCCTCTTGCTCAGTGTGTGCTCAATGCAAAGTCTCTAGATCCAAGCCTGTGGGCCTTTTGCGTCCCCTTCCGGTGCCACATAAACCATGGTATATGGTCTCCATGGATTTCATTGTGGACCTGCCTCCTCTAAGCGGTTATGATACCGTCTGGGTTGTCATCGACTACTTCTCCAAGATGGCTCTGTTTGTTCCCTGCTCGGGTTTGCCTTCAGCCCCCGTCTTGGCTTCTTTGTTTCTCAAGCATGTCTTTCGTTTCTTTGGACTTCCCTCTATCATTGTTTCAGACCGCGGCCCTCAGTTTACTTCTCGCTTTTGGAGGGCTTTGACTTCTTCGCTTCACATTGACGATCGTTTCAGCTCTGCATACCATCCACAAACCGATGGACAGACTGAGAGGGCTAATGCCACTCTGGAGCAATTCCTCCGATGCCTGTGTCTCCAATTTCAGTCTACCTGGTTATAGACGCTCGCCCCTGCCGAATTCGCCTACAATAATTCGGTACACTGTGCCTCAGGTGTATCACTGTTTTTTGCCTTGTATGGATTCCATCCACGCTCTTTGCCCTTGGATCCAGCACTCCCCATTGACAACCCGGCCGCTCAGGCTTGTGTAAGAGAATTGGACTCAGTCCGTAGGGGAGTTCGATCCCACCTTCTGCTTGCCCAGGAGAGAGCGAAAAGATACGCTGACCGGCATAGGACTGCAGCTCCGGAATACAAAGTGGGCATGAAAGTTTGGCTGTCTACACGTAATCTACGCATTCCTGGCAAACGTATGCTGCTACCGAAGTTTGTGGGTCCTTTTCCCATTACGGATGTTTTGAATCCTGTGGCAATGCGTCTTTCTTTGCCAACTTCATGGAAACTGCATCCTGTGTTCCACGTAAGTCTCATCAAGCCTTGCCTTCCTTCCACACGTCTACCTACGCGACCTTGCGCTATTCGCGTGGATGGCGAAGAAGAATATGAGGTTGCTGATATTTTGGACTTTCAACTCCGCAGGGGTCGGCCCTTTTATCTGGTCGATTGGAAGGGGTACGGTCCTGAGGATAGGTCTTGGGAACCCTTGTGTAATATTCACTCACCTGTACTCCTACGTCGTTTCCATGCCCACAAGGGGTTGCCGCCACCTTTGGGGCGGATGCTGTTATGGGTCGACGTTCACCTCCTCCTGTGTGCAAAACCCGGCCACCTGCATCCCTAGCACTTCGGTTTCCCAGTGCAACTACCAGAAAGGTTAGGAGGTTTGTAGCGCTCCCCAAAAGGATTCGGCATCATGCTGCCCCATTCTATGCACGATGGCAGCTGCCGTGGAAGTTAGCAACCCGGAAACTACACTCCCCAGAAAACCTGGCTCCGTGCGGTAGTTTGCCGGTAGAGCCTCGTGTTGGCTTGCCCCGCCTCTCTCACTGATGTAGTCCGTGGAGGCACCCAGGGCGCCGCTTCTGTTTACAGCTACTCCCGGCATTTAGAAGTTCCTTCTTCGATTGCCAAATCTCTTTGTTTCTTACGGATTCGACTCGCACTGTTTACTGGACCCGCTATTTTGGAATACCCTTATTGAACTGCCTTCCTGTGTACCGAACCTGTTTTTGCTTCCATGGACCCCTCTAGAAAAAGTTTTTGTCTTTGTTATTGCCTGCAAGTGTATCGAAACCCTGTTTTCTTCCGGACTTCTCTTCTACATGCTTTTGCCATAGTCCCTGTCCGCTAGTGTACCAGACCTTGACTGCCTTCGACTTACCTATCTCAGGAAAAGCCATCCCGACTGGTTGTTCTTCATCATGCCAGACCTTACCTTCCTTCAACTTACCTTACCTGGAACTACCATCCCGACTGGCTGTTATCATCATTCTTCGTTCATCAGTGGTAAGACTTTTTGCTTCACAAACGGAACGTTTGGATTGAACCTGTTTCTTTCCGTGCACTCAAGGACGCTCTGCAGCTGAGCACCATCCCGAATCCAGTGCGACCCTCGTGCCGCCCGGGTATTAGTATCCTACTAACATTTACCTTTTTCTTATTTTATCCCTGTCGTTGTGTTCTAAACTACTCAAATCCTTCAGTCCTTCTCCACTGGTAAGATCCTGTCCACCTCTTGAATTGTGTCATAGTTTAAACCAGTTAGGTGCTAAGTCTTGTTATATTCCAAGGTGATTCCCGGGTTGTGCCGTTCTTCCATTCTACGGGGGGAAAAAGCTCAGGTATTCCATCAATTAGTAAGGCTTACAGGGGACAACTGTTACCTTCGTATTACTTACTTGTTGTTCTTTCCTTTACAGCCTGGTTCGTGGCGGTGCGCTTTCTCCCCGCCCTTCTGGGTGATCAGTCCCCTTGTCTGGTTAATTACAGCAAGTGGTCATATCATTTTGAAGGTCTTATTCCTCACAGAGAGGAGGCTTGGGTAGAGGCCCTACCCAAAGCTCTTCAAGCAACTTCCTGGGTTTTGGATACTCCCCGGTTCTACGCACTCATCTCACCGGTGAGTAACAAAAACAGAAGCCATGGATGAAGCCGATCCTTTGGCTGCCTTGTTTCGTTTAGTGTCTGAGTTACGGTCTGACATGACAATACTCATGACGCCATGCATCAAAGGATTGACAGCTTACGGAGTATTCAAACTCCCCCGACACTGGGGGTAGACATGGCAGGTGCGGCCGCCTCAGGTTCTGGTTTATCTTCAGCTTCCGCTTCTGGGTTTTCTGCGACCCCGGTTTTGATGGCCACACAATTCCCGTTGGCCCCTCTGGAACGCTTCATTGGAGATCCAAAACAATATCGGACCTTCATAAATCAATGCAAACTGTATTTCTTGTGTCGGCCCACCGCCTTTCCAAACTCCACCACCAAGGCAGCCTTTATTCTTTCCCATCTCGGGGGTACAGCGGCTGCGTGGGCCAACCCTTTGCTTGAGTCCAACAGCTACGTCCTCTCTGACTGTGACGAACTCATTTTGGCCATGAATAAGGTTTTTGATAACCGCTACAAATCACAAGCATCGGACCTGGAGTTGCTGAGTCTACGACAAGGCACTTCTTCTCTTTTTTCTTATCTCACCAGATTCAATCAGCTAGCTGCTGAGACAGACTTGCCCGAAGAGAAGAAATCAGCCGTATTCTACCAGGGTTTGTCTGAAGAATTAAAAGATATCCTAGCCACAGTACCGGTCGTTCCGACCTCCTTCAGTGAATTGTTAGACTTGGTGTTGCAAATAGATGCCCGAAGGTCTGAAAGAAGAGGGGAACGTAAAACACCGGTCCTTACCCCCTCTCCAGCAGATGTAGTTACTCCTCCTGCTCCGACTCCAGAACCCATGCAGATAGGGGCGGTGAGGGGCCCTTTGACTCCGGCACAACGTGAATATCGACGTTCACATAATTAATTTGTGCATGTATTGTGGGTCTTCAGAACACCAACTGAAAGACTGTCCCAAAAGACCGGTCAAAAAGGCGGGAAACGCCAAATCCCGGCGATAGATAGAGTCCCTACGCCGGGAGTGTCTTCTTTGGACTCACAGGGTTTTTTGTCTGCTCCTGTCAGTCTTCCTGTGTTATTCACCACGGCCGAAGACGCTACGTTCTCCTCCTTGGCTATTATAGATTCAGGAGCTACGGGGAACTATATGGACTTTGACTATGCTGCAAAAAACAATGTGTCCATTCTACCAAAGGCTCAACCCGAGAGGGTCCATACTGTGGATGGTACAACTTTGGTATCCGGTTTGGTTACACAGAATACTTCCCTTGTCAGCATGAAGACCGAAGACGGACATGTTGAATCGATTTCAATCGATCTAATCAAGGCTCCTCAATATCAGGTCATATTGGGTATTCCATGGTTGCAACACCACAACCCTGCTATTGATTGGGTAAAGAAGAGTGTTCGCTTCCCTTATTTGGAGTGTAATGAACACTGTTTTCATGACACGTATGTATGCCCGGAGTCTTCTTGTCAAGCTCTGGTGGCTTCCTTGTCTGTCATAGGTGCCATCGTTCGTGACGCTAGTAAAGACATCCCTCCTGAATACGAATCCTTTCGGGATGTGTTCGATAAGGGCAGGGCAGATCGATTGCCGCCTCATAGGCCCTATGATTGTCCGATAGACCTGTTACCAGGGGCCAAGATACCAGCCGGCAGAGTCTATTCCCTCACCTTACCAGAAGACAATATTCTGAAAGAATACATAGATAAAGCCTTGGCCACAGGCTTTATTAGACCTTCAAAATCCCCGGCGGCATCTCCACTATTTTTCGTCCCTAAGAAGGAGGGGGACTTGCGCCCTTGTATAGACTACAGGGCATTGAATGCTATTACGGTAAAAAATCAGTACCCTCTTCCGTTGATATCAGTGCTTTTGGATCAACTTGGTTCGTCAGTGGTGTTCACTAAACTTGATCTCAGGGGTGCCTATAATCTCGTTCGGATTAGAGCAGGGGACGAGTGGAAAACTGCCTTTAAGACACGTTATGGCTTGTTCGAATACTTAGTGATGCCGTTTGGACTCTGTAATGCCCCGGCCACCTTCCAGGCCTTCATGAATGACATCTTCCATGACTATCTGGACCAATTTGTTGTAATTTATCTAGATGATATCCTTATCTACTCATCCTCTATGAAAGATCACTACGTACATGTGCGTCTTGTGTTACAGAGGTTGAGGGAGAATCACCTGTACGTCAAGGCAGAGAAGTGTGTATTTAATTCCACCGAGGTGGAATTTCTTGGCTATGACTTGACCAGTCATGGCATTCGTATGAGTCACTCTAAGGTTAGAGCGATTCTGGAATGGCCCGTTCCTACCTCTGTCAAATCATTGCAGTCCTTCTTGGGGTTCTCCAATTTTTATCGGCGTTTCATCCATTCATTCTCGTCGATCTCTTCTCCTTTAACGGCACTGACCAGCTCCAAGAAACCATATGCATGGAACCCGGAGGCACAACGGGCCTTTGAAATCCTGAAGACCGCCTTCTCGACGGCACCGGTCTTGCAACACCCGGACCCTCTCCTCCCTTTCCTAGTGGAGGCAGACGCCTCCTGTTCGGCTATTGGGGCAGTGTTGTCACAGGAATGTCCTGATTCAGGGGAAATCCATCCAGTGGCATATTTTTCCAGAAAATTGACCCCGTATGAACGTAATTATCCTATCACAGAGCGCGAGTTATTAGCCATCAGAGATGCCTTTGCGGAATGGCGTCATCATCTGTTGGGTGCCCGTCATCTGGTTACTGTTTATTCGGACCACCATAGCCTCCTTGCTTTTAAATCAATGAATTGCCTTACGGCCCGACAAGCTCGTTGGCATCTTTTCTTTTCCCAGTTTAACTTTGTCATCACATATCGACCGGCTCGTCTCAATGCCTGTGCTGACGCTCTTTCAAGGTTATCCCACAGTTCTTGTGTTTCTAAGGCTGATCGTCCCCTGCTGTTACCTGAAAGGGTGGTTTGTGCCTGCACTCCTCAGCCTTCGCTCCGTGCCCTTATATCATCTTGGGTGACCTCAAAGAAGTAGGAATGTGAATCATTGAACCTCGACATTGTACAGGGCTTGCCTTATATCCAAGGTCGTCTCTTTATACCTCCTGGAGAAGCACGTCTTCGAGCTTTAGCCTGGTCACACGATTCCTTGATGGCAGCCCATCCGGGGCAGCAAAAGACGTTGGAGGCATTGCGCCGCTGGGCTTGGTGGTCATCAATGCCCAGGGATGTCATCGATTACGTGGCCTCTTGCTCAGTGTGTGCTCAATGCAAAGTCTCTAGATCCAAGCCTGTGGGCCTTTTGCGTCCCCTTCCGGTGCCACATAAACCATGGTATATGGTCTCCATGGATTTCATTGTGGACCTGCCTCCTCTAAGCGGTTATGATACCGTCTGGGTTGTCATCGACTACTTCTCCAAGATGGCTCTGTTTGTTCCCTGCTCGGGTTTGCCTTCAGCCCCCGTCTTGGCTTCTTTGTTTCTCAAGCATGTCTTTCGTTTCTTTGGACTTCCCTCTATCATTGTTTCAGACCGCGGCCCTCAGTTTACTTCTCGCTTTTGGAGAGCTTTGACTTCTTCGCTTCACATTGACGATCGTTTCAGCTCTGCATACCATCCACAAACCGATGGACAGACTGAGAGGGCTAATGCCACTCTGGAGCAATTCCTCCGATGCCTGTGTCTCCAATTTCAGTCTACCTGGTTAGAGACGCTCGCCCCTGCTGAATTCGCCTACAATAATTCGGTACACTGTGCCTCAGGTGTATCACTGTTTTTTGCCTTGTATGGATTCCATCCACGCTCTTTGCCCTTGGATCCAGCACTCCCCATTGACAACCCGGCCGCTCAGGCTTGTGTAAGAGAATTGGACTCAGTCCGTAGGGGAGTTCGATCCCACCTTCTGCTTGCCCAGGAGAGAGCGAAAAGATACGCTGACCGGCATAGGACTGCAGCTCCGGAATACAAAGTGGGCATGAAAGTTTGGCTGTCTACACGTAATCTACGCATTCCTGGCAAACGTATGCTGCTACCGAAGTTTGTGGGTCCTTTTCCCATTACGGATGTTTTGAATCCTGTGGCAATGCGTCTTTCTTTGCCAACTTCATGGAAACTGCATCCTGTGTTCCACGTAAGTCTCATCAAGCCTTGCCTTCCTTCCACACGTCTACCTACGCGACCTTGCGCTATTCGCGTGGATGGCGAAGAAGAATATGAGGTTGCTGATATTTTGGACTTTCAACTCCGCAGGGGTCGGCCCTTTTATCTGGTCGATTGGAAGGGGTACGGTCCTGAGGATAGGTCTTGGGAACCCTTGTGTAATATTCACACACCTGTACTCCTACGTCGTTTCCATGCCCGCAAGGGGTTGCCGCCGCCTTTGGGGGCGGATGCTGTTATGGGTCGACGTTCACCTCCTCCTGTGTGCAAGACCCGGCCACCTGCATCCCTAGCACTTCGGTTTCCCAGTGCAACTACCAGAAAGGTTAGGAGGTTTGTAGCGCTCCCCAAAAGGATTCGGCATCATGCTGCCCCATTCTATGCACGATGGCAGCTGCCGTGGAAGTTAGCAACCCGGAAACTACACTCCCCAGAAAACCTGGCTCCGTGCGGTAGTTTGCCGGTAGAGCCTCGCGTTGGCTTGCCCCGCCTCTCTCACTGATGTAGTCCGTGGAGGCACCCAGGGCGCTGCTTCTGTTTACAGCTACTCCCGGCATTTAGACGTTCCTTCTTCGATTGCCAAATCTCTTTGTTTCTTACGGATTCGACTCGCACTGTTTACTGGACCCGCTATTTTGGAATACCCTTATTGAACTGCCTTCATGTGTACCGAACCTGTTTTTGCTTCCACGGACCCCGCTAGAAAAAGTTTTTGTCTTTGTTATTGCCTGCAAGTGTATCGAAACCCTGTTTTCTTCCGCACTTCTCTTCTACACGCTTTTGCCATAGTCCCTGTCCGCTAGTGTACCAGACCTTGACTGCCTTCGACTTACCTATCTCAGGAAAAGCCATCCCGACTGGTTGTTCTTCATCGTGCCAGACCTTACCTGCCTTCAACTTACCTTACCTGGAACTACCATCCCGACTGGTTGTTATCATCATTCTTCGTTCATCAGTGGTAAGACTTTTTGCTTCACGAACGGAACGTTTGGATTGAACCTGTTTCTTTCCGTGCACTCAAGGACGCTCTGCAGCTGTGCACCATCCCGAATCCAGTGCGACCCTCGTGCCGCCCGGGTATTAGTATCCTACTAACATTTACCTTTTTCTTATTTTATCCCTGTCGTTGTGTTCTAAACTACTCAAATCCTTCAGTCCTTCTCCACTGGTAAGATCCTGTCCACCTCTTGAATTGTGTCATAGTTTAAACCAGTTAGGTGCTACGTCTTGTTATATTCCTAGGTGATTCCTGGGTTGTGCCGTTCTTCCATTCTACGGGGGAAAAAAGCTCAGGTATTCCATCAATTAGTAAGGCTTACAGGGGACAACTGTTACCTTCGTATTACTTACTTGTTGTTCTTTCCTTTACAGCCTGGTTAGTGGCGGTGCGCTTTCTCCCCGCCCTTCTGGTTGATCAGTCCCCTTGTCTGGTTAATTACAGCAAGTGGTCATATGATTTTGAAGGTCTTATTCCCTCACAGAGAGAAGGCTTGGGTAGAGGCCCTACCCAAAGCTCTTCAAGCAACTTCCTGGGTTTTAGATACTCCCCGGTTCTACGCACTCATCTCACCGGTGAGTAACAGTAGCATTTATATCTGTTGATATAAATGAGGGTGGAGGGAACGGGTCGAGGATGATAAAATAAGGGACCTACCTCATATTGGACAGTTTCAAGCTCATATGGGGGCATGGCACCCACCATGATGGCACACGGCACTCAAATGATACAGTTAATGAACAGGTAGCCCCACGTCCTGTTGGTTCATACAATTCTTCTGATTATATCATTTATGAATTAAACGATCCGAACCCTTCTGCGTTACCTTGGTTATATGATGATACAACCACTACAATGACACAAACACCCGAAACATCTGCAGGTTATGAACCCCACACAAGTACGAAAGAAGAGAATGCAAGAATGACAGAACAATTCAATGCCATATACACTGAATGGGAAAAGGGGGGTGTGGGGTGAACATTGTTGATGCAGCATGAGGTAGAAAAAGAGATAACAAGCTCCAAAAGCAATCGAAGAAGAAGGAGAGAGGCTGGGAGGAGAAAATATGATGAATACTCTGGTTTAGGGTTATATACAATAGAAGATCCCAGACACCAGCACCAGTCCAATAAGTGGTATGCGGACATGAGTTCCACTGCTAAACAAACCACCAATGAGACTTGCTATGTTTGCTCTTTGATACCCCATGCCTCAGGCACCCCCAAGGTGCTCTTGCCACAAGAATTACTGATCGCGGACGCCCAATGTCTCCTTCATCTCCCCTTATGTAGAATAAAGAACACCTCCCAGACACACACAGTTTCATTTGAAATGTTGCAGAACGAGAAAACGTGCTACTCAAGACCTAAAGGAGTGGTGTGTTTGAAAGAACCGTTCCTAGTGATCAAAGGAACTCTGTATGCGGACAAGAAATGGACAGAGGAAAAAGTTACCTGCAAAGCAGAAGCATTACGAGGATTGTCAGCAGAAAAATTGAACTGGGTCGAGAAAACGTGTGCGCCAGCATGGGCCCAACACATCGCCAAGCTCACTTGGGTCACAGCCCTAGAAAAACCTTTCAAACTGCAAAATGAAATAGCTTATGAACAATGGTTCCTTGGTGAAGGGAAAACCAACATGGGCTCCAATAAGAACTGTAACAAAACGCTCATCATCCCAGACATGAAGAAAGAGACAGCTGCCTTGATGGATACTTACTGGGTCTGCGGCAGACAGTCATACCTGCACCTCCCACAATCATGGAGGGGCACATGCTCTCTGGCAACGCTGCATTCAGCCCTGATGGTGGTCCCGGAAAGTCATATCAAAGGAGGACATGGGCTGCTGGCCGTCCGGCAACACAAGGACTTGCAACCAACGGCCGAGACACCCGTGTACGCCCTGTCCGTAGACAACATGCAAAGCCCAGTCTTCAGAAAAGGAAGGTCATCCAACTATATATCCAAAGCATCTACATAACTCTAGTCACACATTTCAGACAAATTCCGATTGTTCAATTCCGCCGAGATGTTTTTCGCCTCGCTCATTCCAAGTATCCAGGCGCGAGCCAACGCAAAAGGCTCCAGATCACTCACTGGGAGTTGATCCAACTAGCCAATGACACAGAAGAAGGATTCAATGTGATCAAGGTGGAGCTGAGGGCGCTACGGCTAATGACAATGCAGAACAGGTATGTCCGAGACCTTTTTGATGGCCATGGATGGAGGTGTTTGCCGAAAAATCGGGAGTGCAGGTTGCACTTTCGTACCTTCTGCAGACACGGACAATGGAACACTGTCCCACGTCATCGCAGCCGTGCACAACCTGGGTGAGCGGATGAAGAAAGAAGGAGGGGTAGAGCCGAATTCGTGGTTCGACAACATTTTTTCATGGGTACCTTCTTGGCTCGGAATGACTGTTAAACTCATGGTGCCCATCATCGTCTTTTTGCTCTTCATTTTTTGTGTGTGCCAGTTGGGTCTTTTGTGCTGCGCAAACGCAGTCCCTAATGGTCCAATAATGATGGTGACAATGGGCAACGCTAGAGGAGTGGCACAAATGACCCAAGAAGCACAAGTACAAACAGGTGAGGACCCTGAGCCCAAATACAGAATGGTAGCATTATACTATGATCGAGACATAGTGGATAGGCTATACCACACCACAATAAAGGAGCCCCGTACACTTGAATGGTATGAGGAGGTATGGGTGGACCTGGAGGGAGATGGAGGATTTATATATATGACCTGTACCCCTGATCAATATGCCAGAGCAGGAAACAGCCTCCGAGGAGTATGTAGGGCCTGGATGCTAATAAAAGGAACGCCAGCGTGGGATGAAGCAGTGGCTGATGAGAAGGAACGAAGGAGGTTGGTGAACTACAATATTCGTTACTTAAATAACGAAAGGGGGGAATGTATGGGAGGAAAGGTCTCTAGGACCCACCTCCCCCTACATCCCTCCCCTGTGTAGGGCCCATGAATCGCTGGTGGCCGTCTGTGCACCTGGGCCCGGGATGCGGAGACTGCTGCGGGTCGATGCGAAGGGCTGCATGACTCACTATTAGTACAATATAGACTCCATTTTGTAATGCCCCCAAGACTCCATCTTGAATCAAACAATTATAGGCCTTACTGGCACAAGCAACCTGCAGGGCCACAGCTCTCCCCACCCGACCGCGCTCAGCGAGCCAGTACTTCCCTCACCCGCCTCCTCTTGGCGGCTCAGCCGCAGGCATGTTCTCACGGGAGACTGGGCACGAATAAGCTACATTGCAAACACTGTATCTTTCACCTTCAGCAGTACATCATTACCTTGACGATGACCAGGCCCAAACTGGGGGCCGAGAGAAAAACAAAGATGCCGCTATAAAACTTGTCCTGTCCTCTTGCAGACCTCCTGACACTAGAATATATGTAGTAAATGACCCCCAGCCCTATCCCCTGTTTGAAGTACCAGCCATGTGCCATCCAGTCTCACCCATGCTGACATTGGGCCTCATTACGCGGTAGGCGGTAACCATGGTGCTATTAGCACCATGGTTGCCGCCGGTACCGTACCGAGTCCGCCATGGTGAATGGCGGAATTACCGGCACATTCCAAGGTTGGAGGGGGCGGTAATTCCCAATTCACCATTTTACTTCCCATTCCCATTTGAGCCCCCATAGGGCTCAATGGGAAGGAGCAAATAACGGTACCGCTATTAGCGGTACCGTTATTTGCTCTGGAGTCCCTCAGCAGGTCCCTTCCTTAACGTGTGGTCTGACCACACGTTAAGGACGGGACCTGCTGAGGGACCTCGTAGTATGGCGGTAGGGGATTACCGACACCGGTGCCCTTACCGGTGCCGGTAATCCCCTACCGCCATCCGTGTAATGAGGCCCATTGTCTCAACTATTGGCTCTTTGAAATCCAAACTTGAAAAAGGGGAGGCTCCCATTACAGACATTACAGAGGTTAAAACGAGAGTAAGCGAAGCAGAAGACAAAGTAGTGAAACATGACTGCAACATTGCACATCTGCAGCAAGAATTCAGTAAAGGATGCAACAAATGGTCGCGTCTGAACAACATCCGGATTGTTGGGATTCCGGAGGCCTACTGCAAAAGCCCAATGGAACAATTAGTGGAGAACCTTTTGAAATCGTTATTCGATCCCACACGATTCTCGCAACACTTTCTAGTCGAAAGGGCACACTGGTTTCTTGCCCCTGTTCCCAGACCGGGAGGCCTCCCTCGCACCACGCTAGCCAAACTATTAAACTATTGAGACAGAGACCTCATTCTACGCATGGCTAGGGACAAGGGGGCTCTTCAATTTGAATCCGCTGACATACATATTTATCCGGACATTGCCACGAATGTGCTGTCTAAATCATTTGACCCAGTTAGAAAACTGCTCCGTACCCGACAAGTCCAATATGCACTGTTATAACCAGCGGAACTGCGCATACAGCATGGATGGAAGGCGGAATTCTTCAAAGACCCGACGAGGCTATGGCATAGGTTGAATCCAACATTTCTATCCCACTGCCAAGCGGAGACCGACGGCTACCGGTCTCCCAGGGACAACAACGCACCTACCAACATGGAAAATGATTGACCTTCTCTGAGAAGCTGGGTCCTAATACTGCGTTATGACTGGGCACACGCAACTCCTACTGCAGGGCTGGCGACACACATGCGGCCGTCTACCTAGCCTTGCGGACTGCATGCAGGGCACCCCAAGAGTGTTCTAAAATGTTACGGTATATATTGGGTTTCATCGTCCAGTTGGGGGAGATGATGTGGGTAGGGAACAGGGGAATTGTTGAATCTATTTCTGACTGCAGTGACTGTTTAGGTCTACAGTTCATGTGTTTGAGTTGGAAAACAGTTCAAACTACTCCTCGATCATGGAAAATGCTCATGCCCTAGATATACCACGACTGCAGTCGGGCCGCAACTTCTATGCTCCAGACAGGTTGGGTACTAACATTACGTTTATGTCCTGGAATATTTGCGGTCTCATCTCAGATGAGGCCTGAATGGATATTAAGCTGCCACTGACCACTGATGAGATTATCGAAGCCATTAAATCACTCCCCTCTATTAAGCTGCTGGGCCTAGACAGCCTGGGGATCGAACTTTACAAAGAATTGAGCTCCACCCTTTCTCCCCATTTGCTGCGAATATGGGAAGAGGCACTGCATACTGGCAGACTACCTCCGTCGATGTTGAAAGCAGTGATCACAGTCCTGCTGAAGGCCAACAGACCGGCATCAGATATGAGCTTGTACAGACCACTGTGCCTAATTAATTCAGGCACAAAAATGTTTGCCAAAGTATTAGCCAGCAGGCTACTCCCAGACATGACAAAACTAGTACATCCCTACCAATCAGGATTTATTCCCGGGCGGACGAGGGCCTTCAACCTACGTAGGCTCTTTGTCATCATTGCACAACTCAACCCGAAGGCGGAGGCTGTGGCGGCCTCCCTGGATGCAGAGAAAGCTTTCGACTCGGTCTCCTGGCAATTCCTGTTCTCGGTGCTGCGCTGCATGGGTCTGGGCAAGTTTTTCATCCAGTGTGTCCGCCTGCTCTACGTCTCGTCAGCGGCCAGGGTTCGAACTGGGTCCACGCTGTCCCCTTTGTTTTTGCTGGAGCGAGGCACGAGACAGGGCTGTCCATTATCCCTGCTGTTGTTTGCCCTTACTATAGAACCACTGGCTTGCATTATGCGCCTCAGACACGTACATCGTAGCTTGCACATGATGGGCCCCACACACATTATCTCATTATATGCAGACGACTCACTATTGTACATTAGAAAACCTGCTACAAAACCTGACCCGATTCTGGAAGAGGTGCGCAAATGTGCTACATACTCAGGATACTACATCGAGACCAAGTCAGAACTATTCCCCTTAAATGAGGGCACCACCCCCCTACCCCCTAATCTTGAATGATTTCATTGGGCTCAAAACAAAATAAAATATTTGGGCATAATGATCACATACCAGCACCACTTGTTATTACTCGAGAACCACGGAAGCTACATGCGTATACTTAAAGACAAATTGAATCTATGGGCTAGACTTCCAATTTCACTGCATGGTAGATTGCCCCTCCTTAAAATGGTCATAGTCCCGTAATTATTGTTTTACTTTACCAATGTCCCTGTATGGCCGGGCATGCATTTTTTGATAAACTGAGATCTCTCGCGGTGGGCTTCACATGGGGCACAGACACACCACGGATGAGTTGGGAAGACATGACCTGACCGTACGATCAGGGAGGGCTCCAATCACTGGACTTTGAGCTATATTATGAGGTAGCACAGGCACACTTTGCTAGGCTCTGGTACCCCTCTCATAATCAACCACTACACACAGGCCTGGAGAAATAAAGTACATCCCTTTCAGACTTGCGTACGATAATCCTGGGCAACCGACACACTGACGCATGCACTTTCGACCCGGTTCGTACGACTGTCAATGCCTGGACCAGAATATTTAAACGACTGAAAGTCACAGTACCTTACGCATGAGCGATCCCCCTTTGGAACTACCTAGGGCTCCCCCCAACATACGACAAAACTATGCAGAAAATGTGGGACCCAGACGGCATAATGACGCTAGATGACCTCTTCCCACAGGGCTCTTTTGTCACACACACAGTTTTCAATGAGAAACTGGACACCAGCCCCATCAAAATATTACATTATTACAGAATTAGAGCGGCTTTCAGGGGGGCACTGGCCATCAGTCCCAAATGAACCCGAGGAGAGTGAAGTGCTGAGTATGGTGGTAACAGGTGGGAATCCCAGGGGCTTGGTATCCAAGTTATACAAAAAATGCCAAGACGCACTGACACAACCCATGAAGGTTAAAGAGAGATGGGGGTTTGACACAGGAACCACGTTGGAAGACACACAGTGGACCCGCTGGTGCCGCCTGACAAAGGAGGTGTCCCTCAATGCTAGACACAGACTCATGCAATTCAAGGTACTTAACAGGCTGCATTACACTCCTGCAAAAATCGCTAGGTTTCCCCCACTGATGTGCTTGTGTCAAATGTAATGCGGAGGTAGCTGACGCGCATCATATGTACTTGGACTGCCCCATGGTGCCCAATTCTGGCAGGAGGTAGCAGATGTACTACATACATGTATCGGAGTCCCCCCACATCTGACACTTCCGAAATACCTGTTTGGTGACATAGGAAAGATAGCGATAAAACTTAGACGCCTCTGTAATCTGGGCTGACTACTGGCCAAAAAATGCATTCTACTGAGATGCAAATCTAGAACAGTCACAGACATTAAAATGTGGATTCAAGAAATGACCCACGCCAGCAAATGTGAGGAGGCCTATGTGGCTCTTGTGATGCCATGCTCCAGACTAAAGAATATTCCGTGAATACTTAACTGCACAGAACACTGTATAAAACTGTGTATACGAGATCTAAATGTAATTAATCACATAACGTAAGGGGCGCCCACATATTTGTATACACATTTCTCAGGTTGATGTGTATGCTGCAACTCCTTTGTAGACTGTATTATGAGGATGTATGTTTGTCACTGCACTGAAAAAGAAAGTTAAAAAAAATTAAAAGAATTGGAGTCTGGTGATAAAGTAGTATACGAAGCAGCACGTACACGACGTGCAATTGCTGGTTTCAACGGGTACATCATTAAACCAAGCCTAGTCAAAGCACATGGGCCACCTGAAATGTTAGCAGGGATATACGAATAAGTGAGGCTCCCACAGGAAAACACCCAACCAGTGGGAGGTTTAGCGTGGCTCAGGTGGCTAGCAGTAGAAAGTGTAAAATTGCATACCATATAATTTGAAACATCAATACAAATATTTATGGATCTGGTACACAATTGTTGCTCAAAATCAAAATCAGTCAACTTCCATTTCACATCCAATTTTAAGTTTTTGACATCTGCCAATGTAGGATGGGTTGCAAGTCATTTGCTAACAGACATCTGCAGGAGTGATGTCATGTGTGATATTACGGGTCATGCTCTTCCATTTATGGACAGTGTCAACACAAAATGTATAATATTCATACAGAGAAAAAGAATTCCGGACATCCAAATGCTCAACCAAGGAATCAATACGCAAGATCTCAAATAACTTCTTCAAAATTGTGGTAGGTGTTGGACTAGCCACCAGGCATGTTGACATCAGATCCGCAGAGCTATATACAAAAGTCAAGCAGAAATGTGAAATGTTCAACACTCGGTGGGCTAAATAAACCCACACGTTTTCGGGTTGTCGGACCAAAGCTGAATATCCATGATTCGAAAAAGATGTCAAAATTCCAGAAGAGGGCAAACGCAAAACATTATTATGAGGCCCCTGCTGTGTTCTCAAGGCAACACGATGGGCTGCAACAGAAGCATCCTCCGGCATAACAGTGGAAGGAGGAATATCAGTCTTCATCCAGATCCCACATTGGACTTGGAGAATAGAGACATCTGCCACATCACCCGACATGTTCCCAGATCCTCCCAAATACACTCCAATGTGCCACACAGCATACTCAGGATCTAAAATGTCAAAAATCAGTGGAAGGAGGAATATCAGTCTTCATCCAAATCCCACATTGGACTTGGAGAATAGAGACATCTGCTACATCGCCTGACATGTTCCCAGATCCTCCCAAATGCACTCCAATGTGCCACACAGCATGCTCAGGATATAAAATGTCAAAAATCAAAACAAGATATCAGTGAAGTACATCACTCATGCAAATAACATTTGTCAGCAGGGATATTAGTCCATTTGCTTTTCCCAGGCTCCATCACAAGAACCAATTGATCCTCACCAGCTGAAATCACATCCGCCGAAACAGGCGGACCAGTAGGGTTCTTGACCCATACTCTGGCACCTGGCACAATTGCAGCTGAGGAGACAAAACCCTTGTCCCCATTAATCGTTACTATCGTGGGTGGCTCTCCTTTCTTTAACATAGATATTTTTATAGGTACAAATATCAATTGGGCCACTCGATCTCCTTGATGTATAGGTAACATATTCTCACCACTGTTGATGAGGATAACCTTAATCACACCTTGGTAGTCTGCATCCACAATCCCTCCCAATACTTGGATCCCCTTTAGGGCCAACCCTGACCTTGGGGCAATCAATCCAATATGTGCAGAATGGAGTTGTACACCAATTGCTGTATTGATCACAGCAATCCCTCTTGGTTCCAGTCAAATTTCCTCCCTTGCATGCAAATCCACCCCAGCAGACTCAGGAATGGCACGATAAATGGGCCAACGCACCAGGGGACACTAACCAATTAAACAGTGTTTCCATAGCTCTATTAGGTTTGATTTTCAAGGCTGGTGTCAACATACGCATTAATGGAGTCTCACTGTTCGCAATGGGACAGTTATTCAAAATCTGAACCGCTTCTAATATATGTTCTCGCCAGCCGTGCAAATTACCATCAACAATTTTGCACAATTGTTCTTTCAATAATCCATTCATTCTCTCAATCAAACCGGAAGCTTCCGGGTGACAAGGGACATGAAAAATCCATTAAATTCCTTTTTCTTGACAATAGTCTAAAACCACTTTCCCTTTAAAGTGGGACCCGTTCTCACTTTGAACTTGTTCTGGGATACTATAGTATACAGCTACTTGATCGAGTAATTTAATCGTATTCAATTGGGTAGCTCTTTTACATGGCAGAACTATCAGGTAACCAGAATACGTATCTGCAATAGTGCACGCATATTGACATCATTTACTAGTGGGCATAGGACCGATATAATCGATCTGCCAAATGTGTCCAGGCAGTTTACCTTGTTTCAAAGTACAGTGAATAATGTGTGGAATAGATCGATGTTTCTGATGTTGGCATGTTGGACATTGCAAGATTATTGTTTTTACAATTTCTAACGGAATGCTAATTCCCCTGTCTTGTGCCCACCTGATAGTAGCCTTCTTTCCGAGATGTCCAATTTTCTGGTGGGCCCATTTCGCAATTCCCTCCAAATCCTCCTCCTCAGTCCATGCGTCCATGACAGCAATTTTTGCATGTTTGCAACAGAATTGAACCATTGTTCCAATGAATCTGTTTCGCAATGTGCATCTGCATGGTACACAGTCACAGTATTATGCATCAGCATTTCGGCAATATCCTCTTTTGCATGAATTTTCCACCCATTAATTTTCCAAATTGACAGCCATACTACCAACCCGTTTGCAACAGACCATGAATTAGTATAAATATGACAAGTCCCAGGCGTTTCTTGTTTAAACACTTGATACACAGCATACAAATCACTGTGTCTGCTGGACCGTGGGTTTGAGCATCATTTATTTTCCAGCCCTCCTTGTGCAATCTTTCTCTAATGATATTTAAGTGTACTTGCACACTTTGCTCATTTGTGCCTTGAATCAAAATATCATCAATGTAATGCACAATTTGTACATCAGGTTTACACCAAATCTTGTCTAAATGTTCAGCCGCCAGCCGGTGGCAGATGGTTGGACTATGCATGTAGCCCATTGGTTAACATTTAAACGTATAGTGCCTCCCATTCCAAGAAAAAGCAAATTGCTCCTGGCATTCTTCTGCAATTGGCACCGTGAAGAAGGTGTTAGTCAAATAAATCACTGCATACCAAGTTCCCTCAAACTTTTGTATATTTTCAATCAAAGTTACCGCATCCGGTACTGCTGGTATCAGTGGTGAGTGTATTTATTCAACTTGCGATAATCAACAGTCATCCTAAAGCTACTGTCCATTTTTTTAATAGGCCAGATCAGATTATTCCAAGCCGTGGTGATGGAGCGCAATACTCCTGCTTCAACATATCCTTTGATGGTTTCCGAAATTTCGTTCTGCCTGCCTGGAATTCGATATTGCTTCATAGAAACCCTTTTCGTGGCTTTCGGAACCTGCAGTGGGGGCATCTTCAATTGACCAACCACTACAGGGGTACAAGTGAATGCACTCAAACCAAATTGATAAGTTATACCCCCTAATCCGATGGTCACTCGCTCCAGAATATCAAATCCAATATTATATTCAGCAATGAGAACAATTAACACTTCATATGTGTCTCTTTTCAATTGACCTATTTTCATGTCAATTTCTGTTTGTACTGCCGATGTTTCTTTGCCTCCCAATCCAGTAATCATAAAATGTCTTCCCTTAAATCTGGTAGGGTTTCCAAGTATCAAGAGGCCTCTGCCCCGGTATCAATTAAGGCCCAAACCTCTTGAGTATTTCCTGAATGCCAAAACAATGTAACTTTTACATGAGGTCGTCTGGCCACCTTAATATGAGCTGTTGTTACAGGAGTTTGGCCTTCATCCTATTCACATTTAGAGTGCGCGAGATTAGATTTCTACCAATGCACTCACCATCTTTCTTAAATCAGCATAAGTCGGTTAGGAAGGTACAGATCTGCCAGAAGACTCATTGTCCCCCCTTCTGGAGACTGTCCAAAAGTATCCTCCTCTTTTTTCTCATTCCGCACATCCTGCTGTTTCACTTGTTTATAACGCTCTTTGCCATCTAGACCTCGTTTTTTATATAACACGTACATTTCACACATTTCAGTCCCATCAATATCTTCCCGCAGCACACCAGCTTTCAATAAAGCAAGAAACATGTCCTTTCTAGATAAGCGAGAATCTCGGCTGTCAAACCTCCTCCCAGGAGTGCGTTTCTCATTTCGCCCCTCTCTCTCCGTGAATCGTTCTTCAGGTTTATCCCATTCCCCTAACTCAGCCAGTTGCCTAATGGCATCGACCACTTCATCAGTTATTTTACCTGTCATTCCGACCAATAGGGTCATCATGATGTTCTTATATGCAGGAGGGGCTGTTCGAATAATAATATTTCTTGCTGAAACTGACAAGTTTACCAACCCCATATGCTCTGAAGTTTCCATATGAATTGCCTCCTTCATAGCATGTTCTTTCACTCTTTGAATCACTTCTTGCAACGTGTACCATTTCTTATCATCCGTTGGCCAATCCGATGTAATCGGCTATTTATGATTACATCCCTGTGATGCTAGCTGCAAAAGAGACATTTGTCCTTCGTCAACATTATTTTCCTGAGGAGGGCCTGCACGCAGGGTCTCCTGTATCTGAACATCTTGTGTCAACGGTAAGAATCTAGCAGAGTCAGAAGCATCTACTAAGAGGCCCACCACCCCTCCATCCAACAATCTCACCATCCAGGCCAGCAAAGAATCTCCCGCCTTCTGGTTCAATTAATTATCTCTCCGACCTCCTGTTGTGAATAATCCTCAAGTGCTGTCATATCTACCATACCACCGCCCGGATTCATCGGATGATGACCCATCTTTCTACGTATTACTGGTTTAACCGTCACCTCTTTACAAGCTGGTTCCGATTTGGATACCACTTCCTGTTCTGAATCACTATCAGTAGAGGTGCTATCAAATACATCTCCATCCCATCAATCGGGGTCCCAAGCCATACCTGTGGAAGCAATCACAGTTGCCACCTTCCAAGAATTAACCCTTCCTCTTCTCTTCCGATAGTTATAACGAGTCGCCCTTACCGCAGCCAGTTCAGCACAGTCACCTGCAATTCTTTATTTTGTTGATGCATTTTACGAAAAGCATGTAATAAAATCCAACCCCTTCTCCCCAAAGCCGAACATTCTTTTCCCTTTTCCACAGATGCTTGTTGCAAACATTTCATAACTCCGGGTGAGCTCGCCTCTAATATACTCGTATCCCAGGTCTCACTCAATCCTACACCACATGCCCACGTTTGTGCGATATTATCATATGGGCACTTAGTCCACCCTGGGATAGTTACCTCTGGACAATCTCCGCCAGCGGAACTGCCTTTTTTCCTAAATAGGGAACTCATTGCCACGAATTGATGTTTCAACTCCCTATCATGAATATGTCAATACACACCACTCCTATACACGTTACCTTATCTTTACACCTCACCTCACCTCCTACCTCTCTGAGTCCAATAACTTTAAATTCTATTTATTTGCAGGATCCTTTTGCATCAATACCAGCACAAAGACCCTGCTCACAGTGTAAAAATGTTTTGCTTTTGCTTGACCACATGAGGGGAGCCCTTACACAGACGTTCTCCTGGCCCCTAACAAAACAAGTCATTGGACTCAGATAGGCCCAAAATCACACTTATTCTAATCATGATAATAATGAAAATGCTCATTATAGGCACTTTACTGAAGCTAAATATGTATAAATTTGGCATACATGAACAAACATATATTCAGATATATAACAACATATAGTAATTAATCATCGCCATTAGGCAGGAATTAGAAGACACCTTCATCTTGGCCTCTGCACGACTGCTTAGTCCCAGAGCAGGGAGGCGAAGAGATCACTTGTGCTAACGGCATCTGAGGCAGAGAATCTCTCACTCAGTGAGACTGCATCACCCGGGGGGTCAAGCTCCAACTAACTCTTGCCACAGAATGCCCTCTCTTTATGGGTCATTCCCCTGCCCTTCTCAGTTATGACTACCCTCGGCCGGAGAGCAGATCACAAGTGGAAGAGGCAGAGAGTGTGAAAAACCAGTCAGAAGTGGAAAAATACAGTGCCCCTCTGCTTGCATTAATTCCCAGAATCCCTTATCATGCACCTGCAGACCGCTCTGCCTCCATTCCCGCATTCGTCCTTCAGTGGGCAACACAATAACTATTCTCCACAGTGAGTCCACTAAGCAATAATATTTATGTCGTTATGTGACCTTGCTCTGCTTTCGCTACTGAAATGCTTGTTTATTCTTCGAGGCCCGCAGAGATTCAGGCTTTTATTACAGGGATGGGAGATGTGTGTCCAAAATGGCTGTGCACCAGCACCATGTTGTCTTAGCTCGCATTTCGCACAAGCATTACACAGTGGTATTCAAAAATTTTTATGGTGAGCCCTCACCCGAGTAGAAGTATTGTTGCCGTGCCCAGCCTTAAGTGAAAATAGTGTTTCCAGGCTCTGAAGCCCTCCTCCACCGGATGGCATAAATGCTTATATTTCCTAGTACATTAAGTCACTGTACGCAGTTTTTGAAGAGTCTCACCCGCCCCCCCCACCCCCACCCTCAGCCATCCTTTGGGCTCCTTTAGGGGGACCAGCCCCACAGTGTTCCAACTACACTGGATGGCATAAAAACGTTTGGGACTGATGTACTTTCAAAAGACATTTGCTGAACATGTGGTATACATGTGGTACACAATACTGTAAAATAACCGAAGGTCGTCCATTTCATTCTCAGATGTTTTCCAACATATATTGAGCCTACGTCAGTGGTCATTTGCCAAATAGTTCTTCTAATGGCCTTGGAAGGAGTGAGAGGAGTTAAATATTATACATTCACATTCTGGAGACATTTATCCAGAAACAATTAGCGCTTCTGGTTTGCCCATTATAGATCCAGGACTACAAGTCACAGAATGTAAAGGCTTCTATTATGTGTCAGATGTACAGAGATCATGGACTTTCTCTTATTTCTGGTGCGTCTCACCTCATTGCTCTAAATGAAATGGCATTTATTGTGCTTCAACTCCTTTGTGCCACCCTTTTTGGCATTAACAGCGGTGCCCTTCTCTCCCTTGCAGTATTATCTTCCAAGCTCATGCCCAAATGGGGATGAATATTGCACCCATAGAACCACTCCAACATGGTTTACCTAGTGGCTTCCAATACCCGCAGACAGTTCACTTGCAGACATCCATATGACCCTTCATACCCAGTCTAGCCATGACTTGTGTGCTCGTACAAGCTGCTCGCTTTGCTCTTTCCAAGTTTGCTTTTCTTGTCTGTCCATTTGCTCCTGTTTTTGCACCTCACCTATCTTCCCTTGTTCTGTTCCTTGTTCCCTTCTCCTCTGCCCTTTAGTCTGCTAGTTACTTCCATACAACACTTAGTAACTGCATCCATGCTGTGGGTCAGAAGCCACTTTACAGCAGCTTTAGAGTGCTTGGTGGCATCAATGCTAAGTAAAAAAAGCAGGTGACATTGTTGATTATCTGCAAAGTCAGTTTGTAAAAGTTTTACTTGCAAACCATATTTAGTTGTGCAAAGTGCTGTACTGTCGAGTGCTGTCATAATTCCTTTTGTATTCAGGTATGCTCTGAGCTGCTTTGGATCATACTGTAGGCCATGCCATGTTTTCGCTCATCCGCCCACCATCTGCTGTAAAATGCCCACCATACTGTAATACAAGGGTACGCTACCATTTCTTTTGCATTTGTTCTCTGGTGTAAACGTTTGAAAGGTAATGGCTGCCCTAGCAATATTATCATTATATACTGTATACGATATTGGACATTTCTCTTGTTTTTGAAAGGTATGCATTAATCTCATACTGAACACTAATGCAGATAATGTCCTTTCCCATCAATGCACTGTCTTTCTGCTTATGTTGTGGTATTTCCACACCTGTCGATGGTGTTTTCCGCTCAATGTTACTTGAACAGCTGCTGATGGGACACGAGTTAGTTCACATTCGATGGACACCTATCTGCCCACAAGCTGTCCTCATTATGATGAGCAACACCCTTATTCTGCCACTTTGAAGGGACAGTGCTTAGGCGCTAGGGGCATAGGGGTTCTCTTTATAGCAGTTTAACAGGGGGCAACAATGAGGGCTGGACCACAGTGGAGTACCACAGAGTTGTCTGAGTCTGGAAAACGAGGATACTACAACCATGCACTGTAAGTGTGGTATTGTCATGAACTTTCTAGTTGTGGGGAAGGGGCAAGGTCCAAGCGGGGAGGAGGAGGAACGGAAGTGGCGGGCGCATGAGAACATCTCGACAGAAAGGTGAGGAATATAGAGGTGTTTGCACCAAGATCAAGCATGTTTCTTCCAAGAGGAGGCGCTGTATGGGTGAAGCGACCTGATTCTCTGTGGTCATCCCACTGGGTTGGGATCCAGCACTGGCGATGAGGCAGACGTCCCACGCCCCCATCCATAACCGCCTGAGGGGAGTTCCGGCGAGGAACCAGAACAAAACGCATGTCGCGAAAGTAACAGCGGAACGCGGAGGCTATCCCGGACTCACCGGGGTGCAGCAGTGAAGTGCAGAGCAAGAACAGGGGAATGTGCGGCTGCTGGAGTGCAGCAGTCACTACACAAGCAGAAGGGCACTCATGAGAGTGCCGGCAATGGCGAACCCTGGCTAATCAGGCCCATGTGAGTCTCCAGAGCGAGTCACAGAGAATCAGGAGTCTACTGAGCATTCCTACGCTAAAAAAGTCTCTACATGCAATAGAGGCCATGTCAGGTGAGAAAGAGAAGGAGACACTAACAACAAAATCACCTTGTCAGATGAAGACATTCCAACCACAGTGGTTGCGACTAGGCTCAACCCATGGAATCTTTGACCTGGCAGATATCACAACATGGTACCAAGATGGGCGAGATGGGTGAGGGATTTTGAAACATGTGGGTGCACTGGGCTCTATGGACGACCACAGAAAGAAATGTCTCCTAACACTAGCAGTGGGACCAGATACAAGAGACAGCATAGACGAGCTGCCGTAGGATACAGTTGACACCATACGGGGCTGAGAACAGCGCTGATGCAATATTACACACCTCATACCAACATTAATTTTGAAAGACATGTCTTCCACACCATGACGCAGCACACAGGAAAATCTATGAACGCATTTGTGATGCACCTTCGGACATGAATCAAATCCGGCGCACTCAATAATTACTCAATCAACGAAGCGTTGAGATCTCAGATAATTGCAGGATGTGAGTCTGCAGAGGTCACTCTCACTGGAAGAAATACTGGTGCTAGCGGGAGCGGAACCAGCAGTGGGGCGGCAGGCAGTAGCTATGAGCAAAACAAAAATCACTCAAGCAAAGACAGCAATGGTGAACAAAATGGCCACGACAACCCCCATCACGTGGCCCCGCCGAACAATTTTGTTTCAAGTGTGAATCGGAATTACCACACAAGGTGTCCTACCCAACAATTGGACAACTATGCTCGGCATGTGGAAGAGAAAAACATTTCAAGGCTATGTGCAGGATGTCAAGAAATCCACTGAGGGGGAGGCAGAAGGTACAAAGGAAAGGATGACTACAATAGAGGCAGCCACGTGAAAAGCAGCTTGACCGCCAGGAAGGCACAAAGATGGGAGGAGATGGGAAGAGGCATTGGCTGATGACAGGAGAATGTCGAAAGAAGAATGACCTGCGTCTCATCATCACAACCACCTAGGAGGGCAAGACACCATGTACAATGCCTAGTCAAGCAATCTCTGTCAGAAAGTGGGTCGAGCTCATCAGCAGATGATCACAGGCGAAGCGTTACCTGAACGCTTTGGAAAATCCGCAGGCCACAGAACACAGCCCAACTTTGCTACTTTAAATTAACAACCTGCAGTTAGAATTCCTGGTGAACAATGGAGCCATGGTGAACACGATTAGTGAAGAAGTATACAAGACCATTCCAAAAGCTCCACAGTTACGACCCTCGGAGGTGGACATCTACCCATATGGGTCAAAGAAACCACTGCTGTGCAAAGGATACTTTGAAGCCACATGCAAATACAACACACAGGCAAGGATACTACCCATACATGTATTGGAGGCAGTAGCTGAAAGCAGCTGCATACTAAGCTTTAAGGTTGCACTGGACATGGACTTAATTCACGTACTGTATCGATTAATGGCACACAAGTACATAGTTACAGTGGTGAAGATGGACCGGCTTTTCCCGTCGCTATTCAAAGGACTTCGAAAGGTGAATCACAGACAAATACAGACACACATTGACCCCATGATTTCCCAAGTGCCCCAGCACTACATAGGCATTCCAGTGAATATTCATAGGCAGGTTGAGGATGAATTACATAAGCTACTGGAACAAGACATCATTGAGCCAGCATCAGGATCCACGTCATGGGTGTCACCCATTGTACCAGTACCAAAAAAGGGTTCAGATGCTATCTGACTGTGAGTAGACATGAAACTACCCAACCAAGCAATCAGGAGGGACCGTCATCAAGTCCCACGCATTACAGCCATGATACATCTGCAGAATGGGGCGGAAGAATTCTCAAAACTAGATCAGAACAAGGGCTACCATCAGCTAAAACTACGCCCTGAGTCAAGATATATTACCATGCCCTTGATGCATATGGTGCTCCATCGCTACAAAAGGATCAGTTTCGGTGTGTCGTCGTTGGCGTAAATATTTCAGAACGAAATCCACAATGTCATCAAACACATTCCAAACTATCTAAATTACAGTGATGACTTTCTGGCTTTCGACACTGACACTGAACATCATGACAATACACTGGCCAGACCCCTCCAACTCCCAAATTTAACTTAGTGTCCTGTAGCCACTCCCTCCCACCTCTAGACTGATGGCGTTTGCATGTTTTTTTTACCTGCAAATGGCTTTTTTCCTGCGTTTCATTTCCCAAAAACCTCGGCTAATTCTTTGGCTATCTCTCGCATCGAACAAAAACAAAGATGGTGGCTGTTTCATTTCTAAAAACCACCAGTTTCGGCAATTTACCCGAGATATAGCTATCTATTTTGGAGAAGGGGCACCCCCTTCGCTGTTAAATATTTACAAAACTACTGCACGGAATAACCACAAACCACAAAAAAAAACGATTCAAGCCCAAGTTGTTTTGGACCTGGTCCAAATCCATTCAGCTGTTTGGGCTGTGCGTTCTGGCAAAAATTGACGTTGTTTGTATATGGGAAAATTAATGATCTTTTTATTTTTTCTTAATAACTTTTTTATTTTTGAATGAACCTTTCTTCTTTCTTGCAGTCTGGAGGGAGGGGGGGGGGCACACGCCTCTAAGTGACTTCAAAATTTTGATCAAACCCATTAAAAAATTAAATGTTATTGGTGATAGACTTTTTTGAGGTTACTATGGTAGTCCGACTCACCTTAACTATATGGCAGTGACCTCTGCCCTAGAATGTATATAATATATATATATATATATATATATATATATATATATATATATATATATATATATATATATATATATATAATATATATATATATATTACATGGCCTGTCTTAGCGGCCATGTAGTTATGGTTAAGTTGCTAAACCCATAGTAAGAACACTTTATGGGCGGCTTATAACTTCGCTCCCCATGGACGAATCCTCGCCAAACTCTCAAAAAAAGTATATGGCCCACTCTGAATTCTTTTGCTGACTTTGGTGAGGTTTGGTCAAGGGGGGGGAACTTATAGGGGGATCCCAAAATTTATTTTTTTCCCATAGAATGAATGGAGAAAAACTTTTCTCATGCCTACAGCCCAAACCGCTGGACGGATTTTCACCAAATTTGCAGCAGGAGCAGCAACTTGGTCCCAAAATCGTGCTTTTGTAAATTCGGTGGAACTCCGTCCAGTCGTTTTTTTGGAAATTACCAAAAAGTAGGTCTAAAAAAATGAGTGCTATCAATGTCCGGACAGACTTCCCTGTTCGGTCCGCAGACAGGACTCCGATTGACTTAGAGGGCAACGTGGTGTCCGCAGACATCTGACGCGCCCACTGATTGGATGGGGAAAAACGTGAAGTGCTTCAGATTTTTGGAAACGCCCGCCATCTTGGATTTGCGGACAGCGGCCGGTGTCCGCGGACGTCGCAGTAAAAACATATTAAAAAACACAACATTGCACTTGTCAAACTTATCAAATAATCTCTGGGGAGGTGAGGGGTGATGAGGATGGGATGGGATATGGCTGCAAGAAGCAAAAAAACAGTTGTTTTTTGCCGCGAAAGTCCGCAAACAGTTCTGAGAAGTTTGCGGACAACTCAGCATTACAGGGTTGGTGAAAAGCAGTTCTTGGATGGCTTATAACTTTGGCACCACTTAATGAAACTGCATGACATTTTGCAATTATATTTCTGACCTGATTCCGAATGAGGTTACAAAGTTTGGTGGGATTCTGTCAAGAGGGGGCAAAATTAGAAGAGATCCCCAAAATAATGGAAAGGCTTATAAATGAGGTGCCATTTGACGAATTTACATTTAATTTGGCAAACTGCTAATAGATCTAGATATAAATGTTTTAGCCAAGTTTGGTGGGATTTTGTCAAGAGGGGGCAAAATTAGAGGGGGTCCCAAAATAATGGAAAGGCTTATAAATGAGGTGCCATTTGACGAATCTACTCTTAATTTGGCAAACTGATGATAGATCTAGATATAAATGTTTGAGCCAAGTTTGGTGGGATTTTGTTAAGAGGGGGCAAAATAAGAGGGGGGTCCCAAAATAATCTAAACGCTTATAAATGAGGTGCCATTTGACGAATCTACACTTAATTTGGCAAACTGATAATAGATCTAGATATAAATGTTTTTGCGAAGTTTGGTGGGATTTTGTCTAGAGGGGCAAAATTAGAGGGGGGTCCCAAAATATTGTAAAGGCTTATAAATACGGTGCCATTTGACAAATCTGCACAAAGGTTTGCAAAAAGATTAAAGATCTAGATATAAATGTTTTCGTAAAGTCCGAATGATTTTGTCAAATGGGGGCTATGTTATATGACGATTCTATGTGCATACATTTGACACTTTTGAAAAAAAAAAACATGGGCCGATTTCCAGCAAACTTGTGCAAGGAGCATTGGCAAGGTTCTGAAAGCAGCATGGTTTTGCAAATATGCCTGTGTTTTATTTTTTGATGAGTGTCATAATGTAGGTACAAAAAATAGTGATATACCTTTGGTGACTGAGGTGTAGCCTGTGGCCATGGGCAGTGGCAGATTGTCCGGGTCATGGAATAAGGTCATAATCCGGACAATGTGGCTACTGGCCATGACGACGAGGGACAAAACATGGGGTTAAAGAGGCCATGTCCACCTGGGACTGGCTTTGTGATGAAGTTATTCGAAATTGAGATAGGTTTGAAAGGAAAGGAAAATGTGCTTGTGGTAATATGGTCATATGGTCCTCTTTTCGCCTTCTGCAGGCTGCCATGGAAAGCGAAGAGGGGCCCTGTTTGGAACCCCGCCTTCCTTTTCCATGGTGGCCATGTTGCAAAAGGATTTTCCTTCCTATAGGAATAAAAATCCTTTTTTTTAGCGCCCTGGGTTCCCAATTTGGGGACCCATGGTGCTAATGGCCTTCATCCCCTATTACCTCTCTTGGGGAGGAGGGATGGCATTAGCTGATGCCATTTTAAGATAAATAGCAGTTTTGGTAATAAAAGTATGTACTGTGTACTAGATTTTTAATGGATACTGAGTAGGAATAGGTGTTGGAGCTGTGCAAAGGAAATTTTGAAGTTGAAAGTTCCTATATCTGTAGAAAATCTGTTCCGAACTGTCCGTGAAGCACGGATCTTATCGTGAAGAGTGGACGGGTTCTCGGACACGTCATCATGCCACGCGCCAGTGTATAGTCATGTGGCACTGTCTGAAAGGTCTGCAATGAAGTCAGATGTTCGTAGACGTCTATGGATGCAAAACTAGTTGAAATAGTTGCAAAAAGTGTATAGAAGTGTTAAAAATGGTTCTAGAAGGTGGGAAATGACAGAGTTTTAAGGTGACACTTTGTAAATTGGACACAAATATTGCTATTTTGGGTAAGTATGATATTAGTAAGTTGTAGGAAAATAGCATGCACTGGTAAAAACCCATGAAATTCACTGAAAAAAACGTTGTTAAGGGGACGTTATGGTTCAGTTGGACTAATAAAAACCTATAAAATTCAATGAAAAAAAGTTGTTAAAGGGACATTATGGTTAAGTTGCACTAATAAAAACCTATAAAATTCAATGAAAAAACTTTGTTAAAAATACGTTATGGTTACAAGTAAAACCGGAAAATCCCGAAATTCGCCATTTATGGTAAGCTAAGCAACCATAACTCGCACCACCACCATGCACTGCTAAGACCAGTTTTTCGGTTTTACTTGTAACCATAACATCCTTTTAACAAAGTTTTTTCATTGAATATATATATACACAGAACATAAAGAAAGTTATGGGGGGGTTTAAAAAGTCTTGACAAAGGCCTTTCACCTTTACATGTGAAACTAGAATAGTCACTTTGAGCCAAGTCACACATTCCGCAATGCCGCCTAGTAGCCATCAATGGAAGTTCACCTCCAGTTCCAAGCCACATCAGCAAGGTATTGTGCATATGAAAATGAGCCCAAATGCAAAAAACATTCTCCATGAAATTGTCTTTGTCTTAAAGGGCAGTACTACTTCATACATATCTTAATCAACCCAAGCCAGGCATTTTGCAAGGCTGTCAGAAGAACCATAAACCAATAGGGGGGGGGGTCATCATTGCAACATAGTCCTTACAGCTTTGTGTTTGGAGCATTGGGACATGTTTTCAAAACACAAAGAATGTCATGGTGTGTTTAAAAAAGGCTTGATTTGCATCTGTATTTGATCTAATTTGCATACCCACAATGCCTTTCTGATGTGGCTCACAACTAGAGGTGAACTTTCCATCGATGGATAGTAGGTGGTGTCAAATTGACTATTCTACTTCATCATTTATGGTGAAAGGGTTTTTCTCCAAGCCTTTTTAAACCAACCATCACTTTCTTGGTGTTTTAAAAACATGGCCCAATTCTTCTTTTAGGCTGAGAGTGGGTCATACAGATTTGAAAGGATTGAAGTTTGAGATGGGTAGAGTTACTCCTGCAAATTGTAAGGCGTTCTGGAACCCAGAAATGGTGTATCACTATTTGATACGATGGAAAAAGTTCAGATTGCAGAGGGAATTGCTAATAGACAGGATGAGTAGCATCATGGTGGCAGTGAAGAGTATAGTTGACTTGCTTCACCTCAAAATGGGGTCCAAGGAAAAGCAATGAAGGTTCCTCCTTAAATATGTTAGGGATACTGGGAAGTGGGAGGAGCTTTAGCAGAGTTGCGTGACTGACAAGGGTAACTGACGGTGAACATCATCTCTCCAGATGGAAATCAGTGGCTCCGGCCCTTGAGGAGCCATCCCAGAAAAAAGAAGAAGAAGAAGACTATACTGGTCTGATGATACTGAATAAGTAGGAAACCAAATATATAGTTGGATTAAACCAGTTATGTAGTTGTCCTGACAGCCTTGTAGAAGGTCTGTCTTGGGTTGATTAAGCTATGTATAAAGTAGCTTTGCCCTTTGAGACAAAGACAATTTTCTGGAGCAAAAGGATTGAATTTAGGCTAATTTGTATTCCCACAATGCCTTGCTGATGTGGCTCAAAATGTGGTGAAATTCCAATGATGGATAGTAAGTGGTATGGTGGTGTATATATTCAAACCATTCCATATAGTGAATATGTATATACTTAGTGGACTTGACTAAATCTACCGCCTTTAAAATAAATGTAATCACTGTACACCAATGGGAATGATCAGCAAGATCGGTCACAATGGTTTACGTTGCAATAATGTGTCTATGTTACAAAACAGTTTCAACCAAAGAGCACTGGACCAAGTGGTTGCGATTAGCATGCAACAAGTATACTGTTAAGTACAAGTCATTGGCGTGGATCTTTTAACACACACTGGACACATCTAAGAAAGGTACAAAGGCATGTTTTAAGAACACATATGGGGCATCTGTACACCACAAGCATTGCACTGTACAAACCTGAATTTGCTTTACCCAAAATGAATGAACACACGTTCTCCTAGCACGCTGTAAAATCTGCACAAAACATGTTACGTAATGAACATAGGAGCATTGATTATTTCTGAAATGTCATTAACATATGAATTAATGTTCCCACACTTTTAGCTACCTACCACTAACATCGATGAATTAGTGAAGTATTGGAAAGATAGGGAAACTGCCAAAGCAGGGACACCATCTTGTGCTGAAGCTAAAATTCAGGATCCATCAGAGGTGAGGAGTCTGGTACTAAATTCATGTTTTAAATTAATTAATATTCAGTACATTTGATTATGTTCACATCAATACAGTTTTTCCATACCAGTTATGTCAACATGCATTTGACATGTGTTTGTGCCAGCCTAATATTGCTTTGTTTAATTTTTCTCTTATCTACTGTGTGCGCTATGAAAAGAAATTATAGCCATCTGAATGCGTATATGAAAGAGTTATGACAATTACTCAGTAGTATGGACCCCATTGCAGATTCAAAGCTTCACAATTTGCATTCTTGGGCACTGCTGTGAAAATTGTACTCAAAGTACGGTAGTGTCTCTGTTCCACCTCAGTGCTCTCTATTGTAGTTGGATTGTACAAAAAGGCACAATTCTTTAAATATTACCTCTAACACTGACAATTTGCATGATTTTGTCTGCAATTAGATAGTTTCTGACTTTGCTGGATGTGGCATGTCACACGATTGTCATGAAGAGATCTGTTGAAGATTCTTGCATTTTATTCTGCTCTCTCTGGAATTTCAGCCATGTAAATGCCAGCATTTATGTTCCTTTGCTTTCCCTTTAACATTGAAGGACTCAAACCTGTAGAATGTGAAAGGATATGGGGAGGGCTAGGGTGGTCCAGGGTCATGTAGTTGATACTGGCATCAGGGGCAGTGTTGTAGGTTGAGGTGCAAGTTATCACGATTTGGGGCAAACAAGCCATGAAGTTCCCACCAGGGCTGAACGTTTGCTATGAACATAGGATTGTGCCGACATGTATTTCCTTACTGCACCAAGTTAGTGGAAGGTTGCACTGTTCAGCTGGTATAGACTCTGCCCCATTGGCTCCCCTTGGACACCTCTCCTGTCTAAAACGGAAAGAAGAAAGATTACTCTGATGTGCCAGCAAAAAGTCAGTGCTGTACAGCTGTTGGAGACTAATGTTGGGAAGGAACTAGGGTCCTCCTAAACCCCCAAGCGCTTCAGAGTTAGGCAAGACATCTTCAAGGCACTAAAATGGACTCAGTAGGGTCTTGTGTACTATTGACACCTGCTGCAACACACGCTGGCCTTTGTTCGTGGTCTTATGTTTCTGTCTGCAGTGTTTCATGGGCCTTGGTCGGAAAGGGCAATGTCGCTTCTCTCCTTCTCACTCCTTTGGTATACGCCATCTTTCGCCTACTTATGAACTGCCGTGCCGAGTTAGCTCTCACGTTTTGCGGTCTGCCTTGCTCGTCCTTTGATCTTGTCCTCCACCTTTTATCCCTGTGGGGAAGGGAAAGGGCCGTCAGGTGTGTGTGATTCTTGTCAATTGCCTGACCCTTGTATTGGGACTTGTCAGGCAAACGGCTCTTGTGTTAGTCTGTTGTCTTTCATGTTGCAAAGTGTTCATGTCGGAAAGGGGGGGCAGTGTTTTGGAAAAGGTGTTGAAAGAAGGGGGATACCGCATCTCACCCGTCAGTGTCCCACTGAAATTCCCCGAGGACCCCCATCCAGGTGATCCTCCCTCACTTGTCCACCTCTGGAACTGGATCCAATAGCGATGGCCGTGTTCCGGCCACCTCGATGACAGATCCCTGGGGACTAGCTAGGGAGACACCTTCAGGTTTCTCACAGTAGTCACTATTGCACTGCCTACCTTTAGTAAGGAGCATTGTGATTCTCTATGCCCAGGCGACCCTCTTCTGTCTAGGTTACCTCTACTGAGGTTTAAAGGCTGTGGCCTTATCTACCTAACTCCATCAGGGACTTCCTAAGTGAACTAGTATGGTAGCCCAATTGATCCTGCATATCTTCAACCAGATGGCCCTCTCTCAACCTTTTCTTACCTGTTCCCTGTCTCCTCACTCTCTCTCTTTCCCTCTCTCTCACTCTCTCTCTCCACACTCCGTCTCCTGGTCTTCTCTCTCTCTCTCTCTCTCTCTCTCTCTCTCTCTCTCCATCCCTCCTGTTTCTACTCCCCAGCTCCATCCTGCTTTCTCTCTCCTCTATGCTCCATCTCCAGGTTGTATCACTCTCTATCCCTTCTCCTATCTCCATTCTCCAGCTCCCTCCTGATCTTATTCACTTTGCTCTGGATCTTATTACTTCCCACACTACCCCTGCATCCTTCTGCCTCTCCTATCTGTCTCCTCTCTCTCTCTTTTACTCTCAATCCTCTCCTGCTCTTCCTACAAAATTTCTCTTCAAACACACACTCACAAACAACCAAATTGGTACCACCCAATCGGTCCCAATACCTTGCCTTCACACTTTCCAAATACTCCACCCTAACAGTCTCCTCCAGGTTCTTCTCCACCTGCTGCACCCAGCTGATGTAGAGCCTACTCCATTTTACCAGGTCCAGGTTGTCTCAAAGATTTCCAGATAGTTTGCGCTGCATCAACAGACCTGCTGACATGTACCCCCAAATACTTGATAGATGTATTGGTCCATTGAATTTGTTTATTGTATGTTTTCATTATAGCTGCTCCGCAAGGAGAAGATTTGTAAGAGAATGGCCCTCCCCCGATTCCTCCGATCCACCATAAACCAGGAAGGCAGTTCTAAGTCCCACGATAGACATGATCATTTGAAAAGATGCAGACTGAGACAAGGAAGACAAGGAATCAGAGTAATAAAGAGTGCACGAAAGTTATCGTGACATTATCTCCTTATCCTGCCTTCTTTGTCTCAATTTTATACAGGTGAGGGCATATCAAGTCCATCGACTTTCACTAAGACGACAACTGATACAAAGTTGCTGAAAACGTACAGAACTTTACTCATAGTGAATATTCACAAACCAGCCTTTGGAGCACTGCTGAGCAAAACAAACCCACCAAATAAACCCCAACCTGCATTTTATAGTGAAGCATCAATGTTGAATTTGTATTTGTATTTATTGATTTATAAAGCGCCTTAATCCAAAGCGCTGTACATGGAACAACATAATACATAAAACATAAACGATATAACAGTTGAAGCAATTACAATATGAATTAATCAAACAGCAAAACAATGAGAAGAACAATTAACCGAAGGGGATAGGGAGGAAAAGGAGAGATGGGACAGAATAGGGGGGAGTGGAAGAGAAGAGTAGGAGGAGGAAAGGGGGAGGGTGGAAGAGGGGAGGCAGGAGAGGGGAGAGGAGAACGTTGGGGAAAAGAGAGAGGGGGGAAGCAGAAGGGGGAAGGGATTTCAAGGAGGAGAATGGAGAAGGAGAGAATTAAGGGAAGTGCGGAATGAAGTGAAGGTGGAGGAAGAACGGATTGCAAGAGGAAGCGAGTTCCAGTGTAGAGGAGCTAGGAGTTGGAAGGAGTGAAAACGGGAGAAGGCACAGGGGGATGCTGCCCCCTTTGCTACCTCACTTGTAGATTTTCTCTGCACCAATGATGGGAGGAGAACCTGCTGTAACCCATATACCAGAGTAATCTCCTCACTTACCAATCGGCTATGATTATGGGTAGTGGATCTTTTTGCCCTTTAGGCTTAGACTAAAGGAAAGGAAGAGAGATTTGGTTAAATGAAAAGGGCCAGTGCAATTGAGTAATATCCAGACTCACCTGCAGGCAACGTATAGTATAAGGTAGAAAAAGACTGAAAAAACAACTTTTGGGACATGTGAAATGGCAAAGGAAGGTTCAGGTGGCTACATGGCGGTGGTTTGAAACTCAAACATATGTCAGAAAGTCTTAGCTAAGACTCAGAGAATCATAGCAAACTGATTTCTAGCAAAAGTACAACTTTTAATGTAAGCATCTTCATGGTGGCCTCTTGATGAGGGTCAAATGGGGCTCCCTGTAATTCTTTTTGAACTGTAGGAGGATCCCGGTGTTGGTGGGCAGATATTCAAGAAACTCTTGAGGTGGGATGAATGGCGTTCTTCCATGACTCCCTGCAAGCCCTCACTGCTTACAGCTGACATCTCAGAGAAAAGACAGCTAGATGTAGCCATGAGAACCTCTAGGATCGTGGCAGGGTCACAGGTATGCAGGTGAAGATTGGATTTCATACATCAATTTGAAAAGAACTTCCACTCCCTGCTGTAAACCATTATGGGTGCAGAATGTTTGGATTGCTGAATTGCTAGGGAAAATTACAGGAAAAAATCCTTTCACTATCAAGCCTCTCCTCACAGTAATGTTGACCCCTAAAGGATCAACCATCTCTAAGAAGATGGGGCAACTGCCAAAATCTAAAGGTACTGAAACTTTTTTTGGCCAGAGAACAGAAAGTGTATCAGCGCCCAATGCCACTGTCTGGCTGTGCCTGGAACAATATCTCAGGACTTGTGAGTTGGACACCAAGCAAAAAAGACAACAAAACTAAAGAGGCTTTCTTAATATTCACACCATCCGGGTGAACTGTTATTGTCACATCTTTTTATTATCATAAATTATATTTTGTACAAATATAAACATTGCATGTATAAATATAGACAAAAACATAGAATAAAATGACATTTGAGAAAAAAACTACAAATGCAAAATACTTTGTTATCTGCCACATGATGTTAAAAAGACAACCCAAAACAGCAAACAATGATCAATACACATACACCGATGCATTGTATAAGTAGGAGAGTTATCATATAATGGATGATAGCAAAATAATGTGACAATAGCAGTTCACCTGGATAGTGTGGATATTAAGAAAACCTCTTATGGTATGAGCGATAACTAGGCAACAATGTTTACAATATGTACAAAGTATTCTTTTCATGATGATATATAATACAGTTGGAGAAATAAATCTTTGAATGGTTAATGACACAGCATTCTTGAAGGAGAACATTGCCTTGGGGCACTGGTGCCTCAAAAGTGCCCACGCCCCCAACATTATGGATAATTATTGACAATGGATCAAAACATTCATCATCGCACTCATTAATTGATATCCAGGTCCTCGATTAGTTCAGAACTCCTCTGGCATCCTCTGAGCTAAATTTAAAATTTAATCAGGATGATCTTGCTGCAGCTCGAAGGTTATTGTAGTGTGTTCCTAAACCTACAAACTGTACCATGCTGCTGGATTTACAAAAACATTGCAGTCTCTCTACTGAAAATAAACACAACCAAATGACCTGTTCTATTGGTTATTTCCATCTCAGGAGGGTCTATAACAGAGATTGTTTTGGGGGGGAGGGACTCTGGGGGCTATAGCACATGGTCTTTTGGTTGTAGCCCCGGAAAGAAGCTCGGGGGCTACAACAAAAGGCTAGCTGGCCCAGAGTCCCAACAGTCCTGACATTAGCATAGCCCTGGCTCTTTTACAGACCTAGCAACACCCCAGGTCTACAACAGGGAGTTTTTGCTTTTGCTTGGCCACATGAGGGGAACCCTTACACAGATGTTCTCCCAGCCCTTAACAAAAGAAGTCATTGGACTCAGATAGGCACAAAATCACACTTACACTAATCGTGATAATTACAATGAAAATGGCTGGTCATAAGCCCTTTATTCAAGCTAAATATGTATAAACTTGGCATACATGAACAAACATATATTCAGATATATGACAACACATAGTAATTAATCATCACTGTTAGGCAGGAATTAGAAGACACCTTCATCTTGGCCTCTGCAACACTGCTTAGTGCGAGAGCAGGTAGGCGAAGAGATCACCCGTGCTAATGGGGTCTGAGGCAGATCGTGCTCTCACTCAGCAAGACTGCATTAGCCAGGTGTCAAGCTCCAACTAACTCTTGCCACAGAATGCCCTCTCTTTATGGGTCATTCCCCTGCCCTTCTCAGTTATGACTACCCTCGGCCGAAGAGCAGATCACAAGAGGAAGGGGCAGAGAGTGGAAAAAACCAGTCAGAAGTGGAAAAATTCAGTGCCCCTCTCCCAGAATCCCTTTTCATGCATCTGCAGACCACTCTTCCTCCCTTCCCGCATTCGACCTTCGGGGGACAATATAATAACTAGTCTCCACAGTGAGTCCACTCAGCAATAATATTTATGTTGTTATGTGACCTTGCTCTGCTTTCGATACTGAAATGTTTGTTTATTCTTCGAGGCCCGTGGAGATTCAGGCTTTTATTACAGGGATGGGAGATGAGTGTCCAAGATGGCAGCGCACCAGCACCATGTTGTTTTAGCTCGCATTCCGCACACGCATTGCACTCCACTCCTTGGACAATCAACTACTATAACCTGATGGGCGTGCGGGAGACACCCAAAACCTTTGAATCATTCTCCAAACATTAGGAATACAAGAAGCACAACAACAAAAGCCAATCACAATAATAGCAATACCAAAAAGTCAAATTAATCCAGATCACAGTGCTTCAGGAATCCGTGCAAATAAGTTTTCCCACCAATCCCCCTCTTGATCTTGTGTTACCTGGGCAACCAACTCTTTTATATCCTTAATGTGTTTTTCACTAGATCTGGAATGGTCTCCCAGGACAAAACAATGCATTCCATCCATAGTTTCACAGCCTAAATTGTGCTTTAAAAACAAATAGGCAATAGCTGCTCTGTTCTGCAAAATAGCTTTCCTAAAATGTCTATTGTCTAGCAGCAGTTCAGTCAAAGCTTATGAGGTTTAATTAAGCCCTTTCACCACCGGGCAAGCTAATTTAACCATCGTTTCATGCCCCCCAGCAGCCAATACCCAAATTTGCAATACAAGCTTCAGAGAGCAAATTCACTTCCGAAGTGCAGTATGGTGGTGGGGGCGCTTTGGAGAAGCCGGCAAGATGGCCACCAAAACGAGGAGCTCTAGCCTCATACAAATATTAATCTCTGAGAAATCTGCTTGTGCCTAACTAATTGAGAAACAAATAGCAGCTCATCATACATCAAGTCACCGGGCACCTGATGTCGAAGTTCTGAGTGAAATCGGACTGCAGTGGCAGAGCTGTGAGCGTTTGAAGATCCGGCTTCACCGCTGCCTACACTAGCAATGCCGGTGGAGCTGTTGCCACACTCTGACTTGGAAACTCTCCCCCGCCCAGCACCTGCTGGAACGCAGCCCGCCTCTCTGAGCGCCTATCCGGCAGGCAGGGTGCGCACCTCAGTGGCTGCCCTTGCCGAGCCTATACTGTGAACCAGACCAAGGACGCGACTGACAGCGGAGCGGGCCTAGCTCTCCTCCGTGACATTGAGAGCGGTGCACTGCGGGGATCCCCACCAGCAGCCGCAGCTACCGACTTGCGGCCTGGTTATGCCCAGGGGCTTGGCGTGACATATGTGGTTGATGTGTGCAACACTTTGTAGCCAAGGGCGAACAACTCCCTGATCCCGTACCCGGCGCTAGGGAGGACAACACTGACCTCGAGGATCGTGGTTGCCGGGTCTGCTGTGGGACACCCTCCGCCGCGAGAAGGTGCAGAGAACGTGAGAGGCTCTGCACGGCAACTATTGTCGGCGCGCCGATGGCCCAGACTCAGGTCTGCCATATTGCCTGTGTGGCATGCTGACCGCGGGCTGCTGCTCACACGCCGGAGGCAACTGCACCCTGTAACTCCACCTGTGGGCCCTGATGCAGGCTGGGAACTGAACCGGGACTGACAAGGCTGGCGACGAGGTCCAACGCTGAAACTGTGATGGTGGGTGATATATCATAGACAATCGATCCTGGCACACGTCCGTTCCACGTACATCTGGTGGCACTGCCATTACGTGGCTGCGCCCTTTGTCGGGGACAGCAACAGAGGCTGCTTCCCCTCCGCACCCACGGGACTGGCCACACTCTCCTAGTGGGAGCTTGTATACACACCTTGTGGGTCACGACCCGCGCACAGCCAACGTGGGAGATGAACCATACATCTGCACTAATAAAACTATGGAGCATGCTTGAGGCGATCCTTCACAGTGCCGGGGGCACGCCCTGATAACTAATCCTTGTGCACCATGAGCTGGGGAGCTGCCACCCACCACTACCCTGCCCCTGCTGCAGTGCACGTGATGAACGTGCTTGAGGCAGGCTGCCAGGCACTATACAATACAGCGGCCTGGACCACAACACTCTCTGACACTATGAGGGCCACGTGGAATATCCCTGGATTATGAGGCTCAGATGAGTAACGCTCACTCCAGGGCACGCCACTTTTGAATCCTGAACGTAACATTATTCTGCGCTCAATCACAACTGTGCCACGACAATACCCTATACAACACCAGATCTGCCTGACAGCCTGAGGTTCTGGCGGTGTTGGCTGGTCCTCTAGGCGACTGCACTTGGATGGTATACCCCCTGGCTTGCTGTGTGAAACCCTGCTACCCAAAATGTAAGCCGGGGTGTGCTGATGGTGCACCTAGATTGACCTTTCACTGATATTAACTGGTGGACTCTTTAGGTTGGCGTGTAGGGATAGCTCACCGCGGAACAAAGCCGTGCAACATGTGGAGGACTGCCGGCACACGCCCCGCCGCTGTAGGGGGTTGATACAGCTGTGACCAACATGACAAAGGGAGCTGGATCCAAAAAGAAGGGCCCAATGGATACACATACCAGCACTCCTGCTAAACACTCAGACCGTGCTGCAACAACAACTGAAGATGAAGGCTCCTCGGCATCCCATTCCACCAGGGACAACCACCTCCTCACTGCTATGCAAAATGGCTTCTTGGCTGTAAATGTAAAGCTTGATGACATTTTCTCAACTATTGACTCTTTGAAATCCAAACTTGAAAAAGAGGGAGCCCGCATTACAGAGGTGAAAACGAGAGTATGCGAAGCAGAAGACAAAGTAGTGAAACATGACTGCAACATTGCACATCTGCAGCAAGAATTCAGTAAAGTACGCAACAAATGCGACGACTTGGAATCAAGGTCGAGCCAGAACAACATCTGGATTGTTGGGATTCCGTATGCCTCCTGCAAAGGCCCAATGGAACAATTTGTGGAGAACCTTTTGAAATCGTTATTCGTTCCCACTCGATTCTCGCAACACTTTCTAGTCAAAAGGGCGCACAGAGTTCTTGCCCCTGTTCCCAGACCAGGGGCACCCCCTCACACCACACTAGCCAAACTATTAAACTATTGGGACAGAGACCTCATTCTATGCATGGCTAGGGATAAGGGGGCTCTTCGATTTGAATCCGCTGACATACATATATATCCGGACTTCGCCACGAATGTGCTGTCTCAATGCAAATCATTTGACCCAGTTAAAAAACTGCTCCGTACCCGGCAAGTCCAATATGCACTGTTATACCCAGCGAAACTGCGCATACAGCATGGAGGGAGGGCAGAATTCTTCAAAGACCCCGACGAGGCCATGGCGTACGTTGAATCCAACATTTCTATCCCACTGCCAAGGAAAGACTGTGATGATGGCTACCGGCCTCCCAGGGACAACAATGGATCTACCAACATGGAAAGTGATTGACCTTCTCTGAGAAGCTGGGTCCTAATCCTGTGTTATGACTGGGTACACGTAACTCCTACTGCTGGGCTATCGGCACACTGGCGGCCGTCTACCTAGCCTTGCGGACTGCATGCAGCGCACCCCAAGAGTGTTCTAAAATGTTACGGTATATATTGGGTTTCATCGTCAAGTTGGGGGAGATGATGTGGGTTGTCGACAGGGGAATTGTTGAATCTATTCATGACTGCATTGACTATTTAGGTCTACAGTTCATGTGTTTGAGTTGGAAAACAGTTCAAACTACTCCTCGATCATGGAAAATGCTCATGCCCTAGATATGCCCGACTGCAGTCGGGCCGCAACTTGGTATGTTCCAGACAAGTTGGGTACTACCATTACGTTTATGTCCTGGAATATTTGTGGTCTCAACCACCCCAGCAAGACTTGCAAGGTTGTTGCTTACATAAATAGTCATGCTCCTGAGGTGGTAATATTACAGGAGACACATGCCCAGGGATCCATTAATGACTCATTTGCTAAAGCATGGGGCCCACAACAGTGTTACACTACTAATTATTCAACTCATTCCCGTAGAGTGCTTATATTAATACACCGGTCTATACCATTTCAAGAGACCAAATGAAACATTGACCAGCAAGGCAGAAATGTTATCCTCTGGGGTGTTCTGGCTGGGGTAACCACAACCCTTATAAATACTTACGGCCCTAATATTAATGATCCGCAGTTTTTTGGCCAGATCCTAGATATTCCTCTTGGGGAACCGTATTCTCACATCATGTGGGGAGGGGACTTTAACTTGATACTGGATAGCGTCTTGGACAGATCCAGGACTACACAGAGGGATTTATCCACTGCGGGTCAGATGCTATTAACTGTGGCAGGGCATCTGGGGTTGACGGTTGCATGGCGAGCTCGTAACCCGACGACACGAGAATATACATACTACTCTGCAGTCCACGACGCGCACTCTAGAAAAGATTTCTGGTTGGTCTCTACTTCACTTATGGTAAGTGTAGTTGAGTCTAAAATTCTCCCTTGCATGATTTCTGTTCACTCACCCATTATTCTGACCATGGAATGGAACGCACGACCCATCTCGTGACCATTATGGCGCATGCTCCCATTGTGTCTAGCAGACCTAGTTTTTCTCAAGGGACTACACAGCGCACGGTCAAATTCTTCCTTTCTTCCTAGAAATGTAGGGACTGTACAACACCACAGCACATTATGGGAAACCTACAAAGTGTGATTAGAGGGGAAATCATTTCCACGGCCTCTGAGACACTGAGAGCCACAAGGCGGGAAGTAGGTGGGGTGGAAGCTGATCTAAAAAAACTGGAAGATGAATATGGAAGCACTCATAACTGTACTCTTCTGGGTTGCATTAAAGGAAACCTACTAAAATTCAGGGAACTGGCCGACAAAGAAGCCCAATTACTTTATTATCCTATACGGGCCAGGCGATATGGCGAGGCCGACAGACCGGGACGCCAGTTGACGAACGTGATCAAGAGTGAGACTGGCTCCCAACATATCACTGGGATTCTTGACACAACTGCCACCACCCTAAACACTTCCGAAGAGGTGAACTCTGAATTCTATAGGTTCTACAAATCCCTATACACCAACTCAGACAATTGCACAACAACAGAACTCGAATCATACCTAGATGAGATACTGCTCCCTGTCATCTCAGATGAGGCCTGAATGGACATTAAGCTGCCACTGACCACTGATGAGATCATCAAAGCCATTAAATCACTCCCCTCTAGTAAGCTGCCGGGCCCAGACAGCCTGGGGATCGAACTCTACAAATAACTGAGCTACACCCTTGCTCCCCAGTTGCTGCGAATATGGGAAGAGGCACTGCATACTGGCAGACTACCTCCGTCGATGTCGGAAGCAGTGATCACAGTCCTGCTGAAGCCCAACAGACCGGCCTCAGATATGGGCTCGTACAGACCACTTTTCCTAATTAATTCAGACACAAAAATGTTTGCCAAACTATTAGCCACCAGGCTACTCCCACACATGACAAAACTAGTGCATCCTGACCAATCAGGATTTATGCCTGGGCAGACGACGGCCTTCAACCTACATAGGCTCTTTGGCATCATTGCACAACTCAACCCGAAGGCGCAGGCGGTGGTGGCCTCCCTGGATGCCGAGAAAGCTTTCGACTCGGTCTCCTGGCAATTCCTGTTCTCGGTGCTGCGTTGCACGGGTCTGGGCGAGTTTTTCACCCAGTGTGTCTGCCTGCTCTACGTCTCTCCGGTGGCCAGGGTTCGAACTGGGTCCATGCTGTCCCCTATATTTTTGCTGTAGCGAGGCACGAAACAGGTCTGTCCACTATCCCTGCTGTTGTTTGCCCTTACTATGGAACCACTGGCTTGCATTATGCACCTCAGACACATACATCGTGGCTTGCACATGACGTGCCGCACACACATTATCTCATTATATGCAGACGAGTCACTATTGTACATTAGGAACCCTGCTACAAATCTTGCCCCGATTTTGGAAGAGGTGCACAAATGTGCTACATACTCAGGATACTGCATCAATGAGACCAGGTAGGAAATATTCCCCTTAAATGAGCCGCCCACACCCTAATCTTGAATGATTTCATTGGGCTTAAAACAAAATGAAATATTTGGGCATACTGATCACGCGCCAGCACCACTCGTTATTACTCGAGAACCACGGAAGCTACATACACATACTTAAAGACAAATTGAACCTATGGGCTAGGCTTCCAATTTCACTGTATGGTAGATTGTCCCTCCTTAAGATGGTGAAAGTCCTGAAATGATTGTTATACTTTACCAAGCCCTGTATGGCCAGGGCGCGCTTTTTCTGATAAACTGAGATCTCTCACGGTGGGCTTCACATGGGGCACGGACACACCACCGATGAGTTGGGAAGACATGACCAGACCGTACGATCAGGGAGGGCGCCAATCACCGGACTTTGAGCTATATTATGAGGTAGCACAGGCACACGTTGCTAGGCACTGGTACCCCTCTCATAATCAGACACTACACCCAGGCCTGGAAAAATATAGTGCATCCTGTATGGGAGCGAGGGGTCCTCAGGCCCCCTCGCGTCGTACGCTCCTCAGTACAAGGCTTGGGCCGCGTGCCTCCGGTAGTGGTATTGCCCCTTGCCCTTATGTAAAGTTAACCACGGTTGACTGCTGCATAGATGGGACTACTGAGCAGGACACGGGGCATCCATCTTTTGTGCCCCCTTTTGACTCCATCTTGGTTAAACAGGCCTCACTGCGATAGAACAGCAATGCTCAGCTCCCCTTTCCACCGCAGCAGCCAAGGACAGAGACACACACACAAGGCGCGCAGGCAGCTGGCTGGCCCCCACCCTTGCACTCCCCCTGCGAAGGAAAGCTCTGCGCTTCCATTCTCACGCTGAAGCTGGAGAAAGTTGCAACAATCAATATGCTACAGTTTTCTTCCTCTGAGATCACTGTTTGCCTGAAAACCGGCATGTGAACCAGGATGAGCTAAGCACTTTCTGCTCTATTCGTCCTCATAAACGTGCAAGCCACCCACCCCCATTAGAACAATTTATTGCCATCCTGACCCTGCACCCCCTGTAAGGTATTTCTTTCAAGTGCCAGACCCTCGCCTGTGCTGCGAAACCCACCCAACACACCCACTACTAACCTTAAGCATTTTTATTATTATAATGCTTTTACTTGCACTAATGAGTTCGAGACCTAGAAAGAGATGCGATACATAGCCTGATTCTTTTACATGCACAATAAAGGTCAAGGCCTTCAATTAAAGCCACAAATGACCCAATTGTACTGACAATAATCATTGTGTGTAACTTATGTAGAAATGTGACAAGTAGCATAAAATGTTTTAAATAATTTGTCATTTAGTATGCAACAATACTAGCTTAGGTAGTGACCACAGTGACCGGACCCTGACCTGCATGGAGCGCAAGATGTTTGACGTACGTCAGCCACTCAGCCAACCAGGAGGAAGAGATGCTACCCACACCTACAGCACCACACCGTCTGGCCAATCGGGTCCATTTAGTATTTTTTGTTAGAGTTACTTTAACTAATATAAATGTTGGCACTGATGTAAATGGGTTAGAGTTTTTTGGGTTATTTCCTAGCTGGAGAAATAAACCATCCTTTGAACTCTTGCAGCCGGTCTCAGTGCCTCTTTCCCCGACAAGGGGTTTTGCCTGTTATTTTATTTTTTCTCTCACACGTAGTAAGACGGGGAAAGGCACCTACATTTTTGGTGACCCCCGCGACGTGATTTAGAGAGGTGCCTTGATGCCTGCGCCGCCCGGCAGCAAGATCCAGGGCGCCCCCCAGCAGAACCATCACCTCTGCGGTTGACCAGACTGTGCACACCAAGAAGAAAGGGTCAAGGGTTCCCGGTTGACGAATACCCGATCGAAAGCTGCTCGTCAAGGCAGGCCACGGCTTGGTTGGGGGACGGACCTGAGCGAGGTCCGGCCGCGAGCGGCGACCCTCGGAGTACCTGACTGAACACGTGGAGTCCCGGTTGCAAAGACCCCGAAGGAAGGTAAGGGGAAATTACGGGAAGAAGGGAATTAGCAACAAATGGAAGGTAGCCAAGAATAGTGTCTGTGTGAGTGACGGTGAGGCTTTTCTGATCTATCCTTTATATGGCCATTAGGTGTTGTAAGAAGTGGGAAGAAGAAGAGAAGTGGTATCCTAGCCCGTAGGGGGTAGAAGGCGGCGCTGCGTAGCATTTGTCCCGACCAAGTGCAGAATAGAGATAAAGAGAAAAATAGTAGGGGTCTCGTGTAGGCTCGGAGGAGTTTTTAGAATATTCTTTTTCCGTGGAAGTAAGAAATCTTGAGACATAATAAAGGTGAAAGAGGTGGGGAGTGAATGCGAAATAGTGGATAGTATAGGGAAGAAGAAAAAACAGGGACAGTAACGGGAATAGGGAAAGAACAAACGCGCGCAGGCAGTGCATGTGTATGTTGCATGATTATATGTTTGTTGGTCTGCTTTTATGTGTATGTCTTGTAGAACACGCTAAAGTATTTTAACACAAGTAAATTGTGATTGATATAAGGTAAAGCAGAAGAAATAAACTGTGAGGGGTGATCAGCTAATACCTCTCATAAAGCTAATGTGACATATGGTAATTGTGAGCATTGATAAAGAACGTATTATTTCTACATATTGTAACTGATATACCAAGTAAGAGGTGGGAAGAGATTCAAAGGTACTAGAATACACAAGAAAGGAAAAGAAACATTGCCATGGGGGGAGTAACACCACTAGCACATATTTGCTAGAACCTTCCACTTTATAGCGACAGGATACAGAAGTATCACGATCAGTGGATTACTGAGATAAAGGGAGACAGGGTTACACCAATTTGGCCAGAAGGAGGATCATTTGTTGACTTAGTATCAACACATTTGCTAGCACAATACAAAGCGAAACAGTTACAGAACCAGAGAGAAGTGTTAGATTTATGGCGAATGTTTGAGGAAGTTTCCCCCCCAGCAGAGGTAGGTACAAACCGAATGGCAGAAAAGCAGAAAAACCCTGAAGAAGTGGGTGGGACACCAAAAGGGGAATGCTCAACAACTACAACCGAAAACGAAGTAACAAAAATCTATTCCTTAATGACTAGGCCAGCGGTAGGCTTTAGTGAACCCCTGTATATACCACCCACCGCCACTGACCAGAGCGGGGCAACAGCCCCCGAACCTCCACCATATGACAAAGGAGGCCTGTATGGACCCACAAGTGCGCCTCCTGTGGATATAGCACGTTTAACAGGTGATTTGAACCGTCACCTAGCACACGCACAAATGGAAATAACACAGTTAAGAGCTTTATGTGACAAAGGGCAAATGCTGCCAGGGGGAGCGGAGGTACCCCCGCTGTCACTGGCAGATCTCACACCTCCGATCGGGGCAGCAAGCAATGCAACCCCAGCAGCCTCGGTATCAGGGCAGTCTATAGTATCGCAAGGGACGTCATCGCAGCGAAGACAAGAACAAGAGTGGCAGTCAGGACAGTTCCTGTTCCAATTGAATAACAAACCAGTGAGAATTATACGCCCAGATACACCAGAGAGTCAACAAAGTGGAGACCAGAGTGGAAGACAAGGAAGTGAACCCAAGGAAAACTGGGAGGATAATAACGAGTTAGAGTCAGAAATAGAAGAAATATGGGACGATTTATATGAATACGAAGAGGCAGCTGCCGCGGAGGGTTCCCCACTGCCAAACCACCGCTACCCAAACACACTATCGCCACCATTATGGCAAGGTAGATTAAGACAACGAACAGGGAGGATAGGAAACATATTGGTAAGTAAAGCGAAAAAAGGGAAGACAACCAGAACGGGAAAGAAACAAAAACTACAAATGCCACTGATACATAAAGGAGCAGGTAAGCCAAATTACATTCCGTGGGCCCAAATGAACAAAACCAACCTGTTAAAACTCCTCCCCCCGCTGACGGGAGGGGCAGGTAAGTGGATACATGTATTTGAGAAGAACACGGCAGGCGTGCCGTTAGCTATAGGTGATGTAAAAAGTCTATTAGTTTCAGCAATCGGGGACCAAGCAGACACAATCTGGGAAAGGGCAGGGTTCCCGGGAGTAACTATGAGCTGTGACCGACACGATGGATCACCATTTAACAATGTTCGAGCACAAGTGTGGGATGCATTGCGGCATGCATTTCCAGATGTTCCAGATTTACATGCAGTGATGCAGTGTACGATGGAGGAGAACGCGGATCCTGCGCAATTCATTTTGCGAGTGCAAGATTTATGGAGAAGCGAAACTGGAACGGCAAGGAATCAATCAACAGCTTTATTCTATTTTACCATTAAAAAGGGGTTGCCGAAAGAGGTGCAGAAGGCCTTGGACAAAATAGCTGGGATCGAAGCCAAAGGGTGGCCTGAAATTCCGAGCATAATTGTACACCACTGGAGGAGGATCAAAGAGAAGGAAAAGGAGGTCACGCAAAAGAGGCTGGCTGACGAAGCAAAATTAGTACAGACGAAATTAGTGAAGGTCGCCGCCATTACTGCCAGTGCAACAGCAGAGAGAGGAAATAAAGGAGAAAAAAACGCAGGAGGAAGGCCCTTCGGGATAGCAGCACAGTGGGCTGGGGAGGACCAAGAACAGTGGAACGGAGAGGAACAACCATGCGAAGGATTGCAGTGGCAGAACAGGCCGGCCCAAGGAAGAGGTGGGTACCGCGGGCAAAGGGGAGGGTATGGAGGAACGGGAAACAGAGGGTATGGTGGGCAAGGACCAAGGAGAGGACAACAGGGGTCGTGTTGGAATTGTGGAAGATGGGAACATTATTCACGAGATTGTAGAATGCGACCATCAGGGTATTTTCAACAGCAGCAACAGCCCATGAACAATGAACAGGGGTGGGGCTGCCCACACCCAGGTAGCCCTTGTGGAGCTCCAATGGGGGTTGGGGGGACAACAGGATCAATACTGCTATAACCCCCAAATGAAACAGAGACAGCCAGCCCCACCACAGCAGCAGCAACAGCAGCAGCTACAACAGCAAAACGCACTACAGCCCATGGCGATACAAAACCCAGTAGGGAACATAAACAATAACCCTTTTGCAGCGGCCGCAAATGGTGCCCCTGCACCATACTGCGGCGTAACGGTCGTGGGTGACAACGTTTTTTCAATGCCAGGTCAGCAAAGATACCAAGACTAGGACAGCCCACAGGGAGCACTTGCATGTCCAGTCCTATCCACCACACAAAGTGCAAATGAGGAACCACTAGTAGCGGCAGAGATAGGAAACAAGCAGTTTATCTTTATGGTAGACTCTGGAGCAGAAAAATCATGCCTCACAGAAGGGCGGTTTCAGCTCTCTGGAAGAAATCTGGAGACGCAGGGGTTCTCTGGGGCTATTTTAAAAGTTCCTTATACAAAAGATCTTGATGTAACAGTGGGGGGAAAAACAGTGCGTGCACCCTTATTGTATTACGAAGACGCGCCAATCAATTTGATGGGACGAGACCTACTCAGTAAATTAAACATGACCATAGCCTTTACTGAAAGAGGAATAGTGTGCTCGACGCCAGGGGTATGCCCCGTACGGGCACTCTTGATAATAAGCACGATTACAAAGGAAGTTGCAGTAAGAGGGATTCCCATTGACATGGACATGTTCGTCTATGGAATACAGGTATTAGCCCGAGTAGTGCCTGAAATAACACAAAAAGAGTGGAGAATACCATCCGATTTCATATTCCGCCCAATCACACCAACAGATGTAGTGCCAGACACAATTATGTCCATAGACATTGAGGCAGTTCAAGTTTCCAACAAACGCATTGTGGTCATAGGCCTGGACACGCAAGGACGCGAGTGGAGAAGTGTGCTATGCATAGAGCCAAACATAATGCTAAAAGATATTACTGATGAAGAATTGTTTACTGACTACGAAGGGGATGGAGAAATAATAATGGAAATAAGCATACCATGTGACATTATGATTCAATACAGAGAAATACACAACCCACTCATGGCTAACATAAAGGCCCCACTGACAATATTTGAAGAAGACATGGCCAGGGTAGCACCTGAAATTTGGACTACAGGACCACCCGATGTAGGATTGTTGCATGAGGTAACTTCCATAAAAATAAAACTGAAACCAGGTGCCCTCCCACCCAGAGTGGAACAATACCCAATATCCAAAGAAGCAGAGGAAGGTATTAGAGAAACAGTGAATGCACTCCTAAACCAAGGTATCTTAGTGCCATCAACTTCCCCATGCAACACAGCGATTTTTCAGATTAAGAAAGCAAAAGGAGGGGCGTGGAGAATGGTCCAGGACCTCCGCCCACTCAATGACGTCATCCAAAAAGAGTTCCCTTTAGTGCCTAACCGTCATCAATATTGTGCAGTATACCAAAAGAAGCAACTTGTTTCACTGTCATTAATCTGAAAAATGCCTTTTTCTCTGTGCCACTCACACCAGAGTCACAGTACCTTACAGCTTTTACATTAGGAAACAACAGATATGAACATCGCAGACTCCCACAGGGGTATTGCGAAAGCCCGAGCATTTTTAACAGAATACTACGAGAAGACATTGGCAACATAGATGTAGGGAGCACCAATATACAGTACGTAGACGATTTACTCGTCTGCAGCAAAACAGAAGAAGAGTGTAGAGAAGACTCGATAACACTGCTTAACGTATTGGCTGCCGAAGGATACAAGGTGGACAAAGGAAAGTTACAATACTGCCTTGCTGACATTGTGTATCTTGGCCAGCAAATATCTAAAGACGGAAAAAGAATATTACCAGACAAAGCAGCAGCCATTCGACACATTATCATGCCAAAAACAGTGAAAGACATGCAGAAATTTCTTGGCATATGTAACTATTGCCGAGCGTGGATCCTCGATTACGCAGCATACACACGGCCAATGCTACAAGCACTAAAAGAAGCACAAAAGAACAGAGCCCCAATAAAATGGACACAGGAGACAATTGCTGAATTCTCTCGATTAAAAGATCTTATTTCAGACGCCCCAGTCCTTGCAAATCCAGATTATGAAAGGGAATTTATCCTGTTTTCACACAGCAATGGAACATTAATGACAGCAGTATTGGCACAAAAGACATCACTAGGCCACAAACCATTAGCATACTACAGTGGAATATTAGACCCAGTAATGCAGGGACATTTCGCTTGCGAACAGGCCCTCGCTGCAGCGGCCCTCGCCATTGAGAAAAGTGCCACGATCGTAATGGGATATTCAGTGACGCTATATGCGAAACATTCGTTATTTGCTATCTTGGAAAGATCAAAATCTACCCTCACAACACAAAGAGCCTCTGCTTATGAAATAATAATATCAAGTCCAAATGTACATGTGGTCAGATGCAAGACAGTGAACCCAGCTACCTTCATTACAGAGCCATGCACAACTGAGGATTTACAGGAACACGATTGTAGCACATACGAGGGAGAGGGCGATGACATTCCCAAAGCAAGCGAAAACGCCCTTACAGAAGGAGAAATATATTTCATAGACAGGTCAGCATCCATAAATTCAGAGACAGGAGAGAAACACGTGGGGATGGCGGTAGTGTGCGCATGGAAGAAGACACATACAAAGTGATTGTGCAAAAACGCCTCCCCTCACATTACTTTGCACAAGCAGCCGAACTGACTGCGCTAATCAGCGCGTTACACACAGCCAAAGGTTGTGCCGTGACAATATATTCAGATTCAGCTTATGTTACCACCAAAGTTCACTCAGGGCTATCACGTTGGCGAAGGAGAGGGTTCAGAAGAGCAGACGGGTCTCCTGTACAACATGCCACGTTGCTAAATGAACTAATAGAAGCATTAGCAGAACCATCGGTAGTAGCAGTGGTTAAATGCCAAGCCCATACCCATAACACAGACGCCGTCTCATTGGGGAACGCGGCAGCCGACACGGCAGTGAAAGAAGCCTTGTACTTCAATAAGACACCAACATCAGAGTACATTGTAAAAACAACCACAGCAGAACAACCAACAGATGCATACAATAACACGCCTATAGCACAATTGATAGAACTTCAGAGAAGAGCCCCACCGGAAGAGCAGGAGTTGTGGGGCAAACAAGGGTGTAAGCAATCAGCCACAGATCTCATTTGGAGACAGGAAACGACAGGCAAGGTAGTGATGCCCGTAGAATTATTAGAAGTAGCATTCCAACAACTGCATTTTCTAGCTCACGTTGCAAAACAACACATTGCCTCAGATATTCAAGAGGATTGGTTTGTTCCTAATATACATGAATACTTAACTAAATTTGTGATTGAATGTACTACATGCCAAACATACAATTCAGGAATGACATTGCGAACTCTGCGTGGCACTTTGCCACGCCCTACAGGTCCATTTAGAGAACTACATACCGATTACGCCGATATGGGAGAAAGATGTAACGGAGCAAGATACTTGATTGTGGTGGTATGCCCTTTTTCACGGTGGGTGGAAGCGGGCCCTTGTCCCCATCCCGATGCAAAATGTGCTGCAAAGTTCCTTGTGCAAGAAGTATTCTCACGGTGGGGAATCTGTGACGTGATCCGTTCAGACAACGGCACGCACTTTGTAAATGACCTCTTCAAAGAAATGACCTCCCTTCTGGGTGTGAAACACAAATTATGTTCGATTTATCATCCAACAGCCAATGGAGTTGTGGAGAGGATCAACGGGCTGCTCAAAAACAATTTATCAAAATTATGCAGCACGTTGAAAAAAAATTGGGTATATTGTCTGCCCCTAGCACTGTTCCAACTCAGAAACCAACCATGCAAGGACCATCATTTAAGCCCGCACGAAATCGTGACGGGAAGGAGAATGCACACACCGCTCTCCCCTGTTAGGAGGGCGTCTGATACGCACAGGGCTGCCACAGTGCTGGGAGAAGAATTTAAGGAATACCTAACACAGCTAACGCGCGCAGCACGCAGCATAGCAAAACAAATTGTTTCACCATTTACTGAAGATGTAGCAACAGACACCTCCACGCCAACAGCAGACAGCCCGGAGGGGCCTTTAATGCCAGGGGAGCAAATTCTTGTCAGAAACTTTGTAAGAAGGTGGAATTCACCAAGATTTCATGGTCCATACACAGTGGTGTACAGCACCCCAACTGCAGTTAAGGTCACAGGGTTAAAATATTGGGTGCACCTCTCAGGCGTAAGAAGGGCACACAGTGTTACACCTCCCCAAAATGAAACTGACTGTGTGGATGACACCACTGGCACAGGTTGACATGATGACAATTGCAACTTAAGACAGGGAAAGTTTAGAGGAAAAGCAAAGGTTTTATATATTTTTGTCTCTCTTTCTCTATTTTTCTTTTCTTTTCATATAAATCGTGTTGTTTTTTCTATTTTTTCCTAATTTATTCCATGATGAAATGAAAAGGAATTGTTACATGCCTAACTGAGTAAAGAAACGAATAATTGCAATTATTTTTCTTCCATGTGACTTAACGAATTTGTCTCGCCCATATAGGTTCAACATGAGCCAATGCAACGAAATGGCTGAGCAAGCTGAAATGTTAGATAGAAATAGGGATGCCACTAGGGACAGTAGATTAAATAATTTGGAATGTGTTATAAAATATGCTGCCATATTATTTGCAATAATGATGTTTTATCTTATTTGGTATAATGTTGTTTTATATGTGGCAAATGAAATGAACCAAGGGGGGAGCGGAACTGATATGGCAAAACAAGGGTCTAAACTAATATGGACTGAAGCAACGGCTATTTTGAAGGACACTTATAACATTTAATTGAATGATAAAAATATAACATTGCCCCTTGTACAATTGCACGTAAACGAAACTGCTATTCCATTGTTGAATAATACTGGAGCCAAGGAAACAGAGCTTGGATGGAATGTAAATGATGATTACTATTGGTTAACTGATCCCAGAAATACAAGCATGCGTACACACACTGCACCAGAAACCACTACTGAATACACGCATGTCACAATTAACAACATAGATGAAGCATGGTCTAGAATATTCCTGCTGCAATATTCACTAGTTGGTACCCAATTAAAAAACAGAAGGAGGAGAAAAAGGGGGGTGGGAAAAAACAGATACGATATTTATCATAACTTGGGGTTAGATGAAATAGAGGACCCCCGACACCCTGACCAATCAAACAAATGGTATTCAGACATGAGCACTGCAGCAAAGCAAGCAAGTAACGAAAGTTGTTACGTTTGCTCACTTATTCCCCACGCAACTGGAACCCCAAAAATGTTAATCCCACAGGAAGTACCCTTGTCTGAGGCCCAATGTTTGATTCATCTGATGCTGTGTACAATAAAAAAGACATTTCAAGCACATACAGTCACTATGGAAAAATTGGAAAACGAACAAACTTGCACCAGCAGACGACAAGGAGTAATCTGCCTCCAGGAGCCATTTTTCGTTATAAAAGGCACAAGATATGCAGATGACAAGTGGCATGATGAAACGATTGAATGCAAACCTGAGGGGCTTCGAGGGCTGCCAGATGAAACATACGAATGGGCAAAAGAAACGTGCATCCCCATCTGGACACAGCATATCACCAAGCTGACATGGGTCACACCCCTGGAGAGACCCATAAAGATTCAAAAGGAAATACCGCACAAACTTTGCTTCCATGGAGAAGGGAAGGTGAAAGTGGGAACGGTGCGGCAGTGCAATAAGACTTTAATAATGCCAGTCATGAAAAAAGGCACTGCTGCATTAATGGACATAAACTGGATCTGTGGCAAACAAGCTTACCTGCATCTCCCAGCATCCTGGAGGGGCACTTGTGCCCTAGCCACACTTCACTCAGCACTAATGGTGATACCAGAGAGCCACGTCCAGTTTACAGCAAGGCCTTCGGCTGACACATCGACAGCAGGCCAATCGACTGACACATCGGCAGCAGGGCAATCAGCTGAACCATCGACAGCGCCCGATGAGACAATCACAGAGCCCCCAGCATACAAACTATTGTCAGAAGAAACTTTGAAAACCAAGTTGTCGCGCAGCAAAAGATCCAATTATATTTCGTCCAAATCTTCAGAACTCCTTGCTAAAATCTCACAACAGTATAAGCTTTTCTCATCTGCAGAAACATTCTTTGCATCGTTCTTAGTACCAGGCGTTCAAGCAAGGGCAAACGCGAAATGGCTGCAGATAACACGCTGGGAGCTCATCCAGCTGGCCAACGACACTGAAGAAGGATTCAACATCATAAAAATAGAGCTCCGTGCACTGCGCCTGATGACGATGCAAAACAGATATGTCTTAGATCTTATCACAGCGATGGACGGTGGTGTTTGCAAAAAAATTGGAGGAGGCGTGTTGCACATTCGTACCAATATCCGATGCTGATAACGGGACACTGTCACATGTGATAACAGCAGTGCATAATTTAGGAGAAAGAATGAGAGCAGAAGGCGGAGTAGACAACAACACGTGGTTCGACGACCTGTTCAGCTGGATACCTTCGTGGGTGAACATCGCAGCAAAGATACTCATTCCCATCATAGTCTTTCTTCTTTTAATATTCAGTGTGTGCCAACTGGGACTAAGATGCTGTGAAAATAATATGCCTAATTCAGCAATGATGATGGTAACAGTGGGCCGACAGACAACGGTGGCTACCATGATAGATGCCCAAGTACAAACCGGAGAATACACCACACCACAGTATAGGAAGACTGCCATCTATAGACAGTATGGGGATGTGGTCGATAATCTACATTACACTACCATTAGAGAACCAAAAAACTTGCTGTGGTATAACGAGGTATGGATAGATTTAGATGGGGATGGTGGGATATACTTAATGGTCACCCCGAAGAATATGCAAGAAGGGGTAACAGCTTAAGAGGTGTGTGTAAAGCATGGATGCCAATAAAGGGTACACCTGCTTGGGATGAGGCTGTGGCTGAAGCTGAGCGCTACCGAAGGGAGAATGGAAAGAACGAGATAAAGTAGTTTGTTACTTTAGATGTAACGAAAGGGGGTAATGTATGGGAGGGAGAGGTCCTCAGTCCCCCTCGCGTCGTACGCTCCTCAGTACAAGGCTTGGACCGTGTGCCTCCGGTAGTGGTATTGCCCCTTGCCCTTATGTAAAGTTAACCACGGTTGACTGCTGCATAGATGGGACTACTGAGCAGGACACGGGGCATCCATCTTTTGTGCCCCCTTTCGACTCCATCTTGGTTAAACAGGCCTCTCTGCGATAGTACAGCAATGCTCAGCTCCCCTTTCCACCGCAGCAGCCAAGGACAGAGACACACACACAAGGCGCGCAGGCAGCTGGCTGGCCCCCACCCTTGCACTCCCCGTGCGAAGGAAAGCTCTGCGCTTCCATTCTCACGCTGAAGCTGGAGAAAGTTGCAACAATCAATGTGCTACAGTTTTCTTCCTCTGAGATCACTGTTTGCCTGAAAACCGGCATGTAAACCAGGATGAGCTAAGCACTTTCTGCTTGATTCATCCTCATAAACGTGCAAGCCACCCACCCCCATTAGAACAATTTATTGCCATCCTGACCCTGCACCCCCCTGTAAGGTATTTCTCTCAAGTGCCAGACCCTCGCCTGTGCTGCGAAACCCACCCTACACACCCACTACTAACCTTAAGCATTTTTATTATTATATATGCTTTTACTTGCACTAATGAGTTTGAAACCTAGAAAGAGATGCGAAACATAGCCTGATTCTTTTACATGCACAATAAAGGTCAAGGCCTTCAATTAAACCCACAAATGACCCAATTGTACTGACAATAATCATTGTGTGTAACTTATGTAGAAATGTGACAAGTATCATAAAATGTTTTAAATAATTTGTCATTTAGTATGCAACACTAATAGCTTAGGTAGTGACCACAGTGACCGGACCCTGACCTGCATGGAGCGCAAGATGTTTGACGTCCGTCAGCCACTCAGCCAACCAGGAGGAAGAGATGCTACCCACACCTACAACACCACACCGTCTGGCCAATCGGGTCCATTGAGTATTTTTTGTTAGAGTTACTTTAACTAATATAAATGTTGGCACTGATGTAAATGGGTTAGAGTTTTTTGGGTTATTTCCTAGCTGGAGAAATAAACCATCCTTTGAACTCTTGCAGCCGGGACTCAGTGCCTCTTTCCCCGACAAGGGGTTTTGCCTGTTATTTTATTTTTTCTATCACACGTAGCAAGACGGGGAAAGGCACCTACAATCCCCTTCAGACTTGCGTACGATAGTCCTGGGCAGCCGACACACTGACGCATGCACTTTCGACCCGGTTCGTATGACTGTCAATGCCTGGACCATAATCTTTAGGCGACTTAAAGTCACAGTACCTTACGCAGGAGCGATCCCCCTTTGGAACTGCCTAGGGCTCCCCCCAACATATGACAAAACTATACAGAAAATGTGGGACCCAGACGGCATAATGACGCTAGATGACCTCTTCCCAGAGAGCTCCTTTGTGTCACACACAGTTTTCACTGAGAAATTGGAAACCAGTCCCACCAAAACATTACAGTATTACAGAATCAGAGCGGCTTTCAGGGGGCACTGCCCATCGTTCCCAAATGAACCGGAGGAGTGAGAAGTGCTGAGTATGTTGGTAACAGGCGGGAATCCCAGGGGCTTGGTATCCAAGTTATACAAAAAATGCCAAGACGCACTGACACAACACTTGAAGGTTAAAGGGAGATGGGGTTGATACAGGAACCACTCTGGAAGACACACAGTGGACCCTCTGTTGCCGCCTGACAAAGGAGGTGTCCCTCAATGCTAGACACAGACTCATGAAATTCAAGGTACTTAACAGGCTGCATTACACTCCCACAAAAATCGCTAGGTTTGCCCCACTGACGTCTAGTGCTTGTGTCAAATGTAATGCGTAGGTAGCTGACGCGCATCATATGTACTTGGACTGCCCCAAGGTAGCCCAATTCTGGCAGGAGATAGCAGATGTACTACATACATGTATGGGAGTCCCCCCACATCTGACACTTCCGAAATACCTGTTTGGTGACATAGGAAAGATAGCAATAAAACTTAGACGCCTCTTTAATCTGGGCCTCCTGCTGGCCAAAAAATGTATTCTACTGAGATGGAAATCTAGAACAGCCCCAGACATTAAAATGTCTATTCAAGAAATGACCTAAGCCAACGAATGTGAGGAGCCCTATGTGGCTCTTGTGACGCCATGCTGCAGACTAAGGAATATCTGGGAGCCATTCCGTGAATACTTAGCTGCACAGAACACTGTATAAAACTGTGTATACGAGATCTAGATGTAATTGATCACATAACGTGAGGGGCACCCACATATTTTTATACGTATTTCTCTGGTTGATGTATTTCCTGCAACTCCATTGTAGACTGTATTATGAGGATGTATGTTTGTACATGGGCCACCTGAAATGTTAGCAGGGATATACGAATAAGTGAAGTTCCCACAGGAAAACAACCAACCAGGGGGAGGTTTAACGTGGCTCAGGTGGCTAGCAGTAGAAACAGTAAAATTGCATACCATATCATTTGAAACATCAATACAAATATTTATGGATCTGGTACACAATTATTGCTCAAAATAAATCCACTTCCGTTTCACATCCAATTTAAGTTGTTGACATCTGCCAATGTAGGATGGGTCGCAAGTCATTTGGTAACAGACATCTGCAGGAGCGATGTCATGTATCATAATACGGGTCATGCTCTTCCATTTATGGACAGTGTCAACACAAAATTTACAATATTCATACACAGAAAAAGAATTCCGGACATCTGAAAGCTCAACCAGGGAATCATTATGCAAGATCTCAAATAACTCCTTCAAAATTGTGGTAGGTGTTGGAATGGCCAGCAGGCATGTTGAGGTCAGATCCGCAGCGCTATATACATCAGTCAAGCAGAAATGCAAAATGTTCAACACTCAGTGGGCTAAATAAACCCACACGTTTTCGGGTTGTCAGACCAAAGCTGAATATCCATGATGCAAAAAAGATGTCGAAATTCCAGAAGGGGGCAAAAGCAAAGCGTTCTTGCAAGGCCGCCTCCGTGTTCTCAAGGCAACATGATAGGCTGCAAGAGAAGCATCCTCCGGCATAACAGTGGAAGGAGGAGTATCATTACTCATCCAGATCTCCTATAGGACTTGGAGAATAGAAACATCTGCCACATCCCCAACATGTTCCCGGACCCTTCCGAATGCACTCCAACATGCCACACACACAGGCACTCAGCATACTCAGGATCTAAAATGTCAAAAATCAAAACAAGATATCAGTGAAGTACATCACTCTTGCAAATAACATTTGTCAGCAGGGATATTAGTCCATTTGCTTTTCCCAGGCTCCATCACAAGAACAAATTGATCCTCCCTAGCTGCAATTACATCTGCCGGTACATGCGGACCAGTAGGTTTCTCTGCCCATACTTTGGCACCTGGCACCATTGCATCTGAGGAGCCAAAACTCTTGTCCCCACGAATCGTTAATATCGTGGGTGGCTCGCCTTTCTTTACCATGTATATTTTTATAGGTACCAATATCAATTGGGCCACTCGATCTCTTTGATGTATAGGTAAACTATTCTCAGCACTGTTGATGAGGATAACCTTAATCACACCTTGGTAGTCTGCATCCACAATCCATCCCAATACTTGGATCCCCTTTAGGGCCAAGCCTGACCTTGGGGCAATCAATCCCATATGTGCAGAAGGTATTTGTACACCAATTCCTGTATCTATCACAGCAATCCCTGTTGGATCCAGTTTCCTCCCTTGCATGCAAATCCACCCCAGCAGACTCGGGAGTGGCACAATAAGGGGCCAACGCACCAGGGGACACTTCCCAATTAAACCGTATTTCCATATCTCTATTAGGTTTCATTTGCAAGGCTGGCATCAACATAAGCATTAATGGAGTCTCACCGTTCGCAATGGGATGGTTATTCAAAAGCTGAACAGCTTCTAATATATATTCTTGCCGGCCGCGTGAAGTACCATCACCAATTTTGCATAATTGTTCTTTCAATAATCCATTCATATTCTCAATCAACCCGGAAGCTTCTGGGTGATAAGGGACATGAAAAATCCATTCAATTCCTTTTTCTTGACATTAGTCTAAAACCATCTTTAAAGTGGGACCTGTTGTCACTTTGAATTTGCACTGGGATACTATAGTATACAGCTACTTGATCCAGTAATTTAATCGTATTCAATTGGGTAGCTCTTTTACAAGGCAGAGCCATCACTTAACCAGAATACGTGTCTACAATAGTGCACGCATATTGACATCCTTTACTAGTGGGCATAGGACCGATATAATCGATTTGGAAAATGTGTCCAGGCAGTTTACCTCATTTTAAAGTACAGTGAATAATGTGTGGAATAGATTGATGTTTCTGATGTTGGCTTGTAGGACATTGCAAGATTATTGTTTTTACAATTTCTAACAGAATGCTAATTCCCCTGTCTTGTGCTCACCTGATAGTAGCCTTCTCTGTGAGATGTCCAATTTTCTGGTGGGTCCTTTTGCAAATTCCCTCCAAATCCTCCTCCTCAGTCAATGCATCCATGACAGCAATGTTTGCATGTTCGTCTGCAACAGCATTGAACCATTGTTCCAATGAATCTGTTGCGCAATGTGCATCCACATGGTACACAGTCACAGTATTATGCATCAGCATTTTGGCAATATCCTGCAACACTTCTTTACCCCACACCTCTTTTGCATGTATTTTCCACCCATTCATTTTCCAAGTTGGCAGCCATACTACCAACCCGTTTGCAACAGACCACGAATCAGTATAAATGCTGACAACTGCCAGGCGTTTCTTGTTTCATCGCCTGATACACAGCATACTATTCTGCAAATTGGCTACTCTTCCCTTTTTGAGAGGTGGTTAACACCTTTTTCAATTTGGGATTGTAAGTCACCGCTTTCCAATGTCGCTCAATCCCTACAAATTTAGCTGCGCCAGCAGTAAACCATGCATGTTCAATGTGTTCCTTTAATAAGTCTCCATATGTGATCCCCCATATCACTAGAGATTCCTCAATCACCCTCTCACCCTCAGGCTCAATGCTATCAGCGGAACTCCCACCACTTGCTCATGTAATTTTCAGGTAATTTTGCCACACCACCTTTACCGGGCTGGGCACGATCTTGAATGTACCATTTCCATTTAAGGATACTAGCTTCTTGTACATGACCAATTCGATGTGTTTTAGGAGAACTCAATACCCATTGCATAGTTGGAATTCCAGGTCGGATGAGTATATCATGACCTTCTTTCATTTGTTCCATGTCTATCAGTTCCCCAATAACATGCTAGCAATTGTTTTTGCAAAGGAGTATAACTGCTACCCGCATCAGGCAACGTTCTACTCCAAAATCCCAAAGGTACTCGTTTTCTGTCCTGTTTTTTCCACAGGCTCCAGTTGGCAGAGTCCTCCTCAGTGGACACGTTCAATTCCACCTCACCTTCTCACAATGGCCACAAATCAAGCACTCTTTGAATGGTGTCTTTAGCTTTTTGGAACACTGTCTCTTGTTCCTCACCCCATTCGAAATCGAACTTTTTACGCAAAACTTTGTAAAGAGGTGCCAAAATGTGTCCCAAATGTGGAATGTGCTGTCTCCAAAATCCAAACAAGCCAATAAAATTGTTGCGCTGGTGTCTTTGTCCTCGGAGTTGAAAACTCGAGGATTTTTTGCTTTGCTTTTGGCACCATCTCCTGCTGCCCATTATGCCATTGTATTCCCAGGAAAATCACTGTGTCTGCCGGACCCTGGGTTTTAGCATAATTTCTTTCCCAGCCCTCCTTGTGCAATCTTTCTCTAAAGAGATTTAAGTGTACTTGCACACTTTGCTCATTTGTGCCTTGAATCAAAATATCATGAATGTAATGCACAATTTGTACGTCAGGTTTACACAGAATCTTGTCTAAATGTTCAGCCACCAGCTACTGACAGATGGTTGGACTATGCATATAGCCCATTGGTAAACATTTAAACGTATACTGCTTCCCATTCCAAAAAAAAAGCAAATTGCTCCTGGTATTCTTCTGCAATTGGCACGGTGAAGAAGGTGTTAGTCAAATTAATCACTGCATACCAAGTTCCCTCAAACTTTTGTGTATTTTCAATCAAAGTTACCGCATCCAGTACTCCTAGTATCAGCGGAGGAGTGTATTTATTCAACTTGCGATAATCAACAGTCATCCTAAAGCTACCGTCCGTTTTTTTAATAGGCCAGATCGGATTATTCCAAGCCGTGGTGATGGAGCGCAATACTCTTGCTTCAACATATCCTTTGATGTTTTCCGAAATTTCTTTCTGCACCGGGGGCATCTTCAATTGATCAACCACCACAGGGGTACAAGTGAATGCACTCAAACCAAATTGAAAAGTTTTACCACCTAATCGGAGGGTCACTCGCTCCAGAATATCAAATCCAATATTATATTCATCAATGGGAACAATTAACACTTGATATGTGTCTCTTTTCAATTGACCTATTTTCATGTCAATTTCTGTTTTTACTGCCGATGTTTCTTTGCCTCCCAATCCAGTAATCATAAAATGTCTTCCCTTAAATCTGGAAGGGTGTCCATGTATCAAAGAGGCCTCCGCCCTGGTATCAATTAAGGCCCAAACCTCTTGCGTATTTCCTGAATGCCAAAACAATTTAATTTTTACATGAGGTCATCTGGTCACCTTAATGTGAGCTGTTGTTACAGGAGTTTGGCCTTCATCCTATTCACATTTAGAGTGTGCAAGATTAGATTTCCTTTCTACCAACGCACTCGCCATCTTTCTTAAATCAGCATAGGTCAGTTAGGAAGGTACAGATCTGCCGGAAGACTCATCGTCTCCCCCTTCGGGAGACTGTCCAAAAGGATACTCCTCCTTTTTCTCATTCTGCACATCCCGTTTCACTTGTTTATAACGCTCTTTGCCATCTAGACCTCGTTTTTTATATAACAAGTACATTTCACGTGTTTCAATCCCATCAATATCTTCCCGCGACACACCATCTTTCAATATAGCAAGAAACATGTCCTTTCTAGACAAGCAAGAATCTCGGCTGTCAAACATCCTCTCAGTACTGCGTTTCTCATTTCGCCCCTCCCTCTCCGTGAATCGTTCTTCAGGTTTATCCCATTCCCCTAACTCAGCCAGTTGCCTAATGGCATTGACCACTTCATCAGTTATTTTACCTTTCATTCCCACCAATAGGGTCATCATGATATTCTTATATGCAGGAGGGGCTGTCCGAATAAGAATATTTCTTGCAGAAACTGACAAGTTTACCAACCCCATACGTTCTGAAGTTTCCATATGAATTGCCTCCTTCATAGCATGTTCTTTCACTCTTTGAATCACTTTGTGTACCATTTCTTATCATCCGTTGGCCAATCCGATGTAATCGATATTTATGATTACATCCCTGTGATGCTAGCTGCAAAAGAGACATTTGTCCCTCGTCACAATTATTTTCCTTAGGAGGGCATGCGAGACCAACCAAAAAGTAGGTCTAAAAAAATTAGTGCTATCCCATTTGATGAATCTACACTTAATTTGGCAAACTGATAATAGATCTAGATATAAATGTTTTAGCCAAGTTTGATGGGATTTTGTCAAGAGGAGGCAAAATTAGAGGGGGGTCCCAAATTAATGTGAAGGCTTGTAAATGTGGTGCCATTTGACAAATCTACACAAAGTTTAGCAAAAAGATTGTAGATCTAGATATAAATGTTTTCGTAAAGTCTGAATGGATTTTGTCAAATGCGGGCTATGTTATATGACAATTGTATGTGCATACATTTGACACTTTTGAAAAAATAAAACATGAGTGGATTTCCAGCAAACTTGTGTAAGAAGCTTTGGCAAGGACCTGAAAGCATGGTTTTGCAAATGTGTCTGTGTTTTTTTTTTGACGAGTGTCATAATGTAGGTACGCAAAATAGTGATATACCTTTGGTGACTGAGGTGTAGCCTGTGGGCATGGGCAGTGGCCAGATTGTCCGGGTCATGGAATAAGGTCATGATCCGGACAATCCGGCTACTGGCCATGACCACGAGGGACAAAACATGGGGTTAAAATGGCCATGTCCACCTGGGACATGGCCATTTTGTGGTAAAGTTATTCAAAATTGGGATAGGTTTGAAAGGAAAGGAAAATGTGCTCATGGTAATATGGCCATAGGGTTCTCTTTTCACCTTCTGCAGGCTGCAATGCAAAGCGAAGAAGGGCCCTGTATGAAATCCCACCTTCCATTTCCATGGTGGCCATCTTGGAAAAGGATTTTCCTTCCTATAGGAAGAAAAATCCTTTTTTTAGCACCCTGGGTTCCCAATTTGGGAACCTATAGTGCTAATGGCCTTCATCTCCTTTTACAGGAGCTGGAATGGTGGGATAAGGGTCCAGAGACCTCATTATCCACCCTTGCTTTGCTTGGGCTGATAATTTGGGCTGCCGGGCCGGTATCCACTGTTCCAGTCCCTGGAACGGAGGATGAACGCCACAATATTCCCATTACCATAACACAAAATGAAAATGGGAATGTTGGAAAATCTTACTGAGTCTATGTACTTTACTGAGAAATATAAAGTAGATGGAGTCTATACTTAGTTCTATTTTTTTATTGTGAAAGGTGGTTCCTAAAGGAATAGTTCTATTTTTGTTTTTGGATGTATTTTTTTTGGCAGGAAAGCTAAGAACAAAAGGTGGGGAGGGAAATGAGGGAAGAGGCACCAAAAACTAATATGGAGGGGAAAGTGGACAGGGGAAAATGTTGCGCGTGTGTTATTTCTAAGGTAGGGGGCAGTGTTTCTCATGCTCCTTGATTACAGCAGTGGTGGTGGCTCTTGGGGAGGAGGGATGGCATTAGCTGATGTCATTTTAAGATAAATAGCAGTTTTGCTAAAAGTATGTACTGTGTACTAGATTATTAATGGATAATGAGCAGGAATAGGTGTTGGAGCTGTGCAAGGGAAATTTTGAAGTTGAAAGTTCCTAGATCAGTAGAAAATGCAGTTCCAAACTGTCCGTTAAGCACAGATCTTATCGTGAAGAGCGGACGGGTTCTCGGACATGTCATCATGCCGCGCGCCAGCGTATGGTCATGTGGCACTGCCTGAAAGGTCCGCAATGAAGTCAGATGTTCGTAGACGTCTATGGATGCAAAACTAGTTGAAAGAGTTGCAAAAAGTGTATAGAAGTGTTAAAAAGGATTCTAGAAGGTGGGAAATGACAGAGTTTTAAGGTGACACTTTGTAAATTGGACACAAATATTGCTATATTGGGTAAGTATGATATTAGTAAGTTGTAGGAAAATAGCATGCACTGGTAAAAACCCATGAAATTCACTGAAAAAACTTTGTTAAAGGGACGTTATGGTTAAATTGCACTAATAAAAACCTATGAAAGTCAATGAAAAAACTTTGTTAAGGGGACGTTATGGTTAAGTTGCACTAATAAAAACCTATGAAATTCACTGAAAAAACTTTGTTAAAGGGACCTTATGGACTAATAAAAACCTATGAAGTTCAATGATAAAACTTTGTTAAAGGGATGTTATGGTTAAGTTGCACTAATAAAAACCTATGAAATTCAATGAAAAAACTTTGTTAAAAGGACGTTATGGTTACAATTAAAACCGAAAACCCCCTGAAATTTGCCAGTTATGGTAAGCTAGCAACCATAACTTGCGCCACCACCATGCACTGCTAAGACTAACATCCAGGACATCAAAGATGACATCACAAATGTCATTGATGACGCACACTGTAAAATCTGCACAAAACATGTTACTTAATGAACATAGGAGCATTGGTTTTTTTCAGTAATTTCATTAACATATGAATGAATGTTCCCACACTTTTAGCTACCCACCACTAAAATGGATGAATTAGTGAAGTATTGGAAAGATAAAGCAGGGACACCATCTTGTGCTGAAGCTACAATTCAGGATCCATCAGAGGTGAGGAGCCTAATACCAAATTCATGTTTTAAATTAATTAATACTCAGTACATTTGATTATGTTCACATCAATACAGTTTTTCCATACCGGATCTGTCAACATGCATGTTTTTGTGCCAGCCTAATATTGCTTTGTTTAATTTTTCTCTTCTCTACTGTGTGTGCTATGAAAATAAATTATCGCCATCTGAATGCGTACATGAAAGTGTTATGGCAATTACTCAGTAGCATGGACCCCATTGCAGATTCAAAGCTTCACAAATTACTTTCTTGGGCACTGTTGTGAAAATGGTACACAAAGTATGATAGTGTCTCTGTTCCACCTCAGTGCTCTCTATTGGAGTCGGATTGCACAAAAGGGCAGAATTCTTTAAATATTACCTCTAAAACTGACAGTTTGCATGATTTTGTCTGCGATGAGATAGTTTCTGACCTTGCTGGATGTAGCATGTCACACGATTGTCATGAAGAGATTTGTTGGAGATTCTTGCATTTTTTTTTAAAACAACCGAAAAGTAGGTCTAAAAAAATTAGTGCTATCCATGTCCGCTCCCCGGACACACTTCACTGTTCGGTCCGCGGACAGGACTCCAATTGGCTTAGAGGGCAACATGCAGTCCACGGACATCAGACGCGCCCACTGATTGGATGGTGAAAAGCGTGAAGTGTGTCAGATTTTTGGAAACGCCTGCCATCTTGGATTCGGGGACAGCAGCCGGTGTCGGCGGACATCGCAGTAAAAACATATTAAAAAATACAACATTGCACTTTTCAAACGTATCAAATAATCTCTGTGGAGGTGAGGAGTGATGAGGATGGGATGGGATATTGCTGCAAGAAGCAAACAAATGGTGTTTTTTGCCTCGAAAGTCCACAAACAGTCCTGAGAAGTTTGCAGACAACTTAGCATTACAGGGTTGTTGAAAAGCAGTTCTTGGATGACTTATAATTATGGCGCCACTTAATGAAACTGCATGACATTTTGCAATTATATTTCTGACCTGATTCCGAATGAGTTTGCAAAGTTTGGTGGGATTCTGTCAAGAGGGGGCAAAATTAGAGGGGGTCCCAAAATAATGGAAAGGCTTATAAATGAGGTGCCATTTGATGAATCTACACTTAATTTGGCAAACTGATAATAGATCTAGATATAAATGTTTTAGCGAACTTTGGTGGGATTTTGTCAAGAGGGGCAAAATTAGAGGGGGGCCCCAAAATAATGTGAAGGCTTGTAAATGAGGTGCTATATGACAAATCTACACTTAATTTGACAAACTGATAATAGATCTAGATATAAATGTTTTTGCAAAGTTTGGTGGGATTTTGTCTAGAGGGGGCAAAATAAGAGCGGGGTCCCAAAATATTGTAAAGGCTTATAAATTGACAAATCTACACAAAGGTTTGCAAAAAGATTATAGATCTAGATATAAATGTTTTCGTAAAGTCTGAATGGATTTTGTGAAATGCAGGCTATGTTATATGACGATTGTCAAGCCGGTTCATGGAATTAATGTGCGCTGAAATTTTCGGCGCAAGCGTGCGAAAGCGTGCGAATCGCAGTGCCAGTGCGAAAATCGCAGCGAAACCCGCGCACAGCAATTCATGGAAGTCAGTGCGCGTGTAAATCCCAGGATGTGCGCCAGAATTCTGCGTGGCACACGCTGGCGCACACGTCTCCAAACAGCTTGCGCTACACGCACAGCGAAATCGCACATAGCGCGGCGCACACAACAAAAGTAGGAGGAACAGGGGGCGTGACACGCGGTATGGGGAACAACGCGTGAAAATGTGGGCGTCACGGGGGATGTACAGGAGGCAAATGCACGGAACGCCCACACGCACGTTCAAAACACGTATTCATGGATTTGAACGGAGCTAACGCGTGCGCCAAAAAAGACATGCTAATCCGGAAACACGTACGCCAGCAGGAAGCAGGCGTACGTGGACCCGTGCAGCATAAAAGTGCACGCAAACAACAAACAAGCTCAGATACCAGGATGAATATACCGTTCCTAGCAGCAATGGTCGTGGGATACCGCAGGAGGAGGAGGAGGGTAGTCAGGCCCAGAATTTTCACACCCAGAACGAGGCTGTTTGGGATGCCCGATGACCAGGTGTATGGGAGGTACAGGTTTCCACCTTACATAATACTCGACCTGGTGAGTGAGTGGGAGGATGACCTCACATCACCCACCCTGTGCTCCCAAGCACTAAGCCCCCTGGAGAAGGTCCTCAATGTACTGCACTTCTTGGCCACTGGATCATTTCAGCGGACAAGTGCTATAGTGGGGGCGGTGTCACAGGCCACACAGTCACGTTGCCTACACCAGGTCTTGGCCATCATGACTGCACGCCCATCAGTCCGCAGGCACATATACCTTGCCAGAACTCCTGCAGAAAGACAGGCTGCCGTCCAGGATTTCTACAGGGTGGCACAATTCCCCAAAGTCCTAGGTGCCATTGATTGCACCCATGTGGCTCTACGTTCCCACAGGGCATCAGAGCACATCTATAGAAACCGCAAGCACTGGCATTCCATCAACGTGCAGGTAGTATGTGATGCCAAGGGAATCATCACCTCAGTATATGCCAACTATCCAGGGTCCACCCACGACAGTTTTATTTACAGAATGTCAACCCTAAACCGGGACCTAGAAGCTGGGCGGCATGGCGATACATGGCTGCTCGGTGAGTATAAATGCCACAGCACATGCATGCATGTCAGATACTGAGTAATGTCACAACCCCACTATTGATACCCATCACCACCTCCCCAGGGGTCAGTGCCTACCTTCTGAGCACCCACATGATGACACCAATTCGGAACCCCACCACGCCGCCCAAGGTAAGATACAACACAGCCCACATTGCAACCCGGGGCATAGTGGAGCGCCCATTCTGAGTGCTCAAGTCACGCTTTCGCTCCCTTGACCGTTCTGGCGGGCAGCTGTTATACGCTCCCCCAGTAGTGTGCAGGATCATAGTGGCAGCATGTGTCCTGCACAACATTGCAACACGCCGGGGCCTGCTGGTGGACATGGTGGTGCCCCCACATCCCCAACCACATGCACGGCCGCTGGGCATGGGAGGGGAAAGGGCACGGGGTGAGGCAGCCCGTACACAGCTGGTGGCTAATTACTACACCTAAAATCACACCCCTGTGGAGTGCACACAGCCCTGGCACATACCAGCTGACAATCAATGATGATGACATAAGGGACAGTCAACTGTCACAACCATGCCAGCCTGAGATTGGTCACCTGGAAGTGTTACATTGTGTGCATCCCTACCTACACAAACACCACCAATGCTGTGTCATCAAAAGACACACTTCTATGCTGCTAAATTCATTACCCCCTTGTAAAATACAACATGACAACAGTGCCATGTCACCCAACCCCTCCTCAGCACCGCCACCCAACACACCATGACATGTCATGCTACGTGAGAGCAAACAAAGCAATCCCCAAAACCTGACACAAGTGTCACAAAGTACAGTGTCCCTAATGGAAACTGGCCACACACAATATGCTCCCAGTAATGTAGAACTAACAACACACATGACCAAATACTTACTAACAATACAATGCAGCTACACAACCTCAAACATAGCAAAAACATGACAGTACTAAGTTAAAGTAGTGGTAGTCTTACAACCTGATTATGCCAGCACATCGACCCCTTCCAACTGTACAGTGTTGCTGCCACGCAAATGTGTAAGTGCACTGCTTACAACATGAACTCCATCTCCAAAGTAGACGGCCTTGTGAAGACATGAGGAATGAACCTGCAAATTGGGAGGAAGACATGGATGCACAAGCACATATCAATACACCATGCAGTGTAAAATACAACAACAATATCCACTAGGAATGTATACACAGTATTGACTATAGACTGCCCACACAGCTCATGGGAGTCCAACGTCACTGTGTAATTCACTGTCACTTGGGCACACCCTTTGCAAGCCCATGGAAACGGGAAGCAGGAGGGGTGTGTGTCTCACGAACCCAAGCATCTAACCCAAACTCAGGACAAGCCTGCATGTGCCCAGCTGGAATACAGTGGATGCCCACGGGAGCCACACAAGGCAACAGACTAAAAAAAAGAAATCAAAAATCAAAAATGGCCATGTGGGGGTAGGGGGGGCACCCAGGAGGTCCAAGGACAGGGTGCGCACCAACAGCCACCTGTGTGGATGTTGGAAAAAAAAAACACCTCCATGGGCTCATGGCCTGCACGGCTATGCCATTGTGGGAGAATTGCTGCTGTCGCTCTCATCACCCTCTGCTGCTGCATCAGGAGGTGGTGGTGCTATGGGAGGCAGCCCACGCAAAGCCCTGGTATGGTCCTCCATGGCAGCAAGCATGCAGGTGTGGAAGGTCTCGTTCTGGAGGATTATAGTGCGGAGATCACCATGCAGCACCTGACGTGATGCCCGGATCTCCTCCCGAGTTGCCTGCATCTCAGCTGAGAGCGAACGTGTGTGCCGCTCCAGCTGTTGTTCTGTCCTCAAGTTAGTGGAAGCCTCAAGGTCAACAAGAGTCTCCCTGAGGTGATGGAGTTCTACCCTCAGGGCTTCCCTGTGGCCCTGGGACTCTATTGATATCGATTGGCATAGAGTCTCCAGTGCCGCCCGTCGGTCCCTGTTGGACGCCAACATGTCTTCCCTGTGTGATTGGCAAATGGAGTCTGTTGCCTGCTGTAGTTGCTCCATCTGCCTTTCAGGGGGGACAATGGAAGTGGCTACCCTCTCCATTGCTTGAGCCATAATCTCAACTGATGCTGCCTGTTTGGGTTGCCATACCGTACATGGATTGTTCCCATATGGTATTGCCTGGTGGCGTACGGCCACCGTGCCGGCGGGCACCACACCTGTTTGGGGCAAGGCGATCTGCACCTTGCTGTGCTGCACTGCCTGAGGCTACAGGACTGCATTCCCCCTCTGATCTGCTGGCCCAGGAACAGGATCAGATGTTGTGGAGTGTGACCCTGCATCCGTGACCGCCAAAGGCGGACTTACCAACACTGACATCCCCATAGAGGGTTCTACCCCTGGTGCAGGTGGGTTGGACAGACAGAATCCCTGCCAGAAACACTTACCTGCGAAGGCACATAGGTCTCATCATCCGAATCAGCACCTGAATAGAGGTCTGGGGAGGTGCACCCAGAGACACCCCTGGACAGAATGGTCCGCAGCAAGATTGGGTTCTCACCCACCATCACATCACGTCCCCCACTGGTGCCCGGTCGTGCCTGAGATTCCTCCTGGGTCTGCACCATCTCCTCAACCTCAACAGCATCAAGTGCATCATCCCCTGCAAAAACATGAAAGACAAAAAATGGAAACAGGCATTAGCACCATAGCACACAAATAGGCCTGACAAGCTACAGAACCAGTACATGATTTACACATGTCCCACATGACTATAACCCTCCCATGCATGCACTGTCACTGAGTTGGAAGGGGAGGCAAAAGGCAGACACTGATGACACCAAGATGGTAGAGCAACACATTTGCTGCATGCTGGGTAGCACTGCCATCACACATTGGCCTGTGAGTGGCATGTCCAATATACATACATGACACATGCCATCACACAGATGGCATGTACCATAGCCATGGTACATTCCACAAGTACATCCATATGTCAGTGAATGAGTACTGTCAGCCATCCATTTGAGATGGACAAGATGAGATGAAAAATGCTACATAGTGTGACAAAATATGCATGTGCCACACACTGCAACACATCCAGTGTAAAAAAATACAGCGGTTGCAGGCCGATGTACACATCAATGGTTGTGCACTTCAACATGACAGGAAACAACTATCATCTTCCACATTCAAACAGGCCCCAAAAATGTATGTGATCAGGCCAATACTCAATCAGCCTGAATGGTCAAATCATTCACCTAACAAGGTAACACATGTGGGCCAATGTGGGGTTCATCAATGACAGAAGCATGTCACAAATGTGACAATAGGGCTGAGGAATGCGTAGCAAAAGTGGGAGAATTGAAACAATCAGCCTGAACGAACACTGAAATATACAAACAATGTTGTTGCAAGATGCCACTTCAAGGGCAACTGCCGTAATGTTGCGCTAAATTACTACTGTGGGCAGAAGGGATACTGTCACACCCAAATCCAAGGCCGCTGAATGTTTTGGATGAAGCACATGGGTGACCCATACCACTCAAGCACACACACCCTCACCTGGCACTCAATCAGAACCCGTCACCCAAACAACATACACATGCATTACACTCACATGCATGGGCACTCACTGGACAATGCATCATAATCAGGTAGTTCTCCCACACCTTGGATCGGTTCCTCTGTGACGAAGGCCCCAGCAAAAGACTCATGTTCAGTGAGTTTGTTGTCCTCTTGTGGAGACCCACCGCCAGTCACCAGAGTAGCGGCATGATTTGAGGCCAGCTTGTTCTTTGCTCTGTGTTTCAGGTCATTCCACCGCTTGTAGCAATCATTAGCTGTGCGCCTCACAAATCCAAGGGCACTTATGCGGTCGGCGATGATCTGCCAGTGTGCCTTACGTTGACCAGTTGTGGTCTTGGACCCTGCAGTCACCAGCATTTCGTGGCTATGTGCCGACATATAGGACACAAGTGCATCAAGTTCCGCGTTATTAAAGCAAGGCTTCCTTGACGTGCCGGAGTGTGTAGCCGTGTCTGGGGTCTCAGCCTGTCGTGCCAGAGCACCCTTCTTCCTCTTCTTTAAAGGCGTAGCGGAGCCCAAGCGGCGCTCTGGTCAGTAGGGGCAGAATCACCAGTGGACTGGGTAGTAGGAGTGTGGGAATGCACACGGACCATAGGTCTTGATGCAGGCATTGGTTGCAGGGTAATGTTGGCAGGGGGAACATCAGTTTGATGGACCTGGACTGACACTGTCCCGGCTGGGAGAGTCAGAGCTGGGGTGGATGGAGCTGCAGCTGCCCCCGCAGCCTCCCCACCCTGCATACTTGGGGCGGCAGATGACATAGCTGCCCCAGATCCACGTGGCTTGGTGACAACAACTTGCACCGCCACACGTGGCCTAGACTTGCTGACCTGGAAGTCAGCCTGGGAGTCATCCTGTGCCAGGTCAGGTGCCACAATGGGCTGGTCCAACAGGGGCTGAGCTGGCATGGTGTCAGCCACGTTTCCCTCAACCATGGGGGGGCATGGGTGCCCCTGATTGTTTCTCCACACATGAGGATATAGGGCCACCCTGCAAATCCCGGCCATGTCCCCTACCGTGCCCACCACGCCCGCCTTTAAAAGGTCGGCCATTCTTTGCCTCCCTTACCTCTTGGTCGCCTCCCAACCATGGCACTGATGTTGTTGTGCGTATGGGAGTTGCAGTAAACTATTGTCCTGGCAATTGGGGGTCAAAGGGTTAGGATACTAGATGGAATTTGTACCCTAGATCTCTAACAAGGCTGTCTGTGACCCCTGGGGGAAGATGACGGGTCACGCAATGCACAGGCAGCCCAAAATCAAAAATTAACGTGCATGCAACCCCTCGTAGACCACGTGCGTGAAAAAATGAACCCGCACTACGCTGTGGCACCCAGAAACACAAAAATAAGCGTATGCGTAATACACGCAGCCTACAATGACCTCTGAAGGGGAACGCGACACACGGGGCAAGCACAGTTGCTAAGTACGTGCAGAACTTACTATCTGCCTGGAAAAAGAACATGAAAAATACGCGTGTGTGCGTGTTGGCAACACCCCCGCCAAAAGAAGAATTGTACGCTGTCTGAGGAGACAGGAAAAAAGGAGAAGTGAACTCTGTTTGAGGAAACAGGCCCAAAAAAAATCAGAAAAGAGCTGTCAGAGGTAACAGGGAGTACGAACTAGAAACGCTGTGAAGTAATCGCGTGTGAACTAACAAGAAGTACAGATTTTACCCACTGGCTCTCCACGAAAAGCACGTACAAGGAAATGGCGTCCTACACGTAGCTTTTAAACCGGCCCACCCGTACACGTTAGATACGCATGTACGCGGGCCCTTTCCTCCAATTACACGCGATGACACCCAGACGTGCAGTTTTTCCACGTGTGCTCTGTCATCACGTGCTATGAGGGAAACGGCCGTGCGTGTAATGTAGCTTACGCGCTTACGCGCTAAGGCCCTTTCCTCGAATTACACGCTGACGTGCAATTTTTTCACGTGCCAAATCACTCCGTATCAAGCTGGCCACGCGAAAACACACGGGAGACCACGCTCCTGCCCTGAAGGCCATTTTCCTGCCCTCCAGAGCCCCGAGCATGCTCCCACCTGCCATCTGCTGCTGCCTGACTGTCTGCTGCCCACGTGCCCTGCCATTTGGTGCCTGCACATCAGCCATCTGCAGGGGTCCAGTTGCTGTGTCCACCCCTGCTGGAACAGAAGACTCCCGACTTGGATACCATCGCTCCACAGCCCAGCCCCAGGACCCAGTTGCCCACCCACTCCTGCCTCTGGGGTTGCCATGTCGGGCACATCTCCATCTGGCACCACTGGCAACCCCGAGCCAGAGAGGCAGAGGGCCACCAGCTTCACTGCCACTGTACTTGGTGTCCTGGTGGAGCATGTCCTGGGGCATTATGATGCCCTCTTCGGAACATCACGCGCCAACAAGGAAGGACGGAAGAGGATCTGGGACGACGTAGTGGTTTCCATCAACGCGGAGGGGGTGGCAACCTGCGACATCAAGCACGTCAAGAAGCGCTGGGAGGACTTCAGGTCCAGGACCCTCCACAAGGCCCGGCGCCTCGCGGAGGGGGGCCAGGCACGCATGAGTAACATCCAGATGAGGGTCCTGGAACGCATAGGCGCAGCGCTCCACGCCCAGATCCTTCGGAGGCAGACCCGTCTGGAGTTGAGCGGTAAGTGGCCAAGCATTGCTGTGTGAGACAGGGCATGTTGCAATGTGCTGGTAGTCTGATGCTTGCCTGTATGTGTGACATAGGCCATCTATGGATGCGTGTGTGTGCAGGGACATCATGGTCATGCATGTGAGACCAGTTATGTGTGAACCACATGGTTGGTGCATGTGTTTTAATGCAACAGGGGGAGCTCTATGCGGAATGCACACATGAAAGCATGGCTGTCTCTGTTCCTGAACATGGAGGGGGGTGAGGAATGGGAGCTGATGTCATGTACATGTATGGTGCACATGTGTGTGTGTGTGTGTGCCTGAGAAGTCTGTGTGTGACTTTGAAACGCCATGGATGCATGTGACTTTGAAGGCAACATCTTGGTTTACAGGGGCCCTTCTACATGGATGTTGATGTTGATTGCAAGCGCCGGGACTGTTTCTGCATGTGTGTTGTGTGCATTCACCCATGTGTTGTGGAATGACAGGATGGAAGTGACATTTGAAAGTGCCACTCATGTGTTATTGCTTCCTGTCTAGGGTATTTTGTACTGTACCCTGATGCTTGTGTTCTATGTCTCCCTCTACGCAGCATCAAGTGAAGAAGAGGGCGGAGACGGCGCTGTGGAGCCAAGCGCCGGGGATGCCTCCACTGGGCGGCGACGCAAGGCCCAGCCACCCTCCCAGGAATTACCATCATCCGGGAGCAAGGGGGCTGGTCCTGCGTCTGCCACAACGGCTGTGGCGGAAGGGCTGGGTGAGCCCCCAGAGGGTCTTCCAATGGCGGAAGATGGTGTGGAGACATCCAGGTTGGTGGTCTCCACAGAGGAGGAGGAGCCCGCTACTGAGCCGCACATGGGGCCTGGTGGGGGTAGTACCACTGGTGCAAGTGGTGCAGTCCAGAGCCAGGGTCAGGAGGCAGCACAGGTCACCGTGGAGGGGCCTGTGGATGTCGCTGTCCCTGACCCTGTGACTGCACCACCATGCACCAGCAGGGAGGCCCCGTCCCAGGCCCGTCCACAGGTAGGGGAGAGTGCCATGTCATCTGCCTCTCCACTACCTGCGGACGAGGGGTCCCATGAACGTATGGGCTCCATCCTGGTTGGTGTCGCGTTGCGCACGCGCGTCATTGGTGATGACGTGCGTTCTTCCTGGGCGGAGAACGCACGCTATCACGGAGAGCAGCATTGTGACGTGGCACTGCTGGGAGGGGCCCTGGTTGGTGAGTTCCTACATGTGTCACACACTCTGGCGGACCTCTCCTCCTCTGTGGAGACTATGCACCAGTCGTTCTCCACACCGTCTTCTGGCCCAGATCCCACCAGGGCCCCCTGTGGACCTGGCCCGACCAACGCAGCCAGCTTGGTGGAGCTGACATCCCTGCCACAGTCGGGAGTCGGCGGCCCAGCAGGGATGGACACCACAACTGGAAACCAGCTGATGGAGGATGTGCAGGCACCATCAGACACGGCACATGGACAGCAGCAGCAGGAGGAGCAGGCTCTAGGTGGGAGCAATGATGGTTCGGGCCATCAACATCGGAGTGGCAGGCATCGGCCAGAGGGCAGGAGGACCCAGAAATGGGAGTGTCTTCCGTGTGGCACCGGTTGGGCCAGCAGATAGATGCAGAGCGGCAGCGGCGGGCGGAAGAGGCGCGGCTCACCATGGTCAGGGCGGAGTTCTCCATGCGTCGGGCTTTGAGGCGGGCAGAGTGCCTTGAGGCAACTCGCAGGGAGTTGGAACAGGCCATGAGTGCCTCCCTGCGAGACCTCGGGCCAGGGCCAGGACAGAGGCCTGCCTCCGGCAAATAGACATGGAGTTCGATGATGCCCTGGCCCGGGACACCAGAGTGAGCTGCTGGACTTGCCCGCCGCCATTGTATATAGTTAGATAGTGTTAGGTTTCCTTTCGTTTTTTCTTTATTTTGGTTGCGCTTGGTCAATGCACCACGTTTTTGTATATAGTTTTTTATTAGGTAGTATTTTTGATAGGTTTCATTTCATCAGTTGGGCTCATGGACCCTGGATTGTTCATCTGTACATAGTTTACCATTGGATTATTCTCTTTTTTTTATTTTCACCATGGAGCAATGGTTTTCACTTTCTTTTTTCCTTTGGATTTGCTTTGTTGGACTGTGACTTTGGACACCATGGGCCTCATTACGACCCAGGCGGTCCCGAAATAACGGTTGCAGCAAACCCGCCGCCACCGTTGTTTCCGGACTGCCTGAGTCCGATCCCTGCAGGCGGGAGGTGATGTTCCCGCCAGGTCTGACCTGGCGGTTTTAACACCTCCCGCATGCAGGCGGACGAGGAAACACCCGCAGCATTACGAGATGCTGCCGGTGTTTCTATGATCCCCATTTCCATCGAGTCCCATAGGACTCAATGGGAATGGGGATTTACACCATTCCGCCTCCGTGATTCCCGGTAAACCGGGCTTGTAATGCCCCGGTAATTCCGGGAATCACAGAGGCAGAATGGTAATACGAGTCTGGCGTTAACCAGGCGGTTTTACCGCCTCGGTTAACGCCGAACTCGTAATGAGGCCCCATTTCTTTTGGATTTCTTTGGATTATGATTTCTTGTTTTTTATTCTTTTACGGACATGCAGCTTTTCTTTTATTATTCCCATTGTTGTGTGTTGGATTTTAATTACATTCATGTTGTTTTTAATACATTTTTTCTTCATACTTCGATTTGTGGTAATATCTCATTGGTTTCATGCATGTCATGATATGGGTTTTCACATTCACTTGCACCCATTGTGTGTGTGTGACGGACATGTGTTCGTTTACATACTTGCCATTGGGGTTGTATCATGTAATTGCCTTTTCTATGTGGGTGGATGCAATACTTGGTTGGATCTTTGGGCTGGGGAGGCTGGCCATAAGGGCCATGATTGAGGATCGTCAAGACCTGGGGCAGGGGGACATGAGTGGGACATGAGTGGGGGCCTGCTGGCAGGTGCCCCTGACTGCTGGGGGGTGGGGTGGAGGGGGACATGAGTGGGGGCCTGCTGGCAGGTGCCCCTGACTGCTGGGGGGTGGGGGTGCAGGGGGACATGAGTGGGGGCCTGCTGGCAGGTGCCCTGCACTGCTGGGGGTTGGGGGCGCAGGGGGACATGAGTGGGACATGAGTGGGGGCCTGCTGGCAGGTGCCCTGCACTGCTGCGGGGTGGGGGTGCAGGGGGACATGAGTGGGGGCCTGCTGGCAGGTGCCCTGCACTGCTGGGGGGTTGGGGTGCAGGGGGACATGAGTGGGGGCCTGCAGGCAGGTGCCCTGCACTTCTGGGGCGTGGGGGTGCAAAGGGACATGAGTGGGGGCCTGCTGGCAGGTACCCTGCACTGCTGGGGGGTGGGGGTGCAGGGGGACATGGGTGGGGCCTGCTGGCAGGTGCCCTGCACTGCTGGGGGTGGGGGTGCAGGGGGACATGAGTGGAGGCCTGCTGGCAGGTGCCCTGCACTGCTGGGGGGTGGGGGTGCAGGGGGACATGAGTGGGGGCCTGATGGCAGGTGCCCTGCACTGCTGGGGGTGGGAGTGCAGAGGGACATGAGTGGGGGCCTGCTGGGGGTGTGGGGGTGCAAGGGGACATGAGTGGGGGCCTGCTGGCAGGTGCCCTGCACTGCTGGGGGGTGGGAGTGCAGGGGGACATGAGTGGGACATGAGTGGGGGCCTGCTGGAAGGTGCCCTGCACTGCTGGGGCGTGGGGGTGCAAGGGGACATGAGTGGGGGCCTGCTGGCAGGTGCCTCTGACTGCTGGGGGGTGGGGGTGCAAAGGGACATGATGGGGGCCTGCTGGCAGGTGCCCCTGACTGCTGGGGGGTGGGGGTGCAAAGGGACATGAGTGGGGGCCTGCTGGCAGGTGCCCCTGACTGCTGGGGGGTGGGCGTGCAGGGGGACATGAGTGGGGGCCTGCTGACAGGTGCCCCTGACTGCTGGGGGGTGGGGGTGCAAAGGGACATGAGTGGGGGCCTGCTGGCAGGTGCCCCTGACTGCTGGGGGGTAGGGGTGCAGGGGGACATGAGTGGGGGCCTGCTGGCAGGTGCCCTGACTGCTGGGGGGGTGGGGGTGCAGGGGGACATGAGTGGGGGCCTGCTGGCAGGTGCCCCTGACTGCTGGGGGGTGGGGGTGCAGGGGGGCATGAGTGGGGGCCTGCTGGCAGGTGCCCTGCACTGCTGGGGGGTTGGGGTGCAGGGGGACATGAGCGGGGGCCTGCAGGCAGGTGCCCTGCACTTCTGGGGCGTGGGGGTGCAAAGGGACATGAGTGGGGGCCTGCTGGCAGGTACCCTGCACTGCTGGGGGGTGGGGGTGCAGGGGGACATGGGTGGGGCCTGCTGGCAGGTGCCCTGCACTGCTGGGGGTGGGGGTGCAGGGGGACATGAGTGGAGGCCTGCTGGCAGGTGCCCTGCACTGCTGGGGGGTGGGGGTGCAGGGGGACATGAGTGGGGGCCTGATGGCAGGTGCCCTGCACTGCTGGGGGTGGGAGTGCAGAGGGACATGAGTGGGGGCCTGCTGGGGGTGTGGGGGTGCAAGGGGACATGAGTGGGGGCCTGCTGGCAGGTGCCCTGCACTGCTGGGGGGTGGGAGTGCAGGGGGACATGAGTGGGACATGAGTGGGGGCCTGCTGGAAGGTGCCCTGCACTGCTGGGGCGTGGGGGTGCAAGGGGACATGAGTGGGGGCCTGCTGGCAGGTGCCTCTGACTGCTGGGGGGTGTGGGTGCAAAGGGACATGATGGGGGCCTGCTGGCAGGTGCCCCTGACTGCTGGGGGGTGGGGGTGCAAAGGGACATGAGTGGGGGCCTGCTGGCAGGTGCCCCTGACTGCTGGGGGGTGGGCGTGCAGGGGGACATGAGTGGGGGCCTGCTGACAGGTGCCCCTGACTGCTGGGGGGTGGGGGTGCAAAGGGACATGAGTGGGGGCCTGCTGGCAGGTGCCCCTGACTGCTGGGGGGTAGGGGTGCAGGGGGACATGAGTGGGGGCCTGCTGGCAGGTGCCCTGACTGCTGGGGGGGTGGGGGTGCAGGGGGACATGAGTGGGGGCCTGCTGGCAGGTGCCCCTGACTGCTGGGGGGTGGGGGTGCAGGGGGGCATGAGTGGGGGCCTGCTGGCAGGTGCCCCTGACTGCTGGGGGTGGGGGTGCAGGGGGACATGAGTGGAACATGACTGGGGGCCTGCTGGCAGGTGCCCCTGACTGCTGGGGGGTGGGGGTGCAAAGGGACATGAGTGGGACATGAGTGGGGACTTGCTGGCAGGTGCCCCTGACTGCTGGGGGGTGGGGGTGCAAAGGGACAGGAGTGGGACATGAGTGGGGGCCTGCTGGCAGGTGCCCCTGACTGCTGGGGGGTACAGGGGGACAGGAGTGGGTGATCAGTAGTGCAAGCTGACATGTGGCTTGGCTGGGGGGCAGGTCCATGGTAGATGGGCTGCCTGCGGGACATGACCAGGGGTGCAGGGTAGTCCCCTGTGGTGTGGGCTGCCTGCAGGGGCCGTGGAGGGTGTAGAGGGAACACCTGGGAGGACCCACACTGCCAATTCACATGTAGGACTCCCCGCGCACCCCGAAATTCAGTACACCACTCTGACAGCAAAATCGCGTGTGAAACTTCCCGTGTACCCCAGGAATACACGTACCCTGCTCAAATCGCGTGTGAAACTTCCCGCGCACCCCCGAAATACACCTACCCAGATCCAATCGCATGTGAGACTTCCTGCGAACCCCCGTAATACACGTACCCTGCTCCAATCGCGTGTGAAACTTCCCGTGAACCCCAGTTATACACGTACTCCACTCGCACAGGTCCTTTCATGTGTGAAACTTCCCGCGAACCCCCGTAATACACGTACCCTGCTCCAATCGCATGTGAAACTTCCAGTGAACCCCAGTTATACACGTACCCCACTCGCACAGGCCCTTTCGCGTGTGAAACTTCCCGCGAACCCCAGTAATACACATACCCCACGCGCACAGGCCCGTTCGCGTGTGAAACTTCCCAGGAACCCCAGTAATACACGTACCCCACTCGCACAGGGCCTTTCGCGTGTGAAACTTCCCACGAACCCCAGTTATACACGTACCCTATTCGCACAGGGCCAATCGCGTGTGAAACTTCCCGCACCCCCCCGAAATACACGTACCCGGATCTAATCGCGTGTGAGACTTCCCGCGAACCCCCGTAATACACGTACCCTGCTCCAATCGCGTGTGAAACTTCCCGCAAACCCCAGTTATACACGTACCCCACTCGCACAGGCCCTTTCGTGTGTGAAACTTCCCGTGAACCCCCGTAATACACGTACCCTGCTCCAATCGCGTGTGAAACTTCCCGCGAACCCCAGTTATACACGTACCCCACTCGCACAGGCCCTTTCGCGTGTGAAACTTCCCGCGCACCCCCGAAATACACCTACCCGGATCCAATCGCATGTGAGACTTCCTGCAAACCCCCGTAATACACGTACCCTGCTCCAATCGCGTGTGAAACTTCCCGTGAACCCCAGTTATACACGTACCCCACTCGCACAGGCCCTTTCATGTGTGAAACTTCCCGCGAAACCCCGTAATACACGTACCCTGCTCCAATCGCATGTGAAACTTCCCGTGAACCCCAGTTATACACGTACCCCACTTGCACAGGCCCTTTCGCATGTGATACTTCTCGCGAACCCCAGTAATACACGTATCCCACTCGCACAGGCCCTTTCGCGTGTGAAACTTCACGCGAACCCCAGTAATACACGTACCCCACTCGCACAGTCCCTTTCGCGTGTGAAACTTCCTGTGAACCCCAGTTATACACGTACCCCACTTGCACAGGGCCAATCGCGTGTGAAACTTCCCGCGCACCCCCGAAATACACGTACCCGGATCCAATTGCGTGTGAGACTTCCCGCGAACCCCCGTAATACACGTACCCTGCTCCAGTCGCGTGTGAAACTTCCCGCAAACCCCAGTTATACACGTACCCCACTCGCACAGGCCCTTTAGCGTGTGAAACTTCCGTGAACCCCCGTAATACACGTACCCTGCTCCAATCGTGTGTGAAACTTCCCGCGAATCCCAGTTATACATGTACCCCACTCGCACAGGCCCTTTCGCGTGTGAAACTTCCCGCAAACCCCCGTAATACACGTACCCTGCTCCAATTGCATGTGAAACTTCCTGCGAACCCCAGTTATACACGTACCCCACTCGCACAGGCCCTTTCGCGTGTGAAACTTCCAGCGCACCCCCAAAATACACGTACCCAGCTCCAATCGCGTGTGAAACTGCCCGCGAACCCCAGTTATACACGTACCCTACTCGCACAGGCCCTTTCGCATGTGAAACTTCCAGCAAACCCCGTAATACACGTACCCTGCTCCAATCGCATGTGAAACTTCCCGCGAACCCCAGTTATACACCTACCCCACTCGCACAGGCCCTTTCGCGTGTTAAACTTCCCGGGCACCCCTGAAATACACATACCCGGATACAATCGCGTGTGAGACTTCCCACGAACCCCCGTAATACACGTACCCTGCTTCAATCGCGTGTGAAACTTCCCGCGAACCCCAGTTATACACGTACCCCACTCGCACAGGCCCTTTCGTGTTTGAAACTTCCCGCGCACCCCCGAAATACACCAACCCAGATCCAATCGCATGTGAAACTTCCCGCGCACTCCCGTTATACACGTACCCTGCTCCGATCGCATGTGAAACTTCCCGCGAACCCGAGTTATAGACGTACCCCACTCGCATAGGCCCTTTCACATATGAAACTTCCTGCGCACCCCCGAAATACACGTACCCGGATCCAATCGCGTGTGAGACTTCACGCGAACCCTAGTTATACACGTACCCCGCTTGCACAGGGCCTATCGCGTGTGAAACTTCACGCAAACCCCAGTAATACACGTTCCCCGCTTGCCGTTTGCTGTTTGGCAGCCCTGTAAACTGGTCCAGGGTTAGCGCAGCCCTTTGCGCTGGACTGGGGATTTTGATGGCTTTTTCTTGTGCAAGGGCGTTCTTGGGGGCGTAACTGGCGCTGCTGCAGGGTCGCTGCGCCACTCTGCGCCACGGCTGGTTTTGGAGGCTAAAATCCATGAATACGCTGTGCACGGAAATCGATTTTAGCGCACGCGGCTGGCGCAGACATTCGCACACACTGTGCGCCAGCCGTGTGCGCCACTTGTGCATGAAATTCTATGAATTACCCCCTGTATGTGCATACATTTGACACCTTTGAAAAATAAAACATGGGTGGATTTCCAGTAAACTTGTGTAAGGAGCATTGGCAAGGACCTGTAAGCATGGTTTTGCAAATGTGCCTGTGTTTTTTTTTTTGACGAGTGTCATAAAGTAGGTGCACAAAATAGGGATATACCTTTGGTGACTGAGGTGTAGCCTGTGGCCATGGGCAGTGGCCAGATTGTCCGGGTCATGGAATAAGGTCATGATCAGGACAATCTGGCTACTGGCCATGACCACGAGGGACAAAACATGGGGTTAAAGTAGCCATGTCCACCTGGGACTGGCTTTGTGGTAAAGTTATTCGAAATTGGGATAGGTTTGAAAGGAAAGGAAAATGTGCTCATGGTAATATGGCCATAGGGTTCTCTTTTTGCCTTCTGCAGGTTGCCATGGAAAGCGAAGAGGGTCCCTGTATGGAATCCCACCTTCCCTTTCCATGGTGGCCATCTTGGAAAAGGATTTTCCTTCCTATAGGAAGAAAAATCTTTTTTTTTAGCACCCTGGGTTCCCGATTTGGGAACCTAGGGTGCTAATGGCCTTCATCCCCTGTTACAGGGGCTGGAATGGGGGGATAATGGTCCAGAGACCTCATTATCCACCCTTGCTTTGCTTGGGCTGATAATTTGGGCTGCCGGGCCGGTATCCACTGTTCCAGTCCCTGGAACGGAGGATGAACGCCACAATATTCCCATTACCATAACACAAAATGAAAATGGGAATGTTGGAAAATCTTACTGAGTCTATGTACTTTACTGAGAAATATAAAGTAGATGGAGTCTATACTTAGTTCTATTTTTTTATTGTGAAAGGTGGTTCCTAAAGGAATAGTTCTATTTTTGTTTTTGGATGTATTTTTTTTGGCAGGAAAGCTAAGAACAAAAGGTGGGGAGGGAAATGAGGGAAGAGGCACCAAAAACTAATATGGAGGGGAAGGTGGACAGGGGAAAATGTTGCGCGTGTGTTATTTCTAAGGTAGGGGGCAGTGTTTCTCATGCTCCTTGATTACAGCAGTGGTGGTGGCTCTTGGGAGGAGGGATGGCATTACCTGATGCCATTTAAAGATAAATAGCAGTTTTGCTAAAAGTATGTACTGTGTACTAGATTGTTAATGGAAAATGTGCAGTAATAGGTGTTGGAGCTGTGCAAGGGAAATTTTGAAGTTGAAAGTTCCTAGATCAGTAGAAAATGCAGTTCCGAATTGTGCATGAAGCACAGATCTTATTGTGAAGAGCGGACGGGTTCTCGGACACGTCATCATGCCCCGCGCCAGCGTATGGTCATGTACCACTGTCTGAAAGGTCCGCAATGAAGTCAGATGTTCATAGACGTCTATGGATGCAAAACTAGTTGAAATAGTTGCAAAAAGTGTAGAGAAGTGTTAAAAATGATTCTAGAAAGTGGGAAATGACAGAGTTTTAAGGTGACACTTTGTAAATTGGACACAAATATTGCTATATTGGGTAATTATGATATTAGTAAGTTGTAGGAAAATAGCATGCACTGGTAAAAACCCATGAAATTCACTGAAAAACTTTGTTAAAGGGACGTTATGGTTAAGTTGCACTAATAAACACCTATGAAATTCAATGAAAAAACTTTGTTAATGGGACGTTATGGTTAAGTTGCACTAATAAAAACCTATGAAATTCACTGAAAAAACATTGTTAAAAGGACATTCTGGTTACAAGTAAAACCGAAAAACCCCTGAAATTCTCCAGTTATGGTAAGCTAAGCAACCATAACTCGCGCCACCTCCATGCACTGCTGAGACTAACACCCAGGACATCAAAGATGACATCACAAATTTCATTGATGACGCACACTGTAAAATCTGCACAAAACATGTTACTTAATGAACATAGGAGCATTGTTTTTTTTTTCAGAAATTTCATTAACATATGAATGAATGTTCCCACACTTTTAGCTACCTACCACTAAAATGGATGAATTAGTGAAGTATTGGAAAGATAAAGCAGGGATACCATCTTGTGCTGAAGCTACAATTCAGGATCCATCAGAGGTGAGGAGCCTGGTACCAAATTCATGTTTTAAATTAATTAATACTCAGTACATTTGATTATGTTCGCATCAATACAGTTTTTCCATACCGGTTCTGTCAACATGCATTTTTTGTGCCAGCCTAATATTGCTTTGTTTAATTTTTCTCTTCTCTACTGTGTGTGCTATGAAAATAAATTATCGCCATCTGAATGCATACATGAAAGTGTTATGGCAATTATAAATTATCGCCATCTGAATGCATACATGAAAGTGTTATGGCAATTGCTCAGTAGCATGGACCCCATTGCAGATTCAAAGCTTCAAAAATTACTTTCTTGGGCACTGTTGTGAAAATGGTACACAGAGTACGATAGCGTCTCTGTTCCACCTCAGTGCTCTCTATTGGAGTCGGATTGCACAAAAGGGCAGAATGCTTTAAATATTACCTTTAACACTGACAGTTTGCATGATTTTGTCTGCAATTAGATTGTTTCTGACTTTGCTGGGTGTGGCATGTCACACGATTGTCATGAAGAGATCTGTTGGGGATTCTTGCATTTTTTTTAAAACAACCAAAAAGTAAAGTAGTTCTAAAAAAATTAGTGCTATCCATGTCCGCTCCGCGGACACACTTCCCTGTTCGGTTTGCGGACAGGACTCAGATTGGCTTAGAGGGCAACTTGGTGTCCGCAGACATCGGACACGCCCACTGATTGGATGGTGAAAAGCGTGAAGTACGTCAGATTTTTGGAAACGCCTGCCATCTTGTATTCAGCGACAGCGCCCAGTGTCCGCGGACATCACAGTAAAAACATATTAAAAAACACAACATTGCACTTGTCAAACTTATCAAATAATGTCTGGGGAGGTGAGGAGTGATGAGGATGGGATGGGATATGGCTGCAAGAAGCAATAAGACGGGATTTTATTGCTGCGAAAGTCTGCAAACAGTCCTGAGAAGTTTGCGGACAACTCAGCATTACAGGGTTAGTGAAAAGTAGTTCTTGGATGGCTTATAATTTTGGCGCCACTTAATGAAACTGCATGACATTTTGCAATTATATTTCTGATTCCGAATGAGTTTGCAAAGTTTGGTGGGATTCTGTCAAGAGGAGGCAAAATTAGAGGGGGTCCCAAAATAATGGAAAGGCTTATAAATGAGGTGCCATTTGACGAATCTACGTTTAATCTGGCAAACTGATAATAGATCTAGATATAAATGTTTTAGCCAAGTTTGGTGGGATTTTGTCAAGAAGGGGCAAAATTAAAGGGGGGGTCCCAGATTAATGTGGAGGCTTGTAAAGGAGGTGCTATATGACAATTCTACACTTAATTTCACAAACTGATAATAGATCTAGATATAAATGTTTTTGCAAAGTTTGGTGGGATTTTGTCTAGAGGGGGCAAAATTAGAGGGGGGTCCCAAAATATTGTAAAGGCATATAAATGTGGTGCCATTTGACAAATCTACACAAAGTTTTGCAAAAAGATTATAGATCTAGATATAAATGTTTTCGTAAAGTCTGAATAGATTTTGTCAAATGCGGGCTATGTTATATGACGATTGTATGTGCATACATTTGACACTTTTGAAAAAATAAAACATGGGTGGATTTCCAGCAGACTTGTGTAAGGAGCATTGGCAAGGACCTGAAAGCATTGTTTTGCAAATGTGCCTGTGTTTTATTTTTTGACGAGTGTCATAATGTAGGTACCCAAAATAATGATATACCTTTGGTGACCGAGGTCTAGCCTGTGGCCAGCGGCAGTGGCCAGCTTGTCTGAGTCATGGAATGAGGTCATGATCCGGGCAATCTGGCTACTGCTCATGACCACGAGGGACAAAACATGGGGTTAAAGTGGCCATGTCAACCTGGGACTGGCTTTGTGGTAAAGTTATTCGAAATTGGGATAGGATTGAAAGGAAAGGAAAATATGCTCATGGTAATATGGCCATAGGGTTCTCTTTTCACTTCTGCAGGCTGCCATGGAAAGCGAAGAGGGGCCCTGTATGGAATCCCACCTTCCCTTTCCATGGTGGCCATCTTGGAAAAGGATTTTCCTTCATATAGGAAGGAAAATCCTTTTTTTTAGCACCCTGGGTTCCCAATTTGGGAACCTAGGGTGCTAATAATTGAGAACCTAGGGTGCTAATGGCCTTCATCCCCTATTACAGTGGCTGGAATGGGGGGATAATGGTCCAGAGACCTCATTATCCACCCTTGCTTTGCTTGGGCTTATAACTTGGGCTGCCGGGCCGGTATCCACTGTTCCAGTCTCTGGAACAGAGGATGAACGCCAACATATTCCCATTAGCATAACACAAAATGCAAATGGGAATGTTGGAAAATCTTACTGGGTCTATGTACTTTACTGAGAAACATAAAGTAGATGGAGTCTATACTTTTTTTTTTTTTAGTTCTATTTTTTTAACGTGAAAGGTGGTTCCTAAACGAACATTTCTATTTTTGTTTTTCGATGTATTTTTTTTTTTGGCAGGAAAGCTAAGAACAAAAGGTGGGGAGGGAAATGAGGGAAGAGGCACCAAACACTAATATGGAGGGGAAGGTGGACAGGGGGAAATGTTGCGCGTGTTTTATTTCTAAGGTAGGGGGCAGTGTTTCTCATGCTCTTTGATTACAGCAGTGGTGGTGGCTCTTGGGAGGAGGGATGGCATTAGCTGATGCCATTTTAAGATAAATAGCAGTTTTGCTAAAAGTATGTACTGTGTACTAGCTTGTTGATGGAAAATGCAGTTTCGAACTATCCGTGAAGCACAGATCTTATCGTGAAGAGCGGACGGGTTCTCGGATATGTCATCATGCCGCATGCCAGCGTATGGTCATGTGGCAGTGTCTGAAAGGTCCGCAATGCAGTCAGATGTTCATAGACGTCTGTGGATGCAAAACTAGTTGAAATAGTTGCAAAAAGTGTATAGAACTGTTAAAAGTGATTCTAGAAGGTGGGAAATGACAGAGTTTTAAGGTGACACTTTGTAAATTGGACACAAATATTGCTATATTGGTTAAGTATGATATTAGTAAGTTGTAGGAAAGTAGCATGCACTAATAAAAACCTATGAAATTCAATGAAAAAACTTTGTTAAAGGGAAGTTATGGTTACAAGTAAAACCGAAAAACCCCTGAAATTCTCCAGTTATGGTAAGCTAAGCAACCATAACTCGCGCCACCACCATGCACTGCTAAGACTAACACCCAGGACATCAAAAATGACATCACAAATGTCATTGATGACGGACACTGTAAAATCTGCACAAAACATGTTACTTAATGAACGTAGGAGCATTTTTTTTTCCAGAAATTTCATTAACATATGAATGAATGTTCCCACACTTTTAGCTACCTACCACTAAAATGGATGAATTAGTGAAGTATTGGAAAGATAAAGCAGGGATACCATCTTGTGCTGAAGCTACAATTCAGGATCCATCAGAGGTGAGGAGCCTGGTACCAAATTCATGTTTTAAATTAATTAATGCTCAGTACATTTGATTATGTTCACATCAGTACCGTTTTTCCATACAGGTTCTGTCAACATGCATGTTTTTGTGCCAGCCTAATATTGCTTTGTTTAATTTTTCTCTTCTCTACTGTGTGTGCTATGAAAATAAATTATCGTCATCTGAATGCGTACATGAAAGTGTTATGGCAATTACTCAGTAGCATGGACCCCATTGCAGATTCAAAGCTTCACAAATTGCTTTCTTGGGCACTGTTGCGAAAATGGTACACAAAGTACAATAGTGTCTCTGTTCCACCTCAGTGCTCTCTATTGGAGTCGGATTGCACAAAAGGGCAGAATTCTTTAAATATTACCTCTAACACTGACAGTTTGCATGATTTTGTCTGCGATGAGATAGTTTCTGACTTTGCTGGATGTGGCATGTCACACGATTGTCATGAAGAGATCTGTTGGAGATTCTTGCATTTTATTCTGCTCTCTCTGCACTTTCAACCATGTGAACGCCAGCATTTATTTTCCTTTGCTATCCCTTTAACATTGAAGGACTCAAACCTGTAGAATGTGAAAGGGTATGGCAGTGCTAGGGTGGTCCAGGGTCAGTGTAGTTGATCCTGGCATCGAGGGCAGTGTTGTAGGTTGAGGTGCAAGTTGTCACGATTTGGGGCAAACAAGCCATGAAGTTCCCACCAGGGATGATTGTTTGCTATGAACATAGGATTGTGTCAACATGTATTTCCTTACTGCACCAAGTCAGTGGAAGGTTGCACTGTTAAGCTGGTATAGACTCTGCCCCATTGGCTCCCATTGGACACCTCTCCTGTCTAAAAAGGAAAGAAGAAACATTACTTTGATGCACCAGCCCCAAGTCAATGCTGTACAGCTGTTGGAGACTAATGTTGGGAAGGCACAAGGGTCCTCCCGAACCCTCAAGCGCTTCAGATTTTGACAAGACATCTTCAAGGCACTATAATGGACTAGGGGGCAGGAAGGCGCTGGGAAGGCTCTCTCATGCAAGCATAATCACATACACATAGACATAGGCGAGCACTGAAGAGGGTACTTATTGTCTACAGAAGGATATATAGGTGCAATTAACTATTAATTGGATAGATTTGTAATGTCAGATCCAAGCATTGTAAAAGCTTAGTTAGTGCTGTAGAGGAGTTGAACTCCCCCTCCTCCCCAGAAGGAATGCAGGCTGAGGGATCTAAATCCACCACAGGCGCTTAGTGTGCAGTGTTCGTCACTATGGCCTTCATCAGGTGTCCACTGTCCTTCAAGGGTCCTTGCTGGTTAATAAAAGGACTTGCATGTGTTGTGCAGCAAAGTGCAGAATGGGATACAATATAAGTCTAAATTGGGGAGGAAACTACTGACGCAAATAACGTGAGCAGGATGAGTGGAATATGGATAGAATGGATGAAATATGATTGTACATGTATGCCAATGTTTAGTTTTCCTCGGGCTAGGCCTCAAGGTTTGTAAAGGTCTGCAGCTGCAGTGTATTTTTGCATATTTAGCAAAATGGAGGAAAGCATGAGCTGCAGTGTGTTTTTGCATAGCTAGCAAAATGTAGAACAGCATGCCCTGACAAAACCGCCAACAACGAAGAAAGAAGGCTTTGAAACATCCCTATTATGGAAAAAGGACGGATTGGGCTGAAGTCATGACCCAGCTCCAGTGAAATCACCTTGGCAAGCTGGACTTATATAAAGGTCTGCTTGAAACTACTTTGGCAGGAAAGAACGGGAAAAGGGATAGGAGAAGAATGTTCAGGCAGCTGAGTCCTTTGCTACCATCCTCATTTGTAAGATTAGACTTGTTATCCTTTCAAGATTGCCTTTGGCCTTATTTCTCTAGCAGGTGTATTTATTCTGTTCTGAGTGTTTTTAGGGACATCCTTACACTCTCCCCTATTGGCTGCCCAAGGCCACGCCCATTACCGAAGCAGGAAAAAGAAGGATTTCTATGCCATTCCAGTGGCTGCACCTAGTCAGCACAAAAGTCCTGCTGTTCAGTTGTTGGAGACTCTGCCCCAATGGCTACCCTTTGCCATTCCCCATGTACAAGCAGTAACGAAGAAGGCTTCCTACTGTATGCCCATGCCAAATCAGCATACATTTACACTGTTCAGCTGCTTCATTGCAATGAGGTACTCTGGTAATGAAACTGAAGGTTGAGCTAAATTTTGGAGCGTCAGCAAGTAATTGTTATATGGCAACCAATATTATGGGACGCTCTACTAGACTTACTTTCAGAAATTGTGAAATAAACAGACATTTGACAACTTGGCCTCCGATGGGATTTATAATCAACTCACAAGGTCATTATTGGGAAAAGAAAAGCACCAGTGATACTTCTTTTGACCACCAAACCCAAAGAATGGGCTACTCAGGTGACATTGGCATCCGAAGAAAATGCCCTCATCACAGTTTTGATAGAGGAGATTTGAACAGAAGGTTAACCTGCATATGAATCCAGAGGAAGAACAACTGGCCAGGGTTTCACACAGCTTGTACATAAGTAGCCTCCATTGTGTGAACACCATGGGTTACCATGGGAGGTCCACCACAGACTGTAATATAGCTAAGAGTCCCTTTCTCCATCTGGCTGTTTACAAGATGGTACGACTGCCATCTAATTAGGGTGGGTCGCTCTATTATTCTACCTGTCGAAGAGCACTAGCCCATGAGGGCTCAGGGTATAACAGCTTTTGATTGCCCATCCCTCAATAAAGCCAGCAACAAGGACACCAAAAGTCTGGTGGAGCTAGCAGAGGATGTCAAACTGTCAAATGGATATTAACCCTAGATTGATTATATTTCAGTGGAAACTGGGAGTGAAAGTAAGGGTGTATGTGAAATGGAATCGGATAAGGGGCGTGTAACAAACTTTTCATTATCGAATTCTAATTCTGACATATGGTCTGACAATTTCCCAACAAGGTCATCGATCTCTCTGATGAGTCAGGGCCCATCACAACATGTTTTAGATGCTCTGTAATTGCAGATAAGATTTCATGGTTAGTACAAGATGCTTGCAGAATTGTGTAGGGTGCTTTCCCTACACCTCAAACAAAACAAGTTTAACCTCTCTCCATCGGGCAAGCAGTTAGCACCCTAACTGACAATGCCAAATTCCCTCCAACTCATCATGATCAAAATAACGTTGGCTAATCATGGCCTTACACAATGGTTACTTGTGACAGATTGCAGAATGTTCCCTACTGGCAGATTCGAATATTATTCTTCGGAAAGATTTTAGTGGATACCACAAGGATATACTGAATAATTCCCACCTTTGCATGACCAGTCATTGTCCTAGCCACAATACGCTACCAAGGACAGACGCACTGGCAACTTTTCAGATCCAGGCTCAAGACCTGGGTGTATTTATGAGCGATTAATATAAGTCCCCCTACTTGATTAAAAGTCAACTGTCTCACAGTGCCCTGTACTGGGATTAAAGGATTACATTTAAAACCCTCTGCATTGTCCACAAGGCTTTCTGGGGCCTGGGTCCAAAATACCTTCAACTATCCCTCCGTAAATACCTCCCCTCTCGAGCCCTTCACTCCTCTACTTCAAACTCCCTCAGGGTTAGTCGTTTTGCAAAAAAACGAGCTGGGGGTAGATCTCTGTCTTCGGCTGATGCCTCCCTTTGGAACAGCCTCCCGGCCACCTTGAAACTTGAGGAAAAACATCTTCGGTTCCGGAAACTTCTCAAGACCTTTCTCTTTGCCACTGCTTTTGCCCCCCTTCTACCCTGTTGATCTGTTTCTTCTCATGGCATTGTGCACCTGCCCACCATCTGTTCTGTCGGGCCCAGGTATCTGCTCACCCTGCCACCCTCCTGCACTGCCTCCAGGCCACCATCTGCACTAGAGTTCTGTATCTGTACCCATACAGTCCCCCTCCCACGTTTCTTCTGCACTTATCAGATATACCTTTCTGACTAGCTTTCACCTGCCACTTGCTGGCAGCACTACCATGGTTTAAAGCCCTTATTTATTATTTATTCTATTTAATATTTATTTATGTTTCCTCTCCTCTGCTTCGCACTTTCCACTGTCCCCCCACCCCCTGCACTTCTCCTCCATTTTCCTTTCCCTTGCACTTTCTTAAATGTCACTGGGCCTAGTAAGATCGCTGTTTTCTGTTTTTTCTTTGTTCCCCTCCCTTTCTGCCTGGTCGCGCTCTGAAACACTGGTGTACGAGCACGATATAAATAAAATATCATTTCATTTCATTTACTGTACCTCACAACAATCTACTTAGTGTTTATTCCTGGACATAGCAGGCCTGACCACTGAATGTGAGCAATGTGTCAAATTGGGAGAATTGCATTGATAAATTCCAGATTGTTTGTTTTCAGGAAACATTGGCTATGTGTGTAAACCTGCATTGAAAAGTCACGAGGGCAGACAATTGGGGATTACCGATTTTCATACAGGTCGATTTAGGGTACACAATAACATCAGTTCCAAATAAAAGCCTCATTTAATTTGTCTGTTTTTATTTCTTGAATGTGCTAAGAGGGGGGTTTTTTAATGCATATTTGAAACCGCAAGGTGGGAGAATTTGTAAGCTCCATTTGGAGGAGTTACGGTCTCATTACGAGTTCAGCCGTATGGCCAAAAATTGTGGTAATGCACTGGTAACAAAGTTGCACTACCGCTACTTACCATACTGCCGGACTACAGTTTTGGAGGTAAGGTGCATTACTGACAGAAAAACTACCAAATTGGTCTGCCAAAATCCCTAGGGAGTCCTATGGATTCCAATAAATGTGGACTAACATTGCCTACCACAACTTGTAATCCGGCGGTAATTCTGCTGGAACATGTGGAAGTAACAGTAAATCCGTTTGGTGGTACTTCAACAGATTTACCCCCACAAATACCACCAAACCTGTAATGAGGCCCTATTTTTCAGTTACGCATTTTAGTCCCCCCTAATCCACTAATGAATGTTCCATCTGTTGCTTGTCCTAATGCTGTCATAAAATGACAGATCACACTTGCAACTAATGGTTTGATAATGATTGTAGGCTGGCCAAAGAAGCCCTTATTTTTTTAGTAAAGAAAGCATCGACATGAATGTTGATGTAATAATCAAGTTGAAGTCTTTCTGCCCAATGAATGTTTACAGGCATTATCCTATTTTTTGGGACCCTACCTTGCTATGCACCTCATTATGGGTTTGCCAGTATCCCACCAGTAAATCTGGTGGGATACCGTCAAACGGTAATACTGTTCCCGCCATTTGGACTGCCGGAATTCCAGTAGATTACAAGTGGGGGGGAAGGGTGGGAACTCCACATTCCATGGAGTCCCATAGGACTCAATGGGGGGAATTGCTCCTATTCGGTATCAGTAATACCTTTATTTTTTTGGTGGTGGGGTACAGGAATTACCGGCAGCTCAGAGCTGCAGGTGAATCTGGCCACACCTACACCAAGCTCGGAGTATGCCGGTCCCGAAACGTGCTGGTAAACGGAATTATTAGTATGTTAATTCCGGACCGGCATACACTCCTAAAGAGGCCCAATATGTCTGTTTAATACCATTATTCGATCTGTGGTTAGCCTCCCAGATGAAAACATTCAATCCTTGTACCTATTTCTATAAAGGGATATTGTGGCAATCCTGTCTGTTGACACCCCAAATCCCTGTTGCACACAATTGACTAACTGTTTGGAAAATCATTATATTCAAGAATCCTGAATTGGTCTAAGTTATCCTATCCAATTTCCACCATGCAGTTTGGCTTCTCTGACAGCTTAAGCACTGTAGAACAGGTCCTGAATCTGTATCTGATAGTCAGGAATGATATTGCTGGATACAGGACCCAGGTATAGCTGGTGTTTATGGACTTGACCAGTACATTCAACTGTGTAAACAGGGATCTGTCATATGAAAAACAAATACAGAAGGGTTTACCACAGAATATTGTCAGCCTGCTCAAAGTATTGCATTCGAACCTAAGGGTGTCTGTCAGGTTTTGTAGCATGGGCGAACTATCTTCGCCCTTTAGTGCTATGTCAGATGTGTGTCCTGGCCCTCTCCTCTATAATCTATACATCAACGATCTGGTGACTGAACCGATCGGTGTTCAAGATGTCCCGATATTTTTGGGCCATCGCTACCTTGTCCTTCTCTATGTGGATGATGCAGTACTTCTGGCTTGTACCCCTGAAGAGCTGCAGTCTCTTGTAAACACGTTTAGTCTATTTATGGAAGTAAGAGATCTTTCAGTCAACATCACAAGATCAAAGGTAATGGCTTTGGGTTCCGTAAGTACCCCAAAGTTTGGTATTATTTGCAATCAGAGCCAAATGGATTGGATACCCAGCTACCCTATCTCGGAATTACCTTCTCGCTTTCTCGTAGATGGGCGTACCGATGTGCCAATATAATGGCCTAAAGAGCAAAATCTGTAGCGATGGTTATTCATGCTGCAGGGATCTGGCCGCATACTCATCTTCAACCCCTGGTGCGTGCAGGAAATGCTTTTCTGCAAAAGGTTCTGAGGGTGCCTTAAAACACCCAATGTTATATCCTGCATGCTGAATTAGGAGTACACCACTTGATGAATTATATCAGAAGAAAACTATTACTGTTCTGGTGGTCCATATGGACCAATCCTTCTGTGTTAATTTCCAAGGGTTGCTATCAGACCTAATTCATAATGATTGTGTACTCAAAATTGAATGACTATTATAAATAAAGACCAAGTTGACTAATATTGGTTTGGGCTCCTGGTTGTCTGACCCCTCCTGCATAGTACAAAATTCAAAGCCACCGCTAACAGAACACAATTTTAATTTCCAAAACTCATTAAGAGAAGATTGTGCATAAATGCTCCCCAAGGTTCGCACATATCTACAAATTGAATGGCCTCCTTTTATGGATTCACACTGAACCTGGGTCAGGAATCTGTCCTCACAGTCATTAGTTACCAAATTAATAATCAGCCTTCTCCCTTTAAAAGCTCACCATTTGGGGATCGTAATTGGGCATGTGGGCAAGGTACTATTGAAGATATCATGCATGTTATGATGTTTTGCCCCAGTTACAAGAACCTTCATAGCAGGACTCTTCTTCCTTTACGTTGCATCATGCACTTTAGGAAGTGCAGCTCTGCTTTGTTGTTCTTAACAATGTGCAGCTCTCACTTAGTCTGCTGGATGTTGAAAGATATTTAGTACAAGCACTCAAAATAAGGCAAAGATTCAGGCTGAATTAATTGATAAACCTGCTAAATAAATGTAAAATGTTGTTTTATTTTAATTTTTTTTAACATTGTAGAAATCTTGGGTGCATAATTATTTTAATGGATTTTATTAGCATATGCGTGGACAAGACACCATTGAAGATATGTATTTCATAGTGTCTCAATTTTGGTTTGTTTTTCATGATGCACTTTAGGATGGGTGATCTTGCTTTGATGTTTGAATGTTCTCAATAAGGTATAGTTGTGGAAATTTACATTTTTCTTTGATTCTAATACTTTTTAATTTTCGTTATAGTCTGGATTTTGAATTTCATTGTTGTATTCAATTTAATTTTGTTAGATATGTATTGCTTTTATGGAAAACATTGTCTTTTATCCGAAATAAAGCACATTTGATTTGAAGTTGAAGTTTGATTTATAAAACCCCAATTCGAAATAAGAAAAAAGAGGCACAAGATGAAATCTGGCCCTCTTTGATGCCAGCAGTTATGGAGAAAGACCAACAGAGTTTATTGTCGGTAGTTGCTAAGGAAAAAGTTAATAAAGGAACTCGAGCTAGAAGCAGTAATCCCAGCATCTTTTGTGAACCAATTTTGAAGCACTTTATGGGGGCCAAGAGACCCGCTTGTACCAAACGCCATTTTTTTCAGAGCCATCAGTTATCTTTGCAGAAGCAGATGTTGTGTCTGCTTTGATGTCGCAGAATGCAGGCAAAGGTCTATGGTGGCACAGATTACTGGTTGTATTTTTCCATAATGAACTTCTAATAAATGTGCCATTCTTAACGTCTTTTTTAAATGTTATTCATTATTTTAACACATTACCTAAAACTTGGACGAGTGCAAATATTGTCCCAATTTTTAAGTAAGGTGATAAATCATTGCTTGGCAACCACCATTCCATATTATGAACAGTTTAGCAAAATTGATGGGAAAATACTTTTATTTAATCTTGAGCTCTGGGTCTACGAGCGTAACATAATCACAACTTCCCAGGGAGGGTTTAGGAAAAACAGCGACTCTTTGAATACGTATTTTAATCCTGAAGTTTGTAGTCCAGAAAATAGTTTTTTTTGTTTTTATTGATTTCAAAACTGCTTTTGACAGATTTGACAAGTCAAAGTTGTTGCAAGTTGTAATAGAGAATGATATTTTACCCACTTTATGGGGCATGATGCCACTTTTCTTTAAAATCATATGGCCAGTGTTCGGTCCATTCAAGGAGGTGAGCACACTGGTCCCTTTCGGGTCATCATGAGAGTTAGGCAAGCGTACATTCTCGCACCTCTGCTCTTTTTATTGTACATTAACGCTTCACAAGTTGGATCACAATTCCCCTAGAATTGGTGGTTCTAAACCTGAGATATTACTTTATGGTCATGACGTGTTTTAATCTCAAAGTCTTTTTCTACTTTCAAGAAGTAAATGGAAGCTTTGTATTTGTTTTGTACCAATTGTAGCCTCTCTGTCAATTTGACAAAAACAGTCAGAATGGTATGTCACCCAACCCAAAGCATTAAGTTGATAGTAGAGTGTATTGGTGCTGTAATTATAGAGCTTAAATATTTTGTTAACCTCGAATTAATATTGACAGCCAACAGCTCATGGTCAGGATAGGTCCAATGCAACAGGAAGATATTTAACCAGAGTATATGCGCAACCCTTTTTTTGCATGTAGATTTGCAGGGAAAAAAGAATTGACAACTGTTGAAGTATATAATGCCCAGGTCCATAGTGCATTCCTTTATGAAGCCGATCCATGGGGTCATGGCCGATAACAGATGGAAGATGTTTTTCAAAGAAACTATTGGCCCTTCCAAAAGTGCACCCACAACCCCTCTATTTTAAGAACCGGGACTGTTTTCTATTTTACTTTGAATCCTGTTTAATATATAATGATTTTACACATAACACATAACACCATTTTAAACAGGTATGATGAATGGGCTATGAGCCACTTACTAACAGCTGAAGCTGGTGGCCTCTGTTTATTGAAATGTTTGCTGACTAAAATCATTTGAGCGAGTGAACCTTAATGTAACTGGCTAACTAATCCTAGGAAACGATTATTGTTCACCAAATTCAGATTGAATATCCTTCCATTGGCCACTTTCACATCCAAATGATCTCCTAATTAATCATATAATTGCCTTTCCTGCCTCAACACAGAGGAATCCGAAATGCATTTCTTGCTTCTCTGCGCATTGCATGCTGAGGGCAGGAAACTTTCCTTCCTTTTAATTTTTCAAATGGGATTTTAAATTCACTAGATGGCATGGCGGTTTTTAAAATTGGCGTTTATCCTGATATCCATTGCCACTTTTATCTACCATGCTTGGTTTATTTGAACAAAATATCTTAAATTAACTTCTCTGATTTTATTTCTGTTGTCAATACAAGTAAAATATTTAAAGATCTACGCACTTCAAATGTTGATCGATATAAAGTTACCAATCGCAATAGCAGTTTTTAATTAGTCCGCAAATCGATCTTATTTGATCATAAAATACATAATTATCATTATAATTCCACCCCTAACATAAACCACATACTCCCCTCCAAACTACAGTCCTCCCAAGCTAGAGGAATTAAACGTACAATGTAGGGCATCTGGACATCAGTTTGTACCATTCATCCAATTAAACCAGAACACTTAAACTTAGGTTATAGGACCATAATTGGATTGAGCCGCCACCCCACGCCAGGGATGCTTATTCCCCTTACACTCCATGGCCATCTAAATACTCAGTAGGCCTATTGTTCACAGTCTCCCAAATGAAAACTCTGTTATAAATGTTCACATGTACCAAAATGGTTTAAATATTAAAATATGTGTGGGCATAACCCCTTTTATTAAGAAGACAGGTTTTCACTGACTAGAATTTTCCACATTTTATGGTACCATGCCACTATATCAGGGATATCACCACTTATCCATTCATTTGCTTTTAACAGTCTAGCTGTGAGCGAGGATTTTGTAATGAAATCTCTGGCACTATGGGACAGCGGATACACACCTGCTACTGGGCTTCTCAGCAGACAGAGGTCTGCGTCGCATGCTAAGCAAAAGTGTGCTATTTTTACCATTTCATCTATGATCGTTTTCCAGAATGGGACCACCGTTGGGTTCAAGCACCATATATGTAGAAGGGAACCAGCTCCACCACACCCTCTTCACATAATCCATGTTTTTTTAAACAACATTTTTAACGTGTCAGAGGTCTATGTAAGGAACACATGGTGGCAACAGTGATGACAGACACAAGTGATCACAGTTCAAGGGTGTTTATTAAACTGTAAATGAAATGCAGAGTGGAAAAATGCCTAAACTAAATCTAAGATGGGAGCAAGCTTGGACATCATATGAAAAATAAGGGAGTCCTTTTGGCGTCTTGTCAAAGTAAAAGGCCTATACTAAAAAAAAAATATTGCCAAATCCTAACAACTAATTACAGAAAGAGTGTGGGATAGGGTTTTCAATAAAGAAAAGAGTGTTCACAAATAAGAAGTCAGGATATGATTGCCTGGGGTCTCCCTTTCCCACGTTTTGAGCATGGGACACAGTGGATATCCTGAGCACAGCACACACTCAAGCTTTCCCAGCACTAGCCGACAGTTTCATATCAGCTATCTTGTTCTTTGATGATTAAGTCTCTTTCAATAAAACGTCTCTTGCCTTCGAGGGCCTGATGTCTTAGTTACTTACCTGTAACTGTATTTCTCCAGCATTGGTATCTTTCATAGATTCACATGCTTGAATATTCCCCATCATCAAACTGGGAATCCTCTGTAATTTAAAAATAAATATATATATATACATTTTTCCCATTGGAAAAGGCAATAAGGATTGCCCATTATGTCTAATAAGACACTCACTTTTGTAGTCACTCCACTTCACTTTGGTCCTTTATGACCTCAACCAATGAGGTGGCACGGCATAAGCTCCACCCCAGGCAGCCATCTTCAGATTTTGAGCCGTATAGTGGCTGCATATATGATGACTGTCGGGCCTTGTAACAGCCTCTCAGGGGAGACAGGAGAGCGCATGTGAATCTATGAAAGATACCAATGCTGGCAAAAATACAGTTACAGGTAAGTAACTAAAACTTCGCCAGCATTGGATCTTTCATAGTTTCACATGCTTGAATAGAATACCAAGCAGTGGAATCATCTCACCTACTTCACTGAAGCACACATCAGGTCAACAACAGCACCCAAGAGAGTACCGAACACATTATGCATGCTTGAACCCGAAGGGAAGGAGGGAGCTAACATAGGCTGCTCCTCCCTCACGCAAACATGTGCCGCATGACAGCTTGTCCTGATGCTGACTCCCTTCTAGCGTTTTCTCTTAGACAGCAGTCTTTGGCGAACGTACAGAGCATGCTCGAGGTTGCGCCCTGCTTCTTTCATGGTTGCGCAAGTCCTTCATGACCACTCCCACTTGGAAAGACAGTGTAGCTGCCCTCCCTCTGGTTGAATGGGCAGTAGCTGTACCGATAAGGGGGTTGCCCCTGATTTTTTGAAAGTGGGTAATGCAATACACCACCTGATAGGGCAAGGACTTGTCTAGACCTGCCTTGGCCCCTACAGGTCCCTACATCAGAAATAAATAATCTGGAAGAGACTCTTAAGGGCACTAGTGCGCTGCAAGTAACATTTACGTACTTGCTGCTGGTGCAGCAAATGCAATGTGTGTTGGTATGCCTGCCGACAAAATTGGCAGTATGGTGCGTTCTGACAGAGTGATATCCGATACCACCTTGGGAAGGGTAAATGGAGGGTAAGTGGACAAGCTTGCTGTTCGCTGATTCGCCTAGAAGATGTGGTTGCCATCAGGAAGGTAACCTCCTAGGAGAGGAAGTTTAGATTGCATATATGGATGGACTCATATGGAGGAGCCGTCAATGTTGTTCAAATTGTGCTTAGACTCCAGCTTGGAGTAGGTGCTGGCATCTGTAGGAAGGTTGTTAGCAAAACCCTGCAAGAGGGTTTTTACTGCAGGGTCGAAGACGAAGGATGTAACTCCAGGACCTCTGGAGAAAGACGTGGTAGCTGAGACATGAACTTTGAAATAAAACCTTGGATAGGTGCGCTTTAGGCCAGTGGAGCAGGTAAAATAGTATATTGCTCACAGTGACTGAAAAACGGGTGAAGCTGCTATGTTGCACACCAGGTTTTAAACCTTTTCTATTTCTTGTTATACGTGCCTACTATGACTGAAGACTGGTGGAGCTTCTATGTCCCACACCAGGTTGTAAACCTTTTCCATTTCTTGGTATACGTGTTGCGTGTGGAAGGTGCCTTGGAAAACTGAAATGAGATCCCAAAATTCATCTGGCAACGTTAGGTTGGTATGTTTTTGTTGCTCAGCAAGCAAGCCCTGAGAGATAGTGACCCTGGGTTGTGGTGAAAGATGTGCTTGTTCCGTTGCATAAGCAGTGCTTGCTGCGCTCTCAGATGGTTGGGCATGGACGCTTCATTTGTAAGAGAGTCAGATACCAGACCTGCCAGGCTGGAGCTACAAAGATCATCCTGCAGGGTATCCTGTGGCCAGTCTGAGTCCCCTCCACAGCAAGGGTAGCAGCGTGAAGTGTAAACAGCTTGCCTGCCAAGTGAGGGAGTAGGCATCCCACCGTGAAATTTCTGTCAGGCAGCTGGATGCAAAACAGAGGTCAGAAGTGGAGGTGTCCCCATTTCTGAAAATGTGTTTGACCTCGGTCCAATAAAGTTCCGTTCGACTTCGGTCCAATTGAGTTCCCCATTGTGGGACATGGAGCATTCCCATCTCAGTTGATTTGCCAGAAAGTTGTCCTTCCCTGGAAGGCATTCTGCCCCGACCCGAGTGTTGTGGGCGAGAGCCCATTTCCAGGATTTGGCCGCCTCTGCACATCGCAATGCTGACCTTGTGCCCCCTTGCATGATGGTATGATGCATAGAGGTGGTGTTGTCTGTGTAAGGTGACCACCTGTCACGCGACGATAGGTTGAAAAGACTTCAGAACCCAAGGCTCTGAGTTAAAGGACATTGATGTGGTGGTTTGATTCTTGTGCGGACCATGTGTCCTTAGTCTGTAAGCTTCCGAGGTGAGCTCCCCATCCTTACATGGATGCATCTGTTCTGAGAAGACAGGAAAGGCCTGCCTTATTCTAGGTTCTGCTCCCTACGCCACTCGTGTGGAAAGGAACTGGCAGGTGCACAATGTCCCCCCACAAACCCGATGCTTGGATCCATTGACGATATATGTTCCTGGATCAGCCTCATTCTCAACCTGCAATTTGGAAGTAGTAGTATACATGATGACATTATGCCCAGTAGGGATTAGGGATTACAAGTGATACGCCATGTTGCGCGTGCCTTTCAGAAAAACAGTTGACTAGCTGGCGGCTCGCTATTGTTCGTCCGGAGGATGGAGTCACCCTCTGAATGTGAGTGTCCAGTTCAGCTCCCAGAAAGAAAAAATAGTGCATTTTTCAATTTTTGTATTTTTTTTTTTTGTCGGCTTGACCACTGATTTACTGTCGTGATGGGAAAAAAAGATCTACCTTTTTGATGGTCTGCTTTGACTGCCTTGTTTGTGTGCATCCTTGACTCGTTGACGTATATTAATGCTTTCACACCTGCTCTTCTTAGGTGCGCTGCCATCGGGCAAGACCTTTGGTGAAGACCCTAGGTGCTGACCCTAGGCCGAAGGGAGCACCCGGAACTGAAAGTGATTGTTTCCCTCTGTAAACCTAAGGTAGCACCTAGCGCCAGATAAATGGGTACTTGAATTGTAAAACTCATCTTCCAGGTGGGTAGTAGCCAGAAAAATAGCCCTTCTGGAGCCATGGCTGGTCTGTTGAAGCGTGGCTAGTTTGAAAGTTATGCGCTTGTAGTCCTTGCTTAAAGAGCGTAGGTCTAGAATAGGGCGCCACTGCCCGTTCCTTTTCTTTATTAGAAAAGAGCTTGTGTAGAAAACCTTTCCCCGTAGATTGGGAGGAACGATGTGTACAGTGGCTTCTTGTAGCAATCTGTCCAGCACTAGCTCAGCTGACCCATTGATGTGCGATGTGAGCATGAGGAGGTAAGGCTAATGGCTGCGTTCAGGCTCAATAGTATGTCATTTGTTTATTATTTGGGCACCCACTTGTCTGGCGAGATCTTTTGCCACTGATGTAATGGTGGCTGATCCTCCCTCCCACCGGGGTGTGATGTGGGAGGAGATGGCGACCGAGCCCTCGATTGGCCCGTCCTGCGCCTGCCTTTATGTAATGTGAATTCAAGAAGGACTTAGCTGGCGACAAGGATTTCCGTTAATGGGGGATCCTCCTGTCGACGAGGACTCCTCCTTCCTGTCAATGAGGAATTCGGTCAGCCGTGGACAGGGATCCTCCCATTGACGGGGACGGATTAGCCATGGATGGTGGTCCTCCAGTCCACGATGACTGCCATGGATGGAGATCCTCCCATTGACGAGGACTCCTCCTTCCTCTCTTACCAGTGAATTTTGATGTTATTTCAGCAAAACTTTGGGTTCTTTAGGATGTTCTAGAGCCATCATTAACTCCTTTTGTGGCTGCTTCTTTCCACTGAAAAAGCTCTTCTCTTGGAAGAATGCTTCTCAGGGGTCCTGTGGGAGTGACAGGAGCTGTGTATCCGGTGAATGGCACTCACTCTCAAGCGAAGGAGTCTCATGTGCCTGTCCAGTAGGGTCTTCTGAGGAAGGTCTGACCAAAGTGAAAACCTTGAATGTCATGAGGGTGAAGACAGATATGCACTCCTGAAGGGGGTATTTTATGATGACAAACATTATGGAGTACCTGAGACACTCTCTGGAAAGAGGAGTTTTCATTATGAGGGGCCAATTGTAGGATTTTCCGTGATGATTTAAAGATGATGACAAACATTTTCTGTACTGCAAAACACAGTCTGTGTAGAGCAGAAGAAACTCTCTCTTTTAGTGAAATATTTACTTGAAAAAAGACTAGAAAAAACGGTATAATAAGACAAAGCTTATGAGAGCTGTGGAGGATTCCCTAGTCACTAGACTGCAGTGAAACATCTGAAGATGGCAGCCTGGGGTGGAGCTTATGCCCTGCAACTTCATTGGTTGGGGTCATAAAGGACCACAGTGAGGTGGAGGGACTACATAAGTGAATGTCTCATTAGACATAATGGGCAATCCTTATTGCCTTTTCTATGGGAAAAATGTATATATCTATTTATTTTTAAATTACAGATGATTCCCATTCTGCCGACGGGGAATATTCAAGCATGTGAATCTATGAAAGATCCAATGCTGGAGAAGTATTCAACAACAAACAAACAAAGAGTTCCTTTCCAAATGGACTTTGGGTGATAGCTTTTCACCCCTGGATCTCCCTGGCCGGGCTCCGACCCAAATAGCAAAGGGGACAATTCACTTCCCCTGGTCTTCCAATACTTCTTGCATTCACAAATCTTAATGTCTTTTCAAACAATTCACTGCGGACATCCCTCGGTCGGGTTCACTCCTGTCAACACATTGCTCATGGGACTTCAGGCTTCGCCCCTTCTTGTTAGCATCCCTCTACCGGGTTCACTCTTGCCAACCATTGCAATACACTGTTCAGGTGCTCATTTCACCAAGCAGGGTTTATATACCCCTAGCTTCGCAATCATCTGTTGGTCAAAGACTTTTGACGTTACAGAGGATTTTGCAAGACCCGTGTATGACCACTTTTACCTCTTTTCGCCTCTTCCCAAGGGCTTCTGGTTACGGTAGTTTCTACCATCGAGTAATCGCCCAGAGTTTCATGTATGATCACCCATGTGGTGCCAGACTCCTTTGTTGCTGTTTTTCCCCCTCTTTCGTCAGTAGTTTCTTTAAACCTTTCAAAGTTCAAGTTAGCCGTTGGCTACTTTTGATTCACCACAGTTTGGTTTCTTATCAACTCTCCCCTCAACTCACGGGCTGTGATGAACCGCTTGGCTTTCTTTCACCATGGAGTCAAGGTTGGTACCACAGAGACAAGCAATCAGTGGAGGAGTGTCTTGTGTACCATTGACATCTGCTGCAACACACTCTGGATATTGTTCACAGTCTTATGATTCTTTCTGCTGAGGTTTCACAGGCCTTAGTTGGAAAGGGCAAGGTGTCACACCGCTTCCTACTAAGCCAAAGACACGCCCCTCCGCTTCTAGCACTAAGCCAAAGACACGCCCCTCCGCTTCCACCAGCGCCCGCCAGCACACACGCATAGATTCATGCACAGCATTACCCACTCACGTTTCACACAACAGGGCACGGCGTGGCATGTTTGGCGGAGCTGGCGTTTATCGCCCTTCACGGCGGTGGCAAGCCAAGTGGAGACTCCTTCAATCCAGGAACTCGCATCCTTCGCGGAGACCAGTGCTGCCTGGCACGTCACGGATCATGTGACTCTTAGTTGCCTAGCAACGCTACAACACTTTCGGTTCACTTCCACGTGATACCGTCACGTGCGTCCCTTCCAGGGATAAAAAGAGTTCGGAAACCGAAGGCGTTGCTTCACAGCTGTTTCATCTAGGATCACGTGACGCTCTCTCTTCGCTCTACGGACCTGTTCTATTGCCGACCTACGCTTGCTCCACGGATTGTCTCTGCTTAGCCCTTCTCTGACTCTGGAACTTTGGATTGCCTATTGCCAACTTACGCTTTCTCCACGGATTGTTCTTGCTTAACCCTTCACTGACTCTGGAACTTTGGATTGCCTGTTGCCGACCTACGCTTGTTACACGGATTGTCCTTGCTTAACCCTCCTTGGCTCCGGAACATTTAACATCCGTTTTCTGACCTCGGACTGCCTGGATTTCTCTACGGATCACGTGTTTTCACTAGGACCTCGGTCCTACTATTGTAGGGCGTGGTTACCTGCTATACCTTACAGCCTCGTCCAGCTACAGGCTGAAGGTTCACGCCTCTTTCAAGTCCTCACAGGTATTCCAGTGTTTTGATATTTACATACGAGAATATTGTGTCTTGCTTTCCTACTTACATAACCACTGTACCTTGCCTTACAGCGCTCAAGGGGTTCTTCCGGCTGTCCCGCGTCCTGGTTTGGGGACTTCCACCTGTGGCCTTAACAATCACGCTGACAGTATTTCTGGTGTTGTCAGGGTGTTTCTTGGGGACAGAGGGGTTGTTCATACTCTACACGACCAACGAACTTCGTAATAGACTGTGAAGCCTTTTGGTTGTCCGGAGTATGAATCCCTCCGCCGGGGATCCAGTGACCGCTTTGTTGCAGGCAGTGGCGGCCCTTAGGACTGATATGGTTACCGCCACGACAGCCATACATCACCGTTTGGACGCCTTACAAAGCACACGTTTCCCATTACCCGCGGATGCCGATTTCGGGGACCCAGTTCCCCCAGTCCAACCAACACCTGCCACGACCCCTGCACCCACTCCTGTATGGTTTCCTACACCTGTCCCTCTTGCTGCACCAGAACGCTATCAGGGGGACCCACGGAAGTATCGTACTTTCGTTAATCAATGCAAATTACATTTTTTGTGCAGGCCCTTGGCGTTTCCCGATTCTGTTACAAAGGCCGCGTTTCTTCTGTCCCATTTGTCTGGGGTGGCGGCCACTTGGGCGAACCCAATGCTGGAGAACGATCATCCCGCTCTGTATGATTTTGATCTTCTTGTATCAGAAATGGCCAAAGTCTTTGATACGCGTTATAAGGCCCAATCAAGGGATCTCGAGCTCCTGGATCTAACACAAGGTAAACAAACATTGATAGAATACATTACTAGGTACAACCAACTTGCTGCTGAAACATCCTGGCCAGAGGAGAAGAAAGCAATCGTATTCTATCGCGGCCTATGCAACACCATGAAGGACGCACTCTCAGTGGTTCCTGCCCTTCCCTCGGTGTTTTCGGATCTGGTGGATCTTGCTTTACAAATTGACGCAAGGAGATCCGAGAGAAGGGCCGAAACTACGTTCACTGGTCAATCTGGACATTCCGTTTCTACCACCCCTGTTGAACCCATGCAAGTAGGCGGTATCTGTAGTCCGATAACCCCATCTGAACGAGAACGTCGGAGAAACGATAATGGCTGTTTTTATTGCGGGTTAAACGGACACTTTGTAAGGGAATGCCCCCGACGCCCCAGGAACAAAACTTTGGGTTTTCAGAAGGCTCGCCCATGATACAGGGGGTACCGGCGAGCCTGTCTATAACTCCCTCTGAACCCACCTTCGGGCCTATCCGACCAGTGGTAATACATGCTCTACTGAAGCCCACTAGGGAGATCACACACATAGTTCATATTGTAGTTGATTCTGGGGCCACTGGTTGTTACATCGATATTCCCTTGGCCCATCGTCTCAATCTGCCCCTGGTCAGGAAAGAACACCCGGAACCGGTACACACCATGGACGGCACTTCCCTGTCCTCCGGCCCAATCAGGTTCCAGACTGCGCCAATGGAAGTGGTGATACAAAACATCCATAGAGAAACCATGTTGTTTGATCTTATCAATACACCACAGTTCGGCATCATATTGGGGATACCCTGGTTACGGCAGCACAACCCATTGATCAATTGGGGTAACGGACAAGTCACGTTCGAATCCGAGGTGTGTCAACAGTTTTGTCTCCTCGAAGCTGATCCGCTGTCCACTCCTGCCACTATCCTTGGTGCCATGGCTGCCACCCATATCGAAGACATTGTTCCAAACCCTGTGCTTTCACACACCGTGGGGGCAGTTACAGCTAACATACCCGCTGCCTACCACGATTTCCATACGGTTTTTGACAAAGCCACTGCTGAGGGTCTACCCCCACATAGACCATACGATTGTCCGATTGACCTGGTTCCGGAGGCTCCCATTCCCAGGGGTAGGGTTTATTTGTTGTCACAGTCAGAGGAGCAAGCCCTTAAGGACTACATACATCAGGCTTTGAAGTTGGGTCACATACGGCCTTCTTGTTCTCCAGCTGCCAGTCCGATCTTCTTTGTGCCAAAGAAGGAGGGCGATCTACGTCCATGTGTGGACTACAGACGGTTAAATTCCATCACCATAAAAAACAGGTACCCGCTTCCGCTCATTTCCACGCTGCTGGACAGGTTGACTAAGGCTTCTATATTCACCAAGCTGGACTTAAGAGGAGCGTACAACCTGATTCGTATCCGGCTTGGGGATGAGTGGAAGACGGCGTTCTGCTCCCGACAGGGTTTATTCGAATACACAGTGATGCCCTTTGGGCTTTGTAATGCTCCCGCGACGTTCCAACGATTCATCAACGACGTATTCTCGGACATCCTGGATACGTTTGTGGTGGTGTATTTGGATGATATTTTGATCTACTCATCCTCCCTGGAGGAACATGTCGGTCATGTTAGAGAGGTACTCTCTCGCCTCAAGGCAAACGCCTTGTTCGCCAAACCTGAAAAATGTTTATTCCATTCAAGGGAAGTAGAGTTTCTGGGTTTTCACATCTCCCCTGGAGGCTTGTCCATGAACCTGTCGAAGGTTCGTGCTGTCACTGAATGGCCAACTCCCGTTAACATTAAACAACTCCAGTCCTTTCTCGGCTTCGCTAATTTTTACCGGCGATTTATCGCCGGCTTCTCTTCTATCGTTTCTCCTCTGACCGCTTTGACCAGTCCTCTTGTCCCGTTCTCTTGGACCCCTACACATCAGAAGGCCTTCGATGCACTCAAGGCCAGGTTCGTTTCTGCCCCTGTGTTGCAACATCCCGATCCCGACCTCCCCTACATTCTGGAGGCAGACGCCTCCTCGTTTGCCCTAGGTGCGGTACTGTCCCAGCCTTGCCCAACCATGGGTTGTTTGCATCCGGTGGCCTATCACTCACGTAAATTCTCGGCAGCCGAATCACACTATACTGTAACCGAGAAAGAGTTATTGGCCATCAAGGACGCTCTACAAGCGTGGCGTCATCATCTAATGGGGGCAAAGCACCAGACGGTGGTATATACAGACCACAAAAACTTACAAGACTTAGCCTCCCTGAAATATGCAAACAGCAGGCAGGTGCGTTGGCATTTGTTTTTTGCCGCCTTTGATTTTGTAGTCAAACACAGACCAGGTCGTATCCATGGTAAGGCTGATGCTTTATCCCGTTCTCCTGGCGGGGAGTCATTGTCTCAGTTCCCTGACACACTACTAGGAAAAGGCCATGTTATCTGTATGTGTACGCCATCTCCCACCATGCTTACCGACATTAGACAATGGGTTTCCCAAAATCCCCATGCACTCACCGAATGGGACGTTGCCCTTCACGAGGGATTACCATTCATCCAGGGCAAATTATTGCTCCCTACATGCGATGTACGCAACCAGGCACTAGCCTGGTCACATGATGCGGCAATAAACGGCCATCCAGGGCAACAACGCACTTTAGACTTATTACAACGTTGGTGCTGGTGGCCCTCCATGAGGAAAGACATTGAACATTATGTTAACATTTGCTCCATATGTGTCCAATGCAAGTCACGCAGGGGACGGCCTTTAGGGCTACTCTTACCGTTACCGGTACCTCCCCGACCTTGGCACACCATCTCTATGGATCTCATCACCGACCTGCCCCGCTGACAAGGTTACGATACCATATGGGTTATCGTCGATTCATATACAAAAATGGCCCGCTTTATTCCCTGCACAGGTATACCGTCTGCCCCAACCTTGGCTCGCTTGTTCTTTAGAGCTATCTTTTGTCTCTTTGGTTTGCCGCAGGTCATCATCTCAGATCGTGGATCGCAGTTCACGTCCTGTTTCTGGCGCGCTCTCACCAAACTCCTGGGTATAGATGCCCGCTTCTCTTCGGCCTATCACCCTGAAAGCGACGGGCAGACCGAGAGGGTGAATCAGGCTCTAGAGCAGTACTTATGGTGCCTGTCCCTGCAGTTCCAAGACTCCTGGTCCAAACTGTTGATTCTCGCTGAATTTGCGTATAACAACTCCCGTCATTCGACTACTGGTTTCTCCCCCTTTTATGCTCTGTATGGGCAACATCCGCGCACCCTGCCGCTCCCTGATTTCCCCTCTGCCACTCCTGCTGCTAATGCCTGTGTGCGCGATCTAGCGGGTGTGCATGCCCAGACACTGGTCCATCTCCGTGAAGCCCAAGCGATGATGAAGACTAAGGCTGACCGCAAGCGGGCGAAAGCTCCGGAGTATCAGGTGGGCGACCGGGTGTGGCTGTCGACCAGACATTTGCGGATCCCTGGTTGCCGCAAACTGTTGCCCCGTTTTGTGGGCCCTTATCGGATTACCAAGGTCTTGAATCCCGTGGCTCTCAAACTCTCTGTTCCCCTTTCCTGGCGGATCCACCCGGTGTTCCATACCTCTCTCCTCAAACCGTACCTTGCTCCCACACGTGTCCTTGTCCCGCCTGCCCCGGTCTCTGTGTCTTCCCAGGACGTTTTTGAGGTTAGTGCTATCCTTGGTTCGCGATACTACCGGGGTCGCCTTCAATATCTGGTGGACTGGCTGGGCTATGGTCCCGAGGATCGTTCCTGGGTTCCATCCCGGGATGTTCGGGCTCCGCTTCTGGTGTCGCGGTTTCATAGGGACAACCCTGCTAGCCCACGTGGTCGTGGGCCTTTGAGGGGGGATTCTGTCACACCGCTTCCTACTAAGCCAAAGACACGCCCCTCCGCTTCTACCACTAAGCCAAAGACACGCCCCTCCGCTTCCACCAGCGCCCCCCAGCACACACGCATAGATTCATGCACAGCATTACCCACTCACGTTTCACACAACAGGGCACGGCGTGGCATGTTTGGCGGAGCTGGCGTTTATCGCCCTTCACGGCGGTGGCAAGCCAAGTGGAGACTCCTTCAATCCAGGAACTCGCATCCTTCGCGGAGACCAGTGCTGCCCGGCACGTCACGGATCATGTGACTCTTAGTTGCCTAGCAACGCTACAACACTTTCGGTTCACTTCCACGTGATACCGTCACGTGCGTCCCTTCCAGGGATAAAAAGAGTTCGGAAACCGAAGGCGTTGCTTCACAGCTGTTTCATCTAGGATCACGTGACGCTCTCTCTTCGCTCTACGGACCTGTTCTATTGCCGACCTACGCTTGCTCCACGGATTGTCTCTGCTTAGCCCTTCTCTGACTCTGGAACTTTGGATTGCCTATTGCCAACTTACGCTTTCTCCACGGATTGTTCTTGCTTAACCCTTCACTGACTCTGGAACTTTGGATTGCCTGTTGCCGACCTACGCTTGTTACACGGATTGTCCTTGCTTAACCCTCCTTGGCTCCGGAACATTTAACATCCGTTTTCTGACCTCGGACTGCCTGGATTTCTCTACGGATCACGTGTTTTCACTAGGACCTCGGTCCTACTATTGTAGGGCGTGGTTACCTGCTATACCTTACAGCCTCGTCCAGCTACAGGCTGAAGGTTCACGCCTCTTTCAAGTCCTCACAGGTATTCCAGTGTTTTGATATTTACATACGAGAATATTGTGTCTTGCTTTCCTACTTACATAACCACTGTACCTTGCCTTACAGCGCTCAAGGGGTTCTTCCGGCTGTCCCGCGTCCTGGTTTGGGGACTTCCACCTGTGGCCTTAACAATCACGCTGACAGTATTTCTGGTGTTGTCAGGGTGTTTCTTGGGGACAGAGGGGTTGTTCATACTCTACACGACCAACGAACTTCGTAACACAAGGTCACTTTTCTCCTTGTCAACCTCTCGGTATCCGCCCTCTTTCTCCCCCTCTTGAACTGCTGTGCTGAGTTAGCTCTCACATCATGCAATCTGCCTTGCTCATCTTGTGCTCCACCTTTTATCCTTGTGGCGAAGGCAAAGGGCTGTCAGCTGTGTGTGATTCTGGTCAATTTCCTGACTTTACCTGACCCTTGTATTGGGACATGTCAGGTAAACGGCTCTGGTGTTAGTCTGTTGTTTTCATGTTGTGCAAAAGTGTTTGTGTGGGAAAAGAGTGGGGGGGGGCAGTGTTTTGGAATATCCTATGTGGTAGGATGGGGAAAAGGTGTTGAAAGAAGGGGAATACTGAGCCTCACCCATCAGTGTCCCACTCCCCAAGGACCCCCCACCCAGGTGATCCTCCCTCGCTGGTCCACCCCCTGGAACTGGATCCAATAGGGATGGCCGTGTCCTGGCCACCTGGATGACAGATCCCTGGGGACTAGCTAGGGAATCACCTTCAGGTTTCTCACATACCCTTCCTCCATGCAATGGAGCCACATTTATTTCACAGGGGAACCGGGAAAGAAAGTCTACATTTCCCTGGTCTTTTCCTTTTCGGTGCTCCACAGTGAAACAGTAGGGTTGTAGGTCTAGAAACCACTGCATGACCCTAGGGTTGGAGTCTTTGCGTTGGCTCTTCCAAACTAAGGGTGAGTGGTCTGTAACAAGTGTGAACTTTTGTCCCAATAGGTAGTACCTAAGATGGATAATAGCCCACTTCATGGCCAGGGCCTCCAGTTCTAAGACAGAGTACATTTTTTTCATGTGGCAACAGCTTGCGGCTGGTGAATAATATTGGATGTTCCAATCCATTGCAAACCTGGGAGGGAATGGCTCCTAACCATATGAGGGAGGCATCTGTCTGTAAGACAAACTCCTTAGAGAAGTCAACTACCTTTAGGATTGGGTTTTGACACAGCGTCTGCTTCAAAGTGTTATAACATATCCCATCCTCGTCATTCAAATAAAGTTTCTGGGGTTCAGCATTCTTAAGTTTATCTGTCAGCCGGGCTGTTTTCTCTGAAAAGTTGGGGATAAACCTTTGATCTCTTTTGGTCTTGGGAGTTGGTGTATCTAAGACTTTCATGAAGTTATAAAGATGGAAGAGATGGTCCTCCCATGTCTTACTATAAATGATGATATCGCCAATATAAGTTCCACAGAAATCAGAATAGGGTTGTAGGATTTGATCCATGAGGCATTGGAAAATGGCTTGCGCACAGTGTATACAGAAAAGTAGGACGTTAACCTTTTAACTAGGATGGGTTTTCCCCCCCAGTGCCAAGGCCTTTTTTGGTGATTTTAGTATTTTGCCATTCAATGCCTTCTAACGTTTTCTGTTCCATTAACCTCTTAAGTGCCAAGGACAAGGCATCTCGTCCTTGGCAACAGGGAGGTAATCCTAAGGACGAGATACCTCACCATTGGCACTTGAGGGGGTAATTGGAATAATCCTAGCAGCGTTGAAAACGCAGTCTTTTCCTTGCATGCTCCATATACCGGAACTTGCCAGTACCCCTTGGTTAAATCTAGGGTAGATAGAAAGGTGGCTGCTCCGAGTTGATCAATTAGGTCGTTGATGCATGGCATGGGATAGGCATCGAAGTCCAATATGGCATTAACTTGTTAGAAGTTGAGACAGAATATCCAGGAACTGTCAGGTTTAGTGACCAGCACGATAGGACAGGACCATGCACTTGAGGATGGCTCAATAATGTTGGATTTGAACATTTTGTTGACTTCCTCGATCACTATCTGCTTACGGGCCTCTGGGAGTCGATATGGTTTTAAGTGTACCACTTTACCTTTAGGTGTTCAAATATAGTGGTATGTACCTTTTATTCTTCCTAGTTTTTCCGACAATACATTGAGAAATGAAATTACTACATCCTTTAGGTCTTGTTGGTGTTGACTAGATAGCTTGGAAGGAATAAAATCAAAGTTATCTATGTCTTCGCGAACGAGACAGGCTAGTACTTTGGCATGGGTGGCGGACAGGTACTCTTTCCACTCTTTCAAGAGGTTTACCTGATATAATTGGATTTTCTGTTTTCTATCCGGTTGGGCTACTCTATGAGTACAGGTTACTGTTCTTTCTACTATTTCATAAGGTCTGTGCCATTTGGAGGCCAGTTTGTTCTCTGAGGTTGGTGAGAGGACCAGTACTTTCTGTCCTATGGAGAATGATCTTAAATTCACGTTCTTGTCATAAGTGGCCTTTTGTTGGCTCTGAGCTTTTTCCATATGAGTACAAACTAAGTCTCGGACCAACTTCATATGTCCTCGCATTCGGGTGGTGGTTTGCGAGATGGGAATAGGGGCCTCCTCTCGTTCTTCACGGATTTCTTGGAGCATGTCCAGGACATCTCTCGGCTCTCTTCCATAGAGCAATTCAAAGGGAGAGAAACCTGTGGAAGCTTGGGGGGTTTGTCTCACTGCAAATAGTGCCCATGGGATCAATTGGTCCCAGTCCTTCCCGTCCTTGTCTACCAGTTTTTGGAGAATTTCTTTTAGGATTTTAGAGAATATTTCTACCAAGCCATCGGTTTGGGGATGGTACACAGAAGTTCGCAAGGTGATAATGTGGAGTAGGTCTTTCACTTCGGCCATAAGTTTACTCATACAATTCGAGCCTGGGTCTGTTAGTATTTCCTTGGGAAAACCGACCCTGGAGAAATACGGTAGAAGTTGTTTAAGGATCTGCTGGGTGGTATTATTTCACATTGGGAATGCCTCAGGATATCGGGTTGCATAATCCATGATCATAATGACGTATTTATTGCCTAATCTGGAGGTTTGAATCGGTCCAATTATGGCAATACCAATTCTTGAAAAGGGGAATTCTATAATTGGCAATGGATTCAGAGGGGCAGCTCATGGGATGTGCGTCCAGGTCTTTGTCATGGTCATGAAGTCAGGGGCACAGGCATGCAGGGGTTGCATGTACAGGAGACCTGGGTGGACACTGTCCAGGCGCTTTTGGCGCCGGGCGCATGAACAAAAGTAAACAAGAACATCCATTTAACACCAAAAAGCTTTCATTATGGACATAGCACTTCAGATGCATTAACCTTGAACATTCCATCCATTAAGCAGGATGCATTAACCTTGAACATTCTCTCCACTAAGCAGCCCCAAGTTTATTCATGGGTGTGGCTGCTAATGGATTGCCTTTGCATGTGCTCACTCTCTAGGAGTGGCAGGGTGTGGCTGGTAAACCGGCCCTAATGGGCGTGCCCACGATCTCAGCTATATAAGCTACCCCGATCCTCAAGACAGACCCTTTGCGTTATTCTGCACTTGCAAGCAGCGTAACGCTCACCATCGCCTGAGGTCAGACTTACCTTTGAAGATCCTGGTTCCTAGACATCCGGCTTCCTGCCAGCATACTTACCAACTGGGGGAAGCTGTTCTTTCCTGTACATCTCTTCGGCAAATCAAGTATTCATCTTTACACTTTCCTGAACGTCGAAATCTTCATCTTGGCACCGCAGTACGACACACTCCATCGTCGACAGCAGCGCCTGCAAGGAAAAACAGAAGACAAGGTTAGATATCGAAAAAACAGTCAGTTTAAGGTTGCGCTTCGCCATACGTCATGCTTTTCCTTAAACCATCACTTACCTGCTGTCGAATATTGCAGTAGCATCCATCTTCCTTTCGGCCACGTCTCACAGCTGCATTGAGGCTGCATTTCCATCTAAGGGAAGAAAACAGAAGAGAGACATTATTGCGGGCATAAATAGGAACAACATGTAAATACATTAAACAGAATGAACAACATCACAAGAGCTCAAGAAAGACTTACCAATCAAAAGAAGAAGCATAGTCGCAGCTGGACTGGGCTAATCCTTATCAGGGATCAATGAAGGAACTAGATCCCATTCGACACGCCCCTGCCAGAAGTAGCAGGACGGAGAGCTTATCTTCCATAATTCACAGGTGAGCTTTATGGGCCGGCGTATGCTCACAGAAACCGTACTTTGGGGTGAAGGGTTCGAGAGGTAGAACAATCACAGATTGGCACACTCACACACTGTTATCTCCACGCAGGAGCAGTATCGCCATGTACCACCGCTCACAGCTTTTCTACGGAGGGAGAGGCCTGAAGGGGGTGATTCAAGTTCAGGGAGGGCTGCAACCGTGCCCCAACACCTCCGCAAAGACCAGGTGAGCGTAACAGAACGCAAAGCCTCTAATACTGTCTGCCTGGGCATTATGGAAACTTCAGAAACAGATCAGTTAGCCCTCTTACTAGGGGAATTATGGGCTGAAGTACATGCTTCAAGACAGGAAACCAATGCATTACAGGGGGATCTTATTGTAACTCGAGAAAGAACTGACGAATTGGCAAGACAAATGCTACAAGCAAAAGCAGGACAGGTTCCACTGCCTGGAGTGACCCATTCTTCTCATTCTTCCACACCACAACAATCAACACCGGTTCAGGTGGTTCTTCCAGGCGCAGTGCCTCTAGCCCCTCCCGAACGCTTCATCGGCGACCCAAACAAGTTTGCTGTATTTAAGAACCAATGTCACCTTCATTTCCTGTGCAGACCAGGAGCCTTTCCTAATGACCAAGTCAAAGTGGCGTTTGTACTCTCGTATTTAGGAGGTAGTGCTGCAGACTGGTCTATACCTTTGGTAAATCAAGATGAACCTTTACTCCGGATCTTTGATAATTTCCAACATGAGATGGAGAAATTGTTTGCCCATCATTCTCAAGGACAAGCTCTGGACAACGAGTTGTTGTCACTCAGACAAGGGAGTCAAGATCTATTAACCTATATTGCGATCTTCAATCGTCTCATAGCCCAGACCAACTGGTTAGAAGAGAAGAGGACTACACTCTTTTACCAAGGGTTACGTGGAGAACTTAAGGGTGTGTTGGCGCAAGTGGTGAATGCCCCTGAGAGGTGTGCAGACTACATAGACCTGATGGTGCAACTCGATCATAGGTTGCAGAATCGGAAAATTGATCGAGCTAGATCAGAGGGACGGTCAGTTTACGTATGACCTTGTGAGAATCAGATTAAACCACATGAACAGTCTGAGCCAATGAAAGTTGGTGGATTACGAAGTCCCCTTACCAAAGCAGAAAGGGAAAAAAGAAGACAACAACAGCTTTGCTTATATTGTGGATAAGCAGGTCACTTCCTCCGTGACTGCCCGATAAAAACCACCCAAGAAAACGGTTGGGCAACAGACAAAACTGATGAAGAAGAACAGAACCTGTGAAACGCCAATGTTAGGGAGAATTCTCCAGAATGCCCAATTTCCCTTACCTATTGAGTCCCTCAGCAGCTTTGCTAGATTTGTAGGATTTATTTGTTTCACCTGGTAAGAGTGTGAGCCTTTTTTCCCACTCTTACATGTGTTTTGCTGTGTGTGTTTAACATTTTTGTGTTCATAGACTGTGGAGCCACACCTACTCCACAGGCATCATATTTCTACTGTGTGTGTTACACAGCACCTTCAGTGCAGTGACACAGGGTTGTCTTTTAGAATTCCCAACTCAGACTCCATTTTCTGGGACTGACTACTGTCTCCCAGAACATGTAAAGTTGCCATTGACTTTATTAGTCTTTTTAAATCCACAGACCAAGTACAAACCATCTTACATGGAGTACTGGAAACGGTTAATACTAATCCATAATCCCTTTTTGTCGGTTTCTCTTTGAGCATTGTTTTGCTCCCTTTTCTTCAAGAATTTGGTGGCAGTGGTAACTACCCTATTTTTCCTACAGCAGTTATCTTAAATAACCTTGGTATTGTTTTAGGTTATCTTGGTAGCCTCGAACTTAAACCTGCTAGACCATATGTATGTTTTTTTATATGGTTCCGGCTGGGTTTAGTCGCCATTTCTTTTTGAAAATGTCTTTCTCGTGCTTTACTCCGTGCACCAAACCAAAGGTTTGGTTCCTTTGTTCACCGTCTTTTCGCGGGATTCTCCACAGAAGCCCTCCTTAGGCACCTGAAAGTCTGGGTAGGCAGGATGTGAGGGAGGGGTTTTAAGACCCCTGCCATGGGTTCCCTTGGTAACTCAGGTCACACTCCTGTTTGATTGGCTAAGTGACTGTCCCGCCAGGACAGCCACCCTGGTGTGTGATTGACAGCCAGGCTGTCTGAATAGAGGAAAACGGCATAAAAAGCAGGTCTCTGGGAAAGGCAGAGTCGCCACTGGAATGAAAGAACCGACGAGGAGCTGACAGAAGAGGACCCCTACAATGACTGAACTGCCCGGTGAAGCCCTGCTGCAGGTCCGATCCCTAAGACTCCAACAACAGAGAAGATCCTCCAGGAATCTTCTTCCCCAGAGCTGGTGGAACCGACCAGTTCGCCCAAACTGCAAGCCAGGACTCCCTCCTCTGGTCGAATTCGCTGTACAGAGCTACAGTGGGTCGCATAGCCAGGAAGGTCAGACCCTGCTTGGGTTTTAAGGAGCGCACCTTTTATTTGTTGCTTTGCTCTGCTGATGGTTTCTTCCCCGGGCAGTGCAGGACCCTCCAGTCTTCCTACTTCTTGTCAGTCTGACAGTCGCTTCAGGAACCGTGAGCCTGCAGGAACTGCCAGGAACGTCCACCTCAGCTACAGCTTCTTCTCCATTTAAAGGTACTGTTCAAATCCGGTTGTTTGTTTCGTTCAGCCGTGGTGAAAGTGTGTGAAATCTTTCTCCAATCCGAGGGCTTGTCCTTCTCTACTCTTTAAACTAACTTTTCTGCCGACCAACTTCGTCCGGAACTGTTGGCAAAGACTTAACCGCAAACTACCCTGAACTGTGTGATCTTGAGCGAAATACTTTTGTCCTATTGACTTTGGCCCTAAGCCTTTTTGATTTGATTCCATCACTGCAGTTCCTCTTTCTAGATTACCCTGCTTACTTACCTGTTGGTGCTGCTCAATTTCTGCCTAACGTTGTCTTTCCCTCCCTTTTAAATTACTAGAGTGCCATTTTGCTCCCACTTCATTTTGTGATCTTAACTTTTTTGGAAACTATTGGGAGTGGTGTGGTGTATTAACAGTGCGATTTTTGAATTGCTTTACTTTAGTGAGATTTTATACAACTGATGTGTAAATAAATGGATATTCTTTTACTCAAAAACCTTGAGTCAGTGTTTGTTTGAATCACAGCAATTGCTGTCCTTTGTGTAACTATTGATACTGCTCACTTGCTCTTGAGATAAGTCTGGCTGCTCAGTCATCGCTACCACTTTTACATTGTAGTACAGGATTGTACCAAAGGTGAATTTGTACTGTCACTTGTAGTCTTAATTGTGTGTGGTGTTCCCAAAGGGTACTGCATATAATTGTGCCTAACACTGGTGGCAGCGGTGAGATCAAGCATAGTAATTACACTTAGAGTGCTGCTATTACCTTGGATCAACTAACCACTAGGCTAACATCACTGAAAAGCAATATTAATCATGTCTGATATGGAAAGCTACGGTCAGGAGACCCTCCTTAGTTACACTGTGGCGTATTTAAAAAATCTGTCTAGAGAAAGGAATCTCTCTGCCACAGGCAAAAAGTCTGAATTGATTGAAAAGTTGTTAAAGAGCCAAAATCTGGGGAGTGTGTCTGAAACACCTGACTCTCCAGCAAATGTGGAAAATAATGAGGATGATATTGTGTCTAATATTAATGAGTTAGAGGAAGTAAATGTGTCTCCTAATGTAGGCCTCACTGCTCCCTTGTGTGCTCAGCAACCTCAAACTTTATCCACTGGGACCCCATCAGGTCCTTCACGCAGTCCTGAATTCATTGCTCTTGAAAAGATGAGGCTTGAACTGGAATTCAAACATTTAAATGCTCAAACTGAACATAAACACCAAGAACTTAAACTCAGAGAAATGGAGTTGAATCATGAACTAGAAATGAAAAGGTTATCTCTTGAAAATGCTTCTCTCCCAGTCTTCTAAGTCTTCCAGTCCTAAGAGACCCCATATGCCTAAAGAAATTGTGGGTATGTATGAGGTTAAGCTTGATATTTTGGATTGGTTGGCAATGTTTGAATATAACCATGGAATTCAAGGTCTTACAGGGAATCAGTTGCTTCCCTGGCTCTTCTCTAGGCTACTCACTGTTGCATCTGATGTTGTGATGGAGTTGGGGTAGGTGGATAGGATGGATTATGAGTTTGTGAAGCTAGCTTTAATTGCTAGATTTGGCAAGACCCCTTCCCAGTACCTTAGGAGGTTTAGGAACCTCAAAAAGCATGATGGTACCCGTTGGGCTACATGGTTATGTGAATGTTTGAAACACTTACATGGTTGGGTTAAGTGTTACAGAGTCAACACCTATGAAGGTATGAGAAATCTTGTTATGTTGGAGTCAATTTATGATGCCTATGGGTTGCCAACAGTGCTACTCACAAGGATTCTGGGGCAACCCAGAAGAAGGATGAGGGAAAGCAGCCAAAGAAGGATAACCAGGAGAATTCTAATACCTCCAGTCCAAAAGAGGACCACAAACAGCAACATACGGGTAAACCACAAGGGAAACCAAATCAGGCTAGTACACCATCTGGACCCAAACCAGATGGAGGTCAGAACAAACCCTCATTCATAAAGACATTTGGGAAATGTTATGTTTGTGGGTCAACTGACCATGTGAAAGGGGATCCCAGATGTAAGGGTAAACCTTCAGGGGTCCACACTGTCTCCTTAGCCTTCTCCCTAGAGAAAGAAGTACCTATGGCAAGTGGAAACTTTCACCTACTGGCTGATGATCCCATGAGAGTCTCAGCTAGTGTTTCTTTAGTGTCCCTGGGCTTGTCGGAACAACAGAATTTATATGTCTATAATTCCATCCCAGATAATACTAAAGAGTATTTTAAAGATAGTGTTCTTGTGAATGGCCAGGAGATTCCTGCCATCAGAGACACTGGAGCCAGCATAACTGTGGTGGATGAATCATTTTTCAAGGTGGAGGATGTTGCTAAGGCACCCAAACGCCTCACCAAGTTAGCTGGAGGCCCTGTGCAAATGCTTCCCCAGTTACCAGCTCTCATCCAGTGTAATGATATGACTGTCAAAATACCTGTTAGTGTGCAGAGTGAAGTGCCTGGGAGAGTCCTGTTGGGTAATGACCTGAAAACTCTTGAAGTTGTGTTTAGCACCCCCAGGCCTCCCAGTAGGAGGAGACAGGAGTGCACTAGGCATGCAAGGGAGAGGACCTTAAGGGGCTCTCCAGGGGAGTTGATAGAGGAAACTATCACTCCCACTCCACAGGAGTTGCTCACTGCTATTTCTAGAAATAATGAGGCAAACGGGAAACCCAAGACCTCAAGGAAAAGTTAGAGAGCACCCCTGTGCTACCAACAAGGACATCCCCAAGATATTCCAAGATCACACCTGTGATCCCTCCACCTGCTGAGGCAGAGTGTGAGATGCAACCTTGTGTGGTTGAGCCAGTTTCTGAAGAATCAGATCTGGAAGAAGACACTGTTTTGGTTGGAGATCTTGACCCTGTTGACCATCCTGAGCTGCAGTCTTTACTGGCAGAAGAGGTGGACCCAACAGGGCAGACTTCAGCAGAGGGCAAAGAGAGTGTCCTACTCTGGAGGGTCTTCGACAACAGGCTGTTAACCAACTTGATGGGCAGGAAGTTGGGAAGCATAAGTTAAGTTGGGAAGATGGCCTCTTCTACAGTGAACTGACTGAGTCTATCCCTGGGGACTGCAAAATAACTGTAGTGCCCCTTGCCATCGGACTCCAGTTCCTACAGTTGGCCCATGATATACCTTTGGCTGGTCATTTGAGTTTCAAAAAGACCAAGGAAAGGCTCTCCTTATACTCCTACTGGCCTAAAATGGGTTCAGAAGTTGACAAGTTCTGTAGGAGCTGTCACACTTGCCAAACCACTGGCAAGAGTGGAGCCATGAATGTGGCACCCCTGGTGCCTCTCCCAGTGGTGGGAGTTCCTTTCGAGAGGGTGGGCATCGACATTCTTGGTCCCCTTGACCCTCCCACATCTTCAGGGAACAGGTTTATCCTAGTTGTAGTAGACGATGCTACAAGATACCCAGAAGCCATACCTATGAAAACTGTTACGGCTAAGGCTCTACTTGATATTTCTACCAGAGTAGGGTTTCCTAAGGAAGTGATATCCGACAGCGGATCCAATTTTATGTCCCACTACATGCAAGCCATGTGGAAAAACTGTGGTGTCACTTACAAGTTCTCTACAGCCTACCATCCACAGACAAATGGACTGGTAGAGAGGTTTAATGGTACTATGAAGAGCATGATAGGTGCTTTAGAGGGACCCCTTAAAAGAAAGTGGGACCTTCTACTGCCATGCCTTCTCTTTGCTTATAGGGAAGTCCCTCAGGTGGGAGTTGGATACAGTCCTTTAAACTTCTCTGTGGCCATCCAGTCAGAGGTCCATTGGCCCTCATTAAGGAGGGGTTGGAGAGTGCTCCTTCCCCCAAGCCAGTCAGAGTGACTGACTATGTGATAGGTCTTTGGAGGAGAATGTCACACATGATGGCAGAAGCTAGTGATAACTTAAAAGCAGGTCAGGCTCTGGTCAAACATTGGCATGACCAGAAGGCCAGCATGGTTGAGTTTACTCAAGACCAGCTTGTATTAGTTATGGTGCCAACAATGCAGAGGGCCTTTCAGGACAAATGGATAGGACCCTTCAAGGTTGTGGACAAAGTTGGAGAGGTGACCTATTTGGTGGACTTAGGCAGACCTAAGGAGGCTCTCAGAGTTTTTCACACCAACCGTTTAAAGGCCTATGTCTCAAGACCAGAAGTGGGCGCTTTGCTTCTAGCTTCAGCTCAAGAGGAAGAGGAGAGTGAACCTCTACCTGACCTCCTCAGAGGCCAACCTTTAGATGAAAAAATAGAAGGAGTTAATCTCTCTTCTCAGCTCACTTCTGAACAACAGGAGGAGTGCAAAGTTCTGTTGAATCAGTTTGCCTCCCTCTTTTCACCATCACCAGCCTTGAACCCTTGGGGATAGCATGATATTCTCACTGGTGACGGTTTACCTGTGAAAAGCAGAGGTTACAGAATATGAGAACATGTGAGATCCCACATCAAAGGAGAGGTCAACAGGATGCTTGATCTCGGGATTATATAGTCATCTAGAAGTCAATGGTCTAGTCGTTGTACTAGTACCAAAGGCAGGATCCAAGGAGTTGAGATTCTGTGTGGACTATAGAGCTCTAAATGCAGTCACTAAGACTGATGCCCATCCTTTGCCAAGGACAGATGAACTGGTGGATAGACTTGGTTCAGCCAAGTACCTCAGTACATTTGGTCTGACGTCAGGCTATTGGCAAATAGCCCTGACAGACTATGCCAAGGAGAAAACTGCATTCTCAACCCCAGCAGGCATCTACCAGTTTAAGGTTATGCCTTTTGGATTAAAGAATGCACCTGCTACATTCCAGAGGATGGTTAATCAAGTTCTGAATGGGTTGGAGGACTTCTGCATGGCATACTTGGATGACATTGCAGTGTTCAGCCCTACATGGAAAGAACATATTACATGGAAAGAACATATTGATCACTTAGGATATGTTTTGCAGGCTCTTGAGCAGGCCCACCTCACCATATGGGCAAGCAAATGTCAAATTGGTCAGAGCAAAGTGGTCTACCTTGGTCAAGAGGTAGGAGGAGGTGAAATAAGGCCATTGCCTAGCAAAGTACAAGCTGTACAAAACTGGGCCACCCCTACTACTCAAACCCAAGTGAGAACTTTCCTAGGTCTCACTGGGTACTACAGGAATTTCATAGAGAACTATGGGACCATAGCTTGTCCCTTGAATGTGATCTCCTCTCCAAAATTCCCTAAAAAGGTTAGATGGAAAGAGGAGTGCACTCGAGCCTTTGAAAACCTGAAGAAAGCCCTTTGTCAAGCTCCAGTCCTAAGAGCTCCTGATTATCACCAACCCTTCATTGTGCAGACACTACAACACTTTCGGTTCACTTCCACGTGATACCGTCACGTGCGTCCCTTCCAGGGATAAAAAGAGTTCGGAAACCGAAGGCGTTGCTTCACAGCTGTTTCATCTAGGATCACGTGACGCTCTCTCTTCGCTCTACGGACCTGTTCTATTGCCGACCTACGCTTGCTCCACGGATTGTCTCTGCTTAGCCCTTCTCTGACTCTGGAACTTTGGATTGCCTATTGCCAACTTACGCTTTCTCCACGGATTGTTCTTGCTTAACCCTTCACTGACTCTGGAACTTTGGATTGCCTGTTGCCGACCTACGCTTGTTACACGGATTGTCCTTGCTTAACCCTCCTTGGCTCCGGAACATTTAACATCCGTTTTCTGACCTCGGACTGCCTGGATTTCTCTACGGATCACGTGTTTTCACTAGGACCTCGGTCCTACTATTGTAGGGCGTGGTTACCTGCTATACCTTACAGCCTCGTCCAGCTACAGGCTGAAGGTTCACGCCTCTTTCAAGTCCTCACAGGTATTCCAGTGTTTTGATATTTACATACGAGAATATTGTGTCTTGCTTTCCTACTTACATAACCACTGTACCTTGCCTTACAGCGCTCAAGGGGTTCTTCCGGCTGTCCCGCGTCCTGGTTTGGGGACTTCCACCTGTGGCCTTAACAATCACGCTGACAGTATTTCTGGTGTTGTCAGGGTGTTTCTTGGGGACAGAGGGGTTGTTCATACTCTACACGACCAACGAACTTCGTAACACAAGGTCACTTTTCTCCTTGTCAACCTCTCGGTATCCGCCCTCTTTCTCCCCCTCTTGAACTGCTGTGCTGAGTTAGCTCTCACATCATGCAATCTGCCTTGCTCATCTTGTGCTCCACCTTTTATCCTTGTGGCGAAGGCAAAGGGCTGTCAGCTGTGTGTGATTCTGGTCAATTTCCTGACTTTACCTGACCCTTGTATTGGGACATGTCAGGTAAACGGCTCTGGTGTTAGTCTGTTGTTTTCATGTTGTGCAAAAGTGTTTGTGTGGGAAAAGAGTGGGGGGGGCAGTGTTTTGGAATATCCTATGTGGTAGGATGGGGAAAAGGTGTTGAAAGAAGGGGAATACTGAGCCTCACCCATCAGTGTCCCACTCCCCAAGGACCCCCCACCCAGGTGATCCTCCCTCGCTGGTCCACCCCCTGGAACTGGATCCAATAGGGATGGCCGTGTCCTGGCCACCTGGATGACAGATCCCTGGGGACTAGCTAGGGAATCACCTTCAGGTTTCTCACATACCCTTCCTCCATGCAATGGAGCCACATTTATTTCACAGGGGAACCGGGAAAGAAAGTCTACATTTCCCTGGTCTTTTCCTTTTCGGTGCTCCACAGTGAAACAGTAGGGTTGTAGGTCTAGAAACCACTGCATGACCCTAGGGTTGGAGTCTTTGCGTTGGCTCTTCCAAACTAAGGGTGAGTGGTCTGTAACAAGTGTGAACTTTTGTCCCAATAGGTAGTACCTAAGATGGATAATAGCCCACTTCATGGCCAGGGCCTCCAGTTCTAAGACAGAGTACATTTTTTTCATGTGGCAACAGCTTGCGGCTGGTGAATAATATTGGATGTTCCAATCCATTGCAAACCTGGGAGGGAATGGCTCCTAACCCTGTAAGGGAGGCATCTGTCTGTAAGACAAACTCCTTAGAGAAGTCAACTACCTTTAGGATTGGGTTTTGACACAGCGTCTGCTTCAAAGTGTTATAACATATCCCATCCTCGTCATTCAAATAAAGTTTCTGGGGTTCAGCATTCTTAAGTTTATCTGTCAGCCGGGCTGTTTTCTCTGAAAAGTTGGGGATAAACCTTTGATCTCTTTTGGTCTTGGGAGTTGGTGTATCTAAGACTTTCATGAAGTTATAAAGATGGAAGAGATGGTCCTCCCATGTCTTACTATAAATGATGATATCGCCAATATAAGTTCCACAGAAATCAGAATAGGGTTGTAGGATTTGATCCATGAGGCATTGGAAAATGGCTTGCGCACAGTGTATACAGAAAAGTAGGACGTTAACCTTTTAACTAGGATGGGTTTTCCCCCCCAGTGCCAAGGCCTTTTTTGGTGATTTTAGTATTTTGCCATTCAATGCCTTCTAACGTTTTCTGTTCCATTAACCTCTTAAGTGCCAAGGACAAGGCATCTCGTCCTTGGCAACAGGGAGGTAATCCTAAGGACGAGATACCTCACCATTGGCACTTGAGGGGGTAATTGGAATAATCCTAGCAGCGTTGAAAACGCAGTCTTTTCCTTGCATGCTCCATATACCGGAACTTGCCAGTACCCCTTGGTTAAATCTAGGGTAGATAGAAAGGTGGCTGCTCCGAGTTGATCAATTAGGTCGTCGATGCATGGCATGGGATAGGCATCGAAGTCCAATATGGCATTAACTTGTTAGAAGTTGATACAGAATATCCAGGAACTGTCAGGTTTAGTGACCAGCACGATAGGACAGGACCATGCACTTGAGGATGGCTCAATAATGTTGGATTTGAACATTTTGTTGACTTCCTCGATCACTATCTGCTTACGGGCCTCTGGGAGTCGATATGGTTTTAAGTGTACCACTTTACCTTTAGGTGTTCAAATATAGTGGTATGTACCTTTTATTCTTCCTAGTTTTTCCGACAATACATTGAGAAATGAAATTACTACATCCTTTAGGTCTTGTTGGTGTTGACTAGATAGCTTGGAAGGAATAAAATCAAAGTTATCTATGTCTTCGCGAACGAGACAGGCTAGTACTTTGGCATGGGTGGCGGACAGGTACTCTTTCCACTCTTTCAAGAGGTTTACCTGATATAATTGGATTTTCTGTTTTCTATCCGGTTGGGCTACTCTATGAGTACAGGTTACTGTTCTTTCTACTATTTCATAAGGTCTGTGCCATTTGGAGGCCAGTTTGTTCTCTGAGGTTGGTGAGAGGACCAGTACTTTCTGTCCTATGGAGAATGATCTTAAATTCACGTTCTTGTCATAAGTGGCCTTTTGTTGGCTCTGAGCTTTTTCCATATGAGTACAAACTAAGTCTCGGACCAACTTCATATGTCCTCGCATTCGGGTGGTGGTTTGCGAGATGGGAATAGGGGCCTCCTCTCGTTCTTCACGGATTTCTTGGAGCATGTCCAGGACATCTCTCGGCTCTCTTCCATAGAGCAATTCAAAGGGAGAGAAACCTGTGGAAGCTTGGGGGGTTTGTCTCACTGCAAATAGTGCCCATGGGATCAATTGGTCCCAGTCCTTCCCGTCCTTGTCTACCAGTTTTTGGAGAATTTTTTTTAGGATTTTAGAGAATATTTCTACCAAGCCATCGGTTTGGGGATGGTACACAGAAGTTCGCAAGGTGATAATGTGGAGTAGGTCTTTCACTTCGGCCATAAGTTTACTCATACAATTCGAGCCTGGGTCTGTTAGTATTTCCTTGGGAAAACCGACCCTGGAGAAATACGGTAGAAGTTGTTTAAGGATCTGCTGGGTGGTATTATTTCACATTGGGAATGCCTCAGGATATCGGGTTGCATAATCCATGATCATAATGACGTATTTATTGCCTAATCTGGAGGTTTGAATCGGTCCAATTATGGCAATACCAATTCTTGAAAAGGGGAATTCTATAATTGGCAATGGATTCAGAGGGGCAGCTCATGGGATGTGCGTCCAGGTCTTTGTCATGGTCATGAAGTCAGGGGCACAGGCATGCAGGGGTTGCATGTACAGGAGACCTGGGTGGACACTGTCCAGGCGCTTTTGGCGCCGGGCGCATGAACAAAAGTAAACAAGAACATCCATTTAACACCAAAAAGCTTTCATTATGGACATAGCACTTCAGATGCATTAACCTTGAACATTCCATCCATTAAGCAGGATGCATTAACCTTGAACATTCTCTCCACTAAGCAGCCCCAAGTTTATTCATGGGTGTGGCTGCTAATGGATTGCCTTTGCATGTGCTCACTCTCTAGGAGTGGCAGGGTGTGGCTGGTAAACCGGCCCTAATGGGCGTGCCCACGATCTCAGCAATATAAGCTACCCCGATCCTCAAGACAGACCCTTTGCGTTATTCTGCACTTGCAAGCAGCGTAACGCTCACCATCGCCTGAGGTCAGACTTACCTTTGAAGATCCTGGTTCCTAGACATCCGGCTTCCTGCCAGCATACTTACCAACTGGGGGAAGCTGTTCTTACCTGTACATCTCTTCGGCAAATCAAGTATTCATCTTTACACTTTCCTGAACGTCGAAATCTTCATCTTGGCACCGCAGTACGACACACTCCATCGTCGACAGCAGCGCCTGCAAGGAAAAACAGAAGACAAGGTTAGATATCGAAAAAACAGTCAGTTTAAGGTTGCGCTTCGCCATACGTCATGCTTTTCCTTAAACCATCACTTACCTGCTGTCGAATATTGCAGTAGCATCCATCTTCCTTTCGGCCACGTCTCACAGCTGCATTGAGGCTGCATTTCCATCTAAGGGAAGAAAACAGAAGAGAGACATTATTGCGGGCATAAATAGGAACAACATGTAAATACATTAAACAGAATGAACAACATCGCAAGAGCTCAAGAAAGACTTACCAATCAAAAGAAGAAGCATAGTCGCAGCTGGACTGGGCTAATCCTTATCAGGGATCAATGAAGGAACTAGATCCCATTCGACACGCCCCTGCCAGAAGTAGCAGGACGGAGAGCTTATCTTCCATAATTCACAGGTGAGCTTTATGGGCCGGCGTATGCTCACAGAAACCGTACTTTGGGGTGAAGGGTTCGAGAGGTAGAACAATCACAGATTGGCGCACTCACACACTGTTATCTCCACGCAGGAGCAGTATCGCCATGTACCACCGCTCACAGCTTTTCTACGGAGGGAGAGGCCTGAAGGGGGTGATTCAAGTTCAGGGAGGGCTGCAACCGTGCCCCAACCCTCCGCAAAGACCAGGTGAGCGTAACAGAACGCAAAGCCTCTAATACTGTCTGCCTGGGCATTATGGAAACTTCAGAAACAGATCAGTTAGCCCTCTTACTAGGGGAATTATGGGCTGAAGTACATGCTTCAAGACAGGAAACCAATGCATTACAGAGGGATCTTATTGTAACTCGAGAAAGAACTGACGAATTGGCAAGACAAATGCTACAAGCAAAAGCAGGACAGGTTCCACTGCCTGGAGTGACCCATTCTTCTCATTCTTCCACACCACAACAATCAACACCGGTTCAGGTGGTTCTTCCAGGCGCAGTGCCTCTAGCCCCTCCCGAACGCTTCATCGGCGACCCAAACAAGTTTGCTGTATTTAAGAACCAATGTCACCTTCATTTCCTGTGCAGACCAGGAGCCTTTCCTAATGACCAAGTCAAAGTGGCGTTTGTACTCTCGTATTTAGGAGGTAGTGCTGCAGACTGGTCTATACCTTTGGTAAATCAAGATGAACCTTTACTCCGGATCTTTGATAATTTCCAACATGAGATGGAGAAATTGTTTGCCCATCATTCTCAAGGACAAGCTCTGGACAACGAGTTGTTGTCACTCAGACAAGGGAGTCAAGATCTATTAACCTATATTGCGATCTTCAATCGTCTCATAGCCCAGACCAACTGGTTAGAAGAGAAGAGGACTACACTCTTTTACCAAGGGTTACGTGGAGAACTTAAGGGTGTGTTGGCGCAAGTGGTGAATGCCCCTGAGAGGTGTGCAGACTACATAGACCTGATGGTGCAACTCGATCATAGGTTGCAGAATCGGAAAATTGATCGAGCTAGATCAGAGGGACGGTCAGTTTACGTATGACCTTGTGAGAATCAGATTAAACCACATGAACAGTCTGAGCCAATGAAAGTTGGTGGATTACGAAGTCCCCTTACCAAAGCAGAAAGGGAAAAAAGAAGACAACAACAGCTTTGCTTATATTGTGGATAAGCAGGTCACTTCCTCCGTGACTGCCCGATAAAAACCACCCAAGAAAACGGTTGGGCAACAGACAAAACTGATGAAGAAGAACAGAACCTGTGAAACGCCAATGTTAGGGAGAATTCTCCAGAATGCCCAATTTCCCTTACCTATTGAGTCCCTCAGCAGCTTTGCTAGATTTGTAGGATTTATTTGTTTCACCTGGTAAGAGTGTGAGCCTTTTTTCCCACTCTTACATGTGTTTTGCTGTGTGTGTTTAACATTTTTGTGTTCATAGACTGTGGAGCCACACCTACTCCACAGGCATCATATTTCTACTGTGTGTGTTACACAGCACCTTCAGTGCAGTGACACAGGGTTGTCTTTTAGAATTCCCAACTCAGACTCCATTTTCTGGGACTGACTACTGTCTCCCAGAACATGTAAAGTTGCCATTGACTTTATTAGTCTTTTTAAATCCACAGACCAAGTACAAACCATCTTACATGGAGTACTGGAAACGGTTAATACTAATCCATAATCCCTTTTTGTCGGTTTCTCTTTGAGCATTGTTTTGCTCCCTTTTCTTCAAGAATTTGGTGGCAGTGGTAACTACCCTATTTTTCCTACAGCAGTTATCTTAAATAACCTTGGTATTGTTTTAGGTTATCTTGGTAGCCTCGAACTTAAACCTGCTAGACCATATGTATGTTTTTTTATATGGTTCCGGCTGGGTTTAGTCGCCATTTCTTTTTGAAAATGTCTTTCTCGTGCTTTACTCCGTGCACCAAACCAGGTTTGGTTCCTTTGTTCACCGTCTTTTCGCGGGATTCTCCACAGAAGCCCTCCTTAGGCACCTGAAAGTCTGGGTAGGCAGGATGTGAGGGAGGGGTTTTAAGACCCCTGCCATGGGTTCCCTTGGTAACTCAGGTCACACTCCTGTTTGATTGGCTAAGTGACTGTCCCGCCAGGACAGCCACCCTGGTGTGTGATTGACAGCCAGGCTGTCTGAATAGAGGAAAACGGCATAAAAAGCAGGTCTCTGGGATTGGAAAGGCAGAGTCGCCACTGGAATGAAAGAACCGACGAGGAGCTGACAGAAGAGGACCCCTACAATGACTGAACTGCCCGGTGAAGCCCTGCTGCAGGTCCGATCCCTAAGACTCCAACAACAGAGAAGATCCTCCAGGAATCTTCTTCCCCAGAGCTGGTGGGACCGACCAGTTCGCACAAACTGCAAGCCAGGACTCCCTCCTCTGGTCGAATTCGCTGTACAGAGCTACAGTGGGTCGCATAGCCAGGAAGGTCAGACCCTGCTTGGGTTTTAAGGAGCGCACCTTTTATTTGTTGCTTTGCTCTGCTGATGGTTTCTTCCCCGGGCAGTGCAGGACCCTCCAGTCTTCCTACTTCTTGTCAGTCTGACAGTCGCTTCAGGAACCGTGAGCCTGCAGGAACTGCCAGGAACGTCCACCTCAGCTACAGCTTCTTCTCCATTTAAAGGTACTGTTCAAATCCGGTTGTTTGTTTCGTTCAGCCGTGGTGAAAGTGTGTGAAATCTTTCTCCAATCCGAGGGCTTGTCCTTCTCTACTCTTTAAACTAACTTTTCTGCCGACCAACTTCGTCCGGAACTGTTGGCAAAGACTTAACCGCAAACTACCCTGAACTGTGTGATCTTGAGCGAAATACTTTTGTCCTATTGACTTTGGCCCTAAGCCTTTTTGATTTGATTCCATCACTGCAGTTCCTCTATCTAGATTACCCTGCTTACTTACCTGTTGGTGCTGCTCAATTTCTGCCTAACGTTGTCTTTCCCTCCCTTTTAAATTACTAGAGTGCCATTTTGCTCCCACTTCATTTTGTGATCTTAACTTTTTTGGAAACTATTGGGAGTGGTGTGGTGTATTAACAGTGCGATTTTTGAATTGCTTTACTTTAGTGAGATTTTATACAACTGATGTGTAAATAAATGGATATTCTTTTACTCAAAAACCTTGAGTCAGTGTTTGTTTGAATCACAGCAATTGCTGTCCTTTGTGTAACTATTGATACTGCTCACTTGCTCTTGAGATAAGTCTGGCTGCTCAGTCATCGCTACCACTTTTACATTGTAGTACAGGATTGTACCAAAGGTGAATTTGTACTGTCACTTGTAGTCTTAATTGTGTGTGGTGTTCCCAAAGGGTACTGCATATAATTGTGCCTAACATTGGTGGCAGCGGTGAGATCAAGCATAGTAATTACACTTAGAGTGCTGCTATTACCTTGGATCAACTAACCACTAGGCTAACATCACTGAAAAGCAATATTAATCATGTCTGATATGGAGAGCTACGGTCAGGAGACCCTCCTTAGTTACACTGTGGCGTATTTAAAAAATCTGTCTAGAGAAAGGAATCTCTCTGCCACAGGCAAAAAGTCTGAATTGATTGAAAAGTTGTTAAAGAGCCAAAATCTGGGGAGTGTGTCTGAAACACCTGACTCTCCAGCAAATGTGGAAAATAATGAGGATGATATTGTGTCTAATATTAATGAGTTAGAGGAAGTAAATGTGTCTCCTAATGTAGGCCTCACTGCTCCCTTATGTGCTCAGCAACCTCAAACTTTATCCACTGGGACCCCATCAGGTCCTTCACGCAGTCCTGAATTCATTGCTCTTGAAAAGATGAGGCTTGAACTGGAATTCAAACATTTAAATGCTCAAACTGAACATAAACACCAAGAACTTAAACTCAGAGAAATGGAGTTGAATCATGAACTAGAAATGAAAAGGTTATCTCTTGAAAATGCTTCTCTCCCAGTCTTCTAGGTCTTCCAGTCCTAAGAGACCCCATATGCCTAAAGAAATTGTGGGTATGTATGAGGTTAAGCTTGATATTTTGGATTGGTTGGCAATGTTTGAATATAACCATGGAATTCAAGGTCTTACAGGGAATCAGTTGCTTCCCTGGCTCTTCTCTAGGCTACTCACTGTTGCATCTGATGTTGTGATGGAGTTGGGGTAGGTGGATAGGATGGATTATGAGTTTGTGAAGCTAGCTTTAATGCTAGATTTGGCAAGACCCCTTCCCAGTACCTTAAGAGGTTTAGGAACCTCAAAAAGCATGATGGTACCCCTTGGGCTACATGGTTATGTGAATGTTTGAAACACTTACATGGTTGGGTTAAGTGATACAGAGTCAACACCTATGAAGGTATGAGAAATCTTGTTATGTTGGAGTCAATTTATGATGCCTATGGGTTGCCAACAGTGCTACTCACAAGGATTCTGGGGCAACCCAGAAGAAGGATGAGGGAAAGCAGCCAAAGAAGGATAACCAGGAGAATTCTAATACCTCCAGTCCAAAAGAGGACCACAAACAGCAACATACGGGTAAACCACAAGGGAAACCAAATCAGGCTAGTACACCATCTGGACCCAAACCAGATGGAGGTCAGAACAAACCCTCATTCATAAAGACATTTGGGAAATGTTATGTTTGTGGGTCAACTGACCATGTGAAAGGGGATCCCAGATGTAAGGGTAAACCTTCAGGGGTCCACACTGTCTCCTTAGCCTTCTCCCTAGAGAAAGAAGTACCTATGGCAAGTGGAAACTTTCACCTACTGGCTGATGATCCCATGAGAGTCTCAGCTAGTGTTTCTTTAGTGTCCCTGGGCTTGTCGGAACAACAGAATTTATATGTCTATAATTCCATCCCAGATAATACTAAAGAGTATTTTAAAGATAGTGTTCTTGTGAATGGCCAGGAGATTCCTGCCATCAGAGACACTGGAGCCAGCATAACTGTGGTGGATGAATCATTTTTCAAGGTGGAGGATGTTGCTAAGGCACCCAAACGCCTCACCAAGTTAGCTGGAGGCCCTGTGCAAATGCTTCCCCAGTTACCAGCTCTCATCCAGTGTAATGATATGACTGTCAAAATACCTGTTAGTGTGCAGAGTGAAGTGCCTGGGAGAGTCCTGTTGGGTAATGACCTGAAAACTCTTGAAGTTGTGTTTAGCACCCCCAGGCCTCCCAGTAGGAGGAGACAGGAGTGCACTAGGCATGCAAGGGAGAGGACCTTAAGGGGCTCTCCAGGGGAGTTGATAGAGGAAACTATCACTCCCACTCCACAGGAGTTGCTCACTGCTATTTCTAGAAATAATGAGGCAAACGGGAAACCCAAGACCTCAAGGAAAAGTTAGAGAGCACCCCTGTGCTACCAACAAGGACATCCCCAAGATATTCCAAGATCACACCTGTGATCCCTCCACCTGCTGAGGCAGAGTGTGAGATGCAACCTTGTGTGGTTGAGCCAGTTTCTGAAGAATCAGATCTGGAAGAAGACACTGTTTTGGTTGGAGATCTTGACCCTGTTGACCATCCTGAGCTGCAGTCTTTACTGGCAGAAGAGGTGGACCCAACAGGGCAGACTTCAGCAGAGGGCAAAGAGAGTGTCCTACTCTGGAGGGTCTTCGACAACAGGCTGTTAACCAACTTGATGGGCAGGAAGTTGGGAAGCATAAGTTAAGTTGGGAAGATGGCCTCTTCTACAGTGAACTGACTGAGTCTATCCCTGGGGACTGCAAAATAACTGTAGTGCCCCTTGCCATCGGACTCCAGTTCCTACAGTTGGCCCATGATATACCTTTGGCTGGTCATTTGAGTTTCAAAAAGACCAAGGAAAGGCTCTCCTTATACTCGTACTGGCCTAAAATGGGTTCAGAAGTTGACAAGTTCTGTAGGAGCTGTCACACTTGCCAAACCACTGGCAAGAGTGGAGCCATGAATGTGGCACCCCTGGTGCCTCTCCCAGTGGTGGGAGTTCCTTTCGAGAGGGTGGGCATCGACATTCTTGGTCCCCTTGACCCTCCCACATCTTCAGGGAACAGGTTTATCCTAGTTGTAGTAGACGATGCTACAAGATACCCAGAAGCCATACCTATGAAAACTGTTACGGCTAAGGCTCTACTTGATATTTCTACCAGAGTAGGGTTTCCTAAGGAAGTGATATCCGACAGCGGATCCAATTTTATGTCCCACTACATGCAAGCCATGTGGAAAAACTGTGGTGTCACTTACAAGTTCTCTACAGCCTACCATCCACAGACAAATGGACTGGTAGAGAGGTTTAATGGTACTATGAAGAGCATGATAGGTGCTTTAGAGGGACCCCTTAAAAGAAAGTGGGACCTTCTACTGCCATGCCTTCTCTTTGCTTATAGGGAAGTCCATCAGGTGGGAGTTGGATACAGTCCTTTAAACTTCTCTGTGGCCATCCAGTCAGAGGTCCATTGGCCCTCATTAAGGAGGGGTTGGAGAGTGCTCCTTCCCCCAAGCCAGTCAGAGTGACTGACTATGTGATAGGTCTTTGGAGGAGAATGTCACACATGATGGCAGAAGCTAGTGATAACTTAAAAGCAGGTCAGGCTCTGGTCAAACATTGGCATGACCAGAAGGCCAGCATGGTTGAGTTTACTCAAGACCAGCTTGTATTAGTTATGGTGCCAACAATGCAGAGGGCCTTTCAGGACAAATGGATAGGACCCTTCAAGGTTGTGGACAAAGTTGGAGAGGTGACCTATTTGGTGGACTTAGGCAGACCTAAGGAGGCTCTCAGAGTTTTTCACACCAACCGTTTAAAGGCCTATGTCTCAAGACCAGAAGTGGGCGCTTTGCTTCTAGCTTCAGCTCAAGAGGAAGAGGAGAGTGAACCTCTACCTGACCTCCTCAGAGGCCAACCTTTAGATGAAAAAATAGAAGGAGTTAATCTCTCTTCTCAGCTGACTTCTGAACAACAGGAGGAGTGCAAAGTTCTGTTGAATCAGTTTGCCTCCCTCTTTTCACCATCACCAGCCTTGAACCCTTGGGGATAGCATGATATTCTCACTGGTGACGGTTTACCTGTGAAAAGCAGAGGTTACAGAATATGAGAACATGTGAGATCCCACATCAAAGGAGAGGTCAACAGGATGCTTGATCTCGGGATTATATAGTCATCTAGAAGTCAATGGTCTAGTCGTTGTACTAGTACCAAAGGCAGGATCCACGGAGTTGAGATTCTGTGTGGAGTATAGAGCTCTAAATGCAGTCACTAAGACTGATGCCCATCCTTTGCCAAGGACAGATGAACTGGTGGATAGACTTGGTTCAGCCAAGTACCTCAGTACATTTGGTCTGACGTCAGGCTATTGGCAAATAGCCCTGACAGACTATGCCAAGGAGAAAACTGCATTCTCAAACCCAGCAGGCATCTACCAGTTTAAGGTTATGCCTTTTGGATTAAAGAATGCACCTGCTACATTCCAGAGGATGGTTAATCAAGTTCTGAATGGGTTGGAGGACTTCTGCATGGCATACTTGGATGACATTGCAGTGTTCAGCCCTACATGGAAAGAACATATTACATGGAAAGAACATATTGATCACTTAGGATATGTTTTGCAGGCTCTTGAGCAGGCCCACCTCACCATATGGGCAAGCAAATGTCAAATTGGTCAGAGCAAAGTGGTCTACCTTGGTCAAGAGGTAGGAGGAGGTGAAATAAGGCCATTGCCTAGCAAAGTATAAGCTGTACAAAACTGGGCCACCCCTACTACTCAAACCCAAGTGAGAACTTTCCTAGGTCTCACTGGGTACTACAGGAATTTCATAGAGAACTATGGGACCATAGCTTGTCCCTTGAATGTGATCTCCTCTCCAAAATTCCCTAAAAAGGTTAGATGGAAAGAGGAGTGCACTCAAGCTTTTGAAAACCTGAAGAAAGCCCTTTGTCAAGCTCCAGTCCTAAGAGCTCCTGATTATCACCAACCCTTCATTGTGCAGACAGATGCCTCCAGTACAGATATAGGTGCACTCCTTAGTCAACTGGATGAGAAAGGTAGGGAGCACCCCATTCGCTTCATCAGTAGGAAACTGAAGGAAACAGAAACAAGGTGGGCAACCATAGAGTGTGAATGTTTTGCCATTGTGTGGTCTCTGAAGAAGTTTAGACCATACTTGTGTGGATCTACTTTTGTGACTCAGACAGACCACCAACCCTTGATGGTTAATGCAAATGAAACGGGAAAACCCAAAACTTCTGAGATGGTCAATCTGCCTGCAAGGGTTTGATTTCACCATTGAGCATAGAGCAGGATGTCACCACCAAAATGCTGATAGTCTCTCTAGGATGTTTTTAACCGACTTAAGGTAGAGATTCATCCAGGACTGGATTAAATCCTCCTGTCCCTTAGTCTGGGGGGGCAAGTGTTAGGGAAAATTCTCCAGAATGGCTAATTTCCCTTACCTACTGAGTCCCTCAGCAGCTTTGCTGGATTTCTAGGATTTATTTGTTTCACCTGGTAAGAGTTTGAGCCTTTTTACCCGCTCTTACATGTGTTTTGCTGTGTGTGTTTAATATTTTTTTTTCATAGACTGTGGAGCCTCACCTAGTCCACCGGCATCATCTTTTTACTGTGTGTTACACAGCACCTTCAGTGCAGTGACACAGGGTTGTCTTTTAGACTTCCCAACTCAGATTCCAATTTCTGGGACTGACTACTGTCTCCCAGAACATGTAAAGTTGCCATTGACTTTATTAGTCTTTTTAAATCCACAGACCCAGTGCAAACCACCTTACATGGAGTACTGGAAAGGGTTAATACTAATCCCTGTTTGTCTGTTTCTCTTGTAGCATTGTTTTGCTCCCTTTTCATCAAGACTTGGCTGGTGGCAGTGGTAACTACCCTATTTTTCCTACCGTGGTTATCTTAAATAACCTTGGTATTGTTTTAGGCTATCTTGGTAGCCTCAAATTTAAACCGGCTAGACCATATACTGTTTTTATACGGTTCTGGCTGGGTTTAGTCACCATTTCTTTTTGAAAATGTCTTTCTCGTGCTTTACTCAGAGCGCCAAACCAGGTTTGGTTCCTTTGTTCACCGTCTTTTCGTGGGCTTCTCCACAGAAGCCCTCCTTAGGCGCCTGAAAGTCTGGGTAGGCAAGTTGTGAGGGAGGGGTTTTAGGACCCCTGCCATGGGTTCCCTTGTTAACCCAAGTCTCACTCCTGTGGATTGGCTAGGTGACTGTCCCACCGGGACAGCCACCATGCTGAGTTATTGACAGCCATGCTGTGTGAATGGGGGAAAATGCATAAAAAGCAGGTCTCTGGGATTGGAAAGGCAGAGTCGCCACTGGAACGAAAGAACCAATGAGGAGATGATAGTAGAGGACCCCGACAGCGACTGAACCGCCCGGTGAAGTGCTGCTGCAGGTCCGAATCTTCAAACTCCAATGACAGAGAAGATCCTCCAAGATTCTTCCCCTGAGCTGGTGGGACCAACCAGTTCACTCAAACTGCAAGGCAGGACTCCCTCCTCTAGTCGAATTTGCTATACAGAGCTACAGTGGGCTAGATAGCCAGGAAGGTCAGACCCTGCTTGGGGTTTATGGAGCTCACCTTTTATTCATTGCTTTGCTCTGCTGCTGGTTTCTTCCCAGGGCAGTGCAGGACCCTCCAGTCTTCCTACTTCTTGTCAGTCCGACAGTCGCTTCAGAAACCGCGAGCCTGCAGGAACTGCCAGGAACGTCCGCCTCAGCTACAGCTTCTTCTCCATTTAAAGGTACTGTTCAAATCTGGTTGTTCGTTTCATTCAGCCACGGTGAAGTGTGTAAAATCAATCTCCTATCGGAGGGTTTGCCTTCTCTACTCTTTAAACTAACTTTTCTGCCAACCAACTTTGTCCGGAACTCTTGGCAAATACTTAACCGTGAACTACCCTGAACTGTGTGATCTTGAGCAAAAGACTTTTGTCCTATTGACTTTGGGCCTAAGCTTTTTTGATTTGATTCCATCACTGTAGTTCCTCTTTCTAGATTGCCCTGCTTACTTAGCTGTTGGTGCTGCTCAATTTCTGCCTAACTTTGTCTTTCCCTACCTTTTAAATTAATAGAGTGCCCTTTTGCTCCCACTACATTTTCTGAGCTTAACCTGTCTGGAAACTATTGGGAGTGGTGTGGTGTATTAACAGTGTGATTTTTGAACTGCTTTACTTTAGTGAGATGCTATACAACTGATGTGTAAATAAATGTATATTCTTTTACTCAGAAACCTTGAGTCAGAGTTTGTTTGAATTATAGTAATTTCTGTCTGTTTTGTAAGTATTGATACTGCTCACTTGGCTCTTGAGATAAGTCTCGCTGCTCAGCCATCACTACCACTTTTACTGTGTAGTACAGGCTTGTACCAAAGGTGAATTTGTACTGTCACTTGTAGTCTTAATTGTGTGTGGTGTTCCCAAAGGGTACTGCATATAATTCTGCCTAACGGCCAATGCCCGGCAAGTGTAGGGGTCTGCTTGTCGAGCATGAAAAAGGAATCCGTACAGACCTCACATCTAGTCCTTCCAGTGATTTTGGTGAATCACAAGCAACCATCAAAAATACATGCCCTGGAGGCATATATTGATTGTGGAGCTGTGGGTAACTACATTGACCAAGATTTGGCTCTCTGAATAGGCCTTCCTCTCCAACAGAAGCAGAAATCAGAAAACATCACTGCTGTGGATGGTTCTCAGCTATCATCTGGCCCGGTGACACAATACACTGAGAAAGTCATGCTTCTGTGTCAGGACGGGCATCAAGAGGACATTACTTTCGATCTCATCGGTGCTTCTCAGTTCCACATGATATTGGGAAGGCCATGGCTGAAGACCCACAATCCTGGCGAAAACGAGCTCTGACATTTCCTCATGATTGTTCCGACACATGTTACAAAAAAGATGACACCAATCTGAAACCGAAGAAAGGAATCGTGTTGGGCCTTATCAGCTCGTTACCGCTTGAATACCAAGATTACCAGGATGTCTTCAAAAAAGAGCAAGCCAACGTTCTGCCCCTGCACAGACCCTATGATTGTCAAAAAGATCTTGTACCCAGAGCCCAGATCCCTTGCAGCCGAATTTACTCTCTGACAGAACAGGAAAATCAGCATCTTAGAACATACCTGGATCAGTACCTGGCGAACGGTTTCATTCGCCCGTCCAAGTCACCTGCCTCCTCGCCCTTATTCTTCGTGCCTAAAAGGAGAGGGACTTAAGAACTTGCATCGACTATAGAGCCATCAATAAGATCACAGTAAAAAAATTGATATCCTTTACCACTTATACCAGAGCTCCTGGACCAAGTGAAATATGCCCAAATCTAAACAAAACAGGATTTAAGAGGAGCATACCATCTTGTACGACTAAAAGAGGGAGACGAGTGGAAAACGGCCTTCCGCACAAAGTACGGCCTCTTTGAATACCAGGTCATGCCCTTCGGGCTATGCAATGCCCCCGCTGCGTTCCAATTCTTTATGAATGATGTACTCCATGAACTACTGGACGTTTGCGCTCTTGTTTACATTGACGACATTCTTATCTACTCAAATTCCATGGAAGAACATGTAGGCCATGTCCGGACAGTCTTAGAGAAGCTTCGACAACACCAATTGTATGCCAAGTTGGAAAAATGTTTTTTCCATGTAACCGAGGTTGAGTTTCTCGGTTTCATGCTCACACCACAAGGTGAACATATGGATACATGAAAGGTGGATGCAATCCTCCAATGGCCCTCACCAACATCCACGGAAGGAGTGCAAAGCGTGCTCGGATTTGCCAACTTTTACTGTCGGTTTATACCTGGGTTTTCACAAATTGTACATCCAATTACCTCCTTGTTAAAGGAAAAATCAAAAATTCCATTGGTCGACAGAAGCGGAAGAAGCCTTCCAGAAGTTTAAACTATCATTCACTACAGCACTAGTCCTTAGACACACGACCAGACCTACCGTACATAGTTGAGACAGATGCTTCAAAAATAGTCCTGGGAGCAGTATTGTCACAACGAGACCCTGAAACAGGACAACTACACCCTGTCGCATTCTGGTCCCGCAAATTTTCAGCCCCCGAGTTGAACTACGCAATCACAGATAAGGAATTACTGGCTATTAAAGCAGCATTCAAGGCCTGGAGACATTACCTTCTTGAGGCGAGACATATGGTCACTGTCATCACGGACACCTGTAACTTGCAATACTTGAAAACCGCCAAAGCACAATCCTCGTGTCAACTTCGTTGGGCTCTTTTTTTCGCAGAATACGATGTTATTATCACTTATAGACCTGGAGTACGCAATGGAAAAGCAGACTCACTATCACGACTGAATGAAGAAAAAGAGGCTTTTACAGCATCCAAACAGGTGGCCATAATTCCTGAGGAAAGGATTCAAACCAGAATAGCTGCCACCAGGTATGTGGATGACCAAAGAACCAGTTTGCAATTCCTGATGGATCAATCAACACAACAGGAATGGCTGTTAAAAAGTGACCAGTACACCATCGAAGACAATCTACCTGTCATGATCTCTGCTTCCAAAAGGTCAGGGTTTTCCCAACTCCCTTGGAAGCAGATCCATAACCCAGGTTCCGAGTGCCAACCAGTCCCAATTGGGACCTTTTGGACCCAGTCCTGGCGCCAGTGGCACCAGGCTCATAAATATGCCCAGTCCCAGCGCTGGAAGCGCCGGGCTCATAATGCTTGGGTGGACTTACCTGCAGCAGACCATGCTGCTTACTTGCCTGCCAGTTGAGCCTCTGATCCTCTTCTGTTTGGAACTACTTTTCCTTTTGGGTGGGGCAGGAGCCACTCCCTAGATTCAGAACACTGGAACTCTTCTGGAAAGCAGGAACTCTTTTCTTACCTAGGCGTGGCTGTGGAAGGAGACACCTAAGCACTACAGGAGGCTATTTAAACCACACCCGGTGGATGAATCTTGCTTTGCGTTATTCTGCATCCTCTGCAGCAGAACGCTCATCGTGTCTTCTGCATCGGATCCTGGGCTTAAGGAAAAAGGCTTACCATCCTGAATCCAGTCTTCAGCAACACCTATAAAGACAAGAAAGAACAGGTTAGCATTCCGGCATCTGAAAGACAAAGGCTTACCTACTCTTCGTGCGCTCCGGAGGTCTTCACACTGCATTCCGGCATCTGAAAGACAAAAGCTTACCAACTCTTTGCACGCTCCGGAGGCCTTCGGCGCTGCATCCCGCATCTGAAAGACAAAACAAGGTGCGTTTAAAGACATTGGGGAACTTTAATACTCACGTGCCATTACTCCTTTCCACATCTAACCCAGTGGGTATTCCGGCACCCTGCAGCCGCTCCAAACTCGTACCTGCAAAATAAAAGGACAGTTAGAGCGCATCGTGAAGCAGGCAACAAGCGCTTACTTACGTGCTTCCAGGCGCTTCTATTCATCACACGGACTCCATCTTCAACTCACTTCAGCCCGTCATCCGCCATCGCCGGAACCCTGCAAAACAAGAGACATCATTACTAAAGACTTTAAAGACAATAGAATTACTCGAAACTTACCGTTCGTGCAGTAAACGACAGACAGCAGTCCTCTGAAGTCAAGAGGCCTGCGCTACCTATCCAGTGAAGAAACTGGTTACAGCACCCTGCCCCGAGGCAGATGGAGAGCTCGGCATTCACTTACCTAAGGTGAGAGCGTTAACCTTTGGGGGTCTACAGGAGAGCAAAAAAGGAAAGAGATAGGGACACCCCAATAACCCCAGTTCATTAATCCCATATTTTCTATCTGCAGACATCTTACTCTTGAAGTCAGGCATACAGTGCACAGAGGTCCAGCCCAAAGAGCCAACCGGGTGCTACACATCACCTTTGAAGATACGGTAGTCGCCCAGTCAAGACCGGCGCCTCTGCGAGAATCAGGTGAGCGTTACACTACCGTATTTCCAAGGACGATTATATGTCCAAGACCAAGAACTGCTAAAGCAAATCATCACAAATTACCATGATTCATTAGTGGAAGGACACCCAGGAATAGCCAAAACTCAGGCTAAGGTAAAACAAAACTACTGGTGGCCAATCTGGCGAAAAGACATTGGCCAATGTATTGAAACCTGCGGTTTCTGAGCACAACACAAGTCTCAGAAACAGAACTCTGCTGACTACATCCCCTAACAGTACAGCCAGCACCTTGGCATACCCTGTCGATGGACTTCATCACAGATCTTCCACCCTGCAATGGATACAACACCATATTAGTCGTTGTGGATTTATTCTCCAAAATGGCCCATTTCATCCCTCTGAAGGGACTCCCAACTCCGTCGACTCTTGCTTCTGTGTTCCTAGAGCAAATTGTTCGATTGCATGGATTTCCATCAATATTAGTATCTGATCGCGGAACTCAATTTGTTTCTGCCTTTTGGAGAAAGTGTTGTACGATTGCCAAAATCGATCTCCGGTTGCCCACAAGCCATCACCCTCTAACTGATGGGCAAACTGAACGAACCAACCAAACTTTAGAGCAATATCTCAGGTGTATGTTGCAACAGTCCGAGGTTTCTTGGAAAAATATACTCTGCATAGCTGAGAATGCATACAACAGCTCAGTTCACAGAAGCACAGGGCAAACTCCATTCTACACTGTGAACGGAAGACATCCGAGGACATGAGTATTTGATCCACCCGATACCCTGAAATGCCAGCCATAAAAAACTTGCACAAAACCATCACCCAATTTCTTCAGGAGGCGACAGAGCATCTGACCAAGGCTAAGGAAAGACAAAAACTGTTTGCTGATCGACATCGAAAGGAAGCTCCCGCCTACCAAATTGGAGAAAAGGTGTGTTTAGCATCCAAATATATTCCCCTGGAGGGGCCAAGAGCTTTTCGCCCAAGTTACCTGGGCCCCTATACTATAAAGTCCATAATCAATCCTGTCGCCATGAAATTGGAGTTACCATTTCATATGAAAATTCACACCGTATTTCATGTCTCTCTCCTCAAACCAATGAAATCCAATACACGGCTTAGTTCTCTGCCAGAGCCCAAAGTAATAGATAGAGAACCAGAATAGGAAGTCAAATCCATCCAAGACTCCAAGGTGGTTCGATCAACATTGTATTACCTAATTGACTGGAAAGGTTACAGACCTCAAGACCGACCTTGGGAACCCAGTGAGCACGTCCATGCTCCGCGTTTAATTAGACAGTTCCATCGCAATAATGCCACCAAACCAGGACCTGGGAGGAGAACCACCCTTGAGAGGGGCCTTGAGGAGGAGTGCTGTTATGGTCATGAAGTCAGAGGCACAGGCATGCAGGGGTCGCATGCACAGGAGACCTGGGTGGACACTGTCCTGGCGCCTTTGGCGCCAGGCTCATGAACAAAAGTAAACAAGAACATCCATTTAACACCAAAACGCTTTTATTATGGACATAGCACTTCAGATGCATTAACCTTGAACATTCCATCCATTAAGCAGGATGCATTAACCTTGAACATTCCATCCATTAAGCAGCCCCAACTGTATTCTTGGGTGTGGCTGCTAATGGATTGCCTTTGCACGTGCTCACTCTCTAGGAGTGGCATGGTGTGGCTGGTAAGCCGGCCCTAATGGGCGTGCCCACAAATTCAGCTATATAAGCTGCCCTGATCCTAAGACAGACGCTTTGCGTTATTCTGCACTTGCAAGCAGCGGAATGCTCACTGTCGCCTGAGGTCATACTTACCTTTGAAGATCCTGCTTCCTGGACATCCTGCTTCCTTCTATCATACTTACCAACTGGGGGAAGCTGTTCTTACCTGTACATCTTTTCGGCGAACCAAGTTTTCATCTTTACACTTTCCAGAACGCCGAAATCTTCATCTTGGCACCGCAGTACAACACGCTCCATCGTCGACAGCAGCACCTACAAGGAAAAACAGAAGACAAGGTTAGATATCGAAAAAAGTCAGTTTAAGGTTGCGCTTTGCCATTCTTTTGTGCTTTCCCTTAAACCATCACTTACCTACTGTCGAATATTGCAGTAACATCCATCTTCCACCCGGCCGCGTCTCGCGTCTCACAGCTCCATTGAGGCCGCATTTCCATCTAAGGGAAGAAAACAGAAGAGAGACATTATTGCGGGCATAAATAGGAGCAACATATAAAGACATTAAACAAAACGAACAGCATCACAAGAGCCCAAGAAAGACTTACCAATCATAAGGACAAGCATAGTTGCAGCTGTACTGAACTAATCCTTATCAGGGATCAGTGAAGGAACTAGATCCCATTCGACGAGCCCCTGCCAGAAGTAGCAGGACGGAGAGCTTATCTTCCATAATTCACAGGTGAGCTTTATGAGCCGGCTCATGCTTACAGAAACCGTACTTTGGGGTGAAGGGTTCGAGAGGTACAACAATCACAGATTGGCGCACTCATACACTGTTATCTCCATGCAGGAGCAGTATCACCACGTACCACCGCTCACAGCTTTTCTACTGAGGGAGAGGCCTGAAGGGGGTGATTCAAGTTCAGGGAGGACTGCAACCGTGCCCCAATGCCTCCGCAGAGACCAGGTGGGCGTAACAGTCTTTTGACATATTTCAAATGTCTGGATGAACCTTTTTACATCTGCGTGGATACCTGGCCAAACGTTCCACCAATATGCGCCTGGTTGTTAGATTGTCCTAATTGCCCCCCCCCCCCCCGGGTAAGATGGGAATGCACGATTTCCAGTACAACCTTTCGGTGCCTTTTGGGTATTACCAATTGTGTTTTTAGCATACCTTCTGGGGAGGTTTCTTTTCTGGAAAGCAATCCTCGTTTTCGAAAGAAAAAGGGACTCCCTTTCTCTAAGCATTATTCTTCCTGAATTGTTTGTAAAAACGATTCAGTGAGAACTGGATCATTTCGCTTGTATGAAGGTTAGGTCAGGATAGATGGTGGGTTCATCTCCCTTCCTTTCTTCCATGTTAATTGATTTATCAGCTTCCCCAAAGCCTATGTTACCTCTTTCTGTTTTATCTGGTTCACTTTCTCTAAAGTGAGGAAATAGAGCTCTTTCCAAAATCCCCTGGGCAATTTGATCTCCTCTACGTACCTCAAAAGGGATCTCATCATGATTTTGTAAGAGAACCTTCACATCTCCCCTAAAGTCGGGATCAATAACACCTGCTAAGACGTCTATCGTGAACTTCCATGCTAGGCCAGATTTTGGGGCCATCGAATGTAACAGCCCGGAGGGGGTATCCAAACCAAGTCTGTTGGAATCATTCCTCTTTTCCCAGGGGGAATGGTAGCTTCCCTACAACTACAGATATCAAACCCAATTGATTCCTTGGTGGCGATGGAAGGGCTAGAGGCTATCTGACTAAGTATTTGAAATTGTAGGGTTCCCCAATTAGTTTCAATTGAGTCACATCTCACTGGTGACACCATATGTAAGGAACTCATGATGGCAACAGTAAAGACAGACACAAATGATCACAGTTCAAGGGTGTTTATTAAACTGTAAATGCAGGGTGGAAAAACACCTAACCTAAACCTAAATCTAAGATGGTAGCAAGCTTCGACCATCAAATGAAAAATAAGGCAGTCCTTGTGGCGTCTGGTCAAAGTAAAAGGCCTATACTAAAAAAAAAACATATTGCCAAATCCTTACAACTAATTACAGAAAGAGTGTGGGATAGTGTGGTCAATAAAGAAAAGAGTGTTCAAAATTAATAAGTCAGGATGTGATTGCCAGGGGTCTCTCTTCCACACATTTTGAGAACGGGAGCACTTGACAAAACGGATCTCCTGAGCACAGCACTCGCTCGAGCTTTCCCAGCACGAGCCGACAGTTTCATACCAGCTATCAGGTTCTTTGATGGTTAAGTCTCTTTTCAATAAAAAGTCTCTTGACTTCGAGGGCCTGATGTATTCAACAACAAACAAACAAAGAATTCCTTTCCAAATGGACTATGAGTGATAGCTTTTCAGCCCTGAATCTCTCTCGACCGGGCTCAGGCTCAAATGACAAGGGGGACAATTCACTTCCCCTGGTGTTCCAATACTTCTTGCATTCACCAATCTTAATGTCTTTTTAAGCAATTCACTGTGGACATCCCTCGGTCGGGTTCACTCATGTCAGCACATTGCTCATGGACTTCAGGCTTTGCCCCTTCTTGTAAGCATCCCTCCGCTGGGTTCACTCTTGCCAACCTTTGCAACACACTGTTCATGCGCTCATTTCACCAAGCGAGATTAATTTCCCTTAGCTTCGCAATCATCTGTCCATCAAAGACTTTCGATGCTACAGAGGATTTTACAAGACCCCTGCATGACAACTTTGAGCTCTGTTAGCTCTCATGTTGTGTGGTCTGCCTTGCTCGTCTTGTGCTCTTGTGCTCCACCTTTTATCCCTGTGGGGAAGGCAAAAGTGCATCAGGTGTGTGTGATTCACGTCGATTCCCTGACTTTGCCTGAACCCTGTATTGGGACATGTCAGGTAAACAGCTCTGGTGTTAGTCCGTTGTTTTTCGTGTTGTGTGAAAGAGTTTGTGTGGGAAAAGGGGGCAGTGTTTTTGGAATATCCTACGTGGTAGGATGGGGAAAAGGTGTTGAAAGAAGGGGGATACCGCGTCTCCCCCGTCGGTGTCCCACTTCCCAAGAACCCCCCATCCAGGTGATCCTCCCTCACTGGTCCACCCCCAGGAACTGGATCCAATAGTGATGGCCGTATCCTGGCCACCTGGATGGCAGATCCCCCGGGTCTAGCTAGGAAGACACCTTCCGGTTTCTCACATCTAACACCATCTGTATATCATTTCATATAGTTTTTCTTTCTGTTGTACATATATTGAGGCATTGTGTGCCCACCTCCAAATTTGTCTCCACTTCTTAGGAGGCAACTCTCTCCCTAGGTCTTTACGGCAGGCTTCGATATGCCAGGTGCCTAAGGCAGGAATTGAAAATAATTGATAATCCCCTGCAGCTACGAATTACCATATACAACCAGACTGTCACTGCTTCCCCTCTCGCACTTCAAAGCCTTCTTGTCCGGGCAAAGATCATTTTAGGACATTGTTGTGGAATACAGGTGCCTAACAGTCCAACCAACCCTATTTGGATTGGCACAAAATTAATTTGTACTAATTATATAATTTACCTCCAAAAAACAAGGGCTTTAGGAACAGCTCAAGAACAAGGGTTCAACAATCCCTTCCCAGAACAAAGGGAAAGGCTGGCCAAGTGTGGATTGCTGATCTGGTTTCATAACTTTATGCAATATACTTGCTCATTAATGCATATAGGGAATGTTGATACCCAGATTTGACACCCATATTTTTGACCTGAAAATGGGATCAACCATGTAAAGATATACAGTTAATGTATACTTACAACCGGTTGAGAGTGCATTGAATAATTTAAATAATGTTTTAAACAGCTTAGAGAAACTTAAGAATACTGACTCCAAACATATTATCTCAGTAGGTAATGTCAATGAAAACTATAAATAGCTTGATTATTTGTATTGTGCAAAGGATGAATTATGGAATATCTGTGCCCCATCAATGAGAGAAAAAGTTTCCAAACATCATTTAGGCTTGAACTAGCTGGATTGATGATCCAAAAGAAGCAAAGGGCATACAATGATCGAAAGCCTGGATATATTCATGCACAATCAACTTTTAAGTCCTCAAGATTCCAATCTCACCTAGATTATATACTGATTAACGTTGAAAGTTGGACCCTAGTGAAGTGATAATGAATGTCAAGAGTGATCACGTTCTGATCGATGTTTGCCTAAATTTACCAACTGCGAATAAGCCTATGCAGGTGGGCTTTTCTGCAATAATGTTAACACACTCAAAGAACAGTAAGCAAATAAAATGGGCAGACATTAGCCTTGATACGATGCTCCCACCTATGTATAGAAAATTCCTTCTGACTTGAATGCACTTGCTACTAGACATAGAGCCAAATATAATATAATGCCAGCCACTTTCTGCCGTAGTCTACCGGATATCGCTAGACCCTATCTAGCAAAGCCCAATAAAATGATTAGGAAGCTAAATCGTAGTAGCAAGAATTAGTTTGTTCATGAATGAAGAAACAGGAATAGCGGTTGGTGAGCAGGTGCATGTGGATCTAGGTCATGTGGCCTTAGCCCCGCCCACCTATCAATCACTGCTAAACTGTTGGTTCCTTCCTGTTTTGCCGCCTTTTGTCCCTGCTTAAGCAGCTCCAGCCTCTTTTCCTTTGCAGTTGGTGATCCGGTGCAAATAGATCTAGTTCACGTGGCCTAAGCCCTGCCCACCTATCAATCACTGCTAAACTGTTGGTACCTTCCTGTTTTGACACCCTTTTTCCCTACTTAAGCAGCCCTCCAGCCTCTTTTCCTTTGCAGTTTGTGAGCAGGTGCAAGTGGATCTAGGGCACATGGCCTAAGCCCCACCTACCTTCTGTGTTGTGCCTCTTTCTTTATGCTCTTAACTCTTAGATCAAGGATGTTCTCGGTCGGACGTCCAAAGTGAAGGGCTGCCAATGAAAAGGGCTGTTTGTACTTGTTTAGACACGGAGGACCCAGGGCCCGAACCCGTGCTCGGACAACAGGTAAGCACGCGCTGACATGTTTTCTCCCTCCGTCCCAACAGGCCATCTCCCCACCATCACCAGGCAAAGCCAACGTCAACGGTATCACCCCTCCTATAAGGCATGGACTCTACAATACAGTAACCTCACCCACATCAGCCTCAAGGCCATCAGCACCCGCTCACCGTCCACAACACAGAAGTTGATGTCCGCTCAGCTATCCCCCATGCAGCAGACATCGCCGACATCATCACTACACATGACCTTGATGGCTTTTTCATCACAGAGTCCTTGCTGACACCCACCTACAACCACATCCTGTGACGGAGTGAGACTCTACAGAATAAATGAGTAGTAATATACATAGACATTAGGCATTCAGGAAGACCAGGAAGCCACAGATGTATGGACTTTCCTCTAATGTATATACTCTGTTTGGGTTGCCTAGGAGACGCCTCGTGAGGAGGGGAATGCGGAGGACGAGGTGTTGACATGGGCTTACTGAGGAGGAGAAGGACGACGGTTGAGAGGTCGCCGACGAAATGAAGGGGAGAGAAGAGATGGAGAAAAGAAAAGTGTAAATGAAACTGACGAGGCGATTCTCCGCTAGCGGCACAGACGTTGCTTCGAGGCATTAAAAGCCGGCTGACAACGGAAGGTGAAATTGACGAGGCGATTCTCCGCGGGCTGCAGAGACGTGGCTTCGCGACTTTCAAAGTTGGCTGACAAGGAATGGTGAAATTGACGAAGTGATTCACGACAAGCCGAGATAAAGTAGCTGCAGGCTGCCGGGTCTTAGATTCCCAATTTCCAAGATACAAAGCTGCCGGAGGTGAGTGAGAGAGAAGAAGGGAGAGAGAGAATGCTGCGTGTTAAACGTGAAGGAAGGAGAGGATTCGAGCGACTGTTGCCGCAGGATGACTGTTAAAGTTAGCGCCGTTGCGCATTTAGTGAAGATCTCACGGATGTCGAGTGAGATCTCCAGGGCAGATTGAAGTTAAGAAATAAGCGCCGTTGCGCCAGCATTAATTTAAAAAAAAAAAAAGGATAAAGAGACAGTGCGACAGAGAAGGGGGATACTGACTGAAAGAAAAGGTTGCACAAGTCTTAATCAACATTACGGAGAGAAGGCGAAGTCAAGCAGGGCAAAGTAAAGGTCGAGAGAGTTACTGATAAGAAAGAGAGAGAGAGAGAGGAAATGTGGAGCGCTGTAAGAGGCAATAGCACCCATACCTGAAGACCAAGCTTTGGCAGTGAAAGTAATGAAAGAGCTACTCCCAAACTGTTCAGCTTCATGGGCTAATACAGGAAGATTCCAGCAAAAGAGTACATGTAACGTGACAATACAAAATACTTATCACTGGCAGCAACTAAGAGACCTATGCTAACTAGAGTTCTGATACCACAAGGGAGTTAAGAAAGAGAACGGAGGAAGAGATATAGGCAGCTCACTGAGAGAAGGCATTAGGAAACAAGAAGAAAGAGAACTGAAAGAAAAGAGACATTAAGTCATAGTCTTAAAGAGTTCAAAGGAAAAGAAGTTGGAAACATACATCAACAGACTCTTACCTGAATCTAAAGTGGCCACTTGTTCCTGCTGAAGTGCATCCAGTTCAAGAAAAGACGTATCCTTTTCAATCTATAAAAGAAAGAAAACGTTAAAAAAATAAATAAAAGAAAGGATTATCGTTGTAATCCACAACCTACGTATTGGCTCTGAGTCTCATTCATGTTTTAAAACAATAGTGTGACACACGCGCTGACATGTTTTCTCCCTCCGTCCCAACAGGCCATCCCCCCACCATCACCAGGCAAAGCCAACGTCAACGGTATCACCCCTCCTATAAGGCATGGGCTCTACAATACAGTAACCTCACCCACATCAGCCTCAAGCCCATCAGCACCCGCTCACCGTCCACAACACAGAAGTTGATGTCCGCTCAGCTATCCCCCATGCAGCAGACATCGCCGACATCATCACTACACATGACCTTGATGGCTTTTTCATCACAGAGACCTTGCTGACACCCACCTACAACCACATCCTAGATGTCCTTGTCCCCGACGGCTACAGCATCCAACACAGAGACCAGACGAACAAGACAGGTGGAGGCCTCACAGTCATCCACAATACCTTGTGGCCCTGCACCAGACTTGATGTTGACAACATTGTTTCCTTCGAAGTCCCCTCCTGTTACTTCCTGCTCTCCCCAACAGACCCAGTCACCTTCCATGTCATCTACAGACTACCTAAACCCAACACTGCCTTCATCCGAGACTTCACCGACCTGGTCACCGCCATATCCCTCACGCGCACCAACATCTTCCTAGGTGACTTCAACCTCCCAGGCGATAAGGCCACCAAATCGATGAAGGAAGCTCTCCTCAGTCTTCTCGACACCCTCAGCCTCACACAGAACATGAAAGACCCAATGCATGTGAAAGGCAACCTCCTCAAACTAATCATTAGCACACTGCGTTCCCTCCACCACAGCTCTCCTCCCTCGCTTGACTGGTCTGACCACCTGCCCATGACTTACAATATCCTGAACACCACCCCAGTCAAGTACTCGCAGCAGAAACCCATCAGACAAACCTTGATGTCCTTCAAGAACTTCCCAGTAGAAGTCCTCACAGAAGATTTTGCCAACCTCCACATCACATGGACCGAACACCCCCAACCAAACTGCGACTCTCTACTGGGAGCACTCAACACCAACCTCTCAGCCTACATTGACCGACACCTGCCTTGGAAACAACAGGCCTGCAAACCAAAACCGTCAGCACCCTGCTACATTCAAGAACGCATCCTCAGCAAAAAAGTAATCAGGAAACACATCTGACCTGGCACTCTTCAAGGAACACCAAGCAACCCGCCAACAACCAATCAATACAGCCAGGGACTCCTACTATCAGAACACCATAGCAGAAGCCAACAAAAAAAGCACAGCCCTCTTCACAGCAGTCAAGCACTGCATCAACTTGTTTCCCTGCCATACCACACTCCATTGAAAAATCCACCGCCATCAACACATTCATTGACAAAATCAGCAGGATTCGCCAGCAAATAGACACCAACTCTGCATCCACAGACTCACCTCACATTCTTTTTCTCGAAATCTCCACACCCTGGACAACATTCAAGACAATCTCTACAGAGGACCTGGGAGAAACCCTGGCCGCCCTCAAAGTCACACCGTATACAGACCACATCCTTCCAGCATCCATCTTCAAGACTCTCCCCGCAGAAGCTCTCTTTCCCTGCCTGGAGATCATCAACAGCTCCCTAACTCAAGGCACCTTCCCATCGACCCTAAAGACAGGACAAATCCTCCCTCTACTAAATAAACCCACTCAGGATATTGACAACCTAGGTAACTATCGTCCCATCACTCATCTTCCCTGCCTAGGCCAGATCATCGAGAAAGTGGTAGCCATGAAATTGCAGCAACACATGAGCACCAACAATCTCCTCCAAGCCTACCAATCCAGGTTCCGACCCAGATGCAGCACGGAGATGGCAACCATACAGGTGGGTGACAACGCCCTCAACATCCTTGATGACAGTTACACCTGCCTACTGGTTCTACTCAACCTTCTGTCTGCTTTCGACACAGTAGACCACAAGGTGCTCATGGACAACCTACATCAGCGGTTAGTGATCTTGACCTATGCTGATTCAAGTCCTACCTAACCAACCAGCAGTTTGTTCAGATTGACTCTAGATCGCCAATGCTACCCATCACCTGTGGAGTCCCGCAGGGTTCCATCCTCTCCCCAGTGATCTTCATTCTATACATGGAGCCACTGAGATCCCTCCTAGCCATGCACAAAATCCACTTCCACCAATATGCCAATGACACACAGCTATACCTCAAGATCAACTCAACTCAAGATCAACTCCATCAAGTACATCCACAGGCTCAGAACCTGCCTCTCACTGATCCACTCTTGGATGTTCAGTGCATACTTGAAGCTCAACCCTTCCAAAACCCAATTCCTACTCCTTGCCAACAACACCGAATACCCAGACATAAAGAGCTGGCTATCAACCATGAACCCTGAGGGCTTCACACCCGAGCTCAACTCCTGCGCAAAGTCCCTTGGGTCCCACATCGACAAACACCTCTCTTTCAAGACACACAAAGCAAAAAAAAACTCTCCATCCTGTGGAAAGTCAAGCCCTTCCTCCATCTGGACAGCTTTAGAGCCACCGTTCAAGCACTGGTCCTATCCCATCTGTCATCCTCCCTTGTGCCACTGAGAAGTGTCCTACATGTGGCCACACGCCTCATAAAAGGTCTATGCAGATACAAACACATCACCCTGGCCCTCATTGACCTTGATTGGCTCCCACTGCACGCACAAATCACCTTCAAGTCTTGCTGCATCATCTATAAGCCAGTCACCCTCAAGTCACTCAGCTGCCTCACGGAGACACTCAGCATCTCCGGCAGACAGCGCACCACCAGAAGCCAGGACACGTGCAGTCTTGAAATCTGCACGACCAGAACACAAGCCTTCTCTGCCTACGCGCCAAGACTCTGAAACTTCCTGCCTGTCAGCATCAGACTTGCCCCCACACTCCTACAATTCAGAAAAGAACTCTCTCAAGGAGTGTCTCCTCCTCAACACCTAGGCCATCACATCGACAACCTAGCTACCTGACTCGCTGGATGCCGTCCGCCACTCTCCTCCCCACCACCTTGTACACATGTTCGCCTCCTGTGTGCCCCTCTGTATCCTAACCCCCGCTGTATATCTAGTCTGATGTCACCTCTGAAAAGCTCCCTGTTATGCATCGTTGTATACCTCTGTAAAGCACTCTGTTGTGTATCTCTATTGTTGTATACTTCTGTAAAGCACTCTGTTGCTTCTCAAAGCTAGGTCTGTGCTCAATAAATATTATAAAAATAATATAATAATGGCAGGATTTTAAATGCTATGAAGTATACCAATACCAGACAATGGCCCCCATTCCGAATATAGTACCGGCACCCTTTCCAGAACACCATACTACAACGATGCAGGTAGGGCTAAGGATCCCCCGGCATACCTGACCTGCCGGGTTTTCAGGCCCCTACTGGCATGGTTGTCACAGAAGCAATGGCACTGTTAACAATGGTGCTGGTGCCTCTGTGTCCCCATTTCCATGGAGTTTGGAATTACCATTACTGCTGCCACTCGTGATCTCCCAGTGGCACCGGGATATCAGGCAGCGGTACTGCTGTTACGGGGTTGCCGGAAACCTGCCGCATATCGGCAGGTTTTTTCCAGCATCTCTATAATGAGGGCCAGTGTATGAAAATCAAGATGGCAATAGCTGAATATAAATCTATGCTAAAAAAGGAAGAAAAAAGAGGTTGCACGTAAAAGGTGGGAGGATCCTAAGCTAGCCTGTTTTAATAAATATACTAAATTGTTTCACAAATTGTAATTCCGGGATTAAAGGCTTAGAATGCCACAACCCAGATGGAATATGGTTTGATTATTATTATTTTTTAAGTTTTTATTGGTTTTGATAATTTTAGAACTAATACAGTACATCACAATGTAACATAACAGACCATAGTATATAACAGTACTGCAATCTTCCCTGTGTGTGATCTCTGCCCCCCTTAAGAGTGCCCAACACAATTTAACACGCATTCCTCTATTTGTCACATATTTTCTAAAATGTACTGTGGCATCCCCATGAGTTATAAATATGTTCCTCCAGTAACATACAGAGGTCAACATCAGAACTCCATTTTGTGGTACTTGCTCTTTCTCTGCTACCCCAAAATATGAAGAAAGGTGCCATCAGCCATTTTGCAGCGTAACCATTGTGTGGCCACACCTAAAAAGCATTGTATAGTTGGCTCTATTTAGAATTTTGAGCTGTATCAGCCTAAAACGGGATGATATCGCCACCTCCCAAGGAAATATCTGTGCTTACAACCAATCCTCGGTGTCCAATGGGCCGATATCAGCTTCCCATCTGTTTTTGAGATTCATTAGGGCACATGATGTAAATGACAAATAACTTGATATAAGGTGGAGGTAACTTTATTTTCTATTTATTCTAGTATCAAGTTAATCTCTAACGGCGATTGAGATGGGGTGTCTCAAATGCCCCTAATATCACGTCATAGGTCATGAATACGTTAATTAAGTTGGTAAAATTCATCAACCTCTCCGCTCAGCAAGTCCTCCAGTCCAATAATGATTTACGATTCCAGAGTTTGAAAATGACAATTTTTTTAACTTCAGGTAGTTCCATATTGTGCCATATCGAATAGGAAAGTTTAATTTTCCCTCCTTAGCCCATGCTTTTCTTAACCCCTCTCCTGATACTACATGAAGAGTGTGTTTCCCTCTACCACCGTATAAAATTTGTAATGGCGTGAGAGCGTACATCCATGCATATTCAGTCTTTATATGAGGCATATGTGGGTTGCCATGTAACCAGTCATTGGCCGACGCCGGCTGTGCTGCCCAATAATATTTCCTAACGTCCGGTAACCCGGTACTGCCTTCCCAAACTGAATTTTGTAACGTCTGTACGGCAATCCAGGGTTGTGAACCTTGCCAAAGGAGGTTTCTTAGTACACTCGTAATCTTGTCCATAAAGTGCTGCCCTATCTTCATAGCCGTGGGCCAATTGAAACTCATCTATGCTGGGTCGGATCTCAGCCAGATCGCCAGAGGTTCAATGGCCAAAGTGACTACGAGTGGAGATAGAGGGCATCCCTGGTTTGTCCGCTTCTCCTACCGGAATATTCTTGAGAACACTCCATTCACCTTGACCGATGATACTTTTTGATTATTTTGAAGATCCGTACAACAAACCATTTATCATCTATCTATCTATCTATCTATCTATCTATCTATCTATCTATCTATCTATCTATCTATCTATCTATCTATCTATCTATCTATCTATATTTGTTTTTGTATAGCGCAAAATCGCCCATAGGCCTCAGAGTGCACACAGAGATGGACAACAGAAAACAACAAGCTGATGCTACGAACTGGTGTCTAGGGCGTAGAGAGGGTTAGCATATCATAAGTTTTCTCCCTCATCAAACAGACGGGTCTTGAGTTGTTTCTTAAACACAGTAATAGACATGCTGTTCTTAACCATGGGGGGCAAGGAGTTCCAAACCATAGGTGCCCAGAAAGCAAAGTGTGTACCACCTACTTTTTGTAGAATTTGGTATGGTTGATGTAGATCATAATTTCTATTGGAGCTGAGGTCTCTTCTAAGAGGCGCCTTCATTATCTTGTTAGTGAGATAGTTTGGACAGTACCAGCTAGGCATTTATAGACTATAACTGCGCCTTTGAATTTGATCCTCTGTTCTACTGGAAGCCAGTGAAGCTTCCTCCTGGCAACTGAGATTTTTGCACGTCGACTTAGTCCATGAACTGCTCTGACCGCTCCATTTTGCATAGTTTGCATTTTTTTGATATTGCTCTTAAAGGTGTCCATCAGGAGACTATTACAATAGTCAAACCTTGTGTTTATTATGGCCCCAGCAATCAAGGCAAGATTTTGCTCAGTTAAATAGGGGCGAATTTGCCAGATTAGATTTGAATAATAAGCATAGGTTGATTTCCAATATGACAAATATCTCTTAAAAGAGAGATGTGAGTTCATAAAAATTCCCAATGTTTTTACATGATCTAAAACCTCAATGTAAGTGTTATTGATTTAGAATTTTCTGTATTGATCATTCAGTTTTTTTATCTTTTGAAGGGTATCAAGTATTGATAGTTTGGTTTTCCCTTCATTGAGTGCTAAAGAGTTTGTCTCCATCCCCCTTGTGCCCCCTCTACCTAAGACGAGCAGTGACCATGTTCTCCCCCTACTTTTGTCTGCGCCCCCCTACTTTTGTCTTTGGCCCCCTGTGTGCCCTCCTAAATTTGATTCCTGGTGACGCCACTGCTCTCTGCGCATCCTTTTCATAAATTCCAGACAGTTCAAAAACCAACTGGGTGCCATCGGCATAGTTGGTAATCCGGACACGCAATCATTGTAGCATATCGCACATGAGGTTAGAGAAGATATTAAAAAGCAGCGGGGACAAACATGACTCCTGCAGGACGCCACATGTCAACAAAGTTTTAAGGGAAGAGAAATTTCCCTTGTCCACTGCCGCCATCCTTGGACCTAAGAAGTATTTGAACCATTTTGCTGCTAATGGGGAGCATCTACCGACTGTTGTAAGCCTCTCGGCCAAAAGATCATGATCTATAAGATTGAATGCCGAGTAGAAATCGAGCAGCAAAAGTTAGGCAGTGCTCCCTCGTTCAATGATGAACATGAAGAGCTTATGTTATCCTTTCACAACACTTCTTTATTTTTTCAATTTTAAATATAACATTAGAGGAGGTTTCTTTAACTCTAAATTTCCAGCCTTCCGATAAAGCTCGCTGTTTTGATAATATCCGTATCGATCTACCCTCTCGAGCTCTTCGCTCCTCTACCTCTAACTCCCCCAGGGTCAGTCGTTTTTCAAAGAAACGAGCTGGGGGTAGATCTTTCTCTTTGGCAGGGGCCTCCCTCTGGAACAGCCTCCCTGGCACTCTAAAACTTGAGGAGAACCATCTCCGGGTCCGGAAGCACCTCAAGACCTTCCTCTTTGCTTCTGCCTTTGCTTCCCTGCTGATCTGCTCTCTCTTGGCATTGTGCACCTGGCAACTGTCTGTCCCCTGGGCCCAGGTACCTGCTCACCCTGCCACGCTCCTGTACTGCCTCCTGGCCACCCCTTGCACTGGGGGCTTTATCTGTACCCATCTTCTTTTTCGGCACGTATCAGACTAACTCAGTTCTGCTGCCTTAAAAACAGCACTTGCCACTTGTTAGCTGCACTACCACTGTTTATTGCCTCCATTATCTATTTATTTGTATTTATTATTATTTATCTGTTCTCCTATGCTCCGCACTTTCCACTCTCCCCCTTCCATGCACTACCTCTTTCCTTTTCCCATGCACTTGCACGTTCTCAATGTCACTGGAGCTGGTAAGATCGCTGTTTTGTTCTCCCCTGTTCCCCTCCCTTGCCTTGTCGCTCTCTGAAACACTTGTGTACGAGTGTGATACAAATAAACTATCATATCATATCATGTCAATCTGAAACAGTAATCTAATCTGGGCCCCTATTTCTTTACTGAATGAGGTAGCAAAGGTAAATGGGAATGTTTAATTATCCCATCTTGAAAATTGGGTCGATGAGGATGGAATCTGATTTTCAAGCCAGCTTGAGAAAATGCATAAGTACAGTAGATCAAGTCTTTTGCATTCAGTTACTATATATATGTGATACTATTCATTCAGCCCTTATATTTTATATTTGTTGACTTACACACTGTTTTTGATTCTATCTCTGGTTATATACACTGGTTCGAACTAGGGTTCCATAAAACCTATTAATGGCTATTCAGTAATTATATTCAGATCATTTTGCTTCAGTTTGGTGTAGAACAGGCAGTGAACTTACTGACCTCTTCCCAATCAGCATGGGAGTCTGACAGGGATGCGTATTGGCATCTATGTTATTTCTATTAAACATGAATTTTCTGGCAGTAGAACCCTAGAAGAACAAACATTTTGATGCATCCAGATTGGGGGGAGAGTGTACTAGCATTCTGCTTTTTTCAGATGATGTCAACATAATTAGTAAATCCCCAGTGGCATATAGAAGGCACTGCATTCCTTTGATTACATATGTAGCAAGACAAGGCGAGCTTCCAATCATGTAGGAAGGTGTCTGTATTCGATTAAGCTCCAAGGACTCCTGGTGTGCATAACTGAACAAAGGATTTTTAGCAATATCTTGACAAGAACCATAGTTGTAGCAGTGTGCTCTTTCTATCCTTTGGCCAGTGAGCAGAGCAATAGACGAGCTTGTATACAACCCTGCAAGTTGGCAGGAGCTCTAAGACGGAGTGCTGTGGAGAGTGCTACAGTTGTAGCACTGTCTTTTGACAGGTGGCTGAAGCTACAGACCAACCTGGATATAAACCTACCCAGAGTGTGAAGTGCTCCAGCTGAGTGCTATTAAGAGTGCTACAGTTGTAGCAGTGTGTTCTCTCTTGGGCTCATTACAGGTTTGCCAGTATCCCTCCAGAAATTCCGGCAGGATACTGGGAAACTACCCCTACCATTTCCGCTGCCTGATATCCCAGTTTTAGCGGGATATTACAAGCGGCGGAAAGAGCGTAAATCCCCATTCGATGGACTCCCATAGGACTCCTTTGAGGGGATTGCCGGAATTGCCAGCACCAGCAGTACCGGTGCTGGTAATTCTGGCATTTATTTTGCCGGTGGGGGCCTGATTTATCGGCAGGTCAGTCCTAGTGGTAAGTCAGTGCTCCCAATGGCAAACTTGTGTTTACCTGGTCCGGAAAAATTGCCTGTGCCAGAATTATCGGCAATTATACCGGAAATATTTCCGGACCAGGGACAGGTGGGTGGAGCAACAAAAAAGATTTTATATAACGCTACCGGGAGAGCTGAGAGATCGAGCGGAGTGCCGTGGAGAGTGCTATGGTTGTAACAGTGTGTTCTCTTTGTCTTCCAACTGGTGCGTGGAGAAACATACCAGATGGGATATAACACAACCCTGTGCTGAAACTGCAAAAATCAAGTAAAGGATATACAAAATGTCCTATTGTTTTATCCTGGATACAGCGCCATAAGAAAATTGTGCCTATTTCTACTATTAAGGAAGTTTATCATCCATAAGGTATACAATGCATTGACATTTAGTGACATGTGAAATTATGCTCCAATTTCATTGGAAAATATGCATCAGCTGTGCCGGCTATGCTAGGATTACTATCACTATCGGCCGGTCTATTCATATTGATGATTAGGTGTACTCTTCATATTCCAACCATTGTCAGTTCCTGTTATTTCTCTAGCTAAAGGGTAGCAAAATTAATTTGTTCTTAATCATTTCCATTGCTGCCCCCCAGATATGGAAGGCTGCAGCCGTTATCACCAGTGATTCCGCCCCCATTAAGGTGCTCCAAAATGTGGCTATCACACCGTACAAATGCTTCATAGCTCTTTCCGTATTGGGTCCTCATATTCGGACATGCGGTTAAAAAAATGCCGACTGATTTCCACACTTTTGGAGCATAATCGTCCCTCCAGGCCCCATGATACTCCTCAGTAGGTAATATGTTTAAGCGTAGGCTTATGATGAACCACTTCAGGTCCCTTGGGCACAGTTTTTTTTAATGTATGGCCTAGGGGTATCTAAGAGGAAAGCCTGGTGAGAATACTCATTGTATCTCTTTTATGTTGCAAGGTATTCAATATTATTTACCCTGTCCCATATCTTAGTTTGTTTCTTTATGGTTTGTTCAACCTCAACCGAGCTATGTAACAGAGATGTAGGGAGATGTCGGCTGTCAAGATGTCTCACTGCGTCCAGTCGCAGCTCTTCTTCAAATCTGTGGCTGACTTGACTGACTCTTTCTCCAATTAATTGCATGAGAGTGTTGGTATTGACATATGCTGACACCATTTTTCTGTACAGCACTGTGCGCTTCACATACCACAAGGAAAGGAGAGAAACAAGGCCATACTCTAATCTCAATGCTACGACGGGGACGGAAGAGAAGACATGGATGATAGAACGCAATGTGTTCCCCTCAAACCTTTCCAGCCATCCCACATGTATCGAGAGGATAGCTTCTAAGCCATAGAGTAGGCTGGGAATTATACACACTCGATAGATCTCAAGAGTCCCTTCCACGTGATGTCCACAATGCCTGTTAATATAATGTAATGTTTCACTGCCAGTAATTTTCTCCATATTATTGGCATGAGAGTATTACCATAATATTCGGCAGGCGGTTGGCATTTTATTGGAAAGCTAAGATACTGGTACTCTTCTGCAATGTCTAAGTAACGATTGTTGAGCTTCCATCGAAATGCTGGTTTTGTTTGTATTTTCCCAGCCAAACGCATGATCTTTGTTTTAGATTCATTTATAATCACAAAATATAGTGACCACTTGGAGAGCCAGAAGGGCAAACAGCCATATTTAATTGGTGGGGGACCTAAACTGTACATGTTGGTCAGGGGAGTTGATTCTCGAACCCCTTGGTAGGATAGATTACCAAAGTCCCTCAGGGAATAAATCCCTTAATGGTGAGCAATGGTCTGTGTTATTGAGAAGCTTGGGGTTAAGGTGAATGCATCGCTAATATGGGATGAAAGAACATTTTACTGGGTTTAGGGGACATGAGCGTTCTTCTTTGGATTATATTTTTATGGATCAATTTCTCTTTAATCAATGTGTGAAATTCACAGTAGAGGCAACCACATGGAATGATCACTGCTATCTGTCTTGTTACCTGAATCTGCCCAGGGTGTGTACCCATCGTGAAAAGTGTGAACCAAAGGTAAAGGTCAATCTTGGGGGAAATGGGATTACATGGAATGAAGGCCTCATTGAAAGATTCAATAATGTGATTGAGAAGGTGATGGTAACTGATTTGCAGCATAAAATGGGTCTTTTCTCAATTGATAGATTTTAGGATACGATCTTGCTTAATCTTGAAGGAGTAAGGAGAAAGTTCAGAAAGTCTATACAGGATAAAGGGAACACCCATGTATATGACAAGAGGGTAGCATTGGAAAAACGGGAAATGAAAGCATTAGTAAGATCAGTAAATAAATTGAATCTGTCATCTTTAGAAAAGAATATGAAAATTGGTAAAATTGTTTTGAAATATAAAATTTGGGTTAAGAGACAGAGAGCAAAATTGCAAAATCATGATTGAATGAGTATATTGGACTCTCTTAGAGAAACAAACTCATATAAATTCTGGTTTATTGTAAATTCAGGGAAATACCTGAAGATGGCAGTGCAAGTTAACGCAGTGGTGGAAGCCGAGTATCTCTCTCATTCTGAGAGTCTATATTCTATAGATAGAGGGATACTCCAGGAGAAACCAAGTGAAAATGGGGCTGATCTGAATAGATACAATACAGATTTTTCCCCTCAGACGATCCTGGAATGTATAAAGGGAACGAGTGACTCTAAGGCCCTTAGGCCAAATAAACTCTCAAATAAGTCATTTAAGGCAAATCCTAAAGGTTGGGCCTTTATTCAATCCGTCTTGTTTAAGGATATAAAAGAAAAAGATACATTTCCTATCTCCTGGAAAATTGCTCATATAATCCCCACATACAAACAAGGTCTTCGCTCAGATCCTAGAAACTACCGACCAATCTCCATTATTGGCACAGATAGTAAAATCTTTGTGCCAATCTTGCTTAAACATCTGGAGGATCGGGCGGTGGAATCTGGGTGACATTGTCGCTGGCAAACTGACTTTAGATAACGACAGGGAACGGAAATCAATGGGGCTATTGTGAAGCTTTGTCAACAGCTCACAGTTGAGGATAAGTGTATTAAAATGTTTGTTGCACCTAAGTCAGGCGTTTGATATGGTGAGTCAAAATAAACTATGGGCAAAACTGATGGACTGGGGATACCTCCTGGTTTGCTGAAACTGATCAGGAGACTACACAAATTAATTGTAATTCAGGTGAGGTTGAATCTAGAGGGGTATCTGACCAGGGAAAGCTGAGTAATTAATGGTTTGAGAAAGGTGTATATGCTGGCCCCCTGTCTGTTTAATATATATGTTTCTGATGTCTGAGAAAAGATAGATTCAGGGTCCTTTGTACCTCCCAAGTTGGGTCACCTGCACATGTTTTGTATGGCATACATGGATGACTTTGTGCTAATTTACTGTACCCCCTTAGGACTTCAAATATTGTTAACATTGTTTGAAAAATGTGTACATGAAAATTGCTTAAAAATTAACAATAATAAAACAAGGATTTTGACTTTCTCAGGGGAAAGCCAAAGGCAAATTGGTTTCTCGGTGGACAGAGTTTGGAAAAGGTTACAGAAGTAAAATATCTGGGTTTCCTAATCACCAGTAGGCCAAATAAGACCATGGTTATCCAGTATTATAAAAAGAAACAGACTTACTCATCTCCCAAATCATTTGTTTAAAAAGAAGATACTGCAGATTCTCGATGGTTCCCTTAATTAAATTCTATTTTGGGACTGTAATCCCCAAACTTGCTTATGGTATGGAAATTCACCCCATTTGGATGGAAGCCTTTTTAGTCAGAATGGAGAGTCGATTATGGCCCTGCGTTTTGGGGATTCCAAACTATGTGCCTAATTCAGCAATTCTGTAAAGTTTAAGAAATTGTCATTGTTTCACAAGTTTACCACTGTGTCAGATAACGGAGATCCCTCCCGTACCTCCTCCTCACCTTGACCTTCAGAAGAGCTGTCTCTGGGATCTGCCTGCTTCTTCCTTCTAGTCTTCTTGACATCTGGATCCCCCTTCTCCTTGGACTTCTTATTCTTCTTTTCATGAAGATAGGGTCTAGCTTCCTCAGAGGCCATCTTGACCGGTATGGGTACCAAATCTTGGAGAACTCCAAGGAGCCAAAACCCTAAACCAGGTAAAAAGCCACAAGGCGCCAAAAAACCATGGAAGATATCTTTTGATGGTGGTTTGAAAGATGTCTGTTCAGGTAGAATGGTTGTGTCTGGTTGATAGACTTCTGTAGCTGGGTGAATATCACAAATGGTTCCGGCAACAGTGGGTTCCTGAGCTGGAAAATAGACAATGCGGTATGCTGAATAGACCACTGTATTCCTGAGAGTGTCCAGGAGAGCAAATGGCAGTCCTATATGCAAGTAGAGGACTATGGGCAATGAAGCCGCAAGCAATAGGGATGGAGCAAAGAAAAGACACAAGGGTAAGGTGCGGGCAGCCGAGAAATGAAAGATATAAGGATGCTGCGAACATGGAATAAGCAGGCGATCCAGGAGTGATAGCAAGCACGGTCGCAGTTATGTGCCTAGCCCGAAAGCTTTCCGTGTTCGAAGAAAGGCATTGACAGCACAAGTCCGGAATGAAAAGGGTGAGTACAAGGTTGCAGAAAACAGCAGACAGAATAGATATAAAGAACAGTGGAATCGCTTTGGTAAAAAGCCAAAGACAGAACTAAGGTAAGGATATAAGAGATAGTAAGACAGGAATAAAGTGAGAAAGGATAGATGCGGTACACGGGTACATGGAAGAGACCGCCGAGGGAGAAAAGCGGGAAGGAATGAAACGAGAGATCCACAGCAAGCATGAAGGAAAGGGCTGAGCCCAACAGAGTCCAGGCAAGAACGAGGGAGCAGGATCCAAAAGAGGGAAAACTGTGGAAAAACACAGCAGCGTAGTCCTACAAAAAGAAAGACGGATACAACGCACCGTCCTACCGTAACGGAGCATAGATAAACAGTTTGGTGGCCATCTTAGGTGAGGACTAGACCACGTGTTGTGCTACCGCGGACAAGTCAGCTAACTCTTCCACCTTTGCCATAACTTCCTCGGGCAAAGCCTGTCAAACTGTTGGTTTAAATTCTCTATACAATGACCTTTGCTGGCTGATGAAAGAGGTGCACATTAAATCTTTAAAAGAATTTGAGAGGGAGTGTGTACAAATGCTATCAACTTTTGGTCGATCGGGCATGGATCTGATCAATAATCCTAATATGGTTAAGAGGTCTTTAAAGCTGCTTGAGTGGGCCAAACTAACAGACACATTCCATCAGCAAAGAATTTCACCTCATTTTGCTCATGAACACAAATGTGTGGGTGATCTGGCACAACATATGAAACGTTTTTCCTACTGAAGAGTGAGGCAGGACTTTGTCCGCTTCCGTTGGAATCTCTACAAGACGCGTGAAATCTTAGTACATCATAGTAAATTGGCAAGGGAAATGAGTTTCTGTCATTTCTGCAAGCATAGTGAATCTATTGAATCTGTCAAACATCTTATAATGTGTTGTCTTGCAGTGAATACAAATCAAAATCTTCACTTTTTCAAGTATGTGGGTAAAAAATGTAATTGTTGTATAGTGAGGTGTTTTAGACAAATTGCTTGAGGGGTATACCGATCTTGTGTGCGATTGCCACTGTAGGCTTTTTAAATTCATTGGGTATTCAAGATGACCCGTGATAAAAATGTTATATGTAAATTGATTTTGTTCTATGATGGCTGAAATTTTAGTGTATTTTGTAACATTGTATATGAATTGATAATATTTTGTATGAAGGTGAATTATGCTGTAAGTGTTAAAGTAATATGTGTTTTATAGGATGCTGTATGCTGCTTTTCGCCCACCTTAGGTTGAGTATATGAATGGATGAATAATAATGTAATTTTGTATAATGGTGAATCATGTTGTCAATGATAAAGTAATATGTGCTTTATATGTCTATGTATGTGGATTTATACTCTTTTATCACTTTGTTAAGGTTGAGTTTTTTACTTAGCCAATAAACAAATAAAACATTAAAAAATCATGTTGTTATCTTTTGCGTACTGGGCCAGTGCGTCCAGGGATCTCTGGAGACCAATTGGTGTGACATCAAATATGATTGTTTTAATCCCTGATCAGTTTGGCCATTTTTACTGAGATTACCCTTCAAGTTTAGGCGGACAGTCACTGGGGTGTCTGCATTCAATTCTTTGATAAAGTACAACAGTTGCGCATCTGTGCCCCATTTTTCCAATTTGCTCCAAAGCCTCGACCGATACACCAAGTCCAAGGCATTGCTGAAATCCACGAAACAGCAAAAAAGATTGTGTTTTTGACCCTCCAGAGCGTCAGTAATGAGGGAATGTGTGGTACAGATGTTATTAATAGTGTTATAGGTCTTAATGAAGCCTGTCTGATAGCCTTCCAGGATACCTTTATCTTCCACCCACTTAGTAAGTCATCTAAGCAATATTGTGGCAAAGATCTTCTGGCTGGTGTCACGCGTGGACAGGAGATGGTAATTGGCAGAGTCAGTTCTATCACCCTTTTTAAAAACTGGTGCAAGCTCCGAATTATGCCAGCTGTAGGGATAGTAGCCACTGTTTTCTACCTCCTCATATAAGTTTAGCAATAGTCTAACCCAGAGTTGAGGATTTGCTTTATGCAAGATGTTTGGAATGCCATCCGGACCAGGTGCCATTGAGGCTTTTATATTTTTAATTATAATTTCTATTTCCTCTAGCTCCAGGCCGAGTGCCCTTTTTGTGGGCTATAATTGCTCACACTTTCTATTACCGACTTTATCCCCTTGTTGGTGTAGAGCTCTATGATGTGATCTACCCAAGCTGATTCAGATATTTGATTAAGATCAATTGCCATGGGAGCTTTTTGACAATCGTTAAAATAGGCCAAAAATGTGCGACTATCATGTGATTTTAATAGAGCTGATACTACTTGCCAATTGGCACTCAATAATGAGCACTTGTGGAATTATACCCAATTTTTGTATCGGGTTGAGAGAGATACCAGACTAGTCGCCTTGTGCTGTTTTGTTTGGGAAAGATCGGAGCGGATGGCAGCTCTGTCTTTCCGCAGCTGTAATTTCTGGTTATGTATGCTGAGATCATACAGGCTACTTTTATGAGACCTTTTTTTCTGAATTTGATTCTTGCTTATTAGTTGCAGGCAATGTGTTTGTCGTCTGACTAATGACCTCCAGATCCCAGAGTAGTCACGTGGCCTTTGTTCGTCTTGAGGCAAATTTGCCTGTAGATATTAATTAATATCATTAATTTCCCCGGGACCACGTTATACGGTTGCTGGGGGTATTGATCCCAATGTTTGCACACACGGATCTCGAGTGCATTTCAATGGCCACTGTCCACGATAACAACGCGTGGTCACTCAGTGTACTTATTGTGCTGGTCACTCTACTGCACAGAGTCACCATTGCAGTGTCAACAGCAATGTAGTCGATGCTACAATGGGCCAGGCCATTAGTCCATGTATAACACGGCTCCTTCAAATGCGGCATAAATACCTGTAGCAAAGCCAGATCATGCATCGTCAACAACATTTTCCAGGAGCGATTGTTGTCCCCACCCCACTCCTTCACCAAATGCAGATCTTTACCTTTCAAGTTGCGTGCAAGTATGATAGAATTCTTGGATGCTTGTCAAGCCACTGAAGTATAATTTCTCGGATTACCTTGTGAATTGTTTTAGTGTAGGCCCCTATGGGTGGATCATACACATTGATAATCAACATTCTGACTCCCTGAGGGATCAACAACATTGCACATAATACATATGGAGAGTATACATGGGTCTTAAGTTGTTTTAACAGGCAGATAGCTCTTACTCATATTGCCAATCCTCCTGTAGCTTGTCCCTGCTGTGAAGACACAGTGAGGCTAATTAACATAGGGCCTCATTATGAGGTTGCCGGTCCAGATATAACTGTACCAGTAATCTTACCGGTACCGTTGTGTCCGGACCGGCAAACTCTGAGTTGTGCTCGCGGGTGCCTTTCATTCCGCCAGGCGAGGCCTGGCGGAATGAAAGGCACCCACAAGCACAGCAAGCATGTAGCACCGGCACAGTAATGAACCATGCCAGTGCTACAGGCATACTCATTCCCAGTGAGCCTTATGGGGCTCAAATGGGAATGGGGACGTACCAGCTCCAGGAACCCGCGAAAGGGGAATTACCGGGTCCGGTAGGGCCGGAATACCCCAGTAATTGCCCATTCGTGGGTGCTAGATTTTCATGCCGGTTTGTAGGTAGCCTTGCCGGTTTTACAGGCAAGGCTACCTCCAACCTCGTAATGAGGCCCGTGTAGCCATCAATATTAAATGGTTTAGTAAGCCAAGTTTCCTGCAGTAAAATTAAATCATATTTTAAAATAGCAGGTAGACCAAATGGACAAAAAAGAGCGATATCCTCTCGTATTCCATGTACAACAAGACATACGGGAGGGACATGGAAAAGGTCAGTTTTCTCATTTCTGGATACGTTCAGGGGTCCAATATTCAACATCAGAGTACATAGACACTGTGTTGAAGAGCTCTTAAGCTATCTCGTTCAGATGATGGTATTCCAGGTCTTGGCATAAGGCCATATGTAAGTTGTGCTGGAGTAGCTAGGTGGATTTGTTGTGTTTGTTTCCAGCAGATGGTAAGGGCAAAACCCCCTTCTTCCAGCGTCCCAGCTTGAATTTTTAGATGAGCCACCAATAGCGGGGTAGAACATTTGATTAATGCCCAATTTATCTCACTACCCATTTTTGAGTATATCTAGTGCAGTGATCACTTTCAGTTGAGGTATTTTCGTTGAACAGAGCATTAACGATTCAAGAATGGACTGCTGTTTGTGGGTTGGATTTCTTCCAAAATCACCCCTTTGCCCAAGTCGTTGGTTTCTTCACAACCACAGCACTCGTGCAATCCAGTCGTCTGTCTCATTAGATCTTTTGGCAGCATGTCATGGTATTTCTGGATGTATGTGATTTCTTCAAAAATATTTCACCTAATGGAGATTTCACCAAATCCATTTCACCGAAAAACGAAATCTACTTTTTACTTTTTACTTTTTTTTAATACGGTGGGAGATCCCCTGCATTACCCCCTCACTCCTCACTACCCTAATTTATACCCTTACCCCACACCCCACCTATTATGCATTACACATATACCATTTCCCCAACCATTTTCGGTGAAATAAATTTGTTGAAATCTCATTAGGTGAAATGGGATTCAAAGAAATCTGCAGTCACTGTATTTCTCCCTGCTAGCCCTATCAATGAGTGGCACTTTATGCAATGCGGGAGAGCAGGCAATGGGGGCAGCATGGTTCACATTTGCGTCCAGGTTTAGCCTGTACTTTGCTGTTGCCTTTGCAGGAGGCTTCGCCCCATTTGTCCATTGGACCCTGCAGGTTGGCTTGTCTGAATGAGCCATCTGCCAAGATATTAGTGACAATCGTATTACTGTTACTGCCACACTTACATTCCAAATTGGTTTGTTGCTCTGAGGGCTTAGTCACCTGTTTTCCACAGTTGGCTTTATTCACCCTTTTCCTATTCACTTTTACGGCCAGTGCCGCTATTGCAGCTTGTTGGTCAGAAATGTATGGCTCATACACATCTAGAAGCTTAGAGGGAGGAAAATGTATTTCTTCAAATTCCCAATCGTTGTATGAAATGGGTGGTTATCCTGATCGGGATCTTTTAAATGATGTGGAAGAGCTGATATGACCTTTGCAAAGGCGCCTGGTGGAAACTGGACCTGGTCCACTTCGGGGACAGATGCCAAGTGGGCTTTGGAAAGATTCTTCCACTTGGCCGGCTGCTGGCCTTCCTGCTCATTGCAGTTTTGCCTCAGGTTGTCGATTTCATTAATCAAGACTTGTTTAAAGCCCAACTGTTCAGTTTGTATTGCAGCAATCACTATGGCAAGTGCATCCATTTTTGATAGCAGTAAATTAAATGCATCTAACTGCACACAGTCAGTTTTAGGCAATAAAGAGCTTTCTCTAACAGGCCCCCTTGCCACACTGTCATTGTCCTCTTCCTCTGGTTCTGAAGTATCAAAGTCATCAGACGATTCTGAAGATGACAAAAATGTGGTCATATCAGGCGTTATACATAAGGCGGTTCCAATTACGTTCTCCCTGCGGTCCCCATCAGGTAGAGTAAGTTCCCCACCCAGGGAAGCGCGTTGAAGGCCTATGACCATATTTAGGAAAGAGTGGTTGTTGTCAATTGTGGGGGATAATGCCCCATCAGGGTTTTCATTTATGCAGTCCCATTGTTCAAAACCAGGGCTTTTACTACAATGGTATCGAAAAAGCCAGTGATTTCAGGCTGTGAAACCGGTTTTACAAGGATTTTATCTTTCTTAGCATTACATGCAGGTTCATGCGGTTTGCCCAGCATTTGAAGGCTTCCCCCCTTTTTCTAGTTCTTGCTGTTCCACTATAGAGATCATGTTTCTGCGGGGAGCTCGGGGCATATCAGTCAGTAAGTGGTTTGTTGTTAAAAACGCTTACCTTTACGGCCCTTCATGCAGGCAGTGCAGTGCTTCTCTTTGCTCATCTCGACATGAGACACAAGACACTCTTTCCCACTCTGACTCCACGACGTGCAGGCTGATGAGTTAGCAAGCAGATTAAATATCCCAGTAGGTCCACGCCAGGAGCAGCAAGCTGGGCAGGCTTAGGAAATCACTCACACAGAGCTTGAGCATGCTCCAAACAACGAACCCAAAACAGCAGAGCATCAACTCTCCTCCGTTCTGATTCACGGAAAATGTGGCAGGTATGGGACACGCAAGACACTCTGTCCCACTCAGGCTCCACGGGGCACCATACACACTGATATACATACACAGGGAATTTATCAAATCTACATGTAGTGGGCCTTTTTTTTTACTAATGGATTAAAACATGGCAGTCAGAGTTTGACTTTGAAAAACTGGTTTTGCCGAGTTCCAGAGGCCAGAGGATGGGTAAATAAGCAACTACGACTGTAGCCAATGGTCGGCTCAGAAAGAAACCGGTCATGGTTTTTATGGCCTGGTCGTATCGCAGAAAGCAGATGTAATCTTAAGTACATGGGAGCATGCAGAACGGTTTCGGCTATTTTGTTTGACCAGCAATAAAACATGGGGTGAATTAGCACCTGAGGCTAAAGTGATTGATACCCAGGAGTTTCAATTGTATTCTCAGATGTGCTGTGCGTGATGAAATGGCAGTTATTTAAATTTGAATGTTCCAGGATGCCAGTAAAGGTTGGGGTGAATGAGATAGCTATTGTCAGTTCAAAGAGAACCTTTCTACTCAGCCTCCTTCATATCGCTTGAAGTATCTATGCAGACCATGCTTATAGCAGTTGTTACTAGTAATGAATTATGTTTGCACACAAATGTTTAACTGTTTGCTGATGTCATGACCTCCCACCGACGTATCCCAAGAAGAGGTGTGTTATGAACAAGATCTGGAGATGGTAGTTAAGAAAACATGTGGCCAACGAGAATGGAAGAATTGGACAAAGATGTAATTTCTTTGAAGAGGTTTTGTCCAATCATTTGTTGGGGGGCGGATGGTAATAAAATATATGGGAGTGTTTTAACTGTTGCAAAAATGTATATAACGTGTCAATTTATGTGATTCAATGAAACCTGGGTTAGTTTGTCTCAATAGAGTCATCTAGCTGCTCCCCTGATGATTGTTCAATAAACTTGCTTCATGTACAAAGGTGCACTTATTCCTTAAGTGGGGGGCCCGCTTCGGGTTAAGGTAATTACGGGCCTGCCCCTACAAATGTGGGGACCACCAAGGGACCACAGGCTTTCCGAGACATTGGGGGTCTCCTGTCCACACAACTCGGCTGTGGCACCCCTCTATGGGGACCAGTCTTCCTTCCACTGTGAGAAAGAGAGGGTTGCAGGAGCCATATTGGTCAATGGCCCATCTGTTCCCCAGAGGCATGGTGCCGTGGTCCAGTGGTACAGAGTGTCTCAATGGGGCCCCACATTCGAGCGCTTCAGTTCACGTGAGTGCACCTTTGGGTGGTAAATCAAATGGGGAAATAGGGGTAAAAGAGGTTTTTTTTATTTAAGGAGTTTGGTAGACTTGGAGTGTGTCTGTCTAGAGTTAGTCAAGGTTACAGGGATTGAAATGGTGAATGTTTTGAAGGATGGGTGAACTGTTTCATGTTGTAAGTCCTTTGTATATATTTTTTACGTAGTTTGCTATTTTAGAGGTGTGAGGTGGGATCGAACTAGCAAGTCCATTGAGGGGTTTGTTCTGATACCCTTCAGTTTGCTTGTCTGGAGCCCTCACCAAGAGGTGAGGTGGAATCTTAGGGTAAGTCCACCCGTAGATACCTTCCTGAAGTATACCCTTGGCATTTTTTATTCTGTATTGACTGTGCAGGTGGAGCTCTTGCCTCGGTTTTCTTGGTTAGTCGAAGTCGTGAAGGGAAACTTCCTGTAGACAGGAAAAGACAGTTTTGTAGTAGAGAAGACCATACTAGTAATGAAGAGAACAAGAGCAGCGGTGTTGTAGTGAAAAGCATTGCTCTCCTTCTATGCTTGAGTGAAGAAGATATCTATGAGATATTGTTTTTTTTAAATAAGATGCTGTCTTTTGTGTAAGAGTGAGAAGTAGAATTAAAGCAAGTAGATGAGTGAGGTGATTGCGGTGAAAGGGAGTACGGTGAGTGATTGTGGGTAATGAATAGGCAACTGGTAAGGGGAAAGACGGGGGTTCTTTGGGGAAAGACTTTTTGTTCCACTGGTTGGGCTTAGGTGTTACGTTTTGGGAAATTGGTTTGGGAAAATTGGGTTGGAGTATGGAGACCCCGTTGAATCATTTGTGTCAGGTGGTTCCTGCTTATAAGGTGAAGATTTGAAAAAATCATCAGGAATGGTTGCGGGTAATTAAGGATATAATTCTCAATTCTTGGCCTAATGAAGGATCCTATGATAAGGGGGGATTGGAGAACTTGCAATATTTTTTTACTACAAGGCAAAAGGGTGAAAAATTAGAAAGAAACGTTGGGGGGTGCTGTTGAACAGCCGAGAGAGATTGTCGCCTGAACGTGAGGCTCTGACCCCACTATCAATCCTGGATAAAAAGATCTGTTGCGGAGCACATGAAAGTGACTACAAGTGAATAATTGGGTGCAAGAAGCAGCTGGGTGCATACACCCCAACTGCGGAGAACTTGGGTGAAGCATTTTTCAGAGATACAGACTCTGCAAGACACATCGGGAGTCGTTGAGGATGAGGAGCTGAGCGTGGCCTGTGGAGCGAGCAGAGCTGTCTCCTGCCAAGACTAACAGATCACAGATCGAGTAACACAATTAGTAGCCACACAGAGCCCAGAGTAAGGATATAAATCCACGCTGCTGATAGAAGGTTGAAGCCGGATGAGTCACTGCCACACGCGTAGGCTAGGACCCTATGGCAGAAGTGGAAAACTTGTGTGAACAGACCTTTGTGGGTTCGGAGCACTGGGTGGTCTGTGGGAATCAGAGCAACCCTGAAACACTGAGTTGCAGCGCTGCCAGAAGGAAATTCCTATCAATAACCAAACGACGGTGGGTGTGCGGCAGCGACCCGGACCCCTGAGGCAGAGACGCTGGGTGCTGCAAGCAGTCCGGAACACACACAGTGCTCCAGCAGATTGAAGCCGTAAGAAAGGGATACCCAACAATGTCGGAAATCAGAACTGTGGGGCAGGCACGCTGCGCCAAAGTAATTAGAAGAACGGGCTACCGTCTTGTCCGTACAAGAGATATGCATGGACGGCTGCGGGCGGTACCCTGGTGTGAACTGCAGTGTAAAGACACGGTAAGGCGTGGTGCCCCATCTCCCCTGTTACACCGGCGATCAAGGCCCGTACATGCTCACACTGCTGTAAAACATTATCACACGAAACTTGGCCCTTACTGCGGGGAGGCTAGCCGGCAGAGACACCCACAAGAAAAGAAGGCAATAGGTGTTACGGTGCTGTACTCGATACAGAGGGGAAAAATTACAAAACAGACATCGTTCATACCCTACACTGTGCCCATATAACATCCCCAAAACCTGGCGACAGAAGTCACAAGCCGGAAAGAACTGTAAAATCTGACTCAAATCTATCTACACTGAAGACACAATACAAATAATGTGCAGATAGAGGAGATAAGACAACAACTTCAGGTGCGCCATGACAGATAGAGAAACAAGTGGTTTTAAAACCAAAGCTCTTTGGAAGTAAAGGACACTAATAGCTAAAATGGCCATACTGAGGGGTAAATTGGTTACTGGATCCCTATGGGGAAGGATACAATACATAACACTACACTGCAGGAACCCTTGAAGTGGCCCAGAAGTACCCGGAAGACGGCGCCAGGTGTAGCTACGACAATACTTGTCTAAGCAGCTCAGGGCGACCGCCATGTAACCAATACAATATAAGGCAAGCAAGCAACGTCCCGCGAAGGCGAACTGCCAAGATAGCCTATGTCCCACCTCTAAACAACCAAACCGGGGGGAAATAACAATAAACAACACAGGCTGGACAGCCCTCGTGTCCTGCACTGTGCACAAACCACATCCCCGAAATCCGAATGCGGATGGGGCAAGCCAGAAATTACCAAAGCCTCTGACTGGAGGCTAACTGTTTTCTAGAAACAACACTTATAAGGTGCGAATAGAGGGAAATAATAACAATTGCCAGAGTCCCACGGCTTAAAAGGGAACACTTGGTTATACGGCTACAATCCTTTGAAGGTATGGGATACTAAGAATTGATTTTGCACAAAAGAAATAGAACTTAACGCTTCATTGCATAAATCCTTAAAAGGGCCCAGAGACATCCGACAGGCGGCTGCAAGGGGTAACTACGGCAATAACTACCAAGACAGCTCAGGGCAGCCACTGAGGAACTACCACAGCTTAAAGCAGGCGAGTAAAGGTCCCACGAAAGGGAGCCGCCGAGATTGCCTGTAGCCATCTACTAAACAATGAAAAACTCAGAGACCCTCCATAGGGGCGAATAAAGGATCCATAGAGCACACCACCTTCAACGTGGCTGCGCTGAGTCACAATCAGTGCATTTGGAGCCTTGAGAAAACTTGGGTGGTGCTGAGCAGCGACAGCAGTGTCACATAGGAAATAGAACTAGGCATACTCAACAACATGACGAAAGGGGCTAACAAGAAAAAGGGCCGGGCCATGGATCACCGATCCTCGACTTCTGACACATTTACGCTCTCCAACGTGTCTCAGATTGAGGAAGGAGAAAGCAGCTCACATGAAGATCAGCTACTTCAGACGATGCAGAATGGTTTTATGTCCATTAAAGTCAAATTGGATGATATCGTCAGCACAACAGGTTCTCTAAAGGCAAACATTGAGAAAGAGAGTGGACGCATCACCGAAGCGGAAACACGAATTAGCGCAACAGAAAACACTTTGACACGTCATGACCGAGAGTTAGTATCTATCCAAACAGAGCTTAAAAAGATTACGAATAAATGTGATGATTTAGAATCAAGATCTAGAAGCAACAACATCCGGGTGGTGTGTGCTTGCGGGGGCCCCATGAAGCCATTCATGGAGAGCCTCCTCAGAACATTATTTGACCCTTCAAATCTATCCTCTCAATTCTTAGTGGGGAGGGCTCATTGTACACTTAAACCCCCACCCACCCACCCGCGTCCGGGAGCTCCACCACGCACCATAATCGCTAGATTATTGAACTACAGAGATAGAGATGCAATCCGGCTTTCGAGGGAAATGGGCATGCTGTGCTTCGAATCCAGTAATATACACATCTACCCTGATTTTGTGGCTGCCGACTGAAATGGCTCCATACAGTCTGTGGGAGACAAGATGGACTACCCAACACCCTACTGGGCAGGCAAAGTATAAAAAGGTTTTGTGGGGTACATTGAGCCAGGACAGATGGAAGGGGCCATCAACATAGCGCCCTGGGGTATATCCAAATGTTTAGGGTTGCTGCATCATCAAGTTGGGGTGGATGGTAAGGGTAGCGGGTGGGGAGGGAGTGGGGAATGGGATGTGCAGTTATTAAGGGTTCGGATGGATAGAGCCCCCTATGTCTCGAAAGACGCAGGGGAAAAAGGGGAAAAGGAAAGTGGCAAGTGGTCAATGGCACTGACTAACTGAACGAACTATGAAATATGACATACATGTAGCCAATACTATAGGGATAAGAGATACTGTGTATAGACATGGCTGATCACTTGAAATTAATATCATGGAACGTAAGAGACTGAACAACTCGATAAAAGTCAGAAAGATCTGGTCATATCTGGAACGTCACTCATCCATTATAATAATGCTGTAAGAGACCCATACATTAAGGGCAACACATAGACAAATGGCATAAAGATGGGGGGAAAAACAGATTCTACACAAACTACTCATCGCAGACGAGAGGAGTAATTACGCTCATACATAAAAACGTTAGTTTCAAAGTGGGACCGTTGCATATAGACCCCAAGGGCAGGTATGTTATAGTGACGGGTAACATCAACAATGACGCAATAACACTAGTTAAGACATACAACCCGAACACAGATGACCCCGCATTCTATGTCAAAGTGGCAACAATGATAGGGCAAGCCCCGGACACCCAAATACTGTAGGGAGGAGACTTCAACACGATACTGGATCACACCAAAGACAGATCTAGCACTAGACATCGAGGCAGTACAAAAGAAACCCTGACTATTACGCAGATCATGGCTCAGTACACATTGCTTTATATATGGAGAATAGAACATCCTGATACTGCGGGATACACATACTATTCCACTGTCCATGATGCGCTGTCTAGAATTGATTTCTGGCTCATTACGGACACGAGGCTAGATAAGACATGCGAGACAACAATATTGCCACACACATCGTCGGACCACTCTCCAGTTTTGCTCTGGGTGAAGTGGACACCTGAAACTAAGTCCAGAACATTCACTAGAAGAAACACTTTGAATAGACTTGGAGGCATTATTTGAGAACAACGAAAGGTCAGTAGCGAAATACTCCACTGTGTGGGAAACATTCAAGGTATGGTTCCGTGGAGTAATAATTGCCTCTACGTCCGGGATTTTTAAAAAACAACGAGAAGGGAGCTCGGGGAGACAGAGGAAGAGTTGAAAGGATTAGAAAACGAATATGGTAAAACGCATGTCATGGCACTACTAGGTGTAATTAGGTCATTTGCAAAAATTCTGTGAACTGGCAGACCGTGAAATTCGATTTATTGCCAGTAATGTGCAGGCCAGAACATATGGCAAGGGAGAGTGTCCGGGACGCCTACTCGCAGGAATAATTAAAGGAGAAAGAGACACACACCATATCACAGGGATTACAAAATCAGACGGGGGAACCGCCATTAATCCAGAGGAAATAAATAATATGTTCAGGGAGTACTATCAAAAAATATACTCCAATTCTGACCTACACTAAACCGAGACACAAGAGATAAATTAAAAAGCCCAGTTTTACTGGAAGAAATAACAGAAGCTATAGCTTCCCTTGCATCAGGGAATCCCAGACGGAATTGGAATTGAATTATACAAGGTATACAAGGTTATATTAGCCCCTCGACTAAAGTATGGGAAAAAGCATGCAACGCTGTCGCTCTTCCATCTTCTCTTACTGAGGCGGTAATCACAATCCTTTTAAAACCAGGCAGACCCCCAAACGAGATGTCCTCATACCCCCCACTCTTGCAAATGAGTGCAGACGCAAAAATATTTGCCAAAATCTTGGCAAACAGACTACTACCGTATATGATCGAACTGGTGCACCCGGACCAGTCGGGGGTTCATACCGGGAATATCAACAGCCCTAAACCTGCGTAGACTGTTCGGCACTATAGCGCGCTAAACCCAACGGTGTCTGCAGTGACGGTTATATTAGATGCTGAAAATACTTTTGACTCAGTGTTATGGAATTTCCTGTTGGGGGTACTATGACGACTAGGACTGGGGGAAGGATTCAACAAATATGTGAAGCTACTATATAGTGACCCAAAAGCCAAAATACAAACCAAAAGAACTACTCTGACTCAATCAAGCTTGCTAGGAGAACGCGTCAAGGTTGTCCTCCCCCCCTCTACTATTTGCACTAACCATAGAACCATTTGCGAGCAGGATCCGGGATATTCACAGCCATAGAGAGATACAAATATGGGGTCCCCCTCAAGTAATATTACTCTACGCAGATGATACACTCCTATACCTCAGGAAACCTGGAGAGAGAGAGACTATTGCACCTGTCCTCACCGAAGTAAACAAATTCACACTTTACTCAGGATACAAGATCAACACAACAAAATCGGAACTGTTCCCACTAACTGATAACAACATCATGCCACTAAACCTAGATAGGTTGTAGTGGGTGGAGCAAATGGTTAAATATTTGGGGGTGAAGGTGTCACGCACACGTAAACCACTATATGAAAATAATCACGGAGATTACCTCAACACACTTGAACATAAATTGAACCTCTTGTCTAAACTCCCCATATCACTACATGGCCGTACTGAAAATGGTGCTAACCCCCAAACTAATATAATTTTTTAACACTATCTCGATCTGGCCCGGAACGAAGTTCTTTAACATACTATGGAAGCTTGCTGTGGGATTTGTTTGGGGTGGAGGTACGGCCCGAATGAAATGGGAATCCCTTACTGAACCATACAACAGAGCATAGGCCTTGCGGCTCCTGATTTCAAGCTATATTATTTGGCACGCATTACGTGGGATATTGGTATGGACCAGACAGGAAACCTGGACATAAGAACCTCGAAATATACGCTGCAGCCCTGAACGATATCAGATCAACCCTACTAAGCAATCACCATGTATACTCCTGTCCATTTGACCCATTATGCACCACGCTTCATGCCTGGAGGCGGATAATTGAAAGAATGGGAACTAAAAACCCATATAGCAACAGTATCCCTTTATGGAACTGCCCCGACCTTCCCCCTACACTATATATAGATATCCAGACTGCATGGGATCCGGATAGGATTATGAAATTAGGCGACCTGTAACCCGGGGGTAGATTTGTCACGATAGACGAATTTAGAGACAAAATGGGAAATAATCCAGTACGGCTGCTCCAGTACTACCATATGAGAGCAGCATTTAAAAAGAAATGGCCATCATTCCCTCTCGAGCTAGAGCCAAATGAGTGTATCAAAATGGTGGTACGGGGTGATAGCAGAAAGGGACTGATGTCCAGACTGTATGCAAAGGTACAGGCTGGAACTACTCAGCAAAACACACTGAGAGGCAAATGGGAAAGAAATACCGGAAATGCGATTGATGATGTTAAATGGTAGAAAATATGTAACCTTACTAAAGAAGTATTGCTAAATATACCACTATAGTTGATACCGTTCAAAGTGTTGAATAGACTGCACTATACACCTAAGCGCATTACACAATTCAGCCCGGATAACACGCAACATTGCCCGAAATGTAGTAGCGAAGAAGCAGACACGATGCATATGTTCTGGAGCTGTCCCCTGGTTATGGCCTTCTGGGAACAGATCGCAAAGTCACTAAATGCAATGACGAATATATCCCTGACACTCCTAGCCCTGAAATACCTTCTAGGAGATATCAACAAGGTTAAAATAACGACTTGTAGACTTTTGTATATGGGATGTATAATTGCTAAAAGAAAATGCATTTTACTTAAATGGAAAGCGAAGGATGCTCCAACGATACAATAATGCTTCAAAGAGATGGCATTCGCGAACGACAATGAGGAGGGGTATGTGAAAACTGTGGTAGCAACTTCCAGGCCTAAAGATATATGGGCTCCATACATAACATATATGGAGCAAGTATGAACTGAATACTTTGTCAAGGATGGTACTCTGTCAAGAGTGGCACATGGCCCCCAGGTAGGGTTTGGGTGGCTGTGTAAGGTGACAGATAAGTACACACACAGCAGGAAACTCATCAAGAAAGAAAAATAGGCAACTGTAGTTGTGAACAGAAAGGGGCAGGAAATACAAAGATACAAACAAACTGGATTCCCTCTTGGGGTGTATGCAGATATGTAAAAAGAGTGTTCCACGGACCTTTGGAAACTCCAGCCTTCTGCACAGATTACTATTACAGAGGCCCACTCTGTCTGCTCATGGCTGGGAACAACAGCTGTGGGTGTCTGTTAAACAGAAAACGCGACAAGGGAAGGGGCAGAGGTTGCCTGACGGAAACCAACAGTCAAGCTCTGTACAAAGGATCAACATAAGACACAAGAGAGACAAGAACAGAAATAACCAGGGGCAAGGAAGTCTAAGAGAAATCTAGCAGAAGGGAATGAAGGAAGAAACAGTACAATAGAAATGGGTAAACTAAAGGGGAGGACAGAGAAGTCAAGGAAGAGAAGGACAGGGATCAAGAACAAGGGGTTGCAAACAAGGAAGCAGGGCTGCAGTACCGAATGGCACAAGGTACAGAAAAACTGTAGTGGATTGCAGTAGGCTGCAAGGCAGAGAGTCCAGAGGAGCAGGACTGAGAGCTGTAGTAGGCGGTAGACAGAGAGCCCAGAGGAGTAGGGCAGCAAGGAGCGACCCCAAAGGAACAGGGCGTAGAGGCTGAGAGACCAGAGGGTCAGGGCTGAAAGCAGAAGAGAGTAGCAGGCTGCAAGGCAGGGAGCCCAGCGGAGCAGAGCAGCAAGGAGCGAGCTCAGAGGAGCAGAGCAGCGAGGCAGGAAGCCCGGAAGGCTATGGCTGTAGGCAGCAGAGTGTAACAGGCTGCAAGTCAGGAGTCCCAGAGGAGCAGGGCTGTGAGGCAGGGAGCCCAAAAGGCTAGGGCTGTAGGCAGCAGGGTGTAGCAGGCTGCAAGGCAGGAAGCCCTGGGGAGCAGGGCTATGAGGCAGGGAGCCCAAAAGGCTTGGGCTGTAGGCAGCAGGGTGTAGCAGGCTGCAAGTCAGAAAGCTCAGAGGAGCAGGGCTGTGAGGCAGGGAGCCCAAAAGGCTAGGGCTGTAGGCAGCAGGGTGTAGCAGGCTGCAAGGCAGGAAGCCCAGAGGAGCAGGGCTGTGTGGCAGGGAGCCCAAAAGGCTAGGGCTGTAGGCAGCAGGGTGTAGCAGGCTGCAAGGCAGGGAGCCCAGAAAGAGCACTGGAACAAAAGCAGGAAAATGCAGCAGCAGGAACAGCATACAAATTCGAGTAAAAAGGCAAAAAGTGGCTGGGAGGACTCTTGATGCAAGAGACTGAGCTCCTGCAGGCAGCTGCTTAAATACCGCCCTGCCCTGTACTCAGGCAGGCTAATTGGCAGCACCTGGAGCAGCACACCTGAATACAATCTGCCTCCTCCCTCGTTGGTCCTGAGATGGTGGAAGCAACACTGATCCCTAGGGCTTCTGGGGATTGCGGTTCCAATGTTGACGAATGGGAATGGCTAGGAATTGATAGCTGTAGCAAGGTGCATTGTGGTACATGTAGTTAGTTGAGTTAAATAAGAAGGCACCAAAGTCACGCAAATGGGAATTAAGTACCAAAGTGTGAGTAGGGGTTGTTCCAAGAGTATTCTGAAGATAAATGAATAACAAATAGTCCATGATGGTTGCCAATGTGTGCGCCCATGGCGCAGGCATGACATACTTATATATATATATTGAGAAACAATGTAAAGAGTAAATATAATTACAGACGACTTCATTGTGACAATGTACCCTGCATATACTAAACTTTGTAAGGAATATATATGTGTAAAGATAAAAGTAGTAATGATGTATATATTAAGAGCAAATGTTGAGTTCCCTGTACACCACTGCCAACTTGTTAAATAAAGTTAAAAAAAATAAAAATAAGAAATAAACGTTGAACATTTTAGAGCTATGAAGGATGCATGAAAAATGCAGGAAAGCCCATAGTGTTAAAGTCTCAGAGGAGGAGCCAGAAAAGGAGGGAGTGGGAATCCCTTCTACACCAACCCCCATATGGTTCTGTCCTTTATCATCTGCAGAAGGGTATAGAGATCTCAAGTTCAAACCTCCATTTTACCCAGCGGCTACTCCAGTGGTTGCATGATGGACACAGGTAACGCCTCCATTAGATATAACTTCTAGAAAAGGGACCATGAGAAAAGTGGAAGAATATCTCCTTCAATGGTTAGGGCTACAGAAAGACTGAGAATGGAAAGTGGGAAGGGAATAATTCCCCTGACTGCTAGGTTAGCAGATTGATTAAGGGTGGAGGAACGAGAAAGAGTGAGGCCGGCAGTCAGAAGGATAGATGAAGGTTTGAGAATGGGGGAAAAAAGTGGAGACTATGCCTTATTCTGACAGTAAAGAGTATAGGCTGCGAAGGGCAGTAGAGACACAGGAGTGGGAAAAGTAAGAAGAAGCGATGTGCCTATCGGAGGAGGGGGTAGTGTTGTTACAGCGGCAGAGAAATGAAGAACAGGAAGAAGTGAATAGACAGCCAAAAGATGTAGTGGAAGGAAGGTAAATGCATGGACAAGTTCTTGTTAGGTTGGATAAATCGGTTATCAAGGAGGTCAATGTTGACATGGAGAACAGAAATATTGCCATGGGTACAAGATTTGAGCAGGGGGCACAGGAGCTGGCACCCTACGTTACTGGTGAGTATGCTTCCATTCCTGTAGAAATGTCAGGGAAGGAATAGCCAGAGTATGAGAGGATGGGATTCGGGTGTCGAGCAGGCAGAGCAGGGTGTAGTGCCCCTACCTCCTGCTCCAGTAGTAGGGGTAGAAAGTACACCATGGGGTATTAGGATGTGCCGTGGTACTCATATGGCTGTAGTAAGTAACAGGGTGTAGATGGAAATAGCCCCAGTAAAAGTGGGTGCAACTCAGTTTCCATTGCTCCAGAAGAGTCTGAGAAAGGCGTATTATGTCCCGTGGTTACACATGGACCAGAATAATTTGATGAAGACACTCCCTTTGCTCACTGCAGGGACGAAGAAGTGGATTTATGGATTGGAGAAACACACTGCCGGTCTCCTGTTGACTATAGGGGACATGAAGATCTTATTCACAGCCCTAATAGGGGAGCGGTCAGGCAAGCTTTGGAGGAGATCGAGGTATCCACGAGTTCAGTTGGATACAAATGCCAACAATGGTGCCGCTTTTAATATTTGCAGGGCACAGGTATCGGGGGCATTGCAGATTATGTATCCCGATACTCCTGATATAAATTAAATTCTAGCCAAAACAATGAAATTGGCTGATGATCCTGCTGCATATATCCAGTTGATTCAAGAGATGTGGAGGGCAGAGACGGGAGAAGCATGGGACAAAAATGTGGCAATTTTTAACCATATGCTAAAGAATGGACTTCTGAAGGAAGGTTAGCACGATTTAGATAAAGTGGTAGCGATGGAGGCCAGGGGTTGGCCAGAAATTCAAGTACACATTGTGCTTTTTTGTAAAAGGAGGCAAGAAAAAGAAAAGGAGAGTAAAGAAAAGGCATAGAAAGCAGAGAGCATGCTAAAGCAGAAAAAATTGGCAAAGATTTGTATGGAAGGGGCAGTAATTACTAACTCTATGGAGGGATAGCAGGGGCAATTAGGACAACAGGGAGTTGGGACACTGGTGCACACCTTTAGTTCATCAATAGTTATCGGTTTAAATATGTTTAAGTATTATCTCAGGTGCGGGGGAGGAACTGGGATCATGGCACAAAAGCCCAACAAAAGACAAAAAAAGTGGTGAAGATTCAACCTAGGAATCCTCCCGCCCCCTGCACACTATCAATTGTTGGACAAAAGCCAATTGCTAGAGCATCTAGAAATGTAATCAATGCATTAAACATTCTGTACATTCTTTATGTGAAATAATGATTTAGTCACGTACAAAGGAGTTTTTTTTTAAAAAAAGATATATTTTTACAGAAGAATGGATTTGCAAAACAAGCAAACAATCCAGCATTAGTAAATATGCACAGAAATGATGGAAAGAAAAAGCTGTTTTTCAAAGGCGACGCGTTTCGAGGAGTATTCCTCTTCTTCAATGGCCAATACGGACTTTTGGAGAAAAGATAGTTTACAATATTATAGTCCAATCATTACAAAATATACACAAAATGCATCAAATTCATTATACACTCCAGACATTTTTCTTATGAATATATATATGTATATATATAACTAGTTTTTAATATATATATACCAAGTTTTTAACATAAACCCCATTGACATAATGGTCTAATGTCTGCTCGTGTTAACCTTGAGCATGGTTTTTGGTTCCTGGTATACAAGATCTGTACAGTGTCATCAAATTGCATTTGTTTTATGATTATTCAACATTACACACATTTTACCTCAGGTTGACTGATACTGCTCAATGAGTCACCAGAGTTGGCACTGTATTGAAGATAGATCATACAAAGGTAGTTTAAAGAAAGTCAACCCATTTAGGGATTCTAAGTAAGGCAAGAAAAATTGAAGAGCACCAGGTTGTAACATACCAAAGGGAATGGTGTCACAAAGCGGCCACCCAAATAGAGGTTGGTTTCGTGTGTATCTTAATAAAGCGCACGCGGGCGGTATTAGCTTCAAATTTCAGTCCTGTTGTAGGTAGATAAAATGACTCATGGATGATACCCAACCTAGGGAGGTAATAGAGCAAAAGTCCAAAGATAAGTACTGTTGCCTTCGTTGGATATGTATGTAGTGTACAACATCTTCTAATCTTATAAACCACCTAGATAAGTTTCAATTCTCTAGCTTAGAACTAGATGTCAAAGGCCTACCCAAAAAAAAAATAACGAGCCAGGAGCCTCAGTATGTAGCTTCCGGGAGTTGTGTATCGGGGTAAGCGAATTAGTAACAACGTGAGCTGCTCCCTCGGTCACAGAAAATAGAGCTGACTAGACTGAAAGGTAATCAGGTAGAAAAATATAGGTCTATAAGTATAGCTAACAACAGAAAAAGACGGAACATCGAGTATCAAAAAGCTGTTATCAAGAAACATGTATGAAACAAGTGCGTTTGCATACTTTATATTGAAGGTTAGTTATTTGCACAAAGGCAAGTGCACAGTCTGCCGCTGTCAGCTTCTCAAATTCGTATGCGCATGTCGCAGAGGCAATTCCGAGCACAGGCAAACCAACCTTTAATATATTCACTGAGAACAAGATGCGCAATAAAGAAAATATTAAGAACAAATTTCGTCCCAAGCTTATGACAAGCACAACGAAAAGTAAAAACGTAAAGTCCAACTCTCTGCAAACGGGCAGTAGCTCGAAGAGCTTTATAAAAGCATTGAATATCCTGTGTAAACAGATGGCGGAAGCTAGAACGGCTATGATTAAAATGTATGATACAAAAGCCAAAAAAAAAGAAAACCTGTTCTATTAATGAGCAATCATTGAATTTATGTTACCAGCCTAATTTCTGCCGTTGCTGGTTGCCAGGATCCAAACCCCCAATCTATGATTCCCCTTTAAACGATCCAAATATTCAATGTTATGAGTCTTGCAGATTCGCCATCCCCTTCAGTGTCCTATAGTTCTCTCACATTAGAGTAAAAAAGACAGGAAATTCAGAAGTCAGTTGCCGCTTAGGTCGGCTTATCGTTGGATCATGCTGCTCTATTTAACGCCATTCTCCATGGCTGTGAGTGTACTAATCACAACACGGCCACTTCTTGAAGTGGTTCGCTACTCAGCAATGAGCGTTGCTCACATGAAGATCAGATTAAAACCATGAATCACCCCAACTTGAAACCGGAGAAAGACACTGCTCCTAAGTCACACATTTCTCGTAAAATCTTAGATCCTCACTGCCACTGTTTCATCATGCAATGTAGGCCAAGTCCATATTCCACCTATGACATGAATAGGACAAGTATACTTAACATCTTTAGTGATGTCCCAAGCCTGGAAGATATATCCTCATTCAATATAAATAGAGTTGAATTTCTAAAAGACTCTGATCTCTCAATAGTAAGACTGTGGATACAGTCAGGAGTTGTCTTGAATGCGTTATGTCAGGCAAGAGCCTGTCTCTTCGATTTGGCTCTTCCATCTTGCAAGATGCTTCTTCTCAGAATTTAGAGGAAAAGCCTTCACATGACTGTATGAAAAACAACGTTGCCACTACCTACAAACCTAAAAGTCACATGCATGAAAACAATTCCTAGATCGGTGTATCATCTGCCATAACGCCTCTATATTGAGTCGAATATGTGGTAAGAAAATCACTGTGTGCCCCAGCTTCTAGCAAATCTCTCACAGTTTACAGTCAATGCATGTGTTTCCTGCAGAATCAGGATGTGTACCATATGTTGCTCTATGTACAGCTGGAGGCGTCACATTTTTGTCGGATTGCCCAACCCTTGCACCTTCCAACTCATAAATTGCAGCGGTTCAACTCCCATCTGGCCAATGTTTAGAGTAGGTGCTAAAGGCCTGGGGGGGCAGGTTTCAGACAGTGCATTAGAGTCTTAATTAAGTAGCGCTGCGTCTCATCAACTATTGCATTCACGTCAAGCATTTTTTATATATTCATCCTGTAAACATCCTCCCCTTCCCCACCACTCTCCCAATCAGAAAAGTGATCATCCCCTGGCCAACAACCGAACAGCATTTGCAACTTCGCATGGGGGGGTGTCTGCCGACTTTAGCCCAACATCAACACAGCCCTACTTTGCACTTCTAACTGAAAAAACAGGTTACGGGTGCATACTTCCCAAGCATTCAAGTTCTTAGTCAAGAGAAAAACAAAATTAGTGACTGTTATATCAGGGAAAAAGCAGTTTAAACATATGGGGCCCTGTCATCTATGCAGAGCTCCAGCCAAGACCAATCAATAAGAGCTCACGGAGTTCGGGAGCATGCATTTTTCGGGATTACCCCGGGAAGTGGTCGTCCAGCAACTTCATCGCCTCGTCTGATATATTAAAAAAGTACACTGTGTTCGATTCTTAGTTTGGCTCAATATAGCATGGCGTACTTTACATTTAGATCACAAAAGTCTCTTCTTAGTAGCCGCAAAGGTTTTGCGCTCCTGCTGCACAGTGATTGAGAAGTCGGGGTACAGGTGGGTTCTGTTGGAGCCCAACATCAACTCGCCTTTGGCACTTGCCACACACAGCAGTGTGTCTGTGTCTCGATAATTGAGGACACAAGCTATTATTGGACTTGGACGAGGGGCGCTCCTGGCCTGGGCTTAGGGGCAAGTGAGCAGTGAGCTTGTTCAATTACAAATTACAGTGATAGTTTGGGGACATCCAGTAGGGAGAGAAGGATGCGCTCCACAAATTCCTCCATCGGGCCTTCAATGTTTTCTTCCGGCACTCCTATTATTCTCAGGTTGTTACGCCTTGATCGGGATTCAAGATCTTTGTTCTTTTTACAAATGGATATCACTTGTCTTGAGAGAGATGTGACCTCGGCCATAAGGGTAGCGACCTCGTCCTCAATCGTGCCAATTCTCGTTTCGACATCTGCGATGTGGGTGTCGGTCTTGTCAATTGGGCTTTGATAGAGCTAATGGTGCCACACATGTCATCAAACTTGGTGTGTATGGTGGTAAATCGTTCTCGCATGTATTCCACCATGCGGTGTAGCTCACTGGGCTCCCACAGCTCGGGGGAACCCCCCATCGCAAACATATTCATCAAGCTTTGCTTCTTCCCAGCCCCTTTAGTCATTGTTATACCGCCGGGAGGTTGTGGAGCAGCTCTGGTAAGGAAGTGCACGTTATGTTGTGTTACTGGTATTGCCCCCTTTGTGCCCACAAACCTTGCAGAGATGTCGTGCACACCAACCGTGTCGCCCAGCAGCCGGGACTGTTGCAGCCAATGGGCACTGAGATGGAAGGCTTCTATGCCACTACCACCGGATGTGTCTAGTTAGCCTCGCAGAGCATTTGGGATGTGCGGTGTATGAGAGCCGCCTATGGGAGCACCCTGTCCCGGCAATCGTCGCACTGTCACACCCAGTAACAGCCGTACACCACCACCAGCGGGGATGGGTGGCACAGTGTTGTACATGTATCAGGGCTATGAGCCCGCTATGTCCGCTGCAGTTCTGAAGTCAAATGGCACAGCGGGCCAGTACCAAGGTCTTGGGGGATGTTATGCAGTGAGTTGGACCAGCATCTATGCCTCAGGGGGATTGTGTAGGGCAGGCCTCCTCACAGTGGTGAGACACTATTCGACTGTCGTGGTGCTCCAGAGTTGGCCGCCCAGCTGCACAGCAGTCGTACACCATCAGGGAGGGCGGCACACGTGATGTTCTGGCCTCGTTAAGTCCAGCTTCTGAGCACCCAAGGTCCAGAGTGAATCTTAAAGGTTCTGCAATGCCAATAGTCAGAGGAGAGGTTGTTGCACTACTGCTAGTGGACAATGGTCTTGGCTTTGGAAGCAATATATTCCTCAGTCGGTCTGAGAGAGTTGTATGGGGGGCAGTCGTGTTGCTGGAAGTCCCCAGATCAGTGATTTTAGCACTGGGCAGATTCCCTACCGGCATAGATATCTAGGCCACAACGACAATGCAGCCCAGCACAGGGAAGGAAGGGGCAGATGGCAGCAACCCACTGGGTCGGGGGGGCTCGGGCCCGCAGTCCACAGCACCCCCACTGTAGTACGGTGGATTCAGCCTCGGTAGAATGCGTTCCCCAGATGGGTCATGCGCCAGCAAGTTGTTTGGTGACTGTCTGCGGCCGAGGAGCAGCCGCACATACAGTTGCTGCAGGGTCCACCAATGTTGGGCCAGGCAGCCCTTAGCTGACAGTCGTGCTGGTTATGCGGCTCAGCACGGGGGGGTTGAGTGCACAGTATCCTATGTGTGGCGGCATCCCCCCCAGGGGTGCGGGTCTCTGGGGCAGCGTGTATCATTGCCAGGGAAGGAGCTCTCAGGGCCGGGAGGGAGGTAGACTAACCTGGGTGATCTTGGCGATAGCCAACAGTGGAGCCACGTCTCCAGAGCCGGTATCTTTTCCGGTTGTAGGGCAGAGATTTGGAACTCACCACAGCCGGCACGTTGCCTCGGCAGAAGCCAGTAGTCACAGCAGGAGGGAAACACCAGCGGCCTCTGCAGCGCAGTCCACCCTCAGGCCTGAGAGAGCCAGCAGGTTGTCTTTTCCCAGCAAAGTTTAGCTAGTTCAATAGTACATACATTCCGCTGCAAGTTCGCCCCATATATTGTGAAGAATGTGCCCTCAAGTTAAAGATTTTTGGCATGTGTCGACGTCTGGCTGCAGAGCTCCTCGTTCAGGTGACCATCTTTGTCGTGCGCAACAGTGCCCCCACCAGACCCCTCTTGAAGGAGGATTGAAGGAGCTATGAAACCTCAGTCAGGGGGAGAAATCTGGATGAAGCAGATGTTTGTGTTCCTTTAATACAAAGGGAGATACCCACAATTCTACTCAGGAGAAGATTCTGGAGGAGGCGGAGGTTCCTGCTAGTGATCCCTTGCTCCTAAAGGAGATTTTGCAGGAGAGTAGATCCAGAAGATGGAGAGTCTGCAACAAGACTGCAGAGTTTTAAATGAGGTAGCAAGACTCAAAACTGGGGGGGTCCGGCTAGTCCATCCAGGAAAGAAAGGCTAACTAGGATATTTGATAAGACACTCTTGCAGCCTTAAGGAATTGAAAGGTACTCTGTTGATGGGCATTTTCCCACCAAACCAAAGGGCAAGGGAGGAGGACAGAGCCCCTGACAGGAGGGTTTGCCAAGAATATTGACTCCCTGGCAAGGACCCTGTTGACCCGGGGGTGGAGAAATGTCCATCTAAGTGGGCTGAATCACAGGTCCAGGAGAGACCTGATAAAAGAAACTGAGATAAACCTACTGTCTGAGAGCACCTTTTGAGAAACTCTACTAAACCTGCAGTCCAGGAGGGGCCTTTTGTAAAAACAAAATTTGAACCAAGTTCTAGGAGGGGCCAATTGAGAAACTGGAATGGAACCTATGTTTCAAGAGAGACTATTTAAGAATGAGAACTGAATCCAGGGTCCAGGTGTAATCATTAGTGAAACTGGAACTACACCTACGGTCCAAGAGGGACCAGTTAGGAGAACCAAAGGAGGATGGAAGCATTCCAGGTATGTGACAGATCGACCCAGGAAACTGGTCAAACCCTCATCAGTGGGAAGGTCAATGAGGAGATGCCAGAAAAGGCATCACCAGCCACCTGGTCTGGGACAAGCCAGGGAAAGTAGAGAGGCCAGGAGGGCATGACTAGACTATGAATACCTACTTCAAAAGCCTACACTGAATTTAGTTTTGTGTTTAGCAAGGAAATAGGTCCTGGATTTCTTAAACATTTTTTTGGGACAATTGTGCTTGGCTAAACCTTTTGTTATTTGGATGAGTGCTGCAAAGAGTGCCAAGGAGTGATTACGACTATTTTAAACTTAGGCCATCCTTTTGATAGAAAATGGCCCTCATTACAGGTCTGGTGGAAACCATTCCGGTAAAACCGGCAGGTAGCCGTCGGACCTGTAGTGAATTGCCACTGCCTGACTTGCCGGAAACACTGGGCTATTAAAGCCCTGGCGGTTCGGTAGGTCAGGCGGCAGTAATTGTTAGTCCCCATTCCCATTTGAGTGCCACAGGACTCAATCGGAAATGGGGACCACGGAAACACCAGCACCGTGTAATGAAGGTGCCGGTGTTTTCATGAAAGTCTGCGGCCGGGTGCCGTTCCGCCCACCAGGTCAGACCTGGCGGGCAGGACGGCACACGGCCACAGACTTGTACTTTGCCGGTCTGGAAACAATGGTGGCGGTAAGCTTACCGCCACCGTTGTTTCTGGACCGGCAAAGTTGTAATGAGGGCCATTGTGTTGTAGAACCAGTGTCTTGGAAGAGATTCAGAGACACATAAGGATAGGATGTTTTATTTATGTTCCTGGAGAAGGGAAGTACTTCCTCCATGCAGGAACCCCACTTACTTTGTGTTGTCCCTACCTTTTCACTCTTTCCATAGAGAGATCATTTTCGATGCCATTTTGCCCATAGGCCCAATAGGAGCTCATACAGCCTACCTGTGGAAAATCCTTATTAAACCAGAGAATCAATACATACATATATTGTCTGGTGTATCACTGCTGGCCTACCACAGTACCAAGGGTCCACTACGGATGTGGTGTGCCACTCGCAAGCTCCCTCTTCAATGATTACTCAAGTTTCCATGTACACTAAATCATCTTTTTCCTCCTCCCACTAATCTTTTACCATCCTTCTGAAGCAGCATAAATAATAGATCCTTTTGGTTGCAAAGTTTACGCAGATTCAACCTACACCGCAGACAGTTGAATGCAGATACTATATTGGCTGCAGCTAATCAGTAGTGATGTAATGGATTTACAGAAGGACCTTACTCTGTATCAGATCCGGCAAGTCTTCCACAAATCGCCTGTGCATCCAGCTGTAACGGACAAGCTCCTGCATTCCCGCAATTGCCCTCAAAGCTCCAGTGAGAAACCTCTGCAGTGCAAACCTCTGCATGGGGCACCAATAGATGAGCTGTACATACTCCTTCCATCAGCTTTGAACCAGCACTAGTCTGAGGAGACTGAGCTGTTATTACACAGACCAGTGCGGTCTGAGTTTTCCAGTACCTGCTAACTTAACCTGTCTGAAGCTGCAGCAGTCCTCCTATCTGACAATACCAATGTCAACCAAAGTTAGTGTCAGAACTCCAGCTGAGATGAGGGAGCTAACTGGAGATGGGGAAGACAGTTAGTGACAGCCTAGCAGCAACTTTGTGTTAGAGAAACATGACACACACAACATTTTTCATGCCAATGTATTAAATCCATTTATCATCTGTGTGTCCCCTATTCTTTTGAAGAAGGTCCCCATATGCAGAACTTTGACTGCTCTCTGTGGTTTTGTCAGGGGTTCCTTCTCTTATGTGCCCCTATGCATCAGTCATCTTCTCTCTGCTTCATTTAGGCTTTCCAGCACTTCCCTCAATAGTGATGAGGTTGATAATGATAAAGGCAGGGGAGTCAGTTAACCTCTTCAGAAATCAGACAAGGCAACTATTAGCAGAACTTCGCTGCCATAGCAGTTTCCTTTTAAAGAAAGTTTCCATGGGACATTATTAGCAAGGCAGCTGCGTGGGAGATGCCACCCACCTTCTGCAGATATGACTTTATGGTTGTGAGATTTCAGGCAGATGCTTCATTTTGGCAGGTCCTTGGTCCAACTCATGAAAAAGGGAACTGATGAGCAGTTTGGGAGCAGAGTCATCACGCATGTCCTCAAAATAGCAGTTGTGCATGTACTTAAAATTGATGGGGAAGGCATTTTGCAGCGTAAATAATAGTCCTGTCTCTATGTTTTTTTTGGATGAACTGCATACCAATAGAAACTACATTAAGTCTGGGGCCTAGAAACAGCAGGCCTCAGCTTTCTGTGTTTCTGTAAAATGACAATCCCTGCTTGACGTCACACATCACTAAAGTGCTGTGGGGACAGGAGCCCTGACTACAAATGGATGTTTAATATGTATTTTAAGTCATCTGTTATTAAAAGCGCATACAAAGTCTATGAAATACAAGTAGGGCCTTCATGTTCCGTGTCATGGAGGCTTAAAGGGACATGGGATGAAACATTACTTCTCCACAGCCGCCATTTTCTTTCTATCTTGTACTGATAGCCACTGCACAAAAAAGACCTCTAGGGCATTACAGTTAAAGGTCTAAACCTTAAGAATCAGAGTTAATGCATTAAGTTAATAACTCCTTGTGGTAGCAAATGACAAATTCCATTTTCCAAAGGTGTATAGAATTTTGGATGATACAAATAAATCTGTTCAAAAATGTAATTCTAATTTGATCCTAAAAGATACTTTAATACAGTTTAACCTGTTGCCCAAATTCAGCATTCAGGCTTATTTTACAAAAAGTGAATTGCCTCTAGGAAACATCACATGGCAGCTGTTTCACACCTGATAAGTTATGTCTGAGAATGTTCCCTCTGGGATGGTCAAGGGAAGCACAGGAGGGTTCATTCACACCTACCACCTACTCTTTGTCCAAATAAAATATTTGATGATTTCTTTCAGCAAATGTTTTTTGGCAAAAAGTGCAGCGAAAAAAAACAGGCAAAGAATGAACATAGAACCCTATGGACATCCCTCTCTTACTCTCTTGACTTGTAAAACACCTCCTCCGAAATCTGGGTTTCCCTTGCCCCTACTGTCTAAATTCTGACATCGGATGGGTGTGAAGACTCAAGGGCAAGGCGCATTCTATGTTCAACCTCCCTCAGGGACCTCTAGAGACTGTCCCTACTCTATCCAGTTGTTAGTGTTAAATCATAGGGGATTGTGCCTTACAGACAATCCGGACAACTCAGTATTCTTTCTATCACACTCATGTTCTCCTTTCTCTCTCCCTATCTCTTACTACTGTCCTCCTCCAAACCCACTCACTGATACTCTCGTCCCACTCCTCCACTTGTTTTCTCTGATTTCTCACGTTCCTTCTACGACTTACCTCCACCATTTATATTACTGCTCCCTCCACTACACTACTCCCTCCTCCACACTATAACCCCTCCTCCACAATACTACCCTCTCCTCCAGACTACAACTTCCTCCTCCGCACTAAAACTATCACTACACCCCACCTCCTATTCAGATCTCTTCCATTCACACACGTAAGCACTTCCCATTCATTCCTTCGCCTAACCACACTCATTACTCTTCCACGCACACTCACAACACAGTACTATTTGCACCCACTAACCAATACCTCACAGTCTGCAGAAATTGCCTCCATACTCTGTTGCTCCTTCCTTCCTCCTGCTGCTGTCTTTGTCTGCTACCTCCTCCACCTCCTCTGACCTCACCTGAATTACCCACATCTTCCTATTTCCTGATGTTCATTTTATGTTCCCCCTCTTCCCTCCATTGGAATACATGCTCTGGGAAATCTGGTCCTGCCTTTCCGACTCGGGGTGGGGTTAGAAGCAGCAAAGTTCAGATATGGTGGGTTAAGCTCCCCCACTTTCTCTGCACAGGTCCACCACGGAATAGGAATGGTGGCCTGCGAAGATGAATGTCCAAGTTCATGTTGGGGTGCCTTGAATCTGGCTCAACCAAGGTAATTATGTTTTGTTTGGGGGTGCTGTTCCCCGGTCGATTCCATGGTAGCCTGGGGACTCTGTCAGTGGCTGCAAGGAGTTGCCGCTGGTGCTGCAGATTGTGCAGCAGCTTCCCCTGTGGCTATATAGGTCCTCCATCACCGGGTATCTCTTTCTTTGTGCCTGAGGCGGGAGTGCCCAACTTGTGATAGATGTAAAAGAGTTGTTCTCCTAGAGTTTTGTCTGGATGGTGTTGTGGAATAGCTATGGGGTGGGAGAGCAGCTGGTTCTTTGTTTTGGCTTGTCTTTGTTCATCTCTGTTACACTGATTTTGGAAAAGACAGAGAGAGTCTGAAAGCATTTTGTTTAAGAGGCATTGTGTGAGACGAAGCAATACTGCACATGCATAAACTGGCACAAAGTGGGGGAATGAATTGATGCCCTCTCAACTGCCACTGTCCACCTCAGGGGTAGGACTGGCTATGGATTTCTCCCTGGTGGGTCTTCCACCCCTGACTGAGAGGGGTTCCCATCCTCTCTTGACAAGGAAAGAGTACTGGCTTTGTCACACTAGCCTGCCTAGCTGGGGATACGTTTTGACAAACCCCCAATCTGGTGGCTGTGGGAGTTCCACAGTACACAAGAATCCCGGACTAGTCAAAAGGCTCCTAGAAGACACAAGATCTCTGCCAGTGCTTGTAAGAAACCTGAAGGAGCTAATCAAATCAATGTTGGTTGACTTGACTGTGGCTGAGCATAAAGCATTGTAGAAAACATTAATCTGGGTGACTGGTGGAAACACCTGTTCCTTCCGAGAAAGACACAACATCTTTTTGAGAACTTCCAAGAGTGGTTGACCACGAGCTAACTGAAAGTGTATTTGACACAGAAGACAGTTGAATTGCTGATTCTTAGAAGAGATTCGGGTGAAGATGACATTTAGGTCAACATTAGGACACACTATCATAGATAATACCATTTTGAAATGATAGATTTGGAAGAATGTTTTAAGTTTCAAGCCAATAATAGACCCATGATTGATCATTACCTCATAACTATGGAATTGAAGATTGATGGTGACTCTCCAGCTTCAAAGAATTGGAAGTAGGAGAAATAATGATCCAAGGGTTTCAGAACATAACCAAACCATGTGTGCTCAGTGGAGAACTAATAGGAAGTACTAGTTCAGGCATCAGTCTGCAAAAGAGACATACTAGAAGTTTCTGTGGAGGTGAATCTGTAAAATGATATTAGTATTTTGAAAGTACTAGTAAAATTTTTACAAAGTAAACAATCACAAATAAAAATAAATTGCTGTAGTAATGAAAGATGCACCGATGTATGAGGTGGAATGTAGACAAGCCAAGTATATACTGCACACGGTAACTAAGGAAAAGACCTGGAAAAAAGTGCATGCACAGCCATAAAAAAGAATATAAGAAGCTGCTAAAATGTAAAAGGTAAGATTACATTTTTAAACAATTGCAGCATTTATCTGATATTGCGCAAAAAATACTATGCTCAATTTTTCTGGCAAACGGTGGCTAAGGGATTTTGCAGATATAAGTGTCTAGCACAAAGACCAGATATTACAATCATGTTGGATAGGTCGTTACTCTGCCATTCTAGGTGATTCAAAGTCAGTTGAGACAATACAACTGTTAAACAGGCCCAAGATTCAGGGCCCTTGTAAGATTGAAATAGTTGATTGTCTCATGACACTTAAATCATTTATGACCTGGAGGCCAAATGGATTAACATCTGAGATTATTATTAGTGGTAGGGTTTAGTGGGTGCCGGTTCTAAAAAATGTATTTACATGGATACATTCCTCACACAGATTCCACACCTTGGAACATTTTGCTTAACCACTTTGTGGCGCCGATCGGCTCCATCCTCTCATAAGCGCATCTTTTGCAGAATAAGGTCACATGTACATAAATTCAGAGATGCCAGTGTGATTTTACCACATTTCATTTTTACCGGGGCAATGGCCAGGACCCTTTCGGGTCAACTGAAATTCTTTTCAAAATGTTACCATGTGTTCATCTAAATCTGGCTTTAAAGCCGGTAGAGACGGTAACCGATCTATATCGGTGATAGATCTGCAAACGCTTTGTCTTCATTGCTTTTGAAAAGACCATGACAAGGAGGTTTGCAGATCCTGTCCAACCATGACCCCTAATGCTGTTAGGGAGCATGTAGCCAGGCTATTTATAGCCTCCTCTAAGACTGTTTGTGAGAAGTCATCCCGTTAAACACCCCAGAAGTCTCCGGCAGCAAGCTCCTCTTCTTCTGAATGCCATTGAAGCTCCAGAGAAAGAGAGAGAAAGAAGTAGCAAAATAAAAGATGTCACCACTCAAGAAGTAGTTCTTCTTTCTCTTGATCACATTCAACATCTTTTTCAGAGAATATAAGAGATACCGCTTCTTGAGTCAGATGGAATCTGAAAAACAGGAAAAAGGTGGAATGCCCGCATATCCCACTTCAAGAAGAATGGGAGGCTTTTAGAATGGCTATGCTTACGGTCTCTGAACAGGTTGCAGAGGGAGTGAAAAGATTGCTTCCTGTTTCTTTAGACAAGAACAGTTCTGGAAAAAGCCCATGCTGTTTTCCGAATGTCTGTCAGCTTGGGACCAAGTGACAGGCCTCAGAGATCAGCTCCAACAAGTTTAGCGCTAGTGCCTTTTAGGCCAGTGGCTACAGGGCCTTCAACTTCCGATCCACACCACTTAAAGCAATCAACCACCACACATTTGAAGGCACAGCTGTCTTTCAGGGCTGGCATCATCTGTGAGGCAGTGCCCTCAGATCGGTGACCACCGGTGCCGCATATCTGCAGCATCTTGGTGTCCGTGGAACCAATTACAGATCTTTTGGAACTGGAAGACTTCTTGAATTGGCCCCTAGATAGATCCTCTTGAAGAGATTTTTTGATATTTTTGAGGATGGGGAGAAAAATAAGGAAGTTCCCTCAGAAATGGAACCCATGGACCAAAGAACTATTAGATGACCACTCTGAGGATTCATTGCTACAGTTAAAAAGAGAACTACAGGAGGCTAGTGACTTAGACACCTCTACTGACTCAGACATTATATACAACCCAATTGCAGATTTCAGATTTGGGACTGAATTCTGGCTCCTATACAGATTTTGTGTCCAGAGCGATTGATACCTTGAACCTACCAACCAAATCAGAGGAGGCACCTGTCCATGCTATCATGTACATTCTACATCCGAGAGCTCCTAGGTTTCCCATCTGTCCCTTCAGTGGCACCTTAAAAGACAAACTAAAACCTGATTGAAACAGGCATGTTTCTGCTCCTATTGTTGACGAAGATATTGCACAGAAGCAAAGATCTGGCATAGGACACCGACAGTTTCTGACAGCTCAGTTATCGTCGGACAGCTTGCTAATTCATTTGGTGACTGCGAGCACTAAAGCTATGGTTTTCCCTTTGGTTCTCCCTGATTGGAAATCCAAAAAAGCTAGACTCTTGGGGTTGTAGAATGTTTGCATCAGGAAACCTGGCCGTGGGAACTATCAATGCATCTTACACACTTGATAGGTACACCCAATTTGTTTTGGAAGAAGCTGAGGCTGCAGGTAGCCTTTACCCCCTGTCGTTCAGGGTCCAGTCCTGAAGCTAGTGCACAATGGAAAGGATATGGCGAAAAACATCATACGGATGGGCCTAGACACCACAGACTGTGTTTGGGGAATCCATGCACACAGCTTGTGTCATCAGCAGATACTCCCGAAAGCGCACAGAGAACTGCACTCAAGATTTGCAAAGCAAGATTTTAGGCATGCCGTTTGATGAAAGTATTTTTAAGTAAGGACTCACATTAAGCACTAAGGTCAACAGCACTTTCTCCTTTAACACCTTATACTGTTTTTGGAAGAGGGGAGTTTAGACCACGCTCTTTTCCACCTTAAGGAGAGGCAGCGCCAACAGCCTCAACAGAGTGGGCGCTATCTTCGATCTCCCTGAGGTAGAGGTATAAATAAATATAAGATTCGATTCCCTTTGGCTGAAGTCACGGGTTTCCTGTGGGGGGTAGGGGAGGGATTTGTCTATTCAAGAAGGCATGGCAGCAGATTATGCCCAACAGATGAGTCCTAAAGTTATTAGACCAAGATTACTGCCTGCCTTTCTTGTCATAGCCCTCCCGAAACCCCCCCCCCATCTTTGCCTTTTCCTTGTCCTAGAACCACTCTTGATGGACTAAATAGCTCAGCGTTTGCTGAAGGGAGCAGTGGAGCCTCGTTACAGTGTATTGTCATCAGAGAATGCCTTGTAAAACTGAGCAACTAATTGATCCTTAGACAGCTATAATTTCTCTTCTCCGTAGTGGCTCTGCATCTCGGACTCTTCTATTTGTTACTCGTTGTCGGTGTCTTGTAGTGCCCTCACGCCTTTGGGTTCATGGCCGTGCTATATAAATGTATTAAAGTAAAAGTAAAGTAAAGAGCAGTATAGCTTTTGGGTCCGGGGGCTTTATGTGGCTTTAGGGTCTGTAAGACCTCTTCTTTTAGGATTGGTCTGTCTAATTGAACCTGTAGGAAAACTGGTCCAGCTCGCCCCTCTGGGGTGGGGGAGGGGTAATCCGCCCTAGGGACACCGAAGGAAGAAGACTCAAGAGACTGATAGATAAATCAATGGTTCATATTGGAAAGTACAATACAGCAATTGCAATAGAGAATGACAAATGAGTATCAGTATCAGTTGCCAGACGAAACGCTCTGCCCCTAACTGGTCAGAGCTTATGTTATATAGCATGGCATAAGTATTATCACTAGTATATTTGTACAGTGTCCTAATGATTCCATGACATTTGTAGACATTTTGTAATAGCAGGAAGCAGCTTGTTGTTCTAAAGCAATTCTGTGGAAACAACAGTAAGCAGCTTTGGCGAAAACAACTCTTATATTCCTTATAAGGTGATGTTGTGCACAGCTAAAGAGAGGCTCTGTTTATAGCAGTGCCTATAGTAGGAACCAGGAAACCTAAGAGGCCCTTGAACCATTCCCAAGCATTCCTTTTTATACGTCGTAGCGTCTGCTGATGTTTGGGGAAATTAGTTGTATGTCTCATTGCAGGACATATGTACCCAATGATGCAAGTACCAGACCAATTTGTGCACAGCCACTGGTAGGGGGTAGAGCCACAAAGTGCGTCATGGGCGTTGTCAGACATTATCATGTTAGTGCGACCGGGAGGGAGCGTAATATTGTAGTGGCGGTGGAGGGTGATATTTGTGCCACAGGAGAATAAGTAGATATACGGTCTGGATCCCATTGGTTTAGTTCCATTATCAGTGAAACAGATATGTGCAGTAGGAACAAATGCTGTTGGAATTCTGGGAGGGACGGTATTGCTGAAGGATGGGTAGACGCGTACCCGGGACAGCAAGTACTGTAATTTGGGACAATGGGAGTCAGTCAAATTTAGGCCAGGTCAAATGGGATAGGAATAAAAGGAATTCCGCCGCTTGCTGAGTTGGGGTGTGTGCACATACGTATCTTTCAGATGTAATCATTAAGTCAGCATAGGCCCATGAGAAGTTGAGGAATGTATTTGTGTCTGGGTTTAGGATGGCTGAAGTGACGGGTAGCAATTCCACTAAAAGAGCGAGGAGTGAAAACATGTTTGCTTATGTGTTGGGAGAAGGATTGGCAGTACTTGTGGTATCTAGTTCAGGAATTCCCCAGCTTGGTCGGCAATATTACAGCAGCTCATATAGACATAAAGGCGTGGAAAGTAGTGAAGAGTGAGAGAAAAAGCAGGGTCCAAGATTTTAAGATAAATGGGACTGCACAGTTCGCAAGCAGATCAAGCACACTTATTATAATAAGAAATCTGGCCCACCAGTCAAGGCAGTATCTTGTCCACGGAATGTTCACCTGTGTAGCTCCTGACTGTTTATAGTGAGCATTAATCATTGGTAGGACATCATAGGCAAGATAGCCATGTACTCAGACAGTGATTAGCTAAGCAATTATAAAGATTCAGCAATGGTATTCCTAGCTTGCGCAGTCCAGCCCTATGCAGATTGGGGTCCTGTGCTCAAATGTTCCAAGCGATTTCGGTGATCCCTGGACCTGGGATCCCAGGGATAGCAGGTGGCAAAGTTCAGGAAGCCAGCAGGGTAGATGCTTGGTCAGGCATGGAGCAGGAAGATAAAGGGTCGGCTTGCTGCAATTGTCTCCAGGCTGGTAGCTCTGCAGCGGTGGAGGTAGCCGTACCAGGTTGTCGCTGCCCAACAAATAAGGCACTGTATTCAAAGAGCAGATATACAGACCAGCTAGAAGGCAAAGACCCTGACACTTCACGTGAGTCCAGTTGAGCTGGTCTGTGACGCAGGAGAGAAAGAAGGAGCAAAGGCAATTTCTGAGGTGCTTGGTTCACTCAGCTGGCCCGCAGACCTTTCGGACTGGTGGGCGTTTGTGCCTATACTCCAGGTGCACAGCTTTTTTATGGCTGCATGAAGAAGCAAAACATTTTTGAGAGTGTTGGGCCACCTGCAGAAAACAGGTGTAGCAGGAAGTTGGTGGGTTTTACCTGCCGGTGGTGGTGGTGCTGGTGGCAGAACTCTGTAGGTTGTACCTCTGGACTGGTATCAGAGTGTCGTCATCTAGAAGAGCAGGATAGGGTGCCCCAAAGGGTATGACCTCTGTGGCCCCCGGTGGGCAGCTGCAATGCTGTGTCTTTGTCCTAGACCCCTGGATGTGGCAGCTGGGCTGGTGTTTCCGTTATTGCTGGTCATGAGGCACCAAGCCTCATCACTGCCTCATCACTCTCCTGTGGCTCTTGATCTTCATCAGCTGGTGGTGCTGTCTTTACACCCTGGCTGGCATGGACCCAGGTGTCGTGTCCCCTGCAACGAACAGCAGTGTGGGTTGTCAGCAATACTTGATAGGGGCCTTTCCATTGAAAGTGTAGCAATTATTTCCGCTGATGGACCTTCAAGACCACCCAGTCCCCAGGCAGGAGGCTGTGCACAGTGCTTCAGGTGCCGAGGAAGGGCTTCTTGGATCTGCTGGAGGTGAGAAATGACAACAAGCATTCATTTTTTGCAATATGACACCACAAGATCATCATTCAGTTGCAAATTACACAGTGTTGGGGATAATTCACATACATGTTCTAATTCCCTTCACCTTAGAGACCCCCAGCAACTTTGCTGGATTTTGAGGACTTGATTATTTTACCTGGAAAGAGTGTGAGCCTTTTTCCCCACTCTTTCATGTGTTTTGATGTGTTTTACGCTTGTGTTCTTTGATTATGGGGTTTTAGATAACTCCATAGGCATCATCTTTTCATGTGTGTTACACAGCACCTTCAGTGCAGTGACACAGGGATGTCTTTGAGACTTCCCAAAGGTTTAAATACATTCTCTGGGATAAACTACTGTTTCCCAGAGAATGTAAAGTGAAATTGACTTTACTAATATTTCCAAATTCATGGAACCAGCACACACTATCTTACAATGAGTGCTGGAGGGGTTACATAGTATCCCCTGTGTCTAAACAGGTATGTAGCAGTCAAATGCTACCCTTTTCTATTGAAAAGGCTGGTGGCAGTGATTGTACAATGAACTACCATGACTTTTCCCGACCACGAACACCAGTAGCTAAAATACATGGGAGCCATGTTTTTCAAGATGGCGCCTTAAGCCCCTTTGTTTAAACAGGTCCCGGTCTTCTTTTCTTGCTGTTGCTTTTTGGAAAGGTCCTTCTAGAGTTTGTCTCTGAGCACCAAACCAGGTTTGGTCTCTTTGTTCGTGTGCCTTTGGCAGGCTTCAGTAGTGAAGACCGCCTCCGGTGTATGAGTGTCTGGGGTGGGCAGGAAGTGAGGGAGGTGCCCGAAACTCCCTGTGCTTAGTCTCCTATGAGACCCAAATGCACTCTGGCGTGATTGGCTGGCTGACTGACTGGCAAGGACAGCCACCCTACTGGGTGAGGTACAGCTTGGACGGAATGAATGGGAGAAAATTGTTTAAAAGGCGAGTCTCCTATACTGGAAGGCAGAGTCGACCACTGGAACAAAAGAACCGAAGACGAGCTGGAAGAGGACAACTGCTGCCACTCCTGGACCATTGGTTTGCCCGGTGAAGCCCTGCTGCAGGTCCGAATTGCCAAAGCTCTATTCGATAGAGAAGCTCCTTCAAGGACGGCTTCTTCCTTTGAGTTGGTGGGACCAATCAACTCGTAAAACACCTAGATACCATTCTCAAGGCTGGTTAGGATTAACCAGGGAGAGGGACACCAGCTGGTGTTCTTGAATCTACAGCTACTGGAAACTGAAGTGACTCCATCTTGTTTGCTTTCTTCGACGATCCCGTGCAGTGCAAGAGTCCCCCGATGTCCTCCCTCTTGTCCCCAAGACTGGGGCCCAAGAACAGTGAGACCTTCAGGAACTACCTGAAAACCACAACTTCAGCAGCATTTGTTTCTTCATAATAAGGTACTGTGCCCATTCGATTGAGAAAACCTCTCTCTCGTGGTGAAAGTTCTTGAAACTTTCCCAACTTGCAGGCCTAATCAGCTTGTGACCCGACATATGATTCCTTTTCTCCAAAACTACTTCTAAGAAATTTTGCAAAGACTTTACCGTTTGATACCAGAAATGCTCTTTCCTATCCAGAACACTAGCCCATTGACTTTGGCCTGGCCTATTGACTTGAATTGAACTATTCTGGTGAACTGAAACTATTTGCACTGTCTACCAAGTATATGTAATCTATTCTGCTACTTTATGCCTTTTTACTCCTTTTGAAAGTTACTGAAGTGCCATTTTGCTCCCACTTCAGGGGAGCCTAACTTGTTCAGAAACTTCTTGGTTTAGTACTGAAGTATATCTGGGTATATTATTAAGTTGCCTAACACTAGTGAATGTTTTATAAATGATTGTGTAAATAAATTAATAAGTGTTTTACCAAGAAACCTTGAGTATAAGTGTCTACTTGAACCACTGACTGTGAGTCCTCTGTGTAATATCTTGTACTGCTCACATTCCCTCTTGAGATAAGCCTGGCTGCTCAGCCCTGCTACCACTAAACTGCATAGTACAGACTTGTATCAAAGGTTGGTTGTATTTACACCTGGAGCCCTAATTGTATGTGGTAGTCCCAGAGGGAACTGCATGCAATTCTGTCTAACACAGTTCTGGGGACAGTGGAGAGCCACAGGCATCCTCATGGGTCTGCCCATTACAATATCATATGGCGACAGTCCATGCGTTCTATTTACAGTACTTCTTATGACCATCAGAACAAGAGGGAGGGCGTTTGGGCAGTTCAGACCTGTCTCATGGCAAACTTTGGCAATACGGTTCTTCGCGTCAACATTCCAACGTTCTATAGATCTGCTCAATTGTGGGTGATGAGAGATGTAGAAGTGTTGAAAAATACCTAAGGCCTTGCAAATGTTCTGCACAATCTGTCCCGTGAAATGTGTGCCTCTGTCAGAGTTTATGGAAAGTGGCAGGCCAAAGCGAGGGATAAACTCTTTTAATAGTCTTTTTGCTACAGTGATTGAATCTGCATATTTACATGGATAGGCCTCAGTAAATCCAGAAAATGTTTCAATGGGTACCAAGACATACTGGAAAGAGGCACATTTTTGCATTGCTATGACATCAATTTGCAAGTTCACAAAGGGCCAGCGGGGCGGGTCATGTTGTTTTGACAGGTTTTCCTGGGTTGAATGTCATGCATGTGGTGCAGTGAGCACAGTACTTTTGTGCAATGGAGGGGAACTTTGGAGCGGACCAGTATCTTTGGACCTCTGCGTTCATCTTCCCCTTGCTGGAGTGTGACACAGAGTGAGAAACAGGTGCTAAATAAGATAGCAGAGAGTCAGGCCACTAATCGGCCCATACTATCACGCCATAGGCGATTAGAGCAACATGTACATCCTTTACATTCCCAGCTCTGTTTCTCATCCTGAGGGGACACCTCTTGGAGGTCAGTCAAAACAGAAAGGGATGCTAGGGGATCCTCATATGAGAGGAGGAACAGCAGCACATAGTCAGGAGCCTGAGGACCATGGAGGGCCGCATTCCTGGCATACTGGTCTGCCAAAGCATTTCCCTGGGAAATGCTGTCTGAACACCGGGTATGGGCCTTATATTTAAGAATGTCGAACTCGGTGGGTAACAAAATAACGTTAAGCAGTGCTTCAACATAGGGTGCATTGAGGATAGCAGTACCTTGGGCAGTGAGATACCCTCTCTGTTTCCAGAGATTCCTATAGTTATGAGAGATATCAAAGGTATAGCGGGAATCCATGAATATAGTGGCTGTGAGTTGTGTGGCGATCGTGCAGGCCCTGGTGAGGGCAATGAGCTTGGCAACTTGTGCAGAGTTTACTGATGGGAGCTGAAAGGCTTCTAATGCCTCGAAGGTGGTACAAACTTCACAGCCTGCCTGGAGATTTCCTGTGGGAGCTTTGAGACACAACCCGTCAACATAAAGAACTAGGTCATCATTAGGGAGGGGAACATCTTTGAGGTTGGGTCTTGGAGAGAATACTATGTCAACTGCGTCAAGGCAATGGTGCGGTTGCCCATCCTCAGGCATTAGTAAAAGGGAGGCAGGATTTAGGGGGCCACATCTGATGAGGGTTATATTGGTGAGGCATGCAGCTAATAGGTGTTGTGTTTTACCTCTGAGCAGTAGTGCTAATACAGTGTGTGGCACAGCCATGTTTATGTGGTTTGCCAGTGCAATGTTGTCAGCTTTGGAGAGCAAGAGTGTGGTAGCCGCCACTGCCCTTAGATATTTGGGGAAGGCGGATGCTACAGGGTCTGCTGTGAGCTGAAGTAGGATACAGGGCGGGGTAGGTCCCCATGCTTTTGTGTGAGTATGACTAAGGCATACCCCTCTTTCTTATCACAGAACAGGGTGAAGAATTTTGAGTATTCTGGGACGGTGAGGGCAGGTTCAACAGAGAGGGCAGTTTTAATTTTGGTAGTCTCTGAAGACCATGTGAGTTTATCAGGTGAGGACTCCAATAGCATCTTCTGCATGGGCACTTCACTGTAGGCGTAATCAAGGATCCAAGGCCGGCCAAAATTCGTCATACCTAAGAAAGTGCGCAGTTGCCTTTTGGTGTCAGGGATGGGGTATTGCAGGATGCATGCAACATGGGAGGGGGCAGGGGCACTCCACACCTTTAGATATCTGGTCTCCATCCAGTGATTTACCCAGCCGAAATCAAAGCAGAAGTGCCGTGCAGAGAAACATTGTGGCCTCAGCAGAGCTTAATCCAAGCGTAGAAATGACTGCTATGCAGTGCCCGCAACTTGCTGACAGGTAAGGGGGAGGTGGAGCCACCCCTGCGCGGTCCTGGCACTCCACGCTCTGAAGCAGAGGACTGCTGCAGCAAAGACTGGTGCTTCCGCAGAACAGCATTGCTCAGAGAGCCGTGCTATCACCAACCGATCCCCAATGGAGCAGAAGAAATCAGAGTGAATGCACACCCGACAACGGCTAGGCTGGTGAAATGTAGATCGAGGAGAACCAATGGGTCTCGGGGGCGGGAGACGCGCTCTGTCTCGCAGCACCGCCCAGGGCCCTGGAGGCGAGTGGAAGGTGAGGCCGACACTGTGTAACAGCATTGTGGGAGAGTGCCAGGCAGACGGCCCCTACAGCGCCATGTACCGGGGGCCAAGGACCGGATGGTACATCTGGTTGAAGGCTGACCGGTTGATCCTGTCGGACTGGGGAGGGGACCCCTAGCCACCATACCCGTGGTCCGGGTCTAGCCGCCAACACACAGAGTCAGCCAACATCAGGCTGACGAGGTGGCGCGAGCGCCACATCGACGGCTGGAGCTCGTATTACATCATGACCGAGAAGAGCCTCCTCACCAACACAGGCACTTCTGACGGTGCATCTACACGGGCACAAGTAAGTCTGCTGGGGAGGAGGGAAAAACGCATAACCCAGCTTGTCGTGCTGTGATTCTGGACAGCACTTCCATATGTAATACTGAGAAGCCCTGGGAAGAGTGGAAGTGAGGAGGCACGCGGATGTACACAAGTGAGGGCTGAACTCCAGTCTTCACTTGGAGGTTGGTGCGGGGAGTACTCAGTGACACTGGTTGATGCCGTCTGAACGGGGGCACCGAACTGGCTGGACCCATGCTGCATTGCATGATTAAAGGTGGGTCTGAACTGGTGAGAAGGGCAACACACGGCCTGACCCTTCCATAGTCGGGCCCTTACTCTCAGCCCACTGGCAACCTGGGGCAGGACTACATAAGCCTGTGAGCATAGAACAGCAAGTGGAATAGGCACCAGTTTGGTACAAGCTGACACTCTGGGATGTGACCCACGGAGACCCTGCGGACTAAGTTCCCCCCCAGGGGAAGAGGAGGTGTGTAGCACTGACTGACCACGCTGCAAACTGGACCTTAGTAAGGGGCCTTGCCCCGGTTACATAAGTGTGCATTCACTGATGCAGTCATCCCAGTAGTGTACAGGGAGAACATTGGAGTGCAAATACCATTGGTGCGACAGAACTGGCTGTACCCCCGTTGCACTGCATGACTAAAGGTGGGCCGCACTGGCGAGAATGGAAACACACAGCCTGACCCTTCCATAGCCAATGCCCCTATTCTCAGTCCACTGGCAACCTGGGGCAGGGCCATATAAACCCGAGAGCACAGAACAGCAAGAGGAACAGGCACCAGTTTGGTACAAGCTGACACTGTGGGATGTGGCCCACGGACACCCTGCGGACTAAGTTCCCCCCCTGGGGAACAGGAGGTGTGTAGCACCGACTGACCATGGTGCAAACTGGACCTTAGTAACGGGCCCTGCCTCGGCCACATAAGTGTGCATCCACTTAAGTAGTCATCCCAATAGTGCACAGGGAGAACGTTGGAGTGAAAAAATCATCGGTGTAACAGAGAGGGCAACACCGCATCATCTGACTGCTATCAGACCACACCACCCCGGTGGGATATCTACCCCTATCAGACAACACCCTGATAGGAACCCCCGGACCTGGGGGCACTTACGCATCACGCAAAGGAGACACTCCGAAAAAAGGGTGCCAACAGACTGTGTGCTTGCAGGACACGGTTCCCCAAACCGCCGGAAATTTCTAAAACTGGTAAAGGAAGTAAACAGCAGTCAAAGTTGCATGTTGACACACCCTCGCAGCCAAAATCCAGCAGAACCATGGAAGATTCCCCAGAGGCACGACCCCCAGTGGTGCTCTGGTACACAGCGGGAGCATTCCAGGACATTAGGAGATGTTCACCCAGTTGCAAACCAGTATTCAGTCCTGGACTGGACTCTCTCACCTGCAAAGTGGCCCACATGCAGGTCCGTCTGGATAAACATGGTGAGCGACTAGACGAGGCGGAGGGGAGAGTGTCAAGGGTGGAAGATGAATCCGCTTCAGTGGCAAGAGAGATGATAGGAGTAAATAGGGCACTGAAAGAACTCACAGACAAACAGGAAGAGTTGGAATCCAGATTGTGAAGGAATAACCTTAGAATTATTGGAATTGCGAAACGGTGGAGCAAAGAAACATGGAACCCCTCATGGAGGAGATACTGCGGGAGGCACTGGGACCTGAAAGATTTTCAGCGGTGTGTATAATCGAAAGGGCACACCTGATTTCCGAGTGGGAAGAAACTGATCCCGGGAGCACCGCCCATCTGTTCATAGCACGTGAATGGGGCTGGTCTTGACACTATACCAACAAAGTCAAATAAATGGACACACGCCAAAAGGGAATGAGACCAGGAGAACGATTGCAAGTTGAACAAAGTTTTATATAAAGAAAAATGGGCATGCAGAGGACTCCCTGAGAGCGCTCTGCCAAACATTATAAAAACATCAAGTTATAAAGACAGAAATCGTCATCAGTGGCAAATCGTATAGGTGAAGAACACTGCATAGATATTGGTTTAAGACACAGTTACATTATACAATTTAGTGGGATGACAAGGCTTGATTGGCTGTTGCTGGGATGTTGCTTCCCGCAGCACATGGGTCAGCTGGGCTCCTCTTGGAGGGGGTGAAGGTCGTGTTGGCAGAGCGTTTCTTTTGCTAGCTATTTAAACTATGACAATATAAATGGTGAGCATAAAAGCCTACCATGAATTGGGGTGCTTTAGTATTCCCTGACAGGTATATGAACATTCTACCCTCTGTTCCCGGACCCTCATAAAACTTAGAGCCCCAGTTCCAGGTGCCCACCTTGAAGGTTTTGATCTACCTGATGCCTCATAATATAAATAGATATCTGTTGTCTCTAGAGAGAATATATGACATAGAGGGACTCGGGACTGTGGTGGGTGTTCAGGCTGGTCACTGCAGGAGGTTAGATGTGTATCAGCAACAACGGGGAAGAGGGGCTCGGGTTCTATGAGCTGTGGCTCAAGAGGTGGGGTTCGGGAGGGCACAAGCGGGTTTGTGGAGACGGATGGGCCCACAGGCCAGGGTTTGCTACGGTCACACACAATGAGTTCAGAGGAAGAGAAACGATACAGGTTATTTGCAACAATACATGGCTGTATTCCGTGAGAAAGGGATTTGCGCGGAGCTGGCGAGAGGTGGAGGGGGAGGCTGAGCTGCTGGCGCGCGATGCTGGGCAGAAATTGCATGTGCAATTTGAAAAGGCTTTGTTTCTTTGCTCTGATTATGCTTTTGGTGCTTTTGTTGTAATTAAGTAAACAAACAAACAAACGTGGGGACGTCTCCCACCTTTTGGCAGACACGAGACCCATTTCACGTGGGAATGTAGAGGGGGTTTCATAAAGACCACCGCTCCACAACATTCCCCCCTTTCGTTACTCCTAAAGTAACAAATACCCTTGCCCACCAGTGCGCTTACTTTCCTCCGCCTCCATCACCACTTCATCCCATGCTGGAGTCCCCTTGATTGGCATCCAGGCTCTGCACACAGACCTTAAGCTTTCACCCCTTCTCGCATGTTCCTCTGTAGTACATGTCATGTAGATACACCCACCCGGCCATGTCCACCCACACTTCCTTATACCATTCCAACTCATGGGGCTCCTTTATGGTTCTGATCCACAGCTTGTCCACCTTAGCCCCTTTATTGTAAACCACCACCATGCGATATAGGCATCATCCCATTCTTATTCGGGTTACCCACTCTCACCATCATCATTGCACTTCTAGGGATTGCATCTGCACAGCATCGAACCCCTACCTGGCACACACGGAAAATGAGCAACAGAAAAACGATGATCAGGACCAGTAGTTTCATTGCTGTTCCAAACCACGAGGGCACCCAGTCAAACACTGTGTCAAACCAGTCACTGGGCTGGACACCACCTTCTTTCTTCATTCTTTTTCCAAGATCTTGCACAGCCGAAATGACATGTAAGAGTGTCCCCTTGTCAGCATCTGAAGAAGGTGTGAAAGTGCAACATGCACTCCCGATTTTTCAGCAAACACGACCTTCCATTGCTGTGAGAGGTCCAGCACGTAGCGGCTCTGCATTGTCATCAGCCGCAGGGCTCTGAGTTCCACCTTGATGACGTTGAACCCTTTTTCAGTGTCGTTGGCCAATTGAATCATTTCCCAGCGGATGACCTGAAGCCATTTGGAGTTTGCTCATGCTTGGATGCTGGGGATCAGCGATGCGAAAAATGTCTCTGCTGTGTTAAATAGTTTGTACTTGTCCAGTATTTGCGCCAGGACGTCGGACGAGTCTTGAGAGATAGTTGGATGCTCTCTTTTTGCGTGACACTTGATCTTGTAGTTTGTCTTCCGATAATACACCATAGGTGGGGGGGTTCCTCACTTGTTGACTGCTGTGCCGGTGACAGTCTGGCAGGCACCCCCTCCCAATTGACCTGGTTTTCGGGGATCACCAATAGGGCCGAATGCAGCGTTACCAGAGCACAGTCGCCCCTCCATGACTGCGGAAGGTGCAAGTATGCCTGGTTTCAACATACCCAATAACGGTCCATTAAGGCTGCAGTTCCTTTTCGCATGTCGGGAATGACAAGAGTTCTGTTACAGTTCATATTTGAGCCCATGGGTATTTTACCTGTTCTGTGAAAACACAGATCAAATCTTTCTTTAATTTACACCTTGATCGGTTTCTCGAGTGCAGTGATCCAGGTTAGCTTGGTGATGTGCTTGGACCAGATTTCACCGCAGGTATCTTACATCCATTGCAGTCTGTAGTCTGTCTGTTCTCGCAGTGCTTTAGCCTTGCACATTACTGTTGCAGCTTGCCACTTGTTGTCAGAAAACATTGTCCATTTTATTGCAATAAATGGCTCTTTGAAACGTGTTGCCCTTCTGTTTTTTTCTTGCAGATTTTTTCATCGGGAGGAAGCAATTGCAATTTTACTGTGTGTGCCTGGAAGGTAATTCGTATTCTACAAAGTGCTAGATGAAGGAGACACTGCGCTCCCACTATTGGTGTTTCTTGTGGCACTAAAACCTTAGGCGTCCCAGACACATGAGGAATCAGTGAGCACACATAGCAACTCTCATTTGTGGCCTGTCTTTCTGTGGCGCTCATGTCAGAGTACCACTTGTTAGACTGGTCGGGATGACGAAGATCTTCCACAGTATCTAGCCCCAGGCCATGAAATGCATCATATTTGTGCTGCTGCACTTCTCTCCTTCTCCTAGTAGACCCACTTAGACCATTAAGTGCATTTTTTACATTTCGATTATAAACAGGATAAATATCAGGATCCGTGTTTGCATTGTGCTCATCACTCTGTTGCCAATGTTGTGCGCTTTGGGGAGTATGAGGTATTGCAATGGGGGACAGAGTATATCTAAATTCAACATTTGAGGTAGAGTCTGAGGTTGTCTGGGAGTGGGTTTGTGGTGCTGTGAACACAGTTGAGGTAGGCAGATACTCATCATACATATATATAACTCTTTCACTCGTATTTAATGTGGACATTTCTGGCTGAGGTAGCTTAGTAGTGTGGTTTTTACGCAGTGTGGTGATATTCAGAGACTTATTGTGGTTCCATATTAATTTGATACCATCCCATATTATATGGGTCCCTTCTTGTATTAGTCCCCCCCCCCCTTCTTTTATATCAACAACAATAAAAGATATCCCCCTGTAAAGACATAGGCATAAAAATAAAATAGAAGAAATAATTGCTGAAAAATACAATCCGCAATCGAATGAATACTCCCTAGTGGCACTAAACCCGAAGAGGGGAGAGAAGACGGGTACAATGCACTGCCCATCGCACAGGTAATTCCTACTACTATCTATTTCTGTTGTGGTGTCATTGAGGGCCCTCGTCTCCGCATGTTTTTACCTATAGAGTGGAATACAATGGGTTAAGTGCCCCTTTCAATTTAGTTAAACAAAAACATGTCATTTCATTTTTGAGATATACCTTTTTGAAAAAGTGGAGGGAGGGAGGGAGAGAGAAAGAAAGAGAGAGAGAGAGATATAGAGAGAGAGAGAGAGAGAGAAAGAGAGAGAGAAAGAAAGAAAAAAAGAGAGAGATAGTAGAAAAATGTTATTTGCATACAATATGTGTATACATTCTATCATTTCTCTAGTTTGTGTACGTTATTTTCTTATTCTCATATTTATTTCCCTGATGATATATTTGGTATTTTCATTTCTCTGCTTATTCAGTTTATTTCTCAGGGCATTGCCACTTCTTGTTCATTGTGCTGGCTCTCATCTTATGTTACACTGTCATGTGCTTTCCTGATTTCTGAGAGGTGGATCCAATACTTCAGGCCCATCACTTTCACCACAGATGGCATGCAATATACTACCTCGTAAGGGCCATGAAATCTTGGAGAATTCCATCTTCTCTCAAAGCTGCGCACATACACTAGTTCCACAAGCATTAACTGGTTTGCTGGGCTGTCGGCAGCTGCTGCTGTTGTGTCTGTCTCATTCTCTCTAGTGAAGGGTGGTGCTACCTGTTTGGCAATACTTCTTACTGCTCGTGTAAACTGTGTCAAATAATCTTTGAATTCCTCCCCTAAAATGTCGCCATTTTATGGGCATCTGACACTCTTCTTATTGGAAACAGGGGTCTCTGCACGTGCCTCACTGTCACTATTTCATGCGGGGACAAGTGGTGGTCCTTGCTGGGCTGAGTTCATAATTGGAATAATGCCAGGGGTAGGCAATATACATAATTCTTTTTGAGAGTATGACACAATTTGGACAATCTACATTTGAGGAGGCCTTTGATTTTTTCGACCACTCCATTGGCTTGCAGGTGGTAAATTGAACACAATTTATGTTTTATTCCCAATAGTGTTGTTACTTCTTTGAAAAGGTCATTAACGAAATATGTTACATTTCCAGAGCGTATGACATCACATATACCTCAAAGCAGGAAGACTTCCCTTACCAAGAATTTTGCCACGCATTTTGCGTCTGGGTGGGCACATGGTCCTGCTTCACCTAGCATGAAAAGGGGCAGGCTACCACTAGCAAGTATCTTGCTTCATTGCACATTTCTCCCATGTCTGCATAATCAATGTGCACTTCACGAAAAGGTCTGATGGGGCAAGGTAATGTTCCTCGCAGAGTTCTGAGCGTTCTCTCGGAACTGTATGTTTGACATTTAACGCATTCTATTGACATTTTGGCTAGATGCTCTTGGAGGTCTGGGACAAACCAGTCTTCCTGAATGTCTGCTGCTATGTGTTGCTTCGTGGTGTGGGCAGGGAAATGCAATTGCTGAAATGCTACTTGTAACAGTTCTACAGGCATTACCACCTTTCCCGTTGCTCCCTGCCACCATAGGAGATCAGTGGGTGATTGTGTGCATCCCCGTTTTGACCAGAGTTCCTGCTCTACAGTTGGTGCCCTTTTTTGTAACTCAATTACCTGTGCGATGGGCAGTGCATTGTACCCGTCTTCTCTCCCGTCCTCGTGTTTACCCTTTAGCACACACTCTGTGGTTTGGGGCTTTTGGAAATATGCTGCTTGCTTTGCAGCGGCATCCGCCACCGCATTACCCAGTGATCTTTCGCCACTGTTGTTTGTGTGGGCTTGGCATTTTACCAAAGCTATGACAGATGTCTCTGCAAGTGCTTTTATCAGATCATTTAGCAATTCTTCATGCTGCACCAGGGACCCATCAGCCCTCCTGAATGCCCTCCTCCTCCAACTGGACAACCCTGCATGTAATGTTGTGGTCGCGTATGCTGAGTCGGAATAAATGGTTACTGCGCATCCCTTTGCCGCCTGCAATGCTTCTATTAGTGCTACTAACTCTGCTGCTTGATCTGAATAGTGCATTGGTAATCGTCTTTGTACAATTATCTCATATTCTCCTTCTTCCAATCTCACTGCTGCTGCACCCACATGTTTCTCTCCTGTCTCTGGACCAATGGATGATGACCAATCCACAAAATACACCTCGCCCCCCTCTAGAGCATTTTCACTTGCTTTGGGAATGTCGTCTCCTTCCCCCTCATATGTGGCACAATGTGAGTTTGCATGTCATCCACTGTGCATGGTTCTGTTAGGAATGTGGCTGGGTTTACAATTTTGCAGCGTACTATGTGGATGTTTGGGCTGACATTTTTTTTTTCATAGGCTATAGCTCTTTGTGTAGTCAGTGTGGATTTGGATCATTTGAAAATAGCAAACAAAGACTGTTCTACGAACAACGTAATGGAGCATCCCATTGCTATTTTTGCATTTTTTCAATCGCAAAGGCTGTGACTGTGAGAGCCTGTTCACACGCAAAATGGCCTTGCATCACTGAGTCCAGGGTACCACTGTAGTAAGCCAATGGCTTATGTCCCAGAGATGCCTTTTGTGTTAGCACAGCAGTCATTAGTGTTCCGTTGGAGTGTGAGAACAGGTAGAATTCCCGCTCATAATCCAGCGTTGCCAAAACTAGAGCCATAGATATTAGCTCTTTAAATGTTACGAAAGCTGTGTGCATTTCGGGATTCCATGTGATCGTGGAGTTACATTTTCTGTGCCTCCTTTAGTGCTTGTAACAGTGGCCTTGTGTAGGCCGCATAATCGAGTATCCAAGCTCGGTAATAGTTACATATGCCAAGACATTTTTGCATGTCTTTTACTGTGCAGGGTCTAGCTGCAGCACGTACTGTGGCAGCTCTGTCAGGTATTATTCTCTTACTGTCTTTTGATATTAGTTGCCCTAGGTACAACACTGCTGATAGGCAATATTGTAGTTTTGCTTTGTCTACCTTGTATCCTTTATGTGCCAGTAAATTCAGTAATGTGATTGAATCTTTTCTGCATTGCACCTCACTCTCACTGAAAATCAGAAGATCATCTACGTACTGAATTATTGTGCTTTTGACATCGATTTTGCTGAGGTCTTCGTACAGTATTCTGTTAAAGATGCTTTGACTTTCACAATACCCCTGGGGTAGTCTGCAATGTTCGTATCTTTTTCCCCCCAGGGTAAATGTAGTCAGGTATTGGGGGTCTGGGTCAAGTGGCACTGAGAGAAAGCATTGTTCAGGTCCACAACTGTAAAGTGCGTTGCTTTCTTTGGGATGCTGAACAAGATGGATGCAGGATTTGGGACAAGGGGAAACTCCTTCTGGATGACGTCATTAAGTGGGCAGAGGTCCTGCACCATCCGCCACGCCCCTCCCTTCACTTTTTTGATCATATAGATTGCAGTGTTGCATGGGGAAATGGAGGATACAATGATGCCCTGCTGTAATAATGCGTGTGTCGTTTCTTTTATTCCCTCCTCCACTTCTCTCGATAGGGGGTATTGCCTCACCTGGGGCAGCACAGCTCCAGGTCTGAGTTTGATCTTGATTTGGGTGACTTCTTGCAATAGTCCTACATCATGGGGGTTAGTTGTCCATAGTATAGGCGGCACCTGCTGCATATCTTCATTATAAAATGATGGTGGTGCACTGATAACAGCCATGAGGGTGTTGGTCACTCGTCTGTTTTGTATCATTATGTCACAAGGCATGCATATTTCCATTATTATTTCCCCATCATTGTCTTTGTCAGTGAACAGCTCCTCATCTGTCAGCTCGCGCAGCGCTATGTTTGGATCTATGCACAATACTGTTTGCCACTGGCACCTGTGCGTGTCCAGACCAATTGCCACAATACTTTTAGCTGATACCTGTACCCCCTGTAGATCTAATGAAGGATAGTACCTGGCAATACTTCAGGGGCAGCCACTGGGCGGAAGACAAAATTAGAGGGTACTCTCCATTCTTTTCGTGTCAACTCTGGCACCATCCTTGCCAGCACTTGTATGCCATATACAAACATGTCCATGTTAGTGGGCACCCCTCGTACCACTATTTCATTTGCAATGGTGTGGATCAATAACATTGCTCGGAGGGGGCATATTCCTGGGGTAGAGCACACTATACCTCTCTCTGTGAATGATATGGTCATTTTGAGTTTACTGAAGAGATTCCTTCCCAATAGATTTACAGGTGAATTTTCCTGATAGAGTAGGGGTGCTCGTACTGTCTTTCCCCCTATCTTTACATCCAAATCTTTACTGTAAGGAACCATGACCACAGCCCCAGAGAATTCCTGTGTCTCAAGATTTTTGCCAGATAGCAGAAAATTGTCTTCACACAGACTTGATTTCTCCACCCTTGAGTCCACCATAAAGATGAACTGTTTGTCTCCTATCTCTGCCCCCACCAGTGGTTCCTCATCTGGACGTAAGGTAGTTGATAGGACTGGACACGCAAGGGCTCTCTGTGGACTGTCCTAATTGGGGTCGGTGCTAGTCCCTGGGTACGTAAAGACGCTCTCTCCAATCATGGGCGTTCCCTGGAAGGTTGCGGGTGCGATGTTTGCAGTTGTGACAAAAGGGTTATTGCGTGTGTGTGCCATTTGGTTTTGCCGGGTCGGCGTGCTTGCACCTTTTGTGGTGTGGGTGTCTGTGTATACTGTGCCCTGGGCCGTACCTATTATCAGGCTGCTCCTCCTGTGCATAACCTCCCACAGGCAACCCATAGGGGCTGCCTGGGTGTGGGTGGCCATGTTGCTGTTCTTTGTTATATCTTTGAGTGTTCTGATAATAAGGCACAGGACGGACACAATATTCTGTTGCGAAATGACCCCACCTTTCACATGATCAACATGCCCCCTGTCCTCCTCCTCTAGGCCCTTGCCCTCCATATCCTCCTCATTGCCTTCTGTACCCACCTCTTCCTCTTGTAGGTCTTCCTTGCCACTGTGGCCCTCCATACTGTTCCCCTCCAACCCATTGTCCCTGGCCGCTGTCTGTCCATGCAGCTGCCATCCTGGTTTGCAATACTATTGGCCCCTCCCCTTCATCTCCCTGCCTTTCTAAAGGCGGTCCCGTTGTTATTGCCGCAACCTTCACTAACTTGCTCTTTACAAGCTTTGCTTCATTTGCCAATCTTTTCTGAGTGATTTCTTTCTCCCTCTCTTTGATCCTCCTGCAATGGTGTACTTTGATGCTTTATATTTCTGGCCGCTTCTATCCCAGCAGCTTTATCAAGGGCCTTCTGTACCTCCTTCGGGAGGCCTCTCTTGATAATGAAGTAAAAGAGGGAGGTGGATTGGTCCCATGCCGTGCTCGTCTCTGCCCGCCACATATCCTGCACCCGAAGAATGAAGTAACAACACTATTGGGAATAAAACATAAATTGTGTTCAATTTACCACCTGCAAGCCAATGGAGTGGTCGAAAAAATCAAAGGCCTCCTCAAATGTAGATTGTCCAAATTGTGTCATACTCTCAAAAAGAATTATGTATATTGCCTACCCCTGGCATTATTCCAATTATGAACTCAGCCCAGCAAGGACCACCACTTGTCCTGTGCAGCATCTTCCTCGTCTCCCATGGTGCATTGCATCACAGAGTGTAAATCAGGTGTATCGGGGATTGTCCTTCGCAGTGCATCCCATACCTGTGCTCTCATGTTGTTAAAGGACGCTCCGTCATGTCTGTCATTACCCATGGTAACTGCCAGGAACCCCGCCTTGATCCACACTACGTCTGCCTGATCACCCACTGCGGACACTAAAAGGCTTTTGATATCCCCTATCGCCAATGGAACCCCTGTGGTATTTATTTTTCTCAAAAGCATACATCCATTTCCCTGCTCCCCCGGAGATTGGGGAGGGCGCCTTCAACAGGTTGTTTTCATCCATTAACGCACAGGGTACATAATGAGGTCTTCCTGCTCCCTTGTGAATGAGGGGCATTTGTAGATTTGTTTTTCCATTACCACGGTTTACGCTAACCCCTAGTCTCTTTGCTAATGCCATTCTTCCTAACCTGTTCTGAAGCCTTCCTTGCCCTCCTTCTTCCTCCCCTGCCACCTGTGGCGTCAGCCACTGTGCTTGTGGGGCACCTTCTACTGCCCCTTCCTCGAACTCATCAATATCACTCCAACATTCTTCCTCTCTGTCAGATGTCACAGTGTCATATCCTACACTTACTGTTACCCCTTCTCGTTTTACTCATACTGCTTTAATTGGGGTGCTATCTATGTGGAAGAGGAAATCCCCGTATTTCCACTCATCCTCTGGTAACATGGGGGAAAATTTTAATGGGGGCTGCAACTGTGGCTGCCCTTCCCCCTGCAATGGTAATGTTGTTTTGTGCAATGCTCACAGTCAGGGCAATTCAGCATGAGTTCTGCTCATCAATACCTCTAAATCTTGTATGGTGGGTCTCACTGGGGCAGGAGGGGTATTAGTTGGACCATACAGACCCGTTGGGTCATAAGGGGGAGGAGGTGCAGCCACCGGAGGGGCCAGTGCACTCATCTGCAGTAAAAATATTGGGTCACAGTACCCCTCGGCGTGTTTCGTGAGTAGCTGGTATAGCTTTTTCAGTTCCTCTCCCCCTTGCCTCTCTCTTTCTATTCTGTCTTTATCGTTATAGAACGCTCTGCCTCTTTCTCTTTGTTATTTTTTGGGGGTGTTTCCTCAAACATCCTCCACAAATCCAGCACTTCCCTTCTGTTTTGAAGCTGTTTCCCTTTATATTTGGCCATTAAATATGTGGCTACAAGATCCAACACCGTCTTATCGAAAAACCCCTCTTCTGGCTAGATTTGAGATGACCCCTCCCCCTTGTTTCTGTTAGCCACTGTCCATGGTACTTTTTTATTTTACCACTGTAAAGGGGGAGGTTTTTTCAAATATGTAAAAGCGTTGTGTCTGCCACCATTTTATCGCTCTACTTCCTTTCACTATCCGTGTGTGTGTGCGTGCGTGCCAACACTGTTAACCTTCACTCTCCTAGTATACCAATGACAGTTTTTTCAATTAAAACCTTAAAACATTTTAGTCATGCTTTGAATTGTCACAATCGATGCACAAAAAAGACATTGAGACATTAAGACATGAACCTTTTAACAGTTAACCTGACAGACCGACATATCTTACCAACAACATAAAACAATTAACATATATCTTGAACAATCCTTCATACCCTAGACCCTTCCTCCATTATTCTATTTCCTCCTCACTCACACTTCCCACTCACATCACTCTTGCCCCTTCTGGGCCTACCTCCAAAAAATGATAGTTACTAAAAGAAAAGAGCTACTACTAATTCCCAAGCCTACTAACTATATGAGGCTCCTACTTTTTCCTTATCGCCACCTTCCACCCCCTTTCAGAGCTTTCTTTATATATCCCGTCTCTCCGCTTACTTCATCACCTTATGTATAAAAACCTAATGGCCATATAAAAAGAAAAAGTGCTTTGTTCCTCAATCACTCTACTCATTCCTTCACGCCCAGTCCAACTCTTTGCATGTTCCTATTATTCAGTCTGCACCATCCCTTCCCAATTTCCCTCCTTTAATTCTTCTTGCAATCAATACTCACGTGTCTGTGGTATTCCGAGAGCCTCCGTTCGTGGACTATGCAGAAGGGGGTCTCCCTGTGGTGGGCCCTGCCCGGCTCCGGCGAGCAGTTGGGTATTCGTAAAGCCGGGACCCACAAAACCTGCCAAGGAGCGTACACCTTTTGTGAACTTCTGGTCAGCCGTAGGTGGCGTTGGCCCTCCACGGGTAGAGCTGGATCTCGCCACGGAGTACGGGGTCGTCAGGAAATATCATGTTGGACTTGAATGGGCCTGGTCTCCGCACAATACAAACACAGTGAAATAAATGGACACACTCCTGTAGGGAATGAGACCAGGAGAACGATTGCAAGTTGAACAAAGTTTTATATAAAGAAATTTGGGCATGCAGAGGACTCTGCAGCTCTGAGAGCGCTCTGCCAAACATTACAAAAACATCACGTTATAAAGACAGAAATTGTCATCAGTGACAAATCGTACAGGTGAAGAACACTGCATAGTTATTGGTTTAAGACACAGTTACATTATACAATTTAGTGGGATGACGAGGCTTGATAGGCTGTCGCTGGGATGATGCTTCCCGCAGCACGTAGGTCAGCTGGGCTCCTCTTGGAGGGGGTGAAGGTTGTGTTGGCAGAGCGTTACTTTTGCTAGCTATCTAAACTATGACAAGATAAAAGGTGAGCATAAAAGTCTACCATGAATGGGGGTGCTTTAGTATTCCCTGACAGGTACATGAACATTCTACCCTCTGTGCCCGGTCACCCATAAAACACAGAGCCCCAGGTCCAGGTGCCCACCTTGAAGGTTTTGATATACCTGATGCATGATATAGATTGACATGTGTTGTTTCTACAGAGGACACATGGCATTGAGGGACTACTGCAGTGGGTGTTCAGTCTGGTCACTGCAGGAGGTTAGATGTGTATCAGCATCAAAGGGGAAAGAGGGTCCTGGGTTATATGAGCTGTGGCTGAAGAGGTGGGGGTCAGGAGGGCACAAGCGGGTTTGTGGAGACGGATGGGCCCACTGGCCAGGGTTTGCTCTGGTCACACACAGGACAATGAGAAACGATATAGGTTATTTGCAACAATACATGGCTGTATTTCCGTGAGAAAGGGATTTGCGCAGAGCTGGCGAGAGGCGGAGGGGGGAGGCTGAGCTGGAGGCGCGTGGCGCTCGGCACAGGGAGAGACATGTTTTGAGAAATCATTCTTGGGCCTAGTAAAAGATGACGTTTTGGGGTAGCACAAAACGGAGTTTGCATGTGAAATTTGAAAAGGCTTTGTTTCTTTGCTCTGATTATGTTTTTGGTGCTTTTGGTCCGAATTAAGTAAACAAACAAACGTGGGGACATCTCCCACCTTTTGGCAGACGCGAGACCCATTTCAGGCGGGAATGAAGAGGGGGTTTCATAAAGACCACTGCTCCCAAACACACACATGCTCAATTACCGGGACAGAGATGTTTCCCTCCACAAGTCACGAGAGAAGGGGACGGTGACATATAAAGGGGACACGATCAAGCTCTTCCCGGACTTCTCGCATAAAGTACAAGCATCGAGGAGAACATTCCTAGAAGTCAAGAAGCAGTTGCGTGACAAGGGCATACGCTACGCCATGATGCTTCCGACCAAACTGCGGGTCGACATGAGGGGCGGGATCTCTTTTTCCACACTCCTGAAGAGGCAATCGTCTTCCTGGAAATGCAGCCAAGAAACTCCCAGGTGCGAGGGAATAACGGGTGAAGCCGCACGCGGGTCGACATATCCTTTACTAATGCACAGCACTTAAGCTTGAAGGGAGCCTAATCCTGACCTGGTCAGGGTAACCACGTACTGGTGCAGTTGTGACAGAGGGCCAGCCTCTTAGCCTCCCCTCAGGCGGAAGCTCAAGATTGTATATGGTTGGAGGACAGGGGAAGCTGATGCATTGGGGTTTTCAGTTGGGGGGGGGGAATTCGACCAAGCAGCTGGTGATTTGCGGTTCTTTGTTGTTGGGGGGAGGGAGGGCGGTATGCTGATGAATCAGGGTTGTTGGCGGGGGAGGGAGCTAAGGGAGAACCCCGTACTCGGGTAACAACACAGGTGGGATATAAGGCGTTGCCCTGGTACATCCGGGGGCACACCGGGAGGTCAAATTACCCTTATAAATAGGCTCTCCGGGATAGTATACGCTTTCCAGATAGTCAATGGCCACACTTAATTTTATGTCCTGGAACGTTAGAGGACTAAACTGCCCCTCAAAGATCTGACAAGTCCTACTATACATGCAACACCCCCATGTGGGGATCGCCTTCCTACAAGAGACCCATCTAACACCGGAGGTTGAGTCTAAATTCGGGAGGAGCTGGGGATGCTGCATATACTTCTCATTGTACTCTTCCTACGCCAGGGTGTATGTACCTTCATACATGGTTCAGTGGGGTTTTGCCAGATCAATGTTTTTAAAGACCAGGAGGGTAGGGCACTTGTGGTACAGGGTGTTATCCAAGGCAAAACCTACACTATGATGAACTATTATGACCCAAACCAGGACAAAACGGAATCGCTGGACTGCATAAAAATGCAGCTGGTGAAGATAACCGAGGGGGGATAGTCTGGGCAGGCGATTTCAACGCAGTGATGCACCCCACAAAGGATCTGACAGGAGGGAACCACCGTTCGCGGACCAGGGGGACGAAAAAACTGCAGGGCATGAGCCTTGTGTGGGATATAGAAGATGCTTGGAGGTTGAGGAATCAGGAGGTACAACAGTACGCACACCACTCTGCACCACACAACTCAGCACCACGGTTGGATTTCTTCCTGATATCGCAATCACTACTGGGGCCAATCAGGGGGGTGGAAATCCTGGCCCGTACATTGGCGACCATGCACCCTGAAGGTGAGAGGCCCCCGCAGGCCCGTCTGTGAACTACCAACAGAGTCAATAAAGGTACATCCCAGGAGGTAATAAGACCAAGACCAAGTGAGAGTGCTGTTAAAGGCTTATCTAATGTTAGAGCAAACAGAATCTACTCTGCTCACGCCGAGAGCGCTCTGCAGGAAACATGTTACATTTAATTTTTATACATAGTATGACACGTCGAACAGGGGGTGGCCTAGGGGGCACATATTTGATCGGAATTGGTCACTAAGGGGAGGCACCTATGGGTGCTATATGGTCGGCGATAGCTGATTGGCCCATGGGTGGGTGGCGAGTTGACATCATGATGTGGTACTCAGGGTCAGCAGTTCGTCCAGGCTCATCTATCCGACTTCCGAAGAATTGACACATCACATCCTGGCCCTATCACATTTTGCCCTTGTGGCCACACATTCTCCTCCGTTCATACGTTTAATCATTTCGTTTGGCAGCAAGGCCAGTAGGTTGCACATGTAAAAACAAGGCATGATTCTCTAACATTGAGCATCAATTATATGTACCTTACCAGGGATATCACTTTCCTGTCAAAGCACATTCGGATATTGGGCCAGGGGCATCTGTTCACTATTGACAGGGGGAGGCAGGGGTATATGGTTGCTGTGAATGGATTTCAGGAAATACATTTCATCGTAGACGTGTCCTTTCTTGAAAAGGTCTCACTGATCAGGTGTCCAAACAACATAATTCAACACTGGGCCGGGGTGTTCTGGAATGGGCTTAAGGTCCTCCTTCTGAGGTTTTCAGTTTCACATCTCCAAAGTGGCTGGGGTCTTTTATATTTACATATAACAGATTACTGCTTCATATACACGTAGCTGCTTCTTTACCTGAGAGGAATGTACTATAACATCGTTCAAACTTCATATACTTTGGACAATTTCTTAACACAAGAACAAGGGGTTGGTGAGAAGGGGATGGCTGGCATGCGATCAATATGATACAAATAACCAAGTACGATCAGCAGTTCATATGAGTCTGTCTAAAGGTTGGCATAGACGTACATTCTACATTATCAACAGTGAGGTAACATTGTGTGGGTTTGCATAGGTCTCTGGCTTGTTTACTCATTACGGAGATAAACATTAATCGTGCTGACGGTTATATGCTATAAATCGGCATATACTCTAATTTCAATAACACAAGCTATCATAAAACTTCTAATAACACACGTATATGTATTTACACTGTCATGCTCGTGGGCTTGTTTAACCCTTTAAGTGCCATGGGTATTTCTCCCCAGTGCCAGAGCCTTTTTTGGTGATTTTGGTATGTGGCCATTCAATGGCTTGTAACTTTTTCGTTACATGAGATATCTCGGCCAAATTTGGCTCCTTTTTTTCCCACATGTAGGCGGTCGTAACGCCACCCAGGAATCCCAGGTTGCTGTAGGGGGGTGAGAGAAAATAAGGAAAATGTGTGAAAATTTTGGGTTTTTTCAAAAAATGCAGCCTGTGGTTTTTTCCTTGTAAGAGCTAGGAACAAATGGTTTGCTGTGCTGAGTTCCCCAATGTGTTGGCTTTCAGGAACAGGTTGAGTGGAAATGGAAAAAAATTATTTTGATGGAGATATCAACCGTTTTGTGAGAGGTAGGCGATTTTTGCCATTTTTGCCAATTGGACATGCATGGACGGAATGGAAGAAAAGGGCAGGAAAGCCAAATTGGAGGACAGAAAGGCATATATTTCTGAAAAGTAGACAAAATTCCAAGTTTAGGAAGGGGTGATTTGCATATGTCAGGCAACAACTAGGTAGGGGAAACTGCCATCGAATGGGGGAAAAGCGGGAAAATGACTGAAAAAAAGGTATGTGTTGGACATGGTTGGCTTGGTACGGCAATGGCTTCTATGAATTTTGAGAAAAGCAATGCTCCGCTACATTCCCCCGACTCTTGCAGTTAGGAGAGCATACCATTTCTGTAGTGTTTGTACAAAACAAGCAATACCACAAGCCAAACACTGAGCCATGGTACACAGGAGTTTTACGCTCACGGCCTGACCAGACGCACTTAGCATGTGTAAATTGGGAAAACCAATGTGGTGAGGAACGGCAGCCATACATTTTTTGAAAGAGCACGGGCAGACCTTTTCAAGGGTAGGTGACTTGTGCAGGTTACAAAATGTATGGTGGCTAAAGCAGCGACTAAATGTAGGTCACATTTGGGAAAAGAAAGGGTTGTGAGACAAAGGGCTCCAGCAAATGGGTCAAAACGTTATGAAAACCACACAAACACAACACATGGCCTACTGTCACGCGTTCCCACAGGTGTCCCGATGAAAACGGTACCTCACATGTGTGGGTGCAACTACCTGGCCGCCAAGGGGAAAGCCAAAAACACAGGTAACCCCAAGTCTGTTTTCACACCGGAAATGTCACACTCTCACATCATACAGATATGGGCCTCGGGTGTCCAAGCCACCAAGGAAAACAGGGAACCCCATGCATTTCCGAAAAGAGGACACCCGTGGGAATCCGCAGAGGTATGATATGCCCAAATCGCCCCAGAATTTATTACCCAGACACCCCCGCAAAGTCCGAAATGTGGGAAAAAATACGCATTTTCCTCACATTTCGCTCGACTCACCCATCGAAACACGCCCCCAACAACACATGGCCTACTGTCCCGCTGTCCCACAGGTGTCCCGATGAAAACGGTACCTCACATGTGTGGGTGCACCTACCTGGCCGCCAAGGGGAAAGCCTAAAACACAAGTAACCCCAAGTCTGTTTTCAGAGGGAAATCTCAGACATTCTGCCGACCGGCACAATGTACAGATATGGGCCTCGGGTGTCCAAGCCACCGAGGAAAACAGGGAACCCCATGCATTTCCGAAAAGAGGACACCCGTGGGAATCCGCAGAGGTATGATATGCCCAAATTGCCCCAGAATTTATTACCCAGACACCCCTGCAAAGTCCGAAATGTGGGGAAAAAAACGCTTTTTCCGCACATTTCGCTCGACGCACCCATCGAAACACGCCCCCAACAACACATGGCCTACCGTCACGCGTTCCCACAGGTGTCCCGATGAAAACGGTACCTCACATGTGTGGGTGCACCTACCTGGCCGCCAAGGGGAAAGCCTAAAACACAAGTAACCCCAAGTCTGTTTTCACACCGGAAATGTCACACTCTCACATCATACAGATATGGGCCTCGGGTGTCCAAGCCACCGAGGAAAACAGGGAACCCCATGCATTTCCGAAAAGAGGACACCCGTGGGAATCCGCAAAGGTATGATATGCCCAAATTGCCCCAGATTTTATTACCCAGACACCCCCGCAAAGTCTGAAATGTGGGAAAAAATATGCAATTTCCGCACATTTCGCTCGGCTCACCCATCGAAACACGCCCCCAACAACACATGGCCTACCGTTGCGCGTTCCCACAGGTGTCCCGATGAAAACGGTACCTCACATGTGTGGGTGCACCTACCTGGCCGCCAAGGAGAAAGCCTAAAACACAAGTAACCCCAAGTCTGTTTTCACACCGGAAATGTCACACTCTCACATCATACAGATATGGGCCTCGGGTGTCCAAGCCACCAAGGAAAACAGGGAACCCCATGAATTTCCGAAAAGAGGACACCCGTGGGAATCCGCAGAGGTATGATATGCCCAAATCGCCCCAGAATTTATTACCCAGACACCCCGCAAAGTGCGAAATGTGGGAAAAAATACGCATTTTCCTCACATTTCGCTCGACTCACCCATCGAAACACGCCCCCAACAACACATGGCCTACCGTCCCGCGTTCCCACAGGTGTCCCGATGAAAACGGTACCTCACATGTGTGGGTACACCTACCTGGCCGCCAAGGGGAAAGCCTAAAACACAAGTAACCCCAAGTCTGTTTTCAGAGGGAAATCTCAGACATTCTGCCGACCGGCACAATGTACAGATATGGGCCTCGGGTGTCCAAGCCACCGAGGAAAACGGGGAACCCCATGCATTTCCGAAAAGAGGACACCCGTGGGAATCCGCAGAGGTATGATATGCCCAAATTGCCCCAGAATTTATTACTCAGACACCCCTGCAAAGTCTGAAAGGTGGGGGAAAAAACGCTTTTTCCGCACATTTCGCTCGACGCACCCATCGAAACACGCCCCCAACAACACATGGCCTACCGTCACGCGTTCCCACAGGTGTCCCGATGAAAACGGTACCTCACATGTGTGGGTGCACCTACCTGGCCGCCAAGGGGAAAGCCTAAAACACAAGTAACCCCAAGTCTGTTTTCACACCGGAAATGTCACACTCTCACATCATACAGATATGGGCCTCGGGTGTCCAAGCCACCGAGGAAAACAGGGAACCCCATGCATTTCCGAAAAGAGGACACCCGTGGGAATCCGCAAAGGTATGATATGCCCAAATTGCCCCAGATTCTATTACCCAGACACCCCCGCAAAGTCCGAAATGTGGGAAAAAATACGCAATTTCCGCACATTTCGCTCGGCTCACCCATCGAAACACGCCCCCAACAACACATGGCCTACCGTCGCGCGTTCCCACAGGTGTCCCGATGAAAACGGTACCTCACATGTGTGGGTGCACCTACCTGGCCGGCAAGGGGCAAGCCGAAAACGCAAGCAACCCCCAGTCTGTTTGCAGAGGGGAATCTCAGCCATTCTGCCGACCGGCACAACATACAGATATGGGCCTCGGGTGTCCAAGCCACCAAGGAAAACAGGGAGCCCCATGCATTTCCGAAAAGAGGACACCCGTGGGAATCCGCAGAGGTGTGATTTGCGCACATCGCCCCAGATTTTTTTACCAAGACACCCCTGCAAAGTCCGAAATGTGGGGGAAAAAACGCTTTTTCCGCACATTTCGCTCGACGCACCAATTGAAACACGCCCCCAACAACACATGGCCTACCGTCCCACGTTCCCACAGGTGTCCCGATGAAAACGGTACCTCACATGTGTGGGTGCACCTACCTGGCCGGCAAGGGGCAAGCCGAAAACGCAAGCAACCCCCAGTCTGTTTGCAGAGGGGAATCTCAGCCATTCTGCCGACCGGCACAACATACAGATATGGGCCTCGGGTGTCCAAGCCACCAAGGAAAACAGGGAGCCCCATGCATTTCCGAAAAGAGGACACCCGTGGGAATCCGCAGAGGTATGATATGCCCAAATTGCCCCAGAATTTATTACCCAGACACCCCTGCAAAGTCCGAAATGTGGGGAAAAAAACGCTTTTTCCGCACATTTCGCTCGACGCACCCATCGAAACACGCCCCCAACAACACATGGCCTACCGTCACGCGTTCCCACAGGTGTCCCGATGAAAACGGTACCTCACATGTGTGGGTGCACCTACCTGGCCGCCAAGGGGAAAGCCTAAAACACAAGTAACCCCAAGTCTGTTTTCACACCGGAAATGTCACACTCTCACATCATACAGATATGGGCCTCGGGTGTCCAAGCCACCGAGGAAAACAGGGAACCCCATGCATTTCCGAAAAGAGGACACCCGTGGGAATCCGCAAAGGTATGATATGCCCAAATTGCCCCAGATTTTATTACCCAGACACCCCCGCAAAGTCTGAAATGTGGGAAAAAATATGCAATTTCCGCACATTTCGCTCGGCTCACCCATCGAAACACGCCCCCAACAACACATGGCCTACCGTTGCGCGTTCCCACAGGTGTCCCGATGAAAACGGTACCTCACATGTGTGGGTGCACCTACCTGGCCGCCAAGGGGAAAGCCTAAAACACAAGTAACCCCAAGTCTGTTTTCACACCGGAAATGTCACACTCTCACATCATACAGATATGGGCCTCGGGTGTCCAAGCCACCAAGGAAAACAGGGAACCCCATGAATTTCCGAAAAGAGGACACCCGTGGGAATCCGCAGAGGTATGATATGCCCAAATCGCCCCAGAATTTATTACCCAGACACCCCGCAAAGTGCGAAATGTGGGAAAAAATACGCATTTTCCTCACATTTCGCTCGACTCACCCATCGAAACACGCCCCCAACAACACATGGCCTACCGTCCCGCGTTCCCACAGGTGTCCCGATGAAAACGGTGCCTCACATGTGTGGGTACACCTACCTGGCCGCCAAGGGGAAAGCCTAAAACACAAGTAACCCCAAGTCTGTTTTCAGAGGGAAATCTCAGACATTCTGCCGACCGGCACAATGTACAGATATGGGCCTCGGGTGTCCAAGCCACCGAGGAAAACGGGGAACCCCATGCATTTCCAAAAAGAGGACACCCGTGGGAATCCGCAGAGGTATGATATGCCCAAATTGCCCCAGAATTTATTACTCAGACACCCCTGCAAAGTCTGAAAGGTGGGGGAAAAAACGCTTTTTCCGCACATTTCGCTCGACGCACCCATCGAAACACGCCCCCAACAACACATGGCCTACCGTCACGCGTTCCCACAGGTGTCCCGATGAAAACGGTACCTCACATGTGTGGGTGCACCTACCTGGCCGCCAAGGGGAAAGCCTAAAACACAAGTAACCCCAAGTCTGTTTTCACACCGGAAATGTCACACTCTCACATCATACAGATATGGGCCTCGGGTGTCCAAGCCACCGAGGAAAACAGGGAACCCCATGCATTTCCGAAAAGAGGACACCCGTGGGAATCCGCAAAGGTATGATATGCCCAAATTGCCCCAGATTCTATTACCCAGACACCCCCGCAAAGTCCGAAATGTGGGAAAAAATACGCAATTTCCGCACATTTCGCTCGGCTCACCCATCGAAACACGCCCCCAACAACACATGGCCTACCGTCGCGCGTTCCCACAGGTGTCCCGATGAAAACGGTACCTCACATGTGTGGGTGCACCTACCTGGCCGGCAAGGGGCAAGCCGAAAACGCAAGCAACCCCCAGTCTGTTTGCAGAGGGGAATCTCAGCCATTCTGCCGACCGGCACAACATACAGATATGGGCCTCGGGTGTCCAAGCCACCAAGGAAAACAGGGAGCCCCATGCATTTCCGAAAAGAGGACACCCGTGGGAATCCGCAGAGGTGTGATTTGCGCACATCGCCCCAGATTTTTTTACCAAGACACCCCTGCAAAGTCCGAAATGTGGGGGAAAAAACGCTTTTTCCGCACATTTCGCTCGACGCACCAATTGAAACACGCCCCCAACAACACATGGCCTACCGTCCCACGTTCCCACAGGTGTCCCGATGAAAACGGTACCTCACATGTGTGGGTGCACCTACCTGGCCGCCAAGGGGAAAGCCTAAAACACAAGTAACCCCAAGTCTGTTTTCACACCGGAAATGTCACACTCTCACATCATACAGATATGGGCCTCGGGTGTCCAAGCCACCGAGGAAAACAGGGAACCCCATGCATTTCCGAAAAGAGGACACCCGTGGGAATCCGCAAAGGTATGATATGCCCAAATCGCCCCAGATTTTATTACCCAGACAACCCCGCAAAGTCCAAAATGTGGGAAAAAATACGCAATTTCCGCACATTTCGCTCGACGCACCAATTGAAACACGCCCCCAACAACACATGGCCTACCGTCCCACGTTCCCACAGGTGTCCCGATGAAAACGGTACCTCACATGTGTGGGTGCACCTACCTGGCCGCCAAGGGGAAAGCCTTATATCTGTACATTGTGCCGGTCGGCAGAATGTCTGAGATTTCCCTCTGAAAACAGACTTGGGGTTACTTGTGTTTTAGGCTTTCCCCTTGGCGGCCAGGTAGGTGTACCCACACATGTGAGGCACCGTTTTCATCGGGACACCTGTGGGAACGCGGGACGGTAGGCCATGTGTTGTTGGGGGCGTGTTTCGATGGGTGAGTCGAGCGAAATGTGAGGAAAATGCGTATTTTTTCCCACATTTCGCACTTTGCGGGGTGTCTGGGTAATAAATTCTGGGGCGATTTGGGCATATCATACCTCTGCGGATTCCCACGGGTGTCCTCTTTTCGGAAATTCATGGGGTTCCCTGTTTTCCTTGGTGGCTTGGACACCCGAGGCCCATATCTGTATGATGTGAGAGTGTGACATTTCCGGTGTGAAAACAGACTTGGGGTTACTTGTGTTTTAGGCTTTCCCCTTGGCGGCCAGGTAGGTGCACCCACACATGTGAGGTACCGTTTTCATCGGGACACCTGTGGGAACGCGCAACGGTAGGCCATGTGTTGTTGGGGGCGTGTTTCGATGGGTGAGCCGAGCGAAATGTGCGGAAATTGCATATTTTTTCCCACATTTCAGACTTTGCGGGGGTGTCTGGGTAATAAAATCTGGGGCAATTTGGGCATATCATACCTTTGCGGATTCCCACGGGTGTCCTCTTTTCGGAAATGCATGGGGTTCCCTGTTTTCCTCGGTGGCTTGGACACCCGAGGCCCATACGCTTTTTCCGCACATTTCGCTCGACGCACCAATTGAAACACGCCCCCAACAACACATGGCCTACCGTCACGCGTTCCCACAGGTGTCCCGATGAAAACGGTACCTCACATGTGTGGGTGCACCTACCTGGCCGCCAAGGGGAAAGCCTAAAACACAAGTAACCCCAAGTCTGTTTTCACACCGGAAATGTCACACTCTCACATCATACAGATATGGGCCTCGGGTGTCCAAGCCACCGAGGAAAACAGGGAACCCCATGCATTTCCGAAAAGAGGACACCCGTGGGAATCCGCAAAGGTATGATATGCCCAAATTGCCCCAGATTCTATTACCCAGACACCCCCGCAAAGTCCGAAATGTGGGAAAAAATACGCAATTTCCGCACATTTCGCTCGGCTCACCCATCGAAACACGCCCCCAACAACACATGGCCTACCGTCGCGCGTTCCCACAGGTGTCCCGATGAAAACGGTACCTCACATGTGTGGGTGCACCTACCTGGCCGGCAAGGGGCAAGCCGAAAACGCAAGCAACCCCCAGTCTGTTTGCAGAGGGGAATCTCAGCCATTCTGCCGACCGGCACAACATACAGATATGGGCCTCGGGTGTCCAAGCCACCAAGGAAAACAGGGAGCCCCATGCATTTCCGAAAAGAGGACACCCGTGGGAATCCGCAGAGGTGTGATTTGCGCACATCGCCCCAGATTTTTTTACCAAGACACCCCTGCAAAGTCCGAAATGTGGGGGAAAAAACGCTTTTTCCGCACATTTCGCTCGACGCACCAATTGAAACACGCCCCCAACAACACATGGCCTACCGTCCCAAGTTCCCACAGGTGTCCCGATGAAAACGGTACCTCACATGTGTGGGTGCACCTACCTGGCCGCCAAGGGGAAAGCCTAAAACACAAGTAACCCCAAGTCTGTTTTCACACCGGAAATGTCACACTCTCACATCATACAGATATGGGCCTCGGGTGTCCAAGCCACCGAGGAAAACAGGGAACCCCATGCATTTCCGAAAAGAGGACACCCGTGGGAATCCGCAAAGGTATGATATGCCCAAATCGCCCCAGATTTTATTACCCAGACAACCCCGCAAAGTCCGAAATGTGGGAAAAAATACGCAATTTCCGCACATTTCGCTCGACGCACCAATTGAAACACGCCCCCAACAACACATGGCCTACCGTCCCACGTTCCCACAGGTGTCCCGATGAAAACGGTACCTCACATGTGTGGGTGCACCTACCTGGCCGCCAAGGGGAAAGCCTAAAACACAAGTAACCCCAAGTCTGTTTTCACACCGGAAATGTCACACTCTCACATCATACAGATATGGGCCTCGGGTGTCCAAGCCACCAAGGAAAACAGGGAACCCCATGCATTTCCGAAAAGAGGACACCTGTGGGAATCCGCAGAGGTGTGATTTGCGCACATCGCCCCAGATTTTTTTACCCAGACACCCCTGCAAAGTCCGAAATGTGGGGGAAAAAACGCTTTTTCCGCACATTTCACTCGACGCACCCATCGAAACACGCCCCCAACAACACATGGCCTACCGTCCCGCGTTCCCACAGGTGTCCCGATGAAAACGGTACCTCACATGCGTGGGTGCACCTACCTGGCCGGCAAGGGGCAAGCCGAAAACGCAAGCAACCCCCAGTCTGTTTGCAGAGGGGAATCTCAGCCATTCTGCCGACCGGCACAACATACAGATATGGGCCTCGGGTGTCCAAGCCACTAAGGAAAACAGGGAGCCCCATGCATTTCCGAAAAGAGGACACCCGTGGGAATCCGCAGAGGTGTGATTTGCGCACATCGCCCCAGATTTTTTTACCCAGACACCCCTGCAAAGTCCGAAATGTGGGGGAAAAAACGCTTTTTCCGCACATTTTGCTCGACGCACCCATCGAAACACGCCCCCAACAACACATGGCCTACCCTCCCGCGTTCCCAAAGGTGTCCCGATGAAAACGGTACCTCACATGCGTGGGTGCACCTACCTGGCCGGCAAGGGGCAAGCCGAAAACGCAAGCAACCCCCAGTCTGTTTGCAGAGGGGAATCTCAGCCATTCTGCCGACCGGCACAACATACAGATATGGGCCTCGGGTGTCCAAGCCACCAAGGAAAACAGGGAGCCCCATGCATTTCCGAAAAGAGGACACCCGTGGGAATCCGCAGAGGTATGATTTGCACACATCGCCCCAAAGGGGGTGTCTGGGTAATAAATTCTGGGGCGATTCCCACGGGTGTCCTCTTTTCGGAAATGCATGGGGTTCCCTGTTTTCCTCGGTGGCTTGGACACCCGAGGCCCATATCTGTACATTGTGCCGGTCGGCAGAATGTCTGAGATTTCCCTCTGAAAACAGACTTGGGGTAACTTGTGTTTTAGGCTTTCCCCTTGGCGGCCAGGTAGGTGCACCCACACATGTGAGGTACTGTTTTCATCGGGACACCTGTGGGAACGCGGGACAGTAGGCCATGTGTTGTTGGGGGCGTGTTTCGATGGGTGAGTCGAGCGAAATGTGAGGAAAATGCGTATTTTTTCCCACATTTTGGACTTTGCGGGGGTGTCTGGGTAATACATTCTGGGGCGATTTGGGCATATCATACCTCTGCGGATTCCCACGGGTGTCCTCTTTTCGGAAATGCATGGGGTTCCCTGTTTTCCTTGGTGGCTTGGACACCCGAGGCCCATATCTGTATGATGTGAGAGTGTGACATTTCCAGTGTGAAAACAGACTTGGGGTTACTTGTGTTTTAGGCTTTCCCCTTGGCGGCCAGGTAGGTGCACCCACGCATGTGAGGTACCGTTTTCATCGGGACACCTGTGTGAACACGAGAAGGTATGACATCTGCTGTTGGCGATGTGTTTCGGTGAGTGGACACAGGGAAATGTCTCTGAAATTGGCCGGAAATGAAGACAATTCTCAGACATTTCGCTCTGGCCACCTACCGAAACACACCGCCAACAACACGTGGCCTACCTTCCCGTGTCCCCACACGTGTCCCGATGAAAACGGTACCTCACATGTGTGGGTGCACCTACCGGGGGCGCAAAAGGAAAAGGGTAACCGACTGGGAACCCCAAGCCATTCGCCACTGCCCATTTTGTTCATGTGGGCAACCTACAGATTTGGGCCTAGGGTGTCGCAGCCAGCAAGGGAAACAGGGAACCCCATGCATTTCCCAAAAGAGGACACCCGTGGGAATCCACAGAGGTCTGCCTTGCGCAAATTGCCCCAGTTTTTATTAGCCACAATCCCCGACAAAGTGTGATATTTGGTGGGGAAAAAACACAATGTTCACTTTGTCTGGGGTTCTGGGTAATAAATTCTGGCCCGCTTCGCGCAAATCAGACCTCTGTGCTTTCCCACGGGTGTCCTCTTTTGGGAAATGCATGGGGTTCCCCGTTTTCCTTGCTGGCTTGGACACCCTAGGCCCAAATCTGTAGGTTGCCCACATGAACAAATTGTGCTGTGGCGAAAGGCTTGGGGTTACCAGCGGGTTACCCTTTTCCTTTTGCGCCCCCGGTAGGTGCACCCACACATGCGAGGTACCTTTTTCGTCGGGACACCTGTGGGAACACAAGAAGGTATGACATCTGCTGTTGGCGACGTGTTTCGGTGAGTGGACACAGGAAAATGTCTCTGAATTGGCCGGAAATGAAGACAATTCTCAGACATTTCGCTCTGGCCACCCACCGAAACACACCGCCAACAACACGTGGCCTACCTTCCCGTGTCCCCACACGTGTCCCGATGAAAACGGTACCTCACATGTGTGGGTGCACCTACCGGGGGCGCAAAAGGAAAAGGGTAACCTACTGGGAACCCCAAGCCATTCGCCACTGCCCATTTTGTTCATGTGGGCAACCTACAGATTTGGGCCTAGGGTGTCGCAGCCAGCAAGGGAAACAGGGAACCCCATGCATTTCCCAAAAGAGGACACCCGTGGGAATCCACAGAGGTCTGCCTTGCGCAAATTGCCCCAGTTTTTATTAGCCACAATCCCCGACAAAGTGTGATATTTGGTGGGGAAAAAACACAATGTTCACTTTGTCTGGGGTTCTGGGTAATAAATTCTGGCCCGCTTCGCGCAAATCAGACCTCTGTGCTTTCCCACGGGTGTCCTCTTTTGGGAAATGCATGGGGTTCCCCGTTTTCCTTGCTGGCTTGGACACCCTAGGCCCAAATCTGTAGGTTGCCCACATGAACAAATTGTGCTGTGGCGAAAGGCTTGGGGTCCAAACGGCTGCGTGAGGTACACCCCACCTCCATTTGGGGTGAGGGGGGAGAGGGCCACCCCAAAAGGTGGGGCAGGACCCCCAATAGATGGGGCAGTAGGGTTTGGGCACCCTGGGGGCAGATAGCCACACTAATGTGGCCATCTGCACCAAGCAAAGTTGGGTAAACAAAAAACAAAATGCAAATTCACAGGCTGCTTTTTAGGGGGGGCTGAGGGCCACCCTAAATTGGCAGCGCATGATGTACCGCAATGGGGGGTGGCCCTCAACCCCCCCCCACCCCAAATGGAGGGCCCCACCTCATGCAACCCTCCCTGGGGGCAGATATCTGCTCCTAGGAAGGGGCATCTGACCCCAGGGAGGGATGCATGAGGTGAGGCCCCCCCTATCTGCACCCAGGGAGGGTTGCATGAGGTGGGGCCCTCCATTTGGGGTGGGGGGGGTTGAGGGCCACCCCCCGTTGCGGTACATCATGCGCTGCCAATTTAGGGTGGCCCTCAGCCCCCCCTAAAAAGCAGCCTGTGATTATGTATATTTATTTTTGTTTACCCAACTTCGCTTGGTGCAGATAGGCCCATTAGTGTGGCTATCTGCCCCCAGGGTGCCCAAACCCTACTGCCCCATCTATTGGGGGTCCTGCCCCACCTTTTGGGGTGCCCCCCCACCCCACCCCCAATGGCTGGGGGACACACCTCATGCAGGCCTCCCTGGGCCTCCTCCAAACGGCTGCGTGAGGTACACCCCACCTCCATTTGGGGTGAGGGGGGAGAGGGCCACCCCAAAAGGTGGGGCAGGATCCCCAATAGATGGGGCAGTAGGGTTTGGGCACCCTGGGGGCAGATAGCCACACTAATGTGGCCATCTGCACCAAGCAAAGTTGGGTAAACAAAAAAAAATATACAAAATCACAGGCTGCTTTTTAGGGGGGGCTGAGGGCCACCCTAAATTGGCAGCGCATGATGTACCGCAACGGGGGGTGGCCCTCAACCCCCCCCCACCCCAAATGGAGGGCCCCACCTCATGCAACCCTCCCTGGGGGCAGATATCTGCTCCTAGGAAGGGGCATCTGACCCCAGGGAGGGATGCATGAGGTGAGGCCCCCCCTATCTGCGCCCAGGGAGGGTTGCATGAGGTGGGGCCCTCCATTTGGGGTGGGGGGGTTGAGGGCCACCCCCCGTTGCGGTACATCATGCGCTCCCAATTTAGGGTGGCCCTCAGCCCCCCCTAAAAAGCAGCCTGTGATTTTGTATATTTTTTTTTGTTTACCCAACTTTGCTTGGTGCAGATGGGCCCATTAGTGTGGCTATCTGCCCCCAGGGTGCCCAAACCCTACTGCCCCATCTATTGGGGGTCCTGCCCCACCTTTTGGGGTGCCCCCCCACCCTCCGGCGAGCAGTTGGGTATTCGTAAAGCCGGGACCCACAAAACCTGCCAAGGAGCGTACACCTTTTGTGAACTTCTGGTCAGCCGTAGGTGGCGTTGGCCCTCCACGGGTAGAGCTGGATCTCGCCACGGAGTACGGGGTCGTCAGGAAATATCATGTTGGACTTGAATGGGCCTGGTCTCCGCACAATACAAACACAGTGAAATAAATGGACACACTCCTGTAGGGAATGAGACCAGGAGAACGATTGCAAGTTGAACAAAGTTTTATATAAAGAAATTTGGGCATGCAGAGGACTCTGCAGCTCTGAGAGCGCTCTGCCAAACATTACAAAAACATCACGTTATAAAGACAGAAATTGTCATCAGTGACAAATCGTACAGGTGAAGAACACTGCATAGTTATTGGTTTAAGACACAGTTACATTATACAATTTAGTGGGATGACGAGGCTTGATAGGCTGTCGCTGGGATGATGCTTCCCGCAGCACGTAGGTCAGCTGGGCTCCTCTTGGAGGGGGTGAAGGTTGTGTTGGCAGAGCGTTACTTTTGCTAGCTATCTAAACTATGACAAGATAAAAGGTGAGCATAAAAGTCTACCATGAATGGGGGTGCTTTAGTATTCCCTGACAGGTACATGAACATTCTACCCTCTGTGCCCGGTCACCCATAAAACACAGAGCCCCAGGTCCAGGTGCCCACCTTGAAGGTTTTGATATACCTGATGCATGATATAGATTGACATGTGTTGTTTCTACAGAGGACACATGGCATTGAGGGACTACTGCAGTGGGTGTTCAGTCTGGTCACTGCAGGAGGTTAGATGTGTATCAGCATCAAAGGGGAAAGAGGGTCCTGGGTTATATGAGCTGTGGCTGAAGAGGTGGGGGTCAGGAGGGCACAAGCGGGTTTGTGGAGACGGATGGGCCCACTGGCCAGGGTTTGCTCTGGTCACACACAGGACAATGAGAAACGATACAGGTTATTTGCAACAATACATGGCTGTATTTCCGTGAGAAAGGGATTTGCGCAGAGCTGGCGAGAGGCGGAGGGGGGAGGCTGAGCTGGAGGCGCGTGGCGCTCGGCACAGGGAGAGACATGTTTTGAGAAATCATTCTTGGGCCTAGTAAAAGATGACGTTTTGGGGTAGCACAAAACGGAGTTTGCATGTGAAATTTGAAAAGGCTTTGTTTCTTTGCTCTGATTATGTTTTTGGTGCTTTTGGTCCGAATTAAGTAAACAAACAAACGTGGGGACATCTCCCACCTTTTGGCAGACGCGAGACCCATTTCAGGCGGGAATGAAGAGGGGGTTTCATAAAGACCACTGCTCCCAAACACACACATGCTCAATTACCGGGACAGAGATGTTTCCCTCCACAAGTCACGAGAGAAGGGGACGGTGACATATAAAGGGGACACGATCAAGCTCTTCCCGGACTTCTCGCATAAAGTACAAGCATCGAGGAGAACATTCCTAGAAGTCAAGAAGCAGTTGCGTGACAAGGGCATACGCTACGCCATGATGCTTCCGACCAAACTGCGGGTCGACATGAGGGGCGGGATCTCTTTTTCCACACTCCTGAAGAGGCAATCGTCTTCCTGGAAATGCAGCCAAGAAACTCCCAGGTGCGAGGGAATAACGGGTGAAGCCGCACGCGGGTCGACATATCCTTTACTAATGCACAGCACTTAAGCTTGAAGGGAGCCTAATCCTGACCTGGTCAGGGTAACCACGTACTGGTGCAGTTGTGACAGAGGGCCAGCCTCTTAGCCTCCCCTCAGGCGGAAGCTCAAGTTTGTATATGGTTGGAGGACAGGGGAAGCTGATGCATTGGGGTTTTCAGTTGGGGGGGGGGAATTCGACCAAGCAGCTGGTGATTTGCGGTTCTTTGTTGTTGGGGGGAGGGAGGGCGGTATGCTGATGAATCAGGGTTGTTGGCGGGGGAGGGAGCTAAGGGAGAACCCCGTACTCGGGTAACAACACAGGTGGGATATAAGGCGTTGCCCTGGTACATCCGGGGGCACACCGGGAGGTCAAATTACCCTTATAAATAGGCTCTCCGGGATAGTATACGCTTTCCAGATAGTCAATGGCCACACTTAATTTTATGTCCTGGAACGTTAGAGGACTAAACTGCCCCTCAAAGATCTGACAAGTCCTACTATACATGCAACACCCCAATGTGGGGATCGCCTTCCTACAAGAGACCCATCTAACACCGGAGGTTGAGTCTAAATTCGGGAGGAGCTGGGGATGCTGCATATACTTCTCATTGTACTCTTCCTACGCCAGGGGGTATGTACCTTCATACATGGTTCAGTGGGGTTTTGCCAGATCAATGTTTTTAAAGACCAGGAGGGTAGGGCACTTGTGGTACAGGGTGTTATCCAAGGCAAAACCTACACTATGATGAACTATTATGACCCAAACCAGGACAAAACGGAATCGCTGGACTGCATAAAAATGCAGCTGGTGAAGATAACCGAGGGGGGATAGTCTGGGCAGGCGATTTCAACGCAGTGATGCACCCCACAAAGGATCTGACAGGAGGGAACCACCGTTCGCGGACCAGGGGGACGAAAAAACTGCAGGGCATGAGCCTTGTGTGGGATATAGAAGATGCTTGGAGGTTGAGGAATCAGGAGGTACAACAGTACGCACACCACTCTGCACCACACAACTCAGCACCACGGTTGGATTTCTTCCTGATATCGCAATCACTACTGGGGCCAATCAGGGGGGTGGAAATCCTGGCCCGTACATTGGCGACCATGCACCCTGAAGGTGAGAGGCCCCCGCAGGCCCGTCTGTGAACTACCAACAGAGTCAATAAAGGTACATCCCAGGAGGTAATAAGACCAAGACCAAGTGAGAGTGCTGTTAAAGGCTTATCTAATGTTAGGGCAAACAGAATCTACTCTGCTCACGCCGAGAGCGCTCTGCAGGAAACATGTTACATTTAATTTTTATACATAGTATGACACGTCGAACAGGGGGTGGCCTAGGGGGCACATATTTGATCGGAATTGGTCACTAAGGGGAGGCACCTATGGGTGCTATATGGTCGGCGATAGCTGATTGGCCCATGGGTGGGTGGCGAGTTGGCATCATGATGTGGTACTCAGGGTCAGCAGTTCGTCCAGGCTCATCTATCCGACTTCCGAAGAATTGACACATCACATCCTGGCCCTATCACATTTTGCCCTTGTGGCCACACATTCTCCTCCGTTCATACGTTTAATCATTTCGTTTGGCAGCAAGGCCAGTAGGTTGCACATGTAAAAACAAGGCATGATTCTCTAACATTGAGCATCAATTATATGTACCTTACCAGGGATATCACTTTCCTGTCAAAGCACATTCGGATATTGGGCCAGGGGCATCTGTTCACTATTGACAGGGGGAGGCAGGGGTATATGGTTGCTGTGAATGGATTTCAGGAAATACATTTCATCGTAGACGTGTCCTTTCTTGAAAAGGTCTCACTGATCAGGTGTCCAAACAACATAATTCAACACTGGGCCGGGGTGTTCTGGAATGGGCTTAAGGTCCTCCTTCTGAGGTTTTCAGTTTCACATCTCCAAAGTGGCTGGGGTCTTTTATATTTACATATAACAGATTACTGCTTCATATACACGTAGCTGCTTCTTTACCTGAGAGGAATGTACTATAACATCGTTCAAACTTCATATACTTTGGACAATTTCTTAACACAAGAACAAGGGGTTGGTGAGAAGGGGATGGCTGGCATGCGATCAATATGATACAAATAACCAAGTACGATCAGCAGTTCATATGAGTCTGTCTAAAGGTTGGCATAGACGTACATTCTACATTATCAACAGTGAGGTAACATTGTGTGGGTTTGCATAGGTCTCTGGCTTGTTTACTCATTACGGAGATAAACATTAATCGTGCTGACGGTTATATGCTATAAATCGGCATATACTCTAATTTCAATAACACAAGCTATCATAAAACTTCTAATAACACACGTATATGTATTTACACTGTCATGCTCGTGGGCTTGTTTAACCCTTTAAGTGCCATGGGTATTTCTCCCCAGTGCCAGAGCCTTTTTTGGTGATTTTGGTATGTGGCCATTCAATGGCTTGTAACTTTTTCGTTACATGAGATATCTCGGCCAAATTTGGCTCCTTTTTTTCCCACATGTAGGCGGTCGTAACGCCACCCAGGAATCCCAGGTTGCTGTAGGGGGGTGAGAGAAAATAAGGAAAATGTGTGAAAATTTTGGGTTTTTTCAAAAAATGCAGCCTGTGGTTTTTTCCTTGTAAGAGCTAGGAACAAATGGTTTGCTGTGCTGAGTTCCCCAATGTGTTGGCTTTCAGGAACAGGTTGAGTGGAAATGGAAAAAAATTATTTTGATGGAGATATCAACCGTTTTGTGAGAGGTAGGCGATTTTTGCCATTTTTGCCAATTGGACATGCATGGACGGAATGGAAGAAAAGGGCAGGAAAGCCAAATTGGAGGACAGAAAGGCATATATTTCTGAAAAGTAGACAAAATTCCAAGTTTAGGAAGGGGTGATTTGCATAGGTCAGGCAACAACTAGGTAGGGGAAACTGCCATCGAATGGGGGAAAAGCGGGAAAATGACTGAAAAAAAGGTATGTGTTGGACATGGTTGGCTTGGTACGGCAATGGCTTCTATGAATTTTGAGAAAAGCAATGCTCCGCTACATTCCCCCGACTCTTGCAGTTAGGAGAGCATACCATTTCTGTAGTGTTTGTACAAAACAAGCAATACCACAAGCCAAACACTGAGCCATGGTACACAGGAGTTTTACGCTCACGGCCTGACCAGACGCACTTAGCATGTATAAATTGGGAAAACCAATGTGGTGAGGAACGGCAGCCATACATTTTTTGAAAGAGCACGGGCAGACCTTTTCAAGGGTAGGTGACTTGTGCAGGTTACAAAGTGTATGGTGGCTAAAGCAGCGACTAAATGTAGGTCACATTTGGGAAAAGAAAGGGTTGTGAGACAAAGGGCTCCAGCAAATGGGTCAAAACGTTATGAAAACCACACAAACACAACACATGGCCTACTGTCACGCGTTCCCACAGGTGTCCCGATGAAAACGGTACCTCACATGTGTGGGTGCACCTACCTGGCCGCCAAGGGGAAAGCCAAAAACACAGGTAACCCCAAGTCTGTTTTCACACCGGAAATGTCACACTCTCACATCATACAGATATGGGCCTCGGGTGTCCAAGCCACCAAGGAAAACAGGGAACCCCATGCATTTCCGAAAAGAGGACACCCGTGGGAATCCGCAGAGGTATGATATGCCCAAATCGCCCCAGAATTTATTACCCAGACACCCCCGCAAAGTCCGAAATGTGGGAAAAAATACGCATTTTCCTCACATTTCGCTCGACTCACCCATCGAAACACGCCCCCAACAACACATGGCCTACTGTCCCGCTGTCCCACAGGTGTCCCGATGAAAACGGTACCTCACATGTGTGGGTGCACCTACCTGGCCGCCAAGGGGAAAGCCTAAAACACAAGTAACCCCAAGTCTGTTTTCAGAGGGAAATCTCAGACATTCTGCCGACCGGCACAATGTACAGATATGGGCCTCGGGTGTCCAAGCCACCGAGGAAAACAGGGAACCCCATGCATTTCCGAAAAGAGGACACCCGTGGGAATCCGCAGAGGTATGATATGCCCAAATTGCCCCAGAATTTATTACCCAGACACCCCTGCAAAGTCCGGAATGTGGGGAAAAAAACGCTTTTTCCGCACATTTCGCTCGACGCACCCATCGAAACACGCCCCCAACAACACATGGCCTACCGTCACGCGTTCCCACAGGTGTCCCGATGAAAACGGTACCTCACATGTGTGGGTGCACCTACCTGGCCGCCAAGGGGAAAGCCTAAAACACAAGTAACCCCAAGTCTGTTTTCACACCGGAAATGTCACACTCTCACATCATACAGATATGGGCCTCGGGTGTCCAAGCCACCGAGGAAAACAGGGAACCCCATGCATTTCCGAAAAGAGGACACCCGTGGGAATCCGCAAAGGTATGATATGCCCAAATTGCCCCAGATTTTATTACCCAGACACCCCCGCAAAGTCTGAAATGTGGGAAAAAATATGCAATTTCCGCACATTTCGCTCGGCTCACCCATCGAAACACGCCCCCAACAACACATGGCCTACCGTTGCGCGTTCCCACAGGTGTCCCGATGAAAACGGTACCTCACATGTGTGGGTGCACCTACCTGGCCGCCAAGGGGAAAGCCTAAAACACAAGTAACCCCAAGTCTGTTTTCACACCGGAAATGTCACACTCTCACATCATACAGATATGGGCCTCGGGTGTCCAAGCCACCAAGGAAAACAGGGAACCCCATGCATTTCCGAAAAGAGGACACCCGTGGGAATCCGCAGAGGTATGATATGCCCAAATCGCCCCAGAATTTATTACCCAGACACCCCGCAAAGTGCGAAATGTGGGAAAAAATACGCATTTTCCTCACATTTCGCTCGACTCACCCATCGAAACACGCCCCCAACAACACATGGCCTACCGTCCCGCGTTCCCACAGGTGTCCCGATGAAAACGGTACCTCACATGTGTGGGTACACCTACCTGGCCGCCAAGGGGAAAGCCTAAAACACAAGTAACCCCAAGTCTGTTTTCAGAGGGAAATCTCAGACATTCTGCCGACCGGCACAATGTACAGATATGGGCCTCGGGTGTCCAAGCCACCGAGGAAAACGGGGAACCCCATGCATTTCCGAAAAGAGGACACCCGTGGGAATCCGCAGAGGTATGATATGCCCAAATTGCCCCAGAATTTATTACTCAGACACCCCTGCAAAGTCTGAAAGGTGGGGAAAAAAACGCTTTTTCCGCACATTTCGCTCGACGCACCCATCGAAACACGCCCCCAACAACACATGGCCTACCGTCACGCGTTCCCACAGGTGTCCCGATGAAAACGGTACCTCACATGTGTGGGTGCACCTACCTGGCCGCCAAGGGGAAAGCCTAAAACACAAGTAACCCCAAGTCTGTTTTCACACCGGAAATGTCACACTCTCACATCATACAGATATGGGCCTCGGGTGTCCAAGCCACCGAGGAAAACAGGGAACCCCATGCATTTCCGAAAAGAGGACACCCGTGGGAATCCGCAAAGGTATGATATGCCCAAATTGCCCCAGATTCTATTACCCAGACACCCCCGCAAAGTCCGAAATGTGGGAAAAAATACGCAATTTCCGCACATTTCGCTCGGCTCACCCATCGAAACACGCCCCCAACAACACATGGGCTACCGTCGCGCGTTCCCACAGGTGTCCCGATGAAAACGGTACCTCACATGTGTGGGTGCACCTACCTGGCCGGCAAGGGGCAAGCCGAAAACGCAAGCAACCCCCAGTCTGTTTGCAGAGGGGAATCTCAGCCATTCTGCCGACCGGCACAACATACAGATATGGGCCTCGGGTGTCCAAGCCACCAAGGAAAACAGGGAGCCCCATGCATTTCCGAAAAGAGGACACCCGTGGGAATCCGCAGAGGTGTGATTTGCGCACATCGCCCCAGATTTTTTTACCAAGACACCCCTGCAAAGTCCGAAATGTGGGGGAAAAAACGCTTTTTCCGCACATTTCGCTCGACGCACCTATTGAAACACGCCCCCAACAACACATGGCCTACCGTCCCACGTTCCCACAGGTGTCCCGATGAAAACGGTACCTCACATGTGTGGGTGCACCTACCTGGCCGCCAAGGGGAAAGCCTAAAACACAAGTAACCCCAAGTCTGTTTTCACACCGGAAATGTCACACTCTCACATCATACAGATATGGGCCTCGGGTGTCCAAGCCACCGAGGAAAACAGGGAACCCCATGCATTTCCGAAAAGAGGACACCCGTGGGAATCCGCAAAGGTATGATATGCCCAAATCGCCCCAGATTTTATTACCCAGACAACCCCGCAAAGTCCGAAATGTGGGAAAAAATACGCAATTTCCGCACATTTCGCTCGGCTCACCCATCGAAACACGCCCCCAACAACACATGGCCTACCGTCACGCATTCCCACAGGTGTCCCGATGAAAACGGTACCTCACATGTGTGGGTGCACCTACCTGGCCGCCAAGGAGAAAGCCTAAAACACAAGTAACCCCAAGTCTGTTTTCACACCGGAAATGTCACACTCTCACATCATACAGATATGGGCCTCGGGTGTCCAAGCCACCAAGGAAAACAGGGAACCCCATGCATTTCCGAAAAGAGGACACCTGTGGGAATCCGCAGAGGTGTGATTTGCGCACATCGCCCCAGATTTTTTTACCCAGACACCCCTGCAAAGTCCGAAATGTGGGGGAAAAAACGCTTTTTCCGCACATTTCACTCGACGCACCCATCGAAACACGCCCCCAACAACACATGGCCTACCGTCCCGCGTTCCCACAGGTGTCCCGATGAAAACGGTACCTCACATGCGTGGGTGCACCTACCTGGCCGGCAAGGGGCAAGCCGAAAACGCAAGCAACCCCCAGTCTGTTTGCAGAGGGGAATCTCAGCCATTCTGCCGACCGGCACAACATACAGATATGGGCCTCGGGTGTCCAAGCCACTAAGGAAAACAGGGAGCCCCATGCATTTCCGAAAAGAGGACACCCGTGGGAATCCGCAGAGGTGTGATTTGCGCACATCGCCCCAGATTTTTTTACCCAGACACCCCTGCAAAGTCTGAAATGTGGGGGAAAAAACGCTTTTTCCGCACATTTTGCTCAACGCACCCATCGAAACACGCCCCCAACAACACATGGCCTACCGTCCCGCGTTCCCAAAGGTGTCCCGATGAAAACGGTACCTCACATGCGTGGGTGCACCTACCTGGCCGGCAAGGGGCAAGCCGAAAACGCAAGCAACCCCCAGTCTGTTTGCAGAGGGGAATCTCAGCCATTCTGCCGACCGGCACAACATACAGATATGGGCCTCGGGTGTCCAAGCCACCAAGGAAAACAGGGAGCCCCATGCATTTCCGAAAAGAGGACACCCGTGGGAATCCGCAGAGGTATGATTTGCACACATCGCCCCAAAGGGGGTGTCTGGGTAATAAATTCTGGGGCGATTCCCACGGGTGTCCTCTTTTCGGAAATGCATGGGGTTCCCTGTTTTCCTCGGTGGCTTGGACACCCGAGGCCCATATCTGTACATTGTGCCGGTCGGCAGAATGTCTGAGATTTCCCTCTGAAAACAGACTTGGGGTTACTTGTGTTTTAGGCTTTCCCCTTGGCGGCCAGGTAGGTGCACCCACACATGTGAGGTACTGTTTTCATCGGGACACCTGTGGGAACGCGGGACAGTAGGCCATGTGTTGTTGGGGGCGTGTTTCGATGGGTGAGTCGAGCGAAATGTGAGGAAAATGCGTATTTTTTCCCACATTTTGGACTTTGCGGGGGTGTCTGGGTAATACATTCTGGGGCGATTTGGGCATATCATACCTCTGCGGATTCCCACGGGTGTCCTCGTTTCGGAAATGCATGGGGTTCCCTGTTTTCCTTGGTGGCTTGGACACCCGAGGCCCATATCTGTATGATGTGAGAGTGTGACATTTCCAGTGTGAAAACAGACTTGGGGTTACTTGTGTTTTAGGCTTTCCCCTTGGCGGCCAGGTAGGTGCACCCACGCATGTGAGGTACCGTTTTCATCGGGACACCTGTGTGAACACGAGAAGGTATGACATCTGCTGTTGGCGATGTGTTTCGGTGAGTGGACACAGGGAAATGTCTCTGAAATTGGCCGGAAATGAAGACAATTCTCAGACATTTCGCTCTGGCCACCTACCGAAACACACCGCCAACAACACGTGGCCTACCTTCCTGTGTCCCCACACGTGTCCCGATGAAAACGGTACCTCACATGTGTGGGTGCACCTACCGGGGGCGCAAAAGGAAAAGGGTAACCGACTGGGAACCCCAAGCCATTCGCCACTGCCCATTTTGTTCATGTGGGCAACCTACAGATTTGGGCCTAGGGTGTCGCAGCCAGCAAGGGAAACAGGGAACCCCATGCATTTCCCAAAAGAGGACACCCGTGGGAATCCACAGAGGTCTGCCTTGCGCAAATTGCCCCAGTTTTTATTAGCCACAATCCCCGACAAAGTGTGATATTTGGTGGGGAAAAAACACAATGTTCACTTTGTCTGGGGTTCTGGGTAATAAATTCTGGCCCGCTTCGCGCAAATCAGACCTCTGTGCTTTCCCACGGGTGTCCTCTTTTGGGAAATGCATGGGGTTCCCCGTTTTCCTTGCTGGCTTGGACACCCTAGGCCCAAATCTGTAGGTTGCCCACATGAACAAATTGTGCTGTGGCGAAAGGCTTGGGGTTACCAGCGGGTTACCCTTTTCCTTTTGCGCCCCCGGTAGGTGCACCCACACATGCGAGGTACCTTTTTCGTCGGGACACCTGTGGGAACACAAGAAGGTATGACATCTGCTGTTGGCGACGTGTTTCGGTGAGTGGACACAGGAAAATGTCTCTGAAATTGGCCGGAAATGAAGACAATTCTCAGACATTTCGCTCTGGCCACCCACCGAAACACACCGCCAACAACACGTGGCCTACCTTCCCGTGTCCCCACACGTGTCCCGATGAAAACGGTACCTCACATGTGTGGGTGCACCTACCGGGGGCGCAAAAGGAAAAGGGTAACCTACTGGGAACCCCAAGCCATTCGCCACTGCCCATTTTGTTCATGTGGGCAACCTACAGATTTGGGCCTAGGGTGTCGCAGCCAGCAAGGGAAACAGGGAACCCCATGCATTTCCCAAAAGAGGACACCCGTGGGAATCCACAGAGGTCTGCCTTGCGCAAATTGCCCCAGTTTTTATTAGCCACAATCCCCGACAAAGTGTGATATTTGGTGGGGAAAAAACACAATGTTCACTTTGTCTGGGGTTCTGGGTAATAAATTCTGGCCCGCTTCGCGCAAATCAGACCTCTGTGCTTTCCCACGGGTGTCCTCTTTTGGGAAATGCATGGGGTTCCCCGTTTTCCTTGCTGGCTTGGACACCCGAGGCCCAAATCTGTAGGTTGCCCACATGAACAAATTGTGCTGTGGCGAAAGGCTTGGGGTTACCAGCGGGTTACCCTTTTCCTTTTGCGCCCCCGGTAGGTGCACCCACACATGCGAGGTACCTTTTTCGTCGGGACACCTGTGGGAACACAAGAAGGTATGACATCTGCTGTTGGTGACGTGTTTCGGTGAGTGGACACAGGGAAATGTCTCTGAAATTGGCCGGAAATGAAGACAATTCTCAGACATTTCGCTCTGGCCACCCACCGAAACACACCGCCAACAACACGTGGCCTACCTTCCCGTGTCCCCACACGTGTCCCGATGAAAACGGTACCTCACATGTGTGGGTGCACCTACCGGGGGCGCAAAAGGAAAAGGGTAACCGACTGGGAACCCCAAGCCATTCGCCACTGCCCATTTTGTTCATGTGGGCAACCTACAGATTTGGGCCTAGGGTGTCGCAGCCAGCAAGGGAAATAGGGAACCCCATGCATTTCCCAAAAGAGGACACCCGTGGGAATCCACAGAGGTCTGCCTTGCGCAAATTGCCCCAGTTTTTATTAGCCACAATCCCCGACAAAGTGTGATATTTGGTGGGGAAAAAACACAATGTTCACTTTGTCTGGGGTTCTGGGTAATAAATTCTGGCCCGCTTCGCGCAAATCAGACCTCTGTGCTTTCCCACGGGTGTCCTCTTTTGGGAAATGCATGGGGTTCCCCGTTTTCCTTGCTGGCTTGGACACCCTAGGCCCAAATCTGTAGGTTGCCCACATGAACAAATTGTGCTGTGGCGAAAGGCTTGGGGTTACCAGCGGGTTACCCTTTTCCTTTTGCGCCCCCGGTAGGTGCACCCACACATGCGAGGTACCTTTTTCGTCGGGACACCTGTGGGAACACAAGAAGGTATGACATCTGCTGTTGGCGACGTGTTTCGGTGAGTGGACACAGGGAAATGTCTCTGAAATTGGCCGGAAATGAAGACAATTCTCAGACATTTCGCTCTGGCCACCCACTGAAACACACCGCCAACAACACGTGGCCTACCTTCCCGTGTCCCCACTCGTGTCCCGATGAAAACGGTACCTCACATGTGTGGGTGCACCTACCGGGGGCGCAAAAGGAAAAGGGTAACCGACTGGGAACCCCAAGCCATTCGCCACTGCCCATTTTGTTTATGTGGGCAACCTACAGATTTGTGCCTAGGGTGTCGCAGCCAGCAAGGGAAACAGGGAACCCCATGCATTTCCCAAAAGAGGACACCCGTGGGAATCCACAGAGGTCTGCCTTGCGCAAATCGGCCCAGAATGTAATACCCAGAACCACCAGCAAAGACCCACATGGGAGAAGGGTGCCCAAGGCCAGGGATATTACCGCCGACTTTGCTGGAGCCCTGGCTGCCCTACGTTACAGCTTCTCCCCACCAAGGAGTCTCGGCAGTGTGCCAATACCTCCCCGAAGGGAAAAGCTGTAATGCAGCCCAGCCGCAACTCCAGGACAGTTGGAGGTGATCTGCCCAGACGGGCCATTCCCACCCACACCACCAACAATCCAGCCCCAGTCTCACCCACCCCACTGACAGTGGGCCCTAACCATAGAATAATAAAAAACAGTACTCACATAACGTTGCAGCTGCTCGGGTAGAAAAAGCTGTAAACAAAACAAAGAACATGTGTTACCTACGGTCACACCAGCAAAATGTAGCCCTCCCCGGGGGCAGATAGGGGGGGGGGTTGTCCTGCACTCCTCCCTGGGCTCAGGCGTCCGTTCCTAGGAGCAGATATCTGGTCCCAGGAAGGGCTGCATGACTTGGCACCCACTCCATTGCGGGTGGGGGGGAGGGGGTCAACGCCCCATCCCATTAGAAAATTCCCTGACCCTTTGGGGTGCCCCACCGCCCCCCCTAAAAAGCGTTCCACCATTTTCATTTTTTTCCATTGGTAACCCAACTCCCCTTGGTGCAGAGGGTCACATTGGTGTGCCAATCTGGCGCCGGGGTGCCCAAACCTTACTGCCCCACCCACTGGGGGGGCCTGTCCCACCATTTTTGGGGGCCCTCTCCCCCCTCACCCCAAATGGCTGGGGGAAACACCTCATGCAGGCCTCCCTGGGCCTCCTCCAAACGGCTGCGTGAGGTACACCCCACCTCCATTTGGGGTGAGGGGGGAGAGGGCCACCCCAAAAGGTGGGGCAGGACCCCCAATAGATGGGGCAGTAGGGTTTGGGCACCTTGGGGGCAGATAGCCACACTAATGTGGCCATCTGCACCAAGCAAAGTTGGGTAAACAAAAAACAAAATGCAAATTCACAGGCTGCTTTTTAGGGGGGGCTGAGGGCCACCCTAAATTGGCAGCGCATGATGTACCGCAATGGGGGGTGGCCCTCAACCCCCCCCCCACCCCAAATGGAGGGCCCCACCTCATGCAACCCTCCCTGGGGGCAGATATCTGCTCCTAGGAAGGGGCATCTGACCCCAGGGAGGGATGCATGAGGTGAGGCCCCCCCTATCTGCACCCAGGGAGGGTTGCATGAGGTGGGGCCCTCCATTTGGGGTGGGGGGGGTTGAGGGCCACCCCCCGTTGCGGTACATCATGCGCTGCCAATTTAGGGTGGCCCTCAGCCCCCCCTAAAAAGCAGCCTGTGATTATGTATATTTATTTTTGTTTACCCAACTTCGCTTGGTGCAGATAGGCCCATTAGTGTGGCTATCTGCCCCCAGGGTGCCCAAACCCTACTGCCCCATCTATTGGGGGTCCTGCCCCACCTTTTGGGGTGCCCCCCCACCCCACCCCCAATGGCTGGGGGACACACCTCATGCAGGCCTCCCTGGGCCTCCTCCAAACGGCTGCGTGAGGTACACCCCACCTCCATTTGGGGTGAGGGGGGAGAGGGCCACCCCAAAAGGTGGGGCAGGATCCCCAATAGATGGGGCAGTAGGGTTTGGGCACCCTGGGGGCAGATAGCCACACTAATGTGGCCATCTGCACCAAGCAAAGTTGGGTAAACAAAAAAAAATATACAAAATCACAGGCTGCTTTTTAGGGGGGGCTGAGGGCCACCCTAAATTGGCAGCGCATGATGTACCGCAACGGGGGGTGGCCCTCAACCCCCCCCCCACCCCAAATGGAGGGCCCCACCTCATGCAACCCTCCCTGGGGGCAGATATCTGCTCCTAGGAAGGGGCATCTGACCCCAGGGAGGGATGCATGAGGTGAGACCCCCCCTATCTGCGCCCAGGGAGGGTTGCATGAGGTGGGGCCCTCCATTTGGGGTGGGGGGGTTGAGGGCCACCCCCCGTTGCGGTACATCATGCGCTCCCAATTTAGGGTGGCCCTCAGCCCCCCCTAAAAAGCAGCCTGTGATTTTGTATATTTTTTTTTGTTTACCCAACTTTGCTTGGTGCAGATGGGCCCATTAGTGTGGCTATCTGCCCCCAGGGTGCCCAAACCCTACTGCCCCATCTATTGGGGGTCCTGCCCCACCTTTTGGGGTGCCCCCCCACCCCACCCCCAATGGCTGGGGGACACACCTCATGCAGGCCTCCCTGGGCCTCCTCCAAACGGCTGCGTGAGGTACACCCCACCTCCATTTGGGGTGAGGGGGGAGAGGGCCACCCCAAAAGGTGGGGCAGGATCCCCAATAGATGGGGCAGTAGGGTTTGGGCACCCTGGGGGCAGATAGCCACACTAATGTGGCCATCTGCACCAAGCAAAGTTGGGTAAACAAAAAAAAATATACAAAACCACAGGCTGCTTTTTAGGGGGGGCTGAGGGCCACCCTAAATTGGCAGCGCATGATGTACCGCAACGGGGGTGTCCCTCAACCCCCCCCACCCCAAATGGATGGCCCCACTTCATGCAACCCTCCCTGGGGGCAGATAGGGGGGGCCCACCTCATGCATCCCTCCCTGGGGTCAGATGCCCCTTCCTAGGAGCAGATATCTGCCCCCAGGGAGGGTTGCATGAGGTGGGGCCCTCCATTTGGGGTGGGGGGGTTGAGGGCCACCCCCCATTGCGGTACATCATGCGCTGCCAATTTAGGGTGGCCCTCAGCCCCCCCTAAAAAGCAGCCTGTGATTTTGTATATTTTTTTTTGTTTACCCAACTTGGCTTGGTGCAGATGGGCCCATTAGTGTAGCTATCTGCCCCCAGGGTGCCCAAACCCTACTGCCCCGTCTATTGGGGGTCCTGCCCCACCTTTTGGGGTGCCCCCCCCACCCAACCCCCAATGGCTGGGGGACACACCTCATGCAGGCCTCCCTGGGCCTCCTCCAAACGGCTGCGTGAGGTACACCCCACCTCCATTTGGGGTGAGGGGGGAGAGGGCCACCCCAAAAGGTGGGGCAGGATCCCCAATAGATGGGGCAGTAGGGTTTGGGCACCCTGGGGGCAGATAGCCACACTAATGTGGCCATCTGCACCAAGCAAAGTTGGGTAAACAAAAAGAAATATACAAAATCACAGGCTGCTTTTTAGGGGGGGCTGAGGGCCACCCTAAATTGGCAGCGCATGATGTACCGCAATGGGGGGTGGCCCTCAACCCCCCCCCCACCCCAAATGGAGGGCCCCACCTCATGCAACCCTCCCTGGGGGCAGATATCTGCTCCTAGGAAGGGGCATCTGACCCCAGGGAGGGATGCATGACGTGAGGCCCCCCCTATCTGCGCCCAGGGAGGGTTGCATGAGGTGGGGCCCTCCATTTGGGGTGGGGGGTTGAGGGCCACCCCCCGTTGCGGTACATCATGCGCTGCCAATTTAGGGTGGCCCTCAGCCCCCCCTAAAAAGCAGCCTGTGATTTTGTATATTTTTTTTTGTTTACCCAACTTTGCTTGGTGCAGATGGGCCCATTAGTGTGGCTATCTGCCCCCAGGGTGCCCAAACCCTACTGCCCCATCTATTGGGGGTCCTGCCCCACCTTTTGGGGTGCCCCCCCACCCCACCCCCAATGGCTGGGGGACACACCTCATGCAGGCCTCCCTGGGCCTCCTCCAAACGGCTGCGTGAGGTACACCCCACCTCCATTTGGGATGAGGGGGGAGAGGGCCACCCCAAAAGGTGGGGCAGGATCCCCAATAGCTGGGGCAGTAGGGTTTGGGCACCCTGGGGGCAGATAGCCACACTAATGTGGCCATCTGCACCAAGCAAAGTGGGGTAAACAAAAAAAAAATATACAAAACCACAGGCTGCTTTTTAGGGGGGGCTGAGGGCCACCCTAAATTGGCAGCGCATGATGTACCGCAACGGGGGGTGTCCCTCAACCCCTCCCACCCCAAATGGAGGGCCCCACCTCATGCACCCCTCCCTGGGGGCAGATAGGGGGGGGCCCACCTCTTGCATCCCTCCCTGGGGTCAGATGCCCCTTCCTAGGAGCAGATATCTGCCCCCAGGGAGGGTTGCATGAGGTGGGGCCCTCCATTTGGGGTGGGGGGGGTTGAGGGCCACCCCCCATTGCGGTACATCATGCGCTGCCAATTTAGGGTGGCCCTCAGCCCCCCCTAAAAAGCAGCCTGTGATTTTGTATATTTTTTTTTGTTTACCCAACTTGGCTTGGTGCAGATGGGCCCATTAGTGTAGCTATCTGCCCCCAGGGTGCCCAAACCCTACTGCCCCGTCTATTGGGGGTCCTGCCCCACCTTTTGGGGTGCCCCCCCACCCCACCCCCAATGGCTGGGGGACACACCTCATGCAGGCCTCCCTGGGCCTCCTCCAAACGGCTGCGTGAGGTACACCCAACCTCCATTTGGGGTGAGGGGGGAGAGGGCCACCCCAAAAGCTGGGGCAGGACCCCCAATAGATGGGGCAGTAGGGTTTGGGCACCCTGGGGGCAGATAGCCACACTAATGTGGCCATCTGCACCAAGCAAAGTTGGGTAAACAAAAAAAAATATACAAAATCACAGGCTGCTTTTTAGGGGGAGCTGAGGGCCACCCTAAATTGGCAGCGCATGATGTACCGCAACGGGGGGTGTCCCTCAACCCCCCCCCCACCCCAAATGGAGGGCCCCACCTCATGCAACCCTCCCTGGGGGCAGATAGGGGGGGCCCACCTCATGCATACCTCCCTGGGGTCAGATGCCCCTTCCTAGGAGCAAATATCTGCCCCCAGCGAGGGTTGCATGACGTGGGGCCCTCCATTTGGGGTGGTGGGGGGTTGAGGGCTACCCCCCGTTGCGGTACATCATGCGCTGCCAATTTAGGGTGGCCCTCAGCCCCCCTAAAAAGCAGCCTGTGATTTTGTATATATTTTTTTGTTTACCCAACTTTGCTTGGTGCAGATGGGCCCATTAGTGTGGCTATCTGCCCCCAGGGTGCCCAAACCCTACTGCCCCATCTATTGGGGGTCCTTCCCCACCTTTTGGGGTGCCCCCCCACCCCACCCCCAATGGCTGGGGGACACACCTCATGCAGGCCTCCCTGGGCCTCCTCCAAACGGCTGCGTGAGGTACACACCACCTCCATTTGGGGTGAGGGGGGAGAGGGCCACCCCAAAAGCTGGGGCAGGACCCCCAATAGATGGGGCAGTAGGGTTTGGGCACCCTGGGGGCAGATAGCCACACTAATGTGGCCATCTGCACCAAGCAAAGTTGGGTAAACAAAAAAAAATATACAAAATCACAGGCTGCTTTTTAGGGGGGGCTGAGGGCCACCCTAAATTGGCAGCGCATGATGTACCGCAACGAGGGGTGGCCCTCAACCCCCCCCACCCCAAATGCAGGGCCCCACCTGATGCAACCCTCCCTGGGGGCAGATATCTGCTCCTAGGAAGGGGCATCTGACCCCAGGGAGGGATGCATGAGGTGGGCCCCCCCTATCTGCCCCCAGGGAGGGTTGCATGAGGTGGGGCCCTCCATTTGGTGTGGGGGGGGGTTGAGGGCCACCCCCCGTTGCAGTACATCATGCGCTGCCAATTTAGGGTGGCCCTCAGCCCCCCCTAAAAAGCAGCCTGTGATTTTGTATATTTTTTTTTGTTTACCCAACTTGGCTTGGTGCAGATGGGCCCATTAGTGTGGCTATCTGCCCCCAGGGTGCCCAAACCTTACTGCTCCATCTATTGGGGGTCCTGCCCCACCTTTTGGGGTGCCCCCCCCACCCCACCCCCAATGGCTGGGGGACACACCTCATGCAGGCCTCCCTGGGCCTCCTCCAAACGGCTGCGTGAGGTACACCCCACCTCCATTTGGGGTGAGGGGGGAGAGGGCCACCCCAAAAGGTGGGGCAGGACCCCCAATAGATGGGGCAGTAGGGTTTGGGCACCCTGGGGGCAGATAGCCACACTAATGTGGCCATCTGCACCAAGCAAAGTTGGGTAAACAAAAAAAAATATACAAAACCACAAGCTGCTTTTTAGGGGGGGCTGAGGGCCACCCTAAATTGGCAGCGCATGATGTACCGCAACGGGGGGTGGCCCTCAACCCCCCCTCCACCCCAAATGGAGGGCCCCACCTCATGCAACCCTCTCTGGGCGCAGATAGGGGGGGCCTCACCTCATGCATCCCTCCCTGGGGTCAGATGCCCCTTCCTAGGAGCAGATATCTGCCCCCAGGGAGGGTTGCATGAGGTGGGGCCCTCCATTTGGGGTGGGGGGGGTTGAGGGCCACCCCCCGTTGCGGTACATCATGCGCTGCCAATTTAGGGTGGCCCTCAGCCCCCCCTACAAAGCAGCCTGTGGTTTTGTATATTTTTTTTTGTTTACCCAACTTTGCTTGGTGCAGATGGCCACATTAGTGTGGCTATCTGCCCCCAGGGTGCCCAAACCCTACTGCCCCATCTATTGGGGGTCCTGCCCCACCTTTTGGGGTGGCCCTCTCCCCCCTCACCCCAAATGGAGGTGGGGTGTACCTCACGCAGCCGTTTGGAGGAGGCCCAGGGAGGCCTGCATGAGGTGTGTCCCCCAGCCATTGGGGGTGGGGTCGGGGGGGGCACTCCAAAAGGTGGGGCAGGACCCCCAATAGATGGGGCAGTAGGGTTTGGGCACCCTGGGGGCAGATAGCCACACTAATGGGCCCATCTGCACCAAGCAAAGTTGGGTAAATAAAACAAAATATACAAAATCACAGGCTACTTTTTAGGGGGGGCTGAGGGCCACCCTACATTGGCAGCGCATGATGTACCGCAACGGGGGGTGGCCCTCAACCCCCCCCACCCCAAATGGAGGGCCCCACCTCATGCAACCCTCCCTGGGCGCAGATAGGGGGGGCCTCACCTCATGCATCCCTCCCTGGGGTCAGATGCCCCTTCCTAGGAGCAGATATCTGCCCCCAGGGAGGGTTGCATGAGGTGGGGCCCTCCATTTGGGTTGGGGGGGGGTTGAGGGCCACCCCCCGTTGCGGTACATCATGCGCTGCCAATTTAGGGTGGCCCTCAGCCCCCCCTAAAAAGCAGCCTGTGGTTTTGTATATTTTTTTTTGTTTACCCAACTTTGCTTGGTGCAGATGGCCACATTAGTGTGGCTATCTGCCCCCAGGGTGCCCAACCCCTACTGCCCCATCTATTGGGGGTCCTGCCCCACCTTTTGGGGTGGACCTCTCCCCCCTCACCCCAAATGGAGGTGGGGTGTACCTCACGCAGCCGTTTGGAGGAGGCCCAGCGAGGCCTGCATGAGGTGTGTCCCCCAGCCCGGGGGTTGGATTACAGTTTTGAGCGATCCCTGCTTTGCAGGGATCGCTCAAAACAAGGTGCCGAAAAGGACGAGCTATCTCGTCCTTGGCACTGCGTGTGCACTTCCAAGGACGAGATACCTCGTCCTTGGCACTTAAAGGGTTAAGGTGTCAGCAGGTTTACATGCATTCAAAATACAAGGAGAGGGCATTCTTTTACGCATATGAGTTGGAAAGGGAAGATATATTTGTCACTTTAAAGGTCTCTCTCGTTGTTGACTCTGTTCTGGGGTACACAGGGATTAGGTGTCTGCGGCCTAGGTCTAAAGGGTGTGGGTCAGGTTTTACGGAGACAGAAAGCCCTGGCCTTCGCCTCCTCCCCTCGAGCTGCCACTGAGTCAATAGAGGAAGTTTGGACGGCAAATGATACAGTGCAGATTTTGTTGCTTTTCTGCTGCCAGCCATCTCATGGGAACCAGGCAGTTATGCGAACCTCAAAGGGGAGGTGGCGGGGGGAGCGTCACACTGACTGTGTGGTTCCAAAGATGGTTGCAGGTCGGGGGTAATCTGAATACCCTCTTGCCTATTTGCAAGATGAAGTCTGTATGGTACAAAAATGGAGTTCTGACTTAACCTTATAATGTAGTGTATACGAATGTGTCAATAATCACAAGTGTTTTTGCACGAAAGGGGTGATGGTTCCCTGAGGTGTTCTCACATGAGTGCCTCAAGTCCGGGGCCCTGGACTTGAAGCAGGCATGACTGGGCCCACCTGGGAAGCATGAGAATAAGGGGGGGCTTGGTTGTCCCCTCCTCCCACTCATTCCCCCCTTTCGTTACTTAAGTAACGAATACTGCAACTGTCCCAACCTCTTGCGTTCTTCCTCCTCCGCCACTGCTTCATCCCATGCAGGTGTTCATTTTATTGGCATCCATGCGCTACATACTGCACAGAGGCTATGTCCCCGTCTAGCATACACATCTGGGTTGCAGCTTAAATACATGCACCCTTCATCCCCCTCTTAATCTACCCATACCTCCTTATACCAGCATAACTCACAGGGTTCTTTTATGGTTGTGCGGTATAGGCTATCAACTATGTGCCCTGTGTTCTATATTGCAGTCATTCTGTATTTAGGACCCCGGGTATCCCCCGTTTGCACCTCTGCCTCGTGTTTTATCTGTGCCACACCATTTGCATGTCCCATTGTCACCATTATTAGCATGTCATTTGGTACTGCATTTGCACAGCATCAGAGTCCTAATTGGCACACACAAAATATTAGGAGTAGAAAGACGATGAGAGGCATAAGTAATTTTACATTAATTCCAAGCCATGTAGGCACCTACGAGAATAGGTTGTCGAACCAGGCACTGGGCTCCGTTCCTCCTTCGTTCTTCATCCGCTCACCGAGGTCGTGTACCGCAGCAATTACGTGTGACAGGGAACCATTCTCTGCGTCGGCAGAGGGTACAAATGGGCAACATGCACTCTCAATTTTTCGGCAAACACCTCCATCGATTGCGGTCAATAAGTCTAGTACATATCGATTCTGCATTGTCATCAATCTCAAGGCCTGCAGTCCCACCTTGATGACGTTAAATCCTTCTTCAGTGTCGTTGGCCAGCTGAATGAGCTCCCATCTGATAATCTGCCTACCACTTGGCGTTTGCTCTTGCCTGGATGCTGGGAACAAGTGATGCAAAGAATGTTTCCGCTGAACTAAATGGTCTGTACTTGTCTGGGATCTCGGCCAAAAGTTTGGATGACTTTGTAGAGATATAATTGGATGACCTTCCTCTTCTGAATGTGCCTTGCTCCTCTCCTTCATTCAAAACGTCTGCAGGCCATCTCTCGAATGGTGTTGGGGAAGGCGCATCTGCACTTGCAGGTGTTTCACGTTTCCCGTTGATGTGGCTTTCTGGGATCACCATGCGTGCAGAATGCAGTGTTGCCATGGAGCATGTTCCCTTCCAGGACTGCGGAAGATGCATGTAGGCCATGTTGCTGCAAACCCATTATGTGTCCATTAAAGCTGCGATGCCTTTCTTCATGTCGGGTATTATAAGCAATTTAGTGCAATTTTCGTTTTTCCCCCATGTCCCTTTTCCCTTCTCCATTGAAGCACAGTCCATATGAGATGTTTTTCTGTAATTTGAAGAGTTTTTCGATGGTGCTAACCCATGTTAGCTTGCTTTTATGTTTAGTCCATGTGGGAGTGCATGTTCTCTGTCCCCATATGCGTTTATCCTCTGAGAGACCCCGGAGTGCTTCTGCTTTGCACAGGACCTCCTCCTTCTGCTACTTGTTGTCAGCATGCAACGTGCCTTTAATTACCAAGAAAGGTTCCTTTACGCAGAATACTCCTTGAGGCCGGGAGTAGCATGTGCGTTCGTTTTGCAGCAATTCGAAAGAAACTGTGTGTGATTGAAAAGTATTTTTGATGCGACACAACGTAAACTGTACAAGACATTGGGCCTCTGCAACTGGTATTTCTTGTGGCAACAACACTTTGGGAGTACCTGAGGCGTGGGGAATAAGGGAGCAGTCGTAGCAGCTCTCGTTAGTTGTTTGTTGTGCCGTGTGGCTCATGTCGGCATACCATTTGTTTGCTTGATGGGGGTGTTGGGGATTATCAACTGTATCCAAGTCCAAGTTATATTCTTCCTCCTCCCTGTCTGCCTCCGTTTCCCTTCTTTTGCTTTCCAATCTCTTCCCTTCCGCCCCCCTTTGCTTGCTCTTCACAACAGTGTGGAAGCTGTCATTATCTCTAAGCATCATTCCCCCTTCATCATACCCCCTTTAGTAGTTGAACCAGGATGTCCGCTTATTTCTTCTATTGCCATAGTGGTAGGATATGGATGGTTCAACATCCACGTTAGATCTGAGGGTGTTTTGTCATTCATTGTGCATACGTTAAACTGTGCATTCTTCGCTGTTAGGGGTGATGTTGTGTTGTGCACTTCAGTGGCATTGCTTGTAGTATTCAGGTCGTGTTCTGGGTTCCAGTAACCCCATATTAACCTCGCCCCATCCCAGATCAGGTGGGTTCCTTTCTCTATTGTCTTTATGCCGGCACCCTCTTTACCAACATCAATAGAAATGTAGAATATGGCCCAGTACAGGAAGAGGCCAAATAACACTGAAAAGAACATCACAGCACACAAAAATAATACACACTCATACGAATAGCTAGGATATAACTCTCTCCTCCTTCTATACCTTTCTACACTATCGCTAATTGTGTTCGGTGGCTTGTCCATGCCTGGTGAATTTCCTAATAAATGAAACATAAGCACTTGTTAATCACGCATAACAGTATGTACATTCCATGTTTAACCAAGAATGGGTTATTTTAAACTCTCGTCATTATCGTTTTGTCGTTTCGACTTTTCTCGTCATTTCTGCTTATAATTTATATTATTTACATTTCTGGCCATGTCCGTCCATCACATCGTACGTTTGTGGAGGAGAGAGGGAGGGAGGCATGTATCATGCTTATATCACTTCACTGTTAGGGAGAAAATGACGTTACTCACACATCGTTATTGTACATCATACCTTGAATCATGAAATACAGTCATTTTCATCAGCTCTCTCATGTTTTACGATACCACATATTGCTGCCATATTTACACTGTTATTTACATTTCTAACCCCCACTAGGGTTTGTAAAGCATTCAATGGGATACCAATGTCCCACCCTGTCCCATTATTGCGTTTGAGTGTCACCTTCCTCCGCACCTTCTTGGGCATTTTGATCATCCATGTTCTCGTAGGCCCTGCGCACATCTGTCAAAATCACCCAGTGACGCAACCCTTCCACCTTGACAGCTGTTGGTGTGCAGAATATTACCTTATATGGGCCATTAAACCTGGGTCCGTTCCATCTTCTGGACGCATTGGTAAATACCTTTAACACTGCTATGACTAAGGCACTTGACATGATTGCTCCTGTCAAACTGCGCAAAGCTAGGCAAGTAGCGCACCTGAATGCCTGGTTCACCCCCCAACTCAAATCCTTAAGGTCACAAAAAAGAAAACTCCAGTCTATTTGGCGCCACTCCCCTTCTGAAAATAACAAAAACAACCTAACGGAATTTGCAAGAATGTATAAAAAAGAAATAACCAAAGCCAAAAATAACACCTTCAATGACAGGATTGAGAAAGCTAAATCTAACACAAAAGAACTATTCTCCATCCTCCGCAAACTAGAATCCCCAATTCAACTGGTAGACAATGCCCCAAAGGATAAAGCATGGTGTACTAACATACAAAATGCACTATCAAATAAAATGTTGTCCTTACAATGCAAAATTGCAAAAAAAAGGCCTCACTACCACTCACTGACCAACAAACTAACCAACCCTTGGTGACCAGGACAACCACACCATTTAGATTCAAGACTGTCTCTATAACTGAAACAGAAAAAATAATACTCTCCCTCAAACCTTCTAACTGTAAAGGCGACACATGCCCAGCACAGATAATAAAGGATGCAGCTAGAGACCTAGCTCCTTTTATCTCCAAGCTGATAAACTCCTCATTTAAAACTAATACAGTACCGGCCAATCTTAAAGAATCCTGGGTTCTACCATTACTAAAAAAACAAACTCTGGAACCCACTATCCCTACCAATTACAGACCCATCACCACTGTGCCATTTCTATTTAAAATCTTAGATAGAGCTGCCTACATACAAATTCAGGACTACCTGGAAGCTAACCACCTACTTGGCTCACGACAATCAGACTTCCGCCCTCTCCATGGCACTGAAACAGCGCTGCTAGATCTTAAGACACAAATTGAAGAATTAAAGGACAATGGAAAAATAGCTTTGCTACTCCTATTGGACTTGTCGGCAGCATTTGACTTGGTGGATCACGTAGTACTATGTCTGCTGCCAACTTCACTAAAGATGCTAGAGCCTGGGTCTAATCCTTCTTAGCTAACCGGACCATGAGAGTCTTCTCTACCGCAGCCTCTGCCGATATCATCAAAATAACCTGCGGGGTCCCACAAGGCTCCTGCGTATCCCCCACTATGTATAATATCTTCACCAAGCCTCTGTTTGACAAGTTGGATAGACTGGGTGTCACCTACACTAATTATGCAGACGACACACAGATCCTCATACCCCTTTCGGGCAACTTCGTGGCGGACTCAGCCTTGGTGAACAAAATATACACCCTCATTAAGGCATGGATGGCATCCCATGGCCTCTGCCTGAACGACGAAAAAACAGAGTTACTAATTTTAGACTCCAAAGCCAATATCCAAAAACTCAGCCCAAACTACACATCCTTTAACATTGATAACAACCCTATCAAGGTGATGCCTGTAGTTAAAACTTTAGGATTCTACTTGGACTCCTCTCTCACTCTCAAAAAGCAAGTCAACTCCCTTGCCTCATCCACAACATACACCTGCAAACTCATCAGAGCCTCCAGACCATACCTCTCGAGAGCAAGATGCACCATACTAGCCAATGCTCTTATCATGTCAAGATTAGATTACTGTAATGCCCTGTACTCAGGAGCCAACAAATACATCACAGACAAAATTCAAAGACTGCAGAATAACGCATTGAGGGCAGAATTGAACATCCCTTACAGAGAGCATATTACCGAATTCAGGAAGGAGGTTAACTGGCTGAAATTAACGGATAGAATTCTCCTCAAAACAGCATCCCTCACATCCAAATGCATGAATAACCTAGCACATCCATACCTAATGGATAAAATTACTAGAAGAACAGCCACCCACCCTACAAGATCTGCCAAATCATTTATGTTGGAGATTCCTAGGTTTAAACGATCGACTGCAGGAGGAACCATTTTCCATGTTAAAGCGGCACAATGCTGGAACAAATTACCAGTTGACCTCAGACTAGAACAACCCTACCCTAAATTCCAACATAAGATACTCAATTGGTTACACACTAACGACACCTAACTATGATAATGCCTCTTTTGACTGACCAAGAACATTGATTTGTATTTAATGTATCTTGTACCTGTATTCTGTTCCTGTTACGCTCACCTGGCTCCCACAGGGGGCTAGGTCGGACCCGGACAGATGCGGTCTTCACCCACGTGATGCGTAGTGCAGCGATGACTGACTGGATCTGCCCTCCTAATCTTGTCTGCTTAACCCGTAGAAATATTCTCCTGCAAGTGGAGAGATGGATTTAGCCACTTGTGGATTCAAGTGATGGCACCCCCACAGTCCTCCCCAACTAATCACCTCCGAAATGCCCTCACAGCAATCTCACCTTATATTCTTGAAAGATGAGCTCTCCATCCTGCGTGGATTTGCAGGGGCGCGTCGATTCCAGTTACTTCACTGGTTTGAAGGCTCTGGAGAGTTCCGGAGAGTATTGACTCTGAGGTTCCTGGTGAGGACCAGTAAGTGTTAAGTTCATAGAGTTCAATATGACCGATGTCCACTCTTGTTCCCCCCTTCCTTTCTTGTCTTGCAGCTGGCTCGTGAAAAGATGCTCTTGTGGCAGCTGGTGGCGCTCAGGTAAGAGTCTGTATTACCCGTCGCTGTCCGGTAAAAATGTTGCACAAGGAAAACGTGTTGTTTTGTCTCCCTTTACAGATGCGGCACATGAAAATATGGAGAGTCACAAAAGGATGCCTCCGGTGGTAAATCAGGTAAGTCTATGGTGGTAAGAATTATATTTGTTGGTTCCCTCGGCTCACCTTGTGGTTTTCTTTTGTCTCCTAGGTGCCGAAGTTCGGCGAAGAAATGATGGAGGCAGCGCCGACCCGAAGGATGCTGTGAAGACTGGTGAGTACGGCGCGGCGCTGCAGCTGGAGGTGCAGCGTGTGCAGAAATGATGTTCTTTACAGGTCCGGAGACAAGATGGATCCAGAATCAGGTGTGGAATAGAAATAAGTTTGTTTTCTAACCTTGTCCCTTTCTTTCCTCTTTGTTTTAGGAGCTCCGGATTCGAGGCGGTGTGGCAGAAGACTGGATGCAGGCTGCAGGCACGGTGAGTGTTACACTGCTGGATTCAGAATAACGCGAAGCGTGTGTTGCTGGTCGGGTGTGGTTTAAATAGCCTCAAAAGTAGTCCCAGGTAAGAAGTCCCTAGAACCACACCCGAGTAAAAAATAGTCCCTGTATAAAAATAGTCCTTTTCAGGCTTCATATTGGATTGGAGTCATTTGCAGCATGATCTGCCTGAGGTAAGTAATGACTATGAGCCTGGCGCCTTAGGCGCCAGGACTGATTCCTACTATGAGCCTGGCGCCTAAGGCACCAGGACTGAACCCAGAAAGCCCCTAGCCAGGGCTGCTGAGGTTTTACTAAATGTCTAGATGCCTGCTCCCGGGGCTGATGGGCTTGGTCCGGATGCCTGGGGGTAAGCATCATAACAGTTCCTATTGCAATTACTGCTCTATGTATTGCTACCTTTGCACTGTAACTAAGTTTATGATTTCTTGTTTCTGTTGCGCCCGTCTACCTAAGGGCTTGGTGCGCATTACCAAACAAATAAATAAACAAACAAACAAACGATACCACATATTGCTGCCATATTTATACTGTTATTTACATTTCTTACCCCCACTAGGGTTTGTAAAGCATTCAATGGGATACCAATGTCTCCCCCGGTCCCATTGCGTTTGAGTGTCACATTCCTTCGCACCTTCTTGGGCATTTTGATCATCCATGTTCCCGTAGGCCCTGCGCACATCTGTCAAATGCACCCAGTAACACAACCCTTCCACCTTGACAGCTGTTGGTGTGCAGAATATTACCTTATTTGGGCCATTAAACCTGGGTCCGTTCCATCTTCTTACAAAACTCCTGACATAAACCATGTCACCTGTCATCAGCTGGCAATCTGCATTTTCTACTAGAGGTGCTGCTGTGTTTGTCAGCGTGTCACGCGTGAAGGGGGTGCTATTTGTTTTGCTATCGCTCGTGCCGCTTTGCTCAGGTTTCTGAGATACTCATGGAACTCCTCGCCTAATACTGTGGTGCTTTGGTGGGCGTCTGACTGTCGGCGTAGGGGTGAGTGAGCAGTGTGCATTCTCCGGCCTGTCACAATTTCATGTGGTAACAGGTGGTGGTCCTTGCTGGGTTGGTTCCTCATCTCAAAAAGTGCTAGGGTTAAGCAATACACCCAGTTCTTTTTGAGAGTGTGGCACAGTTTAGACAATCTACTTTTGAGCAGTCCATTCATTTTTTCTACAATGCCATTGGATTGCGGGTGATAAATCGTGCAGAGCTTGTGTGTCATGCCTAGCATCGCCGTAATTTGCCCCAGCGAGGGAACACTTCCCTCACTAGGAATCTAGACGCACATCGCGCGTCTGGGTGGGCACATGGTCCTGCTTCCACCCACTGCGAGAATGGGCACACAACAACAATTAAATATCTGGCTCCATTACACCGTTCTCCCATGTCGGCGTAATCTATGTGTAGTTCTCTAAAGGGCCCTTCCTGTTTTGGTAGTGTTCCTCTGAGTGTACATAGTGTCATGCCAGAATTATAGGTCTGACACGTGATGCATTCCACTATCAGTTTTGTTACATGCTCCTGTTATCCAGGGGCAAACCAGTTTTCCTGAATTTCTGCAATGATGTGCTGTTTGGCGTTGTGGGCTGGGAAGTGCAACTGCTTAAATACCACTTCTAATAATTTCGTTGGCATCACTACCTTGCCGGTGATATTTTGCCTCCATAGTAAATCAGTGGGGGACTGACTGCACCCCCCTTTTACCCACATTTCTTTTTCCTCGCCAGATGCATCATGTTGAAGTTCAATTATTTGGGAAACTGGCAAAGAGTTAAAAACCTCTGGCTGTGTCTCTTCTATTGCTTTCTGTAGTATGTACTCAACTGCCGGGCTTTTTGGTAGGTAGGAGGCTTCTTTGGCAGCAGCGTCCGCTGCTGCATTTCCTAATGCGATGATGTCATCACCTCGATTGTGTGCCTGACACTTCACGACCGTGACATGTGTGGGCTCTTTCAGGGCGTTGATTAAATCGCTTAGTAGTGCTGCATGGTGTACTGGGGACCCATCAGTTCTCCTGAATCCCCTTCTTCCCCACCGCACTAGTCCCCCATGCACTGTCGTTGTCATATATGCAGAGTCTGAATACATCGTTACCATACATCCTTTTGCTGCATGCAGTGCTTCTATTAGTGCTACTAGCTCTGCCGCTTGGGCTGAAAAGTGTGGGGGTAATCTCTTCTGCACAATTACTTCAAACTCTCCATCCTCCACCCGTACTACTGCTACTCCTACGTGCTTTTCTCCTGTCTCGCAAGATCTGCCAAATCATTTATGTTGGAGATTCCTAGGTTTAAACGATCGACTGCAGGAGGAACCATTTTCCATGTTAAAGCGGCACAATGCTGGAACAAATTACCAGTTGACCTCAGACTAGAACAACCCTACCCTAAATTCCAACATAAGATACTCAATTGGTTACACACTAACGACACCTAACTATGATAATGCCTCTTTTGACTGACCAAGAACATTGATTTGTATTTAATGTATCTTGTACCTGTATTCTGTTCCTGTTACGCTCACCTGGCTCCCACAGGGGGCTAGGTCGGACCCGGACAGATGCGGTCTTCACCCACGTGATGCGTAGTGCAGCGATGACTGACTGGATCTGCCCTCCTAATCTTGTCTGCTTAACCCGTAGAAATATTCTCCTGCAAGTGGAGAGATGGATTTAGCCACTTGTGGATTCAAGTGATGGCACCCCCACAGTCCTCCCCAACTAATCACCTCCGAAATGCCCTCACAGCAATCTCACCTTATATTCTTGAAAGATGAGCTCTCCATCCTGCGTGGATTTGCAGGGGCGCGTCGATTCCAGTTACTTCACTGGTTTGAAGGCTCTGGAGAGTTCCGGAGAGTATTGACTCTGAGGTTCCTGGTGAGGACCAGTAAGTGTTAAGTTCATAGAGTTCAATATGACCGATGTCCACTCTTGTTCCCCCCTTCCTTTCTTGTCTTGCAGCTGGCTCGTGAAAAGATGCTCTTGTGGCAGCTGGTGGCGCTCAGGTAAGAGTCTGTATTACCCGTCGCTGTCCGGTAAAAATGTTGCACAAGGAAAACGTGTTGTTTTGTCTCCCTTTACAGATGCGGCACATGAAAATATGGAGAGTCACAAAAGGATGCCTCCGGTGGTAAATCAGGTAAGTCTATGGTGGTAAGAATTATATTTGTTGGTTCCCTCGGCTCACCTTGTGGTTTTCTTTTGTCTCCTAGGTGCCGAAGTTCGGCGAAGAAATGATGGAGGCAGCGCCGACCCGAAGGATGCTGTGAAGACTGGTGAGTACGGCGCGGCGCTGCAGCTGGAGGTGCAGCGTGTGCAGAAATGATGTTCTTTACAGGTCCGGAGACAAGATGGATCCAGAATCAGGTGTGGAATAGAAATAAGTTTGTTTTCTAACCTTGTCCCTTTCTTTCCTCTTTGTTTTAGGAGCTCCGGATTCGAGGCGGTGTGGCAGAAGACTGGATGCAGGCTGCAGGCACGGTGAGTGTTACACTGCTGGATTCAGAATAACGCGAAGCGTGTGTTGCTGGTCGGGTGTGGTTTAAATAGCCTCAAAAGTAGTCCCAGGTAAGAAGTCCCTAGAACCACACCCGAGTAAAAAATAGTCCCTGTATAAAAATAGTCCTTTTCAGGCTTCATATTGGATTGGAGTCATTTGCAGCATGATCTGCCTGAGGTAAGTAATGACTATGAGCCTGGCGCCTTAGGCGCCAGGACTGATTCCTACTATGAGCCTGGCGCCTAAGGCACCAGGACTGAACCCAGAAAGCCCCTAGCCAGGGCTGCTGAGGTTTTACTAAATGTCTAGATGCCTGCTCCCGGGGCTGATGGGCTTGGTCCGGATGCCTGGGGGTAAGCATCATAACAGTTCCTATTGCAATTACTGCTCTATGTATTGCTACCTTTGCACTGTAACTAAGTTTATGATTTCTTGTTTCTGTTGCGCCCGTCTACCTAAGGGCTTGGTGCGCATTACCAAACAAATAAATAAACAAACAAACAAACGATACCACATATTGCTGCCATATTTATACTGTTATTTACATTTCTTACCCCCACTAGGGTTTGTAAAGCATTCAATGGGATACCAATGTCTCCCCCGGTCCCATTGCGTTTGAGTGTCACATTCCTTCGCACCTTCTTGGGCATTTTGATCATCCATGTTCCCGTAGGCCCTGCGCACATCTGTCAAATGCACCCAGTAACACAACCCTTCCACCTTGACAGCTGTTGGTGTGCAGAATATTACCTTATTTGGGCCATTAAACCTGGGTCCGTTCCATCTTCTTACAAAACTCCTGACATAAACCATGTCACCTGTCATCAGCTGGCAATCTGCATTTTCTACTAGAGGTGCTGCTGTGTTTGTCAGCGTGTCACGCGTGAAGGGGGTGCTATTTGTTTTGCTATCGCTCGTGCCGCTTTGCTCAGGTTTCTGAGATACTCATGGAACTCCTCGCCTAATACTGTGGTGCTTTGGTGGGCGTCTGACTGTCGGCGTAGGGGTGAGTGAGCAGTGTGCATTCTCCGGCCTGTCACAATTTCATGTGGTAACAGGTGGTGGTCCTTGCTGGGTTGGTTCCTCATCTCAAAAAGTGCTAGGGTTAAGCAATACACCCAGTTCTTTTTGAGAGTGTGGCACAGTTTAGACAATCTACTTTTGAGCAGTCCATTCATTTTTTCTACAATGCCATTGGATTGCGGGTGATAAATCGTGCAGAGCTTGTGTGTCATGCCTAGCATCGCCGTAATTTGCCCCAGCGAGGGAACACTTCCCTCACTAGGAATCTAGACGCACATCGCGCGTCTGGGTGGGCACATGGTCCTGCTTCCACCCACTGCGAGAATGGGCACACAACAACAATTAAATATCTGGCTCCATTACACCGTTCTCCCATGTCGGCGTAATCTATGTGTAGTTCTCTAAAGGGCCCTTCCTGTTTTGGTAGTGTTCCTCTGAGTGTACATAGTGTCATGCCAGAATTATAGGTCTGACACGTGATGCATTCCACTATCAGTTTTGTTACATGCTCCTGTTATCCAGGGGCAAACCAGTTTTCCTGAATTTCTGCAATGATGTGCTGTTTGGCGTTGTGGGCTGGGAAGTGCAACTGCTTAAATACCACTTCTAATAATTTCGTTGGCATCACTACCTTGCCGGTGATATTTTGCCTCCATAGTAAATCAGTGGGGGACTGACTGCACCCCCCTTTTACCCACATTTCTTTTTCCTCGCCAGATGCATCATGTTGAAGTTCAATTATTTGGGAAACTGGCAAAGAGTTAAAAACCTCTGGCTGTGTCTCTTCTATTGCTTTCTGTAGTATGTACTCAACTGCCGGGCTTTTTGGTAGGTAGGAGGCTTCTTTGGCAGCAGCGTCCGCTGCTGCATTTCCTAATGCGATGATGTCATCACCTCGATTGTGTGCCTGACACTTCACGACCGTGACATGTGTGGGCTCTTTCAGGGCGTTGATTAAATCGCTTAGTAGTGCTGCATGGTGTACTGGGGACCCATCAGTTCTCCTGAATCCCCTTCTTCCCCACCGCACTAGTCCCCCATGCACTGTCGTTGTCATATATGCAGAGTCTGAATACATCGTTACCATACATCCTTTTGCTGCATGCAGTGCTTCTATTAGTGCTACTAGCTCTGCCGCTTGGGCTGAAAAGTGTGGGGGTAATCTCTTCTGCACAATTACTTCAAACTCTCCATCCTCCACCCGTACTACTGCTACTCCTACGTGCTTTTCTCCTGTCTCGCAGTCTATGGAGGCGGACCCGTCAACAAAGTACACTTCTCCTTCTGATAGCGCAGTTTTTGTGTGCCTGTTGTGTGTCATAGTCATCCCCTGCATATGTGGCGCAATCATGTTGTTGCATGTCTTCCACTGTGCACGCCTCTGTAATGAATGTGGGTGAATTTACACTCTTGCACCGCACTATGTGGATATTGGGGCAGGAAATTATTAGTTCATATGCTGTGGCCCTTTTGGGGTGTTAGTTTACTTTTTGATCTCTCAAGTATGGCGAACAGGGAGTGTTCTACGTATAACATGACAGAGCATCCCAGCACGATAGTAGCGCTTTTCTCTGTCGCGGACGCGGCGGCTGCGAGAGCCTGTTCACAAGCAAAGTGTCCTTGCATCACTGAGTCAAGTGTTCCACTATAGAATGCCAGGGGTTTGTGACCTAGTGACGTCTTTGTGTTAACACGACAGTCATGAGTGATCCGTTGCAATGTGAGAAAAGATAAAATTCCTGTTCATAGTTTGGGGTTGCGAGAACTGGTGCAGTGGATATCAACTCCTTGACGGTGTCAAAGGCTTTGTGCATTTATTGTGTCCATTGCAATTTAGTGTTCTCCCTCTGTGCTTCCTTGAGTGCCTGCAGCAGGGGTTCTGTGTATGATGCATAGTCTAGTATCCATGCGCGGCAGTAGTTACACATGCCGAGAAACTTCTGCATTTCCTTTACCGTACTTGGCTTTTTTACTGCTTTTATGGCTGCTGCTCTATCTGGGATGATTCTTTTACCGTCTTTGGATATCAACTGTCCTAGGTACAATACTTCTGTTAGGAAATATTGCAGCTTCTGCCTGTCTATCTTGTACCCTTTCTGGGCCAGGTGTGTTAGTAGAGTGATTGAATCTTTTCTGCACTCACTCTCATTTTTCTCGCAGACCAACAGATCGTCTACGCACTGTATTATGGGGCTTACTGTGTGTATGTTCCCAGGATCTTCATGCAAAATTCTTTTGAATATGCTGGGACTCTCACAGTATCCTTGGGGCAGTCGGCAATGTTCATACCTTTTCCCCTCTAACGTAAATGCTGTCAAATACCATGACCCTTTGTCGAGTGGGATTGAAAAGAATGCATTCTTCAGGTCCACCACCGTGAAGTGAGTGGCTTCTGTCAGAATGATGCATAGTATTGAGCCCGGATTTGGGACACGAGGGAACTCTTTCAGGACTACGTCATTGAGGGGGCGTAGATCCTGGATCATCCTCCATGCCCCTCCCTTTGCTTTCTTAATCGGGTAAATGCAGGTGTTACATGGTGAGCTTGAAACAACTATTATGCCCTGTACTATTAGTGCATAAATTGTGGCTTTTATTCCCTCCTCACCCTCCCTTGATATGGGGTATTGCTTCACCCGGGACATGATGGCACCAGGTTTGAGTTTAATCTTCACAGGTGTCACTTCATGCTGTAGGCCTACATTGTGTGGGCCAGTTGTCCATAATTGTTGTGGCACTAGGGACATGTCTTATTCAAAGTAAGCTGGTAGGGCTTTGATCATTGCTACAAGGGGTAACTCATTTCCCCGGCATCTTCTGTGTCACTAAAATGTTCCTCGTCGGTTAAATCTCACAAGGCCTTATTGGCACCAATGCACAGTACTGTTCTCCACTGGCATCCCTGCATGTCCACTGCTATCACTGCTAACCTCTGCGTGGATACTTGCACGGCATGTATGTCTAGGGACACGATGGATCCTGGCACTATTTCTGGGTCGGCCACTGGGCGAGATATGAACTCTGAAGGCAATCTCCATTTATTATTTTTTATCTCTGGCACCACTCTTGTTAGTATTCTCAACCCTTGTATGAACATATCAGGGTTGACTGGTATGCCTCGTGTTTGTGGGAAACCTGCATTTGTATGTATCACTAACATTGCACGGATTGTACATATGCCTGGCGTAGAGCACACTATCCCTCTCGCTGTAAAAGAGATGGACATATTGAGTTTGCTGTGAAGGTCCCTTCCTAACAGATTAATGGGTGATTCCTCGTAATATAGGAGGGGGGTATGCACAGTTTTCTCTCCCACTGTTATGTCTAGTTCTTCTGTATATGGAACCTCGACCATCGCCCCAGAGAACCCCTGCGTTTCCAAAAACTGATTAGAAAGTGGGAATCTGCCTTCCTTAAGGCACGATTTTTCCGCTCCCGAATCCACCATGAAAATAAATTGCTTGTTTCCTATCGCTGCCCCTACGAGTGGTTCCTCTGCTGCATCGCGGGTTACCAATAGTACTGGACACGCAAGTGCTCTCTGTGGGCTGTCCTATGCTGAGTGCCACGGGAGTTCAATTCATCCACGTCGAAAACATTCCCCGTCACTACCGCGGTCCCCCTGCATGGTGCTGCTGGGGCCCCGTTGGCAGTGGTGGAATAAGTTTGGTTGCGCACATGGGTGGCATGGTTGTGACACTGGGGGTGTGGGGGTGTGTCCTGCAGGGGAATTGGGCGCTCATTCACGTACCTTGGGTCGGGTTGGCTGTCTCTTCTACTACCACGCATTGGCAGCCCATACAGGCTTCCTGGATGTGGGTGTCTGCTTGTGTATGAGCTGTTTGGTCTGCTTCTGCCCCACCTTCCACACTGCCAACATTGTCCTTGAATTCCCCCTCGTTGCCCTCCATATCCTGCACCTCCTCCCCTGGACCCCCTAGATCCCCATCGGTTGCCTCGTCCTCCTCTCGATTGCCACTGCTGTTCCTCGTACTGGTTTTCCCGCCCATTGCTCTTGACCATTACCTGTACAGTTGGCCACCATTTGCATTGGTATTCCCATCTGCCCGTCTTCTTCCTCCCGCTCCCTTCCTGCCACGCTGGTGACTACAGCTGCATTGACCTTCAGTAACTTACTCTGCACTAATTTAGCTTTGTCTGCCAGCCGCCGCTGTGCTATCTCCTTCTCTTTCTCTTTGATCCTTTTGCAGTGGTGCACTATGATGCTTTGAATTTCAGGCCACCCCTTGGCTTCTATCCCAGCTATATTATCAAGGGCCTTCTGCCCTTCCTTTGGGAGCCCTCTTTTAATAATGAAGTAAAACAGGGCTGTTGATTGGTCCCAGTCCGTACCCATTTCCGCTCTCCACATGTCCTGCAAACAAAGAATGAAGGACATCGCATGTTCCTCATCATTCATGGTACATTGCATCAATGACTGCAAATCGGGAGTGTCTGGGAATGTTTCCCTCAACGCGTCCCACACGTATGCCCGCTCTGTGTTGAACGAGGCCCCGTTGTGACGGTCTCAATCTAACGTTATTCCTGGGAACCCCGCCTTTGCCCAGACCCTGTTAGCCTGATCTCCCACTGCAGACACAAGCAAGCTTTTTACATCCCCCACCACTAAGGGCACTCCCGCTGTGTGTTTTTTTGCTAATGCATATATCCACTTGCTGGCGCCTCCGGAGAGTGGGGGAAACTGCTTAAGCAGGTTGGTCTTGTCCATTTGGGCCCATGTTATGTAATTTGGCCTTCCCGCCCCCCGGTGTATCAGAGGCAACTGCACATTCCCCCCCCTTCTTAGTACTCACCTTCTTCCCTTTCTTTCCGATCACCGCTATATGCCCTGTCCTGTTCCTCAGCCTCCCTGTCCATTCCTCTATCGGCGACAACCCTTCTGTGACCGATGCACCCCTGGCGGCGATCCCTAACCTTCTGTCCTCCTCCTGTTCTTCTATGTCGCTCCAGTCCTCCTCCTCTCTCTCTGACAGTGCCCCTCTTTCTTCTGCTTCCCTCACGCTTTCTACAGTGTTTTCTTCTATTATTCGCGCTGGGGTGTCATTAATACGGAACAAGATCTCTCCCTTCGTCCATCCATTTTCCCCTATTCCCGTACTCGGTGGGGGAGTGTCATCTTGATTCGCCCATGGGATGGATGTCCCTCTCTCTTCCCCCAGCACCCTTATACGGGACAGTTCTGTGCGGGCCATTGTGAGGCGTGATTTCAGATGTTGGGCTAATTTTCCGATATCGACCGTTGAGCTATCTAGGGGTCGTGTTACACTTTGGTTTTCGTATGGGGGTGGTGCTGTAGCGGATGGCTTGTGTACCGGTGGGGTTGTGGGCTGTGCTACATACACAGGGTTACTATACCCCTCTGCAGGTTCTGGTTTTGACACCAAGGGATAAACCTGCGTTACCTCTAAATTCTTTTCATCTTGAATGGGCTGCCCTGCATTGCCAGCTGTTATCAGGGGAGATGCATTCTGCTCACTATCTTTACCTGGGGGCACCTCCTCAAATAGGCGCCACAGATCCAATATCTCTCTCCTATTATGGAACTGCTTTCCCTTGTACGTAATAAACAAACAAGTGGCAACCATAGCCAATACTTCCTCATCAAATGACCCTCCTTCTGGCCATACCTGGGGTAATCCCTCCCCCTTCAATTGTGTAATCCACTGTTCGTGGTACTTTCTAATCTTGTCAGCATAACCTGGTAGCATCTTACAAATATGAGCAAGGGGTGTTTCTGCACCCATTGTACCTCACTCTTATGATATCTTACCTGGTTGACCTACCGTGTACTTATTCATTGCTCGTATAATCAACTCACTCTGTGTTACAATTCCAAACTGTTTAATTACCTTTTAGTATTCTTACACTGCACTGTATATCAGGCAATTCCCCTTTCCAATCAACTAATCTCCATTGCACATTGTACACCAAAAATAGTCATTTCACGGGTGGAATAGACATTTAACGTTTACACAGACAATGAAAAACATAGACACAAACATAACACTTCCCATCATTCCCACTGTCCCGTTCTTTTCACCCAATCCCTCATTACTTCCCCAGGTTTTAACCCCTTCCCCTCCCTTGTAAAAATCCACCCACATAGGAGGGCATGGAGAAGAATGAGATAAGAAAAAAGGTCAGAAAAAAGTGTTTCTACCTAATACTCTGGGTGTCACGATGTCCGCTCCCGGGGAGCCGGCTCAGGCCCTGCGTCCCCGAAAGCGGACATCAAGTCCCCGGGGAAGGTCCCAGCAACCCCTTATAGGGGCCCTTTGGACAGCGTCCTGGCGCCTATGGCGCCAGGCTCATAGAAAACGTCAGTCCTGGCGCCATAGGCGGCAGGCTCATTATGAAAGTGTTTGGGTGCACTTACCTGATGCAGACCATGCTGCAGAACCCCGGCCTCCTTGAGGCCTGAAAGGAACTACTTTACCTGTGGGACTCATTTACCACCCGGGCGTGGTCGGGGAAGGATACATTCCTGATTGGAGGAAGGACACATTCTAGGAACTTCTTCCAAGGCTATTTAAACCACACCCGATCAGCCACACGTGCTTCGCGTTGTTCTGCATCTAGCAGCTGGACGCTCACCGTGTCTGCTCCTGCATCTTGACTTCTGCCACACCTGCCAGCATCCTGAATCACCTGCAAAGGAAGGGAACAAGAGAACAGAAGAAGGAAAAGGCCTCACCTGCTAAATCTGCATCCCAGAGACATTTCGCCGACAATCCTGAAAAGGAAGACATTTATTTTTAAAAGCACATCGCATCGATCGCTGCAGCGCCGCATTCTACTCACCTTTACAGGGCGCCTCCATGTTCAGCAGCGACCATCCGGATTCGCAGTCGCGCCCCCGCGCCTAGGGAGAAAAAGACAAGAACAAAGGTGAGATTAAGAAGGGAAAAGGGAAGCTAAAACTCCATGTCAAGACTTACCTGTTGGGTCATTCCCTTTTCATTTCGGGTCCGCGCCGCATCCAGGCATTTTCGGACCCCGGCCCGTAAGGGGAAAAAGACATCAGCGTTAATGAGTGAATGAAAAGACATTACCAAAACACTCATTAAAGACTTACCTGATTTCCACAAGGATTTCACCGCTCACCTCGGGTCGGTGCCTGTTCCCCGGCATTCCGTACCCCGGCCCCTATGGGGAAAAAGACACTAGCATTAGAACATTAATGCATGGATACAAGGGGAACCACTTATAGAAAAAACTTACCTGGAAGCCAAGCAAGTTTGGTTCTCACCCATCCGAAAATCCAGTGACGTAACTGGATACCAACGCGCCCCTGCATCAGAAGCAGGATGGAGAGCTCGTCCTTCCAGACCCTAAGGTGAGACGCTACGGGGAAGCACAGAAGGGTTTTGAGGAGGGTGAGAGGGGTAAGTGGGAGGCCGATTGCATTACCCCGCAGACAGTTAACCCCCAATTCTCACCTACAGAAGGATACTTCTGCGAGTCAGACAAGCCAGATCTGGGTCCCGGTCCAGTCCGTCTTCCGAACCCTGCGCATCACCTTAGACGAGGTCACAGCAGCGCGAACCAGGCCAGCGCCCCCGTGGGAGTCAGGTGAGCGTTACAGAACGCGAAGCCTTCCTACAAATTCCCACCCAGGCGCTATGGAAACTTCTGAGACTGATCAGTTGGCCCAATTACTGGGGGAATTACGGGCCGAAGTACATGCCGCTCGTCAAGAGACTAATGCCCTCAAGAGGGAATTAATAATATCAAAGGAAAGAACTGATGACCTGGCCAGACAGCTTTTGCAAGGTCAAGCTGGACAAACTCCTCTACCCTGTTCCGGAGGGAACCCCGCTCCTGTGGTTCCCAGTAACCCTGTGCAGATGAATCTACCTTGAAACATACCACTGGCCCCACCTGAACGCTTTGCTGGGGACCCCAAACGATTCGCCGTATTCATGAATCAGTGTCGTTTGCACTTCCTATGCAGACCTGGGGCCTTCCCTAATGATCAGACCAAAGTAGCGTTTGTATTGTCATATCTCTGCGGCAGCGCTGCCGATTGGTCAGTTCCACTGGTTACTCAAGATGACCCGATTCTCCGTGATTTTCAAGGATTTCAAGCAAGCATGGAAAGGTTATTTGCTCGACACTCTCAGGGGCAGGTTCTGGATGACGAACTTCTATCCCTGCGACAGGGCAATCAGGACTTCCTATCCTATATTGCAACCTTTAATAGACTAATTGTGGAAACGGGATGGCCAGAGGATAAAAGAGTCACGTTATTTTATCGAGGTCTACGCGGAGAACTTAAAGATGTCTTGTCCCAAGTTGTAAATCCGCCCCAAGAATGCACAGAATATATAGACTTAGTGGTCCAATTGGATCACAGACTTCAAAACAGAAAAACAGATCGGTCCAGGTTTGAGACCCGGGTGTTGGTCAAGACCCACTCTAACCCCAAGGGAGTTGATGTCTCTGAGCCTATGCAAATTGGAGGGGTTAAAGAACCCTTAACTCAAAAGGAACATGAAAGGAGGCGGCAGTTAAAATTATGTCTTTATTGTGGGAACTCTGGACACTTTCTACGAGATTGTCCGGCAAAACCGCCCCGAAAAGCGGTAGGAGCCGCTGATAAAAACCATGAAGACTCTGTTTCGGGAAACGACTCAGCCCGACAAGCGTAGGGGTCCGCTTGCCGAGCTTGAAAACTAACTCTCAGACCTCGCATTTCATTGTGCCAATGGTTCTCGTAGATCCAGAAAAGCCTAAGCGGTTGCATGCAATAAAGGCATACATCGATAGTGGGGCTATTGGAAACTATGTGGATCGTGAATTGGCCTCTAGGATTAACCTCCCTCTCCGTCCTAAAACCAGCAAAGATGTCATCACCACAGTCGATGGAACTGAAATTGCCTCTGGACCGGTAACACATTCCACTACTGGGGTGACTCTTATTGGTCCTGACGGCCATCGGGAGGCAGTTGTGTTTGATGTAATCAAGGCTCCACAGTTTCAGGTTATTCTTGGAATTCCTTGGTTAGAGACACATAATCCTCGAATTGATTGGCGAGCTAAGAGAATAACCTTCCCGGATTGTGCACAAACATGCTACCCAGAAAACCTGAAGATTAATATAGCATCTGTAACCTCTGCCTCCATGCAATTACCTCCGGAATACCAGGACTTTCAGGACGTCTTCCAAAAGGAACAGGCCAACACGTTACCTCCTCACCGATCGTACGATTGCCAAATCGATCTGGTGCCCGGTGCACAACCCCCTTGTAGCAGGATTTATGCCCTTACCGAACCTGAGAACCTGCATTTGAGACAATATTTGGATCAATACCTCGCCAATGGTTTTATTCGCCCGTCAAAGTCCCCGGCATCCTCGGCTTTGTTCTTCGTGCCTAAAAAAGAAGGCGACCTTAGAACTTGTATCGATTACCGCGCATTGAACCAGATAACGGTTAAAAACCGTTATCCTCTGCCTCTGATTCCTGAACTCCTTGACCAGGTGAAGGATGCTTGCATATACACCAAGTTAGATCTCCGGGGGGCATATCATCTGTTGCGAGTAAAAGAAGGCGACGAATGGAAAACAGCCTTCCGTACAAAATATGGATTATTCGAATACCAGGTAATGCCTTTCGGGTTGTGCAATGCGCCTGCTGCCTTCCAATTCTTCATGAATGATGTCCTTCGGGAACTCATCGATGTTTGTGTTGTCGTCTATATCGATGACATTCTAGTGTACTCCTCTTCGGAATCTGATCACAGAAAACACGTTAGGGCAGTTCTGAAAAAACTGCGCCAACACAAACTATTTGCTAAACTGGAGAAATGTGTTTTCCATACCACAGAAGTTGAGTTTCTCGGTTTCATCCTGACACCCAAAGGAGTCCGAATGGACTCAAGAAAAGTGGATGCCATTCTCAAATGGCCATCACCTAGCTCTGTAAAAGGGGTTCAAAGCATGCTCGGCTTTGCCAATTTCTATCGCAGGTTTATCCCGGAATTTTCACGCATAGTACAACCCATTACTGCACTCTTGAGGAAAAATAAACGTTTTGAATGGTCTGAAGAAGCCGAGCAGGCCTTCCAGGATTTAAAAGCTACGTTTACCTCCGCACCTATATTGAAACACCCACGTCCAGATCTCCCGTATGTCGTCGAAACTGACGCATCCAGCCTAGCCATGGGAGCAGTTTTGTCTCAAAGAGATCCTCAAACCAACCAACTGCATCCCGTAGCATTTTGTTCCAGAAAATTCTCGGCACCAGAGATTAATTACGCAATAACTGACAAAGAACTGTTAGCCATAAAGTCCGCTTTTAAAGCCTGGTGGCATTACCTGCTTGGCGCTCGACATACCATCACGGTGATCACTGATCACCGGAATTTACAGTATTTGAAAACCGCCAAGGCTCAGTCATCACGGCAGCTCCGATGGGCTTTGTTTTTCGCTGAATTTGATTTCGTGATTACCTATCGACCTGGCTGCAAGAACGGCAAAGCAGACGCCTTATCCCGAATTGGAATGGGAGAATCTGATACAAACTCAGAACCAGTACCAATAATTCCCAAACAGAGAATTCTAGGCATGACTTCGTTACAGACGCTTGAAGACATTCAAGTCAGAGTGAAACAACTCCTGGACCCTACAGTCCTACAGGATTGGATACAAAAGGGATCAGACTTTACCATAGATAATGGTTTACCTTATTACCAAGGACGCTTATTCCTGCCGCACAAGGATTTGCACAAACTAGTTATTTCAGGTTATCATGATACATTAATAGAGGGACACCCCGGTATTGCCAAGACAATGGAAAAGGTGAAACAACAATTCTGGTGGCCCTCTTGGTGAAAAGATGTTAAATCTTTTGTGATGTCCTGTGGTGTTTGCGCCCAAAATAAAGGACAAAAGAAAAGACCAGCCAGTCTCCTTCAACCTCTAGACATACCGCCAGCACCCTGGCACACCCTATCAATGGATTTTATTACGGACTTGCCTCCTTGTTCGGGATACCATACCATTCTGGTAATTGTGGATTTGTTTTCCAAAATGGCCCACTTCATTCCTTTGAAAGGTTTACCTTCAGCTTCTGTCCTAGCCAAAGAATTCCTCGAAAATATTGTTCGGCTACATGGATTCCCATCTATACTAATCTCTGACCGGGGAAGCCAATTCATTTCCCACTTCTGGCGCAAATGTTGTCAAATGGCACAAATCGACGTAAGATTATCGACCAGTCACCACCCTCAGACCGATGGTCAGACCGAGAGGACAAATCAGACCCTTGAGCAGTACTTACGGTGTATGTTACAGCAATCTGAAAGCAACTGGAAAGACATTCTTTGGATAGCCAAATACGCATATAATAATTCGGTACACTCTGGAACTGGCCATAGTCCTTTTTATACCTTGTTTGGACATCACCCTCGAACCTCAAACCTCGACTCACCTCAGAACCTCGGAGTGCCCCCAGTAGAACATCTGCATTCTGCCATTACCCGAGCCTTCAAAGAGGCAACCACGCATTTACAACAAGCCAAGAGAGAATACAAGGAGAATGCTGACCTACATCGGAGTGAAGCACCTCCGTATCATATTGGGGATCAAGTGTGGTTAGCTACCAGACATTTACCGCTCAAAGGGCCTCGAACTTTTAACCCAAAATATCTGGGACCTTATTCTATTACGGCAATAATTAACCCGGTAGCGGTTAAACTTGATTTACCAGCTAATATGCAAATTCACCCTGTTTTTCATGTGTCACTTCTGAAACCAGTGGTACCCGGAACCCGACTACTCAAACCTCCAGAACCTATTCAAATAGATGGGGAACCCGAATTCGAAGTGAAGAACATTTTAGATTCAAAAATGTTTAGGTCAAAGCTTTTCTACCTAATTGATTGGAAGGGGTACGGACCTCAGGAGAGGTTGTGGGAACCCAGTGACCATGTCCATGCACCTCGATTAGTCAGGAAATTCCACAGACTCTTCCCAAACAAACCAAAACCCCCGGAGGGAACAACCTTGGGAGGGGCCTTGGGGGGGAGTGCTGTCACGATGCCCACTCCCAGGGAGTCGGCTCAGGCACTGTTTCCCCGAAAGCGGTCATCAAGTCCCCGGGGAAGGTCCCAGCAACCCCTTATAGGGGCCCTTTGGACAGCGTCCTGGCGCCTATGGCGCCAGGCTCATAGAAAACGTCAGTCCTGGCGCCATAGGTGCCAGGCTCATTATGAAAGTGTTTGGGTGCACTTACCTGATGCAGACCATGCTGCAGAACCCCGGCCTCCTTGAGGCCTGAAAGGAACTACTTTACCTGTGGGACTCATTTACCACCCGGGCGTGGTCGGGGAAGGATACATACCTGATTGGAGGAAGGACACATTCTAGGAACTTCTTCCAAGGCTATTTAAACCACACCCGATCAGCCACACGTGCTTCGCGTTGTTCTGCATCTAGCAGCTGGACGCTCACCGTGTCTGCTCCTGCATCTTGACTTCTGCCACACCTGCCAGCATCCTGAATCACCTGCAAAGGAAGGGAACAAGAGAACAGAAGAAGGAAAAGGCCTCACCTGCTAAATCTGCATCCCAGAGACATTTCGCCGACAATCCTGAAAAGGAAGACATTTATTTTTAAAAGCACATTGCATCGATTGCTGCAGCGCCGCATTCTACTCACCTTTACAGGGCGCCTCCATGTTCAGCAGCGACCATCCGGATTCGCAGTCGTGCACCCGCGCCTAGGGAGAAAAAGACAAGAACAAAGGTGAGAGAAAGAAGGGAAAAGGGAAGCTAAAACTCCATGTCAAGACTTACCTGTTGGGTCATTCCCTTTTCATTTCGGGTCCGCGCCGCATCCAGGCATTTTCGGACCCCGGCCCCTAAGGGGAAAAAGACATCAGCGTTAATGAGTGAATGAAAAGACATTACCAAAACACTCATTAAAGACTTACCTGATTTCCACAAGGATTTCACCGCTCACCTCGGGTCGGTGCCTGTTCCCCGGCATTCCGTACCCCGGCCCCTATGGGGAAAAAGACACTAGCATTAGAACATTAATGCATGGACACAAGGGGAACCACTTATAGAAAAACTTACCTGGAAGCCAAGCAAGTTTGGTTCTCACCCATCCGAAAATCCAGTGACGTAACTGGATACCAACGCGCCCCTGCATCAGAAGCAGGATGGAGAGCTCGTCCTTCCAGACCCTAAGGTGAGACGCTACGGGGAAGCACAGAAGGGTTTTGAGGAGGGTGAGAGGGGTAAGTGGGAGGTCGATTGCATTACCCCGCAGACAGTTAACCCCCAATGCTCACATACAGAAGGATACTTCTGCGAGTCAGACAAGCCAGATCTGGGGCCCGGTCCAGTCCGTCTTCCGAACCCTGCGCATCACCTTAGACGAGGTCACAGCAGCGCGAACCAGGCCAGCGCCCCCGTGGGAGTCAGGTGAGCGTTACAGAACGCGAAGCCTTCCTACAAATTCCCACCCAGGCGCTATGGAAACTTCTGAGACTGATCAGTTGGCCCAATTACTGGTGGAATTACGGGCCGAAGTAGATGCCGCTCGTCAAGAGACTAATGCCCTCAAGAGGGAATTAATAATATCAAAGGAAAGAACTGATGACCTGGCCAGACAGCTTTTGCAAGGTCAAGCTGGACAAACTCCTCTACCCTGTTCCGGAGGGAACCCCGCTCCTGTGGTTCCCAGTAACCCTGTGCAGATTAATCTACCTGGAACATACCGCTGGCCCCACCTGAACGCTTTGCTGGGGACCCCAAACGATTCGCCGTATTCATGAATCAGTGTCGTTTGCACTTCCTATGCAGACCTGGGGCCTTCCCTAATGATCAAACCAAAGTAGCCTTTGTATTGTCATATCTCTGCGGCAGCGCTGCCGATTGGTCAGTTCCACTGGTTACTCAAGATGACCCGACTCTCCGTGATTTTCAAGGATTTCAAGCAAGCATGGAAAGGTTATTTGCTCGACACTCTCAGGGGCAGGCTCTGGATGACGAACTTCTATCCCTGCGACAGGGCAATCAGGACCTCCTATCCTATATTGCAACCTTTAATAGACTAATTGTGGAAACGGGATGGTCAGAGGATAAAAGAGTCACGTTATTTTATCGAGGTCTACGCGGAGAACTTAAAGATGTCTTGGCCCAAGTTGTAAATCCGCCCCAAGAATGCACAGAATATATAGACTTAGTGGTCCAATTGGATCACAGACTTCAAAACAGAAAAACAGATCGGTCCAGGTTTGAGACCCAGGTGTTGGTCAAGACCCACGCTAACCCCAAGGGAGTTGATGTCTCTGAGCCTATGCAAATTGGAGGGGTTAAAGAACCCTTAACTCAAAAGGAACATGAAAGGAGGCAGCAGTTAAAATTATGTCTTTATTGTGGGAACTCTGGACACTTTCTACGAGATTGCCCGGCAAAACCGCCCCGAAAAGCGGTAGGAGCCGCTGATAAAAACCATGAAGACTCTGTTTCGGGAAACGACTCAGCCCGACAAGCGTAGGGGTCCGCTTGCCGAGCTTGAAAACTAACTCTCAGACCTCGCATTTCATTGTGCCAATGGTTCTCGTAGATCCAGAAAAGCCTAAGCGGTTGCATGCAATAAAGGCATACATCGATAGTGGGGCTATTGGAAACTATGTGGATCGTGAATTGGCCTCTAGGATTAACCTCCCTCTCCGTCCTAAAACCAGCAAAGATGTCATCACCACAGTCGATGGAACTGAAATTGCCTCTGGACCGGTAACACATTACACTACTGGGGTGACTCTTATTGGTCCTGACGGCCATCGGGAGGCAGTTGTGTTTGATGTAATCAAGGCTCCACAGTTTCAGGTTATTCTTGGAATTCCTTGGTTAGAGACACATAATCCTCGAATTGATTGGCGAGCTAAGAGAATAACCTTCCCGGATTGTGCACAAACATGCTACCCAGAAAACCTGAAGATTAATCTAGCATCTGTAACCTCTGCCTCCATGCAATTACCTCCGGAATACCAGGACTTTCAGGACGTCTTCCAAAAGGAACAGGCCAACACGTTACCTCCTCACCGATCGTACGATTGCCAAATCGATCTGGTGCCCGGTGCACAACCCCCTTGTAGCAGGATTTATGCCCTTACCGAACCTGAGAACCTGCATTTGAGACAATATTTGGATCAATACCTCGCCAATGGTTTTATTCGCCCGTCAAAGTCCCCAGCATCCTCGGCTTTGTTCTTCGTGCCTAAAAAAGAAGGCGACCTTAGAACTTGTATCGATTACCGCGCATTGAACCATATAACGGTTAAAAACCATTATCCTCTGCCTCTGATTCCTGAACTCCTTGACCAGGTGAAGGACGCTTGCATATACACCAAGTTAGATCTCCGGGGGGCATATCATCTGGTGCGAGTAAAAGAAGGCGACGAATGGAAAACAGCCTTCCGTACAAAATATGGATTATTCGAATACCAGGTAATGCCTTTCGGGTTGTGCAATGCGCCTGCTGCCTTCCAATTCTTCATGAATGATGTCCTTCGGGAACTCATCGATGTTTGTGTTGTCGTCTATATCGATGACATTCTAGTGTACTCCTCTTCGGAATCTGATCACAGAAAACACGTTAGGGCAGTTCTGAAAAAACTGCGCCAACACAAACTATTTGCTAAACTGGAGAAATGTGTTTTCCATACCACAGAAGTTGAGTTTCTCGGTTTCATCCTGACACCCAAAGGAGTCCGAATGGACTCAAGAAAAGTGGATGCCATTCTCAAATGGCCATCACCTAGCTCTGTAAAAGGGGTTCAAAGCATGCTCGGCTTTGCCAATTTCTATCGCAGGTTTATCCAGGAATTTTCACGCATAGTACAACCCATTACTGCACTCTTGAGGAAAAATAAACGTTTTGAATGGTCTGAAGAAGCCGAGCAGGCCTTCCAGGATTTAAAAGCTAAGTTTACCTCCGCACCTATATTGAAACACCCACGTCCAGATCTCCCGTATGTCGTCGAAACTGACGCATCCAGCCTAGCCATGGGAGCAGTTTTGTCTCAAAGAGATCCTGAAACCAACCAACTGCATCCCGTAGCATTTTGGTCCAGAAAATTCTCGGCACCAGAGATTAATTACGCAATCACTGACAAAGAACTGTTAGCCATAAAGTCCGCTTTTAAAGCCTGGCGGCATTACCTGCTTGGCGCTCGACATACCATCACGGTGATCACTGATCACCGGAATTTACAGTATTTGAAAACCGCCAAGGCTCAGTCATCACGGCAGCTCCGATGGGCTTTGTTTTTCGCTGAATTTGATTTCGTGATTACCTATCGACCTGGCTGCAAGAACGGCAAAGCAGACGCCTTATCCCGAATTGGAATGGGAGAATCTGATACAAACTCAGAACCAGTACCAATAATTCCCGAACAGAGAATTCTAGGCATGACTTCGTTACAGACGCTCGAAGACATTCAAGTCAGAGTGAAACAACTCCTGGACCCTACAGTCCTACAGGATTGGATACAAAAGGGATCAGACTTTACCATAGATAATGGTTTACCTTATTACCAAGGACGCTTATTCCTGCCGCACAAGGATTTACACGAACTAGTTATTTCAGGTTATCATGATACATTAATAGAGGGACACCCCGGTATTGCCAAGACAACGGAAAAGGTGAAACGACAATTCTGGTGGCCCTCTTGGCGAAAAGATGTTAAATCTTTTGTGATGTCCTGTGGTGTTTGCGCCCAAAATAAAGGTCAAAAGAAAAGACCAGCCGGTCTCCTTCAACCTCTAGACATACCGCCAGCACCCTGGCACACCCTATCAATGGATTTTATTACGGACTTGCCTCCTTGTTCGGGATACCATACCATTCTGGTAATTGTGGATTTGTTTTCAAAAATGGCCCACTTCATTCCTTTGAAAGGTTTACCTTCAGCTTCTGTCCTAGCCAAAGAATTCCTCGAAAATATTGTTCGGCTACATGGATTCCCATCTATACTAATCTCTGACCGGGGAAGCCAATTCATTTCCCACTTCTGGCGCAAATGTTGTCAAATGGCACAAATCGACGTAAGATTATCGACCAGTCACCACCCTCAGACCGATGGTCAGACCGAGAGGACAAATCAGACCCTTGAGCAGTACTTACGGTGTATGTTACAGCAATCTGAAAGCAACTGGAAAGACATTCTTTGGATAGCCGAATACGCATATAATAATTCGGTACACTCTGGAACTGGCCATAGTCCTTTTTATACCTTGTTTGGACATCACCCTCGAACCTCAAACCTCGACTCACCTCAGAACCTCGGAGTGCCCGCAGTAGAACATCTGCATTCTGCCATTACCCGAGCCTTCAAAGAGGCAACCACGCATTTACAACAAGCCAAGAGAGAATACAAGGAGAATGCTGACCTACATCGGAGTGAAGCACCTCCGTATCATATTGGGGATCAAGTGTGGTTAGCTATCAGACATTTACCGCTCAAAGGGCCTCGAACTTTTAACCCAAAATATCTGGGACCTTATTCTATTACGGCAATAATTAACCCGGTAGCGGTTAAACTTGATTTACCAGCTAATATGCAAATTCACCCTGTTTTTCATGTGTCACTTCTGAAACCAGTGGTACCCGGAACCCGACTACTCAAACCTCCAGAACCTATTCAAATAGATGGGGAACCCAAATTCGAAGTGAAGAACATTTTAGATTCAAAAATGTTTAGGTCAAAGCGTTTCTACCTAATTGATTGGAAGGGGTACGGACCTCAGGAGAGGTTGTGGGAACCCAGTGACCATGTCCATGCACCTCGATTAGTCAGGAAATTCCACCGACTCTTCCCAAACAAACCAAAACCCCCGGAGGGAACAACCTTGGGAGGGGCCTTGGGGGGGAGTGCTGTCACGATGCCCGCTCCCGGGGAGCCGGCTCAGGCCCTGTTTCCCCGAAAGCGGTCATCAAGTCCCCGGGGAAGGTCCCAGCAACCCCTTATAGGGGCCCTTTGGACAGCGTCCTGGCGCCTATGGCGCCAGGCTCATAGAAAACGTCAGTCCTGGCGCCATAGGTGCCAGGCTCATTATGAAAGTGTTTGGGTGCACTTACCTGATGCAGACCATGCTGCAGAACCCCGGCCTCCTTGAGGCCTGAAAAGAACTACTTTACCTGTGGGACTCATTTACCACCCGGGCGTGGTCGGGGAAGGATACATACCTGATTGGAGGAAGGACACATTCTAGGAACTTCTTCCAAGGCTATTTAACCACACCCGATCAGCCACACGTGCTTCGCGTTGTTCTGCATCTAGCAGCTGGACGCTCACCGTGTCTGCTCCTGCATCTTGACTTCTGCCACACCTGCCAGCATCCTGAATCACCTGGAAAGGAAGGGAACAAGAGAACAGAAGAAGGAAAAGGCCTCACCTGCTAAATCTGCATCCCAGAGACATTTCGCCGACAATCCTGAAAAGGAAGACATTTATTTTTAAAAGCACATTGCATCGATTGCTGCAGCGCCGCATTCTACACACCTTTACAGGGCGCCTCCATGTTCAGCAGCGACCATCCGGATTCGCAGTCGCGCCCCCGCGCCTAGGGAGAAAAAGACAAGAACAAAGGTGAGAGAAAGAAGGGAAAAGGGAAGCTAAAACTCCATGTCAAGACTTACCTGTTGGGTCATTCCCTTTTCATTTCGGGTCCGCGCCGCATGCAGGCATTTTCGGACCCCGGCCCCTAAGGAGAAAAAGACATCAGCGTTAATGAGTGAATGAAAAGACATTACCAAAACACTCATTAAAGACTTACCTGATTTCCACAAGGATTTCACCGCTCACCTCGGGTCGGTGCCTGTGCCCCGGCATTCCGTACCCCGGCCCCTATGGAGAAAAAGACACTAGCATTAGAACATTAATGCATGGACACAAGGGGAACCACTTATAGAAAAACTTACCTGGAAGCCAAGCAAGTTTGGTTCTCACCCATCCGAAAATCCAGTGACGTAACTGGATACCAACGCGCCCCTGCATCAGAAGCAGGATGGAGAGCTTGTCCTTCCAGACCCTAAGGTGAGACGCTACGGGGAAGCACAGAAGGGTTTTGAGGAGGGTGAGAGGGGTAAGTGGGAGGTCGATTGCATTACCCCGCAGACAGTTAACCCCCAATTCTCACCTACAGAAGGATACTTCTGCGAGTCAGACAAGCCAGATCTGGGGCCCAGTCCAGTCCGTCTTCCGAACCTTGCGCATCACCTTAGACGAGGTCACAGCAGCGCGAACCAGGCCAGCGCCCCCGTGGGAGTCAGGTGAGCGTTACAGAACGCGAAGCCTTCCTACAAATTCCCACCCAGGCGCTATGGAAACTTCTGAGACTGATCAGTTGGCCCAATTACTGGGGGAATTACGGGCCGAAGTACATGCCGCTCGTCAAGAGACTAATGCCCTCAAGAGGGAATTAATAATATCAAAGGAAAGAACTGATGACCTGGCCAGACAGCTTTTGCAAGGTCAAGCTGGACAAACTCCTCTACCCTGTTCCGGAGGGAACCCCGCTCCTGTGGTTCCCAGTAACCCTGTGCAGATTAATCTACCTGGAAACATACCGCTGGCCCCACATGAACGCTTTGCTGGGGACCCCAAACGATTCGCCGTATTCATGAATCAGTGTCGTTTGCACTTCCTATGCAGACCTGGGGCCTTCCCTAATGATCAAACCAAAGTAGCCTTTGTATTGTCATATCTCTGCGGCAGCGCTGCCGATTGGTCAGTTCCACTGGTTACTCAAGATGACCCGACTCTCCGTGATTTTCAAGGATTTCAAGCAAGCATGGAAAGGTTATTTGCTCGACACTCTCAGGGGCAGGCTCTGGATGACGAACTTCTATCCCTGCGACAGGGCAATCAGGACCTCCTATCCTATATTGCAACCTTTAATAGACTAATTGTGGAAACGGGATGGCCAGAGGATAAAAGAGTCACGTTATTTTATCGAGGTCTACGCGGAGAACTTAAAGATGTCTTGGCCCAAGTTGTAAATCCGCCCCAAGAATGCACAGAATATATAGACTTAGTGGTCCAATTGGATCACAGACTTCAAAACAGAAAAACAGATCGGTCCAGGTTTGAGACCCGGGTGTTGGTCAAGACCCACGCTAACCCCAAGGGAGTTGATGTCTCTGAGCCTATGCAAATTGGAGGGGTTAAAGAACCCTTAACTCAAAAGGAACATGAAAGGAGGCGGCTGTTAAAATTATGTCTTTATTGTGGGAACTCTGGACACTTTCTACGAGATTGCCTGGCAAAACCGCCCCGAAAAGCGGTAGGAGCCGCTGATAAAAACCATGAAGACTCTGTTTCGGGAAACGACTCAGCCCGACAAGCGTAGGGGTCCGCTTGCCGAGCTTGAAAACTAACTCTCAGACCTCGCATTTCATTGTGCCAATGGTTCTCGTAGATCCAGAAAAGCCTAAGCGGTTGCATGCAATAAAGGCATACATCGATAGTGGGGCTATTGGAAACTATGTGGATCGTGAATTGGCCTCTAGGATTAACCTCCCTCTCCGTCCTAAAACCAGCAAAGATGTCATCACCACAGTCGATGGAACTGAAATTGCCTCTGGACCGGTAACACATTCCACTACTGGGGTGACTCTTATTGGTCCTGACGGCCATCGGGAGGCAGTTGTGTTTGATGTAATCAAGGCTCCACAGTTTCAGGTTATTCTTGGAATTCCTTGGTTAGAGACACATAATCCTCGAATTGATTGGCGAGCTAAGAGAATAACCTTCCCGGATTGTGCACAAACATGCTACCCAGAAAACCTGAAGATTAATCTAGCATCTGTAACCTCTGCCTCCATGCAATTACCTCCGGAATACCAGGACTTTCAGGACGTCTTCCAAAAGGAACAGGCCAACACGTTACCTCCTCACCGATCGTACGATTGCCAAATCGATCTGGTGCCCGGTGCACAACCCCCTTGTAGCAGGATTTATGCCCTTACCGAACCTGAGAACCTGCATTTGAGACAATATTTGGATCAATACCTCGCCAATGGTTTTATTCGCCGTCAAAGTCCCCGGCATCCTCGGCTTTGTTCTTCGTGCCTAAAAAAGAAGGCGACCTTAGAACTTGTATCGATTACCGCGCATTGAACCAGATAACGGTTAAAAACCGTTATCCTCTGCCTCTGATTCCTGAACTCCTTGACCAGGTGAAGGACGCTTGCATATACACCAAGTTAGATCTCCGGGGGGCATATCATCTGGTGCGAGTAAAAGAAGGCGACGAATGGAAAACAGCCTTCCGTACAAAATATGGATTATTCGAATACCAGGTAATGCCTTTCGGGTTGTGCAATGTGCCTGCTGCCTTCCAATTCTTCATGAATGATGTCCTTCGGGAACTCATCGATGTTTGTGTTGTCGTCTATATCGATGACATTCTAGTGTACTCCTCTTCGGAATCTGATCACAGAAAACACGTTAGGGCAGTTCTGAAAAAACTGCGCCAACACAAACTATTTGCTAAACTGGAGAAATGTGTTTTCCATACCACAGAAGTTGAGTTTCTCGGTTTCATCCTGACACCCAAAGGAGTCCGAATGGACTCAAGAAAAGTGGATGCCATTCTCAAATGGCCATCACCTAGCTCTGTAAAAGGGGTTCAAAGCATGCTCGGCTTTGCCAATTTCTATCGCAGGTTTATCCGGAATTTTCACGCATAGTACAACCCATTGCTGCACTCTTGAGGAAAAATAAACGTTTTGAATGGTCTGAAGAAGCCGAGCAGGCCTTCCAGGATTTAAAAGCTAAGTTTACCTCCGCACCTATATTGACACACCCACGTCCAGATCTCCCGTATGTCGTCGAAACTGACGCATCCAGCCTAGCCATGGGAGCAGTTTTGTCTCAAAGAGATCCTGAAACCAACCAACTGCATCCCGTAGCATTTTGGTCCAGAAAATTCTCGGCACCAGAGATTAATTACGCAATCACTGACAAAGAACTGTTAGCCATAAAGTCCGCTTTTAAAGCCTGGCGGCATTACCTGCTTGGCGCTCGACATACCATCACGGTGATCACTGATCACCGGAATTTACAGTATTTGAAAACTGCCAAGGCTCAGTCATCACGGCAGCTCCGATGGGCTTTGTTTTTCGCTGAATTTGATTTCGTGATTACCTATCGACCTGGCTGCAAGAACGGCAAAGCAGACGCCTTATCCCGAATTGGAATGGGAAAATCTGATACAAACTCAGAAACAGTACCAATAATTCCCGAACAGAGAATTCTAGGCATGACTTCGTTACAGACGCTTGAAGACATTCAAGTCAGAGTGAAACAACTCCTGGACCCTACAGTCCTACACGATTGGATACAAAAGGGATCAGACTTTACCATAGATAATGGTTTACCTTATTACCAAGGACGCTTATTCCTGCCGCACAAGGATTTACACGAACTAGTTATTTCAGGTTATCATGATACATTAATAGAGGGACACCCCGGTATTGCCAAGACAATGTAAAAGGTGAAACGACAATTCTGGTGGCCCTCTTGGCGAAAAGATGTTAAATCTTTTGTGATGTCCTTTGGGTTTTGCGCCCAAAATAAAGGTCAAAAGAAAAGACCAGCCGGTCTCCTTCAACCTCTAGACATACCGCCAGCACCCTGGCACACCCTATCAATGGATTTTATTACGGACTTGCCTCCTTGTTCGGGATACAATACCATTCTGGTAATTGTGGATTTGTTTTCCAAAATGGCCCACTTCATTCCTTTGAAAGGTTTACCTTCAGCTTCTGTCCTAGCCAAAGAATTCCTCGAAAATATTGTTCGGCTACATGGATTCCCATCTATACTAATCTCTGACCGGGGAAGCCAATTCATTTCCCACTTCTGGCGCAAATGTTGTCAAATGGCACAAATCGACGTAAGATTATCGACCAGTCACCACCCTCAGACCGATGGTCAGACCGAGAGGACAAATCAGACCCTTGAGCAGTACTTACGGTGTATGTTACAGCAATCTGAAAGCAACTGGAAAGACATTCTTTGGATAGCCGAATACGCATATAATAATTCGGTACACTCTGGAACTGGCCATAGTCCTTTTTATACCTTGTTTGGACATCACCCTCGAACCTCAAACCTCGACTCACCTCAGAACCTCGGAGTGCCCGCAGTAGAACATCTGCATTCTGCCATTACCCGAGCCTTCAAAGAGGCAACCACGCATTTACAACAAGCCAAGAGAGAATACAAGGAGAATGCTGACCTACATCGGAGTGAAGCACCTCGGTATCATATTGGGGATCAAGTGTGGTTAGCTACCAGACATTTACCACTCAAAGGGCCTCGAACTTTTAACCCAAAATATCTGGGACCTTATTCTATTACGGCAATAATTAACCCGGTAGCGGTTAAACTTGATTTACCAGCTAATATGCAAATTCACCCTGTTTTTCATGTGTCACTTCTGAAACCAGTGGTACCCGGAACCCGACTACTCAAACCTCCAGAACCTATTCAAATAGATGGGGAACCCGAATTCGAAGTGAAGAACATTTTAGATTCAAAAATGTTTAGGTCAAAGCTTTTCTACCTAATTGATTGGAAGGGGTACGGACCTCAGGAGAGGTTGTGGGAACCCAGTGACCATGTGCATGCACCTCGATTAGTCAGGAAATTCCACCGACTCTTCCCAAACAAACCAAAACCCCCGGAGGGAACAACCTTGGGAGGGGCCTTGGGGGGGGAGTGCTGTCATGATGCCCGCTCCCGGGGAGCCGGCTCAGGCCCTGTTTCCCCGAAAGCGGACATCAAGTCCCCGGGGAAGGTCCCAGCAACCCCTTATAGGGGCCCTTTGGACAGCGTCCTGGCGCCTATGGCGCCAGGCTCATAGAAAACATCAGTCCTGGCGCCATAGGTGCCAGGCTCATTATGAAAGTGTTTGGGTGCACTTACCTGATGCAGACCATGCTGCAGAACCCCGGCCTCCTTGAGGCCTGAAAGGAACTACTTTACCTGTGGGACTCATTTACCACCCGGGCGTGGTCGGGGAAGGATACATACCTGATTGGAGGAAGGACACATTCTAGGAACTTCTTCCAAGGCTATTTAAACCACACCCGATCAGCCACACGTGCTTCGCGTTGTTCTGCATCTAGCAGCTGGACGCTCACCGTGTCTGCTCCTGCATCTTGACTTCTGCCACACCTGCCAGCATCCTGAATCACCTGCAAAGGAAGGGAACAAGAGAACAGAAGAAGGAAAAGGCCTCACCTGCTAAATCTGCATCCCAGAGACATTTCGCCGACAATCCTGAAAAAGAAGACATTTATTTTTAAAAGCACATTGCATCAATTGCTGCAGCGCCGCATTCTACTCACCTTTACAGGGCGCCTCCATGTTCAGCAGCGACCATCCGGATTCGCAGTCGCGCACCCGCGCCTAGGGAGAAAAAGACAAGAACAAAGGTGAGAGAAAGAAGGGAAAAGGGAAGCTAAAACTCCATGTCAAGACTTACCTGTTGGGTCATTCCCTTTTCATTTCGGGTCCGCGCCGCATCCAGGCATTTTCGGACCCCGGCCCCTAAGGGGAAAAAGACATCAGCGTTAATGAGTGAATGAAAAGACATTACTAAAACACTCATTAAAGACTTACCTGATTTCCACAAGGATTTCACCGCTCACCTCGGGTCGGTGCCTGTTCCCCGGCATTCCGTACCCCGGCCCCTATGGGGAAAAAGACACTAGCATTAGAACATTAATGCATGGACACAAGGGGAACCACTTATAGAAAAACTTACCTGGAAGCCAAGCAAGTTTGGTTCTCACCCATCCGAAAATCCAGTGACGTAACTGGATACCAACGCGCCCCTGCATCAGAAGCTGGATGGAGCGCTCGTCCTTCCAGACCCTAAGGTGAGACGCTACGGGGAAGCACAGAAGGCTTTTGAGGAGGGTGAGAGGGGTAAGTGGGAGGCTGATTGCATTACCCCGCAGACAGTTAACCCCCTATTCTCACCTACAGAAGGATACTTCTGCGAGTCAGACAAGCCAGATCTGGGGCCCGGTCCAGTCCGTCTTCCGAACCCTGCGCATCACCTTAGATGAGGTCACAGCAGCGCGAACCAGGCCAGCGCCCCCGTGGGAGTCAGTTGAGCGTTACACTGGGTCTATCTGTTGACTCCTCGATCTCTTTTATTTTTCCCTTTTCACTTGAACTTCTTGCACCTCTATATCCTGTACTAGTTGAGATAGCACTATGCAGCGCCGCCTTCTACTCCTACGGAGATAGGATCCCTGTTAACTCTTGTCCCTTTTTTACTTTATTTCTGTCCTAATGGCCATATGCGATAGGAGGAGAATAGTAGGAAAGATAGGAAAAGACCCCAGGCTCCAGAACCTCTTGTCACTCCCCCTCAAATTCACCTTTACACTCTGGCGGTGCTACCCAAATTATTTTCTTTGCACCCTCAACCCTTCCTAATCTGACTCCCACCCGCGCCCTTAATATCACTCGCACTTAATACTCACGTGTCCGTTTTGATCCGAGACCCTCTGGACCCGATCAGTATGGCGATGCTCCTCGCTCAAAGACCACGCCCCGCTCCGGCGAGTGGTACGTATGGGTTTTGTCAAGAGGGATCCCATACCCGCTCGCCCTACTGCGTGCGCACGTCTAAGTGTACCGGTTGCCGTTGGCGGGTATCTCTTGAGGGAGCGGGTTTAGGCTCAAAGCAGGGGTGCGTCTCGTCACAGAAGGATGGGAAAGAACGCTATGGTGTCGGGGTCACCAATGAAGGTGAGAGGCCCCCGCATGCCCGTCGGTGAACTACCAACAGAGTCAATAAAGGTACATCCCAGGAGGGAATAAGACCAAGAGCAAGTGAGAGTGCTGTTAAAGGCTTTATCTAAAGTTAGGGCAAACAGAATCTACTCTGCTCACGCCGAGAGCGCTGTGCAGGAAACATGTTACATTTCATTTTTATACATAGTATGACAGGTCGAACAGGGGGTGTCCTAGGGGGCACATATTTGATCGGGATTGGTCACTAAGGGGGGGCACCTATGGGTGCTATATGGTCAGCGATAGCTGATTGGCCCATGGGTGGGTGGCGAGTTGACATCATGATGTGGTACGCAGGGTCAGCAGTTCGTCCAGGCTCATCTATCTGACTTCCGAAGAACTGACACATCACATCCTGGCCCTATCACATTTTGCCCTTGTGGCCACACATTCCCATCCGTTCATACGTTTAATCATTTCGTTTGGCAGCAAGGCCAGTAGGTTGCACATGTAAAAACAAGGCATGATTCTCTAACATTGAGCATCAAGTATATGTTCCTCACCAGGGATATCGCTTTCCTGTCAAAGCACATTCGGTTATTGTGCCGGGGGCATCTGTTCACTATTGACAGGGGGAGGCGGGCGTATATGGTTGCTGTGAATGGATTTCAGGAAATACATTTCATCTTAGACGTGTCCTTTCTTGAAAAGGTCTCACTGATCAGGTGTCCAAACAACATAATTCAACACTGGGCCGGGATGTTCTGGAATGGGCTTAAGGTCCTCCTGAGGGTTTCAGTTTCACATCTCCAAAGTGGCTGGGGTCTTTTATATTTACATATAACAGATTACTGCTTCATATACGCTTAGCTGCTTCTTCACCTGAGAGGAAGGTACTATAACATTGTTCAAACTTTGTATACTTTGGACAATTTCTTAACAGAAGAACAAGGGGGTGGTGTGAAGGGGATGGCTGGCATGCAATCAATATGACACAAACAACCAAGTACGATCAGCAGTTCATGTGAGTCTGTATAATGGTCTGCATAGACGTACATTCTACATTATCAACAGTGAGGTAACATTGTGTGAGTTTGCATAGGTCTCTGGCTTGTTTACTCATTACGGAGCTACACGTTAATCGTGCTGACGGTTAAATGCTATAAATCGGCATACACTCTAATTTCAATAACACAAGCTATCATAAAACCTCTAATGACACACATATATGTATTTACACTGTCATGCTCGTGGGCTTGTTTAAGGTGTCAGCGGGTTTACATGCATTCCAAATACAAGGAGATGGCCTTCTTTTAAGCATATGAGTTGGAAAGGGAAGATACATTTGTCACTTTAAAGGTCTCTCTCGTTGTTTTATTCTGTTCTGGGGTACACAGGGATTAGGTGTCTGCGGCCTAAGTCTAAAGGGTGTGGGGCAGATTTTACGGAGACAGATAGCCCTGCCCTTCACCTCCTCCCCTCGAGCTTCCACTGAGTCAATAGTGGGAGTTTGGACGGCAAATGATACAATGCAGATTTTGTTGCTTTTCTGCTGCCAGCCGTCTCATGGGAACGAGGCAGTTATGTGAACGGCAAAGGGGAGGTGGTGGGGGAAGCGTCACACTGACTGTGCGCTTCCAAAGATGGTTGTGGGTCGGAGGTAATCTGAATACCCTCTTGCCTATTTGCAAGATGGAGTCTGTATGGTACAAAAATGGAGTTCTGACTTAACCTTATAATGTAGTGTATACGAATGTGTCAATAATCACAAGTGTGTTTGCACGAAAGGGGTGATGGTTCCCTGAGGTCTTCTCACATGAGTGCCTCAAGTCCGGGGCCCTGGACTTGAAGCAGGCATGACTGGGCCCACCTGGGAAGCATGGGAATAAGGGGTGGGGGCTTAGATGTCCCCTGCTCCCACTCAACCCGTGCAGCTGACTATTGACCTGTCAATACTCGAGAGGGAAAAACACCACTGGAGATTTAAAAGTGAGGGGCTTACCAACACTGCATTTAGAGAAGGGCTGACAGCGGGCATAGATACCTATTTCGAGATTAACGAGGGGCAGTGGAGTCCGTGGGGACACTGAGGGAATGTTTTAAATGCGTGATCAGCGGGGAATGCATATCCAGAGAATTGGGGATTATATAGCAAATTAGAAGGGAACTGGCCGACAAAGAAAATACCATTCGAACAATACAAGCGGCTGCACTCACCCTGTCGAACACGGAACAAGCAGGGCTGTTAAAACAGCTGCAGGAATTTTGGGACCTGGCAGAAAGAGAAGCCAGACACAAAACCCCAGGCCGAACATTGGCTAGTGCAACCAAGATGGAATTCTTAAGGGGCAGAATACCAGCAATAGCAGATGCACATGGGTGCTTTGATTCCATGAGAAGGGAATAAAAGGAATCAGCACATGGAGGTTATGTTATATTATGTTCTGTTATAGGGTTTAAACCTTGCACCGCTGCTGATTTGCATGGTCTACAGATACTCTGGCAGATCTGGAAAGAGAGGGAGTGTGGGTCAGATTAGTGGAGAGAGAATAAGAAAACAAGATAGCTTTGCTGTTGGGTTGATGCGTCGTGACTGAAAATACCCTTGACTCTGGGTGCAGGTCTGTTTCTAAGTACTCTGTGTTAAGAGCATAGAGGCACTTATGTCCAGAGGGTAGCCGTGCCTGACCATGGTGTTATGATGCATTGGCGTGAATTATGACATATAAGCTGATTGTAGCAGTGCTGTGTTCTGATGTTTTATTTCTTTTGGGGAATTCAATTGTGCACGAGTGGCTTACTTGGTATGCACACAGTGCATACTAAGTAAGTAGGCGAATTTGGGCAGTTTAGTCGAAGGCTTTGTGAGCAACATTGAGCATCCATCGGATGTGGCCATGGTGATGTCTCTGCAGTGCTGCCTGCAGGTGACGTAGTTGTGAGGAGATGTCTTGAGACACCCTGGAATGGGTTGAAATCTCTGCTAGTGGACAGTGTGCAGCACCTGGTCCTTTATGAGAGTGTGGATTCACAAGGAGGTGTGTAAAACATAGGGAGCATGCAGCAGTAGACTGTGAAGGACGATATCTAGAAGCCAGTCACGTGAGTAATAACATTGGACACCATGCAGCAAAATCACAACAGGACACAAGGGAGCAAATCCAAAGGTAAAAAAGGACAGTGCAAAACACAAGAGCAAAATTGCATTGTGGCACATCAGAGCAAAACACAGCAGGGAGAATCAGAGTGGAGCACATGGGAACAATAAAGTATAAGGTAGAAATTAAGAAAGTTCAAGTGTCAGCAGGGTATCAAGGTGCGTAAACTATCAAGCCACCTACAGCAAGGCAAAACATGGCTTAACAAGGGCATGACAAGGCATAACAACATTTTAGAGGTTGTAGCAAAACATGGAAAGACCCAAATAGAGAAAACAGCATGTCTCTTCTCTGCATTCTTACCACTGGCTTATGCTGAGAGCTATTTCCCTTTCTCACTTTGGCGCTGTCCATATGGTTAATGGACTCGATGCAGAGCAGCCTTGTGATCTTTGACAAGCAGTATATTCCGAATCCTTGTCTTCCATTCATGGGGAAGAATGGAATCAGCACAGCAGAAGGTAGTGTTGTTGGACAGATGCATTACAGTGCAGGCGTGGGATCGTCAGCAATCACCATACACAGAGCTCTTGTGTTTCGACCAAGGAAAGTAATTAGAGCTATCGTGTTCAACTTCTCTGCCAATTCTAGGAGCTACACAAAATATTATACAGCTGAGTAAGTTAAAGCATTAACCCTGCTTGAAGTACCTGAATGTGTATCCCATCATATTTTCCAGAATACTGATTTACCTGCACCAGAAAGTGCCGCTGAGGAGCAGCACATGGAAAAAGGGGACTGCGACAGCAACATGCAAGCTAGTCCAGTGCCACCTACCACACTTGAGAGAGGACAAGCAGATTTACCCGTACCTGCCATGGTATACCATGTTTACATCTTTGAAGTTTCTCATTTTATATATGCATGTTTTAATGGATTGCTTTTTTTCTACAGATTCCTCGTGTTTGACATTCTATGTTCAGCACCAGATATGACATTGGGCACAATATACACGAAGCTACTGCACCGCATGACCTCAGTTACTTTTTTCATGCATGCAGGCACTTTCTGGAACATGACACTAGATTTTCTAGCTTGCTGCATCATACCAAACCCCACAAAGACCTTGGGCTTCAAGCCTTACTCAGAATGCGGGATATCAAATATCCCTGTTGGACCCCAACAGGTAATCTGTATATCGCCTGGGGGTGATGACGACATAGAGGTTTGCTGTTCCTCTGAGTCCACTCATTCCAAGACCATTAGGAAGCGTCCTGCAAAGCAGTTTTATCTATTTCCACAACTGTGGAAATTGCACACCTTTCAGGTCCCCCTGGTACAGAGCCAAGGAAGACAGCCATTAAGGAGCCAGATCAATCTCTGGACCTGAAAGACAAGAAGAAAAAGTGGAGAAAGAGGTCTAGGTCACCTTCTCACTCTGCCAGGCATCACTCTTCTTTGTCCCCCAAGAAGCAGAGTCTTTACTCCTGCTCAGGGGATACCTTGGAGGATTTGTCACCTACACCCAAGGTACTGTTTCTCACTAAGTCCTCGACTCCTGAGGCATTCCGGCAGCAGGTGCTTGACATCTTGGCCAATTCTCACAGTCTACAGCACTACATGAAGTTGGCAGAGGTGTCTCTTCAGACCTCAACCGCATGCCTGCTTGCTCGGTTCTGGCTCAGCCGATGGTCACTACACTGCCTTTATCGTAAGACTCGACCTTTGGTTGCCAAAGCATCGACATTTGCTCCTTCCCTCTTGATGCCGTTGCCGTTTAGCACCAAGGCCCCAATGGTATATACTCCTCTTTCAAGGGGCTACTTTCTTTCAAAGATGACCCATCAAGGATGGGTGTCATCCCCACTGGTCGAGAACCACCTTATTCCAGTGAAGCTGTGGATTGTTCTTAGGACTTTTATGAGGAAAGGGATGATCTTCTGGATTTCGCTCAAGACCTCCAAGAGGTTAATGGTCTGGACACTTCTTCGGAGCTGCATATCATTCCATTGCCTTTGCCTGGCAATCCACACTGCTCTGATTTGGGGGCCCTCACCAAGGTTGTGGATACTTTGGGGTTATCAGCTACCGCAAAGCCTTGAGTCCAGTTTGACCTGACAGACATTTTGGACAATGGGCCCCCAAGGAAAGGCCTTCTGCCCTTTAACCCTTCAGTGGACCGACTTCTTTTGTCAGCTTGGGAAAAGCCATTGTCGGTCCCTCTGGTGGACCAAGATCTTACTAAAAAGCATAGGCGAGCCCCCTCATTTCCCGTTTTTCTTTCCAAACATCCCCCACCTGAAAGCTTGGTGGTGCAGGCTGACACTACAGGGCTGATGACCACATCCTTCCCATCCTTGACACCCAGCAGGCAGAGCCAGAAGCTGGATGCCAATTGCTGGAAGGTCATCATTTCCAGGAGCGTTACATTTAGGACAGTCAATGCCACTTGCGTGTTGACTAAATAAACGTATAGTTTTTGAAGCATGATCTCCAGAGCAGCCGAGAACATGCCCATTGTGAAGATGAAGGACATTTTCAACTCTATTGTTGGTAATAGCAAATGGGCCAAACCCAGATCTTGCAGTCTGCCCTTGACACAGCTGACTGTTTGACGTATGTGATGGGCACTGTGTCTGTTCTACACCGGCATTCCTGGAGAGAACCTCAGGGTTTTTTACTGATGTACAATTCAAAGTCCTGATCGTGTCATTTTATCCAAAAGATCCAGCTGATTTGGAGGTTGATGAATCTATACAGTGGTCCAAGCCTCCAAGGTCACAGCTAAGAATTTCGGTAAGGCCATTCAACTGTGTTGTAACTCGGCACACAAGCATCCTTTTCAACTCTTCTCCCCTTTCACTGATTATGGCAGGGGCCATTACCCCTATGACAAGCAGCCGCAACATAACCCCCCACCAGGGTAGAGGCAGTAGTACCAGAGAGGTAGCTCCACTGACCCTGCTTTCACCACACCAGCACCCAATGGCAAGACACTATCATTTGGAGCTCCTACATTCGATTCCTGTGAGCGGGAGGTTGTCCATGTTCATCGAGGAGTGGCATGGGACCGCCTCTGATGCTTGGACCTTACAGATATAATGCCGGGCTATTAAGGCACTTGCAGAATAGCTCTGTGACAACACACGTGTCTTGGAAGCAAGACGACGCATAACAACACAGGTTTAAATCCCGGGCCTGCTCTTAGAAACCATTGGGTATTAAGCATGCTATAAAAAACAATTATAATTAATTGATTACCTTCAGTTTCTTCTATACCGACCAGACCACCCTTTTTCTACTCCGATCTCACCTCCAGATCCTCCCCCCCTCACTTCACATTTTGAAACAGGATATCAATCAGATGGTTTTGTGGTTATGTTAGGGTTGCTGTTACCAAAATACAATTGTGAGCCTTACCGTCTGCTCTGCTCGACAGCAGTGAGGCTGGAGTTACCACGAAACATAGAGTTAGGGTAATATTTGCAAAGTTCAATAGAATGAGTTCATATTTCAGAAGTCATGAAGCAGACACATGTTGTGTTTTTGTTTTTTAACTGCAATGCCCTTACTGGATGTGATACGGATAGAATGTGGGGCGATCCTAATACAACATTTTTGAAGGTTGTACAACTAATGCAGCTTCTACCGCAGATCGCAAGTAATCCAGTAACCCAGTTGCAACTGGATCCAGTGTGGTGCTGTAATAGGAAATGGGCTGATGGTTATTGACATATGTCTGTGTTAATACTACTTGTGCATAATCTCCATTTTCTTGACAATTTAATACAAACTTTTTTTCTAATCTGGTAAACAAAGGACTGGGGCATTAGTAAGGGCTCATTTGACCTGCATAGAAGCATTTCTGCTTTTAGAATCCATTCCAAGTTTTTGGGAGTATGTAGGTATGTGATTACCTGTAAGTGCTTAAAAAGACAGCATGTTAGCAGCATCCAATATCAATTGTCTGCAATATCGAGTTGTACCAAAGAAAGATCCCATTTTGGTAATAGTCAGGGGTTTAGGCAGTTTTACGTTTGCTTCTATTCAGGAATTAGTGAGAGTTCTTGAACCAACTGTGCACCAACAGATAATGCACTTTACATTTACACAACTGTAGCTTTTTGAGTGATGCCTTATGTGTGTTTCCGCTAATGTTGTTAGAAGTGCCAACATGTCCTATGTGCATGCTTCATAAGAAGGGGGTGCAACCAGAAGGTCGTCCACCTGTGTATTTGTATTTCTATTTATTGTGCTTATATAGCGCTTTAATCCAAAGCACTTTACATTATAACAACAAAATACATTGAACATTTTAACAGTAGAAGCAATTTACAATCATGAATCAAACCAATAAAACAGTAAGTAGAGCAATTAATCTGTGAGGGAAGAGGGAAGGGGTAAGGAAGGGAAGGAGGAGGGGAAACCGAAAAGGTATGAGGGTGAAGATGAGGGAGGGTAGGTAGGGGGCAGGTAGGGAGAGGTACATAGGGAAGATGTGAGGGAAGGAGCGAGAGTGAGAGGTGGGAAAGGTATCAGGGCAGGGAATGGACAAGGAGAGATTTTAGGGAAGTACGGAAGGAGGAAAAGGTAGGTATAGAACGGATTGGGAGAGGTAAGGAGTTCCAGTGTAGGGGGGCTAGGAGCTGAAAGGAGCGGAACCGGGAGGAGGCACATGGGGAAGGAGGGACGGTGAGAAGGAACGAAGGGAGCACGAAGGAGTGTAGAAAGGGAGGAGAGAGGAGAAATAAAGGGGAGCAAAATCATGGAGAGATTTAAGGACTAGACAGAGGAAATGAAATTTAAGTTGGTAGTGATAGGTAAGCCAGCCAAGGAAGGAAAGCAAAGAAGAAATGGAGTCATGAGGGGCAAGGAGACAGAGGGCATGGACGGCTGAGTGGTAGATGGATTTGAGGGGGGCAAGATGAGAGGCAGGTAGTCCAAAGAGTAAAGAGGAGCAATAGAAGAGGCGAGAGAAGATAAGGGAGGAGATTAAAAGTTTAGTGGCATGGAAGGTGAGAGAGGTCAGACTTTGCAAATATTGAAAAGTTGGTAGCGACAGGCGCAAGAAGTACGAGAAATATAGTGGGAAAAGGAGAGGGAGGAGTCAAAGTGAATGCCTAGATTGCGAGCATGGGCAGAGATGGGAAGATTAGAGGTGGGAAAGTGAATGAAAGGTGGAGGAGAGGGAGGGGGCAGAGTGTTGGAGGGAAAGAATAAGACTTCAGTCTTATCAGTATTGAGAGAAAGAAAGCAGCATGACATCCAGTTTTTAATGGCAGTAAGACAGGAAGAGAGTTTAAGGTGGAGGTCAAAGGAGAAGGAAGAGAATGAAAGGAAGAGTTGGGTGTCATCAGCATAGAAGTGGTGAGAAATACCGATTGAAGAGATAGCAGGGGCAAGGAGAGAGGTATAGAGAGAGAATAGGAAAGGGCCGAGAAACGAACCTTCGGGTACACCGTACTCCAAGGGGAGGGGAGGGGAGGAACGACTGCCCCAAGAGACAGCGAACGAGCGGGAGGAGAGCCGGTTAAGAACAGAGCCTTTGAAACCAAAGGAAGAAAGAGTGTTGAGAATTAGGTGGTGATCAACAGTGTCGAAAGCAGCAGAAAGGTCAAGGAGGATAAGGACAGAGGATTGTTTAGAATATCGAGTGGAGAGGAGGGAGTTAAGAATATAAGTGAGGGCAGTTTCGGGAGAGTGTTTAGGTCGGAAATCAGATTGAGAGGGGGGTAGGAGGGAAAAGTTAGTGACAAAGGCTGAGAGCTGGGAATAGGCATGGCATTCAAGTAGTTCAGAGAGGAATGGGAGAAGAGAGATTAGACGGAAGTTAGAGGTAAGAAGGGGATCAGCAGAAGGTTTCTTCAGAATAGGTATGATAGTGGCATGCTTAAATGCAGAGGGGAAGGTATCTGAGGAGAGGCAGGTGTTGAAGAAGGAAGTTAAGTAAGGAATAAGAAGCGAGTAGATCTTAGGGATAAGGAGGGTGGGGAGAGGGTCAGTTGAGGCAGATGTAGGGTGGGCTTTGGACAGGAGGAGGGACAGGTCAGAAGGGGAGACAGGCAAGAAGTCAGACTTGCAGGTTAAAGAGGAATAGGGAGGGGAGAATGAGGGAGTAGGGAGAGCAGTTAATGTTTTGACGAAGAGAAAGAATCTTAGAGGAGAAGAAGTTTGCAAAGTCAGAAGGAGAAAGGGGGATGAGGCTGAAGGGTCAGGGGTATGCGGGGAGAGTAGACGAGAGAGGGTTTGAAAGATACAGCGAGGGTGAGAGGCTTGGGAGTGGAGAAGGTTAGAATAGTAGGAACGTTTAGCAGAGGTAAGGCATGAGTCAAAGAGAATGGTAGGAGAAATAGGAGGTTTGGTTGGATAGTGAGGGAAATTTGAGCCAGAGTCGCTCGAGGCAACGAAGGAGACGATGCATGGAGAGAAGTTGAGGGGAAAGCCATGGTTGAGAGGGTTTACGAGTAGGACGGAAAGAGGAGAAGATAGAAGAGGAAAGAGTGGATAGAGCTTCATTGGCCAAAAGAGAAGCGAAAACACAGTGGTGGAGGAGAGGAAGAGCAAGTGTTGAAAAAGAGAGACGGACTAAAGTCTCGAACTTCACGTCGGGAAAAGAAGAAAGGGGAGGGTATAGGAGACAATGAATGGGGAAGGGGAGCAAGGGAGAAGCAGAGTAAAGCATGGTCAGAGAGATAGATGGATAGTGTAGAGACAGTAAAAGAGGGTTAGGTTGAGTTGAAGATAAGTTCAAGAGTGGAGCCAGAAGAGTGAGCAGGAGAAGAAGGGAGAGGGGAAAGGAGATACAAGTCAAGGATGGAGAGAAGAGGGGAGGATTGAGGGGGAGTAGGGAGGTGAAAGTCGCCAAGTACAGTTAGAGGAGAGGAGGAGGGAGAGATAAGGGAAAGGAGGTGATCAAGGTCATCGTAGAAGGAAGAAAGGGGGCCAGGAGGACAATAGATGATTAGAAAGGAGATAGGGTAAGGGGAAGTAAAAGATTTGTATAGGTATTCGAAGGGAGGGAAGGTAGGATGTGGCGGTGAGGAGGTAGATGAAAGGTATTTAGGGTGGAAGAGGAGACCAATGCCACCGCCACAACCAGAAGAGCGAGAGATATGAGAGAAGGAGGAAGAGGAGGTGGTGAGGGAAGCAGGGACAGTAGATTTATGAAGGGGGATCCAGGATCGGGTAGACATAGGAAATGAAGGTTAAGATGAAAGAACATGTCCAGGACAGCTGCAGTCTTATTGCAGAGGGATCTGGCATTCCAGAGAGCAATGTTGATGAGGCTGGAGGGTTGAACAATGGGGGGGTAGATAAGGTTTGGACAGTGACAGAGGGTAGGTATGGAGTAGGAAGAGTGGGGGAGGGGATTAAGGCGGGGAATGGACTTGAGAAAGAGGGAGATGGAGAGTAGGAGAGGAAGGGGATAGCTGAGAGGGGGGTAGGAGGAGGGGGAAGAGTAATGAGGACAGGGAGAGAGGAATCTGGCAATAAGCATAACAGAGGGGAGGAGAGTGGTATGATAAAGATGGAGTAAAAGGGGGAAAAGAAGGGGGAAGGTGTAAAGAGGAAGAAGGAGGAGGAAAAAAAGGAAGGTGTCAATGGGGAGATAAGTCAATCAGGGCCAGAGTGAGTGTACCTCGGATCAGATGTCTCAGGAAGGGAGGGAGGTGGGTAATTGGGTGAATAGAGGTGGAGGGCTAAAAGTCAGGAGAGATCAGGTAGGAGTAATCGGATCACAGATCAGAAAGGGTCAGTAGTAGCAGATGGCTAATGGGAATGAAGATCTTGGAGGTAGCTGGGAAGTCTGGGGAAAGGAGGGGCTAGATGGTGATCTGCAAGCCACAGAAATAAAGGAAGTTAGACAGAAACAAGGGGTCCACAGTTAGAGAGATCCAGGTGTTGGAAAGCAGACTGTGGGAGATGAGGAATCCAGTAAATGGTAGTAGATGGTCTGTAGGAGTATAAGTAGATGGGGTGGAGCCAGGAGGATTACTGTGCAAAGAATTTCAGAGGTAGCGGGGGTCAGAGGAATGTGAAGAAGCCAGGAGGAAGTAGGGGTCAACAAACTGGGAGGGGCCTAAGGGAAGGTAGCTGTACTATTGACCCTAGGTGACAGTAGTGGTGGACAGTACATGGTGAGTAAGGACCCTGGAGGATGTAGGGAAGCAGTTGGGAGGGTACAAGAGGAAGCAGATGGGCCGAAACAGCAGGGGGTAAAGTTTAATTACCACTCGTCAGGTGGAAGTAATGAGTGGGGCCAGCAATAATGACACAGTGAGGGTGATGACAAGTAATGGCTGGGGGGAGGACTTAATGGAGGAGAGAAGCTAGTTGCAGTGAAGGGGTAGCAGATACGGAAGCTTGTGGTACCAAGGTGGGAAGCAGGAGCTTGAGAAGGCACAGCAGAGAATTTTAAGGGGAGTAAAGGGGGCTAGACAGTGAGGAGGATCCAAGAGAAAGTGTAGCTGTCCTGGGTTGAGTCTTTAGAGGTGTGAAGCAGACAGAGGCACAGTCTTTCCAATGAAGGATAAAACCGATGACAGTTTGGAGGGTGTAGCAGGAGCAGGAGTAGCACAGAAAAAGGATTCCTCAGGCGGGGAGCAGCTCACACACCCTGTCCCAGAAGCCTCACAAATGCAGAAGGCCGGAGCTGAGCAGGAGGATAAGGCTAAAGGTGGCGACCTGGAAACACGAGAGAGAGTAGATAAAGTCAGAGACTGTAGATGGGGGTCTAGTGCTCCGTACGGAGAAGCGCAGGGGGAGGAGTCTTCAATGCTGGCAGAGGAGGGCCCAATGAAGTCCACAGGGAGTAGGGGGAACCAACACAGCAGCCAAGTTAGACTGGAATGGGCAGCTGCTTCAGAGCAGGAAGGCCGCAGTGTCCCGCCAAGCAGAACCCTACACACCCGCGTATGATGAAAGCGGGAGGGGAGCCTGGTCGCCTGGAACCGAAACCAGCTGATTAGAGCCAGGACCGGAGGTGCAGACAGAGGCTCTGCTTACGAGGTATGGCCAGCAGGGCTGCTGCAGCCGCTCACCGATAGCCAAGTCAGGCAGGAGCAGAGGAGGAGGAGGCAGGAGGAGGAGTCTTCAATGCTGACAGAGGAGGGCCTGATGGAGTCAACAGGGAGTAGGGGGAACTAACACGGCAGCCAATTTCCACTGGAATGGACAGCTGCTTCAGAGCAGGAAGGCTGCAGTGTCCCGCCAAGCAGAAATCCTGCACACCCGTGTATGATGAAAACGGGAGGGGAACCTGGTCGCCTGGAACCGAAACTGGCTGATTATAGCCAGGACCGAGGTGCAGGCAGAGGCTCTGCATACGAGGAATGCCCAGCAGGGCTGCTGCAGTCACTCTCCGATGGAAAGAGCTGGATGAGGACCGGAACAGAAGGCAGAGGCCCTGCTTGCTCGCGAGTGATGGAAGCGGGCAGAGGTCCGCAAGCCCAGACCCGACACGGAAAGTCCAGAACAGAAGGAAGATGCCCCGCTCACCCGCAAGTGATGGAAGAGGGCAGGGGTCCGCAATACCAGACCTGACACGGAAAGTCCGGAACAGAAGGCAGAGGCCCTGCGCGCCTGTGTGCAATGGAAGCGGGTAGGGATCTGCAAGATCAGATTTGATGCAGGACCAATCCAAGTCCGGTGAAGATATGCTGGCAGAGGCACCGTGCTTCACACACAATGGATGCAGGTTGAGGTCCGGCCAACACAATGCAACTGGGGTCCAGAGTCAGAGGGGTCCAACTCCCGGTGAAGACCGGACCAGCACAGCAGGCGTGTCCGTGTGAGAAGACGGCGGGAAGAGGCCTGGTTGCAGGGGGAGCTGCCAGCGTCGTAGAGCAGGGGAAACGGTCCAATTCCTGGAGAAACCCGGTCCGTAAGTTCTAGAGATAGAGGTGCAGGATCACCAAGTGGGGTAAGAAAAATTGCTGTAGAAACTGCCTTTTTTAAGGTTTGAAGCATCCTGAAGCGAGGAGGCATCGTGTCAGGCAGCCGAGCTTCTGCGCCCCCTGGTGTTAAGACTGATCACTGAATCAGCTGGGAATTCTGTATCATCTAGGTCCTTTTTAAGAATTGTTTAAAACAGTGTGGGGGTCTCAGTTTACCTTTGACGAAGTCTAATTCATGCATACCTTGGCAGTATTTCAGTAAATCCTTATCTGTTTCTGCTGTACAGGTGCTATACCTGTATTGGGGAGAGACATCAGATTACTACAAACAGTAGGGTTAATTATCACCAGGGTAATCAAGGCAAAGAATCTACCAGAGCAATAATGATGCACAAAGTAGGCAATGCATCAATTGAACTATTAACTAATAACAGTGAATGACTGTGGCTTCAATGGATCCCCACCACGCTCAACATTCAGCAAGCATTGGCAAGACCGAAAGTTTGGACTTTTGTGTAGGCATGGAAAGGCATTTGCCAGGCACAGCCATAGTGGTATTAACTGGCTATTGATAGTAGCAGGTACAAAATGGTGTGCGTACCTGGGCATCTAATAGCGGTGCCTGGCAAATGCCTAATACTTATACACAATCCAAAATTGTTGGCTTTTCCAATGCTTGTTTTAAACAGGACTTCAGTCAAGGACATGCAGAGTGCTTATAAATCGATTGGCTGAAGGCAGACCTGTTAAGACATTTTTATTACAAAAGAAAAAATGCTTTCCTATTTAGGAAAGCTTCGTCCCCTGCACACTATCTGCGAGGCCAAGGCCTAATGGTTGCTTAAGAATTAGGTGGAAAGAAACCTATTAAGAGGTCCCTAAACAATGGAAGCACACTAAACAGGTTACCACCCTTGGTTAATTGAAATCGAAGACATTTTTTATGGCATTTTCAAATATATTTGTTCTGGGATATAGATCTTCCCCAATAAATTCTATTTGACAACTTGTAGATCAATTCAAAACAATACAATTTATTATTCATACAAAAGAATGGGAGTTGGCCCAACGCGTTTCGAGTTCAAAAAAGACTCTTCATCAGGGGCATCTTTTCATTTTCAATTACATTTCTATAAAGAAAAGAAACATTTTAGATATAAACAATATAAATGAATGTCTGTGCATATATATATATTGCCAAAAAACAATTTTCAAAACAACTTGAGTGTGAACAACATTTCAAAATCACAAAGTAACGCTCAATTCCTCGAGTTTAAGGGTTTAAATGTAGAGTATATATTTTACATCAAGAATCTAGTGACCTGACTCGTTTGTTTGTATATGTTACTGGGTTCGAAAGAAGCGCCACAAAGCTATGCTTTACGATGTGAATCTCATTGGTTGAGAAGATTGTCTTCAACATTAAAAAATGACTTGCTAACATATAGGTGTTATTATAGGGCTATTCTTATCCTATTGATATAGCCAGAGAGGGTATCCTACACGTCCAATGAAGGTAATATACAATCCGTAGAGGATAGCTATGGTTCAAGAAACAACAAGGCTGTAAAATAGTCCAGTATATGGGTGAAAGCCCAAAGACATTTCTATTCTGTCTAAAAAAGATATTAACTTACTGCTCAAGGATCTTGGAGCTGCCCTATGGGGTTGATCAGGTCCGTGAATACCAGAGAGCCTTTGCAGTTGTAGCGATCCTGTTGACTAATCTATTCATGTGGGTCTGCGTCTAAAGGTTGAAGTCCTGCAGAGTCCAAAAAGGACCCCATAGGGCAGCTCCAAGATCCTTCAGCAGTAAGTTAATATCTTTTTTAGACAGAATAGAAACCATAGCTATCCTCTACAGATAGACAATTGAAGACAATCTTCTCAACCAATGAGATTCACATCGTAAAGCATAGCTTTGTGGCGCTTCTTTCGAACCCAGTAACATATACAAACAAACTAGTCAGGTCACTAGATTCTTGATGTAAAATATATACTCTACATTTAAACCCTTAAACTCGAGGAATTGAGCGTTACTTTGTGATTTTGAAATGTTGTTCACACTCAAGTTGTTTTGAAAATTGTCTTTTGGCAATATATATATATGCAGACATTCATTTATATTGTTTATATCTAAAATGTTTCTTTTCTTTATAGAAATGTAATTGAAAATGAAAAGATGCCCCTGATGAAGAGTCTTTTTTGAACTCGAAACGCGTTGGGCCAACTCCCATTATTTTGTATGAATAATAAATTGTATTGTTTTGAATTGATCTACAAGTTGTCAAATAGAATTTATTGGGGAAGATCTATATCCCAGAACAAATATATTTGAAAATGCCATAAAAAATGTCTTCGATTTCAATTAACCAAGGGTGGTAACCTGTTTAGTGTGCTTCCATTGTTTAGGGACCTCTTAATAGGTTTCTTTCCACCTAATTCTTAAGCAACCATTAGGCCTGGCCTCGCAGATAGTGTGCAGGGGACGAAGCTTTCCTAAATAGGAAAGCATTTTTTCTTTTGTCTCTCCCCTCCGGCCTAGATACCAAGGCCGAGTACCTCACCCCCGCACCTGTACTTAACATAACACTAATCTAAAGTGCCAAACAAATCTCTATGGCTAAAACTACACTACTTTATTCAGAAGAAGGTGTGCTCAGTGTATTGATCACTTTTCTAAGACATTTTTATTACACCAGTAGCTGGTTCACAATTTCAATTAAGTCATTAACTCTCAGGCGACTGCTTTGAAACACACTGTCAGGCACTTCAAGTGCAAAGTTTGATTGTAAGGCTTCATTAAAGCGAGCTCAAAGTTTCCATGAGAAGGTGTTTTGGGCAGAGAGCGGTCAGAACTGAGTGAGAATGGCCGTAAGTATTGGCATGGCCATGGGCAGTCAATGGTTAGGCACATAACCATACAACACCTACACTTCTGTGTCCCTCCTCATATGCCATTCATCCCTATCTGTACTCTAATGCAATAATTTCAGCTTATAGGTGTTGCAAGTGACACCTGATTGCCCAAACTAAAAATCATTCAAACTAATTATAAATGAGTTTTGATGTGGTATGAAACAGCATAACACAGGGGTAACATAGAATGTGGCATTTGCTTAATTAAACTGCAATTTAATGCACTCCCTATTCATAACCCCCTCCCCCCAAACATATACAATCACCTGTAGTAATACCTGTTAACAGTACTTCTCAGATTTCAGAGCTGGTTCTTGAAAATAAAAGCGTAATTGGGAATTGCAGTTAAAGCATAGAATGACAGGCATTGCAATAGGATGCTTTTGGGGGTGGTTGCTCTTACCTGTAGCCAGTAGTACCTTGAAATTGTGGGCATATTTTATTTTCAGTGCACTTGTATTCATGTGGTGGAAAGGTAATTAATTAGCACTTGGAAATAGAGATATTCATTGCAGTGCACCCTTGTGATCCTAGGCTAACAGCACAGGCACTTGGCTTTTCTGCTCCACTAGGATTAAGGGAAAGGGAGATAGAGGCACTCATTCCAGTAAACCCTTGTGATCATGGGCAAGGAGTGTACTGTGAGCTTGTGTGTTATGTGGGGATGAAATAAAAGGAAACACCTACAGAGATGGGATGCATTACTACAGTGCAGCCTTAAAATCATGTTCAAGCAGTATATGATGAAGCCTTGATTCCATGAGGAGGGAATAAAAGGAATCAGCACATGGAGGTTATGTTATATTATGTTCTGTTATTGGGTTTATACCATGCACCACTGCTGATTTGCATGGAGTACAGGTAGTCTGGCAGATCTGAAAAGAGAGGGAGTGTGGGTGAGATTAATGGAGAGAGAATAAAAAAACAAGATATCTTTGCTGTTGGGTTGATGCGTGGGGACCGGAAATACTCTTAACTCTGGGTACAGATCTGTTTCTAAGTACTCTGTGTTAAGAGCATAGAGGCACTTGTGTCCAGAGGGGAGCCTTGCCAACCATGGTGTTATGATGCATTGGCGTGCACTGTGACATATAAGCTGATTGTAGCAGTGCTGTGTTCTGATGTTTGATTTCTTTTGGGGGTATTCAATTGTTCACGTGTGGCTTACTTGGTTTGCATGTAGAGCATAGAGATCAAGAAGGCGAATTTGGCCAGTTTAGTGGAAGGCCTTGTGAGCAACTTTGAGCTTCCATAGGATGTGGCCATGGTGATGTCTCTGCAAGGCTGCCTCCAGGTGACATAGTTGTGAGGAGATGTCTTGAGACACCCTGGAATGTGTTGAAATCTCTGCTAGTGGACAGTGTGCAGCAACTGATTCTTTATGAGAGTGTGGAATCACAAGGAGGTGTGTAAAACATAGGGAGCATGCAGCAGTAGACTGTAAAGGAAGACATCTAGAAGCAAGTCACGTGAGTAAACTATGCATCAGAGAGCAAAACACAGTAGTAGAATAATTGCATTGGACAACATGCAGCAAAATCAGAACAGGACACAAGGGAGCAAATCCAAAGGTCAAAAAGGACAGTGCAACCCACAGGTGCAAGATTGCATTAGGACACATTGCGACAAAACCCAGCAGGGAGAATCAGAGTGTAGCACATGGGAGCAATAACGTTTTTTTAATTGAGTTCGCTGAAATTAATCAACTTTTTCAATCATTACACAAATTCATCAAAAGCAATAACATTACAAAACAAAACAATAAAGGATACACATGATAAACAATGAAACAAAGGAAAACTAAAACAAAAACATTCTTACAAAAACCATTCTTTTAAAACAACACGTTTAAATGATGAAAAAAACACCCTTTAAAAAAATGTATTTAGAGAAGGAAAAGTAATGAATGAGAGTACTATAAATTCAAATAGAAGGGCTTAAAACTATTTACATCAACCTTGCATTGTCAACATCTAACAAAATATTAGAAGTTGTAGCAAAGCATGGAAAGACCCAAATAGAGAAAACAGCATGATGTCTCTTCCTTGCATTCCTACCACTGGTCTATGCTGAGAGCCATTTCCCTTTCTCACTTTGGCGCTGTCCATATGGTGAATGGGCTCCATGCAGAGCAGCCTGGTGATCTTTGACAAGCAGTATATTCCGAATCCTTTTCTTCCAGTCATGGGGAAGAAAGGGATCAGCACTACAGTAAGTAGTGTGGTTGGACAGCTGCATTACAGTGCAGGCTTGTGATCGTCAGCAATCACCATACACAGAGCTCTTGTCTTTCGACCAAGGAAAGTAATTGCATCACTTTCTGAAAAACAATTAGAGCTATCGTGTTCAGCTTCTCTGCCAATTCTAGGTGCTACACAAAATATTATTCAGCTGAGTAAGTTAACACATTAACCCTGTTTGAAGTACCTGAATGTTTATCCCATCATATTTCCCAGAATATAGATTTACCTGCACCTGAAAGTGCCACTGAGGAGCAGCATAAGGAAAAAGGGGACAGCGACAGCAACATGCCAGCTAGTCCAATGCCACCTACCACACTCGAGAGAGGAAGAATGGATTTACCAGTACCTGCCATGGTATACCATGTTTACATCTTTTGGGATTCTCATTTTATATATGCATGCTCTAATGGATTAGTTTTTTTCTACAGATTCCTCATGTTTGATATTCTATGTCCAGCACCAGATATGACATCGCAGACAATATACATGAAGCTACTGCACCGCATGACCTCAGTTACTTTTTTCCATGCATGCAGACACTTTCGGGAACATGTCACTAGATTTTCTAGCTTGCTGCGTCATACCCAACCCCTCAAAGGCCTTGGGCTTCAAGCCTTACTCTGACTGCAGGATATCAAATGTCCCTGTTGGACCCCAACAGGTAATATTTATATCGCCCGTGGGATGATGGCGACATAGAGGTTTGTTGTTCCTTGGAGTCTACTCACTCCAAGACCATTAGGAAGCGTGCTGCAAAACATTTTTTCCTATTTCCACAACTGTGGAAATTCTACTCCTTTCAGGTCCCCCTGGTACAGAGCCAAGGAAGACAACCGTTAAAGAGCCAGATCAATCTCTGGACGGGAAAGACAAGAAGAAAAAGTGGAGAAAGAGGTCCAAGTCACCTTCTCACTCTGCCAGGCATCACTCTTCTTTTTCCTCCAAGAAGCAGAGTCATTATTACTGCTCAGGGGATACCTTGGAGGATTTGTCACCTACACCCAAGGTACTGTCCCTCACTAAGTCCTCGACTCCTGAGGCTTTCCGGCAGCTGGTGCTTGACACCTTGGCCAATTCTCACAGTCTACAGCACTCCATGAAGTTGGCAGAGGTGTCTCTTCGGACCTGAACCGCATGCCTGCTTGCTCGGTTCTGGCTCAGCCGATGGTCACTGCACTGCCTTTATCGTACGACTCAACCTTTTGTTGCCAAAGCATCGACATCTGCTCCTTCACTCTTGATGCTGTTGCCGGTTAGCACCAAGGCCCCAATGGAATATGCTCCTCTTTCAAGGGGCTAATTTCTTTCAAAGATGACCCATATATTGGATGAGGAAGGGGGTGTCATCCCCAGTGGTCGAGAACCACCTTACACCAGGATTGTTCTTAGGACTTTTATGAGGAAAGGGATGATTTTCTGGATTTCGCTCAAGACCTCCAAGAGGCTAATGGTTTGGACACCTCTTGAGAGTTGCATATCATTCCATCGCCTTTGCCTGGCAAACCCCACTGTTCTGATCAGTGGGCCATCACCAAGGTTTGTTTGTTTATTTGTTTGTTTATTATTTATAGGGCGCTCTGAACCCCTGGGTAGCTGGGCGCACAACATAGCAAGATTACTTATAGCTTGGTTACATTACATGTTGTAAGGATAAATATATACAGGTACATATAAGATTACAATTTACATACATTACATTGTTACAGGTATGTACAAGTGTGTGGGTAGTTACAGTTGCAATGATAGTTATAATTGGCCTATTTGCTGGTGTGTTCATATGCCTGAGTAAGAATCGTTGATAACTGGTTACTGCCTGGGTCAGGAGAGTAAAGGGGGCATAAGTGGCTATGATTTATTGGTTATTATGCCGTAGCCAGTTGCGGGTGTTGTGAGATTGGTCTCTTCTTAGCTTGACTGGTAAAGCATTCCATTGCTGGGCTGCTCTTACTGGGAAGCTGTTTCCCCCTGTTTTTTGTAGGCGGAATCTGGGAATTTGAAGGCAGTATGAATTGGCTATTCTGGTTGGGCGTGTTGTAGGTTTTCTGGTTATTGTTTCCTTCAGGTATGGTGGTCCTGCGTTATTTAAGCATTTGAAGGTTAAGGTGACCATTTTGAGGAGGATCCGATCGGTGATCTTTAGCCAATTGTGATTTCTTCTAACATTGGAAATGTGGTCTCTGGAAGGGAGGTTCAGGGCCGTTCTAAGTGCATTATTTTGCAGAGTCTGGAGTTTATTTGTGATGTATTTGTTATCTCCTGCCTAGAGTACATTGCAGTAGTCTCATTTGGATAGGATGAGGGCATTGGCTAGTATGATACAACTAGCTGGGTGACAGGAAGGGTCTACATGCTTTGATAAGTTTGCTGGTGTAAGCCGTGGATGAGGCCAAGGAATTTACTTGTTTTTTAGTGAGAGTTTAGAGTCCAGATAGAAGCCTAGATTCTTCACTTCTTTGGCAACTGTAATTTTATTACCATCGATGTTGAAGGCCTTGTAGTTGTCATTACGTTTTTTTAAGTTGTTGGTTGAGCCAAGGATTAGGATCTCTGTTTTCTCGTCATTCAGGCAGAGACCATGGGTGGCCATCCATGCCTGAATGAGAGTGTAGATTTCATTTACTAAGGAAGTATCTGATGTGAAATTTCCTGTAAGGGGGATAAGGATTTGGGTATCGTCTGCATAATTTGTGTAGATGACACCCAACCTGTCCAATTTGTCAAATAGAGGCTTAGTGAAAATATTATACATGGTGGGCGAAACACAGGAGCCTTGGGGGACGCTGCATGTTCTTATGACTGGGTCTGCAGAGGCTGCCGAGGAGAAGACTCTCATGCTTCTATTATCTAGAAATGATTGGACCCAAGCTATAGCTTCACTTGAAAAGTGGGCTGCCGATGCAAGGTGCTTGCATAGAACTGTGTGGTCCACCAGGTCAAAGGCCGCCGACAGATCAAGGAGGAGTAGCATAGCTATCTTTCCTTTATCGTTAAGTTAATCGATTTGGGCTTTAAGATGTATTAGAGCTGTCTCAGTGCCATGTTGGGGTCTGACCCCTGATTGGCGAGCGCCTAATAGTTGGTTTGTTTCAAGGTATTTTTGAATTTGTAAGTAGGCCACTCTGTCAATTATCTTAAGGAGAAAGGGGACAGTGGTGATGGGTCTGTAATTAGTTGGGATGGAGGGTCTAAGGTTTGTTTTTTCAGGAGGGGTAGGACCCAGGATTCCTTTAAGCTGCTTGGGACCATACTTGAACTAAAGGAGGCGTTAATGAGTTTGGTGATGAAGGGGGCTAAATCTCTGGCTGTATCCTTGATTATTTGGGCAGGGCAGCTGTCACCTTTACAGTTTGAAGGCTTTAGCGAGGCAATAATTCTTTCTGTTTCATGAATAGTAATTTTTGAGAATTTGAACGATATTGGGTCAGGTTTGTTGCTGGGGGGGGGGTGCCACTTGGGTTTCCATGGGTGGGAGTGAATCTCTTTTTAGCGCAATTTTGGTTTGCAGTGTTTTTATTTTGTTTGCTAAGGCATTTCCGATGTTTGTACACCATTGTTTATGGAGACTTTGGTGTTATCAGCTCCCACAAAGCCTTGAGTCCGGTTTGACCTGACAGATATTTTTGACAATGGACCCCCAAGGGAAGGCCTTCTGCCCTTTAACCCTTCAGTGGACCCACTTGTTTTGTCAGCTTGGGAGAAGCCATTGTCGGTCCCTCTGGTGGACCAAGATCTTGCTGAAAAGCATAGGCCAGCCTTCCTATTTCCTGGTTTTCTTTCCAAACATCCCCCACTGGTAAGCTTGGTGGTGCAGGCTGACACTACAGGGCTGATGACCACATCCTTCCCATCCCTGACACCCAGCAGGCCGAGCCAGAAGCTGGATGCCATGTGCTGGAAGGTGATAATTTCCAGGAGCTTTACATTTAGGACAGTCAATGCCACTTGCATGTTGGCTAAATAAGCGTATGGTTTTTGAACATGATCTCCAGAGTAGCCGAGAACATGCCCACTGTGAAGATGATGGAGAGTTTCGACTCTATTGTTGGTTATAGCAAATGTGTCAAACCCAGATCTTGCAGTCCGGCCTTGACACAGCTGACTGTTTGACGTATGTGATGGGCACTGTGTCTGTTCTACACTGGCATTCCTGGAGAAAACCTCAGGGTTTTTTCCCAATTTCCGATACAAAGTCCTGATCATGCCATTTTATCCAATAGATCTGTTTGATCTGGAGGTTGATGAATTGATACAGTGTTTCAAGCATCCAAGGTCACAGCTAAGACTTTGGGTATGGCTATTCAACTGCATTCTAACTCGGCACACAAGCATCCCTTTTAACACTTCTCCCCTTTCACTGATTATGGCAGGGGCCATTACCCCTATGACAAGCAGCCGTAACATAATCCCCCACCAGGGTAGAGGCAGTAGTGCCCAGAGAGGTAGCTCCACTGACTCTGCTTTCACCGCACCAGCTCCCAATGGCAAGGCACTATGATTTGGAGCTTCTACATTTGATTCCCATGAGCGGGAGGTTGTCCCTTTTCATTGAGGAGTGGCATGGGACCGCCTCTGACGCTTGGACCTTACAGTTTTAATGCCAGGCTATTAAGTCACGGGTAGTATATCTCAGTGGCAACACGCTTGTCTTGGAAGCAATACAACGCATAACAACACAGGTTGGAATCCCATGTCCGCGCTTAGAAACCTCTACGGTATTAAGCATGCTATAAAAAACAATTATGATTAATTGATTACCTTCAATTTCTTCTATGCGGACCAGACCACCCTTCTTCTACTCCTATCTCACATTCAGACCCTCCCCTCATCACTGCGAACCTCATGTATTTTCTGTACTTGGGATGGATTGGCACATGAAAATAAGCATCCTGAAGGTCCAATGACACCATCCAGTCCAAGAGTTGGGGAGCCTGAAGGATCTCAGAAAGTGTGACCATCTTGAACTTCCTTCCTGAGGAACTTGTTCAAGTATCTCAAGTCCAAGATGGGTCTCAGTCCTCTGTCATTCGTGGGTATTAGGAAATATGGAGAGTACCATCCCTTGTTCCTCTCCTCTACAGGCACCGGTTCTATAGCGCCTTTCTCTAGCAGGGTCAAAGGTTACTGCTCAAGGAGCAGATCTGGAATCCTGGATGGTTCTGAGGTCTTTGAATGATAGGAAGGCAGTAATCGTAGGCTATGGTTTCCAATGCCCAAGCATCCAAAGTAATGCCTCACCATTCTTTCAGATGCTGAGACAGTCTGCCTCCCACCAGTGTTTTGTGGGTTCCATCTGTTAATATCCTCGCAAAAATATCGCCATACAAAAATATCGCCATATTTATGCAGCGATATTAAGGCATGGAACCTGCGGGGGACACCCCTGCAACCCCTGCATTATTTTTAAAGGAGCGGGGGACACCCCTGCAACCTCTGCTCCCAAAACCCCCTAAAATTACCCCCCCCCAAAATAAATACCACCTATGGCCATTCCAGACGACCATATATGCAGTGATATTTTTGGTGGGGATAATATGTAGTGATACCGTTTTGTGACTCAAGACCTTGGAGAGGTTTTGAGGTGGCTGATGCAGTGGCTGTTGTTAAGGATGCCCCTGCTTAAGCGGGCTTAGCACCTCTCCCTTGTCCACCACGAGGGAAGCTTCTTTGGCCTCTTTGACAAGCCATTCATCTCGCTCTCCCAACTGAGGATTAGTTGCGACCCCTTCAAGGCTGTCCACTGGAGCGAAAAGGCTGAGGCTGCCTAATAGCGGCACCTAAGGATATGGCTGCCGCCTTTGAGGTTGGCAACTTCTCAAGACTTTCGTCCGCCTTGTTGCCAAAAAGATGAGACCCATCAAAAAAAATGTTGAGAAGCATGGATTGCACATCCGGCGCAAAACCCGACTTCCTCAACCACGCAAATCTGCGTATTACAGTGTTAGTTGCCATAGCTCTGCTGATGCTGTCAGAAGAATCCAGACCGAATTGAAGAGACTCATACATGGCTTCCTTGCCGTCTCTAACAATAGCCAAGAACCTGCCTCTTTTCTCCCCCTCGGGAATGTGCTCTGCCGCCATGGAAATACAGTCCCATAGAGTGAATGAGAATTTTGCAAGGGCACATGTGGAGTTGGCTGATTTAAGAGCCATGCTCCCGGCAGAAAATACTTTTCTTGCCTATCCATCTACTCTCTTGTCATTCCTATCTGGAGGGATAGTTGGATAAGCTGCCTGCTTAGAAGTTTCGGTAGCTGCCTGTACCACCAGACTCTCTGGAGTAGGGTGTTTAGACAGGTAGCCGGGGGCACTACTGGAAGGGCAGTACTTTTTGGTCAGAATCTTGTTTACTGTCGGATAAGTCTCTGGCGTCTCCCAGTTTGCTGCCACCCTTTTTTGGAGAGCAATATGAAATGGTAAAATAGGATCCATTTGCGGACCCTTATCCAGGATGTCTATCAGATCATCCTGTTCAAATGGGAGGGTAGGCCTACTCCATCCCATTTTCTCTACAATTTTAGACATTAGCTGTCTATATGAAGCATCTGCATGCTCACCAGCTTCAGGTCTACCAAAATACAGCACTAGTGAAGTGTCTACCCCAAAGGCCGTCTGCAGGTTATCATAAAGATCTTTCAATCTCGACTTTTCTGAAATAAAGCTTTCAGGTACATTTGGTGTACCAAATTGAAGACCAAAAGATTCATCACTGTCTGATGGCTCTTTCCCTCCTAAATTGAGGTGAGGGATTGGAAATAATCTTTCCTTGGCAAAGGAATATAGGTATTGTCTGGGATAGGCATCGAAGGCATAATAAATTGTGAACTCGACACTCGAGTCGTTGTCTAATTCTTTTTTGGCTTCCATGGCACCATTGGTTAAGGTGGCGCAGTTGGCATCGAAGGTACGGCTGGCGTTGAGGGCGCAGCCGGCATTGATGGCATCAATGGCGCGGCTGGCAGCTGGCGATGTCGAGGGCTTAGCTGGCTTCCAGGGCGCAACTTGCATCAATGGCATTGATGGTGTTGACGACCGCAAACTATCTTTGGACTTACGGCATGAAGGAACCTTCAGTGACTTGTCATTCCATCGAGGCATTGATGGCTCTCGATGAGGATCTGGCCTTCATACCAGCTCGAGGGTGCACAGGTTTTGGCTCAAGCCCTTTCCTTACATGGCTTGCCGAGGGTTTTTGTTTTTGAAATTTGGTTTGCATTTCAGATCTAAATGCTTCCCATTTGGCAGGTGCCGAGCTTTTCATGGGACAAGATACCCTCTCAGGGAAGGTGTCTGATGACAAAGTTGAAGAAGGCGACCTTTGGTGTCTCTTTTCTGACTTCCTCGATGACGATGAGGAGTGGTGGGAGCCATTCCTCCATCTTTATCTTTTAACCTTCTTCCTTTGAGGAGAGTCACCTCTCGGCTCATCAGACGAAGGTTTCTTGGTCTGGGTAGAAGATGGGGAATTTTTACCTAACATCAATTTCCCCTTTCACTCCATCAGAGCCTTTCCGGTCAATGACTAGCACTTGGAGGAGGCCGAGGGTTTATGCTCCATCCCGAAACAGCACAGACAAACTCAGTGTGGGTCGGTTAACAACATCTTAGAATCACAATCTCGACACTTCTTAACCCGGTCTTTGGGGTAGTAGGTGTGTAGGAAGTAGACATTATCACAAAGAACAAAGAAAGCGCGCCGTATTTTCTCGAAGCGATAGCTTATGTGGAAAAACTGAACTGAAGCCAACGTGCGCTAAGCCTGCTATATATGCCTTCTATGACATCATCATTGAGACGGAGGCCCTCGAGGGCCATCGGGTAAACTGCAATGACGCACAGCGCCCTCTGCCGTAAGAAACATTCCAAAGCAGCTGAAGCTGGATATCGAATATCAAAGATGAGGAATACGTGGGAGGACACAATCCATTCGAAACCTGTAGTCGCAAACCCATGAACTTGCAACATGTATCAAGTGCAGGACACTGGGGTTTCAGAGTGTTTCCCTTGGGCTTAGAATTCCTCTAATGCTGGGTAAATTGTATCAGGACACGCAGGGTAGTGATGGGTGAATGAGATTGACTTTGCATTAAGGGAAACTCTTGGATTCCCTTGCTAGGCCATGGAATGTGACTAGACAGAGCTTCAGGCTCTTTCAGTTGGGGAGAGGCCCAAATCAGGGGATCTTGTGACTGCTTGTTTCAAAAGCAGCAGAGAGGTCCAACATGATCAAGAGTCATTTGGCCAGCATCTTTAGTGGGCAGAACATCACCCCAAACACTGAGTCATGCTGTCTTGGTTCCCTGCTTGGGTTGAAATCCAGATTGATCATCTTGGAGCAAGGCACTGGCCTCCACAAACTGTTGCAGTTGTGAGGTTATCACCTGTTCCAGAATTTTCAAGAGACATAGGAGGCCAGCCCCTGGGTGAAAATTACTCAAGATAAAAGGGTTCTGAGACACTTTCTTTAATAGAGGTGAGATGCAAGAGAATTTCAGAGCATCTGGAACAAGCCTTTTTGATAAAGATGTATATCTTAATGTGACTTAAAATAGATGATTCAAAATTTCTATCAGACATAGTAGGCAGGGCATCCTGAAGGCACTTAATTGGTCAAGGTTCCACAAGAAGTGGCAGATCATCAGTGGAGGACTGGAGAAAAAGTAAACTGGGCAGAAGGGGGGAGGGGATGAAAAATCAGAAGATGGGCTGATCATGTTGCTTGGAAAGCTTCAGAAGAGATTCCCAGTGTTCCTAGGTTCTGGGGGCCAGGAGGAGCCATCCATTCAGTGATACGACCCATGGAGGGGTACACAGATCAACTCCCAGTGACCATCCACCCCCACCCCCTTTCAGGCTGTGCCCCGAGATGTACTGCCACCGTATCAGGAAATCCCTTTGCCATGAGTTAAAGATATTTCTGACCAACTACTTAATGCTTGAACTCCAGAGTCAATACTACACCCAAAGCTCCCACTGTCCCGGGCAAGGGAGGAGGCAAAACATGGAACAGTCTGAAGTAAGTTCTTGACAGGATCCCTGCTAATTGCAAAAGAACATAGATTAGCTGTCAGCATAATTGAGTAATAACTCTCGTATGGGTAAGGGAGCTAGATAACTTACCCAGTAGAGGGTGTTTGGCTGTGGTGCTCCACCAACACACATCCACCCATTCCTATCCCACATAGTCCAAGAGAAAAGGCAGGGAAAATCCCTGATGCCTCAGGGAAAGACCGCCATGCAGAAAGTCACTTCAGAGGGTTGTGACGGTTCCCAATAGAAATTACAAAGAGCAGGGTTCGAGACTCACTGGAGGGGAAGAACTGTGGGGGCAGAAGGGTGAAAAGTAGTGCAGAAGGGGGCAGAGCGGAGAATGAGTAGGCACAGAGACAGCGCAGCATATCCACCAGCTGGAGACCGACAAGGAGGAAGAGTGAGTCAAAAGTCTGACCCAAAATAAGGTGCAGAGAAAACAGCTAGAACTTCAGTGAAGCAAATATCCAAATCAATTAAAAAATAGGCTGGAAAAGCAACAAGCAATAACTAATCCTTTGTTTATGTTTCCACCAAGGTCTAATCCGGGGTCCATCTTAGAATTGTAGTTGACTTATAACGTGTTCTTCTGCAAACTAATACAATCTCCTACACTTTGGTCTCCTAACTGCTTTACTGCCCCTACTTCAATCTGAGCCAGATTTCCCACCTTCTGTGTAATCAGTTTCTCATCCTGTTCCTCAGCCACTTTGCTCTTGTTCCCCAAACCCTGACAGCCATCCCCTGTGGATGTCCAGAAAATTGACTATTTAGGAAAGAAGCCCACCTCACTACAAACCCAGCAGTGGTAAACTTTCAGGGTTCCCCAAAACAGGTCATTTCAGTGCAGTGATGTGTTTTCAGGGGACAACGCTCATCTGATCCATTCCCTTGTGTCCAAATACAGAGTGGAGGAGTCCTGCAAAGTGCATACCACAGTTCAGGAAGATCCATGGTGGAGCAGTGACAGGAGTCCCCTGAAAATCAGGGGTTTGCAAGCTCTAGCGAGCAAGTAAGATACATGTGCGCAACATGTTGAAAGCTTGCAGGTAAGGAAAAAACTGCTGACACAGAAGGAGCCACACTGTGACACTGTACAGCTTCCATGTTGGATTTGCCTAATCTCAACTTGGTGATCAGCTCTCTTGTGCTATTGGCCCATGGGCACATCGCTAATCAATCTATTACAGATTGCAACCATTTTAGAAATGCACCAGACTGGGTGGAAGAGGGTAAACACATTAGCAGGAATTGGCCTGTGAACCAATAGGCAATGTGATGATAGTGAAATCATAAGTAAAGGCCTAGCCAATCCCAGACAATATTGAGGAGTTTGGACCCAGTGAAACAAGTATAAAATTAGACAAAAAAAGACAAGGATTGCTGGAGTTAGGAAGGTGCTATATTGAGTTGGTGTGTAAGCAATGAGAATAGGAGGAGGTGAGAACAACAGGTGGCTAAGCCAATTAGGCCAGATCCTGAGAGGTGTGAGTTGCTTGTTGAGGACTCTAACCCAGGAGCAGGAAGAAATCAGGGATCCCTGAGATGCAACAGCCTGAATAGTCCAGATCCTGGTGGGATTCCTGACAGAGTTGGGAAGGAAGAGTGCAGCATTGCTACCCTGGCAGGTGCTGGAGATCTTCAGAAGTTGAAGAAAACCCTGTAGTGGGCACTAGCAATTCTTGGCCAGAGGGCAAACAAAAACTACAGAATTAAAAGTACCCAGACGGGAGGGAGCGAAATCTTGCACATATCCAGGTGTCCCAAGGGCAAGGGTGTGAAAAACAAGGTCTTGCCCCGGTAAGAGACTACTACAGGCTCCAGGAGAGCGATGTACCTCTGGAAATAAGATGCCAAAACCAAAATGTATACCATTCTAGAGCGTTTAAACTCCATGTGGTGGTGAAAGAACAGACAGACGCTTTCAAGGTGTGAAAATGCTGAGATCTTGTTGGTTACAGAATCAGACATATGACTAAGAACATTAGGTTACTGGGTTCTCTTAGACTAGACGTGCACCATTTTCTTTACTACTCTATCGTGATACTGTTGAAACCCTAGTTGTCATTTTTTTGTTTTAGCTGGTAGATCCCTACAACCTGTAGATGTTTTCTTACTCTAATAATCATTGTTACAGAAGGAGGCAAAGGTAAATATCAGGACCAGGATTCAGACCCTGACATAGATGAATCAAACCAGGTCTGATGCATAGAGAAAGAAATAGCACGGGTGAAGAATACCTATATAGTCCTCGCTTTCCCCTTCAGTGTACAATTATTGTACACTGTGAGGGATACTTTATTTTGATCTATAAATCAACCCTTTGCCTTATGATTCAGCTAAGAAGACAATGGCCATTATTCCTTTATTATTTGAGGTCCCCAGTATGTTGTTCCTCTTCCTCTGTGGCATAATACTTTCATGAACATTGCCATTTTTCCATTTTTCAGATTTGCAAGACAGAAGTTGGCAATTGCGTGGAGAAAACCTTCGAACGGTTTGGCTTTGGAGGAGAAAATTCACCACCTCCCATTGAGGATGAAATTAAGACATCATTTGCAAGGAACTGGGTACACATATTTCTAAATGTTCAAAATATTTCTTGCATAACTTGTACTAAAATTATGTTTTTTCAAAACGTACTACCAGAAATCTCATTCCTATAGTTAAAATATTGTTGTTGAGACTTTTTCATTTCCATGTTATATATTTTATGTAATTCATTATTGCAAAATGTATATTTACATGATATTTACATACAAATGTGTACATATGTTTAAGCTCCTGGAACACACACGACAGGGTGGAAAATATCACCTCGTCTGGCTTTAATATAGAGGCATTAGGCACAACTGTGACATACTTTAAGCACATCAGTCAAGAAGAAAATGGTATGAACACACCCTATTGGGGGGCAAAAAACCTTTGCGTCATCTTTGACTCCTCTCTCTCCTTCTCTCCTCATATCGCAGATCTTGCCAAGAAGGCCCACTATCAGCTTCACCTCCTCTGAGGCGTTCTCCATTCCCTCACTTCCCCCAGGAGCTCTGATCCTCTCTAGGCTGAACTACTGCAACATCCTTTTCCTTAGTCTTCCTTTATCCTCCCTCCGCCCCTTCAACTAATCCAGAATATGACTGCGAGACTTAATCTTGGTCTCACGCCCAGGGACTGCAACTCTCCAGCCTTACAATCTCACTGGATCCCGGTTGCTGTTAGGATCAAGATCAAGGCCCTATGCATCATCCACAAGGCTTTCTATGGCCTGGGACCCTGCTACATCCAACTCTCTCTTCCTAAATACCTCCCTGCTAGAGCCCATTGTTCTTCTAGCTCCAATTCCCTGCAGATCAGATGCGTCTCTAAGTATACAGTGGGGAATAAATCTCTCTCCTCCACAGGAGCCTCCATCTGGAATGGTCTCCCTGCCCTTCTCAGGCTTGAGCCGGATCTCCTTAAGTTCCAGAAGCTCCTCAAGACCCTCCTTTTCTCTTCTTCCTTCCCTCTCCCTCTCCCCTGCTAACGCCCCCGTTTGGCGCAGTGACTGGCTGCCTTATTCCCTCTAAGTTCTTCAGGGCACCAGGCCCCCTGGCCCAGTCCACTGTGCTCCTCGCAGTAAGAATGTGGACTCTCACTCTCTGCAACCCATGCAATCCCTAGCACTTGCCCGCCTGGCCTCCCCTAAGCACCCGCCTAGCCCCTGTGCCCATCTTCCCCTCCCCTCCTCCACCCCCCTTTCACTTGCCATCTCTCCTCTTTACCCTGCACTTCCCTCCCCACCCTAGCACTTCGTATTTTGCGCAGACCAGCATTCCCCCACCCCTCTCCCTCGCACTTCTTGTTACTGCACTTGCACGATCCGAATGTCACAAGGCCTTGTAGGACTGTTTTAGTTAACTTTCTCCCTTGTTCTTCACCCATTTTGTTTTGTGGCATCTTGAAACACCATTTGTAGTATAGGCGCCTTAAAAATATCCAATAAATAAATACATGCCTGCCTTCATGAATGGATGAATAAATGCCCAGGTTTATGAACACATGGTTGACTGGAAAGATGCTCTAACAAACATTGGCACAAATATACAAATGCATGAATGAATAACTGAAGAAGTCATAACAGGTGCAGGAAACAATGAAGCCCAGGAGAAACATGCCCCAATCATGCTAGATAAATTAAGGTGTTTAGTCTGGGCTTAAACCATTGATAATTGAGATCAGCCAAACCAGACACCAAATGGAATTTCAGAGTCGGGGAAAAAGCCCAGAAAAACAGCATCCTCTGCTGAGTACTATTTTTTATCGATTTGCTCACACGCAATTCAGATTAACTCATTTTAAATGTTAACTGGATTTATACTTTATATTTTTGGAGGAAAATTACTTTTGCATATGATACAAAACAAATCATGAACTTCAACAGTTATCTAGCAACTGCCAATGAACATGTGTCTGAATTCAGCCATCAAGGTTTTATTTTTTAGACCGACAATACACTTCTCAACTTAACATCATGTCGAATACTAGGGTACGTTCCATGGTTCTCCCCTATAATCTCAAATCTGTCCTGCCATAATAGGTGCAAGGCCCATTGACTCATGGACATTGCATGACACAAACATTAATTGATGATTTGAACATTGACTTGAAGGGTTCAGCATATCTTGTTAATTAGGAAGATTCTCTAACTTTAACTGAAATAATGAAATAGATACATTTCTGGTGATGTTTTTGTTAAATATGTTGATAGCAACTGAACATTTTGGAAGGACCAACTACCATTTGACCCCCTTGGTATAGAGGAAATTGTGATTGGAGTCATAGAGATAACTTTCCCAACTCAGTTGGGGTATTGCATTGTGGGGTATTAAAGAATTTTTAATGAAAACCAAAGGTAATTCATTTTTTACGGCATGCATTATATTCCACAATTGACCTCTTCTTTGAACACAAAGACCCTCTCCTGCACACCATGGGGTGTGAAATACATCCAGCCTTTTCTTTACCCATGGCGCAGTGCTATTCTCTGTTCCTAAAAGGAAACTGGCCTGCTTTACAGCTCTTTCTTCTAAACTATTGTGACAATCTCTGAGACATGACTTTTGCCCCCTCCCTTTTCAATGTTCCTCCTCATTGAGGAGACACAAGGGCCTTCCGTCAAGAGCTGCAAGCTACCCAAAGATGGAACATAGTGGCAATTGCAGAGTCATCTGCCCCTTCCATACCCAGTATCACCGTTAGACATAGAAGAGCCAAAACAAGAAGGGCTGTTTGGGGATGCTTCCCACATGTGCCTTATGCTAGATGCACAACACAATTGGGGCAGATAGTGGGAACCCCTGAGACAGCAGGCTAGGAAGATAGAAAATAGCCCTAAGTGCCACCAAACTCTTAAGTCATCACCAGGAGAAAACCCTATTATCTATCTCATGTAATCGGGTCTTGTATTCCAGCAGATATGCTGTGTTCAGCTAATCATCATGAGAGAGGATGAACAATACCAGAAGAGAGCTCATGCACAATACATCTACAGAGTGATCATTTTGCCAGAGGGAATGCTCAGAACCATGAACCCCAAAAAAGAAGGAGTCAGAGAGTCCTGCCTACACTGCAGGGTCCCATATGTCAGGTGGGACCCTTGATGCTGGTGATCAGCATTTTGGAGTAGCAGGCGCAGCTGCAAGACACCGGAGTGGTTTGCTGATCCTTCACATGGGATCCCATATGCCAGATAGGGCCTGCATTGTGATGTGCCATTATGGAGCGGAGTGCCAGGGCACTGGAGTGTCCAAGGAGTGGAAAACAGCCAAAGAAGAAGAATACAGTGGAGCCTGGAGTAGGAGGAGCAGCATTTGCCTGGCCCCAATATGCCATATCAGGCTTCTCTACCAGCACAAACACAGCCCATTGACTTGTTCTTGGGTGGATGGCCCCTGGGAGAGTCTCAACCAAGTCTTTAGCTCACTGTTCTTTTCGCAGAGAAAAAATATCCCCACATATCAATCTTTGTCCTGGCCAGGGGTAGTCCAGCACCGAAATGTTAGGCAATTCTCCTCTGAACAAGAGTACCACAGCAACCCCATACACATGTTGCAGCCTAGTTGGGCATCATCAGTGATGTGAAGCTGTGTCTCTCTAAGAGCAGTGAGCAAGGGGTCCACGTCTGGAGTCCCCTGGTAACTTAGGGTGAGACCCAAAATTTCATGTGGTATTGCCCATTCTTTGCTGCTCCTCCAGAAACACGTGCAGATACATGTGATATTGGTGCAGTTTGGAGGAAAGTCTATGATCTTTCTGGGCTTAGGAGGGCATTTGTGACATCCTAGTTTGGTAGTGCAGCCAGATAGTCAATCCTGTGGGTGATTCCACTCATAAAGACATTGCATTTGCCTTTATCCTAGAAGTCATTTGTCAGCAACATTTGATCTATCAATCGCCTAGCGTCGGTACACTTAGAGGTCTATGTGTATTCTGTTCCTGTTGTGACTTAAGACTTAAGGTAATGTCATGCTGATATATTGGTCCGGAAGTGTAGCATGAGATGGCTGTGAAGGTGCTGCTTTGGATAGCCACTTTTCTGATAGAGATTCGTGCCCTGAGAGGTGATGGAGGCTGTATCCTGGTTTGTAGGAGTTTTGAGGAACATTCTAAAGATTTTGACTTATTTTCTCCTTCTTGATGTTCTGTTTAATATGATGTGGGTTCTGGTGTTCTTGGAGTAAATGGACCCTTCTGCACTCTCTAACCCCTTTGAGATGCATTTTATTTCCTGCTGACTAACAATTGGTGATGAAGGACAAATACTGCTTATAAGTGCAGTTTCCTCCTTTTGGTGCTAAAATATGTATTATAATTTTGTTTCTAATGGATTCTTTCCTCCGACTTATTCCTCAACTTTGAAATTCTCAACAGAGGAATACCCAGACTGAACGGAACAATATTCTTACAGATTTGCACTCAGGGATATTGGGGAAGACTAGGATAACCCACTGAAGGGTTGTGCACTCCCCAAAGGGCACATTATTGGGGAACACACACCCCTGCCCATTTGATATCCAGAGTGGGAGCAGGAAACCCAGTCCTCACCAGTACTTAGAGTCCCACCTTCTTCCCAAACTTCCAGGAATACCTGAGAGGAGCTTCCATTAAAAGAAAGAGAAAGGATACCAGCCCTTCACCATACAAAGGAGACATGTTTTCCCCAAGCTCCCACCCCATATGAGTAATGCTTAATACATACCCTGAGCTGTTTCAAAAAGGGAACACCAAAACGAAATTCACAGAAGGAAAACTCCCCACCCTGAGAGAGGGGAACAAACCAGCAGCTCTTTCCCTGCCAGCAAGAAACACAGACTGTAGTGGAATGCAAGATTGTTCCTCCTCTATTTAAAAACAACCACAATGAACTCAGGACTGCAAAGCATTACTGCCATGGAGCAGGCTCAGAGTGAGCATGTGACCACTGTGGCCAATCAGTGGGAAGATAGTGAGCCCAAGCATTATATAAAGGTCAGCACCCCATGACAAGGACGGAAGGGAGTTTTGTGGTAAAGAGAAGGTGATTTGTGGTCTTGGAGAGGAAGATGGCTGCTGGATCGTAAAGGAAGGTTGCTGGGATGGCTGTAAGATCTAGAATGGTAGACCAGATTATAAGACCCAGAGAGGGGAGAAAAACTGCTGGCTGTTAGGAAAGATTTCTTAATTGTGGGTAATTTTCCTTCCATGTGGCAACCCCTAAACTTTTTGCTGTTGTTTTCACCAGGATCTAGACTTTGCCAGAGAAGTGCAGCCTTCTGCCGCACTCCTCTGGGCTTTCGCTCCATTCTTACGTGGAAACTGACATGCCCTTAAAACAGTCAGTACCTGGAAACGTTGTTTTCCGTAGTTTCTTTATCATGTTGCAGCTTTCGCGCAACATGGCACAAGAGGGCACTGTAAGCTAAGTTACTGCTCTCTTGGGTCTCTAGTCTACTACAGGCCCTAGATACTCTCTTGGGATTGTTATCGAACGGTGCAAGTGAATCACGGACGGGACTGGTGGCAGCGATCGTTTCTTTGTGTTTTTGTGTTTTTGAGCTCCTTTTGGCGTTTAAGCGCGTTTTCTCGCGCTTAGCCCAAAATGGTGGCCTGGCTCCCAAAATGGCCAGACCACGAGGCTCGTTGTCCTGTCCGCCGACCGTCTTGCCCCCTTCACCTTCCCCAGGACGAGTCGACCCGGGGCCTTCCTTATTTGGGCATGTACTTTCCCGCGAAACACAGATGCTTTCACGGGCTTCTACAGGCCTTTTGTGTGCCTCCAGGATGTGGGCTGGGATGTCTGGTCCCAATACACATCCTGGGTGCCAGAGAGTCTAGGGTGGTGTGAATGCCTGGGACCTCCATGGTCCGTGATAGGTCCACGTATGGTGTGAGTGTTTTGTGAGCAGATCTCCCATTGGGTCCCCTCCGTTTTGGCGCGAAGGAAACTGTGGATAAGAGGGGGCTGGAAACACCACTACCATGTCGATCTCCTGATTTCTCACGAGCAAAGGAATACAGGAGACAAGTATCCTGCAACCACGAGGCTGAACCGAGGAATCGCTGGTGACCCGCCGAAGGACTGCTCTTCTGCACTGCTGTCGCTTTGTGAAACCCTTTCTACCTCAGATCGAACGAGAAGGCCTGTACTGGTACTTCGACCCTTGGAATAGTGGGAACAACTATTCTTGGCATCTTCACCATCTCCTGCACGTCAGCCTTCGGAAGTGTCTCTGGGCCATCCAGCAGACTGACCAGCCTACCCAGGAGCCTTGCTCTGTAACCGCCGTCAGGTTGTGTTGTATTACGAGTCCTTGTCACTCTCACACGATTCGTACACTTGGCATTCCCAGGTCTGAAGTGAGTAGTGTACATTTGGCTGAAATACATACGGCCGCTCCGTTGCCCTGGTGTGGTAACAAACTGTGCGTGTTCACTGCGTTTGGGACGCCCTCAACTCAACTTCTGCTACTGCGGAATCTACACGACGCCGAGACGTCCCCTGCTCCTATCTGAACCTGCCAGCACTGAAACTGACGCGGAGAAGCCTGGGTCTGCTTGCATCGGGGACCGGTGAGTCGCATCGCTAGGAACTGGTCGCCCTCCTGCAGGAGCCCATAGCTTTTCCCCGCTGTGTCTAACAGCACGCCTTTCCGTACTCACGCTCTGCTTCTGCCCACAGTGGAGGCTGCGCTTGAGTCGCGGAGCTCTGTTCATCTTCATTTGTTCACCGAACTAAACTGCCTGATTCTCTCGAAGAGACTCCCCTTTTTGCCCGTTGGCACCAGTGTGTGCAGGTACTTTTGAGCACAAGGCTCTACTCTTCGTAGGGCTTGGACTTCCTCTTAGTTAGGTGCCTCTGAAGGCGGACTTGGTCTAATTATTATTCGCACTGCCTGTTTTCCTCCCCATCTAGGTGGTCTACACATTTCGTGCGTCTCACTCGTTAGACTTGTTTGTATATATATTGTATTGGTTTGGTATGTGTTGGTTTACTGGAGTTTTATTGTGATTTCTCGCTACGGTCAATGTTACAAAGGCCTTGTAATAAATGTGTATATATTTTTAATATAACACCTGTTTGGAGTAATTTGTAAGTGTCCTTGCTTTGTGTGCTCATTGCGGGCTTTCAGTCACCATCACCCCTCTTGAGACCTAGTCTTGACCGCCGCGATCGCTACCTCGATTGGTCTGGCTTGTCCAGAGGTTGCCCTGTTCCAAGAAACTAGGCTGGCCTTCTGAACCTCTGCGCCTCCAGGACAGAGTTCAGAAATCCGTCGTAACAAATTGGTGTACAGCGGTGGGATACGACTGAAGGTATCCAGTGTTGCGCACGAGCGAAGGCATTTCAAGTTATTCCTACCAGGATACGTAGTGAATTGTCGTAGTATAACTATTAAAAGGCCATAGTCCTATCTAACAGTATGGAAACAAATACCTTGTTAACTTTAAATGCTTCTAAATCCGAAACATTGAAAAAGATGTGTGCAGAGAGAGGTGTCTCCTCTCAAGGCACCAAATTGGATATGATCCAAAGAATCGTGGCGTGGCAAGAAGCGCAGCTTGATGCTATAACTTCTGAGGACAGTGGGGAAGAAGGTGGGGCTGCTCTCACTGGTAGAACCGACGGTTCTGCCGCTGCACTGGTCTACCGCGACCACGAGGAAAGGGAGGATGAGATGTCTAATGTTTCCTCTGCCAGTGTCGATGGGGAGGCCATGCTTGAATTCAAGAAGCAAGAGCTGCTGTTTAGACAGAAGGAGCTTGATTTCAACATGACCAAACTAAAAATCGAATAGGCAGAAAAACAGAAATACAGGGATCACCAGTTAGAATTGGCCAAGCTTCTGGTTGCAAATGGATCCAAGGGTCCCGGACATGGGTCTGGGGCCTCCTCTCATCCACGGTTTCCAAAAGATCTGCTCAGTGTGTATGAGGAAAAGAATGACATTATGGACTGGCTTAATACATTTGAGTATGCATGCAAAGTTCAACCAGTTGACAATGCTGATAAGATTGCCTGGTTACTCAGCAGACTGCCCCATTCTGGCTGTAGTGCCATTATGGAAATGTCGAAAGCTGAGTGAGCGGATTTCGCAATGTTAAAGCAAGCTCTCATTTTAAAGTTTGGAAAGACTCCTGCCCAATATTTAAAACGATTCCGAGAGTATAAGAAAAAAGAAGGTGGTACTTGGGTATCTTATGTAACCGAATACTTAAAAAACTTGATTGGCTGGGTCGAAGGTTATAAGGTTTCTACCTTTGAAGGCTTGATAAGTCTTGTCATGCTGGAACATATTTTTGCATCTTCTTCCCCGGAGCTTAAGCTGCATTTGGCCGATTCGAAGGAGATAGATCCTAAGAAGCTGGCCATTGCCACAGATTTATGGGTGTCACATCGAGTGTCCCATAAGGACAAAACTCATCCTGGTAAGCAGGAGGAAGGGAAAAAGTCCAAAGATAAGGAGGGTGGAGAATCTGATAAATCTTCTTCTCAAAAGGGCCACAAAAAGAAAAATAAGGGTAAGACACAAGAGAACTCACAGGGTAGTGGAGGTCAGCCTCCGAAACAGAACTCTGGTTACAATAAGCCTCCCTATGTAAACAGACCCAATGGATCTTGTTTTGCTTGTGGAGCAACTGACCACGTGAAGGGGGATCCCCGGTGTAAGGTTAAACCTTTGGGGGTCCACTCCGCTAATCTGACATTCTCCTCCTACGAGGAAGAAGAGATTACAGGAGTATCCTTCTCCTCAGACTCCTTCCCCAGCGGGATAGAAGCTGAGGTAGTTTTAGTTTCCCTGGGTTTCTGGGAGCCTAAAGTCGCAGAGGCTTATGCTAGGATTCCAGATAATACCAAGCACTACTTTAAAGACAGTGTGCTGATCAATGGAGTGGATACTCCAGCTCTTAGGGATAGTGGGTGCAGTCGAACTGTAGTGGATTCTACCTTGGTAGACTCAGATGAAGTTGCCAGAGCTACTCTGATGCCCACTAAGTTCTGACGGCCCACCTCGCATGTTTCCAGTAATACCTGTAAATCTTACTTTAAATGGTACAGCAGTCAGGATTCCAGTGAGCATTCAGAGAAACGTCCCAGGAAAGGTCTTGTTAGACAATGATCTCAGAGCTTTAGGGCTCGTAGGAGACACTGCCGATAGACCCTGCACACGGTCTCAAACAAGGAGCAAGCAAGTCAAGACAAGGGAAAGAGACCATTCCCCCGAGCTCGCCTACCACTGCGGTGGAGGAAGTTGGTCAATCGCCCGGGCCTGATGAGGAGGTGGCGATGCCTGAAGTATTTGACCCCAACGACCATCCGGAACTAAAAGACTTGTTAGTAGAAGGTGGTCCTGACAGGGAAGAATTCAGTAAAGGCCAACGTGAGTGGCCATCTCTGGAAGGCCTAAGGAGACAGGCCTGCTCCCAGCTTGAGGGTGAACCTCCTGGGATGCATAGGATTTATTGGGAAGGTGGACTCCTGTATAGTGAGCCCACAGAGTCTACAGAAGGAGACCATAGGAGGTTGGTGGTTCCCCTTGCTGTAAGACCCTTCCTCCGGCAGTTGGCGCATGAAGTGCCCCTTGCTGGTCACCTTGGTATTACGAGGACCAAGCAAAGGTTATCCATGCACGTGTACTGGCCCAAGATGGGGGTGCAAGTAGAAAGTCACTGCAGGAGTTGTGCCTCTTGCCAGTTATCTGGTAAGAGTGGCTCAACAATCCAAGCTCCATTGGTACCACTCCCAGTTGTGGGAATACCATTCAAAAGGGTAGGGATCGACATCTTTGGTCCCCTTGACCCGCAGACATCCTCAGGCAATAGGTTTATCTTGGTGCTAGTCGACTATGCTACCAGATATCCTGAGGCCATCCCATTGAAAACTGTAACTGCCAAGTCAGTTGCAGAAGCGTTACTTGGCATCTTTACTAGGGTTGGCTTCCCTAAAGAAGTTGTGTCTGACAGAGGCAGCAACTTTATGTCAAAGTATATGCAGGCTATGCGGAAAGAATGTGGGGTCACCTACAAGTTCTCTTCTGCATACCACCCCCAGACCAATGGTCTGGTGGAACGTTTCAACAGAACATTAAAGAGCATGATCGAGGCTCTGGAAGAACCTCAGAGAAGAAAATGGGATCTTTTTACCATGCTTTTTTTTAAATTTTATTTTTTAATTTATTTTATTGTTTTAATGCAACGTAACAAAAACAACATAACATTCGCAAAACACTCCCCCCTCCCACCCCTCCCACAACCCCAGGTCCAACCTGCATTCCCTATTGTTCGTCTTCGCTGGAGAGCCCTTATGAACTGCTTGCGTCTTCATTAGAGAAGATACCCTCTCGGGGATGGAATAGTGTCACTGTCAGCGGCACCCATTGCTGCAGGTCTTCACTAATGTCCTGTTTCTGTTCCCGCTGGGCATTCTCCCAGGCCCCCGTTTCCGTGGTCGACCATTTACGGAGGTCCTCCCACCACTGTGTTACGCTTGGAATCCTAGGGCTCTTCCACTCCATAGTGATGTGCCTTTTGGCCAGAATGTACATCAGATCTTTCATCTTGTTGAGTGGTTTGTTTTTCTTGCTTTTCTTGTATTTGCCCAGTATGCATGCCTTTGGAGACTGTATGTCCAAGGTTATGTCTGCTTCCATCACCTTTGTCTCTATTTGCTTCCAGTAGGTTTGTAGTGCTGGACAACCCCAGAACATATGGGTCATGACAGCACGGGGTTCTCTGCATTTGGGGCATTCTGTGACTCCTGCACCTTTAAATTTGGAGATGACCTCTGGGGTAAGGTAGGCTCTGTTAATGATGTAGAATTGTACAAGTTGTAATCGGGCGTTTCTGGACACTTTCTTGTGGTAGTGTATCGTGACTTGCCATTCTTCGTCCTCGAACTGTAGGCCCAATTCCTGCTCCCATTTTCCTTTACACTTAAGGTCTTGTCTGGTTGTGCCGTCAAGCAGCGACTCGTAAATCCTTGAGGTTTCATGTCCCCCCTCAGCCGCGTTCAGCATGTTTTCCACGACCTCTGTCCAGCTTCAAAGTCGTCGACCTCAGGCCATCGTGTTTTAAGGACACTTACTACGGCTCCATGCAACAGGAACTGACTTGTAGGTAGTCCCGTGGTTTCGTGCAGCTCCTCGAATGTCAGGATGCCCTGTTCGCTCGCCAGGTCGCCCAGGGTGGCAATCCCAAAGGGTTCCCATATATTCCTAATTATCGTCGGGCCATCAGGTCTGGCGGTCATTGTGGCTGCCAGCGGGATCTGAGGTGAGTAGGGGTCTTTTGCATTCATGGCTCTGCAGGCTTGCTTCCATATCTGGATCCCAAGGTTGATTAGGTATGGGTGGTTCTGTTTTGTTTTAGGTGTAGCCCAGAGAAGGTCTCTAAGGAGCCCTTGGGAGACTGCCGGCTGTAGAAGTCGGGTGTCTGTTGTTTTTTCGTCTGCCATCCATTGGATCACATGCTTCAATTGGCCTGCTAGGTAGTATAGCTCAAAATTGGGGATTTTCAAGCCTCCCTTGTCGTAGGGCCTCTGCATTACCTCCAGTGCCACTCTGTGCCGTCCCTCCTGCCACAGGAATCTCCTACAGAGCTTATTCAGTTCTCTGAAGAATTGCTGAGGGATGTAATATGGGACGTTTGTGAAGTAATGTAGGAAACGGGGTAGTGCCACCATTTTGAGTAGTCCCGCTCTACCGGCCACTGAGAGTGGTAGCCTGCTCCAGAGGTTCATTGCTTTTTCAAGGCTGTCTTTGGCTTTTGCCGTGTTCAGGGCGTGTTCGGTCTTAGGGTCTCGGTGGATAGAGACACCTAGGTATTTGAAGGAGGAGGTCTCCCACTTAAATGCCAGTTTAGGGAGGCTCGCTACTTTGACCCCGCTCAGGGCCGCCAGGGGGAAGAGGCAGGATTTATCATGATTAATTTGGATCCCAGTGACTCTGTGGAACGCCTCTAAGGTTTCGTGAGTATGGCAGTAAGTGTTCGGGGTCACTTAAGTAAAGGAGCATATCGTCAGCGTACATAGAGACTAAGTGGGTTGCCCCGTCTATCTCAATGCCCCCATCCTCATATTCTTGTCTTAGGTATGCGGCGACAGGCTCAGCAGCTATGATGTATATAGCATGGGGGAGAGGGGGCATCCCTGCCTCGTGCCTCGGTGGAGGAGCCATTTCTCGGAGTAGGTGCTATTAGTGCGCACTCTGGCTGTGGGGTCTGTATAGATTAGCTTAACCCGTCTTCGGAGGGCCGGCCCTATTCCCATTTTGGCCATGGTGGCGTGAAGCCAGTCCCAGCTGACGGAATCAAATGCCTTAGTGGCGTCTAGGGATGCCACTGCGCATTTGCTTGACCTGCCCTCTGTGCTATGAATGACGTGGTGTAGCCTGCGCAAGTTCTCTGTGATGGAACGCCCGGGTACATATCCCGTCTGGTCCCGATGGATCAGCAGCGGGATCACTTTTCTCAACCTCCTAGCCAACAGTGCCGTCAAAATCTTGTTGTCTACGTTTAGCATGGACAGGGGCCTGTACGAGTGGCAGTCGTCCCCCTCTTTGCCCGGTTTCAAGAGCGGTACAATCACAGCTTTGCGTATGGTGTCCGGCAGGGTACCCGCATCGTAAGCTTCATTATAAACTTGGGCCAATAAGGGGGCTAGTGTGTCTTCATAGGTTTTATAAAACTCCCCGGGGAGTCCATCAGAGCCCGGTGTCTTCCCGGAGGGGAGTGATCTGATAGTGGCCATGACCTCTTCGGGGGTGATGGGGTCGTCTAGGGTCTCGGTAAGCTGCCCTTCTAGTGCAGGCAGTCTGATAATATCTAGAACGCCCTCGATATCAGTGTCGGCAGTTGGTGGGGGCTCGGCGTAAAGTGCTTGGTAGTATTTCGTAAAATACCGAGTTTATCTCAGTCTGCGTGTGCGCTGATGCTCCATCGGGTCTACGGATGTGGCAGATGGGCCTCCTAGGGGTTTCCCGTTTATAGAGCCACGCTAGTAGCTTCTACGGTTTGTCACTCATGGCGTGCTTCCTCTCTATGTGTTTTGCGTAGCTAATTCTCCCCAGTTTTTCCCTGTGGACTAGACAGGCATGCTTGAGGTCCAGAATCTTCTTTATGTGGGCAGGGTCCAGTGAGGACGCGGCATCGAGTTCTCTTAGCTCGCCTTCGTCTCGACCTAGCAGGGTCGATATGGATTTCTCTGCACCCCCTGTGGCAGCTATCATCTCCCCCTCATCACTACCTTGTACGCCTCCCATGCCGTGCGGATGTGTCGGACACTGTCCTCATTAATCTGCCAGTAGTCTAACATGCTGCTGCGGATCCATCCAGCAGAGCCTCACTCCTGAGCCTCCACGTGGGTGCAGGAGGTCGGGGTGCTAGCACTGTCCAGGTAGCTGTGAGTGGGGAATGGTCAGACAGCACTCTGGCTTGATATTGTGTGTTTTCAAATGAGGCCTGGTGTTCTTCGCTCACGAGTAAGTAGTCTATTCTAGTACACACTGCGTGCAGGGGCGAGTAAAATGAGTATTCTCTCGCTTCAGGGTGTTGCTCTCGCCAGAGGTCTACTAGTGCGAACTGTTGTGTCAGTTCTTTCAGAATTTTAGCCGGCGGGGAGGGGCGGGAGTGCTTACTATCAGACCTCTCCATGCGAGGGTCTAGGTTGCAATTGTGGTCTCCCCCATATCAAGATACAGTCTCTGTATGGGCCCAGCCTAGTGTGTAAGGAACGGAAGAAAACTGTGGCATCATGGTTGGGGGCATAAGAGTTGATCAGGCAGACCTCCTTCCCTTCAATGGTGCCATGTAACAGGGCCATTCTTCCCTCGTCGTCTGTTTTCGTGTGGATCAGGTTTATAGGGATGGTGGGGGCTATCCATATAAGGACACCGCTGGCATATGTGGAAAACGTGGTGCCTATCGTCATTCCTCTCCAGATCCAGGCCAGCGCCGCCAACTTTGGAGCGTTCAGGTGTGTTTCCTGCAGGAAGGCAATTCCGACCTTGCTACGTTTCAAGAATGAGTGAATTCTACGCTGTTTGACGTAGCTGTTCATCCCTCTGACATTCCATGTCATGATTCTAATTTTGTCAGCCATGGGAAATTGGTGGTCTGATGTTCCGGGCTTGCGCCTGGGGTATGTCTGTAAAGGGTTCCAGCGACTTTGGGCGCTCTAGGTGGTCCTGGGTCTGAGTACTCGCTAATTCCCAACTGGGGTCCCCAGGTCTGGGTTCCCCTTCCCAAAAACTTGAACTTCCCTTTAACATAACAAGTCTAGCGAGGTTTCCCTCGTTCTGACTTTGCCGTTTCCGCTCCATTTGACCTAAGGTCTCCAGGTGCCCTACGGGTGGGTGTAATTCACCCAAACTTCTTCCGGGGGTTTGAAGCAGGAGCTCTTCGATTGTTGTCTTGTGAGGAGTTATCCGACTCCCGTGCAACTCCAATGGAGATCAATGTTGCTGCGGTGCGGTACGTCTCGATTTCCATGCAAGCCCAGCTCCACAGCCGGGCGACTTGTGTCACCTGGGATGCTGCTTCAGTGGCCTGCGCTCTCTGGGTTCTATGTCTGGGATCTGCTCTCTGTCCATCCACTCGCTGGCTTCCGCTGGTGTATCGAACAGTAGGGCTTTGCTGTTGTGTAGCACTTTTAGCCTGGCCGGGTAGAGAAGCATGTAGCGTAGGCCTGCGCTTTTTAGTCGTGCCTTAGTAGAAATAAATTGGGCCCTCGCCATCTGGACTTGGAATGTGTAGTCCGGGTATATGGCCACTTTGGCTGATTCACGTTGTATACGGCCACCCGATCTTGAGAATGCGAGGATCGCCTCCCTGTCTCTGTAATTGAGCAACTTGGCTATTATAGGCCTGGGTGGGGCCCCCGGGGGCGGCCGTTTGGTGAGGGAACGGTGTGCACGCTCAATGGTAAAGGCTTGCGACAGCTTTCCGGCCCCAATTTCCTGTAGTAGGAGGTTCTCTACATAATTCGTGGGGTCGCTCCCTTCAATACCCTCGGGAAGTCCGAGGAGTCTAACGTTGTTTCGGCGCGCCCGCCCTTCAGCTTCATCAGCTCTGTCTTCTAGGTTTTTCACCTTTTGTACTAGAGCGTCCACGTCATTGAGTATCTGGGTTTTCGCCTCCGTGTTCACGCGGACCTGGGTCTCCAGCGCCTCTGTTCGACTTGCAATAACGCGGACATCCTGTCGCAGCAGGTTCAGGTCAATTGCTACAGCGTCGATTTTAGTCTCCATGGTCTTCTGTAGGGCCTTGATGGCTTCCATTAGCTGTGAGTTAGCTGGTTCCTGGGTCTCTTCCTGCTGAGCTGCCGTATTGGTGGTGCAGGTGTCAAGACTGGCTGGGCCGCAGGCCGCGTATGTTTCCATGGTTGTTTGCCACTGTCTACTCTTGTTGCCTCTCGCTGACATTTCTCACTGGGCAGGCGGGCCACTGCGTGGTAAACCGCGGTGCAATGCCGTGGGTGGGACTAGTAGAGTATGTTGGCGCGACACCTTAGGGCTATGTGCGCAGCACCTTTTAACATCAGCGCAGGAGGGGGGTGTCAGGCTCACCTCAGTGCCCCTAGGCTCGTGTACGCTCATGCCACGTGCAGAAGCGGCGCCCGTGGATCCGCTGTTAGCTGGTCCGCGATCAGGCCACTACTTAGGATGGGCACGTCTCCCCGGTGAGGCCATCCACGGGCCGGGTCTTCTGTTGTTGCCGCGGGGCGCGGCTAGATGTTGGCGCGAGCCCAGGATCCACGTCCTACAGGGCTGGGTGCAGTTCGTGGTCCCAGTGGGTGCGTGGTGGCACAAGCTGGGGCGCTAATGCGGCGGGGGTGCGGGGAGGGGGCGCTTATCCGCTGTGTAATGCTGGAGATGGCGGCTGGGACCCCCCTCCCACTATCTCCTTACCCCGTGTTCGTTCGGCGAGTTGGCGGACCTCTCTGCGCCGGCTCCCTCTCACTTCGTCCAGGTTGCGCTCCAGCTCCGGGTGCTGTGATCCCCGATCGCGAGCAGACCCGGCGGGGCAGCTCATGCTCCACCTTCTTCACAGAGGCTCCGGCAGCGTATCTCAGGCCGCTCGGGGTCGGGTCTCCTCCAAGGTTCCTCCACTCACGTCAGCAGCCCAGGTGCACAGTCCCCTACTTCGCGAGCGGGCTCAGCAGGGCCGCCCGCGCTCCTCTGTCTCTGCTGGATTCTGGCGGTGCGTCTCTGGCCGCTGGGTGCCGGGGCTTCCCCGGGGCTCAGGGGGGGGCACTGGAGCTCAGGAACCGCAGCGCGGGACCGCTCTGATCTCCGCTCCTCTCGCCCAGTGCTCAGTTCGCCTCCCAGGCGCCGCAAGCCACGCCCCAGAGCTGTCTGTTGTACGGGCCGTGTGGCTGTGCTCCAGTGTACAGCGTCCTCCGCTAGGCAGGCACCATTTTCTGGTGCCAGCGTATCTCAGCAAACTCCAAATATCTTCGTGCCGGTAGGTCGCAGCGGCCCAAACTTTGTATGCAGGTGCTCTGGGCGCTTAGCCACGGGTGTGGCGAGTTTCAGCAGAAATAGTGGGGCGAAACCGCAATATCGCAGCAAAATCAAGGGCACATCATACGGAGCTGCGTGGAAAGCGTCCTGCTTACATGGCGGTTAGCAACGCCCCCCCTTCTTTTACCATGCTTACTGTTTGCCTACCGAGAGGTACCACAGGAGGGTGTTGGCTTCAGCCCCTTCGAACTTCTGTTTGGTCATCCTGTACGGGGACCCTTAGCCATAGTCAAAGAGGGATGGGAGATGCCCACTCCCCCTGTTACTACCAACATAGTAGATTATGTGCTGGGGCTCAGAAAACGGATGGTACTTCTGATGGGCCTGTCTAGTGATAAATTGAAGGCAGGACAAGCGCTGGTGAAACATTGGTACGACCAGAAAGCTTCCCTCATCAACTTTACACCTCAGCAAGTCCTGATCATGAATCCATAAGGCCTCGAGCTTTACAGGACAAATGGTCAGGCCCTTACACTGTGGTGGAGCCCCTCGGTGAGGTTAACTATTTAGTGGACCTTGGAAGGCCTGGACAGGCTCCAAATGTGTTTCACGTAAATTGGCTGAAGGCTTTCGTCCCAAGAGTCGAAATCGCAGCACTGCTACTGGCTACAGATGTTGAGGAAGAGGAGTCTGAACCTCTCCCCGACCTGTTCCAAAGCGGTCCTTCAGATAGCTCCTTTGAGGGTGGCCGAGTGGCCCCTCACCTGACTTCTAATCAGCAGGCTGAGGTGAAAAGTTTGCTTAGGCAGTTTTCCCCCCTGTTTTCACAGTCGCCTTGTTTGACACCTTGGTGCAAACATAACATAGACACAGGAGACAGTGTACCTACCAAAAGTAGGGGATACAAGATGTCAGACAAAGTAAGGTCTTACATTAAGACCGAGGTCAACAAGATGTTAGAACTTGGGGTGATTGAACCCTCTAGTAGTCCTTGGTCCAGCCGTGTGGTTTTGGTTCCAAAGGCAGGCACTTCTGAATTGAGGTTCTGCTTGGATTACAGGGCTCTGAATGCTGTCACCAAGACAGATGCACACCCCTTGCCTCGAACAGGTGAGCTGGTGGATACTTTGGGTGCCTCCAAGTACCTCAGCACGTTTGACCTCACTGCTGGCTATTGGCAAATAGCTTTAGCAGAACATGCCAACGAGAAGACAGCGTTTTCTACTCCAGACAGCCTTTACCAATTCAGGGTAATGCCGTTCGGGTTGAAAAATGCACCTGCCACTTTCCAGAGGCTTGCGAATCATGTGTTGAATGGGTTGAACGAATTCTGTCTTGCATATCTGGACGATATAGCAGTTTTCAGTGCCACCTGGGAAGACCATGTGAAACACCTTGGGATTGTGCTCCAGGCTCTTCAGAAAGCACACTTGACCATAAAGGCTAGTAAATGCCAGATTGGACAAGGCTCAGTGGTTTACCTTGGACATGAAGTAGGTGGAGGGAGGATACAGCCTCTTCCCAGTAAAGTACAAGCAGTACAAGACTGGCCTACCCCCACTACACAGACCCAAGTGAGAGCCTTCTTAGGACTCACGGGGTATTACCGCAACTTCGTGGCAGACTATGGCACCATAGCTGCCCCTCTGACTGCCCTCACCACTCCGAAGAAACCCAAGAAGGTAACTTGGACCGACGAGTGTGAGAAGGCCTTCAATGGCTTAAAAGACTCCTTGTGCCAGGCCCCTGTCCTCAGGGCCCCTGATTATCAAAGACCTTTTATTGTGCAGACGGACGCCTCTGACACTGGGATAGGAGCTGTACTATCGCAAGTAGATGAGAAGGGTAAGGAACACCCTATTGGTTTTATTAGTCGCCAGCTTAAGGACAGAGAGCTCAGATGGTCCACAGTGGAGAAAGAATGTTTCTCTGTTGTGCGGGCCCTAGGGAAGCTGAGGCCCTACCTCTGTGGGACCCACTTCACTGTGCAAACTGACCATAAGCCCTTAAAGTGGCTAATGAACATGGAGGGAGAGAATCCAAAGTTGCTTAGGTGGTCCATAAGTCTACAAGGCTTCGACTTCACTATTGAGCATAGGCCAGGTGTCCAACATAGCAATGCTGATGGGTTGTCCAGAATGTTTAACCGACCTGAACAAGAGACTCATCCAGGGGTGGATTAGTTCCCCCTGTCCATAGTCTGGGAGGGGCGAGTGTTAGGAAAGATTTCTTAATTGTGGGTAATTTTCCTTCCATGTGGCAACCCCTAAACTTGTTGCTGTTGTTTTCACCAGGATCTAGACTTTGCCAGAGAAGTGCAGCCTTCTGCCGCACTCCTCTGGGCTTTCGCTCCATTCTTACGGGGAAACTGACATGCCCTTAAGACAGTCAGTACCGGGAAACGTTGTTTTCCGTAGTTTCTTTATCATGTTGCAGCTTTCGCGCAACATGGCACAAGAGGGCACTGTAAGCTAAGTTACTGCTCTCTTGGGTCTCTAGTCTACTACAGTACCTAGATACACTCTTGGGATTGTTATCGAACGGTGCAAGTGAATCACGGACGGGACTGGTGGCAGCGATCGTTTCTTTGTTTTTTTGAGCTCCTTTTGGCGTTTAAGCGCGTTTTCTCACGCTTAGCCCAAAATGGTGGCCTGGCTCCCAAAATGGCCAGACCATGAGGCTCGTTGTCCTGTCCGCTGACCGGGGCCTTCCTTTCCTTATTTGAGCATGCACTTTCCCGCGAAACACAGATGCTTTTGCGGGCTTCTACAGGCCTTGTGTGTGCCTCCAGGATGTGGGCTGGGATGTCTGGTCCCAAGCCTGGGTCTGCTTGCAACGGGGACCGGTGAGTAGCATCGCTAGGAACTGGTCGCCCTCCTGCAGGAGCCCATAGCTTTTCCCCGCTGTGTCTAACAGCACGCCTTTCTGTACTCGCGCTCTGCCTCTGCCCACAGTGGAGGCTGCGCTTGAGTCGCGGAGCTCTGTTCAACTTCATTTGTTCACCAAACTAAACTGCCTGATTCCCTCGAAGAGACTCCCCTTTTTGCCCGTTGGCACCAGCATGTGCAGGTACTTTTGAGCACAAGGCTCCATTCTTCGTAGGGCTTGGACTTCCTCTTAGTTAGGTGCCTCTGAAGGCGGACTGGGTCTAATTATTATTCGCACTGCCTGTTTTCCTCCCCATCTAGGTGGTCTACACATTTCGTGCGTCTCACTCGTTAGACTCGTTTGTATTTGTATATATATATTGTATTGGTTTGGTATGTGTTGGTTTACTGGAGTTTTATTGTGATTTCTCGCTACGGTCAATGTTACAAAGGCCTTGTAATAAATGTGTATATATTTTTAATATAACACCTGTTTGGAGTAATTTGTAAGTGTCCTTGCTTTGTGTGCTCATTGTGGGCTTTCAGTCACCCTCACCCCTCTTGAGACCTAGTCTTGACCGCCGCAATCGCTACCTTGATTGGTCTGGCTTGTCCAGAGGTTACCCTGTTCCAAGAAACTAGGCTGGCCTTCTGAATCTCTGCGCCTCCAGGACAGAGTTCAGAAATCTATCTTAACACTGGCCTGGAGTAAAACATGGAGTGGAAGATCGGAGTGCAAGAGACAGAGTGGAGGGAAAGGATGCTGTGCAGTATGTACGTCTTGGAGTGGAGTGGCACATTTTAACACATGGAGAAGAATTGTTTATTATAAGAGATAGATGGAAGAGAGTGATTGTAAAACCTGGAGTCCGGGTAAGATGGAAAGGCAAAGCCTGCTAATGAGATAAAGACTGAGGAGGTGTACATGTAGGTTCTTACCAAGGAGAAAAAAGATTAGAACAGGACTAAGGTCCTAACAAGAGATAAAAGGGGCAGAGGCCCTGAAGAGGGAGCAGGCACCATATTCCTAGGTGTGCAGATTAGTGAGCAGGGCACAATGTCCTAGGTACGGACTAGTGAGCAAGTCAATGTAAACCTAAGTGTAGAAAGGTGAGCACAATACCATATCCCTGAGAAAAAGACAGAGAGATTGACAAGAAGGAGGAGTTCAAGAAAAGAAAAGGTCCCCTAGGGACTAATCCAGAAAAGAAGAACCTACAGTGTCCTTGTAAAGTGTCAAGGAACAATATAAAAAAATAAACATTCTGACAACTCAAATAAGAAGCATACATTTGAATATCCTCGTTGCGTCATTTGTTACACCTTTTGACACTGCTTTCCAGCAGAAAAAGTATTGTTGGGGTGGGATGTTAGTGTATTCAATAATACATTTTATGGGTTCCTTTCAAGTCATGTTTCCAGTCCCTCTTTTGCTTCTTCTTGGGGAACACTTGTAAACAGAGATCCAACATCAAATGACACTGAGATTTCTTTTGTGTCATGAGAGTTCAGATCTTCAGTAGACTGCATCACTTCTTTAGCGCCTGGTACATTTTGTAGATTCTCAATTCTGCCACTAGTACATTTTAATAAAGCAAAGGTGGTTACTGCCTTATTAAATGGGATAGAGATCTAATCATAAGCATATGGTCTACATTGAGAACGTCTAGAGGGTAGTGTATGGAAAAAGGCTTTTAAACCCCACCGCCCTCACTTCCTGTGGTTTACCTGCATTTTGAACTTGGTCTCATTGAAGGCCTGGTTCGAGTGTAGAATTGTCTCATTGGGCCTCATGACGAGGTTGGAGGTAGCCTTGCCGGTAAAAGCGTCAAGGCAACCTCCATACCGGCATGAAAGTCCGGCACCCGCGAATGGGCAATTACTGGGGTATTCCGACCCTGCCAGACACAGTAATTGCCCTTTCGCGGGTGCGGTAGATCTCCATTCCCATTTCAGCCCCATAGGGCTCAATGGGAATGGGGATGCCTTTAGCACCGGCACCGTTTATAACGTTGCCGGTGCTACAGGCATGCTGTGCTCACTGGTGCCTTTTTTTATTCCGCCAGTGCAGACCTGTCACAATGAAAGGCAACCGCGGCACAACTCAGAGTTTGCCGGTCCGCTAACAACTGTACCGGCAAACATACCAGTACTGTTGCTACCGGACTGGCAACCTCGGAATGAGGCCCATTATATGATGAGTGGAGACACCATCCCAGTATTACCATCCCAGTATTAAATAAACTTAAGGCCACAGCCGCATCTGTTTTGCAGAATAGTCGCAGGTCATTGGTTGAGTTAGTGGAAAATCCAGTCTGGGTAAAAAAGTCCATCATGAGGGCTGGCTGGCCCAATACGATTCAAAAGGTACGAAGCTATCGCTTACACTCCTTGTTTTCCAAATTTGATTAAACTGTTGGTTTGCTTCCTAGGTATCTTAGTAGATTTCCTAAAGCACACCGGCGCAAACAATTTCTAAGATTTCATTAAACATGCTGCATACTGGTGAGAGTTTGGCAGCATGTCATGGCCCTCAAGGACTAGACAGAATGTTTCAATATTGCTCTGGACTGAAAGGGAAGCAAACATTAAAACATGTTTTGATTATATGCCCAGCCTTCCAGCATCTGCGCCAGAGACTATTAAGCCACTTCGTCTGTCAGATTGAGCGGCTAAACTCTGAGGACTTTTGGGATGGACTATGTACAGTGTGTGACACCTTTTTAACTACTGAAGTTCTTAGAATGTTGCAGGTGATTGGTCTGTTATAGCAATAGTTTTGTGGAATTGTTTTCTTTATTCTTACTTTTTGCAATGTATATTGCTTATCCATTGATTCAGGTTTGTTTTGTTATGTGAAAGGTCATTTGTTTTGGCCCTAACACATTATTTAAAAAAATCTATGTATTTAAATAGAGGTTCACAGAATGAGACACATGGGTCTGCCCGGAGCTTATGACATGTTTTGTATGCAGTTTACGAAGAATGTAAGAGATTGAGATTGATGATTGATGAAGCCTTTGTCGGGGAAATGAAAGCCTGGATAACTGCACTGGGAAAAGTTTTCAACTAAATCCAATTCTGAGAAACCTTGACTTCCCTCTCTTATGGCTGATGAATTTAAAAAGTGGAATAAAAAGGGGAGCTAGCAAATTGCAGCATATTGTGAGTTTGGCCCAGGTGATCGGTTGTCCCTCACACAGCTTTTATGCTACATTAGTAAACAAGGATCGGTTCCTCTTGTTTCCAGAATGGTCTCAAAAGGCCTTACTAGAAGATGTGGCAACAAAGTATCTCTAACTTAAATCCTTAAAGCACAATGATCCTCAGACCAAGATAGCAATGCATCTCTAGAGGCCAGATGGTTTTAGGATCAGATGGCTGCAATTGCAGAGGATGAATGAATGGATGAACTGACGGACAAATGTCTGGAATAATCAAAGTAAAGTATCCTTTTGCAAATGATGGGCGACATACAATGTGGAAATCCCCAGAGGATGGAGAAATGCCCACAAGTCACTGCGTGATGCTGGACTGACCAATTGCTGGAGAATGTGTTGCAGCCCATGTGATGTACTGTTGATTATTCTATGTGGGGATGTACTATAGTTTAACTGCTATAGAACAGCTATGTACAAACCATGCATAGATGTTAGGCAGAATCCTATGCAGTTCCCTTAGGGAGCACTACAGAAGATTAGGACTACAGGTATATGCAATAAATCCCCTTTGGTATCAGTCTGTACCACACAGATTTAGTTGGTAGCTGTGGCTGAGCAGCCAGACGTATCTAAAGAGGGAGATGAGCAGTATTCAGAGTTTACACAATAGGACCACAGTACTATGGAACAAGGAAACACTGACCAAAGCTTTGTATCAAAAAGAATATATATATTTATTTAACACACTCTTAACTCCACACACAAATCACTATCCTTAAAGCAAGTTAAACAGTCAAGAAAAGTATACACAACTCCCTAATTAAATTGTAGACAAGTTTGAGCAAGAGTGAAAACTGAGCAAAATGGCACAGTATAAACCAAGCAGAAATGGCACTCTAACAATTTCTTCAGAGGAAGGGAAAGGTCAAGCTATACAGGGTTAGACTCCTAAACGCACCAGCAACACTTCCCAATTGGATTGTGAACAAGTTAGGCAAGGTAGTACTTTAGCATAAGCAATACTTAGGTGAAACCCGAGCAAAATGGCACTTCAACAATATATAAAGGGGAAGTAAAAGGTGGTTATAAGAGTTTAGGTGCACCAACACATTTCTTGATGAGAAGCAATCTAGAAAAGGCAGTTGTAACAGATTTAGCCAGAGTCAATAGGCCTGTGCCAGAGTCAGTGGTACAAGGCCAAGTGCCTAGGTTCAAACGGTTCTAGTAGCTGCAGTCAAGTCTTTGTTCACGATTGAAACGGAGGGTGCAGCAGGTAAAAGGACAATGTTAGACGATAGGGACGGCCAGCCCAGAAGGTAAGTAAAGGATTTAAAACACCTTTAGCAGTACCCAGCGAAACGGGAGGCCTGGCGGAACAATGTACCTTAAAAGTGGAAGATGCTCCTGCAGTGGCGGTAGTTCCTGGCAGTTCCTGCAGTTCGGGAGATCCAGCAGAGGAAGAGAGGCTCTCGTCGTGGAGGAAGGTTCGAGTTACTGCACTGCCCAGGGATGAAGCCAGCAGCGGTGCTGCCAAAACGGAGTAAAAGGTACGCTCCTTTAAATCGCAGTCTTGGTGGACGGGTGCCTGGCTATCCGGTCTCCTAATGCTTGGCACTGGCAAGTCGACCAAGGCAGGTCCTGGAAGGCGATTGGTGAACTGGTTGGTCCCACCAGCTCAAGGGAAGAAGGCTCTTGCAGTTGAAGATCTTCTCTTGTCATTGGAGAAAAGTGGTGAGGATCTGCAGCAAGGCTTCACCGGTGGTTCCGTCGTTGCAGATGTCTTTGGCTTCTCTCCTCTTCGGATTTCTCAGGTCCAGTGGCGACTTCTGTCTTCCAGTCCGCAGGTCCCTGCTTTTATGCAGAAAACCCACCATTCATACAGCCTAGCTATCACTCACACAGTGGGGTGGCTATCCTGGCGGGATAACCCCCAGCCTATCAGGGCAGAGTGCGACTTGGGTTGCGTAGGCAAACCGGTCCAGGGTGCCTATTCCCCCTCCCACACATCCTGTCTACCCCAGACTCAGTGACGCCGAAAGGAGGGCTTCTGTGCAGAAGCCCGCCAAAAGGACGACAAAGGATCCCCAACCTGGGTTAGGATTTCAGAGAAAGACACGAGAAAGAAATATTATTATAGATCTGGCAAAAAAAAAAACACAGGATTAAAGTTAATATTAAAATAACCCAGCGGTTCGTTAGAGGCTGTCAGTAAAAGTGGTAGCCTTGAACAATGGGAAAATCCCATTGGAAAATATTTGCGGTCGAATATTTACGGTAGTAACTGCTGCCACCAGCCAGAAACTTTGGAGAGAGGGACTGGACAGTACCCTCTCGAAAATGAACACCAGGGAAAAACTATTAACCCTTCACAGTACCTCCATAGTAAGATGGCTTGTACTGGTTTTGTTCATAACTATTGACTAGCAAAGTCAGTGGTAACTTTGTATGCCCTGGGAGACAGTAGTCAGTCCCAGGGTATGGAGTCTATGTTTGGGGGTCACTGTGACACCCCTGTGTTACTGCACTGAGGGTGCGGTGTAACACACATGTAAAAAGACGATACCTATGGAGTGAGAGAAAACTCCATAGCCCATAAGCACAAAAATAGCCTGAAACACACATCATACATATGCCTATGAGTGGGAAAAAGAGTCTCACTCTCAGCAGGAGTAACAAATAAACCCTTGAAATTCAGCAAAGCTGCTGGGGGACTCTATAGGTAAGGGACATTAGCCTTTTAAGAGAATTCTCCCTAACAATAGAGTCTTTAGGTTTTGCATTACTCATATTCCTTTATTGACACTCCTTTTGTAGATGTGACCAATTAACACTCAACACTCATGATTTCTTTGCTATCTGTACCTGGGGTGTCAGGCATTTCATTAACAAAGGATCTAAGATTTAAAAGAATAAAGACTTGAAAAGTAATGACCCACAGGATTGGTAAGCTTCCTACAATAGCAGGGGCATGCAGTGGGATGCAAGTACACTAGGATGGTTTATTTTGTTAGTATGTCCTGAGTATCTGTGAATCAAAGGAAAACTCAGCATCACAAGGATTGACCAATTGACCCACATTTGTAATATATTAAGGCAACAAGAAACATAACGTAAATAATTTGAAGAGATAGCAAGCACCCATAGTCTTATTTAATTCCATTCCACAGAGCCTGTGTTATACTTTTGTTATGCAATTGTTAGAAAGATGGAATATGGTTCCTGGAAGTTATGGAAAATGGTCATGCCCTCCAAATACTCCATACATTCAAGCTGGACTTTGTCACTAGAACCTAGAGAATCCTTATCCTCTAATCACCCTAATGACCAGAATTGGGAGTGAACGACTTGCAAAGTCATGGCAAGGAATGCATGTTGGACCTCTTAAAGAGTGATATTTTCTCAGGCAAAAAGCAAGATATACACAACTGTTGTGGACTCTATACCCCTAAATACCTATATTTATATTTTTTTATAAGGTTATTCATATGTCTTTTATCAGATTCATGGACAGATACTACCAACCAATATCATATTTATTCTTTTAGTTAGGTTTGAATGTCTTTTTCTCAATGAGTTGTGGGTAGATATCTTTGGAGACTACTGGTGTGGATTTAACATCATATACTAGATTGGCTACTTAAGATGTATTTTAAGACTTTGTACATTTGTGTAAGTGGGTGTCTGCTCGTGTGACACGTTTACTGTCTCTGATCATTTATTTTCTATAACATGAATCTTGAGTAGGTGTAAAAGGAATCAGTTTCTTGGAAAATACCAGTTGATGAATCTACCCTTACAGATAAGAAGCATGCCAGTCAGTTGTTCTCCCTAAAACACGCAAATGCTCCCTACAAAAAATAGGGATTAAAAAGCCTTCCAAAAATAGGTAACAATGGACACACAGCAGATGCTCCCTTGCTTCTGCCCACCCAGTTCCTTGGATAAGTTCAATCAATGGTTTCAAAGAAGTGCCACACAAAGGGACTCTAATATGTTAATGTTATTACTACCACCTGATCTGAGGAGACACATGAAGGTTAAAATGCATCCTTCTATTAAGCAATTAACGGGGTGGATATGGGCAGGAAAATAATCCACACCAATAGCTTGATGATTTGTATCCTAAAATCTTAATTACCAAGTATGCAGGACATTTCTAGCATGCAATTATGCAAGCAATCTGCCTTTCCTCGGTATCAGTCACCTGTATGTCTTCAGGGTAGAACAGTGGCTATATTATGAAGAAAAAAGCATCTGCCGGAAAGCTATATCTGTCCAGCAGCAAAATATAGTTGAAAAGGGATGTCAAAGAACATTCCATTTGAGGCTAGCATGGCATAAAAAAGGGCGAAGCAGATGTTTCCACTCAGTGGTTTCATTTCCCAGACTTAAATGATATTGGCAGGCTGAGTGGGGCAGTGTGCCGCCAACTCCCCTTGCCTACGACCCCCATGCACCCAACAAACCCACACAGATATCAGGAAGTACCAGACATGGCCACCCACAACACCACAGGGAATAAGCTGTGCAACTAGCAGGTCGTATTCTGAGAAGTGTTTGGACTGACTCCACTGCTACAATAATTCTAAAATGTCTCATTGTGATGCTGGGGACATGGCTGAGACCACATTTGCTAGGGCATGACCCTGTGCACTTGTACTCTGCTACTCCTGGTGGAACCGGTGAAGGAGACCTCAAGTTGGGGACCCTCCACTGGAAAATGTGCAATGTCTAGTGGTAGAGTTAACCCTGAATAACTAGCAGGTATGCGTTTTTATCACCCTGCTTTGCTCTAAGCTAATGTGAAGCTACGGTGAAGCCAATGAGGTAATGTTTTTTTGTGGTGAAACACCCAAAGCTGGAAGGTCATTTGCTTTCAAAAGGTTAGCTAATGCTTGTTTGGGAGGCTCATTGAAGTAATTGAAGAGGCATTCTAGTAAATAGGTACAATGCGTATCACTTATCTTAGAGGGAAATTAGTTGCTGGCACTGCTGCATGCTGTGAAGCTCTAAAGAAAACAATTGGTGAATTTCTCACCTTAAAGAAGGACACTTTATTTAAAAATAAGAGTCAGATGGAGGGAAATTGTCTCTTTGTGTTGCAAAATTATTCCTTAGTCTGTTATGTCCTTCCTGACCTGGGTTTAAGGAGAGTGGGCGGGAGAAATTCCAGGAACTCTGAATAACAAGACCCAGCAGGGTCAATTAATACAATCCTATAAACCCCGTAGGAGGAGACCCCATAGAAACATCTGGAAACATCTGGGAGCTTTAGGCAAGGCTGCATTCTTGCTCCTTGTTTGTTCAGTCTGTATCAATCCATTGTGGGTCAGGTTATGAAGATGCTTAGAGCCTTTCGTCCAGGGTTGGATGATGTGCAGTTCTGATGGTTAGTATATGCTGATGATGTCATACTCTTCGACCAGACTCGTTTCAGTCTCCAACACAGTTTGTATAAATTGCAAGAATATTCCATAGATAATGATTTGGAAATCAACACCAATAATATATACATTTTCCCATTTGAGGATTAAACAGAGTTTGAGCTTGTGTATCAATTAAAATCCTCTAGCTGAGGTGAATAACTGTACATACCTGAGCTTTCTTATAACACTTAGGCCAAATAAGTCTGTCTTATCTTTGCGATTACGAACAAAAACCTTTCCATTAATTGCCGAGATGAAGAAAATGATAACGAAATTTTGAAGGTTTTCCCTTCTTCCAGTAATTTCGTTTTACAAATTAAAAGTAGTCCCTAGTCTTATCTATGGAATGGAATTTAATAGATATTTCTACTGGCACCAGTTGCTAAAGATTGAGGGGCTAATTTAGAGATCTGTATTGTCATGACCGTCGTGTATCCCTGGTTCCATAATATGCCATGAGTTAGGCCTGCTCTCTCTTCATGCTATAGTTCGCTGGAACTCCGTATTATATTACAAGATTTTAGCCTCTCCCGAGATTACTCACCATGATGATTTGTCAGGAATGATATCAAAGAAAAATTGTAAATCTAATATGATCTTTGTTGACAATGTTGAAACCATTCATAAACAGCTAAATGTAACAAATTCCAACTTTCTAGAGAATCCTACTCTCTACAAACCATAAACTTTGGCATCTTGACTGGTCTCTGATTTCAAATCAGAAAATCACATAGAAGCTTTACGCTGTTGTTTGTGGGAGGAGGCCAAATTAGGCTAAGTTCTGTCTTATTTAGGGAAGTTTCCCTGTTTAAAAGCACGCTCTGAGCTTGATAGATTTAATTTCAATTTGTTACCTACTCTCAAAAATCCTAGATACAAGAAATAAATTATCCTCTGATATGCTACAATGTAGGTTTTGCAGCCTTAAGGATGGACGAGAAATATGCAAACATTTGGTACTCTATTGTCATTATTCACACAGTTTCAGGGTCAAGTATTTAGTCCATTTGTATATTGTTAAGCAATAGTGAATTTGGAAATATTTTGGGAGTGTCTCAGAGCAGGTATTTAGTCTTCGTTGTCTCAGAATTGTTAAGATTTTTAGCATAGATTTTAAAAATAATAGCATAATAAAGAATGATTTGTATTCATAAGCAAATTCTAATTATAATTAGGATGTCAACATGTATAGTTGCAGAAAGTTGACAATGTATAACTTTTAAAGATGTAGTTTTTTTTTTTATGGTTTCATTGCAAGGTGATGAAATCTTTGTAGATTTATTCATATTGAATTGCATTGTCTCTTTTCTTTTGTTTATTATGAAAGATTTAAACTATATCCCATTAACATAAAATTAAAAAAATCAAACACTTATTTGCCCATGACTTGCCCATCCATGTCCTCGGCAAACCTTTAAAACCTGCTTTAATTGCAGCCACATCAATGTGGCTGCACTTATTGCGGCACTACGTTGGTTAAACTTTCTGCCAACCTTCACTGCACCCACTCTGGTCAAAACGGTCAGTCACTCCTTGAAAGCATGGAAGCCGAGAACACCTTGACAGACCATTGGAACAGACTACAACACTGTGATGATGTGGTGTGTGCACTAGACCTGAGACCTGGCTCAGCTAAAGATGTGTGGGGCCCAGTTTAACATGGCCCATTTATTGCTTCAATTACTTTTATATTTTATAGAGCCGGGTGTAAGCATAAGTACTTTCATGGAAGCTACATTAGTCCTATTTCCTAAACCGTATAAGCATCCCTCATCAATTAAAAACTACCACGCCATTTCATTAATTAACTCTGAAGCTAACATTCTTGCTAATAGACTAGATAGAGTTATGCCTTATCTGGTCAATGTAGACCGAACAGGATTTATTAGGCGTCCTGTGAAAATGTTGCCATGTAAAGAGCCTAATTTAAAAAAGGGGACTGCTGCCACAGGTTGATATAAGAATGGTTAATAATTCAAAACCTTTTTGTATCAACATGTAAATTGAATTAAATCAAAGCAGAGGAAATGTATGCCTGAGAACCAAACAAACCACTGAAATATATTCATCAAACATGAGGTATGTTTTACTAATATTTCAACCGAGGTTAAACAAAACATTTTATTACACATTTATGTATGTAACCCAAAGTGAAAAACTCAGTACAATGTGCATACCTTTGTATAATAGGTATATCGCTATAGTGTAAGGGTGCACTATAGTCATGAACAAAGCAAAATAGAGTGGTGATAGATTGTGGTTGGAAAAGGAGAGACCCGGTGCTAGAACTGTGTGCAAGACCTGAAACTGTTAAGCAGGAGGGCAGGGGGTGAAAGGGACAGATAGAAGTATTTACAAAGCAATACAAATGTTTATAAACATTGAACCTAATCAAAAACTGCCAGAATGAGATTTGTATTGTCTTACTCAGACATCATTACAAATTGAAGAGACGATCTCCTGAGTCCTGCCTCTAGAGACCGTGGTTATATCTAGTTTAACACAAAGATATGATATGATATGGCATTTATAACACACCTATACACACGTGTTTCAAGGCGCAACGAGGCAAGGGAGGGGAACAAAGGGAGGACAAACAGCGATCCTACTAGGCCAGGTGTCATGCAGATCGCGCAAGTGTGTGGGAAGGGGGCAGGGACAGTGCAATACAAGGGAATACATAATAACAATAAGTAAAGTAACAGCCAGCAAGTGGCAAGTGCAAGGTTAAGTGCAGACATCAGGTGTCAAGGGCTGGTAAGGGGACTGTAGGGATACAGAAACAGTCCCCTAGTGAGGGGTTACCAGGCGTGCAGTGCAGGAGTCTGACGCTGGCGGGGGAGGGACTTGGGCCCAAAATCAGAGGTTGCCCAGGTAGCCAGTGCAGTTCCGGTTATAGGCAGGAGGTCAGCAGAGGAGAGGAGGAGAAAAGGCAGAAGCAAAGAGAAAGGTTTTGAGGTGCTTCCGGTATCGGAGATGGTTCTCCTCAAGTTTAAGGGCTGCAGGGAGGCTGTTACAGGGAGAGGCGCCAGCCGAAGAAAGAGATCTACCACCAACTCGTTGCTTGGAGAAGAGACTGACCCTGGGGGAGGAGGAGGCGAATGAGCGAGGAGCTCGAGAAGGAAGATATTTAGGAAGAGAGAGTTGAAGGTATTGAGGTCCAAGAAGACCCCAGAAGGCCTTGTGGACGATGCAGAGGCTTTTGAACTTAATTCTCGCAGCCACTGGGAGCCAGTGCAGAGATTTCAGTCCTGGTGAAATACGTTCCCTGGGCTTGAGGCCAAGAGAGCAGCGATGAGGTGGGAAAGGAGTGCCAGGTATTGGTTGAATAGTCAGGGAGAGAGGTTAGACCCCTGGGGGACACCACAGGTAGAGAAAAAGAGAGCAGAGAGGAAGGACCCAAGTTGGACCTGGGAGCGTCAGTCAGAGAGGAAAGAAGTCAGCCACGCCATAACCTGACCAGTGATACCCAAGTTATCACAGACACGGTTGAGCAGGATGCCATGGTTGACAGTGTCAAAGGCAGAAGAGAAATCAAGCAGGATGAGGATGCAAGGGGTGTTAGAGTCAAGATTGGAGAGCAGGTCTTCACGGATGTTCAGGAGAGCAGTTTCCGTGCTTCTGGCAGCTCTGAAGCCAGACTGATGGTCATGAAGACAACCAACAGATTCAGTGTGGAGATTAAGCTGGGAGATGGCCAGTTTCTCCAGGAGCTTGCCGAGGAAGGGAGTTATGGAGATTGGGCGATAGTTAGCCGGGCAGGAGGGGTCGGCAGAGGGTTTCTTAAGAAGAGGGTGCACAAGGGAGTGCTTCAGAGTGGATGGGAAGACTCCAGTGGCAAAGGAATTATTGCAGAAATCAGCCAGGGCAGGGGCCAGGGAGTCGATGTGGTCCTTGATAGTTTTGGAAGAACAGGGGTGAACCTGTTTCGACAAGACATTCATAGATCGGACTTGTCTAGAAACCTTGTCGGCAGAGAATAGGGGAAAGGCAGAGAAGGAGGGAGGAGAGGTGGTAGCAGAAGGGCCAGAGGAAGAACAGGGAGTAGAGGGGGGAGAGGATGTCCTGAGTTTTAGAGATGAAGTGAGAAGCCAGTGCCATGCAGAGGGCCTGGGAAGGGACAGGAGAGGTAGAGTCTGCGGCAGGATTGGCTAGTACCTTGCAGATTTTAAAGAGTTCAGCCGAGTTGTTAGATGGCACAGAGACGCAGGCTTGGATATGAGCTTCTTGGTTAGGACAGAGAGCCGGTATTGCCTTTGGAGCAGGCGGCAGGCCAGTTTGTCAGAGGATGTACATGAAACACGCCATTTCCTCTCAGCCACCCTGCACTTACGTTTTAGGGTAATGAGGTCTGAGTCGTACCAGGAGTTGAACTTGGCTTTGGGCTTCATGCGGATTCTCATGACAGGGGCAAGGATATCAAGAGTATCAGATATAGCAGAGTGGAGAGTGGCGAGGGCTTTGTCAGGGTGAGAGTCAGCCAAAGGGGGATGGGGGGTGTGAGAAGGTGGCAGCGAAAGCCTCAACTGATACGCGCTTCATGGGTCGGATGACTGAGAAGGTGGGTGGCAGTGATGGAAGTGGCTAGGCCTGAAGGGTAGGGAGGGTGAGGTGGGAGGAGTGGTGAGAGGGACAGAAAGGGGAAGGTCTGAGGAGATTAGAACATCCAGAGTGTGCTCTGCAGAGTGAGTCGGACCAGAGGGGAGAATAGTGAGTGAGAGAGAGTCGCAGATGTCACGAAAGAGTCGCGAGGAAGGACAGGTAGCATCCAGGTGGATGTTGAAGTCTCCAAGAAGGAGGAGTTGAGTGGTTGAGGCCAGGAGTGAGGAGGAAAGGCCCGCACACTCAGAGAGGAAGGAGGAGATCTGCCCAGGTGGCCGATAGATAGTAGCCACAGTAATGGAATGGCTAGAAGAGAGAGAGAGCCTGCAGATGAGGCATTCAAAAGAGGAGTAGGCCTGCGTAGGAGTGACAGAGGCAGGGATCCACTCGGGGAAGATCAGAGCTACATCTCCTCCAGAGTGGTTGGACCTGGGCGCGGAGAGGATCTTGTAGCCGTCAGGGAGGAGTGTGTCAAAGCTAGTGGCAGAGCTGGCCATGAACCATGTCTCGGTGAGACCGAGGACATTGAGGTCAAGTTCTACCAGAAGGCGACAGATGTCAGAGGAGTGTTTGACAGCAGAGCGAGAGTTAAGAGTGACAATATGGAGAAGGTTGCCATCCTTGAAAAACTTCCGGGGAGGGGTACAGATCAGAGATACGCCCTTTGGAGGTGTAGAAGGAGCCCTAGAGGGGGCAGAGACGGAAGGAGAAGTCAAGGAAGCCACGGAGGAGGCAGAAGGGGGGAGGCGAGGTAGCCGCAGAAGGGGGAGAGGGGACAGCAGGAGAAGAAAGGAAGTTGATGAGGCGCGGGAAGCGTCTATCAAAGAGGTGAAGGTTGGCCTGAGGGCCTTGGACCAGGACTGTCCCATTCGAGTAAATATTAATGATGACCTTAGACGAGTGGAAGGAGGCCAGGAGGGCGTCCCAACGGATGCCGCCATTAATGGGAGAAGAGGAGAAAGGAGAGAGTACAGAGACCATATGAAGGGTTCATAGGTCTAGCGAAGGAACGACAAAGAGGTTGTCAGTGAGAATTTCCTTAGAGGAGGCACTGGTGTAGGTGTCAGCGATAGGGAGGCCTGGGTTGGAGACCAGTATGTCCTTTTTAAACTTCTTCCTACCAGATTTAGTGAGGAGAGCAGGATAGTCAATAGAGAAAGAGTTGGAAAAGATAGGAGAGACAGAGAGTGCCATAGAGTAGGTGGGAGAGGGAAGAGGTGGAAGGGAAAGGGAGAGACACTAGAGAAGAACACTAGAGTAGGCAGACAAGACAGTGAGAGGCAAGCAAGTTGAGCAATGGGACAAGGCGACGACACTCAGGATCAAAGAGCTCACAAAAGACAGGAGAGAAGGCACATCTAAGTTTGAGAATCCTGAATAGAGGGAGAAAGGCCTAGGATTCACGGTGCCATTTTTATGGTAGTGATACAGTCACAATTTAAAACAGCAGGGGGATAAAAACCACCTGCAGGCGGAGGGGGGTATGTAGGGCAGGAAGGTGGCTGGCAGCTGGCTTCTCCTCGCTGGCGTCCCCTGCGGACACCTGGAGACACTTACAGGGAGCCATCAAGTAGTAGCCGCCCTTTGCCTAGGGGCCCTTAGCCGTGGCACAGTCGGGCAGAGGCTGCCCAAGGAAGGATAGTGATAAGGGAGGGGGACGACAATCAGGGGGTTGGACGGGTTGGGAGGCGGGCGGGAAGGAGGGACAGACGTGGGAGGAGGGAGCCTGGGACAATGGGCACACAGGAGGAAGCAAGAACAAGACAAAACAAATCGCCAAAGTACAATTACAACACAAAGCCCAGGAGGTCAGCTAAAACTTTACAATTCTGTTGCAATAAACCAATGGATACTGTCAAATCAGGGACAAAGAAACCGCAGAGGTGATGATTTGTCACAACTCCACTGAGCCACTAATAGATTACATCTGTGCATTTATCACTCTGATAATCACATTTAAAATAAAGTCCAAAGCGTTACTATTAAGTACAGACAGTACACTTCCTTCTTGTGCTGTGGTTTGAAAATTGATCCGTCAGCCTTGAAAGTGGTCACCAGAAGGGTCTGTCTACACGGCCAGGGGTGGACAGAAGAGTTAGAGACTAATGTCCAATGGTTGTGTGGATGGTCGATGGTCAAGCCGGTCGACCATATGACAATCCCTGGTTGAGTTGCATTTCGGCGCCAAGGTGGATTATAGAAGCCGCCTTCATTAGGGCGTGGCTGGAAGACCCTGTTGGGTTTGTATACATGTCTTACATTTGTAAAATCTTCAAACTGGATGAAAACATTAGAAATCACATTGATCCCAAACCACGTATGATTTTCAGAAAGTCAGAAACTCTGAGGAACAAGTTGAGCCCCTCATTATTACCGGATCCAGAAAAAAGGACCACCTCAAATTGGTTAGAACCACCTATGAATGGATTCAGAAAATGCGGAAACTGCACAATGTGCAAATATGCCTATGATAAAGCTAATACGTTTAAAGATTCATTCAACAACCAGTTTAAGATCCAACAACCAATTAATTGCAGAACTAAATACGCTGTCTATGGCATTATCTGTGTGTGTAATTTGGTATACATTGGAAGTACCATTAGAGAACTTAGGATACGCATTCGAGAACAGTTAGCCAAAATTGGGAGCCAAGACCAGAGACTCGTTTTGGCCAGCCATTGGCAAGAAAAACATCAAATGGCAAACAAAGCGGACATCAGATTTATAGGTTTACAGAAAATTACAATGGGCAGAAGAGGAGGCAATAAGGAGAAAAGATTATGCCAAGCTGAGGCCAGGATCATTTGCAAATTTAATTCTACTGTACAAGGCCTCAACAAGGACAATGAAATGGTGTAATTTTTATAATCATTCAACTTTTGAACTAATGTGCATGGTATAACTAACCTACTTATATACATCAATGTCGAGGTCCACACATACGAACTTAGTGGTTACTCAGATCAGTGTAACAAATACCCACGAGTTTGCCTCGTCACTGAGATTTCTCTCAGAAATCACACTCCTGTGACTAACTACGAATATAATCATGTACTTTTGGAAATCTACATATAACAGGGGTGTTGTTCAAGCTATACATTTTTGGACGACCTATGTCCAAATATAAGAACATATATTGATAACAAGGCTCGTATCACACCTGAAAGCACCTTCCGTATTAATATATGCAATATGTTTCTTAATAACCCTAGATTGAGAAAGGACATGCAAAACAAGTATCACATAATATACTAGAATTGCGTTATTGCAAATATCGAATTTGGCACTCAGTAATAGCTTTTTAACTTATAAACTGGCATTTGGGCAATTATAATCAGTAAACGTATACACGACGATGAACCGATTCCCAAAAGATGGCGCACACTGCAGCGTCCACAGAGGAAATAGTAGAAGGACTGCCGTCGTCGTTGCCATGATGACGATGGCAACAACAAACACCTTAATACAGACGCCATTCGGCGCCTCACAGAATAGACCTAAGCGCGAGAGCGCATCGAGGAAATGGTGCGGGTGAGAGACCGTCTTTAAATTACAATCCTTAGTGAACAGCTATTTATCGCAGTACCAATATGTAGCGAGTATAGACTACTCTGAGACCGCACACCTGTAATGTACTTTCTGAATGCGTACCGCGTTTTGATGCATAATTAGAAGTTAGATTTTTTAACTCGGATGACTTGTGAAAAATTACTTACTCATGAACAGAAAGAAATGAAGCAGTGCTTCCATTACGAATATAGACTATTCTGTTACTGCATACCTGCAATAGACTATTAGAACGCATTACGCGTGTAACATATAATTACAACAACAGAATCTGTAACTCGGGTGTTTTGTAAAAACGATTTACGAATACATAGAAAGGAATGAACCAGCGCTAACATTGTGAGCACAAACTACCTTGGAACCTTATCACCTGTTACCTTGTAACAGACCTTGAAAACGCATTTCGCGTATGACACACTAATAGAACCTAAAGTCTCTAACTTGGGTGATTATTTTCTAAAATTATTCACTGATACACGAAAGGAATGCATTAAGAGCGGAAAGTGGACGAAAAGTGATCTGCCGTGTAGCCGTGACTCTGTCTGCTTGCTGTTGCTACTGCCTGGAGGCGTGGCTGGAGGTGTGCCCTGCCCCTCTGCCGGCTGCAGAACGTTCAAAATGTCCATTCCGCTGCGGAATGCGGAGCGGAAAGTGGACGAAAAGTGATCTGCCGTGTAGCCGTGACTGTCTGCTTGCTGTTGCTACTGCCTGGAGGCGTGGCTGGAGGTGTGCCCTGCCCCTCTGCCTGCTGCAGAACGTTCAAAACGTCCATTCCGCCGCGGAACACGGAGCGGAAAGTGGACGAAAAGTGATCTGCCGTGTAGCCGTGACTCTGTCTGCTTGCTGTTGCTACTGCCTGGAGGCGTGGCTGGAGGTGTGCCCTGCTCCTCTGCCTGCTGCAGAACGTTCAAAACGTCCATTCCGCCGCGGAGCGGAAAGTGGACGAAAAGTGATCTGCCGTGATCTCAACGTGATCAAGACGTGCAAGCATGTAACCGCGCGGCTGATATCTGACAGCTGTTTGTCGAGCGAACTCACACAAGGTGGAGACTGGAGTCTGGACGTGCCCACTGCTCTGGGTAAACAAGGTGAGCCGATTAGCGTCTTAAGCTAAACTCTGATATCATCAAACCTGTGAAACCCGAGCATAGCGTTAGAGTCCAATAGCCTAACAGTGGGGCCCGGGTGATTACGGCAGACTGCGGGGGCTTGACCCCTTTGATCCCTTAATCTCTTATCCCCTTGTGCCTTTGAGCGGGGATTGCTCTGTGAATAGACACAACCAGACCAGACTGGACTATACATCTGAATACTTTTGAGTACTTGCCCTCAGCAAGGAGATGTCTGACACGCAAGGAACAAATGGAAACTCAAATGCGGACCAACTGGCTCGCACTAAAATGGTGCCATCTGGCCGCATACATGTAGAAAAACAGATACATCCACAAACAAGACTACAGCTGCATCGTTGGAATTCGTTAGCTGCCTCTTGTAAACCCACATGGCGGCAGCTGAGCAAGTCGGACTGCAAGTCTGACTGCAAAACTGATTGTGACTGTACGGGGGAGAGAAACAGTCTATCACCCGTTTCTGGACCTGAATATAGACTAGACTCAGACTAGTTGCAAAACAGAAGAAGACATTCTAAAGCAGATGATGACACTACCATTAACATGCAGAGCTCTACACAATCGCAAAATGCGGGTGAAAATCGGATGGCGAGTTGCCCAGCAGCCTTATGTCCCGTTCTCGCAAACACTGAAAAAAAGCCCCGGAAAGAGACCTACCTTGTACGCACGTGAGCCACGATGCTTGCGAGGTTGGGATAGGTACAAGTGGACCCCCCAGCAGGTCGACACTGGAAGTCGGAGAGGAGCGGATTTTGGCCCTCGATGAAAGTGGATCTATGCCACAGGTTACTGAGATGGAGGCGATCGATAAAAGCACGATCATAACAGTAGCTGGCTCGCCCCCAGCTATTATGAAGAGCCTCCTGGCAAGCGGAGAAGAGTCTCTGAGCTCAAAGCCAAAACAGGGACTCGGTGCTGAATGGTCTGGTACATCTAACGATGACAAAGTATTCCTTGAAGCTCGTCACACAACAATGGAGAATCTCTATAGTAACGAGCCTACTTCTACGGGATCTGATAGAAGAAATTCACTGGAGGTCGTCAATAAAATTCTAAACGACATCTCGTTAATAAACAAATCTCGACGATCCACAATTAAAGACAAAATAGACCCTACGACGCAAGAGCCTAGTGTCAAGGAGGCTATTGAAAACATAGTAGATGTAATGCAGCAGTCCTTGGGAGCGTCGTCTTTATCGAAATGGAAAAATGCCTACGGTAAACGAAGGTGTATCGATCACAGCACATCTCCTACTCTGCCGTGCTCTCAGAGGAAAGGCACAAAAACATCTTACCTGACATCAACGAGATCTACAATACCTCCTTTAAGGCACAGAGATGTCTTTGTTGCGAGAAAATCGCCCAACTCTTCATCTACATCGTCTGATCCCTCCTCTTCAGAGCAACAGTACACCAAACCAAGGTGCCCTAAATCCCGAACGCATCTAATCACACAACATGGGAATAAGGAGCTTTGCTCTGAACTAGTAGGATGTATAATGAAAGAGATCCAACCTATAGTGATGTCTTCTCTTGCCATATGAATAGCTCCATTCTTAAAGCTATATGAGCAAGTAGATGGGAATCTCAGAGATCTGTCCACACTGGTTGCAATGATCAACTCCAAATTGGTAGGCTTGGACATGGAAACTACAATAACCAATCAGGTACAGCGAGACTCCAATAAAAGAATTGAGGCTTCCCTAAACACTCTCCTGGACCAAAGAAAAACCACTGGACTGGAAAAGAAGCTGCTGGCGGAAATCACAAAAGAAGCACTCAACCTACTAAAATCAAGGAAAATTCCAACGGAGATTGCCAGTGAGGGAAACAATTGTGCCTACCTGGATCCCCAGGGGCTGCCCTCCCTCAACAAGAAAACGCGTGCTCAGGTGAGCTCAACCCTGGAGTCTAATTCGAACACAGCTGAACCTCCACTGGAACAACTAGCATGTATCACAGATAGAAGCCAAGAGGAGATTGTTACAATGCCACCCCCCATAGATCTAACCAAAGATGAATATACACAGCAGGAAATAACACAAGAGGAAAAAAGACTGGAAGAGCAAAAGAAAACGGAAGTATATGATATCCGTTAAAAGCCACCCCAGTAAGTTCTTGTTTACATGAACAACAAGACACGCCTTGCTTTCAAAACATCCTAGAAAAAACGAGATCGACACTTAATCCGGCCTCTCTCGATCCACAAATACCAACTACTTCATCTGATACAAAGAAATGTGGAAGTCAGCAAGGTAGTGACTCCGGGAACCTGGACACTGAGGAAGAAAGGAACAATGACATCTTTGCAATCTTTAAGGGAAATTCTAATCAGTTGACTGGATCACACACAAATCAACCCAAAAAAAGTCACAAGAAAAAAAGTCCAAAAACCAATGCACTAAGAACTCTCACTGTGGCAACAATTCCAGAAAGTTCTTACACAATATAAAGACAGTAAAAGTTATTGTAAATCAAAATATAAGAACAGACAAACCAAGCCAGAATAAAAAGATCTTAGAAAAGGTGACGATGGGCGAGCTCTCAGAGCAAAAAACTGAGAAACCAAACAGGGATGTTGAACAAATGAATGAATTGCTGAACATGTCAACCTACGAGGAAGCTGATGAATTGGAACAAATGGAATCTGAGACTCTAGCTGGGCCATTGCTAAGCCAGAATAATCCACCCCAAGAGACCGACAAAACGAGTCTCGAACCAAAAACCATATTTCCAATGACGCCTACCACGTGCTACTTCCGCAAAGAACCTGTGGACTGATCCCCAAGATCACAAAGATCGATGAAGACTTGCACGTGGAGGCAAGTCCGATCTTCCTCACTTTGAAAGAGAGACGCGAAAAATTGCTTATGAAAAACGAGGATAGAGAACGCCGACCGATAAAAGTAACCAAAAGCATTCCTCAATTAGAACGTAGGAATGAAAATCGAGAGAACTACCCTGAAGTTAAAATCCCTGCCTCCATCTATAAAGTGAAGATGGAAAGAATAGAAAGTCAGGACGACCTGATTATGAACCGCAATAATGTCTTACGCTTACTCCACTGCGTCCCGTGCCTTAGAACGATACAATCGTACGACATCCAAACAGTGGAATTTCCAAAGGAAGGCCAGAATGACCATGTGATATTACATCTGAAATCAAAAATGATAACTAACAGTATTCTAGATGCAACGCCTGAGCTGATGTCGCTTGGTTTTGACATTCTGGAACTAACTAATGAAGACAAAAGCAACAAACAGTCTTACAAAACTACAGAATCTCAGCCACCCTCGCCATTATGGAAGAAATTTAATGAAGCGCAGAGCCCCGAGAAAACGCGGGAGGCTCCCCTGCACTTCAGAAATCAAAGCCTAGATAGCGAACTGCGATTTAAAAAACTTGGAATTTGCTCAAAGCGACTTAGTGGAACAAATTCAAATCACATTTGCCAGTAATCAAGCCTCCAACAAGAAAAACAGTTCAGGGGAAGCAAGAAACACCGAAAAGGAATCTTCGGACAATTGGGGGTGGCTTGCAAAAGCATTGAACAAAACAACTCAAAGTTAATGCCAACCAGAGACCTCGACGGCCAATTTCGGTTCTTGGAACACTAGAGGATTCGCGCACTTGTTTCAAGAGAGTTGTTTTCCAGGGTTGGATGTGGTTTGTCTTCAAGAGACTTGGCTGGACACCTGCCCTATTTCCGGAGATTATGAGATTGCATTCAATCCAGCAATTAAACAAGTGACAGGTAGGCCCATGGCAGGCCTTATAACCCTAGCGAAAAAAAGTTCTGGACACCAAATCCTTAACACCAAGAATGTGTCTCCCCACAATCAGAAAACTACAATTACACAGAAGAACGTAGGAAATAGAAAAATAAACATCCTGAATCTATACTGGAATCATAACACAGCGGATACATAGATCAAGTTACAACAGTCATAGACGATTGGTTAGAGGCAGATGCTGCCGCTGATATTGTGATTTGTGGAGATCTGAATATGAACTGTCTAACAGTAAACAAGGATCCGAAACCAAATAACTCCAACAAAACACAACTCGCCAGCCAATGGGCGTTAGAGATGGAGTTAAGAAACCTCGTGTTGATGAATGGAAACCTAGCAGGTGACATTCCAGCTAAAGCAACCTGGTCTAAGGTACTCAACGATCGACGCTTGACTACTTCTACGTTAGTGAGAAAATCCATCAAAACTCGGTCTCACTTGTGGTGCACCCAATGAAATATAGCGATCATGACTTGGTCATCCTGTCACTTGCCACAGCTAATGGATCCAAAACCTCAACATGGAACTTTCCGGTTACGATCAAATCAAATAGGGTTAGATTGAAACTAAAGAAGATGGATGTTAAACACATATTAACCACATATGTGGAGGAGCAAAAAGAAACTGAATATACCCATCTCCTATCTGCTTTCAAAGAAAAACAACAGGGCTCTAAATCCTGCGGCTTTGTTGCAAAACATAAACTCGATCTAGAGGTGAGAAGAAGGAACAGAGAATTGAGAGCGCAAATGAGACATATATCAGAAACAGATTCCAACAGCTACCAATTTGCGAAAAGAGAATGTACACAAAAATACAAAAATTGGCTCCGAACACATAAAGCAGCCATGCTGCAAAACGACGCAGAATTAATAATGGAAAAATTGCAAAACAAAAATTCCTCGGAATTTTGGAAGATAATTAATAACGAAGGAGCCCCGCTATTGGCACTATTGACAAATGTAATTACTGAAGCTGACTGGGTCAAACACTTTTCGAAACTGTACAGCAAAAGAAGAATCACAGTTGAGAGTCCATCACCCATCCATGAAACCTGGAAGCTAGATTTCGAAAAAAGTGACATCGAGGAGGTAATAAACAAAGCCAACTCCTGCAGAGTACCAGGACCTGATGGCTTAACAAATTACACAATCAAAGAAAACCCGGAGATGTGGGCATAACTTTGCCACGCGCTGTTTAAAAGAATAGCGGCCAACCACAAAAGCCCTGAATCATGGAAATTCGCAATAATTATTCCAGTCTTCAAGAAAGGGAACCGTGCTGACCCGAAGGACTTTCGACCAATCGCGCTCCTAGATGTGCTGGGTAAAGTGTACCCGACCCTGTTACAACAACAACTTGTGAAATGGGCAGCCGACTCAAAACATCTTGACCCACAACAGACTGGTTTTGTCAAGGGAGTAGGATGCGCCTTGAATCTCCTTCTGATAAATCTCCTTAAAATGGAAGCCATAAGAACAAGAACCAAGGTGTACCTTGCATTGATAGACTTCTCACACGCCTTCGATAGCATAGACAGAGAGCTATTATGGGATAAACTGAAGACGTGGGAATGTCCGGAAGATCTGATAGCGGCCATTAGAGAGCTCCACACTGGCACAAGCATCAAAGTTCGCCTAGATCAAAAAGGCACCCTGTCCGAAGCAATAAACACCTTCTGTGGGGTTAAATAGGGTTTCCCACTGGCTGCTATAATATTTAATTTATTTTTATCGGATATTGGAGGAGCTATCGACAGTGTACGATCATTCTCTCCAAAAATACACAGAGCGCCAATAAGCTGGATATTATATGCAGACGATCTGATATTATTAGATGTTACACCAATAGGTCTGCAGCGAAAGATGGATGCCGTGGAACAATATGTGAGAGCTAATGGTCTACAAATTAATAAAAAGAAGTGCGAGGTGCTAACGCTGCAAAACCTGAAAACATCAAAACAGAAAAAAAACAAAATGGCACCTGGCGAAAGAGTGCCTAAGTAACACAACAAACACAAGATACTTGGGCATGCAAATTAACACAAACCTGAACGACAGCCCCTGGGAACAGGTAGCCAAAACCAAATGCCGGCAATTTGCATGTCAAGCAAGCGTACTACACAAGAAGTACGGAAAGTTCTCCACAAAACCTGTAAGGAATTTTTACTGCCAAAAGGTAGTGCCGGCCCTTATTTTTGGCGCAGAAAATGCTCTTGGATGCTCTTCGGACGTCTGGTCCACTTTAGAAAACATATTCTGGGTAAGAGTCTTGCAATTACCAAAGGGAACACAAACTGCATGTATCAGATACGAGCTAAACTTAATATCAATCAACGCACGAGTCAGCTGGAACCTGTTGAGTCTCTTTCGAAAGGTGACCATGAAGAAAGTGGCCTTGCAATTTGAAATATTGCACAACCCAAGCAAGGGAAATCCCGGATGTCTACTGTCTGTATGGAACAAACGCTGCGAGGAAATTCTGGCTTTCTATGACATTGATCTAAAAACCTTACATGACAATCCAAATGCTGCAAAAAATAAAGTCTGGCGCTTGGATTGAATCTTGACTTGGGCCTCAAGGTCGTCCAACAACTTAATGAAAGAGGTCCCGTGTGAAGCCAGAAACCTAAATACCCTGCAGAATTATATTGAATTGTACCCAGACAATGGCAGCAGAGCCCTGTTTATACTTTTTCGACTAAATGCTTTTAAAACAAGAGAGTGGTCAAGAGAGTTACGTACAACAGAAGACTTTAACACAGAGTGTAGATTCTGCAATCAGAGGGAAGAAACCTTAAAACACCTGACACTCTATTGCAAGGGATTACATCGGGAGAGATCCTTGACATTGGTGCCACAGTTTATGAAATACCAAACGAAAAGTGCGGACGCCTGGTGGCAAGCACTGTTTGATAGTCGGGAGAAGCAACTGAACTACCCCCTAATTCGCTTTCTGAGCCTGCTTAAAAAGCTGCTGATGTAATACCGAAAACAAGAACATAAGCTGTGATAACGCAGCAAAGAAGGCCCTAGTGGACAAAGGCTTGAATGCGGCCCGCAAGTAAATGATGTTAAAGCTTGGCTAGCCAAGGGTTATACGGACATTTTAAGGAGGGAGGAGAGGACAATTTGTAATGTTTTATCTGTTTTTTTAAAGGCATTTGTGCCAATAAAAATAAAAATAAAAAATGTTTTTTTTAAAAATTAGTGCTTGTATTAGTGCTAATAAACATCATTCTTTAGAAGTCCGAGGACGTATGTACACTAGATTTCACAAGAATATTTTTTTTCAAAGGGATTGGACCCATCTATCCGTGAACTTGACTAAATATGAACATTTGAGAACATACAGTAATAAGGTAACAACATTTGCACAATTTTATAAAATGGCTAAGCAATTTGTAAAATGGACTTATAAGGAAGTACCTGGACTAATTAAATATCTTTCTTTATGTTTTTTCCCTTTGATCTTGATATACTGTAGATTGCTTGCTAGAGGGCCGATCTGGGGGCCTTTGTGGAAATGGGAGACAGTATACTTGGGCCACTCTCTGTAGTGCCCATGCATCTTAGGTAAATCAATGTTATTCTTGCAGATGCTGGGTCAACTTGCCTTCCACCGGGGTCCTGTGAGCAAAGTGCTCAGAGTGCTTTTCGGCTGTTCCAGAGGGCAATTAACAAGGTGGCTGCCTGGGTAATTTTTACTCCACGGCATCTGCGGGCACGTGAGAACCTACTTTGTCCTCTTTGGGTAGTCTGAGAAGTAGTAACACAAATAACAACCTCTGCAAGCCTGCGTAGGTGGGTGTTGTTGTTGCGGCTGATGAATGGCTGCCCCTAAAGATTTTGCAGCAGCCTTAGAAGCTTGTGGCTTTTCCAAGCTGTCACCTGGCTTTGATCAAAAAAGGTTGGACCCATAAAAGGGCATATTGAGGAACCTTGATTGGACGTTGGGGGCCAACCAGACTTGTGTAACCATGCAAATCTCCTTATTACTATTACTGCACTCGAGCTCATACACCGGCTGATGGACCAGGATAATCAAATCTGTATCCTGGTCCATCAAAATCAGGTATTTTGGAATTGTGTTTGGAAAACAGAAAACTTACTATTCGTATATGTTCATGAGCACTGTCTTTCCATTATTCAGGGTTTGATCAAAGCAAATCTAATTGCAAACAGTCCAATAGAGAGAAGTCCCCAAGGTTTTGGATTTTGCAGAAACGATTCACCAGCACCCATTGCAAATAAAATTCTGGAGATGCCACAGCGCTATAAGGTACACATATTTAAATCTTGTCTGAATTCTGTTTAAAATGGCTAGTGTTAAAATGTCAAAAACTATTCTATGTTTCAATGAATACTGCTCTGTATCTAATACCCGTAATGAGCACGCTTGAATTTCACTTACATTTTAGAGACTCCATTTTGCCTTCTCTGTTGGATGTTTTTTTGAACTGATCTTCTGAATTGATTATTTACATAAAACAATGTATGCATGATTTAGTGACATAATCTTCTAGGAAAGTAATGAGCACGCTTGAATTTCACTTACATTTTAGAGACTCCATTTTGCCTTCTCTGTTGGATGTTTTTTTGAACTGATCTTCTGAATTGATTATTTACATAAAACAATGTATGCATGATTTAGTGACATAATCTTCTAGGAAATACATGGACGTTGAAAATGCGCTCAACTCACTTCATGCTTGCTGGAAAATGTGGTATCAAGGTTCCACAACACCTACTATGACTTCTTCCTTCAAATATGGGTTGCAAAACATCTGTTGGAAATCTCCCCTGAGATTTACGTTAGAGCAAAATTATTTTTGTATATGTTTTTGAAACATCAGATCAGCATAAAAACAGCAGATCATTGTGAATTTTTAATAACTGCCTTTCAAATAATCGGAATCAAAATGTATTTATTTATTTATTTACTTTTCCATTTGTAAAGCGCCTAAGCCCTCAGACATCAGGGCGGGGTTGCAAACCAGTTACATTATTACAGAGATTTGGGACAGGATCAAGATACAAATAGTGGTAACAGGGGGGTTAGGCAAAGTCTTGCCGTGGTTAGCCATAGAGACAGGTTTTCAGGGCTTTGCAGAATGCCCACTAAGATTCCTGTGCTCTGAGGTCTGTTGGCAAGACGTTCTTTTGGTGTGCTGTAATTGATTTGAAGCTTACTCCTCCCCCTTTAGCCCTTTTCACTTTTGCCATGAATAATTTACTGGCATGGAGGGATCTTGTTGGCCAGTTTGGTTGTGCTCTCAGTATTTTTTGTGACACGTACTGAGGGGCTGTTTGGCTCAAGAATTTGTGAGCGATTGTCAGGGTTTTGAATATAATTATGTGTCTGATTGGTAGCCAGTGAGCTTGTTTTCTTGCAGCTGTGATATGTTCTCTCTTTGGGAGGTTGAGGGCTGCTCTTAGGGGATTGTTCCGTATTATTTGAAGCTTATTTAGGTTCTGTGTGGAGGTTCCTGCAAAGATGGCGTTGCAATAGTCTAATCTCGCACCCATTATTGCTCTGCCAATGTTTAAACAGCTCTCTGTGGTGAAGAATTGTCTTGCCACATTGATCAGCTTGGCAGTATAGGCAGAGGAGGTTGCAATGGTGCTTACTTGTCTGTTGAGGGAGAGCAACACGTCCAAATATATGCCCATGGTTTTGATCGACTTGGACACTGGGATCTGGATTCCGTCTATCGTGAAGGCTGAAAAGTGTGTGCTAAGGTTCTTTAGCACTGTCGGGGAGCCTACTAGCAGGATCTCAGTCTTATCATCATTGAGACATAATAGTTGTCAGCTATCCATGCTTGGATAGTGGCGTAGACTTTGTTGAGCATGAGGGAGTCGTTATCATAGGCATCCTACAGCGGGAGGGGGACTTGAGTATCGTCCGCGTAGTTGGTATATGAGATACCTAGGTCATCCAGCCGATCAAATAATGGTTTAGTGAAAATGTTGTATAGTGAAGTTGACATGCATGATCCCTGCCGTACTCCGCAGGCAATAGGAAAGGGTGCCGCATTGGCGGTTTCTGAGAAGACTATGATTGTCCTTCCTTTAAGGAAGGATGCAATCAGGTTGGTGGCTTCTACTGAAAATGTGGCGGCTGACTTCAGGTAATGGCAGAGTGTTTTATGCTTAACAAGATCAAACGCTGCTGACAATTCTAATAGGAGTAAGAGGGTTGGTTTGCCCCCGTATTTGAAAGAGTCCATTTGAAAGAGTCCATTTGAATTTTAAGGCCCAGTAGAGCTGATTCTGTGCCATGGCTTGGTCTAAATACTGATTTTCATATTCCCAAGATGAGGTTTGATTCTAGGTATCTTTGAATCTGGTTGTCTGCTGCTCTATCTTGGATTTCGAGTAAAAATGGAACAGTGGTGATTGGGTGATAATTGTTGGGCAATGCAGGGTCTAGTGAAGGCTTTTTTGATAAAGAGAGGAGCCAGGCTTCTTTAATGTTGGTGGGTACAGTGTTGGTGGTAAAGGAGGCATTCAAAAAAATTTGGTGATGAAAGGGACAAGGTCCGGGGTGCAGTCTTTGATGATGGTGGCTGGACAAATGTCACCTAAACATCTGGAGGGTTTAACATTTATTATGATGTTGGTAGTATCTGATTCTGAGATAGTTCTGAAGTGGAAGGCTGGGGTGGCAAATGATTTATCTAGGGCCGGTGGGTAGCTCAGGTTGGTTTGACTAAGTTTTAATGTGATTTTGTTCTGTAAAAGACCAATTTTGTTTCTCATAGCGTCTTGGATGTTGGTACACCAGGCTTCATCTTTGAGGATAGTGGAAGTCGGCGTTGTGGGAGATTCAACCTCTCTTAGTATTTTAAATAGCTCCTGTGAGTTCGAGTTTGCTCTGGCTATTATAGCATTGTAGGTATCTACTTTCACCTTGATGATGGCTAGTTAATATTCTTTTGCAAGATTAACGAAAGAAAGTATTGATAGTTCTGAGGGTTTTTTCCTCCAGAGAGCTTCTGCTTGCCTCTTCTTGGATCACAGAGCCAGCAGGGCCTCTGTAAACCAGGATTTGCGATGGTCTTTAGGTTTTGGCATTCTCAAGATGAGAGGCGCTATGGTGTCAATAGCTTTCGTGAGTGTGCTTGAATAAAGATCTGCTAGTTGCTGAGGGTCAGCAGTGGCAATATTTTCCCTAGACAGTGGTCATAGGAAAGGGGCTAGCGAGTCTTTGATGATCTTCTTGGTGCTGCGGGCCCAAGAGGGGTGCAGGGGGCAGATGAAGGAGTGGGTTTTGTCACTGGGCGAGTAAAAGAGAGGAGATGCTGGTCCGACCAGGGGACGGGTTTAATGGAAGTGATGGTTATCTGGTTGCTGAGGTCGGCTACCCAGTCAAGGGTTCTTCCTTTGGAGTGGGTGGGGGCTGAGACTTGGTGTTGAAATCCAAGGTCTGTGAGGGCGTTGGCAATACTGGAGGCTGTGTTATCTGTAGCGTTGTGGAGGCCTAGCTTTAGGTCACCTAAGAGTATGACTCTAGTGGTAGGTTGTAGATTCTCCCCTAGAAGATGACTGAGGTCGTCTTCGAAGTTGGCAGAAGAGGTGGGTTGGCAGTAGATGACAAGTATGGTAATGGTGTCTGAGGGTGCAGCAATCAGTTTTGCAGTGAGGCGTTTATAACTTGCTTTAGAAGCCGTGTAAGTGGGTCTGATGAGGAGGATTTCTTTGTGGCTAAGCGCGAATCCGCCCTGTGCGTTTATTCTGTCACATCTCATGACACTGTAGCCTTCTGGTAGCACTAGAGATAGGACGGGACCTGAGGCTTCATGGAGCCATGTTTCGGTGATGGCTAGGAAGTCAAGCTCCAATTTAGATATTAGGTCGTTGATGTCAGCGGAAAGCGCTGGTACGGATCTGGCATTGATGAGGGCAGCTCGAAGAAGGTGGTCTGCATTGGATGGGTAAGGGTAGCTGTGTAGGTGCAGTGGGGCTTGTTCCTGACTGGGTGAAGACCCTGTGGTCAGATTGGTCTGAGGGTGTGTCTCCAGGAGTGGATTGGAGGTTTGGCTGCTTTTTTCAATAGGATTAGAAAATAACAAAGAATGTTGAAAATGATACGTTTTTATTGAGCAACATCTCTAGTAAAGTTAGAAATATTATTAAGTGTGACAATGTTCCCTGTTTTGCCGTTAAGGTGTATGTGGGGTCGACGCAGGGCCTTGGGCCCCACTCCGAGCTGTACGATGTGCGGCACAGGGGTGGTGTTGGAATATTCCTTGGCCTTCCCCACAACACTGAGTGCCTTTTCCAGGGGTGTATGCTGCCATTACTACCCTTTTAAGAAATCAGACTCAGGATATTATGTTAAAACCGTCAGGTCCTGTAAATCGGACAGCCAATCGTCAACGATTTCAATCAGGCGGCACACACCTTGGTCTCAGCCTAGGATGTAGCACTCAATTGATATGCCTTTCTCTTTATTTTATGCAGATTCAATTTGAGATGGTACCCAACTCGTATCACACCCCCTTTTTCAAATTCCCTGGGTCACAATGGACCATGAACCAGGCCAGTTGGTGAAAATATAATATTTATTTATTTTTTAAAATTCAAAGGCAATCATGCAATTTTTAATATGGGCAGCAATCACCAATGAGGTGATAGTTACAATGAAAAAGGAAGCAATGCACTTGGTTAACCTTCTCATAGAACATATACAAAGCACACGTGAATAGGAGCACTTTTTGGATTAGGATAGATAGCACCTAAGTTAAGGTTTCCCCCTGCAGTGTTCCCTCAACCCACAAATGATCGAATTCTGAGTGGATAGAAAGAAGCAGCAGGTAGTCAGGGATAAAAGGCAGAAAGCAAAATCAAAATCCCACAAAAGCAAACCTTCCCTCACAGAATAAGAGGCAAAACAGAATTTAAACCCTTTAAACCCTTAGCAAAGGCCTAAAATAACACTTGAATTTTACAAATAATTAATTAATATGGGGTTAAATTATAATATACATCTGTTTTATCACAATAGCATGTAGGTTATATCACTGACAATCACAAGGCAATGGATCAGCAAAAGGCATACGGTAAGAAAATGAGTGGAAAGTTTAGAGCATGCTGCATTCTGTGTGGTGGGGATTATACTCATAGTCCACTTTTGAGTTTTTGGGACTTTTGGACAGTCAACAGGTTCTGGTCTCCAGGGCTCGGCACACCAGGTCGCGGACTCTCCTGGCCAAAGACAGCTGGGCAAGGTCTGGTCACCGGACGCTATGAACAGCTGGATGGCAGGATTGCAGCGGGCATGCAGTTAGTGGGCCGCAAGCCGGTCTGATTTCAGGAAGCAGGATACAAGCTTCTGGTGGAAGTCACAAATAGGTGTGATATTTCACTATGCACTTTGGTGTCCTAGAAGTTCCATTGTCAGAGGGCTCAGCCCAGACCAAAGTCTGGCCCAAGTAGCAATTATCACTTGTGTGCCAGTATCTACTGTGAGGGGCCTTTTGTTTCTGGTATCCTCTCAGCAGAAACCTGTTTTTGGGCTTACATACCCCCATGCAGCCACTGCAGTTTGATTTAATTTTATTTATTTTTGCTCTGAATTGGAAGAAAACCTGCTGAGCAGAACCATTCATACATGTATTTTCACAGCGCAATCCCCTTTCACATTGCTAGGCTGGGTGAAGTTTTTCTTCAATATAGTACCTTCCAACAGGCATTTTCTTCTTTAGTTTGCAAAGGCCCATTTTGACACACCTGGTGAAATGTTGATGGGATTTATCTTTCACATTCGTTTTTTTTCTCCATCTGCCTTGCCAGTATTGTTTTGCAGCCCTAGTTAGCTTGTTTTACACAACAGTCTGTACCAAGCAAAGGTCTCCATGAAATTGACATGTGCACAGAAAGCTCTGATTTTCTTTGCAAGCAGTGATTTTTGACATTTTGTAGCACAATTGAAGCGTTTCCCGTATAGCTGAAGGAAAGCTTTTGTTGATTTTCTCAGGTTTGGCTGGCACAGCCTGTCATTCAGGAATAAGTCTCTTTTCTGATGGAGCACAATGTAAATATGCCTGGGCATGACAGGGTCATTTTGATAAAGGTAGTGTGATAAAGAACAGGAAAAAATGGCATCAGAGCGGCATCATTTTAAAGGTGAAATATTCAATTTTTCAATTAGGAACTTTGGGCTTGCAGCAAAGCAGCGCTGCTTTTTCATTCCATTTTTTTTTAAGACAAACAAGAACATATCCTAGTAGCCTTTCTCAGGGTGCTTCCTGTTCCATCTTGCCCAATGGCGCTTGGCAAAACAGTGCAGCCATCTTTTTGTTGCTGCAAAATGCAGTTTTGGTGCAATGGTGCTCACTGGAGCCAGCGCAGCCATTTTGCTGTTTCTGCTGAAGCGCAGCTTGGTTATGGAGAAATTCTGTTTAGTGGGTCAATGTAGCCCACAAATTTCTCCCCCCCCAACTCTTCTGAGAGCCTTGTCGAGGGAGAGTGGGGCAAAGTGGGCTTCATCAGTTAAGAGTCCTTCTTCCATCAGGGAGCGGAATGACACAATCCTCCGCTGTCTCTTGTTGGAGCGTGGAATGACACCCACAGCTTTACCTGAGGTCTTCCTTTGTGGTGTTTAGCGACACCCCCAGCTTTTCCTTGGCTCTTTCCTTTCCCGACCCCCGGGGAGGTCCTCCCTGGTGATGAAGGTGCAACCAGTATGAATCTATGAAATAAACACAAACCGGTTACTACAATTTCCCACTGACTGCCCCCCCCCCCCCCCGGACGGATGACAGCAGTGGGACACACATGCATTTAATAATGACAATTGATAATGAAGAAAAATACTCCCTGTTACATAATTATACCTATAAATCTGTGTGTTCGCTTCTGGTTCTTCTTTTTCTTATTCTTATGTTTCAGAAGTCTCCTCTATTTGATTTTCTCTTGGCTCCTCAATAAGCTGCAAAGGGTGCCTAGGTGACAACTTTTTAACTGATTAATATGGACCCATTTCTCTTCTGTCAGTTTGCCTTTGGGGATGCAGATTCTGGAGGCGACAGGTGAAATTTTATCTGCAATTTCAAAAGGACCGCGCCAGCTTGGCAAAAATGTACGCTCTTTGGCCTGGTTCCTATGGAAATTGTACAAGTAGACCCTGTCTCCTACTTGGCATTCCTTTTTGGTTGTTTTTAAATCATATTGAGTCTTCATACCCTCTGCAGATCTTTCCAGATTCCGCTGAGCGTACGCAAAAGCATGTTGAAGGTGTTTTCTGTCACGACCTTAACTCCAGGCCAAGAAACTCGGGCTCTCTGGCCTTCACCACTGTATTTTAACAAATATTCTACCCCTCTCCGGTGTCCTGGAGTCAGTCCTGGCGCCGTTGGCATCAGGCTCGCATTGCAGGTGTGGATTCCATTGGGCAATGGACTAACATGCCTGCCCCCACAAGGATCGATGGGGAACTGCAACATGCAGTCTAGCATCCATGGCAGGGCCCGCCCCGAAGGCACCTGGGATACCTGCTGGGTATTTAAACCATGCCCGATGCGAGGCACGCGCTTTGCGTTATTCTGCTCTTGCAGTGTGACGTTCACCGGGTCCTGCTCAGCATCTTGGCCTGCATGGGCGAGAAGAGAAGAAGAACCACGTTAGTTATCCTTACTTGCTCAGCATCCAGCTCCGTCATCCATCCGGAGTCCACCTGGACATTCGCTATCTTCCTCCAGCAACATCCCTGGGAAGAAGGACGAGAATAAGACAATTAGTAAGCTTACTCATCAAGCTCTCCTGGAAGTCCACCGCCACACGAACATCGTCCATCTGGCGTCTGGTTCCTGCGACCACTTTCTTCCAGGACTCCTTCCACGACCTGCAAAGAACAAAAGCGCAGGTTAGCCAACTGATAAGGACGCTCATTGCGCCGCACCTTGCGCACCTTTTACCTTCTCGAGCTCAGCCTCCTGTATCTGCTCGACGTCTCATCATCTTTTCGGCATCTGCAAGAAAGAAGCCGACGGTTATTCGGCACATCTACAATTACAGACATTCATTCTTAATACGAAAGACTTACCTTAAAAGTGGAGTCGCAGCAGGTCTGGACTCCAGGCCCACACCAGTGAAGTAACTCGGCGGTACGGTGCCCAGCGACAACGAGCTCCTGCCCAGCACGGCAGGATGGAGAGCGCACCTTAACAAGATCCAAGGTGAGAAAATTCCCAAGGGGAATCGCAAGGGGGCACGGGAAGGTGCAGTAGCTAAAAAACAACCTCCTGTCTTCTAGAACTGGCCCTTGGCAGCACGAATCTCAGAGAAGGTGCAGTGTTCCCAGAAGCGTCCCTGGTTAGTCGAGTGGCGTCCCTGTGGATACAAGGTGAGTGTTATAGTTTTCTTAGATTCTCAACATACTTATAAGTCGTGGAGGCATTTATCAGTGTCTGCTCTTGTGTTCTATAGAGCAGATGCTGAGGTAGCACCATCCTTCGTCCAGTCATCAGCTCAAATGGAGACATCTTAGTTGCAGAAGAAGGTGTAGATCTGATGGCCATCAGGACAAGCGGTAATCGGATGTCCCAACCTGGCCCAGATTCTGCCACAAACTTTTTTAGAATACTCACAATGGTTTTATTTTACCTCTCAACTCCACCACTAGAGGACAGGGGTATGCAATGTGAAGTTTCCTTTTTACCCCAAGTATCTCCCACATCTTTGTCATCACTTTGCTGGTGAAGTGACTACCTCGGTCTAACTCAAACCTTTGGGGTAGGCCAAAACGCAAAAAGATGTGGTTGATCATCTGGGCAGCTGCTGTTTCTGCCTCGCAATTTGGGGCCGGGAGACATTCCACCCATTTGGTAAACCAGCATGTTACGGTTAACATGTACTTGTTCCCCCTAGACGAGTGAATCACGGGCCCGATGAAATCTACTTGTAAATCTGACCAAGGCAGTGTCATCCCCCTCTTCTGGAGGGGAGCTCGGTGTGTGAGTGAAGTTGGCTAGAATTGTGCACACACAAGACACCCCTTCCAGTATTGGTCGAGGTCCTGCCCCATGTGTGGCCAGTATGCAACCTGTCGCAAGATTTCTAAAGTAGTGTGAAACCCCCGATGACCGGCTGTGGCTGCGTCATGGGCGTGACTTAGCATCAAAGTTCGGAATCAGGTAGGGACCACCCACTGGTCACAGCCAGATATGGATCTCTTTACCAACAAACCGTCTTGGATTCTGAACATTTTTTGACATTTCATCAACACCCTGAGGTCCTCTTTCCCAATGTAATCGGTATCCGTCAGGGGAAAGTTCTCACGGTCCTCAATGTGTTGATAAAATGTACCGATAATCGGATCCCCTTTTTGTGCCATGATTAAATCACCATCTGGGGTCTCCTTACTCCACGGGCAGTTGAGAGTTCATTGTGAGCATTTGTCTGGGACCTAGTGATAGCAGCAGGTGCGTCTCTAGGGGGGGCTAGAGGGGCTAAAACCCCGGATCCTTTGCTTGTAGCCCCGGATGAAGATCACCGGGCTACAAGCAAAGGCTAGCCCCGAGCAACATTTGCCTGGGAAATGAAAGTCAGCTGCACAGCAGGTAGGTGCAGACCAGGAGGCAGCAAAGTTAATGATTACAATTAAAACACACTGTGACACGAACATCACGCTGCCTCCTGGTCTGCTACTCGTGCTGTTGCTGCTGACTGTCCGTGGCTGCACAGTCTGAGCTTGCGCAGGGAGCCGAGCCACCACCTGGGCACAAACGCATGTGCATGCTGGGTCTCTCCTTGCATGCGCACCTGCGCAGTAGGCGGTAGCAGAGACACCCTGTGCCTACATGCAGACTGGTGCTCTCTGCTGCAAGGAACTCAAGCTGCCACGACGCCACCTGTGTGACCTCAACCCCGGCCGTCACTGACACTCGCCCCAAGAATGTACTAGCTTCTGCCGGCCCAAGCCCCATTCCATGTGCACCACTACCTAGCCTAGGTAGGTAAAATAATGCCTAATGTAATGCGTTATAAAGGCGGTGGCCTAAGACTGGAATTGGAACCTCGACATTATTTTAGACAGTTGAGTCAGTGAGCTGTCTAAAGTAACGTTGGTTAGTTTGCGCACAGCCACAGATATGTCTCATCCAAAACAAGGTGACCCATTTGGCACAAGTGGGGAAAGGGAGTGCAGGGGCTGTAGGGCTGTAGCAAGCGTATAAACTGCGAGATGTCAGATCCCTTCAGGTAGTAGGGACAAAGCTGCCTGTTTTGGGTTTGGGCGCAAAATGGAGGTGCTGAGAGGCTGCTGAGTGGCTCTGGGGCTGGCGCACGTGGCCGCTGAATTGAGGCAGGCTGGGGGCCCCTGCCTGGCCTACACACTCATGCCTTCCTCTCAGGGGTAGAAGCTCCTTGCATACCGGCGCAGGCACTTAGAACCTTTGTTACAGACACATCAAGCCTCTCAAAAAAAGTTAGTAGATCAATTATGAATGTCCCTCAGGCACAAACGAACAGTCATTATATGGTTCTTGATTACATTTCACCCAACCACGCACCTGCATTTCTACCTTAATATCGCACATAGACCGCCTAAAAATAGGCTCACCTTTGTCAGCATCTTTTCTCTGTAGACCTTCTCACAGCACCCAACACCTGCGAGGTGCCACACACCCAAGAGGATACAACTGCCCAAAGTCCCCCCCCCCAAACTAGACCATTTGCTCCAGTATTACCCATTTTTGCTGATTTCTATTTTTGTGCTGTATTTGCCACCACGCTTTTTGCTGCAATCAGAGGGTAAGTTTGGGTACTGTACTGTATATGGAAAAGGTAGGTGAATGGTGCAATGAGGGGGCAGTGCCTCTCCCTGCTTTTGTATGGTAAAAAAAGCAGTACAATTGCCAAAAATAAATTAGTCTAAATGTCATTCGGCAGAAGATAATTCAGGAATGTTCATAGGTCCTTTGCTCCTGCTACTGGGCCTTTTTAACACCCAGACACACCTGCTTCCCCGCCCTGCGCCTATGCCTCGTTCGCTTCTGCTCGTTGGATTCCACTGCTCCACCTCAAAAACAAACAACTCCAGTACAACTTGATTCCAGGGCACTTTAGAGAGGACATCTATAGAACAGATATGCCGATCCCATGCCCATTGTTTGCAAACTTGCACTTATGGGCACACGATTTTCAACAGTGTTCTCCAAAGCGGTTCCCATGCAAATGAACCCTCCCTTGAAATTGGCTGAACTGGGTGAATATGCAGATGTAATCCTGTAATCACTGTATTATATATGCAAATGAGGTGGAACAGGCCCCACCTTCGCGACCTGTAACTGTCTAGCAATGGTCGCCCACCCAAATACTCTCCACACACCCCCTGGAAGCTAGCTAGCACACACCATGTTGGCTAAAATACCGATTTAACAATATCTCAACTGTTTAAATAACTGATGTGCTATTGATGTTATTTTGTGTTTAGCTACCGATGTGGGGGTTAAGGGAGCACATGGGCAAAGCCCCATTTCCGAGCTCGCGCTCATTCCCTGCTTGACTGAATGGTCCCTGTTGGAGCAGACAAGTCCCAGCTCATGTAATGCCGTCATTAAACCTGGCCCAGGCCCGGGGAGTGAAACACTGTTCCTTCTCCACATTGCAGTGTTTAAACGTGTCCCGAGTGGGGGCATGTGGGAGCGAAATGGTGGAGTCAGAAGTGGGCAGGCTTGAAAGGGCTGCCTGGCAGACCCCAGACACTGTGCCCCGTACAGGGCCAGGCAGGGGTCAGTGCTGAAGGTATCCAATTGTCAGGGGGCATCGGCATCCACTCACAAAATGCACCCCTTACAGTGCCTACTCATCGACGCTGGCCCCCACAGAGCCTGCCAGCCAGGCACCCTTACACCCATTGATCGTGCAGCGCCACTGTGGACGTGCTATCATTAGCCGGGCCATTTGGGCCCCTCCTGGTGTGTCTGGGAAGCCATGCACCCAGAATGTGTATCAATGACAGCACTTGCACGGTGCACCGTGGGGCGGAGTTGAGTTTTACGGACTGACCTTGTCCATCCCAAGCACGAATAAACGCAGTGCTTCGTTAACGTTTCATTCATGGAAATATCAAGGTGCTCCTTTTGACACCGTGAAGGGGCTCTGGGTGATCACATGTAACTGTTTTAAGTTGTCCTCTGAACCCCGCATTAGGCTATACAGACGTGGTCCACCTCTGCCATTGCTTTATGCCATTGGGAAACATGAGCCTCTTTAAGATGCACAGGGCACTCATCACCACTACTCACCACTACCCCGCAAGAATCCACATTAGGAAGAGAGGTGAGAAGTGCACCCCAGACAATCAATAGGCCCGGCCCATCATTTCTGACAGCCAAACATCAGTCCCATTATTCGCTGCTCTGCAGTGTGACGCACAGTGTCCCAGTAATGTGAACCATGTCCCACCGCCCCCCAAACTAACCTTTTAACACACAATATACATGTGCAGCAAAGGGCGGTAGGCTGGAAAGTAATTCAGGCTTGCAGTACACTTTCCCCAAACTTCCCATCTGAAGATTTAAGGGAAATTGCAAACCATTACAACATAGACTTTAAGTCTGAGGAAGCACTTGTAGCAAAACATTATTTTGCTAACAAGAAACTAAATAGTCAAACTCTCTCAATGGATTAAGTGTACAAGCTTTTAGATCCTCTAATGTTTCCAACTCTAAAATAAATGATTCAAATTGCTTTAACTGTGCCAGTGAGCAATTGTAGCTGTGAGAGATCTGTCAGTGCTTTAGTGAGGCTTCACAATTGGCTCAGATGTATAATGGGGCAATTTAGGTTACAGGATCTTGCTGTACTTTCAGTAGAGAGAAGAGTGCTACAATCAGTTTCTGATAATGCTATCGTTGATCGTTTTGCTGGCATGCACACACAAAGGCAAGCACTTACTGTCACTCGTCAAAATGTTAAACGAAGCTATTTGAGATTGTGATATTATACAGTTTGACAAATTATATTTCACATGGTTTGTTTTAATTGGGTGTATAGGAACCCAATGCAGTATCTATGTACAGTTCAGTTATTGCAAAGTATCATATTTTTTTTGTTTTATGTATCTTTGAATTTTAATTTGTTAACAAGCGTTGGAATTGGAAATGTGTCTTTCATTTTTACTGCAGTATGTTCTGTCCATACTGCATTTCTACTAAATGCAACTACATGCAAATGGAATAAAACCACACATGTAATTGTTTAAAAAGGTATGTGGGAATTGAAAATGCTTTTCATTTGTTAGTTATTTTATAGTGGGTATTTGTATCCCACCTGCTTGCTTCAGCTTATTAGTGGTACAGTATTCAGCAGCCATTTAGATCACTAAGAAACATATGCACTTTACTGATTATTTTGGAAGAATGCTGAAATGTGTGATTTTTACAGCATTTTTTCAAAAATGTTCTTGAGGGGGGCTGGGAGAGAGAGAACCCCCCCCCCCCCCACCCTCACCCCAGTACCACCCTGGTCAAGTTGAGGCTCGCTCGCTGCGCTCACTCGCTACATTGCATAATTGCATTTGTTATTTCCCACCACTTTGTAAGACCACTAGTTACCCCCTGTCAGTCCAACAACCCGCAGTAAGCGACCGTATGGTTAATGTAGCAAACAGATATCTCTCCAGTTGCTGCTTAAATACAATTTCTCAATCCATGCCAAGTCTTTGGCTGTCCTGTCCAAAGGCTTTTCTTTGTCTTATATAACCTCATAATGTATTACATAGCACTACTGGATGAATGTTCAGGTTTTGGAGTGGCAAGTCTTCCAAATGAGCATGAGCACTTTGAGCAGTATAGTTTGCAATATTAACGCTTGCAATCGCAACGTGGCGCGTGCATTCATATCATGTAGTTATGTGAAGTCCAAACTTGCAATGGGCTCTAGCCCCTGATCTTTTACAAACCGAGCAACGCCCCTGGATAGCAGTGACCTGGATTTGCCCAACAGGGACTCAATCTCAAGGAGATCCCCCTGGATGGCTCTGGTTTTGGCCAACTGATCAGCTAGGTCATTCCCAGTTTTGTCTGGCCTCTCTATTCTGGAATGACCCTTAATCTTTTTCCAATATATGGTCATCCCACTAGAGGTGACCGGATCATCAATATTTTCGATTAGCTTGCCATGTTTTAGCTGTTTGTTATTAGCACATAGCATGCCTCTGGTTTTCCAATTAACCAGGTGCTCCCTGAACCCGTTCTGGACATAATCTGAATCAGTGATTATGACCAGTTTGTGGAGTTGGTGTTGGACGGCAGTGAGGATGGCCTGGTGAACTGCCATCAACTCTGCCACCTGACTACTACGGGGACCGATTTTGTACCCAATGGAGGGTTGCGAGGCATCATTCACCCAGGCATTCCCAACGCCAGCCACCAGTTCCTTTTCCCCGTTGTTGTCAACAAGGTAGGAGCACCCGTCCACATAAACTGTGGGCATTCCCTTGCACTTGTCTTCTTCATAGACTTTGTGCAGGGAATTCAGGTACGCCTCCATGTTGTCCTGGGTTTTAACACTTTCATCCTCGAGACAGTTTTCTTTGGGACAATCATGCAAGTCAGCCAGACCTTGCGCAAGGGGACTCTTCTTGTTTTGGCTATATCTGACCTCCACAGGAAAGCCTTGCATTGACAGAATCCAGGAAGTCATTCTGGAATTACTCACATTTCCGGCCCGGATTCTGTCACTTTGGAGGTATTGCAGAGGCTGGAGTGGAGTCTCCACTATGATGTGTTCCCCCTGGATAAACGGGCAGTCATTTTTCAAAGCCCACACTGTTGCCAGGAGTGCCTTCTCCCAATCGCTGAATTTTTCCTCCACAGAGGATAAAGTCTTGCTTGCATAGGAGATGACTTTATTGACCTTGTCATGCTTTTGATATAATACTGCTGTCAAGCATGTATTTGAGAACCCTGTCTCCAAGAAGAACTCCTTGTTTAGTGACACCCGCAGAGTTGTGGGGTCTTTTGTCATAGCTCTCTTGAGTTTATTTGCCTTCTTAGGCTTAGTCACCCGAGTCCACTCGCCCTCAGACTCAGAGGCATTTCTATTTGAGGTCCCCTCCTGATCATCTAGGCGCGCCCTGATTCTGTGGGTTTGAGAGGAGCCTGCAGAATGGTGGGGCCTAGTTTCTTCACGCCTGCGGTGCACAGGAGAGTAGTCTTCTGACTCTTCCCTGCTCCCAGGGTTGGCAGAGTATCCCCCCCACTGGTCCCTTTGGAGGTAGTGCTCCTGCAGATCTGATTTCCTGACTCTCTCCTCATAGGAGGTTTCCTTGTCAGAGACATCGGCCTTTATATTTTTGTACCTGCATAGGGACACTCTTCTATCAATTTCTGGGGGGCGCTGACCTGTCAGCTCCATTATACTTGGCCTGTTAAATGCTGATGGCCTCATGGTTTCCGGCTCATGTGAACCGGCAGCCATGAAGTCAGCAGTGTGCAAAGGATTAAATTAGTGTGAGTCCCTTAGTATAGAGGTCATCATACTATGATCAGGGGTTGCCCTGTCCCTCTCTACCTGTTCGGGGTCCCTACAGTTTGTATTAGAACTAAGATACTCCTTTTACAACCTCGCTAGTTTTTCTTTCTCAACCCCTATCTCTTGATAATATGCAAAGATCTGAGCCTTTTGTTCGGCTATCAGGGTTTTACTGGCCTCCATGACCTCATAGCTGCCACTTGTTTGTGGAGCCCATCATTCTCTTCACAGATGGCCTCGTTATCTCTTTGTGCTGCTTGTATAGTTTGGGCACACAGAGCCAATTTTTGTTGTGCATTTTTGGTTTGGGTGTTCTCTTCCAGAGCACCTTCTACCTGTCTGGCGTGCTCCAGTAGATTTCCATATTCTGTTTGGAGCTCATTTAGTTTCTGGAGGCCTAACTCACTTCCCTATTACTCTGTTCTTAAATTGCTTACTTCTAGGCATAGAGTCATGGTCATGAAGTCAGGGGCACAGGCATGCAGGGGTTGCATGCACAGGAGACCTGTGTGGACACTGTCCTGGCGCCTTTTGTGCCAGGCTCATGAACAAAGGTAATCAAGAACTAACAACACTGTTGTCCTTGGTGCCCCTGACTCCGGCATTGCGATGCCGGACCCAGCAGCACTGGAAACTGTGCTGCTATTACTTTGACCGGCAACAAAGTGATCACCGGAACAGGAAACAGGCTGGCGTCCATTACAAAAACACAATCCATTGCAATCTGCAACTCAGAGGCGACATCCACCCCTCTTGACCAAATAAACATCACTAGGATCATGTCATCTCGTGTCTGAGACCCACAAGCGTAAGCTGCGTTTTTCAGAGCCATTCATGGGCATACTGTCACGACCATGGTTCCCTGCCCCAACTCTGCTGCATCAGTATCAAAGCAGACACAAACACAAAGGGTTCTCACACACACAGGTGGCCTTGGACTAAGTCACAAACAGGGGCAAGGTGGGTGCAGGTATGGCGTGATTGGTGCCATGCACTTTCATAAGCTAGTGGAAGAAGGAGTTTCATGGGTTAATGGGAGATGGGCAGTCAGGGGTTAATGAGGGACTCTTTTGCACTTCAGGGCAGCCATTCTTGCTGCCATTCCTTGGTTCCCCTAACACGGAGGCATCCAATGCAGCAGGCCAGTCTTTTGGGGCGTGGCTGGGTGTGGCTGACTATTTCAAGCCCCACCCAGGCCCAGCTCTTTGCTTCGCGTCATTCTGCTAACACAGTGTGACGCTCCCGGCATCGTTCCTGTAAAAGAAAGCATAGCTGATTAAAGATATTACGGGTCACAGCCCCTCCGATCCCCAGCAGCTCTTACCTGTTTGAAACCTGATCTTCTCTGCTAAGATGCCCAGGAACCTCTGATTTCATGCGTCACCACTCCGACAGCAGCAACTTCCAGGAATCTCCGGCGCCACATGTCATCGCTCCGACAAACAGCTGCTGCCTGACATCTACACGCTGCATGCCTTCGCCGTGGAAGCGGTTTCCTCACGGATCAGCAGCCCCTAAGAAAAGATACAAGAAAGAAGGTTAGTGTGGAAGGGATACAGTGTCTGGCATAACAGCGCTCTGATAAGGACATTTATAAAGCGCTGAAACCAAAAGCAATAAGCACATTTATAAAGCGCTGAAACCAAAAGCAATAAGGACATTTATAACGCGCTTGACAAAAAAGCAACAAGGACATTCATAAAGCGCTGAAACCAAAAGCAACAGGAACATTTGGAAAGCGCTTAAAAAAAAAGTGATAAGGACATTGAAAGGCAAGACAACAAGGCGCCTTGGAAAAATACCAAACATAAGCACACGCGCAAGAAGCATTGTCACGTGTGCATACTTACCCAAGAAGACACGCACGCAAAGACATTCACGCCACAGCGGGTCTGGGCGGAACTCCAATAGCCAGTGGCGTAACTGGTTTCATCCAAAGCGCACCTGTTAAGATTAGCAGGATGGATAGCTCTGTATCTTACTAGATCAGGTGAGAAAGGGCCCCAGAGGTTGGGGGTTTGGAAGATACTGGGTGGGTGGTGGTTCCCACACAACGCCATCTGCTTACATCTTGGTGCATTCCCTTTCAGAAACACGCTTTAGAAGTCCGCTCCCACCAGTGCATCCAAGGAGAGGTTGTCGGCAAAAGAGGATTTCCAGGTGCCCCTTCAGAGCTAAGGTGAGCGTTACACATACACCCTGGCCCCCTAACAATGACCCATGCCTGAAATATATGTTGAACACCGCACCGGCTCCCTGTACTGCCAAGTGTCCAAGCATGTGCCATCACACAGACACACATCACCCTGTCAGGGCGTACAGCATGTGTGTGCACAGTGCTTCCACTGGCACCAGAACAAATCAATGCTGACCCCATCTCCGTCCACACATGACCACCTTTGCACGCAATGGCAATGACATGTGTGCCCCTCGTTCCAGCCAGCCCGATCCCAGATCCCAAATGTACATATTGGCCCTGCAACTGGGTCAGGCACCAAGCCCATTCTTGCCCCATCCATACCACCCCTTCCCCATCCCAACACCCCACAGCGGAACCGGCCAGCCCCCCTAACACCATAGACAGTAAGTGACAGTACACCACGACAGTAGCCCCAGCGCATCAGTCAACCGTGTACAACCATCCCACATCCTGCAACTCAGTACGCACAAAAGAAGCATGTGTGCACCATGCCATGTACCACGCCATGTCACCAACACAGCACAGCCACAACCAACATGATGCATGTATCACTGCTCCCTGAATCCACACTGGTCTCTAACAACATACCTTTCTGACTCCCTCAGGCACATCATCTGACAGTGAAGTAGCCCAAGCAAGCACCTCAAGGGCACCAGAAGCTGCCGCCGCAATACTGCACAGACCACCACCACCACCCAGGACACCGCAGCGACCACTGTCACCACTGCTGCAGCAATCCAGGCAGCACCACCTGCAATTGTCACCACTGCTGTGCCCATCTCCAGTGGCTGCAAGTATCAAGTTCAAGACCCTTTGCATTGTCCACAAGGTCTTCTGCGGCCTGGGACCAAAATATCTCCATCTTTCCCATCAGAAGTATCTTCCTACTCGAGCTCTTCTCTGTTCCACCTCCAACTCCTTGAGGGGCAGTCATTTTTCCAAGCAACGGGTTGGGGGGAGATCTCTGTCTTCCGCTGGCGCCTCGCTCTGGAACAGCCTCCCTGCCTCTCTGAAACTTGTGCAGAACCATCTCCGGTTCTGGAAGCAGCTCAAAATGTTCCTCTTTACTTCTGCCTTCTCTCTTCCGCTTCCCTTCTGATAGCCTGTCTGATACTGCACTGGTTACCTGTATACCCTCTGAACCATGGGCCCAGGTCCCTGCCCTCCTAGTTGCACACCTTCCCTGCCTCCTGGCAACCCTGCCCTTGGGACTGTATCTGCAACCCTACAGTCCCCCTACCTACCTGCACTTCTCCAACACTTGTTGTCTGCACTTAACCCCTGCACTGCCACCTGTTGGCCGCACTTCTTGTTTTTATCAATGTTTTGAACCCATGACTTGCACTTGCTCCTCCTCCCTTTGCTCTGGCACTTTTCCCCTTCCCTCTCCCCTGCACGTGCGTGATCTCAATGTCACTTGGCCTAGTAAGATCATTGTCTTGTCCCCCTTTGTTCCCCTCCCTTGTCTCATCGCGCCTTGAAACACTTGTGTATGGGTGCGCTATAAATGTCACATCATATCATATCATCCTGGCAGCTCCACCTGCAATTGTCACCACTGCTGCGCCCATCCAGGCAGCTCCATCTGCTATTGTCACCACTGTTGTGCCCATCCAGGCAGCTCCAGCTGCAATTGTCACCACTGCTGCGCCCATCCAGGCAGCTCCACCTGCTAGTGTCACACTACCCCCATCACAGCAGTCGTATGCACGTGGGCAGGAATCAAGTGCTGAGGACGTAGCCGAAAATGCTGGAGACACCACAGGGGAGACCAGCGACCACACAAGCTATGAGCATGCTGAATTCAGCCCAATCAAACTCATGAGCCCACAATGCTCGCCCTTTCCCAGTGTCAGGGAAATGGACGTCTGACTGCTCCGTATTGAGGAACGGCACTATGGCTTAAATACCCTAGTGCAGAAGCACCTGGAAGAGGCACAGATGATGAGGGAAACTGTGCAGGGTACTGGCCGTCACACTGCTCATGCCCTTGGATGTGCCACAACTGCCATTGTCCTTATGGCCAGGAGGATACGCAAGTGGAATAGCATAATGTCCTCCATTGATTAGACCATGGCAATGTCCCTTCAGGCGTCCCTGGAGTCGGGCCAGTGATCAAACACACATGCTGTCCACAAGATCCACGCCCGCAAGTTCAGTGCATAGCAGCCCAAGGCGTAGTTCAATGCACCTGTCATCCACACCACACAGTGGCACGCCAGGTAGCAAGCGGGCACACAAATAGGCAAATGACAAACATGTGCCCTGGATGTGTCTTTGGCAGGGACTACATGGACAATGTCACACAAGTTGGGGAGGGATAGTTGGGGGGGGATAGTTGGGGAGGGATAGTTGAGTAGGGGGAGTGGGAGTGGGGAGGGATAGTTAGGGAGGGGAAGTGGGTAGGGATAGTTGAGGAGTGTGATTGGGGAGGGATAGTTGAGTAGGGGGAGTGGGGAGGGATAGTTTGGGAGGGGCAGTGGGAAGGGATAGTTGGGGAGGGGGTTGTTGTTCCATCATTTTGTGCTTTTGATTCATGACATTACACTTGGGGCCTCATCACGAGTTGGGCGGTATAATAGCACAGTGCTAATTGTGCCAGTAAATAGGAATTTTGCTGGTGCATTTACTCCCAGTTTATAGCTGGGGGTAAATGCAGCCAGACTCATGATTTGGCAGACCCTTAAATGCGGTGGTATTAGCGTTACCACTGCATTTAAGTGCTACTGCCAAACCCGTGATGAGGCTGTTGGTGTTGCATAGAAATCATGACTGTACATTCATTTTTAGTGTGAGTGAGTGTTTCATTGCCTGTACAGTGCAGATTGTGTTAGCTGGCCTAGGCCATGTGCTTGTGTGATGTGCTCAGAAATAGTGGTTGATCAGTGCATCGCGTGCATCACAGCCATCCATGGCATCCTTGCGATGTGGCAATGGCAGTTCATCCTCACTGCCATTCTCATCCTCTGCCTCTGCTGGGTGCATGTCCATGTCCGGGAGAAGTGGTATGTTGCGCCCGATACACATGTTGTGTAACATGGCACAGCCCAGGACTATCTTGCCCACCTTCAGGGGGCTGTACATGAGTGCACCCCACGATCTGCTCAGGGAGTGGAACCTTGCCTTTAACAAGCCAAATGTCTGCTTGATTGTGTCCCGCGTCCTGATGTGAGCACGGTTGTAGTCCTGCTCGTGCTGGTTCTTTGGTTGCCTGTCGGGGGTCATCAGCCATGGCATCGAGGGGTATGCCGCATCACCTGCATGGGAGGGACAGAAAGGGGGCAGAATCATTGTGGTGCCAGTATCATGTTAGTAAAGTCTGTATGTTGGTTGTTTACACATGCAAGTTTTCACATGCGATTGTCACAAGATATAGCAAATGTCACAGATGACCCTAGTATCCTGCACATTGTCAATGGGAATTGCAGTTTCTAATTTTTATGGATGGTTAGACGTTGATTCAGTGATCTGTCTGCTTTCTGTCTGCATAAATACATATCAATGGAATGAAATGGTGGAACTAGTTATTTTGCTTGTCCGGTTCAAAGTGTGCTGGTGGGCTTACCAGGAGCCTTGTATCCGGGCTGGCAAAATACAATTTGTTTGTTTGTTTATTTATTATTTATAACGCACACCTCAACCTGAGGTATCTAGGCGCAATACAAGACAGCTTGGAAAACGTGTATACATGGACATATCAAGACATGGCAAGGGTAGATAGTTGCATATCAGTAAAGTACATGGAGCAAAGGCCTCATAATGGGAGGCAGGACGATGCTTACATTGTATACATATGACTGTATGAGGTAATCATAAGAAGGAAATACAGCATTTGAATTGACAACAGAAAGAGTCATAAGTGCAAGTAGATAGTCATGAAATGGCTGGCTTACTGATCACCAACAAATGCAGTGGGGACATCGTTCGAAAGGAGCAATTTTTTTGTGTTAGATCTGAAGCTGTGGAAGGGTTGGTATGTCCGTAGGTTGAGCAGGGGGGCATTCCAGGCTGTGGCCACTTGAACAGGGAAGCTGGAGCCTCCAGCTCTCTTCAGGTTAACGCGAGGTGTGATGATGCAGCAGGAGTTCGCTGATTTGGTCGGTCTGGAGGAGGTTTTTGGGATGATTTTGTCTTTTAGGTATTGAGGGGCGGCATTGTTAAGGCTTTTGTGGGAGATGGAGACGAGTTTAAAGTAAATTCTGTACCGTATTGATAACCATTTGTGGCTTTGTCTTATTTCAGAAATGTGATCTTTCCTTGGAATACTCAAGGCTGTTCTCAAGGCGTTATTTTGTAGGGTTTGTAGTTTGTTTATCACTTGCTCATTAGCTCCTGCATATAATGCGTTGCAGTAATCAAGTTTAGACAATATTAGTGCTCGGGCTAGTGTGATGCGGCTGTTTGTAGATAAGTAGGCTTTACAGGCATGGATAAGCTTACAAGTGTAAACTGTGGCTGATGCAGTGGCGTTAACTTGTTTCCTCAAGTTCAGGGTGGAGTCGATATAAAAACCTAAGGTTTTAGTTTCTCTGGCAGTTTTGAACATGTTGCCGTCTATGTTAAAGGACACATATTTGGGATTTAGTTTGTTGAGGTAGCTGGACGCACCTAAAATGAGAATTTCTCGTCATTCAGGCAGAGACTGTGGTAGCCATCCACGCCTGAATGATGAGGTAATTTTTGTTGAGTAAGGCGTTGTCAGTGCCATAGTGGCCGGATAACGGTATCAGTATCTGGGTGTCATCTGCATAGTTGGTGTAGACGACACTCAGGCGGTCCAAGATGTCGAAAAGAGGTTTGGTAAAAACATTATATAATGTAGGGGAGACGCAGGAGCCTTGTGGCACTCCACAGGTGATGGGTATAGGGTCGGCAGAGTCAGAAGGAGAGAAAACTCTCATTGTTCTGTTATTTAGGAAGGACTTGAACCAAGTTGCAGCCTCTTGTGAGAAGTTGGCCGAGGATGTGAGATGTTCACAAAGTATGCTGTGGTCCCGCAAGTCGAAGGCGGCAGAGAGATCAAGCAGGAGGAGTAGTGCGCATTGTCTGTTATCTTTTATGAGGTAAATTTGTGTTTTCAAGTCAATTAAGGCTGTTTCTGTTCCTTGGAGTGGTCTAAAGCCAGATTGTCTAAGCCCTAGAAGGTTGTTAGTCTCAAGGTAAGTCTGGATTTGGATGTAGGCTGCCTTGTCGTTAATTTTCAGTAAGAAAGGGACCGTGGTTATTGGTCTGAAGTTGGTAGGGATGGTGGGGTCAAGGGAAGCTTTTTTTTAGTAAAGGGAGTACCCAAGTGTCTTTGAGGTTGGTAGGAACCTGGCATGATTTGAAGGTCTGACCCTGCCGGGCGCAGCAGATCCGGTAGGCAGTCTTGTCACAGGAGCTAAAGTTTGTTAACGTGCACAAATTTCACTTGCATTTAGGAATGGTTACATGCGTGCAGTCATACTTGCATTTTTTATTTCGTGATATGCAGCATGGGAGTGGTTGATGATCATGTATGAATCATGCAAACTGATTAATGTGGACATATACACAGAAAGGTACAAATCATGAATTTCATTTAATTCAGAAGGAGATGGCAGGATAATGATTGGCATGCAGGCAATAGCCTTGGTCCCTATGCAAGGTGGATGGGTGGTTTGCTATCACTTTTCCATCACCCATTCACACCCACCATGCCCTATACCCCTATACCTATGCCACCTTCAACTTTGTCCATTGCGTATGTGTTAGGAGATCCAGTGTTTAGCATATACAGAACATTACCTTCCTTCTCCTTGGTAACATTAGAACTGTTATTATTGCTAGGGGTTCTGGTGTGCTAGTGGAGAAGAGAAGGCTGTCTGAAGGAGGACAGTTGTAAGCCTCCTGCTGGGGGTCGTCTTATGTGTACAGCTAAACCATTTATTCCAATAAATGTTTCCTGTTGTAATCAGCAAGTGTCAGCTGTTTATGTGTGGATGCTGACATAACAGTATGCCAATTTGGATTCTGTTTGCAAGTCGTACAATGTTTATCTCGCCCATCCATTCATATGTACTACTATTTTGTTGGCATTCATGTCATATGCATATGGGTATGTGCACTTGTAACAGGCAGGTGAACTGGCTACATGCTGTGGTGTACGCAGGTGGTGGAGAGGTGGGGTGGTGAGCTGCATTGGTATGACTTGTCTGTGCTGCAGATAGTGGGGTTTCTGCTCAGTGTGTTTTTGCAGGGGGATGTGCCATTGGTGTGATGCATTCTGGTACCTTTAGTGCATTTTATGTGCCAGTCCAGCTTTGCTGTTATAATGCTTGGGCATGCTCCGTCTGGCCATTTCACACACGCAAGGCATGCCCTTCAATACATGCAATTTGTGTGTACGACATTGCATTGCACACATGCACTGGTGACACTTATCCCCCTCCCCCAATTCCACAGTGCACTTGAATTGGTAATTGCACTCACCCGACAGCCAGCAGGTCCACTCTGATGTTTATCCCTCCCAATTCCACAGTGCACATGCAGTGGTAATTCCACTCACCCAACAGTCAGGTCCACTCTGGTGTTATGTCCCCCTCCCCAATACCACAGTGCACATGCATTGGTAATTACACTCACCCAAAAGCCAGATCTGCTCTCCGCTGTGACGTGCCATGTTACCCTAGTAGTGTGGAGTTCCTCAGCACCATAGAATCGTGTGTCGATCCCGGAAGTCTTGCACAGCAATGGGCGATGAGGTGGTGTGCATCACACACCATCTGCACATCGAGGGAGTGGTACAGTTTCCTATTCCTGTAGACTGCCTCAAAGACATGCCTGGCCACCAGCTCCACATGTGTGCAGTCCAATGCACCAATCACTTTGTGCATGCCGGCCAAGGCATGGAACATAACTTTGGTGGCATTAACCAGGTCAAGTGTTTTGGGTAGGGCTATGTGATCATAACAAAAAAGCAGAAATTGGACCAGTAGAACGGGATGACACATACATTCTTCAATGCATATCAAATTGTAATCAATAAACAAATAGCAAAATCACTGTATGTATACTCAAAAATATATTAAAAAAATATAAAAAACAGTTAATTGATTCCATCAATCACAGCCACATAAAAACTCATTCATACATTCATGTATAAAACCAATTATAACTTCTAGACCAGTGTGTACTGATAATGTTGACACACAAATTCTTTCAGTTAACACATTTCTTAATGACCCAGTCCATAATATCCGGTGTCGTCTTGTATTATGTTTGTCCATGCATACCACTTTTCTTCCACACGACGAGAGGAGATCTTCATCGAAAGAGCCTTCTTCCCTTGAGCTGGTGGGACCAACCAGTTCACTCATCGCTTTCTCGGACCTGCCTTGGTCGAATGGACAGGGCCCCGCACTTGGAGACCGGATAGCCAGGCAGCTATCGACCCGGGCCGCGATTAAAAGGAGCGTACCTTTTAAACTTTGTTTGGCAGCACCGTGGCTGGTTTCATCCCTGGGTAGTGCAGTGACTCGAACCTTCCTCCACGACGAGCGCCTCTCTTCCTCTGCTGGACCCCTCGACCTGCAGGAACTACCAGGAACAACCGCCACCGCAGGAGCCACTTCTTCCAGTTTAAGGTACATTGGTCCGCCAGGCCTCCCTTTCCTCGTGGTAGCCCTAAAGGTGTTTTAAATCCTTCATCTACTTGTTGGGTTGGCCGTCTCTCTCTTAACATTGTCTTTCACCTCGCATCTACCTTTTCAATATTCGTCTACCAAAGACTTGACTGCAGATACAAGAACATTTTTGCTCCTAAACTCTTGGTCCTGTACCACTAACTCTGGCTCAGGCCTATTGACTTGGCTGATTTGTTAGATCTGCTCTCACTAGATTGATTTTTAATGAGAAATGTGTTGATGCACCTGAATCTTCTAAACCCCTCTTCCTTCCTACTGTTTTAACCTGTGGAGTGCCATTTTGCTCAGTTTTCATTCACTTATCTTTCTGCTAAAGTGTTATTGTGCATTACTTGTTCACAAAACTTCAAGGAAGTGTTGCTAGGAGGTGTCTGAAGATATTTTGGTTTAACTTGTGCTTTCCCTCCCTTTCGTTAAATTGTCAGAGTGCCATTTGTAGTTGGTTTTCACTGTGCCGTTTTGCTCAGTTTTCACTCTACCGCAAACTTGTCTACAATGGAATAGGGAGTTGTATATACTTTTCCTTGACTGAATTTTAACTTACTTCATCAACTGTGATTCATGTGTTGAACTAGATGTGTATAAAATAAATATATATTCTCTTTTTGATACAAAGCTTTCGTCAGTGTTTCCTTGTTCCATAGTGCTGTGATACCTATTGTGTAAACCCTGAATACTGCTCATCTCCCGCTTGAGATAAGTCTGACTGCTTAGCCACAACTACCAACTAAATCTTTGTGGTACAGACGGATACCAAAGGGGATTTAGTGCTCTCACCTGTAGTCCTAATCCTGGGTAGTTGTTACTGAGGGAACTGCATGGGATTCTGCCTAACAGGGTGGATCAACAAGCAGAGAAGGGGAGGGGAGAGGAGAGGGAGAGGAGAGTGAAGACAAGATGTCCTTGGTTTTAGGGATAAAGTGTGATGCAAGGTCATTGCAAAGAGCCTGAGAGGCGAGAGGAGGGGTGGATACTGCAGCAGGGTTGGCTAGCTACTTGCAGATTTTAAAGAGTTTGGCCGAGTTGTTCGAAGTTGCGCAGACACAGGCTTGAATATGACTAGTTTATTGGTGCGTATAGAGGGTCGGTATTGCCTTTGGAGCAGGCGGCAAGCCAGTTTGTCAGAGGGTGAGCAGGAGGTCCTCCATTTCCTCTCGGCCGCCCTACACTTATGTTTAAGTGTAGCTAGGTCAGAGTTATACCAAGAATTGCACTTGGCTTTGGGCTTCAAGCGGATCCTCCTGACAGGGGCAAGAGCATCCAGAGTAGTAGCGATAGAGGAGTAGAGCAGGGACAAGGCTGTGTCAGGGTGTGAGTAAGCCTGAAGTGGAGGAGGGGGTGAGAAGGTGGCAGCAAAGGCCTCAACTGACACACACTTCATAGGACGGATGTCCGAGAAGGTGGGTGGCAGTCTTGGGGCAGGCTTGGCTTGAGGGGAGGAGATGGGAAGAAGAGAGGAGAGGAGGGAGTGATCGCTCCAGGAGAAAGGAGTGATGAGTGGGGTAGAAAGGGGGAGGCCCGAGGAGAATAGGACATCAAGTGTATGGCCAGCAATGTGCTTAGGGCCGGAGGGGAGAATAGAGAGGGTGAGTGAATCGCAAAGGTCGCGAAAGAGCACAGATGAGGAACAGGTTGAATCAAGATGGATATTGAGATCACCAAGGAGGAGGAGTTGAGAGGTAGAAGCTAGGAGGTCGGAGGTGAGGTCAGCCCATTCAGAGAGAAAAGAGGTGACTTGGCCAGGGGGCCGGTAGAGAGTAGCAATGGTAAGGGAGTGGCTAGGAGAGAGACAGAGCCTACAGACAAGACATTCGAAAGAGGAGCAGGTCTGGGTAGTGATGATAGAGGTAGGAATCCACTCAGGGAAGATCAGGGCTACATCCCCTGTGGGCAGGGTGGATCTGGGGTGCAGAGGATCTTGTAGCCGTCAGGGAGGAGAGTGTCAAAGCTCATGACAGAGCTAGACATGAACCAAGTCTCAGTAAGACCAAGGACATTGAGGTCAAGTTTTTCAAGGAGGTGGCAGATGTCAGAGGAGTGTTTGACAGCTGACCGAGGATTGAGGGTGGCAAGATGAAGAAGGTTGCTGGCCTTAAAGACCTTCGAGGGAGGGGTACAAATCAGAGGTATGCCCTGCGGAGGTGTGGAGGCAGAGTGAGATGGGGCAGGGGAGGAAGGGGAAAATGGCAGGGTAGCCAAGGCAGGTGAGTAGGGGACAGCTGGGGAAGGGAGGAAGTTGATGAGGTGAGGGAAACGCCTATCAAAGAGATGGAGATTGGCCTGAGGGCCTTGCACCATGACAGTGCCTGCCATTTAGGTAGACATTGATGGTGACTCTGGAGGAGTCAAAGGAATCCATACGGACATGCCAGTGAGTGCCACCATTAATGGGAGAGGAGGATACAGGACAGAGCACAGAGACCATATGAGGGGTCCAAAGATCAGGCGAAGGAACGAAAAAGAGGATGTCAGTGAGGGTTTGTCTGGCAGAAGCGCTGGAATAGGTATCAGCAATGGGGAGACCAGGGTTGGAGGCCAAGATATCCTTTTGAAATTTCTTCTTGCCAGACTTAGTGAGAAGGGAGGGATAATTGATAGTAAAGCAGTTTGAGTAAATAGGAGAAATGGATAGCGCCATGGCCAAGTTGCGAGAGGGGGTAATTAGGGGAAGTAAGCAAGTGAGCGGTAAGAGACAGTCACTGGGCTAGCAGGTAAAGACACAACCAAATTTGACTTTCCAAAACACACCTAAATTTGACTTATCAAAACACACCCAAATTTGACTTTCCAAAACACAGCCAAATTTGACTTATCAAAACACACCCAAATTTGACTTTCCAAAACACACCCAAATTTGACTTATCAAAACACACCCAAATTTGACTTTCCAAAACACACCCAAATTTGAATTATCAAAAATACACCCAAATTTGACTTAATTTGACTTTCCAAAACACACCCAAATTTGACTTATCAAAACACACCCAAATTTGACTTTCCAAAACACACCCAAATTTGACTTATCAAAAACACACCCGAATTTGACTTAATTTGACTTTCAATGGCAAATGGCACCATAGGTAAGTGAAGTGAGGTAAGGGTAGAGGTGAGTGTAGGAGAGGGAAAGTCAGATAGCATATCATGGACAATGGTTAGAGAGGGCAAAATGAAGCTACAGGAAGGGAAGGGAAGAGGCAGTGTAAAAGGATGAGGAGATAACACCATGGAGAGGAAAGTAGGAGAGGCATTGGTAGACAGTTAAATGGCTGAGTGAGCTGAAAGTCCACGGGAGGGGTCAGGATGGAGTAGTAGCATCCTGTAGCGTCCTGGTAAGTGGACAGGGAAGCTGATATGGGCCTTAGAAGTGGGCCTTGGAACAACGGCTGGCTCCTGCCTCTCGGACACTGTGATTGGAAGGTCACTGTAGAGGGAGCCAATGGGTGAGGGGCAGACAACACAAACTGCAATGCATTCAGGCAGCCATCCTTGAAGGAGTTTAAGGCCGGTAGAAGTGGTAGTAGAAAATACAATTTTCACAGCAACAAGTGGCAAACACAGCTCCAAACAGAGCGGAAAACACGAGTTAGAACATGTGCTTTACACGCAGGAGGCTGCATTTACAATGTGCTAAAGTAGGGAGTTTGTAAGAATACGCCAATTATCTTCCAAAATAAATTTCCAATTAAGATGATTTTCTTGTTTGAATTGCAGTTTTTTCTTAGTCACAGTGGTATTCTTCATTGCACAGTGATTTGTGAGATAGGGACTCACCGGGAGGCTTAGCACTGCAGCATGCAATGACAGAGTAGAGCGAAGGACGGGACTATGTGGGTAATCAGCTGGTCACCCTTTGCTGATGTTGTGCGCCGAAAATGCAGGGCTTGCAGCCTGCGAAAAAAAACACAGCTGAGAGCTGAGAGCAGGCGCGAGCCTTGAATTCGGATGCACGGGGACAAAAACAGCTGCTCAAGTGAAGTCTCGATGAGGAAGAGTGCGCACAGCATGTGGTGCGTGTGCATGATTCAGCGAGGCCAGGAGAACAAGGAATAACAGCTGGTCAGAAGTTTCTTGCTGCACGCTGAAGTGCATGACCAGCCCAGTTAAGAAATCAAAGCGGAAAGCTCCGATGGTCAGATTCGTAAGGTCAGATCCGATGCATCTGGGCGTGATAAGCCCAGGCGGCCCAATCAATATCCTAGATGGGGGGTTTATCACATACAGGTCCAAGTTTTTATTACAAGCGCAGCATGAGGAAAGCAATCGCTTTAAAAGCCAATAGCAGTGAACAGAGTAATGTGAAATTTAGGATTAGCAGAGCAGCAGACGAGATCGGTAGAAGTGAAGAAGGGGAATGTAAAAATCCACCAGAAAAGAGGAAGGAAGAAGAAACAGCAGTTAAAGGAGAGAAGAATCAGAAAGCCAGCGAGGAGGACAGTGGAAAGTCCCTTGGAAACACACAGAGAGTGCCAGAAAAAGAGTGAGACAAGTATGCCTTATTTGTTGCTGGAGAGAGAGGTGCAAGGAGGAACATTAATGTTGTGGTTAGTTAGCATGAGGGCTAGAGATGAGGTCTAGTACAAGCTCCTCCATAAGCACGAATGAGCAGAGTCCTGGTGAGGAGAGGAGACAACACAGGGATGGGAAGTTATAGGTTTATGATCCTAAGGCAGGGAGGTGAACCCTAATCGCAGCAATCACCTAGATACTCCACAGGACTGAATCACCCCTGGGAGGCGCTGCAGAGCCGCTGAGGAAGAACCTAGAGCTGCAGTAAGAGTAATTTAGGCTTCTTGGAGATGCTATCCACCCAGTAGCCAACTGGAAGGGCCACTCTTTCCACACCAGGACATCAATTACTTGAGCAGTGTTGTATAAGAGACTGTGAATGGTATAGGGGAGAGACCAGGAAAGAGGCCATTTGAACCAGATATGTTGCTCTGTAAAAAGGATCTGTGAATGACACTAAGGTAATACCCGGATAGACACTATTGACCTCACGGTCCTTGCAAAGGCTCAATGATGCCTTCCTACTATTTTGGTGAGACGTAACTTGTCAGTGAATGTTTTAAAATTGGCAACAGTGGTATGCACTGCAGCTCGGACTTACAGCAAAAACAAGAATCCAACATTTTGTATTTAACAGGAGAAAAGTCCTCAGGCAGAATCTTATTAATACTTGGGAGTTACCTCCACCAATAACTTGACTGAAAAAAAAGCCAGGTCGGGAAACAAGAACGAGAATTGAAAATGCCATAGGGGGAATAAAGTGTTTGCCACATTTTTTTAATGCTCACCCGGTGCAGATGTATCAGAAAGTGTACAATGCTAAACCCAAAGCAGTGGCAAGATATGGGCCAGGAATTTGAGGGTTTACCAATTGCTCAAAACTAGACATCGTGGAAAATGCTTAATTAAAGCATATATTGGGTCTTCCTCTTCCTGCACCTAATTTTGCAGTAAATCCAGAACTAAACATGCCTTTTATTGAGAATGTTCTTGCTTTAGAACCTGTTTTGTTGTGGCTAAGAATACGGGTAAACAAGAAAGAAACTCTTATGAGATTAATCTTGAACCACATATTAGCTTCTGAAGTAACTTCGTCCACAATTCCCTGGTTGAAACACATCAAAAACATTTTAAGTAATATTCATGAACCTTCTTAATATTGTGACCCTCAAACAATCAGCCATTACCCTCTTGCTAAGATCAGAACTGCTTTAAAACTAAAAAAAGTGTAATTAAGAAAACCCCAGAACAGCTAAATTTTAATCAATGTCAACTTGACCTGTTTTACTTGTTATTGGCCAAGACCATGATGATTGCATTATCTGTTTTATTGTGTTTAAGAAATGCACTAAAGATTAGAAGTACATTGATAAAATAATTGCATGTTAAGGCTTAGTCAGGCTAAGCTATGCCCGAATTGCTACCAGGAGGACGACTATTGTCTTGTTTTGACGCACAAGATGATTCTTTTCTTTTTTAACTTTCATTATTTGGAATTGTTTTATCATTGTTGTTAGTTTGATGGAATGAATTTCCAAAATAAACTATGAACTGAACTGAACTATTGGTACCTAAGAGGTTGCTTTGTGACACCAGAAATAACTAATTTCTGAACTTCAATTACATTGGGTTTCCCTCCCTGGGGGATTAACCAAGAGCGGTGGCGTAAAGACCTCAAGAGGGGACCAAGTGAAACCTATTACCCCAGGAAGAGTTAGAAGGCATACTGGGGAACCCGGAATATAATTTAATGCAAAAATAACCTATGTAATTGAAGAGGAATCTGTGGACAATTACTGATACCAACAACATCCTGACTAAAGACTGTTTATACCTCACCAGTGGCAAGAGGAGATAGTTTAAATAGAATGTTGAGCGGCAGATGAATATGGCATCTGTAGCTACTGCCCCTCCCCCAGATCAATATCGAACAGGTGAGAAACATTACTCACTGAGGCAGCCTTTCCGCCCATATCCTAAGAATGTGCAGCAAGGACTAAACATTATGTGAGCTAAAAGATGGTGAAGAGTGACCAATCTAAAGATAGAACCATACATATGCATCCAATAGACACAAAACACAATTGCATTCAACTTGAAGAAACTACACTAAGTCAAATATGCATTAATACATGAAGAATATTATATTTACACACTATATAGACATGAAGAACATGACACAAGTAATCTATAAGTTAAATGTTATACTAGCAGCATGTGAGTATAGCTTACTAACATAGAAATGTCATAGAAGCTGGCAGCCATCTTTTCTCTAAATGAAAGTTACAGCGAGCTGTGTTAATTCAAAATGCTGATGTTACAAGAAAAACAGAGCCATGTGAGGCTCAGATAGTGGCACGAAGGCCCCAGCCAAGGTTGCTAAGAACTAGGTAGGTTCTCTACACTGCAGAGAAAACACCAGATAAGGATTCCCATGATTTAAGAAACAAACTCCCGAATTAATTAAAATCTGGAAACGCACAACTGTCAATTGTGAGAAAAATGTAGGGTAATTATAAGTAAGAAGAGTCTAGGAGGAATAAGCTCAAGTACGTCCCCAGTGGTAGAGAAGGACTACAACAGTCCCCCCAAAAATAGCAAAAGTAGTAATAAATACATGGGGCCTCATTACACGTTGTCCGGTAAGGGAATACCTTTACCGGTAACGAAATACCGGCAATGTTATTCTCCCAAGCCGATCACGACCCGGACCCACCGCTATTAGTGGACCCGTATAATACGGTGCCACTAATAGCAGCGGGGCCGCGTGCGCTCGACCCCCACACCGTAAATAGCGCCATGGCGCTAATAGCACGCAATCACAACCCATGCGTACATGCCAATACCGGCATCCCAAAGACCCAAAAAGCAGTTACCGGCATGGCGCTAATAACAGCAACGAAAACCACACGTTAACAGACCTGAGCAGTGTTCCCATCTGCCACAGGTGGACACAATCAGCACAGGTGGAGGCAATGGAGACAGGCAGCACTAAAGAGCACACCACACCCCTTCCCACACCCCTTCCCACACCCCTTCCCACAGCAAGATGGTCCCAATACCAGCAGCATGACATGGGCCTGTGTACATGATTGCAGTGCAGCACCAACAACAACAGGCAGCACAGATGAGACGAAGGAGGAGGAGGAGGAGGAGGGCAAGACTTGCGCAGCAAGCACCACCAGGGCACACCGAAATACCACAAGGGCAGCCAACAAACCCCCGGATTGAAGGTGAAGATGACCATGGCATGTGTAAGGCACAACTAAATGTGCATCTGATAGAATGTGTCCATGCCACTATGCAACCACCAGATGAGCATGATGTGGATGTGGATGAGTATGGGTGAAATGCTCGCCAGGACATGCAAGAGGCGATGGCACGGCGGGACAGGATCTGCGTCAGCATCTGAATCAGGAATAGCATCATGTACAAAGGTGGGATATCATGGATGGAGAGATGTGCATTGTTGCCCTTGTGCCCATTTTGAGGCCCACAAAGGCCCCTGCCCCAAAGAAAATCACACATACACAATGATGGAGACCATGCCTGTGTTTCAACCTCAGAACAGTGTATTTCGGACATAATGTGAACAGAAAGTGCATGACCCCAACTGTGCAAACACCCTTACCCCCTCCCCCCACAACACCCCCGAATACACCCTTACCCCCCTCCCCCCACAACACCCCGAATACACCCTTACCCCCCTCGCCCCACAACACCCCCGAATACACCCTTACCCCCCTCGCCCCACAACACCCCTGAATACACCCTTACCCCCCTCTCCCCACAACACTCCCACGTGAGCCTCAAGGCGTGAACGTGTCCCTGTCCACATGTGGCAGATAGTCCTTGATGGCCCTATTTGTCAGTGCCTGCTCCGTCTTCGGGTGGTTGCGATGTGGTGCGTCTCAGGTTGCGCATAGACCGGCGTAGGGGGCTAGTTTGCCGTGAACTCCCTGAGGAGGCGGGGCCCTGTTCATCCTGGGTTGGGAGTGGGCATCTGCGCTCAATTGCATCTGCAATGCGGTTCATGGCCTGCCTTAGTTGGGCCATTTCATCGCAGATCCGGTTGGTGCATGCCTCCATGCACTCCCTTGTCTGCTGTGCAAATGCACCAATGTCCTCCCTCAGGCGCCCTGTCTCAGACACATGTTGCCCTACTAGACCAGTGATTGCGGTCTGCCTCTGAAAGATGGCTGGGAGGTCATGTTGCATGGTGGCTGCCGGTGGGATGGCTGATGCACCTGGACCCATTGCACTGGCATCAGGTGAGGATACCTGGGGGCTCCATGACACATCTTGGTTGTGGGTGGGTGATCCGCCTTTGCTAAACGGACCTGGTGAGAACATCGGGCTTGCCAGTAAGGGGCTTGTCGGTATGGGGCTCTGACTCAGATCCTCAATGCCAGGTGCTACCTCCGCATCGGAAAGTGAGGCAGTGGCTGCTGCCTCACCCGTTGAGCTGGTGGCAGCAGAGTGCACTCCCTCAATGCTGCCTTCACCTGCTGGGAGACACACTCCCGTGGGTGCCACGACGGCAGCAGGCATGGCCTCTGGCTGTGTGGAACTGCTGCTCCTGCTGCCTTTGTCCCTGTGATCATGGTCACTCCTCCTGGGTCCCCTAGAGGATGTGGCGGTGTCCCCCGTGGCATCCCTCCTGGCTTTTTTCCTGGGTGCGGGAGCAGGTGTTGAAGTGTGTGGCTCCTCAGTTTCCGTGTATGATCCTGCAGGGGTGAGAAAAGGGGTAAATCATCATCTATGGGTCGACCTGCCTTATGCAGGATGCATACATCATGCCGTCCAATGCATTTGGGGCTCTTCAGTGTGGAGGCAGGCAATGGGGATGTTGGCTGGCTCATGCATGATTGGCCCTGTTTTGGACGGGTATGTGGTGATGCATGCATGTCTGTTTGTGGCTGGATCCACGGAATTCATATGGACACATGATTGGGGGACCCCTCACCCTTCACTGCGCATTGTTTGGTGTATACACTCACCTCCATCGGATGAAATGGCCACGCCAAGCTCCATATCGCCGACCCGTTCGATCGATTTGACTCCAATCGTGGAGGCACATATCTCCTCGCACTCCTTCAACTTCAATGGGGACTCTGCACCACCTCCTGTGCCCATTGCCATGTTGCGGTTCACTGATAATATATACCGCACAAGGACCCGGAGGTCGTCCCACCTCTTGCAGCAGTCCTTGACACTCCGGGTGGTAGTGCCCACCACACTGACTTTTTGTGCGACTTTGGCCCAGATGGCCTTTTTCTTAAGGAGGGCCTCCCTCCGCATGTCATTCACAAACACTACTTCTGCATTGGCAGCAAGTGTGGTGGTCAGCATCACAAGCTCCTCATTGGAGAATTTTTCTTTGCGCTGGCGATCAGCTGTTTTTTTTAGGGCCTTCGGCATCTTCGGGCTATCCGGTATGGTTCCTGGTCGGAGTTCCCTGGATATATGTCCTGGATGCAGAGGATGGCAATGGATTGTGTTTTTAAAGATGGCCGCCGTGCTCTTTCCCGTTCCTGTGCGATGGCGTAATTTCCGGTTCCGCTTTTCAACGGTGACCGGTAATAGCGGTGACTGCTATTTACAGGTGGCGGGAGGGCAGAGGCGCTATCGACGGTTTGGACGACGCCGGTAAGGGGCGTTTTGGGGAATTTAGCGGCAGGGCGATACGGTCATTTACGGCAAGGCGCTATGCTCGTGTCCGCATACTCGTGATGGGACGCTATTAGCGCCCTCTTGCGAGGGCGGAAACTCTGATAGCGCCATGCCGTTAAATTCCGATTTTTACCGGACAACGTGTAATGAGGCCCATGGTGATTTAATTCCAAACTTAGGCATGTTCCCAGACATGTGGCGTTCTACAAGGGCGAACTACAAAGCTGATCACTCTGGCTCATGGCCTAGAAGATGAGATAAGGTATTCTTATTAAACTAAGGAAAGCGGTTCGCAACCCCTCTCCCCCTACTCCCAAATTGGTCCATGGGTTGATGGCCTGTCAGGACTCAAGGTTGGTTAGTGTAAAGCTAACCAATCAGAAGTCTTGGTGTATTACTGCCTATTTTGTATTTTGCCAACCAATAGATTATGTATTTTGCCAACCAATAGACTATTCATAGGATGGCATATCTTCTATATATATAAAAGTGAAAAGGAGTGGGTTTGTGGGTATGTGGAAAATCGTATGTCCCTGATACAATTCCACACTGTTTCACCAATCTGCACCAAAATGTGCACAGTCACCTTGTAGGACCCTCCGTACATTACTGGCTACATGACATTTCGACACCCCACTATTTTCCCCAGATTTCAGCAAATGTCTCTGGGTTTGTGGGTTTGTGGCTTCGCGTATGTTCCATATACAATTTCACACTGTTTCTCCAATCTGCTCCATATTTTGCACATTTACCTGTTAGGACCCTCTGGACATAACTGGCTACATGACATTTGGACAGCCCTCCCCTTTCCCTGGATTTCAGCAAGAGTGAAAATGTGTGCGTGGGTTTGTGGCTTTGCGTATGTTCCCTGTACAATTCCACACTGTCTATCTGCATCAAATTTTGCAGTGACCTGTTAGGACCCTCCGGACATTATTGGCTACATGACTTTTGGGCTCCCCATCCCTTTCCCCAGATTTCAGCAAAAGTCAAAACATTTTTGTAGGTTTGTAGGTTTGTGACTTGTTGAAGCGTTGTTCCGTACACAATTCCACACTGTTTCACCAATCTGCACCACATTTTGCATAATTACCTGTTAGGACCCTCTGGACATTACTGGCTAAATGACATTTGGACACCACACGCCTTTCCCCGGATTTCAGCAAAAGCCAACATTTGTTTGTGGGTTTGTGACTTGGTGAATCATTGTTCATTATACAATTGCACACTGCTTCACCAATCTGCACTAATTGTTGCATACTTACCTGTTAGGACCCAACAGACATTAATGGCTACATGACATTTGGCCACCCCACCCCTTTCCCCGGATTTCAGCACCTTCACACCTGAGATGGTTACCTGAAATCGGCGAAACATCAATGTGGTTGTAGAAGGACTAGTCCCGACCCTAGGAACAAAACTCGAGGTCCAGTCCCCAGGATCAGATTCAGGATATGCTTTCTGGCACAATTACTGAGTACAACTCAATCAAAACGGTGGCGGATGTCGAAGAAGCAGTAAACTACCCAACATTCCTGAACTCACTTGACCTCCCTGGGAATGCCACCACATCACCTTCGACTGAAAGTTGGGTCACCGATCATGCTGTTTAGAAATCTCAACCCACCTAGGCTGTGTAATGGCACACGGTTATGCTTTCAAAATTGATATCCAGCGTAATTGAAGTGATATGTTCACCAGGAAGGGAAACAAAAAATGTAATTTATACACAAGCCTTAAAATGAGCATGTACTTTAGTAATAATTAACTTTAGGTCCATAGTTGTTGGCACCGTCGGCTTCATGTTACCCATTATGCTGCGCAGGAATCTCCATGTTGTTCTCATGTACAGTTATACTTTTCAGAATTACTTTTTAAGAAGAACAATACATTGTGTTGTGTAGTCTTATAAGGAAAGATTTTAAAAATGAGAAATAATTGAAAAATGTAATGACTTTTTATTTTCACATTTCTTATGGTATTTCTAATAAATAGTACCTATAAGAAAATAAAATCCAGGGCAACGCCGGATATATTATCTAGTTTTTTATATTATCAATTTAGAGGTGGTCCCAGGATGAGCTATTTGACAAGGGGGAGCCAATCACAATACTAACCCATAAAGAATAAATGCATAGATATCCCTACTAACCAATCTTGTGATCCCGTAGGTTTTAGTGCAGTGTGATGTCATTCATGACGAAAAATGTATTTAAAAAGTATTGTTTCAATGGGCTCGGGAAGAACTATGTCTTGTTTGTTTGTATGCTGTCTCTGCTTTATTTTGTATTGTTCATAAAGCTTGGTTTTGCCTTTCACTTTGACTATTTTCGTTATTGGGATTTCTCCTCAGCATAATCTGGGGGTTCAAGAACCAGTTTAGCATATGGTAGCAGAGGATGGTTGGACAGTGTATTCGGATTATAGAAGTTTCCTTACCGTGGCTCAAAGACTACGAGTTGACCTGGGGAGACCAGTAGCATGCATGCAAAGAGGGAGAGGTTGACAGGAGACCCCTTGGAGAAAATTCCTGTCCGATCCCTGAGCGACGCCCACGTAGGGTGAAGGGTGGTTGGCCAATTAAGGGAGACTTAACACCTAAGGCCCTCAGCTGATCCATGGATGGGAGTATAGTTATCAGAAAGAAAAACGTGAGACAGAGGTTTTTGCATATTGGGGAATTATAATGTAGAAATAAGAGATAAGGATGAGATATCCCTGGGCAAGAAACGTGAGACAGAGGTTTTTGCATATTGGGGAATTATAATGGCGAAATAAGAGATAAGGATGAGATATCCCTGGGCAAGGCTTATGAAAGTTACGCAATACACATCATATAAGGTAAATAGTGATAGTAAGTTATTCCTGGGCAAAGTTCAGGAAGATTGTGTAATAAACCTCATAATGGGGTTTTATTAATGAGAAGAGAGATTCTCACCTGGTGCTGAGAAGACGGCGGTAATGTATTTATTTGTGTAGTGTTTTTATTGTGTAGTGATTGCTGGCACCAGCTGTAGGTTGTGGGGTGGTTTAGGCTTCGTGAAGATTCAATTTTTTGTGTGCATATTGGCATATGTTGTGGAGGACGTGACATTATGGTGTGGATTGAAAACAGCAGTCCAGTGACTAAGCTGTGTTTGTGATGTCGCTCAGGAGCTTTGATAGCATAGAAGGCATTGAAGAATTGAAGGTTGAAAAAATATTGTGGAAGGGAGGGTAAGGGAGGAGAGTTAGAATTGAAATAAAAACTTTGGTAAGTATTGGTGGGTCAAGCTGTGATGCACCATCATTCATTTGTGTAAAGCATTGGATTTGTATAGAGATAAGATAAGAAAATACCATACCGAAAGGGTTCGGGACACTGCGGCCAGATGTTTATGCCCTGGCCACGGTAGGGCACTGTTTCGAGATCTGTGCTGCACCATATGATGACATATTGTCAGGGTCCGGCTTGACTGAATTCCACAGAAGCTGATGCTGGCCCCACAGACCCTCACCAGGAGTTCACCTCTCAACCCTTAAATATAAGCTGAGCTGAAAACCCCAAGAAAGGGAAAGGGGAATTTGGAGAAAATAACAACGGAGACACTGCAGCCCTTCAACCGTCTGGTAGGCTCTGGTATCTGTGGTAAACAAATACACCTGGTTACTTATATGATAAGAAAACTTCTTTTCTAAAATTATTCTAAATAAACTCTAAACTCTTTACCTCTTAAACCTCAGTAAAAGACTTAGAGGTTAGTAATCTTTGTGGAATATCTTGTAAATATATCTTGTGTTGTGCAAATAGTTCAAGCCAATCAAGTCTCTTTAGAATCCTAAAGTGATGGCCTTTGCAACATCTTTTCAGAACTAGATATTCTTCTTGCTTCAAAGTTCTTTTAACCTTATGTAGTTTTCAATGCTTTCATAAATTGCAGTCTTTTCTCTGAAAGTATTGAATTCCATTTGCATAAATTACTTTAAATAATATTCTTTAACTTCCTGGAATACTGCTTTTTTTCTGCGTGTGAATTGTTTCCTTATTTACACAAAGAACGTATAGTTTCTTCCTTAACAAGCGTGTGCGATAAACACGTGAAATCAGAAGACGTGAAGAATTGTCCTCGCGTTTAAAATACACACGCGATTATTTACAAAACCCGCGCGCGTGAAAAAATACGTAAACGCGATAAAAAATAACACGCGCTGATAAAAATGGACTCGCTCTATCGCAACCCAACACGCGCTTTCTCTTGAGATGTCTTTCACGTAAAAAATGTACACACGCTAAAATTCACTCGCGCAATTCTTTTGGGCACGCGCTCTATCGCAAAACCACATGCGCTTTCTCAGGAAACGTCTTTCACGTAAAAAATGTACACGCGCTAAAATTCACTTGCGCAATTCTTTTTGGCACGCGCTCTATCGCAAAACCACACGCGCTTTCTCAGGAAACGTCTTTCACGTAAAAATGTACACGCGCGCTTTCAAAAACACGTAAACGACAACTTGCGAGCTCGCGCACACATTAAATAGTCTTGAAGAACATTACACGCAGTTAATAAACTTTAAACTCCTACGCACAATCTTCAAGCTTGTTTTCCTTATAATAACTTTAACTGCAAATGTCTCTTTTCTCAAATGAATTTGAAACTTGTTTACTCTTTAAGTTTTCTTATAAAAGAAAATGAAAGTTCACTGTGACAATCTCAAAATCTTTAAAAGAACGATCCCATCTGATGACTTCTTGTTCAAACTGGATAAGCAAACGATATTCTTACATCTTTGGTAGATTTTCTGAGCTCTGAAAAGGCCTTACTTAAGGAGCTTAACTAATGTACAACCAGCCACTGAATTTCTCTGGATGAAAGGCAGTTTAGAATCTTGCTCACCTCCCAAGAATCAAACCCATTGTCCTCTCCACCAATCAGGCAAACCAAACATATCATTGTTCCTTTAACCAATCAGATTAAGTTTTTTTCGCTCCATCTTGACTTGGGCAAGCACAATGTTAATTCTATGAACAAACTCTTCCTGTTACTAACCCAGACAGTTCTGAAAGCACAACTAACCCAGCCAGCTCTGAAGGCACAATGTTAATCTTGTTACTCTTCCTGTTACTAAACCAGTCAGTCCTGACAGTACCCCCTCTTCAAAGCCCTGTCCCAGGGCCTGGCTTAGCAGGGAACCTCTTGTGAAACTGTTTTATCAATTGAGGGGCATGTACATCTACTTGATCCTCCCAAGATCTTTCCTCAGGACCGTATCCCTTCCAGTCAATAAGATACTGCAAGGTACCTCTAACAATCCTGGAATCTAAGATTTTCTTAACTTCAAACTCTTCGTCATTTTCCTCTGTGTAAACTGCTGGTGGTGGTTTTCCCAATCTAGTTCCTGACACACAAGGTTTCACTAAGCTGACATGAAATGTTGGGTGACTTTTGATACTTGGGGGTAATTTCAGTTTGATTGCTACGGGATTTATTATTCTTTCTATTTCAAATGGACCAATAAATCTCGGACTAAATTTAGTTCTTCCCTTTAAACGTAGGTTTTTTGTGGACAGCCAAACTTTTTGACCCACCTGATAATGTGGTGCTTTACGACGTTTCCTATCAGCAAATGTCTTAAATCTTAGCTTACTTTTTTCTAAAGTTTCTTTAGCTTTCACTAAACCATCTCTAATACAAGTCAATCGCTGCTCAACCTCTGGATTGGAATACTCAAATGGCAACACTTCTTTCAAAAATCGTGGGTGGAAACCATAATTGCTAAAAAAATGGAGAATACTTAGTAGAATCCTTGACAGAATTGTTATAACTAAACTCTGCTAGCCAAAGAAGATCTACCCAACTTCCTCTTTCTTGCCAAAAAGCTCTAATATATTTTTCCAACTCCTGATTTACTCGCTCTGTTTGGCCGTTGGTCTGTGGATGATAACCTGAAGAAAGCTTTACCTCAATTCCCAACTCTGTACAGAAAGCTCGCCAAAACTTAGAAATGAACTGAGACCCTCGATCTGATACAATTTGTGTTGGTAGACCATGTAATCGTACCACTTCTTGCAAAAAACTTTTTGCCAGATTCCTTGCAGAAGCCTCTCCTTTCATGGGAATGAAATGCCCAGCTTTAGTTAGTAAATCCACAACTACTAATACTGTAGTGTAACCTTGATCTTTGGGAAGATCTACAATATAATCCATAGAGATTGTAAACCAAGGACTAGGGGGTACTGGTAATGGATTTAATAACCCAGATGGTTTTCCTCCTCCTGACTTTACTCGAGCACAGACTTCACATGTTTTCACATAGTCTTCAATATCCTTTTTCATTTCTTTCCACCAAAACTTTCTTTCAACCAGTTCAATAGTCTTACGAATTCCAGGGTGACCCACCAACTTGGATTCATGACATTCTTGCATAATTTCCTTTTGCAGTTCCTTGCTTGGAAGGTAAATTTTAGAATGGACACATGGAAATCCTTCAATTAAATGTCTTCCAGAATCCTCTGCTAACCAAGATTGAATTTCATCTTCTGGTAATTCCTTTAGAATCTTTTTAAGAAGCTGATTCTCTTCCTTTGTAGTACTTAGGATACATTTTTCTTCTGCAATCACTGGTTCGGGTAATAATTGATTTTCAACTTCTCCCGAAGATCCTTGTCGCGATAAAGCATCCGCTTTACCGTTTAACCACCCAGGCTTGAATGTTATCACAAAATCGTATTCTGAAAAGAAAAGTGACCACCTAAGTTGTCGAGGTGATAGTGTTCGAGCAGATTTCAAAAACAGAAGATTTCTATGATCGGTTAAAACGGTTACTGTGAATCTTGCTCCCAACAGATAATGTCTCCATTCCTGAAATGCTCTCTTGATTGCCAGGAGTTCTCTGTCAGTAATTGTGTAGTTCACTTCTGCTGGAAGCAATTTCTTAGATAGATAGGCCACAGGATGCAACTGTCCAGTTTCAGGATGCCTTTGAGAAAGCACTGCTCCAATTGCAACATTAGAAGCATCTGCCTCAACAAAAAATGGTTGTGAAGGATCTGGGTGTAATAAGATCGGTCCAGATGTAAAACAGTTCTTCAATGTTTTGAAAGCTTGATCCGCTTCATCTTTCCACTCAAATTTCATCCCTTTCTTCAATAATTTGGTGATAGGAGCAACAGTTTGAGAGAAATTTTTAATGAATCTCCTGTAAATGTTTGCAAAGCCCAGGAAGCTTTGGATATCTTTAACACAAGTTGGAGTTGGCCACTGTTCAACTGCCTTAATTTTCTTCATATCCATTTCCAAACCTTTGGGAGAAATCATAAAACCTAAAAATTCCACTTCCCTGGTATGAAATTGGCTCTTTTCTAATTTAGCAAATAGTTTATTCTCCCTTAGTCGCTGTAACACTTTCTTTACATGTTCTTCATGTTGCATTAGATCCTTAGAATAAATGAGAATGTCATCTATGTATACTACTACAAAGATGTCAATAAAATCTCTTAATACCTCATTTATAAAAAATTGAAAGGCCGCGGGAGCGTTACACAATCCGAATGGCATTACTTGATATTCGAAAAGACCAAATTTTGTTCTAAATGCCGTTTTCCATTCATCACCTTGACGCACTCGCACCAAATGATATGCACCACGAAGATCTAGTTTGGTAAATACTGAGGCTCCTTGAATCTGGTCTAACATTACTGATATTAAAGGCAGCGGCTATCTGTTTTTAATTGTTATCTTGTTTAATGCCCTATAGTCTATGCATGTTCGTAAAGTGCCTTCCTTTTTGGGAACAAAAAATAGTGGAGAAGCTGCTGGCGATTGAGAGTGCCTGATGAACCCCTTATTCAAATTTTCTTGGATGTAATCCTTCAAATGTTGATTCTCTTTTTCTGTTAAGGCATAGATGCGACTGCAAGGAATGTGGGCCCCTGGTTCTAAATCAATTTTGCAGTCATACTCTCTATGAGGAGGTAATTCATTAGCTTCCTTTTCACTAAACACATCATTGAAATCATGGTAACACTTTGGTAATTCTCCCATTACAGCCCCTATAGAATGTACTATAGTTCCCAAATTCACCAAACCTTCCACTACTTCAGAACAATTACCACTAGAAACATTTTCCTGAACTACTTCTTTACAACAATTTGTAACACAAAAAGCAGAATCCAATTTCACCACTCTTCTTCCCCAATCAATCTGAGGGTTATGATACGTCAACCAAGGCATTCCCAAAATTATTTTCAACTGTGGAGTGTCAATTAATTCAAACACAATTTCCTCCCAGTGTCCTCCAATTTCCATTTCCAATGGGATTGTTTCGTGTGTAATTAAACCTGATGTCAGTTGAGACCCATCCACCGCTCTCACATACTCTGGTATATTTTTTACAACGTAAGGCACATTCATATCTTTAACCACATTCCAATCCATGAAGTTACCAGTGGCTCCTGAATCTATTACTACTGGACCACTTCCCTTTAATTCCTCTTTAATATACAAGGATACATTCAATGTAATATGTGGTACCGCTGCTTGGATGGTATTTGCCACTTGCTGATTTCTGGAGCTGTTAGTAGATGCAGAAGTTTTTGGACACCAAGGGCAATTTCCAACAAAGTGTCCTGATTTCCCACAATATAAACATAAATTATTCTGTCTTCGCCTATCCTTCTCCTCCTTAGTTAAAGGACCTCTCACTTTATTTACTCTCTCTGCATTCCCAGTTCTCAATTCTTTATTTACAAATTCTAATCTTCCTTTATCAACTCTAGGGAAAACTCTGGGTTGCTCAACTCCTCCTCTTCTACGCTCAGCCTTGCATTCCCCTAATCTATAGTCAATTTGCATGACAAGATTAATTAAATCCTCACATGAAGTGGGTCTATTAACAATTGTAGATAAGGCATCTTTCAATTCCTCCTTCAAGCCTCTATAGAATAAAGAGGATTGCTTCTCTTCTGGCCAATTGCTCTCTAATACTAAAGATCTGAACTGTGTGATGTAAGACACTAAATCTTTGGTTCCCTGTTTTAACTCTAATAGTTCTCCATCTACTTCTTGAGATAATTGGCGTCTGTCAAACATCTTTTTAAATTCTAACTTGAAAGCTAACAAGTTCTTTAGTATAGGATTCTCTTGACCAACCAATAATACTGACCAAGTTGCCGCCTCACCAGTGAGGTCAGACAGCATAAAAGCTATTTTAGAAGCATCTGTGTTAAAAGCTTCAGGTCTACAACGGAAATGAAGTTCACACTGTGTAAGGAGAATCTGGCATTTCTTGGCATCTCCCCCAAAACGCTCTGGAGGTGCTAAGGGGACTGGACCTACAGGTATATTCAAACTTCCCCTACGTCTTTCTTGAGAACTCGTTCCTTCACCCAAATCCTCTCTAATTTACACTGGTAATTCTCTACTAGTATCCTCTGAATCTCTTGACTCCAAAGAAATTTCTTCACCCTTACGGGTAACCTTGGAGTTTAACTCTTCAAACTTGACTTGTAATTCCTGATTTTCTTTTCGCACAGCCCTCATTTCCTCCCTTAACTCTGAAAACATGTCCCTTATGGAACTAGCTAGTGCCTCTGTGGGATCCATATCAGCTCAGGTGGAAAATATTATCGTGGGCCTTTCATCCTGTTAGGGTCCGGCTTGACTGAATTCCACAGGAGCTGATGCTGGCCCCACAGACCCTCACCAGGAGTTCACCTCTCAACCCTTAAATATAAGCTGAGCTGAAAACCCCAAGAAAGGGAAAGGGGAATTTGGAGAAAATAACAACTGAGACACTGCAGCCCTTCAACCGTCTGGTAGGCTCTGGTATCTGTGGTAAACAAATACACCTGGTTACTTATATGATAAGAAAACTTCTTTTCTAAAATTATTCTAAATAAACTCTAAACTCTTTACCTCTTAAACCTCAGTAAAAGACTTAGAGGTTAGTAATCTTTGTGGAATATCTTGTAAATATATCTTGTGTTGTGCAAATAGTTCAAGCCAATCAAGTCTCTTTAGAATCCTAAAGTGATGGCCTTTGCAACATCTTTTCAGAACTAGATATTATTCTTGCTTCAAAGTTCTTTTAACCTTATGTAGTTTTCAATGCTTTCATAAATTGCAGTCTTTTCTCTGAAAGTATTGAATTCCATTTGCATAAATTACTTTAAATAATATTCTTTAACTTCCTGGAATACTGCTTTCTTTCTGCGTGTGAATTGTTTCCTTATTTACACAAAGAACGTATAGTTTCTTCCTTAACAAGCGTGTGCGATAAACACCTGAAATCAGAAGACGTGAAGAATTGTCCTCGCGTTTAAAATACACACACGATTATTTACAAAACCCGCGCGCGTGAAAAAATACATAAACGCGATAAAAAATAACACGCGCTGATAAAAATGGACTCGCTCTATCGCAACCCAACACGCGCTTTCTCTTGAGACTTCTTTCACGTAAAAAATGTACACACGCTAAAATTCACTCACGCAATTCTTTTTGGCACGCGCTCTATCTCAAAACCACACGCGCTTTCTCAGGAAACGTCTTTCACGTAAAAATGTACACGCGCGCTTTCAAAAACACGTAAACGACAACTTGCGAGCTCGCGCACACATTAAATAGTCTTGAAGAACATTACACGCAGTTAATAAACTTTAAACTCCTACGCACAATCTTCAAGCTTGTTTTCCTTATAATAACTTTAACTGTAAATGTCTCTTTTCTCAAATTAATTTGAAACTTGTTTACTCTTTAAGTTTTCTTATAAAAGAAAATGAAAGTTCACTGTGACAATCTCAAAATCTTTAAAAGAACGATCCCACCTGATGACTTCTTGTTCAAACTGGATCAGCAAACGATATTCTTACTTCTTTGGTAGATTTTCTGAGCTCTGAAAAGGCCTTACTTAAGGAGCTTAACTAATGTACAACCAGCCACTGAATTTCTCTGGATGAAAGGCAGTTTAGAATCTTGCTCACCTCCCAAGAATCAAACCCATTGTCCTCTCCACCAATCAGGCAAACCAAACATATCATTGTTCCTTTAACCAATCAGATTAAGTTTCTTTCGCTCCATCTTGACTTGGGCAAGCACAATGTTAATTCTATGAACAAACTCTTCATGTTACTAACCCAGCCAGTTCTGAAAGCACAACTAACCCAGCCAGCTCTGAAGGCACAATGTTAATCTTGTTACTCTTCCTGTTACTAAACCAGCCAGTCCTGACACATATTTACATGCTGCGTATAAGGGCAAAACATTACAAAAGAGGTTAGCTATTTTGGAGCTGTGGAAAATGTATGGGGACGAGACGGAAGAACCAACCATTAAAGAGTGCATGCTTAACCAGCATGACGAGGAGAGTACTGCGCCCATGTCTCCTTCTGCTCCCTAGAGCAGCAATTCACCTTCAGAAGAGCAGGGTCAATACCCATTAAGTGAGGCAAAAGCAGTGGCAGTGTACACTAACCGTATATATACGATCCTTGCGTATAGTAGCAAGGATGCTTTGACCAGAGAAAAAATAAATAACCAGAGACTATCACCCACACACAATGAATATGATGAACAATGTGAGCTACAGGCAAAACTGCCAGAAGCTGAGGAAGATAGTCAGAGACAGAGAGACAGGCAGGAAGATAGGGAAGAGGTGGCGATTGTGCTGAATGAATGTTATGCTCACCTGGTTCCCACAGGGGCGTCGATCGGACCAGGGCAGCTGCGGTCTCCACCAACGTGATGCGTAGTGCCGAGATGACTGTCTGGACTCGCCCGCCTAATCTCGTCTGCTTGATCCGTAGAAGTATTCTCCTGCAAGTGGAGAAAGGGATTTAGCCACCCATGGATATGAGTGATAGCCCCCTCCCACTGTTCTCGTTCTCCCTTCTTGTCACCTCCGATATCCCCTTTTAGGAACCTCACCTTATGTTTTTAAATGATGAGCTCTCCATCCTGCGTGGATTGCAGGGGCGCGTTGATGCCAGTTACTTCACTGGTTTGAAGGCGTGGGAGAGTTCCGGAGAGTATTGACTCTGAGGTTCCTGGCAAGGTTCGGTAAGTATCAAGTTCATAGAGTTCAATATGTCCGATGATTCACTCTTGTCCCCCCTTCCTTGTCTTGCAAATAAGATCGTGAGAAGATACCCCTCGTGGCAGTTGGTGGCACTCAGGTAAGAGTCGGCATTACCCGACGCCGTCCGGTAAATGTTGCCGGTGTTTAACGTGTTGTTTTCTCTCCCTTTGCAGGTGCGGCACATGAAGATGTGTAGAGTTATAGAATAATGCCTGCGGTGGTAATCAGGTAAGTCTATGATGATAAGTGTTTTATTTGTTGCTTTTCTCGGCTCACCTTGTTGTTTTCTTTTGTCCCTCAGGTGCCGGAGTTCGGCGAAGAAATGATGGAGGCAGCGCCGAATCGAAAGATGCTGCGAAGACTGGTGAGTATGGCGCTGCGCTGCAGCTGGAGATGCGACGTGTGCAGAAATGATGTTCTTTCCAGGTCCGGAGGCGAGATGGATCCGAAATCAGGTGAGGAATTCGAAATAGTTTGTTTTCTAATCTTGTCCTTTTCTTTGCTCTTGGTTTTAGGAGGTCCAGATTCGAGGCGGGCGTGGCAGAAGACTGGATGCAGACTGCAGGTACGGTGAGCATTACGCTGCTGGATGCAGAATAACGCGAAGCGTGTGCTGTTGTTCGGGCGTGGTTTAAATAGCCTCCAAAGTAGTTCCAGGTAAGAAGTTCCCTAGAACCACGCCCGAGTAAAAAATAGTCCCTGTAGAAAAATAGTCCCATCCAGGCCTCATGTTGGCTTGGACTCACTAGCAGCATGGTCTGCATCAGGTAAGTAAAGTCTATGAGCCTGGCGCCAATTTGATTGATGGAATATGGGCAATCCCAGAGATAGCAAAAGGGAAGGTACAGAAAGGCAGGAGAAAGAAGAATAAGAGAAAAGGGAACAAGAGGAATAAAAGAAAGGGACAGAAAGAAAGAGGAGGTAGAAGAGAGAGAATGAATACAGAAAGAAGAAGTGAAAAGGACAAGGGCAAGAAAACAAAGAGAAGACAGGGAAAGGGAAAAGAGACGAGAAAAGGAAAAAGAGAAGGAAAGGCAAAGAGATATAGAAAGGGAGAGAGAGAAGAAAAAGGAGGAATAAAGAGTGAAAGACAGATGGAAATTGAAAGAGAGATTAAAAAAGTAGAGAAAGGAGATGGAAAGAGATTGATGAAATTATCGCTCAAAGACAAAGAGAGAGATAGAGAGCGGGAGAGGAAAGACAAAAAGAGGAGCTTAGAAAGAGACCACAAGGAAGTAGATGAGATTATGAGAAAGTACACCCTTCCAGATGAAGAAGGTGAACAGGTGGCCATCTGAAGAAGAATTGGTAATTTATACAGAAGCAGCAGGGATAGTGGTATCCGTGGTACAAACACGAGTGTAGTGGGGTCTCCACAGAGGGAGGAAAAAATGTATTGGAGGAGGTAATGAGTGGAACATAAAAGACAATTCACCTCAGGAGACTAGGATTTGAAGACAGAGAGGATGATAGAAGTGGCAAAAATAATGATACATGTTCATTGATAGGAAGGGGAGGAGATGAAGATGAAGAAGAGGAGAAAGCTGCACAAGCCCCATCTACAAGCCTGTGGACACGGAGAGAGATAACGTGGTTAGGCTTAGAAGAATCAGAAAAATTACCAGAGCCTGTTCAAAGCTCCGGGCTTCGGAGAAAGCGATCAAAAGGTTTGGAAGACAGAACACCTTATGTGAATAAAATAAGAAATCTACCTGGTTGAAAGAAAATTAAACTGACAGATGCGACACCAAAGAAGCGGGGACCAGCTAAATTACAGCAGAATGCAGGGTTCACACAATTGCCATTATTGGAAAGGGGGGTGGAATTGCCACAATATGTCCCCTAGCCACAGATGGACAAGAACAAATTGATTTGTAAACTAGCAAATTTGACATCAGGAGCAGGCACATGGATTAATCAATTGGAGAGAATGACAGCAGGAATGACTTTAGCAGTGGGTGACATAAAAAGCTTGCTTGCTGCCATATTAGCGGAGTGGGCTGACAACATCTGGAAATGAGCAGGGTATCCTGGAGTGACAGCCCAGGGCACTAGACATGACGGTGCAGCCCTTAACAATTGTAGAGCTGCCGTATGGAGGGCACTTAGGGTTCAGTATCCGAACTCCTCAGATTTGAGTACAATTATGCAAGATGCGTGATGACGAATAGCCAGTTGCTTATATTCAAGAGATTCAAGAAAAATGGTGGTTTGAAACGAAAGAGCCCTGGGCCAAAATATAACAATGTTTGATCATATATTGTACCAGGGCTTGCCTGATGCCATCCAACAGCAATTAAAAATGATTGTGGGGATTGAGGCAAAGCAATGGGCAGAAATTCAATTGACAATTGTTCACCATTATTGATTAAAACAGGAGAAAGACAGAAAGAACGTTGAGGAAAGAAATTTGGTAGAGCAAAATGAATACAGAAGAAACTGTCCAAGTTTTCAGTGAAAGGTGCAGTCATAACGAGTGAAGGGGAAGGAGTTAATGCACAAGGGACACAGCAGGTACAGTCAATAGGGAATGGGAATTTTGCAGGAAGAGGAGAATATAATTATTTCCTGTGAGGAAGAGGATAGAGGATGTGTGCCCAGGGGCAGAGGGTTTGGATTCCCAGTTCCAAAAGGAAGAGGATTTAACAGAGGGCCTCCTAGATTTGAAAGACAGGTACAGCAATGTTGAACATGTGGTAAGATGGGGCCCATTTCATGTGTATGTAGAATCAGGAGAGGGATGCAACAGAATTGGCTGACAATTGATCCAAGAAGGGGTAACGCATACCCCACCATACAGTGTAGCACCATCTGAATATTATGCCTAAGATCACACACAGTATCAAATACAAGCGCCACAAATACAACATGCACAGCAAGGGATGCCTACTCAAATATAACAGACACCATGCAAGCTCAGCAAGTCCCAATGCAGACACAGCAGGTATCGACACAGGCACCAATGCAAGTACGAATTCTGATGCAGCAGAATACAGTGGTGCCATGGAACTTGAATATATCATCACAGGCGCCTACACCTAAAATTGGAGGCATGACAGTGGTGGGAGGGAACATTTTCACCGGTACAGGATATAACCCAATATCCACAATAGGACAGTCCACAAGGAAACCTTATGTGTTCCATCCTATCAGTTACACCAGACCCACAAGAGTCGGGGTCACCATAGGTGACAAAACATGTTCCTTCCTGGTAGACACGGCAGCAACTCAATCATGTGTTTGGGAAGGGAAGTTTCCAATGTCAGGCATTGCCATGAACGCAAATGGTTTTTCTGAAGCGACGATTACAGTTCCTTTCACAGACAACTTACTTATTAATATTGGAGAACATGACATGTCCAAGCCACTATTGTACTCCCGTAAAACACCAGTTAACATATTAGGTAGAGATTTGATGAGTATATTAAACATGACAATTTAATTCACTGATAATTTGCCCCGCCCCAGAGATCCATTATGTAAATACATACAGAGGAATTCCTAACAGCTGTTTATGGTCAGAAAGCACAAAGTGGCGTGCCACTGGACCTGAACATGTTTTATGGGGTAAAAATATTATTAGCATGGCTTCCACGAATACAGGGAAGATTATTGGGACTACCTGTAGAATTTCTGTTTCAGCCAGATGTACACATGGATGAGGAAGAGGGTCAGACAATCACTAATCCTTCATGGGTTTTTTAGGAAGGAATACATTGGAGGACAGTAATACCTCTTGCGAAGTGTGTAGACTGACTGACTTAACAGACAAACATTTATTCACAGATGATGATTCAGATAGTGAAGTAGTTTTTAACATAAGTCTTGCATATTGGCTACAAATTGAAAACACAGAGGTACCATTGGTAAAAAAGGTACCGTCATTTCTTCAGGAAGATTTGGTGTATATACGTAGCACGTTGTGGGGGCAATGAAAATTAAATTGAAGCCAGAAGCTAATTTGCCTTGAATATGATATTACCCCATGTCAAAAGAAGCGTATGAGGGTATATATGAAACCATTGCTGCTCTAGTGCAACAAGGGATATTGGTGTGATCAGAATCTCCAAGTACCCAGTGAAAAAACCTACGGGGGGTCATGTAGATTTATACTCTGCCCCATAAAACTTACTGTTGAAGCAGAGTTTCCATTGGTTCCAAACCCAGATACAATATTGTGTTACATCCCACCCAACGCCAAATATTTTACAGTGATCGATTTAAAGAATGCCTTCTTTTTCAATCCCACTCCATGAGGAGTCTCAGGACATGGACTTGTTTACCTATAGTGGCATGCAGCTAAAACACACATGTTTCCCACAGGGGTATTGTGAGTCACCTTCAGTCTTTAATCGGGTATTACAGATGGACTTGGGAAATGTACAGACTGAAAGTATAGTAATACAGTACGCGAATGACATCTTGGTTAGCAGTGAGACAGAGGAAGAATGCAGGAGGGACTCAACACCTCTGATGATCGTATTGGCAGAGAAAGCGTACAAGGTTGATAAATAAAAGATGCAATATTGTCAGGATATATAGGTCAGCTAATATCACAGGAACGGAGAAAAGTAACACATGAAAGAGCTGAAGCAATCATGAAGACAGCCAGGCCAGATACAGTCAAATTATTATAACAATTTCTAGGCCTTTGCAATTATTGCAGAGCATGGGTCTTTAATTATAGTGCACATGTAAGGGCACTTCTAAAAGGACTCAAAGAGGAATAGCAAGAAAGCAGTGGTTTTGCCTGGACAGGCAAAATGATAGATGCATTCGATGATCTGAAAGTAGCAATCAGCACAGCACCTGTGTTAGGTATCACTGATTATGATCAAGAAATATTTTTGTTCTCCCATGAAAATGGAGTAGTGATGACAGCTGTCCTCGCACAAAAAACTACTATGGGGCATAAATCATTAGCATTTTACAGTGGACTCTTAGACCCAGTAATGAAAGGCCATTATCCTTGTGAACAAGCCCTGGCAACAGCTGCCTTCGTAATTGAGAAATCTGCCAGCATTAGAATGGGATGTGCAGTCTCGTTATATGTGAAACATGCCCTGTTTGCTATCCTTGCGAAACCTAAGCGTACATTGACCACACAGAGCTTGGGGTTATGTGGTAATTATCTCAAACCAAACAATCAAAATTGTCAGATGCAGGATATTGAATCCAGCTGAATTTATAGCAGAGCCACTGGAAGGAGGAGATTATGTCTTAGGAGGGGGACGATTCTTTTCATTGATGGTTCCTCAACGTTTGATCAGGAGATGGAAGAGAGACACAGTGGAACCGCTGTGGTAAAAGCAAAACAAATGGCACTTTTGAAACAGTAGTTAGTGCGAGATTGCCATTGCATTTCTCAGCACAAGCAGCGGAACTAGTAGCATTGATTTTGGCAATTGAAACGCATGAAGACGAGGAGGTAATGGTATATTCCAACGCTGCCTTTGTGACATCAACAGTACACATAGGACTGTCATGCTAGAGGAGGTGTGACTTCTTACGTGCAGACGGCATGCCTGTGCAGCATGCACCACTATTGGATAGGTTCATAGATGCACTTCAACTCCCATCGGGAAATCGCTGTGGTGAAGTGCTCAGCACATAGATAGTTACAGATTTGTTTTCTCAAGGCAACAAAGCTTGCGATATAGAAGCAAAAAGAGCAGCATATTTATTAGAGATATCTGATATCAGTACAGCACCGAAAAAATACACACGTGCACGCAATATGGTATTGAAGGAAGGGTTTAATATATTACCCATAGCACAGATAATAGAAGCGCAGGGAAGAGCACTATAAGAAGAACAAGATTTATTGAAGAGAAGTGGGTGCTCATTATCCCCCACACATGCAATGGTGGAGAAAGGACAGTACCGGGAAACCAGTCATGCCCTTACGGCTTCTTTAAATAGCATTTGATCAACTACATTATCCCACACACACATCATAAGAGTGTTTTGCAGCAACTATTGGTCCCCAATCTGTCAGACCATGTCACTGAGTTCATAGTGTAGTTTCTTGTATGTCAGAAGTTAACTGCTGGGCATACTTTGCGAATAGTCAGAGGAGCAATACCCTGTCCTAGTCGACCATTTCAGCATTTGCACATCGACTATGTCGCTATGATCCAAATTTTAATGGCTACAGGTACACGTTAGTAGTCAAATGTACTTTTTCTCAGGGGATTGAGGCTGGCCCGTGCACACTTCATGATGTCACATGTGTAGTGAATTTCCTCGTATGAGAGGTATTTGCAAGGTGGCGAGTATTGCATTTGAGGATTTTGAGCACATTACTCTCTTGTTGAGGATTAGACATACATTCTCCCACAAGCGAACAAGGAGCGCATAGCCAAATTAAAAGTGACCCTGAAAAAAGGATGGCTTTATTGCCTGCCTTTAGCTTTATTTGCATTACGCAATCAGCCCAACTCAGACTATCACCTCATGAGTTGCTGATGGGACACTGTATGCGCATACCCCTTGCACCTCCCACTCGAGCGCAAACTGATGCGCAAAGCACAGCTAATGTACTTGGACTTGAAATGCATAATTACTTGGTTGCTATTGCGGATACTGTTAAATGTATTTCTCGACATCACCAAGTTGATGCTGCAACAGTTTTCAAACCTTTAGCATTTTACCCAGGGGACAAGATCCTCCATAGAAAGGTTTCGCACCGCCACGGTTTGAAAGATCTTACATCGTGGAGGAGGTAACGCAAATGGCTGTGGAGATGCGTGGAAGACAGGCTTGGCTGCACCTGAGTGATGTAAAACCCTACAAACGAGAGACCCCACTTCCACAACCCCCGAATCTGAAGCTGAAAAGGAGCTGAGACGAGTGCAGACAAGGTTGATGACCCGTGCAAATCAACAACCAGAACTTTAAATGGACAGTCTTTTTTTATATATATATATATATATATATATATATAGATATATATATAGATATATATACACAACAGCAAAAGAGATTTAATGGCTATTTTTTGCTTTGCAGCTATACTTACACGAAATAGGGAGCAGCACTTTAGCAGTATACAACAGCTATATACACACATAACAAATGCTTCCGATAACAATTTTATCTTTCTGGTTTTTCTTATTTTATGGACAATTATCCTTTCCTAGGAGTGTTGAATATTAGTCTTGCTGTTATATTTTGCAACTTGAAACATATTTTATTTTTTAAAGATGTTTTCTTGCCATACTAACACAATGTTTCCTGTGAATATTTACTCCATTAAGTGATTGGAAAGGTTTTTCCTTGTGTCGAAAATAATAATGGGTTTTTCCAATAATGAAGAAATACTTTTAATCATTTACAGAAAGTAGATACATTGGCCATAATGCTTATAGCCATATTTAATACATTGTTAGGTCTTTATCTTATCATTTTTATAGCAATGAGAGAATTGATACTTCACAATGTAGCTGAACCAGTATATCAACATGAGACAATTGACATTTTGGAAAATGAAATGGCAACAGAGGAAATTCCTGTGGTAAATTCACAAAAAGATGAAAACGAAATGGATGAGTCCATGCACAAAAACAAATTCATGATGAATTTGGTCCATATCACTACTAATATGTGGTACCAGCACATGAGGCGAGTGGGGAGAGAGACATCTGGTGAGAGCTGCTTTGTGTGTTCTCTCATACCACATGCCATGGATGCAGCCAGAGCATTTGTAGCTACGAAAGTAACACAAGATGATGCACACTGTCTGACTCACTTAGCACTTTAAATGACCAGGGGACAGTTCCAGCGACGATGGGCCACTTTGCGGTGGATGCCCAAGACAAAATTCCCATATTAGTATGATTGCATAAAAACACTTGCCATGATGGACAATCCAAAAGGGATAAACAAAATGATATAATATACAGGGGCCAAATAAAACACCTCAACTAGTAATATTTCGACAGGTGTATACCTAAGAAGGATGGGTTGAGGGGATCATGCGATGCAAGGCACATGCACTCCTGACAGTAGAAGAGGTGCAGAAGGTAAATCATATATGTTTTAAGGAGTGGACCAAATGTGTTAAATTGCTCACATTGGTAGAAAATAAAGCAGACTCTGTTCCTATAATAACTTTAAAAAATGGCACCTTGTATTTGAAATATTATGGCCCTGTGAAGGTTGGAGTAAAAACAGGATGCAAACGCAACTTCAGTGTGCCAGGCATGAAAGTAGAAAAAGCTGTGCTGATGGGTCACTATTGGGCCTGTGGTTCAAAAGGTTATATACAAATTCCTCCAAATTGGGAAGGATTGTGTTCACTAGTGGTAATAAGTACACCATCTTTGGTAGTACCTCAGAGTGAGCAACAATTTAGTGGTTGCCTCTGGGTGGACACACACCTGAGAAATAAAAGGTCCTACGCCCTCAGACACAGTAAAAGGGAGAATTATTTCTCGAAAGTGGTAGTAGTACCTTAAAATTAGATACCAGATGAGCACAAGCTGTTCAGTACAGTAGGACAGCAATGATTTTCACATCTATTCTTGTTCCCAGTCTGCAGGCAGCCGTGAATGCAAATTGGCTGCAGATAACAAGATGAGAATTGTTGCAAAAAATCAATGCAATTGTGTAGGTCTTTAATGCCTTAAAAGAAGCGCTAAGGGCAATTAGACACATGACTCTTTAAAACAGGTATGTCCTTGATCTGATAACAGCCATAGAGGGTGGCATGTGCACAGAAATTGGCCTGTCTTGCTGCATGTACATACTTGTCCATGATGAGGAGAATGGGACCCTCACAGAGGCCATGCCAATGTTGACAGACGTATAGAAAAGAATGGCAGAGGAGGTGGGAGATATTGAGGATGATGATTGGCTCACTTATCTGTTGTCATGGATTCTGACCTGGTTGGCCAATGCATTCAAAATTCTGATAGCCATTGTGGTATTAGTATTAGTTGCACTTTGCATTATAAGGACTGCAATAAATGGCTGTATGGAGGCCGCCAAAGGGGCAGTTGGAATGAAAATAGTAATGAATGTGGATACTTATGTGTATGAATATACACAAACCAATAAGCTATCTCATGTCTACGTAAGAGAGAGCCCTATCATTCCTCCAAGCACAAAATTAATGTATGCCCTGGAGTCTCATATCTATGTTGGACGATTGGTGTATTGTAATTCTTCCTTTGGGCAGTGTTGCTATATGGCCTAGAGTTTGGATGAGCATATACGACGAGCAGGCGACCTGAGGTGGTTGACTAAGGTCTGGATACCAAAAACGCCTCATGTGGGTATAAGACAAAGGAGAGCATGGTGGAAGACTGGAACAGAGGGGGAATGTTGAGGGGCAGATGAATATGTCATCTGTAGCTACTGCCACTCCCTGAGATCAATATCGAACAAGTGAGAAACGCTACTCACTGAGGCAGCCCTTCCACCCATATCCTAAGAATGTGCACCAATGACTAAACACAGTGTGAGCTGAAAGATGGCTAGGAGTGACCAAGGTAACGATAGAACCATACGTATGGATCCAATGGACACAAAGCTCATTTGTATTCAACATGAAGAAACAGCACTAGGTCAAATATGCATTTATACATGATGAATATTATATTTACAGAACATATAGACATGAAGAATCTAACACAAGTCATCTATAAGCTGAATGTTACACTAACAGCATGTGAGTATAGCTCACTATCATAGAAATGCAGGAGTAGCTGGCAAACATCTTTTCTCCAAATGGAAGTTACAGCGAGCTGTGTTGATTCAGGAAGGCTGTAGTAAAATAAAATTCTGTGTTGAAAGAAAAAAAGTACCGTGCAGGGCTCAGACAGTGGCACGATGGCCCCAGCCAGCGTTGCTAAGAACTTAGGGAGGCTCTCTATGCTGCAGAGAAAACACCAGATAGGGATTCCCAGGATGTAGGAAATACACTCCTGAATTAATTATAATCTGTAAAAACACCAATGCCCAGTGTGTGCCAAACGTAGGGTAATTTTAAGTCAGAAGACTCTATGAGGAATAAGCTCAAGGAAGTCCCTAGTGGTAGAAAAGGACTACAACAGTCACATAAAAAATAGCTAAAATATTCATAAATACAGGGTGATTTAATTCCAAACACGGTCTTCTCACGTGTTACCTATAATTCAAGAACACTCTCTAGTCCTTAGACAGTGTCTATTCATTAGCACAGACACATATAAGACGCCTGCTTTACTCCTCATACATGTTCCTAGACACAAGTCGTTCTACACGGTCGATCTACCAAGCTGATCACTCTGGCTCATGGCCTAGAAGATCAGAGATGGTATTCTTATTGAACTAAGAAAAACTGTTTCTGGACCCCTCTGCCCCTTCTCCCAAATTGACTCATGGGTTGATGGCCTGTCAGGACTCAAGGTTGGTTAGTGTAACGCCAACAATTAGAATTCTTGGTGAATTACCACCTATTATGTATTTTGACAACCTTGGTCTTTTGCAAAACATATTTTTTATATTATCAATTTAGAGCTATTTGATAAGGGGGACCCAATCACAAAACTAACCCATATATAATGCATACATAGATATCCCGTCTAACTAATACCGTGCTCCCCTAGGTTTTAGTAAAGTGCGATTTCATTCATGACAAATAATGTATTTTAAAAGTGTTGTTTCAACTGGCTCGGGGAGAGCTGTGTCTTGTTTGTTTGTATGCAGTCCCTGCTTTATTTTGGATTGTTGAAAAAGCTGGGTTTTGCCTTTCACTTGGACTATTTCCATTATTGGGATCATGATTTACTGGTCTCTCCTCCTCTGCATACTCTGGGGGTTCCAGAACCAGTTTAATAAGTAAAACATTTTGAGGGACAATGTTGCGAGAACGATAACAATCTCTTATGTATGTTGAGGGTTCAACCATTTCTATAGGGCTTCTTACATTTATCTCTGTCCTGAGTGCGTACAAAATGCTAATAATGCACTACCTTGAATCGCATTGATGTCTCCAATGCTTCCCAATGTCTTCATTACAGTAGATATAGAGCAGCTTGTTTTGCTAAAATGTAATTTTGCTTCGTTGTGCTGACATTTTCCCCTAAAAAACAATACTCTATACATTTGTTTCTTCTGGAAAGAAAATAGTGGTGGTTCCCTTTCTCTTGACGCGCTGACTTACCAAGCAAGGACTGGGCGAATGATTGAGTCTGGCCTTTTCATTTGGCTACTTAAAAGAATATACAACCTTGCAATGTAGCACTTTATAATTAGCTCGGTGATGAAGTTCCCTTCTTGGTTCTTGAGACCACAAAGAGGGAGACTCAGAGAGCCTGGTACCTCCCTGTGACACTGGTTAATGGACTTGGGGGTAGTATGGGGAGGAGTCTATGGTTACACAACCTTTGTCTTTTTATGTGGAAGTGGGCTGTCACAGGAGGAATATATATATGGACCTTCTACCCAGTTGAAAGATCCTGAAGGTACCTCTAGTCAGACACAGTTTTTTAAATGAAGAAAACAAACACCTTGATTCATTTCAGTCAGGTTCACACACAAGGTTCTTTGAAACGCATACTGTTACTATTGCAGCAGTTCCAATGGTAGAAAATAAGGCACAGAGACATGCTTCCCGAGCTGTGAATGCCTGCACAGGGTACTATGTTGTCAGTTTAGTTTTCTGTCCGTATGTTTACCCCCGAATGATACAAATGTACCTACCAGTTGTCTAGCGGCAGAGGGTTCCCTTGCAGATGATGCAAGTTTCCCAATATACAGTGAGCCAGGATACTTTTCACATTGAGAATGGTTAGAGCGACTGTCAAGGGTTTTACCAGCAGCAGGTTCACATGCTGTGTCCTTCCCAGGCAGTTCCAGGTAGTAACAGGAAGGAATACGTGGATTGGATTCCAAGATGGAAACAGGGCAATAAAAACTTGGTCTAGCCCAAAGTAGGGTCAGGCAAAGCTAGAAAAGGTAGCCAGCCCCATCCTCTCAACAAGTTCAGAACACAGATTGAGACCCACACAAACAGTACAACATATGGGAAGGAACAGAGTCATATATAACCAAGACACCCCGGTCAGTCAGGGGGTGGGAGGTTGTTGGAGGAGGTGGTAACAACAAGAGGTGGAAGTAGTATTGAGGAGAAGGCGGGAACATCAGAGAGAGAAGGTGGTATTGAGGAGGAGGTGGTAACGTCAGGAGGTGAAAGCAATACCGAAGAAGAGTTAGTAACATTAGGTATGGAAAGTGGTGTTGAGTAAGCAGTAACACCAGCAAGTGGAGATGGTTTTTTGAAGGAAATGATTTTTGGGAAAGACTTGAAGTAGGGATACTTCCTTGATGGGGAGCTCGAAAAAGGAACATGGAGGGAGGACATTGAAATCAACCACTGGGGGAAAGGAGGAGGAATTGCCCAGAGAAGGCAAAAAAGTCTAATTGCAGTGAGCATCATTAGGTAGTGACTAATGACTACAACATAGCCAGACAGCCCAGGAAGGTTTTGGTGGCCAAGATCAGCACTGGGTAGGCACAATGATGGGAGAAGGTACAATAGTGGATTGGGGAAAGTATATCAGGAGTAGAGAGGCAGAAGGGAAAGAAGCAGATGGCTCTCGTGATTGGGCAGAATAAAAAGGGACTCCTCTATCTACATCCCTCCAAGAAGACTGGTTGGAGGGCTGTTAGATAGACATATACCTTTGGTTACAGTGACCCGGAATCTAGCAACTAGTTAGTTCACAAAGGATTAGTTCATTAACCCTAAAGCCTGCAATGCAAGAAGGGTTGTGAAGGGCAGTAAAAGCCTTCTTTTGGACATTGAGGATACCCAGGACAGCCGGCTAGGCCCCATTGATGTCAAGAAGGACATCAAGGACAATCCAGGTCTGGGAATTAGGCCATACTGACTGTTGATTTGTTTAAATCCCCATGCCTTTATTTTTCAGTAATTTAGTTTATCCTTTTTAGTTTAATCCTAATAAAACAGAAACTTTGGTGTCATCGTACTGCTTTATCCAAGTCCTTTTCTGACAGCTTCGTGACAGCTGTTATAATTGTCTTGGGTAGTCAACTCAGTGTCATTTGTATACACCTCTTGTGAAGGATGCAGGTGGGTCAAGAAGAGGCATGCTTGTGTTCATTTAACAAATCCCTATAATCTTCTCATATTGGTAAACAAGTTTTGCATCGAAGTAGGTTGATATTGCATAGGAGCAAAGATACTTGCATTGTGATTCTCCATTAATTGACTCAGATGCAGAAATCCAAGCATGAATATTGGATTGTCCCTCTTCTGCAGGGATGATTTTGAGGACGATCAAATAAGTAAAAACAGGAGCAATTAGAATACCACCTGTCATTACCTAATATGTCCATTACAGTGTGTGGTAAATAGTGTGATAACTATTGCACAAGCTAATGACTGTATGCAGATGGATAGGAATACCTCAACAAAATTAGAGGCATTTCCCCATAGTTTTACTTCTACCCAAATGGCATCAGTAACATTTTTTTCGGCCCTCTGCATGACAACATTTGGTGTGTCATAAAGAAAGGGATAATTCCTTTTCTGCAGATTGCTATCAAATGGATCTGTACTGAAGACTGCAGACATGGCTCATAATAATTTCACACATGAACACTGCAGACAATTTATTCATGCTTCCACTGGAATGAACCATGACCTATGAGAAATGTTAAATAGGCATTATTATAGTAAGAGATAATGATGTAGATATGATGATGTCAGAGGGCTGCACCTAGCAATTTCTTGAAAGCAATTTGATAGCTACTGGACCCAGATCTATAAACCCTAGCCCTCCAGTGTGTACGTGTAGAATCCATTACCTTTCTTTCCATTGTACCAAAATCCATAAGCAGGACAAGACCTGCCAAGAAAGGGGATACGAGAACCATTGCTCTTCACAGAACAACCAGAGTCCTAGTAAGATAAAAGAAACACATGGACCATGATATGAAATTCGCAGATAGTGGCCCTATGGGGAGAAACATCGATTTTGAGAGAAAGTCACAGGCAAGGTAATAGAACCGAAGTCACAACAAGTAGTAACAAGAGATTTGAGGCCAAAGCAGAAGAACATTATTATCGACTTTAGTAGTACAGAGTGAGAAAACTGACAAGCTAGGAGGGTTGTGTCTCATGTATAAGGAGTAATAGTAGATACAGGGAGGGGAATGCTCAGTGGGCTAATGAAAGCATACAATTGTGAGGCTGCAAACACACTCAGTTTTAGCTCCAAGATGGAGTATGTTTCTAAAGTTACATTCTTTTCACATTTTAGTTTTTTATTTGCTTTTATTCTACCTGGTGGATTTATTGAAATCACACTGTTTAAAGGGAATTGATTAGAATTTGAGGGGAATGGCGGTTCCGATAATGAATAGTACAGACTCTATAAATGTTGTGACATGGAATGTAAATGGGATAAATAATCCAATAAAGAGGAAAAAGTGCTTTCACACTTGAGACATTTAAGGGCGGACATTGCTATGTTACAGGATACTTTTTTATTTGACAAAGACGCAGAAAAGATGATTTGGTGATGGATTGGTCAAGTGTTCCACTCCTCTTATTCGACAAATTCGAGAGGAGTTTTAATTTCGATCAGAAAAGATTTTCCAGGAACAATATTAAACTGTAATGCAGATAAAGAAGGACAGCTGATATGAGTGTCTGTGCGTATTCAGGACTCGGTTATGACAATTTATAATGTTTATGCCTCGATTGTAAATAGTAGGCCTTTTTTGAGCAAGGTGGGACGTCACTTGCTTGATGCAAGAAGACAAAATATTCTTGTAGGAGGTGACTTCAATGTTGTATTGGACCCTGATTCTGAGTAGCCATAGACTTAGATATGGTAGGAAAAAAAGACAGGGAGGGATTAGGCTTACTCATGCATGACTTTGGTCTATTGGATGTGTAAAGATTAGAACATCCAACAAGTCGGGAATATACTTTCCATTCGGGGGTGCATGATATTTACTCGAGAACAGACAACATCTTGACCTCGGGGTCAGTGATGCAGTATTTTAAGAGCTGCGAGATTGAGAGTATTGTTATCTCAGATCATGCTCCCATTAGGATGTGTCTAGCACTGGATTATTCATCAAATGAAACACATACTTGGAGAATGAACACAGCAATATTAAAGGATGAGGAAATGAGGGAGGCTTTGGTGAAGGAGGCACTGGAGAACATTACATTGAATTTAAATGGAGAAGTGGAAATTGACACAGTGTGCAAGGGTTTCAAGTGCGTCATGAGGGCGGTGCTTATGAAGCTTTCTGGAATTAAAAGAAAAGGACAAAGAACTGGTTGCTCTGAGTACGTCTGCAAAAGGATTGGAAAAATATGGGATGTGTTTGCCTGATGAAGGGAACAAAATTAAAGCTTTTGAAATTGAAAGATTATGTTATTTACATGTAGTGGCCAACTCAACAGATTCTTTTTTTTAAACTTTTTTTATTGATGGTCATCTCATTGCTACAGCACAATACAAATATAAGTAACATAGAAAAAGCATATACAAGGCACTACACAATGTGTCAAGCATTTTCAAGGCCACGGCCTAGAAGAGTCCTCATCATCGGCTATCAATTCACATAGGTATACTCTAAATGGAGTCCAGATGTCTTTAGGACGACTCGTTTTGGGCAATGTCATTACATATTGTTCATCACATTCATTCACATATGTGAGATCTCTGAAAAAGAGGTCTATGCGTGGTGCTTGCAGGCTTTTCCAACTTTGGAGTATACATTTTTTCGCAACCACACAAGAAAAGTTAAACAGGCTTCTTGTGACCTCTGCTGTTTTCCCTATTTCCCCGAGCAGGTATTTCTGGGGGGTGAGAGAGGCCGGAATCTGTGGTATTTCCTCTATTATCGTAGCAACCCCCTCCAAAACCCAGTGATCAGCAGGCAGGCCCAGTACATGTGGAATGAGTCCGCCAGCAGGTTCCCACATTTCTGACAGTCCCCTATGCAGTCCTCAGTGAACTTGGCCATCTTGGCTGGTGTATAGTGCAATTTATCTAAAATTTTGAATTGGATCTGGCGGAGGCCAGCATTCAATGATACAGACTTAGACAGTTGACAGTACTTGAGCCATTACTCCTCTGTGATTATGACCCCCATGTCTGCCTCTCAAGTAGCTTTGACCGTGTTCGATGAGGGGGAGTGTGTTTGTATTGTGGCATATAGTTTAGAAACACTGGGTCCGGTCCCGGAGGTCAGGGCATGCAAGCATTTGTGCGAGGGTGGTTCCTCAGGGAATAGTGGCCATCTCCCGTTGAATGCTGCTTTGATGCGATGATATTGAAGCATTCTGAGCTGTCCTCCTCCCACAGTATTCACGAAGTCTTCCAGGGTCACATATTTCCCATTTGGAAACATATCCCGCATTTTTATTTCCCTCTTAGGGTCCCATTTTCTTTGTATATTTACATCGAATGTCGGTGAGATACTGGGGAAGTTCCATAGGGGGGTGCCCGGGTCATAGGGCATCTCTATACTTACTCTTTTATAGATTGTGGACCAGGCAAGGACAGTTGTGTTGACAGGGTCGAATTTGGAAGAATCCCTGTGTCGTTCGGCGAATAAAATGAAACGGAGGTCGATTGGGAGTACAGAGTGTCAGGATATATGGTTTTGCGTCTAATGGTTCGTAGCAGTGCTTAGCGAATTGGGCTTATGCCACCAGATAAAAGAGCTCGAAATCTGGTGCTGCAATGCCCCCTGTGTTGTATGGCTCGACCAGCTTTTCCCACTTCATCCTGGCCGCACCCCGGTTCCATATAAATGAGGTGTCCATTAACCGCAATCTGTCAAAAAACGCCCTACGGGCCAGATCAGGATGTTTCCAAAGAGGTACAGGAGTTTGGGGAGTACCACCATTTTCAAGATTGCGATACGGCCTATTAATGACATGGGGAGCCTAATCCATAACTGTAGTTTGGTGGCAAGTGTGTGCAGAAGCTGGTTGTGATTGTTAGTGTATAGGGACATTTTAATTTTAGGCACGATTATGCCCAGATATCGTATTTGTGTGGGTGACCATTTAAGTCCACAAGTGTAGGTTGGACATTTGGTTGCTGGCGTCAATGGAAATATTTCGGACTTAGAATCGTTGATCTTGTAACCTGCGTGCTCGGCAAACTCGTGAATAATGGGGCCTAGGTTGACTTCAGGTTTTCGGATGTAGAGAAGCGTGTCATCTGCATATAATGATATAGATTGGTTTAAGCCTGCCATTCTGATGCCTCACTGTCCCTGAGTCTGTCGAACAGAAGCCGCTACTGGCTCGATTGTCAAAGCGAACAGTATGGGAGAGAACGGGCAGCCCTGTCTAGTGCCCCTCCCTAGTGGAAAGGATTTGGAGACAGTGCGGTCGTTCAGGACCTTCGCTCCAGGTTCGGAGTACAGTAACCGGACACATTTGGGAAAGTAAGGGCCCATCCCAAACGTCCCAAGCACAGCGAACAGGTATTCCCAGGATACAGAATCAAAAGCCTTCTCGGCATCCAGGGAAATCACTGCTGCACTCGCCTCCGGATCAATCTGTGCCATAACCCCAAATAACCTGCGTATGTTCAACACGGTCGACCTCGTTGGGATGAAGCCACACTGGTCTGGGTGGATCAGCTTGGGCATGTTTGTCAGGAGCCTGGTGGCCAGTACTTTGGCGAATATTTTCGCATCAGAGTTTATTAATGATAAGGGCCTATACGAAGACATGTCATGGGGTGGGCACCTAGGCTTCAATAGGAAAGTAATTATTGCTTCCCGCTTAGATTCCGGCAGAATCCCCCGGCTCATCGCTTCCTCCCACACCAGTAACAATATTGGGGCGAGTTTGGCGTGGTACTCCTTATATAATTCCATGCCAAATCCATCTGATCCTGGCACCTTACCCGATGTTAGGGATTTTATTGCTTCTGTTATCTCCTCAAACGTGATTGATTGGTCCAGAGCAAGGCTGTCTTCGAACGGGAGTTTAGGGAGCGTTAAAGCGTTCAGGTAATTGTCTATTTCCGTGATGGATTTTACATCTCTGTTTGCATAGAGCTCCGAGTAGAAGCGAGTGAATTCCTGATTAGTACCGTCCTAAGTTTCTTGTTTTAACGATTATGCTATAAATGGGTGTGTGATGCCGGTCAGCCTTAAGCAAGTTCGCTAAAGAGCGTCCTGCCTTGTTGCCTTCACCGTATTTGCCTGCCCTCACAGGGGCTATCATATATTGTATTTCCCTGGCCACCAGCCTGTTGAAATCCTGAAACATGCTGCTGATGTCTGCAAGGTTTTTTTTCCATGGGTCTCACTATATCTTAGTTCCAGTTCCCGTAGGCACATCTCAACGTCCGCCAATTCCGTTCTAATGCTTTTCAGTAACCCACTGGTTTTAAAAATTAGAACCCCCCCTTATTCAGACCTCAAAAGTTTCCTAGAGCGTCGCGATTCGGTCTATGGAGCCCTTGTTTATGGTGAAGAATTTGCCAATCTCTGTGTGGAGTGTTTCTATTTCATTGGGGTCTTTCAGGATGTCGGGTGGCATCCTCCATCTCCTAACTGGCGGTCGCACATCTTGCAGTTCCACATCCATGGATACCGGAGAATGATCCGACAGTGTACAGGGGTGTATGTCGCAGCTTGTCAGCATTTTGGAAAGATAGGAGGAGAGAAGCCAGTAATCGATTCGGGATTCGGTATCATGTACAGAGGAATAATATGAATATTGCCTCTCAAGTGGGTGTAGTGTCCTCCATGCATCTATCAAGGGTGTCTGTAGTAAGATTTTGTGTAGAGTATTAGCCGCCCTGGTGAGTCCCCTGTGCGCATTAGATGATCAATCAAGGGAGACATCTAAAATTGTGTTGAAATCGCTCCCCCACAGTATCCAAGGGTCATCTATAGGGGTGAGTATGTCTAGAATTTTTATATAGAAATCAGGGTCATCTATATTTGGCCCGTAGGTGTTGACCAAAACCACTGCCTTCCCAGCTATGTTGCCCCATACCAGCACGTATCGTCCATGGGGATCTATTTTGCTGTTCGTACACTAAAAACCCAATGAGGTGTGTATTAGTATGAGTACTCCTCTAGCCTGTGTGACGTATTCAGTGGCATACCTTTGTGGGCCCCAATGCGGGAGAAGGTCGGTATTTACTTTTCAAAGTGCATGTGTCTCCTGTAACATCAGAATGTGTGGGTGATGTCTGGCGATGTATGCGCCAACTTTTCTGGATTTCGTCTGATTGTTGTGCCCACAGACATTCCATGACAGGAGTCTAACTTTTTGCCGCTTAAATATTGTGTTGTTGTGCACCATCTGTGCCGATCTCAGCTATCCTTAACTGTATATGCCATAACTAGACGAGTGGCGCCTACAGCGGCATGACCATATGCTGCAATGAACCCCTTCAACAGGTCCCAAACTCCCCACCTTCCCCCACCCACCTGAATGTGCCTTGTAGAACGCCCAACACCCTTCCCCCCACCCCCCTCTAGCATCATTGCATCATTATCCCCAACTTGATGATGCATCCCTTCTAACTTGTGGAGCTCTCCTGGGGGTTGGGGGGCTGGGGCTTGCCTTTAGTGGTCACATGGCTGCCGCCCTCGAGCGCTCTCAATCCAGACTTAACAAGCTGTGGTCAGAACCACCTCATAACCTAACTGATCAACCATTGAAAAGGATATCGTCACATTTATCAATCAGCCCGAAGGGCCTCCTCGTTCCTCGCCCATCCGGGGTCTCATGTTCTGATCGGTCCCACGGTTTCTGGGGGGCAGCGGGATGAGGGCCTCCACATATTCCATAGCTTTGACCTCCTTTGAGCCTGTACAGTCACAGCAAAATCTGGGTAGATGTGTATTCTGCTTTCCTCATAATGTAGCGTACCTTTTTCTCTGGCCAGTTTAAGGATAGTTTGTCTGTCCCTGTAGTTCAGGAGGCGGGCGATTATTGTGCAGGGTGGTGCTCCGGGCCTAGGGGCAAGGGTGAGGTGGGCTCTTTCAACCAGAAAGTGCTCCAAGAACGATTCTGCGTTGAACAAGGATTTCAAATGGGTTTCCACGTGTCCTTCCGTCGGACCTTTGCAGAGGATTCCGAGAGCCCAACAATCCGGATGTTGTTTCTCCTATATCTGGATTCAAGATCCTCATATTAGTTCTGCATCTTGGATAGGTTCCCTTTAAGTTGCGCTATTTCTCGGCAATGCTGGGCGATCGCATCTTCATTTGTGCTGATCATACCCTGTGCTTCAGTTGTACGGGCGCTTTCCTTGTCCACCCTTGCATTGAGGGAGCCGATGGTTGCCACTATATTGTCTAATTCGATGTTTACTGCTAGGAAATCATTCTGCATTATAGCCGTAAGGCAGTCCTCTTTGGAGTCGTCAGGCATCTCGGTCTGGGTGTTGACAGCCGCCGATGTAGTCGATGTAGGCCCCTGGGGCTGGGTGTTCGTAAAGGAGTCCATTGGTCTGGTCTTTTTGTCCCCTGCGCCTTTCTTCTCGTTTTGGCCCATATATTGTTATCTGTGGAAAGGTCTGTGCTCTCCCACATTGTAGAGTGGATCGTTTATCGTTCCCAGTTCACCCAGTGGGGCCCTATGATTTCAACTTGATTGTACTGCAGCCGTGTGGGCTTCTCACTGCTTAGCTCAGGCAATGTTAGCAGCAGCCTAGATCTTCTCCACTCGGCCCGCTGCTGTGCCCCCTCAAAGGTGTTCCACTTGTGCCTTCTCATTAAGTGGGGTGCTTACCGTAGGTTCCCCTGTACGGATGGGTTTTTTATACTGTGGATACAGGTACCGCCGTAACAATCGTTCATACAGTGATGTGTCACCTTTCGTGTTGTTAGTTCAGTATAGTGGGTTTCCCTTTCTTGTTTGCTGAAGAGCCATTTATTCCATTGGAGGATATACCTGTGAGCGGCCGGTGTCGTGGGTTGTAGCTCACATATAATCTCGGCCTGTGCCGGTAGTTATAGTTGGCAGCTCGGGAGGGAACAATGACATCCAGATAGTCTTCCACTATATATGCCTTGAATCGTGTGTTCCGCCGTCACCCTGATCCACAGGTCTGCGTGATGGCCTATCTCACCAGTTTAAGATGAGCACCGCAGCACAAGTGCAAGATTTCTGCGCTCCCACAGTGATTTCCGACCTTACCATCGATGTGGTGTAGCTGGTGACTGAAGGCCTGTCAGCAGGTCCGCTCCCTGTTTGTCCTGACAACATGCAGGAGGGTATCGGGTTGTGGCTCCGATGCCGTGATCTTCACAGATATTTGAAAGCTGTGATTTCTGGCCTCCGTCTGGCCTGACAGCAGTGGAGCAATAACGGATAAATACTGTCCCTGTGTTTGCCACTGCATGTAGGGGCAATGGGTGTAGTGGTGCACGCCTATCAGGCAGTGTCAATTGCGGTGCAGAGGGAGTTGTCCCCTAATTCAAATGTAGTGACCAAAGGCCCAGTTATGCATAGAGCAGTTCTACAAACTGTCTGCCACTTGCGCCTGAGTACTGTAGTGGCTGCACAGTGCCTCTCTTATACGCCCTGCAGCCGGATGACTTACGTCCTCCCTCTTCGATCCGGATTGATCCGGTGGACTTCAATATAGTCAAACTGCCTCAACGTCCAGCTACAGACACTGCGTTTGAGGCCCAAAAAGCACAGCATAGCTCTGTGCACCACTCGCGTTTCGATGGCGCACCTGCAATGCAGCACCTCTTTTGGAGTGTGCAATGTATACCAGTAAGCCAGCGTTTCTTCTCTTATTCAACAGCTCCAGTCCATCATGCACTCCGTTGCCGTCTGCCCAGCATTTGTTTACATTCGTGCTCACCTCCACCTCTCAAAACTGATATGGCCAGGCCAGGATCGAATAGTTGCATGCACAGTATTTCAACACCTGGGTCTTGATGTCCGTATTGCCTTGTTGTGCTTTCTTGGTGGGCAGGCACACTGAGCCTGTCGTTCAATCGTCCTTCACATTGCATACGTTTTTTCTCATTGCTCCACTCACCGGATGGTTTCTGTGTCTTTCCCGTTAGTTGTCCGTGTTGGATCGGGTGGCTGTTGCGCCCCACAGTGCCTACTCCACTGTTCAGGGTTACAAGCTCCCAGCCGCAGACACACCGCGGGTCACTCGACTGGCTTCGCTTGTCATACACCAACCCGGCTGGGTGATAGGCCGCAGGTGATGTACTGGGGCAGTGTTCAGGTTCCGCCAAGCCTCGCTGCCCTACTTCGTATATCAATTTCCACCAGGCCACGGGTCCAGAATTAGGGCTGGTGGGGTTCGTCCAGATCCAGTGTTGGGAGCGCGAGCCAGGCTAACTAGCCCCCTCCCGGTGCAGCTCCGGGACCGCAAAGACAGTCCAGATGTATTTGGTCAGTTCAGTGGTTTAGACGCTTCCCCTCCAGTCACGGCACAGAGGTGGGCCGCTCTTCGTTTGTGTGCATACGGCTAATGGTCCCACATGTGGGTCGTTCACACCGCAGCCGCCGGTGCGCTTGTCTCGCCGGTAATGAGCCGCTATGGTCCCACCAAGCGGCGACACAGCCCCGCAGCCTGTCGCCACCTTGAGTGTCCGTAGCGTTATTTCGAAGAAGTTGTTTGTAAAGAAGGATAATCTCTGCTTCTGTCGTTAAGATGTTCTGCAGGCTCTGCCCACTGTGCGGCTTGGAGGTGTACCCCGGGCAGCGAGCCAAAGTGGCTGCACCGTGGTTCTTTTCCTCGGCCTCTGCTTTCCGCCTCTCGCACCAATCTTACTCTCAAAGATATCATGTCGGATTCCCTTCAGATTTTCCCTGGGGGGTCTACGTTAGTACTGGGACAAATTGCCAACAGTTTCAGTTCTCTGGGTGGCTCTGAAGCAGGATGTTAATGCTTCAGGATGTCAGCCAAAGAGGAGCTCGACAATCAGGCAGCCATCTCGGGTGCGTGCAACAGCGCCCCTCAACTCAACAGATTCTTAATAGTCTGATCTAAATTGTTCCTTGAGGATGCGAGTAACACTCTCCTCATTTGTAGTAGCTAACTCAATAGATTCTTAATATTTTGATCTAGACTGTTCCCTGATGCTGTGAGTAACACTTTCCTCAGTAGTTTTATGATTTTATTGATCACTGTTTAGACTACATTTAATGTTATGATAATATGAATTGTGTACACCCCCATTTTATCTGCGTATTATTTCTTTATTAATTCTGTTTCTTTTTATGTTGTTTGTTTGACTTGATGGTGTACTCCGAATAAAAGTTAAGAAATCTAAATGAGGAGTGCAAAGTCATCTTTGAGTGGGTATGAAATTACTATGGGACTATATACAATCATGCATGTGTCATCCAATGTCCTTAAGAGAAATTCTAAATCCGTTCTTGATACACAAGTAATCCGTTCCTGCATTCCACATAATCACTGCATGGTGGTAAGTGGTCCTCAGCATGTGTATCGTCATTCTTCTCTGGAGATGATATGTAAACATCTGGGGACATGAAGGCATGTCTCCTAATGAACATGTTGTTCAGCATGGCACACACTACAAATATTTCCCTACTTTGTCTGGCCTATAGATTAGGGACCTCTGGTCTGATGGAGACAGCAGAATTGTCCCTTCAGCCGGCAAATGTATGCTTAATACAAAAGGTGGTCCTAATGTGAGCCTCATTATATGTCAATTCATGTGCCGTCTGTGAATTCAGGAAAGGTGCCATCAGGCACAGGAGATGTGGGTAGGCAGAGTCACCTGTAAAGGCAATGGGGATGACTGTTGGTTGCATAACAACCAGCAGGTGTACCCAGTAGCCATGTTATGATGGCCAATATTTCAGCTAATGTTTGTATGGCAACACTGATTTTTCCACCATTGGTCTATGTGTCCCTCGAATATGTCATGCCCCAAAGAATGAGGTGGGAAATACTTAATGTCACTTGGGAAAGCCACCAATGCAATCATTGGGCATTTAGGATTATGCATTTCTGTCAAGTCCTCAAATTGTTGTATCAGGGGTCGCCTAGGAAAAACTCACCAGAATATTACAGAAGTGGTCAAAAAGGAATGTACGCCGGTGCAAGAAGTAGCACAGTTGTATTCGGCCGCAGACAGAGCTGGGACAACAAATTCAAACAGATTGCGGAACAGAACTGCATGAAAAGGCACTGTCAAAGAAACTTTTATACAATGCAAGTAATTAGTATTCGTGATCGTGCAACATGAACACAATCTCCCCACACAAAGCCGATTGATCTCACGCTCTGAACCCTTGTAGGAAAGCATGCATTGCGTTCAATAATTGGGTCCATGAACCTTCCCACACGCCCTCAATTACAACATGTGATGTCACAATCCACCCCCAATTCTCACAGCACAAAGTTAAGTCATTTGAACATTTTAGACGACCAGCGGAACTTTAATCAACTGCCCTGGTTGCCTCATCCTGATTCTCATGAGAATTGCTTACCACCGTGAAACCGCCAGAGCATTGAACCACTGACCTACTGCTACACAAATGTAGCATATCGGGGACACTTTAACCATTTTCCCAGGGAAAATATTCTATGGGGCAATTTGAAACCACTGTGGTTATTTTTGCCTCCATTAGAAAATCATATTTCATAAATGATTCTGAATTATAAAATGGTCATGTTATCATTATTCATTAGCGGAACCTGTGAGCTCTAATCTGTGACCTCGAAAAATACAACCACTGTATGATTCTTTCAGAACTGGCCTGGGATTGCAAACTGTGCACTAAATCACCAGCTACAGCGTCTTTTGCCACACACAAAATGCTAACCCACGTTTTCTGCAAAAGCAAACTTTTAAGGCCTATTTACTGTGTTTCGTTCTACAAGTAAGTTTGAATATACTTACCTTTGCCCCTGTATTTATGGAAATCCCCTTCACAGCCATTCGTACCCTTCTCTAAAGTGACCCTTGTTTGAGTTCTTTGATGGTTGTCACAGATGACACCGGAAACACTTTGAGTCTCAAGGAAAGTTCAAGGGCCTTTATTTTACTGATTGTGGGCCCTAGGGATGTCCCCATCTGTCTTGACCTGGTAAACCCTCTTGCCTAGCCCAGGTGTCCTTATTCCCAGGTTAGTATGCTAAAAATCTAAATACGCTGCAATGACTTACCTAAAGGCTTGCAACCTTATATCTCTGAACCTTCTCATATCTTCCTAACTTTCCCCACACTATCCCCGCTTAGTGTTCTACTGAAGGTAGGGAATTGTGCCTTGCACTTGCTCAATTGAACCCGACTAAGTCCAAATACGCTAACACTCACCTTGCCCTTCGACTCTACCTCCTCTTTCTCCTCAGACTCCTCCAACTGCTCTTCTGTCCCTCAGGTATTGACTTCTCCTTTCCTTTACCTCCACCATTTGATATCACCACTTCCTCTCCTCTATCTCTACCTACCTCATGCTACCTCTCTTCATGTCCTTCCCCTACCATCACTCCTATTACTGTCCCTCCTCATCCCACTACCACCAGTCCTCCTCCAACTACTGCCACTGCATCTCCTACTACTATTCCTCCTCCCACTACTAACATCACTCACACACCCTCCTTTCACTCTCTTCCAAGGTTCTCACATCCAGACTTTACTCAACTCTTTCTAAACACCTTTATCACACCCACACACACTCACAAGGCAGTACCACTGTCACTCCATAATCAACAACTCACTTGTACTAACAATCATCTACACATGCTGCTGCTCCATCCTTCCTCATTCTGGTCTCTTGGTCTCCGTTCCCCTCAACCTCTGGCCTCATCCTGCTTCCTGTCTTCCCTTTATTCTCCCCCATGTCTCCTAATTGGTGTTCTTTTCCTGTCCAACCTGATTGCCTTTCCCCGTCCCGAGAAGTGTATGTGCATTTTGAAGCTTTAAAAAGAGACTTTAGCCCTGCCCACTGGCTGTGCGGTTGTTTGCCATGTAATGGAGGAATCCAGAATTCAATGTCATTGTTCATGTTTTCAGGATCCATCTCCGCGACGGTATACATAAGTGGATTCAGGTGCCCCTGGTGATTTAGCGTGTTAGTCTCTCTGAGCAGTCCTCCCCTGAAGCTTTCCAGTAGGACCGGGTTGTGCTCTAGTTTGGCCACACATGCCTGTGGCGGCCAGCGTTTGCTCTCTCTCTTCGTTGTCGATTGCCTCTTGCTCTGCTCAGCCCATTACAGCAGTTTTTTGGAAAAGCTGGAATTTCTGGCATGTGGGTGCTGCTTGCTCCGCTACTTCAGGTTTTGAATACAAGTCATGCAGGCCAGCTCTTCCCTCTGGAGTTCTGAAAGAAGAAACTAAATACTGGCGAGCAACTGAATCAAGATGTATGCCAAGAGATGAGGGTCTGCATTCTAGCATTCTGATACAAGGAGGGGGAACAAGAATTGGAGCCCTCTAAGCTGCCACCTTTCACCTCAGGGGTAGGACTGGCTCTGTATTGCATTTTGGCAGGTCGCCCCACTTGACAATGGCAGGGTAACTGCCTTGTCACATACCACCACCCTTTCCTTCAAGTACTTCCCCTGTCCTTGACTGCTAGATAATTGATCCCCCCTACCTAGGAAGATATTTTGTTGATTGTTGAGTTTCCCTAAGACACAAGCCGAATAGAGGAAAACCAGTGGTGAGTAGAACCGCTCTGGGGAGTTCTGGCATCACAACCATGGGCATTGTTATTTCTTCCCCCAAGATGTTAAGGGTAACAATCGCATGTGGGTATACGTCAGCATCTGCAAGTTCATATGCAATGGGAAACAGGGAATTGGCCTTGGATGTCTTACCAGATTGGCTAAATGGTGGTTCATTTGCTTCGTTAGTCAAGGAGGGCTTTGGCGCCGAGGCCATGGACAAGTACGGGGAGGCAGAATTGTGGATCAGTCTTCCCCATGGCACATATGACCAAAGGTTTCCCTAGTTCTGGGCCTATTGGTGTTGTCAGACCCTGATATCTTATGGGGCAGTGATATGAGATATACCAGTGTTCACCTCAGGCATGGCATCATGTTCCCGATTTACCATTGGATTCATGGAGGCTATCGTAAGGCCTTGTTTAAGCTGGCAGGGGAGATCCATCCACTCCCTTAATCTGGGAAATCTGCCTCCAAGTATTAAGTCTGCAAAAGGTTTGGAATGTGTAAGCATCTTGCGTTCCGGATGCTGGTCCCCCATGTGGATAGGGACTCTCCCAGTTTGGTAGGCCTCCCAGTACCCATGATCACAGTACATTGCTGTGCTCTATTCTTCTGGGAGTGGGAGGTAAGGGAAAGATATTAATTCCAGCCAGATGGCATAATTATTGCTGTCGGAGGTGAGTAGGGCCCAACCCACCTTTCCATGGATCCGAAGGGGAGTCTGTACCTCCTCCTACAGATTGTCTCCTTGTGCATACAGCTGCTGGTGCCAAAAGCACCCCTTTGCTGGCTTTCTTACCCTTCTTCAGGGAATGTACTTCTTTTTGGGCCTTGAGTCACCTCCCTGTTGTTTGTAGGCAGGATCCTAACTGGATCCTGTTAACTTGGCCGCATTTCTCTTGGCAACACACGTCCTGCATTGTATCTCCTTCTCACTTCTCTTGGGCAGATGATCCAGGACCTCTAACTCTGATCCCTGCTGTCACAAGATGGCCTGCAGCTGTCTTTTTTTTCCGTTGACTGAACTTTTTCTTACTCAGAAGGATTGTCCTCAAACAGGTAAGGGGTTCCCATGCCTGTCTTCAACTCCTCCCTGCTGAGATACTACACCACACAACATAGGTTCTTCCTCTCTCCAGAGGCCTCTGGGTTTCTGCTTTATTGGATGACACTGCCCCATCGGCTGCCAGTACTTGCATGTCAGGTTTCCGCTGGTATGGTCCCCGGTTTTTCTTCTCTTCTCGTACAGGGTTTGGGTTTTTTCCTCACTGGAGTGCCAAGCTTAGCTCCCTCAATCGTTTTTTTTCTGAGGTGTCAGTTACGGTAGCGAATTGCTCCCAGACTCTTTCTCTCCTTTCTCCCAAAGCATTATAACTGGAATCAATCTCTCTGAGGCAACCTTTGGTCTCTCATGCCCTGGTGGTCCTTGGTCTTCAAAGGTATCTCCTCTCTCTAGGTCTTTCTACGTCCTCCCAAACAACATCTCAGCGGAACTGGCCAAACACCTCTTCCTTCTGGAGTTCAATAGGATTGGGAGACTGATTGATCAAACAATCAAGAATGTTGCTGGGGTTCTTGTGGTGGCTGGCTAAAGTGAATAGTGTGTTCGCGGAACTCTAATGGGTTTGGTGGTTATGGAGAACACGCTTAACTAATTCCTTGGGTCTACTTGCAGATCTGTCTCCATGATCAATCTCTTGTTTTCCAGGATCCAGTACGTATATGAACAGCGCACTTCATATGCATTTTCCCATGGAGATTTACGCACGTGCGTGTAGGCCTGCCTAGTCAGGGTGTGGAAGACCGGGCTTGGTACTTCCTGGTTGGTAGAAACCAGATGTCCGTCTTCTGCTCTCCTGTTCCCATGTTCTCTAGGCCATGAGTAACCTCAGTATTGAGTTTGATGATTCCACTTCTGACACAATATGTCACAGATGGCACAGAAAACACTCTGAGCCTCACAGAAAATTCAAGGTTCTTTTTTTCTTAATCAAGTGTGGACCCTACCTGTCTCAACCTGGTATGCCCTCTTCCGTAGCCCAGAGTTCCTTATCTCCAGGTTAGTACTACCGATTGTTACACCCTCAGTATGCTAAAAATTAAAATGTGCTGCCTTATCTCTCTGAACTCCCTCAGCGACTCTGTAATTTTCCCAACACAGAAAGTAGGAAATTGTGTCTTACACCTGTTCAGTGAGAACAGACTAAGTCCAAACACACTCACACTCACCTTGCCCTTATACTCGATCCCCTTCTTCTCCCAGAATCCTACCATCTCTCTTCTGTCCCCCGCGTGTTAACTCTGCCACTCCTTTACCTCCATACTTTGATATTACCACTTCCTCCCATCTATCTCTACCCTCCTCACACCACAACTCTCCTTCCACTACTCTCTCAGAACCTTACCCTACTATCATACGTTGTACTACTACTACTGCTCCTCCTACTACACCTCCTCATACTACTACTGCCGCTCAGTGGTCGAAGTGAGCGGGAGCGGTTGGGAGTGCTGCTCCTCTACTTTTTTAAATTACGTTTTACAGCTCCTATACTTTTATTTTAAAAAGAAACCGTTCCGGAATGGTTTTGTTTTAAAATAAAAGTGTAGGAAGACGTTGCACCTTGCACTTTCAGTCCACTTCACTGAACGTTCCCTTAAACAGCAATTGCAAGAATTTGGGGGGTTGTATTGTGTGTGGGAGGGGGTGTGGTGATGGGGTTTGTGGGGAGTGAGTGCAGGCCAGCAAGGAACATAGTTCCACTACTTATTTTTGTACACTTCGACCACTGCTGCCGCTCCTCCTCCGAAACTACAATTAATTCTCTCACTACTACCACTACTCCTCCCACTACCACCCCTCCTCCCTCTACTACCACTCATTCTCCCACTACTACCATTCCTCCTCCCACTACTACCACTAGTACCACTTATCCTCCCACCACTACTACTCCTCCTTCCACAACTAATATGACTCACTCCACCTCATTTCACTGTGTTAGAAGTTTCTCATAGTCACACTTCACACTATTCTTGCTACACATCTGTATCACACCCAAGATCACTCACAATACTGTACCGCCATCACTCCTTAACCGATACCTGACCCACTCCAAGAAACGTTTACACAAGCCACTGCTCCGTCCTTCCTTCTGCTGGTCTCCTTCCCCCTGCACATCTAACCTCTCCCAGTACACCCATAACTTTCTGCTTCCTGTCTTCCCTTAAATCTTCTTCCGTCTCCAGATTGGTGTGCTTTCCCTATTTAACTTGATTTCCTTTCCACGTCCTGCTGCATCTTTAACACGGTGACGTCATGGCCCATAGAGATCTGCTGTTCCCTTTTATTCAGGTCCAGCTTCAAAACATAAGTCCCTGTTGGGCTAGAAAGTATTTTCAATATATTCACTCACTGGCGGGTTATTGATGGTTTAGAACATTAATTCACTTGTGGTCTAGAGGATATATATTTACATGACCTTCCCGTGGCCTTTTATTTAATGAACGCAAATCCTGGTGGTATAGTGGTTTCTTTTCCGGAGCGTGGGCTCCAGCATTGTCTGCTGGAGCTCCGCTACATTCCACTTCGCGGTGTCAGTCTCCAGCCGCATTTTGGCTGCTTTGCCAGTCCTCTGGCAGCAGTGTGGTGTCCGGCAGCAGGGACTCACTCCAGCATGTGACGGCTGCGGCACCTTCTCCTCTTCTTGCTTTCCAGCTCCACTGTTGTTGTTCCCCGAAGTGGGGCAGCCGTGTCTACAGGCAAGCAGGGACAGGAAAGGGGTCTGCCAGAACCCGTTCAGGCACCCACTTGGAGATTGGTTTGTGGGTCCAGTCCCTCCCCTGCCAAGTCCTTAAAACAGGCCTTGTCACGGAGGATAAAATGACTGCTCTATTGGTCTCTAACGGGGGGAGGGGTCATGCAATAATGTTTTCTCCCCCACACAGAATTTTAGCAGTGTCTCAGAGTAAAGATGACTGTGCACATGCTCAGGTCCCTATGTACCGATATTCTGAGAAATATATATACATAGGATACTGCTGTATAAACCAAGACAATATTAGCCATAGTGTTGCCATTACTGATACCTACAAACAAATACAAAATAAGGAAATATCTGTGCAGCATGATGTTAATGAAATTCAAAGTTTATACTATAAGTTTATACTTTATACTATTACTGGTGTTTTATTTGTTCTACAGCCATCAGAAACAAAAACCAGTGAGGTTCCTCATAAAAAGCATATGTACATAAAAAAGGATATCAAAACCGTGCCAAGCCACCTGTACGCTTACAGCAAATGCAAACCATCTGACACCCTTGCATGGAAGCAGATGCTAGTGAATATTCCGTTAAGTATATTACCAGAACTTGACGAACCACAGATGGAAGAAATTGAGAGTGAGGACGAGGAATCAGACAACCAGGCAGAAGAGGTAAAAGGGGGTTGATTTGTAACATGATTTCTGTTTTTTAAATAATTTTATATTTATGTTTATTACACTTGGCTAAAAAATATAGAAGAGTTTTGATGTTTTACATATCACTGCACAGACAAGATAGAAAATCGAATCACTGTTTCTTATCTAACAATTAATGATTGCCAAAAGTCAAGCCATGGGATCTGAGCTATATCATTGACCTAAGTACTGTAAATGTATCACATTTCGACTGACGTTCACACTTTGATGTCAACTTTCACAATGGAGAAGTTTGGATTTTTTTTATGATGCTACCCAAAGTAAGGTCGTCACAGCAGATTTTGCTTTTTTGGATATGCAATCTACTCTGAAGTTAGCCATGACTGCACTGCAGCCTATGACAGTGCAAGGAATCCAAAATAGAGTTTCAGCCCATCAGGTTCTGCATTACGCATGACTGATGTAAATTCCAGCGTGTAAGGCAGAATCCTGTGCAGTGCCCTTAGAGACCACTACACACAATTAAGACTACAAGTGATAATACAAGTTCACCTTTGGTACAAGCCTGTACTAGAGCGTTAAAGTGGTAGCAGCAGCGGAGCAGCCAGACTTATCTCAAGAGCCAATGAGCAGTAGTAGAGATTACACAAAGGACCACAATTACTGTGACTCAAGCAAACACTGACCCAAGGTTTTTGGTTGAAAAGTAAAAGTACATTTATTTTACTTTTACAAAACACTTCACTTCTATTAATGTAAAACCACACGTAAAATACACTACACACAACCAATTCTCTTTGTGCAGAACAACTCAAGGTAAGTACCTTATGATTTGATGGACCAGTGTTATGAAACAAACAACGTTACCGGAAATAGATATGCTATCACTTTTTGACAGTAATGACAGTTCGGTCTTAACTAAAGATACACGTACCCGTGGGAAGAAATGTTACCGGAGACAAAACACACTTAGCACCTGAGTTAACAAAAGAGAGTTGGGGGCAATAATCATAGGCATTACTTTTGCCAAGGCAGACAGAATCAGAAAAACACTTTCTGACAAGATAAAAGTCAATAAGCCTGCGCCAGTGTCAAGTGGAACCGGGTTCCTGTTGTCGAGGCTCACACAGTCAGATAGTTCAAGATTGCCAGGAGTACTTGGATATTGTCACAAGAGGAAGCAAAAGTTATAAGAGGGATGGAAGATAAGGACCAGCTTTTTGTGAGGAGAAAAGGGATTCACCCTAGTTCCTCGAGGTCGGAAACAGTACCTTATTCAAGTGAAGAAGAGCTGGTGCCACGGCAGTTGTTCCTGGTAGTTCCTGCAGACTCACGGTTCCTGTGACTTCAGTCATGGGGACAAGAAGGAGGACGTCTGGAGCGATCTGCACTACCCAGGGATGAGGCCAGCAGCAGCAAAAGCAACAGTGAATAAAAGGTGCGCTCCTTTAAAACAGGAGAGGCTCTTCAGATGGCTATCCGGACCACTACAACTGTGTGCAGCAATTTCGACCAAGAAGAGGATCCTCTGCCTGTGGAAGACGAGCTGGTTAATCCCACCAAGCTCAAAGGAAGAAGACTCCGGACTGGATCTTCTCTTGTCGTTGAAGGGTAGATGGCTCAGGACTGCAGCGCTCTTCACCAGGACTTGGTAGTTGCAGCAGCCATCTTCTTCTCCACTTCTCTTTGGTTCCTTGCAGTTCCAGTGGCGACTCTGACTTCCAGCCCAAGAGTCCTGCCTTTTAATGCGAAAATCCCCCATTCACACAGCCTGGCTGTCAATCACCCAGCAGGGGGGTTGTCCGGCCCGGACAACCACCTTAGCCAATCATGACAAAGTGCGACTTGGGTTTCCAAGGATACCCTGTGTAGGGGGTGACTTAACCCCTCCCTCACATTCAGCCCACCCAGGCGCCAAAAGGGGGGCTTCTTGAGAGAAGCCCGCCAAAAGACGGCAAACAAAGAAGGCAAACCTGGTTTGCCGTGCAAAGGAAAACACAAGAAGGATATTAACAAAAAGAAATAGCGATTAAACCCAACCGGAGCGAAATAAAAAGTATTTGGGCAAGCGGGTTTAGAGTTCGATGCTACTAAAATAGCCTAAAACATTACCACGTTATATAATATAATCGCGGTAGAAAAGTCAGGGTAGATACCACTGCCACCAGCCAAGACTCAATGGTAAGGGAGCGAAACAAAGCTCCAGGAGGCACAGATAAAAAGGTCTAGGAATTGACCCTTTCCAACACTCCATATAAGATAGGGTGTACTGGATCCGTGGTTAAAGTGACTATGTAAAGTTAATGGCAACTTTACCTTTTCTTGGGGATAGTAGTCAGCCCCAGAAAATGGAGTTGGTGGGAAGTCTAAAAGACATCCCTGTGTCACTGCACTTAAGGTGCTGTGTAACACAAACAAAAAGTGGGGCTCATGAAGTGGTGTACTCCAGAGCCCACAATCACACAAACAGTAAAAATACACATGGCAAAACACATGTGAGTGGGAAAAAGGCTCACACTCTTACCAAGTGGAAAAGTAAACTCCAGAAATCCAGCAAACCTGCTGGGGGACTCACTAGGTGAGGGAAATTAGCCATAGAATGAGAATTCTCCCTAACACAGCGACCTGGCCAGGTTGTTCTTTCTCTTGATCCTTCGATTTAAAGCCTTGATTACTCAGCAGTAATCTTCAGTACTCAGAGTTCTACTCTTCCTCATCACAGTCCTGTATTGTTGGGCATGAGTCAGCCAGAACAGACACCCCCGCATAAGCCACATTATTATGCCTTTTTATTTTTTAAAACAGCTTAATGTATTTCCTCTCCTTTTAGGAGCTGGGCTGTAAAGTCTGCTTCTGTCCTCGTGCTTGCCTTAAAGCAAACACCGAGATTTTAGTTTAAAGTCTGGTCTTGAATCAAGAAGAGTGAGCGGGGATGAGGTCTGTGTTGATCAAGAGCAGGACTTATGGTAAAGATCATTAACGGCATGTAATCTAGGTGTTAGCTCATCATCCTTTTTACTCGTTCCAATCCTATGTTGTTGCAAACCTAACAATCCCCAAGACTCCGAATTATCTTTCTGAAGCACAGCAGACTGATTACTTTGGAAAAGACTGTTTGGTGCAGTGCACGGAAAAGAAGTATCACAAGTTCTTTAGCAAATCCCATCTCTCCATTCCCATCAGCAGCTTTTTAAAACTTCATGGAAACACAATATCATGTAAAAACATTTATCCGCATACAAACATTCCCTCCTATCATATAATCCATTCAGAGATTTTCACTAAAATATGCATGTAGAGGAGCAGCTGAATGCCTCTGCAGGAAGTCCTTCCCCCCTCCTTCCGGTATGTTGGAAGACTGAGATTGTGCCATGCTTGACACCAGCAGTTGTGACCATTCCGGAGCGAATATTTCAAAGAAGATACCCTTTGAGAAAGCCCTATCAGATGTATTCCCGAAGAGACGACAATCTGAGGGAGGAACTTCCTGAAGGAATCTGAGAAGAAGTGAAAGATGAGCTAGTGACATCACAAGAAACGAGAAGTGACGCACTAAGAAGGCTGGATGAAGAAAACATATGGACCTTATAGAAACTGTTGGCGAAATAAAGAATCAAGTAAACTTTCATATGCAAAGAAAAGAAGATTGTGTATGTTTGACGCACTGAAGAAAATGCAAACTGTTTAATAATTGTACAGATGCAGCAACGCAAGTAGATTAATGTCCTCATTACAAGTTTGCCAGTCCGGAAACAACGGTACCTGTAAGCTTGCAGGTACTGTTGTTTCCAGACCGGCAAACTACGAGTTCCGGCGATCGGGAGCGACGGCACCATTCATGAATGGTGCCAGTGCATCCGTCCTCCCCATTCCCATTGAGTCCAATGCGACTCAATGGGAATGGGGAGTAATATTTTCCGACGCCCGGGAATGGGAATGGGTAATTACCCGGTCCGCCGGGGCTGTAATGCCCCGGTAATTGCCCATTCCCGGGTACCGGAAAATTCATGACTATATATACTGTATTTACCGGCACGTCTACCACCAGAGTCATAATGAGGCTTTAAGTAATCCAGAAGCTGGCTATATGTAGTGAATAGACTGCAGGTGAAGCCGCCTTTGTATAGAAGCTGGACATTGGTGTCATGAATTTGTAAGCTCAAACCCACGGAGAAAGAAGGATCGAGAGCTGTGTCTATTAGGGTGAATTCTCAACATGTGCTAATTTCCCTTACCTTTTGAGACCCCCAGCAACTTTGCTGGATTTCTAGGATTTTCTTTTTTTACCTGGGAAGAATGTGAGCCTTTTTTTCCCACTCTTCTATGTATTTTGATGTTTGTTTTACTTTTGTGTTCTTTGGTTATGGAGTTTTAAAACAACTCCTTAGGCATCATCTTTTTCTGTGTGTCACACAGCACCTTCAGTGCAGTGACACAGGGATGTCTTTCAGACTTCCCAAGGTTTAAATACCTTCTCTGGGACTGACTACTATCTCCCAGAGCATGTAAAGTTAAATTGACTTTACTAGTCTCTTTAAATGTACAGACCCAGCACACACTATCTTCCTATATAGTTCCGGAGGGGTTGCCTAATTTCCCATGAGTCAAAACACTCATGTAACAGTCAAATGTTACCCTTTCCTACTTTAAATGGCTGGTGGCAGTGGTTTAGATCAAACTACCATGATTTTTCCCGACCATGAACAACGGGAGCTAAAAATCGGGTCAGCCATGTTTTCCAATATGGCGCCCAGGACCTATCTGTAAAAACAGACTCCGGTCCACTTTTTTCGCCACTTCTTTTAGGAAAAGTCCTTCTTGTGTTTGTCTCTGCGCGCCAAACCAGGTTTGGTCCCTTTGTTCGTAGGCTTTTGGCGGGCTTCAGTGCTGAAGCCCTCCTCTGGAGCCAGGGTTTCTGGGGTGGACAGGATGTGAGGGAGGTGCCCAAAACTCCCTGTGCTTAGTCTCCTAGGAGACCTGAATGCACTCTGGCGTGATTGGCTGGCTGGCTGTCAGGCAAGGACAGTCACCCTGCTGTGTGAGTGACAGCCAGGCTGGAATGAATGGGGGGAAACTGTTTAAAAGCAGGTCTCTGGGAGTTGGAAAGTAGAGTCGACCACTGGAACGAAAGAACCGAAGACGAGCTGAAGGAAGAGGACTGCTGCAACTCCTGGACGACCGGTGAAGCCCTGCTGCAGGTCCGAATTGCCTGAAACTCCATCGACAGAGAAGCCCTTCAAGGTTAACTTCTTCCCTTGAGTTTGATCTGAAAAACCAACTCGTAAGCCGCCTGGACACCGTCCCCTCCTGGTCGAATTTTCTGCAGAGTGCTGTGGAAAACCAGATAGCCAGTGGGAAGGATACCAGTTTGTGGTCTTTAAGGCACTCACACCTTAAACCGACATTTTGCTAAGCTTGTGGCCTCATCCTTGGGCAGTGCAGGAACCTCCCAACGTCCTTCTTCTTGTCCCCACGACTGAAGCTCAGGAACAGCGAGATCTGCTTGAACTGCCAGGAACAACTGTCTCAGCTACAGCTCTTCTTCACTTACAAGGTACTGTGTAAACGCGGTCCAGAAATCTTTTCAGCCATCGCAAAAGTTTGTGGTACTTTCCCAACTTCGAAGGCTTGTCCTTCCCTAAACATTCGTCTAACTTTTTGCCTAGCCAAATTCTTCTAAACTCTGTGGCAAAGACTTAACCGTTTACTACCAGAACTGTACTATCCTACACACAGACTCTGAACCATTAACTTTAGCCCAGGCCTATGAATTGAATTGCTGGTTGTAGTTCACTGAAACCCTTTGCCCTGCCTATGCAAGTATTTGTGCTATTGATTCTTATACCCTTGTCTTTTCACCCCTTTTAAAAGTATCTGAAGTGCCATTTTGCTTCACTTTAGGGGAGCTGTACTTGTTCAGTAACTTATTGGTTGTGTATTTGTAGTATATTAGTGTGTCAATAAATGTATATTCTTTTATCAAGAAACCTTGAGTAAGTGTATATTTCAATCACTGTATTTGTTGGTCCTTTGTGTAACTTGTTCTACTGCTCACTCAACGCTTGAGATAAGTCTGGCTGCTCAGCCACTGCTACCCCATAACTGTGTAGTATACGCTTGTACCAAATGTGAAATTATACTGACACTTGTAGTCTTAATTGCATGTAGTGTTCCCAAAGGGTACTGCATGTGATTCTGCCTAACACCGGTGTACAGTGGTGAGGATAAAGTATACTTGTTACATTTAGAGTACTGCTCTTACCTTTGTTCAAATAACCCCCACAAGGCTAAGCAACACTAGAGAAGCAATTGTTTTATCATGACTGATATGGAAAGCTACAGACAGGAGATCCTAGTCACTTTAACAGTTGATCAATTGAGAGATATGTGCAAAGCTAGGAATCTCACTGTAAAAGGCAAGAAGGGTGAATTGATAGAAAAGTTGTTAGAATACCAAAGTCTGAGCAGTGGGTCTGAAACCCCCACCCCAGCAGCAAATGTGGAAAATGTTGCTGAGGATGATAATATGTCAGACCCCGCTCTAATGCCATGGATGAGTTAGATGAGGCAGAAGAGTCTCACAATGTAGGCCCTGTTTTTCCTCTACCTGCTCATAGGCCTCAACCTTTGACCACAGGGACCCCCATCAGGTCCAACACTAAGTCCTGAATGTGTCTGTTTGGAAAGAATAAGACTTGAGTTAGAATTTAAAAGAATCCAAGCTCAAACTGAAAGCAAACATCAAGAACTTAATCTCAGAGAAATGGAGTTTGAATCATGCACTTGAAATGAAAAAGTTGTCTGTTGAAACTGGTTCTCTCCAGAGTCCTCTAGGTCTTCCAGTCCTAAGAGCCATTGCATGCCCAAAGATGCAGTAAGTATGTATGAGGTTAAGCTTGATATTTTGCATTGGTTGGCTGCTTTTGAATATAACCATGGGATTCAAGACATTACAGGGAATCAGCTGATTCCTTGGCTTTTTTCTAGGCTATCCCATGTTGCAACTGATGTGGTAATGGAGTTGGATATAGACAGAAAGGAGTATGAAACTGTAAAGCTAGATTTGACAGCTAGATTTGAGAAGACCCCTTCTCAGTATCTTCAGAGGTTTAGAACCATCAAAAAGCATGATGGTACCCCTTGGTCTACCTGGGACACTGAATGTTTAAAAAACTTAGATGGATGGGTAAAGGGTTACAGAGTTAACACTTATGAAGGTATGAGAAGTCTGGTTATGTTGGAATCTATTTATGATGCCTGCTCTCCTGAGCTGAGACAGCTCTTAGCTGACTCTAAAGAAATTGATCCAAAGAAGTTAGCATGGGCTGCTGACTTGTGGGTTGCTAACAGGGCTACTCACAAGGATTCTGGGACAACTCAGAAGAAGGATGAGGGAAAGCAGCACAAGAAAGATACCAAAGAGAATTTGAATACTTCCACTACAAAAGAGGGCCCCAAACATAACTAGGGTAAGCCACAAGGGAAACCAAATCAGGCTAGTGTACCTCCTGGTGCCAGACCAGAAGGAGGTTAGAACAAACCCCCATTCATAAAGACATTTGGTAAATGTTATGCTTGTAGGTCAACTGACCATGTGAAAGGGGATCCCAGATGTAAGGGTAAACCTTCAGGGGTCCACACTGTCTCCTTGGCCTTCTCCCCAGATGATGAAATACCAATGGCAAGTGGAAACTTTCACTTACTGGCTGAGGAACCCATGAACGTCTCAGCCAGTGTTTCTTTAATATCCCTGGGTCTGTGGGAACCACAGAACGTAGATGTCTACAATTCCATTTCTGACAATAATAAAGAGTATTACAAAGACAGTGTTCTTGTGAATGGTCAGGAGACCCCTGTCATCAGAGACACTGGGGCCAGCATTACTGTAGTTGATGAATCATTTTACAAGGGAGAGGATGTTGCGTTGCTAAGGCACCCCAATTCCTAACTAAGCTTGCTGGAGGCCCTGCCCAAATGCTTCCACAATTACCAGCTCTCATCCAGTGCAATGTCATAACTGTCAAGATACCTGTAAGTGTGTAGACTGAAGTACCCGGGAGAGTCCTGTTGGGGAATGACTTAAAAACTCTTGGAGTTGTATCAAGCACCCGCAGGCCTCCCAGCAAAAAGAAACAGGAGCAGACTAGGAAGGCCAGAGAGAGTACCTTAAGGGGCTCTCAAGAGGAGGTTATAGAGGAAACTATAACTCCCAGTCCACTGACTGCAATTTCAAAGAAGAAGGAGGAAAAGGGGAACCCCAAAACCTCCAGGAAGAAACCAGCCAGCACTCCTGTGCTACCAACCAGAACATCCCAGAGAGGACTGTCCAAAGTCACACCTGTGACTCCTCCACCTGAGGCTGAGTGTGTGGAACAACCTTGTGTGGTTGAATCAGCTTCTGAGGAATCAGAGCTGGGAGAGGACCTTGCTCCTGTTGGAGATCTGGATCCTGCAGACCATCCTGAGCTGCAGTCTTTACTGGCAGAAGGTGGACCCTGTAGGGAAGACTTCAGCAGAGGTCAAAGAGAGTGTCCTACTCTTGAAGGTTTTCGCCAACAGGCAGCTTCCCGGCTGGATGGGCAGGAGCCAGGGGAGCATAGGTTGTACTGGGAAGATGGCCTCTTCTACAGCGAACCGACCAAGTCTATCCCAGGGGACTACAGAAGACTTGTAGTGCCTCTTGAAAGCAGACTCCAGTTCCTACAGTTAGCCATGAGATACCTTTGGCTGGTCACTTAAGTTTTAAGAAGACCAAGGAAAGGCTCTCTTTTTATTTCTACTGGCCTAAATTGGGGTCTGATGTAGAAAAGTTCTGTAGGAGCAGTCACACTTGCCAAACCTCTGGTAAGAGTGGAGCCAAGAATGTGGCACCCTTGGTGCCTCTCCCACTGGTGGGAGCCCCTTTTGAAAGGGTAGGAATCGACATTGTTGGTCCCTTAGACCCTCCAACATCTTCAGGAAACAGGTTTATCCTGGTTGTAGTAGACCATGCTACTAGGTATACTGAATCCATACCTATGAGAACTGTTACAGCTCAGGCTGTTGCTAAGGCCCTACTTGGTATTTTTACCAGGGCAGGCTTTCCTAAGGAAGTTATCTCTGAGAGGGGGTCCAATTTTATGTCCCATTACATGCAGGCCATTTGGAAAAACTGTGGAGTAACTTACAAGTTCTCAACTGCCTACCATCCTCAGATTAATCGATTGGTAGAGAGGTTCAACCGTACAATGAAGGGAATGATAGGTGCTTTAGAGGAACCCCTTAGAAGAAAGTGGGACCTTCTACTGCCATGCGTTCTATTTGCTTACAGAGAAGTCCCTCAGGAGGGAGTTGGATTTAGTCCCTTTGAACTTCTTTATGGCCATCCAGTTAGAGGCCCGTTGGCCCTAATTAAGGAGGGGTTGGAGAGTGCTCCTTCCCCCAAGCCAGTGAGAGTCACTGACTATGTGATAGGTCCCCGGAGGAGAATGTCACACATGATGGCAGAAGCATCAGATAACTTGAAAGCAGGTCAGGCTCTGGTGAAGCATTGGCATGACCAGAAAGCCAACATGGTTGAGTTTTCTCAAGACCAGCTAGTTCTAGTTATGGTACCTACAAGGCAGAGGGATTTACAGGACAAATGGATAGGACCCTTCAAGGTTGTGGGTGAACTAGGAGAGGTCAACCATCTGGTAGACTTAGGCAATCCTACGGAGGCTCCGAGAGTCTTTCACACCAACCGTCTAAAAGCTTAGGTCTCAAGACCAGAAGTGGGAGCTTTGCTTCTAGCTTCAGCTCAAGAGGAGGAGGAGAGTGAACCTCTACTTGACCTACTCAGAGGCCAGCCTTTAGATGAGAAAATAGAAGGAGTTAATCTTTCTTCTAATTTGACACCTGAACAACAGGAGGAGTACGCGTTTCTGTTAAATCAGTTTGCCTCCCTGTTTTCAATATCACCAGGCTTGACCCCTTGGAGCCAGCATGATATTCACACTGGTGAACATATTGGCAAATAGCACTGACAGACCATGCCAAGGAGAAAACTGCATTCTCAACCCCACCCGGCCTCTACCAATTTAAGGTAATGCCTTTTGGACTAAAGAATGCACCTGCTACATTCCAAAGGATGGTTAATCAAGTTCTGAATGGTATGGAGGACTTCTGCATGACATACTTGGATGACATTGCAGTATTCAGCCCTACTTGGAAAGAACATGTTGACCACTTAGGATATGTTTTGCAGGCTCTTGAGCAGGCCCATCTGACCATAAAGGCTAGTAAGTGTCAAATTGGTCAGAGTAAAGTGGTCTACTTTAGCATGAGTTAGGAGGAGGTGAAATCAGGCCATTGCCTTTCAAAGTATTAGCTGTACAAAACTGGGCCACCCCTACTACTCAAACCCAAGTATAGGAACTTCATAGAGAACTATGGGACCATAGCTTCTCCCTTGAATGTGGTCTCCTCTACCAAATTCCCTAACAAGGTCAGGCGGAATGAGGAGTGCACTCAAGCCTCAGCGCTTCGACGGCCTGGCCTCCTCCGGCAGGATAAGGCGGGTGACGGTGCGAACGAGCGCATCCGTGAATTAAAAAGTCTTAGAGAAAAAAGTGTGCGGCTCTGGTTGTCAGAGGCATGACGTCAAGCGGTCCCCGCTTCTGGGCAACACGGCTTCGATGGGCCTCCAGCGGTTACAACAAACTTGCGAACCCTGGTCGACGACAGTGGACGGAATGTCCGGTGCTTATCTTCGTTCTCTTCGGCGGTCCCCGTCTCCGGTCGGCAGCCTTTTGAGGGTATGACTTCCAGGGAGCTTTGGCAAAGGTTAGCGGTGCTCGATGGTCCCTCGGAGCACGGGAAGAGGGCGCCTAACCAGGTCTTCTCTTGGATCAGTCTCGACGGCTTTCGGCTTTTGGATTTGGGCGAAGGGAGACAGCACTCAACCTTCTTCTTCAGGCTTGGCTTCGAGATTAAGCTTCAGTTTCAACTTCAGCTTCGGAACAAATTCTAGCAGTGAGAGGCCCCCAGATACACTATTTGATCACTCATTCATTCTGCTCGGTCACACTCAGACAAACAATCACTCAGAAGAGCATTCAGCAGTCAGTCAGCCAATCAGGCATGCAGTGCATTCTGGCCATACTCCTCCCTCTCAGACACTCACAACAAGGAATGTGTATTGGGACAAGTACCCAGCCATTCAACACTACACACTGCATTCATACCAGTTTTGGGCAGGCTGTCTCAGTCATTGTGTTAAACACCAGATACCAGACATCCACAACAAGAAGTGCATATTGGTCACACACTCCATTCACCCAGGTCCCACCCACAGGGTGTAACCACAACATACAGTCACTGGGAAGGCTCCAGCCAGTCTGGCGTGGACTTCACAACATTACCATATATGGAACGGTCACCCAATGGCCAGTCAGGGGGAAGGGACAGAGTCAGGGCTTCCCAGGTCTTTGGGAAAACAAAGTAACAGGCACTAGAAAGCAAGAGGCCACAGGCACCATCTTGCTTCATATCAGGAATCAACTGGTTCCAATGGCAGGGTCTGGGTATCCCAAAATGGAGGATACTCAGAGCACCTGTCAAATTCAGAATGGAGCTGCCCCCAGCCCATACCCTGCTCTGTGGGCCACACACAGGTGCCCAAAAACATACACTAGGGGCACAGGGTTTTACCCCCACCCATGGGTGCCATAAGGGTATGCCATGGGTCTGTACACCAAACCAAAAACAGGAAGAGCTGCACTGCCAGGAGTCCCAAATGGACTCCTGGGCATAAAAACAATACAGAACACAAATGAAAAAGGACCACAGGACAAGGACACGGAGGCCCTGTCCCTCCAATGCATTTCCAGCATCACACCCTGTGCCCCACATTTCCTTGACTGCTCTGGGGGCAGTGGGGGTCACTGCCTTTCATAATAATGACTCTGACCTTTGCTCGAGGAATGATCACCTGGCCCCTATTGTTTTGGCACTTTTGTTTGATGTCTCATTACTGATCTTGGCCTGGACACCATCGTCAGACTGCCCAGCTCGGCTAATTCACCATGGCGCACCTATTGAATTCCTCATTGATAAATTTAGCTTGAAGTTATTGACTGGTCACTTAGTTCAGTCTCTACGACTTTCCAAAGAGTCTTGCTCTTCTACCTCCCAGACTTTATCTCCTCCTTGACAAAGGTATCCCTGCAAGTAACCACTCCTTTTTTGATCCTCCAGAGGTTTCTCTGCACCCCGTTTCAGCTGACCCTGGATATTTTCATTGCCCTCACCAAGCGCTTCTTTCTCAAATCATTGCACTCTACTAGCTCTTTAGCAATATTGCCTTGGAACACAGGGACAGCCATTGGTAGCGGCTATCACCCAATATTTGAAAGACATTCACTCAAATATGAATTGGGCTTCCTGTTGTACCTAATTTTACTTGGAATGGTGAAACAGTATCGCCTCGCACCGGATCAAGTCAGAGATTCTGGTCCTTTTCTTCTTCTTTCCAAGAGGCCTCGGGTCTCTGGACTGGTTCAGAGTTATGAATGTTGTCATAGGGTAGGGGTACAATCTCAATCTGCATGTTACTCTCCATTACTCTCCCAAAGTAGAATCATTTATTGAGCAGATTGAATGGAGGCTTAGTTAGAAAATGTTCCAGAGACAATTGTTCTCCTCCTGTGGGAGTAAAAAGAAGGGAATGGCTATCCTATTAGGCACAAGACTCCATTTTATACAAGAGGCCCAATATAGAGACTAGGAGGGGAAGACTCCCAGTCCTAAAAGTTAATTTTGGAGATATACATCTTACTATAGCGGTAGTTTATTCACCAAATGATAATAGGGAGTCCTTCTTTAGTAACCTTTGTTTGGATATTGATGCTGTAAGAGGATTCAATTCAACACTACAGCTAAGTCAATGCCTAGTCTGGGATACTGAATGGAAACCCTTATTGATATATCTTTATGTCCAGTTCATGCGTTCTGGATGACTACCCCTATATAACACCCCTCTCTTGGAATCCCCCTGACCCCACTGAGCCAAGAAGTAGTTCTGTTTTGCAAGTTAAAAGGTTTATTTGAAACTTTAAACAATATGGATATCACACTTTATAATAAATTAATAATTGACTAGCACACTTAATCTGATATGATAAAGATTAATAACGGAGAATCTGGCACTAACACGCTTCTCTATAGTCAATAAGGAGTTGACATGAAATGGATAAGGTAGCACACTGGTAAATAGGTACAGAAGTATAATGTGGTAGAGAATGCTTTATAAGGTTCAAGGAAATGCAAGGTTGAATGAATGAAATGCAGTATAGAAAACAACTTGATATGATTTCAGCAAAACAATGTAATCACTTTTCTCTGGCAATCCCCTTCCCCTTGTGCCTCCTCCCTGGGAACCGGTGAGTTATCGGGGTGCTGCCCCCGTCATTGTTCTGGAGCACCAGGTCCAGAGTTGGGTGCGTTCTGCGCCGGCACGCCCATCTGAGGGTTCTGCTGAGCCCTCAGTATGTGACCCAGATCCCGCGCCATGTTTTGAACCTGGCGCTCTAACTGGGAAACCCGCTCAGGCTGATACGGGGCCCTGTTTTCTCCCCTGGGCTGATCCCGGGAAGGGTAGCTGTCCCTTCTTTGGTAGTACCCCTGGTTGGGAAGATTTGGGTACCCCTCCACCCTTGGCCTCTCCTCTCCCGGATTCAGTGGTCTGGGCTCGGGGAATTGGGGAAAGAAGGATGGATGATTTTGGGGTTGGAAGTCGGGTGGATATCTGGGGAAAAAGTTCTGCCCAGGGTTTGGTAAATTTCTGCCCTCCTGTGGGAAGTTTGGAGGGAAGTTCCCTGGGTTAGGTGCTTGGCTGGATCCCCCCCCCTGGGCTGGAGGAGTCCACACATAACCCAGGATGGGTCGATTTCCCTTGTAGCGAGGACTTACATAGTCAGGAGAGCGAGGGACCCCATTTGTGGGGCTGCCTCCCTGGCTCCCTGTCTGTGACTGGCCCGAGGACCTTCTGGGCCTAGCATTATTAGGTGCAGGTAGGTTTTTAGGCCCCCCCATCTCCAAATCCAAAACGGGGGTGACCTTTACCTCTGCCACCTTGGCAGCAGCAGGGGTGCTGTTGGCTTTGGGGTTTTTCTGGGCATTGCTTTTATTTTCTATGGGCTTCTGCACCTCATAGATCCGGGTAGCCTGTTCAATGACCCAGTCTAAAGATCTTTTCTCATGAAAATCCCTCACGAGCTGGGTCATGATATATTTGGGCAAGGCATGGAAAAACGTATTTATAAACTCTCTACTATCTGTGCGCACCCTTCTTGTGGTCTGTGCAAAAGCACGCTTTAACTCCTGCACAAATTCTTGTGGGGCCTGATCCTCCCCACATTGCAAATTGTAGGCTGCCTTGCGAGCCTCTTGAGGATTTCTGTGTACAGAAAAATGTTTCAGGATGGCCGCCTTATAGGTGGACCATCTTAAATGATTTTGGTCCTCCAGCCCCGCAAAGAAACTGGAGTATTCCGGGGAGAAGGTCCACTTTACATATTGAATGCAGCTTTGGCTGTTCTTCAAATGGAAAGTCTCCATCATTTGTTCAAACAACTCTAAGTGCTCCCAAACAGAATACTTAGCGTTCTTATGGTAAGGCGTGATGACGCTCCTGATCGCCTTAATCTGCTTTAAGGGGTCCTTAAGCAAGGCCCTTTTTGCCTTATTGGCCTTTTTGGTTCGGGTAACCCTTGTCCATTCTTCCTCGGACTCAGAGGCACTGCTCCCAGAGGTTCCCGTCTGTTCTTCCAGGTTTTCCCGGATTCTGCGAGCCTGGGAATGGCTGGCAGAATGTGGGGACCTGGTCTCCTGTGTCCTGCGCAGTTCAGAGGAGTCTTCAGATTCCTCCTTGCTGCCAGGATTTGATGGGTACCCCCTCCACTGACCTAACTGGGCAGAGGTTTTCAGGATGCCCTTAATGGGCCTACTCTCCTGGGGTTCCCCATTGAACTGTACTGTACTTGGGTGCCCATACCCGGATGCCCACCCCTCCATTCCTGAGTGGTACTGGCCAATGAGCCCCATACTCTTAGCTGGATAGTAATCTGCCATCCCTGTGGCCCTGTGCTCATGTGCGCCAGGGGACATGGGGGTGGCAGAGTCCAGGGACTGAGAGGTATGAGGGCCTCTGGTACTAGGGCTCCTGAGGTTATGCTCCGGAGTTTCCATTTCCCAGCGAACCTCATCTCTATCCGCCCCTGCTCCCTGTTGCAATGCAAGAGCCTGCATTTGTGCTTTCAGTTCCTCTGTTAAGGCCTTACTCGACTCTATCAGTTTCTCCTGCATCGCTACCTGTTGCTGGAGCCTCTCATTGTGCTGGCAGAGAGCCTCATTTTCCCTCTGTGCTTCCTGGTTGGTCCTGGAGAACTGGGCCAGTCTTTGCTGCAGGAGGGTTACCTCCTGAGCTGTGTCCCTATTGGCCTGCTCCTTTCTTGCTAGATCATCTTCCACCCTTCTGGTGTGCTCTACCAAGTTCTGGTGTTCTTTTTGGAGGTCACCCAGTCCCTGGCGGGCCAGGTGATTTTCTTCCATTTTTCTTTTTAAATGGCAGACTTCCTGGCCTAAGGTATCCCTTTCCTGACTAAGAGCCTGCATCTGTGCCGCCAGGTCGTCCCTTTGCCTTTGGAAGGCACCAGCATTCTGGCGCTCCTGATCAAACTCTGCCTGGGTATCCAGGTCTTTCAGAATTAGTTTGTTGCTCTCCTCCTTCACTCTATCTAGGTGACTTTGCAGGGTGGCTACCTGCTCCGTGCATGCCCTGTTAAAGTCTAATTGTTGCTCCAGCTTTTTCTGGCTCTGCAGTAAGGAGTCCAAACTGTCTTGGTGCTCCTTCTGCAGGGCCAGAAATCTAGTATCCTGTTCTACCTTTTCCTGTTGCAGCACATCCATATCCTTCTTTATTTTAATGATGTGCTGCCTACTATCATCTTCTGACTCCTGGCTCCTCTGCAGCCTCTGCTCAGAAGAGACCAGGTCAGATTGGGCCTTCTCTAACGCCATCTGTTGCCTTTTTGCCAGATCATGGCCTTCAGCACATTTATTCTGTATGGCTCCCATATATAAATATAAATATGCCGCTATCCTAACAATCTTGTCGTGTTCATCTTTGGCCTTAGGAGCCATATATAGTTCACTCAGGGCCACATGTAATGGACCCTGATCTCTACATAAGTCTGACCCTGTTTCCGTGACCTGTTGCATGATGGCCTGCAACCAGACTGTTTGGTCCTGGTGAGTCCACTCACCTCTCACAAATAACTTATGTAAGAAGTGCTCTCTGGCTATTTTCATATCTACCAAGGTCGTCATTCTAGAGATTGGTCTCTGTCCTGATTTACAGAAGTTAGTATTTTATTTTTGCAGAACAGAACTTTTCTTGGAGTGTCCCTTTTGAGGAATGCTTCACAGCGTAATGCAGCGTGGTGATCCGACCGGATGTATGTATCCCGTCAGTTAGCACACTGTATTAAGCTGCACAAATGGTAAATCTAACCCAACATCCCGGACGAGCCCCCAATTTGTAAGAGGATTCAATTCAACACTACAGCTAAGTCAATGCCTAGTCTGGGATACTGAATGGAAACCCTTATTGATATATCTTTATGTCCAGTTCATGCGTTCTGGATGACTACCCCTATATAACACCCCTCTCTTGGAATCCCCCTGACCCCACTGAGCCAAGAAGTAGTTCTGTTTTGCAAGTTTAAAAGGGTTTATTTGATAATTTAAACAATAGATATATATATGACACTTTATAACAAATTAATAATTGGATATCACACTTAATCTGGTATGATAAAGATTAACAACGGAGAATCTGGCACTAACACGCTTCTCTATAATCAATAAGGAGTTGACATGAAATGGATAAGGTAGCACACTGGTAAATAGGAACAAAAGTATAATGTGGTAGAGGATGCTTTATGTAAGCTCAGGTGGATGCAATATTCAAGGAATGCAGTACAGAAAATACTCAATATGATTTCAACCAAACAATGTAATCACTTTTCTCTGGCAATCCCCTCCCCCCCTTGATGCAAGGCAAGGAAATGGAAGGAAAACACACAGTTCTCAGAAATGCAATCAATGTAAATCAGTTCACCCCAGCAAGCTTACACAACAGAAAACAGATAGGAGTTTTGAAAACACAGGCCCAAATGCTTTTATATGTGTTAGCAATGGATGAGAAATATGCTGGAAATGCTGTTAATTCCCTTTCAGAGGTTCAGGGTGAGTGGTATCTAGTTAATATTAGTCCAGGCTCACACTAGCAATGATGCAGGGATAGTTAGCAGGTTAAACGAATTTCTGGCAAATGGAAGGCAAGCAGCAGCAGTTTTTACATGTGAAGAAATTTGCAAATCGCGGTAAAATTCGCGGATGCGCCGAGCGCTATTACAGAGGAACCACAAGGACTATCTCTATCCTTTTGGGGTCCTAGGAAAGCCTAGGATCTCAGCTTCAAAATGAAAGTTACTGCAAGTCTCTAGCACAAACGGTTGCGGAGATATGAGCGATTTTGTGAAGGTCGTTTTTCAGATTTGAAATTTTAAACGCACACTTTTTCAGCTTTAAAAATGATGGCAGGATAACACAATTGCTAAGCTGCAGTTCTACTTAGGTTAAAAATGGATTGAATTATATTATTTTAACTAGGAGATTGGTTCTGCACAGTTTTCTAGGTACTCACACTATATTCTTGAGTGAAATGGGCCTCATCACGGATCTGGTCAGGGTTTTAGACTCGCCTCTGGTCTCTGCACTTCACAGTGATCTGGGTCAGCTCTCTCTGGTTCTCTGGTCTGGGTCTCTAGTTCTGGATAGATTGAAGTCTCTAGTTTGGCTCTCTGGAGGTTTGATGGAGGTAAAGTATGGATTTTTCCGGCAGAGTGCGTTGCAGCAAATGGAATTGAAGGTCCCTATCTGTCCTGACTCTCTGCTTTTATGTGTTTTTGAGAGTGGGTGTGTGTGTTGCATCACTAGACTTGCCCCTCTCACTTGTCATTGGTCCAGCTTTCATTCCTCCCCTTGATTGGGGAATGAACTGTGAGTCAGAGTGATGTCATTTTATGGCTTGCCAAGAGGGCACTCCCTTGTCAGATTGCACACATTCTATATTTGATAATAAAAGACATATTTCACAGTTACACAGTTGCTTGAAATGACATATACATGGTGTGGCTGAATTTAGCCATGTCCCTGTCCAAATCTGCTGTTTCTAAGAGCTTGCATTCAGAAATGGCACATATTTCACTTTTTAACTGATTTTTCAATTTCTGACATTGACCCAACTTTACATACATGTGCGCAGGGAGTAGGGACATTAACTGATGAAGTTTCAGATTTTTAACATGCATACATTTAGAGTAATATCCACTTTTCCGCTAAAACCCCCCTGAACATGCCACCGGGTCGAAAAACCTCTTAAAATGTGGGCAGAAAAATCACAAGAATTATGGTATCATTTATAAAATTTTCACATGTCCGCACCATGCGTTATTAATCTTTTTCTAAACAATATTCTGGCTACAAAGGGGTGTGGTTTTCTCTCAGCACAAGGTAGAAATACTGGTTAATCCAGTTCTGCCAAGCCAGCTTGCTCTCACAGGCAGTGCCCCTCCCAGCTCCTGCCAAGAGGAAGCTACATTTTACGACTGCGGTAATAAAAACCTTTGCCTGAGTGAAGAGGGCTTTGTTCACTCTCCTGCAGAGCACAGGTAATTCAATTATCAGATAGATGGCATATCCTTAGTGTGGGCAGCAAAAGGAAGGTTGGCCTAGGAACACAGTGGTGACTCAAGTTTCACTCCTGATGGGGGTAGCTGCCAAGCAAAATCAAGTTCCTTAAGCCAGACCTTCAGCTAACTGACAGGTTTTTTGTTGCTTTTTAACTTAACTTGCAATTTTACACATGCAGCTAGGATGCTGATTCTAAGTGCAAAACTATGACATTTCAACAGTTACAAAGGCATGTGATACCAAACATAGGTCACTCATTTAATCTAAACATTTTCGATTTTAGTGTCTTTAAATCCAGTGCAACTTAAACTGCTGCAATCCACAGCTCAGCCAGTCTTGTTATAAACCTTGTCTTATGATCTTCATTTCCCAGATTTTGTAGGCACACAAAACTCCATTCTGCCAAATGTCTGCTGGTGTTCAGTGAGTTTTTAGATGTGTTGCAATGTTTAAAATAGACAGTTTGAGCCTGCCTTCAGAGAAACACAGGGTGGTTTTAAACTGCCGGCTTTTGGATAGTGGTGAGTACTGGTACTGCACCCCTTTTTGGGATTTAAGAAAATGAATTCCCAACAGTTATGGGTTTGCTTTTGGCAATCAGCATTGCCATTCCCAATGGTTTCAGACTACTGTGCGGGTAGTCCAATGGTGGTTTTAAAGCGCTTTGAAGCTAACCGGCGCTACTGTTTTTCCTTTGGCAACCCATTTCCCTCATGGCAACCCGGCCTTTCATTCTCGCACTGGTGGGTGGCAAGTGAGGCAACCATTTTAGTGTGCGCACAAACTGCGCAGCTTTCCTGGATTTCGGCGCACATGTGGGTTTTCCGCCATCTTGAATTTTCTAAGCCCACAGCACCAAATGTGGTGGCATGATAGCTTAAACGTGGGTCAGGACACCCAACAATGCATTGCAGAGGGGGAGATCATAATAAGGGGAGATTTCAAATGCAACTATTGATTCTTGGCTAGACTGGTCAGGTGGTTGATATGTTACAGCAAAATCATGGATGCACAAGCTGGCACTCTGTGACATTTTTAGGTTATTACAGATCACCAAGAAAGACTAGGCACGCGTTGAGCAGTTATTAAAACATATTTGCAATGGTCACACTAATTTATAAAACGGGCAGAGATTCTGCCTTGCTTACTTCATACCGCCCATTAGCATTGCTGTGTCAATATAGTTACGAAAACGTTAGCTATACGATTGGAAAACATGTTTCTAATACTTATACACAAAGACTCAGGGAATTATTGTGCATGGGGGACATACCTTTGACAATATTAGCAGAGTCCTAAATTTAGTTGATTTAGCAAAAAAGAAAGTTAAACCATTTGTGATTTTGGGACTTGATACAAATAAAGCTTTTGATAGATTTGAATGATGACTTATTCAATTGCTTACACCCAAATAATTACTTTCTTGAAGCAAGAATTTGATTAAACAGACATCTTACAAGCCTCATATACTTAACTTGCAGAACTTGACAGGGATGCATGTGATCTCCATTGATATGTATATTGGCTATGGAACTCCTAGCAAAGGAATTAGAACAGATATGCAGAGTAGGGCTTTCAGATGGAGAGAGAGATCACAAGGTACCATAATTTGCTGATGTTGTTGTCCTTGTTTTGAGCAATACTTACAACACGCTTCCAAGATTGGTGGTGGAACACCAACCTTTTGGGATGGTTTCTGTTTTTAAAATTAACTATTAGTTTGCATGAATGTGTCAGAACCAATCACAGCCATAAAGGCTACGCAATGCCATTTTCCGTTCAAATGAGAATATAGATCTATAAAGATGAAAGTTCTCCGCATTTGCTCTATATCTTTCAGGCACTTCCAAGTTATACCCTGAAAGAACAAATTATACTAATAAAAAAACAATCATAATATGTGTTTGGGCAGATAAAGACCATTGGGTGCTTAAAATAGTATGAGAAGGGCAAAGGCAAAAGGAGGCCTGGCCCTATCAGATATAGAAAAGTATTTGTTAGCATGCCATTTAAGGCTCTTCATTGAGTGAAGCAGAGCTGTCCCAGGCTGTGAATGGGTGGTGATGGAAGTAGTGGAATCCCAATCTTTGATGCAAACACAGATTTGATGATCATCTTGCCTAAAGATTAATACACCCTCCAGATTGACACTGGAGGCCCTCTAAGGTACAGACAGTGGGCACATAGGAGGTTCACTCTTCCTCGTAACAAAGGCCCTTTAACCCCAAGTAAGCATAACCTTGACTTTCCACAAGGCAAGTTAAACTCGAGATTCAGGTTATTGAAATCAGAAGGGACTTTTAACAGGCAACAGTTATTCCAAGATGCTAGATTCTTGTAATTTCAAGATGTTAAAAACATGTTTGATATAAGGGGCACTGAATACGAAGATATCACCAATTCAACATCGTTTAACCTCAAAAAAGAACATTGATAAATATAGCAGAGACCCCCACAGACGTTACCGACATGTATATTTATACATATATAAATATATATATATATGTATATATATATATATATATTCACTCAAAAAAACTTTGTTAAGGGGACGTTATGGTTAAGTTGTCCTACCAAAAACCTGTGCACTTCACTAAAAAAACTTTTCAAACGTGCCATTATGGTTCAAAGTAAAACCGAAAAACCCCTGAAATTCGCCAGTTATGGTAGGCTAAGCAACCATAACTGCCCGCACCACTATGCACTGCTAACACTAACACCCAGGACATCAAAGATGACATCACAAATGTCATTGATGACATCACTGATGTCCAAGACCTGGCCACAACCACCACAGCATGTCACAGCATTGGCTACACCTGTAGTATTCGTTATCGATCAGATGGTTGTGGGGAGTGTGTAGAGTCTTGGCTGTATGACGGCCATGTACCCAAGAACAAAGTTATAAGCACTGGAGCTATAAGCCACTTCACACCCATACATTGAAATATGTATGGACATACACCTAAGACTTTAGGCCCTGGCCACAACCACTGCAGCATATCACAGCTATAGATACACCCATAGTATTGAACATCACTCAGGTGGCTGTGGGGAGGGCCTGCAGTCATGGGTGCATGGCCGAAGGCCATGCACCCAACAGCACATTTATACATAGTGTAGTTACAAGCCACAATGGGTGTGATATGGTGTGGTAGTTGTGGTAGTTGTGGCCAGGACGTAGAGTAAGGCCATGCACCCAAGAACAAAGTTATAAGCACTGCAGTTGTAAGCCACTATGGATTTTATATACTGCATACCCATACATTGAAAAATCTATGACCTTACACCCAAGTCTGTAGCCTGTGGCCACTACTACTGCAGCATATCACAGGTATAGGTACACTCGTACTATGAAACATCATTCAGGTGGTTGTGGGGACTTTATACGTAGCGAAATTACAAGCCACAATGGTTGCAATATGCTGTGGTGGTTCTGGCCAGGACCCAGAGTCTTGGGTGGATGGACAAAGGCCATGCACCCAAGACTGAAGTCATAAGCAGTGAGGTTATAAGTGAACATGGGTGTGGTGTGGTGCGGTGGTTGTGTGCACATTCTAGCGTCTTGGCTGCATGGCTGCAGACCATGCACCCAAGACTAAACCTATAAGTAGTCAAATTAGAAGCACCATGGTTTTGATATGCAGCGATGGTTGTGGGTAGGACCTATAGTCTTGGTTGCTTGGCCGTAGGGTGTAGGTGGTAGGTTATACATCGAAGATGCTAGGCCCAGCCTACAGTCACTGCACCATATTACTGCCATAGATTAGACGTGTAGATTTGCATATGTATGAAATGACTGTAATTATACTTACTGTTTAATTTGTTCAGAATCCATATATGTCTTACACGTCTTTAGTTCTTGGTGGAACTATTCTTTTTTTAATTTCTGTGATAAAAGAAAGAAGCATGTTAGTGTTTGCATTTTATAAAGACTTATTACATTGTATAATAGACAGTTTAGCTTTTTTTTTTACCCTCATATTTTGTTTACAAACCAGTGTACTGTCCATTTTGCTCAGTTTCTGTGTTTGTTTTTCAAATCCTTGGGTCTGGGGGAAAAAAAATCCTTGTCAGATTAAAAAAAACCTTTATTTGCTATGCTACAAACTATTTCTTTGTTTTCTTTGAGTGTTTCCTTGTTCTTTCTGATTAATGTTATGTTTGTTGCCTTGTTGCCGATTTTTAACAACAATTAGATACCTGTTGGCGTATTCTAACTGTACATTTGTTGTTACGGTTCTGTGGTATTCATTTATCTGTGTCGTTGTTATACACTCTTGGGCAGTTAGATACCTGTTGGCGTATTCTAACTGTTTGTAGTCTTTCACTTCATTTTTTGGTAATGTTGAAGTACACATTAGTTATTACATTTTGGCTTTAAGAAGATTAAATACGCATTTGTAAGATTAGCTGGCAATCTCTGCTTTAGAGTAATGGTGCTATAATATTCCACCCATCCACATTTCTTTTTAATGTATGCAGTGTAGTGACCTGCATTGTTTGTAGCTCATGCACGGTAGATTATACCTACTGTTGTAAAGGTTTTCTTTCCAAGTGACACTTGACCGTCTGTGAATCTAGTCAGCTTGCAGTTGTTTTTGGTACCATCTGCATTGTAACGTAGTAGCATAAGTATTATGTAGTTACTATGTGTTTGTATCAGTAAGGTGGTGCGATTGTCTGAATTGCACATAGTACATAATCCACCATGGTTTGCATTCTGTACAAGTTGCTGAAATGGAGATACATACACAAATCACTCATTTGTTTCCACATGTATGAAATCTGGAAGATTTCATTTATAGGTATGCTTTTGTCTTCCAGTACTTGTAGTAAGTACATTAGAAATTCTTGTGGATCTTCTTGTGAGTTCATAGTGAATCTCACCATTCCAGCACAGTAGTCCAATTCTTGTCTTATTCGGTGAACACTGTGCGTGTTGTCAGGATTGTTTGTTGCGTTTCTATGAAGGACTAACATTTGCAAACACAATTGGTCTGTACTGTGTAAGTAAATATTGTTAACAATTGGTGGCAATTGAATAGAATATTCATTGCTACATTTGCATAGCAACTTACACCAGTTTAATTTGAAAATTTGAATGGACCAGCTAGTTCTGTATCTGAGTGCTTTGTTCTGAGTTTCTGTTCCTTCTTTGAAGAAGTACCTGGTTTACTTTCCCTAATAGGTTCTTCTTGCTTGTGGTAATTGATGAACCTTTAGCTTCTTTTGTTTTCTTTGAAAGATTTGCTGTCAGATTCTGTTGCATTTCTGTTTGAATTAGTTTTCTTTTACCACGTTTTACTTTTTCTGGAACAGGATATTGTTTCAGATGAAGGGTGTACAATCAACGCAGTCTATTGTATTCTAAAATGCAAGGAATATCAGTATTCACTTTACTTGTATCAAAGTTGATTAGAAATAGACCATCAAGGGTACGTAAGCGTGATAGTGCTACGTAGCTCATGCCTTCTTTAAAGACTGTGTTTCCTATATCTATCAATGCTTTGTCTGGGGTAAGACCTTGGAATTTATGAATGGTGACTGCATATGCAAGAGTTAGAGAAAATTGTTCTCTACGTACATACATGTCTTTGAAGAGAAGGAATCGAGCAGTTGAGCGCCCTATCCTTTTCACTTCTGAAAGTTTGTCAAAGTGAATATTGACAAACTGAATGTTGTTGTCATGTGGGTATGATTGAAAGCCAACAACTGTACCCAGTGCCCAACAACTGTACCCAGTGCCCTATTAGCTAGCCCTTGCTCCACATCAGGGTTACATTTAAGCATTACTCTACAATTTAAGGATAATTTTAATATTTTTTCCAACCCAGCTGTGTTGGAGATTGAATTTTTAAGCTATTTAGTCTTGTTGTGGCTTGCTCGCACATGGGTAGTGTCATACCATGTACGTCTAGTTTGTCTGTGGTGCAAAATTCCATTATTGGTTGCATTTCTTTATTTAACATTGTTTCATTTAATTTGAAACAGCTTGCAAGAGTTGTCATTAAGGCCATACAATTGACATTTTTGTGCCCTAATTGTTCCATAACATCAGTAGTACATGCATTATCACCATAAAGTGCATGAATGTGCCGGTTTTTCAATATTGCTTGTGCTTCTTGAGATAGTACACCAACTCTAATACTTTTTAGGATGCTGGCATAAGTGAGATCTGCAGATCGGCACATGTTTTCTGTTAATTCTCTGTATTGGAAATGTTGCCAAAGGTTGACATTTCCTATGCTGCCAACAGTTTTACGGCAGAGTTTGTGTCGTAAGGTTTTAAAAATAGGTGCACCTTTCACTGGTGTCAATTGTAGAAGATCTCCGAAAACGATAATGTGTTTCCCTGCAAAGAGTTCTTCGTACTTTATTTTAAGTACTTCTTGCAATCTGACGTGAATCAAAGCCAATATTAGGTTGGAGACCATGCTCACTTCATCTAGTAGTAGCACTTTCATTTGCTTTAATACTCTGAGTAGTTCCATTGCAGCTTCTGCAGAAAGTTTGTAATAGTCTAATTTGTTTTGGTGTTCTACATGAAGAAGTAGTAATCGGTGTAAAGTGACACCGCCTATGTTGTAGGAAGCTAAACCTGTGGGGGCAGTTAGAACAGCTGACAGTTTGTTGTTTGTCATCTGTTGAAGTAACTTGCTGATGATTTTGATTAAGAATATTTTTCCTGACCCAGCTTCACCACTGACATACAGCAGTATAGGTTTGTAATTTTGGCAGGTACATTCTTTATTTTCGTGTTGTACACCATGTGCAATTTGTTTTGTTACGTCTTCAAAAATGGTGCGCTGATCTTTGTTAAGTTTTGCTTGTTGTATAGTTAAGTCTTCTATATCTTCTTGATAGTGACACATGCTGTTTTCCACTTCTGTCATAGCTAATTCTGCCCCATTTGCTATTAGTGGCTGTCCTAGTGGTTCTTGGCTTCCTGTTACAGAAGGTTGACTACTGTCAGAAGAGTCCTTATCTAGTTGGGCCTGAAGTTCTTCTTCGTGTTGCTGTTCATTGTGCAACATTGTTTTGTACTCCGTAAAGTTCACATCAGTGATAGCGGTTTCATTTGCTTTGAAAGCATCTTCATAGCAGTCATAGTTATCTAGTATCTCTTCCTCTTTTCTCCATGGTTTAAAAAGTTGTAGCAGAGACATGTAATATAGTTCTTTCTGTTGAGGAGTTTTTAATGACAATTTGACATGATTAATTAAGCTTCCTTTGGTAAGTTTCACTAAGCTGCCTTCACAGTCTGTCACTCTATATCTACTTTTGCTTTCATCGGGTTTTATATTATTTTTGTATGCAAAGTTTTGAGCTATGTGGTATAGACACATGCTTTCCAAATTGCTACTCCTGTTCGGATAGTATGTGTCCAGTAAATTGTTTTTTAAAATGTCTTGGCTGTTGGGATCATTTCTGGCAATTGTTTCTATGTCCTCATATGATTTCACAACTCTTTTTCTAGATTTAGCAGGACCAAGACTTAGCCATACTATGTTGTCTGATTTTCCGTACAAAGCAGTACCGGTTAAACGATCTGCCGCTTCATAGGCGCCACATTTTTTTGCCTAGGCTGTTTAATTTCTGAGATAGTGTTTTGTCTGATGATAGGTCATCCCAGAGTTCTTGAAGCTCTGTTTTTTCTGCTTTTGTTAAGTAGGCTGTAACATATCTTGCAATAGCAGTGGAATTGTCTGCAATGTACTGCACATCTATGTTTGCATTCCATAAGAGGGCAATGATTGCATTGTAATCATTGATATATTTTGATTCTTCTGTTCTTTTTATGTAATACGTGTTCTAAGGTGATTTACCTTTAACACTATGTCGAACTGAAGACATGAAGTTGTTCACTTCACCTGTTTCTCTAACTGGTCTAGGGAAACCAAAGCGGCATTTGGTGTAGTATTTCCCTTTGTTTTTGTATTTGTGATAACAATATTTGCCACATTTGTGTCTTTGAAATTGTAAAATCTGCCCATGCAGGTCACTATGTGTCCGTTGTGAAGGGATTTCACAAGTGACATATTTTTGGATGAACTGCAAAACAGTGGCATCAGTGTTGTGACCAAATTTAGATGCACCTTTGATCCATAAAAGCATGTGAATATGTGGTGCTCCTCTCGCTTGGTATTCTTTTCTCCAAATGAAGTGTTGCACTTCTCCGAGGGAAGGAACAGTTTTATTGCAAATAAAGTGTAGCATAGCAATGAAACGATAATGGAATTTTCTTGACACATTAACTGGATCTAGAGAGCAAAGTTCTCCAGGTGTTAATAAATCTATGTTGGTTTTGTTGTTGTTCGATATGCATAGGAACTCATGTAAATCTTCCCATGCATATTCTGCACAATTTAGTGTAACAAACCAAGTTGGTGGTCCAAGGTTTCTGATCATACAATGTACGTCTCTGTGCCGTCGGAGTCAGTATTCTTTTGTACCACGCATATTTGCAAACAAATTTGTTATACTTGATTGTAAAACCTCATCTTTTCCTTGTACTTTTTGTATTAATTGCGTAGCTGACATATTTTCAAAGTGTGTTCCAGATTTTAAAATATGTGCAACTCTGTAACATAGGGTTGCTAGTTCACTTTCAAAGAGTAGGTAGAATATGTATTCCACATTTTGTCTAAACCTGGGATCTTGCGAATACATTCGTAATGAGCGGTATTCTGATGCCGTAATCTGAGTGGGTCGATCATCGTATCTTCCACCTTTGCTAGTAGGAAATAGCAGTAGAAAAGCACATGCTTCTATACTTTTTCCCATATGCTCATTGGTGAATTTCGTTTGTCTCCTTTGGTAAGTTTCTACTGCATCATCTATGCTTTCATTGGAATGCAATGGATGAATTGTGTACTGGTCCAAAAGAGTGAATACTGCAGCAGTATCCAGAAGTTCCAATTGTCCAGTTTCTGATGACTCTTCAATTATTTCAGTTGTTTCCCTTAAGCTTTCTTCAATGTTTATTTCCTTGTAGTATTCGTTATTGTCTTTTAGATATTGCAAGGCTTGTCTAATTTTATGTAAGTCCACCAGTTGTTGCCAAATTTTTTTGTCTTTTGTTGGTACACCATTTACAATTGACAATTAAAGAATGCTCTATTGAACTTTGCCCTCCTAGATTGTGTACATTTTCTGTTAGATCTAATGGCAAATAAACTTCTTTGCCACAAATGCCTTTCACCAATTCAGAGGGTGGTAATTTAGCTGTTTTTGGTTGAAGGCGTATAATTGCCTGAAATGGGTGAACTGTTTGAATTATGATGCTCTCATACAAATTGAGTTGTTGCAGGGTTTTTGGCACTGGGAACAATTGTAAATTATTTGTGATAGCAGGTGAAGGAGTTTGGTTGTTGTCTAGTTTTGTAGTGCAGTAACTGCAACATATTAGGGGTTCACTTATTTGATATTTGTTTTCTGCTAAAAGGTAGAGAGCTAATTCAAACCATTTGGAATCTTCATTGTCTTCTGTTTTGTATGCTATGTCTATATTTTTTGTGTTCCTTTTGTAAAACGTTCTGCAACAACACACACACAAATGGTTTCGTATTTTAGCCGATGCACTTTTAAATTTTAGTATTTCTTTTGTGTATGTGTGTAATAGAAGGTTGCTATGTGCAGAATTGTTGCTAGTCTGTTCTAAAACTATTGCATTTTGTAAGTGGCTTTCAATTCCAAAATATTTTCTCTGGATACGGTCAATTTCTTCTTGTAGGTATTTGGGTGTACCATGGAGAAGAGTGTTATTTCAATTGGCTAATTCTTTAGCATAGTATATTTTATACACTAGATTTCTTACAATTGAATGATGTATTGATATCCTTTTGATATCATGAAAGTTGCTTTTGCAAATAGGTCCAGAAATGCAGGCTAATGAATGTCCTTGTAGTCCTGTGTATTTGCGCACTGGACAGATATCCATATTTTGCAGCACTTTCATTTTAATTTTGTCTTTACCTTTCACATACTGATTGAGGAACTGAAGTAAAGATTTGAAAGATTTGTTAGGAATGGCACGCATTGATGTGCACAGCCATTTGTCTACTGGACGGTCTGGTTCAGTCGAATCGAGAGGTAATTCTGAGTTTTCAGGGGATACTTTTCTAAGCAGTGTTTCTTGTTCCATGATGGTATTATTGATTTTTTCATACCCTCGTCCACTGCTATGGATGGCAATTGTGTTTGTTTGATTTTGTTTGTATGCTTCTTCATTAAAATATGGTTCTGTGGTTGTTGTGTGACTCCATTCACCTCCACAAATATGTAAGAAGTTATTTTTCTTCACATTCCGTTTATTGATAAGTTTCTTTTGTAGTTTGGTACTTAGTTTTGTTAGTGGTTTCATCCTATTTAACACTAATATAAACAACTTCCTTTTGAGAAGGATTGCACTGTCCACGAGAGCTTGTAGGATTAATTTTCTACGGTAGGCTTTAAGGGTTGAGGATGATTTCGGTCCTCTTCTTATTAGATTCTGAAGGACTCTGTGGCGAAACATTTTTGCTAAAATACTTTTTTTACTATAGGTTCTTGTTCCTATATTAGGATTAATAGGAGCATTGTTAGCAGTACTGGTAGCTGATTTTTGTGAAGAGCTTTGTGTTTCGTGCCACATTTTGTTGGAGGAGGTAAAGTTTTGGTAGTTGAAGCTTCTGTTGTTTCGCTAAACGACTATATTAGCTGTTGTGTTTCAACGTTCTCTACAAACTCTGCTACAGATGGATGCTTAGGTTGGACACTTTTATTTTTATTTGCTCTACTTCTGCGTTCCTTTCCACGGACTTGCTTTTTGGTAGGCATTCTTTGGGGTCTGTTGAAAAAAAGAAGGCATGGTTTGGTCTGTTGTACAATGTATGTGTGCTGTGTGCATGCATGCATGAGTTTGATGGGGAAGCTCTTTGTGGTGGTGTGTGAATGTGCATTGGCCTCTTACAATGATTTGGGAAGGCTATTTTTCTGTTTGTATACTATTACAATGTGCTTCAGATGAGAGTACAAAGTGGGCTAGTGGTGAGGGGAAGCATTAATAGTAAGCGTAAAGGCATAAAATTGAAACAGCTATTTGTTTTCTAGTGCTAACATTCTAAGGCTTCTGTGTGTTATTTGAGTTCCAAACACACTGGGATTTGTGAGCCATTCTGCCTGTTATTCCTTGTTTAATAAATGGGGATTTGTGGGTAGAATGGTTCAGAAATCACTGTTTGCTTTGGTGCGCAAATTAAATGCATAACCCAATGACCAGGTTTCCTCGGATATGTCGTTTGCAGTGTAGATGCTGTTGATTTTCAGGGGAGTAGTCTTCACTGCGATTGTAAAAAGCAGAAGTTAGTAACTTTGTGTGTTTAAAGCAGTGATGTTACTGTACACGTTAATTTTGCATCTTTCGTTGGAGTATTCTCCTTTGATTATTCAACACAGTGCATGTGTGCATTTCACTTCAGTATGTGCTGCCTTTGTATGTTACTTGCAGTATGTTAGTTGCACGTGCTTCAGAAATGACTATAATTTTTAGGTTATGAAAATGCTTTGTTTCTTTTAAACTGTGTTATCTATAGCAGAGAGGTTTGTAGGCGATAGGTCATTATAGTAAATGGGAAACATTTCTCTACTTTCATATTATAAGTACAATTTCGAAAAATCAGGAGACCCTCAGAGGGAGATGTCACCACAGCAATCGGGAGCGTTTATTTTTCTCATACGATCGCATTGGAAGTAGCATTTATGCAGGCGATACACAGTATAAAATTGTGCCATTTTCTAATGGAAAATCAAGTTCCGCTCTAAATAGGGAGGGTTGTAACATATGTATAGGTTATGCGGGAGACAGTAAGAAGTAGTGCGGTTTGGCAATGAAAAATCTGACATCTTGCACTTAAAGGGGGAGAGTTGGTATGTATTGGCTATGCAGATTTAGTGGTATTAATTTGTTTAAATGAAATCATAAGGGTTGCACATGTTCTCTGATTAAAATATGTATACCTGTACTTTATACTCATGCATGTGCGCATGCATGGAGCTGCACGTAGAAATCCACGACACTTGCACAGTAGTTTTTGAAGTAGGTGCTTTGCAATGATATGCGACTTGCATTCAGAGTGATCATTAGCACATTTGAAGTGCGAAATTTTGATGGCGGAGTTAGATGTAGAGATGTTGAATGTGATTGGTGGATGGTTGTGTGACTGCTTAGCTGTGTCCAATGAGGGAATGGATTCGTGAGTGATGTGGAAATGGTAGAAGGACTGGCTAAGAGTTACGTGCCGCACGTAGACAACGCTTGTCCGCGGGTAGGGCGTGTCACATACAGGTTTTTACAGCAAATCCAGCATGGAAAGGGTACTGTAGGCATCAGCCAATCAGATGTTCACATTACTCTTTTGTGTTGAAAGACGGTGCGTATACTGAAGATGGCAGAGGTGCAGAGGGTCAGGGTTTTGGTCCCTGGAGATATTTTTGTCCATGGTTTACAGCACTGTGCCGAAAGTAGGCATGTGGCACACAATTTCGATGTGAGAGGAGTGGAGGTTGTGTGGAGCGCTGAGACTGATCGCAATGTTGCGGCAATTCTCCAAGTTTGCACAGTGATGCGTACGATGACCACTCCTCATGTGGTACTTTTGCACTACGGTGCTTGCCATTTGGGCTACGTGAGTTCACGTACTTTGGTGGAAGATTTGGAACAGTTGGTTCAAGCATTCATGAACAACTTTCCAACTGCGAAATTATTTTTTTCTGGGTTACTCCCTAGAGGAAAATGGGACAACAGTTCTGTTTTCTGTCCTGATCAAAGTATTAGGAGGTGTAACATCAATTGCGGCATGCATGCTTTTATGTTACGAGCTGGTATGTTTTTCTGCAGCCACGAGAACATTGTTCCCAGTAATGCGTCTTATTTTGAAGCAGATGGTGTTGCGTTATCTTCTTTGGGAAATGCCATGTTCTTTTGGAATGTAAGGCTTGCTTTGGAGAAGGTTCTGTAATGGTTATAGGAGTAAAGTTAGAACCAAAAATATTTTTCAAAAACTAAATAACAGGTGTCTGTAAGGCAGCTGCCCAAAAAAAAAACAGCTTTTTTCAGAGCCCACTTTAAAGGGGAAAAGGGGAATAATATTTAAATGTACAGTCGTCACGCTCTGATCCTGTACATGTCCGCGGACATGGCGGTAGTTTGCAGGCAGCAAGTATTACCAATGGGGATTCTGGGGTGGAGACGCATGCAAATGAGAATGTGGGAAGGTAGAGATTGGTCAGTAAAGTTCAGTGGGTGTGTTCTGAACGGAGACATTTAGTGAGAAGGTCTTCTCCCTGACAGGAGACCAGACAGCCATGGCTCTGTGTGCTAGAAAACAGATTATCTGGATTTTGGGAGACTCATCGATACATTGGTTGAAGGTGCATGCAGAAAGTTGCGGTCTATGGGCAGATCTTGGATTTCCTCATGTGGAAGTGCACTGGCATGGCGTGCGTGGAATGAGGTGGGTGGACTTGGTACCTCTCTGTGCAACTTTACAGACAGAGCGTCATCCTGATATACTTATCATTCATTGCGGAGGAAACCGTTTAGGCCATGTCTCTGGAATTTCTTTGCAATTTGCAATGAAGGAAGGACTTGCAAAGGTCATGGACATGTTTCCAAATTGCCAAATAATTTGTTCCCGTATTGCACAAAGACAAATATGGCTGCGTTCTTCTGCATTTGGTCCACAAATGGAGAAAGCGAGGCGCAATGTGAATAAGGCTGTTTGTGCCTTTCTAAGAGATGTTGGCATGTCCTCATTCCACAATGAAAACATTTTGTTTCACAGCTCTTTCATTTTTCGCAGAGATGGAGTCCATCTCACATATGCTGGCAATCAGATTTTTCTTCGCAATGTACAAATAGCATTGCGACTTTTTTTGGATTCATAGTCACCAATTTGGCAATCCGTTTTTTCCAACCTACAGTTTTTGAAGCACACAAAACCCCACCGAAAGGCTCTTTTCAGAGCCACCACTTACTCCCAGCGAAAAGTCCATTGGTTTTGCTACGCTTGCACCCTCCATTTTTGTGTGTCCTACGACTGTCCGCTGACTTTTTCAAAAATGCACTGGGGCCTACAATGGTCACTTGATAGTTCTATTGTTAAACTGAGAAAGGCGGCTCTGAAAAGAGCCTTTTTTGTAATTTTTGTTATTTTCCAGTTTACTGCTTTTGAGCACACAACACACTAGGAGAGGAGGGAAAAGGAGGGTAAGGAAGGTACACCAACCATGGGGATAAGAAGAGGCAGGTCGAGAGAGAAAGATATAGGGTGGGCTTTACTTAGGTAGGGGGCAGTTCTTCTGGTGCTCCGTGACCGTAGCCTCAAAAGCACTTCGAAGACTCTCCCCCCTGCAGAGTACTGCGTCACAGTAAATACACAATATTGTGGCCTTTGAAAGGTAAGGGTCAACAGCATCACGAATGGCTTGTGAGGCAGCTGGAGGGATGTGCTCCCCCAGAGGAGTGTCTCTTCTGGTGAGAGGATCGGACACGGAGGATGCTGTGGAGGAACTCAATCTACTACGTTCTTCACATGGCACCACCTTGTGAATGTCTGCACTGTGGAACGAAGTTAGGTGTCGCTTCATGGTTGTCGTACCAAAGCTGTACGCACCAGGTCTTCTGCGACTAAGCACCAACTGGCACTGGTTAAACCTGACCAGGTTCACATGTGCTTTTCGTACGCTCCCAAAAACGGAAAACAACCACCACACCCACGACTCCCAGCGAGTGCTTGTAGTGCGGAGTTCCTCCACCTCATTCTCTTCTTCCTCCTCTTCCTCGATCTCTACATCCTCACCGTTATATCCCTCTGCAGGCCCTTGGGGAGGTGGTGGCGGCAGAGGGTTTGGGGGTGGTGCTGTTGAGGCTAATGAAGCAACATTAGCCATGGATGCCATAAGGATTAGTTGCCTAATGGTCGCTACAGCAGTAAAGGCAGCACAACTAAATCTGCTATAGCCAGAAGCACAATGAAGATGAGCTCGGGGGTTTGGCCTTTTATAGGGGTTGAGGGGGGCGCCTCATGACCATATTGATCACTCAAAAACGCTGCAAAAATTCTAAACAACACCTTCACACGTAGAGCTATTGTATGGGACATGTGAAATGTTGATTTTATACTGTAAAATAATTTCCCATGTGTGTATAAGTTCTTTTGCAATGTTGCAGAAGCAGACAAACTGCGCAAATTAATCCACACCCTCAGCATGGGTACGGTCACATGATGATGCCCTGTACACATCCGCGAGAAAAATGGGTGCCAGCTGGACAGCAAATGCAGACTAACAAACGTGCGCATGCGCGCAAGTGTTCTACGGACAGTGTTCGGGTCCTGAAACTAATTAAAAGTGCGACACAAGTGAGACGGACAGTTAGGGACAGGCACGATGTTCGCAGTACTTATGTGTGTACTGCGCATGTGAGTACATGATCTGCTGACTGTACGGCCAGGTACAGTGTCCTTAGGACACCTCTATTTTGTTTGACTACGAACATGCCGGCCACCGCGCCTGTTCTATGGACGGTTCCATCTTGGCTGCGGAAGGTACGGACAGCTATAGTGTCCTTAGGACACTCCCATTTTGCTTATTTACTAAGAACATGTTTTATCTCATTTGTGAGCGGTACGGAGAGGTACAATGTCTTTAGGACGCCCCATTCTGGTCATTTATGCACAACTTCCACAGATGGTGCGTTCTAAGATCAGTTCCATCTTGGTTGCCATTGGTACAGGTAGGTGTATTGCTGTTAGAACATCCATATTGTATTGCTTACGGCTAGCTCGAACAGGCGCGCGGATATATTAAGTCTTTAAAAAAAAATACTCAAACCCTTCGACTACAACTAATATAAAAAAACTTTCCAAAATAACACACACACATCAATCAACAGAAATACAGGGGGAAGCAGATACTGACACGAATATGGGGGAATTAGGGTTCAACACGGGCTGGTTGTGAGGGGATGATTTGTGAGGGGATGAAGGGATGGGTGTTTCATAAAAACGTTTATTTTCATCTTGCAGGTTTGGGGATGGTTCACTAGAAAATGGAGAAGGGGGACAGGTACAGGTGGGACAGTGATTACGTATTTTTCCTCTCACAAATTCCTCCACAAATTTCTTAAACTGTTAAAACGGTCATTTAGTGTGTCCATTTTCAGTTCTATTCTTTTCAGCCTGTCTTCCTCTGTGTTGTTTGTTGGCCTTTCTTCTTTTTTTTCCTGGTCTGTTAATAATAAATATATATATGTTAAATGCCCATAAAATACTGACCATTATTTTGCTTATGCAGAGCAGTGTGTACCATTATTATCGCTGTCTTCGGACATTTCCCCATGTGGAAAATTCTCCTCCGGCCACTCCAAAGTACTGCACATTTCTGTGTCAAAACAACAGAAAGAAATTATTTTTTCTGCCCCTCATACCAAAAAATGTACACACACATATAATAAAAATGAAGTTCACTTACTATTTTGTTGTAATTTGTCTTCGTTGTAGTGCGTGCGTCTACTGTCGGTCCTGGCTGCAGAGTTTCTGTGAGGTAGTTACATTGGTGGCATACTTTTTTTTGTTATGGTATAATGCATTTCATTCTACATGGTCATTAAATGCATGGTTATTGTTTCAGACGTTTAGGTTTCCTTATTTATTTACTAGTACTTATAATGTCTTTATGTGTCCTTTTTCAAAGTTGAGCATTTTTTGTGTAACACAATATTACAATTTCAGATACCCCCTGACTGTTTGGGTAGTGTTGACTACCTTTGGGTAGTGTAGGCCTACGGCCTACGGCCATGCACCCAAGACTCTAGGCCCTGGCCACAACCACCACAGCATTTTACACCCATGGTTGCTTATAAATCAGTAGCACACCCATAGAACGAAACATTGTAACTGTAGCATGCACTCAATTTGTACCCAAGACTCTAGGTCCTGCCCACACCTACCAGATACATAGTCGATTGTATGGGTGTCATGTATGAATGTGATATGCTGCAGTGATTGTGGGCAGTGTGTACATGCTTGGGTGTAAGGCATACAGCCTGCAGTCATCAAAAGTCTATGTCTTGCCCACAACCACTGCACTATATAAAACCCATGTTGGCTTATAAGTTAAGAGGTTATAACTTTGTTGTTGGGTGCATGGCCTTTGGCCATGCACCTAAGAGTTAAAGGCCTCCCCACAACCACCTGAGTGATGTGCGATACTACGGGTGTATCTATAGGTGTGGTATGCTGCAGTGGATGTGGCGGGAGTATAGACTCTTAGCTGTGTGTCTATACATATCGCAATGTATGGGTGTGCAGTAGCTTATTACTCTAGTGCTTACAACTTTGTTCTTGGGTGCATGGCCTTCAGCCATGCACCCAATTCTCTACACACTCTCCACAACCATCTGACCCACAAGCAATATTACAGGTGTATCCATTGCTGTGACATGCTGCGGTGTTTGTGGCCAGGGCCTAGAGTCTTGGAAGTATGGCCTACGGCCATGCACCCAAGACTCTAGGCCCTGGCAAGAACCACCGCAGCATATTACACCCATGGTTGCTTATAAATTAGTAACAAACCCATACAATGAACTATTATAACTGTAGCATGTACTCAATTTGTACCCAGGACTCTAGGCCCTGCCCACACCTACCAGATACATAATCGAATGTATGGGTGTGATGTATGAATGTGATATCCTGCAGGGCTTGTGGGTAGGGTCTACACTCTTCGGTGTATGGCCTACAGCCTGCAGCCATGCACCCAAAAGTCTACGTCCTGCCCACAACCACTGCACTATGTAAAATCCATGTTGGCTTACAACTTTAGAAGACTGCAGGCCCTCCCCACAACCACAACGAAGACTGCAGGCCCTCCCCACAACCACCTGAGTGATGTGCGGTAGTACAGGTGTATCGATAGGTGTGGTATGCTTCAGTGGTTCTGGCCAGAGGCTAGACTCCTAGCTATATGTCCATAGATATTACAATGTATGGGTGTGCAGTGGCTTATACCTCCAGTGCTTATAACTTTGTTCTTGGGTGCATGGCCTCTGGGCAAATTTGGTGAGAATCCGTCCAGCGGTTTGGCCTGTAGCCGTGCGCAAAGTTTTTCCCCCATTCAGTCTATAGGAAAAAAAGAAGTTTTGGTACCGCCCTATAACTTTCCCCCCCTAGACGAATCCTCACCAACCTTTGCAAAAAAATTCAGAGTGGCCCAAATACTTTTCTTTGCAAATTTTGGTGAGGGTTCGTCCAGGGGGAGCGGAGTTATAGGCCGCCCCAAAAGGTGCTCTTCCTATGGAAACAGCAACTTAACCATAACTATATAAATATTTTGGAATATCTAGATGAACATCTTTAAGTGCTCTGCTCCACCACTAAGGAATTGTGCAAATTATCTTAGACTGAGCATCTGACAGATGTGTTAATGGAATAACCCAAAGCATCATTCATAATCTTGCACCTTCTAAATGAGAAACTCCCAAGCCACATCATCAAAGCTATGGTATACTAAGAACTGTGATGAATCAAGAGTACTCGCCCCTTCTCCCCAGGGGGGGCCACCCCCTTTGAGGCTGGGGAGGGCAGCCTGGTCCTCAAGACCCTGCCTAGGTGTCAGGGCAAGTGGGACCTAACTGGGGGTGACTCCTCCTTAGGAGACAAGGACTCTCATTCCCACAAGGAGCCCCCTATGCAAACCACCTTATCTGCATATATGGTACTGCCTCCAGTAATTAAAAACATGCCCCCATCTTGTTTGGCTCCAGGCTGGATCAACCATGACGCATGAAGGAAAAGGGAAAATACCTTCAAGAGCAAACTTGTATGTAACAAGGACGAGTGGATCAGAGAAGAGGAGAGAGATCCATAAGGAGGGGAAGTCCTCTGACATAGCTACGCCTTGGAGAGAAGCAGAGAAAGCCACAGTGAGACGTCAGAGACCCGTCAACCTGAGCTGCGGGAAATGTAAAACCTCCCATCAGCAGGCATTTGCTGAGCATGGTAGTCTACAGAGATTCAGAGAGCGGGGCTATTTCGAAACCCAGAACCGGGAGACAAGCAACCAAAGAAACAGACCTGTGTGAGTGCCAAACCCTGAGATGCCACCCACGACATAAGGCACCGGGGTGGTGTCACGCTCACCTGATTCCCACGGAGGCGCAGGTCTGGCTTCGAGTGCTGATGCTTCTTCTATGGTGAAGCGCAGGGCTCTGAAGATGGACTCTCTGTCTCGCAGGGATATTCCCCTGTGCGTGAAAAGGGAGTATTACCCACTGACGGAATAATGCTCAAGCCTCCCACTCCCTTCCAACCCTCCACGATACCCTTCCTCGATTCCCCGTGAAGTCTCACCTTAGGGTCTGGAAGGATGAGTTCTCCATCCTGCTTCTGATGCAGGGGCGCGTTGAAACCCAGTTACTTCACTGGATTGAGGTTTGATGGGAGTTCAAATAAGCTTGACTATTCAGGTAAGGCGCTGTAAGAGTTCTGTAGCAAGTTCAAAAGTTCAAGCTTAATAATAATGTTCATTGTCTTATTGCAGCAAGCGCTAACGCTTATGTCTTTTTCCCCTTAGGGGCCGGGGTTCGGAATGCCAGAGATATGGCGCCGACCCGAAGTGAAACGTGCAGTTCCAGTAAATGACAGGTAAGTTCTGGATGAGCGTTCGGGTAATGTCTTTGCATTCGCTCATTCAATGTCTTTGTCTTTTTTCCCCATAGGGGCCGGGGTCCGGAATGCCAGGAAGCGGCAGGACCCGAAATGAAATGGGAATGACCCAACAGGTAAGTCTTAGAAGGAAACTGAGCTTTTCCCATTCCCTTCCTTCTCTCACCTTGTGTTCTTGTATTTTTCTCTCTAGGCTCGATCGCTGCTGAAGATGGAGGTGCCCAGGAAAGGTGAGTGAAATGCAGCGCTGCAGCGATCGAAGCGAAATGCTTTTAAAATGATCCTGGGTCGGACCTGGCTCCTTAGAGGTAGGCATCATGACAGTACCCCCCCTCATGGCCCCTCCCAAGGTTGTTCCCTCCGGGGGTCTTGGCTTGTTCGGAAATCTCCGATGGAACCTTTGTATTAATCGAGGTGCGTGAACATGGTTACTAGGCTCCCACGATCTCTCCTGAGGTCCATATCCCTTCCAGTCAACAAGGTAGAAGAGTTTGGACTTTAACACCTTGGAGTCTAAAATGTCTTTAACTTCGAATTCTAATTCCCCATCAATTTGAACTGGGTCTGGAGGCTTGGACAGTCGGGTCCCTGGTTGTACTGGCTTCAAAAGTGATGCATGAAAAACTGGATCAATACGCATGTTAGACGGTAAATCCAGTTTAAAGGCCACGGGATTGATTATAGCCTCGATGGGATAAGGTCCTATGAATCTGGGATTGAAGGTTCGCGTGCCCTTGAGGGGTAAATGTTTTGTTGCTAGCCATACCTGGTCTCCTACTTGGTAAGGAGGAGTTTTACTTCAGTGCAAATCAGCGTTTTCTTTATACTTTTTCTTGGCTTGCTGTAGATGAGTTGCAGCTTCTTTGAAGGCTTGGGTTATTGTGGAATGCAGATGATTTACTGCGGGCATTTCCAGGGTCAGAGGTGGATCTAGATCAGAGGTCCGAGGATGGTGACCATACAAAGTATAAAAAGGAGTTTGTCCGGTTCCAGAATGCACTGAATTGTTGTATGCATATTCTGCGATCCAAAGGATGTCTTTCCAATTTAACTCGGATTGGTGTAACATGCACCGAAGATATTGCTCGAGAGTCTGATTGGTTCTCTCGGTTTGTCCGTCGGTCTGGGGGTGGTGGCTGGTGGATAACCGCACATCTATTTGTGCTAGTTGGCAACACTTCTTCCAAAAATGGGAGATAAATTGACTTCCACGATCCGAGACTAATATGGAAGGGAAACCATGTATGCGAACTATATTCTCCAGAAATTCCTTGCCAAGGTGGAAGCTGAAGGCAAACCTTTTAAAGGGATAAAGTGGGCCATTTTGGAGAATAGATCCACAATTACAAGGATAGTGTTGTAACCAGCACAAGTAGGCAGGTCTGTTATAAAGTCCATTGACAAGGTGTGCCATGGTGCCGGTGGAATATCCAAGGGTTGAAGTAGGCCGGCTGGCCTTTTCTTTTGACCCTTGTTTTGGGCGCAAATTCCGCAAGACAATACAAAAGACTTTATGTCTTTTCTCCAAGAAGGCCACCAGAAGTGGCGTTTGATTTTCTCCTCCGTTTAGCGATACCAGGGTGTCCTTCCATTAATGATTCATGATGATGGGCAATAACAAGTTCTTGCAATTCTTTACTAGGCAGAAACAACCGCTCCTGGAAGTAGGGTAAGTCATCCTTAACGGTGTAATGAGGACCCTTTTGACTCCATTCCTGTAAGGCTGAAGAGTCTAGAAGTTGTTTTACTTGCGTTTGGATGTCCTCAATAGTTTGCAATGAAGTTAGGCCTAAGATTCTTTGTTCAGGTATGATTGGCACAGGTTCTAAACTCGAATTGGGTTCTTCCATGCCAATCCGGGATAAGGCGTCCGCTTTACCATTCTTGCAGCCAGGGCGATAGGTAATTACAAAATCAAATTCTGCAAAGAATAGAGCCCATCGGAGTTGTCGTGAAGATTGAGCTTTGGCCGTCTTTAAATACTGTAAATTTCTGTGGTCCGTAATTACGGTGATGGTGTGTCTTGCCCCGAGAAGGTAGTGACGCCAAGCCTTGAAAGCAGATTTAATAGCCAGTAACTCTTTGTCGGTAATTGCGTAGTTGATTTCAGGAGGAGAAAATTTCCTGGACCAAAAGGCCACAGGGTGTAGTTGGTTAGTTTCTGGGTCTCTTTGCGACAGGACAGCTCCCATGGCCGAACTGGATGCATCGGTTTCCACAATGTAAGGGAGATCTGGGTGCGGGTGCTTCAATATAGGTGCAGAGGTGAATTTGGTTTTCAGGTCCTGAAAGGCTTGTTCGGCCTCAAGAGTCCATTCAAAGCGTTTGTTTTTCTTTAGGAGAGCTGTGATGGGTTGGACTGTTCGGGAAAATTCCGGGATGAATCTTCGATAGAAATTGGCGAAGCCGAGCATGCTCTGAACTCCCTTCACCGAGCTAGGAGATGGCCATTTGAGGATGGCGTCCACCTTTCGCGAGTCCATTCGGACTCCTTGAGGTGTCAGGATGAATCCGAGAAACTCCACTTCTGTGGTATGAAAAACGCATTTTTCGAGCTTTGCAAATAGTCTGTGCTGGCGCAATTTCTCAAGAACTGCCCTAACATGTTTTCTGTGATCGGATTCTGAAGAAGAGTACACCAGGATGTCGTCAATATAAACAACGACACAGACGTCGATAAGTTCCCGAAGAACATCATTCATAAAGTACTGAAAGGCGGCAGGTGCATTGCACAAACCGAAGGGCATCACCTGATATTCGAAGAGCCCAAATTTGGTGCGGAATGCAGTCTTCCATTCGTCGCCTTCTTTTATACGCACCAGGTGATAAGCTCCTCGGAGATCTGACTTGGTGTACACACAAGCGTCTTTCACCTGGTCGATAAGCTCAGGGATCAAGGGCAGAGGATAACGATTCTTAATCGTTATTTGATTTAGGGCGCGATAGTCTATACATGTTCTAAGGTCGCCCTCTTTTTTCGGCACGAAGAACAGAGCTGAGGAGACAGGAGACTTGGACGGGCGAATAAAACCATTGGCTAGGTACTGATCTAAATACTGACGCAAATGTAGGTTCTCAGGTTCCGTAAGAGCATAAATCCTACTACAAGGTAGTTGAGCATTGGGTACCAGATCGATTTGGCAATCATAAGACCGATGGGGAGGTAACGTGTTAGCCTGTTCTTTCTGAAAAACGTCTTGGAATTCTTGGTATTCTGACGGTAGCTGTACAGGGGTGGAAGTTGCTGAGGCTAGACCCATAACTGAATTTCTTGGGTAACAAGTTGGTTCACAATCAGGAAAACGTATCTTCTTTGCTCGCCAGTCAATTCTGGGATTATGTGTTTCTAACCAAGGAATTCCAAGAATTACTTGAAATTGTGGGGCCTTGATCACATCAAACACGATTGCTTCCCGATGTCCATCCTGACCCACCAGTGTCATTTCAACAGTGAAATGCGTTACAGGCCCTGAGGCTATTTCGGTTCCATCTACTGTAGTAATGACATCTTGGGTTACTTTCGGGCGTAGAGGGAGCTTAATCCTGGAAGCCAATTCACAGTCTATGTAATTTCCAATAGCTCCACTGTCGATGTATGCTTTTATAGCATGCAACAGCTGAGGCTGTTTTGGGTCCACAAGCACCATTGGCATGACAAAATGCGAGGTCAAAGAGTTTGTTTTCAAGCTCGGCAAGCAGACCCCTACGCTTGTCGGGCTAGGTCGTTTCCCGAATCAGGTGTCAAAAAATTGTTATCAGTGGCTCCAACCACCTTCTTAGGTGGTTTAACCAGACAATTTCGAAGAAACTGACCGGAAGTCCCGCAATACAGACAAAGTTGCATTTGCCGCCTTCTCTCTCGTTCCTTCTGCGTTAATGGTCCTTTAACACCGCCGATTTGCATAGGTTCGGATACGTCGGTACTCTTGGAGTTAGCGTGGGTTTTGATCGGTACTCGGGTTTCGTGCTTGAACCGATCTGCTTTTCTATTTTGAAGTCTGTGATCAAGTTGAACCACCAAGTCTATGTAGTCTGCGCAGACCTGGGGTGGATCTACTATCTGAGCTTGAACATCCTTAAGCTCTCCGCGCAGGCCTCAATGAAACAATGTGATCCTTTTGTTTTCTGGCCATCCAGTTTCCACAACCAGTCTATTAAAGGTGGCAACGTAGGACAGGAGATCCTGATTACCTTGTCGTAAGGATAGCAGTTCGTTATCAAGGGCCTGTCCTTGAGAGTGTCGAGCAAACAATCTTTCCATGCTGGCCTGGAAACCCTGAAAATTCTGGAGAATGGGATCATCCTGATTTACCAATGGAATAGACCAATCGGCAGCACTGCCACTGAGGTAAGATAGTATAAAGGCTACCTTGGTCTGGTCGTTAGGGAAGGCCCCGGGTCTGCATAGAAAGTGTAAACGACATTGGTTCATAAAGACGGCATATTTCTTGGGATCCCCCGCAAAACGTTCAGGCAGGGCCAAAGGCATGTGTCCAGGTAGATTGATTTGTACCGGGTTATTCAAACCCATTGATGTGGAAGTATCTCCGGAATTAGGTAAAGGAGTGTGCCCTGCCTGGGCCTGCAATAACCTTTTGGCCAAGTCATCTGTTCTTTCCTTGGATAGGATCAGTTCTCTTTTGAGAGCATTAGTCTCCTGGCGGGCTGAGTGCACTTCTGCCCGTAATTCCCCCAAAAGCTGGGCCAGCTGATCTGTCTCGGAAGTCTCCATAGCGCCCGGGTGGGAAATTGTGGGTAGGCTTCGCGTTCTGTCACGCTCACCTGATTCCCACGGAGGCGCAGGTCTGGCTTCGAGTGCTGATGCTTCTTCTATGGTGAAGCGCAGGGCTCTGAAGATGGACTCTCTGGCTCACAGGAATATTCCCCTGTGCGTGAAAAGGGAGTATTACCCACTGACGGAATAATGCTCAAGCCTCCCACTCCCTTCAAACCCTCCACGATACCCTTCCTCGATTCCCCGTGAAGTCTCACCTTAGGGTCTGGAAGGATGAGTTCTCCATCCTGCTTCTGATGCAGGGGCGCGTTGAAACCCAGTTACTTCACTGGATTGAGGTTTGATGGGAGTTCAAATAAGCTTGACTATTCAGGTAAGGCGCTGTAAGAGTTCTGTAGCAAGTTCAAAAGTTCAAGCTTAATAATAATGTTCATTGTCTTATTGCAGCAAGCGCTAACGCTTATGTCTTTTTCCCCTTAGGGGCCGGGGTTCAGAATGCCAGAGATATGGCGCCGACCCGAAGTGAAACGTGCAGTTCCAGTAAATGACAGGTAAGTTCTGGATGAGCGTTCGGGTAATGTCTTTGCATTCGCTCATTCAATGTCTTTGTCTTTTTTCCCCATAGGGGCCGGGGTCCGGAATGCCAGGAAGCGGCAGGACCCGAAATGAAATGGGAATGACCCAACAGGTAAGTCTTAGAAGGAAACTGAGCTTTTCCTATTCCCTTCCTTCTCTCACCTTGTGTTCTTGTCTTTTTCTCTCTAGGCTCTGGGAAGTGGCTGCGGATCCGGATGATCGCTGCTGAAGATGGAGGTGCCCAGGAAAGGTGAGTGAAATGCAGCGCTGCAGCGATCGAAGCGAAATGCTTTTAAAATGAAGTCTTCCCTTTCAGGATTGTCGGAGTGATGTCTCCGTGATGCAGCTTTAGCAGGTAAGGTCTTCTTTCTCGCCAATTCTCTCTTAGCAGGTGACCCAGGATGCTGACAGGCGTGGCTGAAGTCCAGATGCAGGAGCTGACACGGTGAGCGTCCAGCTGCGAGGAGCAGAACAACGCAAAGCGTGAGTTGCTGATCGGGCGTGGTTTAAATAGCTTTGGAAGAAGTTCCAGGTATGTATCCTTCCACCGATCAGGTATGTATCCTTCCCCGACCACACCCAGGGGAAAGTAGTCCCACAGGTAAAGTAGTTCCATTCAGGCCTCAAGAGGGCCTGGATGTAGCAGCATGGTCTGCATCAGGTAAGTGCACATTAAAACACTTGAACACTTGTCTAGCTTTATGAGCCTGGCGCCTAAGGCGCCAGGACAGGGGCCCAACATGAGCCTGGCACCTAAGGTGCCAGGACTGTGTCCAAAGGGCCCCAGCTTGGGCCCGCTGGCACTTCCCTGGGGGGAATGATGCCTGCCTCTGGGGTTGCTGGGTCGGACCTGGCTCCTTAGAGGTAGGCATCATGACAGGTGGAATGGAGAAGGTGGAGGCCGATGGGGGAACATACCTTAAGTGAAGAAAGTTGAGAAAACTATGATTTTGATGTTGGGACATTGAAAAATATATCACATGAAACCAAGGAAAGTGAGTGGAGATATTAAGCATGAGGCTTTGAGGAAGAGGGAGAGAGTATGCTATGAAGGAAGTTACCAAAATTAACTGTTGAAGAGTGGGGGGATACCTTAATGAGCGACTTTGAAAAGTACCATGAGTCAAGATTGCATATAGCGCCAAGGGTTCAGAGAAATAACCTAGTAGAGAGACCCGAGGAGTGGTGGTGCCTCACCCATGAAAAAGGGTCAAGTGGAAAGGGACTGAAATAGTAAAACTCAGAGGAAGGACTGGAAGAGACTATTTTAAGAAAACCATTATGAAAAGTACTGAGAATACTGATAAGGGCTACACCTTCTGGAAGACCAGACCTATAAGTAGTTGGACGGAGCTCATGAATAAGACAGTGAGAACTAGAAGCGACCATCGTAATGAACTTGTTTCTAGAGGATGATATTTTCCCGAACTTTCACAACATTCTGATGGCATGAGGGATGACAGGGATTGGTGGGAACACGTACAGGAGTGGAAATACACAGTCCACTACGAACGGGTCCCCGAGTGCTCGTCTCTGAGGAAATTCCCTGGAGCAGAACAGTATGAACGCTCTGAGGACGTTAGACCCAAACAGATCTATTTGAGGGGTTTACCAAATGGCGAAGATCACTAGAAGGACTTCCTGAGCCAACTCCCATGGGAGATTGTGCTCTGCCTACACAGAGCATCCACCGTTGTATTCTCTTCCCCCGCTAGTTGGACAGCCGACCGAGAGATCCTGTTTTGTAGATCCCAAACCCAGAGCTACATTGACCCTCTGTACAGTGGTAGTGACCCTAAACCTCCTCTTTTGTTGAGGTAAGGCATGGCCACTGTGTTGTCTGTCATTATCAAGACGTTTCTCTGCTGTATGGATGGTAAAATGGCCATCAGTGCTAGTCTGATCGCCCTCCCCTCTAACAGGTTTAGGTGTAGTCTTGATTCTGATGGGGACCAAAGTCCACTCATCGTCTGATCGGTCATGTGAGCTCCCCGTCCCATGAGGGAAGCATCTGTGGCTACAGTTATCTCCGGCCAAGTTTGCTAAAAAGGTTCGCCTATTATCACATTCTCCTCACAGGCCAACCACAAAAGATCCTGTGCGGCCTTTCTTTGGGACCTGAAGAAGGTCCCTCATCCTGCCTGAGAACTGTGAACATTGCGATCTGAGGGCCCACTGGAGGGACCTCAACCGTAGTCAGGCTTCTGGCACCAGGAAAATGCTGGATGCCTTGAGGACCAGCAACCCCAGAAAATCAAATGGATTTTGGGTGTTCTGAAATCTCGTTACCATCTGCAACATATCTGACCCCCTTAACTTGGGAGGCAACGCCTTCCCAGAAGAAAATTCCAGGACTGCTCAAATGAACTGAAGCTTTTGAGAAAGTGTCACCTGAGGCTTCTTTAAGTTGAGGGAGAATCCCAGTTTGTGGAGCGAGTGGCAGATGCTTTTGAGATGTTCCAGAGCCTGTTCGGGAGAATGACCGCTAATCAACCAATCATCTAGTTAGGGAAAGATATGAAACCCTCCCCTCCTTAGAATTGTTGCCACCACCGCCATCAACTGGATGAAGACGCTCAGGGCAGAGGTGAGACCGAAAGGCACTGCTCAAAATTGATAGTGAAAACTGCCAATGCCGAACCTCAGGTTCTTTCTGTGCTTGGGATGTATAGAGCACATGAAAGTAAGCATCTTGAAGATTGAGTGACACCATCCAATCCTGGACTGGAGGGGCCTGGAGGATCTGCGAAAGAGTGACCATGGAGAATTTGTCCTTCCTGAGGAATTTGTTCAAGTGCAAAACTCAAGGGAGGGCACTGCACTCTGATTAAATTAAATCTATTCAAAGTAAAACAAGTTTTGTCATAAGTAATATTATTTAAAGGGGTGCAGGTGATCAAAAGGACTAGCTCCCAAAGTCCTAGTATCATGTCTGAACAAAAATAGAACAGAGCACCACTGCACTCCTCCAAGGGGTGAACCAAATGGTTCTACGAGTTAAAAAAATAAAATAGACAATTTCATGAAAAGACTAACATACATTTAATAACAATGAATTTAAAGAAGCAAACCACAAGGAAAACAAATTGATTGAGGCAAAAAAAGTTTTCTTTGTATAATGACCAAATCGTTTTCACATCACAGGTGTACAGAAAGATAATAGTCATTAACTTTCCAAAACCATTATTACAAAAACAGACTTCAGGTTCATGACAAGTATAAATGAGAGAGATATATAGTTTGTTAAATCTCTCAAACATAATTCAATAAAGATTCAACGCGCATTTGTGAAAGAGCAGTTGTTTAAGAGAAGTTGCTGCAGGAGTCGAGCTAACCGTGGAAAGACTGCTGCATTCTTTGGACAAAGTTACAACAGAGTTTGTGTGGAAAATTTCAAAGTCCTCAAACCCTGGCTTGACTTCCCACAATTCCATATGTTTGGGAAGCACGCACATTTGCGCGCACGCATTTGTGAAAGAGCATTTGTTCAAGAGCAGTTGCTGCAGGAGTCGAGCTAACCGTGCAAAGACTGCTGCATTCTTTGGACAAAGTTACAACGGTATGAATGCTTGCCTGGTATTTGTAAATGAAGATTGAATAATACATAACAGTGACTAACAGTGACTAACATCGTTTTCTTCTATCTAAGGCATTTGTGTGGAAAACGTCAAAGTCCTCAAACCCCGCCTTGACTTCACACAATTCCATATATTTGGGAAGCGCACGCATTTGCGCGCGCACATTTCTGAAAGAGCAGATGTTTAAGTCTATTTACGTGGTATCGGAGGTGGCAAATTGTATATCCATTGCCTCGCTCCCTTACCCCCCTCTCTTGTTAAAGCAGCTTTGGACTCACGGAATGCAAGCATATTATTCATGCCGGGTGCATATACATTGACATCAGACAAGCCGCCCGCAAACGACATGTTTAAAATATTTGCATCCGTGGATTTAACGCCCAAGCGCGTAAGCCATAAAATCAATCCATCCCCGTAGGCTAAATACACCGCAGGGAATTTGACAAGTGACAGGAGCTGCGGCGGCGTCCGACATACAGCGCTTTTACTCAACTGAGCCGATTGTGATAAATGAAAGTCCTTCACAGGGCATACTGGACTCGAATGTAATGCAAGACTCCATTCAAATGAGCTCAGCTGAAGTGGAGGGGTCCTGTGGGGGTGTTGATTTGGCACAGAATGGCAAAAGGGCTGGAGTATTGGTGACAGGAGGAAGGGATCTTCAGCACACACAACGCTGAAGGTAATTAATTTAAGTTCTGATGGCCGAAATAGTGGAAATGAAGTGGTATTCTTGGGAGTGGACGTTGAATCCAGGGTTAAACCGGAAGTGGAATTCGGGGGACAAAGGGTGAAGCAATGGGGGAAGATTGATGATGTCTCATCGATTGTCTCAAAGAAATTTGACACAGTCTAGACTGGATACTATGGAGGAAGTCACAGCAAAACAAGGTGATACTCACCTAGAGAATGCACTAGTGGCCATAGAAGGGAAGACTGGTTCATATGGCATGTTTGTCAAATCTAAAACGCAAAAAAATAGCTCCATAGCTCAACAGAAGAAAACTAAGAATATGAAAATTATGATGTCCAAAAATCGAGCGAGTGCACACCAATTTGTGAAGAAAACTACTTGCCCAAAGTATCATCACAAGTGGCGAGTAATGCAGTGATTAATAAATATAATAAGATGAAAAGAGGAAAATGAGCTGAGAACAACTCAGAATCAGCTGTGTGATGATATGGTGCAGGGAACATGCCTATATTATCCACCCTTAGGCAATTTGGTCAGTGCAATCGAGCTAGAGGAGCAGGGCACGGCACCACCTCAAGACAATTTGGTTGGGCGTGTGAAGGCACAGAAACAGGTTGTGGTTTCCAAAGTGACTGAAAACTGTGCGGCCCATCCCATTGTATTCCCAAAAATAAAGCAAGGTGAGTGCTCAGGGTTTGAAGTGTATAAAGTAATAAACCAACCTTTTTGTGCTCAAACAAAAACCACTGAGGTAACCTCTCTTAAAGAATTAACCAGCAATTCTGGGGATCAAGAGGGTTACAAAACATTGTTGGAACAACAGAGAGTTATGTCCGGGATGGCATCGCAGCCTCTTGCCAATAGTAATGGGATTGCTGGTGGCAACAGGATTGTTTCACACTTTCGGGGAGTAAACTTTGGGTCAGATGGCTGTAATGAAAATGGGTTCCAAAAGTATAAGGGAAAGGAGAAGAATTTCTATGGATGGGGTGTGGGGTGGGTTGATACATCTCAGAATGTGAATGTCTAAAAAATTACCTGCCCATTACCTAATCATGCAGTGCAGAAGCAGTCCCTTTGCCCTTTGCCGAATATGATCTGAATAGGACATGTGTATTCAATATCATGAGTGAGATACTACGTCTGGAGGATCTATGTTCTAGTGATATAAATCTGGTAGACTTCATAGACGATCGCAGTACTTCTATTGTGAAACTCAGGATGACCTCTGGGGTGATAATGAAGTTAATCCGGCAGGCTAGTGAGGACTTTTATGCACTGCAATGTTTGATAGGTAAACAGACATATTCAAATCCAGATGCCAATTTGCAGTGGTCAGACCAAGTGAAATGTTGAATCAGCAGAGAGGTGACAACATTTCTCAAACATTGGTAAGTAGACAGCCCCCAAAGCAGGCTCAAGTGGGGTTCCAATGAAGCACAGAATTATGAACAAATGGGTTTTCAAAACGTTAAGCTTACTTGTTTCCAAAATGTTCCGAAAGATAAGCTAAGGGTACCAAATGTGATATGTAACTACCAATAGAATGTAATACAGCCACATATTCCCTTGCATCCTGGAACACAAGGGGACATAAGCATTTAACCATTGCCAATTCTAATCCACTTAATGAATACGATATCCTGGCATTTCAGGAGGTCTGGATGATGCTACTGCCAATTTGCGAAGGTCACCATTTCTCTCTAATACCTGCAAAATTGCTGGTAAGGGGTAGACCAATGGCTGGTCTGATGGTGGCTGTAAGAGCGGCAGCAAACATCCAGATCAGCCCTTGGTCATCACTGAATATGGTCATCCAACTGGTCAGGATCCAAATGCCGGGTGGGGTCTTGGCTTTGGTAAACACATATTGGAACCATGATGGCATATTAGACAACGTTTTTTTAGAAGATTTTGAAACCACATTGCAGTTAATAAACACAGATCGGAAAGTTTCATATGTAATGGTGGTAGGTGATGAAATATGAAATGTTTTGCAGTGCCGACAAGTCAGCTCTTAGGTGGATAGCCCTTATGAAAGAGAGGCACTTATTGATGGTGAATGGAGCTGTCAGGGGTGACGTCCCACCAAGGTGTACCTGGCAGAGAGGCAAACAATCCGCTTTATTAGACTATATATATGTAAGTAAAAATATTGAAACCCCAAACAAGTAGCGATCACAACTTGCTGGAATTGAAATGGAGGGATGGGGCTAATATGAAGCTACCCATTAGATCTAACATCACTAATTTACGAGCCTCAAATGCAAGGAACTGACTTAGATGGTCCCCTCTAGTAATGGCAGAACTAGAACATTGCTTAATAGACTCCAGTATAGCTATAGACCAGGAGTTGATCAAGTCGAGTGGGTTATATGTGACCCTGTTAGAAAGATATCAACACAAAAACATAATCGGGAAAAATAATAAAATAATGCACCTGCACTCCTACGATGCAGAACTGACATGAATTGAAACATACTAAACCCATGATACACCAGAACCTAAAACGGTTGAAGAATGAGTATAAAAATTGGGTACGGTCCAGAAGAGAAAAACTCTATCAACAAGATTCAGAAAACATGTTATGTGCTTTGGTGTCTAAAAATTCAGCTACCATCTGGGGACTGTTAAATCAACCCCAGGGAGTGAATCCGTTAGGAATACAAATCAATGCAGTCGCAGAGGAGGTATGGAATAAATTCTATCAATCACTATACACAGAAATACATCTACCCATTTTGAAAATATGGGAGGGAATACATGGACAAGTAATCGTTGAGTTTGATAGACAAGATATTTTGTATAATATAGGCAGGTTAAGTGCATCGAGGGCCCCGAGCTCTAATGGTCTATCCAATCAAAAGACGAAAACACATCCCGAGGCCTGGGCTTCAATCTTATTTATAATTTTTAGACAAGTTATACATACGGGTAAAGTTCCGCCATCTTGGCAAAAAGCAATTGTGGTGCCACTATATAAAAAGGGAGATCAGCAAGCACCCGAAAACTATCAACCAGTGACGCTGCTGGATGTCCCGGGTAAGTTATTTGCCTGGATAATCCTCAAGCATTTCACAACGTGGGTAAAACGGTCAAATAGGGCCGACCCCTTCCAAACAGGGTTCGTTACCGGTATGGGGACATGTGTAAATCTGACGACTCTTCATGTGATCAAATTACAAGAAAAACAAAGATACCAAGCTTTATATACAGCCTTCATTGATGTTAAGGCTGCTTTTGATTCTGTTTCAAGGGAACTTCTATGGGCCAAATTACACAAAGCTCTATGTCCCTTTCCTCTGTTTTATTGGATTAAACAACTTTACATCAACACTTCAATCCAAATTCGATTAACTTTGAATGGAAATTTGTCAGCTTCAATGCCAACATATCGGGGAGCAAAGCAGGGGAGCATTCTTTCCTCAGCTATATTCAATTTTTTCATATCTGATATGAGGTTCATCTTTTTGGGCATTATATCTAACTCCCGAGATTGTGCAGACAATGCATCCCCTGGTTATTTTACGCCGATGACTTAGAGTAATTGGATAAAACTCCCAGGGGATTGCAATTACTGTTGAACCTGTTGACTGCTTATCTGGAAAGTAATCTCCTGATGATTAACAGGGACAAATGCAAGATCTTAGTGAATCATAATTCCTGGAAGAAATTAAGAAGCCATTCGAAGTGGATCCTCCAAAACAGTCAATTGGAGTAAGTAAATGAATATAAATATTTAGGGTTAAACTCGAATAATCACTCAGCAGATCAGCCTTATTACGAAGATATAAAAAGAAAATGTAAAACTGCCACGTCGCATAGTCGAATAATTATGCCCAAATATGGTAAGCTCTCAGTGCTGCCTGCGTTGAATTTTTATAAGCAGAAAGTGGTGCCCACACTACCATATGAAGCTGAGACGAGAGCATGGCAAAATGATCTCTTCTGGGCCAGGTTAGATGGTCACTATTGGCAGAAGATCCTACATCTACCACAGTGCCAACCTATCTCGAGTATAAGACATGAACGGGCCGAATATCTCTAAGCACTAGTTATAAGTGGAAGATGGCGTCATTTTATCGGAAATGTTTAATAGCATCAAACGACAATACAATTATGTATATCATTGCTAAGTATATACTGGAAACGCTGCATAAGCGAATGCAGCTTTGGTTATCAAAGATTCAACAATTTCTGAAAGATACTGACATTTCAGTGCCATTTTAGAGGCCAACCCGGATAGAGCCAAACGGAAATTATACCAGTGGGATTGGATTCATAAAAGAGAACTATATGTGAAATCACAGATGTTCAAAAGCCATAATTTATTATGCAAAAATATGAACAATGTGAAACCCTATCTGGTAAAATGTCCAAGTGGTAAGGCTAGAAATACATTTCTAAGATTTCGTATGAATCTATGGCTAACAAGAGAAGTAATGATCAAACGTCAACTTCATAACAAGAATGATGCTGGGTGTAGATTCTGTAAAGACCTCAATCATGTTGAAACCTTAAAACATCTATTGGCGGAATGTACTAACTTAATGGTCATACGAAGAAAATATTTGTATCACCTGCTGGGCATGTACCAACATCTAACCATGGAGCTGATGTGGAACCTGTTGCTGCATTATAGGCAAACTTCTGTAAAATTGCCAATTCTTAATGTCTTGAATGCTCTAGACTTTGAAAAGGGGGTGATGAATGGTGTAGAATGCTGAATTCGTTTTGCTGAATTAAAAGAACTAGAGTGCTATCAACTGATGAACTCAGAAATGCGCATATAAGCTTGATTGGAATAATCAATAACATTGAGAATTTAAATATAATCCCAGGTTAAAAATAATTGTTATGATTATGGTTTCAAATTTGTTATATCATTTAGTAATTGCGTTATGATGGAAGTTTTCATTTCAATTTTTATAACACTGTTCTGTGAGATAATATGCTTTTTGAATGTAGTGTATTATGATTATGTAAATGAACAACAAATAATTTAATTTTAGATGTTTCTTTTTTGTGAAATTGAAAGGTTGATTAATCAGCCAAATCAATAAAAAAAATAAAAATAATAAAGATTCAACAATAAATGAGGGTGATAATGCATATAATCCAACACTGTTCGGAATGTTGATGCCCCATTTGCAGGGATATACCTACATTTTCTCAACAAATAACAAAAATAGTAATGTAATGACTGAGCTAATTTCCAATTAACATATGAAAACAATAATTCTTGATCTTTTTAATGCAAAATAATGCATAAACTGCCCAACCTTTAAAAAATACACCTTTATAAGGAAAGCTCTGTATCATATGGGAAAGGACGCCTGTTGAGTCCTGGAGAAATTGAAGTAAAAACACAGATGGCATTAACTATAAGAAACCACCACCACACTTCAGGTGTCATCGGAAGTGACTGAATGAAACCTGAAGCATAAAGAAAGAGGTTCAAAAGCAAACAGCTATGTCGTGCCTATCCAGACCCTAAAAGAATAACAACAGAAAAATATACCAAAATCAATACCATTTATATCGTGCCCTTATAATGTATAACGTCAAGCTGCCACCCTCAACCTCCTCCCCCGCCTCTCTCATGCCTGACTGCTATTCAGGCATTGTGCTCTGCCAATGATCTCTGCCTTAATGCCAATAAGACAGAGATCCTTCCCATTGGATGTCTGCTCCTTGTTTCCCCCAATCTCTGATCAGCCTCCCTGGGTCCCCTTCTCCTAACCCACTTGTGAGGCAAAACACCTTGAGATCATCTTGGACTCCTCTCTTTCTCTTCAGACATCACAGACCTTGCCAAGAAGTCCAACTTTCAGCTCCACCTCCTTAGCAGTATTCTACCTTTCCTCACCTTCCCCGAGAAGCTCAACGTCTCCAGAGCTCTGGTTCTCTCTAGGCTGGACCACTGCAACAGCCTTTTCCTCAATCTGCCTCTTTCCTCCCTGCACCACCTCCAACTAATCCAGAATAGGACTGTGAGACTTATCCTTGGCCTCAAGCCCAGGGACCGCATCTCTCCAGCCCTAAAAATCTCCCCACTGGGTCCCGGGGACTGCAAGGATCAAATTCAAGACCCTATGCTTCATCCACAAGGCTGCCTGGTACCTGGTACCCCTCTACATCCAGTTTTCCATTCCTAAATACCTCCCTGCCATAGTCCTTCGATCCTCTGGCTCCAACTCACTGCAGGTCAAATGTTTCTCCAAGCAGAGAGTCGGAGGCAGATCCCCCTACTCAGCTGGTTCCTCCCGCTGGAACGGCCTCCCTAGCCCCCTCAGACTTGAGCCGGATCTTCTTAAGTTCCAGAAACATCTCTAGACTTTCCTTTTCTCCGCTTCCTTCACTCTCCCCCTCCCATGCTAAAAGTTCCCTCTGCCGCTGCACCCGGTCGCTTCAGAGTCATGCAGGGGCCAGACCACCCCCTACCAGTCCCCCCAGCATCCGCTGCCAGCACTTGTCCTCTGGCTCCCTTCCCCGGACAATCCCTAACCTGGTCCACCCTGTCCACTGCTTTTCCCCCCCGTACCCCCACTCTTTCCCCTGGCGCTTGCTGTCTTGGCCCCCCAGCAGTGGGCCACCCCCTCCATTTGGGCACCCCACTCCTGCACTTCTCCCTCCCCCCTCCACTTATCACCTTGTCTTGTACTTTCACGGTAGGATTCTCACAAGGCCAATATAACAGTTTCTGTTTTTTTCATTCTCCTCCCCCCAACTTGTCTTGTGGTGCCCGGAAACTCTTGCGTATAGGCGCCATACAAATGGCCAATAAAATAAAATAAAAAAATCTATAAAACAAAAATGTGAGAAAGCATTAAAAATGTAATACTTTGTGCTGACCAACAGATGCTAAGGGGACCGGAAACAGTACAGGGAAGCTATCTGGAGAAACAGAAATGCAGATATGGTAAGTATTTGTGCGTGGTCCCAAACGAAATGAACAAAACGCAAGTTGCCAAGAAGTGAAGAGTTTTTGCTTACTGACACTATACCAAAAGGTCACGCTGTGAAACACGCATGTCTTGGTGTAGAACACCGGGTTCACCAGCAGCACTGAACGGGATACGATTCTCAGGAAGTCAAATACACTTCCGGCTTACAGGGTCCAAAGACCCTAGCGCAGTAGTGCCGGCATATTGGAGTGGAGTTATAAACAAGGTACTCTATTCCATGTGAGAAATCCAAAGACACAAAGCCTAAAAAAAAGCAAGTAAGCTATTGTGGTATTATAGATAAACCAAACAAAAGTAAAAACCAAGAATGGAAAACAAACACAAATAAAATAAATATGTAAATAGACAATTATCAAACTATACTATGAAAACAAATAATAAAAAAACTGAGGTATAGGGTGCCATCATGGCAGAAAATGCTGAGTGTCTGCCTCCCAAAGAAGCCAGGTAATCCGGCACCCACCGTACAGGTGGCACACCTAAGAGTCGCAGGTATTGAAGAAGCATTTAAGAAGATTATCAAGGTATAATCCCAAAGGGGAATAAATACATGAAAATTTAAAAAAACAAATGTATGCATTTAATGAATAACCACTCTCTAACTGAATAAGACATTTCAAGTGATGCCTGTAGAGCGTCAAAGTGAAAGTATATCATATCATATCATGGAGAAACTAATAGAGAAATAAAATGCTCAACATACTTAAAGAGATAGAGTGAACCAGGAAAAATCAGAAAAACAGGAACTATCACTCTTAAAAAATGGTGCCAAAGAAAAGAGTCACCCTGTAATCTAGAGAAAGAGCAATAAACAAAAAAACATTAGACTCATTCGGGCAGCAAGACCACCAGAACTAACAATTACAAATATTCACAGTAAAGCAATACCTTTAGATGAAACTGTGTAAATCAAAATCCAGATTCAGGCCTTTTGGATGAAGAGATGAAAGACTTTCCATCCACAATGTTTCACGCTGGTGTAATAAACTTTCAAGGTCGCCACCCTGCTCTGTGTGCTGGACTTGTTCCAAGATAACCACCGACAATTGGGTCACCAAATGCTTCTGTTCCTTAAAGTGCATTGCAACTGGCGAGTGCAGGTTTTGAGTATGAAGCTGAGACTTGTGCTCGGTCCACCTTTGCTTAGCTTTGCGTGTCCTCACATAGGCATTTCAGACCATAGATTATATTTGTTGAGTCTCAAGTACATGCAGATTTAAGTTTCATCTTTTTACCAGAGTAGGGATGACTAATGGTTAAACCGTTGGTTGATGATGTTATGACAGTGTTGACATGAACAACAAGGAAAAGTACTCAGTTTAGTAGACCTTGACTGTTTAATAGCCTCACAGTCTGGACGAACTAATGATTTTTGCAAAGAGGTTTTATTCCTATATGCAAAAATAGGATTATTCTGGAACAGAGTATAAGTGATGTCATTGTGTTGCAGAATATTCCAATGTTTTAAAACAATCTGCTTCACCCTATTACTTAGCCTTGAATAAGTGTATGCATACACCTGATCAGACGATTCGCGTGGGGGTCTCACTTGGAGTAATGTAGCATGTGTCAACGTGGATGCCTTTGCTTTGGCCTCTGATAATGTGTCTTCATATTGCCTTGCTCTGAAGCACTCCAACATCAAATTACATTATCTGTCATATTCGATGCAATCAGTGATGATCTGATGAAGCCTTACTAGTTTTCTAAAGGGTAACTCTTTCATTGTGTTTGAGGGATGAAAGCTTGTCGCATGTAGGAAGCGGTTCCTATCAGTTGGTATTTTGAAGAGCGATGTTGTGAATTTTCCCTCGATATATTTATTGCACGTTTGTCAAGAAAATGTATTGCGGTCTGGTCTGCGCAAAAAGTAAATTTGATGCACTGCTGTAAGGTATTGAAGTCTTCTAAAAAATAAGTTATTTCGGCCTGGGTGCCTTGCCAAAAGCCAAAGATATCATCAATGTAACGTCTATAAAAGACCAAATGTGCTTGTGCTCTCTCAGATGATGATATCAAATGTTGTTCAAAGTAGTGCATGAAGACATTAGCATAACAAGGGCCATGTTTGCCCGCATAGATGTCCCGGTTGATTGAAGAAAGAAGTTGTTGTTCAATCCAAGTTTCAGTAATGTGACAATAAAGGTCTTATCTGCTCCTATGCTATCATGTTGAAGAAAAAACCACTTCATAGCACTCAAGCCTTCCTCGTGCGGTATTGACGTGTTTAGACTGGCCACATCACATGTAAATATCAAGATGTTAGTGTCTGGCAATGTTAACAAGTTCAATTGTTTCAGAAAACCTTCTGTATTTTTAAAATAATTGAAGTAGATCTAATTTGTAGCTGTATAATCTGACCTATATATTTAAAGAGTGGCTCCAGTATACTATCTGTCGCTGCCACAATTGAGCGACCAGGAGAATTAATGAGAGATTCATGAATCTTTGGTAGTGTATAGAAAATAGGAACAAGTGGATGCCTAGTCGTCAATTTTATTTTGTTTTTTCGAAATGAGTTTATCATGTTCAGCTTGATCTAGTACTTCCTTGATGAGCTATTGTATAGCTGGTGTAGTGTCAGAGTGTAATGGCATGTAGGTATTAATGTCAGTAAGTTGTCTGTCGCATTCACAAACATAATCCACCATGTTAAGAATAACAAGAGTCCTTCCTTTATCAGCTGGTTTAAAGATAATAGCCGGATTGTCCGTCAAGTTCCTTAAGACATTTTTCTGGTTAATACTTAAGTTGCCACTGCCTCTGCAACTATTGCAAATTGATTGAAAGTCATCTAAAACCATTTGCTCAAAAAAGTCTACTGTTATATTGGACACAGGTGATAAAATGTGCTTTTTGATTTAAATTCCAAATACTCGGACATCTCTTCCACAGGGGTAGAAAATTCTGTTTTAGCAAAGAACACTGTAAGCCCATCTTCCGGAGAATCTTATGAAATGAAATTAAATGAAATTATATTTTATTTGTATCACGCTCGTACACAAGTGTTTCAGAGCGTTGTTAGGGAGAATTCTCTCTTTAGGCTGAATTTCCTAACGTAGTGAGTCCCCCAGCAGCTTTGCTGTATTTCTGGAGTTTGTTTTTTTCTCCTGCCAAGAGTGAGACTCTTTTTCTCCAACTCTTGGACATGATTTATGGTGTTCCTTTGACTGTTAATGTGTTTTCTGGGCAATGGGGTCCTTTACTCCATAGGGTCCCATGTGTTTTTACTATGTGTGTTACACAGCACTCTCCGTGCAGTAACACAGGGGTGTCATAGTGACACCCCACCATAGACTCCATACCCTGGGACTGACTACTGTCTCCCAGGGCATATAAAATCGCCATTGGCTTTACTAGTCCCAAATTATTAACAGAAACCAGTACAAACCATCATATTGTGGACGTACTGGTCGGGGCAATTTGATTGCCCCGGGGTCTGTTAGTCGAGGGGGCACGTCTCCGTCCCCCCTGATTGAGTTTTGGCTGGTGGCAGTGGAAACTACTTTTTATATTCGACCGCAAATATTTCCCTATGGGATTTTCCCATTGTTCGAGGCTACCAACTTTTATTATTTAATTCTCATAGCCTCGAACATACCGCTGGTTTATTTAATTAATATTAATTCGGCGGTTGGTATTTTTTGTCAGGACTCGATTCTAAAATGGCGTTTGTGTTCTCTTCTGTGACTCCAACCCAAGTCGAGCCCTTTGTTCCACTTTTTGGCAGGCTTCTCCACAGAAGCCTCCAAAAGTGGTGCCACTCTATCTGGATACCACAGGAGGTGTGGAAGGGGGTTTAGGCACCCTGGACTGAGTTACCTTGGTGACTCAAGTCGCACTCTTGTGTGATTGGCCCAAGTGGTGAGCCGGCCGGCTCACCACTTAACATGTTTGATTGACAGCTAGGCTGAGTGAATGCGGGTATGCTGCATAAAAGCAGGGCTTTGGGGACTGGAACTTCAGAAGTCGCCACAGGACCTGAGAATCCGACGAGGGAGAAGCTGAGCCGACCTACCACGACGACACCACTGGTGGAGCCCTGCGGAAACGACTCACCACTTCCCGACGACAGAGAACATCTCCCGTCTGGAGAGGCTTCTTCCCCTGACTGGTGGGCACAACCAGTTTACCTTCTTTTCCTCGCACCCCAGACCGGTTTGTGGTCGAACTGCCCGTGCCAAACACCCCGGCGGCCGGATAGCCACTTACCACTGAACCGCAAATCAACGGACCGCTCCTTGAACCTGAGAAACTCTGCGTCTGGTTTCTTCCCTGGCAGTGCAACGGACTCCTGTCTTCCTCCCCGACGAGATCCTCTCTTCCCCCGGACGCAGCACCGACTTGCATCCGCTGCCAGGCACAACTGCCCCGCTGGAGTATTCTCACCACTTTAAGGTACCGTGTCCGCCAGGCCTCCCTTTCTAAAGATTGCTACAAGGTAATAATAACCCCTTAACCTTCTGGACTGGGCTGGCCGCCTTGACCCTCTAACTGGTCCCTTTCTTTGGTCCAACTCCTTTTTGAACCGTTACAAGACTTTTGTGCACTGCAACCGTGTGACCTTGGACAAATTTCGTTTTGATCCTCTTAAAGCGGATCCGGCCTACTGACTCTGAATTCACGGTGTTACTTTGCCTTCCTCTCTTGTTGTGTTCGTGAAAAAGTGTTGGGAGCTGTTTCAATTTATTCTCTGCTTTTCTCTCCCTTTTTAAAACGAATTATTATAGTGCCATCTACGTTAAGCGCTCACCTCTGCCTGAAAATAAGTGGGACTTTACTTAAGACTTGTCTAATATTCTTTTAAGGGAGTGTATTTCTTTTAGTGACCATGTATTTGAATTGCTTACTATTAGTGCCTGTGTGTTTTTCTAGATGTGGTTTTAAATAAATAATTATATCTCTTTTACACCAAGCCCTGGTCAGTGTTTACTTGTTCTATTGTGTTCTCTTAACCTATTGTGAATACTCTGTATACTGCCTAACTCTTCTTGAGGGAAGTCTGACTGCTCAGCCACAGCTACCAAGTGAATCTGTGTGGTATAGACTGCTACCAAGTGGGTTTACTGCCAAACACCTGTAGTCCTAAATCTTTTTCAGTGGTCCCAGAGGGAACTGCACAGGTTTCTGCCTAACAAGCGTGACCAGGCAAAAAGGGAGGGGAACAAGGGAGAGAAAAAACAGAAAAAACAGCAATCTTATTAGGCCCAGTGACATTTAAGAAAGCGCAAGTGCATGGGAAGGAACATTGGGGAAAAGTGCAAGGAGGGGTATGGGGGGAGTGGAAAGTGCGAAGCAGAGGAGAGAAAACATAAATAAATATTAAATAGAATAAATAATAAATAAGGGCTTGAAACCATGGTAGTGCAGCCAGCAAGTGGCAGGTGAAAGCTAGTCGGAAAGGTATATCTGATAAGTGCAGATGAAACATGGGAGGGGCACTGTATGGGTATAGATACAGAACCCTAATGCAGATGGTGGCCTGGAGGCAGTGAAGGGGGGTGGCAGGGTGAGCAGATACCTGACCCGAAAGAACAGAGGGTGGCCAGGTGCACAATGCCATGAGAAGAAACAGATCAACAGGGGATAAGGGGGGCAAAGGCAGAGGCAAAGAGGAAGTGCAGGTCAATACGTTCTTGTAACAGGGTTGAATCACTTGACGCAAACAGATATATTTGAGGGGTTCCCAAAAGGGCAAAGATCTCTGGAAGGACTCTGCTCTGCATGCAGAGAGTATCAACCGTCATATTCTCTTCCTCGGCTAGGTGAACAGCCGACAGAGAGATCCTGTTTTGTAGAAACCAAAACCAGAGCTGCATTGCCTCTCTGCATAGTGGTAGTGACCCTACACCTCCTCTTTTGTTGAGGTAATGCATGGCCACTGCGTTGTCCGTCATTATCAGGACATTATTCCTCTGTATGGATGGCAAAAAGGCCCTCAGGGCCAGTCTGATCGCCCTCACCTCCAACAGGTTTACGTGTAGTCTTGATTCTGATGCAAAGTCTGCTCATCATCAGATTGCTCATGTGCGCTCCCCATCCTGTGAGGGAAGCATTTGTCACTACAGTAATCTCTGGCCAGGTTTGACAAAAAGGTTCCCCTATGATCACATTCTCCTTGCGGGCCCATCACAGAAGATCCTGTGCAACCTTTCATTGGGACCTGAAGAAGGTCTGTCATTTTACCTGAGAACTGTGAATATTGGGATCTGAGCGCCCACTGGAGGGACCTCATCCTTAATCAAGCTTCTGTCAAAAGGAAAATGCAGGATGTCATGAGGCCCAGCAATATCAGAAAATCTAATGGATATTGGGGGTTCTGAAATCGCGTTACCATCTGCAAGATATTTGAGCCCTTAAGTGGGGAGGCAAAGCCTACCCAAGGAAAAGTCCAGGACCGCTCCAATGAATGGAAGCTTCTGAGAAGGTTTCACCTGGGACTTCTTGAAGTTGAGGGAGAAGCACGGTTTGTAGAGAGAGTGTCAGGTTCTGTTGAGATGTTCCAGAGCCTGTTCGGGAGAACAAGCTCTGATCAACCAATTGTCTAGTTAGGGAACAATGTGAATCTCTTCCATTCTTAGATTCGCTGCCACCACTGCCATTAACTTGGTGAAGCCCCTCGGGGGAATTCAAACCCAAAAGGCAGCACTAAAAATTGATAGTGAGAGCTGCCAATGGCGAACCTCAGGTTCTTTCTTTGCTTGGGATGAATAGGCACATGCAATTAAGCATGCTGAACATCGAGTGACACCATCCAGTTCTGGAGCTGAAGGCCTGGAGGATATGCAAAAGAATATGTCTTTCCTGAAGAACTTATTCAAGCACCTCAGGTCCAGGATGGGTTGCAGTCCTCTGTCTTTCTTGGGAACCAGGAAATATATGGACTACCAACTCTGATATTGTTCTGCTACAGTTACCTTCTCCAAAGCACCATTCTTCAACAGGAAAGAATCTGCTGTAGAAGGAGTGGATCTGGTTCACAAAGAGATTGCTCATTCGGTGGACAATCTGGGGGTCTTTGTAGAAATGGGAGACAGTACCGTTGATCCGCTGGCTGTAGCACCCATGCATATTAAGTAATAAGATTTGCCTGCCAGCAGGGTTTTTGTGAGAAAAGTCCTCAGAGAGGTTTTGGAGCTGTGACTGCGGGCAAAGAAGAGGTTGCTGCCTGAGCAGTCTTTCCTCCACAAGTTCTAGGGGCACAGGAACACCTTTTTTGTCCTTGCTTTTGTGTAGCTTTGCCTCTTTCTATTTGGCCATAGGAGGAGTAATAACAAAAAGGCCACCCTCTCCAAACCTGTGAGGATGGAGGATGTTGTGGCTGGTGGATGGCTGCTCCCAAGGAGTTTGCTGCTGCCTTCAAATCCTGTTATTTTTCCAGGCTGTTGTCCGCCTTAGGTCCAAATAGGTTGGGCCCATCAAAGGGCATTTCTAGAAGCCTTGATTGGACATCACAGGTGAATCCAGATTTGTGCAGCCATGCAAATCTGCTGATACTGTGCTAGCCCCCATGGCTCAGCCCACGCAGCCTAGGCCTGACTGTAGAGATTGATAGGCTGCCTCTTTACCATCATTAATCATGTTCTCAAATCTTTCTCGCATTTCACCTTCAGGAATGTTCTCAGCAGTTTGAGCAACTAGATTCCATAAGGTGTGGGTGTATTTTGTTAATGCACAAGATGCGTTAATGGCTTTTAACACCATGCTACCAACAGAGAATACTCTTTTTGCAAGGGTGTCATAACGCTTATTGTGCAGATCTGGAGGAATGGTAGGATAAGCCGCAGCTTTTGAAGACGACGTTGCTGCTTGTAAAAACTAAACTATCTGGAGTTGGATGTCTAGAAAGGAAATTGCGGTCAACAGAAGAAGGCCTGTATTTCTTTATCAGCCCCTCATTAACAGCCAGTGTGGTGTCTGTTTTTTTCTCCATAACACCGTAATTGGATTCTTTAGTGCTGTATGAACGGCACAACAAGTTCCTTAGGAGGGCCTGATCTAGTATGCCAGTGAGGTCCTCTTGGTTTATGTCCTTAGCAGGGCTACCCCATCCCAAATATTCCACTTCCCTTTTCATGACAGTCCTATAGGCTGCATTAGGGTGAGAGTGCATATCTGGTTTGTCAAAATCAACCTCATCGGAGGTATCCAAACCACTTGCATCTTTCAAACATGAAGCCAGGTCTTCTTGGCGTGATTGATCTGAGACCAATTCCTCTGGAATATTAGGCGTTCCAAAATGTTCATACCCAAAAGGGATGACAGCATCCTCCTCTTCCTCCTGCTTGGAAATGGACCTAAAGGATATAAAGCAATCCGATTATGATTAGAGTTTATATTCAGAGGTCGTTTTCAAGTTAGACATTGAAGGTCCCTTTGACTTTGACTCCTTCTTGGAGGAAATCCTCGGAAGTCTTTGGCTTCGAAACTATCTCAGCGGTCAGCGTTGGCGACGCCACTCAAGAAGACAAAGGTCCTACAACTCTGGTTTTGGGCTCATGGGTCGAAACCTAACGTGACTCTGCCAGTCTTGGATGACGCAGTGGGGTCAATAGCCTTTTTATGCTCTTTCGAGGGACCAGAGGGGCCGCTTTCAAAAACTCTACCATCATTCTCTCAATGAAGTTCTCCAATTCAGCTGCCAGGGCAGAATTTTTGGGGAAACGTACCTGATGCTTGTCGGGCAAGGAATCTGAAAACGACAAACGATGGCATTGTTTTTTATCCTTCTTCCATGACAAAGAAGAAGATGAGTGACTGGAATCACTCCTGGACCTTGATCGCTTTGAATTCTTATAGTGTTTTTTTAGCCTTTGTTGAGACTTGTCTCCGGTTGAACTTCTACCTTATGAAGATTTCCTCTTTGAAGGTGTGAAAGGGGGAAATTTAGAAACCGGCCGACCAAGGATGAGCTTTGACATTCTCTCCTTCAAGTCCTTATTGGTCATTGATTGGTAGGTGCTGCATTCAATGACTTAGTGGTGTTTGCCGAGTCGCCAGAGAAAGATTCTGTGCGGATCATTGAGCAACATCTTCGAATCACAGTCTGCATATCTCTTAAAGCCTGTTTTCGGCATAGTCAGCATGAAAAATCACAAAAAGTAAAGAGAACAACTGAGGTGAGTCAAACTGTTTGCGGGTATGGCAACCGTCGAGGGACATCAACTTGATGCTGCACAGTACCCTCTGCTTTGCCGTCGAAAACATTTCTGAAACTGCAAAGCATGATAAGAATGTATCAAAGATGAGGATTCTGGGGGTGGACACATTCCATTAGAAACAGTGGATCTGGTTGGTTTTCAAAGGGAGAGTCAGAGACTGTAAATAAATTAATGTGATTCCTATTTCAGAATGAGTCACAGTGACCAGTAATTTCATCTGTCATTGTAGGCGTGTGGTGTGCGATGGTGTGCAGTATGTCACAGATCTTGCTGGGAGCTGAGAGTGTGTGTTGCTACAGTAGAAAGACAGAGTGGAACACCTCTATATCCCAGAGTGTGTCTTCTCCTTTTACCCACATGGAGTGCCCTACAAGCAGGCACTCTAAATCAGACCCAATACTGCTGCATTTCTCTCCTCTGCCAGGTTGAATCGACTCAGAAAAAGAAACTGAGTGCAATAGAGATCTCAGAGTCTCTAGAGGGATCTTCCAGAAAGGACTGACTTTACCATTGACTTGAGGGTAGGGGGTGTCTGGAGCTCAAGAATTATTTACCAACTTGATGCAGAATATGTATGTAATCTAAATGGATCTTAAATACTGTTCTGGAATCTGCCTAATGAAAACCAAAGCACTAAAGAAAACCGAATCAAGACTGCATTCAATTCACAAAAAGGTCTGTGGGCCCCTCTACTGAGAACGAACATGGACAACTAACCTGTTCTATGGGAAGGTGTCCACTCGGGACGGTATACACCCACGTCTTAGCTCACTGTACCTTTCACAGAGAAGAAATATTTTCACATCAGTCTAGTCCCACCCACTGCAAGACTGCATTAAATAGCTGTAAATCAAAAGCACTTTAGACTATGTTTTTCTGCAGCTATTTTCAATGATAGTATAAGCTAATTAATAAAATAGAATACGCTTATACTTACTAAGAAGGTGTATGTATGTTTGGTGTCCTATTAGTTCCTGAAAAGGATATTTGTAATCACTGCAAAATGGAAAGGAATCCATACTAAATGACCCACCCCTGTCTTTTCAGACTCAATAGGGCATGGTTGGAGACACTATATGAATATCTCAAAGGAACGATGCTTATACTCAAATAACATTGAAGAAAAGGGTGGCATGGCTGTGAGGGTGGAGTATATCAGGGCTCCTGGTTAAGAACCCATTTTGCCCAAGAGGGCTAAATAATAATAGAACAAATGAATGGGTCTGCCTTTCCTATACCTGTGTCTAAATTGTTAGTTCTGTGTAAAGTACAAGATACACCTTGTTGAGTTGATACAGAGTATATATATTTAAAGGTAGAGACCTAATGGTCTAATAGCACACATGAATATAGAGCTATCCATTTAAAAACATAAAACAAATATGTGGCGTTATCAAAACAAACAGTTTTAGGTAAATTCAGACTCAAAATTCAATACAATTAGGTATGGACAATCGAAAGCCTTCTGTTGTGTTGAGTCACAACGGGGGTCAAAACAATGGTTACAACAGTGAAGTAAAAAGAACATGAAAAATGTCAATGAAAAACAGTGTTGACAATTAGGCACTGCACTTATGATCACAGACTTGTCTACACAAATGTGTTTCGGCTCTCACTGACTGTTGTGCCAGTCAATCTTGAGCGGGCCTTCATCAGGACGGGAAAAGAAACCGGAAGGACTGCTCTATGTGTGTGCTGCCTATAGGAGGAATCAAATAGGCACGTGTCAATGCTGGGGCACTACGGTATAGGTGATGAAACCGTTAATAATTTGGATGTCTATAAATGACTTTCTTACCGTGCTGGGAACAAAATGGATTCCGCACAAGTTCAAACAAGAGGTGATGCCCGTGGTGATTCGTGTGACTTCTAGGTCTTCTTTGATAAAGAAGGTACAACCTGTGTGGTAAAGGCAGGTGTCAGATTTGAATCAAATTAGTGTGAATCCCCCTTCTAAGGGAGAAGGGCCAGTTTATTTGTGAGCCAAGAGCAAATTCGATTGGCTTACCTGTATAACATACAGTCTATTTAAAAACGTCGTAGGTCTGCTTCTGGATCTGATTAACCGTATCGGGTTGCCGCAAGAATCAGGCAAAACGCTGATTAATGATGGACTGCTAGGGTGCCTGGTGGCCTCAATATACTTCTGGTTCCTGTGGGGTCAAGCAGGGAAGGTGTCATGGTCACTGGTCAAGGGCCAATTACTTGACCACCTGTAGGGTCCCAATGGACCCAGTCTTGGCACCAAGCTCATTACAAAGTGTGCTCTGCACACAAAATACAGAAAGCACGTGCCTCTAGGCCGGGCGGGCCCTACCAATACAGAAAAAGGCTTGTGTAGAAGACAGGAGGAGTGGCAAGGTGGGGCCACAAGGCGGGGCTTAAGGGGAGTGGCTGGGACCAGGCTATATAAGCCGACCACACCCGCATGTTGGCGCTTCGCGTTAGTCTGCTAGAACAGTGTAACGCTTACGGCCGTTCAGAAGACTCTTACCTGGTTCAGCACGTGCATCTTCAGTCTCAGGAACCTCTAGTATCTTACTTGGGATCAGCCACGCCATTGCTAGAAGCACTGCCATCTGCTTCCCATCTGCAGCCGCCGCGCGCATCTTACCTTGAGACCACACCATCACTGGAATTCCCACTACCTGCATCCAACTCTTGAGTCTCCGTGCGCATTTTACCTGAGTCAGCCTCGCCATCACTTGAAGAAGCACTGCTACCGCTTGCGACTCTGCAGCAGCCTCACTCAACTTACCAGTTTTCTCGAGTCCTCCGCGGGTGCCGCCTAGCATCCTTACCTGTGCCGAACTCCCATCAACACGGGGCCATCTTCCGGCGCAGCATCCACGTGGATCTTCATCTCCGGCAGCCTGCAGGAGTCTGGAAAGCGCTCACCAGCTAACAACGACCAGCTGCACCTGCAAAGGGAATAGAAAACACTAGGTGAACAATCGCATAGACTATATAACACGTTAAGCAGCGCAACTCACAAACTTGGCGTAGTTTCTGGAACAGTATACTTACCACGAGTAGGTCCTCCTGGATAGACTTTTTTCATCCTCACGCGCTTGTGGGCCATTTTCATACCTAGGGAGAAAAAGGACAATATATGGTTACGGACAATAATCATTGGGGAAAATTATCACAAAGGATACATACAATAATCACAGTAATAAACCTACCTTCAAGACGGAATGGTCGCAGCCGGTCTGGTCCTCCACACTCAGGACCAGTGAAGCAACTAGGTCCCTCCACAGTGCCCCTGCTGAAGGAAAGCAGGACGCAGAGCCCATCCTTACATCAAAACAGGTGAGCTTGCATGGGCAAACTCTTGCACACTACATTTTGGTATGAAAGGGTCGAAGGGAATCACGGCACCACCACACTATTCTCTTCGCCTCCCATCTTCTCTCCGGAACAGTACCAGCACCTCGGGTCCTCTATACTGTTGCAGTTCGGGGTGAGAAACCGTCGAAGGGAGTCAACTCCGGGCAGGGCTCCAACCGTGCCCCAAAATTCCCCGCAGAGACCAGGTGAGCGTAACAGAATGCAAAGCCTCTCCGAATCTCTGCCTGGCCGTTATGAATACCTTAGAGACTGACCAGTTCGCCCAATTGCTGGGGGAACTACGGGCTGAAGTGCATGTCTCCAGACAAGAGACAAATTCCTTAAGAAGGGATCTCATTGTTGCCCGAGAACGAACCGACGAACTGGCAAGACAGGTGCTTCAAACTCATGCAGGGCAAGTTCCGCTACCTGGAGTCGCGCCAACCCCTTTGCCACCATCACCACCAGTTCAAGTGGTACTTCCAGCGGCTGTACCGTTGGCTCCACCTGAACGGTGGCGCCTGCAGTTTTTGTGCCGTCCAGGTACATTCCCGAATGATAGTTCCAGGGTGGCTTTTGTACTTTTGTATCTAGGAGGCAGCGCAGTGGACTGGTCGATACCTTTGGTCAATAAGAATGACCCGGTACTTCATAATTTTGGGGAGTTCCAACGGAATTGGAGAAGCTGTTTGTGAGACACACCCAAGGACAGGCTCTGGATAATGAACTGTTGTCCCTAAGACAGGGGAATCATGATTTACTGGCATATATAGCCACTTTTAATCGCCTCATTGCACAAACCAATTGGCCTGAAAAAAAAGAACCACATTATTTTACCGAGGACTACGTGGGGAACTAAAGAACGTGCTAGGCCAGGTGGTCAATTCTCCTGAAGGCTGTGCAGAGTATATTAACCTGACACTGCAACTGGATCATAGGTTACAAGACCAAAATTTGGCTCGAACAAGAACGGAAGGCTGTGCAGAGTATATTAACCTGATGCTGCAACTGGATCATAGGTTACAAGACCGAAATTTGGATCGAACAAGAACGGAAGGGAGGTCAGTCTATATGTGACCCAGGGACAATCTGTTAGTCTGAAAAAAACAAATCCCTAACCATTGTGTTGCCTCCCCCTGGACAAACACGCTCCGGTCTCAGACAATCTTTGACAACCTCTTAGCGGGTTATGGATCACTATACCCCCCCCTTGCTGCATTTGTATCTCAGGCCCTATGTGCACTGTGTTACTCCTATCTTACTACCATGGACACAAATAACAAATAACATAAGACATCACACAAAGATAACACAAAGAATCGATTCAATTTATAACAATGGAATACATTTATTTATATACACACAGCTAAGCATAATGCAAAACAATGCAGGCAGTCCTAATGCTATGTCTAATTTGCACCTTTTATACTTCTGGTGCAAAGCTATCATGCAATGACTATAAGCCTTTCAGTTTTCTAATGCAAGCCTGTGCTGCCTAATGCGTGATTCTAATGCAGCCTAATGCAAGCGCTAACATCCATCTCCTCCATGGGCAAATCCACCCCAATCCACGCCATCTTCACACTCTCACTCTGAACAATCCCCTGTCTGATTTCCCCTTCACCCAGAGCTCTTTGTGTGTGTGTGTGTGTGTGTGTGTGTGTGTGTGTGTGTGTGTGTGTGTGTTCTAATCCATCAGTCTAGCTTAGGCCAAAACCATACTTCCCATTCTGCATGTGTTTCCAGCTCTGTCTTTGCCGGGTCAGTCAGTGGTAGCCCTCTCAAGATCTGCCAACTGCCAAGCTCTCTCTCTGCCAAATCAATCTCATCAAGGCCTCTCGGTCTGCTTCTCTCTCATTGCATCTCGTACTCCATCTTGCAACATCTCCAACCAACAGCCAGCAACCTCAGCAACTCCTCGGTGGCTCTCTCCAACTCACTCGAACAACTCCCTCGAACTAGCTAACTCCTTTCTCTCCAGCCCTTCTGGTTATAGTCTCCAATGACGCACATATCTCTCCATGGTTACATACATTCCCTAAGCTAAAGAATGTCTCTCCCTTCGCGTTTAGCAAAATGCCTGCCTGTCTGCTTGTGTGTTCCTTGCACGGCATGTCCTGTCACTTCGTGTGCTGTCAGCGTGACATTTGAACATCATATCTTTCTTTCATGGCCATTCTGTGTGCAGTGAAAAACACCATCTAATTCCCTATTTCTCCATTCACTCCGCTGTAGGCACTCTGCATTACAAACATGCTCTCTTAGGCCCTGTCTCTCTCATGCAAAAGCATTCCCTCCATGTGTCCATGTTGCTCCCTTGGCGCAGCACCCCCCCCTCATTTTGTCTCCACGAAGCACAGAAGCCAAGCTGATAAGCTTCCTTCTCGGACAAGGGTGACTTCTTATCTACCAAACTGTTTACAAATTCCTGGTACACTGTTAATTCATAACATCTTCGTGCTGGGCCCAGTGTAAAACAACTCTGTCTTTCTCCATCAGCAAATGGAGGCCTCGTGTTAAATGACAGTCTCTAAATGTGTCTCTACAAAGCATACATGTGTACTAAATGGTTCTTCATGGCATTTCAAATATGCCTGTGTCATTCTAGGCCTAATTCGAAGTTTCTCTCAGCCTAAGCGCTATTTCTAATGCAAACATAAATACATAGCATATCATGGTGCAAATATGCCGTGTCTCTAAAGCACTATCATGGCACTCCAAATATATGGCAGTGCAAATGTCATTCTATTGCAAATGGCAAAGTGCAAAGTGGCAGCATGTTTATCTGCTAAATGGCAAGCACTATATGCATACAGTATCATTCTAAAAGCATATTGCAAATGCATACAAAGGTGACAGTCTAATATGTGGATAGTGTCTACTTCAGCAATGTACTAATCAGAACTAAACAGAATGCAATAATGGAATGATTCCATAGCAAAGAGTAATGATTGGGTAATGGTGATTCTAATGATTCTCTAACAATGTGTCTAATAATGGGTAATGGTTCTCTACAGAGAGTACTGATTCTAATAATGGGTCTTATGATTCTTCTAATGATAACAATTCAGGCTCCTCATTTTATCCAATTCCACACCAAGGACGGGCTCTGGATAATGAACTGTTGTCCCTAAGACAGGGGAATCATGATTTACTGGCGTATATAGCCACTTTTAATTGCCTCATTGCACAAACCGATTGGCCTGAAAAACAAAAGAACCAAATTATTTTACTGAGGACTACGTGGGGAACTAAATGACGTGCTAGGCCAGGTGGTCAATTCTCCTGAAGGCTGTGCAGAGTATATTAACCTGACTCTGCAACTGCATCATAGGTTACAAGACCAAAATTTGGATCGAACAAGAGCGGAAGGGAGGTCAGTCTATATGCGACCCAGGGACAATCTAGTCAAGGCCAATGAAACAACTGAACCCATGCAAATCGGGGGGCCCCTATATCTAAGGCAGAGAGAGAAAAAAGGAGGCAGCAACAGCTTTGTTTATATTGTGGCAAGGCAGGACATTTTCTACGAGATTGCCCCACGAAACCACCCAAGAAAACTGTAGGTGCAACGGATAATATCGATAACGAACAAGACAAGGCTCTGGAAAACTCCAGCGCCCTACAAGGGTAGGGGTCCCCTTGTCGAGCGAAAAGAAGAAAGTAGTTCAGACCTCACATCTAGTCATTCCGGTACTCATAGTCCACCACCAGCAACCATCAAGGGTACACGCCTTGGAGGCATACATTGACAGTGGAGCAGTAGGTAACTATATTGATCAGGATCTAGCTGCACGAATAGGCCTCCCTCTTCGGCATAAAATACAGGCAGAAAACATGACTGCAGTGGACAGCTCTCAACTATCCTCTGGTCCAGTAACGCAACACACCGAAAAGGTTATGCTGATATGTCAGGACGGTCATCGGGAAGATAGCTCTTTTGATCTTATTGGAGCACCACAGTTCCAGATGATCCTAGGAATGCCGTGGCTGAAGACCCATAACCCCAGAATAGACTGGAAAACACGAGTGCTGACCTTTCCGCAAAAAAATGAGCCAAAACCTATTATCGTAAGAATCTGCAAAAAAAACAAAAGCAAGGCAAAAGCCCTCCTGGCTCTTGCTGGTGCCTTACCCCCGGAATATTTGGACTATCAAGACGTATTCCAAAAAGAACAGGCAAATACTCCGCCTCCACATAGACCCTATGACTGCCAGATCGACCTGATACCCGGAGCTCAAATCCTGTGCAGCCGAATATATGCTTTGACGGAGCAAGAAAATCAACACCTATGGACCTACCTAGATCAGTACCTAGCCAATGGATTCATTCGCCCATCTAAGTCCCCTGCTTCCTCAGCACTCTTCTTCGTACCCAAGAAGGAAGTTGACCGCAGAACGTGCATCGATTACAGGGCATTGAATCAAATCACGGTTAAGAAAAGATACCCTCTGCCACTCATCCCAGAACTACTCGATCAGGTAAAGACCGCTCAAATCTACACAAAACTGGACATTTGGGGCGCCTATCACCTCGTACGAGTTAAAAGTCGCGACAAGTGGAAAACAGCATTCCGAACCAAATATGGACTTTTCGAGTATCATGTGATGCCCTTTGGGTTATGCAATGCACCAGCGGCATTCCAGTTCTTTATGAACGATGCGCTCCATAAACCATTGGATATCTGTGTTCTCGTTTACATTGATGATATCCTGATCTATTCACAGTCCAAGGAAGATCATGTTGGCCATGTAAGAGCAGTGTTGGAAAAGCTCTGTCAGCACCGATTATTTGCCAAACTAGAGAAATGCTCCTTCCACGTCATGGAGGTTGAGTTTTTGGGCTTCATGCTTACTCCACGAGGAATTAATATGGACACACGCAAGGTTGAAGCTATCCTCAAATGGCCATGCCGACATCTACCAAAGGGGTACCAAGTGTACTGGGATTTGCTAACTTTTATAGACGATTTATACCACAATTCTCACAGATTGTCCATCTTATCACATCTCTTCTAAAGAAGAATAAGAAATTATTTTGGTCCGCTGAGGCTGAGAGCGCCTTCGAAGACTTAAAACAAGCCTTCACCTCAGCACCTATTCTTCGACATCCTCAGCCGGATCTACCGTATGTGGTTGAGACTGATGCCTCCAGTATTGCCATGGGAGCCGTGTTATCACAAAGGGACCCTGAGACAGGACAGCTCCATCCCATAGCATTCTGGTCCCGCAAGTTTTCTGCACCTGAAAAGAATTACGCAATTACCGGCAAAGATCTCCTGGCAATCAAAGGAGCCTTCAAGACCTGGAGACACTATCTTTTAGGGACAAAACACACAGTTACTGTTATTACAGATCACCGTAACCTGCAAAATTTAAACACTGGCATAACAAGGGCCCCCGCACCCTGCGCGGTGCGGGGGGCCCCGTGACCTATGTTCTGGAAGGGGGCCCCACTTGGAGTAAAAAAAATATATATTTTGCAAAATATATTTTTTTTTACATTTTCTTTTTTAATTCACTCTGCATTTCTAAAGAAATTATTTCTGTAACAGAAATAATTTCTTTATGAAGGCAGAGTGAATACAAAAAGTCTGGTGGCTACCCCTACCCCATGACATGAAGACCCTAAACTGGAGGCCTCCATGTCATGGGGTGGGGGAAGTCCTATGACTTCAAAAATAAATAGTTTTTTTTTTAAGTCACTCTGACTTCATAAAGAAATTATTTCCGTTATGGTTCAGTCCTTAACGGAAATAATTTCTTTATGAAGTCAGAGTGACTTCAAAAAGAAACAATGCGCCTCATTACGAGCATGGCGGTAGCCGTGCCTCTATGACAGGCAAGGCTACCGCCATGCTCGCTACCGGCACCGCCTCCCGCGATGGGGCAATAACCGGCCCATTACAAGATGAATGGGCCGGTAATTGCTCATTCGCGGGTGGTGGTATTGCCATGCTCCTGATCCCCATTCTGCCCAATAGTTCACAATGGGAGTGGGGTGCATGGTTGCGCTAGCACCGTTGATAACGGTGCCGGCGCAATTACGAATTATGCTCGCGGGTGCCGCACCCGCGAGCAGAACTGGTAATGCAGCGGGACGGTATGAACGGTGCCGGTGCCTTACCGGCACTGTTCATACCGTCACCGCCAGGGTCCTAATGAGGCCCAATGTATTTTTGAAGTATTATGGCTCCCCTCAACCCATGAAGTGTGCTTGTGTGAGTGTATGGTGAAAGAGTAAACACAAATGTATGGGTGGCTGGGTATGCGTGTGTGCGTGTATGGTGAAAGGATGCACACTTAAATGTATGGGTGGCTGCCTGGGTGTGCCTGTATGGTGAAAGTGTCCACACTTAAATGTATAGGTGACTGTCTGTGTGAGGGTATGGTGAAAGTATCCACACTTAAATGTATAGGTGACTGTCTGTGTGAGGGTATGGTGAAAGGGTGCATACTTAAATGTATAGGTGGCTGCCTGTGTGAGTGTATGGTGAAAGGGTGCACACAAATGTATGGGTGGCTGGGTGTGCGTGTACGGTGAAAAGTTGTGCACTTAAATGTACGGGTGGCTGCCTGGGTGTGCCTGTATGGTGAAAGAGTGCACTCTTAAATATATGGATGGCTGGGTGTGCGTGTGTATATATATTGAACGGTGTGTGTGTTTGTGTTCATTTCAGGGGGGCTAACTTTTTAAATGTTGGGAGAGGTGCTAACTTCACGTGTGTTGGGGAGGAGCAAACTTATTTGTGTGGGGGCATCTAACTTCTTTACGCATTTTAATGAGACTATTCTAGTGCCCCTTTTGAATGTTACAAGGAGTTAACTCTCTCCTTTAGGTCTGAAAGCACCCACTTATGGGCTGCTGTGAGAATGACTGGTCTCCTGTTTCCGCTCTACACTTCCAGTCAATCCCCTGGCATGCAAGTACTAAACCCACATCAGAATTTCAATTGCTTAAAAAATTTGGCATTTGACTGCAGGTACTAACAGTGAAATCCTGACATTAGTAATTGCTGGGCCGGGCCCTTTTTAACGGCAAAACACAGGTGCCGTTTACCATCTTTGTCCTTTTCTGTCCGGCAACTGCTCTGTAGGTCAGCCAGGTCAAGTCAACATAGCCCACAATTTCAGTGGGGGGGGGAGTGCTGAAGCCCAGTCAGCTCAATGGTGTTGCACCACTACTTGTGTTTAATGCCTTGATTAATTATTGATAATCTTCTTTACACCTAGCCCTATTCTTCCTCATCCCAGTACTTGTGTGTGAGGCAGTACTTGTGTATGAGGCCCTATGCCTCATACACAAGTACTGGGATAAGGTAGAGGTACATGAAGGTAATGCCTGACTTAACTACCTGTAATCTTCATTACTCCTAGTCCCACTCTTCCTCCAGTACTTAGCAGTGAGGCAAGGAGCCTCATACGTAAGCACTGGGACAAGGAAGAGGGATGTGGAGGTAATTCTGTGCCAATGAGCTGATGTTGGAGGTTGGGGTAGGGGATGGGAGGAAGAAGGGATGTGTGGGGGGCTGTGCTTGTGCAATAAATCAAAATGGTCATCCATGTCCATGCTAAGCAAGCATGATATGTGGTATTAGTGGCTAGAGAGGCATTTTGGTGCAGCCAGTCTAGTCATTCCTCAGTTTGTTATGACTTTTTTAACTGGTCATTTCTGATAAAGCAGTCCTGCTAAGTGTAATTACCTGGCTAGACTGGCATTTGGGTTCTGCCAGTCTAGCCGTTTCTTACTGCGGCACTGTATATTTTTTTGGGCATCTGTGATAAAATGATATGTTATGATAAGTCATATATAACGCACCTGTACACAAGTGTTTTTAGGCACGACAAGACAAGAGAAGGAAAACTGAGGGAGGACAAGACTAATAATCTTACTAAGCCTTGTGTCATTCAGATTGTGCAAGTGCGAGAACGAGAAGTGCAAAGGGAAAGGGAGGGGGAAGTGCAAGGGAGAGGGGAGGGGAAACAGGGCAGGCAGCACGGCTCTGGGTAGTGCAAGGAGAACAATGGACTGTAGGGTTACAGTTACAGCCACTAACTGTGTTGTAGGCCTGGAGGCAGTGCAAGGGTGACTGATCAAGAAAGAGCCTGTACTCAGTGAGACAGAGGGTAGCCAAGCAACCAGTTGGTACAGCGGCCAGGTATGTCAGCAGGGGAGGGAGCGAGAGAAAGCAGGGAAGAGGAACGTTTTGAGCTACTTCCGGAACTTCAGGTGGTCTGGCTCAAGTTTGGGAGGGTCAGGGAGGCCATTTCAGAGGGAGGCACCTGCAGGGTAGAAGGATCTACCCCCAGCCTGACTCTGCCTGGAGAAGCATCTAACCCTTAGGGCTTGAGAAGGAAGGTATTTTGGAAGGTAGCGTTGGATGTAGTGCGGATCCCAGCCCAGAAAGCCTTGTGGACAATGAAAAGGATCTTGAACTTGATCCTTGCAGCCACCGAGAGCCAGTGGAGAGATTTCATGGCTGGAGAGATACAGTCCCTGTGCTTGAGGCCGAGGATAATTCTCGAAGTCCTGTTCTGGATTAGTTGCAGAGGGTGGAGAGTAGAGGAAGGTAGATTGAGAAAGTGGCTGTTGCAGTAGTCCAGCCTAGAGAGAACCAGAGCTCTGGAGACAGTGAGCTTTTGGGGGAAAGTGAGAAATGGAAGAGTCCCTTTGAGGTGGTGCAGCTGGTAGTGGGACTTCTTGGCGACGTCAGAGATGTGAGGAGAGAAAGAAAGAGTGGAGTTGAAGAGGACACCAGGAATGAGCGAGAGACGAGAGTAGGCTGAGGGGATCCTGAAGGAAAGCTGAGTGTCATCCGCATAACACTGTAAGTTAGAGGAGAAGGTAGAGATCCGGTGGGTCAAAGGGGCCAAGTAAAGGTTGAACAGCCTTCCTGCCTCCCTGAAACTTGAGGAGAACCATCTTCGGTTCCGGAAGCACCTCAAAACCTTCCTCTTTGCTTCTGCTTTCTCTCTCCCTCTCCCCTGCTAATTCTTCACTGAAACTGCACTGAACCTGCACCTGGGCCACCCTCACCGACCTCGGTCCTTGGCCCAGCCACTCTCCACTTGCACTGCCTCCCTGGCAACCCTAGCACTGCGGGACTGTCTCTGCATCCCTCACAGCCCCCCCCTCCCAGCACTTGTCTGCACTTACCTTGCACTTGCCACTAGCTGGCCCTATTTATTATTTATTTTTTATTCTACTTACCCCGTTCAGCACTTCCCCCTCTCCCTTCCCCTTGCACTTTTTCCCTTCCCCCTACTCCTGCACTTGCGCGATCTGAATGATACCTGGCCTAGTAGGATCGTTGTCTGTCTTTCCCTCCTGTTCCCCCCTCCCTGCCTCGTCGCGCCTTGAAACACTTGTGTATAGGCGCGTTACAAATGCCATATCATATCATATCATATCATATCATATCAATAACCAGGGTGAGAGGATAGAGCCCTGGAGAACGCCACATGTAGAGAGAGGTGGCAGAATGAAAGGGACAAAGTTGGACCTGGGAGGGGCGGTCCAAGAGGAAGGAGGTCAGCCACTCCAGGGCCAGATCCATGATGCCGAGGCTCTCACAGAGTCAATTGATCAGGATGGTGTGGTTGACCGTGTCGAAAGCAGAGGAAGATTCCAGGATGATGAGGACAGAAGGAATGCTGGAATATAGGTTAGAGATCAGATCTTCACAGGTGTTCAGGAGAGCACCTCTGGCAGCTCTTAAGCCAGACTAATGGTCATGGAGACAACCAACAGATTCAGTGTGGAGAGTAAGCTGGCAGTTGGCCAGTTTTTCCAATAATTTGGGAGAGGGGAAAGTTCCAGTGGCAAAAGAATGATTACAGAAATCGGCGAAGGCTGGATCGTGTCAATTGTGGTCCTTGATGGTTCTGGAGGAGCAGGCAAGCACCTATTTCGACGACACTTCCATAGATGGGACTTGTCTAGAAACCTTGTCAGGTGTTAGAGAGAAAGAGGTGAAAGGAGGAGGAGAGGGAGAGATGGCCAAATGGGGCCGAGTGAGTAAGAGGGAGAGGAAGAGGAGATAGTGGACAGAATGTCCTGAATTTTAGCAGAGAAGCGAGAGGCCAAAGCCATACAGAGGGCCTGTTGAGGGAACAGGAGAGGTAGAACCCGCAACAGGAGTGTCCAGTTCCTTGCAGATTTTAAAGAGTTTGGGTGTGTTGTTAGAGGCCACAGAGATGCCGGCTTGAATGTGTGCTCTCTTCTTGATGAGTCTTATTGCTTCGACTGGCATTTTGGTGCAACCAGTATAGGTATGTCTTAATGTGGACTGGCATGCTTTACTGTAAGGTTATTATGTGTCTACACTGGTCTACATTGTGCAGCCAGTTGGACATGTTTTCATTGTGGCATGGCATTTTTAATAGCAAAGCATTAATGTTCATGTGCACTGTTGGTGACTTGCATGTTTTGGAATGCTGTTACCCTATACAACAATAGCAAACACTGTGGCTTTTTAGTACATTTTTCTCAGAAAGTGTACTGTATATTGCATTAAAACACATATTCATATCTTTGTCCTAGTGCAGTGTGTGGCATACCCCTTCAGCAACACGTTTGTGCGTATTGCGCAAGCGTGGTAATCTAGGGCGGCCCAGAGTGTGGCGCGACTCGTGATTTGTTGCCGAGTTGGGGGGGGGCCCTCAGCATGGCTTGCAGGGGGGCCCCCAGAGCTTGTGTTATGCCACTGTATTTAAAGACAGCCAAAGCTGAATCCTCTCGTCAACTCCGTTGGGCTTTATTCTTTGCGGAGAACGATTTTGTGATAACCTACCGACCAGGGGTGCGTAACGGAAAGGCAGACACCCTATTTAGAATGGGAAAGGACACAGACGCCTTCAATACATCTGGCCCTATAGCCATTATTCCCAAAGATCGGATTATTCATCAGATAGCCATAACTACCTGCTGGGAAGAGTTAAAGACTAATCTCCAAGCTCAGATGTATTCGACAGCCCAAAAAGAATGGTTGAGTAAGGGAAATCAATACTCCATCAGAAATAACCTGCCGTACTTCCAGGGAAGACTATATGTTCAGAACAAGGAAATACGTACTAAGATACTAGCGAATGATCATGAGTCATTGGTGGAAGGACACCCAGGGATCGCCAAGACTAGAGCCAAAATCCATAAGAATTATTGGTGGCCCTCTTGGAGCAAGGATGTTGCCCAGTTCATTACCACATGCGGTGTCTGCGCACAAAACAAATTCCAAAAATTAAATCCTGCAGGACTATTGAGGCCATTAGGAGTACCACCAATGCCATGGTATACATTGTCAATGGACTTCATCACTGATCTGCCTACCTTAGATGGGTTTAATACAAATACAAAATGGCACATTTCACCCACTGAAGGGACTTCCCACCGCAGCTACTCTGGCCACAGTATTTCTGGCATAGCAAAAACAAAGAGGTGATGGCTGGAAGGTTTAGAATGAATCTTAACCTCTGGCATTGCTCTGGGCAACCCCCCAGACCATCGTTCTTCGCCTGCCAAGCCATTACAGAAGGGGAAAGACCATATGCAAATCAGGCTTAGCCCCACCCCAAAAGGGGCAGTCCAGCCCAAACTGCTAGGTCACATCCCTTCTGCACAAGACCACAAGCATCCCCAAACATGTTTTGGTCTTGTTGGGCCTCATCAGTGAGGAGTAGCTTGGGTCTCTAGGCCCAGCAGGCACGGGACCCACATCTGGGCATACCCGTCCCACTCGGGGTGACATAGCAAAAACAAAGAGGTGATGGCTGGAAGGTTGAGAATGAATCTTAACCTCTGGCATTGCTTTGGGCAACCCTCCAGACCATCGTTCTTCGCCTGCCAAGCCATTACAGAAGGGGAAAGACCATATGCAAATCAGGCTAAGCCCCACCCCAAAAGGGGCAGTCCAGCCCGAACTGCTAGGTCACATCCCTTCTGCACAAGACCACAAGCATCCCCAAACATGTTTCGGCCTTGTTGGGCTTCATCAGTGAGGAGTAGCTTGGGTCTCTAGGCCCAGCAGGCACGGGACCCACGTCTTGGCATACCCACCCTACTCGGGGTGACATAGCAAAAACAAAGAGGTGATGGCTGGAAGGTTTAGAATGAATCTTAACCTCTGGCATTGCTCTGGGCAACCCTCCAGACCATCGTTCTTCGCCTGCCAAGCCATTACAGAAGGGGAAAGACCATATGCAAATCAGGCTTAGCCCCACCCCAAAAGGGGCAGTCCAGCCCGAACTGCTAGGTCACATCCCTTCTGCACGAGACCACAAGCATCCCCAAACTTGTTTCGGCCTTGTTGGGCCTCATCAATGAGGAGTAGCTTGGGTCTCTAGGCCCAGCAGGCACGGGTCCCACGTCTGGGCATACCGTCCCACTCGGGTTGACATAGCAAAAACAAAGAGGTGATGGCTGGAAGGTTTCGAATTAATCTTAACCTCTGGCTTTGCTCTGGGCAACCCTCCAGACCATTGTTCTTCGCCTGCCAAGCCACTACAGAAGGGGAAAGACCATGTGCAAATCAGGCTTAGCCCCACCCCAAAAGGGGCAGTCCAGCCCGAACTGCTAGGTCACATCCCTTCTGCACGAGACCACAAGCATCCCCAAACATGTTTTGGCCTTGTTGGGCCTCATCAGTGAGGAGTAGCTTGGGTCTCTAGGCCCAGCAGGCACGGACCCACGTCTGGGCATAACCGTCCCACTCGGGGTGACATAGCAAAAACAAAGAGGTGATAGCTGGAAGGTTTAGAATGAATCTTAACCTCTGGCATTGCTCTGGGCAACCCTCCAGACCATCGTTCTTCGCCTGCCAAGCCATTACAGAAGGGGAAAGACCATATGCAAATCAGGCTTAGCCCCACCCCAAAAGGGGCAGTCCAGCCCGAACTGCTAGGTCACATCCCTTCTGCACGAGACCACAAGCATCCCCAAACATGTTTCGGCCTTGTTGGGCCTCATCAGTGAGGAGTAGCTTGGGTCTCTAGGCCCAGCAGGCACGGGACCCACGTCTGGGCATACCCGTCCCACTCGGGGTGACATAGCAAAAACAAAGAGGTGATGGCTGGAAGGTTTAGAATGAATCTTAACCTCTGGCATTGCTCTGGGCAACCCTCCAGACCATTGTTCTTCGCCTGCCAAGCCATTACAGAAGGGGAAAGACCATATGCAAATCAGGCTTAGCCCCACCCCAAAAGGGGCAGTCCAGCCCGAACTGCTAAGTCACATCACATCACATCCCTTCTGCACGAGACCACAAGCATCCCCAAACATGTTTCGGCATTGTTGGGCCTCATCAGTGAGGAGTAGCTTGGGTCTCTAGGCCCAGCAGGCACGGGACCCACGTCTGGGCATACCCGTCCCACTCGGGGTGACATAGCAAAAACAAGGAGGTGATGGCTGGAAGGTTTAGAATGAATCTTAACCTCTGGCATTGCTCTGGGCAACCCTCCAGACCATCGTTCTTCGCCTGCCAAGCCATTACAGAAGGGGAAAGACCATATGCAAATCAGGCTTAGCCCCACCCCAAAAGGGGCAGTCCAGCCCGAACTGCTAGGTTACATCCCTTCTGCACGAGAACACAAGCATCCCCAAACATGTTTCGGCCTTGTTTCACTATTCTTAGAGAGGCGTAGCTCCTCCCTACTGATGAGGTCCAACCAGACCGAAACACGTGTCTGGGGATGCTGTTGGTACTCTTGTTCAGAGGAGAATAGCCTAGCATTTCGGTGCTGGACTGCCCCAGGGCAGGACAAAGACTGATATGCTTAGGGTATTTCTTCTCTGTGAAAAATAGTAAGCTAAAGACTCTGGGTAAGTCTCTCGCAACCAGGACTAATGTCTGGCAGAGGGACTCCCAGGACCCCCCTTGTTAATTTGCATATTCAAGTAACTTTGGGTCTCACCCTTAGTTACTAGGGGAATCCAGACGTGGACCCCTTGCTCATTATTCTTAGAGAGGCACAGCTCCTCCCTACTGATGAGGTCCAACCAGACTGAAACACGTGTCTGGGGATGCTGTTGGTACTCTTGTTCAGAGGAGAATTGCCTAGCATTTCGGTGCTGGACTGCCCCAGGGCAGGATAATGACTGATATGTTTAGGATATTTCTTCTCTGTGAAAGATAGTAAGCTAAAGACTCTGGGTAAGTCTCTCGCAACCAGGACTAATGTCTTGCAGAGTGACTCCCAGGACCCCCCTTGTTAATTTGCACAATATTTCTGGAACAGATCCTCCGACTGCATGGTTTGCCATCCGTATTGGTTTCTGACAGGGGATCTCAGTTTGTTTCAGCCTTCTGGAGAAGATGTTGTAAACTAGCCCAAATTGACCTTTGTCTTTCCACGAGTCACCATCCCCAAACTGATGGTCAAACAGAAAGGACGAATCAGATGCTCAAACAGTATTTGAGATGTATGTTACAACAAACAGGAGGCTCCTGGAAAAACATCCTCTTGTTAAGTGAATTCTCATACAACAACTCTATTCATACTAGCACTGGACAGACCCTGTTCCACACAATAAACGGTCGACACCCAAAAACATCCTCCTTTGTCCCCCTTGACAAGTTGGAGATGCCAGCTGTTACATCATTGCATAAAATAATCACCCAATTTCTTAAAGAAGCTAGCGAAAACTTAAATCGAGCTGAGGAGCAACAAAAGAAATTTGCAGACCGACATAGGAGAGAGGCTCCACAATATCATTTTGGGGATAAAGTGTGGTTGGCGTCCAAAAACATTCCATTAGAAGGACCTCATGCTTTTCGGCCATGATACCTGGGACCATACCCAATTAAAGCCATCATAAACCCTGCAGCCATGAAATTGGATTTACCATCCAACATGCGAATCCACCCAGTTTTTCATGTCTCTCTTCTAAAACCAGTGAAACCGGGCACTCGAATTTCAACACCACCAGAACCGGAGATCATCGCAGTTGAACTTGAGTATGAAGTAAAGAACATCCTGGACTCCAAGAAAGTACGCTCAAAACTTTATTATCTCATTGATTGGGAGGGCTACGGGCCCCAGGATCGTACTTGGGAGCCAGCTGAATTTGTCCATGCTCCACGACTCATCAAACAATTTCACCGGAACAACCCTACCAAACCGGGACCGGAGGGAAGAACATTCGTGACAAGGGCCTTGAGTGGGAGTGCTGTCATGGCCACTGGTCAAGGGCCAATTACTTCACCACCTACAGGGTCCCAATGGACCCAGTCTTGACGCCTATGGCACCAAGCTCATTACAAAGTGTGCTCTGCACACAGAATACAGAAAGCACGTGCCTCTAGGCCAGGTGGGGCCCTACTAATACAGGGAAGGCACATGCAGAAGACAGGAGGAGTAGCAAGGTGGGGCCACAAGGCGGGGCCTAAGGGGAGTGGCTGGGGCCAGGATATATAAGCCGGCCCACCCGCATGCTGGTGCTTCACGTTAGTCTGCTAGAGCAGCGTAACGCTTACTGCCGTTCAGAAGACTCTTACCTGGTTCAGCACAAGCATCTTCAGTCTCTGGAACCTCCAGGATCTTACCTGGGATTGGCCACGCCATCACTAGAAGCACTGCCATCTGCTTCCCATCTGCAGCCGCTGTGCGCATCTTACCTTGAGACCACGCCATTGCTGGAATCCCCACTACCTGCTTCCAACTCTTGAGTCTCCGCTCGCATCTTACCTGAGTCAACCTCGCCATCGCTTGAAGAAGCACTGCTACCGCTTCCAACTCTGCAGCAATCGCACTCAACTTACCAGTCTTCTCGAGTCCTCTGTGGGTGCCGCCTAGCATCCTTACCTGTCGCAAACTCCCATCAACACGGGGGCCATCTTCCGGCGCAGCATCCACGCGGATCTTCATCTCCGGCAGCCTGCAGGAGTCCAGAAAGCGCTCACCAGCTAACACCCACCAGCTGCACCTGGAAAAGGAATAGAAATCACTAGGTGAGCAATCGCATAGACTGTAACACGTTAAGCAGAGCTACTCACAAACTTGGTGCAGTTTCTGGAACAGTCTACTTACCACCACTAGGTCCTCCTGGATAGACTTTTTTCATCCACACACGCTCGTGGGCTATCTTGATACCTAGGGAGAGAAAGGACAATATATGGTTACAGACAATAATCATTGGGGAAAAAGATCACAAAGGATACGGACAAATATCACAGTAATAAACCTACCTTCAAGACGGAATGGTCGCCCCTGCTGAAGGAAAGCAGGACGGAGAGCCAATCCTTACATCAAAACAGGTGAGCTGGCATGGGCAAACTCTTGCGCACTATATTTTGGTACGAAAGGGTCGAGGGGAATCACGGCACCACCATGCTATTCTCACTGCCTCCCATCTTCTCTCCGGAACAGTACCAGCACCCCGGGTCCTCGATACTGGTGCAGTTGGGGGAGAGAAGCGGTCCAAGGGAGTCAACTCCTGGGAGGGCTCTAACCGTGCCCCAACGTCCTCGCAGAGACCAGGTGAGCGTAACAGAAGGTCTGTTAAGTGACCTGATGCTGCTAGAGCCACAGATCTGAACTGTGAGTAGACATGGGTACGCAAATAAATGCACTTGTTACCTGTATATTGTAATAACTCGTTGGAACTGTGGAAGCGCTGCAGCGCTGGTGCCGCTGTGAAAAAAGTCTCCCTTGGTATGTTCCCTCGTGGGGGTATCTGCTTCTATACCGGGCCCCCAGTCCGTGTCTGTTAGGAGATAAAGAGCAATGCTCTGTGTTACCTACAAGAGGGGATCCTGGTAAATCCAGGCAGGCATGTCTGTGCCTCGTATCATTCTCATGTCTATGCAGGGAGCAGCCGCTTACCTGCGCGGGTGTCGCTGTGTTCAAAATGAAATCCCAGCATCGAGGCGTTACCATGGCTACCGTTGTAATTATAGCCATCTGCCATTTTGGCATGTGTTACCAAATCGGCAAACGTGCTGGGTTACTATGTGGTTGTGGGCCGTGTGCCATCGTCATCAACGATGTAAAAGTGAAATATCACTTAATGATGGCCAGAAAATAATTGTGGATTAAATAAATACTATTGTTGTCATTAGGTTGTCATGGCAACAGTCGACAACGTTTAGTCTTTCTTCTAGATCAATGCACGTTAATGTGGAAAAAAGAGCTGGTGGGCCCTATATTCTGGATGAGGGGCCTATAGCACATTGTTTGTGTGTTAGAATCTTGGGCACAACATCAACCTTGAGCAGTGATGAAGGAATAATCAACAGAGGTATCTCCAAAGATGATTTGGAGGTTCTCAATCAGAAAAAGAAAAAACTGATCCGAACCGAGATGCACGGGAAATTTATGCTCAAATATTTGAAGGCGGGCATCATCTCGGAGGGCCTGCAAGTCAGAAACATACCTAGGGCCTTCACAGACAATCCCAAGTTCATCAACAACTTCAGCGGAGTCGGGAACAAATGCAGCAGAGACTGGCTAACCCTAGTCATTGACACTGCGGAAGAAGAGAGCAAGAAGCAAGGGACAGAATTACAAGACTTGGAAAAGAAATTCCTAGAAGACGCAACAATACAAGTATCTAAAGACAAACTCAACAAACTGGGGATAGAGATCGAGAAATTCAAAAACATTACCATAGACCGGAAGGTACAAAAATTCAGAACAGACCTCCAGAACTATGCAGAAGAACGAACCTATCCCTATTTGCGTCCAGCATACTACATCGATCTACAACAGAGCCAAGGCCTCAACAGAAGAAACTGGGGTGTGACCTTCTCAGGCTCCTCATCAAGTAGTGGGAGCGGGAGCAACCCGAACTTGCCAAGCACTTCAGGGTCTTTGCAGCAACACCCTTTTTTTCAACGGGGCGGACAGCGAGGCCGAGAAGGAGACCTGCCCCCTCAGGCCCCCAGATGAGAACACGCCAATGGTATCAACATCAGAACCCGGGACAAATGAGCGAATACCAGTCTTCAACCTTTCCCAACACATAATCACCCTCTCAGAACAAAAACTGTTGGAAAAAGGACTCTCTTTTGTTCCGGCGACAAAAGCAAGACAGTTTGACACAGAACTCGAGTTAATGAGGTTTTTTAGAAACATCCGACTCAAGTTTTTTTTTTAAATACATCTTCCTGAATCACAGAAAACCGATCAAACAAAATCCATAGATACCCAATCCAAGACAGAAAACACTACTGGTCTCAAAGTTAAATCAACGTTCTACCCACGCCTCACACGATACGATGCGAAATAGAGACCTTCGAAAAAGTAGTAACCAGAACTGTTTTGGCTGGTTTCAAGAACAGCAATTATAATCAAGACAACTTAGACCAAGAAGAAAGACACGCTCTCAAAACTTAACAAGATGATCACACCATCATCATAAAACCTGCGACAAGGGCGAGGGGATTGTTGTAATGGACACCAATAAGTACGATACTGAATGTTTACGTCCACTCAGTGACCAAGACGCATACAGGAAGCTCACTCATGATCCGACCAGAATCATACAAGTTGAGATCAAGAGTCTCACTGCACATGCCTTACGTCAGGGCTGGATCTTCGACGACAAACTGACTTTTCTTTTTTTAAACATATTTTTATTGAGAGAGTAGGTCAGCAGCAAGATACAATATTAACATATCAAAATATAGCTTGATCATCTTACAGCCTTCAATTTAGGGGAGAGGGGGAAGAGGGAGACACCACAAATCACAGACATGAGAGCAACCAGTACAAGTGTAGTAGGTATCGCAAGTCAAGGCGAGGACCCAGGTGTTACATCAGGGTCTGAGTCTAGGCCGCACAGATAGAAGCGTAGCAGTAACCAGATATCTTTGGGGCGACATGGCGTCGGAACCGAAAATACAAATAATTCCTCATCATCATTTACCATACAGAGGTCCTTTAAAAAAGCGGCTCTGGTTGGGGCGGTGGAGGACTTCCAACATTTAAGAATACAACGTTTAGCAATAATACAAGCAATGTTAAATAAACGCCTTGTGGTTTCCTTCACTTTGCCTATGTCGCCCAGCAGGTATTTCAAGGGGGAGAGAGTCGCCGGGATGGCTGTGATATCCTCAAGGAGCTTCGCAACTTCCTTCCAGAACTCCGCTATTAGCGGACATGACCAGTACATATGATAAGGCCCCGCATTGGGGGCGTCACATTTCGGGCAGGCACCTGTGCAATATTCCACAAATGTAGCTAATCTAGCCGGGGAATAGTGTAATTGGTTTAAAACCTTGAACTGAATCAGCCGGAACCCAGCATTCATGGACACTGATCGAGTAAGTTGACAGTACCGGGCCCAGCGGACCTCGTCTATTTGAGTGCCCACGTCTCGCTCCCAGATTTCTCTCATCGTATTGTGTGATGGGGAGTGGGTCTGCACCAATGAATATAACATAGAGACCCCCTTGCTTTGACCGTCCATTGATACTATTGACCTAATGCATGCATGGGATTGGGGTTCTTGTGGAAATGTCGGCCACTTCGCCGAGAAAGCAGCCCTCATCCTATAATATTGAAGGCGTTTAAGTTGGCCCCTCCCCACCGCTTCAGTGAATGTCGTGAGGTCACAGAACTCACCACCCGGGAACATGTCGTGTAGTGTGAAAAGTTTGTTAGGGTCCCAGGATTGTTGGAGGGCTCGGTCAAATGTGGGGGAAATGCTGGAGAAGTCCCACAGGGGGACTTCCGGGTCGTAGGGGTATTCGAGTCCCAGCCTCTTGTAAAGTCTGGCCCAAGCATGAGAGGTCGTGTATACTGAATCGAACGGGCATATGTCCCCATAGCTTGGATTGAGGAGGACTGAGCGTATGTTGTTTGGGCGAACAGAGTGCTTTTCGATCAATATGTGGGGGGCAGTATCCTCCGGGTCAAACCAATGTTTTGAAAATTGCGCCTGTGCGCATAAATAATAAAGCTCGAAGTCTGGTGCCGCGATGCCTCCCTGTACAAAAGGCTCAACCATCTTGTCCCAACCCATCCTGGCGGTTTTCCCATTCCAAATAAACGTGGAGGCGAGTGATTTAAGTTTCGAGAAAAAGGGTTAACCGGGCCAAAGTGGGATGTTATTAAAGTAATATAGGAGCTTGGGAAGGACCACCATTTTAAGTAGCGCAACTCTGCCATTCAGGGTCAAGTGGAAGGCTAGCCCATATCTGAAATTTGGTCGAAAGGGTTGACAACAGTTCCCCGTGGTTATGCGTGTATAACAGGGTTTTATCTCTGGCGACCATTATGCCTAAGTAACGTACCTTGGTGGGGGCAGGTCTAAACCCCTCTATTTCAGTTAGGTCTCCCGTGCCGTCAGTAAGGGGAAATATTTCTGATTTCGGAATATTAATTCTATAACGCGAGTGATCTGAGAATTCATGTATATCAGACATAATGTGTTGCACGTTCTCTTTGGGGTCACGGGCATATAAAAGGGTGTCGTCAGCGTAAAGTGATATTATCTGGGGGGGACCGGTCATCCTGAGGCCTCTGTGTGAGTGGTTTTGCCATATGAATTCCGCCATTGGTTCAATGGTCAGAGCGAATAGTATGGGTGAGAAGGGACATCCCTGCCTGGTCCCCCTGTGTAGGTGAAATGATGGGGAGAGAGTGGTGTTAGTCAGGACCTTAGCTGTCGGTTGTGTATAAAATAATCGGACACAGTTGATATAGTACTGGCCGAACCCGAACCGCTCCAGCACTAGGAAGAGGTATGCCCAGGAAACGGTGTCAAAGGCCTTCTCGGCGTCTAGTGCGACCACGGCCGCCTTGGCATCTGGGTCTATCTGTGCCATAACATTGAATAGGCGTCTTAGGTTGAGAGCCGTGGACCTAGCTGGTATAAAGCCAGCCTGGTCGGGATGAACCAGGATCGGCATGTATGGCAGGAGTCTGGTTGCCAGCACTTTTGCAAAGATTTTTGCGTCAGTATTAATTAAAGACAGGGGCCGGTAGGACGCCATGTCTTGTGGCGGTCTACGGGGCTTCAGAAGGACCGTGATGATTGCTTCTCGCATCGATTCCGGAGAGAACCCGGAGGCTCATTGCCTCCTCCCACACTTTCAGCAGTATTGGGGCTAATTCACCAGAGAATTGACTGGATAGTTCCGCAGGGAGGCCGTCCGAGCTGGGGGAACGGCCGCTCGACAGAGTTTTTATAGCCTCTGCAATCTCCTCTGATGTGATTGGGCTGTCTAGTATGTCACGGGTTCCGGCAGTTAGTGTGGGAAGATCGATGCTGTCCAGATATTGAAACGTGTCCTCTTTGTTTTTTGTGTCGTGGTTAGAGTAGAGGGAGGAGTAGAACTCAGTAAAAGCGGAGTTAATGTCTTGGTCTTTGTTCACCGTCTCCCCAGTCGGTGTCTGTATGCTCGGGATCGGGTTGTGGTGCCTATCAGCTCTAAGCATGTTGGCCAGGAATCTCCCAGCCTTATTGCTTTCCCCGTATCGTCGGGCTTTGGCTGGAGCCGCCATATAAAGAACCTCTCTATGGGCTAGCTTGTGGAACTCTTTCATTGTGGTATGTATTTGCGCCAGGGTTCCCTTATCCTGTGTGTTGCTATACTCGGTCTGTAATAAGTCAATTTTTGTCTCGGCCACCCCCAATTCCTCACGTACCGACTTCAACATACCAGTCGATTTGCCCAGGATGGCTCCCCGGACCCAGCCCTTGAATGCATCCCACAGCGTGGCATATGCGGCAACAGAACCTGCGTTTAGTTCTAGGAACTCGGCAATCTCTACATGCAATGATTCACATATGTTGGGGTCTCTTAGGATTGCAGGGGGCATCCTCCATCTTCTCGCCGGGGGAGAGACGTCACTAAAGTTGATGTCAAGCGATACCGGCGAGTGATCCGAAAGGGTACGGGGATGTATTTCACATTGGGAGATCGCCCCAGATAGGGATTGGCTGACGATCCAATAGTCAATGCGTGAGTGGGAGTCGTGCACCGACGAGTAAAAGGTGTATTTCTTCTCACTTGGGTGTAATGCACGCCATGCATCCACCACACCCGTCTGTTCCATCAATTGTGTTACCACCAGTGCAGCCTTGGAGGGGGTTCTGGGGACAGTCGATGAACGGTCCAGGGATTGGTCCAGTATCATGTTGAAATCGCCACCCCAGACTATTTGTACCTCCCCAGCTGATGAAAGCATATCCAGTATTGTACAATAAAACTGTGGGTCATCTACATTGGGACCGTAGGTATTAATCAGAAGCACTTGGTGCCCTGCCAATTCACCCCATACCAGTACGTATCTACCCTGTGGGTCTATCTTGCTGGACTGATATTTGAAACACATTTTGGGGTGTATGAGAGTCAACACTCCTCTGGATTGTGCTGAATATTCTGTATAGCATCTGTGTGACCCCCACCTCGGTAAGAGTTTAGTATTGACCTGCCCAAGCGCGTGTGTTTCCTGCAAGAAAAGAATGTGAGGGTTGTGACGTGTGATGTACGCCGTGATCTTCCTTGCCTTAATCGGGTTATTTAACCCCCGGATGTTCCAGGAGAGGAGCTTAACACTCAAGCCCTTATTAACCTGCGTCATGGTTGCACCTGAGACTAGGCATACATCCATACTCCCGCCCCTGTCGCGGGGAGGATGGGTATCCCGCTGCAGAACCGCTCTCTATTTGAACCGTTATAACAACCCTAAACATGGGTTCCCCCAACAAGCCCGGTATTTCGGACTTCAACACCCTGTTCCACTCCCAACCCCCTCCCGCATCATCAACCCCAACTGGACGATGTACCCCTAAAACCATAACCTAGGAACACTCCTGGGGTGTGTGCTGCACTCGTACGACCGCCGATCCGGGAAGTCTGCACAGCTCCATTCCAACAAATCTTTACCTTCAGGACCACCCTGCGGGCTTCAATTTAAGACTTTATAGCAGTGTGGCATAAGAAAAAAGAAAAGGATATCAACCCGCGGGGTCATCGGGTTCCACCGCGCCCCGGGGTGGGAGGTTCTGGTTCCCGGCCCGATCCCGGGTCGGTAGAGGAATGGAGGCTTCCACGTAGAGAATGGCTTCGGTTGGATTTTTGAAAAATGAGCCCTGCCTCCGTGCTGAATCCTCATTTTCGCCGGGTAGACAAGGGAATACGGGACCTGTCGTAGTCTCAGTTGTCTCTTGACGGGCTCATAGGATCTCCTGAGTGATTGCACATTGGTAGAAAAGTCCGGATATACGTGAATTCTATTGTTTTCATAGAATAGGGTGCCCTTCTCCCTGGATATCCGCAGGATAGCGTCTCTGTCCCTATAATTTAGAAGGCGGGCAATTATCGTACAAGGTGGAGCTCCAGGCCTAGGCGGAGGTGCCGATGTACGGTGTGCCCGCTCCACAAGGAAGTGGTCCGAAAAGGAGTCGGGCCCAGGAGTTCCTTCAGGAGGGCCTCTACCTGACGTTCCATGGCCCCTTTGCCGAAGGTTTCAGCCACCCCAACCAGACGGATATTGTTCCTCCTAGAACGGGATTCCAAGTCCTCGCATTTGGCAAGGGTTTTCCGGAGGTCCCCCTTCAGCTGGGCAATATCGCGGCCATGTTGTTGTATCGAGTCTTCATTGGTAGCGATCCTGCCTTCAGCCTCAGTAATCCGTGTGCTTTCCTTGTCCACCCTTGCCTTCAAGGAGCTAATTGTTGCCCCTATGTCGTCCAATTTAGTGTTCACCGCTAGGAAGCCGTTCTGCACCATGGCCATCAATCAGTCCATCCTCTCCTCCATTGGCAACTCAGGGTGACCATTCTCTTGCTGCCACGGGGCGCTGCAGACCAGCTGGGCTGGGAATTGGCGAAGGAGTCCATGGGGCCTGTTTTCTTGGGGCGTGTTCCCTTCTGCTCGTGTCGACCCATGTGTAGACTCAGGTAGACCGCGTCTTCCAGCGCCCTCCGCCCCGTCCGCCCCAACGTGTGGCTCGGACTCTATATGGGGTTGATGGTGAGCTGAGACCCACTTATCGTGCAGGAGAGGCGTTCAAGGGAGGGTTCTAGTCGGATAAAATGTCCTCTCCTCAGCAGATCCTCCCTCCTCGTGCGTTGCCCCACTAGTTCTTACTTGTTCTTAACGTCCGTCCTCACGTGGAGAGGCCTTCCACCAGCAGGAGATATCAGGGGGGCAAAGGCGGCTCCGCAGGCACGGGGGTCGGAGCACGACGGCTGTACACCACACGGCCTTGTCCGGGGGATTGCCGCGGCAGCCACGCCCAACACGAAGCAGCAGTATATAACGGCGCGTAGCCCTCACATCCGCCGTTAGAGACAGTTCGTCACATCAAGGAGTTTGATCGAAGCGTGGCCTCTCCAACTCGACCCGGCCCCTCCCCCCGCGGCTCCAGGGGAAGATCGCCCAGAACTCGCAAGCGGCCAATGTCTCAGCCTCCGTCCGCAGGATCTTCAAGACGGTGTATCTTCGATGCGGTTCAGCGGACCGGCCCAAATTTTTCCCAGTATGTGCACACAGTCTTACGCCTCTGGACGGTGCGCTTCGTTTGTTCCGCGAACGGCCCTGAGAGAGGATGCGTATCTTGAAGGATTTATAGAAGCCGGAGCTCTGGGACTAGGTGGCCATTTTAGATGTGCGCCCTGGAAGACCCATTGTGTCTGCATGTGAATCTCTGTTGGAACCTCTGTCCCTATTCACTTTTACATTGTTGATGACGATGGCACACGGGCCACAACCACATAGAAACCCAGTGCGTTTGCCGATTGGGTAACACATGCCAAAATGGCCGACGGTTATAAATACAACGGTAGCCAGGGTAACCTCAATGCTGGGATTTCATTTTGAACACAGCGACACCCGCGCAGGTAAGCGACTGCTCCCTGCATAGACATGAGAATGATACGAGGCACAGAGATGCCTGCCTGAATTTACCAGGATCCCCTCTTGTAGGTAAAACAGAGCATTGCTCTTTATCTCCTAACAGACATGGACTGGGGGCCCGTTATGGAAGCAGATACCCCCACAAGGGAACATACCACAGGAGACTTTTTTCACAGCGGCACCAGCGCTGCAGTGCTTCCACAGATCCACAGAGTTATTAGAATATACAGGTAACAAGTGCATTTATTTGCGTACCCATGTCTACTCACAGATCAGATCTGTGGCTCTAGCGGCATCAGGTCACTTAACAGACCTTCCCTGCTTGACCCCACAGGAACCAGAAGTATATTTAGGCCACCCTGCACCCTAGCAGTCCATCATTAATCAGCATTTTGCCTGATTCTTGAGGCAACCCGATATGGTTAATCAGATCCTGAAGCAGACCTACGTCGTCTTTAAATAGACTGTATGTTATACAGGTAAGCCAATCAAATTTGCTCGTGGCTCACAAATAAACTGCCCCCTCTCCGTTAGAAGGGGGATTCACACTAATTTGATTCAAATCTGACACCTGCCTTTACCACACACGGGCATCACCTCTTGTTTGAACTCGTGCGAAATCCATTTTGTTCCCAGCACGGTAAGAAAGTCATTTATAGACATCCAAGTGATTAACGGTTTCATTGCCTCACCTATACCGTAGTGCCCCAGCATTGCCACTTGCCTATTTGTTTCCTCCTATAGGCAGCACACACATAGAGCAGTCCTTCCGATTTCTTTTCCCGTCCTGAAGAAGGCCTTCTCAAGATTGGCTGGCACAACAGTCAATGAGGGCCGAAACACATTTGTGTAGACAAGTCTGTAATCATAAGTGCAGTGCCTAATTGTCAACACTGTTTTTCATTGACATTTTTCATGTTCTTTTTACTTCACTGTTGTAACCATTGTTTTGACCCCCGTTGTGACTCAACACAACAGTAGGCTTTGGATTGTCCCTACCTAATTGTATTGAATTTTCAGTCTGAATTTACCTCAAACTGTTTGTTTTGATAACGTCACATATTTGTTTTATGTTTTGAAATGGATAACTCTATATTCATGTGTGCTATTAGACCATTAGGTCTCTACCTTTAAATACATATACTCTGTATCAACTCAACAAGGTGTGTCTTGTACTTTACACAGAACTAACAATTTAGACACAGGTAAAGGAAAGGCAGACCCATTCATTTGTTCTATTACGGCTGTGAGGGTGGCATGGCTGTGATGGAGATAGGCAAGTGAGTGCCCACTCCTGTTCCTTGTGCATCAGGTCAGCTGCATATATTACATCACAGCGGAAAGAAAAAAGGTGCTGCACCGGACTAGCCTCATATGCATCGTTTGGGCCTTTTAGGTTCATACTATTGTTTCATACTGTTTAGAGTAGGGGACCATGCTTAAGATGAGCTTTACGGGCTCCCCATATTTTCCTGAGTGACTCCTTCATCGATTGTATTCATGGGTAAGAAATTGGATACATATGATAAAATAGAGCTGGAATGGACTTTTTAGGCATGGTGAATCCTTCTGAAGGACACGTTGATAAGATCTAAACACCATTATGAAAGAGCATACCATGGCAGAAGCTGAACAATGGGAAGCCGTGAACACTGGTATCTTCAAGTAAAGCAAATGCAGTATATCCTACTGGGAAATAAAATCTGTGATATCATAATGGTACAGGGGAAACTGATCACAAATCAGTATTGATACCAACTTCTGCTTTTGAACCTGGGTATCACTTTACCATACTAATTGGTATAACTAATTTGCCTTTGCAGTGTCCATAAAGCCAGTATGCATTGACTTTTTACCATGCCTTGCAGCCATATCACAAGCCCATGCACTTTTGTTTCATTTATACATTCTACTCATAGGTGTGTTGTGAAAATGACTTTGGTAAAATGACTTAACTTACAAAGTCAGAACACCTAGCAATCATACATGCAGAAATATTAAGCCGGTTTGCCCCTTCCCTCTCAGTTTGTCAACCATTATTGAACAATAGGGCCTGCAATTCTTATCACTATCGTTTAGTATTTGTGTTTGCAAACCCTTGTTTTACCATTACCCAACAACAAATTGTATTTGTGGGACAGCGATGACGGAAAGTAACTGATAAAGCATTGAACAAAGCCCTATCGTTTCGAGCTGTTGGAACAAAGCTCAGTGCGAACGTGATGAGTTAATAGTGTGGGAGTCAGACATAGGAGACGGACATGAAGACATGTTTCAAAGCGTATCTGTTTTATCAAAGTAAAGAAAATGCCTCATCTATACCTACTTCTACGATGAATGCTTCCTATTCTTAAAAATAATGAATGGTGCTCATCAGGACATGTTAAACAAATAAAACTTGATATGATATGATATGGAATTTATAACGTGCCTGTATACAAGTGTTTCTAGGTGCACAAGACAAGGGGGGAACAGATGGAGGACAAAACAACAATCTTACTAGGCCTTGTGTCATTCGGATTGCGCAAATGTGGGAAGGGAAAGAGGAGAAGTACCAAGAAGGTGTTGGGGAACAGGGGGCGGGGGGGATGAGGAAGTGCAGGCAAACAAAAGTGCAGCCAGCTGGTGGCTAAGTGCAGATAAAGGAAAGCACAGAGAGAGGGGACTGTAGGGTTACAGATACAGACCACAAGTGCTGGGGAGTCAAGAGGCAGTCCGAAGTGCAACTGGACATCTAGGGACCTGGGCCCAAGTTCAGAGGGTGGCCAGTGTGTGGACCAGGCAGGTCATCAGCATAGGAGAGGAAGAGAGAAAGCGGAAGCTCTTGAGTTGCTTCCTAACCCAGAGGTGGTTCTGCTCAAGTTTGAGAGAGGGAATAAGGCTGTTTCAGAGGGAGGGCCTAGCCGAAGAAGGAGATCTGCCCCCAACTGTCTACTTGGAAAAGTGACTGACCCCCAGAGAGTTGGAGGTGGATTAGCAGAGAGCTTGAAAAGGGAGATGTTTAGGAAGAGAGCATTTGAGGTAGTGCGATCCCAGGCTCCAGAAAGCCTTGTGGACGATTGTAAAGACTGGAGGGGGGTGTCTGTACTCCTGCTCTCTATATGGCAGAGGAGAGGCACAGAGGACCCCAGACAAGAATCTATATTATTGGTAACGTAGTCGAGCAATTAAGGCCTAGCTTCTCAGGAGGTGATGCGGGCTGGTTCTTAACTACAGTGTAGTCCCCAAGCAACAACAAAGGAATGTCCGCATACTGTATTAGTTAAAACACAGTCTTAATATAATTTATTTTCACGGGTATGTACAATATCACGATAACTCACTTTGTACTTGGTTATCAACAATGGCAAATCTATACAGTTCTACGTGGTACCACAATCACTATTCGCACTCTTTAAAATGCATCAACTGTACGGTTAAAGGTCTCACAAATAAGTTTGTAAAGGAAACCAACAATAGATATAAGAGGAAAGCAGTTGGTTAGAACAATTGACAGAATACTGGCCCTGTTGTTAGGCAGAATCACCTGCAGTACCATTTGGGAACACTACTTGTAATTAGGACTACAAGTGTGAGCAAGATTTCACCTTTGGTACAAGCCTGTACCACACAGTAAAGTGGTAGTGATGGCTGAGCAGCCAGACTTATCTCAAGAGTTTAAGTGAGCAGTAGAACAAGTTACACAAAGGACCAACAAATACAGTGATTCAAATATACACTTACTCAAGGTTCTTGGTAAAAGAATATACATTTATTTACTCAGTCAGTTAGAAAACATTACACCAGCATAAGCAGCTCAATATCACACACTAATAAACCACAAATACACAACCGGTAGGTAAATGAACAAGTTTAGCTCCCCGGAAGTGGGAACAAAATGGCACTTCAGATACTTAATAAAGGGGTAAAAAGACAAGGTTATAAGAATAGACAGCCCAAATACATTCTTAGGCAGTGCAAGGGGTTTCAGTTAAATACACCCAGAAATTTTTCTCAATAGGCCTGGGCCACAATCAATGGTTCAGAGTCTTTTGCATAGGATAGCACAGTTCTGGTAGATAACTGTTAAGTCTTTGCCATGGATATTAGAAGACTTTGGCTAGGCGAAAAGTTTGATGAATGTTAATGAAAAGACAAGCCTTTGTAGTTGAGGAAAGTTTCACGCACTTTCTCGATGGCCGAAAAGATTTCCGGACCGCATTTGCACAGTACCTTGTCAATGAAGAAGAGCTGTAGCTGAGGCATTTGTTCCTGGCAGTTCGAGCAGATCTCGCTGTTCCTGAGCTTCAGTCGTAGGGACAAGAAGGAGGACGTCGGGAGGTTCCTGCACTGCCCAAGGATGAGGCCAAAAGCTTTAGCAAGAAGTTGGATTAAGGTGTGAGTGCCTTAAAGTCCAAAAGCTGGTTTCCTTCTCTCTGGCTATCCGGTTTTCAACAGCACTCTGATGAAAATTCGACCAGATGGGGACGGTGTCCAGGGGGCTTGCGAGTTGGTTGTTCCCACCAAACTCAAGGGAAGAAGTTAAACCTGAAGAGCTTCTCTGTCGATGGAGTTTCAGGCAATTCGGACCTGCAGCAGGGCTTCACCAGTCGTCCAGGAGTTGCAGCAGTCCTCTTCCTTCAGCTCGTCTTCGGTTCTTTCGTTACAGTGGTCGACTCTGCTTTCCAAGTCCCAGAGACCTGCTTTTAAACAGTTTTCCCCACATTAATTCCAGCCTGGCTGTCACTCACACAGCAGGGTGGTTGTCCTTGCCGGACAGCTAGCTGGCCAATCACGCCAGAGTGCATTCAGGTCTCCTTGGAGACTAAGCACAGGGAGTTTCGGGCACCTCCCTCACATCCTGTCCACCCCAGACACTCAGGCGCCAGAGGAGATCTTCAGCACTGAAGCCCACCAAAGGCCAACAAACAAAGGGACCAAACCTGGTTTTGCGTGCAGAGACAAACACAAGAAGGACCTTTCCTAAAAGAAATGGTGAAAAAAGTCGACCGGAGTCTGTTTTAACAGATAGGTCCTGGCCGCCATATTGAAAAACATGGGTGACCCGATTTTTAGATACCTTTGTTAGCGGTCGGGAAAAATCATGGTAGTTTAATCTAAACCACTGCCACCAGCCATTTAAAGTAGGAAAGGGTAATATTTGATTGTTACATTAGTGTTTTGACTCAGGGGACGCTAGGCAACCCCTCCAGCACTCTATAGGAAGATAGTGTGCGCTGGGTCAGTAAATTTAAAGAGATTAGTGAAGTCAATTTAACTTCACATGCTCTGAGAGACAGTAGTCAGTCCCAGAGAACGTATTTAAACATTGGGAAGTCTGATAGACATCCCAGTGTCACTGCACTGAAGGTGCTGCGTGACAATGATGCCTATGGAGTTGTTTTAAAACTCCATAACCAAAGAACACAAAAGTAAAACACATTGAAAATGAAAAGTTCAAAGCCCCAAAATATAGCAAAAGAGCTGAAGGGCTCTAAAGTAGAGGGAATTTAGCACTTGGGTGAGAAATCTCCCTAACACCCGTTTACCTAGGCACAGTACTGTGTGGAGATCCCCACACCTTGGCAACCTGTAGAATAAAGATATATCACAAGCCCAGTCCTTATATTGTTCACAGAGTCTTTCCAATAGTTCCACAACCCCAAAGTACCTGGTGTTGTAGAGTTCCTCGTCGGGAAATCGACTGCCCTTTTTGAGTGCACTCCCTTTAAGGCAGGAACCACTGGTCGTCGAACGTCCGACTATGAACATGGTGAACTACGGCGGTGAAGTGGCAGCTTTGTTTCTAGCGGTGCTCATCAACGACGGAGCATAGATGTCCTGCAAGGAAGAGGCCTGCAGGGCTACTCGATGTCGATAGTTCAGGACCGCAAACAGTTTGTGAAGAACTGTGGCCCAGCAAGGGCATCGAGTTGTCCGGCTTCTCTACGGTCTTTGGGTGGCGGGAAACTTACCAACGGATGCTCCTCGGCGCGTCGACAGCCTGGCCTTCTCCGGTGGATAAGGCAGGTGGCGGTGTGGACGAGCGCGTCTGTGAATCAAAAGTCTTAGGCAAAGGAGCGTTGCGGCTCCGGTCGTTAATGGCACGGCGTCAAGCGGTCCCTGGGCAATTTGGTGACGGCATTGACTCTTCGGTAGTCCACACAGAACCTCCAATCCTTGGTACCTGCCTGGGCACTTGCCTTGGGGACAAGGACCACGGGACTGGACCAGGGACTGGTTGTGGGTTCAATAACACCCAGATCCAACATCTTGGCGACCTCAGCCTGGATGTGGTTCTTAACTGTATCTGACATACGGTAGCACCTGCTTTGACAGGCACACTGTCACCAGTGTCAATTTCATGCCTACACCACGGTGTAAGGCCTGGTGTCAGTGAAAACAGAGAGGCATACTGCTAGAGCAAAGCCCTGCAGGCCCTCTGCTGCTCTGTCGTCAGATCCGTAGAGAGATTCACTCCCTCCACTGAGCCATCCTGAGGGTTGCTATGCAGCAAATCAGGAAGTGGCTCACCCTCATCCTCTTCTTGCTCTGAAGCTAGCAAGAGACATGAGACTTCTGCTCGCCTGTGGAAAGGCTTGAGCCTGTTAATATGGAATACGTGAGGGGCTACCCTAGGGACTCCCATGTCAACCAGATAATTAACTTTGCCCATCTTGGAGAGGATCCTGAAGGGTCCAGTCCACTTTTCTGCCAAAGCTCTAGGCTTGGTAGGCTCCATCACAAGGATTTCCTGTCCCAGATTCCAATCCACTTGCAAGGCTATAAGGTAATGCCAGTATTTAGTCAGTTCCTGGCTGTCCTTGAGATTCGCTGTCTTCTGACCCATCATCTGTGTCATCCTCCGTCTGAGGCCTAACACATAGTCCCCTAAGCGAACAGCAGGCATGGCAGGAGGAGATCCCATTTCCTCCTTAGGGGTCTTCCAAAGCGCCTAGCATGCCCTTGAAAGTTTTATTAAACCTCTCAACCAGACCATTGGTCTGGGGATGGTAAGAGGTGGAGAACTTGTAGGTTACCCCACACTCTTTCCACATGGTTTTCATGTAACTAGACATGAAGTTAGATACTCTGCCAGAGGCAACCTCCTTAGGGAATCCAACATGGGTGAAAATGCCCAGGAGAGCCCTGGCAACCACCTTTGCAGTTACCGCCCAAAGGGGTATAGCCTCAGGATACCTGGTTGTATGATCGACCTAGACCAGGATGAGCCGTTGTTCACCTGAAGTGGGAGGGTCAAGGGGACCAACAATGTCGATGCCCACCCTCTCAAATGGTGTGCGAACCACTGGCAACGGCTGCAGTGGGGCAATGACACTGCCTCCAGTCTTGCCAGATAATTGACAGGTTGGGCAGGTCCTGCAGTGGAACTCCACTTCTACTCCCATCCGGGGCCAGTAGAAATGGACAGAGAGCCTCTGCTTAGTCTTCTTGGCAATATGACCAGCTAAGGGCACCTCATGCACCAACTGCAGTAGGAAGGGCCTGTAAACCTGGGGTACCACCAACCTCTTGAGGGCACCAGGTTCAGGCTTAGTGGGCTCACTTACAAGGAGCTCACCCTCCCAATAGATCTGGAATGTCCTAGGCACTGCTCCTTATGCCTGGGACAGGGCCTGTTTCCTCAGACCCTCGAGAGAGTGGCACTCTCTCTGTCCCCTACAGAAGTCCGCCCGGGAGGGTCCGCCTTCAGCCAGCAAGCATTGAAGGTCAGGGTGGTCCTCCGGGTTGAGAACATCTCCCGCAGGAGGTTCTTCTGCCTCTTCTCACTCAGGAGAAGAGTTTGGGTTTTCCACTGGACCCAGCCCGTCCGGAGCATGGATCCCAATGGGTGCTGTAGGAACAGCAGGAAGAGAAGGAGCCCCCTGCACAGAGGTGGCCTTCTTGTTCTTCCGTCTTCTTGCCTTAGGCCTCGCCTTTGGCTCGGGTACCTGACTCACAGCCAGACCCTATGTCACCTGTGACCTAGTGACTACAGCAGTAGTCATGGTTAGATCATCCGAGATGAACCCCAACTCCACTAGATCATTTCCTAACAGAATGTTAGCAGGGACGTTGTCCTGAACCAGGACAGGAAGCTTTGCTGTCTTGTTTCCAATCATGAGTGTGACTAAGGCTACAGGCGATGATTTGGGAGGCCCATCAGCTAACCTGGTGGTTCTCAGAGGAGCACCTACATAGTCCTCTGGCTTGAGCAGGTTCCTGTCCACCACTGCCATGCTTACCCCAGTGTCTCTCAAACCAGTAGAAGGCTGGCCGTTCAAGAGGACACTTCTCAAAAACCTATGGGTGTTCTGTGGGATTGTCGCCAGTACTTCTGCATACTGGTCCCAGGCCCCAAGGGACACTAAGGAAATCTCTACAGGAGCACTGAATGTGATTCCTGTAGGGGAGTGGAGGACAGTGGGCTAACCTCAGACATTGGGTAAGGGTAGGTCAGGCTGACAGCGTGGACTCCAAGGGCCTTACCTTTACACTTGGGGTCACCCTTCTTGTTATCCAGAGCCCCACAGTCCCAACAAGTGCCAGGAATTGCAGGGTATGGTACTGGAACCACTGGGAGCCTGTTTTGCAGCAGGTGGGCCACTACTCCTATTCCCACACACAGATTACTTATCCCCACTAGATTTTTGGGTCTTAGGAGAGGAAGGTTTTGGTTTACCTGACTGTGATTGCTTTTGGGACGCCTCAGCTTTCTGAGAGGTCCCCTTTTCTTTGTCCTTGTCCTTCCCACTGGAGTACTTAGGGTACACCCAGTGGGAGACCCACTTGTCAGCTAGCCTGGCCAGCTTAAATGGATCCAAAATGTTCGGGTCAGCAACATACTGACGCAGATCTGGTGAACAGGCTTCAGAAAAATGCTCAAAAAACAAAAGGTGGGACAATTCAACAAAAGTTTTCACCTTATATCCATCAATCCACTCCATCATGTTCTTGTGCGCAGCATTCACCAAGTCAACCCAAGACACATTCTCTCTTTTCTTAAAATCCCGGAACCTTTTAAGGTATTGGGTAGGTGTCTTGCCAAACATGGCAATCAAAGCAGACTTCATGCACTCATACTAACCCCTTTCTTCCACACTCAGTTTCAGAATACAGTCATATCCAGTCTGAGGCACTCTGCTTAACAAACACCTAGCCCAATCTCTCTTATCAACATCATGAATTGCACTAGCCATTTCAAACACTTCAATCCATTGGAGGATATCAGAACCCTCCACAAACCCACCAACCAAATCTTTCATAAACCTGGTGGCTGGGGACCTGCCACTCTCAACTGGGTTAGCTGAAGTCTCCACTCTAGCTTTCTCTAGCTGAATTCTCTGGAGCTTAGTGTCCCTATCTTTGAGTATCACTTGCTGTGCCAACTCCTCTTTCTTCAACTCAGCTTCTGTTTCCACCTTTTGGTATTGAAGGGCTAACTGTTCCTGTTGTAGCTCCATTTTTAAAAGTTCAATCCTCAGGGATTCCCCCTGAAGAGCAGTGCTGGGGTGAGGATCAGAGGCAGCAGGAATGGTGGCATTCCCAGAATCAGATTCAGCAACAACCCCAGGGGCAGAGTCCTCATTGGTTGCATCCCCCCCTTCAAGAGTTTCATCATCAGTCTGGTAGTCCACCAGGGCAGCTATCAGCTCAGCCCTAGACTTATCCTCAAAGTATAATTCCCTGGCTTCACAAGCACTCTCGAGAGCCTCTAAGCTCATCCTAGTCAATTTACCATTCGCAATAGATTCCATTGCTTGTAATGAAGTTATCTTGTACACAACTAAGCCTCAATTTAACAAAGTGCAGATATTTTGTAAGTGACACGGTTATACACTGATTCTTAAAACCATAAGCATCCCATTGCTGCCACCAGTGTAAAGACTGGAGGGGGGTGTCTGTACTCCTGCTCTCTATATGGCAGAGCAGAGGCACAGAGGACCCCAGCCAAGATTCTCTATTATTGGTAACATAGTCGAGCAATCACGGTCTAGCTTCTCTGGAGGTGATGCAGGCTGGTTCTTAAGTACAGTGTAGTCCCCAAGCACCCCAAAGGAATGTCCACACACTGTATTAGTTAAAACACAGTCTTTATATAATTAAGGTTCAAGGTTATATACACAAACACAATAACTCACTTTGTGCTCAGTAAATCTAAAATGGCAAATATATCCAGTTCTAAGTGGTACCACAATTATTATCAGACTTCATTAAAGTGCATCAACTGTACTCTGGTCAAATGTCACACAAATCAGTTAATAAAGGTAACCAACAAAAGATATTTGATGGAAAGCAGTTGGTTAGAACAATTGGTAGAATACTGGCCCCTACCACTAGACACAGTTCTGTGTGGAGATCCCCCCACCTGGGCAACCTGTAAAGTAAAGATATATCACAAGCCCAATCCATATATTGTTCTATAAGTCTTATTTCCTTCTATAATGTTTCTACCACCCCAATGTACCTGGAATAGCAGAGTTTGGTGACGAGTTGTCGACGGATCCATCTTGACCAGCTCCCTTTAAAGCAGGAGCCACGTATCGTCGGGATCCCTCGAAGAAAGTGAACGCGGCATCGAGGCAGCATCTTCGGTCCCAGCGGTGCTCGTCCACGACGGTTCGAAGACGTCCTGCAAGGAAGAGGCGTGCAGGGCACCTCAATGTAGATACTTCAGGACGCAAACAGTTTGTGAAGAAACAGGCATCTCTACGGTCATTGGGTGGCGGGAAACCCACCGGCAGATGCTCCTCGGGGCATCGACAGCCTGGCCTTCTCCGGCGGGATAAGGTGGGCGGCGGTGTGGACAAGCGCATCCGTAAATCAAAAGTCTTAGGCAAAGGAGTGTTGCGGCTCCGGTCGTCGATGGCACGGCATCAAGCAGTCCCCTCTTCTGGGCAACACGGCTTTGATGGCCCTCCAGCGGTTATATAAAACCTGCGAACCCTGGTCGACGACGGTGGACGGAATGTCCGGTGCTTATCTTCGTTCTCCTTGGCAGTCCCCATCTCTGGTCGGCAGCCTGTCAAGGGTCTGACTTCCAAGGAGCTTCGGCGAAGGTTTAGCGGTGCTCAATGGTTCCTCGGAGCACGGGAAGAGGGCGCCTAACCAGGTCCTATCTGGGGTCAGTCTCGACGGCTTTCGGCTTTCGGCGAAGGGAGACAGCAGTCAACCTTCTTCTTCAGGCTCGGCTTCGAGATTAAGCATTAGTTTCAACCTCAGCTTCTGAACGAATTCTAGCAGTGAGAGGCCCCCAGATATACTAGTTGATCTCTCATTCTTTCTGCTGGGTCACACTCAGGCAACCAATCACTCACAACGTTATTCAGCAGTCAGTCAGCCAATCAGGCATTCAGGCCATACTTCTCCCTCTCAGACACTAACAACAAGGAATGTGTATTAGAACAAGTACCCAGCCATTCAACCCTACACACTGCATTCATACCAGTTTCGGGCAGGGCTGTCTCCGTCATTGTGTCAAACACCTGAAACCAGACATCCACAACAAGAAGTGCATACTGGTCACACACTCCATTCACCCAGGTCCCACCCGCAGAGTGTACCCACAACATACAGTCACTGGGAAGGCTCCAGCCAGTCTGGCCTGGACTTCACAACAACACAATATGGAACGTCCGCCCAACATCCAGTCAGGGGGGAGGGACAGAGTCAGGGATTCCCAGGACTTTGGGAAAACAAGGTAACAGGCAATAGAAAGCAAGAGGCCACAGGGGCCATCTTGTTTCCTATCAGGAATCAACTGATTCCAATGGCAGGGCCTGAGTATCCCAAAATGGAGGATACTCAGAGCACCTGTCAAATTCATCTTTGAGCTGCCACCAGCCCATACTCTGCTCTGTGGGCCACATACAGGTGCCCAAAACATACACTAGGGGCACAGGGTTGCACCCCCACCCATGGGTGCCATAAGGGTATCCCATGGGTCTGTACACCAAACCAAAAACAGGAAGAGCTGCACTTCCAGGAGTCCCACATGGACTCCTGGGCAGAAAACAATACAGAACACAAATGAAAAAGGACTGCAGGACAAGGACAGGGAGGCCCTGTCCCTCCAATGCATTTCCAGCATCACACTCAGGGCACTGGTCATTTCAGCATGCAGCTGCCACCAGCAAGTACCCTGCTCTGTGGGCCACCCACAGGTGCCCAAAAACATACACTAGGGTCACCGGGTTGTACCCCCACCCATGGGTGCCATAAGGGTATCCCATGGGTCTGTACAACAAACCAAAAGAGAGAGCTGCACCACCAGGAGTCGCACATGAACTCCTGTGGGGAAAACACAACAGAACACACAATAAAAAGCAATAAAGGACAAGGATGCAGAGGCCCTGTCCCTCCGATGCATTTCCACCATCACAACGATGCAGAGGGTCTTCAACTTGATCCTTGCCGCCACTGGGAGCCAGTGAAGAGAGTTCAGTGCTGGAGAGATATGATCCCTGGGCTTGAGACCAAGGACAAGTTTCCCAGTCCTGTTCTGGATAAGTTATAGATGACAGAGAGTAGAGGCTGGTAGATTTAGAAAGAGGCTGTTGCAGGAGTGCAGCCTAGTGAGGACCAGCGCTCTAGAGACAGTGAGCTTCTGGGGGAAAGTGAGGAAAGGCAGAATACCTCTGAGGAGGTGCAGCTGATAGTTTGACTTCCTATGGGAAATAGAGGTATTCATTGCAGTGCACCCTTATGATCCTAGGCTAGCAGCACAGATACTTGGCTTTTCTGCTCCACTAGGATTAAGGGAAAGGGAGATAGAGGCACTCATTCCAGTAAACCCTTGTGATCTTGGGCAAGGAGTATACTGTGAGCTTGTGCGTTATGTGGGGAGGAAAGAAAAGGAAACACCTACAGAGATGGGATGATTTACTACAGTGCAGCCTTAAGATCATGTTTAAGCAGTATATGATGAAGCCTTGATTCAATGAGGATGGAATAAAAGGAATCAGCATATGTAGGTTATGTTATATTATGTTCTCTTGTTGGGTTTATACCATGCACCTCGGCTGATTTGCATGGTCTACAGATACTCTGGCAGATCTGGAAAGAGAGGGAGTGTGGGTTAGATTGGTGGAGAGAGAAGGAAAAAAACAAGATAGCTTTGCTGTTGGGTTGATGCGTGGGGACTGGAAATATCCTAAACTCTGGGTGTGGGTCTGTTTCTAAGTACTCTGTGTTAGAGGCACTTGTGTCCAGAGGGTATCCGTGCCTGACCATGGTGTTATGATGCATTGGCGTGAACTGTGACATATAAGCTGATTGTAGCAGTGCCGTGTTCTGATATTTGATTTCGGGGGCATTCAGTTGTGCACGAGTGGCTTACTTTGTATGCATGTAGAGCATAGAGATCAAGAAGGCGAATTTGGGCAGTTTAGTGGAAGGCCTTGTGAGCAACTTTGAGCATCCATCGGATGTGGCCATGGTGATGTCTGTGCAGTGCTGCCTTCAGGTGACGTAGTTGTGAGGAGATGTCTTGAGACACCCTGAAATCGGATGAAATCTCTGGCAGTGGATAGTGTGCAGCAACTGGTCCTTTATGAGAGTGTGGAATCACAAGGTGGTGTGTAAAATATAGGGAGCATGCATAAGTAGACTGTGAAGGAAGACATCTAGAAGGCATTCATGTGAGTAAACTGTGCATCAGAGAGCAAAACACAGTAGCGGACTAATTGCATTGGGCACCATGCAGCAAAATCACAACAGGACACAAGGGAGCAAATCCAAAGGTAAAAAAGGACAGTGCAACACACAGGAGCAAAATTGCATTATGACACATAGGAGCAAAACCCAGCAGCGAGAATCAGAGTGGAGCACATGGGAGCAATAAAGTATAAGGTAGAAATTGAGAAAGGGGAAGTATCAGCAGGGTTTCATGATCCCTGTCCCTAGCCCCCCTAGACCACGCACTTGAGCCTGACCACCATCCTCCACATGGACCTTGAGGGCCTCCCCGGCTCCTCAGAGACTCACTTGGAGCTAGACCTCATACATAAAGCAGAAGTCTGATGAGGAACAAGACTTGGCATTGCACTTGGGGCAATAAGGATGCCTCCACATAACTCAGTTCCATGAACTGAGTTATGCGGTCTAGCCTTTTTGGTCTGGTCCGACCTAGGGATACCTGGGATACTTGGAGGCTATAAAAACCACACCCGGGCAGAGAAACACGCTTTGCGTTACTCTGCGCCTGCAGCGTGACACTCACCCTGTTCGGATCGGTCTCTTGTAGGCCTTCGCCTTTCCAACACATCCCGCGCACCTGAAAGAACAAGGACAGCATTAAAATTATACTTACTGTACCGAGAAGAACCTGCTTCCTGATCCAATGTTCTTCCGATCCAGCGGACAGCATTTCGTCAGCGTCATCTTCATTCCGGAATGCCCCAGCCTGCATGGAAAAGGAACGAGAGAGAAAGAACATTAGTAAGCATTCTCGTATTCGGATTCCTTGAAAACAGCAAGAATAGGCAAACACTTACCTGAACCTGAGTCGCTCTTGGTAACTTCAGCTCCAGAGCACGCCATCGATCTACAAGGGAAAACACAACACAGGTTAGCACATTAAGGACAATAAGGCGCCACTACTTGCCGCAACTTATTCTCTCACTGGCAGTCGTGTTGGGACATTGCAGCAGCCTGCTAGGCACAAGAGAGACATAGGTCAACATAAAGACAAGCAAACAGCGCTGCACATCGCACATTCACTCACCATTCAGCGCTCAGCTTCCTCAAGCAGCACAACACCATCCTGATCCCCTTACCAGCACCTAGGGAAGAAGGGGAGACATCATTAAGGAGCACAAGAGACAAGAAAAGGACAATTGCACAAGAACCAACAACCTTCCTTATCGAGCTGGAGTCACAGCAAGCCCGAAATCATTGGAGGGGCCGCACCAGTGGAGCAACTAGGTTGCGCTGCACCCACCTCAACCAACACACCCCTGCGCCGAAGAGCAGGACGGAAAGCACCCTATACAGGAGAACAAGGTGAGGAGAGGACATGGGGGAAGGTTTGATCCTCAAGGGGAATTCGAGTTAAACGACTTTAGACTATTAAGCTAAAACTAGATATCCTGTATTCCAGACCCAGACCCTAGTTGAACGGATTCCAGGGAAGGGTTTGAGATCGTGGTTGGTCCGAGGAGGCTGAGTGGCGTCCCCGAGGATATCAGGTGAGCGTTACAGAACGCAAAGCCTTATACCACAATCCACCTGGGCGTCATGGAAACGTCAGAAACCGACCAATTAGCCCAAATGCTGAGGCAGTTACGTGCTGAAGTAAATGCAGCCAGGCAGGAGACCAATACCCCGAGGAGAGAGTTGATAGTCGCTAAAGAACGCACTGATGACTTAGGCCGGCAACTCCTCCAGTCACAGGCGGGACATGCCCCGTTACCCGGTAAGGTATCAGCAATGCCAGTACCATCAGCCAACCCTGTACATATAACTCTTCCTGAGGCAGTCCCTTTGGCCCCACCTGAGCGATTCACGGGAGATCCCAAGAAGTATGCAACATTTATGAACCAATGCTGTATCCACTTCCTTTGTAGGCCTGGGGCCTTTACAAATGACCAGTCACAGGTCGCTTTCCTGCTATCATATCTGAGCGGCAGTGCTGCAGATTGATCTGTACCCTTTGTCAGTCAGGATGACCCTTTTCTAAATGACTTCAGGGGATTTCAACAGGAGATGGAGAAACACTTCGCTTGTCGTACCCATGGACAGGATTTGGCAACAAACTTTTGTCTCTTTGTCAAGGAAACCAAGACCTATTAACATGTATAGCAACCTTCAATAGGCTCATGGTCGAGGCCGGATGGCCGGAGGAGAGAAGAACCACGTTATTTCATTGGGGCCTACGAGGGGAGCTAAAAGATGTTCTTGCACAAGTAGTAGATCCCCCGGAAGACTGTGCTGAGTTCCTTAACCTGGTGGTTCAAGTAGATCATAGGTTGTAAGACCGAAAAGCAGATGGGGCCACGGACAAAGAAGATACCAACAAAGAGTCAGAAAAGTACCAAGCCCGGCAATCGCAGGGGTCCACTTATCGAGCGAAGAAAGTGATTTACAGACTTCACATTTTGCATTGTCTGTGATCTTGATCAACCACCAACAACCATCTCGGATGCATGCCGTAAAAGCGTACATTGACAGTGAGGCAATTGGGAACTATATAGAGCAAGATCTCGCAGCAAAGATGGGGCTTCCTTTATTTGTATTTGTATTTATTATTGTTTTATATAGCGCCTTAATCCAAGGCGCTTTACAGTTAACAACAAAACACATCAAACATAGAACAGTAGAAGCAGTAATATTAAACATGAATCAAGCCATAAAATCGGTATGTAGAACAATTTGCATATGAGGGACAGGAGAGAAGGAGGGGTGGGGAAGGAAGGAGAAGGAAAGAGTAATGAGTGACGTGAGCTATAGAGAGAGGAGAGCTTAGAAGAGACGGGAAAAAGTAAAGAGAAAGAGAACAGGGAGAAGGGAACTAAGAGGGTGAAAGGAGAGAGGGGGAAGTGTCAATGAGGGGAGTTAAGAAGAAGTGTTTTCAGTGAGGTGCGGAAGGAGGAGGAGCGGATAGAAAGAGGTAGGGACTTCCAGTGTAAGGAGGCAAAGAGCTAAAAGGAGCAGAAACGAGAGGAGGCGCAAGGTGGTGGGGGAACAGAAAGTAAGAATAGATCAGCAGATCGAAGGGAGCGAGATGGGGTATAGAGTGAGAGGAGAGAGGAGAAGTAAGGAGGGGCAAGGTCATGAAGGGATTTAAAGACAAGACAAAGGAAATTAAATTTAAGTTGGAAGTGGAAAGGGAGCCATCCTAGGTAAGAGAGTGAGTTGGAGATGGAGTAATGGGGAGAGAGTAGACAGAGGGTGCGGATGTCAAAGTGGTAGAGGGATTTGAAGGGAGCAAGATGGGAGGTGGGGAGACCGAAGAAGAGAGAAGAACAATAGAAAAGGTGAAAAAGATAAGGGAGGAGATTAAATGTTTGGTAGCATGGAAGGTGAGAGAGGGACGGACTTTACAGATGTTAAAGAGATGATAGCGACATGCCCGAGAAGTGAGGGAGATATGATGAGAAAAGGAAAGGGAAGAGTCAAAGTAAATGCCTAGATTACGAGCATGGTTGGATAGGAAGATTAGAAGAGGGAAATGGATACAAGGAAGGGGGGATGGAGAGGGTAGGGTGTTAGAAGGGAAGAACAAGACTTCAGTCTTGACGGTGTGAAGAGAGAGATAGTGAGTTGACATCCAGTCTTTAATGGCAGTAAGACAGGAAGAGAGGTTGAGATGTAGGTCTGAGGTGAAGGAAGAAAAGGAGAGGAATAGCTGGGTGTCATCAGCGTAGAAATGGTGAGAAAACCCGAAGGAGGAGATGATGGGGGCAAGGAGTGAGGTGTAAAGAGAGAATAAGAAGGGTCTGAGAACAGAGCCTTGGGGGACGCCGTATTCGAGAGGGAAGGTAGTAGAGGTTCGTCTGCCCCAAGAGACAGCGAAAGAGCACTGTGAGAGATAAGAGGAGAGCCAGTTAAGGACAGAGCCTTTGAATCCAAGGGAGGAAAGAGTGTTGAGAAGCAAGGGTGATCGACAGTGTCGAAAGCAGCAGAAAGGTCAAGGAGGATGAGGACTGAAGAGTGTTTAGAATAGCGAGCGGTAAAGAGAGAGTTAAGGACATAGGTAAGAGCGGACTCAGTGGAGTGTTTGGGGCGGAAGCCAGATTGAGAGGGGGGGAGGAGAGAGTGGGCAGTGACAAAAGTTGAGAGCTGAGAATAGGCTAAGCGTTCAAGTAGTTTGGAGAGAAAAGGTAGAAGTGAAATTGGGCGAAAGTTAGAGGTGAGAAGAGGATTAGCAGAAGACTTTTTTAATATAGGGATGAAAGTGGCGTGCTTGAAGGCAGAAGGGAAGGTGGCCGTGGAGAGGCAAGTGTTGAAGAAGGAGGTTAGGTAGGGAATAAGATGGGGTAAATCTTGGGAATAAGAAGGATTGGGATGGGGTCAGAAGGGCGGCAGTAGGATGGGATTTAGTTAAGAAGAGAGAAGCATCAAGAAGTGATAGGAGAAAATGTAGACATGTGATCTGAGGGGGAGTGTGAGGATGGCGGGGAAGGGGAATAAGAAGGATAACTGACCATTTTTTGGCAAAGAGAAAGAATTTTTTTCAGAGAAGAAGTTTGCAAAGTCAGAAGGAGAAAGAGGAGAAGTAGAGGAGGGGTCAGGAGCGGGAGGGGAGAGGAGACGAGAGAGGGTTTGAAAGATACAATGAGGATGAGAGGCTTGAGAGTGAAGGAGGTTAGAAAAGTATGCGCATTTGGCGGAATTAAGGCAGGAGTCATATATGGAGTGATAAGAAAAGTAGGAGGTTTGGTTAGGAAGAGTGGGGATTTGAGCCAGTATCGCTAAAGGCGACGAAGGAGACGACGCATTGTTACGCTCACCTGGTTCCCACAGGGGCGTCGATCGGACCCAGACAGCTGCGGTCTCCACCAACGTGATGCGTAGTGAAGAGATGACAGTCTGGACTGGCCTGCCTAATCTTGTCTGCTGGACTCGTAGAAGTATTCTCCTGCAAGTGGAGAAAGGGATTTAGCCACCCGTGGACTTTAGTGATGGCCCCCCCAACTGTTCTCGTTCTCCCCACTAATCACCTCCGATATCCCCTCTTGGTAACCTCCCCTTATGTTTTTAAATGATGAGGTCTCCATCCTGCATGGCATGCAGGGCGCGTAGATACCAGTTACTTCACTGGTTTGAAGGTACTGGAGGAGATCCGGAGGAATATTGACTCCAGTGTCTATAAAGTTCAAAGAGTTCAATATGTCCGATTTTCACTCTTGTTCCATTCCCTCGTTAGGTTGCAGCAGGGTCCAAAAGAACATTGCCTGGAGGCAGCTGATGGCATTCAGGTAAGAGTCTGTATTACCAAACACTGTCCGGTAAAAGTTGCTTGAGTTTAACTTGCTGTTTTCTCTCCCTTTATAGGTGCGGCATAGAAAGATGCAGCGAATTAAAGGATAATACCTCCGGTGGTAAAGCAGGTAAGCCTATGGTGGCAAAGAGATTGTCTTTGTCGGTTTTCTCGGCTCACCTTGTTATTCCATTTGTTTTCCCCCCAGGTGCTGGGTTTCGACGAAGAAAATGATGGAGGCAGTGCCGAGTTGAAAGATGCGGTGGACTGGTGAGTATAACGCGGCGCTGCTGCTGGCAAAGCGACGCTTGCTGAAATAATGTCCTTTCCAGGCTCGGAGATGTGCTGGGTCCGGAATCAGGTAAAGAATCAAATAATGTCTGTGATCTAACCTCTTCTCCTTTCTTTACCTTTTGTCTAGGAGCTCCGGTTTCGAGGCGGGCGTGGCAGAAGACTGGATGCTGACTTGCAGACACGGTGAGCGTTAGGCTGCTGGATGCAGAATAACATGAGCTGCTGTTTGGGCGTGGTTTAAATAGCCTGCAAAGTAGTCCCAGGTAAGAAGATCCCCAGAACCACACCCGAGTAAAAAATAGTCCCTGTAATACAATAGTCCCATCCAGGTCTCACGTTGGCTTGGACTCATTTGCAGCATGGTCTGCATAAGGTAATTAAAGTCTATGAGCCTGGCGCCTAAGGCGCTAGGACTGATTTCTATGATGAGCCTGGCGCCTAAGGTGCCAGGACTGAATCCAAACAGCCCACAGCCGGGGCTGTTGGGGTTTTAATGAGTATCTGGATGCCTGCTCCCGGGGCTGATGGACTCGATCCGGATGCCCTGGGGTAGGCATCATGACACGCATGGACAAGAGGTGAGGAGAGAGCCATGGTTGGGAAGGTTTACGAGAAGGGCGGAAAGAGGAGAGGGGGTAGAGTTGATCGAGTCTAGATGAGATAGAGGAGGATAGAGAGGATAAGGCAAGGTCAGCCGGAAGGGAGGAGAAATCAGAGAGGGGAAGAAGAGAAGAAGAGCAGGTATCAAGGAAAAGTGAAGCGCTAAAGTTCCAGAGGTCGCATCGAGTAAAAGATGTGGAGGAGGGTAAAGGTGAGGAAGGTGGAGTGCTGGGGGTAAGGGAGAAAGAGAGCAGAGCATGATCAGATAGATAGCTGGGTAAGGAGGAGACAGGAGAGGAAGAGTAGGTGGAAATGAGGATGAGATCAAGAGTGGAGCCAGAAGAGTGAGTCGGAGAGGAGGGAAGCGGAGAGAGAAGGTAGGAGTCGAGGATCGAGAGAAGAGGTGAGGGTTGAGGAGAAGCAGGAAGGTGAAGGTTGAAGTCACCAAGTACAGTTAGGGGAGAAGGGAGGGGGAGATAAGAGAGAGGAGGTGGTCAAGGTCATCATAAAAGGAGGAGAGAGACCATGAGGTCTATAGATAATTAGGAAGGAAAATGGGGTGAGGATAAGTAAAGGATTTGTACAGGTATTCAAAAGAAGAGAAAATAGGAAGGGACTGAGAGGAGTTAGATGAAAGGTATTTAAGATGGAAGAGGATGCCCACCCCACTGCCACGACCAGTGGGATGAAAGACATGAGAAAAGGATAAGGAAGGGGTGGTAAGGGAGGCAGGGACAGTTGAGTTGTGAGGTGGGATCCAAGTTTCAGTTAGACAGATGAAATGAAGATTGAGACGAAAGAACATGTCTAAGACTGCTGCAGTCTTATTACAGAGGGATCTGGCATTCCAAAGAGCAATATTAATTAGGTTGGAAGTTTGGGTTGGAGGGAAGATGAGGTTAAGACGACAAGGAAGGGAAGAAATGGAAGGAGGTGAGCGGGGGAGAGGATTGAGTAAGGGGATGGACATAAGCAAGAGGGATAAGACGAGGAGGAGAGGAATGGGGAAGGGGAGTGGGTGGGAAGGAGAAGGTGAGGAGAAAAGTGGAAAAGAAGGGAGAAATCTGGCAATGCGCATGACGAGGCGGGGAGGGGTTGCGAAGGGTAAGAGTGGAGGGGAGAGAAGACCATAGGGGAAATGCAGGACAGGCCTAGGTGGTAGAGGGTAGCTGCAAGGCGGGGACTACGGTGGGAAAAATGGGTTCCAGATGTCGCCTCAGTGGCCGAAGGGGCATGGGCAATAGCAGGCGAGGAAGTCAAAGCAGGCCAGTGGAGGTGGGCGGCCAAACAGGGCAGAGAGAGAATATGGTGGGCAGTTGAGGCTACCAAACAGCAGGACACAGAGTAGCAGTAATGGTGCTGTGAGGTAATAAGAGGCAGTAATGGTGCAGTGAGGTCCAGATGTCACCTCAGGGACCAAAGGGGTTTGGGCAGTAGCAGGCAAAGAAGTCACAGCAGGCCAATGGAAGTGGGTGACCGAGCAGGACAGAGATAATGGGGAGAGCAGCTGAGGCTACAAAACAGTAGGACGCTGACTAGCAGTACTGGTGCTGTGAGGTGATAAGAGGCAGTAATGGTGCAGTGAGGGCCAGATGTCACCTCAGTGGCCAAGGGGCCTGGGCAGTAGCAGGCAAAGAAGTCACTGCAGGTCAGTGGAGGTGGGCGGTCGAGCAGGGCAGAGGAATGGGGTGAGCAGCTGAGGGTACAAAACAGCAGAACGCAGACTAGCAGTACTCCCAGTCGGGACAAGTCAAATGGAGCCAAGAAGACTTCTCTCAAAGGAAGGTGCCCTTAAACTCCAGACGCAGGATTCAAAGGCCAAGCAGCCGAGGCACACCCAATGATCTGGCATGATCTGGAGGATGCCCTGGAGTCCCCGTGGAATAGCCAAGGTCCGGGGTCAGTACAGCTGCAGCATCACTGATGGTGTGAAGGAGGTGCAAGAGATGCAACCGAAGAGCCTTGATTCCGGGAAGGAGCGCTTGCGGGCCGATGGAACTGAGGCCAAGGAAGTTGCAGCGCCCCTGATGGTGTGTGGGGGCGGGGGGTGCGGGAGTCCAGGCAGGAGCTGCTTGCAGGCCGAGGAGTACTGAAGGGCCGAAGAATAGGAGGAAACTCAGCTGAAGGAGGGGCGGCGGCCGATGGGATTGAGGCCAGAGTCGCCGCAACACACTTGGTGGTGTGGGGGGAGGTTCGGGAGTCCATGAGGGAGCCACCTGCAGGCAAAGGAGGACTGAGGGTCAGAGCAGAGAAGAAGTTGGCCGCAGCTCCCCTGATGGTGCAGTTCCCCTGATGGAGTGAAGCCAATGGAGCTGAGGCCTGATCAGCCAGGAGGAGTGAGAGGCTCAACCAAAGTGCCGGGCTTAAGGTTCGGCGGTGGGTGAGGGAGACGTAGATCCAGTCAGGAGCAGGGCCGTGAGGGCAGTCTGAAGCTGTTAAATCTGCGGTAGAGAGGGGCGGGAACAGCAGAGAGGCTCCCGAAACTCGCAAGGCAGGATCCGGGTGAGGAGGCAGGAGAGAGGCAGCGATGTAGCCTGGAGAAGCTACCTCTGTTAGTGCAAGGCGGATCCCGGGAGAAGGCAGAAAGAGACAGCAGCAGAGTCCAGAGAAGCGACCACTGCAGGAGCAACCAGCTGAGGCCCAGTCCGCCTGCCCAAGGACGGAAGCAGGAAGGCCCGTGGTGGTGAGGTGGCCGTCAGACAGCACTGAGCAGCGGGGGAGCCCTAAGGCAACCACTGACACTGTCACCACTGTTGATGGTACGGAAATAGCTTCTGTTCCAGTAGCCCAGCGCACCGCAGTGTTAACTCTTCTGTGCCAGCATGGACACCGGGAATCTATCGCTTTCGACCTCATCAAGGCACACCAGTTCCGGTTGATTTTAGGAATGCCGTGGTTGCTAACTCACAATCCTCAAATAGATTGGCGTGCAAAAGAGTTGGCCTTTTCCGAAAGTTGTGCTCACACTTGTTACCAAGGGAAGAACCCAACTCATACTAGAATACCTGCTCAGGGAACAGAGGCAACTCTGGGGGTAACTGATACCCTACCAAGTGAATACCAGGACTTTCAAGATGTGTTTTCACAAAGAACAAGCTAACATCTTACCACCACACAGACCATACGATTGCCAGATCGACCTGATACCCGGCGCACAGACCCCTTGTGGGTGAATCTACGCACTTACAGAACCAGAAAATCAGTATTTAAAGTCCTATTTAGACCAATACCTAATAAAACGGATTCATTTGCCCCTCAAAGTCACCAGCAGCCTCTCCGCTATTCTTCGTGCTGAAGAAGGAGACTACCAAGCATTAAACCAAATCACTGTTAAAAACTCACTACCCACTACCACGTATTCCAGAACTACTAGATCAGGTTAAAGACGCCCAAATCTACACAAAGTTAGACCTTAGAGGAGAGTACCATCTTGTTCGGGTGAAAAAGGGCGACAAATGGAAAACCGCCTTTCGTACCAAGTATGGCCTGTACGAATATCAGGTAACGCCCTTTGGCCTTTGCAACGCTCCCGCTGCATTTCAATACTTCATGAACGATGTCTTAAGGGAGTTAATCGACGTCTGTGCTCTGGTCTATATAGACAATATCCTGGTGTACTCCGCCTCAAAGCAAGACCACGTCAGACATGTTTGATCCATCCTGGCAAAACTTCAGCTCTATGCCAAACTCGAAAAATGTTAATTTCATGTCTCCGAAGTGGAGTTTCTTGGTTTCGTCCTCACCCCAAAAGGAATTCGCATGGATGTACACAAGGTCGATGCTATCCTAAACTGGCCATCGCCCAAAGGAGTCCAAAGTATGTTAGGTTCCGCAAACTTTTACCGTCGATTCATCCTGGGATTTTCAAAGATAGTGCATCCAATCACATCATTGTTAATGAAATGCAACAAGAAATTCCAGTGGACAGAAGAAGCAGAGAAGGCCTTCCGGGAACTCAAGGTGAGATTCACTTCTGTCCCGATCCTGCATCACCCTCGCCCAGACCTCCCATACATGGTGGAAACGGACGCCTCAAGTATGGCTATGGGAGCGGTTCTCTCGCAGAAAGACCCAGAAACGGGTCAATTACACCCCGTCACCTTCTGGTTGCGTAAATTCACGCCGCCCAAGCTCAGCTACGCTATCACAAACAAGGAACTCCTAGCCATCAAGTCAGCCTTTAAGGCCTGGTGACACTATCTCCTTGGCGTTAGACATACAATCACCGCAATAACTGACCACCGAAATTTACAGTACCTAAGAACAGCAAAGGCTCAATCTTCACGGCAACTACGCTGGGCTGTCTTCTTCGCTGAATATGATTACGTGATCACGTTTGGACCAGGAGTCAAAAACGGAAAGGCGATGCTCTTTCCCGCATGGGTACTGATGAGCAGGCATACAAGAATCCCGACCCAATAGCCATCATTCCAAACAACAAACTCCTGGGGATTACAACAGCCATGACCCAAGGTGAGCTACATGAAGGAGTCCGAAGCATGATGGGTCCAAAGCAATTGCAAGAGTGGAGTACACGGGGGAAAGATCACGCAATAAAAAACCAACTACCCTCTTTCAAGGATCGTTTATTCCTGCCGAATAAAGAACTACAAGAACAAGTCATGTCCCGTTATCACGACTCCTTAATCGAAGGTCATCCTGGAATTGCCAAGACTCTAGCCAAGGTAAAACGAAGTTACTGGTGGCCGACGTGACGTAAGGACATTGTCCAATTTGTCCTGTCCTGTGGTGTGTGTGCACAAAATAAATCATCTAAGCAAAAGCCAGCGGGACTCCTCCACCCATTGGAAACTCCATCAGCGCCCTGGCATACACTATCCCTCGACTTTATTACCGATTTACCACCCAATCAAGGATTTAAAACCATTCTAGTGGTGGTGGATTTGTTCTAAAAAATGGCACACTTCATTCCTCTTAAGGGTCTCCCAAACGCATCCACTTTGGCAAAAGAGTTTCTTGAACGCATTGTACGACTCCATGGGTTTCCTTCGGTGCTGGTCTCAGATCGAGGCACTCAATTTGTGTCCAACTTCTGGAGGAAATGTTGTTCTATGGCCCAAATTGACATCTGACTGTCCACCAGTCACCACCCTTAAACGGATGGTCAAACGGAGAGGACGAACCAAACGCTCGAACAGTACCTACGCTGTATGCTACACCAAATAGAAGGAAGCTGGATGATCTGTTTTGGATAGCTGAATATGCCTATAATAATTCTCTACATACCAGTACTGGACAGACTCCTTTTTATACCATCTATGGCAGGCACCCAAGCACTTTCGAACTAGATGCCCCTACTGCCCTGGAGATGTCAGCAATTAAAACCTTGCACACGACCATCTCTCAAACCTTTCAAAGGGCTGTCGAACATTTACTCCAAGCAAAGGACCGTCAAAAGAAATTTGCTGACCAGCATCGAGTAAAGGCCCCCAACTATCAGGTGGGAGATGAAGTCTGGTTGGCATCGAAACATGTACCCATAAAAGGAAACCGGACATTCCGCCCACGTTACCTACATCCTTTTACCATCACCTCTGTGATAAATCCAGTGGCAGTCAAATTAGCCTTACCCCCCAACATGCAAATTCATCCTGTGTTCCACGTATCTCTCTTGAAACCTGTTCAGCCTGGAACCTGTGTTACAACTCCACCGAAACCAGTAATGATCAAAGGTGAACCAGAATTTGAGGTCAAAGACATTCTGGACTCCAAGTATGTCAGATCCAAACTATACTATCTAATGGATTGCAAAGGGTATGGCCCGCAAGACAGAACATGGAAACCTTGCGAATATATCCATGCATCTCGTTTGCTCAAAAGATTCCATCAAAACCACCCAACCAAAGCGGGCCAGGCAGGAGAGCCACCATGAGAGGGGCCTTAGCAGGGAGTGCTGTCATGATCCCTGTCCCTAGCCCCCCTAGACAACGCGCTGGAGCCAGACCACCATCCCCCACATGGATCTTGAGGGCCTCCCGGCTCCTCAGAGACTCACCTGTGGCGCCAGGCTCATACATAAAGCAGAAGTCTGATGAGGAACAGGACTTGGCATTGCACTTGGGGCAATATGGATGCCTCCACATAACTCAGTTCCATGAACTGAGTTATGCGGTCTAGCCATTTGGGTGAGGTCCGACCTAGGGATGCCTGGGATACCTGGAGGCTATAAAAACCACACCCGGGCAGAGAAACACGCTTTGCGTTACTCTGCACCTGCAGCGTGACACTCACTGTGTTTGGATCAGTCTCCTGTAGGCCTTCGCCTTTCCACCGCATCCCGCTCACCTGAATGAACAAGGACAGCATTAATATAATACTTACCGTACTGAGAAGAACCTGCTTCCATCCAACGTTCTTCCGATCCAGCGGAGAGCATTTCATCAGCGTCATCTTCATTCCGGAATGCCGCAGCCTGCAAGGAAAAGGAACGAGAGAGAAAGAACATTAGTAAGTATTCTCGTATTCGGATTCCTTAATAACAGCAAGAATAGTCAAACGCTTACCTGAACCTGAGTCGCTCTTGGTAACTTCAGCTCTGGAGCACGCCATCGATCTACAAGGGAAAACACAACACAGGTTAGCACATTAAGGACAATAAGGCGCCACACTTCACGCTTTACTTGCCACAACTTATTCTCTCACTGGCAGTCGTGTTGGGACATTGCCGCGGCTTGCTAGGCACAAGAGAGACATACGTCAACATAAAGACAAGCGAACAGCGCCGCACATCGCACATTCACTCACCATTCAGTGCTCAACTTCCTCAAGCAGCACAACACCATCCTGATCCCCTTACCAGCACCTAGGGAAGAAGGGGAGACATCATTAAGGAGAGCAAGAGACAAGAAAAGGACAATTCCACAAGAACCAACAACCTACCTAATCGGGCTGGAGTCACAGCAAGCCCAAACTCATTGGAGGGGGCCGCACCAGTGGAGCAACTAGGTTGTGCCGTGCCCACCTCAACCAATGCACCCCTGCGCCGAAGAGCAGGACGGAGAGCACCCTTTACATGAGAAGAAGGTGAGGAGAGGACCTAGGGGAAGGTTTGATCCTCAAGGGGAGTGGGAGTCAAACGACTTGAGACTATTAAGCTAAAACTAGATATCCTGTATTCCAGACCCCAGTTCAACAGATTCCGGGGAAGTGTTTGAGATCGTGGTTGGTCGGAGCAGGCTGAGTGGCGTCCCTGTGGATATCAGGTGAATGTTACACAGGGTATCAAGGTGCGTAAGGAATCAAGCCACCTACAGCAAGGCAAAACATGGCCTAACAAGGCATGATAAGGGCAGGACAAGACATAACAAAATATTAGAAGTTGTAGTAAAGCATGGAAAGACTCAAATAGAGAAAACAGCATGTCTCTTCTCGGCATTCCTACCAGTGGCCTATGCTGAGAGCCATTTCCCTTTCTCACTTTGGCGCTGTCCATATGGTGAATGGACTCCATGCAGAGCAGCCTTGTGATCTTTGACAAGAAGTATATTCCAAATCCGTGTCTTCCAGTCATGGGGAAGAAAGGAATCAGCACAGCAGTAGGTAGTGTAGTTGGACAGCTGCATTGCAGTGCAGGCTTGTGTTCGTCAGCAATCACCATACACAGAGCTCTTGTGTTTCGAACATTGAAAGTAATGGCATCAATTCCTGAAAAACAATTAGAGCTACCGTGTTCAACTTCTCTGCCAATTTTAGGTGCTACACAAAATATTATTCATCTGAGTAAGTTAAAGCATTAACCCTGCTTGAAGTACCTGAATGTCTATCCCATTATATTTTCCGGAATATTGATTTACCTGCACCTGAAAGTGCCACTGAGGAGCAGCACATGGAAAAAGGGGACAGCGACAGCAACATACAAGCTAGTCCAATGCCACCTACCTTCCTTGAGAGAGGACCAATGGATTTACCAGTACCTGCCATGGTATACCATGATTACATGTTTGGGGATTCTCATTTTATATATGCATGTTCAAATGGATTACTTTTTTTCTACATACTCCTCATGTTTGATATTCTATGTCCAGCACCAAATATGACATCAGGAACAATATAGATAAAGATACTGCACCGGATAACCTCAGTAACTATTTTTCATGCATGCAGGCAATTTCTGGAACATGCCATTAAATTTTCTAGCTTGCTGTGTCATACCTAACCCCACGAAGGCCTTGGGTTTCAAGCCTTACTCATACAGCGGGATATTAAATGTCCCTGTTGGACCCCAACAGGTAATATTTATATCGCCCGTGGGATGATGACAACATAGGGGTTTGTTGTTCAATTGAGTCCAATCACTCCAAGACCATTAGGGAGTGTGATGCAAAACATTTTTATCTATTTCCACAACTGTGGAAATTGCACACATTTCAGGTGCCCCTGCTACAGAGCCAAGGAAGACAGCCATTAAGGAGCCAAATCATTCTCTGGACCAGAAAGACAAGAAGAAAAAGTGGAGAAGGAGGTCCAGGTTACCTTCTCACTCTGCCAGGCATCACTCTTCTTTGTCCTCCAAGAAGCAGAGTCATTACCATGTGATACCTTGGAGGATTTGTCACCTACACCCAAGGTACTCTTCCTCACTAAGTACTCGACTCCTGAGGCAATCCGGCAGCAGGTGCTTGACATCTTGTCCAATTCTCACAGTCTACAGCACTACGTGAAGTTGGCAGAGTCAACCGCAACCGCATGCCTGCTGGCTCGGTTCTGGCTCAGTCGATGGTCACTACACTGCCTTTATCGTATGACTCGACCTTTGGTTGCCAAAGCATTGAAATCTGCTCCTTCCCTCTTGACGCCGATGCCGTTTATCACCAAGGCCACAATGCAATATGCTCCTCTTTCAAGGGGCTAATTTCTTTCTATTTGATGTGGAATGGGGTGTCAATCCCAGTGTTTGAGAACCACCTTACTCCAGTGAAGTTGTGGATTGTTCTTAAGACTTTTATGAGGAAAGGGATGATCTTCTCGATTTTGCTCAAGACCTCCAGGAGGCTAGTCGTTTGGACACTTCTTGAGAGCTGCATATCATTCCATCGCCTTTGCCTGGCCAATCCCACTGTTCTGATATGTGGACCATCACCAAGGTTGTGGAGGCTTTGGGATTATCAGCTCCCACAAAGCCTTTAGTTCAGTTTGACCTGACAGACATTTTTGACAATGGACCCCCAAGGGAAGGTCTTCTTCCCTTTAACCCTTCAGTGGACCCACTTGTTTTGTCTGCTTGGAGAAGCCATTGTCAGTCCCTCTGGTGGACCAAGATCTTGGTAAAAAGCATAGGCCAGCCCCCAAATTTCCCGGTTTTCTTTCCAAACATCCCCCTCCGGAAAGCTTGGTGGTGCAGGCTGACACTACAGGGTTGATGGCCACATCCTTCCCATCCCTCACACCCAGTAGGCAGAGCCAGAAGCAGGATGCCATGTGCTGCAAGGTCCTAATTTCAGGAGCTTTACATTTAGGACAGTCAATACCACTTGCGTGTTGTCAAAATAAACGTATGTATTTTTTTTTTAAACCTTTATTTATTCAGCTTGATGACACAAAAGAGTACAGGCAGAGGCCCGAAACGGGGCAAGCATTTGTCAAATAACATATAAATCAATGGGACACAGCATTGTTTTTTGACTCCGTGGTAATAAGCATGAGAGATACAGCAGGCCAGTAGAAGCCCAGGCAATCAAAAGTTCAAGCCCTGTTGGGCGTGGAGGGACAGGGAACAGGGGATGCATCGTCAGAGTTTGTATCAGCAGGTGCCATGTAGGAACGGAACTTCAACCAGATATTCCTGGGCCTTGAATGTGTCGGCTGCTGGTTAGACCAGGCCTCTTCTGTGTCCAATGCCCAGGTTACCGCCCCAAGCCACTGCGTATGTGTGGGTGGAGCAGGATGAAGCCAGCAAGCCAGCATTGTAAGATGCAACGGACAGCCAACAGCAGGCAAAGGCCAGCCAGTTTTTTGGAATCACGACCCAGGCCAGGGAAATCATGGAAGAGACACAATAATGGGGAGGGGACAATTATACAGTCCATGATAGCTGCCATGGTAGCACCTACCGCTTCCCAGTACCGTGTAAATTTGGGACAGTGCCAGAGCATGTGTATATATGTGGCGTTGTCAGTTCCGCACCTGGGGCATCCGGGAGAATGGTCCCTTGATATGTGGTGTAGCCGGATAGGAGTGAGATGGTAACGTTGTAGGACTTTGAACTGGATCAGTTTAAAATGGGAATTAAAGGACACATTGTGAGTGTGCGCGCACATCTGCTTCCAACGGTCATCAGACATTTCTGTCTCCAAGTCCTCTGCCCATTTACGCTTCAGTTTGTCAAAGGGAGGGGTTGTTCTGGTTTGCAATAGGGTATATAGTCGGGATATCTTTCCTCTAAAGGAGCAAAAGTCACATAACTCTGCGACTAACAGGTCATCAGGAGCTAGTGCAGGGAAATCTGGGTATCTGATTTTGAGGGCTTTCCGAAGGGATGAGAATTGAAGCCACGCGGATGGCTTTTGTCTAAGAGCGAGTGGTAGGTCCGGCCACTCGATAAAGTTGCCATCTTCGAATGTGTCACAGATTGATACTTAGCCGCGTGTCACCCAGCAGCGAATGATGGATAGTGGTAGGTCAGGGACCCCAGGGAGGAAGTTCCATAGAGGCAAGTCACTGTGGAATGGATGGGGGATGCCTAGTAGTTTCCAGGTTTTAGAGAGGGCCAGGGAGGTGCTAACAACAGGGTCCAGTGACTCTAACACTGCTGGTAGGGGGAATAGGATTAGAGGGCGGACATCTCGTTCACTGACTGCCATTTTCTCGAGTCTGGCATGGGGAGGAGGGTCCTGTGTGTTGAACGATATGATTTGAGAAAGTCGGGGGCATTAAATCCTCCACTCTACATGGGAGTGGTCAAAGTTGCACATTTTAATCGAACTACCCAAGAATGCCACAAAAAGGTATTAATGGTATGAGTTAGCGCTTGGAAGAAACCATCACCCGGCCATAGGGTAAATTGATGAACTTATATAACAGTTGTGGAAGTACCACCATTTTTAGGATCCCAATCCAGCCAGCCAACAAGATTGGGAGTCTCGCCCAGCTAGACGCCTTTTCAGTGAGTTTCGTAAGGTATTTCTGGTAGTTCTCCTCAATCAGTGTCACAGGGTGACGAGTAGCTTCTATTCCAAGGTAAGTGAAGTTCGACTGAGACCAAGTGAACCCCATGAGATCAGGAGGGGGAAGCGTGTTGTCAGTGAGCAGGAAAAGTGTAGATTTGGAGTAGTTTACCTTGAGTCCAGAGATATGTCCAAAATGGGTGACGTCCTCCAGTATCGGGGCAAGGTTGACAGAGGGGGAACGGATATAGAGCAGGGTGTCGTCCGCATATAAAGAGATAATATCGGCTTGGCCCGCCGTTCGCAGACCCCTATGTGCATGACACTGGTGAATCCTGTCGGCGAACGGTTCCATGGCTATAGCAAAAATTAAGGGAGAGAATGGGCAGCCCTGCCTCATGCCCCAGGCAACAGGGAACAGGGGGGAACACCTGTCCTCGGTACGGACCCTAGCCACTGGACTGGAATAGAGTAAACAAACCCATGAGCGAAACCTGGGCCCGAATTTTCTTTTTTCAAGGACCCGCCACAGATACCTCCATGACACAGAGTCAAAGGCCTTCTGCATGTCCAGCGCTGCAGCGACTGCCTGCACTTTCGGGCTGATCCTACTGATAATATTAAATAGGCGCCTAAGGTTCAGAGAGGTGGATCGTCCCGGCATGAAACCTGCTTGATCGAGATGGATGATATGTGACATATAGGGGGATAGGCGTGAGGCTAGCAGTTTTGCAAACATTTTAACGTTGCAGTTAATTAATGATAGGGGCGATATGATCCGCATTGGGTGGGGGGATTGCCGGGTTTGAGAAGGACTGTTATTATAGCTTCTCAGAGAAAAGGAGGGAGCATACCCTCTTTGCAGGCCTCATCCCAAAGGGCCATCAGATGGCGAATGAGGAGTGGCTTGAAGCGTTTAAAAAAATTCGCCCGGAGATTGTCCGAGCCCGGGGACTTACCGGTGGATAGCGAGTCTATAGCCTCTGAGAATTCCTCCTCAGTGAACTGTCTCTCAAGGGAGCTATTAGTTTCATAAGAGAGGACCGAAAGGGGGAGGCTGTCCAGGAAGGCGTCGATCTCAGCCGTAGGGGCGCACTCGTCCTCCGAGTAGAGGGCTTCGTAAAAAGCCAAGAACTGTGTTGATATCCTGCGGGAGTGTGGCAAGGGTACCATCAGTTCTCTCGATGGACGGGATGTTGGGGGAACCTACCTCGCGGCGGATGAGTCTGGCTAAAACACGGCCCGGTCTTTCCCCCTCCCCGTATTTTCTCGCAAGCTGGGGGTTATCAAGAAATTTCACCTTGCGCTCTCCGTGGGACCGGAACACGTCCATCTCCAGCCTGAGAGATGCTAGGATCTCATGAGATTGAAGAAGAGCGTATTGAGACTCGAGGGACGTCGGGACTGCCTCACTTTTCCGGATGTCCCCCCGGATTGCCCTCAGTATGCCGCTTTCCTTCGAGATGGCGATGCCTCTAATGTAGACTTTAAACGTTTCCCATAAAGTGGAGTGCGCAGGGACCGAGTTGGTATTGGTCTCGAAGAAGTCCTCGATTGCGGTCTCTAGTTCTGAGACAAAGGCTGTGTCGAGCAGGGAGTACGGTTTCACTTCCCCGGCCGTGCCTTTTCATAGTCATGGCCCCAACAAAGGGAGATAGTCACCGGGGAGTGGTCAGACAGGGTTCTAGGAAGGATTGTTTGGAGTGAAACGTGTCTAATCAGTATGTCCGATATCATCCACCTATCAATTTTGGAATGGGAGTCATGGACTGAAGAATAGAAGGAGTATGCCCGGGACTCTGGATTTAGGAGTCGCCATGAGTCTACAATGAACAACTGGGGAAGGGATGTCAGAATGGTGTAGGCTGCTTTGCATAGTTGGCGGGGTCTGGAGCCCGATCTGTCAAGGTCTACGTCTAGTATTGTGTTGAAGTCACCCCCCCATAGTATCTGCACCATGGGGAAGCTGGCCAAAAGAGAGGCTAGTTGGAGGTAAAATTAGGGGTCATCGTTATTAGGGCCATAAATGTTCAACAACACCAATTCTTTGTTTTGCAGATCGCCATGGAGAAACACATATCTACCCAGTGGTTCGGTTTGTCAAAATTTACAGGTGAATTTGAGGCTTCTGTGATCAGAGTCATGACCCCCCGACTCTGGGTAGAGTAGTTGGTATAATATCTTTGGGATCCCCACCCTTTCGAGAATCTTTCACAGTGTTCAGCACATGCATGTGTTTCTTGAAGAAACAGGATTTTTACTCCATCGCGCTCAGCGTGTAATTGCAACTGTCGTATTTTTTATAGTTACCCAGCCCCCGAACGTTCCAGCTCATGAACGTTACACTGTCATCGCCATCTGAAGCAATAGCACTGGACAGAATGTGTACCTCGGTCGGATAGCTGTCTAGGGCCTTGAGCCCAGGATATGTGAACAGGTCCCCATTAGGAGTTTGACTAACGTGGCATTATCCTGCGCTCCACTCTCTTTGTGAACATCAAGCCTTTTTTAACATAATTCCCGTCCCAACCCACTACCCACATACATCGCTCCCCCAATCAGAGGAATGACAACCCCATAACCAAATAACCAAATCTAAACCAATGGCATCAACACATGGGGGCCTGCGCGCTGGCCTGGCGGCGATGCTCCGGGCTGGGGGCACAATAAGGATAGAGAATGTGCATTGGAAACATTAACCTAAAGGTTGCATAGACACTTGTGGCGGGGGAGGTCAGAACATCATAAGGCAGAATGAGCTGTACTCGAATGTTTGACGGATGGGTCCCCTACTCACAAGGGTCACTACCCCCCCTCCCAATGGGTGTCTGATCATGTAACAAGTGGCAACATGGTGATTCGGCAAAAAACAGTTAACCAGGAAGGTGCTCATCAATGAATATGGATGCCTCCTCTGGGATTGTGAAAAAAAAGACTTGGTTGGAGTGCTCGATTCAAAGCTTGGCAGGGTATAGCATGGAGTATTTAACCTGCAAGTCTCGTAGATGTTTTTTAACTGCCGTGAAGGTTTTGCGTTCCTGTTGAACTGCAACAGAAAAATCAGGATATAAGTGAATCCTAGAGGACCCCAGAAAGAGCTCTCCCTTAGCTCTCGCAGCCCTGAATAGGGCGTCCCGGTCACAGAAGTTCAGAACCTTGTTTATGATTGGGTGCAGGGGCGCAACAGGTCTGGGTTTCGCCGATAAGGCTCGATGGGCTCTTTCTATTGCAAACTGTGGTGAGAGCTTAGGGGAGTCAAGCAGTGTTAGTAGGTAGCGCTCCAAAAAGTCTTCCATGTGTTCTTTGATGTTGTCCTCGGGGACCCCAATTATGCGGAGGTTATTACGTCTGGAGCGCGATTCAAGTTCCTAATTCTTTTTGGCAACCTCCAGCACCCGTCTGGACAAAGAGCAGACCTCCGCCCGAAGAGCGCCCAAGTCGTCCTCCGTGACTCCAATCCTCGCCTCAATTTCAGCCACTCGGCCATCTATCTTCTCGATGCGCGCTTTAATCGAGGATATGGAACCATTCATATATTCCAGCTTGGAGTGTAGTGTAGTGAATCCCTCCCGGATGTATTCCATCATTTTCTGTGAGTCTATGGAGTTCGGAGGGGTCGCGGTGGTTGGGGCGGGTTCCGACTCCTCCACCGCCTGTCTGGACGGGGTCTTGGCAAACCTATTGTTGGAGCTCTGTTTTTTCCCCCCTCCTGCGCCCTTAGTCATGATGAAAGTTAGGCTCAGTTCCGTTGTCCCCGGAGGCCAGTATGTGCAGAAAGCGTGCTAGGGAATAGAGAGACCTACACAGACTGGGACAGGGGGTGAGCAAGGGTGCCCACAGTGAACCCCACTAGTCCTAACTGGCCCGCAGGACCGCGGCCCCCGGCAAGGCGCAAGCGCCCAGGATGTGTAATATTGGACCCTGCAAGCAATCCGAGCCTCCGGAGCGCAGAGTATGTGTGCCAGCGCACAAGTGTTCCAGAGATAGGAGTGTCCGGGAACACCCTATCTAGCAGTAGACAGGGTCAGGTGTGGAACCAAGGAAGCCAGCGCAGGACGTGGGGGCACTGTGGTCTCCGGGCCCTGAGGACTCGTATATGCCAGTGAATAGCAGCAGTAGGGTAGCAAGTGATCAAGTGGACCAGGGACGGTGGGTAATTAAGAGAACCTGGGCTGATCCCAGCACAGTCCGTTTGCGCCGGGTCACTGGTAAGGCAAGTGGGTAGTGTTCACAGATCTAGTTGTAAGCTTATTGTCCAAACCACCACAAGCACATTTTGGTAATAGTCATGGGATTAGGTAATTTTAAGTTTGCTTCTTTTCAGGAATTAGTGAGAGTTCTTGAACCAACTGTGCACCAACAGATAATGCACTTTACTTTGACACAACTGTAGATTTTGGAATGATGCCTTATGTGTGTTTCAGCTAATGTCGTTAGAAGTACCACCATGTCCTATTTGCATGCTTCATAAGAAGGGGGTGCGACCAGAAGGTCGTCCACATTTGACTTATCACTGAATCACCTAGGAATTCTTTATCATCTAGGTCCTTTTTAAGAATTGTTTAAACAGTGTGGGGGTCTCAGTTTACCCTTGACAAAGCCTAATTCATGCATACCTTGGCAGCATTTCAGTAAATCCTTATCTGTTTCTGCTGCACAGGTGGCATTCCTGCTATTAGGGAGAGACAATCAAATTACCACTTACAGTAGGGTTAATTATCACCAGGGTAATCAAGGCAAAGAATCTACCAGAGCAATAATGATGCACAAAGTAGGCATTGCATCAATTGAACTATGAACTAATAACAGTGAATGACTGCGACTTCAATGGATCCCCGCCACACTCAACATCCAGCAAGCATTGGCAAGACCGAAAGTTTGGACTTTTGTTTAGGCATGGAAAGGCACTTGCCAGGCACAGCCATAGTGGTATTAACTGGCTATTGATAGTACCAGGTACAAAATGGTGTGCATACCTGGACATCTAATAGCAGTGCCTGGCAAATGCCTAATGCTTACACACAATCCAAAACTGTTGGCTTTTCCAATGCCTGTTTTAAACAGGACTTCAGTGAAGGACATACAGAGTGCTTATAAATCGATTGGCGAAGGCAGACCTGGTAAGACATTTTTATTACACCATTAGCTGGTTTACAACTCCAATTAAGTCATTAACTCTCAGAAGACTGCTCTGAAAAACACTGTCAGGCACTTGGGCAGAGAGGGGCCAGAGCTGAGTGGGAATGGCCGTAAGGATTGGCATGGCCATGGGCAGTCAATGGTTAGGCATATAAGCATACAACACCTACACTTCTGTGTCCCTCCTCATATGCCATTCATCCCTATCTGTACTCTAATGCAATAATTTCAGCTTATAGGTGTTGCAAGTGACACCTGATAGCCAAACTAAAAATCATTCAAACTAATTATAACATAGTTTTGATGTGGTATGAAACAGCATAGCATAGGGGTAACATAGAATGTGGCATTTGCTTGATTAAACTGCAATTTAATGCACTCTCTATTCATATCACCCCCCCCTCCCCAAATATAAACAATCAATGATAGTAATACCTGTAAAAGACAAGAGGACGGAACTTCTCAGATTTCAGAACTGGTTCTTGAAAAATAAAAGTGTAATTGGGCTGTGCAGTTAAAGCATAAAATGACAGTCATTACAATAGCATGCTATTGGGGGTTGGTTGCTCTTTCCTGTAGCCAGTAGTATCTTGAAATTGTGGGCATATTTTCTTTTCTTCGCACTTGTAATCATGTGGTGGAAAGGTAATTATAATTAATTGGCACTTGGAAATAGAGGTATTCATTGCATTGCACCCTTGTGATCCTAGGCTAACAGCACAGACACTTGGCTTTTCTGCTCCACTAGGATTAAGGGAAAGGCAGATAGAGGCACTCATTCCAGTAAACACTTGTGATCTTGGGCAAGGAGTGTACTGTGAGCTTGTGTGCTATGTGGGGATGAAAGAAAAGGAAACACCTACAGAGATGGGATGATTTACTACAGAGCAGCCTTAAGATCATGTCCAAGCAGTATATGATGAAGCCTTGATTCAATGAGGATGGAATAAAAGGAATCAGCATATGGAGGTTATGTTATATTATGTTCTCTTATTGGGTTTATACCATGCACTTCTGCTGATTTGCATGGTCTACAGATACTCTGGCAGATCTGGAAAGAGAGGGAGTGTGGGTTAGATTAGTGGAGAGAGAAGAAAGAAAACAAGATAACTTTGCTGTTTGGTTGATGCGTGCGGTATGGAAATACCCTAAACTCTGGGTGCAGGTCTGTTTCAAAGTACTCTGCGTTAGAAGCACTTGTGTCCAGGGGAGATCCGTGCCTGACCATGGTGATATGCTGCATTGGCGTGAACTGGGACATATAAACTGATTGTAGCAGTGCTACGTTCTGATGTTTGATTTCTTTTGGGGTGTTCAATTGTGCACAAGTGGCTTACTTGGTATGCACGTAGGGCATAGAGATCGAGAAGGCGAATTTGGGCAGTTTAGTGGAACGCCATGTGATCAACTTTGAGCATCCATTGGATGTGGCCATGGTGATGTCTCTGCAGTGCTGCCTTCAGGTGACGTAGTTGTGAGGAGATGTCTTGAGACACCCTGGAATGGGTTGAAATCTCTGGTAGTGGACAGTGTGCAGCAACTGGTCCTTTATGAGAATGTGGAATCACAAGGTGGTGTGTAAAACATGGGGAGCAGGCATCAGTAGACTGTGAAGGAAGATATCTAGAAGCCAGTCATGTGAGTAAACTGTGCAATAGATGGCAAAACACAGTATGCGACTAATTGCATTGGGCACCATGCAGCAAAATCACAACAGGACACAAGGGAGCAAATCCAAAGGTAAAAAAGGACAGTGCAACACACATGAGAAAAATTATGTTATGACACATAGGAGCAAAACCCAGCAGGGAGAATCAGAGTGGGGCACATGGGAGCAATAAAGTATAAGGTAGAAAGTGAGAAAGGTGAAGTGTCAGCAGGGTATCAAGGTGAGTAAGCAATCAAGCCACCTACAGCAAGGCAAAACATAGCCTAACAAGGCATGGTGAGGGCATGCCAAGGCATAACAATGAATTAGAAGTTGTAGCAAAGCATGGAAAGTCTCAAATCAAGAAAACAGCATGTCTCTTCTCTGCATTCCTACCACTGCCTTATGCTGAGAGCTATTTCCCTTTCTCACTTTGGCGCTGTCCATATGGTGAATGGACTCCATGCAGAGCAGCTTTGTGATCTTTGACAAGCAGTATTTTCCAAATCCGTGTCTTCCAGTCATAGGGAAGAAAGGAATCAGCACAGCAGTAGGTAGTGTGGTTGGACTGCTGCATTGCAATGCAGGCTTGTGATTGTCAGCAATCACCATACACAGAGCTCTTGTGTTTCGACCAAGCAAAGTAATTGCATCAATTCCTGAAAAAACAATTAGAGCTATCGTGTTCAACTTCTCTGTCAATTTTAGGTGCTACACAAAATATTATTCAGCTGAGTAAGTTAAAGCAGTAACCCTGCTTGAAGTACCTGAGTGTTTATCCCATTATATTTTCCAGAATATTGATTTACCTGCACCTCAAAGTGCCACTGAGGAGCAGCACATGGAAAAAGGGGAAAGCGACAGCAACATACAAGCTAGTCCAATGCCACCTACCTTCCTTGAGAGAAAACCAGCGGATTTACTAGTACCTGCCATGGTATACCATGTTTACATGTTTAGGGATTCCCATTTTATATATGCATGTTCTAATGGATTACTATTTTTCTACATATCCCTCATGTTTCATATTCTATGTCCAGCACCAAATATGACATCAGGAACAATATTCATAAAGATACTGCACTGGATTACCTCAGTGACTATTTCTCATGCATGCAGGCACTTTCTGGAACATGCCACTAGATTTTCTAGCTTGCTGTGCCATACCTAACCCCACAAAGGACTTGGGCTTCAAGTCTTACTCATACTGCGGGATAGCAAATGTCCCTGTTGGACCCCAACAGGTAATATTTATATCGCCCGTGGGATGATGACGTCATAGAGGTTTGTTGTTCCTCAGAGTCCACTCACTCCAAGACCATTAGGAAGCGTGCTGCAAAACATTTGTACCTATTTCCACAACTGTGGAAATTGCACACATTTCAGGTCCCCTTGGTACAGAGCTAAGGAAGACAGCCATTAAGGAGCGAAATCATTCTCTGGACCAGAAAGACTAGAAGAAAAAGTGGAGAAAGAGGTCTAGGTTACCTTCTCACTCTGCCAGGCATCACTCTTCTTTGTCCTCCAAGAAGCAGAGTCATTACCAGGGGATACCTTGGAGGATTCGTCACCTACACCCAAGGTAGTCTTCCTCACTAAGTCCTCGACTCATGAGGCATTCCGGCAGCAGGTGCTTGACATTGTGGCCAATTCTCAGTCTACAGCACTATGTGAAGGTGGCAGAGCCAACCGCAACTGCATGCCTGCTGGTTCGGTTCTGGCTCAGTCAATGGTTACTACACTGCCTTTATCGTACGACTCGACCTTTGGTTGCCAAAGCATCGAGATCTGCTCCTTCCCTCTTGACGCCGTTGCCGTTTATCACCAAGGCCACAATGCAATATTCTCCTCTTTCAAGGGGCTAATTTCTTTCAAAGATGACCCATATATTTGATGTGGAAGGGGGTGTCAATCCCAGTGTTCGAGAACCACCTTACTCCAGTGATGCTGTGGATTGTTCTTAAGACTTATAAGGAAAGGGATGTTCTTCTCGATTTTGCTCAAGACCTCCAGGAGGCTAATGGTTTGGACACTTCTTGAGAGTTGCATATCATTCCATCGCCTTTGCCTGCCAAACCCCACTGTTCTGATCAGTGGACCATCACCAAGGTTGTGGAGACTTTGGAGTTATCAGCTCCCACAAAGCCTTTAGTCCAGTTTAACCTGACAGTCATTTTTGACAATGGACCCCCGAGGGAAGGCCTTCTGCCCTTTAATCCTTCAGTGAACCCACTTGTTTTGTCAGCTTGAAGAAGCCATTGTTAGTCCCTCTGGTTGACCAAGATCTTGCTAAAAAGCATAGGCCAGCCCCCTCATTTCCCGGTTTTCTTTCCAAACATCCCCCGCCGGAAAGCTTGGTGGTGCAGGCTGACACTACAGGGCTGATGACCACGTCCTTCCCATCCTTCACACCCAGCAGGCAGAGCCAGAAGCTGGATGCCATGTGCTGCAAGGTCCTCATTTCCAGGAGCTTTACATTAAGGACAGTCAATGAATAACTGTATGGTTTTTGAAGCGTGATCTCCAGAGCAGCCGAGAACATGCCAACTGTAAAGATGAAGGAGAGTTTCAACTCTATTGTTGGTAATAGCAAATGGACCAAACCCAGATCTTGCAGTCCGGCCTTGACACAGCTGACTGTTTGGCATATCTGATGGGCACAGTGTCTGTTCTACACTGCCATTCCTGGAGAGAACCTCAGGGTTTGTCCCGATGTCCAATACAAAGTCCTCATCGTGCCATGCTATCCGAAAGATCTGTTTGATTTGGAGGTTGATGAATCGATACAGTGTTCCAAGTCTTCAAGGTGACAGCTAAGACTTTGGGTATGGCCATTCAACTGCGTTCTAACTCAGCCCACAAGCATCCTTTCCAACACTTCTCCCCTTTCACTGATCATGGCAGGGGCCATTACCCCCATGACAATCAGCCGCAACATAAGCCCCCACCAGGGTAGAGGCAGCAGTGCCCAGAGAGGTAGCTACACTGACTCTGTTTTCACCACACCAGCGCCCAATGAGAAGGCACTATGATTTGGAGCTCCTACATTTGATTCCTGTGAGCGGGAGTTTGTCCCTGTTCATCTAGGAGTTGCATGGTACCGCCTCTGATGCTCTGACCTTACAGTTTTACGTCCGGCTATTATGGCTGGGGTAGTATAGATCAGTGGCAACACGCTCGTCTTGGAAGAAAGACGACGCATAAAAACACAGGTGTAAATCACGGGTCTGCACTTAGAAACCTCTTCGGTATTAAGCATGCTATAAAAAAAGAATTATAATTAATTGATTACCTTCAGTTTCTTCTATGCAGACTAGACAACCCTTCTTTTACTTCTATATCACCTCCTGACCCTCCCCTCCTCACTTCGCATTTTGAACCAGGATATCAAACAGATAATGTTGTGGTTATTCTAGGTTTGCTGTTACCAAAATACAAATGTGAGCCTCATCGTCTGCTGGGCTCGACAGCAGTGAGGCCGCAGTTACTACGAAACATAGAGTTAGGATAATATTTGCAGAGTTCTACAGAATGAGTTCATATTTCAGAAGTCAAGAAGCAAACAATGTTGTATTCTTTTTTTTTAACAGCAATGCTGTTACTGATACAATGTGGGGCAATCCTAATATAACATTTCTGAAGGTTGTACACCTAATGCAGCTTCTACCGCTGACTGAAAGTAATGCGTTAACCCAGTTGCAACTAGATCCAGTGTGGTGCTGTAATAGAAAATTGGCTGATGGCTGTTGCCATATTTCTGTATTAATTCTGCTTGTGCATAACCACAATTTTCTTGACAAGGTAAAACACATGTTTGTTTGTAATCTTGCAAAGAAATGACTAGGGCATTAGTAAGGGCTCATTTTACCTCCATAGAAGCATTTTCTCTTTCAGAATACATTCCAAGTTTTTGGGAGTATGTAGTTATGTGATTGCCTGTAAGTGCTTAAAAAGACCGCATATTAGCAGTATTCAATATCAATTGTCTACAATATCCAGTTGTACCTAAGAAATAATTCATTTTGTTAATAGTCATGGGTTTAGGTAATTTTAAGTTTGCTTCTATTCAGGAATTAGTGACAGTTCTTGAACCAACTGTGCACCAACAGATAATGCACTTTACTTTTGCACAACTGTAGATTTTGGAGTGATGCCTTATGTGTGTTTCAGCTAATGTTGTTAGAAGTTACACCATGTCCTATTTGCATGCTTCATAAGAAGGGGGTGCTACCAGAAGGTCTTCCACATTTGACTTATCACTGAATCACGTAGGAATTCGTTATCATCTAGGTCCTTTTTAAGAATTGTTTAAAACAGTGTGGGGGTCTCAGCTTACCCTTGACGAAGCCTAATTCATGCATACTTTGGCAGCATTTCAGTAAATCCTTATCTGTTTCTGCTGTACAGGTGGTATTCCTGCTATTAGGGAGAGACAATCAGATTACCACTTACAGTAGGGTTAATTATCACCAGGGTAATCAAGGCAAAGAATCTACCAGAGCAATAATGATGCACAAAGTAGGCATTGCATCAATTGAACTATGAACTAATAACAGTGAATTCTGCGACTTCAATGGATCCCCTCCATGCTTAACATTCACCAAGCATTGGCAAGACTGAAAGTTTGGGCTTTTGTTTAGGCATGGAAAGGCACTTGCCAGGCACAACCATAGTGGTATTAACTGGCTATTGATAGTACCAGTTACAAAATGGTGTGCGTACCTGGGCATCTAATAGCAGTGCCTGGCAAATGCCTAATACTTACACACAGTCCAAAACTTTTGGCTTTTCCAATGCCTGTTTTAAACAGGACTTCAGTGAAGGACATACAGAGTGCTTATTAATCGATTGGCGAAGGCAGACCTGGTAAGATATTTTTATTACACCATTAGAAGGAAAGTCTCAAATAGAGAAAGCAGCATGTCTCTTCTCTGCATTCCTACCACTGCCTTATGCTGAGAGCTATTTCCCTTTCTCACTTTGGCGCTGTCCATATGGTGAATGGACTTCATACAGAGCAGCCTTGTGATCTTCGACAAGCAGTGTATTCCAAATCTGTGTCTTCCAGTCATAGGGAAGAAAGGAATCAGCACAGCAGTAAGTAGTGTGGTTGGACTGCTGCATTGCAGTGCAGGCTTGTGGTTGTCAGCAATCACCATACACAGAGCTCTTGTGTTTCGACCAAGGAAAGTAATTGCATCAATTCCTGAAAAAACTATTAGAGCTATCGTGTTCAACTTCTCTGTCAATTTTAGGTGCTACACAAAATATTATTCAGCTGAGTAACTTAAAGCATTAACCCTGCTTGAAGTACCTGAATGTTTATCCCATTATATTTTCCAGAATATTGATTTACCTGCACCTGAAAGTACCACTGAGGAGCAGCACATGGAAAAAGGGGACAGCGACAGCAACATACAAGCTAGTCCAATGCCACCTACCTCCCCTGAGAGAAAACAGGCGGATTTATCAGTACCTGCCATGGTATACCATGTTTACATGTTTAGGGATTCTCATTTTATATATGCATGTTCTAATGGATTACTTTTTTCCTACATATTCCTCATGTTTGATATTCTGTGTGCAGCACCAAATATGACATCAGGAACAATATACATAAAGATACTGCACCAGATGACCTCAGTAGCTATTTTTCATGCATGCAGGACTTTCTGACACGTGCCACTTGGTTTTCTAGCTTGCTGCACCATACCTAACCCCACAAAGGCCTTGGGCTTCAAGCCTTACTCATACTGCAGGATATCAAATGTCCCTGTTGGACGCCAACAGGTAATATTTATATCACCCGTGGGATGATGACGACATAGAGGTTTGTTGTTCTTCAGAATCCACTCACTCCAAGACCATTGGGAAGCGTGCTGCAAACCATTTTTGCCTATTTCCACAACTGTGGAAATTGCACACATTTCAGGTCCCCCTGGTACAGAGCCAAGGAAGACAGCCATTAAGGAGCCAAATCCTTCTCTGGACAAGAAAGACAAGAAGAAAAAGTGGAGAAAGAGGTCCAGGTTACCTTCTCACTCTGCCAGGCATCACTCTTCTTTGTCCTCCAAGAAGCGGGGTCATTACTCCTGCTCAGGCGATACCTTGGAGTAATCGTCACCTACACCCAAGGTACTGTTCCTCACTAAGTCCTCGACTCCTAAGGCATTCCGGCAGAAGGTGCTTGACATCATGGCCAATTTTCCCATTCTACAGCACTACGTCAAGGTGGCAGAGCCAACCGCAACTGCATGCCTGCTGGCTCGGTTCTGGCTCAGTCGATGGTCACTACACTGCCTTTATCGTACGACTCGACCTTTGGTTGCCACAGCATCGAGATCTGCTCCTTCCCTCTTGACGCCGTTGCCGTTTATCACCAAGGCCACAATGCAATGTGCTCCTATTTCAAGGGGCTAATTTCTTTCAAAGATGACCCATACATTTGATTTGGAAGGGGGTGTCAATCCCAGTGTTCGAGAACCACCTTACTCCAGTGAAGCTGTGGATTGTTCTTAGGACTTTTATAAGGAAAGGGATGATCTTCTCGATTTTGCTCAAGACCTCCAGGAGGCTAATGGTTTGGACACTTCTTGAGAGTTGCATATCATTCCATCGCCTTTGCCTGCCAAACCCCACTGTTCTGATCAGTGGACCATCACCAAGGTTGTGGAGACTTTGGAGTTATCAGCTCCCACAAAGCCTTTAGTCCAGTTTAACCTGACAGTCATTTTTGACAATGGACCCCCGAGGGAAGGCCTTCTGCCCTTTAATCCTTCATTGAACCCACTTGTTTTGTCAGCTTGAAGAAGCCATTGTTAGTCCCTCTGGTTGACCAAGATCTTGCTAAAAAGCATAGGCCAGCCCCCTCATTTCCCGGTTTTCTTTCCAAACATCCCCCGCCGGAAAGCTTGGTGGTGCAGGCTGACACTACAGGGCTGATGACCACGTCCTTCCCATCCTTCACACCCAGCAGGCAGAGCCAGAAGCTGGATGCCATGTGCTGCAAGGTCCTCATTTCCAGGAGCTTTACATTAAGGACAGTCAATGAATAACTGTATGGTTTTTGAAGCGTGATCTCCAGAGCAGCCGAGAACATGCCAACTGTAAAGATGAAGGAGAGTTTCAACTCTATTGTTGGTAATAGCAAATGGACCAAACCCAGATCTTGCAGTCCGGCCTTGACACAGCTAACTGTTTGGCATATCTGATGGGCACAGTGTCTGCTCTACACTGCCATTCCTGGAGAGAACCTCAGGGTTTGTCCCGATGTCCAATACAAAGTCCTCATGGTGCCATGCTATCCGAAAGATCTGTTTGATTTGGAGGTTGATGAATCGATACAGTGTTCCAAGTCTTCAAGGTGACAGCTAAGACTTTGGGTATGGCCATTCAACTGCGTTCTAACTCAGCCCACAAGCATCCTTTCCAACACTTCTCCCCTTTCACTGATCATGGCAAGGACCATTACCCCCATGACAATCAGCCGCAACATAAGCCCCCACCAGGGTAGAGGCAGCAGTGCCCAGAGAGGTAGCTACACTGACTCTGTTTTCACCACACCAGCGCCCAATGGGAAGGCACTTTGAATTGGAGCTCCTACATTTGATTCCTGTGAGCGGGAGTATGTCCCTGTTCATCTATGAGTTGCATGGTACCGCCTCTGATGCTCTGACCTTACAGTTTTACGTCCGGCTATTATGGCTGGGGTAGTATAGATCAGTGGCAACACGCTCGTCTTGGAAGAAAGACGACGCATAAAAACACAGGTGTAAATCACGGGTCTGCACTTAGAAACCTCTTCGGTATTAAGCATGCTATAAAAAAACAATTATAATTAATTGATTACCTTCAGTTTCTTCTATGCAGACTAGACAACCCTTCTTTTACTTCTATATCACCTCCAGACCCTCCCCTCCTCACTTCGCATTTTGAACCAGGATATCAAACAGATAATGTTGTGGTTATTCTAGGGTTGCGTTTACCAAAATACAAATGTGAGCCTCATCGTCTGCTGGGCTCGACAGCAGTGAGGCCGCAGTTACTACGAAACATAGAGTTAGGATAATATTTGCAGAGTTCTACAGAATTAGTTCATATTTCAGAAGTCAAGAAGCAAACAATGTTGTATTCTTTTATTTTAACAGCAATGCTGTTACTGATACAATGTGGGGCAATCCTAATATAACATTTTTGAAGGTTGTACACCTAATGCAGCTTCTACCGCTGACTGAAAGTAATGCGTTAACCCAGTTGCAACTAGATCCAGTATGGTGCTGTAATAGAAAATTGGCTGATGGTTGTTGCCATATTTCTGTATTAATTCTGCTTGTGCATAACCACAATTTTCTTGACAAGGTAAAACACATGTTTTTTGTAATCTTGCAAACAAATGACTAGGGCATTAGTAAGGGCTCATTTTACCTCCATAGAAGCATTTTTTCTTTCAGAATACATTCCAAGTTTTTGGGAGTATGTAGTTATGTGATTGCCTGTAAGTGCTTAAAAAGACCGCATATTAGCAGTATTCAATATCAATTGTCTACAATATCCAGTTGTACCTAAGAAATAATTCATTTTGTTAATAGTCATGGGTTTAGGTAATTTTAAGTTTGCTTCTATTCAGGAATTAGTGACAGTTCTTGAACCAACTGTGCACCAACAGATAATGCACTTTACTTTTGCACAACTGTAGATTTTGGAGTGATGCCTTATGTGTGTTTCAGCTAATGTTGTTAGAAGTTACACCATGTCCTATTTGCATGCTTCATGAGAAGGGGGTGCTACCAGAAGGTCTTCCACATTTGACTTATCACTGAATCACGTAGGAATTCTTTATCATCTAGGTCCTTTTTAAGAATTGTTTAAAACAGTGTGGGGGTCTCAGCTTACCCTTGACGAAGCCTAATTCATGCATACTTTAGCAGCATTTCAGTAAATCCTTATCTGTTTCTGCTGTACAGGTGGTATTCCTGCTATTAGGGAGAGACAATCATATTGCCACTTACAGTAGGGTTAATTATCACCAGGGTAATCAAGGCAAAGAATCTACCAGAGCAATAATGATGCACAAAGTAGGCATTGCATCAATTGAACTATGAACTAAAACAGTGAATTCTGCGACTTCAATGGATCCCCACCATGCTCAACATTCAGCAAGCATTGGCAAGACCGAAAGTTTGGGCTTTTGTTTAGGCATGGAAAGGCACTTGGCAGGCACAACCATAGTGGTATTAACTGGCTATTGATAGTACCAGTTACAAAATGGTGTGCGTACCTGGGTATCTAATAGCAGTGCCTGGCAAATGCCTAATACTTACACACAGTCCAAAACTTTTGGCTTTTCCAATGCCTGTTTTAAACAGGACTTCAGTGAAGGACATACAGAGTGCTTATTAATCGATTGGCGAAGGCAGACCTGGTAAGATATTTTTATTACAACATTAGAAGGAAAGTCTCAAATATAGAAAACAGCATGTCTCTTCTCTGCATTCCTACCACTGCCTTATGCTGAGAGCTATTTCCCTTTCTCACTTTGGCGCTGTCCATATGGTGAATGGACTTCATACAGAGCAGCCTTGTGATCTTTGACAAGCAGTATATTCCAAATCTGTGTCTTCCAGTCATAGGGAAGAAAGGAATCAGCACAGCAGTAAGTAGTGTGGTTGGACTGCTGCATTGCAGTGCAGGCTTGTGGTTGTCAGCAATCACCATACACAGAGCTCTTGTGTTTCGACCAAGGAAAGTCATTGCATCAATTCCTGAAAAAACTATTAGAGCTATCGTGTTCAACTTCTCTGTCAATTTTAGGTGCTACACAAAATATTATTCAGCTGAGTAAGTTAAAGCATTAACCCTGCTTGAAGTACCTGAATGTTTATCCCATTATATTTTCCAGAATATTGATTTACCTGCACCTGAAAGTGCCACTGAGGAGCAGCACATGGAAAAAGGGGACAGCGACAGCAACATACAAGCTAGTCCAATGCCACCTACCTCCCCTGAGAGAAAACAGGCGGATTTACCAGTACCTGCCATGGTATACCATGTTTACATGTTTAGGGATTCTCATTTTATATATGCATGTTCTAATGGATTACTTTTTTCCTACATATTCCTCATGTTTGATATTCTATGTGCAGCACCAAATATGACATCAGGAACAATATACATAAAGATACTGCACCAGATGACCTCAGTAACTATTTTTCATGCATGCAGGACTTTCTGACACATGCCACTTGGTTTTCTAGCTTGCTGCACCATACCTACCCCCACAAAGGCCTTGGGCTTCAAGCCTTTCTCATACTGCAGGATATCAAATGTCCCTGTTGGACGCCAACAGGTAATATTTATATCACCCGTAGGATGATGACGACATAGAGGTTTGTTGTTCTTCAGAATCCACTCACTCCAAGACCATTGGGAAGCGTGCTACAAACCATTTTTGCCTATTTCCACAACTGTGGAAATTGCACACATTTCAGGTCCCCCTGGTACAGAGCCAAGGAAGACAGCCATTAAGGAGCCAAATCCTTCTCTGGACAAGAAAGACAAGAAGAAAAAGTGGAGAAAGAGGTCCAGGTTACCTTCTCACTCTGCCAGGCATCACTCTTCTTTGTCCTCCAAGAAGCGGGGTCATTACTCCTGCTCAGGCGATACCTTGGAGTAATCGTCACCTACACCCAAGGTACTGTTCCTCACTAAGTCCTCGACTCCTAAGGCATTCCGGCAGAAGGTGCTTGACATCGTGGCCAATTTTCCCATTCTACAGCACTACGTCAAGGTGGCAGAGCCAACCGCAACTGCATGCCTGCTGGCTCGGTTCTGGCTCAGTCGATGGTCCCTACACTGCCTTTATCGTACGACTCGACCTTTGGTTGCCACAGCATCGAGATCTGCTCCTTCCCTCTTGACGCCGTTGCCGTTTATCACCAAGGCCACAATGCAATATGCTCCTATTTCAAGGGGCTAATTTCTTTCAAAGATGACCCATACATTTGATGTGGAAGGGGGTGTCAATCCCTGTGTTCGAGAACCACCTTACTCCAGTGAAGCTATGGATTGTTATTAAGACTTTTATAAGGAAAGGGATGATCTTCTCGATTTTGCTCAAGACCTCCAGGAGGCTAATGGCTTGGACACTTCTTGAGAGTTGCATATCATTCCATCGCCTTTGCCTGCCAAACCCCACTGTTCTGATCAGTGGACCATCACCAAGGTTGTGGAGACTTTGGAGTTATCAGCTCCCACAAAGCCTTTAGTCCAGTTTAACCTGACAGTCATTTTTGACAATGGACCACCGAGGGAAGGCCTTCTGCCCTTTAATCCTTCAGTGAACCCACTTGTTTTGTCAGCTTGAAGAAGCCATTGTTAGTCCCTCTGGTTGACCAAGATCTTGCTAAAAAGCATAGGCCAGCCCCCTCATTTCCCGGTTTTCTTTCCAAACATCCCCCGCCGGAAAGATTGGTGGTGCAGGCTGACACTACAGGGCTGATAACCACGTCCTTCCCATCCTTCACACCCAGCAGGCAGAGCCAGAAGCTGGATGCCATGTGCTGCAAGGTCCTCATTTCCAGGAGCTTTACATTAAGGACAGTCAATGAATAACTGTATGGTTTTTGAAGCGTGATCTCCAGAGCAGCCGAGAACATGCCAACTGTAAAGATGAAGGAGAGTTTCAACTCTATTGTTGGTAATAGCAAATGGACCAAACCCAGATCTTGCAGTCCGGCCTTGACACAGCTGACTGTTTGGCATATCTGATGGGCACAGTGTCTGTTCTACACTACCATTCCTGGAGAGAACCTCAGGGTTTGTCCCGATGTCCAATACAAAGTCCTCATCGTGCCATGCTATCCGAAAGATCTGTTTGATTTGGAGGTTGATGAATCGATACAGTGTTCCAAGTCTTCAAGGTGACAGCTAAGTCTTTGGGTATGGCCATTCAACTGCGTTCTAACTCAGCCCACAAGCATCCTTTCCAACACTTCTCCCCTTTCACTGATCATGGCAGGGACCATTACCCCCATGACAATCAGCTGCAACATAAGCCCCCACCAGGGTAGAGGCAGCAGTGCCCAGAGAGGTAGCTACACTGACTCTGTTTTCACCACACCAGCGCCCAATGGGAAGGCACTTTGATTTGGAGCTCCTACATTTGATTCCTGTGAGCGGGAGTTTGTGCCTGTTCATCTAGGAGTTGCATGGTACCGCCTCTGATGCTCTGACCTTACAGTTTTACGTCCGGCTATTATGGCTGGGGTAGTATAGATCAGTGGCAACACGCTCGTCTTGGAAGAAAGACGACGCATAAAAACACAGGTGTAAATCACGGGTCTGCACTTAGAAACCTCTTCGGTATTAAGCATGCTATAAAAAAACAATTATAATTAATTGATTACCTTCAGTTTCTTCTATGCAGACTAGACAACCCTTCTTTTACTTCTGTATCACCTCCAGACCCTCCCCTCCTCACTTCGCATTTTGAACCAGGATATCAAACAGATAATGTTGTGGTTATTCTAGGGTTGCGTTTACCAAAATACAAATGTGAGCCTCATCGTCTGCTCGGCTCGACAGCAGTGAGGCCGCAGTTACTACGAAACATAGAGTTAGGATAATATTTGCAGAGTTCTACAGAATGAGTTCATATTTCAGAAGTCAAGAAGCAAACAATTTTGTATTCTTTTTTTTAACAGCAATGCTGTTACTGGATGCGATACTGATACAATGTGGGGCAATCCTAATATAACATTTTTGAAGGTTGTACACCTAATGCAGCTTCTACCGCTGACTGAAAGTAATGCGTTAACCCAGTTGCAACTAGATCCAGTGTGGTGCTGTAATAGAAAATTGGCTGATGGTTGTTGCCATATTTCTGTATTAATTCTGCTTGTGCATAACCACAATTTTCTTGACAAGGTAAAACACATGTTTTTTTGTAATCTTGCAAACAAATGACTAGGGCATTAGTAAGGGCTCATTTTACCTCCATAGAAGCATTTTTTCTTTCAGAATACATTCCACGTTTTTGGGAGTATGTAGTTATGTGATTGCCTGTAAGTGCTTAAAAAGACCGCATATTAGCAGTATTCAATATCAATTGTCTACAATATCCAGTTGTACCTAAGAAATAATTCATTTTGTTAATAGTCATGGGTTTAGGTAATTTTAAGTTTGCTTCTATTCAGGAATTAGTGACAGTTCTTGAACCAACTGTGCACCAACAGATAATGCACTTTACTTTTGCACAACTGTAGATTTTGGAGTGATGCCTTATGTGTGTTTCAGCTAATGTTGTTAGAAGTTACACCATGTTCTATTTGCATGCTTCATAAGAAGGGGGTGCTACCAGAAGGTCTTCCACATTTGACTTATCACTGAATCACGTAGGAATTCTTTATCATCTAGGTCCTTTTTAAGAATTGTTTAAAACAGTGTGGGGTCTCAGCTTACCCTTGACGAAGCCTAATTCATGCATACTTTGGCAGCATTTCAGTAAATCCTTATCTGTTTCTGCTGTACAGGTGGTATTCCTGCTATTAGGGAGAGACAATCAGATTACCACTTACAGTAGGGTTAATTATCACCAGGGTAATCAAGGCAAAGAATCTACCAGAGCAATAATGATGCACAAAGTAGGCATTGCATCAATTGAACTATGAACTAATAACAGTGAATTCTGCGACTTCAATGGATCCCCACCATGCTCAACATTCAGCAAGCATTGGCAAGACCGAAAGTTTGGCCTTTTGTTTAGGCATGGAAAGGCACTTGCCAGGCACAACCATAGTGGTATTAACTGGCTATTGATAGTACCAGTTACAAAATGGTGTGCGTACCTGGGCATCTAATAGCAGTGCCTGGCAAATGCCTAATACTTACACACAGTCCAAAACTTTTGGCTTTTCCAATGCCTGTTTTAAACAGGACTTCAGTGAAGGACATACAGAGTGCTTATTAATCGATTGGCGAAGGCAGACCTGGTAAGATATTTTTATTACACCATTAGAAGGAAAGTCTCAAATAGAGAAAACAGCATGTCTCTTCTCTGCATTCCTACCACTGCCTTATGCTGAGAGCTATTTCCCTTTCTCACTTTGGCGCTGTCCATATGGTGAATGGACTTCATACAGAGCAGCCTTGTGATCTTTGACAAGCAGTATATTCCAAATCTGTGTCTTCCAGTCATAGGGAAGAAAGGAATCAGCACAGCAGTAAGTAGTGTGGTTGGACTACTGCATTGCAGTGCAGGCTTGTGGTTGTCAGCAATCACCATACACAGAGCTCTTGTGTTTCGACCAAGGAAAGTAATTGCATCAATTCCTGAAAAAACTATTAGAGCTATCGTGTTCAACTTCTCTGTCAATTTTAGGTGCTACACAAAATATTATTCAGCTGAGTAAGTTAAAGCATTAACCCTGCTTGAAGTACCTGAATGTTTATCCCATTATATTTTCCAGAATATTGATTTACCTGCACCTGAAAGTGCCACTGAGGAGCAGCACATGGAAAAAGGGGACAGCGACAGCAACATACAAGCTAGTCCAATGCCACCTACCTCCCCTGAGAGAAAACAGGCGGATTTACCAGTACCTGCCATGGTATACCATGTTTACATGTTTAGGGATTCTCATTTTATATATGCATGTTCTAATGGATTACTTTTTTCCTACATATTCCTCATGTTTGATATTCTATGTGCAGCACCAAATATGACATCAGGAACAATATACATAAAGATACTGCACTAGATGACCTCAGTAGCTATTTTTCATGCATGCAGGACTTTCTGACACATGCCACTTGGTTTTCTAGCTTGCTGCACCATACCTAACCCCACAAAGGCCTTGGGCTTCAAGCCTTACTCATACTGCAGGATATCAAATGTCCCTGTTGGACGCCAACAGGTAATATTTATATCACCCGTAGGATGATGACGACATAGAGGTTTGTTGTTCTTCAGAATCCACTCACTCCAAGACCATTGGGAAGCGTTCTGCAAACCATTTTTGCCTATTTCCACAACTGTGGAAATTGCACACATTTCAGGTCCCCCTGGTACAGAGCCAAGGAAGACAGCCATTAAGGAGCCAAATCCTTCTCTGGACAAGAAAGACAAGAAGAAAAAGTGGAGAAAGAGGTCCAGGTTACCTTCTCACTCTGCCAGGCATCACTCTTCTTTGTCCTCCAAGAAGCGGGGTCATTATTCCTGCTCAGGCGATACCTTGGAGTAATCGTCACCTACACCCAAGGTACTGTTCCTCACTAAGTCCTCGACTCCTAAGGCATTCCGGCAGAAGGTGCTTGACATCGTGGCCAATTTTCCCATTCTACAGCACTACGTCAAGGTGGCAGAGCCAACCGCAACTGCATGCCTGCTGGCTCGGTTCTGGCTCAGTCGATGGTCACTACACTGCCTTTATCGTACGACTCGACCTTTGGTTGCCACAGCATCGAGATCTTCTCCTTCCCTCTTGACGCCGTTGCCGTTTATCACCAAGGCCACAATACAATATGCTCCTATTTCAAGGGGCTAATTTCTTTCAAAGATGACCCATACATTTGATGTGGAAGGGGGTGTCAATCCCAGTGTTCGAGAACCACCTTACTCCAGTGAAGCTATGGATTGTTCTTAAGACTTTTATAAGGAAAGGGATGATCTTCTCGATTTTGCTCAAGACCTCCAGGAGGCTAATGGCTTGGACACTTCTTGAGAGTTGCATATCATTCCATCGCCTTTGCCTGCCAAACCCCACTGTTCTGATCAGTGGACCATCACCAAGGTTGTGGAGACTTTGGAGTTATCAGCTCCCACAAAGCCTTTAGTCCAGTTTAACCTGACAGTCATTTTTGACAATGGACCCCCGGGGGAAGGCCTTCTGCCCTTTAAACCTTCAGTGAACCCACTTGTTTTGTCAGCTTGAAGAAGCCATTGTTAGTCCCTCTGGTTGACCAAGATCTTGCTAAAAAGCATAGGCCAGCCCCCTCATTTCCCGGTTTTCTTTCCAAACATCCCCCGCCGGAAAGATTGGTGGTGCAGGCTGACACTCCAGGGCTGATGACCACGTCCTTCCCATCCTTCACACCCAGCAGGCAGAGCCAGAAGCTGGATGCCATGTGCTGCAAGGTCCTCATTTCCAGGAGCTTTACATTAAGGACAGTCAATGAATAACTGTATGGTTTTTGAAGCGTGATCTCCAGAGCAGCCGAGAACATGCCAACTGTAAAGATGAAGGAGAGTTTCAACTCTATTGTTGGTAATAGCAAATGGACCAAACCCAGATCTTGCAGTCCGGCCTTGACACAGCTGACTGTTTGGCATATCTGATGGGCACAGTGTCTGTTCTACACTGCCATTCCTGGAGAGAACCTCAGGGTTTGTCCCGATGTCCAATACAAAGTCCTCATCGTGCCATGCTATCCGAAAGATCTGTTTGATTTGGAGGTTGATGAATCGATACAGTGTTCCAAGTCTTCAAGGTGACAGCTAAGTCTTTGGGTATGGCCATTCAACTGCGTTCTAACTCAGCCCACAAGCATCCTTTCCAACACTTCTCCCCTTTCACTGATCATGGCAGGGACCATTACCCCCATGACAATCAGCTGCAACATAAGCCCCCACCAGGGTAGAGGCAGCAGTGCCCAGAGAGGTAGCTACACTGACTCTGTTTTCACCACACCAGCGCCCAATGGGAAGGCACTTTGATTTGGAGCTCCTACATTTGATTCCTGTGAGCGGGAGTTTGTCCCTGTTCATCTAGGAGTTGCATGGTACCGCCTCTGATGCTCTGACCTTACAGTTTTACGTCCGGCTATTATGGCTGGGGTAGTATAGATCAGTGGCAACACGCTCGTCTTGGAAGAAAGACGACGCATAAAAACACAGGTGTAAATCACGGGTCTGCACTTAGAAACCTCTTCGGTATTAAGCATGCTATAAAAAAACAATTATAATTAATTGATTACCTTCAGTTTCTTCTATGCAGACTAGACAACCCTTCTTTTACTTCTATATCACCTCCAGACCCTCCCCTCCTCACTTCGCATTTTGAACCAGGATATCAAACAGATAATGTTGTGGTTATTCTAGGGTTGCGTTTACCAAAATACAAATGTGAGCCTCATCGTCTGCTCGGCTCGACAGCAGTGAGGCCGCAGTTACTACGAAACATAGAGTTAGGATAATATTTGCAGAGTTCTACAGAATGAGTTCATATTTCAGAAGTCAAGAAGCAAACAATTTTGTATTCTTTTTTTTTAACAGCAATGCTGTTACTGGATGCGATACTGATACAATGTGGGGCAATCCTAATATAACATTTTTGAAGGTTGTACACTTAATGCAGCTTCTACCGCTGACTGAAAATAATGCGTTAACCCAGTTGCAACTAGATCCAGTGTGGTGCTGTAATAGAAAATTGGCTGATGGTTGTTGCCATATTTCTGTATTAATTCTGCTTGTGCATAACCACAGTTTTCTTGACAAGGTAAAACACATGTTTTTTTGTAATCTTGCAAACAAATGACTAGGGCATTAGTAAGGGCTCATTTTACCTCCATAGAAGGATTTTTCTTTCAGAATACATTCCAAGTTTTTGGGAGTATGTAGTTATGTGATTGCCTGTAAGTGCTTAAAAAGACCGCATATTAGCAGTATTCAATATCAATTGTCTACAATATCCAGTTGTACCTAAGAAATAATTCATTTTGTAAATAGTCATGGGTTTAGGTAATTTTAAGTTTGCTTCTATTCAGGAATTAGTGATAGTTCTTGAACCAACTGTGCACCAACAGATAATGCACTTTACTTTTGCACAACTGTAGATTTTGGAGTGATGCCTTATGTGTGTTTCAGCTAATGTTGTTAGAAGTTACACCATGTTCTATTTGCATGCTTCATAAGAAGGGGGTGCTACCAGAAGGTCTTCCACATTTGACTTATCACTGAATCACTTAGGAATTCTTTATCATCTAGGTCCTTTTTAAGAATTGTTTAAAAAAGTGTGGGGTCTCAGCTTACTCTTGACGAAGCCTAATTCATGCATACTTTGGCAGCATTTCAGTAAATCCTTATCTGTTTCTGCTGTACAGGTGGTATTCCTGCTATTAGGGAGAGACAATCAGATTACCACTTACAGTAGGGTTAATTATCACCAGGGTAATCAAGGCAAAGAATCTACCAGAGCAATAATGATGCACAAAGTAGGCATTGCATCAATTGAACTATGAACTAATAACAGTGAATTCTGCGACTTCAATGGATCCCCACCATGCTCAACATTCAGCAAGCATTGGCAAGACCGAAGGTTTGGCCTTTTGTTTAGGCATGGAAAGGCACTTGCCAGGCACAACCATAGTGGTATTAACTGGCTATTGATAGTACCAGTTACAAAATGGTGTGCGTACCTGGGCATCTAATAGCAGTGCCTGGCAAATGCCTAATACTTACACACAGTCCAAAACTTTTGGCTTTTCCAATGCCTGTTTTAAACAGGACTTCAGTGAAGGACATACAGAGTGCTTATTAATCGATTGGCGAAGGCAGACCTGGTAAGATATTTTTATTACACCATTAGAAGGAAAGTCTCAAATAGAGAAAACAGCATGTCTCTTCTCTGCATTCCTACCACTGCCTTATGCTGAGAGCTATTTCCCTTTCTCACTTTGGCGCTGTCCATATGGTGAATGGACTTCATACAGAGCAGCCTTGTGATCTTTGACAATCAGTATATTCCAAATCTGTGTCTTCCAGTCATAGGGAAGAAAGGAATCAGCACAGCAGTAAGTAGTGTGGTTGGACTGCTGCATTGCAGTGCAGGCTTGTGGTTGTCAGCAATCACCATACACAGAGCTCTTGTGTTTCGACCAAGGAAAGTCATTGCATCAATTCCTGAAAAAACTATTAGAGCTATCGTGTTCAACTTCTCTGTCAATTTTAGGTGCTACACAAAATATTATTCAGCTGAGTAAGTTAAAGCATTAACCCTGCTTGAAGTACCTGAATGTTTATCCCATTATATTTACCAGAATATTGATTTACCTGCACCTGAAAGTGCCACTGAGGAGCAGCACATGGAAAAAGGGGACAGCGACAGCAACATACAAGCTAGTCCAATGCCACCTACCTCCCCTGAGAGAAAACAGGCGGATTTACCAGTACCTGCCATGGTATACCATGTTTACATGTTTAGGGATTCTCATTTTATATATGCATGTTCTAATGGATTACTTTTTTCCTACATATTCCTCATGTTTGATATTCTATGTGCAGCACCAAATATGACATCAGGAACAATATACATAAAGATACTGCACCAGATGACCTCAGTAACTATTTTTCATGCATGCAGGACTTTCTGACACATGCCACTTGGTTTTCTAGCTTGCTGCACCATACCTAACCCCACAAAGGCCTTGGGCTTCAAGCCTTACTCATACTGCAGGATATCAAATGTCCCTGTTGGACGCCAACAGGTAATATTTATATCACCCGTAGGATGATGAGGACATAGAGGTTTGTTGTTCTTCAGAATCCACTCACTCCAAGACCATTGGGAAGCGTGCTGCAAACCATTTTTGCCTATTTCCACAACTGTGGAAATTGCACAAATTTCAGGTCCCCCTGGTACAGAGCCAAGGAAGACAGCCATTAAGGAGCCAAATCCTTCTCTGGACAAGAAAGACAAGAAGAAAAAGTGGAGAAAGAGGTCCAGGTTACCTTCTCACTCTGCCAGGCATCACTCTTCTTTGTCCTCCAAGAAGCGGGGTCATTACTCCTGCTCAGGCGATACCTTGGAGTAATCGTCACCTACACCCAAGGTACTGTTCCTCACTAAGTCCTCGACTCCTAAGGCATTCCGGCAGAAGGTGCTTGACATCGTGGCCAATTTTCCCATTCTACAGCACTACGTCAAGGTGGCAGAGCCAACCGCAACTGCATGCCTGCTGGCTCGGTTCTGGCTCAGTCGATGGTCACTACACTGCCTTTATCGTACGACTCGACCTTTGGTTGCCACAGCATCGAGATCTGCTCCTTCCCTCTTGACGCCGTTGCCGTTTATCACCAAGGCCACAACGCAATATGCTCCTATTTCAAGGGGCTAATTTCTTTCAAAGATGACCCATACATTTGATGTGGAAGGGGGTGTCAATCCCAGTGTTCGAGAACCACCTTACTCCAGTGAAGCTGTGGATTGTTCTTAAGACTTTTATAAGGAAAGGGATGATCTTCTCGATTTTGCTCAAGACCTCCAGGAGGCTAATGGTTTGGACACTTCTTGAGAGTTGCATATCATTCCATCGCCTTTGCCTGCCAAACCCCACTGTTCCGATCAGTGGACCATCACCAAGGTTGTGGAGACTTTGGAGTTATCAGCTCCCACAAAGCCTTTAGTCCAGTTTAACCTGACAGTCATTTTTGACAATGGACCCCCGAGGGAAGTCCTTTTATCCTTCAGTGAACCCACTTGTTTTGTCAGCTTGAAGAAGCCATTGTTAGTCCCTCTGGTTGACCAAGATCTTGCTAAAAAGCATAGGCCAGCCCCCTCATTTCCCGGTTTTCTTTCCAAACATCCCCCGCCGGAAAGCTTGGTGGTGCAGGCTGACACTACAGGGCTGATGACCACGTCCTTCCCATCCTTCACACCCAGCAGGCAGAGCCAGAAGCTGGATGCCATGTGCTGCAAGGTCCTCATTTCCAGGAGCTTTACATTAAGGACAGTCAATGAATAACTGTATGGTTTTTGAAGCGTGATCTCCAGAGCAGCCGAGAACATGCCAACTGTAAAGATGAAGGAGAGTTTCAACTCTATTGTTGGTAATAGCAAATGGACCAAACCCAGATCTTGCAGTCCGGCCTTGACACAGCTGACTGTTTGGCATATCTGATGGGCACAGTGTCTGTTCTACACTGCCATTCCTGGAGAGAACCTCAGGGTTTGTCCCGATGTCCAATACAAAGTCCTCATCGTGCCATGCTATCCGAAAGATCTGTTTGATTTGGAGGTTGATGAATCGATACAGTGTTCCAAGTCTTCAAGGTGACAGCTAAGACTTTGGGTATGGTCATTCAACTGCGTTCTAACTCAGCCCACAAGCATCCTTTCCAACACTTCGCCCCTTTCACTGATCATGGCAGGGACCATTACCCCCATGACAATCAGCCGCAACATAAACCCCCACCAGGGTAGAGGCAGAAGTGCCCAGAGAGGTAGCTACACTGACTCTGTTTTCACCACACCAGCGCCCAATGGGAAGGCACTTTGATTTGGAGCTCCTACATTTGATTCCTGTGAGCGGGAGTTTGTCCCTGTTCATCTAGGAGTTGCATGGTACCGCCTCTGATGCTCTGACCTTACAGTTTTACGTCCGGCTATTATGGCTGGGGTAGTATAGATCAGTGGCAACACGCTCGTCTTGGAAGAAAGACGACGCATAAAAACACAGGTGTAAATCACGGGTCTGCACTTAGAAACCTCTTCGGTATTAAGCATGCTATAAAAAAACAATTATAATTAATTGATTACCTTCAGTTTCTTCTATGCAGACTAGACAACCCTTCTTTTACTTCTATATCAACTCCAGACCCTCCCCTCCTCACTTTGCATTTTGAACCAGGATATCAAACAGATAATGTTGTGGTTATTCTAGGGTTGCGTTTACCAAAATACAAATGTGAGCCTCATCGTCTGCTGGGCTCGACAGCAGTGAGTCCGCAGTTACTACGAAACATAGAGTTAGGATAATATTTGCAGAGTTCTACAGAATGAGTTCGTATTTCAGAAGTCAAGAAGCAAACAATGTTGTATTCTTTTTTTTTAACAGCAATACTGTTACTGGATGCGATACTGATACAATGTGGGGCAATCCTAATATAACATTTCTGAAGGTTGTACACCTAATGCAGCTTCTATCGCTGACTGAAAGTAATGCGTTAACCCAGTTGCAACTAGATCCAGTGTGGTGCTGTAATAGAAAATTGGCTGATGGTTGTTGCCATATTTCTGTATTAATTCTGCTTGTGCATAACCACAATTTTCTTGACAAGGTAAAACACATGTTTTTTTGTAATCTTGCAAACAAATGACTAGGGCATTAGTAAGGGCTCATTTTACCTCCATAGAAGCATTTTTTCTTTCAGAATACATTCCAAGTTTTTGGGAGTATGTAGTTATGTGATTGCCTGTAAGTGCTTAAAAAGACCGCATATTAGCAGTATTCAATATCAATTGTCTACAATATCCAGTTGTACCTAAGAAATAATTCATTTTGTTAATAGTCATGGGTTTAGGTAATTTTAAGTTTGCTTCTATTCAGGAATTAGTGACAGTTCTTGAACCAACTGTGCACCAACAGATAATGCACTTTACTTTTGCACAACTGTAGATTTTGGAGTGATGCCTTATGTGTGTTTCAGCTATTGTTGTTAGAAGTTACACCATGTCCTATTTGCATGCTTCATAAGAAGGGGGTGCTACCAGGTCTTCCACATTTGACTTATCACTGAATCACGTAGGAATTCTTTATCATCTAGGTCCTTTTTAAGAATTGTTTAAAACAGTGTGGGGTTCTCAGCTTACCCTTGACGAAGCCTAATTCATGCATACTTTGGCAGCATTTCAGTAAATCCTTATCTGTTTCTGCTGTACAGGTGGTATTCCTGCTATTAGGGAGAGACACTCAGATTACCACTTACAGTAGGGTTAATTATCACCAGGGTAATCAAGGCAAAGAATCTACCAGAGCAATAATGATGCACAAAGTAGGCATTGCATCAATTGAACTATGAACTAATAACAGTGAATTCTGCGACTTCAATGGATCCCCAGTATGCTCAACATTCAGCAAGCATTGGCAAGACCGAAAGTTTGGGCTTTTGTTTAGGCATGGAAAGGCACTTGCCAGGCACAACCATAGTGGTATTAACTGGCTATTGATAGTACCAGTTACAAAATGGTGTGCGTACCTGGGCATCTAATAGCAGTGCCTGGCAAATGCCTAATACTTACACACAGTCCAAAACTTTTGGCTTTTCCAATGCCTGTTTTAAACAGGACTTCAGTGAAGGACATACAGAGTGCTTATTAATCGATTGGCGAAGGCAGACCTGGTAAGACATTTTTATTACACCATTAGATGGAAAGTCTCAAATAGAGAAAACAGCATGTCTCTTCTCTGCATTCCTACCACTGCCTTATGCTGAGAGCTATTTCCCTTTCTCACTTTGGCGCTGTCCATATGGTGAATGGACTTCATACAGAGCAGCCTTGTGATCTTTGACAAGCAGTATATTCCAAATCTGTGTCTTCCAGTCATAGGGAAAAAAGGAATCAGCACAGCAGTAAGTAGTGTGGTTGGACTGCTGCATTGCAGTGCAGGCTTGTGGTTGTCAGCAATCACCATACACAGAGCTCTTGTGTTTCGACCAAGGAAATTAATTGCATCAATTCCTCAAAAAACTATTAGAGCTATCGTGTTCAACTTCTCTGTCAATTTTAGGTGCTACACAAAATATTATTCAGCTGAGTAAGTTAAAGCATTAACCCTGCTTGAAGTACCTGAATGTTTATCCCATTATATTTTCCAGAATATTGATTTACCTGCACCTGAAAGTGCCACTGAGGAGCAGCACATGGAAAAAGGGGACAGCGACAGCAACATACAAGCTAGTCCAATGCCACCTACCTCCCCTGAGAGAAAACAGGCGGATTTACCAGTACCTGCCATGGTATACCATGTTTACATGTTTAGGGATTCTCATTTTATATATGCATGTTCTAATGGATTACTTTTTTCCTACATATTCCTCATGTTTGATATTCTATGTGCAGCACCAAATATGACATCAGGAACAATATACATAAAGATACTGCACCAGATGACCTCAGTAACTATTTTTCATGCATGCAGGATTTCTGACACATGCCACTTGGTTTTCTAGCTTGCTGCACCATACCTAACCCCACAAAGGCCTTGGGCTTCAAGCCTTACTCATACTGCAGGATATCAAATGTCCCTGTTGGACGCCAACAGGTAATATTTATATCACCCGTAGGATGATGACGACATAGAGGTTTGTTGTTCTTCAGAATCCACTCACTCCAAGACCATTGGGAAGCGTGCTGCAAACCATTTTTGCCTATTTCCACAACTGTGGAAATTGCACACATTTCAGGTCCCCCTGGTACAGAGCCAAGGAAGACAGCCATTAAGGAGCCAAATCCTTCTCTGGACAAGAAAGACAAGAAGAAAAAGTGGAGAAAGAGGTCCAGGTTACCTTCTCACTCTGCCAGGCATCACTCTTCTTTGTCCTCCAAGAAGCGGGGTCATTACTCCTGCTCAGGCGATACCTTGGAGTAATCGTCACCTACACCCAAGGTACTGTTCCTCACTAAGTTCTCGACTCCTAAGGCATTCCAGCAGAAGGTGCTTGACATCGAGGCCAATTTTCCCATTCTACAGCACTACGTCAAGGTGGCAGAGCCAACCGCAACTGCATGCCTGCTGGCTCGGTTCTGGCTCAGTCGATGGTCACTACACTGCCTTTATCAGACGACTCGACCTTTGGTTGCCACAGCATCGAGATCTGCTCCTTCCCTCTTGACGCCGTTGCCGTTTATCACCAAGGCCACAATGCAATATGCTCCTATTTCAAGGGGCTAATTTCTTTCAAAGATGACCCATACATTTGATGTGGAAGGGGGTGTCAATCCCAGTGTTCGAGAACCACCTTACTCCAGTGAAGCTGTGGATTGTTCTTAAGACTTTTATAAGGAAAGGGATGATCTTCTCGATTTTGCTCAAGACCTCCAGGAGGCTAATGGTTTGGACACTTCTTGAGAGTTGAATATCATTCCATCGCCTTTGCCTGCCAAACCCCACTGTTCTGATCAGTGGACCATCACCAAGGTTGTGGAGACTTTGGAGTTATCAGCTCCCACAAAGCCTTTAGTCCAGTTTAACCTGACAGTCATTTTTGACCATGGACCCCCGAGGGAAGGCCTTCTGCCCTTTAATCCTTCAGTGAACCCACTTGTTTTGTCAGCTTGAAGAAGCCATTGTTAGTCCCTCTGGTTGACCAAGATCTTGCTAAAAAGCATAGGCCAGCCCCCTCATTTCCCGGTTTTCTTTCCAAACATCCCCCGCCGGAAAGCTTGGTGGTGCAGGCTGACACTACAGGGCTGATGACCACGTCCTTCCCATCCTTCACACCCAGCAGGCAGAGCCAGAAGCTGGATGCCATGTGCTGCAAGGTCCTCATTGCCAGGGGCTTTACATTAAGGACAGTCAATGAATAACTGTATGGTTTTTGAAGCGTGATCTCCAGAGCAGCCGAGAACATGCCAACTGTAAAGATGAAGGAGAGTTTCAACTCTATTGTTGGTAATAGCAAATGGACCAAACCCAGATCTTGCAGTCCGGCCTTGACACAGCTGACTGTTTGGCATATCTGATGGGCACAGTGTCTGTTCTACACTGCCATTCCTGGAGAGAACCTCAGGGTTTGTCCCGATGTCCAATACAAAGTCCTCATCGTGCCATGCTATCCGAAAGATCTGTTTGATTTGGAGGTTGATGAATCGATACAGTGTTCCAAGTCTTCAAGGTGACAGCTAAGACTTTGGGTATGGCCATTCAACTGCGTTCTAACTCAGCCCACAAGCATCCTTTCCAACACTTCTCCCCTTTCACTGATCATGGCAGGGACCATTACCCCCATGACAATCAGCCGCAACATAAGCCCCCACCAGGGTAGAGGCAGCAGTGCCCAGAGAGGTAGCTACACTGACTCTGATTTCACCACACCAGCGCCCAATGGGAAGGCACTTTGATTTGGAGCTCCTACATTTGATTCCTGTGAGCGGGAGTTTGTCCCTGTTCATCTAGGAGTTGCATGGTACCGCCTCTGATGCTCTGACCTTACAGTTTTACGTCCGGCTATTATGGCTGGGGTAGTATAGATCAGTGGCAACACGCTCGTCTTGGAAGAAAGACGACGCATAAAAACACAGGTGTAAATCACGGGTCTGCACTTAGAAACCTCTTCAGTATTAAGCATGCTATAAAAAAACAATTATGATTAATTGATTACCTTCAGTTTCTTCTATGCAGACTAGACAACCCTTCTTTTACTTCTATATCACCTCCAGACCCTCCCCTCCTCACTTCGCATTTTGAACCAGGATATCAAACAGATAATGTTGTGGTTATTCTAGGGTTGCGTTTACCAAAATACAAATGTGAGCCTCATCGTCTGCTGGGCTCGACAGCAGTGAGGCCGCAGTTACTATGAAACATAGAGTTAGGATAATATTTGCAGAGTTCTACAGAATTAGTTCATATTTCAGAAGTCAAGAAGCAAACAACGTTGTATTCTTTTTTTTAACAGCAATGCTGTTACTGGATGCGATACTGATACAATGGGCCTCATTAGGACCCTGGCGGAGAGGGTATTACGCCAGCGTAGTGCATGGCGTACCTCTCCGCCATACTACGAGTTCCCGTAGCGCCATGGAGGTTTTCTCCGCCTGGTTTTACCAGCCGGAGAAAACCATGGCGCTACGGGACCTCGTTGTTAATTACGCCACCGTATTTTACGGTGGCGTAATTAACTCCTTCCCCACTCCCATTATACCCTATGGGGCAAAAATGGGAATGGGGAAGGGCAGAATGGGGATTGGGGATTTACCGCTCCGCCGAGGTCGGAATGGGGCGGTAAATCCGCCAACCCCCATGGCGCTATCGGCAGCTTTCCGCCATGCTTCGCGGTGCATTTAGCACCGCGAAATCCGCCTGGGTCGTAATGAGGCCCAATGTGTGGAAATCCTAATATAACATTTTTGAAGGTTGTACACCTAATTGTTCTGACTTGAGTGTCGTGTAGACCGATAAGACCTCCGTCCCCAAGTGACGCACAGGGGAACTAATAGAAACCCGCTGTGCGACCTTTGAGGCCACAGGTGAGAGATGACTTCCCAGATCCACGGAACCTCTGGAACACCGATGCTGCTGTCAGAAAGGAACGAGGTTAAGTATCAGGCAATCACAGTACATATCTAGTAAACCAAAGGATCTAAAAGGTCTTACCTATCTGGTGTCAGAAAAACCCAGGAAACCTAGTAGAGGTTCGAGACTCAAATGATGAGGCGGTCCCTGAATAGTAGAACCGTGAGTTAGCGTGGATGTAGGATCTGCCACCTGTAGGAGTGGAGGCGTGACTTGAATCCCCAGAAGGGAAATGGCGTAGAAGTTCAGCAAGGTACAAAGGGTTGATCCAAAGAGAAGTCAGGATACAGTCCAAAATCCGGCAATAGGTAAACAGTTCCAAGCAAAGGTACAAAGGGGTATCCGAAGGAGTCCGAGGTAGAGTTCCGTGATCAATGGTAACAGTGGAGCAATGCGTAACGCCAAACAGGGTCTGAAGACAGCTGAGAAGCAATGAGTGTTCTGTCTCTCAGAACTTTATACTGTGTGTCTCTGGGTCATGTGACGTCTCTGGGTCATGTGACGTCCAACAAGGTCACGTGAGGAACGCCACATTGGATCACGTGATCGACGTGGAGACGTAACACCGCCCCTTCTGCTATATGTTCTCCAAGGCAATTGCCAATGCAGAAAGGGTTGCAATCGAGCCCGTACACCAAAGCTGGTACGGAGTTTTCGGTCCTTTGGGTTCACCGAATCACTTGAGCCTCGAACCGTGGGAAGAGATGTTGGGGGAATGTGAGCAGTGTTCTGATGTGTAGTGGACTGGTGTGCAGAGGATCGCCTAACACTAATGCAGCTTCTACCGCTGACTGAAAGTAATGCGTTAACCCAGTTGCAACTAGATCCAGTGTGGTCCTGTAATAGAAAATTGGCTGATGGTTGTTGCCATATTTCTGTATTAATTCTGCTTGTGCATAACCACAATTTTCTTGACAAGGTAAAACACATGTTTTTTTGTAATCTTGCAAACAAATGACTAGGGCATTAGTAAGGGCTCATTTTACCTCCATAGAAGCATTTTTTCTTTCAGAATACATTCCAAGTTTTTGGGAGAATGTAGTTATGTGATTGCCTGTAAGTGCTTAAAAAGACCGCATATTAGCAGTATTCAATATCAATTGTCTACAATATCCAGTTGTACCTAAGAAATAATTCATTTTGTTAATAGTCATGGGTTTAGGTAATTTTAAGTTTGCTTCTATTCAGGAATTAGTGACAGTTCTTGAACCAACTGTGCACCAACAGATACTGCACTTTACTTTTGCACAACTGTAGATTTTGGAGTGATGCCTTATGTGTGTTTCAGCTAATGTTGTTAGAAGTTACACCATGTCCTATTTGCATGCTTCATAAGAAGGGGGTGCTACCAGAAGGTCTTCCACATTTGACTTATCACTGAATCACGTAGGAATTCTTTATCATCTAGGTCCTTTTTAAGAATTGTTTAAAACAGTGTGGGGGTCTCAGCTTACCCTTGACGAAGCCTAATTCATGCATACTTTGGCAGCATTTCAGTAAATCCTTATCTGTTTCCGCTGTACAGGTGGTATTCCTGCTATTAGGGAGAGACAATCAGATTACCACTTACAGTAGGGTTAATTATCACCAGGGTAATCAAGGCAAAGAATCTACCAGAGCAATAATGATGCACAAAGTAGGCATTGCATTAATTGAACTATGAACTAATAACAGTGAATTCTGCGACTTCAATGGATCCCCACCATGCTCAACATTCAGCAAGCATTGGCAAGACCGAAAGTTTGGCCTTTTGTTTAGGCATGGAAAGGCACTTGCCAGGCACAACCATAGTGGTATTAACTGGCTATTGATAGTACCAGTTACAAAATGGTGTGCGTACCTGGGCATCTAATAGCAGTGCCTGGCAAATGCCTAATACTTACACACAGTCCAAAACTTTTGGCTTTTCCAATGCCTGTTTTAAACAGGACTTCAGTGAAGGACATACAGAGTGCTTATTAATCGGTTGGCGAAGGCAGACCTGGTAAGATATTTTTATTACACCATTAGAAGGAAAGTCTCAAATAGAGAAAACAGCATGTCTCTTCTCTGCATTCCTACCACTGCCTTATGCTGAGAGCTATTTCCCTTTCTCACTTTGGCGCTGTCCATATGGTGAATGGACTTCATACAGAGCAGCCTTGTGATCTTTGACAAGCAGTATATTCCAAATCTGTGTCTTCCAGTCATAGGGAAGAGAGGAATCAGCACAGCAGTAAGTAGTGTGGTTGGACTGCTGCATTGCAGTGCAGGCTTGTGGTTGTCAGCAATCACCATACACAGAGCTCTTGTGTTTCGACCAAGGAAAGTAATTGCATCAATTCCTGAAAAAACTATTAGAGCTATCGTGTTCAACTTCTCTGTCAATTTTAGGTGCTTCACAAAATATTATTCAGCTGAGTAAGTTAAAGCATTAACCCTGCTTGAAGTACCTGAATGTTTATCCCATTATATTTTCCAGAATATTGATTTACCTGCACCTGAAAGTGCCACTGAGGAGCAGCACATGGAAAAAGGGGACAGCGACAGCAACATACAAGCTAGTCCAATGCCACCTACCTCCCCTGAGAGAAAACAGGCGGATTTACCAGTACCTGCCATGGTATACCATGTTTACATGTTTAGGGATTCTCATTTATATATGCATGTTCTAATGGATTACTTTTTTCCTACATATTCCTCATGTTTCATATTCTATGTGCAGCACCAAATATGACATCAGGAACAATATACATAAAGATACTGCACCAGATGACCTCAGTAACTATTTTTCATGCATGCAGGACTTTCTGACACATGCCACTTGGTTTTCTAGCTTGCTGCACCATACCTAACCCCACAAAGGCCTTGGGCTTCAAGCCTTACTCATACTGCAGGATATCAAATGTCCCTGTTGGACGCCAACAGGTAATATTTATATCACCCGTAGGATGATGACGACATAGAGGTTTGTTGTTCTTCAGAATCCACTCACTCCAAGACCATTGGGAAGCGTGCTGCAAACCATTTTTGCCTATTTCCACAACTGTGGAAATTGCACACATTTCAGGTCCCCCTGGTACAGAGCCAAGGAAGACAGCCATTAAGGAGCCAAATCCTTCTCTGGACAAGAAAGACAAGAAGAAAAAGTGGAGAAAGAGGTCCAGGTTACCTTCTCACTTTGCCAGGCATCACTCTTCTTTGTCCTCCAAGAAGCGGGGTCATTACTCCTGCTCAGGCCATACCTTGGAGTAATCGTCACCTACGCCCAAGGTACTGTTCCTCACTAAGTCCTCGACTCCTAAGGCATTCCGGCAGAAGGTGCTTGACATCGTGGCCAATTTTCCCATTCTACAGCACTACGTCAAGGTGGCAGAGCCAACCGCAACTGCATGCCTGCTGGCTCGGTTCTGGCTCAGTCGATGGTCACTACACTGCCTTTATCGTACGACTCGACATTTGGTTGCCACAGCATCGAGATCTGCTCCTTCCCTCTTGACGCCGTTGCCGTTTATCACCAAGGCCACAATGCAATATGCTCCTATTTCAAGGGGCTAATTTCTTTCAAAGATGACCCATACATTTGATGTGGAAGGGGGTGTCAATCCCAGTGTTCGAGAACCACCTTACTCCAGTGAAGCTGTGGATTGTTCTTAAGACTTTTATAAGGAAAGGGATGATCTTCTCGATTTTGCTCAAGACCTCCAGGAGGCTAATGGTTTGGACACTTCTTGAGAGTTGCATATCATTCCATCGCCTTTGCCTGCCAAACCCCACTGTTCTGATCAGTGGACCATCACCAAGGTTGTGGAGACTTTGGAGTTATCAGCTCCCACAAAGGCTTTAGTCCAGTTTAACCTGACAGTCATTTTTGACAATGGACCCCCGAGGGAAGGCCTTCTGCCATTTAATCCTTCAGTGAACCCACTTGTTTTGTCAGCTTGAAGAAGCCATTGTTAGTCCCTCTGGTTGACCAAGATCTTGCTAAAAAGCATAGGCCAGCCCCCTCATTTCCCGGTTTTCTTTCCAAACATCCCCCGCCGGAAAGCTTGGTTGTGCAGGCTGACACTTCAGGGCTGATGACCACGTCCTTCCCATCCTTCACACCCAGCAGGCAGAGCCAGAAGCTGGATGCCATGTGCTGCAAGGTCCTCATTTCCAGGAGCTTTACATTAAGGACAGTCAATGAATAACTGTATGGTTTTTGAAGCATGATCTCCAGAGCAGCCGAGAACATGCCAACTGTAAAGATGAAGGAGAGTTTCAACTCTATTGTTGGTAATAGCAAATGGACCAAACCCAGATCTGGCAGTCCGGCCTTGACACAGCTGACTGTTTGGCATATCTGATGGGCCCAGTGTCTGTTCTACACTGCCATTCCTGGAGAGAACCTCAGGGTTTGTCCCAATGTCCAATACAAAGTCCTCATCGTGCCATGCTATCCGAAAGATCTGTTTGATTTGGAGGTTGATGAATCAATACAGCGTTCCAAGTCTTCAAGGTGACAGCTAAGACTTTGGGTATGGCCATTCAACTGCGTTCTAACTCAGCCCACAAGCATCCTTTCCAACACTTCTCCCCTTTCACTGATCATGGCAGGGACCATTACCCCCATGACAATCAGCCACAACATAAGCCCCCACCAGGGTAGAGGCAGCAGTGCCCAGAGAGGTAGCTACACTGACTCTGTTTTCACCACACCAGCGCCCAATGGGAAGGCACTTTGATTTGGAGCTCCTACATTTGATTCCTGTGAGCGGGAGTTTGTCCCTGTTCATCTAGGAGTTGCATGGTACCGCCTCTGATGCTCTGACCTTACAGTTTTACGTCCGGCTATTATGGCTGGGGTAGTATAGATCAGTGGCAACACGCTCGTCTTGGAAGAAAGACGACGCATAAAAACACAGGTGTAAATCACGGGTCTGCACTTAGAAACCTCTTCGGTATTAAGCATGCTATAAAAAAACAATTATAATTAATTGATTACCTTCAGTTTCTTCTATGCAGACTAGACAACCCTTCTTTTACTTCTATATCACCTCCAGACCCTCCCCTCCTCACTTCGCATTTTGAACCAGGATATCAAACAGATAATGTTGTGGTTATTCTAGGGTTGCGTTTACCAAAATACAAAAATGAGCCTCATCGTCTGCTGGGCTCGACAGCAGTGAGGCCGCAGTTACTACGAAACATAGAGTTAGGATAATATTTGCAGGGTTCTACAGAATGAGTTCATATTTCAGAAGTCAAGAAGCAAACAATGTTGTATTCTTTTTTTTTAACAGCAATGCTGTTACTGGATGCGATACTGATACAATGTGGGGCAATCCTAATATAACATTTTTGAAGGTTGTACACCTAATGCAGCTTCTACCGCTGACTGAAAGTAGTGCGTTAACCCAGTTGCAACTAGATCCAGTGTGGTGCTGTAATAGAAAATTGGCTGATGGTTGTTGCCATATTTCTGTATTAATTCTGCTTGTGCATAACCACAATTTTCTTGACAAGGTAAAACACATGTTTTTTTGTAATCTTGCAAACAAATGACTAGGGCATTAGTAAGGGCTCATTTTACCTCCATAGAAGCATTTTTTCTTTCAGAATACATTCCAAGTTTTTGGGAGTATGTAGTTATGTGATTGCCTGTAAGTGCTTAAAAAGACCGCATATTAGCAGTATTCAATATCAATTGTCTACAATATCCAGTTGTACCTAAGAAATAATTCATTTTGTTAATAGTCATGGGTTTAGGTAATTTTAAGTTTGCTTCTATTCAGGAATTAGTGACAGTTCTTGAACCAACTGTGCACCAACAGATAATGCACTTTACTTTTGCACAACTGTAGATTTTGGAGTGATGCCTTATGTGTGTTTCAGCTAATGTTGTTAGAAGTTACACCATGTCCTATTTGCATGCTTCATAGGAAGGGAGTGCTACCAGAAGGTCTTCCACAGTTGACTTATCACTGAATCACGTAGGAATTATTTATCATCTAGGTCCTTTTTAAGAATTGTTTAAAACAGTGTGGGGGTCTCAGCTTACCCTTGACGAAGCCTAATTCATGCATACTTTGGCACATTTCAGTAAATCCTTATCTGTTTCTGCCGTACAGGTGGTATTCCTGCTATTAGGGAGAGACAATCAGATTACCACTTACAGTAGGGTTAATTATCACCAGGGTAATCAAGGCAAAGAATCTACCAGAGCAATAATGATGCACAAAGTAGGCATTGCATCAATTGAACTATGAACTAATAACAGTGAATTCTGCGACTTCAATGGATCCCCACCATGCTCAACATTCAGCAAGTATTGGCAAGACCGAAAGTTTGGGCTTTTGTTTAGGCATGGAAAGGCACTTGCCAGGCACAACCATAGTGGTATTAACTGGCTATTGATAGTACCAGTTACAAAATGGTGTGCGTACCTGGGCATCTAATAGCAGTGCCTGGCAAATGCCTAATACTTACACACAGTCCAAAACTTTTGGCTTTTCCAATGCCTGTTTTAAACAACACTTCAGTGAAGGACATACAGAGTGCTTATTAATCGATTGGCGAAGGCAGACCTGGTAAGATATTTTTATTACACCATTAGAAGGAAAGTCTCCAATAGAGAAAACAGCATGTCTCTTCTCTGCATTCCTACCACTGCCTTATGCTGAGAGCTATTTCCCTTTCTCACGTTGGCGCTGTCCATATGGTGAATGAACTTCATACAGAGCAGCCTTGTGATCTTTGACAAGCAGTATATTCCAAATCTGTGTCTTCCAGTCATAGGGAAGAAAGGAATCAGCACAGCAGTAAGTAGTGTGGTTGGACTGCTGCATTGCAGTGCAGGCTTGTGGTTGTCAGCAATCACCATACACAGAGCTCTTGTGTTTCGACCAAGGAAAGTAATTGCATCAATTCCTGAAAAAACTATTAGAGCTATCGTGTTCAACTTCTCTGTCAATTTTAGGTGCTACACAAAATATTATTCAGCTGAGTAAGTTAAAGCATTAAACCTGCTTGAAGTACCTGAATGTTTATCCCATTATATTTTCCAGAATATTGATTTACCTGCACCTGAAAGTGCCACTGAGGAGCAGCACATGGAAAAAGGGGACAGCGACAGCAACATACAAGCTAGTCCAATGCCAGCTACCTCCCCTGAGAGAAAACAGGCGGATTTACCAGTACCTGCCATGGTATGCCATGTTTACATGTTTAGGGATTCTCATTTTATATATGCATGTTCTAATGGATTACTTTTTTCCTACATATTCCTCATGTTTGATATTCTATGTGCAGCACCAAATATGACATCAGGAACAATATACATAAAGATACTGCACCAGATGACCTCAGTAACTATTTTCCATGCATGCAGGACTTTCTGACACATGCCACTTGGTTTTCTAGCTTGCTGCACCATACCTAACCCCACAAAGGCCATGGGCTTCAAGCCTTACTCATACTGCAGGATATCAAATGTCCCTGTTGGACGCCAACAGGTAATATTTATATCACCCGTAGGATGATGACGACATAGAGGTTTGTTGTTCTTCAGAATCCACTCACTCCAAGACCATTGGGAAGCGTGCTGCAAACCATTTTTTGCCTATTTCCACAACTGTGGAAATTGCACACATTTCAGGTCCCCCTGGTACAGAGCCAAGGAAGACAGCCATTAAGGAGCCAAATCCTTCTCTGGACAAGAAAGACAAGAAGAAAAAGTGGAGAAAGAGGTCTAGGTTACCTTCTCACTCTGCCAGGCATCACTCTTCTTTGTCCTCCAAGAAGCGGGGTCATTACTCCTGCTCAGGCGATACCTTGGAGTAATCGTCACCTACACCCAAGGTACTGTTCCTCACTAAGTCCTCGACTCCTAAGGCATTCCGGCAGAAGGTGCTTGACATCGTGGCCAATTTTCCCATTCTACAGCACTACGTCAAGGTGGCAGAGCCAACCGCAACTGCATGCCTGCTGGCTCGGTTCTGGCTCAGTCGATGGTCACTACACTGCCTTTATCGTACGACTCGACCTTTGGTTGCCACAGCATCGAGATCTGCTCCTTTCCTCTTGACGCCGTTGCCGTTTATCACCAAGGCCACAATGCAATATGCTCCTATTTCAAGGGGCTAATTTGTTTCAAAGATGACCCATACATTTGATGTGGAAGGGGGTGTCAATCCCAGTGTTCGAGAACCACCTTACTCCAGTGAAGCTGTGGATTGTTCTTAAGACTTTTATAAGGAAAGGGATGATCTTCTCGATTTTGCTCAAGACCTCCAGGAGGCTAATGGCTTGGACACTTCTTGAGAGTTGCATATCATTCCATCGCCTTTGCCTGCCAAACCCCACTGTTCTGATCAGTGGACCATCACCAAGGTTGTGGAGACTTTGGAGTTATCAGCTCCCACAAAGCCTTTAGTCCAGTTTAACCTGACAGTCATTTTTGACAATGGACCCCCGGGGGAAGGCCTTCTGCCCTTTAAACCTTCAGTGAACCCACTTGTTTTGTCAGCTTGAAGAAGCCATTGTTAGTCCCTCTGGTTGACCAAGATCTTGATAAAAAGCATAGGCCAGCCCCCTCATTTCCCGGTTTTCTTTCCAAACATCCCCCGCCGGAAAGATTGGTGGTGCAGGCTGACACTCCAGGGCTGATGACCACGTCCTTCCCATCCTTCACACCCAGCAGGCAGAGCCAGAAGCTGGATGCCATGTGCTGCAAGGTCCTCATTTCCAGGAGCTTTACATTAAGGACAGTCAATGAATCACTGTATGGTTTTTGAAGCGTGATCTCCAGAGCAGCCGAGAACATGCCAACTGTAAAGATGAAGGAGAGTTTCAACTCTATTGTTGGTAATAGCAAATGGACCAAACCCAGATCTTGCAGTCCGGCCTTGACACAGCTGACTGTTTGGCATATCTGATGGGCACAGTGTCTGTTCTACACTGCCATTCCTGGAGAGAACCTCAGGGTTTGTCCCGATGTCCAATACAAAGTCCTCATCGTGCCATGCTATCCGAAAGATCTGTTTGATTTGGAGGTTGATGAATCGATACAGTGTTCCAAGTCTTCAAGGTGACAGCTAAGTCTTTGGGTATGGCCATTCAACTGCGTTCTAACTCAGCCCACAAGCATCCTTTCCAACACTTCTCCCCTTTCACTGATCATGGCAGGGACCATTACCCCCATGACAATCAGCTGCAACATAAGCCCCCACCAGGGTAGAGGCAGCAGTGCCCAGAGAGGTAGCTACACTGACTCTGTTTTCACCACACCAGCGCCCAATGGGAAGGCACTTTGATTTGGAGCTCCTACATTTGATTCCTGTGAGCGGGAGTTTGTCCCTGTTCATCTAGGAGTTGCATGGTACCGCCTCTGATGCTATGACCTTACAGTTTTACGTCCGGCTATTATGGCTGGGGTAGTATAGATCAGTGGCAACACGCTCGTCTTGGAAGAAAGACGACGCATAAAAACACAGGTGTAAATCACGGGTCTGCACTTAGAAACCTCTTCGGTATTAAGCATGCTATAAAAAAACAATTATAATTAATTGATTACCTTCAGTTTCTTCTATGCAGACTAGACAACCCTTCTTTTACTTCTATATCACCTCCAGACCCTCCCCTCCTCACTTCGCATTTTGAACCAGGATATCAAACAGATAATGTTGTGGTTATTCTAGGGTTGCGTTTACCAAAATACAAATGTGAGCCTCATCGTCTGCTCGGCTCGACAGCAGTGAGGCCGCAGTTACTACGAAACATAGAGTTAGGATAATATTTGCAGAGTTCTACAGAATGAGTTCATATTTCAGAAGTCAAGAAGCAAACAATTTTGTATTCTTTTTTTTTTAACAGCAATGCTGTTACTGGATGCGATACTGATACAATGTGGGCCAATCCTAATATAACATTTTTGAAGGTTGTACACCTAATGCAGCTTCTACCGCTGACTGAAAGTAATGCGTTAACCCAGTTGCAACTAGATCCAGTGTGGTGCTGTAATAGAAAATTGGCTGATGGTTGTTGCCATATTTCTGTATTAATTCTGCTTGTGCATAACCACAATTTTCTTGACAAGGTAAAACACATGTTTTTTTGTAATCTTGCAAACAAATGACTAGGGCATTAGTAAGGGCTCATTTTACCTCCATAGAAGCATTTTTTCTTTCAGAATACATTCCACGTTTTTGGGAGTATGTAGTTATGTGATTGCCTGTAAGTGCTTAAAAAGACCGCATATTAGCAGTATTCAATATCAATTGTCTACAATATCCAGTTGTACCTAAGAAATAATTCATTTTGTTAATAGTCATGGGTTTAGGTAATTTTAAGTTTGCTTCTATTCAGGAATTAGTGACAGTTCTTGAACCAACTGTGCACCAACAGATAATGCACTTTACTTTTGCACAACTGTAGATTTTGGAGTGATGCCTTATGTGTGTTTCAGCTAATGTTGTTAGAAGTTACACCATGTTCTATTTGCATGCTTCATAAGAAGGGGGTGCTACCAGAAGGTCTTCCACATTTGACTTATCACTGAATCACTTAGGAATTCTTTATCATCTAGGTCCTTTTTAAGAATTGTTTAAAACAGTGTGGGGTCTCAGCTTACCCTTGACGAAGCCTAATTCATGCATACTTTGGCAGCATTTCAGTAAATCCTTTTCTGCTGTACAGGTGGTATTCCTGCTATTAGGGAGAGACAATCAGATTACCACTTACAGTAGGGTTAATTATCACCAGGGTAATCAAGGCAAAGAATCTACCAGAGCAATAATGATGCACAAAGTAGGCATTGCATCAATTGAACTATGAACTAATAACAGTGAATTCTGCGACTTCAATGGATCCCCACCATGCTCAACATTCAGCAAGCATTGGCAAGACCGAAAGTTTGGCCTTTTGTTTAGGCATGGAAAGGCACTTGCCAGGCACAACCATAGTGGTATTAACTGGCTATTGATAGTACCAGTTACAAAATGGTGTGCGTACCTGGGCATCTAATAGCAGTGCCTGGCAAATGCCTAATACTTACACACAGTCCAAAACTTTTGGCTTTTCCAATGCCTGTTTTAAACAACACTTCAGTGAAGGACATACAGAGTGCTTATTAATCGATTGGCGAAGGCAGACCTGGTAAGATATTTTTATTACACCATTAGAAGGAAAGTCTCAAATAGAGAAAACAGCATGTCTCTTCTCTGCATTCCTACCACTGCCTTATGCTGAGAGCTATTTCCCTTTCTCACTTTGGCGCTGTCCATATGGTGAATGGACTTCATACAGAGCAGCCTTGTGATCTTTGACAAGCAGTATATTCCAAATCTGTGTCTTCCAGTCATAGGGAAGAAAGGAATCAGCACAGCAGTAAGTAGTGTGGTTGGACTGCTGCATTGCAGTGCAGGCTTGTGGTTGTCAGCAATCACCATACACAGAGCTCTTGTGTTTCGACCAAGGAAAGTAATTGCATCAATTCCTGAAAAAACTATTAGAGCTATCGTGTTCAACTTCTCTGTCAATTTTAGGTGCTACACAAAATATTATTCAGCTGAGTAAGTTAAAGCATTAACCCTGCTTGAAGTACCTGAATGTTTATCCCATTATATTTTCCAGAATATTGATTTACCTGCACCTGAAAGTGCCACTGAGGAGCAGCACATGGAAAAAGGGGACAGCGACAGCAACATACAAGCTAGTCCAATGCCAGCTACCTCCCCTGAGAGAAAACAGGCGGATTTACCAGTACCTGCCATGGTATACCATGTTTACATGTTTAGGGATTCTCATTTTATATATGCATGTTCTAATGGATTACTTTTTTCCTACATATTCCTCATGTTTGATATTCTATGTGCAGCACCAAATATGACATCAGGAACAATATACATAAAGATACTGCACCAGATGACCTCAGTAACTATTTTTCATGCATGCAGGACTTTCTGACACATGCCACTTGGTTTTCTAGCTTGCTGCACCATACCTAACCCCACAAAGGCCTTGGGCTTCAAGCCTTACTCATACTGCAAGATATCAAATGTCCCTGCTGGACGCCAACAGGCAATATTTATATCACCCGTAGGATGATGACGACATAGAGGTTTGTTGTTCTTCAGAATCCACTCACTCCAAGACCATTGGGAAGCGTGCTGCAAACCATTTTTTGCCTATTTCCACAACTGTGGAAATTGCACACATTTCAGGTCCCCCTGGTACAGAGCCAAGGAAGACAGCCATTAAGGAGCCAAATCCTTCTCTGGACAAGAAAGACAAGAAGAAAAAGTGGAGAAAGAGGTCTAGGTTACCTTCTCACTCTGCCAGGCATCACTCTTCTTTGACCTCCAAGAAGCGGGGTCATTACTCCTGCTCAGGCGATACCTTGGAGTAATTGTCACCTACACCCAAGGTACTGTTCCTCACTAAGTCCTCGACTCCTAAGGCATTCCGGCAGAAGGTGCTTGACATCGTGGCCAATTTTCCCATTCTACAGCACTACGTCAAGGTGGCAGAGCCAACCGCAACTGCATGCCTGCTGGCTCGGTTCTGGCTCAGTCGATGGTCACTACACTGCCTTTATCGTACGACTCGACCTTTGGTTGCCACAGCATCGAGATCTGCTCCTTCCCTCTTGACGCCGTTGCCGTTTATCACCAAGGCCACAATGCAATATGCTCCTATTTCAAGGGGCTAATTTGTTTCAAAGATGACCCATACATTTGATGTGGAAGGGGGTGTCAATCCCAGTGTTCGAGAACCACCTTACTCCAGTGAAGCTGTGGATTGTTCTTAAGACTTTTATAAGGAAAGGGATGATATTCTCGATTTTGCTCAAGACCTCCAGGAGGCTAATGGCTTGGACACTTCTTGAGAGTTGCATATCATTCCATCGCCTTTGCCTGCCAAACCCCACTGTTCTGATCAGTGGACCATCACCAAGGTTGTGGAGACTTTGGAGTTATCAGCTCCCACAAAGCCTTTAGTCCAGTTTAACCTGACAGTCATTTTTGACAATGGACCCCCGGGGGAAGGCCTTCTGCCCTTTAAACCTTCAGTGAACCCACTTGTTTTGTCAGCTTGAAGAAGCCATTGTTAGTCCCTCTGGTTGACCAAGATCTTGCTAAAAAGCATAGGCCAGCCCCCTCATTTCCCGGTTTTCTTTCCAAACATCCCCCGCCGGAAAGATTGGTGGTGCAGGCTGACACTCCAGGGCTGATGACCACGTCCTTCCCATCCTTCACACCCAGCAGGCAGAGCCAGAAGCTGGATGCCATGTGCTGCAAGGTCCTCATTTCCAGGAGCTTTACATTAAGGACAGTCAATGAATAACTGTATGGTTTTTGAAGCGTGATCTCCAGAGCAGCCGAGAACATGCCAACTGTAAAGATGAAGGAGAGTTTCAACTCTATTGTTGGTAATAGCAAATGGACCAAACCCAGATCTTGCAGTCCGGCCTTGACACAGCTGACTGTTTGGCATATCTGATGGGCACAGTGTCTGTTCTACACTGCCATTCCTGGAGAGAACCTCAGGGTTTGTCCCGATGTCCAATACAAAGTCCTCATCGTGCCATGCTATCCGAAAGATCTGTTTGATTTGGAGGTTGATGAATCGATACAGTGTTCCAAGTCTTCAAGGTGACAGCTAAGTCTTTGGGTATGGCCATTCAACTGCGTTCTAACTCAGCCCACAAGCATCCTTTCCAACACTTCTCCCCTTTCACTGATCATGGCAGGGACCATTACCCCCATGACAATCAGCTGCAACATAAGCCCCCACCAGGGTAGAGGCAGCAGTGCCCAGAGAGGTAGCTACACTGACTCTGTTTTCACCACACCAGCGCCCAATTGGAAGGCACTTTGATTTGGAGCTCCTACATTTGATTCCTGTGAGCGGGAGTTTGTCCCTGTTCATCTAGGAGTTGCATGGTACCGCCTCTGATGCTCTGACCTTACAGTTTTACGTCCGGCTATTATGGCTGGGGTAGTATAGATCAGTGGCAACACGCTCGTCTTGGAAGAAAGACGACGCATAAAAACACAGGTGTAAATCACGGGTCTGCACTTAGAAACCTCTTCGGTATTAAGCATGCTATAAAAAAACAATTATAATTAATTGATTACCTTCAGTTTCTTCTATGCAGACTAGACAACCCTTCTTTTACTTCTATATCACCTCCAGACCCTCCCCTCCTCACTTCGCATTTTGAACCAGGATATCAAACAGATAATGTTGTGGTTATTCTAGGGTTGCGTTTACCAAAATACAAATGTGAGCCTCATCGTCTGCTCGGCTCGACAGCAGTGAGGCCGCAGTTACTACGAAACATAGAGTTAGGATAATATTTGCAGAGTTCTACAGAATGAGTTCATATTTCAGAAGTCAAGAAGCAAACAATTTTGTATTCTTTTTTTTTAACAGCAATGCTGTTACTGGATGCGATACTGATACAATGTGGGGCAATCCTAATATAACATTTTTGAAGGTTGTACACCTAATGCAGCTTCTACCGCTGACTGAAAGTAATGCGTTAACCCAGTTGCAACTAGATCCAGTGTGGTGCTGTAATAGAAAATTGGCTGATGGTTGTTGCCATATTTCTGTATTAATTCTGCTTGTGCATAACCACAATTTTCTTGACAAGGTAAAACACATGTTTTTTTGTAATCTTGCAAACAAATGACTAGGGCATTAGTAAGGGCTCATTTTACCTCCATAGAAGCATTTTTTCTTTCAGAATACATTCCACGTTTTTGGGAGTATGTAGTTATGTGATTGCCTGTAAGTGCTTAAAAAGACCGCATATTAGCAGTATTCAATATCAATTGTCTACAATATCCAGTTGTACCTAAGAAATAATTCATTTTGTTAATAGTCATGGGTTTAGGTAATTTTAAGTTTGCTTCTATTCAGGAATTAGTGACAGTTCTTGAACCAACTGTGCACCAACAGATAATGCACTTTACTTTTGCACAACTGTAGATTTTGGAGTGATGCCTTATGTGTGTTTCAGCTAATGTTGTTAGAAGTTACACCATGTTCTATTTGCATGCTTCATAAGAAGGGGGTGCTACCAGAAGGTCTTCCACATTTGACTTATCACTGAATCACTTAGGAATTCTTTATCATCTAGGTCCTTTTTAAGAATTGTTTAAAACAGTGTGGGGTCTCAGCTTACCCTTGACGAAGCCTAATTCATGCATACTTTGGCAGCATTTCAGTAAATCCTTTTCTGCTGTACAGGTGGTATTCCTGCTATTAGGGAGAGACAATCAGATTACCACTTACAGTAGGGTTAATTATCACCAGGGTAATCAAGGCAAAGAATCTACCAGAGCAATAATGATGCACAAAGTAGGCATTGCATCAATTGAACTATGAACTAATAACAGTGAATTCTGCGACTTCAATGGATCCCCACCATGCTCAACATTCAGCAAGCATTGGCAAGACCGAAAGTTTGGCCTTTTGTTTAGGCATGGAAAGGCACTTGCCAGGCACAACCATAGTGGTATTAACTGGCTATTGATAGTACCAGTTACAAAATGGTGTGCGTACCTGGGCATCTAATAGCAGTGCCTGGCAAATGCCTAATACTTACACACAGTCCAAAACTTTTGGCTTTTCCAATGCCTGTTTTAAACAACACTTCAGTGAAGGACATACAGAGTGCTTATTAATCGATTGGCGAAGGCAGACCTGGTAAGATATTTTTATTACACCATTAGAAGGAAAGTCTCAAATAGAGAAAACAGCATGTCTCTTCTCTGCATTCCTACCACTGCCTTATGCTGAGAGCTATTTCCCTTTCTCACTTTGGCGCTGTCCATATGGTGAATGGACTTCATACAGAGCAGCCTTGTGATCTTTGACAAGCAGTATATTCCAAATCTGTGTCTTCCAGTCATAGGGAAGAAAGGAATCAGCACAGCAGTAAGTAGTGTGGTTGGACTGCTGCATTGCAGTGCAGGCTTGTGGTTGTCAGCAATCACCATACACAGAGCTCTTGTGTTTCGACCAAGGAAAGTAATTGCATCAATTCCTGAAAAAACTATTAGAGCTATCGTGTTCAACTTCTCTGTCAATTTTAGGTGCTACACAAAATATTATTCAGCTGAGTAAGTTAAAGCATTAACCCTGCTTGAAGTACCTGAATGTTTATCCCATTATATTTTCCAGAATATTGATTTACCTGCACCTGAAAGTGCCACTGAGGAGCAGCACATGGAAAAAGGGGACAGCGACAGCAACATACAAGCTAGTCCAATGCCAGCTACCTCCCCTGAGAGAAAACAGGCGGATTTACCAGTACCTGCCATGGTATACCATGTTTACATGTTTAGGGATTCTCATTTTATATATGCATGTTCTAATGGATTACTTTTTTCCTACATATTCCTCATGTTTGATATTCTATGTGCAGCACCAAATATGACATCAGGAACAATATACATAAAGATACTGCACCAGATGACCTCAGTAACTATTTTTCATGCATGCAGGACTTTCTGACACATGCCACTTGGTTTTCTAGCTTGCTGCACCATACCTAACCCCACAAAGGCCTTGGGCTTCAAGCCTTACTCATACTGCAAGATATCAAATGTCCCTGCTGGACGCCAACAGGCAATATTTATATCACCCGTAGGATGATGACGACATAGAGGTTTGTTGTTCTTCAGAATCCACTCACTCCAAGACCATTGGGAAGCGTGCTGCAAACCATTTTTTGCCTATTTCCACAACTGTGGAAATTGCACACATTTCAGGTCCCCCTGGTACAGAGCCAAGGAAGACAGCCATTAAGGAGCCAAATCCTTCTCTGGACAAGAAAGACAAGAAGAAAAAGTGGAGAAAGAGGTCTAGGTTACCTTCTCACTCTGCCAGGCATCACTCTTCTTTGACCTCCAAGAAGCGGGGTCATTACTCCTGCTCAGGCGATACCTTGGAGTAATTGTCACCTACACCCAAGGTACTGTTCCTCACTAAGTCCTCGACTCCTAAGGCATTCCGGCAGAAGGTGCTTGACATCGTGGCCAATTTTCCCATTCTACAGCACTACGTCAAGGTGGCAGAGCCAACCGCAACTGCATGCCTGCTGGCTCGGTTCTGGCTCAGTCGATGGTCACTACACTGCCTTTATCGTACGACTCGACCTTTGGTTGCCACAGCATCGAGATCTGCTCCTTCCCTCTTGACGCCGTTGCCGTTTATCACCAAGGCCACAATGCAATATGCTCCTATTTCAAGGGGCTAATTTGTTTCAAAGATGACCCATACATTTGATGTGGAAGGGGGTGTCAATCCCAGTGTTCGAGAACCACCTTACTCCAGTGAAGCTGTGGATTGTTCTTAAGACTTTTATAAGGAAAGGGATGATATTCTCGATTTTGCTCAAGACCTCCAGGAGGCTAATGGCTTGGACACTTCTTGAGAGTTGCATATCATTCCATCGCCTTTGCCTGCCAAACCCCACTGTTCTGATCAGTGGACCATCACCAAGGTTGTGGAGACTTTGGAGTTATCAGCTCCCACAAAGCCTTTAGTCCAGTTTAACCTGACAGTCATTTTTGACAATGGACCCCCGGGGGAAGGCCTTCTGCCCTTTAAACCTTCAGTGAACCCACTTGTTTTGTCAGCTTGAAGAAGCCATTGTTAGTCCCTCTGGTTGACCAAGATCTTGCTAAAAAGCATAGGCCAGCCCCCTCATTTCCCGGTTTTCTTTCCAAACATCCCCCGCCGGAAAGATTGGTGGTGCAGGCTGACACTCCAGGGCTGATGACCACGTCCTTCCCATCCTTCACACCCAGCAGGCAGAGCCAGAAGCTGGATGCCATGTGCTGCAAGGTCCTCATTTCCAGGAGCTTTACATTAAGGACAGTCAATGAATAACTGTATGGTTTTTGAAGCGTGATCTCCAGAGCAGCCGAGAACATGCCAACTGTAAAGATGAAGGAGAGTTTCAACTCTATTGTTGGTAATAGCAAATGGACCAAACCCAGATCTTGCAGTCCGGCCTTGACACAGCTGACTGTTTGGCATATCTGATGGGCACAGTGTCTGTTCTACACTGCCATTCCTGGAGAGAACCTCAGGGTTTGTCCCGATGTCCAATACAAAGTCCTCATCGTGCCATGCTATCCGAAAGATCTGTTTGATTTGGAGGTTGATGAATCGATACAGTGTTCCAAGTCTTCAAGGTGACAGCTAAGTCTTTGGGTATGGCCATTCAACTGCGTTCTAACTCAGCCCACAAGCATCCTTTCCAACACTTCTCCCCTTTCACTGATCATGGCAGGGACCATTACCCCCATGACAATCAGCTGCAACATAAGCCCCCACCAGGGTAGAGGCAGCAGTGCCCAGAGAGGTAGCTACACTGACTCTGTTTTCACCACACCAGCGCCCAATTGGAAGGCACTTTGATTTGGAGCTCCTACATTTGATTCCTGTGAGCGGGAGTTTGTCCCTGTTCATCTAGGAGTTGCATGGTACCGCCTCTGATGCTCTGACCTTACAGTTTTACGTCCGGCTATTATGGCTGGGGTAGTATAGATCAGTGGCAACACGCTCGTCTTGGAAGAAAGACGACGCATAAAAACACAGGTGTAAATCACGGGTCTGCACTTAGAAACCTCTTCGGTATTAAGCATGCTATAAAAAAACAATTATAATTAATTGATTACCTTCAGTTTCTTCTATGCAGACTAGACAACCCTTCTTTTACTTCTATATCACCTCCAGACCCTCCCCTCCTCACTTCGCATTTTGAACCAGGATATCAAACAGATAATGTTGTGGTTATTCTAGGGTTGCGTTTACCAAAATACAAATGTGAGCCTCATCGTCTGCTCGGCTCGACAGCAGTGAGGCCGCAGTTACTACGAAACATAGAGTTAGGATAATATTTGCAGAGTTCTACAGAATGAGTTCATATTTCAGAAGTCAAGAAGCAAACAATTTTGTATTCTTTTTTTTTAACAGCAATGCTGTTACTGGATGCGATACTGATACAATGTGGGGCAATCCTAATATAACATTTTTGAAGGTTGTACACCTAATGCAGCTTCTACCGCTGACTGAAAGTAATGCGTTAACCCAGTTGCAACTAGATCCAGTGTGGTGCTGTAATAGAAAATTGGCTGATGGTTGTTGCCATATTTCTGTATTAATTCTGCTTGTGCATAACCACAATTTTCTTGACAAGGTAAAACACATGTTTTTTTGTAATCTTGCAAACAAATGACTAGGGCATTAGTAAGGGCTCATTTTACCTCCATAGAAGCATTTTTTCTTTCAGAATACATTCCACGTTTTTGGGAGTATGTAGTTATGTGATTGCCTGTAAGTGCTTAAAAAGACCGCATATTAGCAGTATTCAATATCAATTGTCTACAATATCCAGTTGTACCTAAGAAATAATTCATTTTGTTAATAGTCATGGGTTTAGGTAATTTTAAGTTTGCTTCTATTCAGGAATTAGTGACAGTTCTTGAACCAACTGTGCACCAACAGATAATGCACTTTACTTTTGCACAACTGTAGATTTTGGAGTGATGCCTTATGTGTGTTTCAGCTAATGTTGTTAGAAGTTACACCATGTTCTATTTGCATGCTTCATAAGAAGGGGGTGCTACCAGAAGGTCTTCCACATTTGACTTATCACTGAATCACTTAGGAATTCTTTATCATCTAGGTCCTTTTTAAGAATTGTTTAAAACAGTGTGGGGTCTCAGCTTACCCTTGACGAAGCCTAATTCATGCATACTTTGGCAGCATTTCAGTAAATCCTTATCTGTTTCTGCTGTACAGGTGGTATTCCTGCTATTAGGGAGAGACAATCAGATTACCACTTACAGTAGGGTTAATTATCACCAGGGTAATCAAGGCAAAGAATCTACCAGAGCAATAATGATGCACAAAGTAGGCATTGCATCAATTGAACTATGAACTAATAACAGTGAATTCTGCGACTTCAATGGATCCCCACCATGCTCAACATTCAGCAAGCATTGGCAAGACCGAAAGTTTGGCCTTTTGTTTAGGCATGGAAAGGCACTTGCCAGGCACAACCATAGTGGTATTAACTGGCTATTGATAGTACCAGTTACAAAATGGTGTGCGTACCTGGGCATCTAATAGCAGTGCCTGGCAAATGCCTAATACTTACACACAGTCCAAAACTTTTGGCTTTTCCAATGCCTGTTTTAAACAACACTTCAGTGAAGGACATACAGAGTGCTTATTAATCGATTGGCGAAGGCAGACCTGGTAAGATATTTTTATTACACCATTAGAAGGAAAGTCTCAAATAGAGAAAACAGCATGTCTCTTCTCTGCATTCCTACCACTGCCTTATGCTGAGAGCTATTTCCCTTTCTCACTTTGGCGCTGTCCATATGGTGAATGGACTTCATACAGAGCAGCCTTGTGATCTTTGACAAGCAGTATATTCCAAATCTGTGTCTTCCAGTCATAGGGAAGAAAGGAATCAGCACAGCAGTAAGTAGTGTGGTTGGACTGCTGCATTGCAGTGCAGGCTTGTGGTTGTCAGCAATCACCATACACAGAGCTCTTGTGTTTCGACCAAGGAAAGTAATTGCATCAATTCCTGAAAAAACTATTAGAGCTATCGTGTTCAACTTCTCTGTCAATTTTAGGTGCTACACAAAATATTATTCAGCTGAGTAAGTTAAAGCATTAACCCTGCTTGAAGTACCTGAATGTTTATCCCATTATATTTTCCAGAATATTGATTTACCTGCACCTGAAAGTGCCACTGAGGAGCAGCACATGGAAAAAGGGGACAGCGACAGCAACATACAAGCTAGTCCAATGCCAGCTACCTCCCCTGAGAGAAAACAGGCGGATTTACCAGTACCTGCCATGGTATACCATGTTTACATGTTTAGGGATTCTCATTTTATATATGCATGTTCTAATGGATTACTTTTTTCCTACATATTCCTCATGTTTGATATTCTATGTGCAGCACCAAATATGACATCAGGAACAATATACATAAAGATACTGCACCAGATGACCTCAGTAACTATTTTTCATGCATGCAGGACTTTCTGACACATGCCACTTGGTTTTCTAGCTTGCTGCACCATACCTAACCCCACAAAGGCCTTGGGCTTCAAGCCTTACTCATACTGCAGGATATCAAATGTCCCTGTTGGACGCCAACAGGTAATATTTATATCACCCGTAGGATGATGACGACATAGAGGTTTGTTGTTCTTCAGAATCCACTCACTCCAAGACCATTGGGAAGCGTTCTGCAAACCATTTTTGCCTATTTCCACAACTGTGGAAATTGCACACATTTCAGGTCCCCCTGGTACAGAGCCAAGGAAGACAGCCATTAAGGAGCCAAATCCTTCTCTGGACAAGAAAGACAAGAAGAAAAAGTGGAGAAAGAGGTCCAGGTTACCTTCTCACTCTGCCAGGCATCACTCTTCTTTGTCCTCCAAGAAGCGGGGTCATTATTCCTGCTCAGGCGATACCTTGGAGTAATCGTCACCTACACCCAAGGTACTGTTCCTCACTAAGTCCTCGACTCCTAAGGCATTCCGGCAAAAGGTGCTTGACATCGTGGCCAATTTTCCCATTCTACAGCACTACGTCAAGGTGGCAGAGCCAACCGCAACTGCATGCCTGCTGGCTCGGTTCTGGCTCAGTCGATGGTCACTACACTGCCTTTATCGTACGACTCGACCTTTGGTTGCCACAGCATCGAGATCTGCTCCTTCCCTCTTGACGCCGTTGCCGTTTATCACCAAGGCCACAATGCAATATGCTCCTATTTCAAGGGGCTAATTTGTTTCAAAGATGACCCATACATTTGATGTGGAAGGGGGTGTCAATCCCAGTGTTCGAGAACCACCTTACTCCAGTGAAGCTGTGGATTGTTCTTAAGACTTTTATAAGGAAAGGGATGATCTTCTCGATTTTGCTCAAGACCTCCAGGAGGCTAATGGCTTGGACACTTCTTGAGAGTTGCATATCATTCCATCGCCTTTGCCTGCCAAACCCCACTGTTCTGATCAGTGGACCATCACCAAGGTTGTGGAGACTTTGGAGTTATCAGCTCCCACAAAGCCTTTAGTCCAGTTTAACCTGACAGTCATTTTTGACAATGGACCCCCGGGGGAAGGCCTTCTGCCCTTTAAACCTTCAGTGAACCCACTTGTTTTGTCAGCTTGAAGAAGCCATTGTTAGTCCCTCTGGTTGACCAAGATCTTGCTAAAAAGCATAGGCCAGCCCCCTCATTTCCCGGTTTTCTTTCCAAACATCCCCCGCCGGAAAGATTGGTGGTGCAGGCTGACACTCCAGGGCTGATGACCACGTCCTTCCCATCCTTCACACCCAGCAGGCAGAGCCAGAAGCTGGATGCCATGTGCTGCAAGGTCCTCATTTCCAGGAGCTTTACATTAAGGACAGTCAATGAATAACTGTATGGTTTTTGAAGCGTGATCTCCAGAGCAGCCGAGAACATGCCAACTGTAAAGATGAAGGAGAGTTTCAACTCTATTGTTGGTAATAGCAAATGGACCAAACCCAGATCTTGCAGTCCGGCCTTGACACAGCTGACTGTTTGGCATATCTGATGGGCACAGTGTCTGTTCTACACTGCCATTCCTGGAGAGAACCTCAGGGTTTGTCCCGATGTCCAATACAAAGTCCTCATCGTGCCATGCTATCCGAAAGATCTGTTTGATTTGGAGGTTGATGAATCGATACAGTGTTCCAAGTCTTCAAGGTGACAGCTAAGTCTTTGGGTATGGCCATTCAACTGCGTTCTAACTCAGCCCACAAGCATCCTTTCCAACACTTCTCCCCTTTCACTGATCATGGCAGGGACCATTACCCCCATGACAATCAGCTGCAACATAAGCCCCCACCAGGGTAGAGGCAGCAGTGCCCAGAGAGGTAGCTACACTGACTCTGTTTTCACCACACCAGCGCCCAATTGGAAGGCACTTTGATTTGGAGCTCCTACATTTGATTCCTGTGAGCGGGAGTTTGTCCCTGTTCATCTAGGAGTTGCATGGTACCGCCTCTGATGCTCTGACCTTACAGTTTTACGTCCGGCTATTATGGCTGGGGTAGTATAGATCAGTGGCAACACGCTCGTCTTGGAAGAAAGATGACGCATAAAAACACAGGTGTAAATCACGGGTCTGCACTTAGAAACCTCTTCGGTATTAAGCATGCTATAAAAAAACAATTATAATTAATTGATTACCTTCAGTTTCTTCTATGCAGACTAGACAACCCTTCTTTTACTTCTATATCACCTCCAGACCCTCCCCTCCTCACTTCGCATTTTGAACCAGGATATCAAACAGATAATGTTGTGGTTATTCTAGGGTTGCGTTTACCAAAATACAAAAATGAGCCTCATCGTCTGCTGGGCTCGACAGCAGTGAGGCCGCAGTTACTACGAAACATAGAGTTAGGATAATATTTGCAGAGTTCTACAGAATGAGTTCATATTTCAGAAGTCAAGAAGCAAACAATTTTGTATTCTTTTTTTTTAACAGCAATGCTGTTACTGGATGCGATACTGATACAATGTGGGGCAATCCTAATATAACATTTTTGAAGGTTGTACACCTAATGCAGCTTCTACCGCTGACTGAAAGTAATGCGTTAACCCAGTTGCAACTAGATCCAGTGTGGTGCTGTAATAGAAAATTGGCTGATGGTTGTTGCCATATTTCTGTATTAATTCTGCTTGTGCATAACCACAATTTTCTTGACAAGGTAAAACACATGTTTTTTTGTAATCTTGCAAACAAATGACTAGGGCATTAGTAAGGGCTCATTTTACCTCCATAGAAGCATTTTTTCTTTCAGAATACATTCCACGTTTTTGGGAGTATGTAGTTATGTGATTGCCTGTAAGTGCTTAAAAAGACCGCATATTAGCAGTATTCAATATCAATTGTCTACAATATCCAGTTGTACCTAAGAAATAATTCATTTTGTTAATAGTCATGGGTTTAGGTAATTTTAAGTTTGCTTCTATTCAGGAATTAGTGACAGTTCTTGAACCAACTGTGCACCAACAGATAATGCACTTTACTTTTGCACAACTGTAGATTTTGGAGTGATGCCTTATGTGTGTTTCAGCTAATGTTGTTAGAAGTTACACCATGTTCTATTTGCATGCTTCATAAGAAGGGGGTGCTACCAGAAGGTCTTCCACATTTGACTTATCACTGAATCACTTAGGAATTCTTTATCATCTAGGTCCTTTTTAAGAATTGTTTAAAACAGTGTGGGGTCTCAGCTTACCCTTGACGAAGCCTAATTCATGCATACTTTGGCAGCATTTCAGTAAATCCTTATCTGTTTCTGCTGTACAGGTGGTATTCCTGCTATTAGGGAGAGACAATCAGATTACCACTTACAGTAGGGTTAATTATCACCAGGGTAATCAAGGCAAAGAATCTACCAGAGCAATAATGATGCACAAAGTAGGCATTGCATCAATTGAACTATGAACTAATAACAGTGAATTCTGCGACTTCAATGGATCCCCACCATGCTCAAAATTCAGCAAGCATTGGCAAGACCGAAAGTTTGGCCTTTTGTTTAGGCATGGAAAGGCACTTGCCAGGCACAACCATAGTGGTATTAACTGGCTATTGATAGTACCAGTTACAAAATGGTGTGCGTTCCTGGGCATCTAATAGCAGTGCCTGGCAAATGCCTAATACTTACACACAGTCCAAAACTTTTGGCTTTTCCAATGCCTGTTTTAAACAGGACTTCAGTGAAGGACATAAAGAGTGCTTATTAATCGATTGGCGAAGGCAGACCTGGTAAGATATTTTTATTACACCATTAGAAGGAAAGTCTCAAATAGAGAAAACAGCATGTCTCTTCTCTGCATTCCTACCACTGCCTTATGCTGAGAGCTATTTCCCTTTCTCACTTTGGCGCTGTCCATATGGTGAATGGACTTCATACAGAGCAGCCTTGTGATCTTTGACAAGCAGTATATTCCAAATCTGTGTCTTCCAGTCATAGGGAAGAAAGGAATCAGCACAGCAGTAAGTAGTGTGGTTGGACTGCTGCACTGCAGTGCAGGCTTGTGGTTGTCAGCAATCACCATACACAGAGCTCTTGTGTTTCGACCAAGGAAAGTAATTGCATCAATTCCTGAAAAAACTATTAGAGCTATCGTGTTCAACTTCTCTGTCAATTTTAGGTGCTACACAAAATATTATTCAGCTGAGTAAGTTAAAGCATTAACCCTGCTTGAAGTACCTGAATGTTTATCCCATTATATTTTCCAGAATATTGATTTACCTGCACCTGAAAGTGCCACTGAGGAGCAGCACATGGAAAAAGGGGACAGCGACAGCAACATACAAGCTAGTCCAATGCCAGCTACCTCCCCTGAGACAAAACAGGCAGATTTACCAGTACCTGCCATGGTATACCATGTTTACATGTTTAGGGATTCTCATTTTATATATGCATGTTCTAATGGATTACTATTTTCCTACATATTCCTCATGTTTGATATTCTATGTGCAGCACCAAATATGACATCAGGAACAATATACATAAAGATACTGCACCAGATGACCTCAGTAACTATTTTTCATGCATGCAGGACTTTCTGACACATGCCACTTGGTTTTCTAGCTTGCTGCACCATACCTAACCCCACAAAGGCCTTGGGCTTCAAGCCTTACTCATACTGCAGGATATCAAATGTCCCTGTTGGACGCCAACAGGTAATATTTATATCACCCGTAGGATGATGACGACATAGAGGTTTGTTGTTCTTCAGAATCCACTCACTCCAAGACCATTGGGAAGCGTGCTGCAAACCATTTTTTGCCTATTTCCACAACTGTGGAAATTGCACACATTTCAGGTCCCCCTGGTACAGAGCCAAGGAAGACAGCCATTAAGGAGCCAAATCCTTCTCTGGACAAGAAAGACAAGAAGAAAAAGTGGAGAAAGAGGTCTAGGTTACCTTCTCACTCTGCCAGGCATCACTCTTCTTTGTCCTCCAAGAAGCGGGGTCATTACTCCTGCTCAGGCGATACCTTGGAGTAATCGTCACCTACACCCAAGGTACTGTTCCTCACTAAGTCCTCGACTCCTAAGGCATTCCGGCAGAAGGTGCTTGACATCGTGGCCAATTTTCCCATTCTACAGCACTACGTCAAGGTGGCAGAGCCAACCGCAACTGCATGCCTGCTGGCTCGGTTCTGGCTCAGTCGATGGTCACTACACTGCCTTTATCGTACGACTCGACCTTTGGTTGCCACAGCATCGAGATCTGCTCCTTCCCTCTTGACGCCGTTGCCGTTTATCACCAAGGCCACAATGCAATATGCTCCTATTTCAAGGGGCTAATTTGTTTCAAAGATGACCCATACATTTGATGTGGAAGGGGGTGTCAATCCCAGTGTTCGAGAACCACCTTACTCCAGTGAAGCTGTGGATTGTTCTTAAGACTTTTATAAGGAAAGGGATGATCTTCTCGATTTTGCTCAAGACCTCCAGGAGGCTAATGGCTTGGACACTTCTTGAGAGTTGCATATCATTCCATCGCCTTTGCCTGCCAAACCCCACTGTTCTGATCAGTGGACCATCACCAAGGTTGTGGAGACTTTGGAGTTATCAGCTCCCACAAAGCCTTTAGTCCAGTTTAACCTGACAGTCATTTTTGACAATGGACCCCCGGGGGAAGGCCTTCTGCCCTTTAAACCTTCAGTGAACCCACTTGTTTTGTCAGCTTGAAGAAGCCATTGTTAGTCCCTCTGGTTGACCAAGATCTTGATAAAAAGCATAGGCCAGCCCCCTCATTTCCCGGTTTTCTTTCCAAACATCCCCCGCCGGAAAGATTGGTGGTGCAGGCTGACACTCCAGGGCTGATGACCACGTCCTTCCCATCCTTCACACCCAGCAGGCAGAGCCAGAAGCTGGATGCCATGTGCTGCAAGGTCCTCATTTCCAGGAGCTTTACATTAAGGACAGTCAATGAATAACTGTATGGTTTTTGAAGCGTGATCTCCAGTGCAGCCGAGAACATGCCAACTGTAAAGATGAAGGAGAGTTTCAACTCTATTGTTGGTAATAGCAAATGGACCAAACCCAGATCTTGCAGTCCGGCCTTGACACAGCTGACTGTTTGGCATATCTGATGGGCACAGTGTCTGTTCTACACTGCCATTCCTGGAGAGAACCTCAGGGTTTGTCCCGATGTCCAATACAAAGTCCTCATCGTGCCATGCTATCCGAAAGATCTGTTTGATTTGGAGGTTGATGAATCGATACAGTGTTCCAAGTCTTCAAGGTGACAGCTAAGTCTTTGGGTATGGCCATTCAACTGCGTTCTAACTCAGCCCACAAGCATCCTTTCCAACACTTCTCCCCTTTCACTGATCATGGCAGGGACCATTACCCCCATGACAATCAGCTGCAACATAAGCCCCCACCAGGGTAGAGGCAGCAGTGCCCAGAGAGGTAGCTACACTGACTCTGTTTTCACCACACCAGCGCCCAATGGGAAGGCACTTTGATTTGGAGCTCCTACATTTGATTCCTGTGAGCGGGAGTTTGTCCCTGTTCATCTAGGAGTTGCATGGTACCGCCTCTGATGCTCCGACCTTACAGTTTTACGTCCGGCTATTATGGCTGGGGTAGTATAGATCAGTGGCAACACGCTCGTCTTGGAAGAAAGACGACGCATAAAAACACAGGTGTAAATCACGGGTCTGCACTTAGAAACCTCTTCGGTATTAAGCATGCTATAAAAAAACAATTATAATTAATTGATTACCTTCAGTTTCTTCTATGCAGACTAGACAACCCTTCTTTTACTTCTATATCACCTCCAGACCCTCCCCTCCTCACTTCGCATTTTGAACCAGGATATCAAACAGATAATGTTGTGGTTATTCTAGGGTTGCGTTTACCAAAATACAAATGTGAGCCTCATCGTCTGCTCGGCTCGACAGCAGTGAGGCCGCAGTTACTACGAAACATAGAGTTAGGATAATATTTGCAGAGTTCTACAGAATGAGTTCATATTTCAGAAGTCAAGAAGCAAACAATTTTGTATTCTTTTTTTTTAACAGCAATGCTGTTACTGGATGCGATACTGATACAATGTGGGCCAATCCTAATATAACATTTTTGAAGGTTGTACACCTAATGCAGCTTCTACCGCTGACTGAAAGTAATGCGTTAACCCAGTTGCAACTAGATCCAGTGTGGTGCTGTAATAGAAAATTGGCTGATGGTTGTTGCCATATTTCTGTATTAATTCTGCTTGTGCATAACCACAATTTTCTTGACAAGGTAAAACACATGATTTTTTTTAATCTTGCAAACAAATGACTAGGGCATTAGTAAGGGCTCATTTTACCTCCATAGAAGCATTTTTTCTTTCAGAATACATTCCAAGTTTTTGGGAGTATGTAGTTATGTGATTGCCTGTAAGTGCTTAAAAAGACCGCATATTAGCAGTATTCAATATCAATTGTCTACAATATCCAGTTGTACCTAAGAAATAATTCATTTTGTTAATAGTCATGGGTTTAGGTAATTTTAAGTTTGCTTCTATTCAGGAATTAGTGACAGTTCTTGAACCAACTGTGCACCAACAGATAATGCACTTTACTTTTGCACAACTGTAGATTTTGGAGTGATGCCTTATGTGTGTTTCAGCTAATGTTGTTAGAAGTTACACCATGTTCTATTTGCATGCTTCATAAGAAGGGGGTGCTACCAGAAGGTCTTCCACATTTGACTTATCACTGAATCACTTAGGAATTCTTTATCATCTAGGTCCTTTTTAAGAATTGTTTAAAACAGTGTGGGGTCTCAGCTTACCCTTGACGAAGCCTAATTCATGCATACTTTGGCAGCATTTCAGTAAATCCTTATCTGTTTCTGCTGTACAGGTGGTATTCCTGCTATTAGGGAGAGACAATCAGATTACCACTTACAGTAGGGTTAATTATCACCAGGGTAATCAAGGCAAAGAATCTACCAGAGCAATAATGATGCACAAAGTAGGCATTGCATCAATTGAACTATGAACTAATAACAGTGAATTCTGCGACTTCAATGGATCCCCACCATGCTCAACATTCAGCAAGCATTGGCAAGACCGAAAGTTTGGCCTTTTGTTTAGGCATGGAAAGGCACTTGCCAGGCACAACCATAGTGGTATTAACTGGCTATTGATAGTACCAGTTACAAAATGGTGTGCGTACCTGGGCATCTAATAGCAGTGCCTGGCAAATGCCTAATACTTACACACAGTCCAAAACTTTTGGCTTTTCCAATGCCTGTTTTAAACAGGACTTCAGTGAAGGACATACAGAGTGCTTATTAATCGATTGGCAAAGGCAGACCTGGTAAGATATTTTTATTACACCATTAGAAGGAAAGTCTCAAATAGAGAAAACAGCATGTCTCTTCTCTGCACTCCTACCACTGCCTTATGCTGAGAGCTATTTCCCTTTCTCACTTTGGCGCTGTCCATATGGTGAATGGACTTCATACAGAGCAGCCTTGTGATCTTTGACAAGCAGTATTTTCCAAATCTGTGTCTTCCAGTCATAGGGAAGAAAGGAATCAGCACAGCAGTAAGTAGTGTGGTTGGACTGCTCCATTGCAGTGCAGGCTTGTGGTTGTCAGCAATCACCATACACAGAGCTCTTGTGTTTCGACCAAGGAAAGTAATTGCATCAATTCCTGAAAAAACTATTAGAGCTATCGTGTTCAACTTCTCTGTCAATTTTAGGTGCTACACAAAATATTATTCAGCTGAGTAAGTTAAAGCATTAACCCTGCTTGAAGTACCTGAATGTTTATCCCATTATATTTTCCAGAATATTGATTTACCTGCACCTGAAAGTGCCACTGAGGAGCAGCACATGGAAAAAGGGGACAGCGACAGCAACATACAAGCTAGTCCAATGCCAGCTACCTCCCCTGAGAGAAAACAGGCAGATTTACCAGTACCTGCCATGGTATACCATGTTTACATGTTTAGGGATTCTCATTTTATATATGCATGTTCTAATGGATTACTTTTTTCCTACATATTCCTCATGTTTGATATTCTATGTGCAGCACCAAATATGACATCAGGAACAATATACATAAAGATACTGCACCAGATGACCTCAGTAACTATTTTTCATGCATGCAGGACTTTCTGACACATGCCACTTGGTTTTCTAGCTTGCTGCACCATACCTAACCCCACAAAGGCCTTGGGCTTCAAGCCTTACTCATACTGCAGGATATCAAATGTCCCTGTTGGACGCCAACAGGTAATATTTATATCACCCGTAGGATGATGACGACATAGAGGTTTGTTGTTCTTCAGAATCCACTCACTCCAAGACCATTGGGAAGCGTGCTGCAAACCATTTTTTGCCTATTTCCACAACTGTGGAAATTGCACACATTTCAGGTCCCCCTGGTACAGAGCCAAGGAAGACAGCCATTAAGGAGCCAAATCCTTCTCTGGACAAGAAAGACAAGAAGAAAAAGTGGAGAAAGAGGTCTAGGTTACCTTCTCACTCTGCCAGGCATCACTCTTCTTTGTCCTCCAAGAAGCGGGGTCATTACTCCTGCTCAGGCGATACCTTGGAGTAATCGTCACCTACACCCAAGGTACTGTTCCTCACTAAGTCCTCGACTCCTAAGGCATTCCGGCAGAAGGTGCTTGACATCGTGGCCAATTTTCCCATTCTACAGCACTACGTCAAGGTGGCAGAGCCAACCGCAACTGCATGCCTGCTGGCTCGGTTCTGGCTCAGTCGATGGTCACTACACTGCCTTTATCGTACGACTCGACCTTTGGTTGCCACAGCATCGAGATCTGCTCCTTCCCTCTTGACGCCGTTGCCGTTTATCACCAAGGCCACAATGCAATATGCTCCTATTTCAAGGGGCTAATTTGTTTCAAAGATGACCCATACATTTGATGTGGAAGGGGGTGTCAATCCCAGTGTTCGAGAACCACCTTACTCCAGTGAAGCTTTGGATTGTTCTTAAGACTTTTATAAGGAAAGGGATGATCTTCTCGATTTTGCTCAAGACCTCCAGGAGGCTAATGGCTTGGACACTTCTTGAGAGTTGCATATCATTCCATCGCCTTTGCCTGCCAAACCCCACTGTTCTGATCAGTGGACCATCACCAAGGTTGTGGAGAATTTGGAGTTATCAGCTCCCACAAAGCCTTTAGTCCAGTTTAACCTGACAGTCATTTTTGACAATGGACCCCCGGGGGAAGGCCTTCTGCCCTTTAAACCTTCAGTGAACCCACTTGTTTTGTCAGCTTGAAGAAGCCATTGTTAGTCCCTCTGGTTGACCAAGATCTTGATAAAAAGCATAGGCCAGCCCCCTCATTTCCCGGTTTTCTTTCCAAACATCCCCCGCCGGAAAGATTGGTGGTGCAGGCTGACACTCCAGGGCTGATGACCACGTCCTTCCCATCCTTCACACCCAGCAGGCAGAGCCAGAAGCTGGATGCCATGTGCTGCAAGGTCCTCATTTCCAGGAGCTTTACATTAAGGACAGTCAATGAATAACTGTATGGTTTTTGAAGCGTGATCTCCAGAGCAGCCGAGAACATGCCAACTGTAAAGATGAAGGAGAGTTTCAACTCTATTGTTGGTAATAGCAAATGGACCAAACCCAGATCTTGCAGTCCGGCCTTGACACAGCTGACTGTTTGGCATATCTGATGGGCACAGTGTCTGTTCTACACTGCCATTCCTGGAGAGAACCTCAGGGTTTGTCCCGATGTCCAATACAAAGTCCTCATCGTGCCATGCTATCCGAAAGATCTGTTTGATTTGGAGGTTGATGAATCGATACAGTGTTCCAAGTCTTCAAGGTGACAGCTAAGTCTTTGGGTATGGCCATTCAACTGCGTTCTAACTCAGCCCACAAGCATCCTTTCCAACACTTCTCCCCTTTCACTGATCATGGCAGGGACCATTACCCCCATGACAATCAGCTGCAACATAAGCCCCCACCAGGGTAGAGGCAGCAGTGCCCAGAGAGGTAGCTACACTGACTCTGTTTTCACCACACCAGCGCCCAATGGGAAGGCACTTTGATTTGGAGCTCCTACATTTGATTCCTGTGAGCGGGAGTTTGTCCCTGTTCATCTAGGAGTTGCATGGTACCGCCTCTGATGCTCTGACCTTACAGTTTTACGTCCGGCTATTATGGCTGGGGTAGTATAGATCAGTGGCAACACGCTCGTCTTGGAAGAAAGACGACGCATAAAAACACAGGTGTAAATCACGGGTCTGCACTTAGAAACCTCTTCGGTATTAAGCATGCTATAAAAAAACAATTATAATTAATTGATTACCTTCAGTTTCTTCTATGCAGACTAGACAACCCTTCTTTTACTTCTATATCACCTCCAGACCCTCCCCTCCTCACTTCGCATTTTGAACCAGGATATCAAACAGATAATGTTGTGGTTATTCTAGGGTTGCGTTTACCAAAATACAAATGTGAGCCTCATCGTCTGCTCGGCTCGACAGCAGTGAGGCCGCAGTTACTACGAAACATAGAGTTAGGATAATATTTGCAGAGTTCTACAGAATGAGTTCATATTTCAGAAGTCAAGAAGCAAACAATTTTGTATTCTTTTTTTTTAACAGCAATGCTGTTACTGGATGCAATACTGATACAATGTGGGCCAATCCTAATATAACATTTTTGAAGGTTGTACACCTAATGCAGCTTCTACCGCTGACTGAAAGTAATGCGTTAACCCAGTTGCAACTAGATCCAGTGTGGTGCTGTAATAGAAAATTGGCTGATGGTTGTTGCCATATTTCTGTATTAATTCTGCTTGTGCATAACCACAATTTTCTTGACAAGGTAAAACACATGTTTTTTTGTAATCTTGCAAACAAATGACTAGGGCATTAGTAAGGGCTCATTTTACCTCCATAGAAGCATTTTTTCTTTCAGAATACATTCCACGTTTTTGGGAGTATGTAGTTATGTGATTGCCTGTAAGTGCTTAAAAAGACCGCATATTAGCAGTATTCAATATCAATTGTCTACAATATCCAGTTGTACCTAAGAAATAATTCATTTTGTTAATAGTCATGGGTTTAGGTAATTTTAAGTTTGCTTCTATTCAGGAATTAGTGACAGTTCTTGAACCAACTGTGCACCAACAGATAATGCACTTTACTTTTGCACAACTGTAGATTTTGGAGTGATGCCTTATGTGTGTTTCAGCTAATGTTGTTAGAAGTTACACCATGTTCTATTTGCATGCTTCATAAGAAGGGGGTGCTACCAGAAGGTCTTCCACATTTGACTTATCACTGAATCACTTAGGAATTCTTTATCATCTAGGTCCTTTTTAAGAATTGTTTAAAACAGTGTGGGGTCTCAGCTTACCCTTGACGAAGCCTAATTCATGCATACTTTGGCAGCATTTCAGTAAATCCTTATCTGTTTCTGCTGTACAGGTGGTATTCCTGCTATTAGGGAGAGACAATCAGATTACCACTTACAGTAGGGTTAATTATCACCAGGGTAATCAAGGCAAAGAATCTACCAGAGCAATAATGATGCACAAAGTAGGCATTGCATCAATTGAACTATGAACTAATAACAGTGAATTCTGTGACTTCAATGGATCCCCACCATGCTCAACATTCAGCAAGCATTGGCAAGACCGAAAGTTTGGCCTTTTGTTTAGGCATGGAAAGGCACTTGCCAGGCACAACCATAGTGGTATTAACTGGCTATTGATAGTACCAGTTACAAAATGGTGTGCGTACCTGGGCAACTAATAGCAGTGCCTGGCAAATGCCTAATACTTACACACAGTCCAAAACTTTTGGCTTTTCCAATGCCTGTTTTAAACAACACTTCAGTGAAGGACATACAGAGTGCTTATTAATCGATTGGCGAAGGCAGACCTGGTAAGATATTTTTATTACACCATTAGAAGGAAAGTCTCAAATAGAGAAAACAGCATGTCTCTTCTCTGCATTCCTACCACTGCCTTATGCTGAGAGCTATTTCCCTTTCTCACTTTGGCGCTGTCCATATGGTGAATGGACTTCATACAGAGCAGCCTTGTGATCTTTGACAAGCAGTATATTCCAAATCTGTGTCTTCCAGTCATAGGGAAGAAAGGAATCAGCACAGCAGTAAGTAGTGTGGTTGGACTGCTGCATTGCAGTGCAGGCTTGTGGTTGTCAGCAATCACCATACACAGAGCTCTTGTGTTTCGACCAAGGAAAGTAATTGCATCAATTCCTGAAAAAACTATTAGAGCTATCGTGTTCAACTTCTCTGTCAATTTTAGGTGCTACACAAAATATTATTCAGCTGAGTAAGTTAAAGCATTAACCCTGCTTGAAGTACCTGAATGTTTATCCCATTATATTTTCCAGAATATTGATTTACCTGCACCTGAAAGTGCCACTGAGGAGCAGCACATGGAAAAAGGGGACAGCGACAGCAACATACAAGCTAGTCCAATGCCAGCTACCTGCCCTGAGAGAAAACAGGCGGATTTACCAGTACCTGCCATGGTATACCATGTTTACATGTTTAGGAATTCTCATTTTATATATGCATGTTCTAATGGATTACTTTTTTCCTACATATTCCTCATGTTTGATATTCTATGTGCAGCACCAAATATGACATCAGGAACAATATACATAAAGATACTGCACCAGATGACCTCAGTAACTATTTTTCATGCATGCAGGACTTTCTGACACATGCCACTTGGTTTTCTAGCTTGCTGCACCATACCTAACCCCACAAAGGCCTTGGGCTTCAAGCCTTACTCATACTGCAAGATATCAAATGTCCCTGCTGGACGCCAACAGGCAATATTTATATCACCCGTAGGATGATGACGACATAGAGGTTTGTTGTTCTTCAGAATCCACTCACTCCAAGACCATTGGGAAGCGTGCTGCAAACCATTTTTTGCCTATTTCCACAACTGTGGAAATTGCACACATTTCAGGTCCCCCTGGTACAGAGCCAAGGAAGACAGCCATTAAGGAGCCAAATCCTTCTCTGGACAAGAAAGACAAGAAGAAAAAGTGGAGAAAGAGGTCTAGGTTACCTTCTCACTCTGCCAGGCATCACTCTTCTTTGTCCTCCAAGAAGCGGGGTCATTACTCCTGCTCAGGCGATACCTTGGAGTAATCGTCACCTACACCCAAGGTACTGTTCCTCACTAAGTCCTCGACTCCTAAGGCATTCCGGCAGAAGGTGCTTGACATCGTGGCCAATTTTCCCATTCTACAGCACTACGTCAAGGTGGCAGAGCCAACCGCAACTGCATGCCTGCTGGCTCGGTTCTGGCTCAGTCGATGGTCACTACACTGCCTTTATCGTACGACTCGACCTTTGGTTGCCACAGCATCGAGATCTGCTCCTTCCCTCTTGACGCCGTTGCCGTTTATCACCAAGGCCACAATGCAATATGCTCCTATTTCAAGGGGCTAATTTGTTTCAAAGATGACCCATACATTTGATGTGGAAGGGGGTGTCAATCCCAGTGTTCGAGAACCACCTTACTCCGGTGAAGCTGTGGATTGTTCTTAAGACTTTTATAAGGAAAGGGATGATCTTCTCGATTTTGCTCAAGACCTCCAGGAGGCTAATGGCTTGGACACTTCTTGAGAGTTGCATATCATTCCATCGCCTTTGCCTGCCAAACCCCACTGTTCTGATCAGTGGACCATCACCAAGGTTGTGGAGACTTTGGAGTTATCAGCTCCCACAAAGCCTTTAGTCCAGTTTAACCTGACAGTCATTTTTGACAATGGACCCCCGGGGGAAGGCCTTCTGCCCTTTAAACCTTCAGTGAACCCACTTGTTTTGTCAGCTTGAAGAAGCCATTGTTAGTCCCTCTGGTTGACCAAGATCTTGCTAAAAAGCATAGGCCAGCCCCCTCATTTCCCGGTTTTCTTTCCAAACATCCCCCGCCAGAAAGATTGGTGGTGCAGGCTGACACTCCAGGGCTGATGACCACGTCCTTCCCATCCTTCACACCCAGCAGGCAGAGCCAGAAGCTGGATGCCATGTGCTGCAAGGTCCTCATTTCCAGGAGCTTTACATTAAGGACAGTCAATGAATAACTGTATGGTTTTTGAAGCATGATCTCCAGAGCAGCCGAGAACATGCCAACTGTAAAGATGAAGGAGAGTTTCAACTCTATTGTTGGTAATAGCAAATGGACCAAACCCAGATCTTGCAGTCCGGCCTTGACACAGCTGACTGTTTGGCATATCTGATGGGCACAGTGTCTGTTCTACACTGCCATTCCTGGAGAGAACCTCAGGGTTTGTCCCGATGTCCAATACAAAGTCCTCATCGTGCCATGCTATCCGAAAGATCTGTTTGATTTGGAGGTTGATGAATCGATACAGTGTTCCAAGTCTTCAAGGTGACAGCTAAGTCTTTGGGTATGGCCATTCAACTGCGTTCTAACTCAGCCCACAAGCATCCTTTCCAACACTTCTCCCCTTTCACTGATCATGGCAGGGACCATTACCCCCATGACAATCAGCTGCAACATAAGCCCCCACCAGGGTAGAGGCAGCAGTGCCCAGAGAGGTAGCTACACTGACTCTGTTTTCACCACACCAGCGCCCAATTGGAAGGCACTTTGATTTGGAGCTCCTACATTTGATTCCTGTGAGCGGGAGTTTGTCCCTGTTCATCTAGGAGTTGCATGGTACCGCCTCTGATGCTCTGACCTTACAGTTTTACGTCCGGCTATTATGGCTGGGGTAGTATAGATCAGTGGCAACACGCTCGTCTTGGAAGAAAGACGACGCATAAAAACACAGGTATAAATCACGGGTCTGCACTTAGAAACCTCTTCGGTATTAAGCATGCTATAAAAAAACAATTATAATTAATTGATTACCTTCAGTTTCTTCTATGCAGACTAGACAACCCTTCTTTTACTTCTATATCACCTCCAGACCCTCCCCTCCTCACTTCGCATTTTGAACCAGGATATCAAACAGATAATGTTGTGGTTATTCTAGGGTTGCGTTTACCAAAATACAAATGTGAGCCTCATCGTCTGCTCGGCTCGACAGCAGTGAGGCCGCAGTTACTACGAAACATAGAGTTAGGATAATATTTGCAGAGTTCTACAGAATGAGTTCATATTTCAGAAGTCAAGAAGCAAACAATTTTGTATTCTTTTTTTTTAACAGCAATGCTGTTACTGGATGCGATACTGATACAATGTGGGGCAATCCTAATATAACATTTTTGAAGGTTGTACACCTAATGCAGCTTCTACCGCTGACTGAAAGTAATGCGTTAACCCAGTTGCAACTAGATCCAGTGTGGTGCTGTAATAGAAAATTGGCTGATGGTTGTTGCCATATTTCTGTATTAATTCTGCTTGTGCATAACCACAATTTTCTTGACAAGGTAAAACACATGTTTTTTTGTAATCTTGCAAACAAATGACTAGGGCATTAGTAAGGGCTCATTTTACCTCCATAGAAGCATTTTTTCTTTCAGAATACATTCCACGTTTTTGGGAGTATGTAGTTATGTGATTGCCTGTAAGTGCTTAAAAAGACCGCATATTAGCAGTATTCAATATCAATTGTCTACAATATCCAGTTGTACCTAAGAAATAATTCATTTTGTTAATAGTCATGGGTTTAGGTAATTTTAAGTTTGCTTCTATTCAGGAATTAGTGACAGTTCTTGAACCAACTGTGCACCAACAGATAATGCACTTTACTTTTGCACAACTGTAGATTTTGGAGTGATGCCTTATGTGTGTTTCAGCTAATGTTGTTAGAAGTTACACCATGTTCTATTTGCATGCTTCATAAGAAGGGGGTGCTACCAGAAGGTCTTCCACATTTGACTTATCACTGAATCACTTAGGAATTCTTTATCATCTAGGTCCTTTTTAAGAATTGTTTAAAACAGTGTGGGGTCTCAGCTTACCCTTGACGAAGCCTAATTCATGCATACTTTGGCAGCATTTCAGTAAATCCTTATCTGTTTCTGCTGTACAGGTGGTATTCCTGCTATTAGGGAGAGACAGATTACCACTTACAGTAGGGCTAATTATCACCAGGGTAATCAAGGCAAAGAATCTACCAGAGCAATAATGATGCACAAAGTAGGCATTGCATCAATTGAACTATGAACTAATAACAGTGAATTCTGCGACTTCAATGGATCCCCACCATGCTCAACATTCAGCAAGCATTGGCAAGACCGAAAGTTTGGCCTTTTGTTTAGGCATGGAAAGGCACTTGCCAGGCACAACCATAGTGGTATTAACTGGCTATTGATAGTACCAGTTACAAAATGGTGTGCGTACCTGGGCATCTAATAGCAGTGCCTGGCAAATGCCTAATACTTACACACAGTCCAAAACTTTTGGCTTTTCCAATGCCTGTTTTAAACAGGACTTCAGTGAAGGACATACAGAGTGCTTATTAATCGATTGGCAAAGGCAGACCTGGTAAGATATTTTTATTACACCATTAGAAGGAAAGTCTCAAATAGAGAAAACAGCATGTCTCTTCTCTGCACTCCTACCACTGCCTTATGCTGAGAGCTATTTCCCTTTCTCACTTTGGCGCTGTCCATATGGTGAATGGACTTCATACAGAGCAGCCTTGTGATCTTTGACAAGCAGTATTTTCCAAATCTGTGTCTTCCAGTCATAGGGAAGAAAGGAATCAGCACAGCAGTAAGTAGTGTGGTTGGACTGCTGCATTGCAGTGCAGGCTTGTGGTTGTCAGCAATCACCATACACAGAGCTCTTGTGTTTCGACCAAGGAAAGTAATTGCATCAATTCCTGAAAAAACTATTAGAGCTATCGTGTTCAACTTCTCTGTCAATTTTAGGTGCTACACAAAATATTATTCAGCTGAGTAAGTTAAAGCATTAACCCTGCTTGAAGTACCTGAATGTTTATCCCATTATATTTTCCAGAATATTGATTTACCTGCACCTGAAAGTGCCACTGAGGAGCAGCACATGGAAAAAGGGGACAGCGACAGCAACATACAAGCTAGTCCAATGCCATCTACCTCCCCTGAGAGAAAACAGGCAGATTTACCAGTACCTGCCATGGTATACCATGTTTACATGTTTAGGGATTCTCATTTTATATATGCATGTTCTAATGGATTACTTTTTTCCTACATATTCCTCATGTTTGATATTCTATGTGCAGCACCAAATATGACATCAGGAACAATATACATAAAGATACTGCACCAGATGACCTCAGTAACTATTTTTCATGCATGCAGGACTTTCTGACACATGCCACTTGGTTTTCTAGCTTGCTGCACCATACCTAACCCCACAAAGGCCTTGGGCTTCAAGCCTTACTCATACTGCAGGATATCAAATGTCCCTGTTGGACGCCAACAGGTAATATTTATATCACCCGTAGGATGATGACGACATAGAGGTTTGTTGTTCTTCAGAATCCACTCACTCCAAGACCATTGGGAAGCGTGCTGCAAACCATTTTTTGCCTATTTCCACAACTGTGGAAATTGCACACATTTCAGGTCCCCCTGGTACAGAGCCAAGGAAGACAGCCATTAAGGAGCCAAATCCTTCTCTGGACAAGAAAGACAAGAAGAAAAATTGGAGAAAGAGGTCTAGGTTACCTTCTCACTCTGCCAGGCATCACTCTTCTTTGTCCTCCAAGAAGCGGGGTCATTACTCCTGCTCAGGCGATACCTTGGAGTAATCGTCACCTACACCCAAAGTACTGTTCCTCACTAAGTCCTCGACTCCTAAGGCATTCCGGCAGAAGGTGCTTGACATCGTGGCCAATTTTCCCATTCTACAGCACTACGTCAAGGTGGCAGAGCCAACCGCAACTGCATGCCTGCTGGCTCGGTTCTGGCTCAGTCGATGGTCACTACACTGCCTTTATCGTACGACTCGACCTTTGGTTGCCACAGCATCGAGATCTGCTCCTTCCCTCTTGACGCCGTTGCCGTTTATCACCAAGGCCACAATGCAATATGCTCCTATTTCAAGGGGCTAATTTGTTTCAAAGATGACCCATACATTTGATGTGGAAGGGGGTGTCAATCCCAGTGTTCGAGAACCACCTTACTCCAGTGAAGCTGTGGATTGTTCTTAAGACTTTTATAAGGAAAGGGATGATCTTCTCGATTTTGCTCAAGACCTCCAGGAGGCTAATGGCTTGGACACTTCTTGAGAGTTGCATATCATTCCATCGCCTTTGCCTGCCAAACCCCACTGTTCTGATCAGTGGACCATCACCAAGGTTGTGGAGACTTTGGAGTTATCAGCTCCCACAAAGCCTTTAGTCCAGTTTAACCTGACAGTCATTTTTGACAATGGACCCCCGGGGGAAGGCCTTCTGCCCTTTAAACCTTCAGTGAACCCACTTGTTTTGTCAGCTTGAAGAAGCCATTGTTAGTCCCTCTGGTTGACCAAGATCTTGATAAAAAGCATAGGCCAGCCCCCTCATTTCCCGGTTTTCTTTCCAAACATCCCCCGCCGGAAAGATTGGTGGTGCAGGCTGACACTCCAGGGCTGATGACCACGTCCTTCCCATCCTTCACACCCAGCAGGCAGAGCCAGAAGCTGGATGCCATGTGCTGCAAGGTCCTCATTTCCAGGAGCTTTACATTAAGGACAGTCAATGAATAACTGTATGGTTTTTGAAGTGTGATCTCCAGAGCAGCCGAGAACATGCCAACTGTAAAGATGAAGGAGAGTTTCAACTCTATTGTTGGTAATAGCAAATGGACCAAACCCAGATCTTGCAGTCCGGCCTTGACACAGCTGACTGTTTGGCATATCTGATGGGCACAGTGTCTGTTCTACACTGCCATTCCTGGAGAGAACCTCAGGGTTTGTCCCGATGTCCAATACAAAGTCCTCATCGTGCCATGCTATCCGAAAGATCTGTTTGATTTGGAGGTTGATGAATCGATACAGTGTTCCAAGTCTTCAAGGTGACAGCTAAGTCTTTGGGTATGGCCATTCAACTGCGTTCTAACTCAGCCCACAAGCATCCTTTCCAACACTTCTCCCCTTTCACTGATCATGGCAGGGACCATTACCCCCATGACAATCAGCTGCAACATAAGCCCCCACCAGGGTAGAGGCAGCAGTGCCCAGAGAGGTAGCTACACTGACTCTGTTTTCACCACACCAGCGCCCAATGGGAAGGCACTTTGATTTGGAGCTCCTACATTTGATTCCTGTGAGCGGGAGTTTGTCCCTGTTCATCTAGGAGTTGCATGGTACCGCCTCTGATGCTCTGACCTTACAGTTTTACGTCCGGCTATTATGGCTGGGGTAGTATAGATCAGTGGCAACACGCTCGTCTTGGAAGAAAGACGACGCATAAAAACACAGGTGTAAATCACGGGTCTGCACTTAGAAACCTCTTCGGTATTAAGCATGCTATAAAAAAACAATTATAATTAATTGATTACCTTCAGTTTCTTCTATGCAGACTAGACAACCCTTCTTTTACTTCTATATCACCTCCAGACCCTCCCCTCCTCACTTCGCATTTTGAACCAGGATATCAAACAGATAATGTTGTGGTTATTCTAGGGTTGCGTTTACCAAAATACAAATGTGAGCCTCATCGTCTGCTCGGCTCGACAGCAGTGAGGCCGCAGTTACTACGAAACATAGAGTTAGGATAATATTTGCAGAGTTCTACAGAATGAGTTCATATTTCAGAAGTCAAGAAGCAAACAATTTTGTATTCTTTTTTTTTAACAGCAATGCTGTTACTGGATGCAATACTGATACAATGTGGGCCAATCCTAATATAACATTTTTGAAGGTTGTACACCTAATGCAGCTTCTACCGCTGACTGAAAGTAATGCGTTAACCCAGTTGCAACTAGATCCAGTGTGGTGCTGTAATAGAAAATTGGCTGATGGTTGTTGCCATATTTCTGTATTAATTCTGCTTGTGCATAACCACAATTTTCTTGACAAGGTAAAACACATGTTTTTTTGTAATCTTGCAAACAAATGACTAGGGCATTAGTAAGGGCTCATTTTACCTCCATAGAAGCATTTTTTCTTTCAGAATACATTCCACGTTTTTGGGAGTATGTAGTTATGTGATTGCCTGTAAGTGCTTAAAAAGACCGCATATTAGCAGTATTCAATATCAATTGTCTACAATATCCAGTTGTACCTAAGAAATAATTCATTTTGTTAATAGTCATGGGTTTAGGTAATTTTAAGTTTGCTTCTATTCAGGAATTAGTGACAGTTCTTGAACCAACTGTGCACCAACAGATAATGCACTTTACTTTTGCACAACTGTAGATTTTGGAGTGATGCCTTATGTGTGTTTCAGCTAATGTTGTTAGAAGTTACACCATGTTCTATTTGCATGCTTCATAAGAAGGGGGTGCTACCAGAAGGTCTTCCACATTTGACTTATCACTGAATCACTTAGGAATTCTTTATCATCTAGGTCCTTTTTAAGAATTGTTTAAAACAGTGTGGGGTCTCAGCTTACCCTTGACGAAGCCTAATTCATGCATACTTTGGCAGCATTTCAGTAAATCCTTATCTGTTTCTGCTGTACAGGTGGTATTCCTGCTATTAGGGAGAGACAATCAGATTACCACTTACAGTAGGGTTAATTATCACCAGGGTAATCAAGGCAAAGAATCTACCAGAGCAATAATGATGCACAAAGTAGGCATTGCATCAATTGAACTATGAACTAATAACAGTGAATTCTGCGACTTCAATGGATCCCCACCATGCTCAACATTCAGCAAGCATTGGCAAGACCGAAAGTTTGGCCTTTTGTTTAGGCATGGAAAGGCACTTGCCAGGCACAACCATAGTGGTATTAACTGGCTATTGATAGTACCAGTTACAAAATGGTGTGCGTACCTGGGCATCTAATAGCAGTGCCTGGCAAATGCCTAATACTTACACACAGTCCAAAACTTTTGGCTTTTCCAATGCCTGTTTTAAACAACACTTCAGTGAAGGACATACAGAGTGCTTATTAATCGATTGGCGAAGGCAGACCTGGTAAGATATTTTTATTACACCATTAGAAGGAAAGTCTCAAATAGAGAAAACAGCATGTCTCTTCTCTGCATTCCTACCACTGCCTTATGCTGAGAGCTATTTCCCTTTCTCACTTTGGCGCTGTCCATATGGTGAATGGACTTCATACAGAGCAGCCTTGTGATCTTTGACAAGCAGTATATTCCAAATCTGTGTCTTCCAGTCATAGGGAAGAAAGGAATCAGCACAGCAGTAAGTAGTGTGGTTGGACTGCTGCATTGCAGTGCAGGCTTGTGGTTGTCAGCAATCACCATACACAGAGCTCTTGTGTTTCGACCAAGGAAAGTAATTGCATCAATTCCTGAAAAAAACTATTAGAGCTATCGTGTTCAACTTCTCTGTCAATTTTAGGTGCTACACAAAATATTATTCAGCTGAGTAAGTTAAAGCATTAACCCTGCTTGAAGTACCTGAATGTTTATCCCATTATATTTTCCAGAATATTGATTTACCTGCACCTGAAAGTGCCACTGAGGAGCAGCACATGGAAAAAGGGGACAGCGACAGCAACATACAAGCTAGTCCAATGCCAGCTACCTCCCCTGAGAGAAAACAGGCGGATTTACCAGTACCTGCCATGGTATACCATGTTTACATGTTTAGGGATTCTCATTTTATATATGCATGTTCTAATGGATTACTTTTTTCCTACATATTCCTCATGTTTGATATTCTATGTGCAGCACCAAATATGACATCAGGAACAATATACATAAAGATACTGCACCAGATGACCTCAGTAACTATTTTTCATGCATGCAGGACTTTCTGACACATGCCACTTGGTTTTCTAGCTTGCTGCACCATACCTAACCCCACAAAGGCCTTGGGCTTCAAGCCTTACTCATACTGCAAGATATCAAATGTCCCTGCTGGACGCCAACAGGCAATATTTATATCACCCGTAGGATGATGACGACATAGAGGTTTGTTGTTCTTCAGAATCCACTCACTCCAAGACCATTGGGAAGCGTGCTGCAAACCATTTTTTGCCTATTTCCACAACTGTGGAAATTGCACACATTTCAGGTCCCCCTGGTACAGAGCCAAGGAAGACAGCCATTAAGGAGCCAAATCCTTCTCTGGACAAGAAAGACAAGAAGAAAAAGTGGAGAAAGAGGTCTAGGTTACCTTCTCACTCTGCCAGGCATCACTCTTCTTTGTCCTCCAAGAAGCGGGGTCATTACTCCTGCTCAGGCGATACCTTGGAGTAATCGTCACCTACACCCAAGGTACTGTTCCTCACTAAGTCCTCGACTCCTAAGGCATTCCGGCAGAAGGTGCTTGACATCGTGGCCAATTTTCCCATTCTACAGCACTACGTCAAGGTGGCAGAGCCAACCGCAACTGCATGCCTGCTGGCTCGGTTCTGGCTCAGCCGATGGTCACTACACTGCCTTTATCGTACGACTCGACCTTTGGTTGCCACAGCATCGAGATCTGCTCCTTCCCTCTTGACGCCGTTGCCGTTTATCACCAAGGCCACAATGCAATATGCTCCTATTTCAAGGGGCTAATTTGTTTCAAAGATGACCCATACATTTGATGTGGAAGGGGGTGTCAATCCCAGTGTTCGAGAACCACCTTACTCCAGTGAAGCTGTGGATTGTTCTTAAGACTTTTATAAGGAAAGGGATGATCTTCTCGATTTTGCTCAAGACCTCCAGGAGGCTAATGGCTTGGACACTTCTTGAGAGTTGCATATCATTCCATCGCCTTTGCCTGCCAAACCCCACTGTTCTGATCAGTGGACCATCACCAAGGTTGTGGAGACTTTGGAGTTATCAGCTCCCACAAAGCCTTTAGTCCAGTTTAACCTGACAGTCATTTTTGACAATGGACCCCCGGGGGAAGGCCTTCTGCCCTTTAAACCTTCAGTGAACCCACTTGTTTTGTCAGCTTGAAGAAGCCATTGTTAGTCCCTCTGGTTGACCAAGATCTTGCTAAAAAGCATAGGCCAGCCCCCTCATTTCCCGGTTTTCTTTCCAAACATCCCCCGCCAGAAAGATTGGTGGTGCAGGCTGACACTCCAGGGCTGATGACCACGTCCTTCCCATCCTTCACACCCAGCAGGCAGAGCCAGAAGCTGGATGCCATGTGCTGCAAGGTCCTCATTTCCAGGAGCTTTACATTAAGGACAGTCAATGAATAACTGTATGGTTTTTGAAGCGTGATCTCCAGAGCAGCCGAGAACATGCCAACTGTAAAGATGAAGGAGAGTTTCAACTCTATTGTTGGTAATAGCAAATGGACCAAACCCAGATCTTGCAGTCCGGCCTTGACACAGCTGACTGTTTGGCATATCTGATGGGCACAGTGTCTGTTCTACACTGCCATTCCTGGAGAGAACCTCAGGGTTTGTCCCGATGTCCAATACAAAGTCCTCATCGTGCCATGCTATCCGAAAGATCTGTTTGATTTGGAGGTTGATGAATCGATACAGTGTTCCAAGTCTTCAAGGTGACAGCTAAGTCTTTGGGTATGGCCATTCAACTGCGTTCTAACTCAGCCCACAAGCATCCTTTCCAACACTTCTCCCCTTTCACTGATCATGGCAGGGACCATTACCCCCATGACAATCAGCTGCAACATAAGCCCCCACCAGGGTAGAGGCAGCAGTGCCCAGAGAGGTAGCTACACTGACTCTGTTTTCACCACACCAGCGCCCAATTGGAAGGCACTTTGATTTGGAGCTCCTACATTTGATTCCTGTGAGCGGGAGTTTGTCCCTGTTCATCTAGGAGTTGCATGGTACCGCCTCTGATGCTCTGACCTTACAGTTTTACGTCCGGCTATTATGGCTGGGGTAGTATAGATCAGTGGCAACACGCTCGTCTTGGAAGAAAGACGACGCATAAAAACACAGGTGTAAATCACGGGTCTGCACTTAGAAACCTCTTCGGTATTAAGCATGCTATAAAAAAACAATTATAATTAATTGATTACCTTCAGTTTCTTCTATGCAGACTAGACAACCCTTCTTTTACTTCTATATCACCTCCAGACCCTCCCCTCCTCACTTCGCATTTTGAACCAGGATATCAAACAGATAATGTTGTGGTTATTCTAGGGTTGCGTTTACCAAAATACAAATGTGAGCCTCATCGTCTGCTCGGCTCGACAGCAGTGAGGCCGCAGTTACTACGAAACATAGAGTTAGGATAATATTTGCAGAGTTCTACAGAATGAGTTCATATTTCAGAAGTCAAGAAGCAAACAATTTTGTATTCTTTTTTTTTAACAGCAATGCTGTTACTGGATGCGATACTGATACAATGTGGGGCAATCCTAATATAACATTTTTGAAGGTTGTACACCTAATGCAGCTTCTACCGCTGACTGAAAGTAATGCGTAAACCCAGTTGCAACTAGATCCAGTGTGGTGCTGTAATAGAAAATTGGCTGATGGTTGTTGCCATATTTCTGTATTAATTCTGCTTGTGCATAACCACAATTTTCTTGACAAGGTAAAACACATGTTTTTTTGTAATCTTGCAAACAAATGACTAGGGCATTAGTAAGGGCTCATTTTACCTCCATAGAAGCATTTTTTCTTTCAGAATACATTCCACGTTTTTGGGAGTATGTAGTTATGTGATTGCCTGTAAGTGCTTAAAAAGACCGCATATTAGCAGTATTCAATATCAATTGTCTACAATATCCAGTTGTACCTAAGAAATAATTCATTTTGTTAATAGTCATGGGTTTAGGTAATTTTAAGTTTGCTTCTATTCAGGAATTAGTGACAGTTCTTGAACCAACTGTGCACCAACAGATAATGCACTTTACTTTTGCACAACTGTAGATTTTGGAGTGATGCCTTATGTGTGTTTCAGCTAATGTTGTTAGAAGTTACACCATGTTCTATTTGCATGCTTCATAAGAAGGGGGTGCTACCAGAAGGTCTTCCACATTTGACTTATCACTGAATCACTTAGGAATTCTTTATCATCTAGGTCCTTTTTAAGAATTGTTTAAAACAGTGTGGGGTCTCAGCTTACCCTTGACGAAGCCTAATTCATGCATACTTTGGCAGCATTTCAGTAAATCCTTATCTGTTTCTGCTGTACAGGTGGTATTCCTGCTATTAGGGAGAGACAATCAGATTACCACTTACAGTAGGGCTAATTATCACCAGGGTAATCAAGGCAAAGAATCTACCAGAGCAATAATGATGCACAAAGTAGGCATTGCATCAATTGAACTATGAACTAATAACAGTGAATTCTGCGACTTCAATGGATCCCCACCATGCTCAACATTCAGCAAGCATTGGCAAGACCGAAAGTTTGGCCTTTTGTTTAGGCATGGAAAGGCACTTGCCAGGCACAACCACAGTGGTATTAACTGGCTATTGATAGTACCAGTTACAAAATGGTGTGCGTACCTGGGCATCTAATAGCAGTGCCTGGCAAATGCCTAATACTTACACACAGTCCAAAACTTTTGGCTTTTCCAATGCCTGTTTTAAACAACACTTCAGTGAAGGACATACAGAGTGCTTATTAATCGATTGGCGAAGGCAGACCTGGTAAGATATTTTTATTACACCATTAGAAGGAAAGTCTCAAATAGAGAAAACAGCATGTCTCTTCTCCGCATTCCTACCACTGCCTTATGCTGAGAGCTATTTCCCTTTCTCACTTTGGCGCTGTCCATATGGTGAATGGACTTCATACAGAGCAGCCTTGTGATCTTTGACAAGCAGTATATTCCAAATCTGTGTCTTCCAGTCATAGGGAAGAAAGGAATCAGCACAGCAGTAAGTAGTGTGGTTGGACTGCTGCATTGCAGTGCAGGCTTGTGGTTGTCAGCAATCACCATACACAGAGCTCTTGTGTTTCGACCAAGGAAAGTAATTGCATCAATTCCTGAAAAAACTATTAGAGCTATCGTGTTCAACTTCTCTGTCAATTTTAGGTGCTACACAAAATATTATTCAGCTGAGTAAGTTAAAGCATTAACCCTGCTTGAAGTACCTGAATGTTTATCCCATTATATTTTCCAGAATATTGATTTACCTGCACCTGAAAGTGCCACTGAGGAGCAGCACATGGAAAAAGGGGACAGCGACAGCAACATACAAGCTAGTCCAATGCCAGCTACCTCCCCTGAGAGAAAACAGGCGGATTTACCAGTACCTGCCATGGTATACCATGTTTACATGTTTAGGGATTCTCATTTTATATATGCATGTTCTAATGGATTACTTTTTTCCTACATATTCCTCATGTTTGATATTCTATGTGCAGCACCAAATATGACATCAGGAACAATATACATAAAGATACTGCACCAGATGACCTCAGTAACTATTTTTCATGCATGCAGGGCTTTCTGACACATGCCACTTGGTTTTCTAGCTTGCTGCACCATACCTAACCCCACAAAGGCCTTGGGCTTCAAGCCTTACTCATACTGCAAGATATCAAATGTCCCTGCTGGACGCCAACAGGCAATATTTATATCACCCGTAGGATGATGACGACATAGAGGTTTGTTGTTCTTCAGAATCCACTCACTCCAAGACCATTGGGAAGCGTGCTGCAAACCATTTTTTGCCTATTTCCACAACTGTGGAAATTTCACACATTTCAGGTCCCCCTGGTACAGAGCCAAGGAAGACAGCCATTAAGGAGCCAAATCCTTCTCTGGACAAGAAAGACAAGAAGAAAAAGTGGAGAAAGAGGTCTGGGTTACCTTCTCACTCTGCCAGGCATCACTCTTCTTTGTCCTCCAAGAAGCGGGGTCATTACTCCTGCTCAGGCGATACCTTGGAGTAATCGTCACCTACACCCAAGGTACTGTTCCTCACTAAGTCCTCGACTCCTAAGGCATTCCGGCAGAAGGTGCTTGACATCGTGGCCAATTTTCCCATTCTACAGCACTACGTCAAGGTGGCAGAGCCAACCGCAACTGCATGCCTGCTGGCTCGGTTCTGGCTCAGTCGATGGTCACTACACTGCCTTTATCGTACGACTCGACCTTTGGTTGCCACAGCATCGAGATCTGCTCCTTCCCTCTTGACGCCGTTGCCGTTTATCACCAAGGCCACAATGCAATATGCTCCTATTTCAAGGGGCTAATTTGTTTCAAAGATGACCCATACATTTGATGTGGAAGGGGGTGTCAATCCCAGTGTTCGAGAACCACCTTACTCCAGTGAAGCTGTGGATTGTTCTTAAGACTTTTATAAGGAAAGGGATGATCTTCTCGATTTTGCTCAAGACCTCCAGGAGGCTAATGGCTTGGACACTTCTTGAGAGTTGCATATCATTCCATCGCCTTTGCCTGCCAAACCCCACTGTTCTGATCAGTGGACCATCACCAAGGTTGTGGAGACTTTGGAGTTATCAGCTCCCACAAAGCCTTTAGTCCAGTTTAACCTGACAGTCATTTTTGACAATGGACCCCCGGGGGAAGGCCTTCTGCCCTTTAAACCTTCAGTGAACCCACTTGTTTTGTCAGCTTGAAGAAGCCATTGTTAGTCCCTCTGGTTGACCAAGATCTTGATAAAAAGCATAGGCCAGCCCCCTCATTTCCCGGTTTTCTTTCCAAACATCCCCCGCCGGAAAGATTGGTGGTGCAGGCTGACACTCCAGGGCTGATGACCACGTCCTTCCCATCCTTCACACCCAGCAGGCAGAGCCAGAAGCTGGATGCCATGTGCTGCAAGGTCCTCATTTCCAGGAGCTTTACATTAAGGACAGTCAATGAATAACTGTATGGTTTTTGAAGTGTGATCTCCAGAGCAGCCGAGAACATGCCAACTGTAAAGATGAAGGAGAGTTTCAACTCTATTGTTGGTAATAGCAAATGGACCAAACCCAGATCTTGCAGTCCGGCCTTGACACAGCTGACTGTTTGGCATATCTGATGGGCACAGTGTCTGTTCTACACTGCCATTCCTGGAGAGAACCTCAGGGTTTGTCCCGATGTCCAATACAAAGTCCTCATCGTGCCATGCTATCCGAAAGATCTGTTTGATTTGGAGGTTGATGAATCGATACAGTGTTCCAAGTCTTCAAGGTGACAGCTAATTCTTTGGGTATGGCCATTCAACTGCGTTCTAACTCAGCCCACAAGCATCCTTTCCAACACTTCTCCCCTTTCACTGATCATGGCAGGGACCATTACCCCCATGACAATCAGCTGCAACATAAGCCCCCACCAGGGTAGAGGCAGCAGTGCCCAGAGAGGTAGCTACACTGACTCTGTTTTCACCACACCAGCGCCCAATGGGAAGGCACTTTGATTTGGAGCTCCTACATTTGATTCCTGTGAGCGGGAGTTTGTCCCTGTTCACCTAGGAGTTGCATGGTACCGCCTCTGATGCTCTGACCTTACAGTTTTACGTCCGGCTATTATGGCTGGGGTAGTATAGATCAGTGGCAACACGCTCGTCTTGGAAGAAAGACGACGCATAAAAACACAGGTGTAAATCACGGGTCTGCACTTAGAAACCTCTTCGGTATTAAGCATGCTATAAAAAAACAATTATAATTAATTGATTACCTTCAGTTTCTTCTATGCAGACTAGACAACCCTTCTTTTACTTCTATATCACCTCCAGACCCTCCCCTCCTCACTTCGCATTTTGAACCAGGATATCAAACAGATAATGTTGTGGTTATTCTAGGGTTGCGTTTACCAAAATACAAATGTGAGCCTCATCGTCTGCTCGGCTCGACAGCAGTGAGGCCGCAGTTACTACGAAACATAGAGTTAGGATAATATTTGCAGAGTTCTACAGAATGAGTTCATATTTCAGAAGTCAAGAAGCAAACAATTTTGTATACTTTTTTTTTAACAGCAATGCTGTTACTGGATGCAATACTGATACAATGTGGGCCAATCCTAATATAACATTTTTGAAGGTTGTACACCTAATGCAGCTTCTACCGCTGACTGAAAGTAATGCGTTAACCCAGTTGCAACTAGATCCAGTGTGGTGCTGTAATAGAAAATTGGCTGATGGTTGTTGCCATATTTCTGTATTAATTCTGCTTGTGCATAACCACAATTTTCTTGACAAGGTAAAACACATGTTTTTTTGTAATCTTGCAAACAAATGACTAGGGCATTAGTAAGGGCTCATTTTACCTCCATAGAAGCATTTTTTCTTTCAGAATACATTCCACGTTTTTGGGAGTATGTAGTTATGTGATTGCCTGTAAGTGCTTAAAAAGACCGCATATTAGCAGTATTCAATATCAATTGTCTACAATATCCAGTTGTACCTAAGAAATAATTCATTTTGTTAATAGTCATGGGTTTAGGTAATTTTAAGTTTGCTTCTATTCAGGAATTAGTGACAGTTCTTGAACCAACTGTGCACCAACAGATAATGCACTTTACTTTTGCACAACTGTAGATTTTGGAGTGATGCCTTATGTGTGTTTCAGCTAATGTTGTTAGAAGTTACACCATGTTCTATTTGCATGCTTCATAAGAAGGGGGTGCTACCAGAAGGTCTTCCACATTTGACTTATCACTGAATCACTTAGGAATTCTTTATCATCTAGGTCCTTTTTAAGAATTGTTTAAAACAGTGTGGGGTCTCAGCTTACCCTTGACGAAGCCTAATTCATGCATACTTTGGCAGCATTTCAGTAAATCCTTATCTGTTTCTGCTGTACAGGTGGTATTCCTGCTATTAGGGAGAGACAATCAGATTACCACTTACAGTAGGGTTAATTATCACCAGGGTAATCAAGGCAAAGAATCTACCAGAGCAATAATGATGCACAAAGTAGGCATTGCATCAATTGAACTATGAACTAATAACAGTGAATTCTGCGACTTCAATGGATCCCCACCATGCTCAACATTCAGCAAGCATTGGCAAGACCGAAAGTTTGGCCTTTTGTTTAGGCATGGAAAGGCACTTGCCAGGCACAACCATAGTGGTATTAACTGGCTATTGATAGTACCAGTTACAAAATGGTGTGCGTACCTGGGCATCTAATAGCAGTGCCTGGCAAATGCCTAATACTTACACACAGTCCAAAACTTTTGGCTTTTCCAATGCCTGTTTTAAACAACACTTCAGTGAAGGACATACAGAGTGCTTATTAATCGATTGGCGAAGGCAGACCTGGTAAGATATTTTTATTACACCATTAGAAGGAAAGTCTCAAATAGAGAAAACAGCATGTCTCTTCTCTGCATTCCTACCACTGCCTTATGCTGAGAGCTATTTCCCTTTCTCACTTTGGCGCTGTCCATATGGTGAATGGACTTCATACAGAGCAGCCTTGTGATCTTTGACAAGCAGTATATTCCAAATCTGTGTCTTCCAGTCATAGGGAAGAAAGGAATCAGCACAGCAGTAAGTAGTGTGGTTGGACTGCTGCATTGCAGTGCAGGCTTGTGGTTGTCAGCAATCACCATACACAGAGCTCTTGTGTTTCGACCAAGGAAAGTAATTGCATCAATTCCTGAAAAAACTATTAGAGCTATCGTGTTCAACTTCTCTGTCAATTTTAGGTGCTACACAAAATATTATTCAGCTGAGTAAGTTAAAGCATTAACCCTGCTTGAAGTACCTGAATGTTTATCCCATTATATTTTCCAGAATATTGATTTACCTGCACCTGAAAGTGCCACTGAGGAGCAGCACATGGAAAAAGGGGACAGCGACAGCAACATACAAGCTAGTCCAATGCCAGCTACCTCCCCTGAGAGAAAACAGGCGGATTTACCAGTACCTGCCATGGTATACCATGTTTACATGTTTAGGGATTCTCATTTTATATATGCATGTTCTAATGGATTACTTTTTTCCTACATATTCCTCATGTTTGATATTCTATGTGCAGCACCAAATATGACATCAGGAACAATATACATAAAGATACTGCACCAGATGACCTCAGTAACTATTTTTCATGCATGCAGGACTTTCTGACACATGCCACTTGGTTTTCTAGCTTGCTGCACCATACCTAACCCCACAAAGGCCTTGGGCTTCAAGCCTTACTCATACTGCAAGATATCAAATGTCCCTGCTGGACGCCAACAGGCAATATTTATATCACCCGTAGGATGATGACGACATAGAGGTTTGTTGTTCTTCAGAATCCACTCACTCCAAGACCATTGGGAAGCGTGCTGCAAACCATTTTTTGCCTATTTCCACAACTGTGGAAATTGCACACATTTCAGGTCCCCCTGGTACAGAGCCAAGGAAGACAGCCATTAAGGAGCCAAATCCTTCTCTGGACAAGAAAGACAAGAAGAAAAAGTGGAGAAAGAGGTCTAGGTTACCTTCTCACTCTGCCAGGCATCACTCTTCTTTGTCCTCCAAGAAGCGGGGTCATTACTCCTGCTCAGGCGATACCTTGGAGTAATCGTCACCTACACCCAAGGTACTGTTCCTCACTAAGTCCTCGACTCCTAAGGCATTCCGGCAGAAGGTGCTTGACATCGTGGCCAATTTTCCCATTCTACAGCACTACGTCAAGGTGGCAGAGCCAACCGCAACTGCATGCCTGCTGGCTCGGTTCTGGCTCAGTCGATGGTCACTACACTGCCTTTATCGTACGACTCGACCTTTGGTTGCCACAGCATCGAGATCTGCTCCTTCCCTCTTGACGCCGTTGCCGTTTATCACCAAGGCCACAATGCAATATGCTCCTATTTCAAGGGGCTAATTTGTTTCAAAGATGACCCATACATTTGATGTGGAAGGGGGTGTCAATCCCAGTGTTCGAGAACTACCTTACTCCAGTGAAGCTGTGGATTGTTCTTAAGACTTTTATAAGGAAAGGGATGATCTTCTCGATTTTGCTCAAGACCTCCAGGAGGCTAATGGCTTGGACACTTCTTGAGAGTTGCATATCATTCCATCGCCTTTGCCTGCCAAACCCCACTGTTCTGATCAGTGGACCATCACCAAGGTTGTGGAGACTTTGGAGTTATCAGCTCCCACAAAGCCTTTAGTCCAGTTTAACCTGACAGTCATTTTTGACAATGGACCCCCGGGGGAAGGCCTTCTGCCCTTTAAACCTTCAGTGAACCCACTTGTTTTGTCAGCTTGAAGAAGCCATTGTTAGTCCCTCTGGTTGACCAAGATCTTGCTAAAAAGCATAGGCCAGCCCCCTCATTTCCCGGTTTTCTTTCCAAACATCCCCCGCCAGAAAGATTGGTGGTGCAGGCTGACACTCCAGGGCTGATGACCACGTCCTTCCCATCCTTCACACCCAGCAGGCAGAGCCAGAAGCTGGATGCCATGTGCTGCAAGGTCCTCATTTCCAGGAGCTTTACATTAAGGACAGTCAATGAATAACTGTATGGTTTTTGAAGCGTGATCTCCAGAGCAGCCGAGAACATGCCAACTGTAAAGATGAAGGAGAGTTTCAACTCTATTGTTGGTAATAGCAAATGGACCAAACCCAGATCTTGCAGTCCGGCCTTGACACAGCTGACTGTTTGGCATATCTGATGGGCACAGTGTCTGTTCTACACTGCCATTCCTGGAGAGAACCTCAGGGTTTGTCCCGATGTCCAATACAAAGTCCTCATCGTGCCATGCTATCCGAAAGATCTGTTTGATTTGGAGGTTGATGAATCGATACAGTGTTCCAAGTCTTCAAGGTGACAGCTAAGTCTTTGGGTATGGCCATTCAACTGCGTTCTAACTCAGCCCACAAGCATCCTTTCCAACACTTCTCCCCTTTCACTGATCATGGCAGGGACCATTACCCCCATGACAATCAGCTGCAACATAAGCCCCCACCAGGGTAGAGGCAGCAGTGCCCAGAGAGGTAGCTACACTGACTCTGTTTTCACCACACCAGCGCCCAATTGGAAGGCACTTTGATTTGGAGCTCCTACATTTGATTCCTGTGAGCGGGAGTTTGTCCCTGTTCATCTAGGAATTGCATGGTACCGCCTCTGATGCTCTGACCTTACAGTTTTACGTCCGGCTATTATGGCTGGGGTAGTATAGATCAGTGGCAACACGCTCGTCTTGGAAGAAAGACGACGCATAAAAACACAGGTGTAAATCACGGGTCTGCACTTAGAAACCTCTTCGGTATTAAGCATGCTATAAAAAAACAATTATAATTAATTGATTACCTTCAGTTTCTTCTATGCAGACTAGACAACCCTTCTTTTACTTCTATATCACCTCCAGACCCTCCCCTCCTCACTTCGCATTTTGAACCAGGATATCAAACAGATAATGTTGTGGTTATTCTAGGGTTGCGTTTACCAAAATACAAATGTGAGCCTCATCGTCTGCTCGGCTCGACAGCAGTGAGGCCGCAGTTACTACGAAACATAGAGTTAGGATAATATTTGCAGAGTTCTACAGAATGAGTTCATATTTCAGAAGTCAAGAAGCAAACAATTTTGTATTCTTTTTTTTTAACAGCAATGCTGTTACTGGATGCGATACTGATACAATGTGGGGCAATCCTAATATAACATTTTTGAAGGTTGTACACCTAATGCAGCTTCTACCGCTGACTGAAAGTAATGCGTTAACCCAGTTGCAACTAGATCCAGTGTGGTGCTGTAATAGAAAATTGGCTGATGGTTGTTGCCATATTTCTGTATTAATTCTGCTTGTGCATAACCACAATTTTCTTGACAAGGTAAAACACATGTTTTTTTGTAATCTTGCAAACAAATGACTAGGGCATTAGTAAGGGCTCATTTTACCTCCATAGAAGCATTTTTTCTTTCAGAATACATTCCACGTTTTTGGGAGTATGTAGTTATGTGATTGCCTGTAAGTGCTTAAAAAGACCGCATATTAGCAGTATTCAATATCAATTGTCTACAATATCCAGTTGTACCTAAGAAATAATTCATTTTGTTAATAGTCATGGGTTTAGGTAATTTTAAGTTTGCTTCTATTCAGGAATTAGTGACAGTTCTTGAACCAACTGTGCACCAACAGATAATGCACTTTACTTTTGCACAACTGTAGATTTTGGAGTGATGCCTTATGTGTGTTTCAGCTAATGTTGTTAGAAGTTACACCATGTTCTATTTGCATGCTTCATAAGAAGGGGGTGCTACCAGAAGGTCTTCCACATTTGACTTATCACTGAATCACTTAGGAATTCTTTATCATCTAGGTCCTTTTTAAGAATTGTTTAAAACAGTGTGGGGTCTCAGCTTACCCTTGACGAAGCCTAATTCATGCATACTTTGGCAGCATTTCAGTAAATCCTTATCTGTTTCTGCTGTACAGGTGGTATTCCTGCTATTAGGGAGAGACAATCAGATTACCACTTACAGTAGGGTTAATTATCACCAGGGTAATCAAGGCAAAGAATCTACCAGAGCAATAGTGATGCACAAAGTAGGCATTGCATCAATTGAACTATGAACTAATAACAGTGAATTCTGCGACTTCAATGGATCCCCACCATGCTCAACATTCAGCAAGCATTGGCAAGACCGAAAGTTTGGCCTTTTGTTTAGGCATGGAAAGGCACTTGCCAGGCACAACCATAGTGGTATTAACTGGCTATTGATAGTACAAGTTACAAAATGGTGTGCGTTCCTGGGCATCTAATAGCAGTGCCTGGCAAATGCCTAATACTTACACACAGTCCAAAACTTTTGGCTTTTCCAATGCCTGTTTTAAACAGGACTTCAGTGAAGGACATACAGAGTGCTTATTAATCGATTGGCGAAGGCAGACCTGGTAAGATATTTTTATTACACCATTAGAAGGAAAGTCTCAAATAGAGAAAACAGCATGTCTCTTCTCTGCATTCCTACCACTGCCTTATGCTGAGAGCTATTTCCCTTTCTCACTTTGGCGCTGTCCATATGGTGAATGGACTTCATACAGAGCAGCCTTGTGATCTTTGACAAGCAGTATATTCCAAATCTGTGTCTTCCAGTCATAGGGAAGAAAGGAATCAGCACAGCAGTAAGTAGTGTGGTTGGACTGCTGCACTGCAGTGCAGGCTTGTGGTTGTCAGCAATCACCATACACAGAGCTCTTGTGTTTCGACCAAGGAAAGTCATTGCATCAATTCCTGAAAAAACTATTAGAGCTATCGTGTTCAACTTCTCTGTCAATTTTAGGTGCTACACAAAATATTATTCAGCTGAGTAAGTTAAAGCATTAACCCTGCTTGAAGTACCTGAATGTTTATCCCATTATATTTTCCAGAATATTGATTTACCTGCACCTGAAAGTGCCACTGAGGAGCAGCACATGGAAAAAGGGGACAGCGACAGCAACATACAAGCTAGTCCAATGCCAGCTACCTCCCCTGAGAGAAAACAGGCAGATTTACCAGTACCTGCCATGGTATACCATGTTTACATGTTTAGGGATTCTCATTTTATATATGCATGTTCTAATGGATTACTTTTTTCCTACATATTCCTCATGTTTGATATTCTATGTGCAGCACCAAATATGACATCAGGAAAAATATACATAAAGATACTGCACCAGATGACCTCAGTAACTATTTTTCATGCATGCAGGACTTTCTGACACATGCCACTTGGTTTTCTAGCTTGCTGCACCATACCTAACCCCACAAAGGCCTTGGGCTTCAAGCCTTACTCATACTGCAGGATATCAAATGTCCCTGTTGGACGCCAACAGGTAATATTTATATCACCCGTAGGATGATGACGACATAGAGGTTTGTTGTTCTTCAGAATCCACTCACTCCAAGACCATTGGGAAGCGTGCTGCAAACCATTTTTTGCCTATTTCCACAATTGTGAAAATTGCACACATTTCAGGTCCCCCTGGTACAGAGCCAAGGAAGACAGCCATTAAGGAGCCAAATCCTTCTCTGGACAAGAAAGACAAGAAGAAAAAGTGGAGAAAGAGGTCTAGGTTACCTTCTCACTCTGCCAGGCATCACTCTTCTTTGTCCTCCAAGAAGCGGGGTCATTACTCCTGCTCAGGCGATACCTTGGAGTAATCGTCACCTACACCCAAGGTACTGTTCCTCACTAAGTCCTCGACTCCTAAGGCATTCCGGCAGAAGGTGCTTGACATCGTGGCCAATTTTCCCATTCTACAGCACTACGTCAAGGTGGCAGAGCCAACCGCAACTGCATGCCTGCTGGCTCGGTTCTGGCTCAGTCGATGGTCACTACACTGCCTTTATCGTACGACTCGACCTTTGGTTGCCACAGCATCGAGATCTGCTCCTTCCCTCTTGACGCCGTTGCCGTTTATCACCAAGGCCACAATGCAATATGCTCCTATTTCAAGGGGCTAATTTGTTTCAAAGATGACCCATACATTTGATGTGGAAGGGGGTGTCAATCCCAGTGTTCGAGAACCACCTTACTCCAGTGAAGCTGTGGATTGTTCTTAAGACTTTTATAAGGAAAGGGATGATCTTCTCGATTTTGCTCAAGACCTCCAGGAGGCTAATGGCTTGGACACTTCTTGAGAGTTGCATATCATTCCATCGCCTTTGCCTGCCAAACCCCACTGTTCTGATCAGTGGACCATCACCAAGGTTGTGGAGACTTTGGAGTTATCAGCTCCCACAAAGCCTTTAGTCCAGTTTAACCTGACAGTCATTTTTGACAATGGACCCCCGGAGGAAGGCCTTCTGCCCTTTAAACCTTCAGTGAACCCACTTGTTTTGTCAGCTTGAAGAAGCCATTGTTAGTCCCTCTGGTTGACCAAGATCTTGCTAAAAAGCATAGGCCAGCCCCCTCATTTCCCGGTTTTCTTTCCAAACATCCCCCGCCGGAAAGATTGGTGGTGCAGGCTGACACTCCAGGGCTGATGACCACGTCCTTCCCATCCTTCACACCCAGCAGGCAGAGCCAGAAGCTGGATGCCATGTGCTGCAAGGTCCTCATTTCCAGGAGCTTTACATTAAGGACAGTCAATGAATAACTGTATGGTTTTTGAAGCGTGATCTCCAGAGCAGCCGAGAACATGCCAACTGTAAAGATGAAGGAGAGTTTCAACTCTATTGTTGGTAATAGCAAATGGACCAAACCCAGATCTTGCAGTCCGGCCTTGACACAGCTGACTGTTTGGCATATCTGATGGGCACAGTGTCTGTTCTACACTGCCATTCCTGGAGAGAACCTCAGGGTTTGTCCCGATGTCCAATACAAAGTCCTCATCATGCCATGCTATCCGAAAGATCTGTTTGATTTGGAGGTTGATGAATCGATACAGTGTTCCAAGTCTTCAAGGTGACAGCTAAGTCTTTGGGTATGGCCATTCAACTGCGTTCTAACTCAGCCCACAAGCATCCTTTCCAACACTTCTCCCCTTTCACTGATCATGGCAGGGACCATTACCCCCATGACAATCAGCTGCAACATAAGCCCCCACCAGGGTAGAGGCAGCAGTGCCCAGAGAGGTAGCTACACTGACTCTGTTTTCACCACACCAGCGCCCAATGGGAAGGCACTTTGATTTGGAGCTCCTACATTTGATTCCTGTGAGCGGGAGTTTGTCCCTGTTCATCTAGGAGTTGCATGGTACCGCCTCTGATGCTCTGACCTTACAGTTTTACGTCCGGCTATTATGGCTGGGGTAGTATAGATCAGTGGCAACACGCTCGTCTTGGAAGAAAGACGACGCATAAAAACACAGGTGTAAATCACGGGTCTGCACTTAGAAACCTCTTCGGTATTAAGCATGCTATAAAAAAACAATTATAATTAATTGATTACCTTCAGTTTCTTCTATGCAGACTAGACAACCCTTCTTTTACTTCTATATCACCTCCAGACCCTCCCCTCCTCACTTCGCATTTTGAACCAGGATATCAAACAGATAATGTTGTGGTTATTCTAGGGTTGCGTTTACCAAAATACAAATGTGAGCCTCATCGTCTGCTCGGCTCGACAGCAGTGAGGCCGCAGTTACTACGAAACATAGAGTTAGGATAATATTTGCAGAGTTCTACAGAATGAGTTCATATTTCAGAAGTCAAGAAGCAAACAATTTTGTATTCTTTTTTTTTAACAGCAATGCTGTTACTGGATGCGATACTGATACAATGTGGGCCAATCCTAATATAACATTTTTGAAGGTTGTACACCTAATGCAGCTTCTACCGCTGACTGAAAGTAATGCGTTAACCCAGTTGCAACTAGATCCAGTGTGGTGCTGTAATAGAAAATTGGCTGATGGTTGTTGCCATATTTCTGTATTAATTCTGCTTGTGCATAACCACAATTTTCTTGACAAGGTAAAACACATGATTTTTTTTAATCTTGCAAACAAATGACTAGGGCATTAGTAAGGGCTCATTTTACCTCCATAGAAGCATTTTTTCTTTCAGAATACATTCCACGTTTTTGGGAGTATGTAGTTATGTGATTGCCTGTAAGTGCTTAAAAAGACCGCATATTAGCAGTATTCAATATCAATTGTCTACAATATCCAGTTGTACCTAAGAAATAATTCATTTTGTTAATAGTCATGGGTTTAGGTAATTTTAAGTTTGCTTCTATTCAGGAATTAGTGTCAGTTCTTGAACCAACTGTGCACCAACAGATAATGCACTTTACTTTTGCACAACTGTAGATTTTGGAGTGATGCCTTATGTGTGTTTCAGCTAATGTTGTTAGAAGTTACACCATGTTCTATTTGCATGCTTCATAAGAAGGGGGTGCTACCAGAAGGTCTTCCACATTTGACTTATCACTGAATCACCTAGGAATTCTTTATCATCTAGGTCCTTTTTAAGAATTGTTTAAAACAGTGTGGGGTCTCAGCTTACCCTTGACGAAGCCTAATTCATGCATACTTTGGCAGCATTTCAGTAAATCCTTATCTGTTTCTGCTGTACAGGTGGTATTCCTGCTATTAGGGAGAGACAATCAGATTACCACTTACAGTAGGGTTAATTATCACCAGGGTAATCAAGGCAAAGAATCTACCAGAGCAATAATGATGCACAAAGTAGGCATTGCATCAATTGAACTATGAACTAATAACAGTGAATTCTGCGACTTCAATGGATCCCCACCATGCTCAACATTCAGCAAGCATTGGCAAGACCGAAAGTTTGGCCTTTTGTTTAGGCATGGAAAGGCACTTGCCAGGCACAACCATAGTGGTATTAACTGGCTATTGATAGTACCAGTTACAAAATGGTGTGCGTACCTGGGCGTCTAATAGCAGTGCCTGGCAAATGCCTAATACTTACACACAGTCCAAAACTTTTGGCTTTTCCAATGCCTGTTTTAAACAGTACTTCAGTGAAGGACATACAGAGTGCTTATTAATCGATTGGCAAAGGCAGACCTGGTAAGATATTTTTATTACACCATTAGAAGGAAAGTCTCAAATAGAGAAAACAGCATGTCTCTTCTCTGCATTCCTACCACTGCCTTATGCTGAGAGCTATTTCCCTTTCTCACTTTGGCGCTGTCCATATGGTGAATGGACTTCATACAGAGCAGCCTTGTGATCTTTGACAAGCAGTATTTTCCAAATCTGTGTCTTCCAGTCATAGGGAAGAAAGGAATCAGCACAGCAGTAAGTAGTGTGGTTGGACTGCTGCATTGCAGTGCAGGCTTGTGGTTGTCAGCAATCACCATACACAGAGCTCTTGTGTTTCGACCAAGGAAAGTAATTGCATCAATTCCTGAAAAAACTATTAGAGCTATCGTGTTCAACTTCTCTGTCAATTTTAGGTGCTACACAAAATATTATTCAGCTGAGTAAGTTAAAGCATTAACCCTGCTTGAAGTACCTGAATGTTTATCCCATTATATTTTCCAGAATATTGATTTACCTGCACCTGAAAGTGCCACTGAGGAGCAGCACATGGAAAAAGGGGACAGCGACAGCAACATACAAGCTAGTCCAATGCCAGCTACCTCCCCTGAGAGAAAACAGGCGGATTTACCAGTACCTGCCATGGTATACCATGTTTACATGTTTAGGGATTCTCATTTTATATATGCATGTTCTAATGGATTACTTTTTTCCTACATATTCCTCATGTTTGATATTCTATGTGCAGCACCAAATATGACATCAGGAACAATATACATAAAGATACTGCACTAGATGACCTCAGTAGCTATTTTTCATGCATGCAGGACTTTCTGACACATGCCACTTGGTTTTCTAGCTTGCTGCACCATACCTAACCCCACAAAGGCCTTGGGCTTCAAGCCTTACTCATACTGCAGGATATCAAATGTCCCTGTTGGACGCCAACAGGTAATATTTATATCACCCGTAGGATGATGACGACATAGAGGTTTGTTGTTCTTCAGAATCCACTCACTCCAAGACCATTGGGAAGCGTGCTGCAAACCATTTTTGCCTATTTCCACAACTGTGGAAATTGCACACATTTCAGGTTCCCCTGGTACAGAGCCAAGGAAGACAGCCATTAAGGAGCCAAATCCTTCTCTGGACAAGAAAGACAAGAAGAAAAAGTGGAGAAAGAGGTCCAGGTTACCTTCTCACTCTGCCAGGCATCACTCTTCTTTGTCCTCCAAGAAGCGGGGTCATTACTCCTGCTCAGGCGATACCTTGGAGTAATCGTCACCTACACCCAAGGTACTGTTCCTCACTAAGTCCTCGACTCCTAAGGCATTCCGGCAGAAGGTGCTTGACATCGTGGCCAATTTTCCCATTCTACAGCACTACGTCAAGGTGGCAGAGCCAACCGCAACTGCATGCCTGCTGGCTCGGTTCTGGCTCAGTCGATGGTCACTACACTGCCTTTATCGTACGACTCGACCTTTGGTTGCCACAGCATCGATATCTGCTCCTTCCCTCTTGACGCCGTTGCCGTTTATCACCAAGGCCACAATGCAATATGCTCCTATTTCAAGGGGCTAATTTCTTTCAAAGATGACCCATACATTTGATGTGGAAGGGGGTGTCAATCCCAGTGTTCGAGAACCACCTTTCTCCAGTGAAGCTGTGGATTGTTCTTAAGACTTTTATAAGGAAAGGGATGATCTTCTCGATTTTGCTCAAGACCTCCAGGAGGCTAATGGTTTGGACACTTCTTGAGAGTTGCATATCATTCCATCGCCTTTGCCTGCCAAACCCCACTGTTCTGATCAGTGGACCACCACCAAGGTTGTGGAGACTTTGGAGTTATCAGCTCCCACAAAGCCTTTAGTCCAGTTTAACCTGACAGTCATTTTTGACAATGGACCCCCGAGGGAAGGCCTTTTATCCTTCAGTGAACCCACTTGTTTTGTCAGCTTGAAGAAGGCATTGTTAGTCCCTCTGGTTGACCAAGATCTTGCTAAAAAGCATAGGCCAGCCCCCTCATTTCCCGGTTTTCTTTCCAAACATCCCCCGCCGGAAAGCTTGGTGGTGCAGGCTGACACTACAGGGCTGATGACCACGTCCTTCCCATCCTTCACACCCAGCAGGCAGAGCCAGAAGCTGGATGCCATGTGCTGCAAGGTCCTCATTTCCAGGAGCTTTACATTAAGGACAGTCAATGAATAACTGTATGGTTTTTGAAGCGTGATCTCCAGAGCAGCCGAGAACATGCCAACTGTAAAGATGAAGGAGAGTTTCAACTCTATTGTTGGTAATAGCAAATGGCCAAACCCAGATCTTGCAGTCCGGCCTTGACACAGCTGACTGTTTGGCATATCTGATGGGCACAGTGTCTGTTCTACACTGCCATTCCTGGAGAGAACCTCAGGGTTTGTCCCGATGTCCAATACAAAGTCCTCATCGTGCCATGCTATCCGAAAGATCTGTTTGATTTGGAGGTTGATGAATCAATACAGTGTTCCAAGTCTTCAAGGTGACAGCTAAGACTTTGGGTATGGCCATTCAACTGCGTTCTAACTCAGCCCACAAGCATCCTTTCCAACACTTCTCCCCTTTCATTGATCATGGCAGGGACCATTACCCCCATGACAATCAGCCGCAACATAAGCCCCACCAGGGTCGAGGCAGCAGTGCCCAGAGAGGTAGCTACACTGACTCTGTTTTCACCACACCAGCGCCCAATGGGAAGGCACTTTGATTTGGAGCTCCTACATTTGATTCCTGTGAGCGGGAGTTTGTCCCTGTTCATCTAGGAGTTGCATGGTACCGCCTCTGATGCTCTGACCTTACAGTTTTACGTCCGGCTATTATGGCTGGGGTAGTATAGATCAGTGGCAACACGCTCGTCTTGGAAGAAAGACGACGCATAAAAACACAGGTGTAAATCACGGGTCTGCACTTAGAAACCTCTTCGGTATTAAGCATGCTATAAAAAAACAATTATAATTAATTGATTACCTTCAGTTTCTTCTATGCAGACTAGACAACCCTTCTTTTACTTCTATATCACCTCCAGACCCTCCCCTCCTCACTTCGCATTTTGAACCAGGATATCAAACAGATAATGTTGTGGTTATTCTAGGGTTGCGTTTACCAAAATACAAATGTGAGCCTCATCGTCTGCTGGGCTCGACAGCAGTGAGGCCGCAGTTACTACGAAACATAGAGTTAGGATAATATTTGCAGAGTTCTACAGAATGAGTTCATATTTCAGAAGTCAAGAAGCAAACAATGTTGTATTCTTTTTTTTTAACAGCAATGCTGTTACTGGATGCGATACTGATACAATGTGGGGCAATCCTAATATAACATTTTTGAAGGTTGTACACCTAATGCAGCTTCTATCGCTGACTGAAAGTAATGCGTTAACCCAGTTGCAACTAGATCCAGTGTGGTGCTGTAATAGAAAATTGGCTGATGGTTGTTGCCATATTTCTGTATTAATTCTGCTTGTGCATAACCACAATTTTCTTGACAAGGTAAAACACATGTTTTTTTGTAATCTTGCAAACAAATGACTAGGGCATTAGTAAGGGCTCATTTTACCTCCATAGAAGCATTTTTTCTTTCAGAATACATTCCAAGTTTTTGGAAGTATGTAGTTGTGTGATTGCCTGTAAGTGCTTAAAAAGACCGCATATTAGCAGTATTCAATATCAATTGTCTACAATATCCAGTTGTACCTAAGAAATAATTCATTTTGTTAATAGTCATGGGTTTAGGTAATTTTAAGTTTGCTTCTATTCAGGAATTAGTGACAGTTCTTGAACCAACTGTGCACCAACAGATAATGCACTTTACTTTTGCACAACTGTAGATTTTGGAGTGATGCCTTATGTGTGTTTCAGCTAATGTTGTTAGAAGTTACACCATGTCCTATTTGCATGCTTCATAAGAAGGGGGTGCTACCAGAAGGTCTTCCACATTTGACTTATCACTGAATCACGTAGGAATTCTTTATCATCTAGGTCCTTTTTAAGAATTGTTTAAAACAGTGTGGGGGTCTCAGCTTACCCTTGACGAAGCCTAATTCATGCATACTTTGGCAGCATTTCAGTAAATCCTTATCTGTTTCTGCTGTACAGGTGGTATTCCTGCTATTAGGGAGAGACAATCAGATTACCACTTACAGTAGGGTTAATTATCACCAGGGTAATCAAGGCAAAGAATCTACCAGAGCAATAATGATGCACAAAGTAGGCATTGCATCAATTGAACTATGAACTAATAACAGTGAATTCTGCGACTTCAATGGATCCCCACCATGCTCAACATTCAGCAAGCATTGGCAAGACCGAAAGTTTGGGCTTTTGTTTAGGCATGGAAAGGCACTTGCCAGGCACAACCATAGTGGTATTAACTGGCTATTGATAGTACCAGTTACAAAATGGTGTGCGTACCTGGGCATCTAATAGCAGTGCCTGGCAAATGCCTAATACTTACACACAGTCCAAAACTTTTGGCTTTTCCAATGCCTGTTTTAAACAGGACTTCAGTGAAGGACATACAGAGTGCTTATTAATCGATTGGCGAAGGCAGACCTGGTAAGATATTTTTATTACACCATTAGAAGGAAAGTCTCAAATAGAGAAAACAGCATGTCTCTTCTCTGCATTCCTACCACTGCCTTATGCTGAGAGCTATTTCCCTTTCTCACTTTGGCGCTGTCCATATGGTGAATGGACTTCATACAGAGCAGCCTTGTGATCTTTGACAAGCAGTATATTCCTAATCTGTGTCTTCCAGTCATAGGGAAGAAAGGAATCAGCACAGCAGTAAGTAGTGTGGTTGGACTGCTGCATTGCAGTGCAGGCTTGTGGTTGTCAGCAATCACCATACACAGAGCTCTTGTGTTTCGACCAAGGAAAGTAATTGCATCAATTCCTGAAAAAACTATTAGAGCTATCGTGTTCAACTTCTCTGTCAATTTTAGGTGCTACACAAAATATTATTCAGCTGAGTAAGTTAAAGCATTAACCCTGCTTGAAGTACCTGAATGTTTATCCCATTATATTTTCCAGAATATTGATTTACCTGCACCTGAAAGTGCCACTGAGGAGCAGCACATGGAAAAAGGGGACAGCAACAGCAACATACAAGCTAGTCCAATGCCACCTACCTCCCCTGAGAGAAAACAGGCGGATTTACCAGTACCTGCCATGGTATACCATGTTTACATGTTTAGGGATTCTCATTTTATATAGGCATGTTCTAATGGATTACTTTTTTCCTACATATTCCTCATGTTTGATATTCTATGTGCAGCACCAAATATGACATCAGGAACACTATACATAAAGATACTGCACCAGATGACCTCAGTAACTATTTTTCATGCATGCAGGACTTTCTGACACATGCCACTTGGTTTTCTAGCTTGCTGCACCATACCTAACCCCACAAAGGCCTTGGGCTTCAAGCCTTACTCATACTGCAGGATATCAAATGTCCCTGTTGGACGCCAACAGGTAATATTTATATCACCCGTAGGATGATGACGACATAGAGGTTTGTTGTTCTTCAGAATCCACTCACTCCAAGACCATTGGGAAGCGTGCTGCAAACCATTTTTGCCTATTTCCACAACTGTGGAAATTGCACACATTTCAGGTCCCCCTGGTACAGAGCCAAGGAAGACAGCCGTTAAGGAGCCAAATCCTTCTCTGGACAAGAAAGACAAGAAGAAAAAGTGGAGAAAGAGGTCCAGGTTACCTTCTCACTCTGCCAGGCATCACTCTTCTTTGTCCTCCAAGAAGCGGGGTCATAACTCCTGCTCAGGCGATACCTTGGAGTAATCGTCACCTACACCCAAGGTACTGTTCCTCACTAAGTCCTCGACTCCTAAGGCATTCCGGCAGAAGGTGCTTGACATCGTGGCCAATTTTCCCATTCTACAGCACTACGTCAAGGTGGCAGAGCCAACCGCAACTGCATGCCTCGGTTCTGGCTCAGTCGATGGTCACTACACTGCCTTTATCGTACGACTCGACCTTTGGTTGCCACAGCATCGAGATCTGCTCCTTCCCTCTTGACGCCGTTGCCGTTTATCACCAAGGCCACAATGCAATACGCTCCTATTTCAAGGGGCTAATTTCTTTCAAAGATGACCCATACATTTGATGTGGAAGGGGGTGTCAATCCCAGTGTTCGAGAACCACCTTACTCCAGTGAAGCTGTGGATTGTTCTTAAGACTTTTATAAGGAAAGGGATGATCTTCTCGATTTTGCTCAAGACCTCCAGGAGGCTAATGGTTTGGACACTTCTTGAGAGTTGCATATCAATCCATCGCCTTTGCCTGCCAAACCCCACTGTTCTGATCAGTGGACCATCACCAAGGTTGTGGAGACTTTGGAGTTATCAGCTCCCACAAAGCCTTTAGTCCAGTTTAACCTGACAGTCATTTTTGACAATGGACCCCCGAGGGAAGGCCTTCTGCCCTTTAATCCTTCAGTGAACCCACTTGTTTTGTCAGCTTGAAGAAGCCATTGTTAGTCCCTCTGGTTGACCAAGATCTTGCTAAAAAGCATAGGCCAGCCCCCTCATTTCCCGGTTTTCTTTCCAAACATCCCCCGCCGGAAAGCTTGGTGGTGCAGGCTGACACTACAGGGCTGATGACCACGTCCTTCCCATGCTTCACACCCAGCAGGCAGAGCCAGAAGCTTGATGCCATGTGCTGCAAGGTCCTCATTTCCAGGAGCTTTACATTAAGGACAGTCAATGAATAACTGTATGGTTTTTGAAGCGTGATCTCCAGAGCAGCCGAGAACATGCCAACTGTAAAGATGAAGGAGAGTTTCAACTCTATTGTTGGTAATAGCAAATGGACCAAACCCAGATCTTGCAGTCCGGCCTTGACACAGCTGACTGTTTGGCATATCTGATGGGCACAGTGTCTGTTCTACTACCATTCCTGGAGAGAACCTCAGGGTTTGTCCCGATGTCCAATACAAAGTCCTCATCGTGCCATGCTATCCGAAAGATCTGTTTGATTTGGAGGTTGATGAATCAATACAGTGTTCCAAGTCTTCAAGGTGACAGCTAAGACTTTGGGTATGGCCATTCAACTGCGTTCTAACTCAGCCCACAAGCATCCTTTCCAACACTTCTCCCCTTTCACTGATCATGGCAGGGACCATTACCCCCATGACAATCAGCCGCAACATAAGCCCCCACCAGGGTAGAGGCAGCAGTGCCCAGAGAGGTAGCTACACTGACTCTGTTTTCACCACATCAGCGCCCAATGGGAAGGCACTTTGATTTGGAGCTCCTACATTTGATTCCTGTGAGCGGGAGTTTGTCCCTGTTCATCTAGGCGTTGCATGGTACCGCCTCTGATGCTCTGACCTTACAGTTTTACGTCCGGCTATTATGGCTGGGGTAGTATAGATCAGTGGCAACACGCTCGTCTTGGAAGAAAGACGACGCATAAAAACACAGGTGTAAATCACGGGTCTGCACTTAGAAACCTCTTTGGTATTAAGCATGCTATAAAAAAACAATTATAATTAATTGATTACCTTCAGTTTCTTTTATGCAGACTAGACAACCCTTCTTTTACTTCTATATCACCTCCAGACCCTCCCCTCCTCACTTCGCATTTTGAACCAGGATATCAAACAGATAATGTTGTGGTTATTCTAGGGTTGCGTTTACCAAAATACAAATGTGAGCCTCATCGTCTGCTGGGCTCGACAGCAGTGAGGCCCCAGTTACTACGAAACATAGAGTTAGGATAATATTTGCAGAGTTCTACAGAATGAGTTCATATTTCAGAAGTCAAGAAGCAAACAATGTTGTATTCTTTTTTTTTAACAGCAATGCTGTTACTGGATGCGATACTGATACAATGTGGGGCAATCCTAATATAACATTTCTGAAGGTTGTACACCTAATGCAGCTTCTACCGCTGACTGAAAGTAATGCGTTAACCCAGTTGCAACTAGATCCAGGGTGGTGCTGTAATAGAAAATTGGCTGATGGTTGTTGCCATATTTCTGTATTAATTCTGCTTGTGCATAACCACAATTTTCTTGACAAGGTAAAACACATGTTTTTTTGTAATCTTGCAAACAAATGACTAGGGCATTAGTAAGGGCTCATTTTACCTCCATAGAAGCATTTTTTCTTTCAGAATACATTCCAAGTTTTTGGGAGTATGTAGTTATGTGATTGCCTGTAAGTGCTTAAAAAGACCGCATATTAGCAGTATTCAATATCAATTGTCTACAATATCCAGTTGTACCTAAGAAATAATTCATTTTGTTAATAGTCATGGGTTTAGGTAATTTTAAGTTTGCTTCTATTCAGGAATTAGTGACAGTTCTTGAACCAACTGTGCACCAACAGATAATGCACTTTACTTTTGCACAACTGTAGATTTTGGAGTGATGCCTTATGTGTGTTTCAGCTACTGTTGTTAGAAGTTACACCATGTCCTATTTGCATGCTTCATAAGAAGGGGGTGCTACCAGAAGGTCTTCCACATTTGTCTTATCACTGAATCACGTAGGAATTCTTTATCATCTAGGTCCTTTTTAAGAATTGTTTAAAACAGTGTGGGGGTCTCAGCTTACCCTTGACGAAGCCTAATTCATGCATACTTTGGCAGCATTTCAGTAAATCCTTATCTGTTTCTGCTGTACAGGTGGTATTCCTGCTATTAGGGAGAGACAATCAGATTACCACTTACAGTAGGGTTAATTATCACCAGGGTAATCAAGGCAAAGAATCTACCAGAGCAATAATGATGCACAAAGTAGGCATTGCATAAATTGAACTATGAACTAATAACAGTGAATTCTGCGACTTCAATGGATCCCACCATGCTCAACATTCAGCAAGCATTGGCAAGACCGAAAGTTTGGGCTTTTGTTTAGGCATGGAAAGGCACTTGCCAGGCACAACCATAGTGGTATTAACTGGCTATTGATAGTACCAGTTACAAAATGGTGTGCGTACCTGGGCATCTAATAGCAGTGCCTGGCAAATGCCTAATACTTACACACAGTCCAAAACTTTTGGCTTTTCCAATGCCTGTTTTAAACAGGACTTCAGTGAAGGACATACAGAGTGCTTATTAATCGATTGGCGAAGGCAGACCTGGTAAGATATTTTTATTACACCATTAGAAGGAAAGTCTCAAATAGAGAAAACAGCATGTCTCTTCTCTGCATTCCTACCTCTGCCTTATGCTGAGAGCTATTTCCCTTTCTCACTTTGGCGCTGTCCATATGGTGAATGGACTTCATACAGAGCAGCCTTGTGATCTTTGACAAGCAGTATATTCCAAATCTGTGTCTTCCAGTCATAGGGAAGAAAGGAATCAGCACAGCAGTAAGTAGTGTGGTTGGACTGCTGCATTGCAGTGCAGGCTTGTGGTTGTCAGCAATCACCATACACAGAGCTCTTGTGTTTCGACCAAGGAAAGTAATTGCATCAATTCCTGAAAAAACTATTAGAGCTATCGTGTTCAACTTCTCTGTCAATTTTAGGTGCTACACAAAATATTATTCAGCTGAGTAAGTTAAAGCATTAACCCTGCTTGAAGTACCTGAATGTTTATCCCATTATATTTTCCAGAATATTGATTTACCTGCACCTGAAAGTGCCACTGAGGAGCAGCACATGGAAAAAGAGGACAGCCACAGCAACATACAAGCTAGTCCAATGCCACCTACCTCCCCTCAGAGAAAACAGGCGGATTTACCAGTACCTGCCATGGTATACCATGTTTACATGTTTAGGGATTATCATTTTATATATGCATGTTCTAATGGATTACTTTTTTCCTACATATTCCTCATGTTTGATATTATATGTGCAGCACCAAATATGACATCAGGAACAATATACATAAGGATACTGCACCAGATGACCTCAGTAACTATTTTTCATGCATGCAGGACTTTCTGACACATGCCACTTGGTTTTCTAGCTTGCTGCACCATACCTAACCCCACAAAGGCCTTGGGCTTCAAGCCTTACTCACACTGCAGGATATCAAATGTCCCTGTTGGACGCCAACAGGTAATATTTATATCACCCGTAGGATGATGACAACATAGAGGTTTGTTGTTCTTCAGAATCCACTCACTCCAAGACCATTGGGAAGCGTGCTGCAAACCATTTTTGCCTATTTCCACAACTGTGGAAATTGCACACATTTCAGGTCCCCCTGGTACAGAGCCAAGGAAGACAGCCATTAAGGAGCCAAATCCTTCTCTGGACAAGAAAGACAAGAAGAAAAAGTGGAGAAAGAGGTCCAGGTTACCTTCTCACTCTGCCAGGCATCACTCTTCTTTGTCCTCCAAGAAGCGGGGTCATTACTCCTGCTCAGGCGATACCTTGGAGTAATCGTCACCTACACCCAAGGTACTGTTCCTCACTAAGTCCTCGACTCCTAAGGCATTCCGGCAGAAGGTGCTTGACATCGTGGCCAATTTTCCCATTCTACAGCACTACGTCAAGGTGGCAGAGCCAACCGCAACTGCATGCCTCGGTTCTGGCTCAGTCGATGGTCACTACACTGCCTTTATCGTACGACTCGACCTTTCGTTGCCACAGCATCGAGATCTGCTCCTTCCCTCTTGACGCCGTTGCCGTTTATCACCAAGGCCACAATGCAATATGCTCCTATTTCAAGGGGCTAATTTCTTTCAAAGATGACCCATACATTTGATGTGGAAGGGGGTGTCAATCCCAGTGTTCGAGAACCACCTTACTCCAGTGAAGCTGTGGATTGTTCTTAAGACTTTTATAAGGAAAGGGATGATCTTCTCGATTTTGCTCAAGACCTCCAGGAGGCTAATGGTTTGGACACTTCTTGAGAGTTGCATATCATTCCATCGCCTTTGCCTGCCAAACCCCACTGTTCTGATCAGTGGACCATCACCAAGGTTGTGGAGACTTTGGAGTTATCAGCTCCCACAAAGCCTTTAGTCCAGTTTAACCTGACAGTCATTTTTGACAATGGACCCCCGAGGGAAGGCCTTCTGCCCTTTAATCCTTCAGTGAACCCACTTGTTTTGTCAGCTTGAAGAAGCCATTGTTAGTCCCTCTGGTTGACCAAGATCTTGCTAAAAAGCATAGGCCAGCCCCCTCATTTCCCGTTTTTCTTTCCAAACATCCCCCGCCGGAAAGCTTGGTGGTGCAGGCTGACACTACAGGGCTGATGACCACGTCCTTCCCATCCTTCACACCCAGCAGGCAGAGCCAGAAGCTGGATGCCATGTGCTGCAAGGTCCTCATTTCCAGGAGCTTTACATTAAGGACAGTCAATGAATAACTGTATGGTTTTTGAAGCGTGATCTCCAGAGCAGCCGAGAACATGCCAACTGTAAAGATGAAGGAGAGTTTCAACTCTATTGTTGGTAATAGCAAATGGACCAAACCCAGATCTTGCAGTCCGGCCTTGACACAGCTGACTGTTTGGCATATCTGATGGGCACAGTGTCTGTTCTACTACCATTCCTGGAGAGAACCTCAGGGTTTGTCCCGATGTCCAATACAAAGTCCTCATCGTGCCATGCTATCCGAAAGATCTGTTTGATTTGGAGGTTGATGAATCAATACAGTGTTCCAAGTCTTCAAGGTGACAGCTAAGACTTTGTGTATGGCCATTCAACTGCGTTCTAACTCAGCCCACAAGCATCCTTTCCAACACTTCTCCCCTTTCACTGATCATGGCAGGGACCATTACCCCCATGACAATCAGCCGCAACATAAGCCCCCACCAGGGTAGAGGCAGCAGTGCCCAGAGAGGTAGCTACACTGACTCTGTTTTCACCACATCAGCGCCCAATGGGAAGGCACTTTGATTTGGAGCTCCTACATTTGATTCCTGTGAGCGGGAGTTTGTCCCTGTTCATCTAGGCGTTGCATGGTACCGCCTCTGATGCTCTGACCTTACAGTTTTACGTCCGGCTATTATGGCTGGGGTAGTATAGATCAGTGGCAACACGCTCGTCTTGGAAGAAAGACGACGCATAAAAACACAGGTGTAAATCACGGGTCTGCACTTAGAAACCTCTTCGGTATTAAGCATGCTATAAAAAAACAATTATAATTAATTGATTACCTTCAGTTTCTTCTATGCAGACTAGACAACCCTTCTTTTACTTCTATATCACCTCCAGACCCTCCCCTCCTCACTTCGCATTTTGAACCAGGATATCAAACAGATAATGTTGTGGTTATTCTAGGGTTGCGTTTACCAAAATACAAATGTGAGCCTCATCGTCTGCTGGGCTCGACAGCAGTGAGGCCGCAGTTACTATGAAACATAGAGTTAGGATAATATTTGCAGAGTTCTACAGAATGAGTTCATATTTCAGAAGTCAAGAAGCAAACAATGTTGTATTCTTTTTTTTTAACAGCAATGCTGTTACTGGATGCGATACTGATACAATGTGGGGCAATCCTAATATAACATTTTTGAAGGTTGTACACCTAATTGTTCTGACTTGAGTGTCGTGTATACCGATGAGACCTCCGTCCCCAATTGACGCACAGGGGAACTAATAGAAACCCGCTGTGCGACCTTTGAGGCCACAGGTGAGAGATGACTTCCCAGATCCACGGAACCTCTGGAACACCGATGCTGCTGTCAGAAAGGAACGAGGTTAAGTATCAGGCAATCACAGTACATATCTAGTAAACCAAAGGATCTAAAAGGTCTTACCTATCTGGTGTCAGAAAAACCCAGGAAATCTAGTAGAGGTTCGAGACTCAGATGATGAGGCGGTCCCTGAATAGTAGAACCGTGAGTTAGCGTGGATGTAGGATCTGCCACCTGTAGGAGTGGAGGCGTGACTTGAATCCCCAGAAGGGAAATGGCGTAGAAGTTCAGCAAGGTACAAAGGGTTGATCCAAAGAGAAGTCAGGATACAGTCCAAAATCCGGCAATAGGTAAACAGTTCCAAGCAAAGGTACAAAGGGGTATCCGAAGGAGTCCGAGGTAGAGTTCCGTGATCAAAGGTAACAGTGGAGCAATGCGTAACGCCAAACAGGGTCTGAAGACAGCTGAGAAGCAATGAGTGTTCTGTCTCTCAGAACTTTATACTGTGTGTCTCTGGGTCATGTGACGTCTCTGGGTCATGTGACGTCCAACAAGGTCACGTGAGGAACGCCACATTGGATCACGTGATCGACGTGGAGACGTAACACCGCCCCTTCTGCTATATGTTCTCCAAGGCAATTGCCAATGCAGAAAGGGTTGCAATCGAACCCGTACACCAAAGCTGGTACGGAGTTTTCGGTCCTTTGGGTTCACCGAATCACTTGAGCCTCGAACCGTGGGAAGAGATGTTGGGGGAATGTGAGCAGTGTTCTGATGTGTAGTGGACTGGTGTGCAGAGGATCGCCTAACACTAATGCAGCTTCTACCGCTGACTGAAAATAATGCGTTAACCCAGTTGCAACTAGATCCAGTGTGGTGCTGTAATAGAAAATTGGCTGATGGTTGTTGCCATATTTCTGTATTAATTCTGCTTGTGCATAACCACAATTTTCTTGACAAGGTAAAACACATGTTTTTTTGTAATCTTGCAAACAAATGACTAGGGCATTAGTAAGGGCTCATTTTACCTCCATAGAAGCATTTTTTCTTTCAGAATACATTCCAAGTTTTTGGGAGTATGTAGTTATGTGATTGCCTGTAAGTGCTTAAAAAGACCGCATATTAGCAGTATTCGATATCAATTGTCTACAATATCCAGTTGTACCTAAGAAATAATTCATTTTGTTAATAGTCATGGGTTTAGGTAATTTTAAGTTTGCTTCTATTCAGGAATTAGTGACAGTTCTTGAACCAACTGTGCACCAACAGATAATGCACTTTACTTTTGCACAACTGTAGATTTTGGAGTGATGCCTTATGTGTGTTTCAGCTAATGTTGTTAGAAGTTACACCATGTCCTATTTGCATGCTTCATAAGAAGGGGGTGCTACCAGAAGGTTCTTCCACATTTGACTTATCACTGAATCACATAGGAATTATTTATCATCTAGGTCCTTTTTAAGAATTGTTTAAAACAGTGTGGGGGTCTCAGCTTACCCTTGACGAAGCCTAATTCATGCATACTTTGGCAGCATTTCAGTAAATCCTTATCTGTTTCTGCTGTACAGGTGGTATTCCTGCTATTAGGGAGAGACAATCAGATTACCACTTACAGTAGGGTTAATTATCACCAGGGTAATCAAGGCAAAGAATCTACCAGAGCAATAATGATGCACAAAGTAGGCATTGCATCAATTGAACTATGAACTAATAACAGTGAATTCTGCGACTTCAATGGATCCCCACCATGCTCAACATTCAGCAAGCATTGGCAAGACCGAAAGTTTGGGCTTTTGTTTAGGCATGGAAAGGCACTTGCCAGGCACAACCATAGTGGTATTAACTGGCTATTGATAGTACCAGTTACAAAATGGTGTGCGTACCTGGGCATCTAATAGCAGTGCCTGGCAAATGCCTAATACTTACACACAGTCCAAAACTTTTGGCTTTTCCAATGCCTTTTTTAAACAACACTTCAGTGAAGGACATACAGAGTGCTTATTAATCGATTGGCGAAGGCAGACCTGGTAAGATATTTTTATTACACCATTAGAAGGAAAGTCTCAAATAGAGAAAACAGCATGTCTCTTCTCTGCATTCCTACCTCTGCCTTATGCTGAGAGCTATTTCCCTTTCTCACTTTGGCGCTGTCCATATGGTGAATGGACTTCATACAGAGCAGCCTTGTGATCTTTGACAAGCAGTATATTCCAAATCTGTGTCTTCCAGTCATAGGGAAGAAATGAATCAGCACAGCAGTAAGTAGTGTGGTTGGACTGCTGCATTGCAGTGCAGGCTTGTGGTTGTCAGCAATCACCATACACAGAGCTCTTGTGTTTCGACCAAGGAAAGTAATTGCATCAATTCCTGAAAAAACTATTAAAGCTATCGTGTTCAACTTCTCTGTCAATTTTAGGTGCTACACAAAATATTATTCAGCTGAGTAAGTTAAAGCATTAACCCTGCTTGAAGTACCTGAATGTTTATCCCATTATATTTTCCAGAATATTGATTTACCTGCACCTGAAAGTGCCACTGAGGAGCAGCACATGGAAAAAGGGGACAGCCACAGCAACATACAAGCTAGTCCAATGCCACCTACCTCCCCTGAGAGAAAACAGGCGGATTTACCAGTACCTGCCATGGTATACCATGTTTACATGTTTAGGGATTCTCATTTTATATATGCATGTTCTAATGGATTACTTTTTTCCTACATATTCCTCATGTTTGACATTCTATGTGCAGCACCAAATATGACATCAGGAACAATATACATAAAGATACTGCACCAGATGACCTCAGTAACTATTTTTCATGCATGCAGGACTTTCTGACACATGCCACTTGGTTTTCTAGCTTGCTGCACCATACCTAACCCCACAAAGGCCTTGGGCTTCAAGCCTTACTCATACTGCAGGATATCAAATGTCCCTGTTGGACGCCAACAGGTAATATTTATATCACCCGTAGGATGATGACGACATAGAGGTTTGTTGTTCTTCAGAATCCACTCACTCCAAGACCATTGGGAAGCGTGCTGCAAACCATTTTTGCCTATTTCCACAACTGTGGAAATTGCACACATTTCAGGTCCCCCTGGTACAGAGCCAAGGAAGACAGCCATTAAGGAGCCGAATCCTTCTCTGGACAAGAAAGACAAAAAGAAAAAGTGGAGAAAGAGGTCCTGGTTACCTTCTCACTCTGCCAGGCATCACTCTTCTTTGTCCTCCAAGAAGCGGGGTCATTACTCCTGCTCAGGCGATACCTTGGAGTAATCGTCACCTACTTCCTCACTAAGTCCTCGACTCCTAAGGCATTCCGGCAGAAGGTGCTTGACATCGTGGCCAATTTTCCCATTCTACAGCACTACGTCAAGGTGGCAGAGCCAACCGCAACTGCATGCCTGCTGGCTCGGTTCTGGCTCAGTCGATGGTCACTACACTGCCTTTATCGTACGACTCGACCTTTGGTTGCCACAGCATCGAGATCTGCTCCTTCCCTCTTGACGCCGTTGCCATTTATCACCAAGGCCACAATGCAATATGCTCCTATTTCAAGGGGCTAATTTCTTTCAAAGATGACCCATACATTTGATGTGGAAGGGGGTGTCAATCCCAGTGTTCGAGAACCACCTTACTCCAGTGAAGCTGTGGATTGTTCTTAAGACTTTTATAAGGAAAGGGATGATCTTCTCGATTTTGCTCAAGACCTCCAGGAGGCTAATGGTTTGGACACTTCTTGAGAGTTGTATATCATTCCATCGCCTTTGCCTGCCAAACCCCACTGTTCTGATCAGTGGACCATCACCAAGGTTGTGGAGACTTTGGAGTTATCAGCTCCCACAAAGCCTTTAGTCCAGTTTAACCTGACAGTCATTTTTGACAATGGACCCCCGAGGGAAGGCCTTCTGCCCTTTAATCCTTCAGTGAACCCACTTGTTTTGTCAGCTTGAAGAAGCCATTGTTAGTCCCTCTGGTTGACCAAGATCTTGCTAAAAAGCTTAGGCCAGCCGCCTCATTTCCCGGTTTTCTTTCCAAACATCCCCCGCCGGAAAGCTTGGTGGTGCAGGCTGACACTACAGGGCTGATGACCACGTCCTTCCCATCCTTCACACCCAGCAGGCAGAGCCAGAAGCTGGATGCCATGTGCTGCAAGGTCCTCATTTCCAGGAGCTTTACATTAAGGACAGTCAATGAATAACTGTATGGATTTTGAAGCGTGATCTCCAGAGCAGCCGAGAACATGCCAACTGTAAAGATGAAGGAGAGTTTCAACTCTATTGTTGGTAATAGCCAATGGACCAAACCCAGATCTTGCAGTCCGGCCTTGACACAGCTGACTGTTTGGCATATCTGATGGGCACAGTGTCTGTTCTACACTGCCATTCCTGGAGAGAACCTCAGGGTTTGTCCCGATGTCCAATACAAAGTCCTCATCGTGCCATGCTATCCGAAAGATCTGTTTGATTTGGAGGTTGATGAATCGATACAGTGTTCCAAGTCTTCAAGGTGACAGCTAAGACTTTGGGTATGGCCATTCAACTGCGTTCTAACTCAGCCCACAAGCATCCTTTCCAACACTTCTCCCCTTTCACTGATCATGGCAGGGACCATTACCCCCATGACAATCAGCCGCAACATAAGCCCCCACCAGGGTAGAGGCAGCAGTGCCCAGAGAGGTAGCTACACTGACTCTGTTTTCACCACACCAGCGCCCAATGGGAAGGCACTTTGATTTGGAGCTCCTACATTTGATTCCTGTGAGCGGGAGTTTGTCCCTGTTCATCTAGGAGTTGCATGGTACCGCCTCTGATGCTCTGACCTTACAGTTTTACGTCCGGCTATTATGGCTGGGGTAGTATAGATCAGTGGCAACACGCTCGTCTTGGAAGAAAGACGACGCATAAAAACACAGGTGTAAATCACGGGTCTGCACTTAGAAACCTCTTTGGTATTAAGCATGCTATAAAAAAACAATTATAATTATTTGATTACCTTCAGTTTCTTTTATGCAGACTAGACAACCCTTCTTTTACTTCTATATCACCTCCAGACCCTCCCCTCCTCACTTCGCATTTTGAACCAGGATATCAAACAGATAATGTTGTGGTTATTCTAGGGTTGCGTTTACCAAAATACAAATGTGAGCCTCATCGTCTGCTGGGCTCGACAGCAGTGAGGCCCCAGTTACTACGAAACATAGAGTTAGGATAATATTTGCAGAGTTCTACAGAATGAGTTCATATTTCAGAAGTCAAGAAGCAAACAATGTTGTATTCTTTTTTTTTAACAGCAATGCTGTTACTGGATGCGATACTGATACAATGTGGGGCAATCCTAATATAACATTTCTGAAGGTTGTACACCTAATGCAGCTTCTACCGCTGACTGAAAGTAATGCGTTAACCCAGTTGCAACTAGATCCAGGGTGGTGCTGTAATAGAAAATTGGCTGATGGTTGTTGCCATATTTCTGTATTAATTCTGCTTGTGCATAACCACAATTTTCTTGACAAGGTAAAACACATGTTTTTTTGTAATCTTGCAAACAAATGACTAGGGCATTAGTAAGGGCTCATTTTACCTCCATAGAAGCATTTTTTCTTTCAGAATACATTCCAAGTTTTTGGGAGTATGTAGTTATGTGATTGCCTGTAAGTGCTTAAAAAGACCGCATATTAGCACTATTCAATATCAATTGTCTACAATATCCAGTTGTACCTAAGAAATAATTCATTTTGTTAATAGTCATGGGTTTAGGTAATTTTAAGTTTGCTTCTATTCAGGAATTAGTGACAGTTCTTGAACCAACTGTGCACCAACAGATAATGCACTTTACTTTTGCACAACTGTAGATTTTGGAGTGATGCCTTATGTGTGTTTCAGCTAATGTTGTTAGAAGTTACACCATGTCCTATTTGCATGCTTCATAAGAAGGGGGTGCTACCAGAAGGTCTTCCACATTTGTCTTATCACTGAATCACGTAGGAATTCTTTATCATCTAGGTCCTTTTTAAGAATTGTTTAAAACAGTGTGGGGGTCTCAGCTTACCCTTGACGAAGCCTAATTCATGCATACTTTGGCAGCATTTCAGTATATCCTTATCTGTTTCTGCTGTACAGGTGGTATTCCTGCTATTAGGGAGAGACAATCAGATTACCACTTACAGTAGGGTTAATTATCACCAGGGTAATCAAGGCAAAGAATCTACCAGAGCAATAATGATGCACAAAGTAGGCATTGCATCAATTGAACTATGAACTAATAACAGTGAATTCTGCGACTTCAATGGATCCCACCATGCTCAACATTCAGCAAGCATTGGCAAGACCGAAAGTTTGGGCTTTTGTTTAGGCATGGAAAGGCACTTGCCAGGCACAACCATAGTGGTATTAACTGGCTATTGATAGTACCAGTTACAAAATGGTGTGCGTACCTGGGCATCTAATAGCAGTGCCTGGCAAATGCCTAATACTTACACACAGTCCAAAACTTTTGGCTTTTCCAATGCCTGTTTTAAACAGGACTTCAGTGAAGGACATACAGAGTGCTTATTAATCGATTGGCGAAGGCAGACCTGGTAAGATATTTTTATTACACCATTAGAAGGAAAGTCTCAAATAGAGAAAACAGCATGTCTCTTCTCTGCATTCCTACCTCTGCCTTATGCTGAGAGCTATTTCCCTTTCTCACTTTGGCACTGTCCATATGGTGAATGGACTTCATACAGAGCAGCCTTGTGATCTTTGACAAGCAGTATATTCCAAATCTGTGTCTTCCAGTCATAGGGAAGAAAGGAATCAGCACAGCAGTAAGTAGTGTGGTTGGACTGCTGCATTGCCGTGCAGGCTTGTGATTGTCAGCAATCACCATACACAGAGCTCTTGTGTTTCGCCCAAGGAAAGTAATTGCATCAATTCCTGAAAAAACTATTAGAGCTATCGTGTTCAACTTCTCTGTCAATTTTAGGTGCTACACAAAATATTATTCAGCTGAGTAAGTTAAAGCATTAACCCTGCTTGAAGTACCTGAATGTTCATCCTATTATATTTTCCAGAATATTGATTTACCTGCACCTGAAAGTGCCACTGAGGAGCAGCACATGGAAAAAGGGGACAGCGACAGCAACATACAAGCTAGTCCAATGCCACCTACGGCCCTTGAGAGAAGACCAGCAGATTTACGAGTACCAGCCATGGTATGCCATTTTTACATGTTTAGGGATTCTCATTTTATATATGCATGTTCTAATGGATTACCTTTTTTCTACATATTCCTCATGTTTGATATTCTATGTCCAGCACCAAATATGACATCAGGAACAATATGCATAAAGATACTGCACCGGATGACCTCAGTAACTATTTATCATGCATGCATGCACTTTCTGGAACATGTCACTAGATTTTCTAGCTTGCTGCGTCATACCTAATCTGTCATGCGCCGCCCCTGGAAGTGCTGGTAGAAATGGAAGTACACTTAATATGGTGGTTCGGTGTCCCACAGTTACGCTCTAGTCTATTTCGAAGATGGCTGCTGACTGTTTATCTACAGGGTTCTGGATACAATCCTTGCGTTGTATCATCTATGGTTCCCACTCAGAGCTTCTGTGTTGTTCCAGCGACTTGCTTCTACAGTTCAACGCTCCTCTACTATTTCTCTCTCTGTACAGTTCTCTCTAGGCTCTGTACTTTCCTCCATGCACTCGGGTGATAATTTCATCCCTTAAGATATTGTGGTTTCTTTACCTTCATATTTTCTTCCTGCTTACTTTTCACGCCTGTCTCCCTTGCTTTCCTCGGTTGTTTTCTTTCCTTTTATTCCCGTCTCCGTAGCCCTCCTTCTTCAGAGATCTACTCCTGCCTTGCACGGCGTTCTTCCTTCGCTGCAATGGATTTCTGTTTCTCGCAACGCCTTTTCTCCGTGTTTGCCTCACATACCGGTGTCCACGAGATAACTGTTCTCCACCTTCATTTCTTTTCTATTCTTCGGCTCCGGTAGTTCTCCACCTCATCAGAGCTACTAACTTCTGCTTCTTATTCTTTGTTTTCGCTATCCTACTGTGAGGCTTCTTTTCCTCTAACCGCTAACCTCCAATCATACTATTCTTACCACTAGCCTTCCATCATACTGAACTTACCGCTAGCTTCCTTCTATTCTACAAATTATGTGAAGACTAGCCCAGAACTTACCTTTTTGTGGGACTACGAATCCCAGAGCTCCTCATTACTTACCAAGACCGGGTTGTTACGGAGAATCTTGTCAGCAGACTTCTCTCCCTGCGGAACTACGATTCCCAAAGTTCCTCATCACTTACCAAGATCCGGAGTATCACAATACAAAACAACTTCATCAGAAGATAGCATTTGGATCCAACTACCATACTCCATCTACCAGGGTTTTTTCAGCCAGGAGGCTTGTTCCCTGATACGTTTGGGTCCTGCTCCTTGGGGTTCACCTGGTCTGGTTTACGACTCCCAGTCAAGGTGGCCTCCGAGGGAGCATATCCTTATCTTCATCAGAAGAACGAGAAGAAGCCTATTGAACAGAGAAAACCGCAAAGAAAGAAGGCATCAGAAACATTGGACAGTTCCATAGAGGAAACAGGTGAGGAGGAGTGTGGGGAATTCCTGCGTGAGCCTGACAGAATACAACGCCAAGAAATCAGAATGGCCTCACTTGAACAGTACCAAGAGTTATGTAACACCATCCAAGGTTTACGAGTCGAGATGCAGGCGGTTCACGCCGAAAATGCTGCACTCCGTCAACAGGTTGCTGCCCGTGAGCAGGGTAAGGGTGAATTACCTGTTATGCCTTTTACGTATGGTAAATATGATGGCAACCCAAGACAATTGAAAGAATTCCTAGATGCCTGTTCCGTCTACACGTCTTTTAGACCCAAGGCTTTCGAGACAGACAGAGCCCGTGTGGGGTTCTTGGTGTCAAATCTTTCTGGTAGCACATTGGCATGGGCTACACCATTGGTAACGGGCAATGATCCACTGATTGGTAATTACAATCAATTCCTCCAGAGTCTCAAGATCTGATTTGAAAGACCTGAGGTTCAATTCTCCACCTTTGAAGATATACTGGACATAAAACAGGGTAATTGGGATGTGCAGACGTATGTTTCCCATTTCCAGAAATTGGCACAGAATGCAGGATGGCCCGACACGGCTCAGCAGACTATCTTCAGGAGGGGTTTACAGGAAGAGATCAAGGACGAGTTGGCCCGGATTGCTCACCCAAATTCTTTCCAGGAATTGGTAACACTCTCCTTACAGATAGAATTTTGACTTACAGAGAGAAGATTTGAGAAACGGAAGAATCATGGGTTTCCATCTCCTCTCAACATTCGGACAACCGCCAAGGAAAGACCAAACACTGAGGAACCCATGCAAATAGGTGCCACAAGGGGCCCTCTAACCACTGAAGAAAGAAAGAGACGGAGAGAGCTGAATCACTGTAGATACTGTGGTTCTTCAAGACATCTACTGCGTAATTGCCCTGATGTCCCTCCACGCCGTCAGGGAAACGAACAACCTCATACTTTTGCAAGGGAAGCAACGGGGAGACAGATTCAAACCCTTGCAGTTGCACCAGAACCAGAATCCAAGGGGACAACCGCTTAATGGTATTCCAGATTACTTTATCTACATCTGCTGGAGTATCTGTTAAGGTGCATGCCATGTTGGACTGTGGGGCTTGTTATGGACTTGATGGTCGTGTAGAGTATAAATACCTCCGTCCCCAAGTACCATACAGACAACACCAGAAACACTGCCTGTGCGGTCTTTGAGGCCACAGGTGGAAGTCCGTCGAGCCGATTTGGGAACAGCCGGAAGAACCCCTTGAACGCTGTAAAGCAAAAGGTTAGGCAGTTATGCACAGAACAGGAAGGACAACTAAAAACACAGGTAAGTTGGTGCTGCTTACCTATCTGTACAAGAGGTGGCCCAGAGATGTGAGAAAAGGCTGAACCCCGGAGCAGGAGTTGCTGGAGGCTAGGAATTTGGATAGGTAAACACCTAGAGTGGAGGCCGGAGGCCAGGTTACCAAGCAGACAGACGTGATCCGTAGGGTATCCAGAGACGAAGCCGAGGTCAAATGAACAAGAGGACCAATGTTCGAACAGAAGGGTGAGGCAGAAGCAGTCCGTGGAGCAAAGCGTAGTTCGGCAACTGAAGATCCAAAAGTTCGGTTAGTAGAAGGGCAATGCGAGGCAATCCGTGAAACAAAGCGTGGTCGAGGAAAGAAAGACAATCCGTAAGTTTCAAAGCGTAGAAGCAGCGTCACGTGATCCAGGAGGAAAACAGCTGTGAAGCAACGCTCCTTGTTTCCGGAAGTCTTTTATATCATTTCAAGGGTCACGTGATACGTGACACGGGAGCGTTGCTGCGTGAAGGGCAATCACGTGATCCGTGACGCGCGGGTCTCCGTGGGCAACGCTTTGCGTTGTGGCGAGATGTCAATCTCCAGTTCAGCTGCCAAGAACGGGAGGGGCGATAAACGCCGGGTCTGCCATGCAGTGATCTAACAGGATGGTTGAGGGTCAATGGGTTACGTGGAACTAGGTAAGTGTGTGGGGTAGTGGGAGACGTAACAGAGTCCCCCCTCAAAGGCCCACGACCCCGTGGGCAGGCAGGGCAGTCCCTATGAAAACGGGCAACAAGAAGCGGGGCATGGACATCATTGGAGGAAACCCAAGAGCGGTCCTCGGGACCGTAACCCACCCAGTCGACGAGATATTGAAGGCGACCCCTGTGAAAACGGGAACCCAAGATAGCACTGACCTCGAAGACATCCGGAGAGGACACCGAGACAGAGGGTGGTGGAGCAGTGACACGGGTAGGGGCCAGGCAAGGCTTGAGGAGAGAGGTATGAAAAACCGGGTGGACTCGCCAAGAAGGAGGGACAGCAAGGCGGAAGGCCACAGGGTTCAAGATCCCAGTGATTTTATAGGGACCCACAAAACGGGGCAACAGTTTGCGACACCCGGGTATACACAAGTGTCGGGTTGACAACCACACCCGGTCCCCTACGCGATAAGCAGGGGCCACCGACCGTCTCCGGTCAGCCTTTGATTTCATCAATGTTTGGGCCTCACGGAGATGGACCAGGGTCCGAGCATGGACGTCCGCAAGGTCGCGAACACAGGCGTTGGCAGCAGGGGTGTCGGAGGAGAGATCCGGGAGTGGAAGGGAGCGCGGATGCTGACCATACATAGAATAGAAAGGAGAGAAACCAGTAGCTGAGTGTCGTGAGTTGTTATATGCGAATTCAGCGAGGTGGAGCAGATTGTACCAGGAGTCTTGGTATTGAAGGGTCAGGCACCGCAAATATTGTTCCATGGCTTGATTTACTCTCTCAGTCTGCCCATCGCTTTCTGGGTGATAGGCAGAGGAGAAACGAGCATCAATTCCCAGTAGTTTGGTAAGGGCACGCCAGAAACAGGAAGTAAACTGCGACCCGCGATCCGATATGATGACCTGTGGAAGACCAAAGAGACAAAAGACTGTCCTGAAGAACAGGCGGGCTAGCGTTGGAGCCGAAGGTATGCCGGTACAGGGAATGAAGCGTGCCATCTTAGTGTAGGAGTCCACGATAACCCAGATGGCATCATAACCTCGTCGGCGTGGCAGATCCGTGACAAGGTCCATGGAGATAGTATGCCACGGTCGGGGGGGTATGGGCAATGGATGGAGTAGGCCTAAGGGGCGTCCTCTACGTGACTTGCATTGGGCACATACCGAACAGGTGTTCACGTAGTTCTCTACATCCCTTCTCATGGACGGCCACCAGCACCACCGGTGTAACAGATCCAGGGTGCGTTGCTGCCCTGGGTGACCGTTTATGGCAGCATCGTGAGACCAGGCCAGCGCTTGGTTGCGCACATCGCATGTGGGAAGGAACAACTTGCCCTGAACAAACGGCAACCCCTCTCGTAGTACAATGTCCCATTCTGTGAGTGCATGCGGATGTTGGGAGACCCATTGTCTAATAGAGGTAAGCAGTGGCTGGGATGGTGTACATAAACAAATAACATGACCCTTCCCCAACAATGTGTCTGGAAATGAAGACAGTGGTTCCCCCCCAGGTGAACGGGATAGGGCATCAGCCTTACCATGAACAAGACCTGGCCTGTGCTTAACCACAAAATCAAAAGCAGCGAAGAACAAATGCCAACGCACTTGTCTGCTGTTCACGCATTTAAGGGAGGCTAGATCCTGTAGATTCTTGTGATCCGTGTATACTATGGTTTGGTGTTTCGCCCCCATGAGGTGGTGACGCCATGATTGGAGGGCGTCTTTGATGGCCAACAGCTCTTTCTCGGTCACTGTATAGTGTGACTCGGCTACAGTGAACTTCCGTGAGTGATAAGCTACCGGATGCAAACTACCCGTGGTTGGACATGGTTGTGACAGTATGGCACCCAGAGCAAACGAAGAAGCGTCAGCCTCTATTACAAACGCAAGGTCCGGGTCAGGGTGCTGCAATACGGGGGCAGAAACAAATCTGGATTTAAGTGCTTCAAAAGCCTCCTGGTGTACGGAGGACCAGACGAAAGGGACGAGAGGGCTAGTCAGCGCAGTCAGGGGAGATACAATGGAAGAAAAACCGGCAATGAAACGCCGATAAAAATTAGCGAAGCCGAGAAAAGACTGGAGTTGTTTGAGGTTGACAGGGACTGGCCATTCCGTGACAGCACGGACTTTTGACTCATTCATAGACAACCCTCCAGGGGTGATGTGAAACCCCAGAAACTCCACCTCCCTTGTATGAAACAGACATTTCTCGGGTTTGGCGAACAGGGCGTTCTTCTTGAGACGGGAGAGTACCTCTCTAACATGAGCAATATGTTCTTTCAAGGAGGATGAATAGATCAAAATGTCGCCCAGATAGACCACCACGTACGTATCCAAGATGTCCGAGAATACATCATTGATGAAACGCTGGAACGTTGCAGGTCCATTACAGAGCCCGAAAGGCATCACTGTGTATTCAAACAAACCCTGTCTGGAGCAAAATGCTGTTTTCCATTCGTCTCCACGCCGCATGCGGATTAGGTTGTATGCCCCTCTCAGGTCTAATTTGGTAAACAGGGACGCCTTTGTCAACCTGTCCAGTAGCGTGGAGATGAGCGGAATGGGGTACCTGTTCTTCACGGTGATAGCGTTTAACCGTCTATAGTCTACGCATGGGGGCAGATCACCTTCCTTTTTCGGGACAAAAAAAATAGGGCTGGCAGCTGGAGAACAGGAAGGACGGATATGACCCAAATGCAAGGCTTGCTGAATGTATTCTTTCAAAGCCCGTTCTTCAGACTGTGACAACGAGTAGATCCTACCCCTTGGTATAGGAGCATCCGGGAGAAGATCAATAGGACAGTCATAAGGTCTGTGTGGAGGTAGACCTTCCGCTGTGACTTTGTCAAAGACCATATGATAATCATGGTAGTCCACGGGAATACCTGCCATAACGGCACCCACAGTGTGTGTTGACGTGGTGTCAGTAGCTATTTCCCTGATACTGGAGGAGGCCAAGGCGCCGAGGATTCTGGCGGGAGAGGAGAGTGATTCTGGTTCTGTTAGGCAGAAGTGCTGGCATTCTTCTGACTCGAACGTTACCTGTCCCGTTCCCCAATTAATCAAAGGGTTGTGGTGCCTTAACCAGGGGATACCCAAAATAACCCCGAACTGTGGCGTGGTGATGAGGTCAAATGACAGGCTCTCCTTATGAGTGCTCTGTATCACCACTTCCAAAGGTGCTGTTTGGTGCTTAATCGGACCAGAGGCCAAGGACGTGCCATCGACCGCTTGCACTGGTTCCGGGTGTTCCTTTTTGATCAAAGGCAGATTGAGACGATGGGCTAATGTGATATCTATAAAACAACCCGTGGCCCCGGAGTCGATCACGATCTGAACGGCATGGACGATCTCCTGGGTAGGTTTCAACAGGGCCTGGACCACAACCGGTCTGATAGGACCGAAGGCGGGTTCAGTGGGGGTCGTGGATAGGCTCGCCGGTGCCCCCTGTATCATGGGCGAGCCTTCTGAAAACCCGGCGCCTTGTTCTTTGGTCGTCGGGGGCATTCCCTTACGTAGTGTCCATTTAACCCGCAGTAAAAACAGGCGTTGTCGGTTCTCCGACGTTCCCGTTCGGACTGCGTTATTGGGCTTCGGATCCCACCTATTTGCATGGGTTCAGAACTGGCGGGGGAAGGAACAGGGGTTGACTGGCCAGCAAACGTGGTTTCTGCCTTCCGTTCGGACCTCCGGGCGTCCACCTGTAGTGCAAGGTCTACAAGATCCGTAAACACAGAGGGAAGAGCAGGAACCACTGATAGAGCGTCCTTCAAGGAGTTGCATAACCCACGGTAGAACACGATCGCCTTTTTCTCCTCTGGCCAGGAGGTTTCAGCGGCGAGTTGATTATAACGGGTGATGTACTCGATAAGTGTTTGCTTTCCCTGTGAGAGATCTAGTAATTCCAGGTCCCTTGACTGGGCCTTGTAGCGGGTGTCAAACACTTTAGCCATTTCCGTTATGAGGAGCTCAAAATCATATAAAGCAGGATGGTCATTTTCTAACATTGGGTTTGCCCAGGTAGCCGCTACACCAGAAAGATGGGACAAAAGGAATGCAGCTTTTGTGATAGAATCGGGGAAGGCTTGGGGTCTGCACAAAAAGTGGAGTTTGCATTGGTTTATGAAGGTGCGGTATTTCCGCGGGTCACCCTGATAGCGTTCGGGAGCGGCAAGTGGGAAAGAGGTTGGGAGCAAAACAGGTGTAGGTGCGGAGGCCGGGGCCGGGACAGGCTGTATGGGAGGGGCAGGGTCTCCGAACTCGGCGTCTGCAGGCAAAGGATAACGTGTGCTTTGCAAGGCGTCTAAGCGATGGTGAATGGCGGTCGTAGCTGCCGCCATGTCGGTCCTAAGGGCCGCTACGGCCTGCATTAGAGCGGTCACTGGGTCCCCGGCGGAGGGATTCATACTCTGAACGGCCAAAGGCTTCACAGTCTGTTATGGACTTGATGGTCGTGTAGAGTATAAATACCTCCGTCCCCAAGTACCATACAGACAACACCAGAAATACTGCCTGTGCGGTCTTTGAGGCCACAGGTGGAAGTCCGTCGAGCCGATTTGGGAACAGCCGGAAGAACCCCTTGAACGCTGTAAAGCAAAAGGTTAGGCAGTTATGCACAGAACAGGAAGGACAACTAAAAACACAGGTAAGTTGGTGCTGCTTACCTATCTGTACAAGAGGTGGCCCAGAGATGTGAGAAAAGGCTGAACCCCGGAGCAGGAGTTGCTGGAGGCTAGGAATTTGGATAGGTAAACACCTAGAGTGGAGGCCGGAGGCCAGGTTACCAAGCAGACAGACGTGATCAGTAGGGTATCCAGAGACGACGCCGAGGTCAAATGAACAAGAGGACCAATGTTCGAACAGAAGGGTGAGGCAGAAGCAGTCCGTGGAGCAAAGCGTAGTTCGGCAACTGAAGATCCAAAAGTTCGGTTAGTAGAAGGCAATGCGAGGCAATCCGTGAAACAAAGCGTGGTCGAGGAAAGAAAGACAATCCGTAAGTTTCAAAGCGTAGAAGCAGCGTCACGTGATCCAGGAGGAAAACAGCTGTGAAGCAACGCTCCTTGTTTCCGGAAGTCTTTTATATCATTTCAAGGGTCACGTGATACGTGACACGGGAGCGTTGCTGCGTGAAGGGCAATCACGTGATCCGTGACGCGCGGGTCTCCGTGGGCAACGCTTTGCGTTGTGGCGAGATGTCAATCTCCAGTTCAGCTGCCAAGAACGGGAGGGGCGATAAACGCCGGGTCTGCCATGCAGTGATCTAACAGGATGGTTGAGGGTCAATGGGTTACGTGGAACTAGGTAAGTGTGTGGGGTAGTGGGAGACGTAACAGGCTGCAGGCAACTTTATAGATGTTACCTGGGCTAAAGATCATAGTATTCCTCTGGTGCGAAAGGATCAAACAATTCCGGTAGAAGGGGTTGACGGAAGACCTCTGTCCTCAGGACTCATAGAAATGGAAACTGATCCTGTCGTGATGGAGGGTCACGCTGAGAAGATCATCTTTGATGTGATAAGAGCCGCTCATTTCCCTGTTATTCTCGGAATCACATGGCGTCGTCTACATAACCCCAGGATTGACTGGAGTGCCAACCGACTTAGTTTTGATTCTGACTTTTGTGGCCAGAATTGCATGCAGAATCCCAAGAGAGAGTTTCACGCCGGTTGTTTGGTTGAATTACCTAATACTTCCATTTCCTTGATCCCAGTTCAGTATCAGGCCTACTCTGAAATGTTTGAAGATGTGATCCCCAACTCCTCCCACCTCACCGTCACGAAGACTGTGGCATCAATCTCAAGGAAGATGTACCACTTCCATTTGGCAGGTGTTTCCACTGTCCCAACGTGAGAAAGCTGTACTCAAAGACTATCTTGAGGTCAGTTTAAAGAATGGTCTCATAAAGACATCCAATTCTTCTGGTTCGGCCTCATTATTTTTTGTATCCAAGAAAGGAACTGACGAGTTACACCCATGTATAGACTACAGAGGTCTTAACAGCACCACAGTTCGAGATAGGTATCCAATGCCCTTAATTCGTGACATCTTGGAGGCCGTACATGATGCCCGTATCTTCTACAAACTTGATCTGAGAGGTGCTTATCATCTGCTCAGGATCAAAGATGGTGATGAATGGAAGACCGCTTTCCGGACTCCACTGGGTCTCTATGAATACCGAGTGATGCCGTTTGGTTTGGTCAATGCCCATGCAATCTTTCAGAGGTTCATCGACAAGATATTCTCCGATATGCTGTATGTCTCCGTAGTTATATATCTGGACGACATCTTAATCTTTTCCTCTGACCTGCAAAGTCATCGTATGCACATGAAGGAGGTTCTTCATCGACTGAAGGCTAATCAACTTTACGCTAAGCCGGAGAAATGTATTTTTGAAGCCACCAAGGTTTCTTACCTGGGTTACATGCTTTCCGCAGAGGGTATTTGTTTGGATCCAGATAAGGTTAAGGCAATACTTCAATGGCCAGAGTAAAAGTCTGTTAAAGAGGTCCAAAAGTTTCTGGGTCTGGCAAACTTTTTCCGTCGCTTCATTCCAGGATTTTCCAAAGTGGTACTACCTTTAAACTCCCTGTTAAAAAAGAATGTGAAATGCTCTTGGAACCTGGAAGCACAAAAAGCCTTTCAGTATCTTAAGGAGTTGTTTACCAAGGCTCCTATATTGTTGCAGCCGGACCGATCCAAGCCATTTCTTTTTGAAGCTGACGCTTCAGATAGTGCGGTGGGTGCAATTTTACTACAGAAGGACAAGACTGGAATCAAACACCCCATCGCCTATTATTCCAGGACTCTGACAACAAGTGAAAAGAATTACTCTGTGCTGGAGCGAGAGTTGTTAGCCATCAAATTGGCTTGTGAAGAGTGGAGACACCTACTCCAAGGTGCTTTGAATCCCTTTGTGGTACGAACCGACCATCGGAATTTGAAGGTTCTTAAACAGATGGAGTGTCAGAATGCGAGACATACCAGGTGGGCCTACTATTTCTCTGGGTTCGATTTCACAATCACCTATATACCTGGTTCACAGAACATTGTAGCGGATGCTTTGTCATGCTGTTTGGTGAAGGAGGTTGATAAACTACAGACACCTGAACACTTGATTCCTGAAGAAAGGATTCTTGGTCTATGCAATGTGTTTCTTAAAGATGTCAAAGAAGCTGTATCTGGTCTCAGCCTGACAGAAATACGACGTTATGACCTTACCCAAAGTGATGGACTACTCTTTAACAAATCAGCACTATATCTACCTTCCCACACTTCACGCATCCAGGCTCTACAGTTCTGTCACGATTTACCTATGACTGGTCATAAGGGGGAAAAGGCAACTATTGAACTATTATACCAAGTCTTTTGGTGGCCGTCTATGCAACGAGACGTACAGGCTTACGTATCCGCTTGTCCTATCTGTGCAGCTCACAAGATATCTCGACAGAGACCGCTGGGATTACTACAACAGGGTGGATTGCCCTCTAAACCATGGCAGCATGTTTCTATGGATTTTATAGTCGACCTTCCTCCTTCTGAAGGGAAGACAGCCATCATGGTAACAGAAGATTCGCACTCTAAGCTGGCACATTTCTCAGCCTTATCCGGAGTTCCTTCTGTCTTGGAAACTTCTGTGGTTTTCTTAAGGGATGTTGTCCGGATCCCATGGCATTCCGGGGAATATAATCTCTGATAGAGGTACCCAATTTACCTCTCATTTTTGTTCGGCCCTCTGCGAACAGCTAGGCATTCACAGAGCATTGTCATCTGGATATCATCCGCAAACTAACGGTCAGACTGAACGCCTCAATGCCAACCTCGTACAATATCTACGTTGCTTCTGTAATAAAAGACAAGACAACTGGGCAGGGTTGCTTCCCATGGCTGAATCGCCTATAATAATACTTTTCACAATGCCATAGGAATGAGCCCTTTCAAGTGCACATATGGAGTCCATCCTCGTTTCCTACCCATGACAGACCAGACTGCTTCCAAGATTCCAGCTGTGGAAGAACTTTTGTGCGAAATAACCAAGACACACAAAGAGGCCTTAGCCACTCTAATAGAAAGTCGGAAGGAGTATAAAACCAGAATGGAAAGTAGGAGTGAAGGTATGGCTATCCACCCATTATCTTCTACGTTGGACTCACTTGGGAACATTTTCACCCCGATATCTGGGTCCGTTTACGATTCTCTCCAAGATTAATCCACTTACTTACAAGCTGTTACTACCAGAGACCATGAAAATAATTCACCCAGTGTTTCATGTTTCCCTTTTGAAAGCTTACAGGGAAGATCCCTTTAAAAGGGCTGTTCAGAGAAGACCTGTTCCCAAACCCAAGGAGCCTGAAGAGTACGAGGTATCCAGGTTCATCGACTCCAGATATTACAAAGGCACTCTACAATACCTGGTACACTGGAAGGGTTATCCCGATTCAGAGAGATTGTGGGAACCCAGAAGATATATTCATGCTCCCCGTCTCCTTCAACAGTTTCGCAGAAGGTATTCTGGCAAAACAGGTGGAGCTGGGCACAGAAGGGGGCATGCTGTCATGCCCCACCCCTGGAAGTGCTGGCAGAAATGGAAATACACTTAATATGGTGGTTCGGTGTCCCACAGTTATGCTGTATTCTATTTCCAAGATGGCTGCCGACTGTTTATCTACAGGGATCTGGATACAATCCTTGTGTTGTATCGTCTATGGTTCCCACTCAAAGCTTCTATGCTGTTCCAGCGACTTGTTTCTACAGTTCAACGCTCCGCTACTATTTATCTCTCTGTACAGTTCTCTCTAGGCTCTGTACTTTCCTCCATGCACTCGGGTGATAATTTAATCCCTTAAGGTTTTGTGGTTTGTTAACCTTCATATTTTCTTCCTGCTTACTTTTCACGCCTTTCTCCCTTGCTTTCCTCGGTTGTTTTCTTTCCTTTTATTCCCGTCTCTGTAGCCCTGTCTTCGGAGATCTACTTCTGCCTTGCATGGTGTTCTTATTTCGCCGCACTGGATTTCTGTTTCTCGCGACGCCTTTACTCCGTGTTTGCCTCGCATACCGGCGTCCACGAGATAACTGTTCTCTACCTTCACTTCTTTTCTATTCCTCGGCTGCGGTATTCCTCCACCTCATTGGAGCTACTAACTTCTGCTTCTTATTCTTCCTTTTCGGTATCCTACTGTAAGACTGCTTTCCCCTCTTACCACTAACCTCCAATCATACTATTCTTACCATTAGCCTTCCATCATACTGAATTTACCGCTAGCTTCCTCCTATTCTACAAATTATGTGAAGACTTACCTTTTTGTGGGACTACGAATCCCAGAGTTCCTCATTACTTACCAAGATAGGGTTGTTACAGAGAACGTTGTCAGCAGACTCTCCCTGCAGAACTACGATTCCCAGAGTTCCTCATCACTTACCAAGATCCGAAGTATCACAATACAAAACAACTTCATCAGAATATCTTCCGGCATTTGGATCCAACTACCATACTCCATCTACCAGGGTTTTTTCAGCCAGGAGGCTTTTTCCCTGATATGTTTGGGTCCTGCTCCTTGGGGTTCACCTGGTCTGGTTTATGACTCCCAGACAAGGTGGCCTCCGAGGGAGCACGTCCTTATCTTCATCAGAAGAAAGAGAAGAAGCCTATTGAACAGAGAAAACCGCGAAGAACAAAGGCATCAGAAACATTGGACAGTTCCATAGAGGAAACAGATGAGGACGAGTGTGGGGAATTCCTACGGGAGCCTGACATAACCCCACAAAGGTCTTGGGCTTCAAGCCTTACTCATACTGCGGGACATCAAATGTCTCTGTTGGACCCCAACAGGTAATATTTATATCGCCCATGGGATGATGACGACATAGAGGTTTGTTGTTCCTCAGAATCCACTCACTCCAAGATCATTAGGAAGCGTGCTGCAAAACTTTTTTACCTATTTCCACAACTGTGGAAATTGCACACATTTCAGGTCCCCCTGGTACAGGCCAAGAAAGACAGCCATTAAGGAGCCAAATAATTCTCTGGACCAGAATGACAAGAAGAAAAAGTGGAGAAAGAGGTCTAGGTTACCTTCTCACTCTGCCAGGCATCACTCTTCTTTGTCCTCCAAGAAGCAGAGTCATTACCAGGGGATACCTTGGAGGAATTGTCACCTGCACCCAAGATACTCTTCCTTACTAAGTCCTCAACTCCTGAGGCATTCCGGCAGCAGGTGCTTGACATCTTGCCAATTCTCACAGACTACAGCACTACGTGAAGTTGGCAGAGCCAACCGCAACCGCATGCCTGCTGGCTCGGTTCTGGCTCAGTCGATGGTCACTACACTGCCTTTATCGTATGACTCGACCTTTGGTTGCCAAAGCATTGAAATCTGCTCCTTCCCTCTTGACACCGATGCCGTTTATCACCAAGGCCACAATGCAATATGCTCCTCTTTCAAGGGGCTAATTTCTTTCAAAGATGACCCATATATTTGATGTGGAATGGGGTGTCAATCCCAGTGTTTGAGAACCACCTTACTCCAGTGAAGTTGTGGATTGTTCTTAAGACTTTTATGAGGAAAGGGATGATCTTCTCGATTTTGCTCAAGACCTCCAGGAGGCTAATGGTTTGGACACTTCTTGAGAGTTGCATATCATTCCATCGTCTTTGCCTGGTAAACCTCACTGTTCTGATCAGTGGACCATCACCAAGGTTGTGGAAACTTTGGGGTTATCAGCTCCCACAAAGCCTTTAGTCCAGTTTGACCTGACAGACATTTTTGACAATGGATCCCCAACGGAAGGTCTTCTGCCCTTTAACCCTTCAGTGGACCCACTTGTTTTGTCAGCTTGGAGAAGCCATTGTTAGGCCCTCTGGTGGACCAAGAACTTGCTAAAAAGCATAGGTCAGCCCCTCATTTCCCAGTTTTCTTTCCAAACATCCCCGCCGGAAAGCTTGGTGGTGCAGGCTGACACTACAGGGCTGATGACCACGTCCTTGCCATCATTCACACCCAGCAGGCAGAGCCAGAAGCTGGATGCCATGTGCTGCAAGGTCCTCATTTCCAGGAGCTTTACATTTAGGACAGTCAATGTCACTTGCGTGTTGGCTAAATAACTGTATGGTTTTTGAAGTGTGATCTCCAGAGCAGCTGAGAACATGCCAACTGTAAAGATGAATGAGAGTTTCAACTCTATTGTTGGTAATAGCAAATTGACCAAACCCAGATCTTGCAGTCTGGCCTTGACACAGCTGACTGTTTGGCGTAACTGATGGGCACTGTGTCTGTTCTACACTGGCATTCCTGGAGAGAACCTCAGAGTTTGTCCCGATGTCCAATACAAAGTCCTCATCGTGCCATGCTATCCAAAAGATCTGTTTGATTTGGAGGTTGATGAATCGATACAGTGTTCCAAGTCTTCAAGGTCACAGCTAAGACTTTGGGTATGGCCATTCAACTGCGTTCTAACTCGGCCCACAAGCATCCTTTCCAACTCTTCTCTCCTTTCACCGATCATGGCAGGGGCCATTACCCCCATGACAAGCAGCCGCAACATAACCCCCCACCAGGGTAGAGGCAGCAGTGCCCAGAGAGGTAGCTCCACTGACTCTGCTTTCACCACACCAGCGCCCAATGGGAAGGCACTATGATTTGGAGCTCCTACATTTGATTCCTGTGAACGGGAGGTTGTCCCTATTCATCTAGGAGTTGCATGGTGCCGCGTCTGATGCTTTGACCTTACTGTTTTAAGGCCGGGCTATTAAGGCAGGGGTAGTATAGATCAGTGGCAACACGCTCGTCTTGGAAGCAAGACGACACATAACAACACAGGTGTAAATCCCTGGTCTGCACTTAGAAACCTCTTAGGTATTAAGCATGCTATAAAAAAACAATTATAATTAATTGACTACCTTCAGTTTCTTCTTTGCAGACTAGACCACCCTTCTTCTACTTCTATTTCACCTCCAGACCCTCCCCTCCTCACTTCACATTTTTAACCAGGATATCAAACAGATAGTTTTGTGGTTATGCTAGGGTTGCTGTTACCAAAATAGAACTGTGAGCCTCATCGTCTGCTGGGCTTGACAGCAGTGAGGCCAGAGTTACCACGAAAAAATAGAGTTAGGATAATATTTGCAGAGTTCAACAGAATGAGTTCATATTTCAGAAGTCAAGAAGCAAACAAATGTTGTTTTCTTTTTTTTAACAGCAATGCTGTTACTGAATGTGATACCGATACAATGTGGGGCGATCCTAATACAACATTTCTGAAGGTTGTACACCTAATGCAGCTTCTATCGCTGACTGCAAGTAATGCGGTAACAAAGTTGCAACTAGATCCAGTGTGGTGCTGTAATAGAAAATTGGCTGATGGTTGTTGCCATATTTCTGTGTTAATACTGCTTGTGCATAACCTCAATTTTCTTGACAAGGTAAAACACATGTTTTTTTGTAATCTGGTAAACAAATGACTAAGGCATTAGTAAGGGCTCATTTTACCTCCATCGAAGCATTTCTTCTTTTAGAATCCATTCCAAGTTTTTGGGAGTATGTAGGTATGTGATTGCCTGTAAGTGCTTAAAAAGACCATGGGCCTCATTACGAGGAGCGCGGTAAAAACGGGGTCATTACCGGCATGGCGGTGCGAGCGGGTCTGTGCTCGTATGATGGCGCTAATAGCAGGTGATTACGAGTTCACGAGCATGCGCGAACCCCCATGCCGGTAATGGCCATACCGGCATGCCGCTAAAGGCCATCCATCCCCCAATAGCGCCATCACGGGACCCGCCGATACCGCATCCGCCTGGGAGGAACCCCTTAATACCGACCCGGTAATAACAACATGCTAATACCGGGCTCGTAATACCGGACCCGGAAGTAACATCATTGCATCGAAACGGGAAATGCGTCGGTGGCCATCTTTAAAACACAATCCATTGCAATCCTCCCATCGAAACCACCAGTTGTTTTCAGGGAGACCAGTGGCAATCCTTTCACCATGTCGAAGGCAACCCGGAAAACTACCCCCCGCCTGAGCAAAAAGCGCTTTTTGGATGCAGAACTTAACATGCTGGCAGACACCGTTGCTGCACATGCTGTGATAAATGAGCAGAACCTGAAGCGTGAGGTGCAGCATCGCAAAAAGGAGATCTGGGAGGAGGTAGCCCGCAAGGTCTCGGTTGTCGGAACCACCCCACGGAAGGTGAAGGATTGCAAAAAGATGTGGGATGACCTACGCCTCAGGGTTCGTAATATCCTGTCAAGCAACAGGAGGGAGGCCATGGCTACAGGCGGGGGTCCCCACTCTCCTGCCAAACTGACCGCCTGGGAGGAGACGGCAAGCACGTTCATCCAGATGGAGTCCATCGAGGGATTTGGGGAGATGGAGATGGGTGCGGCAACATCTGCAGATGGAGGTGAGTGACCCTGCAGATCCCTGTAGGGGAAACCATGACGTAGCACAAGTGATGTGGAAGAGAGTCTAGGCAAGGCAATGCATGTCCCAACACACACGTTAACATATTCTTGTCCAGATGGAGGGCCAAACCCTGCCACACTGAAATGCATGCTGAGCGCCAATCCCATTACCAACACACAGCCAAACACACGGATGGTGCCCATGTAATATATCACACAAACCCCAATGCAACGGCATACCACCTGCCATGCAGCAAACACCAAAATGCCCCCTTCATGCTACCCTGTGTGACACACCTGTACGATATGAATGCATGATAAATGAAATACTCCACAGCACCCTATAATGCATCTAGCATGTAACACCATCAATGATGCCCTGCATCAGTTCTACCCCCCGGCACCGATGGAGAAGATGCCAGCCAGGGGTCCCACCACAAGGGCATCCACGTCCTGGCCAATGACAACGTCCTGCGACAACACCACCTCCGGGGCAGCCTCCCAGCCCACTACAACACCCAGTGCTCCTGACACCGTGGACACTGAGCTGCCTACACCTACAACAGTGGAAGGCGAGGCCGTAGAACCACTGACCAACATCGATGATGCAGTGGAGGAGCATGTGGACCAGGAAGGACTGACGCATGTGGCATGTCCACACTCCCCAAAGGCCCGTGCCCACCCCCCCCACCCCACATCCAGCCCTCACCCACCTGCAGCAGTGCGGATCCCTGCCTGTACGATTCAGACCTGAGCAGCATACACAAGGACAGCACTGCCATTGCAGGCCCCGTCACCGCACCCTCAACCACTGCTGCTCCCACCATCAGCCTTGAGGCACGGCTTGCGAGGGTGGTGGCCAGACAGGAGTCTATGTTGGACCTGCTCCGGCAATACATCGCGGATGGGGAGGGCACGAGGCGTGGGATAGCCCAGGCCATAGCGGGGACCACAGCTGCCATAGCAACAAACACAGCGGCCATAGCCGCCAACACAGCTGCCGTCAATACCTCGGTATTGTTGATGAGAGACGGTCTGGGGGCCATCACGCAGGTCCTCACATCCCGGCGTGCAAATGACCACAGCTTCCTCCCCATCCACCACACCTGCTTCCTCTGCCCCCACTTAGGCTGGACCCTCCAGCCCTGTGCATCAAACACGGCAGAGTGCGAGGCACACTGAAATGCCGCCCCCGGACAGCAAGAAGTCCGGAAAATAGTGTGGGAGAACTATGGGAGTGGGTCAGGTGGTGTTGGCTGTGAATGGGAGTATTGTCATGATCACTGCTTCCAAGGAGCCAGGACCAGCCCAACGTCCTTGGAAGCAGGCCCCTAATCCTAATCCCAGGCACCAGCCGGTCCCCACTGGGACCTTTTGGACCTTGTCCTGGCGCCGGTGGCACCAGGCTCATCAAAACCATTGGTCCCGGCACTGGAAGCGCCGGGCTCATAATAGGTGTGAGAGTGCTTGGGTGGACTTACCTGCAGCAGACCATGCTGCTTACTTACCAGCCACTTAGAAGCCATCTGTGAACAGTAACTACTTTCTTACCTGGGTGGGGTAGCTCCACTCCCTGGATACAGCACTGGAACTCTTCTGGAAACTGGAACTCTTTTCTTACCTAGGCGGGGCCGGGGAAGAAGACGCCTCATCACTCCAAGGCTATTTAAACCACACCCGATAGATGAAACATGCTTCGCGTTACTCTGCATCTGCAGCAGAACGCTCACTGAGTCTGCTCCGGCCTTTCTTCTTCCGATCCTGAACCTGCAAGAATCTTACTTACCATCTCTGTATCCAGACAGCATCAGCACCTGCAAAGAACAGAAAACAACAGGTTAGCAAGGCGAACTTTACACGCAGTGCTTACTTACCTGATCCATCGGCTGCGGCCGTTTCTTCACGCCGCATCTCCACCTGCAAAGACAAAAGCATTGCCATACTTACCGGCATGCCGTGAATTCCGGATTTCTTCGTGCTGCATCGCCGCCTGTGAAGACAAAGTATCATTAAGAACTTACTGGAATTCCGCGGACTTCGGCGCTGCAAACCAACGTCTGCAAGACAAAAGAAAAGACATTAAGCAGGTAATTACTTACGTCCATCACGCTCTTCGCAATAAAACGCCTGCGAATACTCCGGCGTCTCTTTAACACGAACTAAGCTGCAAGGAAAGAGACAGTTAGAGCGCTTGCCATACTTACGAACTTCCAGGCGCTTCACTTCATCTTCCATCTCAAGAGCCCTGCAATACATAAGGGGGAAAGCATTATACAGAGTCTTCAATATTAACGTGCCACGCATTTAAAGACTATAAAGACAAAAGGTGTCCAGAAACTCACTGCTCGTGCAGATAACGACGGTAACCATCCTCTGAATTCAAGAGGCCTATGTTTCACCAGTGAAGGAACTGGCAACGGCACCCTGCACCAGACGCAGATGGAGAGCCCAGCATTCACCTATATAAGGTGAGCACGTTGACCTGGGGGCTCTACGAAAACGCTGGGAAGAGAGAGAGAGAGAGAGAGGGACATTCAACAACCCAGACCATTAACCCCCATATTCTTTCACCTGCAGAAACCTCACTCTTCGAGTCCGACACACAGTGCGAAGAGGTTCGACCCCAGAAGCCAAGCGAGTCCTGCACATCACTTTTCGAGTCACAGGCAGCTTCCTGCCAAGACCCGCGCCTCTGTGGGAATCAGGTGAGCGTTACAGAACGCGAAGCCCACCACAAAACTCCTACCCAGGCGCAATGGAAACCTCAGACACTGATCAACTAGCCCATTTGCTCGGGGAATTAAGAGCAGAAGTACATGCAGCTCGTCAGGAAACAAACTCTCTAAGAAGGGAACTGATAATTTCCAAGGAGCGAACAGAGGACCTTGCTAGGCAGTTGTTACAAACACAGGCAGGACAGACGCCTTTGCCCGTTCCAGGAGGAAGTTACCCTTCTGCATCATCTTCAAATCCAGTGCAAATCAATCTGCCCGGTAATGTTCCTTTGGCTCCGCCCGAACGCTTTTCTGGTGATCCAAAGAAATTCGCAGGGTTCATCAACCAGTGTCGCCTACACTTCTTATGTCGACCAGCTTCATTCCCAACAGATCAGACCAAGGTGGCTTTCGTGCTTTCTTATCTCAGTGGCAGCGCCGCAGATTGGTCGATCCCTTTAGTCACCCAGGATGATCCGGTTTTACATGACTTTCAGGCCTTCCAGTCCAGCATGGAGAAACTGTTCGCAAGACATGCACAAGGGCAGGCCTTGGACAATGAACTTCTTTCATTACGACAGAGTAATCAAGACCTCTTGACTTATATAGCCTCCTTCAATAGACTCATAGTGGAAACACAATGGCCCGAGGATAAGAGAATAACGCTTTTCTACAGAGGCCTGCGTGGAGAGCTCAAGGATGTGTTAGCGCAAGTTGTGAATCCTCCACAAGAATGTTCTGACTATATTGACTTAGTTGTCCAATTGGACCACAGACTACAGAACAGGAAGGCAGATCGTTCCAGATTTGATACCCAAGTGTTTTCTAAACCACAGACTTCGAATAAGGGAGCTGACACTGTGGAACCCATGCAAATAGGGGGCATGAAAGGACCTTTAACCCAGAAAGAGCGGGAAAGAAGAAGGCAGCTGCAATTATGCCTCTATTGCGGAAACTCAGGACACTTTCTTCGGGACTGTCCAGTGAAACCAGTTAAGAAGGCAGTAGGAGCTGCGGATACCTGTACCACAAATTCTGAGCAGGGAAACGACCCCGCCCGACAAGAGTAGAGGTCCTCTTGCCGAGCGTTAAGATCTGTCCCGTGACCTCGCATTTCGTGACACCCATGGTCCTCATTAGTCCTGAACGTCCGGATCGTTTGCATGCAATTGAAGCTTACATTGACAGCGGAGCAATCGGTAATTATGTGGACCGTGAAATGGTATCAAGGATGAATCTACCCCTTGTCCCTAAGGCAGTTAAAGATGTCATCACTACTGTGGATGGCACGGAGATAGCCTCCGGACCAGTAACGCACGCCACCCAAGAAGTGACGCTAGTGAGTCAAGATGGACACCGGGAGAGAATCGTGTTCGATGTAATCAAGGCCCCTCAGTTCCAGATCATTCTGGGAATCCCTTGGTTAGAGAAGCACAATCCTCAGATCGATTGGCGAGCAAAGACGGTTCAGTTTCCAGGGTGTTTTACCACTTGTTATCCTCAGCCTGATGTTTCACTGGCGGCAATCTCTTCTGAGGAGGTTCCCAAATTACCTCCCGAATACCAGGAATTCCAAGACGTCTTCCGGAAGGATCAAGCTAACACCTTGCCTCCTCATAGGTCTTACGACTGTCAAATAGACCTGATACCCGGAACAACTCCTCCTTGCAGCAGGATTTATGCCCTCACCGAGCCAGAGAATCTTCACCTCAGACAATATTTGGACCAATACCTAGCTAACAGGTTTATCCATCCTTCAAAATCTCCAGCTTCATCGGCTTTGTTCTTCGTTCCGAAAAAGGAAGGAGACCTTAGGACTTGCATAGATTACCGCGCCCTGAATCAGATCACCGTTAAAAACAGATACCCGTTACCTTTGATCCCTGAACTCCTGGACCAAGTCAAAGACGCATGTATATACACAAAGTTGGATCTCAGAGGAGCCTACCACTTGGTACGGATAAAAGAGGGCGATGAATGGAAAACGGCCTTCCGCACCAAGTATGGGCTATTCGAATATCAAGTGATGCCCTTTGGACTGTGTAATGCTCCTGCTGCTTTCCAATATTTTATGATCGATGTTCTTAGAGAACTCATAGACGTGTGTGTTGTTGTCTACATTGATGACATCCTCGTCTATTCATCATCTGAAGAGGAACATCAGAGACACGTTAAAAAGGTTCTCGAGAGATTGCGTCAACATAATCTTTTTGCCAAGCTTGAGAAATGCGTTTTCAATGTAACGGAAGTCGAGTTCCTGGGATTCATATTGTCACCTAACGGAGTCCATATGGATTCAAAGAAAGTTGATGCAATCATCAAGTGGCCATCACCAACCTCTGTAAAAGGAGTTCAAAGTATGTTAGGCTTCGCTAACTTTTACAGCAGATTCATTCCTGAATTCTCTCGGATAGTCCAGCCCATCACCGCTCTGTTGAAAAAGAACAAACGTTTTGAGTGGTCTTCTGAAGCAGAACAAGCTTTTTAGGACTTAAAAGCTAAATTCATTTCTGCACCTGTTTTAAAACATCCTCGCCCAGAACTCCCCTACATCGTGGAAACGGATGCTTCTAGTCTTGCTATGGGGGCAGTTTTATCACAAAGAGATCCGGTCACACACCAACTACATCCTGTTGCCTTTTGGTCCCGCAAGTTTTCGCCTCCCGAGATCAACTATTCAATTACAGACAAGGAACTTTTGGCCATCAGATCGGCCTCTAAGGCTTGGCGGCATTATCTTCTAGGAGCCAGACACACAGTCACCGTAATGACTGATCACCGCAATTTACAATATCTAAAGACAGCCAAAGCTCAGTCTTCCAGACAGCTTCGCTGGGCTCTGTTTCTAGCAGAATTTGACTTTATAATTACTTATCGACCAGGCAGTAAGAACGGAAAAGCAGATGCCCTTTCCCGGATGGGAGTAGATGAACATTTGACCAATCCAGAACCAATACCCATAATCCCAGAACAAAGAATTTTGGGTTTGGTCAGCGCTCAATCTTTTGAAGCCATCAAGACCACGGTTAAATCACTCCTAACTCCGGGCGATTTGCAAGAATGGCAATTAAAGGGGAAAGAATTCTCAGTGGATCAAGACCTACCATATTTCCGAGGACGGTTGCACTTACCCTGTGAAAAAATACAAAAACAAGTAATCTCCCGTTATCACGACTCTCTAATGGAGGGTCACCCTGGCATTACCAAAACCATGGAAAAGATTAAAAGACATTTCTGGTGGCCGTCATGGAAAAAGGATATTAGAGACTTTGTAATCTCCTGCGGTGTGTGCGCCCAGAATAAAAGTCAGAAGGAGAAACCAGTCGGCCTATTACAGCCACTAGACATTCCTCCCTGTCCATGGCATACCCTGTCCATGGATTTCATCACGGACTTACCTCCATGCTCGGGGTATACTACCATTTTAGTAATCGTGGATTTATTCTCCAAGATGGCTCACTTCATTCCCCTGAAGGGTCTACCTTCAGCCTCAGTATTGGCCCGGGAATTCTTAGAAAACATCGTTCGACTACACGGTTTTCCCTCGGTTTTAGTCTCCGATAGGGGAAGTCAATTCATCTCTCACTTCTGGCGCAGTTGCTGTCGTCTAGCCCAAATTGATGTAAGACTTTCAACTAGTCACCATCCCCAAACTGACGGACAAACCGAGAGGACAAATCAAACTCTAGAGCAATATCTGCGTTGCATGCTCCAACAAACTGAAAACCCCTGGAAGGATATTCTTTGGATCGCTGAGTACGCTTACAATAATTCGATTCATTCTGGAACAGGGAAGACTCCCTTCTTCCTGTTATACGGACACCATCCTAGAACCTCTCACCTGGATCCTCCCCAAGAATTCGAAGCACCTGCTGTGGATCACTTGCACTCGGAGATCACCCGTGCTTTTAAGGAAGCCTCTGCCCATCTGCAAAGAGCTAAAGCTCAATTCAAAAGAGGAGCAGATCGACACCTACGCTGTAGGAGATCAGGTTTGGCTATCCACTAAGCACCTGCCTCTAAAGGGACCCCGCACCTTCATCCCAAGATACCTTGGACCCTATCGCATATCTGCCATAATTAATCCGGTGGCTGTCAAATTGGAATTACCTACGCATATGAAAATACACCCAGTATTCCATGTCTCCTTATTAAAACCAGTACAACCAGAAACCCGATTGACTGAACTCCCAGAACCAGTTTTAGTGGATGGAGAACTTGAATTCGAAGTAAAGAACATCCTAGACTCCAAAATCTCCAAATCTAAGTTGTATTATCTGGTTGATTGGAAAGGTTACGGCCCCCAGGAAAGGTCTTGGGAACCTTCAGAATATGTCCACGCACCTCGTCTGGTCAAGAAATTCCATCTGAATCACCCCGACAAGCCAAAACCCCCGGAGAAGACACGCTTAGGAGGGGCCTTGAGGGGCGGTACTGTCATGATCACTGCTTCCAAGGAGCCAGGACCAGCCCAACGTCCTTGGAAGCAGGCCCCTAATCCTAATCCCAGGCACCAGCCGGTCCCCACTGGGACCTTTTGGACCTTGTCCTGGCGCCGGTGGCACCAGGCTCATCAAAACCATTGGTCCCGGCACTGGAAGCGCCGGGCTCATAATAGGTGTGAGAGTGCTTGGGTGGACTTACCTGCAGCAGACCATGCTGCTTACTTACCAGCCACTTAGAAGCCATCTGTGAACAGGAACTACTTTCTTACCTGGGTGGGGAAGCTCCACTCCATGGATACAGCACTGGAACTCTTCTGGAAACTGGAACTCTTTTCTTACCTAGGCGGGGCCGGGGAAGAAGACGCCTCATCACTCCAAGGCTATTTAAACCACACCCGATAGATGAAGCGTGCTTCGCGTTATTCTGCATCTGCAGCAGAACGCTCAGCGAGTCTGCTCCGGCCTTTCTTCTTCCGATCCTGAACCTGCAAGAATCTTACTTACCATCTCTGTATCCAGACAGCATCAGCACCTGCAAAGAACAGAAAACAACAGGTTAGCAAGGCGAACTTTACACGCAGTGCTTACTTACCTGATCCATCGGCTGCGGCCGTTTCTTCACACCGCATCTCCACCTGCAAAGACAAAAGCATTGCCATACTTACCGGCACGCTGTGAATTCCGGATTTCTTCGTGCTGCATCGCCGCCTGTGAAGACAAAGGGCCTCATTACGACCCAGGCGGTAAGTTACCGCCTGGGCCGTGACTTTACCACCATGGCGTAAACTACGTTTACGCCATGGTGGTTGGCGGACTTACCGCCCCATTCCGAGGTCGGCGGGGCGGTAAGTCCCCAATCCCCATTTACCCTTCCCCATTCCCATTTTTGCCCCATAGGGCATAATGGGAGTGGGGAAGGCGTTAATTACGCCACCGTAAATTACGGTGGCGTAATTAACTCCATGGTCCCTTAGCGCCATGGATTTTAACACCCACGAAAAGCGGGTGTTAAAACCTCCATGGCGCTAAGGGACCTCGTAATTGGCGGTAAGGGGTCGGCGCAGCTAACGCCGGCGTAAACCCCTTACCGCCAGGGTCGTAATGAGGCCCAAAGTATCATTAAGAACTTACTAGCATTCCGCGGACTTCGGCGCTGCAAACCAACGTCTGCAAGACAAAAGAAAAGACATTAAGCAGGTAGTTACTTACATCCATCACGCTCTTCGCAAAAAAACGCCTGCGAATACTCCGGCGTCTCTTTAACACAAACTAAGCTGCAAGGAAAGAGACAGTTAGAGCGCTTGCCATACTTACCAACTTCCAGGCGCTTCACTTCATCTTCCATCTCAAGAGCCCTGCAATACATAAGGGGGAAAGCATTATACAGAGTCTTCAATATTAACGTGCCACGCATTTAAAGATTATAAAGACAAAAGGTGTCCAGAAACTCACCGCTCATGCAGATAACGACGGTAACCATCCTCTGAATTCAAGAGGCCTATGTTTCACCAGTGAAGGAACTGGCAACGGCACCCTGCACCAGACGCAGATGGAGAGCCCAGCATTCACCTATATAAGGTGAGCACGTTGACCTGGGGGCTCTACGAAAACGCTGGGAAGAGAGAGAGAGAGAGGGACATTCAACAACCCAGACCATTAACCCCCATATTCTTTCACCTGCAGAAACCTCACTCTTCGAGTCCGACACACAGTGCGAAGAGGTTTGACCCCAGAAGCCAAGCGAGTCCTGCAAATCACTTTTCGAGTCACAGACAGCTTCCTGCCAAGACCCGCGCCTCCGTGGGAATCAGGTGAGCGTTACAGTATTAGGGGGAGTACATTGGGGGTTTGGGAAGTTCACAGGGGGGTTTTGGGAGTTCACATGGGGGTTTTGGGAGTTCACTGAGGGTTGCACTTTCTTCAGTTCATATCAATACACCAGTTGTGTTAAAAAAAATCAATAGCTGGACATTCTTCATTTCGTGTGTATCAATTTAATGTATGACGATCTACAGTGGCCAACTCCCCACATTCCCTGTGTGCATGTCCACATGGACACAGTGTACAATGTGTCACTGACACATATCTATCAAGGTCCCTGTGGGTCAGAGGTATTCGTGAATCAGTGATTGGCGTACTGCACGGCCATCCTGTGCATCAAGTACTGGCAGGGGTGCTGCTTCTCCTCCATCTTCATCCTCATCCTCCTCACCCGGTGGATGCATGTCAATGTCAGGTGGCAGTGGTACATTTCTCCGGACGCACATGTTTTGCAACATGACACAGGCCATGGTTATCTTTGCCACCATCACAGGTGCATAAAGGAGTGCTCCACCAGACCTGCTTAGGCAGCGGCACTGCGCCTTCAACAGGCCAAAGGTCTGCTCAATCACAACACGGGTACGGGTATGTACCCGATTGTACTCCTCTTCATGGCAATTCCGCAGGTACCGTACATGCGTAAGTAGCCACGGTTTCAAGGGATATCCTCCATCACCTGCATGAGAATACAGATAGGTGTATGTGAGTCCCTCTGAGCTGCCACCTTCAGGATACACAGTCATGGGCGCAGCTATTTTCTGTGGACCTGCACATGTCCCTGTACATATGCACCAATATTGTTTAGATGCATTTGATACTGCAATATGGTGTGGTAGTCTGGATGGTGTTGTACAGATGATGCAGGGTGAAATAATGCATGCTGATGCGGATGTACTGCGGTTGTACGGACATATTTTGCCTTCCATTTTTGCTGTGTATACTACACTGTGCATCGTCACACTAGCCACATTGGCACAGTTACAATCCTGTTTAGTCATGCATTGCTTGACATACACATGGTGGCCAGGTTGTGCGTCTTACATGTGGTCATTGATATACGTAATTGGTCAAATGTGTGCCAGTGATGTGTCATGCTGCTGTTGGGAGGTTCTGGTCAGGAGTCATTAGCTCTGCGTGCATTCTCCACTCACCATCCATTCCCACCCAGGTGGAGTATGCACCCCCCCAATCCCACCCACGTGGAGTATGCATTCCCCCCCATTCCCACCCAGGTGGAGTATGCATCCTCCCCAATCCCACCCATGTGGAGTATGCATCCCCCCCAATCCCACCCAGGTGGAGTATGCATTCCCCCATCCCCACCCAGGTGTAGTATGCATCCCCCCAATCCCACCCAGGTGGATTATGCATCCCCCCATCCCACTCAGGTGGAGTATGCATCCCCCCCATTCCCACCCAGGTGGAGTATGCATCCCCCCCAATTCCACCCAGGTGGAGTATGCAGTCCCCCCATTCCCACCCAGGTGGAGTATGCATCCCCCCCAATCCCACCCAGGTGGAATATGCATCCCCCCATTCCCACCCAGGTGGAGTATGCATCCCCCCCACCAATACCACCCAGGTGGAGTATGCATCCCCCCCAATCCCACCCAGGTGGAATATGCATTCCCCCCCATTCCCACCCAGGTTGAGTATGCATCCCCCCATTCCCACCCAGGTGGAGTATGCATCCCCCCCACCAATCCCACCCAGGTGGAGTATGCATGCCCCCCCATTCCCACCAAGGTGGAGTATGCATCCCCCCCCAATCCCACCCAGGTGGAGTATGCATCCCGACACATCACTACCCCAAAGCGCTGCCACGGGCCAGTCAGGCAACTCACCAAGCAGCCAGGCACGTAGTCTAGCATGTTGCTCCATGTGACGGGGTACTGTGGAGTTACGCAGCACCATGGCATCATGTGTTGATCCGGGAAATCGGGCACAGCAATGTGTGATGATCTTGCTGGAGTCACATACCATCTGCACATTGTTGCAGTAGTATAGCTTGCGATTACGGTACACCACCTCTACGGCATGGGGGACTACCAATTCTACATGGGTGCAGTCCAGGTCACCAACACAATTGGGCATGCATGCCAGTGCATGGAAGCCTACTTTGGTGTCGGCTATCTCCTTGGCATTCCGTGGTAGGGATATGTGGATGCTAGCGTGCTTCAGGAGGGCATCAAGCACTTGGGTCAGAATGCGTGAAAATAGTGGTTGTGAAATGCCATGCAGCTGGCCCACTGTGTGCTGGTAGGTGGCAGTGGCCATGAAGTGGAGCACAGACACCACCTTTAGTAGCGGGGGGATGGCAGTGCGTATTTCTATGAGGCTGGCAATGTCGTTGCCTATCATGTCCACTATGGTGGTGATGGTGTCCCGGTCCAACCGGTACAGGGTGTGGATCTGGTCAGGGGTTAGATTGAATGGGCTGGGTCTGATGTCAGGGATTGGTGGCTGCCTATGAGGTACTACTGGCTGCACTAGTGGAAATTGCTGGGCCTGTCTCACCCTCCTTCTCCTCCTGCGTCTCCTCTGTGCTGCCTGTTGTTGCTGCTGTTGTTGTTGTAGTTGCTGTTGTTGCTGTAGTTGTAGCAGTATAGGCATGTCCTCCGGCACCATGATTTCAACAGCTAGTGGTATCATTTTGGTGTAGTAAGGTGTGTGGTGTGTGGGTGTACTCCTTTTATGCTGGGCCAGGCTCCATTGAGTCCACCTGTTGTGATTGTGTGTACCTCTGGCAGTTGGCTTGATTGCTGATTGCTGTTTACGGGTGGTCCGCGATGCCTGTATGGCCGACCATCGTGCAGGCCCTGATTACCGCCTTCGGGATGCCGGTATTTGCATGCCCGCGTGGGTTGTGATGTCCTCCTATTACCGGCTTACCGGTATTTACTCCCCGAAGGGGCACGTGTACGCACCCAATGCCGTTTTTTTGGGGGCACGGTATAGGCGGGGCCGGTATTGGCGGGTCGTATTGCCCCGGACCCGTTAACGATGCCGGTATTACCATTCCTTTTTTCATCATCTCCATTCTCGTAATGAGGCCCCATATATTAGCAACATTCAATATCAATTGTCTACAATATCCAGTTGTACCTAGGAAAAATCTCATTTTGGTAATAGTCATGGGTTTAGGTCATTTTAAGTTTGCTTCTATTGAGGAATTAGTGAGAGTTCTTGAACCAACTGTGCACCAACAGATAATGCACTTTACTTTTACACAACTGTAGATTTTGGAGTGATGCCTTATGTGTGTTCAGCTAATGTTGTTAGAAGTACCACCATGTCCTATTTGCATGCTTCATAAGAAGGTCATCCACATTTGACTTATCACTGAATAACCTAGGAATTCTTTATAATCTAGGTCCATTTTAAGAATTGTATAAAACAGTGTGGGGGTCTCAGTTTACCCTTGACGAAGCCTAATTTATGAATTCTTTGGCAGCATTTTAGTAAATCCTTATCTGTTTCTGCTGTACTAGTGATATTCCTGCAATTAGGGAGAGACAATCAGATTACCACTTACAGTAGGGTTAATTACCACCAGGGTAATCAAGGCAAAGAATCTACCAGAGCAATAATGATGCACAAAGTAGGCATTACATCAATTGAACTATGAACTAATAACAGTGAATGATTGTGGCTTCAATGGATCCCCACCACGCTCAACATTCAACAAGCATTGGCAAGACCGAAAGTTTGGGCTTTTGTTTAGGCATGGAACGGCACTTCCCAGGCACAGCCATAGTTGTATTAACTGGCTATTGATAGTAGCAGGTACAAAATGGTGTGCGTACCTGGGCATCCAATAGCAGTGCCTGGCAAATGCCTAATACCTATACACAATTCAAAACTGTTGGCTTTTCCAATGCTTGTTTTAAACAGGACTTCAGTGAAGGACATACAGAGTGCTTATAAATCGATTGGCGAAGGCAGACCTAGTAAGACATTTTTATCACACCAGTAGCTGGTTTACAACTCCAATTAAGTCATTAACTCTCAGAAGACTGCTTTGAAAAACACTGTCAGGCACTTCAAGTGCAAGATTGTAAGGCTTCATTAAAGCGAGCTCAAAGTTTCCATGAGAAGGTGTTTTGGGCAGAGAGGGGTCAGAACTGAGTGGGAATGGCCGTATGTATTGGCATGGCCATGGGCAGTCAATGGTTAGGCACATAAGCATACAACACCTACACTTCTGTGTCCCTACTCATATGCCATTCATCCCTATCTGTACTCTAGTGCAATCATTTCAGCTTAAAGGTGTTGCAAGTGACACCTGATAGCCAAACTAAAAATCATTCAAACTAATTATAAATGAGTTTTGATGTGGTATAGCATAACACAGGGGTAACATAGAATGTGGCGTTTGCTTAATTAAACTGCAATTTAATGCACTCTCTTCATATTCCCACCCACCCCCCAAATATAAACAATCAATGATAGTAATACCTGTAAAAGACAAGAGAACAGTACTTCTCAGAGGTTGCCAGTCATTTGGTCGAAAACAATTGGTCGACTGGACAACTGGTCGAATCAATTTGGTCGAAAACCAAATGGTTGAATTTTTGTATTTTTTTATTTTTAACCCTTTTTTGGTTTTTTTGGGGGGGGTCCCCCCACCAACCCCCTTTTTTTTCTTTCATTTTTTTTTTCTACACGAAAACCCACAAAACACATATATAAATAAAAAAAAAAAATTCGACCATTTGGTTTTCGACCAAATTGCAGTCGACCAGTTTGTAGTCGACAAAATGACTGGACAGCCTTCTCAGATTTCAGAACTGGTTCTTGAAAAATAAAAGTGTAATTAGCCAGGAGTTCACCTCTCAACCCTTAAGTATAAGCTGAGCTGAGAACCCCAAGAAAGGGAAAGGGGAATTTGGAGAAAATAACAACGGAGACACTGCAGCCCTGCAACCTTCTGGTAGGCTCTGGTATCTGTAGTAAACAGAAACACTTGGTTACTTATATGTTAATATAAACTTCTTTTCTAATATTATTCTAAAACAAACTCTAACTTCTTTACCTCTTAAACCTCAGTAAAAGACTTAGAGGCTAATTATCTGTGTGGAATATCTTGTAAATTATTATCTTGCTTTGTGCATATAGTTTCAAGCCATTCAAGTCTCTTTAGAATCCTAAAGTAATGACCCTTGCAAGCACCTTACAGACTTAGATATTCTTCTTGCTTTTTAAGTTCATTTAACTCTATGAAGTTTGAGTTTTTCTCTGAAGTATTGAATTGCATTTGCATAAAGTTACATTAAAAAGAAACTCATTAACTTTCTTGAATGCTGCTTTCCTTCTGCGTGTGAATCGTTTTCTTTTTTACACATAAAAACGTATAGATTCTTTCTTGACAAGCGTGGCGATAAACACGTGAAATCACCAGACGTGAAGAATTGTCCTCGCGTTTAAAATACACACGCGCATCTTAACCAAACACGTTCGTGTGAAAATACGTGTACGTGCTAAAAAACAACTTGCGCTAGTTAAAATGGACTTGCACTCTATCGCTACCGAACACACGCGGTTATATGAAATGTAAATCATGTAAAAACAGTATACGCATTCAAAACAACTCGCGCTTAGTTAAAAATGGACTCACGCTCTATCGCAACCCAACACGCGCTTTATCACACAACGTCTCTCACGTTAAAGTTGTGCACATGCTAAAATCCACTCGCGCATTTCATTTGGACACGCGCTTTATCGCTCTGAATACCCGCGCGCACCCATAAAAACGCCAACGACGTCACGCGAACTCGCGCACGCGTTAAACAGTCTTGAAATACATTACACGTAGTCTTCAAACTTGTTTCCTTATAGTAACTTAACTGTAAAATGTCTTTTTTCTCAGTAAACTTTAAAAATTGTCAACTCTTTAAGTTTTCTTATGAAAAATGAAAGTTCACTGTGAAAATCTTAAAGCCTTTAAAAAGAACGATCCGACCTGATGTCTTCTTGTTCACTCTGGCTCAGCAAACGATTTTCTTACTTCTTTGGTAAATCTTCTGAACTCTGAAAGGCCTTATTTAAAGAGCTTAACTAATGTACAACCAGCCACTGAATTTCTATGGATGAAAGGCAGTTTAGAATCTTGCTCACCTCACAAGAATCAAACCCAATGTGCTTTCCACCAATCAGGCAAACCAAACATATCATTGTTCCTTTAACCAATCAGATTAAGTTTCTTTCTCTCCATCTTGACTTGGGCAAGCACAATGTTAATTCTATGTACAAACTCTTTCTGACTACTACTCAGCCAATTCTATGTACATACTCTTTCTGATTACTAATCCAGCCAGCCCTGACAGGTGTCCCGGTCCAGATGGTAAAGGGTGTGGATCTGCTCAGTGGTTAGGTTGAATGGACTGGCTCTGATGCTTGGGGTTGGGGGATGCCTGCATGGTGCCACTGGCTGTGCTGGTAGGGCATGCTGGCCCTGCCTTGCCCTCCTTCTCCTCCTGCATCTCCTCTGTGCTGCCTGTTGTTGTTCTTCTTGTTGTTGTTGCACTTCCACTGCAATCAGGTCCTCCAGCCTCAGCATTGCCAGTAGTATTGGGGTCATTATTGAGTGTGACTGGGTGTGGGATGGGGTAGGGTGTGCTCCTTTTGTGCTTGCCTAGTCTGTATGGCCTCCACCTGTGCTGATTGTGTGCACATGTGGCATTTGGTCCGCGATGGCGGTATTAGCACCATGGCCGTAGGGTACTTTACGCCCTTCACAATGGCGTTAATTGCATGTCCGCTCAACTCGTGATGTTCCCCACTTTGCGCTATGCCAATATTTGCGGCATGGGAGGTCGCGTGCCCGCGCGCTGGGCTCTTTTAGCGGCACCGTTAATTACGGTGCCACGAATAGCGCATTGACAGGTCATAATCGGCCTGAGTGGTAAGCGATGCCGGTAATCCTTTACCGGCATCGTTTATCGATTAGCGCCAGGGTCGTAATAAAGGCCCAAGTCTCTTGCCTCAGAGGACCTGATGCACTATTAACAACGAACAAAAAGTTCCTTTCAGTGATCTTCCCGTCAGGTGATTTCCTTTCACCTGTGGATCCCCTTCACCGGGCTACGATCCTTTTTGTAATGTTGGATTCCTTCAGTCGGGTTCACATTTCCCAGTTTTACACCGTTCACTTATGCGTAAGGCCTTGCGGTATTCACTTCCCTTAGCTTTCTCTCGCCCCCATTCAGGCTTTCTCTTAAGCACCCAGTCAGGCTTTACACATTTATCGTTTGTACGCCGTTTCCCTCAACCGGGTGCACACGCCTGTTTCACAATGTCAAAACTTTGGTAATGGGTTAAGGACTTTCGATTGTACAAGGGATTTTGGCTCAACCCTTGTATGACCACATTAACTATTTATTCAGGACTTTGCTACGGCCTCTTGTTACCATGACGTTCACAAGAAAAGGAGACCAGACAGAGTATTTCAAATGGACGCCCATGTGGTGCCTGACAACTCTGCAGCTGGTGTTTCCCTGGGCTTTAAAAGTTCCCTAGCACACAAGTTCATTGTTCATAACAAGTTGCCATTTGCAACCTTCGCTGAACACTGTCCGTTTTACTATCGGTTCTCCGTCCGACTCGCCGGCAGTGCTGCCCTACTTGTCGTTTCTTGTCTCTGGAGTCAAGGACGGTACCATCGTAGCAATTGCGCCTCACTGCCTAGGTTATCAGTGTGGGAGTGTCCTGTGCACCGTAGACATCTGTTACACCGCACGTCAGCTGTAGTTCATATGATTCCTTTCACTGAGGCTTTGCAGGGTTTGGTCGAAAAGGGCAAGGGCACTTCCCTCCTTGTTGTCCTTTGCGGGTCTTGTCGTCTTTCTTCTCCGTTTGAACTGCTGTCCTGGAATAGCTGCTTCCTTGTGTGTTTGTCCTCGCTCCATGTGTGCTCTCGTGCTCCGCCTTTTATTCTTGTGGGGAAGGGAATGGGCCATCAGGTGTGTGTAGTTATTGTCAATTGCCTGACTCTGCCTGAACCTTGTGTTGGGGCACGTCAGGTAAAAAGCTCTGGTATTAGTCGGTTGTCTTTCACAGTGTAATAAAGTGTTTGTGTTGGAAAAGGGGGCGGGGGCTTCTTAATATCCTACGGGGAATGATGGGGAAAAGGTGTTATAAGGAAGGGATTAATGTGTCGCCCATCTGTGTCCCACTTCCACTCCCCGAAGACCCCCATCCAGGTGATCCTCTCTCACTGGTCCAGCCCCAGGAACTGGATCCAATAGCGATGGCTGTGTCCTGGCACCTGGATGACAGATCTCTGGGGACTAGCGGGTGAGACAACTTCATGTTTCTCACATATCCTTCCTCCATGCGATGTAGCTGCAGCTGTTTCACAGGGGAACTGGGAAAGGAAGTCTACATTCCCCTGGTCTTTTCCTTTTTTGTGTTCCACAGTGAAGCAGTAGGGTTGCAGGTCTAGAAAACATTGCATGACCTGAGAGTTGGGATCTTTGCATTGGCTAATCCAAACTACGGGCGAATGGTCTGTAATGAGCGTGAACTTTCTTCCTAATAGGTAGTACGTAAGATGAATAGTGGCCCACATGATGGCAAGGGCCTCTAGTGGCAACACAGAGTAATTTCTTTCATGTTGGAAAAGCTTGAGACTTGCAAATAAGATGGGATGTTCTAATACATTGCAAACTTGGGACAGTACTGCTCCTAACCCTGTAAGGCAGGCAACCGTCTGTAATATAAACGTAGAGAAGTCTACTATCTTCAGGATTGGGTTCTAGCACATAGTTTGTTTTAGGGTGTTATAACATATATCATCCTCGTCATTCCAATGAAGTTTCTGGGTTTCAGCATTCTTGAGTTTGTCTGTCAGCCTATCTGTTCTGTCCAAAAAGTTAGGGATAAACCTACGTTAATATTTTATGAACCCCTAGAAAGGCTGTAAGATCTCTTTTGGTCTTGAGTGTTGGTGTATCTAGGACGGCTTTCATCTTCTCATGTTGAGGCTGTACATTCCCATTACCTAGAAAGAAGCCAAGGTATTTTATTTTTTTTTTCTATTGAATTTTAGCTGAATTCAATCAACTTTTTTCAATTTACAATACAAACAATACTTATTTCATTTTACATTTTGCATGAAACTATTTACATAAATAAAATCACAAATTAATTTTCAGTATAAAATCAATATAAACAAATGTAATTTTAAGATAATACAATTGTACAGTGTTATACCCATCTTGTGGTACAAGGGATGATAATTTTCTAATTGTATTAATTCAAACATCAAATGTTTTCAGCTTGACAATAATTCATTATCATTTTCATTGAAACATAGAGATTTCAGAAAATTCACCGTGGCTATTCTTAAACTCATATTGGGTGAGCTAATAAGGAAAGCCCATCTAAGCTTAGGCATCACATTTGCAATTAAAAACATAGGTTTCTCAAAAAACATATTTCTCAAACAGACAAGTGCTAAACATTCTATAATAATATGTTTGCGAGAGTTTCTTTTATTGCAGAATTTTTACAAAATCTACAAAACTTCTCTGCATCGCTGATTTTCCTACGCTGAGCTAGGATATCACACGTAAGCCACAAGTTAAATCGCAGTCTTAGAATAGCCAAGCGTATTTGTGGGGAAGGGGCTTTAATTAAATAAGGCTCTGCAATCCCTATTTTCTTATCACCAAAACATTGACTATTAAAGTGTTTGTATTGAAGACATATTGCGCATGTATGAATCCAATCTTGAAAAAAGACTCTTTCAGGATTTGTGATTAAAGATTCCAGAGTGATATCCGCCGTGGCCATAAGTTGATAGACATATTTGATCCATTTTCGAATGAACACATGAGTAGTTGAAAACATATAAGATGACAAAACTGTGAGAATTGTTTCATCCTTAATGTAAACAATACATTTACGAAATAAGGCACATAGTTGCCAGTGATATTTTGCCTGTAGAGAAATTAGACCTAGCTCATATCTCAGCCACGGACCTGGCGTGGATTGAGGAACATTTAAAATGATTCTCCAAAATGTAGCCTCTAATTTATTAAGAAAATCAGATGTAATAATGAGGTTCGTTTCCAACCCATACAAGAAAGTGGGCAAAACCTTTTGTCGCCAGAAAAGTAAGGCAGCGTTAATTGTAAATTTGCCATATTTGTATTGAATAAGTCTCGTCTGAGATATGGCTGTGGTTAATTTATTTCATAAAGTATGAAACTGTAATCCGAATGAAGAATTTCCATCGAAAGGCATGCCTAAATATTTATAATTAGGCACGATGACTAGATTGGTATCTTTAACTCTCCATTCGAATTTGTTTCTGGTAGTACATTTTGGGGTAAAAACTACTATTTGTGATTTTTTTTAGGTTCATAGTAAGTTCATTGTCTTGAAAGTATTCGGTTAATGCAGATAGTAGCTTTTGTAGCCCTGTTGGAGTTTTTGAAATTAGAACAAGGTCATCTACATACCATAAGGCTTGAATTGCCACCGTGTTCAGTTTTGGTGAATCAGAAGGTATGGTCACAAAAACATCTCTTACATCATGGATATAAAAGTTGAATAGGGCCGCTGCAAGGATACAGCCCTGCTTCAACCCTCTTGATGTTTTTATCACGTCTGAAAGTAAGCCCAGGATAGAGAGGCTAACCTGTATTGAAGTGGAAGAGTGTAACATGAAAATGATGTCAATAAGACTTGATGGACATTTTGTTCTAATTCATTTTTCAATCAATTTAACTCTAGAGACCGAATCAAAAGCAGCATTCAGATCAATGAATACAAAGAACAAGGACGTTTTTGCATTGTGTGCTTGTTCTTTCAAGGCATTGAGTGACATTAAATGACTGCTGTGCCCATTCCCGCCACAAAGCCTGTTTGATTTTGGTCCCGATGATTATTAGTTTGTGACCACTTGTTAAGGTCTTTCAGCACTAAACAGGAGAAGATCTTTCCAGGTAAGTCCAATAAGGCAATTGGGCGATAATTTGAAGGCATTCCTCGATCACCCTTCTTAAAAATTGTAACTATAAGGGATGAGCGACATGAGTCCAGTATTTTTTGAGATCTGAGAATATATTGGAAGATATCATTAAGGATGGCCGCCCACTATTTTGGATGTTGTTTCAGCATGTAATTTGTGAGGGCATCGGGTCCCGCAGCACGTGAAGATGATGACTTAAGTATGAATTCCTCTCTCATAGATTCTGAACATTCTAAGCGCCATGGTGAATCAAATCTGAGTTTATATTGGTATTGATCAAAGGTCTTGTCAGCATATAATTCTGAGAAATGTGTTACCCACTGATGCTCTAGGACACCATTTAGCTGTGATTTTATTTGATTATTTCCTGATTTTTCATTTAATAGTTGCCAAATTTGTGAGGAACTTTTATTATTTATAGCCCAAAGAAAAGTTTCGCCGTCTTGTTGGAACATTTTTTCCTCATGTGCTCTTAGCCAATTTCTATACCGACATTTAATCGATTTTCGTACATGTATTCTGTCGGCTACAGTGAGTTGATTTGAGCATCTCAGTTCTCTTCGATATATGCTTTTTGCTTGCTGGACTTGGAAATCAAATACATGTGTATGCTTCATCATGATTGAATTCTTAGGTACATATACATTTCTAAACGAGGTCAAAGCTGCCACATATTATTGAAAGTGAGACCATGTTTGTTGCGTACTCAATAAATGATTTAATGATGATAAATTATTGGGAGTCCACCTGAAACGGGATTTAGCGTTATTAGTGACGAGAGATTGGGTCATCCATTGTTGATTTTGCTCATGGGTAAGGTCACTCCAAGACCATGTTATCGTTAGCATATGATGATCGCTCTCTGTTTGTGTTGTTATTTCAAACTTTTTGCCAGCATGAATAATTAGTTTGAACAGCATAGATAAATCTCTGTAGAACTGATTTTGACTGCAACTAAAAGGCCAGCCATGGGACGACCTTTCTGAGCTGGTGTTGCTGATAGGAGAGCTGTGTCATGGTCATCCCACACTGGAGTTGCTGTTATCCATGTCTCCCATAAGGCTACTATAACAGCTTCGTTCAGGATTGAATTCGGTGCCCATTGGAGATGGCTATTTCCCCTTCTGTTCCAACTTGTGAGCATGATGGCAGTTGCTTTGTTGGTCTCTTGAAGTAATGGTTATGTTTGCATAATGATATCACTTCCCATCTGGATTTTATTGTGTCCCAGGTCACAATATGAACAATGGCATTCTGGTTGATTATTTTTTTTTAATGTATGTTGATCAACTGTTTGTTTTACCAGATTCATACGTTCAGGATCTTGGGCTAGAAGGAAACCTCTTCTAAACAGCTCCATTTTAGCTTGCCACAATGGGCCTCATTACAAGGTTGGAGGCAGCCATGGAGGTATTAGCTCCATGGCTGCCTCCAAAACCCTACCGACTCCGCCCTGGTGAATGGAGCAATTACTGGTCCATTCCGAAGTCGGAAGGACCAGTAATTCCCCATTCACCAGGGCAATTCCTCATTCCCATAGGGCTCAATGTGAATGGGGAAGGTGCTAATAACAGTACCGCAAATTGCGGTACCGTTATTAGCTCTAGAGTCCCTTTGCGGGTCCCGTCCTTAACGCCTGCAAAAACCAGGCGTTACGGAGGGACCCGCAAAGGGAACTCGTAGAAGGGCGGTAAGGGATTACCGGCACCAGTGCCCTTACCGGTGCCGGTAATCCCTTACCTCCCAACTCGTAATGAGGCCCAATGTGTTCAAAACCAAGCCTGATTTCATCCACAAGCGTACAATTGATAAATTCACGTCGCATATAAACTCAACTTGATCGATGTCTGCAGACGTGATGTCCTCTAGTTCATTGATGTCATTAAATATATTTAGGACACTTGTATTTGATAGATCATATTGTTGTTAAGGGGCTGCACGACTTTCAATATCAACGTATGATGTTGAGGAAATTTGTTCTGTTTAAGGTCTAGTTTTAGATTTTTATTATTACAATCCTCCGCTGAATCATAATGATTAGATTCTTTCATTGTGACAGTTTTCTGATGAAGCTGCTCTGATGCAGAGGTTCTATGTTTCGGTTGATGATTACTAGGAGATCTGGCAGATTTTGTATTAACTGCTGTTAGTCTATCTTCATTTATAAGGGTTAGAGTCTTCATTTCTTTTTCGCGCTGAAAAAGATAGTTTTCCACTGTCATTTTAATCTAAGTGGTCTCAGTATTTGTGTTTTGAATGTTTTCATTTTCTTTTGAAGCTGAGAGTGACGGCTACCTTGTGGTTAGTTGTTTAGGTCTCTCAGGGAGTGCATTCAAGTTCAGTTTCATTTGACAATCAGAATTGTCAGATACACAATGGCAGGCATGTACTGCTGTTAGCTCTGCTTCCTTTGCTGGGGCAGCGATCTTTAAATCTGTAGCCCGTTGTGAAAGATAAGTTTCAACGGCTGCTTTGATTGTATCAATCTGCTCATTTGAATCTGTTGTCACTTTTGGCTGGATTAAAGGCACAGCAAGTGGATCGAATGAGGATAATTGTTTCGCTTGCACAGGGAGTACAGATCAATTTAATCCATCCAGAATGTCAATTTCATCAATCTCTAGTGCTGTTACTAGTTGGTTTAATGGTGAGTGATCACCGATTGAGATGGGAGCGTTTCCTTTTGTTGTGAAAGGGTAGATCCCGTGACTTCTTTTAGTGATGACTTGTTTTTTTTTTATGTTCTTGTGAGGCTTTTGTAAGATCAATCACCTGCATACGTGAATGTTGATTAATTGATTTATTAGGTTTATTGCTTGTTTGATAGGGCTTCGTTACAAGATGTCTTGCCTGCCCTTTATTACGGGTTCGTTTATTGAAGACTTCATAAACCTCTTTAGTCGACTTCTGTGGATCAGCAGCTGGTTGATTCTCGACACTTATCCAAGATGAATTGGGGTCCACTGTGATAGGTGCATCACTTTCAATCAGGCGAATAACATGGTCAAAGACTGGTAAAGCTGGTAGACTTGAGTTATTGTACTTGTTGCAGGTTGCATCGTCTCCGCAATTGGTTTGCCAACATTAATCGTAAAATCATTAGTTAATGCTCCTGAAGAGGGTGATTGATGGAGGCGAGGATGAGATTCAATCCACATCACTATCTGTTCTATTTTAGCAGACTGTTGGTTAATTTGTAGTTCAAGACCTTCAAATAATTTAAGTTGGCTCTGTATTGTCGAGTTTACTGCTACCAGGATGATTTCAATTAGAACTTGGTTAGCTGAAGATGTTAGTTGTTCTTTGGAAGAGGTTTGATGTCTTGGTGTTGGTAAAATATAGGATGCAGCAAGAGAAATAGAGGAGTCCATTGAGCAGCGCTGGCGATAATCAGGGGACACTGTCCGAGAGGAGGATACCACACCTTTTTTGTGAAAGGGTAGATCCCGTGACTTCTTTTAGTGATGACTTGTTTACTTTTTTGATGTTCGTGTGATGCTTTTTTAAAATCAATCACCTGCATACGTGAATGTTGATAAATTGATTTATTAGGTTTATTGCTTGTTTGATAGGGCTTCGTTACAAGATGTCTTGCCCGCCCTTTATTACGGGTTCGTTTATTGAAGACTTCATAAGCCTCTTAAGTCGACTTCTGCGGATCAGCCGATGGTTGATTTTCGACACTTATCGAAGATGAATTGGGGTCCACTGTGATGGGTGCATCAGTTTCAATCGGGCGAATAACATGGTCAAAGACTGTTAAAGCTGGTAGACTTGAGTTATCGTAGTTGTTGCAGGTTGCATCGTCTCCCCAATTGGTTTGCCAACATTATTCGTAAAATCATTGGTTAATGTTCCTGAAGAGGGTGATTGATGGAGGTGAGGATGAGGTTCAATCCACATTGCTATCTGTTCTATTCTAGCAGACTGTTGGTTAATTTGTAGTTCAAGACCTTCAAATAATTTAAGTAGGCTCTGTATTGTCGAGTTTACTGCTACCAGGGTAATTTCAATTAGACCTTGGTTAGCTGAAAATGTTAGTTGTTCTTTGGAAGAGGTTTGATGTCTTGGTGTTGGTAAAATATAGGATGCAGCAAGAGAAATAGAGGAGTCCATTGAGCGGCGCTGGCGATAATCAGGGGACACTGTCCGAGAGGAGGATACCACACCTTTTGTTGTGAAAGGGTAGACCCAGTGACTTCTTTTAGTGATGACTTGTTTATTTTTTTGATGTTCTTGTGAGACTTTTGTAAAATCAATCACCTGCATACGTGAATGTTGATTAATTGATTTATTAGGTTTATTGCTTGTTTGATAGGGTTTTGTTACAAGATGTCTTGCCCGCCCTTTATTACAGGTTTGTTTATTTAAGACTTCATAAGCCTCTTTAGTTGACTTCTGTGGATCAGCAGCTGGTTGATTCTCGACACTTATCCAAGATGAATTGGGGTCCACTGGGATGGGTGCATCACTTTCAATCGGGCGAATAACATGGTCAAAGACTAGTAAAGCTGTTAGAACTTGAGTGATCGTACTTGTTGAAGGTTGCATCGTCTCCGCAATTGGTTTGCCAACATTATTCGTAAAATCAATAGTCAATGTTCCCGAAGAGGGTGATTGATGGAGGTGAGGATGAGATTCAATCCACATCACTATCTGTTCTATTTTAGCAGACTGTTGGTTCATTTTTAGTTCGAGACCTTCAAATAATTTAAGTAGGCTCTGTATTGTGAGTTTACTGCTACCAGGGAAATTTCAATTAGACCTTGGTTAGCTGAAGATGTCAGTTGTTCTTTGGAAGAGGTTTGATGTCTTGGTTTTGGTAAAATATAGGATGCAGCAAGAGAAAAAGAGGAGTCCATTGAGCAGCGCTGGCGATAATCAGGCGACACTGACCGAGAGGAGGATACCACACCTCTGCTACTGGCATGAATCAAGATTTCTGAAAAAACGTCTTCATTTTGCTCAATTCCGGAGGTCTCTTCGATTTGAGTCAACTGAGTCCTATGTTCTTTATCTTTTCCTTTTTCAGCTATCTTTAAAGCTTGCAAAATGGTGGTATCGGACAAACAGCATTCTTCGGGGTTCTGAATCTCTTCAAGGCTCACCGGAGCTGACTTGGGGATATCAGATTGTTCAACAGTAGCCGAAGAGTCTTTTTCAGCAGTTTTTATAGGGGGACAGAAACTGTGAATATCTTTGCTGGGAAATGGAGTTCTGAGCCTCAGAGTAAGAGTGATAGATTTACTTGTAGAAGCTTGTTTTATTTTTTCTGTTGATTTAGGTAAATTAGAATGTAAAGGTTTACCTGAGGGTGTACCTGGTTGCTTAACTGCACTGGGCATGCTAGATATTAGTGTGTACAGCTGCATGCTCATAAGTAGTCTTGCACCTTAATATGAATGACCAGGAGTCAATTTTAACAACAAAAATTAACACCTAGAATAGGTTATAATTAATAGCAGCACACAACAATACAACTATACAAGCAGTTAGGCAATAGTTAGAAGGTCGTATCAGCCCATAAATCAAAAGGAAATCCCCACCGCAACTCCACTGCTCAGCGGCTAAGCAGGACTTGAGGGGACGTGCTTGGGTGTGTGCGCGCGGTGCGCGTGCGTGCAAGATTATATAGGCACCGCCTCCAAAAGGTGCACAGCAAGCCTAAACAGTAGAAAAATATATACATTTAGTATGTATGTTTAGCACTAATGTGCTAATATTAATGTCAATGTGAAGATGTTCACCTTGTGGGAGATGAAGTTTAGCACAAAGTCCAAAGAAAAGCGTTCCAAGCGTCCAAAGCACAGGATCAGCACAGCGTCTCGCGGCAAAGCAGGACTTGAGGGGACTTGCTTGCCAAAGGCGCCAGGACAGTGTCCACCCAGGTCTCCTGTGCATGCGGCCCATGCATGCCTGTGACCCTGACTTCATGACCATGACAGCACTCCCCCTCAAGGCCCCTCTCAAGGGTGATTCTCCTCCCGGTTGTGGTTTGGTGTAATTATTGCGATGGAACTGTTTGATTAAACGCGGAGCATGGATGTGTTCACTGGGTTCCCAAAGTCGGTCTTGAGGTCCGTAACCTTTCCAGTCAATTAGGTAATACAATTTTGATCGAACCACCTTGGAGTCCAGGATGGATTTGACTTCATATTCTGGTTCTCCATCTATTACTTTGGGCTCTGGTGGAGAACTAAGCCGTGTATTGGATTTTATTGGTTTGAGGAGAGAGACATGAAATACGGGGTGAATTTTCATGTGAGATGGCAACTCCGATTTCATGGCGAACAGGATTGATTATGGACTTTATAGTATAGGGGCCCTGGTATCTTGGGCGGAAAGCTCTTGGCCCCTTCAGGGGAATATATTTGGATGCTATCCACACCTTTTCTCCAATCTGGTAGGCTGGAGCTTCCTTCCGATGTCGATCAGCAAACAGTTTTTGTCTTTCCTTAGCCTTGGTCAGATGCTCTGTCGCCTCTTTAAGAACCTGAGTGAATGTTTTTATGCAAGTTTTTTATGGCTGGCATTTCCAGAGTATCGGGTGGATCAAATACTGATGTCCTCGTATGTCTTCCGTGCACAGTGTAGAATGGAGATTGCCCTGTGCTTGTGTGAACTGAGTTGCTGTATGCATACTCAGCTATCCAGAGTATATTTTTCCAAGAATCCTCGCACTGTTGCAACATACACCTGAGATGTTGCTCTAAAGTTTGGTTGGTTTGTTCTGTTTGCCCATCAGTTTGAGGCTGATGGCTTGTGGACAACCGGAGATCGATTTTGGCAATCATACAACACTTTCTCCAAAAGGCAGAAACAAATTGAATTCCGTGATCAGATACTAATATTGATGGAAATCCATGCAATAGAACAATTTGCTCTAGGAACACAGAAGCGAGAGTTGACGCAGTTGGGAGTCCCTTCCGAGGGATGAAATGGGCCATTTTGGAGAATAAATCCACAACGACTAATATGGTGTTGTATCCATTGCAGAGTGAAAGATCTGTGATGAAGTCCATCGACAGGGTATGCCAAGGTGCTGGCAGTACTGTTAGGGGATGTAGTAAGCCAGCAGGGTTCTGTTTCTGAGACTTGTGTTGTGCACAGACACTGCAGGTTTCACTAAATTGGGTGATGTTGTTTCGCCAGGTTGGCCACCAGTAGTTTTGTTTTACCTTAGCCTGAGTTTTGACTATTCCTGGGTGTCCTTCCACTAATGAATCGTGGTAATTTGTGATGATTTGCTTTTGCAGTTCTTGGTCTTGGACATATAATCGTCCTTGGAAATACGGTATATTGTCTTTGATGGTGTACTGGTCACCTTTTAACAGCCATTCCTGTTGTGTTGATTGATCCATCAGGGATTGCAAACTGGTTCTTTGGTCATCCACACACGTGGTGGCAGCTATTCTGGTTTGAATCCTTTCCTCAGGAATTATGGCCAAGGGGTCGGATGCTGTAAAAGCCTCTTTTTCTTCACTTATGCGTGATAGAGCGTCTGCTTTCCCATTGCATACTTCAGGTCTATAAGTTATAATAAAATCATATTCCGCGAAAAAGAGAGCCCAACGAAGTTGACGCGAGGATTGTGCTTTGTCGTTTTTCAAGTATTGCAAGTTACAGTGGTCTGTGATGACAGTGACCGTATGTCTCGCCCCAAGAAGGTAATGTCTCCAGGCCTTGAATGCTGCTTTAATCGCCATTAATTCCTTATCTGTGATTGCGTAGTTCAACTTGGGGGCTGAAAATGTGCGCAACCAGAATGCAACGGGGTGTAGTTGTCCTGATTCAGGGTCTTGTTTTGACAATACTTGCTCCCATGGCTATTTTTGAAGCATCTGTCTCAACTATGTAAGGTAGGTCTGGTCATTGGTGTCGAAGGACTGATGCTGTAGTGAATGCTAGTTTCATCTTCTGGAAGGCTTCCTCAACTTCTGTCGACCAATGGAACTTTTTATTTTTCTTTAAGAAGGAGGTAATTGGATGTACAATTTGTGAAAACCCAGGTATAAACCGACGGTAAAAGTTGGCGAATCCAAGCATGCTTTGCACTCCTTTCGTGGATGTTGGTGAGGGCCATTGGAGGATTGCATCCACCTTTCGTGTATCCATATGTGCCCCTTGTGGTGTGAGCATGAAACTGAGAAACTCAACCTCGGTTACATGGAAAACATTTTTTTCCAACTTCGCATACAATTAGTGTTGTCGAAGCTTCTCTAAGACTGCCCGGACATGGCCTACATGTTCTTCCATAGAATTTGAGGAGATAAGAATGTCATCAATGTAAACAAGAGTGTAAACGTCCAGTAGTTCACGGAGTACATCATTCATAAAGAATTGGAACGCCGCAGGGGCATTCCATAGCCCGAAGGGCATGACCTGGTATTCAAAGAGGCCGTACTTAGTGCGGAAGGCCGTTTTCCACTCGTCTCCCTCTTTTACTCTTACAAGATGGTATGCTCCTCTTAAATCCAGTTTTGTGCAGATTTGAGCATGTTTCACTTGGTCCAGGAGCTCTGGTACAAGTGGTAAAGGATATCGATTTATTACTGTGATCTGACTGATGGCTCTATAGTCGATGCAAGTTCTTAAGTCCCCCTCCTTTTTAGGCACGAAGAATAAGGGCAAGGAGGCAGGTGACTTGGACGGGCGAATGAAACCGTTCGCCAGGTACTGATCCAGGTAACTTCTAAAATGCTGATTTTCCTGTTCTGTCAGAGCGTAAATTCGTCTGCAAGGGATCTGGGCTCCGGGTACAAGATCTATTTGAGAATCGTAGGGTCTGTGCAGGGGCACAACGTTGGCTTGCTCTTTTTTTAAGACATCCTGGTAATCTTGGTATTCAAGCGGTAAGGAGCTGATGTGGCCCAACACGATTCCTTTCTTCGGTTTCAGATTGGTGTCATCTTTTTTGTAGCATGTGTCGGCACAATCATGAGGAAATGTCAGAACTCATTTTTGGTATTCAAGCGGTAAGGAGCTGATGTGGCCCAACACGATTCCTTTCTTCGGTTTCAGAATGGTGTCATTTTTTTTGTAGCATGTGTCGGCACAATCATGAGGAAATGTCAGAACTCATTTTCGCCAGTCAATCCTAGGATTGTGGGTCTCCAGCCAGGGCATTCTGGAACTGAGGAGCACCGATGAGATCGAAAGTAATGTCCTCTTGATGCCCGTCCTGACACAGAAGCTTGACTTTCTCTGTGTATTGTGTCACCGGGCCGGATGATAGCTGAGAACCATCCACAGCAGTGACGTTTTACGATTTCTGCTTCTGTTGGAGAGGAAGGCCTATTCAGATAGCCAAATCCTGGTCAATGTAGTTACCCACAGCTCCACAATCAATATATGCCTCCAAGGCATGTATTTGTGATGGTTGCTTGTGATTCACCAAAAGCACTGGAAGGACTAGATGTGAGGTCTGTACGGATTCCTTTTTCATTCTCGACAAGCGGACCCCTACACTTGCCAGGCATTGGCATTTCCTGAGTTCTGTTCTTCTTCTTCATCAGTTTTGTCTGTTGCCCCAACCGTTTTCTTGGGTGGTTTTAACAGGCAGTCACGGAGGAAGTGACCTGCTTGTCCACAATATAAGCAGAGCTGTTTTGTCTTCTATTTTCCCTTTCTGCTTTGGTAAGGGGACTTCGTAATCCTCCAATTTACATTGGCTCAGACTGTTCATGTGGTTTAGTCTGATTCTCACGAGGTTTTACGTAAACTGACCGTCCCTCTGATCTAGCTCGATCCATTTTCCGATTCTGCAACCTATGATCGAGTTGCACCGTCAGGTCTATGTAGTCCGCACACGTCTCAGGGGGATTCACCACTTGCGCCAATACATCCTTAAATTCTCCAGGGTAACACTGGGTAAAAGAGTATAGTCCTCTTCTCTTCTGGCCAGTTGGTCTGTGCCATGAGACGATTGAAGGTTGCAATATAGGTTAATAGGTCTTGACTCCCTAGTCTGAGTGACAACAACTCGTTGTCCAGGGCTTGTCCTTGAATATGACGGGCAAACAATTTCCCCATCTCATGTTGGAAATTCCCAAAGTTCCGGAGTAAAGGGTCATCTTGATTTACCAAAGGTATAGACCAGTCCGCCGCACTACCTCCTAAATACAATACAATACAATGACCACTTTGGCTTGGTCATTAGGAAAGGCTCCTGCTCTGCATAAGAAATGAAGGCGACATTGGTTCATAAATACAGCAAACTTGTTTGGGTCGCAGATGAAGCGTTCTGGAGGGGCTAGAGGCACTGTCCTGGAAGAACCACCAGAACCGGTGTTGATTGTTGTCGTGTGGAAGAATGAGAAGAATCAAACACTCCAGGCAGTGGAACCTGTCCTGCTTGTGCTTGTAGCATTTGTCTTGCCAATTCGTCAGTTCTTTCTCGAGTTACAATAAGATCCCTCCGTAATGCATTGGTTTCCTGTTTTTAAGCATGTACTTCAGCCCGTAATTCCCCTAGTAAAAGGGCTAACTGATCTGTTTCTGAATTTTCCATCACGCCCAGGCAGAAAGTATTAGAGGCTTTGCGTTCTGTCACGCTCACCTGGTCTCTGCGTATGCGTTGGGGCACAGTTGCAGCCCTTCCCTGAACTTGAATCACCCCCTTCAGGCCTCTCCCTCAGTAGAAAAGCTGTGAGCTGTGGTACATGGTGTTACTGCTCCTGCGTGGAGATAAGAGTGTGTGAGTGCGTCAATCTGTGATTGTTGTACCTCTCGAACCCTTCACCCCAAAGTATGGTTTCTGTGGGTTAAGCAGGACGCAGAGCCAGCCTCATCAAACTCAAAGGCTTATGCCTTCTGGGGAGTTTACAAGGGAGAGCACGCCAACATACCATCAAACCTACGTCAGTACAGATATCGGTCTTACGACTACGTGCTGCACCCCCGTGGAGACCAGGTGAGAGTGACAATACTAGTGCAATTGCGCGGTCCATGAATTGCTACCATGCAACACCAAAACCAACATCGTAACCTGTGCTATCTATACATTCTCTTACGTCTCCTGAGGACACAAATATGGTGCAACATCTAGGACTAATCCCCTTAAAGCATGCACACGTGTCTTAACCACAGATTGCAGATGCGATTTATTATACATGCATATGCTGTGACCTAAATCGAGCCAAGAAATTATACCACTACAGTGACTAGTATAATTGGCGGTCCCTTGTGCTCATCCCAGTTTAAAGGAACTCTGATGACTCGTTTTTTCGTTATGCATACCTGATGGTGTTCCGATTAAACCCACTTGAAAAAGTCTATGGGCTAAAAAATAAAAAAGGAGAAACGGAAACAAGATAAGTGTGGTTTTGAGAAGACTAAAGTCAACTTAAATTAGCCATAATGACCTTACATGCATTACTATAAGCCAAACAAACCATCCATGTAATGAGTTTGCTTTCCACTTCATATTTCATTAACTTCGCTGATGTGCAGAGAAAGTCTGAAAAGCCAATAACAGAATGGATTGCTAAATAAGCATCAACACAATAGTAACAGCACGGCTGGAATTACTCAGCATACTATTAATAATTCGTAAAAAGCAAGAAGCTTATCTGAATACGAACTATATATAACCATGCAAGTGCGGCTTGCCAGTCTGAATGGTCACTGTATAGAGTACAGCATAGTTGAAAAGCCGGAAAGAAAGAAATGTGACAAGGGGGCGCTGTTGAGCAGCCCAGAAAATGGCTGCTTAGCCTGTGAGCTCCGTTTCTGCCTGCCTGAATCTGCCAAATATCAGCGCTCCTCCTGGGTATTCCCCGATTTTACTGCCACGATTTGCCTGCTGACACCCTCCTCTCCGTGTGCTTCAAGTTTGGAGAGGAATCGGTGCCTGGGACTTGGGAAACTGACATTTGATCCTACGACGGCTGTGCGGCCTCCTTTGCAGGGCCTTGTCATTGCCCTGCTCGCGGCTGCCTGTTGTGGCCACCGCCTAGAGGCGCCGCCTTGCCCGCTCCCCTTGCGCCGCCAGTTACAAGTATCCTGAGGCACTTCCTGATTGGGTAGATCTGGTCTCCTGCTGGCGGCAGCTGGGGCGAGGCTCCCTGGCCATCCATCAGCCCACCCGTGGACGTGTGAACGGGGCGGCCCGGCGCTGCCGGTCCGACGGCTGCCATATCCGGACTGCGGAGTCGGCGAGTTCCCACAACCGCGGGTTGGGCTGGAGCCCCACTGCAGCCCTCCATAAACGCAGCCCCCGGGCCTGGTGGTGCGGAAGGCCGCTCTCATTACGCCGTGACGCCGCACTAACTTTTGCCCGGTGTCCTGGACGACTTGCTGGATACTACACGGGAGGGGCTGCTCACCCCACCCGGCACCTCAACTACTTGGGCTGCAGCATCGGCGGCCTGCAATGCCCACGGGGTGTGACGGTGCCCCCCTCGGCTTTCTACGCGCACAGCCCTACGGCCCTATTAAGGATCTGCCACCAGAGTCCCCCTGCGACGTGCCTCTGCTGGGGAAGTACACGGCCATCGGCGCAGCCCTCTGCTGGGGGGCCCGTAGTACTATCCGGCGGCCAGCCACTGCCCCCTCATCTCATCGGTCCGTGGTCTGGGCCCGGCCTCAGTGAAGGGGGCGTTTGCCCTCTGGGGGCACCATCTTATGCCGTGGGACACACATGTTCAGCCGCCCTAAAGGCTATAAGGTGGGTGTTGGAGGCCTCATTATACCTCCCTGCTTCATCCCGGTGGGGCCCCCTACCCACCCCATTAACTGCACTTCGCCCAGCGAGCCCATATACAACTAAAGTGATACTGCCTACACAGGAGCCCACCTGACTCCCCCCAGCTCTCTCCACCCACTGTGCCTGCGGCCGCCGCAAAGCACCCCCTGGGGCCCACCATTATACAGCCCCCTTGGCCACTCTTTGCCCACAGCTCCCTCATCACCACTGCCCTGACACGGGCTGGCCATTCCCAATCCGTCGGGGCAAATACTTGCACTACCAGGCACAGACTATCTACAACCGGAAACCACTAGCCAGCTACCACCCCCACTACGGGGCTCCTGACCTACGATCACCACCAAACCTGTCTGGTTAAGCGCTGCTCCCCACCTCAGCAATGCCCAACAGATTGCGAGGAGCTAGCAAGGTAGACGCCATGGATAAGTTCACCAAGGCAGCGCCCCGGGCGGACCAAGCGTCTTCCTCCGCAGCACAGGAGGATGGTGATATCCTGCCGGACCCCCCGCAGCCTGACTTAACTACAATGATGGAGTCCATGGCCGATAACTTTGCAGCCTTCCATGAAAAGCTGGATGATATCAACGCGAACGTAGCCTCCTTAAGAGCTAAACTCGACCAACATGGGGCCAGAATCAATGAGGCAGAGCAAAGAATAGGAACCAATGAGGACACTGTTCATACCATACAAAAGACAGTCACGGAGCTCGTCCGTGACATTAAGCAGGTCAAAGCTAAGTGCGATGACCTTGAATCGAGGTCGCGAAGAAACAACATTCGCATAGTGGGGGTTCCTGAATCTGCACTAAAGGGTCGAATGGAACTCGCGGTTGAACAACTTCTCAAAGACCTCCTCTATAACCCCGAGCTGTCACTATTCTTCACTGTTGAATGAGCACATCACTCACTGGTACCCCGGCCTAAACCAGGAGACTTCCCCAGACCAAGAATTGCAAAACTGCTAAGTTACAAGGACAGAGACCACATACTTCGCCTGGCCAGAGAGAAGGGGGAACTAAGGCTGGACTCACAAATCATTAGGATTTTCCCTGACTTTTCGGTGGGGGTGCAGATGGAGCGACGCCAATTCGGAGGTGTGAAAAAAATATTAATCGAAAGGAAAATCGAGTACGCGATACTCTTCCCGGCTCGCCTAAAATTCACTCATCGCAACAAGCTGTACCTTTTTACGGTCCCAGACGAGGCAGTCAAATTAATTGAGGCACCAATCCCGCTAGGGGATCCCCCGGTGGAACCAATGGACAACGACTAAGACCAAGGCTCCCATGGCTCTACTGTAGGCCTCACCGGCCATGGCTGATCTATGGACTGCCACCCGGTGGGTTGGCTTGTCCCCTCTTCTCCGTCCTATTTTGGGCCTAACATAGACCCAACACCAGCATCTCAAGAGCACAACCTTTGGAAGGGGATACATCTCTAAGTTGCCTGATTATAATGGCATACACTGGGCCCGAACCTCAAAACCCAAGCTTTACTGTCAGACACCAGCCTATGGCAGTATCTGCTTAGATCTCGCTACCTGTGAATAAGTTTACTTTCTTTGTAACCTAAGTTCCAGCAGCCGTTCAAAAGATTAATGATGTTTCATCATAATATGCATTAACAAATGTGGGTCAGATGGCAGCGGCAGCCCCCACTGCAGCTTCAATGCCTTCTAAGACGGAGTGTTTATGTTTAAGCCCCGGTTGGGCTATTGGTCAAGCGTCGCCAAGTTGGGGATGGCACGCAGTTGGTCACTCCGGGTGTGGGTACTATGACACTGCTAGTTTGTACCGGGCGGTGAGGATGGGGGGTGGTGATGTTGGGGAATGTTACACTAAAATCGGCAGGAAGGTAATTACTGGTTTTGAAGAGAGGCACGTTCACGCCACCACAGCACATATGGTTGAAAACAGAGACAGATCCTTTACTTGGGATGTCCCATAAATTCTCAGCATGGCTATTAAAATGATGACATGGAACGTTCGGGGATTGACAAATTTCACAAAGTCCCGTAGGATCACAGCATATGCACAAAGACATGGGATCAAGGTACTCCTATTGCAGGAGACACATGCTCTGAAACTCCTATCATCAAACCTAGCACAGACTTGGGGCCCCAACAGATTCTATACCCAATACTCTACTCAATCCAGGGGAGTCCTGACTCTCATCCACAAATCTGTAAAATTCACACTCCACACATCCCACATTGACACAGAAGGCAGATATGTGATTCTCCAATGCACTATGGCTAACGAGGAATGCTTGCTCGTAAATTCATACGGTCCCAACACTGATTCCCCCAAATTTATAGACACAGTGACCGCATCCTCATGAAATATGTGGAAGTCCCCATTATATGGGGGGGGAGACATGAATCTTATACTTGATAATGTCCTCGATAGAACACCCACTACCCGCAGGGTCACGTCTCGAGCCGCCAAGCGACTCCATGCACACATGAGGTCTCTAAATCTACACGATGTGTGGAGAATGCTCCATCCCTAAGAGAGAGATTATACTTTCTATTCAACAGTACATGATAGCTCTTCAAGAATAGACATGTTCCTACTGTCGGGGTGCCGGGTGGGAAGGGTGACGGATGTCAAGATCCTTGCACGCACGCTCTCTGACCACTCCCCTATGCTGCTGCAGATCCAACTGGGTAATACCCTGACCGCCCACCCCGCCAGGCGCTCTAAATCTGATGCTCTATCTGACATTGTCTTTAAAGCTGAGATCCTTTCGGACATAAACACGTTTTTTGAGAATAACAGCACACAAGACACACCTGAGGGGACCCGCTGGGAGGCATTTAAAGTATGCATCAGAGGGATGTGCATCTCAAGGGAGGCGGGGGTTCTCAAACCCATAAGGCAGGCCCTAAGCAACTCCGAAACTAAGCTCAAAACTCTAGAACAAGAACATCTTCCGCGCCAGCTGCGGCAACCCTAGCAAAGATTAGAACAGAACTGGAACTATATGAATCTCACACCCTGAGCGAGGCGCGGTATTATGCTCGGCCTGTGGCTGCTCGCAGGTACGGTGAGGGAGACAGACCTGGAAGAACCCTGTCTAAACTAGTGCATGCAGAGGGAGGTAGGGCCCAAATAGATAGCATTTTAGATGGACATGGCTCACAACACTGGTCCGACCAAGCCATCATTGGGGGTCATTACGACCCAGGCGGTAATTACGCCAACTTTACCAGCATGGTGTAAACTATGTTTACACCATGGTGGATGGCGGATTTACCGCCCCATTCCAAGGTGAGTGGGGCGGTAAATCCCCATTTCCCATTTTCCCTTCCCCATTCCCATTTTTGCCCCTTAGGGCATAATGGGAGTGGGGAAGGCGCTAATTACGCCACCGTAAATTACTGTGTTGCGTAATTAGCATCATGGCGGGTTAGCGCCATGGATTTTAACGGCTGCTTGTCCCTGGGGATCTGTCATCTGCCAGGACACAGTCATGAGAATATTAAATAAACTCTGGGTGTCAGAGTTGTACCTGGTAATATACCTACGTTTGTTAGTGCCTGGTGTTCTGCCTTTAGGTGTCAACAGAGCTGTTCTCTCCATCTTGCTCACTTCATTTTGTGCTGACTCAATTGTTGCTGCTGAGTAGCCTCTGGCCAAAACTCTCGTTCTAATGTTATTGCATTCCGATTGGAAGTCAGATAGAAGGCTGCAATTCTGTATTACTCGTATATATTCTCCCCTGGGGATATTAATAATGACAGACTTCTTATGGCAGCTAGTTGCATGTAAGATAGCGTTGACAGATGTACTCTTTCTGAAGGTATGTGTCACATACCCATTAGGTGTCATAGTGATTTTTAAATCCAAAAAATCAATACTCACATCACTAAATGTGTGAGTAAAGGCCAACCCCCATTCATTAGTGTTTAGATAGGAAACAAAATTCTGTAAATTGGTTGGTTGAATCAGTCCAAACCATAATCACATTGTCAATGTAACGTCACCAGAGGTGTACGTACGGCTGAAACGTGTGATTAATCAATGCATATTGCTGTTCGAAATGATGCATGAAAATATTTGCTAGGGCCAGAGAAATACTAGCTCCCATGGCGATACCCGGTTTCTGCTTGTGGAATATACCATTAAACAAAAACACATTATTAACAAGGGCAAATTTAAGCAATTCCTTTAGCATCTCTAAATGATCATAAAAGGACGCCTATTTGTCCCTGAAAATGTAATTAATGCTCTTGATTGCAAGTTTGTGATTAATAGAAGTATATGAAGACTTGACATCCAAGGTCACCAACAGATGCTTACTACCGATCACCGTTTCTTGAAAGATCTTTAAAACAAGCATTGCATCCCTAATATAAGTAGGTGTATGTATAACAACTGTTGTTAAGCATTTATTGACATATTGCCCCATAGGTTCAATCACACCACCTTTCCCACTAACAATTGTCCTGCCTTCTGAGATAGATTCGAAACGGCTTATGTATTTTGGGAAGAAAATAAATGGTAGGAATAGTAGGGTGTTCAACTAGCAAAAATAGTTTTTCGGCATCCGCCAAGAGCCCCGTTTTAGGCCATTTGTGAATTAGTTGGGAAGCCGACCTGAACAATATTCATGATAGGATTATTAGGTAGCACATCATAAGAGTCAGGTGTGTTCAAATGGTTATGCGCCTTAAGATCATGTTCAAGCAGTATATGATGAAGTCTTGATTCCATGAGGAGGGAATAAAAGGAATCAGCAAATGGAGGTTATGTGATATTATGTTCTGTTATTGGGTTCATACCATACACCTCTGCCAATTTGCATGGTCTTCACACACTCTGCCAGATCTGAAAGAGAGGGAGTGTGGGTTAGATTAGCGGGGAGAGAAGGAAAAAACAAGATAGCTTTGCTGTTGTGTGATGCATGCACACCAGAAATACCCTAAACTCTGGGTGCAGGTATGTTTAAAGTGCCCTGTGTTAAGAGCATAAAAGCACTTGTGTCTAGAGGGGAGCCTTGCCTTGCCATGCTGTTATGATGCATTGGTTGGAACTGTGACATGCAGTGCTGCCTCCAGGGGAAGTAGTTGTGAGGAGATGTCTTGAGACACCATGGAATGGATTGGAATCTCTGGCAGTGGACAGTGTGCAGCAACTGGTCCTTTATAGGAGTGTGGAAATAAGGGAAGGCACATAAAATATCGGGAACATTGTGAGAAACCTGAAGGTGTCTCACCCGCTAGTCCCTGGGGATCTGTCATCTGCCAGGACACAGTCATGACTTTTGGATCCAGTTCCTAGGGGTGGACCAGTGCGGGAGGATCGCCTGGTTGAGGGGTCCTCAGGGAGTGGAAGTGGGACACCGGATGGCGAGGCGCAGTATCCCCTTCCCTGAAACACCTTTACCCCATACTACCAAGCAGGATACTTAGGAACTCAACCTCCCCCCTTTCCCAACACAAACATTTCCTCATGGACAGCTCATTACAAGAGAAAATGGACTAACACCTGACCTGTATACCAGACATGTCCCAATACAATGGTCAGGCAGGTTCAGGCTATTACTGCTGACCATTACACACACCTGACTTCCCTTACACTTCCCCACATGGATAAAAGGCAGAGTAAGAGAGCACACTCTGGGCAAGTCAAAGCACATGAGGAAGCAGCAGTTCCTTTTAATACAAGGTGAAAGATGGCAAAATCTAAGTGGATTGAAGGAGGGAAGTGCCCTTGACCTTTTCAACAGAAGACTGTTACTTTCATGAACCTTTGAGAATAGGAAACTTAAGACCAGGAACCAAGGCTGAAGAATCCTGTATTGTGTGTCAAAGGAACCCGGGGCTCTCCCACGTCGATAGTCAAGGCGGGGAGCATTGTTTGCCACTGTGGTACTGTGCTTGACTCCTACAACAAAGCAGCACCAGTGAAGTCAGCACAGCCGGTGAGTGGGGAGACTGATACCAGACCGGTCTGTGTGGAAGCCAAAGTTGCAAGCGGCAACATTGTATGGTGAAAACTGAAGGGATGTCATGATGCCTACCCCAGGGGAACCAGACCAGGTCCAGCAACTCCGGAAGCAGGCATCAAGTTGTTTAGAGCAAGCCCAAAAGCCGCTGTTAGGGGCTGTTTGGGTGCGGTCCTGGCGCCTATGACGCCAAGCTCATATGGAGAGTCAGTCCTGGCACCATAGGCGCTAGGCTCATAGAGTAAACTTACCTGATGCAGACCATGCTGCAAACTTACCTGGTGCAGACCATGCTGCAGAGCTCCAAGCCAAATGAGGCTTGGAAGGGACTATTTTACCTAGGAACTATTTTTTTACTCGGGGGGGCTGGGGAAGAATACTCACCTGGGACTACTTTGGATGCTATTTAAACCATGCCCGAAGAGCAGCACACGCTTTGCGTTATTCTGCATCCAGCAGCGTAACGCTCACCGTGTCTGAAAGCCTGCATCCAGTCTTCTGCCACGCCTGCCTCGAGTCTGCAGCTCCTAGAAAAAGAGGAGGAAAAGAAGGAGAAAGGTTAGAATAAGAGCAAACCTTCGATCCTTACCTGGATTCCGGATCCACCGCACCTTCGAACTGGAAGAAAGAAGCATTTAGGTGCACCGCCTCGCCTGCTGCAGCGCCGCGCTGAACTCACCGGCCCTCGCAGCACCCTCACAATCCACTGCATCCTTCTGCACATTCCGCCGCATTCTGGCACCTAAGGGGAACACAAGAACGGCAAAGGTGAGCCAAGGAAATAAACAGAGGCAATAGTAACTACCCCCATAGACTTACCTGATTACCGCCGGGGGTACTATTTCTCTTCACTGGTTGGCGCAGTCTCCATTGCATCCTCGCCGCACCACGGCCCCCTAGGGGAACAAAAGGACGACAAGGTGAGACAACGGGACAAATAAGGGGAACTCTTCTCACCTCAATAGACTTACCTAATTTTACCGCCGGAGGCATAATTCCTCGAACTTCATATTTTCTCGCCACACCTGAATAAGGGAACAGGCAGCTTACATTCTGGCCTTATTTTATTGAACTGTGTAGGATAAGCCAAATCCTTACCTGAACTTCGTCAGCTACCACGAGGAACTCTTCGCCGGGGTCAAGCTGCAAACTGCAAGGAATTGGACAAGAGTGAAAGTCAGACATGTGAACTCTTACGAACTACATATTTTTCGGAGTCATTATTGTTCTGGAACTCACCGATTCCTTCGAGCCAGTGAAGCAACTGGTTATCAACGCGCCCCTGCGCTCAATGCAGGATGGAGAGCTCATCTTTTCAAACCATCAGGTGAGAATATAGGAGGGGACATCAAAGGTGATCTGTGGGGAGAACAGCGGGGGTGGGGGGAATTTACACTCGACTCCACGGGTGGTTAATTCCCTTTCTCCATTTGCAGAAGGATATTCCTACGGGCCAAGCAAACGAAGCTAGGTGGGCCAGTCCAGTCCGTCATCTCGGCCCTACCCATCACATTGGTGGAGACCGCAGCTGTCCAGTTCAGATCAACGCCTCTGTGGGAGCCAGGTGAGCGTAACAGAACGCAAAGCCTACCCACAAATTCCCACCCGGGCGTTATGGATACCTCAGAGATGACCAATTGGCCCAATTACTAGGGGAACTGAGGGCTGAAGTGCATTCGGCCCGTCAAGAAACTAATGCTCTTAGGAGAGAACTGATTTTGTCAAAGGAGCAAACTGATGACCTTGCTAGGCAGCTATTGAAAAGCCAGGCTGGACAAGCACCCCTACCTGGTTCCGGGGGTAACCCAGCTCCTGTGTTATCGAGTAACCCTGTGCAAATAAACCTACCAGGAAATATTCCATTAGCTCCACCCGAACGCTTTGCCGGAGATCCTAAAAGGTTCCAATGCCGCCTGCACTTTTTATGCAGACCTGGAGCCTTCCCAAACGACCAAGCCAAGGTAGCCTTTGTATTGTCATATCTCAGCGGCAGTGCAGCTGATTGGTCAATTCCACTTGTCACTCAGGATGAACCAATTCTTCGGGATTTTCAGGGCTTTCAAACTAGCATGGAAAGACTATTTACCCGGCACTCCCAAGGACACGCCCTGGATAACAAACTATTTTCCCTACGACAGGGTAACCAAGACCTTCTATCCTACATCGCGACCTTTAATAGGTTGATAGTGGAAACTGGATGGCCTGAAGAAAAACGAATCACGTTATTTCATCGAGGGCTTCGAGAAGAACTCAAGGATGTCTTGGCTCAAGTCGTGAACCCACCCCAAGACTGCGCTGAATATATAGACTTAGTGGTCCAGTTAGATCACAGACTACAGAACAGTAAGGCTGATCGAGCCAAGTTTGAGAATCGCGTATTGGTCAAAACTCACGCTAACCCCAAAGGAGCAGATGCTTCAGAACCCATGCAAATCGGAGGGGTTAAAGGACCCTTAACCCAGAAGGAAAGAGAAAGGAGACGATAAATGCAATTGTGTCTATATTGTGGAACTTCTGGGTATTTGCTACGTGATTGCCCTGTAAAACAACCCAAGAAGGTGGTAGGAGCTGCTGATAAAAGCCATATGGAGTCAGACTCGGGAAACGACCACGCCCGACAAGCGTAGAGGTCCGCTTGCCGAGCTTGAAGAAGGGTACTCAGACCTCGCATTTCATCATACCAATGGTCCTCGTAGATCCAGGGCAGCCATCGCGTATGCAAGCAGCAAGGGCATACATTGATAGCGGGGCCATAGGAAACTATGTGGACTATGAATTGGCTTCCACGATGAATCTACCTCTCTGCCGAAAAACCACCTCAGATGTCATCACCACAGTCGATGGAACTGAAATTGCCTCTGGGCCTGTAACTCATTCCACCGCAGAGCTGACACTATTGGGTCAGGATGGGCATCGAGAGACTATTGTGTTTGATCTAATCAAAGCCCCACAGTTCCAAACAATACTGGGGATACCTTGGTTGGAAACACATAATCCTTGTATTGATTGGCGAGAGAAGAGAATAACCTTCCCGGATTGTACACAAACCTGTTACCTACAGAAAAAATCAAAACGTAGGCCTGGCCACAGTAACCACAGCAGTCGTGCAACTACCTCCAGAATACCAAGAATTCCAGGATGTCTTCCAAAAGGAACAGGCAAACACCTTACCTCCTCACAGATCGTACGATTGTCAAATCAATCTCATACCCGGTGCACAACCCCCTTGTAGCAGGATCTATGCCCTTACGGAACCTGAGAGCCTTCACCTACGACAATATTTAGACCAGTACCTTGCCAATGGCTTTATTCGCCCATCCAAGTCCCCTGCATCTTCAGCTTTGTTCTTCGTGCCCAAAAAGGAAGGTGACCTCAGAACGTGCATAGACTACCGCGCATTGAACCAGATAACTGTTAAGAACCGATACCCATTGCCTCTGATCCCCGAACTATTAGACCAAGTGAAGGACGCTGGTATATACACCAAGTTAGATCTCCAGGGGGCATACCATCTGGTACGTGTAAAAGAGGGCGACGAATGGAAGACTGCTTTCTGCACTAAGTATGGGTTATTCGAGTACCAGGTGATGCCTTTCGGGTTGTGCAATGCACCAGCAGCCTTCCAATACTTCATGAACGATGTCCTTCGTGAACTCATTGACGTTTGTGTTGTCGTGTGTATCGATGATATTCTATTATACTCCTCTTCAGAATCTGACCATGTGATTCACGTCCGAGCAGTCCTTGAGAAATTGCGCCAGCACAAACTATACACAAAACTAGAAAAATGCGTTTTTCATGCCACAGAACTTGAATTCCTTGGGTTTATCCTGGCCCCAAAGGGAGTCCGAATGGACTCACGATAGGTGGACGCAATCGTTAAGTGGCCATCACCAAGTTCAGTTAAGGGAGTACAAAGCATGCTTGGCTTTGCCAATTTCTACCGTAGATTCATCCCATATTTTTCACATGTCGTACATCCCATCACAGCACTCTTGCGAAAAAATAAACGCTTTATATGGACTGAAGAAGCTGAAAAGGCCTTCCAAGAGCTGAAAGCGAAATTCACATCTGCACCTGTGTTAAAGCACCCACGCCCTGAACTTCCATACATAGTGGAAACTGATGCATCCAGTCTAGACATGGGAGCTGTCTTGTCTCAAAAGGACCCTGAAACTGGCCAGCTTCACCCAATAGCATTTTGGTCCAGAAAGTTCTCGCCACCCAAGTTAAACTATGCGGTTACCGACAAGGCGTTATTAGCTATTAAATTCGACTTCATGGCTTGGCGGCAGTACCTCCTCGATGCCAGGCATACCATTACTGTGATCACCGATCACCGAAACTTACAGTATTTAAAAACAGCCAAGGCCCAATCGTCACGTCAACTCCGATGGGCATTGTTCGTTATAACCTATCGACCAGGTTGTAAGAATGGTAAAGCAGATGCCTTTTCCCGAATAGGGATGGGAGAGGCAGAAGTGAACCCAGAACCAGTACCTATAATTTCCGAACAAAGGATCCTTGGCATGACTACTCTACAAACAATAGAGAACATTCAGGTAAAGATCCAGAAACTCTTTGATCCTACAGCCCTGCAGGACTGGGTAAAGAAAGGCCCAAACTACTCTGTCACCAATGATCTGCCTTATTACCAAGGGCGACTGTTTCCGCCACACAAGGAACTACAAGAGCAAGTCATTTCCCTTTATCATGATACTCTAATGGAGGGACACCCAGGTATTGCAAAAACTGAAGCTAAGATTAAAAGACAATTCTGGTGGCCCACCTGGCGAAAGGATATTATATCATTTGTGATGTCTTGTGGCATTTGCGCCCAAAACAAAATTCAAAAGCAAAAACCAGCTGGACTCTTACAACCTTTAGACATTCCGCCTACACCATGGCACACCTTATCGTTAGACTTTATTACTGATCTACCTCCTTGTAATGGGTTTAACACCATTCTAGTTATTGTGGATCTTTTTTCCAAGATGGCCCACTTTATTCCTTTAAAAGGACTACCTTCAGCCTTAATCCTGGCCAAAGAATTCCTCGAAAACATTGTTCGCTTACATGGATTTCCGTCCGTGTTGGTCTCTGACCGGGGCAGTCAATTTGTTTCACATTTTTGGAAGAAATGTTGTCAATTGGCACAAGTCGACGTGAGATTATCGACCAGTCACCACCCCCAGTCCGATGGTCAAACGGAGAGGACCAACCAGACTCTTGAACAATACCTGCGTTGTAGGTTACATCAAACTGAGAGTAATTGGAAGGACATCCTTTGGATCACCGAATATGCATACAATAATTCAGTACATTCTGGAACTGGACAAAGTCCCTTTTATACCCTATATGGGCACCACCCTCGAACCTCAGACCTTGACTCGCCCCAACACTTAGAAATGCCCGCAGTGGACCATCTACACGCTACGATTACACAAGCCTTTAAGCAGGCAACTGCACATTCGAAACAGGCGAAGGAGAAATATAAGAAAGATGCTGATCGGCATAGAAGTGATACTCCACAGTACCAGATAGGGGACCAACTATGGTTGGCCACAAAACACATACCTCTCAAGGGAACGCGGACCTTTAACCCTAGATATTTGGGACCTTACTCTATTAAGGCCATTATCAACCCGGTGGCTGTCAAGTTGAACTTACCTGCTAATATGCAAATTCATCCCGTCTTTCATGTCGCACTTTTGAAGCCAGTGCAACCAGGGACAAGACTAACCAAGCCACCAGACCCCGTCCTTATAGACGGGGAACCCGAATTTGAAGTTAAGAATATCCTGGACTCCAAGATGGTGAAGTCAAAACTTTTTTATTTAATCGACTGGAAAGGGTACGGACCACAGGAAAGGTCTTGGGAACCCAGTGACCACGTGCATGCACCTCGATTGGTGAAAAGATTCCACCGAAATTTCCCAGACAAACCAAAACCACAGGGAAGAACGACTTTAGGAGGGGCCTTGAGGGGGAGTGCTGTCATGATGCCTACCCCCGGGGAACCAGACCAGGTCCAGCAACCCTGGAAGCAGGCATCAAGTTGTTTTGAGCAAGCCCAAAAGCCCTGTTAGGGGCTGTTTGGGTGCGGTCCTGGCGTCTATGGCGCCAGGCTCATATGGAGAGTCAGTCCTGGCGCCATAGGCGCCAGGCTCATAGAGTAAACGTACCTGATGCAGACCATGCTGCAAATTTACCTGGTGCAGACCATGCTGCAGAACCCCAAGCCAAATGAGGCTTGGAAGGGACTATTTTACCTAGGGACTAATTTTTTTACTCGGGTGGGGCTGGGGAAGAATACTCACTGGGACTACTTTGGAGGCTATTTAAACCACATCCGAAGAGCAGCACACGCTTCGCATTATTCTGCATCCAGCAGCGTAACACTCACCGTGTCTGCAAGCCTGCATCCAGTCTTCTGCCACGCCCGCCTCGAGTCTGCAGCTCCTAGAAAAAGAGGAGGAACAGAAGGAGAAAGGTTAGAATAAGAGCAAAGCTTTGATCCTTACCTGGATTCTGGATCCACTGCACCTTTGAACTGGAAGAAAGAAGCATTTACATGCACCGCCTCGCCTTCTGCAGCGCCGCGCTGAACTCACCGGCCCTCGCAGCACCCTCACGATCCACGGCATCCTTCTGCACGTTCCGCCGCATGCTGGCACCTAAGGGGAACACAAGAACAGCAAAGGTGAGCCAAGGAAATAAACAGAGGCAATAGTAACTACCCCCATAGACTTACCTGATTACCGCCGGAGTTACAATTCCTCTTCACGGGTCGGCGCAGTCTTCATTGCATCCTCGCCGCACCCCGGCCCCCAAGGGGAACAAAAGGACAACAAGGTGAGACAACGGAACAAATAAGGGGAACTCTTCTCACCTTAATAGACTTACCTAATTTTACAGCCGGAGGCATAATTCCTCGAACTTCATATTTTCTCGCCACACCTGAATAAGGGAACAGGCAGCTTACATTCTGGCCTTATTTTGTTGACCTGTGTAGGATAAGCCAAATCCTTACCTGAACTTCGTCAGTTACCACGAGGAAATCTTCGCTGGGGTCAAGCTGCAAACTGCAAGGAATCGGACAAGAGTGAAAGTCAGACATGTGAACTCTTACGAACTACATATTTTTCTGAGTCATTATTGTTCTGGAACTCACCGATTCCTTCGAGCCAGTGAAGCAACTGGTTATCAACGCGCCCCTGCGCTCAATGCAGGATGGAGAGCTCATCTTTTCAAACCATCAGGTGAGACTATAGGAGGGGACATCAAAGGTGATCTGTGGGGAGAACAGCGAGGGTAGGGGGAATTTACACTCGGCTCCACGGGTGGTTAATTCCCTTTCTCCATTTGCAGAAAGATATTCCTACGGGCCAAGCAAACGAAGCTAGGTGGGCCAGTCCAGTCCGTCATCTCGGCCCTACGTGTCACATTGGTGGAGACCGCAGCTGTCCAGTTCAGATCAACGCCTCTGTGGGAGCCAGGTGAGCGTAACAAGGGAACAGTGTATGAGGCAAGCAACACAAACACAATTTAAAACAGCGGATGAGTGATTGAACTTTGAAGCCGGGATACAATATCGCAGACAGAGTGGTCGGGCACCACATGGGTGCTCATTCGAAAGTCTCTGTTAGGCATCCAGCTGAAAGGTGGCAAATGTGAAGAGTGATAAAGAATTGTGAAATCGAAGTGGTCCTGCAACAGCTTATGCAAAATCCTGTGCTCATTCAAAAGTCTTCGATAGCTGATAAATAAGGTATATTAAATTGTCCGAGACTGGCTGAAGGAGACTCATTGAACAGTGTGAGAAAGAGGATCTGAGCCCGGCAGAGGGGGCCCGGGTTGCACAGGAATACACCTAAAAAGTTGAACATTGTGCTAAAAGTGATCTGAGCCCGACTGAGGGAGATTCGAGATCTGAGCCCGTGTTAGGAAAGATTTCGTTATTGTAGGGAACTTTCCTTCCATGTGGCAACCCCTAAACTTTTTGCTATTGTTTTCAACCTGTTTTCTTGACTTTGCCAGAGAAGTGCAGCCTTCTGCCGTACTCCTCTGGGCTTTCGCTCCTTTCTTACGGGGAAACTGACATGCCCTTAAGACAGTCAGTACCGGGGAACGCTGTTTCCCGTAGTTTCTTTTATCGTGTCGCCATTTTAGTGCAACACGACACAAGAGGGCACTGTAAGCTAAGTTACAGCTCTCTTGGGTCTCTAGCCTTCTACAGACCCTAGACACTCTTGTAGGATGGTTTTTGGATCGGTGCAAGTCATTCAGGGACTGGGCTGGTGGCAGCGATCATTTGGTTTATTTTGAGCTCCTTTTGCCGTTCTGAGCACCTTTTTGCCGCGAACACAAAAGGGTGGCCCGGCTACCCAAAATGGCCGGACCACGAGGCTCCTTTGTCTCGTCCACTGTCCGTCTTGCTCCCTTTACCTTCCCCCGGGTCAGGCGACCCGGGGCCTTCCTAATTTGGGCATGTAGTTTCCCGCGAAACACGGTTGCTTTCGCGGGCTTCTACATGTCGTTTGAGTGCCCCCAGGATGTGGGCTGGGCTGTCTGGTCCCAATACACATCCTGGGTGCCAGAGAGTCTAGGGTGGTGTGAATGCCTGGGACCACTGTGGTCCGTGATTGGTCCACGTATGGTATGTGTGTTGATGAGCGGATCTCCCATTGGCTCCCCTCCGTTTTGGCGCGAAGGGAACCGTGGATAAGAGGGAGCTGGAAACACCACTACCATGTCGATCTCCTGAGTTCTTACGAACCCAGGGATACAGGAGCCAAGTATCCTGCGAACACGAGGCTGGACCGAGGAATCGCTGGTGACCCCCTGAAGAACTTCTGCTCCTCATTGCTGTCGTCCGGTGAAGCCCTTTCCACCTAAGATCGAACAAGAAGGCCTGTACTGGCGCTTCGACCTATTGGAATAGCAGGACCAGCTATTCCCGGCACCTTCATCAACTCCTGCCGTAAGCCTTCGGAAGTGTCTCTGGGCCATCCAGTTGACTGACCAGCTTACTAAGGAGCCCTGCTCTGTAATCGCCGACAGGTTGGGTGGTATTCTGAGTCAGGGGCACGCTCACACGCTTCGTTTGCTTAGCAACCCTAAGCTAGAGGTGAACGGTGCTCGTTTGGCTTGAATACACCCGGCCGTTCCGTTGCCCTGCCGTGGCGACAAAACTGTGCAGGATTCTTCGATCGGGACGTCTTTTTACTCTGCACGACGACGAGACGTTCCCTGCTCTTCAGAACCTGCCAGAAGCTGCATCTATCGAGGAGAAGCTCGGGCCTGCTTGCTTCGGGGACCGGTGAGTAGATTAGCTAGGATCTGGTCGCCCTCCTGCAGTGCCCCTTGCTTTTCCCCGCTGTAAATACAGCTCCCCTTGTCCGTACTCGCGCCCTACTTCTGCCTCACAGTGGAGGCTGCGCTAGAGTCGCGGACCGTGTTCTCCTTCATTAGGGCACCCTACAGAGCTGTCCAACGTCCTCCGAAGAGCTTCACCTTTTGGCCATTGGCACCGGCGTGTGCAGGTACTTTTGAGCGCTAGGCTCCACTCTTCGTAGGGATTGGACTACCATCTAGTTAGGGGCCTCAGAAGGCGGACATATCACACGCATTGGTTCGCACTGCCTGTTTTCCTTCCCCTGCAGGTGGATAACATATTTCGTGCTGCTAATGCTGTGAAACTGTGTATTCTGTATATATATTGGGTGGATAGTGTATGTGTTGGTTTAATATCGTTGTATATTGCTGCTTTTACTGTGGTTATTAGTTTCAAGGCCTTATAATAAATGTGTATCTATTTTTGATATAAACAACTGTTTGGAGTAGTTTGTAAGCGCTCTTGCTTTGTGTGCTCACTGCGGGCTTTCAGTCACCCTCACCCCTCTTGAGACCTAGTCTTGACCGCCGCGATCGCTACCTTGATTGGTCTGGCTTGTCCAGAGGTTACCCTGTTCCAAGTAATTAGGTTGGCCTTCTGAACTTCTGCGCCACCAGGACAGAGTTCAGAAATCCGTCTTAACAGCCCGACAGAGGGGAATCCGAGATCTGAGCCCGACTGAGAGAGATACGGGGTGAACCGTGAGTCACCCAAGAAAGAATATCCTATGAGAAATTGAATGAATAAATAATTTACGAACATTGTGTTGAGAGGATCTAAGCCCGGCTGAGGGGGATTCGAGGTGAATAATGAATCACCTAAGAAATTGAATACTTGTGAAAATCTGGAAAAGGAAAAGCATTTTATCATTTGTTTTTCACATCAAGCCCTCTGAGTGAAGAGACCTTGAAAGGTAAAGAGACTTGGGCACGGAAGACCCGGACGCTAACGATTGAACGATATCCTCCTGCTAGAGAAGCCAGAGACCGTGCAAAGCTTGAGTGTACCGCCTTGTCCTGTGCTGAAAATGTGGGGAAGGGAGGCCAACAGCCTGAACATCCTGACATATTATATTGTGAACACTCCTTTTTATTGTCACATTGTTTCCCCCACTATTTATATTTAGAGGTAAGGATTGGCAATAGGTTTATTAGTATAGGCCCTTTCATTTTGACAAGACACTAGGAGGACTGGGTTATTATTATTTGATGGTTGTAGCTTGCTTCCATCCATAGATTTAGGATTAGTTAGGTGTATTGCAAACCATTGTTTAAGTTCAATAAACACCCTTGAACTGTGGTCACTTGTGCCTGTCTTACTGTTGATACCATGTCTTCCTTACAGCAGGCAGCAGTAGACTGTGAAGGTAGATATCTAGAAGCCAGTCACATGAGTAAACCGTGCATCAGACAGCAAAACACAATAGGGGAATAATTGCATTGGTCACCAGGTAGCAAAATCACAATGGGACACAAGGGAGCAAATCGAAAGTTAGAAAAGGACAGTGTACCACACATGAGCAAAATTGCGTTATGTCCCATCAGAGCAAAACCCAGCATGTAGAATCAGAGTGGAGCACGTGGGAGCAATAAAGTATAAGGTAGAAAGTGAGAAACCTGAAGTGTTAGCAGGATAGCAAGGGCTGTATGCAATCAAGCCACATACAGCAAGACATACCATGGCATACATGGCCTAACAAGGCATGATGAGGGCATGACAAGGCATAACAAGATATTAGAAGTTGAAGCAAAGCATGGAAAGACCCAAATAGGGTAAACAGCATGTCTCTTCTCTGCATTCCCACCACTGGCCTATGCTGAGAGCTATTTCCCTTTCTCACTTTGGCACCGTCAATATGGTGAATGGACTCCATGCAGAGCAGTCTTGAGATCTTTGACAAGCAGTATATTCCGAATCCTTGCTGTCATGAAAGACTTGCTGGAATCCGCAGGAGCTAACGCCAATCCCACAGACCATCTCCAGACATTCTCTCCTCAACTTCTGATTATCAGCTGAGTCGAGAACCCCAGGGAAGGGAAAGGGGTAGTGGATAAAATAATAAACTTCAGACACTTCTGGCTCCTGACCTCCTCGCCCGGTTCTAGTATCTGTTGAGAAAGAAATACACCTGAATACTAAATGTTCAGTCTAGAGTATGTAATTTATTATTACTATAGATTAAATATGCTTCTTGGTTACCTGGTTTGCCTGTGCTATCTGCCAAGAGGTGTAGTAAAAAGGTTTAAGCTCTCTTTAATGATGCTAATGTACTCTTCTCAGTGAAAAGAATGTTCTAAAATGGTAAACACTAACTAACTATCCCTAACTAACTACGTGGTTGAAAGAACTATTAAACAAGCCTTTATATTTCTTTTATCTTCTCCTTGTTGCAAAGTTCACTTTTCTTCTAACTGCTTTATGGGTACTTGTATTATAATATGTTGCCTTTCCTTACTAAACTTGGTTCCCACTATGCTTTCTGAAAGCTTACTGCAGACTGAAATGCTCCTGCTAGTTAAATTGCAGATTTCTTCTGTTGTGCATGTGCGTGGATATGTCCTTCTATGATAGCTACAATTCTGAGTGTGTAGTTCTTTTTCTTTATCTTTGATGATTCAATAATTCAATTCACTGCTGTGGATCGAAACACCTCTGCTACTTCAATTAGTGTGCTTGCTTATCCCTCATTTTCACTGCTCTCAAGGGAACCGCCGTCGGCTGCCGGGTGGCATGTGCATGGTGCCAATATGCGCTTGTCTTCCCTGCTGCTGCGCTACACTGCTCTCAAGGGAATGCGCCGTCGGCTACCAAGCTATTAATTCACACGTGCACAAAGGAGCCAGTAGCATGCGTCTTCCCTGCTGCTGCGCTTCCTCTTGATGAAACGTGCCAACTCTACCACACGCATGGCATTCACACACACGCTCCTCACTTATGTGCTTACGCTTAAGAACTTAATTACAAAAACACTTTTCTAAGGTAAACACTTTTCCGCTGCTTTCCGGAGGTAACTTGACATTTGAATGTACTTTTCTTTTGAATGCTGCTGCGTTAACTATTTACATTGCAGTCTAATTTTGTAAATTCAACATTGTCTTTCAAATTGCTGTGCTCCCACCTGTGTCCTTCTTATATAACAGACATCTTCTTACTTGAATTCTGAATTGGGCCACAGTTATGGAGCTTAATAAATATATTCAAAAGATAAACTTGATGGTTTCATGCACTGCGCATAGTCTAACAATTCAACGTATGCGTCCAATTTTCGATATTAAACTTCCTCCTTGGTTATTGTCCAAACTATAGTATCAAGTTGTTTCTTCGAGAGTATTTATTCTCTAACAATGATTTATCAACATTCAACACGTGTTTCGACCTTAATTTACACAGGTCTTCATCAGCGCCATTAAATCACCTTCATATTCATATATTGCAGTAAAAGCATTTATACCAAATCATTCAATCATTCAAGCACAAATTATCATAAATCATACATAATATGTTGCATATTTTTGGTGCGGTAATCAAGTAAAAGTAATACAATTGGTAAATACTGCATAGAATGGGTATTAGAGATCATTCCACATCCGGGGAACATTAATTCTTATTTGATGGTATAGCAAAACGTGATTAAGAGAGCTAAGATTACCATCAATAATATCCCTATATACCTTTGCATGCCCCACAATATTAAGGTAAAGGGTGCTTAGTGTGTAATGGAGAAACCACAAATTAAGTCTCAGACTAACTGAAAACTATGGAGGTATTGAACACATGGATACATTATAGCATAGCTTTAAAGGAAGTTTGCATTCTTAATATGTAGAAAAACAAAGATGTTCCCAGTCTCACTGCGCCAAGAAATTATAATTAGTTGTTTGTGCAAAGAAAAGCCTTTATTGTTTGTGCGAAGAGAAGCCTAGAGTTTAATGATTTAGACCGAGTTTTCGGCACCAATAGATCCGCTCTCTTAACTTGACGTACTGTGGCTGATGCTTGTTCGACACACTTCTTATGGTAACCTCTATTCAAAAAACGGGATTTGATAAGAGCACATTCTTGATCATAATCCACTGATTGGGAGCAATTTCTCTTGGCACAAATGAATTCCCCTTTGGGAATATTGGTTATGACATGTTTTTTATGGCATGATTCTGCATGTAACGTGGCATTCACTGAGGTCGATTTGCGAAAGGTTTTGGTAACTAGGCCGTTAGGGGTTAGTTCTATGGAAAGGTCCAAAAAGTCAATGTGAGATTGACTAAAGGTTGAGGTAAATTGTAATCCCCAATCATTATCATTTAAACAGGATACAAATTCAACAAGAAATCTTTTGTACCAATCCACACTAAAATAACATCATCGATATAACGTTTCCACAAATAAATAAAAGGTGAATACATGGATTTAGAAAACACACATGTTTGCTCGAAACAATGCATAAAAGCATTCGCCAGTGCAGGTGCAAAGCTTGCACCCATGGCTATACCAATCAATTGCTTAAAGTACATCTGATTGAAAACAAAAACATTGTTTTGCAAAGTAAATAATAATAATTCCTTGACCATTTCTAGATGCTCAAAATAAGAAGCAGAAAATTCTCGAAACAAAAAATCAACATTTTGTAATGCTTTGTGGTGAGCTATTGACATGTACAGAGCTTTGACGTCTAAGGTAACCAACCAACAGTCTTGGTTAAATTTGAGGTGATCTAACATTTCCGAAATGTGCATGGTATCTCTAATAAATGTTGGGGTCCGCAATACCTCTGGTAGTAAAAATTCATTAATGTAAATGGATATTGGCTCAAGTACCCCACCGCCTCCACTAACTATCGGGCTCCCTTCAGGTATATCTGAGAAAGCCTTATGGATTTTCGGGAGAAAATATACAGTGGGCATGATGGGCCGTCAACTGTGAGGAAATTCCTTTCAACATCAGTTAAACAACCTAATTTATGCCATTTCAAAATAAGTGCATTAGCCATTTCATGAATAGAATGTAGAGGATTGTGCGGAATGATTAAGTAACAACCTGCCGAATCTAAGTGATGCATACCCATGGCAATGTAGTCACACCTATTCATTATGTCCACATTGCCAGAGCCCACTATCCACAAATATTGCAACCCTAGGCATACCACACGGGGCACAAGGGGCGGCAGGCCCAGGCAGCGGACCCGTACCACCGTCCCGAAGACTAACCAGGGCCATGTCACAGCAACAATTTCCCAACCAGAATCTGTAAATCTTATTACCAATTTAAGTACATATCAGCTCTCTTCAGCTGAAATATCTGTGTTGAACAAGGGACTCTCTTTTGTCCCCACAGTTATGAATAACTTCGTAGACATCCAAATTGATTTGTTCAAGTTTATTCGGAAACTTAAACTGAAGAAATTTTTTGCTGCACAAGTACGGACTTATAAACCTACGCCACCGACACCTATCCCGTCTCCCATTTCTCTTCAAACTCTATTTAACACCCATGTACTCATGACTTTGGATGATGCAATATCCAATACCTCTACTAGCGTTACAGATGTTCTTAAAGAACTTGATATTGTACAGCAAAATGTGTGTATTAAGAACTGTCCAGGAAATCAAAATTTTCACCAACACTTCCGCCTGATAATATTATTGATACATTTTATCAGGCGGTGTTAAAGGATATTCATCATTTGGAAGACTCTATTCCTGGACGCACATTTAAAGTGAATTGTAATTTGAATAAACTTGAAAAAGTTGCAATCTATCATTTGTCTCGTAACGAAGATTTGATTATTAAAGAGGCTGACAAAGGTGGCAATGTGGTCATAATGAATAGGTGTGACTACATTGCCATGGGTATGCATCACTTAGATTCGGCAGGTTGTTACTTAATCATTCCGCACAATCCTCTACATTCTATTCATGAAATGGCTAATGCACTTATTTTGAAATGGCATAAATTAGGTTGTTTAACTGATGTTGAAAGGAATTTCCTCACAGTTGACGGGCCCATCATGCCCACTGTATATTTTCTCCCGAAAATCCATAAGGCTTTCTCAGATATACCTGAAGGGAGACCGATAGTTAGTGGAGGCGGTGGGGTACTTGAGCCAATATCCATTTATTTATTTGGTATAAATGCTTTTACTGCAAAATTTTTACTACCAGAGGTATTGCGGACCCCAACATTTATTAGAGATACCATGCACATTTTGGAAATGTTAGATCACCTCAAATTTAACCAAGACTGTTGGTTGGTTACCTTAGAAGTCAAAGCTCTGTACACGTCAATAGCTCACCACAAAGCATTACAAAGTGTTGATTTTTTGTTTCGAGAATTTTCTGCTTCTTATTTTGAGCATCTAGAAATGGTCAAGGAATTATTATTATTTGCTTTGCAAAACAATGTTTTTGTTTTCAATCAGATGTACTTTAAGCAATTGATTGGTATAGCCATGGGTGCAAGCTTTGCACCTGCACTGGCGAATGCTTTTATGCATTGTTTCGAGCAAACATGTGTGTTTTCTAAATCCATGTATTCACCTTTCATTTATTTGTGGAAACGTTATATCGATGATGTTATTTTAGTGTGGATTGGTACAAAAGATCTTCTTGTTGAATTTGTATCCTGTTTAAATGATAATGATTGGGGATTACAATTTACCTCAACCTTTAGTCAATCTCACATTGACTTTTTCGACCTTTCCATAGAACTAACCCCTAACGGCCTAATTACCAAAACCTTTCGCAAATCGACCTCAGTGAATGCCACGTTACATGCAGAATCATGCCATAAAAAACATGTCATTGCCAATATTCCCAAAGGGGAATTCATTCGTGCCAAGAGAAATTGCTCCCAATCAGTGGATTATGATCAAGAATGTGCTCTTATCAAATCCTGTTTTTTGAATAGAGGTTACCATAAGAAGTGTGTCGAACAAGCATCAGCCACAGTACGTCAGGTTAAGAGAGCGGATCTATTGGTGCCGAAAACTCGTTCTAAATCATTAAACTCTAGGCTTCTCTTCGCACAAACAATAAAGGCTTTTCTTTTCACAAACAACTAATTATAATTTCTTGGCGCAGTGAGACTGGGAACATCTTTGTTTTTCTTCAACTATTCCTGTGGATGTGTATTGGCAGTACACCTACACCGCCCAGATACCCGCAGCCTTGATGTTTATTTTCTTAATCACTGTATAAGCGCTGTGAACTTGTGACTTTTTCTGCCATAACTTTGTTGTTGTTCTTAATATGTATGTAAGTATAACGGAAGTGATTTGTAGTACACCAGTAGGCAAATAGTTATTTGAGTTCACTTGCAATAGGTGATAGGATGCACAAGGTTCTTGAAGCATGGAAAAGGAGTTCACTTCATTATTTAAATGTTATGTACAACAGAAACAGGTGAAGGCATGCATATTATAGTGTTTAAAAATGGAAGTCACTCGATTTCATATGAAATGGAAGACAGGATGCACAATTTTCTTATGTGTACATATCTATTTTTCTTTTCTGTTTTCCTACGAAACTGTAACTTCACCACCCTGGATATGGAACGATCTCTGATACCCATTCTATGCAGTATTTACCAATTGTATTACTTTTACTGGATTACTGTACCAAAAAATGTGCAACATATAGTGTATGATTTATGATAAATTGTGCTTGAATGATTTGGTATAAATGCTTTTACTGCAAAATATGAACATGAAGGTGATTGAATGGTCCTGATGAAGACCTGTGTAAATTAAGGTCAAAACACATGTTGGATGTGGATACATCACTGTTAGAGAATAAATACTCTTGAAGAAAGAAACAACTTGATACTATTTTTTGGACAGTAACCAATGAGGAAGTTTAATACTGAATATTGGACACATACGTTGAATTGATAAACTAGTCGCAGTGGATTAAACCATCATGTTTATCTTTTGAATAACTTTTTTGTAGACTTAAGCGGGAATTTAGAGTCTGATATGGTAGTCCTTTCAGCTAGTATGTATTACTAATTATGAAAGTAACTTCATTTGGTAGTAACAAACGCCGATAGCTTTGCGCAGCAGAGTTGATGTCCCCCAGCTTGTTTGGAGGTGTACCAGTTTGAGCTTAATAAATACACAACATGTCAAGAAACGTCTATGGATGAAGGGCAGTTATAGAACACTGAGCTCAAGCTAGACACTTCAGGCTATTGTTCTCTCAACCAATCAAATCAATTTTCTACTCAACCATCTTGGCTTGGGGATCCCATCACTCTTATAATGGTGAATGAAGGAAATAAGAGTCCCATTAACACCTGACACTTCTTGATAGAAAACATCCTCCCACTCTATGCATCACCACTGGCCACCTGCTAGACCTGACAGACCTCACCACTGCCTACCGTCTAGACCTGTCAGACCTGACACTTGCCTTCCAGTCATGGGAAAGAAATGAATCAGCACAGCAGTAAGTGTGGTTGGACAGCTGTATGTAAGTGCAGGCCTTGTGATCTTCAGCAATCACCATATACAGAGCTCTTGTGTTTAGACCAAGGAGAGTAATTACATCAATTCCTGAAAAGAAATTAGACCTATTGTGTTCAACCTATCTGTCAATTGCAGGTTCTACATAAAATATTATTCAGCTGAGTAAGTTAAGACATTAACCCTGTTTGAAGTACCTGAATGTTTATCCCATCATATTTTCCAGAATTTTGATTTACCTGCACCTGAAAGTACCACTGAGGAGCAGCACATCGCAAAAGGGGACAGCAACATACAAACTAGTCCAATACCACCTAACCCACTAGTGGAGGCGGTGGGGTACTTGAGCCAATATCCATTTATTTATTTGGTATAAATGCTTTTACTGCAAAATTTTTACTACCAGAGGTATTGCGGACCCCAACATTTATTAGAGATACCATGCACATTTTGGAAATGTTAGATCACCTCAAATTTAACCAAGACTGTTGGTTGGTTACCTTAGAAGTCAAAGCTCTGTACACGTCAATAGCTCACCACAAAGCATTACAAAGTGTTGATTTTTTGTTTCGAGAATTTTCTGCTTCTTATTTTGAGCATCTAGAAATGGTCAAGGAATTATTATTATTTGCTTTGCAAAACAATGTTTTTGTTTTCAATCAGATGTACTTTAAGCAATTGATTGGTATAGCCATGGGTGCAAGCTTTGCACCTGCACTGGCGAATGCTTTTATGCATTGTTTCGAGCAAACATGTGTGTTTTCTAAATCCATGTATTCACCTTTCATTTATTTGTGGAAACGTTATATCGATGATGTTATTTTAGTGTGGATTGGTACAAAAGATCTTCTTGTTGAATTTGTATCCTGTTTAAATGATAATGATTGGGGATTACAATTTACCTCAACCTTTAGTCAATCTCACATTGACTTTTTCAACCTTTCCATAGAACTAACCCCTAACGGCCTAATTACCAAAACCTTTCGCAAATCGACCTCAGTGAATGCCACGTTACATGCAGAATCATGCCATAAAAAACATGTCATTGCCAATATTCCCAAAGGGGAATTCATTCGTGCCAAGAGAAATTGCTCCCAATCAGTGGATTATGATCAAGAATGTGCTCTTATCAAATCCTGTTTTTTGAATAGAGGTTACCATAAGAAGTTTGTCGAACAAGCATCAGCCACAGTACGTCAGGTTAAGAGAGCGGATCTATTGGTGCCGAAAACTCGTTCTAAATCATTAAACTCTAGGCTTCTCTTCGCACAAACAATAAAGGCTTTTCTTTTCACAAACAACTAATTATAATTTCTTGGCGCAGTGAGACTGGGAACATCTTTGTTTTTCTTCAACTATTCCTGTGGATGTGTATTGGCAGTACACCTACACCGCCCAGATACCCGCAGCCTTGATGTTTATTTTCTTAATCACTGTATAAGCGCTGTGAACTTGTGACTTTTTCTGCCATAACTTTGTTGTTGTTCTTAATATGTATGTAAGTATAACGGAAGTGATTTGTAGTACACCAGTAGGCAAATAGTTATTTGAGTTCACTTGCAATAGGTGATAGGATGCACAAGGTTCTTGAAGCATGGAAAAGGAGTTCACTTCATTATTTAAATGTTATGTACAACAGAAACAGGTGAAGGCATGCATATTATAGTGTTTAAAAATGGAAGTCACTCGATTTCATATGAAATGGAAGACAGGATGCACAATTTTCTTATGTGTACATATCTATTTTTCTTTTCTGTTTTCCTACGAAACTGTAACTTCACCACCCTGGATATGGAACGATCTCTGATACCCATTCTATGCAGTATTTACCAATTGTATTACTTTTACTGGATTACTGTACCAAAAAATGTGCAACATATAGTGTATGATTTATGATAAATTGTGCTTGAATGATTTGGTATAAATGCTTTTACTGCAAAATATGAACATGAAGGTGATTGAATGGTCCTGATGAAGACCTGTGTAAATTAAGGTCAAAACACATGTTGGATGTGGATACATCACTGTTAGAGAATAAATACTCTTGAAGAAAGAAACAACTTGATACTATTTTTTGGACAGTAACCAATGAGGAAGTTTAATACTGAATATTGGACACATACGTTGAATTGATAAACTAGTCGCAGTGGATTAAACCATCATGTTTATCTTTTGAATAACTTTTTTGTAGACTTAAGCGGGAATTTAGAGTCTGATATGGTAGTCCTTTCAGCTAGTATGTATTACTAATTATGAAAGTAACTTCATTTGGTAGTAACAAACGCCGATAGCTTTGCGCAGCAGAGTTGATGTCCCCCAGCTTGTTTGGAGGTGTACCAGTTTGAGCTTAATAAATACACAACATGTCAAGAAACGTCTATGGATGAAGGGCAGTTATAGAACACTGAGCTCAAGCTAGACACTTCAGGCTATTGTTCTCTCAACCAATCAAATCAATTTTCTACTCAACCATCTTGGCTTGGGGATCCCATCACTCTTATAATGGTGAATGAAGGAAATAAGAGTCCCATTAACACCTGACACTTCTTGATAGAAAACATCCTCCCACTCTATGCATCCCCACTGGCCACCTGCTAGACCTGACAGACCTCACCACTGCCTACCGTCTAGACCTGTCAGACCTGACACTTGCCTTCCAGTCATGGGAAAGAAATGAATCAGCACAGCAGTAAGTGTGGTTGGACAGCTGTATGTAAGTGCAGGCCTTGTGATCTTCAGCAATCACCATATACAGAGCTCTTGTGTTTAGACCAAGGAGAGTAATTACATCAATTCCTGAAAAGAAATTAGACCTATTGTGTTCAACCTATCTGTCAATTGCAGGTTCTACATAAAATATTATTCAGCTGAGTAAGTTAAGACATTAACCCTGTTTGAAGTACCTGAATGTTTATCCCATCATATTTTCCAGAATTTTGATTTACCTGCACCTGAAAGTACCACTGAGGAGCAGCACATCGCAAAAGGGGACAGCAACATACAAACTAGTCCAATACCACCTAACCCACTTGAGAGAGGACCAAAGGATTTACCAGTACCTGCCATGGTATACCATGTTTACATGCTTGGAGATTCTCATTTTGTATATGCATGTTCTAATGTATTCCTTCCTTCTACAGATTCCTCATGTTTGAGGTTCTATGTCCAGTGCCAGATATGACATCAGGGACAACATACATGCAGATGCTGCATTGCATGACCTAAGTTCCCTTTTTCCATGCATGCAGGCACTTTCTGGAACATGCCACTAGATTTTCTTGCTTGCTACGTCATACCTAACCCCACAAAGGCCTTGGGCTTCAAGCCTTACTCAGACTGCAGGATAGCAAATGTCCCTGTTGGACCCCAAAAGGGAATATTTATATTGCCTGGGGGATGATGATGACATAGAGGTTTGCTGTTCCTCAGAGCCCACTCACTCCAAGACCCTTAAGAAGCGTGCAGCAAATCATTTTACTTATTTCAGAAAGTGTGAAAAAATGTGACACCTTCCAGGTCCCCCTATAACAGAGCTGAGGAAGACGACCATTAAGGAGCCAGAGTAATCTCTGGACCAGAATGACAAGAAGAAAAAGTGGAGCAAGAGGTCCAGGTCACCATCTGACTCTGCCAAGCATCATTCTTCTTTGTACTCCAAGAAGCAGAGTCATTATTACTGCTCAGGGTATACCTTGGAGAATTCGCCACCTGCACCCAAGGTACTATTCCTCACTAAGTCCTCGACTCCTGAGTCATTCGGGAAGCAGGTGCTTGACATCTTTGCCAATGCCCACAGTCTACAGCACTTTGTGAAGTTGGCAGAGGTGTCTCTTCAGACCTCAACCGCATGCCTGTCGGCTTGGTTCTGGCTCAGCCGATGGTCACCACACTGCCTTTACCGTACGACTGGACCTTTGGTTGCCAAAGCATTGACATCTGCTCCTTCCCTCTCGACACCGTTGCCGTTTAGCACCAAGATCCCAATGGAATAGGCTTCTCTTTCAAAGGGCTAATTTCTTTCAAAGATAAACATATATTTGACGAGGAATGGGGTGTCATCCTCACTGATCGAGAACACCATACGCTAGTGAAGCTGTGGATTGTTCTTTGGACTTTTATGAGGAAAAGAATGATCTTCTGGACTTAGCTCAAGAACTCCAGGAGGCTAGTGGTTTGGACACTTCTTCGGAGCTGCATATCATTCCATCGCCTATGCCTGGCAAACCCCACGGTTATCAGTGGACCATCGCCAAGTTGTGGAGACTTTGGGGTTGTCAGCTCCCACAAAACCTTGAGTCCATTTTGACCTGACAGACATTTTCGACAATGACCCCCAAAGGGAAATCCTTCTGTCCTTTAACTCTTCAGTGGCCCCACTTGTTATGACAGCTTGGAAGAAGTAATTGTCAGTCCCTGTGGTGGACCAAGATCTTGCTAAAAAGCATTGTCTAGCCTGCTCATTTCCTAGTTTTCTTTCAACCCATCCCTCGCCAGAAAGCTTGGTGGTGCAGACTGAGACTAAAGGGCTGATTACCACGTCCTTCCCATCCCAACCTTGGTATCCACATCGACCCCCACCTCTCTCTTTCTCACCACATTTCTCTCACTGCCAGATCTTGCCGCTGCCACCTCTACAATATCTGTAAAATTCGTCCTCTCCTAGCCTTCCACACTACTAAACTCCTAATCTCCTCCCTCATCTTCTCCAGACTCTTCTACTGCTCCACTCTCTTCTTTGGACTCCCTTCCTCACACCTCTCACCCCTCAAATCTATCTACCACTGCGCTATCCGCTCCCTCTGCCTTCTCTGACCTCACAACTCCATCTCCTCTTCCCTTAACTCACTAGGATGGCTCCCTTTTCTCACCCAGCTTACATTTGACTTCCTCTGTCTAGTTTTCATAGCCCTCTATGGTCTTGCCCCTCCCTATCTATCCTCCCTTCTCACTTTCTACACCCCTTCTCGTTCTCTCCGTTCTGCAGATCTCTCCCTTCTTTCTCCTCCTCCCCCACCATGTGCCCCTGCCCGCTTCCGCTCCTTCCAACTTCTTGCTCCTTTCCATTGGAGCCGCCTTCCCCTCCCAGTCCGCTCTACTTCCTCCTAGCCCTCATTTCCCACTTCTCTAAAATTCTACCTCTTCCATTCACCCCCCTAGCATCTTTCAGCCTCCTCTTTCTCCACTGAATTCTCCTCCTCCTTCACCTTCTAACCCTCCTCTCTCACTTCAGTCCCCCTCCATATGCACTTAACCTCACCAATAATGTAAATTGTTCCTTGTACTGTTTTCTGGTTTGATTCAATGTTATGTATTGCTTGTTGTAATTGCTTGTTTCTCATGTAAAGCGCTTTGGTTTAAAGCACTATATAAATCTAAATAAATACAAATACAAATCACTCACACCCAGGCGGCAGAGCCAGAAGCTGAATGCCATGTTCTGCCAGGTCATCACTTCCAGGAGCTTTACATTTAGGACAGTCAATGCCACTTGTGTGTTGACTAAATAAACACATGGGGCCTCATTACGAGCGGGGCGGTAAGGGATTACCGGCACGGGTAAGGGCACCGGTGCCGGTAATCCCTTACCGCCCTACTACGAGTTCCCTTTGCGGGTCCTTCCTTAACACCTGGTTTTTGCAGGCGTTAAGGACGGCACCCGCAAAGGGATACCGGGGTCAATAACGGTACCGCAATTTGCGGTACCGTTATTGCCGCCTTCCCCCTTCCCATTGAGCCCTATGGGGACTCAAATGGGAATGGGGAATGGCCCTGGTGAATGGGGAATTACCGGTCCCCTCGACCTCGGAATGGACCGGTAATTTCTCCATTCAACAGGCCGGAGTCGGAAGGGTTTTGGAGGCAGCCATGGCGCTAATAGCGCCATGGCTGCCTCTAACCTCGTAATGAGGCCCAAGGTCTTTGAAGCGTGATCTTCAGAGCATTTGAGAACTTGCCCACTGTGAAGATGAAGGAGAGTTTTAACTGAATTGTTGGTAATAGCAAATAGGCCACAACCCAGATCTTGCAGTCCAACTTGACACAGCTGACTGTTTGACATATTCGATGGGCACTGTGTCTGTTCTACTCCGGCATTCCTGGAGAGAACCTCAGGGTTTGTTGTTTCCCAATGTCCAATACAAAGTCCTGCAAAATGGCATTTTACCAGAAAAACCTGTTTAATTTGGAGATTGATGAATCGATACAATGTTCCAACCCTCGAAGGTCACAGCTAGGTCCTTGGGTGTGGTCATTCAACCGCGTTCTAACTCGGCGCAGAAGAACAAGTTACTTACCCGTGGTAACGTTCTTTCGACTGGATGTTCCTCCCATGTATTCCTCATGTTTGATATATCCAAGTATGCTTGCAGCTGCATTGGATATGTTTTTTTCATAGGGTCAAGCATTGTGCAGCGTCAAGTCATGGTCTTCGACGGCCTCTGTAGCGTCCATCGCTGTGAAGTTGACGCTGATATATGAAGCACACGCACTGACCGTTACCTCAGTTCTAGTTTTTCCCAGTTTAATTTGTATGAAGTGCAATAGGTGGAGACATCCTTGACGTTGCGAGAAAGGAAGGTGTAAGACATGGAAATTCTATGCAAGCAAGAGGGAATGGATAGGAGGGCAATGAGAAATACGTGGGAGGAACATCCAGTCGAAAGAACGTTACCACGGGTAAGTAACTTGTTCTTCGAATGAATTGTGTCCTCCCACGTATTCCTCATCTATCTTAGGAGGTGGGTGCCAAGAATGTTTTTTTTGTTGATATTTTCGAGGACGGCTTTCCCAAATTTGGCCTCCTCTCCTGATAAAGAGTCTATACAGTAAAATGTACTGAAAGTATGAAGGGACGACCAGGTTGCCAGACTGCAGATGTCCTGCACAGGTACTCCTGTTTCAAGAGCCGAGGAAGCAGCCAGCCCTCTAGTGGAATGCGCCCTCAAACCTTTGGGCGAATCTTTGCCTGCCAGATAATAGCATTCTGTTATACACATGAAAATCCATCTAGAAATGTTCTTTTTTTTTAAAATCTATTTTTATTCAAGTTTTCAACACCAGTAAGTTGACAACAACAGCTTTACTGTTCCCCAACCCCCACCACCCTATCCCACCCCAAAACCCACAATAACAAAAAGGTGCTAATACATACACAAATTTATACAGATTCAGGCAGAGTACAGAAGGAGAGAAGCTAATCCATGTATGGTTGTGCTTGTAGGGTATTTCTTAAAAGGAATGTTACTGGGAGGGAGATACATTGTGATCCAGCTAGGGCATCCTGATTGGGTCCGGGTTAGGACGGGTCTTCTTCCCCAATGATATATGCCTAAAATAGATCCCAGTAGTCTACTGGTCTAGATCCGGGGACGAGGGAAGTCCGATACAATGTTTGCCGGCATTCACCGATTTTCAACATGTGGATCCACTTTTTCACCACAGGTGTTCTTGTATTTTTCCATGCTTTAGCTATTAATGCTCTGGCAACTACAGAGGCCATGGCTAGGAGTTTTTGTTCTATTTTGGAGGGAAACTCAAAAAAAGCAAGTAACCAAGCAACTGGGTAGTCATGTAGACAATCTGGGACCATTTTGCCCCTGATTCTGTATGCTACCTCCCAGAAGGACTGTACATGACAACAGTGATCAGCCGGGTCAAAATTACACCGTGGACATGTAGCTGCTGTCTCAGGGTAGTAATTTTGAAGTTGTGCTGGAGAATGGTAAAACTGATGTAGAAATGTAAACCTTATCAAGCGGTACCTGGAATTCAGGGATATCTTCCGGGTCAAGCTAAAAAATCACCTGCCATTGGGCCTCTGATGGGGGTGTATCTAGTGCCCTATCCCACCTAGCCCTGAATAACACTGGGGGGGGAGCCTGGGCGAAGAGATGTGATAAGTTTGTATAGTGCCGAGACCACGCCAGTGAGTTTATGTGGGGGGTCGGTCACAAACAGGGCTAAGAGGGAGGAAAGCGGGGCCTGCAGGAATCCGTCCCATGTCCCACAAGAGTTTCACGTAACCTAAAATATAATAGCATGGAAACTGCATTCTAGGGGCCTCGGTTCTTAAGGGCGTCCCATTGAATACTTTTACCGTTCTGTACCATATCACCCAGGAAGTGGACACCTAGTTTCTCAAATTGTGTTCTGAAAATCTCTTCATGTGTGAGAAGAATTCCATGAACCGACAACACTGCAAAGTTGGCATGGTAGTTATCTCTCGCGCCAGTTCCCGAGCAGACCTGCTCCCGCGCCCAGCGTGTTACATCGATAGGCTCTATTTCCCCTTTGGGAATATGCCTGGGAGTTCCTCAAAGCATGCCCTTCAGGTTGTCTGGGCACAAGGTAGCTCTTTCGAGTTTGAAGTGCGGCAAGTCAAAATCAGAGAATAGAGATCTAAATTGCTTAGTGCGTAACTCTCTGAGGCGCAAACACTCAGTCACAATGTGAACTAGGGTTTCAGTCTCGGTCGTGTCACTACAAAACTGACAATTGTTTTCTTTAGACAAATCCCGGATTGCCTGGATCTCATTTGTTGGATATAGATTCAGGTGAGGTCGCAAAAATTGGTCTCTGATTCTTTTGTCCGGAAATTGTTTCAGGTAGGTACAAATGATATTCAGTTTCCAACCTTCTGGTGGCAAATGGGCTACTGAACGAAAGCCGTTAACAAGATCCAAGGTTTGGATCCAGTCAAGAGTTTTCAGTTTAGTTTGACTCGCATGGGATTTGTCAGCAATTGTTCCAGACAGCTTCGAATATCTTCCAAACATGACGTCATAGCCGAACACCAGCCCAGCAAAGATGGGTTGTCGTCCTGCATCTTTTCGTTATGGATCATTTCCAAGATTGGTGGTCTCGGAGTAGAGCAACATTTTCCAAAAAAAGGCCAGTCTGTTCCAGTTGGCAATACACTTCAACTCTCTATGAAGAATGGCAATCGGGGTAGATTGTGGAACACCCAACACCCTTTTCCAAAAGACCCCCTCAAGGTGGTTACACAGGGGCTCCGAGATGTTGAACATAGCATCAGTTCCATAATTTACAACTGGTATAACTTTAGCTTTGTAGAATGGTACAACTGGGAGAATGGAAAAGTGCCAAAATGTTCTGTTTATTGCACATGCCTGGCTAGTTAATGTTTTAATTTTTTCAAAAAGATGGGCTAACATAGGATCTTCTGATCTTAGATTGCTTAGCCAGACACCTAAATATTTAAAAGATTCGACATGTTCAATCTTCTCACCACTGATATGCCATGTTGGGCGTTTCTTAGTTCTCACAGATAAGCCGAAACTCATGGTTTTAGTTTTTCCTTTGTTGATCTCGAGCCCGGTCTTTATGATGTCATTTTGAATGGCATCAAGTTGCCTCTGTAGGCCCACCAGGGTCTGATCAATGAGCACTACATCATCGGCGTATAGCAATCGCGATAAGTGAGAACCACCCACCTTAGGAGGACATGATTTTATAGACTGAAAGGTTTCAGGCATATCTTCCAGGAACAAGTTAAAAAGAGCCAGGGCCATTGGACACCCTTGTTTCACGCCTCTCAGGTTCATAATTTCTTTAGCAGAAGCCCGGCTTGGCTTAATCTAACTCTCAGTGAGGTATCGGAGTGCATGGCCTTGATGGGATCCAGAATTGCCATAGGGCAGTTCTTCTTCTTCATTTTGCACCAGAGCAACCTCTCTCTACCTGGTCAAAAGCTTGCATCAAATCCAAAAAGACCACATAGATCTTAATTTTCTGTCTTTGTGAGATTTCCTTCAGGATTTGCAGCAGGAGGATGTTGACTGCAGTGCCCAGTCCCTTCACAAAACCGGTTTGAAAAGGATCATAACTGTTGATGGACCGACAAAAGCCATGAAAGTATTAAAAGAGAATCATGCCATACAGTTTACCGATGACAACGAGGAGAGCGATGGGGCGATAGTTCTTCGGGTCATTTCGATCACCTTTTTAAGTACCGGATCCACTATCGCTATCCTCCACGAACTGGGCACTTGATGACATATAGAAATTTGCTTAAACAAGATAGCTTTAAAAATAGCCCAGTCTTCTGGATACTCTCTGAGCATTGAGTATGTTAGCCCATCAAGGCCTGGTGCTCGAGAAGTCTTTAACTTCTTGATTCGAACAACAATCTCATAAACCGGTGTCCTTAGGATTGTACTCAGCTGTCCCTGTAGCCGAGGTCGCAGTATGAAGTCTATCATAATGATCAGTCCAGATCTCCTCACTTTTGGTGTTAGATTGATCCACCTTCGAAGAAAACTCGTCGAATTTATGTTTATTAGGTTTATAATAGCGCTTTAATCCAAAGCGCTTTACAGTATAACAACAAGGTACAATAATGAAAGAAGCATATTTACAATCATGAAACAAACTAGTGTGACAATATGTAGAACAATTTACTTAGGTGGAGGGGGGGAGGGAAGGGAGAAGGGAAAGGGAGAGGAGGCAGGGAAAGATGGTTACAAATAACAGATTTTAGACCAAGTGGGTGCCAGAAGAAGGGGAAGGGAGGGTAAAGGGATAGGAAGGGAAGCAGAGGAGAGAAGGTAGGGAAGGAAAGTCAGGGGCAGAGTGGAGAAGAAGGGTTTCCAAGGAGGTGCGGAAGAATGAGTAGGTGGGGATGGAGCGGATAGAAAGAGGAAAGGAGTTCCAATGTAGGGGGCCAAGAGCTGAAAGGAACGGAAGCGTGAGGAGGCACATGGGGCCAGGGGTACAGTGAGTAAAAGGAGGTCAGACGAGCGGAGAGAGCAGGAAGGAGTGTAAAATGAGAGGAGAGAAGAGAGATAGGGGGTGGGGCGAGGTCATGGAGAGATTTGAAAACCAGACAGAGGAATTTAAATTTAAATTGGGAGAGAAAGGGAAGCCAGCCAAGTTGAGTGTGAGGTGGAAATTGAATCGTGAGGACTGAGAAGACAGAGAGTACGGATAGAGGAGCGGTAGATGGATTTTAGGGGGGCCAGATAAGAGACAGGGAGTCCAAAGAGGAGAGAAGAGCAGTTGATGAGGCGGGAGAAGATGAGGGAGGAGATTAAGAGTTTAGAAGCATGGAAGGTGAGGAAGGAGCAAATCTTTCGGATGTTGAAGACATGGTGCCGACAGGCACGAGAGGTGAGAGAGATGTGGTTGGAGAAGGAGAGGGAAGAGTCAATGTAGAGACCAAGATTGCGAGCATGTGTGGAGATGAGGAGATTGGAAGGGGGAAAGTGGATGAAGCGAGGGTGGATAGGGGAAAGTGTGTTAGGAGGAAAGAAAAGGTCTTCCGTCTTGTCAGTGTTGAGGGAAAGAAAATGTGATGACATCCAGTTTTTGATGGCCTTACGGCAGGAAGATAGAGTGTGATGGAGGTCGGGAGTGGAAGAAGAGAAGGAGAGAAAGAGTTGGGTGTCATCAGCATAGAAATGGTGAGAAATGCCGAAAGAAGAGATAACGGGGGCGAGAAGGGAGGTATAAAGAGAGAAAAGAAAAGGACCGAGTACAGAGCCCTGGGGGACACCATAGTCCAAGGGGAAGTTGGAGTTGGTGCGGCCGCCCCAGGAGACAGCAAAGGAACGATTGGAGAGGTAAGAGGAGAGCCAGGTGAGAACAGAGCCTTTGAAGATGAAGGAGGACAGAGTACTAAGAAGTAAGGGGTGATATACTGTATCAAAAGCAGCAGACAGATCAAGGAGGATGAGAATTGCGGATTGATTAGCGTAGAAAGCAGTGAGGAGAGAATTAAGTATGAATGTGAGAGCAGTCTCAGTGGAGTGTTTAGGACAGAAACCAGATTGAGAGGTGGGGAGGAGAGAGTCAGTGAATACAAAAGCTGAGAGTTGAGAGTAGGCTAGGCGCTTGAGGAGCTTAGAGAGGAAGGGGAGAAGCGAGATTGGTCAGAAGTTGGAAGCAAGAAGAGGGTTAGCAGAAGGTTTCTTCAGGATGGGAATGATGGTGGTGTGTTTTAAAAGCTGAAGGATAGGTTGCAGAGGAGAGACAAATGTTGAAGAAAGTAGTTAGGTAGGGAATGAGGAGGGGGTAGATTTTAGGAATAAGGGAGGTGGGAAGGGGATCGGAGGGGCAGCAGTAGGGGGAGTTTTGGACAGAAACAGGGAGAAACAGGATGGGGTGATAGGAGAGAAGTTAGACATGCTAGCAGGGGTGGGGAGATGGAGGAGGGAGGAGGGGAGTAGGAAGGGGAGATGAGGATGTTTTGGTGTAGAGAGAGAAGTTTAGATGAGTAGAAGTTGGCAAAGTCGGAGGGAGAGAGGGGAGAGTTGGTAGAGGGATCAGGAGTAGGAGGGGAAAGAAGGCAAGAGAGGGTCTGGAAAATTCGGCGGGGTGAGAAGCTTGTGAGTGGAGGAGGTTAGAGTAGTAGGAGCGCTTGGGTGATTTTAGACAAGAGTTGCAGAGAGAGTGATATGAGAAATAGAAGGATTGATTAGTCAGAGAAGGGGATTTGAGCCAACGTCGTTCAAGGCGATGGAGGAGACGACGCATGGACAGAAGGTGAGGGAAAACCCAGGGTTGGGAAGGTTTGCGAGAAGGGAGGAAGGAAGTAAGAGGGTAGAGTTGGTCGAGACTTGTGGATATAGACGAGGACAGAGAGTAGAGGGCGTCATCACTTAATATCATACTTTAATCAGAGACCAAAATTCCTGTGGATCATTACCAGCTAAGGCTTTCAGCTTAGTCTCAGCATCCTTCTGATGTCTCTGCTATTTTGACATGTGGAGCCAGTTTTTATAGCTGAGTTCGGCCAACCTGGCTTCGCTGAGATCCTTGCATAGTCTAGATTTCATGGCAGTTCTTCGGCAAGAAACCTATGGTTTTAGGATGGTAGCTAAACTCCTCCAACAATGGGGAGTATTTGGTCATGGATTCAATTTTCTCAAAATTAGAGGTCAAAACTCTGATTTTATTAGACGACAGTCTAAGGTGTAGTCCCTTGTTGCATGAATCAACCGTTATGGGCATGTAATCCTGAGCAGCCCCACCAGATGCTCTCCATTCCAACTGGAGGAGGTGATGGTCACTCTGGTCACTCTGGAGTGTATTAATCACACGAAAGCTGTTCACTAAAGGGAAGAAATTGAAAGACATGTAAATATAGTCCAATATAAAAGTAGAACCCATGTTCTCCCATGTCAGCTGAGCAGGCAAATCTCCCATGGTGTTACCCTTAAGGAATGAAGTCCATGAGTGAGTTCCACATATCCCGTCTCACATGCCGTGGATCATTGTAGTGCCATATTTGATCCTGTCTTGCTTGCACTAGATCAGGAATATTAAGGTCCCCACAAATGATGATGTAAGTTGACTGCTGGGTTATAAATGCATCGTCCAAATGTGTAGTGACCTGGGCTATGTATGATTCATTTGAAATGAATGCTGGGTTCCAGTACACATTTATCACCTCCAACCATGGAAGGGTCAGACTCCCATCCAATCACAGCCTCTTGTATATGAAGGTTTGAAGAAACTGACTTCAGGAGTTTCAGACAGCTGCCCAATTTCACTGCTGTGAGGAGGCCCGCCGATGGACATCCAAGGTGTCCTTTCACAGCTGGGACGATGGACAACTCGAAACCATCCAAGATTGGCAACTTCCTCAACCACGTCTCATGCAGATTAATCAGGTAGTCTCTCCTAAGTTTATTTCACTAGGTCTTGACAAGTGGGCAAAACCCATCGTATTCCAGGAGACTAGTTTCAAGCAAGCTGGTGGAGCTGAAAAATAAACTGTGAGGAGTTCCTGTCGTTGGTTTGTGATTTCATGGCTGGATTGCTAAAATGACGATTGAGGCACCAAGGTATTTGCCAACCAAGACCAGTCTGATGTAGCAAGGTTAGGCCTTTTCGCAGGTTCTTTTGGGGGTAACGTTACCCACTTGATGAATAGAAGCGTTTGCCCAAAAGGTGAGATTTATTTTCAGATCAGGACCTGGAGGGACCCTTCCCACATTCAGAGGGTCCAGGTATAGAGGTGGAGTCTTGAGGACAGGAGGTCCTTTATCTCCCTGAGGTTGAATTGGGTTGTTACAAAGAAGAGCTTTAGAGGCTGGGACATGTTGTGGTTGTTGTAACGAGGTCGCATCCGCCCCATTAGGGCGTAACAAATCAAACTCCAGCAGTAGCAAACTTTCTATTGATTCCAGCAGCATATTTTTAACTACTGGTGACAAGATGTGGAGAAACATTGAATCCAAACGTTTATCGTCATAGAATTCAATAAGTTGGAGATCAGATGAACGTAACTGACACAGGCCAATCCACATTTCTTAAAATCTTCTAAAAACAAACAATATAATTTCATATATAAACCACCTTAAACAATAAAGCTCATTTACAATTCATATTAAACATCAATTCAACATATTCCTAGCAAAATATAAAGAAATGCCATTGATAACAACTTTTCCAAAGATTACATACATGTTAAAACATGTTCCTCAACTGGGCTAACTATGATTTGCTAATCACACACCCATTCCGATAAATTAATTGCCCTCAAACTTACCTCCACTGCAATCATGTCAGAGGTTACAAACCCTCCCAAGTATCTGTCCCACAAATACTCTAGGTCAATCCCATCCAAACTATGAAAAAGAAAAAGAAATTGGCTGGATTGAAGTATAGGACATTCAAGTAACAAATGTTTTGTTGTATCTAACACATTTTCCATTCTGCAGAATCTAGAGTTTGTCTTATCAATTCCTATTTTATTTTAGCTAAGGAGGATTTCTTTAGTTGAAATTAAATTCCATTGGAATCTCAGAAAATCACTCCTTACCAACCGGCTAAGATAAGTCGATGAAAAGGTAGCCAAAGTTCCCAATTTCTTATGTAGTCCTGCAAGATGAGACAAGGAGAAACAACTGCATTTGTTCAGTGGTAGAGAGCCAGTCCCATATTACCAGAGACTTTTTAGTACAATCTGGTCTAAAAAAGTAACTCTTCACGAGTGGACCCAATTTCAGATAATACACCACCACAAAAGTTGCTAAAAGACTTCACTGGACAAATTGAGCTCTCATTCGGTTCATAGTACATCACTTCATTTAAGTCCCAATAGAGAGTATCTAACTCTGCATTCATAATTCTAAGCACAACATTAAAACTAGTCAATAAACCCCTACTCAAGATCGAATCCCCTTTTCAAATCTAATAACGGCAATGGGAAATTACTTTGGCAGTTTAAGAACTCTTCGCCAGATACATCTCTCGCAAGATATTTAGAATTGATGCATCATGGGGGGCGTGGCTGAGCAGCACGCCATGCGGACGTGCCTGCTATGAGCTCCATAAGCAGGTGCCCGAATTTCGTCGTATCAATGCCCTAACACCTGAATTCTTGCCTGATTTCTGTTGTATGAAGTCGTGACATAACGCGGCACCTCTGAGGAGAGAGCGGCGAAGCCTGATGCCCGATGGAGCCGATATTTTCCTCTGAAACCATCCTGGCAGCGGGAGGTGAAAATGGCGGCAGATGAAGGTGCCATTGACTGTGGAGTGCCTGAGCAGCCTTTCGGTGCCCCCCGGCGCAACGGACCCTGTCGCTTATGCTGAGGAGAGTGGGTGGACGATTCGGAGCTCCCTGTGTGTTGGCCGTGACTCGCTGGGGCTCGCCGTGCGCGCGGGACTCCTGCCGCCCTGAGAGTGGAGACCCGGAGGAGGGAGACAGAGATCTGCGAGGACCCTGGGCGCGCTGTCTGGCCTTGGAGCCTGCCGTTCTGCTTTTGGGAGCCCTCGTTCCCTGACGGGCGCTCCCGTGTCCCTGAGGAGCCTCCGGTGCGGAGCGCTGAGGCGGAGTGCTTGATGTCGCGCTCCCGAGAAGCTACATACCGGTGAGTTGGGAGTCCTGGAGAATACCCCTCACGCCCACTGCGCTTTGGAGTGCTGCAGCAGCCCTGTGCGGGTGGTGGTGGCGCAGGCGGATAAGAGGTCCACATTTGCTCCCTTGCTCACGGAGCTCTGCTCGCTGGCCACAGTTGTTGTGGTGGCCCCGACCATTGGGGAGCAATTGGCAAGAACTAAGGAGAAATGAGAGGACTGTCCTGGGGTGTGGAATGTGATAGCACCTAAAGAGATGGCCCACCTGCCTGGGAGAGGAGGAGTGGGGGATTGGATCAGCTGGAGGGGAAAAATTTGTGAGAGTGATTGGGGTGATACTGCTTTAAATATTTGAACACCCCGGAGAGAGACAAGTTAGCCCGAGAGTATCTGTCACCCAACCGCACTCTGTTCCTCAAGCGGAAGCTCCCTCCATATTTCCGACGGAAGAAAGCTCACCCTCCTCCCACCCCCAACTCCTGAGGTGGCTAGCACTCTGGTACTGAAATTGCGGGGACTTCCAGCCGGTGCATGCACTAGCAATGCCTAAATCAGCTGCTAAGCAGAAAACACACCCCGTGTTTTCTGCTTAGCAGCTGATTTAGGCAAGCTTTCCTGGCGCTGCAAACGACACTCCCGCCCTGTCCATGCACCATTACGGCGGAAATACACCCACCTCCTCCTCTGGGTCAAGGTTTGAATATGGCTCTCTCCAGAGAGGACTTTTAGGTAATGTTTAAAGCCTTCAAGCAAGAGATTACATCAGAGATCAAATCCGAAATTAAAACCTCCAAGGACTCTTTGGCCAGTTCGCTAGCAGACCTGACAACACATCTTACAGGCCTGGAAACTAGTGTAACGAGCTGGAAAATGTGGCGTGCGAGCATACACACGACGTCGAAGTGCTGACCAAGAGAGTGAAGTCCATCGAAGATCATTTAGAGGAGATCTGGGCAAAACAAACAGACCTTGAAAATAGCTCAAGAAGAAACAATGTCCGTCTTCGGGGTGTTCCGCGACAAGTTCCAGAAACAGGAGTTGCCTGATTACGTAGAGGCGCTGTTTAGATCCATCCTGGACATCCCCTCATCCGAGGAACTTCTGCTAGACAGGACTCATCGTGTCTACTCCTCTATGCAACTTAAAAGAAACCTTCGAAGGGATTGTGTCCTCCGATGTATTCCTTATCTTTGATAATACGTTTCCAGCTTGCTGGCCTCGGAAATTTTTTCTCTGTAGAGGGCGCTGCGCGTCGACGTCTGCCGAGTCGATGTCCCTCGACGGCCACCGTATCGGCGCCAACGTCACCATGCCCATAAATAGCCACGCGCTGCGCCCGTTGCTCAGTTCCGTTTTTCCGCGCTTCGTGGGGCCTCGGAACATCGCTGCTCAGTTCAGTCAGGTTTACTATCTATTTCGACTCGAATATTCCTTATCGTTCTCGATGGCTTCTTCATCAGAACCGACGACGCCGCGATCCGGCTTCAAGAAATGTCGAGACTGCGGTAAAAAAATGTCAATAAGGGATCCACACAGGGTCTGTTTATGGTGCTTTGGGTCCGAGCACCATTGTTCGGAGTGTGAGGACTCCATGTCCATGACGGCGAAAGCCCTGAAGGAGCGAAAGGGGAAGCTTGAGAGAGATAAGTCAGCCAAATCCTCCTCGAAGATTTTGTCGGCTGAGTCGAGGCGTTCGTCTCCTCGCCGTCGAAAACATTCCCATTCTAGATCTCGAAGCAGCTCCCACCATTCGTCGAGATCTAGACACTCAAAAAAGAGACGTCGAAGGTCCCATTCCTCGTCGTCTTCTGTGTCCCCAGAAAGAGTCTCCTGTCCCACCAAACACAGTTCTCAAGCTGAGTGGGAGGAATTCAGAAAGAAAATGTCAAGCGTCTTCGAGAATGCGGCCTCGACCCCCTCGAAGACAGCTGAGGGTGATACCCCGGGTGAAAAACCCAAAAAATCAAAACATCGTGAGTCGCAGCACCCGGCGAAACATTCCACCCGAGAGCGCCATGAGCCATCGGGTAAGAAGGCACCGTCTTCGACGCCGTCGTCGAGGGTTCCTTCGATGCCGTCGTCGAAGATTCCTTCGATGCACGGATCGACACCATCAACGCTGTTGTCGAAGGGTTCCTCGACGCATCGGTCGATCGACTCGACGCCATCGTCGACGCGGATGAAAGAGAGGACCAAGGCTCCACAGGCAACAGTGATTTCAAGGGCCTCCGGCACGAAGCCGAGACTGTCGTCGATGCCCTCGAGTAGGATCCCGATCCTCTCGAGTTCTTCGAGACCCCTTCCAGTTTTTTCGATGCCGTTTTCAGCGCCTTCGAAGCCTGTTACATCGGTGTCGACAACATCGACATTTTCTTGTCCAATAACGATGAGTTTGGCTCCTTCGGCCCTAGAGATGGGCTTTACTCCTTTTCAGAGGTCAGAATACCCTGGTCTTTCTTCAATTTATGAAGAAGGGGAAGATTCTGACCAGGAAACATTTGGTTTACAGAGAACCACACTGCCTACTGCAGAGGATTTCACCTCTGAAGAAAGAAGGCTGAAGGAACTACAGGAGTCACTTCATGAGGCAAGTGGACTGGACACTTCCCCAGAAGTGGAATTTGTAAAGCCAGACCCAGGGGAACATGCCGAAACACCATATAGAACCCTGATGGCAAGAATAATTGAGTTTATGGGTTGGTCTGCGCCTTCACCTGTTTTCCAACAGGATGATCTAACAGATATATTGGACAAAGGCCCATAGGAGGACCCGGTGGTCCCCTTCCATGCAGCCCTACAAAGAAAAATTGCATCTAATTGGGAAACTCCCGAAGTTATCTCAGCAATCAATAAAAGATTGTCGACAAAATATAGGGTAGCGGCTGCTGACCCTGAATACCTGTCAAAACACTCGACCCCAGAGAGCCTGGTGGTTCAAGCGGCAACTTCATCCAGCAGTAGGACTGCTTACCCTACTGTCCCACAGGATAGGGATGACAAGAGGTACGACTCTATGGCAAAGAAAGTCTTCTCTGCCTGTAGTATGGCGTTGAAGTCCATCAACGCCACCTGTACGCTCGCCAGGTTCGGTCACAGGCTATGGGAGTGTGCTTCATCAGCAGCTGACTGCATACCCGAAGGAGAGGAAAAGGAAGCCTTCCTTGACATCATTAAAGATGGCAAAGATGCCATGTGCGAATCACTTCAAACGGGCATCAATTCCGCTGACAGTATCAGCAGGGCCATGGCGGCAAGTACAACAATCCGCAGGCATGCGTGGTTGCGAAAGTCGGGCTTTGCCCCTGATGTACAGGCCAGACTTTTGAATAGGCTCTTCATTATTCGGGAAGAAGGCTGATGACAGTCTGGAAAAGTTACAGACTTCTAAAGCAGCAGCAAAATCCTTAGGTGCTGCTATCCGCCAAACTCCTTTTCGCCCCTCAGGAACCTCTGCGAGAGGAAGGTCCTTTCTCTATTATTCCGCATTCGGGAAAGGCAGAGGACAGCCGGCTCAAAGAGGCCAAAGGAGATCCACCCGAGGTGGACGGGTCAAGAGTACTAAGAACGCAGCAGCAGCAGGTGCCTCTTTACCCTCGGCATCTGCATCAGCCGCCCCCAAACCACTCTGAGGCCTTCACACACAAGACACCTGTAGGGGGCAGGTTAACTCACCATCTGACGGAATGGCAGGCTATAACATCAGATGCTTGGGCGTTGGAGACAGTTGCCCAAGGTTACTGCTTACCCTTTCTACACATCCCTCAGAGTCATCCACCGGGGAACAGCTCCCTAAAAGTTCCAGATCAGCTCCTCTTGCAGGAAATTATGGACCTGCTAGAGAAAGGTGCCATAGAACCGGTACCTGTAGTGGACAGGAACAAGGGCTAGTACTCCCCCTACTTTCTCATACCAAAGAAGGACGGAGGACTGAGACCCATCCTGGACTTACGAGAATTGAACAAGTACCTCAGGAAGGACAAGTTCGAGATGGTAACTCTCTCTCAGATCCTTCAGGCCCTCCACCTCCAGGACTGGCTGGTATCTCTGGACCTTCAGGATGCTTATTTCCATGTGCCAATCCTTCTCAAGCACAGGAAATACCTGAGGTTCGCAATTGGCAACTCTCATTATCAATTTCGAGTTCTGCCATTTGGGCTGACCTCCGCCATGAGGGTCTTCACCAAGCTGATGTCGGTAGTGGTGGCGAGTCTAAGGAGGGAAGGGATCCACGTCTATCCCTACCTGGACGATTGGCTGATCAGGGCCGTATCTTCGGAAAAGGCCCAGACCCAGCTAGATTATGTCTGCCCCTTCCTTAACTAACTGGGCTTCTCCCTCAATTTAAAGAAGTCACAGATGATACCATCACAGAGACTCCAGTTCATTGGCACGGTCCTGGACACTTCCCTGGGAAAAGCCTTGCCACCAGAGGTGAGGGCTCAAGATATTCTACAGATGGTCACCAAGTTTCAAAATGCCCAAAGTCTCCCAGCCTTCGACTTTTTGAGGTTGCTAGGCCTCATGGCATCCTGCATCTTCCTTGTGCCAGAGGCTCGCCTGAGAATGAGATTTCTTCAGTGGGCACTGAGAAGTCAGTGGTCACAATTCTCAGGGAGAATGACAGATCTCCTCCGGATTCCGGACAAGGTAGCCCGCGACCTTCAATGGTGGGCCTATCCAGAGAACATCTTGAAAGGAGAACTGTTTTGGCAACCATGGCCGGAGATAACAGTAGTCACAGACGCCTCGCTCACAGGGTGGGGAGCCCATGCCAACGACTTGACCATCAGCGGACGTTGGTCTCCATCGGAGTCCAGACTACACATCAACCTATTAGAGCTGAGAGCGATCAGACTAGCACTGAAAGCTTTCCTGCCATCAGTACAGGGGAGAAATGTCCTGATAATGACGGACAACACGGTGGCCAAGCACTACCTCAACAAAAGAGGAGGCGCAGGATCACTGCCACTGTGCAGAGAGGCAATGCAGCTCTGGTTTTGGGCAATTCGGGAAGGAATCTCTCCATCGGCAGTCCACCTAGCCGGAGAGAAGAATTTGACAGCGGACGCTCTGAGCAGGCAGAGCACAGTCTCACACGAGTGGGAGCTAGCTCAGGAAGTCCTTCAAGAGATCTTCGCCCTTTGGGGAACCCCTCAGGTGGATCTGTTCACCACAAGCACCAACAGGAAGTGCGATCTGTTCTGTTCAAGGGAATTTCCCCCGAGAGGAGCTCTAGGAGATGCGTTCGTAGTGGACTGGGAGTTTGCACTCCTTTACGCGTTCCCACCAGTCCCTGTTATTCCTCAAATGATCAGGAGGTTGAGAAGATTCCGGAAAACCATGATCCTAATTGCCCTGGATTGGGCCAGGAGAACGTGGTACCTTCTTGATATGTCCATCTGACCTCCAATCCGTCTTCCACTCAAAGAGAATCTTCTCTCGCAGAAGGGAGGTCAGGTTCTCCATCCAGACACCAGAACCCTCAACCTTCACGCTTGGCTTCTGAAAGGTTGAGGTACAAGGATTGGGATCTCCCTGATGACGTCATGGAGGTGTTGCTTTCGGCCAGAAGACCAGCAACAAAGTCTTTATACCGCTGCCGTTGGAACAAGTTTTGCAGCGGGTGTAGGGAAGAGAATATCAACCCTTTTTCATGCGGTACACCAACGGTGTTATCGTTTCTACTCTACTTGGCTAACTCAGGCCTTCAAGTTGGCACTGTAAAAGGCTATCTCGCAGCGTTTTCTATCTTCAAGCGCACTGCGGAGGAACCATCGTATTTCAAAATTCCTCTAGTGGTAAAATTTCTCAAGGGTCTAACTAATGTTTACCCTCCAAAACCATTCCAGGTTCCATTATGGGACTTAAATTTAGTTTTAAACTTCTTAATGGGCACTCCATTCGAACCTCTTCACTCTTGCGCGTTGAGATTTCTCACGCTTAAAACTGTCCTATTGGTAGCACTAACATCTGCCAGGAGGGTGAGTGAGCTACAAGCTCTCTCCTGTAAACCCCCACATACAATCTTCCACAAGGACAAGGTTGTCCTACAGGTGAAGCCTAATTACCTCCCAAAGGTGGTTTCTGAATTCCATATTACTCAGAAAATTACCTTGCCTTCATTCTACCCTCCTCCCCATCCGGGGAAAGAGGAGGAAAGGCTACACAGGCTGGACCCTAGGCGAGCTCTCAGCTTTTACATCCGCAGAATGGCTAGGATCAGGCAAGCAGACCAACTGTTTGTAGGATACTCAGGTCACAAGTTGGGACTACCTATAACAAAACAAACCATCTCCAAAATCTCAGGGCTCATTCAACCAGGGGTATCGCAGCCTCTTCGGCTCTCCAGAGAGGGGTACCGGTCCGGGACATATGTGCAGCTGCCACATGGTCGTCCGCACATACATTCACAAAATTTTATAATCTGGATTCCTCCACTGCTCAAGAGACCAGATTTGGAAAGGCCGTATTACATTCGGTCCATCCCTAAGGGATACATAACACTATCACTCCCTCCTCCTATTACATACCACTGCTATGGGAGTCGATCAAAGATAAGGAATACGTCGGAGGACACGATCCCTTCGAAGAACAAGTTACTTCTTACCTGGTAACGTTCTTTCGACGGGATGTTCCTCCGACGTATTCCTTATCGCCCCTCCCATCCATCCCCGCAGTGATAACTTCCCTTGTGGTTGCAGCTTTTTCTCCTTCAAGGTTACTAACCGATTCAGGCATGTCTTTTCTTATGCTACAAAACGGAACTGAGCAACGGACGCAGCGCGTGGCTATTTATGGGCATGGTGACGTCGGCGCCGATACGGTGGCCGTTGAGGGACATCGACTCAGCGGACGTTGACGCGCAGCGCCCTCTACAGAGAAACATTTCCGAGGCTAGCAAGCTAGAAAAGTATTATCAAAGATAAGGAATACGTCGGAGGAACATCCCGTCGAAAGAACGTTACCAGGTAAGAAGTAACTTGTTCTTCTCCCAGATGTCCTTACTTGTGTGCACTTCTTTCAACAGAAGGAAAAGATCATGGCGGCTGCCAGAGGCTCTTCTACAGTACAATTCTGTGGCGCAACGGTCCAACTCTTTCAGGATCTCTCTCCATACACACTTGCTAAGAGAAGACGGCTACGCAATGTAATGGCCTGGCTGAGATCTAAACAGATCCGTTATCACTGGGGATATCCCTGTAAATTACTCTTTGATTTTCAGAATCAACATTATATGATCTCGTCGGAGGAGGAAGCCAATGCCTTGATGGCGGAATCGACCGGGCCAAATTCCACAGTCCCTTGCGCCCAGGTCTCGACTGAGTTAACTTTTGTCCCCTCACCAAGAGACAAGCGGAGGAAGCCTCGTGGCTGGCGCCATCTAGAATCAACCTCTCAACAGGCAAAGGGAGTCATGAAGAGCATAGAGAATGGGGTCTCTGCCGAGATCTCCTCGAAGGCAGAGGGTGATAACTTGGTGAATGGTTGACTCGGAAACTCTGGTGAAGTAGGTTCTTCGCTCTGGCGAACAGAGGGGGTCTTACCCTTTACATCTCCTTTAGTTTCCAGCCTTGGATTCCCCCTTCGAGGGACCCCTTCTGAGGCTAGACATATTTGAGAGCTTTGATTGGCATGCTTGCCTACAAGTTTGACGTGATTGCAATTCCCTGCCTGCATTTCTGGTCACGCAGGCTTTTTTGGAGTGCCTGGTGTTTAATTGCGGGTAGTTTAGGGTGGTTAAAATTCAGTTCACTTTGCAGTTTCGGGCGCCTGTGCAGATTGCGTCCAAAATATTTATTACTGGGAAAAAATTAACTGGGGTCTTAAACATGAACAGATTCTTATGGTCGTTATTTACTTTAATTTGGTATAACTATGTATTTGTGTTGAATTTCTTTATTGTTTATTCATCTGTTTCCTTTCCCCTCACGGTCCTGATAAACCTGTTCCATGACCTTACTCGTCACATGCCACATATGTTCTGCGCAACGGCGCTAGGGGTGCTGGGAGGGTATTTGGTTTCCCCAAGCTAGAATATAAGTCACAAAGAGATGTAATGGGTGCAACTGATTGCTCTGGCACGGGAAGAGGGGACCGGGCCGAACCGGGGATGGCGCAGCCACACGTTACGTGCGTCACACTGAATGTGCAAGGTTTAAATTCTCCCTTAAAGTGTAAAGCATTGTTTCATAGATTGGCTACTTTACAGAAAACGCTTCTATTTTTGCAAGAGACCCACCTATGTCCTGCGGATGAACCACGTCTTAATAATAAACTCTATCCCACAAAGTTTTTGCTTCCAGTGGGCTTAAAAAACGAGGTGTCGCCATCCTGGTTCGCAAAGGTACCCGGTTTAAGACTCTAGAGGTGGTCCGAGATGAAGAGGGGAGATTCCTACTAGTTGTGGCGCTACTGGACGGGCGCAAAGTTACATTGGTCTCAATATATGCTCCAAACGTTAAACAAGATCTATTCTTTGTCAAATTATCTAAAGCCCTGTTTGACCATGCAGATGGGGAAATTTTCCTCGGGGGAGATTTTAATGCTGTTATAAATCCTCTGGTGGATAAAACCCTGCCCCCATCGTCGGCAGATAAGAACAACTTTCGGGCCCTTACTGCACTACTGTGAGATCACTCCCTTATTGAGATCTGGCGCTATTGTCATCAAAATGAGAGAGACTATACTTACTTCTCGGCGGTACACAGGGGTTTCTCTAGGTTAGATATGTTTCTTATTTCTGATTCTCTGGTACCGTTGGCGGCGGCAGTGGAGATCCTGCTGGAGGCTCTCGCTGATCAAGCACCTGTGAGGCTCATGTTTTCACCATTCCGGGCGGCCCCGCCTCGGAAGCTTCCCTGGAGGCTGAATGATTTTTTACTAGAAGATCTATTAGTCTGCTTACACATAAGAAAAACCTGGGAATCTTATTTCAGGGAGAATGTGAACTTGGGGACTCTCTGGGATGCAGCCAGGGCGGTTATCAGGGGGCATCTGATTGAACAGGCAGTACAGAGGGGGAAGGCTAGGAAGACACTGCAAACGCAGCTAGAAGAAGAAGCTCACAGACTTGAAGAAAAACATAAAACAAAAGGTTCCCAACGCTCCCTGAGAGACATGTGAGTAGCGAAGAAGGCGTTGGAGGCGCATCACATGGGTAGGGCGGCTTACTCGATGATGCTCACCAAACAATATTTTTACTCGAAAGGGAAGAAGGCGAACAAACTCCTTGCTGCCAAATTAAAAAAGCAGAATAGACAAAATAGAACAGACGCTTTGAGAGATGAGTCTGGGCAGTGTATCAATATGGAAGAAGGTAAACTCCAGATCATTGAGAAATTCTTTATCGAACAGGCCACCCGCACCTAGGGAATCCACAGATCTCTAAAGACTTCTTGACTAAAGCAAATCTTCCACAACTTACCCAAGCTTTGCGAGAGCCATTAGAAGCCCTGATAACCACACAAGAAGTTGAATTGGCTATCAAGACCCTCCCCTTGGGTAAAGCTCCGGGCCCAGGCAGATTTACCAATAAATTCTAAAGACTCTTCTCGCCCGAGCTTACACCTCGCCTCACAGAATTATTTAATCATCTGTGGGAAACTGGTTCGGTCACTCTATCCATGGCAGCCTTCTCTACTACTCTAATCTTAAAACCCGGGAAAGACCCAACAGAGTGTACCTCATACCACTCTATAGCTTTGTTTAATACAGATGCAAAATTATTTAGCAAAATTATAGCCTGGCGCTTAGGGGAGGTTCTCCCAGGTATCATAGATAAGGACCAGTCCAGATTTATCCTTGGGCGCTCAGCACACGATAATATCCGTAGGGCGACAGATTTGGTTTCCCTTGCCTCCACTATCCCGGTCCCTTTGTCCCTTCTGTCCGTAGATGCCCATAGGGCATTTGATAGCATGGCCTGGGACTACTTGAACTTAGTGCTGAAGACCTTTGGATTTGGCCAGAAATTCTCCAAACTAATCCTTTCAAATTTTCAGATTCCTTCAACCCAAATTCGAATGAACTCACATTGGTCAGCCCAAATTCCACTGGGTAAAGGGACTAGGCAGGGGTGCCCCCTATCTCTGTTGGTGTTTGCCTTTGCTATCGAGCCCCTTTCTCAACATATCCGTCTTCACCCGAAGATCAAGGGCTTTACCGTTGGGAATCAATGTCACAAAGTCGCGCTATACGCGGATGACATCCTCTGCTTTTTGAAAGAAGCCCAAACCTCTCTCCCTCTCCTCATGGACCTCCTTGTCCAATTCGGGAAGATCTCAGGATTCACAATAAAAATGGCCAAATCAATAGGTTTGAATCTGACTGAAACTTCTGAGACCCTGAGGTATCTGCAAAGTGCCTACTCCCTCAAGTGGAAGAATACCTCCATTAGGTATCTCGGAACACAGCTCAACCCGGCCTTTTTGGGTCTGCTGAAGGCCAATGTCCCCACACTTTTCAAAGAAGCCAAAAAATCCCTAGGGAGATGGTCACTACAGGAAATATCTTGGCTCGGGCGAATAAGTGCTATTAAAATGGTTTTACTCCAGAGGCTTCTATATGCATTCCAGGCACTTCCTGTAGTGATCCCTGACCGAGACCTCTTGGGGCTTCAGAGGGAAATATGTTGCTTTATTTGAAAGCATAAAATTCCCCGTATCCAACGTAAGCTCTTGATCCGCGGTAGACTGACGGGTGGGCTGGGTCTCCCTTCGATTGTTAGATACTACCATGCCTCCCAGTTGGCCGCCATGCTGAGGTGGTCTCACCTGAAAGAATCCCCTAGATGGCAAGATATCAAACAAGATTGCACTGAGATACGCCTGGATCATCTGGCCTTTATCCCGCGAGAAGCGCGTATCCACAGAGGATCCCTTCTTCCCTCCACAAAAAACACTCTCCGCGCATGGGATAGATCCTGTGCTCAAAGAGGGTTAACGCCGGGTCTAGGTCCAGTATCTTCCATACTGCAAAACCCAGCCTTTACTCCTGGGCTTCAACCAAACTCTTTTCTCCTATGGTCGAGAGAGAAACCCTTGAGATTGGGAGACCTTTATGAGGACAACTCCCCCCTAACCTTCGACCAGTGCAAAGCGAAATTCAATCTTACAGAGACAGAAAGGTATAGATACATCCAGCTCCGCCACTGGATAACTAATCCAGATGTAGAAAAAGGAAGCCACTAGATCCCCCACGGGATCAGAGATGACGATGATGGAAGGGCAACTCACCCGAAGGGTGGCTGCATGTTATCGCCTTTTGGAGGAGGACGTCCCAGAGGAGGAGAAAATGCCCTATATGTCGGCTTGGGAAAGAGATCTGGGAACAGAAATTGAACAGGAGTCTTGGCAAAGGATATGGGGTAGGGCTCACAAGGTCTCTAGATGTACAACTGTAAGGGAGTGCGCGCTTAAAATATGCTTTTGTTGGTACTCTTCCCCACAAAAACTACATTTGATTAATCCCGATTATCCCGACACCTGCTGGCACGGATGTGAGGCGAGAGGGGACTTGGGTCATTTATGGTGGTACTGCCCAATTATCTAGTCTTTCTGGCTGGAGGTTAGATCTAAGATTAAAGACATCACTGGTACTCTCCTCCCCATGGACCAGTTGATATTGTTATTGGAAGATACTCTGGATGATGTTTCTTACCCGCAGTCAGGCCCCAGAGCGGAACTGATAACCCAATTGCTTATGGCAGCTCGTCTCACCCGTGCCAGATTTTGGAAAGACATTGAGTGCCCTCATATAGCATATTGGTGGGTTAAGATCTGGGAATTACTGGGTTTGGGAAAGTTAACGGCCACACTGGAAGGCAAGACTGCTAAGTTCTCAAGAATTTGGGGACCTTTTCTAGAATATGTTGCCGAGAGGGAGCATATGTTTTTTCAACCTAGACTGATCAATTATCTTCTGAAACATTAATGAATTTCCAACATTGACATTGTGCATTACCCAGATGGCTGCCTGAACTAAGGCAGGGAGGGGGTTTTTGGAACCTAATTCTATGCTTTCTGCTTATGGACATTATGGACCGGGCGATTCTTTTTTTTTTCTTTGTTTTTTTTGTTTGTTCCTCGTTCTTCCGCCTACCAGTGTTTAGGTTTAGATGAATCCTTTCACAAGACGCCAGTTGTTGCTGAATTATACGGGTTGATTCATTTATAATGATGGAAATGGAATATCGATGGGTTGATCATTTGTAACTGTTTTTAACTCTCTTCCACATTCATTTGTTAGATGAATTCATGATTACATGATATTTCAATAAAAATATTTTGTCAACGAAAAAAATAATTGATGCATCATAAAGTTCTATAGCATATATTAGTTTAAGTACAATCTTGCGCTCATAAAATTGTAGGGCTGGTAGGATGGAAAATGTGCTGTATTTACCATCCTCCCTTTACTGATCTGGTTAGCTAATCCAGAGGATTTATTTAAAAGATGCTGTCGCATGTCAGCTTTATTAGGCCTACCAAATATTCGGAAGCCCAAATAAATGAAGTTTTTGTACACCACACCACCATATCGGAGATTTACATTTCTTCTTGCTGGTGAACTTAATCACCTTAGTTTTGTCAGTGCTAATGGACAATACATTCCCTTGCGCATAGATCCCAAAAGCATTAATTAGTCTTTGTAGCCCCAAGGGAGTCCGATCAAATGACAGCAAGTCATCACCCTTGGAGAGCCACGTAAGCTTCTGATGGTTCAATTTAGGCATTGCAAAGGCTGATTTAGCTAGTGAATCTCCCACGTCAGAGACTTATAGATTGAAAAGACAGGGAGCAAGAATGCATCCATTTTACTCCCGTAAATGTTGGAATTATAAGCGATAACAACCCATTGTGATTCATTCTAACCTGGATGTTCGATTCAGAGTGAAGGGCTATTATTAACCTCAGTGAACCTACAAGGATATTCCACCTGGACAATTTTTGCCATAAATGTTCCTTTATGGAACGCTGAGGTTAGATCGATGGTTGCTACATAAGTTGCATTAGCCCTACCACTCCAAGCTAGTTTCTGAGTGTATGAATGTGAATCTAGAAGATCATACAATGAGGTACTGTGGTTTTTACGAAAACCAGTCTGCCACATTTGAATGCATCCCAACCTCACTTTCCAGGCCTCTAGATGTCATAACAGCAAGGTTGCAAAGTCCTTGCTGTTGGTATCCAGTATACAAATAGGCCTGTAATTCTTTGGGTCGTTGTGATGCTGGAAATGTCTTATGGGAGGACAGCTGGCAGTGCAGCTCTTCATGTTTTTCTTTTGGGTGAACAACCCTCATGGGATATCCTTATGGCAAACAGGAGTGGGGGTACACCCTTGTGCCCTTTATGTGTGTTGTTAGGCACCTGTGTGTTGTCCACAGAGCAGGCTATGGGCTGGTGGCAGCTACATGCTGAATTGGCAGTGACTCTGAGTCTTGGGACACTCAGGCACTGCCATAGGAATCAATCGATTCCTAATAGTAGGCAAGATGGCCCCTGTGACCTCTTAATTCTATTGCTCTTTACTTTGTTTCCCAAAGTCCTTGGAAGCAATATCTCTGTTCCCTTCCTCCTGAGTGGCTGTTGGGTGGAAACACCATATATGTCTCTGTTCCCTTTCCTCCTGACTGGCTGGTGGGTGGAAATACCATGTATGATTCTGTGGCTGCCTCCTGTCAGACTGACTGGAGACTTCCCAGAGGCTGTGTGATATGGGTACGCCCTAGGAGTGGGACCTGTGTGAATGGAGTCTGAAGTGAACTCACAATCTGTTTTATGGGTGTCCGGTTTCTGTGTGTATGACACAATGAATGAGACAGTCCTGACCGAAACAGACATGAATGCAGTGTAGTGTGCTGAAATGCTGGGTACTTACCCCAATCCACATTCTTTGTTATGGGTGTCTGGGTGGAGTGAATGGCCTCAATACCTGTGAACCTGATTGGCTGCCTGCTTGAATGCCCTTCTGCGTGATTGGCTAACTGAGCCTGGCTCAGCCAAAGTAAATAGGGAACAGATGTGTAGATCTCTCACTTAGCAATTTGTTCAGAAGCTGAAATCGAAGCTGAAGCAAGAATAAGCTGTTCTTTAAGCCCAGAGGGAGGAGAAGTCTGCTGCTGCATTGTCTTCACGTAATCCAATAGTTGCCATGTTCTTCCAAGGACTGACCTAGAGAGGACCTGCGAATGAGACCTCTCCCGAGCTACGAGGGACCATCATGCAAACTGCTGCTCTTCATCAGAAGTACCCTGGAAGCCAGTCATGTGTGCCTGCCATCCTGAGAAGGGGTCTTCAGGAGTCCTGAAGAGGAATGCCTGGACAACTCCAGTCGAAAAAGTCCATTGGTCTCACCAGAGGGTCTGGAGGTGTGTTTTGCGACCACTGGAAGCCGTTACTGTCTACTGCCCAGAGGCCTGGTACCCTGGCATAGTGCTGCTGGACACCCGGAGCTGTAAAAGTTCCAAATTGCCTAAGACCTTTTCAAGTGACATCCGTGCCATCATCACTGCCCACTTTTTCCCGCCGGTGAGAGTCCAGAATTGCTGAGTGCTGAGGAAGGTCCATTGGTGGGTTTCCCGCCACCACAAGCTAACGAAGATGTCCCAAGGGTCCAGACATGGTGATGGTCCGAGGTCCACTCCAGTGGTCGAGTCAGGTCACCAGAAGCCATCCAGAGGTTCGCAATGTGGCTGCAGCAACGTAGAACCGAAAGTCTGAAAACCCTGATATAATCCAAAACCTGACACCAAAAGTGAACTATTCACCTGTCACCACCAGAAGTCATTGAAGGGTACCAGGGGTCGTATTCTCATCTGCCAAGCCTGTGAGGAGCCCACAGCAATTTTCATCTTCACAGGACTTCTACAGTTGGAGAAATCATTGACCAAAGGAGAGCACTGCAACAAGACAAACTACTGCACTTCAGAAAGACTTTGATTCCATTTTTCACATGGACTCAGCATTCCAGTGGCTCCTTCTTTCAAGGGGGGGTCCATCCTTGGAGGGAATCGTTGAGTTAAACCGAGAAACACTCTCACTTCACCTGCCAATGCACCAAAGGTACTGTGACGAGGAACAGCATTTTCTAGCCTCATTTCCCAGTTTTCTTTCAACCCATCCCTCACCGGAAAGCTTGGTGGTCCAGGCCTGCACTACAGGGCTGATGAAAACATCCTTCCCGTCCCTCAAGCGGAGCCAGAAGCTGGATGTCATGTGCTGCAAGGTCATCACTTTCAGGAGCTTTATGTTTAGGACAGTCAATGTCACTTGTGTGTTGTCTAAATAAATGTATGGTATTTGAAGCGTGATCTCCAGAGCAGCCGAGAACTTTCCCACTGTGAAGATGAAGGAGAATTTCACCCTTTTGTAGGTTATAGCAAATAGGCCACAACCCAGACCTTTCAGTCCGGCTTTATACAGCTGACTGTTTGGCGTATGCGATGGGCACTGTGTCCGTTCTACGTTGGCATTCTTGGAGAGAACCTCAGGCTTTGTTCCTGATGTCCAATACAAAGTCCTGAAAATGCCATTTTGCCAGAACAACCTGTTTAATTCAAAGGTTGATGAATTGATACAATGTTCTAAGCCTCCAAGGTCCCAGTTAACCACCGTCTAATTCGGCGCACAAGAACAAGTTACTTACCCCTGGTAACGTTCTTTCGACGGGATGTTCCTCCACGTATTCCTTATCTTTGATATTCGATATTCAGCTTTAGCAGAGTGCGTTGTGCGTCGATGCAGTCGACTCGATGTCCCTCAAGGGCCTCTGTCTCGAGGGTGTTGTCATCGAAGGTATATGTAGCACGTGCAGCACCCGTTGGCTTCAGTTCTATTTTTCCTTACAGTCGAAACTACCTGCATAACCACGCGTTTGACCGTACTATGTTTTGAAGGAGAGAAAGCTGTAATAGCATGGGAAATTCTACTGTGGGGTAGGCTGAGAGGGCGATGAGAATACCTGGGAGGAACATCCAATCGAAAGAACGTTACCATGGGTAAGTAACTTGTTCTTCGAATGGATTGTGTCCTCCCACGTATTCCTCTTCTTTGATAGACTCCCAAAGCAGTGTTTGTTTTGGTGAAAGGATTAAGAATTTAGCTATGAATGGTTTCCATGAACCCAATGGAGGACAACCTTCCCAAAGCTCACATCCTGACCGAGGGAAGACTCAAGGCAGTAATGCTTCATGAACGTGTGTATAGTAGACTACGTAGCTGCCTCAAAAATGTTTTTGATCAGGACACCCCCTTGCAGAGCCATAGTGGTAGCTATGCCCCTGGTGGAATGGGCCCTTAAGCCTTCTGGAGGATTCTTGCCTGCCATCCTATAACATTCTGATATTGCCAGATGATCCATCTGGATAAGGTCAGCCCAATCCAATTTGTGACTTGTGTAACCTATAAAAAGCTGATAATCTATACGAAGTTCAGATAATCTAGAGATATGGAAGCTTAAAACTCTACGTGGATCTAATCTGTGTAATCTCTCCTCCTCTTTGCCAGGATCCGGGCAATTAGTATCATGAGTTTACCGAACTTTCTCAACCTCCTGATCACATGAGGAATGACGGGGACTGGAGGAAATGCGTACAGGAGTGGAAACTCCCAGTCCACCACAAACCCGTCTCCTGGAGCTCCTCTTGGAGGAAATTCCCTGAAGCAGTACAGTTTGCACTTCGGGTTGACACTGGTCACAAACAGATCCACTTGAGGGGTTTCCCAAAGGGTGAAGATCTCTTGAATGACTTCCTGAGCTAGTTCCCACTCGTGGAAGACTGTGCTCTGCCTGCTGAGAGCATCTTCTCCCCTCCAGCTAGGTGAACTTCCAATAGTGAAACTCCTTCTTGAATTGCCCAGTACCAGAGTTGCATTGCCTCTCTGCGCAGTGGTAGTGACCCTACACCTCCTCTCTTGTTGAGGTAGTTTATGGCCACTTTGTTGTCTCACTCTTTCCCTGTACAGAGGGCAGAAAAGCCTTCAGCGCAAGTCTGATTGCCTTCAGCTCTAAAAGATCGATGTGTAATTTGAACTCCAATGGAGACCAACGGCCACTGATTGTCAGATCATTGGCGTGGGCTCAGCATCCCCGTGAGTGAGGCATCCGTCACTACTGTTATCTTTGGTCAAAGGTTCTCCCTTCAGAATGTTGTTCTTGCAGGCCCGCCACAGGAGATCATGTGTGCCCCTGCTTGGAACCTGAAGTAGGTCTGACATTTTTCCTGAGAAATGAGACCATTGTGTCATGAGAGCCCATTGAAGTGATGTCATTCTCAGGCAAGCCTATGGCACCAGAAAAATTCATAATGCCATGAGGACTAGCAACCTCAAAATGACGAAGGCCGGGAGACGCTGGGCACTCTGACATTTGGAGACCATCTGCAGAATTTCTTGAGCCCTCATCTTGGGTGCGAGTTCTTTCCCAAGGAGGTCAGCCCGAAAGGCAGAACTCGAAACTGATAATGAGAACCACCTACGGTGATCCTCAGGTACTTTCTACGCTTGAGATGTATAGGCACATGAAAGTAAGCATCCTGAAGGTACAATGACACCATCTAATCCTGGAGTTGGTGTAACGCTCACCTGGTATCCACGGGGACGTCACTCAGCCAGTCCTGGCCTCTTACGACCTCAAACCCTTCCCTGGAGGCTATTCGACTGGCGACTGGGCCTGAAACACAGGACTGGTAGAGTTTAACTCCCTATTGTCTCTGTGTGCTTGAACCCCTTCCTCCCTGGGGTCCAACCCTTCCCTTTGATCCACAGCTCACCTTGTTTTCTTGGATGGTGTGCTCTCCGTCCTGCTTTCAGCGCAGGGGCGCATTGATTGATGCAGGCTCGTTGGTGCCTAGTTACTTCACTGGCAAGAGTCCGACTGGTAAGTATAATGAGTCTTTGAACAGTTCTCTAACTTTGTTCCTTTCCTTCTTAGATGATGACCGGCGTCTGGGGATGGCGGCGTGCTGCTAAGATGAGTGGCGCTGAAGGTGAGTGTGAGCGCGATGCGCGATGCACCCTTTTCATATTTCTAGTGAACTGACTTCATTTTCTGTGTCTTTTAGGTGCCGCAATGTTGTCAGCGTGGATACCGGTTATGAAGAACAAATGCGGTGAGTAAGCGCGGTATGCAGCGCCTCTAGATGTTTCCACGCTAACCTGTAGTGTCTTTTCCCCCTCGCAGATGGATGAGAAGTTCGGAGACACAGTTCCCCCAGAGCGGCTGGGATTCAGGTAAGCGTTTCAAGCTCGTACTGTATTTGAAAAAAAATAAGCAAAGAGCTGTAAAATGCTTACTAATGCCTTTTCGCTGTTCTTTTCCTCTTCATTAGGAAACGGCATGCCGGGATGGGAATGACACCGCCGAAGATGCCCGCAGAACAGAAGGAGCGTTGAATGATGGGCAGAAGGGCTGCAAGGTAAGGCTGTTCCTAACGGTGTTCTTGTTCTTGCAGGAGCTGAGCGCAGAAGAAAGATGCAGGCCCACTGGAGACTGATCCGAACATGGTGAGTGTCACGCTGCAGGTGCAGAAAACGCAAAGCATGCTTCTCAGCCTAGGTGTGGCTTAAATAGTCTCTGGGTATCCCAGGTGCCTCTGGGCTGAACCACACACAAAAGACTAGACCGCACATGCAGTTCTGGGAACCGAAATAGGTGGGGGGCATCCATCTTGTCCCCATCAATGCATTACAAGTCCATTCCCCAATGTTATCCTATGGGAGTGAGTGAGTCTGGTGCCACAAGCGCCAAGTCTGACTCCAAGTGAGTCTTTGGAGGGATGAAGAGGCCCTTGAGGGCCAAGTAGGTGATTGTGGCCTGGCTCCAGTCTGACATCTTGGAGGGCTGGGGACAAGAGGGGCAGGAATCATGACAGTTGGAGGACTTGAAGGATCTGAGAAAGTGTGACCGTCTTGCATTTATTCTTCCTGAGGAACTTGTTCAAGTATCTCAAGTCCAAGATGGGTCTCAGTCCTCCGTCCTTCTTGGGTATTAGGAAATATGTAGAATACCATTCCTTGTTCCTCTCCGCTACAGGCACTGGTTCTATAGCGCCTTTCTCTAGCAGGGTTAACATTTCCTGCACAAGGAGTGGTCTGGATCTCTCAAAGAGTGGTTCCCCGGTGGATGGTTCTGAGGTCTCTGAATAAAGAGAAGGTAGTAAACTTGGGCTATGGTTTCCAATGCCCAAGCATCCAAAGTAATGTCTTGCCATTGTTTCAGATGCAAAGACAGGCGGCTTACACAATGGCTGTTGGTTAGGATGTCCCTGCTTGAGTGATTGAACGGGCTTTGCACCTCTTCTGCATCCACCACGCGGGAATCTTCTTTGGCCTCTTTGACCAGCCATTCCTCTTGCTCTTCCAACTGAGGAGTAGTAGCAAAAAGGTCTACCCCTCCAAGACTGTCCACTGGGTCATAAGGGCTGAGGCTGTCTAATAACAGCACCTAAAAATGTGCCTGCCCCCTTTAAGGTCTGCAACTTCTCAAGGCTTTCGTCAGCTTGCCAAAAAAGTGAGACCCATCAAAAGACATGTTAAGGAGTCTGGACTGGACATGTGGCGTAAATCCTGACTTCCTAAACCACGCAAATCTGCATATTGCGGTGCTTTAAGCCATGGCTCTGCTGATGCTGTCCGCAGAATCCAGACCCGATTGAAGAGTCTCACACACGGCTTATTTTCCATCTCTAACAATAACCAAGAATCTGTCTCTTTTCTCCCCCTCTGGAATGTGCTCTGCCACCATGGAAATACAGTCCCATAGAGTGGATGAAAATTTTGCTAAGGCACATATGGAGTTGGCTGATTTAAGAGCCATGCTCCCTGCAGAAAATAGTTTCCTTGCCCATGCGACTATTCTCTTGTCATCCATATCTGGGTGGATGGTAGGCTAAGACGCTTGCATTGAGGTTGCTGTAGCTGCCTGCATCACCAGACTTTGGGTGTTTTGATAAGTAGTTGGGGTCACTACCAGATGGGTGGTATTTTCTAGTCAGGTTTTTGTTTACTGCGGGATTATACTGCGTTGCCCAATTTGCTGCCACCGTTTTCTGCAGAGTGATGTGATATGTGAAAATGGGATCCATTTGCGGACCCTTATCAAGGATGTCCATCAGATCATCCTGCTCGAAGGGGAGGGTAGGTCTACTCCATCCCAAGTAGTCTACAACCTTAGACATCAACTGTCTAAATGATGCATCTGCATGCTCACCAGCTTCAGGTTTACCAAATTCCAGCTCTGGTGAAGTGTTTACCCCACTGGCTGTTTGTAAGTTGTTAAAGATCCTGTAATCTTGATTCTTCTGAAATAAAATTCTCAGGCACACTTGGTGTACCATATTGAAGCCCAAATGGCCCATCTGGCGGTATCTGATGGCTCATGTTCCTAATAAATTGAGGTTAGTGACTTGAAGTAATCTTTCCTTGGTAAAGGAATATATGTCTTATCCGGAATGGGCATTTAAGGTTTCAGAACTGTTGAACTCGACGCTCGAGGAGTCGCTGATACCTTTACTGAAGTCGATTTCGTCTTCGAAGGTTTCAATGATGTCGAAGGTGCCATAGGTTTAGATGGCGCGGCTGGCGTCAATGGTGTGGCTGGAATCGATGGCGCAGCCGGCTTTGATGGCACAGTTGGTGTCCAGGGTGCCGCCGCTGTTGAGGCCGCAGTTGGCATTGAAGGCGCAGCTGGCGTCGAGGACCTTGACATACTTCAATTTACGGCTCGAAGGATCCTTCAATGATTTCTCATTGCGGCAAGGCCTCAATGAGGATATGGCTTTCTTTCTGGGCTCAATGGCGCAAGTATTTGGCTCAAGCCCTTTCCTTACTGGCTTCTTTGGAAAGCACGGTAGGAGCATGGCTAGCTGAGGGTTTTTGTCTCTCAAATATTTTTAGCATTTCGGACCTACGTGCTTCGCATTTGGCTGTTGTGGAGGCCTTTGTGGGAGAAGATACCCTCTCAGGGGAGGTGTCTGACGACAGAGTCGATGAAGGCAACCTGTGGTGCCTCTTTTTCGATTTCCTCGACGACAATGAGGAATGGTGAGAGCCACTCCTCAACCTGGATCTTTTAACCTTCTTTCTTCGAGGAGAGTTGCCTCTCGGCTTGTCCAAAGAAGGTTTCTTAGAGGGTGTAGTCGATGGGGATTTTTACCTACTGCCAATTTCTCCTTTTGCTCCTTCAGAGCTTTTCCGGTCAATGACTAGCATTTGGAGCAGGCTGAGGTCTTGTGTTCCACACCGAGACAACACAGACAAACTCAATGTATCTGTTATCGACATCTTGGAGTCACAGTCCAGACTCTTCTTGAACCCGGTCTTTGGGGTAGTAGGTGTTGAGGAAGAAGACATGTTCGCGAATAGAATAAAAGTAGCGCGCCATAGTTTCTCGAAGTGTGAGCTTACTCCGAAAAACTGAACTGAAGCCAGTGGGTGTTGCGCGTGCCCATATATATCTTCGATGACATCACCCTCGAGACAGAGGCCCTCGAGGGACATCAAGTCAACTGCATCGACGCACAGCACCCTCAGCCGAAAAAAGATTTCCGAAGCAGCTGAAGCTGGATATTGAATATCAAAGATAAGGAATACGTGGGAGGACACAATCCATTTGAAGCATCCTTTTCTACTCTTCTCCCATTTCTCCATCATGACAGGGCACATTCGCCCCCTAAGGCAAGCATCTCCAACATAACTCCAACAGGTAGAGGCAGCAGTGCCCAGAGCGGTAGCACCACTGACTCTGCTATCACCACACCAGCACCAAATGGCAATGATTTGGAGCTCCTACATTTGATTCCTGTGTGCAGGAGCTTGTCCCTGTTCATCGAGGAATGGCATGCCACCGTCTCTGATGCTTGGACCTTACAATTTTAATGCCGGGCTACTACCTTCAGTTTCTTGTATGCCGACCAGATCCCCCTTCTTCTACTAATATCTCACCTCCAGACCCTCCTCTCCCCACTTTGCATTTTGAACCAGGATATCGAACAGATGTTTTTGTGGTTATGTTAGGGTTGCTGTTACCAAAATACAATTGTAAGCCTTGCCATCTGCTAAGCTCGACAGAAGTGAGGCTGGAGCTAACACTAAACAAAGAGATAGGATCTTATTTGCAGAGTTCAATAGAATGAGTTCATATTTGAGAAGGCATGAAGCAGACAAATGTTTTTTTTTTATCAACAATACTGTTACCGAACGTGATACCTGTACAATGTGGGGCGATCCTAATGCAAACTTTTTTTAAGGTTCAACACCTATAGCACCTTCTATGGCTGACCGCAAGTAAGGTGGTAACTCAGTTGCAACTGAATCCAATGCGGTGCTGTAATAGGAAATGGGGTGATCGTTATTGCCATATTTCTGTTTTAATACTGCTTGTGCATAACCTCAATTTTCATGACAACATAAAACAAAAGCTTTTTTGTAATCTGGTAAACCAATGGCCGTGGCATATATGTGTGCACATTTTACCTCCATAAAAGCATTTCTACTTTTAGTATCCATTCCAAATTCTCTGGAGTATGTGGGAGTGTTATTACATGTAAAGGCCATAATAAGCCAGCATATTAGCAGCATCCAATACCATTGTCTGCAATAACAAGTTGTACCTAAGAAAGATCTAATTTTGGTAATAGTCATAGTTTTAGGTAGTTTTAAGATTGCTTCTATTCAGGAGTTAGTGAGAGTTGTTGAACCAACTGTGCACCAACAGATAATGCACTTTAGTTTTACACAACCGCAGCTTTTGGAGTGATGCCTTATGTGTGTTTCAGCTAATTTTATTAGAAGTACCAACATGTCCTATTTGCATGCTTCACAAGAAGGGGGTGCAACTAGAAGGTCGTCCACATTAGAATTATGACTGAATCACATGGGAATTATTTATCATCTAGGTGCTTCATTTTATTAGAAGTACCAACATGTCCTATTTGCATGCTTCATATGAAGGGGGTGCAACTAGAAGGTCGTCCACATTAGAATTATGACTGAATCACATGGGAATTATTTATCATCTAGGTGCTTTTTAAGAATTTTTGAAAACACTGTGGGGTTCTTAGTGTACACTTGTAGAAGTCCAATTCATCCATACTGCAAACCAGAATGAGTAAAGGTGAATACATATTTACTGTAGGATATATATGGATAGAAAAGAATGGCTATCATAAATCAGCAACAATAAAGTTGGTTCCTGTATATGAATTTGGGACCACAGGAAATGTAAGTAAAACCCCTGCCCAACGTTTTCACCAGCTAGAATTGGGTATTACATTGGGTAGTAGTTGGGACACAAATACCTTGCTGCAACAAATACTCTATAACCATTGCCGTCCACTTCTGTGCTTGGCATCAGGAGAAGCTAAGGATTTTCTGGCGAGGCTTCATTGGATTAACATGAATTCGATTTGGCTCTGCATTCCTGTCTATCCACACCTAATTTGCATGTTCTGATCACGATTTGTTAGGTACCTTGGAAAACAGTCCAACCAGATCTGAATTCAAAACCTCTCCCCTTGGTGATTGTGGTCATTTAGTTTGCAACACAGCCAAAACGCTGTTTTCATTTTCACAGGAATGTCCTTCCACATTCCTTCAAGAGTAAGTACTCCTTAATTTAAATAATATTCCATACCCTAATGGAAACAATGGATTTATGATCACTGTCAGGGGGGCCATGACATGGGTAAATACAGAATTATTACAAATATCAGCAGCTTTTACAGTTCTGGGAAAAGGTGGCACACAACAACAGGGATATCTTAACTAATTGCAGAATGATTTGCAGATGCGTCTATTAAACAAGGTACACATTTACCCTTGATGCCGAAATCAGTAAAGGGACCATTCTGAAAACCTGCTGCACCTTGATGATCGGGATGGGCGAGACCACCACACCATCCTATACCTCTACCTCTACCATGTCTGGGTCCTCTGGTTTTCATCCGCAACTCATCAGTTACATTCACATTTGCGTTCAGATTCACACCTCTCCATTGCCCCTATAGATTCTGCAGTTGACGGACCATCAACTTACATTTGGTTATTTCACATGTTTGCTCTTGACAAGATACACACTGATTCTCCGCTGCCCTTAGTTCCGTGAGGGGTTTCGTCTGCCCCGCTTCTACATACAAATAGTTTTAATCTGCTGATAAAGCTCAGGCATCACAACCTTCAAATGATCAAGAAAGTCTGCTGGGCAACATTATTCTGTTTAGAATTATTTATCTTTGCTCAGTTTGTTTTCTTTGGGCACACCATCGGAATCTTTACCAACAGATTTTCCCTGCTTGGGTTACTTCCACCACTATCCCTGGGTCCTCAGTGGGCCAAATGCTGTTTTGAGTGAAGCGCTGGCACACCTTTGGAGGTATTATCACCCTCATTGATTGGTTAATGTCTACCTAACAAGAATTATAACACTGCACTATAGTTTTCAATTCCTCAGTTAACTTTTTTGGCTCATTCCTAATACTTGGAAAGGCCTTTGACGAATTCCTCAAATCCTTTGATGTCTCCGGCATGTAGTAGTTACAAAATTACAAGCTCAGTTAGAAGAACTCATTAGCAGTTGCAGTGGGGGTCTGCCAATGTGTTCCAGTCTAACCATGCACCGAGAATGAGAAGGACTAATAGCATAGGCGGAGCGCTTGCTTTCCCGCTCGGAATGAGCTTGAGCGAGGTCTGCTGCTATGTCTATGCACCCAACCCGGCTTAGGTCTTAGAGTCAGCGCTCTGGGTGGACATAGCTTAGAAGCGCGTTGCTACTGCTGCTGAAGCTTGGGCTGCATTTTCGGCTAGCACATGAAGCGCCCAAACACTTTATGATATCTTCCTCTTCTTCTTTTTTCTCCCCTTAATCTGGTTTAGCCTCTGATGCCTGTTGTGGATACAAATAATTCTTGTGCTGTTCATTTTTAAATGTGTGTCCTTCACTTCTACGTCTGTCATTTGTATCCTTAAAACCAGTCATTCGTGAACCTCCAACCCATTTTGAGCTTTTACAAACCGGTTTAAGAATATTTCCCACGGCTCTGGAATATGTATTCCCTTTCTAAGTTTGAGTACACATTGTTAATTAAGGAGTTTAGTTAAATCAAGGGTACCTATCACAGGGATGGTTTGTGCATATCTTCATGCATCAAGCAGCTCCATTTTCCTAAATATTTGCATTCACGCAGCCAATATGCTGGCATATCCCTTTCCAGGGGACTACATTCTTTTGACTCTTCTTCACTTAAGTGGCTCAGGGGAGAAGCAAAGGGGATTCTCACTCACATCACAGCGCATTCTGCCTTAACGTAGCTTTTTACCCAAAGGTTGAGATAAATATCATATACACATTCATACCATAGGATTTTCCATTTTCCAGGTTACTAGTTTTACTGCTGTCCTGTCATTTCTCTGAGAGTCTCAAATATAACCTCATTATTTTGGCAACCACCCTCTGTGCCCCTCTTAGCTCTGGCCCCCCACGGTCTTCCTCATCATTATTAGCTAGTTATAAAGCATTATGAAATAAGGTTTTTAATGTATTAGTATTCCCATCCCTTTCCCAGTCTATCCTTCCTATTTTTTCTCCACTTTACTGGGTTGCCCTTGTGCTTTAAAAGCTAAATAGAATGGATTTTATGCAGCCCAAGAAGATACACAAACCACATGGGCAATCCTCCAACAAACCATCTTGCATCCTTTTGTGTACACGGGAGTTAAGCACGAGTAGTCTGAAATTCTCGTTAACATCTCAGATTGGTAAAATTAATCCGAGTTCTAATGACAACAACTGTGGAAGCCAGCCCTAATGAATGCCATACAATATCCACGGCAGCAGGAACGGAGTCAGCTCTTATTTCTTTACAGATGCAGAGAAACGGACATGGAAACCTGCAGAGTATCCCTGCCCCAGGATCAGAGATTTCTTGCGTTTTTTCTACGGTTTTACACAATGAGGACAGTACATAAAACAGTAAGATACATTTAGTCAGTTACATTAAAACAATATTCTTCATAGGGGAACATCCTTTGACCTTGACAGACATGACTTAACAACATGATATCCCTTTAAAATTCTGTGCTGCCTACCCATGTGACGCAGTTCCCGCCTGAGACTGATCGCTCCATCATACTTATTGCCCTCATGTGTGACATGTCACTCTGTATTCATCACTGAGCTTGTCTTCGTCTCGAACAGAGATTAACATTGCTCGATCACATCTTTCTTGTTAGTTCCTGATTTCTGGCAATTTATTGTGACTTCTTGTGGTCTTGCTGCCATATTACAAGGCTGTAGTGTTGTTGTGCTCAGTACAGATGCATGAACAGTGGTCATGAGAGAACATAAAACATGGTAGTTTTTCGACAAAGCACTCTCGGGGTCCCTAGCTCCCTTGTCTGATAACAGCCCTGACCTGTGTTCTCAGACTGCCCACCTGGCCCACTTTGTTTTAGAACTCTCTTTGTTATTTCGTGAATGACCCTTGACTCCAAACTCAGGCTGCCCTGCTGAGTCCCTGTAGCATGGTGCACCTGTTGGATTCCTCACTTCTGACTTTAACCTAATTCATGGACTGGACTGCCTCATACAGTCCCTATGACTTTCTTGTTGCCTACCTTGTGGATTCGGTCTCCTCCATGGCTCAGGTATTTCTGCAGGTAACCTCTCATCCTTTGGTCCACCTGTGATTCCACTGGCCCGCATTTCAACTGTCTCATGACTGTTTCATTCCAGTCACCCTCTTGTTTTCCTTCCCCTGTTGTTCTGGCTGCTCCCGTGTGCCTGCTTTCACTAACCCACTGATCGGGGCAGTTTTCCATCATACATTGACTTTGTTGTCCATTCTTTACTTACCAGATTCTGTGTCCTTCGCTTTGGTTTTACCTCATGCCTTTTATAAACTCTTCATTGGTACGTCTACTGGAATCTCGACCAAATGCTTCTATCCATGCTTCTTCTCTTTCAGAGGGCCAGCAGGAGACACCAGCTTGAATAGCCTTATGTTCCCCTTCGCACCTGAGTATCTATGAATATTCTTTTTTTATTGCACAAACAAGGTGTGTCCTGGGAGTGCCTCTCCACTGGCCTATATCCCGGGTTGGAGTCCCAACCAGATTCCTTAGCTAACCATCCTTTCACAGAAGAGAAATTTCCACTACATATCAGTCTTTGTCTTGCCCAAGTGCAGTCCAGCAGAAAAATGCCTAAGTGGGGAGAGGAGGGCATAGGAAAACAATAACGATTATATTGGCCTTGTGATAAGCCTACCGTGCAAGTACAAGACAAGGTGATACGTGGATGGGGAGAGGGAGAAGAGCAGGAGTGGGGTGCCCAAAGGGAGGGGGGTGGGCAAGTGCTGGGGGGCCAAGACATATGATATTTTATTTATATCGCGCCCGTACACAAGTGTTTCAGAGCACGACATGGCAAGTGACAGGGGAAAGAGAGGGGGGAGTGCGGTGGACAGGGTGGACTAGGTTAGGACTAGTCCTGGGAAGGGAGCCTGAGGGCAAATGCTGGCAGGGGATGCTGGGGGACTGGTAAGGGAGTGGTCGGACCCCTGTATGACTCTGGAGGGACCATGCCCCAGTCAAAGCGGCAGAGTGAACGTTTAGCACGGGGGAGAGGGAAGGAAGAGGAGAAAAGGAAAGTCTTGAGAAGTTTCTGGAACTTAAGAGGATCCAGGTCAAGTCTGAGGGGATAGGGAGGCCATTCCAGAGGGAGGAATCAGCCAAGGAGAGGGATCTACCTTCCACTTTCTGGTTGGAAAAACATTTGACCTGCAGAGAGTTGGAGCCAGAGGACCGAAGAACTCTGGCATGGAGATATTTAGGGAGGGGAAGCCGGTTGTGGAGAGGTCCCAGGTCACAGACAGCCTTGTGGATGATGCATAGGATGTGGAATTTGATCCTTGCGGTCACCGGGAGCCAGTGGAGAGATTTTAGGGCTGGGGAGATGCGGCCCCTGGGTCAAGGATAAGTCTTGCAGTCCTATCCTGGATTCGTTGAATGGGGCAAAGGGAGGAAAGAGGCAGATTGAGGAAGAGGCTGTTGCAGTAGTGCAGCCTAGAGAGAACCAGAGCTCTGGAGACGTTGAGCTTCTGGGGGAAGGTGAGGAAAGGAGAATGCCCCTGAGGAGGTGGAGCTGAAAGTTGGACTTCTTGGCAAGGTCTGTGATGCGTGGAGAGAAAGAGAGAGAGAGAGAGGAATCAAAGATGATCCCCAGGTTGTTTGCCTCACAAGTAGGTGAAGGGAGGGGGCCCAAGGAGGCTGGCCAGAGAGTGGGGGGGAGCAAGGAGCAGGCGTCCCAATGAGAAGGATCTCCATCTTACTGGCATTAAGTTAGAGATCAATGGCAGAGCAGCATGCTTGAATAGCAGTCAGGCATGAGAGAGGAGGGGGAGGTGGTAGAGGATGGCAGCTTGAAGGAGAGCTGTGCGACATCTGCATAACACTGGTAAGGGGGGAAGGTGGAGATCAAGACTGCCAGAGGGGCCAGGTAGATTTTGAAGAGCCATGGTGATAGGATAGAGCCCTGAGTAAATATAATATGATATGATAGGCTATATATAACGCGCTTTATACCCAGAGGTTTCTAAGCAAGGACCCGGGGATCAAACATGTATTGCTCTGTGTCATCTTGCTTCCAAGGTGAGCACGTTGCCCCTAAGCTATCCTCCCGAGACCGGTGAGGGTGAGGTGGAGGAGAGAAAGGACCTGTTTGCATTTGTGAGGGTCTGTTTGAAAGAAAGGAGGTCAGCCACTCCAGTGCCCGGTCTGTGATGCGAAAAGTATCATGTAGACAGTTAATGAGGATAGAGTGACTAACTCTGTGAAAGGCAGAAGTAAGATTAAGGAGGTTCACATCAGAGGATTATTCTGAGTCCAGGTTAGAGACAAGGTCTACTCGGGTGTTAGAGAGAGCAGATTCTGTACCAATTCGGTGTGGAGGGTCGTGGGAGGGAGGAGGAGAGGAGGAAACGGCAGTAGGATTGGCTAGTTTCTTGTAGATTTTAAAAAGTTCAGCCATGTAAATGTGTGGCTCCAGAGATGCAGTCTTGGACATGAGCCCTCTTCTTGGAGCAGATAGTGAGACAATATTGCCTTTGGAGTAGGCAGTAGGCAAGATTGTCAGAGGATAAGCTAGATGCCCATGACTTATGTTTTGCAGCTTTGTACTTGTATTTCAAAGCTGCCAAGTCGGTGTCATACCAAGAGTTGCATTTGAAGGCAGGCTTCATGCGGATCCTAATGACGGGGACACGGATGTCCAGGGTGTTAGAGATAGAGAGATGGAGGTTAGCTAGAGCAGACCCAGAAGGAAGCTAGAGCAGACTCAGAAGGAGACTAAAATGAAGGGGGTGTAGGAGGAATGAAGGAAGAGGCAAATGCAGCGACTGACGCACGTGTTATCGGTCGAATAACGGACAAGGAGACTGGCAGTGCGGGTGGAGGCATCATCCGGTGACAGGGGAGGTCAAGGTGGGAAAAGGGGAGACAGTGGTGAGACCAGGAGAGAGGGGTAGTAAGAGGTTTGGAGAGAGGAATGTCTGTTGAGATGAGAGCATCCAGTGTGTCCGGCAGAGTGGGTTGGGCCAGAGAGAAGGATTGTGTGGGAAAGAGAGTCACAGAGGTCGCAGAAGAGTACAGTAGCCACATCTAAAGAGTCAAGATGGATGTTAAAGTCCCAAGGAAGATATGTTTTGGGGAAGAGGCAACAAGAGAGGACAGGTCCGCCCATTCTGAGAGGAATAGGGAGGTCGGTCCGGAGGGCCTGTACATGGTAGCGAGAGTAAGAGAGAAGGTAGGTGAGACAGATAACCTGCAAACTAAGCTTTCAAAGGATGAGTAGGTTTGAGTGGGGAGGACGGAGGTAGGAACCCACTCAGGGAATATCAGAGCCACACCGCCATCAGGCCGGGAGGCCTGAGATTGGACAGGATCTTGTAGCCCTCAGGGAGGAGATTGTCAAAAGCAGTGATGGAGCTGGCCTTGAACCATGTCTGGGGGAGAGCATAGACTTCAAGGGTAGCTAAGTGAAGCTGGTTGCCCCCTTTAAATGATTTGAAACAGGGACAGAAGGGGGATAAAGGATGGAGGGGGTGGCAGGAGGGGGGAGTTGAAGAGAGATTGAAGATGCCTGTCAAGAAGGAGGAGGTTGGGCTGAGAGCCCTGGGCCATGATAGTGCCATTGTGATAGACATTAATTGTGCACTTGGAAGATGTGAAGTGAGCCAAGAGCACTTCCCATCTGGTGCCACCAGTAATGGGACGAAAAGAAAAGGGAGAGAACAAAAACCATATGGAGAGTCCATAGATCAGAAGAAGGAACAGAAAAGAGTATGTCAGTGATAGTCTGTCTGGAGGAACCATTGATATAGGGATCTGCAATGGGCAATCCAGGGTTGGACCTCAGGAGTGCCTTTTTAAATATCTTCCTTCCAGACTTTGTGAGAGAAGGAGGATAGGTGATGGAGAAGCAATTAGAATAAATAGGGGAGACAGAGAGCACCATGGGGGCAGGGACAGAAATCCGTGGATAGTAGGAGAGAGGGTAAGAAGCACTATGTAACAGTAGAATCTCACCAAGCAGCAAAGCCGACAAAACCATTGAGCACACTAGAATGTCCAGAATCAAAGATCAATTAACAAATTGGAAAGCACACTGGAAAGTGAATTTGCCAGTAAGCACTAAAAAGCAGTACAAATGGAGGATGCACAGTTGGAAAGCAAACCTAAATTCGAATTTGCCAGTAAGCACTAAAAAGCAGTACAAAATGGAGGATGCATGGTTCAGGGTACACCTGAGAATCGAAATTGTGAATAAAATTATTTGAAGCAGGGCATTAAGAAAGCAGCAGTGACTCTTCAGAAAGATGCACAACAAGATGCATAATTCAGTAAGTGCAGTGTTTGGAGTTTATAGTTAGGCAGGTAGGGAATGTTGCAGAAAACTACCAGACAGTCAGAGTGTCCAAGGGAGGTGTGTGGTCCAGGTCGATGTGATCCATGTTGTTTACCAGAGCAATTGTCAGAGCAGGATTTTGAATCATGGGCAAAGCGTGCAGTGGTCCCAGGCAGTGTGAATCAATTGGGAATGTTATCAAATGGCAAGGGGTCACGGAGTAGTGGCAGGGAGAAGTACTCCCTCCAGATCCAGACAGGGGGCCTTGGTGGGGGAGCGGCTTACACCTGCCGGCTCCCTGATTGGATCTTCAATTAATGCAAAGCCCAATCAGCGAGGAAGGCACCAGTGAGAAGGACAGGCACTCTGAAGCCTATCAGTCGGTAGACATGTTGGACTGTGTCGACCAGGCCCGGGAAGTAAGCAGCCCATCTAGGCTGTGGACAGGAGCTATACAAAGGGGGCCCCAGTCAGCAGTGGGCACTGCGATAATGAAAAGAACTGGGAAGGCTGCAAGGAGGAGTTCTTTATAGCGCTCGCCGCTCTGCTCTGTTAGATGGTGCTGCATCAGTGCACAAAGCCCAACGTGCTTACCTCACACGGTGGGGGGGTGAAACTGCTCCTGCAGCCACACAATGAAGATCAGCCTGTGGATGCTCGTCTGGACTGGTCGAAGATGGAAGTGGAGGCAGGTCCAGACAGGGGGCCTTATTTAGTGAGGGCCTTGGCGAAGGACCGGCATACACCTGCTGGCTCCCCGATCAGATCTTTAATGGAAGCGCAGGCCAGTCAGTGAACACTCTGGGTTGATTTACACTGTTTTGACCATGTAAACCAGTTATAGTTTTCTTTTGCAGCTCAGGGTTTCAAACTGCCTGCCTTGGCTTTCCTTCCCTTTCCTTCCCTTTCACTTTCTATCCACCATCTTCTGGTTTAATGATTGTACCCCATGGGGGAATATAATATCGGAAGGAGCTTGTGGGGCATGTTGTCCCCGGGCCATCCCGCCAGACATTGACAAGTCCTCACCCATCCAACCACTCATGTTGATGCAAAATTAGAAAATGGTCTGGAGTCCACTAAAATATCTCTTATGAATCTCTAGACAAGCATCACTTAGTGCACCACTGTGAACAAACATTCTCTCAAAGACTGAGCATCTGACAGAGGTATTAATGGAAAAACTAAAAGCATCATCAATATTCTCATGCCTCCTAAATGAAAATTTCCCAAACCCACTTCACTCCACCAAAGATTTGGTAGTCTTAAGGTCGAAACTCACAAAAAAGACTGACTGCGACACCTGGAAAAAGTGGTGAATCACTTAGTAAATACTACACAACTACTATTAAAGGTCAAGGCACTATTTTTCAATACTGTATTTAGTTTAAAGATTAGGAGTTTTTAAATTTAAATCCTCCCATATTCAATCGCATAAATCTTTTCATAAATACATGTTTTTTTGTACAATAGAAAATGTTTGAGATGCGTGGATCATAGATTAGATACATTTAAGACACACATGTTGGGGTCTGCTAATTGAATCAGGTAGGGTCTAATATCTCAAGCATTAAATCAATTAAATTATTGAGTTTTTCTTGAAATAAGTGGCCCGTCTTTTCAAAAACCTGATGTTTTAGAATCCCAAAGTTCTAGTGGGCATATGAGCGACTCATCTTCCTGATAGTTAACTTCCCTCTCGTAGAGACTGAGCCAGATGGGATATTGAGGAGGCAGTGCATAGTGTTTAATGTTCTGTCCCATTCCCACTTTGCCTGCAGCTGCATAGAGTCTGGTTACTGAAGGGCTCTTAGCACATAGTGGTAGGGGACTTGTGGAGCATAGCTGTTCTTTTTCAGTGGCTACTGACAGAGGGCTCAACATCGCGACTTATACTAATGGGGATCAGATCGTAGAGTTGATTCGACTTTGTGTCCCTTGATATCGAATCTCTCAATGTTGATCGGTCCTTGTGGTAACAGAGATTGTTATATTCTGAGTGAACCCCTGTGGTGTGCAAATGGGATTTTTTTAGGTGGCATATCCAGGGACCTTTAGCCTTGGCTTTTTTGAGGTGCATAAGCCCTCAGTAGCAGCCTAAGAATGAGCCATCATTCCCTCAAGTTGTGTGCGCAGTCTGAACACTTCACTGTCCTTCAGCCTGTAGAATGACCTTTTTGAAATATTGAGCACATTTGAACTCTGTCATTAACAAGTATACAACTAAGAAAGTATTATAATCTTTTCTGATGCTGTACCACGTGTCACAAATGGCTTTAAGACACACCAATTATCGAAGACTGCTCAAGAGTTTTTATTGAAAGGCTTGCCAAGGAACTAAGGGCTGTCCCTCTCTATCTTTGCCTTCCCTAGTCACGACTTCCTTGAACACGAAGGTGGTTACTAGAGATCAGTAATCCCTTATTATCTAAGAGGTGACTATCCACTGGTGGGGGCCTAAAGGAAATTGGTGTATCTATCTTACTCCCATTGGGCTCTTGCAGGTGTAAGCTGACAATAAGAGTAGTAACCAGGATTGGTGCTTTCCATTCACCTGGGTGCCACTTAGTCTTCTTCTCTCGCACCCATGCACTCCTTGCTCTGATGTTCTCTGCTTCCTTTCCTTCCTTCTACTCTCTTCCCCTCTCTTCCTTCCAATCTCCTTTCTATCCCTCTCCACCTCTGTATACCTCCAATGTTCCTCCACTCTACAACTCTCCCATCTATTACTCTCCATTCTCCACTCCATTATTCTCGCTGCTTCACTCTGCTACTCGCCCTCTCCACTTTACTCTAGACTATACCCCACCTTCTTTCACATTCATTCCCCTTTCATTCTCTTAATCTTTTCATTCACTGTCTTGCTTACTTCCCTAAACTCACTCACTTACTCGCCCTCCCCACCTTCCATCCAAGTCCCACTTTCTCTCACCAACTAATACCTTACCTTGCACATGCTTTCAATGGTCTTCCTCCACGGTCCGCTGCACGCCCTTCCTCCACCTGGTCTCTTGGTCCACCTTCTCCTCCCTTGACCTCACCCAAACAATCCACTGCCCTGCTTCCTTGGTTCCCTTTTATGCTCCTCCATCCCCTGCCCATTGGTTCTTATGCCCGACTAGATACCCTTGCCCATCACTTGTCTGTTCTTTACCCATGGTTGGTGTGTTTATCAGTGAGGCTTTAAAAAGACCCTACAGGCCCACCTCTTTCTCAATGATGGGTTTGCCGATACAAGGCAGCCTGTGACAAGCACAGCCACTTGTCGAATTTGTAGGCATGTCATTTCTTAGTGCAAATCCGCCGTAGTATTGCGATTGGAGCTCATGGCAATAGCATTGACTCTCCAAGTTCTCCGGTGTGTAGTGTGGACCTTTCTGATTGCTGGTTTGCCATGCAGATTGCTCTGTGGTCTGACTGCCCAATGTCGCTTCCCTAATGGTTGGGTTGCCGGGTCCTGCCACCACCGCCAGTGCTTCTGGATATTGTAGTCTTACGGGGGAAAGAGAAAAAGACTGGCCAACATTATGCAAAACAAGTATGACAGTGGTACTTGACATCTGCTGTCCGACACAGGTATTAAGGACAGAGACTGAGGCCCTCCCAACTCCCACAACCACCTCAGGAGCAGAACTGGCTCTGGTAAATACAGTGGTGGGCCTCCTGCCCCAAGTTGAGAGGCATTCCTATCCCCTTTTGACAGGGTCATATTCCTGACCCACTCACACGCAACAAGTGGAACATTTTTTGTTTGCAAATCAATAACAAAGTGTTATGTTGGAGGAGTTGGATTAATAGGGGTGTGTTGTTGATTGGGGATGTCTGGTGTGGTGGTAGAATGCTACTTTTAAACACTTGAGAGGGAAATTTGGCTTGCATAAGAGGGAGTTGAGGAGATACGGTTTGTTGGCAACTTTGATCTCAGAAAGACAACAAATGTTAGGGGTTCCAATGACGCAGAGGCCGGAAGGGTGCAACCTCCTCAAGTCTTCGCCAAATAAGGTGTCAACTTTAATGAAACTTTTTCCATTAGAGACTCATCTTGCGGGATCATGGGAGACGTTGAGGCTCACTTGGTCTGAGGAATTGGGTAGGGTTATTACACTGAAGGAATGGAAGAGTCTGTGGAAATTTCCTGTTAGGCCGAAAGTTGACTTGAATTTGCGTTATATTCACCAGAAGATATTGGGGCGCCTTTATTGGACGCCGGTTTGGATGCACAGATTGGGGTTGTTAGAAACTGAAAGTTGCTGGGATGTCAGAAGGAGAAAGGTACCTTGTTACATATGATGTGGAATTGTGTCAGGGTGAGGGATTTTCGGAAGGACGTGCTGGATAGAATTGATTTGATATGGAATATTGTATTTCCTAGAACCCCATCTACAGTGCTTTTGAAATCCCCACAACATTGTAGGTTTATTGGTTGTGCAGCATTATGTTGGATTAATAAAGTCCTCTTGGTCGCAACCAGACAAATATTAAAAGTCTGGAAAACCAGGAAAAAACCATGTGTGGCAGAATGGCTAGTTAATGTACAAGTTCTCTAAAATTTTGGGAAGATAAAGTTTAAAAAGCAGCATAGAGAGGAGGTCTATGTGGAACAGTGGGGACCGTTTAATAAATTTTATGACTGAAGTTTAGACAGAGTGTATGAGAATTTGCTTGATGTCGTCTGGTAGGGTGGTTGTTTGTATTGTGTATGTGTGTCTGGTCACGTCTGATGTGTTTTTTTTTCGTTTTTTCTGTTATTTGGAAAGCCATTGTTAGATGTTAGTGATTTTGATTCATTTTCTGCTTCAAATGTTCTATTGATTTTTATTCTGATTGTTATTTACTCACAAGGATCGTTTTATTCTGCTGAATTGCATATGTTACTTGTGTGTTGTTTATTTGTTTTGTATTACCTTTTAAAAATATATAAATAAAGAGATTAAAAAAAAACAAAAAAAAGTGGAATATTTATCAAAATGTGACATGTCTTAGTCTGACATGGTGGAGGTAAAAAAGTTAAAGTACCTACCGTCAACAAACAAATCAAGGAACTTCGAGTGAAGAAAAAAATATTGCTCTAATTGGGAATAATGTAAGAGATATTTTTGAAGATTCTCCTCATAGGGGCAAAAAAGAGAACTTAGCTCAAATGCCAATACAAAGCATGGTAATAGTCAGCCCGTAAACTGACTGGCTCGTTGTTTACTCCTATGTTTGAGGCCAGCTGCGTTAGAATACCTCCTCTATCTCTAGGTACACAAATATATTTTTCTGAGGGAAATTGGAAAAAGAGATAGGCCAAATGTAATTATGTTTACTTTAATTAAGAAATCATTATCATTTAGAAAAGAGTTTTCTTTATATTATTTAAATAAGTGTTCCTTGATCCCAAATTTCGGGCAGAGTTCTCCAGTGTTTTTGAGAGTTCAATGAAGATCGCCATGATTGAGTACTAGGATTACACATGAGTAACTTTTTCTACTGTTTCATATTGTCCAGGGTTGGGAGAATGCATTTCAGAATAGCTTGCAGATCTCTTCATAGTTTTTCCAGTGATCTCTTCAGAAACAAATTCCTAGTTAAGCGATGGGATACACAAGATACCGTAGGGCTAGAGCGGCCTCCTCAGGCATGGTGAGTGCTTGTGAAGGAAATGTTAACAAGACGAAAGAACATAAAGAAGGAGAAGATGAGCAATTATATGGGAAAATAGTTATCTTAGTTATCTTCAAGTACAGTAAATGCAGCATAATGTATTGAGAATTAAAATCAGTGACTTCGTAATGAGACAGGTCAAGCTGCTCACAAATCAGGATGGATGCTAACTAACCGCTTCATTTGAATGGATGTATCACTTTGCCATACTGAACTATTTACTCATTCAGTGCCCATAAATAAAATATGCATTGACGATTAAAAGGCCTTGTTGCCATATCCCAAGCATGTACACTTGCTGCATTTATAAATCCTACTCATTGGTGTTCTGGGAAACTAACTTAACTTGAAAATAAGCACACTTAACCAGTATGCAAGAAGAAATGTTAAGCAAATTTGCTCCTGTCTCTTCAGTAAATGGGGAATTTTGTTAAACCAGGAGTCCAACGATTGTCCGACTATTGTCTGAATTGTTTATTATTGTTTAGCATTTGTTTTGGCAATCCCTTCTTTCAGTTAGCACACAAACAAAATGCATATTTGTGGGCCAGTCGGCAGTGGTTACATCTTCCTAATTTATATTACACAATGGCACCTCTGAATGGCGCAAATCCTCACAACTCTTGATGGTAAGCTAAGCGTTAATCAGAATTTAGACAATTAAAGAACCAACGTGATCTATAAACAGTTTGATAATATTTCTTGGATTTGTAATCACGCTTAGCTTACTATCAAGAGTTGTGAGGACTTGCACCATTCAGAGGTGCCATTGTGTTATATGTGTTAATCATAAGGTATGGCAATACCTTTAGGCACCAACTAGAGCAGCAGTCCACTCCATAAAAGAAACACTCACCAAGCGCAGCAAAACATAGCATACTACGTTTCTCATCTGCCTAATTTAACAAGTGGTAGGTTTGTTGGGTATCCAGAGGTGGGCCTGTGGAGGGGGAAGACCCCCCATAGCAGAAATACATGGATGAAAAAAGTCGCTCAAACTGAGATGATGAAGCCTACCATGTTTAAAGTTAGGATTATTCAATGACATAGAACCTTGTAGGCGATTGATGGCAGACAGCGATAGTCACCAGTACTGAGCATAGCCCTAGTTTTTATAGACATTGGAATTAATTACTGAACACAAAGTGGTTCCGAGTAGTGTCTCAATGGAAGCCGGTGAGGCCAGTTCCTGGAAAATCATTAGGACCTTTGCGTTCAACTTCTACCTCATATACATATTCTGTACAAAAGGATGAGATGGTATTTCCCTGGGATGGGTAAATAGAAGCCTCAACCCTGCTTCTATGTACCAGAATGTTTACCTGCTCATATTTTCCAGAGTATTGATTTGCCTGCGCCAGAAAATAATACTGAGACACACATGAAGGAGAAAAGGGATTGTGCCAAGCATACTAGTACAATGCCATCTACTTCCTCTGAGAGATGATCAATGGAATTATCTGTATCTCCCAGGGTATATGATTTTTACATGCAAGCAGTTTCTCATTAAGTCTAGCTTGAGAGAACTTTAGTTCTCTGCTACTGCTTTTGAAGAACTGTGTTAACGGGGCCCCAGTTTCCTACTACTGTCATTTGCTCCATGATGCTGAATGAGTGCATCATGGCAACATCTTTGTTATAATGTCAGCCTATTTTAGAAGCCAGTGGAGAGTTGTCAAATGCTGCATTTATGAGCTTTTTCCATGCTGGATTACATTTCTGTTGCTTTGATTTTTGTTATTTATGTTGCTTGGTACATTGATGATTTTATTATTTAATTTATTAGAACTTTACTTTTATTTGTATATGGTTGCCACTGTTCTAGTGGTAAAAGTTTATAAAGATCCCCCAAATACCAATAAGCTGCACTGTGGTACATAGAGTGCCTTTCATTGGGCCTTTGACGCCTATCTCAAGCAGTATTTTCAGAAGCACCATATTGGAATGTTGGACCTGCCTGACCATATTATAGTAATAATATATTAGTGCAACTATTCAATTCACTTTTAGCTTTATTTCAGCAGAATCCTTAAAGCAATTCATTTAATAAACACAGACAATACAAATATATTCCATCATCATATGTCACAAGGGACTATGTTGTAAAACAATAAGGACACGGTCTGATAAAATAAGAATAAATCAATTTTGACAAATCACTTTGGGCAAATGTATCTGTCAGTACGTATACAACAGTAAATATTATTAAACTCGGTACACAAGAAAATATATACTACATTTAGCATTCATTAAATTGTTATACATTCATTATGAAGGTGCCTCTAGCAATCCATACCTGCTTCAAGGACAATATGCTTGCGTAAAGCGTGTCTTCTGAATGGTTTGTTTGAAAATAATAAAGTGCATCATTCAAAATCCTGTTTCCTTAACTAATCAGGATTCATTCTAACCACTTGTTTCTTAATCTATGATACAATGGACATAGACATACAAAATGTTTAATATCCTTCACCCAATTGGTACCGTGGGCCGCCAACCTATTTATACAATCACTAAGCACTACTATTTACAGCAACAATCTTGTGCCAGCCCTTTCACCTCGACCAACACTAAATACCACAATAATTCTAATCTACTGCACACACTCCTCAACCTTACAAGCCCAGGTGAGCAGCATCTAACGAGTAGAGCGCTGTATTTTTAATGTATTACAAACAAAATCTGTTTGAATTCCAGTAGGTAATTGTTGCCTTTCGTAGGCCAGCTCCAGCCCTTGCGTGCCCTGCGCCTGTTTTCCCTCCCTCCTCGCCTTCCTGTGCTTCAGGCTGCCTCCCACCCTCTGCCGGCTGATTGGTGCCAGGCCTCCAGACCCACCAACACTGGAAGCAGCGTTCAGACCAGCCGCTGCAAATGAGGTCCAGGAGTCTCTTTCCATTTACAAGCCCAGGCGAGCAACATCTAATGAGCAGAGCGCTGCCTTTTTCATTTATTCCAAACGAAATTCGTTTGAATTCCAGACGATAAATGTTGCCTTTCTTAGGCTGGCTCTAACCCCTTTGTGACCTGTGCCTGCTTACCCTCCATCCTCGCCTTCCTGTGCTTCAGGCCGCCCCCCCTCCAACCTTCTGCTGGCTGATTGGTGACGAGCCTTCCGACCCACCAACACCGGAAGCGGCGTTCGTACCAGCCGCTGCACCTGAGGCCCAGGAGTCTCTTTCCATTTACAATCCCAAGTGAGCAGCATCAAATGAGAAGAGTATTGCATTTTTCATTTATTCCAAATGAAATTCGTTTGAATTCTTGCAGATCATTGTTGCCTTTCTTAGGCCAGCTCCAGCCCCTGCGCGCCCTACGCCTGATTTCTCTCCCTCCTTGCTCCTTGCCTTCCTGTGCTTCAGGCCACCTCCCTCCCACCCTCTGCCGGCTGATCCTCCAGACCCACCAACCCCCAGAAGCGGCGTTCAGGCCAGCCGCTGCACCTGAGTCACAGGAGTCTCTTTCAATTCACAAGCTCATGTGAGCAGCATCTAACGACCATATTCCAAACACAATTTGTTTCAATTCCAGTAGATAATTGTTGCCTTTCTTAGCCCGCTCCAGCCCCTGCATGCCCTGCACCTGCTTTCCCTCCCCCCTCTCTCCTCCCTCCTCGCTCCTCGCTTTCCTGTGCTTCAGGCCATCTCCCTTCATCCCTCTGCCGGCTGATTGGCACCCAGCAGACCACACCCTGACCTCAAGGACCTTATAAACGACACTCCAAGAGCAGCCCTAAGGGCCACAAGGAAAAGGACAGCCCCTAAAGAAGCAGCCCCAGGATGTGTCTGCAGGTGTCAGCAGGGGAAGCACGTAGCCACTCTCAGACAATTATAACAGCCTAAACTGCAACCCAACCCCTCAGTCCTCGGTGCATTATAGAACGCAAAGCAAGCCACTCCACCCCCATTGCCAAGTCTCACTGAACGCAGAGCTAAAGGAACCTATGCCTTTCACGCACTGAGAATCTCAAATCTAGGTGTATTTGAATTTGCCATTTTGTGAAACGTAGGCCTTTCTCCCACTATCTAAGAACCTCAAAAGTAGGTGTGTTTATATCTGGCATTTTGTGAAACCTAGGCCTTTCTCCCACTGTCTGAGAATCTCAAACTTAGGTGTGTTTATATCTGCTATTTTGTGAAACCGAGGCCTCTCTCCAACTGTCTAAAGAATCTCAAATCTAGCTGTGTTTATCTGCCATCCTGTGAAACCTAGACCTTTCTCCCACTATCTAGGAATCTCAAACTTAGATGTGTTTATATCTGCCATTTTGTGAAACCGAGGCATTTCCACCACTATCTAGGAATTTCAAGTCTAGGTGTGTTTATATCTGCCACTTTGTGAAACTGAAGCCTTTCTCCCACTGTCTAAAGAACCTCAAATCTAGGTGTGTTCATATCTACCATTCTGTGAAACCCAGGACTCCCCTGACCTTCCAGAAAAACCTGGCTACCCACTGAAAGCAACTAACCATAGCATGATCAATACCCAACTAAGAACCAAGGTCAGGTCGTCCTCCGACAACTGACATATAATCCAACTGCCTACCCTCTCTCCAACGCCTAATATCCCGACACAGCCACACTTAGGCCCTCCCCCACAAGAATGAGAGACACGAAATCCAACTCCACTATTTAGGCAGCCACCCCAGAAACCCCTAGCAAACCACTAACACCCTAGAACAACCCAAGCCCAGAATCTCCTAATATCTCCAAACTCGGTCATATGCAGACACCCCAACCAATCTACAACATCAGCCCACTATATCACAACTACCCCAGGACTATAGCAATTTACCAAAGATGCGAGGACAGATAGAGCACTGAGCAATCACAACACAAAAGGACAAGACTCAACAACATTGAAATCACATGAGATCCTACAGGTGGGTTATAGCTGCTGTAACCAAAAACCAAAACTCCAAGCTATCCGACCATCTAGGGCCTCAAGATGCCCCGACACAGAACAGGACACCGCCAAAGAAACACGGAACAAGGAACAATTGGAATGCAGCTGCGCCCTCTTCCAGTAGAAACTGCCGCAAATACAGAACACACCCCTACAAACACCACAACCAACTGAACAAACGTCATGAGAAGAGAAAAATCCCTATATCTAACACTGTACCTCGCAACTGCATCCACACCTCAACACCCCAATGCCACTGGCAGTTCTTGGCAGACTAAAAACCTATTGGAACCTCACAGGAAAAGAAGAGAAGATCCGAGAAGAGAAAGGAACGAGATCAACGCCCTCACTCCCTATATCACAAAACCTCGAGGATCCCGTTAGCACTACATCAAAACATAGAAGATGAAGAAGTAGAAGATTTCTCCAACACAGCCATCAATACAACAGACCGTTTCAATGACGAAGCAGAATGCACAGAGCTCCAATCAATTTGTGAAAGGAAAACAAGCAACCCAACAGAGCTACCGCAAGACAAAACAGATTAAAAAATAAACAAAACAGCGTCAAAAAGATCCATTGCAACCTAATAAGCAGAAGATCAATATCCAAACATGCAACCAAGATTTTTGACCTCCTGTGTGACGGGGGTATTAACATCCTATTTATAACAGAAACTTGGCTAGACGAAAACTACAAAATCACACTCCACAGCTGCCTCCCTGACAACTTCAAATGCTCACAGGCAAATAGGAAAAACAAAAGAGGAGGACTAGCAGTAGCCTACAAGGAACAACTGAACATTAAAATGGTTGCAACACTAAGCATTAAAAACTGCGAATCCCTAATCGTTTACCTAACAGCAAACCCCAAAAGAAACCTCAAATGTGTTCTAGTTTACAGAGCACTAGCATATAATGCAACCTTCGTGGATGCCTTCACAGAAGCCATTACCAACCTAGCGATCGAGCGCAAACAGCTGATAATCGTGGGAGACTTTAACATCTGGTTTGAAGAAGAAACCGCTAGCTCATAAAAATCACTAGCCAAACAACTGAAGATAATGAAACTACATCAGCTAGTCAAAGGAGCAACTCACACAGCGGGTGATATACTAGACTCAATCTTTGCCAACAAAGACCTCTTAATCACGGCACCACCAATACAGATCCTCTGGAGCGACTATCTCATCATCCCTTTTCGTGATTACGCTAACCAGGTCAACGGCCAAACAACCAGACAAACTGACCACTATCATGAAAAGATGTTGGAGTACCATCAAAGCTAGCAACCTACTACAGCAACTGGAAATCAACAAACCACGGACAACAACCCTGGACAAAGCTGACCATGACATAAAAACAGAACTACTTCACAAGTGGATCACCAAAACAATCGACGATATCTCCAAGGAAAAACATTTCACCCCATCACGCAAAAGAGCAACAGCAAAATGGTTTAACCTGCTACTCAGTGACATGAAAAGACAAAACAGGAGAAAAGAAATACGACCAGGCAAAGAAATTACAATTCCAACGACAAATCCGCACGTACGAAAAGAAAATCCAGAAAGCGAAAACCATATTCTATGACAACCGTATCTCCAAAGCTGCCAACATTAAAAAAGAATTGTTTAACATCATAAACGAAATGAGAAACCCCCTGGCTGCAACAACACACCAGTGCCCTCACTGAAACTATGCAACAACCTTGCAGACCACTTAAAAAACAAAATCAGCACCATCCACCAGATAATACAAAGCAAACCGATAAACCACAACACGCAACCCGCTGTGCCAGTTGAGGATCGTCAGAACTATGAAACTTTCCACAAATATCAGCAGAGACATTCATCAAGCTCGTAAGAAACAGCAACAAAGCTGCCTCCTCCGTGGATCCCTGCCCACCGGACATACACAAATCAATCCATACAAAAGGAGCACCGATCGAACACTACAGAAACCTTTTCAACCAATCACTATTAACAGGGAAAGTACTGCTATCATTCAAATCAGCATACATCAAGCCGCTTCTCAAGGACACAGAAGGCAACATGGAAGACTTCGACAACTACAGACCCATCTCAAACATTCCCTATCCAGCAAAACTACTTGAAACATATGTATATAGAATAATACAAGATGACATAGAAGATCACCTACTGCTGGACCAGGCACAAGTAGGCTTCAGACTGGCTTGAGACCCCCAGCAACTTTGCTAGATTTCTAGGACTTTAATTTTTACCTGGAAAGAGTGTGAGCCTTTTTTCCCACTCGTTTAGGTATTTCGATGTGTGTTTTACTTATGTGTTCTTTGGTTATGGAGTTTTAGACAACTCCATAGGCATCATCTTTTTCTTGTGTGTCACACAGCACCCACAGTGCAGTGGAACAGGGATGTCTTTAGACTTCCCAAGGTTTAAATACCTTCTCCAATATGGGGTCTGGCATGGATTCACATGCTCATGAATATTCCCCGTCGTCAGGCTGGGAATCCTCGGTAAAAGAAAAAACCAGTATCAGTTTCGTTTCTGATCTGTCTTTCGTAGTAATAACCAATCACTGGTCTCTGCGTCATACTGACCACAGCCAATCACTGCCCTCTACCTAAGCACCGCCTCTGGCAGCCATCTTCAGATTTTTACCGCACGTTGATGTGTTGGGATCCTCGTGCTATTGCTCTCGAGCGTTAGTGCTATTTTTTCACGTTTTTTCTCAAAAACTTCGTTTTTTCGGTCAAAAGAGCCTCAAACTCCACCGCCTCTCCATCCGATCAACGGGGACCCATGTCGGATTCGTCTGCGCCCCTCAAGGGTGAAGATTTCGTCGAGCTACGCTTTTGGAGGACTCCAGAAGTTTCTCAGGCCCGGACATGGCCCAGGAGAAGGGAAGCTCGACGCCCGGAAAGCTGTTCAGGATCTGCCCTGGATGCCAGCTGCAGAACGTCTTTAAGGAGGACGAACACTCCTTTTGTCTCTACTGCTTACATGAGGACAAGACGCACGTGGAGAAGGACTGTGCGTTTTGCGGCAATATGTCGGAGCGGACCATGAAGGACCGCCATCAACGTCTCGCCAACTGGCTGGAAGTGAAGAGCCCGTCAGGCGAGAAGAAGAGGAAGAAATCCGAGCGGTCTTCTAAGACCTTTGAGAACGCCCCGGCGACGGGGGTCCAACACAAGGCCAAGCACCGCGAGTCCGCTGGCACCGGGAGCGCCGAACGGTCGGGCTCTACGGACGCCAGGCAGGGCGCACCCTCCCCGGCACCTTCAGCCACGAGGCAACGCTCTGGGTCGGGTAAGAGGAAGGGCGAGCACCCGGCGAAGCTCCTGGAGAGGCCCCGGTCGAGCTCGAAGGCCCCATCGGAGGGGGAGCGAGGCAGTGTCCCCCCCCTCAAGGATAAGGCGGTGAGCGCACCTAAGGTGGTGAAGGCCTTAATCCATCCGGCCAAGCCCTCTATCGATACTGTCGCGGCGGCCCTGGCTCAGCCTGTGGAGGCTACACCAGTGGTGGCGACCTCGGGGCTCAGAGTCTCCCTGCCACCTCGGAGGGAGTCCTCTTTTGTGCCCATCGATAGGACCCCCGTGAAACCCCCGGCGCGGAAGAAAAAGGGGGGGGCAGGGCGTCGTCGTAGATTCGGCCTCAACCTCAGAGGAAGAGCTGATTGAGGTCTTAAACCACGGCCTTGGCGTGGAAGAAGACCGGCCCGTCGGGATGGATCCCGACGCAGATGACGACGACATCGTCGAGGGTGCCGACGGGGCCCCTGATCGCCCGTCGGATTCCCCTCTGCCAGTGCCGCAAGACAACTCGGCGGCCATTTTGTTGGCTATACAGTCCTTATGTTCAGAGATAAGGACGAGACTACCGTTGCCGACGGAGGAACCTCTCCCGTCGGGGGATCCTGAACCGGGACCTTCTGGTGCTCCCCCGGCCAAGAAAAGAAGGATTCACCCTCCACCTCCTTTTCAGCCGTCGCGCTCCGTCCAGCCCTCCTCCCCATCCACCCGAGGGGATGATACGGGGACTGACACGGCAGCGACGGGTACGGACGACGAGGTATACGACGAGGATCTACCGTCGTCACCTCCCACCAGGGCTTCTCCGCCCGACGAGATTGGATCGTTCCACTCCATGATCGCCAGGGCATCCGAGCTTTTCCAACTCTGCCCTGAGGAGAAGAAAAAGGAAGGATTCCTTTATCAACGGCGCGAGGCCAAGAGGAAGATGGTCCTCGCGGTGCCTCTACTGGACGACATTTGGGATGAGGGCCTCGCCCTCCTCAAGAACCCTTCCACGATGCCAGCTAGAAGAGACTGGTACGAGAAGAAGTACCGGGTCCCGGACGCGGCCCCCCTGTGCCTCCGGGCGCAGCCTACCCCGGACTCCGTCGTCTCCGCGGTGGCCAGGAAGAAAGCGGGGGGGGTGCGGCCTCCACATCGACTTCCCCACCGGACGGCGAGGGAAAGAAATTGGACGCTATGGGACGCAGGGTCATCTCGTCTGCAGCGACGACGATTAAAGGGGCCAACGCCTTGGCTATCGTGGCCCGCTACGACAGGGAGCTATGGTACAAACTGGCTCCCCTACTGGACTTCCTACCGGACGACAAGAGGGCGGATGCCCTGGAGATCCTACAGGAAGGCGAGGTGACCTCGGACCACGCCATCACTATTGCGATGGACATCGCCGACACTGGGTTTCGCCAGTTGGGCAACGGCATGTGCCTTAGGCGGCGTGGATGGCTCAAGGCTACGGACTTCCGTCAAGACGTACAGACCAGAGTCCTGAACATGCCGTTCGATGGGAACAACTTGTTTGGGAAAACAGTGGACGATTCCCTTCAGGCCATTAAAGCGGACACTGAGACGGCCCGGGCCCTTGGGGTTCTGCAGCAACGACGGACGCCCTTTCGGAGCAGCGGAGGCAAGGGCGCCTCCAAAGGTTCCGGCGGCGGTTTCTCCACCTACCGTCAAGCGGCCCGCTCGTCGTCTCAGGAGGCCTACAGAGGACGAGGCAAGTCTGGCGGACCCCACCGTCGTCGCCAAGGAGGTCAAGGCGGCAAAGCCTCGTCGAAACAGGATTGAACCGGCCGTGGGGTCGGGCCCCCACCGAAGCACCCCGGTGGGAGGCCGGCTGGCGAGCTTCGTCAGCGTGTGGGAGTCCATCTCCACCGACCGTTGGGTGATGGACGCCTTAGCCCGGGGCCACACGCTCGAGTTTCAAAGAAGGTGCCCGCGGGTCCCCCCGTGGCCAGGAAAGAGCTTCACGTCCCTCAGCTTCTCCTGGAGGTAAAGGCGATGCTCAGGAAGGGCGTCATCGAACTCGTCCCAAAGAGGCTTCGGGGCTCCGGAGTTTACTCGAGATACTTCCTCGTGAAGAAGAAGACGGGAGGATGGCGCCCCATCCTAGACCTGCGACGTCTGAACAAGTTCATCAAGGCGCAGAAGTTCCGGATGGTCACCCTCCAGCACGTCCTGGAGCAGCTGGAGGAAGGAGACTTCCTGTCGTCGTTGGATTTGGAGGATGCCTACTTCCATATTCCCATCCTAAAGGGGCACCGAAAATTCCTCAGGTTTGTGGTCCAAGGGCGTCACTACCAGTTCAAAGCCCTCCCCTTCGGACTACGGTCGGCACCCAGGGTATTCACCAACTGCCTTGCACCGGTGGCAGCGCAGCGGCGCCGCGAGGGGATCCACGTCTACCCCTACCTGGATGACTGGCTCATCCGAGCCAAGACGAGGGAGCTCGCCATGGAGCACACGGCAAGGACCGTCCAACTTCTCACGGACCTGGGATTCTCCGTGAACTACGCCAAGTCCCACCTGGTACCCGCGCAAAACGCACTGTTTCTGGGAGCGAAGCTCGACACAGTGTCCCTTCTGGCCTCCCCGTCGGAGGAAAGGACCAGGTCCATCCTGGGCAAGGTACAGCGGATGTTGGTTTCCGACACGGCCAAGGTGAGGTCCATCAAGTCCCTCCTCGGAATGATGTCTTCTTGCATCTACCTCATTCCCATGTGCAGGCTCCGTATGCGCCCGTTGCAGGAGTTCCTGGACGCGCGCTGGATCCAAACGACGGGCGGCTTCGAGGAGAGGATCACACTCGACGAGAGTTTCCGCCGAGCGGTCCGGTGGTGGGGCAACCTCGCGCATCTGACGGCGGGCATGGACGTCCAGACCCCAGACCACCAGGAGACAGTGACCACCGATGCCTCCCTGGAAGGGTGGGGAGCGCACACCGAAAATCTGCACGCGAGAGGCCTTTGGCTCCCGACGGAGAAGTTCCTCCATATCAACGTCCTGGAGCTCCGTGCAGTGTTCTGGGCCCTCAGGTCCTTCCTTCCGTCCCTCAAGGGCAAGGTGGTGAGGATCTTCACCGACAACACCACCACCATGTTTTACATCAGGAAACAGGGCTGAACCAGGTCTCCAGCGCTGTCCAAGGAGGCGCAGGACCTGTGGCATTGGGCCGTCGCCCAAAGGATGTTTCTGGTGCCGTTTCATCTGGCAGGGATAAAAAACACCATCGCCGACTCACTCAGCAGGGAGCTGCGCTCGTGCCACGAGTGGGAACTACGGCAGGATCTAGTGGATCGCCTCTTCCGACGGTGGGGCACACCCCAGATCGACCTGTTCGCGACGGCGACGAACTCCAAGTGCCGGAGGTTCGCCAGCAGGTTTCCCCAGGCGAGGAGCATGGGCGATGCTTTCTCGTTCCCCTGGGAGGGCCTGTTCCTCTACGCGTTCCCTCCTTTGCCACTGCTAATCCGTCTCGTCAACCAGCTCAAGAGGTCACGGTGCAGGATGATCCTCGTCGCACCTGCGTGGCCGAGGCAGATATGGTTCCCGGACCTTCTGGACTTGTCAGCGTCCCCGCCAATCAAGCTGCCGGTGGACGCGGATCTACTCTCCAGGGAAGGAGGCGCCATCCTCCACCACGACCCGAAATCGCTGAACTTGCAGGCCTGGCTCCTGCAGCGCTAGAGTTTGGAGGATACGACATACCGACCGACTGCAGAGAGGTTCTTGCAAAGGCCAGGGCGTCCTCGACTCTTAAATGCTACGGACACAAATAGAAGAGGTTCTCTGTCTGGTGCCACGCACAGAAGATTAACCCTCTACGGATTACGGCTCCCCAGGTACTGCCGTACCTGCTGACGCTGGCCAAAGCTGGACTGGCACACGCGTCCATCAAGATTCATCTTGCTGCGATCTCCCGATACACCAGAACCACGGGCCGGACGTCCTTGTGGTCTCATCGTCTGGTGAAAGAGTTCATGAAGGGACTGTTCAGATCGTTCCCGCCGGTGAAGGCGCCGGCCCCGGCGTGGGAGCTCAACGTGGTGCTGACCAAGCTCATGGGACCTCCGTTCGAGCCTCTGCACTCGGCCCCGTTGAAGTTTCTGTCATGGAAAACAGTGTTTCTTGTGGCCGTCACCTCCGCACGACGGGTGGGAGAGATCCAGGCCCTTTCCTGCAAGGCCCCGTACTTGACTTTTCACGACACGAGGGTAGTGCTCAGGACGCACCCCTCCTTCATGCCCAAGGTACCGTCGGACTTCCATCTCAACGAACCTTTGGTGTTGCCTGTGTTCTTCCCGTCGCCTTCGTCGCCGGCTGAGAGGACTTTGCACTCGCTGGATGTGGCTAGAGCGCTGATGTTCTACGTGGACCGCACAAAGTGTTTTCGGAAGACGTCACAACTCTTTGTGAACTTTGGACCTGTCAATCAGGGGAAGGCTCTCTCGAAGGCTTCCATTTCCAGATGGCTCTCCGGCTGTATCATGTACTGTCATCGGTTGGCAAACCGACCGCTGCCTGGCCGTCCGAGAGCCCATTCCACCAGAGCGATCGCAGCTACCACGGCGTTCCTTTCTGGTGTGCCCCTGCTGGACATATGCAGGGCTGCTACGTGGAGGTCGACGCACACCTTCACGAAATTCTACTGCGTCGATCGGGATTCCAGGGAGGAGTCCAGGGTCGGCCAAGCAGTGCTGCGCAACCTGTTCGCCTGAGGTGAGCCTGGTGAGGAGGTAAGATTGCTCGATGTTGAGTTTGATGTAATGCTTAATGTTGAGCCTTTGCCACCTCCCGTGGTTGTGCATGTGTGTACTGCTATGTATTCTTTATTCATGAGCATGTGAATCCATGCCAGACCCCATTCTGGAGAAGGAACAAGTTACTTACCTGTAACTGTTGTTCTCCAGCATGGGTCTGGCATGGATTCACATGCGAACCCTCCCGCCTACCCCTCTGCGGCTCTTCACTTGGTCATACTGCCACTTCACGTGCTTCCAAATCTGAAGATGGCTGCCAGAGGCGGTGCTTAGGTAGAGGGCAGTCATTGGCTGTGGTCAGTATGACGCAGAGACCAGTGATTGGTTATTACTACGAAAGACAGATCAGAAACGAAACTGATACTGGTTTTTTCTTTTACCGAGGATTCCCAGCCTGACGACGGGGGAATATTCATGAGCATGTGAATCCATGCCAGACCCATGCTGGAGAACAACAGTTACAGGTAAGTAACTTGTTCCTTCTCTGGGACTGGTGGCAGTGGTATTACCATGATTTCCCTGACTGTGACCCGTTAAAACGCTCCGGTTGCTGAAATCCACTGAAGCCATGTTTTTCAAGATGGCGTCTGAGCCCCCTCTGTACAAACAGGCTCTGATTGTCTTTTTTCGCCATTTCTTTTTGGAAAGGTCCTCTACTGTTTGTCTCTGCACGCCAAACCAGGTTTGGACCATTTGTTTGTTTGCCTTTGGCAGGCTTCTGTACTGAAGCCCCCCTCTGGCGTCTGAGTGTCTGCGGTGAACAGGATGTGAGGGAGGTGCCCGAAACTACCTTTGCTTAGTCTCCTAGGAGACCTGAATGCACTCTGGCGTGTTTGGCTGGCTGACTGTCCGGCAAGGACAGCCAACCTGCTGGGTCAGTGACAGCTAGGCTGGAATGAATGGGAGAAAACTGTTTAAAAGCAGGTCTCTGGGACTTGGAAGGCAGAGTCGACCACTGGAACGAAAGAACCAAAGACGAGCTGAAGGAAGACGACTGCTGCAACTCCTGGACCGTTGGTTTGCCCGGTGAAGCCCTGCTGCAGGTACGGATGGCCTGAAACTCCCTCGACAGAGAAGCCCCTTCAAGGACGACGTCTTCCCTTGAGCTGGTGGGAACAACCAACTCGCAAGCCACCTGGAAACCATCTCCATAGTGGGTGAATTTTCTTCAGAGTGCTGACTTTAAGGCACTCACACCTTAAACCGACATTTTGCCAAGCTTGTGGATCCGTCCCCGTGCAGTATAGGAACCTTCCAATGTCCTCATTCTTGTCCCAACGACAGAGGCTCAGGAACAGCAAGATCTGCAGGAACTGCCAGGAACGACTGCCTCAGCTACAGCTTTTCTTCACCCAAAAGGAACTGTGCAAATGAGGTAGAGAAATCCTCTTTGCCACAGTGAAAGTTTGTGAAACTTTCCCAACTTTGGAATCTTGTTCGCTCCTAAATCGACATATAACTCTTTTTCGTGCAAACTACTTCTAAGAACAGTGGCAAAGACTTAACTGTTTACTACCAGAACTGTGCTATCCTTTCCAAGACACTGATCCATTGACTTTGGCCCAGGCCAATTGAATTGAACTGCCTCTTGTAGTGAACTGAATCTATTTGCCCTGCCTATGAAAGTAATTGTGTTTGATTCTTATAACCTTTGCCTTTCTACCCCTTTTGTAAGTTACTGAAGTGCCATTTTGCTACCACTTCAGGGGAGCCTAACTTGTTCAGAAACTTATTGGTTTGGTAGTGAAGTGTATTGTAGTGTGATATTGAGCTGCTTATTACTAGTGGAATGTTTTCTAAGTAACTGTGTAAATTAATGTATATTGTTTTACCAAGAAACCTTGAGTAAGTGTTTGTTTGAATCACTATGATTGAAAGTCCTTGGTGTAACACCTTGTACTGCTAACATCCCTCTTGAGATAAGCCTGGCTGCTCTGCCCTGCTACCACTAAACTGTGTAGTACAGACTTATACCAAAGGTTAGATTGTGCGTATACCTGTAGTCTTAATTGTGTGTAGTGTTCCCAAAGGGTACTGCAGGTAATTCTGCCTTACACCGGTGGCAAGCAGTGGTGATATAGTTGTTACATTGAGAGTGCTGCTCTTACTGTTGTTCAAATACCCTTCACAAGGCTAAGCACCACTAGAGAAGCAATTGTTTTATCATGCCTGATATCGATAACTACAGACAGGGGACCCTAGTCATTTTAACAGTTGATCAACTCAGAGAAATGTTTAAATCTAGGAACCTCACTGTTAAAGGCAAAAAGAATGAATCAATAGAAACATTGTTGGAATGTCAAAATCTAAGAAATAGGTCTGCTATACCTACTTCTGTAGAAAATGTGGAAAATGATGATGAGGATGATAATGTTTCAGAGTCCAACTCAGATGTTATTGATGAGTTAGAAGAGGCAGAAGAGTCTCAAGATGTAGGCCCTACTGTACCTCTACCTGCTCTTAGGCCTCAACCTTTAGCCACAGGGACCCTACCAGGTCCAGTACTGAGAAGATGAGACTTGAGTCAGAATTCAAAAGGCTCCATGCACAAACTGAAAGTAAACTTCAAGAACTTAAACTAAGGGAAATGGAATTAAAACGTGCCCTTGAAATGAAGAAATTGTCTCTTGAGAATGGTTCTCTCCCAGAGTATTCTATGTCTTCCAGTCCTAAGAGGCCTTGCATGCTGAAAGATGCAGTAAGTATTTATGAGGTTAAGCTTGATATTTTGGATTGGTTGGCTGCTTTTCAGCATAACTATCGGATTCAGGAAATTACAGGGAATCAGTTGATTCATTGGCTTTTGTCTAGGCTACCCCAGGTTGCAACTGATGCTGTAATGGAGGCGTGGGAAATAGACAGAAAGGAGTATGAAACTGTGAAGCTAGATTTGACAGCTAGATTTGAGAAGACCCCTTCTCAGTATCTTCAGAGGTTTAGAACCATCAAAAAGCATGCTGGTACCCCTTGGGCTACCTGGGACACTGAGTGTTTGAAAAACTTAGATGGATGGGTTTAGGGTTACAGAGTTAACACTTATGAAGGTATGAGAAATCTGGTTATGTTGGAATCTATTTATGATGCCTGCTCTCCTGAGCAGAGACAGCACTTGGCTGACTCCAGGGAAATGGATCCAAAGAAGTTAGCAACGGCTGCTGACTTGTGGGTTGCCAACAGGGCTATTCACAAGGATTCTGGGGTTACTGAGCAGAAGGATGAGGGAAAGCAGCAGAAGAAGGATAACAAAAATAATTCCAACACCTCCAATCCAAAAGAGGGCCACAAACATAAGAACGATAAGCCCCATGGGAAACCGAATCAGGATAGTGAAACCTGTGGTGCTGAACCAGAGGGAGGTCAGACCAAACCCCCATTCATCAAAACCTTTGAAAAGTGTTTTGCTTGTGGGTCAACTGACCATGTGAAAGGGGATCCCAGATGTAAGGGTAAACCTTCAGGGATCCACACTGTCTCCTTAGCCTTCTCCCCAGAGGAAGAGGTACAAATGGCAAGTGGAAACTTTCACATACTGGCTGAGGAACCCATGAACGTCTAAGCCAGTGTTTCTTTAGAGCCCTTGGGTCTGTGGGAACAACAGAACTTGAATGTCTATAATTCCATCCCAGACAATACTAAAGAGTATTACAAAGACAGTGTTCTTGTGAATGGTCAGGAGACCCCTACCATCAGAGACACTGGGCCCAGCATTACTGTAGTGGATTAATCTTTTTTCAAGGTAGAGGATGTTGCTAAGGCACCCACATACCTCACTAAGCTTGCTGGAGGCCCTGTCCAAATGCTTCCACAGTTACCAGCTCCCATCCAGTGCAATGACATGACTGTCAAGATACCTGTTAGTGTGCAGAGTGAAGTACCTGGGAGAGACCTGCTGGGGAATGACTTAAAAACTCTTGTAGTTGTATCAAGCACCCCCAGGCTTCCCAGCAAAAGGAAACAGGACCAGACAAGAAAGGCCAGAGAGAGTACCTTAAGGGACTCTCTATGGGAAATTATAGAGGAAACTATAACCCCCAGTCCACAGGACTTACTGACTGCTATTTCAAAGAGAAAAGAGGAAAAGGGGAAACCTAAAACCTCAAAGAAAAAGCCAGAAAGCACTCCTGTGCTACCTACAAGGACATCCCCGAGAGGACTGAACAAAGTCACCTCTGTGACTCACCCACCTGCTGAGACTGAGTGTGAGGAACAACCAGAAGTTGTTGAATTAGCTGCTGAGGAATCAGAGCTGGAAGAAGACCTTGCTCCTGTTGGAGATCTGGACCCTGCAGACCATCCTGAGCTGCAGTCTTTACTGGCAGAAGGTGGACCCTGTAGGGCAGACTTCAGCAGAGGTCAAAAGGAGTGCCCTACTCTTGAAGGTCTTCGCCAACAGGCAGCTTCCCAGCTGGAAGGGCTAAAGCCAGGGAAGCATAGGTTGTACTGGGACTCTTCTACAGTGAACCAACTGAGTCTATCCCAGGAGACTACAGAAGACTTGTAGTACCTCTGGAGAGCAGTCACCAGTTCCTACAGTTAGCCCATGAGATTCCTGTGGCTGGTCACTTGAGTTTCAAGAAGACTAAGTTCTCTGTATTTCTGCTGACCTAAATTGGGGTCTGATGTAGACAAATTCTGTGGGAGCTGTCACACTTGTCAGACATCTGGCAAGAGTGGAGCCAAGAATGTGGCTCCCTTGGTGCCCCTCCCAGTGGTGGGAGTCACTTTTGGGAGGGTAGGAATCGACATTGTTGGTCCCTTAGACCGTCCAACCTCTTCAGGAAACAGGTTTATCCTGGTTGTAGTAGACCATGCTACTAGGCATCCTGAAGCAATAACTATGAGACTGTTAGAACTCAGGCTGTTCCTAAGGCCCTATTTGGTATTTTTACTAGGGTAGGTTTTCCTAAGGAAGTCATCTCTGACAGGGGATCCAATTTTATGTTCCACTGCATGCAGGCCATGTGGAAGAACTGTGGAATGACTTACAAGTTCTCAACTGCCTACCATCTACAGGCAAATGGATTGGTAGAGAGGTTTAACCATACAATGAAGAGCATGATAGGTGATTTAGAAGAACCCCTTAGAAGAAAGTGGGACCTTCTACTGCCATGCCTTCTATTCGCTTATAGAGAAGTCCCTCAGGAGGGAGTTGGATTTAGTCCCTCTGAGCTTCTCTATGGCCATCCAGTTAGAGGTCCCTTGGCTCTAATTAAGGAGGAGTTGGAGAGTGCTCTGTTAGGCAGAATTATATGCAGAACCCTTTGAGAACATCACACACAATTAGGACTACAAGTGACAGTACAAATTCACCTTTGGTACAAGCCTGTACTACACAGTAAAGTACTACACAGTAAAGTAGTAGCGATGGCTGAGCATCCAGACTTATTTCAAGAGCAAGTGAGCAGTATCAATAGTTACACAAAGGACAGCAATTACTATGATTCAAACAAACACTCACTCAAGGTTTCTGAGTAAATGAATATACATTTATTTACACATCAGTTGTAAAACATTTCACTATTATCAAGCAGTTGAAAAATCACGTTACTAATACACTACACCACACCCAATAGATTCTGGACAAGTTAGGCTCAAAATGATGTGTGAGCAAAATGGCACTCCAGCAATTTAAAAGGGAGGGAAAGACAAAGTTAGAGAGAAATTGAGCAGCACCAGCAAGTAAGTAAGCAGGGCAATCTAGAAAAAGGAACTACAGTGAGGAAATCAAATTAAAGGGGCATGGCCCAAAGTCAATGGACCAAACTCTTTTCTCAAGATCACACAGTTCAGGGTGGTTCACGGTTAAGTCTTTGCCAAGAGTTCAGGATGAAGTTTGTCAGCAGAAAAGTTAGCTTAAAGAATGGAGAAGGACAAGCCCTCGGATTGATGAAAGGTTTCACACACTTTCACTGCGGCTGGATGAAACGAACAACCGGATTTGAACAGTACCTTAAATGGAGCTGTAGCTGAGGCGGACGTTCCTGGCAGGTTCTGCAGGCTCACGGTTCCTGAAGCGACTGTCGGACTGCACGAAGTAGGAAGAAAGGAAGGTCCTGCACTGCCCAGGGAAGAAACCAGCAGCAGAGAAAAGCAACAAATAAAAGGTGCACTCCTTAAAATGCAAGCAGGGTCCGTTCCTACTGCCCATCCAGTTCACTGTAGCTCTGTACAGCAAATTCAACCAGAGAAGGGAGGCCTGGCGAGCAGTTTGGTGAACTGGTTGTTCCCACCAGTTCAAGGGGAGAAGATTCCTTGCAGATCTTCCCTATCGTTGGAGTCTGAAGATTCAGACATGCAGCAGGGCTTCACCGGGAGGTTCAGTCGTGGTAGGGGTCGTCTTCTGTCAGCCCCTCTTCGGTTCTCTCGTTCCAATGGCGACTCTGCCTTTCCAGCCCCAGAGACCTGCTTTTTATGCAGTTTTTGTCATGATTCCTGCCCCTCATGTCCCCAGCCCTCCAAGATGTCAGGCTGGAGCCAGGCCACGATCACCTACATGGCCCTCAAGGGCCTCTCCATCCCTCCAAAGACCCACTTGGAGTCTGACTTGGTGCTTGTGGCATGAGACTCACTCACTCCCATAGGATAACATTGGGGATTGGACTTGTAGTGCATTGATGGGGACAAGATGGATGCGCCCACATATTTCGGTTCCCAGAACTGCATGTGCGGTCTAGTCTTTTGGGTGTGGTTCAGCCCAGAGACACTTGGGATACCCAGAGACTATTTAAGCCACACCCAGGCTGAGAAGCATGCTTTGCGTTTTCTGCACCTGCAGCGTGACACTCACCGTGTTCGGATCGGTCTCCAGTAGGCCTGCATCTTTCTTCTGCGCTCAGCTCCTGCAAGAACACCGTTAGGAACAGCCTTACCTTGCAGCACTTCTGCCCATCATTCATCGCTCCATCTGTTCTTCGGGCATCTTCGGCAGTGTCATTCCATCCCGGCACGCCGCTTCCGAAGGAAAAGGGAAAAGAACAGAAAAAAGGCATTAGTAAGCATTCTGAAACTCTTCGCTTCATTTTAAACTGTACGAGCTTCAAACGCTTACCTGAATCCCAGCCGCTCTGGGGGAACTCTGTCTCCGGAACTTCTCATCCATCTGCAAGAGGGAAAAGACACTCCAGGTTAGCGTGGAAACATCTAGAGGAGCCGCATTCTGCTCTTACCCACTGAATTTGTTCTTCATAACCGGCATCCACGCTGAAAAAGACCCAGGAAAAGAACTTAGCTCTATGAAAATACGAAAGGGGTGCATCTCGCTCTCACTCACTTTCAGCTCTACTCATCTCTTTAGCACGCCGCCATCCCTGGATGCCGGCCATCATCTAAGGAAGGAAAGGAACGAGGTTAGAGAACTGTTCAAAAGACTCATTATACTTACTTGTCAGACTCTTGCCAGTGAAGTAACTAGGCAGCAACGAGCCCGCATCAATCAACGCACCCCTGCGCTGAAAGCAGGACAGAGAGCAGACTATCCAAGAAAACAAGGTGAGCTGTGGATCAAAGGGAAGGGTTGGACTCCGGGGAAGAAGGGGTTCAATTACACAGAGACAATAGGGGGTTAACCTCTGCCAATCCTGTGTTTCAGGCCCAGTCTCCAGTCGAATAGCCTCCAGGGAAGGGTTTGAGGTCGTAAGAGGTCAGAACAGGCTGAGTGACGTCCCCGTGGATACAAGGTGAGCGTTACAGTTTTCCCCCATTCACACAGCCTGGCTGTCAATCACACAGCAGGGTGGCTGTTCCGCCGGGACAGTCACCACAGCCAATCAGATCAGAGTGTGACACGGGTCTCCAAAGAGACCCTGTGCAGGGAGTTCTAAACCCCTCCCTCACATACTGTCCTCCCCAGACATATAGGCGCCTAAGGAGGGCTTCTGTGCAGAAGCCTGCGAAAGGACAGCCAACAAAGGGACCAAACCTGGTTTGGCGCGCAGAGTAAAACACGAGAAAGACTTTTACAAAAAGAAATGGTGAATAAACCCAGCCGGAACGGTATAAAAACGTATATGGTTCAGCGGGTTTAAGTTTGAGCCTACCGGGATAGCTTAAAACAATACATGGGCTTTTTAAGATAACCGCGGTAGGAACAATAGGGTAGTTACCAATGCCACCAGCCAAGTCTTAATGAAAAGGGAGCGAAACAATGCTCCAAGAGAAACAGTCAAAAAGGGGTAAGTATTAACCCTTTCCAGAACTCTATGTGAGATAGTTTGTACTGGGTCTGTGAGTTTAAAAAGAGACTAATAAAGTCAATGGCAACTTTACATGTTCTGGAAAACAGTAGTCAGTCCCAGAAAATGGAGTCAGAGTCTGAAAAAGACAACCCTGTGTCACTGCACTGAAGGTGCTGTGTAACACTCAGTAAAAAGATGATGCCTATGGAGAAGGTGAGGCTCCACAATCTATGAACACAAGAAAATGTTAAACACACGCAGCAAAACACGTAAGATTGGGAAAAAAAGGCTCATACTCTTACCAGGTGAAAAAATAAATCCTAGAAATCCAGCAAAGCTGCAGAGGGTCTCAGCAGGTAAGGTAAATTAGCCATTCTGGAAAATTCTCCCTAACAGGCTCCTTCCCCCAAGCCAGCGAGAGTCACTGACTACGTGATAGGTCTCCAGAGGAGAATGTCACACATGATGGCAGAAGCATCAGATAACTTAAAAGCAGGTCAGGCTCTGGTGAAGCATTGGCATGACCAGAAGGCCAACATGGTTAAGTTTACTCAAGACCAGCAAGTTTTATTTATGGTAGCTACAAGGCAGAGGGTCTTACAGGACAAATGGATAGGACCCTTCAAGGTTATGGGAAAACTTGGAGAGATCATCTATCTGGTGGAGTTAGGCAATCCTAACAGTCTTTCACACCAACCATCTAAACTCTTGTGTCTCAACACCAGAAGTAGGAGCTTTGCTTCTAGCTTCAGCACAAGAGGAGGAAGAGAGTGAACCTCTACCTGACCTACTCAGAGGACAGCCTTTAGATGAGAAGATAGAAGGAGTCAATCACTCTTCTAATCTGACACTGGAGCAACAGGAGGCATGCAAGTTTCTGTTAAATCAGTCCTCCCTGTTTTCACTATCACCAGGCTTGACCCCTTGGGGCTAGCATAATATTCTCACTGGTGAATACCTGTTAAAAGCAGCGGTTACAGGATGTCAGATCATGTAAGAACCCACATAAAGGAGGAGATCAACAAGATGCTTGATCTCGGGGAAATAGAGTCATCTACCAGTCCATGGTCTAGTCCAGTTGTACTAGTGCCAAAGGCAGAATCCAAAGAATTGAGATTCTGTGTGGACTATATAGCTCTTAATGAAGTCACAAAGACTGATGCCCATCCTTTACCAAAGACAGATGAACTGGTGGACACACTTGGTTCAGCCAAGTACCTCAGTGCATTTGATCTCATTTCAGGCTATTGGCAAATAGCACTGACAGACCATGCCAAGGATAAAACTGCATTCTCAACCCCAGCAGGCCTCTACCAGTTGAAGGTAATGCCTTTTGGACTAAAGAATGCACCTGCCACATTCCAAAGGATGGTTAATCGAGTTCTGAATGGGATGGGGGACTTCTGCATGGCATACTTGGATGACATTGCAGTGTTCAGCCCGGTTTATAGTCATAATGTCGAAAAAAAAATGTCGACAAACAAAAATGTCAAAAAAAAATGTCGAAAATAATAATGTCGACATCCTATACTTATAATGTAAAAAGTCATTTTTTCGAAAAAAAAATGTCGACAAAAAAGTGTCACTTAAAACTATCAACACCTCACCCAACACCCCCCTGCCACCCCCTCCCCCACACCCCCCACCACCACCCTCCCACCCCTCATACTGAACACATTCTAATTATATATTTATTTATTTATTTTTTCAATAAATAAATAACCAAAAAGAGTATCATTTACTATTGGGGGCGGTCCCCCCAACCCCCCCTCACCCAACACCCCCCTGCCACCCCCTCACACCCTCCCCAACCACCCTCTCAACCCTCATACTCAACACATTCTAATTATATATTTATTTATTTATTTATTTTTTCAATAAATAAATAACCAAAAAGAGTATCATTTACTATTGGGGGGGTCCCCCCCAACCCCCCTCACCCAACACCCCCCTGCCACCCCCCCACACCCCCTCCAACCACCCTCCCACCCCTCATACTCAACACATTCTAATTATATATTTATTTATTCTTACAATAAATACAAAATTTCGAAAAAATATCGAAAAAATGTCGACATTTTTGTTTGTCGACATTATTGTTTTTCGACATTTATTTGTCGACATTTTGACTGTCGACATTTTGACTGTCGACATTATGACTGCCCACCGTTCAGCCCTACTTGGAAAGAACATGTCAATCACTTAGGATATGTTTTGCAGGCTCTTGAGCAGTCCCATCTGACCATAAAGGCAAGTAAGTGTCAAATTGGTCAGAGTAAAGTGGTCTACCTTGGACATGAGGTAGGAGGAGGTGAAATCAGGCCATTGCCTAGCAAGGTACAAGCTGTACAAAACTGGGCCACCCCTACTACTCAAACCCACATGAGAGCCTCCCTAGGCCTCACTGGTTACTATAGGAACTTCATAGAGAACTAACAGCTTCTCCCTTCAATGTGATCTCCTCACCCAAATTTTACAAGAAGGTCCGGTTGAATGAGGAGTGCACTCAAGCATTTGAAGGACTTAAGAAAGACCTTTGTCAAGCTCCAGTCTTAAGAGCTCCTGACTACAACCAAACCTTCATTGTGCAAACAGACGCTTCCAATACAGGTATAGGTGCAGTTCTGTGTCCGCTGGATGAGAAAGGTAGGGAGCACCCCATTTGCTTCATCGGCAGGAAGCTGAAGGAACCTGAAACAAGGTGGGCAACCATTGAAAGAGAATGTTTTGGTATTGTATGGTCACTGAAGAAGTTTAGACCATACTTGTATGAATCTACATTTGTGATTCAGACTGACCACCAACCCTTGAGATGGTTGATGCAAATGAAAGGGGAAAATCCTAAACTATTGAGATGGTCAATCTGTCTGCAAGGGTTTGATTTCACCATTGAACACAGTTCAGGGTGTAACCACCAAAATGCTGATGGTCCCTCCAGGATGTTTGACCGAATGGAGTAAGGAGATTCATCCAGGACTGGATTAAATCCTCCTGTCCCTTAGTCTGGCGGGGACGAGTGTTAGGGAGAATTCTCATAAATGTGCTAATTTCCCTTACCTTTTGAGACCCCCAGCACCTTTGCCGGATTTCAAGGACTTTAATTTTTACCTGGAAAGAGTGTGAGCCTTTTTTCCCACTCTTTCATGTATTTTGATGTGTGTTCTACTTTTGTGTTCTTTGGATATGGAGTTTTAGACAACTCCATATGCATCATCTTTTTCTTGTATGTTACACAGCACCCTCAGTGCAGTGGCACAGGGATGTATTTTAGACTTCCCAAGGTTTAAATACCTTCTCTGGGACTGACTACTGTCTCCCAGTGAATGTAAAGTTAAATTGACTTTGCTAGTCTCCTTAAATTGCTACACGCAGCACACTCTGCCTTACACCTGAGTGCTGGAGGGAATACCAAGTGTTCCCTATGCCTAGAAAACTCATGTAGCCCTCAAAAGCTACCTTTTCCTCTCAGAATGGCTGGTGTCAGTGGTATTACCATGATTTCCCCGACTGCGTCCCATTTGAATGCTCCGGTAGCTGTAATCCACCGGAGCCATGTTTTTCAAGATGGTGCCTGAGCCCCCTCTGTAAAAACAGGCTCTGATCGACTTTTTTCGCCATTTCTTTTTAGAAAGGTCCTTCTAGTGTTTGTCTCTGCGCGCCACACCAGGTTTGGTCCCTTTGTTTGTTTGCCTTTGGCGGGCTTCTGCACTGAAGCCCCCCTCTGGTGCCTGAGTGTCTGGGGTGGACAGGATGTGATGGAGGTGTCCAAAACTACCTGTGCTTAGTCTCCAAGGAGACCTGAATGCACTCTGGCATGATTGGCTGGCTGACTGTCCGGCAAGGACAGCCACCCTGCTGGGTGAATGACAGCTAGGCTGGAATGAATGGGAGAAAAACGTTTAAAAGCAGGTCTCTGTGAAAATTTGTGAAACTTTCCCAACTTTGGCGTCTTGTTCGCTCCTAAATCAACATATAACTCTTTATCGTGCAAACTACTTCTAAGAACATTGCCAAAGACTTAATCGTTTACTACCAGAACTGTGCTATCCCATCCAAGACACTGATCCATTGACTTTGGCCAAGGCCTATTGAATTGAACTGCCTCTTGTAGTGAACTGAAAGTATTTGCCCTGCCTATGAAAGTAATTGTGACTGATTCTTATACCCTTTGCCTTTCAACCCGCTTTGAAAGTTACTGAAGTGCCATTTTGCTCCCACTTCAGTATTATAGTGTGATATTGAGCTGCTTATTACTAGTGGAATGTTTTCTAACTAACTGTGTAAATGAATGTATACTGTTTTACCAAGAAACCTTGAGTAAGTGTTTGTTTGAATCACTGTGATTCAAAGTCCTTGCTGTAACACCTTGTACTGCTCACATCCCTCTTGAGATAAGCCTGGCTGCATAGCCCTGCTACCACTAAACTGTGTAGTACAGACTTATACCAAAGGTTAGATAGTGTTTACACCTGTAGTCTTAATTGTGTGTAGTGTTCCCAAAGGGTACTTCATGTAATTCTGCCTAACACAGACCGATGAGAGGAACGGAAACGGCAATGCTCTCAATCTGGGATGATCTGAAGGCTAATGTAGACTCAGACACATCCGCAGCTCTAATAATTATGAATCTCTGCAGCATTTGACACAGTCAACCATGACACGCTCAGAAGACTGGAAGAAATAGGAATCACTGACCTAGCCTTAGGCTGGATTAAATCTTTCTTAACAGATAGAACAGAAACCGTCAGGATCAAACCTTTCAAATCCACCCAGGGAAATCCACCTGTGGAGTACCACAAGGATCCTCCCTATCTCTGCTGCTCTTTAACATATACCTGACTCCCCTAGTCAAGCTCATTAAATGATATCGCCTCACATGCTACACGTATGCTGATGACACACAGATCACCTACTAAGTACAAAATACACAAGGAGACAGCACAAACCTGTAAGAATGCGTAAAAAAAACTCTACCTCTGGATGTACACAAACAACCTCAAACTCAACCCTGGCAAAACTGGAATAATGGTTATATCCAAAATTGGAGAAAACAGCCACTATATCCCATGGCCGACAGAACTAGGAGCTGCACCGACACCATTGATGACAATAAAGAACCTTGGAGTCCTGATGCACAACAAACTAACAATTGAGCCACAAGTAAATGCTATAATCAAAAAATGCTTCTTCCTCCTACACACAGTAAAAGGGATCCTACCATTCCTCTCCTTCACCCACTAAACACTCACCATCATCACACTCATCATGCCAAGAGTAGACTACGCCAACAGCCTATACCTAGGAATACCAGAACGTCTATTAAAGAAACTTCACCGTATCCAAAACGCAGCGGCCCTACTGCAGCTAAAACTACCACAAAGAGAACACATTAGCCGAGCACTTAATATACTACACTGGCTACCGATGAACCAACAAATAAGGTTCAAAACAATGTGCATAACTCACAGAGCAATCCACGGCTGAGGTGCGGGGTTCCCAAAAAAGAAAATAACCATCTACCATCCAGCAAGACCACTCAGATCAAGCTACACTATTTGCCTAGAACCAAAACCATAAAATAACATTTGGAGGATCATCTTTTTCACACCTGGCACTAAAAACATGGAATGGCCTACCAAAAAACATAGGCAATGCAGGGGATCATCTGCAATTCAGAAAACAACTAAAACCTTGGCTCTTCACCCTAGAATCAGAAGGGAACGAGTAGGAATCATACATTCTGGTAGAAACAGGAATCCCAGAGGGACCCACAATCAATTGGTCAATCACCCCCAATTGGCGGACGGAGGGAGGACGTGCAACCTCTCATGTAAACACACCACCAAGCTCACAGAGGAATGCCACAGTAGGCAGGGACCCCCACTACAAGTCCACGGAGGGACCCATAACCTTCCGAACCTAACCATCACTAATCCTAGGACGGGGGGCATACCACCACTACCCATGTCCACATACCGCTAGATTTCTGCAGAAAACAATTACCACACCAAACAATATCAAAGCAGACAGCATACCTACTATGCCGCTCTCGTCTGCTACTTTACAAAATAACATCCCTGGCCTGGATACTCACCTATTACTGCATGTCAGAGAGCACCAAAGTATTAACTGAAAAGGATACGGTACTCAAAAGGATACAGGTGGTAGGGTCTTCCGGATCCCTGTTCACACGATTTGATAGTTGTGAAGTCAAGTTAAGACCTTCCAAATGATACAACTCTCTGACTGGTAAAACAGGCAGAGCGATGGATCACTGGAAAGGGCGTGGGTAAGGTATAGGAAGTCAGCCTAGAACAAAATAAAGTATCATATATAACTGCCCCAACCTGAGTATGATGGAACAGAAAATGACATGAATGCACACAGTGACCTTAAGTCTAGGGCAGAAGAATCCAGCAGAGTCTCTTGAGGAAATCCAAGGTAGAACAAACGACAAGGAAGGGAAGATTAGTAAGGGAGACTTATCCCGAACGGAACGAGGTTCACGCTAGATACCGGGTTGATGCACCACGGGATAGCGTCCAAAGTACTGTTCACTGTCACCTTCCAATAATCCTTGAAAAGCTTCCTTCCCAGGTAGAGTAAAGTAATCCTTGAAAAGCTTCCTTCTCACGTAGAGTAAAGTATAGAAATGAATCAATCCCCCTGTTAACATCACAGGTGCAGGAGTTGGAAATAGCGCCCTTTTTATGGTATAAACAAAGTACACGCGGTTCTGTACAGCCGCGAAGAAAATAGCGTGTGCGTGTGGATTTACACGCGATTAGGATTCACGCAGTCCAGGCCAACAGCGCTTGAAGACAAAGAGTGCGTGTGGATTTACACGCGAGCAGGATTCACGCAGTCCAGGCCAGCAGCGCTTGAAGACAACATATGCGTGTGGATTTACACGCGAACAGGATTCACGCAGCCCAGGACAGCCGTGTTTGAAGACAACGTGCGCGTGTGGATTTTACACGCGAACAGGATTCACGCAGCCCAGGATAGCCGCGTTTGAAGACAACGTGCGCATGTGGATTTTACACGCGAGCAGGATTCACGCAGTCCAGGCCAGCAGCGCTTGAAGATAAAGTATGCGTGTGGATTTACACGCGAACAGGATTCACGCAGTCCAGGCCAGCCGCGTTTGAAGACAACGTGCGCGTGTGGATTTACACGCGAGCAGGATTCACGCAGTCCACGCCAGCCGTGCTTGAACATAGCGTGCGCGTGTGGATTTACACGCAACCAAACAGCTCCAGGAATCAGCGTGTGGCGGAAAACACGCTATAGAAGGCCCAAAAAGTAGCTGTAGTAACCTGCAAGGATGCAGATCGGAGGTTCAGCTACACAACGCCAAATGATTCGATCAGAAGCAGCGAGTGAAGTTTCCACGCTGCTTATATACGTAATGCCGTAGTTCACGTGACGAAGCAGAATACACGTGAAGTTAGCGACGTGAAAAGTGCAAACGTCGTTTTCCCGGCAACGTATCGAACAACCGCCATTTGGAATAGAACGGTCTAGCTGTTCTACGAGCGTAGGAGGTAGGACCACGTCCAGCATGCATGACACTGCAGCGCTTTATCAATCCAGCCCACTTCCATTGAGAAATTTAATCTCATTATGTTTTATTCAGCCAGCAACCCAGGCTATAATTTGTCATCATACCGGAGAGCCCACATTCCCATATTCCCATACCTGAAAGCCCCTTTGCTTGCAGCATAACATTAGCACCTCGAATACACCCACAACACTACCCACCAACCCCTACCTGAACTCCCCTGCCTTAAGTTGGAACACTTTGCTACCAAACCCACCCCCAATCAACCATGCGCTCTGCACCTTAGGAACCCCAGACTCGGCTCCAGAATCCCTCGCACAGCCTGCCAGTCACACAATATCAATACTACAACAAAATCACCATTAACTCTGGGAACCTCTACATTCAGTCCTTTGTCATCTGGCACCAAAAACACCTCTCCCTTAGTCACTTCTAACTTCAATACGAGTATATCTCACATCCCTAAAGAGACCTTGATTAAGGGCATCCTGGTTAATGCTAGGTCCCTCCCTGCTCATGCACTAGATATCGCTGATTTTATCACAACTCAGGATTTAGATTTTCTTGCCATAACAGAGACTTGATTACATGCAGCTTCTGGACCGTTACTCTCCTTTGCCATTCCCAACGGTTATGCCATCATTAGATGCGACCGTAATACTAATCATTCTAAAGGAGGTGGTGGCGCCTTTATTCACAAAAGATCCATCAGTCTCAGAATCATTCCAAATCAACAGATTCCATCAGCAGTGCTATTGTTGGTCAAACTACCTATCTCACCTAACCAAACCGCCACCTTGCATCTTATTTACAGACCACCAGGACCTGTCACTACCTTTGCAGACAACATAACCTTCATCCTAGCAGATAAAACTAAGATTAACTCCCAAGTTATCTTACTAGGGGACTTCAATCTTGGTTTCCAAGACCCCAACAACCTCAAAGCACTGGACATTGCCAGTACCTTAACTGACCTGGGCTTCTCCCATCGCATCCGGGAACATACCCAAAACAAGGGGAGAACTCTTGATTGGTTGGTCGATTTAAATTGCAGCATCAATCTACAGTCAAACCTACCTTGCGCTTGGTCTGACCATCATACGATCACCTTCCACATCAAAGCCAACAATCAATGCTCCAGACAGGACATTGCTCCCTCAATTTGTACGAGAAACAAAAGGGACATAACGAGTGAAAAACTGCTCCCTCTAATCCTACCCATTTTAAACAAAGTCTCACTGTCATGCACAGACCCCACAGTCCTAAATGATACTTTCAATCATACCGTGCTCAAAGCGATGAATTCCCTTGCCCCAATCAAATCAAGGAAACACAAACCACATGCACACCTCAATTTGTGGTTCACACCACACCTGAGAGTGCTACGTAAAGAAAAGAGAAACTCCGAAGCCCGTTGGAAAAGTCATCCATCTGACGCCAACAAAGACAGCCTCATTATAGCATATCTTAATTATAAAGAGTCCATCTTCCCAGCAAAAAAAGATACCTATAATAAGTGCATTCTGCAAGCGGAATCCAATACCAAGCTTTTTAAGATACCGAAAGAACTCGAATCTCCATCAACCCCTCCTGACACTTGTAGTAAAGACAGTACATGGTGCTCTAATATACAAAAAGCGCTTCTCGAAAAAATCTCAACACTCCAATCCAAAATCAATGCCAAAAAAAGCAGCCTTCAGATTGACACGCAGCTAAATTTTCCCACTGGCAAAACCATCTGTATCACATGCACCTATAAACCCTTCAGCTTCTCACCATAACTATCTCAGAGGTTGAAAGCATCATCAGCAAACTCAAACCTTCCAACTGCCAGGGCGACACGTGCCCAGCTCCCATTATCAAGGAGGCTACACTTGAACTAGCTCCTTTTATCACTGCCTTTATAAACTCGTCTTTCAACTCAGGCATCATCCCTGATAACCTTAAGGACGCATGGGTTCTCCCCCTCCTCAAAAAACCCTCCTTAGAGCCGAGTATACACACTAATTATAGGCCCATCACCACTGTTCCCTTTTTGCTTAAAATCTTGGACCGAGCTGCTTATCTGCAGATCCAGGATTACCTGGAATCCAATTAACTCCTCAGTCTCAGACAATCAGGCTTCCGGTCTAGGCATGGAACAGAAACTGCCCTTATTGATTTAAAAACTCAAATTGAGGATCTGAAAGATAACGGGAAGTTGGCCCTTCTTCTATTACTAGACTTATTGGCAGCATTTGATTTGGTTAACCATCAAATCCTCTGCCGGCATCTCAAAACGGTTGCCCATTTTTCAGACAAAGCCACCACTTGGATCAGATCTTTTCTGGATAATAGATCCATGAGGGTCTTCTCCCCCTCTGCTTCTGCTGAACCCTCACCAGTCCAGTGCGGGGTCCCTCAAGGATCCTGCATCTCACCAACACTCTAAAACGTGTTCACGAAACCGCTCTTCGATATTCTTGACTATCTGGGTGTAACCTATACTAATTATACCGATAACACTCAGAAACTCTTCCCCATCATCTGAGACCACATAGTGGACACGAAAGCCTTAAATGATGTCTACCAGGTCATTCAGGCCTTGGATGGCATAAGATGAGCTCTGTCTCAACAACGATAAGACAGAGCTTCTCATCTTGGGTTACCATCACAGACTTAATAGATTAGACCCCACCTTCAAATCGTTCATCATCGATGGCAATACTATCAAGGTATCCAACAATACTAAGACCCTAGGCATCTATCTCGATTCAACTTTATCGCTCTCCAGACAAACCAATGCTCTAATCTCAGCATCCCCCTACATGTGTAAACTTATTACAGCTTGCCGACCATTCCTTATTACTGCTGACTGCACCATCCTTGTCAGAAGCCTTATTATGGCAAAACTTGACTACTGCAGTGCCCTTTATCTAGGGACGAGTCAATGAAACCTAAGCTCGCTTCAGGTCACCCAAAATAACGTCATCAGGGCAGTTCTAAATATTCCTAGGAATCAGCATATATCTGACACCAAACATAGCCTACGTTGGCTTTCAGTAGCCAAAAGAGTCTCCCTCAAAATGCTTGCCCTCACACATAAATGTCTGGTCAACCAGGCTCCCATCTACTTGGCAAGCTGATTCACACCCCACACATCTCACCGTCCTCAGAGAGTAGCCCAAGTTCACTGTCTCTCCCTACCTAGGTTCAAGCTTCAGAAAGCGGGCGGGTTAGTTTCCCGGTCCTTGCCACTAATCTGTGGAACTCATTGCCCAACCCACTTAGATCAGAATCTTCCTTCCAGCCTTTCAAGAGCAAAGCCAAATTGTGGCTCATTGCTCAAGACACTCAAAACTTTCACCTGCCTCATCGGACATACATCCACCTTAAAATGACCCTGTAACACTGGTACTGCCATTGTCCGGCAAGCACCCTGAATGTAAATACTCTGTAAATATCATATTAGTATTTTGATTGTATGTATATTCTGTTTCTTGTCCTACTGTTCTTGATGTATAATATGTCTCTGTAACCTAAGAAATGCGCCCAGATGCCTTTGGGCAAGGCGCACTATCCAAATAAACAAAATACAAACACAGGGTGGTCATAGATGTAGACCACGGAAACCAAAGCAAAGAGGTAAGAAAAAACTCTGCTAACCCAATACTAAAACCTCAATTTTCTGCAAATACTTCTCCTACACAAACTCAGATGACCACTTCTCTGCACAGCATTATGGACATACTCCACCACACTGCAACAACATAAAACAACACATAACCCTGGACAACAGCATATGGGAATCGCTCAGACACTAAAATCGCACCAAAGCTCAGCTAACTATGCAAACCGAACTGAAGCTGCCAACAGAACATCATATCCCTCCCTGTTTCACACCGTCATTTTTAGATGTGTCAGAGCGCCAGGGGACCACTCCGGTGATGATAGTGCATGTACATATAACCATTAACATTAACATTAACCAGCATGTATCCTCTTTACCTCAATAATAAAAGAAAAAATGATGCAACTATACAATCGCCTGCACTACGCACCACTCCATCTAATGGAAGTATATCCCATTTACGCAATCATCTATGCTACTATAGCTGTGCCCGTCACACACCCTCTCCCTGCTGCAGGGGTGGAAATATTATCTACGACTACTATGGCCAATCGTCTTCCTCTTGTAGGATGCGTCCTATACACTGTAAAAACCTGCCATGTATGCACATGCACGAAGGTGCGCGTTCATGCAAGTGTACACTCACATGCTCTAGAGATCCTTGAGTCCAGCCCTCCAGATAAGGTACGTATGAGGCCTTTTTACGCACAGGACTCTTGTCAATACACCCCATTTAATTCTTCCTTGCGTACAGCTTACACATGTTAATTTTTAGCAGCACCCTCATAAATCTTGGAGGTCACTGGAGACAGGCTGGCCAGCAGCAGCTTGCAAACCCACTCTTTACTTTAGCAATTGGCACAGTTCCTTGAAAGAAGCAACTGGGATGAGTCCTGGTCTATTTTTTTTAACACTCAATTAATATTTTCTAACAAGATAATACTTTCTGAGTAATGTAGAAGGGAATTTGAGTTTTGTTCACTTTGTTCAACTGCCTGCATTTTGTAGGTTACAGTGTTATTGAAGCATTTTGAATCATTTATTTATTTTATTTATTCACATTTGTTGAGTGCACAGCAGCTCTTAGGCATCATGGCGCATGTTACAGAAGACTTAATTACAAAGTTCATGACATTGAATGAAAACAGTAAATACTTAGTTGAAAAGACAGGGGGGAAGAGAGACTGGCAGGGAGGTTAGTTGAATAGCTTAGTTTTTAGAACTTTCCTGAATACTGAGAGGGATGGTTCGGCTCTGAGTGAATTAGGGATTGCATTCCAGCGTTTGGGTGCAATGTGGGGAAAGCCAATGCCTCCTGCTTTCGACCTTTTTATGGCCGTAGTGCGGAGTTTGTTGGCGTGACAACTTCTTTTTGGGCGAGTGGATACATATTTAGTAATGGTGTCAGAGAGGTAGGGTGGGGCATTCAGTGTGAGACACTTGTGTGCAAGTTTGAGGGTCTTTGACGTGATCTGATCTTTCACGGGGAGCTATTGTGCGTCACGCCTTGCTTGCATGATATGGTCCCTTTTAGTTATGCTGAGAGCAGCTCTAAGAACGTTGTTCTGGATGACCTGCAGGTGGTTTAGGTTTGTCATGGAGGGTCCTGCAAGCAGAACGTTGCAGTAGACTAATTTAGCTCCAATAGAGGCTCTGGTGATAGAAAGGCAGTTTTGTTTAGATAAGTAGGGTTTAACTTCGTTGATGCGCTTGGTAGTGTGGGCGGAGGCTGAGGCTATGGTGCTGACCTGTCGTGTCATGGACAGACTAGCGTTGAGATGGACACCTAGTGTCTATGCTGAAGTTACGATATTGTGGTCTAGTTTTGCTAAGGTCTCTTTGGGTCCAATTAGAATGATCTCGGTTTTGTCACTGTTAAGGCATCGCCCATTTGTGGCCATCCAAGCTTGGATGGTGCCGTAGATTAGATGGATAGCGGCTGCGTCCTGGTCATAGGATCCGGTGAGGGGCAGGAGGACCTGAGTGTCATCGGCATTGATCGTATACGCTATGTCGAGTGCGTCAAGTTTGAAGAGTGGTTCAGTGAATAAGTTATAGAGAGTGGGGGCTGTGCAAGAGCTCTGTGGGAATCCACAATGTATGGTTGTGGGGGCTGCGTTTGCCTGATTAGAGAACACTTTCATCGCTTCATCGTTAAGGAAGGATGTAATCCATGTGGTTGCCTTGTTGGAGAATTGGGCTGAGTTGATGAGGTGAGTGTCTTATGGTCTACGAGGTCGAAGGCATCTGACAGGTCCAGGAGTAGGAGGAGCGCAGGTTTGCCCTTGTCCATGATTGAGGGGATTTCGTTTTTGAGGTCAAGGAGGGCGGTTTCACTACCGTGTCATTTGCAAAATCCTGATTGTGTCCTGCCGAGGATATTGTTGGACTCCAGAAATAGCTGGATTTGGATGTGCGTTGCTTCATCCAGAATTTTTAAGAGGAAGGGGACAGTGGTGATGGGACGGTAGTTGTTAGGTAATAATGGGTCTAAATAGTTTTTTTTTTAGAAGAGGGCGAACCCAAGCTTCTTTGAGGCTGGCTGGGATGGACATGGAGGTGAACGAAGCATTGATGAATGCTTTGAAGAGAGGTGCTAGCTCCTTGGCCCAATCTTTGACAAGGTTGGGGGGGCAGATATCACCTTTACACATGGATAGTTTGAGCTTTTTAAGGAGAGTGAGGACATCTTTCTCAGTGACTTCATGAAAAGAGAAAAGCTTTGTGGGCTCGTCAAGCCTTTGGGTGGGAGGGGGGTTGGGGATGATCTTGGGCCGGTCTTTTGATTAAGCTGAAATTTTGTTTTGGAGCAGTTCTATTTTTTTCATCATGGCTGCTTGAATGCTCGTGCACCAAGCTGTGTCTTTGACGATCTCGTCGGGGCTGGAGGCAGGAGTGATAAGTTCTTTAAAGATGGTGAATAGTTCTTTTGGTTGAGAATTGGCTTTTATAATTCGGGCATTGAAGGCGGCAGATTTTGCCTCAATGATGGCTTTTTTTATATCGTAAGGATATTTGTTTGAAACTTTCTTTGGTGGTGTTATTTGGGTTGGAGTGCCACTATGCCAAGGCCTCAAGTTTGGTGTATTGTAATGTGGCTAGGTTGTCCGTGAACTATGTGTTGGAATCTATAGATTTCTTTTCTTTTTTATTTTCAAGTGGTGCAATAGCTTCGATGGCATTGGTCATGGTGAGGACGTAGATGTTCGCGAGGTTAGCTGAGTCATTGGAAAGAGGCGGTTTAAGTACTGGTGAGTCCAGGAAAGGTAGGAGGTTTTCTTTGGTACGTTTTTTGGAGCTTCTTACTCTAGCTGGTGGAGCATGTGTCAGGGTTCCCTTTGGTTGAGTTGCTGGGATGGTGAAGTATATGCAGTTGTGGTCAGTCAATGGGAGGGCAGCAACTGCCGAAATGGAAGTGAGGCAGTTATGGTCTGTCACGCAGTCGAGGGTATGGCCCTTGCAGGTTGTAGGGGTGGTGACATTCTGTTGGAATCCCATGTTAGTGAGTTCTTTGTTTAGTGCAGCTGCAATTTTGTCATCGGGGTCATTGAACGCAAGGTTAAGGTCTCCTAGTAACAGTGATTTGATGGATTGTTTGAGGTTGTCTCCTAATAGGTGCAGAAGCTGGGCTTGGAACTCTGGGGTGTGGTGGGTGGTCGTTAGATGGTATGGATATTGATGGTGTAGCTTAACGATAGGGACACTTTGGTAGAGATGAGTTCGGCCTGACCTTTCCAAGTGGTGATGCATTGCCTGACAGATAACGAGTCTTAAGTGATCAGAGCCACTCCTCCTCCTCTCGTATCTTGTCTAACTTTTCTAAGTATGGAGTAGCTGGGTGGAAGTGCTAGGGAGATTGCCGGGCCTGAGGCATCGTGCAGCCAGGTATCGGTTATGGCTAGAAGGTCTAGGTCATGAACAGAAAGGAGGTTGTTGATTTCAAGAGCGTGTGCGTGGAGAGAGCATGCATTGATGAGTGCACATTTGAGTTGAGAGGGTGTAGATGAGATGTTGGGTTTACTTGGACTAGGGGCCTGGAGAGTGTGGCTGATGGTGGGTGTCATGACAGTGAGGAATAAGTTGGTATTCCTAAACGGTGTGCTGAGGTTGGTGGAATTTAGAGGGGCATAGGCACAAGAGTGAGCCTTGGGGAATCTGGGGTATTTAGGGGAGTAGGTACGCTGAAGCCGAGTACTCACACTGAGGTTCCTGATGGTAATGGGTTTGGGGAGGCTGAGGAAGTGCAGAGAGGCCGTGCGAGAGCTAAGTCTTGAAAGTCTGGATGACAGAGCTGGTGGCATGCAGCTACTTGCAAAAGTGCTCTGAGGGTGGACAGAACCCAGTTGTGCGAGTTGTGCGTGGTGGGTAGAGGTGGTGGTGTGCAACTGGCAATTGTGTGTGTAGGCCAGAGTGATCGGTCTGTCGTTGGACATAGTGAGGGAGGCAATGAAGTAGTGTGTGTAGATTATTAGTATTGCTGCTAATGCTAAGGTAAGGTTTTGCAGGGACAAATGTGCATTGTACTGCATAATTACGACCCAGTGCGCCGTGTTGGGAGGCTAAGGGCCATTCAGGGTGTGAGGGGGCAAGATGCAGCTTGTAGGTGTGTGCGTTTAGGGAAGAGTGAAGGTGGATCAGACCGCATACGCATGGGTATACGTGGCGGTGAAGTAGGTGGGTGCTGTAGTTAAGCTAGGAAGGCAGCTAAGTACAGGGTACTGCAAATAGAATTATGGCAGGCACAACAGGTGAAACATTCGGCATAGGCACCGCTAGGCACAAGGTACTGTAGTTTAAGCTAGACCCCAATCCGGTAGAGGTCCATTGAGACGACAACAATGTTGGAACAAGGTGGAGAGTGGGAGTGTAGTATAGTGTTTGTAAGGCACGTGTGAGTCATCCAGAGTTGGTGCCAGTGAGGGGTTGATCTTTGGCTGAATGGCGGGCGGGGCGAAGTAAAGTACTTACAGTTGTGATGTTCTATCTGCCGAGCGACAGGGGTTTAGGTCGACGGTCAGGACAGCTGTGGACAGGCTCGGACAGGACACATGCCTTGGAGCCGTGTGCCTTAGAGCAGTGGGCCGGCTTACGCCTGCCGGCACCTGATTGTTGCTTACGTGGCAGAGGTAACCAATCCCTGTGTAGCAGCCAAAGGCACTGAGGCAGAAGAGGTGCAGATCGTATCACGGGGACACGGCAGCTATTTTAGCATGGGGCCTGCCTCATATTGATCAGCAGAACGGTAAAGATGATTTTCATGTCAGCGGCGTGATGATTCACAAAGGCACAATGGAAGGGCACACGGATGCAGCGGATTAAATCTCTAGTGTTGCGGGAGCATTTTTACCACAAGTAGCTGCTTCTGTGTTTCGGGACCACGAGGGGCAGGGTGAAGCCAGCTGGCTTACCTGCCTCCCTTGGCGATGGGCGAAGGGTCACTGCTCCTGCAGTGCTCGTCCTAAGGGGCCAGGAAAATGCTCATGATCATGCTTTTCACACTGCTTTAGGACACATGTAGTATTGTGTAAAATAAAAATGGTCTTGAATTAGCGCTGCATTTCTGCTTCATTTTCCTCTGTTTTCATCAGCTTTAATAGAGGCAGCGCAGTTGCAGAATCATGGCCATTTCATATTTTGTTTTCATTGCATCACAGAAGCACATCAATTACGTTTGATGTCTCAAAGTTTTAGAAGAGCCTCCTAGCACGCAGTTGTTTGGCATTTGTGAGAAGGACAAGCTTTTGGTGTTCTATATGAAGATGTGTTTTGTTTAGTCTTAAGATTGTATGTGTCCATGTGCATGTGCATGCATGAAAGGACACTGTACATAGTTTGTTGTCTTGGAGAGCAAGAAATAGATGGGCATGTAGTCTGAAATGTACTTTAACTCCCTTTCTGACCACCCGCCCAGTGCAAGCAGTTATAATGGATGCAGGTAGAAGCAGTTCTGTATATATTTTCAGTGGCACAGATTGTACAGGTACCTCTGAACACGACTGCTATATATTCAGGCAAAGTAGCCTAATTTATAAGCAGAGCTGCTATATGCATGTCATTGCACAGTGAAAATTATTCACAGCAAGGCTGATTGCATCATGTCCACATTTCTTAGCAGGACTGCTATGTTTTGTGACAGTACCTGAATAATCTTAAAAGAGCTGCTGTAATGAAAAAGCTTGAACATGTGTTGGCATTTTCTGCAGCAAGCAAAAGTACTGAGCAAGAACAATGTGTGAGCTCTTCCCACCGGTTTCACTACAAAATTCCCAAATGCCATTACTGCGATATAGAAACCTTGCATGGAAAACAAAAAATGTCCCTCAAAGAATCACACACACCCCGTCCCCCACCTCTCCCACACACACACACACACAACCCCCCCTCCCACCCCCATCAGGGATGCTATACCTGTAATGGCTCAGAACAAGCACATCCTATGAGGGCTGCTAAACTTGTAATGGCTCAGACCACACACGCACACATCTCATCAAGGATGCTATACCTGTAATTGCTCGGAATAATCACATCCCATGAGGGCTGCTATACTTGTAATAGCTCAGAACACACATCTCATCTCGGCTCTTATAGTTTTAATGGCATACAGTGCTCTATGATCCGCAGCCTAATGGCCAAAAGAAGGGTTGCACACATCTAAAAAAGGAGCACCCAATGGTAAAGCTGCACTGGATTTTTAAACGGAAAAGGCATTTTCAGCTTTTTAAATATTTATTAGTGCTATGTCAAAAGACAAAAAGGAGAGAAAGAGCAAATCTGAACCTAAGCAATACACGAGAACAAATTGAGGAGTGGGGGGGTGGGAGAGGGGAGGCCGCGAGGACAGAAAATGTATTATACAATCCAAAACAGAAATTTGAGCAACAGGAAGAGAGAGAATAATGAGCTACATAACAGGGCAAAAAAGAAAGTGAGAAGGGAAACAGAGGTAAATAATAGGACACACACACACAATAGAAGTGATTGATAGAAGCAGAGCAAAAGAGACATATAGAGACAGTAAAATAAGAAAACCCAGAGAACAGCAGACAGGGAGATCTGGAAATAGAAAATCCAGATTAGAGAAGGGCAGGCCAATAACATAAGAGGCAGTGCAAGAAAGATAATCAAAAGGAGTAGCAACCACTACAGAGAAAATAAAAAAAAAATATAGCCAGAGTAATGACATGAGGGAGAAAGAGGAGTTATATCAACCGATACAGAACAATGTAGGAGGGAAACAGCAATAGTAGAGTGCAGAGATGGGAGAGGAAGAGTGACAGAGCAACAGACCTCAAAACGTGGCATAGCCAGTGTGAGGAGCAGAACATCAGAAAGTGAGAGACCAGGGAAACAGAGTAGCAAAGAGAAGGAGAGATGGAGAAGAAACATAGAGTGGCTGTCAAGCAGGTATTGCCGGGCAGCAACAGTAGGCCCTAGAGGTAAAGAAGTGATGCTGGTAGAGTGAGGGACTTGATTTATGATGTAACTAGCTGGCATCTGTAGTAGTTCCTAACAGAGTTTTAGTGTCCAAGTATAGTGAAGATGAAGCTGGGTAGTACGCATCGACAAGTTCTTTGTCACTAATGTTTTCTAACACAGTTTTAATTTTATGCACAATTTGGATAGTTGTCAGGCACCTTTTTGCTCTCTTGCAAAGGAAGAAACTAATTTTTACTCTCTTGAAATTGGATTTACTCTCCAATTCTAAAAACTGGGAGTAAAATACTCTCATGCCAAGATCCTATCTGGAGAACTGCTTGAGTCCACTCGATGCTGAGGCTTCTACCACGGGCTGCACCTCCCTTTGATCGTAGGCGGCGCTTGGGACCAGGCATACCTTTTCAAACTCAGCGTCTGTGGGACTTCCCCATCAGTGCACTTCGAACTGGTCTCAGCCCGCCTGCCGAGCTCTCTCCAGGAGTGCAGGAAGAATACCCTCAGCTCACTGAGGGAACTGAGGATCTTGCAGGGGGTGCCACAATGTACCTGGGGTCCTCTGTCAACGGTAATCCCAGGAAAGAAAAAGTAATCAAAAAGGAGCGTACGTCAAGCAAGAAGTAACACAGATGTATTGGACCCAAAAAGCTGGGAGATATGGTTCAAACACATTTCAAAATCACCATATAACATTTTAGTTATATTTCTGGGGCAGGTCGAAGGACCTGATTGGTGGAACTACTTCAGGCCCCCATGGTATGCTTTACTTTAGCTTAGTGGATAAAACAAATTTGGAACAAAATCACATTGTCACCCCTTATGACGTCACCTGCCTTCCCACACTGCCCCGCAATTACGATATTGTGCTGATCAGTCGAAAAACACTTGATTGCCATTGGTTGGCACTGCCCAATATACAAATGGATAACCTGCAGCACACTGATGGCATCTTGAGATGGCACAGCGCAAGACCTTCTCACCGAGTCTGACCAATGATGTACGCTGCGGACATCAGCAAGGACACTTTACAATGTTTCACCCTAAGAACAGCGAAACCTCTCCCCCGGCTTATAGGCTCCATTGCATGCCCCAGACCCCCAACCCCATTGCTCTAGCCCCTCTGCTCCTTTCTAATGCCTTGCTGCCAGGCATGCTTCTGAAAACTCAACCAACACCTTGAATACATTTGAATTAACTGTATTTGATTCCTTTATTCCTGCCAATTCTTCTCTGATACCGAGGTGCCTAGCTCTGTTGCCTCAAACATATATCATGGAGAGACTTCGATAGGACTGCGTTCTCCTGGGAAATGTCAGTTTTTTTTTACTTTGCACTGTTTCTGCTGAATATTCAAAAATGAGCATTGCTGTCACACAAGCATGCAGCTCTCTATTATGAGCTGTCTACAAAAATGCTTTCCTAGCGTGGGCCTACATGGCTTCTCTAATGTTCACATATTGCTCAAAAGCCCCTACCATGTTACTCCAGAAGACACATTATAGCCCACCCCTATGCAGGCGCTGCACTAGCTACCCTATCACTAAGCGAGTTACACAAACTCCTTCCCGGTCCCCACAGGACTTATTGCGCTGTGCCGGCTCCAGTCTGTGTCTTAACAAACTATATATATATGCTACCTGCGCTGCGCTCAGTGGCGTCACCACTCCTGATGTCACCCACCATGTGACTTATACATTGCCATGTTACTTGCTTAACTGGTACGTGCGCCGTCCTTGACAGTGCTGGATCTGGACCCTTACATTATTATGCACGCAACTAACATTGATATACAGCCTAGTTGAAGTGACAAGGGAGCTTGCAGACTGCTGCAATTCAATAGCACAAAAAGCAAAAGCCACCAGATGTTTGGCCAACAAGTGAGGTATTGGGAGTAACACTGGATGCCATGCAGTGCACCGCTCGAACGTAAATGAAGTTGCAGATGAGACAGCATGCAGGGACCACAGCTGTCGCCAACATGGTAGCAGCAGCTCTCGAGGGGTATGTTTCCCCTGCGACCGGACATGTGATCAGATTGCAGTACATCCTCTAGCCGATGGGACCCCATCCAACCACTGCATGCCCAACAGTCCATGACACCAACAGAGCAGCCAGGGGGCGAACAGAGGCAACACTTGCTAGCCATAAGAAACCTTCTTTCAGCCTGGTTTTGGTGCCCACATATGCTCCTCTAAGCTTCTCACCACCTCCTTCTTGATTGGTCTTTTTCATTTTCTGCCATATATTGGTCCGTTCTTGATGGGCCACTTTTCTGGAGAGACCCACAGGGCTTTCCACATCCTTTCCCTTTTGTCAAGTCCTGATACTGTCACAGGTTTCCCCCCTTCTCACCTGTCTATGTTGCCTGATGACCTCTTTAGGTGGAGTCTTCTTTCGTATGGTTCGGGACTTAAATAAGCCCGCTCGGCCGTCCTCGGCTTCCGGATTACGTTCAGCTTCGATGTCCAGGATCACGGGAAACTCTGGGAGTATTCAAGAAGGAGTAGGGGGGCACGCGGAAGCGGCGCAGGGATTCCGGGAAGTTAGGAAAGAGGGAAGAAGTCGGGTGAAGGGAATCCAGGGGCCAGGGGATAGCAAGTAGCACTAGAGAAGGTTTGGAGCACATGTCTGATCACAGCTAGTAGCAGCGTTGAGACGCTCTGGGCCGCGGGGGTGTGGCTTCTTTATAGAGGACGCTGCGTAGAACTTGAAGACTGGCGAGCAGCGTTCTGAGCTTGCCGCCATGTTGGTAGTATTATGGAGTGTAAGGCCCGACGTGTCAGGGACCGGGAGGCCCAGAAGGGGCGAGTTCGATGGTTCATGACAGATACCCCATTTATTACTGCTTCCTCAGCGACCCGAGTTGCTCCTGTCACCACAGCACAGACCCATTTGTATGGACTCAGCCACTAGTCTCCACTAATGGTTCATTACCCTGTTGCCCTAATTTGGTCAATGTTTGCTTGGCCCCTTTTTTGGGAGCCCAATAGGCCCCATTTGTTACCACTTTATCAACAATCTGCGTTGCTTCTGGCTCCACAAAGCAGGATACTTTTCACAGGCTTTTCTGGTAGGCTCGATCTCAGCTCTGTACTCAACTGTCTTTCTTGCTCAACTACTGATAGCAGTTTGGCCAGGGCTGGCTGAAGATCCTTTATGGGTCCTGGGAGCCCATTTCCATATGATGCTTGGGAGTCCTCTTGTCTACAGTTTGGAAAAACTTTCGAAGGCACCCAGTGAAAAGCTAGTTACTGCTATTTGTTAGCGAAGTGTTCATTTAGATGAAACCAGAGTAAGAGGCAACAACGTCATAACGCTGCAGGATGCCAGCAAAGGCCACCTCTAATGTGCTGCGAAGCACCTATTTAAAGTCTTGAATTAATGTGAGAACAGGCAGCAAAAGCAACCGGTAATGTGCGTGCGGCAAAGTGCATATTTAAATTTCATGAATTAAAGATATATGTTGGATTATAGTAAAACTGCCAGATGCTCGGGTCCCCAAGGCCTGGGCACATTTCAACTGCAAAGGTTAAAAGGGTTCTGATGCCACCCCTAGATTCTGCCCTTCCCCAGTCACAGTTATTCACCTGAGCGTGAAGTACCCCACCTCAAGTCTAGCTAAGCAGACCATCCCTTCCCTCGTGTGCCTGCCACAGGACAGGACATCTCTGCCCCCTATACCCGGGATCTCCTACGCGTGAGGACGTCAGTCAAGTTGAACCCGCCAGACAGAGCAGAACTTGTACACAGCCAGAATGTTTCAGTTTCCATATTCCGCTGCAAGTGCTTGTGCCTCCAAATTTTGATATGTGGTGCACTGAATTACACACCAGCCTCATAGATGCAAACCCTCCCGATTTAGGGGGGAAGACTCCCTATTTGTGTGTAAAAAATGCTGCTATTTTTTACTTTCTCTCTCCTAAAATATCTCAAATGCATACAACAGGAAAATTAAATTCTCCCTTTTTCTAAAACATCTCCATCCCTGCCATCTCGATATTTGCTGTCACCCTACCCACCTGTACTCGATGCAATGGGGGCGGGGGGCAGCCAGGGGTCGAAGTGTATAAAAAAGTAGTTGATGACGTTCTTCGCCCCGTTCTTTTCGCCAGCACAACTCTCCCCACCAAGCCCATACTCACCCCCTCCATTTCAGACCCCATACCTGAGTCCTTCCTTTCCTCCACTGCACACCATTTAACAACAGTACCATTAATACTGAGAAAACACAATGAAAATATGCATTTAAATGATGACCATGAGTTATAGCTCTCAACGTTTTGTCACCTCATGGTGGGTGAAAACACCTGATTTTGCTTTTGGCGGGTGAAAGCGTGCGTTGGGAGATATGCCATGAGTGTCATTGCATCCAGCTTTAAGCAGCCTCCCTCTTACACCTCTTGAGGACCATTCCCAGGATTACAACCACAAATACCCCCCAAAACCCACCCCATTACCTAGACAGACACTTGCTGTGTCTACATCCATGTTTAATTTCAGAAGACGAACACAGATCAAGCAGTCTTTACCAATAAACAGACCTGCAAGATAGCACAGTATGGTGGGGGCACTGGTGTGTTGACTGCAAGGCCCAGGTACAAATCCCCAGTAAGAGAGGTAACAAAAATGCCCCCATCTCTGCAGTGCCAGAACAGTGTTCCGTGTCACATAAAGGGAACAATGGCGGTTTTCCCCAAAAACGTCATAGCCGTTAGTTGCCGCCAGGGGAGTTGCTAGGTCTGGAAAAGACCCGGGGCTAAGCTGATGTCGGAACTGTTGGGAATGGGGGCTAGCTAGTCTTTTGGCTGTAGCTCCTGAGATTCTATCCGGGGCTACAACCAAAAGATCAGGGGCTATAGCCCCCTTAGCCCCCCCCCTAGCAACGCCCCTGGTTGCCGCCAACTTTAACATAAAGCGGCAGCGAATGATCCAATTTGCGGTAGCAAGATATCTGCACACATTGCGCAATGTCTTTGAACCCCCTGGCCTCCTCTCTCTTACTTCTGCTTCGTTTCAGTAGAGTCCCTGGAACTTCTTTTGGCGGCGCTTGCTATTTACTGTTTGTTTTCCGGACGGTTTGAGACTTGCCTTGAGCACGCTAGGCCTACAGCTGCGCTGATCTCTGATTCCCCTCCTCAGCACGCTGCTGCTCTGCTCCAATAGAGCCTCAGAAGGCCTGGCGCGCTATCTATCAACGCCTAGTGCCCACCATGTTCTCGAGCCACTCAATCTACAGTCAGGAGTGCACCTAGGCTAACTCTTCAAATGTTGGTAGAGCCGATCTTCAGAGATGGTAGGGGAGGGTCAAACTAACTTGCGTGGGGACATCTGACTTTGTTACACATTCTAATGTGGCTAGTCTACATATTCTAATGAGACTAGTCTAGTGCAGCTTCAAAGTTATAAGCAGTTAACTAACGTCTGAAACCACACACTTAAAGACTGCTGTGAGAATGAGCTGTCAGACTCCTGCACGCTATCCAGTCACTCCCTGACATGCAAGTAACCCTTTCACGATTTCAATTGCCTAAACATATATGCATAGGAACGCAGGTGCTAAAAATGAAATGTTTTACAGTGTGGTTTACCCGATCTGTCTAATGTCCATTGCAGCACTGTCTACAGTGTTGAGGCCATGTGAAGCCGGGCAGGGCCGGCCGGAGATGTGTACGAATTCGTGGTGGCTCATTTCAGCATGATGTTTGGTGGACCCCTAGCCACACTTAGGAAAAACAGGAGGCATTGGTTGGGTGCTTGGATTATAATGGGGATAAAGAAATGCAGTAAAGAGTGGGAGCCAGGACCAGCTGAAGATGTGTGCATTATACATACAAACCTTCCTCATTTAAGTGGGAGACTCCCGATTTTTTATTAAAATGTTGCTATTTTTTACTTTCTCCTAAAATAATTCTAAATCCAATGGGAGAGTTGCTTTCTTCTGTATTCTGTGAGAAAATCTCCCTTCCAGGTGCTTCATTATGTTAGCAAGTATGACAGGGGCCCATTCAACATGATGTTTGTGAGGCCTCCTTGCTTAGAGCGGCAAACAGTCGGGTGCATCCATTATACCAGTCTGAGGCACCCATGGGGTGCATACATTATAATTTAGACAAAGAAATACAGCAGCCTGCAGAGAGGAGAAGCACTAAATGCCCACTGAAAAGTCTTTCTTTGTCAGCAAGTGGCTGATGTGGAGGAACGTGTGTTAAAAGGCAACAAGGTGATAGCACTTCTGTGTACCCCTAGGGAAGTGAAGGCCGAAGGGCTCCAGCAAACACAGCTTGTAATGCGTGCGCTGCAAAGCGCATATATAAAGCCCCAGAGTGAAAGTAATATAGAAAGCAATATATTGCGTGTTATAGGACCGCTGACTGACAATACAGGGGAAGTTGCTAAGGACCCCCTCAGGCCCATATTAAATTATGAGAGCCTTTGAGCCACTTAAGGAATCCTCAAAATAAATGTGTGCACAGTGTTACTGTCCATTGGTAGTGGTGACTATGGGCCTGAGGAGCCTTTGAGCCACTAAATAAATCCTCATAATAAGCGTGTGTACAGCGTTTTTGTCCTTTGAGGGTGTCTCCTGAACTGTCGCCCTGATTATTTAATCTCCAAAATTGAAGTTATACTAAACCCTAATTGTAAAATCTGAGGAAGCATGAAATGTTGACTCTGAGAAGTAAGGGTCTATTATCTACTATGAATAGAGATATAATGTTGTCACCCTTGCTATTTTCCAATAAAAACGATCGTATGAGCATGGCCATGGCTTTGCCATTGCCACTTTCAACTCGCAATACCTTTGCTTAGTGAAGTCAGAAACGGGACCCTGCGAAAAAATTGCTAACAAAATCTAAGATGGAAGATCATTTCTCTGTCGTACCGAAAGGAAATAACATGGGTACGGAGGCAAAACTAAGTATGTTGCACTTACTACCCCCCATGATTGATAAGCAAGGTCTGGGATAAATTCCAAAGGTTTCTCATAGAATTGACTTACCATGTTTCAGCTCCTCCTTAGTAAATCCCCCACCCCCCATCTTCACAGAGGAAGCAGATGCACTTAATAGTGAAATAGTAATGTGGAGCTGCATAAGGTGTGGAATCGAGAAGTACTTGAAAAATATCCTAGAGAGGAATTGTGGCGTGACTTCTGGGAGACATGGAATCTCCATACAATAAATGAGCATTTATTGGGAGCAGCAACTTCTTGCCCCACATGGTCTAATGGTTATATTTCTTCCGTCCTCTACTATGTCTTTATCTCAGATACTCTGGTTCCACAGTAACTGGAATTTAAAGTTATGGAAACTGAGCTTATCGACCATAACATGCTGATTGCGGTTTTGGGGTTCATAGGAATTCGTTATACAGGGATGTATTGGGACCAGTAACAGTGAACTGTTGAGGTAATCGGGTGAAATGGAAAGTATATAACACCAAGATTTTCAATGAAAAAATAAAACACATTTTTATTACTTCGAATTTACAGGAAAAGTTAGAGCTGTATTCGGTTAGTAACACAAACCATTTGGTCTGGCAAAATATAAAAAGTTTACAGGGGGTATGTCCCAAGTAAAGACAGTAGTCCAGAAACTGCACCGGTACAATAAGATAGTTTGTGAAGGGAAGCTGGCCAGTAGGAGAAGGTTAAGGCAAATAAAAAGGAGCACTAAAGATCTAATTGAGAGGGATCTGCTTAATAAAAAAGGAACAACAACAATGGCGTAATTGGTATAAGCAGCATACACACTCTGCTACAAAGAGATGGAGAGTTTATGTTAGATATCATAATAAAAAAACAGACCAACTTTTTTGAAAGGCCGTAAATGCCTTGGAGGCCAAACAAACTGAAATACAGGGAAACAAAATAGAGGAAAGTGTATGGATGGAACACTTTAGGAGTTTGTATGGAAACATTCGCAACACCCCTGACTGTGCCTCTGAGGGTCCCAAAGTTATTTGGCAACTGGACATTATTGAATCACTGTTGTCACAGTTTTGATGTGAAGATGGTTACCTGGTTTTATGGAAGAGAACACACAGAGACACGTCAGGATTCAACTTATTTTAATCATCCAATAACTTTGCTCTCGGTTGCCCCTCCTCTTCCAGTCACGCGTGCTTCTCCCTTAAAGGCTCCGGTACCAAATCACTGGCCCATAACACCTCCCCTCACATATCTACTCACGTCCACGTCACATTTCTCTCCATGAGTTTGGTGGTCCTCTTGATTAACCTCTTGGGTCTCCCCTCACGCTCCTTCTCCCTGTGCATGGCTCTTGCTCTCTAGGACTGTCCATTTTCCTTTCTTCGCTCACAGGTGTCCAAGTTGCGTGTTCTTGGCCTCTCTCCTGTTCTCCCCTTTGTCCACCTCTTCATCTCGTCTCTGAGGAGTTGTTTAAAGAATGAAGTATTTCTAGTCACCTCCTTTTCCTTATTCTGAGCCATCAACATTGTTGCCCTTACCTCTGTCAATCGTAGCAGCACTGCTTCATATCTGGAGTCTGTCTTCATCTGCATCCTCCTCTTTACCAATACTTTGTCTCCTTCATTGAGCTCTTTTATTTTCATACTTGCTCGCGTTTTCCAGTCCGTCTACTCATTGGAACGTTCTTTCCCCATGGCATCTCGTTCTCAAATCCCTTGTGTCTCTGCATTGTGCAACTCTCTCTGTGGATTTGGCACCTCGTGGGGTATCCTTGTTCTTGTTTGGTATGCAATCATCAATTCCCCAGTGGTCTTCCATGTCACATTGCGGGATGTGTTGCAGTAGTGCTGCAGCATCTCAGACAGCACTTGCTGTACCGGCCTTCCCTCGATCATGGCCTTTTGTATGGTTCTCGTTATGGAGGCCATGAACTGCTCTGCCGTCCGATCTGCTTGGGGTCCTAGTGATGTAACCTTTTGATGTATAAACCCCAGGTGCTACGCAAATCTGTGAAATTCATGGCTGTTGAATGGGGCCCCATTGTATGTCTTTACTGTATAGAGGATGCCCCATTCACTGAAGACATCTTCAATCACATGTGCCACCTGGGTGAACGCCAAGGTCGGTGTTCTCTTGGTGAGCGGAAATATCGAGAACTCGTCCATCATCACCAGCAGGTAGTCCCCTGTTTCCGTGGGCTTGTATAAATCCATGGCGTCCCTGTGCCAGACCTTCTCAGGGATTGACGTCTCTTTTAACAGTAGGGGGTCCCTTCTTGCAGTGCACTGGCAGGGGATGCATTTCCTCTTCACCTCATCCACCATGTTGTCAGAACCACAAATTTTGACGCAAGAGTTTAGTCCCCTGTGTCCCTCATGCACTGTCTGCACCATTCATCTCCTGAGCATGGCTGGTGTTGTGAGGCCACCGGCCTACAAATTACGCAGCGACACGGGTGTGCATCTTTACAACTCCTTTATTAAATGGTAACTGCCGACCCCTTGACTTTCCCGCTTTCCCCTTCCCCTTGCCCCGCCCCCTTTCCCTCTGTCCCTCTCCTTTTCTTAAAGGGCCTGTGTCCCTTTTCTCTGCACAACAACCCCCCTTACTTATCGTCAAAGTCCGTCTTTACATTTCTTCAATGAGCCGAGTGGGCCGTCTGGCTAGCCGGTGGGGTCGCTCGGCTCGCTCTTCCCTTTCGTCCTCCTGGCCTGCCGGTAGCGGCGCCTCGGGCGGATCGGGAGGGGTCTCTGGGTCCATAGGGTCTTATTCCTCAAGAGGCATGTCTTCATGTCCCTCTTCTTGGAACATTCGTCTGAAGTATGACGCGTTGCGGGTTATTTCACCCTGGTCTCCCAGGGCGGTGATCATGGGTCCTTTCACTTCCGTCACTATCATGGACTCGGGCCGATGTCTCGAGTCCGTTTTCCGGCGTTGGGCCTGCCTGACCAGCACTGTTTCTCCTACGGGGATCAGGGGTTCCTTGGCCTTCCGCTTCCGGTCAGTCCATTCTTTGGCTTTTTGTCTTTTCTCCGCTTCTCGTTGTCGTATCTCGTCGTCCTCCTCCGGTGTGTAGTCCTCGAGTTGGGGAAGCCTGGACCTTGGTTTGTATTTGATCATAAGTTCGGCTGGGGTGTACCCAGTTGCCTCGTGGGGGGTATGCCGGTAGCTTCGTAGCATTTGTGAGATGGCTTGTGGCATCGAGGCTTGGTCTGTTGCTGCTTTTTGGCGTGTGCGCTTAATGTTCGCCATAAATCGCTCCACCATCCCGTTGGCCTGGGGCCATAGTGGTGTGATCTTCTGGTGGTGGAATCCGAGGTGCGCCGCAAATTTCCTAAACTCTTGTCCTTGGAATGGGGATCCATTGTCCGTTTTCACTACGTTGGGGATGCCCCATTCGCTAAATACTTCGTCTATTGGGCCTACCACGTGGTGGAAGGCCGTGGATTGTACGTGCTTTACCAGTGGGAATCGGGAGTACTCATCTATGGCCACCAGCAGGTGACCCCCCTCTTCGAGTGGGCCGTAGAAGTCAAGTGCTACTCGCTGCCAAGGTCCATCAGGGAGCGGAACTGTGCGCAGGGGCCAGGGTGGTGAGCCAGCCGCATTTACTTGGCAAGGGTTGCAGTGTCTTAGTATGTCATCTACAATGGTGTCCATGTGGGGGAACCACACCTGGTTTCTCAGTATCTTTTTTGTTTTCGCCACACCTCGATGACCTTCGTGAGCGATCATGACTAGTGGTTTTCTAAGACTTTTGGGTGCTACCAGGCGGTTCCCTCTGAGCAGTGTGCCTTGGCTTGTTGTGGCCAGTTCGTTGTGTATTTTTTCCATTCTGGCCAAATCTCTTCTGTCTACTTCCCCCCCCTCTCCTGACTCGAAGTGTTGGTTGGCCGCCTGTCGCCACTTGTTGGTGTTGGTGAGATGAACGGCCGCCTTGATGGTGGGGTCAGCTCTGCTCTTTTCCGCAAATAGTTCGGCAGTGATGGCCGGGGGAAGGGCATTGTGTGATAGGTATGCGATGTATCCATCGGCTTCTCCTTGCATTGCGGTGTCTGGTGCTTCTTCCGGGTGTCGTGATAGATAGTCTGCTGGGTTTGCATCGCCCCCAGGCTTGTGAATGATGGTATAGTCATATTCCTGGAGGCGGATGCCCCATCGTTCGATGCGTGGAGGCATCTTTATTCTCGGGTTGCCAAATAGGGCCAGCAAGGCCTGGTGGTCCGTAACGAGGGTGAACGTTTGTCCGATGACAAAATGATGACATTTTTCGCACGCCCATACTGCCGCCAGGCTCTCCCGCTCTGCTTGTGAGTATGCTTGTTCGGTGGAGTTGAGTGCGCGGCTGGCATATGCCACGATATGGGTTTTGGAGTTCTCTTGTGGATCCGTTTGAGCTAGGATGGCACCAAGCCCCACTGGGCTAGCATCCGCAATGATTTCTGTTTGCCATCTCGGATTGAAGTATGCCAGTTGGCGATTGGCAGCTAGCTCTTGTTTTATTGTGGCGAAGGCCTGTTGGCATTGGTCCGTCCACTGGAAGGGTTGGTCTTTTTTTAGTAGCTGCCGTAGTGGGCATGTTAGTGAGGCGTATTGTGGAAGGTAGCGGGTGCAGTATCCCGCCATGCCCAGGAATGAGCGGAGTTCGGAGGCGTCCTGTGGGCTGGGCAAGTTGGTAATGGCGCGGATCTTGTCAGGGTCTGCTTTGATTCCTTGGTCCGAGAAGATGTGTCCGAAGAAGCATAGGGTGCGTGTGTTGATTTTGCATTTCTGGCTGTTAAGTGTCAGTCCGGCGTCCTGTAGAATGCGGCACACTTGGTGTAGGGCTGTGTCATGCTGATCCTGCGTGACACCAAAGATGAGGATGTCATCACTGTAATTGAATGCGTTAGGGACGGAGCAAATCAGTCTGTGGATCGTTTCCTGAAATATCTCGGCAGCGGACGAGATTCCAAAGTTAAGTCGTTTGTAACGGAACAGGCCCTCGTGGATGGTAAATGTCATGATGGGCCTTGATGCGGGGTCAATCACTAGCTGGTGGTAGCCCTGGTTGAGATCCAATTTTGAGAATTTTGTGGCTTGGTTGAGCCTGATCAGGATGTCCTCTATGTTTGGGCCGGGGTGCCTTTCCCGTTGGATGGCGGTATTGGGGATCCTCATGTCCACACAGAGGCGGAGACGTCCATCTGCTTTGGGGACAACTACAAGTGGGGAAACCCACGGCGTGGGTCCTGTTGCCCTTTCTATGATGTCATTGTCCAGTAGCGTCTGCAACTCATGAGATACTTTCGCCTGCAGGTGGAACCCTACTCTCCTGGGGTGCTGTGGTACTGGCTGTATCTTCGGATCAATGTGTAGCTTGATGACGTTGTCCTTCAGTTTGCCCACACCTTCGAATAGGGCCGGGTAGGCTGATTTCAGGTTTTCTTTGTTTGGGGCACTGTGGTGGATGGCCTGTATGAAGTGGGAGTTGGGCGGGACGCCTTGGATCACCTCCGATGCGTCGTAGTGGATGTCGATGAGGCATAGGGCTGTGGCAGTCTTGGGCTCAGCAGGCATCTGCCGATTGCCGGGCTGTGAATGACATGTATCGCGGTCGGTGCTCTCTTGCCCCTGTGTATGAGGTCACATGTGAACTGTCCCTTTGAGGTTAGTGGCTGTGTTGCGCCCCATTGGAATATGTGGGCGTAAAATGGTTGTAGGGGAAACTTGTTTGCTAGATGCTCGTATGCCAGGTGACTCATGACATTTACGGTTGCGCCCGTGTCCACCAGGAATGGTGTGTCTATTCCTCCCAGGTGTACCGTCACTCTGGGTGCCGTGCTGTCGTCAGAGGCCTCCGAGATAAGTCGGACATATTCCCTGCTGTATCGGTCGTATTTCGCATAGGGTAGGTATTCTGTTGGGTGTTCTTCGACTGGTGGGTTTTCGTATGTTATCTTCCCTTCGGGGTTCCTCTTCAGGGTACGTTTGCATGTGATATATTTGTTCTTGGTTGGCGTACGGTGCATCGGTTTGGTCCACCTGTAGGTTTTCGACCGCCCTGATGAACCCAGGATTGTTTGGTGTTCTGGGGTTGCCAGCGGGCTTGGCGTATTCTCGTTCTGAGTATGGTCTTGGGTTCAGAGGTCTCAGTGGCTTGGGCCGCGGCTCGAACTTCCTTGTGGTCGGTTGCTGGTTGTGTGGTCTATACGCTGATATCGGGGGCGTCTTCTCCCGGCACATGCTCTGAAAGTGGTTCTCTTGTCCGGACCTCATGCACATTTGGCCAATCGCGGGGCACTGGCCTCTGTGGGGGAATTCAAACCCGCACCGGTAACATTGTCTTTCGGGTGGTGGGCGTCTTGCGTTGTTCCATTGGTCCTGTCTGTAGGTGTTGTTGTGTTGGCGGCCCATTTGGTTGGTGGTGACGGCTGCGACAGAGTCTATCTTTCTCGGGTTCTCCATGTGTGCAGCTTGAGCATCCACTCTTTCATATACTCTGGCGAGTTCAGCTATTTCTTTCAGAGGGAGTGGTTTTTTCAGAAGATGTTTGCGGAATATCGATGACAGGCATCCCTCTATCATTCTCAGACGGATGGCCTCGTCGTCGTTGAAGTTGGCGAAATCACAGTACGCTATTTTCCTTTGTAGGCGCAATATGAATTGGCCGTTTGTTTCTTGGGGTAGCTGGGTGCACTGATTAAAGATGTAGCGCTCGTAGTCTCTGTTCGGGACTATTATCAATCGACCGTTGATGGCTTCAATGAGTCTTTGGTATGTATTCCTTTCTGCTGCGGGGATGGTCTTGATGACACTTTTTATGTCTTTCCCAACTAAGTTTGTGAACATGTCTAGTTTGTTCGGGGCATCTTGGTTTCCTACTGCCCTCATGAATTCCTCAAACTCGTCCATCCATTCTTGCCACCTTTGCCCTTGGTTTTCTTGCGGTTCTAGCGAAAAGGGGTTTGGGCGGCGTAGGAAGGAGACTGGATTGGTGGGAGTCACACCAGGCGTGGCAGGTGCCGTGGTGTCTACTGCTGCGCTTCCACCACTCCCTGGTTGTGACATGATCACTGAAATCGGGTGTCCCTTGGTGTGTGGCTGGCGCCGGCGTGTGCCAGTGACTCCTCGGTTTCAAGTGGCTTATTGCTGGTGCTCGCGTGTGTTTCACTTCCCTCACTCTCAGGTGGGCCGTTCCGCGCTGTTGCACCTTTCTTTTGCTAGCGCTCGCACCTGCGTGACGTTCCTCGCTTTCAAGTGGCTCGTTAAAGCACTCGCACGTGCATATAGTTCCTCGCTTTCAAGTGGTGCGTGACGTTCCTCGCTTTCAAGTGGCTCGTTAAAGCACTCGCACGTGCATGCAGTTCCTCGCTTTCAAGTGGCTCATTAAAGCATTCGTATGTGCATAAAGTTCCTCGCTTTCAAGTGGCTCATCAAGCATTCGCATAAGCATAAAGTTCCTCGCTTTCAAGTGGCTTGTTATACGTTGCTGTGCCTTTCGCTCCCTCCCTTAGGCCTGTGGGGTCTGTTCGGTACCTGCGTGTGCGCCTGGCACCTCTCGAACTCCAGGGCGCTGCTCAGCGACCCGCTGGGCTCTTCCTCGTTTTCGGCGGTGCGCGTCTCCTTTCCTTTCCTCCACGGGCTGCAGGGCTCCTCCTCGGCTCCTGTGCAACTCAGGCTGCTCTCTGCTCTCTTCGTGCGCGTAGGCTCCTCCACACCTCGCGTTCGGTCCTCGGCGTCGGGTCCTTCCGCTACTCCGGATGCCTTCTTCGGGCGCGTTGGCTCCTCCTTGCCTCGCGTTCTCTCTGCCTGGCAGTCTTCTTCGTGTGCGTGGTCCGTCTGTCTTCGTCGCCAGTTGTTGTGAGGCCACCGTCCTACAAATTACGCAGCGACACGGGTGTGCATCTTTACAACTCCTTTATTAAACGGTAACTGCCGACCCCTTGACTTTCCCGCTTTCCCCTTCCCCTTGCCCCGCCCCCTTTCCCTCTGTCCCTCTCCTTTTCTTAAAGGGCCTGTGTCCCTTTTCTCTGCACAACAGCTGGGATGATCAGTTTACATCCCCCGAGTTAGATCCCCTGGTCAGTGACTGCTATTTCAGTGTGGATTTAGGCTAGTCTATCCTGCTATTTCTTGTTTGCATTCCTGTGGTGGAGAAATCAGTGTTTGTAATCTCGCAATGTGTTCTCTCTGGTCATCTCCAACGCCACGACAATTGAAGGATCTTCCTGTGATGCTTGGGCCAGTTCTTGGCCTTGAGACCCTGAGGTGATGAGGTCACCACATTAGAAAAGGTGTAGAGAAAGAGAAAGGACTAGAATAAGTTAGGGACTTCACTTCTTATTAAGTGCCTTTACTGTCCATAGCACGAAATTACAGTTAAAGTCAATAGGAGGTGAGGAGAAAATAAGTACAGACACCTCCAAGGTAGTCCTGAAATATTACCAGATTTCTCTAGTTTCACATGCATTAACTAGGGTGGACTCACAATCTAATATATACGTTAAATTTTTTTGTAATAAAGTATTTGTATGTTTTTTGTATTTGAGTCAATGTTTATGATAATGTTTTCTTGTGAACATCAAACACATGTCCATTTGTTTTTGACTAGCAATGCAAGGTTTTAAGGGGGAGAAGACTATCACAAAAAAAGGAGAAAAAAAGATGAACTTTTTCAAATGAATTTTCAATTTAAATTGGATTGCATAAATACTGACAACATTCGATACAAGAAATAAAAATAAAATAATACTTGATACCAAAAAAAAGAAATTGTGAATTATACAATACGGTTGATTAAAGTAAAAGACCTACAGGTGTAGAATATCAAATAAGAATGTTCCATTTATGTGTTAGCAGATAGTAGAAGAGGAATAAAGGCAATCTCTGGTAATACTACATACATATATATCCCAGCTTCTAACAGTAGGGAACACCCTTTAGTAAATAGAGTGGTACAGTTCATGCAGCACCAGTGCCCGCGGGAGCACATTGGTTGTGACTTAGTGTAGATACTCTGCATCCCCTTCTCTCATCGCCTGTTGTCGAAGGTCAGGGTGTCGTGACATATAGTCGGCCAGGTTGTTCCACCCCACCTGGTCTGTGCACGATGTTGTAGTCATATTCGTGTAGGCGGATACCCCATCTTTCGATGCATGGTGGAAGTTCATCCGCCGATTGGCAAATAGCGATATCAAGGCCTGGTGATCCATCACCAGCGTCAAGTTCTTGCCGATTCTAAAGTGGTGAAAGTGCTCACATGGCTAGATGGCTGCCATGCTTTCTTTCTCTGCCTGGGAATAGGCACCTTCTGTCTGTGTTGGAGCCCTGCTTGCTGTCACGACCACAGCCCCTGGCCGGGACTAACTAACCAGAGGGGCTGCATCCAAAACCCCCATCAAGGCCTCAGGGGCCTTAACATTCGTTCCCAGACTCAGTTGGAGTCAGTCCTGGCGCCTTTGGCACCATGCTCATGTGCTAAGGTAGTAATCTGGGCCCATAGGGCATTGCGCAACAACATGGAAGCTTCCACATGGCTCAGTTCTTGAAATGAACCATGCGGTCTAGCCTTTTGGGATTGGAGGCCCAGAGATACCTGGGATACCTGCAGGCTATATAAGCCACACCCAGGCTCCAGCACACGCTTCGTGTTGCTCTGCCTGTTGCAGCGTGACGTTCACCGCGGTCCACAAGCATCTTCATCCACATGCCGGCCCCGAGCACCTCCAAGAACAAAAGGAGACATCATTAGAGTTTGCTTACCTCCTGGGAGCAGCCTCACCATTCCGCTCCAGGACCCTGAACAGACTTCATCTCTGCGGCCTTCGTCCATCATCTAGAAAGGACAAGACAGAGAAAGCAGCTTAGTAAGCGTTTACTTGGACATTCTGAAAACATATCTTACCTGCATCGAGTGGAAGGCCCGGGCCCGAATCCAGAGTACCAGCGAGCGGTCCACTCTTCTCTACTTACCGCTCTTCATCAGCTCGGCACACGCATTCCGGACAGCATTGCTACCTGCAGAAAGACAAAGGTTAGAACTAAGAAGCTCATAGGGCCGCGCTTCGCGCTAACTTACCATCTTGTGCACAAACCTGCGCAACATCATAAGAACAGCATCCACACCTACAAGGAAGAGAGAGAAGGGAACAGTTATAACAACAAGAACAGCATTCACACCTACCATTAAGGAAAGGAGAGAAGGTACAATTACAAAACAAGAACGTATTCAAACAGACTTACCTGAAGAAACAGGGTCTCAGCTGACCTGGACCCGTAATGTTGCCCCAGTGAAGTAACTAGGCGGCGACAACTAACCCAACGCACCCCTGCTCGGAGAGGCAGGACGGAGAGCGATCCAAATCAAGAAGCAAGGTGAGAAAGATGCCAAGGGTTGTCTAGGGTCCGGAAGGGAGGCGGGTCCTGGGCCACCAGAGACAATAAGCTAATTTACTCCTGTATTTCAGACCTGGTCTTCAGCCACACGAGGGTCAAAGGGAAAGGGTCCAAGAGTGCAGCAGTCCAGACTGGGTGACGCCCCCGTGGATACCAGGTGAGCGTTACACTTACGTATGCCACTGTATGGATCAGTGGAGATTCCATCTCCTCTCTCTCTGGGCTACGATTGCCACAAGGCCCACAGGGCTGGTGTCTACCACTATCTCTGTGTACCACAAGGGGTTGAATTATGCCAGGTGTTGGGCATTCGTTAGGTCCTCCTTTATCCGAGCAAAATTGTGGTGGCACTCAGGAGACCATCGGAATGGATCCTCCTTCAGCAGTTGTCTCAGGGGCTCTGTCATGATGGCATATCTCAGGAGGTAACATGCACAATATCCAGCATCCCCAGAAAATATATCACTTCTGCCACCTGCATAGGCACAGGTAATTCATTGATGGTACGCACCTTTTCAGGGTCCAGTTGCATCCCTTCGATGAGAAGATGTGGCCATAGTACCTGAGTTTGCGCTTATTGACATTGAATTTGTCAAAGTGCAGGTTGAGGCCTGTATTGGTTAAGATCTCACACAACACCATTAGCTCCTGGTCGTGTTCTTCTAGAGTAGTGCCGTAAATCAATATATCGTCACTGTAGTGAATGCTGATTTGATGGGTATCAGCAGTTGGCAAATTGCCTCCTGAAAAATGTCTATGGCTGATGAAATTCCGAAGTTGAGGCGTTTATACCTAAATAAACCCTTATGCTTCGTAAACATTGTGACACGCCTCTATTTAGGGTGTAACTCCAGCTGGTGGTACCCCTGGTTTAGGTTGAGCTTGGAGAATCTGACTTCTCGTTTCAGTTGCAAAATTATGCCCTCTATCTTGGGACCTGGGCACCGTTCTCTCTGTATTGCTGAGTTCGCAACCCTCAACTCAATACAGAGCCTGATCTTGCCTTCATCCTGGGGAACCACCACCCTCTCAGTTATTTCATTGTCCAGCAATTGCTGTAACTCATGTGACACCACCTGCTGGAGGTGGAACCCAAACCTCCTGGGGTGTTGTGGCACTTGTCGCACCTTCTCATTGATGTGCAGTTGTACCACTGTTCCTCTTAGTCTTCAAAGGCCCCGGAACAGTTCAGGGAACTTTTGATATATGTTTTCTTTTGACAACGGTGCTTCTGTGATTTGGGAGATGAGTCCCTTGTTAGTCGAGGTGTCTCTACAGCTCACCACCTCACGATTCTGATGGTGCACGCCAATTAGACCCAGTTGCTTCACAATCTGATGGCTCAGTAAGCACCCACCACTGACAGGGCGTCTGAGGACATGTATAGTGGTATCTGATATCGTCCCTCTGTGTGACAGGGCACACTGAAATTGCACAATTGATGGTAGTGTTGTGTGGGTGCCCCACTGAATAATGCATACCGTTGATGCTGACAGGCTGCTTTGTTCTCCTTTTTGTACAAATTCCTACTCCCCTTGATGTTAATGGTGGCACCTCTGTCAATCAAAAAAAAAAACAATGCGTCTCTCCACCCATCTCGATCATGACCTTGGGGGCTTCCATTGCCTCCTGTTCCCCATGCATCAAGTTGACAAACTCATCTGTGTATTAAGGGTATAGATCGTGTCCCGTCTCCTCGTAGTTATGATAGCAGTCTGGCGGGTAAAAGTGCTCCTCCGGGTACCCATGTATTGGGCCATCCGGTCATCATACAGTGCCTCAGAGTATTCCGGGCCTTGATCCATAGTTCTCACCATTCTTCGTGGCATTTGGGGATGCATCAGCAGGGGTCTCCACGGCATCAGCAGTCTGGTTGGGTGCCTCCAGGTCGTTTGCATGGTTTTACCCTTGATGGGAGATGGCTTCCCTGCCCTGCATACAGTGTGGAAACGGCCCTCTCTTCCGCACTTGGGGCATCTCTGGTTGACCGCTGGGCACACCCCTGAATGTGGGAAAGCAGAGCTACATCGAAAACATATTCTCTGAGGCCTGAAAGATTGCCTTGGCTGTTGGTACCCCTCTCTCGTGGTCGTCTCGTCATGGTCAGAGAGTTTGAAAACCCATTGGCTGTCTCGCTTTCAGACCAAATGGCCACGACCGTCTCTGGTTTCTCATTTGGTGTTTCCATTGAGGTTGCTTGTATCGCCACTCTTTAGTGGACCCTGGCCAGTTCGATCATTTTATCTATTTTAAGTGTATTTTTTATTAGTTGCTTCCGAAAAGCCGATGATGTGCACCCTTCAATCTCGTGCAGCCGTATGGCTTCATAATCTGAAAATCTTGGGAAATTGCAATGTACCAATTTTTGCCTTAGCCGGGTGATGAACGCATTGGCTGTTTCATGTGTCAGCTGTGACCACTGATTAAATATGTATCTTTCAAAGTCTCTATTGACTGTATCACTTGTTTCTTGTTCACAGTTGCAACAAGGGCCTTATATGATGCCTTTTCGGCATCCAGAATGGTTTTTATGATACCTTTGATCTCTTTCCCTGCCAAGTTGGTGAAAATGTCACTGATGGCAGGTGATTTATCTTCCCCACAGCCTTTATGACGTCGTCAAAGTCCTCAACCCACTCGACCCACCGGGGTTCCTTGTCATGCTGGGGTTGCAGCATAAACAGAGCATGCCTCCTGAGAAATGTGGCCTGTGCATTGATGTACTGTAAGGTTGGCTCCCCCCCGCCCGATCCTCCATGCTATCACGCTGTCCTGACTAGTCCCCTCAATCTCAGCAGTCCTTTGCAACCTCCACCACCCCAGCACTCTTTCTGGGCCCTCAATTACCCCTAGGTAGTCCTGTGCATGGAATTTGTGCGACTCTTCTATGTGCTACTGTTCCTTACTCGTGGAGCAGCATGAGCGTTTTTGGCACACAGAGTATTCTAATGAAAATAAATGCTTCTTTCTTGTAATGTCACTGGAATGTCTCAGTCACACAGCCTCCTTGAGCTGCAATCTATGGCTAGCAGCAGGAACATTGGCCTGTGCCACGTGACCAGTGTGGCCAATTTCAGAATTGCAGGGGCATTCTCCCAGGCCCATCGTAGTAAATGTAGCCAGGTGCCACCGGCAGGAATGCCACAGCGGATGGCAACCCGTGGCAGTGGAGGACAGATACCAGAGGGATTCCCTACATGCCACAGGGTATAAAATGGCCCAGATTGCGGCTGGATTAAACTGCTGGACGCCACAGAGTGTGGCGGATGGAAGACGCTGCCCGCAGCGGTCGCGCAGTGGCTGGCCGCTGCCAGCTACTTGCAAGCAAGGACTCACGATGCAAAAGATTGTGGTGAAATAACGGACGCTGCAGAGAGTAGCGGGACCATGCACGGTATGACTCGTCTCCTCGTCACCAGTTGTTAACCGGTTTCTGGGAAGAGAAGACACAGAGACACGTCTGGATTCAAATTATTTTATTCATCCAATAACTTTGTTCATGTTCGCCCCTCCTCTTCTTGTCAAGCGGGCTTCTCCCTTAAAGGATCCCGCATCCCATCACTAGCCCATAACAAAGGTCTAAATGAAGCCTGATGTCAAGCACAAAACCCAGTGATTTTACTTTTTTATACAGTCCATTTTTATTATTATCTAAAGCAAAACTGAAAGCAGTAGACAGAACAGTAATGCTACCAATCTGCCATTTAAAACAAACCACCCATCCAATCCTACCCCGCCCCAGCCAACGTTTCCAACATAGTCCTTTTAGCATTTCTGAAAGTTAAAGGTAATCCCTCACAGTGAAATTCCATTATAAATCAAACCAACCCTATGCTCTCATCCCCTGGGGACAAAAAACGCCAACACAATCATATTGCAAAAAGGGGCACCATAAAGTATAAAGATGAAGTGCAGTATCATGAATTGCATAGGCAATTATTTCTATTGCTAGATTTTCAACACCTTTTGAAGCCATAACACGTTTGTCGGGGATCAGCCTTACCCCAAAGAAAACACTGCTGCAAACCTATGAGCAATTTGAAAATCAGCCTCAGATCATGGGAGAAGGTAACCTCAAAGTCTTCAAGGCTTAGAAGAAGAAAACCTGGAGTACTAGGGATGTGATGACTTGAAACCTCTACCATTGTCGATCGTAAACCGGGAGCAGTGCAAAGCCACCATATGTGACATATGTGTCCCTTCCAGCAGTGATCCGACCTGCTGGGGTATTGTTTATGCAGCATCATTGGAAAATAATACTATTTGTAGTTGAATTCCACTTGACCGCATTAGTCCTGAACAGTGATAGTAGACTTTGGATATTCCTCCACATCCAAAACTAGTCCTCTTGTTGCACATCCAATCCAAATCCATTTTCCAGGACAGCATATATGCATCTAGACTGCACAATATATAAGGAACAATGATGTAATGAACCATAGAATAAGGACTTTGGCTGAGGTTCCGTCCTGCACTGATTTCTCAAAACTAATTAGATGTCAAGAGCCCCCATATTCTGATGTTTGCGGAGTGCCCAGTTTCTCGGCTGTAAGTACTGAAATCTAACAATATCACAACGGTACCCCAGGGCATAAACAGGGTTAGCAAATCCTACCTACTGCCTGGGACTCAGTAACCGTGAGAATATATAAAACGAAGGTTGCGCCTTGAGTCTCTGGACCTGCAGACTCACTCTGTTAGTAGTTCAACATAGTTCTGAAAAAATGTACATTAATCTGTGTTTAAACACAGATTGATGTATTATTATTTGACTATGTGTGTTGTCCCAAGAAGATTTGTATGTAATTACTCTTGTGATTTTTTTTATTGTGTAATATCTTTTTTATATATTTGACACATTAAAGTAATTTTGTATATTGCATAATTTGGATAGATGTTGTACTAGTCAATTTTTTCAGGACTATGTTGCATCTCTAGGAACAGAGTGAGTCTGCAGTTCCAGAGACTCAAGGCGCGACCTTCCTTTTATATAGCAGTACTGAAATCTCTCTTTTTCTGTAATCCCAAAGTCAGTTTTGCATTCAAGGAAGTGTGATGCATCCTGTGGAGTCATCACGGATCCCCAGCCTAAAATCGCCTCACATGGGGCCAGGGAACCACAGCCGCTAACTGATACTGACCCTGGGGGTGTTATTATGAGGGAGGATCAGATGGGAGGAGGCGGCTGTCGGGGAGAAGCGGTGACCCCCATCAGGATAGATGCAATATTCAACCTTCCCAAATGAAGAACACCCTATGATTCCCAGATTTCTGATGGCTTGTTGTCACCCGAAAATGTCCACTCATTGTAAGACCCAAAACCCCCTTCTTGCAAATCAATCTGGGCAGAATGCCATTCATGCTTCATGTACACATAATACACATGTAACGTCTCATGTCTTTTATGGTTTTGACTTAGACAAGAATTTTAAACAATAAAACTAATCCCAGAAAGTCTCAAGTTGAATGTGTGGACTAGTTGTTGCAATAGCAATCAGCTGTGTAGGACACTTAAACAGGTTGAACACCTTCAATGGAAAAGTGCAGGTGGAGAAGAGAGATGCAGAGTGGGCAAAGCAGGCAAAGTGGGAGACGAAACCGAAGGCAGAAGCAGATGCACGGAAGCGAAGAGAAGCAGGTGCTTCCAAAAAAACACATGTGAGCACAACTTACCAGAGAGACGTGAGACCTTGAGAAGCACAGCAAAAGCTTCGGAGGAACCGCTGAAAGACCGGCAACAGCAGCAAGGCTATTGGAGGCATGGTCTTGATGAGCAGCAGCAGTTCTACTGGTGAAAGAACGCAGAGCCGGTTGCTGCAACATGGGCAAATGCTGTTGACTTGACGCGTTTCACAATGGGGAACCGAGAGTGTTCATCAATAAACAATAATAGGTAATCTCCTTCTTCACGCGGCCCATAGAAGTCAACTGCCACTCTTTCCCAAGGATGTTCTGAGATCGACGTTATTCTGAGCGGTACCGGTGGTTCAGGTTTTGTTGTGCACTGACATGCTGTGCAGTTCTTTACGCACCGATCAACCATGTCATCCATGAAAGGGAACCATACATTGCATCTTAACTGACGTTTCGTGTTCTCCGCTCCCCTATGACCTTCATGCGCCGTCTTGATGACCTCTGTGCACAGTGTGGCAGGAATCACTATCTTACACCCTCGAAGCAGGATGGACTTGTCTTGCACAGCCAGCTCCGAATGTATTCTCGCCAAGCGCTCCATTTCATCCCAGGATGTTCCTAGGTGGTTTTAGACTGCTCTTCGAAAATCCTTCCATTTGTTATTTTCGGTCAAACTAATCGTAATGCCAGAGACGGGTCTGCAGCTGACGCAACAGCAACGGTTTAAATGGATATGGCGGGTGATAGTGCATTGGCAGTGATGTAATTTATGTACTCTGCGTCACCCTTTCTCGGAGTGTGGTTTCCTGCCGGGTGACTCGAGAGATAGTCTGCCGGGTTGTGCTCACCCCCTGGTCGATGGATGATTTCAAAATCATATTCTTGTAGGCAAATGCCCCATCTGTCAATCCTGGGGGGCATTTTAGTACGAGGATTTCCAAATAGCGATAGCAAAGCTTGATGGTCCATGATGAGTGTGAATTTTTTTCCAATGATGAAATTATGGAAATGTTTGCACGCCCGTACGGCTGCCAGACTCTCTTTTTCCGCCTGTGAGTATGCAGATTCTGGCAGAGCTAGGGCCCTACTGGCATATGCCACGATGTGTCTCGGGTGAGTGTCCTGGCCACTGGTTTGCGCCAGAATTGCACCCAGGCCGCCCGGACTGGCGTCTATAACTATCTTGGTGTGCCATTCAGGATCAAAGTATGCCAGCTTCCTAGCCTCCGTCAGAGAGTGTTTGATGGTATCAAATGCGGCCTGGCACTCCTCAGACCATGCGAATGGAACATCTTTTTGGAGCAAACGCCTGAGGGGTTCCGTGATTGAAGCAAAATGCGGGATGTATCGAGCACAGTATCCGGCCATCCCTAGAAATGACCTGACATCAGCGATCTGGGAAGGTTTGTCGAGGTGGAAAATGGTGGATACTTTGTCAGGGTACGGGGTCATGCCATCCGCTGAAAAGATTTGGCCAAAAAACTTGGGTTTAGTTTTGCTGAATCGACATTTGTCGATGTTGAGGGTCAGTCCCGCATCCTGTACTGCTCGGCATGTCGCACGGAGTGCATCATCATGTTCCCTGCGAGACTTCCCAAAGACCAAAATGTCATCACTGAAGTTGAGTGTTCCTTTTATGGGACGCATGACTTGTCGGATAGTTTCGTGAGAGATTTCGGCTGCCGAGTAGATGCCGAAGTTTACTCTCTTGTAGCGGAACAATCCGTCATGCGATGCAAACGTAGTAATTGGTCGTGATTCAGGGTGGAGTACCAATTGATGGTACCCTTCGTTTAGGTCCAGTTTGGAAAAGAGAATTGATTTGTTTAGTTGGACTATCATGTCCTCAATCTTGGGTCCGGGATGTCGCTCTCGTTGTATGGCGGTGTTGGCTACTCGCATGTCTACACATATTCTCAGGCGGCCGCCTTCTTTTGGTACAATTACAAAGGGGATACCCATGGCGTCGGCCCTGTGGCAGGCTCAATAATGTCGTCCTTCAGTAGTTGGTTTAGCTCTTTAGACACTGCCTCTTGTAAGTGAAATACTACTCTGCGTGGGTGTTGTGGGATCGGTTGTATTGCCGTGTCTATTTGTAGCTTTATTGGTGGGCCTTTAAGTTTTCCTAAACCTTGACACAGTTGTGGATATTCTTGGACAATTACATCTTTGGTAATGGGTGAGGTGTGCTGAGACATCACAGCGCGAAACTGTCCTTGTTGTGTGACTTGACTATCCGAGGACTTAACAATGTCGCCTTCACAAACTAGTATGTTGATTAGTCCTAAGCAAGATGCCGTCTTGTAACTTAGCAAGCACCGTCCTTTGGTGGGGCTTCTGATGACATGGATCACAGTATTGGTGGATTTATTGCCAAACGTAAGTCTTCTTTTGAAAGATCCTATGCTCTGCAGTGGAGTGTCTGCACCCCATTGATATATTTTCTACATTGATGAGTTTAATGTCGGTTTCTGGTAGAGTGTCTGAAACTCTTTTTCTCCCATGACATTTACGGTTGCTCCTGAGTCGATCAGAAAGCAGAATTGTTTGTTGCAAATGTCTATGGTTATTCTGGGCACCTCCTGGGCCTTCTGTTCATCCATTATGAGATTGACAAACTCATCGTGGGCATATGGGTCATTTGTGTAGTCATAGTCATAATCTCTCTGGGGGTCAATTGTCGATTCGCGGTGAGTCCCTGGTGGTCCATCATATTCATCAATTATATGGGCGATTTGTCCTTGCGGCATGTATTCTTGACAGTCATCTTCCGGGTATATTTCCTCTACCATCCGCACATATCTCCTTGGACTCTGTTGGTAGTACCTTGACTGTTGAGGTGGGCTCGTGTATGACCTTTGGGCTGGCCTAACTTGAAAACTGGCACCCCCACATGGGGTGGGAAATGGTTTTCCTTCCCTGCAGACAGACTGGAAATGGCCTTCCCTGCCACAGTTGCCACATTTTTGAGAGAGAGCTGGGCAGGAATGCCATCCCACACCTGTAGCATTGTCTCTGCATGCGTGGGGTCATCATGTTATTTGAGTTCATGTTTCTATTTCCAGCGTGAATGGCAGCTATTGTGTCACTTTTATCTTGTTTTCCAGTGGCATTGCTGGCTATGTGTGTAGCTTGTTTTTCCACTCTTTCGAGTATACGTGCCATTTCACTCACTTCTTCAATGGACACTGGTTTCTTAAGAATTTGTTTCTGTAGTGCCGCCGACACACAACCCTCAATTACTCTGACAAGCGAAAATGCGTCAAATTGGCAATGGGCGCCTTTGACGCAGAGTCTCATGAGATATTCATCCACTGTTTCATCTCTGTGCTGTGAGCATTGGTTGAAAACGTATCTTTCATAGTCTCTGTTGGGCGCGATGATGAGGCGTTTGTTTAGAGCAACTATGAGGGCTTCGAAATTATTAACTTCCGTTGGCGGAATGGTTTTTATTAATTTTTTTATTTCTCCACCCGCCGTGTTTATGAACATACTGCGTAGGAGAGGGGAGTTTTCTTCCCCCGCAGCATCAATGAAGTTGTTGAAGTCCTCCAGCCATTCCACCCACCTCGCTCCTTTGTCTGCTTGAGGTGTCATGGAGAACGGTGGTGGCATGCGCCATGCTGTGGCAGTAGATCTTGTGATGGCTGGTGGTTGTGATGAGCTGGACGTTGCCTGATCATCTGCTGTGCTCATGATGGCTTTTAATGCTTGTCCACTGGCTCTTAAATGCTGGTTATTGCATTTAGAGCTGTTTTGGCTCTTATCCAAATTGGTACTGGGACGGGGAAGATGGTCTCAGCAGTGAGGATCGGCCGTAGAAGAGAGAAAAAAGACTCACAATTTTTTTTTTATTAATTGGTAGGCCCTTGATGATGTCTGGAAGTACCTGTGAGCGTTATTTTCCTCATTGGGTGGCTGATGGTGTCATGCGCAGCAGTTCTTTAGACGAGCGTAGCAACACACGTGTTTTTTTTTTTTTTTTTCTTTGGATCGCGTGTGCTCGGAGATACGGAGTGAAACAGCTGAATCAATGGAACACCGCGGGATCGCATGTGTGAAGGAGGAGGAGAGGACCGAATGCTGGCGCCCGTCCGTTTGCGCCTCCCTCGTTGCAGCAGGGATCCGCTTAGCAGTGGGATCACCAGCGTGATTGCCTGGACACGCTCGGGGGAATCCCTTGTGTGATAACAAGGAGGACCGCTGACGTGTGGATGATGCTCGTCGCCAAATGTAGGGGTTTAGGAGGCCCTATATAAAACACAGGTCGCCAGCATTGGATGTACAACCATCTTTTAATCGCTTACAGGAGGAAGTGCCCCCAAAAGGCAATCTTCCTTTTTCCCACGTCACATCCGCACGTGGCGTTTCCCTTACAAGTGAGCTGCCTTAAAGAGGCACTCACCCATAACAGGAGCCTTCCCAGAGTAAAAACTTTGTCACATCAATGTGCCACGATTCGGAAATGCCATTAAACACTGATGAGTTCCGCCCATAGGTGTTGGGAGCCCTGGGGCATGCAGAAAGGCTGATGAACAGTTTAAAACTTATTTTGAATACCAACCAAGTAAATCAGAAAGACAACATTTACACAAGTCCTCATATAACAGAAGTCAATATGGGAAAAGCTGCAGTAAATATTATCACCAGCAAATGAACACTAATGAAGTTAAAAGGCAAATTCTATACAAGTCTCCATATATGAGATGTCAAGTTGGGGAAATTGGAACAAACATTATCACAAGCAAATGAATACCAGTGAAGACGTTAACAGACAGAACATGAACAAGTCTCCATATACGAGATGTCAATATGGGGAAAGTTGGAACAAGTAATGCCTAGAGTCAATGAGGTATTAACAGTGAAGGAGTACTACACTTTGAATTGCATTTAAAACATTAGCATTCACCCATACATGCCTTTCTAACTCAGCTCCCAACTAGTTGGCATGCAAATTCACCAGAAACACATCAGACCGACACACAAGATCCCCACACCTACATTGCCTTAAAGTTCCTAGATTCAAGTTACAGAACGCAGGAGGCAGTAGCATCCCCGTTCTAGCAGCTAAACTATGGAAATCCTTGCCTGTAGACCTAAGAGCAGAACACCTTACTATGGCTTCAGCAAAAATGCAAAAACTTGGCTCTGTTTCGGGAGGCTTGATAAATGTGTTAACTTGCTAATCTGTACATATCTGTATTGCACTTGCAACAATTTCCTGTTAATTTTTCTGTCTGTCATGTAGTTGTATATGCAACATTGTAATGCACCCAGATAGCTGAGGGTTAGGTGCGCTCTATAAATAAAATAAACAAACAAACAAATACTGTGTTATACTAAAGTGAACATTGTAGGAAGTCCTGGTGAAAGAAGCACATCGGGCAGTGAGCCTTTTGGGAGAAAGATACCTGGCAGGGAAGTATACCAGGGGATCTACTGAACTCAGAAGGGGATTTCTGGCAGCGAGTATGCCATGTAATGCACTTAAAACAGGAGAAAGAGAACATTGTAAGAATTCCTGTTGAAAGAAGTACATCAGGCAGTGAAACTTGGGGGAAAGATACTTGACAGGATATCTGCAAAACCCAGAAGGATTCCAGGCAGGGGAGTATACCAAGAAACCAATCTTAAGAAAATATTATATGAAAGAGATATTTCTGATATTTGTAAGAAATCATTGTTTGGACAAGACACCATTTGTTATCCTCAAGAAAGTATTGTGATCAAGAGACATTTCTACCACTCTTGAGGAATCATTGTTTGGAAAAGACACCTTTTACCACCCTCAAGAAAGTGTTGGGGCGAAAGAGACATTTCTAGTACTCTTGAGGATTTACTATTTGAAAAGACACGTTTGCCATCCTTAAAAAACTGTTGTTTAAAAGAGACACTTTTTGTTTTTCTTAAAAAAAGATTTTTTTTGGTCATCCTAAAGAAAGCGTTATGGGGAAAAGGCATTGTTGGCATTCTTGAGGATTTGCTATTTGAAAGGTCACGTTCGCTATCATACCTGAAACAATCCAGGGCAAGGCAGCCACCTCCTGGATTCAGGAATTGTTTTCTGAATTTTCATATTTTGATTTGTACACATTCATTTGTTGTTACTTGAAGACAGACATTTACGCTCCACATTTAATTTGAGGGTCGGATACGCTTTGGACACAAGAACAGTTTGCATAATTTTTAAGACAAGACATAGACAGATCTTTAGTTTTAGTTTTCTAGGCAGAGAAACTCTCTTTAGCATAGGGTAGGTAAGGCCTTTATCCCACCCCTTTTCTTTAATGAAGATGTATGATGTTGTAAACATTGCAACATGTGTCCACCTCTCATTTCTGACCTTTCACAGAAGATTGTGAAGACCCTCTTATGAAAATGACCACCATCTTACAGCAGCCTGCCTTAACCCGTCTATAAAAGCTATTTAGCTGTGGATATGGTGTGAAATCGGGATTACTCATTAAAGGATTGAAGGGTAAAGGGAAAGACATAATGTTATTTCTCTTGAATATCATGTCCCAGAATCCTCAAGTTTTCTTAGTGACAGGATGGCATAGAGGCTCTCTGGCCTGCTTTTTCTAGGAGGTCAGCATTGTATTCATACATAGATACCAGCCACAACCTGCTCCATGAGCAGCCAAGGGTTTTCACTGCTCAGCTGCATCCACGCCCTCAAAATTCAAAGTTACGTAGCATTGTAATATTCCCTATTGTTGGCACATGCACATCCTCCCCTCTCCTGAGTATAAGCATTATTTTCTCATTTATGTATGCCCTCTTGCCCTGCCAGATACATTGGGAAAGGATATTTTGAAGTGTAAGAGGATTCAATTCAACACTACAGCTAAGTCAATGCCTAGTCTGGGATACTGAATGGAAACCCTTATTGATATATCTTTATGTCCAGTTCATGCGTTCTGGATGACTACCCCTATATAACACCCCTCTCTAGGAATCCCTCTGACCCCACTGAGCCAAGAAGTAGTTCTGTTTTGCAATTTAAAAGGTTTATTTGAGAATTTGAACAATATAGATATATATCACACTTTATAATAAATTAATAATTGGATATCACACTTAATCTGATCAGTAATCAATAATGGATAGTCTGGCACTAGCACACTTGTGAATAGGAACAGAAGAATAAGGTGGTAGAGAATACTTTACTTAGTATAAGTTCAGATGGACGTAATGTTGAATGAAAATGCAATACAGAAAATACTCAATATGATTTCAACAAAACAATGTAATCACTTTTCTCTGGCAATCCCCTCCCCCCTTTATGCAATGCAAGGAAATGGAAGGAAAGCACACAGTTCTTAGAAATGCAATCAAATGTAATTCAGTTCACCCCAGCAAACTTAGCCTACAGAAGTTGGAAACACAGGCCCAAAATGCTTTTACATGTGCTGGCAATGAAGTGAAAAATATGCTACAATGCTTTTATATGTGCTGGCAATGAAGTGAAAAATATGCTACAATGCTTTTAATTCCCTCTGGAGGTTCAGGGTGCGTGGTATATAGTTAATATTAGTCCAGGCTCACTCTAGCAATGATTCAGGGATGGTTCTTAAGAGGCAAACGAATTTTTAGCAAGGAAACTGCTGTTTTCACACTGGAGAAATTTGCAAATCGCGGTAAATTCGCGAGTGCGTTTTTCGCGATGGCGGCAAAAGTGTATGGAATAGGAATGCGGTTCTAGGTTCGTTGAAAAGCCAAGATTCTAAGCTTTCAAAGGAAAGTTACTGCAAGTCTCTAAGACAAACGGTCACGGAGATATGAGCGATATGGTAAAGGTCGTTTTTCAGATTTGAAATTTTAAAGTTCAAAAAGACAAGTGACAGCTAGCAACTAGAAAATGACAGGTGACAGCTTTACAAATGACAGGTGACAGTTAGGAGGCAGTTCTACTTAGATTAAAATAGATTGAATTATATTATTTTAACTAAGAGATTGGTTCTGCACAGTCTGCTAGGTACTCACAATATATTTTTGAAATAAAATGTGCCTCGCCACGGATCTGGTCAGGTTTTAGACTGGACTCTGGTCTGGTCTCGGCACTTCACAGTGATCTGGGTCAGCTCTCTATTTCTGCTAACAGTGGTCTGGGTCAGCTCTGCTCTCTCTCTGGGTACAGCACTGCTTCTGGATCTTTCTGCACAGCTTTCTCTGGAGATTGATGGATTTGAAGTCTGGATCTCTGGATGTGGTATGGTCCGGCAGAGCGCCTTGCAGCAAATGGAATTGAATGTCCCTATCTGTCCTGACTGTCTGCTTTTATGTGTTTTGAAAATGGGTGTGTGTGCAGCATCACTAGGCTCTACCCCTCTCCACTTGTCATTGGCCACTTCCTTCTCTTCCCCTTGATTGGGGTAATGAAATGAAGTGTGATCATGATGAGGTCTGTTTATGGTACAGAGAACCCACCCCTGTCAAATTACACACAATCTATATTTTGACCCAAAAGACATATTTGCACAGGTACACATTTGTTTAAAATTACATGCACCCATCACATATCACAGGAGGTATACCCTGTCCAAATCTGCTCTTCCTGGGAGCTTGCATTCAGAAATGGCAACATATTTCACTTTTTGGTCAGGTTACCAATATCAGATTCTTACTCAAATGTATACACATGTGCGCAAGGAGTATGGACATTACTTGATGAAGTGTCAGATTTTTAGCATGCATACATTTTAAGTAATACCCTCTTAACTGCTAGCTTGCCCCCAGATCATGCCACCGGTTCTAAAAACCTCTTAAAATGTGGGCAGAAAAATCACAAGAATTCTGGTATCATTTAAATAATTATGACAAGTCCGTACTATGAGTTATTCATCTTTTTCTAAAACCATATTCTGGCTACAGGGGTGTGTCTTTTCAGGTCACATGGTACAGAAACCAGTCTTTCCACTTTCTTCAAGCTCAGCCTCTGTCTCCAGTTTCTCCCCCTCCCAGTTTCTGCCAAGAGGAAGCCATTTTTATTACCCCTGCAATAAACCATCTGCCTGGGCCCTGGAAGGCCCATTGTTCAAGAGGAAGCCATTTATGGCCCCCATAATAAAACATTTGCCTGAGTCAGGACAGGGCTTTGTTCAATTTCCTGCAGAGCCCAGGTAATTCAGTCAGAGAAGTGTCATATCCCTTTTGGTGGGAGCAGCAAAATGCAGGTCGGCCTGGGAACAGAGCTGTTGTGCAAGTCTCAACTCCTGTCGGGGGTAGCTGGTGGGCAGAATTCAGTTCCTTAAGCCAGGCCACAGCTAATGTCAATTTTAGTTACCCAGTTTTCTGCATTCAAATAAAACTAACCATTTTACATATGCAGCTAGAATGCTGATTCTAAGTTTAAAACTATGACATTTAAACAATTGCAACCTATGTGACACTCAAAAGTAGGTCACTCATTTCCTTTAAACATTTAGATTTTTAGTGTCTTTCAGTCCAAATTTACTTAAACTGCTGAAATCCACAACTCAGCCAGTCTTGTTATAAACCTTCAAGTCACTTCAGAATATAACTTTAGATTGTATCCACCTCTCAGTAAGTCTTTCTTTGGCCTGCCTTGGGTTCATTTATTCAGTTTTATACAAAAAAAAAAAAATCTGGTGTTGTTTTAAACCGCCGGCTTTCTGATAGTGGTGAGTACTGGTAATGCAACCATTTTTGGGATTTAAGAAAACGAATTCCCCACAATTCTAGGTTGCTTTTGGCAATCAGCATTGCCATTCCCAATGGTTTCAGGCTACTGTGTGGGTAGTCCAATGGTGGTTTTAGGCAGTGCCCTTCTGTGCCCATAACATCGGCAAAAATGAGTAGTAGCCTATTCTTCATGCATTTCCCTGTGCATTTTCTGGGAAGCTCTGGCCGTCATGATGTTTTCAATGCCAGTACTGCACAGTTTTTGAGGTAGGGCTCGGATGTATGGGTAAAAACATCCCACAAGCCCCCCTCTTGCGATGGCCATTCTGTTTCACTGATGGGACTCGCAAGACCTGGGATGTTTCCTCATCTTCTTCCAATAGATGGCACAGTTCAGCATCTTTTTCTCCATCCGGTCGGATCGATCGGTTCTCCTCGCCGGTCCTGATGGGAAGATTGGGCGGTACCCCAGGCCCCTTGCGTCTCTGCTCCCGGTCTCCAGATAGTCCTCCTTGGCCAGTCTCGAGGTTTTCTTTCTCCTAGGACGACAAAGGAAGAGCGGCAATACCTATTCATGGACATTTCTCCCCCACCATTGATATAGTGGGGTGGCATATAAATTTATAGTCAAAACATATGAACATGCACATTTCTTTTTGCATTCAAAAACAAAAACACCCACATTGAGAAACTCAGAATTGGATAGGCGATATGTAGGATATTTTAAGTTAGAACTGAATTAATCTGAGACAGTACCCTCTAGGATTCCAGAGGATTCCTCCAGTTGTTGCAGAGTGTGCCTGGGATGGCAACACTTCAACTGGTTAATGTGGACCCACTTGTCTTCCCCCTCTGCCAAACCGCCTTTGGGGATGCAGATCTCTTAGGCCACAGGGGAGATTTTGTCTATAACCTCAAAGGGTCCCTTCTATGTAGGCAAAAACTTTCGCTGTTTGGCCTGGTTCCTTTGGAAATTGTATAGATAGACCCGGTCCCCCACCTGATATTCCTTCCTGGAAGTTTTCAGGTCATAGTGGGTCTTCATACTCTCAGCTGATCTTTCTAGATTCCGCTGAGCATAGGCAAAAGCATGTTGAAGGTGTTTCCTTAAATTCTCCACATACTCATGAGTTGTGGAGGCATTTATCAGTGTCTGCTCTTGGGTCCTGTAGAGCAAATGCTGAGGAAGCACCATCTTGCGTCCAGTCATCAACTCAAATGGTGACATTTTGGTTGCAGATGAAGGGGTAGATCTGATGGCCATTAGGACCAGAGGTAATCGGATATCCCAACTTGGCCCAGAATCTGCTAATCTCACAATGGTTCGGTTATATCTCTCTACTGCCCCAGAAGAAGCTGGCCGGTAAGCAATATGCAACTTCCTTTTGACCCCCAGTATCTCCCACATCTTTGTCATTACTTCACTGGTGAAGTGGCTACCTCTGTCTGACTCAATCCTTTGAGGTAGGCCGAAACGGGAAAAGATGTGGTTAATCATCAGGGCAGCTGCTGTTTCTGCCTTGCAATTTGGGGCTGGGAGACATTCCACCCACTTGGTAAACAAGCATGTCACAGTCAACATGTACTTATTCCCCCTAGCAGAGCGAATCACGGGGCCTACAAAGTCGATTTGTAAATCTGACCATGGCAGTGTCATCCCCCTCTTTTGGAGAGGCGCACGGTGCGTGAGGGATGATGGCTGAAATTGTGCACACACAAGACACCCCTTCAAGTATTGGTCGAGGTCCTGCCCCATGTGTGGCCAGTATGCAACCTCTCTTAAGATTTCCAGTGTTGTGTGAAACCCCCTATGACCGGCGGTGGCCGCATCATGGGCGTGACTTAACATCATGCTTCGGAATGAGGTAGGAAGCACCCACTGATCGTGGCCAGCTTTGGATTTCCTTACCAGCAACCCGTCTTGGATCCGGAACATTTTTGGACATTTCATCATTACTCTTAGGTCCTCTTTCCCAGTGTAATCGGTATCCGTCAGGGGAAAGTTCTCAGGGTCCCCAAGGTGCTGGTAAAATTTACCAATTATTGGATCCCCCTTCTGAGCGGTAATCAAATCAGCATCAGGGGTCTCCTTACTCCATTGTGCAATTGAAAGGTCGTTGTGAGCATTTGTCTGGGACCTAGTGATAGCAGTGACCTGGATTTCCCCCAACAGGGACTCAATCTCAATTAGATCCCCTTGGATGGTCCCGGTTTTGGCCAGCTGATCAGCTAAGTCATTTCCAGTTTTGTCTGGTCCCTCTACTTTGGAATGACCCTTGATCTTTTTCCAATAGATGGTCATCTCATTCGAGGTGACCAGATCATCAATGTTTTGGATCAACTTCCCATGTTTCAAGGGTTTGTTGTTAGCACATAACATGCCTCTGGTTTTCCAATTAACCAGGTGCTCCACGAACCCGTTCCGTACATAATCCAAATCTGTGATTATGACCAGTTCACGGAGTTGATGCTGGACAGCAGTGAGGATGGCCCGATGCACAGCCATCAATTCTGCCACCTGACTACTTCGGGGACCAATTTTGTATCCAGCGGAGGGTTCTGGGAACTCATTCACCCATGCATTCCCTACGCCGGCCACCAGTTCTTTCTTCCCGTTGTTGTCAACATGGTAAGAGCATCCATCCACATAGACAGTGGGCATTCCCTCACACTTGTCTTCTTCAAAGACTTTGTGGGGGGAATTAAGGTATGCCTCCATGTTGTCCTTTATTTTTAGACTTTCGTCCTCGAGACAGTTTTCTCTGGCACAATCATGCAAGTCAGCCAGACCTTGCGCGAGGGGACTCTTCTTGTTTTGGCCATATCTGACCTCCACAGGAAAGCCTTGCATTGACAGAACTCAGGAAGTAATTCGGGATTTACTCACATTTCCGGCCCGGATTCTATCACTTTGGAGATATTGCAGAGGCTGGTGTGGAGTCTCCACTATGATGTGTTCCCCCTGGATAAACGGGCGGTAATTCTTCAATACCCACACCGTTGCCAGGAGTGCCTTCTCACAATCGTTGAATTTTTCCTCCACAGAGGATAAAGTTTTGCTCACATAGGAGATTACTTTATTGACCTTGTCATGCTTTTGGTATAATACTGCTATCAAGCACGTATTAGAGAACCCCGTCTCCAGGAAGAACTCCTTGTTTCTGACAGGGTATGCTAGGCAAGGCGCTTGTGAGAGGCTTCGTCTGAGTTGTTTTACTGCCTCGGCTTGTTCTGGACCCCATTCCCACTTGACCCCCCCATTCAAGAGATGAATCAGGGGTCTGGTGATCTCTGCGTAGCCCTCAATGAACTTTCTGCTGTAATTAGTCAGTCCAAGGAGGCTCCTTAGTTCCCGCAGAGTTGTGGGGTCTTTCAGTTTTTGGAGTGCTTCCACCTTCTTTTCCTGGGGACAGAGACCCTGAGGAGTAATCTCATGCCCCAAGAAATTAACACGGGTTCTATACCACTGTGCTTTCTGAAAGGAAAGTTTTGCTCCGGCGGCCCTCAACTGGGTCAGAACATAACGGATCTCCGCTATGTGTTCCTTCACAGATGAACTTTTGATGAGGACATCATCTACATAAGCCAGGTTACCCCTCGCACCCAGGTCGGGCATGGCCTTATGTAGGAAAATGTTGAACTCATTACCGGAGTTAAGGTATCCGATACCGAAGTTAAGGTATCCGAAGGGAGTCCGGGTCCATGTGTACTGCTGGCCTCCAAAGTTAAAAGCCAGTTTGTATTGGTCCTTCCTACTGACAGGCACAGTCCAGTATCCATTGGTCAGGTCTATTGCAGTGAATACCTGTGACCCCTGGATCTGGGCCAGCCCTTGGTCAATGTAGGGCAGAGGCCATCGGGAAGTATGGACCCGTTTGTTGAGCTCCCTGAGGTCGGCGCAGAGTCTCCACTGGCCGTTTGGCTTTAATATTCCCAGCACCGGATTATTGAAGGTGCTGTGGATGGGATGGATTATTCCCCTGGACTCAAGGTTCTTAATTATTTCAGTAAGGGACTCCATTGATGCGAGAGGCAAGCGATAAAACGAGGGTGCCCTTTACCTCTGCCACCTTGGCAGCAGCAGGGGTGTTGTTGGCTTTGGGGTTTTTGGGCGCATTATTTTTATTTTCTATTGGCTTCTGCACCTCATAGATCCGGGTCGCCTGTTCAATGACCCAGTCTAAAGATCTTTTCTCGTGAAAATCCCTCACGAGCTGGGTCATTATGTATTTGGGCAAGGCATGGAAAAACGTATTAATAAATTCTCTGCTATCCGTGCGCACCCTTCTTGTGGTCTGTGCAAAAGCACGCTTTAACTCCTGCACAAATTCTTGTGGGGCCTGATCCTCCCCACATTGTAAATTCTAGGCTGCCTTGCGAGCCTCTTGAGGATTTCTATGAGTAGAAAAATGTTTCAAGATGGCCGCCTTATAGGCGGACCATCTTAAATGATTTTGGTCCTCCAGCCCTGCAAAGAAACTGGAGTATTCCGGGGAGAAGGTCCACTTTACATATTAAATACAGCTTTGGCTGTCCTTCAAATGGAAAGTCTCCATCATTTGTTCAAACAACTCTAAGTGCTCCCAAACAGAATACTTGGCGTTCTTATGATAAGGCGTGATGACGCTCCTGATTGCCTTAATCTGCTTTAAGGGGTCCTTAAGCAAGGCCCTTTTTGTCTTATTGGCCCTTTTGGTCCGGGTAACCCTGGTCCATTCATCTTCTGACTCAGAGGCACTGCTCCCAGAGGTTCCCGTCTGTTCTTCCAGGTTTTCCCGGATTCTGCGAGCCTGGGAATGGCTGGCAGAATGTGGAGACCTGGTCTCCTGTGTCCTGTACCGCTCAGAGGAGTCTTCAGATCCCTCCTTTCTGCCAGGATTTGATGGGTACCCCCCCCACTGACCTAACTGGGCAGAGGTTTTCAGGATGCCCTTAATGGGCCTACTCACCTGGGATTCCCCATCAAATTGCACTGTGCTTGGGTGCCCATACCCGGATGCCCGCCCCTCCATTCCTGGGTGGTACTGGCCTATGAACCCCATGCTTCTGGCTGGATAGTAATCTGCCATCCCTGTGGCCCTGTGCTCATGTGCGCCAGGGGACATGGGGGTGGCAGAGTCCAGGGACTGAGAGAAATAAAGGCCTCTGGTACTAGGGCTCCTGGGGTTATGCTCAGGAGTTTCTCTTTCCCAGCGAACCTCATCTCTATCCGCCCCTGATCCCTGTTGCAATGCAAGAGCCTGCGCCTTCAGTTCCTCAGTTAAGGCCTTACTAGACTCTATCAGTCTCTCCTGCATCGCTACCTGTTGTTGGAGTCTATCATTGTGCTGGCAGAGAGCCTCATTCTCTCTCTGCGTTTCCTGATTGGTCCTGGAGCACTGGGCCAGTCTTTGCTGCAGGAGGGTTACCACCTGAGCTGTGTCCCTATTGGCCTGCTCCTGTCTTGCCAGAGCCTCCTCCACCCTCCTGGTGTGCTCTAGCAAGTCCTGGTGTTCTTTTTGGAGGTCACCCAGTCCCTGGTGGGCCAGGTGATTTTCTTCTGTTTTTCTTTTTAAATGGCAGACTTCCTGGCCTAAGGCGTCTCTTTCCTGGCTAAGAGCCTGCATTTGTGCCGCCAGGTCGTCCCTCTGCCTTTGAAAGGCACCAGCTTTCTGGCGTTCTTCATCAAACTCTGCCTGGGTATCCAGGTCTTTCAAAATCAGCTTGTTGCTCTCTGCCTTCACTCTATCTAGATGACTTTGCAGGGTGGCTACCTGCTCCGTGCATGCCCTGTTAAAGTCTAATTGTTGCTCCAGCTTTTTCTGGCTCTGCAGTAAGGAGTCCAAACTGTCTTGGTGCTCCTTCTGCAGGGCCAGAAATCTAGTATCCTGGTCAGCCTTTTCCTGTTGCAGTATATCCATGTCCTCTTTTATTTTGATGATATACTGCCTACTATCATTTTCTGACTCCTGGCTCCTCTGCAGCCTCTGCTCAGAAGAGTCCAGATCAGATTGGGCCTTCTGTAATGCCAGCAGTTGCCTACTCGCCAGATCTTGGCCTTCAGCACATTTGTCCTGCATGGCTCCCATATGTAAATATAAATATGCCGCTACCCTGGCAATCTTGTTGTGCTCATCCTTGGCCTTAGAGGACATATATAGTTCGCTCAGGGCCACATATAAGGGACCCTGGTCTTTCCATATATCTGACCCTGTTTCCGTGATCTGGGGTGCGATTGCTTGCAACCAGACCGTCTGGTCCTGATGAGTCCACTCACCTCTCACAAATAACTTATGTAAGAAGTGCTCTCTGGCTATTTTCATGTCTACTAAGGTCGTCATTCTAGAGATTTCAGTTCCTTCCTGACTTACAGAAGTTTATATTTTATTTTTGCAAAACAGACCTTTTCCTTAGAGCGTTCCTTTGAGGAGTGCTTTACAGCGTAACACAGCGTGGTGATCCGACCGGATATGTGTATCTGGTCAGCTGGCACGCTGTATTAATCTGCACAAGTGATAGATCTAATCCAAACGTCCGGCACGAGCCCCCAATTTGTAAGAGGATTCAATTCAACACTACAGCTAAGTCAATGCCTGTCTGGGATACTGAATGGAAACCCTTATTGATATATCTTTATGTCCAGTTCATGCGTTCTGGATGACTACCTCTATATAACACCCCTCTCTAGGAATCCCTCTGACCCCACTGAGCCAAGAAGTAGTTCTGTTTTGCAATTTAAAAGGTTTATTTGAGAATTTGAACAATATAGATATATATCACACTTTATAATAAATTAATAATTGGATATCACACTTAATCTGATCAGTAATCAATAATGGATAGTCTGGCACTAGCACACTTGTGAATAGGAACAGAAGAATAAGGTGGTAGAGAATACTTAATATAAATTCAGATGGACGTAATGTTGAATGAAAATGCAATACAGAAAATACTCAATATGATTTCAACAAAACAATGTAATCATTTTTCTCTGGCAATCCCCTCCCCCCTTTATGCAATGCAAGGAAATGGAAGGAAAGCACACAGTTCTCAGAAATGCAATCAAATGTAATTCAGTTCACCCCAGCAAACTTAGACTACAGAAGTTGGAAACACAGGCCCAAAATGCTTTTACATGTGCTGGCAATGAAGTGAAAAATATGCTACAATGCTTTTATATGTGCTGGCAATGAAGTGAAAAATATGCTACAATGCTTTTAATTCCCTCTAGAGGTTCAGGGTGAGTGGTATATAGTTAATATTAGTCCAGGCTCACTCTAGCAATGATTCAGGGATGGTTCTTAAGAGGCAAACAAATTTTTAGCAAGGAAACTGCTGTTTTCACACGTGGAGAAATTTGCAAATCGCGTTAAATTCGCGAGTGCGTTTTTCGCAATGGCGGCAAATGTGTATGGAATAGGAATGCGGTTCTAGGTTCGTTGAAAAGCTAAGATTCTAAGTTTTCAAAGGAAAGTTACTGCAAGTCTCTAAGAAAAACGGTCACGGAGATATGAGCGATATGGTAAAGGTCGTTTTTCAGATTTGAAATTTTAAAGTTCAAAAAGACAAGTGACAGCTAGCAACTAGAAAATGACAGGTGACAGCTTTACAAATGACAGGTGACAGTTAGGAGGCAGTTCTAAATAGATTAAAATAGATTGAATTATATTATTTTAACTAAGAGTTTGGTTCTGCACAGTCTGCTAGGTACTCACAATATATTTTTGAAATAAAATGGGCCTCGCCACGGATCTGGTCAGGTTTTAGACTGGACTCTGGTCTGGTCTCGGCACTTCACAGTGATCTGGGTCAGCTCTCTGGTTCTGCTAACAGTGGTCTGGGTCAGCCCTGCTCTCTCTCTGGGTACAGCACTGCTTCTGGATCTTTCTGCATAGCTTTCTCTGGAGATTGATGGATTTGAAGTCTGGATCTCTGGATGTGGTATGGTCCGGCAGAGCGCGTTGCAGCAAATGGAATTGAATGTCCCTATCTGTCCTGACTGTCTGCTTTTAAGTGTTTTGAAAATGGGTGTGTGTGCAGCATCACTAGGCTCTACCCCTCTCCACTTGTCATTGGCCACTTCCTCCTCTTCCCCTTGATTGGGGGAATGAAATGAAGTGTCATCATGATGAGGTCTGTTTATGGTACAGAGAACCCACCCCTGTCAAATTACACACAATCTATATTTTGACCCAAAAGACATATTTGCACAGGTACACATTTGTTTAAAATTACATGCACCCATCACATATCACAGGAGGTATACCCTGTCCAAATCTGCTCTTCCTGGGAGCTTGCATTCAGAAATGGCAACATATGTCACTTTTTGGTCAGGTTACCAATATCAGATTCTTACTCAAATTTATACACATGTGCGCAAGGAGTATGGACATTACTTGATGAAGTGTCAGATTTTTAACATGCATACATTTTAAGTAATACCCTCTTAACTGCTAGCTTGCCCCCAGATCATGCCACCGGTTTTAAAAACCTCTTAAAATGTGGGCAGAAAAATCACAAGAATTCTGGTATCATTTAAATAATTATGACAAGTCCGTACTATGAGTTATTCATCTTTTTCTAAAACCATATTCTGGCTACAGGGGTGTGTCTTTTCAGGTCACATGGTACAGAAACCAGTCTTTCCACTTTCTTCAAGCTCAGCCTTTGTCTCCAGTTTCTCCCCCTCCCAGTTTCTGCCAAGAGGAAGCCATTTTTATTACCCCTGCAATAAACCATCTGCCTGGGCCCTGGAAGGCCCATTGTTCAAGAGGAAGCCATTTATGGCCCCCATAATAAAACATTTGCCTGAGTCAGGACAGGGCTTTGTTCAATTTCCTGCAGAGACCAGGTAATTCAATCAGAGAAGTGTCATATCCCTTTTGGTGGGAGCAGCAAAATGCAGGTCGGCCTGGGAACACAGCTGTTGTGCAAGTCTCAACTCCTGTTGGGGGTAGCTGGTGGGCAGAATTCAGTTCCTTAAGCCAGGCCACAGCTAATGTCAATTTTAGTTACCCAGTTTTCTGCATTCAAATAAAACTAACCATTTTACATATGCAGCTAGAATGCTGATTCTAAGTTTAAAACTATGACATTTAAACAATTGCAACCTATGTGACACTCAAAAGTAGGTCACTCATTTCCTTTAAACATTTAGATTTTTAGTGTCTTTCAGTCCAAATTTACTTAAACTGCTGAAATCCACAACTCAGCCAGTCTTGTTATAAACCTTCAAGTCACTTCAGAATATAACTTTAGATTGTATCCACCTCTCAGTAAGTCTTTCTTTGGCCTGCCTTGGGTTCATTTATTCAGTTTTATACAAAAAAAAAATCTGGTGTTGTTTTAAACTGCCGGCTTTCTGATAGTGGTGAGTACTGGTAATGCAACCATTTTTGGGATTTAAGAAAATGAATTCCCCACAATTCTAGGTTGCTTTTGGCAATCAGCATTGCCATTCCCAATGGTTTCAGGCTACTGTGTGGGTAGTCCAATGGTGGTTTAGGCAGTGCCCTTCTGTGCCCATAACATCGGCAAAAATGAGTGGCAGCCTATTCTTCATGCATTTCCCTGTGCATTTTCTGGGAAGCTCTGGTCGTCATGATGTTTTCAATGCCAGTACTGCACAGTTTTTGAGGTAGGGCTCGGATGTATGGGTAAAAACGTCCCACAGAAGATTCAATAAATTGACTTTAGGTACCAGAATGGGGAGAGTCGGGAACAGGTAGAGCAACCTTCATTCAACATAATAGCTCTTCTGCCTGTCCCAGTTGATGCAATACTTCTCCATATCCACAGATCCTGACAAATTTGTTCTTACAGTCGCAGAGATTTGGTCAAGTATAATTGCTCATAATAGTTTGTTAAATAGATACCCACATATTTTAGAGCCCCATGTGAAACGGCATCAATGATTCTATATTCTTTCCTTGAGGCTCAAAGAGCATTACATTTAATAACTCAGGTGTTGACATATTGTTTTCTGGTCCGGAAAAAAGTGCTGTTATTTCCATATACCAGCATTTATCCAGACTGGCAAAGTACAAGTATGCCACGGGGGTACCTTATTTACCTCAAGCATGTAGCTGGAGGTAAGCCAGGCCCCACCGGAAAAAGACAGCCTGTATTACTGGCACCAGTATTACCAGTGTTGCTAATACTGGCAATCCCCTTGATGGAGTCCTTGGGACTCCATGGAATGGGGACATACCGGTATTCCCACCACCTGTAACATCCTGGTAATTCTGGAACATCAGGCAGTGGGAACGGTAATGCTGTTTGCCGGTGTCAAGCCGGAATTACTGGTGGGATACTGGAAAACTTAGAATGACCCCCATTGACTTTACATCCCAAAATGCGAGCGAATGCCTAATTTCTTCAAACACAGCAGGCGTGATATTTGAAGATCTGTTAAAGTTCAAAGATTGTTTCTAGCAAACAGGCTTCGCTGTGTTCCTCAGGGCCCAATTTCACCTCTCGAATCCTATTACATCGTCTAACATGAACAGCAAAGGTTTTCATTACTAGACTAAACTGGAGCAGAGAAAGCAACACCCCTGTTCTGTATCCATACAGAGAAAGAATGTTCCTGAGAGTGCTCTGTTGACTATTACCCTTGCTGTAGGATACTTATATGTTGCCAATATCTTTGAAGTCATCCATGACACAAACCTGACTTTCTGTAGAACCTCATGACTCAGAGGCTTTCAGAGACCAATGCGAGAAGCACAACCCTGTGTTTAGACCTTTTTACCTTGTCTATAATATGACTCAGGTAATTCTGCTGCCCAAAGAGTTGGCAGGATCAGACCTATAAAGAGAGGAATAGAAATCTGAAAAAGCAGCTAGTCTTTCTCTTCTGTGTCGACTATACAACCACTGTCACACTGTGCAATCAGAATAAAATATCCATTATGTTTAGTTTTAAGATGCTTAGCTAAGAGAGCGCCGCTTTAGAAACCATGCTCGAAAAACCGTTGCTGACATTTGAGTAACATGCTCTCAACCTTGTGAGTAATTAGGTTATTGAGATGTGCCTTAGCAACCATCAGTTTCCTCTGAAAGGCCTCTGATTGATTCACCTTATGCTGCACTTCTAAATCTGCTACTTGTATCTGCAATTCAGATGCTCCAATCACACGCACCCGTTTGGCCTCTATGTAAAGCTCCACAAGCTTTCCTCATATTTTCTGCTCTTTGAGATGAATAGTCTGTTTTAAAGCATCCCTTTTTTGAACTTCAGAAAAATCCATCAAGTCATGTGTGGGTGAAATTCACTTTGCCACAGAATCCAGTGATTTAGTACAATAACCTGAACAATCTTGTGTTATAACTGCCTCCAAAGGCATGGGTGACTTCCTTGGTGGTGACAAAGAACTTTTGGCAGTAGCAGGCTTATCTTCAGCCGCCGCAGGCTTTGGGGAGGGGTTTTAAGGCTTTCCAGGTTTTGTTCATGGCATTGGCAGTGACATTTTGGGTTTCAGCTTTGAGATAGATGACTTTGACGTCATGGCTGTCATTGCCATGATGGTTGACGTCGAGAAGACAGATAATCTCTTGATGTTGAGGTCACAAATGATGCTGTCAGTGTTGGGAGATTTAATGTTGAAACCTGTGCTGATGGTGAACAGGTCACCAGAACTGCTTTCATCATGGTCTCAACATCAACTGGTTCTTGCAGTAATCGCGATGGCTCATGTGAGGTGCTGAGTGACCCTCAGGGGTCTCAAAATGTTATCTCTTCAAGGTAGCCGATCCAGAATCTCCAATATGCATTTGTATTAGTCTTGAGCCTTGAGTACTGATTAGTCATGAGTATTCAGTATTGAGGAGCCTGGGGCACAGTCTCAGAATGAGCCTTCTACATAATCTTTTAGCTATCATTGAGCCTGCAGTAAGACATCTTTTGACAAATGGGGTACACTTCAGCTGCTACCAGGAAGATAACCAAAAGAGCATATTCATATTTTTTATTTTTTCTACTAGCAAAGGGGGCACATTTATCAAAAAGTGACATACTTTAGGCCCAAAGGGTGGCAGGTTATGGAGAAAAATAGGTAAAAAGAACTACCATTACCAAAATGAAATCCTTGCCGGATTGACTGTAATAAGGGGTATCAAGTGAAACAAACATCTTTCCTCCAAATGTGAATACCTGTCAAGGTTGCACTCCTGCTCTTCACCTGAATCTTCTAGATATGATGAAGAGGAGATGTCTTCAAATGGAGCCGCAGGTTGCTTCCATCGAGTAGTTCTTCTCTCCTTGCAGAGATAAAGTCTGCCACGAGGATCTGCCACTAGGTCTGATGTATGTTCCCTCTAGGCAAGAGGCAGAGGCCCCAGAGCAGCCAGATAGGGGAAAAAGCCCTTAGGCACAAAAAACACTATTTTCACAATGTAGGATATATCCTGAATTCCCCAATAACCATAGATGATCTTCCGACAGGGAACGCTGATGATCTTGTAAAGGCTCTGTGGAGGTAGTATGTCCAAGTGGAACCCTCAGAGCAAAGGTGGATGAACAACACCATAATGGAGTATGGTAAAGAACTGAGGTAGCCCGTAAAACAGAAGCGAAAGGAAAGCAGAAACTCAGAAGAGTGCAGGAATCCATCAGGGACTGGAACCGGCTTCCGATAGAAAAAACTTTAGCATAGTGAGAGAGCTACAGAAGAGGAAGTGGCACAGGTAGAAGCAGAACAGGAGAAAGGCAGGAAAAGAAGGTAAGTGGAGCAAAATGGCTCGAGAGGAGAAAACACTAGCGTCTAGCCTAAAGAGGATAATAACACGTGTTGCAACGCGTGGCAGTCAACCAGAAACTTACAGATAAGCCCTCTGGCAGCGGCCATGATGAAAAAGACTAGACCACTTGCTGCATTAGGCAGCAGGGTAGCGGCCCATCAATGGCGGTTAAAGATCCACCTCTTCCCTAGTCACCAGGGAGGTGCAAGCTGACAGTATGCCCCCTTTTATACTTGGCGAGACTGGGTTTACCCGGGTGAAGGCGATGGAACTTCTCAAGGAGCCTTAATGTGAGAGGTAGGTCCCCAAGAATCCTCTGAAAATGAGTACCCTTTCAATCTCACCAAATACTGGAGACACCCCTTATGGTATCTGGAGTATCAGATTTGAGAGACTTCAAATTCTTCAGTATTGGAAGAAGCAGAAGTTTGAGGGATATGCTTAGAGCGAGAGTAAGAGTCTGGTAAGTATGTCCGTAACAGAGAAGAGTGGAAAACTTGGTGCAGGCAATTAAGACTCTTAGGCAGCAAGAGTCTGAAAGCCATGGGATTGATCTTGCCTATAACTTTGGAAGGCCTGATGAATCTGGGAGATAACTTAGAAGGATGCACCCACCATGGTAGATACTTGGTAGATAACCACACCTTGGATCCTACCTCCCATCCAGGTAATGCCGGTCAGTGTTTATCAGCCTGTAGCTTGTTCCTCTTCTTGCTGTCCTCCAAATTCTCGTAAGCCTTCTTATGCGCCTGGGAAATGGTGTCCAGTAAGGAATCCACTGCAGTTACCGAAGAAGGTAGATATACTGAGTTGAGACCGGCAGTGACCATGTGGGCCTCCAGTATTTGTGAAGTGCATGGTGTGTCACAGCGCCTCTGCCGTGTGAGTGCGAAGCCCAGTCACTTCTCAACATTGGTGACGAGGATTGGATACTCGTACAATATGACCCCAGGGCCCCATACATCAAAAAAGCCATGTCATATGCAAGCTGCAGCCTCTCCACCACCGAGCAGAAGTATTCGCAGGCAGAAAAATTGAAAGCCTGGCAGTCATCTGGGCCTGTAAGCACTTCCATCTGTTTCTGTTTGGAAAAGCATTCACAGTGGTCACAAACCACCAAGCTCTGCTCACAATCTATGGCAACCCTCAATCCCGGATGCCACCACAGATAGAAAGATGGGGACTCTGTCTCCAGGACTACAAATTCTCTGTCTGTTATAGACTGGGCAAGGACAAGAATCCGTCCGACTACCTCTCACGCCATCCCACGGGACCTTCACATCGAGAACACACGATCGCTGGTGCATATATACAATATGTCATTCACCAACTGAAACTGTTCCCAATAATGTGGAAGACGCTTCAACAGGAGTCAGCAAGCGACCCAGTACTAGCCATGTCTCGCAGTGCATCAGTCAAGGGAAAATGAGACATGCAAGGGAAAGAGCCAAACACCTATATGAGAGGCAGCAGGGTGTAATCATAGCAATGTTACTGGTTCAGGACGAACTCACAACCACTGTGAATCAAATCATCATGAAGGGCTGCCGCATTGTTCTGCCCAAGTCGCTACGCCAACAAGTTAGTTGACCTGGCCCACGAGGGACTCATAAAGGAGTAGTAACTATGAAGAAGCTAATGCGGCAGAAAATTTGGTTTCCAGGATTAGACAAACAAGTGGAGGACACCTTGAAGAACTGTGCCATCTGCAGCACAATAGCTCCAACCCCCCACCCAAACCCGCTTCTGATGTCCCCTCTCGCTGGCCTTGTATTGGAAGAACTGGCGGTTGACTTGTTGGACCCCTGCGGGACGGCATGCATGCCCTTGTCGTGATTGACGAATATTTGAGGTACCCGGAGGTACAAATAGTGCTGTCCACAGCAGCGACAGCAGTCATCCCAGTCCTGGTCTGTATACTCACAGCCTATGGCGTCCCCCAGACAATCAAGTCTGACAATAGCCCACCCTTTATCAGCATGGATTTTTGGCAACTTTGCCCAATACATGAGGTTCAAGCACCAGGAAATCACACCTCTCTGGCCCCAAGCCAACGGCATGGTTGAGAACTTCATGGGGAACCTCAAGAGGGCGCTACAAGTGGCTCAGCTGTCCCATAAACCTTTCAAACAAACACAGTACCAGATCCTGCGCGATTATCAACACACTCCACATAGCTCCACAGGCAAATGCCCTGCAGATCTATTTGGCTGCAGGTTACGGACACCGCTACCACAAGGACCCCCATCAATGGTAGCTAAACACCAACCTCTTCCGAAGCTGCCACAGGAGGTGCGAGTTGACAATACCACAAAAGGAAAATTGTTGTATCTCTACAGTTCTTTGCAGAGGGAACTTTCCTATCTCACCTTGCTCCAATCTGAGAACCCTACCAGCTTCAGGGAAAGATATTCTCCATCACGGTCCTGTTCTTTTGAAAAATCCTGGACTGTGCAGCCTATATCCAGATACAATACTATCTGGAGCAACACAACATCCTCACCCATCACCAGTCGGGCTTCCACCCAGAATATGTCCTGTTATACCTGAAGAACCAACTAGACGACATAAGAGATTCTGGCAAATCCACTCTCTTTCCCCTACTGGACCTCTCTGTATTGCCTTTGACCTCATCAACCACCAAACCCTCTGTCACCATTTTACCACTGCAGCCAACTTCTCTCCCGAAGCTACCAACTGGATCACCTCATTTCTTGTCAACAGGTCTGCCCGAGCCTTTGCCAGCAACCCAGCTGCCCATCCCACACCAGTCTTGTGTGGCGTCCCACACGGTTCCTGCATCTCACTACAATGTATACACTCCACCCCTCTTTGATCATCTGGATTCCCTTGGCATCACTTACGCAAATTATGCAGATGATAAACAAATTATCCTCCCCTCACTGGCATTTATCCTCAGGAATCCACCACACTCAACTCTATGAAACCCTCCAAGCATGGATGGCATCCCATCAGCTCTGCCTCAATGATGACAAGACGGAACTCCTCATTGTCGGGACCCAAACCCTACTCTCCAAAATTGATCCTGCCTATGAAGGCTTTACTATAGACTGATTTATAATCCCAGTTTCGCCTTCAGTCAAAACCTTGGAAGTCTACCTTGACACCACTCTTATCATGACATGACAAGTTAAACAAGTTAACGCCATCGCATCATCTGCTGCCCATACCATGAAGCTCATTAATGCAAGCAAACCATTCTTCTCCTCACACAAATGCCTCACTATCTCAGGTGCCATTATCGGCTCAAAACTAGATGACTGTAATGCTCTCTTCACGGGCTGAAAAGACCCTTAATGAATTACAGTCATCCAGAACAACATCTTCCTTGCTGCCCTTGATCTCTCCAAACTCAAACACATCACAGCATCCAGTAAATAGGATCACTGGCATCCAATCCGGGAGCGCATAAAATGTTAAGATTTCCCCATCACTCACCTCTGCCTCTCCAATACAGCCCCATCATACCTGACTCAAAGATTCATTAAACCTATCTCCACCAGACCCACGCGCTCCTCCAATAACACCTCACCATTCCAAGATTCAAACGTATTAGAGCATGAGGCCCCAGCTTCCCAGTCGCTGCTTTCTCACTCTGGAACTCACTGCCGTTCTCCCTGCACTCGTAACAATCTTACTAACCTTACTAAAGACAATTAAAAACTTGTCTTTTCAACTAACTGGAACCTTTCCTATCTACTACTTGAACATCTCATGTCTTATTCCCGTTAACTGCTGTATCTTTGTACTGTAACAAGCACGTAGAGGCCTTTGGGTTTCGTTCACTTGACAAATTTAAAATTAATAAATAAAATGCTGTTAGGGACAGTTGTAGGAGCTGGAAGGATGAAATCATACTGCTGCTGAGAGAATAATGTTTTTTTAAAACATTGGCAAGTTTGTGCCTCATACTTCAAAACTGCTTTTAAAGCAGAGGAAGCATTCCATTATCATCGTCACGTGATAGGAAAAAATAACTGTCTTCACTTGCCAGTACAAAGTATGATTGGAGTCAGGAGCTGCTAGCTGCCTTAAAGTGCAGTTTCATATTTTACTCCAACGTCAAGTCCCTTTTTGTCCATTCTGCAAGGGCATGCCCAATAGGGGAAGACACAGGAGCCTTTGGCACAGCAAGGTGTGGATGGGCGCGGCTCATGGGGTGGTTCTGACTCTCAATACCCATCCTGCAGGGGTCAATGTCAGTCTCTTTTCATGGTTGATGGGAACTGTTACCTTATTCTGCAGCTCTTCTGTTTTGGTAAGCTTTACCGATTTCTCTTTAACTTTTCCAATTCTTTCTCCCTGCCTTCTGCCCCCCGCCCCCAGGTCCTGCGGCATATGTCAGTCTTTGCAGGGTTCTCTAGGTGTGCGTGAATCCCTTCCGCCGCCTGACCCGCACGCTCTTTGTCTGGTGTGACTCGATTCACAACACTGGTGGGATGGGAGTGTCGCTTGGACGCACTTACTCCCAGGGTGCTTAAAAAAGTCTCAGATGCTGGAGGAAGATATTTTGTTCAGATCACCACAAGAACACTTAAAGACCTTCAATGCCAAAATGGTTCAAACAGAAAATGTAGGTGCATCTTGATCTTCTAGGTCACCTCAGCGGCCATTCAGGAGGTTTTCTCAGATGAGAGGTGTCGGTCCTCTGACTCGTTGGTGAAGTCATCTAGCACACCAGGGATCTCCCTGAGGCCCGTGATGCTTTATCGACCAGGGCACTCACAAAAGCTCTGGTACTGAGCGCAGGCTCAAGCTGCACAGGGTTTCTTTTACTACTGACAAATCTCCAGAGGGTGTTAACAGCTGTTCTGCCAGCCCTAGGCCTGAGGGGATGCCTTTACAAACCATGACTACAGAACCTCAGTACTCTGAGGACCCAGGCCTACCAGGCACCAGCTCAAGGTCCACAGTGCTTCCACCACAGGTTTCCCAATGAGTTCTGCTGAACCTAGGCACAAGGACTCCGGACAAACATATCTCACGCATTACAAATGCCATATCATATCATATCAAAATATATCACGCACCCAAGAAACACAACGTCTTTGCACCCTCCACAAAACAGCTATAAAATGCTACAAGAAGATGGAATCTTATCTATCCCCATGTGAATCTTCACCCACATAGATTGCAGCAGGTCCCAGTGGACTCCAGTTCCCTTGTACACCTATAATATAAGATTTCCACCAACAGTCTCCAGGCACAATTTCACTTCTAATGTGCAATTGTCCTCTGTGCAGACTACAGTTTGTATAACATATCTATGTCTTCTTCATCTTTGAGGTATTTGGCTGCATAGTCTGCTCTGTTACATCAACTCCACCTAGTGCCGACATCTAACCCTTCCCCATCAGCTTCACGTCCTCCTCCTCAAGGTCAAGGTTAGTCTGGTGAGGAGAGATATTTCACCAGGTTCACAGGTCTTATGAGGACCAATCAGATGACTGACCTTAAGTCATTTATGAAAGAGGTATTGCCTTAAGCAGCCTCTCTGGTGACAACATCAGCAACACCCGGGCCTTTTCAAATGCCTCCTCACATTCCTCTACCTCTACCTACTTAGACTCCTCCTCCTGCTCCAATCTCTGGGCAACCTCCTAAGGTCCCAACATCTACTCCTGTAGATCCCGTGCCAGCCAAGCTCTCGGATGTTCCAGATCAAGCGGAGGCCTCTCCTGTCATATGAGTAGCCTAGTAGACTAAGCAAGATGACACAGATAATGATGCAGAATACCCCCCTCAGCAAGATCTTTCAATGACCGCATCACAGGAATTTCTTAATTTCTTTGTATTCAACCACTGCACCTCCAGATACTGAATCTGAAGGGGCAGTTCTGTCTGAAGTCTTAGCTATGAAATCGGCAGGCTGTAATAGTGGCCAGGGGACTATTAACACCCTCCCAATATACATGCAAGAGGAACTGGACCCTGGAATCTCCTGCACCAAGAATGCCATAGGACAAAGTTCAACTGTCTTTATTGCACATTCGAATGATAGGGATTGCAGCATGAACAAGTTAACATTCTCCACACTTTCTCTCTGTGTGTAGGCGATTGCCAGCCGCTTTTGTTAGTGCATTACATCACAAAATATGGTTACATCCCAAAATCCTAACAGGGGAAGGGGTTAGTGTCTATAAGGGATTAGTATATTCATTGGGTAAACCATTTCTAATGGATTCTCCTGAGACCACCCCCAAAAGTATCAAATGAGGAGTTACAGGTTAGTGAAAGGTGGTTGGCCAATGCAACATAGTGTGTGCTTATCATGGATGGTAAACCGAGATTGGACAGAAAGGGTCTTCTCAACCTTGGAGCCTTGGACAGATATCAGGCCAAGTGCAACAACTCAAGGTAGTGGGAATGACCCTGAAGGTGCTGCATGTTCCCAATAAGTTACCTTCTCCGATCTCCTACGTTGTGAGACAGAACATTCACCTTTGAACCTGTGTTACATTTGTATCCCTCTGCCTTTAGTTCTGTGGGGAAAGCAATTTTTATCTGATTTTAATGAATAGGCACTGTCTGGGAGGGTCAGATCACGTGTGTACAGACCACAAAATGGATCTCTCTTGCCTGTAATTAGGAAGATTTTCAGCTTGGGTTCCTTGAAGGTGCCCTGTCCTTTCTGCTTATCTGGAAACTTTCCTTCTCTCTGTGTCCTTGGCTATCTGCGCATGGTAATCGTACTGGAAGCCTGTCCTGCCAGCTTCGACTGGATCAGCCTGTTGGCTTTTTTCTGTGTCTCGAACTCTTGAAGCTTCTCTTCTCCCCTCCACTCCAGTGTACCTGTGGCCTCCATCCTTATCCGCATGGTTGTCCCTTTTAGTTGCATTAAGCTTCAGAAAGCCGTTGAAATGTATTCTTATGCATCTTGTGGTTTTCTGCTCAGCAAAAAGATATGCGTGTGTCAGTCCTCTAGCTATGTGAATCATAAGCATATCCTTCATGTCTATCAGCAATAAACAAAAATGTCTGCGTAGCTTCGTGCAGATATACATATGTGCTTCATGTCTAATGTATCCATGTCATGATGTCAGTCATGATGTCACATGCTCTCTGTGACTGCAGTCAGTTGACTTGCTCTATTGGTATCAGGCTCGTCTCTTCTGTGACGTCATCTGGGTATGGTCTGAATGGCTGTCTGAGTGAAAAACTTCTCTCACACATGTGATACATCAATGATGAAAGAGAGGAGGGGTCCACGAGCAATGTACATCTCTCGTTTCTCTGTCGACAGGATGAGAGTGGGAAGGGTGCAACAAGTGCTATGTTTAGGTCCCCCTCTTCAATCCCCCCTCTGGTCAACTGCTCAACCACACTCCCCAAACTATTCTCTCTGGTCAAGTATGGCTTTGGAATCCATACCTTCGGCACTTCTCCCAAGTGCTCGACACGCCTTATTTGTTTGTTTAAACTCCATGTCATATAGCAGCAATCTCCATCAGGTTTACACCACACCCATTTTCCCCATTAGTTGCGTGGATCTGGGGGCAAGGAGAACCTTGTACCTGGCAGCAACAGAGGACACTCCTTCAAGTGTGATTGTAATACGTTGAGGGTCTGTGTTTCTCTGGCAGCTTTCCTCTCTTTGCCCAATAAGAGAGTTTCATCCCTATTGTCTTTTTAGTGGTCTTTTTGCATTGTGCTATTGCTACTCTGATAAAACAGAACGTGAATAAAACTAATACTAAAGCTAGCTGCTATCAGCACTGTCAGTCCACTAGCCATCCATGATGGTATCCAGAAAAGATGTATGACAGCCAATCTGCATCTTCTTCTAATGGGTTTGTTACTGCCTCCATCTTCGCGTGCAGGTCCACTAGCCATCCATGATGGTATCCAGGAAAAGATGTATGACAGCCAATCTCCATCTTCTTCTATTGGGTTTGTCATTGCCTCCATCTTTGCGTGTAGGTCTGATAATTGCATGATCACCTCAGTAAGTGTTCCATTTTCTCCATCATCGGAAGACACGTACCTGTTACAGGAAGGATCTATCTTGGTGCAAACACCTCCTTCCATTGCTGTGAGAAGGTCCAGGACATATCTGTTCTGTAAGGTCATCAACCTAACAGCTTTCAACTCTTTATTGATAGCACTGAACCCCTTGACAGTCGAGTGTATTGTCTGCAACAGTTCCCATCTGGTGATCTGGAGCCATTTCACATTCGAGCTGGCCTGAATTCCTGGGATCACTGATGCAAAAAACATTTCAGTCCTGCTGAACAGTCTACGCTCTGTAGGTATCAAATGTAATGTTTCTTCCATCTTGGTCAAAATGTAGTTTCCTCTCTTCACTCTTGTAAGCTCTGCAGACCTTTTCCTCCTCTGGTGTGCTTCCATTTTAGGGAATCCGTCCATTTGTATGTCTTTCCAAGGCACTACTAATGCTTGTGTATTAGAGAGCATATCCCTCCCCAGTTTGGCGGTAGTTGCCTGTATGCTCTGGATCCACAGGCCCAATAGTGATCCATTAGTACTGCAGTACCAACCTTCATGCCTGGTATGTTCGATATTTGCTTGCATCCTTTGTTCTCTACAACCTTCACTGGACCATCGTTATGGAAACATGAGGAAGCACTCTCAAGTAGTATGATTGGCATAGGACCTTGTTCATTCTCCACCCAGGTGAACAGTTTTGCACGTACTGTCCATTGTTTGAAGCAATAGTAATTTTCCTTCTGTACCACTTAAACTGGAATGGTCAGGAGTGCCTGTGCTTTTCTCCCTATCATTCCCTCTTCCCATCCTTCTCCTGTGAATATTTGTCCATGTAACAGTTGAGGTCTCCCCCAGCAACCCAACATCCCTCCTATCTCTCTTTGTCCTATATTTGGCCATTGTAATTCCTTTTGTGTCACTATTCTAGCTTCCCCTTTGTTTGGTCCATCAGGAATGTATTCTATTGTCTTGTCAGTGCTCCAGTAATCGTCTATAATTTCCTAAATCTTGATGTAACTGTCTTCAATCGGGAACGTCTTCTGTGACATCTATCGTAGTGTGGCCCATCTTCCTTGAAATCGGCCCCTTGTGGTGCAGAGTGCTGAGTGCATAAGGCATTGTGCTCTGGCTGCTGGAATTGCTGCGGCTATGAATGCTCTCGAGGCACCCATGGCATATGGGATGAAAGAGCACACATAGAAGCACTCCCTTGCTGTCTCTCTCCCCACCTTGGTCATGTGCTGATACCATGCATTGTTAGATGCATGGACTCAATCAGCAAGGAATGCGTTTACGTGTTCAAAATCCATATCTGTGCTTTGCCTGAGTATTTTTACTTCTCTGGTAGCGCTACTCTTTTGACCAGATATGGTTTCCGTAAGAGCAGGCATAGGGGTTGTATTAGCAGGTATCAAAGCATATGCATCAGATAACACAATATTTTGTAGTGCACTGAGGGCAAAGAGATAGAGACAGCAGAAGGCAAAAAATATCAACACAATAAACCTTGCAGCAGCTTCCATGTTTTGTACGGCTGGACCCTTTACCCTGTCCATAGAGTCCATGAAACAATTTAAAAAGGTTTTGACATGCATTATTATTGCTGTGTTATGTTACTCAAGATCTCCTGCGGTAGTACTAAGGAAATGCTGCAAAAAACTGTTGTTCTCAAAAAAATCGAATCTTGGCACTAGTAAGCAGTGCTATGACAGGTGTATTACCTGGGGTAAGTGCTGGGTAAGTGTGTGCCACATAAAGAAGGAAAATATAAGAATATACCTTAGTTGAAATGTTTGACAAGTTTAGAAAAGTGTGCCTTCAAACGTGTGCAGGTGTACAATTATTTGCCATGAATCAGTCCAATCTTTCATGACGAATACCTAGTGCAAGGAAATAACAGTGTGCCTATCCAAACTTTTCATTTTGCTCTTGCCTAAATTGTTGTTGTTCTTCAAGCGTCCGATCGTCTACGAATTGGGCAAAGGAGGTCTTGACGCATCCAATATAATTCCACAAGCTTTACAGCCTTGTCTGTTGCTTGCTCTACCCTGCTTGCTCTACCGAGAAGGGACCCCCGAATCTGGGCTTATACCAGGAGCGGATGAAGTTCTGTAAGTAGACCTGGTCCCCAGGATAAAATAGTGGTTGCTTGAGCAGTTCAGAGTCTGTTACTTGGGCATTATCTTCCTCATCCTTCTTCGACCTCCCCCACCGGGACGGTTGAAGCTGTTGAGAGATAAAAGAAGCACTAGCCATCATTAAAGCAGCATAGTCATGCATTTCATCACCTAAGACAGTACTTTGGGTGTCTTTCAGCGCTCTAGCGAGAGGAGCAAGCAGGAGTCGCATGCATCGTCCTGTCACCATCTCATGAGGGTTTACATAGTGGTCGGATCCAGGTGAATTGTGGAATGCAAACAAAGCTAAGGCAGGCAATGAAGCCATCCCTTCTTCAATACTGCTTTTATTTTTGCTATTTTCTCTTTGAGCAAGCCATTGAGGCATTCACAATCCTGTTTGTCTGTAGGTGATAAGCAAAGGAAAATTGTGTGTAATACCCAAGCAGGGCTGGGATGTGCTCGTAGATTTCATTTACAAACTAAGGTCCTATGTCTCAACCCCATCGTGAGAACACCTCTCTAACTGCTGCAGTCAGGGCATCGTGGTGTGAGCATGGATCGGCTTCGATACAGCGAGAAAAGGGGCATACGACCACGATCCTGTAGTGGTGCACTTGGCAGACTTGGATCATGTCCACATAATCTATGTGAAGATGTTGGAAAGGCCTATTAGGGCATAGTTGCTCCACGCACTACGCACAATGTGTGACCCACATTATACCTCTGGCATACTATGCAAGAATCCATGAAAGTGTTGATAAGTTATATCAGGTTGGGACAGAACCAGTCTTCCCCAATGTGTGCAGCAAGAACATCTTTACTAAGGTGAGTGGGGTAGTGCAGCTGCATTAGTGAAATCTGCAACAATGCTGCAGGAATCACTGGCTTTCCCATGGTTTCCTGTCTCCACAGTGTATCAGTAAGGGATATCGAACACCCTTTCTTCATCCACAGTTCCTTATCTTCTACCGGTGCTCACCATTGGAACTCTACTATTTGGGAAATGGGCAATGACTATATCCTTCTCTCAATATCAGGTTATGCACACGCATTTGTGTGTTGGATGGGGTGTCAAACTCTGTTATTTCTCTAAAATATGTTGCATGCTTTTCTTCTGTGTCTGCGGCTTCGTTGCCATGGGGGATTGTGACTGATATGGCTGATGGGAGTTGTATTGCGTCTATGAGTCTGGCCAATAAGGGTGCGTGCTGCACTGGTGTGCCGTCAGGACATCAATAGCCCCTCTTCTTCCAACATGACAGTCCTGAATGCAAGGTCAATGTCACATAGGTGGAGTCAGAGTACACCGTGATCTCCTCCTCCTTGTGCGCTTCTGATGCCATGATGGGAGCCACCTGTTCTGCCACTTGCGCTGAAAAATGTGAAGGCAGTCTTGCGCTCGCTACTACTTTGAACGTTCCATTTGGTTTTACTTTTACCACTGCTGTCCCATTATGTCTTTCCCCTGTCGTCTGGTCTATTGGTGATGACCGGTTAATAAAAAGTACCTCTCCCCCTTTAACTGCGTTTTCTCCTACCCTAGGGATGTCGTCATAGGATACTGTATACGTAGCACAGTCCTGTACATAGACTCCCTCCTACAGGTTCTGCTATACATGTCACTGGGTTTACAATTCTGCACCTTACTACCTTCATCAGCGGATTCAAGATAATTACCTTGTATCCTGACGCTCTCTGTGTGGCCAGTGTGCTGTTGGGTTTTTCGAAGACTGGTGAAAAGGTCATGCTCCACGTAAAGCATGGTACTACAGCTATTGTGATGCTTGCTGACTTCTCTACTGCAAATGTAGCAGCAGCTAATGCTTGTTCGCACAGATAGTGCTTCTCATTAATGGGTCTAATCAGCCACTATAATAAGCTAATGATTTGTGCCCTAAGGTTGTTTTCTGTGTGAGCACTGCAGCCATCAACGCTCCAATGGAGTGTGAAACCAAATAGAACTACTTGCGATAATCCCTAACACTGGGGGTGTACTGCACCTTTAAGTTCCTCAAATGCTTCTGTCATCTTTTGTGTCCATGTCAGGTTCTCATCCTCCCTCTGAGCTCCCCGGATCCCTCTTAAAATGGGTATTCTGTATGTGGTGTAGTGGAACACCAAGGCTCTGCAATAATTACATAGGCCCAAGAATTGCTGCATTTCCTTAACAGTCCACGGTGGTTGCTTTCTGAAGATCACCTCTGCTCTTACTTGGGTTACCTTCCTGCCTTCCTGTGATATTAACTGTCCGATGTACAAAACCTTGCTCTGGCAATATTGCAGCTTCACCTTGTCCACCTTGTAACCCTTTACTGCTAACACAGTTAGTAATTGTATGAAGTCTTCCCTGCATTGTTCTTTGGAGTTGCTGCAAACCAAGATGTTGTCTATTTACTCAATAATTGTGCTGTCCAAATGTATGTTCACTAGGTCCATTTGGAGTACCTTGTTAAGTATGGAGGGTGATTCATAGTACCCTTGAGGAAGTCTTGTGTGTTTCCACTTGGTGTTTCCATATAGAAACAATGTGAGGTCCTGTGACTCTTCACAAAGTGGGATAGAAAAGAAAACCTTCTTCAAATCTATCACCATGAAGTGGGTAACTTCCAGAGGAATGCTACATAGTATTGTTGCTGGGTTGGAAACAAGCAGGAATTCTGCCTTGACAATATAGTTAAAGGGATGGAGATCCTGAATAAAATGCAATTATCCCACTGTTGCCTTCTTCACTGGGTACACTGCTTTGTTACATTGTGATTCTGATGGTACCAAAATGCCTTGCTGCACTAACGCAGAGATTGTCTCAAAAATGCCTTTGTCTGCCTCTGTGGACAAAGTATATTGTTTTACCCTTGCTAAGCTTGCCCCTGGCTTGAGCTTGATTTTAACAGCTGCCACTCCGTTCTACATGCCCCCATCATATGGGCTGCTGGTCCTTAAAACACTTGGGACTCGGTCTAAATCTTCCACAAGAAATGGTGCTGTGCCTTTTTCGATAGGGCCATTCTCTGTGGCACCTCCCTATAATGAACTTTCACCCGGTAGGTAATACTCATGTACAACACTGTCTCAAGGTCTGAATAGTCGTCTCGGAACAGTTCTTTGTCTGTCAAGTAAGTCAGTCTGTGCCCTTGTCCTACCGCAATTACTGTTCTCCATGCCCGTCCTGAGTCATTGGTCCCGTGTAGTACTGCTCTCTCTCCTCTCACTATAGCCATCTGTAGCTCTAGTGGGAACACTTGTCCCTCCTTTACATCTAAGGGGATCTCTGGTCTGAACAGACACTCATTAGGTATGCAAAGCAATTTACCAGGTATCCCTGGAAGCCATGCTAATAGTACTTCCACTCAATATTGAAATAACTCCGGGTTCACTGGCACCCCCCTCTGTACAGTCTTTCTACAAAAGGCCTGAATTAACTCTTGTGCATTAATGTCATGAATTCCTAGGGTGGAGCACGCTATTCCCTGCTCAGTGAATAAAATGGTCATGTTGAGACAACTCATCATGTCCCTACCCATTATGTTAACTGGTATCTGGTGGATGTTTAATTGTGGCATGGTAAGGTCATGTTCTCCTTCAGAAATTGGGAGTTTGTTAGTGAAAGTAACCAAATTTGTAGTCCCAGAGAATCCCTGCACATTCATGGCAATGCCTGCCATTGGGTATCTCCCCTCCCTAATACAGGATTGAGTTGCTCCCGTATCCAGGAGAAAAGAGAATGTTTTGTCACCTATGGTCACACCCACACATGGTTCCTCGTTTGGGTCGGGTGTAACAGATAGGATTGAACACATCAGGTCCATCTGTTGGCTGTACTATTGTGGGTACATGTTCATCCCTGTCTCCGTGAAGGGGTTGCCCCTATCATAGTCGATCCCCGTAATTTCCTTATGGGAATCTGCAGCGTAGAGTCTGTGTGTCTCATGGCTATGGCATTCTGCTATACTGGTGCCTTCAGGGTTGTCCGTGGTGACTGTGTGTACCCCTGGTGACTGCGATATGTATCCCCTGGGCTGTTGTGACTGTTCCGGTGTCTGCTGCGGTGGTGCCATTTACGGCGCGTATGTCTGCGTCTGTGTGTGATCTTGGGCGTAGTAGTCAGGCTGTTCATTCTGGTATGTCAATTGGTATGTTTCCCTCTCCCAATAGGCTGCATTCTGCCCCCATTTCTGCACTGTCTTGAAATGTGATCTGCTTTGCCGCACATCTAACAATTTGGTGACCTATAGGTCTCGGCTGTCCCCCTCTGAACCTGTCTCCACCCTGCTGCATTGGCTATCCAAACCCTCTTCCCTGGGGCATCCCTTTCCCCTGACTGACTGGTATCTCTTCTTTGCGCAAAACTTCCCCCGTCATCTGTGGTTGGTTCTGTGTTTTGATTAGCTACTCCCTCTCCACTCATCAACATAGCCCCTTCTATTGTATACTTTGATAGCTTCTTCTGTACTAATTACGCCTCTTCTTTTTTCCTTTCCTCGCACTTCTTTCTTGCGTTTTCTTGCATTAATCGGCAATCATGTACTATAGTCAACTGAATTTCTGACCATGCTTTCACTTACATCCCCACTCATTTCTGTGTCCCTCCCTCTTCTCTCTACTACCTCCATTATCTCTGCCCATTCCCTATCTTCTTCCTCCTTCTTGAGTCTCTGAGCTTCCTCTTCTGAACTTGTATGCTCATCTGCATTTCTCTGGTCAGGTTTAAGAAATGTTTGTCCCCCTATCCACTCATTCAATGACACAGTTACTTCACCATCCCCGCTGTGTTCTGATGCCCCTTTATCATTCTTCGTCAACTTCGCTTGTAGTTTGCTGCGCTCTTTACGTCCATTGCCTATAGCGTCTATCCGCTTGCTCACTTGCTTCCCACCACTAAGCGAGACCTCGCTGCTATACAGGGGTGGTTCATAAACAGGATTGGTATACCCTGCTGCTGCTTTTAGTTCCTTAAAGGGTAAAATCCTTGACTTTCTGTTGTGGGGTCTACGGTTTGAGGAGGAGGAGGAGCCGTGGGTGCTTCACCCCCTGCATCCTGCTGGCTCAGCATCCACTCCTTCTTGGGTGTGTCCTCTTCCTTGTCCTCAAACATTTTCCAAAGCTCCAATATAGCTAACCATGCCCTCAATGTTTTCCCCTCATAGGCAGCATGTACATACGGGTTCATATGTTGCAGCACACATTTGGAAAGACTGCCCTCTGGGCCATGGCTTTGCCATTTTTCCCTATGTATCATGAGTCCATTCCATGCTACACTTGCGTATTGTGTCTTGACACCGCAGAAGAGACTGGTACAAATGCTCAAGGGGTGTGTCCACCATAGTGGCACTCGACTTTTTCACTGCTGATACTTACTTGACCTCAAATCGGGATTTTTGACATGTTTTAACGAATTACCAATTTGTATATTTCTGAATTATCATCAATTTTCACTTGGTCTTCTCAAAACCGTGATAAATCTAAAAAGAAATTTCAACAGCTTTGCTGGCTCACCATCACCAGCAAGAGCATGCTCCATGCACTGCCCACACAGTGTTCTCCATCCTCAAAGGCCAACTTGCAATTCTCTCATGCACTCACTGAGCCTTGCCCTAAAGTGTACAACTCTCTATAACAATTCAATCATCATCTTGCCATGTTAAAAACCATCACTTTCTTGTTTTTCAACTCTGTTACCGCCACGTCTGTACTCCACTATGGGTCTTCACTTCCACCACAACTCTCTGTGTCCTATTTACCAACCTTATATGTGATGTCACAAATCTAAGGGAAATGTCTTGATACTTCGAATGCATCCCAACAGTCTCACAATAGCCCAGAACACAACAGTACGGACAACATAACATATATACGGCCGTCTTCCTGTCCTTCAATCACAGGGATTCTCAACAAATATGTGGTCCTTCTTCTATACCGTCGCATAGGATAACATCACTGTCTTTATTGTACTTTCAAATGACAGGGATTGCAGCATGAACAACATAACATTCTCTGTGCTTTCTCTCCGTGTCCAGGCGATAGTCAGATGATTTTATTAGTGTGTGACATCACAAAATGCAGTTACATCCCAAAAACCTAACAGGGGAAGTGATTGGTTAGTGAGGTGAACTACATGTTTTCTATTTTTTTATTTTTATTTATTTAAAGTGCATTTGGTTGCTTAGTAACCATTTCACACTATTACAAAACACATGATAAAAACAAAATAAAAACATTACATATCATCATGACAACCTTTCTTGTCTACTATACAATACTATCTCACTTTACAGATAAAATCAACTTAACCTCAAGCATTACACAGTAAAATTGTGGGATTTAATATCTTCATTGCCTAGGTATCCCTCTATCAACCCATGTTTACTAACGGCTATTTCCCATAAGGCAGCCGCCGAAATGAGCAAGTATTCCACCCAAACACACTGCTCCAGAATTGATTGGACGTAGGCATAGCGAATTTAACATAAGCTCGCTCATACACACCTTCCAGTACTTCACATTGAGTTAGAATATGTTGTGCATATTCAATGTTTTTAACGCTGAGTCTATAGATTCTTCATAGGGTATGCCCGCCCATGCCCCAGTGTTTTCCAATACCGACAGAGTCTGCAGCCTCACTGAAAGAATAAACATAATCAAGACTGGATTACGCCTTTTAGTTAAATAGGTCTTGGTCACCCCCAAAACAAACGCCTGATGAGCATACACCCAAAATTTCGGTAGGGTTCCAAGGTAGGTTCCTTACCTGATCTGCATCAAAAGTCCAGGCTCTCTCAGGAATCCTGGCCAGGTTAGATCCAAAACAGGAATCCGGCATTGGAGAAACCCAATGTCAACCTGATATTGTGTCACCCTTGAGTCTACATTCTTGAACCATTCACTATTCAGGAATCTCAGGGCATGTTGATTTGTATGCACCAGCAGAGAATCCTCCCCCGCCCCCAGATCGTATTTTATTCTAGCCGAGAAGTTACAAGACTCAAAGGACCAAGTTGTACAAAAAGAGGGTAGGCCAAGTTCAAGCCCAATGGCCTGCATTGGTATACACAGAGGCAGGTTCAACAATGACCGTATAATCTTTCCCTCTAACTTACCCAGATGGAACACCAACCTCCACAGGAATACCTCTAAGGCATGCATCATGGAAGGAACAATTGAAGTCTCATAAACCAAAATCTTGGCTTCAATGCAGCTGTATGTTTTCTATAAGGGATTAGCATATTCATTGGGTAAACCATATCTGGTGGATCCTCCAGAGGCCACCCCCAAAAGTATCAAATGCAGAGCTACAGGTTAGTGAACGGTGGTTGGCCAATGCAACATAGTGTGAGCTTATCATGGATGGTAAACCGAGATTGTACAGAAATGGTCTTCTGAGCTTTGGAGCCTTGGACAGATACCAGGTCAAGTGCAACAACTTACTGTAGCGGGAACGACCCTGAAGGTTCAGAATGTTCCCAATAAGTTATCTTCTATGATATCCTAGGCCATTCACCTTTGAACCTGTGTTACATTTGTATCCCACTGCCTTCAGTTCGTTGGGCACAGCAATCTCTATCTTTTTTGAATGAATACCCACTGTCTGGTAGGGTCAGGTCACATGTGTAGGGACCACAAAGTGGATCTCTCTTGCCTGTAATTAGGAGGATTTGGAGTTTGGGTTCCTTGCAGGTGCCCTGTCCTTTCCTCTTATCTGGAAACATTTCTTCTCTCTGTGTCCTTGGCTATACGTGCATGGTAATCACACTGAAAGCCTGTCCTGCCACCTTTGACTGGATCAGCCTGATGGCTTTCTCTGTGTCTAGCACTCTCAAAGCTTCTGCCATCCACTCTGGTGTACCTGTGGTCCCCATCTTTATTTGCATGGCTGTCCATGTTAGTTGCGTTAAACGCCAGCAAGCTGTGCCTATGTATTATTCTGCATTTTGCGGTTTTCTGCTCAGCAAAAAGGTATACGTGTGTCAATCCTCTAGCTATGTGAATCATAAGCATATCCTTCCTATCTATCAGTAATAAACTAAAATGGCTGCATAGCTTCATGCTGGGATTCATATGTGCTTCATGTCTAATGTTACTGTGTCATGATGTCAGTCGTGACGTCATCTGCGCTCTCTGGTTGCAGTCAGCTGACTTGCTCCATTGATTGCAGGCGCGTCTCTTCTGTGATGTCATCTGGGTATGGTTTGAATGGCTGTTTGAGTGAATAATGTCTCTCACACCTGCAACCCAACAACGATGAAGGAGAAGAGGGGGCCACGAGCAATGTACATCTCTCGTTTCTCTGTTGACGAGCTGAGAGCGGGATGTGTACAACGAGAGCTATGTTTAGGTCCCCCTCTTCAAAGCTTTATGGGTATCCCTACCCAAAAAATAAGTACTTGCATTACCCTCCAAAACATGGCAAAAACACCATTCTTGTCTTGCAACTAATGATAAGATTGGAGCCAGATATCAGCAAGTATCCACAGATTCCCTTCAACTTTCAGTTCATTCGCAGCCTCTTTCTTCTGTGAGGGTAGCTACCTCCCTTTACAGAAAGTCTTCTTCCACCTCTCAAATTCTCAACATCTACCTCTATTCTGTCGAAATAGGACAATATTTGGGCAGCGTGTAGCAGGAAAACGTATGCCAATACAGCACTGCACTTAACGCAGGCTAATCCTTATGCTTCATTAGCAGCTGCCAATCAGCGGCTTCGACGGGAAATAGGTGACTTTCTGACAGATCCTTTTCCTGAAATGCATGTACCTTCCAAGATAGGTCTAGCTAAAACTAGCAACTGGCTCAAGACCTTCTAACATCCAATGTCCACAATATCAACCACCATATCATCACTGCCAGTTGTTATGGTGCACAGTTTGTGGATTTATGTTGGCTTAGACATGAGACCATTAGCCTGGATTGAATCAACCCAGTTTTCACAAACTTTCAAGACCAGATTTTACATCTCCCCTTCAACACCACAGATCGGTTTCAGTCTACTACAGATAAGAAGTTGAACAAGAAAAAGAAATTGTTTCTCGCGTCAAAGTCATTTGCAGCATTGTTCAAGCAATAGGACAATTCCTTCTAGCAGTCTCGCTCCAGGCAATACTACAGGTCCAGAGCCTGTGGAGGCTTTCCAGGCTAACAGGATAGGCAAACTAACCATCCAGATATATCCCTGAGCATTCATCTGTGTTAGCAGCCCAGGACGGCCACAAAAGGCTTTTATGCCCTGCCCTCCTCAGCAGCTTCCTGGGAGGCTACAAAACAATGAGATATGCATCCAGGTCCACCGGAATTCAGTCAGTGGCAGACTGACATTGTGTAACCATGCTGGCATCTCGATCTTGTAGGTCCCTGGATTCTCTCCATCATTTTGGCGCTTAATCTTCCCCATTCACCCTACCTTCCATCTCCTGCCCCACTTCTTCAGATAGTTTCACCAGCACTTCTACTGGAGATTACAAAACTTGTTCTGATTAACGCTGTAGAGCGAGTTCTTGTCGAGATCGGGTTCAGAGTTGGATATGATCAGTGCCCAAAAAGAAACAGACAAGCCAGAGGGGAGTTCAGGACCTTTTTTTTCTTAATCTATTTCTTCCCCAAGGTTAAATTCGAGATGGTGACACCAGTGCACATTACACAGTCTCTATGCACAGGAGGCTGGATATTTTTGATGGACCTAAAGGATGCTTGTATGTACTAATTTGGAACGAGCACCACAATTTCCAACGTTTCCCGGTATTGAACCACCATTTCCAATACCCTGTCCTGCCCTTCGGCCTCAACTCAGTCTGCAAGTTTTGACTGAGCTCATAAATGCCATTTCAGGAATGCTCAGATCAAGGGGCAGGCACATGTACCCATATTTGGACGACTGGTTGGTGATGGGCTCTTCCCCAGAGGAAGCATCCAGAACCCACTTGATCCTTCTCGAGCTGTTGTTCAACCTGGGATTTTCCATCACTCTCCTTTTGTCATAGATTCATCCAGCCCAGTCTCTGACCTATATTGGGTTCAGGTAGGGCAGAGTGCCTGCAAGGGTGGTCCCCACCCCAGGGAGGATAGCAGCAGAAAATACTGTAGCCTCTCATTTCTTATGCAGGACAAGCACCTTGGCTTGATGGGTTCATAGACTGTTAATTAGATCTTCTCTCATCTTGCATTCTGTCTGTGCTTTTTGCCAGACTAAGGATGAGAAGTCTCCAAATGAACCAGAGTGGCAGTCAGCGGGATTCTATCCTTATTCTTCCCCATTTGAAAGGTAACCTTCTAGGGTAGCATTAATCTCAGCATTTTATCAGGGGTGCTACCTGAAGGTCACTGCACAACTCAGTGGTGAACCCCACCGGTGGGGGAGCGGAGCCACATTGGGGGACCTTCCAGTCCACGGTTTCTGGTCAGGCAAGGACTGGTCTGTACACAACAACATTCTGGAAACTAAAATGCAGTCAAGGCCTTTATTTATTTATTACTTTTAATTGTATTTGGTTAAAAAAAAGCTTTACCCTTTACAACATTTATTAATTAATTGCTACAAAATTATATACCAGCATATCCATCACACATCAGGCAATTATTAATAACACCAAAAGTAATAAAGAACAACAATACTAAAAGAGAAAACAAAATGAAAAATAAATCTACAGAAGAAAAAATAGTAATAATATAAAATGAGAAAGCCATATTCTTATACATGTTCCAACAATATTACCTCTTGATATTGATATTGATATTTTATTTCTATCGTGCTCGTACACAAGTGTTTCAGAGTGCAACAAGGCAAGGGAGGGGCACAGGGGAGAACAAAACAGCGATCTTACTAGGCCCAGTGACATTGAGAACGTGCAAGTGCATGGGAGAGGGGGAGGGGAAAAGTGCATGGAAGGGGGGAGAAGTGGAAAGTGAGAAGCAGAGGAGAAACAGATAAATAATAAATAATAAATAAATAATAAAGGCAACAAACAGTGGTAGTGCAGTCCGCAATTTGCAAGTGCTAGGTTTAAAGCAGCAGACAGGGTTGGTTCTGATAAGTGCAGGAAAAAAAGGGGAGGGCTGTATGGGTCCAGATGCAGACCCCAGAGCAAGGGGTGGCCCGGAGGCAGTGCTGGAGGGTGGCACGGTGAGCAGGTACCTGGTTCCGGAGGACAGAGGGTGGCCAGGTGTACGGTGACAAGAGAGAACAGATCAGCAGGGGAGAGGGGGAGCAAAGGAAGAAGAAAAGAGGAAGGTCTTGAGGTGCTTCCGGAACCGGAGATGGTTCTCCTCAAGTTTTAGAGTGGCAGGGAGGCTATTCCAGAGGGAGGCCCCAGCCGAAGACAGATATCTACTCCCAGCTTGTTTCTTTGAAAACGACTGACCCTGAGGGAGTTAGACGTAGATGATCGAAGAGCCCGAGAGGGGAGGTATTTGCGGAGGGATAGCTGAAGGTATTTTGGACCCAGGCCCCAGAAAGCCTTGTGGACAATGCAGAGGGTCTGAATGTAATCCTTGCATCCACTGGGAGCCAATTGAGAGATTTCAGAGCTGGAGAGATACGAACCCAAGGCTTGAGGCCAAGGACAAGTCTTGCAGTCCTGTTCTGGATTAGTTGCAGAGGGCGCTAGATTTAGAAATAGGCTGTTGCACTAGTCCAACCTAGAAAGAACCAAAGCTTGGGATACCATGAGCTTCTGGGGGAAGGAGAGGCAAGGCAGGGTACCTCTGAGGAGGTGCAGAAGAAAGGTTGACTTTTTAGAGACCTCAAAGATGTGGGCGGAGAAGGAAAGAGTGGAGTCGAAGATGACCCCGAGGTTATTAGCCTCGCAGATGGGGGTAGGATGAGGGCCAAGGGAAGCCGGCCAGAGAGTGAGGGGAAAGGATGGTGAAGGTGTGCTGATGAGGAGGATCTCCGTCTTGCTGTCATTCAGACAAAGATCATTGGCGGCACACCAATCTTGAATGGCAGTTAGGCAGTTAGACCTCTTCATCAACAAAATAGGTCAAACCATTAGGACCAACAACAATTAGATATTACATTTCATAGAATAAAAATCAGATTTAACTGCAGTGTATTCCTAGTGGAACCACATTAAATCTTACTTCAAACTCTATACACTTCCAGGATGCTTATGAAGCCCCAATCAGCCACACTAATTGAAGTACATGACAACCCCACGATACTTTTCCATAAACAAACCTTATCCACATAATGTGCATTATGAATGAATTGCCTAAAGTAAAGCATTTGATAAAACAGGAGGGCAGGGCAATGTAAATACATGTGCTTCCATAATTCCTGCAAATTTCTACTGCCATAGTGACAACAAGAAGCATAATCTCCGTGAATCAGTCCTCTTCTTGTCAAAAGTGCTCTAATCACCAGGATATTTGCACGAAGTCTAAACAGAATATGGCGGTGTGGGAAAAAGTAGCAGAAACAGAAATACCGCCGTGGCATGAACTAGTTTTTAAAAATTGATTAGCAGAGTTTGCTGATTAAACTTTTCTTCATTAGCAAACTCCTTTTACTGGCATTGTTGTACTAATATTTTTAATGTTACCTGAAGTTAATTTTTGCCAAAGACATAAAATGAGCAACAATACAGCAGTTTTGTGTACCTCTGAAGAAAGACATTAGTGACATGAGTCAGTCCTTGCAAATTTGTGAAACCTTTGCTATTCCTTATGGTCAAGTAACTTAGTTTACCTACACGACTTAAAAGAAATGCACTGGACCCATGGCAACTGCCATTAAATGTAAATGCACTTTCTAGAAAATGGTGCATGTCACCACAAACCCACTTTATGTTTGCACACTATGGCCACACAGAGGTCAGCCATGCACAGTGAAACTTTTATTTGACATTTACTGCAAAAAATGTACATGTTTTTCAACCATCCCCTGCAAATGGTACTCACCCTTCATAACATCTACTCGACTATGTGAGTGGGTGAAAAGACTTTGCAAGCACTGGTTGAGTGCCTGTAAAATGTAAACGATTAGCTGCATGAATGGATACAAATAGATATGGGCTCTGAAAACAGTTTGGCCAGCTCTTGCGCACCTGTGCTAATATATAATGAAATCATAATCATAGAGCAAAGCACGCTTTGGAGGCTAACTACAGTTTATGGGATTGCAGTAGATCTGTAAATGTACAGACTAGATGGAACTATTGATAACTACTTTGCATCCACATCTCGCTGGCTTAGTATTCATTATGGTAGAGGAAATAAAGCCAGGGTCTAAGCATAGTGGATGGCGTAGCAGGCAGAAAACTGGGCAAACTAGGTGGAATGCTGTAGTTTGCAGCCATCCCCCTTTATGGGTATTTGGTATAAAGCAACAGGGTTATAAGATAGAATGTCAACGAGTATGGGATCAGCTCATGGAATGAGCACCAGTTGCTCTGATGTAATCAGCCGGTTAGAGAACCCGCTTTGCCATCAAAAGCATTTGGCTGTGTAATCATGTGCATTTTCAAAACTGTTTGCACTAAAATATGAGGCATCTTCTCAAACAAAATGTAATATAGTTGGCACAATGAGATTTAGATACACTAACCTAAACTTTCCTGTAAAGCATGGCGACAATGCAGTGTTTTACAGTAGCAATATTATAATTATGCATTATGTAACAACTTAACATTTTAGGAATGGAATAACATGACTGTCTTTTTTTTTTAAAAAAAGGAAAGTTAACACATACTGTTTTTTTGCCAGGCATGATAGTATCATCCCAATTACGGTTTGCAATTATTTGAAAAAAGAAAAATAATTCTTGCTTATCACTCCCACATAGGCCTTTGTCACTTGAGTGGAGGAGATGATTACTGCTGCGCTCTCTCTCCATTACCCGCTTTAAACTTGAACAGAGAAAGGAGGGTAGAGAGATCCCTGAGTGCAAGAGAGGAATACATAGCGAACTGTGCTTTCATTGAACAGGGTGAATTAAATATCTAGATTTGTAACACAAGTGTCAATTTAATTAGCAAACAGATAGAATTGCATAGCAAATTGCTATGCGATACTGTTTATTTTATCCCTTGGCTGTCACTTTTCCAGCTCTGCTCGGCCTTACTACAAGTTTGGCCCTGGAGTGGGTAATTTACCTCCAGTATCATGCTGTAGGTAAATCCTCCCACTTTCTGCTGAAAAAATCAGCAAAATCGTCAGAATTACCGCTGGCAGAATTACTGCTGATGGTTATTCTGATGATTTTGTCGATCCCCAATTGAGTGATATGGATTTCAAATTCATGGGGACTAACACCGCCACCACCACTTGTAATCCAGCATTAAATCTGCTGGACCATTCGGTGGTAACAGATTTACAACCGGAATACCGCCAACTCGTAATGAGGCCCTATCACTTAAGTTTTAGAGGGATTTATGAGCAGGCCATTAACCATAGCGTAATCCCCAAACGCTTGTCTCACCCTCTGCAGACCAATACCAGTAACGTCAAACAACGTAAAGTCATCTGCATAAGAGAAACAACTACAGGGCTGGGTTCCCAACTAGAAAGGTTTCCGCATCCAATAAATCTCCCAAATCAACCATAAACAAATTTAAGAGACAAGGGGCCTTTCTTTCACAAATTTAGAGCTGGTTTGGACAGACAGAACTACCCAGGGTACAAGGTTCCCAGAGCTATGTCTTCTGGCAATTCAACTAAGGGAGTGGGCCATCGCACACAATATATTCCTTATAGCTTCTCACCTTTCAGGAGATCAGAACACAGAAGCACATAGGCTCAGCAGGATTAACGTGGGGAACCATGAGTGAGAGCTCAATTCTTCCAATAGCCGAGCTTTGTAACTATCAGGACTCCCTGGCAGTCTATCTCTTTGAAATGGAGTAGAACTTGAAATGCCCTTTGTTTGCCTCTCAGATGGGCCTTGGTCTGGGGGGTCAGTCGGCAGTGCATTAGAGATAGAGTGGAGCAGCAGGCCTTTTATTTTTTTCCTCATGTCCCTCTACTCCAGGGGGTGATCAATAAATTCAAAATGTCTTACTATTGCGCAAGGATTTTGTAGGCTCCCAGGTGCCCAGCGAGAATTTGTTTCTCAGATCTCCACCAGATCACTGAAGATGGTTCCTCTCCAGCTACAACCAGTCAATAATCTCCTCTTTCAGCAGAAGGGGGCAGATCTTCATCCTTGCCCTCAATCTTTAGCCTTAGCATCCTTCTACCTGATGAATTAACTCTAGGACATCTGGACAATTCTCTGGAGAACATGAGAGCCATCCATGCTGCCAGGAAACCGTCCATTCTCTCCCAATACCAAAGTAAGTGGGTATGATTTGTTATTGGGCAATTCACAAGAAGTTGAATATTCTCAAGCTGGTAAGATACCTCAGCAGGTTCAGAGCTTGATGCTGCAATCTGTGTGTGATTTGCACTTTGCAGGTTCGAATCCCAGAAAGGCCTACTCAGCTTTTCATCTTTCTGAGATTGATAAATGAGTACCAACTTCGGTTGGGTGGTAATTTTATGTAAATGTTCTATGTAAAGCAGTTTGACCAAAGCAGCGTATAAATAACAAATCATTATTTTTTTATTTTTTGAATTATTTTGTATTTGTTTAGCGCCTAACAGCCCAGAGGCATCGAGGCGCTGTTTCAAGAAGGTGTCTTAGTTACATGAAATGAGAGGCAATGCATAGGTTACAAGTGGCATGTGCCTTACAAGGTAGAAATTTAATCTGGAAAACATACAGGAGATACTTGGATTATTGCAGTGTACAGTGATACATTAGACATACACAGTGCAGATGAAGTGCTGGTAGAATGGCACCATAGAGTTTACACAAACAGCATTGTTTTGATTGCTTTTCTGAAAGCTGCGTGGGACTCAATGCTTCTGAATGTGTGGGGGGAGCATGTTCCAGTTTGTGGCTGCGATCACTGGGAAGCTTGAGCCACCTGCACAGACCTCTAGGATTTTGGGAATGGTTAAGCGGTTAGTGTAGATTGATCTGGTGGGTCTGTTAGAGGGAGGTGCAGAAAATCTTGGAGAGTGGTAGCAGGGTGCTGCGTCATGGAGACATTTGTGGGCTAGTGCCAGGGACTTAAAGAGGATACGTTCCTTACCGGGTAGCCAGTGGACTGATTTCCTTGTGGCTGAGATGTGGTCTCTCCTGGAGATGCCTGTGGCTGCTCCGAGGGCATTGTTTTGCAGCGTCTACAGTTTCCTGATGTTCCTTGCTGAAGTGCCTAGCAGGAGCGCGTTACAGTAGTCGAGGCAAGATCTGATAATTGATCTACAGATGGTGAGGCAATTTTGTTACATTAAGAATTGCCTCGCTGCCGTGATGAGTTTTGAGTGATAGACTGCTGCCGATGATATTGCATTCATCTGTCTAACCATGGTGAGGTTAGAATCTAGATACACTCCCAGGGTTTTGACTGACTGAGATACAGGAATGAGAGTGTTGTCGATGAAGAAGGAGTCATATTTTAACCCAATTTTTCTGATTGTTTCCAGTGATCCGATGAGTAGGAGTTCTGTGTTTTCACTGTTAAGACAAAGCCAGTTTTCAGCCATCCTGGTATGGGTGGTGGCGTAGATGGTGTTGAGGGTTTTCTGATCAGCCTCGTAGTTTCCAGAGAGAGGGATGAGGTCCTGAGTATCATCAGCATAGTTGGTGTATGTGATGCCCATGGAGTCCAGATAGTTGAATAGTGACCCATAGCTCTCAACTCACACGCTTTTGGCGGGTGTCACCTGCCTTCTAAACAGCTGACTCACCCGCCAAGCCTCCTGCATGCCCATTCATTTCAATGGGCCTCTCACCCGCCAAAAATAAAATCGGGTGTTTTCACCCGCCTATGTGACGCAAATGGTTGAGAGCTATGAGTGACCTCGTGAATAGGTTGTACAGAGTGGGCGAGATACAGGATCCTTGTGGAACTCCACATTTAATTAGGTCGGGTTGAGAGCAGGCTTGGTCTGAGAAGACCTTCATTGCTCTACCACTGAGGAAGGAGGAGATCCAAGCAGTGGCATTGGGGAAGAAGCTGCCGGCCGTGGAAAGGTGGTGGCATAAGGTGTCATGGTCAACCAGGTCAAAGGCTGCGGATAAGTCAAGGAGTAGTAAGAGGGTAGGTTTGCTTACGTCCCTGAGGTCATCTACTTGGTTCTTAAGGTCCGATAGGGCAGTCTCTGTTCCATGGTTGGGATGAAAGCCCGACTGTCGTAGACCATGGTTGGGATAAAAGCCTGACTGTCGTAGACCTTGTAGGTGATGAGTCTCTAAGTATTTCTGGACTTGAAGGTATGCTGCTTTATCTAAAATCTTCAGTAGGAAGGGTACCGTGCTAATGGGCCTGTAGTTTCCTGGTGTTTTAGGATCCAGTGTAGGTTTTTTCGGCAGTGGATGCACCCACGCTTCTTTGAGACAGGAGGGCACTTGGTTGGATTGGAAGGAAGCGTTGATGAATGTTGTGAAGAAAGGTGCCAGGGTGAGGGTGCAATCCTTGATGAGCTGAGCCGGACAGGAGTCACCCTTACAGTTTGACGGCTTGATAGAGTTGAGTATAGCTAGGACATCCTGTTCTTTCATTTCTTGGAATGAAAATGCTGGGATTTCAGCTGTGGCGTTCAGGTGTAGGTTGGATAGTTGTTGTTTTAAAGCCTTTTGGCGGCTGATGATTTTTTCTTGCAGGGTATTCAATTTGTTGAGCATAGCTTCTTGTATTTTGTTACACCATTATTTGTCTTTGATAAGGGAGTCTGGGGGATAGGGGAGGGCGGTGGGGCCGGTGTTTCCAGTTCTTTGAAGATCGCAAAGATTTCCCTGGATCCTGATTTAGCGTTAGCTATCCTGGAATTGAAGGAGTTGGCTTTAGCTGTGATGATGGCGGTTTTATAGTGTTTGGCTAAGTTTTTGAAGGCACTTTTAGTGGTGTCGCTAGGATTGGATCCCCATGCTGAGAGGGCTGACCTTTTTTTGTGCACAGCTTGAAGAGTTCTAGGGTGAAGCAAGAGTTGGTTTGTTTGGTGGTCTTAGCTTTTCTTTGGGTGTGTGGAGCAATTATATCTACGGCTTAGGAGATGATAGAGTTGTAGGTGGCGGCGAATGTGTCCAGGTTGTTGGTAAATGGAGGCTTGAGTTCAGGAACCTGGAGATGCGGTTGTAGTCTTTCCTTTGTGAGTTGCTTGGAGCTTCTGGTGAGGGCGGCGGCAGTGCTCTAGGGGTGGTGGAGGCTGTTTTGGCAAAGTTGAGGTCAAAATGGATGGCAGAGTGATCCGACCATGGAATGGGGGTGATGGCTGAGATAGAGGGAAGACAATTGTGGTGGGAGATCCAATCCAAAGTGCATCCTTTGTTATGGGTGGGTTCTGTCACTGCTTGTTTGAAGCCCAGTATGGAGAGGGCATTGTTGAGGGAAGGTGCATTCCCATCAGCAGGGTCATTGAGGCCGAGGTTCATGTCTCCCAGGAGGAGGGACATGGTAGATTTCTTTAAATTGTCCCCAGGAGTGTAGAGGAGTGCTTCTTGGAATTCTGTGACCGGCCCAGGCGGGCGATATGTGGCGTGGATGGTGATAGTGCAGTTGGGTGATGGGTTGATTTTGATGAGTCACAGTTATAGGATAGGTCTCCTTGGATTCTTCTGGTGGGGATTGACTGCTTGGAGCTCAGTGCAACCCACTCCTCCTTTCTGTGCCCCTCGGTCTTGTCTTAAAATGATGTATCTTTCAGGCAGACGGGCTAAAAAACGGTGGTGTGGAAGGTTGCCCAGAGCGTTGCCAGTGGTACAGATTCGTTCCAAACCTTCCACCCATCACTTTTGTGGTCACAGTTTGTCTCACTATGTGAGAGAGGGTATGCCCAGACATTGGTCCCTTGCTCGCTGTGCCATAGGGAACCAAGCGACACCTCACTGAGGAGCCCCGACAAGGCTGAGAAATGTCTGGGGTTGCTTGTGTTCCCGTGCAGAGGGAACCTGGCCTTGCAGTTTGGACTGGGCTGCTACCATTGGTGGCAGTACCTGACTGATTTGCATATGGTTGAACCCCTTTTGCAGTGGCGCAGACGGGCTAAAAAATGGTGGTGTGGAAGGTTGTCCAGACCATTGCCAGTGGTACAGATTCATTCAAAACCTTCCACCCATCACTTTTGTGGTCACAGTATCCTTCAGGCAGTGCAAGGGCAAGGGTTTGGCCTGAGGCTTTATGAAGCCAGGTTTCACTAGAGAATAGTAGGTCGATGTTGGATTTACAAAGAAAGTCATCGGTGTCGAGAGCGCAGGCTGGGAGTCACCGTGCATTGATGAGAGCACACATGAGCACAGTTGATGGGGTTGGGGTGGCATCATCGGCCGTGGGTGCTGCAATATTGACAGTTTTGGCAGCATCAATCATGGCGGCACGAGTGTGGGCAGCATCAACCATGGGGGCAACAATATTAGCAGTATAGGCAGCACCAACCATGGGGTAAGTAATATTAGCAGTATAGGCAGCATCAACCATGGGGGCAGCAATATTAGCAGTATAGGCAGCATCAACCATGGGGGCATCAGTATAGGCAGCATCAACCATGCGGGCAACAATATTAGCAGTATAGGCAGCATCAACCATGGGGGCAACAACATTAGCAGTATAGGCAGATACAAGATAAACCTAGTAGACATTGGGTTGCAGGCTACAGTGGAGCGTGCACGTTCTAGTGCTCCTACCCCACTGGGTGCGCTCCGGTCTGTTTTAGCGGCGGCCCTTACACGGGGGTTGTGGGCGGCTGGAAAGTGACATAGTTTGTGGGTGGGGGCGCCTGCCATGTCTTTTAGGGGCGCTGGTCGGGTGGAGGCCTCAGGGCTGAGGTATCTTTGCTGGTAATTCTGGATGCAGGGACCGGGTGCCTTGCGGTGGAGGTGGGTCCAGAGGTATGAGGAGGTGCAGTGATGGCAAGGCGAGGATAGGGCTGCCATAAATAGGATTGTGACCTGGACGTGAGGGGCACTGTTTGGGAGGACGAACCTCGAGCAGAGGCGGTCATTCCTGGAATGCCGAGAGGGAGGTACAAAGGGGGTAGGTGGGGCTACGGGGCGGGCGCAGAGACGGCCCATTCGTTCTGAGAACATGATGGCAAGACACTGTAGAGATGAGCTCTTACCTTGCTAGGGTAGATGAAGGAGGAGCATCCTCGAGCAACAAAGAGCGGATGAGAGCAGTGGCCTTGTTCCTGGGCCTTTGCCCTGCGGCTTTGCCTGGCTGTCGCCTCCCTCCACCTTTTAGGTGGCGGGGAGGGACTGCAAGGCGTCGTGGACCAATTGAGACCCGAGGCCACGGCGGTGATGCTCCGGCTGCAGTTGTGTTTCCGTGTTACTAGGGAGACGGGGGCAGCCATCTTAGCTCGTCCAGGCTCCTCGTGAGACATAATGGAGGAAGTTGATGCCACCAGTGTGTGGGGACACTCTGGTGTCTTCTCCATTGGTGATGGTCGGGTTCTGCTCCTCGTTCGCTCTTGCAGCAGAGCGGATGAGAGCAGTGGCCTTGTTCCTGGGCCTTTGCCCTGTGGCTTTGCTTGGCGGTTGCCTCTCTCCACCTTTAAGGTGGCAGGGGAGGGACCACAAGGCGCTGCGGAACAATTGAGACCCGAGGCTGCAGACTAAGAAAAAACTTGCTTATGATGAACAACTAGTGGCAAGGAGGAAACAATAAAGATCAGAACAAAGACTTATAAAAAAGAACACTAGCACACAGAGAGAAGATCTTTTGAGGAAAAGTCAACAAACTTATAAAAATTGGCTGAGACAAACTCGTTGTTTAAGAACGCAAAGGGATGCAGAAAAAATGCTAGCTGCAATAACTACCAACAATGCCAGAAGTACGTGGGACTTAATTAATGACAGGGATCTTAATCTATCGGCCATAGATGTTAATCAAGTTTCAGAAGAAAAATGGTTTCAGCATTATACTGCTTTATATGAAGGGGAAACCCACAGAAAAACTATAGAAGATAGCTCGGATTCTACATCTTGGGCTCTGGAATTCGATAAGGGTGACATCCGAATGCTGATAAACAAACTAAGTACTTCCAGAGCTGCAGGTCCAGATGGAATCTCAAATAAATTACTGAAAGAAAATTGTGAGAACTGGACAGAGCTAATATACGCCCTATTCCAACAAATCATGAAAACAAAACAAATTCCAGCCACTTGGACGGAGGCTTATATTGTGCCAGTATATAAAAAGGGGGACTGTGGAAACCCGAGGAATTACAGGACAATATCGCTTCTAGATTCAATTGGAAAGCTATCTGCATCACTCCTATTAAGAGACCTAAAAAAATGCGCGACCGAGGCAGAAATCTTGGATGAAAGACAGACAGCCTTTGTGAGTGGAGTGTGCACCGCCTTGAACTTGTTTTTGATCAATTTGCTAAAGGCTAATACGTTGGCTGGGAAGAAAAAACTGTACCTAGCATTTATTGATCTCGAACAAGCCTTTGATGGAATTAATAGAGAACATCTGTGGTCAAAAATGAGGAAATGGGGATGCCCGAAAGACCTGTTGGAAGCCGTTAGAACATTATACACTGGCGCTTCAATTAAGGTCCAAATTACAAAGAATGGGGGACTTTCTAGGAAGATCAATACCAGCAGAGGAATCAAACAGGGCTGTGCAGTAGCCCCCTTCCTTTTTGTGCCATATATGGCCGATATGAAGACTGCCCAAGAAATGATTCGAGGATTCCCGCCGAGGATAAATGGTAAAGAGATACCATGGATGCTATATGCTGATGACGCGGTATTCTTAGGTCAAACACCAATAGGCCTACAAAGACGGATAGCGGCCTTCAATAAATACTTAAGAGAAAATAGCATGAAGATGAACGTGAAGAAATCTATGATCTTAACCATGAATTCAAGCAAGGGAAGAAAATTGGCTGGTAAAACAGCGACATGGTCATTAGATAATGAAACACTGGAAGAAGTAGAGTCGCCACTATACTTGGGGATAATGATTAATAAAAACAGCAACGAACAGGCACAGTATACCCTAATTCGGGAAAAACTAGTGGCTATGACAAATCAAGGGATTTGCCTACACCGTAGATATGGGAAGTACTCCTTAACCCCAATCGTAACCTTCTATGAACAGAAAGTTGTGGCGGTCATCACTTATGGTGCTGAGGCACTATTATCCCTAAGATGGGAAGTCTGGAATCTCTGTGAGGCGTGCTTTTGGCGTAAGATCTTGCGCCTACCAACTTCAATACCTGTGGAACTGATAAGAACAGAGCTCAGACTCCAATCGATGACCTCAGTTGCACTCTGGAAATCTCTATCCTTGTACAGAAAGTGCATACTGGATAAACCACCAAAACCATTTGAAATCTTAGTACAGAGTGATATAGTAAATGAAGATGAGATCCTTAAAAATTGGAAAGAAAGATGTAAAGCTTACATGGAACAAGTAAACATCTCGGATGATACCCTAAAGAACAACCTGGACAAAGCAAAAAGATCTATCCGTGAAAAGGATTGGGAGGAAACCCAGAACCTAAGGTTGAAAAGAAAATTATGCTATAACATTATCTGGGAAAAAAAAGGCTTGAACAAATTACCGCCGTATTTGCTGAAGTTTCCATCTCAGCATTACCGGGACCTGTTGTTGCGCTGCAGACTAAACATCTGGCACTGCAGAGAACTAAAATGGAAAAGAAGGCAAATTGAAAAATCAGCAGCATATTGCAGATTCTGTAAATCCAAGGATCAACTAGAAACGATCAGGCATGTTATGTTAATCTGCCCACCACTAAAAGCAAAAAGAGAGAACTATATGGGCAGTTATGTAAGGAATATCAACTGGGAGACGGAAGAAGACTATTGGGAACGCCTCCTAACTGTTGATAAGTCTGGAAAAACTCTTGACGCATTAAAATTCGTCGAAAATTTGAAATTGAATCAGGAGGAAGATGGGTTTGGACCCTGAAAGAAAATTAAACATAGATTGGAGTAATTAACCAATCAGCTAGTTGGTCAGCTACTGGACTGGATTGTAGCGTCTGAAGAAGCTTTTAATAAAGGGAGAAGGACCTGGGAAAGGATTAAGGAAGTAATGTTTAAGGTTTAACTGAGATTAACCAATAAAACATTAAAAAAAAAAATTATCTTGCACGTAACAGGTCATTTTGAAAGTCAGAAGCCGTTTTTGTGAGATTTGGAGGTTCTTCCTGGGCCATCAGGCATCTAAAGCATCAATTGATCAATGGATGGGTGCAGCTATTATCAAAACGTGTACGATCCAAAATATCCTTCCTACCAGCAGCTTCCAAGCTCATTCTGTGAGTAGCTTTACAAAAAAGATGTCTTGGGATATCATTAATAAAGCAGCCACATGGACTACACCTTCAGCGTTCTGTAAGTATTAGTCCATAGATGTTATCTTACGCTCGGATGCATCTGTTCGTCAGGCCGTCCTGAGAAATCTGTTCTCTTAGCGCAGGTCAGTTTTCTCTTCCCTTTATGTTTATGTGCTGTGTAATTGCTCATACAATTTGGAGAAAAGGAGACGCAACGTTGGAGCATGAAAAAGGTACTCACTGTAGTCAATTATGTTCTCTGAATCCAGAGTTCCCTTTCTTTCATACGCCCCATCATCCAGCCCACTCAAATCCGTTAGCTTAGGCCTACAGACCAGACATCCAGAAAAAGGACGATTGACAGTTTGGTGCATGAGAGCAAGTCTTGCACATCAGACCTATGGCCCATAGACACACCCATGAAAGCTTTTGAAATGCAATGGGGAAAGCACTCTTGAAGTCCAGAAGGCTCTGATCCCATCCCCTATGGGGGACGTACATACAGTGGGAGCCTATCTACTTGTCTTTTTTTATCAGGGTAGCTATGCTGGAATACATTTTAGGGGTTCAGAATTGCATTGTACTGAGAAACATTTGGGAAAACAAAAAAACAGACAGGCCAAATTTTATTATTTACATTTTTAATTATGAAATGAATTATTGTTTAAGAAACCGAGTGCTCTCTTTATTATCTAAATTTGTGATCCTGAAAATGAGCAGAGACTTTTAGTATGACAACACACTCGATGGAGGTCTCAGATTACACGTAAATAACTTTTCCTTTTATGCCAGTATTTCATACTTCTCAGCGTTGAAGAATGCACTTCAGTAGAACTTCGAGATCTCTTCATAGTTTCCTCAGCAATCTCTTCAAAGACGGTATTCCCCGTTAAGTGATGGGATAACTAGGATAAAGTAGGGCTAGAATGGTCACTTCAGGCATGAGGAAACATTAACAAGACCTAAGCACCACAGTGAAACACACCATACAGGAGAAGTTGAATTGGCCTCTTCAGTTACTGTAAATGCATTAGATCCTATTGGGAATTAAACTTTATATTTTCTTAATTGGACCAGGCAAGCAGATCACAAAGCTGTATTGATTCCATCCTCTGCTTTTGAATAGGAGTATCACTTAGCTATGCTAGTAGTTGTAAAGGTTTTTCAAATGCAGAAGGAGGCGCGGCCAGCAGCCATGGAGTAGGACAATATGAAACAGGAGGGATGGCCCCTAATGTGGAAAGATGTTGGGCTCCCTCCCAACCTCGCCCTTCAGAGAGACAAACCCAGAGGCCCAGATGAGGGCTTGTTAGCAAGGAGCCGAAAACGCCTGTGGCTAGACCCTAGAGCCTGCTCTTCAGTCCACACAAACCTATAAGGGGGCTTCCCCCGCTGGCGTAGACCAACGGTTTGACCTTCTGTTGGAATATCTTATCCACTTTTTCAGCTGGTCCCTTTAGTGAGCCCTAGCGTCAAAGCTAGTCCAAAAACAGCAGAACAGCTTTTATATCTCCGAGACACAGACTTTCAGGGTGTTTCTGTTTTGAACTATTTTGAGGAAACACGTGCTTAACAAATAAGTTGCATTTTCACTGTATCCCCTTTTAGACAACTGGTGATTCTGTTTAATTGTTCTACTTTTATTTGTATTCTTAATTTTTGTTATTTGGTTCAATATGATGTAATATTCAGCAAAAGGTCAGTACTTACTCACCCATGATTTAGATGTTGGATGTCATAAATGTCATTATGTTGTTTGCAATTTTCACCAAATGTATATGAAGCAAAAAACTAAATAAAATTAAAAAAAATGGTCTGCTAATACAATAAAGCAGCAACCTGAGTCAAAACTATCGCTCTACGATATGTGCATGGATTAATTCCACAGAAAAAAACTATTCCTTTAAGGGATACTTGGCTTACTTTTGAAACATGAATACGTAATTAAGCTAACAGAACCTAGCAGGCATACAAATAGGAATGTAATGTCTAGAAATTGATGTGTGGTTGGAGCCCCCATTTTGTTCTCTGCCATGGAGTGGGACGGCATCCCTCCCAGCTCCTGCCTAATCCATCAAAGATCTGCCTCAAACAACAATAAATAGCCCCAGCCAGCTACCCAGAACGTCAGCGAAACAAAGTGAGTGTGTTAGGATTTGGTCTACGGCCTCTGCGTGCTTATACACATTAAGTACCAGCAACCCAAGGAATCACAGTCTGGCGATAAATCAAGATGGCACTCACAACTTTGTAATGGGACAGAGCTGCATAAATCCGCGTATGTGAGTGACAAGCAAAACACACGCTGACCGGACCACTCCACATGAACCCTCTGATACACAAGCTTGAGGAGCGAGAAAGAATGACAAAGAGGTCGCCGGAGAGGTGAGAGCACCTGCATACACGGCAGGTAAGGGCACCGGAAGTACTGCCCCCCGCCCCTGGGAACAACAAAGCGCGTGTACACCTGGCAGTGCATAAACAGACTGTAACCCTCCAAGTCAGCTGCACACCGCATCGCTTGAGGACAGACGAGCCTTGCACCGGTGCGCCCACAGAGAAATCGAAAGCAGAAATCTGGCATCATTAAAGAGGACAGAGCTAGAGACCAGCTACATACAGTAACTGCGCAAACCACGACTGGCGGGAGGCACAATAAAAACCTGAGCCCCGTACACACATAGCACAGGAAATAACCCTTTGAGTCTCTTTTGAGGGTAGAACTACTGCCACCAACCGTAAACCAGCAGCGTGTTCTACAACACAGCACGGGCCCTCCCAATTGAATAGGAGCGCCATTGCGGTGGAACCAACAAGCCGCCACCCCCTGAAACAGGGAAGGGACTAGCATTGCCTGTAGGGACTCAGAAGCTGGACCCCCAACCAGAAGCACCCACCTGTCTGATAATGCCCACATGCTTCTGAAAAACTGCTTGTACTGAAACGCAGATACACTGCCTGCGATCACACACACAAGCCCATGAGCAAGATAAATAGGACCTGGCCACAACATTGCCTTTACAGGAATCTGAGGCTCTAAGCCCAACACCCCAGCTAGTGCACGCCTGGACATGCCACGATAAGTGGCAGCAACTACCAAAAACTTTAACCAAAGAGAGAGCGGCTGACTTCTGTGCTGAGTACTTGGATAACCCACATTCCAAATGCTTTCAAAGGCATCAAAATTGAGAAGAAGCCAAACAACCATGGACAACTACACTAAAAACCTGTCACAAGTGCCCATAGAAAATAAGGGTCCCTGACACAAGGTAAATATGGAAGTATTGTAGGAGCTGAAAGCCAGATCCTTGCTGCTATAGTGGAGTTGAAATCCTCCCTGGAGTTCAAAATAGACGCAGTAATAATAGACGTCAGGTCCTTAGCAGAAAGAACCACAAGCATAGAAATGCAGCTAAGCAAGAACACCTCAGCGATCCGTGTCACTCATTTGAATGTACACATTCTACAACAGAAAGTCCAATTGCTAGAAAACAGAGCAGAAGAGGCCAAAGGTCGAGCTCAGAGAAACAACATATGCATTTTGGGCCTACCAGAAGGAGAAGAAGGCTCCAACCCTACATCCTACATAGGACCTGGAAATTTAACAGAAGGCTTCACGGTAGAAAGGGCACATGGAGCCTTGAGCAAGAAACCACCCCCTGGAGTCCTGCCAAGGTCGATAATAGAACAAATATTAAATTACAAAGACTGAGAGAAAATCCTGGCCTTCTCAAGAACGGATGGCACGCTACAAAGGGCATCCACGCACCTGGCGATTTATCCGGACTACACCATACAGGTGCAGAAGCGCAGAGCTCATTTTTCATCCGCTAAGGAGCGTCTCCTTAAGGAAGGCTTGAAATACATGTTTACCTATCCAGCCAGCTTAAAGATCCGGTACAAGAAAAGATGATTGTTTTTTTAACTACCAGATCAGGTACCCACATGGATGGACGTGGAAAGAGGGGGGTCACCCACGGATTGACCCAACGTTCAACCACATTAATTGATGTATGAGAAAGTAGAGTCCAATGGGACCCTGACGCTGAGTGCAAATAGACAAGACCTAAGATAGCCAGCAGAAATTTGTGAAATATTTTATGGCAAGCTCATCATTTAATTGATTACCTAACTACTAAGTCATGCACTGATTATTTGTATGGCAGTACCGAACTTGCATTCCGGAATATTGCATCTGACGGAGGACGGCTGCCCCCCAGCAGCTGTTACCACGCCTTCCTATTTTCTTTCTCTCTAGGGCACTAGTTCATCGGCCCACCCACTGAATACCAGCCTCACAGCCTCAGTGCCTCAGTGCTGGAGGAAAGGGCGTGAGGTGGACACGGCTGAGTAAGAACTTTATAGCTGGGCATATGTTTCAAGTTGGGGAAGTTGGGAGGGAGTTGAGGAACCAAAGTTTGCCTAAGTTAATCTCTAAGAGCAAAGTAACAAAATAACAAGTCTCCCGAGGTTGGAAGCAAGGCATATAGCAGCACCACAGACGAGCAGCCACTGATAGAGGTTGACTGAGCTATTAATATAGGGCATGGTAAGCCCAGCCCCATCGCTAAACGAAATAATTTAATGGCGGGCAATCTCAAATTGTTGACCTGGAATGTTCGGGGCCTCATTAGCTACATCAAAAGGAACAGGCTACATACATACTTGTGCAGATACAACATAAATATAGCCCTACAGCAAGAAATGCATCTCACGGCGGATCGGCAAAACACGATTAGCAAGAAATGGGGAGGACAATTAATAGTCTCCACATATTCTGCCTGTGCCAGAGGGGTTTTGATCTGGATAGCACCCGCAGTACCCCTCAGAATAGTTCAAATTAATGCGGACAACAAAGGCAGAATGGCATTTATATACGGGTAATTAGAAAATAGTGAAATCTGAATTATTAACACATACGCCCCTAACTACAATACAGCATCTTTTTTCCAGTCGCTATACCCCAAACTTAGCCCCTTTAGAAATGGCACCCTGATTTGGGTGGGGGGGGGGGGCAATTTCAATTGCATACTTAACCTGTAACTAGACAGGTCGGATAACAAACTTAAGAAGCCAGCTCCCCCAGCCAGAGGGACTCCTGAACTCATTCAGTTTGTCAGATGTCTGGAGAGAGCTCCACCCACATACCATGCACTGTTCACATTTCTCTGCCCCGCATGCTCTGCAACCTAGGCTAGACTATCTTTTTACTGCAGAAGAAACAGCCAGGGAGTTTATAGAGGCAGAATACAAAAGTAGAGTCCTTTCAGACCATGCCCCGATCCATCTGACATGGCAATATGCTCCTGCCAGGCCTCCAGCCCCGACATGAAAACTCAGAAGTGAAGCGCTACAGGATGTCATATTTAAAGAGCACATTAGAGAGAACATCACAGAATACTTCACGCAAAATAAGGACAGCGTCCCCAAGACAGAAACACTATGGGAGCCATTTAAGGTAGTCATAAGTGAGTAGCAATGGCTAAAGCGGGTGGTATACGAGCAGAGATCTGTAGGGAACATCAGCCGAGAAAGAACTGGAAGACATAGAACAGAACAGAATGGCATGAATCAACAGGACATTTCTTCAAAACAGACTGCTCTGAAGCAGAAATGCTTGAGATGTTAGGAAAGATTAGGCAGGCATAGCTACACCAAATACATAGAGAAACAACATGCAGAAGGGGACAAACCCAGTAGCATCTATCCTGGCTATACAAAAACTATGTAAAGCGTGATCCCATATGCTCTATCCATAGTAGCTCTGGAAACATTCATAATTCACAGGCAGATCAGAGATCAGGACAATTGACTCTCATGCAGCCTTCCGCGAGGTCATAAAAACTAGTCTGTTTGTCTATATATATATATATAACCATCCATGCGCCCTGCTACTATATCTTGAATGGGCCTGTCGCACTACGCTATGCAATATATATGTTACCATCAATTTGCCTATCCACTGTATTATGTAATGTAACCTCTGAGCATGTAACCAAACCGACTGTAACCAAGCAGATTGTATTAAGCATCTGTCATTGGGCTGCTTCCTGTAACCCTCAAGCAAGCACTCGTAAATATCTTTATAGTGCCTCGATGCCCATGGGCTGTAGTGAGCTCTACAAATCCAAAATAAATAAATAAATAAATCAATAATAAGACTTCCTTCAAATTCTATCGCTCCCTATACCTAGACAATACCATTGTCCCTCATGAGGACATAGAAGAAGCGCTTGACCAAATTAGCCTTCCCAATCTAGTGCGGCATCGGAAAGTTTAGAAGCTCCCATCACCTTAGAATAAATAATAATAATAATACAAACAATATGCTCGTAGCTTGAGAGAATCAATAATTATACTCCTTTTAAAACCAATTAAACCGTCAACAGACTGCGGGTCATATAGACCCTTGTCCAATCTCAATCAGGATGGAAAAATACTTACGGCATTACAAGCTAACAGGCTCAAAATAGTTATTCTGATCAGACGGGCTACGTGTCAGAAAGGAACTTAACATGGAACCTAAGTCGTCTACATCGTGTTCTCGATAGCACCAAATCCCAGGACACACACTGTGCGATAGCTGCCGTAGATGCTATCAAAGCATTTGACTCCATCAAATGGGAATGGTCATATAGTATTGGTATGGCATGGTATTGTTTATTTATAAAGGGCTCAAACGATTCGCCTAGGACAGACATATATAAGATGGATACAACTAGTATACACTAAACCGGTTGCTAGGGTTAAAACAGGCAGGCACTTCTCAGACCCCTGGGAACTAGAAAAGGGCACAAGGCAGGGCTGCTCACTCTCCCCACTACTTTACATCCTGGCCATGGAACCAATAGCGGTGTACCTTAGGAACGAACACAAGGAAGCGGGTATCAACATAGATGCGGCATGCCATCTATTTGCAACCCCTTCCTTCAACAGTTACCCTACAAACAAATACATATTTGTGGGCCATGTATTGTGGTCAGAAGTAGGTCTAGTCAATGGCACTGGTCACAGTCCTCCTTTTTTAAGACGTTGGAATGTATTGCTGAATAAAAACTGTCACTGTAGTCTGTTAATGAAAGAATGTGAGGCCATTTCTTGGACAATGATTAGTACTGTCACGTTCAACTTCTCCATCATTTGTGGATTCTGTACAAAAAACAAGATATTATTCAACTGTAGATGCGTACACAGAAGCATTAAGCTTGACTGTACATGAATGTTTATCCTGTTATATTTTCCAGACTATTGATTTACCTGCTCCAGAATATCCAACTGAAGAGAAACACAAGGAGAGAGGTGACAGTGACATACATGCTACCTTCCTTGAGAGACGACTAGTGGAATTAGTCACACCTGTAAAGGTATGCCATGTTAACAGACTTACAATGTCTCAATCATTCTGCCCAAAGATATCTTTTCCTCTCTGACAGAGCTTTGAAGAAACTTTGTGTTCAAAGGTTTACCAACCTGGCTTCATATATTGTGCTACTCCGGGGAAGGTTTAAGGTAGCCCTGCCAGTCTGATCACCTAGGGTGTCGAATATTATGTAGATCGACATTCTGCTCTGAATCCTCTTTGACCACATCCCGTCATACATGATTTCCTTTTTAGCTACTCTCTGCTGCTTTATACACCCTGTGTCTGCTTCCTCTGAAGAGGACGTCTCAGCCTCTCTCGGCTGAAGTCTTGGCATCTGAGATCCCTGGTTGGTTCTCTCCCAGGGTTCTTGGTTGGAGGATGGGCACTGTCTTGCACCTTAGAAACACTTAATTTAGTTTACCTAAGGTGCTTTAAGCCACTGGAAAGGACTTAGGTGGGTACAAGACTTAGGTGGGTACAAGAAGATCTTCTCTTCCAGGTGTTTGAAAACCCCTCTGAACCATCCTCTGTGCAGAGGTGTCTAGTTAAAGTACACTGATCGGGGCTGAGACTTTAATTGATTTTCTTCAAACTCTCCTAATAGGGACTCCAGACGTTCTATGGGTTGTTCCAAGTTATTCCCCCCTTCTGCCACTGCATCCTTCAATGAGTTCCCCAGTTCTCATTTTAAACTCAAGAGTTAAATTGTTGTCTGCCTCTGGGTAAACATTCTGATGCTCAGAGAGTCTCCCAGCGTTCTCCTCACTGCTCCATTTGTCATAATCCTGATCTTCTTGGAGCCCTTTTTGCTCTCCAGCCATCGTAAGCGTACTATGTAATATCGAGCAACCATGTTATTTTATATAATGACAATGGCCTGACCTCAGTAGGTTTCTTTGCCCGGCATGGAGCTGAAGACACTAAGGATGAATACTGCCAGTTAGATAACTTTTAGGTCTGCATTCGTACTGGAGAACTGTGTGCGTTAGAATAGACAGCCTGAATGGAAATGGACTTTCGTGCATGCTAGAGTACTATGCCCATGTGTGCTTGCTCTTCGAACCAGCCCAAAATAAACACCCACACTTCTCTACAGGTTCAACTTTTGCGGAAGCAATGAACGCCCTCCGCAAAGTAAAGCAAACATTTTATACTTGCCATTTATTTAGCAATGATTAGATAACATGACAGAAAAGCACTGCAAATTTCACATGAATTTCAGATTAGTCAGCAATTGGAGAAAAGAAATGCAAGTAACAAGTTACAAAGAAAACAATATGATGTTCCTCAGATATCAGCTACCAAAGCCAGGGACCCTTTTCGTTTGAGCACTGATAATGATCGGCCAACCCCTCTCTCTCTCTGGTCAGGCAGTGGGCTGGCCTCTATGGTCTGGACAGGACTCCCTACACATTCACGATGCAAATCTGCTGGAGAATCCCCCCAGTAGGTGCACATCTTTTATTAGGTGTGCTTGTTAATCAGGCATGACGCAAACTCTTCCTAAAGGTTCGCTAACTTGTTGTCTAGGGAAATGTACTGGTAGACACCTGTCTTCCCACCCCCCACCCCCTCATTTCGGACTAGCTGTTGCTGGAATGCGTCTTTATCAGTGCCCAGGGTCAGCTTGCACATCAGCTTGAATTTCCTGTGCAAACTTGTACCTGTTTACCATGGAACATGGAACATCAATTGTTAAAGCAAAAGAGAACAAAAGGCTGCAAGCATTCAGTGTATGCTTTGATAAGCTATAAACCCTATATCCTACCATGGCAGGCTGTGTGCTTATGAAAAATGTGGCTAGCTCAGCAGGTTGTGTGCCTGTGTATGGTTCGGTCCTACACTAGAGCAAGGTAGTGGACTGGGATTAGATTGTGTAACTTTGCTTGGTTTTACCTTGTGAAGCGACAGTAGCCTTAACTACAAGTATAATAATGGTGTCTGGCTCAGAATGGTTCCTCTATGGTTCTGTTCTATCAGAAGCACCCCTCAACCTCTGCCATGGAGACTGCAGCGCTTCATTTGGATAAAGGTTGCTTCATGGGATCTGGCGCGTGTTAGCTCTGCCAAGTTAGATCGATCTTTGGGGAACAGCATTTTCCAAGCTTGCTCGTTACCTCTGTGTGCTCCTCCCTCTTCCCTGGAATTGTGAACAGAGTTATTGCAACAAGGTGGTGAAGACTGAAATAACCTTGATCTCAGGTTCCACCTATGAATATCTTCTGTCGGAATGCGTACGGTCTACGGAGAAACTCTCTAATCTTAAAACAAAGTAATCGTTCATGACAAGGAAAGCACAGCAATAAGACAACACTATGCATCTGCAAAGAGCAGCAAAGGAAGAGGGCAGGACTTTGGTAGGAAATGACATACATTGGAACACATAGACAGGTTGGGTAGGATGATGCAGATAATAAACTACTCAAAAAAGGGGGGGTCCTTCAGAGATGTCGTTTTTTAAAGAATTTCTGAGTGTTTTGTTCAGGAAGTCAGTTTGTTACAAATGTTAAAAGTAGCTGCTGAAGATAAAGTAAAAGAATTGTACGCTTAATCCTCACCTCAGGTCATTCCGTAGAATGAGGCCCTGAGCCTCAACAAATTATGATCTTGCCACAGGGAGAACCAACCCAAAATGTTGTGTCCCATTTAGATGGAAAATATTACTAGGAGTGCCTGGAGTAAAGGCTGCTGAAAGATCCAAGAGTGTAGGGAGACATGCTTCACCCTCCTTTGGCATACGTAGAGCATCATCCATTAGGGGCCAGTCCCTGTGCAGCGTATTGATCTGAAGTTTGATTGGTGTGAGTGCATGACGTGTTTAGTGGTGATGGAGAGTGATGCTTTGTCGTTGCTGGTGTTTTTATAGGTATGTCTAGAAAGGTTAGTTGGAAGACTGTTGCAACGTGAGAAGGTCACCTGGGTTTTTGGAGTAGTGGTGTGACTTGGGTTACTTTTAGGAGACTAAATACTGGTTAGGCTTGTTTGGATGGTGATCAAGATGAGGGCTATTAGTTGGGCAGTCACATGAAGTGCAATTCAAAGGAGGCAATCTTAACACTATCCACTTAAGCGCAGCTTGACAAATATTGTGGTAAATGATATGATATGATAGGTTATTTATAACGCGCTTAATACCCAGAGGTTTCTAAGCGCGGACCCATGGATCGAACCCATGTTGCTCCGTGTCATCCTGCTTCTAAGGCAAGCACGTTGCCGTTGAGCTATCCTCCCATGCCGTGAAGCAACACTCAGCAGCAAATCACTGGACTTCTCGCTGAGATTCAACTTTATGAAAGAATTATAAAAATGAATACTCGATATGCAATCCTGCAATACATCTGTTAGCACTGCTAAAGGGTCCTGTAGCTATGCAAGGTGGGTGATGGTAGTTGGCAGGATTGTGGGCTATAACGTATTTTATCATTTTGACTTGCAGAGCTCTACGCTATATTTGCTTGTGTATGACTATTGGTGTTTTGGATGTACTGCACTATGAAGATAAATTGCAAATGCAAGTGAACATTTAATTCAACTCTTGATATGAAATATGATGCATTTTTGTATATATCTCACTATTTTACCATTTCTATTTTTCAGTATGTGGTTTGCCAAGCTACAGAACACCCCACTGAAGAGGAACTAACGCCAGACAAAGTATGCTGTGTCTTATATACTGAGGCAGCTTCGCCCACATTCATTCAGGTTAAAGAGGCAGAACCACTGAGACAATTTAAGGTATCCTCATTACAATGTATGCAGGGAGTATTGAGGCACTTAATCTGACGGTAGTTCTGCACTTTATGCCAAACTGAACAGAGCATGTACAAGGTAGCCCCATGCTCTACGACAACTGCAACGTACATTATCATGGGGTAAAAGAGTGTTTTGAGCAAATACGTATTCCTCAATGTTTGTAAAGGGGGCTGTGGTGTGAGAGGAAGATACATAAAGAAATAGAACACAGTCCCCACTAGCTACCCACCTCTACCACACATTAGCGGCTATTCAAAAAGATTTTTTCCTCAAGTGGAAGTCTCATTAAATTATATATGCCACCATAGTCAAAATAACAAATTTAACATATTTTAATCATATTTTTCTCAAACAATGCCACTAAAATACATTAAAAAAACATTGTGTGCGTTCTTCATATGTGGATTATCACAAGAAGGAGAGAGAACACCAATTTGCATTTCTGGCTGTTATCTACACCAATGTACTTATAATTTATAGGCATTTATTGGTTACGTGATGTTAGTAACAATGTGTGTCACCACATTACAATTATACAAAGACATAGTATAATAGCGTCTACACTCTGATGTGTTTCTGGGGCAAAGGACAACACTGTTGCAGTCTAAGTCTCATCAGTAGTGTCCCAAGACCCGTCTTCAGGACGCAGTTGGTTTAGGACAAGGTTACACTGTCTGCATGGCGCCTATGTGTCAGTGTTGTAACCTAAGAAATAAATAAAATAAGACAAGTGCAAGACTTAGTATATGCAAGCTAAATGTAAAATAACTTTAAAAACGGTGGTATAGATATCATAAATAACAGAGTAGCCAACCTGCTAACCTTGTGTGAATTTCTTATGGTGTGGAGGGCGAGATGATTGCACTAGTCAATCTAGTATGGTGGCAGGTGAATCTGTCAATGTAGCTCATACTGGAAATGAATACATATTTAAAGTCAATTATACTGTGACATTGAATTAATTCTTGTCACATTTATATATATTAGAAATGAATCATTACCGTCTTGTATTGACATAGGCAAAATTGGAGGTTCCAAAGTCGCGTGTTGGCGGTGGAAAAAGGGTCAATTGATGTTTGGAAACTACTTCTCCCAAAATGCACCATGAAATCTGAGAACAAAACATGGAGATATATATATAAATCCTATGTTTTTCTTTTTTAGTCGGTGTTAGTAAAGGGCTGATAATGTAAAATACATAACACTTACTTGGGAGTATGTGTTCTAGACACTGGGCCTCATCACGACTTTGGCAGTAACCCTTAAATCCGGCGGTAGCACTATTACTGCCGGATTTAAGGGACTGCCGAATCAGGGCTTCGGCGGATTTCGCCCCAGCTCTGAGCTGGGGGGAAATCCGCCGAAAATGTGCGGTATTACCACCGGCGGGAAATCCGCCGGCGGTGTTAGCGCGAAGATTCCCCAATGAGCCCAATGGGGAATGGGGCATTCCCGAATGGGCTCAGTGGGGAATGGGGACTTACATTACCGCCAAACTCGTGATCCGGCGCTATTAGCGCCGGGGAGTTCGGCGGTAGGGCTAATACCACCCGCGCTAATAGCGTTACCGTTACCGCCCAAGTCGTGATGAGGCCCACTGTCTTGATTCAGCTGTAATGTTGTGTTTTTGTGTGTGTGCTCACGCACATCACTCGAGGTATTCGTCATCTGCAGGGACAAGGAAAGCAAGTCAATACATGGCTAGTGTTTAAATGTCGCCTTAGTCCTGTGTGTTCAAAATAGGCGAATCAATCATTCAAGGCTTACTTCTCCGGTATTCGTCTCGCATTCAAAGCGTTCCGCAAATGCATACGGTTTGGACTTCGAGGTGCCTGTGTGTTCAAATTCAAACAATGAACATAAACAAGGGACTTCCGACACATCGTGTCGGCTTGTCTCAGACTGGACATAAAAGAGGGACCACCAACGCGGTGTGTAACACCTAATGTGCTTATCCAAAAGTGTACCATCTTGAAGCGTGGTAGTGTATTTTTACATACAGCAAAGAACAAAGCTGAACATTTAGCTATGGCTCATCTAAAGGATAGATTAGTTCACCATTTTACATTTAACAAAAAAAAGATAAGTGCTGCATTTCGCAAGGACTAATCCGTCTGTTCAACACACATCTATGTGACCAACGGCGTGCCATCTTCAGATGTGTGTATATTATTTTACATGTACTGCCACAAGTAGCAATGCAGGTCACTCATGTAGCCTTGCAACATTAGACATTCTGGACATGTCTGGGTACCACTCTACCTACCACTTACTCATATCATCCATAGTGTGGCATCATGGAGATAGAAATGAGGAAAGGAATGGCCTCATCAGACCAATGAAGGTGTGGAAGAGTACAGGGTATTAATGAATCAAGAGATTCCATTCCACGGCAATGTTTAAGCCGGATTGGGCAGTTTTTAAATTGTAAATCCATTTCTGTTCCACTTTTTTGAGGGACAGATCTCTATTGCCACCTCGTGGGTGGGCTTTGGTAGTTTGAATGACAAACCAGAACATGTCTTCGCAGGTATGCTTGGCCTCTAAGTTGTGGGCTACTAATGGTTTGTTAGGAGCTCCGTTGCGGATTACTGACCGATGTTCACCAATTGGTAGTTTCACAGGCCTAATTGTTTTACCTACATATATCAACCCACAGGGGCATTTTATCCCGTAGATCACCCACTTAGTCAGTCAATTTGAGAAGGACCTGTATTTCCACAGCCTGTCATTAAGGTCAATTTGCTTCAGATTCTTAGTAAGATGACAGACCGAGCATTGTCCACATGAAAAGTGACCACAGACTGGAGGTAATCCCCACAGTGTTGACTGTGTTGGTGTCTCATTTTTATTCATCGGGTAAGTGTGAACAAGTTTGTCTCGGAGATTAGGAATGGTTTGAATGCAAATCTCGGACAATTCGGTCTGAAGTCTTCAATATGAACGATTTTCCAATTTCTAAGTATGATCCTCCTCAGGTCGTTGCTTAGAGGGGAAAATGATGAAATACAGGTAATTCTTTCTTCCTGGGGTTAGTGTGTTTTTGTAAAATGACCTCACGGTTGGCATTGCATGCCCTTTTCATGGATCTCTTGATAATTCTGCATGGGTATTGTCTATATCGTAATTTCTCACTTAGTTCCTGACTATTGATTTTAAAGTCAGCAATTTCACTGCAATTCCGTCGGATTCTTAGGACTTGCCCATAGGGCAGGTTCTCCCGTAAGCTGGACCGGTGAAAGCTACTGAAGAGTAATAATGTGTTCTTATCTGTGGGCTTTTTGTATAATGTGGTACCCAACGAGTGATCCTCCTTTTTAAAGATCTTGAGATCAAGCAAGGCAATACTCTCACTGCTACAAGACATAGTGAATTTAATGGTCAGAGTTTGTCTATTGAGCCACAAAAGGAAACCCTCCAGCTGTTCCTGGCTTCCATTCCATAACATAAAAATATCATCAATATAATGATGCCATGAGCTGATGTGGTCGTGAAAAGGATTTGTGTCCGCATAGATAACATTAGTTTCACAATGATCCATGTAAAGATTGGCCAAGTCCGGTGCAAATGTGGCTCCCATTGATGTACCCTGTCTTTCTTGATAGAAAGTTTGGTTGCATAAGAAAATGTTCTTAGAGAGTGCCAGCCTTATGCATTCAATAATGAAATTGGAGGGAACTGTAAGGTCTGCCCTTTTCTCAAGGTATTGATGTAATACTTCTATGCAGTGATCCTGAGGAATATTAGTGTATAATGATTGTACATCAAGGGTAACTAAGATGTTATTGGCTCCAGTGTGAACATTTGTAATAGTGTGAATCATAGCTGTTGTATCTTGGATGTAAGATTTCATTTTAGCCACAAAAGGTCTCAGGAAATCATCTGCATAAATAGAAAGAGGCTCCAACAGTGAACCTATTGCTGACACGATAGGGCGGCCTGGGGGACTGGTTGCATTCTTATGCATTTTGGGTAAAATATAGAAGGCCGGAATGGTGGGATTTGGTCTAGTCAGAAAGATAAATTCATCTTTACAAATCCATTTTTGATCATGTGCATGGTTCATAAGGCTCATTATTTCCTCCATCAATCCCGTGGTTGGGTTGCCAGGTAGTTTCCGATAACATTGTTGGTTTCCCAATTGTCTGTCTATTTCAATGTTATATGCATTTACATCCCACAGCACAATACCACCTCCCTTATCAGCGGGTTTCACTTCAAAGGAAGTTTTTTTTTCAAGATCTTTTAAAGTTCTACACGTTCTGCCTGGGTGAGATTGTCTTTTTGCTGATTTTTCTTCTTGAAGAGATAGTCTAATTCTCTTAATACTTTATTCTCAAAAGTCAAAATCTCAGGGGAGATCATAATGGATGTTGGTGTAAAGCACGAAGGTAATTTGAGTCCTGTTATATTTTCATCTGGGATGGTCCCCTCCTTTGGATTACGGAAAAAATATGTGAGCCTTATTGATCTAAAGAAGTTTCTTATTTCCACTTCTGCAGTCAATTTGTCTGCTATTTTTGTGGGAACGAAAGATAGCCCCTTGCTTAAGATACTAATTTCTATGTCGGTGAGGGAATGTGAACTAAGACTGAAGACCGGTATTACCAATTGGTCTGTGGGGGTTGCCACTGTCGGGTTGGCATCGTGCGGTTGCCCCATTGTTTGTTCTTCCCTCGTTTCCCCTGTCCCTGAAAAAACTGGGGTTGTGTACCTCTTTGTGCTTGGCCCCCTCTACTTGTTGAAGGTTGTGCTGCTGAAGAATCAGAGTCGCTACTGTTGGATGAGTTGGAAAAGGTAACAAATCTGTTACCACAACTTCTGTTATAAGGAGGGCCCCTCCCGCCAGTTTGGTTCAAATTTTGCTCTTGGAAAAAACTGGCATTCAAGTATGGGTAGGTGGATTCTTCCTTATAATTAAATATATCTTTCTTTAGCTTGCAGATCTTTTTTTTTTCAAGGGTGAAGGATTTTAACTTTTTCTTTTCTTCCTCAATTTTTTCCAGAAGTACTTTTGTTTCTGGGATCGTTGACTCATCATTGATTTTATTCTCCAAGGTCAGTAGGTCTTCTTTTTGTTTTTTGAATTCTTCCTCTGCCGTCTCAATAACTAATATGACCCAATCTCAAGAGCATTTGTTTGCTACCCCACTAAGATTTCCCATGAATTTCGGATTATCTAGGAAAACACGGGGGATGTTTTTTACTTGCAGACCCTCCGGAATCACCCCGGCCCTAAGGTATTCAACCATTAGTTGGCCGTGTGATTCTGTGTGATTCTGTGCGGATCCGTTTCTTCTTCATTTGGGTCAGCAGATCAAGGTCATTTGTGCTTTTCGGAGCTGTTGTTGCTATTGTAGGTGCCAAGGATGGACCTAAAATGGAAGGTAACTCCAAGCATCTTTTATATAAGTCGTAAGAATCCGACGGAATTGCAGTGAAATTGCTTACTTTAAAATCAATAGTCAGGAACTAATTGAGAAATTACGATATGGACAATACCCACGCAAAATTATCAAGAGATCCATGAAAAGGGCACGCAATGCCAACCGTGAGGTCATTTTACAAAAACACACTAAACCCCAGGAAGAAAGAATTACATGTATTTCATCCTTTTCCCCCTCTAAGCAACGACCTGAGGAGGATCATACTTAGAAATTGGAAAATCATTCAAACTGAAGACTTCAGACCAAATTGTCCGAGATTTGCATTCAAACGGATGCTGAATCTCGGAGACAAACTAGTCCACACTTACCCGATGAATAAAAATGAGACACTAACACAGTCAACACTGTGGGGATTACCGCCAGTCTGTGGTCACTTTTCATGTGGACAATGCTCGGTCTGTCATCTTACTAAGAATCTGGAGCAAATTGACCTTAATGGCAGGTTGTGGAAATACAGGTCCTTCTCAAATTGCCTGACTAAGTGGGTGATCTACGGGATAAAATGCCCCTGTGGGTTGATATACATAGGTAAAACAATTAGGCCTGTGAAACTACGAATTGGTGAACATCGGTCAGCAATCCGCAACAGAACTCCTGACAAACCATTAGTAGCCCACTACTTAGAGGCCAAGCATACCTGCGAAGACATGTTCTGATTTGTCATTCAAACTACCAAAGTCCACCCACGAGGTGGCAATAGAGATCTTCCCTCAAAGAATTGTAACAGAAATGGATTTAAAATCTAAAAACTGCCCAATCCGGCTTAAACATTGCCGTGGAATGGAATCTCTTCATTCATTAATACCCTGTACTCTTCCACACCTTCATTGATCTGATAAGGCCATTCCTTTTCTCATTTCTATCTCCATGAGGCCACACTATGGATGATATGAGTAAGTGGTAGGTAGAGTGGTACCCAGACATGTCCAGAATGTCTAATATTGCAAGGCTACATGAGTGACCTGCATTGCTACTTGTGGCAGTACATGTAAAATAATATACACACATCTGAAGATGGCACGCCGTTGGTCACATAGATGTGTGTTGAACACACGGATTAGTCCTTGCAATATGCAGCACTTATCTTTTTTTGTTAAATGTAAAATGGTGAAGTAATCTATCCTTTAGATGAGACAGCTAAATGTTCAGCTTTGTTCTTTGCTGTATGTAAAAATACACTACCACACTTCAAGATGGTAAACCTTTGGATAAGCACATTAGGTGTTACACACCGCGTTGGTGGTCCCTCTTTTATGTCCAGTCTGAGACAAGCCGACACGATGTGTCGGAAGTCCCTTGTTTATGTTCATTGTTTGAATTTGAACACACAGGCACCTCGCGGCCAGAACTGTATGCATTTGCGGAACGCTTTGAATGCGAGACGAATACCAGAGAGGTAAGCCTTGAATAATTGATTTGCCTATTTTGAACATGCAGGACCAAGACGGCATTTAAACACTAGCCATGTATTGACTTGCTTTCCTTGTCCCTACATAGGACGAATACCTCGAGTGAGGTGCGTGAGCACACACACAAAAACACAACATTACAGCTGAATCAAGACAGTGTCTAGAACACATACTCCCAAGTAAGTGTTATGTATTTTACATTACCAGCCCTTTACTAACACAGACTAAAAAAGAAAAACATAGGATTTACATATATCTCCATGTTTTGTTCTCAGATTTCATGGTGCATTTTGGGAGAAGTAGTTTCCAAACATCAATTGAGCCCTTTCCCACCGCCAACACGCGACTTTGGAACCTCCAATTTTGCCTTTGTCAATACAAGACGGTAATGATTCATTTCTAATATATATAATTGTGACAAGAATTAATTCAATGTCACACTATAATTGACTTTAAATATGTATTCATTTCCAGTATGAGCTACTTTGACGGATTCATCTGCCGCCATACTAGATTGACTAGTGCAATCATCTCGCCCTCCACACCATAAGAAATTCACACAAGGTTAGCAGGTTGGCTACTCTGTTATTTATGATATCTATACCACCGTTTTTAAAGTTTTTTTACATTTAGCTTGCATATAGTAAGTCTTACACTTGCCTTATTTTATTTATTTCTTAGGTTACAACACTGACACATAGGCGCCATGCAGACAGTGTAACCTTGTCCTAAACCAACTGCGTCCTGAAGATGGGTCTTGGGGCACTACTGATGAGACTTAGACTGCAACATTGTTGTCCTTTGCCCCAGAAACACATCACAGTGTAGACGCTATTATACTATGTCTTTTTATAATTGTAATGTGGTCACACACATTGTTACTAACATCACGTAACCAATGAATGCCTGTAAATTATAAGTACATTGGTGTAGATAACAGCCAGAAATGCAAATTGGTGTTCTCTCTCTTTCTTGTGAATCCACATATGACGAACGCACACAATGTTTTTTTTAATGTATTTTAGTGGCATTGTTTGAGAAAAATATGATTAAAATATTTTACATTTGCTATTTTGACTATGGTGGCATATATAATTTAATGAAACTTCCACTTTGAGGAAAAAATCTTTTTGAATAGCCCCTATTGTGTGGTAGAGGTGGGTAGCTAGTGGTGACTGTGTTCTATTTCTTTACATACATTATTATTCCTGGGTCTAAGCTTTCACAACGTTGCTGCTCACAGAGTGATAGTCTCTTAAATGAGGTTGCATTTCTCCATTCTGCCGATAATTGTTGTTGTTCCATTTGTTCCTGAGCATTGGTGCACCACCATATTATATATTAATCTTTGTTTCAAACTACTGCACCTTTTGGCCAGACTCAATCTTCTTGTCCCTATAGATCCTTTGTGGAATGGTTTACCATCTGTACTACTGACTTTACCCAATCCGAGACCCAAAATTCTTAGTCAGGGCAAGCTTGTCAGATATACGACATCCGATAATCTAAATGAAGTCACCACTTAGCTTTCTCTAGTCTTCCACATCGGTAGGTCATCAGACGTCACCTATCTTTTGACATAGACCAATTATGTTGTAATATATTAACTCCACCAATTCTGGAGAGCCAAGCCCCCATTAGTCTCTGCAGCCTATAGAATCGAGCCGCACAATCTGGCCTTATTTTTCATCACATAAACTTCAATATTTTGTAAATTAGTTGTTTAGATGATGTGCTGGGAATTTGAATTTTAACTGGAAACATTTGACTTAGATATGAGTCGTGGCATGATGCTCATCTTAACCTCATTAAAGTGATGGAAAAAGGAACGGGCAGTTTATCCCACTTCTCTATCACCGCATACATTTTCTCCAGTACAGGTGGAAAGATAAATGGTGTCCTACTGGTGTGTCTGTTTTCTGGTCCAGGTGATGTGTCATGTGTAAGTTCATTCTTTTGCGCACTTACCAGATCCTTTCAGCTATGTACGTACAGGCATTTCTTGAATTGGATGAGGTACACAATGCTGGAGGATGTGCAGTTGCAAGTCTCTTGAGCTGTATTGTTCAGTTTTGTGGCGTGGCTGTGGCAGATTCAGTGTAGATGTGGTTTCAGTTTTTCCATCACCTCATACTGCATGGGTATAATCCGTGTTACATTTGTTCCTGATACATTGGAAATGCCCTGCCGCACAAGACTGTCCTTGACTTTTTGGCTGTTTATATGGAAATGTATGGAGGGGTATCTTGACAGTATTGGCCGGTCAACAGATGTTTATTGTAACAATCAGTAATGGGCACAAAACTGCGTATGCAAACTTGAGTTTGCAGTGACAGGTGATCTCCATCACCAACAGTCAATCCAATTATGCACTTTACTGTGGAATAGGGTTGCCTTCCGCTTTGGTTTCATTACCTTCCCCTCTCTCTTTGGGAATGTGGGGGATGCTCATGGATGCAAAACAGAACTCAGGCTGAGTGTGAAGGATAGACTTGAGTACCTGCAGATCAGGCACTGGGTTGTGTCTTGATGTTGAAGAGGGCTTCCAGATCCCTTACCTAATTTGGGAAACCTGCTACCTCTGCTGAGGGAGGCAAGGGCCTGATTTCTAAGATATATAGACAGCTGACTCCTACTTTTCCTGTTGGGCCGCACGGATAAAGACAAAATGGGAGGGCAACTGGGAGAAGATCTGGCGAGGGGCATCTACGTTTTTCACCAGTGTGCATCTAGTGAAGATTCAATATACGTTTATACATTGTTGGTATTACATGCCGACATGATTACAGGCCATAAATCAGACTATGCCAGTTGTCTGTTGGAGAGGGTGCCGGGAGAGGGGTAGTTTACATTTATGTTTTCTGCGGATACCCACATTTCCAGAATGTCCGGTTGGAAGTTCGGTCCATGGTTACAAAGATAGTTGGGTTTCTCATTCTCAATAATCTGTTCCTGCTCCCGATGGAAACAGGTGAGGATTAACCTGATCTCAGCTCTTCACCCTTACTCTATATGCTCCTTCTCCCAACTAGATGATGCATTTTTGGAGAGTGGAGTAAACTAGACGCCAGATAGGAACCTGTGTCTGGAAGGGGTCTCACATATTTTGGCTATAGAGAAGATTTCCAAGGCACACAAGGGTGCTATAAGAGGGTTTCATACAGTCCGAGATCCTTTCTTGCATTTCGCAGCAGAGGATTGCCTGTGCCTACAATGCTCTTAATGGTTGCAGCCATTGGGATTTGCCGCAGCAGGATGAGCTGAGTGGGGGTGCGTTTGGGCAATTCATTTAGGTGTCACGGAGGGGGGATGCCAGAGGCATGTTTATGTTTATTGAAGTTATGTAGCGCTTTACACGAAAGCACTTTACAGGGTAACAACAAGATACAAAATTGAAAGAAGCTTATTTGAAGAGGAAATTATGAAGGGGATAGGCTGATAATGGCATTATGAAAGTTGCCATTGCATAGGTACTCAGGTGGGGGGAGTTGGAGATGGAGGCGGTAAAGGGCAGGAGGTGTATTGGGGGCAGACACTTATTTTCTGTTATTCTGGTAATGTTTCTTGTGGAATGTTTTCCCTGCATAAGTGCAGAGATTCTGTCATGGAAAGGTTTTATAACATTTTCTACATAAACGTGGTTTCAAAAAATAAATTGACCAGCAAGATAGACACCACAATGAGAGCGATTAAAGATGTTATGAAATTCATACTCGCAAACAACACATTTTTTTTTATTAATGGAGGACTGTCCCTATGAAACACTGGAATGGTCATGTGCACAAAACTGGTACCTCAATATGTCAACCTTTGTGAATACTTTCCTTATCCCCCTATCTCCGTGGGAAGGAATGGCCATCTGGAAACTGTTTTGTACAAGAAAGCCAAACATAGGAACATGTACCTGCACAAGAAAAGTTTCCATTTGGCCCACATGTGCAATCGACAGCCAGGCACTCAGGTACCAATGCATATGCTCCAACATAAGGATATGGGACAGGCAATTTACCGCACTCCTCATATCCTTTCTGCAAAAAGGATACTCAGACAGAAGAATTGACAGGGAGTTAAAATGTGCATTGAACATTCCTAGAGAAAATCTTCTACATTACAGAGAACGCATATGAGTACAACTAGTTGTCACCTACCACTCAGCATTAACACAACTGAACAAATGTAAGGACCCACACCACAGCAGGGGTGAAGAGCTGGAAGACATTTTCAGTGGACCCCACTTAATTGAATACATTGCTGCAGCTTTCATCAACAAATAATCGAATAGGAAACCAGGCAGGAAATGTAGAGACAAGGTTTATTTCCAAACAATTCTGCAGAAATGGACAGAGAAACTGGCATAGTATCCCTGTCCCAGAATGTTGCCCCCAAAAACAGAAACCTCAGGACCTTTATAGGGTTTTTCACAGTGAGCCTTATACAGAAAATTCAGTATGATACTTTTAGTTGGTTACATTAACAATGAGTTTCCTAACGTTACATTTTCCAGACTTTGAGGGGTTCTATGTGTTATTACCACATTTTAAAAACCAAACACAAAAATAAATGATTTCTTTAAGCCGTTTGTGTGTCTGTGTTAAAATGTGGCAATATCACTGTATGCGCCACCCACCCCTGACAAGTTGATGCCCACCCCACCCTCTCCCGCAGGCCATATTCTTAATCGGGGGTTTAACCCCCCCATATCCTCTCTTTCGTCACGTCCCGCCCCCTTCCCAGAACAACAAACACTCACTACAACACGCACACTCACACACACACACACACACACACACACAGACATACACTTACCTGACACTCCCGAGGTGGCTCTTCCCATTCCTGGTGAGCCTCTCAGCCCCTGCGTGCACTCCTGTGCGTCGCAGGGGCTGACAGTTCGATTTAGAAAGACCGTTCTGTGCAGTCACAGAGCGGTCTTTCTAAATCGATCCCTTTCTGTTATGCTTCTGCTTTTTCTGTGTGTGCTTTTTTAATGTAAGTGTTATTTAATGTTGTATATTGTGAAAAGTCACATTTTGGCTAGGACACAATAAATACAAAATAAAATAAAAGGTCGTTTGACCTAGTGGAGGCTGAAGATGACAAAAGCAACAGTGAAGAGCACAGTCAGTCGAGTAGAGACTCATCCTCTGACCGGACACGCCGACACAGGAGATTGAGGAAAGAAAGGGTACACATGGTCTCAGCAATCAAACCACTGCAAGGAAAAGACAAATGAAGTACAAAATCACACTGCAACTGTGTAATCATGACAGATGAAACACAAGTGAAAATGAAGATAGACACAGGAGCCACGATGAATGTCATGCCAGCCAGCAAATGTAAGGAACTTCGCCCACTCCCATGCCCAATTCTACAACGAAAGTCAGTGCAACTTTTTGCCTATGGATGCAAGAAACCACAACCAGTAATAGGCTCCTTCAAAACAAGGCTTACATACGGAGAAAAAAGCTGCCGAACATAAGTAGTAGATACAGGAATCAAAACTTTACTCAGCTTCCTGATGGCAAAGAAACTGAAACTCATTCACTTCACCTTTGCAATACACACACATGAAATTAACTGCATGCTGGAAAAGCATGAGAAGCAAATCCAGGGGATTGGATGCTTGAAAGGTCGCATGGTGAAGCTCCACATTGACCCCACTGTGGAACCAAGAGCCGTCCGACACCGAAGAGTGCCTTTTCACATGAGGGCAGCTGTGGAGGCTGAGGTCAACAAATTGGAAGACCTCCATATCATAGAGAAAATGACCGGGCCAACACTATGGGTATCGTCCATGGTAGTCACAGCGAAACCAAAACAGTCCCAAGCAGTGCATATCTGTATTGATATGCATCTACCCAACGTAGCCATAGGATGAGAGAGACACATCACCCCGACCATTGACAAACTGATTGTAGACCTCACAGGAGCTACCGTCTTCAGCAAGCTAGTTTTAAGGTCAGGGTGTCATCAAATCCGCCTGGCCAGAGAGTCCCGTTACATTACGACTTGTTCGTCCCACCTGGGTCTACAGAGATACTGCTGACTCAATTTTGGGATCTCATCCGTGGCGGAAGCATTAAATCAGTAAGGTGATACTAGATCTCCCTGGAGTCACAAATGTAAGTGGTGACATCCTGTTGTACGAGAAGAACGATGACAAACACAACTCACGATTGGTGGCAGCACTACAATGGCTTGAGGACTCAGGGCTCACCCTCCATGCAGAGAAGTGTGAGTTTGGAAAATCAACTCTCAGTTTCTTTGGTATTTCTTCAATGAGAAAGGAATGTCCCTGGACCCGAGCAAGGTAGGGGACATCAAAAACTCTTTGGCGCCTACCAGCGCCACTGAAGTCTGCAGCTTCCTTGGGATGGCAACCTAATGTGGAAGGTTTATCCCTGACCTAGCCACCATAGCCACACCCCTGCGGGAACTCACCAAGAAAAGAACAGCATGGAAGTGGAACGACACACATGAAGCAGCGTTCACATGCATAAAAGACTCAATGTCAGGGGACGCCACAATGGCTTTTTTCGATAGCACACGAGAGACTGAGCTACTAGTAGACGCCAGCCCTGTTGGGCTCGGAGCTGTGCTGACACAAATAGACTGAGATGGGTCCATACACCCCATTGCTTTCACCAGCTGAGCCCTCATGCCCACAGAAAGAACTATGAGCACATTGAAAAAGAGGCGCTTGCCATCCTGTGGGGGTGCCACCACTTCCACGTATACATGATAGGGTACCCAGTAAAGGTGCTAACGGACCACATGCCTCTGGTGCCCATAATCAGAGGATCCGTGCCACACCCACTGGCAAGATAGAACGTTGGATGCTCCAACTCCAACAATTTGACCTGGAAGTATAATACAGTGCAGGGGCAGACAACCCGGCAGATTTTCGATCCTGACACCCAAGGCCGGCTACCATGATGGAGTGCAAGGGGGGCTGCTGTATGGTTACAGATACAGACCCCAGTGCAAGGGGTGGCCCGGAGGAAGTGCAGGAGGCTGGCAGGGTGAGAAGGTACCTGGACCCGGAGGACAGAGGGTGGCTAGGTGCATGGTGTCAAGAGAGAACAGATCAGCAGGGGAGAGGGGGAGCTAAGGCAGAAGAAAAGAGGAAGGTCTTGAGGTGCTTCTGGAACCGGAGATGGTTCTCCTCAAGTTTTAGAGTGGCAAGGAGGCTGTGCCAGAGGGAGGCCCCAGCCGAAGACAGAGATCTAACTCCAGCTTGTTTTATTGAAAAACAACTGACCCTGAGAGAGTTAGAGGTAGAGGAGCGAAGAGCACAAGAGGGGAGGTATTTGCGTAGTGATTGCGGAAGGTATTTTTGCCCCAGGCCCCAGAAAGCTTTGTGGACAATTCAGAGGGTGTTGAATTGAATCCTTGCATCCACTGGGAGCCAATGGAGAAATTTCAGAGCTGGAGGGATACAATCACAGGGCTTGAGGCCAAGGTCAGATCTTGCAGTCCTGTTCTGGATGAGTTGCAAAGGGCAGAGAGTAGAGGCAGGTAGATTTAGAAAGAGGCTGTTACAATAGTCCAACCTAGAGAGGCTGGGATACCATGAGCTTGTGGGGGAAGGAGAGGAAAGCAGAGTACCTCTGAGGAGGTGCAGTAGGTAGTTTGACTTTTTAGAGACCTCAGAGATGTGTGCGGAGAAGGAAAGGATGGAGTCAAAGATGACCCTGAGGTTCTTAGCCTCGCAGGTGGGGGTAGGAGGAGGGCCAAGGGAAGCTGGCCAGAGAGTGAGGGGAAAGGATGGGGAAGGTGTGCCAAAGAGGAGGATCTCCGTCTTGCTGGCATTCAGACAAAGATCATTGGCGGCACACCAATCTTGAATGGCAGTTAGGCAATCAGAGATGAGAGAGGGAGAGGAGGTGGCCGAGGGCAGCCTGAAAATGAGTTGAGTGTCGTCAGCGTAGCACTGGAAATTTGAGCAGAAAATGGCAATGCAGTGGCGAGAGTTGCCAGGTATTGGTTGAAAAGACAGGTATCTTCCTCACACCACAGGTAGAGAGGAAGATAGATGATAGGACGGATCCAAGTTGGACCTGGTAGGGTCGATCAGAGAGGAAAGAAGTCAGCCAGGCTAGAGCCTGATCAGTGATACCCAGGTTTTCACAGAGACGGTTGAGCAGGATGGTATGGTTGACCGTGTGGAAGGCAGAAGAGAGATCGAGGAGGATGAGGACAGAGGGAATGTTAGAGTCAAGGTTGGAGAGCAGATCTTCACGGATGTTCAGGAGAGCAGTTTCCGTGCTTCTGGCAGCTGTGAAGCCAGACTGGTGGTCATGGAGACAGCCAACAGAATTAGAATGAAGGTTAAGTTGAGAGATGGCCAACGTTTCCAGGAGTTTGCCCAGAAAGGGAGTAATGGAAATTGGGCTATAGTTAGCTGGACAAGAAGGATCAGCTGTGGGTTTCTTGAGAAGAGGATGCACAAGGGAGTGCTTCAGAGGGGAGGGGAAGGATCCTGAGGCAAAGGAGTGGTTGCAAAAATCAGCAAGGGACGGAGCAAGGGTCTCAATGTGGTCCTTGTTGGTTTGAGAGGAACAGGGATGAACCTGTTTGGACGAGGCTTTCATAGATCAGACTTTTCTAGCAACCTCGTAAGGGGAGAAAAGAGGAAAGGACGAGAAGGATGGTGGGGGTGGCTAAAGAAAGGTCAGCAAGCACAGATGGAGAGGGGATTGGAGGGGTGGGGGTGGAGAGGGTGGACAGGATGTCCTGGGTTTTTTAAATGAAGTGAGAGGCAAGGGCATTGCAAAGAGCCTGGGAGGCAACGGAAGGGGTAGAGACTGCAGCAGGGTTGGCCAGCTCCTTGCAGATTTTAAAGAGTTTGGCTAAGTTGTTAGATGCTGCAGAGACACAAGCTTGAATGTGGACTCTCTTCTTGGTGAGGACAGAGAGTCAGTATTGCCTTTGTAGCAGGCGACAGGCCAGTTTGTCAGAGGATGAACAGGAAGCCCTCTATTTCCTCTCAGCCACTCTACACTTACTTTTAAGTGTAATTGGTCAGAGTCATACCAGGAATTGCACTTGGCTTTGGGCTTCAAACGGATCCTCATGACAGGGGCAAGAGCATCAAGAGTATCAGAAATTGAAGATTAGAGAAGAGACAGGGCTGTGTCAAGATATGAGACAGCCAGAGGTGGAGGGGGGTGAGAGAAAGTGGCCACAAAAGCCTCAACTGACACACGCTTCATGGGCCAGATGTCTGAGAAGGTAGGTGGCAGTGTTGGGGTAGGCTTGGCTTGAGGGGAAGAGAAGGAGAGATGAGAGGAGTGGAGTGAGTGATCGCTCCAGGAGAGAGGAGTGGTCAGAGGGATGGAGAGGGGGAGGTCAGAGGAGATGAAGACATTGGGTGTGTGCCCTGCAGAGTGAGTCAGGCTAGAGGGGAGGATGGACAGGGAGAGGGAGTCGCAGAGGTCACGCAAGAGTACAGTGGAGGAACAAGGAGAGTCTAAATGTATATTGAGATCTCCAAAGGAGTAGGAGTTGAATGGTAGAGGCCAGGAGGGAGGAGGAGAGGTCCGCCCATTCAGAGAGAAATGAGGTGATTTAACCAGGAGGCCAGTAGATGGTAACCACAGTAAGAGAATGGGTAGGCAAGAGAGAAAGCCTACAGACAAGGCATTCAAAAGAGGAGTAGGTCTGAGTGGGAATGATACAGGCAGGAATCCACTCAGGAAAGATCAGGGCTACCCCCCCGGACCGGGAGGATCTGGGTGCAGGGAGAATCTTGGAGCCATCAGGGAGGACAGTGTCAAAGCTTGTGACAGAGCTGGCCGTGAACCATGTCTCGGTAAGACCAAGGACATCAAGGTCTAGTTCTTCAAGGAGGTGCCAGTTGTCAGAGGAGTGTTTGACAGCAGAGCGAGAGTTGAGAGTGGCAATTTGAAGAAAGTTGCCAGCCGTAAAAACCTTCCAGGGAGGAGTACAGATCAGAGATACACCCTGCAGAGGAGAAAGAGCCCTAGGAGGGGCAGAGGAAGACGAGAGAGAGGGCAAGGTAGCCGAGGGGGGAGAGGAGGGGACAGCAGGAGATGAGAGGAAATTGATGAGGCAAGGGAAGTGCCTATCAAAGAGGAGGAGATCGGCCTGAGGGCCTTGGACCATGACAGTGCCATTTAGGTAGACATTAATGATGACTTTAGAGGAGTTGAAGGAAGCCATGAGAACTTCCCGGTGAGTGCCACCATTAAGGGGAGAGGGGAGATAGGACAGAGCACAGTGATCATATGAGGAGTCCATTGATGTGGTGAAGGAATGACAAAGAGGATGTCGGTTAGGGTCTGTCTGGAGGATGCATTGGAGTAGGTGTCGGCGATCGGAAGACCATGGTTAGAGGTCAAGATATCCTTTTTGAACTTCTTGCTACCAGACTTAGTGAGAAGGGAAGGATAGTCAATGGAGAAGCAGTTGGAAAATTTAGGAGAACCAGAAAGCGCCTTTGGGCAGAAGTGAGGAGAGGATGGAGAAACTGGGGAGGATAAGGAAGGTACGTGTGGGACAAAAGAGAGTGATGAGGTCGCTTAGCTGGCAAGTTACAGAGAAGCATCAGAATGCAAGCAAAATACAGAAAATTTTGCAATGGCAGCAAGATTTCACTTTGTAGCACAAAGCAAAAACAGCAAGATTTGACTTTGTAGCACAAAGCAAAAACAGCAAAATTTGACTTTGTAGCACAAAGCAAAAACAGCAAGATTTAACTTTTTAGCACAAAGCAAAAACAGCAAGAATTGACTTTCTAGCACAAAGCAGAAACAGCAAGATTTGACTTTCTAGCACAAAGGAAAAACAGCAAGACTTGACTTTTTAGCACAAAGCAAAAACAGCAAGATTTGACTTTGTAGAACAGAGCAAAAACAGCAAGATTTGACTTTTTAGCACAAAGCAGAAACAGCAAGATTTGACTTTCTAGCACAAAGCAAAAACAGCAAGATTTGACTTTTTAGCACAAAGCAGAAACAGCAAGATTTGACTTTCTAGCACAAAGCAAAAACAGCAAGATTTGACTTTTTAGCACAAAGCAAAAACAGCAAGGTTTGACTTTTTAGCACAAAACAAAAACAGCAAGATTTGACTTTTCAATCTTGTATTTAGATGTTAGCAAAGGATTTTAGGAAGCACTGCATATCAGGATGACAACATGGGAGTAACAAGCAGAAAGAACAGTGATAGTCTGGAGGATGCAAAGTCCAGGCAATACGGATTTCTTAGAGGAGTAAGGTGGCAGCATTATTGTGGTTATTGTGCATGGACGACCCCAATTAGCGTTCCGGAAGTGGACAGGGAGCTGACAGGGGCCTTAGAAGTGTGCCTTTGCTGAGAGGGCCGGCTAAAGCCTGCCATTCACTGATGGATGCAAGAAAACACTCAGCAACCAATGGGAGTGCTGCACAGGAGAGGTGGTTCAGCACAGCCTGCCAACACAACAAATAAATCCACGGTGGCCATCTTGGCAGGGGCCAAAAAACTGTCAAATAAGCAGGCAATAGTGGAAAAAAGTGTGCTCTCAAAATAGCTAAGCAGATCCAGGTATTAAAAAGCTCAAAAAATGTCAGCACAATGAAAATGCCAAATAAAACAGTCCTTTCCAAAAATTGTATGCAAATTTCGGGTTTTTTTCTTCTGCAGTGTGATATTTGCATTGCCATCCCTACTGTTGTCCCTTCTTCCAAGTGAACATCCTGGTATTATTTGTTGTTCACCAGAATCCGATTGGGACCATCCCCAACTTCCACCAAAGGTGTATATTCACAGTCTAGCCTCTCACTTAGAGTGAGTTCCTGTGTCCACCCTCCTGGCCATCTGTTGTTTTCCTGCACATGTGGAGTTTGTGACTGGCTACCATTAGATGGTGCACTTTCTGCTGTGCATTACTGCACCTCCAGGGGAATTAGTGAACCTGAAAAATTGAAATAGGAAAAAAAAGAGAAGAAAACCAAAAAAAAAAAAATTGCAGCTGAGAGAGAACTTGCTTCCTTTCATTGCAGCTTGACGCGTGGTGTTGTATGTCGTGGGGCTGTTCCTCTAATCTGCAGGAACTCGGCTCACAGGGACGCGACTGGGTGTTGTCACTCTGCCCGCTGTACCTGTCTAAGACTGACCAGGACCTACTACCATTATTGGCGTGATTGATGATACCAGGCATTGCTGAACTTGCTTTGCTGTGGGCCTGACAGAGCGAGTCCTGGAGGAACTAATTAATTGCTACGCTCACCGAATCTCACAGGGAGCCGAACGGAACTGGACTGCTATGGACTCCACCAGCGTGACTTGTAGTGCGGTGATGGCTGACCGGACTGGCCCTCCTAGTTTCGTCTGCTTGACCCGTAAGAATAATCTCCTAAAAGTAGGAAAAGGGAATTAACCACCCGTGGAAGAGAGGATACATGCACTCAGTTGTTCCCCACTGAACATCTCCTGTATTCCTTTTCACTGGTCTCACCTTATAGTTTGAAAAGATGAGCTCTCCATCCTGCATGGAGTGCAGGGGCGCGTAGAAAACCAGTTACTTCACTGGTCTGAAGGAGTTGGACGGGTTCCAGACAATTGATGACTCTGAGGTAAGTAGAGTTCAAAATGTCTGTTATTCACTCTTGCCCCTCTTTTCTCCCATTTTTTCTTGCAGCTTGAGCCGAGGGATGATCACCTCATTGGAAACAGGAAGCGCTCAGGTAAGAGTCTGTATTACCCAAACTGTCCGGCGGAAAATAATGGTCCAAATGTATTTAACTGACTACCTTTTGTCTCCTTACAGGTGCTGCGTAAGAAGAAATGGTGTGCAGAAGAAGAATGCCTCGAGCGATTAACTCAAGTAAGTATCTTGCGATAAAAGAAGATTGTCCTTGTTGGCATTCGGCTCACCTTGTTATTTGTTTGTCTTTTCAGATGCCAGGATTTCGGCGACCAGGCGATGGAGGCTGCGCCGGATCATGGAGATGCTGTGAAGACTGGTGAGTATGGCGCGGCGCTGCAGCTGGCGATGCGACATGCTTGAATTTAAAGTCTTTTTCTCTATTCGAAGGTGCGGCAGCTCCGAGAACTGCTGATGATCAAAGGTAATGTCCTTGTTCTAACCTTTCCTTCTTCTTTCCCTTCTTTCTAGGATCTGATCCGGAGTCGAGGCAGGCGTGGCTGAAGACTGGATGCTTGGCTTGCAGGCACGGTGAGCGTTACGCTGCAGAAGGCAGAATAACGCTAAGCGGGTGCTGTTCATCGGGCGTGGTTTAAATAGCCTCCAAAGTAGTCCCAGGTAAGAAGTCCCAAAACCACTCCCAAGCAAAAAATAGTCCCTAAAGAAAAGTAATCCCTTCCAGGCCTCATGATGGCTTATGCTTAAGTTCCTGGCAGCATGGTCTGCATGAGGTAAGTTTAACAATATGAGCCTGGCGCCTATCGCGCCAGGACCGCACCCATATAGCCCCTAACTGGGATTGTGAGAATCCCAGTGGGTGCTTGGATGCCTGTTTCCTGGGCAGATGGACTTGATCCGGATGTCCGGGGGCAGGCATCATGACATTAATTATTGGTGGAGCATCATGACAAGGACCAAGCACACACCAGACTCGTCATTATAAGGCCCTTCTGGAAGTGGACATGGAAGGACCATGTAGGACTCACTTCAGAATATACTGTTTCCGCATCATTGCAAGAACCTTTTAAGTACCACTTGACCGATCAACCCTTGTCTCCTGCATCGGAAAATCCTGCAAGGACTTTACCTATTTTCAGGACTGTGTTCAGGACAGCATTTACCAGCAGGTGAATTGTGTACAATCTAGACATAAGGAACAAATAGTGCTGAATTATCATTAGCTTACATTTTTTTCTATTTTGTCTGTTTAGGCATTGTGTGTTTCACTGTTGACACGCCCCCTTCAAGGCGTGCATAAAATCTGGAACGTGCTTGCACCACGCACGCGCACTGTTGCAAGTACCTTTTAAGTACCGCTTGGCCACTTAGCCGCGGACCTGCGGCACTACGGGCGTACGCCTTTAATGTTCAAGAGCGTCCTTACTTTTGTGTTAACCTTTATGCATATTTGCCACAGGTTAGACTTTGAGTAATTAGTGATAAAAATTGGTTTTACTGCCTCGTGACTCAGTGATCCAGAACGTAGGCACGAAAAGATTGAATTCATTAAGTATCCATATGCAAATATATACGCTCAAATCCAATATGCCAGATGTACCGGAGCTTCCATTGACTCCATTGATAAATCCGCTAAACCAATAGTGAAACCAAAGCGCTCCTCCTCACGAAGAACTATAACGCTCACGCCGATAGCACGAGCGCAGGGTGCCAATAAAGATATACGAACATTTTGTGCTCTGCGGAAGTGCACTGACATGGATTCGAATACTAGCAATGACAACGTCGAAATACATGACAAAATCACAAGTGCAGTCGGAAAAGAACAAAAAACTGACAAACAAGTTATTTCTGATAATACAATCCTGCAAGAAATAAAATCGCTCATCAATAAAAAAATGCAGAGGCAGCAGCTAACGATTCAAGCTGTTCCAATCTCTGGAGGAAAAACTCAACAATCTAACATGGCAAATTCAAAAAATTGGTGAATAGATGGAAACAAATCCTTGTTTGCCTAACCCTCCAAAACTGTGTCTTCAATTAGCGGATAAAAATGCATTAAATGAGAGTGTACAAAGCATTATAAACGATGTGTCTGCTTCTGTGCTACCAACATTCACGCAAATCATTCGCCCACTTGAAGGTGATGAAGTTACATCTGAAAAGAAAACTCATCCTGGATTAGTGTAGAGAACCTATCTATCGATCACCAACAGCCTTCAAGTCAAGAAACTTATGACGTGTGTAAATTTACGTTCCCGTGCTAAAGGACGTTCAAAACATCTAACGTCAAAACTTGCTGAAACAACTCTAAAGTCAAACAGAATGAATAAGACTAAGACACAGACACAAATGGCACCACCTCCAGATCACTCACCTCTGAACCAGCTAGTTGCAATAGTTGAGAAAGCTGCAACTGATCGATTGAAGGCATTGGAGGATAGTCTACTATCGAAGGCCGCCGCATCTGTGTCCTCGGTAGCGTTGGCACCAAAAGCCCTACAAGATCAACAAGAAAAGCAATTAGTCGCCACAGTTGAGAGAGCAACAACAAAATGACTTAACACCTTAGAAGAAAATAAATTATCGAAGGCGGCCGAGAGTGCAACGTCGGCAGCCTTGGCAACAAAAGCCTCACAAGACCAACCAGATAAGCAAAGCCTAAATGATCGTTCTGCAGTTATCAGAGATGCAGCAGAAGCATATCTCACGCAGCGACTAAATGACATTACTACAGCTGTCACAACTAAGATCGCTGCCCCATAAATATCTCGACAAATAGGTACAGATGACTCCCACTCAAGTACAGACCAATGAAAGCCTTCAGTGCAAGAACATAATGTAAATATACGCCCATCCACTTTTCACAAGACACAACAGAGAACTAATGTCATGGAAAAATGTTCTCACAATCAATCAGGTGGAGATTCCCATGAAAAACTACCTAGGAATGAGCCTAAAAAGAGCAAAAAAAATAACTTCTCAGATTACCATACATTAATATTAAAGTGCCAAAATGCTCCATTTGAGAAGTATGATCTCAGCAGGACAAGCATCTTGGACATATTCAATGAAATACATGAGCTAGAGGATATCTCGTCGGCTGACATCGACCAAGTCGAATTCTTATGCGATAACAACTTATCGGTCATGCATTTATGGATCAAGTCGGGCTTTGTCATGAACATCTTTTGGAGGGCCAAAATGGCACTCTTCAGTATGGGCTTTCTTTTGGCTCAAGATCCCGAATGAGTAACTTGTGAGTTTAATGGACAGAAATCATCAACGGACCAATTGCAGACCATTCAGATAAAGCACCCAGCTTGTCAGTGTACATTTTGTGACCCTGAATCAGATGCATAACCACTACCCAAAGTAAACAAAACAATGGTGTCCCTAGCTAGCTTGAACTCCTGAGGGCACAATCATCTCCAATCGGATCAGTGTAAAAGCATAAACGATTTCGATATAGTTGCCCTCAGGAGACCCAGATGTTAACCCCGCCGCTCTGGGACAATCACGAAGTGACATTACTACTTGCAGTCCCAGCTATAAAAGGAAGACCAATGGCGGGATTATTAGTAGCGGTCAAAATTAGCACAGGATTTACCTTACAAGCTTGGGCCTCACCAAATAAATGTACCCAGTTGGTTCAAATCACAAAAGGCACACAAAACTTAGCTTTAGTCAACCTTTAGAGAAATGCAGCTGCAATCTCAGACAACACTTTTTATAAAGACTTATCCAGCATACTTGAAAGCATAGCCAAAACAAATAATATCATTGCGACCATTGTTGTAGGAGATTTCAATCTTAATTGTATTGAGTCAGCTCAAAAGAACAACCTTCAAGCAAACATAAGATGGAAAAACTTTACGAAAGATGGAGGTTTAAGAATGGCGAATGGATCTTTACCGGGAGACATACCGTTGCAGCCAACATGGCAAAGAGGAACTTCCAAGAGTACCATTGATTATATATTCCTCTCATAAGATCTGTTCGTGAAGGCAACGAAATTTGAAATTGTGAAACAAACTGCAAGCGACCATCATATTTTGTCCATAACCTGGCCATGGGGCGGTGATCCTAACGTACAATATCAGCAATGGATGACACAGAAACTAATCACCAACAATGCCAGATCTCGGTTCAGAAGGTCCAATGAAAAACTCTTGATGTTGAATGACATATTACAAACTCGCCAACTAGGACCTGATTTTGAGTCATACATAGAATCCTTGGCTCCGTTGAAAAAATCAGAATGATCTTCACATCTATTGCCATCAGTAATTTGTACTGCAAGAGGGCTGAAGCAAGGTTGCATACTTGCTTCAGCCATACTCAATTTCTTTATACGTGATGTAATGGCAATATTTGTGGGTGTAGATTCGGATTCTCCAAAGATGCAAATATGCCAATAAAAGCTCTCTGGTATGCTGACGATCTCGTCCTAATATCAAAGACCCCAACTGGACTTCAGAAACTACTTGTAGCCCTCACACATTACTTTGACAATAATTAACTTGTCATTAATATAAAAAATCGCACATTGTTATGTATGCATCTAAAAGCTCATCAAGAAATAAGATAGAATGGACAATTAAGAATTCACAAATTACCATTATTGAAATTAAGGTGACCCCAGCTATATCTCAGACTAAGCTATTTCTGCACAAATTTGGCAAATTTTCAATCAGCCCAGCGATTGTATTCTGGTGCCAGAAAATCATTCCAACATTGCTCTATGGCCTTGAATCATGTAACATCATCAAAGGCAATTTCCTTAATAAACTTGAAGCAAAATACTGGCAACACATTTTGAGTGTCACCCAATGTACGCCGGGACACTGGCTGAGATATGAGCTTGGTCTGACGTCATTACAAGCCAAATATCACTGGCAATTATGTGCCCTGTTTCGTAAGTGTTTGGTATACTCTAAAACTGACACAGTGCTAACAACAGTAGCAAATTATATGCTCTCATCAAAACATTAATTTGTTCAAGAATGGTCTATTAATGTCATAGAAATCATGACAATAGCCGAAGTATCATTGGAGATTTTGCTCACCAACCCTGACAGAGCCAAGAAGAAAATCTATTTACAAGATTGGATAACCACGCGAGCAACCTGTCTAACATATAAACACTTTATTCAACATTCTTTTGGTGAAAAGAGACTTGGTGTAACAGAATCTTATTTGTGCAAAGCTCCAAATCCCCAAATCCGTAATGCCATCCTGAGACTACGATTGAACTTATGGCTTACGCCCGACGTGATGGCACAACGGAAACAGATCAGACAGGAGGAAAATTACTGTTGCTTGTGTGCCGATCTCTCAATTAAAGAAACTCTCGAACACCTTGTCACAGAATGTATAACATTGTCTGTTTTGAGATGCACATATTTTGTGAAACATATGACTCAGATTGCAAATGTGTCTCCGGATCTTAGATGGGCTATGATATTGGCAAAACGAAATATGAGTATTCAATTAGCCACCGTTAATTTTCTTAATGTGTTATACCTGTGTGATGAAAAAAAACACTGTTAAATGAACACATGTCATATATGTACGAGTTGCACAGAGGGATTTCAGCAAAGATATATGCAGGATAATATTATGTCAATTCAATTTGAAAGACTGTAAAGAACTCAAAATCATAGCAAATAATACTATGCAATCTCCTATTTTCTACCTTTCTCCCTTTCCTTAGTTTTCTTCTTCCTTTTTTTCTCTTCTTTCTCTCCTTCCTGCTGCCACTAGACATCATATGTTTTTGTTTTCCTGACCCTGTATAAGTTATGAAATTATTGTAAGATAACAAATATGTTTTATTGTAACTTAATCAATTGTGTATGAATTGAAAAGTTGAGAAATCAGCTAAATTAATAAAAAAAAAGATTTGCCTAAAATTGTTGGAAAGGACTGTTTTCTTTGGCATTTTCATTGTGCTGCCATTTTTTGATCTTTTAAATACCTGGAGATGCCTTGTTATTTTGAAAACACACGTTTTTTTTCCCACTATTGCCTGCTTATTTGACTTTTTTCTGGCCCTTCCAAGATGGCCACTGTGTTTTTCTTTGTTATGTACGCAGTCTGGGCTGTACCACCTCTCCCTGTGCTGCACTCCCATTGGTTGCTGAGTGTTTTCTTCCATCCAATCAGTGACTGGCAGGCTTCAGCCGGCTCTATCAGAAAGGCCCACTGGCTGGAACTCGTTTCTTTCATCTGCTTCTCACTGACAGTGAGGGCCTGTTTCTACCCTCCTGGCCATCTGTTGTTTTCCTCCACATGTGGAGTTTGTGCCTGGCTGCTGACCATTTCATTAGGTAGGTGCACTTTCTGTGCATTACTGCACCTGCAGGGGAATTGTAGAACCTGAAAAATCAAAATAGGGAAAAAAAGAGAAGAAAAAAAAGAAAAAAAATGTGCCTTAAATTGTTGGAAAGGACTGTTTTATTTATCACTTTCATCGTGCTGCCATTTTTTTAGCTTTTCAGTGCCTGGAGCTGCCTTGCTATTTTGAAAGCACACCTTTCTTTCCCACTATTGCCTGCTTAGTTTACTGTTTTTGGCCCTTCCAAGATGGCTGCCGTGGTTTTCTTTGTTGTGTAGGCAGGCTGTGCTGAACCACCCCTCCCTGTGCTGCACTCCCATTGGTTGCTGAGTGTTTTCTTCCAGCCAATTAGGACCGGCAGGCTTAAGACAGCCCTCTCAGCAAATGCCCACTTCTAAGGCCCCTGTCCGCTCCCGGTCTGCTTCCGGAACGTTATTTGGTGTCCTCCCTGCACCTTAACCACAATGATGGTGCCACCTCACTCCTCTAAGAAATCCGGACTGCCTTGACTTTGCCTCCTCCAGAACTATGGGTTAGTTCCCTCCTTATGGACTCACTCCTACCGCCTTTGACTATGACTGTTCTTTCTGCTTGTTACTCCCATGTTGTCATGCTGATGCGCAGTGCTTCCTAAAACCCTTTGCTAACAGCCGATTCCAAGATTGAAAAGTCAAATCTTGCTGTTTTGCTTTGTGCTAAAAAGTCAAATCTTGCTGTTTTAACTTTGTGCTAAAAAGTCAAATATTGCTGCCCATTGCGAAATTCTCTGTATTTTGCTTGTATACTGTTTCTTTTCTGCAACTTGCCAGCCCAGTGACCTCATCACTCTCTTTTGTCCCGCACCTACCTGTTTTAGCACCCCAGTATCTCCATCCTCTCCTCGCTTCCACCCCAATTGCGCTTTCTGATTCTCCTATCTTTTCCAACTGCTTCTCCATTGACTATCTTTCCCTTCTCACTAAGTCTGGTAGGAAGAAGTACAAAAAGGATATCTTGGCCTCTAACCCTGGTCCTCCTATCGCCGACACCTACTCCAATGCTTAAGCCAGACAGACCCTCACCGACATCCTCTTTGTCGTTCCTTCACCAGATCTATGGACTCCTCATATGGTCTCTGTGCTCTGCCCTATCTCCTCCTCTCCCATTAATGGTGGCACTCACTGGGAAGTTCTGGTGGCTTCCTTGGACTCCTCTAAAGTCATCATTAATGTCTACCTAAATGGCACTGTCATGGTCCAAGGCCCTCAGGCTGATCTCCTCCTCTTTGATAGGCGCTTCCCTCGCCTCATCAATTTCCTCTCATCTCCTGCTATCCCCTCTTTGCTTCCCTTGGCTACCTTGCCCTCTCTATCCTCCTCCTCCTCCTCTGCCCCTCCTAGGGCTCTTTCTCCTCCGCTGGGCGTACCTCTAATCTGTACCCCTCCCCGGAAGGTCTTTAAGGCTGGCAACCTTCTTCATATTGCCACTCTCAACTCTCGCTTTGCTGTCAAACACTCCTCTGACATCTGCCACCTCCTTGAAGAACTAGACCTTGATGTCCTTGGTCTTACTGAGACATGGTTCACGGCCAGCTCTATCACAAGCTTTGACACTCTCCTCCCTGATGGCTACAAGATCCTCTCAGCACCCAGATCCTCACCGTCAGGTGGCGGCATAGCCCTGATCTTTCCACAGTGGATTCGTGCCCCTATCGTTCCCACTCAAACCTACTCCTCTTTTGAATGCCTTGTCTGTAGGCTTCCTCTCTCGCCTACCCATTCTCTTACTGTGGTTACCATCTAACGGCCTCCTGGTCAAATCACCTAATTTCTCTCTGATTGGGCAGACCTCTCCTCCTCCCTCCTGGCCTCTACTACTCAACTCCTCCTCCTCGTTGTCCTCAATACACATTTAGACTCTCCTTGCTCCTCCTCTGTACTCTTCCGTGACCTCTGCGACTCCCTCTCCCTGTCCATCCTCCCCTCTAGCCTGACTCACTCTGCAGGGCACACACCCCTCTCCATCCCACTTACCACTCCTCTCTTCTGGAGCGATCACTCCCACCTCTCCTCTCATCTCTCCCTCTCTTCTCCCCAAGCCAAGCCTACCCCAACACTGCCACCTACCTTCTCGGACATCTGGCCTATGAAGCGTGTGTCAGTTGAGGCTTTTGCCGCCACTTTCTCTCTCCCCCTCCACCTTTGGCTGTCTCACATCCTGACACAGCTCTGTCTCTGCTATACTCTTCAATTTCTGATACGCTTGATGCTCTTTCCCCTGTCATGAGGAGCCGTTTGAAGTCCAAAGCCAAGTGCAATTCCTGGTATGACTCTGACCTAGCTACACTTAAACATAAGTGTAGGGCGGCTGAGAGGAAATGGAGGACTTCCTGTTCATCCTCTGGCAAATTGGCCTGTCGCCTGCTACAAAGGCAATACAGACTCTCTGTCCTCACCAAGAAGAGAGTCCACATTCAAGCTCGTGTCTCTGCGGCATCTAACAACTTGGCCGAACTCCTTAAAATCTACCCCTTTTGTTGCCTCCCAGGCTCTTTGCAATGCCCTTGCCTCTCACTTCATTTAAAAACCCAGGACATCCTGTCCACCCTCTCCACCAACACCCTTCCTCTCCCCTCTCCATCTGTGCCTGCTGACTCTCCTTTAGCCACCCCCACCATCCTTCTCGTCCTTTCCTCTTTTCTCCCCTGACGAGGTTGCTAGACAAGTCCGATATATGAAAGCCTCGTCAAAACAGGTTCATCCCTGTTGCTCTAAAACCATCAAGGACCACATTGACACCTTCGCTCCGGCCCTTGCTGATTTTTGCAACCACTCCTTTGCCTCAGGATCCTTCCCCTCCCCTCTGAAGCACTCCCTTGTTCATCCTCTTCTCAAGGAACCCACAGCTGATCCTTCTTGTCCAGCTAATTATCGCCCAATTTCTATTACTCCCTTTCTGGGCAACCTCCTGGAAAAGTTGTACATCTCTTAGCTTAACCTTCATTCCAATTCTGTTGGCTGTCTCCATGACCACCAGTCGGCTTCAGAGCTGCCAGAAGCACGGAAACTGCTCTCCTGAACATCCGTGAAGATCTGCTCTCCAACCTTGACTCTAACATTCCCTCTGTCCTCATCTTCGTTGATCTCTCTTCTACCTTCGACACGGTCAACCATACCATCTTGCTCAGCCGTCTCTGTGAAAACCTGGGTATCACTGATCAGGCTCTGACCTGGCTGACCTCTTTCCTCTCTGATCGACCCTCCCAGGTCCAACTTGGGTCCTTCATTTCATCTATCTTCCTTTCTACCTGTAGTGTTCCCTAGGGGTCTAACCTCTCGCCTCTGGCTTTTCAACCAATACCTGGCAACTCTTGCCCACTGCATTGCCACTTTCTGCTCAAATTTCCAGTGCTACGCTGATGACACTCAACTCATTTTCAGGCTGCCCTCTGCCACCTCCTCTTCCTCTCTCATCTCTGATTGCCTAACTGCCACTCAAGATTGGTGTGCCGCCAATGATCATTGTCTGAATGCCAGCAAGTCGGAGATCCTCCTCATCGGCATACCTTCACCATACTTTCCCCTCACTCTCTGGTTGGCTTCCCTTGGACCTCCTCCTACCCCCACCTGCGAGGCTAAGAACTTCGGGTCATCTTTGACACCACCCTTTCCTTCTCCGCCCACATCTCTGAGGTCTCTAAAAAGTCACTTTTCCTACTGCACCTCCTCAGAAGTACTTTGCCTTTCCTCTTCCTGGTATCCCAAGCTCTGGACTATTGTAACAGCCTCTTTCTAAATCTACCTGCCTCTACTCTCCGCCCTCTGCAACTAATCCAGAACAGGACTGCAAGACTTGTCCTTAGCCTCAAGCCCTGGAATCGTATCTCGCCAGCTCTGAAATCTCTCCATTGGCTCCCAGTGGATGCAAGGATTAAATTCAAAACCCTCTGCATCGTCCACAAGGCTTTCCGGGGCCTGGGTCCAAAATACCTTCAGCTATCCCTCCGCAAATACCTCCCCTCTCGCGCTATTTGCTCCTCTACCGTCAACTCCCTCAGGGTCAGTCATTTTTCAAAGAAACAAGCTGGGGGTAGATCTCTGTCTTCAGCTGGGGCATCCCTCTGGAACAGCCTCCCTGCCGCTCTAAAACTTGAAGAGAACCATCTCCGGTTCCGGAAGCACCTCAAGACCTTCCTTTTTTCTTCTGACTTCGCTCCCCCTCTCCCCTGCTGATCTGTTCCCTCTTGGAACCATGCACCTGGCTACCTTCTGCCCTCCCGGCCCTACACTGCCTCCGGGCCACCCCTTACACTGGGGTCTGTACCTGTACCCATACAGCCCCTCCTTTTTCTTCCTGCACTTATCAGACCTACCCTGTCCGCTGCCTTAAACCTAGCACTTGCAAATTGCTGGCTGCACTACCACTGTTTGTTGCCTTTATTATTTATTCATTGTTATTTATCTGTTTCTCCTCTGCTTCGCACTTTCCACTTCTCCCCTCTTGCATGCACTTTTCCCCTCTGCCTCTCCCATGCGCTTGCGCATTCTTAATGTCACTGGGCCTAGTAAGATCGCTGTTTTGTTCTCCCCTGTTCCCCGCCCTTGCCTTATCGCGCTCTGAAACACTTGTGTACGAGCGCAATAGAAATAAAATATCAATATCAATATCAATGGATTCATTGAGATGCACAAATTCATCGGGCCCTTTTATTTGTTGTCCATTTCTGTACTGTAATGCTATTGCGAATTGCCTTGGAAAGCAGGAATAGTAACAGCCTTCTTTACTTGTAGCTCACATGCATATGGCATTATTTGGCACAGTGGCAAGCTTGCCTGCTGTCCTAAAATGCAGGTGCTGCCCCATCCAGTCTAGACCAAACCCTTTGATTCAAGAAATCTAAAACCATACACATTCTGTGCATGATGTCATTTCTCAAATAGAATTTAGCTCTGGTTCCACTTACAACCCATACATTGTGATGAATGTTTTTGGACCCTATTGTGATTTTCAACATTCATTTTCCCACAATTCTTTGTCCCAAATCAGGGCCATCAAAACCAAAAATGTGTTGATTTTGATTTTTTTTAAATGGTATCTCATATCTGTCAAGCATTTGTCTGACCACATTCTCATTAATAAAGCTCCTTTCTTGCTCTAGGGACAAAACTTCCTCAATCATTTCTGGAAGCTCATACACATGCACAGGTATGCAGGCTGATCTTCTTTCATGTGTATTTCTGCTATGGTGAAATATATTTTTTCTGATCTGACACTGAAACCTCATTTTGTTTACAGTCTTCATCATTTAGATAAAACCACAATGTGTTTTCGTCTATCTGTGTTTGCCAGTTGCCAGTTTTTCTTGGGATCCAGATGGACCTTAAATGACTGCTCTTCTTTTTCTCCTTGTATTTCACCCTGGCGCATGAGTATGACAGTGACACTAGGTACACAGCCATTCTGTAGATACACTTCCACTGCTCTCTCTGATCTAGCAATGGTGTGGCATTCTTTTGCATTGCTACTCTGGCTCATCACGTTTTTAGGTTTCAAGGCCTTTTTGGTCAAAGACCACAATATCCAATTTACCCCATCAATGAGCAGTGATAATCTCTTAAGGCAATTTGTTCCTATAAGTAATGGTGTCTCTTCAATGGGTGTGACCACCACCTCTTGTCTCAGTCTATGCTTCACTACCTTGATGTCAACTTCACTGGCACCTTCCACGGGTATTTCTTCCCCATTGAAATTATGCACAGGGCCTTCAATCTGTCTCAATTTCAGCATGCCTCCCTTCAGATATGCTGTCCAATAATTTCTTTTACATCACAGTTGCCTGTTCGCCTGTGTCCACCACTACAAGAACATTGATTTTCTCTTCAACAGTAATATGGCCATAATACCTGTCTTCGCGTTCTTCAAGTATACAAAGGAAATGTGAATTGTTGCTAATCTCAGGATTCATTGTCTTTAGGCCTGCTGGCTTTTTGCTAAGCAAAGTGACATATGAAATGACATTTGACCGCCCTTTTTGATCATCTCTTTTTCAATGTATCTGTTTATTTGGCTGTCCTGGGGATTCATTTGGATTTTTGCCACTGATTGCCCCCCTTCTATATTGGGGTCACCTGTGTTCTCACCCCATCCCTCTTCTGCTTGTTCCCCATCATTTGGATCTCCTTCACTTACATCCACTCCAGAGCACAATTATTTTTCTATCTTTATTGGCATCGTGTGGTAGTACATTAGCATCTTGTGTTTGATGCATACCTGTTTCTTGTACCGTACCTGTCAGCTCTGCCTCATGGAACATCCTTGGCTCCAGATACTCCTCAATAAAATCATTCACACCTGTCCTTTGCAACATTTTCATTTCTGTGGCGATGTGATTACTGTTGGAATTGTCAGGCAATGAGACCCTTTCATTTGTTTTTCTATTTTCAACTACTATTTCATTCATTTCATGTTGCATGTTCTTTTTACATTGTTTTCTAACATTTTGCTCTTTGAGTTCTTCCTGTGTATTTCTCTTTTTTCTCTCTCATCTTCACATACATGAATGGTGTGGTTAAACTCTAAAAATAAATCACATTCCCTTTTCTGTGTTTTTTACTTCCTATGGCATCATCATTTGCCTGTTTTTGTAGTTTTAAATTTAATGGTGGATCACTGTAATTTGCTCTTTCATTATGGGTAGCCTGGCTGAGTAGTCATTTGTCGCTGTTCTGTGGAATGTCACTCTTATGACATTCTGCACTCTCACACAGTGTTCCTATGTGTTCAGCCAATATTTTCACGTGTGCCTCTAAGCACAGGAATCTGTCCATATCCCTAAACGCCTCCCTCTGTGCTCTAGGCCGGTACTGGTTGAATTCAAATTGATCAGCCCTGTTTTGGCTCCTTTCAAGAGACTGATTTCTGTTTGTGTTTACCCTGAATTCCCAGGACACGGGGGTGGAGAGCGTGGGGTGACTGTCCTCTGTCCCTGGTCTACCTTTGGAGAGGACTGAACATAAGGGCAAGAGCCATAGGTTACGTTCTAGCTCTCATTTGACTGGTACTATTCCCTTTGTTGATTTCCATTTTCAATTGATCTATCTACATACCTTGGCCTTGCTTGATTTTCGTATACCATTGTGGCAGGGTGAAACCTACTCTGGGTCCCTAATGTCTGGTATGACCCATTATACATCTGACTCTGGGTGTTATTAGGCCCTATCATATCATAGCGAAATCCCACCTTTGGCGAAATACCAAGATACCTAGGACTAATGTACAAGCTTCTGTTGCTGGGAAATAAGTAAACACAGTGGCCAGGGATGAGGCTGCCTTTCCTTGCTGGGCCACACCCCTCTGGTTATGTGATGCATCATTCTTTATTTGAGCAGTCACCCAGGGCATTTTCCCAGACTTTATTTCTAACACTGCAGGGGCTGCTGATAGTTTGATTTTTGCGGTTTTGAGTCCTAATCTCTAGCCTCATGTGAGATTACCTCATAGACTTTGGTAGCCTGCTCGAGAATCCATTTCAGGCTCCGATCTCTAGAAACTACTTCTTTTTGCAGTGCATAGAAAAAATGTGTCTTGAATTCTACTGAGTCCGTGTCATAGCTTGTGTCAAAACGTGAAAAAGCTCTTTTTAGGTTTTGCACAAAATGGCATGGCGATTCATCTAACTGATCTGTCATGGTGTATCCCGCCTTTTTCGTATCCTGAATGTAGCGATATGACTAGAACTGTTTTCTAACTTCCCTTTCAAAGTCACCCCATGGTAAATTCCTCTGTTCATTCAATCCTTGTATGAAGCTAGCAGAGCAGGGGTCCATAGTTAGATGGAATAATCTGGCTTACTGAGCCTTGGGGATGTCCAATGTCTGAAATAACTCAACAACAGCTTTCACGTGTTCTTCCATTCTTACATCTGAACCTTCCTTAAAAGGCTTAATTAGACTCTTAATATTCTTCATGATTTTCATCACATTAGACTGCAATTCATCTTGACCCCCCTTTCCCTGCTCTGAGTAAGCAGACCCGTTCTCAAGCATTGGAGAGTAGCCAGCTCTTGCTGAGTGAACAGCAGGTGGCAGGTTTTCCAGACTGTGGCTCATTGAGCCTGAGTGAGCGTAATGCCCTGTAGCTCACAGGGAGTTGATAATAGCTCTGTTCTTCACCCCCCCAAATCTTGTTGTTTTATTTCTCGAAGCCGCACTTGTAATTCTTGTGTTTCCTCATAAAATATAGAATTCTCTCTTCTGAGTTTAACAATTAACTCATTCATATCTCTGACTTTCATTTCATAATCATGGATTGCTTCCAATGTTCTATCACCTTCAGACATCAACTGGAAAATCTCATCTGCAAACGACTGAATGTCTTTAGAGTATTGGAAACTACATTTGCGTTGTGCCTGCACCACTGATAAGGCAAAATCTCTATCTTTTAGAATACCTTCCACAATATTCCATTCCAGCAACTGCCTCTCATTCTGTGCGAACTGCCCATTTAAATTGTCATATTCGGTCTGCAATTGTACACTGAGTTCACCATGTTTTGAATTATCTTCTAATTGTTAAATGTTCTCGCGCATAGTTGCCAAGTCAGCTTGTAATGCTGCAATGATCTTATCCTTCATTCTCAGTTCTATTAGACTAAGTAAAGCAAACCACACTTTTGCACACTTACAAACCAAACAATCAGTCTGTGTCCTCTGATCCTCAGAATTAAAAAGTCTTAATAAACACACCTGTAAAACAGTCCCTTCTGCGAACAGTTTCTCGGGGCATGCTTCCCTTTCTTCTGACACTATTCGTTCTCGTCAACTTGAAATATTTTCAGATGTCCAGGTTGCTAAGGCAAACACTTTGGTTTCTGCAACTGCGCAAAGGTCAGCTATTTCCATTTCTGTCATATCTGCAATGTACCACTGTCACTTTGACAACATGCCACTGAAGCAATTAAAACAAGCATTGGCAATGTCAACAGTTTTGGTTTTTGTTTAGGCGTGAGACAGACACTTGCCAGGAACTGTCCTAGTGGTATGAATGGACCACTGTTCGTCAGTACATAACATAGCTTTAGAATATTACAACTGGGTACAGAAATAACAAGCATTGGCAAAACTAACAGTTTTTGCCTTTCTGTCCCACCGGGTAGGAACATGCATGGTATATTTACCATTCAAAGATGGTTGGTTTGTTTCCAGAGAGCTTCCTTACAGACAGTCATCCAAGATCGATTCCTCCATGGTACAGCTGACTCAAAAGAGGTCTGAGATGGGCAGACATGAGTGGGATTAGCCATAGGGATTGCATTGGCTAGGGGCAGGGAATGGGTGGGATTACAACTGTCTATCCCTCCTCAAATGTCATCCCCGTTGGAAAAGCCCATATTTGAAGCTCTTATGTTAACGAAAATAGTTTCGGCTTTCGCGGTAGCACTTTCAGCACCACCTAATAGCCCAAACAAAACAAAGGAAAGAAGGAAAAAAAACTATTCTAGGTGCACCCAGCACAACACAGTATGGCCACGCTACACAGAGGCCATGCCCATAAACTGCACCTAGCCAAAATATGCCTGCATTCTCTACCAACAATGTAGGGAAATATCTATTGGCCCCTTTCACTCTGTGCAACAATGTTTCTCTGATTTTCATTTGCTAAAGCATGAGAAATTAGCTCACTGTTATACACTTTTATATAGGACACTTGGCTAGGGGATTCCAGACCTAGTGCTAAACCAGGGACACTACTTTTTCACATCAGTTATATTCGATTGCCAAATAAATAAGCAGATCAGACTTGACACCACATTTGAAAGATTTACTAGGCCATGCCAAAAATGGACCAGCACACGGACCTCCATTATCATGTACCTTTATGCTCATTTGAAAACTCTAGCACAACACAGTGAGACATTTACATGCACCCTGTACGAGAACATTAGGAAAACATTAGCCCGAAAAATAAACATTACCAATGCATCAACCTGTATTTTGTAATAAGACGCAAAGAAAGAAGACAAACAATAACATGCAATTGTACATTTTACATTGGAGGGGAAAAAAACACTCTATAATTTGCAGGCCAGCGCAGCTTTATTTTCCATTTACCATTCCTCCCCTGTATACCTTTAGTGCACCTATGATAAAGTTGGGAAATACTTTCACACACAGTTCAGTGATGCAAACACACTTTAATTCCCTTTAAACACCCACACCCACAGCAGAGATTTCTCTTTTCTCCTAGTGAGACTATTTATATATTAGCACTTGGCAGAAGACATGCATTTGTTTTATCTGTAGCTTTGGAAGTAAACTGACAGTCTTTAGCGCTTCTTCAGAATACGCCTTTGTCATGAATCTATCTTTACGCACGGAAGAACACAACTGCTCTTCGGTGTCTAAGAACAACTATGTTCTCCCGTTGTATTTGTTTTATCCGAATTTGGCACTTTCCAGGTCAGACCAGGGATTATCCTAATTAATTATATCATTTATTCTTCTTGTTTGTGAACTCACCAGGAGCCCTGTGAGATGGGGATTCAGCCTGCAAGAATCAGGCAGTCTCTCGCCCACTCTCAGCTGCCTTCGGGAGCTCAGCTAGGATTCGGCCCATCGCCCTCCTTTTTGCACTGTCCCGCTCAACTCAGTTACCAGCAGAACCCAAATGGCTCTCTTACCTTTTGTTTTCTTCCCTCTCTCCTTCTGCTCACCCTTGCTTATCTTGTGGCGAACCCCCAACACTACTCCTATTGTGGCTTATAAGTCTTTTTTTCTTCACCTCCCCCTTTGCCTATATCTTCATAAAGATCCATATTGTTTCACCAGGCATTTTCGTGTATTCTGCCGTAAGGTCATCAATCAATCAATCAAACATCTCCCCTTTTAGCCAAACACCCCAGTAATTTTCCAAACCCTTTCTGATTCTCCACAATGACCTTTATACAGCCCGGATGAAATGTGCAACATAGCTAGCATCCTCATATTCTCTCTGCATTCCTGTTTAAACAAAGGAGCTGTTTTACCAAAGCACATTCTGCTGTCTCATTGTGCTCTGAGCCTCATGTCCCTGAAGCACACTGCAGTTCAGCTTTCAATTTTTGCATTTATTGTCTAAGCCAACATTGTGGTGCAAACGCTCCTGCATCCACAGCCTGCAGTGTGGGCTATGGCCTAAGCAGCCCCAGTCTAATTACTAACAATCACTAGTATTCGTCTTGTTAAGATTAGTCATTAGTAAGATTTGTAATTAGTCATGTTAATTGTTTGCATCCTACACTGTGCTAAACTTAATCCCAAAAAATACCTATTCTTTAGTTCACCCTTAGTGCCTCACATCAGCACTAAGCCACACAACTAAGACTAAGACGTGCTGCAACATTAGAACAATTTCTACAGTGGCACACACAACCTCCTATAGGAGTCTGTGGTGTCGCTGAAATTAGCGCACGGTTGAAATGTGTGTACTAATTATCCCTTCATCACACATGGAATATGGTATTATAGATTTGTTGTAATGTCATTGGGTGTGGTTTGATGCATTTTGCAGCCAGCTACATGCAAGTCATGTTGGGCAGGGCCAGAACATCTCAAATGGGCCATGTTGGAATGTCAGGCAGTGTCACAGGTTTCTGGGTTGATGATTGCATTGAAATTGAATGTGTTGGGAATGTGCAGCTTGGCACACCTGTGATCTTATGGACCTTTCAATTTGGTCAAGCTCGTGGGTGCCCATGTACAACTGGGCACATGTTGATTTTGATCTGAGGTGTCCCCTCACATGTGAGGTGCAGTTGTACCATCCATAGTGTGACATCTATATTTGGGGAATTGCACCTACGTACAGAGTGCTTACTGCGAATGCTCTTTTGCACATGTAATCTGTCTAGCATTTGTTGGATTTGTGTTTTCTTGAGTGGAGTATTTTCTGGGTGTGGGCTGTTTGACTGGAATCTGGTGTGGATACGTGGGTGTGGTGGCTACTGCCATTGGTGGTTGGTGATGGAATATTTGGATCATTGCCACTCCAGGATATTTGCTGTTGAATGTCGCTGATGAATGTCCTACATTAAGGGCCTACTACTTCTCTAAGATGGACCATTTTTGGGGACATCACCTACTGTGCCTCCAAATATACTGTTCAATGCCGTTGGATCTGTTCATTATTCATAGAGCATGTGCATTGCCTGCCCCAGGCTCTGCAAGTTGAATGCAAGTGTGTAGGATGGCATTCAATTGGAGTTGGTGGGTAAAGAGCCTATGGGACAATCATGTACTCCCTGAGGTTGTCCTGGCTGCCTAATCCAAACTCTGCTGCTCCTATGCCCTCCAGGACACCATGTAGACTAAGCTGCTCACAGTCGCCTACCAAGGTATCCTTTGCAGATGCTCCACTGTCCCTGCTTCAGTAGCTGCTGTATTCTTAAAGCGGTGGGGATTCTGGCTTTTAAGTAATTTCCCCTTTTCTTGAGGTCCTTGTGGTCCAGTTGCACTGTCCCCATTCCAGCCATATTGTCCCGTATATCGCTCCCTAAGGCATTTTTCTTCTGGTGGGTGGAATTCCTGTTTTGTGCACCATTGCGTTTTTCGGCATGGGCCACACCAGCTCTGAAAGCACAGTTAGCTCTGGCTCAGTGAATATCGGCTTCCTAAGCTGTATTTCAATACAGTGCCTTTGGATTTGACTCCTGGCATGCTTTTCTGTGTTTCAACTTTGGATGGCACCTACAAATCAGTGATTTCAAGTGGATTGGATTTTCAAAGATGCTCGACGCGCAGCTTCCTTTTTGCTTTCTGATGCTATTTCTGCCTGGCGGAATTACCGTTGAATGATTCTTCCACTCTTCTGGCAGTAACAGTAATTCAGCCAACAAGTGTTGAATTTACTGATGAGAAATGATTGTTGGAGATAATTACGCTAGATGTCGTGGTAGTATATGGTAAATCTGCCCATTAGTGCCATCTTTACTGTCATACTCAGCTCTATAAGTGTATTTATTTGTTGCCAGGTGGTGAAATCTAAGGGAGCGGGTGAAATACTGATAGCACTATCCTTTAGGGAAAGCTTCATTTCTGTATTATTATTTTATTTTAAAATTAATTTAATTGGGTTATTTAATGACACACAATATCCACTTATGACGGTTACATATGAATCAACGTCTTTCAAGAGAAAATACATGTGGAAGTTATTGAGTCCACTTTAACTCCCATTCCCTCTCCCACCTGCCCTCACTCCCCCGCCACCCTGGAGACACATCGGGTAAGGATACCAGTATTTAGGATATAAACATTTGGTTCCTTAGGAGACCTTCTGATCCAGTTTGCTTCGGATCATTTGCATGCTTCAAGGAATGGAGCCCATTCCAGTTCCCTGCTCAGAGAGATCCTGTGGATGGCACCAGTGATGTTTTCCATTTCATAAAGCTCTCACGCCTTTCAGGTTCAGGTTTTTTCTGATGGGAGGCATATGGCTTTCCAACTAATAACGATACAGACCCTGGCTGCCAGCAAGAGGAAGTGTGTCATGTGTGGGACTCTAATCCAGCGGCTTTCTTGCTCCTCCAGCCCAAATAGTACCAGTCTAGGGTCCCAGTTCTGGGAGATCACTTCCACTTTCCTGATCCATGTCAGCACTTCTTTCCAGTATATTTGGGATTCAGGGAAGGACCACCAGATGTGCCAGTAGTCCGCAGGGGCCCCACATCCCCTCCAACATTGTGGGCTGGATTGGTTGAATATCTTGGAAAGTCTTACAGGGTTGTACTGCTATCTGTGCAGCAGTTTTATCCCATGCAGCTTGTACTGTGCTGATATGGAGGTTTTTGGCACCAACCTACACATTTTGAGCCAGAGTTGGTCAGACATCAGGGGGCCCAGCTCTTTTTCCCATCTCTTTTTAAGGTTATCCAGTCTGTTTCCTAGTTCCCCTATCATGGATTTATATAGGAGGGAGGTCTGTCCCAGGATGGAGCGAGTGTTGCTGAGTATTTTCTCAAATGTCGTGAGGTCTCTTTGGAGTTTGTCTGTCCATTTTGACATCAGCAGTACTCCTTCTAACTGCAGGAACATAAACACCTCCAGTGCCCCCATCTGCAGTCCCGCTTCTTGTTCTTGAAGGGGTCTTTATGAGCTGTCCGACTCGCTCCAATCTGGCTTTGTACCACCTCTGATAACGGTTTGGTTTGTGAACTTTATCCCTTATGGAAGGGCCCACACGAAGCTCAAGGGGGAAGGCTACGTCGTGAGTCCTTTCATTTCCCCTGTTCCCACCATAGCTTCAAAAGAGAGCCCAGTGTGAGATGTTTAATTACACTAGTGGGGAAGGATTTTTTGGGGGCCCATAACCATTCTCCAAGTGTAGCAGGCCTTAGCCGGTGGTACTCAATGGCTACCCATTGTTTCTGCTGGTCCCCTCTTAAGTGTGGTCCTAGGGCATGGAATTGAGCTGCCCGGTAATAAGTGTAGGGATCAGGGAATCATGTTCCCCCCTTCTCCTTCAGCTGAATTAGGGTGCTGTAGGAAATGCGCTTTTTTTTCCCCTTGCCATAGCAATTTCAGGAGCATGGCTTCCAGTTTGACAAAGAGTGATCTGGGGATGGAAATTGGGATCATTTGGTATGCGTAAAGGATTTTGGGGAGCACTACCATTTTTATTGCATTGAGACGGCCTAGCCATGAAACAGTGAGCTTGCTCCATCTGTCCAAGTCTTTTGTTAGCTCGAGCAGGAGGGGGTGGATTTGCCTCATATAGATCCTCAGAGCTCTTCGTGATCCAGACCCCTAAGTATTTTAAGTTGTGGTGTGTCATGGGGATTCCCTCTATGACCGCATTTCTTCCCTCTGGGTCGGTTGGGGTTTTGTATGCAAAGAGAGAGGATTTTTCAAGGTTTGTTTTCAATCCTGCCTACCTGCAGAATTTGTATAATGTTCTCAGTACTAACGGTATGGTTGTGTTGGGGTTTGTTTGGAAGAGTATTATGTCATTGCCGCACATGGCCAGTTTATACTCCTTATTGCCAACTATAATCCCTCTTATTGCCGAATCGTTCCTGATTACGTTGCCAAGAGGTTCGATTGACAGGGCGTAGAGGAGTGGGGACAGAGGGGACCCCAGTCTGGTCCCTCTGGTTAAGTCAAATACTTAATACTATAGATTGCCTGTATCCCCTTTATGAAGCACTCTCCGAAACCCATGTTTGTAAGGATGGCCCAGAGGAAGCTCCATTCCACCCAATCGAAAGCTTTTTCGGTGTCCAGACTAAGTAGAGCATGGTCCCCGTCCGCCTCCCTGGAATGCTCCATAACATCTAATGTCATTCTCATGACGTCAGCCACCTGCCTCCCTTTTATGAAGCCCACCTGGTCCGGGTGGATCAGGCGAGGCATGAGGTCTTCTAAACCTGTGGCCAGGACTCTTGCATAGACCTTAGCGTCCATGTTCAGTAATGGTATTGGGCGGTAAGATTTACAAAATGTGGGGTCTCTACCTGCTTTGGGAATTACCACTACGTGTGCCAAAGAGAAGGATGGGGGGGCATGACCGGACTCCTGTATGTGGTTAAATAGTTTAGCTAGGTGTGGGGCCAAGGTCTCTGCAAAGTGTTTGTAGAATCCCATGGTGAAGCAGTCTTCTCCTGAGGCCCCTCCCGGGGGAAGGCGCTTTATCGCTGCCTGCACTTTATCGGGGGATAAAGGAAATGCTAAGCGTGATTGCTCAGTATCTGTTAAGTGGGAGAGCCCTGCTTTCTCTATGTATTCCCTCATCTCTTTATCAGCCCTGTTCCCTTCAGAGGTGTACAATTCTGCATAGTACTTAGCAAATTGATGCGATATGACTTTCGGTGAGTGAGCCCATTCTCCTTTATCCATTTTGATCTTCTCGACCCATCTTTCTGCTCTTTATGCCCTTAGTTTGCTAGCTAGCATTTTGTCATTTTGTCGGCCCTATCCTCTTCTTCATAGAAATTCTGCTTTAAAAGCATTAATTTTCTCAAGAAATCCCTTTTCCTAGTGCTTTTAGTTCCTCCCTTTTCCGCTTGAGTAACTCAGGTGTTCCCATTTATAGGAGCCCAGGGCATGTAGCTTATTTTCAAGGTTGGCAATCTCTATTCCCAGTTTCTTCTCCTGCAACTTCCTTTCCCTCTTTCGCAGGGCCCCTTCCCTTATCAAGAGTCCCCTCCAGACAGCTTTTCCTGCTTCCCATACCATTATAGTCCCAACCTATCCATTATCATTGTTTTGGTGTATTGCCTCCTTTAGTTCTTGGGAGTAGGGTTTGTCCTTCAACAGGAACTCATTGCATCGCCATTTGGTGTTGCGCCTGCTGAGTCCTGTCATTTCTATTGTTGTTGTGATCATATCATGGTCTGACCAGCCTATGGGGCGGATGTCACTGGATCTAATTCCTTGGGCAGATTCTCTGTTAACCAGTAAATAATCAATTCTGGTGAACATCTCCTGGACAGCAGATCGAAACGTAAATCCCTTTTTAGTGTGGTTAAACGTCCTCCAGACATCCACCAGATCGTTTTCAATAAGACATCTCCGGAATTTACTACATTCTTCCCTAGGGACATCCCTAGTTTGGACCCTTGTTGCTTGTCTGTCTTTTTGGGGGTCCGCCCACGTGTTGAAATAGCCCCTATCAATACTGGGCCTTTAGCGGTGCTCATTATTGTGGAGAGGGCTTTTTTATTGAACTCTCACTGACCGTGATTTGGCGTGTATATCCCTGCAAGGGTGACCGGCATGTTATCCCATTTGCCTTGCACCAACAAGAGTCTACCTCCCACTAACGACTGCACCTCTGGGTTTACTAACTTGAATCTTTTGTGGAGTATTAGACCCATACCCCCTTTGTTGTGGTCTGCAGAGGCCCAGTCTGTTTGACCCACTCCTCTACCTCTCAAAGGTTTTTCTTCTCCATATTTGAATCTGGTCTCTTGAATAAACAGCAAGTCCAAGCCCGCCCTATCGAATTCTCTTGCGAGTAGTGATCTCTTAGTGGCGGACCCCTTTGACATTGAGCGTATCCACCCGCAGGATCTCTTTTAGTTGCCCCGTCTTATCTGCCGCATCATGAAGATGTGTTACCGTTTTCTTCAAACGTATTACCTCCCGGGTCGACCACATGTCTACATCCCTATTTTGCATGGCGAGATTCCTGTATGCCTGTACCCGTTCATGTGTCCCATTCAACCCCCCCTTTTAAACTGTTAACAAAAATAAACCCACTAACTGAAACACAGTCATTGTATTTGTCCTAGGTCCTTGGGGTAGAGACGCCCTCCTGGATTATAAGGGCCACTAGGTTTTGGACTCGCTCTTCACGGGGGACTCTCTGTGTAAAACCTGTAATGTGTGATAATTGAGGCTTTTTGGGAGTGTGCGCTGCCCCTAGACCGCCTTACATTATCGTGGTGGCTTGGGTGGGGACTCTGGATTCAGTTTAGCGTATTTTCTCCTTCCCTTGGACTTCTTTCACCATTGTGGGGGTTCTTTCACGGTTTGCACTTCCGAGATCTGGGATTTTGTGGGGCCCATTGGGGCCCTATCTTTGTTTAGTTTGGTTTGCTAGTTTAGTACTAGGGTTATCACTCTATAATCCTCACCTTTGTACTCGAAGGTCAGATCAAAGGGGTAGCCCCACCTGTAGCATATGGCATTCTCCTTTAGCCATGACGTCAGGGGTCCGCACGCTCTTCTTCTTTCCAGAGTGAAGTTTGAAAGGTCCTGAAAGATCTTTATTTTGGATCCCTGGAACTGTATGTCTTGAGTCTGTTTGGCTTTGAGAAGGGCCTCTGACTTCTTCTTGTAGCTAAGGAACTTAACCACTATTATTCAAGGGCCTCTTCGGAAGGCTCGTCCTCCTCTGTGGGCTCTTTCAATGTTCACTTTTTTTCCACCGTCCGACATAAATAACTAATTTACTATTTCCTGAACCATTCTTTCGACGTGGATCAGCGTTTTGCCCTCCTTCTCCTCTAGGCCTAGGATTCAGAGGCTAGATCTTCTCTCCTTATTCTCCATGTCATCGAGCTTGAGTGTGAGCTCCTCTTCTCTAAGCTCTATATCCGTCATCCTGGCGTTGAGCTTCATTTCTACTAGGTCTGCGTTGATTTGTTTATTTTCTAGATTCTCAACTTTCTCTTCGATGCAGTCCACTTTCCCTCTTATTTCAGTGGCGGATGTTTGTATCTCTGACTGTAGCGCTCGAATTTCTGTCATGATTCCTGGCACATCTTCCTTTGTGGCCGCCGTGGCCATTTTGGTGACTTTTAGTCCAGGAGTTTCTGTCCTTCTGTACTGTTGTAGTCTGTCAAGACTTCTTCCAACCAGCATTGAGATTGTAGTTCCTCCGCCTCTTGGAGGCTTTGCACTAATATTATGGGTCTGGACCCCTATTTGATCAGTTTTGTGTTCCAGGGTTATGGGCTTTTATCTTCTGTTCATGGAACCCAGCGCACTGGGGCTCCTGTGGTGTCTCACTTTCAGGGGTTTCACAGAGGAAACCGTTATTTTTTATTTATTTATTTATATATTTATAACACGCCGAAGCCCGCAAGAATCAGGGTGCGACAAAGATACCAGGACGGGAGGTTGACAGGACAGTACAATAAGGAAGGGAGAACAAGGCTCTACATGAGCGCAGAGTAGTGGGGGGTTTCTTATTTGAATAGAGTGGTTTTGAGCTGTTTTCTAAAAGATTGAAAATTGCTTTCGAGCCTAAGGTTCCAAGATAGCTTGTTCCAGTGGAAGATGGCCTTGCTGGGAAATGCTCTGCCTAGCCCTGTGGGTTTGGCTCTGGGGTGACTGGGTTTAAGCAGTCCTTGTTTAGCGGATCTTAAGCTTCGTCCTGGCTCATACCAGTTTAATTCCTTCTTCAGGTATGCTGGAGCCGTTCCATTAAGGCAACGGTGAACCAGTGTCAGTGATTTGAAAATGATACGTTCAGTCACTGCCAGCCAGTGGAGGTCGTTTCTGTCTTTTGTAATGTGATTGCATTTGGACTTTCCCAAGATGGACCGGACGGCATTATTCTGGATGATTTTACATTGCTTTATGCAGCTGCTACTGGCACCTAGTAATAAAGCATTTCCATAGTCCAGTCATGACAAGATGGTGGCCCTAGCTAGTGTGGCACTGTTTTTGGTGTTAAGTAAGGGTCTGATGCGACAGAGGAGCCTCTGGTAGTATTGACAGTTCCATTTTAAGTAAGAGGTTTGCGCCTCGGCTCCTAGTGAGGACTGCAGGTAGATGCCGAGTGTTTTGACTTTATTTGACACTGTGATGGAAGAGTCTTTTATACGGAACAAGGAGTAGTCAGGGCCTAGGTTTGTTAAGGCTTTTGTCGAGCCAAATGTTATGAGCTCTGTTTTGGAGCTATTTAGGCACATGCAGTGTGATTTCATCCAGTTTTCTATTGTGTTATAAATGGCTGATAATCTGTTGTTGTCAGAAGTGTGGTTACCGCAAAGTTCCAAGATGAGCTGTGTGTCATCTGCAAAGTTTGTAAAAAAGATCCCAAGCTGTGTGAGAAGGGTGCAGAGACAACGAATGTACAGATTAAAAAGCAATGGAGAGAAGCTGTTTCCCTGTCGAACACCGCAGCCCACTGGTCTAGAGTTCGTAGAATGTCCTCCCCAGGTGAGTTTAGAGTTCCTATCCTCTAGAAAGGACGATACCCAATCATTAGCTTCCTTAGAGCAATTTCCAGCTGTGCCTAGGCCCTCTCGGAGCTTGCCATGATCTAATAAATCAAAAGCTGCCGAGAGGTCCAGAAGAACTAGCAAGCCTGCCTTTCCTTTGTCAAGGATGCCTAACATTTTGCTTTGTAAATCCAATAATGCTGATTCGGTACTATGAGCGCTTCTGAAACATGATTGTTGTGGATGCAGGAGACAGTGCTTGTCTACGTATTCTTGTAGCTGTTTTGTGGCAATTTTATTAAGGATTTTTAGTAAGAAATTACAATTTGTGATAGGTCTGAGGTTTGTCGGGTCCTGTTGGTCTAGACCAGGTTTTTTTTACCAGTGGAGTGACTTTGACTGTTTTTATTCCAACAGGGACTTTCTGATCCCTGAAAGAGGCATTTGTCATGCGACATAAAAAGGGAAGGAAAATGTCTGCGTTATTTAGAATGAATTTGGGGGGAAAGATGTTTTTGGAGCAGGAAGTGCAGTTCATGGATGAAATAGTATCCAGCATATCTTCTGCCGATACAGGCAAGAAATGAAATATGGGAATGTTAGGTTCTGGGTTTCCCTCATTAGTTTGGTGCAAGGGTAGTGTTTCTGTTAGTTTACAGTTAATTATATTGTCTCTGGCTTTTTTGATTTTGTTGGAGAACGCTGTTTGGACTTGTTCACAGTCTACCATGGTTGGTTGGAAAGGCGGTGAAAGAGCCGGAGGCTTTTCGATGGATTTTAAAATTTGGAACAGTTTGCCTGTCGAGTTTGAGGCACTATTGATTTGGTAATTGTAATCATTCTTTTTAACTTCTGTTAATTTGGCTCTATACAAAAGGTCACATTTTTTCCAATTTTCGTTATTGGATTCGGAAGGGGTTTTATGCCATTCTCTCTCCAGTTTTCTTTTTACTGTTTTGATTGTGGCAAATTCGGTCGTGTACCAGCTCCAGTGGTTAGGGTTTGGCCGGACTTGTTTGTTTTTAAGTGGAGCCTGCTTGTCTAGAAGTTCCTGGAAATGGCTGCCGAAGATAGAGGTGATGAGTTCACAGGGGTCATAATCAGTGGTTTTATCTATGATGTGTGTAATAGCTTTTCTTAAGGTTTCAGGTGTGATTTTATTCAAATTCCTACTTTGGATGGATTTGGGAGAGTTATCAAAGTAGTTGGTCTTGAAATTTAAAGACAGTATGGCTTCGATTTTGTAGTGATCAGTCCAGATACAAGGTAGGATGTTTGTCACTGTCAGTTCTACAATGTTAGCAATAATCCAATCGAGTTGGGTCTCAGAATGGATGGTAGGGCCTTTATTTGCTATGGAGTAGTTGATGTTTTGTAGATTCTTTTCGAGGCGTATAGCGTCCTTGTCGCTACGGTTTCCTTGCCATCTGTTAAGATCTCCTAGAAGGACAGTTCCCGCGTTGGTTCCTTTTAGGTTGTTAAGAATGTGGCAGAGTTTGTAATTGAACTCTGATATTAGGAATGGGGGCCTGTAGATGGTAATAAGGTTAATGCAATGATTATGGGAGGGCTTGAGTTTAAGATGAAGGACCTCACAACCGGAACATTGAATTTTGGTAGTGAATAATTTTAAGCTCTGTTTAGCTCTGGCAACCCCTCTTCCCTTACCCGTCTCTCTGTTTTCAAAGTAAATGTTGTAATTGGGGGGAACTGCACTGTCGATAGTAAGGCCTGTTGGTTCTTGTAACCAGGTCTCAGTGAGAAAGAGGATATCTAGGTTGTCCTCAAGGATGTAGTCATATACATCTTGCGCATGTTTATTCAGTAACCTAGTGTTTAGTAGTGCAATTTTGATGTTGGCTATTTCTGGACAAGGGGGTACCTTTAGGTTGATGGCTGGTTCAGTTCTACATGATCTGATTTGATGAGGGTGTATTATTTTGTTGTCATCGTGCTTTTGTTTGGTCTGTGGAATTGCTGCATCTAGAGTTTTGTCTGAGGTGGGTGGATTAGGAGGCGTGTCCTTGGTGCATATGAATTCTTTAACTAGTTGCTCATTTCATAGTTTGTTGGCATTGGAGAGTAGCTGCAATAGGTTCGGATAACCCATTTCTTACCCGTCTTGGCTTCCCAGATGGCAGGAAATTTGGGCAGCGTGGCGAGCCGACAGCCAATGCCCGCCGTGGACCGGCGTAGATGTCACTGTCCCAGAAGCGCTGGTGCTGAAGTGCCTGACGTTTCCCTTTGTGCAGCTCAAGTGCTGCTGGGAGATGTAGTTTGTAGAGCTTCCTTGTCAGCTCAGTTAATTCTAAAACAAAGGAACTTTGGCTTGGTTTTACTTCAGTCAAATGTAGGTGGTAGCAGGTGGTAACAGTTATAAACAACGGCACAGAAAGCTGAGGTAAGTAAGTTCCTCAGATCGCACTTGCTTCCTAATGCGTGCAGATTCAGGTAATGCAGGGGGTCAACACACACACAGCTGCAATTATCAAACAAATGCGGGCAATCAGAGCTTGTTGTTTCTTTTTCTGGTAAACGATTGTAGGGAGTGGCAAAAACCTATCTATGCAGTTAAAACAGCAATTCACTGGAAGGCACACTCGATCACACACGTACTCAGAATTAATTAAATTAAATCATATTAAATAAACAGGCGTAGCCTGTGCTTCCAACCCTAGACTAACCTGTGTTGAAGGGATTAAATAGTTGCCTCTTACATCCAATATGTCCATGGGTAGTATTGCGGTTCCCCACTGCCCATCTGTCCAATTCTGTGGTCAGCAAATTCTCTGAGGACCCCTTGGGGGGCCTGCACCGTTATGCGGGCCTTTGTCAGGCTATTCACACCTAGTGGTGGCGGGGAGCTTTCTCCCAGGGAAGGCCCCAGCAGTGCTTTCAGGCTACTTTTGTTCCCCCTGACTCTCCCCTTCTAACAGTGTTGTTTACTTATCTCCACCAGGAGGGAGAGGGGGTGGAACCCAAGTGGCTGGTTTATGTGGTTTGTGGGGGTCCCCCATCAGGACAGACTCTCCCACCCTTCAGGCTGGTCCCAGGAGGGGGGAAGTGGTTCTCACCTTCCTGTCTGTCGTTGTGTCGCTTTCTTCCTTCCTTTCTGCTTGTGCGGCTTCAGTTTCTGGCAGCACCGACTCTTGAGTGCTCCCGGTGCACTGCTCCCACCTGCTGCGTGGTTCTGTAAGGTTCCTCGCTAAATCGCTGGAGGCTGATTTGGGCCCCACTGCAGGCCGCCTCTTTCCTTCAGGCGAGCTCCGTCCCGGTCCTTCTGGTCTCTTGGAGGACACCTTGCGGCGCGCTCCGTTTTGCAGCGCTCAGGCTGACAGCACGCCTCCAGGCTCACCAGGTCTCTCCCAGGGGTGAAGTGTTCTTCCTTGCCCTCCATGAAAGCACGGGGGAACACGCACTGATAGTGCTCCCGGATTTGGCGCTGCGCCCCTTGGCACCCACCGGGTGCCGGTGGCCCAACGGATCTATGGCCTCAATTGCTTCAGGTACCCTCCAATTTGGGGGCTTCCTGGTGTCCGGCGGTCCCGTCGAGTGGTGCAGCCCTCTCGATTGTGGCCTCTGATGTGTGGTTGCCAGGCCGGTATGCTTACTCCACGGCAGTTGTAGTGACAGGCTCTGTGTGCATTCAGTCCTCAGCGCCTCGGAGCCGCCACTGCCCGACTCTCTCTTTGTAGGGTTCCAGATTGTGCCTGGGATTTGGTGGGATGACACCCACAGGGTTGGGGGAGTTGCGTCGCCCCGGCCAGGGAACTCTGTACTGGCGGCGTCCTCCCCCAGTCTGGGGAGTGCTTTGCAGTCAGGCTGGCCTGCTCTGGGCCCGATGAGGGGGGGGGGGCTCACTCCTCCAGACAAGTCCCTTTTTCATTCTTCTGTCGGTCCCATCAGGCAATCGGGGGGTCTTCGGAGGGACCCTGGGGTCAGGGATTCAGTTCTTCCCGCTTCACTTGCAGATCTTGGTGCAGGTTGATCTCAAATTCATCTCGTCGTTCCCCGTTGAAGTGGGAGCCGAAAGTTCAGGCGACCATCATCATCCGCGCCCCCTAGTGGTCTCCTTATTTATGTTTTTTGATTTACCACTTTGTCACCTCAGGCAAACCTAACCCCATAGTTTGTATGTTTTTATGAATAAAGATCATTGTACCTTAGACCTTCAAATTATCTGGTGGCACTATGACAGGGACACATCATATTCATAGATGCCCTGTGTCAGTTACTTAAGTAAAATACCTAATTTTTATGTTACGCAGTGTTAAACTGAATGGCTGAATGCAATGATGTCCAGCTGCTTTGACAATGTGTATACACTGAATCTGGCCCCTGTGAATTAGACAGGTCACAAGCAACTATTTTTTCAGGCGAAGATTCTGGACATTTGACAAGATATCATGAAACTATTGATGGGAAGCTTGAAAGCTCCTTTTAGTTTGGCTAATTGTACTCTCTACTTTTCAGAATATTGATTTATGTGCCCCGGAGCATGCTGCAAACAGGAGACAAATGAAAGAGAAAGGGGATGGTATTGAATACAACAGAGCAATTTCACAAACCCCCAAAGAGAAACCTAAAGAAAAAAGAAAAGATGCCAAGGTAGTCTCTGTTTACTAATATCCAAGCCTGCTGAGGATCTCATTTCAACCATATTTTCTAATTCCTTGACCACAATTCCTGTAATATTTCTCTTTCTCAAACACTGTGCAGGATTAAATGTATTACGTGGAAGGCACATTATGTTGCACACTCCGTAGGCCACACATCTTAATGCGGTAAGCCCAGGGCCAAAGGGACGGGGGACTCAGACTTTGGTTGTGGGGTGATCAATAACCTAGTTATAATAACTCAGTGACATCATAACATCACCAGAAGTATGCCATAATTTACAGGTCCAAGCATGTTTGCACCCAGCAGTCCTTTCACAGCAGTCAAAGGGCTCTCAATATGACGCATTCTTGCCCATAGTACTGTATTCAGACTTTATTTGCCAGTATCAATGTCTCTGGTTCACCAAGGTTTAGGTGGAATACAGGCCAAAAACAATGTCAGCAAGCAGGGGTGTTGCTATGTCTGGAAAAGATCTGGGGCTACGCTACTGTCGGTACTGTCAGGACGTAATCTGTCTAGCATTTGTTGGATTTGTGTTTTCTGGAGTAGAGTGTTTTCTGGGTAGGGGCTGTTTGACTGGAATGTGTTGTGGATACATGGGTGTGGTGGCTACTGCCAATGGGGGTTGGTGATGTATTTCCGGATCATTGCCACTTCAAGATATTTGCTGTTGACTGTTGCTGATGAATGTCCTACATTAAGGGCCTACTACTTCTCTATGATGGACTATTTTGGGGAAAATCACCTACTGTACCTCCAAACATAATGTTCAATGGTGTTAGATCTGTTCATTATTCATAGAGCATGTGCATTGCCTGCCCCAGGCTCTGCAGGGTGAAGACAAGTGTGTAGGATGACATTCAATTGGAGTTGGTGGTTAAAGAGTTTATGGGACAATCATGTACTCCCTGAGGTTGTCCTGGCTGCCTAATCCAAACTCTGCTGCTCCTATGCCCTCCAGGACACCATGTAGACTAAGCTGCTCACAGTCGCCTACCAAGGTATCCTTTGCAGATGCTCCACTGTCCATGCTTCAGTAGCTGCTGTATGCTTAAAGCGGTGGGGATTCTGGCTTTCAAGTAATTTCTCCTTTTCTTGAGGTCCTTGCTGTCCCGTTGCACTGTCCCCACGCCTGCCATATTGTCCCGTATCTCGCTCCCAAAAGCATTTTTCCGCTGGTGGGTGGAATTCCGGGTTTCTGACCCATTGCGTTCTTTGGCGTGGGCCACTACCAGCTCTGCAAGCACAGTGAGCTCTGACTCAGTGAATATCGGCTTTGTGAGCTGTATTTCCACAGAGTGCCTTTGGATTTGACTCTTTGCCTGCTTTTCTGGGTTTCAATTTTGGATTTGGATGGCACCTACAAAGCAGTGATTTCAAGGGGATTGGATTTTCAAAGATGTTCGACGCGCAACTTCCTTTTTGCTTTCTGATGCTATTTCTGCTTGGCGGAATTACCATTGAATGATTCTTCCACTCTTCCGGCAGTAACAGTAATTCAGCCAACAAGTGACAAATTTACTGATGAGAAATTATTGTTGGAGCTAATTCCACCAGATGTCGTGGTGGTATATGGTAAATCTGCCCGGCGGAATTAGTGCCCTCTTTACTGTCATAATCAGCCCTATAAGTGTATTTATTTGTTGCTAGGTGGTGAAATCTAAGGGAGCAGTTGAAATACTGATACCACGATCCTGTAGGGAAAGCTTCATTTATTTATGTTTTTTGATTTACCACTTTTTCCCATTCAGGCCAACCTAACCCCATAGTTTGTATGTTCTTATGAATAAAGATCATTGTACCTTAGACCTTCAAATTATCTGGTGGCACTACGACAGGGACACATCATACTCACAGATGCCCTGTGTCAGTAACTTAAGTAAAATATGTAATTTTTATGTTACGCAGTGTTAAACTGCATGGCTGAATGCAATGATGTCCAGGTGCTTTGACAATGTGTATACACTGAATCTGGCCCCTGTGAATTCGACAGGTCACAAGCAACTACTTTTTCAGGCGAAGATTCTGTACATTTGACAAGATATCATGAATCTATTGCTGGGAAACTTGAAAGCTCCCTTCAGTTTGGCTAATTGTACTCTCTACTTTTCAGAATATTGATTTATGTGCCCTGGAGCATGCTGCAAACAGGAGACAAATGAAAGAGAAAGGGGATGGTATTGAATACAACAGAGCAATTTCACAAACCCCCAAAGAGAAACCTAAAGAAAAAAGAAAAGATGCCAAGGTAGTCCCTATTTACTAATATCCAAGCCGGCTGAGGATCTCATTTCAACCATATTGTCTAATTCCTTGACCACAATTCCTGTAATATTTCTCTTTCTCAAACACTGCGCAGGATTAAATGTATTACGTGGAAGGCACATTCTGTTGCACACTCCGTAGGCCACACATCTTAATGCGGTAAGCCCAGGGCCAAAGGGACGGAGGACTCAGACTTTGGTTGTGGGGTGATCAATAACCTAGTTATAATAACACAGTGACATCATAACATCACCAGAAGTATGCCATAATTTCCAGGTCCAAGCATGTTTGCACCCAGCAGTCCTTTCACAGCAGTCAAAGGGCTCTCAATTTGACCCATTCTTGCCCATAGTACTGTATTCAGACTTTATTTGCCAGTATCAACGTCTCTGGTTAACCAAGGTTTAGGTGGAATACAGGCCAAAAACAATGTTAGCAAGCAGGGGTGTTGCTAGGTCTGTAAAAGATCTGGGGCTACGCTACTGTCGGTACTGTCAGGACGGGATCTGTCTAGCATTTGTTGGATTTGTGTTTTCTGGAGTGAAGTGTTTTCTGGGTAGGGGCTGTTTGACTGGAATTTGTTGTGGATACATTGGTGTAGTGGCTACTGCCAATGGTGGTTGGTGATGGATTTCTGGATCATTGCCACTTCAAGATATTTGCTGTTTACTGTCGCTGATGAATGTCCTACATTAAGGGCCTACTACTTCTCTATGATGGACCATTTTGGGGGAAATCACCTACTGTACCTCCGAATATACTGTTCAATGGCATTAGATCTGTTCATTATTCATAGAGCATGTGCATTGCCTGCCCCAGGCTCTGCAGGGTGAATGCAAGTGTTTAGGATGACATTCAATTGGAGTTGGTGGTTAAGGAGTTTGTGGGACAATCATGTACTCCCTGAGGTTGTGCTGGCTACCTAATCCAAACTTTGCTTGTCCTATGCCCTCCAGGACACTGTGTAGACTATGCTACTCACAGCCTCCTAACAAGGTATCCTTTGGAGATGCTCCACTGTCCATGCTTCAGTAGCTGCTGTACGCTTAAAGCGGTGGGGATTCTGGCTTTCAAGTAATTTCTCCTTTTCTTGAGGTCCTTGCTGTCCCGTTGCACTGTCCCCACGCCTGCCATATTGTCCCGTATCTCACTCCCTAAGACATTTTTCCTCTGGTGGGTGGAATTCCTGTTTTCTGACCCATTGCGTTCTTTGGCGTGGGCCACTACCAGCTCTGCAAGCACAGTGAGCTCTGGCTCAGTGAATATCTGCTTTGTGAGCTGTGTTTCCACACAGTGCCTTTGGATTTGACTCCTTCTATGCTTTTCTGTGTTTCAATTTTGGATTTGGATGGCACCTATAAAGCAGTGATTTCAAGGGGATTGGATTTTCAAAGATGATAGACTGGCAGCTTCCTTTTTGCTTTCTGATGCTATTTCCGCCTGGCGGAATTACCTTTGAATGATTCTTCCACTCTTCCGGCAGTAACAGTAATTCAGCCAACAAGTGACGAATTTACTGATGAGAAAATATTGTTGGAGCTAATTCCACCAGATGTCGTGGTGGTGTATGGTAAATCTGCCCGGCGGAATAAGTGCCATCCTTACTGTCATAGTCAGCCCTATAAGTGTATTTATTTGTTGCCAGGTGATGAAATCTAAGGGAGCAGTTGAAACACTGATACCACGATCCTGTAGGGAAAGCTTCATTTATTTATGTTTTTTGATTTACCACTTTGTCACCTCACGCAAACCTAACCCCATAGTTTGTGTGTTTTTATGACTAAAGATAATTGTACCTTAGACCTTCAAATTATCTGGTGGCACTACGACAGGGACACATCATACTCACAGATGCCCTGTGTCAGTAACTTAAGTAAAATACGTAATTTATATGTTAAGCAGTATTAAAATGCATGGCTGAATGCAAATGATGTCCAGCTGCTTTGACCATGTGTATACACTGAATCTGGCCCCTGTGAATTAGACAAGTCACAAGCAACTACTTTTTCAGGCGAAGATTCTGTACATTTGACAATATATCATGAAACTATTGATGGGAAACTTGAAAGCTCCTTTCAGTTTGGCTAATTGTACTCTCTACTTTTCAGAATATTGATTTATGTGCCACGGAGCATGCTGCAAACAGGAGACAAATGAAAGAGAACAGGGATGGTATTGAATACAACAAAGCAATTTCACCAACCCCCAAGGAGAAACATAAACACAAACGGAAAAATGGCAAGGTAGCCCCTGTTTACTAATAGCTAAGCCTGTTGAGGATCTCATTTCAACCATATGTTCTAATTCCTTGACGACAATTCCTGTAATATTTCTCTTTCTCAAACACTGCGCAGGATTAAATGTATTACATGGAAGGCACATTCTGTTGCACACTCCATAGGCCACACATATTCATGCGGTAAGCCTAGGGCCAAAGGCAGGGAGGACTTAGACTTTGGCTGTGGGGTGATCAACAACCTGGTTATAATAACACAATTACATCATAACATCACCAGAAGTATGCCATAATTTCCAGATCCAAGCATGTTTGCACCCGGCAATCCTTTCCCAGCAGCAAAGGGCTCTCAGGACTGAGTCCTGTAATATGACCCATTCTTGACCATAGTATTGTATTCAGACTTCATTTGCCAGTATCAATGTCTCTGGTTCACCAAGCTTTAGGTAGAATACAAGCCAAAAACAATGTCAGCAAGCAGGGGTGTTGCTAGGTCTGGAAAAGATCTGGGGCTACGCTACTGTCGGTACTGTCAGGATGTGATCTGTTTAGCATTTGTTGGATTTGTGTTTTCTGGAGTGAAGTGTTTTCTGGGTAGGGGCTGTTTGACTGGAATCTGTTGTGGATACATGGGTGTGGTGGCTACTGCCAATGGTGGTTGGTGATGGATTTCTGGATCATTGCCACTTCAAGATATTTGCTGTTGACTGTCGCTGATGAATGTCCTACATTAAGGGCCTACTACTTCTCTATGATGAACCATTTTGGGGGAAATCACCTACTGTACCTCTGAATATACTGTTCAATGGCATTAGATCTGTTCATTATTCATAGAGCAGGTGCATTGCCTGCCCCAGGCTCTGCAGGGTGAATGCAAGTGTGTAGGATGACATTCAATTGGAGTTGGTGGTTAACGAGTTTATGGGACAATCATGTACTCCCTGAGGTTGTGCTGGCTACCTAATCCAAACTTTGCTGGTCCTATGCCCTCCAGGACACTGTGTAGACTATGCTACTCACAGTCTCCTAACAAGGTATCCTTTGCAGATTCTCCACTGTCCATGCTTCAGTAGCTGCTGTATGCTTAAAGCGGTGGGGATTCTGGCTTTCAAGTAATTTCTCCTTTTCTTGAGGTCCTTGCTGTCTCGTTGCACTGTCCCCATGCCCGCCATATTGTCCCGTATCTCGCTCCCTAAGGCATTTTTCTTCTGGTGGGTGGAATTCATGTTTTCTGACCCATTGCGTTCTTTGGCGTGGGCCACTACCAGCTCTGCAAGCACAGTGAGCTCTGGCTCAGTGAATATCGGCTTTGTGAGCTGTGTTTCCACACAGTGCCTTTGGATTTGACTCTTTGCATGCTTTTCTGTGTTTCAATTTTGGATTTGGATGGCACCTACAAAGCAGTGATTTCAAGGGGATTGGATTTTCAAAGATGGTTGACGCGCAGCTTCCTTTTTGCTTTCTGATGCTATTTCTGCTTGGCGGAATTACCTTTGAATGATTCTTCCACTCTTCCGGCAGTAACAGTAATTCAGCCAACAAGTGACGAATTTACTGATGAGAAAATATTGTTGGAGCTAATTCCACCAGATGTCGTGGTGGTGTATGGTAAATCTGCCCGGCGGAATAAGTGCCATCCTTACTGTCATAGTCAGCCCTATAAGTGTATTTATTTGTTGCCAGGTGATGAAATCTAAGGGAGCAGTTGAAACACTGATACCACGATTCTGTAGGGAAAGCTTCATTTATTTATGTTTTTTGATTTACCACTTTGTCACCTCAGGCAAACCTAACCCCATAGTTTGTATGTTTTTATGACTAAAGATCATTGTACCTTAGACCTTCGAATTATCTGGTGGCACTATGACAGGGACACATCATACTCACAGATGCCCTGTGTCAGTAACTTCAGTAAAATACGTAATTTGTATGTTAAGCAGTGTTAAAATGCATGGCTGAATGCAATGATGTCCAGCTGCTTTGACAATGTGCATACACTGAATCTGTCCCCTGTGAATTAGACAAGTCATAAGCAACTACTTTTTCAGGCGAAGATTCTGTACATTTGACATGATATCATGAAACTATTGATGGGAAACTTGAAAGCTCCTTTCAGTTTGGCTAATTGTACTCTCTCTACTTTTCAGAATATTGATTTATGTTCCCCGGAGCATGCTGCAAACAGGAGACAAATGAAAGAGAAAGGGGATGGTATTGAATACAACAAAGCATTTTCACCAACCCCCAAGGAGAAACATAAACACAAACAGAAAAATGCCAAGGTAGTCCCTGTTTACTAATATCCAAGCCTGTTGAGGATCTCATTTCAACCATATGTTCTAATTCCTTGACAACAATTCCTGTAATATTTCTCTTTCTCAAACACTGCGCAGGATTAAATGTATTACATGGAAGGCACATTCTGTTGCACACTCCGTAGGCCACACATATTAATGCGGTAAGCCTAGGGCCAAAGGCAGGGAGGAGTCAGACTTTGGCTGTGGGGTGATCCACAACCTAGTTATAATAACACAATTACATCATAACGTCACCAGAAGTATGCCATAATTTCCAGGTCCAAGCATGTTTGCACCCGGCAGTCCTTTCCCAGCAGGCAAAGGGCTATCAGGACTGAGTCCTGTAATATGACCCATTCTTGCCCATAGTATTGTATTCAGACTTTATTTGCCAGTATCAATGTCTCTGGTTCACCAAGCTTTAGGTAGAATACAGGCCAAAAACAATGTCAGCAAGCAGGGGTGTTGCTAGGTCTGAAAAAGATCTGGGGCTATGCTACTGTCGGTTGTGTCGGGGCATAATCTGTCTAGCATTTGTTGGTGTTTTTGGGGTGGCGGCTGTTTGACTGGAATCTGTTGTGGATAGATGGGTGTGGTGGCTACTGCCAATGGTGGTTGGTGATGGAATTTTTGGATCATTGCCACTTCAGCATATTTGCTGGTGACTGTCGCTGATGAATGTCCTACATTAACCAAACCAAATAATATGAGAAGGGGTGTAACTTCCCGATGGATCCCGTCCACATCTCTAATCCATCCAAGTACCTCATCCTAGAACAATCTAATTCGGGGGCAGCCCCACCACATATGCCAATAGTCCGCTCTCTCTCTGCATTGTCGCCAGCATAAGGGACTTGTCGACTGGAACATCTTTGACAATCTGTGGGAGTCATATTGCCATCTGTGGAGGAGCTTGATGGCATGCAATTTATATCAACAAACTATCGATACCAGTGTGGCTCTGTTACACATTTTTGTCCACACCACTGGGTCTATTTCTAAGTTTAGGTCTTTCTCCCATCTGTTCTTCAATTTAACAGTGGACCCTTTCCCGGCATTTATCAATACTTTATACATGATTGAGATGAGTCCTTTGGCCTCTGTCACAGTGTTGAGGAGCATTTCAAAGGGAGTAAGGTCTCTTTGTATTTTCTCCCTCCATTACTCTCTCTTTAGTACGCCTTTGAGTTGAAGATAGGGGAAGACAGGGAGGGTTCCTATTCCTAGTGCATTCTCGAGTTCTATAATCGTGAAGAAGCTACCCTCCTTCCAGAGTTGCCCCACCCTTTCCAAGCCAGCCCCAAACCAGGATTGGAATCTGGCATGGTCTGGGATCTCATCTCAAATCCCTGGTGCCCAAATATGACTCAAAGGAGATGGCCATGTGGTGATGCCTCGCATGTCTGCGCTCTCCCTACAGGTTTCCCAGATTGTGCCTAGTATAGGATGGTGTCGGATCGTACGGGTTAGTTTGTATCTCGGTTCCCAGAGCCATTCCGATACGGTGGCAGGAGCTAAACTATAGTTATCAAGGTGTACCCACTGTAGGTGTGTCTGGTATCTCATGTGGGGGACTAGGATCCTTAGCTGTACTGTTACGTAATATTTTTTAAGGTCAGGTAAACCCACACCCCCTTTGTCTTTGGGCAGGGTTAGGACCTCATATGCTATTCTAGCTTTTTTCCCCTGCCAAAGAAATCTCGATATGGCCCTCTTCACTTCTCCAAAAAATAGTTTTGACATCCTAATCGGGAGCATCTTGAATTGGTACAGGAATCTAGGAAGACACACCATCTTGACTGCATTAAGTCTTCCCATCCATGAGATTGTCAGCTTTTGCCACTTTGCTAGGTCATCGTGAAACTTGAAGAGCCGAGGGGGAAAGTTGGCTTCCTGTAGGGCGTCTAGATTTCGGATAAGATTTGCCCCCAAGTACCGCAGTGTGGTTTCCCCAATGGTGAGGCCTAGTGTGGAAAATCTGTCAATGTCCTGCTGAGTGGGTCATTCAAGGGTAATAGGATTGTTTTAGACATGTTAATTTTAAAGCCAGAGAGTAGACCATAGCGTTAGATCAGTTGTATGGCTCTTGGAATAGATGATAATGGGTTTGTCACATGTAATAATAAGTTATCAGCATACAAGGCTATCTTGTATTCCTTCCCATTTACTTTCAGTCCCTCCACTAAATGGTCTGCTCTCATTGTCTGTGCGAGAGGTTCAAGCGATAGAGCGAACAGTATCGCCAATAGAGGGCAGCCTTGCCGTGTTCCTCTTCCCAAGTTGAATCATCTTGAATAGTCATCCCTTAGGGGATGTGTAGACTGCATTCACCCCTCTTCTAAATCTCTCACCAAGTCGGACCTTACTCAGGGCTGCCTCCAGGAAGCCCCATTCACCCTGTCGAATGCTTTCTTAGCGTTGACAGACATGAGAGCAGGGTCCCCTATCATTTTCTTTGACTCATGGATCAAGTGTAGTGTTTTACGCATCTTATCTGCCCCCTGTCTCCCCAGATTAAATCCCACTTGGCCCGAGTGTATCAGCTGAGGCATGTATGCCTCCAATCTAGCTGCCAATATTCTTGTGTATATTTTCGCATCCATGTTGAGCAGTTATATTGGGCGATACGATCCACATTGTCTAGAATCTCTACCTTCTTTAGGAATAACCATGATCAGTGCTTCTGAGAAGGAGTCCAGAGCTATTCCCATCTCTGGTATGTCATTGAACAGTTCTACCATAAATGGAAGGAGTGCCGATAGGAAGGCCTTATAAAAGCCTGCTGTGTAACCATTGTTTCCCGGCGCCTTCCCAAGCGGGATCCTCTTCACCGCCCTCTCCACTTCTTCAGCCGTGATAGGAGCATACATCGCATCTGCCTATGCACGGGAGAGTTTCGTCATCTCCACACCTCCCAAATACCCCTCTATTTCTGACCTGTCTTGGGGAGTTTCAGATTTGTATAGTTGTTCATAAAACTGTGCAAACGCTTCTGGAATGTCCCCTATTTGTGCGCCCTGGGCATCGTCCCCTCCACTATCTATGGAGGTCACCCATCTTTCTTCTCTCTGGGTTCTTAGTCTAGCTGCTAGGAGGGCATTTGCCTTATCCCCCTTCTTATAATGCTTCTGTTTAAGAAGCTGTCATTTTCGGGCAACATTCCCCTCCTCGAGGAGACAAAGCTCTTCCCTTTTCTGTCTGGCTTCAGAGATCTTCTCTGCCCTACCCTCCGTGGCTGTCCGTGTGGCCCTGTCTAGCTGTGTGATCTCATCCCTTAATCTGTTTTCTATGAGAGCCCTTTCCCTTTTCTTTTTGGCACCCTCCCTGATCAAGATACCCTGCACGTAGCTTGACCCGTGTCCCACATGGTTCTTTTTGATATCTCCCAAGTGTTATTCAACTCAAGGTATTCTTTTATCTCTGTGTCCATTTCTATCCGGAAGACATGGTCTTTCCACAATGTCTCATTACACCGCCACTTGGACCCTCTGTATGGAAGGGCCACCAAATTTATGTCAGCGGTGACCATGTCGTGGTCTGACCAAGAAATAGGTGCAATCTCTGAGCGAGTCGATACTTCCGCCAATTCTTCTGAGATATACACATAATCAATTCTGGTGAAAGTGCCATGGGGTGCCGAATAAAAAGTGTAGCCTGTTTCACTTCGATGAAATCCACACCATCATCTCTCCTACCGCTGCTCGGCCACCATCGACTGGTTCGCTCTTATCGGGGTTACCTGCCTGTCCGTCCACTTTAGTGTTCACCAAGAGGTTGAAGTCTCCCCCGAGAATTACATGCCCGGCGGCTTCCTACATTATTTTCGGTATCGTTTGTTGTAGGAATCTGGCTTGACCAGTATTGGGGACGTACAACGTAGCCAGCATGAATGTTATTTTACGTAGAGTACTACTACCATATGTGCCCTACCTTCCACATCGCCAACACCATGGTGACCTCTAGATTCAACCTCTTTCTGATGAGTATCACTCCAATCTCCAATATTTGATTTCCACCCTGAAGTGCAGGACCTTTCGTTCCTCCCCATGTGCATATTTCGTCTCCTGGAGAAAGAGTACATCCGACCCTGACCTCTGAAACTCCTTACACACCAAAGACCTTTTTCTAGGGGGTTTAGCCCCCTGACATTAAGTGTACTGACTCTGAAAGGCCCATCCTTCTTTGAATTGGGTTTTACCGCCATTTCTTCCTTCTTGCATATAATGCTTGCAAGGCGGGCCCTAACCACTCTGACCTGCATATATAACACTCTAGACCACACATCTTGTACTTATAGACAAGCTTGTTCCTGCCCCTCCCCTTCCCCTGATCCCATAGCAGCGTCCGATCCTGCTCGGTTGCGATCACCCAGTCAGTGTCGGACCACCAGTGAGAACCGGACCTGTCACGGCCTCATCTCAAAACGTTCAAAATAACCATTGAGCTCCCATCTTTGGCCCCCTCGTTCCCGCTCTTGAAGATCCCCCAAATCAGTACATTTCCCTTTAACTCACCGCGAACATGTCTCACTCGCAGATACATTACCAGATTCGTCAAAGTGCACTGCGTCAGAACTTCCTTCCGCCCCGTTTTGATAAGTCTGCCGGGGGAGGTTCCGATCGAATCGTGGAGCCCACTCAGAATTTAGCCATCCAACTGCAGTGTGTTGGTCAGTCCATTGCCGCATTTGGGGTCATCAATCGTGTATGCCACCTCTAGCAGTCCTCTTAGCAGAGTCTTGACGCTATCGATAATATATCATGCTGCCCTCAAAGTCGATCCCAGCAGCGATGGCACGTATTAATAAGCGGCTGGTGAGGCGTCTATCCTTCTATACTTCCTAAACCCTGGTATCCGCCTACGTCTCTTGTAAACGCATTAGCCTGTCATCCTCTCTTCTTTCTCCCTTGTTCGCTTCATTCTCCTGGTCTCCCAGTAGGTCCGTTGTGCAGTTATGTATGTTCCTCTCAGATCTCAGTTTCACCGTGCTCCCCTCCCATGCGAATATAAGAGAGAATGGGTAGCTCCAGCGATATCGGACACCTTTCTCTTTGAGCCATTTGGTAAGTGGTATACACATCCTTCTCATGGCAAGAGTCAGTGATGATAAGTCCTGAAAGATTGTGACTCTTGCTGTGTCCAGGGGGATCTGTGGGTTTCGCTTTGATATTGATATTGATATTTTATTTCTATTGCGCTCGTACACAAGTGTTTCAGAGCGCGACAAGGCAAGGGAGGGGAACTGGGGAGAACAAAACAGCGATCTTGCTAGGCCCAGTGGCATTGAGAACATGCAAGTGCATGGGAGAGGGGGAACGGGCAAAGTCCTTGCAAGGGGGGAGAAGTTGAAAGTGCGAAGCAGAGGAGAGACAGATAAATAATAATAAATAAATAATAAAGGCAACAAACAATGGTAGTGCAGCCAGCAATTTGCAAGTGCTAGGTTGAAGGCAGCGGATAGGGTAGGTCTGAATAAGGGCAGGAAGACAAAAAGGAGGGGGCTGTATGGGTACAGATATAGACCCCAGTGCAAGGGGTGGCCCAGAGGCAGTGCAGGAGGGTGGCAGGTTCGGCAGGTACCTGGGCACGGATGACACAGGATGGCCAGGTGCACAGTGCCAAGAGAGAACAGATCAGCAGGGGAGAGGGGGAGCGAAGGCAGAATAAAAGAGGATGGTCTTGAGGTGCTTCCGGAACCAGAGATGGTTCTCCTCAAGTTTTAGAGTGGCAGGGAGGCTGTTCCAGTGGGAGGCCCAGGCCGAAGACAGAGATCTACCCCCAGCTCGTTTCTTTGAAAAACCACTGACCCTGAGGGGCTTTCTCGAGAAATCTGGCCTAGATTGTCAATTTTCAGATGGAACTTCTCCTCCCTAGCTTCAATCTCTGCAATCCATTGGTCTATTTGGGACTCCAGAGTACCAAGCGAGGTTTCATTATGTTCAACCTCTTCCAGTCTTTCTTCCATTTTGTCGATTCTCTGTGTTATTTTGACCACTTTCCTGCCAATGTCTGCTTTCATGCTTTTGATTTCGTTCAGTAAGGCCGCAACATTGGCCTTAGTTGCAGCTGCTTCTGCCCCCAATGTCGCCATTACTGGTTCCGGCGAGGGGCCTGGGTCAGTACGGTGCAGGGAAAAACCGGTATGGAGCAAGTTTCTGCCTTATGTCCATGCATTTCCCACTTGGAGCATTGTCATTGGGTTGGGCTCTGTTACTTCAGGTTTGTTACTATGGCGGCTTCTTCACATTCAATTCACAGTCTATTGTCAGGGTGTTACGCTCACCTTGTATCCACAGGGACGCCACCCAGCCCTGGTTGGATGATTTGCACTCTCGAACCCTCTCCCGGTCCCTTGGTAAGGCCTCTGGTTAAAGGTGGGTCCTCAATATGGGAGAGCTGGATTCAATACCATATTGTCTTTATGTTTTCCCACCTCCCTTGGCCTCAACTCCTTCCTCCCCTCTTGGGCCTTCTCCTCACCTTAATATTGTAAAAGGTGGATTCTCCGTCCTGCTCCTCGTGGCAGGGGCGTGTAGATGTGGGGGGCAAGCAGCGACCAAGTTACTTCACTGGTGAAAGCCCCCTGTGGGAATCCAGGCCTGCTGCGACTCTGTAGGTTTGCTGCTTTACAGTCTTTATATGCAGTTCTTATGTTCCTCTTAGTTCGAATAATAATGTCTTGCTTCTTTCCTTTTAGGTATGGAAAGGTATTTTGGTGTTGTCATGCAGTTTGAAGATGAGTATGGGCCGGTAGGTGAAAGCGGTGTGTGCGCGATGCTGTCTGGTGAGTAATGTGCGATGCGCGGCGCTGTTTCGCCTTTTATATTGCTAACCTGTGTCTTTTCTCTCCTTACAGGTTGCGATGTTCCTCACCGATCGCAGTAGTGTTGCAGCAATGATACTGACCAGGAGATGACTACCCAGGTACGAATTGTGTGGCTTTCTTCATTCGGGAGGAAACGTGAGTAAACGCTTAATAATGCTGTCTTTCTTTCTCCTCTTTCCAGGTATGGTATTCCATGATGCATGCGGTGCCGGATGATGGAGTTTGTACCTTCAGGTGAGTGGAACTGAAGTCAGCGATGGATTGAAGACAGGATACTGTTCCAGGTAAGTTTCAGAGTGTTCTTTCCCTCTCTGCAGGTCCTTCGTTTCAGGTAAGCTGGCATCAAAGAACTGGACACAGTGGGCCTCATTACACGGAATGCGGTAAGGGTTTACCAGTACCGGTAAGGGCACCGGTACCGGTAAACCCTTACCGCCTTATACGAGGTCCCTTTGCCGGACCCGATCTCAACGGCTGGTTTTACCAGCCGTTAAGGAACGGGCCTGCAAAGGGACCTTGGTGCTAATTACGGTACCGCAAATTGCGGTACCGTAATTACCTCCTTCCCCATTTCCATTGAGCCCTATTGGGGCAAAAATGGGAATGGGGAAGTGGTCTCTTTGCCGGACCCGATCTCAACGGCTGGTTTTACCACCCGTTAAGGAACGGGCCTGCAAAGGGACCTTGGTGCTAATTACGGTACCGCAAATTGCGGTTCCGTAATTACCTCCTTCCCCATTTCCATTGAGCCCTATGGGGGCAAAAATGGGAATGGGGAAGTGCCTTGGTAATGGGGAATTACCGCCCCAGCTCACTTTGGAGTAGGGCGGTAATTCCGCCATCCACCGGACACGGTAAAATACTGGCGGCAACCATGGCGCTAACAGCGCCATGGTTACTGCATACCATGTAATGAGGCCCAGTGAGCGTTACGCTGCCCACAGCAGAATAACGCAAAGCATGTTCTGCTGTTTGGGTGTGGTTTAAATAGTCTCAGATAAAGTAGTCCAGGTAAAATAGTCCCAGGCCTGCCACACCCAAAGTAGTCCAGGTAAAGTAGTCCCAGGCCTGCCACACCCAAAAGACTAGACTGCATAGCTCAGTTCCTTGCAACTGAGCTATGTGTGTGCCTCCATGTTGGCTGAACCCCCCCCTCCAAGTTAAATAGTCCCAAGTAAATAGTCCCATTCTAATGTTGGTCTTCATGATGGTTATGAGCCTGGCGCCAAAGATGCCAGGACTGACTCCAAGAGAGTCTTGGATGAGGTTCTAAGGCCTTTGACCTGGCCCTAACTTGAAGGCTGACTTGCCAGTGAGGGCCAGGGGCAAGGGTCATGACACAGGGCCAGTTATAGCCTATCGCTCAATTTGCTTCTCTTGATGCAGGATGAATTTACTCTCCCTCCCAGAGGGACTGTCCGTGGAGGAGGACACATGTCCCAAAGGTGGGGGCCCAACCCTCTCAATGCCAAGTGGAGTTCAGAACCACAGGAGTCAGATATATGTCCTGGGGGTGCACTGCCAACGGGGGCGTCTAGTGGTTCGAGATCTTGGACATCCATTCGCCGGGCCTCACTATTGGCTGAAGTAAGCACTTTGAAGTTATCAATGTGTAAGCGATTCCTCAGTCTGAGGAGGGCCTCTACTTCTTCACGGCCATGGCAGGTACACCTGGAGGAGGGCACACACCCCAATTTTGGCGGCCCAACCCTCCAGTGAACTCTCGTGATGTGGTTGAATTTGCATCTGCTTTGGTGTGTGGAGTCTTTACTTCTCTGGGATCCGGTCTTGCTTCGTTGTATGAGGGCATAACATGTTCCGTCCCTTTGCAGCAGGAGGAGCACATTCACATTGTTGGGCGAGGGTGCTCCACCTAGATACCTCCAGCTTGGAACACTCTGCAAGTGTCGATTGTGCAGGCCCGAGGAATGGCGCTTTAGCTCTGTTTTTCACGCTGTGTGGTTGCTCGCACCGTAGGCCCTTGTCCTAAGAAGACCTCAGGGAAAGCTCAGTTTGCTGGGGAAGGACTGGGTAACTCATCCAATCGAATTGAGGTGTGCTGTCTCCCTCTGTGCCTGGATGAAGTTGCGTTCTCCACCACGTTCCCGTTCGTAAGTTGTATTGAGCAATCTAGGGTTATTAGACCTTTGCTGTGGGGTCAGTCTTCAGCTTGGAGGTCTCCAGAATGATTCCAGGAGTGTGCCCCAGCACAAGCCGGGCCCATGTGCTGGGTGTTGCTTTAATAGGGTTGTCTTATCCCCTGGTAATCGGACACAAGCTGCACAATAAGAGTCATACGCCAGCCACCGCTTTGACCCAGTAAGCCCGCCCTGAGTGTGTCTAATCCTGAGAGGGGTTACGGTCCGTATCCTTCTTGTATTTAATAGGGACCTGTGGGTCCGTTGAGTTTCTCTGGTGGCTCCTTTCAATTATGAGCTAGGGGCCAAGAAGGAGGTTGATTTGAGTCCTCACTGGCCTCCGCAGTGTTCGAGGACCCATATATGGTGTAGGGTGTCCGGGGTCATATACACTGCTCTCTGCCAGCGGGAGACCTTATGATACGCACGTGTTCTGGGCAGGGGCAACTGCGGGCAAAGCGCTGGAGCACGCTGATCCTGAGGGCCGCGGTAGGAGGCCCAGAAATGTCGCTGTTCTCTCGTTCCTCCACCAGCCGCTACGCATTGCGGCCACTCCAATATTGGACTTAATGAGGTGCAGTGGGGTCATGGTATGGCCTAAGAGGCAAGTCTGTCATGTGAAATGGGCATCACCGAGCTGGGATCACCGGGATCTCTAATCGATCCTCAAGATATGCACCGGGTTTCACCATGCTCCCAAGCCTCTCACAGTGTTGTATTTAACTCTGAGGGCGGTGACCAACGGGAGTGCACTAACATGGTTGCCAGAGTTTCGAGTGAGCGCAGTAAGTCCTGCTGGTCTCAGTTCCACCTTAAGAATCAGTGGGGTAGCAGAACATCCTTCTCCACACTGGGGCGTCTCTGTGATATACCGCCACTAAGTGCACGGAAGTGTGCTGTTTGCTGTGATCGACTTCGCCTAGATTCTGGACTCTGGACTGCCTTTGTTTGCTTAGCCCGTGAGGATTCTACTCGCGTTCCGCAAGTCTAAAGAGGAAGTCCTTCGCAGCTACACCCGGACTGCCTGACCTTGAAGTAATTACTGATGAACGCTTCGACGTTCTATTCAGAAACGTGTTTTAGCTTTTTCACTTGTCTGTTCCCCAATCTGTGTTAGATTGGATACGCCCACCCTCTCCGTAATTCTATTGCTGCGTGTTAGATTGGATACGCCCATCTCTCTAGTAAACCCCCACACCCCTCCTAGAGTTGATACGTTCCATATCCCACGCACTACTAATTGCAGCTTTTTCTCTACTTTGATCTCTTTAGAGCCTAGGATTGGCCCGCTCGAACTGGCCCCTCCCTTCCATTTCCCCTGGGTCGTGTGAAATACCCATCATGCAGCGCACCACGCGCGCGCACCAGTAAGTGCACGGAAGTGTGCTGTTTGCTGTGATCGACTTTGCCTAGATTCTGGACACTGGACTGCCTTTGTTTGTTTAGCCCGTGAGGATTCTACTCCCATTCCGCGAGTCTAAAGAGGAAGTCCTTCGCAGCTACACCCGGACTGCCTGACCTTGAAGTAATTACTGATGAACACTTCCACGTTCTATTCGGACACGTGTTTTAGCTTTTTCACTTGTCTGCTCCCCGATCTGTGTTAGATTGGATACACCCACCCTCGCCGTAATTCTATTGCTGCGTGGTATATTGGATACGCCCATCTCTCTAGTAAACCCCCACACCCCTCCTAGAGTTGATACGTTCCGTATCCCACGCACTACTAATTGCAGATTTTTCTCTACTTTGATCTCTTTAGAGCCTAGGATTGGCCCGCTCGAACTGGCCCCTCTCTTCCATTTCCCCTGGGTCGTGTGAAATACCCATCATGCAGCGCACCACGCGCGCGCACCAGTAAGTGCACGGAAGTGTGCTGTTTGCTGTGATCGACTTTGCCTAGATTCTGGACACTGGACTGCCTTTGTTTGTTTAGCCCGTGAGGATTCTACTCCCATTCCGCGAGTCTAAAGAGGAAGTCCTTCGCAGCTACACCCGGACTGCCTGACCTTGAAGTAATTACTGATGAACACTTCCACGTTCTATTCGGACACGTGTTTTAGCTTTTTCACTTGTCTGCTCCCCGATCTGTGTTAGATTGGATACACCCACCCTCTCCGTAATTCTATTGCTGCGTGGTATATTGGATACGCCCATCTCTCTAGTAAACCCCCACACCCCTCCTAGAGTTGATACGTTCCGTATCCCACGCACTACTAATTGCAGATTTTTCTCTACTTTGATCTCTTTAGAGCCTAGGATTGGCCCGCTCGAACTGGCCCCTCCCTTCCATTTCCCCAGGGTCATGTGAAATACCCATCATGCAGCGCACCACGCACGCGCACCAGTAAGTGCACGGAAGTGAGCTGTTTGCTGTTCGCGGTGCGTGGTGCGAGGTGAATGGTGTGGGATTTTTCGTCTAAGGATAATAATACCCAGTAAATAGCTACACTTGAGGAAAGAAATATAAGGATTGCATGACTGTTTACACCATTGGACACAAAATATCTGAAATAGAGACCGCTAATTGAAATCTCATATAAGGTGAGTGGGCTTTGCTTTGTAATTCAACATATACCTGTGATATCATAATAAACTCCAATTGATGATGAATCTCAGATCTCACACCAGTCTAGACACTGAAATTAAAAAAATAACTGACACGATACAACAACCTAATCGCGCATGTAAAAGGAAGATCATTAGCAAGCATGGTCTATTACCCGAAGCTAAGCTAGCTAAAATGACAAAATTTTTTGATCGTATTGAGTCCACAAAGTCGAGCTATAACAATCTAGCAGAGAGCGTAATAACAGACATAAGTGCTGAACTTGTGGAGGATCTCTCAAACAGACTACTGTGTATCGGCGCTAAATTACTCTCTGAACTGTTGGATACTCAAAATAGTAGAGAGGGAATAGATGCCCATAGGGGAATAAGTACCATTAATACTGGTAATGCTTGTACAGACATGGCCATATGGAGTGGCACAGAGATACATCAGCTTAAAATGTCTATTCCCGGTAGCCCAACTAGCTGGCATGAATTAGAGGTTATGACACTGAAATCAGTAAGTGAAGTCAGTCATCCTGACGGTGATCTCATTGAGGGCGGTAGTTATAATGTTGAGCATGCGAGTAAATTGGAGGAGGAAGAAAAAGAACGAGTTATAGTTGACCCGATTTCTGGCCTAATAACATATGCCATCACCTCATTTAAGGTGACAAACAGTAAAGTGCCTAGTCCTAATTCTAGAATGAACACCAGCACGATCTCTATTAACAGTAGACTTTCTGAAGAAAATGAGAGCTTCAGTCCATTAAAAAATGAAGACCTTTGGGAAGCCCTAGAACGGGTGTTAACATAAATTGTTGATATATGCGATATGATAGAACGTAAACTAGATAGCTATACTGTCCTTTTGCTTTCTGGTTCTACCAAAGAGTGTATGACGTTCAGAGAAGTTGGCACCAATACTGAAATTTTTTCTCAAAAGCAAAAGACCTGGATGGCTCTGATACTGAAGCCAATATGGCCAAACCATTCAAAGACCAGAATCCCCAGGTGGCAGGATACTCTATTGATTCTAATGCCAAGGTATGCTGGTATAAGAAAAATTTGAGAAATGGGATAAAGTTAAAGAAACAAAGAAATGGGAAGAAAAAACAAAAAAATCTGTGTCTTATGAACATGGGAGAGTGATGAATAATGGCTGCATTGTTAGAGAAGAATCCATGCCTGATATTATTGAAAAATGTATCTCTACACTGGTAAGAGAGGATTCCTTAGCAGTTGTGAGACCTAAAGTGATTCATATAACTAATGAACCTAACTTCTTAGGTAAACACATAGTAGCAATCCATGCTCCACAGGAGATGAATATCATTGACATGCAGAATAAGAGTAAAGAGTTAAGTAAAGTGCACAAGATTGCAAAATCCACTAAACTAGCTGTCCCCACACTGGATGAGTGGGTAGTCCCCTCAAAGAAAAAAGTAAAGAAAGAAAAAGAGAGGTCCAAGAATAAAGAAATCTCTACCAAGGTATTGAAAGCTATCAAAACTCTCTTCCAAGAGGAAAGCACTGAGTATCAGCAATGTCCCGTCTCAGGTCATGACTCTGAATCCCCCCAAGAAGGGTATACGGAAGAGAAACAGATTCGTAAGGGTGTATATTTCAGCGAACATAATAATGAAAAAACTTTCGAACCTACCTATAAGAGAGATCCTCTAAACGTTGTCAAAGCCCTACAATTTCAGGCAATTGACAAATCAGGACCAATAGAGATATTAAATAGACAGCGAATTGTAGAACTCTGTGCGTTGGTAGTCCCGTTGCGGACAGTGAAATCGAGTGACTTTAAGATAGTTGATCAACTAATTACTCCAAAATTAGTCACCACTAATGTGTGGTGTACAGATGACACCAATCTAGAATGTATATTAAGCCATCAAGAGAATTTTACTAAACTGGGATACACATGCACAGAAACTTCAATGCGCAAAGTGAAATATCAAAGGGGGGCTATTGAAGTAAAAAGAAGTGAGAACACAAGAATGGCAAATCTTAATGAGACACCAAAAGAAAGTAATATAGCTACATCAGCAAAATGTGTAAAAACCTCTATAAAACAGTCCAACAATGGTAATGTTAGCCAACCTGGAAAACCTGGTGATCTAAAAAAGTTTGATGAAACTAACAGTGCTGTTGATACTGTCGGGTATTGGCAATGGCTACCAATAGAGTATAAATCTAGATTAGAACAAAGTTCCTGATGACATCAATATGATGATCTCATGGAACACTAGGGGGAATATGCACTATGAGAAAAAAGATGGGCTCCTCAATAATCTAAATGCCTTTTGCTTAATCACACTGCAAGAGACCTGGTTATATGAAATGTGTGATATAGATGGATGGTGCACTATACAAAGTTTGGCATGTAAAGGCCCGCGAGGCCGCCCAAAAGGTGGATTGTTAACAGCTATTAAACACCCTTGGACTGGTGTTAAATCTAGCTGGTCCAATGAGATGGTCCTGGGAGTTATTGTAAAAACTAACATCCAGCAATTTCCGAATATCCTATTAATAAATATATACAACCCCCCAAATGGTACCAAGAATAAAGAGAACGTAGAGATGCTAATAAAGATTTTGACAGAATATAACACTGTGCTCCCCATCATAATTGCGGGAGATCTCAACGCAAAGATAATATTACCTGAGGACCCAATGGGCATAGGCAAGAGTTCTGGGCCTATAACAATGGAAACATGCAATAGATTTGGAGAAACTTGGTGTAAATTAATACTGAACCATCAGCTGATTATGCTTAATGGATGCACTAAAGGAGACACTAAGAGAGGTGTCACTAGAGCAGGCTGGGGCAGTTTATCTACAATTGACTACACTATTGTAAATGAAAAGGCTAACAGCTTTATCAGAGATATGGCGGTAGGAAGCCGAGAAGAAAGTGACCACTTTCCACTTATTGTAATGCTGGAATATCCGAACGTGGAGGCAGAATATCATGTGGCAGGGAACATAAAAGTAAACAATGCCGCTAATCGGATCTCATTGAATCCCACTAAACTTGAAAAAGTTAATGTAGTAGCCGTTAATGAGCTACAAAAGTGGTGGAATACTATAAATGATAGACAAATAGTTACCCATAGTGAAACTATTGGGGAATATGAAGATGTCATAAGTAAAATCAAAGAAGCTGCCTCCCAAAAACGGAAGTATTCCAGCAATGGTGAAAAATGGAATCTTTCGCACGGCAAACATAATGCATATGATCCTGTATTCAACAAAGCGAAAACTGCTCTGAGAAAAGCCATCAAATATGCTGCCAAGACCAAGGGTAGTGATGCCTCCACACAGATAAAATGGTTAAAAAAACAACATAGGAAGTGGATGCGCTATCATAAAAGAAATAAACTATGTGAAACATGGTTAAACATTGCTGCCCAAGCGAAAAGTAACAATCAACAAGGGATGTGGAGAGTGATAAATGAGACAAACAAACGAAATCTCCCACTCAATAGTGTTCCAGAAAAAGAGTGGATTAAGCATGTAAAAAACACCCGTGGCTCTGGTGAGACCATAAAAACTGGGCTGATGTCAAAGCGGGCAATATGGATGGGAAATTTCTCAGAACTCTCTCTTGTTAATATGATTGAGAAACTACACACCTCTAGAGCCACTGGCCCTGATGGTACTTGCAATGCCCTTTTACGCTTAGCCTCGGAAATATGGGCAAAAGTACTTAATCTCCTGTTCCAATGGATTGGCATGAATGGGTCCATTCCTAAAACATGGCAGGAGAGTGTAATACTCCCGATCTACAAAAAGGGTGAATGGAAAGACCCTAAAAATTACTGAATGTTAGCGATGCTGGATATTCCGGCCAAAATATTCGCAAAAGTATTACTAGATGAACTAAACATATGGATAGAGGCTAATAAGATCCTGCCTATATATCAAGCTGGGTTTCGAGCAAAATCTTCCACCACCCATAATATAATCAACTTAGTATCAGCAGTAGAATATTTGTGGAATGTGCGTAATTTGCCAGGATATGTGGCGTTTATTGATCTTTCTGCCGCATTTGATACGGTAATAAGAGAAAAACTATGGGACAAACTGAAGTTATGGGGGATACCAGAAGAGCTACTATATATGATACAATTATTGTACTCTGACACTTCAGTTAGAGTACGCCTAGACGGTGAAGGACGGCTCTCCCAATCAATCCCCACAGTTTGTGGAGTAAAACAAGGTTGTCGGCTTGCAGCGACATTGTTTAATCTTTATTTGGCCGATTGTATGAATGAGTTAGACGAAAGAATGGTCAATTCAGTGAAGCTGGGTATGATAGACCTTCCTTGGCTAGGATACGCTGATGATCTGGTCTTGTTAGACTACACACCGTTAGGGCTACAATTAAGGATAAACTGTCTTTTGCAATTCTCTGAAAAGAATGGATTAAAGATTAATATTGCTAAAACTAAGGTAATGTCCTTTCTGGGAAAAACGAAACAATCATGGTCTAACAAATTTATATGGATGGTGAATGCAGAGAAACTTGAAAAAGTTGAATACTATCGATATTTAGGAGTCATAATAGACGCAAAGCTGATGTGGAAACAGCATTGGGAGGCATCTAAACTTTTATGTTTAAAAAATACTGGCGCTATCAGTACATTTATTGGGAAACAAGGTAGCATTTCAGTAAACACCATCTTACTACTATATAATAGTAAAATAATAAGTTGTCTACTTTATGGAGCCGAGATTTGGGGAGGTAAATTTGAGAACGAAATGTGCAAATTTGAAGGAAAATGTTTAAAATTATTGTTTAGATTACCAAATACAATAGCATGTGAATATATGTTATTAGAGGGAGATTTTAGATTTGCTAAGGACATATTAGAATACAAATCTGCAATGCTTTATGCAAAGCTAAGTATGTTATCCATTAGCACCTTTGTAGTTGAATTGATGACTAATTCTAAGAGTGGTTTTAAAAAACATTTTAAATCTTTGAGCAGATTACATATGGTATATGCAAAATGGGCAACTACTAATGAAAAGAGCTAGTTACTCTTAAAACAAGCTAAGATCAAAAAACTATTACAAGGAGTAATATATAGCTATGCTAAGGAACGTGACATGATCTCCTTGGCCACGAAATCAACAAGCGGCCTATTTTTAGAACATTGGTCTCTAGAATCTACGAAACCGAAATATTTGTATGCCTTTCCATCTGCTACCATTGTTAGACAGTATTTTATGTTTAAATTCAATCTTTGTGATACGATGGAGATCCTAGGTGCCAAATTGGGAATAGAGAAAACCATAAGGTTTTGTAGATTATGTGGTATGGAAAACATTGAAACTGCTAAACATCTGTTATGTCACTGCGAGAGTCTTGTAAACCTTTGTGTAAAGTATTTTTTACGTTACAAAAACTCCAGTCTATTAGAGGATATAGAAATCTGTTGGAAAAGACTGATGGAAGGGAATGACATGAATTTGATATATCACATGATGAAATTTTATGAATTAATTTAAAAAATTTTAAAGGATCTATCAGAGGATATTTTTGTATGTACATTTTAAACCTTGCAGAATGTGTGATAATGTGTTTTAAATTTAAGTTTGTATATGTAAAGCCATCTTTGGCTGTGTACATATTATCATAAATAAATGATATACCGCCAGGGACGATGGCGGAGGGAGGATTGGGTCTCAGGGTGACGCCACGAGAGGGGGAGGCACCAACTGGCTTACCTTTGGTACTCTCTCGGGGTGCTCCTCTTCGACTGTGCACGTCTCAGCACCGCTTCACCAAACGGGTTCAACGGGGCCACTTGTGTTTTCATTGTGGATGGAACCTCTCCCGTGGGGGGGTGCCTGAACTCCGGACCTCCTCCGGGTGTTGCAGGTGTCTCCGCAGGTTCCTCTGCAGCTACGCGCTTCAACGCTGGGCCAATTCACTTTCAACGACGCAGACCGGGCCGGGCCGCAGTCACTGCGCACCACTTTACAAATTACGATTTCCAGGCAAATCCTACTCCGATTTTCTTCAGGTCTTCGCTCACATCCAGGGGGCTATGTTCCCACATAAGATTTGCCAAACTTATCCAGTGTGGGGGACTTTCTAGTGGGGGCTCAATCCACTTTTAGGGCCGTGGGACGATGAGATCACATAGAGGTTAGGTTCATCCGTGCGCCCTCTAGTGGCCACTCCCTTTTTGCTTTCTAATGCCATTTCTGCATGTCGGAATTACCGTTGAATGATTCTTCCACTCTTTTGGCAGTAACAGTAATTCAGCCAACAAGTGACGAATTTACTGATGAGAAATGATTGTTGGAGCTAATAACGCCAGATGTTGTGGTGGTATTTGGTAAATCTTCCCAGCGGAATTAGTGCCATCTTTAATGTCATAGTAAGCCCTATAAGTGTATTTATTTGTTGCCAGGTGGTGATATCTAAGGGATCAGTTGAAATACTGATACCACGATCCTGTAGGGAAAGCTTCATTTTTTTCTTTTTTTGATTTACCACTTTGTCACCTCAGGCCAACCTAACTCCAAGTTTGTATGTTTTATGAATAAAGATCATTGTACCCTAGACCTTCGAATTATCTGGTGGCACAACGACAGGGACACATGATACTCACAGATGCCCTGTGTCAGTAACTTAAGTAAAATATGTAATTTTTTGTTAAGCAGTGTTAACATGCATGGCTGAATGCAATGCTGTCCTGCTGCTTTGATAATGTGTATACAATGAAGCTGGCCCCTGTAAATTAGACAAATCACAAACAACTACTTTTTCGGGCGAAGATTCTGTTCATTTGACAAGATATTATGAAACTATTGATGGGAAACTTGAAAGCTCCTTTCAGTTTGGCTAATTGTACTCCCTCTACTTTTCAGAATATTGATTTATGTGCCCCGGAGCATGCTGCAAACAGGAGACAAATGAAAGAGAAAGGGGATGGTATTGAATATAACAGAGCAATTTCACAAACCCCCAAGGAGAAACATAAACACAAACAGAAAAATGCCAAGGTAGTCCCTGTTTACTAATATCCAAGCCTGTTGAGGATCTCATTTCAACCATATGTTCTAATTCCTTGACAACAATTCCTGTAATATTTCTCTTTCTCAAACACTGCGCAGGATTAAATGTATTACATGGAAGGCACATTCTGTTGCACACTCCGTAGGCCACACATCTTAATGTGGTAAGCCTAGGGCTAAAGGCAGGGAGGTCTCAGACTTTGGTTGTGGGGTGATCAACAACCTAGTTATAATAACGCAATTGCATCATAACATCACCAGAAGGTATGCCATTATTTCCAGGTCCAAGCATGTTTGCACCCGGCAGTCCTTTTCCAGCAGGCAAAGAGCTCTCAGGACTGAGTCCTGTAATATGACCCATTATTGCCCATATTATTGTATTCAGACTTTATTTTCCACTATCAATGTCTCTGGTTCACCAAGCTTTAGGTAGAATACAGGCCAAAAACAATGTCAGCAAGCAGTGGTGTTGCTAGGTCTGGAAAAGATCTGGGGCTACGCTACTGTTGGTACTATCGGGACATAATCTGTTTAGCATTTGTTGGATTTGTGTTTTCTGGAGTGGAGTGTTTTCTGGGTGGCGGCTGTTTGACTGGAATCTATTGTGGGTACATGGGTGTGGTGGCTACTGCCAATGGTGGTTGTTGATGGATTTTTTGGATCGTATCCACTTCAAGATATTTGCTGTTGACTGTCGCTGATGAATGTCCTACAATAAGGGCCTACTACTTCTCTATGATGGACCATTTTGGGGTAAATCACCTACTGTGCCTCTGAATATACTGTTCAATGTCGTTGGAGCTGTTCATCATTCATAGATGATGTGCATTGCCCGCCGCAGGCTCTGCAGGTTGACTGCAAGTGTGTAGGATGACATTCAATTGGAGTTGGTGGGTAAAGAGCCTATGGGACAATCATGTACTCCCTGAGGTAGTCTTGGCTGGCTAATCCAAACTCTCCTGCTCCTATGCCATCCAGGACACCATGTAAACTATGCTGCTCACAGTCTCCTACCAAGGTATCCTTTACAGATGCTCCACTGTCCCTGCTTCAGTAGCTGCTGTATCCTTAAAGCAGTGAGGATTCTGGCTTTCAAGTCATTTCCCCTTTTCTTGAGGTCTTTGCGGTCCTGTTGCACCGTCCCCGTGCCTGCCATATTGTCACATATTTCACTCCCTAAGGCATTTTTCGTCTGGTGGGTGGAATTGCTGTTTTGTGCCCCATTGCGTTCTTCGGCATAGGGCACTACAAGCTCTGCAAGCACAGTGAGCTCTGGCTCAGTGAATATCGGCTTCCTAAACTGTATTTCCACACAGTGCCTTTGGATTTGACTCCTGGCATCCTTTTCTGTGTTTCAACTTTGGATGGCACCTATAAAGCAGTGTTTCAAGTTGATTAGATTTTCAAAGATGCTCGACGCACAGCTTCCTTTTTGCTTTCTGATGCTATTTCTGCCTGGTGAAATTACCGTTGAATGATCTTTCCACTCTTCTGGCATTAACAGTAATTCAGCCAACAAGTGACAAATGTACTCGTGAGAAATGATTGTTGGAGCTAATTCCGCCAGATGTCGTGGTGGTATATGGTAAATCTTCCTGGCGGAATTAGTGCCATCTTTACTGTCATAGTCAGCCCTATAAGTGTATTTATTTGTTACCAGGTGGTGAAATCTAAGGGAACGGTTGAAATACTGATACCACGATCCTGTAGGGAAACCTTCATTTATTTATGTTGTTTTGATTTAAGACTTTGTCACCTTAGGCAAACCTAACCCCATAGTTTGTATGTTTTTTTAATAACGATCATTGTACCTTAGACCTTCAAATTATCTGGTGGCACTGCGACAGGGAAACATCATACTCACAGATCCCCTGTGTCAGTAACTTTAGTAAAATACATAATTTTAATGCATGGCTGAATGCGATGCTGTCCAGCTGCTGTGACAATGGCCCTCATTACAAATTTGCCGGTCGTAATCCGGTGTTACCGTGATGGCGGTGACACCGGTTCCGACACTGCATGCATGGGGTAACAAGGACGAATTATGGGTTGGCGGCCGCGCGCCTCACTACAGTGCGGAACTGGTGTCACCGCCATCACGGTAACACCCACGGAGAAGGATGCACCGGATAAAATGCCAGCGGTACTTCCGTATCCGCCTCGTCCATAGCGGATGCAGAAACACCTGTGCCGGAAATACCATTATCGCGAAAACCTGAAAGAGAGTGGCAGCCATTACATAAATCATAATCCACTGCAATCCTCTGGTACCACACGGCCCACAGCTACTGTGTCAGCCTAAAAACACTGAGGAACATGACATCAAGGATCCCAGTCAGACGGCAGCAGAAAGCCTGCTTCAGTGAGGTGGCACTCACTGTTCTTGTCGAGCACATAGTTGACAATGCAGGGCAGTTGTTCAGCGCAGACCACAGGCGGTTCACGCAGCAGAGAAGAAAAGACATATGGGCTGAGGCTGCCCAGAAGGTCTCAGCTGTGGGTGTGACCCCCTGTTCAGTACAAGATTGGCATAAAATGTGGGATGACCTGCGGCTGAGGATGCAGAACATGCTGGCATGCTGGCAGCCCACAGACAGCAACGCAGCCCCACAGGAGGCAGACCACATTCCCCACTGAAGCTGCTACCATTGGAGGAGAGGTGTAGCAGCGTGCCGCCGCACTTCGAAGGAATCGAGGGAGTCGGCAGAGCCGAGGCCGGTGCCCTGGCACCTGCCGAGGCCGGTAAGTACAGAAAGTGCAAAGACATGAATGTAAATCAAGGTATACCTCCCCGAAGCAAAGCGGAGAGAGCAACATACCATCGTCCCCATCAACCATAGCACACCCAGTACCCCCATGGGACACCCCCCCCCAGCAATGCAGAGAGAGCCATATACCACAGTCCCCAGCAACGCTAGCACACCCAGTGCCCCCATGGGACACCACCACCCCCCGGCCAGCCAGATGGCGTCCTTTCCCAGCAGTCAAAGCACTTGCAGGACTCAGTCCTGGAATATGACCCATTCTTGCCCATAGTATTGTATTCAGACTTTATTTGCCAGTATCAAAGTCTCCAGTTCACCAAGGTTTAGGTGGAATACAGGCCAAAAACAATGTCATCAAGCAGGGGTGTTGCTAGGTCTGGAAAATATCTGGGGCTATGGTACTGTCGGGACTCGGGGCTAGCTAGTCTTTTGGTTGTAGCCCATGAGCTTCTAGCTATAGCCCCCCCCACCCACAGTCCCCCAAGCGACGCCTCTGTCAGCAAGTCTTCCATTCAGAATAGACATACAATTCTACTAACAAATCTCACATGCTACATAGATTAATTTCGTTCATGGCAAAAATCACTTATTTCACATGTTTTAACCAGTGATCACCAACGTAATATATCTAGTCATCAAACATTTACATTACAATACAAATATTGCACCAAAATGCCAGTTTGTGGCAGAAGGAACATTCTCTTTTGCACTGGATTGGCAGGGCTACTCCATGGTGACATCCCGAGGTTTCCCCTTCTATCTCCTTTAATAAAAGCCAGAGGCAGATAAGAATGAGTCTTGGGCTGGGGGGCGGAAGCCATGTCTGGAGTGCTTGGGGATATCTTGGCACATTCAGGTGGCAAGTGGGAAGTCCATCTGTGGCTCGCGAGTCTCGCGAGAACTTGCAAGCAAAGCAAGCTCGCGAGACTCAGCAAGTGGAAGCGGGGCGCAAGAGAAAGCGCATGCATGGGACAGCATATAACGCTAGAGCAGAGCAAAAACAGCAGGACTCGTCAGCGCTTCTACTTGCGGAGTGCATACAGGACATATTGCATTTAATATAAAGACTCCCTGAAAGAGACACATGAGAACCACAATATCCTCTTGGGAGGATAGCTCAGGGGCAACCTGCTCGCATTGGAAACAAAACAACGCACAGCAACACAGGATCGATCCCCGGGTTCACGCTTAGAACCTCTGGGTATTAAGCGCATTATAAATAACCAATTATAATCATCAGAGCAGTGAATTAACTGCTCTCTGTACACAGTTAAGGCAGCACAATAAATCCCTGTGTCCTCATAACACTGAGTGTGCTGCATGTCATTTTACTACATAATTGTTGACGAGGATCCAGAAGATTTCCATGCGTCAGGATGCAAGGTGCTACTGCACCCCCGCTTTTCTTCAGACACCAGGTAGGCCTGCAATTCCATGGTCTCAGTGGGAGCCCCTTTTCACAACTTGGATTCGGTCAGGGGCACAGACTATTCCCCTGCCAGGAAGAGAGCCATGCTGTTGAATGCCATTGGTGTGGACGGGCAGAGAATTTTTGCGGGGCACAATCCAGAAGTAGTTGAGGATGCCACTGATGACGTGTTCAAGGAGGCGATAAGGCGCACTGTTAAGAGATTTTCCAATAAAGAAAACACAGTATTGCATCGGATCAAGTTCTATACTAGGAAGCAGGAGGCCTCTGAAGCAATGGAGGATTACGTCACATGAATGTGAGAGCTGACAGCTTTTTGTTGTCTTCAGCAACAACAGAGAGAGCATGATCTGTGATTTGCTGGTGGTCCACACCAACTTGAGGAAGGTACAGTACAAGTTCATAGTGGAGAAGGAGCTGGTGCTCGATAAAGTTATCCAGATTGCCAGAGCCGTGAAGGAAACCTCGAGCAGGCACAAGGAATTGGCAGGAAGCACCCCAGGCCATGAAGTGTAATGCCATGCAGTACTGTGGACACCAAGGCCATGCAGTATTGGGGACACAAAGAGAAACCAAGATGGGATGGACAAGATGAGAGGCCTGGCAGAAGGGAACCATTGAAGTGCCACAGATGCGCCAGCAGCCGACATTTAGCCAATGATAGGGAATGTCCCGCCAGAAGCAAGGAGTGCTCGATCTGTAGGAGGTTTGGACTTATAGCCATTGCCTGAGGCAAAAAAGTCACATCAGTAGTGGTTAGTGGTGGCGCAAAGAGCAACACATTTTTAGAGGAAGACAAACCGACCATCATCATGGTCAACAGTTCCACTACTAGGAGAAAGTAACCACACTGTGTGATCAGAGTTGACGGAAAGGAAAACATAGTCATGGACATAGCTAACTTTTTCCAGTGCTAACCTAATTTTCCAATTTCATGATAGGAGGGTAGACATTGGTTCTCATGAATAAATTAAAGCCCCTTTATACAAAAAATCCCAAATATTGAAAAGCATCTTTCACAACTGTCAAGGGGCACTGCCTATGTTTCAACTCCCCTTATCACTAGAAATTAAATGGAGATGTTCCAGTTTAATCTCAGTTCTGAATGTCTCCCAAACCTTTGAATTATGCTTATGATTCCCTGGCATATACATTGTGGAATCCCTACATATACCCTAAAGTCATCCGCATAAAGTGATATCCAATTCTCCGCACCCCATGGCAAACAGAATCCCTCCACCAGGGCATCTTGTTGCATCCATTCTGCAAGATCATTTACTTATTCAAACCTTTACAAAACTTTTTGGTTCACCCTAACTCTCGCCTTGGCTCCTTGTACAGGATATCCACCCAGTTCAGAAATTCTGGGTCAAAATCCAACTTGGATCACATGCTTTTTCTGAGTTTGCTAGACATAAGTGCCCTTGGGACATTCTCTAGTTCAAATGCAGTCTGCACAGATTCCATCTCTTGGGTTCGCTCTAGGATCACATGTGCTCTCGTGCCGGTGTGTTAGGCACTCTTTAATCACCCAAAAGCGATTTGCCAACAACACCTTATAATTTTCATCTCACTATTGTTTTGGCTAATCAACTACCAGACTCAATGATCCACTCTTCAAGTAGATTGGTGAGCCTTTTTAATGGCAGTCAGCAAATCAGCATACAGATAATCCATAAAACGGGACATGAAACCAGGATCAAACTGAGTATGGCGCATCAACCCCCTTCCCGGGTTATACTTTTTTATACAGTAATGCACACAGGTTATTTCATGAAAGGGAGTGGTCCATTCATCATACAGTGGCATCAGTATGCAATACACCAGGTAGTTCCAACTTTAACTACATGATTTTCATAATAGAAACTACAAGCAGTGGTAAGGTTCTCACACATTGGCGAATATACCTTGCAACAAGAAGCAGACATGACATATACATTTCTGGCATATTAGTGTTTTTTATTACAATTACAGTTCTTATATGTCTACGGCAGTGCCTGTCTGCATAATGTTGCTAATTCTACCTGCTGAAGCTGTCATGCCTGGCGAGGTGTTGGATTGAAAATCGCTTGCCTGTGCCAAACAGGAACTATGTCAGAAGTGGGTAATGTTGAAGTGAGCCGCATCTAGCAACACACCTGACACACATCTCAGTTAGGACATGTGCACAATGACATAGTACAATGCAGTTAAAGTCAGTAGGCACAGATTAACATGGCAGCTGCAGGTGGCTGAAATCTAGCATGCAAATTGCAGAGTAGTACATCAATGGAGGACCCAGTTTCACTTTTTCCACCACACTATTAACAAGAGATATCGGCGAATCTGAAGCACAAATATCTGGGACCTTTGCGGCACAACTGTGGCTTCTCTAACGCCTTATGTCAAGTTCCTTTTCCAGAAATGTAGCCGCATAGGATTTACTGTCTCCTGCAGTCAAGCCCAAAGTTCTCAGAGGAACCTGCTGGCGCCAAGCATCTTAGCTTTGTTGATTTGTTTGATTGCACAGATCAGTTCTGCCACCTTGAGTTCCCATTCAAGGGCCTCCCTTTGTGTTACCGAGATTCACTTGATTGGCAAGTCCCCTATAAATGCCCCGAATTCCTTATTCCCACAGATAGTCTGCTAGGTGTATAGCTGTTTAAAGTGTTGGGGGAAAACTTCAGCCACTTCCCCAAAAGTCACTATTGGGTACTGTTGCTATCTCTGATCATAGTGGCAAATCTAGCCCCGTCTTCATTCACCAGCCATGGCAGGAGTTTACCCGTTTTAGCTCCCTTTTTGTAAATCCTACATTGTGTTTCCGACAGGTGTTGGTTAGCCCGTTCAGTGGCTTATAATCAGCGTCGCTCCCTCAGCCACCTTACTTCTTCCAGTTCTTCATTGGTTTCTAAATATTATCTCTAAAGCCTCAGAATATCTCTCTTTTTCCTTTAAATATCCACCCCCTTCAATTTCTCTTTAGTGCCCAAGAACATCATCATCTTACCCTTTTTAAGTTTTGAATGATTCCCAAAATTTTGTATACTTTTCATCAAAGAAGGTTATTTTCCAAGTGTTCCTTCGTATCCATTTCAAATGTTGTGATAACCTCTACTGCCCCGTATGTGAAAGTCGTTGAGCCTACATATGCCTTGAGGCTTCAGTGTATTCTTTCTGATGGAACATTTCAGTGGTGAGTGGCCTGATCAACCTCTAGATCAAATGGAACTCTCTTATCTGCCCTGCATCTCCCACTGAGTAATATGTAGTCCAGTCTTGAGAACAAGTGTACAGATGAGAAAAAAAAAGAATACTTAAATAGCCTGTGCTATTCCCTCCATGCATCCTTCAGTACTAGGGCATCTGCAAATTGTGCCAATCGTGTTGGACCTGTTCTTCTTTTGGTGCTCACTGTAGATCTATCCATTTTCAAGTCCATGACATTGTTGAATCCTCCGCTATCCCAATCTGACCCAGTTGCATCTACCACCACCATATTTGGCATAGTCTCCAGAAAGGGCCTTTGAGGGTTTGCAGAGCATATATGTTTATCATTGTAAGGGTCTACCCAAAGTACCCCGAAAAGCTTGAGAAACCTTCCTGGCAGATCTACTTGTTTCTCCAGGCATTCAAAAGGAGTGATATTCATATAATACCCCTTACCTGTCCTCCTAGCAAATCCTGTGTGATAACACTTGGTTTATCTGGACCTTCTCAGGAACCCATATTTAGGACCTGTAAGATGGGGCTCCAGTTGTCATAAATCTCCCCCGTCTCACCTGGGATCGCTTCTTGCTCTGTTCCGCGGGAGGATTCCTCTTGTGGACGGATCGGGTCTTGTATAGGCTCGCTCGAGTCTCGTCCGGCTGCAGAGCGCGTTCAGAGTTCCGGGAAGGTCGCAGTTCCAGGATGTCCAGGAAAAAGTTTGCAGTCGCTAGGGTTGAGGATTCCGCGAGCAGAATTAGAGGGAAGGGGTGAAAGGAAGGAAGAAGGAACCAGGAAACTAGGAATAGTGGATTCGCCGAACAGCACACACACGTCAAGTCACTACCTAATGATAGCGTTGAGACACGCGGGGCTGCGTGGGCGTGGCCAATTTATAGAACGTGCCGTGTGCGACGTGAAGGCTGGTGCGAGGCAAGTCAATTGGCACGGCCATGTTGGGAGTAACAAGGAATACAAGCCCTGTCGCGATAAGGACCAGGAAGTCCAGAAGGGGCAAGTTCTATGGGTCATGACAGCATGCCTCCTCCGAAGACCTGTTCCACCAGGTTTGCCCGGGTGTATGAGATGGAATCTTCTAAGCAATCAAGGGGTATTTAAGTTAGAAACTGGTTCCCAGGTTCTCTCGCTAGGAGGATATCCTTTCCATTCAACCAGGTATTGAAGTCAACCCCGTTTATACCTGGAATCGCATATTCTGGACACTTCATATTCCAGCTGATCGTCCACAATAACAGGACTGGGTCTGCAGGATTTTCGGGTGGATTGGATGTAGGGTTTCAATAGGGAAGTGTGAAAGACTGGTGTGTATTCTCTTCCAGGAGTCAGGTAGCTTGAGTCAGAATGAGACAGAATTGATGATTTCCTTTATGGAAAATGGCCCATAGTACCGAGGGGCTAATTTGTTTGGCCGTAGATGTCATGGTAATAGTTTCGAGGACAACCAGACTTGATCACCAACAGAATAAGAAGGCTCTGGTCTTCTTTTGGAGTCCGCATAACGCTTAGTGCGTGTCTGGGCCTCTTCCAATTGTTCCTTGGCTTCCTTGTGTATGTTGATGAGAGTCTGAATCCATGAGTCGAGAGTAGGTACTGGAGTGGGATGTGGAAGAACAGAAGGTAAAACGGACGGGTGAAAACCTTGACTGCAATAGAAAGGGCTGACCTTGAGTGCTGAGTGATCGGAATTGTTGTAGGCAAACTCGGCCAGGGGTATGAGGAGAGACCAGTCATCCTGAACCTTGGTGGCAAAACAACGAAGATATTGCTCCAGAGTCTGATTTACACGTTCCGTGGCTCTGTTGGTTTGTGGGTGATAACCTGATGAGAGAGCGCGTTGGATCCCTAGAATACGACACAGATGTTTCCAGAATTGTGAGACGTATTGAGGTCCTCGGTCCGATATGATCTTGGAAGGAAGTCCATGAGGACGGAAAATGTGTTCCAGGAAGATTCCAGCAAGTTCTGAGGAGGATGGTAGTTTATACAAAGGTGTAAAATGAGCCATATGAGTGAACAAGTCTATGGTTACCATGATGGTCGTGTATCCTCGGGAAGGTGGTAATTCCACAATGAAGTCTGTAGCAATAAATTCCCATGGTCTTGTTGGCAGCGATGGTTGCAGTAGAAGACCCGCCGGTCTCCTTTTATCATGTTTGTTTTGACTGCAGATAGCACAAGCCTTGATGTACTGTTGTACGTCAGTCTTCATTCCAGGCCACCAAAACTGTCTTTGTATAAGGCAGAGGGTGTTAGTTATACCACGATGACCGGAGTGAAGCATATCATGGCAGAGGTTTATTATTCTTTGTTGTAATTTCTGCTTAGGAATGACCAGTGCATTGTCCTTGAATAAATATCCTTCCTTAACTGTTAGATTCCATGGATTCTTCCTTGAAATATCCTTCCAGAGGTCAGAGGACTGGGTTTGCACTCAAATTTCTTCCAGGAGGTTGAGTGCTTGAGCTACAAAGATAGTGTGGGGAAACATCTTAGGATAGGCCTTGTCTTCAGTGGCTACAAAATCAGGACATCGAGATAAGGCGTCAGCAATCATGTTTTGTGATCCGAGAACATGAGTGATTTGGAATTGGTACTGGGCAAAGAAGTAGGCCCAACGCGCCTGATGACTGTTCCTGCACTCCAACGACTGTAGAATTTGGAGATTCCGATGGTCTGTGCGGACCTGATCTGGATATCTAGCACCCAGAAGTAGGTGTCGCCATTCAGTGAAGGCTTGGCGGATGGCCAACAGTTCCTTCTCCAGGACAGAATAGTGTGTCTCGCTGGGAGTCAGGGTTCGTGAAAGGTAAGCAATGGGGTGTTCAAGTTTATCCTCAAGTTCCTGTTTCAAGACCGCTCCTATGGCGTAGTTAGAGGCATCCGTTTCCACTAGGAATGGGCGATTTATGTCGGGTTGGGCCAGGATGGGGGCTTGCGTGAACTCTGTCTTCAATCATTGGAATGCTTTATCTTGCAGTGTAGACCAGATAAAGGGGGTGTCTTTCTTCAAGAGAGCAACGATCGGCTAAACGATCTCGGAAAAGGTAGAAATAAACTTCCGGTAGAAGTTGGCGAGCCCCAGGAAGGATTGAACTTGTTTCACAGATGTGGGAGCGGGCCAAGCCAGTATGGCCTTTACCTTTAAAGGGTCCATACCAATTCCTTCTGGGCTAAGGATGAATCCTAGGTAGTGAACAGAAGTAACATGAAACAAGCATTTTTCGGGTTTGGCTAAAAGTTTGTGTTCACGAAGTCGTTGTAATACTGCCTTTACATGTTCTTCATGCTTTAGAGGATCCTTGGAAAAAATCAATATGCCATCCAGATAAACAATGACAAAGAGGAACAACATGTAAGAGAACACCCTATCCATAAAACGCTGAAAGACTGCGGGAGCATTAGCTAGTCCAAAGGGCATAGCTAGATATTCATAGTGACCAAAGGGCTAAAGGCTGTTTTCCATTCGTCTCCTTCCCGGACACGGATTAAGTGGTAGGCACCCCAGAGATCCAACTTCGTGAATATTACGCCGCCTCTCACTGCTTCCAGGATATCTGAGATCCGGGGCAGTGGGTACTGATCTTTGAGGGTGCATTGATTTAAGCCTCGATAGTCGAGGCAAGGTCTGAGTTCCTTGGTATCCTTCTTGGGAACGAAGAACAACGAAGCACCCGCTGGAGATTTCGAGGGTCTTATGGTGCCGTTTTCAAGATTGGTGTCTAGGTATTCCCGAAGGGCCTTTTTCTCAGGTTCGGAAAGAATGAACATTCTGCCGAAGGGAATTACTGCTGAGGGATCTGTATCTATGGCACAGTCTTCGGGCCTGTGAGGGGGTAAGGCTTGGACTATGGCAGTAGAAAATACATCGGCATATCCCTGATAGGCCTCTGGAACTTGTATGATATTGGAAACCATGAGTGGTGTTTTTTGGTCTCTTGGTGGTTCTTTAGGAGGTGTCGAGGAGGGATCCAGGGATAGACAGTGGGACATACAAAACTCTGAGCCCAGGAATAATGATCCTGCTGTCCAATTGATATATGGATTGTGCTTTTGTAACCAGGGCATACCCAAAACCATGGGGTAATGGGCTGACTTAATGATGTCGAATGTAATCCGCTCTTGATGATGGTTTATGGAAAGTTGGATCTCTTTAGTCTGCAGGCTTATGGGTCCTGAAGAGAGGGGTCTTCCGTCAATTGCTTCCACCGGCTGCATGGTGTTTCGTGTCTCGTACGGAATATGATGACTAACAACCCAGTTTTGATCAATGAAAATTCTCATAGCTCCGCAGTCCACCAAGGCCAGAATGGGATAGGTCTTGTTCTTGGAGGGCGACAGGAAGGCCTGTAGTATCACCAAATTGTTTTGTCCAGGAGAGTTCAAGGATGGAATTGATGTGGAACAAACATCTCTCTCTCGGCACCTCGCTCCATCTAGGATCGGGAGCTGGCGTTTCCCTAACGCCGTGGAGGGGCTAGAGGGCATTCGCTAACAAGGTGTTTATCCGAGGCACAATACATGCACAGGCCTGTGTGGATCCTTCTCATCCTTTCTTGTGGGGAAATAGGCCCTTGGGAGTCTCCTATTTGCATGGCTTCCGGATCTATGTCAGGGCTTTGGGCAGGTTCGGTTTTTACAGAAGTCTCAAGGGAATTCTTTTGAAAGGGTATCTTGGTCTTTCTTCTTTCAGCCTTTCTTTCCTGGATTCGGAAGTCTATTTGCATGGCTAGATCCATAAGAGCCTCGAATGAGCTAGGATGAGCCACCCTGGCTATTTCGTCCTTAATATCCTCGTTTAGACCCCTGCGAAATAGAGTGAAACTTGCTTCTGAGGACCAATCCGCTTCCTTGGCCAGTTGTTTGAATCTAGTAACGTACGTTAGCATATCCTGAGATCCCTGTTGGAAATCAGGTAACTGTTCCTGAGCACTAAAAACCTGTTCTGGGCGGTCGAACATAGTCTTGAGTGCTTGAATGAATCCATCATAATCATCCAGGAGGGCATCTCCTGAGTTGACTAAGGGAGTGGCCCAGGTCAACGCGTTCCCTGTGAGGTGCGAGATTATGAAGCCCACCTTCACCCTGGAAGTTGAAAAATAATAGGGCTTAAAAGTAAAATGCACCAAGCAGGAATCCAGGAATCCACATAAGGATTTTGCTGAGCCATCATATTTGTCTACCACTCCACCCAGAAACACACTGTCCTTGTTAGCGGGGTCGCGAAACAAAACAAGCTGCTTTAACGCAGCATTCTCAGCTTTTAAGTTCTGTACTTCAGTTGTGAGTTCTTCCATGCCACACATAAGGTCCTGGACTTCTTTCTCCATAGCAGTATCAGTGTTGGTCGTTGGGCGTCTCAAACTGTTGTAAATCTCCCCCGTCTCACTTGGGATCGCTTCTTGCTCTGTTCCGCGGGAGGATTCCTCTTGTGGCGGATCGGGTCTTGTATAGGCTCGCTCGAGTCTCGTCCGGCTGCAGAGTGCGTTCAGAGTTCCGGGAAGGTTGCAGTTCCAGGATGTCCAGGAAAAAGGTAGCGGTCGCTAGGGTTGAGGATTCCGGGAGCAGAATTAGAAGGAAGGGGTGAAAGGAAGGAAGAAGGAATCAGGAAACTAGGAATAGTGGATTCGCCGAACAGCACACACATGTCAAGTCACTACCTAATGATAGCGTTGAGACGTGCGGGGCCGCGGGGGTGTGGCCAATTTATAGAACGTGCCGTGTGCGACGTGAAGGCTGGTGCGAGGCAAGTCACTTGCCACGGCCATGTGCGACGTGAAGGCTGGTGCAAGGCAAGTCACTTGGCACGGCCATGTTGGGAGTAACAAGGAATACAAGCCCCGTCGCGATAAGGACCAGGAAGTCCAGAAGGGGCAAGTTTTATGGGTCATGACACCAGTAGGCATACTATATCCGGTATGTCTCTCTGAAGTTATGATGTCACTGTTTCCTATTTGGTCTTTTAACAGAGATCATTTACATTTCATGACATGGAGCGCAATAACAACTTTAGCCCTCGTCCTGTGTAATCTCCCACATTATCTGCCATCATCCATCGTATTATAACAATCCAGGAATAGCATTCCTCCACCCCCCTCATTCCCAGGATCATGATCTACATGCTCACCTTAGGTGCTGCAATAATACAATAATAAACATCTTTCAACCACCCCGCACTCTTGATCTCCAAACATTCACCTTCAAATACGCCTCCCTACTCTTCTGAAAACGTAGAAGAATCTATCATTCAATATTGATATTGAAAAATTCCCAACTACTCTCTTGACCTTGGTTTATAGACCTTCACCAACTACATCTCCAATTTTATACCTCCACCTTTGTTTCTCACAGTTTTAGTATACTCATTAGGAATCCGTCATCATGGTAGAATTTGCTTTGCTATTTGAGGAAGAACCTCAAAAAATCCTACACCACTGACAATCCCTCTGTTCATCAAATCTGCCCTGCATGATATGTTTCTAGGCGCATCACAACCATTTCTTACAACCTCAACTCTCTCCCGGCAGAAGCCAGGCCTGCATCTGGATCCCATTCCAGGCAGTATTTTCTCCCAATTGCTATTCCGTTTTCAGCTCCTTTCCCCTATCACTCCAAATGAAGAATCAAATTTTGGCAACAAATTGTTCCTTCTTGCAGACAGATGGCCATGTTTCCAGTCAGGCCTCCTGGGGGTGCATCCCTCTATTGACCTGCTCCTGATTTACATTAAACGTGCAGTCACTTTCCAAAACTGAAGGCCTCTTCAGAACCATGATCATCCACCATCACAAAAAATGAAGTACAGAATAGGAGCTTCCCTTGATGATATAATCTAGTTCCTGTGGGTCATTTCAGTTGTTGACTTCATTTAATCTCCAGCCACACTAGGCGATTCTCATCTTCTGTTCAGCACCTTGTCTTGCTTCATGTTGCTGTGTCTCTTTCTCTTGCTGATCTGAAGTTTGCACAGTGTTGCCATCAGGCCACAGTGACTCCTGAGCTACATGCCGTTCTACTCTTAGCCCTTCCCAGATATGCTTTTTTGTAACTTGTAGAGACCCTAGACTACTAAGCCATTCACAGACCTTCTGAAGTGTTGGTAACAATCAGGCCCAACACCCTGGAGGCTCTGAACCTTGGCAGTAACCATAATCAAGAATGTGTAACAGTTTTCTCGCAACTGCCTTTTAACCTCCTCAAAGGACCTGTTGAACCACAAATGTATTGTGGATACATGTAAACTGAGGTGCTACAATATCTGATAAACCCTATATTTTTTATGGATTGCTTCCTCCCACAGATTCCTCATGAGCAGAAGGCGCATTATGTCTCCATGTTGGCCATCGTCAGAATCTTTGACTCCTCACACTGGAAGTGATGCCACATAGGAGGGGATGGGACACCTCTTACCTCAGTTCCTTTTTTTGGGAACGTTCCTCTCTCTTGTGAGAAATATTTGTAGACTCTTCTCCAAAGCAGGTAACTTTTACCATGAGTTCGGCATCAGCAGAGCAGTGGGAGGAATTTAAGCAACAGATGTTTGTAATTTTTGCTAAAGCCTCAGTGCTGACAGCTCCGGCCTTGGCACTGGTGAGTGAGAGGCCAACCGCGCCCTTTCTTGCAGGCAGCAGTTCCAAGACAGGATCCTGTCACACTCTTCTCGGGTTGACCCATGCCCAAGTGAAAAATAGCAGTGCCACGTACTGTTCCGCTCCAGACACCGAAACAGAGCACCTGACCTCACCAACATTGGACCATGGGCTGGCATCAGAATATATTTCTGGTTCCAGGAAGCAAGTCATTGCCCACATGGAAAGCCTCTACAATGACAAAGATAAGCCAAAACCCTTCGGCTTGGAACTATCTTAGGAGGAACATGAGCCATTCACAGAGGAGCTTGATGGGGAGGATACTACCTTTGCTGAATTGGCAGCTGACATCAGGGACGCAAACAGGCTGAACACCTCATCAGACCTTGATTTTATATAAGCTTCAACGTATATTCCTCCTAAGGATTCGGCTTACAGAAACATGATTGCCTAGGGCTGGCTGCCTCTTGAAGAGCTATTTACCATTATGAACTAATTGACTTCCTACATTAGGCACTGACAAGGAAGGCATTACTTCCCTTTAATACAGCAGTTTTGGACCTGGTCAGCAGTCAGCCCCTCTTCCTCAATGGTGGATAAAATTGGTAAACAAATACAGGCCAGAGCATTCAGATCCAATCTTCTTGTCGGTGCACCCCACACTAGACAGTATTTTGTTAAAGGCAGCAATGACAGGGCTAAAGTCAAACACCTGTCCGTCTCTGCCCTCAGAGACAAACTAAAAAAACTGGGTACAGCGGACAAGTACATGTTTACTTCCAGAAAAGGCGGGTGATTAATCTCTCTTGTGCTTTGGCTGAATACTCTTACACCCTCTGAATATGGTTTCAGTGGCATCCCAAAATGTTCATGTAGGAGAACCTGCATGGGAAACCACCTCTTAAGAAGGGGGTTGCTTATCAGATGTTGCAGTGTGGTCTAGACACTGCAGATTGTGTAGCAAGATCCATGTGTGTAATATCCTTGGTGAAGCTGTACTCTTGTGTGAGATTGTCTAGTTTGCACAGGATGTCTAAGTGAAGCTCCTGGAAATGCTGTTTGAGGGTAACAACGTCTTTGGAGTAAAGTTGGGCCACTTCCTTGAAAAAATCAGTGTACCAAAGGGGATGGCCAAGTCATTAGGCCTTGCAGTTCCGTAAAGTTCAGGGGTTACAAAATCTTCTTCTGCTCTCTTTTGCCATGGATGAAATGTTCTCTTCTATACTTCCTTTGCACAAAGAGGAAGAGGTCATCTGTAGTCAAGCAAATATTCCAAAAAGCAATTCCCAAGACCAACAGAAGAAGAGGGGTACATAGGTGCCAGGCCATGTTTGCTTCCGTCCCATCAGCAAAACCTCTTTAGAAAGAGCCTCATTCATGACTCTCTGATAACGGGGAAGATTAAGCGAGTATCTAGATGAGCGGTTAAACAATACTTCAGATGCTTGGGCATGTCAAGTGTTGGCCCAAGTCTGTTTTTTCCATTTCTGCGCAAACCACCAGACTGCCTTCCTACTCCTAATTACTCAGAAACTTTGGATCACTTGCTATTGCAATAGATTGCTTCTCTATTGCAAAAAGCATCCATTGAAAGGATTCTGAGCACGTACAGGTTCAGGGAGTGTAATTCCTACTATTTTCTCATGCCTAAAATGAATGGGGACCAGCAGCCTATCCTACATCTCAAGCTGTAGAAGGAATGTCTACACAAGGATAGGTTCAGGATTGCCACCTTAGGCTAGTCCCTTCAGCCCTTGTGGTCCCATTACTGGTTAGTGTCCCTGGACGTCTAGGACGCCTACTTCCATGTACCTATTCATACCTATCACAGTAAGTACCTGTTCAAAGTGCTCTTATTTGGCCTGACTCTGCACCAAGGGTTTCACCAAGCTGTTGGAAGTGGTAGCTGCCTACATTGGACGGTTGAGGACTCACAACTTTGCTTACCTGGACAACTTGTTTATTCAAGCCAGTTCCATAGAGCTGATATGACACCATTAAAGACACACCTGCGAGCTTCCCTACAGCTTGGACTTCTCACTTAAATCAAGAATATCCAAACAGTACTCACCCACCGTGTTCAGTTTCAGTTTATTGATGCGGTCCTCATGTGCAGGGGCTCATTTGTTCCCTCGAAGGACAAGATATCGAATATTAAAAAAATGATCAGCATTTTCCATTGCCAACCCTTTGTTCTGGCCTCAGCCTTTCTGTGTTTACTCATGGTGTCTCATACTTTTCTGGTACCAGAGGTATGGCTACGCATGACGTCACTTCAGAGTTTGCTTCACTGTCAGTCCTTGCCAGCATTTCGGATCTTCTTCAGGGCTCAACCAGAGAATCGCAGGACATTCTATGGTGGGCCTAGAGAGACAGCATTTCGAAAGGGGAACTTTTTTGGCAAGCCTGGCCACAGATCACATTAGTCATAGATTCCTCGCTGATGAGCTGGAGTTCCCAGTTTATGGACCTCATGGTGAGCAGGCTTTGGTCCCTGGCAGAGACAAAGCTTTACATAAATATCCTTTGGCTGGGAATGATCAGTTTAGCCCTGGTCGCCTTCCTCCCTTCTTTCAGGAGGAGAATGGCTTTGAATCTGACAGACAATGGGCCTCATTACACGGAAGGCGGTAAGAGTTAACCCTTACCCCCTTACTACGAGGTCCCTTTGCGGATTGGTACTTTAACGCCTGCTTTATAGCAGGCGTTAAAAACCAACCCGCAAAGGGTCCAGGGTGCTAATTACGGTACCGCAATTTGCGGTACCATAATTAGCACCTTCCCTATTCCCATTATGCCCTATGAGGCAAAAATGGGAATGGGGAAGGGCAATGGGGGAAGGGGGAATTACCGCCCCGCCAACCTTGGAATAGGGCGGTAATTCCCCTTTCCTCCAAGGCGGTGCCGGTATTTTACCGGCATGGACCAAGGTGCTAATAGCACCTTGGTCCACCGCCTACCGTGTAATGAGGCCCAATATCTATCTATCTGAGGATATTTGTAAAGCACCTACATCTGAGGAAGGCATCTAAGGGCTAATACTAGGAAACAAATGTTCACCTGGTATGACTTTATTCGATCAGATGAGTTTTAAGTTTTTTGGTTAGACTTATTGAGTTGTTCTATACATCAGAGGTCTTCGGGGAGAGTGTTCCAGACCTTAGTTGCTTGACTTGGGTTGGGCCGAGCGTCCCATCACCCATGCCCAAATAAATAGAATACTGGCAGGGTGAGTGAAAAGGCAGATCGTAGGTGATGAGGTAGACAGTAAAACTGACATTTGTGTTAAAAATACTTTGGATTCATACCATGGAGGTCTTTAAATACAATAAGTGCCTTAAAAGTCATTCTTGCTGCAAGGGCCAATGCAGTGCAATTACTATGGTGGTTAGGCACTACCTGAACAGGCATGGAGGTGTGCAGTTACTTCCAATGTGCATGGAGGCTTTGCATCTGTGGTTCTAGGCACTGGGAACCACATCTCTCTGTCGGTGGCTCATTTCCACGGGCAGAGAATGTTGTAGAGGATACTCTGACCAGACAGGCATCAGTCTTCCTTGTGTGGGAGCCTTGCCAGTTCGGACTTAGATAAGATCTTGGACCTCTGAGGAACCTCTCAGGTCGACCGCTTAACCTGTAGTGCCAACAGGAAGAGTGAGAAATGTTGCACCAGTGAATGTCCAATACAATGGGCATTAGGTGGAGAACTAATGCTAGACCGGAACTTCCACTTGCTATATGCCTTTCCGCTGATTCCAGTCATCCCTACAGTTCTCAAGAGGTTGAGAAGGTTTGGGTCCACAATGATTTTAATAGCCACGTATTTTGACCCGGAGGAAGTGCTACCCAGACCTTCTTTAGTTAGTCACTTTTCCTCTTCGTTGGCTGCCAGCATTGGTAGACCTTCTTTCCACAGCAGACTGGGGTATTCTCCACCCATGCTTCAAACCTTTCAAACTTCCTGTTTGGTTACTCAAAGGGTATGGTACAGAGAGTGGGATCTATATGGCCACGTCCTTGATTTGTTTATGTCTGCCACAGAATCCATCTACAACTGCAGGTGGTGTAAATTATTAGAATAGTGCTGTTATTTAGAAATTGACCCCTTGGCTAGTTTCATAGTATCAATGCTGGAGTTCTTCATTTCATTGGCCAGGAAGGGACTTGAATGTGGCACAGTGAAAGGTTTCTTGGCAGTCATCTTCGTTTTTAAAGATAACTGAGCAGGGGTCCTACTTCCTTGTCTCAACAATGATACGGTTTTTGAAAGAACTTAGAAACATGTTTTCTCCACACCAATTTGTAGTACCTGTGCAGGATTTGAACTCGATTTTACCTTTTTTGACTCTGGGTCCATTTGAATATTTAAACTCATGTTCTTTAAGATTAATCACACTGAAGGTGGGCTTCTTGGTAGCCATCATTTCTGCCCAGAGCATAGGTGAACTGTAAGCATGCTGCAAACCTCCTTATCAGCGGTTTTGCTGAAGAAAAAGTGACCCTCAGAGTTAGAGGAAACGTTCTTCAAATAATAGTCTAGTATTATCAATTGTCTTAAAAAATAAGTTTGCTGATTTTTACCCCAGCCAAATCCTTCTAAATTCGAGCAGAGTTTTCACCATCTCAACCCCAGAATGGCCTCATGTTCCTATGTGGTCAGAACAAGAGAGTTAATGAAAGGTGACCAGCTCTTTACCTCCTATGGGGGATCTAGATTCAGTCATTTCAAAACACCTCTTGGTGGATAATTCTATGAATTTGAGAATGTTACCGGCTGACATGCAAACAGGTCTTGGCAGGTCTCATAGCACACTGAACTAGACTGTTAGTGGCCCCTTTGGCACTACAAAGGGTTGTGCCATCCTTAGACATCTGAAAGGTTGCAACTTCGTCTTCCTTACATACTTTTTGCTCAGCGCTATTGCTTTGATTCCTCTGCATGCCACGATTCTCACTTTGAGAAGGCAGTCTTACAAAATTCCTTGTGTAGTGACATTGGTTTGTGTTCACTGTCCTCTCATTGAATTTGAACTGTTTTGGTACTTTATCTAAGATGAAGAATCTGCGGGTGGATTCCATCCATCAGAAGAACCAATTACTTACCTTTGGTAATGTTCTTTCTAATGGATTCTCCTCCTGCTGATCCCACAAAGTTCTCCCAACCTACCCTACATAACAGAAGCTCCTGCTACTTCCCATTTGTGTTGCATGTTCCCTCTACTGCTGAGCATAGGGGGAACTAGTGGGACTTGGTTAGGTGGCTTGTCATCTCTAGATATAGGGAATGTGGCATCGCCTCTGGCCAATGGTCGAAGTGTACGTAAAGAAGCAGTGGAACTATGTTCCCTGCTGGCCTGCCCCGCATATCCACAAACTCCATTGCCATGCCCTTCAACGCGCAATCCAAACCCCCATAAATGCACCTGCTGTTTGAGAGAATGCTGAGTGCAGTGTATTTAGGTGCAAGTTTCAACTTCTTCCTACACTTTTATTTTAAAATGAGACCATACTAGAACAGTTTATTTTTAAAATGTACGTATAGGAACATTAAAACTTAAAAAGAATAAAGTAGAGGAGCACCGCTCCTCACTGCACCCGCCCACATCGACCACTGCTTCTGGCACTGAGGAGTCAAACATCTCAATGACAATTGCTATTTACCTACAACGCTCCCTCTTCTGGTGGAAACATTTCCAAAGTTCAGCGAAGGCAAGTAAGGTGTCCTTCATTGCCAATTTCAAACATAACCATATAATTACTTCACATTGTAGGTTTATCCATGCGAGAAATAATCAAAATAAAATCTGATAAACCACAGAGCAGGGCTCCAGATAAAGAGATAAGGAACATACATGCCCATCATACTCCATAAAACAAGATCAATGCACTCAACAAAGAAAAATAGGGAGCATCAAGTATACATGTGTCTTGATACAGTATGCCTTCAGCAGTGCCACAATGATGTGTTCAGACAAGCGGCATGAGCAACGGCTTGCACAAAGAGAACCTCTGCTGTAATGCAGCTGAATATGAGGATGGCTTATATGGTAAAACGTTTTGTCATTACAGAGATAACTGCTATAAAGAATGTTTGGATTGCAAGAAAATGTCTATTTTTTACAGCTAAAGCATATTTTTACATGCCTAATAATATACCATTCAAAATCCCCAATACCAGAAGACTTCGAAAACTCTTATAGCCACCAGGCGGTGCAGTGGGGCTCTGTGTCAGATCTGCCTAGCCCTGTTGTGTGCCCAGACGTGACTTTGGGGTCAGTATGTAAGGAGCCGATGTGCTCAGTTCCTTTTTTCTGGTGGTCATTACACTGCAAGAACTTCATTTACCCTTGCTACATTGCCTCCATCATTTGTAACCCTCTGAAGGCCTCAGGCTTCAAGCCCTACTTGGAATGCAGGAGCCTGATTCTTATGTTGGGCCCTAACAAGGTATACATCTCCTGCCTCAGGGAGGACCACAACAAGGAGGACAGCAACTCCTGCTAGTCTGTGCACTCTTAGGCCAGTAGGGCTAATTCCGCAAAGCTCTTCACCTACTACTACACAGGTGCAAAGAGGATGCTTTCCAAGTCCCTGTGTGTGAAGTCGAGAAAAGGCAAAGTGGAAGAGCCTCTGTAGGAACATTCTTCAGCCTAAACGGACACAAAGAAAAAAAAGCATAGGAAGAGGTCCCACTCCCCCAGCATCTTCTCTAGACACCTATCTTCTTCCTTCCCCCAAAGCAGAGGCCACAGGGATAACTCTGAGGACTTATTTTGCAGGTAACGTTTCCCACAAAGTCATGTGCACCAGAGTATTGGAAGAAGTTCAGGCAGCCAATGCTTTACACTATAGCCAAGGCCCCAGTGCCAGTGAGATCAGCCCTGGTAGCTTCAGCCACTGTGGCAGCCACAGGACACCATGTTCTTGATGTAAACAGCAGAGGTTCCTCTTTGGACCACAATCACATGTCTTCTGGCTCAGTTCCAGCTCCAATGGTGGACACCACTCCGCCTTGACACTGTGGAGCTCCGTTGCCACCACTCAGTGCTGTCATGGGCGCTCCTTGCAGGAGTGTGCCCCAATCTGGAGGAGGAAGTTACTATTGAAGATGTCTGAGATATTTCATGAAGAAGGAAATACTTTCCCTTTTAAGTTGGCACCCTGTTACATTGATGGAGCTAAGGATGTCAATGTGGTGTTCTATGGCAAAGCGTATCTGGATGGTTTGGTGGATCTGGTCACATATCTGCAGGAGCCCTTTCATGTAGATACATCCTCAGAGCTGGACATTCTTCCTGTACCAGTCCCTTGTAGGCCTCATGGTTCTTTTAAAAAGAATATAGCAAAAGTGATGGTGACTCTGGGATTGTCTGCTCCCACTGGGTCCAAGGTCCAACACGACCTTACAGACCTCTAGGATGAGGGTCTTCAATGGGAGACCCTGTTACCATTGAACCTGATAATGTCTTAGCTGCTTGTGAGAATCCAGCTTCGATCCCTAAGGTGGACCGGGACCTTGCCAAGAAGGATTGCCTTGCCCTCTCAGATCCATGCTTCCTTTGCACACATCTGTTGCTGGAGAGTTTGGTGGAGCAGGCCGATACTCCAGGTTTAAAGTACACACTTTTTCCCTCCTTGCCTCCAGACCCGGAGAGAAAGAAGTTGGATTCTATAGGCTACAAGATCTTTGCAGTGGGTAGTCTAGCTTTGAGGACTGTCAGTGCCACTTGGCCCCTAGCCAATTACACATTTGGTCTATGGAGTGTGATCTCGGGTGAGGCAGAGAACCTGCCAACAGAAGAGATGAATGAAGGTTTTAACTCTATAAGAGTAATGAATGGAGAGTTGGCACTCCAGTTGTTGCACTTGGGCCTGGCTGATTTTGTGGCTCATGCAATGGGCACCTGGTCCCTCCTGAGGAGATACTCATTAGTGAGGACCTCAGGTGTTGCACCTGATGTCCAGTCAATGCTTTTGGATATGCCCTTTAATGAGAATAAGCTGTTTAGGGTGAAGGATGACAAATCCCTAAAGAAATTACAAGCCTCCAATGCCACAGCAACATGTCTAGGCCTTTCTGCAGAATAGCCATCTACATATGTTATAAAGGGTTTTTCTTTTTTGCCTTTCACCTCCTTTGCCCACTATGGCAAGAGCCAGGTGCCTCCAGGCAAGTAGCAGCAGCCCCGTCCTCCAAGCCAAGTTAGAGACATAGGGGCCAACAGAGGAGGTTTTGCTTCCTCTGTTGGTCCAGCATCAACCATTAATGCTAAACCACTGTGAACTGGACTTTGTCCATTTTACTCCGGTGGAAGGAAGGCTCTCCCTGTTTATCAAGGTGTGGCAACACTAAACTACTATCCATTGGGACTAACATGTCGTGGCGCAGTGTTAAAGCTGCCCTTTTCTTCAAAGATCACCCGACCACCCAGCTTCTGGACCTTTGCTGTCTCTGGATGCTCCCCTGTCGTAAGAGGTCTGTCTGCTTTTATAGCAGGAGTCATAGAATTGGTACCCCTTGAGAGCGAGGGAATGTCTGGCACTTCCTTTAATTTCCGTTCCCATAGAATGACGGGGCACTGCACAGTCATGGATGAAGTTCTTGAACTTGTACCTAAACCTATTATTGGTTGATCTGGCAACTTTTCACAACTTTTCAAGGCCTATTTGCGACTCGGTTGTCCGCAGACAGCGCAACTGTCCGTGGACAGTTCCTCTAAAGGGACCCACCCATTACTTTTCCTTGTTCTCAATCAGGCTATCCACGAAAGAGCATCAAGAGTGACACCTGCTTTGCAGACCACCTTGGAAAATGTCTATCATGCATCTGCTATGGCCATTCCTCTTCCCCAGCCACCACCACCATCTGGAGGGCCTGGACAGGGAAACAGGCGCGGACAAACAGATGAGGATCAAGAGAAAGATGAAGATGAGGTAGTGAAAGTCCCTATATCCAGCAACCGGAGTAAGACCTGGGTGTTTTTTTTCTTCACTGCAGTTGGGTATGTACCAAAGGCTTGGGCAGGCAAGTTAAGATGCACTGAGTGCCGGCACTCAGTCACGGAAACCTGGGCTGTGCTCCTACGGGACCACCTCCATGTGGCGCCACATCAAATCCAACTGCCTAGTTGCTCTGAGAAAGGTGGTACCTTTTCTCAGGGAGAAATAGGTGGACACCTTGCACCCCATCATCCTCAACCACTCCTGTTACCACAAAGGATACTCCTTTGGGGCAGAGGCTCCCATCGGCTGCCTCACAGGCCATATAGAAAGCTGTTGATCCTTACCTTTGGGGGTCACAGTGCTATGTTTGTACTGCGAAGCACTGATCTGTGGTGGGAGCTGTTTCATAGTGCTTTCGAGGCCACATTCAAGGAGCATGAGAAACACAGCCACCTGCCTTAAATTTAATGCCCGCCCAACATCTTCCTCTGTTCACCTTGCCCACAGTCTCTGTGGTTGGTGCTCCTTCCCTCCCACACCTTACCTTGCCTCTCCTAAGAAAACACAAAAAAAGCCACAAAAAAAATACAAAATGGTTCCTTTAGGAGCTACCTCTGACAGTTAAAAGATAGAACAGAAAAAAGAAATCACAGGCCCCTTTGCAGCCTGCATAGTCTGCAGACAGCACGATAGTCCATGGACATTGGACACATTTCAAGCGCGGGGTGGAGAAATGGAAATCATTTTAATTATTTTTGGTGCAAAAATGGTGGCTCTTAAAAGAAACTTTTTAATGTCATTTTTACCTTTAAATATTTTTTTGATTGTTTTGTTTTATATACTAATCTAACAAAGATTCATTATTTTTTGCAACTTTCATTAAACATGCTTCTAGTTTTTTTGTCTGTTTTTCCTTTTTATTTAATGCAATATCTAACGAATACTTGAATCCATACTTTGTGTTCACAAAAACTGCTTCAATGCATTTTGAACGTTTTCCAGAACAATCTGATTTCCCACATCAGTTAGATGCACTCCATCTCTTTGAGAAATGTTGACAATGTCAAAATTGATGTTTTCATTATGAAAAGATGTCATGCCAACAGCTCCCAAAAAAGCACATGCAACTTTACTCACATTGCACATTGCTTTTTCCATTTGAGGACAAAATAAATTCGAACGCATTCATGTTAGTCTCTGAACAATCTGAGAAAAACATTTTTTTTTATTTGCAAACATTTCCATCAACTTTCCAAATGTATCCATCATTTATTTAATTTTAATTTTATTTATAATGTGCTTAATACCAACAAGTAGTTTCTAAGCACGGGTTCGGGATTCAAACCTGTGTTGCACAGCATTGTCTTGGTTCCGAGACAAACACGCTGCCCTGAGCTATCCTCCCTGCAATGAAATTCTGGTAATGCAGCCCAACCTGTTCCCTCCACAATGAACAACAAAAATATCTGGATGTTTCAAGTTAACCATAGTCTTACAAAACAGGAGGAATTCCGCCCACTTTATTTCTTGCACTCCATACCATGACACTTCAAATTCAGCCAATCCACAGTGCTCACAATAGACCAGGGCCCACCAGAGCAAAATGTAGGCAGGCCGGGCCCCCCAAAAAATGCCAAATGGATAGTAAGTTCTTATAACTATCAACTATCGTGCACTGTCACCGTGCTCCCATTATAGTGTCTGGGCTCCCCCACCTGCTCCCACCAAAGTCCCTGGGCTCCCCTCTCTCTGATTCCACCACTATCACATGGCTCCCCCTCCCCAGCCTGTCCCCACCACAGTCCCTGGTCTCTCCCTCCTTGTTCTCCAAACAGTCCCAAGGCCGGTGGTGGCTGGTCAATTTATTAAGTGGAGGTGCATAAATATTTCCCCGATATGCCATAGTGACCGAGCGTAGCGAGGGAGCCTGAACCAATCAGGGGGATTCAGGGAGGGTATCCCCCACCAGTTTTTTTTTTAAATAATGGGTTAAAATGGTGCTTTGTACAGCACACTTTAAAAAATTGGGTAAAAATTCAAACAGTTTGTAATTGGCACGTGGGGGGGGGTACAGGGGGAAGGCATGGTATTCTTTTACTGGACATCGGTAACAGCTGCTGTATTTCTCTGTGATCCATTTATGTTATAATAACTGAGAATGCCACTAACATGCAGAATGCTAAGAAACAAATCCCAATATTACTAGAATTTAGAGGCTGAATGGAATGTTGCAGTATGTCACAAGTGCGCAGGGTATGATGACCATTTTACCCAAAGAGAACAGTATTAAATATACTTTTAAACAGCCACAGCTATTTACCATGGTTTGGAATATCAAGAATCCGATGAAAACCGAGTATTATTGTAGCTCTTTAAATTCAAACATCAACACACAGTTGTATTGTTAGAGCAGCAAATCTATGTTTTTCAAGTTTCTAAAGTGGGGATTGGGTCCATATCCAGGCATCACTGTTTTTCTACAATGTGTGATCCTTGGAAGATGATTTTACTTCAATGGGAAGTATCGCCAAACTTGGGATTAAAAATATAAGTTTTGTGTTAAGGGTCAGAGAGTTGTGGTGGGAAGGCAGGATGCCAGTAATGAGTTTTGTGTTTTGGAAGGTGGGCAGGCAGGATTCAATGTATGGGCCTTGTGTTGTGGGGAGCTGTATATAGAACCTATTTCCATAAAATTATCATCCCTAACGAAGTTAATACTGATATCAGTGGCATGATCACACACACACACACACACACACACACACACACACACACACATTGCTGTCATCGTTGAGTGGTTTAAATCCACAAAATTTGGGCACAAGCTGAAGATGTTGATATGAAAATGTCTACTGAGAAACACACAATTAGCTTCTCTTATACCAGGTAAAACCAAAAGCCTCAAGGTAATGTTGACCCTGTCTACATGGCGCATAATATTCTTTCCTATTTTACACCCCTGTTGCCATGATTTTGTTTGGTTATTTTTTTTAGTCTGGATTCAAGACTCTATATTCTAGACAAAATAAAAGTGTTTTCATCCTTTCGGACTGTGGGTGTGAGACCTCCTGGACATGAGGCTGTGGCCCCACGGGGCATCGCGCCCCACAGTTTGAATACTGCTGCAACAGACCTTCAGCCAATGGATACAAGAGTACCCTAAAATACATACATTCTGCCTCCTCAAAGACATAGCCATAGTCGTCTTCAGTTCTCTCCCCAAACAAAACTCCTGCTACCCTCACTTCCTGTACACCACACATAGGAAACCTGATATGCTGATCCCCCAGTGTCTGTAGAAGCAAGGGCTACAAATCTTTTCCATCTGCTTTTATTTTATTTTACAAACAAATTGCAGACAGAGCTCCTATAAATGCACTTATGCATTTCTTAACTTTCATGAAACTACTCATAAAAAGAAACATTTTTAAAACGGTCAGCATTTTCCCTGTCATCTCAGTTCAATAATTCAGATGTACGCTTGAGCTCTGAGAGTACATATCTCCTGTAATCACAGCCATCGGCATCAGAAACTACTGTCAAACTCTCCAACATTTCTATTTCCAGGTTCAACAACATCTGCATCAAACAATACATAGTGCAGGCATGCTTATATTTTTTAAAGTATTTTCTGCAACTATTTTACAAATATATATATAGAGGGTTCCTGCTACTTACCCAGTAATACAATTCTCAATAAGCATATTCTCTTTTTTAACCACTCCAGCAAACTCCATGCAAAAATCTTTTTAGAAGCAATTTGATGCAAGTGAAATAAATCATATGTCCATTTATAGCAGCACTGTGTGTAACCTTTTTTGTATCAGAAGGAAAAAGCAGATGCAAAACATTTGTAGAACCGTTTTTAAGTAGCAATATGTGTGTGCAAGTTTAATATGTTGGCAGCACATGCATACCTGCCGACATGATCCATTCCAATTTGTAGGTGCTTATCAAGTCTTCATTTTTTTCTTTGCATTCTCTGACTTGTAATTTCACTTCTTCCATTATAAAACTCAGACTACTAATCCCACATTGCAAAGAAAAAAAACAGGTCTGGAATGGAATATTCAAAAATGTGACATTTATATCTAATGAAAAATATACAATTCTGTGCGTTTAAAAATGTTTCCTTTTAGGAGCATTTTCATGAATGTTTAAAAAAAGCATATGTGCATTTATAGCAGCACTGTGTGTAACTTTTTCCTAAAAGAAAGAAAAAGCAGATGCAAAACATGTCTACAACATTTGTAAGTGGCATTTGGTATGTGGATACATGCATACTTGCTAACATGACCTATTCCAATCTCTAGGTGCTTATCCAGTCCTGTTTTTTTCCTGCAATCTGGAATTTATAGTCCAGGTTTTATAACGGGAAAGTGCAAGAGCGCAAACAAACATACTCGGACTACATAAGCACCTACAGATTGGAATGGATTATGTTGGCAAGTATGCATGTACTGCCAACGTATTAAATGTACACAAACCAAGTTCTACACATCTTTTCCATCTGCTTTTATTTTCTTTTACAAGCAAATTCTACACAGAGCTCCTGTAAATGCACTTATGCATTTCTTAACTTTCATGGAAATACTCCTAAAAAGAAACTTTTTTAAAAGGTCAGCATTTTCCATTTTTCATTCAATATAAATGTCACACTTTACAACCTCACTCATTACATTCTTTACACTGCCATCATTCGTCATCTGCTCACACCTATCTGTATAGTGCCAAAGTATCTATATAGAACACGTCACCTTACATATAAAGCACTCTTCTTTCCCAATCTGTATTATAACACACCAAACACTGCTGCAACAACAATCCCCCATTTCATTACCACTAGGCCACTGTTTCCCTATTCTTTAAAAACACTGCAACAGAATACAAATATATTACACCACAAACAGACTACTTCCTCTATTAAAACTAGCAGCACAAAAATAACTTAGATATGCACTTTTTCCCCACACCCATGTTTGCCCTGTTCCTTCCAAGGTCCAAAACACAACTACCTACATTCCAATTCTTCAAGAAACATAGTTAACGCACTCTAGTACATCATCTATAACACAACTTTATGAACTCTTTTTCCCAAGAACTCATCCTACCTTCATAAATAACAACCTGACTTGCTAACATTATTTCACCATGACCACATATACCCACTAACTTTCTTTTACAATTACAGGAAAGAAGAAGATTGCCGAAACCAGCTGCCAAACAAAGAATACCCTTTACATCCTACAAAGTAAGTACATTAATGTAGCATATATACTTCTGTAATTGTAACAATATACTTCTACTATATATTAGCCCAGAGTATTCTTTTCCAATCAACATTTATTTCACTCTAACTCATTATATTGCACCTTTCAAACTCTTTCTATTCCCATCTGAACACCACCATTACACCCACTGTTTTCCTCAAAACATCACAATGTTTCTAATTATTCAATCACACCACCACTCTCCACCTCACTACCCCAAACCCATCACACCTCTAAAGACTGTTACTCTTCCAACCTTCCCAACCACACCTAATATGCCACTTCACAATAAAACAGCTCTCTATTCATTTCTACAATCACACAGGCATATACATTTCACAACTTTCAAACCAAAACTTTATTTTTTCCCAACAGACACAACAAAATGCCTACTAAAAAGCAACTCCGCAGAAAAGAAAGAGAAGTAGAGCAGATAAGAATAAAAGCAAGCCATATAGTCATCCAACTCTAAAACAATTTATAGAAAACATTAAAACTAAAAAGCTGGTAACCTCACTCAACAAAACGAAACCAGCCGCAACTAAAAAAGTTAACGCCCCTCTTACAGAAACTAAAAGTAAAAATAAATGTACAAAGAAAAGCAGACCTACTAATGAACTGATTGCCCCAGACGTGACATCATTTCCAACCAGCCAGCCAGGTGGCGAGGGCAGGAGCCCCCACCAACCCGAACCGGAGGATCTTCTTAGGAGAAGCATCGGACTTGATCCACACAGAGGATTAATCAGCACCTACTGCCACGAGCAGTTAGTGGCGATCGATGCCCCTTTCATTTTTCAACCCATGCCACTAATTTCACACAACATGTACACTCTTACCCCATCCTGTCTGCAGCCCCATTTCACCCACCTGCAGTCCGGGTCCTTGTGCAAGCATCAGTGCTCACAATGATTTCAGAAACAAAATGTCGGGCGTGATGCAGTGCCACAACGAGGCTGGCGTCCTCTAGGTTGCTAAGTAACCATTTGTCAACATCCATCCGCCGGCAGGCGGAAGAGGCAGCCTACCTTCCAAAGTCCATCTAAGGCCCTGTTTGCCCCTGTTCACTCTGGGAGCCCTCTCCTCTGTAACTGGACTCGATCCTTCCTACGAAATTCTACAGAATCTCCAGTCTCCTCGAGCTCTCTGGAAACTATCATGAGCAGAACATGTGTGTGAGTACAAACATTCACCAGCATTAACACCATACTTATTGTCTACTTATACTATCTGCATAAGAGTACTATTGCTAAGATTAGCAACGTATGTCCAAGACGGCACTTTGAAACTAACGGCACATACCCACTGCTCCGGATCCAAATGACCATAAATTAAACACCTCCTAACTGGCCTATGGTGTACCTTTTACGTTAACTCTACAGCTCACCTGGGCTGCATTAAACACGCAGCAGGAACCTTTTTTTTTAAGATGACCTATCTAACTGTATGAACCTTCCCAGTACCAGTTATCACTACTAAGCTAAGCTAACCCACTCTGCCTATGTGCTCAAATGTATGACTCACTAGTTGTTCCGCTTTTATAGCCAAATGCACAATGTCTGGTTAACCCTATTTATGTTGACCAAGGCCTAGGTTGGACTAGCCTATTCCAAACTAGCATAAAACGAATATGCATGGTTATATGTTACATACTAGAATTAGCTCTGAACTCGCCTATTTCTGATCTAAAACTTATACCAGTCTAGCCTATTCAGAAGATTAATGATGCCAATGTTACCAATGTACTTGCCCTGCTTATGCTGGACCTGATTTCTCTGCCTATTAATGATTTTAATGGCACTAATGCTACCAATGCTACCACTGCATTTGCCCTGTTTATGTTGAATCTAGATGTTGAACGTAGATTTGAACCTAATGACTTTGCTGTACAACTACACTACCTATGCCAGACTAGCCGTCTTAAAATGTGTACTTGCCCTGTTTTATGATAAGACTTGGCTACTTAGATTCTCACTTATCTTACATATGTTAGACTAGCCTACTTAAAAACTGCAACTTCTATACCCATGTCAGTCTAGCCTATTTCAAGTTACTACTGCCCTATTAGGTCAGACTAGCATACCCTGTTAAACACTGAGCGACCAGTCCCCAAGACTCTACTCTACTGCCACACCTAAACTATCCACTCCTAACTAAAAACGACACTCGCTAGAAAGACTCTGGTGTCCTTTCTGCTGCTGCTCACTTTACCAACAATTTACCTAACCATGTCCCAAACATGTACCCTGTCCTACATCTGACAGAAACACTAGGCCTCGAGCTATACTCTCCAACCTCTATGAGCCTAGAACTAATAATGACAATCACCTTAAGCCCTGCTCCAGTTACAAAAATAACTCCCTGTATCTTGAGCAAGCCCCTATTCCAACGACATCATCATGTGCTAAATTCAACCAACATACTCTAGCCTCTACGGAACAACCTAACATAACCACAGTATCTGGAGCACTGATTAATGCCAGATATGTAGTGGCTCATGCCACAGAAATAGCCGATGTCCTAACCTCTGATGACCTGGACTTCCTAGCTGTTACGGAAACCTGGCTGCATGAGGCAACGGGCCCAGCCCTCACACTAGCTATACCTGATAATTATCAATTAATCAGAATGGATAGACTTAATGCCAGAGGAGGTGGCTTGGCCATTATAGCTAAATCCAACCTCGCCCTAAGACTTTCAACTCCACCCCCACTAAAATCATGTGAACTACTAACTGCCAAACTGCCCATATCCCACTGCCGTACCTTAACTATCTACCTAATATACAGGCCACCAGGACCCATCAGCACTTTCGAAGAGGACCTATCCAGCCTCCTAGCAAATAATGCTAAAGACTCCTGTCAAATACCTATTCTGGGTGACTTTAACCTAGGATTCAATGATCCAGAGGACAAACAAGCTCATGCAATAGCAACAATGCTCGCTGAACATGGCCTATCCCAAAAAGTCCTCTCTCCAACTCATGACAAAGGAAGGACCTTCAACTGGGTAGCCACCTTGAACTGTCCCACCGCCATTACTAAAATTACCCCCCAACCATGGACTGACCACCATCTAATTCACTTCGCCCTAACTTTAGACAAACAAATAGCCAAAGATAAAACTATGGCACCTCCTCTCCCCACTAGATCGAGAAAAAATAATTACACCTAACAAACTTTTACCACTCCTCCTTCCTGCTTTTAATGCTCTCTCAAGTAACTCAGATCCTGATCTACTTATGGATCTCTACAACAAGATTATAACCAAGGCCCTTGACACCATTGCGCCTCTTAAACTACGCAAGAGTGCACAGCAGGCACACCTCAACGCTTCGTTTACCCCCCACCTTAAAGAACTGAGAATGCAAATAAGAAAACTATAAACTCTATGGCGACACTCCCAGACAGATGAAAACAAATTGCAACTAAAACACCTGGCTATCAACTACAAAAAAAAAATTATCTGCACGAAAAAAGATCTCTTCAACGAAAGAATCTCAAAGGCCAGCTCCAACACTAAGGACCTGTTCGTGATCCTTCGGGAATTAGAATCACCCATTCCTCCACCTGTTAACTTACCCAAAGACAAACAATGGTGCACCAGCATCCAGAACGCCTTAGCCAACAAAATAACAACTTTGCAAATTAAAATTGCCAAAAAAAAGATTCCTTGCTCTCTACCGAGACACCAACTACAGGCCCTACGAACGACACGCCTGGTCCAGCACCATTTAAATTCACCAAAATATCTATTGCACAAACTGAAAAAATGATCCCTTCCATACATCCTTCTAAATGTAAAGGTGACAATTGCCCTGCCCAAATAATTAAGGATGCTGCAAGAGATTTAGCCCCTTTCATCTCTAAACTAATTAATGCTTCATTCTCATCCAATACTGTCCCAAGCAACTTAAAAGAGTCTTGGGTTTTCCCTCTTCTCAAGAAACAAACACAAGACCCGTCCATTCCCACTAACTATAGGCCCATTACCACAGTCCCCTTCCTCCTCAAGATAATTGATAGAGTAGACTATCTTCAAATTCAGAACTATCTTGAGACTAACCAGCTCTTGGGCTACCGTCAATCTGGATTCAGACCACAACATGGTACTGAGACAGCCTTAATTTTAACGACAAAGGAAACACTGCCTTGCTGCTCCTCCTTGATCTGTTGGCAGCCTTTGACCTGGTGGACCACGCAGTCTTATGGAAACACCTGCCATCGGCTGCCCACTTCTCGAGCAAAGCCACAGCCTGGGTCCAGTCATTCCTAGACAAAAGGACTATGCGAGTTTTCTCCACCTCGGCATCGGCAGAACCAATTCAGACAACATGTGGCATGCCACAAGGCTCTTGTGTTTTGCCCACTATGTATAATGTATTTACCATGTCCCTATTTGACAAATTGGACAGACTGGGTGTCACCTACACTCAGGGCTTTAAGTGGGCCGGGGCCTTGCGGGGCTGGGCCCCGGCAGGCTCCGAAATTTCGTTTTGAGGCGGGGCCCTGCCGGGGCCCAGTAATCTCCCCTGGCAGCCCCGGCCACTACACGAAAAGGCATTTTTTTCTACAGCCTGAAGTGCTCGCTCGTTTGCGAGAGCTTCAGGCTACAGAAAAAAATGCCTTTCAGCCATAATGTTGGCGCCGCACCTGTGAAGCATCCCTTTAATCAAGAGATTCCCGTCGGCCGGCGCCACCATTATGGAAAAAACGTGAGGCCACTGAAAGCAGAGGCCTTGCTTTGTAAATACTGGAGCTGCCGTGCATTCGCGCGAGTTTCAGTATTTAGGAAAAAGGCCTCTGCTTCCAGTGGCCTCACCCTTTCAGCCTTAATGGTGGTGCTGCCCCTCCCCAACTGACGAGGGGCAGCACCACCATTAAGGCTGAATAGGCAGGCACTGTCCCCTGCCAGGCAAGCCTACACAAAATAAATGCAGGGATGAGCACCCTCTCCCCCAGAGGGGAGAGGGTGCTAATCTCTACGAAAGGCTGCCTGGCAGGGGTGGCAGTAGCCCATTGAGCCCGGGCTCGTCAAGGGGGCGTGGCCTAACGGGCCATCAAGATCCCCGCTGTTAGGCCACGCCCCCTCGATGAGCCCCGGCTCGATTTGTAGTGCCACTTAAGGCACTGCCTACACTAACTATGCAGATGACACCCAGATCCTCATTCCCCTTTTGGGCAATTTCACTTCTGATACAGCCTTGGTAAATGAAATATACATCCTCATTCAGGCATGGATGGCAACTCATGGCCTCTGCTTGAACAACGATAAAACAGAGATCCTGATACTGGGCTCCACCGCCAATCTAAAAAAACTTGACAATAATTATTCCACCTTCAACATCAATGGCAACACAATTACAGTAGCCAAAGAAGTGAAGATGCTAGGCTTCTATCTTGACTCTACCTTAACCTTGCGAAAACAATTAAACTCTCTGGCTTCATCCACCACTTATACCTGTAAACTTATTAGATCATGGAGACAATTTCTAACACAAGCTAACTGCCCTAATACTATCCAAACTCGACTATTGCAATGCCCTATATCTGGGAGCCAATAAATACATCACTAATAAAATCCAGATACTACAAAACAATGCCCTTAGAACGGCCTTGAACCTACCAACTAGAGAACATGTATCTAACACGAGAAGAGATCATCACTGGCTTAAAATTTGCGATAGGATCCTCTTCAAAACAGTTTCGCTAACGGTAAAATGTCTGAATAACGCAGCTCTACCCTATCTCATTGAAAGAATAGTCAGAAGAACATCAACTCGCCCCTCTAGAGTGGCTAACTTCCACTGTCTGGGAGTTCGTAGATTCATGTTAAAAAAAAAAGGTGAAAAAAGTTTTCTGGTAAAGCTGCCCAGTACTGGAATGGCCTACCATAATCTTATAGCAAAAGCTGAAAAGTCACGATCTGCACTTAAAAACTACTGCAGCAGACTAATCCTCGAAGCTCTAATTGACAACATCTTTCTACTAAAGAGAACATTGTGTATATTAATATCAAACAGAATGAAACCACTAACTAAATTAATTAATAAATTACAAAAAGTACATATATGCATGCACAATGTCAATATAGATACCTTTTCAAACTTCTGTGAAGGTGAATGGATTCACAAAAGCAGCACTGAACCATTTTTCAATGAAGATGCTTATAAATAAGAAAAAATAACAGTTGCCATTGACAGTGATGGCCAAGGGTATGAAATGGCAGGAGACACCATTATGGCAAAAGAAACTCTTATAGTAAAAATGTCCCAAACTTACCTTCAAGCAAATATTCCTTTCACCCACACAAACCGTCCAGTGTACAAATGGAGATGCAGCTCAATGTGTAATGTGCGCAAACAAGCAGTTAAATCTTTACAACAATTCCTCAATCACTAAATGAAACTAGCAGACAAATGTAAAACCAAAACTTTACAAACCAGGGACTCTTGTCCAGTGCGCAGCCACACTGTACTCTGAGGACATTCATTAGCCTGCATTTTAGGAAATGCTTGCAAAAGAACCTTCCAACACATCCAAATGTTAGCAACACACGATTCCGTTATACGGAATCTTGTGCATAGACTTTATTATGCAAAACCTCAGGCTCTAGAACTGCAACATTTAAATAACATTCTCTTACTTGGAACAGCCAAAGAACTCCTTTAAAAAATAGAGCACATCCAAAGTAAATACTTTGGAAATGAACTTGACTTAGTAAATTCAGTAACTTCGGAAAACATTACTGAAAACCTCACAAACACCAACCTCCTAACAAACGCACACAAAAAAAGAAATAGCTAAGTTTCAAAATACATCTGCTGAAATACCAGACCAAGTATGTGTCTGTTGTCGCAGAACATTTTTATAAAAAGAGCACACAAATAGTAGATATGGCCTACAAAATATTGGACAGTGTGGAATCCCAATTGCTCCAATTAGCTTTATATCTAACAGCAGAAAATAAATACAAAATAACTGACCCCTCAATAGTTTGCACGTATGGCGAAACAAAGCTTGACAATAACCAAATGCTGTCACGTGCTATCATTTATAACTTGGAAATATGCCCACTTCCAAAGGCTCTCCAACAATTGAACTTTTATGAAAGCATTATAATCCAAACATTACACCCATTTCAAGCTATAATACAGCTTCAACCAAAAACAGCCAAATTACCTCCATCTGGGTTAGTAAAGGGCATCTGCGGCAATGTATCATATTTGCCATTAGATCTTAAAGAAATGTAGAAACTCTAGGAGTACAACAGCCAATAGATCAATAGTTGATTGTACTGGTTAATGGTGCACCAACAAAAGACAAAACAATTTGGCAACAACTAGTCGATTTAAACAAAGTTAAACAAGCCCTACAATATCTGAAAGAAAACAATGAATACTACAAAGATATATACATAGAGGAAACCTTAAGAGAAACCACCCAAATAATGCAAGATTTACCAGCAATTGGCCCATTTGAACGTGTACATCCTGTTACTGCAGCCAACATTTTAGTCCAGTATACAATTCACACACTACACTACAAAGAGACCATTGAAGATGCATTAGAAGCATATCAAATGTGTCAAGCCAAAGGATCCCCAATGAGAGTATGGGAAAAAAGTGCAGAAGCAGGTTATTTTCCTCTACTCTTTCATACAGGGAAAGGAGGAAGATATGATGAAATGTCCACCCAAATTAGTGCATTAGAATATCGCTCTATACGAATGTATTCTGAAGACCCCAGATTCAGACAAAATGTAGAATACATGTTCCACTAGTCAACTAGCAACTCTTTGTTATGGAGTTGCATACGAATTAAAAACAGGCTCTAACTTTTTAAACATGTCCACTACACAACTGCTTAAATAAATAAAAGACAAAGATGAAGTTTTGCAGTCAAGTATCACAAATCTCTTGGCAAACATGCATGTTACAAAAAAATACTGGTTCCAACGTCACGCTGATCTACGTTGTATGTTGAGGAACCTAGGTCCACACACATGGTTTGTTACTTTAAGTTGTGCAGAGTATGCATGGGATGACTTGTAAGACTTCTTACACACAGCACACTAAAATAAAGATGAAATAGATATAAAAACACCTGGAGAACGGTGTTCTCTTGGCCCTGTCAATGAGTCAAGGTACTTTTACCATCGCTTCATTGCTATGCTGCCCTTCATCTGCAATAAAACTAACCATCTGCTCGGAGAAGTGGAACACTTCTTTTGGAGAAAAGAATATTAATCCAGAGGAGAACCACACATCCACATGCTTTTGTGGATAAAAGATGCTCCAAAATTTGGCCATGACAGTGATGCCACTGTTTTACAGTTTATTGAAAAATACATTACCTGCGACATCCCTTCAGAAGCCACAGATAGTGACCTACATACACAAATCTTGTGATTCCAAAATCATAAGTGTGGCAAATACTGCCGATGTAGATATAAAAACAAAGGTAAATACTACATCAAATTTTGCTTTGGCTTCCCTAGACCAGTTTGCAAAAAAGGACAAGTAAATAGCTTGATGTCTTCTGTTAGACACAGTGTAACAGGCAATTCCCCTGTTTCAAAGTGCAAGACCGGGATTCAAACCAGTGTTGCTATGCATTTTCTTGCTTCCAAGACAAATGCATTTCCCCTGAGCTATCCTCCCCGGCCAGACCTGTCACAGCCTAGCTCCCCAAATCTGACAAAACAGAGCTAAAAGACTTCTGGGATGACATATCATCTGACAAAGCACTGTAAAAAAAATTGCACAGCTTCGGTATAAAAATGTTCTCCCAATGAGAATGCGGGTACTACAAAACTGCAGACCGTTTAACAGGTACAGCCATATATGGCAAATCTGAACACATTGTCTGGCTAAACCTTGGTCTAGGTTCATCCCGAAAAAGAGTACTAAAATCCTACCAGGTGATAGAAACAATAGCCATAAATGATCCCAACAGCAAGGGCTTGTGAAAAAACTATTTAATTGACACATACTACCCAAACAGAAGTACTGCTTTGGAAAACATGTGCCCGTACAACTGTCAAAACTATAAACCTCTTCCAGTCTTTCACTCAATTCTGACAAGTCCCCCTCCTCCTCACCTGATTCTTCTGATGAGGATGGAAGGCTCTTGCTCTTCTTCTTCTGAGTGGACCGCTTTTTCTGGAAGAGATACAGCCTCCCTCAGATAGAAGCCACTATGCCGCCTTAATACAATGAGGCCAGCAAAGGGCCCCTTCCTGAGGACGCCAAAAAGAGGAAAAAGTCAGTGGCAGAAAAAACCTCTTTGTGCAGATTGATCCGGTGTGCCTCCTTGAGCGTACTTGCTTTGGGTATAAGAATACTCCAGGAGAGTCCAATTTTTAAAAAACACTTTATTTAATACTGGCATGTTAGCAATGCAGGAAGGACATGATTCACGTACATACGTACAGCATATATGTATGACATAGGTATATAGTTAAGCTGTTAGAGCAACATTTGAGGTCTGGGGGTTAGGGGAGAGGGAGAGAGGGGGCAGGACAGATAGGGTCATACTGGGGATATTCCAGCTTGTGTAGGCTTTGTCTTGTCTTTCACTGCCTCCAGGAATGTTCTGAGGGGAGCCCATATGTCTTTTGGTCTTGAGGTAGACTGGACCCCTCGGACATAAGTTTCTTCGCTTTCTTGTGTGTTAATCAATTACTGTAACCAGCCTTGGTGTGTCGGGGGAATCTTTTGATTTCCATTTCTTGAGGATGTTCTTTTTGGCTACTGCTCTACCCACTGCAAACAGTCTGCGGGTTTTGACTGATGCCTTCCCTATGTCTCCCAGTAGGTATTTCCGCGGTGTGACTGTAATGTTTGTATTTAATATATCGTTCATTGTCTTTGCCACTTCGTTCCAGAATCGCTTTATTGGTGGCCAGTCCCAGTACATGTGTATGGCTAATGCGTTGAGGCTGCCGCATTTGGGGCATGATTGGGGTTTAGAGGGGTCAAATTTGGAGATTTGTTTGGGTGTAATATGCAGCTGGTTCAGGATTTTGAATTGGATAAGTCTAAAGTTTGCGCATAGGGAGATGGTCTTCGTATATCTGCAATAGTTTGTCCATTGTTCGTCTAGTTGGATGTTCAGGTCTTTTTTCCATTTGGTTTTACTGTTGTTCTTGGATGGCGTGTTGGACTGAGTTATTCTGTATAGCATCGAGACACTGCCCACAAAACCATCTTCTGTAAGGATTTCAGTTAGGAATTTGTGGGTTGGAGGAGCACTCGGAAAAGTTGGCCACTTTTTCTTGCAGGAAGCTTTTAGCCTTTGGTAATGTAGTATTGTGAATAAACCCTTTCCTGCTCTGTTTTGGATCTCTAATGCCTTGAGGAACCGTCCTTCTGGAAACAGGGTTCCGACCTTTGCTTGTTTTTCAGGGTCCCATGATGTTTGTACTTGGTACCTTGGGGAATATCATGCTTTTGAGTTCCACAGGGGACGCTGCAAATTTTTCTGCATGTATGTGCGCAAACTGTTCCTCAGTGTTGGACCAGTACTTTGCGAAGTGAGCCTGTGCTGCATAATAGTATAGCTGGAGGCCAGGGCAACCAGGCCGCCTTTGTCGTAATTCTTGCATAGTTTAGACCAGCTTAACCTGGGCGTTTGACCACCCCAGACGAATCACGTGGTGAGTTTTTGTAGTGTATCAAAGAATTTCCTGCCCGACGAGATCAGAATGCCATTGAATAGCTATAGTAGATTTGGTACTACCAGCATTTTCAGTAGGGAGATGCGACCATACAGGGACAGTGGCAGCTTGATCCATGCGTTGAGTTTACATTCCAATTGTGTCAAGTATGGGGTATAGTTATTGGCAAGCAAAGTTTGTTTGTCTGGCGCCATTGTAATGCCCAGATATCTTGCAGTGGTAGGGGACCAACGTAATTCGTTCATACTCGCCGTCTGGATAGTGGACTCAGTCCAGGAGAGTACAATTTGTTCTTCCAGAAATGGAAGAGCACAAGCCCTTTAGTGGCAAAACAACATGGAAAGAACTGGAGGGTGGGTAAATGCATCTGGCTCCCCACGCTCCGTTGACCTGGGCTGCACGGGCAGTGAGATGGAAGGAACAGCTACTCTGCCGGGTCCAGTAGGCGGGCTTTATCAGGCAGCAGCCTCCCCACACTCCGATACACTGACGGCGCAGGCTGAGAGATGGGAGAAGCCCTCTGCGGTGTCGGAGCCTGATGGTATGAGTACCGAGAACAGCAGAAAGGCAAGTATCAGTGGAGGAAACGATCACAGTGAAAACGGAAGGCATAACGAAAGTAAAATAAACAGAAAAAGAAAAAGAAGCGAGAAAAGAAAAGCTGGGCAAAGCGAGGACGCCATAAAGGAAAGAGCAAGCCAGATGAAGCAAACTGAGCGGGACCTGCAAAGACGGGAATCAAAACTGGCAACAGATCAAAGGAAGCAGAAACCAGGAGAGATCAGCGGAGCAAAGTCAACAGGAAGGAAAGCACTTCTGAGCGTTAGAACCATAGGCAGAAATGTACAGCAAGGGTTGCAATGCACAGAAGGAAGGGATGGGCGGTATTAAGTGAGGAAACTTTCAAAGACTAGAGCGTAGAAAGAGCAACGTGGATAGCGTGAAGTGCCATTCTAATGGCGTTAGAACCTCCAGGAATGCCACAAGTGCCATGACTGCAGGTGCGTGACAACGACATAACCCAAAACTACTCCTACAAAAACAATGTCACACCAGATGAGACACTGGCAAATATTTAGCCTCAACTTGTGAAGGAAGCCTAGTAAAACTTAACAAACCCATCACAATTAATCATGCTTAAGTCAAGTAAGACCCATCTGTTACAATAAATGGATTGTACGCAACATACCCACACTATCTCTAACAAATTCTCACCCGTTCTCTCGCCCTTGGTGCATTTTCCCATTATGCCAATACGTACCCACCTGGCTCATGCTTAAATGCTTACTTATGCTAACTATGTACACGTATATGTATATGTATGTCACGCCACATTCACTAAACAACACTGTACCATACACATGACAACTGGATGTACTAATGTAACTTGAAAATGTATAACTATCAAACCAATCATGTTTTTAACTACCACCAAATCGTGCACAGCAAACCACCACATCGCTACTTCACCATTTGGCACCATCACCTTTACACAACATCACAGCCTTGATAAAGTCCCATTGGTCGAAACACGTTGTGGTTTTGTCTCATGTGAATGGCAACCTCTCAAGAACGCAGCAACCGCTTGCCCATTAGAACCAATACTATGCACATCTAACATTCTCAAGACTCATCATTTCCCCACCATGGAGGCACCAGTACATTGAGTGAAAAACATTATATACAGAACCCATTCTAACAGGGTTCTGGCTCCCTCTTCTCCTCTATCTATCTCAATACATGGGACTTTGGGGGCATTGTCCCACAGGAACCCTAGAACGGCAGCAGGAGCAACTACAGAATTCATAACCAGATTAGCGCAGGGCTCCACATTCTCTAAGCTCCCCTCCTTTATCTTTAAACATAGAGAACTGTATTACATGGCCTTGCTGCACCTTTTTAAACTGTGCAGAAAAGAAGAAGAATTATTAGGTGACTATGGGCCTCATTACGAGAATGGAAGTAATGCAAAGAGGAAGGTGGAACGGTATTACCGGCATCGTTAATGGATCCGGGCCATTACGACCTGACAACCCGCCAATACCGCCACCGCCCGTACCGTGCCCCTTCAAACCGGGTCGTGCACGTACACGCGCCCCTTCGTGGAGTTAATACCGGGATGCTGGTAATTGGAGGACATCACAACTCATGCGGGCATGCAATTACCGGCATCCCGAAGGCGGTAATTAGTGCCTGCACGATGGCAGCCATACAGGCCGCATCGCGGAACTCCTATAAAAAGTCAAGGCAACTGCCACAGGTGCACACAATCACCACATGTGGAGTCAATGGAGCCTGTCCCAGCATAAAAGGAGTACACCCACACACCATACCCCTTCCCACACCAAAATGATACCACTATCTGTTGCAATCATGGGGCTGGAGGACATGCCTATACTGCTACAACTACAGCAACAACAGCAACAACAACATCTACAGCTACAACAACAGGCAGCACAGAGGAGACGCAGGAGGAGAAGGAGGGTGAGACGGGCCCAGAAATTACCACCAGTGCAGCCAGTAGCACCATGTCGGCAGCCACCAATCCATCGCATCAGACCCAGTCCATTCAATCTAACCCCTGAGCAGATCCACACCCTGTACCGGTTTGACTGAGACACCATGACCACCATTGTGGACATGATACATGACGCCATTGTCAGCCTCATAGAAATTTGGACTGCCATCCCAACGCTTCTAAAGGTGGTGTCTGTGCTCCACTTCCTGGCCACAGGCACCTACCAGCACACAGTGTGCCATCTGCATGGTATATCACAACCACTCGTTTCACACATGCTGACTCAAGTGCTGGATGCCCTCCTGAAGCACGCTAGCACCCACATATCCCTACCACGGACTGCCCAGGAGATTGCCGACACCAAAGTAGGCTTCCATGCACTGGCAGGCATGCCCAATTGCGTTGGTGCCCTCCACTGCACCCATGTTGAATTGGTAGTCCCTCATGTCATAGAGGCGTTGTACCGCAATCGCAAGCAATACCACTCCATCAATGTGCCGATGGTATGTGACTCCATTAAGACCATCACATATTCTTGTACCCGATATCCGGGATCAACACACGATTCCATGGTGCTGCGTAACTCCACACTACCCCGTCACATGGAGCGACATGCTGCACGACGTGCCTGGCTGTTTGGTGAGTTGCCTGACTGGCCCATGGCAGTGCATTGGGATTGTTATGTGGTGGGATGCATACTGCACCTGCGTGGGAATGGGGGGATGCATACTCCACCTGGGTGGGAATGGGGGGGTGCATACTTCACCTGGGTGGGAATAGGGGGGGATGCACACTCCACCAGGCTGGGAATGGGGGGGATGCATACTCCACCTTGGTGGGAATAGGGAGGGGATGCATACTCCACCTGGGTGGGAATGGGCAGTGAGTTGACAGTGCACTCAGAGCTAAACACTTCCCACCTGAACCTACCAACCCGACCATGACACATCACTGCCACACATTGGACCAATTCCGTACATCAATGACAACATGTAAGATGCCCAACCAGGCCTCCATGGTTCTGTCAAGAGATGCATGACTGAACATGATTACAACTGTGCCAATGTGGCCAGTGTGATCAGGCATACTGTAGCATACACTGCAATCATGGGAGGAAAGACATTGTTCTGCATCCACAGTATATTCCTATCAGCATGAAAGTTAACACCCTGCATCATCTGTACAACGCCATCAAGACTTGTAGACCATATTGCAGTACATAAGGTACTTTCGGCCCTCTGTCAAAATCACTTGTGCACCCCTGATCTAGAGGTTTGAGCTGTAGGCATAAGCAAACCATATTTTATATTGCATCTATGTGAAAAAAACACACATTTTGGGACCGCCTCTATAACTTTCCCCCCTTGATAAAACCTCACCAAACCTTGCAGGATCAATCTGCCATATACTTTTTGAGCCAAATTTAGTGAGGATTTCTTCAGGAGAGGAAAAGTTATAAGCGTCCAAAAAGTGTTGTTCCCATGGGTTGAGCAACTTAACCATAACTGTAATATATACATACAAAACACGTGAAAAGCCAAACTTTAAACATTAAAATAAATTAAGCAACTTGGTGCAGACTATTAATATGTTGATCTCTGTGGCACCACATAGAAGTATGCCTAGGAAGAGGTATGCCTGTGGTGATAGGCATACCTCTACGTGGTGCCACTGTCATGCCCCGTCCCAGGAAATACTGGAACCGATGGAGACTGGGATGCATCATCCGTTGGAACTGTTCTCAGCGGTTTAGTGTTCCCCCAAGATGGCCGCCATGAAAATAAAGTCAGCCCCTTTCGAACAAAAGATATGCTGACCGCTACCGAGGACCCAACCCGAACTGGAAAGTGGGCACATTGGTATGGTTGTCCACAAAGTTTCTACCCCGTTGGGTTCATCAAGGGAAGTTTTCACCAAGATTAATTGGTCCGTTTCCCATCTCATCACAAATCAATCCTATAGCATTCAGATTGTACTTACCTCCTTACATGAAGAGAGTACATCCAGTGTTCCACACCACTCTACTCAAGTTTTATGTGGCAGATTCATATAAGAGAAAGCTACCTGAACCTGGATCAGCTACTGACCTGAACCCTGAGGAATATGAGATTGGCAGATTGGTGGATTCAGGGTACAGGTGTGGAGAACTGCAATATCTGGTTCATTGGAAGGGTTATTTGACATCCGAACGAACTTGGGAACCTGTCCGACACATTCATGCTCCTCGTTTGATCTGCCAGTTTCATAACCTGTTCCCAGCCAAACCGGGTGGGGTGACGACAAGAAAGAGGCATACTGTCATGCCCCGTCCCTGGAAATACTGGAACCGATGGAGATAGGACTGCATCATCCTTTGGAACTGTTCTCAGCAGTCTAGCGTTCACCCAACATGGCCGCCATGAAAATAAAGTCAGCCCCTTCCGGATACACGTTGCATTGTCTCCATCTCTTGGACCATCGCTAGCTCGTACTGCGTTACTGAGTACTAGCAACTATTTTCCTACTGTTCGCCTACTTCCTTGTACTCTCGCTTTTGCCTTTGGCATTTCCTTCTTGATACGTCTGTGTTTCTGTTCCTGTCCTTATTTTTCATACTACCTTTCTCCCGCCGCTCGGTGTGTTTGTTTACTTTTCGTACTAGCCCTCACTCTCTGACTCTGTGTTTCCGTTTGCAACGCTTTCATCTTTTTCTTTCTTTTTATCTTCCATTTTCCCCCGCGTACAGTGCATCCACTTGGATTTCTATCACCTTCCCGTAGCGGTTCGTTCTGTTGTTTTGTTTAAAGTATATTCCACTTTTTACTTTCTCCTGGGTTGTCACGTCTTTCTTTTGTTTCCCCTGTTCTGCCTTTAAATCCGGTTCCGCTTTCCCCGCTTCTTTTACTAGGTGTTCATTACTTCTGCACCGCTCGGAGTTCTGTTTACTTACCTTTCCATCTCTTGCTCATATCTGTATTTACTACGTTCCGGTTACAGGCATCCTCCCTATATCTGCCTTTTCGGTTCCTTTTCCTATCATTAGCTCTGGATGACAGACGTTATTCTAGCAACCCTTCTGCTACCAAGATTGCTTTTCTTTGGGGTTGTCCATCTATTACTAAGAAGATCCAAGCTCCAGTCCATCCAGGCTATTTGGATATTTATCAGAGTGGAGTCTGTTAACCTAATTGGAACTGCTGGCTCATCTATTCCTACTGCTGTTTAGTTCCACTCATCCTGCGACCACACAACAGGGTTTTTTCTGCTGCAACTGGCTTTTTCCCTGGACATTTTGGGGGCTTGCTCCTTGGGGTTCCCCTTGATCCTGTTCCCCTCTAGGACACCTTGGCCTCCGACGGAGCTCGTCCTTATTTGCCCAGTAAAAAGGAAAAGAAGTCCAAAGAAACCAAGAAGATCAGACGGAAGAGGGGGTCTGAAGGCCCTGAAGACGTCATTGAAGACTTAGGTAAGGAGAGGGAGCTGGGAGAAATAACAGAATCTGACAGCCACAGAGATCAACATATTAATATGCTGTACCAATTTGCCTAATTTATTTGTATATATATATATTCAATGAAAAAACTTTGTTAAGGGGACTTTATGGTTAAGTTGCACTGATAAAAACCTATGAAATTCAATGAAAAAACTTTGTTAAAGGGACATTATGGTTAAGTTGCGCTACTAAAAACCTATGAAATTCAGTGAAAAAACGTTGTTAAAGGGACGTTATGGTTCCAAGTAAAACCGAAAATGCCCTGAAATTCACCAGTTATGGTAAGTTAAGCAATCATAACTCGCGCCACCATCATGCACTGCTAAGACTTACACCAGGACATCAACGATGACATCACACATGTCATTGATTACATCACTGATGACCTCACATGTGCATTTAACTTTCATGAAAAGTCTGTACATGGGATTCTTTTTGTAATGTTAAAAGTAGTGTCAAGGATCATTGGAATAAATATCATGAGGTAAGTAGTGCATTAAGCAATGAATCAATCCAAATAGCATTGTATTATGAATCTTTTTCCAATATACTAAGGGACACATGTAGTAACATAGGCATAGTTTGCAGGAGACATGATGGAGATGCAATATTAATAATCTTGCCATGTTAAATACTAAAATTATAAATGCTTTCTTATTAGAGTTTTGCATGCTGTCAAACATTTAATAAGTACCTAATAAAACCCACTTACTACTTTATTGCCTTACTGCACACAAAACACAAACAGACATTTACATATACAAAAATGAGCATATACAGGGAAAGTGAAGTAACCTAACTGATTATCTTCATGCACAGTAATGATTGCTCTGCTTCAAAGCTACTACTTCCCTATGTATAACTATCGCATATTGTGACTTGGCCCTAAGGAAAGTAATGTACGTGCAATGTGTACAAATATGAGCACATCCAGGGAAAGTACAGTAATAAAAAAACAACAGAACTATAACACAGTGTTGATAGCCTTACTAATCATCTTCATACATAGAAAGCATTACTTTCTTCCAGGTCTGTGTTTTCCCCTTTGTATATGTTTCATATGCTGTGAGTGGACCCTAAGTGAATTACTATAAGAACATATTTGAAGTATAAGTCTACAGATATAGTACTTTTAGAATTTTTAGTTCCTGACTGTTACTGGCCTAGATATATCAGTAAAGGAAAAAAGAGTGAGCCAGACATGTGATGTCATCAGTGATGTCATCAATGACATTTGTGATGTCATCTTTGATGTCCTGGGTGTTAGTCTTAGCAGTGCACCGTGGAGGTGCAAGTTATGGTTGCTTAGCTTACCATAACTGGCGAATTTCAGGGGTTTTTCAGTTTTACTTGGAACCATAACGTCCCTTTAACAACGTTTTTTCACTGAATTTCATAGGTTTTTAGTAGCGCAACTTAACCATAACGCCCCTTTGACAAAGTTTTTTCATTGAATTTCATAGGTTTTTATTAGTGCAACTTAACCATGATGTCCCCTTAACAAAGGTTTTTCTTTGAATTTCATAGGTTGTTATTAATGCAACTTAACCACAACGTCCCTTTAACAAAGTTTTTTCTTTGAATTTCATAGGTTTTTATTAGTGCAACTTAACCATAACGTCCCCTTAAGAAAGCTTTTTAATTGAATTTCATAGGTTTTTATTAGTGCAACTTAATCATAACGTACCCTTAACAAAGTTTTTTCATTGAATTTCATTGGTTTTTATTAGTGCAACTTAACCATAACGTCCCTTTAACAAAGTTTTTTTCAGTGAATTTCATGGGTTTTTACCAATGCATGCTATTGTCCTACAATTTAGTAAAATCATACTTACCCAATATAGCAATATTTGTGTCCCATTTACAAAGTGTCACCTTAAAACTCTGCCATTTCCCACCTTCCGGAATCATTGTTAACATTTCTATACACTTTTTGCAACTAATTCAACAAATTTTGCATCCGTAAACGTCTACAAACATCTGACTTCATAGCGGACCTTCTGGACAATGCCACATGACCATACGCTGGCGCGCGGCATGATGACATGTCCGAGAACGCGTCCGCACTTCACGATAAGATCACTGCTTCGCGGACAGTTCAAAACTGCATTTTCTACTGATCTAGGAACTTTCAACTTCAAAATGTCCCTTGCACAGCTCCAACACCTATCCCTACTCATTATCCATTAACAATCTAGTACACAGTACATACTTTTAGCAAAACTGATATTTATCTTAAAATGGCATCAGCTAATGCCATCCCTCCTCCCCAAGAGCCACCACCACTATTGTAATCAAGGAGCATGAGAATCAATGCCCCCTACCTTAGAAATAACACACGCGCAACATTTTCCCTTGTCCACCTACCCTTCCATATTAGTGTAGGTTTCCTCTTCCCTCATTTCCCTCCCCACCTTTCGTTCTCAGCTCTCCTGCCAAAAAAAATACATCCAAAAAGAACAAAAGATATATTCCTTTAGGAACCACCTTTCACAGTTAAAAAATAGAACTAAAAAACATGTATAGACTCCATCTACTTTATATTTCTCAGTAAAGTACATAGACTCAATAAGATTTTCCAACATTTCCATTTTGTTTTATGCTAATTAAAAATATTGTGGCGTTCATCCTCCGTTCCAGGGACTGGATTGGTGGATACGGACCCAGCAGCCCAAGTTATCAACCCAAGCTAAGCAAGGGTAGATAACGAGGTCTCTGGACCATTATCCCCCCATTCCAGCACCTGAAATGGGGGATGAAGGCCATTAGCACCCCGGGTTCCCAAAGCTGGGACCCGGGGTGCTAAAAAAGAGGATTTTTCTTCCTACACCGGGACACCTGCAAGATGTCTAGCATAGAAAGGGAAGGCGAGGGTTCCATACAGGCCCCTCTTCGATTTCCATTGCAGTCTGAGGAAGGCAAAAAGAGAACCCTATGACCATATTACCACAAGCACATTTTTCTTCCCTTTCAGATCTATCCTAATTTTGAATAGCTTTACCACAAAGCCAGGCCCCGGTGGACATGGCCACTTGAATGCTATCTTCTGTCCCTTGTGGTCATGGCCACTACCCAGATTGTCTGGATCATGACCTTATTCCATGACCCGGACAATCTGGCCACTGCCCATGGCCATAGGCTACCCCTCAGTCACTAAAGATATACCGCTATTTTTTGTAGCTACATTATGACACTTGGCAAATAATAAAACACTGGCACATTTGCAAAACCATGCTTGTAGGTCCTTGCCAATGCTCCTTACGGAAGGTCGCTGGAAATCCACCCATGTTTTATTTTTTCAAAAGTGTCAAATGTATGCACATACAATTGTCATATAACCTAGCCCCCACTTGACAAAATCCATTCAGACTTTACGAAAACATCTATATCTAGATCTATAATCGTTTTGCAAACCTTTGTTTAGATTTGTCAAATGACACCACATTTATAAGCCTTTACAATATTTTGGGACCTCCTCACTAATTTTGCTCCCTCTTGACAAAATCCCACCAAACTTTGCAAAAACATGTATATCTAGATCTATTATCAGTTTCTGAAATATAGTGTAGATTCGTCCAATGGCACCTCATTTATAAACCTTTACATTATTTTGGGACCCCCCTTCTAATTTTGCCCCCTCTTCACAAAATCCCACTCAAACTTTGCAAAAACAATCATATCTAAATATATGATCAATTTCCCAAATTAAGTGTAGATGTCTCAAATGGCACCTCATTTATAAGCCTTTACATTATTTTGGGACCCCCCCTCTAATTTTGCCCCCTCATAACAGAATCCCACCAATCTTTGCATACTCACTCAGAATCAGGTCAGGAATATACATGCAAAGTTTCATGCAGTTCCATTAGGTGGCGCCAAAGTTATAAGCCATCCAAGAACTGCATTTCACCAAACCTGTAATGCTGAGTTGTTCGCAAACTTTCACAGGACTGTTCGCGAACATCCAAACTGTTTGAGGACATTTGCGGCAAAAAACACCTGTTTTATTGTTTCTTGCAGCCATATCCCATCCCATCCTCATCACCCCTCACCTCCCCAGAGATTATTTCATAAATTTGACAACTGCAATGTTGTGTTTTTTAACATGTTTTTACCGCGATGTCCGCGGACAGCAGCGAAGTCCGCGAATCCAAGATGGTGGCGTTTCCAAAAATCTGACACACTTCACATTCTTCACCATCCAATCAGCGAACATGTCACATGTCCGCAGACATGACGTAACCCCATTAGCCAATCAGGACACTGTCTGCGGACCGAACAGGGAAGTGTGTCCGCGGACCGAACATAGATATCACTAATTTTTTCTGACCTACTTTCTGGTAATTTTAAAAGAAACTACTGGACAGATTTTCACCAAATTGGCAAAAGCACGCTTTCGGGACCAAGCCGCTGTCCCTGGTCCAAATCTGGTGAAAATCCGTCCAGCGTGTTGGGCTGTAGGCGTGAGCAAAGTTTTTTCCCGATTCAGTCTATGGGAAAAAAAGTTTTGGGACCTCCCCTATAACTTTGCCCCCCCCCCTGGACCAAACCTCACCAAACTTTGCAAAGAAATTCAGAGTGGGCCATATACATTTTTTGCAAAGTTTGGTGTGGATTCGTCCAGGGGGAGCAAAGTTGTAAGCCGCCCAAAAAGTGCTCATCCTATGGAAACAGCAACTTAACCATAACTACACAGCCACTGTAATATATATATATATATATATAAATATACATATATATATATAGTCCTTAAGTCTCCACAGTCACTTGGTTTCAATATCCTTTTGCATCTATTATATCTATTATCTTTATTAACTTTTACTTTCTTTCTCCTAACCCTTCCCCTGGCACAATACCCGTCTTTGCCACTGCCTGCATTTTAAGCCAGTTGTATTTTCACTAAGTTCTTCAATGAAGTACGTTTTTCAGCACAAGATACTATATAGTACATAAGGTCCACTGGTTCTCTCTTGGGATAGGTTTTTGATTTCTTCAAGGCCTTCTTTACAATTAGGCTTGCATCCATCCTTTGCAATTCTCTCAATTTGCGTAACTATACATTTGATGCCCTGGGGGCCAGATTCTCCAACCGTGGGATGAGCTTTCCTCCCTACCCCCTCTCTCAAATTGACCCAGAGATTTTAGACATCAAAGAAACACATTAGAAGTACTTGTTTTGTGTTCATCTTTTTATTGCTTTAAGTCTAAGGTATACCAGAGCGATTTCCTGACAGAAGAAAGAAATACTATTGTGTTAACATTTTAAAAATAAAGGCAATAATGCCTATTTTCTAATGTGCACCTAAAGCTGTAAGCATGTAAGAGTTCATAATGGAAACCCATGCCCCCTTTTTGTGATAGATCAGTCACAGTCATTCTCTGAAGTCCCTTACCCATACTCACTTTAATGGATTGTGCATTGGAGTTTGTCAAAGAGTGCTTGTTCCTTCTGATATTATCTCACGTTAACAAGATAATACAGGTATAAGAAAAGATACAGTTGCCATTAAAAAAAACATTTGGTATTGTAACAAATAATCTTAACACAATTAATACTACTGCGTTCCTATGCCGTCAAGCACCTCATTAGAGGATCATTGTGCTTCCTTTCATTTCACAGACCATGAACACCATTCAAATGATGCCGGATAATGCAGAAATCAGTGATAAGCCACAAAAACAAAAAACTAATTTCAGGAAGAAATTCATAGGCCCTATAAATGTCTGCAAATGCCGTACCGTGAAGGTAGCGGAAGCTCCACCACAAAGTCAATTATGCACTGTGATGCAACCCAACCACCAACGACAAGAAACAGACGATGCCAGCAAAGAAAAGGTATCATTTTTTGGTTTTCATTTGTGCTTTCCATCACATCCCATCATCACATCCCATTTACATGTTGTGTTGTATACTAAGGCAAAAGGTGAATGTAGTCCTACTGTGGTGGTCTGTGAAAGTTAATTCATGCAAAGTGCACAGAGCACTGTCCATTGTCTTCCACTGTGCAGGTTTTGATGTCCAAACAGTTAACAAATGCATTTACGTGTATCTAGATTGGGGAAGGTTAATTGGTTTTTACTAATCATGCAACACGCGTAAAACATGAATTGGTGCATTTCCTGTTTTTCAATGTCTTCCAAGAGGGCCTTGAGCCCTAGCGCAGAGACCAATCTGATCTTCCATTGCCATCTAGCAATATTCTTTTGTTGGCTACCTTTTTTTCTTTTCTTAACAGTATTTGAGTAATTCTACTGTGGTTGTGCCTCCTCTTCAGTTATTGGAGCTGGGCACAGAATATGCAGCTTAGCCCTGTAGCAGCTGGCATTAATCTAAGAGGTCTACCCTTTGTAGTTCGAAAAACAGACAGCAGTGTATCCATGCATGCCCAAATGTATTGGGCGCAATCCTGGTCCAGTCACACATAGTCTGTATCTTTTGCCCCATGCAGCATGGTGTGCACGTCTGGTAGGCTGTAGAGGTGTTTCAGCTTTGCTGGAAGTACACTGGCAAGGCTGTACCTGCTCATGTTCTGACAGAAATTCTGAACTGGAGCCCTATTTAGGTAGCACACTTCAGAGGCAGACTGCATAGAGGCGAGATATTAACAGTTCACCTCCTGGTTTCCTGTGTGTACCTCCTAGAAAAGCAAAAGGTGGTAATAGACAGTTGAGGCTTCAACCGTATCTGGTAGAAGGAATATCTGACTAATATGGACTGTTGGTCCAATGCCATGTTGCTTGTTTGTTTGTGTATGCATGCAAGGCAGGGGACTGATTTCACTGCCTTGCTTGTGGTACGGTTTCGGGATCAACATGGAGTACTTTTCTCAGTGGAAAGCGCACCTGGCATAGGACAATTTGCTGACAGCAATGTGAAACTAGCATTTCGAACCTCGTTTGATACTATCAATAGAGAGATATTGAGGGATAAACTAACGACACACTTTATACCTGAACGCTTGTTCTACTATATAATCCAATTGCACACAGACACTAGGGTTTAGGTTAGATTGAATAGTATGAGAAACCTCTCACAAGAAATTGCTATGCAGAGGGGCCTGCAGTTTTCACATATGACATAACAAGAGGCATTAAATTACTGCGTTAGCTGCTATGGAATCATAAGTTGAAGAAATTGGTATGCTGTGTAACTAACTCTTCCTTCGAAGTCTGTTTGAATTCAGCGATAAGGGTAGGGAGAGCCAGGTTGCAATACACTTGAGGGAAAAAGACTGATTGCTAGAAAAACCCTCAGTTGAATCAAAAAGGTTGCGCTGAGTAAAGGAGGGATCCACAGCAGACTGCTGATGTGGCACTGAAGCAAAGAGCAGAGACCAGAGCAGAAACCTTCACAGCTAGAGGGAGAAACAGAGGAACAGAGGATCTCTGATTTGGGAATCAGACAAAGAGGAACCAGGAACAAGAGGAGAAGGATGCTCATGCAGACTGAGGAAGGAAGAGAAGGCAGGATGAGGAGACAGGGATGAAAATGCAGGTAGGGAATAGAAGACAACAAGTTTCTTAGCGGGCACTTGCATTGAGACACGAAGAAGGGAAAAACTCACCTGCCAATAAGAAGACGCGATGATCATTGGAGCGTCTGTTCAAACCCACAAAGTGACGTCTGAGCGTCTAAAAAGAACTAGACCGCTGACTTGCACTAGTGTAGCATCAGTGTGAAAACCGCCAATGTTTACATAGAGACCACGCCATATCTCTGACAGAAGCAAGGCTGTGACCTTGTGCCCATGCTCTTCAACTTATACCTTGCCGTTCTGCAGGAGTTTTATATGACAGTGCTACATTTTCCCCATAAATTAGACAACCATCATATCATCTTGCTTGCCTATGCAGATGATATTATTTTCGACCACACTTATATAGGGATAAAGAGAAGTGCCATTAGATTAAGTGAGTATGCCAAGGCCAATGATTAACCTGGAAAAAAACGAATGTATGTGCTTTGGAACTTCTTAATGTTCGCGACAGTTGTTGGATATCCTGATTTTCCATATTACGAAGGCCTCCTGAGATTTCCGGTAAAGGGTGTTGCAGGGAATTAATAGAAAGTAAACACTGTAAGGCACTCCTCCTTATAACTGTGATAAAAATCATCATGATTAAAACGACTGGTTTCAGTGTAAAGGTTATGCTACTGGCATATGAGCAGAGTTTTGTATCTACCATTATGTATGGTTTAGAGGCCAGTTGCAGGGAATTAATAGAAAGTAAACACTGTAAGGCACTCCTCCTTATAACTGTGATAAAAATAATCATGATTAAAACGACTGGTTTCAGTGTAAAGGGTATGCTACTGGCATATGAGCAGAGTTTTGTATATACCATTATGTATGGTTTAGAGGCCAGTTATGAAAATCACCATAAATGGTTAAACAAAATGAAAGCGGTTGTATGGAGAAGAACTCTGGGGCTTGCTGAAAGCCTTTACATTTAGGCCATATGTTTGGAGGTAGTTGTGACGTCTATTAACACCTGTTTGCTTATTAAAAAAAGCGCTACTTTACTTTGAAGCTATGACACAACCAATATGCCCATCATTAAAACTATTGTACGTGGTTATGAATAGTAAAGGCAATATGACATTAATAACTTACAAAGGCACTTGTGAACGATATTTCCAGGTAATAGGCTGGAAGCCACGTTGGGGACTTGGGTTTCCCCAGCTGAAGAGCAAATTCCTTCTCAGAGATAAAGAATGGAACTGTGTTTGTAATCAGTAGTATGTGAGCCATTTTGAAAACCTTCATGACTTTGCAAGATTGCATCATACATTTCTAAGGAAGGCCTACTTTTGCATCCATCACCCACTTGTATTTCTTATGAGAATTAACCACCTTCCCACACTGTCTGCGGTCAGTTCCTGCTATGGTATTGCCCCGACTAAGCATTATCGCTGGCTATGTTAAAATAAGAGTCATCGTGAGATTAACAGACATAGACTGACGCTATGCCCATTCTTGAGCAACCTATACAAATTACATTTGGCAAGATTTGTATACTCTAAGGAGGACCATTTATGGGCTTGTTGTCGTAATTGTATAAATGCATCACTCACGATGGCTCTTGTTACATTGTGGTTAATTATCCATGAAAATCTCAATGCAATGGATGTGGATGTCAACTGCTGAATGTGGCTTGATTTTATTGTTCCCGCACAGCTACATTCTTTGAGTGCTAGATCAATTTTAGCTTCATGTGGTGGTGCAAAAACTGGAGATTCCATATGATTTGTTTTAGGTGTATAGCTACAAGATGGTTTTAGATGTTATTATTTATAGTTTAGATTTTTGATTTATTTGAAACTGGCTTAAGAATTTGAAAGCTTCATGGCAATAGTCTTTGTGCAGTGTTAAAATGGCAATTTTATACCAATGTAAAATAACAGCTGTTTTCTGGATGCAATGGGAAACTGGATTGGTATGTTTGTGTATTCAGTAGCATGTCATGAAGACATGCTTAACCCTGGCACTATGAAACAAGAAGGAAGTGATTTCTGAATCAATGCGAATCTGACATAGCACATTTTGTGGGTGGCTTTTAAAACCGGCTGCGAGGAATTGCCTATGTGCAATGTGAAAATTACCATGTCATTTTTTGGGCCAATATGATACTGGGATCGCTGTGTTCTATGGTCAGTTTGAAACTGGCAAAGGGCACCTTCCTTTAGGCAAGGTGAAACTGGTATGGTAACATCTGAGTTCACTGTGAAATAGGCATGGGCATAACAGAGGACAGAATGCTGAAGCAGGGCAATGTGAAGATTTTTTTAACTAGCATGATCATTTTGTGTAGGAATGTAAGTCTGCAACTTTTTTTAAAAAAACACTTGTCTGCAGCACAATTTGAACTCGTTTTTCACCAAAATACTTGAATATGGGTTTGTTTTCTGATTTTTTAGTATAATGTTCTTATTTTTGGCAAAGCCATTATTTATGGCAAGCCATTATTTTGGGGAAAGCTTCGGGTTGTCATTGACCTGAGCATTCCGGCTGAGGGCTGGCAACACCCACAGAATATTGACAGTACTTCTCCCATGTTTCATGAGAGTGGGCTTCCCATCAGAAATCTTTACAGAAGAAGGTATTATCTTTCATAAGAAAATGATGGATTTGATGAAAGCACTTGTACTGATGAGGACCTTACATACCTCCACAGTCTCTTCAGACTGACGTGTTCCTTGAGGGGATAACAAAACCTTAGAGTACCTTGTGATGAAGTACTTGGCTAATCATGACTACAATTGGGATGTGCTGTTACCTTGAGTCCTGTTACTTGTATTAAATAGACTCTGCAAGCCTCCACGAGATTCTTCCCATTCAAGCTGATTTTTTGGAGAAGTCCATGAAAAGGCCTTGACATGATTAGTGGATAGTGTGAAGACCAAGAAAACTCAACCCAACCCTGGTGAAATATGTCCATGGCATCTAGGAGAAATTGAAAATGGTCAGATCTCTTGTTAAGTAAGTGTTAGAGATGGCACAGAAGAAACGGATGGCATTGTATGATAAAAATGCACTCCTATCCACCATTAAGATAATAGATCAGTTACTGGTTCCATCACCCACCGGTGGCATGGTCCATATCGAGCCGAAGAAATTATGGGTAACTTGAATTATCAACTGTGCCAGCCAGATTGATGTCATCTTGCTGAATTCCTGGCAGCCATAGGAAGGGACACAACCCCTCAGGTATATAACTAGGCAAGACTAAGACCAGGAAGATGTATAGGTGCCTTAGATGGAGGTGTCCTAAGGAGAGGTACATCAAAAATCCAAGAAAACTAAAAATAAAACCAAATCATAAACCACCATCAGCACCAATCTTACAGGCAAAATGATTAACATTTGCAATTTCCTTACATCGTTGACACCGACCATATCTCAGACAAATTGCAATAACTGTTTCTCATAATCACAGGATAGGATATGGTGCAGTAATTAAAACCAATTCCAACATTACTAGTGCAATATTACAATTCTAACCAAAACATTAAAGAGCGGATGTGCAGTAAAGCTCAAATAAAAGCTATCTGATAATACTGTATTTATATTAGACCGTACAAAGTGCAAACGTAGTGTGCAAAAAGGCACAAAGGCATACTACATAAGAAGACCCTAGTGCTAGAACTAACATACCGAAGTGCTAGATGTCACTCACACTGCTCCTACCTGCCTATTCCCCAGACTCCTCTGAAATAAAAGATTCCACTGTTCCCCAGGCAGCCTTCGAGTATTTCATGCAGCCTTTGCGTGCTTCATGCAGCCTTCCAGTGCTTCATACAGCCCTGTTGAAAGAAGATACGTGTTTCCTTCTACATTTGAATTAGTTCTACGTGTCATTGCTCAGGACCTGAGGGAGACAAGTCTTTTCATCTTCTTTCTATCACCAATCACACCAAAAGTATCTGCCAAAAGAGCAAAGAGCTGCCTGAGGCACCCACTATTGATTTCTGCCAACCTGCATCATAACCCAGTAAAATCCCAGTGCAAGAGGATTCTACTGAATAATGGGTTATCGCAGAAAGCGGCCAAAGATTATATTTTGTTTAACCTGGATGTCTGGACATTCAACAAACTTCTGTACAAGGTCAGCGTATATCTCCCAGCACCATAAGCAAGCAAACATAACCTTAGTTGCCCATTCTAATGGAATGCATCCTACAAAATGTTCCTCACCTTGTCAGAAACTTTCAGCAAGAGGTACAGTGTAACTTGATGCTGGTGACCTCAGGTGGTCCCCATCAATGATCCCTGATGTGACACAGGCCCCGCTATAAGAGGAGAACACCATGCCCCAAAACCAAAGTTCCCTTTTTCTGCACATTCAGCATGCTAATTTCTTATGGCACAATCAAATATTTTACTGCGTCATCATGTCTGGCACCCCTAAACCTTTGGGGTTTAAGCACTGCAGGGACTGTAATTCGAAGATGTCACTGACCCATTCACACAAGATTTGTATGTGTTGACTCAGTGGGGATCATGATGTCTAGTTGTGCATTTCCTGCCAGGCTAGGAACCCAAACGTCCATACGGAAAGTGCTGGTAGATTGGTCCCAAGTACTCTCCCATCAAGGCTCCGGCTTCTACTCCTTACAAGTAGAAGTCTTGGAGATGGATCCCACTCTTAGGAAGGAAAAGAAAAAGAGAAACAAGAAAACAAAAAAAGGGTCTCACTCTCAAAGTGAGTCACGCCACTCTTCCATGTTTTTCAAAAGACAAAGAGGTGCAGGTCCAGGAGGGCTGAGAGAGAAGACTCCTCCGACCACCGTAATGGTAAGGCACCCTTTTCATTAAGAAGCACATCCAAATGCTTGACATTTTAACCAAGGCCTTGACTGCAAGGTCTTCGGCCTCGACATTAATGGTAGTGATGGGACACACTCCACCTTTATTGGCCACCATAGATACCTGCGAGAGGAGCAATCATGAGTCTCAGAGCTCTACATGTACTGCTTCCTTCAAGGATTTGATGGTTTCTACAGTGCCGAAGTAGAGTGTCTACCCCTTGACGTCAACTTCATTTGAGCATGTTTGTGCTAGGGCTGCTATGCCGCATTTGTCAGACAGCTATGTAGCAGAGTCCAGGGTGCAATTCTTCCATTACATGCAATTAATATATACGATGAGGAGGGTGACCATGTCCAAGTAGGTTTAAAACCCCTCCCTTTACCAAGCTAGGCATCTTTTCCGAAACTGATTGCAGATGATATTGACATAATTACATTGGCTGTGGACTTGCAAGACACTTGGGGCCTGGAAAGGCTCCCAGATACGGACATACCAGAGGCCTTGCCTTAATGTCACCCTAACTCCACCTTTTGTTAAAAAAACACCAAGAAGGTGGTGGTGGTGGCATTAGGTATTGGTGTGCATTTGAAGCATTTAGTGCAATATGCCTTAAAAGACATTTATGACAGAGGTCCGTAGAATAAGACAGTTTTACCCTTCAATGCAGCCAGAGCTGACCCCATCCTTTTTCTTTGTGAGAGCTCTTGCTCCACCCCAGCGGTCAACAAACAACTGACAAATAAAATACAAGCCAGTGCATACAGACAAAGGGCCTCGCGAAATGGTAATACCGGCATCGAGTACCGGTCCGGGCCATTACAAGCCTTAAAACCCGGCATTACCGCCACCGCCTGTACCGTGCCCCTACTTACCGGCATGCGCGCGTCCACATGCCCTTGGCGGCGGCAATACAGGGATGCCGCTAACAGGAGGACATCACAAGTAAGGCGGGCATGCACCTATCGGCATCCCGAAGGTGGTAAATAGGGTCTGGACGATGGCGCTACTACAGGCATCACAGATCACCCGTAAATAGAAACCTGCTGTGTACCCAACTGCCAAAGGTGCACACACTCTCCACAGGTGGAGGCAATGGAGCCTGTCCCAGCACCAAAGGAGCACAACCACACACCACACCCCTTCCTACATCAAAATGATCCCACTTGCTCTTGCAATCCTGGGGCTGGAGGACATGCCTGTACTGCTACACCAGCAGCAACAACTACAACTACAACAACTGCAACAGGCATCACAGAGGAGCCACAGGAGGAGAAGGAGGGTGAGACAGGCCCAGCAAGTCCCACCAGTGTAGCCAGTGGTACCACATAGTCAGCCACCAATCCCTCACATCAGAGCCAGTCCATTTAACCTAACCCCTGTGCAGATCCACACCCTGTACCGGTTGGACCGGGACACCATCACCACCATAGTGGACATGATACACGACGACATCGTCAGCCTGATAGAAATCCACACTGCCATCCCCCCTCAAGTGAAGGTAGTGTCTGTGCTCCACTTCCTGGCCACAGGCACCTACCAGCACAAAGTGGGCCAGTGTCATGATGCCTACCTCCAAGGAGCCAGGTCCGACCCAGCAACCCCAGAGGCAGGCATCATTTCCCCCAGGGGAGTGCCAGCGGGCCCAAGCTGGGGCCCTTTGGACGCAGTCCTGGCGCCTTAGGCGCCAGGCTCATGTTGGACCCCTGTCCTGGCGCCTTAGGCGCCAGGCTCATAAAGCTAGACATGTGTTCAAGTGTTTTAATGTGCACTTACCTGATGCAGACCATGCTGCCACATCCAGGCCCTCTTGAGGCCTGAATGGAACTACGTTACCTGTGGGATTACTTTCCACCTGGGTGTGGTCGGGGAAGGATACATACCTGATCGGAGGAAGGATACACTTTTGGAACTTCTTCCAAAGCTATTTAAACCACACCCGATCAGCAACGCGTTGTTCTGCTCCTCGCAGCTGGACGCTCACTGTGTCAGCTCCTGCATCTGGACTTCAGCCACGCCAGTCAGCATCCTGGGTCACCTGCAAAGGGAGACAAGAGACCTTACCAGCTAAATCTGCACCACGGAGACATCACCGACGATCCTGAAAGGGAAGACATTATTTTTAAAAGCATTTCGTTATGATCGCTGCAGCGCTGCATTTCACTCACCTTTCCTGGGTTCCTCCATCTTCAGCAGCGATCATCCGGATACACAGCCACTTCCCAGAGCCTAGAGAAAAAGACAAGAATAAGAGGTGAGAGAAGGAAGGGAATAAGACTTACCTCATTTATTTTCGGGTCTTGCCGCTTCCAGGCATTTTCCGGACCCCGGCCCCTATGGGGAAAAAAGACAAAGACATTGAATGAGCATATGCAAAGACAGTTCCCGAGCGCTCATCCAGAACTAACCTGCCATTTACTGGAACTGGAACTGCACGTTTCACTTTGGGTCGGCGCCATATCTCCGGCATTCCGAACCCCGGCCCCAAAGGGGAAAAAAGACATAAGCATTAGCGCTTGCTGCAAAAGGACAATGAACATTATTATTAAGCTTGGACTTTTGAACTTGCAACTGAACTTTTACAGAGCCTTACCTGAATAGTCAAGCTTACCTGAACTCCCATCAATCCTCAATCCAGTGAAGTAACTGGGTTTCAACGCGCCCCTGCATCAGAAGCAGGATGGAGAGCTCATCCTTCCGACCCTAAGGTGAGACTTCACGGGGAATCGTGGAAGTGTATCGTGGAGGGTTGGAAGAGAGTGGGAGGCTTGAGCATAACTCAGTCAGTAGGTAATACTCCCTTTTCACGCACAGGGGAATATTCCTGCAAGCCGGAGAAGCCAGAGTAGAGGGCCCTTCCTGTCCATCTTCAGAGTCCTGCGCTTCACCATTGAAGAAGCATCAGCACTCAAAGCCAGACCTGCGCCTCCGTGGGAATCAGGTGAGCGTTACAGAACGCGAAGCCTACCCACAATTTCCCACCCGGGCGCTATGGAGACTTCCGAGACTGACCAGCTGGGCCAGCTTTTGGGGGAATTACGGGCGGAGGTGCACTCAGCCCACCAGGAGACTAACGCTCTCAAAAGAGAATTGATCTTATCCAAGGAAAAAACAGATGACCTGGCCAAAAGGTTATTACAGGCCCAGGCAGGGCACACTCCTTTACCTAATTCCGGGGATATTTCCACATCAATGGGTTTGAGTAACCCGGTACAAATTAATCTACCTGGACACATGCCTTTGGCCCCGCCTGAACGTTTTGCGGGGGATCCCAAGAAATATGCCGTCTTTATGAACCAATGTTGTTTACACTTTCTATGCAGACCCGGAGCCTTCCCTAACGACCAGACCAAGGTAGCCTTTATACTATCTTACCTCAGTGGCAGTGCTGCCGATTGGTCTATTCCATTGGTAAATCAGGATGATCCCATTCTCCAGAATTTTCAGGGCTTCCAGGCCAGCATGGAAAGATTGTTCGCTCGACACTCTCAAGGACAGGCCCTTGATAACGAACTGCTATCCTTACGACAAGGTAATCAGGATCTTCTGTCCTACATAGCCACCTTTAACAGACTGGTTGTGGAAACTGGATGGCCAGAAAGCAAAAGGATCACATTGTTTCATCGAGGCCTGCGCGGAGAGCTTAAGGATTTTCTAGCTCAGATAGTAAACCCACCCCAGGTCTGCGCAGACGACGTTGACTTGGTGGTTCAACTTGATCACAGATTTTAAAATAGAAAAGCAGATCGGTTCAAGTATGAAAACCGAGCACCGATCAAAACCCACGCTAACTCCAAGTGTACCGACGTATCTGAACCTATGCAAATCGGTGGTGTTAAAGGACCATTAACGCAGAAAGAACGAGAGAGAAGGCGGCAAATGCAACTCTGTCTGTATTGCGGGACTTCCGGTCACTTTCTTCGAAATTGTCCAGTTAAACCACCTAAGAAGGTGGTTGGAGCTACTGATAACGAATTAGCTACTACTTCCCTATGTATAACTATCGCATATTGTGACTTGGCCCTAAGGAAAGTAATGTACGTGCAATGTGTACAAATATGAGCACATCCAGGGAAAGTACAGTAATAAAAAAACAACAGAACTATAACACAGTGTTGATAGCCTTACTAATCATCTTCATACATAGAAAGCATTACTTTCTTCCAGGTCTGTGTTTTCCCCTTTGTATATGTTTCATATGCTGTGAGTGGACCCTAAGTGAATTACTATAAGAACATATTTGAAGTATAAGTCTACAGATATAGTACTTTTAGAATTTTTAGTTCCTGACTGTTACTGGCCTAGATATATCAGTAAAGGAAAAAAGAGTGAGCCAGACATGTGATGTCATCAGTGATGTCATCAATGACATTTGTGATGTCATCTTTGATGTCCTGGGTGTTAGTCTTAGCAGTGCACCGTGGTGGTGCAAGTTATGGTTGCTTAGCTTACCATAACTGGCGAATTTCAGGGGTTTTTCAGTTTTACTTGGAACCATAACGTCCCTTTAACGTTTTTTCACTGAATTTCATAGGTTTTTAGTAGCGCAACTTAACCATAACGTCCCTTTGACAAAGTTTTTTCATTGAATTTCATAGGTTTTTATTAGTGCAACTTAACCATGATGTCCCATTAACAAAGGTTTTTCTTTGAATTTCATAGGTTGTTATTAGTGCAACTTAACCACAACGTCCCTTTAACAAAGTTTTTTCTTTGAATTTCGTAGGTTTTTATTAGTGCAACTTAACCATAACATCCCCTTAAGAAAGCTTTTTAATTGAATTTCATAGGTTTTTATTAGTGCAACTTAATCATAACGTACCCTTAACAAAGTTTTTTTATTGAATTTCATAGGTTTTTATTAGTGCAACTTAACCATAACGTCCCTTTAACAAAGTTTTTTTCAGTGAATTTCATGGGTTTTTACCAATGCATGCTATTGTCCTACAACTTAGTAAAATCATACTTACCCAATATAGCAATATTTGTGTCCCATTTACAAAGTGTCACCTTAAAACTCTGCCATTTCCCACCTTCCGGAATCATTGTTAACACTTCTATACACTTTTTGCAACTAATTCAACAAATTTTGCATCCGTAAACGTCTACAAACATCTGACTTCATAGCGGACCTTCTGGACAATGCCACATGACCATACGCTGGCGCGCGGCATGATGACATGTCCGAGAACGCGTCCGCACTTCACGATAAGATCACTGCTTCGCGGACAGTTCAGAATTGCATTTTCTACTGATCTAGGAACTTTCAACTTCAAAATTTCCCTTGCACAGCTCCAACACCTATCCCTACTCATTATCCATTAACAATCTAGTACACAGTACATACTTTTAGCAAAACTAATATTTATCTTAAAATGGCATCAGCTAATGCCATCCCTCCTCCCCAAGAGCCACCACCACTATTGTAATCAAGGAGCATGAGAAACAATGCCCCCTACCTTAGAAATAACACACGCGCAACATTTTCCCTTGTCCACCTACCCTTCCATATTAGTGTTTGGTTCCTCTTCCCTCATTATCCTCCCCACCTTTCGTTCTCAGCTCTCCTGCCAAAAAAAATACATCCAAAAAGAACAAGAGATATATTCCTTTAGGAACCACCTTTCACAGTTAAAAAATAGAACTAAAAAACATGTATAGACTCCATCTACTTTATATTTCTCAGTAAAGTACATAGACTCAATAAGATTTTCCAACATTTCCATTTTGTTTTATGCTAATTAAAAATATTGTGGCGTTCATCCTCCGTTCCAGGGACTGGATTGGTGGATACGGACCCAGCAGCCCAAGTTATCAGCCCAAGCTAAGCGAGGGTAGATAACGAGGTCTCTGGACCATTATCCCCCCATTCCAGCACCTGAAATGGGGGATGAAGGCCATTAGCACCCCGGGTTCCCAAAGCTGGAACCCGGGGTGCTAAAAAAGAGGATTTTTCTTCCTACACCGGGACACTTGCAAGATGTCTAGCATAGAAAGGGAAGGCGAGGGTTCCATACAGGCCCCTCTTCGATTTCCATTGCAGTCTGCGGAAGGCAAAAAGAGAACCCTATGACCATATTACCACAAGCACATTTTTCTTCCCTTTCAGATCTATCCTAATTTTGAATAGCTTTACCACAAAGCCAGGCCCCGGTGGACATGGCCACTTGAATGCTATCTTCTGTCCCTTGTGGTCATGGCCACTACCCAGATTGTCTGGATCATGACCTTATTCCATGACCCGGACAATCTGGCCACTGCCCATGGCCACAGGCTACCCTCAGTCACTAAAGGTATACCGCTATTTTTTGTAGCTACATTATGACACTTGGCAAATAATAAAACACTGGCACATTTGCAAAACCATGCTTCTAGGTCCTTGCCAATGCTCCTTACGGAAGGTCGCTGGAAATCCACCCATGTTTTATTTTTTCAAAAGTGTCAAATGTATGCACATACAATCGTCATATAACCTAGCCCCCACTTGACAAAATCCATTCAGACTTTACAAAACATCTATATCTAGATCTAGAATCGTTTTGCAAACCTTTGTTTAGATTTGTCAAATGACCACATTTGTAAGCCTTTACAATATTTTGGGACCTCCTCACTAATTTTGCTCCCTCTTGACAGAATCCCACCAAACTTTGCAAAAACATGTATATCTAGATCTATTATCAGTTTCTGAAATATAGTGTAGATTCGTCAAATGGCACCTCATTTATAAACCTTTACATTATTTTGGGACCCCCCCTCTAATTTTGCCCCCTCTTCACAAAACCCCACTCAAACTTTGCAAAAACAATCATATCTACATATATGATCAATTTCCCAAATTAAGTGTAGATGTCTCAAAAAGCACCTCATTTATAAGTCTTTACATTATTTTGGGACCCGCCCTCTAATTTTGCCCCCTCATAACAGAATCCCACCAATCTTTGCATACTCACTCAGAATCAGGTCAGGAATATACATCCACAGTTTCATGCAGTTCCATTAGGTGGCGCCAAAGTTATAAGCCATCCAAGAACTGCATTTCACCAAACCTGTAATGCTGAGTTGTTCGCAAACTTTCACAGGACTGTTCGCGAACATCCGAACTGTTTGAGGACTTTTGCGGCAAAAAACACCTGTTTTATTGTTTCTTGCAGCCATATCCCATCCCATCCTCATCACCCCTCACCTCCCCAGAGATTATTTCATAAATTTGAAAACTGCAATGTTGTGTTTTTTAACATGTTTTTACTGCGATGTCCGCGGACAGCAGCGAAGTCCGCGAATCCAAGATGGTGGCGTTTCCAAAAATCTGACACACTTCACACTCTTCACCATCCAATCAGCGAACATGTCACATGTCCGCAGACATGACGTAACCCCATTAGCCAATCAGGACACTGTCTGCGGACCGAACAGGGAAGTGTGTCCACGGACCGAACATAGATTTTGTGACCTACTTTCTGGTAATTTTAAAAGAAACTACTGGACGGATTTTCACCAAATTGGCAAAAGCACGCTTTCGGGACCAAGCCGCTGTTCATAGTCCAAATTAGGTGAAAATCCGTCCAGCGGTTTGGGCTGTAGGCGTGAGCAAAGTTTTTTCCCGATTCAGTCTATGGGAAAAAAAGTTTTGGGACCTCCCCTATAACTTTGCCCCCCCGACCCCCCCCCCCTTGGACCAAACCTCACCAAACTTTGCGAAGAAATTCAGAGTGGGCCATATACATTTTTTGCAAAGTTTGGTGTGGATTCATCCAGGGGGAGCAAAGTTGTAAGCCGCCCAAAAAGTGCTCATCCTATGGAAACAGCAACTTAACCATAACTACACAGCCACTGTGATATATATATATATATATATATATATATAGTCCTTAAGTCTCCACAGTCACTTGGTTTCAATATCCTTTTGCATCTATTATATCTATTATCTTTATTAACTTTTACTTTCTTTCTCCTACCCCTTCCCCTGGCACAATACCTGCCTTTGCCACTGCCTGCATTTTAAGCCAGTTGTATTTTCACTAAGTTCTTCAATGACGTACGATTTTCAGCACAAGATACTATATAGCACATAAGGTCCACTGGTTCTCTCTTGGGATAGGTTTTTGATTTCTTCAAGGTCTTGTTTACAATTAGGCTTGCATCCATCCTTTGCAATTCTCTTAATTTGCGTAACTATACATTTGATGCCCTGGGGGCCAGATTCTCCAACCGTGGGATGAGCTTTCCTCCCTACCCCCTCTCTCAAATTGACACAGAGATTTTAGACATCAAAGAAACACATTAGAAGTACTTGTTTTGTGTTCATCTTTTTATTGCTTTAAGTTTAAGGTATACCAGAGCGATTTCCTGACAGAAGAAAGAAATACTATTGTGTTAACATTTTAAAAATAAAGGCAATAATGCCTATTTTCTAATGTGCACCTAAAGCTGTAAGCATGTAAGAGTTCATAATGGAAACCCATGCCCCCTTTTTGTGATAGATCAGTCACAGTCATTCTCTGAAGTCCCTTACCCATACTCACTTTAATGGATTGTGCATTGGAGTTTGTCAAAGAGTGCTTGTTCCTTCTGATATTATCTCACGTTAAAAAGATAATACAGGTATAAGAAAAGATACTGTTGCCATTAAAAAAAACATTTGGTATTGTAACAAATACTCTTATCACAATTAATACTACTGCGTTCCTATGCCGTCAAGCACCTCATTAGAGGATCATTATGCTTCCTTTCATTTCACAGACCATGAACACCATTCAAATGATGCCGGATAATGCAGAAATCAGTGATAAGCCACAAAAACAAAAAACTAATTTCAGGAAGAAATTCATAGGCCCTATAAATGTCTGCAAATGCCGTACCGTGAAGGTAGCGGAAGCTCCACCACAAAGTCAATTATGCACTGTGATGCAACCCAACCACCAACGACAAGAAACAGACGATGCCAGCAAAGAAAATGTATCATTTTTTGGTTTTCATTGGTGCTTTCCATCACATCCCATCATCACATCCCATTTACATGTTGTGTTGTATACTAAGGCAAAAGGTGAATGTAGTCCTGCTGTGGTGGTCTGTGAAAGTTAATTCATGCAAAGTGCACAGAGCACTGTCCATTGTCTTCCACTGTGCAGGTTTTCATGTCCAAACAGTTAACAAATGCATTTACGTGTATCCAGATTGGGGAAGGTTAATTGGTTTTTACTAATCATGCAACACGCGTAAAACATGAATTGGTGCATTTCCTGTTTTTCAATGTCTTCCGAGAGGGCCTTGAGCCCTAGCGCAGAGACCAATCTGATCTTCCATTGCCATCTAGCAATATTCTTTTGTTGGCTACCTTTTTTTCTTTTCTTAACAGTATTTGAGTAATTCTACTGTGGTTGTGCCTCCTCTTCAGTTATTGGAGCTGGGCACAGAATATGCAGCTTAGCCCTGTAGCAGCTGGCATTAATCTAAGAGGTCTACCCTTTGTAGTTCGAAAAACAGACAGCAGTGTATCCATGCATGCCCAAATGTATTGGGCGCAATCCTGGTCCAGTCACACATAGTCTGTATCTTTTGCCCCATGCAGCATGGTGTGCACGTCTGGTAGGCTGTAGAGGTGTTTCAGCTTTGCTGGAAGTACACTGGCAAGGCTGTACCTGCTCATGTTCTGACAGAAATTCTGAACTGGAGCCCTATTTAGGTAGCACACTTCAGAGGCAGACTGCATAGAGGCGAGATATTAACAGTTCACCTCCTGGTTTCCTGTGTGTACCTCCTAGAAAAGCAAAAGGTGGTAATAGACAGTTGAGGCTTCAACCGTATCTGGTAGAAGGAATATCTGACTAATATGGACTGTTGGTCCAATGCCATGTTGCTTGTTTGTTTGTGTATGCATGCAAGGCAGGGGACTGATTTCACTGCCTTGCTTGTGGTACGGTTTCGGGATCAACATGGAGTACTTTTCTCAGTGGAAAGCGCACCTGGCATAGGACAATTTGCTGACAGCAATGTGAAACCAGCATTTCGAACCTCGTTTGATACTATCAATAGGTAGATATTGAGGGATAAACTAACGACACACTTTATACCTGAACGCTTGTTCTACTATATAATCCAATTGCACACAGACACTAGGGTTTAGGTTAGATTGAATAGTATGAGAAACCTCTCACAAGAAATTGCTATGCAGAGGGGCCTGCAGTTTTCACATATGACATAACAAGAGGCATTAAATTACTGCGTTAGCTGCTATGGGATCAAAAGTTGAAGAAATTGGTATGCTGTGTAACTAACCCTTCCTTCGAAGTCTCTGTTTGAATTCAGCGATAAGGGTAGGGAGAGCCAGGTTGCAATACACTTGAGGGAAAAAGACTGATTGCTAGAAAAACCCTCAGTTGAATCAAAAAGGTTGCGCTGAGTAAAGGAGCGATCTTGAAGGAGTCTGGAGTGGAGGGATCCACAGCAGACTGCTGATGTGGCACTGAAGCAAAGAGCAGAGACCAGAGCAGAAACCTTCACAGCTAGAGGGAGAAACAGAGGAACAGAGGATCTCTGATTTGGGAATCAGACAAAGAGGAACCAGGAACAAGAGGAGAAGGATGCTCATGCAGACTGAGGAAGGCAGAGAAGGCAGGATGAGGAGACAGGGATGAAAATGCAGGTAGGGAATAGAAGACAACAAGTTTCTTAGCGGGCACTTGCATTGAGACACGAAGAAGGGAAAAACTCACCTGCCGATAAGAAGACCCGATGATCATTGGAGCGTCTGTTCAAACCCAGGAAGTGACGTCTGAGCGTCTAAAAAGAACTAGACCGCTGACTTGCACTAGTGTAGCATCAGTGTGAAAACCGCCAATGTTTACATAGAGACCACGCCATATCTCTGACAGAAGCAAGGCTGTGACCTTGTGCCCATGCTCTTCAACTTATACCTTGCCGTTCTGCAGGAGCTTTATATGACAGTGCTACATTTTCCCCATAAATTAGACAACCATCATATCATCTTGCTTGCCTATGCAGATGATATTATTGTCGACCACACTTATATAGGGATAAAGAGAAGTGCCATTAGATTAAGTGAGTATGCCAAGGCCAATGATTAACCTGGAAAAAAACAAATGTATGTGCTTTGGAACTTCTTAATGTTCGCGACAGTTGTTGGATATCCTGATTTTCCATATTACGAAGGCCTCCTGAGATTTCCGGTAAAGGGTGTTGCAGGGAATTAATAGAAAGTAAACACTGTAAGGCACTCCTCCTTATAACTGTGATAAAAATCATCATGATTAAAACGACTGGTTTCAGTGTAAAGGGTATGCTACTGGCATATGAGCAGAGTTTTGTATCTACCATTATGTATGGTTTAGAGGCCAGTTATGAAAATCACCATAAATGGTTAAACAAAATGAAAGCGGTTGTATGGAGAAGAACTCTGGGGCTTGCCGAAAGCCTTTCCATTTAGGCCATATGTTTGGAGGTAGTTGTGACGTCTATTAACACCTGTTTGCTTATTAAAAAAAGCGCTACTTTACTTTGAAGCTATGACACAACCAATATGCCCATCATTAAAACTATTGTACGTGGTTATGAATAGTAAAGGCAATATGACATTAATAACTTACAAAGGCACTTGTGAACGATATTTCCAGGTAATAGGCTGGAAGCCACGTTGGGGACTTGGGTTTCCCCAGCTGAAGAGCAAATTCCTTCTCAGAGATAAAGAATGGAACTGTGTTTGTAATCAGTAGTATGTGAGCCATTTTGAAAACCTTCATGACTTTGCAAGATTGCATCATACATTTCTAAGGAAGGCCTACTTTTGCATTCATCACCCACTTGTATTTCTTATGAGAATTAACCACCTTCCCACACTGTCTGCGGTCAGTTCCTGCTATGGTATTGCCCCGACTAAGCATTATCGCTGGCTATGTTAAAATAAGAGTCATCGTGAGATTAACAGACATAGACTGACGCTATGCCCATTCTTGAGCAACCTATACAAATTACATTTGGCAAGATTTGTATACTCTAAGGAGGACCATTTATGGGCTTGTTGTCGTAATTGTATAAATGCATCACTCACGATGGCTCTTGTTACATTGTGGTTAATTATCCATGAAAATCTCAATGCAATGGATGTGGATGTCAACTGCTGAATGTGGCTTGATTTTATTGTTCCCGCACAGCTACATTCTTTGAGTGCTAGATCAATTTTAGCTTCATGTGGTGGTGCAAAAACTGGAGATTCCATATGATTTGTTTTAGGTGTATAGCTACAAGATGGTTTTAGATGTTATTATTTATAGTTTAGATTTTTGATTTATTTGAAACTGGCTTAAGAATTTGAAAGCTTCATGGCAATAGCCTTTGTGCAGTGTTAAAATGGCAATTTTATACCAATGTAAAATAACAGCTGTTTTCTGGATGCAATGGGAAACTGGATTGGTATGTTTGTGTATTCAGTAGCATGTCATGAAGACATGCTTAACCCTGGCACTATGAAACAAGAAGGAAGTGATTTCTGAATCAATGCGAATCTGACATAGCACATTTTGTGGGTGGCTTTTAAAACCGGCTGCGAGGAATTGCCTATGTGCAATGTGAAAATTACCATGTCATTTTTTGGGCCAATATGATACTGGGATCGCCGTTTTCTGTGGTCAGTTTGAAACTGGAAAAGGGCACCTTCCTTTAGGCAAGGTGAAACTGGTATGGTAACATCTGTGTTCACTGTGAAATAGGCATGGGCATAACAGAGGACAGAATGCTGAACCAGGGCAATGTGAAGATTTTTTTTAACTAGCACGATCATTTTGTGTAGGAATGTAAGTCTGCAACTTTTTTTAAAAAACACCTGTCTGCAGCACAATTTGAACTCGTTTTTCACCAAAATACTTGAATATGGGTTTGTTTTCTGATTTTTTAGTATAATGTTCTTATTTTTGGCAAAGCCATTATTTATGGCAAGCCATTATTTTGGGGAAAGCTTCGGGTTGTCATTGACCTGAGCATTCCGGCTGAGGGCTGGCAACACCCACAGAATATTGACAGTACTTCTCCCATGTTTCATGAGAGTGGGCTTCCCATCAGAAATCTTTACAGAAGAAGGTATTATCTTTCATAAGAAAATGATGGATTTGATGAAAGCACTTGTACTGATGAGGACCTTACATACCTCCACAGTCTCTTCAGACTGACGTGTTCCTTGAGGGGATAACAAAACCTTAGAGTACCTTGTGATGAAGTACTTGGCTAATCATGACTACAATTGGGATGTGCTGTTACCTTGAGTCCTGTTACTTGTATTAAATAGACTCTGCAAGCCTCCACGAGATTCTTCCCATTCAAGCTGATTTTTTGGAGAAGTCCATGAAAAGGCCTTGACATGATTAGTGGATAGTGTGAAGACCAAGAAAACTCAACCCAACCCTGGTGAAATATGTCCATGGCATCTAGGAGAAATTGAAAATGGTCAGATCTCTTGTTAAGTAAGTGTTAGAGATGGCACAGAAGAAACGGATGGCATTGTATGATAAAAATGCACTCCTATCCACCATTAAGATAATAGATCAGTTACTGGTTCCATCACCCACCGGTGGCATGGTCCATATCGAGCCGAAGAAATTATGGGTAACTTGAATTATCAACTGTGCCAGCCAGATTGATGTCATCTTGCTGAATACCTGGCAGCCATAGGAAGGGACACAACCCCTCAGGTATATAACTAGGCAAGACTAAGACCAGGAAGATGTATAGGTGCCTTAGATGGAGGTGTCCTAAGGAGAGGTACATCAAAAATCCAAGAAAACTAAAAATAAAACCAAATCATAAACCACCATCAGCACCAATCTTACAGGCAAAATGATTAACATTTGCAATTTCCTTACATCGTTGACACCGACCATATCTCAGACAAATTGCAATAACTGTTTCTCATAATCACAGGATAGGATATGGTGCACATATTAAAACCAATTCCAACATTACTAGTTCAATATTACAATTCTAACCAAAACATTAAAGAGCGGATGTGCAGTAAAGCTCAAATCAAAGCTATCTGATAATACTGTATTTATATTAGACCGTACAAAGTGCAAACGTAGTGTGCAAAAAGGCACAAAGGCATACTACATAAGAAGACCCTAGTGCTAGACCTAACATACCGAAGTGCTAGATGTCACTCACACTGCTCCTACCTGCCTATTCCCCAGACCCCTCTGAAATAAAAGATTCCACTGTTCCCCAGGCAGCCTTCGAGTATTTCATGCAGCCTTTGCGTGCTTCATGCAGCCTTCCAGTGCTTCATACAGCCCTGTTGAAAGAAGATACGTGTTTCCTTCTACATTTGAATTAGTTCTACGTGTCATTGCTCAGGACCTGAGGGAGACAAGTCTTTTCATCTTCTTTCTATCACCAATCACACCAAAAGTATCTGCCAAAAGAGCAAAGAGCTGCCTGAGGCACCCACTATTGATTTCTGCCAACCTGCATCATAACCCAGTAAAATCCCAGTGCAAGAGGATTCTACTGAATAATGGGTTATCGCAGAAAGCGGCCAAAGATTATATTTTGTTTAACCTGGATGTCTGGACATTCAACAAACTTCTTTACAAGGTCAGCGTATATCTCCCAGCACCATAAGCAAGCAAACATAACCTTAGTGGCCCATTCTAATGGAATGCATCCTACAAAATCTTCCTCACCTTGTCAGAAACTTTCAGCAAGAGGTACAGTGTAACTTGATGCTGGTGACCTCAGGTGGTCCCCATCAATGATCCCTGATGTGACACAGGCCCCGCTATAAGAGGAGAATACCATGCCCCAAAACCAAAGTTCCCTTTTTCTGCACATTCAGCATGCTAATTTCTTATGGCACTATCAAATATTTTACTGCGCCATCATGTCTGGCACCCCTAAACCTTTGGGGTTTAAGCACTGCAAGGACTGTAATTCGAAGATGTCACTGACCCATTCACACAAGATTTGTATGTGTTGACTCAGTGGGGATCATGATGTCGAGTTGTGCATTTCCTGCCAGGCTAGGAACCCAAAAGTCCATAGGGAAAGTGCTGGTAGATTGGTCCCAGGTCCTCTCCCATCAAGGCTCCGGCTTCTACTCCTTACAAGTAGAAGTCTTGGAGATGGATTCCACTCTTAAGAAGGAAAAGAAAAAGAGAAACAAGAAAAACAAAAAAGGGTCTCACTCTCAAAGTGAGTCACGCCACTCTTCCATGTTTTTCAAAAGACAAAGAGGTGCAGGTCCAGGAGGGCTGAGAGAGAAGACTCCTCTGACTACCGTAATGGTAAGGCATCCTTTTCATTAAGAAGCACATCCAAATGCTTGACATTTTAACCAAGGCCTTGACAGCAAGGTCTTCGGCCTCGACATTAATGGTAGTGATGGGACACACTCCACCTTTATTGGCCACCATAGATACCTGCGAGAGGAGCAATCATGAGTCTCAGAGCTCTACATGTACTGCTTCCTTCAAGGATTTGATGGTTTCTACAGTGCCGAAGTAGAGTGTCTACCCCTTGACGTCAACTTCATTTGAGCATGTTTGTGCTAGGGCTGCTATGCCGCATTTGTCAGACAGCTATGTAGCAGAGTCCAGGGTGCAATTCTTCCATTACATGCAATTAATATATACGATGAGGAGGGTGACCATATCCAAGTAGGTTTAAAACCCCTCCCTTTACCAAGCTAGGCATCTTTTCCGAAACTGATTGCAGATGATATTGACATAATTACATTGGCTGTGGACTTGCAAGACACTTGGGGCCTGGAAAGGCTCCCAGATACGGACATACCAGAGGCCTTGCCTTAATGTCACCCTAACTCCACCTTTTGTTAAAAAAACACCAAGAAGGTGGTGGTGGTGGCATTAGGTATTGGTGTGCATTTGAAGCATTTAGTGGAATATGCCTTAAAAGACATTTATGACAGAGGTCCGTAGAATAAGACAGTTTTACCCTTCAATGCAGCCAGAGCTGACCCATCCTTTTTCTTTGTGCGAGCTCTTGCTTCACCCCAGCGGTCAACAAACAACTGACAAATAAAATACAAGCCAGTGCATACAGACAAAGGGCCTCGCGAAATGGTAATACCGGCATCGAGTACCGGTCCGGGCCATTACAAGCCTTAAAACCCGGCATTACCGCCACCGCCTGTACCGTGCCCCTACTTACCGGCATGCGCGCGTCCACATGCCCTTGGCGGCGGCAATACAGGGATGCCGCTAACAGGAGGACATCACAAGTAAGGCGGGCATGCACCTATCGGCATCCCGAAGGCGGTAAATAGGGTCTGGACGATGGCGCTACTACAGGCATCACAGATCACCCGTAAATAGAAACCTGCTGTGTACCCAACTGCCAAAGGTGCACACACTCTCCACAGGTGGAGGCAATGGAGCCTGTCCCAGCACAAAAGGAGCACAACCACACACCACATCCCTTCCTACATCAAAATGATCCCACTTGCTCTTGCAATCCTGGGGCTGGAGGACATGCCTGTACTGCTACACCAGCAGCAACAACTACAACTACAACAACAGCAACAGGCATCACAGAGGAGCCACAGGAGGAGAAGGAGGGTGAGACAGGCCCAGCAAGTCCCACCAGTGCAGCCAGTGGTACCACGTAGTCAGCCACCAATCCCTCACATCAGAGCCAGTCCATTTAACCTAACCCCTGTGCAGATCCACACCCTGTACCGGTTGGACCGGGACGCCATCACCACCATAGTGGACATGATACACGACGACATCGTCAGCCTGATAGAAATCCACACTGCCATCCCCCCTCAATTGAAGGTAGTGTCTGTGCTCCACTTCCTGGCCACAGGCACCTACCAGCACAAAGTGGGCCAGTGTCATGATGCCTACCTCCAAGGAGCCAGGTCCGACCCAGCAACCCCAGAGGCAGGCATCATTTCCCCCAGGGGAGTGCCAGCGGGCCCAAGCTGGGGCCCTTTGGACGCAGTCCTGGCGCCTTAGGCGCCAGGCTCATGTTGGACCCCTGTCCTGGCGCCTTAGGCGCCAGGCTCATAAAGCTAGACATGTGTTCAAGTGTTTTAATGTGCACTTACCTGATGCAGACCATGCTGCCACACCCAGGCCCTCTTGAGGCCTGAATGGAACTACTTTACCTGTGGGATTACTTTCCACCCAGGTGTGGTCGGGGAAGGATACATACCTGATCGGAGGAAGGATACACTTTTCTTCCAAAGCTATTTAAACCACACCCGATCAGCAACTCACGCTTCGCGTTGTTCTGCTCCTCACAGCTGGACGCTCACTGTGTCAGCTCCTGCATCTGGACTTCAGCCACGCCAGTCAGCATCCTGGGTCACCTGCAAAGGGAGACAAGAGACCTTACCAGCTAAATCTGCACCACGGAGACATCACCGACGATCCTGAAAGGGAAGACATTATTTTTAAAAGCATTTTGTTACGATCGCTGCAGCGCTGCATTTCACTCACCTTTCCTGGGTTCCTCCAGCTTCAGCAACAATCATCCGGATACACAGCCACTTCCCAGAGCCTAGAGAAAAAGACAAGAATAAGAGGTGAGAGAAGGAAGGGAATAAGACTTACCTCATTTCATTTCGGGTCTTGCCGCTTCCAGGCATTTTACGGACCCCGGCCCCTATGGGGAAAAAAGACAAAGACATTGAATGAGCATATGCAAAGACAGTTCCCGAGCGCTCATCCAGAACTAACCTGCCATTTACTGGAACTGGAACTGCACGTTTCACTTCGGGTCGGCGCCATATCTCCGGCATTCCGAACCCCGGCCCCTATCGGGGAAAAAAGACATAAGCATTAGCGCTTGCTGCAAAAAGACAATGAACATTATTATTAAGCTTGGACTTTTGAACTTGCAACTGAACTTTTACAGAGCCTTACCTGAATAGTCAAGCTTACCTGAACTCCCATCAATCCTCAATCCAGTGAAGTAACTGGGTTTCAACGCGCCCCTGCATCAGAAGCAGGATGGAGAGCTCATCCTTCCGACCCTAAGGTGAGACTTCACGGGGAATCGTGGAAGGGTATCGTGGAGGGTTGGAAGAGAGTGGGGGGCTTGAGCATAACTCAGTCAGTAGGTAATACTCCCTTTTCACCACAGGGGAATATTCCTGCAAGCCGGAGAAGCCAGAGTAGAGTTCCCTTCCTGTCCATCTTCAGAGTCCTGCGCTTCACCATTGAAGAAGCATCAGCACTTGAAGCCAGACCTGCGCCTCCGTGGGAATCAGGTGAGCGTTACAGAACGCGAAGCCTACCCACAATTTCCCACCCGGGCGCTATGGAGACTTCCGAGACTGACCAGCTGGCCCAGCTTTTGGGGGAATTACGGGCGGAGGTGCACTCAGCCCGCCAGGAGACTAACGCTCTCAAAAAAGAACTGATCTTATCCAAGGAAAGAACAGATGACCTAGCCAAAAGGTTATTACAGGCCCAGGCAGGGCACACTCCTTTACCTAATTCCGGGGATATTTCCACATCAATGGGTTTGAGTAACCCGGTACAAATTAATCTACCTGGACACATGCCTTTGGCCCCGCCTGAACGTTTTGCGGGGGATCCCAAGAAATATGCCGTCTTTATGAACCAATGTTGTTTACACTTTCTATGCAGACCCGGAGCCTTCCCTAACGACCAGACCAAGCTAGCCTTTATACTATCTTACCTCAGTGGCAGTGCTGCCGATTGGTCTATTCCATTGGTAAATCAGGATGATCCCATTCTCCAGAATTTTCAGGGCTTCCAGGCCAGCATGGAAAGATTGTTCGCTCGACACTCTCAAGGACAGGCCCTTGATAACGAACTGCTATCCTTACGACAAGGTAATCAGGATCTTCTGTCCTACATAGCCACCTTTAACAGACTGGTTGTGGAAACTGGATGGCCAGAAAGCAAAAGGATCACATTGTTTCATCGAGGCCTGCGCGGAGAGCTTAAGGATTTTCTAGCTCAGATAGTAAACCCACCCCAGGTCTGCGCAGACTACATTGACTTGGTGGTTCAACTTGATCACAGACTTCAAAATAGAAAAGCAGATTGGTTCAAGTATGAAAACTGAGCACCGATCAAAACCCACGCTAACTCCAAGAGTACCGACGTATCTGAACCTATGCAAATCGGTGGTGTTAAAGGACCATTAACGCAGAAAGAACGAGAGAGAAGGCGGCAAATGCAACTCTGTCTGTATTGCGGGACTTCCGGTCACTTTCTTCGAAATTGTCCAGTTAAACCACTTAAGAAGGTGGTTGGAGCTACTGATAACGAATTAGCTACTACTTCCCTATGTATAACTATCGCATATTGTGACTTGGCCCTAAGGAAAGTAATGTACGTGCAATGTGTACAAATATGATCACATCCAGGGAAAGTACAGTAATAAAAAAACAACAGAACTATAACACAGTGTTGATAGCCTTACTAATCATCTTCATACATAGAAAGCATTACTTTCTTCCAGGTCTGTGTTTTCCCCTTTGTATATGTTTCATATGCTGTGAGTGGACCCTAAGTGAATTACTATAAGAACATATTTGAAGTATAAGTCTACAGATATAGTACTTTTAGAATTTTTAGTTCCTGACTGTTACTGGCCTAGATATATCAGTAAAGGAAAAAAGAGTGAGCCAGACATGTGATGTCATCAGTGATGTCATCAATGACATTTGTGATGTCATCTTTGATGTCCTGGGTGTTAGTCTTAGCAGTGCACCGTGGTGGTGCAAGTTATGGTTGCTTAGCTTACCATAACTGGTGAATTTCAGGGGTTTTTCAGTTTTACTTGGAACCATAACGTCCCTTTAACAACGTTTTTTCACTGAATTTCATAGGTTTTTAGTAGCGCAACTTAACCATAACGTCCCTTTGACAAAGTTTTTTCATTGAATTTCATAGGTTTTTATTAGTGCAACTTAACCATGATGTCCCCTTAACAAAGGCTTTTCTTTGAATTTCATAGGTTGTTATTAGTGCAACTTAACCACAACGTCCTTTTAACAAAGTTTTTTCTTTGAATTTCATAGGTTTTTATTAGTGCAACTTAACCATAACGTCCCTTTAACAAAGTTTTTTTCAGTGAATTTCATGGGTTTTTACCAATGCATGCTATTGTCCTACAACTTAGTAAAATCATACTTACCCAATATAGCAATATTTGTGTCCCATTTACAAAGTGTCACCTTAAGACTCTGCCATTTCCCACCTTCCGGAATCATTGTTAACACTTCTATACACTTTTTGCAAATAATTCAACAAATTTTGCATCCGTAAACGTCTACAAACATCTGACTTCATAGCGGACCTTCTGGACAATGCCACATGACCATACGCTGGCGCGCGGCATGATGACATGTCCGAGAACGCGTCCGCACTTCACGATAAGATCACTGCTTCGCGGACAGTTCAGAACTGCATTTTCTACTGATCTAGGAACTTTCAACTTCAAAATTTCCCTTGCACAGCTCCAACACCTATCCCTACTCATTATCCATTAACAATCTAGTACACAGTACATACTTTTAGCAAAACTGATATTTACCTTAAAATGGCATCAGCTAATGCCATCCCTCCTCCCCAAGAGCCACCACCACTATTGTAATCAAGGAGCATGAGAAACAATGCCCCCTACCTTAGAAATAACACACGCGCAACATTTTCCCTTGTCCACCTACCCTTCCATATTAGTGTTTGGTTCCTCTTCCCTCATTTCCCTCCCCACCTTTCGTTCTCAGCTCTCCTGCCAAAAAAAATACATCCAAAAAGAACAAGAGATATATTCCTTTAGGAACCACCTTTCACAGTTAAACAATAGAACTAAAAAACATGTATAGACTCCATCTACTTTATATTTCTCAGTAAAGTAAATAGACTCAATAAGATTTTCCAACATTTCCATTTTGTTTTATGCTAATTAAAAATATTGTGGCGTTCATCCTCCGTTCCAGGGACTGGATTGGTGGATACGGACCCAGCAGCCCAAGTTATCAGCCCAAGCTAAGCGAGGGTAGATAACGAGGTCTCTGGACCATTATCCCCCCATTCCAGCACCTGAAATGGGGGATGAAGGCCATTAGCACCCCGGGTTCCCAAAGCTGGAACCCGGGGTGCTAAAAAAGAGGATTTTTCTTCCTACACCGGGACACCTGCAAGATTGCAAGATGTCTAGCATAGAAAGGGAAGGCGAGGGTTCCATACAGGCCCCTCTTCGATTTCCATTGCAGTCTGCGGAAGGCAAAAAGAGAACCCTATGACCATATTACCACAAGCACATTTTTCTTCCCTTTCAGATCTATCCTAATTTTGAATAGCTTTACCACAAAGCCAGGCCCCGGTGGACATGGCCACTTGAATGCTATCTTCTGTCCCTTGTGGTCATGGCCACTACCCAGATTGTCTGGATCATGACCTTATTCCATGACCCGGACAATCTGGCCACTGCCCATGGCCATAGGCTACCCCTCAGTCACTAAAGGTATACCGCTATTTTTTGTAGCTACATTATGACACTTGGCAAATAATAAAACACTGGCACATTTGCAAAAACATTCTTGTAGGTCCTTGCCAATGCTCCTTACGGAAGGTCGCTGGAAATCCACCCATGTTTTATTTTTTCAAAAGTGTCAAATGTATGCACATACAATCGTCATATAACCTAGCCCCCACTTGACAAAATCCATTCAGACTTTACGAAAACATCTATATCTAGATCTAGAATCGTTTTGCAAACCTTTGTTTAGATTTGTCAAATGACACCACATTTATAAGCCTTTACAATATTTTGGGACCTCCTCACTAATTTTGCTCCCTCTTGACAGAATCCCACCCAACTTTGCAAAAACATGTATATCTAGATCTATTATCAGTTTCTGAAATATAGTGTAGATTCGTCAAATGGCACCTCATTTATAAACCTTTACATTATTTTGGGACCCCCCCCTCTAATTTTGCCCCCTCTTCACAAAATCCCACTCAAACTTTGCAAAAACAATCATATCTAAATATATGATCAATTTCCCAAATTAAGTGTAGATGTCTCAAATGGCACCTCATTTATAAGCCTTTACATTATTTTGTGACCCCCCTCTAATTTTGCCCCCTCATAACAGAATCCCACCAATCTTTGCATACTCACTCAGAATCAGGTCAGGAATATACATGCAAAGTTTCATGCAGTTCCATTAGGTGGCGCCAAAGTTATAAGCCATCCAAGAACTGCATTTCACCAAACCTGTAATGCTGAGTTGTTCGCAAACTTTCACAGGACTGTTCGCGAACATCCGAACTGTTTGAGGACTTTTGCGGCAAAAAACACCTGTTTTATTGTTTCTTGCAGCCATATCCCATCCCATCCTCATCACCCCTCACCTCCCCAGAGATTATTTCATAAATTTGACAACTGCAATGTTGTGTTTTTTAACATGTTTTTACTGCGATGTCCGCGGACAGCAGCGAAGTCCGCAAATCCAAGATGGTGGCGTTTCCAAAAATCTGACACACTTCACACTCTTCACCATCCAATCAGCGAACATGTCACATGTCCGCAGACATGACGTAACCCCATTAGCCAATCAGGACACTGTCCGCGGACCGAACAGGGAAGTGTGTCCGCGGACCGAACATAGATATCACAAATTTTTTGTGACCTACTTTCTGGTAATTTTAAAAGAAACTACTGGACGGATTTTCACCAAATTGGCAAAAGCACGCTTTCAGGACCAAGCCGCTGTTCCTAGTCCAAATTTGGTGAAAATCCGTCCAGCGGTTTGGGCTGTAGGCGTGAGCAAAGTTTTTTCCCAATTCAGTCAATGGGAAAAAAAGTTTTGGGACCTCACCTATAACTTTGCCCACCCCCCCCTTGGACCAAACCTCACCAAACTTTGCAAAGAAATTCAGAGTGGGCCATATACATTTTTTGCAAAGTTTGGTGTGGATTCGTCCAGGGGGAGCAAAGTTGTAAGCCGCCCAAAAAGTGCTCATCCTATGGAAACATCAACTTAACCATAACTACACAGCCACTGTAATATATATATATATATATATATATATATAAATATATATATATATATATATATATATATATATATATATATATATATATATATATATATATTCCATAAGTCTCCACAGTCACTTGGTTTCAATATCCTTTTGCATCTATTATATCTATTATCTTTATTAACTTTTACTTTCTTTCTCCTAACCCTTCCCCTGGCACAATACCCGTCTTTGCCACTGCCTGCATTTTAAGCCAGTTGTATTTTCACTAAGTTCTTCAATGAAGTACGATTTTCAGCACAAGATACTATATAGCACATAAGGTCCACTGGTTCTCTCTTGGGATAGGTTTTTGATTTCTTCAAGGTCTTGTTTACAATTAGGCTTGCATCCATCCTTTGCAATTCTCTCAATTTGCGTAACTATACATTTGATGCCCTGAGGGCCAGATTCTCCTACCGTGGGATGAGCTTTCCTCCCTACCCCCTCTCTCAAATTGAGCCAGAGATTTTAGACATCAAAGAAACAAATTAGAAGTACTTGTTTTGTGTTCATCTTTTTATTGCTTTAAGTCTATGGTATACCAGAGCGATTTTCTGACAGAAGAAAGAAATACTATTGTGTTAACATTTTAAAAATAAAGGCAATAATGGCTATTTTCTAATGTGCACCTAAAGCTGTAAGCATGTAAGAGTTCATAATGGAAACCCATGCCCCCTTTTTGTGATAGATCAGTCACAGTCATTCTCTGAAGTCCCTTACCCATACTCACTTTAATGGATTGTGCATTGGAGTTTGTCAAAGAGTGCTTGTTCCTTCTGATATTATCTCACGTTAACAAGGTAATACAGGTATAAGAAAAGATACTGTTGCCATTAAAAAAAACATTTGGTATTGTAACAAATAATCTTATCACAATTAATACTACTGCGTTCCTATGCCGTCAAGCACCTCATTAGAGGATCATTATGCTTCCTTTCATTTCACAGACCATGAACACCATTCAAATGATGCCGGATAATGCAGAAATCAGTGATAAGCCACAAAAACAAAAAACTAATTTCAGGAAGAAATTCATAGGCCCTATAAATGTCTGCAAATGCCGTACCGTGAAGGTAGCGGAAGCTCCACCACAAAGTCAATTATGCACTGTGATGCAACCCAACCACCAACGACAAGAAACAGACGATGCCAGCAAAGAAAAGGTATCATTTTTTGGTTTTCATTTGTGCTTTCCATCACATCCCATCATCACATCCCATTTACATGTTGTGTTGTATACTAAGGCAAAAGGTGAATGTAGTCCTACTGTGGTGGTCTGTGAAAGTTAATTCATGCAAAGTGCACAGAGCACTGTCCATTGTCTTCCACTGTGCAGGTTTTGATGTCCAAACAGTTAACAAATGCATTTACGTGTATCTAGATTGGGGAAGGTTAATTGGTTTTTACTAATCATGCAACACGCGTAAAACATGAATTGGTGCATTTCCTGTTTTTCAATGTCTTCCAAGAGGGCCTTGAGCCCTAGCGCAGAGACCAATCTGATCTTCCATTGCCATCTAGCAATATTCTTTTGTTGGCTACCTTTTTTTTCTTTTCTTAACAGTATTTGAGTAATTCTACTGTGGTTGTGCCTCCTCTTCAGTTATTGGAGCTGGGCACAGAATATGCAGCTTAGCCCTGTAGCAGCTGGCATTAATCTAAGAGGTCTACCCTTTGTAGTTCGAAAAACAGACAGCAGTGTATCCATGCATGCCCAAATGTATTGGGCGCAATCCTGGTCCAGTCACACATAGTCTGTATCTTTTGCCCCATGCAGCATGGTGTGCACGTCTGGTAGGCTGTAGAGGTGTTTCAGCTTTGCTGGAAGTACACTGGCAAGGCTGTACCTGCTCATGTTCTGACAGAAATTCTGAACTGGAGCCGTATTTAGGTAGCACACTTCAGAGGCAGACTGCATAGAGGCGAGATATTAACAGTTCACCTCCTGGTTTCCTGTGTGTACCTCCTAGAAAAGCAAAAGGTGGTAATAGACAGTTGAGGCTGCAACCGTATCTGGTAGAAGGAATATCTGACTAATATGGACTGTTGGTCCAATGCCATGTTGCTTGTTTGTTTGTGTATGCATGCAAGGCAGGGGACTGATTTCACTGCCTTGCTTGTGGTACGGTTTCGGGATCAACATGGAGTACTTTTCTCAGTGGAAAGCGCACCTGGCATAGGACAATTTGCTGTCAGCAATGTGAAACTAGCATTTCGAACCTCGTTTGATACTATCAATAGAGAGATATTGAGGGATAAACTAACGACACACTTTATACCTGAACGCTTGTTCTACTATATAATCCAATTGCACACAGACACTAGGGTTTAGGTTAGATTGAATAGTATGAGAAACCTCTCACAAGAAATTGCTATGCAGAGGGGCCTGCAGTTTTCACATATGACATAACAAGAGGCATTAAATTACTGCGTTAGCTGCTATGGGATCAAAAGTTGAAGAAATTGGTATGCTGTGTAACTAACCCTTCCTTCGAAGTCTCTGTTTGAATTCAGCGATAAGGGTAGGGAGAGCGAGGTTGCAATACACTTGAGGGAAAATGACTGATTGCTAGAAAAACCCTCAGTTGAATCAAAAAGGTTGCGCTGAGTAAAGGAGTGATCTTGAAGGAGTCTGGAGTGGAGGGATCCACAGCAGACTGCTGATGTGGCACTGAAGCAAAGAGCAGAGACCAGAGCAGAAACCTTCACAGCTAGAGGGAGAAACAGAGGAACAGAGGATCTCTGATTTGGGAATCAGACAAAGAGGAACCAGGAACAAGAGGAGAAGGATGCTCATGCAGACTGAGGAAGTCGGAGAAGGCAGAATGAGGAGACAGGGATGAAAATGCAGGTAGGGAATAGAAGACAACAAGTTTCTTAGCGGGCACTTACATTGAGACACGAAGAAGGGAAAAACTCACCTGCCGATAAGAAGACGCGATGATCATTGGAGCGTCTGTTCAAACCCAGGAAGTGACGTCTGAGCGTCTAAAAAGAACTAGACCGCTGACTTGCACTAGTGTAGCATCAGTGTGAAAACCGCCAATGTTTACATAGAGACCACGCCATATCTCTGACAGAAGCAAGGCTGTGACCTTGTGCCCATGCTCTTCAACTTATACCTTGCCGTTCTGCAGGAGCTTTATATGACAGTGCTACATTTTCCCCATAAATTAGACAACCATCATATCATCTTGCTTGCCTATGCAGATGATATTATTTTCGACCACACTTATATAGGGATAAAGAGAAGTGCCATTAGATTAAGTGAGTATGCCAAGGGCAATGATTAACCTGGAAAAAAACGAATGTATGTGCTTTGGAACTTCTTAATGTTCGCGACAGTTGTTGGATATCCTGATTTTCCATATTACGAAGGCCTCCTGAGATTTCCGGTAAAGGGTGTTGCAGGGAATTAATAGAAAGTAAACACTGTAAGGCACTCCTCCTTATAACTGTGATAAAAATCATCATGATTAAAACGACTGGTTTCAGTGTAAAGGTTATGCTACTGGCATATGAGCAGAGTTTTGTATCTACCATTATGTATGGTTTAGAGGCCAGTTGCAGGGAATTAATAGAAAGTAAACACTGTAAGGCACTCCTCCTTATAACTGTGATAAAAATAATCATGATTAAAACGACTGGTTTCAGTGTAAAGGGTATGCTACTGGCATATGAGCAGAGATTTGTATATACCATTATGTATGGTTTAGAGGCCAGTTATGAAAATCACCATAAATGGTTAAACAAAATGAAAGCGGTTGTATGGAGAAGGACTCTGGGGCTTGCTGAAAGCCTTTACATTTAGGCCATATGTTTGGAGGTAGTTGTGACGTCTATTAACACCTGTTTGCTTATTAAAAAAAGCGCTACTTTACTTTGAAGCTATGACACAACCAATATGCCCATCATTAAAACTATTGTACGTGGTTATGAATAGTAAAGGCAATATGACATTAATAACTTACAAAGGCACTTGTGAACGATATTTCCAGGTAATAGGCTGGAAGCCACTTTAAGGACTTGGGTTTCCCCAGCTGAAGAGCAAATTCCTTCTCAGAGATAAAGAATGGAACTGTGTTTGTAATCAGTAGTATGTGAGCCATTTTGAAAACCTTCATGACTTTGCAAGATTGCATCATACATTTCTAAGGAAGGCCTACTTTTGCATCCATCACCCACTTGTATTTCTTATGAGAATTAACCACCTTCCCACACTGTCTGCGGTCAGTTCCTGCTATGGTATTGCCCTGACTAAGCATTATCGCTGGCTATGTTAAAATAAGAGTCATCGTGAGATTAACAGACATAGACTGACGCTATGCCCATTCTTGAGCAACCTATACAAATTACATTTGGCAAGATTTGTATACTCTAAGGAGGACCATTTATGGGCTTGTTGTCGTAATTGTATAAATGCATCACTCACGATGGCTCTTGTTACATTGTGGTTAATTATCCATGAAAATCTCAATGCAATGGATGTGGATGTCAACTGCTGAATGTGGCTTGATTTTATTGTTCCCGCACAGCTACATTCTTTGAGTGCTAGATCAATTTTAGCTTCATGTGGTGGTGCAAAAACTGGAGATTCCAAATGATTTGTTTTAGGTGTATAGCTACAAGATGGTTTTAGATGTTATTATTTATAGTTTAGATTTTTGATTTATTTGAAACTGGCTTAAGAATTTGAAAGCTTCATGGCAATAGTCTTTGTGCAGTGTTAAAATGGCAATTTTATACCAATGTAAAATAACAGCTGTTTTCTGGATGCAATGGGAAACTGGATTGGTATGTTTGTGTATTCAGTAGCATGTCATGAAGACATGCTTAACCCTGGCACTATGAAACAAGAAGGAAGTGATTTCTGAATCAGTGCGAATCTGACATAGCACATTTTGTGGGTGGCTTTTAAAACCGGCTGCGAGGAATTGCCTATGTGCAATGTGAAAATTACCATGTCATTTTTTGTGCCAATATGATACTGGGATCGCCGTTTTCTGTGGTCAGTTTGAAACTGGCAAAGGGCACCTTCCTTTAGGCAAGGAGAAACTGGTATGGTAACATCTGTGTTCACTGTGAAATAGGCATGGGCATAACAGAGGACAGAATGCTGAACCAGGGCAATGTGAAGATTTTTTTTAACTAGCATGATCATTTTGTGTAGGAATGTAAGTCTGCAACTTTTTAAAAAAAACACTTGTCTGCAGCACAATTTGAACTCGTTTTTCACCAAAATACTTGAATATGGGTTTGTTTTCTGATTTTTTAGTATAATGTTCTTATTTTTGGCAAAGCCATTATTTATGGCAAGCCATTATTTTGGGGAAAGCTTCGGGTTGTCATTGACCTGAGCATTCCGGCTGAGGGCTGGCAACACCCACAGAATATTGACAGTACTTCTCCCATGTTTCATGAGAGTGGGCTTCCCATCAGAAATCTTTACAGAAGAAGGTATTATCTTTCATAAGAAAATGATGGATTTGATGAAAGCACTTGTACTGATGAGGACCTTATACCTCCACAGTCTCTTCAGACTGACGTGTTCCTTGAGGGGATAACAAAACCTTAGAGTACCTTGTGATGAAGTACTTGGCTAATCATGACTACAATTGGGATGTGCTGTTACCTTGAGTCCTGTTACTTGTATTAAATAGAATCTGCAAGCCTCCACGAGATTCTTCCCATTCAAGCTGATTTTTTGGAGAAGTCCATGAAAAGGCCTTGACATGATTAGTGGATAGTGTGAAGACCAAGAAAACTCAACCCAACCCTGGTGAAATATGTCCATGGCATCTAGGAGAAATTGAAAATGGTCAGATCTCTTGTTAGTTAAGTGTTAGAGATGGCACAGAAGAAACGGATGGCATTGTATGATAAAAATGCACTCCTATCCACCATTAAGATAATAGATCAGTTACTGGTTCCATCACCCACCGGTGGCATGGTCCATATCGAGCCGAAGAAATTATGGGTAACTTGAATTATCAACTGTGCCAGCCAGATTGATGTCATCTTGCTGGATACCTGGCAGCCATAGGAAGGGACACAACCCCTCAGGTATATAACTAGGGAAGACTAAGACCAGGAAGATGTATAGGTGCCTTAGATGGAGGTGTCCTAAGGAGAGGTACATCAAAAATCCAAGAAAACTAAAAATAAAACCAAATCATAAACCACCATCAGCACCAATCTTACAGGCAAAATGATTAACATTTGCAATTTCCTTACATCGTTGAAACCGACCATATCTCAGACAAATTGCAATAACTGTTTCTCATAATCACAGGATAGGATATGGTGCACATATTAAAACCAATTCCAACATTACTAGTGCAATATTAAAATTCTAACCAAAACATTAAAGAGCGGATGTGCAGTAAAGCTCAAATCAAAGCTATCTGATAATACTGTATTTATATTAGACCGTACAAAGTGCAAACGTAGTATGCTAAAAGGCACAAAGGCATACTACATAAGAAGACCCTAGTGCTAGAACTAACATACCGAAGTGCTAGATGTCACTCACACTGCTCCTACCTGCCTATTCCCCAGACTCCTCTGAAATAAAAGATTCCACTGTTCCCCAGGCAGCCTTCGAGTATTTCATGCAGCCTTTGCGTGCTTCATGCAGCCTTCTAGTGCTTCATACAGCCCTGTTGAAAGAAGATACGTGTTTCCTTCTACATTTGAATTAGTTCTACGTGTCATTGCTCAGGACCTGAGGGAGACAAGTCTTTTCATCTTCTTTCTATCACCAATCACACCAAAAGTATCTGCCAAAAGAGCAAAGAGCTGCCTGAGGCACCCACTATTGATTTCTGCCAACCTGCATCATAACCCAGTAAAATCCCAGTGCAAGAGGATTCTACTGAATAATGGGTTATTGCAGAAAGCGGCCAAAGATTATATTTTGTTTAACCTGGATGTCTGGACATTCAACAAACTTCTGTACAAGGTCAGCGTATATCTCCCAGCACCATAAGCTAGCAAACATAACCTTAGTTGCCCATTCTAATGGAATGCATCCTACAAAATGTTCCTCACCTTGTCAGAAACTTTCAGCAAGAGGTACAGTGTAACTTGATGCTGGTGACCTCAGGTGGTCCCCATCAATGATCCCTGATGTGACACAGGCCCCGCTATAAGAGGAGAACACCATGCCCCAAAACCAAAGTTCCCTTTTTCTGCACATTCAGCATGCTAATTTCTTATGGCACTATCAAATATTTTACTGCGCCATCATGTCTGGCACCCCTAAACCTTTGGGGTTTAAGCACTGCAGGGACTGTAATTCGAAGATGTCACTGACCCATTCACACAAGATTTGTATGTGTTGACTCAGTGGGGATCATGATGTCGAGTTGTGCATTTCCTGCCAGGCTAGGAACCCAAACGTCCATACGGAAAGTGCTGGTAGATTGGTCCCAGGTACTCTCCCATCAAGGCTCTGGCTTCTACTCCTTACAAGTAGAAGTCTTGGAGATAGAAGTCTCTTAAGAAGGAAAAGAAAAAGAGAAACAAGAAAACAAAAAAAGGGTCTCACTCTCAAAGTGAGTCACGCCACTCTTCCATGTTTTTCAAAAGACAAAGAGGTGCAGGTCCAGGAGGGCTGAGAGAGAAGACTCCTCCGACTACCGTAATGGTAAGGCATCCTTTTCATTAAGAAGCACATCCAAATGCTTGACATTTTAACCAAGGCCTTGACAGCAAGTTCTTTGGCCTCGACATTAATGGTAGTGATGGGACACACTCCACCTTTATTGGCCACCATAGATACCTGCGAGAGGAGCAATCATGAGTCTCAGAGCTCTACATGTACTGCTTCCTTCAAGGATTTGATGGTTTCTACAGTGCCGAAGTAGAGTGTCTACCCCTTGACGTCAACTTCATTTGAGCATGTTTGTGCCAGGGCTGCTATGCCGCATTTGTCAGACAGCTATGTAGCAGAGTCCAGGGTGCAATTCTTCCATTACATGCAATTAATATATACGATGAGGAGGGTGACCATATCCAAGTAGGTTTAAAACCCCTCCCTTTACCAAGCTAGGCATCTTTTCCGAAACTGATTGCAGATGATATTGACATAATTACATTGGCTGTGGACTTGCAAGACACTTGGGGCCTGGAAAGGCTCCCAGATATGGACATACCAGAGGCCTTGCCTTAATGTCACCCTAACTCCACCTTTTGTTAAAAAAGCACCAAGAAGGTGGTGGTGGTGGCATTAGGTATTGGTGTGCATTTGAAGCATTTAGTGCAATATGCCTTAAAAGACATTTATGACAGAGGTCCGTAGAATAAGACAGTTTTACCCTTCAATGCAGCCAGAGCTGATCCCATCCTTTTTCTTTGTGCGAGCTCTTGCTTCACCCCAGCGGTCAACAAACAACTGACAAATAAAATACAAGCCAGTGCATACAGACAAAGGGCCTCGCGAAATGGTAATACCGGCATCGAGTACCGGTCCGGGAAATTACAAGCCTTAAAACCCGGCATTACCGCCACAGCCTGTACCGTGCCCCTACTTACCGGCATGCGCGCGTCCACATGCCCTTGGCGGCGGCAATACAGGGATGCCGCTAACAGGAGGACATCACAAGTAAGGAGGTCATGCACCTATCGGCATCCCGAAGGCGGTAAATAGGGTCTGGACGATGGCGCTACTACAGGCATCACAGATCACCCGTAAATAGAAACCTGCTGTGTACCCAACTGCCAAAGGTGCACACACTCTCCACAGGTGGAGGCAATGGAGCCTGTCCCAGCACAAAAGGAGCACAACCACACACCACACCCCTTCCTACATCAAAATGATCCCACTTGCTCTTGCAATCCTGGGGCTGGAGGACATGCCTGTACTGCTACATCAGCAGCAACAACTACAACTACAACAACAGCAACAGGCATCACAGAGGAGCCAGAGGAGGAGAAGGAGGGTGAGACAGGCCCAGCAAGTCCCACCAGTGCAGCCAGTGGTACCACGTAGTCAGCCACCAATCCCTCACATCAGAGCCAGTCCATTTAACCTAACCCCTGTGCAGATCCACACCCTGTACCGGTTGGACCGGGACGCCATCACCACCATAGTGGACATGATACACGACGACATTGTCAGCCTGATAGAAATCCACACTGCCATCCCCCCTCAAGCGAAGGTAGTGTCTGTGCTCCACTTCCTGGCCACAGGCACCTACCAGCACAAAGTGGGCCAGTGTCATGATGCCTACCTCCAAGGAACCAGGTCCGACCCAGCAACCCCAGAGGCAGGCATCATTTCCCCCAGGGGAGTGCCAGCGGGCCCAAGCTGGGGCCCTTTGGACGCAGTCCTGGCGCCTTGGGCGCCAGGCTCATGTTGGACCCCTGTCCTGGCGCCTTAGGCGCCAGGCTCATAAAGCTAGACATGTGTTCAAGTGTTTTAATGTGCACTTACCTGATGCAGACCATGCTGCCACATCCAGGCCCTCTTGAGGCCTGAAGGGAACTACTTTACCTGTGGGATTACTTTCCACCTGGGTGTGGTCGGGGAAGGATACATACCTGATCGGAGGAAGGATACACTTTTGGAACTTCTTCCAAAGCTATTTAAACCACACCCGATCAGCAACTCACGCTTCGAGTTGTTCTGCTCCTCGCAGCTGGACGCTCACTCTGTCAGCTCCTGCATCTGGTCTTCAGCCACGCCAGTCAGCATCCTGGGTCACCTGCAAAGGGAGACAAGAGACCTTACCAGCTAAATCTGCACCACGGAGACATCACAGACGATCCTGAAAGGGAAGACATTATTTTTAAAAGCATTTCATTACGATCGCTGCAGCGCTGCATTTCACTCACCTTTCCTGGGTTCCTCCAGCTTCAGCAACAATCATCCGGATACACAGCCACTTCCCAGAGCCTAGAGAAAAAGACAAGAATAAGAGGTGAGAGAAGGAAGGGAATAAGACTTACCTCATTTCATTTCGGGTCTTGCCGCTTCCAGGCATTTTCCGGACCCCGGCCCCTATGGGGAAAAAAGACAAAGACATTGAATGAGCATATGCAAAGACAGTTCCCGAGCGCTCATCCAGAACTAACCTGCCATTTACTGGAACTGGAACTGCACGTTTCACTTCGGGTCGGCGCCATATCTCCGGCATTCCGAACCCCGGCCCCTAAGGGGAAAAAAGACATAAGCATTAGCGCTTGCTGCAAAAAGACAATGAACATTATTATTAAGCTTGGACTTTTGAACTTGCAACTGAACTTTTACAGAGCCTTACCTGAATAGTCAAGCTTACCTGAACTCCCATCAATCCTCAATCCAGTGAAGTAACTGGGTTTCAACACGCCCCTGCATCAGAAGCAGGATGGAGAGCTCATCCTTCCGACCCTAAGGTGAGACTTCATGGGGAATCGTGGAAGGGTATCGTGGAGGGTTGGAAGAGAGTGAGAGGCTTGAGCATAACTCAGTCAGTAGGTAATACTCCCTTTTCACGCACAGGGGAATATTCCTGCAAGCCGGAGAAGCCAGAGTAGAGGGCCCTTCCTGTCCATCTTCAGAGTCCTGCGCTTCACCATTGAAGAAGCATCAGCACTCGAAGCCAGACCTGCGCCTCCGTGGGAATCAGGTGAGTGTTACAGAACGCGAAGCCTACCCACAATTTCCCACCCGGGCGCTATGGAGACTTCCGAGACTGACCAGCTGGCCCAGCTTTTCGGGGAATTACGGGCAGAGGTGCACTCAGCCCGCCAGGAGACTAACGCTCTCAAAAGAGAACTGATCTTATCCAAGGAAAGAACAGATGACCTAGCCAAAAGGTTATTACAGGCCCAGGCAGGGCACACTCCTTTACCTAATTCCGGGGATATTTCCACATCAATGGGTTTGAGTAACCCGGTACAAATTAATCTACCTGGACACATGCCTTTGGCCCCGCCTGAACGTTTTGCGGGGGATCCCAAGAAATATGCCGTCTTTATGAACCAATGTTGTTTACATTTTCTATGCAGACCCGGAGCCTTCCCTAACGACCAGACCAAGGTAGCCTTTATACTATCTTACCTCAGTGGCAGTGCTGCCGATTGGTCTATTCCACTGGTAAATCAAGATGATCCCATTCTCCAGAATTTTCAGGGCTTCCAGGCCAGCATGGAAAGATTGTTCGCTCGACACTCTCAAGGACAGGCCCTTGATAACGAACTGCTATCCTTACGACAAGGTAATCAGGATCTTCTGTCCTACATAGCCACCTTTAACAGACTGGTTGTGGAAACTGGATGGCCAGAAAGCAAAAGGATCACATTGTTTCATCGAGGCCTGCGCGGAGAGCTTAAGGATTTTCTAGCTCAGATAGTAAACCCACCCCAGGTCTGCGCAGACTACATTGACTTGGTGGTTCAACTTGATCACAGACTTCAAAATAGAAAAGCAGATCGGTTCAAGTATGAAAACCGAGCACCAATCAAAACCCACGCTAACTCCAAGAGTACCGACGTATCTGAACCTATGCAAATCGGTGGTGTTAAAGGACCATTAACGCAGAAAGAACGAGAGAGAAGGCAGCAAATGCAACTCTGTCGGTATTGCGGGACTTCCGGTCACTTTCTTCGAAATTGTCCAGTTAAACCACTTAAGAAGGTGGTTGGAGCTACTGATAACGAATTAGTGACACCTGATTCGGGAAACGACTTAGCCCGGCAAGCGCAGGGCTCCGCTTGCCGAGCTTGAAAACTAACTCTTTGACCTCGCATTTTGTCATGCCAATGGTTCTCGTGGACCCAAAACAGCCTCAGCAGTTGCATGCTATAAAAGCATACATCGACAGTGGAGCTATTGGAAATTACATAGACCGTGAATTGGCTTCCAGGATTAAGCTTCCTCTCCGCCCGAAAGTAACCCAAGATGTCATTACTACAGTAGATGGAACCGAAATAGCCTCAGGGCCTGTAACGCATTCCACTGTTGAAGTGACACTGGTGGGTCAGGATGGACATCGGGAAGCAATCGTGTTTGATGTGATCAAGGCCCCACAATTTCAAGTAATTCTTGGAATTCCTTGGTTAGAAACACATAATCCCAGAATTGACTGGCGAGCAAAGAAGATAAGTTTTCCTGATTGTGAACCAACTTGTTATCTAAGAAATCCAGCTATGGGGCTGGCCTCAGCAACTTCCACCCCTGTACAGCTACCGTCACAATACCAAGAATTCCAAGACGTTTTTCAGAAAGAACAGGCTAACACGTTACCTCCCCATCGGTCTTATGATTGCCAAATCGATCTGGTACCCAATGCTCAACTACCTTGTAGTAGGATTTATGCTCTTACGGAACCTGAGAACCTGCATTTGCGTCAGTATTTAGATCAGTACCTAGCCAATGGTTTTATTCGCCCGTCCAAGTCTCCTGTCTCTTCAGCTCTGTTCTTCGTGCCGAAAAAAGAAGGCGACCTTAGAACGTGTATAGACTATCGTGCCCTAAATCAAATAACGATTAAGAATCGTTATCCTCTGCCCTTGATCCCTGAGCTTATCGACCAGGTGAAAGACGCTTGTGTGTACACCAAGTTAGATCTCCGAGGAGCTTATCACCTGGTGCGCATAAAAGAAGGCGACGAATGGAAGACTGCATTCCGCACCAAGTTTGGGCTCTTCGAATATCAGGTGATGCCCTTCGGTTTGTGCAATGCACCTGCCGCCTTTCAGTACTTTATGAATGATGTTCTTCGGGAACTTATCGATGTCTGTGTCATTGTTTACATTGACGACATCCTGGTGTACTCTTCTTCAGAATCTGATCACAGAAAACATGTTAGGGCAGTTCTTGAGAAACTGCGCCAGCACAGACTATTTGCAAAACTCGAAAAATGCGTTTTTCATACCACAGAAGTTGAGTTTCTCGGATTCATCCTGACACCTCAAGGAGTCCAAATGGACTCGCGAAAGGTGGACGCCATCCTCAAATGGCCTTCTCCAAGCTCGGTGAAGGGAGTTCAGAGCATGCTCGGCTTTGCCAATTTCTATCGAAGATTCATCCCGGAATTTTCCCGAACAGTCCAACCCATCACCGCTCTCCTAAAGAAAAACAAACGCTTCGAATGGACTCTTGAGGCCGAACAAGCCTTCCAGGACCTGAAAACCAAATTCACCTCTGCACCTGTATTGAAGCACCCGCACCCAGATCTTCCGTACATAGTGGAAACCGATGCATCCAGTTCGGCCATGGGAGCTGTCCTGTCGCAAAGAGACCCAAAAACTAACCAACTACACCCAGTGGCCTTTTGGTCCAGAAAATGTTCTCCTCCTGAAATCAACTACGCAATTACCGATAAAGAGTTACTGGCCATCAAATCTGCTTTCAAGGCTTGGCGTCACTACCTTCTCGGGGCAAGACACACCATCACCGTAATTACGGACCGCAGAAACTTACAGTATTTAAAAACGGCCAAAGCTCAATCTTCACGACAACTCCGCTGGGCTCTATTCTTTGCAGAATTTGATTTTGTAATTACCTATCGCCCTGGCTGCAAGAATGGAAAAGCGGACGCCTTATCCCGGATTGGCATGGAAGAACCTAATTCGAGCTTAGAACCTGTGACCATCATACCTGAGCAAAGAATCTTAGGCTTAACCTCATTGCACACTATTGAGGACATCCAAACGCAAGTAAAACAACTTCTAGACTCTTCAACCTTACTGGAATGGAGTCAGAAGGGTCCTCATTACACCGTTAAGGATGACTTACCCTACTTCCAGGAGCGGTTGTTTCTGCCAAGTAAAGAATTGCAAGAACTTGTTATTGCCCATCATCATGAATCTTTAATGGAAGGACATCCTGGTATCGCTAAAACGGAGGAAAAAAATAAACGTCACTTCTGGTGGCCTTCTTGGAGAAAAGACATAAAGTCTTTTGGTTCTGTCTTGCGGAATTTGCGCCCAAAACAAGGCTCAAAAGAAAAGGCCAGCCGGCCTACTTCAACCCTTGGATATTCCACCGGCGCCATGGCACACCCTGTCAATGGACTTTATAACCGACCTGCCTCCTTGTGCTGGTTACAACACAATCCTTGTAATTGTGGACCTATTCACCAAAATGGCCCACTTTATCCCTTTAAAGGGTTTGCCTTCTGCTTCCACCTTGGCCAAGGAATTCCTGGAGAATATAGTTTGCATACATGGTTTCCCTTCCATATTAGTCTCGGATCGTGGAAGTCAATTTATCTCCCATTTTTGGAAGAAGTGTTGCCAACTAGCACAAAAAGATGTGCGGTTATCCACCAGCCACCACCCCCAGACCGACGGACAAACCGAGAGAACCAATCAGACTCTCGAGCAATATCTTCGGTGCATGTTACACCAATCCGAGTTAAATTGGAAAGACATCCTTTGGATCGCAGAATATGCATACAACAATTCAGTGCATTCTGGAACCGGACAAACCCCCTTTTATACTTTGTATGGTCACCATCCTCTGACCTCTGACCTAGATCCACGTCTGACCCTGGAAATGCCCGCAGTAAATCATCTGCATTCCACAATAACCCGAGCCTTCAAAGAAGCTGCAACTCATTTACAGCAAGCCAAGAAAAAGTATAAAGAAAACGCAGATTTGCACCGGAGTAAAACTCTGCCTTACCAAGTAGGAGACCAGGTATGGCTAGCAACTAAACACTTATCCCTCAAGGGCCCGCGAACCTTCAATCCCAGATTCATAGGACCTTATCCCATCAAGTCTATAATCAACCCAGTGGCCTTAAAACTGGATCTACCGTCCAACATGCGTATACATCCAGTTTTTCATGCATCACTTTTGAAGCCCGTACAACCAGGAACCCGATTGTCCAAGCCTCCCGATCCAGTTCAAATTGAAGGGGAATTAGAATTCGAAGTTAAAGACATTTTAGACTCCAAGGTATAAAGTCGAAACTCTTCTATCTTGTTGACTGGAAGGGATATGGACCTCAGGAGAGATCGTGGGAGCCTAGTAACCATGTCCACGCACCTCAATTAGTACAAAGGTTTCACCGGAGATTTCCGAACAAGCCAAAACCCCCGGAGGGAAGAACCTTGGGAGGGGCCTTGAGGGGGGTTACTGTCATGATGCCTACCTCCAAGGAGCCAGGTCCGACCCAGCAACCCCAGAGGCAGGCATCATTTCCCCCAGGGGAGTGCCAGAGGGCCCAAGCTAGGGCCCTTTGGACGCAGTCCTGGCGCCTTAGGCGCCAGGCTCATGTTGGACCCCTGTCCTGGCGCCTTAGGCGCCAGGCTCATAAAGCTAGACATGTGTTCAAGTGTTTTAATGTGCACTTACCTGATGCAGACCATGCTGCCACATCCAGGCCCTCTTGAGGCCTGAATGGAACTACTTTACCTGTGGGATTACTTTCCACCCGGTGTGGTCGGGGAAGGATACATACCTGATCGGAGGAAGGATACACTTTTGGAACTTCTTCCAAAGCTATTTAAACCACACCCGATCAGCAACTCACGCTTCGCGTTGTTGTGCTCCTCGCAGCTGGACGCTCACCGTGTCAGCTCCTGCATCTGGACTTCAGCCACGCCAGTCAGCATCCTGGGTCACCTGCAAAGGGAGACAAGAGACCTTACCAGCTAAATCTGCACCACAGAGACATCACCGACGATCCTGAAAGGGAAGACATTATTTTTAAAAGCATTTCGTTACGATCGCTGCAGCGCTGCATTTCACTCACCTTTCCTGGGTTCCTCCATCTTCAGCAGCGATCATCCGGATACACAGCCACTTCCCAGAGCCTAGAGAAAAAGACAAGAATAAGAGGTGAGAGAAGGAAGGGAATAAGACTTACCTCATTTCATTTCGGGTCTTGCCGCTTCCAGGCATTTTCCGGACCCCGGCCCCTAGGGGGAAAAAAGACAAAGACATTGAATGAGCATATGCAAAGACAGTTCCCGAGCGCTCATCCAGAACTAACCTGCCATTTACTGGAACTGGAACTGCACGTTTCACTTCGGGTCTGCGCCATATCTCCGGCATTCCGAACCCCGGCCCCTAAGGGGACAAAAGACATAAGCATTAGCGCTTGCTGCAAAAAGACAATGGGCCTCATTCCGAGTACGGCGCTAACCAATGGCGCTATTAACGCCTTGGTTGACGCCGTACCCGGACCGGCAGCGCCTTAGTGGATGGCGGAATTACCGCCCCATTGCAAGGTTGGCGGGGCGGTAATTCCCCATTCACCAAGGCTCTTCCCCATTCCCAAATGAGCCCCCATAGGGCTCAATGGGAATGGGGAAGATGCAAATAACGGTGACCGTTCATTACGGTCACCGTTATTCGCTTGGAGGCCCCTTTGCGCCCTGGACTTTAGCACCTGCTCAAAGCAGGCGTTAAGGGCGAGGGCGCAAAGGGAACTCGGAGTATGGCGGTAAGGAATTACCGCCACCGGTCTCGTTACCGGTGGCCGCTATCCCTTACCGCCATACTCGGAATGAGGCCCAATGAACATTATTATTAAGCTTGGACTTTTGAACTTGCAACTGAACTTTTACAGAGCCTTACCTGAATAGTCAAGCTTACCTGAACTCCCATCAATCCTCAATCCAGTGAAGTAACTGGGTTTCAACACGCCCCTGCATCAGAAGCAGGATGGAGAGCGCATCCTTCCTGACCCTAAGGTGAGACTTCACAGGGAATCATGGAAGGGTATCGTGGAGGGTTGGAAGAGAGTGGGAGGCTTGAGCATAACTCAGTCAGTAGGTAATACTCCCTTCTCCAGCATGGGGTCTGGCATGGATTCACATGCTCATGAATATTCCCCGTCGTCAGGCTGGGAATCCTCGGTAAAGAAAAAACCAGTATCAGTTTCGTTTCTGATCTGTCTTTCGTAGCAATAACCAATCACTGGTCTCTGCGTCATACTGACCACAGCCAATGACTGCCCTCTACCTAAGCACCGCCTCTGGCAGCCATCTTCAGATTTTTACCGCACGTTCATGTGTTGGGATCCTCGTGCTATTGCTCTCGAGCGTTAGTGCTATTTTTCGCGCTTTTTTCACAAAAACTTCGATTCTTCGGTCAAAGAGCCTCAAGCTCCACCGATACTACATCCGATCTACGGGGACCCGTGTCGGATTCATCTGTGCCCCTCAAGGGTGAAGATTTCGTCGAGCTACGCTTCGGAGGACTCCAGAAGCTTCTCAGGCCCGGTCTCGGAGATGGCCCAGGAGAAGGGAAGCTCGACGCCCGGAAAGCTGTTCAGGGTCTGCCCTGGATGCCAGCTGCAGAACGTCTTTAAGGAGGACGAACACTCTTTCTGCCTTTACTGCCTTCATGAGGACAAAACGCACGTGGAGAAGGACTGTGCGTTTTGCGGCAACATGTCGGAACGGACCATGAAGGACCGTCATCAACGTCTCGCCAACTGGCTGCAGGGTAAGAGCCCGTCTGGCGAGAAGAAGAAGAAATCCGAGCGGTCTTCTAAGACCTTTGAGGGCGCCCCGGCGACGGGGGCCCAACATAAGGCCAAGCACCGCGAGTCCGCTGGCACCGGGAGCGCCGAACGGTCGGGCTCTACGGGCGCCAGGCAGGGCGCACCCTCCCCGGCACCATCAACCACGAGCCAACGCTCTGGGTCGGGTAAGAGGAAGGCCGAGCACCCGGCGAAGCTCCTGGAGAGGCCCCGGTCGAGCTCGAAGGCAGAGGAGGAGCGTGGCAGTGCCCCCTCCCTCAAGGACAAGGCGGTGAGCGCACCTAGGGTGGTGAAGGCCTTGATCCATCCGACCAAGCCCTCTATCGAAACGGTCGCGGCGGCCCTGGCCCAGCCTGTGGAGGCTACTCCAGTGGTGGCGACCTCAGGGCCCAGAATCTCCCTGCCTCCTCGGAGGGAGTCTTCTTTTATGCCCATCGATAGGACCCCCGTGAAACCCTCCGTGGAGAAGAAGGGGGGGCAGGGCGTCGTCGTAGATTCGGCCTCAACCTCAGAAGAAGAGCTGGTCGAGGTCTTAAGCCACGGCCTAGGCGTGGAACAAGACCAGCCCGTCGGAATGGGTCCCGACGCAGGCGACGACGACGACATCGTCGAGGATGCCGACGGGGCCCCTGCTCGCCCGTCGGATTCCCCTCTGCCAGCGCCGCGAGACAACTCGGCGGCCATTTTGTTGGCCATACAGTCCTTATGCACTGAGATAAGGACGAGGCTACCGTTACCGACGGAGGAACCTCTCCCGTCGGGGGATCCAGAACCGGGACCTTCTGGTGTTCCCCCTGCCAAGAAAAGAAGGATCCATCCTCCACCTCCTTTTCAACCGTCGCGCCCCGTCCAGCCCTCCTCCCCGTCCACCCGAGGGGATGATACGGGGACTGACACGGCAGCGACGGGTACGGACGACGAGGCATACGACGAGGATTTTCCGTCGTCGCCCCCCACCAGGGCTTCTCCGCCCGACGAGATCGGATCTTTCCATTCCATGATCTCCAGGGCTTCCGAGCTTTTTCAACTCTGCCCCGAGGAGAAGAAAAAGGAAGGCTTCCTTTATCAGCGGCGCGAGGCCAAGAGGAAGACGGTCCTCGCAGTGCCTCTGTTGGACGACATTTGGGATGAGGGCCTTTCCCTCCTCAAGAACCCTTCCACGACGCCAGCTAGAAGAGACCGGTACGAGAAGAAGTACCGGGTCCCGGACACGGCCCCCCTATGCCTCCGGGCGCAGCCTACCCCGGACTCCGTCGTCTCCGCGGCGGCCAGGAAGAAAGCGGGGGGGGGTGCGGCCTCCACATCGACTTCCCCGCCGGACGGCGAGGGAAAGAAATTGGATGCTATGGGACGTAGAGTCATCTCGTCGGCAGCGACGACGATTAAAGCGGCCAACGCCTTGGCTATCGTGGCCCGCTACGACAGGGAGCTCTGGTACAAGATGGCTCCCCTGCTGGATTTTCTGCCGGACGACAAGAGGGCTGAGGCCCTTGAGATCCTCCAGGAAGGTGAAGTGGCTTCGGACCACGCCATCACCGTGGCGACGGACATCGCCGACGCTGGGTTCCGCCAGCTAGGCAACGGCGTTTGCCTTCGGCGTCGTGGATGGCTCAAAGCTACGGATTTTCGGCAGGACGTCCAGACCAGAGTCCTGGACATGCCCTTCGACGGGAACAACCTGTTTGGGAAGACGGTGGACGATTCCCTCCAGGCCATCAAGGCGGATACTGAGACGGCCCGGGCCCTGGGAGTCCTGCAGCAACGGCGGACGCCCTTTCGGAGCGGCGGAGGCAAGGGCGCCTCCAAAGGTTCCGGTGGCGGTTTCGCTTCCTACCGTCAAGCGGCCCGCTCGTCGTCGCAAGAGGCCTACAGAGGACGAGGCAAGTCTAGCGGACCCCGCCGTCGTCGCCAAGGAGGTCAAGGCGGCAAGGCCGCGTCCAAGCAGGATTGAACCGGCCGTGGGGTCGGGCCCCCACCGAAGCACCCCGGTGGGAGGCCGGCTGGCGGGCTTCGTCAGCGTGTGGGAGTCCATCTCCACCGACCGTTGGGTGCTGGACGCCCTGGCCCGGGGCCACGCGCTCGAGTTTCAAAGAAGGTGCCCGCGCGTCCCCCCCGTGGCCAGGAGAGAACTTCACGTCCCTCAACTTCTCCTGGAGGTAAAGGCGATGCTCAGAAAGGGCGCCATCGAACTCGTCCCAAAGAGGCTTCGGGGCTCCGGAGTCTACTCGCGATACTTCCTCGTGAAGAAGAAGACGGGAGGATGGCGCCCCATCCTAGACCTGCGACGGCTGAACAAGTTCATCAAGGCGCAGAAGTTCCGGATGGTCACCTTACAGCACGTCCTGGGTCAACTGGAGGAAGGAGACTTCCTGTCGTCGTTGGATTTGGAGGATGCCTACTTCCACATTCCAATCCTAAAGGGGCACTGAAAATTCCTCAGGTTCGTGGTCCAAGGGCGTCATTACCAGTTCAAAGCCCTTCCCTTCGGACTGCGGTCGGCACCCAGGGTATTCACCAAGTGCCTCGCACCGGTGGCGGCGCAGCTGCGCCGCGAGGGGATTCACGTCTACCCCTACCTGGACGACTGGCTCATCCGCGCCAAGACGAAGGAGCTCGCCGTGGTCCACACGGCAAGGACCGTCCAACTCCTCACGGACCTGGGATTCTCCGTGAACTACACCAAATCCCACCTGGTGCCCGCGCAAGTCGCACTGTTTCTGGGAGCGAGGCTCGACACAGTGTCCCTTCTGGCCTCCCCGTCGGAGGAGAGGACCAGGACCATCTTGGGCAAGGTGCAACGGATGCTGGTGGCCGACGCGGCCAAAGTGAGATCCATCAAGTCCCTCCTCGGGATGATGTCTTCCTGCATCTACCTCATTCCCATGTGCAGGCTCCGGATGCGCCCGTTGCAAGAATTCCTGGATGCGCGCTGGATCCAGACGACGGGCAGCTTCGAAGAAAGGATCAAGCTCGACGAGAGTTTCCGGCGAGCGATACGGTGGTGGGGCACCCGCGCGCATCTGACGGCGGGCATGGACTTCCAGACCCCAGCCCACCAGGAGACTGTGACCACGGATGCCTCCCTGGAAGGGTGGGGAGCGCACACCGAAAATCTGCACGCGAGGGGACTCTGGCTCCCGACGGAGAAGTCCCTGCATATCAACGTCCTGGAGCTCCGTGCAGTGTTTTGGGCCCTCAGGTCCTTCCTTCCGTCCCTGAAGGGCAAGGTGGTGAGGATCTTCACCGACAACACCACCACCATGTTTTACATCAGGAAACAGGGCGGAACCAGGTCCCCAGCGCTGTCCAAGGAGGCGCAGGACCTGTGGCATTGGGCCGTCGCCCAAGGGATTTTTCTGGTGCCGTTTCATCTGGCAGGGATAAAAAACACCATCGCCGACTCACTCAGCAGGGAGCTGCGCTCGTGCCACGAGTGGGAACTACGGCAGGATCTGGTGGATCGCCTCTTCCGACGGTGGGGCACACCCCAGATCGACCTGTTCGCGACGGCAACGAACACCAAGTGCCGGAGGTTCGCCAGCAGGTTTCCCCAGACGAGGAGCATGGGCGATGCTTTCTCGTTCCCCTGGGAGGGCCTGTTCCTCTACGCGTTCCCTCCCTTGCCTCTGCTAATCCGGCTCGTCAACCAGTTCAAGAGGTCACGGTGCAGGATGATCCTCGTCGCACCTGCGTGGCCGAGGCAGATATGGTTCCCGGACCTTCTGGACTTGTCAGCGTCCCCGCCGATCAAGCTGCCGGCGGACGCAGACCTACTCTCCAGGGAAGGAGGCGCCATCCTCCACCACGACCCGAAGTCGCTGAACTTGCAGGCCTGGCTCCTGCAGCGCTAGAGTTTGGAGGATACGACATACCGGCCGATTGCAGAGAGGTTCTTGCAAAGGCCAGGGCGTCCTCGACTCTTAAATGCTACGGACACAAATGGAAGAGGTTCTCTGTCTGGTGCCACGCACAGAAGATTAACCCTCTACGGATTACGGCTCCCCAAGTACTGCCGTACCTGCTGACGCTGGCCAAAGCTGGACTGGCACACGCGTCCATCAAGATTCATCTTGCTGCGATCTCCCGATACACCAGAACCACGGGGCGGACGTCCTTGTGGTCTCATCGTCTGGTGAAAGAGTTCATGAAGGGACTATTCAGATCGTTCCCGCCGGTGAAGGCTCCGGCCCCGGCGTGGGAGCTCAACGTGGTGCTGACCAAGCTCATGGGACCTCCGTTCGAGCCTCTGCACTCGGCCCCGTTGAAGTTTCTATCGTGGAAGACAGCTTTTCTCGTGGCCATCACCTCCGCACGACGAGTGGGAGAGATCCAGGCCCTTTCCTGCAAGGCCCCGTACTTGACTTTCCACGACACGAGGGTAGTGCTCAGGACGCACCCCTCCTTCATGCCCAAGGTACCGTCGGACTTCCATCTCAACGAACCCTTGGTGTTACCTGTGTTCTTCCCGTCGCCTTCGTCGCCGGCTGAGAGGACTTTGCACTCGCTGGATGTAGCTAGAGCGCTGAAGTTCTACGTGGATCGCACGAAAGGTTTTCGGAAGACGTCACAACTCTTTGTGAACTTTGGACCTGTCAATCAGGGGAAGGCTCTCTCGAAGGCTTCCATCTCCAGATGGCTCTCCGGCTGTATCATGTACTGTCACCGGTTGGCAAACCGACCGCTGCCTGGCCGTCCGAGAGCCCATTCCACCAGAGCGATCGCAGCTACCACGGCGTTCCTATCTGGTGTGCCCCTGCTGGACATATGCAGGGCTGCTACGTGGAGGTCGACGCACACCTTCACGAAATTCTACTGCGTCGACCGGGATTCCAGGGAGGAGTCCAGGGTCGGCCAAGCAGTGCTGCGCAACCTGTTCGCCTGAGGTGAGCCTGGTGAGGAGGTAAGATGCTTAATGTTGAGTTGATGTGATGCTTAATGTTGAGCCTTTGCCACCTCCCGTGGTTGTGCATGTGTGTACTGCTATGTATTCTTTATTCATGAGCATGTGAATCCATGCCAGACCCCATGCTGGAGAAGGAACAAGTTACTTACCTGTAACTGTTGTTCTCCAGCATGGGTCTGGCATGGATTCACATGCGAACCCTCCCGCCTACCCCTCTGCGGCTCTTCACTTGGTCATACTGCCACTTCACGTGCTTCCAAATCTGAAGATGGCTGCCAGAGGCGGTGCTTAGGTAGAGGGCAGTCATTGGCTGTGGTCAGTATGACGCAGAGACCAGTGATTGGTTATTGCTACGAAAGACAGATCAGAAACGAAACTGATACTGGTTTTTTCTTTACCGAGGATTCCCAGCCTGACGACGGGGAATATTCATGAGCATGTGAATCCATGCCAGACCCATGCTGGAGAACAACAGTTACAGGTAAGTAACTTGTTCCTTTTCACGCACAGGGGAATATTCCTGCAAGCCGGAGAAGCCAGAGTAGAGGGCCCTTCCTGTCCATCTTCAGAGTCCTGCGCTTCACCATTGAAGAAGCATCAGCACTTGAAGCCAGACCTGCGCCTCCGTGGGAATCAGGTGAGCGTTACAGCCAGCTGCATGGCATATCACAACCACTCTTTTCACGCATGCTGACCCAAGTGCTGGAAGCCCTCCTGAAGCATGCAGGCAACCACATATCTGTACCACGGACTGGCCGGGAGCTCGCTGACACTAAAGTCACCTTCCATGCACTGGCAGGCATGCCCAATTGCATCAGTGCCCTTGACTGCACGCATGTAGAATTGGTGGTCCCGCATGCCATTCAGGTGGTGTACCGCAATCGTAAGCAATACCACTCCATCAATGTGCAGATGGTATGTGACTTCAGCAAGATGATCACACATTGTTGTGTCCGATATCCCGGATCCACACATGATGCCATGGTGCTGCGTAACTCCTCGCTACCCCGCTACATGGAGCAACATGCTGGACGCCGTGCCTGGCTGCTTGGTAAGTTGCCTGACAGGCCCATGGCAGTGCAGCAGGGGGTACGAGGGGGGGATGCATACTCCACCTGGGTGAGATTGGGGGGTGCATACTCAACCTGGGTGAGATTGGGGGGGGGCATACTCCAACTGGGTGAGATGGGGGGATGCATACTCCACCTGGGTGAGATTGGGGGGGTGCATACTCCACCTGGGTGAGATTGGGTGGTGAGTGGACAATGCACATACAGCGAAACACTGTAGCCCGGAACATCCCAACCTGAACATGACACATCAATGCCATACATAAGACCAATGCTGTACAGCAATGACAATATGCCAGACGTACAAGCAGGCCACCATGGGAATGTCAAGCGATGGATGACAAAACATGATCACACCTGTGGCAATGCCGCTATTAGGAATACATACAGAGTACCACACATCACCAACATGGGTGTTTAAACATTGTTCCGCATTCACAGTTCATCTGCATCAGCATGCAAGCGAATGCCCTGCATCATCTGGACAACGCAATCCACACCAGCAAACCATAGTACAGTACACATTGCGTCAAATGAACCTGCGTGCATGCATCCAGGGACATGTGCATGTCAACACCGAATAGCTGCAGCCATGGCAGTGATTACTAAGGTGTCATGTCAGATATCATGTCAGATATCGACTAACACATACCTCATTGTGCCCCCATGCAGGTGATGGTGGCTTTCCCTTGAAGCTGTGGCTACTTACCCCTGTACGGAACCCGCAGAACAAGCACGAAGAGGAGTACAATCGGGTTCATACCCGTACCTGTGTTGTGATCGAGCAGATGTTTGGCCTGTTGAAGGCACGGTTCCGCTGTCTCAGCAGGTCTGGTGGAGCACTCCTTCCCTCTAATAAACAGGAGGTTGGCAAGGAAGCTAACCCAACGGAACGAGCGCGCTCTAGGTCCTGGGTGGTGCACTTACAATATCAGCACGGCGTCCAGATGAGTACACTATCTCCAGGTATTAGGAAGAGGTTGATTGGTACCTGAGAGGTTCCTAGAAGTGTTTATCAATATGAGGGAAGACAAGTTCTTGTATGCGACGTAACCCGTGGTCTGGGTTGTAATTACAGTCAACAGGTATGGAAACCAGCAAATAGCAGTACCTAAGGAAGAGGAGAGGAGTCTGTAAGCCCCCATAATGGAAACTCAGCATAGGAGTGGCATAGAATGCAGGGGGACCTGCACAGTCCGTTTGGCAGACGCGGCTCGGAACGAGCGAAGCAAGCAATTACCCAACGGTAAGAAGAGACAATTTGCTCAGCATGCAAGGTTCAGCAACGTGCGTGGCAATCAGGGTCCGAACAGCAGACAGAAGGTAGACCGGTAAGGTAAGAAGGGTTCAGCAACGGATGTGGCAATCAGGATCCAAGCAGAAGACAGAAGGCAATCCTGTAAGGCAAGCAGGGTTGGTCAGGTCAGTAAGAAATTCACAGATAAGTTTGAAAATGCTAATGGAATGAACAGAGTCAATCAGAAGCACCAGGCTTGAGGCAAGAACTCCATTTAAACCTCTGCTGGAGGCGTTTCCTCCTACGCACCACAGCTGATTTGGTCACATGAGTGCGTAATGTGACGCAGTGCCTTGCCATGTGTAGAACAGTGGATGCCCGTCTCCAGGGCAGCCGTCAATGCCACAGGAATGGAGCTGTGATTTTATGTTTGTGCAATGACATCTGTGCTTGGGGAGTAGGCCGATGAGGTCGGGAACGGGTGCTCGGATCTGGCACCCTAACACTAAGCCTACGTCTGGCCTCTCTGCCAACTTGAATTTTACACCCACTTCTTTGACTCTCCCTCAGACTGCCAGAGCTGAGTTGGGGGCTGTGGTGTTTCCAGCATGTGATCCTTGAGCTGGACCACTCTGTGCAAGCGTTCTATCTCCTTTGATTAATTTGTGACGTTGGGTGAGTGGGGAAAAATAGATACAGTGGCCCTCATTACAGGTCCGGCGGTAACCGTGCCGGTAAAACCGACAGGTAGCCACCAGACCTCTAGTGAATTACCGGCGCCTGACTTGCCGGAAACACTGGGGCATTACTGCCCTGGCAGTCCGGTAAGTCAGGCGGTGGTCATAGGACTCAATGGGAATGGGGACCGCAGAAACACTCGCACCATGTCATAATGGTGCCGGTGTTTCCGCGAAAGTCTGTGGCCGGGTTCCGTTCCGCCCACCAGGACAGACCTGGCGGGCTGGATGGCACACAGCCGCAGACTTGTATTTTGCCGGTGCAGAAACAACGGTGGCGGTAATCTTACTGCCACCGTTGTTTCCGGCCCAGCAAAGCTTCAATGAGGGCCAGTGTTTCTCTAGTGCCAGATCTGCTTGCCAGGAATAAATGGCGCCATGCATTTGCTTTCTGTGTCAGTTTCCCAGTATTTGGAAAGTTGCAGGCTTGAAAGCCTGCATTTGTGGGACCACTGAGTTAGCTGTGGGTCTGAGAATCTCTAAATGTGGTTCTTCTGAAGTGCTGGGTGTACTGGAAACTGTGTCCAGACCTACCCTATCTTCATCTGAGAGAAGGGGGGGGTCTAAGAGAAAGCGTTTAATTTCAGTTATGTGTACTTGGGTCCGGTTCAGGAGAACTTAGAGCTCTTTTGTGTTGGGAGAGGCAACCCTTCCACTACTGTGCAGGTTGTTTCTTGTGTTATGGCTATGTATTAACCACTTAGTGTTGGTGTTCCCTGAAAGCCTAGTGGCCTGGGGACGGGCTAAGAGCCTAGGCCCGGCCTGTGGAGAGGCCAAGGCAATGTGACCAGGGGATCCTCCTCAAGCTACCCACAGGCTCAGCATCTACTGGCTTGGGGTGGCACCTTGACCTGAGATACCCTCTCATCATTTCTGAGACTCAGGCAAAGGACCTTATCTCACCCCCCTTTGTGTGGCCCCTCTCTATTTGGATTTTTAGGGTAGACTATGTTTGATAGGAGGTTTGTTCTGAGCCTGGCAGGAAATCCTGGGCCATTCCATTCTCCTTCAGAAATGTATCTAACCATCTGATCAGGACTTTTTTGAAGGGCAGTTGTGCTCTCCACCTGAGCCAACTGGAATTGCCTGTCAAACTATGAAAACGTCAGTTGCAGGAAGGACCTACTCCAGTAACCGAGGAAGAAATGCCATCTCCACCTTGCACTGTTCCAATGTTGTACTTAAGCTAGTAATAGGGATACATGTCCTTCTCACTGGGCATGCAGGTCAGTGGGACAGTGCACAGGTTGTTAACTTGGTCAGGTAATATGAGGTAACCCTATCCAGTGAGCTGTATGCTTCCAGAGTTGAGCATTGAACAGACACGTTGGTTTTCCAGAACAATTGTCAGGTAGTTTCTTTTCCTGGCCACTCCTGTGCCAGGATTTCTGCCTGTTTGGTGGTTTCAGTGACCTTATATTTGGGTTCTCATCTGGATCGTATGTGAGATTTGGGACAAAATAACTGGTGCCCAATGGCTCGGGTAGCAATAGCAAAGGGCTGATATGCGCCATGTGTGCCGCTCACCCAAAGGCTTAACTTTGAACCAGGGTACATTCTTTGATGTTTGGAGTCATCTTTCTGGGCACCATGCTGCCTCCTGTTTTTCTGGCAGGATCCCTGGTGATAGTTTTTTTACATTGTGGCCTTACAAGGAATTTATCAGGATGTTTGGTCGATCCCAACTTGCAGGCCGAAATGTCTGGTCCAGTAGGCCTCTACTGTTTTCCACATGCCTCATCCCAGTGGACATTTGTATAGCCACCTCCAGTGTTATTTCATGGAGTTTACTCACAGATGTTTGCCATAAGGATGGCACTGAGGTCACAATCTATTCAAGCTGCGTGTTGTTTTCTGCTTTCTGAACCCCATCCAGTTTTTCAACAAGGAAAATTATTCCTATAGGACATTTGTATTTGTAAGGCATCTTTTCCTACGATTTTGTATGAACATTTTAACTAGCAGGGTGATAACCTCCACCTGGTCTAAGTAGTCTTTTTGTATCATGTACATTTTGTAACAAACTGGACCAGTCTGAATCATGGAGACATCTTTAAGGTCAATGCATGGGCACCTTTTTGCGTTGTTTGCTCCTGCTTTGTCCCTTCATTAATAATGGTTTTGGCATAGAATGGTTTCAGGGAATCTTATTGCACTGACTTTGGCCGTTACAAAATCAAAATGATCCAAACGATACTAGATAATGATGTTTAATGCTGCCAAACACTAATGTCATTACTCAAGTGTGTGATGAAAGTTTGATATTCATTGATTGTTTTTCTTTTCGCTCATGTGCTTCCTTATGTGTGTTTTTTAGCCCATCTGCGCCATTGCAAAAGGGGTCCAGCCATATACAAATCAGTCAGGTACAGCCACCAATGGTAGCATCCAAGCCCGAACTGCTAGGCCAGGCCCCCTCTGCACGGAAACACAAGCAACACCACCCCAGACATGTTTCAGCCTGGTTGGGCCTCCTCAGTGACGTGCGGCTTGGTTCCCTATAGCACAGCGTGCAAGAAACCCACGTCTGACTGATTCGCATATGGCTGGACCCCTTTTGCAGTGGCGCAGATGGGCTAAAAAACAGTGGTGTGGAGGGTGGCCCTGAGAAATGCCAGTGGTTCAGATTCATTCAAAACCTTCCACCCATCGCTTCTGTGGTTGTATTTTGTCTCACTATGTGAGAGAGGGTATGCCCAGACGTGGGTCCCTTGATCACTGTGCCATAAGGAACCAAGCTGCACCTCAATGAGAAGGCCCAGCAAGGCCAAAACATGTTTGGGTTGCTTGCGTTGTTTGTGTTCCCTTGCAGAGGGGACCTGGCCTAGCAGTTCGGGCTGGGCTGCTACCATTGGTGGCAGTACCTGACTGAGTTACATATGGCTGGACTCCTTTTGCAATGGCAGAGACGGGCTAAAAAACAGTGGTGTGGAGGGTTGCCCATAGAACTGCCAGTGATTCAGATTGATTCAAAACCTTCCACCCATCACTTTAGTGGTCATAGTTTATCTTTATTGTGAAAAGTTCTTCTTCAAGCCAGAACACATAATAATAAAAATAAATAAATAAATGTGATTCTTCTGAAGCAGCTGGTCAGTGGGTAACTGTATCCAGGCCTACACTAACTTCTCCCTGAACAAATAGAGGGCTTTTTTATCGGACAAACCTCCAATTTCAGTGTTGTATATTTGAGTCCATTTGAGACCAAGGAAAGGTAATCAGGGGAGCCTCCTAATACTGTCCGTGGGCCTAGCATGTATTTGGTTGGGGTGCAACCTGCCCCTCTGAGTTACCCTTCTGCCTCTGCCCAGACTCTGAAAGAGGAACTTGCTAAGGCATATATTTTGCTTAGAATGTTTTATTGAATGTCCTGAAAGAACTGTTGGGTCGAATATCTAAGACCTACCAGTGTTCTGGAATCAATATGTCTTAAAGTCAGTCAAAACTAGATGATCAAAAACTAGGTTAAGATTGAAGTTGATAGTCTAGACATTTACATGGTTGAACACCTTGGCAGGGATATGTCCCTACAGTAAATGAAAATATAAACTACCATTATTTAATCAGAGAGTACATTTTTTTCTCAGTAAATAATATTTTAATGTCATTTTCAGGGTGATTTGCAGCAAAAAGCACAGACGACAGATGTGCTGCCATACATTCAAGAAGATGCACTGGATGAAAAACCACCGGAAGAAGCAACAGCCAGGCCGGGCTGTGGTTTTAAGACAATGTGGAAAAGAATACGCACATTGTTTACAAGACAGGCACCTATGCCTTGCAGAAACGAGGATATGTAACTGGGGGTGTGGTAGCCGCCGATTTAGAATTGGAACCTATCTGCAGTGTGTAGTATAATTCTAATATAATTCTAATATAACCAGGATTGGTGTTGCTAACAATCACCAGGAGCCCAACATTTAAGTGATTTGAATAGTGCTTTTCATGCAAAGAGATTCTGGGGCTAGTTTTGAATAAATCACAAATCTATTTGCATTCCCATAAGTCTCAAAAACAAGAGGTTGATGTGTTTATTTACATGTGATCTGAGTAAAGGTAAAAGTCAAATAGATTGACGTAAGAAAAACTAAGGTAACATATTTGAATATGCAAACAAAAAGGGTTGAAAACAGTATGCATATACATTTCCACATTCAAACTAAACAGTCTCAGAGTCATGTGGTACATATTATCTACATAGAAAAGGACATTACTGTTGCCTAGAGAGACAAAACGTTGATCCTTTTGAAAAACAAATCAAGAAAAAAATCATTGTCTTATAATTCTTGTCATCCAATGGTCAATTCCAATGAAAACAGTATTTACAAAAGCAGATTTAGTGGAATAAATCAGACACAGCAACAATATTCAAAGTTTGTAAGTTCTGAGGAAAAAGTTTGCTGTCTAGTAGTGGGTTAGACGTATGACAAAATACTGAATCTGTGTGATCTTTAAGGTCCACTGTCTTGAACAAAACATCACTTTGATTGATTTATAGGAACGTTGGCAACCTTCTTATTCCAAAGGATGAAGTAGGAAGGTTGAGGAACAAGTAAAATAGATGTTGCACATTAATTGGGTAATGGCCAATCCTTGGTCTACGTCGGGAAGGGAACTTCCCTGCTGTTTGGCTGTGTGCAGGTCTGTAGTGTGGCCTGCTACAGAGACGTTTCGACTTTTGGATGTGGAGCCTTCTTCTGGACCAGGAGGATGATGGCGGCCTGCATAATGTGAACAAAAAGCAGAACAAGGTCTACTTAATATAAGGTTCTTGTAGTGTAGAATCATGTAATAAGATATGTTTGGGCAGATAAGAACATTATTCCTACACCCTATTGGCCGCGACTAACAGGGTGCGCTGAAAAGGCACATATGCTGAACACGCTAAAGTAAAACGCCGGGCGCTTAAGGGCCAAGCTGAAATGTACTGCTGTGAGTCCAACGCTCTTAGTCTGGTGGCATACAGTAAAGATAGGCAGTCCTCAGTTCCTTTATATAGGAATGGCACCCAAATCTTGTAGCACAGAATTACTCTATCCTGTACAATAAAGGTCAGGTGCTCCATTGAAACTCAATTATGTTCCACACTCTAGTTAGCCACATGACCTTTCTTTGGGGTCAGGCCTACCTGACAACCTGGTAATAAACCACTTGGCATCTAGCAGTAGTTTCATTATCAGTTTCCACTCTGATAGAGGCACCGTCTCCTCCTACTGATCAAGAATAGCCACAAAGGCAGGATTGTCTGGAATCAGGTAGTCCACCACTGAATGTATTGTCGATCTAACCTCCAGCCAGATGCTCCTCAGGGCTAGACAGGACAACCATATAAGGATGTATGTCCCTTCGTCCCCTCAATCACTCTAGCAATAGTGCGTTATCCCTGCAGAACCGATAAGTCCTCTTTCATGGAAAGTACTATCTTGAGTAAATTGCTGGTGTGTCCCCACTCCTAATGTTCGGTAATGATGGTCCTGGGGGATATCAGGGGTGTCCCCCGCTTCCTTGGGATTGGAGGCGGGGGACAGAGGAAAAAAAGAAAAAAGAGAAAAGCGGACCCTGCAGCGTCAGATCCGGCCCGTATAGGAGGGATGGAACTGACACTGCAGGGTCAGAAGGAAGCAGAGGAGCAAAAGGTACTCAGAGGGGAGGGTGGGGATGTATTGGGGAATGGGGGGGGCAAAGATTAGTGGATTTCGGCCATAGCAAAATATGTTTTGCGGCAAAACTGTTTACAGTCAATTCTGCTGTGACCAATTCTGCCATGGCCAAATCACAGAGATCCTCCTTACGAACCTCTTTTTCCCAAACCAGCATATATTTCTGATTTATGACAGTCTAAAGCAAGTTACATAGCTGATATAAGACCGATAACTGTTGGGTCCCCACTAAGTGGGGGTAACTCAGCTGATCCACCTCCTGTATGCCTGACTCAGCTTTGCATTGCTGAAGCTCTTAAGCTTCTCCTTAATAAATAGGCTACAGTGGGATTATTTCCAGTTCAAGAAGCCCCCTTCCTGCAGACGTGGGAAAAGGATGTGGGCGAAGGGAAATGGAAAAGATTCCTCTATACCTTATTCCAAACAGAGATGGTAAGATTAGTGATGTGGTTGATCAACAGAGACTTGGCGCTGCAGAAGGCACCAGTCATGGATGTTTCCACATGTGAGAGCAAGCCACTGCCTGTTCCATGAATATCCAGGGCCCTTCTGTCCCTGCTGCATCCATTCAACAAGAATCCTCAACTGTGCAGTTTTAAATTGGGACATCCCAAAGCCCCTGCGGCCAGCCTGGTGCAAAACCCTTCTATGGACTCTGGGTCTATGCCCCTTTGTAAATTACCTTTTGCTGCTTTAGGGATGGGAATGGGAAGTACCAGAAAAAGATATGGAAGCCTTGGTGGTACATTCGTTTTCAAAATGGCATTCTTCCAAATCCAAGTATTATATAGTTTCCCGCATTTCCAAAGATCTAGATTTCCAAGATCTAACCTCAAAAATGCATGCATTACTTACCTTTTTAGATGGTAGATTTTTTATGTCAGAAAGATCCCCAGGTATTTTAAATGCCTAGCTTAGTGAAAGGGTTGCTCTAAGGCTTCCTACTTCCTCGTTAGTCAGGGTCACATTCAATGACTCAGATTTTGCCAGAGTCACCTTAAACCCTGGGACCTGAAAACATTGTTTAATTTCCTGCATTATAGAGCCAATGGAGTCTGCTGGCTTTTGTATCATCAACACAAAGACTTTCTGTTCTATCCCCCCAACTAATCCTCTGTATTTCCTTATTATGTCTAACGTGAGCAGCAAACGGTTCCAGGATAAATGCAAAAAGGTGTAGGGATACGGGTAGCCGTGATTATTACCTCTTCTTAGGGGAAAGCATGCCATTGATACCCAGCTTTGCTGTTAGTTTGCTGTAGATAGCTTCAATCATTCTAAGCATGCTAGGGCCAAAGCAAGCACTGACCAATACCTTTTGCAAAAATCTCATGTTTTAATATGTGACCTACGTGACGTATCCACTAGATGGAGCATCATCCTGATATTATCAAATGCACTACAGTTTGGGACAAATCTGCCTGATCCAGATCGACCAGGTCGACAAGATAGCCCTTTAAGCGTTTTACCAAGATTTTTGTGAACATCTTTGCATCTAGACTGATTAAAGCAATTTGCCTGTACGAAGTACACAACTTACGGTCTCGCACTTCCGTAGGGGTTAAGGTTATCTGAGATCCCACCATAGAAACTGATATACAACCCCTCTCTCTGATTTGGTTATTCAGACTTGTCAGATGCGGGACAAGCTACTTATAAAAATGGGACATAAAGCCAGCTGGGCCCGGGCTGTTAATATTATTCCGTCCAGAAATCACATCTTCGACTTTGTAGACTATGATCGAGAGCCCCATTGTGTCACTCCTGTTATGCCGGAGGATCCAGCAAGTAGTGATACTGAGCCTCAGGGGAGTGACAGTCCTAGTCATATAGGAAGTCATAGTAATTTACAAACTCCCTCATTGTTTCCCTTTATGAGCCCACCAGGCATCCATCTGCTTTCCTAATTAGCAGTATATGGGACTTGACTCTGTGAGTGTCATTCGTGAGCCAGGAGGGCGCTACATATATTCACACGTTTGTAGAACCATTGAGCGGCTTTAAGAAAAAGAGCTTCAGTGTTATTTGTCAAGATTGCAGACGCCCAAGTGACTATCAATTATTTACCTACTGCTCTGTGCCACATTTTTATGTTTTTGTGGATTTCCTTCAACTGTGCTATCTATGTTTGCACATCAATCTTTCATTGCCCCTAATTTGCAGGTCGCCACTGCTAGCCCAATGTATCTGCCCCTTAACACTACATGTGAAGCATCCCACCTGATCTGAAAGCAGGGACGTCATTTCACCAAAGTGCCAGGGGTAGCGGAAGTGACATCACACGCCCCTTGACCTCTGATGACATTACAGGAAGTGATGCCTTTTAACCCCCCCCCAAGGGACATCACAGGAAGTGATGGCACACGACCTTTCACCCCATGACAAAACAGGCTCTGGCATCACATAGCATTGTTCCTTAGTGCACTAAAATAAATATGGTTACAATATCACTATAATATGATAAATGTTTCACACAAGAATGGATCACCATATGTAGCGTTAACATCAGTGTGTATAGACCCATAATACCAAATCATTATGAATGGAAGTAGACGTCCAAGGCCCAATGATATTATGAAATCAAAATAAAATATATGTGGCTGTTGCATGATATGAAATAAGGTGTCTCAACAAATTCAACCCTTAGAAACTGAGCCAGAACCAGGGAAATCTACAGCCATCCCGTCGGGATACAAAAAAAAAAACAAGATTGTAGCGGGCTATATATATTTACAGGTGTTGGAAGTTTTTTGAAGCATTTTAATTGTTTAGACAGCTCTCACATATTTAGTGTGACAAGGAACGCTGTTGAGATCAGGATCCCACGGCGACTCCCCAGTGTCAGGCGACACCTGGGGACTCCTATCACGGAGAGACTTTCCTCCAGAGAGCGTGGCTTCCAGAGTGTAAAAACTACTGTCAGGCCAGGGGCTCAGCTGAAAAGGCTGCACAGCAGCAGAGCTGTAGATAGTGAAGTGCAAGCCTGGAACCTGCTTGCAGTGTGCCAGCCGAAGAGGACTCTTGCAGACAGAGGTAATCCCAGTGCTGAGTCCGCCGAGTATGACTTGGAAGGTGGAAGGAAACAACAGTCAAGTGACCCTAACCCAGGCGGAACGAGGGCGCAACTAATTCGCCGCCAAGTGGGACGTGCTGGTAGTCCTGCAATGGCCACAATCCAGAAAGAGAATCGAAAGAGGCAGAATCCGACGAGTGATATGATGAGACGAGTTGAGAATCCAGAATGTCCAAGGTAAGTGCTCCAGGTGAGCAGAGGGAGTCGAGTAGTTGTTGCGCTGTGAGCGATATTTGCAGAATTGCTTGTAGAAGAATAAGCACTTCCTGTTATGCCACAGTTCCAAACGTAATGAGCCCAAAATGGTCTTATCAAGAATATGCAAGCAGAGACAAGCCGCCTGCGGTAACTGTCACAGCGTGTGAGACAGTAATACAGCAGCGGCATGCCGAGGCGGCCGGGATCCCAGGAGAGAGGAACCAGGGCCTGCAACTAGCCTAGGCAGATAGATGCACCGGGGCAGGGAAACAGGGACCGTATGCCAGACGTTAAACAGCAGTAAGAGGAGGCGAGGTCGTAGCAACGGGATTCCAGGGTTGATGGACCGGGTGAGTAGTCCGAAGAGTGCAAGCATCAGGAAACAGGCAGGGGACAAGAAACAGCAATTCCGAGGGCGTAATACAAAGGGTCTGGGATACCAAAAGTTCAGGTTCAAAGTTTCGTGAAACACAGGACACAAGGACCGAAGCAGCCTTGCCGGGCGAACACGACGGTTAAGGAGTTTCACCCGGCAACTGCACCGTTGCTATATGCTGTTGCTAACGGCCCTTCCCAGCTGGTAGTTTGTTATAAAACCACTGCCACCAGCCATTTTGATAGGAAAGGGTAGCATTTGACTGCTACATGCGTTTCTAGACATAGGGCATACTAGGTAACCCCTCCAGCACTCTATTGTAAGATAGTGTGTGCTGGGTCTAGGAATTTTAAAAGACTAGTAAAGTCAATTTAACTTACTTTCTCTGTGAAACAGTAGTTTATCCCAGAGAATGTATTTAAACGTTGGGACAGCCTAACAGGCTTCCCTGCGTCACTGCACTGAGGGTGCTGTGTGACACACATGAAAACATGATGCCTATGGAGTTATCTAAAACCCCATAATCAAAGAACAAGTAAAACACATCAAAATACATGACAGAGTGGGAAAAAAGGCTCACACTCTTTCCAGGTAAACAAAATCAAGTCCTCAAATTCCAGAAAAGTTGCTGGTGGTCTCTAAGGTGAAAGGAATTAGCACATGTATGAGAATTCTCCCTAACACTTGTCCCCCCAGACTAAGGGACAGGAGAATTTAATCCACCCCTGGATGAATCTCCTTACTCCAGTCGGTCATACATTCTGGAGAGACCATCAGCATTTTGGTGATTATACCCTGACCTGTGTTCAATGGTAATATCAAGCCCCTGTAGGCTGATCGACCATCTTAACAATTTTGGATTTTCCCCTTTCATCTGCATTAACCATCTCAAGAGTTGGTGGTCTGTCTGAATCACGAAAGTAGATCCATACAAGTATGGTCTAAACTTCTTCAGAGACCACACAATGGCAAAACACTCTCATTCTATGGTTGCCCACTTGTCTCAGGTTCCTTCAGCGTCCTGCTGATGAAGCAGATTGGGTGTTCCCTACCTTTCTCTTCAAGATAACTCGGAACTGCACCTATACCTGTATTGGAAGCATCTGTTTGCACAATGAAGGTTTGGCTGTAGTCAGGAGCTCTTAGGACTGGTGCTTGACAAAGGGCTTTCTTAAGTCCTTCAAATGCCTTAGTGCACTCCTCATTCCACCTGACCTTTTTGGGGAATTTGGATAAGGAGACCACATTTAAGGGAGAAGCTAAGGACCCATAGTTCTCTATGAAGTTCCTATAATAACCAGTGAGACCTAAGAAGGCTCTTATTTGGGTTTGAGTAATTGGGGTGGCCCATTCTTGTACAGCTTGTACTTTACTAGGCAATGGCCTTATTTCACCTCCTCCTGCCTCATGTCCAAGGTAGACCACTTTGCTCTGACCAATTTGACATTTACTTGCCTTTATGGTCAGATGGGCCTGCTCAAGAGCCTGCAAAACATATGTTCTTTCCAAGTAGGGCTGAACACTGCAATGTCATCCAAATATACCATGCAGAAGTCCTCCATCCCATTCAGAACTTGATTAACCAACCATCCTTTGGAATGTTGCAGGTGCATTATTTAGTCCAAAAGGCAGTTTTCTCCTTGACTTGGTCTGTCAGGGCTATTTGCCAAAAGCCTGACGTTAGGTCAAATGTACTGAGGTACTTGGCCGAACCAATTTTGTCCACCAGCTCATCTGTCCTAGGTAAAGGATCAGCATCAGTCTTGGTGACATGCATTTAGAGCTCTATAGCCCACACAGAATCTCAACTCCTTGGATCCTGCCTTTGGCACTAGTTCAACTGGACTAGACCATGGACTTGTAGAGGGCTCTATTACGCCAGGATCAAGCATCTTGTTGAACTCTTCCTTTATGTGGGTTCTTACATGATCTGACATCCTGTAACCTCTCCTTTTAACAGGTAAACAGTCACTCGTGAGAATATCAACCTGGCCCCAAGGGGTCAAGCCTGGTGATAGTGAAAACATGGAGACAAACTGATTTAACAGAAACTTGCACTCCTCCTGTGGTTCCAGTGTCAGATTAGAAAAGAGATTAACTCCTTCTATCTTCTCATCTAAATGTTGTCCCCTGAGGAGATCAGGTAGAGGTTCACTCTCCTCCTCCTGAGCTGAAGCTAGAAGCAAAGCTCCCACTTCTGGTCTTGAGACATAGGCTTTTAAATGGTTGGTGTGAAGACTCTGGGGTCCTCCTTAGGACTGCCTAAGTCCACCAGATAATGGGCCTCTCCAAGTTGTCCCACAACCTTGAAGGGTCCAATCCATTTGTCCTGTAAGGCCCTCTGCCTTGTATATACCATAACTAGAACTTGCAGGTCTTGAGTAAACTCAACCGTGTTGGCCTTCTGGTCATGCAAATGCTTCACCAGAGCCTGATCGGCTTTCAAGTTATCTGCTGCTTCTGTCATCATGTGTGTCATTCTCCTCCAGGGACCAAGCACATAGTCAGCGACTCTCACTGGCTTGGGGGAAGGAGCACGCTCCAACCCCTCGTTAATTAGGGCCAGGGGGCCTCCAACTGCATGACCGTAGAGACGCTGAAAGGGACTAAATCCAACTCCCTCCTGAGGGACTTCTCAATAAGCAAATAGAAGGCATGGTAGTAGAAGGTCCCACTGTCTTCTAAGGGGTTATTCTAAAGCACCTATCATGCTCTTCATAGTTCTATTAAACCTCTCTACCAACACATTCGTCTGGAGATGGTAGGCAGTTGAGAACTTGTAAGTCATTCCACTGCTTTTCCACATGGCCTGCATGTGGTGGGTAGAAAAAAAGGGGGTTACCTGTACACCCAGCGTCCTCCAGGTAAGATTTATAAGGGTACAAAAAGAAGAAATGGACACTGGCACTGTGGCTAGAACAGTTCAGTGTACAATTACTGAACACTCTTTGTATCACAAAATATATATTTTATTATTTTCAAAATAATATTTTAGTTATTGTTCACTCATTAATCATATGGAAATATCACAATATTTGACACCTTATCAGTCTCTCCACCAATCGTCTACTCTTTCATTCCATACCGTTATTGATTCATTCTCACAAAAAAAACATGTCCGGGAAACATTTTCCTATCACAAAAAAACAAAGAGTAGATGATTGGTGAAGAGACTGCATGTAGTGGGACATGTAGTGGGACATAAAATTTGATCCCCTGTCAGAGATGACTTCCTTAGGAAAACCTACCCTGGTAAAAATACCAAGTAGGGCTTAAGCAACAGCCTGAGCTGTAACAGTCCTCATAGGTTTGGCTTCAGGATACCTAGTAGCATGGTCTACTTCAACCAATATAAATCGATTGCCTGAGGAAGGTCTCAGGGACCAACAATGTCGATTCCTACCCTCTCAAAAGGGACTCCCACCAAAGGTGCCACATTCTTGGATACACTCTTGCCAGATGTCTGACAAGTGTGACAGCTCCTAGAGAATGTATCTACATCAGACCCCAATTTAGGCCAGTAGAAATATAGAGAGAGTCCCAGTCGGCGCGGAGTCCCGAGGAGAGTCTCAGTCTACCCCAGTCTTCCATGAGAGAGGAGCTGCAGCGACGTGTGTATTTGCAGTTTACTTGGACCTGTTTCTTTAACTCAGCTCTGCCTTCGGTTGACTCCACCTTAAAAGGTGTACGCATGCGCAGAGCACCACGCGGAGTCCCGAGGAGAGTCCCAGTCTACCCCAGTCTTCCATGAGAGAGGAGCTGCAGCGACGTGTGTATTTGCAGTTTACTTGGACCTGTTACTTTAACTGAGCTCTGCCTTCGGTTGACTCCACCTTAAAAGGTGTATGCGTGCGCGGAGCGCCAAGTGGGGTCCCGAGGAGAGTCCCAGTCTACCCCAGTCTTCCATAAGAGAGGAGCTGCAGCGACGTGTGTATTTGCAGTTTACTTGGACCTGTTACTTTAACTGAGCTCTTCCTTCGGTTTACTCCACCTTAAAAGGTGTACGCATGCGCGGAGCGCCACGTGGAGTCCCGAGGAGAGTCCCAGTCTACCCCAGTCTTCCATGAGAGAGGAGCTGCAGCGACGTGTGCATTTGCAGTTTACTTGGATCTGTTTCTTTAACTGAGCTCTGCCTTCGGTTGACTCCACCTTAAAAGGTGTACATGTGCGCGGAGCGCCGCACGGAGTTCTGAGGAGGGTCCCTGTCTACCAAAGTCCACCCTGGATCCACGGTCCCATGGACTACCTTTCTCGACTGTTGGACCTAAGGTCGATGAGTGGTAGCAACAGTAGCTGCATGATGGGGCCACAGAAGCGCTTAAACAACAAACCCAACTCGAGATTGAGCATAGAGGGTCGTCATTCCGTGCCGCGTCTCCCATCCCTGTCTTGGCTGTCACAGTGGTGCTTCCGGCAGTGAGCGCAGAGGTAAGCACTGGATAGACTAATTTTGCCTCTCATTCCCACAAAATTCTGCATGAACAATTGCAGGCCGTGTCGCTCAGTGTGCCAGCACTAACATCACTGGGAAAGAGCAATATAGCGATGCAAGGGCTTTCGTGCAGGCCCGAAGTTAATAAATCACTGACGACTCGCAGGGGGCCAACTGAAGCTCTGCTACAAGATCCGCTAACTGTTGTGACAACCGACGCTGATGTAAATGATGCGGCTCAAGATATATGTGAAGCAGCACAAGATACGTGTGCGAACTGTGTTTACATGCACACACCGAATTACAAGACATTAATTTCAGAGGCACTGGAGGCAAATGTGATTGAGGTGAACATGTCGTCATTTTTAGTCACCCTTTGATGTGAACCGATACTGAGCTGTTGCAAATTCAAATATCATTAGATGCTATTAGTGCATCTAAATTTGTATTCGTTCCCCCAATTATATCGAGTGAAACTAACATCGACTTGAATCAACCACCTGCTTTGCATTGCTCAGAGCAACCATTGCCTACAAAAAAGGCTTTTCAACTGATATGTTGTCCAACTCTCATCTAAGGCCGGGTGCAAGGACACCAATAAGAATCACTTCACAGCTGCATGCCATTCCTGTGACCTCAACCGATAGCCCTGAAGCAATAAATGGGTGACTTGACATGGCAGAGACACAATGTCTCCCAAACAGGAAGAAAATCATGCATCAGCAACAATTCATCGAATCAAGTAGGTATAGCTCAGTTTCAAATGAGTGAAGATTCACAGCAGCTGCAACTTTCAAAGTTGGTACAGACACTGAACACAGTATCATCCAATAAACCTCACAAATTAGATCTGGCTGGACGCGAGGCACGTCTGACCGAGAGATTAACTGATGACTTCCAAGCGATCAAGGAAAAGCTGATAAACAGCTTTTCTAGCACATCTGTTGACAAGTCCATAACCCTAGGTACTTGTCCATCAAAGATATCCGACCTTCATATGTTACCTAGTTCTGACTCTGCGGCGTTACCCATGATCCCTCCGTGGACTTCGGATCAGTGTAGCACTCCAAAGTTGAGCCAATTGTCTTCATGAGACAAATTACAAAACTATCCCGAAGATCATGCGCATGGTCAAACAAGTATGATGTCGGCAAATGAAACTGAGGTCACACAACAGCTTAATCTGTCACAGTAATTTCCTGAAGTACACCTACAAGATTTGCCATCTCAGATTTCACCCTCAAAGCTGGCTCAAGACCGAATTAAGAAAACAAACCTGTATGTGGCTGCGGGAATCCAAATTCACAACAATGTACTAGCAGCCACTTCTTTAGCTCTTATCGCTTTTGTAAAGTTGTATGAAGCCTTAAATGACTCCCTAAAAGATCAAGATATGCAACTAAGCAATTTAATTGGAAAATTGGAAAATATGGAGCTAACAAATGTTGCCCTTCAACAAAGACTAGAAAGAGGGGCGGAAATTTCTTCACAATGGCAATATCGTCTTGGTGACCATACCACGAGAGCACAGGCCGATAATTCCTCTCTCATGTCTGCAACATTAGAATGCATGAAATGGTTAACACATAACGAACATTTAAAATGTGACTGGAATTACATATTGCCCTATTGTATATAATAGGTTAAATATTTGCCACTTGTTTACAACGTAAAATTGCTGCTTGGGCATCTGCTAACAATCTATTGGATAGTCGTCAAACTGGCTTCACTAAGGATGTCAGTACTGAAGTAAATCTACTAATTGTCACTCTTTTGAAACTTGGAGCTATGAAGTCCCAAAACAAACTATTTATGGCCTTCATAGACATGCGACAGGCCTTTGATACAATTAAACGTACAAAACTCTGGAACAAACTTTTATCATGGTCCTGTCCACCTTCTTTACTCCATCTTCTCATGGAACTGCATAATGATACATCCATTAAAGTGCGTATTGATAATACCGGCCACTTGACAAATGAAGTAATAACAACTAAAGGGGTAAAACAAGACTTCCCATTGGCAGCACTTTTGTTTAAACTGTACATTGCCGATATTCCAGAGGCATTGCATAAGGCTCATTGTTTTCCACCAAAATTAAATGGACAGAAGATCAGTTGGGCAATTTATGCTGACAACATTGTGTTGTTTGACCAAACAGAGATTGCATTACAACGATTATTGACCAATTTAGTTGATTATTTACAAGCCAACGACCTTGCAATTAACGCTGGAAAATCCAAGATCGTAGCATTCGGCACAAAACAAAAGTCATCTATTAAATCATTCAAATGGTCAGCAGCCGGCGAAATAATTGAGTCTGTCTCAACTATCTGCTACTTGGGTATGCAAATCAATAAATACATCAGAGAATGGGATTGGGTGGCAGATTTGAAACATCTTATGTCAACTTTCACCTTGCAAGGCAAAAGACTACTCTCTGAATACGGCAAATTCACTCTGATCCCAATTAGGTCCTTTTATATGCAGAAAGTTATCCCCGCATTAACACACGGGGTCGAGGCTGGCCTAAATATTGACAACTGTATTTCGGCAACATTTGAAGGCCACTTTCGGAGAGGTGTTTTGAGTTTGCCTTCTAATGTCTCCATTGTAGCTATAAGACACAAATTAGGCCTAGTGCCTCTCTATGGGACTATCCAATGGAAATCGATCGCAGTATTACGTAAAATGAACATTAGCAATGCTGCAGTTGCATATGAAATATTTAAATCATCAGATGTTAACCCTTATGCCGGAATTCTGTGTGATTGGGCCATGAAAATCAGAAAGATACTATCAATCACTGATATTTCTTGGGATACGGTAATGGAAATGCCTCAAGTCACCAAAAAGAAGCTAAGACAGTGGAACTGGATAAAGAACAATGAACTGCGGGATGTTATGCCGACTTCTCTCTACATAGGAGTAACTTGTAATAGCTTAGATAAATTACAAAAATATCTTGCAAGATTCCCGTCAAGGGTACATCGCAACAAGTTCCTGAGGCTTCTTCTCAATGCATATAAAACAAAAGAGATGATGTGGTTGAGACATTACAAAGATTCAACGGACAACATATGCCGATTCTGCAAAAATGCATCTGAATCGTTAAAACATCTGATCACTGAATGCAGCAATGTATCCATCCAGCGATCATTCTTTTTAGAACACCTTGTACCGGCCCATGAACAGATTGAAGACTGGTGGTATACCTTAATATCTGGAATTAACGTTGCAATAACCTGTGCCTTGGTAGACTTTCTTGAAAAGATTTTGGAATCAGAACCTCGTGTAGGACAATGAAGCGAATAGCTCATATTCAGTTAGAAAATGGGCTGCGACGCCCTCTGGATTGGTAACTGAGAAAGTGATTGATGACTTTGTGATTATAATTAAAGTTTTGTATATAACTAATTGTTACAATAAAAAAATAAAAAATAAAAAAATATAGAGAAAGCCTTTCCTTGGTCTTCTTGAAACTCATGTGACCAGCCAAAGGAATCTCATGGGCTAACTGTAGGAACTGTTTTCTGATCTCTAGAGGCACTACAAGTCTTCTGTAGTCCCCTGTGATAGACTCAGTTGGTTTACTGTAGATGAGGCCATCTTCCCAGTACAACCTGTGCTTCCCTGGCTCTTGCCCATCCAGCTGGGAAGCTGCCTGTGGGTGAAGTCCTTCAAGAGTAGGACACTCTCTTTGACCTCTGCTGAAGTCTGCCCTACAGAGGCCACCTTCTATCAGTAAAGACTGAAGCACAGGATGGTCTTTAGGATCCAGATCTCCAATAGGAGGAAGGTCTTCATCCAGCTCTGAATCTTCAGCAGTTGATTCACCCTTTCCTGGTTGTTCCTCACACTCATCCTCAGCTGGTGGAGTAGTCACAGGTGTGGCTTTGGACAGTCCTCTCGGGGATGTCCTTGTTGGAAGCACAGGAGTGTTCTCTTGCTTTTTCTTGGAGACCTTGGGTTTCCCCTTTGTCTCTTTCTTCTTAGAAATAGCAGTTAGTAGTTCCTGTGGGCTGGGTGTTATAGATTCTTCTGTAACATCCTCTGGAGAGTCGGTTAAGGTATTCTCTCTGGCCTTCCTTTTTTGTTCCTGTTTCCTTTTGCTGGGAGGCCGGGGGTGCTTGATACAACTCCAAGAGTTTTTAAGTCATTCCCCAACAGGACTCTCTCAGGAACCTCACTCTGCACACTGACAGGTATCTTGACAGTCATGTTGTTGCACTGGATGAGAACTGGTAATTTTGGAAGCATTTGAACAGGGGCTCCAACAAGCCTAGTGGGGCCTTTGGGTGCCTTAGCAATATCTTCAGGTTTGAAAAAAGATTCCTCCACCAATGTAATACTGGCCCCAGTGTCTCTAATGGCAGGGGTCTCCTGACCATTTACAAGTACACTGTCCTTATAATATTCTTTTGTGTTATCTGGAATTGAATTATAGACATTTAATGTATGTTGTTCCCACAGACCCAGGGACACCAAAGAAACACTGGCAGAGACTCCAATGAGGTCTTCAGCCAGTAATTGAAAGTTTCCACTTGCCATTTGTACTTCTCCCCCTGGGGAAAAGGCTAAGGAGACAGTGTGGACCCCTGAAGGTTTACCCTTGCACCTTGGATCCCCTTTCACATGGTCAGCAGACCCACAAGCATAACATTTTCCAAATGTTTTGACAAATTGGTGTTTCTGCTGACCTCCCTCTGGTTTAGCACCAGAGGTTCCACTAGCCTGATTCGGTTTCCCTTGTGACTTAACTTTTTTTTCTGTTTGGAGCCCTCTTTTGGATTGGAGGTATTAGAATTCTCTTTGCCATCTTTCTTTTGCTGCTTCCCATCATCCTTCTTCTGAGATGCCCCAGAATCCTTGTGAGTAGCCCTGTGGCAACCCACAAGTCAGCAGCCTTTGCAAACTTCTTTGGATCAATTTCCTTAGAGTCAGCCAAGTGATGTCTCAGCTCAGGAGATGAGGCATCAAAAATAGATTCTAACAAAAATAGATTTCTCTTTCCTTCAAACGTGTTAACTCTGTAACCCTTTACCCAACCATCTAAGTTCTTCAAACATTCACACACCCAGGTAACCCAAGGGGTACCATCTTGCTTTTTGAGGGTCCTAAACCTCTTAAGGAACTGGGAAGGAGTTTTCCCAAATCTAGCTATCAAAGCTAGCATCACATTTTCATATTCCATTCTTTCAAGTTCCCCCACCTCCATTACAGCTTCAGTTGCAACCTGTGGGAGCTTAGACAAAAGGCAAGGAATCAACTGATTCCCTGTGAAACCCTGAATCCCATAGTTATACTCAAAAGCAGCCAACCAATCCAAAATATCAAGTCTCACCTCATATATACTTACAGCTTCCTTAGGCATGCAAGGTCTCTTAGGACTGGAAGACCTAGAAGACTCTGGGATAGAACCATTTCAAGAGACAATTTCTTCATTTCAAGAGCTTGATGAATTTCCATTTCTTTGAGTTTGATTTCTTGATGTTTACTTTCAGTTTGCATTTGGAGCCTTTTGAACTCTAACCCAAGTCTCATTTTTTCAAGAGAGACACATTCTGGACTCAGTACTGGGCCTGGTAGGGTCCCTGTGCCTAAAGGTTGAGGCCCAAGAGCTTATTGAGGTGCAAAGGGGCACACACCCTGAGACTCCTCTAACTCTTATTGCTCATCAATAACATTTGAGTTAGACTCTGAATCATAATTATCCTCATCAACATTTTCCACATTTGCTGAAGGAGTAGGTGTAACAGGCCTACTTCTAAGACTTTGAAATTCCAACAATCTTTCTAACAATTCATTTTTCTTTCCTTTAACAGGGAGGTTCCTTCAGTTGATCTACTGTTAAAATGATATGGGCCTCCTGTCTGTAGTTACCGATATTAGCAACGGTATACCATTTGCTACCCAACTTCCCAACACACTGTCAGAGGGATGCAAATACTTGTAAGTGATTATTATATACACTTAATGGCATGAATCACGTGAACATAGGTGTTTAGCAAAAAGAACAATTTTAATACATTTTCAAATTGCTAAAAACGACCATCTGTCAAGTTCATATACCGATGATCTGGCTAAAAGACAACTCACAAATACAGAAATCATAATAGATCAGCGTTCTTTCACCATGTTTACAGATTATAGTCAAGGTCTCAGTCTTATACGTTTTCTCCGATATATTGAAAACAACCACTTAAAAGAGTCAGACTTTACAATTATCTGGTCTGGCAATTGTGATGTTAGTATCAAAGTGATTTAAGGAAAACATGACATCCTTTCTAATATCATGATATTAGAAAGGATGTCCCTTTTTCCATAAATCACTTTGATTTATGGAAAACATGACATTAGAAAGGATGTCATGATATTAGAAATGATGTCATGTTTTCCATAAATCACTTTGATACTAACATCACAATTGCCAGACCAGATAATTGTAAAGTCTGACTCTTTTAAGTGGTTGTTTTCAATACATCGGAGAAAACGTATAAGACTGAGACCTTGACTATAATCTGTAAACATGGTGAAAGAATGCTGATCTATTATGATTTCTGTATCTGTGAGTTGTCTTTTAGCCAGATCATCGGTATATGAACTTGACAGATGGTCGTTTTTAACAATTTGAAAATGTATTAAAATTGTTCTTTTTGCTAACACCTATGTTCACGTGATTCATGCCCTTAAGTGTATATAATAATCACTTACAAGTATTTGCATCCCTCTGACAGTGTGTTGGGAAGTTGGGTAGCAAGTGGTATACCGTTGCTTGTGTCTATCGTATACTCCTCACATACCCTTGCCCCCTTACAAAAAAAGAGGAACTTAGTTATTGTGCTCAATTGATTTGTTACCCATATTAGGCATGATAAAATTGCTTTTCTAGTGGTGCTTTGAGTTCACCAGACAAGTTGATTCAATGCAACAGGTAGACCAAAGTCAATGGACTAGTATCTTGTATAGGTAAAAACGGTTCTGGTATTTGAACGGAAAAGTCTTTGCCACGGTACTCAGAAGTAGTTCACAGAAGAAAGTTTCATATGTCGGGTAAGAAAAAGATGCAGCTGAAGACTTCTGTTCCTGGCAGTTCCTGCAGATCTCGCTTTTCCTGAGCCTCAGTCGTGGGGACAAGAGGGACGACGGGGGACTCCTGCACTGCACAGGGACTGGTCACAAAGCTGGCAAACTGGCAAATCTTTGATTCCGGTAGCTGTCTTAAAGGGCACAAGCTGGTGTCCTTCTCCCTTGTTAATCGTAAACAGCTCAGAGAATGGTGTCCAGGTGGCTTACAAGTTCATTGGTCCTACCAACTCAAGGGAAGAAGTCGTCCTTGAAGGGCTTCTCTCTCGAGGTGAACTTGGCGATTCGGACCTGCAGCAGGGCTTCACCGGGCAAACCAACAGTCCAGTAGTTGCAGCAGTCGTCCTCTTCCAGTATGTCTTCAGTTCTTTTGTTCCAGTGGTCGACTCTGCTTTCCAGTCCAAGAGACTTGCCTTTTAAACAGTTTTCTCCCATTCATTCCAGCATAGCTGCCACTCACCCAGTAGGGTGGCTGTCTTTGCCGGACAGTCAGCCAGCCAATCATGACAGAGTGCATTTGGGTCTCCTAGGAGACTAAGCACAGGGAGTTTCGGGCACCTCCCTCACTTCCTGCCCATTTCAGACACTCGGGCGCCAGAGGCGAACTTCAGTCCTAAAGCTCGCCAAAGACGTAGAAACAAAGGGACCAAACCTAGTTTGGCACGCAGAGACAAACTCTAGAAGGACCTTTCCAAAAAGAAATGGTGAAAAAAGGAGACCGGGACCTGTTTAAACAAAGGGGGCTCAGACGCCATCTTGAAAAACATGGCTCCTGCAATTTTGAACTACCGTTGTTCGCGATTGGGTAAAATCATGGTAGTTTGTTGTAAAACCACTGCCACCAGCCATTGAGATAGGAAAGGGTAGCATTTGACTGCTACATGAGTTTCTAGACATAGGGGATACTAGGTAACCCCTCCAGCACTCTATTATAAGATAGTTTGTGCCGGGTCTAGGAATTTAAAATGACTAGTAAAGTCAATTTAACTTTACATTCTCTGGGAAACAGTCGTTTATCCCAGAGAAGGTATTTAAACCTTGGGACCGCCTAAAAAGCTTCCCTGTGTCACTGCACGGAGGGTGCTGTGTGACACACATGAAAAGATGATGCCTATGGAGTCATTTAAAACCACATAATCAAAGAACACAAGAGTAAAACACACATCAAAATACATGACAGAGTGGGAAAAAAGGCTCACACTCTTTCCAGGTTAAAAAAAATCAAGTCCTCAAAATCCAGCAAAGTTGCTGGGGGTCTCTAAGGTGGAGAGAATTAGCACATTTATGAAAATTCTCCCTAACAGGTACCGCCCGACCTGCATCACTGAGAAGCCCCTTTGAATGCACAGAGTGTCCCCATTTGACCCTGCTTGACACTTGCTTTCTGCTTAGGCCCAGCTGATCCAGCATCACCAAACTGAGCTTGATCCATGAACATTCACATCAACATTCGACACTATGTTTTACAACATCAACCCACCAAAGAAACAAAACAAGGTACTGTTGACCACTAACTTTCCCCTAGGTCCACTTGGGCCCTAGAGACTGGTTCAGTAACTACTGCATTTTCTTTCACCCAAAGACATTTCCTTTTTTGTGGTTGGTGATTTGCCTATCACCCCTGTATTCACCCTCAGAGTGCTACCTAAATCAGTCTGTTGCTTTTTCTCTGTCTTTCCACAGAGGTGGTTTTGTACAATGTTTTCTGTTTATTTATCTTGCAGATAGTGTTTTTTTAAATTAAAGTATATCTATTTTTATAGAAACTTGATTGGACATTCCATTTATTTTGGACTGTTATGTGTTGCGGTTTGGATCACTACTGAATCACATTCACACCCCAGTGAAGAGTATAGATTTCCCTTGGTCCATGTTACCACAAAAGGGAAAGGAGGTATATCTCTTAACCGTGTCTGTTTTATCTTTATGATTGTGATGGCTCTTGGTTTTTAGAAGTATGAGGGCTAAGTGGGCATTTTTACCCCTACTCACCCTTGTAATCCTACAGGGCAGAATCCAATTTGTCACATGGTTTCATCCAGGTTTTGACCTCTTCGATCGCTGGCACCAAGATTTTCTTGCACAGTAGCTGAGAGATGGGAAGGCAGGGCTTTATGATGAAGGCAGTATTTCCCTGGTTAAAGAGGACTATCTTCACTTCTCCTCTGTAATCCCTTTCGATGACTCCAGCTCCCACATCAATAGAATGCGTATGAGTCAATCCAGATTTTGGCGCTACACATCCATATCTACTGGTGTTTGTACCTTTAAGATGGTCTTGACTAGGACCTTGCCCCGGGGTGCAATTATTACGTTTTTGACAGCATGAAGATCACATCCAGCTGCCATCGACATTGCTCTGAAGGGAATATGTGCTACTTTGGTTTGCCTCACTGTACTCAATATCCACCTTGGCTGTGAGTGAACTCTGTATCAGGGTCCTTATGATCCCACAATGACACCACTTGACCTCAAGAACATACCAACTCTCAAAAATAGTTAAAGGGTTTCATTTTATCTTTATTTAAGGGGCCCTCAAAGGGCCATACCTTTCTACCTAAGATAATTATGGGCAATTCACTCCCTTAACCAGGTATCCTTCAACCCGAAGCTTGCCACTAGAGATTGGCATCCTCCACTACCTTAAGCTATCTGACTAACAGTGATGCTCTAAAGGTAAACACTTTATATCACTAACTCGCTCTGGGAACAATGTACATAGCCCCTAACCTAGAATCCCCAAGGCTGTTTGCAATAAAGATAGGTGCCTCTCAGACACTCAGGTCCCACTTGGTCTGTAACATCTAAGCCCTCTTTCACCTCTCGCTGTGGCTATCTGTTTCTCTCCCTATTCTGCTCCTTCCTCATCCTTCCTCCTACCACCATCTTTCCCTCTCTCTCCTTATCACTTTCTACTCTCTCCCTCAGATGTTCCCCTCTCCTTTATTAACTAACTATCTCGACCCTCTGTTCTGTCTTTCTCCTACTCCTTCTCTTTCACTCTACTACTACCCCTCTCTCCACTCTACTACAACACCATCTCCACTCTACTACCAGCCCTCTCTCCAAACTACTACTCCGCTCACACATTCATTCCCAGACTTTCATCCCTCGACTCACCTTACCATGCACTCCTTTGTCTATCAGTCTCACTCTCACACCTTCCATGCACAATCATAACCCAGTACCATGTGCTCTCACTATCCAATATCTTACCTTGCACACCCCTTGGATATTTCTCCACACCTTTCTCCACCATCCTTCCTCTACCTACTCTCTTAGTCTGCCTCCTTCTCCTTCCTTAACCTCACCTGAACAACCCACACCTTCCTGCTTCCTGTTCCTTCTTATATCCTCCCCTTTTCTATCCATTGGCTACCTCCCTCACCTGGTTCTCCTGGCCGAATACTGGCTTCCTTTCTCCCGGGACTTGTCAAAGGTTAGTAAAGGCATATATAGTGGCTTTAGCCACACCCCGTTCTGTGGCTCCTCTGCATTTCAGAAATGGCAGCCCGGTACAGACAGCAACAGTCTTATTGTTCCTGTTCGTAAGAATTGATCCCTGTGTAGAGTAGAGGGGTGTTGTTAATATTACCGAAGTGGTCATGACATTTAAGGTCTCAATACATTTCTTTCGCATTTTGTTTAGTTTATTGTTTGCTTGATAGACGCTTATACAGCAAATACATTCTGTTTCAAAGCGCCCACAGTGAACCAGGGAGGGAACATGGGATTGCAGTACAATTAAAATATGCAGAAAAATACAGTGTGGAAGGAACAGACGAACCAACTATGCCTTGTGAGTATTCAGTACGTGGAAGTGCAGCAAGGAAGAGGGCAGTGGGGTAGAGGCTGGGGTCTCCTCGCTCGAGGGTGAGCCACAGATGAAGTGCAAGGCATGGTAAGTGCTATCATCAGGATCCGCCGACCAGAAAGGGCAGGAGCTCATCCCTCATCACTGTGACATCCACTCCTGGAGACAGAAACCGCAGCCGCTTCAGTGGCATTCTGCCGTGGTAAGCAGAATAGCATCTAAGTTGCTGCCAAGGTATCCATTTGCACACCACCTCTACACTAGATGGTGCATGTGCCTGAAATCTGCCTTTGCGCTACTCCGGAAGCAGTAGTTTCGTTGCTGGTGCTTTGTAGTAGCACGATCTGACCATTCCAAAATGGTAGACGCCACCCGTTCATCATGTTCCTAAGCAACATGTAAACACCATCCCAACACGCTCTGATTGGCTTCATTGTCCTTTTTACACCCCAATCAGGTGCGCTGGCAGGTGGAAGCTGGCCCACACCAGAAGGCCCCACTAAAAGGCCAGATACCTGTCTCTGCCTGTCCGGCCCGAAACAGGTCCGAAGGGCCACCCATGCGGCAAGCAACATCTGAAATCTGATCCTATCCTATTGAAGGGTAAGCAAAAACACTATTTTCAAATTCCATCTGCTCACGACCTTCCACAAGCCCACACCACCCTAGACATTGCTCCTTTGTCAATTGACTATTTGCCTGTGACGACTGCATTCTTACACGCCCTGTATCATACTTCTCTTACTTACTTGTGCTCCCAGCGAGTTTAATCATTTGCCATTTAAGTGTATTCGCCTACATCCTTGTAGCCTGCTAATAAGTCTATGATTTGTACCTTACGTCATTCTTAATCAGTAATTTTGTTATTCACGCCTGATACGACGTGACCGGTACTCTGCCATACATGTTTGTATGTTAGCATTACTAGTATGCTAGTATTGTTCCCTAGTATTTAGCAGCCGTAACAACCATTCCATTGCCAAGTTACACCTCATGACTGTACTGCGTGATTCGCTCTTTGACTCGTATACATGTAACAATCTGCCATTCACATTTTGTTTTTCAAATATTTTGAGTACTGCAACACCTCAAAATTTTTCTTGCAAAGTTTATGCCAATTGCATTCTGATTTATTTCATGACATTCATGCCTGCTATATTTTGCCACTTGCATTCTGCTGTTCCTAATTGTACGCATGATCTGCTCCTCTGCCACTTATAATTGGAATTATCCTAGTACTGCTCCCCAACCTACAACCTAGTGCACGTCAGTCTATGGCACTCTAAAGTGTCTTGTTCCTATAGTTCGACCATACTCTTCTAGTCACCATGCTGACCATACCCTAGCAAGTCGCTACCAATAGCAGCCTCCTCTCACTATTGACCCTACATATTACACATAGTGCTTAGCCATATGTATGCTATTCCCTGTACCTATCTACCTTAGCCACTACTAGAACTAGCCTCATACTGCTACCCACATGGATTCTAACTCCACTCCTAGAACGCCACGCATTTGCTTATCCATGGCGCTAAGCTTACTGTTATCGACCCATATACCCCCCTCACTTTTCTTACCGCCTTGCCGACAAACAGTACCTAAAGACATCACAATGTCAGGTTTCTTACCATCCAGCCTACACACTGCACTTAAAGTTATCACACCGCTGAGCTCCACCTCCCTGGACATACCAACGAGGTTTCCCACAGCCTTATTCTCTGATGACTCCAGTACCATCGCTTACTGCGCCACCTCTTAAAGACTTCCCTACTCGTATCACACCTTCCCTGAGATGAAGCCAAATGAGTCTAACACCACTATCCAAAACCCTATGGCCATTAAATTACAGGAATCTTCGACTAGGTTCTAGATTCCCATTGTTGTACACCTCCCCTATCATCAAACGCAATACCATGGCAGACAACTCCTCTAAGGGTTCCGTATCCATAGCTCTTACACTCAAACATTACCCTCCACAATCCAAACGCATACTTGACAACGCCCCTTCTGTAATCAAAAGTGCCCTTATCAATGCAAGATCATTGCCGGCCCATGCACTTGATATTGCTGATTACATAACACTGCGTGACATTGACTTTATAGCAGTCACAGAGACGTGGCTCCATGCCGCATTAGGACCCTCTCTTGCCCTTGCTATCCCTGACAAATACTCTATCATCCGGCATGACAGAGATTCCAACCTTTCCAAAGGTGGGGGTATTGCCTTTATATATAAAACAACACTTGGTTTAAGAATCATCGCCAATCAAACTATGCCTTTTGCAGAAATACTATACATTAAATTACAGACCTCACCATCCAGTACCATCACCATACACCTCATTTACCGTCCCACCGGCCCTACCACCACATTCGAAGACGATATATCGCTCCTCCTGTCGACTAACACCAAACCTAAATCTCAAGTCATCCTTCTGAGGGATCTAAACCTTGGCTTTCAGGACCCAAAGACCCAAAGGCTTCTGCCATTGGTGACACTATCACTGAATTAGGATTCTTACATCGAATAACCAAACCAAAATACATCAAAGGTAGAGCCCTTGACTGGTTAGCTGACCTCAACTGCGACATAAACAACATATCCAACACACCATGTGCATGGTCAGACCATCACCTGATCCCCTTCACCATAAAAGAAGGTATCCAACCCAACAAAGAGATCCTGGCCCAACCTATGAATACTAGAAACATTGCAATATAACACTGGAGAAACTGTTGCCCTTGCTCCAGCCAATTATCAACCCCTCCACTACACTCGCGGATCGCACTGCCTTAGTTGACCTCTATAACCGTACTCTATTCAAAGACATTAATATGATAGCACCACTAAAACTGTGCAAATCTAAACCACGGGCGCACCTCAATTCATGATACACCCCTCACCTCAGATCCCTATGGAAATTGAAAAGAAATTCAGAAGTGCTATGGAAAAGTAGCCCTATACAGCCAACAAGGATAATTTCTCATTAGCTTCCGATAATTATAAAGAAGCCATTGTCCAAGCCAAAAAAGACAGTTATAATGACCGCATCACCAACGGTAAATCGAGCACCAAGGAACTCTTCAACATCTTGAAAGAGCTAGAATCTCCTGCCCTGCCTCCTGATACTTGCACCAAAGATATTTCCTGGTGTACTAATATTCAGAATGCATTACAAGGTAAAATTACAATGCTTCAAAGCAAAATAGAATCTAAAAAACTTCACATATCCAACACTTCCTTTATTCCCAATCCCACTTCTCCAGACAGGAATACAGACAACCAATTCAATTTCTCCCCCCTCTCGATCAAAGAGGTTGAGAACATCATTATGAAATTAAAACCCTCGAACTGCCAGGGAGATATCTGCCCTGCTCCCATTATTAAAGAGGCTGCGAAGGAACTCGCCCCCTTCATCACATCCCTTATTAAATATCAAGCTTTGGCTACATGTGCAAGAACGCAGCTAATCCCCATAACACTGCCTACCTTGTACAGTTTTCTATTTTCTAGTTACTATTATATGTATTAACCTGCTCTCTGCCTAACTATTGTGTATTTGCAAGATTTTACTGTATATATGCAACTTGCCAATATCATATCAAACTCAAATGTATATGTGTAACTTTGTAAAATGTAATTATGCAACTTGTAAGCTAAGCACCCAGATGCCTCAGGGCTTGGAGCGCTCTACAAATAAATAAACTAAACTAAACTATGCAGCCAGGATCCGTGTTGGGTGGAAAAGTGCAAGTCTCCAGTGCGGAGAGTGTGCCGAGGCAAGTGCTGAAGGTAGACAGAAGCTGGGGAGATTGGGTGTGAGTGGTCAGGGGGCCCAAGGATGCATAAGGGTCCAATATACCAATCACAGCAACTGTGGAATTAGCAGAGGACGGAAGAATGGAAGGAGGAGAAAAAGAGGAAAGTCTTGAGGTGCTTTCAGAATTTAAGAAGGTCCTGCTGCTTAAGACGCAGAGGGAGGGGGTAACTGTTCCAAAGGAGGGATCCAGATGAGGAAAGCAAACAACCTCCTGCTCTCTGTTTAGCTAAACGCTTTACACACAGGGAGTTGGCGCCAGAGGAACGTGGAGGTCTAAAAGAGAGTATTTTATAAGAGAGAGTTGCAGATGGATTGGTCCTCGGCCCCAGGCAACCTTGTGGGTGAGGCAGAGGGATTTGAATTTGATCTGTCCAGCAACTGGGAGCCAGTGGAGACTTTTTGGGGCAGGAGAGATGCGTAACTTGGGCTTAAGGCCAAGGATAAGTCTTGCTGATCTATTCTGGGTTATCTGAAGGGGTCGCAGAGTGGAAGAAGGTAGATTGAGGAGGAGGATGTTGCAATAGTCAAGCCTAGAGAGTAGCAGGTCTAGGGAAACATTGAGCTTCTGGGGGAAAGTGAGAAAAGGGAGAATTCCTTTGAGAACAAATAGTTGAAAGTGGGACTTCTTAGCAATGTCCTTCGGTGTGAGGGAGGAAGGAGAGAGAGGAGTCAAAGATGATTGCAAGGTTTCTGGCTTCAGAAGAAGGAGCAAGGGGAGAGCCCAAGGTGGGAGGCCAGAGAGAAGGAAATAATGAGGGAGCAGGTGTCCCAATCGGAAGGATTTCAGTTTTGCTGGCATTGAGACAGAGATCGTTGGAAGTGCACCATGCCTGGATGGCAGATAGGCAGTCAGGGATGGAGGAAGGTACAAGTGAGTCAGCAGGAAGTCTGAAAAAGAGTTGAGTGTCATCTTCATAACACTGGATGTTGGGGTAGGAGGAGGAGATGAGGAATGCCAGCTGAGCAAGGTAGATATTAAAGAGCCAGTGGGAGAGGATTAGATCAGCGCCTGGTTTTCTGTGTGTAGGACTCCATTCTAGTAGAACATGTCTTTGGTGAAGGTCTCATGGTGTAGCTCTGGTTCTCAATATGTTCTGATCTCACTCCAAAGAAAGTGATGGCCATAGCTAGATCTCTGCTCATTTTGAAGATAATATCTGTGAGTGTTTGGGCTGTAGCATTAACTTCCCTACTGCTGTTTGATTCCGATTAGGGGTATTATCACCATGTTAGTTGAACCACTGTTTTGTGTATTTGGCATGAAATGGATTTGTATGTAACAGGATATTGTAATAAGGAGGAAGTAATGAAACCCAAAATCAGTATGTATTCTTGTCACAGCAGAGTGTTTTTCAAGAGACACTTGAACACGGGAAGATGTTGCCAACGGGACATTATGTACCTCAGAAAGAACCTTGTGTTTGAACCAATAAGAAGAATTAAAGCTGTGAGTGCTAGGTGAATTAAACAATGAAATGAAATGAGTTTCATTGATGGGATGCATACTGTATTGGCTTCAATGTATTAGAACCAGTTTTACAGATTTGAATATTAGGGATAGGTGGAAAGATTTTTGTACATTGTTCTGTAGCAGTATTATTATTCCATTGCAGATGAGATGAAAAGTGTATCCTGCAGGAGAACTGGGGTACAGTGTAAGTCAACCTCCAGCCCAGTACCCTGTAGAAGTAGTGCAGTGTGTGGAAAACCGGGCAAGCCCATTTCCAGACGGCTGCCCCATTGGAGTAGTGCAAAATGCTGCTTACCTGCACCCAGGGACGGGGTGTCCTCCATCCTGGGCCAAACACTAATCAACCGGCACCACACAGCTCCATACATGCAAACCCTACTGATTCAGGTGGTAGGTTACTGCTTTTTAAGCAGTCCTACTGCCTACCGATATTTCTGTCAAAACCTACCGATTTTTCATATATCATAGATCGAGTAGGCCTGACTTCCTGAGTCCCAGAGCAGCATCCTGAAGGTGGGCGTATTAATGGCCCATTGTTTTGATTGATGGCATTGCGCTGCCTGAACGCGTGAAACAGACACTGAACTTTGCCCTGCGCATCCTGAGGTCCAGGCAGTGTCAGAGCGTCAGCGTGACGCCTGCCATCCCATGCCTTTCTCTGTGCTGCCTTCCTCAATGTGCTGTGAGCTCCGAGCCAGTGGTCTGTGTCTCACAAAATTCTTCTGAATATGGTCTGTCACTGTGTGCTCAGCTCTGCTATAAATACATACAGCTGCTAGCTGGAAACCGTTGTCTCCAACAGTGCCGGATTACCCATTAGGCCAAGTTGGCACCAGCCTGTGTCTATTGGATTTTGTATTTAATTTGGATTTAAATAGTATTTTGTATTTAATTTGCAGCCCCTGCAGCACGTTAGTATTTAAAAAAAATCATATTGGTCTCTGTATCCCTGTGTCTGCGTGTGGACCCATCCCTGCCGAGTGTGACTTGAGCATTTTAATTTGTTTTCAGTTTCTACTTTCATGCCTGTGTGTGCCAGCCAGGGCCCAAGCGTAGACTCAGTGAGTCTAAGACACACCCTGGCGAGAGCGCACAGGCAGGCCGGCAGTCCCAGGAGCATGGCCACCAGCAGGGGGACTAGTAGTAAGATGTCATCAGAGGACAAGCAAAAGTGAGGCGAGAAATGGAGAATCAACTGGGTGAAAATACTGCAGAGGAGACAACGCAGCCAGCTAAGAGGAGAGGGTTAGAGAATGGAATTAGTGGAGGCAACCAGTTGGACGCAATAAAGAGGAACTGTGAGAAGTAAGAAGGCAAGAACATGTGAGCTGGGAGAATTGAAGATGAAAGAGAGACAGAAGACAAAGATTTAAAACATCAAAGTGAAGGGCGGAATCGGAGAGGCACTGCCTCTACCCCTCAGCCCGCTGCGTGCCTCTCACCACAGGGCTCTCGGATCCTGACCCATCCCCCCGCAATGCATCTCTCTCCCTCCACACAGGGGACCAACTCGGCCTGCTCTGCCAAAGCCCTTCTTCTTCCTTATGAATTATTAAAGTGGTGTCCCACTGTCCGGCAGCCCGGGCACCTGCCAATCCCTAGCGCCCCTAGACGCGAGCTGCTGAGCAAGCCAGGCAAATTCAAACCCAGCGATGTCACAGCCTCCCCTCTGCATCCAATATTAGGGCAGTTTATCAGAAAAGCAGCATTTTGCATGCACACAACTCAGGAATTAAATATGCGCCATCAACAACAGATCTGCATGAAATAAGTTTCTCAATTATTTTTGCAAAGGGAGGGGCGACATTTGGACTACCTAGTGGCCTCCACAGGGTTTAATCCGGGACTGGTCTCCAATGATCTCTGCAGGCATGGTAAATTACTTAAGTTTGTTTAATCACAAAAATAAATATATGGGAAGGTCGTGTCAGTAAACTTCACAAGTCAAGTGTGTAAAAGAAGTCCCACAACTAAACTTTGCACAGTCCTAGCAGCTTATATATAAGGCAATAAATGTTCACCCATGGGTGAACAATTGCCGCCAGGCACTGTAGCACAAGGGTTCATTAAAATTTGGCACAATTTTGAACATCTCCACCCCTCCCCACCTACAGGGATTGGAACTTGAAGGCAGGCATGACAAAGTTCCCTTTCACTGAAATGGGGATGGTCCAGGGTGGCTTATGTCTCACTGGCTCATGCAGGGACCGCGAAGAGTGTGAGGATGGGCCTGGGTACGGTACTCCTCGGGCCCATGGGCACACTGGACGGCATCAGGGCCTTTCCACCTTTACAATTGAAAGGGGCCATGCATTTGCCTCATGGGTGTGGGGGACAGAAAACTGCCCTTTGTTGCCAGTCAGCAATAACACAGCACTATATTTCTCTTTATAGTTCTGGGGCTTTGCACGCACGCCTTGCAAGCTACATTTGCGGGAGACATTTCGGCTGTCACTTCCCTTGGAGTATAGAGAAGTGTTATCACTGTGTTGCCTTTTCACACACATTGCTCCGAAACAGGCACTTGCTGACATGAAAGGATTTATAGCTTTTCAGTGGCTATTTAGTGTTTCAGCTCCTTCCTGCCTGGGCAGCTGGTGATAATAGGAGGGTATAAACTATCAGATGTATTCCTTTGCCATTTCATTGGGCAAAATTAATGAGGCATTTCCTGTGATGTCATCATTATGGTTTTTACTATTTTTGATACTTTAAGATTCCTACAGATTTCTGGTCACATAATGTTTGCATGTATGCAGCTCATGACTTCAGAGAAGCGCTGCATAGTGTGCAGCTCCAAGTAACAGCAAAACCGCCACCCACTTGTTCCGTTAGCATCACTGAAGGTAACTGTGGTGAGTCCTGAAACCAGCTAGGCCATCCTTACAGGTGTCGAGACGCAAGGTAGATTTCCTGTTCTTCGGTGTCAACATAGACAACCCCTTCAATGTCAACAATAACAGAGAGGCAGCACAGATCTATCCCTTAGTAATCTGCGTCCCTTTGACTAGCAGGAAGCCTGGTACGACTCAGGCACAATGTTTTCGGTTCCCAGAGCTCATGTGCAGGGGAGAGTATACACACTGCCACAAGTGTTGCCCCCTCAAAGTCATGCAATGCTGCTGTCCCTTTCAGGAGGACAGAAGAGTGTCATCTGGGCGACGATGAGAGAACTTTATCTTGCTGACAGATTTTTGGGGGATTTTAGATACCGAGGCTGGGCCTCATTACTCCAATTTCTCTGGTTGAGAGAGTAGTCGGAAGGCAGGAATCATACCACCTGGAGGAGGGAGAGGCCGAATATTGTAATTGGATAAAGATTCCTGTCATTGAAGGAGAAATTTGTACGAATAATGTTTGGACTTAATATATTTCTTTTTATATGTATCCGTCCAAACTATAGAATTTAATTGTAAACTATACAAAAGAAGGAATTTTGTCTGGAACTTCTTAAAGATGCAAATAGTCTTCAAATAAATACATTTAGTTAGTAGTTTGAGATTCAAAATGTTTCCTTTCCGTGACAAATGTGGAAGAAAAATATAAAAAAGTCACATACAGCAGAAGGCGAGCAAAGGTTTTCCAGATTCAGAGGTTGCTATTTCCTGGTCTCGAGCTCAGATGAGAAATGTTATTTCATCTGGTTTTGTGTCTGAAAGGGGACTCCTGTCACCTGTGACATTAACAAGTTGCATACTGGGACTTGTAGATTGGCTAATGTACATGGGTGCTGTGCCCATTTGTTAACTTTGGGTTGTGTATAAAAGGGTAAAATGCATTTTGGGACTGCTAGTGCGTTCGCATAGTGAAGTCAAGGGGCATGGTTTGAAACAGCAGAACAATGGATGAATAAAGGGAGGAACAAAATGCCCACTCATTTTCATAATAGTGCCTCAGGGAGTAAAAAAGGTGAACGGGTTCCATTTGTCTTTAAAAAGGAAACTTCATTTAATTGGCTGTCACACATTCAAATGAGCTCAACTGACGCCTTTTTTTGTGTGGGGGATGGGGTTGCTTTAGCTTGCGACGCGGGTAAGGATCTGTTTGTTTTTTGTTAAAAAATGTAGCCCATGTTATATTTTCATTTAGTTAAAGTTCACGTTTGTAGGTGGACCACTCCACGCTTGAGTGATGGGGGTGGGGCTAGACCATTGATATTTGTATGTCATTTTCATTCTTTTCATGTTATAATGAACGTTTTGTATGCGAGGGTGTAGATTATGACCACGGTTTCCCGAATGATTTGTTTACATGGAAAACATGATGTACGCCTCTTGCATTAGTTTGCTGTCAGAAAATCCTATGCCTGCTTACTGAGCATGCTCAGTGAGAAATTTACAAGGTAGGATTTTCTGACAGTGTGAATCTAGTTTTTCCTGCTTTTAAAGACATAAACCGTTAGACTGAACAAAAGATATTGATGTTTTGTCGTGCTCTATGCACGTTCAGTATGTTTAGTGACAGTTTTGTGCTAAATGGCATGACACCGGCGGTGGACCGTATGTTTGGGTAGGTTAGGACGTCCACGGATTTAGAGGCACACAGTGCCTTTTTTATGTTGGTTATTGTCAGTGGCAGAGCAGCACGGTAACACGTTGCAGTGCAGGCTTGTAAGGCGAGCAGTGCTACAGTGGTGCAGTGGCATGTTTGGTGCCTGCAGTGCTGGCTAACCGAGTTCAATGCCCGTGGCAGGGCAGCAGTGTTCATTTTAAATACATTGGGGGGATGCAGGCTCTCATGAATGCAATGAAGGCTGCTTTACATTCAGTGGGGGAAAGTTTGAGCAATTGAGCTATCCCGGAATGTAAATGTTAATGTTAAAGGTATTTATATAGCGCACTGTCACCAACAGAGTTGGTCTCCAGGCACTCAGGCGGTACTGTAAACAAAGAGGTCGGGTTGGGTTAGTGTGTGAAGAGGGTTTAGGAAAGTGAGAAGGTGGTGTCCTGTTGGCAGCTTCAGTTCGGTTTTCACTGTGCGCTGAGCTTGGGTGTTAATATAGGATCGAAGCAATTCCTTGTGTGCTGATGTTGCGGTCTATGTTTTGATTGTTTGATGTTGCTGTGTGGTGAAGTGCATGCAGTTTGCTGCGAGAGAAGTGGTTGTGTGGGTTTTTGTGTAAGTTAAGTATGCAGAAATGTGAGGTTTTGGTTAGTGGGTTATATGTCTCTTAATCCTTGTAGTTTTGTTTTATGTATCCGGTTTTCATACTGGGTTGGTATATTCTTTCTCTTCCCTTTCCTGACTGTCTAGTTTCTAGGGCACTGGCGAGGCTGGTCTCCAGCTAAGTTATTGAGATTAGTAGACCCAGGTAGGCGAGCATTATCCCTACCTAGGTAGTGGCGTTCTATTATCATTCCCTGCTCCTTCCTATCTATTTAATGTCAGTGGTCCATTGCTTCCTATGATTACAGTGTGGGCCAAGGTGTTATTGCTGGGAACATACCTTGCCTTCCTTCCCGATAGATCTGTGGATGTTCTTTGGTATGATTCTAGGTGCTCTATCTTTCAATTGATAAGTGGATATGTTGTAGATATCTTACTTCTATTAAGGGTTGAAGGCTTAGGGAATAAGGGATAGGTTCCTCTCTCAGCCTAGTTCCGCTGTGTATGTCCCTATGGGCATTCTTTCTAGTTATGGGGTGAAGAGCCAGGTTTTGAGGAGTTTCCTGAATTGTAGGTGATCTCTTGTGTTCCTTATGTTCTTTGGTAGTTCGTTCCAGGGTTTTGGTAAGAGGTGAGAGAAGGAGGATCATTTGAGTTTTCTTTTGCTGTATGATTTGGGTTCCAAACGGATGTCGCTACTGGATCTGAGTGGTCTTGTAGTGTGATGTACGTTTATTTTTCTTCTAAGGAACTCTGCATCTTGGTCGTGGGTTGCTCTGTGCGTTATTCACATTGATTTGAACTTGATCCGTTGTTTGATGGGTAACCAGTGTAGAATTTTCAGCGCTGGTGTGATGTGTTCTCTTCGAGGTAGTTTAAAGAGCATTCAGGGCCGCCGCATTTTGTATGCGTTGGAGTTTATTTAGGAGTCGTTCAGGCATGCCTAGAAATAAGCTATTTGCGTAGTCTAATCTGGACATGATGAGAGCGATGACAGTAGTTGTTTTAGTGATGAATGAGAGGAATGGTAGGATCCTTTTAGCCGCTCGCAGAAGAAAAAAGCATTTCTTGATTAGGGTGTTTACTTGTGGCTCTAGAGTGAGTTTGTTGTCCATCAGGACTCCCAGGTTTTTTACAATCAGTGATGGGGCTGGGGATTCACCAAGTTTGTTGGCCATGGGATGTAGAGGTTGTCTTCTCCGTTTTTTGTGATGATCATTATTTCTGTTATGCCTAGGTTGAGGTAGTTTAAGTTCATCCAGTTGTACATTTCACGAAGGCACTTTTCTAGTGTTGAGTGCTCTTCTTGTGAATCTTGTATTTTATAAACTATTTGTGTGTCATCAGCGTAGTTGTAACAGTTGAGGCCATATCTTTCAATTATTTTAATTAGTTGAGACAGGTAGATGTTGAATAGTAGTGGCGATAAGGATGATCCTTGTGGGACTCCGCATGACAATTCTCTTGGGCTTGATTTGAAAGGTTTCATCCATATGGTTTCTGTTCTATTTGTTAAGAAGGATCTGATCCATAGTAAGGCGTTGTCTGTGATTCTGAATTCTTCCAGTCTCACGATGAGGATGTAGTGGTTGAGTGTGTCAAATGCTGCAGAGAGGTCTAAAAGTCTGCGTTTGAGTCTGCGTTTGCCTTTAGATCATCCCAGATTGAGATAAGTGCTGTTTCTGTTCCTCTCATTGGTTTGAAGCCTACTTGTGCCTGGTTTAATAGGCAGTGTTCTTCTATCTATGAATTCTTGGGTTGTTCTACATATGTGTGTTTCCAGGAGTTTAGCTGGGTAGAGGATGTTGGAGATGGGTCTGTAATTGGAGAGGTCCTCTATGTTTCCTGCTGTATCCTTGAGGAGTGGTTTGATGTATGCTGATTTGAAGAATTGTTGCACTCTTCCTGTTGTGATCGATTGGTTGAGGGTGTTTCTGTAATATCCCATTGGTGTTCCTTGTGAGAGGATTGATTTGTAGATGTCACGCGGGCAGGGATCCGTGGAGGAGCCTGATTTGGTGCTTTGATTTACCACTTTGATGAAAGTCTCCACTGATATGTACAGGAAGTTTCGAAGTTTGTTCCAATGTTCCTTGCGTCGGCTGGTGTCTTCAGTGTTGTGGTTGCATGGTCTGTTTTGTATGGTCTGTTGGATGGTAATGATTTTATTTTTTAAATGATCTGCAAGGTCATTGCATAGTTTCTTCAATGGCGTTGGAGTGTTGTTGCAGCTGGGTGGGTTTTTTATTTCGTTTATGATTTTAAATAGTTCTTTTTGGGTGTTTGGTGCTTTGAGGATTCTGTTGTCGTAGTATTTCATTTTTTCTTTTTGTATTTCCTTTTTGTATGACCGGGTATGTTGTTGAAGTTAGAATGTTTTTCTGCAGTCTTTATTGATTCTCCATTCTAGTTCTAGTTTTTGTTCTTTCCTTTTCATGGCGCCTAGTAGTGGTGTGAACCATTCTGCAGTTGCTCTTTTGCCAGATGGATTGAAAGTTTTTTTTGTGGCAATCTTGTCAATTGTTGTGGTGATCCAGTTGTGAAGTATATCTATTTTAGTGTCTAGATCAACTTCATCCATAGTTGTTGCTTGTGGTTTGGTGATCTCCAGTAGTTCCATTAAGTTGGAGTTTTTTTATGATTCTCCAGTTTCTTTTCATGATGATCGGTAGCTTTTCTTGTTTCTTTGTTATTGGGGAGGGCAGTGTGATTACGAAGGGAATGATGAGGTGGTCGCTCCAGAGGATCTGAATTGGGAGCACCGTGGCAATTCATTTTCTGTTGATGAAGATTGCGTCCATTATATGTCCTGCTGTGTGGGATGCTCCTTTAACCAGCTGATGTAGTTTCCTCGTTGTTAGAGAACTGGTAGAGATTTGTATAAGGTTGTGGTTTCTTCATCAAACCAGATGTTGATGTCTCCGAGGATAATCAGGTGGTTATTCTTGATAGCTTGGTTGGTGATTGCTTCTAGGAAGGTGTCTACGAAGGCTGCATCATACGTTGGTGGTCTGTATACCAGTATGAATTGCAGGTTTGTTCTGGGATTTTTTGATAGACCTATGATTAGGGATTCACATTTATTGATGTTTAATGGGTCTCCCGCTTTAATTTCCAAGTGTTCCTTGTGGATGATTGCCAGTCCACCACCTCTTTTGGTTTTCCTGTTTGCTTGCATGCACTTGAAGGTATCAGGCAGGTTGTTATTGAGGGTGATATTGTAGTTGTCATCTAGCCATGTTTCGGTTACGTAAAGGATGTCGATGCCTCCATCACGTAGGAGGTCATAGGGTTCAGTGGCATGTTTTGACATTGATCTTGCGTTAATTAGATTGCAGTGGATCTTTTTGTGAGATTTTGTTTATTTGTTGTTCCCAGTTTTGATTTGTGGGTGTTAAGTTGGGGTGCTTTTATGTTGACTCTGATTGGTTGAAGTTCTGTGAAGCCAGGTTCGTCGTTTAATCGGTCTTTGAGATTGATAATTGGGTTGCTGACTTCTATTGCTTCGTCATCTCTTGTCATTTGATGTAGGTATCGATAGTGCCATTCTGTTCTTGTGATGTAGGGGGTAAAGGGGTTGGCGTCATCCCATTTTCTTCTTGGGTCCACTCTTCTTTTGTTCCTTTGTTCAGGGCGGGGTTTATCCGTCTGGAAATGTCGGTGTTGTTGAAGTATCTAGGTTCTTTAGTTGGTGCGAGGTACGGTGTAAGGTATAAGGATTTTTCTTACAGTGTTTGTTTTGTCGACAGTATTGATTGCAGGGTGTATTCTGTATTGAAGGCGTCTGCTGCTGGGGGCGGTTGAGCTTGTGCATCCGTATTATTTGTATCATGTTCCTTTTCTCTTTGTCGGCGTCCAATTCTGCGCCGGGGCATTTTGGGTCCTTGGAGGGGGGAGTTGGTCTGGGGTTTGGGTTTATAGGGGCAGTTGTCCAACGGTTATTCCTTGTGCCAAGCTGGTGTTGATTTTAATCCTCTTAGGTTGTTGCATCTGGAAGTTTTTCCAAGGTGTGTCTTTGTTCAGTCGGTTGGGTAGGGGTGTTCCTCTTACAATGGGAGGGCTGTCCTGGGGAGTATTGTACTTGGGAGGGTGACGCGGCTGGATATGGGCTATGGGTGTGGTAAATTAGGGTGGGGATTATGGTAGTAGTTACTGGCTTTAGTGGTTGCTGGGTGTTCGGGGGGGTCAGGTTCTTAGGATTCAATTATGGCAGGTACTGATAATATTCAGACGGGTGGGAAGTAAGAGGGGAAGAGCCTAGGTTTTGCAGGTGGTTTACTCTTGGGAGTAGGATACCAGCTGTCGGAAGGGATGTAGGTTTTGGTCGGAGCCAAGCGATGATTGAACAGCTCGATTCCTGATCCTTGGACAGCAGCGCGTGGGTCCAGGTTCCGCAAAGGCAGGCAGTGATCAAGACAGGGACACCTAGCTATCGGGAGAGGTTTCAGGCTTCGCAGAAGGCAGGCAGTGATCAAGTATCAGGTTAGGGCCCCCTAGGTGACAGGGGAGGTTTAGTTTGAGAGAGGTAGGTGGTAATTAACGCCCAATTTTAAGACACCTAGATATCGGGAAAAAGGTCCAGGCCTCTCAGGGTGTCAGGCAGAAATTGAACACCTAGACTGGGACACCTAAACAGCAATTGTACACCTAGATAGCAATTGTACACTTAGTCTGGAACACCTGGACAGCGGGAGAGGCTTTCGGGTAGCAACCGATCACATAGTGTCATGCAGCAATTGAGCACCTAGACTGGGACACCTAGACAGCAATTATGCACCTAGGCGGGAACACCCAGACAGCGCGAGAGGCTTTGACCTCACAGTGTAGCAGGTTTGGCAGTAAAAGCTAGAGGTGGGAACACCTAGAGTTGGCTCTTGTGTACAGAGGCGGAGAGCCTCAGGTTCCAAAATGCAGCCCAGGCACAGGTGAGCACCCGTAGGTATAGTGTGGTACAGGAGAACACACCCAGATGTGAGTTATACACGTTGGGAAGGCCTACGTTCCACAATGCAGCTTGGGACGGGAGGGGACACCCAGAGTTGGGATTTCTGTATTGTGGTGGAAGGGCCCCACGTTTTGCTATGTAGTTGGTACAAGAGAACACACTGAGACTGTAGAGACCTGTACAGTGGAATAAAGTCCTGAGCTTTACTGTGCAATCTGGTATGGGGAACACACCTAGAATGGGGTTCTGTATAGTGGGAGAGAGGCCCGAGTTTCAGATGTAGTTTCGAAATGCAGTTTCAGATACAGGGAAGTGCACCTAGAAGGTTCTTGCACAGCGGGAGAGAGGCTTAAGCTTCACAATGCAGTTTGGTACAGGAGAACACACTGAGATTGTGAGTCCTGTATAGTGGGAGAGAGGCTTACGTTTCAGAATGCAGTTTAAATGCAGTCTCAATACAGGGGAGTGCATCTAGAAGGGTCCTGTATAGTGGGAGAGAGGCCTAAGCTTCACAATGCAGTTTGGTACAGGCAGTTTCGTATGATGGTGTCTGTATATGTTGTAGATAGGACATTGTTCCTACATTATCCGTTGATGCTTGTTGACGGCAGCCTATTCGTCGTGAGTTATGTCAGGGTGCTGTGTCCTGTTCCAACTGCTGGTCTGATGGGGTGACTTTTCAGCCACGACTAGTAGGCTGTAGTTGTGGGCTCTGTAGGTTACTCTTGGACTTAGGTGCAGGGCTAGCTAGGTGGAAGGGTGCGCTTATTAAGTGGTGGACTGCCACAGGAGGAGGGGGAGTAGAGGTTGGGGTTTCGTGTATGTTAGTGGCTGGCCCCTGGCCTCCCCTGCTGACACTGTCTGGGGCCGCTGCTTCAGGAGCCGCCCTTTGCCCTGGGCCCTTATAGCCGCCGGGGCTGCACGGGCAGGGGCTGCCCTGGGAGGCTATGTTAAGAGGTGTAGGGGAACCAATCAAGGGAGGGTGCGGGAGGAGAGAGGGACCGGGGCGCGCTTGGGGAAGGCAAGTAAGATTGCACGCGCACGGGGGTTGGAGGGCTACACAATTTTTAATAAAAATAAAGGCTCATTAGACTTATAGAATGAAGGGCCTAATGGATTTCTTTTTACCTTCTGGAAGCAACAGAGTGCTCTGGGAGCGAAGCCGTGTGGGCCTAGAGTATGCAAGGGCAGAGAGCCATTCAGGGGAAGGGGCGGGAGGGGCCGGGCTTGGGGAAGGCAAGGAGAGTGAGATTGCACACGAGCCGGAGGGGCTACACAATTTTTAATAAAGAATGGCTGATTACACTTATAGAATTAAGGACCTAATGGATTTCTTCTTACATTATGGAAGCAACAGAACCAAAAAGAAAATGTGGGTGGGGGGTGGCATTAGTTGGGAGAGGGAGGTGTGGAGGCTTTTTCAACCCCATTTTTTATTAAACATTTGGAAAAAGAATAAGTATTTTGAAGTGTACTTGTATTTATTTCTATTTCAAACTTAAATTTTGTAGTACACATTTTCCATTTTAATAATTTATTTCATGAGGACATATTGGTGACATTCTGCCTTACATTACAGACACCATGTGAGGAATTGGACCAATCCGCACAGGGAGTGTGCGCTCGCCTGGGCTTTTTTTGACGTTTTGTAATTGAAATGAATGATGTGAGATTAACCTTAGAACCTGTGTGAGGCTAATCTGTACACATTGTGGGGACAGCCTACAGCCGCAATCTTCCCTGTCACATTTAGCTGGAATGTGACAGCCACGGGTACATCAAAGCATCTCAGGAAAGGGGAAGGCAATATCTTCCTCTGGCCATGGCCAGTCTATTTAAAATATCAAAGGCCCCATGGATCTGCCCTCTCTATTGTCTGAAGTTCTGCTGGTGGCAGCGCATACTGATGAGTTAATTGAAACAGGCCTGCAATAGGCCTGAGTGCAGAAGTGACAGAAGGGGGCAGGGCACTAAAACCTCTTTGATATGCATGTGTCAACTTGAAGCTACCTCCCACCCCTCTGTCTGAAGGGCAGTGAATGGGATGTCTGGGGCAACTATTTACAGTAGGCAACCCCTGCTGGGGGACCTCCTTTCAGAGTGGTGAAGTAAGTGATTTGAGGGAGACATAAGTCTGTTCTCTCCACAAACTTAAAGGGAGACCTGTGCTTTGATCAAGAGTCACAGAAAGCTCAATTAACCAGAAATACACTTTGATCCACAACAGACAGGAAGATGGGTGGGACTTAGTAGTACATGTTGTCACACTTTACCTTTCCTGTTGCTGGGAGGGAGAAAAAAGGAGAGTAAACATTAATATTAAAAAAAGAGGGGATCTCTCAAAGGTGGGGTAGAGTTCCATTTATTTTGCCCTAACAAACACTACACAGAATGTAGGTTGGGTTGCCTGTGCGACTCAGAGCCAGTTTCCACTTTCTAAACAAATACGGATTGCACCTTTGTCAATTAACCTTCTTCAGCAAAACTGCCATTCTGCCCATGCCACGTGGTCCACACACTGATGGAGGTGGCACAAAATCAAAACGGCAAGGTGGGGGATTTTCTTTTAATTTGTTTATTTTTTATGGTTTGTTATAAACCTTTACAAAAAAGAGCAAAAGAGCAAATATTTAAAACATATACATCTTAAAAAGAAAACCAATACTTGAACAATCCATTGCGATAAAATCCAAACTACAAACTCATAAATACAGAAAGGAAAACACAAATATCATTCAAATTTCATCCAGAATAAAATACAAAATCAATAAATAACATAAGGACAAACCCTTAAAGAGACACAAAGACAAATCACCAGAACATCAGTATTAACTTAACTCACAAACCGATTTTAAAAATGTTATTATGCGTATAATCAAAATAGGGGCGTATCCATGCCTCATTTTATAGCAAATATAGTCACTGTCAACACATGCATTTGTGGAGAACATTTCAGCAAAATATTTGGTTCTCTGCTTAATCAGCATTGGGCATATTAGCAGGATGTGGAATAAAGTCTCTTCCAACCCCACCTGATTACAGAATCGACACCATTTCTTAACTAATGATGAGTTTCTTACATTTAAAATATAACTGGTGTGCTTGACATTCAACCTGAACCGCATGAAAGAATTTCTGATAGAACTGGACGAGTATTTCATCAAGTAGTTTTCCATAGTAGGGAAACATTTCCAAAAAGGAGTGGGCTTGATTATAGAGTTTATAGTCTACCACTTTACTCATTGTGTATAACCAGTCAATCCCACGTATGATTAGTTTACATTTTTAGGCCTACTCAGCAGAGTACTCTTTGCTATACCCAATTCCTCCAACATCATTTCAACCTCCTTATTTAGTCTAATCATAAAAGGGCAGGTTGAATCCCTTCCGCTTGAGTGTACAGGTTACTGACCCCAGACATCTTACATTTTCTCTCCTTAATAGGAGCCTCTTACCCATTATCAAAGAGTGGAGAGATTGCAAGCCAAATTCTTAACGTATCATCTCGATTGGAATGCATTTTGGTAAGTAAAACAAAATACCCCTCCAAATGATACCTTCCTGGACCTTCAGAAAGTCCATAAAGTTAGTAGCAAACAATTCCAGTCCATAAATTAGCCTTGGTACCACTTTTCTCAAACAGAACTCCAAAATTGGTTTCATGGAGAATCTCCCAAATTTTTTCTCTAACAATCTCATCTGCCTTAAAGCCACTTCTGCTTTAGCCTTGAGTTGGTTTTTAATCAAAGGAGCAGAGTCAGTACCTGAAAAGCAGTACCCCAAATACTTTAAGGCTTATTGCGGCTTAATGTGATTACCTTCGCAAAACCAGGTATAAGACTCCTGCTTCCTGTTAGATTTGCCCATGCACATAATGATTGTTTTTGTTGGATTTATTGTTAAGTGAAGTTGGCTTATGTATAGTTCAAACTCGTTAATACGGCGCTGCAGACCCACTTTAGTGTTGTCTATCAAAAGAAAGTAATCCGCATACGCAAGCCACGAGATACACATACCATCCAGTTTTGGAGAAACCAGACCCTTATTAGAGAACACTGTTTGAGCTCCACTGACATATAAGTTAAATACAGTAGGTGCCAGCATACAACCTTGGCGCAGACCATTACTAGTTTCCATCTGCGAGGATAGCCCACCTTAGAGTTCAATCTTATCACCAGCCTGGTGTCGGTATACAGGGCAATCACAATTTCCAACAAATGATTCGGAATACGCAGAGATTTTAGTTTTTTCCATAAAGTGGGCCTATCAACTAAATCGAAGGCCATACTAAGGTCCATCGATGCTACAAAGGTTGATCTTGCACCCTTTACCAAGGCTTTACTCTGTAAGCATTTAAGGACCAGGCCTCCACAATCCATGCCAAACTTTTTTTTTAAACCCATTTGATTCAGACTCAAAATTTGGTTGGCATCTATCCATTTGTGAATATAAACCAGCACCAGAGAGACAAAGATTTTAGATTCTGAATCAGCAATCGCTATCGGACGATAACTAGCTGGCAACATTCGTGAACCCTTTTTAAACACTGGAATCACTACTGAAACCCTCTATGACTGGGGAATAGTTTTAGTTAGGCACACATCTTTAAAGAGAATACATAAAATCTTTGCCCAGTACAAAGGATTGGATTTTAGGACTTTGTTGGTGAGATTATTAAGCACCATTTTTTTTTATTTGATTATCAGACATTTTACATCTTCGACCAAACATAGCATGGGCCAAGATGAAACCATCGCCCCGACTCTTGATAGATCTGATTACTTGCCCTATATAAATTTGAGAAATGGCCCGCCCATACCTATTCCGGAATTGGGTTCAACATAGAGTCTTCCTGAGAGCAGTCTACATTGTTCATCAATTGCCACAAATTGGATGGCGAAAAACCCCTCATTGCTCGTAGCATCTTTTCACCATCTCGTTGGGCAGTAATACAGCGATGGTTGATCAACCAATTCTTATATGATTGTTTCAGCTTTTTTATTAAACCCATGGCTCCGGGATCAGAGGACCACAATTTATGAATTCTTTGCACCTCCCTTTGAAGGCCCTTTTTTTCACATGGACCTCATGGTCCATAGAGTGTTTATGGCTTCGCTTTAAGTGACCCCTACGAGAGGACAGATCATACAGCCTCTGAATTCTATTACCAATGGCAGATTCAAAACTATTCACAGAAAACATAAGCATACACTGTTCTAACAGGGTTTCTTCGTATTCACGGATGATTGTTGCTGTGAATTTTTGAGGTAAGTTGTAGGACCATTTGATCCTATTCTTAGAAGAATTTAGTAAAATTCCCTGGTTATAAACCTTTTTGTCCTCTGGAAGACCTTAGACGCAAACTCAACCTTTAGCATGCAATGATCATTCTCTGGTACCTCATTTATTTCATATTGTAACAGGGAATTGTTCAATTTTGCTGACAGAAAAATGTAATCAATTATAGAGGAGCAGCCCCTAGCCTTCCAGGTAAAATGCTCGTTTGCAATCAATTCAAGACCCCAAAGGTCCCCAAAGAATAACCATAGAGCATCTCTTAACTTCTGATTTCTAGAGGAGACGTTGCCCCTATTAAGATATACATTGTCACCAAGCAACCTATCAACTGAACAATCAGCATTTAAATCTCCTGCAATAATTATTTGACCCCTATATTTTCATTGCACCATGAATCAATAATTTTTCCTAGGCATGTTAACTTGCTTTCCAACTGCAAATCTGATAGTTCATTCGAGTTCCAATAGACATTACTTAACAGCAAAGTAAAAGCATCAACACCCCCCCTCCTTAAAAGATGTTAATAAAAAAGATTGTCCATTGTTCCAGCCCCCTGTTTTGATGAAACCGGGAGAATCTTTTGAGGCTGTGATCCGGCCACCTTTTGGTCGGCCCCTCAAACTCCTTACTGCAAAACCCTCCCGGCCCACAGAAGAGTTAACCACGTTTCCTGAAGGAGAATTAGATCGAAAGTGAGCAGATCATTCATAGGTTTCTCATTGTTAAGAAGGTGGTTGCAGCTTCTGGAATTCCAACTAATCACTTTCAAGTTATGATTCCTTAATAAAGTGATTTCCCTAACTGTTTTAGATTGCTGATCACATCTTGTAAAGATATGGCCAGCCATCTCCAATCCTGTTTGTCTGACCCATTTTCCGATCTGGAATGAGTCTGAACTTCCTTCTTTTCGTATACAAGACCATTTGCTCTAAACCCTCCTCCATCAAAGGCTTGCATTGGAACTGTCTGATCTTTAAATGGAAAAAGATCAAACCCCATGCGTTGAAAGGCTTTTGCCTCCTTCAACAACATTGATCTCACCCAGGGGGACGGGATTACAAGCCTAACAAAATCAAGTCGATCTTTATGGAGAAAATCCACCAATCGAATATCAGCTAAGGTTGTAAGGCTTAGTTCTGGAATCGATGCAAATAGGGAAAGAATATAAGGTCTATTTAAAGGTTGATACCTCCCATCATTGAACAAAGGACATAATATCAGACCAGGTAGATATGCAAATGCAGGTGGTCTGAGATCATGTTCATAACTTATTTCTGCGCTACCCTTCAGTGTCCCCACCTTCTCAAATTCATTTACATTAAAGAGCTGGTTAGGCTTATTTATTTCCTCGCCTTTTGGGCCATTTTTATTGTTTGTTAAATCCTCAATTCTCCCTTTTTCCTTCAGAAATTTGTTTTAATTCATATATCTTGAACACTCCTCAATAGATCATCCACTCTTTTCTGTGGGTTGCAGAAGACAGATTGACATTTTCTTCCAACTCATTACTATGTACCGGCAGAATACCAGACTCCCCCCTGCCATTTTTGGACTCACTTACAATAGTGAGGTTGGTAAAAAGCAGGGTGTTGCAAACACTTGTATCCTTATGAAAAAGGCCCTTATTCACTGTCTGCACAATAGCTCTTTTGCCTGGATTTAAAAGGGATCCAGATTCCCTGGGCATCTGTTTGTTATCAACAACTTCCCTGTCATTACCCTTGCTAGTGACCAAAACATGATTGTTACGACCTAGCTCTTCAAACTCCTTATCTGAGTTATTTCATACATCCCATCAACCCCTTCCTGATATTCACTCTGTTTATATTGATCAATAGAGTGTTTGTCGTCAAGAAGATTGGTTGGGACCACATTTTCATTAGTAACATCTCTCTGAGAGCCTACATGTATTATTGAATCAGCCCCTTCACTTTCAATCAGATGTTTGAAATCCAGGTCCCTCAGGAATTTTCTAGACATTTTATTTTTCAAATCACCTTTTTTTGATTCGTTATTATTTTTCTTAGCCTGTTTTTTGGCTGCTTTGGAGTTTGGAATGCATGAGGGCAGAATGGAAAAAGGAGCCACTCCACCCGTACCTTTAGTGCTTGGTGTATCATTCACCCCACTCTTAGCTGACATTGCTCGACCATTTTGCAAACTCTTAGCAACCACCTCAGAATTTCTTTTAGCTGAAATTCTCCCATTAGATGCTTTTTCAATTGGGAGATCTGAAAGTAGAGGTTGTACCCTCGCTAATCCACTCCCTTTGGTTGACTGCGCAATTTTCAACTCCAAACCCAAACCCAAAAAACCCTCTTTGATTATAGGAAGAAATAAGTCTGACATTCTGTTAGGCAGCTCATCTGTTATCTTACAGAACAATCCTGGACAGAACCTCAGTTTGTTTCCTGAGTTCCGCCAGAATGGCACGATTAAAGATGCCTATCATTGTTGATGTCTCATCTCCCAGTGGGGACTCATCCCGACACCCCAACTGAATGTCATTTACCGGATCTTCAAAAATGTCATCGGAAATAAAGATTGCCGGGGTGTTTACGCCAAAAACATCAAAGACCCTACCTTTCCCCACTAATGGATTTTCTCTGGGGACACCACTATTCAATTCATCTCCAAACAGGGGTTGAGAGGAATCCATGTTAATATCCGTGTTTTTCAAAACCACAGCGCAGTCCTGGGCACACTGCAGAAATTCTTCCTCTTCCACGCAAGGTGCGGGAAGGGGAAGCGCCGCCGCACACGCCAGGCTAGCTCTTCGCGTGCTGACCACATTGAAAAAATCAGCCCCATGATCCTTCCTAATTGCGGGCATTTTTTGTTTCCTCATTGCACGTTTTGTATCGCAGTATCCACCCACGTATTAGGCAGATTGCTCAGTAACAGTAGATAATCAAACTCAAGACACGGAATAAATGTAAATGAGAGATATTCTTCCTCACCCACATATTAAGCTCAGTAACAGTAGATAATCAAACTCAAGACACAGAATAATTGTAAATGAGAGATATTCTCCTTCACCCACCTATTAAGCAAATTGCTCAGTAACAGTAGATTATCAAACTCAAGATACGGAATGAATGTAAATGAGAGATATTCTCCCTCACCCACGTATTAGGCAAATTGCTCAGTAACAGTAGATAATCAAACTCAAGATACGGAATACATGTAAATGAGAGATATTCTTCCTCACCCACGTATTAAGCTCAGTAACAGTAGACAATCAAACTCAAGACATGGAATGAATGTAAATGAGAGATATTCTCCTTCACCCACCTATTAAGCAAATTGCTCAGTAACAGTAGATAATCAAACTCAAGATACGGAATGAATGTAAATGAGAGATATTCTCCCTCACCCACGTATTAGGCAAATTGCTCAGTAACAGTAGATAATCAAACTCAAGACACGGAATAAATGTAAATGAGAGATATTCTCCCTCACCCACGTATTAGGCAAATTGCTCAGTAACAGTAGATAATCAAACTCAAGACACACAATAAATGTAAATGAGAGATATTCACCCTCACCCCTGACACCCGAACAGCCAAACAGCCAACACACTTGCGGTCCACACTTAGGGTGCGCGAAGACCGCAGTGTTATGGCTGAAGCGGCGTCCGGGGGGCGGGGCTTATTACATGAGGCCTGATCCTCACTGAAAGAGCTGAAAGAGAAAGGAAGCTGTCACTACAGGTAGGAAACTTTGTGGTACAACCAAAGTCAATGAAACTAACAGTAGAGAAGCAAGAAGACTAGATGCTAGTAATATGTTTTAAGATTATTTCCAGGTCCAAAATAATGTCACTGTGACTTGGTTTCAACTCCTTACTTCTTAACACTTCCTCATGCGCATACAGGCAGTCCACAGCAGAAAATAGCCATATTGAAGGCAAATTCAAGATAAGGCGTTTGTGCAGCGTTCGAGTAGCCAAACAGCCAAACAGCCAACACACTTGCGGTCCACACTTCGGGTGCGCACGCACAGGTGCGCGAAGACCGCAGTGTTACGGTTGAAGTGGTGTCCAGGGGGGCGGGGCTTATTGCGTGAGGCGTGATCCTCACTGAAAGAGCTGCAAGAGAAAGAAAGCTGTCACTACAGGTAGGAAACTTTGTAGTACAAACAAAGTCAATGAAACTAACAGCAGAGAAGCAAGAAGACTAACTGCTAGTAATATGTTTTAAGATTATTTCCAGGTCCAAAATAATGTCACTGTGACTTGGTTTGGACTCCTTACTTCTTAACACTTCCTCATACGCATACAGGCAGTCCACAGCAGATAATCTCCAGATTGAAGACAAATTCAAGATAAGGCGTTCAAGCAGCGTTCGAACAGCCTGCTCAGCCAAACAGCCAACACACTTGCGGTCCACATTCGGCTGAGCGCGCGCGGGTGTGCGAGGATCGCAGTGTTATGGCTGAAGAAGCGTCCAGAGGGGCGGGGCTTATAGCGTGAGGCGTGGTCTCACTTTCTTTTTTAATTAACATTTATGTCCCAATTTCTACCATATAAGTGCATTTGGCTACTAATGTGGTAAAATGGTGTCCACCCTGGTGTAGCCAAAACTAAATTTCAGCTGTCACTATGCTGTGACACTATGTTAGAATCATCCTGGGATTAAAATGGGTGGACACCTGCCCAGGCAGCCATATGGGATACTATGAGCAGCACATAACAAAAACGGTTGAAGTAACACAGGGCTTCAGTAGATGTCCCTCTAGTCACAAAAAGAAAGGCAAATAAAACATGGAACCAGCTAAGGTTTTAGGGGACCCACAAAGTTAGATAACATTATCCCAAAAATGAAATTATGCCCCAATAGTTTCACACCACAGTGGCTAAACAGAGAATCCACTTTCCTTGGGTCAAAGTTCTACCCACTGAATGTTCTACATCACAATTGCATCTGCCTTCCCATTATTCTGGGTCCATAGGTAGCCTCTCCCTCATCTTGGAAGCTGTAAAACCTTTACGGTCAGTAAATGAAAAGCGGCACCTACCCTCCATGTACTAAAACACAGGCCCATTTTCTGTTAAACAAGGTTACACAGCAACCTACAGCTGGGAGATCTTACTTTACACAGCCGATTAGATAACCCTGCAAATGAGTGAAAGAAGCACTACCTTCCTCTAGAGGAATGGGAGAACCCCCTTGTTTTGTATAGAAATGAATTCACCCAAAACAGGGACGACTCAACACTGCCCTTCTTTCTAAGGGTATAACCTCCAGTGACACCCACTGATATGTTGGCAATATCAACCAAAAGAGGTGTCCAACTTACCATAGCTAAGTAGCCCCAGTGCAAAGAGGCAGGAAAGGACAGTTGCCACAAGAGCAGGACCTCCCATTCAGGCGTTGTGGTGCTATTGAATGCTGTGTTTGGCAAGGCGCAGCAGTTTTTGTGAGTTTATAAATGGCAAATGCGGATGTACCATGGGTCGCACATCTGTGTGTATGAATAGGATTATGAGTTACTTATACAAGCCTTGCTGCAGATGGGTAGCAAGCTTCTATCAGCTAACGGCTTATGCTGAGTAGAGCACTTCGGGACAAGGCAGAATGTATTCTAAAGGAAAAGCTAAAGTAGCGCTGGGATGTTCAGGAGATGGCAACCAGCACAGAGCTTAAACAATAATTGCTGCTAAACCCTTCTTTGCCAGCAAGTGACGGAGGTGGAGGATTTGGGGTTAGAAGGCAATGAGGTTATAACACTTCTGTATATCCCACGGGAAGGGAAAAAGAAACTTCTACTGCAAGCGATGCAAAGTGCACATTTTACCCCCAGAACGAAAATAGAGAAACTAATGTATTACCGGTTTACAAGAACGCTGACTGGCAACATGGAGGCAGTTGCTGTACCCCAAATTAATTTGAAAGAGTCAAAAGGCACTGATGCCGCCCTGGTCGGATGCAGACTCTGAATCCAAGCTTTGTAGCTTTCAGGCGAGATGATGGGGGTACGTTTGTAGAAGACTTGGGTATGAGGTACTAGCAGGAGAGTATCCATCATTGCAAGAAGGTGGGAGATATGGCATTTATAACGCGCCTTTACACAAGTGTTTCAAGGCGCGAACCACGAAAAATGTCCTGCCCCCTCTCCACTCCATATGCAGACCGCACAATATTATACAGCCTCATTCGTGCGCCCAAATCTCCCACCTATGCCTCAATCTACTTTTTTAGTAACATTAATGGCAGATGGCATTTTAACACGTAACAAAAACGAATAAAACTGCAGGACCATTGCAGATGCAGAAAAGTCATCTATTAGCGCTGTGTCCAGTCGCTCTGGGGCAAAATACATACAACCCTCCTAATTTGTACATGGATTGCACCAACAGAAGTGACCTCACAGAAAAGGACCTTCCAGGGAGCATCATCATTCTTTGAATAAGTTGCTATAAGTAAGCCAAGTGGCAAGTAACTTTGGTGCAAAATATCTAAATTGCACTATTATTATGTATGGAGAAACTCTTGGCACTTTGAAACACGCGCCTAACAAATGCTCAATAACTGAAGGAAATATAGTCATTAGGCTTTTAAAAAAAAAACAATAGCATGATATATTAACATACGCTATGAAGTGATGCAGAATCACTTAGAAAGCTGCAGATAACCTCTTGCGAGTGAATTATTTGCCCAGGATCACACACTATGGTTAAATGGAGAAACCGGGATGTGGACAACTGAGCACACCTTCACAGATTTAGTTGATGTAGATATTAACATTTTGCTTTGCATTTCATGTGCTTAAATAATACTTTATTTACAGCAATGCCTTGGAAGTAAGCCAATTACGTAATAATCTTAGACTTTTGTAGTAAACTAACTATATAAACATTGTCCTAGAAATATGTTGAGAAATAAGATTATGGCTTTAGTTTTATTCTCCCCATCCTGCTTGCAAAGTCACAAGAGCATGATGCAGATTAATGTGAGCCTAAAAAATCCCCCTTTGGTTTTAAAGCTATAGTCATTATTTCATAAAGCATGAAACATTATGCACCCTTCTCACTTCGGATCACTCCCTCCTGTCGTGGTTTATTACATGGTCACACTCAACTCTGGGAGTTTCTTTACCCACAATGAATGTGCTGCACAATAGTTTTTGTTAAGGTTTAATGTGGTAATGCCTCCAACGTGTCTCACACCCAACCCCCAACAAGTACCCATTGCCATAATGGACTATGAACCAGGCCGGTGTCTATTCAGAATATATATTGAAACCAAATTTCACTAAGAGATTAACATCAGCCACCAATGCTGTGACAACACAAGAACAAAAATGACTTCCGTACAGGCACCAACACTGAAATAATGCTAAGATATGCAGTCACAATTATTTCGTTTTAAATCACCCACCAATACAAAAAAAGATAAATTTAACAGACAGTGATTTCTGATTTGGGTCGGAATACTTTTCTCCCAGCAACCACCTCCTCCGAACATCAATTAGACTTGGCCCCTCTGAACTGAAGGCCAGTGGCAGAGAGTGGCAACACAATTGGAAAATCGCTTTTGGGATTAGAATCATAGATGCAATATGAGAAAGAAAAGCACATGGGAAAATTAATTTTGCCACATCTAAAAAGAACAGCTAGGGCTTTGGGGTCAGAGCACAGTGGGTATAAAGGGGCAATTTTGTTTTGCACCCTGCATACGCAAATACACTATCAGGCTTCACACTTCTGATTTCAAATGAAGGGGATCAATGGGAAATTTGGTTTTGCACCATGTACACACACAAGGAAACAGGGTTTTGGGGTTAATTCTTTTGGCAAATCTTTGTCTATACAGGCTCAAAACACACTGTGAAGAGTTTGTTGGTTTTGAACGCCAACAAACCACCACCCGTGATTTCTATAGGGGAATTCATTGATTTACTTTAATTGAATATGCTAGGGATCTACACAGACAAACAGGATATTTTTCTATGGGGAAATAACTAGAACAATACTGTAAAAATTATTGGGCCTACACAATATATGGCTTTCGGGTAGCTTTACATACAGGAGAGGCCTTGGAATGGGTATCAGGGCACCACTGGGACAGCAAGGGAGGTCAGTCAAGAATCTCCCCTGAATGCTCCAAGGGGTCCCAATCAGCTTCTATGTCTCCTGGTTCCTGTCTCCAATGCAAGATGTAGGCCTCCTTTCTGGGATGTTTCTCGCAAAATTTCAGCAGCAGGTTGCCTCTCGGAATTAGTGGAAGAAGTCCAGTTCTTATAGCAAATGACATCACAAACTTGTCATGATTCTCGCGAAAGGGACTGGTTGATTTTTCACTTCCCACCTGTGTGCCAATAGGAAAAGGGGATGGGGGAGTGAGTTATGACAGCTGTGGGAGGAGAAATCTGCATCATCCCAATTTGACAGGTGGGCTCGGTCTTCTTTAAAAACACAATCTCTCTACATGGCAAGTACCCTACATTTTCAAATCTTTATATGTATGCATATATTTTTGAGAACTACATTTTAAGGCAAATTGGTTAAGGCTAGTCTGGAGTTTACTCAGGAGCCATATCAGTGTAAAATATGCCATTTTATAGTTTTCATGTTACTTATCTCCCTCCCGCTCCGACCAACTTTCACATCTCTCCAAATCAAAGGAAGGCCCAAATCACATTTTCTTTAATAACTTCAGTTTGTTTCTCACAGTGGAGTAGCTTTGCTGAAAATGTTGGGAGGGGGGACATGACGTAGAAAGGAAATATGCCCGTGCCAAATGAACAGGGACAAACGGGTGTACAATGAAAGTTGGGGGGGAACAAACACCCTTGCCCCCCCCCTATAATTACGCCCATGGTACTTTCTCACACCAAAATCGTTCTCGCATTGGTTAAAAGAGGGGGGCATGTCACCTTTAATAAAAGTCTGGAAGGACAGTTGTGGTGTCTATGCTGCCATTTTTATGCAATAAAATGCATTTTTCGATTAACTTAAACTCCAACTCCACAGGCCGAACTCTAGCCCCCACCTTTTTTTCCTGTAAGTTTCATTTATTCTTATATGTGACTAGGTAGGGCCCGGCTCTTGTTTACTTTTGCCTCCCTCTTCAAAGCATGTGAGGCACGGATAACAACTCTTAATGGACATTTTATGGGACTTGTGACCTCAAGGTCACTCCTGCTGCAAGAATAGACATGGCTTTATCAGTTTTTCACTGTGTTTTCGATCTAAGTGTTTTTCTTTCTTATATTTTTAAGTAATGGCCCTGATTGATGACAGCCAGGCCTGTCTTAAGGGCAGCAGAGTGAACGGCCTGGAGCTTAGTTTCATGTTGGGGAAAAATGACTGACTCATGCACCCAGCAGCAAATGGCCTTTTAAACTCCCACCCAAATGCATGCTACATGACATCAGGCTTTCACAGTTTCAAATACAGGATTATTACTTCTGAATTGTCCATATGTATAAGGCTGTTAAATGAGAAAACCATGTTCAAGCTTTGAAAGTCTAGTGAGCATCTCTATTAGCATACTGTCAATTTGGATGAGGAAAAAATGATATTCTTTTATTGTACGTACAATGGGCTCGGTTTCAATGGGCGTGTAGCACAATCTGGTATTCCATTGAAGATAATGTACACACTGCCGTTTCTTTATGTATCAGTGCAGGTCTCCATGGATTGACAGCCACATGTCTTTATTTTCCTTCCTGAAATGCTTGCGCATATCTTCACGCTTTTGGTTTAGGCCCACTTTCTTTCCTTGGTGATTTAGGTTCATTAGGCCTTATGTCTGACATCATCATTTCTGTGCTAGCATTAGATTTTGGTGAGCCTTTACAATTGACTCTGGTCTCTGAATTTTCTTGCATTCAGGGGCTACATTTCACCCCACACTCTCATTCCCATTTCTAAAGGGACCAAAGTTGTAGCAAGTAGGTGATTATTTCATTTCAGTATAAATATGCGTTATGGTCGGTGTGCAGACAGTTAGAATCACAGGCCCGGGGGCCCTTTCATGTCGGTATAGCAGCAGCTTGCTAAGTATTGCATTTTCCCAGACCACTATTTGTTGCGCAGCATGGTAGCATTGTCATCACACCTATTATTAGATAATGTTTGTAAACACATGTGTGCTTGCCGGATGTTGCCATTCTTCTCCATTAGATTATGAGCTCCGACATTCCCTTAGAGGTCCGAGGGCCTTCTGCCATATTCACTTTTAGAATAAAAGTCTGTTGCAACGTCATCAAGGGTGCATCGTTACCTTTAATTTGAAGGTTATTCTGTAAGGTGAACTAGAAAATGCATGTATATTGTATTGCAGGCATCATGTCATGTGTAAATCACAGATATTGGAATGGGACACTTGAGAAGTACAGACACCGTTCTATGCTAACATTGAAAACTAATAAAAGATGTAAAAGAATGCTCCAGGTTTAAGTTTCAACAGTAAAATGATGTGTCCAGGCGGGTCTGAACATGCACTGCTCTCGAGGTCAGTCCATCAGAAGAGGCAGTCTGGGAACGCGTGTGATGGGGCTCTGGGCTCAGCCCATCAGAAGCGGCAGTCTAGGAGAACGCATGATGGGGCTCCAGGCTCAGCCCATCAGAAAAGCCAGCCTGGGAGCACCATGACTGGGCTCCAGGCTCAGCCCACCAGAAGAGGCAGTCTGGGAGCACGTGTGACGGGGATCTGGGCTCAGCCCATCAGAAGAGGCAGCCAGGGAGCGCCATGACAGGGCTCTGGGCTCAGCCAGTCAGAAGAGGCAGTCTGGGAGCACCATGACAGGGCTCTGGGCTCAGCCCGTCAGAAGAGGCAACCTGGGAGCGCCATGACAGGGCTCTGGGCTCTGGGCTCAGCCCGTCAGAAGAGGCAGCCTGGGAGCACCATGACAGCAGGGACGTCTTTATGGGAGGGCAAAGGGGGCACTTGCCCAGGACCCCCACCTTGTAGCCGGGCCCCAAAAAGGCTGCCTGATCTGAGGAAGTAAGATTACATTGTTAACAAGTCTTAAATAGCACACATCAAGATATTTTACGGGGTGCTGCTGAGTCCTTAAACCCATTGCCTTTCTGTTTTGACAAGTACACTCTGCCTTGATCAATTCATCATGCATTGCTTTCTGTGTTCACTGTGGTATACATAGTTTGTGTGTTCCTTATGGCACAACTCTGTAGCATTATTTCCTTCCTGTGGGAATTATGTTGATCATGTGTAATAGGCAACAGTGAAATGCATATTGATAAATTGAGTGTGATAATGGTTCAGAAGTTAGCTCAGTGTGTGAAGCACCCATTGTAGAGATATGTGTTCATATGCAAAATTAGAATTTCATATTCCAGCAAGGCTGGCTGAGCCTTTCCTATGTCTGAAGTTTATAGAACTGGATGTATATGTACTTGGTTTTGCAGAACAACGTCTGCTGGTATCAGCAATGTACCTGTAACAGATAGGGAATGCTGTAAAAACTAATGTCATCCGTATGGTGAAGGTCTAGAAATTGGTTTGTTCAGATGAGGTGTTGTAAAACCTAGGCAATCGCCTCCAACGATGGCATAAACTGTTAGTCCAAGAGGTGAATAAGTATCCAAATTCAAGACTATGGAACGAAAGCGTTCATGCTTGTATCCAAGGCCAGCAGACGATACAGTGATCCTGGTCAAATCATTTAATATATCTTACATTACTTTGCTGTCTTCTGTGAGGTTTGCCTTCTTGCATGCTTCTGGCATTGTTTAGCCCATTACTTTATCTTTCTTCTTGTGTAGACCATTTGAGTGGAAGGGGTGGTAGACAGAAGAGAGCGGACCAGATGTTGCAGGCCTTGGGTGAGCATATTTCAAGGTCTGCTTGTTTGACACAAAAAACGGTTATCTTTTTGGTAAAAGTCAAAGGTTGTTATGCACGTTTATAAATGAAAATGTCATAAACCATTGTTCTGGAAGTATATAAAGCTTTAAAATACAAAAGACAAACCCAGATTACATTTGTTAAATCACATCAATTGGTATGCTGGAACTTATATACTTCCCTTGGTGATGGAGAGAATAAAGCTAGAACCATTCCCATTTTGCATAGAACCCTTCTATAATATTTTGTTAAAAATGGTCATGTTTGGTAATGTGATTTGTGTACATTCGAAGTCCATTTTTTATAAAATGAGATTGTTTTAGTTAATGATAAGAACTGGAAAAGAAAGTGTTCAAATGCAGAAATTGCAGTGTTGGCACAAATCCCAGCTTCACCCCTTCAGCCCTTAACCAATGTGTGATCCTGGGCATCTCATTTAATCTTATATTGCCAGTCCGTAAACCTTTCAAAATTGTCAGCCCTTCAGAGTGATTTCCTTCTCATGGTATGATCTTCATAAAAGACTTATTCATGGTTTTACTGGCTATAGGGCTGCTTCCACTTTAATAGTGAGCATATTTATATCGCACACCACAGGCATTTGTTCCTTTGATATCTAATGGCAACACTATTTGAAAACCATATCCCACTTCTAATCTCAATCTGTCTGGATAAAGACACCTTTCTGGTAGCTTCTAATCTGCATCCACTATCCATGCTACAGTATGTGTAGCGGTCTTCCTTCAAATTGGTCTCCTCTGTCCATGCATGAGCACTTTTACATTCTGTGAGGCAGCTAATGTGAGTTCTCTGTCTACTATGGGTGACAATGTACCTTTTACATATGATCCTGCATTAATGCTACAGGCTGCACACCTTCCTGGATATTATTGATAACAATTATCCTGTATGCACTAGAGCAGTAACCTCTTCGTAGACTGATAATGGTGGTCTTCAAATGCTACTTGTTTATCATTCTGATTAGAGCAAGAATGAAGAAGGTAAGGGGACTTAAAGGGAGTAAATGTGCTCATTATGCTGTGAAACAGCATATCAACCTTTAGGTTTTGAGAGCAACGAGTGGGGATGGGGGGTGCAACCATTATTCTTGATCCCTTAATTCATTTGGTTTGGTGGAGGGGGGCCCCAAAGATGTCCGTGCCCAGGGCCCCAAAAGTGTTTAAGATGGCCCTGCATGACAGGGCTCTGAGATCAGCCCGTCAGAAGAGGCAGCCCGGGAGCGCCATGCCATGGCTCTGGGCTCTGCCCATCAAAAGAGGCAGCCTGGCATCGCCATGACAGGGCTCCGGGCTCTGCCCATGAGAAGCAGTGTGGGAGTGCGCATGATGGGGGATCAGAGTTCATCCCATCAGTGAGGGCATAGTGACTGATGACCTTCCCGTTAGCTCACAAGTTTCACAATTGGTATGAAATGGATGAACGGGGATAATGCAGACAGAAGTTGATCCTTTCAAAATAAGACGATTGAAGGACATCTCCTGGGTTTTGTTTCGCTGGATTGGGATAATACCTGCAAAACATGGAAAAAGCAGGGAATGTGAACTTACCAAAGAAGAAAAGGCAGTGAGCCTTTTTAGTAAAATGTGCGATGGAGCTTTAAATGAATGTGCCAGCTGTATTTCATAAAGAAGCATTTCTCTGAATGAAGGAGCATTTCAGGAGTGCTCTCTGTAGATGGGTTATATGAGCTGTGAGTAAAGAAATACTACTAATCACAATTGCTATCATATATTAATGTTGGGAATATGTTTAAGGAGTTGATAACGCTCTTGCACAACACGAGGCTTCATGGCACTGACACTAAGAGCAAGGGAGAAATTAATTTGAAGAGATACGTTTTTAGCCAGAGAGGAATCGTTTCAATAAATTCAAGCGGACATGACAAAAATGTGAAATGGCACCTGAGGAAACAGGGATTTTTCTGTTTCATTTGCTTCTTGTCTGCTGTCCTTCTTTCGTTTTCCAGCATTTGCATCTCTTGGTTGGTAACACTTATATTCGATGATAGAATTAACTTTATTGCTAAAACAGGATGTGTTGGGATAATGTTATGAACTGAAACCAGACGAGATTCACTGCCTTATTGCTGTGGCTTCTGCTTTGGTTCTATCAATGGGGATTACAAAAGGTTAACATCACAAGGGAAATAATGAAATATATGTGCACCTGCCCAAAGATCTCCATTTGCTGGTCCTGTATCTGCCATTGCTGCACAGTTTCGAGGCCAGCACAAATCCAGCTTCACTGCTGTTGTTCAGAGCAGGGATGCTAGGCCAGTTGCTGGTCTTGTATCTGCCGTTGCTGTGCAGTTTCGGAGCCAGAACAGATCGGACTTCATTGTTGTTCAGAGCATGGATTTTAGGCCAGTTGCCAGTCTTCCTAAATCACAGCAGAAATGTGACTAATCCATAAAGGCACATCTTTTCTGTAACCCACCTTAGAGTAAATCACCTGTGCGCAATCTCTGATTTGTGCTCAGATGTGACATTTGTGTAAAGTGCATACCACATTCCTTGCACTCGTAGGCCTTCACCACAGAGTGGATCAGCTGATGATAGTGCAGGTTTCCAATCTGTGAGGACTGATTTCTCAGTGTGTTGTGAGCAGACACAAGGTTGTCATATTTTTAAACAAAGACACTTTATTAAATAAAAAGGGATTGGGGAAAAGGCCTCTCACACTACTTCTAAAGAGGAGTTTTTCCTACCCAGAAACTAAAACTAAGCATTGTCTGTCAATTTGTCAGTAACTGAAAAGCCATCTTTGTGTCCATACCCTAACCCTCAAACTTTAAACAAGACAAAAAAAAGTGCAAGGAAATGTCTTTGATTTGATGTTGGTGAAACGTGTTCAAACTCAAAACTACTCCAAAAAAAGGTTCTTCAAGGAAAAGACCCTTGAATCCAGAGGATGGTTCCTTTCCCCTGGATTAGCAAAATAGGATGGCAAAAATGTCTCTTAATAGAACATTTGCATCGTCACTGGACTCGCACATTTCTTGATTAAACAAATGAATCCTGCAGCAGTCTTTCTGTAGAGTTTTCTTGTACCTTTGCATATTCCATGGTATGCTTCTTCCATGCCAGGAATCTCTTTTCAGTTTGTGGCCTGGTGTACTCGCCTGCCAGGCTTTTTTATGTGTTTCACAGTTCTCTGGGTGAATATTTATTCACAATTCTTCCCTATACTGGCATCTTATGCACTGAAATTGGCTTGGGGTTAGCTCTTGTGCTTTGCCTTGTCTGCATTCTTATTGGGTGTTGAATTGGTCCTTGACTGCGTAGTCCTTGGCCCTTGAACCTCCCTTCAGTGGTCTGTGCGGCTCTGTGTTCATAGGTGGGCTTGTCTCTCCAGTCCAGATCGGAGAATGCTGCTTCTTCGAGCGGTCCAACACCCAGGAGTTCCTGCATGGTTCCCAATATCTCTGTGGCCTTCCTTACTCTCCTGCTTTGCCCCTCACCCCAGTACCAACAGACTTCTCGGATTCTTAAGTGCTTCGCATCTATGAGCCTCCAGCTGGGACGATTTGTCCTCTCCAGCACTCTCTCCTCCAGCAGTGCTGCTTTAAATTTTAAAGGTCCTGCACACTTAAGGTTTTGGAAAACTAGTCTGCATGTTGTTTTTTGAGCTCTGCATAAACTACCTTGTCGTCCCCCTTGTCTCAGTACCTGAAGGATTATGGGAGTTGGAGTCCATATAGTTTTGGACTTGTCACTCTCAGAGGTTTCACAAAAAGGCCCATCAGAAAAAGGTGTTATATGTGTGTTGTAGATATATGGGTCACAGTTGGGGGCCTGATCGGAATAATGTAAGAAAAAGGTTTCTTGACTTTGTCTAACAGGGAGAACTGCTAATTGACAATAGGCTATTGCAGTCTCATGTGTCAGTGGGTCTCCCTCATGGGAACTGGGCGGGGGGTGGTGTAATACAGCATCTTTTCCAAATGAAGTCACCATATCTCCCCTCCCCGGTAGTTGTCTCCTCCCATGATCCTTCCTCATATAACCACCTTCAGAATCAGGAACCGCCTGCCGTCCCCTGGCCACATGGGAGGAGGTCACCGTTGAGGAAACAGTGATGACTCCATTGGATTCATCAGTGTACGCTGGTAGGGTCTCTCCCCTGTGTGTTCTCTGTACCCAAAGTTGTGCCATTTGAATAAAGTGCTTACCGCATTCTGTACACTTGTATAATTCTCCTCAGAATGGTACTGTGGAGGCAGGCCAAGGGTATGCCTCAGATTCTCCTGCCCCTGTGAGATCTCTTGTAATGGCTAGACTGAATCCAGTAGTGAAGCACTGGCCACAGGCGCTGCAGGTAAATTCTTTTACTGTCATGTGGATCTTCAGGTGAGTTGGAAGTGCTGGGTAAAGCAATTCTCAAAGTAGATACTAAAAGGGTTTGGGCTTGGTACTGTGTCAGAAGCAGCCTCAGGGTAGCTGTGGTGTGGCTTCACACAGGCTCCACAAGTTGTTAGGTCCTTTCCTCTAGTTCCTCTTTCCAGAGTGGCACTTGTCATCCTGCTTGCAGCCAAAGCTGTGCTTCTCCGTGGGCTGGTATCTGAAAAAGGTTGACGGTGGCTTTGCCCTAGGAAGGTGAGTCGCGAGCAAGAGGAGTTAGAGTCCTGCTTGTAAAGATCCGTCCAGAAAGAGACCCATGTCGGCTATGATGGCTGTGACTGCCCGCTCTGTAATGTCTGACTAAAACTGACCTCCCTGCTGTATTTCCCATCCTTACCCTGTGCTGCACTTACCCGCCTGTGCAGCCTGCGGTGAGCAGCGAGTGCATACTACACCCTGTAGCCAACTGCAAGCTGTCAGAGACAGTTAGTACGACTCATACAGAGAAAGTATAGTACGGGGGCGCGGAATAGTGGCCGATAGCAGTCGTGCCTCTGCTTGTACTTGTTTGACCCACGGGATCCAGGGGTGTGGGCTCTGTATTGTCCTTGTTGTTTTACTTCTCTTGGTCTTCGCACCCCTGGTTGCAACCATGCTCGGATTTGTGCCCTTTGTGTCCTTGAACAGTGCAGTTGACGTCCTGCCAGTTTTCTAACATTGTGGTCACCACTGTGGTCTGTCGTCTGGTCGAGAGGCTGTTACGCTAGTGTCCTTCGGTCCTGTGATGGCCCCTCTTGGTGTTCTTGATAGCCCTTAGGTCTCTGACTGCCGAGCCTCGTGGGCATTGTCTCCATATTGGAGAGAGCCGGCAACAGGCAGGGGAAGCAGTGTGGGGCATCCAGGCTTATGGTGAATTTGGCACCAGGTCCAGGACTAAATGCTGAGACTGAGATCAGATTAACTCACAGCCTGTGACAGGTTTCAACTTTGCATTTGCTTTTTTTGTCCCAGTCAGGGGTTTAAGGCCTTCGGGTTTCAACTTTTGTACAAGGTTTTAACGTTTTTAAGGATTTTTTTACCTTTTAACTTTGCACCTTTGCATAAGACCACACACAAGCCTGAGACGGCAGTTGGTGACAAATTGTGCTAATAAGGACCAGCACTGCATTTCGTAGCTAGGTCTTTTATTTTACTACACCATCCATTTTAATGTTTAAATCATGTCCAAAAGGAAAGCAACCACCGAAATATCACCGGGGGAGGCTCGAAGAGACTCTTCAAAATCTTTAAGCCCAGTACAGGACATGAACATTCTGATCACAGAGATAGAAGACCTCCTACACAACATTGAGGGCAGACCTGCACATGTACCCAGAAGGATTAATTCGAACCCTACAATGATTGAGCTGGACAATATCATTCTGACATTGACTTAACCAGCATCCCATTGAAAAGGCCACTATAGCAACAGCGGAAGGGGATTCTGCCATGGGAAAAGCACCACCACTAAGGGGAGAATCACTGGATGAATTTATGTTTAAAAAAAGCTGTCCAACAGGAAGGCAAATCCTGTAAACTAATGGCAATGAAGCTCCCTGTTAATGGGAGACCTCCCCGTTTGTGCTGGAGGCAGTGACAGCTGTAAAGTATAAAGCACAAACTAAAACTAGTAACGCTGGAGACATGATTGTTGACACTGATCAAGCTGGAATGATGGTGCATGCGTAGGAGGGTACTGTGCATGAAGAGGGGGAGATGGTTGAGGCGTGCTATCGATACCCACCGCAAACAGGTTTGCCCCCCTTGCCTACCCAGAGAGTGAAACTATTGGGCGACAAGGGAAATCTAAAATGACTGCAGTTGGCATGGTGAAAGATAAATTCCCCCCCAGTGAGAGTGCAGGCCCCGGTAAGTGAAGTGGGCAAATATCCCGGCCAGTAGGCTTGTATGCCCCTTTGAAGGGCTAAGGGCATTATAAGGAAGACAAAAGGTTGCAGAGGACTCCCCATGGAACAAAATGGGGGGACAATCTGGGAGGGGGGAAATTGAAGATCTCAAATGGGATGGAAATGCTGAGAGAAATGATGGGAAAACTGTTGACTGACCTAGGGCGGCTGGCGGCTAACAACACTCCCACCGTTTAGGTGCACAAAGTAAAGCACAGGGTGAGAAGAACCTGGGAAATGGGCATTATCCTCACCCAAGTGACTCTGGGGTCAGAGTGATAAAGGCGGGCTCAGATCTACAGGCGGTAGATTGACTACCAAGGACCGCAGATTTTGCTGCTTCCCCAAAGCACCCCAGCTAGTACAGTTCGTATAGAGTATGGCTTCTCCACCATTGGCGAAGAAATATGTATTAGACCGGTTTATTACTGGTTCCGGGTTTAGGGAAACCAGGAGCTAGTGAAATACCAGGAAGCATTAGAGCATGTATTGGCATTGGGGGGATGACACAGGATTCAATGGTTGGTCCACGTAGAAAAAATGGCTTACCCTTTTGGCAAAATCCACGGACTTTGGGAGAGGACGTGAAGGGGAGAGTCAATATGGCCTTTCATAGATATAAATTAACTATCACATTAGGCCTGGCAACTAGTCCAACCTACTTAGAGCTCAGAGCTTTGCAGGGCATGGCGCTATACCTGAATACAGTGGAGCGAGCCTATGCAGGGCCCTTATACATGAGGCTGCATTTAGGTTGCTATCCCATGTGGGAAAATATGAGTAGGTGGGATGGGTTGGGAAGAGTAGCTCTGAGTACCCAATGTGTATCAAAGGTGTAGAAAAAATAGCCCACTTCAAACGAACCTGTGAAGCGTTAAAATAATTAAGAACCTGGTATTTTAAACGATTGTTATTGTTGTGTAACATTACCACCGCTAGGGAAGGTTGTTCTAGGAGTATGTGAATTTTGACAAATAGCGAAATTCAATCACTCGTCCCCAGGGGGAGCTTTTCCTTTTGAGGCAAGGGAGGTGAGCCTGCTGCCCAAGTTTTTCCCATAGGCGTGCCGGGGATACAGAACCTCAGAAGGAGAGAATCCTACATGCCATTACGCGAAAGAGAGTGGAGGGGTAGTTTTATGGCAGCAGTACTGAAGAAGTTACTCCAGCAAGCTGTGAGGTGCATCAGTGTGATTTGTAATGATTAGGAAAGGTCCAGCACAACAGAACTTCAGTGTAATTGATACCAGGCAAGGTCTAGCATAGCAAATCCAGAGTCAGATGACTAACAATGCATCAAAAGCAACCTTTGAGAGAAGTGGGGAGGGCGTTTTACCCCCTCCATGCTAAGGGCACTTCTGAGGCCAATCGTCAAGGGTGTTTAATGGGCATGCTATGGCTTGACTCCGCCCACCCCTCCCGACATGAACGGTGCTTCTTCCAGCCCATGACAACCTGCAAGGGCAAGACAAACTCCTCTGGGACAGTAGGCTGGGGAGCTTTGGCCAAGAATGGAATTGATTGTAATATGAGGGGGGGGGGGAGAGAAGGAACAAGGAAAAGGAAACATCTGAGGCATTTGGCTGGGGAGTTTTGGCCAATAATGGATTGGATGGAAAAATGAGGGGGGAAGGACAGACATTTAACATGGTTTGCTTTTTCGCGAGGAGTAAAATAATGTAAAGAATCAATAGTAAAGAATCAAAATGTACTTAATCTACCCACCCACCCCTGCCGGTGGCCCAAACAAGGAGAGAAGATCTGTGTGGGTGGTCGGTTACTCGTTCATAGGTCCAAATTGAGATGGAGCAACCATAGAGGCAATCACAGCAAGTGAATTCAAAGTACAATGGTGGGGGAAACCAAGAATGAGATGGGAAAAGTTGAGGAATATATGGAAGCCCTCTCAGAGAAGTGCAAAAAACAGGGATCTTGGTAGTACACCTGGGCGGCAACGATTTGACAGGCGCGGGAAGAGGGTTATCACTAACGGAGAGAATGGTGTCACTGCAGAGATTAGTGGCTCACTTGGGGGGAACTGGGATCATGGTGTCGGAAATTATACCCAGATTCAAGAGGAGAAGCCAAATCTCACCAGGGAGTCGAGGTCCTAAAAATATCCATGGGCAATATTTGCAAACGGATGGGTTTTTCACAAATACGTCATGGCCTGATAACCCTGGATGTACCTGAATATTATTTTGAAAATGGGGTGCACTTGTCTGAGAAGAGCATGGACCAGTTTTTGCAAGGAGGAGGATGAAAGTTAAACCAGCCGGTTTGTCACCACATGATTCTGGTTACCATTTTGCATGTAATGTACCGATTATTGAGAACTCATGTAATCATGGTTTTGATTTGCAGTGATAAGCATTTCTTTTTTTTTTTTTTTGGTTTTATTGATTTTGAAACAAAAAAATAAAAAGAGAAACAAAAGATTAACAAAAGATTTGAGCATTTCACTTGTTACAACTCTGTTAGCATATGGTTACATCAAAAGAACAAAACTAGAGTCTCATTATACAATTGATCGTCCCTGTGTTCGTTTCCGATCTCTAGTAATAACAGTCCGTATAACATACCCCATACCCACCCACCTCCCTCCCCATGGTTGGACAGACATCATTGCGCCATTTTTTCTCTGTTGACATGTTCATAGCGGGTAATGTTCGGTTCACTATTGTGAGGTTTCCTTGATTCTTGGGTCATAACTGTCCTGTATAGAGAGTTTTTGAGATTCTTGGTTCACTTAAGATCCTGTAGTGTCTTCGGGTTGGGAGTCCGTCGTCTCTGAGAGGTGTTTGCCTCGGAATTCTGACCATAAGATCTCGCATTGCGATGCTTTGTTGTGTAGGGATGCCGTGATCAATTCCATTGTATAAATGTTGGTTGACAAATTGATCCATTCCTTCTTACTTGGAACCTTTTTGGATTTCCATTTTGTTACTAGCAGCGCATGGGCTGCTAGTAGTAGGTGTGGGGCAAGACCCCTGAGTCTAGTCCATTCATCCTCGTCTTTCTCCATTCCGAAGAGAACCAAACGTGGATCAACGTCTCTTTGTATGCCGTCTATGTCTTTGATCCATGCCAGGACTTTCTCCCAGAATACCTTAATGCGTGGGCAGCTCCACCACACGTGCCAATAGTCGGCTGTTTCTCCACATTCTCGCCAACATCTTAGGCTCAGAGTCTGAAACATCTTGGACAATTTGAGTGGGTCGTATTGCCATCTATGTAGGAGTTTAATGGCGTGTGATTTATATTGACTGGATAAGGATGTTTTGGATGCGTTTTTGCACATCATTTCCCATTGTTCTGGATCTATCTCCTCTCCTAAGTCTCTCCCCCATCTGCTTCTGAGATGTTCCGTGGACCAGGTGCCTGCTTCAATAAGTTCTTTGTACATAGCAGATATCAAACCCTTCATTTCAGACTTGGAGGCCAAGAGTTGTTCGAATAGGGTGAGTTCTCTCTGCAGCTTTTCCTTCCATGCAGATTTTGTGAGGACTCCTTTTATCTGGACGTATTGGAAGGTGGATAATGGGCCTATCCCTAAGGCTTCAGTTAGGTCTGGAAGATTTATGAAGTTGTCCTTCTTCTGGAGGCCCTACCCTTTCGAGTCCCGCCTCGTACCAGGATTGGAATCTTCCTACCTCGGGTATATGATCGTTTATGCCGGGGGACCATAAGTGGCTAAGTGGGGATGGCCAGGTGGTGATCTTGTTCATTGCTTTGCTTGGTTGCCAGATGTTCCAGATGGTACTCAGTATCGGATGGCCCTTAATTTTCCGTTGTATTCTTTTGTGAGGGGTCCATAGCCATTCTGACACAGTGGCCGGCGAGAAGTAATGATTGTCCATGTGGACCCATTGGAGGTGGTTGTGGTCACGTAGGTGTGGGATAAGGATACGTAGTTGTGAGGCTTTGTAGTATGCTCGCAGGTCGGGGAGACCTACTCCTCCTTTGTCTTTGGAAAGCGTCAGAGTGTCGTATGCAATCCTCGCCTTCTTTCCCTGCCAGAGGATCTTAAGCATACGTTTTTTGGCCTCTTCAAAAAACGCATTTGGTATCTCGATAGGTAACATCTGGAAAGGGTACAGGAATCGGGGGAGGCATACCATTTTAATGGCGTTAATCCTTCCTAACCACGAGATTGTGAGTTTATCCCACCTATTCAGATCGGCCGAGAAGCTCTGGAGGAGGGGAGGGAAGTTGGCTTTGTATAGTTCTGTTATGTTTTTAGTGATCTCGATGCCTAAGTATTTAAACGCAGAGTGTTCGAGTTTGAGACCTAAGGGCAAGAACTTGGTTTCGTTTTCCTCTTTCGTTCCTTGCAAAGGGAACAATATTGATTTAGTCTTGTTCACCTTAAACCCAGAGAGTTAGCCATATTCTTTTAATAGTTGGAGAGCACGAGGGACGGATACAGAGGGGTTGGTGATGTGTAAAAGTATGTTATAAGCATAGAGTGCTATCTTATATTCTTTCGTGCCCAATCGCATGCCTTCTATTCTGGAGTCGTAGTGTATCTTTTGGGCCAGCGGTTCTAGGGAGAGCGCAAAAAGTATTGCAGAGAGTGGGCCCCCCTGTCTTGTACCACGTCCCATATCAAACCATCTGGAATATTCCCCATTAACAGAGATAGATGCCTTTGGGGATGTGTATACTGTTTGTATTCTTCTCCTAAATCTCGGCCCTATCCCCACCTTGCGAAGGACTGCCCTCAGGAATTCCCACTCCACTCTATCAAAGGCTTTTTCTGCGTCTATTGACAGTAGGGCAGGGTCACCTGGTAGTTCTGGTGATGAGTGGATGAGATGGAGAGTTTTGCGCATGGTGTCGGCCCCTTGCCTACCCAATATAAATCCGACTTGGTCATTGTATATGAGGTAAGTGATCAGTACTTCCAATGGGGTGGCTAGTACCCTGGTGTAAATTTTGGCATCTAAGTTGAGCAATGAAATTGGGCGGTATGAACCACAATGTGTGGGGTTCCTTCCCTCCTTTGGGATCACTGTTATGAGCGCCTTCGGAAAGGAGTCGGAGGCTGTGCCTGTTTCTAATATCTCGTTAAAGAGCTCCATCAGGAATGGTGCTAGCTGGTTGCTGAAGATTTTATAAAACCCAGCGGTATAGGCGTCCTCTCTGGGGGATTTGCCTACAGTTAGTCTTTTAATTGCCTCTTGGACCTCAGGTTCGGATATCGGGGATTCTAAGAGCTCGGTTTCGGGGTACGAGATTTTGGGCATGTCTATCTGGGAGAGATAGTGATCTGTATCTGATTGTCCTGGAGTCACTTCCGAGGTGTACAACGCCTCATAGAAGTTGTCAAAACTCTCTGGGATAGTGTGGAGGGTTGGGGGGGTCTTAGGGTTTTCTTCAATTATCTCTTTCACTTTCCGCTCCGCCCTTTGTTCTCTGAGTCTGGCTGCCAATAGTGCGTCGGCCTTGTTCCCCTTCTCATATAATTTCTGTTTGAGGAATCGAAGTTTACACACAATTTGTTCGTGCTCCAATAGTCTTAGTTCTTCCCTTTTACGTTGTGCTATGTTGATGTTGTCACGGTCTGTGCCCAGGTGTTCCCTGTTCTCGCTTTCCAGTTGGCATATTTCAGACCTAAGTCTGTGCTCAATGATCTTTCGCTCTCTTTTTTTGGTAGATCCTTCTCGTATCAGGATGCCTCTCCAGGTGGCTTTACCCGCCTCCCATATTGTCTGCGTGGAGACTTCCCCATTGTTGTTTAGTTTGAAGTATTCCTCAATTTCAGTTGCCATTTCAATTTTAAATACTGTATCTTTCACCAGGCTTTCATTACAGCGCCACTTCTCTCCTGAAACAGGTAAGTCTGCCCATCTTATATCTGACAGGACCATGTCATGGTCTGACCATGTTATCAGAATTATTTCTGATAGCGTTGTGGTGTCAAGGAGGTCCTTGGTGAAGTACAAGTAATCAATCCTGGTGAATGTTTTGTGCGGATTGGAGTAAAATGTGTAGCCTCTTTCATTAGGATGTTTAATTCTCCACACATCTTGCAGGTCATATATCTCCATTATGTCGGAAAGCCCAGTGCGATCACTTCTCGTTTGGCTTCTTATCTCGGGGTTGCCTGGTTCCCAGTCTTTGGTCGGGTCTGCCCATTGATTAAAGTCTCCTCCGAGAACAACTTGGCCGGATGCTTCTAACATTATTTTGGGTATTGTCTTTTCTAGGAACTTGGCTTGTCCTGTGTTGGGAGAGTATATTACTGCGACTGTCACTTTACCCTTTGCGATTGTCCCAGATATCAGGAGGGCACGCCCGCTTACATCGGACCAGGTCTTATCTACTTCGAAATTGATTCCTTTCTTGATCAGGATTCCAGCTCCTCCCTTCCTGAGTGGACCCGAGCCCCAGAATTCCTTTCCCCCTCTTTTTCCTAGTATGCTTCTCTCCTCCCGCTTGGCAAACTTTGTCTCTTGTAGAAGGAGAATGTCTATTTGAGATCTACGGAATTCCCTTGCCGCTAGTGATCTCTTGGTCGGCGAGTTGAGGCCTTTCACGTTAAGTGTTCCTATCCTTAGGGACTCCCTACCCTTCTGCTCTTCAATTGGTGCCATTATCAGAGTATTTCGGTTGTGGATTCGTGACCCATGTCAAGTAGATATATTGTTCATAAGGACTCACGTCGTCTTGAGTGATCCTTTGTATTGCCGATAATGCTTCATCCTCTGTACATTTCTTGTCTGCCCAGCCCTCCCACCCTCCACCCTTCCCACATTGACGGCGTCCGTACGGACCCAGTTAAAGACACTGGTCCTGCACAAACACCTTTAGGGACCGTCACTTTGGGTCCCCAAGATTTTTATATCATCATAATCTTGATTGAGCCCCCTTTCACCTCCCTCCTTCGTTTACATGGCCCGAGTCTCTTTTGAGCATATACATCCTTACACAGTTCAGGCCATGGAAATATGTATTAGAATATGTCATCTTACCAGTGTTGCAGTTCATCGGTTCTCACCCCCTGGGGGGGTATTACCTCTCCGAAATGTCCTCGATCCCTTGACACGTTTCCTTCTGGGGCCCTGTATACGCCACCCTCTTTCTTCTCGACGTGGGTGTCCCCGATCGTGTTCCTCTGCGCTTGGTCTAAGGAGGTCAGAGATGTACACCTTGATCTCCCCGTCTGAGCTTGGCTTGATTTTGTTTCCGTTGTATTCGAAGGACAGAGAGAAGGGGTATCCCCACTTGTATCTTATGTTCTTTTCCTTCAGAAGTTTGGTGATCGGCCCGCATATGCGTCGGAGTGCCAGGGTCATGGATGATAGGTCCTGATATATCGAGATTTGGGATCCTTGGAGGGTAATTGAATCGCTGTTTCTTGCTTTCTCGAGGATCCGTGTTTTGTCCTGAAAGCGATAAAATCGAGTAAGGATAGATCTTGGTCCGCTTGGAGGCCCTCTGGTTCTGTGTATCCTCTCTGTCTTAGGTTCATCAACCGCGTCATCGGCAACTAAGAGTTTGATGACGTCATGCAGGGTGTTCTTCAGATCGCTCTCCGTCTCCACTTCTCGTTCCGGGATTCTGAAAATCCTCAGGTTGTTCCGCCTCTCCTGGTTTTCTAAGTCATCAAGCTTGAGTTTGAAGCTCTCCTCTCGTTGCTCCAGTTCGGTCATCCGCTGGTCGAGTTGTGCTTCAAGGGTGTCAATGGACGCTTGATTGTTCTCGACCCCTTCGAGCCTCTCCTCCATGGTATCTAGGCGTTGGGTGATCTTGTCAATTTTGGAGCTAATGCTGGCACCCATATTCTTTATTTCGCCCAGCAAGGCGGCAATGTCCCCTTTGGTAGCTGCTGATTCACTCCCGAGGTATTTTGGTTCACCATGGTATGGTCACAATTTTCGGCAGGAGTCGAGACGTAGGAGAATGTAGCTAGTTTCTCCCTTATGTCCATTGGTTCTCCCGAAGTTCTGTGTTGTCACCAGTGCTGTTTGACGGGGAGATGGGGTCGGGGGCAGAGGAGGCACACGCCCCTGGGTCGGGGGCCCTACCATCTGCACTCTGATGTCGGTGGTCTTGGGAAGTTCATTAGGTGTTGGGAGGGGTGTCCGTGGTGCATTTGTTGATATGCCCAGGGTACGGGCGGCACAGTAATGCATATGGGTCACCCGGGGTGCCCTTAAAGCGGTGTCCGGATCAGCCAACGCTTTGGGGGTGTTTTCCTCTTGTGCGAGATGCGGGGGTAAACATTCAGGGCGAGAGAGGTCCGAACCGCCGCTGCGCGGTGATGGCACACCACCCGTTGTTCACGGGGTAGATAGGATGGGCCTACCATCTCCCCGCTCAGCGCTGTCTCAAGGCCCAGTCTGATCAGGCGCTGTGGAAGCTCCGCCGACTCAACCGAGGCTGTCACGTCCCCTTTGTGGTGAGGAACGTCATCGGGAGTATGAATTCCGTGGCAGGGGTTCAGGTTCTTTCAGGCTTTCTTTGTTCGTCAGGCCCAGGGTCAGCCCCCGACCGTTGCGCAGTTCCCTGCGAGCGGGCTGCGGAGCCGTAATGTGTGACGTCTTTTGGAAGGACATATATCTCAGGTTTGCAGGGGTTGTTTTCGATCGGGTTTTCGACCGACCGGAGGGGGGTCCTCACCTGGCGGCACACCGGTGTAGAATCTTGGGGGGGTCGTCAAAGTGGGGGCTCAATCCCTCCTAGAGACCCAAAGTAGCGGAGCTCACGCGAAGTCAGACCACATCCGCGCGCCCCCTGGTGGCCAGTCCTGATAAGCATTTTAACATAGACATTGAGTTTGATGTTGTCACAACTTGGTGTCCCAGTTGACCATGTATACCTCTGTCCCCAAGTACCAGTAAGGGAGATGCATATTAACTCCCAGACCACTTATTGGAGCCACAGGTGGCTGGAACAAAGGTATTAGAAATCAGTCACTATACTGTATACTTTATAACACATCAACAAGACAAGCAGAAATAACACCTACCAGTTTTTAACTGCAGAGGGTATGTAAGTGGAGGGGGGAGGGCAGAGTCCCTGACTTCAGGTAAGAGCCCCTTCACTAGGTGGTGCAATTTGGTGAAAACGTTAAGTTACCAGCGTTCTCGGTACCTGGTGCAAGAATGAACATGTGATGTGGTACCACTTGTTAGTGGCTACTGGAGTTGACAAGTACCCAGGTACACAGGGCTGTGAGAGGTTGTGCGTGTTGCAAAAGGATGATCCAAAGGCAGGCAAATAAAAAAAGTCCAAGGTCGGATGGTTCCGGGATCACAAGGGAAGAGCGACATGACAACATGTTACCAGAGGAAGTCCGTAAGAACGTTGCCACGGGTCATAGCTTATAATCCAAATCAAAAGTAGCGACTAGTTGAGCAGAGTTCCAATAGGCAGTCCGAGAGCAGAAACAGAGGTTGAAATCCAGACGTAGAAGAATAGATAACGCTTTGAGGGTTTTCTTTTATACCGTAGCCACCTGGTCAGGTGAGCGGCCGGCCACGCTGAGCAGGCGTTCCCCATTCTCCATGGCAACTGCCATCTAAAGCGTGGCTGGAGCCACCACAGAAACAACTGTTTTGATGATGTAGTGCCTCTACTAGTGTGACCTTTGATGCAATGTGGAACACAAGTACAATCTCGCTGATTTTCAGAGCAGCCATGACCAACATGAGTGTTTTGTCTGGATGGCAGGGACTGGTGTAATAAATGTGTTGGAAACTTGGCAAAACTTGCAGAGTGTGTGACAGATGTCTTGTTAATGTAATAAACCTGTGGCCTTTTAAGCCACAAGCAAAAAGGAGCACCTGATTGCATCCCTTTTGAAGAATGTTTCATGTCGCAGGGATGGTGCGTTAGCATTGACTTATGGAGGGCAAAGGGCCAAGAAGTGGCCTAGTGCCAGTGTTATGGCAGGAACAGAGTTCCCTGCTGTGGGAGATGGCCACTGAGCTGTTGATGTTGGACAGGTGAAAGGGGCATTCCTTGTACCAGTTCCCATTTCATCAGGGCCTGTGCCTCAGTGGAGAGGATCTACAATCTGTTGCTTACCTGTTTTCTGATGCAGTACATTGTGGTAGTGTTGTCGAAGCACACATTCATTGTTTTTCCTTGCAGCTGGAGCGGAAAATACCTGCGGGTCCATAACATCTAGCTGTGCTCTAATACATTTTTATGCACTATTTTTTCCCTTCCTATCTAGAGAGCTCTGGCACAGGTATTCCCTGTGTAGGCCTCCCAACCACGCATGAAGGCATCTGTCATCTGTTGCATCATGACTTGTGGTTGGGAAGGGTGCTCCCTTTTGTGGGGTTGTTGCTGTCTCGTGACTAAAGAGCTTTGCGGAAAGCATTGATTAGCTTAATTTTGTCATCCCAATGCATGGAAACATGGTCCTAATGGGCAGCCACAAACCCCTAGAGGGGGCGCATGTAAAGCTTCAGTTTTGGATCAAGGGAATGCAGGACAACAGCATGCCTAAGAGGTACTTGATTGTAGTTGAGACCAGTTACCTTCGTTCAGACAAAGTTTGAACTTTGGTGAGCATTTTCCAGATTCTGTTGTCTGAGGGAGTTGCCCTCATGGAGGTAGTATTCAAGGCTGCTCCCAAGAACACCATACTTTAGAGCGGAATACTGGATGACTTTCCATAGTATATCGAGAAGCCCAATGATGTCAAACAGTCCAGGAGCAGACACTCCTCTTCATCAAAAAGTCAAAGAGAAGGCATAGATCATCCTCTTCTTCCTCAGATACTTCTCAGGAAAGGTGCGTAGTCTGACCGACTAAATCCTCCACTAAGGATGAGTGGGACTTTTTCAGGAAACAAATGGTACAAATCTTTGAGAAAGAGGCACCTACCTCCTCAAAACACAAAGTGGCCATGCTCCAGTCGATGACAAGCATAAGGCCAAGGCAAAACCCTGCTTGCCCTCGAAGCCCGGGTCATAAGCGTAAGACTTCTCGAAAGTACTCAACGCAACGAGAAATCATCTAAGACACCATTGGATCGGGTGTTGAGTCCCTTAAAGCACAAATCCCCCCAAAAAGGCGTTGATACTATCGACACCAAAAACGTGGACACCGTTGATGCCATCGACGTGGATTAATTCTAAAAGCAAGACATTGACGCCAGCAGTGGAGGCATTAGCGCCTTTGCCACAAAAACCTCAGGAAAAGGAAAAGGTTTTTAAACCTTTACCTAAAAGACTTTTTCACGTCTAGAACCTCTATATATGAGGGTTAGGAGATGGCGGATGACAACCCGCCATTTGGCCTTCAATTGGATACTCCTAATATACATAATGATACTAATATTCCAGAAAATTTCATCTTGGAGGAGACCAGAGTCCGGGAACTGCATGATACCCTACAAACAGCAAGTGGGGTTAACACTCCTCCAGAATTAGATTTTGCGAAGCCAGAACCAGCTGATCATGCAGATGCATCATATAGAAGTCTGATGACCAGGGTTATTGATTTGCTAGGATTGAATAGACCTGCTTTTCCACTTCAGCAGGACGACCTTAAGGACATATTTGACAAAGGTCCACAAAATGGCCCTATACTACCCTTTCATGTAGCTCTCCAAAAAAAGAGTATTGTGAAACTGAGAGGTTCTGGGAATCTAGCCCTGCAGTTAATAGAAACCTCGCCAAAAAATACAGGCAATCTAGTAGCGGCCCATGCTACCTGTCAAAACATTTGACAACGGAAAGTCTAGTGGTCCAAGCAGCTACATCCGGCTCTAAGCAAGCTGCGTACCCAACTATCCCTCCAGACAGAGATGATAAACGTTTTGATTCATGGGCAAAGAAATTCTGGAAGCATGGCATTAAACTCTGCTAACTCTGCATGTGCAGTAGCAAAATTCACATTCACCCTGTGGGACAGTATAGCTATGGCTGCTGATCACATCCGAGAAGGGGAGGAAAGAGACGGCTTCATGAACCTGATAAGAGATGAAAAAGAGGCCATGTGTGAGTCTCTTCAATCAGGTCTGGACTCTGCTGACAGTATCAGCAGAGCCGAGGCGGTAAGCACAGTTATACACAGGTTTGCAAAGCTGAGGCAATCCGGATTTGCACCTGACGTACAGTCCAGACTCCTCAACATGTCCTTTGATTGCTCTCATTTATTTGCTAATAAGGCTGACGAAAGCCTTGAAAAGCTGCAGACCTCAAAAGCAGCAGCCAAGTCCCTAATTGCCACCATCGGGCAGACTGTTCCAATGTAAGCCAATCTAGGCCCATAAGGACAATTATCATGCTTGATTCATCATAGATGCTCAGTTAATAAAGTCCTGCTACATTAAAGGATATACATGCCGCGGCACCAACACATCAGTCTAGCGAGGTAACGCTACTTATCATGCTTGCTTTTTTAAGGATGCAGAGTAGTAAATGTCATGCCACAGTAAGCAATGGCTAGACAGACTGCACCAAGATGCAATTTTAGTCAGTCACTTACTCGTACAACTTTTCTTACCTCCACCCCTTGCATTCTCTACACAGGAACACACACACCTAGAACATTCAAAAACACACATTGGGTTACTTCTCATTCACCCACCATTTACTGTAAGGAAAGAATGGTGTCAACAGTAAAGACGGACTTGAGTCATCACAGTTCAAGGGTGTTTATTGACCTTTAGGCGTTTATATCACCCATTATAATCTAAACCTAAATCTAAGATCGGAGCAAGCTACAACCATCAAATAATAAGGCAGTCCTAGTGGGCTTATACTACCAAAAAACAATTGCCAATCCTTACTGCTAAGTTAGAAAAAGAGTGTGGGATAATGTTCACCAGAAAAGAAAGAAAGTGTTCACAAAATGATGAGTCGGGATGGTATGGTTGGGTTTTTAGCACAGGACAAGGCAAGGTGGGACTTCTTGAGCAAAGCACACTCCTGGGCCACTTCAGCACGATGTTCAACGATACCAGCGCATTCAGGGGCCAAGTCTTATTTCTTCAAAGTCTCTTGCCTTAGAAGGCCTGGTGGATCAAAACAACAAACAAAGTTCCTTCGGTCATCTTGCACCTTGGGCTCGGATCCTCCTTACAACTTGGGCCTCCCTCCGTCGGATTCACTATGGCCTTTCAAATGAAGCTTGCAATATTCAAGAGCCTTGATGTCTTTTTAAACAACTTTTTACTGCAGACAACCCTCGGCCGGGTTCACTCTTGACTCACAATGTTCATAGGTGTGTTTCTCTTCACACCAACTCACAGGCATCCCTCTGTCGGGTTCAAATCTGTCGATCTCACAGTTCACTTTGCTTTAACACGATACAGGATTTACTTGTCTTAGTTTTTCCCTTGGTAATGGGTCAGAGACTTTCGAGTCTACAAGGGATCTGTAGGACCAGTACGTACCTCATGCTGCCCTTTCCTAGGACATTCTGGTACTTGCAGTTTCAATACAAAAGTGCCAGCGATAGTCTTTCAAATAAGCACTCCTGCGGCGCCGGGCCACTCTGCAGCTGGCCCTCTGGGCTTTCTCAAAAGTTCAAACACACAAGTTCTTTGTTCTCAAGTTCTTGCATTCATCTAATGTTGCCACTTACAACCTTGGGCTCAAACACAGTTCAGTTTCCCATCAGCTTCCTCCGGCTCACTGATTGTGTTGAGTCCTCTTGGCTTGGCTAGCTGCTGGAGTCAAGGACGGTACCACGGTAGCCAGCATGCCTCCCACCTGTATTATCTATGTGGGAGGCCCCCGTACACCGTTGATATCTGTTGCTCCACACGTCAGCTATGATTCCCGGTCTTGTAATTCCCTTTTCGAAGGCTTTGCAGGCCTGAGTTGGAAAGGACAGGGGCAATTCCCCCCCTCGTCATCCCTTCTGGTCTCGTTGCCTTTCTCCTCCGTTTGAACTGCCGGTTCAGTGTAGCTGTTTCCTCATGTGTCTGGCCTTGCTTGTTGTGTGCGCTCATGTTCTGCCTTTTATCCCTGTGGGGAAGGTAAAGGGCTGTCAGATGTGCGTGGTTATTGTCAATTGCCTGACTCTGCCTGACCTGTGTGTGTTGGGACACATCAGGTAAATGGTTCTGGTGCTAGTTCGTTGTCTGTTACTATGTAAGAAAGTGTTTGTGTCAGAAAAGGGGGGGATGGTTAGAGCCTCTAAGTATCCTACAGGGCAGGATGGGGGAAAGGTGTTACAAGAAAGTGGGCACCGCGTCTCAGCCTTAAGTATCCCACTTCCACTCCCCGAACACCCCTCATCCAGGTGATCCTCCCCTACTGGTCAACCCCCAGGAACTGGATCCAATAGCGATGGGTGTGTCCGTGCCACCTGGATGACAGACCTCTGGGGACTAGTGGGTGAGACACCTTCAGGTTTCTCACATCACATGCATGCATTTGACAAGCACTTCACACATGCATTGCGAAATACACATCATATTTCTTTTTAAAAGCCTTCTTCTTGCAGCTTCGGTGCATCCTTCCAGGCCACCCTCTGCTCCTCTGTGCTGCTCACAAACAGGAACCAGGAAGGTGCAAGAGCTTCCTGGTCCCTGTATGTGAGCTGTGAAGAAGCCGAGGGAGAAGGGCTTGAATCTGAACATGGCATGTAACACATGTCATGATCAGTTCCAACACCAACCTCTACTGAGCACCTCTCTGGCCCAGCTTTCACCTTGGTGGGTGTGGACTGGGCCTGGGACTCCCCACACAGCAGGGGCTACAGGTGCCCCCGCTACACCAGGAGCCTCCATTTCAAAAATATTTTTTTTAATTATTTGAAATAACTGGGGGTCGCAAGGGAGTCCCCAGTGGTTGCAAACTGTGACCTGGGTGTCCCAGCTGAAACCCTTGGCGACCCCCAAATGACATCCCTGAACTAGTCATCCCAAGGGAAACACTATGCATTTGTTTCAATTTGAGCCAGTTACCATTGACGTGACCCGGACTGCTCTACTTAAACGTAGGTCTGCATCTCCTGCTCACTCTATTCCTTTGAGGGTCCTCCAGATGCACCCTTTGAAGACCGTCACTCTCTTTATGATGGCTTTGCACCATTCTTTTTTCATCCAGGACGATCCCTCAGTCCTTAAAGCATGCATTGGCCCCTCTGCTGTTAAAGAAGGCCCCTCTTGACCCCTCTATGGCAGAGAACTAGGGCCCCCATCTCTTTTTTTTTACCAGTTCTCATGAAGTTGATGGTGGCCATTGTTACCCCACAACTGTCACACTTTCTTGAATCTCACTGTATCCTGCACCCATTTCAGTCTTGCTTTAGACCTCTTATGGGCACTGAGTCAGTGTTTAATTTCCATTCTTGACAATTTTGCCCTGCTTCAGGACCACGGGAAGGTCGGAGTTTTGATTCTCCTGGACATCTCTTCAGCCTTTGGCACTGTTGATCATGGAACTCTGCTACATAGGCTGGAAGGGGCAGGCATTTTAGGCTATCCGCTTCTTTTGTTCTCTTCCTTTCTGTCTAACTGTTTGCTTTCAAGCTGTTTTTCTCCCTCCTTTCAAATCTCCCCCAGTGGCATTGACATGTGGTGACCCACAAGGACCTGCTCTTTCTCCTCTTCTGTGCAGTTTATACCAATGTCCACTAGCAGATCTTATTGCTAGTCACGGGGTCAATTTTATATATTTACAGATGACACAAAGGTGTTCTTCTGCTGTAATTCTCTGGTGTTAGCCCCCCCCCCTTTGAAACTGCAGAATTCCTAGTCTTCCATCAGGGATTGGATGACTTCCAATTTGTTGAAACTAAATGGAGAAAAAACAGAGGTTTTAGTGTTTGTTTCTCTCTTGGGGTGCAGAATATTGTCCGCCTTCTCTTGGGCCCTGTCAGTTGCCAGCTGATTCAGTTAAAAAGCCTGGGTGTTCAACTACTGTCCAGTGGCTCTAGAGAGGGGCAGATCACCTCTGCCTGCCGGTCTGGTTTTGGTAAAATGAGGGCTTTTAGGAGGATTTTACCTTTCCTCCCCCTTGATTCTCGTGCCAAGGTAGTGACCTCTTCCATCATGGGTTCAGTAGATTACTCCTATGGTATCTACCTTGGTCAGTCAGCTTTCCTACTCCGCCTTCAGATCTTGCAGAACTAGCTGCACTGATGGCCCTAGAATTTATTACCCAAAAGGCCTGGCAAATTTCAAAATGAAAGGGGGAAAAACACATTTTTTAAACGTTTGCCACCAGGAAACCACCAAAACATGTGGGCAACAACACATGTCCTACCTTCCTGTGTTCCCCCAGGTGTCCCAACAAAAGCAGTACCTGACATGTGTGGGTGCACTGACCCGGGTGCAAAGGAAAAAGGCTAAATCACGGGTAAACCCAACATCCTGGGAGCACCATGAACTCCTACAGCACAAAGTACATTGTGGTTCTGTTCTCTATGAAGAATCCTACGGATCCCTCACTGAAACCCTGCCTAAAGTCTCCTCCCAGTGTTCGGATGGATTTCTAAACTCTGACCAGGTGGGCAGAAGTTTAGGAGGCCACCCTAGTTAGTGAAACTGGGGAATCTTCTGGACAAATCAGACCAATCTACAGTAGCTTGGCAGGCGGTCAAGACTAAGTCTCAGGTGGGATGAGAGTGATCGGAAGCCCACAATGAGCACACTGTCATGCAGCCTGTCACGAATACTGATTTCCTTCCCTCTAGTGCCCCCTCTGATTACCTTCTTTCCATTGCCCCTCCTGCACACTTACCCTCGGTTACCCGATTAGGGCGGCTGCATTGTGGTACCCGTTGGTAGCGCCCATGGAAGCAGACGGGCATCAGTGGTTGTCCGAATTGCCTGCGTCCATTCCTCTGTTGGCAGCTGCTTTGGCGTCTCACCACGGGTCGTCTCGGGCGCCAGCTCGGTTCGGTTCCGTATCACGTGACCAAGAAAGTCTGACTAGTTGTTAACACTACAGAGAACATGTCACAGAAGTCCGGAGTACGTGCTGTAGGCATGCATCACGTGACGGCAAAAAGCTTGATCACCTGGCTACTTGGCAACAGGCTAAAAGCGGTGAGTACGCGATTGTCCAGTGCTTCACAGCTGTTCAACCCGGCACTGTTTGGCGTACTATTGACTTTCGATTTGCTGCTTTTTTGATTACGGACTGCTTCACGGATTCCCCTCACCTCCTCCCTGGATTGTTTGCCTACATCCTGTTGCTTCTGGTTTACTGACCTCTGGACTGCAATACCTGGTTTTCTCCTGATACTCCTTTGGATATGTTGTTAATTTGAACTCTAGAACTTGACCTCGGAACTCATACGGATTGCTTTTGGATTGTCCCGTACTATTGCTACGCTCGAGTCTGCACCCGCAGCTCTCACAGGTATTCCAGTGAGTGACCACCTTCCAACCGTGCACTGTCTATTCTCTCCACCCGACTACTGCCGCCAATCACACCACTGAGGGTGCTCTGAACGCTCCTCACTCTGCATACCCCAAGACCGCTCTTGGTTGATGTTCCACCCTTCTCCCGCCTAGGTAAGCCCATTATTGGTTCACACCTACCTTCTGGTTACTGCTTGTTTTGACATTGTGGTAATTACCTGCTTGCCTTGCAGCGGTTGGGGGTTTTCAGCGTTCCTGGTTCCTAACACTTCAGCACCTAATACCTGTGGCCTCAAGGATCGCACAGGGAGTTATTTAAGTATCTCCCTGTGTGGTACTTGGGGACAGAGGCTTTCATAATCTTCGCGACCATCAAGTTACAACACACACACAGTAAAACGCCACAGATTACCCTTAGACATATGTATATCAAAAATACATTTATTATAGGCCTTTATAACAAAAACACGATTAAACCACAGTTATCAATTAAAGTTACCACATAACGCTTATTCACTATCTAACATACATATACAATAATTTGCTTAGCCTGAGGCTGATGATGGATAACAGAAAGGGGTTAAATCAAATATATCAGTTTATGCAGTCCTTTATCAACAATCCCAAACTTATGTAGTCCAGCCCTACGAAGTGAGGAGCCTAGCACTGAAAGTACAGTTGTGCGTTAACAACGCAAGGTTGTGTGTTAACAAAAAAGTGGGTTCTATTCAGGGTGCTGCAGCTGCTCAGGAAGGGGCTTGAGGCGAAGAAGAATACCTTCCTATTCCTACAAAAGGGTCTAACCTTGCAGATAGAGTGACTTTTGCAATTCGGGAATAGCTGGGGAGCGCAGCCTATCCCAGCCAAGGTGAGTGTCTTTTGAGGGACACTTGTGCGTAAAAAGGGATGGATGTGCCAGGGGGCCACCAGTAAGTTAGGAAAGTACTCAACGACCCTCAACACAGTCTGGGAAAAACTTTGGCAGTCTAGTCAACTTCACTTATATGTGTTAACCCTGCAGTTTCAGGGCACTCTGGCTCTCAGCGGCTGCAGGACGGGAGGATCATCCGTGGCAGTTCAGTAGTTTTTACTCCGCTCTCGAAGTAGGAAGAAGGATAGTTCTGCTGCAGTACGTCACAGGACATGGTAGGCAAGAACTGCAGGCACTTTCAGTGATGGTCACCACAGCGGGGGGCAACACAGGAACTACTAATGCTCGTGATATGACGCACTCTCGTAAATCGCGACCCAGAGGAGCTAGGAGAATGAGTTTTGGCGGGAGAGGGTCCATGACCCCACGCCAGCGATTCCGAGAGTAGTCTCAACACGGGATGGCAGCATTCCTGTGCGAATCCCTGGTTTTGAGCTCGTCATTTCACTCGATGACCCAGGAACACTTCCAAAGAGGCTCTTTTTGATAAGTAGGAGAAGCGGAGAGTAGTTGTTCCCACTACTCCAAAGGGGTAAAGCACCCTTGAAGGCCTTCCTGGTTCGATGAAGAAACAGCGGTCAGATGGGAGAACATAGGGGTCAGGGTGCCAAACCTTCCAAGCAAGTCACCAGCAGTTCCTTGTGTCTGCTTTCTTGTTGAGGATACTTGGCTTCTTATGAGGTTCGGTGTGATTCTCAGTAGATCAACGTGGAATGGATGCAGAGCCCCTTCTATTGTACAAGATTTGCTTTGCGCTCAAATCTCAGATAACCAATTGAAGATCTGCTCTCTTGCATGCAAGCCAGACGTGGGCCAAACATGGCCCATGGTGGTTACAGTCAATCATGGCTACCAGCCATACTGGCACTAGTAGTGTGGATTGAAACCAGACAGTCCCAACCCTCTTCCTGGGCACTAGCACATGTGACTTGCAGGAGCCGCCAAAAGATGTGTTTTTGCGGGAGGCTGCATGCTCAAATAAGGAATACCTGGATCTCTCGACCTGGGGGGAGGCAAAGGGACAAAATGGCCAAAGGATACAAAAGACTTTGTGGCATGACCATTTTTGGCACTGGCCACAGTCTTGAGCTAAACGCGGTAAACCCGGTATGGTCTGTAAAAACGAAGTAAAAATACTTTAAAAGTAAATAGCTGCCACCAGTTAATCCTAGGCACACTTGTACAAACACCAAAAAATCCTTCGAGTTGGGCTAGGGCCATAAAACAAATGGACCTCTATGCCCGGTACTGTAAGGTACTTGGCACACAAACAAAGAGTTACCAAGAAATGGCAACAAAGTTGAAGACTAAGGGAAACATAGTTTCCTGGCACTGACAGCCTGAAGGACGTGTCAGTTTCCCCATAACAAATGAGTGCAAGCCCAGAGGAGTGCAGCTGAAGGCTTTTTGCCATTGGAAAGGTCAGGTTAGGAGCTCCAAACAAAAGCAAAAAGTTTGGGAAGTTCATAAATGGAGTGAAAAATGCACCTAAGGGTGATCTTTCCTAATAGCTAGGTGGCTAGGGGAAGGCAGACCTTTCTGGATCCTAACCCTGGGGGTGGAGTACTGCGGGGGGATCACCTGGGAAGAGACAAGGCCCAGGGTGGTGAGGAGATTCTGTGGAATGAGACAGTATTTTTCCTCTGGGGGGAAGAATCTTCCCAAGGTACCTAAAGAGGTAATGGATTGTCATTGTAGTGTCCCTGACCCTTACATTAGATCTAGAGTTGTGGAACTTAATGTTGTAAAATCTGAGCAAACCTTACCAAAAGAAAGATCCTTTTTTGGTATCCCAAACTAAACACCTTCCACAAACCCAAGAGTACACCATATAGGAATATGAAAGTTGTGTCTTCAATAAACTAGCTTCTTCTTTAAAGGCTAATCTACATAGCCCCTTTCTTAATAACATTAAGGGAATTAAACCTACCCTTAAATGTAATTCAAATATGCTCAAACGTAACTGTTGAAATAAACTACAAGTCCCAGAATTCTAGAGGGGCTGAGGTGAGGAAGAGGGCTGAGGAGACATGCAGTTGTCAAAGTCAAGCAATTAAGCCTGGTAGTTGGGCATAGCCCACACCTGAAAATGATCACTGAACCTCTGAGGCATAAAAGGCCCCTTCTGGGAGAGAAAGGAGTGGAAGGAGCTGGGCCGTTGGCTGGAATTCAGGCTGTAGCAGTCGAAGCAGAAGGAAGACATGAGGCTCTAAACCAAACAGAAGTGGGATAACAAAAGGGACGCCGGAACAAGGAGACAGAAGATTTCACCTGAGTGTTATGAGTGAGTCCTGTCCTCCCCATCTCTGAAGTGCAGAGGCTGCACAGCCGGAGGAGGTGCTGTAGAAACAGTTTTGCCCATGTGAGCCCGATTGCTGTGATTGCTGAGCTGCTGGCATGTCGAAAACTGAGGCAAGAAGCAATTGCCAGGTTGAGGGTCTCAGGAGTAGAGGAAACTCCCAAGACGTGTGGCCGGACCAGAGATACCTGGTCAGGAGAAGAGTGTGGATCCCCATAAGTCAGAAGCAGTAGTTGTTGTAGTAGAAGTTGGGAAAGCAGGTTGACCTGCAGAGAAAACGCTTCAGAAGCCGGTGAATGAAGCACAGCATTCTAAAGCATTGTGTGAGCCTTGCCGGCAACAGTAACCAGCTCCTTTGCCAATTGTGTAAGACTTTCAATGAGTAGAAGTGGACCATTGCATTGAAAGTTTCTTTGAACAATAGAAATGTAACACGTGTATCGAGGAAAAGGCGTCTTGCTCAAGTAGGAAGCAAACGCTGTTCCAGCCCATTGTTCCACTAACTAAAGACTATTAATGTTCATGGAGTGGTTGCATGTCCTTAATTAAAAAAAGGAAACACTGCGAAGACCATTGCAGAACACTTAACCGTGACAATTTCAAAGTTGCAATCTTCATTGTGGGAAAACTACATATCATATGATATGATATGGAATTTATAACGCATCTATACAAAAGTGCTACAAGGCACGATGAGGCGAGGGAGGGGGGAACAGAGGGAAGGCAGAGACAGCGATCTTACTAGGCCAGGTGACATTGAAATTGCACAAGTGCAGGGGAGGAGGGGAGGAGAGGGGGAAAGTGTGGGGGGTAGGGTAATGGGGAGTGGGCAATGCAGTACATAGTATAAACAGTAAATTGAATAAATAAAACAATAGATAAAAGAAGTGCGGCCAGCTAGTGGCAAGGACAAGAGCAGGCATCAGGTGTCAAGTGCTGGTAGGGGGCTGTGGGGATACAGAAAACAGCCCCCGAGTGCATGGCTTGCCAGGGGGGCAGTGCAGGTGTGCACCTGGTGGGGGAGGGGACCTGAGCCCTAGATCGGAGGGTAACCAGTAGAGTTTCAGTTTCAGCCAGGAGATTAGCAGGGGAGAGGAAGAAGCAAAGATGAAGGTCGTGATGTGCTTCTGGAACCAGAGATGGTTCTCCTCAAATTTCAGAGAGGCAGGGCAGGGAGGCGGTTCCAGAGGGAGGCCCCCAGAGGGAAGCCCCAGCAGAAGAAAGAGATCTACAACCAACTCGTTGCTTGGAGAAGCGACTGATCCTGAGGTAGGTGGAGACAGAAGAGCAAAGGGCTCAAGAAGGAAGATATTTAGGAAGAGAGAGTTGAAGATATTGAGGCCCAAGGCCCCAGAAGGCCTTGTGGACAATGCAGAGGGTTTTGAACTTAATCCTCACAGCCAATGGGAGCCAGTGGAGAGATTTCAGTCCTGGGGAGAAAAAGTCCTTGGCCTCAAGCTCAGGGATAAGTCTTGCAGTCCTGTTTTAGATGAGTTGCAGAGGGCGGAGAGTAGAGGCAGGCACATTTGGAAAGAGGCTGTTGCAGTAGTCCAGCCTAGAGAGAACTAGAGCCCTGGAGACAGTGAGCTTCTGCGTGAAGGAGACGAAAGGAAGAATACCTTTGAGGAGGTGCAGCTGATAGTGTGATTTCTTAAAGATGTGAGAGATGTGAGGAGAGAAGGAGTGTGGAGTCAAAGATGACCCCAGGGTTTTTACCCTCAGAAGTAGGAGCAGGAAGAGGGCCAAGAGAGGCTGGCCAGAGAGTGAGAGTGAGAGGAAAGGAGGGAGCAAGTGTGCTGAAGATCAGAATCTTGGTCTTACTGTCATTAAGGCAGTGACCATTGGCGGCACACCACTCCTGGATAGCAGACAAACAGTCAGAGATTAGAGAAGAAGCACACATGGCCATTAACGAATGGCCGTGTGCCTTATTGGGATTCTGCAAGGAGACCTGAACTCTCTCCTTTGCTTCTATGGGAATATAATTACACAACCACATTTTTAAAGCTTCAAAATTACATCAAAGTGTGGTTGTGTGTGCCTAATTGTGTTTTCTCCTAAAGACAACTTTATACTTGGTATACAAGTGACATACCTTTCGTTCACAAGATTATAAAAAAAGAGAACATGCATTACCTAATCCAGGAGGTACCCAATGGTAAGAGTGAAACTGAACCTTTCCCAGAGTTTAAAGCAATCCATCTGTATTGTGACGTTACTTGGAATCAAAAGGCCTAAGATAAAAGTGTACAAGTATTTTGTGAAGCTAAGAGTAGCACCAAGGCTTCTCAGTAATTGTATGGGCTGATAGCTGGGAGAAAGGCAAAGTGAAGTTGGGGAATTGGTTGCTTGTAAAGTATTACCCTGAAGCTGACTTAACCTGTAAGGCCTAAAGGTGGTCACGGCCAGAGGAAAGTGAATCTTGAAGGCAAACCCAGGTTGTTGTTGTAGCAGTTAGACAAGAGAGGCAGAGAGAATGCCCCTTTGAAGATAGCTATTTTCCTCTGCCTACTTGACGAGGTTGAAACATTTTTAGACAAAATTCGACAAGATAGATTTTCAAAGTCATTGATGTTGTAGCAGTCTGTATAACAGTCATTGAAGCTGTGGCAGTAGCCCAAATCCCTGGAACTAAAGAATTATATCTGGTTGTCGGTAGATGCTACATTGCAGTTGGTGAAGCCAAGGTGAAATACTGTGACACAAGAGGCGTCTGCTCTCTTAGTAAAGCAAGTAGAAGAATCATTGTTCAAGTAGAAGTAGACATATTAAGAAGGTATCCTGATAAAGATACCCTTTTGAATGTCAAATCTATAATTCAAGAAGTCCTAATTGTTAATCAAGAACTGTGTAAAATTAACAGTGTGGGCATTATCATTTGATTTGGACTGTGGTGAATCTACCTGTCCTCTAGCACCTTGAAGCATCTTCTTTGTGCTAGATGGAATTACCAGTAATTATCACAGACCAAAAAACCGGACAGCCCAAATGAAGATGGTAACATACTGCTTTAATCTCAATGAAGGAAAGCAGGGGGAAATACAGCTATTACATTTTAAACCTTAGTTTTCTTGTACAGAGTTTATATACTTTATATGTCATGATGTCATCATACGTGGCATTTCATAAAAGCCCAACACCGGGAGTGATTGGATTAGGGGAACAAATCTATTTACAGAATTATATTAGGGTTAATATTTCATTGGCTGCGCCCTTGTCTCTAGGATATGCCCTGAGCTACTTGCGTACATCACATCCTGATTATAGCAGAGGGCTAATAATGCAACATTGTATATGAATGTGTGTGGCAGGCCTTTTCATTGGTTGATAACCCTTTTCAACCTGATTCTTGGCCAAGGTCTATCATTTGTAGTTGACCCCATAATCTTCTCACCGCTTTGGGATATTCAAGGGAGTATGAGCACACCACTAGCTTAAATCGAAGCTCCTATGAATAGCCTTTGTTTTGAGTTCTTGATCACGTTTTCCGGAGACCACGATTTTGTCCATTTCTGCTTCTCAATTACTGCTATTTTATTTGATTAAACCGGGGGTCATTAACCTTTTTGCCCTTTTAGAGACTTGCTCACTCCACCTCACATAGGTTTTGCCTTTGTGGTTGTCCAATACTTGCCACCTGCAAATGTTCTTGCCTCTTCTAATCTTAGCAGAAATATGTTCTTGCACAGATTATCTGTTCATTCTACTCCCTTTGTGTCTTGCAGCTATCTCTCGAAATAGCCTCCTTGACTTCGGGCCAACCTACTCCCTTATTCTGCACACGAAAACAGCTTCTTCATTAATTCTTCAGCTTGCAATTTTAGGCTCATATTTCGAGGTAGCTGTGTTGATTCTTTAACACGGGCCGGCGTCCATTTTGTTCCAATGGCAATCCTACACGTGTGTGTGTGTGTATATGTATATATGTATGTATTTTTAACACACTGCTGTCATGATGCCCGCTCCCGGGGAGCCGGTTCAAGCCCTGCGTCCCCAAAAGCGGACATCCAGTCCCCAAGGAAGGACCCAGCAACCCCATATAGAGGCCCTTTGGACAGTGCCCTGGCGCCTATGGCGCCAGGCTCATAAAAGACATCAGTCCTGGCGCCATAGGCGCCAGGCTCATTATGGGAGTGCTTGGGTGCACTTACCTGATGCAGACCATGCTGCAGGATCCCGGCCTCCTTGAGGCCTGAAAGGAACCACTTTACCTGTGGGACTAATTTACCATCCGGGCGTGGTCGGGGAAGGATACATACCTGATTGGAGGAAGGATACATACCTGGAACTTCTTCCAAGGCTATTTAAACCCCACCGAACAGCCACACGTGCTTCACGTTGTTCTGCATCTAGCAGCTGGACACTCACCGTGTCTGCTCCTGCATCCTGACTTCTGCCATGCCTGCCAGCATCCTGGATCACCTGCAAAGGAAGAGAAGAAGAGAACAGAAGAAGGGAAAGTCCTTACCTGCTAAATCTGCATCCCGGAGACATCTCGCTGACAATCCTGAAAAGGAAGACTTTTATTTAAAAGCTCATCGCGTCGATCGCTGCAGCGCCGCATTCCACTCACCTTTACAGTGCGCCTCCATGTTCAGCAGCGATTATCCGGATTCGCAGTCATGCCCCAGCGCCTAGGGAGAAAAAGACCAGAACAAAAGGTGAGAGAGAGAAGGGAATAAGGAAAGCTAAATCTCCATGTTAAGACTTACCTGTTGATTCATTCCCTCTTCATTTCGGGTCTGCGCCGCATCCTGGCATTTCCGACCCCCGTCCCCTAAGGGGAAAAAGAGACATCAGCGTTAATGAGCGAATGAAAAGACATTACCAAAAAACGCTCATTAAAGACTTACCTGATTTCTACAAGGATTTCACCTCTTATCTCGGGTCGGTGCCTGTTCCCCGGCATTCCGTACCCCGGCCCCTATGGGGAAAAAGACACTAGCATTAGTACATTAATGCATGGACACAAGGGGAACCTCTTATCAAAAAACTTACCTGGAAGCCAAGCAAGTTTGGTTCTCACCAATCCGAAAATCCAGTGAAGTAACTGGATACCAACGCGCCCCTGCATCAGAAGCAGGATGGAGAGCTCGTCCTTCCAGACCCTAAGGTGAGACGCTACGAGGAATCACAGAAGGGTTTCGAGGAGGGTGAGGGGAAAGTGGGAGGCCGATTGCATTATCCGCAGACAGTTAATCCCCTATTTTCGCCTACAGACGCCTTATCCCGAATTGGAATGGGAGAATCCGATACAAACTCAGAACCAGTACCAATAATTCCCGAACAGAGGATTCTAGGCATGACTTCGTTACAGACGCTTGAAGACATTCAAGCCAGAGTGAAACAACTCCTGGACCCTACAACCTTACAGGATTGGATACAAAAGGGATCAGACTTTACCATAGATAATGGTTTACCTTATTTCCAAGGACGCTTATTCCTGCCACATAAGGAATTACACGAACTAGTTATTTCCGGTTATCATGATACATTAATAGAGGGAAACCCCGGTATTGCCAAGACAGAGGAAAAGGTGAAACGACAATTTTGGTGGCCCTCTTGGCGAAAAGATGTTAAATCTTTTGTGATGTCCTGTGGTGTTTGCGCCCAAAATAAAAGTCAAAAGAAAAGACCAGCCAGTCTCCTTCAACCTCTAGACATACCGCCAGCACCCTGGCACACCCTATCAATGGATTTGATTACGGACCTGCCTCCTTGTTCGGGGTACAATACTATTCTGGTAATTGTGGATTTGTTTTCCAAAATGGCCCACTTTATTCCTTTGAAAGGTTTACCTTCAGCTTCTGTCCTAGCCAAAGAATTCCTCGAAAATATTGTTCGGCTACATGGATTCCCATCTATACTAATCTCTGACCGGGGAAGCCAATTCATTTCCCACTTCTGGCGCAAATGTTGTCAAATGGCGCAGATCGACGTAAGATTATCGACCAGTCACCACCCTCAGACCGATGGTCAGACCGAGAGGACAAATCAGACCCTTGAACAGTACTTACGGTGTATGTTACAGCAATCTGAAAGCAACTGGAAAGACATTCTTTGAATAGCCGAATACGCATATAATAATTCGGTACACTCTGGAACTGGCCACATTCCTTTTTATACTTTGTTTGGGCATCACCCTCGAACCTCAAACCTTGACTCACCTCAGAACCTCGGAATGCCTGCAGTAGAACATCTACATTCTACAATTACCCAAGCCTTCAAAGAGGCAACTACGCATTTACAACAAGCCAAGAGAAAATACAAGGAGAATGCTGATCTACATCGGAGTAAAGCACCTCCGTATCAGATTGGGGATCAAGTGTGGTTAGCTACCAGACATTTACCACTCAAAGGGCCTCGAACTTTTAACCCAAAATATCTGGGACCTTATTCTATTACGGCAATAATTAACCCAGTGGCTGTTAAACTTGATTTACCAGCTATTATGCGAATTCACCCTGTTTTTCATGTGTCACTTCTGAACAGACAATCCCACCAACTCTTTCTCCCACACTGCAATTTAATTACCACCAGGTACCACGTTGGTGTGTCGAGACATTGACAATCCCCACTACCTGAGAGGTTCTCATTAACAGATACACTGGCCACTAGAGTCTAAATGGAGGATAAGGGGAGCCATAGGAGAGCATGTTAGAGGTGGGGGCCAGAGGAGTAAGGAACCTGTAGGCAGTCAGACCCAGATCAGGACAGAGCCGCAACAGGGGAGACTACGCAAGCCGAGCGCTTCAATTCAGGATAGAGATGCAAACTAACCAACCCTACTAACAACTTCCCTTTCTGCATACACCTCTCAAACTCCAAACCAAACACAACCAAAACCTACAGCACAACAAACCGCACAAACTTCACTACATTGCAACAACAAAACAAAACACACAAAGCCTTGCACAACAGTACACAACGACTACCGGCCGCAAACACCCTAGGCCCAGCCAACGGACCCACCGGGCTGAGGCCGCCAACAGCACATCACTGCTCTCTTGCATTTTTCCTGCTTCCTCCCACTAACTCAACACCCCCTCTCCCTTTTCAGAGCCGCCGAGCGCCAAGGGACCACTACGGTGGTGATAGTGCGCGGTACAAATGTCCTTTAACATTAACATTAACAGAGTACAGAAAGTGAGGCATTTTGATTAATTTTCATTTAAAATAAAATGACATATTTTGAAAGATCTTCAAACAGTTTTCCGCCTCACACTACAGACCCCTCAAACCCTCTGGTCCTTTTCGGAAGGCCCCTAGTGACGGTTTATGACCATTTTGCTCCCTTTGTGTTAACACCAAGTATCCTTGAACTATTGCGATTATTCACTATACCGACTACCCCCCTGTCAGTATCCAGAGTGCATCCCTTTTCCTTCTTTGTAACTGTCTGTCCTTTGCATTCATTTACAGGGTGGGTTGTATTTCGTAGTTGTTAAAACCTTTATTCACCGAGAGCAATCGGGAACAAATAAAATATACAAAAACACATAAATACGAAACCAATATAAGATTCCATGAAAAACAGGTTAAATAAAATTGGAAGAACTTTTGCAAAAAACAGTTACATTTCAATTTGAACTAGTGAGTTGTTCCTCCTGGTGCCATGCCCGTCGAATGTACAGAGAGACAAAAATACAGTATTCAGGTTATTGACAGATTTGCATTGGTTCATAGCTTCTCTGGTTGTTCTCACCCCAAGGAGAATGCACAATGGGACCAAATATATTCTCCTGAGCTCCTTTTAGACCAGGACAAAAGAGCAAGAAATTTACCAAGTTTGAATTCTCTTCATCGCAAATTGTGCATCTTTTCTTTTGATTTGATTTTTTTCCAAACTGGCAGTAAAGGACTTTAGCCGCAAAGTGCACAAACGAAACCTGTTGAACTGTGCCCGAGTAAGGGATGGGACTATAACATCCAAGTAATCCTCCCAGCCTGGCAGTGGTTTGTAACTGATGTACTCTGGTCCACTAACCAATGCTGAGCTATTTAGAATTGCTTTATTTCGTCTATATGTTTGGTAGGCTGTCTTCACCAATAGTTTAGCAGTCAAGGGCATAGTTTGTGGGCTTCCCCAGAATCTACTTAAGCCCAACACAGTTCCATTTGCTCACGTGGAACAGCCACAGGACTTTATAAGAACCTCTCAGGGGCATCACGTAAGTGAGAGCATCCCGGTATTTGGCCAGGCCTGGAGGTCCCCATACTTTCAACCACAAAATAATGGGTCTGATCTTTGCTTCATCTCCTGTAGGGCCTGTTTCACACTCCATCCTTTCTGCTGATGTTTGCATGCTTTGTGGAACAAATAGAATGTTCTTAAGAAATGTGTTCTAGACCATAGTTATGGGGGCAGAGTTTACTTATCCCCAGACCTCAGACCCAAAGATGGTGGAAGCTTTAGCTTTGGCATGGTACACTGCGATGATGTCTTAATTGCTCCTTCACCATGCCTGAATTAACTTTTTAAGGCCCCACTGTTTTTTTGCAACGTGATCTTGGACTTTGTGAGCTGTTGCAGCCACCCGCCCCCTGATGGAAAATGAAATAGTCATACCATTGCATCTTCTCCCATATGTTGCATCCCACCATCATGTCCAGACCCCTGTATCTAGGGTTTGTTGAGCCAAAGACCATCGATTTGGACTGGCTGACATTGATCTCCAGCCCAAGGTCCCCAGAGCTACATTCAAAACAGTCCAACACACTCTGTAACCCATCAAGGACATGGGGAACAATACAGAATTGTTCATGAATGAGTGTGAGCATCCTACCACCCCCAAGCCTCTGTGGATCTGAATTGGCAGCCAGAAGAACATCAATAATGGAGCCTGTAAATGCAAACTAACAAGGGAGCCAAAACGCATTCTCGGCGCAACCCTCTACCAAATCCAGGAGTCTTATTTATGTTATCCTCTAGGCTCAATTGGACAATTCCAGTAGAATATAGTCGCTGTATTGGCTTCAAAAGGTTATCTGGGATGCTTCTGCCTGAATAACCTCCCATAGCTGGCCCCTGGGAACTCTGTCTAAGGCTGTCTTCAGCTCCACGAAAGCACGAAAGCAACATACAGCCTGATCTTATATGTTTCTGAATGATCAAATGGAGCCTAAAACTCTGACCCACTGTGCTTATGTCCACCTGGAAACTTGCTTGAAGATGGATTAATGGTGAGGTTTGTCCACCCATGCTTGGAGGCGCTTCAAGATGCTCTTGACAAAAATGTTCCTGTTGCATCAAGGAGGAAGATAGGGCTGTACCGCCAAATTATCGCCCTTCCTGTATATTGGGACAATTACTACACCATTCTGTGTCTGGCATCATGACAGTAGCCAGTATGGAGTTCAAGATTTTAGTCATTCTCGGCACCCAGCTTGCCCTTGGAAATTTCTATTGGGATGTTATTGGGACCTGTGGCTTTCCAATGGCCTGGGACCCTAGTACCTCCCCAAATTAAATACCAAATTGGTCATCCCCTGTAGATCATCTATGATTGTATTTCGTAGTGTGCTAGAACTGTCTGTAGTGGTAATACTATAGTAGATATTTGTATACAACCTTGACTGGACAGTCTTTTTATAATTCAGTAATAATTGTATTTCCGCTGTGTTGCAAATAACCAACTATCTGTCACAGGTTTCCCCCTTTCTCATCTGTCTTCGATGTTTACTGGAATTCTTTGAAGGAGTCTTCTTGCGTACGGTTTGGGTTTTGTACAACCCTGTGCGAGCGTCTTCGGGTTCCAGCGTGTGTTCAACGTTCCGAATCAAGGAATACTTAGAATTTCTGGGAAATCCAGGAAATGAGGAATGGTGTACTCGGAGACGGGTGCACTAAGTCCGGGATTCAAAATAGGATAAAGAGGAAGGGAATGTTAGAGGAAGGAAAGCTAGGGTCCGGGAACAAGGAATCAAATGAGTTCAGCGAATGCGAACTACGGAGCACACGTCTAGCCACTGGAAGCGGTAGCGTTGAGACGCGCGGGGCCGCGGGGGCATGGTTTCTTTATAGAACGTGCTACCTCTGACATGGAGGCTGGTGGACAGCGTTCTATGTTAGACGGCCATGTTGGAAGTACTACGGAGTGCAAGCCCCAATGTCAGAGACCAGGAAGTCCAAAAGGGACACGTCCTACGGTTCATAACACGATCTACATCCTTTCAGAGGTAAGCCTGCCGTTCTGTCCACGTTACCAAAATTGGACAAGGAGGTTTATAATTTGCTTGTGTGACCAATCTGTTTGGATCCTTTCTGGTGTACCAGAGGTGTGGTACTGATATTAGAAACCGATTATTCATCATTGAACCACTGGTGCTCCAAAAGTTCAATCATCACACTTCCCTCATCACACTTACCCCATCAAGAATAAGGAGTTTTTCTTAGAGACTGGTTTCTCAGATACCTGCTTGACGGCACTGTTATACCAAAAACATGACAGGGCCAACAAAGTAATCTCCTATGTGAGCAAAATATTATCCTATATAGAAGAAACATTTAATGATTGTGGAAAAGCACTCCAGGCAGCGGTGTGGGCGTTGAAAAACTACTGCCCATTTATCCTGGGGGAGCACATCATAGTAGAGACCACCAAAGATTAACTTGGCTCCCCCTGTATGAATCTTATTTTTGCCATAGTTATAATGGAAAAACAATTTGCTCATGCCTACAGCCCAAACCGCTGGAAGGATTTTCACCAACTTTGCGGCAAGGAGCAGCAACTTGGTCCCTAAAGCGTGCTTTTGTACATTTGGTGTAGATCCATCCAGTAGTTCTTTTTAAAACAGGCAAAATGTAGGTCTAAAAATATTAATGGCATATGGGTCCAATGTGCGGACCCACTTCCCTGTTCGCTCCACAGACCGGACCCGATTGGCCCAGAGGGGTACTAAAAATACTAGTGATATATGGGTCCACTGTGCGGACTCACTTCCCTGTTCACTCCACAGACAGGACCCCGATTGGCCCAGAGGGCACCGTGATGTCTGCAGACACCCAACGTGTGCTCTGATTGGCTGGAGGGAAATGTGATGTGCGTCATATTTTCCGAAACGGCCGCCATGTTGTATCTGCGGACAGCGTGGCAGAGAACAGTGCTGGAAAACATGTTTTGGGCATTTGGTGTTGGGGAGACAGGATGGGAAGGGTGGGGGAGTGAAAGATGGTTGATATGATGTATTTGTTTAGGTGGAAGAAGTCCGCAGACAGTGCAGTAGTCCATGGACGGGACCTTAGACATGCAGCTTGTCTGGTGAATGCAGGTGTGCTTCATTAGGGTAGGTGTGTGGAATGGAGGTTATATGAGGATGTTTGCATAGGTTACAGATAGGCCATGCACTGAAGAATCTAGGCACTGACAGAACTACTGCAGTGTCATATGGCCATACAATGAAGAATGTATTCACAAGTATTGCAGTGGGTAGTGTTTGGTGGGTAGTTGGAGAAAAATGTTTGGGCTTCATTGGTGACTGCAAGAGGGCTTCTTAGAGTAGGGGAATGGAGTTTGGATGATATGGTGATAGTGGCATTGGTGGACAATAGAGATGGTGGTGTACTTTGATATCTGTAGATGGTGTTTGAATTGGGAAGTTAATGGCAAATTGTTGTGTGGCCAGATTCTTGGGTGCATGGCTGTATTATGCTGTGGTGGTTGTGTTCAGTCCCTAGACTGTTGGGTGCATGGCCGGAGGCCATTGCCCCAAGAGTGTGCACACTGGCTGTAAGTAGTGTAGTAATATATGTACAGAAGTGGATAGGGCCTTTGGTGCCTGGCTTAAGTGTGTGGGTTGTGAACACTGCCAAGATTCCTGGGTGCATGGTTGTATTCTGCTGTGGTGGTTGTGACCAGCCACTGCACCCAAGAATCTGTGCCCGAGCTGCAAGTTGTGTAACAGTATGTCTACAGAAGTTGCCAGGGTCTTTGGTGGCTGGTTTGTGTTTAGGCTGTCGGCAGTGGCCAGATTTGTGGATGCATGGCTGTATTACACTGTAATGGTTGTGGCATGCTCGTAGAGTTGTGGGAGCATGGCCGAAGAATCTGTTCACTGGTTGCAAGTAGTGTAATAGCATGTGTATAGAAGTGGACAGGGCCTCTGTTGGCTGCTTTATGTATGTGGGTTGTGGGCACTGGCCACATTCTTGGGTGCATGGCTGTATTCTGCTGTGGTGGTTGTGGCCAGCCCCTAGACTCTTGGTGACCCCAGAGGCCAAGCAACCAAGAGTCTAGGGGCTGGCCACAATCACCACAGCATAATACAGCCATGCACCCAAGATTGTGGACAGAGGCCATGGACCCTACAGTCTGCCCGGTGGCTGCAAGTAGTGTAATAGTATGTGTATAGAAGTTGTCGGGGCCTGTGGTGGTTGTAGCCAGCCACTACAATCTTGGGTGCATGGCCAGAGGCTATGGACCCAATAGTCTGTGCAGTGGCTGTAAGTACAGTAATAGTATGTTTACAGAAGTGGACAGGGCCACAGGTGGGTGGATTATGTGTGTGGATTTTGGCCACTGGCCAGATTTTTGGGTGCATGGCCGTATTATGCTGTGGTGGTCATGGCCAGCCCCTAGACTCTTGGGTGACCCCAGAGGCCAAGCAACCAAGAGTCTAGGGGCTGGCCACAACCACCACAGCATAATACGGCCATGCACCCAAGATTGTGGACACTGGCATACACATTGCAGAAACGTGTGTATTGAAATGTCATTTGGCATTTACAAGGCAGCATGACAGCAACAACTATATACTCACTGTGCATATTGTTGAGGCTCTGCATACTTTTTGGAAGAAAGTGCTAGAATACCATTGAAGTGGAATTTGCAAATTTGAATACTGTGCCACTGCTGCACACAGTTTGTTGAATGTGGAGATGCAGGAGAAATCTTTGTTTTATTGTCTGTGATAAAAATAAAAATAACATGTCAAAGAAGGTACTTCATAATGTAGTGTAGACAATTACAGACATTTATGTACTTTGCGGACTCTCATAATTAGTACATTGCACAGTACACTTGTTTGAAGCACAGTACTTGTAATGTGCTCCGTTCCTTTGCTTGTTTGCATAATCATTGGGTATGTGGGGAAAAAAAGTCCATGCTGGGTTAAAAAAAAAAAAACACATTCATTTGATGTTATGTGCCACACAGTTTTATTGAAGTGTGCAGTATTTCCAGGAATGTTTTTAAGGTACAAATCTATGTGGTCTTGGTGTTAGAAGCATTGTTGCAGTAGGAGGAATTGAAATGGTGTATGTGTTTTGCTTTACGGAAGTGGTGGTTCTATGGTTGTAGTTAGATACCAGTTGGCGTATTGTAACGGTTTATCTTTTTCCTCTTTTTAACAGTATCCTTTAATGCTTTTGATTGCTGTTGGTGTTTCCTAAATAATGTACTATTGAGATCTAATATTGCAGTATTGTTGGGGCAGTTGGATACCTGTTGGCATATTCCAACTGTTGTTGAGGGTACGTTTTGTAGCAGTTTGATTGCTAAGCGTCGATTTTAGCAGTTTGACTGCTGGAAGTAATATTGTAGTACTGTGGGTGCACTAAGTTATCAGTTGGTGTATTCTGGAAGTTGATGGGTAATAAGTCTTGAAAGTGCTTCCTTAGTAGAACTTTTATTTTTGGGGGTGGATTTTACATTGTGTAAAATGGGAAGTATAATTGCAGTATTATGGTTGCAGTTAGATACCAGTTGGTGTAGTCTACCTGTTTACAGTTTCACAGTTTTGCAGGGTATGTTTTCAAGCACCGTCATTCTTGTTGGCGGATTTCCATTTTCTTCTATTGCAAGTGCCATTGCAGTATTATGGGCACAGTTACATGCAGTTGCCTATTTACTGTAGTGACATGGGCATAATTAGACAGCTGTTGCCTTATTCCACCAGTTGGTAGTTCACTGAGTAGGAGGGTCGACAAACTGTCCTCACTGACCTGTAACTTTTCTTTTTACGTACTATGGGTGAAACAATATTAGTGTGTTTTCCACAGTTGTTGCTTCTGTGACTTAAATCATTGGGTCATTGGGGAACAAACTGTAGCAGTGTAACTGATGTACTCACGGGCCAGATGCTGTATGCTAAGTTGTTCCAGTTTCACAGGGCAGAAGCTTTTGGTGGTTATTGGGCTGTAGGGTATGCTACTTTTTTAGGTCAATGAGTACATTTTGGTTTCAGGAATATTAAGTAGGCATTTACAAGATTTGTGGGTAATCTCTGCTTCAGAGTAATGGAAGTATAATTGCATTCAAACCCACCACATTTCTTTTTAATGTGTGCAGTATAGTGACCTGCAATGGTTGCTGCACTCGTGTGGGATATTATGCATACTGTTAAGATTTTCTTGGCAAGTGATACTTGCCCGTGTGTGAAGCTAGTAAGCTTGCAGTTGTTTTTGGTACCATCTGCGTTGTACCTTAAAAGCATTACTCATGTATTGGCTATGTGAGTTTATGTGCAAGGTGGAACGATTGTCTGAATTGCAACCAGCACATAATCATAATATGCCATGATTTGCAATTTGCGCCAGCTGCTGAAATTGAATGGATTCACGATTAGTTATTGATGCATGCACAAAGTGCTCATTAGGGACTTGATCCTGCGCCACGTGGCTGCAGAGAGTGCCTGTATGTTTCCACATATATGAAATCTGGAAAATTTCATTCATAGGTATGTTTTTGCTTTCGAGCACTTGCAGTAAGTACATTTGAAATTCTTGTGGATCTTCTTGTCTGTTTATGGTGAATCTCCCCATTCCCGCATAGTTGTCCAATTCCTGCCTTATTACTGAGACACTACGGGGGTAATTCATAGAATTCAGCGCACAAGTGGCGCACGCGGCTGGCGCACAGTGTGCGCGTGCGAATCCCTGCGCCAGCCGCGTGCGCTAAAATATATTTCCGCGCACAGCGTATTCATGGATTCCAGCCACCAAAACCAGCCGTGGCGCACAGTGGTGCAGCGACCCTGCAGCAGCGCCAGTTACGCCCCCAAGAACGCCCCTTGCGCAGGGAAAAGCCATCAAAATCCCCAATCCAGTGCAAAGTGGGGTACGTGTATCACTGGGGTGCGCGGGTAGTTTCTCACGTGATTTCAGCTGGGTATGTGTATTACTGGGGTGCGCGGGAAGTTTCACACGCACATTCAGCTGGGTATGTGTATTTCAGGGGTGCGCGGGAAGTTTCACACGCAAATTCAGCAGGGTACGTGTATTTCAGGGGTGCGCGGGAAGTTTCACATGCAAATTCAGCAGGGTACGTGTATTTCAGGGGTGCACAGGAAGATTCACACGCGATTCCATCAGGGTACGTGTATTTCAGGGGTGCGCGGGAAGTTCCACACGCAAATTTCCTGTGTACGTGTATTTCGGGGTGCGCGGGAAGTTTCACATTGAAATTCAGCAGGGTACGTGTATTTCAGGGGTGCGCAGGAAGTTCCACACAGGAATGTCCTGGGTACGTGTATTTCTGGGGTGTGTGGGAAGTTTCACAAGCGAATTCAGCAGGGTACGTGTATTTCAGGAGTGAGCGGGAAGTTCCATACGCGAATGTCCTGGGTACGTGTATTCCTGGGGTCTGCGGGAAGTTTCACAAGCGATTTCAGCCGGGTACGTGTATTTCAGGGGTGCGCGGAAAGTCCCACACGCGAATGTCCTGGGTATGTGTATTTCGGGGTGCGCGGGAAGTCTCACACGCAAATGTCCTGTGTACGTGTATTTCGGGGTGCGCGGGAAGTTTCACATTGAAATTCAGCAGGGTACGTGTATTTCAGGGGTGCGCGGGAAGTTCCACACAGGAATGTCCTGGGTACGTGTATTTCTGGGGTGTGTGGGAAGTTTCACAAGCGAATTCAGCAGGGTACGTGTATTTCAGGAGTGAGCGGGAAGTTCCATACGCGAATGTCCTGGGTACGTGTATTCCTGGGGTCTGTGGGAAGTTTCACAAGCGATTTCAGCCGGGTACGTGTATTTCAGGGGTGCACGGAAAGTCCCACACGCGAATGTCCTGGGTATGTGTATTTCGGGGTGCGCGGGAAGTCTCACACGCGAATGTCCTGGGTACGTGTATTTCGGGGTGCGCGGGAAGTTTCACACGCGATTTCAGCAGGGTACGTGTATTTCAGGGGTTCCGGGGAGTACTACACGTGAATTGGCCATGTGGGTCCTCCCACGTGATCACTCTACAACCTCCATGGCCCCTGCAGGCAGCCCACACCACGGGGGACTACCCCGCACCCCTGCTCATATCCCGCAGGCAGCCCATCCACATGTCACCTTGCACTACTGATCAACAACGCATGTCTCCCAGCACCCCCACCCCCAGCAGTGCAGGGCACCCTCCACCAGGCCCCCACTCATGTCCAACTCATGTCCCCCTGCACCCCCACACCCCAGCACTGTGGGGCACCTGCCATCAGGCCCCCACTCATGTCCCACTCATGTCCCCCTGCACCCCCACCCCCCAGCAGTGCAGGGCACCCTCCACCAGGCCCCCACTCCTGTCTCCCTGCACCCCCACCACCCACGAGTCAGGGGCACCCTCCACCAGGCCCCCACACATGTCTCCCAGCGCCCCCATCCCCCAGCAGTGCAGGGCACCCTCCACCAGGCCCCCACACATGTCTCCCAGCACCCCCACCCCCCAGCAGTGCAGGGCACCCTCCACCAGGCCCCCACTCATGTCCAACTCATGTCCCCATGCACCCCCACCCCACAGCACTGTGGGGCACCTCCCAGCAGGCCCCCCCTCATGTCCCACTCATGTCCCCCTGCACCCCCAGCAGTGCAGGGCACCCTCCACCAGGCCCCCACACATGTCTCCCAGCTCCCCCACCCCCCAGCAGTGCAGGGCACCCTCCACCAGGCCCCCACACATGTCTCCCAGCACCCTCATCCTCCAGCATCCAGGGGCACCCTCCACCAGGCCCACACTCGTCTCCCAGCACCCCCACCCCCCAGCAGTGCAGGGCACCCTCCACCAGGCCCCCACTCATGTCCAACTCATGTCCCCCTGCACCCCCACCCCCCAGCACTGTGGGGCATCTTCCAGCAGGCCCCCCCTCATGTCCCACTCATGTCCCCCTGCACCCCCACCTCCCAGCAGTGCAGGGCACCCTCCACCAGGTCCCCACACATGTCTCCCAGCACCCCCACCCCCAGCAGTGCAGGGCACCCTCCACCAGGCCCCCACTCATGTCCAACTCATGTCCCCCTGCACTCCCACCCCCAGCACTGTGGGGCACCTGCCAGCAGGCCCCCCTCATGTCCCACACATGTCCCTCTCCACCCCCACCCCCAGCACTGTGGGGCACCTGCCAGCAGGCCCCCACTCATGTCCAACTCATGTCCCCCTGTACCCTCACCCCAGCACTGTGGGGCACCTGCCAGCAGGCCCCCACTCATGTCCCACTCATGTCCCCCTCCACCCCACCCCCCAGCATTGCGAGGCACCTGCCAGCAGGCCCTGACACATGTCCCCCAGCCAACCCGTCATCACAATCTAGATCCCTGGCCCTAATGGGCAGCCTCCACATGCCAAACACCCACCCAAGTATTTCATCCACCCACTCAGAATTGCCAATTACATGATACAACCCCAATGGCAAGTATGTAAATGAACACATGTCCCTCACATACACACAATGGGTGTAAGTGAATGTCAAAACCCATATCATGACATGCATGAAACCAATGTTATGATACTACACATTGAAGTTTGATGAAAAAAATGTAATATAAGCAACATAAATGGGATTAAAAATAAACAAACGACAATGGGAATTAAAAACAAAAAAGCAGCATGTCCGTAAAATAATGAAAAAACGCAAATCATAATCCAAAGGAAAGGTGTCCAAAGTCACAGTTCAAAAAAGTACATCCAAGGGAAAAACAAAACCAAAAACCATTGCTCCATGGGTAAATCAAAAAAATAAAAACATAATCCAACAGTCAACTATATACAGATAAACAATCCAGGGTCCATGATCCCAACTGAAGAAATTAAACTTATCTAAAAATACTACGTAATAAAAAAACTATATACAAAAAAGTTGGCCATTGTCCAAAAGGTCCAAAATCAAGAAAAAAGCAAAGGAAACCTAACACTAACTACATAACTATTTACAAGGGCAGCGGGCTAGTCCAACGGCTCACTGGATGTTGTCATGGGCCAGGGCATCATCGAACTCCTGTTCAATGGCTTGGAGGCGGGCATGTTCCCTGGCCCCGAGGTCTCGCAGGGACAAAGCAGTGTCCAGCTCCAACTCCCTGCGAAGACCCTCGAGGCACTCAGCCCGCCTCAGCGCCCTCCGCATTGAGTTCTCCGCCCTGACCATTGTGAGCTGTTCCTCCTCTGCCCGCTGCCGCCCCGCGCCTATCTGCTGGCCCAACCACTCCCACATGGAAGCCACTCCCATTCCAGGGTTCTCCTGCCCTCCGCCGATGCCTGCACCCCTGATGTTGATGGCCCTGAGCCATGATGCCTCCCACGTCGAGCCTGCCGCTGCCTCTGACGCAACTGCCTGTGCCAGCATGACAGCATCCAGGCTGATGGAATGCACCGACGCCGTCGTGCACGTGCCCTGCCCGATGATGCTGTCACATCCTCCATCTGCTGGGGTCCAGTTGCTGGTGTGTCCACCCCTGCTGGACCTCCGACTCCCGACTGTGGCAGGGATGGGATCCCCACTGAGTTGGCTGCATTGGTCGGGGCAGGTCCACAGGGGGCCCTGGTGGCATCTGGGCCAGAAGATGGCATGGAGAACGACTGGCGCATAGCCTCCAAAGAGGAGGAGAGGGTCGCCAAAGTGCCCGACACATGTACGAGACCCCCGACCACGACTGCTCCCAACTGGGCCACGTTGGCACGGTGCTCTTCGTGATGACGTGCATGCTCGCACCGCATCACGAATGACACCCGTGCGCAACGCAACACCAATCAGGACCTTCTCCATATGGTCAGGGGTCCCCTCGTCCGCAGGTGGAGGGGAGTCAGATGACATGGACATCCCACCTACCCGCGAATGGGCCTGGGATGGGGCATCCCTGCTGGTGCATGGTAGTGCAGTCACAGTGTCAGGGACAGTGACATGCACAGGCACCTCCACGGCGACCTGTGCTGCCTCCTGCCCCTGCCCCTGGACTGCACCACTTGCACCAGCAGGGATGCCCCCACCAGACCCCATGTGCGGCTCAGTAGCGGCCTCCTCCTCCTCTGTGGAAACCACCAACCTGGATGGCTCCACACCGTCTTCCGCCGTTGCAAGCCCCTGTGGGGGCTCACCCGCCCCTTCCGCTGCAGCCGTGGGGGCATCCCCGCCGCTTTGCTCCACAGCACCGTCTCCGGCCTCTTCTTCACTTTGCGCTGTGTAGAGGCAGACATAGAACACAAGCATCAGGGTACTGTACAGTGGTCCCCTAGACAGGAAGCAATAGCAGATGAGTGGCACTGTCAAAGATCACTTCCATCATGTCCCTCCACAACACATGGGTCAGTGCAGGCAAAACACATGCAGTAACAGGCATGGCGCATGCTATGGACATAAGCAAACATGTCCAAGGGACTCTTGAAACATACAATGTTGTTTTTGAACTCACATGCATCATGGGTCATTCCTATCACATTCACACACTTCACTGTACTTTCATCCATCTGGACTCGTACACCCCAGACACAGTGGATGCAAGGATAGCTAGATAGCTAGGCTGCATCAGTAGATCTGAATATTAACACAGACATGTGTCATGCATCCATGGCATTAACAAATCACAGACACGCAGGTCAGACACACAGACATGGAAACCATACATGTACATGGCATCATCACCCATCCCTCACCCCACCCATGTCCAGGAACAAAGACTGGCATGCTCTCATGTGTCCATTCCGCATAGGGCTTCCCATGTAGCATTTAAACACATACACCAACCGTGTGCTTCACACATTACTGGTGTCACATGCATGACCATGCATGACCATGATGTCCCTGCACACACACACACGCGTTAATGGCCTATGTCACACATACAGGCAAGTATCAGGCAACCAGCACACTGCAACATGCCCTGTCTCACACAGCAATGCCTGGCCACTTACCGCTTGACTCCAGACGTGTCTGCCTCTCAAGGACCTGGATGTGGAGCGCTGGGGATATGCGTTCCAGGACCCTCATCTGATCTTCCGACAAGTGGCCCCGGCGCCCCTTAGCATCCGCTGCCTTCAAGAGGCGCCGGGCCTTGTTGAGGGTCCTGGACCTGAAGTCCTCCCAGCGCTTCTTGACATGATGTAATAGTCAGACTGCCACCCCCTTCGCGTTGATGGCAGTCACGATGTCCATCCAGATCCTGTCCCATCCATCCTTGTCGGCGCGTGATGATACGAAGAGGGCATCATAATGCCCTAGGACATGCTCCACCAGGACACCAACTTCCTTCTGACTGAAGCTGGTGGCCCTCTGCCCCTCTGGCTGGGGGTCACCAGTGGTCTCGGATGGTGTTTGCCCCGACATGGCGACCCCCGAGGCAGGCGTGGGTGGGCAACTGGGTCCTGGGGCTGGTCTGTAGAGCGATGGTATCCCAGTCGGGAGTCTTCTGTTGCAGCAGGGGTGGACACAGCAACTGGACCCCTGCAGATGGCTGATGTGCAGGCACCAAATGGCAGGGCACGGTGGCAGCAGGCAGGCAGGCAGCAGCAGATGGCTCGTGGGAGGCTGCTCAGAGGTCTGGGGGGCAGTAATTCAGCCTTTTGGGCAGGAGCGTGGTCTTCTGTGTGCTTACGCGTGGCCAGCTTGATACGGAGTGATTTGGCACATGAAAATTCTGCACGTCAGCGTGTAATTCGAGGAAAGGCCCTTAACGCGTAAGCGCGTCTGCACGCATATGCGATTTTATTGGACAGAAGGCCCTTCAAGCGCAAGCGCCTCTGTGACGTGACGTGACGCGTGCAGGCGTGCATGGGCGTTTCAGCGCGCGTGAAAAACTGCACGTCCGCGTGGGAATGCGAGTAATCCGAGGAAAGGGCCTATGCGCGTAAGTGACATGATGTGCGCAGGCGTTTCCCTCAGCACGGGTTAAAGGTGAGCGGGGGCAGCAGTTCGCTGTACGTGCCTTTCGTGGAGACCGACGTGTGTTGCTGCTTCCTGTTGTTTCACGCGCCATCACAACTTCACAGCTATCAAGGACGTATCTTTTCTTTTGGCGGGGGTATTGGCTATGTGTGTTTTTCTGCATCGCGCTAGTCAGACGGTGAGTCGCACACGCAATTTTTCCCACTGCGGGTGCCCCTGTGTATCGCACCCATTTTTGATGTCATAGTAGCCTGCGTGTCCCACGCGTACGCATTATTCGTGTTACTGGGTGCCACCGCGTACTGTGGGAGGTTGATTCCACGCACGTAGGCTGCAGGGTTGCGTGCACGGTTTTACTGCAGTTTTGGGGTGCCTGAGCGTTGCGTGACCCGTCACTACATCACCGGGGTCACATACAGCCTTGCAGGTGCAGGGGGGCTGTTAACATCTTGCTTCCCACCCCCTTCACCCCAATTGCCCAGGTCAATTGTGGTGTACACCTCCCATTGGCACTACTCCATCTGTGCCGGCACTACTACATCTGTGCCATGGTTGGGAGGACACCAAAGGTGAGGGGCGCTTCAGCTGGGCGTACTCCTTGTGGCGGCCGTGGTCGGGGATGTGGCCGTGGTGACCAGGGAGTAGGGGGACTCCGGGGTGTCCAGGGCAGCCACAGAGGGGGAAGAGGCAGGGGTGCGCAACTTGAGCACAATGTTGTGCCATGTGTCGGTGCAGTCATGCCACCACCCCCTGTGGTTCCGGGGGATGCAGCTTCTGCATCTGGCACTGGCGCCCGTGTGACCCGGCAGTCCGTTCCATCGACTGCCACGGGCCGAAGGGTAGTGGTAGCTGCAGGTGCAGCTGTGGACACCGCCACCCAGGCTCAGGGTCTGCCAGCGCAGGCTGCGTTGGCACTTGAGGAGCCCTTGGTAGATTTCCAACAGGCCAGGAGGGAAACCATAGGGGCAGGCAGGGCTGCTCAGACCAAGACACGTGTCCCTGGGCAGTTATGTCATCTGCTGCCCCGAACAGCCGGGTGTTGGCAAGTGCAGGGGCAGATGCACCCAACAACACCCCGGTTGTGAGTCTGCCAACCAGCTGATGTTGCTGCGCAGGGTCCATTAGGGGGCTCCCAGATGCCACTGACACAATTCAGGCCTTTGGTCATCCCTCCACCTGCCACTCCTTGGCTCAATCCACCGAACCCACTGGCCATACTGGTCAGGGCGGCATTAGCCAGCCAGGGTCTGTGCCATAGTCAAAGAGGAGGAAGGTTGCACCTGCAGCACAGGCTGGGACCCCCACACAGCCACAACCTCCTGCTCGTCGAGGAAGAAGCCTTTCTGCAAGCAGGAACTGGACTTCCTCATGGGATAGGTGCGGGGCCACAGCCGTGACATGCTAGTGGGTGCCAATAGTCAGACTACGGCTGCCCAACGTGACACCCACTGGAAGAATGTTGCGGAACATGTCAGTTCATTCGGCCATGAGGTGCGCATGGTGCAAGAGTGCAAAAAGCGTTGGAATGACATCAAACGCAGCACTAAGGCTAAGCGTGCCTCTAATTACAACCTGACTCTGGTGACTGGCGGTGGGCCTGCACCAGAGGAGGAAGAGCTCACTCCGCATGAGGCACTCGTTGCGGAGTACATACCACCTGAATTGGTCGAAGGAGTGGGAGAGATGCTGGACTTTGATGCCCAGTCCAGTGAGTGTTGATGCGTGTTTGTTGAGGACGTGTGTGTTTCACTTGTGGGATGTGTTGTGCATGATTGCCACTACATGTGACGTGTACATGGTTCTGATGTGTAAGTAATGCAATACTTCCGTGATGCATGTCTGCTCTGCTGGATGGTGGACATGTGGAGCATACGGGGACTGTCCGCATCACCACTATTGCACCCTACTGACATGCTGGTTACAAGTATGCCCCTCCGGTCCATGTTCCAGCTCACTGGCCCTCCTGCATGTGGCGTGGGGTGACCTTCCTCTCAGCCCAGGCACAATGTCATTGCATGACTGACGTGCATGTCTCCTCTGCCTGCATGCGGGGACTCCATGTAGGCATGCTCCCTTGCCCCTCCTCTGCCACTCTGCAACCCAGTTCCACCTTTGCACTGGTCTGCTTCAATCTTGCCAATGTGTACTTTCCTGTTCATGCGTCCTGTGTAGATGCTAACTTCCAGCATACAATCTGCCAGACATTGCCCGTGTGGTACAGCCTTAGTACTTGAAGCAGGGTATCTCACTTGTACTGTGCATTGGTCAGATGTCCCGCAGGGACATGAGTGCCCATTCATGCTCCATGTGCATTGCACGCATGCCCCTATGTGTCCTTGACTGGATGATCACTGTAATACAAGTCCTGGGTGACATACATTGCATGGCATCTCATCAGCCTTCCCATGTCAACTGTGGGTCAGTACTGCGTTGCACACATGTTTAGGGTCTGACAATCTGTGTGGCTCACAGGCCTCAGCCTGTTTAATGGCCAATGACTCTGTCCAACTGATGTAGTGTCTTCTTCACACGTGGGTGGCCTCCAGAGTTTTCATCATGTGTCCTGCTTACTGTCCCATCATCATTTGCAGTGTTGTCACTTGAATCACATTAAGCTGTTGATGCCAGTCAACACTGCCTGTCAATACACAGGTCTATGGTCAGCCTTTTGATACCATGCTAGGCATCCCTGCTTTTGTGCTTGGGTGGAAGGGTGCTTGGCTTCTAGATATGGTACACATTGAATGCACAATGCACGTGATGCCTGAATTTGTCCTTGCACTGCCTTCACATTTCCTGACACACACCATGGAGTCCTTGTACATGTAGGTAGTGAGTGGCGTATACATTTTCTGCACTGCATAGACCCACTTCCATGGAAACTGCCACCTTTCAACAGGTCTGATCACAGAAGCAATTCACAGTTGACCCAGCATGCATGCCAGGTTATATGTTGTGTGTCACATGTCTTCCTGATGCGTTTGTTGTCGGTGTGTGTGTGTGTTGTGTGCTTCTAACATGTGTAGTGATCTTTTTTCTCTCTATTTTTCAGGTGATGATGCAATGGAGGCGGAGGATGGTGTTGTCATGCCAGGCACAGGGTTGTTACCACTACATCAACCCGGCACAAGTGGGGGTCGTGGGGTGGTAGGCCACAAAAACCCCCAAGTGCTACAGTCCATCTAGTCTCTGGCTGCCTATGAGTCCAGCCTTGATGATGACTCTGACGTCCATGTCGAGTTGGATGAGCATCAAGTCCATGTGTCAGGGGTGAGTGATTCTGATGTGGACACTCCTCTGTCCACGACACCTGCACTGAGGGATCAGACAGACTTGGTTCCTCTGCCCGTGGTGTATCGGTACGCAGGGTCACCCTCCACACCAGTCACTGATGTGCCTGGGATAGCACATCGACAGGGGCATGTAGTCGTGCAGCCGTGAGTGGTGCTAACACAGCGAGGACACCCGGTCCTTGGGTCCCACAGGGGTCAAGCCCAGCAACGTGGTCACCGCGCGCAACCGCAGTATACTGAGTGGGAGCAAGACATGACTGCCAATTCAGAACGGCAGGGGGCAGCAACAGGGGGCAGCAATGGAGAACATCGCTGAGAGCATGGAGCGCGTGGCCCGATCTGTGCTCCCCCCTGCTAGGCAGGTGCTTCTCCAGCAGCAGGCGGCACGGTCCACGGCCCGCTCGCTCAGGCTGGGCATGGCGGCCTCAGACAGGGCATGTCAGGCTGAAATGTCGTCTCTGCGTCAAGCAATTGCTGCTGACGCAGAGGCGCACATGGATGCCCTGAGGGAGGAGTATGCTTCCCTCAAATCCACTCTGGGTGTCCTTATGATGTCCCAGAGGCAGCGGGCAGAGGAGAGGTTTGCACAGCTTGAGCGTACCATCTCGGCTCAGCTACAGACTTGCCGGGAGGTGCAACGGTTGTCCAGCCAGGCCTTGCAGGAGGAACTCCGTGTTACACGTGCTACCTTGCAAGAGGAAGCACATGTATCACGTGAGGTTCTGGATGCAGACCTACGTCACATCACCACACAGAACCAGGCTCACCCGTCCGGCAGACTTGCTGCCGACGAGGGGCAAGCTGTGGCTAGGCGTGGCCAGGCTACTGTGCCACGACCTCCTTTCCAGGATGAGCCAGACTCGGACGACCATCTATCTCCCACATAGGTCGGGCTGTGCAGGAGTTGAGCCCATGGAGGTTTTTTTTTTGGCTCAGTATCATCGCATGTGGGTGTTGAGCAGCACCCTGTACCTCCCCCCTCCTGGGTGCCTCCCCTCCCCCCGGGTCGTATGTGGCCATTTTTTATTTTTCTTTTAGTTTAGTTAGTTAAGTTTCTGTTTGATAGTTAGTTTAATTAGGTAATGTAGGTTTTTCATAGTTAGTGTAATTAGTTAATATAGATTAAAATTGCTTGTTTATTGTGCTTTCATGGTGACGGTGCGGTGCTTTGTGGCTTTTGAAGGCATCCACTGTCTGTTCCAGCTGGGCCCTTCAGGGTTGTCTTGTGTTTGTGTTTGCTGCTTGGGGTCCTTGACTCACATATGCCACTCCTGCCTCCCTTATCCATGGGTTCGCAAGGATGGTTCGGTGTGACAGCCTATTACAGAAGGGCTTTGGACTGTCATATCTGTGGCATGTCTGGTGCTGTGTAACCTGTGTTGACACCCCTAGTGGGGATGATTGCGGTGTTATTGTCCACTGTTCAGCTTTTGCTAGATGGGGTGTTTCATGATTAATGTGTACATTCATTGCTATGCATTGTGTAGTATGTTTCTTATCTTTACTGTACACGTGCTTGTTCCAATTCATGCCGTAGATAGTGTGTTCCACACTTTGGATGTGAAAGACGGACTGATGGTGTGATTTCTGATGTAAGTCCCTGACATGGTCCAGTAATGAGAAGCCTGAAGATACACACACAGATGACTTTAAAGCATTAATCATGTGTTTCATGCCCTTTCTGCAGGGGGATGAGCCTCCAGACCACCTTTGCCAGCAGACATGGCCCATTGGACGTCTGAATTCTGTACACGTTTGTTGGTGCCCTCGTGCACATGTGTGTACAAGCAGAGGCACAGGGATTGCAGACCTACATCCTAGAACTGCTGACGTGTTCCAAGGAACTCCAGGCAAGGTGAGCATCACAGGGGGGCCACAACACAGCAAAGCTTGCACCAGGCGAGTTGCACATGCAGGCTTAGTAACAGCACTGAGGGTGAGCTTGGATGAATATTGGTGTTGAAGCACAAAATACAGCTGAGATGTGTTGGTGGACTGATGGCTGTTGATTGTAAGGTTGTCTGGGGCACCTGCAGGGGCAGTGGCACATACCCTCTGGTACACCAAGGTCCATTGAGGCACTTGTATCAACAATGTAGCCTTCTGAGACATGGAAAGGGGCAGCTCACAGGGACATACAGCAAGGGACATACTTGGGTGCAGTGCATTTCATTTCCATGTACATTTTGAAACATGCACTGCCTACTTTGTTTTGGTCATGGTGGAACACGACTTGTTCTGAAGTCATGCCTTGCTATATGGGTCTGTCTGCTTACCCAGGGAACATTGCATGTTGTGTGAATTGTGACACATTGGTGTTCCATTTGCCACGCACCCACCGGCGGCTGACTTACTGCATTGACTTGTACGACCCATCACAGGGGTAATGTTACATATGGGTATGAAGCAACTACACCAGATTGTCTGTTTGTAGAGTAGTTTGTTGCTATGGGGCATATTTGGTGGTGTGTTTTTGTGTTATGGGCACAGACAGATTATTAACTGTGGCTCTCTTTGCAGCATTGAAGTGCTCCTGTAACCGGACCTGAGAGTGCGCAGGCAGGAGGCCAGCACTCAAAACCAGAGCTAAGTGTCTTGTTGTTTTTCTTTCAAACTGCTCTGCATAGGCTTGCTGGGGGGTGCACTAATGCATGGATGAATGTGTAATTCAATTTGGTATGTTTGTTTTCCCCTAATCACCCGGAGTCCTATCCAATTTTAAACCCTGTACCCTCTACCCGGTGTTCCTGCTTCCCGTACCTATCCAAGCAACGTTCCCTGACCCGTTTTCCCCTCTGGGGTTGCGGATGCCTGTGTAAGCCCCAAACTTGCCACCGCCAAAACACTAGAGAGGGTGGTTGGTTCATGCCACTCCTAAGCCTGGACTACAGAAGGCCATGACAATGATGTCCAAGTGTGTTTGGATTGTGAATGTGTTCATGCAGGTAGTACATTTTCGTGCATTCCCTACTTTCATGTGTCATTCCTCCTCCCCTCTCCTGCCACCCATTCCAGTTATCCAGTGTGCCAACACCTGTCCCGACTGCATATCCCTGACCCTCCTTCCCAACCAGGGTCTCAGAGGCCTGTGTGAGTTTGACCTTGCAGGCACCCGGGCCACGGTGGAGGTGGTTGTTTCGTGCCACTCCTGCGCCTGTGCACGGGACCTGTGACAGTACACAAGTTCATGGTGCATCATTCTATGTTATGTACCATACATGGTTCACATCCTGTTGTGACATTGTTTTACTGTGCTACCTTGGTTGTTACATCATTGTGGTAGTACTTGGCCTTTGTGAGGTACTGCTACGTCAAGTCATCTACTGGAGGGTATTCTGGTTCGTTTTTCTGGATTGGATTTTGTGATTTTGCAAATGAGGGTGGACTCTGAGGGTGCAGGCACCTTTTTACACACAAGGTGGGAGATGGTGACGAAGGGGAAGGGTGATCCTGTGGCCAGGCGAAATTGAAGGTTGAAGGCTCCTTGACCCAGGTGCAGTTGAGTGGTCATGGTCATTTGTGTGGGAGGGGTGGTGTTTTGTTGTTGATAGTGCCTTGCCCTGCAGTGTGATGGGAACCCTGACATTGTAATTGCGGTATCCTATGTACATGTTGTGTTCTGCTGATCAATGCCTGTTCATGTGTTGTGTTTACCTTTTAGGTGTGAGGGGATAGTTTTGGTTTGACATGCTGGGGTGTGCACATGGTGAATGTTCACATGTGATGTGTAGAGGACACTGATGGTCACTTGATTGCACATGCATATGTTGAGTGCATGTCCTTACTGACCCACACACATGCACTATGATGCACTACATGTACAACCACCCTTGGATATCCACGTGTACACTCTGTTTGCCTTCTGATGCCCACTGTGTCCCTGCAGCACAAGTTCTGTGACCAATTATGGATCCTGTCCATGCCTAATTTGCTTTTTGATGTGGTTTGTCGCTTAGATGTGATGCTCAGAGTGTGCATCACACACAATAGCTGTTCACTCTGCTGTGCGCTGAGCAGTGTGTTGCAGGAGTTGGACACAGCACACAGAAGCTGCAGTGTTGATTTTGCAATGCACAATGTGCATGTAGACAGGCATTCATTGTTATGTTACGTCTACAACTTTTGTAATGCATTTGGGAATGACTTATTTTGGGTGGGAGGTTGTTGGTCAGTCATTTCATCTGATTCCATGTCAGGCATCATTGTCTGATGCCACTGTACATTTTTGACATGGCAATGTGTACCTTATTGGTACTGTGTTGGTGTATGGCTATTGCTTGCCATGTCATGTTGTGGTTTGGGACGGTTTGAGTGCCATAACAGTGATGGTCATGGCCTGTTTTGCAGGTGTGTGTGATTCACACCTTGCATGTCAGGGTCATCCGCTTCTCAAAGCAACTAGCTGAGGGTAGATCTCTCTCCGCGGCAGGGGCCTCCCTCTGGAATAGCCTTCCTGCCTCACTGGAACTTGAGGAGAACCATCTCCGGTTCCGGAAGCATCTCAGGACCTTCCTCTTTGCTCCTGCTTTCTCTCTCCCTCTCCCTTGCTAAATTCTTCACTGGAACTGCACTGGATCTGCAACTGGGCCACTCTCACCGACCTCAATCCCTGGCCCAGCCACTCTCCACTTGCACTGCCTCCCTGGCAACCCCTGCACTGCGGGACTGTCTCTCTATCCCTACAGCCCCCCCTTCCCAGCACTTGTCTGCACTTGCATTTGCCACCAGCTGGCTATTTATTTGTTTTTTATTCTACTTACCCTGTACTGCACTCCCCCCCTCCCCTTCCCCTTGCACTTTTCCCTTCCCCCCACCCCTGCCCTTGCGCAATCTAAATGACACCTGGCCTAGTAGTATCGTTGTCTGTCTTCCCTTGTTCCCCCCTCCCTGCCTCGTCGCACCTTGAAACACTTGTGTATAGGCATGTTACAAATGCCATATCATGTCATGTCATATGTGTGGCTTTCGGTCACACAGGATAGCTTTTGTTTAAGTAGCTAGGGATGCAGACAATGTGGCACTTCCATGGCAACTATCTCAGGGTGGTAGGGTTGTGACAGTTGACTATCTCTTTGTCATCATCGATTGTCACCTGGTATGTGCCAGGCCTGTGTGCACTCCGCAGGGGTGGGAGTTTAGGCGAAAAATGTGGCCACAAGCTGGGTCCGGGCTTCCTCGCCACGTGCCCTGTCCCCTCCCATGGGCAGCGCCTGTGCCTGTGATTGGGGATGTGGGGGCACCACCATGTCCACCGGTACGCCCTGCCATGTTGTAACATTGTGCAGGACACATGCTGCCACAATGATCCTGCACACTACTGGGGGTGCATAGAGTAGCTGCGCCCGCCAGAGCGGTCAAGGGAGCGGAAACGTGACTTGAGCACTCCGAATGTGCGTTCCACTATGGCCCTGGTTGCAATATGGGCGGCGTTGTATCTTACCTGGGGTGGTGTGGTGGGGTTCCGGGTTGGCGTCATCATGTGGTTGCTCAGAGGGTAGGCACTGTCCCCTGGGGAGGTGTAAATGGTTGTGATTATTGGGGTTTATGTATTTGTGTGTGTGTGTGTGACATGCATGCATGTGCACGGGCATTTGTACTCACCTAGGAGTCAGGTGTCGCCATGCTGCCCAGCTTCCAGGGCCCGGCTCAGGGCAGACATTTTGTATAGGAAACTGTCATGGGTGGAGCCAGCGTAGTTTGCATAGACAGAGGTGATGATTCCCTTTGCATCGCATACCACCTGTACATTGATGGAATGCCTGTGCTTGCGGTTTCGGTAGATGTGCTCAGTGGCCCTAGGTGGACGTAGGGCCACATGGGTGCAATCTATGGCACCGAGCACTTTGGGGAAGTGTGCCACCCTGAAAAAATCCAGGACAACGGCCTGCCTTTCTGCGGGTGTTCTGGGCATGTATATGTGCCTGCGGACTGAGGGGAGCGCTGTCATGATTGCCAGTACCTGGTGTAGGCAGCGTGACTGCGTGGCCTGTGAGACCCCCCCACTATGGCAGTAGTCCACTGAAATGACCCAGTGGCCAAGAAATGCAGGACATTGAGCACCTTCTCCAAGGGGCTCAATGCTTGGGAGCAAAGGGTGGGGGATGTAAGGTCATCTTCCCACTCCCTGACCAGGTCTAGGATGATATGGGGTGGAAACCTATACCTGCCGTAGACCTGGTCGTCAGGCATCCCAAAAAGGCTTGTCCGTGGTGCGAAAATGCGTGCCCTGGCTATTCTCCTCCTGCGGTGTCCCACGATCAGTGCTGCGACAAATGGGGCATTCATCGTAGCTGTATATACGTGTTTGTTGTTTGCGCGCACTTTTATACTGTGCGCGGGGACGCTTCCGCCTGCCTTCGTGTGGCGGACGCGTTTATGCCTGTGTGCGTCTTTTGCCGTGCGCGGGTTTCCTGTATTCAAATCCATGAATACGGGTTGTACGCGTGCTTGTGGGCATTCCGTGTAGTTCCCTGCAGTACTTCCCCAGTTACGCCTTCTTTTTCACGTGTTATTCCCCATTCCGCGTGTTACGCCCACTGTTCCGCCCACTTTGGTTGTGTGCGTCACGCTATGTGCGCTTTTGCTGTGCGCGTAGCACACGCCGTGTGTGCCTGCGTTCGCCATGGCAGGATTTGGCGCACGGACAGCGGGAAACACGCGCAGCGTCTTCCTTGAATCGCACGCGTGCGCTGGGTTTCTCACGCTTCCGCCACCTTGCGCCTGCTTGCGCTGGGATTTTCGGTGTACGTTTGCTCCATGAATCGACCCCAAAGTGTTATCAGGATTGCTTGTTGCATTTCTGTGAAGGAGTAGCGTTTGCAAACACAACTGGTCTGCACCGTTTAAGTAAATTTTTTGAACAATTGGTGGCAATTTCAAAAGAACATTGATTGCTACATTTGCATGCAATTTACACCAGTTGTGTTGGAAAATTTGAATGGACCAGATAGTTCTGTCAGTCATTTGGTGGAACTCCACTTGCTTTTATTAAAGAGGTACTTCTCTTTGAGCAGATGGGTACGTATTTGCCTTTTCACTACATCCTTCCGTGGTTGTGCTAATTGATGGAGTAGTAGCTGCTTTCAATTTCTTTGGTGGTTCTGTTGGGAGATCATGTATAAGTTGTGTTTGTACTACTTTTCTTTTACCAAGTTTTCCTTTTTGAGGAACAGGGTACATTTTGAGATGGGGTGTGTAGAGTGCACATTGTCTTTTGAATAGTCCTTCAAGTGTATGTAGCCATGACAGTGCTATTTTACTCATGCCTTCTTTAAATACTGTGCTTCCAATGCATGATCTAGGGTTGGACCTTGTGATTTATGAATAGTGACTGCAATTGGAAGAGGCAGAGAACTGTTCTCTGCGTACATACATATCTTTGAAAAGAAGGAATCAGGCTGTTGAGCATCCTATCCTTTTAACTTCTGAAAGTTTGTCAAAGTGGATGTTGACAAACTATTATCATGTGGGTATGTCTGGAAGCCAGCAACTGTACCAAGTGCTCCATTAACTAATCCTTGATCCATGTCAAGGTCATGTTTTACCATTACTTTACAGTTTAAACACAAAGTTAACATTTTGTCTAAACCAGCTGTGTTGGAGATAGTTTTCTAAGCTATTTAGTTATGCTGTGGCTTCTTGAAACATAGGCACTGTCATACCCTGCACGTCCACTTTGTCGGTAAAGTTAATTTGCACTGTTGGTTGCATATTTTTTTCAACATTGTTTAATTGAATTGTGCACAGGTTGCTAGGGTTGGCATTAAGGGCATGCATTCTTGTGTGATAATTGTTCCATTATATCAGTAGCACATGTGTTATGCCTGTATAGCTCATGGAGGTGTCTGCTATTTAAGATAGACTGTGCTTCTTTAGAAAGCACATCAATCCGAATGCTTTTTGAAATTTTAGAATAGGTGAGGTCTGCAGACTGACACATGTTTTGCATTAGTTCTCTGTATTGGAAATGTTGCCAGAGGTTTACATTTGCTCTGCTGCCAAGTGTGATACGGCACAGTTTGTGTCCTAAGGTTTTAAAAATAGGTTCACCTTTCACTGGTGTTTATTGAAGATGATGTGTGAAAACAAATTGTTTTTATCCAAAACTCTTTCGTGGTTCGTTTTTAAGGACCTCTTGCAATCTGAGGTAAATCAAAGCCAACATTAGGTTGGAGACCATGCTCACCACATCTTTTGGGAGCATTTACATTTGTTTCAGAATTCTGCGTAGCTTCATAGCAGCTTATGCTGAACGTTTGTAGTATTCTAATTTGTTTTGGTGTTCTACTGGAAGAAGTAGCAATCGGTGTAAAGTAACACCACCTATGTTGTAGGCAGCTAAACCTGTGGGGGCTGTTGCAACAGCTGAAAGCTTGTTTATTTTTGGAGGAACTTGCTGATGATTTTTAATGAGAAAATTTTGCCTGAACCAGCTTTGCCATTTACATGCAGGAGTACAGGTTTATAATTTTCACAACTACAAGTTTTGTTTTTGTGCTGAATATCATGTTCAATCTCTTTAGTTTCTTCCGGAAAAATGCTATGTTGCTCATCTTTGAATTGTGATTTCATTAGAGCAGTTTTCTTCAAATTTCTCATACTGATACATGGTGTTTTCTACTTCAGTCATGGCTAATTCTGCTTTCTGTTTTTTGGCTTACTGTAAGAGAAGGTTGACTGCCCCCATGAGTGTCTTCATTTAGTTGTGCTTGGACTTCTTCCTCTTGTTGGCGTTTATTGTCCAACATGTTTTTGTAGTGTTTGAGATTCATATCTGTTATACTGCTTTCACTTGCATTGAACACATCTTCACAGGAGTTATGGGTGCCCAATAAATCGTCTTTTTTCCATGATTTAAAAAGTTGGAGTAGGGCCACATAGAACAGTTCTCTATGTTGAGGAGTTTTAAATGATGGTTTCATATGATTAATCAGGCTGGCTTTGGTAGGTTTAACCAGACTGCCTTCACAACATTTGACTACGTATTTACCTTTTTTTTTCCATCTGGTTTAATAGTATTCTTGTATGAGAAATTTTGAGCTATGTGGTATAGACGCATTGTTTCCAATGCAGTATTACTGTTTGTGTAGTATATGTCCAATAAATTGTGTTTCCAAATGTCCCGTCTGTTGGGACAGTTTTTGGCTATTTATATCTTGGTACACTTTGAGCACTCTTTTTCTGGATGTAGCAGGACCAAGGCTTAGCCAGACTATGTTTTCAGATTTGCCATATAGGGATGTGCCTGTTAAATGGTCTGCAGCTTCATAGGAACCACATTCTCTGTGGGAGAGCATTTTTATACCAAATCTGTACAATATTTGTGACAGTGTTTCATCAGATATGTCATCCTAGAGGTCTTTCAGCTCTGTTTTCTCAGCTGGTTAAGTAGGCTGTGACATATCGTGCAACAGTAGTGGAATTGTCTGCGATGTATTGCACATCTACATTTGCATTTCACAAGAGGGCAATGATTGAATTGTAATTATTGATGTACTGTGGTGTTAGGCGATTTTCCTTCCACACTGTTTCTAACAGAAGACATGAAGCGGTTTACTTGTCCTTTCACTAAAACCAGTCTAGGGAAGCCAAAGCAGCACTTGGTGTAGTATTTTCCTTTGTTTTTATATCTGCGTCAAATACTTGCCACATTTATGTCTTTGAAACCGCTAAATGTGTGCATGTCGCTCACTATGTGTGCTTTCAGAATGGATTTCGCAAGTGACATATTTGTGAATGAACTGTAAAACAGTGGCATCACTGTCCTGACCAAATTTCAGGGGCATCTTTTATCCACCAAAGCATGTGGATGTGTCTTGCTCCTCTGGATTGATATTCTTTTCTCCAAAATAAGTGTTGCACTTCTCTGAGGGGAGGAATTGTTTTATTACAGATGAAGTGCAGCATGGCAATAAATCGGTGATGGAAGTACCTTGACACACTTACAGGTTCAGGAGAGCAGCGTTCTCCTGGTGTTTTCATGTCTATCCCTGCTTTGTTTTCGTTTGATATGAGTAGGAAGTCGTGCAAGTCTTCACATGCATACTCTGCACAATTTAAATTGACAAACCATGTGGGTGGGCCAATGTTGCATAGCATACACGTACAGCTGCGTGCCATCAGAACCATTATTCTTTCAAACCACTCATGTTTGCCAAGAGATTTGTGATACTTGATTGCAAAACTTCATCTTTGTCTTGTACCTTCTGAAGAGGTGCGTGGCAGACATGTTTAAAACATTTGAACCTGTTTTCAATGTGTGTGCTACTACTTCGTAACACAGAGTTGCAAGTTCACTTTTAAAGAGGAGATGGAATATGTATTCAACGTTTTGTCTGAATCTGGGGTCTTCAGAATACATTCGTAAAGAGCGGTATTCTGATGCTGTTATTTTTGTGCATCTTTCATCATACCGACTCACCACTTCCCGACGACAGAGAAGATCTCCTGGCTGGAGAGGCTTCTTCCCCTGACTGGTGGGCACAACCAGTTTACCTTCCTTTCTTCGCACCGCAGCCCGGTTTGTGGTCGAACTGCCTGTGTCAAGCACCCTGGCAGCCGGATAGCCACTCACCACTGAACCGCGAATCACTGGATCGCTCCTTGTACCTGAGAAACTCTGCGGCTGGTTTCTTCCCTGGCAGTGCAACAGACTCCTGTCTTCCTCCATGACGAGATCCCCTCTTCCCCTGGATGAAGCACTGACTTGCACCCGCTGCCAGGAACAACTGCCCCCGCTGGAGTGTTCTCACCACTTTAAGGTACTGTGTCCGCCAGGCCTCCCTTTCTAAAGATTGCTACAAGGTAATAATAACCCCTTAACCTTCTGGACTGGGCTGGCCGCCTTGACCCTCTAACTGGTCCCTTTCTTTGGTCCAACTCCTTTTTGAACCTTTACAAGATTTTTGCGCACTGCAACCGTGTGACCTTGGACACATTTCGTTTGGATCCTCTGAAAGTGGATCCGGCCGCTTGAACTCTAACTTCACGTTTTTACTTTGCCTTTCCCTCTTGCTATGTTCTGATAAAAGTGTTGGGATCTGTTTCAACTTGTTCTCTGCTCTTCTCTCCCTTTTTAAAACAAACTATTAGAGTGCCATCTACGTTAAGCGCTCACCGCTGTCTGAGAATAAGTGGGGCTTTACTTAAGACTTGTCTAATATTCTTTTAAGGGAGTGTATATCTTTTAGTGACCATGTTTTTGAATTGCTTAGTATTAGTGCCTGTGTGTTTTTCTAGATGTGGTTTTAAATAAATAATTATCTCTTTTACACCAAGCCCTGGTCAGTGTTTACTTGTTCTACTGTGTTCTCTTGACCTATTGTGAATACTCTGTATACTGCCTAACTCTTCTTGAGGGAAGTCTGACTGCTCAGCCACAGCTACCAAGTGAATCTGTGTGGTACAGACTGCTACCAAGTGGGTTTGCTGCCAAACACCTGTAGTCCTAAATCTTTTGCAGTGGTCCCAGAGGGAACTGCACAGGTTTCTGCCTAACAGGTGGTTATCAAGCTTTGCAGAGCAGTGTGTGCAAAGTATTGAGGGGTAAGACATTTTTTTTTTCTGCTATAAAGCAGAGAGCTACTTGGAACCATTGGGATTTCTCATTGACTTCTATTTTGTATCCTATATCTAGGGTTTTGGTGCTCTTTGTATAAAGTTCTACGACAACACACATACCTGGTTTGGTACTTCAGCAGATGTGCTTTTAAACTTTGCTATTTATTTTTGTACACGTGTATAAGAAGGTTGCAATTTGTGAGGCTGTTGCTACTTTAGAAAAAAGTGACTGGATTTTTTTTTACGTGTTCTTTCCTTCCAAACTATTTGTTTTGGATGTGGTCTATTTCTTCCCGGAGATGTTTGGCTGTTACATGTAGGAGAATGTGATTTAAATGCTCTGCTTGGAAAGCAGGACCTTTTGCATAGTACAGTCTCTAAATGAGATTTCGTACAGTGGAATGGTGTGTTGCTAACATTTTGATGTGGTGCAAGGTGATTTTGCAAGCAGGCCCAGAAACGCAGGCTTATGAATGTCCTCACAGTCCTGTGTATTTTCGCACTCGACAGGAGTTAATGGTTTGCAACATTTTCTTTCTCATTTTCTCTTTTGCTTTCACAAAGTGATTGAGGAATTGACTTGATTTTTTTGTGCTTTACAGATTGAGGTGCATGGCCATTTCTAGATGGGACGGATTGGTTCACTGCACTGGAGAGTTGATTGTAAATTGGTTGTGGATATTCTTTCAATTGGTGTTTCTTCTACCATAATGTTTTCTACCACTTCATACCCTCGGCCACTGCTATGTATGGCAATTGGGTTTCTTTGCTGTTGTTGTATGCTTCTTCATTGAAATATGGCTCTGCGCTGGTTGTGTGAATCCACTCGCCTGCACAGAAGTTTGCAAAGTTATCTATGTTGACATTGCGTATGTTGCAAAGTTATTTTTATAGTTTCCTAATTAATTTTGTTAGCGGTTTCATTCTGTTTAATATTAATATAAACAATTTCCTTTTGAGGAGCATTGCACTGTCTACAAGAGCTTCCAAGATCAGTTTTCAGTGGTAAGGTTTAAGGGGTGAGCGTGATTTATCCCCTGTTTTTTATAAGGTTCTGACAAACTTTGTGGTGGAGCATTTTTTGTAAAATTATTTTTTTGGAATTCTTACCTTTGGGTACATTAACATTGGTAGATGCAGAGTTAGCTCTAGTGGTAGTTGTAATCTTCTTAATACATTTCTTTTTAGTTTTATATTTTGAACTGAGTCACTTTCTTTCCTGGTACCTGCTTCAGTTTTGCTCAGTGACTGTATTAGCTGTTTTGTTTTCACTTTTTATACAAATTCTGCTAGAGACAGATGGCTATGTATGTTTGTTTTTATTTATAATGCGCGCCAGACCGGAGGTTATCAGGGCGCAGTAGTACAGAATATGCAAGGCTTAAGTTAAAGTGTTTACACAATATGACAGAGGTATATATACAAGGCAGTAGAGGTTAGATATGTACATACATAAAGGATGAAGGTATCAAAAACAGTTAGATACATAAATATATACAAGCAATATGCATCAGGAATCTTATATACAATTGTGTGGACCTACATATCCATGGATTTCAGCAGATTTATATAGTTGAATCTGAATTTTATATAGGGTTGCTCTTCTCTTATAGGATTTGGCAGGGAGTTCCAGAGTTGGGCTGCTTTAACTGGGAAGCTGCCTTCTCCTACCTTAGACAACTTAAATCTAGGTATGCTGAGGCTATTGGAATTACTTGTTCTCATCGGTCTGGTGGAGGTTCTTCTCTGGAACCTATCCATGAGGTAGCTGGGGGCTGCATTATTCACTGCTTTGTGGTCAAGGGATGCAACTTTTAGATTAATTTTATTTTGGGTGGAAAGCCAATGGTTTAGGTGTCTTATCCTAGATATGTGGGATCTTTTAGATATGCCAAGAGCCGCTCTCAGGGCATTATTTTGGAGGGTTTGGATCCTATGGATAGTGGCTTTATTCGCTTCTATGTATAAGGCATTACAATAATCAAGCCTGGATAGAATGAGGGCTCTAGCTAGAATGATGCAATTGTCATCCGAGAGAAAGGGTTTACCTGTTCTGATGAGCTTACAGGTGTAGGCTTTAGCTGATGCCATAGCGTTCAGCAGTTTGGACCAAGAGAGGGTGGAGTCAAGGTAGAATCCAAGTGTCTTTACCTCCTTGGCCACCTTGATAAGGTTCCTATAATTATCCTTTAATTAATCCAGTTCATCAAAAAGGGGCTTAGTAAATATGTTGTATGGGGTAGGGGAAACACATGAGCCCTCTGGTACACAGCAGGTAATAGGGATTGGGTCTGCTGCTGCTGACGGGGAGAACACCCTCATGTTCCTGTCGCTGAGGAAAGACTCAATCCATGTTATCGCCTCTTTGGAAAAATCGACGGCAGAATCTAGGTGGTTGCATAGGACCTTGTGGTCTACCAGATCAAATGCAGCTGAGAGGTCGAGCAGTGGGAGAAGGGCTGTTTTCCCTTAATCTCGTAGCTTATCAATTTGTGCCTTGAGGTCAAGAAGGGCAGTCTCAGTTCCGTGTTGGGGTCAGAAACCTGGCCTTCACACTCCTAAGAGTTTGTGGTTCAAGGACTTTTTGAATGTGATTGTAAGCGACCTTGTCAAGGATTTTTAACAACAATTGAACTGTTGTGATCGTATGGTAATTAGTGGGTATGAGTGGATCTAGTGTTTGCTTTTTTAGCAAAGGCAGCACTCAAGATTGTTTAAGGTTAGTGGGGACAATGCCAGTGCAAATGAGGCATTGATGAGTTTGGAGACAAAAGGGGCGAGTTCTCTTGCAGCATCTCTTATGAGCTGGGCCGGGCAGAGGTCACCCTGGGAGTTGGATGGCTTAAGTGAAAGTGCAACTTTCTTTACCTCGAGAATGGATGTTTTAGTGAAGTTGAATCGGGCTATGGAGTTGTGGTACTTGTTGGGGGTATTTTTGTTGGAATGAGGTGAATGATTGAGTAGGGCTTATTTTTAGCTGTTTTGTTTTGGAGGGTTTTGACTTTGTTGATAAGAGCCTGTTGTGTGTCTGAGCACCATGTTTTGTCTTTGGTACATGTGTAAGGAATGGGGATAGGACCTTGTAGTTCCTTAAGGATGGTAAACAATCCCCTCATGCTAGAGTTGGCATTGGAGGTACGCTTGTTGTATGAATTCCGTTTGGCCTGGTAGATCTCTTTTTTAGAAAGAGATGACATTACCAATCATTTATTCTACTATCTTCTGATGGGAGTAATCTCCATGAGGTTTTGCAACTCCTCTTTAATTGTCAAAGATCTTTTAGTTGGGGAGTATGCCATTTAATTAGGTGGGCTTTAGGGTTGCTTGGTCTAAGTTTTATTGAGGCAATGTTGTCGAGTTTGGTAACATGATGTTGTACTCCTTGACAAGTGTTTCTGGGTCTAAATGGTCTGCCAACTGGTTGAGGGTGGGAAGGATGGCAGGGATCTCTTTATCCGCTGTGATGCATTTTTTATTCCTGGTTAGGCATGGTGGGGCAGTCATGGAGACTAGCGAGAGTGGTCTGGAGGTAGATGGTTCAAAGGATAGGAGGGAGTGGTCCATCCATGGTTGTGGAGTAATCATTGTGATGTTGGCGATATAGTTGTAGTCCGCCACCCAACCCAAAATTCTCCCTTTGAGATGTGTAGGTTCCGTGATTTTTTGTTATACCCAGCTCAGTGAGGGTATTGGCAATGGAGGTGGCAGTTTGTCTAGAGGGTCGTTAAAGCCCAAGTTGATGTCCTTGTGGAGAAGTAGTTGAGAGGTGACTTTGAGATTATTGGAGAGTATGGAGTTGATAGCCTCTTCGAATGAACCGATAGGCCCTGGTGGTCTGTAGATGAGGTAGATAGTCAGGGTCTGGGAATTAAGTAACAGAAGTTTGGCTGTAAGGACTCACATGAGTTAGTGTCTAATGTAGGTATAATTCTCATAGCTAGGCTGGATTTAGTGATGATGGCGATGCCACCTCCTCGCTTCTTGTCTTTATCCTGTCTCAGTATAGTGTAACCATCAGGGATTGTTAATGAGAGAAGGGGTCCTGCAGCTTCATGTAACCACAACTCTGTAATGGCCAGAAAGTCTAGGTTGTTCAATAGTAGCAAGTTTGCTACTTCTGTGGCATGAGCAGTCAAGGATCTGACATTTAAGAGCGCTCCTTTGAGAGGGAGAGCTGCTACTGTGGCAGGAGTGTGAGCGGATTTAATTTTAGTAGGAGGGGGTTGTGGCCTCGTAGTATTGAGGTTGGTGGTATTGTCCCTCTGGCCCTTAGTTCTTTCGTTGGCTGAAGGCAGGGATCTAGTAAGGGGTTTGTAGAGTCTGTTTAATCTTGATCGAAGTCTATAATTTCTGGAGGTTAAGCTGCACGGATTGCTTTGAAGCAAGCTTGGTAGGCTTAATGCAGGGTGATCCATACTGTGTGGGCTGTCTGGTAGTCTGTTAGCCAAGTATTCTTTTGCTATTGGGTCCCTAGCACGAAGCAATAGGTTGGTGATTAGCAGTAGGGTCGATAAGGCGAAGAGAGTATGGATTATAATGCGCATGATGTAATATAACTTTGATTTAATCTTACTCTGCATTAAGGAGTGCCTTCTGGTATAAGGCAACTAGGTTGCGTGTTCTGGTCAGGAAAAATTGTCCATATATGGCGCACAGTACTCAATAGAGACGCTAATAAAATAGGCTAGTTCTGGATTTGATAGGCTAGTTCTTCATTTGACTAGATGGGGCACGCAGTACTCATTAAAATCACTAATAGCGTGGGCTAGTTCCACAGTTAACTAAAAGGGGCACACAGTACTTACGACCAATATTGATGGAATAGGATAGTTCCACATTTGACTGGATGGGGCACATAGTATTCACTGGAGACATTAATAAGGTAGGCTAGTACCACAAGTGGCTATGTGTAGCATCCAGTAATCACTAGAACGGATAAGAATTTCGTGGGGCAGCTAGTAATTGAACGCACAATATTGGAACAATCGTGATGAGACAGTTAGAGCCCTACTTGTCACAGGTTAGTGTAGGTTTAGGTTGCTTTGTCAGTGCAGTTGGTTAATACCAATAGTGCACACATGTGTAGCCGGCAACACAGCACCATGAGGTATGATGGGTCCTACACAGATAGATAGTTTGATTTAAAAGGTTGCAAGGCAATCAGAGTGGCTCAATTCAAAGGTTACAAGGCAATCACAGAGTGGCACAATTCATAGGTTGCAAGGCAATCACAGAGTGGCACAATTCATAGGTTGCAAGGCAATCACAGAGTGGCTCAATTCATAGGTTGCAAGGCAATCACAGAGTGGCTCAATTCATAGGTTGCAAGGCAATCACAGAGTGGCTCAATTCATAGGTTGCAAGGCAATCACAGAGTGGCTCAATACATAGGTTGCAAGGCAATCACAAAGTGGCACAATTCAAAGGTTGCAAGCAGGCACGCACTTTGATAATCATAAAGGGTATAATATAAGTTTACATAGCATTTAGATGGGAGGGATTCCAATGGCCAGCGTTGTGGTCGTCTGAGGTGGCTTTCGATTAAATGCATACAATAACCGGCATGCAATTTGATAATCATATAAGTCATATAGTGCATGTTTAATTTAAATGAGCATTGGCCAGCAAGGTGGGCATACTGGGCTAGGTAGATGGGCATGTTACAAATTCGTATGGTGAGCTACAAAGGAATGTAGTGAACCCGGACACATGTCATGTGGGTGAGCAAAACTGTTGTGGGCATGGCATGACAAGCAGTGAACTTACTTCATATTATAATGTGGGGATGGTCCCAAGTAGCGTGGCGACAGTGCACACTCGTCAAGGTAAGGGTTTAGAGAGATGTGATTTAGCAATAATGAAAAGGTGGCGTTCGCAGTTTGCAATGTTGAGCTGAGAAATTAGTCTTACCCTATGGCCGTGGGCGCGCAGAGGTTTTCGGGTGATTGTAGTAGCTGTCCTGCGGCCCGGACAGGCACAGACAGGCAGTACCCTTAGTGGTGACCCTTGTTGGGTTGGTCCGGCTCACGCCTTCTGGTGAGTAGGATTCACGGAAGTAGGCAGGGACGTCATTTCACCAAAATGCCAGGGGTAGCGGAAGTGACATCACAGTGCCACACCCCCAAGAGTGACATCACAGGAAGTGATGTCATTTGACCACACCCCCACAGGAAGTGATGTCATTTGACCACACCCCACAGGAAGTGATGTCATTAGACCACGCCCCCACCATGACATCACAGGAAGTGGCCTAATAAAGCATTATCGCTCAGTGCATTAAGAAAAAAATGGTTACGATATCAGTGTATTGTGACATTTCATACAAGAATGGATCATCAAAAGGAGCCAGGGCTGCGGAACCGCCCGGGTAAAGAAAGTAGCAGGTGGCAGAGCCATGCTGTGTAGATGGCCACTTCAGTTTGCAGAGTGGCTGTGCTGGAGGCAACCTGTCTCCAGCACAGCCACTCTGCAAACTGCGGGACAGAGTCCCTAATTGCAGGACAATCCAGCGAAATCCGGGACAGTTGGCCACCCTAGCAGTACCGACCTCCAAGCTTCCCAGAGGGGAGCTGGGGGCTCGGTGATCCAATCTGCTCTGTCCTCCTTTGCCCAGCAGTCACTCGCACGTTTGCAGGCTCCATTTGCTCGCCTGTGGTCTTTCTTCTGCCCTGGAAGGGACACCACTGGAATCAATGGCCATGACTATCACTGGGGCGGGCGCCATCATTGTGGAAAGCTGGCTTCCTACATGCTGGGCACACTACTGCTTGCCAACCGGGCATCTTACACTTTCATAGAAAAAAAAGTCATTTCCAAACTCAAAAATGCGCTTAAACTTCCATTCACTAGTGTTCTTTGAAATGTGTATTTTTTTTTTTGTTGGACTATCACTTAGATACAGTGTAATGTTTTGCCCTTTCCTTTGTGTCTCATCATAGGTTAAATTTACAAACATGTTACATGCTTATCAAACTGCTTAATTACAAATACATGCTTCTGTTGTGCTGACAGTAGTTATTAGGAAGTTAAACTGTGGGTTCATGGGTGCCAACTATTGACTTTCACTACAGGGGCAGAAATACCCCGATCTCAGCCCTGAATATAAGCAAACGACTAGCCCAACCCATGCCCTGGCCAAACACATTTTATAGCACTTGTTTTTTTTTTATTATAAGGAATTGCAAAAAGTCATACGATTAACAAGCAATGTTTAATATATAACATCTCAGCAACGGTCTCTCAAATTGCTGAGCTACCCATGTAACATTTTACTGTAGAACATATCTTTGGGTCCGTTTATGTACTAAAAATCACTACATTACCAACAGTATTTTGGGTGCACCACTGCCATGGAAAGGATTTAAGGTGGAATTGATGTACAGTGTGGTAAGAAGCAGCATGAAAGAAATTGCACCGTTTAAAGAATTATTGTGAAGATTTCAATTGAGTGGAGTTCAACTGCCAGCTCCGCCCCCTCCACCAAATACCACCCCCACCCCAGCACTTGTGGGATCCCTTTTTCCATGTTTTCCATTTCCACCACTGGGAGCAGGTCCTGACACCCTTCTGTTCGGTGCCCCCTGTCCCTGCAACCCCCCACGGCCTAGCTACAAGCCCACACTGCGAGAGCATTCCAGCCTTTTACCCCTCCTGCCACCGGGCTTCGTGCCCCCCCACACTCCCCACAGCCTCTCTTTCCTTCTACCTCCATTCCCCCACTCCCCCAGGTCTCAGCCTTTCCTTCTAGCTAGCTTTCATTTTCCTCATGCTTCCGTCCATTTGCCTCTTCAGCCTCCACTCGCCCTCCCTCACCTTCCAGCCTCCATTGGCCTCAGCTTCACTTCCGCTCAATCCCCCCCCCTCACCCTCATCGCCCTCTCCCCAGACATCTTAAATACTGCTTTGCCTGTAATCAGGGGGAGTTCGCGAACTCCTCATCTGCTGTCGTATCACAAGCTTTCAATTAGTCTTCAGAGCTTTTAATAAAGAAAATATTTCAAAGCAAATCCCCAGATGCCCCCGGATCCGCCCCCCTCGTGCAAATATGTGCCGGCGGCGGCCTGCAAGCTGCCGCCGGCATATATTTGCAATGTAGTAAAATGAATTCGGGTGCCGACGGCAGGCCTCAGGCCGCAGCACCAAATTCATGAATTTGGTGCTGCGGCCTGAGGCCTGCCGTCGGCACCCGAATTCATTTTACTACATTGCAAATATATGCCGGCGGCAGCTTGCAGGCCGCCGCCGGCACATATTTGCACGTCAGTAAAATGAATTTGGTGCTGAGGCCTGCCGTCGGCACCCAAATTCATTTTACTACATTGCAAATATATGCCGGCGGCAGCTTGCAGGCCGCCGCCGGCACATATTTGCACGTCAGTAAAATGAATTTGGTGAGCTGCGGCCTGAGGCCTGCCGTCGGCGGCGACCTCGGCTCACGCTCGACTCGAGTCTCTCGACTCAGTCACTCACCTCGAAGTCAGTCACTGGCCTGGCCTCCTCCTTCAGCGGGGGTGGATCGACGTGGGTGGATGCAGCTGGACACAACAGTCAGCCTCAGCTGGCAGCACTGCAGCAGCAAGACGAGAAAGCACCACACGCGTTTCGCGTGCGTCGTGAAATAATCAAAATGGAGGCCAACACAAGCGTCGCAGCACGCTGTGGCCACGCCCCCTCCTCCTCTGATTGGTCAATGGCCAGAGGTCGCAAGAGATTGACAGGGGTCGCTGGCCAATCGCCAGCGGTCTCTCTTGCGACCTCTGGCGACCCCCAAATGACGTCCCTGGAAGTAGGGCCTAACAGCCTATCGGAGGCTCGGAGCATTGCTTAGCAACGCGTAAACAAACATCGATCCTCCATTTTAGATGCCTCTGGTTCCTCATGGTGTGCAAGGTTGTGCACGGCTCGGCGGGGCACTGTAGCCCAGATGAGGGGGAGATTACATTGACATGATGCGGGCAGGGTCAGGCAACATATGCAAATATTTCAGTGTTGTGAAGAAGGCACACTTACCCGCGGAAAGTGGGGAGCGTGCGTACGCTGGAGTGGTCGAGTCGATGTGTTGGTGGCTTCTCCTGGTGGTAACTGTGATGCAGGGGGGCTCCAGCCCTCCCAGGTAGCAGAGATATGCTTTTAGTTTTATCTGCTCTGTTTCTGGTTTGTTTTCTGCCTTATTGCTTTTTGGTAGGCATTCTCTTGTGTCTTTTGGAGAAAAAAGGAAAGTGTGGGTTTGGATGTTGTGCAATGTATTTGCGTGCACTATGCATGAGTGTCTGAATATGAAGGTAGGCATACATAAAGGGATGTGTGATTATGGATGGGCTGTTACTTCAGGTTGGGAAGGCTGTACTGGTATCTGTGTTACCATACTGGCGTTCAGATGACAATACAAAGTGTGCACCTGCTGAGGTGCAATGAGTAAGAGTGAAGCAAATGATGTTGGGTTGCATAGAATCTTGTAGCCCATAATACAAAAATACTGCACTGTGAGTAACAGGCAGAACACTACTACAGTATTGCACTTACTTTGTTCAATATGAAGAGGTAGATTTCTTCTGGGTTTTATCTTCCACTTAAGATGCCACTGGCATTTAGGAGGCTGATCTTCACTGCAATTGTGAAAGAAGGAGGTTAGAGGATATGTGTTTTAATGGCACAGTAAATGCACTCAGAGAACACATTATTTAAAATTGTAGAAGGATTTGTCGGCAGGAAGAGTTAGTGTGTGTGAAATTGCACAGCACTGAATAGGAATGGGGACTTGGGAGCATCAGCATTGTTGCTGTGGCGGGCAGTGGTGTAGTGATAAGTGTGCCGAATGAGGTGCACTTTTGCAAGTGTGTGAGCTGTTGTTGGACCTCTTGCTTTGGAAATGGATTAGTGCAAGTCCTAGTAGGGTGAGAAAAAGTCTGAGAAAGATGTAGAGATTAGAAAGAAGAATGTTACTGTGTGTGGAATTCCATTAACTTTCCCACTCATAGAAGCTTGCTATATTAGGGCAGAAATCCTTTGTTTCATTTATTTATCCAAATTTACAAATTGCACTGTTCTCAATGTACACATGCATTTCTTTGCTTTTTGACCAATGGTGCGTTTTGTCATTTGTGCAAAGTATGTACTTGCATGCTTTCGTAATACACATGCAGTTTCCCTCTTGTGTGTGTATTCAGGCCATTTCACATAGGAGCTGGTACTTAAACTTGCTGTGCAAATGTTTCCAATATGTTTTTCTTTTTTCATTTATAAATACATCAGAGAGTGGTGATACACTTGAAATATAAAGTTTGAAGCAGTTATGCAAGTGGGCATTAAAAGAAATGTTTGTAAGTACACAACATTGAAAGTAAGTGCCACTTGATGTTAGGAGATGGAACAAATGACAGTATGATTATTTGGTAGGTTATGGAAGGTAAGTGGCAGGCACGCTGTTCACATGCATGCAATCTGTGCACTTGCTATGCTTTACGATAGATGCAGTTTCTGTGTGCATTGTAAGAATTTTATAGCGAGTGTGTTAGTGGGGGAAGAAGTTGTAAAAATGACGGAAGGAAAGAAGAGAATATCATTTTGCACATTACAATGGGTGATATGGGTAAAAGAGAACTTTCAAAGCACACATCATTGCAAGTGTGACTTGATGGTACGAGATGGGACACATGACAGTATGCTTATTGAGTAGGTTATGCAGGGCAAAGTGGCAGACACCCTTTTCATATGCATTTGTAAAAGAGTTGCACATGTAATGTACAAAATATATGCATATCTGTAGTTTGTGTTGATGGATGCAGATGTGGATGAATCTGGAAGCAGAAATCTTGGAGATTTTTAAAGTACTTTTTGGCAGAGGTGCTTTGCAATCACAGGAGACTTCTACTCAGAGGGTTGACAGTACATCTAAAGTGCTGAACTGTGATCACAGAGTTAGATGTAGAGCTATTGGATGTGATTGGTGGATGGTTGTCTGACTGCTTAACCAATGAGGGAGTGCTGCAAATAGTGAAGTGGAAAGGGAAGAAGGGCTGTCCCTGTGTTATGGGGTCTGCAGACACTGCAGTAGTCCCGGGACAAGGCATGCCACATCCGGGAATCCTGAGCATGCCTGGCATGGAAATGGGACTGTGGGGATTAGCCAATCAGGTGGTGAGCGTGTGCTTTGTAGGGAGAGAGGCGGTGTCTAGTGAAGATGGCAGAGGTGCAGAAATTCAGGATGTTGGTGGTTGTAAATGTATTTGTAAATGTTTTGGAGAGATATGTCAAGTCTAGAGATGTTGCTGCCAATGTTGGTTTTGAAGGAGTGGCGGTTCTGTGGTCCACCGTGCCTGGTCGAAATTTGCAAGCTATGCTTGCAGTTTGTAAAGATATGTCCACTTTGAAGAGTCCTGGCATAGTGCTGCATTTTGGTGCACAGCATTTGGGATACATCAGTGCTCCTAGTTTATTGATTGCCTCCACCAACTCTTTCAGAACAGTGATAGTGGTTCTTCCAAGTGCCGAGGAAATTTTTTCTGAGATTCCAATCATGGCAGCATGCAACAATTGTAATGTTCTCTTTCCCCAGCAAAATGGTGCAAGGTGTCTGGTTAATAGAGGCATGTTTGCATTCTTGCTCAGAACTGGGATGTTGTCTTGTAACAACAAGAACATTGATTCCCTTAATGTTAATTATTTCAGAGCAGATGGCATTTCTTTATCCATCCTGGGAAATGCCATGTTTTGCAACATAGGGAATGCTTTACAGAGGTTAATGTAAGGAAATCAAGAGGAAAAGAAGAGAAAACCCCCGGGAAAAAAACAAAAAAAAACAAAAGTTGTTTCTTTAGAAGCAGCTTTACAAAAAAATGGCTTTTTTCAGAGCCACCACTAAAGAGGAAATCTCCTACCCAGCTTTAAATTTCTTTCCACACCTCCATAAACCCCATCATATGTCCATGGACACTGCGGTAGTCTGTTGCTCGCATGTGTCACATCCGGGGCTTTTGAGGATGGCAGGCATGTAAATTGGACTGTAGAGGCTAGGGGATTGGTCAGTATGGGTTTCCTGGGTGTGGAGTCCAAGGAGAGACTGTGGCAGAAGGTCTGTTTGCTGAGAGGAGTGCAGATGGCTATGGCTGTATTTTTCAGAAGGCAGATTGTTTGGCTTTTGGGGGACTCTTGGATACATTGGTTGCAGGTGTATGCAGAGCACTGTGGAGTGGCTGCACATTTTGGATTCCATCATGTGGATGTGCACTGGTATGGAGTGCGTGGAATGAAGTGGCTGGATTTGGTTCCTCTTTGTACCACCTTGGCGATGCACCATCATCCAGGCATTATTATTACTCATTGTGGAGGGAACAGTTTAGGCCAAGTTATTGGAATCTCACTGCAATTTGCGATGAAGGAGGCATTTGAGAAAGTCATGGACATGTTTCCAAACTCCTGAGTAATTTTTTCTTGCATTGCGCAGAGACAGATATGGGTGCGCTCTTCTTCATTTGGTCCGCAAATGGGGAAAGTGAGGCGCAATGTCAACAAGGCTGTTTCTGCCTATTTGAGAGATGTTGGCATGTCCTTCCACAATGCCAATATTACATTAAGTAACATTTTTCGCAGAGATGGAGTCCATCTTACTGATGCTGGCAATCAGCTTTGTTTGCAAAATTTCCAAAATGCATTGCAGCCATTTTAGCATCTGTAGTCAGCATTTTTGCAGTAGGTGTTGGCCACTTCAAACCTTCCAAAAACAAACAAACGCCACAAAAAGGCTGAAAGAGTGCAATGTTCTTGATGGTGCCACCACCTACATTTTTTAAATGTCCGCGGACTACCGCGCTGTCCACGGACTTCAGACTGCACAGGGGCCTGCACCATATTTTTGGCACTTCTATTTTTTAACTTTGAAAGGTGGCTCTGAAAAGAGCTGTTTTCTATTTTTGGGGTATTTTTTATCATGACACACAAGGAAGGGAAGCAGGGTAGGGAAGGAGCACCAACCACAGTGATAAGAAAGGGCAGATGGAGAGAGGAAGATGTTGGGTGGGCCTAACTTAGGTAGGGGGCAGTCTCTCTCATGCTCCCGGACCCCAGCATCGAAAGTACTTCAAAATTGCTCCCCCCTGCAGAGTACCGCTTCACAGTACATGCACAATACAGTGACCCTTGAAAGGTAAGGGTCTGCTGCAGTGTGTATGGCCTGCAAAGCTGGTTCAGGGATCCGCTGCCCCACAGGAGTGCCCCTTGTGGTGACAGGAGCAGATACAGAGGATGCTGCAGAGGAACTCCACCTACTACCCAGTTCAAAGGGGGTGACCCTCCAAACTGCAGTGTAGTGGTTGGACCTCAGGTGTCGCTGCATGGAGGTGGTGCCATAGCTGTACAGCCCATGTTTGCCATGACTGAGTGGCACTCAGTGCAGTGCACCTTGTTTGCACAAGCCTTAGCTCCCCCCAACAGAGGTAAACACCCTCCACCCCCAAGACTCTCACTGGCAGCTGGTAGTGGGGACTTCCACTACCTCATCCTCCTACTCTTCTTGATCCCTCTCTACATCACCATGCCTGTTCCCCTCCCCCAGGCCCTTAGAAAGGTAGTGGTGGAATGGCTGGGGTGGTGCTCAGGCAGAGGCAGCAAGAGCAGCCATGGAGGCCATCACCAAAGGTATCAGGAACCAGGAAGACCGCAATCTGCGAAACAGGAAACGGGAAACAGCAAGCTACAACAGTGCTGAGTAGTCCTTGGTATCCAAAAACAGAATGAGGAGCAGCACTGGGGTGTGGCCTTTCATAGAGGTGCAGGGGAGCTCTCCGGACAGTTGCGTGCTCCGTGGACACTTCGAGCCTCCAAACTGTGTCCAAAAAGTTGCATAAAGTCTTTAGATTGCCAGGGGTACGGTCTAGGAACTCGGCCATTCCAAGGCGTTTTAAGGTGAAATGTTACACTTTTTGTGTGTCGAGTGATCCGGACAGTGTCCGCAGATAAGGACCGACGCTCGGCGTGTAGGATGGCTGTCCGTTGGACACCTATTGCGCGGTGTGCGCATGTGCCCAGTTGTCCGTAGGACAGGGCCAGGATCCCCCAACTAATTAGAAGTATGCCACAACTTTACAGACATTGCGGACAAGAAGTGTTCGGAGGGCAGATGGGATGGGCGCGCATGCGCCTCGGTGTCTGTAAGACAGGGGGCAACCCTCAAACTAATTGAAGCTGTGCACAACTTTACGGACCTTGCGGACAGGTGCAGTGTTCGGAAGGCACGGGGAATCTGATGAGTGTGCACCCAGATGTCCACAAGACAGGGTGTGGTTCCCCGAATTATATAAAGGTAAGCCTTGACTTTATGGACATGACAGGACAGGCGAGTTGTCCGCAGGATACCTACATTTTAATTGTAGACATACCGGACAGTCACGCTGTCAACAGACTTTTAGCATGGCTTTTAAAAAACAAAAAAAAACACACATACCAATACTACACAGAAGAAAACTTGATTAACAAACAAAAACATTACATTAGAAAAGGGAAGGGGTATCGGATTGGATAACATGCACAGGGGAATTGGTGTTTTGCAAAGGCTGGTTGTCAGGGGAGGAAGGGATGGAGATGTCATCATACCGTCTCTGAGCACCGGAAATTTGTGGGGATGGTTGGCTTGAACAGTGGGAAGGGACAGGTGGAAGTGGGGCAGTGGAACTTAATGTTTCCCATCATATGGCTTTGCACACATACTTTTAAGTCATTAGAACTGTTGTTTAATTGGTCAATTGTTGCCCCCAACCTCTTTAGTTCATTTCTCACACTGTCTGCTTGGGTGTATATGTCTCCATCCACTTGTACATCAGCTGGTGTTTCTGGGTCATTCCCTTCATTAGCAGTATGTACTATTGAAAAAATAAACATGTTTCAGTTACATGTGAAGCAATGTGTATTCATTTTCCTACTTTTCAACTTGCACTGTGCACCATTAGAGTTGCTATTGTCACTCATTTCATCAAGCTTCCTGCTAGTCATGTACACAGAAGAAACTGCTCAGTTAAAGGAAGAAATAAAGTGTACTCATCTTCTTTTTGTATGTTTCTGCTACTACTACGCTGCACTTCTCTGACATTTGCTTCTTAGTTTGTTTCCAAAGCAGCACTGAGGTAACACTGTTGGATGCAGAGGTTATTTCTGTGCTTGCTGCATTCCATTCTGTTGCACACCTTATGTAATTGCACTCCTGCTTTTATAAATACAGACTTTACACCTCTACTTCAATTTCCTTTAAAATACAGTTGTGTTGCTCTGTAAACATGTTCAATTTCTTTGCTGCACGGTAAAACACTGTCAAACATCCCCTGAGCTTTTGGGCAGTGTGGATGCTGCCCAAGGTCCGCGGACAGCCGCACATTCTGTTAACTCTGTGGCTATCATATTGGGCCAGGGTGGTGAGTACGGTGTATGGTACATGTACACAAATGAAGGGTATCCCAGTAAAAACCAGTGTAATTCAGTGAAAAAACTTTAAAGGGATATTATGGTTGCTTTGCACTAATTAAAACCTATCCAAACCAGTGAAGAAAGTGTGTTGAAAGGATATTATGGTTACAAGTAAACTCGAAAAACCACAGAAATGTGCCAGTTATGGTAAGCTAAGCAACCATAACTTGCGCCACCACCGTCCACTGCTAAGACCAACACCCATGAAATCAAAGATGACATCACTTGTCTGGCTCCCTATTTATTGTTCACTGACACATCTAGGGCAGGTGGTTTTATTCACTGACTGTCAGGAACTGAAACCTGAAAAGGTACTATATTTGTAGACCCTTACCCTTTTTCCTATGTTCTTAATCTACTTTCCTTAGGGTTCAGTCACATCGTATGAAACATATATCCATGGTGGAAGAAGCAGGCCTGAAACACAGCAATCATTTGGTTTTTATTAGTGCAAAGTAACCATAACGTCCCTTTTAACAATATATATATATATATATATATGTATATATATATATATATATATATGGTAGACCCTGTACAAGAGTGCAGGGACGGCGGAAGGCACTCCAGGAAGCGGTCTTGCATGCAGGAATCGCGGCAAAACACTGAGGAAGCAAACCATTAATGTCAGCCAAAAAAGGTTCTTTAATAAATTAAATGTCCAGGACAGAAAAGAAAACAGCACGAAAACGACGTGTTTCGCGGTAACCAACCGCTTGCTCACGTTAAGGGCGAGAGGCACAAAGGAAGGACTATTTATCCAGATTTACACTCTATGATCGTAGTATAGAGAGTCGCGCACATTTCCTATAGGTCTGTTACACATTTCGGCCATCTTTGATTGGGTTCAAAAACTAAGCCACACGTAATGGCAAAACAAAATAAAACATGCTTTTAAAATCGAGCATTCTAAATAGTAGGCAAAGACATATTACAGAGTAAAAATCACTTCATATAGGGTGCCTATTGATATGAACAGTACAGTATTTGAAATTTAGTGCATAGTGCACATAAAATGAAAAAAATGTAAGACTCATGTGTATCTATATATATTTGTGCGGTAGCGGGCATGTAGTTATAATTAAGTTGCTCAACTCATAGGAAGAGCACTTTTTGGCAGCAAAAGAAGTATATGGCACATTCCAAAGTTTTGTGGCAAGTTTGGTGAGTTTCATCAAGGGGGGTGGCGAAGTCTTAGGGTGGGGTAGATATTGCCAGCCACTAGACTATTGGATGCATGGCTGGAGGCCATGCATCCAAGAGTCTGCACACTGACTGCAAGTACTGTAATAGTATGTGTACAGAAGTGGACAGGGCCTTCGGTGGCTGGCTGGCTTATGTGTGTGGGTTGTGGCCACTGGTCAGATTCCTGGGTGCATGGCTGTGTTATGCTGGAGTGCTTGTGGCCAGCAGCTACACTTTTTGGTGCATGGCCATGCACCCAAGAGTCTGGCCACTGGCTACAAGTACTGCAATAGTATGTGTACAGAAGTGGAATTTGGCTATTGGAAAAAAAAAAACATTGCAATAATGTGTACCGTAGTGCATAGACCAGGTTTTTGGGCAGACAGCTTATGTGGTGAGTGCAGACAGGCTTCATTAGGTTAGGAGAGCGGAATTTAGATGATAGGAAGATGTTTGGATAGGTTAAAAAGAGGCCATATGTCCAAGAATCCCGGCACTGGCAGAATGATTGTACTATCATACGGCCATGCAAACAAGAAGTTACCCACAACTATTGCAGTAGCTAGTGTGCTTTGGTAGTTGCAGAAACATGTTTGGGCTTATTTGGTTACTGCATGAGGGATTCTTACAATAGTGGAGTGGAGTGGAGTCTGCATGCTATGGTGATATTGGCATTGGGGGGAAAATAAAGTTGATGGGCTACTTCAATATGTGCAGATGGTGTTCACATTGGGAGGTAAGGGTTCTGTGTGGGTTGTGGCTACTGGCTAGATTCTGGGGTGCATGGCCGTATTATGCTGTGGTGGTTGTGGCCAGCCCCTAGACTCTTGGGTGCATGGCCGCATGTACATCTGTTTGCAATGCAATCATTGCCCTCTTGTGGAATGCAATCATTGATGTACTTTGATGCTTCGGTTATTTTTATGCAGTATGTGTTCTTAGGCGATTTGCCTTTGACACTGTGTCTAACAGAAGACATGAAGCTGTTTACTTGTCCTTTTGCTGAAATTGGTCTAGGGAAACCAAACCGGCATTTGGTGTAGTATTTCCCATCGTTTTCATATCTGTGTGAACAATACTTGCCACATGTTTGTCTTTAAAACCGCAAAATCTGTACATGTAGCTCACTGTGAGCTTTCTGAAGGGATGAAGCAAGTTACATATTTGTGAATGAACTGTAAAACTGTGGCATCAATGTCATGACCACATTTGGGAGCATCTTTTATCTACAAAAGCATGTGGATGTGTGGTGCTCCTCTGGATTGATATTCTTTTCTCCCAAAGAAATGTTGCACTTCTCCGAGGGGAGGTATTGTTTTATTGCAGGTGAACTGTAGCATGGCAATAAAGCGGTGGTGGAAGTGCCTTGATACATTTACAGGGTCAAGAGAACAGGGTTTTCCTGGTGTTTGTATGTGTATCCCTTCTTCCCATATATACTCTGCACAACTTAAAGTGACAAACCATGTGGGTGGGCCAAGTTTGCTTAGCATAAACCGACATGATGTCAGAACCAGTGTTCTTTTGTACCACACGTTTTCCAAGAGATTTGTGATACCTGACTGCAATACTTCATCTTTGTCTTGCACCTTTTGAAGTTGTTGCATAGCAGACATGTTTAAAACATTGGAAACTGTTTGAAAGTGAACTAGCAACTCCATGTTACAAAGTTGCACACACATTGAAAACAGGAGGTGGAAGATGTATTCAACGTTTTGCCTGAATCTGGTGACTTCAGAATACATTCGTAAAGAGCGGTATTCTGATGCTGTTATTTGTGTGCATCTTTCAGCATACCTTCCACCTTTTCCAGTAGGAAAGAGTAGATGAAAGGCTTGTGCTTCTACACTTATTGTCCCATATGCTGATTGGAGATCCTTTGGCTTGCCGCATTTGATATGTTTCTAGTGCATTGTCTATGCTGTCTTTGGAGTGCAGTGTGCGAATTCTATACTGGTCTAAAATATTGGAATGCCGTAATAGGATCTACATGTTCAAATTAGCCAGTTGATGAGGACTCCTGAATTATTTCAGAGGTTTCCCTCAGGTTTTCTTCAATGTTTATTTCTTTGTAGTATTTATTGCTCTCTTTAAGATATTGTAGGGCTTCTCTAACTTTGTTTAAGTCTACTAGTTGCTGCCAAATTCTTGTCTTTTTTAGGTACACCATTCACTAGGATAATCAAAGATTGATCTATTGGCCGTTGCACTCCCAGAGTGTGCACATTTTCTTTAAGATCTAATGGCAAATAAACTACTTTGCCACAAATGCCTTTTAGTAATTAAGCAGGTGGCAACTTGGCTGTTTTAGGTTGAAGGCGTATTATAGCTTGAAATGGGTTTACTGTTTGGATTATAATGCTCTCATACAAATCAAGCTGTTGCAGTGGTTCTGGAAGTGGAAATATTTCCAAGTTATTAGTGATAGCCCGTGAAGGCATTTTGTTATTTCCAAGCTTTGCTGTGCAGTATGTGCAAAGTATTGAGGTGCTAGTCATTTCGTATTTGTTTTCTGTTATAAGGTAGAAAACAATGAGGAATCCCAATGGTTCCAATTAGCTCTCTATTTTGTACTCTATATCTACAGTTTTGGTGCTCTTTGTACAAAATGTTCTGCGACAAGACACACATACTTGGTTTGGTACTTTAGCAGATGTGCTTCTAAACTTTGCTATTACTTTTTTGTACATATGTATTAGATGGTTGGCATCTGTGTGGTTGCCGCTTCTCTTTTCTAAAGTTACTGGATTTTGCAATTGCTCTTCACTTCCAAAATATTTGCTTTGGATGTGGTCTATTTCTTCCAGAAGTCCTTTGGCTGTGCCATGTAGGAGAATGTGAATGAAATGCTCCAGTTCTAAAGTGGGACTTTTTGCATAGTACAGCCTCTGGACGAGATTTCGTACAGTGGAATTGTGCTGCTAGCATTTTGATGTGGTGGAAGGTGCTTCTGCAAGTAGGCCCAGAAATGCAGGCTAATGAATGTCCTTGCAGCCCTGTGCATTTGCGCAGTGGACAGGAGTCCATGGTTTGTAACATTTTCATTTTCATTTCCTCTTTCGCTTTCAGATAGTGATTGAGTAATTGTCATTTAGGGGCCGATTCATGGAACAAACGTGCGCCGAAAATCCATGCGCTCGCAAGCAGGCGCAAGGGAGCGCAAGCGTGAGAAACGCAGCGCACGCGCATGCGTGCGATTCAAGGAAGACGCTGCGCATGTTTCCCGCTGTCCGTGCGCCCAATCCAGACATGGCGCACGCAGGCATACACGGCGTGCGCTACGCGCACAGCAAAAGCGCACATAGCGCGGCGCACACAACCAAAGTGGGTGGAACAGTGGGCGTAACACGTGGAATGGGGAACAACGCGTGAAAAAGAAGGTGCAACTGGGGAAGTACTGCAGGGAACTACACGGAACGCCCACACGCACGCGAACAACCCGTATTCATGGATCCGAATACGGGAAACCCGCGCACGGCAAAAGACGCGCACAGGCGTCAACGCGTCCGCCACACGAAGGCAGGCGGAAGCGTCCCCGCGCACAGCATAAAAGTGCGCGCAAACAACAAACGCGTATATACAGCTACGATGAATGCCCCATTTGTCGCAGCACTGATCGTGGGACACCGCAGGAGGAGGAGAATAGCCAGGGCACGCATTTTCGCACCACGGACAAGCCTTTTTGGGATGCCTGACGACCAGGTCTATGGCAGGTATAGGTTTCCACCCCATATCATCCTAGACCTGGTCAGGGAGTGGGAAGATGACCTTACATCCCCCCACCCTTTGCTCCCAAGCATTGAGCCCCTTGGAGAAGCTGCTCAATGTCCTGCATTTTTTGGCCACTGGGTCATTTCAGCGGACCACTGCCATAGTGGGGGGGGTCTCACAGGCCACGCAGTCACGCTGCCTACACCAGGTACTGGCAATCATGACAGCGCGCCCCTCAGTCCGCAGGCACATATACATGCCCAGAACACCCGCAGAAAGGCAGGCCGTTGTCCTGGATTTTTTCAGGGTGGCACACTTCCCCAAAGTGCTTGGTGCCATAGATTGCACCCATGTGGCCCTACGTCCACCTAGGGCCACTGAGCACATCTACCGAAACCGCAAGCACTGGCATTCCATCAATGTACAGGTGGTATGCGATGCAAAGGGAATCATCACCTCTGTCTATGCAAACTACCCTGGCTCCACCCATGACAGTTTCATATACAGAATGTCCGCCCTGAGCCGGGCCCTGGAAGCTGGGCAGCATGGCGACACATGGCTCCTGGGTCAGTACAAAGGCCCTTGCACATGCATGCAAGTCACACACAGACAAATATCCAAACCCTAAATATCTCAACTATTATCACCTCCCCAGGGGACAGTGCCTACCCTCTGAGCAACCACATGATGACGCCAATCCGGAACCCCACCACACCACCCCAGGTAAGATACAACGCCGCCCATATTGCAACCAGGGGCATAGTGGGGCGCACATTCGGAGTGCTCAAGTCACGTTTCCGCTCCCTTGACCGCTCTGGTGGGCAACTACTCTATGCACCACCAGTAGTGTGCAGGATCATTGTGGCAGCATGTGTCCTGCACAATGTTGCAACACGGCAGGGCGTCCCGGTGGACATGGTGGTGCCCCCACATCCCCAACCACAGGCACAGGCACTGCCCATGGGAGGGGACAGGGCATGTGGTGAGGAAGCCCGGACCCAGCTTGTGGCCACATTTTTCACCTAAACTCCCACCCCTGCGGAGTGCACACAGGCCTGGCACATACCAGGTGACAATCGATGATGACAAAGAGACAGTCAACTGTCACAACCCTACCACCCTGAGATAGTTGCCATGGAAGTGCCACATCGTATGCATCCCTAGCTACTTAAACACAAGCTATCCCGTGTGACCAAAAGGCACACATATGACATATGACATGATATGGCCTATACACATGTATTTCAAGGTGCGATGACGCAGGGAGGGGGGAACAAGGGAAGACAGACAATGGTACTACTAGGCCAGGTGTCTTTGAGATTGTGCAAGTGCAGGGGTAGGGGGAAGGGAAAAGTGCAAGGGGAAGGGTGGGGGGGAGTCCAGTACAGGGGAAGTAGACCAAAAAAAAATACATAGGTCGGCTGGTGGCAACTGCAAAGGTAAGTGCAGACAAGTGCTGGGAAGGGTGGGCTGTAGGGATAGAGAGACAGTACCGCAGTGCAGGGGTTGCCAGGGAGGCAGTGCAAGTGGAGAGTGGCTGGGCCAGGGACCGAGGTCGGTGAGAGTGGCCCAGTTGCAGCTCCAGTGCAGTTCCAGTGAAGAATTCTGCAAGGGAGAGGCAGTGAGAAAGCAGAAGCAAAGAGGAAGGTCTTGAGGTGCTTCCAGAACTGGAGATGGTTCCCCTCAAGTTCAAGTGAGGCAGGAAGGCTGTTCCAGAGGGAGGGCCCTGCCGCGGAGAGAGATCTACCCCCAGCTAGTTGCTCTGAGAAGCGGATGACCCTGACATGCAAGGTGTGCATCACACACACCTGCAAAACAGGCCATGGCCATCACTGTCATGTCACTCAAACCCTCCCAAACCACAACATGACATGGCAAGCAATACCCATACACCAACACAGTAATGATAAGGTACACATTGCCATGTCCTAAATGTACAGTGGCATCAGACAATGATGCCTGACCCGGAATCAGATGAAATGACAGACCAACAAAATCTCTCACCCAAAATAAGTCATTTCCAAATGCATTACAAGAGTCGTAGACGTAACATAACAATGAATGCTTGTCTACATGCACATTGTTCATTGCAAAATCAACACTGCAGCTCATGTGTGCTGTGTCCTTCTCCTGCAACACACTGCTCAGCGCACAGCACAGTGAACAGCCATTGTGTGTGATGCACACCCTGAGCATCACATCTAAGTGACAGACCACATCAAACATCAAATTAGGCATGTACTGGATCCATAATTGGTCACAGAACATGTGCTGCAGGGACACAGTGGGCACCAGAAGGCAAAGAGTGTACACATGGATATGCAAGGGTGGGAGTACATGTAGTGCATCAGAGTGCAAGTGTGTGGTTCTGCAAGGACATGCACTCCACATATGCATGTGCACTCAAGTGACCATTAGTGTTCTCCACACATCACATGTGAACATTCACCATGTGTACACCCCAGCATGTCAAACCACAACTATCCCCTCGCACCTGAAAGGAAAACACAACACATGAACAGGCATTGATCAGCAGAAAACAACATGTACCTAGGATACCACCATTACAATGTCAGAGTTCCCATCACACTGCAGGGCAAGGCAACTATCAACAACAACCCCCCCTCCCTCACAAATGACCATGACCCACTGAACAACTGCACCTGGGTCATGGAGCCTTCAAACCTCAATTCCACCTGGCCACAGGATCACCTTTACCCTTCGTCACCATCTCCCACCTTGTGTGTAAAAAGGTGCCTACACCCTCATAATCCACACTCATGTCCAAAATCACAAAATCCAAGCCAGAAAAATGAACCAGAACACCCTCCAGTAGATGACAGTAGATGACTTGACGTAGCAGTACCTCACAAAGGCCAAGTACTACCACAATGATGCAACAACCAAGGTAGCACAGTAAAACAATGCTTCGACAGGATGTCAAACATGTGTGGTACATGACATAGGATGATGCACCATGAACGGATGTGTACTGTCACAGGTCCCCTGTACAGGTGCGGGAGTGTCACGAAACAACCACCCCCACCACGTCCCGGGTGCCTGCAAGGTCAAACTCACACAGGCCCCTGAGACCCTGGTGGGGAAGGAGGTTCAGGGATATGCAGTCGGGACAGGTGTTGACACACTGGATGACTGGAATGAGTTGCAGGAGAGGGGAGGAGGAATGACACATGAAACTAGGGAATGCACGAAAATGTACTACCTGCATGAACACACACACAATCCAAACAAACTTGGACATCATTGTCATGGCCTTTTGTAGTCCAGGCTCAGGAGTGGTACGAACCAACCACCCCCTCTAGGGTTTGGCGCCTGCAAGTTCGGGGCTTACACAGGCATCCGCAACCCCAGCGGGGAAAGAGGGTCAGGGAACGTTGCTTGGATAGGTACGGGAAGCAGGAACACCGGGTAGAGGGTACAGGGTTCAAAATTGCATAGGAGTATGGGTGATTAGGGAGAAAAAACATACCAAATTGAACCACACATACATCCATGCATTAGTACACTCCCCAGCAAGCCTATGCAGAGCAGTTCGAAAGAAAAACAACAAGACACTTAGCTCTGGTTTTGAGTGCTGGCCTCCTGCCTGCGCACTCTCAGGTCCGGTTACAGGAGCACTGCAATGCTGCAAAGAGAGCCACAGTCAACAACCTGTATGTGCCAATTACACAAAAACACAACACCAAACATAGCAACAAACTACTCTACAAACAGACAATCTGGTGTAGATGCTTCGTACCCATATATAACATCACCCCTGTGACGGGTCATACACAGTCAATGCAGTAAGTCTGCCGCCGGTGGGTGCGTGGCAAATGGAACACCAATGTGTCACAATTCACACAACATGCAATGTTCCCTGGGTAAGCAGACAGACCCATATAGCCAGCCATGACTTCTGAGCAAGTTGCGTACCACCATGGCCTAAACAAAGTTGGCAGTGCATTTATCATAAAGTACATGGAAAATACATGCACTGCACCCGAGTATGTCCCTTGCTGTATGTCCCTGTGAGCTGCCCCTTTCCATGTCTCGGAAGGCTACATGGTTGAAACAAGTGCCTCAATGGACTTTGGTGTACCGGAGGGTATGTGCCACTGCCCCTGCATGTGTCCCAGACAACCCTACTATCAACAGCCATCAGTCCACCAACACATCTGAGCTGCATTGTGTGCTTCAACACCAATATTCGTCTAAGCTCACCCTCAGTGCTGTGACTAAGCCTGCATGTGCAATTCGCCTGGTGCAAGCTTTGCTGTGTCGTGGCCCCCCTGTGCTGCTCACCTTGCCTGGAGTTCCTTGGAACATGTCAGCAGTTCTAGGATGTGGGTCTGCAATCCCTGTGCCTCTGCTTGTGCACACATGTGCATGTGGGCACCAACAAACGTGTCCAGAATTCCGTCGTCCAATGGGCCATGTCTGCTGGCAAAGGTGCTCTGGAGGCTCATCCCCCTGCAGAAAGGGCATGAAACACATGATTAATGCTTCAAAGTCATCTGTGTGTGTCTCATCAGGCATCTCATTACTTGACCATGTCAGAGAGTCACATCACAAATCACACCATCAGTCCGTCTTTCACATCCAAAGTGTGGAACACTATCTACAGCATGAATTGGAACAAGCACGTGTACAGTAAAGATATGAAACATACTACACAATGCATAGCAATTAATGTACACATTAATCATGACACACCCCAGCTAGCAAAAGCTGAACAGTGGACAATAACACCAAAATCATCCCCACTAGGGGTGTCAACACAAGTCACGCAGCACCAGACATGCCACAGATATGACAGTCCAAAGCCCTTGTGTAAAATTCTGTAACACCGAACCATCCTTGCGAGCCCATGGATAAGGGAGGCAGGAGTGGCATATGTGAGTCAAGGACCCCAAGCAGCAAACACATACACAAGACAAGCCTGAAGGGCCCAGCTGGAACAGACAGTGGATGCCTTCAAAAGCCACAAAGCACCGCACCGTCACATGAAAGCACAATAGACTAGCAATTTTAAACTAAATCAACTATTAACTAATTACACTAACAATGGAAAACCTACATTACCTATTTAAACTAACTATCAAACAGAAACTTAACTAACTAAACTAAAAGAAAAATCAAAAATGGCCACATACGACCCGGGGGGGAGGGGAGGCACCCAGGAGGGGGGAGGTACAGGGTGCTGCTCAACATCCACATGCGATGATGCTGAGCCAAAAAAAAAACCTCCATGGGCTCAACGCCTGCACAGCCCGACCTATGTGGGAGATAGATGGTCGTCCGAGTCTGGCTCATCCTGTAAAGGAGGACGTGGCACAGTAGCCTGGCCACGCCTAGCCGCAGCTTGCCCCTCGTCAGCAGCAAGTCTGCCGGACGTGTGAGCCTGGTTCTGTGTGGCGATGTGATGTAGGTCTGCATGCAGAACCTCACGTGATACACGTGCTTCCTCTTGCAAGGTAGCACGTGTAACACGGAGTTCCTCCTGCAAGGCCTGGCTGGACAACCGCTGCACCTCCCGGCAAGCCTGTAGCTCAGCCGAGATGGTACGCTCAAGCTGTGCAAACCTCTTCTCTGCCTGCTGCCTCTGGGACATCATAAGGACACCCAGAGTGGATCTGAGGGAAGCATACTCCTCCCTCAGGGCATCCATGTGCGCCTCTGCGTGAGCAGCAATTGCTTGACGCAGAGACGACATTTCAGCCTGGCGTGCCCTGTCTGAGGCCGCCATGCCCAGCCTGAGCGAGCGGGCCGTGGACCGTGCCGCCTGCTGCTGGAGAAGCACCTGCCTAGCAGGGGGGAGCACAGATTGGGCCACACGCTCCATGCTCTCAGCGATGTTCTCCATTGCTGCCCCCTGCCGTTCGGAAATGGCAGTCATGTCTTGCTCCCACTCAGTATACAGCGGTTGCGCGCGGCGACCGCGTTGCTGGGCTTGACCCCTGCGGGACCCAAGGACCGGGGGTCCTCGCTGTGTTGGCACTGCCCGCGGCTGCACGACTACATGCCCCCGTCGACGTGATGTCCCAGGCACATCAGTGACTGGTGTGGAGGGTGACCCTGCGTCCCGATCCACCACGGGCAGAGGAACCAAGACTGTCTGATCCCTCAGTGCAGGGGTCGCAGACAGAGGAGTGTCTACATCAGAATCACTCACCCCTGACACATGGACTTGATGCTCATCCAACTCAACATGGACGTCAGAGTCGTCATTAAGGCTGGACTCATAGGCAGTCAGAGACACGATGGACTGCAGCACTTGGGGGTTTTCGTGGCCTACCACCCCACGACCCCCACTAGTGCCGGGTTGATGTGGTGTTACCAACCCTGTGTCTGGCATGACAACACCATCCTCCGCCTCCATTGCGTCACCACCTGAAAAATAGAGAGAAAAAAGGTCACTACACATGTCAGAAGCACACAACACACACACACAACGACAGCAAACGCATCCGGCAGACATGTGACACACAACATATAACCTGGCATGCATGATGGGTCAACTTTGAATAGCTTCTGTGATCAGACCTGTTGAAAGGTGGCAGTTTCCATGGAAGTGGGTCTATGCAGTGCAGAAAATGTGTACGCCACTCACTACCTACATGTACAAGGACTCCATGGTGTGTGCCAGGAAATGTGAAGGAAGTGCAATGTCAAATTCAGACATCACGTGCATTGTGCATTCAATGTGTACCATATCTAGAAGCCAAGCACCCCTCCACCCCAGTACCAAAGCAGGGATGCCTACCATGGTATCAAAAGGCTAACCATACACCTGTGTATTGACAGGCAGTGTTGACTGGCATCAACAGCTTAATGTGATTCAAATGACAACACTGCAAATGATGCTGGGACAGTAGGCAGGACACATGATGAAAACTCTGGAGGCCGCCCACGTGTGAAGAAGACACAACAAGAGTTGGACAGAGTCATTGGCCATTGAACAGGCTGAGGCCTGTGAGCCACACAGATTGTCAGAGCCTATACATGTGTGCAACGCAGGACTGAGCCACAGTTGACATGGGAAGGCTGATGAGATGGCAGGCAATGTATGTAACCAAGGACTTGTATTACAGTGATCATCCAGTCAAGGACACATAGGGGCATGCGTGCAATGCACATGGAGCATGAATGGGCACTCATGTCCCTGCGGGACATCTGACCCATGCACAGTACAAATGAGATACCCTGCATCGAGTACTAAGGTTGTACCACACGGCATATGTCTGGCAGATTCTACGCTGGAAGTTAGCATCTACACAGGACACATGAACAAGAAAGTACACATTGGCAAGATTGTAGCACACCAGTGCAAAGGTGGAACTGGGGTGCAGAGTGGCGGAGGAGGGGCAAGGGAGCATGCCTACATGGAGTCCCGCATGCAGGCAGAGGAGACATGCATGACGGAAGCATTGCATTACTTACACATCAGAACCATGTACACATCACATGTAGCAGCAATCATGCACAACACATCCCACAAGTGAAACACACACGTCCTCAACAAACACGCATCAACACTCACTGGACTGCGCATCAAAGTCCAGCATCTCTCCCACTCCTTCGACCAATTCAGGTGGTATGAACTCCGCAACGAGAGCCTCATGCGGAGTGAGCTCTTCCTCCACTGGTGCAGGCCCACCGGCAGTCACCAGAGTCAAGTTGTAATTAGAGGCACGCTTAGCCTTAGTGCTGCGCTTGATGTCATTCCAACGCTTTTTGCACTCTTGCGCCGTGCGCACCTCATGGCCGAATGAACTGACATGTTCTGCAACATGCTTCCAGTGGGTGTCACGTTGGGCAGCCGTAGTCTGACTATTGGCACCCACTAGCATGTCACTGCTGTGGCCCCGCACGTAGTCCACGAGGAAGTCCAGTTCCTGCTTACAGAAAGGCTTCTTCCTCGACGTGCAGGAGGTCGTGGCTGTGTGTGGGGTCCCAGCCTGTGCTGCAGGTGCAACCTTCCTCCTCTTGGACTGTGGCGCAGACCCAGGCTGGCTAATGCAGCCCTGACCAGTATGGCCAGTGGGTTCGGTGGATTGAGCCAAGGGAGTGGCAGGTGGAGGGATGACCAAAGGCCTGACTTGTGTCAGTGGCAGCTGGGTGCCCACTAATGGACCCTGCGCAGCAACATCAGCTGTGGCAGGGTCATTGACCGCAACGGTCCTGGTTGGCAGACTCACAACCGGGGTGCTGTTGGGTGCATCTCCCCCTGCACTTGCCAACACCCGGCTGTTCTGGGCAGCAGATGACATGACTGCCCCAGGGACACGTGTCTTGGTCTGAGCAGCCCGGCGTGCCCCTATGGTTTCCCCCCTGGCCTGTTGGAGATCTACCAAGGGCTCTTCAAGTGCCAACGCAGCCTGCGCTGGCAGACCCTGAGCCTGGGTGGTGGTGTCCACAGCTGCACCTGCAGCTACCACTACCCTTGGGCCCATGGCAGTCGATGGAACGGACTGCCGGGTCGAACGGGTGCCAGTGCCAGATGCAGGAGCTGCATCCCCCAGAACCACAGGGGGTGGTGGCATGACTGCACCGACACATGGCACAACATTGTGCTCAAGTGGCGCACCCCTGCCTCTTCCCCCTCTGTGGCCGCCCTGGACACCCTGGAGTCCCCCTACTCCCTGGTCACCACGGCCACGTCCCCGACCACGCCCGCCACGAGGAGGACGCCCAGCTGAGGCGCCCCTCACCTTTGGTGGCCTCCCAACCATGGCACTGATGTAGTAGTGCTGACACAGATGGAGTGGTGCCAATGGGAGGTGTACACCACAATTGACCTGGGCAATTGGGGTGAAGGGGGTGGGAAGCAAGATATTACCAGCCCCTTGCACCTGCAAGGCTGTATGTGACCCTGGTGATGTGGTGACGGGTCACGCAACTCTCAGGCACCCCAAAACTGCAGTAAAACCGTGCACGCAATCCTGCAGCCTACGTGCGTGGATTCAACCTCCCGCAGTACGCGGTGGCACCCAGTAACACGAATAACGCGTACGCGTGGGACACGCAGGCTACTATGACATCGAAAATGGGTGCGATACACAGGGGCACCCGCAGTGGGAAAAAGAGCGTGTGCGACTCACTGTCTGACTAGCGCGATGCAGAAAAACACACGTAGCCAATACCCCCGCCAAAAGAAGAGATACGTCCTTGATAGCTGTGAAGTTGTGATGGCGCGCGAAACAACAGGAAGCAGCAACACACGTCGGTCTCCACGAAAGGCACGTACAGCGAACTGCTGGGCCCGCTCACCTTTAACCCGTGCTGAGGGAAACGCACGCGCGCGTCACGTCACTTATGCGCATGGGCCCTTTCCTCGCATTACACACGGACGTGCAGTTTTTTACGCGCGCTGAAATGCCCATGCACGCCTGTACACGTCACGTCACAGGGGCGCTTGCGCTTGAGGGGCCTTCTGTCCAATGAAATTACGTATGCGTGCAGACGCGCTTACGCGCTAAGGGGCTTTCCTCGAATTACACGCTGACGTGCCGAATTGTCACATGCCAAATCACTCCGTATCAAGCTGGTCACGCGTAAGCACACAGAAGACCACGCCCCTGCCCTGAAGGCCGAACTACTGCCCCCCAGAGCCCCGAGCACGCTCCCACCTGCCATCTGCTGCTGCCTGACTGCCTGCTGCCCACGTGCCCTGCCATTTGCTGCCTGCACATCATCCAGGGGTGCTGTTGCTGTGACCACCCCTGCTGGAACCGAAGACTCCCGACTGGGATTCCATCGCTCCACAGCCCAGCCCCAGGACCCAGTTGCCCACCCACTCCTGCCTCTGGGGTTGTCATGTCGGGGCAAACACCATCTGAGACCACTGACAACCCCCGGCCAGAGAGGCAGAGGTGCACCAGCTTCAGTGCCACCGAAGTTGGTGTCCTGGTGGAGCAAGTCCTGGGGCAGTATGATGCCCTCTTCGGAAGTTCCCGCGCCAACAAGGAAGGACGGACTCGGATCTGGACTGACATCGTGACTGCCATCAACGCGGAGGGGGTGGCAGTCCGCAACTTACAACATGTCAAGAAGCGCTGGGAGGACTTCAGGTCCAGGACCCTGAACAAGGCCTGGCGCCTCTTGAAGGCAACGGATGCCAAGGGGCGCCGGGGCCACTTGTCGGAAGAACAGATGAGGGTCCTGGAACGCATATCCCCAGCGCTCCACGTCCAGGTCCTTGAGAGGCAGACCCGTCTGGAGTCGAGCGGTAAGTGTACATGCATCCTGATTGTGAGCTCTGCGTCTGGTGATTTTTCAGTAGTGTGCAGGTTGCACATCTGTTTGTATGGGGTCGAGTATGGGTGGGGGTGTACAGGGCCGTGGGGCTAACACATGCAAGGGCTGGAATGTGTGAGACATGGATGGTGCTTTTGTGTGTAGGCTTGCATGCCAAATGCAGTTGTGTGGGCACACATGTTTGGATGAATGTGTATGTAAGTAGACATGTCCGTGATGTCACGCATGCATGTTGTTTTCAGCTGCATGTATCAGCACTGTGTACATGTGCATCTGTGTGTATTTGACAAGGGTGCAACAGTGATGCAACATGGATGCATGTGACAGCGGAATGTGGAAGCCTGATCGGCAGATGTGACATGGATGCCCATCTGAACACTGCGACACTTGGCAGAGGTGTACACATGCATGCAAGTGTGGTGGTGTGTGTACATGTGTGGGGCACTTCCTGTGTTGCATGTGATGTCTGGCTCACCTTTGCCTGCTCATGCTGTTGTATGTGTATGGATGGTGCTGGCAGTTGCGATATGGCTGTGGTATGGCTCATGTGTGCGAGTTGAAATGACATGTGTGTTGGGGATTGTGATGACATGTCTGAGGTTTGCCAATGCCACTCATGTACAACTGCATGTGTGTATGTGTCCATTGTACAGTGCCCTGATGCCTGTGTTTTATTTCTCCCTGTCTGCAGCGTCAACTGATGAAGAGGGCGGAGAAGGTGCTGTGGAGCACAGCGGCGGGGATCCCACCGCCAGCCGGAGACGCAAGGCCCGGCTCCCCTCCCATGTTTTCATCTCGTCGGGGAGTGAGGAGTCCGGTGCCGCGTCCCAGGCCGCAGCTGCCGGGGGGAGGTCCAAGAGGCGGAGGTTGGAGTTGGACTCCTCGGCAGCAGAAGGGGCAGCTGGGACCCCACAGGGCCCAACGGGGGAAGATGGCACAGAGTCATCCAGGTTGGTGGGGGGTTTGGTGGAGGAGGAGGCCGTGCAAGCAACAGAGACGGGGTGTGGAGGTGGGGATCCCACTGGTGCTAGTGGTGCAGTGCAGGACCAGGGACAGGAGGCAGCACAGGCCGCCGCGGAGGTGCCTGTGTGCAATCCTGTCCCTGATCCTGTCCCTGCATCATCTTGCACCAGCAGGGATGCCTACGCCCAGACCCGTTTTCAGGCAGGGGATGAGCTCACGACAACTGGCCTTCCTCTGCCTGCGGACGTGGATATCCGGGTCCAGGTTGAGCCTGTTCTGACTGGTGTGGCGTTGCGTCAACGGGCCATGCGAGGTGACCTGCAGTCTTTTCATGAGGAGACTGCACGTCATCTCGAATGGCTCGTTGACAACGTCAGCCTGCTGGGACAGGTCACCCAGGCCGGATTCCTCCGTATGATGGGGCTTGCTACGACCCCCTCCTCAACAGAACCCCCTACGCGCCAGTCGTCCTCTGTGCCATCTTCCCACCCATCAGTCACCTGGGTGCCCTATGGAGCTGCCTCTGACGGTGCGGCCAGGCTGGTGGAGGAGGCATCCCTGCCACAGTCGGGAGTCGGACGTCCAGCAGGGGTGGCCACATCAACGACTGCACCCCAGCCGGCGGAGGATGTGCAGGCAGCAGGAGGCAGTGCACGGGCAGAGGCACAGCAGCAGCAGCAACGTGGTGGGAGCCATGAAGGCTCGGGGCCTTCAACATCGGAGGGGCAGGCATCGGCTGGAGGGCAGGAGGACCCAGGACAGAGAGTGTCTTCCGTGTGGCAGTGGTTGGGCCACGCCATAGATGCGGAGCGGCAGCGGGCGGAAGAGGCTCGGCTCACAATGGTTAGGGCGTAGAACTCCATGCGGAGGGCCCTGAGGCGGGCCGAGTGCCTCGAGGCAATCCGCAGGGGTTTGGAGGTGGACACGTCGACGGCCCTGCGGACCCTCGGGGCCATGGAGGAGGACCGCCTCCGGGATATTGAGCAGGAGTTCGATGATGCCCTGGCCCGGGACATCCAAAAGTGAGCTGTCAAACTAGCCCACTGCCCTTGTACATAGTTATGTAGGTAGTGTTAGGTTTCCTTTTTTTTTGGATTTATTTTGGACCTCTTGGACATTGGCCACATTTTTGTATATAGTTTATTTTATTAGTTAGTGTAGTTAGATAGGTTTCATTTCTTTTGTTGGGATAATGGACCCTGGCTTGTTCGGATGTACATAGTTCACTGTTGGATTGTATTTTTCTTTCACATTTTAACCATGGAGCAATGGCTTTCAATTTTATTTCCCATTGGATTTTGTTTTCTGGACAGTGACTTTGGACACCATTAGTTTGGATTATGATTTTTGCTTTTGCTTTTTTTCGCGGACATGCTTCTTTTCATTTTTGCGCATTCCCATTTCTGTTTCTTTATTTTTGATTCTATTTATGTTTCCTTTAATACATATTTTTTTAGTGAACTTCAATGTGTAGTATCTCATTGGTTTCATGCATATCATGATATGGCTTTTGAGATTCACTGACACCCATTGGGTGTATGTGAGGGAAATGTGTTTGTTTCGGAACTTGCAATTGGTGTTCTGTCATGTAATTGCCAATTATGAGTGGGTGGATGCAATACTCGGGTGGGTGTTTTGCATTTGGAGGCTGACCATAGGGACCAGGGATCTAGATTGTGATGACATGTTGGCTGGGGAACATGAGTTGGACATGGGTGGGGGCCTGCTGGCAGGTGCCCCACAGTGCTTAGGGGTGGGGGGGTGGGAGACATGGGTGGGGGCCTGCTGGCAGGTGCCCCACAGTGCTGGGGGGTGGGGGGGTGAGACATGGGTGGGGGCCTGCTGGCAGGTGCCCCAGAGTGCTGGGGGGTGGGGGTGCAGGGGAACATGAGTTGGGCATGGGTGGGGGCCTGCTGGCAGGTGCCCCACAGTGCTGAGGGGTGGGGGGGTGGGAGACATGGGTGGGGGCCTGCTGGCAGGTGCCCCACAGTGCTGGGGGTTGGGGGTGCAGGGGAACATGAGTTGGACATGGGTGGGGGCCTGCTGGCAGGTGCCCCACAGTGCTGGGGGGTGGGGGGTGGGAGACATGAGTGGGGGCCTGGTGGAGGCTGCCCCTGCCGTGCTGGGGGTAGGGGTGGTGGGAGACATGAGTGGGGGCCTGGTGGAGGCTGCCCCTGGTGGTTGGGGGGTGGGGGTGGTGGTAGACATGAGTGGGGGCCTGGTGGAGGCTGCCCCTGCACTGCTGGGGGGTGGGGGTAATAGGGGACATGGGTGGGGGCCTGGTGGAGGCTGCCCCTGCACTGCTGGGGGGTGGGGGTAATAGGGGACATGGGTGGGGGCCTGGTGGAGGCTGCCCCTGCACTGCTGGGGGGTGGGGGTGGTGGGAGACATGAGTGGGGGCCTGGTGGAGGCTGCCCTTGCACTGCTGGGGGGTGGGGGTAATAGGGGACATGAGTGGGGGCCTGGTGGAGGCTGCCCCTGGTGGCTGGGGGGTGGGGGTGGGGGTGGTGGGAGACATGGGTGGGGCCTGCTGGCAGGTGCCCCACAGTGCTGGGGGGGTGGGAGACATGGATGGGGGCCTGCTGGCAGGTACCCCACAGTGCTGGGGGGTGGGGGTGCAGAGGAACATGAGTTGGACATGGGTGGGGGCCTGCTGGCAGGTGCCCCACAGTGCTGGGGGGTGGGGGGAGACATGGGTGGGGGCCTGGTGTAGGGTGCCCCTGGTGGCTGAGGGTGCAGGGGGACATGCGTTGGTGGGCAGTAGTGCAAGTTGACATGTGGGTTGGCTGGGGGGCATGGCCATGGTGGATGGGGTGCCTGCAGGACATGTGCAGGGTAGGCCCCTGTGGTGTGAGCCACCTGCAGGGGCCGTGGAGGGTGTAGAGGGAACACCTGGGAGGACCCACACGTGCAATTCACGTGTGGTGCTCCCCGCGCACCCCTGTAATACACGTACCCTGATGGAATCGCGTGTGGAACTTCCTGCGCACCCCTGGAATACACGTACCCTGATGGAATCGCGTGTGGAACTTCCCGCGCACCCCCGGAATACAGGTACCCTGATGAAATCGCGTGTGGAACTTCCCGCGCACCCCTGAAATACACGTACCCTGCTGATGTCGCGTGTGAAACTTCCCCCGCACCCCGAAATACACGTACCCTGCTGTAATCGCATGTGGAACTTCCCACGCACTCCTGAAATACACGTACTCTGCTGAAATCGCGTGTGGAACTTCCCGCGCACCCCTGAAATACGCCTACCCTGCTCGCACGGGGCCAATCGCGTGTGGAACTTCCCTCGCACCCCTGAAATACACGTACCCTGCTGAAATTGCGTGTGGAACTTCCCGCGCACCCCTGAAATACACGTACCCTGATGGAATCGCGTGTGGAACTTCCCGCGCACCCCTGTAATACACATACCCTGATGGAATCGCGTGTGGAACTTCCCGCGCACCCCCGGAATACACGTACCCTGATGAAATCGTATGTGGAACTTCCCGCGCACCCCTGAAATACACATACCCTGCTGATGTCGCGTGTGAAACTTCCCCCGCACCCTGAAATACACGTACCCTGCTGTAATCGCGTGTGGAACTTCCCGCGGACCCCTGAAATACACGTACCCTGCTGAAATCGCGTGTGGAACTTCCCGTGCACCCCTGAAATACGCGTACCCTGCTCGCACGGGGCCAATCGCGTGTGGAACTTCCCGCGCACCCCTGAAATACACATACCCTGCTGAAATCGCGAGTGGAACTTCACGCGCACCCCTGAAATACACGTACCCTGCGGAAATCGCGTGTGGAACTTCCCGCGCACCCCTGAGATACGCGTAGCCTGCTCGCACGGGGCCAATCGCGTGAGGTACTTCCCGCGCACCCCAGTGATACACGTAGCCCGCTTGCCGTGCTGGTACAGGGTTAGCGCAGCCCTTTGCGCTGGATTGGGGATTTTGATGGCTTTTCCCTGCGCGAGAGGCGTTCTTGGGGGCGTAACTGGCGCTGCTGCAGGGTCGCTGCGCCACTGTGCGCCACGGCTGGTTTTGGTGGCTGGAATCCATGAATACGCTGTGCGCGGAAATGGATTTTAGCGCATGCGGCTGGCGCAGGGATTCGCACGCGCACACTGTGCGCCAGCCGCGTGCACCACTTGTGCGCTGAATTCTATGAATTACCCCCATTGACTTGAAGGATTGCTTTTGTACGTTACACATTGAGGTTCAGGGCAATTTTTAGACTGTACGGATTGGTTCGATGGAATGGAGAGTTGATTGTAAGTTTGTTGGGGATATTCTTTCAATGAGCGCTTCTTCTGCCATAATGGTGTTGTCTACCGTTTTATACCCTCGGCCACTGCTATGTATGGCAATTGGATTTTTCTGCTCTTGTTTGTATGCCGCTGCATTGAAATATGGCTCTGTGCTGTTTGTGTGAATCCTCTCATCTGCACAGAAGTTTGCAAAGGTGACTATGTTCATATTGCGCAAAGTACTTTTTGTAGTTTACTAATACAATTTGTTAGTGGTTTCATTCTGTTCAAAATTAATATAAACCATTTCCTTTTGAGGTGCATTGCACTGTCTGAGAGCTTCCAGGATCAGTTTTCTGTGGTATGTTTAAAGGGTTAAGCGTGATTTCTCTGCTGTTATTATAAGGTTCTGAAGGATTCTATGGTGGAACATTTTTTGTAAAATAAATATTTTAGAATGCTTACCTGTGGCTACATTAAAATTGGTAGAAGCAGTGCTAGCGCTACTGGTAGGTGTATTCTTTTTAAAACATTTCTTTTTAGGTTTACATTTTGGAAGATGGGTTACACTCTTTTTCCTGCTACCTGGTACAGTTTTGCTCAGTGACCGTATTAGCTGTTTTGTTTGAGCATTTCGTAAAAACTCAGCTAGAGGCGGTTTACTATTTTTCATGCGTTTAGTTTTATCGAATAGCGGAAATGGAAGGCAGATCCAACGCGCATATTCTAAAGATTATAGTTGTTGTCGGTCAGTAATGAATTACAAAATTCATTACTGACTGACAACAATTATAATCTTTAGGATATGCACGTTGGATCTGTCTTCCATTTCCGCTATTAAGTATGTTTTCTGGTACTTTCTAGTGGGTCCCAGTGGAAGTGTACCGACGCAGCAGATCCAATTTAGAATCTTATTGTTAACAATAGCTTTTGGCGGTACTAATAAGCGCACTGTCTTCGTAATGACCCGTAGGAACTTTTCACAGCTTTTAGTTTTATCTGCTCTATTTCTGTGTTGTCTATGGATTTGCTTTTTGGTAGGCATTCCCTTTTGTCTGTTGGGGGGGGAAAAAAAGAACATGTGGGTTTGAAAGTTGTGCAATGTGCATGAGTGTGTGAATACGAGGGTAGGCTTAAGTAGAGGGGGTTGTGAATGTGGAATGGTTGGGAAGGTTCTGGTATCTGTGTGTTATGCGTGAAAGGTTTGCTTCACTGTGTATGACCGTGCACTGTGCATGAATTAGTAAGGACATTATGATGTTTTCAGAAAACTAGTGGGTGTTAAGATACTGGTGTTCAGATGCAAATGCAAAGATTGGAGCTGCTGAGATGCAATGAGTAAGAGTGGAGGAAATGCTATTGGGTTGGATAGAATTTTTTAGGCTACAATACAACAATACTGTACTTTCTGAGTAACAGGAAGAATACTGGATGATAAAACCCAGAAGAAACCTACTCTTCACAAGCAACAAAGTAAGTTGAATACTGTAGTACTAGAAATGTTTCTGTCTTTCAGGAGGCTGTTCTTCACTGCAATTGAGAAAGAAGGAATTTAGTGGGTATGTGTGTTAATGGCGCAATAACTGCACTAGGATATTACTGTATTTTACATTGTAGGATCATTTCTTGGGAGGAAGAGTTAGTATGTATGTGAAATTGTGCAGCACTGCATAGGAATGGGGACTTGGGAGGATCAACATTGTTGTTATGGGGGCCAGTTGTGCATTGATAAGTATGCCCTACAGGACTGCACTTTTCCATGTATGTGAGTTGTTGTTGCACTACTTGCATTGTAAATGGAGTAGTGCAAGTCCTAATACAGTGAGAAAAAGGCCCGGAAATATGTACAGATTAGAAAGGAATGCCAGTGTGTGGAATTGTATTAACTTTCCCACCCACACATGCTTGCTACATGAGTGCAGAAATCCTTTCCTGTTGCTTTCATTTATTCTTCCAAATTTACCAATAGCACTGTTTCCAATGTATACATGCATTTGTTGGCTTTCCTTGCAATGGTGCATTTTGTTAATTGTGCAGTGTATGTACTTGCCATGCTTTGGTAACTTACATTCAGTTTTCGTTTTCTGTGTGCATTCTGGGCATTTCATGACATGTGTTGGTGAGAGAAATGGTTGTAAATGTGACAGAAGGATGGAAGAAAATAATAGTTTGCACATTACAATGGGTGATATGGGAAGCATGCATGTCATGGTGATATATTGAGGTTTTACATAAGATAAAGCACTTGAACTTGCTGTGCAAATGTTCTCAAAGTGGTTTTCTTTTTTTCAAACAAAATGACAGAGTGCTGTTAAAATTGAAATAATTGGTGTGCAACTGTTATGCAAGTGGGCATTAAAAGTAAACTTTGAAAACACACAACATTGTAAGTAATTGGCACTTGATATTAGGAGATGGGACAAATGAGACTATTATTATTGAGTAGGTTATGCAGGGTAAGTGGCAGGCACACTGTTCAAATGCATTTGTAAAAGAGTTGCAAATGTACTCTACAAAATATATGCATAACTGTAGTTTGTCTTGAGGGATGTAGATGTGGATAAATCTGGAAGCAGAAATCTTGGAGATTTTTACAGTACTTTTTGATGGATGTATTTTGGAATTACAGGAGACCTGTACTCTGAGTGTTCAACAGTACATCTAAAGTGTTGAACAGTGATGACACAGTTAGGTGTAGAGTTCTTGGATGTGATTGGTGGATGGTTGTGTGACTACTTAACAGTAGCCAATGAGGGAGTGCTGCAAAGAGTCCAGTGGAAAGGGAAGAACGGCTGCCCCTGTGTTACGAGGTCCGCATACACCGCAGTAGTCCCCGGACAGGGCATGCCACATCTGGGGCTTCTTAGCATGCCTGGCATGGAAATGGGACTGTGGGGATTAGCCAATCAGGTGTTGAGGGTGTACTTCATAGGAAGAGAGGGTACTATTGTTTTCCATTGTTGTGTGCAGTGAAGATGGCAGAGATGCAGAAAGTCAGGTTGCTGATTGTTGGAGATTAATTTGCAAATGATCTGGAGAAGTATGCAGAGAGAAGAGGCATTTCTGCCAATCCTGGTTTAGAATGAGTGGAGGCATTGTAGAGCACTGCATTTGGGTTACATTAGTGCTCCACATTTGCTTAGTGCAGTGGAAGACTTGGTGAAGGCACTGATGCTGCTTTTTCCCAGTACAAAGTGGTTTTCTCATACATACCACCTATGGTAACCTCAATGTTCTCTGTACCCAGCAAGGTGCCAGAAGGTGTCTTGTAAACAGAGGTTTAGTTTGTTTAGTGCTGGGATGTTCTCTTTTGACAATGAGAACATTAATGCTCTGAACCTTTCACTGCAGATGGCATTTCTTTGTACAGCATTGCAAATGCCATTTTGTTTTACTTCATGTAGGCACGTCTGTAGAGGGTCCTCCTTTCTCCTTACTGGTGACATGGTGCTTCCCCTCTGATGAACAGTTTTATGGGAGATCTAGTCAATTTACTGTAGAGTGGTGCCGTTTGTTGTTCTGTGATGTTCGGTGGTGCATGGGCTGAAAATAAAGGGCCTGACACATGGGCAGAATGGACCACCAGAGTCTCCTCCCAGCCCCTTGTTGGAAAAACCACAAACTGTATTCATAGCCTCTGCACCATATGTATGCCGTTTTGAGGTGTAGCTGTAAGATATTGAGCTGTTGTAATCACTCCTCCTCCCCAAACCCACCTGAAAACTGCTGGTCCTTTTCATTCTCCTCTCCTTCTGCTTTGACTCCCTCCAAACCAACAACCTGCGGGCTGAGTGGCTGTATCATGGTGCTGTCCCTTGTACTTCCTGTTGTTCCTGTTCTGTAACCTGAACAGGTTTGCTGGGGTTCCTGGCCAGCTTTATGGGAGGTTTTCATTTTTGAGATACTACTTGTCTGAAATTCTTTGTCTCCTGAAAACTCTGTTTTTACTGTGGATGAGTATAAAAGTGGTTGCAGAGTCCCTTTCTGTGTTGTGGTAAGCTGCTCATGGAGTGTTAATGGTCCTGTGCCTGATGCCAGCAGGCTGCCCTCTCATAAGTTGGGGTCTGACTTGAGGTTTTGTAAAGTCTGTAAGAGAACACTATGAAAGCATTTATTAAGGTTCTTATCTGCTCTTTGTGGCCCTGTCGATGGTCCCCACCTACTCATAAGTTCCAATATTCATTTTAAAAATCAGGTCTTGGTTTGGTTTCTCAAAAAATGATGTAAGAGTGGGCTAGGGCGTGCATCTCAATTTTTGTGAATTCTGGAACAGGTTTTGGGGTTGAGAATGTTGGTTGCTGGGAGATGTTTTATGATCTGATGTGTTTTTTGTGAAATTAGGCGAAGTGTTTTAGACTCCACTGGTTTGAAGTAGCGAGAGGGTACTCCTCTGGCCTTCAGTTTCTTGGCAAGTTTTCACCATTTGAATCTTGTCCATAGGTTTTAAGATCCTCTACAGGTTTTATTGCTGATATTTTAATGCATTATGCAAGATGTGGTTTGCAAATTCTCATCCATGTGTTGATGATGCTATAATCTGGGGAAAATGCGTAGGCCAATTACTTAGGACCTGCAGGGAATTGAAAAGAGTTCTAGGAAATCTTTCCTGTATCGCCTCCAGGGTACACTTCACAGAAGTGGTGCATAAACTCTTGGCACCAGTGTACCTCCGACTTCATTACCTAGGTTCATGTGATGGGCGAATCCATCCCAGACGAGAGTGTGGTCCTCAAGCACCCGAGTGTATGTCTCTCCGGAGATTTAAGGCTGAATGGAGACAGTGTGTGTGCTGCCTATGCTGTGGAAATAAAATATGTATGCTTGAATCCCCTTCCTTGATGGAGTATTGCAAAAATTGTGTGAAGAAGTCTCTGTTGACCTGGTGGTGTCTCCAAGCAACAAAATGTTTAATATTCCTCTCTGCTACATTTTTATCCTAGACATACAAAACGTAGCAGTCTTGATATTTTTCATTTAGGGCATCATCAGCATTGTTATTAATCATCACCTTCAAAATGTTCACAGTATAGTTTTATCTTCAGAATTTGGGTTAGTGGTAACCATGAAAACAAGAATAACCAACTCCTACAGTCCACTGCTCTGCCGACCTGTTTTTCACCGGGACAAAGGTCATTCTCTGACTCCACTATGATTGCTTGCTCTCAGCATAGTGTTGCAGTTCTTGTAGGAGAAGCAGTATCTTGCTATAGTCTGCTGGTGTTGATACATGTTGTTGAATAGCAGCTAATTGTCAAAAGGTACAGAGAGACTTCTTCTATTGTCAGAGAAAATTGTACCAGCAGCACTGAAAATATGGTTCTGATTACATTGTAGATGGGAGCATCTTAGGATGTCGAAGGCATCACAGATGAGCATGGCTGGCCACACAGACAGCTTAGATAACCAATATTGGCCGAATTATCTTCTTTTCAGTGCTAAAATGTCACTCAAGTGCACATTCATCATTTGTGTAGCGCTGGGCTTGCTTCCACTAGCTATTGTAAACTCTGGCCCAGGGACATTGAAAAATCAGGATCAAGAAGCACATGAGTGTGTGAGAACTGCACGTGACACATGAGGTACACCTGTGCCCGACACTGATGCAGTTTTTAAGAGGGGACTGACATATGACAGATTGCTACTTGCTGGTGGGGATTCCCAGCTGTCTGTCATTCACCCCTACTCTGTAAACAATTATTCTTTCAAAAATGTCTTGTGTAGTTATACACATTTTAACTAATTATCATCAGCATCTTGAGATGCTGCCCCCCTCTCCAGTCTGAAATGCAGCCACTTTCCGCTTAAACCAAGCGATGTAGGTAGAGTTGGGGGAGCCAAGTCAATGGATGAGGTGTGACAAAGTCCCCTGCCTGCCCATTGGTATAATGGTAAGGGTGCCACAGGGTGTCTGGTGCCACCACTCACACCATGATGCTGAACACCAGGGGGTGGAGTGGGAAGGATCCCATGGCCACCTCCTTCAAACCGTGTGCTGAAGGCAGGGGTGCACCACAAAGTGATATCACCATTTTGATATATTCTAAGGTATTTAGGGCAGAGTTTCACACTCGCACGTTAACCCACTTGGTGATTCCAGCCACAGAGAATCAGTATATAGACTTTCATATGTCACAGGACGCAGTCCAAACAATGATAAAATCATTGCGGAAACTACAAATATGCACTAGACAATGTGAAGGAAAAACACACAACAGCAGGAAATGTGCACTTGGAGAATCCCTGTCACACAACCTCACATAGAGAAAATAAAGGTTATTCCATGGAATACATTTTTCTGACCGCACAACACTCCTAGCAAAAGCATGCAAATCCTGTGGAAGTCAAATGAGGCTCATATTTAAGGTGCCGGTTCTTACAATACAGTGCTGTTGTTTTGAGAAAGAGTTCATTCAGAGCAATCTGGAGGAGAGCAGATGGAGAAAGGATAGTGTAAGAGGAGGAGAGTATGAATACCAGGTTAAAAGAGGGAATGTGAAACATCTGTCTGTGAAAAAGAGGAAAGTGAAAGGAACACTGTCAAAGAGAGGGGGTGTCCCTAAGAGAAAGTGAAATTGCGTTATAGGACCAAGTTGGTAAAGGCATGGGGCCAACCTGGAGCATGCAAAGGTTGAGCCGGGAACAGGTGGAGAAGTGACCATTTGTTGTAATGTCATGGAATGGCGCAGTCAAAACGCAAGGTATAATAAAGGAGAGAAACTACCTTCCATTAGTTATGAGCACTTGGTAAGGCATCTAGGAAGAAAGTGTGTTTGGTGTGGCGAGTGGTCGTTGCAGGACCTCACTAAAGGAAGATTTATTTATTTATAATGTGAAGATCCTCAGGGGAACCAAGCAGAAACTCCATCTAGGCTCTGATGTTAACAGTATGGTAAACAATGGAAAACACAGGGATAATAATAAAAGGAGGTCAGTTATTGGAAGAGCAGTTTTTAACTTCTTCCTAAATAATGATAGGAAGTTGAGTTTCGGAAGATTAGGAGGCAGCGAGTTCCAGGTTCGAGGAACACATACAGGAAAAATTCTCTGTCTCCACGATGTGTGAAGTGACAAGAGAGCATATTCAGAAGATTTCGACTAGTGGATCTTACTATACGATTTGGTCAATGTGCAGAAATCTTGGAAACAATATAGCTGGGAGCTAGGCCATTGATGCACTTGAAAACAAGACAGAGGATCTTGAAAAGGACCTTCTGTTGTACTGGGAGCCAATGAAGACTTCTAAGAAAAGGGGATAGTGATATGATTCTTGGGATATTTTAAAGGAAGTTGATGGCTGAATTTTGTGGGACTTCAAGATGATGCTTTTGGCCAGCCAGAATGCCCATGAGAAGAATATTGCAGTAGTCCAGTTTTGAGTTCATTACTGTCCCAACAACTGGATCTTTTTCTGCGATGAGAGAAAGAATAGGCTCCAGCAGTTTAAGCGAAAATAAATTTATTTCCAAATTTTGTTGACATGTATATTACAGTTCAGGTAGGACTTTCAGATGGAACCAAGATTCTTCACTTCATAAGAAAAAACAATAGGTGCTTCGAATAGAGCAGGGCAGGGGATACAGGAATGTGAGTCTGCCAAACCGGTTTCTTGGGCCAAATGGAGTAATGTTGGTCTTAGTGGGATTTAATTCCAGCTTTTTATGTGTTGGGCACATACAAATATTCGATTAACTGCATCTAGGGGATTTTTTTTAGCATGACTTATATGCCGATGTTACCCAAATCTGAGTGGCATCTTAGATTTAATTGCAAAAAGATGTCAAATAGTGGCTGAATGTAAATATTGAATAATAACAGGGAAAGTGAGGACCCTTGTGGAACTCCAGAGGACAAGCAAGGAATCAGAGTGTTTTTTTTTTATTGTATATAGTTTAAAATACATGTTTTAACCTTATCAATATTATGTATTTTCCCATCAGATAAAAAATCAATTACAGAATCATTGGTTATAAAATATACAGCAGGTAAAAACACTATACAAAAAATATCAATTTAAAAGAAAAGGATGGTTTCCATTTTAGATATCTAAATGTAAATTCATAAAACATAATCACCTGAAATAAAATAAAACAATTATTCACCCCCTTAAGTCAGTGTGACATGATATGGCATTTGTAACGCGCATATACACAAGTGTTTCAAGGCTCAATGGAACCAGAGATGGTTCTCCTCAAGTTTTCGAGAGGCAGGGATTCTGTTCCAGAGGGTGGCCCCAGCCAACGAAAGAGATCTACCACCAATCATTGCTTGAAGAAGCGACTGACCGTGAGGGAGTTAGAGGTGTGGGAGCTTGAGTAGGAAGATATTTGTGAAGAGAGAGTTGGAGGTATTGATGACCCAGGCCCCAGAAGTCCTTGTGGACAATGCAGAGGGTCTTGAACCTAATCGTTGCAGCTACTGAGATTTCAGTGCTGGAGAGATATGATCCCTATGCTTGAGGCCAAGTTGCAGAGGGCGGAGAGTAGACACAGGCAGATTTAGAAAGAGGCTGTTGGAGTTGCCCAGCCTAGAGAGAACCAGAGCTCTGGAGACAGTGAGCTTCTGGTGGAAGGAGAGAAAAGAAAGAGTACCTGAGGAGGTGCAGTTGGTAGTTTGACTTCTTAGAGACGGCAGAGATATGAGGGGAGAAGGAGGGTGGAGTTGCAGATAACCCAGAGGTTCTTAGCCTCACAGGTAAGAGCAGGAAGAGAGCCAAGGTAGGCGGGCCAGAGAGATACAGGAAAGGAGGGTGCAGGTGTTCCAATGAGAAGAATCTGTCTTACTGGCATTAAGGCAGAGATCGTTGGCGGCACACCACTCCTGGATAGCAGACAGTTAGAGATGAGAGAAGAAGAGGTGGCAGAGGGGAGCCTTAAAACGAGCTGAGTGTCATCTGCATGGCACTGAAAGTTGGAGCAGAGAGCAGCAGTGGGTTCCAGGTATTGGTTGAACAGCCAGTGAGAGGTTAAACCTGTGGGGAACACCACAGGTAGAGAGTGAGATAGAGGAAAGGAAGGGCCCAAGTTGGACCTGGGAGGGTTGATCAGAGGGGAACAAGGTCAGCCAGACCAGGGCCTGATTGGTAATACCCAGGTTATCACAGAGACGATTGATCAGGATGGCATGGTTGGCCATGTCAAAGGCAGAAGAGACATCGAGTAAGATGAGGACAGAGGGGAGATTAGAATCAAGGTTAGAGAGCAGGTCTTCACAGATGTTAAGGAGATCGGTTTCCATGCTTCTGGCTGCTCTGAAGCCAGACTGATGGTCATGGAGACAACCAAAAGATTCAGTGTGAAGATTCAAGGTGGTAGATGGCCAGCCTTTACAAGAGTTGGCCCAGGAAAGGAGGGATGGAGATCAGCCGATAGTTAGCTGGGCAGGGGGGGGGGGTCGGCTGAGGGTTTCTTGAGAAGAGGGGGCACAAGAGAGTGCCACTTGAGCCTTCCCTTCCCCCCTGAAGCAAAGGAGTGGTTGTAGAAGTCAGCCAGGGTAGGAACAAGGGTGTCAATGTGGTCCTTGATGGTTTTGGAAGAACCGGGAAGAACCTGTTTGACAAGACTTTCATAGATCAGGCTTGTCTAGAAACCTTGTCAGGGAAGAACAGAGGAAAGGAAGAAAAATAGGGAGGCGAGGTGGCCACAGGGGGGCCAGAGGTGGATGGAGATGGAGGAGGATGAGGAGGAGGAGGAGGAGGAGGAGGAGAGGATGAGAGGTTGGTCAGGATGTCCTGGGTTTTGGAGATGAAATGAGAAGCCAGGGCCGTGCAGAGGGCCTGGGATAAGATAGGACAGGAGAGGTAGAGACTGCAGCAGGATTGGCCAGCTCCTTGCAGATTTTAAAGAGTTTGTCCGAGTTGTTAGTGCTAACAGGTTCATATCTCCCAAATAAACTCTTAATTAACACAATGACTGCAAGTGCCACTGAAGTAGGATAACCACCAGGTCATCCAAGCCATAGCTTTTCATGCTCTACAAAACTCATGCTGTACATTAAATCCTTAAAATACATGGTACAAGTTTAAAACAATTTTGGACAATAAATTAGCTGGTGCTTTAAAGTTTCAAGTACATTTTGTTCTTCACAAAATCAACAATAACATACCCGGTGGTCGGTTATATTACGTCTTTTCAAAATCTCTCTATTCTGGTTCAGGTTCCATCAAAATCGTACAAATTCTAGTCGTTCCTGTGGGTTGGGAAAGATTTTCATAGAAGGATCAAGTACACTAAGTAGCTTGTGTTTGTGTTGGATGTGACAGTGACTCAAAACCATGATGTAATTCCAGAGTGCAGCTCCAATCGTGTTGATACAATCTTATTTTTACTTTTCCTGGATTAGCCTTTAAACCAGCTGAAGACAACTCCAAATCGGATAACACCTTTTCATGATATGCACCAAGCAAATTCAACACGGTTTCCCGTCCAGACATCATGACCACGGCCAGATCCCCATACAACAAGTACCTAGGTGGAATGAACATTCTAGAATAAAGTTGCAAAAACTTCCACTGGGTTCTAGATGTTATAGCATTCAACTCCAATTCAAATCAAATTGTGACACTGGGGACTGCATTTGAGATATGCATTGCTTTGCGCCACATAAATCTTTCTAACTTATTGAGAATATTATGGAACCAAAACTTTGCAGTTCTGGGTGCTTAAGTTAATTTTGGAATAACCTTCCCTGCATAGTATTTCACTACAGGGGTCATGAGAATTTGCAATTGTTAGATTTGATCCTAACATCTGAGATGCCAAAGCAGCGGCCGTATGCATCATATATTCAAGTATGTATTGCTTGCTAGGCTTACCAATTATGGAGAAGTCAAGATACTTTTGTCAACCACCTTGATGCAATCCTGGTTAATCTTCCAATTAAAAACATACTTTTTCCTGTACTTGGTAAACTTTAAAACCTTGGTATTCCTTGTATTCATTTTTAAAGAATTCTCTTCAGCACATTCCGAGAAAGCTATAATCTACTGCTGTAAACCCATAGGGGTGCGATGAAATAACAGAAAACCATCAGCATAATAAAGCCAGGCTAATTTAAATTACCCTCATTTTAGAAGCTTAAACAAGCACAATTCCAAACACTCGTGTACATCTGACATGTACATTTTAAAGAAGCAGGGGGCCAAGATGCACCCCTGCTCAAACCTGTCCTAGTTACGATTTTCCTTGAAAGAAATCCTGATTGAGCTAGATGCACATGTATGTTTGAGTGCTTGTACAACCCAATAATCAGTTTAAATCCCACAGGTATTCCCCGATCATACAACTTTGTCCAGAAATGGTTGCGATTCATCAGATCCAAGGCTGATATTAAATCAGTTGAGGCCACATAAATACACTCATACCTTCTAGACCAGGTCAATTCCTGCAGACATCTCCGAACGTTGCCATTTAAGTTGGTACTATGTAGCTTCCTAAAGCCTGTTTGAGGTTCCCTGTAGCTATCCGCGGCTACCGCCCATTCTTCAAGATGTTGTAGCAAGATAGTGGCAAAAAACGTATTGTCTGCATAAAGGATAATAATTTGGCAATAGATTCTACAATCAATTTTCATACCCTTTTTATACACTGGGACAATGAGGTGTGCCAGAAAGTAGAAAAGCACCCCTTCTCAACCACATCTATATAAATAAGATAGTCAGAATGGTTGTCCATACCAATGGATCACCCTTGACTAACCAGTTTGAGAGATCATTATGCCCAGGGCCCATTGAATTACTTATTGTCCCAAACATATCCTGCACCTTCTCTTGATCAAAAACAATTGTCCCATAATCGACACATTGGTCCAATACAGGATTAATTAGAGGAGAAAGCACTGTCTCCATTGAATAAAGTGTTTCAAAATGACGGACCCAATCAGCCACATCTACTGCATTAATTTGTTTCTATGACTGCCCACAGTCTAAAGAGTTAACCACTTGCCAGAGGTTTCCCACATCAATTTTTTTTAGGATGTCAAACATTGTTTCAACATATTTTTGAAGCTGTGCCCACTGTTGCTTGTGCAAAGTTAGTAAACTTTGCCTAAATAGTTTTATTTCTTTTACTTCATCAAACACCAATTTGTTTTTCTCCGCTCCCCTTATTAAGTATCTCACCACTCGTTTCTTCTGTGCCACAATAGAATCAAAAACATGGATATATTTACAGGGCTTGCAAAAAGGCATGTTAGAAATTTAAAGGACACAATATTGAAAAACTTGGTGACTATCTATAAAACATTAATAATTGGTAAGATTAAAAGTATTTCAATCGTGAGTAGTATCATTTAGAACAGATGCTATTCGCTTTTTAAAGCGAGTAACTGCCCCAACATTCCAGATAGCTCTGTTATTACGTGGATTAAGCTCTAGATTAACAGGGCCACCCATATTACACCTAGGCAGTTGCAGATTGAAAGCAGCAATCAAAATATTGTGGTCACTCCACACACTTTGTACAACATTCATGAGACTACAGCAACTGAATAAAAAATGATCAACAAGAATATAATCCAAAACTGAAAAATTAACTCAATGCCAGGTCATCATACCAGGAATATCCTCGGCACGAAGTCCATTTTAAGCAATGTACATTTTTTTAGGGTTGGAATCCACAGGAGGCAGGAAGACCATGTTTTAACATCATCCCCATTAAGACTGGTGGAATTCAAATCCTGTGCTAATAGCACTAATCCATTGTCAGTCGAGCCATGCAAATTCAGAATAAAATCTGAGTATGTCTGAAAACTTACTTGGTAGACACCTCCCTGTGTGGCAACATTTTTATCAAACAAAATTTTTCTCATCTCCTTTGGCATACAAATACTCACTTCACCCCTCACGCCCCCATGCTGAATGTTATATTCCTTAATACTAGTAAAACCAGGATGGGATTTGATGATGAACATTAAATCACCTGCCGGACATCCACCAGAACCTTTATGAGCTGGCTAGAAACAGATCTTATATCAGTTAAAAACAGGGCAGTCAACCAACCAGGTTTCTTGTATCAGGATAACCTTGTGACTTTTTAATATTAATCCTAGGTCAGGATTCGTAATGAGATCTGCGAGTCCTCGAGTTCCAGGATAAAACATTAAAATTAACACTTTCACAAAACGGTATAATCCCCTTGGGGACCCCTGGAACTGGTATATAATACACCTGTTAACCAGGACCAATCATGCTTTTCATTTGACTTTACAACTGAAATGTGCACCATTTGAACTGCCCTAGGCTCTTTACCCCCTCAGACAGAGTTCATAATATCCTTCTACAAGTTTGATCCTTGTAGATTATTGATAACATAATTGTGAAAGTTCCTAGGTTTATATTTAGTGATAACAAAGCCAACTTTCCTAAGAGGTGCAGACTCTCTTACAACGGTATCAAAAACAATCTTAGAAGCAATGTCCAGTGTAATGAAATTGGTTCTAATCGAGTCAATAAATTCCACTCTATCGAGGTCCTTAGTAGAGATAGCACAAAGATTCAGAACTTCGGCAAAGAGGGACAAAATATTCAACCAATACAAGATCAATTGCTTATCTTTTCTACATAAACTCTCCAGCAAAACTCTGTTCGACTGAGGCTTAAAAGGAGGTTTATTATCATTTGCTGACCGCGATTGCTGCCTTAACTGGTTTTTGAGCCCAGAAGCTCATCCTCCCTTGCACATGCAGACTTATCCGGACCTCCCAAACCCCTCAGAATCCTAAAAACAGAGTTGTTCCCTAGCACATGCTGCTTTCCAAGCCCAGACGATTCTCCCATACAGGGAGTCTTAGTCTTTCCTTCAAGAAAAGTAACAGATTGATTTGATCTCAAGACTGCTATATAGGCGTCTTCTCCAGGTTGCTTCATATCCATATCACAAGCAAGAGGGCTAGTTTTTGACCCCACATCACTGGTATCAAGATCACTAACAGGACATAATACACTTTGTCCATTTGTACAGCAGTAGAAAGGGCCCCATTGGTCAAAGTGGTTATTAGTGTAATGTTGCTCCCTGACGACAAGCTCATTCATACATGATATGCTTGTACCACGATCGAAAGAGAAGCCCTGACATGGGACGTGTTTTTAACCGTATGCTGACGACAACGCTTGCCCTCACGCACAAATGCCTAGCCAACAAGGCTCCGATCTATCTCTGCAGTCGGCTTTCGCGCCACTCCACTGCCCGACCACTAAGAATTGCTCAGACTCACTGCCTTACTATCCCTAGGTTTAAGCTCCAAAAAGCGGGAGGCACTAGCTTCCCTGTCCTAGCCTCCAAACTTTGGAACACCCTCCCCGCTGCCATCAGAGCTGAAGACTCCTTCAACACCTTCAAGAATAAAACCAAATCTTGGCTCTTTGACCAGCAATAGTTGTGTTAGACATCTGTCCTACTTACCCAGCCCGCCTGTTCCCCTGCACGATTTCCAGTCTGCTACCTTCCCAACTACCTCAGGGATACTTCCTCTGCGGAGCCTAGGGACACTGTACCATGTTTAATATTTGTAATTATTAAGATTGTTATTATGCTGTATTGGTATACTTTTATTGTAATTTATCTACCTGTATGTTCTTTTCTTGCAACCCTGTACAAATTGCGCCCTGATGCCCCCGGGCCTGATGGTCTGCGCGTTATAAATAAACAAATACAAATACAAATACAAATGGTCATAGCTAGTCGCAGCAACAGGATCACAACAGGGTTGCACAAAGTCAAGTCACAAACCTCACATCGCTCATCCTCAGAGCAGCGGTTTGATCCCACCTGTACAGGATTCACCTTTGTGACTCCTATCTGATTATTAGCATGATTTTTAACATGTAAAAAGCATTCCTTAATTGTGAGAGGAGAGGTGAAGAGAGACAGTCAGAGCAGGCTCTTTTCACTTTTTCAGTCTGTTTTTTCTGCTCATTGTGGCGGCGGCGTTCTAATCAACAAAACCCCTTCCTCCTGTGGTAGCGGCTCAGAGAGGCGAAGACAGGCAGTCGGAGCACTCTGAGTCGTCTGTGTGGACTGTCTCCCATTGCGTGGGTTTCTCCTTTAGAAACTAAAGGTCAAAACATATTTTACCATATGCCTTGCTCAGTGTGGTAGATTTAATGATACGAAGCCCTCCTTCCCCTTGACGGTTTTCTTTTGTCTGAGACTGCCTGCATTTGGAAACACACGTCTTAGCTTCTGAGGAAACAGTTTGGCTCACCAGTGGTAATTGATTGAGCCTTGTGTCTGCCCCTGCTGCGCTTTATCTTTCATCAGTGTTTCTTATTAGGGATTTGCCTTGAATGAACTTGCACTGTTACTGATAACTGGAAATAACTGAACTAGTGTTGCTCATAAATCAGTAACTGCGGGCCACTGGAGCCTTGGAGCTGATTGTGGTATTCTACAATGTGGCTTCAGCACTGAAATGTTCTTGCTTTTAGTTTCGGGTGGTGACTGCAGGCCTTGGAGCCCTTGAGCCGACTCATTCAAAGCAAACACAGGTATCTGTTAAATGTGTAACTATCGAGAAGTGGAAATAATTTGCCCAGTGTTATTTTCTAATCCTTAAATGTGGGCCTTTGGAGCCTTGGATCCGATTTCGGAATTACCCACTGTGGCCTCCGTTCTGAAACTTCCTTGCTTTTAGTTTCTGGCGGTGACTGCAGGCCTCAAGCCTTTGAGCCGACCGAGTGACCCATTTAATCAATACCTGTGTTTGCCTTGAATATCGAGAACTGTAAATAACTTGCAGAGTGCTATTTTCTAATCAGTATCTGTTGGCCCTTGGAGCCGATTTTGGAATTACACACTGGGGCCTCTGTTCTGAAACTTCCTTGCTTTTAATTTCAGGCGGTGACTGCAGGCCTTGAAGTCGACCCAGTTATACATTTAATAGGTAACTGTAGGTTGTTGGAGGCTTTGAGCTGATGGAACTAGTACTCTGATAAAATCAAATACATGTTCAATAATAAAACCAGTCTTTGGTCGGTGTCTGCAGGCCACTGAGCCTTTGAGTGGATCATATTGTTATGTATAGGTGCTTTTGTACCAAGGTTTTATGAATTGTTCATCTTTGTTTTACATTTGGTTCTGTGTTCTGCATTCTAGGGTGGATTTTTGCCTAAAGTAGAGTACGTTGTTGTCAGTCTTAAGTCTTATGCCTATACGTTAAAATAATCAATGCCACAAAAGAAATTCCAAGGAACAGGAAATGGTGCGATAGTGCTCTCTGCAAACTGAAAGAGGTGAGGGCAAAAAAAGAAATCACACACTCGCTCAACTAGAGAGCCCCTCAACTCTGTTCTTAAATGACTTCGTCCGACATTAGATCTCATTGGACAAATACAGAGAAACAGGAAAAAAAGCTTCCTAACCAAACTCCAAGTGAATTACTTCCCTGTCCGCCTCAAAAACCCACTTTACAAAAGGGGGAGAACGGGGAGATCCTTTCAATAAGCTTTGAAGAAATCCCAGACTCTGCCCAAGCGGAAGAAGTCAGACAAAAGAAATGGGGACAACATTATAAATTCTCAATTGCACAGACTCTCTGGCCAGACCATAGGGGCAACTATGGAGGAACAACTTCAACCTCAATTTTTTCCTACGATTGAAGTACAGGTTCATTTTGATCAGACCCAGTAAGAATGACACTTCATACCCAACCATCTCAGATTTTGGCTAGCTCATCAAGAAAGGAACACATTAACCAAAAGCTATCAATAGGGCCATAGCCAGGCCTTGGGTCTACCGACTAGGGTAAACTGTTCGGATCTAGCACCCCAAGATGAAATAATTTTAGTACCAGAAAAACACAATTGCGAACACTGTTCCTGGCTATCTGGTTAAATCTATACGCTCCCCAATTGTATATCCTGAATTACTAATTTACACACTGAACTCCTCATCCTCTGCAGTTTCTGTTGTAAATCCAACTCGAAGACAATCTTTTGGTCTGAATCTCCAGGGGATGCCATTGTTAGAATTTACACTAACTGCTACGAATAATAGTATCATGCTTTAACAAAAATATTTAAAATAATGGAATAAAACATACTCATTCAATACTATTAAACTCACTTTTAGATAAGGTGACAATGCCTGAAAAAAATAATGTAAATACAATTTCATCTTCAATTTTACAACAGAATGAATATATACAGTAAACAATATTATACCTGTGGTAATTCAGACCGGATGTATCGTTGACGATGGAGTCTTGGAAGACCACATTACACTGATTCCACGGGACCGTGACAAAGTTGAAACATATCAAACTCCATGAGATCAAAACATTTTTCGATATTTTTACAAATAAAGTGGAAAAAACCAAGGTCTGGTCAACATTTAAAAAAATTAAAAAGGCAACCCTTGCTAATAAGGTCAACACACTTTGGCTCCAGGAAATTCCTAGGTGCATTGAACATACCCTCTCAGGACCAGTGAACCACAAAAGTAGTAATAAAAAAAGATATCAGGATAGTAAACTTAAACGAACAGAAACCACCACATTGCTGACTGAAGGGATGAGAGGGCAGATCAACGTTCAGGAGCAGGCTTTGGTTGTAAGCAAGGGAACACATAACTCTCCAGGGGACGAGAACCTACAAAATCTCTCTGCTTATTCAATACCAAGTGAATTATCAACTCCTAATCCAACTACGCCTAATGGCGCTGATCCAGTTATGATAACTCGTCATGTGAAATGTATTGTGACGCATTTAGAAAACAAAAGAGCATTTAATTTGGAAAAATTCACCAATCTCAAACAGTGAAGACTCCACTCATCACAAGACCAGGAGACGTCCACTCAATATCCTGAATATACCCCCCATGCCCCAATAAGGCTAAGGGGAGCCATAGGAATGTAAATTGGTCTAGGAGTGAAAGCTTTAGCACTCTGAGAGAAGGACATACATCCTATGAAGACAATAGAAGACTAAGCTCCTCTCCTATGGTTTTAAAAAAGGAAAGGCTTGATTCAGGGTAGGGGACAGCAAAAGGATGATCAACATTGCTTATATCTACATATGAAGGTTAGGCAAAGGTGAGACCCCTATCCTAACAGAACATATGTTCTAGCACTTAGGAAGCAATCCTGGGCCTAGCAGCATTTCAGACTAGGGATATAACCCAGATACAATGGCCCTCATTCCGAGTTAGGACTACACCATGGAGTAAATAGCTCCATGGTTGGCAACCATGGAGCTATTTACTCCATGGAATACCGGCATGGTGAATGGAGTAATTACCGGTCCATTTCAAGGTTGGATGGACCGGTAATTCCCCATTCACCCTAGCCCTTCCCCATCCCCATTTCTGCCCCCATAGGGCTCAATGGGAATGGGGAAGGAGGTAATTACGGCACCGTAAATTACGGTGCCGTAATTTACTCCAAGGTCACTTTGCGGGTCCCGTAATTTACTCCTGCTAAAAGCAGGAGGTAAAGAGGGACCCGCAAAGGGAACTCGGAATACGGAGGTAAGGGATTACCGCCATCGGTGCCCTTACAGGCATCGGTAATCCCTTACCTCCAACCTCGGAATGACCCCCAATGACTTGCCTCATGGAACACTGGAGGATTTTCTCATTTACTATCAAATATAAACACCAGACTATTATCTTGTTTCAGGAAACTTGGCTTCTTGATCTGCCAGTATGGGAAATCATGCAATTTCAGCCGTTAAAGGTAAACAAGGGAGGCCTTCAGCCAGTTTATTGACGGCATGAATAAATGGTTTAGGAGCCACCCAAGGTTCCAGGGCTAATTTCCAACTGACGAGACTGTATGACCCTAAAACAAAGGTCTCCCCCTTGAAAGAAGCATGTTGTGCTGAATCTATACTGGAATCTGCAAGCTATTGCGGATGACAAGTTTATAGGGGCAGTTGAATCAATGTTGGATCTCTGTCAGGGTGAGGATAACATTGGCACTGTCATTATAGCGGGTGACATGAACATTAAGTTTTTTCAGACTGAAGATACCTTGGCATCCCCCAGAGCATGACGATGGCTACACCTAATGAAAAACAAAGGTTTTGTGATGTTGAAAGGGGCCCTTAAAGGAGATATTCCCCTGCATCCATCCTGGAGGCACTTCTCTCAGATAGCAATAATTGACTACGTATTTATTTCCAGACACTCATTTAATGAAATGGTTGAAGTTCTCATTTCCACTCAACATCTAAGTGACCATGACATGCTCAAAGTATCCTTGGAACTACCAGTTCTCCCCGCCCCCCCCCCCCCCCCCGCCCTGAGAAATATCTGTAAGCACAAGTTAGAGATTGAAAGTCGGAAAAATAGATTCAAGTGGATGGGACCTAGGTAGAAAGACTGAAGGGGTGTCTCAAAACAAAATATCAAAGAAGTGGTGAAGGAATTGAAGAGAGATGTGTCCTTCCTAAACGTATTTATGAAAAACAAGCAGTATGGGCAGCGGAGCACTTTTAAACACTCACGTTTTTGATGAGGAGCTAAAACAAAGAAAAACTCAACGCAGGAAAGCACTAAGAAATTCTGCTCAAGGACAACTCTAATTCAAATGGCCCTTGATAAAAAAGGTTAAAAAAAATACTGAAATTGGGCAAGTATGCACAAGGCCAAAATGCTCCAACAAGATTGGAAAGCTATGCTCCTTGCTATACACTCCAAATCGTGTGCTCAAATCTGCCTTTTTTTTTAATTAGCCTCCAATGATCTGCGCTTGCCATTAATGATAAACTCAATTCAGGACGATGAATGGAGAGTTTATTTTGGCAAACTATATGCCAAAATATATGATCAAGTCCCGAGGATACAGACACTCTCTGATGGTGTAGGGGAGCTACTATTTGATGAGGAAGATGTCCTGTATGAAATTAAGAGATTAAGTACTTTGCGAGCCCCAGTGTCGGATGGCTTAAACTTAATGCTGAAAACCCACCCAGCGCAATCATATATGATATGATAGTTTATTTATAAAGGGCCTATACACAATGTGTTTCAAAGCACTTCAAGGCAAGGTAGAGAACAAGGGAAAATACAATAACATTCTTATAGGCCATAAGCAATAAGGATGTGAAATTAACTATCGTACTCGGACTGACGACATTTCATATAGTGCAAGAGCTAAGACATAGATAAGGAAGGGTGGGGGAGAGTGGAAAGGAAATGGAAACACAGGCAACTACCGTACTACACCTGATGACATTTCTGGTACAGCCGGAGAAAAACAAAAGGTGAGGGAGAGGGATGCAGAAAGGGAGGGGAGGAACAAAACAAGCTACTATCGTACTAGGCCTGACGACATTTTAGATGGTGCTGGAGGGGAGGGGGGTGCGGGGAGGAGACAGACAAGGTTGCTATCATACTAGGTCCAGGGACAATTCTGATAGAGTAAGTGCATAGAAAAAAGTAAAAGGAGGAGGGATAAATTGCAGTCAAAAAGAGTGGAGAAGCAAGAAGGGAAAGCGAATACAATTGCAGAAGTCAGTAGTAACACATAATGTTGCAAGCCAGGATACTAGATGAAGATGGGATCAGCATGATCCAAGCCCACCATGAGTACAAGATGCAAAGGAAGTCCAGCATGAGAGTTGAGAAAGGGTGATGCACCGTGAATCAATGTAGTCAATGAAAGCCAAATCCAGCATTGGCCACAAGACGGTGATGGTGAAACCAGAATGTACCAGGACAGACTCCTGCAGAAGTAGGCTGGAGGGGGAGCAGGGTAGAAGAATCAAGCAAAACAGGCAACTCCTGTGTGCAAGGAGGTTGGGGGGGCACAATGGAACATCATGGGGGGACCAGAAGGGGTGGGGATGGCCTGTGGAGACAGAGGGAGTAAACACATGTTGGTGCATGCCTACCAGCTGTCTGAGCAGGGGGTTGGGCCCGGGTCCTCCTAGTCAGAACAGGTCCAAACAGGAATTGCCCTTTTCTTTGTCTGCCTTTCGCTTCGGACGACCGGGCGAGAATGGGCTGCAATACTATATCTAACTTTTATGCAAGTATTGCAGAATAAAAGATTCCTTTGTCATGGAAATAATCAGTGATAATTCTGATTTTTAAAAAGGGAGACAGAAATAATCTGGTAAATGATTGCCCGATAGCCCTTGTGGACTCCCCGGGCAAGCTATTCACACGCCTGATAGTGGAAGACCTAAGGAAATGGGTAATTGGGAATCTCCAATTTGACGCTTGTCAATCAGGTTTTGTGTCAGAAATTGGAACACTGCTACATCTACTAATATTGACATCAACAAAAAATAGTAGTTCAAGCTGGCCAACCTGTTTATATATAGCTGTAATAGACTTTAAAATGGCGTTCGGGGATCCCAATAATTAGGGAATTATTGTGGACTAAAAAGAAAGAAGCAGTTTGCTCGAAATATATTTTTTATTTGATCATTCTCCATTGACAGGCTCCACCCAGATCCGCTACCCAACCTCCATTCTAACATATCACCCCCTCTAATACACTCTACTAAACCTTTTTACTTTACACCACTCTCCATTGCTGAAGTGGAAAACATCATTAGAAAACTGAAACCTTCTAACTGTCAAGGAGACTCCTGTCCCGCCACCATCATTAAAGATGCGGCTTATAACTTCGCCACTTTTATTACCACTTTTATCAATGCCTCTTTCAAATCTGGAATAGTCCCTGATAACATTAAGGATGCCTGGGTCATCCCTCTGTTAAAAAGGCCTACTCTTGACCGGAGTAATCCTAGCAACTACAGACCCATTACTACTGTCCCGTTTCTCTTAAAAATCTTTGACCGCGCAGCGTATGTACAAATTCAGGATTACTTGGAAAGTAAAAATCTCCTAGGCCTCCGTCAATCAGGTTTCGGACCTAGACATGGAATTGAGACTGCCCTTATCGATCTCAAATCACAAAATGAGGATCTAAAAGACAATGGTAAGCTGGCTCTCCTTCTCCTATTAAACTTGTCAGCAGCATTTGACCTTGTCAACCATCAAATTCTCTGCCTCCACTTGAAAAATGCTGCCCACTTCTCTAATGAAGCCACATCTTGGGTTAGTTCCTTTCTAGCAAATAGAACCATGAGGGTCTTTTCTCCATCTGCATCTGCTGACCCCTCACCAGTCCTGTGTGGGGTCATGCAAGGGTCGTGTGTTTCACCTACACTTTACAATGTCTTCACAAAGCCTCTCTTTGATATCCTCGACTATCTGGGTGTCACCTATACTAATTACGCATATGACATCCAGATTCTCATCCCTATCACTGGTGATTACGTGAAGGACTCAAAAGCCCTTAATGACATTTACCTGGTTATCCAGGCCTGGATGGCTAATCACCGGCTCTGCCTAAATGATGGGAAAACTGAGTAACTCATCCTTGGCTACCAGCATAGACTTAACAAACTAGACCCTGCCTTCACAACTTTTAGCATCGACAGCAACATCATCAAGGTTTCCAATAACACAAACTTTAGGCATTTACCTTGATTCTACTCTTTCTCTCACAAGACAAACTAAAGCAGTAATCTCAAAATCTGCATATACCTGAAAATTGATTACCGCGTGCAGGTCCTTCCTGACTACAGCCAACTGTATTATCCTGTCTCGAACCCTAATCATGGCTAACATTGACTGCAATGCCCTATATCTTGGGACTAACCAAAGGAATGTCAACAAGCTTCAGGTATCTCAAAATAACGCGTTAAGAGCTGCTCTCAACATACCCAGAAAGGCCCACATCTCTGACACCAGGCGCAGCCTACACTGGCTCCCTGTTACACATGGAATATCCCTTAAAACACCTGCACTGACACACAAATGCTGATCCCATTCAGCCCCTGCCTATCTAGCCAACCGCTTTACCGCCCACTCCTCATCCTGCCCACTGAGATCAGCTTACACTCACACCCTATCCACACCTAGATTTAAGCTACAAAACGCCAGGGGATCCAGCTTCCCTGTCCTCGCTGCTAAGCTTTGGAACACACTTCCTAACATGCTCAGAGCCTAACCATCTTACCACACATTCAAAAGCAAGGCCAAAACATGGCTATTTACCCAGGACCGCTCTCCTATTCGAGCGTAACCCCACCTTCTGATATTCACTGCACCCATGTACCTGCCTTATAACTTGCACCTTCACTGTATATCGTTTCCTTTGTATGTAATCTCTTCATGTAACTGAACAGCTGCATCCTCAGCGTATGTCCTTGTCTGACTGACGCCACCTCTCCTTTTCTATACTGATATTATGTTGTGTAACCATGTATAGTTGAAGCTTATGCACCCAGATGCCTCCGGGCAAGGTGGACAATACAAAATAAATAGATACAAATACAAACTGTATTTGGGGTCCTTAATACAAAGCAAGTTAAACAGGGAAGGATTATTATCGGGGCTGATTCCAAACCATCCAGGTCTAAAACAAGGCTGTATTTTTAGCACTGACTCTTTTCACCTTCTTTATTAATGACTTAGGGGTGCTTCTGTGTAAAGTAAATTAATTTCCACCAAAAGTAGGCTCAGTATTAATCTCATGGTTAATACATGCAGACAATTTAGTCATGTTTGAAAAAACGCTGATAGGACTTCAGAGAAAGCTTCGGGCTGTAGAACAATATGCAGTGGAAAACTTTAAAATATTAATGTAGGAAAATCCAAAATGTTAATGTTTGCAACAAAGAAAAGGCATAGGAAACCTTCATTCTGATGGCAAATATGTAATGAGCCTCCCCAGACTATGACAGAATATTGTCATTTGGGTGTGAATATAAGTACTAATATCCACAAAAGTCCTTTAAAACTGGTGGTGAGACATAAAATGGAAACAATGGTGGCTCAAGCACCATGGTCCATAAAAACTATGGGAAATTCTCAGATATTCCAGTGATGACCATTTGTAAGCAAAAGGCAGTCCCTACAGTAATCTACGTGGCATAGACAAAATTAGAGGAGCATAGAACCAATTGGGAGAAATTAAAGGGACTGTATTGGAAAAGAGTATTACTACTTCTAAAAGGTTTTTCTATACAGATAATACACTTTGTTCTTCCATCTTTGAGAGGCATGGCAACTTAACGTATTCTGGTACTGTATAGGAAATGTTTAATGAATCGTTATACTACTACCTGCTTGCTACCAGTTTTAGCTCAGATATTAACTATACAGATGGACAAATCCTTAGCATAGTTTCCAAACATTCCTACACCCAACATTGTAAGAACAGATTTTGCCCTAGGTTGCTATTAAATAATCTGGAACGAGCAAACAGATTTTTATTTTATAATGATTGGAGGAAGTCCTGGGAGGACTGTAATAAATATAAATTGTTTACTACTGGTATGTTTGCTATTAAAGTGCTCCATGACATTCCTATATAATTGCCGAAATGTCCGAGCCCTAGATATTCCAATTGGTTTTTAAGGCTACTTTTTAATTTATGGATATCCAGAGAGGTTTTAGGAACCCATTCAAAATGGTCAAATGACCAGAAATCATGTAGATTCTGCCAAGACAAGGACAAGCTTGAAACATTAAAACACATTATTGTCGCTTGTCCAAATCTACTGATACAAAGGAGGCAATTTTTCTACAGACTTCTTAGACTATAAATTGCTACCTACAGATAAAATCTGTGACATTTTTAATGTTCAATTTATTTCAATCATTTTAGCTGCAGTGAATTATTTGCTGTTCTTGAAGATCCTACCAACTAAAAATGAAGAAGGGTTTTCTATTTGATGCTTGGAAATTGTGAAAATCAATGGCTTTGTTTTTAGAAATTTGTGAAAGATTTATTAAATTCTTTATGTATTCGATCTAATAGTTTATAGATTTGTGTCATTTTATGTAGAATAGAATATTGAAAGGTTGAACATTTTCAGCCAAACCATAAAAGGTAAAAAATGGTAAGAGATATCTGAAAACATTTCCTGAACGATTTCCTAGTTGCATTTTTCGTTTGAATGTTTTTAGACTTCCCAGAAGCTCAACAATTTTAACTGCTTTTGAGGCTATAGGAGGATTCCCAGCATCCTCCACCGGAGCCAAAACCTGCAGCAATTCAGGCACATGTATTATGTCCAGTGAATCACAGGAATTACTTGCGCAACCCGGTTGCTCAGAGTGTATGGGTTGAGACAAACATGAGGAGTTCAGCAGTAAAGAAACACCTTGAAGCAAGAGGCAGAGGTGAGGTCCAGGTGTATTTAAGTTTTCAAATCCAACTCATTTGCTGCATTAACCAACTATGTTAGGATCAAATTGAGCAGTGTAATATACACCTTTATCTCAGATGTTATATTCTCATATAAAGAAACTAACATCAAAAGCACATAATTCAGCACCACCAGAGCTTCTTGAGCACTGCCATCCATTTCCATATCTGTTTGCTTAAGTGGAGTAGTGTGCCTCCTAAACTAACCAGGACGAGGAGCAGATATATAAGAGGACAGAGAGATTTCATTGTTGTCAATGTTATCTTCTGAAGGAATTGGAGGAGTATTGTCAGTTATCATTTGAAACACCTCCTTGCCCTTAAAGCCCTTCGCAACCTGTACTTCAGCGCATGGGTTGCAATCGATGGACCTAACCTTTCCCACAATATTAAAAAAAGTACAGGATTTCTTTTTCCATCTTTTTATTTTTAGACACCTTCCCAGTTTAGAAAACCCCAACTGGCAGGATGTTACCTAGTTCACTTCCACCCTCCTGAGAAACACCAGGACAGGAACTGCACAAGCCATCTCAAACATCTGTTCATTTAGCGGTACATTACTCGACTATGAGAGACTTCTTGATGCATACATGATACAACACACCTCGTGGCTAAACTCACTGAAGCTTTGCTGTCCTTATAAAGTCTGACTCACCTTCAGTCTGTGCATATCTCCCACACTGCTAACAATACTCATCATGAACTCCGTGTGCCCTCCACGCCAACCAGGGTGTTTTGTAGAGAATAGGTGTCGCACTAGAAGCGGTCTGCATAGAAAGACACAAAAACAAAGTAGCAAAATTCCAAGCAGTGCAAATAGCACTCATTGTGCACTCCCCAGGCGCTTGTTAGAGATCTTTGTTTGCTATAATTTTTAGTATCTCATGGTATCTTGCAGTATTCTGGTATAGTGGTATTTTTGTCAGCTTCTGGTAATATATTGTGGTACATTTATTGGGTATATTTGTAGTGGTGAGACAACTTCAAAATGCAGCCTAATAATTATTTTACCAAGATCACTAACGCTAAAGAAATACTGGACTTAGTACACTATAACTAATCAGCTCATGTCCTCCTTTGGTATCTTATGTATGATACCACATTATACCTTTTTGGCTATGTTTTAAAATACATTGATCATTTCACAACCAAATGGCTGTACATGCACAAATGCCTAGCACTCCTGAAAACTCAACTCATCAAATAAAATCGATTTATCTTACGTTTTACCACATGTGTAATATGAATTACCGCCTGCAGTAAAATAAGCTTACCACCTGTTGGACCGCAGTCTACGAGCTAACAATAACTTAGACACATAATAAGAATGCTGATCTAATACGTTTTTCTGTTTTGTGGCTTTAGAAAATGTTAAGATTCAGAAAATGCCAAACAGTTGCATTATACTGTACTCCTTTACAGTGGCTTATACTGGAACATGGATACAATGCATTTAATTTGAAGCTTATTATTAGAAAAGATATTTACTGTGTGCAAGCTCTCTGTTACGCATTTGTTGATGGTTGGCCAGCGCAGTCTCATGAGGGAACCAATCCTTCGCAGTTAGAAGACTTATCTTAACAAAAGCCCACTTCATAAATGGGAGTCCATGTAAAATATAGATCGTGAATTACTTTAAGAAAACAAACATACATATTTCTCTCACACAGAGAGTAGCTGTGGCTGAGCAGTCAGACTTCCCTCAAGAAGAGTTGAGCAGTATGTGGAGTATACAAGATAGGACAATTCTTCCCAGTAAGACAAGCAAACACGCAACGAGGCTTAGTGTAAAGATATTAAGGCATTTATTTATAACGAAACATCTATGAAAAACACTATGGCAAATTCACGGCAAACAAATCAAACACAATTACTCTACGAAGAAGAAACGATCAATCCCCCTAGCAATATTTCGACAAGTCTAGGTTCTACCGGTACCACTTATTTTCAGACAGAGGTGTATACCTCAACCTAGATGACACTCTAATATTTGTTAGGACGGGGGAGAAAAAGTTAGGCAGGTTATGAAATCAACACAGTTCAGTCCTACGCGGATAAAATGCAAGGCAGGAAGGCAAGAATCACAATAGATCGTAAAGTTCAGAGGCCAGGCCCACTCGGAGAGAGGCAAGGCACGATGTCCCAAATAGTCTCTAGTGGAGATGCATTCAAGTCTTTGTAGCAAATTGTTATTGGCAGATTGAACCAGTTCAGAACAATGAATGAGAAAAGCTTGGAGGCGACCCAACGGAACGGAGAGGATTAAGACACCTCACTCGAACCGATCGAAAGGGAAGCCAGGCGGACACGGTACCTTGTTGTGGAGGGCAGCTCCGGCGGGGGCAGTTGTTCCTGGTGGTGGATGCATGTCGGGTCTTTGCCAAGAGTAGAGATGATCTCGTCGTCGAAGAAAAGTGAAGCTCGGTGCACCACCAGGGAAGAGACCAGCCGCGGAGTGCTCCGTCAGAAGGCACCACCTTTTGGTCGCGGTACAGGGGTAGTGGCTATCCGATTGCCGAGGTGCTCTGCACGAGCAATTCGACCACTGCGTCCTGAGGCGAATAAAAAGCAAAGGGGACTGGTTGTTCCCACCAGTCAGGGGAAGAGACTCTCCGGCAGGGAGATCTCCTCTGTCGTCGGGAAGTGGTGAGTCGGTTCTGCAGGGCTCCACCGGAGGTGTCGTCGTGCAGGTCGGCTCAGCGTTACCCTCATCGGATTCTTTAGGTCCTGTGGCGACTTCTCAAGATCCAGTCCCAAAAGCCCTGCTTTTATGCAGAAAACCCCCATTCACTCAGCCTAGCTGTCAATCAACACATGCTAAGTGGTGAGCGGGGAGGCTCACCACTTGGGCCAATCACTGCAGAGTGCGACCGGAGTTGGCAAGGCAACTCGGTCCAGGGTGCCTAAACCCCCTCCCACACCCCTGTGGTAACCCAGACAGAATGGCACCACTTTGGAGGGTCTCTGTACAGAGCCCGCCAAAAGTGGAACAAAGGGCTCGACCTTTGGTTTAGGAGTCACAGAGACGAACACAGACGCCATTTTAAAAACCGAGTTCTGGCAGAAAATACCATCCGATAAACTTATTTAAGATAAGCAGACCGGTGGTACGTTAGAGATTAACGAGGAAAAGTATCAATCTCCAACAATGGGACGAGTCCCATAGGGTTATGTTCGGGGTCGAGCATAACAAGTAGTTTCCACTGCCACCAGCCAAAACTCGACGAGGGGGGACGGGACAGTGCCCCCTCGAGTAACAGATCCAGGAGTAATCGAATTACCCCTACTCGTACGTCCACAATAAGATGGTTTGTACTAGTTCTGTTAGTAAATTTAGGTCTAGTAAAGCCAATGGTGACTTTACATGCCCGGGGAGACAGTAGTCAGTCCCCGGGTATGGAGTCTATGGTGGAGGTCCGCTAGGACGCCCCAGTGTTCCGGCACGTAGGGTGCGGTGTAACACACATAGAAAAACATATGAGACCCTATGGAGTAAAAGACCCCATAGCCCATAGAACACATTGACATTCAAAGGAATTACACACATACATGTCCAAGAGTGGGAGAAAAAGAGTCTCACTCTTGGCAGGATGGAAAAAACAAACTCCCGAAATCCAGCAAAGCTGCTGGGGGACTCACTAGGTTAGGAAATTCAGCCTAAACAGAGAATTCTCCCTAACACTCGCCCCGCCCCCAGACTAAGGGACAGGAGGATTTAATCCACTCCTGGATGAATCTCATACCTCTAGTCGATGACATACATCCTAGAGAGACCATCAGCATTTTGGTGGTGACATCCTGAACTGTGCTCAATGGTGAAATCAAACCCGTGCAGGCAGATCGACCATCTCAATAGTTTTGGGTTTTCCCCTTTCATTTGCATTAACCATCTCAAGGGTTGGTGGTCAGTCTGAATGACAAAAGTAGAACCATACAAGTACGGCCTAAACTTCTTCAGAGCCCACACAAAAGCAAAGCACTCTCTTTCAATTGTTGCCCACCTTGTTTCAGGATCCTTCAGCTTGCGGCTGATGAAGCAAACGGGGTGCTCCCTACCTTTCCCATCCAGTTGACTGAGTACGGCACCTATTCCTACATTTGAAGCATCTGTCTGCACAATGAAGTGTTGGCGGTAATCAGGAGCTCTGAGTACTGGGGCTTGGCAAAGAGCCTTTTTCAGGTTTTCAAAAGCCTGATTGCTCTCCTCGTTCCATTTAACCTTTTTAGGAAATTTGGGCGAGGAGATGACATTCAGTGGAGAAGCTATGGTCCAATAGTTTTCTATGAAATTCCTGTAATACCCAGTGAGGCCTAGGAAGGCTCTCACCTGGGTTTGAGTAGTCGGTGTTGTCCAATTTCGCACAGCTTCAATTTTACTGAGCAAAGGCCTTATTTCTCCACCGCCTACCTCATGCCCAAGATAGACTACCTTACTCTGTTCAATTTGGCATTTGCTCGCCTTTATGGTCAGATTGGCTCGTCCAAGAGCCTGCAAAACATCTCTCAGGTGGGTTACATGTTCTTCCCAGGAATTGCTGAACACTGCGATGTCATCCAAGTATGCCATGCAGAAGTCCTCCATCCCATTCAGAACCTGGTTTACCATCCGTTGAAACGTAGCAGGTGCATTCTTCAGTCCGAAAGGCATTACCTTAAACTGGTAGAGGCCCACGGGGGTAGAAAATGCAGTTTTCTCCTTGGCATGGTCTGTCAGGGCTATTTGCCAATAGCCTGACGTCAAGTCAAATGTGCTGAGGAACTTGGCGGCGCCAAGTTTGTCCACCAACTCATCTGTTCTTGGCAAAGGGTGGGCATCAGTCTTGGTGACTGCATTAAGAGCTCTATATTCCACGCAGAATCTAAGTTCTTTAGATCCGGCCTTTGGTACTAACACAACTGGGCTAGACCATGCACTAGTAGAGGGCTCTATTACCCCGAGATCAAGCATCTTGCTGACCTCACCTTTGATGTGGGTTCGTACGTTTTCTGACATGCGGTATCCTCTGCTTTTGACAGGCAGACAGTCACCAGTGAGTATGTCGTGCTGGCCCCAAGGGGTCAAGCCTGGCGAAAGCGAGAACAGAGAGGCAAACTGGTTCAACATAGATTTGCACTCTTCTTGTTGCTCGGGTGTCAGATTGGAGGAGAGATTTACTCCTTCAATTTTTTCATCTAAAGGTAAGCCTCTGAGGAGATCCGGAAGAGCTTCACTCTCTTCTTCTTCCTCGGATGATGCTAGAAGCAACACTCCTACATCAGGTCGTGAGACATACGCTTTAAGTCGGTTGGTGTGGAAGACTGTCGGAGCCTCTTTGGGATTGCCCAAGTCCACCAGATAGTTAACCTCTCCGAGTTTACCCACTACTCGGAAGGGTCCCATCCACTTATCTTGCAAGGCCCTCTGCCTTGTTGGGATCATAACGAGAACGAACTGGTCTTGAGCGAACTCAACCATGTTAGCCTTTTGATCGTGCCAGTGCTTGACCAATGCTTGTCCAGCTTTCAAGTTATCGCTTGCTTCCGTCATCATGTGTGACATTCTCCTCCGGAGACCTATCACGTAGTCAGTCACTCTGACTGGCTTGGGGGAAGGAGCACTCTCCAACCCCTCCTTAATCAGGGCCAATGGACCTCTGACGGGATGACCATAGAGTAGTTCGAAGGGAGAGTAACCTACTCCCTCCTGAGGGACTTCTCTATAAGCAAAGAGAAGGCATGGCAGTAGAAGGTCCCACTTAGGCTTAAGGGGTTCTTCTAAAGCACCTATCATGCTCTTCATGGTTCGGTTGAACCGTTCTACCAATCCATAGGTTTGTGGGTGGTAAGCTGTTGAGAACTTGTAAGTAACTCCGCAGGTTTTCCACATGGCTTTCATGTAGTGGGACATAAAGTTTGACCCCCTGTCAGAGATTACTTCCTTAGGAAACCCGACCCTAGTAAAAATACCAAGGAGGGCCTTAGCCACAGCCGGAGCTGTAACAGTCCTCATAGGAATTGCCTCAGGATACCTGGTAGCATGGTCTACTACAACAAGTATAAACCTGTTGCCTGAGGAGGTTGGAGGATCAAGGGGACCAACAATGTCAATCCCTACTCTCTCAAATGGGACTCCCACAACCGGGAGAGGCACTAAAGGTGCCACATTCTTGGAGCCAACCTTACCAGAGATCTGGCAGGTGTGGCAGCTCCTGCAGTGTTTTTCTACTTCGGCCCCCATCTTCGGCCAATAGAAGTATAGAGAGAGCCTTTCCTTAGTCTTCTTGAAACTCAAGTGACCAGCCAAAGGAATCTCGTGGGCTAACTGCAAGAACTGTGGTCTGTTCCCTTGGGGTACTACAAGTCGTTTGTAGTCTCCAGGTGCAGACTCGGTCGGTTCACTGTAGAAGAGGCCATCTTCCCAGTGCAACCTGTATTTCCCAGGCTCTTGCCCTTCAGCCTGAGCTTCTGCCTGGTGGCGAAGACCTTCCAGAGTTGGACATTCTCTCTGCCCTTTACTGAAGTCTGCCCTGTTGGGTCCACCTTCTGCCAGTAAAGACTGCAGCTCAGGATGGTCAACAGGATCCAGATCTCCAATGAGTTCCTGGCCTTCCATTAGCTCTTCCTCAGAGTCTAATTCTACCACGCAGGATTGTACCTCCCTCTCAGCCTCGGCTGGAGGTGGAGTTACGGGTGTGACTTTGGACAACCGCGGGGAAGTCCGTGTCGGCTGCACTGGAATGCTGGCTGCGGGTTTCGGGATAGAAGTCTTAGGTTTCCCTTTGGCTTCTGATGTCTTGGAGACAGCGGCCGACAATTCGAGTGGAGCAGGAGTGATTTCTTTCTTCATCATTTCCCCGAGAGTACCGCGCATGGTCCTCTCTCTTGCAGGTCTGGTTAGCTCCTGTAACCGTTTACTAGGAGGTCTGGGAGTATGCGATACAACTCCGAGAGTTTTTAGATCGTTACCCAACAGTATGCGTCCTGGTACCTCACTCTGTATGCTGACAGGTATCTTCACAGTCATGTCGTTACACTGGATGAGAACTGGTAATTGGGGAAGCATCTGCACAGGCCCTCCAGCTAACTTGGTGAGGCGTTTGGGTGCCTTAGCAACATCCTCAGCCTGAAAAAACGATTTATCCACCACAGTTATGCTGGCCCCAGTGTCCCTAATGGCAGGAGTCTCCTGACCATTCACCTGGACACTGTCCTTATAATACTCTTTAGTATTATCGGGGATAGAATTATAGACATCTAAATTCTGTTGTTCCCACAACCCCAGAAATACTAAAGAAAAGCTGGCTGAGACTCCAATGGGTTCGTCAGCCAGCAGTAGAAAGTTTCCATTTGCCATTTGGACTTCCTCCTCTGGAGCGAAGGCTAAGGAGACAAGCTGGACCCCTGAAGGTTTACCCTTACATCTGGGATCTCCTTTCACGTGATCAGTCGAGCCACAAACAAAGCATTTACCGAATGCTTTCTGGAATGGTGGCTTGTTCTGACCTCCTTCCGGTTTGGCACCAGAAGACACACTATTCTGCGGTGGTTTTCCCTGTGGCTTACCCTTCTGGTTTGGTTTGGGGCCCTCTTTGGAATGTGAGTTATTAGAGCTCTCTTTTGAGTCTTTTTTAGGCTGTTTTCCCTCATCCTTTTTCTGAGTTGTCCCAGAATCCTTATGAGTAGCCCGGTTGGCAACCCACAAGTCAGCAGCCTTAGCTAGCTCCCTGGAATCCAATTCCATTGAATCAACCAAGTGCTGTCTGAGCTCAGGAGAACAGGCATCATAAATAGACTCCAACATAAAAAGATTTCTCATACCCTCATAAGTGTTCACTTTGTAACCCTTAATCCATCCCTCTAAGTTTTTCAACCCTTCACTCACCCAGGTAGCCCAAGGGACACCATCATGCTTTTTGAGGGTTCTAAACCTCTTAAGATACTGGGAAGGGGTCTTCCCGAATCTGGCTATTAAAGCTAGTTTCACACTTTCGTAATCCGTCTTATCCGCCTCCCCCAACTCCATTACCACATCAGTCGCAACAGGAGGGAGCCTAGAGAACAACCAGGGAAGTAAAGCATTCCCGGTGATGTCCTGGAGCCCATGATTGTATTCAAACAGTTTCAACCAATCCAACACATCCAATCTCGGTTCATACATACCCACTAATTCCTTCGGCATCCGGGGTCTTTTGGGACTGGAGCTCCTAGAGGAACCAGAGGAGAGAGAAGCATTTTCCATAGACAACTTTTTCATCTCTAACTCGTGATTAAGTTCTATTTCTCTGAGTCTTAACTCAGCTTGCTTCTGCTCAGCCTGGGCATTCATCCGTCTGAACTCGAGCTCTTGGTTTCGTTCGGATTGAGCCAAGAACCGTTTGTATTCTAGTTCGAGCTTCATTTTTTCAAGTTCAAAATAAGCAGGGTTACTTGTGGGACCTGGTATGGGCCCCGTAGGCACAGCTGGTAAGGCGGGTAGAGGAGCAGGGGAGACAGTTTCGTTAGCCTCGCCGTCCTCGTCAGCCTCTGCATCGCTATCATCAGAATTACGATTCAGATCAACACCATCACTGTCATCTACATTTGCTGGAGAGATTGGTTCCTCTGAACCAGTACCCAGACTTTGGTACGCCAGCAATCTCTCTATTAGTTCTAACTTCTTGCCTCTTACAGAAAGATTCTCTTGCCTACAGAGAGCTCGCAAACTCTCAGTATTTTCACCTGACAAAGACTCTTGACTGTAAGTTTCCATCGTAGACATGTTTTTTGAAAGTTGCTTTTTGTGCAAAGTTTTGTGGTTAGTTATCCTACAGTGTCAAAAAGCACTCTAAACTGTATACTCGATACAAATCCCACCGCTGTACACCAGTGTTAGGCGGAAACCTGTGCAGTTCCCTCTGGGACCACTACAAAAGATTTAGGACTACAGGCGTTTGGCGGTGAACCCACTTGGTAGCAGTCTGTACCACACAGATTCACTTGGTAGCTGTGGCTGAGCAGTCAGACTTCCCTCAAGAAGAGTTGAGCAGTAATTGGAGTATACAAGATAGGACAATTCTTCCCAGTAAGACAAGCAAACACGCAACAAGGCTTAGTGTAAAGATATTAAGGCATTTATTTATAACGAAACATCTATGAAAAACACTATGGCAAATTCACGGCAAACAAATCAAACACAATTACTCTACGAAGAAGAAACAATCAATCCCCCTAGCAATATTTCGACAAGTCTAGGTTCTACCGGTACCACTTATTTTCAGACAGAGGTGTATACCTCAACCTAGATGACACTCTAATATTTGTTAGGACGGGAGAGAAAAAGATAGGCAGGTTATGAAATCAACACAGTTCAATCCTACGCAGATAAAATGCAAGGCAGGAAAGCAAGAATCACAATAGATCGTAAAGTTCAGAGGCCAGGCCCACTCGGAGAGAGGCAAGGCGCGATGTCCCAAAAAGTCTCTAGTAGAGATGCATTCAAGTCTTTGTAGCAAATTGTTATCGGCAGATTGAACCAGTTCAGAACCATGAATGAGATAAGCTTGGAGGCGACCCAACGGAACGGAGAGGATTAAGACACCTCACTCGAACCGATCGAAAGGGAATCCAGGCGGACACGGTACCTTGTTGTGGAGGGCAGCTCCGGCAGGGGCAGTTGTTCCTGGTGGTGGATGCACGTCGGGTCTTTGCCAAGAGTAGAGATGATCTCGTCGTCGAAGAAAAGTGAAGTCCGGTGCACCACCAGGGAAGAGACCAGCCGCGGAGTGCTCCGTCACAAGGCACCACCTTTTGGTCGCGGTACAGGGGTAGTGGCTATCCGATTGCCGAGGTGCTCTGCACTGGCAATTCGACCACTGCATCCTGAGGCGAATAAAAAGCAAAGGGGACTGGTTGTTCCCACCAGTCAGGGGAAGAGACTCTCCGGCAGGGAGATCTCCTCTGTCGTCGGGAAGTGGTGAGTCGGTTCCACAGGGCTCCACCGGAGGTGTCGTCGTGCAGGTCGGCTCAGCGTTACCCTCGTCGGATTCTTTAGGTCCTGTGGCGACTTCTCAAGATCCAGTCCCAAAAGCCCTGCTTTTATGCAGAAAACCCCGATTCACTCAGCCTAGCTGTCAATCAAAACATGCTAAGTGGTGAGCGGGGAGGCTCACCACTTGGGCCAATCACTCCAGAGTGCGACCGGAGTTGGCAAGGCAACTCGGTCCAGGGTGCCTAAACCCCCTCCCACACCCCTGTGGTAACCCAGACAGAATGGCACCACTTTGGAGGGTCTCTGTACAGAGCCCGCCAAAAGTGGAACAAAGGGCTCGACCTTTGGTTTAGGAGTCACAGAGACGAACACAGACGCCATTTTAAAAACCGAGTTCTGGCAGAAAATACCATCCGATAAACTTATTTAAGATAAGCAGACCGGTGGTACGTTAGAGATTAACGAGGAAAAGTATCAATCTCCAACAATGGGACGAGTCCCATAGGGTTATGTTCGGGGTCGAGCATAACAAGTAGTTTCCACTGCCACCAGCCAAAACTCGACGAGGGGGGACGGGACAGTGCCCCCTCGAGTAACAGATCCAGGAGTAATCGACTTACCCCTACTAGTACGTCCACAATAAAATGGTTTGTACTAGTTCTGTTAGTAAATTTAGGTCTAATAAAGCCAATGGTGACTTTACATGCCCGGGGAGACAGTAGTCAGTGGTGGAGGTCCGCTAGGACGCCCCAGTGTTACGGCACGTAGGGTGCGGTGTAACACACATAGAAAAACATATGAGACCCTATGGAGTAAAAGAACCCATAGCCCATAGAACACATTGACACTTCAAAGGAATTACACACATACATGTCCAAGAGTGGGAGAAAAAGAGTCTCACTCTTGGCAGGATGGAAAAAACAAACTCCCGAAATCCAGCAAAGCTGCTGGGGGACTCACTAGGTTAGGAAATTCAGCTTAAACAGAGAAATCTCCCTAACAAGGTGATACTACACATTGAAGTATGATAAAAAAATATGTATTAAAGCAAACATAAATAGAATCAAAAATAAAGAAACAAAAATGTGAATGTACAAAAATCAAAAGAAGCATGTCCGTGAAAAAAAGCTAAACCAAAAATCATATCCCAAAGTAATGGTGTCCAAAGTCACTGTCCACAAAACAAAATCCAATGGGAAATAAAAAAGAAAGCCATTGCTCCATGGTTAAAATGTGAAAGAAAAATACAATCCAACAGTGAACTATGTACATGGGAACAAGCCAGGGTCCATTATCCCAACAAAAGAAAGGAAACCTATCTAACTACACTAACCAATAAAATAAACTATATACAAAAATGTGGCCAATGTCCGAAAGGTCCAAATAAAATCCAAACAAAAATGAAACCTAACACTACCTACATAACTATGTACAAGGGCAGCGGGCTAGTTTGACGGCTCACTTGTGGATGTCCCAAGCCAGGGCATCATCGAACTCCTGCTCAATGTCCCGGAGGCGGTCCTCCTCCATGGCCCCCAAGGTCCGCAGGGCCGTCGACGTGTCCACCTCCAAACCCCTGCGGATTGCCTCGAGGCACTCGGCCCGCCTCAGGGCCCTCCGCATGGAGTTCTCTGCCCTGACCATTGTGAGCCGTGCTTCTTCCGCCCGCTGCCGCTCCGCATCTATGGCGTGGCCCAACCGCTGCCACACGGAAGACACTCTCTGTCCTGGGTCCTCCTGCCCTCCGGCTGATGCCTGCCCCTCCGATGTTGAAGGCCCCGAGCCTTCATGGCTCCCACCACGTTGCTGCTGCTGCTGTGCCTCTGCCCGTGCACTGCCTCCTGCTGCCTGCACATCCTCTGCCGGCTGGGGTGCAGTCGTTGATGTGGCCACCCCTGCTGGACGTCCAACTCCCGACTGTGGCAGGGATGCCTCCTCCACCAGCCTGGCCGCACCGTCAGAGGCAGCTCCACAGGGCACCCAGGTGACTGATGCGTGGGAAGATGGCACGGAGGATGACTGGCGCGTAGGGGGTCCAGTTGAGGAGGGGGTCGTAGCAAGCCCCATCATACGGAGGAATCCGGCCTGGGTGACCTGTCCCAGCAGGCTGATGTGGTCAACGAGCCATTCGAGATGACGTGCAGTCTCCTCATGAAAAGACTGCAGGTCACCTCGCATGGCCCGTTGACGCAACGCCACACCACTCAGAACAGGCTCAACCCGGACCCGGATAGCCACGTCCGCAGGCAGAGGAAGGCCAGTTGACGTGAGCTCATCCCCTGCCTGAAAACGGGTCTGGACGTAGGCATCCCTGCTGGTGCAAGATGATGCAGGGACAGGATCAGGGACAGGATTGCACACAGGCACCTCCGCAGCGGCCTGTGCTGCCTCCTGTCCCTGGTCCTGCACTACACCACTAGCACCAGTGGGATCCCCACCTCCAGACCCCGTCTCTGGTGCTTGCACGGCCTCCTCCTCCACCAAACCCCCCACCAACCTGGATGACTCCGTGCCATCTTCCCCTGTTGGGCCCTGTGGGGTCCCAGCTGCCCCTTCTGCTGCCGAGGAGTCCAACTCCAACCTCCGCCTCTTGGACCTCCCCCCGGCAGCTGTGGCCTGGGACGCGGCACCGGACTCCTCACTCCCCGACGAGATCACAACATGGGAGGGGAGCCGGGCCTTGCGTCTCCGGCTGGCGGTGGGATCCCCGCCGCTGTGCTCCACAGCACCTTCTCCGCCCTCTTCATCAGTTGACGCTGCAGACAGGGAGAAATAAAACACAGGCATCAGGGCACTGTACAATGGACACATAAACACATGACAGTTGTACATGAGTGGCATTGGCAAACCTCAGACATGTCATCACAATCCCCAACACACATGTCATTTCAACTCGCACACATGAGCCATACCACAACTGCCAGCACCATCCATACACATACAACAGCATGAGCAGGCAAAGGTGAGCCAGACATCACATGCAACACAGGAAGTGCACCACACATGTACACACACCACCACACTTGCATGCATGTGTACACCTCTGCCAAGTGTCGCAGTGTTCAGACGGGCATCCATGTCACATCTGCCAATCAGGCTTCCACATCCCGCTGTCACATGCATCCATGTTGCATCACTGTTGCACCCTTGTCAAATACACACACATGCACATGTACACAGTGCTGATACATGCAGATGAAAACAACATACATGCGTGACATCACGGACATGTCTACTTACATACACATCCATCCAAACATGTGTGCCCACACAACTGCATTTGGCATGCAAGCCTACACACACAAGCACCATCCATGTCTCACACATTCCAGCCCTCGCATGTGTTAGCCCCACGGCCCTGTACACCCCCACCCATACTCGACCCCATACAAACAGATGTGCAACCTGCACACTACTGAAAAATCACCACACGCACTCCTCACAATCAGGATGCACGTACACTTACCGCTCGACTCCAGACGGGTCTGCCTCTCAAGGACCTGGACGTGGAGCGCTGGGGATATGCGTTCCAGGACCCTCATCTGTTCTTCCAACAAGTGGCCCCGGCGCCCCTTGGCATCCGCTGCCTTCAAGAGGCGCCGGGCCTTGTTCAGGGTCCTGGACCTGAAGTCCTCCCAGCGCTTCTTGACATGTTGTAAGTCGCGGACTGCCACCCCCTCCGCGTTGATGGCAGTCACGATGTCAGTCCAGATCCGAGTCCGTCCTTCCTTGTCGGCGCGGGAACTTCCGAAGAGGGCATCATACTGCCCTAGGACTTGCTCCACCAGGACACCAACTTCGGTGGCACTGAAGCTGGTGCCCCTCTGCCTCTCTGGCCGGGGGTTGTCAGTGGTCTCAGATGGTGTTTGCCCCGACATGACAACCCCAGAGGCAGGAGTGGGTGGGCAACTGGGTCCTGGGGCTGGGCTGTGGAGCGATGGAATCCCAGTCGGGAGTCTTCGGTTCCAGCAGGGGTGGTCACAGCAACAGCACCCCTGGCTGATGTGCAGGCAGCAAATGGCAGGGCACGTGGGCAGCAGGCAGTCAGGCAGCAGTAGATGGCAGGTGGGAGCGTGCTCGGGGCTCTGGGGGGCAGTAGTTCGGCCTTCTGGGCAGGAGCGTTGTCTTCCGTGTGCTTACGCGTGGCCAGCTTGATACGGAGTGATTTGGCACGCGAAAAATCTGCACGTCAGCGTGTAATTCGAGGAAAGGCCCTTAGCACGTATGCACGGCAGCATGCATTTGCGATTTCATTGGACCAAAGGCCCTTAGCGTGTGAGCGCGTCTGTGACGTGACGCGCGCGGGTGTTTCCCTCATTGCACGTGATGACAGAACACACGTGGATTTCCACCAATCGCGTTTGAAAGTTCCCGTGCATTCCGGAACACACGTACCCAGGCTAATCGCGTGTGGAACTTCCCGCGCACACCGAAACACACGTACCCAGGCCAATCGCGTGTACGCTCACTCCCCTCTGATCACACGCGATGACACTCAGACGTACAGTCTTACCACGTATCCGAATACGGGAAACCCGCGCACGGCAAAAGACGTGCACAGGCGTCAACGCGTCCGCCCACACGAAGGCAGGCGGAAGCGTCCCCGCGCACAGCATAAAAGTGCGTGCAAACAACAAACGCGTATATACAGCTACGATGAATGCCCCATTTGTCGCTGCACTGATCAAGGGACACCGCAGGAGGAGGAGAATAGCCAGGGCACGCATTTTCACACCACGGACAAGCCTTTTTGGGATGCCTGACGACCAGGTCTACGGCAGGTATAGGTTTCCACCCCATATCATCCTAGACCTGGTCAGGGAGTGGGAAGATTACCTTACATCCCCCACCCTTTGCTCCCAAGCATTGAGCCCCTTGGAGAAGCTGCTCAATGTCCTGCATTTTTTGGCCACTGGGTCATTTCAGCGGACCACTGCCATAGTGGGGGGGGCTCACAGGCCACGCAGTCACGCTGCCTACACCAGGTACTGGCAATCATGACAGCGCGCCCCTCAGTCCGCAGGCACATATACATGCCCAGAACACCCGCAGAAAGGCAGGCCGTTGTCCTGGATTTTTTCAGGGTGGCACACTTCCCCAAAGTGCTTGGTGCCATAGATTGCACCCATGTGGCCCTACGTCCACCTAGGGCCACTGAGCACATCTACCGAAACCGCAAGCACTGGCATTCCATCAATGTACAGGTGGTATGCGATGCAAAGGGAATCATCACCTCTGTCTATGCAAACTACCCTGGCTCCACCCATGACAGTTTCATATACAGAATGTCCGCCCTGAGCCGGGCCCTGGAAGCTGGGCAGCATGGCGACACATGACTCCTAGGTCTGTACAAATGCCCTTGCACATGCATGCAAGTCACACACAGACAAATATCCAAACCCTAATAATCTCAACTATTATCACCTCCCCAGGGGACAGTGCCTACCCTCTGAGCAACCACATGATGACGCCAATCCGGAACCCCACCACACCACCCCAGGTAAGATACAACGCCGCCCATATTGCAACCAGGGGCATAGTGGAGCGCACATTCGGAGTGCTCAAGTCACGTTTCCGCTCCCTTGACTGCTTTGGTGGGCAACTACTCTATGCACCACCAGTAGTGTGCAGGATCATTGTGGCAGCATGTGTCCTGCACAATGTTGCAACACGGCAGGGCGTCCCGGTGGACATGGTGGTGCCCCCACATCCCCAACCACAGGCACAGGCGCTGCCCATGGGAGGGGACAGGGCACGTGGCGAGGAAGCCCGAACCCAGCTTGTGGCCACATTTTTCACCTAAACTCCCACCCCTGCGGAGTGCACAAAGGCCTGGCACATACCAGGTGACAATCGATGATGACAAAGACAGTCAACTGTCACAACCCTACCACCCTGAGATAGTTGCCATGGAAGCGCCACATCGTCTGCATCCCTAGCTACTTAAACACAAGCTATCATGTGTGACCAAAAGGCACACACATATGACATATGACATGATATGGCCCATACACAAGTATTTCAAGGCGCGATGAGGCAGGGAGGGGGGAACAAGGGAAGACAGACAACGGTACTACTAGGCCAGGTGTCATTGAGATTGTGCAAGTGCAGGGGTAGGGGGAAGGGAAAAGTCCAAGGGGAAGGGTGGGGGGGAGTCCAGTACAGGGGAAGTAGGCCAAAAAAATAATACATAGGTCAGCTGGTGGCAACTGCAAAGGTAAGTGCAGACAAGTGCTGGGAAGGGAGGGCTGTAGGGATAGAGAGACAGTACTGCAGTGCAGGGGTTGCCAGGAAGGCAGTGCAAGTGGAGAGTGGCTGGGCCAGGGACCGAGGTCGGTGGGAGTGGCCCAGTTGCAGCTCCTGTGCAGTTCCAGTGAATAATTCTGCAAGGGAGAGGCAGAGAGTAAGCAGAAGCAAAGAGGAAGGTCTTGAGGTGCTTCCAGAACTGGAGACGGTTCCCCTCAAGTTCAAGTCAGGCAGGAAGTCTGTTCCCGGGGGAGGGCCCTGCCGCGGAGAGAAATCTACCCCCAGCTAGTTGCTCTGAGAAGCGGATGACCCTGACATGCAAGGTGTGCATCACACATACCTGCAAAACAGGCCATGGCCATCACTGTCATGTCACTCAAACCCTCCCAAACCACAACATGACATGGCAAGCAATACCCATACACCAACACAGTAACGATAAGGTACACATTGCCATGTCCTAAATGTACAGTGGCATCAGACAATGATGCCTGACCCGGAATCAGATGAAATGACAGACCAACAAAATCTCCCACCCAAAATAAGTCATTTCCAAATGCATTACAACAGTCGTAGACGTAACATAACAATGAATGCCTGTCTACATGCACATTATGCATTGCAAAATCAACACTGCAGCTCATGTGTGCAGTGTCCTACTCCTGCAACACACTGCTCAGCGCACAGCACAGTGAACAGCCATTGTGTGTGATGCACACCCTGAGCATCACATCTAAGTGACAGACCACATCAAACATCAAATTAGGCATGTACTGGATCCATAATCGGTCACAGAACATGTGCTGCAGGGACACAGTGGGCACCAGAAGGCAAACAGTGTACACGTGGATATGCAAGGGTGGGAGTACATGTAGTGCATCAGAGTGCAAGTGTGTGGTTCTGCAAGGACATGCACTCCACATATGCATGTGCACTCAAGTGACCATCAGTGTTCCCTACACATCACATGTGAACATTCACCATGTGTACACCCCAGCATGTCAAACCACAACTATCCCCTCGCACCTGAAAGGAAAACACAACACATGAACAGGCATTGATCAGCAGAACACAACATGTACATAGGATACCACCATTACAATGTCAGAGTTCCCATCACACTGCAGGGCAAGGCAACTATCAACAACAACCCCCCCCCCCTCCCTCACAAATGACCATGACCCACTGAACAACTGCACCTGGGTCATGGAGCCTTCAACCTTCAATTCCACCTGGCCACAGGATCACCTTTACCCTTCGTCACCATCTCCCACCTTGTGTGTAAAAAGATGCCTGCACCCTCAGAATCCACACTCATTTCCAAAATCACAAAATCCAAGGCATAAAAACGAACCCGAACACCCTCCAGTAGATGACTTGACGTAGCAGTACCTCACAAAGGCCAAGTACTACCACAATGATGCAACGACCAAGGTAGCACAGTAAAACAATGTCACAACAGGATGTGAACCATGCGTGGTACATAACATAGGATGATGCATCATGAACGGATGTGTATTGTCACAGGTCCTGTGTACAGGCGCGGGAGTGTCACGAAACAACCACCCCCACCGTGTCCCGGGTGCCTGCAAGGTCAAACTCACACAGGCCCCTGAGACCCTGGTGGGGAAGGAGGTTCAGGGATATGCAGTCGGGACCAGTGTTGGCACACTGGATAACTGGAATGAGTGGCAGGAGAGGGGAGGAGGAATGACACATGAAAGTAGGGAATGAACGAAAATGTACTACCTGCATGAACACAATCCAAACAAACTTGGACATCATTGTCATGGCCTTCTTTAGTCCAGGCTTAGGAGTGGTACGAACCAACCACCCCCTCTAGGGTTTTGGCGCCTGCAAGTTCAGGGCTTACACAGGCATCCGCAACCCCAGCGGGGAAAGAGGGTTAGGGAATGTTGCTTGGATAGGTACGGGAAGCAGGAACACCGGGTAGAGGGTACAGGGTTCAAAATTGCATAGGATTCCGGGTGATTAGGGGGAAAAAAACATGCCAAATTGAATCACACATACATCCATGCATTAGTGCACCCCCCCAGCAAGCCTATGCAGAGCAGTTTGAAAGAAAAACAACAAGACACTTAGCTCTGGTTTTGAGTGCTGGCCTCCTGCCTGCGCACTCTCAGGTCCGGTTACAGGAGCACTGCAATGCTGCAAAGAGAGCCACAGTCAACAACCTGTACGTGCCAATTACACAAAAACACACCACCAAACATGCCCCATAGCAACAAACTACTCTACAAACAGACAATCTGGTGTAGATGCTTCGTACCCATATATAACAGTACCCCTGTGACGTGTCATACACAGTCAATGCAGTAAGTCAGCCGCCGGTGGGTGCATGGCAAATGGAACACCAATGTGTCACAATTCACACAACATGCAATGTTCCCTGGGTAAGCAGACAGACCCATATAGCAAGCCATGACTTCAGAGCAAGTTGCGTACCACCATGACCGAAACAAAGTTGGCAGTGCATTTATCATAAAGTACATGGAAATGAAATGCACTGCACCCGAGTATGTCCCTTGCTGTATGTCCCTGTGAGCTGCCCCTTTCCATGTCTCGGAAGGCTACATGGTTGATACAAGTGCCTCAATGGACCTTGGTGTACCGGAGGGTATGTGCCACTGCCCCTGCATGTGTCCCAGACAACCCTACTATCAACAGCCATCAGTCCACAAACACATCTGAGCTGCATTGTGTGCTTCAACACCAATATTCGTCTAAGCTCACCCTCAGTGCTGTGACTAAGCCTGCATGTGCAACTCGCGTGGTGCAAGCTTTGCTGTGTCGTGGCCCCCCTGTGATGCTCACCTTGCCTGGAGTTCCTTGGAACATGTCAGCAGTTCTAGGATGTGGGTCTGCAATCACTGTGCCTCTGCTTGTGCACACATGTGCATGTGGGCACCAACAAACGGGTCCAGAATTCTGTCGTCCAATGGACCATGTCTGCTGGCAAAGGTGCTCAGGAGGCTCATCCCCCTGCAGAAAGGGCATGAAACACATGATTAATGCTTCAAAGTCATCTGTGTGTGTCTCATCAGGCATCTCATTACTTGACCATGTCAGAGAGTCACATCACAAATCACACCATCAGTCCGTCTCTCACATCCAAAGTGTGGTACACTATCTACAGCATGAATTGCAACAAGCACGTGTACAGGAAAGATATGAAACATACTACACAATGCATAGCAATCAATGTACACATTAATCATGACACACCCTATCTAGCAAAAGACGAACAGTGGACAATGACACCAAAATCATCCCCATTAGGGGTGTCAACACAAGTCACACAGCACCAGACATGCCACAGATATGACAGTCCAAAGCCCTTGTGTAATATTCTGTAACACCGAACCATCCTTGCGAGCCCATGGATAAGGGAGGCAGGAGTTGCATATGTGAGTCAAGGACCCCAAGCAGCAAACACATACACAAGACAACCATGAAGGGCCCAGCTGGAACAGACAGTGGATGCCTTCAAAAGCCACAAAGCACCGCACCGTCACATGAAAGCACAATAGACTAGCAATTTTAAACTAAATCAACTATTAACTAATTACACTAACAATGGAAAACCTACATTACCTATTTAAACTAACTATCAAACAGAAACTTAACTAACTAAACTAAAAGAAAAATCAAAAATGGCCACATACGACCCGGGGGGGAGGGGAGGCACCCAGGAGGGGGGAGGTACAGGGTGCTGCTCAACATCCACATGTGATGATGCTGAGCCAAAAAAAAAACCTCCATGGGCTCAACGCCTGCACAGCCCGACCTATGTGGGAGATAGATGGTCGTCCGAGTCTGGCTCATCCTGTAAAGGAGGACGTGGCACAGTAGCCTGGCCACGCCTAGCCGCAGCTTGCCTCTCGTCGGCAGCAAGTCTGCCGGACGGGTGAGCCTGGTTCTGTGTGGCGATGTGACATAGGTCTGCATGCAGAACCTCACGTGATACACGTGCTTCCTCTTGCAAGGTAGCACGTGTAACACGGAGTTCCTCCTGCAAGGCCTGGCTGGACAACCGCTGCACCTCCCGGCAAGCCTGTAGCTCAGCCGAGATGGTACGCTCAAGCTGTGCAAACCTCTCCTCTGCCTGCTGCCTCTGGGACATCATAAGGACACCCAGAGTGGATCTGAGGGAAGCATACTCCTCCCTCAGGGCATCCATGTGCGCCTCTGCGTGAGCAGCAATTGCTTGACGCAGAGACGACATTTCAGCCTGGCGTGCCCTGTCTGAGGCCGCCATGCCCAGCCTGAGCGAGCGGGCCGTGGACCGTGCCGCCTGCTGCTGGAGAAGCACCTGCCTAGCAGGGGGGAGCACAGATCGGGCCACACGCTCCATGCTCTCAGCGATGTTCTCCATTGCTGCACCCTGCCGTTCGGAATTGGCAGTCATGTCTTGCTCCCACTCAGTATACAGCGGTTGCGCGCGGCGACCGCGTTGCCGGGCTTGACCCCTGCGGGACCCAAGGACCGGGGGTCCTCGCTGTGTTGGCACCGCCTGCAGCTGCACGACTACATGCCCCCGTCAACGTGATGTCCCAGGCACATCAGTGACTGGTGTGGAGGGTGACCCTGCGTCCCGATCCACCACGGGCGGAGGAACCAAGACTGTCTGATCCCTCAGTGCAGGTGTCGCAGACAGAGGAGTGTCCACATCAGAATCACTCACCCCTGACACATGGACTTGATGCTCATCCAACTCAACATGGACGTCAGAGTCGTCATCAAGGCTGGACTCATAGGCAGCCAGAGACAAGATGGACTGCAGCACTTGGGGGTTTTCGTGGCCTACCACCCCACGACCCCCACTAGTGCCGGGTTGATGTGGTGTTACCAACCCTGTGTCTGGCATGACAACACCATCCTCCGCCTCCATTGCGTGATCACCTGAAAAATAGAGAGAAAAAAGGTCACTACACATGTCAGAAGCACACGACACACACACACCGTCAGCAAAGGCATCCGGCAGACATGTGACACACAACATATGATCTGGCATGCATGCTGGGTCTACTTTGAATAGCTTCTGTGATCAGACCTGTTGAAAGGTGGCAGTTTCCATGGAAGTGGGTCTATGCAGTGCAGAAAATGTGTACGCCTCTCACTACCTACATGTACAAGCACTCCATGGTGTGTGCCAGGAAATGTGAAGGCAGTGCAATGTCAAATTCATACATCACGTGCATTGTGCATTCAATGTGTACCATGTCTAGAAGCCAAGCACCCCTCCACCCCAGTACCAAAGCAGGGATGCCTAGCATGGTATCAAAAGGCTGACCATACACCTGTGTATTGACAGGCAGTGTTGACTGGCATCAACAGCTTAATGTGATTCAAATTACAACACTGCAAATGATGCTGGGACAGTAGGCAGGACACATGATGAAAACTCTGGAGGCCGCCCACGTGTGAAGAAGACACAACAAGAGCTGGACAGAGTCATTGGCCATTGAACAGGCTGAGGCCTGTGAGCCACACAGATTGTCAGAGCCTAAACATGTGTGCAACGCAGGACTGAGCCACAGTTGACATGGGGAGGCTGATGAGATGGCAGGCAATGTATGTAACCAAGGACTCATATTACAGTGATCATCCAGTCAAGGACACATAGGGGCATGCGTGCAATGCACATGGAGCATGAATGGGCACTCATGTCCCTGCGGGACATCTGACCCATGCACATTACAAGTGAGATACCCTGCATCGAGTACTAAGGCTGTACCACACGGCATATGTCTGGCAGTTTCTACGCTGGAAGTTAGCATCTACATAGGACACATGAACAAGAAACTACACATTGGCAAGATTGAAGCAGACCAGTGCAAAGGTGGAACTGGGGTGCAGAGTGGCGGAGGAGAGGCAAGGGAGCATGCCCACATGGAGTCCCGCATGCAGGCAGAGGATACATGCATGACGGAAGCATTGCATTACTTACACATCAGAACCATGTACACGTCACATGTAGCAGCAATCATGCACAACACATCCCACAAGTGAAACACACACGTCCTCAACAAACACGCATCAACACTCACTGGACTGGGCATCAACGTCCAGCATCTCTCCCACTCCTTCGACCAATTCAGGTGGTATGAACTCCGCAACAAGAGCCTAATGCGGAGTGAGTTCTTCCTCCTCTGGTGCAGGCCCACCGCCAGTCACCAGAGTCAAGTTGTAATTAGAGGCACGCTTAGCCTTAGTGCTGCGCTTGATGTCATTCCAACGCTTTTTGCACTCCTGCGCCGTGCGCACCTCATGGCCGAATGAACTGACATGTTCCGCAACATGCTTCCAGTGGGTGTCACGTTGGGCAGCCGTAGTCTGACTATTGGCACCCACTAGCATGTCACGGCTGTGGCCCCGTACGTAGTCCACGAGGAAGTCCAGTTCCTGCTTACAGAAAGGCTTCTTCCTCGACGTGCAGGAGGTCGTGGCTGTGTGTGGGGTCCCAGCCTCTGCTGCAGGTGCAACCTTCCTCCTCTTGGACTGTAGTGCAGACCCTGGCTGGCTAATGCCGCCCTGACCAGTATGGCCAGTGGGTTCGGTGGATTGAGCCAAGCGAGTGGCAGGTGGAGGGATGACAAAAGGCCTGACTTGTGTCAGTGGCAGCTGGGTGCCCACTAATGGACCCTGCGCAGCAACATCAGCTGTGGCAGGGTCATTGACCGCAACGGTCCTGGTTGGCAGACTCACAACCGGGGTGCTGTTGGGTGCATCTGCCCGTGCACTTGCCAACACCCGGCTGTTCGGGGCAGCAGATGACATGACTGCCCCAGGGACACGTGTCTTGGTCTGAGCAGCCCGGCGTGCCCCTTTGGTTTCCCCCCTGGCCTGTTGGAGATCTACCAAGGGCTCTTCAAGTGCCAACGCAGCCTGCGCTGGCAGACCCTGAGCCTGGGTGGCGGTGTCCACAGCTGCACCTGCAGCTTCCACTACCCTTGGGCCCGTGGCAGTCGATGGAACGGACTGCCGGGTCGTACGGGTGCCAGTGCCAGATGCAGGAGCTGCATCCCCCGGAACCACAGGGGGTGGTGGCATGGCTGCACCGACACATGGCACAACATTGTGCTCAAGTGGCGCACCCCTGCCTCTTCCCCCTCTGTGGCTGCCCTGGACACCCTGGAGTCCCCCTACTCCCTGGTCACCACGGCCACGTCCCCGACCACGCCCGCCACGAGGAGGACGCCCAGCTGAGGCGCCCCTCACCTTTGGTGCCCTCCCAACCATGGCACAGATGTAGGAGTGCTGGCACAGATGGAGTGGTGCCAATGGGAGGTGTACACCACAATTGACCTGGGCAATTGGGGTGAAGGGGGTGGGAAGCAAGATGTTAACAGCCCCCCTGCACCTGCAAGGCTGTATGTGACCCCGGTGATGTGGTGACGGGTCACGCAACGCTCAGGCACCCCAAAACTGCAGTAAAACCGTGCATGCAACCCTGCAGCCTACGTGCGTGGATTCAACCTCCCGCAGTATGCGGTGGCACCCAGTAACACGAATAACGTGTACACGTGGGAGACGCAGGCTACTATGACATCGAAAATGGGTGCGATACACAGGGGCACCCGCAGTGGGAAAAAGAGCGTGTGCGACTCACCGTCTGACTAGCGCGATGCAGAAAAACACACGTAGCCAATACCCCCGCCAAAAGAAGAGATACGTCCTTGATAGCTGTGAAGTTGTGATGGCGCGCGAAACAACAGGAAGCAGCAACACACCTCGGTCTCCACGAAAGGCACGTACAGCGAACTGCTGGGCCCGCTCACCTTTAACCCGTGCTGAGGGAAACGCACGCGCACGTCACGTCACTTACGCGCATGGGCCCTTTCCTCGTATTACACGCGGACGTGCAGTTTTCCACGCGCGCTTACGCGCATGGGCCCTTTCCTCGTATTACACGCAGACATGCAGTTTTTCACGTGCGCTTACGCGCATGGGCCCTTTCCTCGTATTACACGCGGACGTGCAGTTTTTCACGCGCGCTGAAATGCCCATGCACGTCTGTACGCGTCACGTCAAAGGGGCGCTTGCGCTTGAGGGGCCTTCTGTCCAATGAAAATGGTTATGCGTGCAGACGCGCTTACGCGCTAAGGGCCTTTCCTCGAATTACACGCTGACGTGCAGATTTTTCACGTGCCAAATCGCTCCGTATCAAGCTGTCCACGCGTAAGCACACGGAAGACCACGCTCCTGACCAGAAGGCCGAACTACTGCCCCCCAGAGCCCCGAGCACGCTCCCACCTGCCATCTGCTGCTGCCTGACTGCCTGCTGCCCACGTGCCCTGCCATTTGCTGCCTGCACATCAGCCAGGGTGCTGTTGCTGTGACCACCCCTGCTGGAACCGAAGACTCCCGACTGGGATTCCATCGCTCCACAGCCCAGCCCCAGGACCCAGTTGCCCACCCACTCGTGCCTCTGGGGTTGTCATGTCGGGGCAAACACCATCTGAGACCACTGACAACCCCCAGCCAGAGAGGCAGAGGGGCACCAGCTTCAGTGCCACCGAAGTTGGTGTCCTGGTGGAGCAAGTCCTGGGGCAGTATGATGCCCTCTTCGGAAGTTCCCACGCTGACAAGGAGGGACGGACTCGGATCTGGACTGACATCGTGACTGCCATCCACGCGGAGGGGATGGCAGTCCGTGACTTACAACATGTCAAGAAGCGCTGGGAGGACTTCAGGTCCAGGACCCTGAACAAGGCCCGGCGCCTCTTGAAGGAAGCGGATGCCAAGGGGCGCCGGGGCCACTTGTCGGAAGAACAGATGAGGGTCCTGGAACGCATATCCCCAGCGCTCCACGTCCAGGTCCTTGAGAGGCAGACCCCTCTGGAGTCGAGCGGTAAGTGTACATGCATCCTGATTGTGAGCAGTGCGTGTGGTGATTTTTCAGTAGTGTGCAGGTTGCACATCTGTTTGTATGGGGTCGAGTATGGGTGGGGGGTGTACAGGGCCATGGGGCTAACACATGCGAGGGCTGGAATGTTTGAGACATGGATGGTGCTTGTGTGTGTAGGCTTGCATGCCAAATGTAGTTGTGTGGGCACACATGTTTGGATGAATGTGTATGTAAGTAGACATGTCCGTGATGTCACGCATGTATGTTGTTTTCGGCTGCATGTATCAGCACTGTGTACATGTGCATGTGTGTGTATTTGACAAGGGTGCAACAGTGATGCAACATGGATGCATGTGACAGCGGTATGTGGAAGCCTGATTGGCAGATGTGACATGGATGCCCATCTGAACACTGTGACACTTGGCAGAGGTGTACACATGCATGCAAGTGTGGTGGTGTGTGTACATGTGTGGTGCACTTCCTGTGTTGCATGTGATGTCTGGCTCACCTTTGCCTGCTCATGCTGTTGTATGTGTATGGATGGTGCTGGCAGTTGCGATATGGCTGTGGTATGGCTCATGTGTGCGAGTTGAAATGACATGTGTGTTGGGGATTGTGATGACATGTCTGAGGTTTGCCAATGCCACTCATGTACAACTGTCATGTGTGTATGTGTCCATTGTACAGTGCCCTGATGCCTGTGTTTTATTTCTCCCTGTCTGCAGCGTCAACTGATGAAGAGGGCGGAGAAGGTGCTGTGGAGCACAGCGGCGGGGATCCCACCGCCAGCCGGAGACGCAAGGCCCGGCTCGCCTCCCATGTTGTGATCACGTCGGGGAGTGAGGAGTCCGGTGCCACGTCCCAGGACGCAGCTGCCGGGGGGAGGTCCAAGAGGCGGAGGTTGGATTTGGACTCCTCGGCAGCAGAAGGGGCAGCTGGGACCCCACAGGGCCCAACAGGGGAAGATGGCACGGAGTCATCCAGGTTGGTGGGGGGTTTGGTGGAGGAGGAGGCCATGCAAGCACCAGAGACGGGGTCTGGAGGTGGGGATCCCACTGGTGCTAGTGGTGCAGTGCAGGACCAGGGACAGGAGGCAGCACAGGCCGCCGCGGAGGTGCCTGTGTGCAATCCTGTCCCTGATCCTGTCCCTGCATCATCTTGCACCAGCAGGGATGCCTACGTCCAGACCCGTTTTCAGGCAGGGGATGAGCTCACGTCAACTGGCCTTCCTCTGCCTGCGGACGTGGCTATCCGGGTCCGGGTTGAGCCTGTCCTGACTGGTGTGGCGTTGCGTCAACGGGCTATCCGAGGTGACCTGCAGTCTTTTCATGAGGAGACTGCACGTCATCTCGAATGGCTCGTTGACAACGTCAGCCTGCTGGGACAGGTCACCCAGGCCGGATTCCTCCGTTTGCTGGGGCTTGCTACGACCCCCTCCTCAACTGAACCCTCTACGCGCCAGTCGTCCTCCGTGCCATCTTCCCACCCATCAGTCACCTGGGTGCCCTGTGGAGCTGCCTCTGACGGTGCGGCCAGGCTGGTGGAGGAGGCATCCCTGCCACAGTCGGGAGTCGGACGTCCAGCAGGGGTGGCCACATCAACGACTGCACCCCAGCCGGCGGAGGATGTGCAGGCAGCAGAAGGCAGTGCACGGGCAGAGGCACAGCAGCAGCAGCAACGTGGTGGGAGCCATGAAGGCTCGGGGCCTTCAACATCGGAGGGGCAGGCATCGGCCGGAGGGCAGGAGGACCCAGGACAGAGAGTGTCTTCCGTGTGGCAGCGGTTGGGCCACGCCATAGATGCGGAGTGGCAGCGGGCGGAAGAGACACGGCTCACAATGGTCAGGGTGGAGAACTCCATGCGGAGTGCCCTGAGGCGGGCCGAGTGCCTCGAGGCAATCCACAGGGGTTTGGAGGTGGACACGTCGACGGCCCTGCGGACCCTCGGGGCCATGGAGGAGGACCGCCTCTGGGACATTGAGCAGGAGTTCGATGATGCCCTGGCCCGGGACATCCACAAGTGAGCCGTCAAACTAGCCCGCTGCCCTTGTACATAGTTATGTAGGTAGTGTTAGGTTTCATTTTTTTTTTATATTTATTTTGGACCTTTCGGACATTGGCCACATTTTTGTATATGGTTTATTTTATTAGTTAGTGTAGTTAGATAGGTTTCCTTTCTTTTGTTGGGATAATGGACCCTGGCTTGTTCCCATGTACATAGTTCACTGTTGGATTGTATTTTTCTTTCACATTTTAACCATGGAGCAATGGCTTTCTTTTGTATTTCCCATTGGATTTTGTTTTGTGGACAGTGACTTTGGACACCATTACTTTGGAATTTTATTTTTGGTTTTGCTTTTTTTCACGGACATGCTTCTTTTCATTTTTGTACATTCACATTTCTGTTTCTTTATTTTTGATTCTATTTATGTTTCCTTTAATACATATTTTTTTAGTGAACTTCAATGTGTGGTATCTCATTGGTTTCATGCATTTCATGATATGGGTTTTGAGATTCACTGACACCCATTGGGTGTATGTGAGGGAAATGTGTTTGTTTCGGAACTTGCAATTGGTGTTCTGTCATGTAATTGCCAATTATGAGTGGGTGGATGCAATACTCGGGTGGGTGTTTTGCATTTGGAGGCTGACCATAGGGACCAGAGATCTAGATTGTGATGACATGTTGGCTGGGGAACATGAGTTGGACATGGGTGGGGGCCTGCTGGCAGGTGCCCCACAGTGCTGGGGGGTGGGGGTGGTGGGAGACATGGGTGGGGGCCTGGAGGAGGCTGCCCCTGGTGGCTGGGGGGTGGGGGTGCTGGGAGACATGAGTTGGACATGGGTGGGGCCTGCTGGCAGGTGCCCCACAGTGCTGGGGGGTGGGGGGGTGGGAGACATGGGTGGGGGCCTGGTGGAGGGTGACCCTGCACTGCTGGGGGGTGGGGGTGGTGGGAGACATGGGTGGGGGCCTGGTGGAGGCTGCCCCTGGTGGCTGGGGGGTGGGGGTGCTGGGAGACATGGGTGGGGGCCTGTTGGTGGGTGCCCCTGCACTGCTGGGGGGTGGGGGTGGTGGGAGTGTTTGGACAGTTTTTCTGAAGTCCAGTTAAGGGCCTAGTAAAACCATTCAACTGAGGCAGTACAAGACTCCACTCTTAGTATAAGACTGTACCACCTGAGTACATGGTAGCGTAGGCAGAGCAGCCAGGCTTATCTTAGGAGGGAGAGAGGGCAGTAGATACAGTACAAGTGAAAATTGCAATACAAATGATTCAAAGAAACACTGAAACACTATGCATTATAAAAATAAAGGATTTATTTAAATACAAGTAGGCCCAGATAAATCTAGGGGTTAAGTAAATACTGAAACATTATATGAAATCACAATATAAAACACAACACTATACTTGAAAGTACACAGACCCAAGTATAGACCTTATTTGGAACACCTAACAGTAGTTCTAGGGAAGTCAAAACCTTGTTATACACATTTAGTATAGGCCAAGCCTATTCTTGGGGAGTAAAAGACCAATGGTTACTTTTAGATTACTTTTGGTAATACTAGGACAGTAGGCCCTTCCAGTTGTACAGTGACTCTTGGAACAAATCACATAAACAGTCAACTGGACAATATACTTTTGGTGAATAGTGAAACACTTATTCTAGGTGCAGTAAAAACCTATAACTACTTTTGTCATAACACACAGTTATACCAGGTGAGTAATACCTATGGATGTAATGTACAATTACAGATGCTTTGGAAATCAGGGAACCCCGGATTGAGATAAGCAGTAACTCTTGTAACTTGTTTTGGATGGCACACAGCTAACACATGGTAAGTAAAACCCACTTACTTTAAATTCACAATGAAGGGGAAAGTAAAACCCAATGTCACACTTTACTGAATAGATATTCTAGGTAGGCAACAACCTAATGTAGACTTATTAAAGACAGGCTAGCAGCAAGTCAGGGGAAGCCAGACCCAGTTGGGGGACACTCATACAGTTATCCTAACAGGACTAACCTGGTGATACCAACAGTTGGAGGACACTCATACAATTACCCTTCAGGAATAATCTGGTGAAACCAACACATTACTTTTGTAAAGAGGCACAACCTAATCACAGGAGAGTAAAATACCTTCACATCTACTTTCTTTTAGACTGGCAAAACAGTGGCTAAGGAAGGAAAGATGTTAACCATACTTTTAAGAATAGTGCATCACACATCCAAGATCAGTAAGAACTTTTGTAACTGTTCACTCTTAGAATTACAGTTACCAACCAACTCTTTACAAGTAAGTAAAAACACTTGATTTCTTTTCTAGGCAGAAGTCCCAATCCCTTCAATGTCTTTTCCTTTAGAGCATGAGTGTTCTCAGTGGCAGAAGGGGGGTCACTAGGACTAGTGACCAACAGGCAGTGTTAGAATAAGTTCTTTAGTAGCAAAAGTCAGAGTTTCCTTAGGAAAACTGGGCAAACAAGTGAGTACTTTACTTCTAGGGTTAGAAGAGGGTCCAGGGGCTTCACAGAAGACACCCCAGCAGGATTCTAGCAGTGGGACTGGGTGTACTGGACGAGGGACCTCCCAATCACAGAAATCACCCCAGGACTACACAGAAATCCCAACAGGCTTAAGGTAAGTATATACCCAAGCCAACACAGTACCTCAGCAATGAAGAAGAGATTGAAGCAGGAGAACTTCAGGGACTGCAGCCAAATACCCGGTCACTGGATTCCTTGTCCTGGAGACTGAACACAAGACCTCAGAAGGGACTTTACAGCAGGGATCGATGAAGAAGGCTCTAGGCAAGATTTCTCTCATGGCTGAATGCGGTTCTGTGGGTTTGGCGCCTCTTCAAGGAGCACAGAAGAAGACAGAAAATCGTGGTTGAATTCTCATCGTTTAAAAGGTCCAGCACTCTTGTGAGGGGACTTTTTGGACTCGATTCGTGTCTCTGGAGATAGACTAAGATGCCCACGAAGTTTCAGCGAGATTCAGAATTCGGAAGACCGTGCACCGCACAGTCGCAGGAGGCACCAGGGTATTGGGGTATTGCAAGAACGCAAGATCACAGCAACCCGTGGGATGGCTCAAAATACAGGTCGTCTTGAGTTTAGTGCGTCTCACTAGGCTCTGGGTTCGGGTCTTCGTTTTCGGAGACCCCAGTTCGATCGGAAGGAAGGGCTGCAGCAGGCTCTGGTTACAAAGCAGGCTCTCCGGCCGCTGGAAATCATTCCTGCCGCTTTTCCTTCATCATCCTCTTCGGTTTTCTGTTCCAGTGGTCGACACTACTTCAGCTTCCAGGTTTCCAGTATTTATCAGGAACTGCAACGCAACCTCTGTATTCTCTCCCCGCATTTTACAAGAAAGGGGCGTTTGGCTGTCCAATCAGGACAGCCAACCCCCCACTGGGATTTGACCCAGTTGAAGGAAGACCTAAGACAAAGGAGGGCGAAGTTTGGGACCCCTCCCCCACTTCATGTGCTTAGAGACTGACTGGAGCCTGGGCGGGGTGTCCAGGGGACTCCCGCCAAAGGCAAAACTCAAACAAAGGATTTCCCCACCCTGGATGTCAGGGGAAGGAACAAGAAACGACAAGAAACACTAAAATGGCAGAAAAAGAAGACAGGGGCCATTTTGGTAAAAATGAGCATCCTTAGGTGCCTTTACTGCAGCTGTGATTACAGCACGCGGTAAAGGTGCACCAAATTAGTAAAAGGTATCACTGCCACCAGCCATTAAAGGTAAGCTTGTCACTGTAACAGAATTGTTACAGTTTAAATGTGAAAAGGGGATACATTGTATCTCCCCAGCACTCCACATAAGGTGGGGTGTGCTGGTTTCACAGAATAAAATGTAAAAGGGATCAAAAGATCCTTTCTACCCTTGGGAACTGTAGTTCACTCAAGGTTAGCACAAGAAAGTTAAAGGGGGAGCCCCTAGGGCAACCCAGCAACAACAGGCACTTATTGCCAATAAGTTGTTAGACATGATAACTTTAAAAAGACACTATGGAGAGTCTTAAAAATGACACCCATAAAAAGAGTTAAAGACAGGTGAGTGTGGAAAAAGGTTCCCACTCACTGAGGTATTAATGGAAAATATCTCACTAGAAAAGCAAAAAGTTCTGGAGTTGAACCAGGCAAGGAAGATTTACCAGCCCTGTGGAAATCTTACCTAACAGGGAGACATGGGCGGGGGCCTGCTGGCAGGTGCCCCACAGTGCTGGGGGGTGGGGGTGGTGGGAGACATGAGTTGCACATGGTTGGGGGCCTGCTGGCAGGTGCCCCACAGTGCTGGGGGGTGGGGGTGCTGGGAGACATGGGTGGGGGCCTGGTGGAGGGTGCCCCTGCACTGCTGGGGGTGGGGAGTGGGAGACATGGGTGGGGGCCTGGTGGAGGGTGCCCCTGCACTGCTGGGGGGTGGGGGTGGTGGGAGACATGGGTGGGGGCCTGGTGGAGGCTGCCCCTGGTGGCTGGGGGGTGGGGGTGCTGGGAGACATGGGTGGGGGCCTGGTGGTGGATGCCTCTGCACTGCTGGGGGTGGGGGTGGTGGGAGACATGGGTGGGGGCCTGCTGGCAGGTGCCCCACAGTGCTGGGGGTGGGGGTGGTGGGAGACATGGGTGGGGGCCTGGTGGAGGCTGCCCCTGGTGGCTGGGGGGTGGGGGTGGTGGGAGACATGAGTTGCACATGGGTGGGGGCCTGCTGGCAGGTGCCCCACAGTGCTGGGGGGTGGGGGTGGTGGGAGACATGGGTGGGGGCCTGGTGGAGGGTGCCCCTGCACTGCTGGGGGGTCGGGGGGAGACATGGGTGGGGGCCTGGTGGAGGGTGCCCCTGCACTGCTGGGGGGTGGGGGTGGTGGGAGACATGGATGGGGGCCTGGTGGAGGCTGCCCCTGGTGGCTGGGGGGTGGGGGTGCTGGGAGACATGGGTGAGGGCCTGGTGGTGGATGCCCCTGCACTGCTGGGGGGTGGGGGTGGTGGGAGACATGGGTGGGGGCCTGTTGGCAGGTGCCCCACAGTGCTGGGGGGTGGGGGGGTGGGAGACATAGGTGGGGGCCTGGTGGAGGGTGACCCTGCACTGCTGGGGGGTGGGGGTGGTGGGAGACATGGGTGGGGGCCTGGTGGAGGCTGCCTCTGGTGGCTGGGGGGTGAGGGTGCTGGGAGACATGGGTGGGGGCCTGGTGGTGGGTGCCCCTGCACTGCTGGGGGGTGGGGGGGTGGGAGACATGGGTGGGGGCCTGGTGGAGGGTGCCCCTGCACTGCTGGGGGGTGGGGGTGGTGGGAGACATGGGTGGGGGCCTGGTGGAGGCTGCCCCTGGTGGCTCGGGGTGCTGGGAGACATGGGTGGGGACCTGGTGGTGGATGCCCCTGCACTGCTGGGGGTGGGGGTGGTGGGAGACATGGGTGGGGGCCTGCTGGCAGGTGCCCCACAGTGCTGGGGGGTGGGAGGGTGGGAGACATGGGTGGGGGCCTGGTGGAGGGTGACCCTGCACTGCTGGGGGGTGGGGGTGGTGGGAGACATGGGTGGGGGCCTGGTGGAGGCTGCCCCTGGTGGCTGGGGGGTGGGGGTGCTGGGAGACTTGGGTGGGGGCCTGGTGGTGGGTGCCCCTGCACTGCTGGGGGGTGGGGGTGGTGGGAGACATGGGTGGGGGCCTGCTGGCAGGTGCCCCACAGTGCTGGGCGGTCGGGGGGTGGGAGACATGGGTGGGGGCCCGGTGGAGGGTGACCCTGCACTGCTGGGGGGTGGGGGTGGTGGGAGACATGGGTGGGGGCCTGGTGGAGGCTGCCCCTGGTGGCTGGGGGGTGGGGGTGCTGGGAGACATGGGTGGGGGCCTGGTGGTGGGTGCCCCTGCACTGCTGGGGGGTGGGGGTGGTGGGAGACATGGGTGGGGGCCTGCTGGCAGGTACCCCACAGTGCTGGGGGGTGGGGGGTGGGAGACATGGGTGGGGGCCTGGTGGAGGGTGCCCCTGCACTGCTGGGGGGTGGGGGTGGTGGGAGACATGGGTGGGGGCCTGCTGGCAGGTGCCCCACAGTGCTGGGGGGTGGGGGGTGGGAGACATGGGTGGGGGCCTGGTGGAGGGTGACCCTGCACTGCTGGGGGGTGGGGGTGGTGGGAGACATGGGTGGGGGCCTGGTGGAGGCTGCCCCTGGTGGCTGGGGGGTGGGGGTGCTGGGAGACATGGGTGGGGGCCTGGTGGTGGGTGCCCCTGCACTGCTGGGGGGTGGGGGTGGTGGGAGACATGGGTGGGGGCCTGCTGGCAGGTGCCCCACAGTGCTGGGGGGTGGGGGTGGTGGGAGACATGGGTGGGGGCCTGGTGGAGGCTGCCCCTGGTGGCTGGGGGGTGGGGGTGGTGGGAGACATGAGTTGCACATGGGTGGGGGCCTGCTGGCAGGTGCCCCACAGTGCTGGGGGGTGGGGGTGGTGGGAGACATGGGTGGGGGCCTGGTGGAGGGTGCCCCTGCACTGCTGGGGGGTGGGGGGTAGGAGACATGGGTGGGGGCCTGGTGGAGGGTGCCCCTGCACTGCTGGGGGGTGGGGGTGGTGGGAGACATGGGTGGGGGCCTGGTGGAGGCTGCCCCTGGTGGCTGGGGGGTGGAGGTGCTGGGAGACATGGGTGGGGGCCTGGTGGTGGATGCCCCTGCACTGCTGGGGGGTGGGGGTGGTGGGAGACATGGGTGGGGGCCTGGTGGAGGGTGACCCTGAACTGCTGGGGGGTGGGGGTGGTGGGAGACATGGGTGGGGGCCTGGTGGAGGCTGCCCCTGGTGGCTGGGGGTGGGGGTGCTGGGAGACATGGGTGGGGGCCTGGTGGTGGGTGCCCCTGCACTGCTGGGGGGTGGGGGTGGTGGGAGACATGGGTGGGGGCCTGCTGGCCCGTGCCCCACAGTGCTGGGGGGTGGGGGGTGGGAGACATGAGTTGCACATGGGTGGGGGCCTGCTGGCAGGTGCCCCCCAGTGCTGGGGGGTGGGGGTGGTGGGAGACATGGGTGGGGGCCTGGTGGAGGGTGCCCCTGCACTGCTGGGGGGTGGGGGTGTGGGAGACATGGGTGGGGGCCTGGTGGAGGGTGCCCCTGCGCTGCTGGGGGGTGGGGGTGGTGGGAGACATGGGTGGGGGCCTGCTGGCAGGTGCCCCACAGTGCTGGGGGGTGGGCGGGTGGGAGACATGGGTGGGGGCCTGGTGGAGGGTGACCCTGCACTGCTGGGGGGTGGGGGTGGTGGGAGACATGGGTGGGGGCCTGGTGGAGGCTGCCCCTGGTGGCTGGGGGGTGGGGGTGCTGGGAGACATGGGTGGGGGCCTGGTGGAGGGTGACCCGCACTGCTGGGGGGTGGGGGTGGTGGGAGACATGGGTGGGGGCCTGCTGGCAGGTGCCCCACAGTGCTGGGGGGTGGGGGTGATGGAGACATGAATTGGACATGGGTGGGGGCCTGGTGGAGGCTGCCCCTGCACTGCTGGAGGGTGGGGGTGGTGGGAGACATGGGTGGGGGCCTGGTGGAGGGTGCCCCTGCACTGCTGGGGGGTGGGAGTGGTGGGGAACATGAGTTGGACATGGGTGGGGGCCTGCTGGCAGGTGCCCCACAGTGCTGGGGGGTGGGGGTGGTGGGGAACTTGAGTTGGACATGGGTGGAGGCCTGCTGGCAGGTGCCCCACAGTGCTGGGGGGTGGGGGTGGTGGGAGACATGGGTGGGGGCCTGGTGGAGGGTGCCCCTGCACTGCTGGGGGGTGGCGGTGGTGGGAGACATGGGTGGGGGCCTGGTGGAGGGTGCCCCTGCACTGCTGGGGGGGTGGGAGACATGGGTGGGGGCCTGGTGGAGGGTGCCCCTGGTGGCTGGGGGTGCAGGGGGACATGCGTTGGTGGGCAGTAGTGCAAGTTGACATGTGGGTTGGCTGGGGGGCATGGCCATGGTGGATGGGGTGCCTGCAGGACATGTGCAGGGTAGGCCCCTGTGGTGTGAGCCACCTGCAGGGGCCGTGGAGGGTGTAGAGGGAACACCTGGGAGGACCCACACGTGCAATTCACGTGTGGTGCTCCCCGCGCACCCCTGTAATACACGTACCCTGATGAGATCGCATGTGGAACTTCCCGCGCACCCCTGTAATACACGTACCCTGATGGAATTGCGTGTGGAACTTTCCGCGCACCCCTGGAATACACGTACCCTGCTGATGTTGCGTGTGATACTTCCCCCGCACCCTGAAATACACGTACCCTGATGAGATCGCGTGTGTAACTTCCCGCGCACCCCCGAAATACACGTACCCTGATGAGATCGCGTGTGTGACTTCCCGCGCACCCCCGAAATACACGTACCCCGCTCAATCGCGTGTGTAACTTCCCGCGCACCCCCGAAATACACATACCCCGCTCAAGCGCGTGTGTAACTTCCCGCGCACCCCCGAAATACACGTACCCCGCTCAATCGCGTGTGTAACTTCCCGCGCACCCCCGAAATACACGTACCCCGCTCAATCGCATGTGTAACTTCCCACGCACCCCCGAAATACACGTACCCCGCTCAATCGCGTGTGTAACTTCCCGCGCGCCCCCGAAATACACGTAGCCCGCTCAATCGCGTGTGTAACTTCCCGCGCACCCCCGCAATACACGTGCCCCGCTCGCACAGGCCCAATTGCTGTATGTTGCCACTTTTGTAATGCCCAGGGACTCTACCGCCTGCCTTCGTGTGGCGTACGTGTTTCAGCTTGTGCGTGTCTTTGGCTGTGCGTGGCTTTGCCCTATTCGATTCCATGAATACGTGTGGTTCGAGTGCGTGTGGGCGTTCCGTCTGCTTCCCTGCAGTACATCCCCAGTTACGCCCTTATTTTCGCGCGTTGTTCCCCATTCCGCGCGTTACGCCCCGTGTCCCGCCCACTTTCTGGTGTATGCGCCGAGGTTGTGCGCTTTCACTGTGCGCTTCGCGCACGCCTTTCGGATTGTTGCAGTGACTTGTGCGCCATGCACGGGTTTGACGCACATCCCGAGGTAAACACGCGCAGGGACTTCCATGAATCGCACGCGTGCGTGTGCGCCTGTTTTTTTGCGCTTGCGCCTGCTTGCGCCTGCTTGCCCCTACTTGCGCCAAGATTTTCGGCGCACGTTTGTTCCATGAATCGGCCCCTTAATGTAGAATCGACATGTTGGAATGAAAAGTCTTCACAATTAAAATGAGGGTTAAAAGGAATCAGTCTGGATGATATTGGCATGCATGTAATCATGTTAAGGTCTATTAATCTATGCAAATAATGGTTCCATGTAATTCCATTGCAGGATTAACCCTCGCTGGGTTTTTCTCTGCGGAAATTTTATCAAAATAACTCATTGAATTTCTTTCAATTTTTTGGGGGGCCCCCTACACCCCACATCCCCTTTAATTTGTTTCTATACCGAACTCCCATGCCCCAGATATATTTTTCTGTAACATTTACACAAAAAAGAAACCAGTAACGGCTAATCCCAGGGAAGCTTTGTGTTGTCTTGCATGATCTGTCTGAAGTAACAAATAAAGGGGTAGACCTGCAATTTAAATCCCTGGTCCTTGAGGTAAAGTACATCATATTAGGGCAAGGCGGACCAGTGGAATGGGATGACACATAGAGTCTTTGCTCAAATATAAATTTCAATTTTTAATAGTTAATCAATACAAATTTCACATAATTAATACATGTATGATATAAAATCATAAAACCAAATAGTTCATTTTATCAGTTCAACATTCGTATCGCAATCCCATACTTTCATATTCAAACCATCAAAAGTAAAACCATTTTGGCATATCAAGGCAGTGTAAACTACTGCTATTGATATAATCTTCCTTAGTTTTTACATATACTTATAACCCAGTCCATAGTATCAGGTGTCAAAAAAATCTGGTGTTGAAATTAGTCCAGATATGTACTATGAATCGGCGACACATGTTTCGGTCACAAAGACCTTCTTCAGGACGTAGGACACCAGGTAATAACTATGCCCTTCTTGCAAGCGTATAGGCCAATGTTCATTCCCCAAGAGCCTATTCAAGGGTAAGCAAGTTGACCAACGGAATCAATCCTCCACAAGACTCCATAAAAGCATATATGTATTAATTATGTGAAATTTGTATTGATTAACTATTAAAAATTGAAATTTATATTTGAGCAAAGACTCTGTGCCATCCCATTCCACTGGTCCACCTTGCCCTAATATGATGATCTGTCTGAATACAGAAGGGTATGATGTGATGATCAGACCACACGACTGGGATAGTGTCCTGATAGGATATAGTTTGACCTTTTAAACAATGCTAAATCTAAACAGCGACCACATTTATGAGAGGCAGAAGTCATGAGCAGCAAAATATTGTGGGACTGGAGAATTTAATTTAAGTTTGACCCAGTCTGGGTCATCAAGGATGTCACACCAGACATTGAAACTTCTTAGAATAATCAAGTTAGAGAGCTTTTCCTTGACACAAAAGCCCTTCATTACTCTGTTTTCTATTTTTAAAAAAGCACCTGTAGGGTCGGGATGCTGGTACAAAGAACTAACTGATAGGAGTAGGAAGGCCTGGAGATAATGGCAGTCCCCTCTTCCCCCACTGTTCTGGGTTTCATGGTTGATCCATTTGATTTGGAAGTTACCCGGTACCAAAGATTAAAATGAGTAACAACACTGGTAGTAAACCAGATTTCAGTAAGGAAAAGCACATCTAATTTTTGATACTCAATAAGTTCATTAAGTGTGGCAGCATTCTTAACCGATCTTGCATTAATTGGGCAAGCACAAAAAGCAGGCTTTGATTGATAAATATCTTGGTGTTCGTGGAGTGCAGTTTCCTTAATTGTATAGATACCATGATATTTAAGTTTATGAAGGGCACGCAAGTTAAAGGAACTGTGTCCATTATTTCATTCCAGAAGCTTGTTTTTTGTATACTTGGACATACTACTTGGATGATATATAATGATGGATATGGTAAATTCAAGTAAACAAAATGATGAAACTCAGAAAAGCACCCCAGAAAAATGAACATGGTATTGCCTGCTTGTCCATCTCCTCTGTAGTGTATCCCAATTTGAGGCTAATAACCCAACCAAAGGACTGAGGAGGTAGACTCAATGCTGTGCTCTAGCACCTTGAAGCATCTGTGTGCAAGATGGTTAAATACTGCTTTAATCTCAAGAAGTAAAGCAGGGCGAATAAACACTCATCAAATTGACTCACACTGTCTTATCCTTCGTGGCAACTAGCATTATATAAGCTCAAAACGAATTATGTCATAAATGATGCAAACAGTAGAAACCTATCGAGAGGTGGGATTGGATTAGTGCATCATATCTTCTTACAGAAAATGTGCGTTTTAGTCTCTCATTGGTGGTCTCATATCTGTGAGACACACCCATAGCTACTTCTAAACATGTGGTGTAGGGTAGTATTTATAGCAGAAAATGTGGCAGCGGAATAATATTTTGCAACATTGTTTGTAAAATTGCATAGCAGGCTGTACAAGGTTGGATTTGGGTTGCCAACTAATTAGGTTAGTCGGCTTGTTTGCAGCACGTACATAGAAATAAAACCCAGGTGGTTGGCGATGTGTCAGCTCTCCTCTTATTTCCTAATTAGGCAACCCTTTCTCATCGGTAGGCCTCATGCCAGTGTCTTCTTTTTGAAGACTGACTTTGCCAGTCTGTACTTTCTCAGGACTTTCGAGTGAGTATAGGTGCACCGCTATGTTACCTCCAGGCTTAATGAATAGCCCTTATTTGCAAGCGCCTCGTCACATGTTGCAAGAGCATGAGTTTGTTCATTTCGACAGTGCATTTAACACAATTTGATTCAATTATTCTGGGTGCAGTTCTCCTTTTAGCCTTTAGAGACTTGCTCATTCTATCCCAATATTGACTTTATGCCCTTTTTAATTATCCAATATTTGGCATCAGAAAATGTTCTTGTTCATCCTAATCTTTGAGAAATATATCCTTGCACATGGTCTGCTCGTTAGACTCCCTTCCTGCTTTTCTCTTCATCGCTGGAAATAGCATCCTTGGTTCAAAGCCAATGTTGTCCTCTATCTCGCAAGGAAAACAGCTTTTTCATCATCTTTACATGTTAAGATTCAGGCTTGTATTTTGAGGTAGTTGGGTTGATTGACATACGCCGTCGTCCCTATTGTTCTGATGGTAGTCATAAACGTTGAATATTACCTCTTATAACCAGCTTCTATGTATTCTTTCTACTTTGCATTTCATCATATTTACAGTTATCGACCAGTGAGTCACTTCATTCTTCTTTGCATTCATAAACAATGCATCTTGGAGTCCATGTTTTTCTTAGTGCTCCAATCACATCATTATTCTTAAGTATTTCCATATTGTTTCAACATAGTTTCATATCTTCTATAGGATACACTTTTGCTGGCAGTAGACTTTGTTTAACCTACATCCATGTTGCGCATCATTTTATCCATGGCTGCATTTCGACAGGGCAATAAGGGACGTCTGTCTTGGTAGTTTTCTTCCACTGTGTCAACGTGAGGGTATCTTCTGAATGGCTGCTTGAGTGCATATTGTCTTTCATATAGTCAACTGGGTATGGACATATTGCATAAACTTGTGCTTGCGTTCCGATTTGTAACTCCTCGTCTGTCATTCCAATAGGTCTGGGGTGAGGGGACGGTGACTAAGGAGAATGCGTCCACCAGCTCCTCTACAATTCTATAAACCCAAAGATGACAAGAAGCTGATGAGAAAGCTAGAAAAACAAGAAAGGTGTGTGGGTGTGACAAGTTGACTTCTGCCCTGCAGGAGTACAAGGATGAGTACACATCCCTCAAACATCTACAAACCAAGAGCCAACACAATGATCAAGGTGAAACAGGCCTTTCACTCCTTTGTCAGGGGTACCCCTCAATGTTTAGATAGCGAAGGAGATCATAAACTTTCTCAGATCTCCGACCCTTTTAGGCCCAGGTTAGATAGATAACCCCTAGATAGATAAACCCCATTTATGGCGTTTCAGGGAGTTGGGTGTCTCGGGTTCACGGATAACGTGTCTTCTCAAATACTGAGGTATTCACTGTTCTCCCTTGTTGCTTTAAGATTCATGGAATGTTTAAAGAGTTTCTTAAATAGCTCGTCCACTCTCCCCCAGACTTTCATTAACTCCCTTTACCTGTATTGGGTCCAGGATGCTTTACCAGGTCAGTAGGAGTTCGGATGATGCCATCAGCCTTCTCTTTTGGGGGGGACACCAATTCTTGCAGCTTCACCCTGCTTATTCCTCTGATATCGATAGTGGCTTTGACTTCTCATATAGGTCCGGGCACCACCAGCACTCTGTAGTTGTCCCTGGCTCATTCTCCCTTCTCTGTAGCAAGCCTGGGATAGCGGTCTCGGCATAGTCGGACCCTACGGTTAACTCACTACTGGTTACGCCACTGCTGTAAAATTCTTTGTCTTTCTTTTAGGCACTTTTCCAGCCCTGTTAGATGCTTTCCACTCATTAGTCTCACAAGGGTGAAAGGCAATTCTTTCTTGGTTGTGTTCCTTAGAGGCCGGCAGGTAAAAATAAGTGTAATTCTGAAAATGTTTGGCATTCTGTCTTTGTACAGAACGCGTGCTCCAGTCTCTGCTTCTACTTCTCCCCCCAACACCCGGGCAGCCTGATGGGCATCCTCGTGCACTCTCTGAACCACACCCCCACACCTCTATCGTGGGCCGTCATGTTCTACCATCTGCAATATGCTCGGCCTTGATTGCCAAACCCTTCTCGTTCTTTTTCAGTCTCTCAACCTCTGCCTTCTCCTCTGACTCCGTTCTCATCCACAAGTCGGTCACTCCAGTCACAACTCGCTCTCGCTCCTCCTCTTTGTCCTCTTCATTCTTTCCTACTCTCTCTAGTACTCTCCTCTGTACCCTTCTTGGTACTCTTCTGCCTTCATTTGTTTCTGATGCCCTGATATAGTAGGACCCACCCTGATGTACCGTCCATTTCATTAACTAGAGCAGGGCTGGTATTTTTTTCCAGTCGCTTGTGGCATTCTTGAAAGCTTATTCGTCTCAGTAACCAAACTGTCAGGTGGTTCGATGTTTCACAGTAACATGGTTTTAGTCATGAGCTTAGACCCACAAGATTTAGGGTCTACCGTCTGCCTACCGGGTTGGGATTTAAGGGGGGGTTTGCCCCCCAATCATGTCCTTATCCCCAGGAGAGGAGTCTCTCTCAATGAGATGCTCCTGCATGTTACCACTCACAGGGGGACTGCTAGTTAGCAGCCCCATCTCCTTAGCCTCTTGGATAGGGCTTCTCACCTGGAGAGGAAGTGACATAATCTGATGGATCGTCACAGCAGGAAGGTGGGCAGGCTTTAGGTCCAGCAGCAGTGTTCACCTCCAAAGGTCCCTGGGGAGGGTTAGGAGACAGATCTTGCTTCTGCCTTTGGATCCTTTGCCTTCACCCCACATCTGGAGGACTTTAGAAAGGACTGCATTCTCAGCAGGGTCCAACAAAATCTTCAGGATGGTTCAAGATGAGTACAGTTGATTTAAAGAAGTGGTGGGAGACACCTTCTTTTATAGTCAAAAGTCCCCAGGTGATTGAACTAAAGCTAGCCTGCTTTAGAGTTCCTGATACCTGCTCTTGAAATGTGTGGTCTTTTCTCTTATGATGTCACACACAAAGTGCTTTTCTCCATAGGACGTGGAGAGGACAGGAAAGAGAGGCAGAGAGAATCAAGATGACAAAACCCTGCCAAACGGTAAAGATGCTTCTGATCCTATTGAGAAGGGGAAGGGCAGAGTTGGGATAGCCAAAGACCTTTTGAAAGAAAGCACCCTGATGTGAGGCCTGACTTTCTGTCAATGGGTGTGCCTTTTGGTTTCTGCTGCCAGGCCAGTGTCCTGTGGAGTTGATGTCTCAGGGAGAAGGTTGTGCCTCTTATTGGTCCTGTGTAAGGGCAGGTAACCCCACCAGGCAAGCTTTCTGCTAGTCGGGTGGAGTCCAGCCTGTCGGGGGCCAGGGTAGGGGAATACTCATAACCCTTCCAAAGCTGAACTGGGCCGACCCAGCTGCCACATGTGAGATATCAATTTAATGTGGCTGGGTTAACTCTAAGATGCTGGCCACCATACCCTAACTCGTTTATGTCTTATATTTACAGTTGTATGTGCCACCAGGACAACGTCTTCAAAGTTATGTCTTTTTTTGGAACAGGGGTGCATATTTAAAATGATATAATATGATAGGTTATTCATAACGTGCTTAATAACCAGAGGTTTCTAAGCGTGGACCCGAGGATCGAACCTGTGTTGCTCTGTGTCGTCTTGCTTCCAAGGCGAGCACGTTGTCCCTAAGCTATTCTCCTGAGACGATGCAGCCCCTGTGTTGCTTGGCTGCACTGAAGCTGTAAAGAGGGCATCTGTAACTTCTGAACCTGCTCTGTGGCACTGGTAGAACAGGCACTGCAAATCAAGATACTGATGCAGCAAGTCACAAGTACACAGGATGCTTTTGGTATGAAGCATATGAAAAGGGAATCTGATTAGCAGATTTCCCTTTCAGCGATAGAATTACCCGCATCATTTTATTATTTAATAAGAATAAAAAAAGCCAGGGCTTTCACACCTTTGCCAGATGGCAATTCATAACTGCGGGCAAAACTCCAAGCCTGGCTTTATAAGTGCCTTCTAGTTCTGTTGTTCCAATCAGCCTGGAGGCACTGTGGCCTGGGCTTGCGTAGTGTTGGACAACTTTTTATTATTTCTTTTGAAATTGTAAGGCACCTGGGTGGGGGACCTATGCTGGAGCTGATCATATTGTGGATATATCCTGACCAACCTGCCATTTACTTTCATTTTGCAGTTTGGTCATTCTATTTTCCCTCCCTGCATTTATCCCCAAATAAAAGCATGTTTGAAAATATCTGCCTGCCTGGCCTATGATTGCAATCAGTAACAAACCAGACATGGATCAAAGGAAAGTAGGTGTTCTTTCATGCTTTTTTAATGCTTGAATCATCATAAGATTATCATCACTTGTCTTAACATGTGCACAGTGCCTGCCACTTGTCTATTCATGTTCCATTGTCTATTTTGGTATTTTAATTTCCAACAGGCATATCAATGGAGGTATTTCACTATGTGACAAAGAAGTATGTTTTATACTGTGCTCTCCTCAAAGTGCCCAAGCGCGAAGCAAAAATTGTTCATGATCTGCCACTGAGTCATTTGAAGGTTTGTCCAAATTCCAGTTGTGACTGCAACTGTAGTCATATCAGTGCTTTTCTCGCACCGTCAGTCAAGGAAATGCAATGTTGAAGATGAAGTCCAACTTAATAGCACAGATCTTTGCAACTGGTGGGGTGGGAATTTGTGTTGCACCTGAAATGCTTGCAAAGCATTTATGGTCGTGTATAACCAGCCTAAAATAGAGCAGATCTTGTGGTTCATGGCAAGCACATGACCGAGGAGGGATCCTGGGTCTGTGGCAAAATGGGAGGACGTGCTTAATTGCTGCACTGAATCGTCGCAGAAGATGGGTTATGGGCTGGCAGCAGTGGCATGTCAGCCACAGCCAAACTAAAGATAACAGTAGGAGCACTAGCTGCCACCTCAACCAGTGTTACTATCCTTGGAGTGCTTGTAGACAGGGTTGGTGTGCTAATTGTAGTTGCTGCCAAGAGCAGTGCAGGTCTGCCACCTCAGATTCTTGCATCCCCAAAAATTGCAACTGTTCTTACCAGGAACCAGGTACCATCCCCATGCCTTCCTCTACCTCGCCTATGTTTGACACCTGTTCTTGAGGACTTTCTGTTTGGTGCTGCTTATTATCTCATATACCTCCTATGCTGGTTGCCCTGTTAAAGATAGTGGTGTGCTGTGGGATTGTGCACCTTGCCACAACGTCTGGGGTAATCAGCAGTGGCTCAATATGGTCACACCAGAGCAAATTCATCCTTCATCCAGGCAGGCGGGCCGTTTGTTGAGTACATCACACATAAAATCAGCCTACCACTTATGCCATGGCCTGATCACCAACACCAAAGTCAAGTGTCTGTGGCTAGTGTACTATGTTATGTTCTGATGAGCACACACTCAATCAAGCCATCAAAGCACATAATGTTCAACTAAGTAGGTCATCGGCCTGGCAAACAAAGTGAATTTGGTCTGAAAATCCAAAAGCCCTACCAAGGGTTTTTGCCTGTCTTTCTGTGGAAAAATGGAAAACTCCCCAAATAAATGTATGTTTAAATAGCTCTGACTGTCTGGCCTATGATTGGTCGATGTCTGTTTTTGTGAAAGATGTCAAAGACCTAAGCCTATCCTGTCTGTGAAATATGAAAAATTCCTTTTCAAGGTTTTTTTCAAAAATGAAAATAAAATATGCTATTGATCAATGCCAAAAACCATTCCCTAAAATCCTTGCTTAGTCTAAAATTGTCCAGGCATCAAACACACCTCGTCCTTCTACTTCTCTGAAAGATATCTAGTCAATGCTCAAATACTCGAGAAGCAAGGTTCTGGCATAGACTGGTTAATCTGGCTGCCTGCACCTGATTACCCAAATCTTGTAAAACTTCCACCTCGTGGGCCAATCCTGAATGCTCTGGTGATACAGAGGAAAGCCACAATTATTTTTCCAGACTTAAACCGAGAGAGCGTCAGCAAGCGATGGAGATAGATTGTTATAGATAGACATTTTGCAGTTTATGTCTGACCCTTAGTCCATCCACAAGTCAGAAAAATCCAGAAATATAGCTGACATGCTACATTTTTCGGATGTATACGAATTGTTCGAACTACAATTGTTCGAATTACAATTGACCTTTGCACAATTGACCGAATTGTGAAGGTCAATTGTTACATATATGCGGCGGGAAACCCCCCGCAATCCCCCATTATATATATAAATATATATATATATATATATAAATATATATATAAATATATATATATATATATAGAGATATATATATATATATTACCAAACCAATATATATATATTTATATATATATATATATATATTTATATATATATATGTGCGGTCAATTGTGCAAAGGTCAATTCGGACCCTCGACTTTCGGTCATTTCGGTAATTCGAACAATTGTGTTCGAACAATTTGGGTAATACCCATTTTTCTGGTCCATTTGCTTGTCATCAAGATACTGGTTGTGTCTATCCAATTCCTGTTAAGGATTATATTACTTAGGGAGGTTGGACACTGTTAAAACAGTTGTGAAGAAAGGTCCAGTTAATTTCTCACTCTGACTCCAGAAAGAAAAAGGTACATCTCAGCGGGACCATGAAAATGTACCACTTGTGCTTAAACATAATATTATGCATAGAAACTAGCATTCATTAGGATTTCCTTCCATGTGGATTAGAGGACAAGCAGAAAGATAGTTCACGGAGTGGGGTCCCGGGAAAGGGGGGGAGGGGTTGTGAGAAGGGGTTTGGCAGATCAATGTATGTATGCATTAGAGAGAGAGAGCAATGGAGCCAGCAAGGAACGACCAAGAAAGATATGCGGGATGCTTTGTGAAGGGAGCAGTGGAGGGAGGGTTTTACCGGGTTCCTGGCTTTGAACCCGCTCATCTAGTCGCGCCCACTGCATCACACTTGGTGAAGCTGCCATTTTGATGGAATTTTTGCTGCGGGTGTGTATGGAAACATTTATTTGGATTTTTAGGGCAGTGGGATTGAAGTGGGGTGACATGGCAATGGGTCACGTGGGCTTGCCCCCAGAAAAAATATTCAACCAAAAATTAAGCAAAATTGCTAATGCACAAAGGTGTCTCGTATCCACTAGGCACTCCATAGACTGTCAGGCTGAGGAGATGAGAGAGGAAACAGAATGAGAAAAAAGGAAGGGGTGATTATTGCATTAACCCCCTTATGTGAGAAAGGCAGCAAATCTGCAACTGGCCACTGTTAAAAAGCCAGCATAGAGTGACAGCTAGAAAGGTCAGAAATGCAGAGGCAGCTTGCAGCAAGATGCCAGCATTGATTTGGACAATCTATGCGTCAGCTCACAAACAGTTGTCACAGATCCAATACCACCTTAAAGTGAAATATCCAAATTAAGATTAATCTAAGCATCAGATTGTGCTGCATATTAGCTGCATCCCAAAGTGGAAATGGTCCAAAAAAACTTGTAATCTCATCCATATGATATATCTTTCTCCTACCCCTCCCACATCTTTTTTTTCCTTGTATCATTTCCATCATTGCAATGCTTCCATTAGAACTCAACACCATCCATTCAGGTCAGCAAGAAATGACAATACTTTTGCCCAAGCGTCCCTATCCCTTGGCCTCGTAACAGTGATCTCCGTTGGTCTAGTTATGTTCAACTCTCCCAACTAATGTCGGGAACTAAATCATAATTATCTGAAGCCATGGTACATCAAAGATTAACTTAAAACTGTCCCTAGTAACATTTCCAGGCTCTAAACTCACAACAAAATGTATGAAAATATAATTTTAAAAAAATGAATCTCCTCTAAAGGTCAATTAAGTTAATCAGTGTGTCAAAATCACAAAGCTCCAAAAGGAAATCTAAACAACTAATACACATATGAAACTCTGTTGTGCACGCTAGGTTTCAATTCTCTGTCTATGCTCTTTGTTGGGGTGACTACAAGATCCCCCCCCCCCTGGTTCTTCAAGCCAGCCCGGACGCTGAATTATGGGCACCATTTCTCAACACAGTTCAATGTTGGCTACAGAGGGGCTTGAGGACCTCTTTGAAAAGGAGCCAGGCTGTGGATCTGGGGTGGCACATTTGGTTGTCAAGAATAGGTTGGGGAAGCACAAGTGACCACCTGATGTGGTTCATAATAATTGTGAGCTGGGTTAGTGTTTTCCTAATCTAAATTCTTTGATGCTCTGCCTGGAAAGGTACATGTAATTTCCTTTGTCTATATTGATGGCATTAAACCTATTCAATGTCTAAAGAATTTGCCAGAGGAATGACATTTGAGAAGGCATGGTAGTGTTGTAGTGTGAGAGTGCACTTCACTTGGACTGATCTATACCCAATGTTAAGCTTACACTGAGTTCCCAGTCTTGCTTTCCATAATTAGTCACCAATAACCTCCCTCTGGTTTCATTACACTTAATCAAGAAAAAAGCATGTTATCCAATGCTAGTCTTTTGTTTACCGCTTAGGGGAACAAAACATATCTCAGGTTTCTGGATGCTTCATCATGAAATGCATTACTTCCACACAGACAAGCAAAGCACTTGCATATTGGAGTCTATCTTCTATATGCCATTGCTGGGTGCAGCTGTAGCATTCTGCACTACAGTGGGCTGAATACACCTCCCTTTACTGCTTGCAAATGCAATAGAAAATGTTATCTGTATTCAGAAAATATGACATACAATGAACGTTACAATTGCTTGTAATTGCAACCCAAGCATCTCATATTGTTTTAGCTATTCTCCGCATGTAATTTTTTGATACTGTGAAAAATGTCTTCCGAACTTCATTGAGGGACACCATGGACCCACACGAGTCTCTAATGGAGAATAGGCTAAACAAGAATGAGAAGAGACTTCTGCCCAAGACGGTGACCTATCTCTGTTGAGTTAAACATAGCCTGACAAAATGCCTAAATAATGGGGGAAGACGTATTTGCTGGTAGGAGAGTATTAAAGGTGATGTCGGCCCATGACGACAACCCAGAACTATAAGCCGAGAACATTTATGCCAAACGCATACCTAGCAGGGTTATGCAACCTTTGGCTCTCCAGATATTGTGAAAAACAACTCTCTCATCATCCCTACCCATCAGTCAGTGGAAAGGCATCAGAGGAATTTTAGTCCAGACCATTTTTGGCAGCAGACACCTACACTAAAGCAATAGGGGAGAAGTACTTGCTAGTAGATGAAGATAAGAAGCAGGTTGATCTTTTATAGAACAGAAACCACTCCCTTTTGAGGTGTGTAAAATGTCTGGGCCTCATTACGAGGTGGGCGGTATGGGTTTAACGACGCCAGTAATGGTGCCGGAGCCATTAATCCCATTCCGCCCAATTACAAGGTTCCCTTGCGGGACCCGATCTGGGTGTCTGGTCAGACCAGATATCCATTGCGGGACCCGCTAGGGGACCAGGGAACTATCAACGGCCTGTTACTAACGGGCCTGTTGTTAGCTCCCTCCCTATTCCCATTGAGCCGTATGAAGGCTCGAATGGGAATGGGGCAGGTCCGCGTCTGGGTTCCCTGAAGGAGGAAATACCGGGCCCTCCAAAGTCGGAATGGCCCGGTATTTCCCCATTCAGGGGACCCGGACCCAAGTTTGGAGGTAGCCATGCCCTTGTTAAGGGCATGGCTACCTCCAAACTCGTAATGCGGTATGTGATTGGAGAGTGTTCCAAAAGTGCCCCCCCCCTCTGTGGTCATTGAGCATATGAATGAAGGGGGCAGTCTGATGGGAGTAACTTCTAAAGCATGTTTCTCGCCCATTTGATGTGATGTAATCTTTGAGATTTCTCAATTATGAACTTTCTAAAACAGTATATTCCACACATGTAATCATGCTACCAATCAGGTCATCATATTTTTCTCTGTCGTGAATTAAATGATGCAATTTTCATCTCCACCACTTATGGTGACTGACTTACACATTTTGGCTTTTAACTCACTTATACATTTATGCACAAATTATTTTTCCATCTCAAAATAGCGGGCTCACAAATATAGATGCTATGATATACCGATCGCTGGTGTGTGCTGTTTCTTTGCAACAAAATACAAAATGAAAATATCACAATATTGTTTTGGGTTTATCTAATAAGGACTTACAAGCTAAACATTTAAAACTAGTTTAGCCCTCTGAGATTTTGCTTAAAAGTTATCACTAAACATACAAATCCAATGTAATTGCAATGATTCATTTTCTTCTCTTCCACTTTGCACAATATTACATGTAAGTCTTTGGTTTTTCTGCCCGGCATGATTTGATTATTTAAATAGCGCCTATACACAATGTGTTTCAAAGCGCTTCAAGGCAAGGGAGGGAACAAGGGAAAATACAGCCACATTCTTACAGGCCATGAACAGTAAGGATGTGAAATTAACTATCGTACTCGGCCTGACGACATTTCAGATAGTGCAAGAGCTAAGACATAGATAAGGAAGGGTGGGGGAGAGTGGGAAGGAAATGGAAACAGACAGGTAACTACCGTACTAGACCTGACAACATTTCTGGTAGAGCCGGAGAAAAACAAAAACGGAGGGAGAGGGGTGCAGAAAGGGAGGGGAGGAACAAAACAAGCGACTATCATACTAGGCCTGACGACATTTCAGATAGTGCTGGAGGGGTGGCGGGGAGGAAAAAAACAGTAATGGGAGGGTGGAGGAAACAGACGAGGTTGCTATCATATTAGGTCCAGGGACAATTCTGATAGAGTAAGTGCATAGAAGAAAGTAAGGGGAGGAGATGGGAAAAGGGAGAAGGGAAATGAGGAGAGAACAGAGAGTAAGCAGTCAAAAAGAGTGGAGAAGCAAGAGTGGATAGAAAATACAATAGCAGAAGTCAGTAGTAACACATAATGTTGCAAGCCAGGATACAAGATGAAGATGGGAATAGCATGATTCAGGGCCACCATGAGTACAAGATGCAAAGGAAGTCCAGCATGAGAGTTGAGAAAGAGTGACACACCGTGAGTGAATGAAGTCCATAAAAGTCAAATCCAGCATTGGCCACAAGACGGTGATGGTGAAGGAAGGCACCAGGTGGGCGGGGCTTGCTAAGTGGTGAAAAAGAGCGGCAAGCAGGAAGGCACCAGTTGGGCAGGGCTTGCTAAGTGGTGAAAAAGAGCAGCAGGCAGGAAGGCACCAGGTGGGCGGGGCTTAGGCCAGGTGACCTAGATCCACTTGCACCTGCTCCCCATCTGCAAAGAAAAAGAAGCTAGAGGGCTCCTTAAGTAGGGAAACAGAGTGGCAAGAAGGAAGGCACCATGTGGGCGTGGCTTGTTAAGTGCTGAAAAAGAGCGGGAAGCAGGAAGGCACCAAGTGGGCGGGGCTTGCTAAGTGGTGAAAAAGAGCGGCAGGCAGGAAGGAAGGCACCAGGTGGGCGGGGCTCAGTCAGGTGACCTATATCCACTTGCACCTGCTCCCCATCTGCAAAGGAAAAGAAGCTGGAGGGCTCCTTAAGTAGGGAAACAGAGTGGCAAGCAGGAAGGTACCAGGTGGGCATGGCTTGCTAAGTGGTGAAAAAGAGCGGGAAGCAGGAAGGCACCAAGTGGGCGGGACTTGCTAAGTGGTGAAAAAGAGCAGCAGGCAGGAAGGCACCTGGTGGGCGGGGCTTAGGCCAGGTGACTTAGATCCACTTGCACCTGCTCCCCATCTGCAAAGAAAAAGAGGCTGGAGGGCTCCTTAGGTAGGGAAACAGAGCGGCAAGCAGGAAGGCACCAGGTGGGCGTGGCTTGCTAAGTGGTGAAAAAGAGCGGGAAGCAGGAAGGCACCTGTTGGGCGGGGCTTGCTAAGTGGTGAAAAAGAGCGGCAGGCAGGAAGGCACCAAGTGGGCGGGGCTTAGGACAGGTGACCTAGATCCACTTGCACCTGGTATCCAACACATCTGGTGTCTATGCTGTTAGTTCAGAGCTGGAGTATTTATGACCCAGAGACCTGCTGCCATGGCAATGTCCTTTGTATTTTAAGCTGCTGGGCCATATATGACTTTAGCCCTGCTGTCTTAGAGGAGTCGCAGGGCATGTCTGGCCTTTTGAAGTAGAGCTCCAGTACAGAAACGTGTTTATTCCTTCATTCATGAAAGGCCTGGCGCGATCAAATATTAGCTGATGGAACCACTGGCCAAGCTGAAATTCTTGTTAATTTAAGATTGTAAGCCCAAGCACATAGACATGTGCATGCCATGAATGTCAAAATTGGACTTTATTGCCAGTCCTGGCTTTCTGACAGTTTTCATTTCTCCACTTCAAAAGAGTTTAATTTCCTTGAGAAAGTGTCTTCCTTCTCATCTTGTTGCAGGGGTTGTGGGAAGGAAGAATACCATTCATCAGATCAAACATATAGCTAGGGCTTGATTCAGAAATGTAGCATTTAAGTCTTTTTATTCTGTATGTGTTAATAGTCCCTTTCAAGCTGATCAGCAAAGGCAATGCTAGAGTGTTTTTCTAAGTTCTGTCCAAGACATATCTTTAATGCTGTTCTTTTTACCTTAGTTTGAGAAATGATTAATTATAATATAAATTGCAGGATACTTTCTAGTACTTGGAAATATATAGGAAATATATACCTCGAGCCTTGTCAATGATATTTTTACTAGCCTAGGGGGATGTCCATTCTCAGATTTTTATTTCATATTCTACCGAAAAAGATTAAGAAATATTGTTGTTTGCCACAAAGGTAAAACACGATCCATGTTAATTTCACTAATTAATTGTACACCAAATTTTCATTTATCTCTGATGTTTAAATTCTGACATGAATAACATATTTGTATGCTTACTCTGATTATTTGAAGTGTTAGCAGTGGTAGGAATTGTCGCTGTTAAACACACACTGAAAATAAAGACTTCCTATAACATTTTTGTAGAGAGTAAGGGCAAGCGTAGGTTTAGACAGAGACATTTAGTTTGGACTATCAGACATTGATAGCCTTTAGAAACATCCATTAGGGGGTCCTCCTTTAGAGCTGTGGCAAGTTAGGCATTACACCAACTCAGGAACCTTAGTACATAAAGGTTTTGAAACAAAGATCTTTGCTTCTGTGTGATTCTTGATACCACGCCTGTCTCACACCTCACAACTAAGATAATACAATGTGTAGGGATATCAACCATAAACTAAACAGTGTTCCAAAAGTAAAGTTCAGAGCTATTTCCAGCTCAGGCCTATTTTACAGCCGCTTTTCTAAATGTCAATTCAAGTCCAGAAGACAGTAAATTGAACATTGTGATACACTGGTTAACAAAGTTCCACACGCCTTTGTAGATGTAGGGGTGCCCTTCACCAAGATCAATGTCAAAAAGATGTCACAAAAGTATCTTTAAGCTTTCTCTTTAAACTTTTTTTCCATAGTTCTTTACAGTTCAGGGTTCCCTTCCCCAATACTTATATGGACAGATGGTAGTTTTCCTCTACATGCAAACGCAACCTTCCGTGTTAGAGTATAGGGTTTCTCTGGTCTTGGTGCTGTTGTTAGACCAAAACCGTCCACTCATTACAGGTCATGCAACCAGGAACTTCAAGCTCTCTTTGAGTAGTTTAATATTGCAGCTGAAACAATGGTGTCTTAAATGCAGCTCCACAACAAGCACTTATTCAGCCTTTACTTCAACTCTGCAATCGGAGACTTTAATTTAGCTTGGTTTTCTATTATATTCTGTTCTTTCTTAGCAAGTTGGTTATTTGCATTCACTTTAAGGTTCAATATTAGCAGTTGTGCTGTTTCACGTAACTCCCTATTCAAAATGAATAGTCTTTTGCCTTCTTCTCACTTCACTATTTAACATATGCAGGTTTTACTTGTTCCCTTCAATTCAGTATTTTAATAAATGTAACTTTGTAGTTTCATTCATTTGGTATTTAATAAGTGTAACTTTGCTTACTTCCATGGACTACTACTCCATTCACTCTCTTGGAGCACTGGGTAACTCTAGTGTCCATGACACACTTCCGGACCCAGCAGCTCCTTTTTCCGGCTTCCCCGAGCAGGAAAGACTCGCTGGATGCTTAATTCGGCACTCACTGGCTCTCGTGTGTAGCTGTGGCTTTGCTCGCCGGCAATGCCTGCAGGCCACAATTAATACACCTGTGGTCCTTCAATGTGCTGCATGTGTACTCTATTAATTAAGTTTACCTGACCCTGATTACCATGACATGCCCAACTTTCTTGCATCTTCTTTGTCCCAGTACAAAAGTGGTGAGAGTACATGTTGTCTATTACTCTGTTGCCTCTTCCTCATCTCATTACTAGAGTGGGGAAAGTGTGTAATGTTAATAACTCTCAGTTGTCTCTTCTCAGTACTGCTAGGTACCCCAAGAAGGGAATGAAGGGGAACTGCTCTATAATGACAAAGGTCGGGGATGGGTTAGGCTGGTTGTCACGAGGATAAGGGGGATACCATGTCTCGCCTAGAGGTACCTTACTACCAATACCCATGGACCCTCTGCCCAGGTGATCCTGCCTCACTTGTCCACCCCCATGGTCAGGATCCAGTAGCGATAGCCTTTCCCTGGCCACCTGCGTAGAGGATCCAAGGAGTAGGAGTGAGAATACCCTCAGATTTCTCACAGTTCATAATGTATTTTTGGTTACAAAAACCTATGAGTTGAAGGGAATGGTTGGGGGGATTGTCTATATATAGGATACATATGGGTTAGTGTTTTCATTGGATTTAACTATCTGCTGGCCCCAACCCTACATTGATACAAGTAAGAAATATATCATCTTAGCAACAGATAATTGGCTAATGCCACAATTATACAGCATCTTTGTTTTGAGAGCTGTGATTGGTTTGGCATTAATCTTACCACCCTTAAATATTTGGCAGGTCATCAGCACATGAACAAAAATAATTGTGTGAGGAGTGACATCAGGGAGCTGCTTCTGCTAATTGAAAAAGACACAACCTTGATTTTCTAGGCAACATGCCAGGGTATCTAGCTTTGTACTTGACCTTGTCTAGCGGCTCTCCTTCTGGAAATCTGTCGGGTGTTGAGGCAGATGTCTATCAGTGTCTGGAGTACTGTTCTTCAATTATAAATCACGTGTGAGGAGACCATGTTTTGAATGATTCTGCTCTACTTTATTATGATTTTAGCTCAAATTAATACGAGTACTATTACTTTTGCTTGCCACTGGAGACTTGGTCGAGCTACTACCTATGCAGTATTGAGCTTCTAATTAATGGACACCTGGCATTGAAAGGCTGTTGATTCTTTTACCTAATCTAAGAGAAATATGCCTAACACATGTGAATTGTTATTTTCTGTTCTTCTCATAGCCATCTAATCCTCCTTTTTTTGCCGTAACCTTGGAGGGGGCTGTGTAGACACTATCTGGCCTGCACATACCTTATTTTAGCTAATTTCAGCATGTTGAATCTCCCTGCAGCTTTGAGACTTCTCTGAGGCTTTCCATTTGCTCTAACATGGCTTTGCTGTCCATTTTATTCAGAACGGCCACTCATTACTGTTGTGTTTCTACGTTTAGCAAGCTTTATATGTATCTTGTTTGTTCTGTGTTTCAGCATATACATTGATTAGGTTATGTTACTCATGTCTATTGGTGCAGGTAATATTCTTTGTGTCTAAATGCAAGTTTGACCTAGTGTCTGTGTTTCTTCATGGTGAGTGCATATCTGCTTCATGTTCAGTGTATCTACAAATGTCAGTTTGGCAGTGATGTCACTTGCTCTCCTCATCTTCAATTACAGCGTGTTAATTTCTTCTACAGTTTGAAGATTCATCTCTTCTATTTTTCTAGGATAAGGGTGTTAGGGTTGTCTTATTGATTATTGTCTATCGTATTTGCAGTAAAGCAGCAAGAAGCCCTTAGTTTCTACAATGTGGATGTAGGGGAGGGGCAGATGCGATTAATGACTTATTTATCTGTCTCTCGATAGGTTCATTTGAACAAATCCCCCTGTCAGTTTTCTGATCCATGGGTCCTTACCCTAAGAAGAACAGGTAACATAATCTTGGTTGTGCTTGTTAAAAGGTACTGCAGGGCTTAATCTGTAGTCATGCACCCACCTATGTACACATTAGACGGTCTGCAGTAGCTGCTGTTTAGGTATGGTTAAGTTGCTCAACTGATATAGGAAAAGCAGTTTTTGGGCAGCGTATAACATTGCTCCCTCTGGACGAATCCTTACCAAACTTTGAAAAAAAAGTATATGGCCTGCTTTGAAGGGCCGGTTTGGGGTGTGTTCGTCAAGGGGGGGCAAAGTTATAGAGTGGTCCCACAACTTTTTTTTTCCATAGCCGCAATGGACACATTTTTTTGCTCACACCTACAGTCCAAACCGCTGGATGGATTTTCACCAAATGGCAGGAACGGAAGCTTGGTCCCAAAAGCGTGCTTTTGTAAATTTGGTTTACATCCGTACAGCAGTTTTCTTTAAAACAGGCAAAATGTAGGCCCAAAAAGAACATTTGGGATATCTGGGTCGGCTCCGCAGATCCATTCCCCTGTTCGCTCTGCAGACAGGACTCCGAATGGCAAGGAGGGCGAGGGATGTCCGGGAACACCCAACGTGCCCTCTGATTGACTGGTGAAAAGTGTGATGTGCTTCATATTTTTCCGAAATGCTGCCATGTTCGATCTGTTGATAGCCGCGGCTGTCTGTGGATAGCGTGGTGGAAAACAGGGCTGGGAAACATGTTTTGGGGCACCTGGTGTTGGGAAGAGGGACTGGGAAGGGTGGAGGAGTGAAAGATGGTTGATATCATGGGTTTGTTTCGGTCTAAGAAGACCGTGTAGGCGCAGCAGTCCACGGACACCGCATAGTCCGCAGACAGGGCCTTGGGTGGGAGGAATATATGGTGAATGCAGGCAGGCTTCATTAGGGTAGGGGAGTGCAATGTAGATGATATGAGGATGTTTGTATAGGTTAAAAAGTCCATAGATTCTTGGGTGCCTGGCCTAACTACTGCAGTATCATATGGCCATGCATCCAAGAATATACCCACCAGTATTGAAGTAGGTAGTGTTTGGTGGGCAGTTGGCGAAACATGTTTGGGCTAATTTGTTGACTGCACAAAGGCTCCCTACAGTAGGGGAGTGGTGTCAGATTGATATGGTGATATTGCCATTGGTGAAAAAGGGCAAATTATCGTTTGTTGGTTATGACCATTGGCCAGATTCTTGGGTGCTTGGCCGTATTATGCTGTGGTGGAACACAGTGGCACAATACCATTGAAGTGGAAATAGTATTTTTCTTTGATAAACCATTGTGGGCACAGATTGTGTTTGTTGCACATGTTAATGCAGGAGAAATATTTGCTTCTTTCTCTTTGAAAAAAAACAGTATCATATGTTAGGTAACGGACTTCACAATGTTTCATTGCACACAACGTCACATATTCATCTACTTTGTCGACGCTCATAATTAGTACATTGCAAGTACTATGCATCAAAAACAATTACTGTGCATTTTGCACAGTTGCTGTATTTGGTTGCATAATCATTGGGGCTGTGGGAAAAAAATCCATGCAGTATTAAAAACTCAACATAGTACATTTATTTGATGTTACGTGCAACACTGTTTGTTTGAAGTGTACAGTACTTACAGGAATGTGTAAGGTGCAGGAATACATGGTTTTGCTGTTAGAAACACTGTTGCAGTAGGAGGAATTGAAATGGTGTATTTGTTTTGCTTTTCGAAAGTGTGTGGTGGTATAGTTGTAGTTTGATACCAGTTGGCGTATTCTAACTGTGCACAGTTTTACATTTTTGTGGGGTATGTTTTGAAGCAGTTTCATTCCTGTTAAAATCTTGGAAAGTGATATTGCAGCATTATGGGTGCAGTTAGATACTGGTGGGCGTATTCATTGCAGTGGTATGGGCGCAATTAGAATACGCCAACTGCTGTCTAACAGTTGATATTTTTACAGGTTAGTGACTATAGTTTGTAGACCCTCTTAATCAGTACGTTTGAAGTACTGTGGGTGAAACCATGTTGGTGCCTGTTGTGCGCAGTTGTCATTTCTGTGTGCATAATCATTGGGTAATTGGGGAAAAACTGTATAGCATTAGCAAAAATGTACAACATGCACATCTGTTGCCATATTAAAACTGTTTTCCATTTTACAAACAGCATTGTAGCGCTATGGATGTATTCACATACCAGATGGTGTTTGCTAAGTTTTTAATACATTTACAGTTCGGAGGGGTATTTTTCTTTAGCACTTACATACCTGTTGGTGTCTATCTTGCAGTAACTTATGCTAGTTTTACAGGTCAGTCAGTACATTTAGGTTTAAGGAACAGTAAGTAGGCATTTTTAAGGTTTGCTGGTAATATATATTTCTGAGTAATGGAATTATTATTGCATTCAAACCAACCACCTTTTTTAAATGTATGCTGTATAGTGACCCACACTGGTTGTGGCACCCATAAGGTAGATTATGCCTACTGTTGTGAAGGTTTTCTTGCCAAGCAATACTTGCCCAAGTGTGAAGCTCGTAATCTTGCAGTTGTTTTTGGTACCATCGGCATTGTATCTTAAAAGCATCACTATTGCATATGGGCTATGTGAGTTTATGTGTAAGGTTCAACGATTGTCGGAATTGCAAACAGTACATAATATGCCATGATTTGAATTTTGCACCAGCTGCTGAAATGGAATGAATTCACAATTGGGTATAGATACATAAACTAATTGTTCATTAGGGACTTGCTCCTGCTGAACATGGTTGCAGAGAGTGCATGTATGTTTCCACGTATATGAAATCTGGCAGATTTCATTTATAGGTATATCTTTGCTTTCTAGCACTTGCAGTAAGTACGTTAGAAATTCTTGTGGATCTTCCTGTGTGTGTATGGTGAGTCTTACCATTCCTGCACAGTAGTCCAATTCTTGCCCTATTCCTGAGACACTGTAAGTGTTGCCAGAATTATGTGTTGCATTTCTATGAAGGAGGAGCATTTGCAACCACACAACTGGTCATCCGCTGTTCAAGTAAATACTTTGCACAATTGGAACAGAATATTGATTGCTACATTTTCATAGCAATTTACACCAGTTGTGTTGGAAAAGTTAAATGGACCAGAGAGTTCTCTGTCTGGGCCATTTGCTGGACCTCCAATTGTCTTTTTAAAAGACCTATTTCACTTTGTTTGTGCTGCTGTGTTTGCACTACATAGTTTTGTGGTTGTGCTACTTGATGGGGTAGGTGCCGCTTTCACTTTCTTTGGCGGTACTGTTGGGAGTTCTCTCAGAGAAAAGCAATGCAAACAGAACTTCTAACAAGTTTCCCTTTTTGAGAAACAGGCTACATAATGAGATTGGGTGTGTAGAGTGCACATAGTCTATTGTATTCCACGATGCAAGGAATGTCAGCCTTCACTTTGTTTGCATCAGAATTGACTAGACATAGTTCTTGGAGTATACGTAGATGTGACACTGCTACGTAACGCATACCGTCTTTAAAGACTGTGCTGCCAATGTCAATCAATCCCTGATCTAGTTTTTGTCTCTTGCATATGCAGTCACTATTCACAAATCGCAAGGTCTGAGAGAATTGTTCTCTACGTACATACATGTCTTTGAAAAGAAGGAATCGTGCAGTTGCGCTTCCTATCCTTTTAACTTCTGAAAGTTTTTCAAAGTGGATGTTGACAAACTGAATGTTTTCACGTGGATAAGTCTGGAAGCCAACAACTGTACCAAGTGCTCCATTAACTAAACCATGCTCCACATCAAGGTTACGCTTCAGAATTACTCTACAGTTTAAACACAATGTCAACATTTTCTCCAACCCAGCTGTGTTGGAGGTAGAGTTTTCTAAGCTATTCAGTCGTGCTGTTGCTTGTTGACATATAAGGAGTGACATGTCATGCACTTCCAGTTTGTCTGTGGAATTAAAAAAAGAAATTCAACCAATAGTGCATATTAACATTGTCTCATTGAATTGCATACAGCTTGCTAGGGTTGTCTTTAAGGACATACATTTCACATTTGTGTATGCTAATTTTTCCATGACATCAGGAACAGATGTGCCATGCCCATACAGCTCATGGATGAGTATACTATTTGAGATAGATTGGGCATCCTAAGCAAGAAGACCAATCTGAATGCTTTTTAACATGTTAGCATAGGTGAGGTCTGCATACTGACACATGTTTAGAGTTAGTTGGCAGCATAGGAAATGTACATCTCTGGTAATATTTCCAATACAGAGAACTGTTATGGCACAGTTTGTGTCCTAAGGTTTTATAGGTTTACCTTTCACTGGTGTTAATTGTAGGAGATCGCCGAAAACAATAACGTGTTTTCCTCTAAAGGGTTCTTCGTAGTTCGTTATAAGGGCCTCTTGCAATCTGAGGTGAATCAAAGCCAACCCTAGGTTGGAGACCATGCTCACCTCATCTATTAGAAGCATTTAAATTTGCTTCAGAATTCTGCGTAGCTCTATAGCAGCTTCTGTTGAAAGTTTGTAGTACTCTCATTTGTTTTGGTGTTCTACTGGAAGGAGCAGCAGTCAGTGTAAAGTAACACCTCCTATGTTGTAGGCAGCTAAACCTGGGGGGGGGCTGTTACAACAGCTGAAAGCGTGTTTGTTAATTTTTGGAGGAATTTGCTGATGATTGCTATTAAGAATGTTTTGCCTGAACCAGCTTCACCACTTACATGGAGGAGTGCAGGTTTATAATGTTGACAGCTACAAGTTTTACTTTCATGTTGCAGACCATGTTCAATTTCTTTAGTTACTTCTAGGAAAATGCTATGTAGCCTATCATTGAGTTGTGATTGCAGCAGAGCAAAGTTCTCTTCCAATTCCTCACGTTGACACATTATGTTTTCTACTTCAGTCATGGCTAATTCTGCTTCATTTAGTGAGTGGCTCTCCAAGTGACTTCCTGTAACAGAAGGTTGACTGCCCTCAGGAGTGTCTTTATTTAGTTGGGCTTGAACTTCTTCCTCTTGTTGGTTTTTGTACTGCTTCAATTTGTTATTTGTTATACTGCTTTCATTTGCATTGAAAGGACTCCTGGGTGCCAAATAAATCCTCTTCTTTTCTCCACGGTTTAAAAAGTTGGAGTAGAGACATGTGGTAAAGTTCTCTATGTTCAGGAGTTTTAAATGATAGCTTTAAATGATTAATTATGCTAGGTTTGGTAAGTTAAATGAGACTGCCTTCACAAGTTTTGACTATGTATTTTTTTTCATCTGGTTTAGTATTCTTGTACGTGAAATGTTGGGCTATGTGGTATAGTCACATGTTTTCCAAAGCACAACTTCTGTTTGGGTAGTATGTGTCTAATACATTATTTTTCAAAATGTCCTGGCTGTTGGGATCCTTTTTTGGCTATTGTTTCTATATCTTGGTACCATTTGAGCACTCTTTTTCTGGATGCAGCAGGACCAAGGCTTAGGCAGACTATGTTTTCAGATTTGCCATATAGGGCTGTGCCTGTTAAACTGTCTGCAGATTTGTAGCATCCCCATTCTCTATGGGAGTGCATTTTTATGCCAAAGCTGTACAGGTTTTGTGACAGTGTTTTATCAGATGATATGTCATACCAGATGTCTTTTAGATCTGTTTTCTCAGCTTTGGATAGGTAGGCTGTGACATGTCGTGCAACAGCAGTGGAATTGTCTGCAATGTACTGTATATCTATGTTTACATTCCACAAGTGGGCAATGGTTGTAATCATTGATGTACTTTGAAGCTTCATTTATTTTAATGTAGTATGTGTTTTTAGGCAATTTGCCTTTCATACTGTGTCTAAAAGAAGACATGACGCTGTTTACTTGTCCTTTTCCTGAAACTGGTCTAGGGAAACCAGAGGAGCATTTGGTGTAGTATTTGCCTTTTGTTTTTTTTATCTGCATCAACAATATTTGCCACGTTTATGTCTTAGTGAGCTACATACTCAAATGTTATGCTTCCAATGTGTGGTTTCTGAAGGAATGTTGCAGGTTACATATTTGTGAATGAAGTGCAAAACAGTGGCATCACTGTCCTGAACTAATGTACGCGCATCTTTTATCCACAAAAGCAAGTGAATGTGTGGTGCTCCTCTGGACTGATATTCTTTCCTCCAAAAGAAGTGTTGCACTTCTCTGAGGGGAGGAATTGTTTTATTAAAGATGAAGTGCACCATGGCAATAGAGTGGTGGTGAAATTACCTTGATACGTTTACAGGGTCAAGAGAGCAGAGTGCTCCTGGTGTTTTTATGTCTATCTCTTCTTTGTTTTGGTTTGCTATGCATTTGATTTGTGCAGAGTATGTATGGGAAGACTTGCACGACTTCCAAGGTTCTGTAGCATACACCATACATCTGCATGACGTCGGAACCAGTATTCTTTTGTACCACACCTATTTGCCAAGAGATTTGTGATATTTGACTGCAAAACTTCGTCTTGTATCTTTTGAAAGAAAATTGAAAGTGAACTTGCAACTCTGTTACAGAGTTGCACACACATTGAATACATATTCCACCTCCTGTTTGGAACCTGTTTTCAATGTTCCGTCTAAATCTGGGGTCTTCAGAATACATTCGTAAAGAGCAGTATTCTGATGCTGTTATATTTGTGCATCTTTCATTGTACCTTCAACCTTTTCCAGTAAGAATCAGTAGTGGAAAGGCTCATGCTCCTACATTTTTTCCCATATGCTGATTGGAGATCATTTGGCTTGCTGCATTTGATACATTTCTAGTGCATCATCTATGGTGACTTTGGAGTGCAGTGGGTGAATTGTATACTGGTCTAACATATTGGATGCCGTAATGGGATCTACAAGTTCAAATTGGCCAGTTGATGAGGAATCCATCATTTTTTCGGTAGTCCCTTAGGTTTTCTTCAATGTTTATTTCTTTGTAGTACTCCTTGGTCTCTTTAAGATATTGTAGGGCTTCTCTAACTTTGTTTAAGTCTACTAGTTGTTGCCAAATTTTGTATGATTATCCATGTGAATGGTGTACCGACGAAAGACAAAGATTGATCTATTGGCCGTTGCACTCCTAGAGTGTCTACATTTTCTTAAAGATCTAATGGCAAATCAACTACTTTGCCACAAATGCCTTTCAGTAATTCAGAAGGAGGCAATTTTGCTGTTTTAGGTTGAAGGCGTATTATAGCTTGAAATGAATGTACTGTTTGGATTATAATGCTCTTATATAAATTTAGCTGTTGTAGAGGTTTTGGAAGTGGGCATATTTCCAAGTTATTAGTGATGGCCTGTGAAGGCATTTGGATATTATCAAGCTTTGCAGTGCAGTATGTGCAAAGTATTGAGGGGTTTCTAATTTCTTATTTGTTTTCTGGCATAAGATAGAGCGCTAATTGGCCCCATTGGGATTCCTCATTGTTTTCTATTTTGTACGTTCTATCTACAGTTTTGGAGCTCTTTGTATAATAAGTTCTGTGACAGCATACACATTTGGTTTGATAATTCAGCAGATGTGCTTTTAAACTTTGATATTTCTTTTTTGTGCTTGTTCATCAGAAGGTTGCCATTTGTAAGGTTTTCGCTACTCTTCTCTAAAGTTACTGGATTTTCTAAGTGATCTTCACTTCCAAAATATTTGCTTTGGATGTGATCTATTTCTTCAAGGAGTTCTTTGGCTGCGCCTTGAAGGAGAATGTGATTAAAATGTTATAGTTCTAAAGCAGGAATTTTTGCTTAGTACAGTCTCTGGACAAGATTCTGTATAGTGGAATGGTGTGTTGCTTGCAAAAGCACCTTCCACTACATCAAAATGTTAGCAAGTCCAGAAATGCAGGCTAATTAATGTCCTTGCAGTCCTTTGTAACTGCGCACTGGACAGGAGTCCATGGTTTGCAAAGTTTTTATTCTTATTTTCTCTTTTACTTTCACATAGTGATTGAGGAATTGCCGTAAAGATTTGAAGGATTGTTTTCATACGTTACACATTGAGGTGCAGGGCTATTTGTAGATGGGACGGAATGGTTCGGAGGAATGGAAAGTTGACTGTAAGTTTGTTGGGGACATTCTTTGAATGAGGGTTTATTCTGCCATAATGGTGTTGTCTACTATTTCATACCCTCAGCCACTGCTATGTATGGCAATTGGGTTTGTCTGCTCTTGTTTGTATGCCTCTTCATTGAAATATGGTTCTCTGCTGGTTTTGTGAATCCACTCAGCCGCACAGAAGGTTGCAAAGGTATCTATGTTGACATTGTGCATTTTGTGAAGTACTTTTTGTAGTTTATGAGAGAATGAAACCACTAATAAAATTAAACAATTTTTTCCTTTGAGGAGCAATGCACTGTCAATGGGCGCTTCCAGGATTAGTCTTCTGCAGTACGTTTTTAAGGTTGAGTGTGATTTCTCTGCTGTTTTTATAAGATTCTGAAGTACTCTATGGTGGAACATTTTTTGTACAATGTATGTTTTGGACTGCTTCACTGTGGCTACGTTAACATTGGTAGATGCAGTGCTAGTGCTATTGGGACGTTTATTCTTCATAATACATTTCTTTTATTTTAACTTTTTGAAAGAGGGGCCATACTTTCTTTCCTGCTAGCTGGTTGAGTTCTGTTGAGTGACTGAACATTTGCTACTAAAACAGCTAATACAAACAACTTTGCAAGAGTTGGATGACTATTTTGCATGCTTTTAGGTAGGCATTCCTTTCTGTCTGTTGGAGAAAAAAGGAAAGTGTTAGTTTGAAAGTTGGGCAATGTATTGGCGTGCAGTGTACATGAGTGTGTACATATCAGGGCAGGTACAAATAGAGGGCTGTGTGATTGTGCAATGGGCTGTTCTGGTTGGGAAGGTTGTAATAGTAGCTGTGTGTGTTGATGTGTGAAGGGATTGCTGGAGTGCGTATGACAGTGTACTGTGCATGAATAAGTAAGGACATTATGATGTTTTTACAATATTAGTTGGTGTTAGGATACTGGTGTTCAGATGAGAATACAAAGAGTGTGCCTGTTGAGGTGCAATGAGTAAGAGTGAAGCAAATTGTGTTGGATTGGATAGAATCTTGTAGGCTACTATATGGCTATACTGCACTGTATGAGTCACAGAAAGAATACTACTACACTTTGTTGGATGTGAAGAGTAGTTTTCTTGTGGGTTTTATCTTCTAGTGGAGATGTTCGTCTTCCAGGGGGCTGTTCTTTACTGTAGTTGGAAAAGAAGAAAATGTGTGGGTATGCATGGTAATGGCACAACATGTACTAGAATAACACATTATTTTAGACTTGGGAGGATTTGTTGGGAAGAAGAGTTAGTAACATTGCATGTAATTATGAGTATGGTTGTAACACTGCTGTTGGTACAGATGGGTTGCCACCACATTCCTAATACTTGTTTGGTAGGTAGCTTCCCAGTGTCACTAGGATATTACAGGCCCTGTTGGCCTGGAAGGTCAGGTGTTGGAAAATGTCACTCTCTATGTGGGTGCAATTGTATAGCACTTTATGGAAATTGGGACACCTGCATAGTTGGTATTGGGGCTGGTGGTCCCGTCATAAGTATGCCCTAGAGGGCTGCAGTTTTCAAAATGCGTGAATTGTTGTAGTACACCATTTCCATTACAAATAGGGCAACAAGTCCACGTAGGGTGAGCAAAATGGAGAAGCCTAGAAAGATGTACAGATTCAAAAGGAGAATAATAGAGTGTGCAATTTCATTAACTTTTCCACACATGGATGCTTGGCACATGAGTGCTACTGCAGTATGTTTGAGAAATGCTTTTCCTTTGCTTTCATTTATATATTAAAAATTACAGATAGCACTGCTGTAAATGTGAATATGCATTTATTTGGTTTCCATCAAATATTGGTGAAATGAGTAGTTGTAAACGCAGTGTATTTTATCATTTTTCAATCTATGTAAGTGGCATGCTTTGGTAACATACATTAAGTTTATTTTTGTTTTCAGTGTGTATTGTGGATGTTTTACTGCAGGTGTGTTAGTGGGAGAAGTGGTTTTAAAAGTGACCGAAGGAAATGAGACAATAACAGTTTCCACATTAGAACGGGTGATTTGGGCAAGTATGCATGGTGCTGTCATATACTGAAGTTTCACATAAGATCTGGCACTTAAACATGCTGTGGAAATGTTTCACATGTGGATTTCTTTTCTGTTACAAAAACAATTACACAGTGATGCTGAAATTAAAATGTCTGTTTTGAAACTGTTATGAAAGTGCTCATTAAAAGAAATCTTTCTCAGCTGATACTATTGTAAGTAACTGCCACTTGATGTCAGGCGATGGGAGAAATGAGAGTAGGATTGATTGTGTAGGTTATGCAGGGTAAGTGGCAGGTACGCTGTATTATGCATTTGTGAAAGAGTTAGACATTTACTTTACAACATGTATGCATACCTGTACTTTATGTTGCTAGATGCAGGTGTGGATGAATCTGGAAGTAGAAATCCTGGAAACTTTTACAGTACTTTTTGATGCAGGTGCTTGGGAATCACAGGAGACCGTTACTCTGGGTGTGGAACAGTACATCTGCAGTGTTGCACTGAGATGATAGTTAGATGTAGAGTTATTGGCTGTGATTGGTAGACGGGTGTGTGACTGCAGCACTCCCTCATTGGCTACAGTTCAGGAAAGAGTGAAGTGGAAAGGGAAGAAGGGCTATGCCTGTGTTATGCGGTCCGCTGACATTGCGTGTCACATCCAGGTCTTCTCAGCATGCCTCGAATGGAAATGGGGCTGTGGGGATTAGACAATCAGGTGTTGACATTGTGCTTTATAGGAAGAGAGGGTAATACTTTTTTTTGCATTGCTTTGTGTAGTGAAGATGGCAGAGATGAGGCGAGTCAGTGTGTTGATGGTGGGAGATTCCTTTGTGAGTGATATGCACAGGGAACAGGCATTTCTGCCAATCTTGGATTTCAGAGAGTGGAGGCTTTGTGGGGCGGTGTGCCTGGCCGCAATTTACAAGGAGTGCTTAAACTTTGCAGAGATATGGCCACTTTCAGTACTCCTGATGGTGTAGATGTGCATTGTGGAGCACCATATTTGGGTTATCAGTGCTGCAAGTTTGCTGAGTGCACTGAAGGACCTGGTGAAGGCACTGATGCTGCTTTTTCCCAGTGCAAGGGTGATTACCTCACACATACCACCTAGAGCAGTATGAAACAACTCCAATGTCCTCTGTCCTCAGCAAGATGTCTTGTAAACAGAGGCACGGCTGCATTTTTGTGTAGTATTGGGATGTTCTCTTTCCACAATGAGAACATTGATTCGTTTAGTGTGAACCTTTTTACCGCAGATGGCATTTTTTTGTTCACCCTTGGAAATGCCTTTTTCTTTTACAATCTAAGGGATGCTTTGAAGAGACTCATGAAAGACTGTGAGGAAGAAAAGAAGAAAAAAGGCACACAAAAAATACAAAAGAAAGGTGTTTGTTTACAAGCACCTTTTAAAAAAAAGGCTCTTTTCAGAGCCACCACCAAAGAGGAAATCTACTACCCTACGTTACATTTCTTTCCCAACCCCTTGAATTGGAAATGTCAGCGGACCCTCAGTGGTCCGCGGATCACACGTGCCACGTCCACGGCTTTTGAGGATGGCAGGCATAGAAATGGGACTGTGGAAGGCAGGGGATTGGCCAATAAGGTTTTCTGGGTGTGGTATGCAAGGAGAGACTGTGGCAGAAGGTATGTTTGCTGATAGGAGTGCAGATGGCTATGGCTATGTATTTCAGGAGGAAGAGTGTGTGCATTTCTGGGAACTCATCGATACATTGGTTGCAGGTGTTTGCATAGCACTGTGGAGTGGCGTCACGTCTTGGGGTTGATCATGTTGACATAGAGTGTGCAGCATGAAGTGGGTGGACTTGCTTCCACTTTGTGCCACTTTGGTGATACACCATCATCCGGCCATTGTTGTTCATAGTGGAGCAAACAGTTTAGGCCATGTTACTGCAATCTCAGTTTATTTTGAAATGAAGGAGGCATTTGGGAAAGTCATGGACGCGATGTCTGCAGACTCCAAATGGGGCTTTTTTAAAAGAGAAAAAAAACATACACACACCCACCAATAGTATAGACATGGATATTTATTTACACACAGAAATACACTACATTAGGAAAGGGAATGGGTATCAGAATGGGAAACATTTATAGGGCATATGTGGGAATTGGGGTTTTCAAGAGGCTGTTCATCAGGAGAGGGAGGGATTGAGGTCTCATCATAGCATTGGTGACAAAAGGGATTTTGGTGGGGATGATTGGCTGGGACAGGGGGAAGGGGCACAGATACATGTGGGGCAGTGGTATTTAATGTCCATTTCTACAAATGTATTCAACTGTGCAAAATTGGTGTTAAGCTGGTCCATTTTTTGCAGAGACTTTTGAGTTTATCTACAACATTTACATTTTGGGCCTGCCTGTGCCCATATTCTTGCACATTTGCTGGTAATTCCAGGCCACTTTCTTCATTTGAACTATGTGCTGTTGAAAAAAAAAACATTTTTAAGTGACATGTTTATCAATGTACATTACTTTCACTACTTTAAAAATGGTATTGTGTACCATTAGAGTTACTTCCGTCACTCATTTCATCATGGGGTCAATTTTCCTCTAAGCACTCCAGGGTGCCTGCTATTTCTGTGGCCACCATGTTGGGGTGGGTCAATATGATGTAAGGGACATGTAGACAAATTAACGGTATTGTGGTAAAAACCTAGGAAATTCAGTGAAAAAATGTAGTACATTTAACCATAACGTCCCTTTATCAAATAAAAACCTATCAAATTCAGTGGGAAAACTTTGTTAAAGGGATATTATGGTTACAAGTAAGATTGAAAAAACCCAGAAATCTACCAGTTATGGTAAGCTAAGCAACCATAACTCGCACCACCACCACCGTGCACTGCAAAGTCTAACACCCAGGACATCATAGATGACATAACAAACTTTGAAAAGTCCCTACAAGGGGTTGCAAGTGATTATAATGTTGGCAAAAAGATGTCCGGGGTGATCGAAAGACGTTTCGTGAAGTACTTCATCTATTAAAGAATGAACTGCTCTAAACAACATTCCATTGCAGTGTTCTTCCTAGTACAGGAACCTAGTACAGGAACATGGGCATTGGCTGCAGCATGCACCATAGAGGTACAATATGTATAATCTTGCAACATTGGATAGTAAAATAATGAATGCTTTCTTATCAGTGTTTTGAGTACTGTCAAACGTTTAATAACTATCTAACAATTCAACTCGTACTACACACTTGTGCTACTACAAGCAATACATGCAAAGATCACAATGCATACACATCAGAGGCACATAAAGGGAACTAAAGTAAGTAAAAAAGAAGCCGTATCATCATAAACTGTTAATAACCTAAACGTTTATCTTTCTGTACCGAAATAATTGGTGTGTTTGAGGCCTGCTCATTGCCCCATGTATACGCACCATAAGCTGTGAAGAAACCCTAAGGAAAGTACTGTAAGAACATATCAGAAGGGTAACGTCTACATACTATATATCTTTTTGAATTTTATGTGAACAAAACCACCCGGCCTAGATATCTTTGTGAACAAAAACGAGGGGCTAACATGTGATATCACAAATGTCATTGATGACATCACTGATGATGTCATCTTTGATCTCCTGGGTGTTAGACTTAGCAGTGCACGGTGGTGGTGCGGGTTATGGTTGCTTAGATTACCATAACTGGCGAATTTCTGGTGTTTTTTTCGATTTTACTTGTAACCACAATAGCCCTTTAACAAAGTTTTTTTAACTGAATAATATATATAGATGCAGAATAATTAATAAAGACCATCTTTACTTTCCATGTAGCTAAGTAGAATACTGAGATAATTATTTTCCAGCAGGCATGGCTATTCATGCGCTGAAGTTACCTTTCCAGAGAAAATGACTGCTAAATTCCTTATTTTCCTTTGTTTTCTGCTTAACATTAAAGTAGATTAAAGTATTCTGTACTGCCTCTCTTTCTCCATCTACACCACTGCTAGGCATCACTTGCTGGCTCACACACCTCCCCAACCCCTTAACATTGCATGAACCCTGGTGCCCTGCACTTCAACCTGGGATATGGAGGTAAGCCACCCCATCCCCCTTGGGCCCTGCAGGCTTGCGCACATTGGCGCTTCCATCTGTGCTTTCCCTCACATCTTTGCCTGATGATTGTGGGAATACATCTATCGCTGAATTCATGAAAGAACTAAAACGCTGACATGTGTTTCATCTGCAAATTACTTTTATTTTCATTCTGACTGAACTGCGAGCCACCATTCCAAGGTGTTGGCCTGCACACCGAACACTGGAGTGCCTGGTGCTGTGCTCTCATTGGCTGGAGCTCCACCCTTAACATCCATTCTGTAAGCTGGCAGGCTTGGCCGGCACTCCTCCCAAGGCTTGATCCTAATTCCCCTGTCTGCTCCTGGTCTGCTCAGGTATGCTTCCCACTGCCTGTTTGCTCCCTGAGATGCATTTGTGTGCCCCCACCCCTCTCTGGACCCCTGTGATGCGTGTGTTCCCCCACGCCCCTTTGATGTTTGTTCCCCCACACCCCTGTGATATGTGTTCCCCCATGCCCCTGTGATGCATGTGTGTCCACATGCCCCTATGATGTGTGTGTGCACACCGCACACCCCCTCCTCTGGACCCCCATGATGTGTGTGCACCCCCCACCCCTCCTCTGGACCCCCATGATGTGTGTGTGTGTGCGCACGCCCCCACCCCCTCCTCTGGACCCCTGTGATGTAGTGTGTGCCCCCACCCTCTTACCCCATGATACAGTGTGTGCCCCCCACCTTGCCCCTCTGGCTCCCCGTGATGCATGTGTGTGCCCCCCACCCCCCTCTGTTCCCCCATGATGCGTGTGTGCCCCCCACCCCTCTCTGGCCCCCTGTGAAGTGTGTGTGCACCCCCCAGCCCCTCTGCCCCCCCGTGATGCGTGTGTGTGCCCCCATGCCCTCTGGCCCCCCGTGATGCGTGTGTGTGTGCGCCCCCCACGCCCTCTGGCCCCCCTTGATGCGTGTGTGTGTGCACTCCCCACTACCTCTGGCCCCCCGTGATGCATGTGTGTGTGCACCCCACCACCCCCTCTGGCCCCCCCATGATGCATGTGTGTGCCCCCATGCCCTCTGGCCCCCCGTGATGCATGTGTGTGTGAGCCCCCCACACCCTCTGGCCCCCCGTGATGCGTGTGTGTGTGCCCCCCACGCCCTCTGGTCCCCCGTGATGCGCATGTGTGCCCCCCTCTGGCCCCCCATGATGCGTGTGTGTGTGCCCCCCACCCCTCTCTGGCCCCCTGTGATGAGTGTTTGTGCCCCCCACCCCCCTCTGGCCCCTAGTGATGCGAGTGTGTGTGTGCCCCCCAACCCCCTCTGGCCCCTCATGATGCGTGTGTGCCCCCACCCCCTCTGGACCCCATGATGCGGGTGTGTGCACCCCCAACCCCCTCTGGACCCGGGTGATGCATTTGTGTGCCCCACACCCCCTCTGGTCCCCCATGATGTGTGCCACACCCCCTTGCCCCTGTGATGTTTTTCTGTGCCCCCATCACCCTCTTGCCCCTCAGGATGTTTTTCTGTGCCCCCATCACTCTGGTTCCCCGTTTGTACCTCTGCCGCCCCCAGGCCCCCTGCAGGAGCTGTCTGGATACTTTTTGTTCAACACCACCATCGTGTGGCCAATACTGGGTTTTTTTTACTTTTACTCATGGACTCATTGGCCCTCATTACGACCCTTGCGGAATTCGGAAAACGATGGCGGAAATGCAATACCGCCATCGAATAGCGCTCGGTGCGACTATGACCCGTCACCGCAAAGTACGAAGCCATTAGCGACACCGTAGTGAACGCCAACGCTAACTGCACCAAGCACGCGCGCGCGCGCCATGCGAAACCGCAAACACCACCATGGCGCAAGGGTACGCCAATTCCGACCCTAGCGGACATGTACCTAACGCCATCAAGCATGGCGGAATGTACCATTCCGCCATGGTGAGAAGTACGGCATCGCGAATCAACCGTAAACGGCCCCACTGAGTGCCTGTACACCCCTCCCTGCCCACAAAGTACAACTCCCCGTAGGTGCAATGAAGTCACAATGCAACCATTGAAATGTACAAGTCACCCATGCATGGCAACGAACAAAAGAAACACAAGAGGGGCCAATGGGAGCTGCAGGGCACAGATGGCACGAATACAGAAGCCATCCCAATGGACATGACCACAGTCCCCCACCAAGAAACGCACGCAAACACAGGCACCTGTGACCAGCAATATTCCGAGAATCACATCATTCCACCAGTCCACCTGGCTGACCGGCATCTGTTACACAAAACCCAATCCCCCGCCCCTGAGCATGACAACATTCAAACTGTCATATTGGCAGCCCCCATCCCTGACCTCACGGGCTTCGTAGGCAAACGCGCCCAGTACAGTACCACGCAACTAAACTCCGAAGCTGGAACCCAATGCAGATCTCCTCACAATACATCGCCCCCCAAATAGGCATATGCCACATCACTTGCAAAGAAAAACGCTACACGGGCCAAATCAGAATAGAAATTTAATGCACATCAAAATCACCAAGCCCATACAGCCATCAGGCCATGAACTCCAAAACACCTATCACCATTGTGGGCTGCATCCGCAAGAAATGACCAGCCACTACTTGTGTGTCGCCCTGTTCCCTCATGGTACACAGAGCCACATTCACGTACGAAAAGGCAACATGGAAGCGCACAGAACCGCAGGGCCGTCCCAATGGGGAGGCACTAGTCCAGCTGAAAGGCCGAAATGTTGCTCCGAGCCACCAGTACTGCGTAAGGGCATGTGGGCCATTGGCGATCGTCCCATAAGATCGTAATGCTGCTCCACTGATTAACACGAAGCAGCAGGTGTCGGGAGTAAAAGCCATCTGCAGGAGTGGCATACAGATGGCAGTGGCAAAAGGGGAGGAGATACCTGTCAACCAAAGGAAAAGAAAAAGAACAGAATGGCCATCAGAACTACATTCGAACAACTCACTTCAATGATCACACTAAATCCACAGCCATATGCATGCTAGCCCACTCCAAAGGATCATCACCACCCCAAAACCACTAGCGACTCATAACCATCTATATCGAGGTGCAAACACCATCACAAACGAGTGTACCTGTGCATGCGTCTGTCAAAACAGAATCCATCAGATGGGAATGTTAACGTGCATGGACACAAGTGTCTGAGGGCGCGTCGAGACAGGGAGGGCTCAACAAGGCCAGATAGACGATGGTCCCACTATGGCAGCCCTGCATCACAAAGCGTAGGGGAGGCGGATAGATCCCAAGAAGCCCTGTACATGGCAAACTCTGTATCAAATCACCTGGCCATGCATCCATTCATCATTCCCTCATCCCGGGATTAAAACGCCTGAATATTTACTCACATAACATTAGAAATATCCATTGAGTCTGTGCGTTATGCAGCCTGCAAAATCCACAGTGCCCCAGGCCGTAATTCCAGTGCAGTGAAGTAACATGTATTTGGGAACGTCCGGCCTCTTCGCCCACGTCGCTATTGCGCATCCCAAACTATTCATATCAATCATTGCTTCCTCGCCATGGCCCCTGTCTCAAGGACATTGAACAATAGTACGTTATATTTGCAGTCAGACCTGTGGGCATTTCCTCGCCGCTAGCTGAAAACCGAAAGCGCCGCCCTCCGAATTCCTCATTTGCAACATCACGTCGAAGAGGCATCTGTGGCCGTTTGAAATCACTAATTATTCCATCGAGTGCGGCAGTGTGTGAAAATGGCAACTGCCTTCACCCACAAATGGGACGCCCCGCCCGTCGTTGCAACTCGGTACAGTGATGCATGACGGCCCACCGTTACTCGAGTACTACGTTCCACTGACCCTTCACAAGTCTGTTCGCGACTGCACAGATAGTATGTGAAACAATGGGACCACAGCAGAATGAACATATCAACCAATCTTACACGGCCATCGGGTACAAATACATGATTGCAATAGCAAGATGCCATTCCCCGAATTGCAGCGTTGTGCGCGGGACGTGCTCGGCCAAAGGGGAGAGCAGTTTGCACAGGTGGAATTAATCACCACAGGTGGAGGCCATACAGCCTGAAAACACATAAATTGCACAGCCAGTCTCCTCCCACAACCACACCGAAATGCTACCGGCAGGACTCGCGATGTTGGCCCTGGGGGACCTGATAGCACTGCAAGTACTCCAACTCCAAGAAGAAGACGAACACCAACTACAACCGGCCGCACGGAGGAGACGCAGGAGGAGGAGGAGGCCAAGGCAGGGCCAGCAAGGGCCGCCAGCACAGCCACTACCACCACGCAGGCAGCCCGCAATCCCACGCCTCCGAGCACATCCGTTCAACCTCACTGATGAGCAGATCCACACCCTCTACCGTCTGGACCGGGACACCATAGCCGCCATTGTGGACATGACACAGGCTGACCTTGTCAGCATGATAGATAGCCCAACCGCCATCCCACCCCTACTGAAGGTGGTGTCTGTACTCCACTTCCTGGCCACAGGCACCTACCAGCACACAGTCGGACAGTTGCATGGCATTTCTCAGCCACTGTTCTCACGGACACTATTTCAAGTGCTCGATGCCCTCCTGCAGCACGCAGACGACTACATCTCTCTACCACGCTCGGAGCAGGAAATTACCAACACAAAAGTGGGATTCCATGCACTTGCCGGCATACCGGGTTGCATTGGTGCCATCGACTGCACCCATGTGGAATTGGTCGTCCCACATGCCATGGAGGCCCAGTACCGCAACCGAAAACAATTTCATTCCCTGAATGTACAAATGGTGTGTGACTCCAACAGGATCATTACACATTGTTGTGCCCGATTCCCTGGCTCAACCCATGATTCTATGGTCTTGAGGAACTCTACAATACCACGCTACATGGAGCGACACGCAGGGAACAGATCCTGGCTACTCGGTGAGTCTCATTACATGCATGATTATGTGGGGTATGTGATTTGGCAATGACCTGGCAGGAAGGGGGGGGTGTGCGTACGTAGCAATGGCATTCCACATCATACGTTTCTCGTCCACATACAGGTGATGCTGGATATCCACTGAAGAGATGGCTCCTCACACCAGTCCGGAACCCACGGGACCAGCATGAGGAGGACTACAACCATGCCCACTCACGTACCCGTGTAGTCATTGAACAGGCATTCGGCCTACTGAAGACTCGTTTCCACTGCCTCAGCAGGTCTGGCGGGGCACTCCTGTACCGCCATGAGAAGGTTGCAAAGATGGTCATGGCATGTGTAATGCTCCACAACATGTGCGTACGTAGAAATGTGCCCATGCCCCCTGACGCAGAACTGCAAGCACCTGATGATGGTCATGATGAGGGTGGGGATGTGGCAGTACCTCATGGAGTCTGCGAGGCACCGGAGGCCCGTGACATTCGTCAGCATCTCATTGATGCATGCTTCTAGCACTCACGCCTGGTGGCTGATACATGGACACGGGACTCGTGGCACTGTGTGTGTCTGGGACATGCACAATATGGACTGTACGCCTATGATGGCCTAGTACACAAAGAACAATGTCCACACATCTCATTGGTTGATCGTGCACTTTTTATGGCATATGTGATGTCATGTTGAACACCCTATCGACCCGCCACCCAAGTGAGCCCAACACACCCCCTCCACCCTCCTACCTCCCCCCGAACACCAGTGTCCAAAGATGCTCATTGTCAGTGGGCTGTCGCTATTGCAAGCCCCCTCTGCGGGTATCAGGGGCACCCCTGCCTGTGGAGCGCAGGTTCCTCCCAGATCTACGTTGGGGGCTGCCCTGGACGGAACTTGCAACGGATGATGTGTCTGCCTGCTCACGTCCATGCATGTCCCTAAGGGTTTGCGAGAGCTCAGTGAGCACACGGCGCACAGCGGCAAGTTCAGCACATACGTCTTTGGACGTCGCATGCAGTTCCCCCCTCAGGCTCTCGGTGCTACTCTCCATTTGTGCCCTTAGCGTCTCTGTACCTCTCTCCATTTCTGCCCTAAGTGTCTCAGTTGATGTTTCTATGTCTGCCTTAGTGCCCCCACATTCATCGGCATGGTCCTTGAGGAGTGTGGCCAGTTGCTGCTGTTGTACGATTAACTGGTCGAGGGACTGTTGCCTCTGCTGGGCCATGGCCATTTGCGGGGGTGTCACAAAGGGGCTGTTGTCCTCATGTTGCCTTGCCACAGGGCTTGTGGGGGATGGCCAGTCGTCGTCTTGTGGGTGCCCCTGCGTGGTATCCTCATGTTGTACGGGATGGGACAGACAGGGGGATTGGGACAGGTCATGGATGGATCTGACTTCGACATCCCCGTTTTCTGTGTCCGAGCATGCTGCCATCAATGGGGTGTCACCTATGGTGCTGCTGCCACCAGAGGCAGTACCTTCTGTGGCATCCATTGGGGGGACCTGTGGTGGTGGTGTTGTGGGCATGCTGGCTGCTGGGGTGCCTGTTGATGTTCCCTCCTCTGTGCTGCCACCTGATTTGTGCTGCTGCCGTGTCTTGATGCGTGCAGCTGAGGTGGAGGGTCTCTGGCCGTTGGTCTTGGCCCTCTTTGCAGGTGTGCTGGTAGGGGTGTCCTGAAGCTCGTCGTTTGGATCGGACCCTGTGGTGGAGTAAAGGAGGGCGAGGGTTATTGATGGGTCTGTGGGAATTGGAATGGCATTGTATCACATGCTTTGGGGTGGTACCTGAGGGTGATTTGGGTCGGGGCCTTGGAGGTGCTTTTATTTGTGTGTGGAGTGAGGGTGCAGTTGTTTGGCAGCCTGCAGTTAGGGTGTGCCTGCTGCACGTGTAGTGCGTGTATTAGGGGTTTTTAATTATTTATGTATTTATTGTGTGTTTTAACGTGCGCTATCAGGCCGATGTGTGTGGACGTTCTCCTGGACATGTGTTTCTGTTGCACTATGTGGACGCATGGTACTTCACATGGATGGACTGTGTGGATTTGGCATTGTTTTATCTGGCCCACCTACCTGAATCTTCGGATGACTGCACTCCTTTCTCCATCCCTCCGACTCCCTCTATGCTCTCCATTCCGATGGTGGAGGCACAGATTTCTTCCCAGGGGGTCAACTTGATGGGTGATTCAGGACCTCCCCCGGTGGCTGTGGCAATGTTGCGGTTGGCAGAGAGTATGCTGCGGACGCGTATCCGCAGGTCGTCCCATCGCTTGCGGCATTGCTGTGGGGTGCGGGGTGCGGTCCCCACCGCACTTACCCGCTGTGCCACCAGAGCCCATATGGCCTTCTTGTTTGCAAGTGCCGTTCTGGTCATTTGCGTGGAGAAGACGACGGCAGCATTCTCCTGGAGGGTCTCTGTTAGCACGGTGAGTTCCTCACGGGAGAAGTGGACCTGCCGCTTGCGGTCGCACGCTTTCTTCGCTACTTTTCCCATTTGTCTTGGTTTCGCTAGGGTGGGTGACGGGTTGGGGTGTGTATCAGGGTAGTGATTTTAGTGGTTGTGTGGTTTTAGTGGTTTTATAGGTGTACGGCGGGATGTTTCCCGTTCCGGGCCCATGTTTTTACTTCCGTTTCCGTATATTTCCGGTCAACGTACTTTCCGGTAGGCGCACACTGCGGTGACCGCTAAGAGGGGTGGCGGTATTGCACCTAGGGCGCCGTACGGCGGCGGTGTGGGCCGTTTTGGGGTCATTTCCGCCATCGCGGACTTTGCACTTCCGCCATGGCGTGGTGCTCGTGCCCGATGGGTCGGAATGGGCCGCACTTTGCTCCTTCGTGCAATGGCGGAAACGCTATTTACGCTGTGGCGGTCCGGTCAGTCACTTTCCGCCAGGGTCGTAATGAGGGCCATAGTGCTTTACCCTTTTGCAACTTTCATTCTGGACTTCCACTGCATCTCAGACTCATGGTGGCACTTGTATCATGCTGTGACCTTCCTTACCTTGAATCCTGGTTTGCATTACTTTGTTCTCTTGCATCATTATGTGTTATTTCTGACTCTTGCAATTGTATATTACTTTCCACTCTGGTCCCCCGTGAAGTCGGTGTGCCACCTACCAACTCCTCTGGTGCCCTGCAGTCTTGGGATGTCTGCCCATTTGAAGCCCTCTTCTTCTGTCCCCCTCTCCCCTCCCCCTTCACTATATCCTTAGCACCTGTGCTATTCAGAAATGTCACCTGACCTCTTTGATAGCTGCTTGTTTGTCCCCCCCACTTCATTTGTTTTCTCTTACCCCTCCCCTCCTCTTGTTTAATTCTGGCACTACCTCAATTGTCATCAGGCATAGTAATGTAGCCTCTTGTCTGTCTCATTCTCCCTCTCCCTCCTCATCATTGTCTATAGCACTTGCACTATCTGAAATGTCACCAGGCTGATTATGATAGTTAATTTGCACATTCTGACAGTTTCAAGGACTTGTAAGAATGTCACTGCATTCTTCCATGTTCTCTCTCTGCCTTGAAGTGCTTTGAAACACATTGAATATTTATATAGCGCTTATACACAATTCAATAGAAAACATTACATTCGATTTGCTAGTATACTCAGGAAAGAAAGATATCCAAAATGTAGCTTTGATAAAATAAGTGTAGTTAAAACCTAGCTCTATTGCACAAGTCACTACCATTACAGATGGTTATACAAGTCCAAAATGTTTGTAATCCAGCTGAATAGACTCTTCTGAATGAGTTGTTGTGGCTGAAGGTGCATTCCTTGCATCTCACTGCCACTTCCCCACCAGGCCCAGTGTCGGGCCTTTAAGTTTTCATTTAGGGTTTCAGCTCCTTCATTTGCTGCTTTTTGTTTTGCACTCATGTGCAGAGGTCAGTAAACATGCCCCGTGATCATCTTGATCTACTCTTTCCCTCTATTGCTTTTTCGAGGATTTTGCCAGAGAAGCCACAATTTGTGGCTGTTGGTATGCACACTTTCTCCAAAGAAGCATCAGTCTCGCAAGCGAAAGGATGTGTGACTTTAAATGTTTACTTGCCAGCCAGACCTCTTTCGAAGCTGTTTACTTATTGCAGGCTCGTGGTTCCCTGCTTTCTGTTTTGAGGGATGGGGAGTGGATAGGATTGGGGATGAAGTTAAAGGTTGGCTTCCTGTAATTCACCCTCCATGATAAAAACTGACAAATTGTTCATTGGATTTTGCATTAGGAAACTTCTGCATTACCTATGCTGCTTTAGATGAGTTTTCCCAGCTGAAGTCAAGGCCTCCCCATACATCCTTTCAAAATGTACACCCAAGAGACTCCCAAGCATCAACAGCCAGCCCTCTCTTGGTTCCAAGTGCAAATTGTATACTATGCCTCTTGACTTGAGTTGGGAAACAAAATCGGAATTTAGGGAAGTGGGAAAGACTTGTGAGCCTCAATTAGCATATACTTTGATGGGAATGTGATGGTTGTGGTAGTGCTATTTGAATTGTGTCTTCACATTTAATGCAGATTTAAAATGTGTTTGTAGGGTGTTTGTTTTAACTTTAGAACCATCTGAGTGTTTCATACCTGATGATGGACAATCTTACTTCACAAAATACCCACACCTTAAAGCCTCCACCCATAATATGCATTTGACCTATTTGGTGTTTATGCTGTCAAACAATTTCTAAATGACATGCCATTTTAATGTTTGTTTGGTAGTGGGAATTCAGTCTTGTGGCTGCAGCTAGGATTACTGCTTTTGCACTAGCTTTGAAAGGAGTATTTAAATGTCCAGATCTGAAAATAGTGAGTTTGGAAGGTTCCACAAGCTTGACCCTCACTGTTTATATTTTTCAAATTGTACTTGGAATAAAGTTTTCTTAGCAGAAAGCTTCATACCACACATTTTCCTTAACACTGACAATTTAAATACATCAGTTTATTTCAAAACAAGCCAGAGACGTAGCTGCAGCCAGAGATGTAGCCGCTGTTCCCACAATATTGAGGCATGTTCCTCAGCCCATGGTCCTGCTTAAGATTCTCACAGGTTTCTTCTTGGTGGCATCTTCTCAAGCCTGTATCAACCATAGAGTCTGCTATATAATTGACAGCAACAACACTAACTTGCACTAGTTAGTATCTTCCCCTTATGTTAAGAGTGGTGAAAAGCATGGCTGCGCTCACCGTATCTGTGACAAACAATGGAAGCCTCTCCTCCTTTTATGGTCGAGTTGAGGCTATCCATCAATCAATGAGAGGAGACATGTCTGTATCCTGATTGGTTAGTTGTACATGCATAGGAGAAGTAAAGGTCTGAAGACATGGGATAGCCATCTTGGATTCTGAATTAGTGCTTTGGATAGATGCTTTCTCCCCTAACTCATTGCCCTCTTAAAGATTATCACTTTGTTTGGAAATTCCTGCAGTTTTAATGCACAGGTTTTTATATGAAAATGGGAAAGATAAATGCCTTTTGCTTTTTTCATAAATTTTTGTATTAATCATTCTGCCAAGTCTATAGTTGGTACCTTGGTCCTCTGGTAAGAATAGTAATGCTGCTGAGGGACTTGGTGTGGTGGTGTTACAGCAGAATTGGGCTTGGTAAGCCGAGGTGTAGTCTTCATCCTCCTCTAGGTCCTCCTGCAAGTGCAAGGCGTGAAAGACAATCTGGATATGATAGAACAGACCACAGGATTCCGTTTTTTTCCTTTCCTTGTCTTTTGATTGGATGCCCCTCCTACTTACCCCTGGAGATCTAAGGCTGCTCTGCCTCATGGGATTGGTTTGTGTGTGTGTGTGTGTGTGTGTGTGTGTGTGTGTGTGTGTTCTAATCAGCATACCCCTGCTTCATGTTGGAACATTTCTAGAGGTTCCTCCTTTCTGGTGATGTGGTGCTTCCCACTGTGATAAACATTTTTTATGGGAGATCTGGTCAATTTACTGTAGGGTGGTGCTGTTTGCTGCTCTGTGATGTTCAGTGATGCATTGGCTGAAGATACAGGGCCTGGTGCATGGGCCGAATGGACCACCAGAGTTTCCTCTCCGCTCCTTGGTGGGAAAATCCCAAACTGTCTTCACAGCCTCCACACCATCCTGTAGTGCCTGCATGAAAAATTAGCTCAGAAACATGCTGCCAATGCACGGTCATTTTAGACACTCACTTCCATTATGCAATGAAAAGCCATGAAAGCTATGTTTTCATGGGTTCAGCAAGTAAAGATGTATTTCTGCAGTCTAGCGAAGGTCATATATTGATTTTAGTCTAACTAATTGGGATGAGTAGTTATGGTATTTTCCGCCGAAGGACAAGCCAGAAAGGGAGTCAGAGCGCTCTGCAGGTGCAGTGATAAGGGACAACGGGAATGAAAGCAAGGAGAGAAGCTGGGTTTCTTCCGGTTCTAACTAGAATATTCCCCTCTGGGCCCCTCATGCTTATCGTCTGCTCTTCGGCCGGGAGCAGTATGGTAATTCATGATGGGCGGGAATCGACAGTAGCCCCATTAAGAGAGAAATTATTGGAACAAATCAGTTACAATTTGCACCCCGGGTGATGCAGTCTCATTGAGAGGGAGGTCGCTCCACCTTGGATTCCTGTTAGGATGAGTGTTCTCTTTTCCTACCTGCTCTGGGACTAAGCAGTGTTGTTGTGGCCGAGATGAAGGTGTCTTCTGCAACAATCTTTCTTAACAGTGAAGTTACTTTTCTATGTTTTGTATAAATAATTGTGTGCTTATTCTTGCTATATATGTTGTTGTCTAATAAATGGCCTATAACGAGCCATTTATAGACCTGATATACCTGATATAGCTGAGGTGTGATGTGAAGTCATGTGTCTATCCGAATCCAATAACTGATTTTGCTAGGGGCCGGGAGGTGTAAGCATTGGTTCTCCTTGTGTAGCTACGATAAAAGCAAACCACACACACACCAGCTCAATATCTTACATCTGTATGCCATTTTGAGGTGTAGCTAAGTCTCACTTCCTCCCCACACCCACCTGAAAACTGCTGGTCTTTTGCATTCTCCTCTCCTTCTGCTTTGACTCCCTCCAAGCCGACAACCTGCGGGCTGAGTGGCTGTGTCATGGTGCTGTCCCTTGTACTTCCTGTTGTTCCTGTTGTTCCTGGCCCATCACCTGACCAGGTTTGCTGGTGTTCCTGGCCAGCTTTATGGGAGGTTTTAATTATTGACTGAAAATATTAGTCTCTTGAAAACTCTGTTTTTACAGTGGGTGAGTAAAGAAATTGGTAAGAGTTCCTTTCTGTGGTGTTGTCCGTTATTATTTTGGTAAGCTGCTCATGCAGTGTGAATATGCCTGATATCAGCAGACTGCCCTCTCCTATAATTGGGGTTTTGCAAAGTCTGTAATAGAACACTTTGAATGTGTTTATTAAGGTTCTTATCTGCTCTGCGTGGCCCTGTCAGTTTTCCCCACCTGCTTATTACTTCCAATAAATCATTTTTTGATAAACCAAACCCTGACTTGCTTTTCAAAATGAGTGTGGGCTAGGGCACGCATATCAGTTTTTATGAACTCGTCCCAGCATGCTGCATTCTCAACCCTAAAACCTGTGCCAATGTTTTGTGATCTGATATGTTTTTTGGTGAAATGAGGACAAGTGTTTTAGACTGCACTGGTTTGAAGTGGCAAGAGGGTACGCCTTTGGCCCCAGGAGATTCTTGATATGATATTTTATTTGTATTGTGCTCATACACAAGTGTTCCAGAGCACGACGAGGCAAGGGAGGGGTACAAGGGAGGACAAAAGAACGATCTTACTAGGCCCCATAACATTGAGAATGCGCAAGTGTAGGGGGGAGGGAAAGGGAAAAGTGCAACGGTGAGACGAGGAGTGGAAAGTGCTGAGCAAGGGATAAAGTAACAACTGGTAGTGCAGCCAGCGAGGTGACAAGTAGAATATTAAGGCCCAGACAAGGGGTGTCTGATAAGTGCAAGTAAAGGGACTGCAGGGTTACAGATACAGATCCAAGTGCAAGGGTTGCTAAGAGGCAGTGTGGCTGGGTGGGCAGGGACCTGGGCCCGAAGATCAGAGGGAACTTCCCAAGATCAGACTTGGGAAGGTTTCCTCATGTGAATCTTGTCTATAAGTTTTAAGATTCTCTACAGGCTTTATTGCTGATATTGTATTGCATTATCTAATATGTGGTTTGCAAATTCCCTTCCCTGTGTTGATGATGTTTTAATCTGGGGAAAATGTAGGCCAATTACTCAGGACCTGCAGGGAATTGAAAAGAATTCTAGGAAATCCTTTTTGTATCGCCTCCAGGGTACACTTCACAGAAGTGGTGCGTACACTCTTGGCCCTGGTGTACCTCCAACTTCATTACCTAGGATCATGTGATGTGCTTGATGCGCATACTCTCAAGTGTGGGATGAATTCACCCAAGTGTCTCCATTCAGCCCTATGTCTCCTGAGAGAGACATGCAAAGTGTGTGTGCGCTACCTACGCTGGAGAAAAAAATCTGTGTTGCTTGGAAACACCACCAGGTTAACTGAGTCTTCTTCCCACAATTATTGCAATAGTCTATCCAGTAAGGGAAGCAAGCATACAATGTCTAATGTTCCTCCCTGCTACATTTTGATCCTAGACAAACAAAACCTAGCAGGCTTGCTATTTGCTTACATTGATGATGATGCCCTAAAATGTCAATCACCACCTTCAAAATCTTCACAGTATAATTTTGTCTTCAGAATTTGGGCACACGTTTACCATGAAAACAAGAATGACCAACCCCTACAGTCCACTGCTCTGCTGACCTGTTTTTCACCGGGACAAAAGTCATTCTCTGACTCCACTATGATCGGTTGCTTGCTCTCAGCATATTTTTTGCAGTTCTTTTAGGAGAAGCAATGTCTTGCCATAGTCTGTTGGTGTTGATTGGTTTCGATGAATAGCAGTTAACTGTCTAAAGGTACAGGGAGGCTTCTTCTGTTGTCATGGAAAATTGCACCAGCAGCACTGAAAATATGTTCTCATTTCATTGAACATGGGGCAGTTTAGGATGTTGATGGCTTCACAGACAAGCACGGCTGGACATACAATCCAGCCAATATTGATTATCCAAGCTGTCTATCTTCTTGTCAGTGCTAACATGTCACTCAAATGCACATTCATCATGTGTGTAGCATTGGGCTTGCTTCCACTAGCTATTGTACACTCTGGAACAGGGACATTGAAGAGTCAGGATCAAGAAGCACATGAGTGTGTGGGAGAATTGCATGTGCCACATGAAGTTCACCTGTGCCTGACACAGATGCAGTTTTTAAGAGGGGACTGACATGACTGATTTCCACTGGCTGGTGGGGTTTCTCGGCTGTCTGCTATTCACTCCCTACTCTGTAAACAATTATTCTTTCAAAGATATCTTGTGCCATTATACATATTTTAACTGTTTATCAGCTGCATCTCGATATCCTGCCCTCCTCTCCTGTCCAAAATGCAGCCACCCTCTGCTTAAAGCAGCCGGTGGAGGTAGAGCTGGGGGGACGAAGTCAAAGGATGAGGTGTGACAAAGTCCCCTGCCTGCCCATTGGTCTGATGATATGCGTGCCACTGGGTTCCTGGTGACACCACTGAAACCATGATGCTAAACACCAAGTCGTGGAACGGTGAGGATACCATGGCCAACTCCTCCAAACCGTGTGAAGGCAGGGGGGAACCACAGAATATATCAAAATGGTGATATCATTTTAAGGTATTTAGGGCAGAGTTTCACATGCACATGTAGAAATTGTGAAAATCAATGACTTTGTTTTTAGAAATAGGAGAAAGATTTATGGAAAACTTTATGTATTCGATCTAATTGTTCATACATTTGTGTCATTTTATGTACAATAGAATATTGAAAGGTTGAACACTTTGAGCCAAACCATAAAAGTTAAAATATTGTAAAAAATATCTCAAATATTTCCTGAAGGATTTCCTAGTTGTATTTTGCGTTTGAACGTTTTTAGACTTTGTGTCAAGGGAAAATCTTCCATTCTTACTCTTCTGGACCAACTTCTTTATCAGAGCTTCAACAATTTTAACTGCTTTCGAGGCTGTAGGGAGATGCCATCATCCTGCACCGGAGCCAAAACCTGCAGCGATTCCGGCACATTTATTATGTGTAGTGAATCACAGGAATTACTTAGACAACCCGGTTTCTCATATTGTATGGGTTCAGACAAACATGATGAATTCAACAGTAAAGAAAAGGCTTGAAGCAAGTTGCGGAGGTGGGGTCCAGGTGTATTAGAGTTTTCAAATCCAACTCATTTGCTGCATTAACCAATTATTTTGTGATCGAATTGAGCAGTATAATATAAAAAAAAATAATATACAACTAAAGCACAAAATTCAGCACCACCAGAGCTTCTTGAGCACTGCCATCCATTTCCATATCTGTTTGCTTAAGTGGGGTAGTGTGCCTCCTAAACTGACCAGGATGAGGAGCAGATACATAAGAGGATGGAGAGGTATCATCGTTGTCACTGTTATCTTCTGAAGGAATTGGAGGAGTGTTGTCACAAGTATCATTTGAAACACCGCCTTGCCATTCAAGTCCTCCACAACCTGTACTTCAGCACATGGGTTGGAATCGATGGACCTAACATCCCAACAGTATTAAAAAAATACAGGATTTCTTTTTCCATCTTTTCATTTTTAGACACCTGCCCAGCTTTGAAATCCCCACTGGTAGGATGTTGATAGCTAGGTCACTTTTGATCTCCCTCAGAAACACCTGGACATGAAGGGCACAAGCCATCTCAAACATCTGTTAATTTAGCGGTATATTACTCAAGCGTGAGAGGCTTCTAAATGCATACATGATACAATACACCTGGTGGCGAAGCTCTGCTGTCCTTATACAGTATGAGTTACCTTCAGTCTGTGCCTATCTCCCGCACTGCAAACAACACTCATCATGCACTCCGCATGCACTTTACAGTAACCAGGGTGTTTTGTAGATAATTGGTGTCACACTAGAAGCAGCCCGCACAAAAATACACAGAAACAAAGTGGCAAAATTCTAAGCAGTGCAAACATCACTCGTTGTGCACTCTGTGAGCGTTTGATAAAGATAGTTTTGGCCTATATTTTTTAGTATCTCCTGGTATCTTGGTATAGTTGTATTTTTGTCAGCTCCTGGAAATATATTCTGGTAAATTTATTGGAATATCTTTTGAGTGGTGAGACTAACTTCAAATCGCTGCCGAATGGTCACTAATGGTAAACAAGTACTTAATAATCAGCTCATGCCCTGCTTTGGTATTTTACGTACAATACCACATTATGCCTTTTTGGCTGTTTCAAAATACATTGATCATTTCACAACCAAATAGCTGTACTGACATGCACGCCTAGCTCTTCTGAAAACTCAACTCATAAAAAAAGATCTATCTTACATTATAACACATGTGGTAGTATGAATTACCACCTGCAGTAAAATAAGCTTACCACCTGTTGGCTCATAGACTGAGGTCCAATAATAACTTAGACACATAATCCGAATGCTGATCCATTTAGTTTTTCTCTTGTGTGGCTTTATAAAATGTTAAAATTCAGAATATGGCCAAACAGCTCGAGAGAGAAAGTGAGCGAGAGCAAGTGAGAGAGAGAGCAAGTGAGAGACAGCGAGAGAGCAAGTGAGAGAGAGAGCGAGAGAGCAAGTGAGAGAGAGCGAGAGAGCGAGAGAGCAAGTGAGAGAGAGAGCGAGAGAGCAAGTGAGAGAGTGAGCGAGAGAGCAAGTGAGAGAGCGAGCGAGAGCGCGAGTATGAGCAAGCGAGAGTGCAAATACGAGAAGCTAGACAGAGCGGGAAAGGAAAGAGCGAGAGCACGAGAGAGCAAAGGAGCAAGAGAGAGCAAGAAATAAAGAGGGAGCGAGATAGTGAGCACGAGAGAGAATGCGGGTGTCCGACCAAGAGTGAGTGATTGAGAGAGACCGAGAGAGAGTGAGCGAGAGAGCGAGTAGGAGAGTGCAAACGAGAGTGAGTGAGAGAGAGAGAGCAATTGAGACAGAACGGGAGAGGAAAGGGAGAGCGAGAGCACAAGAGAGAGTAAAGGAGCAAGAGAGAATGAGTGAGAGAACAAGAGAGCAAGAGTAAAAGCAAGCGAGAGTGAGAACGAATGAGAGCCTTGTGAGAAAGCAAGAGAGATGGCGAGATTGTAAGTGAGAAAAAGCGAGCAGGAGCAAGCATGAGAGAGTGAGCATGAGAGAGTGAGCATGAGCTACCGAGAACGACCTAGAAAGAAAGTGTGATTGAGAGTGGGAGAGAGAGCGTGAGCGTGCAAGATAGAGAGAGCAAGAGCTCGATAGCAAGAGAGAGTGAGAGCACATGAGAGATACAGTGTGAGATTGAGAGAGCGAGTGAGCGTGTGTGTGAGTGAGTGTGTGAGTGTGCATGAGTAAGTGAGTGTGAGTGTGAGTGAGTGTGAGAGCAAGAGAAACCAAGCATGAGAGAGTGCAATTGAGAGAGGGAGAGAAAGCGTAAACGAGCAAGATAGAGAGAGCAAGAGAGAGAGAGACTGAGAGAGAGGGAGAGAGGGAGGGAGCGAGAGAGAGAGAGAGAGAGGGAGAGAGAGAGAGATCAGGAGCAAGAGAGCAAGAGCGAGAGAGAGCATGTGAGGGAGAGGGAGCGAGAGAGAGCGAGCGAGAGAAAACAGGAGTGAGCAAGATAATGAGAACAAGTGAGCAAGAGAGCTAAATTTAGAGAGCGAGAGAGAGCACATGAGAGAGAAATAGCGAGAGACCAAGCAAGAGAACAGGAATGAGTGAGAGAGAGCAAAAGCAAGAGAGCAAGAGAGAAATAGCGAGAGAGCAAGCAAGAGAACAAGAGAGTGAGAGAACAGGAATGAGTTAGAGAGCGAAAGCGAGAGAGAGCACACAAGAGAGAGAAATAGCAAGAGAACGAGAGTGAGCAAGAGACAGTGAGGCAGCAGGAGAGTGAGGCAGCACGAGAGTGAGGCAGCACGAGAGTGCAAGAACAAGAGAGTTAGTGAGAGAGAGCAAGAGAGATTGAGCAAGAGCGTGAGAGTGCAAGAGTGACGGAGTAAGCGAGAGAGATAGCGTGAGAGCAAGAGAGGGAGCAAGAGTGAGAGTGAGAGAGGGCAAGCGAGTGAGAGCAAGCATGCAAGAGCAAGAACAAAAGAGTGAGAGAGAGCGAGAGAGACTCTCTGCCAGTCCTTCTGCTACCTTCACCAGTGAGTGAGTGAGTGACCCAGCCCTCTCTGCCTCCAGCCTTTTTCTCTAACTTTTATCATTCAAAGAGAACCGCCCCTTGACAAATGAGCCCATTAAATAGCGTGTGATTTCCTTTGTGCCTTCGACCGAGATTCAAACTGCAGCGCTGAAGAGAAAAAATGTACATTCATCGGCGCGGTCTCCTCCATTTTCATAAATGAACAATGGAGTGTAGAGAAGTATAGGGAAATACTTTTCCCTATTCTGAATGGCAACAAGGTAGCTCTGCATTTCATCATACACAGTTTAGCAAAGGTCTGAATTTTAACTAGGACCAAGGGTGTGAGACTCATGCGTGAGCCTCAAGCTGTGTCTAACAGATGTCAGTATTATTACGCAAAAAGCACAAGCCAGCCAATTTGAATTTGACCCTGCACAACAGGTTTTATCATTTGCACCACACCAATGGTCTAAATGTAATGAAAGTAAAATAACATACTAATTCTACTAACATTCCAGGACCCAATAACATATTCCCTACTAACATTCAATGCAATTTAGACCATTACTTATGAGTGAAAAATGTTTGTGCAAAGGTGCAAAGTGGCCCATTTAAAAAAATGTAAAGAGATTTGAACTGCACAAAGCCAAATGGAAATGGAGAATTAGATTTGTTCTGCAGTGACAAGGTTGAGATGCAAGTGGATTTATTCAAACTGCCTCCATTGTTCATTTATGAAAAAGGAGGAAACTGCAACGCTGAATAGAAAAATGGTACATTCATCCGGCACTGTTTGAATCTCTGTCAAAGGCACAAAGGAAATCATGTGCTATTTAATGGGCTGTTTTGCTGGATAGCAGGAGGGAGCGAGGTTGAGAGAGTGAGTGAGCGAGAGAGTGAGCGATAGCGAGTGAGAGCAAGAGAGCAAGCATGAGAGAGCGGACCAACATGAGAAAGCGTGAGCAAGCTTGAGGGAGAGCAAGCAAGAGAGCTAGAGAGAGGGAGCGAGATGGAGAGAGTGCGAGAGAGCAAGCACGTGTGTGAGAGAGAGAGAGCGAGCCAGAGAGCCAGAGCACGAGAGAGCGCGCCAACATGATAGAGCGTGAGCGAGGATCAGGGAGAGTGAGCAAGAGAGAGAGAGAGAGCAAGCACGTTTGTGAGCAAGAGAGATTGAGAGAGCAAGCGAAAGAGAGTGCGAGTGAGAGCGAGAGAGAGCGAGAGCTTGAGAGAGCAAGCGAGAGAGCAAGCGAGAAAGGGAGAGAGGGAGAGCGAGAGCACAAGAGAGAGCAAAGGAGCAAGAGAGAGCAAGAAATTAAGAGAGGGAGCGAGAGAGTGAGCATGAGAGAGAATGTGGGTGTGCGACCTAGAGTGAGCGATTGAGAGAGACGGAGAGAGCACGAGAGAGAGCACGAGAGAGAACACGAGAGAGAGCAAGATCACGAGAGAGAGCATGAGAGAGAGCACGAGAGTGAGCGAGAGCACGAGAGAGAGCACGAGCGCAAGAGAGAGCGAGAGCACGAGAGAGAGCGAGAGTGAGAGCACGAGAGAGAGCGAGAGTGAGAGCATGAGAGAGAGCGAGAGAGAGCGAGAGTGAGAGTGAGCGAGAGTGAGCGAGAGCAAGCGAAAAAGAGTGCAAGTGAGAGCGAGAGAGAGCGAGAGCTTGAGAGAGCAAGCGAGAGAGCAAGCAAGAAAGGGAGAGAGGGAGAGCGAGAGCACAAGAGAGAGCAAAGGAGCAAGAGAGAGCAAGAAATTAAGAGAGGGAGCGAGAGAGTAAGCATGAGAGAGAATGTGGGTGTGCGACCTAGAGTGAGAGATTGAGAGAGATGGAGAGAGCACAAGAGAGAGCATGAGAGAGAGCTCGAGAGAGAGCAAAAGCACGAGAGAGAGCACGAGAGTGAGCGAGAGCACGAGAGAGAGCACGAGCGTGAGAGAGAGTGAGAGCACGAGAGAGAGCAAGAGCGAGAGCACAAGAGAGAGCGAGAGTGAGAGCATGAGATAGAGCGAGAGAGAGTGAGAGTGAGAGAGAGTGAGAGTGAGCGAGAGCAAGCGAAAGAGAGTGCGAGTGAGAGCGAGCGAGAGCTTGAGAGAGCAAGTGAGAGAGGAAGCGAGAAAGGGAGAGAGCGAGAGCGAGAGCACAAGAGAGAGCAAAGGAGCAAGAGAGAGCAAGAAATTAAGAGAGAGAGCGAGAGGGTGAGCATGAGAGAGAATGTGGGTGTGCGACCTAGAGTGAGCGATTGAGAGAGACGGAGAGAGCACAAGAGAGAGCACGAGAGAGAGCACAAGAGAGAGCACGAGAGAGAGCAAGAGCACGAGAGAGAGCACGAGAGAGAGCATGAGCGTGAGCGAGAGCACGAAGAGAGCATGAGCGCGAGAGAGAGCGAGAGCACGAGAGATAGCGAGAGCACGAGAGAGAGCGAGAGCACGAGAGAGCGAGAGTGAGAGCATGAGAGAGAGCGAGAGAGAGCGAGAGTGAGAGTGAGCGAGAGTGAGCAAGAGTACGAGAGAGAGAGAGTACGAGAGAGTGTGAGTACAAGATAGTGCTAAATCACATGCTATTTAATGGGCTATTTTGTCAAAGAGAGAGACAGAGCCGGGAAGAGCGAGCGAGAGTGAAAGCGAGAGAGAGAGGGAGTGAGCAAGCAGGAGAGTGCGAGAGAGAGCGAGTGTGAGAGCACGAGAGAGTGAGCCAACATGAGAGGGCATGAGTGAGCATGAGGGAGAGCAAGCAAGAGAGAAAGCTAGAGAGAGAGAGACGCGAGATGGAGAGAGCACGAGATGGAGAGAGCATGAGATGGAGAGAGTGCGAGAGAGCAAGCACATGTGAGTGTCGGGAATACCCCGAGGAAGGCTCCCATTCAAACTTTGCCTTCTTCCGAGTATCCTACACGTAAGGCCATAAAGCTTCCACAACGCCAATATCACTTCAAAACTTCAGTGCCCACGTTATCATGGAGATTATGGCTGCCGCTCCACAAACAAGCTATAGCTCTTTTTGGGGGAGGAGTCACGCGCTCGTACGGCCACCCGTTAAAACACCGCCGGGTGACCGCACTCGCCACTTCTGATTGTTTCAATCTTAGCGCTAGCTGGTTTTGCTCCAAATCCTGTTCTTGTTTCCCCTTTTGCTCCCGTTACCCTGTTCTGCCCTACCTTGTCCTCGTCCATTCCTGAACCGCCCTGTAACTTCGATCCTCCATTGAACCCTTCTCAACTTGCCGACTCGGAATGTTACCTCACCTGCCACTGCCTGCTGATTTGATACTTCGCTGGTCACACATTGCCGACGCGGAACGTTACCGTACCTGCAACTGCCTGCTGAATTGGTTACTTCGCTGCTTACACAGTACCGACTCGGAACGCCACCTTACCTGCAACTGCCTGCTGAATTTGTACTTCGCTGCTCGCACATTGCCGACTCGGAACGCCATCTGGACTTGCCCCGCCTCTCGAATTGGTTAACTCTGTGCCCGCACATCACTGATCCGAACTTCATTTCTACACTGCAACCGGAACATCCCGCAACTTGTCAAGCTTTCTGACCTAGTACCTAGAGAGCCTGCATTGCTCAGTAACTTGCGCCCGGACTAGAGACTTCCACTTGGCGCTTTAGCTTGTGAGGTGTCCTCGTACGGCGGGTCAGCTACGGACTAGAGACTGTCTGCTGTACCGTATAGGCGTCCTCGTGTCGTTGGGTATAGGGTAGGCTGGGTAGTGCAGAGCTCCTCACTAACTGCACATCGGAAAGCTGTTGGTAAGTGATAGAGAGCATTAGAGAGTGAGCAAGTGTGAGAGTGCGAGAGAATGACAGAGCGAGTGAGAGAGAGTGTGAGAGAGCGAGAGAATAAGCGAGTGTGAGAGAGTGCAAGCATGAGAGAGCCCCAGACAGCAAGTAAGAGAGGGAGAATGAGAGAGAGCAACAGAGAGTGAGAGATTAAGAATGAGAGAGTGAGAGAGAATGAGAGAGCGAGGCAGAGTGAGCAAGATCAAGAGAGCAAGCAAGAGTGAGAGTGAGCTAGAGAGCGGAAGTAGGAGAAAGAGAGTGAGAGCGAGCAAAGGAGAGTGAGCGAGAGAGGGAGCAACGAGAGAGAGAGAGCAATCGCAAGAGAGAGAACAAGCAAGAGAGGACAAAAACATGCGAGAGCGAGCAAGCGCAAGAAGGAGTGCGAGCGAGAGAGCTTGAGAGAGTGAGAGCAGGCATGCGAGAGCAAGCACAAGAGAGAGTGCAAGAGAGAATGAGATCGAGAGAGTAAGAGAGAGCAAGAGAGAGACTCTCTGCCAGTCCTTCTGCTACCTTCACCAGTGAGTGGGGGAATGATCCAGCCCTTTCTGCTTTCAGCCTTTTTCTCAAACTGATGTCATTCAAAGAGATCCTCCCCTTGACAAATCAGCCCATTAAATAGCACATGATTTGCTTTGTGCTGTTGACCAAAATTCAAACTGCAGCGCTGAAGAGAACATTTTTTAATTCATTCGGCGATGTTTCCTCCTTTTTCATAAATGAACAATGGAGTGTAGAGAAGTATAGGGAAATACTTCTCCCTATTCTAAATTTCAACAAGGTAGCTCTGCATTTCATCATCCACAGTTTAGCAAAGGTCTGACTTTTAACTAGGGCCAAGGGTATGAGACTCGTGTGTGAGCCTCAAGCTGTGTCTTATAGATGTCAGTATTATTACTCAAAAAGCACAAGCCAGCCAATTTGAATTTGACCCTGCACAACAGGTTTTATCATTTGCACCACACCAGAACAATGGACTAAATGCAATGAAAGTAAAATAACATACTAATTCTACTAACATTTCAGGACCCAATAACATATTCCCCTACTAATATTCAATGCAATTTAGATCATTGCTATGAGTGCAACACATTGGTGCATAGGGGCAAAGTGGCCCGTTTAATTAAATATAAAGATATTTGAACTGCGCAAAGCCAACTGGAAATGTAGACTTAGATTTGTTCTGCAGTGAATACTTGACAGGATTGAGATGCAAGTTTATTTATTCAAACTGCCTCCATTGTTCATTTATGAAAAAGGAGGAAACAGCGCTGGATGAATGTACATTTTTTCTCTTCAGTATTGCAGTTTGAATCTCCGTCAAAGGCACGAAGCAAATCACATGCTATTTAATGGGCTGTTTTGTTAAAGAGCGCGAGAAAGCGAGAGAGAGTGAGAGTGAAATCGAGAGTGAGAGAGTGTGAGAGAGAGCAAGAACAAGCACAAGAGAGTGAGATCAAGAGAGAGTGAGAGAGAGCGATAGTGAAAGTAGTGAGTGAAAGTTAAGGAGCTAGAGTGAGAGCAAGCAAAAGCAAGCATGAGAAAGCGTGCAAGCATGATATAACGTGAGCAAGAATGCTAGAGAGCAAGAGAGTGAGAAAGCAAGAAAGTGTGAGCACAAGTGAGAGAGTGAGAGAGAGACAGAGAGCAAGAAAGCAAGTGAGAGAGAGCAAGAGCGAGCGAGAGCATGAGAGAGAGAGAGCTACTACAAGAGGGAGAGAGAGCAAACGAGAGAGAGTGACCAAACGAGAGAGAGCGAGCAGGAGAGAGAGAGTGAGCAAGGGCAAGCAAGAGCGAGGGTGCAAGTGAGCGACTGAGATCAAGCACAAGAGCGAGTGCGATTGAGAGAGGGAGAGATAGCGAGAGAGGGAGAGAGCGTGCAGGAGAGTGAGCCAAGAGAGCTAGAGTGAGCAATAGAGCGAGAGTGAGCGAGAGAGCAAGAGGGCGAGAGAGTGAGAGAGAGCAAGAGAACGAGAGCAACTGAGAGCGAGCATGAGAGAGTGCGTGATTGAACGAGCAAGAAAGGGAGAGAGTGAGCCGAGAGAGTGAGAGCGCAGGAGCATGAGAGCAAGCAAGCAAGAGAGGAGAGAGCACAAGAGAGAGCAAGTGAGAATGAGAGAGTGAGAGTGAGTGAGAGAGCAAGAGCACAACAGAGCAAGAGTATCAGAGAGAGAATGAGAGAGCGAATGAGAGAGTAATGAGAGAGCGAGAGAAGCGAGAGAGAGTGAGAGAGAGCGAGAGAGAGCAAGAGATTGCAAGAGAGTGAACGTTAGCAAGAGAGCGAGAGTGAGAGAACATGATCAAGAAAGCAAGCAAGAAAGAGCGAGCATGAGAGAGTGAGCGAGAGAGAGCAAGAGAGAGAGTACGAGAGAGTATGAGTGAGAGACAGCGAAAGAGAGAGCGAGAGAGCAAGCGAGAGCGGGAGCAAGCGCGAGTGAGAGAGTGAGTAAGTGACCGAGAGTGAGCATGAGAGTGATATTGAGAGAGAGGGCGAGAAAGCCAAGAGAGCAAGCGAGAATGAGAGAGCGTGAGAGAGTGAGAGAGCCAGAGAGAGTGAGTGCGAGTATGAGAACGAGTGAGCGATAGAGAGAGAGAGCGAAAGCGAGAGTGAGAGCACACGAGAGAGAGAGCGAGAGCAAGCCAGAGAGGGAGAGCATGGGAGAGAGAAGAGAGGGAGATGGAGAGCGAGAGAGAGCGATAGAGAGCAAGCAAGAGCGAGCAAGCAAGAGAGTGAGAGAGAAAAAGAGATCGAGTGCAAGTGAGCGAAAGAGAGCGATCACAAGAGTGTGAGTGAGACCAAGAGCAAATGATAGAGAGAGCGAGAGCGAGCATGAGAGAGACTACTATTGAGAGAGCGGGAAAGGGAGAGAGAGCACAAGAGAGCAAGCTGAGAGAGTGAGCTAGCAAGAGCATGAGAGAGCAAGTAAGAGAGAGCAAGCCAACATGAGAGAGCGAGCATGAGAGAGAGTACTATTGAGAGAGCGGGAAAGGGAGAGAGAGCACAAGGGAGCGAGCTGAGCGTGAGAGCTAGCGAGAGCATGAGAGAGCAAGTAAGAGAGAGAGCAAGCAAGAGAGAGGACGAGAGAGCAAGCGAGAAAGAGGACGAGAGAGCAAGCGAGAGAGAGAGGGCGAGTGAGAGACCGAAGGAGAGTGTGAGAGGGAGCGAGCATGACAGAGCACAAGAGAGCGAAAGAGAGCAAGAGTGAGAGAGTGATAGAGATCGAGCAAGAGTGAACGCAAGTGAGGGTGAGAGCAAGAGAGCAAGTGCGAGAGCGAGAGAGAAAGGGAGATGGTGGGAGAGTGAACATGAGCCAGAGAGCGAGAGAGAGCGAGAGATGATGAGAAATTGAAAGAGAAAACATGAACAAGAGAGCAAGTGAGAAAGTGAGCGAGAGAGTGAGCAAGAGAAAGAGAGAGCAAGCAAGAACGATAGAGAGAGTCAGAGAACATGAGTGAGAGAGCAAGCGAGTGAGTGAGAGAGTGAGAGCAAGCGAGAGAGCACAAGTGAGTCAGCAAGCAAGAGAACAAGAGATAGAAAGAGAGAGCACACAAGAGAAGGAGAGTAAGCAAGAGAGTGAGAGACAGAGTGAGAGAGAGAGTGAGCAAGTGAGAGAGAGAGCAAGCGTGAGAGGGCAAGCGTGAGAGAGCAATAGAGAGCAAGCAAGAGAGAGCAAGCAAGCGAGAGAGGGAGAGGGAGTGAGAGAGAGTGAGGGCAAGTGAGCAAGAGAGAGAAAGTTGGAGAGAGCGCTCATGAGAGACAGTGTGAGTGAGACCAAGAGCAAATGCTAAAGAGAGCAAGCATGAGAGAGACTAGTATTGAGAGAGCAGGAAAGGGAGATAGAGCACAAGAGAGCAAGCTGAGAATGAGCTAGCGAGAGCATGAGAGAGCAAGTAAGAGAGCAAGTGAGAGAGAGGACAAGAGAGCATGCGAGAGAGAGAGTGCGAGTGAGAGACCGAGAGAGAGAGCGAGACGGAGCGAGCACAAGAGAACGAGAGAATGAGAATGAGAGTGAGAGAGAGCAAGAGTGAGAGAGCGAGAAAGAGATCGAGCAAGAGTGAACGCAAGCAAGAGTGAGAGCAAGCGAGAGAGCAAGTGAGAGCGAGCGAGCACAAGAGAGTGAGTGAGCGAGAGAGTGAGTGTGAGAGAGAGAGAGCCAGAGAGAGAGTGAGAGAGCAAGCAAGAGCAAGAGAGCAAGCAAACAAGTGCAAGTGAGAGACCGAGTAAGCGAGCAAGAGTGAGAATGAGAGAGAGTGATATTGAGAGAGAGGGAGAGAGAGCGAGCCGAGAAAGTGAGCAAGAGAGCGCAAGAGAGAGCAACCATAAGAGAGCAAGTGAGAATGAGAGAGTGCAAGTGAGAAAGAGAGAGAGAGAGCAGGAGAGAGTGAGCGAGAGAGAGGGAGAGGGAGAGCGAGAGCGAGCACGGGTGAGCAATAGAGAGAGAGCGCGAGAGCAAGTGAGAGAGAGGGAGAGAGCGATAGAGAGCCAGAGAGAGCAAGCGAGTGAGAATGAGTGCAAGTGATCAAAAGAGAGCGATAACGAGAGAGAGTCTGAGTGAGAGACCAAGAGCGAATGATAGAGTAAGAGTGAGCAGGAGAGAGAGTACAATTGAGAGAGCGAGAAAGGGAGAGGGAGAGCAAGAGAACGAGCCGAGAGAATGAGTGAGCAAGAGCATGAGAGAGCAAATAAGAGAGCGAGAGAGAGGACAACAGAGCAAGCAAGAGAGAGCGAGAGAGATCGAGCATGAGAGCACAAGAGAGCAAGAGAGCGAGTGAGAGAGAACAAGCATGAGTGAGGGAGTGCAAGATAACGAGAGAGAGAGTGTGCAAGAGTGAACGCAAGCAAGAGTGAGAGCGAGCGAGAGAGCAAGAGCGAGAGAGTTGGTGAGAGAGTGAACGTAAGCAAGAGAAAGAGAGAGTGAGAGAGAGAGAGAAGGCAAGAAAGCGAGAGAGAAAACATGAGCAAGTGAGAAAGAGTGAGCGAGAGAGCGAGCGAGCACGAGAGTCAGCGAGAGAGAAAACGCAAGCAAGAGTGAGAGCAAGTGAGAGCAAGAGCAAGCATGAGTGAGAGCAAGCGAGAGAGAGTGAGCGAGATATTGAGATAGCAAGAGAGCAATTGTGAGTGAGACCACATGAGAGGGAGCAAGCAAGAGAGCAAGCAAGAGAACAAGAGAGAAAGAGAGAGCACATGAGAGAAAGAGAGCAAGAGAGAGAGCGAGAGTGAGTGAGAAAGAGAACAAGCGAGAGAGAGGAGAGAGCAAGCGAGAGAGAGGGAGCGAGAGAGAGCAAGCGAGAGAGACAGTGAAAGAGCGAAAGAGAAAGAGCAAGTGAGAGAGAGAGTGAGCGGGAGCGAGAAAGATAGCGAGCGAGAATGAGAGAGAGTGATATTGAGAGAGAGGGAGAGGGAGAGAGAGCGAGCCGAGAAAGTGAGCAAGAGAGCGCAAGAGAGAGCAACCATAAGAGAGCAAGTGAGAATGGGAGAGTGCAAGTGAGAAAGAGAGAGAGAGAGCAAGAGAGAGTGAGCGAGAGAGAGGGAGAGGGAGAGCGAGAGCGAGCACGGGTGAGCAATAGAGAGAGAGCGCGAGAGCAAGTGAGAGAGAGGGAGAGAGCGATAGAGAGCCAGAGAGAGCAAGCGAGTGAGAATGAGTGCAAGTGATCAAAAGAGAGCGATAACGAGAGAGAGTCTGAGTGAGAGACCAAGAGCGAATGATAGAGTGAGAGTGAGCAAGAGAGAGAGTACGATTGAGAGAGCAAGAAAGGGAGAGGGAGAGCAAGAGAACGAGCCGAGAGAATGAGTGAGCAAGAGCATGAGAGAGCAAACAAGAGAGCGGGAGAGAGGACGACAGAGCAAGCAAGAGAGAGCGAGAGAGATCAAGCATGAGAGCACAAGAGAGCAAGAGAGCGAGTGAGAGAGAACAAGCACGAGTGAGGGAGTGCAAGATAACGAGAGAGAGAGTGTGCAAGAGTGAACGCAAGCAAGAGTGAGAGCGAGCGAGAGAGCAAGAGCGAGAGAGTTGGTGAGAGAGTGAACGTGAGCAAGAGAGAGAGAGAGTGAGAGAGAGAGAGAAGGCAAGAAAGCGAGAGAGAAAACATGAGCAATTGTGAGTGAGACCACATGAGAGGGAGCAAGCAAGAGAGCAAGCAAGCGAACAAGAGAGAAAGAGAGAGCACATGAGAGAAAGAGAGCAAGAGAGAGAGCGAGAGTGAGTGAGAAGAGAACAAGCGAGAGAGAGGAGAGAGCAAGCGAGAGAGAGGGAGCGAGAGAGAGCAAGCGAGAGAGAGAGTGAAAGAGCGAAAGAGAAAGAGCAAGTGGGAGAGAGAGTGAGAGAGAGCGAGAAAGATAGCGTGATAGAGCAAGAGAGCATGAGAGAACGAAAGAGCGCGAGAGAGAACTAGTGAGTGAGGGAGAGCAAGAGAGCATGAGAGAGCAAGCGCAAGCAAGAGAGCGAGACAGCAGGCGTGAGCGAGCAAGAGGGAGAGAGCGTGAAAGAGTGTGAGAGAGAGTGAGAGTGAGAGAGAGAGAACAAGTGCAAGCAAGAGAGAGCATGAGAGGAGAGCAAGAGTGAGAGGGAGAGAGCAAGAGGGAGCGCATGAGAGAGCGAGCATGAGAGTGCGAGAGAAAACGCAAGAGTGAGAGAGCTTGAGATAGCGAGCATGAGAGAGAGTGCGAGGGAGAGACCAAGAGCAAGAGAGAGCAAGTGCGAGAGAGCTAGAGAGTACTTGCATGAGAGAAAGTGTGAGTGAGACTGAGAGCGAGAGAATGTGAGAGAAAGAGAGCGAGCAAGAGAGCACATGAGAGATAGCGAGAGAGAGCGAGCATGAGAGCGAGAGCGACAGAGGGAGAGGGGAGGAGAGAGGCAGAGAGGGAGAGAGGGGAGGGAGGGGAGAGGGAGAGAAAGCAGGAGAGCAAGAGAGAGCAAAAGTTAGAGAGAAAAAGCGAGAGAAAGCGAGAGAGAGCACACGAGAGAGAAAGAGAAAGAGAGACCCCACAAGATAGAGAAATAGCAAGAGAGCAAGCAAGAGAACAAGAGAACGAGAGTGAGTGAGAGCGAGAGAGAGTGAGCAAGAGCGTGCAAGCGCAAGAGTCACAGAGCAAGCGAGAGAGATTGTGAGAGAGTGAGCAACAGAGAATGGGAGAGCATGAATGGAGAGCACGAGAGAGCACGAGAGAGCATGAGAAAGCAAGAGAGAGAGTGAGGGAGAGTGCAAGCACGAGAGAGAGTGAGAGAGGGAGAATGATAGAGAGCAAGAGAGACAGCGAGAGAGAGACAGCGAGTGAGAGCAAGCATGAGAAAGCGAGAGAGCAAGAGCATGAGAGAGCCAGAGAGAGTGAGCGAGAGAGGATGAGAGAGTGAGAGAGTGCGACAGAGCAAGTGAAAGAGAGCGAGAGCAAGCAAGAGTGAGCATGAGAGAGAGTGAGCGAGCAACCAAGACCGAGAGTGAGCACGAGAGAGAGTACAATGGAGAGAGCAAGAAAGGGCGAGAGAGCACAAGAGAGAGCTGAGAGAGTGAGAGCGTGACAGTCTGAGAGCAAGCAAGGAGAGTGCAAGTGAGAGCACAAGAGAGCACAATAGAGCACGACAGAGAGAGAGAGAGAGAGAGCAAGAGAGAGAGCGAGTGCGAGAATGAGAGAGAAAGATGTGAAAGAGCGAGAGAGTGAACATGAGCAGAGAGCGATAGAGAACATGAGCAAGAGAGCAAGCAAGAAAAAGTGAGAGAGAGCGAGCGAGCACGAGAGAGAGTGAGCGAGAGAGCAAGAGAGATAGAGAGAGCGAGAAAAGTGAGCGAGAGCAAGAGGGAGTGCGAGAGACAGTACGAGTGAGAGAGAGAGGGAGAGATAGAGAGAGAGACAGAGAGCAAGCGAGAGCAAGAGAGCAAGTGCAAGTGAGAGAGCGAGTAAGTGAGCAAGAGTGAGCATGAGAGAGAGTGATATTGGGAGAGAGGGAGAGGGAGAAAGAGCGAGCCAAGAGAGTGAGCAAGAGAGCACAAGAGAGAGCAACCACAAGAGAGCAAGTGAGAATGAGAGAGTGAAAGTGAGCGAGTGAGAGAACAAGAGAAAGTGAGCACGAGAGAGCGAGCCAACATGAGAGAGCGTGAGTGAGCATGAGGGAGAGCGAGCAAGAAAGAGAGAGAGCTAGAGAGAGAGATGCGAGATGGAGAGAGCTAGAGAGAGAGAGCACGAGATGGAGAGAGCACGAGAGTAAGCACGTGTGAGTGAGTGTGACAGTAAGTGAGAGTGAGAGCAAGAGTGACCAAGACCAAGCATGAGAGAGTGCGATTGAGAGAGGGAGAGAAAGCGTGAACGAGCAAGATAGAGAGAGGAAGAGAGAGAGAGCGAGGGAGACCGAGTGAGGGAGACCGAGAGTGAGGGAGAGCGAGCGAGAGGGAGCGAGTGAGACCGAGAGCGAGTGAGACCGAGAGAGACCGAGAGAGAGGGAGAGAGACCGAGAGAGCGGGAGTGATGGCGAGAGAGACCGAGAGAGAGGGAGGGGGAGCGAGAGAGACCAAGAGAGAGGGCGCAAGAGAGACTGAGAGAAATAGCAAGAGAGCAAGCAAGAGAACAAGAGAGAGAGATTGAGCAAGAGAGAGAGTGAGCATGAGTGAGCGTGAGGGTGAGAGTGAGCGAGAGCGATCACGAGAGAGTGAGAACAAGAGAGCAAGTGAGACAGCAAGAGAGATTGAGCAAGATTGTGAGAGCGTGAGAGTGACAGCAAGCGAGGGAGATATCATGAGAGAGCGAGTGACAGAATGGGAGAGCGTGACTCGAGAGAAAGATAGAGCAAGAGAGAGCTTGAGAGAGCAAGCACAAGAGAGTGTGAGAGAGAGAGCCAAAGAGAGCAAGTCAGAGAGAGCAAGAGAAAGTAAGAAAGAGAGAACAAGAGAGAGCAAGCGAGTGCGAGAGAGAACGAGAGCAATAGAGCGAGAGAGAGCGAGAGACTCTCTGCCAGTCCTTCTGCTACCTTCACCAGTGAGTGAGTGACCCAGCCCTCTCTGCCTGCACTATTTTTCTCAAACTCGTGTCATTCAAAGAGAACCTCCCCTTGACAAATCAACCCATTAAATAGCACGTGATTTCCTTTGTGCCTTTGACCGCAATTCAAAACTTCAGCGCTAAAGAGAAAAAATGTACATTCATCCGGCACGGTTTCCTCCTTTTTCATACATGAACAATGGAGTGTAGAGAAGTATAGGGAAATACTTTTCCCTATTCTGAATTTCAACAAGGTTGCTCTGCATTTCATCATCCACTGTTTAGCAAAGGCCTGAAAAGTAGGGCCAAGGGTGTGAGAATCATGCGTGAGCTTCAAGCTGTGTCTAATAGATGTCAGTATTACGCAAAAAGCACAAGCCAGCCAATTTGAATTTGACCCTGCACAACAGGTTTTATCATTTGCACCACAACAATGGTCTAAATGCAATGAAAGTAAAATAACATACTAATTCTACTAACATTCCAGGAGCCAGTAACATATTCCCCTGCTAACATTCAATGCAATTTAGACCATTGCTTATGAGTGCAAAATGTTTGTGCATAGGTGCAAAGTGGCCCATTAAAAAAAATGTAAAGATATTTGAACTGCGCAAAGCCAACTGGAAATGTAGAATTAGATTTGTTCTGCAGTTACAGGGTTGAGATGCAAGTTGATTTATTCAAACTGCCTCCATTGTTCATTTATGAAAAAGGAGGAAACTGCAGCGCTGAATAGAAAAATGGTACATTCATCCGGCGCTGTTTGAATCTCTGTCAAAGGCACAAAGGAAATCATGTGCTATTTAGTGGGCTATTTTGTCAGAGAGAGAGCTGGAGAGAGCGAGGATGAGCGAGAGTGAGCAAGCACGAGAGATTGAGCGTGAGAGAGTGAGTGAGCGAGATTCAGAGCGAGCGAGTGAGAGAGCAAGAGAGAGCAAGCAAGAGAGAACGAGCCAACATGAGAGAGTGTGAGCGAGCATCAGGGAGAGTGAGCAAGAGAGATAGAAAACTAGAGAGATAGAGAGCAAGAGAGTGTGAAAGAACAAGCACGTGTGTGAGTGAGAGAGCAATAGAGATCGAGAGAGCAAGCGAAAGAGCGAGTGAGAGAGAGTGAGCGCTGTCAAGAGCGAATGAGGGAGAGAGAGTGAGCGAGAGAGAGAGCAAGAGGGAAGGGGAGATAGAGAGCGAGAGAAAGCTAGCAAGCCTGAGAGAGTGTGCGAGTGAGACTGAGAGAGAGTGAGAGAGCAAGTGAGAGAAAGCAAGCGAGAGAGGGAGAGAGCGTGAATAAAGAAAGAGCAAGAGAGCTCAAGCATGTGAGAGAGTGCGAGTGAGAGAGCAAGATGGAGAGATTGAGGGATCAAGAGAGAGAACAATAGAGCAAGTGACAGAGTGCAAGACTGAAGGAGAACAAGAGGGAGAGAGGTCATGAATACAGAGTGAGAGAGAGCGAGAGAGAGCAAGAGACTGAGAGCAAGAGAACGAGCGCAAGAGACAGTGCGAGTATGAGAGAGTGCAAGTGAGAAAGAGAGAGCAAGCGAGAGAGATATGAAGAGCGAGAGTACAAGCACAAGAGAGTGCAAGAGCAAGAGAGAGAATGAGAGAGCAAGATTGAGCAATAGAGAGAGAGACCAAGATGACAGTGAGCACAAGGGAGAGCGAGCTAGTATGAGAGTGCGCGAGAGAGTCTCTCTGCCAGTCCTTCTGCTACCTTCACCAGTGAGTGAATTATCCAGCCCTCTCTGCCTCAAGCCTTTTTCTCTCTCATCTGTCATTCAAAGAGAACCTCCCCTTGACAAATCAGCCCATTAAATAGCACGTGATTTCCTTTGTGCCTTTGACTGAGATTCAAACTGCAGTGCTGAAGAGAAAAATGTTACATTCATCTATCGCTGTTTCCTCCTTTTTCATAAATTAATAATGGGGTGTAGAGAAGTATAGGGAAATATGTTTCCCTATTCTGAATTTCAACAAGGTAGCTCTGCATTTCATCATCCACAGTTTAGCAAAGGTCTGAATTTTAACTAGGGCCAATGGTGTGAAACTCATGTGTGAGCCTCATACTGTGTCTAATAGTTGTCAGTATTATTACGCAAAAAGTTAAAGCCACCAATTTGAATTTTACCCTGCACAACAGGTTTTATCATTTGCACCACACCACAGCAATGGACTAAATGCAATAAAAGTAAAATAACATGCTAATTCTACTAACATTCCAGGACCCAATAACATATTCCCTTACTAATATTCAATGCAATTTAGGCCATTGCTATGAGTCGAAAACATTGGTGCATGGGGGCAAAGTGGCCCATTGTATAAAATGTAAAGATATTTGAACTGCGCAAAGCCAACTGGAATGTAGAATTAGATTTGTATTGCAGTGAATAAGTGACAGGGTGGAGATGCAAGTTGATTTATTCAAACTGCCTCCATTGTTCATTTATAAAAAAAGGAGGAAATGGCGCCAGATGAATGTACCATTTTTCTCTTCAGTGCTGCAGTTTGAATCTCCGTCAAAGGCCCGAAGGAAATCACATGCTATTTAATGGGCTATTTTGTCAAAGCGCGAGAGCAGGTGAGAGCGAGAGTGAGCGAGTGTGAGCGAGAGTGAGTGAGAGTGAGCGAGAGTGAGCGAGAGAGAGCGAGTGAGAGAGCAAGAGAGAGTGAGCATGAGAGCTAGCCAACAGAGCGTGAATGAGCATGAGGCAGAGCGAGCAAGAGAGAGAGCAACATGGAGAGAGCGAGATGAAGAGAGCAAGCACATGTGAGAGAGAGCGAGTGAGAGAGAGCGAGAGAGCAAGAGAGACAGCAAGAGCGAGAGGGATTGAGGGAGCGAGGGAGCGAGTGAGGGAGCGAGAGAGCAAGCGAGAGAGCGAGAATGAGAACAAGAGAGAGAGAGTGAGAAAAAGAGAGACGAAGAGAGTGAGCAAGAGCGTGAGAGTGCGAGAGAGAAAGAGTGCGAGTGAGAGCGAGTGCGAGAGTGAGCCACAGAGAGCAAGCAAGAGAGGGAGAACGAGAGAGAGCAAGTGAGAGAGAGCAAGAGAGACAGTGAGTGAGAGAGCAAGCATGAGAAAGCGAGAGAGAGCAAGAGCACGAGAGAGTGAGCCAGTGAGAGAGGATGAGAGAGCAAGAGAGTGCGAGAGAGCAAGTGAAAGAGAGCAAGAGTGTGCGAGAGTGAGCACGAGAGAGAGCGTGAGCGAGCAACCAAGACCGAGAGTGAGCATGAGAGAGTGTGCAATTGAGAGAGCAAGAAAGGGAGAGAGAGCGCAAGAGAAAGAGATGAGAGAGTGAGAGTGCGGGAGTCTGAGATCAAGCCAGCGAGAGTGGACGAGAGAGTGCAAGAGAGAGCAAGCATGAAAGAGAGTGCAAGTGAGAGACCGAGAGAGATCGAGCACAAGAGAGCACAAGAGAGCACGAGAGAGCGAGAGAGAGTGAGAGAATGAGAAAGATGTGAAAGAGCGAGAGAGTGAACATGAACAAGAGAGCGAGAGAGAGCGAGAGATGGCAAGAGAGTGAACATTAGCAAGAGAGCAAGAGTGAGAGATGGTGAGAGAGCGAGAGAGAACATGAGCAAGAGAGCAGGCGAGAAAAAGTGAGAGAACGAGCGAGCACGAGAGAGTGAGCGAGAGAGCAAGAGAGATAGAGAGAGCAAGAAAAGTGGGCAAGAGTGAGTGCGAGAGACAGTAAGAGAGAGAGAGAGCAAGCACAAGTGAGCAGTAGAGAGCGAGCGGGAGAGCAAAAGCAAGAGAGCGAGAGGAAGAGCACACGAGAGCGCGAGTGAGATCAAGCGAGCGAGAGGGATAGAGGGAGAGAGAGAGAGATGGAGAGCGAGAGAGAGAGCAATAGAGCAAGCGAGAGAGCGATAGAGAGCCAGAGAGAGCAAGCACGCTAGAGAGTGATCAAAAGAGCGATCACGAGAGAGAGCGTGAGTGAGAGACCAAGAGCGAATGATAGAGTGAGAGCGAGCACGAGAGAGAGTGCGATTGAGAGAACGAGAAAGGGAGAGAGGGTGAGAGAGCGCAAGAAGCAACCCGAGAGAATGAGCGAGCAAGAGAATGAGAGAGCAAATAAGAGAGCGAGCGAGAGAGAGGAAGAGAGAGCAAGCAAGAGAGAGCAAGCGCGAGAGGGCACAAGAAAGCAAGAGAGTGAGTGAGAGAGAACAAGCATGAGTGAGAGAGCTCAAGATAGTGACAGAGTGAGCAAGAGTGAACGCAAGCAGGAGTGAGCGAGCGAGAGAGATGGTGAGAGAGTGAACGTAAGCAAGAGAGAGAGAGGATGAAAGTGCAAGAGAGCAAGTGAAAGAGAGCGAGTGAGAGTGAGCACGAGAGAGAGCGTGAGCGAGCAGCCAAGACCGAGAGTGAGTACAAGAGAAAGTGCAATTGAGAGAGCAAGAAAGGGAGAGAGAGCGCAAGAGAGAGAGCTGAGCGAGTGAGAGTGTGAGAGTCTGAGAGCAAGCAAGCAAGAGAGCAGACGAGAGTGCGCAAGAGAGAGTAAACATGAATGAGAGAGTGCAAGTGAGAGACCGAGAGAGAGAGAGCACAATAGAGCACGATAGAGTGAGAGAGAGCGAGGGAGAAAGCAAGTGTGAGAATGAGAGAGAGAAAGATGTGAAAGAGCTAGAGAGTGAACATGAGCAAGAGAGCGAGAGATGGCATGAGAGTGAACGTTAGCAAGAGAGCGAGAGAGAGAGAGATGGTGAGAGAGAGAGAACATGAGCAAGAGAGCAAGCAAGAAAAAGTGAGAGAACGAGCGAGAATGAGAGCGAGTGAGCGAGAGAGCAAGAGAGATAGAGAGAGCGAGAAAGGTGAGCGCAAGCAAGAGTGCGAGAGACAGTATGAGTAAGAGAGAGAGAGAGCCAGAGAGAGAGAGAGAGTGAGAGTGAGAGAGAGCAAGCGAGAGCAAGAGAGCAAGCGCAAGTGAGAGAGTGAGCATGAGACAGAGTGATATTGAAAGAGAGGGAGAAGGAGAGGGAGAGGGAGAGAGAGTGAGCTGAGAGGGTGAGCAAGAGAGCGCAAGAGAGAGCAACCACAAGAGAGCAAGTGAGAACGAGAGAGTGCAAGTGAGCGAGTGAGAGAGAGAGCAAGTGAGTGAGCGAGCGAGAGAAGAGAGCAAGAGAGAGAGGGAGAGGACGAGAGAGGGGGAGAGGGAGAGCGAGAGCGAGCACGAGTGACCTGTAGAGCGAGTGAGAGAGCAAAAGCAAGAGAGTGAGAGAAAGAGAGCACACGAGAGATAGTGAGGGCAAGCGAGAGAGGGGGAGAGACAGAGAGCAAGAGAGAGAGCAATGGAGCAAGCAAGAGAGCGATAGAGAGCCAGAGAGAGCAAGCAAGCAAGAGAGTGAGCGAGAGAGAGAGAGTGCAAGTGAGCAAAAGAGAGCGATCACGAGAGAGAGTGTGAGAGACCAAGAGCGAATGATAGAGTGAGAGCGAGCACGAGAGAGAGTGCGATTGAGAGAGCGAGAAAGGGAGAGAGGGAGAGAGAGCACAAGAGAGAGAGCTGAGAGAATGAGCGAGCAAGAGCATGAGAGAGCAAATAAGAGAGCGAGCGAGCGAGAGAGAGGACGAGAGAGCAAGCAAGAGAGAACAAGCACGAGAGAGCACAAGAGAGCAAGAGAGCGAGTGAGAGAGAACAAGCATGAGTGAGAGAGCGCAAGATAGTGAGAGAGAGTGAGCAAGAGTGAACGCATGCAAGAGTGAGAGTGAGCGAGAGAGCAAGAGAGAGAGAGAGAGAGAGAGAAGGCAAGAAAGCGAGAGAGAAAACATGAGCAAGTGAGAAAGAGTGAGCGAGAGAGCGAGCGAGCCCGAGCGTCAGCGAGAGAGAAGGAGAGAATGCAAGCAAGAGTGAGAGCAAGCGAGAGCAAGAGAGCAAGCATGGGTGAGAGCGAGAGAGAGTGAGTGAGCGAGAAAGAGAGAGTGAGATAACAAGAGAGCAATCGCGAGTGAGAGCACATGAGAGAGAGCAAGCAAGAGAACAAGAGGGAAAGAGAGCACACAAGAGAAAGAGAGAGAGAGAGAGCAAGAGTGAGTGAGCAAGAGAACAAGCGAGAGAGAGGAGAGAGCAAGCAAGAGAGAGAGCCAGAGAGAGCAAGCGGGATAGTGAGAGTGAAAGAGAGTGCAAGAGAAAGAGCAAGTGAGAGAAAGAGAGAGAGCACGCGATAGAGCGAGAGCATGAGCGAACGAGAGTGAGTGAGAGCGCGAGAGAGCACGAGTGAGAGAGAGAGAGCAAGAGAGCATGAGAGAGCAAGCACAAGCAAGAGAGCAGGTGCGAGCGAGCAAGAGTGAGAGAGCGTGAGTGAGAGAAAGAGTGAGAGCGAGAGAGTGAGAGAGAGAGAACAAGTACAAGTGAGAGAGAGCATGAGAGGAGAGCAAGAGAGTGAGAGCGAGAGAATGAGAGCAAGAGCAAGCACATGAGAGAGTGAGCATGAGAGTGCAAGAGAGAGAACGCAAGAGAGCAAGAGAGCTTGAGATATCATGCATGAGAGGGAGTGCGAGTGAGAGACCAAGAGCGAGAGAGAGCAAGTGCGAGAGAGCTAGAGAGCTTGCATGAGAGAAAGTGTGAGTGAGACAGAGAGCGAGAGAATGTGAGAGAAAGAGAGCGAGCAAGAGAGAGCACATGAGATAGTGAAAGAGCGAGCATGAGAGAGGGAGAGTGAGAGATAGAGGGAGGGAGAGAGGGTAGAGGCAGAGAGGGAGAGGGAGAGAGCGAGCGAGAGAGGAAGATAGAGAGAGCAAGAGAGGGAGAGAAATCAGGAGAGCGAGAGAGCAAAAGTTAGAGAGAAAAAGCGAGAGAGAGCATATAAGAGAAAGAGAGAATGAAAGTGCCCAGAAGAGAGAAATAGCGAGAGAGCAAGCAAGAGAACAAGAAAGAGCGAAAGAGAGAGTGAGAGAATGAGAACGTGCGAGAGAGCAAAAGCGAGAGAGAAAGTGAGAGGGAGTGAGAGAAATAGAGCGAGAGAACACAAGAGAGAAATAGCGAGAGCAAGCAAGAGAACAAGAGAGTGAGAGTGAGCGAGAGAGAGAGCAAGAGAGAGAGAGAGCGAGAGAACACGAGCGAAAGAGATCATGAACACAAGAGAGTGAGAGAGCGCGCAAAGGAGAGTGAGCGAGAGAGGGAGCAATCACAAGAAAGAGAATGAGCAAGAGCAAGAAAGAAAGAAAACAAGCGAGAGAGCGAGTAAAAGCGAGAGTGAGCAAGCGCAAGAAAGAGTGCGAATGAGAGAGCTTGAGAGCGAGAGAGTGAGAGTGGGCATGCAAAAGCGCGCACAAGAGAGAGCGAGAGAGAGACTCTCTGCCAGTCCTTCTGCTACCTTCACCAGTGAGGGAATCATCCAGCCCACTTTGCTTTCAGCCTTTTTCTCAAACTGATCTCATTGAAAGAGATCCTCCCCTTGACAAATCAGCCCATTAAATAGCACGTGATTTCCTTTGTGCTTTTGACCGAAATTCAAACTGCAGTGCTGAAGAGAACATTTTTTAATTCATCTGGCGCTGTTTCCTCCTTTTCATAAATAAACAATGGAGTGTAGAGAAGTATAGGGAAATACTTTTCCCTATTCTAAATTTCAACAAGGTAGCTCTGCATTTCATCATCCACAGTTTAGCGAAGGTCTGACTTTTAAGTAGGGCCAAGGGTGTGAGACTCATGTGTGAGCCTCAAGCTGTGTCTAATAGATTATTACGCAAAATGCACAAGCTAGCCAATTTGAATTTGACCCTGCACAACAGGTTTTATCATTTGCACCACACCACAGCAATGGACTAAATGCAATGAAAGTAAAAAAAATAACATACTAATTCTACTAACATTCCAGGACCCAATAACATAGTCCCCTACTAATATTCAATGCAATTTAGGTCATTGCTATGAGTGGAAAATATTGTTGCATAGGGACAAAGTTGCCCATTTCATAAAATGTAAAGATATTTGAACTGTGCAAAGCCAACTGGAAATGTAGAATTAGATTTGTTCTGCAGTGAATACGTGACAGGATTGAGATGCCAGTTGATTTCTTCAAACTGCCTCCATTGTACATTTATGAAAAAGGAGGAAACAGCGCTGGATAAATGTACCATTTTTCTCTTCTGCGCTGTAGTTTGAATCTCTGTCAAAGGCCCAAAGGAAATCACGTGCTATTTAATGGGTTGTTTTGTTAAAGAGCAAGAGCGTGAGAAAGCGAGAGAGAGCGAGAGTGAGCGTGAGATAGTGTGAGCAAGATCGAGCAAGAGAGAGGGTGCAAATGAGTGACTGAGATCAAGCACGAGAGCGAGTGCGATTGAGAGAGGGAGAGATAGCGAGAGCGGGAGAGAGAGTGCAGGAGAGCGAGCCAAGAGAGCTAGAGCGAGCAAGAGAGAGAGAGAGAGAGAGAGTGAGTGAGAGAGGACGAGAGAGCAAGAGGGCGAGAGAGTGTGAGATAACAAGTGAAGGAGAGCAAGCGAGATTGAGCATGAGAGAGAGCGTGAGTGAGCAACCGAGAGCGAGCACGAGAGAGAGTGCGATTGAGAGAGCAAGAAAGGGAGAGGGAGCTGAGAAAGTGAGAGCGCGAAAGCATGAGAGAGCAAGCGAGAGAGGAGAGAGCACAAGAGAGCAAGCGAGAATGAGAGAGAGTGTGAGTGAGAGAGAGCAAGAGCGCAAGAGAGTGAAAGAGAGAGAGAGCGGGTGAGAAAAATTAGAGTGAGAGAAGCGGGAATGAAAGCGAGTGAGAGAGCAAGAGAGAGAGAGATGTGAAAGAGCGAGAGAGTGAACATGAGTAAGAGTGAGAGAGAGCGAGAGAGAGCCAGAGAGTGAGAGCAAGCGAGAGAGTGAGCGAGAGCAAGCAAGAGAGCGAGAGCGACAGAGATGGCAAGAGAGTGAACATTAGCAAGAGAGTGAGAGTGAGAAAGATGGCGAGAGAGAACATGAGCAAGAGAGCAAGTGAGAAAGAGCGAGAGCATGAAAGTGAGTGAGAGCGAGAGAGCAAGAGAGCACGAGAGAGAACAAGCACGAGAGAGCAAGCGAGAATGAGAGTGATCACAAGAGAGAGTGCGAGAGGGAGAACGAGAGCGAGAGAGAAAGAGAGAGAGTGAGAGAGAGCATGAGAAAGCGAGAGAGAAATAGAGAGAGCAAGAGCGAATGAGTGGGAGAGAGTGAGAGCGAGAGAGAGCGAGAGAGAGCAAGACAGTGAGAAAGCAAGCGAGAGAGAGCTAGTGAGAGAGAGAGAGAGAGAGCATGAGAGAGTGAGAGAGGGAGAGCGAGAGAACAAGAGAGCAAGCAAGTGAGAGAGTAAGACAAAGTGAGAGAGAGTAGGAGAGAGAGAGCTAGCGAGAGAGAGACGCACCGAGAGTGAGAGAGCAAGCAAGAGAGAGAGTGAGAGAGAGCAAGAGAGCAAGCGAGAGAAGGAGAGAGCAAGCTACAGAGAGGGAGAGAGAGAGAGACAGCGTGAGAAAGTGATCATGAGAGAGAGTGTGAGTGAGAGACGGAGAGTGAGTGATAGAGAGTTTGAGAGAGAGCAAGCGAGAGCGAGCAAGAGCATGAGTGTGCGAGAGCGTGAGCGAGAGTGAGAGACAGCAAACGAGAGAGCAAGAAAGCGAGTGTGAGAGAGAGTGAGAGCAAGTGCGAGAGAGTGAGAGAGCAAGCTAGTGAGAGAGAGACACAGAGTGAGAGAGCAAGCAAGAGAGAGAGAGAGAGAGAGTGAGAGAGCAAGAGAGCAAGCGAGAGAGATAGAGAGCAAGTGAGAGAGCAAAAAAGCAACAGTGTGCGAGAGAGATGGAGAGCAAGCAAGAGAGCGCGAAAGTATCAGTGTGTGAGAGAGAGAGCAAGCGAGTGAACAAGAGCAGGAGCAAGCGTGAGAGCGAGCGAGAGGGAGAGCGAGTAAGGGAACGAGAGAGCAAGCAAGAGGAGGGTGAGCAAGCAGGAGAGCAAGCAAGAGAGAGCGAGAGAGCAAGTGGGAGAGAGCGAACGAGAGAGAGCAAGCAAGGGCTAGCAAGCAAGAGAGAGTGAGAGACAACAAGCAAGAAAGAGAGCGAGAGTGGAAGAGAACAACAGAGAGCAAGCGACAGAGCAAAAGAAAGAGAGAGAGCAAGAGAGGGAGCGGGAGAGAAAGTGAGCGAGAGAGAGCGAGAGAGCAAGATAGTGAGAGAGCGAGCAAGCACGAGAGAGAGCAAGAGAGCAAGTGAGAGAGAGCGAGCAAGAGCACAAGAGAATGAGAGAGTGAAAGTGTACAAGAGTGAGAGGGAGAGAATGAGAGAGCAAGTGAGAATGAGCGAGTGCATGAAAGAAAGCGAGAGAGCGAGAGACAGAGCAAGAGAGTACAAAAGAGCAAGCACAAGTGAGAGAGAGAGTGAGAGAGCAAGATTTCAAGCGAGGGCGAGATTGCAAACGAGAGAGCAAGCTTGAGTGAGAGCGGAAGCACGAGCGAGAGAGCATGCGCGAGCAAGAGAGATAGAGAGAGAGCGAGTGAGAGAAAGAGTGAGAGCGAGCAAGAGAGAGCGAGAGAGAGAGCATGAGAGAGCGAGAGAGCAAGAGAGTGCAAGCAAGCAATAGTGAGAAAGAGTGAGAGAGAGAGAGAGAAAGAGAGAGCGTAAGAGAGCACATGAGAGAGAGAGAAAGAGTGAGAGACAGAGAGAGCAAGATAGAGGGCAAGCAAGCAAGAGAGAGGGTGAGAGAGAGAGTGAGAGAGCAAAAGAGAGAGCGAGAAAGCGAGAGAGAGTGAGAGAGACAGAGAGAGAGAGCATGAGCGGGAGAGCTAGAGTGAGCGAGCAAGTGAGATTGTGAAAGAATGAGTGAGAGAGAGCAAGAGAGAGAGAAAGAGAGAGTGAGAAAGAGCCTCATGAGAGAGAAAGAGAGATAGCGAGAGAGAGCACACAATAGAAATAGTGAGAGAGCAAGCAAGAGAATGAGAGAGCGAGCAAGAGAGAGAGTGAGAAAGCGAGAGGGAGAGCAAGTGAGAGAGAGTGAGATGGAGAGACAGAGAGAGAGTTCAAGTGAGAGAGAGTGAGATAGAGAGACAGAGAGCAAGCGAGCGAGAGAGAGAGCGAGCGAGAGAGAGCAACAATGAGAGAGTGTGAGTGAGAAACCAAGAGCGAATGATAGAATGAGAGCAAGTGAGAGAGAATGAGAGAGAGCAAGAGAGCATGAGCGTGTGAGAGAGCGAGAGAGCACGAGATAGAGCGAGCGAGAAAGAATGAGAGAGCGTGAATATAGAGCAGGAGCACGAGAGAGAGTGAGAGAGAGCAAGAGAGAGAGCGAGAGATAGCAAGAGAGCAAGCAAGAGAACAAGACAGTGAGAAAGCGAGAGAGAGCAAGAGAGAGTGAGAGTCTGAGCAAGATCACAAGAGAGAGAGAGCAAGTGAGAATGCGAAAGAGCGAGATAGAGAAAGAGAGAGTGAGAGGGAGCGAGCAAGAGTGCAAGAGTGCGAATGTGAGAGATATTGTGAGTGAGACCGAGATAGAGAGAGTGAGATAGTGAGATAGAGAGAGAGAGAGTGAGAACGAGAGAGAGAGAGAGAGAGCAAGCGAGAGAGCAAGCACAAGTGAGAGAGGGAATGTGAGCAAGAGCACAAGAGAGAGAGTGAGCGAGAACGTGAGTGAGGAAGAGCGAGCAAGAGAGAGAGTGAGCAAGCATGAAAGAGTGAGCACAAGAGAAAGAGAGAACAAGAGAGCGAGAGAGATCAAGAGAGAGAGAGAGCGAGAGAGAGGCTGCACTGCCACCGTTCATTGCCTTTATTATTTATTTTTATGATTTTTTGTACAAAATGAGCTGCAGGACTGAGTGTCTTGCTTGTTATTGACAAAAGTCTATGCTATGTTATGCTGTATTATTGGCATTTGTTCCAAGCACGCTGCCATTTTCATGGTTTCCGGGTGCTCACATGCATCTGAAACAAAATGGAGGGAGGGAGTGGTTAGGAGGTATGGGGAAAAGACATGTGTTTTGCTTTAACGTTGTTGCATGTAGAACCTAGTACAACTGGCATCTGTGTGGGTGTGTTTTCTTTGAGGATTGTGATTTGTACCCCAGAGGCGATTTTGTTTTCAGATCAGAGACCTGGAGAGTCTGTGGAGGATGTGGGTGTTTTAGCCAGTGGTACAGGTTTTTAAGTTGATTGGAGAGATGTAGAGTTGTGACTATACTGGTGTGGGTTGAGGAGTTTCTAAAGCCATTTGTGTTAGCGAATTTGTGAGCATGTGTTGAGTGAGTGTGGATGAAACAGGAGATTGTTAGTAGGTTATGTTCTTTGCATATTGTTTTTTAGAAAAGTTAGTTTGATGTTCTTTGCTTTCTCATTGGTCCCAGTGATGAGGAACTTTTTGAGAGAGGGTTCAGCTTTGTAGGTTTCTGGTTTGAGGTCATGTTTGAAGGAATATATAGGCTGAGATCAGATAACAGAGTAGTGCATTTTGCATATTTATTGAGAAGCACCTAGATTGAGAACATGGCATATGGAGCAGTGCAATGTGCTCAAGTGTGAGAACATCCAGGTAGAAAACACAATTAAGAGCAATGATGTGGGCTATAAGGAAATGTAATAGGGACATGCGTTTCCCTATTCTGAATTTCAACAAGGGTAGCTCCACATTTCATCATCCACATGTTAGTAAAGGTTTGAATTTTAACTAGGACCAAGGGTGCTAGACTCATGTGGGAGGCTCAAGCTGTGCCTAGTAGATGTCCGTATTCAAATGCATAAAGCACATGCTAGCTAATTTGAATTTGACCCTGCACAACCGGTTTTCATCATTTGCACCACACCAGAGTTGTGAACTAAATGCAATGAAATAGATTATTAACATATACATCCTAGTAATATCCTAGGACCCAATAGCCTATTCCCTTACTAATATTCAATGCAATGTAGTCCATTGCTTATGAGTGCAAAACATTGGTGAATTGAAATAAAGTGGCCCATTTCATAAAATGTAAAGTCATTTGAGATGTGAAAGGCTAACATTTATATGGAAAATATAGAATTAGATTTGTTTTGCAGTGAATATGTGACAGGGTATAGATGCGAGTTGATTTATTTAAACTGGCTCCATTGATCATTTATAGAGAAGGAGGAAATAGCACCGGATGAATGTAACATTTTCCTGCAGCGCTGCAGCTTGAATCTCGTTCAATGGCACAAAGGAAATCACATGCTATCTAATGGGCTGGTTTGTCAAGGGGAGGTGGTTTGAATGACGCATGAGGTTTTATAACAGAGCTTGCAGCAGAAAGTGCTGGGTCATTCACTCACTCTCTGACTGACTTCGGGAGCAGAAAGGCTGGCAGCTGTCTAAAGAGGGTACGTTCCAGGTGAAAAGGTAGTGGACCAGATAAGAGTTCTTCTGTCCGACAACAAGAGTGGGTTGCAAACAGTTCAAGACACACACATAATTAAAGATTTCTGCAGTAAGTTCAGCCAACTTGAGGAGAGTGCAGATAAGTGAATGCTTGATACTAGGTAGCGTAGGTATGTCATTTCATTTTTTGGTGCTGCACCATGGCATTTTAAATGAGTATGTAAAACTGTGTTCATATTTTTTATCTCACGTTTTGCTGCAATAAAACTCAGATTGGCAGAAGCTGTGCTATGCCAATTTTTGTTGCAAAGTGCAAGGCCAATGTTTGCAGAACTCTGGGAATTATTGCAAATAGAATGTTTTGAAACCCATTGCAGGAACGACTTTGCTTATGTTTGAATTACAATGTGGATGTACATGTCATTCTGTGTAACTTGCATATTTCTAGCTTCTGATAAGGAATAACAATTTGAAAAGGTTACTAGCCTCAGTGTACTTATTTTGTACTCTGCTTTATTGGGCTGGCATGCAGAGAGATGTAGAATGTGCAGTAAAAAGAAATCAAATAAAGTTAATCACTGTAAATTGTCTTCTCTGAGAGGCTCTGAATGACTGTTTCGTCTTTCAATTGCATGGTAAATGTATTCTGGGATGCAAGCCACAAGGGCATAAGGTGTTATTGTAGATAAAATACCACAGGAGGGGATGAGTTAATTGTTTATAGTGTACTAAATCCATTGTTTGATTACTGCCAGTGAGTCCGGCAAAATAACAATTATCAGGTGGTATTCTGAAGTTAGGCTCACCACTATATCAAAAATACCACTATACCACAAAAATACCATGAAATACTAAAAATATAGCACAAAAAGATCTCTAACAGGGCTTATTTCTGAGAATACCTAATTATAAAACACAATAGGGATCAACGTAATGCCTTTATATCCAAGAGCATCTAGATATAAACTATATAATGGAGCAGTATCTGCACCAAAGTGCAACAACACTCAGACATATAATATGGTATTGTGTGTTGCTACCCACTTGTATTACAGAAACACTGTGCTACTATTTCATTTGAATTATTGTTGTTCTTTGTATTTTGGGCTGCTAGATATGTTCCTCTTCTCCTTCAATGTATACTTCATCCTTGTGATCTCTCTGTGTGCCCTCCAGACCCTCTGGTTTTCCGTAATGTCTCTGTATGCCCCTGCCCCATAACCTGTGATGTCACTGGGTGCCCAGACCCTCTGGTTCCCCATGTCGTCACTGCACAAACCAACCCCCTGATCCCCATGATGTCGCTATATGCCCCCAGCCCTCTTACTTCCCTGCGATGTCACTGAGTGCCCCTTCCCCCTGGTCCCCTAAGATATCGCTGCATGCCCTGTACTCCTCTTGTTTCCCGTATTGTCACTTTGTGTCCACACCCTTCTGGTCCCCTTAATGTTGCTGTGTAAACCCAGCCCCTCTGGTTCCTGTGATGTCTCTCTGTGCCCTCTGGTCCCCATGCTGTTGCCCTGTACCCCCAAGCCCTCTGGTTCACTTTGATGTCTCTCTGTGCCCCCTCTAGTTCCCATGCTGTTTCTGTGCGTCCAGACCCTCTGGTCCTATTGTACCGTTTCCTCACTGTCACTTGCACTGGGTGTCGCTAGACAGAGTGCAGTGGCTAGTCTTTGCATTCCTTTTCATGGCCTGTGGGAGAGTTTTTGCATTTTCCCTTGTCTTCAGCGCTTTTGAAGCGCATTCTGTGCAGGCGCTATGTAGATGAACCATCATATCATATATCACTATGCTTACTTACTCTGTACTCTACACCTCAATCAATTCGGCCTAGCTGCTCATATACAAACACTACCCAAAAAACACCTCATCATTCTAATAGAACACAGCTATACCCCACGAAAAACCGGCCTAGCTGCACACATAGTCCCGCAGGCCTAAAGCAGCCAGAACCCAGTCTTGGTCTCCTTTGGCCAGACTGCACACATTGCACTTATACCAGTACCACCACATCTAATGCTAGGATGCAGCTTTCATCAGGCAATTACATTAGCTGCACACTTAACTGGTGCACCCAAGCACCCATCTTCACCCTACTCTTTCAACTGACCGGGACTACGGTCCTCGAAGGGCGTTCAATCTACCTGTGCTATGAGGTCATACCATGATATATAGAGTGCTATATAAATGCCAAATAACATAACATTCAATTGTAACGATTTTATTTAGTTTCAATTATATTTGAAAATCGCACCTTATGTATTCACAGGCTTGTCCCTACTTACTTAGCAGATCTCATTGCCTTGCATCAACCTTCTCGCTCAATACACTCTGTTTCTTTGTGTCTTCTTCATGTTCAGGGTCCTCCTTGTGCAACTTCCCGCTTCAGTTTATTTCACCTCTTAGATGCTAAATTAATGAATGCTTTGCCTCTTCATGTTTTTCTAACCACTATATTAACTTAGTTTAAAATACTACTGAAGCAAAAACAAATTCTGTCCTTAGCCTTCCTACTTGCATATGCTTATATTGGTTTGACAGTGTCTATTTTGTGTACTTATCTAACATTTAAATCTGTTTCATTTGTTTTTGTACCGCTACTGTATAACGATTTGTTCCGAACTTTGATAAAAAGGCTGTAAGACAACAACAAATAAATAAAAATAAAAAACACCAACAAAGAGATACAAATATAGGGCAGTGAAATGGGTCCACGTCTAAGAAAACCCAAGAAGAAAACAAAATTTAGAGTAGTGCAATGCGCCCATGTGTCACCTGGACAGAAAACTCTACATAGAGCAGTGCAATCCACTTCCATGTGAGAACATCTAGTGTGAAAACACAATATTGAGCGGTGCAATGCGTCTATGTGTGACACACCTAGATAGAACACACAATATAGATAGATATGATATGGCATTTATCACGCGCCTATACACAAGTGTTTAAGTGCAGTCCACTTAAGTCTGAATACGCAAATTGGAAACACTATCTAGAGCATTAGAAAATGCCATATTGATCAGTACAATGTACTTAATTTTATCACCTTCCATTGTAATGCACTTGTATGACAAAACCTAGATTTAAAAAACACATATAAAGCAGTACAATGTACCTATGTTTTGGAAATCATTGATAGAGTACACTGTGTATACGAAAATAGAATGTGCTTATGCCTGACCACAACTAGATATAAAACACCATATTAGGCAATGTAATGTGCCAATGTCTAAGAATATCCGTTACCCAAGTGTTGCTGGGAGAATTGAGATATGAACATCGCAACCAATGAATAAACTTTATAGTTCCTAATTTGATTATTGTGTTTGTGGTTGACGCTTAAGAGTGTGGATTGTTCTAGAAGAGGGGATCGTTGGGTAGTGTTTGTATATGAGCAGCTAGGCCAAATTGATTGAGGGGTGTAGCTGCACTTTAATTGAGTGATGGTGTAGAGTACAGAGTAAGCATAGTGATAAAGTGGCACATTGAGGCATTGGTGTTGCTCCAAATTCTTAGCCATAACATGCTTGGGGCAGCTGCCCAATTGTCCTCCAAAAAGGCATCTCCAATTCTCTGTGCCCGAGGCGCAAGAAGAAGAACCCGGGAGTCCCAATAACCTTTTGAAGTAACCATTTTCCTGGGCCTGCATGTCACCAGGCTTTTGATACCCCCCAGAGAGCTGCTCCATATAGAGAGGCTGCCTTGACTTGCATGGTATACACTTTGAGTGCCGATTCCAAGTGTTGACCTTTCCATTTAGTGGAAAAACGAGAGAGACACCCCAGGCATTGGCACATTTTCAGGGACTGTTTTATGACATGTGCCTTACTTATTAGAGACTCAGAGTATCTGACACACATAATCATACTCTGTCACCCTCGGGATCACATCCCCTTAAAGGTGATGGGGCGCATCTTGATAGACTTCCTGACTCCACTACAACTCATGACCGCTGAATTTACAAAATTGATTTTAAGACCTAGGCTGGTCATGAAGGAGGCATAAGCGTCCACTAAGGACCGGGAATGGCCTGCCCCCCACTTGCAGAAAGTCCACAGCAGTGTTCAACAAAACCTGCAACAGCCCATTGTTGTACAGAGTGAAGAGTATGGGGGCCAATACACAACCCTGACGTACACCCAGTATGATGTCAAACCACTCGATGCACCTCCACCCGGTCGAAACCGAACATTGGCTTTGGTGTTCGAGTGGATCTCCCGCAACACTTTCAGAATATCCACAGGACAACCCATGGACTCAAGCATGGCCCACAGCTTTGCACGATTCACTTTATCAAAAGCTGTGCTTAAATCCATGAATGCAAGCTAGACTACCTCACCCTTACAGAAGACAAAGTTCAATACCAATATGTACAGGTTGAGCACCTGCTCCATGGAGCTCAAACCAGGGTGGAAACAAAATTGTATATCCGTTAAGACGTCCCTCTCAGTAAGCCAACACACTATGTGGCCCAACAGCACCCGGACAAACATTTTAAACAGTGTATCCAACAGAGAAATGGGGCGATACGAGAAAGGTTTGGTTATATCCCTCTTTTTGAAAATTGGAAAAATGGTTGCCGTCTTCCACAATGGATAATGGCCTGAGCTTAAGCAAGCATTAAAGAGATACAAATATAGGGCAGTGAAATGGGTCCACGTCTAAGAAAACCCAAGAAGAAAACAAAATTTAGAGTAGTGCAATGCGCCCATGTGTCACCTGGACAGAAAACTCTACATAGAGCAGTGCAATCCACTTCCATGTGAGAACATCTAGTGTGAAAACACAATATTGAGCGGTGCAATGCGTCTATGTGTGACACACCTAGATAGAACACACAATATAGATAGATATGATATGGCATTTATCACGCGCCTATACACAAGTGTTTAAGTGCAGTCCACTTAAGTCTGAATACGCAAATTGGAAACACTATCTAGAGCATTAGAAAATGCCATATTGATCAGTACAATGTACTTAATTTTATCACCTTCCATTGTAATGCACTTGTATGACAAAACCTAGATTTAAAAAACACATATAAAGCAGTACAATGTACCTATGTTTTGGAAATCATTGATAGAGTACACTGTGTATACGAAAATAGAATGTGCTTATGCCTGACCACAACTAGATATAAAACACCATATTAGGCAATGTAATGTGCCAATGTCTAAGAATATCCGTTACCCAAGTGTTGCTGGGAGAATTGAGATATGAACATCGCAACCAATGAATAAACTTTATAGTTCCTAATTTGATTATTGTGTTTGTGGTTGACGCTTAAGAGTGTGGATTGTTCTAGAAGAGGGGATCGTTGGGTAGTGTTTGTATATGAGCAGCTAGGCCAAATTGATTGAGGGGTGTAGCTGCACTTTAATTGAGTGATGGTGTAGAGTACAGAGTAAGCATAGTGATAAAGTGGCACATTGAGGCATTGGTGTTGCTCCAAATTCTTAGCCATAACATGCTTGGGGCAGCTGCCCAATTGTCCTCCAAAAAGGCATCTCCAATTCTCTGTGCCCGAGGCGCAAGAAGAAGAACCCGGGAGTCCCAATAACCTTTTGAAGTAACCATTTTCCTGGGCCTGCATGTCACCAGGCTTTTGATACCCCCCAGAGAGCTGCTCCATATAGAGAGGCTGCCTTGACTTGCATGGTATACACTTTGAGTGCCGATTCCAAGTGTTGACCTTTCCATTTAGTGGAAAAACGAGAGAGACACCCCAGGCATTGGCACATTTTCAGGGACTGTTTTATGACATGTGCCTTACTTATTAGAGACTCAGAGTATCTGACACACATAATCATACTCTGTCACCCTCGGGATCACATCCCCTTAAAGGTGATGGGGCGCATCTTGATAGACTTCCTGACTCCACTACAACTCATGACCGCTGAATTTACAAAATTGATTTTAAGACCTAGGCTGGTCATGAAGGAGGCATAAGCGTCCACTAAGGACCGGGAATGGCCTGCCCCCCACTTGCAGAAAGTCCACAGCAGTGTTCAACAAAACCTGCAACAGCCCATTGTTGTACAGAGTGAAGAGTATGGGGGCCAATACACAACCCTGACGTACACCCAGTATGATGTCAAACCACTCGATGCACCTCCACCCGGTCGAAACCGAACATTGGCTTTGGTGTTCGAGTGGATCTCCCGCAACACTTTCAGAATATCCACAGGACAACCCATGGACTCAAGCATGGCCCACAGCTTTGCACGATTCACTTTATCAAAAGCTGTGCTTAAATCCATGAATGCAAGCTAGACTACCTCACCCTTACAGAAGACAAAGTTCAATACCAATAGGTACAGGTTGAGCACCTGCTCCATGGAGCTCAAACCAGGGTGGAAACAAAATTGTATATCCGTTAAGACGTCCCTCTCAGTAAGCCAACACACTATGTGGCCCAACAGCACCCGGACAAACATTTTAAACAGTGTATCCAACAGAGAAATGGGGCGATACGAGAAAGGTTTGGTTATATCCCTCTTTTTGAAAATTGGAAAAATGGTTGCCGTCTTCCACAATGGATAATGGCCTGAGCTTAAGCAAGCATTAAATGCTGCAGTCAGCAGCTGGGCCTATAAATCAATTTGACTCATGAAGAGGTCAGCAGGTATGGCATCCAGGCCTGGTGCTCAATTTCAAGACTGTGCCCCAATTGCTTTGGTCACCTCCTCCAAAGAAAAGCATAGAGCCACTCCAGCGCACTGCTTTTCCTCTCTAACTCAGCCATCGTCATACAAGGTTCCAAAATAAGAGACCCAATCTGCAGCCCCCAAATGGGTTCCGTGTGGGCGTTAAGTTCCCTTATCGCAAGACCCCCTTGATACAAATTCCCAGACGCCCTTTGCATCCTTTACCCTGATGACCTCTAGAAATTCCTCCTAGGCCATGACCTCCAGCTCCAGTTTCCTTTGCTCAATCGTCCTGCCATAGTCAGTATGCGCCTGAGCAATGCTGCATCTGTCCACCGCAGGACGCTTTAGGGCCTCCAAAAGGGACGATTTTGCCAACCTGCATTTTTGATCAAACCAGCCCTGCTTTCCTTCACTTCTTAGTTGTTTAGGGACCACTGAGAAACACCCCGTGAGTGCCTGCAAGATATCCATGAAGAGGCCCACCACTACCCATTGGCTGTTTGATTCATCCATGATCCCCATTAGGGCAGCTCATTGGGTGGCTAATATTTCCAAATGCAAGCCAGAACCCAAAACTTTCCCCCATTTGATGCTTCTTCGTGATGCCACATCACTGTCTACTTGACACTAAAAGCTAGAAGTGCATGCCTCCACATCAGTTCTTAACAGTTAACACCAATGGGTAATGATCACTGTTCCCCACTAGAGCGACTTCAAAACTCTCATTGAGTTTCCAGAGGTCCAACGTAAGACAAAAATAGTCTATGGTGGAAAAGCCCAAATGATTGTAGAAAGTGCGTTTGCTGGGGATATCTTAATTAATGCACCCATTCACTGATCGCAAGCCCCACTCGATAAGCCAGGTGCTCAACTGGAGGCCCCTGGTACAGACCCTTTTATCCTCCATTTCCAGTTCAAGAACCCTGGACATTTGTTCCTCAATGGGTTCATAGAGGTCCTTAGAAAGACCACAACCCATTTTTACTTTAATGTCCCCACCACAAATAAGTCTTTCCTTGAGGTTCATTGGGTCAACCATATACATATCTACAAATTCCTTTAATGTAAACCAACCCCCCCAAGCCCCCTCTACCTTGTTTGGACTATTGTAGAAATTAAAAAAATCAAACCCTTCGGTGCCCGGGGAGTTGTAGAAATTCCAACAAGGTCTCAACCACCTCCACCCTACAAGGTAAGGAGGCCTTGACCATCACTGCCAAGCCACCAGAACTCCGCCCTCTCCTGTTCTTTTTGGCGGGGATGCCATAAGAAGCATAGCCATCCAAACGGGGCAGCTCCAACTCCCAACTTTCTTGCAGTAGTATGATCTTGTGGCGTTTCAAAAATTCCACATTCTCTCCAACTGCAATTTGCTCCTGGAGCCACCTATGATCCAGGAGACAAATTTGATTTCCTTATCCACCCCATTTTTTGAGCCCTGGTGTATTGCCTGAATTCCCTCCTCCCCCAAGGGTGAGCACGGTGCTCCCTCCTGTTCGAGCTCTGTGGCAGTCTCCACTCCCCCCACCCCCAAGAGCAATCACTGCTCTCCCTTCTGTCAGTCCTGGGCATCCATTGACATAAGTAGCTCAAATCGTTTCTGTACAACACAGTTACCAATTGGTTCAGCTCGGTCACAGCCATTTATCCCCACAGTGACCCATGAAGGCACGTGTTCTACGGTGGTGGCTGCATATAGAACAACACTACCCCGATACAAATCCTCCTGTGAAAGTCATTCCCCTCGACCCTCCGGCAAGTCTACCGCCACCCTCCCTTGGGGATAAAAATAATCCAGCCCCACCAAACTGCTATCTAGTTTTGAGTCATTAGCCCTTAGACCCCTTGTTAGGTTAGAGGTCACCATGTGGCTGACTAATATGGGGTTGGAGAACGACACCACAATACAGTCACCCTTAATTAACTTCATGGTAGGGCCCACCCAGCCTCTCTTCTAGCCATTAGCACTGATTTTGGGTTTATACTAGGGCCAATTATATTTGAATGAATCCAGTGTGTAGCTTTATTAATCAATGATGAGGTTGTTTCTAATGCACCCACACAGGTAGGCTCTGGACCCCCATTACCACACCTACTAAGGGGGCCGTCTGCAGGGGAAGATTAAGTAGTGTGCTAGCCCTGCCTTCCCACCCACTGGACGTATTTCTAGACTGGACATGCAGAGGAGGATTTTCCCCCTCCATAGACAGCCCTATGCCAGTGCAACTTGTTAATACAGCTGTGGGAGTGGGCCACGGAGGGATATGACTAGTGGCTATACCCCAGCTTTCCCCCTGCCCCATCTGACTACTTGCCCTGGTGGCGGTTTGCTCTAGATGCAGTCCACTGCCGGTGCTATTTTGATTGATGGCATTGAGTTTCATTTTTAGATTTCTAATTGAGTCATCCATTATCATAAAGGTTTCCATAACCCCTTTTTTAAAGGTTTGCAACAGGGCATATGTGACCTTTTGTTTGGTTTGACATTGAACATCCGGGAGAGGGCACCCCATTAGAGGCCCCCTGATTGCATCCAGTAATGAAAAAAGGGGTTTCAATGTATTGTCTAATAACTTCTCCAACCAAGGTTTGTCGTCATCTTTTGTAGTTGATGCTTTGGAGTCATGCCTGGATAGTGATGTAGGCCCCAGATCATCTAGGGTCTCCTCAACCAGCCTAGGGATGACCAGTGATATTGCTCTTTCCCCGGGGGTGCCAAATGTTTCAATATCCTTATTTACCGACGGCACCCCCGAGGTCCTCCCATGACAATCCCTTGGGGGCTCAGGATACACGGGATGCTGGGGACAGAAATAATTTCTCCCATTTCCCCACCTGCCATTACATTAGTAACCCCTATTGAGGAGGCGACTTCCCAGATGGCTTTTTCTGTCACTTGTATTCTGTCAGCCAAGTTCACGGCCATGGTTTTTAGATAGGAGTCCAACAAAAGTTGGCTCACGTTTTGTCTAGGTTTAAGGGCCCTGGTGGCTGGCTTCGTGATTGTCTTAGGGGTTCTTATATGCTTTGATTTGTTTGGCGCTAGTGGCCATAGTTTCCTCCTCTCTTAATTTGTGCTTTACCATCCTTAAGGTAGATCACCTTCGCCAGCCCACACAGGGACCCTTAAAAGACTGCTAGAGGAATAGTCAGGAAAGGAAAAAATGAAAGTGGTGGTTCAGGAGGCACCAAAAGCCATGCCTGCACAGTAGAGAGCACCACAGCCGAGCAGCCAAGGAGCAGGGTACAGGGTTTTAGCTAAGGACACAGGCCGACTATCTTAAAATACATTAAGACACAGCAAACAAGTAAAACGATATATTAGCACCAATGTTTTAAAAATAAAAATAAATGCAACAATGCATACAGTATTCTAAAAGCAAAAGGTTGCACCATGCATACGTTATGCCCAAAGCTCAAATAAAATACATGACCCGCAGGCAGACAGTAGACAAACTGCCTGCGATTGTCCCACAAGATGGGAAGAGGAGAGCAACCCTATCCTTGCAGCCCTACTAACAGCAAAAAATCAGGCAAGTGTGCTTAATATTGCACACTGCCTGGGTGAAAGGCACTCCTAGACACGGGGGAGAGTTATGTCTCGCAGTCCCCTTAAAGGGAGATAAACCGACACACAAGGAGAAAGAGGGAGAGGAGAGCCTCGCAGCCCTCGTTTACAAGCAGGTCAGTAGTGAAAAACTCTAGAGCACACTCAAATAGTCCTAAACAATAACTAAATGCAGCTAAACCTAAGATGTGAGATATTATAAAGCAAGAACTCACATATAACCCAACATTTGAGCCAGCAAAATAGATACATTGAATACGATGTTTAAACATGCTTCATGGTTAAAGCATGGTTAATACAAAAGTACAATTGTATGATTGTATGGCAACAGCAATCAACAGTCAACAAAGAGTCCACAAAGGATAAGAAAAATAAAAAGCAGTATGGAACACAAGACACAGGCACACAGACAGAGACGCTGTGTCAGACGGGTGATACAAGTTTGCTATGAAATAGCAACTTTAAAAGGGAATGTGAAAAGAGCATTCACAGTCACAGTATCAGTGTCAATATCAAATTGGCAGTTTTTAGCAGCATTCCCGTTTGTATTTCCTCATCAGCGATCCTCCAAGAGGGTTCGGGAGATAAGTTTCCAAAGTAAACTCAGGCAAAGTAAAACAGATTGGGACAAGATCCACAGTCCCACGGTAGGGAGGCCGCAGGGTATCACAGGCTAAAGTACCAATGTTAATACCCGCGTTAACATTAGACTGGCCAAGAAGAACAAACAGGACCAAATGAGGGCAGGGCACACCCAACGCCAAGGGAGTTGCCTTAGTCTGACTCCCATCATCCTCGCCTTCAAGTCTCAGTCAACACAATGGAGCACATTACCTGCATCTGCAGTCTGCGTCAGACTGTCTGCCAATGTGTTCCCCCAACGCCTCGGCCAGAACTAGAGATGAACAAACAAACAGGATGAATTCAGCAGTTGTGCAGGGACACTCGCACACGCTGCCGAAGGACGCCAAAGGACTCAGCATGACTTAGCTCGCTCTGCTCCTCCAAACGCTTCTTAAGCAGGAAGGCTCCTCCTTCCAATTGTTAACCTATTCCTTGCCAGAGCACAGAGACCAGGGGAAAGTGGTCCAAGGATGCCAAAGGACTCAGCAGGAGTCCCATTCGCAAAAGGTGCACTATGAATAATTCATGAGTAACTCAGACTTACTTATTTGGATGCCTGTGTTTGCTTAGTAGATGGTAAACTTTGATACTTTTCATTGAGGCACCCATGTTAATTTGGTGTGTGGAATATACAGAACATAGTTGACATTTGTTTTTCATGTGCATTTGAAAAACTAACTTGAAAGTTACATGCTTATTTGTTCATACAGAAATCTAGGACAGAAGTTATACTTGATCCAGATGAAGTTCTATGTGCCACGTAGAGGCTATACCAAACTTCCACATTGAGTGCAAAATACAGATCTGGGGGTGAGAAGAAGACAGTAGTTTTAGGGGGTCCCTTTTTTCCAATGTAAAAGTTTTGACAGGTGGGAACGCCCCCTGGTTGTCCTTATTCCTGCCCCCTTTTGATATGTTTTTTTTTCTGATGTGGAATTTGATATCAATTAATGTTTGATTTTCGATTTGATATACATTTTATGTAAACGGCTATATAAAATGTTTCTGCACTTTGATACGGTTTGATATAAAGTTTATATCAAAATGTTTTTAATATGGGAGAGCGTGTGTGCGCTGTTGCTTGGCGGAGAGCAAAGTGAGTTGTGAGGAGTTAGACGGCGAGCGTTAGGGTTTGGTGACACAGCGATGACAGCGATGACGCAGGAGTTGGTGGTGCTGCATGTGTGAGAGTTTGATAAAGGTGGAATATAAAGCTAGTCAGATTGGGTGACATTTATTTAATTTAGACTTGATAGGAGTTTTAGAGAGTTTGAATATAATTCTAGGGGGATCGCCAACATGATTTTATATGGATTTGATATAATTTGACAACACTTCTAGCAGATTTTTTTTTATATCGGATATTTTTCTGATATCCTTTTTGATATCAAATTATTATCAGTCATTTTTATATCCCAATTCATTTTTTGATATCAAAATTTCTCGATATCAAAATAATACCTTTATCTAAACTTTATATAATGTTTATTTAAAATTTGATTGAAAGGGCTGGCTTAAAACTGCGATGTTGACCCCGGTAGGGTCGGACAACCAGGATATATATCACTCTGCGATGGGCTGGAAAACACATCACTTTTTCGGAAAGCAGTTATTATGAACAGATATAGCTATGGCGAGGGGTGAACACCCCCAGGAAGTCCAGTGGATTTGATGGTGTACGAAGGGCTGGAGGATGCTCAGAATCTAATGCCTGGCTTTGAACCCGAAGAGTTTTGGGACAATGACGAGGCTGTTTTGGAGCAATCATTTGCAGTCGATGCAAACCCTGAACATGAGGACTGCAAAGCTACGGTGATGTCGGCAGATGCAGCGATGACAACGGAGACCGCTTCTGGCCCCCAGAACCTGGATGAAAAACAGGGCCAAGTGTGCGGGGCTGGGGCGAACCAGATTTTGGCCTTGACTATTCATATTTATTGTGCTTGCTGTTCCAGCTGGTTTGAAACCCCAGGGTCTTTTGAAAGTAGCCTGTTTAAGGCCTATCTATCGCTGCTGGAGAATGGCAGCCTTAAAGACAATGCCGCTATTCAATGCGTTTGTTATTCAAAACAAATTGAAAACCCAGCGGATATCAATCTGTGCAAGGATTATATTGTGCTAATGAAGATTGACATGACAAGCAGACCCCTCTTCCTGCTGATTTTCGTGCCACCCAGGGGATTACGGCCATCATAACGGGGCGTGTTTAAAAAAAACACTTTTACAGGTGGTGCTACGAACATAAAATTAATGATCCACAGCAGGATTCTCACAAGTGTTTGGAAAAAGCTTTGCAGATAATTCACTTTGTAAAATATGCTTTGTGTTTAGCCCAAAACCCATTATAGACTTGTTGCGACTGACACAACCGCTGACACAGATAAGGATCGTAGCGGGGACTGAGCAATGCGTATGTAAAACATTATGAACTATAGAATCAGTGAATAACCCGCTTTTGAAAATTAAGCAGTTAAGTCGCATGTGTTTGATGGGCACTAGAAATTCATTGAAAAAACAGTTCCCAACTGGGCGGGGATAAAATATATATAAACGGAGTATCACATGAGCGCTTAACGAAGCAGTGGCATACAATGTGGTTGTATGGTATTCGCAGATGTTATTTTAATGTGAATTTTTTAATGTGAATTGGCCTCATTACGAGGTTGGAGGTAAGTAACTTTCCTTACCGGCATGGAGCAATCACTGTGTCTGTGTTGGTAAGAGCCCGCTAATAGCGGGCCATTACAAGTTCGCGGGCACAAGCATTGCGCCATGCCGGTAAGGACATTACTGCCATGCCGCTAAAGACCCAAAAATGGCCCTTAGCGGCATCAAGGAATGCGCTGATAGCACTACCGCCATTAATGGACCCGGCATTAGCGGTGACAGCTATTAGCAGTCACTGCTAATAGCGGAGACCGCTAATAGCGGTGACTGTAAATAAGCAGAACCGGAAGTAGCGTCATCGCACAGGAACGGGAAAGAGCATGGCGGCCATCTTTAAAAACACAATCCATTGCCATCCTCAGCACCCAGGACCTGCATCAGCACAACATCAGCCCCAACTTCACCTAACACTCCATCAGAATACCCAAGGCCCTGAAGAAAGGTGCTGCACGCCAGTGCAAGGTCCGTTTCTCAGTGGAGGAGCTAAATATGCTTGCCGACACACTTGCTGAAAATGCAGACGTCGTGTTTGTTCAAGACATGCGGCGTGCCGCCCAGATAAGAAAGAAGGAGATCTGGGAGGAGGTGGCACGCAAAGTCAGTGCGGTGGGCACCACCCCCCATACTGTAAAGGACGTGCGCAAGCGCTGGGATGACCTGCGCCTCCGTGTCAGGATAATTCTTGCAGCCAATCGGAGCCAGGGCAGGGGAACAGGTGGCGGAGGAGGCTCCCCGTTCAAGATGACACACTGGGAGGAGACATGTGCCAGCACAATTGGCATCGAGACAATTGAGGAAGTGGGGGAATGGAGAGTGGCGCGCCGTCATCGGCTGTTGGAGGTGAGTGTCCACACAAACCACTGTAATGCAAAGCATGACGATGTCCCCCAAATGTGACAGAGAAAGGAGGCAATGCATGGAGCATCACACACTCATGTACACAACCCTGCCTATAGGTTGTCCACAACACCATCACATTCCCATGCATGCAGCACCTCATACATGTGTCACCCAGACATATGCCTGCATGACCCACCTATGTGGCAAGCAACCTGTATGTCACAACTCAAAGTCCAAATAGCCTCAAATGTAGAGAACTGCAACAATAGCAATATATGCATGATGCACGTAGAACCATCACCGATGCTGTCCCTCTCTTGGTCCCCCAAAGACTCACAATCTGACAGTGAGGATCAGGACTCCGCGGGGCAGGCCACAACACCAATGAAGATGGCCAGGGGCATGGAAGGAGGCAACAGGCCCACCACATCAAGGGGCTCTGGCAAACCAGGACTGCCGCAGAAGCCCAAAGCCGCTCAGGATGCTACGTCACCAAGGCGTGAAAGGGGCACTGAAACCACAATAGCACCCACACCAGCCACTACCACCACACAGGAGCCAGTGGCAGAAGGATTACTGTCCGCTGCCAACAGTTCAGTTGGAGAAGCAGCTGCCACAGCACCCCTGTCGGATGAAGAGGGACAATGCCAAACACCCGTAGGACAGGGCACACCCAGCCTGCAGCTGTCAACCCACCTCACCCCACACCCCACATCCAATGCCAGCAGCCATGAGCTGTCTGGTGGTGAGTCATTGCCAGGGAGATGGAGCCCCAGGGGAGTTCACCTGATGACGCACGCTGCGTCAACATCCACCGGTGTCGGGGACATAGACCAAGGAATCAGCCTCATCCAACAGCGGCAGGAGGAGCTCACTGTGCTGGTTGGCCAACAAGTGAGCGAAGGTGCGCTGGTGAGGGAGGAGTGCCGTGAATACGCTACAGCCATTAAATTCACAATAGAAGCGAGTACCATACGCATCTGTGATGAGTTGGCAGGTGTGAGGCAGGTCCTCAGCCGCATCGCGGATGCCATTGAGAGCCAGCGTCCTGCACAGGGACTGGAGAAACCAGGCATCTCCTTCTCTGCCAGCTCCAGGCAGACCAGCGCGGACCTTGCGGCGGCCAGACATGCAGCCACCCAATGCTGGTAGAGGACATGGGAAGTAGAAGCAGCCTGTTATTGGTGACTCTTGCGGACTAATGCTGCACTGAAGTGCACACCATGTGTGGGGGAGTTGTGGGGGAGGGGGAGAGGGTGTTTGGGGAGTTGTGGGGGGAGGGGGAGGGGGAGGGGGCGAGGGTGTTTGGGGGAGTTTTGGGGGAGGGGGAAGAGGGAGAGGGTATTTGGGGTGGAGGGTTTATGAACTTTCTATTACCTTATGGTTAATACACCCATTGTGTCAAGAACAAACACATGACTGGACATTGGTTATTGTGTATGTGTGCTTTATTGGTGGACAGTGCACAGTGTCCATTTCCCCCCAATACCCAGTGCCCTGAGTCCCACATCCATTGCACCCTCCGCATCCATGTGTATTAGAAATATTGGTCTATCAGATTCTGGTGCACAGCATGTCCCTTCTGTGCATCACCATCTGCCTGACGTGCAACCCCATCTTCTTCCTCCTCCTCAGCCTCACCAGGCGGTTGCAGTTCAATGTCAGGGGGCAGAGGCACATTCCGTCTGATGCACATGTTGTGCAGCATGACACATGCCATGATGATCTTGGCCACCTTCTCATGCCCGTACAGGAGTGCCCCACCCGACCTGTTGAGGCAGCGAAACCGTGCCTTCAAAAGGCCAAAGGTCTGCTCGATCACCACACGGGTACGGGTATGTGCACGATTGTAGTCCTCTTTGTGTCTGTTCTGCGGGTTCCGGACAGGGGTTAGGAGCCACCTCTTCAAGGGATAGCCAGCATCACCTGCATGGGTGCAACATTGGTTATGTGGAAGTGATTTCATCAAATGGAACCTGTACCTATCACACACAAGCCTGCAGTGATTTGTTGCTCACATCCACATATCCCTGCATGAACAGAGATATTCAAAGTAACCGCAATGTGTGAAGTCACATGATCCACAGGTGTGCGTAGCATCGTCTAGTTGATGCACGTGTGTCCTATTCCTTGCTAGTGTTCATGCAGTTGTTGCCATGATCTAGGTGATGTGTAGTTAATCGTATGCTTTGATCCGGTCACCTAAGGAACCAGACTCTTAATGATCTGCCATTCCACGCTTGATGTCCTCATGCTGGCATGCTGCACTTCTGTGGTGGTGTGCCAGTGACATTCTGTATATTGGCTTTGTGTGATCCCTTTGTACGCACTCATGTACGCATGTCCGGTGTGATGCTGTTCAGTGGTCATTTGCATTGGGCATACTGACAGCATGCTGCTGCATTGTGTTGCAGAGGGTACATCTGATGATGTGCAGTGTACATGTTGATGGATATGGTATGGTTGCAATACTGGCTTGTTGTCGTCGTTGTTCATCTTACGTCTTGCATATCGGTTTCAGGTGTCAGATTCAGTCTGGGCTGCTTTGGGGCACAATGTATTACAGTATGGGCATTGCTCAGTCTCTCAACTACTACCACCCAGGTGAAGTATGCATCTCTTCACCCCCCCCAATCTCAACCAAGTGAAGTATGCATCTCTTCCCCCCAATCTCACCCAGGTGAAGTATGCACCTCCCCCCCAATCTCACCCAGGTGAAGTATGCATCTCTTCCCCCCCAATCTCACCCAGGTGAAGTATGCATCCCCCCCAATCTCACCCAGGTGAAGTATGCATCTCCCCCCCCCAATCTCACCCAGGTGGAGTATGCATCTCCCCCCGCCCAATCTCACCCAGGTGAAGTATGCATCTCCCCCCATCACACTGCCATGTGCTTGCCATGCAACTCACCAAGTAGCCAGGTACGTTGTCCGGCATGTCGCTCCATGTAGCGTGGTATCGTGGAGTTCCGCAGGACCATTGAATCATGGGTTGATCTGGGAAATCAGGCACAACAATGTGTGATGATCTTGTTTGAGTCACATACCATTTGCACGTTGATGGAGTGGTATAGCTTACGGTTGCGGTACACTACCTCCATGGCAGGTGGGACCACCAATTCCACATGGGTGCAGTCGAGGGCACTGATGCATTTTAGGATGCCTGCCAGTGCATGGAAGCCAATTTTGGTGTTGGAGATCTCCTGGGCAGTCCGCGGTAGGGATATGTGGTCGCTTGTGTGCTTCAGGAGGGCATTGAGCACTTTGTTCAGCGTGCGTGAGAATAATGGTTGTGATATGCCATGCATCTGTCCTACCGTGTGCTGGTAGGTGCCTGTGGCCAGGAAGTGGAGCAGAGACCAATGTTCCCTCTAAGCTGTGTGCATGTGCGCTTGCCCAGCTTCCTTCTGGGTGCCGCTCAGAAGATTTTTTAGCAGCGCACACAGACAATTCTCACTTATTCAAAAAGATTGAATAAGGCACAAGCCACAGCAATAACCTGCAATTGTCTTTCTTTTAAATTAAGCAACTAGTCTTGATATTCTGCTAATTTGCATTACACTACTATGCAAGGGTGACCGTAAACACCTAAAATCCCTAACAACAAAATACACACACAAGTGGTTAAAAACAAATATGAAAAACTGGCTCAGTGAAATCAAGAATCTGCCCAAGATATGCCTGCACACATCGACCAAATAATGTTCACTCTCCACCCAGGACTCCTAAACCTGACTCTAACACACTTTTATCTTATGACTCTGACTTCGGCCCCGGAACCCATTAAGATACTACTGGACAAACCTGGACTCTTTCTCTCTTGGCTCTGCAAAAGGTTAGCAGATGTGTACCTAAATCCACTTCTATTATGTTTGTTGTAACATGAATAACGGTCACGCGCCAATATTTCTATTACTCATTGCGCCTTACCAAAAGTGTCACCCACATTATATAATGGAACTACCAGCTCAAATAACAGATACTGACTGTAAGTAAGAAGGCTACTTGGATGTATAACCTTATCCCATACTTCCTCATTACATATGTCACACAAGTGCTTTGAAGTGGCCCCCTTGCAAGTTAACGCATTATAAAACTCAAATATTAATTTGCCCTCTCAAGATTTTGAGAAGGCAAATGTGATGCTCAGCATCTCCTATTTTAGCATTACTAACATTACCCTATAAGCGGAGAGCAACATTGCTAAATCATTTACTTAGCCTACAAGGGATAATGGGTATGGACTATGCCTGGGATTACTCGTTCATAGTATCAGGGCTCTGGATATTCAGACGGGAGAATGCTTTTCACACCATCTGCATCATTTCCAAGTGTCCAGAGTTCCTTTGGGTATAGACCTTCACACATTATATGGTAACTCGCTTTTATATAAAAACAGTTTCACTGAGCACTTGAGTAATCCTACACAATGATGGGGTATGTTGCAAACAATCTAGTGTGCACTGCAAAACAATTGTGTACATGCAGAGTCATAACATTTTTAAAATGCACATAATATCTTGAGGCAATACATATGCCTTGCTTGCAATGTATTGTGGGTCTGCAAATATCCCAGTCAGTGTTTACTGCTACAGTCCATCACTTTTTACAGTGCTCTATCAACTAGTATTGGAGGCTAACACAGGGGCTGGGGTAGGGTATGGATGGAAGAGCACAGGTCATCACTCCTTGCGGGTGGTGAACAAAGCAGCACATTCAAAAAAACAAGGCAGATATTTCGGTAGTACGCTGAAGGAAATGTGTTGCTTGTTTGCTAAAGGATAGGACATGCTAGTACCCATCTAGACAACAGCACCTTCTTTTTATTTCTATGCTCAGCTGCTGAGGGCTTTTCAATGTAACCATGTGTTCTGTGTGTATTGGCTCTAGCAGCTCTGTGCATCTTATTGAACTGATCACAAAGAATTACAGAAGAGGATACATAGTTACAGAAGAAGGCACTCAATCAATTGTACCCCTGATGAATTGATGCTATTAACTTGAAAGGCATGTATATGTGATTTTCTTCAGTAAGGCTTGTGTCTAATTGTTCCTAGGCTGTCGTGCGGAAGGGTGCGCAAAACTATACACTTTATTATGTGCCCTGTCATTTCACTTCTCATGTAGGGGTACAAGCAGGACTCTAATCAGATTCTGCTCCCTACTTGGAGTCAAATGATTTTTCAGGGAGTAAACAAGTAATTAGCTTTGCCAATAGGGATAATTTCATTCATTAAAAGATGTTCTTTCCCCTTAAATTTCCTCTTGAGTTGAGTTCCTTCTTATGCCACTGTTGTATTGGTCACTAATTCAAAAAAATATCAGTGGAGCTTTGTGGGTTTAAGCAATGATATGTTCATTGTTTCTCATTTTTGTTAGGCACATTTTCCTTTTTTTAGGGAGAAAAAATTGATGGTGCATATGTCTTAGCTGTAAGTCTGGTGTTATCACTACCCACAGAAGAACGTAATGTGAATAGTAAGCAGAGGCACAGGAATCTTTGATCATCATATTCTGAGGGGCAGTTATTTTGATGCAATTATCACATATTATTAGAAGCATGTTCTCCTGGCCCTTGAATGGCTTCATTAAAGTGGCACTTGAACTCCTATCAGTATGTTTTTTGACACATTGGGCCTTGTAAGTTTGCCGGTCCGGGAACTATGGTACTGGTAAGCATGCCGGTACCGTAGTTCCCGGATCGGCAAACTACGAGTTCTGCTCATGGTTGCCATTGCGGCCGGCAGGACTGGCCTGGCGGGCGTACCGGCACTGCAAGAAGAGCATTTTGGATGTACAGGCACCGTTAATAACAGTGCCTGTGCATCCGCCTACCCCATTCCCATTGAGCCCTATGGGGCTCAGATGGGAATGGGGAAGAATATTTTCCGGCACCCAGGAATGGGCAAATACTGGGCACAGGGAAAAAATGAATATCGGCGCCAGCTGTGCCTGTATTACAGGCACGGCTACTGCCAGTCTCGTAATGAGGCCCATTGCTTTTAATTGCGATTAATCCATCGACAAGTGTTGTATTCTCTCTGAATTTCTTGACAGCCACATCAGTTATGCCAACAGATATTTGTGTTTTGTAATACACATGAGTGATTTTCCAGTGGTATAAAACATACATTTCACAGAAGTATGTTTGTAAGGTACTGTGGCAGATGTTGACATCTTGGACTGGTTGACGAGTTTTCTCTATAATCACATATGACATATTTTATTTTAGCCTATCCGTTTGGAAAAAGTGTAAGATTTGTAAAGAATTGCATTGCCTAGGATGAGGAAATTCCGTTCCAAACTCACTACTGCAACGGTAGCTCACAAAGTGGCTTCCTTCATTAGTCAGTTGCGCACATGGAAAAAAATTGCGCACAACATCCAACCAGTTCTGCACATAGACAAAAATAATTAGAGGGAACATTGGCAGAGACACCACCTTCAGTAGAGGGGGGATGGTGGTACGGATGTCTATGTGGCGGGTGATGTTGTTGTGTATCATGTCCACAATGGTGGGGATGGTGTCCCGGTCCTAACGGTACAGGGTGTGGATCTGCTCAGGGGTTAGGTTGAATGGGCTGGCTCTGATGTGAACGATTGGGGACTGCCTGTGTGGTAAAACTGCCTGCACTGGTGGGGCATGCTGTGTCTGTCTCACCCTCCTTCTCCTCCTGCGTCTCCTCTGTGCTACCTGTTATTGTTGTTGTTGTTATTGGTGTAGCAATGCAAGCATGTCCTCCAGCCCCAGTATTGCTACTACTATTGGAATCATTTTGGTGTGGGAAGGGGTGTGGTGTGCTCCTTTGTTGCTGGCTCAGTCTACGTTGCCTCCACCTGTGCTGATTGTTTGCACCTGTGGCAGTTGAGAACACTGCACATGGCAGTTTACGGGTGGTTCGCGATGCCGGTATTGCCAGCATGCCGGTATCGACATTTAGCGCCTTCTTCATGCCTGTATTTGCATGAAGAAGCCAATTCATGCTTCTGGATACGGCATTACGGCAACTTATCTCCCCCCTTGGATATGTTTTTCACACAGACCACATTTTGCTGAACCGTAGACAACTCACGGGTCTCTCTCTGCACATGTATTTGTTTCCTTTAGCCAAGTGCGCCAAGTACAGCATCGCCTTCCAGTAATTTGCCGCCAGGTTCCTTTGCCTCCGCGCCATTGAAAGACATTCCTTACTTCACTCTGTCCAGGTCAGTGACTGGCCATCACAAGCAATAAGACAGTGTATGTTCTCTACACTTTCCACCATACGGGGGTTTTTAATTTGCTTTTATCACATGCTAGTATCACAGTTTTTTGTCACAACACCATGGTGTACAATTACACTAATTACGTCCTCACTTGATTCCTTCATGTAGGGATACCCAGTCCAGGCCCTTGAAGAAGGCTCTCTATGCCGAAACGTCATGGGACACTACACCGTCTGGGCAAGCTATCCCTGTCCCTACACACCATCTGATTTACATCTAGGCGTAGACCAAAGACTTGGTTACCGCCCAATATCCAGCACACCTTGGAAACAACAACTAGGATGTACTTGTGAAGACTAGCTTCAGTCCACTGTTTACAAATTCACTTCTTAAGTGCTATGTGATCATAGAGGGTGTTACTCTATAGAAACATGATTTAGATGTGACTTGTTTAGAGGCTAACCCCGTTAGCATTCATTGCTAAAGTACTGCCCTGCATTTACGTATATGTATTGGCATACCTATGTTCATTTATGAGTAATTTGGATTGATTTCTATGTTTGTTCTTTCTGTTCTCTTGTTTTTCCAATATGTCTGCCAAATATTAGGCAGGTGTTGTCCAAAAAAACAAAAAAAACTGTAAAATACTATGGGAAACCAAACCCATGTTCATTTGACATCAGCTAAATAAACAGGCTAATGGTCACTATATATATGTTTTCTTGCTCACACCTTCTTCTAGCATAAGTATACAGTTCCTTTGATAATTGGCATGTTAAATGGTGCAATCTTTGCAGTAAATGTGAATGCAGAGTAATATCCATAAGAATTTGTGTGGCAGGACGCCACCCTCATGTTTCAATAACCTGTAGCTCTGAAGTCCTTCCACACTCCTTGAGCAGTCCCTTTTTTTATTTATTCGGTATTTGCATGTCCGCCTGACTTGTGATCTCCTCCTGTTTACGGAATGCCGGTATTGCCGCCGTGAAGGGTCGCGGGCCTGCACCCATGCCGATATTAGAGGCACCGTTATTTACGGTGCCGCTAATATCGGGTTGGCAAGTCGGAATAGCCCGGACCGGTAAGCGATGCCGGTAATCCTTTACCTGCATCGTGTTTCCCTTACCTCCAACCTCGTAATGAGGCCCAATATATTTTGTATAAAATTGTCATGTTTAAATGCGAATAAAAAACGTTGTTCATAAATACTGACTGTGTCATTATGTTGAGTTGTTACGGGGAGACATGTCTGGCCTGAAGCTGTCAAAAATATATTATGATGAAGGAGGTGTCATTAGTTATGGCAGGGTTGACAGCCTGTACCATAAAATGCGATCCGATGGTGAGAAGGTGTCACAGGGGCTGTTAAGACATGGCTTTCAGGGGAGCAGGCCTATGCATTGGATAAGCCAGCCCAGAAACATGGTATGTGACGTCAATCAACAATGGCTGGCAGATATTATGTATTTGAGCCAGCTCTGTGAAGACAACAATGGTTTACGCTATATTCTAGTCGTCATCGATGTTCTGTCAAAATATGCCTATGTTGAGGCTTTGAAGAACAAGACAGCGCTCAGCATAGAGGCAGCTTTTAAGCACATATTTAACAACGGAAAAGTTCCAGCTAAACTACAGACAGATGCCGGTAAAGAGTTTTTAAATAAACCGCTGCAAAAGCTTCTAAAGCAGCACAGTGTACAACACTTTGTAACACATGCTGAAGTTAAAGCCTCTATTGTAGAACATTGCATACACACCTTTAAAACATGAGTCAGACGCTTTTTTAAAACTAAAAACACCTGAAGATATGTGGAGGTGCTACCCACATTTATAAATGTGTACAACAACACGCATGATAGATCTTTTAAACCCATACCGACGGGATTAACACTGCAGAATTCCCAGGCTGTCTGGAAAAAACTGTATGGTGAAAGACTTTTCAAAAAGACAAAAGATATACCCCTTAAAAAGGGGGATCATGGGCGGATCTGGAATCACAAGGCCGTTTTCACAAAGGGGTACGAGCAGAACTACAGCGAAGAGATCTTTATGATAGATGGCGTGGTTCAAAGGGAGGGTGTTTATATATATATATATATATATATATATATATATATATACATATATATATATATATTACATGGACGCGGTAGCGTCCATGTAGTTATGGTTAAGTTGGTGTTCCCATAGGAAGAGCACTTTTGGATGGCTTATAACTTCGCTCCCTCTGGACGAATCCTCACCCAACTTTGCAAAAAAGAGTATATGGCCCAGTCTGAATTTGTTTGCAAAGTTTGGAGAGGTTTGGTCCAGGGGGGGCAAAGTTATAGGGGGGGCCCCAAAACTTTTGTTTTTTCCTATAGACATAATGGGAAAAAACTTTGCGCACGGCTACAGCCCGAACCGCTGGACGGATTTACACCAAATTTGCGGCAGGAGCGGAGGCTTGGTCCCGAAAGCGTGCTTTTGCAAATCTGGTGTAAATCCGTCCAGTAGATTTTTAAAAAATGACCAAAATGTAAGGCAAAAAAATTAGTAATATCTGTGTTCGCTTCGCAGACGGACTTCCCTGTTCGTCCGCGGACAGCACCCCGATTGGCCCATGGGCTTGCGTCATGTTCGCGGACATGCAACGTGTTCGCTGATTGGACGGCGTGGGGCGTGGAGCGCGTCAGATTTTCTGTGGCGCCCGCCATCTTGTATTCGCCATCGACCGCGTACAGCGCGGTGAAACTTGGATTAAAAATTGTATTTACTGGAGTGTGTTGGTGTGTAAGAGTGTTTGGGGAGGGTGGGGGAGTATGAGATAGGTTCAATGTTTTGTTTTTTTATGTGCTATATGCTTTTGTTGTGCGCGATTTGTCCGCGGAGAACACGGCTGTTCTGACATTTTGTAAATAAACTAAATGGTGGGGTGTTCAGAGGACGGAGTATGTGTCCTTTTTGTTTGCAAGGAAGGTAAAATTGAGCTAAAAACACTCGCGGTGTATTTAAATGTTCGGAAATACACAAACTGGGGGTGTCCTGAAGACGCTGTCCGTATTGTAATCTGTCAAGTTGAATGTGTTCTAAGAACACTCGCGGTGTCCCAAAATGGTTGCAATTACACAAAATGCGGGTGTTCTGAGAACGTTGTTTGTATTGTTCGTTGTCAGGTTGAAAGTGTTCTACGAACCCGCCTTTTGTCCGCTGATAGTACAATTTCCTATGGGCCTCACCCGACTTTTTGTCCACTAAAGAAACGATAAATCAGGCTGGTGTGCGCCGACATTATGTGATAATTCTATGACTGGCGCTATTGACCTGGCTGACTTGCTTTTGCGACAATAAATCATATCTCCCGCCCCTAAGCCTGACATTATGAAAGCATTCATATTCCCCGCCTCTCTCCGTGACGTTACAGGGTGCGTCATCAAACGCGCCCAGTCGTCTCCAGTCCTACGCGACTTTACACAGAACCCGGAAGACAACACACATTATGTCACAACACAGCGCGCCACAATTCGGAATATGAAACTGTGATTTAAAAGCAAACAGCAAGATTGTAAATTTTGTAAAGTACATTTATTTGACATCAAATGTTTGGAGAATATTCGGCGATTTGCATTTGTCTTTGTTGTCGATCCGCAAAAGTTCATGTTGAGCCACGCAATGTTCCTTTGCGGTACACAGGGTGTTAGATCAGCTCAGAACACAGTGCGCCACAATTTGGAATGTGAAACTGTGGTTTAAAAGTAAACAGCAGGATTGTACATTTGGTAAAGTACATTTATTTCACATGAAATGTTTAGTGAATATTCAGCGATTTGCAATTGTCTCTGCTGTCGATCAGCAAAAGTTTATTTTGAGCCACGCGCTTTTCCTTTGTGGTAGATAGGCTGTTGGTTTATGATAAAAGTAGTAAATGGTCGCACTGATAATCAGAACGTTGCTCCAACAACGAGGCATTAGACCACCATAATGGTTGGTATGTTGCTTCTAGCCGCTAGTACTGCGTAAGGGCATATTGGTCCTTGGCGATTGTCCCATAAAATGGTGAGGGTCATGAAGTTGCTTACATGGAGCTGCACCTGGCAGTTGAAAAATCCATCCGCTAGAGTCTGAAAATCGTGACATTGGCAAAATGGGACAACATACCTGTTTTAAAAAACATAAATTAGTCTCACCAGCCGATCTTTATTAAAAATATTCATTTTATTTATTAGGGTGTGATATTTGCTAGCGAAGATAGTGCAACGGAGTATGTTAATAATAAAATAATAATATTTTTGCATTTATATAGCGCTAAGAACCATCAGGTATCTCAGCGCTGCTTATTATTACCCACAGTGTGTGGTGCTCATTTATCGACCACGGAAGGATGAAAGGCTGAGTTTGGCCGTGCCGGGATTCAAACCTGCATTAGCAAGCTGTGCACGGATGTCAAAGCAAGCGCTCTACTCGCTGTGCCACTTGACCAGCTACAGTGAAGTGGCACAGCGAGTAGAGCACTTGACCGGCTACAGACCAGTTACATTATTTCTATTAACCCACCCTGTGTCGTCTGCCTTTTTCAGAGCCCTCTAAACGACAGGGGATCGATTCGGCGGTGATAGTGCGTGGTAGAAAACAATATGCCACATTGAACGAACAAGTACAACTTGACCGGTCTTTAATGCCATGCTATTGTTATTATATTCCGGTATAAAATAATCTAAAGGGTTACTTACATTATAATTGCATTTTCCATTGTCCAAGTGTAGTACAGTCCCAAAATACGACTCCCCGTGTGCCAACGATCTTTCTCAAAGTGATATAATATACAAAAGAGGTTTCGTTTCAGAAATTTCATCTTTATCGTGTCTTACGTTTTTGCTGCACTTCTTCAAAAGAAGTCTTTCAGCACAATCTCTGTCTGTCAAGGTAAAAAATAAATAAAACCTTATACTGGGAGTCGTGGGCCTCTCCGGGCGAGAAATAAATGGAAGCAGCTGACCTTCACTGTGAACAAGCATAAATGCTTGCTTTGCAACATTCTGTGTAAAGCCATCTGTGAGAACTTTGTATATTGTTTGCATGCTAATAAAAAAAGTTTGTTTAAGGGACGTTATGGTTCCAAGTAAAGCCAAAAAAAACCTGAAATTCGCCAGTTATGGTAAGCTAAGCAACCATGACTCGCGCCACCACCGTGCACTGCTAAGACTAACACCCAGGACATCAAAGATGACATCGCAAATGTCATTGATGACATCACTGATGACATCACATGTGCATTTACTTTTCATGAAATTTGTGTACTAGGGATTTTTATTATAATGTTGCGAAAAAAGTGTCAAGGATCATTGCAATAAATATCATACCGTAATTAGTGCTTTGAACGATGCATTGATATAAATAGCATTGTATTATGGGGTTCTAGCTAGTATACTGAGCTACTAATGGAGAAACATAGCATTGTGTGCAGCGTACAAGATGAAAGTATAATATTTGTAATGTTAATATGTTGAATAATGAAATGATAATTGTCCTGAAATTTTCGAAAATAAACAAAATGGGTGTGTTCTGAGGACGTTCTTCGTATTGTGTGACTGCTTAGCTGTATGCAATGAGGGAATGGCACAGAGAGTAAAGTGGAAAATGGTAGAAGGGGTTTCAAAGAGTTCCGCGGTCCGCGGACACCGCGGCTGTACGTGGACAGGGCGTGCTATATCTGGGATTTTCCAGCAAATCCAACATGGAAAGAAGACTGTACGGATTAGCCAATCAGATGTCAAGGTTGTGGATTTGTGTTGAAAGAGACTGTGTGTGGTGAAGATGGCAAAAGTAGAGAAAGTCAGGGTGTTGGTGCTTGGAGATATGTTTGTGCATGGTTTACAACAGTACGCTTGATGCAGGTATGTTGAAAAGAACTTTGATGTGAAAGGAGTGGAGGTGGCGTGGAGCACTGTGCCTGATTGCAATGTAGAGGGAATTGTACAAGTTTGTGAGTATATGGCCACGATGAACAGTCCGCATGTGGTAGTTTTGCACTATGGTGCTTTCCATTTCCCTCCTACAGATTTTTCATGAAAATTAAATGCACATGTGATGTCATCAGTGATGTCATCAATGACATTTGTGATGTCATCTTTGATGTCCTGGGTGTTAGTGTTAGCAGTGGAGGGTGGCACGAGTTATGATTGCTTATCTTACCATAACTGTCGAATTTCAGGGGTTTTTCGGTTTTACTTTGAAACATAACGTCCCTTTAACAAAGTTTTTTTACTGAATTTGATATGTTTTTAGTAGCGCAACTTAACCATAACATCCCTTTAACAAAGTTTTTTGTACTGAATTTCATATATTTTTAGTAGCACAACTTAACCATAATATCCCTGGCTTTATATACATGTAACATAGAACATACTGAATCCCTAGCTAGTGATTTCGATATCCGCGGACTACCGCCATGTCCGTGGACATATCGAAAATCTGAGCGTGGTGAATGTAAATTTAAATAGGTGAATGTAAATTTAAATAGTGTGCCCCATTTCCCCTTTGAGGTTGGCTCTGAAAAGAGCCGTTTTTTGGGGGTTTTTTTTGCAGATGCTTGACAGACACCTGTTATTTTGTATTTTTATTTTTATTTTTCTTACTTTACTCCTAAAATCTTCACATAACCTTCTCCAAAGCAACCCTTACATTCCAAAACAGAATAGCATTTCCCATAAAAGATAAGGAAATGCCATCTTCTTTAAAATAAACAGCATTACTGGAATCAATATTCTCATTATTACAGAAGAACATACCAGCTCTAAGCATGAAGGCACACATGCCTCGGTTGATTACACACCTAGCATTGTTTTGCTGAGGAAAAAAACTGAACTATTGTCCCATATTGCCCTAGGTACTAATCCAGAAAAAATTACTTTGACATTTGGAAGGATGTTCATTACTGCTTGAACCAAGTGTTCCAAAACTGCCAACAAAGTAGGGGCACTGACATAGCCCAAATGGAAAGCACCATAGTGCAAAACTACCACATGGGGACTGTTGATCCTGCCCATATCTTCACAAACTTGTACAATTCCATGTACATTGCAATCAGGCACAGTGATCCACACCACCTCCACTCCTTTAACATCAACATTCTTTGCAACATGCCTGCATTGAGCATACTATTGTAAACCATGCACCAACATATCTCCAAGCACCAACACCCTGACTTTCTCCACTTCTGCCATCTTCACTACACACAGTCTCTTTGAACACAAATCCACAACCTCAACATCTGATTGGCTGATCCCTACAGTCTTCTTTCCATGCTGGATTTGCTGGAAAGCCCCGAATGTAGCACGCCCTGTCTGCAGACCGCATAACTCTTAGACAGCCCTTCTACCATTTCCACTTCATTCTCTGTGCCATTCCCTCATTGGATACTGCTAAGCAGGCACACAATATGGAGAACGTCCTCAGAACACCCCCATTTTGTTTATTTTCAAACATTTCAGGACACTGCGAGTGTTCTTAGAACACATTAAACTTGCCAGCGAACAATACGGACAACGTCCTCAGAACACCCCCATTTTCTTTATGTACGAACATTTCAGGACACCACGAGTGTTCTCAGAACACTTTCAACTTGACAACGAACAATACAGACAACGTCTTCAGGACACCCTGTGCGAACATTCCAGGACCCCACGAGTCTTCTTAGAACACTTTCAACTTGACACCGAATCCATTCTGTTTATTTACGAACATTTCAAAACAGCCGTGTTGTCCGCAGAAAAATCGAACACAACAAAAGTGTCTAGCACATTAAAAAAAACAGAACACTGAATCTGTCTCATACTCCCCCACCCTCTCCAAACACTCTTACACACCAACACACTCCACTAAATACAATTTTTAATCGAAGTTACACCGCGCTGTCCGTGGTCGTCCGCGAATGCAAGATGGCGGGCGCAACAGAAAATCTGACGCGCTTCTCGCACCACACCGTCCAATCACCGAACACGTCGTATGTCTGCGGACATCACGCAAGCCGCTCAGCCCATCAGGGCACTGTCTGCGGAGCGAACCGGGAAGTCGGTCCGCGGAGCGAACAGAGATATCACTAATTTTTTTGCCTTACATTTTGGTCATTTAAAAAAAAAACTACTGGACGGATTTACACCAAATTTGCAAAAGCACGCTTTCGGGACCAAGCCCCCGCTCCTGCCGCAAATTTGGTGTAAATCCGTCCAGCGGTTTGGGCTGTAGGCGTGCGCAAAGTTTTTTCCCATTATATCTATGGGAAAAAACAAAAGTTTTGGGACCCCCCCCATTAACTTTGCTCCCCCTGGACCAAACCTCTTCAAACTTTGCAATAAAATTCAGAGTGGGCCATATACTTTTTTTTGCAAAGTTTGGTGAGGATTCGTCCAGAGGGAGCGAAGTTATAAGCCACCCAAAAAATGCTCTTCCTATGGAAACACCAACTTAACCATAACTACATGGACGCTACCGCGTCCATGTAATATATATAGATTCAATGATTATTCGGCGGAGGGTGTTCAGGGTGTTTTTTTATAAGGATGAGATCCAGAAAGTTAGTAAAAACCAGCAGTGCATTTATAGGTTCAGTATGTCCGATCACGAGACACATTAGCTCCGGGGCAAGCTATGTTTATCATAAAACGAACAAACCCTCTGAGGCTTTGGCCAGGAGGATTTCCTGAGGGACATTATCCAAATATACAGGAACTTGTCAGAGTCATCAACAAGGCCGTAGCATGCACACCCGAGTATGAGGTCACATTGCTACATCTAGGACTGCACCAACAGAAAGTTTTCTACAGGGCCCAGACCCATCTGTTAGGTTTTCAACAACCAGGAGACTGTGCAGCATATTGGGAACTGTGCCAACACATTGGAAGTAAAGAACCGTGGGACAAAATGTTTTTTTTTTTTATTATAGCTTATTGCTTTATAGCGACATTGTGGCGTATCAAAGGGTGGGGGACAGCTACGCCCTGCTGGTTAGAACCGTGGAGATTAAAGGAAACAACAACGATATTGTGTGTAAAAACCACTTTGACACCATCAACATACAGATAAGAAACGATCAGGGGCAGTTTGTATCATTTAAATACGGAAAAATCTGGCTGCAGTGGCACTTCAAGCCGCACCAGCTAAAAGACAAATAAAAGCAGTGGTATAATGGTGGTGGTGAAGAACTATGGAGACCCAAGGGCTTGCATGGAATATTACATGAACCAACCCGGTTACGGCGATCAACTGTATTTTAGCAAAGTCCCCGTCATGTATGGTGCGGGTCTCAGTGGTATCTATGAAAGTCTTTCTATGGCACGGCTTTGAATTAGTTAAACCGCATGTGAAAACGGCAGCCGTCAATATTGCAAAAGACGATGTGGGAAGCGTGACAACAGCGGTTGCTGAGTGGCTAGCCAGACAGAAGACAAAAAAGAGTTTTTTGTATCGGGTTTGACCAATATGTATCTGGATTTAAACGGTACCTGCTACATCTAATCTGTAAAATAACAAAGGCTGATGGAACCAACAGTGCTGCTACAGCGCGAGCAGGCACAATCGCTTACTCGATAGCCAGCATGTTCAATCAGGTGGACGTGATGCTCAGCAACCGGCTGATAATGCAGAGCGATAACATGTACGCCTACCGGGCCTACATACAGAACCTGGTAAATGATAGCAGTGATGTCATGGACAAACAGCTTTCGTCCCATCTCTTTTACCGCAATAACGCGGGGCATTTCGACATCACCGCTCTGGACGGTGATAACAAGGGATTCGTGAAAAGAGCCTATCATGCCAGGACCAACAGAGTATTTGCTTGATTAGGCTGCCTACAAGCCTACCTATTCTTTCAGGATAAACTAATGATTAACAGCGTTGATCTTAAAGTGAAACTTTCCAGAAACACAGATGCTTTCTGCCTCATGAGCAGGGACACTGAGCAATACAAACTGGATATTGGGCCTCATTACGACCCAGGCGCTAATGGGTTAACAGCGCTGTAAAAGGCTGCGGCGCCGTTAACCTATTAGCGCCTAATTACGAGGTCCCTTAGCAGGACCCGACCTTAACGGCTGGTTTTACCACTTAGCGCTTCCCCATTCCCATTGAGCCCTATGGGGCAAAAATAGGGAAGGGCCATGGCGGCATGGGGAATTACCGCCCCGCCAACCTCGGAATGGGGTGGTAATTCCCCATTCCACCATGGCGGACACCGGCATGGACCATGGTGCTAATAGCACCATGGTCCTCCGCCTGGGTCGTAATGAGGCCCATTGTATTAGCCAATTTATTTGTTAAGCATGTAAGCGTCTCACCGTCTCTTATATATCTGGAGCGCATCTGTATGCACCAGTCTAACATGAAATACCCTGTGGAAAGAGTAGCTCTAAAAGTCTTCAGCATTCCTACCGTTGCTGCGGTACCAGTCAAGACAACCTTTTTGCCCATTGCAGCTCCCTAAAATAATCATCATGGGGATTGTTGAAACAACAACCCTCAATGGGGCATACGATAAAAACCCCTTTGAGTTCAAAAACTGTAATATGAACTATGCAGCACTACAAAAGGACAGTGTTTCGATCCCTGCCAAAGCGTTTACCCCCAACTTTGGACTTCAGAACATAATCAGAGAATACATGGGGGTGGTGGGTGTCACAGTGAAACACAAGCTCAGTGTGCCGGTTTCATTTACACACAACAAATACGCTCTCGGCTATACCCCATTAGCCTTTGATCGAAGACCCGTTAACATGTCAGCGGGGCATTTCAAACTCGTGAGGACTGGAAACCTACATGCTGAGATAAAGTTTGAAAGAAACCTTACCGCCACACATTCGCTGCTAGTGTGGAGCATTTTTGATAGCGTTGTTGAGATCAACACACAGAGAAACATACTTTTTGATATTTAATGGACACTCTACAGATAAGAGGATTTCTGTGCAAGCATAGACCCGCACGAAAAGCATTTCACAGTGTGTATGCTAGCGATACATGTCCCAGCCGTCTACCCAGAAATTGCCCGGTAAGCCTGGTGGTGAACACTGACCCTCAGGACCAGGGTGGAACACACTGGATAGCTCTGTGGCTGTAGTGGGGGTGTTAATGGTGTTTGACAGTTTTGGCATGCAACCCGCACCACCCCATGTACGCCAGAGTTTTGACAGACCATGTACGAAGCATCGCAAAGTATTTACACTATATTACTGTATCGGTTCAAGACTCTAAAGCCATGACCTGCGGTCAACACTGTATATTCTTCATCACTCAAATGTCAGAATGGAGAGTGCTGTCAGCTGTTTTGAAAATGTATTCGAGCAACCCCATGCAAAACGATCAAATGGTGACCAGATTTGTTAAGAAGGCGCTACACAACGTGCCTAGATCTGGCAAAATGTTTAGTGTATCAAAAATGTAAATGTGTATTGTCTATACACTGATACATGTGTCAAAAAACCAATTCAGCACTTGTTATTATACATACTAGATAATATAACTTAATAAACAACCAGTCATGTAATTGAATTGAAAACATTTAGTAACAAAAAGACATATTTAATACTGAAGGAAAAATGTTATAGCAGAATATAGCGGCAAAGAATCATACACATTCAAAAAGGGGCACCCGCATTACTCTGATAACCAAATAGGCCTGTCACAGCCTTGTCGAGGTCTATACATTTCAGTCATGCATGCCGGAGGTGGCTAAAGAATCCGGAAGCCAACTGGTATTACACCCCCTTTCATGGCTGGGTGAACGGGGGCTGCGGATGGGAGTACTTAACAGGCTATGTTGTTGGCGAGGAGTTGCAGGAGCCCCAGCTTTTAGCTGCTCCAGAAGGCGGCATTGGTCGACATTACCCACAACCAAAGTCAGTATATTTAAATCAGCCACCACCTGCATAAACTCGTTCCAAACGATGGGGGCATTTTTTGTAGTAGTAGGGTGTCAGTTTGTAAAACTTTTTACTAGATTGTGCAAGTTCAAACCCTTAAAACCCTGCCTTTATAAACAAACTCTCCCCTATCAGTCCACGCGGCCCCAACCTTTGCAAGTTTCATCTTATGTAGCAATAGTTCTGCGTTACGTTTAGAACATTGGGTAAGCAGGTTTAACACATCAGCCACACCGAATCGGTCTCCGACGGTTCCCTCACACCACTAGATTCTTCAGACGGCATGTATGAAGTTAGTTTGTTTTTCTCTGCATCGCCGTGTCAGGTATGGTTTAAGTATTTGTGCAGACTATTCAAATACACTGCTGCTTTATTATGCAACGATAAATCAGATCTGTTCAAAGCATCCTTCATTTCCAAGACAAGACTCATGCTAGCAACTTTTCATATACCCGAATCCGGCAGAGCTGTGGGAGTCGGCAGGTTTTCTAACTGACGCTAGTCCACAAGATACATTTTATAGGTGTGTTCCATTAGCCCCCAAGCAAGCTGGTGATTAGCGGTAGGGCTATGCCTATGAGCGATCCTATCAACCCACCGTCCTGCAATACTACTTTTCTTTTAGCCCTTAACAATATTTGCTTATTGCACAGTTTCTTGATGACCTTTTTCTTTTTCAACACACTTATTTGTCGGTGTGTTAGGGGGATATGTCCCTTTAAAGGGTTCTGAGAAATCTCTGCAATCGCGGCCACCAGATCATTGGAGGCAGCGGCTAGACTGGCCTTTAACAGCGCAATGTTTCTTTGTATGCATGTCGACATGGGGAAAGTGCGCAGGGTACTGAGGAGATATTGCACTTAATGTTGTTTTTTAGATGTCTTTCTCAGGCTATAAACAGTGGTTAATCCCAGCGAAAATAGATTGATGCACAATCCCCTAAAGTGTTTGTTGTTAAATCAACCAGGAGATATCCGTAGGGCTTACTGGTCACGTCTTCAAAAGCTTCCATGAAAAAAGGCGTTTTGGTCGGACACATTTGGTGGGCTATCATGGCTAGATGCTGTTTATCCCAAGTGTGAAAATCGCAGCGCATGCATGTGAAAGCAGCGCAAGCACCCGTTTGGCGATTCATGGAAGGCTTACCTGGGACCTCTGCCGAATCCCCGTGTGGTGCACATGTCATTGCGACATCCCGAAGGCTGTGCGCGAAACATCCAGTGAAGGCACACACTGCCCAGTGCACACACCTAAAAAGGGGGTTGATCACGCGGAATGAGGTACAACACGCGAAAATGTGGGCGTTACGGGGGAGGTATCATTGCGAAATCCTTGCAACGCCCACACGCGCTAACAACACATATTGATGGAATTGAACAGGGGAAACCCACGCGCAACTAAGCCGGAAGCACGTACGCCAGGCGAAAGCTGGCATAAGCGCCCCCGTGCAGCATAAAAGTGCGCGCAAACAACAAACAAGCTCATACTGCTACGATGAATGTACCATTCCTCGCAGAATTGATCGTGGGACACTGCAGGAGGAGGAGGATAGCCAGGCCCCGCATTTTTTATACCCATAACCAGCCTTTTTGGGATGCCCGATGACCAGGTCTATAGCAGGTACAGGTTTCCACCCCATATCATCCTAGACTTGGTTGCTGAGTGGGAGGATGACTTCACATTACCCACCATGTGCTCCCAAGCACTGAGCCCCTTGGAAGTGTACTGCATTTTTTTGCCACTGGGTCATTTCAGCAGACAACTGCCATAGTTGCGGTGTCTCAGAGCCCACGCAGTTACGCTACATACACCAGGTGTTGGCAATCATGCCTGCACACCCCTGAGTCCACAGGCACAAACACATGCCCAGAACACCTGCAGAAAGGCAGGCCGTGGTCCAGGAGTTTTATGGGGTGGCACACTTCCCCAAAGTGCTTGGTGGCATTGACTGCACCCATGTGGCTCTACGTCCACCTAGGGCCACTGAGCACATATATCGGAACCACAAGCACTGGCATTCCATCAACGTGCAGGTGGTATGCGATGCCAAGGGAATAGTCACCTCTGTCTACGCAAACTATCCAGGGTCCACCCATGATAGTTTCATGTTCAGAATGTCACCCCTAAACTGGGACCTGGCAGCTGGGAGGCATGGTGACACATGGCTCATTGGTGAGTACAAATGCCTGTGCACATGCATGCATGTCCCACACAGAGAAATGGCAAAACCCAACTAATCACAACAATTATCACCTCCCCAGGGGACAGTGCCTACCCTCTGAGCACCTACATGATGACGCCAATACGGAACCCCACCACACCACCCGAGGTAAGATACAATGCAGCCCATATTGCAACCCGGGGCACAGTGGAGCGCACATTCGGAGTGCTGAAGTCACGTTTCCGCTCCCTTGACCGCACTGGTGGACAGCCCCCAGCAGTGTGCAGGATCATTGTGGCAGCATGTGTCCTGCACAATGTTGCAACCCTGCGGGGAGTACCGGTGGACATGGTGGTGCCCCACATCCCCAACCACACACATGGCTGCTGCGCAGGGGAGGAGAAAGGACACGTGGTGAGGCAGCCCGTACCCAGCTTGTGGCTACATTTTTCACCTAAAATCCCACCCCTGTGGAGTGCATACAGGCCTGTCACATACTAGGTGACAATCGATGATGAGAAAGGGACAGTCAACTGTCATAGCCCTACCACCCTGAGAAGGTGTCCATGGAAGTGCTACATTATGTGCATCCCTATCTACATAAAGAAACCCAATACCGTGTGACTAAAAGCCACACAATCATGCTGCATATTGGACTAGCCCCTTGCAAAACAGCACACCCAAATACTGGTATGTCAGCTAACTACTCCCAAACCCCATGTCACCCGCCCAACACACCATGGCATGGCATGCAATGTGAAAGCAACCAAATAAATGCAAATATATGCACAACACATGACACAACTGGCACAAATGGAAACAGGCCACAGACAATTCCCTCTGACATATGAAAATGAAACAGCACACATGAACACACATGAACATATACTTACCAGCGTGACTAATCATGAATACAGGACCTAACACGTCAGACAGTGGCCAATCAAAATAGCCCAAGTGTCACAATCTGTCAAAGACACCACATATACCCTTCCCATCTTCAGTTGTTGCTGGTAGGTAAATGTGGCAGAACACTGCATACACCATGAACTGCATCTGCAATGGAGACAGGCAAGGTAGCACATGAAGAAGCAACATGTAAATATGCATAATGAGCAATATTAAATACAATATACATATCAACCATGCAGTGGAGAAACCATAATGAATCCCCACCAGGGGTGTATACACAGTTTGGACTACAGGCTGGCCACACAACTGATGGAAGCCCAATGCCTCTTTATAAATTACTGTCACACAGTGCCCTCCTTGCAAGCCCATGGTAAGGGGAAGCAGGAGTGGCATATGTGTCTGGACCCCAAGCCTCAAACACAACCACAAGACAAGCCTTTATGGGTCCAGCTGGAACACACAGTGGATGCCTTCAGATGCCACACAAAGCAACACACTGTCACATGAAGGTACAATAGACAGAAAAAGAGAAAAAATCAACAAAAAATGAAAGAAAAAATGAAAATCAAAAATGGCCATGGTCGACCAGGGGGTAGGGGGGAAACTATTCAGGAGGGAGGAGTTGCAGGGTGGATGTTTAGAAAAAGAAATCCCTCTATGGGCTCATGGCCTGCTCGGCTAGCCGATAGTGGTAGAACTGCTGTTGCTGTCGTCACCCTCTGGTGCAATATGAGAAGGTGTGCGTGGTACGGGAGGCAGACCATGCAGAGCCCCGGCATGCTCCTCCATGGCAGCAAGCATGCGGGTTTGAAAGGTCTGGTTCTGCAGTATGATGGTCCGGAGGTCCCCATGCAGCACCTCATGTGTAGGACAGAGTTCTGCTTGCAAGGCCTCACGTGATGCACGGATCTCCTCAATGGTTGCCTGGAGCTCAGCTGAGATGTTGTGTGTTAGCTGCTCCAGCTGCTGTTCTGATCGTCTACTCCGGGACATCTCAAGTTCACCCAGAGTAGCTCTGAGGGAGCTGTTATCTTCCCTCAGGGCATCGCTGTGGGCATGTGCCTCTGCAGATATGGCTGTGCGCAGAGTCCCCAGTTCAGCCCGTCGGTCCTTGGCGGCCAACATGCCCTACCTGTGGTGAGCGGCGTGTGGACCGCGTTGCCTGCTGCTAGAGCTCCTCATGCCTTTCGGGGGGGGGAATGGAAGTGGTCACCCTTTCCACGGCCTGAGCCATCATCTCACATGATGCACCCTGTTATTGTGCAATTGCATTAATGGAGTTCTCCCACACAGTATTGTCTGGTGGTGCACGGCCACCGCGTTGCCGGAAACGACACCTGTCGGCCCAAGGAGACGTGTACCTTGCTGTGCTGACGCTGCCTATGGCTGCAGGACTGCCTTTCTCCTTTGATCTGCTGCCCCAGGTACAGGAGCAAATTGTGTGGAGTGTGACCCTGCATCCGTAACCACCACAGGCGGACATTCCAACACTGAATGGGCCATTGAGGGGTCTACCCCCAGTGCAGGTGCTTTGGACAGAACAGCATCCCTGCCAGAAACACTCACCTGCGACGTGACATATGTGTCAATGTCTGATTCAGCACCTGAGCCATAGAGATCCTCAGAGGTGTACTCAGAGACACCCATGGACAGGATGGTCTGTAGGAACAATGGATTCTCATGCGGCACCACACCACGTCCTCCACTGGTGCTTGGTTGGGGCTCTGAGTTCTCCTGCCCCTGAGCCATTTCCTCCTCCTCCACAGCTTCCAGTGCCTCATCACCTGCACAAAATGAAAAAGAAGTCATGAACACACACGTGAACAGCATAGCCCACACACATAGGCATCACAATGTTGACATCCAATACATTAATCAGACATGTCACACATGAGACAAACTCAGCCATGCATGCAGTGGCAATGAAGTGGAAGGGGACCCTGAAAGCAGACACAGATTAGTCTAAAATGGAAAAGCAACACATATGCTGCATGGTTCATAGCACCTGCATCACACATAAGCCTGTGATTGGCATGGACCATCCACAAACGTTACCGATGCCAGCACACAGATGGCACGTAGCATAGCCATGGCAGAACTGACAAGGACACTCAGATGGGAGTTAATCACTACTGTCCCCCATCCATGTAAAATGCATTTCATCAAACAGAACATGCAAAAAGTGTGACAAAATACACGTGTCACACGCTGCAACAAAGCCAATCTGTTCAAATACAGTGATGGGAGGCACACAGATACATCAATGGTAGGTCATTTTGAAATGACACAAGTCAATTGCCATGTTGAAGGTTGAAACAGGGCTCAGAAGTGAGCAGGTGCAGTAGATGTGTAGGTCCTCAACGGTCAATAAAGAGACAAAAACCATAATTACAATGTCGTGTCATGATGGCAGTTCAAGGGCAAGTGCAGTCATCATGTGCAAAGTGTTTGCAGTGGTTAGTAGGGATACAGTGAACCCCAAACCCAAGGGCAGGGGATGGCTTGGAGACACTACATGGGTCACATATGGCAGATATGACTACATAGCCTGACCTGGCACTCAATCACAACACATCACCCAAGCAACATACACATGGTCTGGACACACACTCATGATGGACACTCACCGGACATTGTCTCAAGATCTGGGAGGTCTCCCACACCTTGGATCTGATCCTTTGCGATGAACCCTCCAGCGATTGCCTCATGTTCTGTGAGTTCATCCTCCTCTGGTGGTGACCCACTGCCAGTCAGCAGAGTAGAGGTGTAATTAGAAGCCAGCTTGTTTTTAGCTCAGTGTTTGAGGTCATTCCAACGCTTCGAGCAATCATCAGCTGTGCGCTTCACATATTTCAAGGAACTAATGTGGTCCGCGATGCACTGCCAGTTGGCCCTATGCTGAGCAGGCATAGTTTTGCACCCTGCCATCACCAGCATGTCGCGGCAGTGTGCTGACACGTAGCTCACAAGTGCGTCCAGTTCCACATCATTGAAACTCTGCTTCCTTGACGTGCCGGAGGGCGGATCCATGTCTGGAGTCCCAGCCTGTTCCACAAGATCACGCATCTTCCTCTTGATAGGTGGTGCAGACCTTGAGTGGCTTACGCCGCTCTGGTCTGTAGGGGCTGAAACGCAGGTGGACTGGCCACTGGAAGCAGCCAATGGCACAATGACCAAAGGTCTCACTGCAGGCATTGGCTGCTGGGTGCTGTTTCCAGGACCAAGCGCCACAACTGTCTTTGTGTGAGGGGCCGGGACCAACTCTGTGCCGGCTGGTGACTCACATCTGGGGTGGTGTGAGTCATCCTGTGCCTGCTCCGTGACCAATCAGGCCGGGCTAGCAAGGCCTGAGCTGGGATGGTGTCAGCTGCATCTCCCTGACCCACCGGTGGGGGGGGCGTAGGTGTCCCTGAATGGTCCTGGACATATTGCCCTCTTGGGACACCCTGCTCACGTCGCCCACCGCTGCCACCTTAGCCACCCTGGTCAGCCTGGCCACATCCCCTAACACTGACACCTCTTGGAGGTCGCCCAGCTTTGCCTCCCTTACCACTTGGTCGCCTCCCAACCATGGCCTGATGTACTTGTGCGAATGGGAGGTGCAGAAAACAATTGTCCTGGGCAATTCGGGTGAAGGGGGCAGGGTACTAGATGGAATAGGTACCCCTGTGCTCCTGCAAGGCTGTCTGTGACACCTGGGGAAAAATGACAGTTTACGCAGTACGCTGTGGCACCCAAAAACACAAAAAATGCATACACATGGAACACGCAGGCTACTATGACCTCGTGAATGGGGTACGCGACACACGGGGGCAACCACAGTGGGAATAATACGTGCGCAACTCACTGTCTGTATGGAAAAAGTATGAAAAAAACACGTGCGTTGGCAACTCCCCCACCAAAACAAGAAGTAAGCTCTGACGCAGTAAAAAAGAAGTATGCACTGCAACCGTTGTGAAGTAATCGCGTGCGAACCCACAAGAAGTAGAAGAATCACATGCTCGCTCTCCACAATAAGCACATACAGCAACATGGCGTCCTATGCGGACATTTAACCCGCGCTAAGGACCTTTCCTCGAATTACACGCTCACATGCTGTTTTTTTACGTGCGGACTCACTCTGCATCAAGCTGGCCACGCAACAACACATGGAAGACCACGCTCCTGCCTCGAAGGCCATTTACCTGCCCCCCAGAATCCTGAGCAGCCTCCTATGAGCCATCTGCTGCTGCCTGCCTCCCTGCTGCCAATGTGCCCTGATATTTGGTGCCTGAAGAGAAGCCATTGCCAGGGCTCCTGTTCCTGAGACCACCTCTGCTGACCCAGAAGACTCCCGACTGGTGTACCATCGCTTCACAGCCCAGCCCCAGGACCCAGTTGCCCACCCACACCTGCCTCAGGGGTTGCCATGTTAGACAAAACACCATCCGGGCCCAGTGGCAACCCCCCGGCAGACAGGCAGAGGGCTGTCAGGTTCACTGCAAATGAAGTTGGCATACTGGTGGAGGTAGTCCATGTGTGACATGTGTGACATGTCTGATTAATGTATTGGATGTCAACATTGTGATGCCTATGTGTGTGATGCCCTCTTCTCACCAACATCGCGCCTCGACAAGCAAGGACGGAGGAGGATCTGGTTGGACACCGTGGATGCCATCAACACGGAAGGGGTGGCATCCCGCGACTATCAACGCGTCCTGAAGCGCTGGGAGGACTTCAGGTCCAGGACCCACAACAAGGCCCAGCGCCACATAACCGCTCGTGGAGAAGTGGGGCGCCAGGACCAGTTGCCCAACATCCAAATGCGGGTCCTGGAGCCCATATGCCCAGTGCTTCACCACCAGGTCCTCGAGCTGCAGACCCGTCTGGAGTCGAGTGGTAAGTGTCCATGTGTTCTTGTCCAGCGTAATGCATGTTGTGGTGTGGCAGGAGTCTGCACCTTGGCCTCCTGTCTAGCATGCCCCATGTATTTATGTCTGTGTGCAGGGCCATGACAGTGCTGCATGTGAGTCCACGCAAGTTTGTTCCACGTCAATGGTGTCTGTGTTGCAATGCACGATGTGCACCAGCATGTGACGATGCAGAAATGTTTGCATGCCTGTGTCTGGACTTGGCCATGTTTGGGGTGTGAGACATGGATGCTGATGCCACCGTCATGGTCATGCATGGTGCACATGCGCGTGTGTCTGAGTAGTGTGTTTGGGACTGGGAAGCGCCATGGATGCATGACACAAGACCATCACGATGTGTGAATTCATTGATGCAGCCTAGTTGTCCATGAATCCACTGTGTCGGGAGGTAGACATGGCCAGATGCATGACTGTCCGGTGGTGTGTGTGCATGTGATCAGCATGCCCCATGATGCATGTGACGTTCAGCCCCTCCATTCGATGTTTCAACGGTGCCTTGGACATGGATGCAAATGTCTGTTGCATGTGTCATGCCTGTTTCTGCATGTGTGTTGCTTGCACTGACCCATGTGTTGTGGAGGGTGATGATGGACGTGACGTTTGACAGTGCCATTTTTGTGCAATTGCGTTGTGTCTAGCAGACTATTAATCAGTACCCTGATGCTTGTGTTCAATCTCTCCCTATCTACAGCGGTGACTGAGGAAGAGCGCAGAGAAGCTGCTGTGGAGCAGGGCGGAGGGGATGCCTCCACCAGGCGGGGACACACGGCCAAGTCACCCTCCCAGGACATGTCATCCTCTGGGAGCGAGGGGACTGGTGCCGTGTCCAAGGCCGGGCCTGCTGAGGGGATGCTCAAGAGGCAGAGGTCAGATGTGGGCTCCTCGGCAGCAGTACGGGCAGGTGGGCCCCCACAGGCGCTGTCCAGAGCAGAAGATGGTGTGGAGCCATCCAGGTTGGTGGTGGGTGAGGAGGAGTAGGAGGCCACATTAGAACCACATATGGGGCTTGTTGGTGGTCATTCCACTGGTGCAAGTGGTGCAGTCCAGGGGCAGGGGCAGGAGGCCACCCAGGTCACCGTGAAGGGGCCTGTGCCTAATCCTGTCCCTGATACTGAGACTGCATCACCATGCACCGGCAGGGATGCCACCAGGGCCCCCTGTGGACCTGCCCAATCCACCACAGCCAGGCTGGTGGAGATACCATCCCTGCCACAGTCAGGAGTCGGAGGTCCAGCAGAGGTGGTCACCCAAGCAACTGGACCCCTGGCAACGGAGGTTGTACAGGCACCATCAAGCAGGGCACGTGCATGACAGCCCTGGTTGTTGCCATCTTCCCCGAGGCAGTGGTGCTGGCAGAGGGAAATGGCATCAAGGCGGCAGCAGGCTCAATGTGGGAGGCGTCATGACTCAGGGCTGACTACATCAGGGGGTGCAGGCATCGGCGAAGCACAGGAGGACCCTGGACAAAGTGTATCTTCCGTGTGGCAGCGGTTGGGCCAGCATATAGTTTCAGAGCAGCGGCGGGCACAGAGGGCAAGGCTCACCATGGTCAGGGCAGAGAACTCCATGCAGCGAGCCTTGAGGCGGGCAGAGTTCCTCGTGGAGACTTGCAGGGAGCTGGAGGAGAGTTCCTCGTGGAGACTCGCAGGGAGCTGGAGGAGAGCATGGCAGCATCCCTGTGAGACCTCGAGGATAGAGCGCAGTCCTGCCTCCGGGCCATATACTCAGAGTTCAATGATGCCCTGGCCAAGACATTTGGGAAGAACGGTGAGCCGTAGGATTAGCCCACCGCCATTTTTTATATAGTTGATTAGGCTTAGGTTTCCTTTCATTTTATTTTTTATTTTGGAGTTGATGGACATTGCTGCACTATTTTGTACATAGTTGTATTTTTGTAGGGTTTTTACTAGGTTTCATTTGGTTTTGGGATCATGGACCCTAAGAACTTCATTATCAGTCATACTGGAACAGCAGATGTATTACTTTTATGTTTTTCACACCCATGATGGAATGTTTTCTTTTTATTTACCCTTTGGATTCAGATTTTTAGTTTGTGGACATGGACCACTTTAAGGATTTGCTTTTTTTTGGGATCTCACTTTTTATGGAGTTAGCATTTCAGTTATGTTCGCATTCATTTATTCTTCCTTGGCATGGTTGCTTTTCGTTTGGTTGATTTAATTTTTTAATACATTTTCATCAGTTCATATATTTGTGTTGTCTGCTCTCATTAGTTTGGTGCATGTGTCAGTCGTCATTGCCTCAGTCATGTGTCGCTGCTGTGTGGCCATGTTGGGCATGTCTTTGGGTGCATGCATGTGTGCTTCTGTGAACAACATGCCATCGGGCCTGTACTGGGAAGTGGGGACAATGGATGGGTGTGGAGTTGACTGTGGGGGAGGCAGCGTGGGGTGGGATTTGGGTGGACATTTGCTGCATGCATGTATGTTGTGACAATGTGTTGGTTAGGTGGGCATAAGTCTGGGCCTGCTGGCAGGTGCCCATCATTGGTGGGGAGTCCATGAGTCGGAGCCTGCTGGCAGGTGCCCAGCACTGGTGGGTGGGACATGAGTCGGGGCCTGCAGGAAGATGCATATCACTGGTGGGGGGGACATGAGTCGGGGCCTGCTGGCAGGTGCCCATCACTGGTGGGGGGGACATGAGTCTGGGCCTGCTGACAGGTTCCCATCACTGGTGGGGGGACATGAGTCGGGGCTCACAGGTGCATTGTGCCAAGTGGACTGCCTGTCGGGCATGGTCAGGGGTGATGGGGGGTCCCCTGTGGTGTGGTTTGCCTGCAGGGCATGGACAGGGGTGTAGGGGGTCCCCTGTGGTGTGGGCTGCCTGCGGGGTATGGTCAGGGGTAATGGGCTGCCTGCGGGGCATGGTCAGGGGTGTTGGATGGGCCCCTGTAGTGCGGGCTGCCTGCGGGGTATGGACAGGGGTGTCCCCTGTGGTGTGGGCTGCCTATGGGACATGGTCAGAGGGGATGGGGTGTCCCCTGTGGTGTGGGCTGCCAGTGGGGCATAGTCAGGAGTGATGGGGTGTCCCCTGTGGTGTGGGCTGCCTGCGGGGCATGGTCAGGGGTATAGGGGTGTCTGTCTCCTGTGGTGTGGGCTGCCTATGGGGCATGGACAGGGGTGTAGCGTGGTCCCCTGTGGTGTGGGCTGCCTGTGGGGCATGGTCAGGGGTGATGGGCTGCCTGCGGGGCATGGTCTGGGGTGATGGGGCGTCCCCTATTGTGTGGGCTGCCTGCAGGGCATGGTCAGGGGTGTTGGGTGGTCCCCTGTGGTGTGGGCTGCCTGCGGGGTATGGACAGGGGTGCAGGGGTGTCCCCTGTGGTGTGGGCTGCCTATGGCGCATGAAGAGGGGTATAGCAGGGTCCCCTGTGGTGTGGGCTGCCTGCGGGGCATGGTCAGGGGAGATGGGCTACCTGTGGGGTATGGTCAGGGGTGATGGGGTGTCCCCTTGGTGTGGGCTGCCTGCGGGACATGGTCAGGGGTGTTGGGTGCTCCCCTGTGGTGTGGGCTGCCTGTGGGACATAGACAGGGGTGTAGGGGTGTCCCCTGTGGTGTGGGCTGCCTGCAGGGCATGGCCAGGGGTGATGGGGTGTCCCCTGTTGTGTGGGCTGCCTGCGGTGCATGGTCAGGGGTGTTGGGTGGTCCCCTGTGGTGTGAGATGCCTGCAGGGTATGGTCAGGGGTGATGGGCTGCCTGATGGGCATGGTCAGGGGTGATGGGGTGTCGTCTGTGGTGTGGGCTGCCTGTGGGGCATGGTCAGGGGTGTTGGGTGGTCCCCTGTGGTGTGGGCTGCCTGCGAGGTATGGACAGGGGTGCAGGGGTGTCCCCTGTGGTGTGGGCTGCCTATGGGGCATGGACAGGGGTTTAGCAGGGTCCCCTGTGCTGTGGGCTACCTGCGGGGCATGGTCAGGGGTGATGGGCTGCATGAGGGGGAATGGTCAGGGGTGATGGGGTGTCCCCTTGGTGTGGGCTGCCTCCAGGGCATGGTCAGGGGTGTTGGGTGCTCCCCTGTGGTGTGGTCTGCCTGCGGGACATGGACGGGGCGGTGGGGTGTTCCCTGTGGTGTGGGCTGCCTGCGGGGCATGGTCAGGGGTGTTGGGTGGTCCCCTGCGGTGTGGGCTGCCTGCAGGCATGGTCGGGGTGTTGGGTGGTCCTCTGTGGTTTGTGCTGCCTGCAGGGTATGGTCAGGGATGATGGGCTGCCTGCTGGGCATGGTCAGCGATGATGGGGTGTCCCCTGTGGTGTGGGCTGCTTGCGGGGCATGGTCAGGAGTGTTGGGTGGTCCCCTGTGGTGTGGTCCGCCTGCGGGGTATGGACAGAGGTGCAGGGGTGTCCCCTGTGGTGTGGGCTGCCTATGGAGCATGGACAGGGGTGTAGCAGGGTCCCCTGTGGTGTGGGCTGCCTGCGGGGCATGGTCAGGGGCGATGGGGTGTCCGCTTGGTGTGGGCTGCCTGCGGGGCATGGTCAGGGGTGTTGGGTGCTCCCCGTGGTGTCAGCTGCCTGCAGGACATGGACAGGGGTGTAGAGGTGTCCCCTGTGGTGTGGGCTGCCTGCGGGCATGGTCAGGCGGGTTCGGGGGACCCTGTGGTGTGGGCTGCCTGCAGGGAATAGTCATGGGTGTTGGGTGGTCCCCTGTGGTGTGGGCTGCCTGCGGGGGCATGGTCAGGGGTGATGGGCTGCCTGAAGGGCATGGCCAGGTGTGATGGGGTGTCCCCAGAGGTGTGGCCTGCCTGTGGGGCATGGTCAGGGTGTTGGGTGGTCCTGTGTGGTGTGGGCTGCCTGCGAGTCAGAAAATAAGATCCTGAATCTCAGCAGCTTAAAAAATGTCAACTGCTTGTGTGCTCTGTGACACATTTACAAACCAAACATTCTTTTATAAAAGGCGCCGTTATATTTTAAAATCATGACACACAGTTAAGAAAACAACACAATAGCGGCTATGTAACTATCAGGCTCAGTACGGCCATTTGGACCGGTAGGGACAGTGGCGGGATCGCCGCTGCAATACCGCAGATGTCCCTACTGATTAAAACGGCCACTCTGTCCCTAATGGTCCAATTGGTCGCACTCTCCCTGATGGTCAACAGTGCTCTCCAGCCAATCTGAAAGAGCCCCATGTGTCAAATAAATATTTAACACACAGAATTACGTATCTAACACACATTTGTGTTTTAAAAACTGACGTACACACCCACAAGCATGCACACACACTTTGCTGAAATTTGTGATTGTAATAATACACATGAACACAACTTTCAGCAGTATGTGCTTAACACGCTGAGCTATCCTCTGGACCATCACCGCTCCTAAGTTTATCAAAATGTATTTCACCTTTGACTATTGTAAATGTTCAAGGCAGTATGTGCTTAACACGCAGAGCTATCTTCTGAACTATCACTGCGCTTAGGTTTATCAAAATGTATTTCAACTTTGGCTACTGTAAATGCTCAATATAGCCCTGCAGAAATGTGAGTCGGGATTGCTTGATCAGCGCAAATTGACAAAAATAGCCATGCAATAGGGTTAGAGCTGCAACGACTAGCCGTGTACTATTTAAGTTTGGTGAACAATGTAAACTGACTTTTTTAGCACAGACGGATCTGTAGTTTAAACACCACATACCAGAAATTTCTAAAGTTCTCAAAAGCCAAGCTTTCGAATATTGCATCGCTTAACTGAAGTAGAGCGCTGTGAACTAACTTGTGGATATTTAAAAAACATTCTCGCAACCGTTGCTTGCCACAAAATATAAGACCCTAGAACTTTGTAAGGCCTACAGCGAAACACGTCTTTACATTACAAATTTACGCTCATTGTCTGTAGCTATTTTTCACACAGCGCTTTGAAACACATTGTGTATAGGCGCTATATAAATAAACTATCATATCATATATCATATCACAGTGGGGAACTGTCAATATCTCCTATCACAGATTGACTAAGCCTAACACTGCCGTTTCACATTTTAAAGGCACAATACCCTGCTGTCAGAAACACCTTTTGAAAAATATATGCAAATCCCCCGGGCAATGTTGTTTACTTTATTCACACTGTATTGTTTCAACGCCTTGAAGTCAAGATAAGATAAGCTGGGTCTGTGGTGGTGTCTTCCTGCTCTGGTCGAGATATCTGCCTTCAGAGTAGGTTTACAAAGGTCTCCAGTGCCAACCGTCTCCTATTCACTGTCAACCCGGTAATCCATATCCCACTGAGAGTTGCGCCATGAGGGGGCTGTCTCTGTTAGCTATTCACCTTTGCAGGGGTGGCTGCACCTCACACACTGAGTTGTGCAAGACCGGCGCTATAACAATGGTTCAGGGGACCCCTCTTTTATAGAACAAGTTAAACATCATTGTAGAAGGGGCTTTGTAGTTCTTTTTCCCCAGAGACACTCAGCTGACACCATTAGCGCTACATCAATCTCCTTAGATTGTGTGAGCATGCAATACTCAGCCCTGGATCTCTTGACATTGCAAATTGATCACACCTAGTCTAATAGCTATTTAAAGTTATGAGTTTATCAGGAAATGTGCACGTGCAGACGCCTGGGCCTTATCATGAATGCCCGTCATTTTAAATGTTTGATATTATCCCTTCAGATTGTGTGAGCCTGCGGTACTCAACCCTGAGTCTCCTGACAGTGCCATTTCATCACACCTAATTAAAATACTTGGTTAACCCCCCCTGGCATAACAAGAGCCCAGATTCACAGGCTGTCCTCTCAGCCGTGGATCTCTTGACATTGCCAATTTGTCCCACCTAGCCTAATAGCCATTTAAAAACATTCTGGGTTTATCAGGAGATGTGCACGTGCGGGGGCCTGGGGCATTATCAAGAATGCCCCGTCATATTAAATGTTTGATATTATCTCTTTAAATTGTGTGAGCCCACGCTACTCAGCTCTGTGTCTCCTGACAGTGTCGTTTCATCACACCTAATTAAAATACTTGGTCAAACCCCCGGGGCAAAACAAGAGCCCCCATCCACAGGCTGTACCATGTTTTCTAAACTCAAACTCTGTGGGGGCAGTGCACTGTCTTTCAGCTCGGCACAGATGCATTTAATTTTACAAAACACTTCCAGCTTTTTTTTTTACATGAGGGAAAGGCATTGCCTGCAGCAGCGCACAGGTCTTTGATTTCGGCTGTGTTCAAGAAATGGGGAAATATTATATATTTGTATTTTGTTAACAGTTTTAAATCTCCCTAATTGGTGTATGTGTGTCTGTGTACCTCCTGTCAGCTACACAACTGTATTGCTTGCGAGTGTAGCAAAAAAAAAATTCAGAGCAGGCTATTCTCATGTATTTAATTCGTTTAGACTGCTGCAAGCACACACACACACACACACACAAACAGACACTCTCTCTCTCTCTCTCTCTCTCTCTCTCTCTCTCTCTCTCTCTCACTCACTTTTTTAGATGAAGTACCTCTGCTGCCAGGTTGTTCCTGAGACACACTCTCACATCCTTCCTTTAATCAGTTTGGGTAAGATAGCTCAATGGGTTTTGTGCCACCTGCTGAGATCTGTATGTGAGCTGCGGTATCCGGTCATTGCATCGAATACAAAGCATTGAATGACAAAAGCATTGAAAAAAACTGCATTAAAAAAAAAGCATCAAATGCATTTTTTTCAAAGGTAAAGGTTTGCTTTTAATTATAATGGGTTTTAAGGGGTAAAAAACAGGAGTATGGCCCCCGCCCCCATTAAAAAGAAGAAAAAAAATGCATTAGATGCTCATCTGTAACAATGGTCTATGTACAGTGCTTTGGCAAACGCCATATAAAACATTTTCTTATTAGTGTTATCACTGGAAACGCAGGCCACACCAGTGTGAAACACACTACAGGCCAAAGTGACATTGCACTATATGCCATGAATTGTCCAGTCACTGAAATGGAAATAAGGAAGCAAAATGTCTGCTCCATGGGATTGTGGGCCTACCGGTTTCCCGAATGGCGTGCGTAGATGTTGCCTCTTGAGGTTCCCACTATTACCTGTTCGGGTTTTAAGTGGCATTTCAGCCACATGGCAGGTCAAATTTTGGCTGTATTTGCCAATTTGTTATAGTCTTCCCCTTCCAAGCATCCTAGTGCCACCATACATTCCACCTTCAAATTGATCAGTAGCAGTATGCATGGCTGTCATGTGTAAATCCATGGCAGTTGTCATGGATGCTGCAAATGATATTCCAGCCTTCATATACCATCTGTATGCTGCTGGAATTCGGTCCCTAGGGCCAGGAGTGGTCTGAGTCCCACATGGGGCATTGCATTGAACCACACATCCCCAGGACAGGGAGCACGTTAGAGAATGTGCACACTGCTCTGATCATGGGGCATGTTGATGTGTTGAGCGGGAGATGACACAATGACACTGATGACATGGTGACCCTGAGGCCTGTATTATCCCTACTGGGATGGCCTCTGAACGTAGTCCCTGGTAAGCATGGTCTGACTGGGGCATACAATTCTCGGGCATCAATAAAAAACTGGCCCACAGTTGCAAATGGAAATTCATTCCTTTTGTGGCAGACTGCTTGAATAGTACCCAACGGCGTGGTTTTTGATAAATGTGACGCAAGTTGTGCATTTTAAAGAATATTTATTCAGTACTGGTCAAAATTGCTAGATGCATGCTGCATGCTGAAGTAAGTTATCAAAATGCATTGGCCTAGTGCCCTGTGGGCCAGTGCGAGCCGGCTGGCAGGTGACTTTATCCATACTCTTTCTAGTCTCACTGTGATATACATTTGATGAGAAAATTATTATTCCTTTATATGGATTATGCATTCATAAAAAGAGCATTTAATTTGTGTTCTGTCCCATGTAATATTCGAATGGCACATGTATCTCTAAAGCACATAAGACTGCGTGATTTTAGCATAAAACTAAGTAGTGGATCTTGCTAATTTCCACAAGAGGGCAGTATGGTATTAGATTTCGAAAGAAAACCCCACCAGTTTCTTGATAATATATTCTCGATGAAACTCATATTTTCCATTTGCGGCAAAAGGAACGTGAAACATATCCGATTCTGTTTTGATTCTCGCACTTCCCAAATTCTCCCGATTGTTGCACGCTGTTTGCCAATGGTGTGGGTATGTTAAGGACATGCCTCCCGCCTGTACAGTCTTGCATATAAAATAGCCAAAAACAAAAGAAAAACGGGTTTGTTTAAGCGCCTATATTATATTTTTTAGATCTGCATTCTTATTAATCTAGGGCTGGGCTTTGCAGCACAATACAAATGCGCATCATGCGGACAGCCATTCCGGATCCAACCAATGAATATGTAGGAGAAGAATGTACATGCAGTGCATTTTAGTAAAGAGTATTTCCATATTTGTGCACTTTCTATTGTAAAGACTGTTTCAGTGTAATCATAATGTGTTCCTCTCCAACTCCTGGCCTTATGGGCCGGAATCCTGATGGGTTTTCAGGATATCCCTCATTAATATTTATGTGGAAAAATGTGCATACATTTAGAATAATAGTGTGCAAATTTATCTCATGAATATTAAAGAGGGGTATCCAGAAAAACCTGGCATGGACCCTGCCCTCGCGGCCTGGAGTTGGGCAACCTGTCTAACTCCTACTGATGCAGAGCGCTCTGCTGTTTCCCGAAGACGGGTTACCACTGGATAAATACCCAAAGTAGAATAAGATATTCTAAAGACTTGGTTGGATTTTCCTATTCAATGGACTGATGGGAGCGTCCCCATCTTGCACACCTGCTTGCAATGACACTGTAGTGATGTGCTTTACTGGATGATTGCATGCACGCACGTGGGTCTGGAATGCATGAGGTCAGAGCGAATGGTGTAAGGTGAGAATGTTGATGTATGAGTGAGAGAATGCTCAGGTGCTGGTCATCCATCCGAGGCAGTTGGAAGATGTAGCCTGGGTGGTGGGAGCCAGTGGCTTCCTCCTATATAACTCAATTAAATCATTCTATGCTGTGGCCATGGACCGTGATGGCTCTCAGGATCCATGGCCAGATGTTATCTGCTGCCCCCACACCCTCCCACTGCTCCCTCTTAACTTTGGCCTCCTCAGCTTCTCCTCTTCTGCTTCCTCCTATTGTTAAGTCCCATCATGGGATCATGTCGCCTTTTCTCAGCTGCTGGCCTTCCTCTACATATTGTGCCAATAGCTGTGAAACTGAAAAATCACTTCTGCCCAAAAACCGCTGTGCATCAGGGGCACAGCGCCTTTCACAGAACATTACTTTCTTCTTTTTACTACACCGTTCAGGTCCTTACCAGCACCTGGATGTGTGCCTGGGTGCTAATAGCATCATAACCTGGAGATGCAGAGCATTACAGTCAGTTATGCGCTCTTAGCCCTCCTTATCGCTCCTTGAATCAAACAAGTCCATAATTCGGGCATCCTCCACATAAGTTGGCAGGCTGTTGTAAACAGTGTGTCAACAGAGTACCTTAAACACTGTCACAAGGCCTGATGTTTCCCTTTCTGGATCAGTGATCCACATCCCACTTCACTCTAAAGCACCTTTTCCCAAACTGTTTTGTTTTGTTGTTAACACATTTCTGGGGAGCTCTGTAACACATTTTATTATCTCTTACCCACCCTAGTTGGTTATCTTCATGCCCATAACTTAGGTGTGAGCTGATGACACTTGTTACCCTTAGCCCTTACCCATTGTGCTGTAAAGCCACATTATTAAGAGATGAATCTTCACACTGAAACTGTTGGTTGTCTCCATGACCATCAGTCTGGCTTCAGAGCTGCCAGTAGCACGGAAACTGCTCTCTATAACATCCGTGAAGACCTGCTCTTCAATCTTGATTCCAACACACCCTGTGTCTTCATCTTACTTGATCTCTCGCCTGCCTTTGACATGGTAAACCATGCCATCATGCTCAACCATCTCTGTGATAACGTGGGTATCATCGATCACGCCCTGGCTTGGCTGACTTCTTTCATCTCAGATTGACCGTACCAGGTACAACTTGGGTCCTTCCTCTCCTCTACCTCTATCTCTACCTGTGGTGTTCCCCATGGGTCTAACATCTCTCCCTGGCTGTTCAACCAATACCTGGCCCTTCTTGCCCACTGCATTGCCGCTCTCTGCTCCAACTTTCAGTGTAATGCGGATGACACTCAGCTCATTTTCAGGCTCCCTTCAGCCACCTCTTCTCCCTCTTCCATCTCTGACTGTCTGTCTGCTATCCAGGAGTGGTGTGCCACCAATGATCTCTGCCTTAATGCCAGAAAGACTGAGATTCTCCTCATCAGCACACCTGCTCCCTCCTTTCCTGTCATTCTCTGGCCGGCCTCTGTTGGCCCTCTTCCTGCTCCCAACTGTGAGGCTAAAAACCTTGGGGTCATCTTCGACTCCACACTTTCCTTCTCTCCTCACATCTCTGACGTCTCTAAGAAGTCACACTACCAGCTGCACCTCCTCAGAGGTATTCTTCCTTTTCTCTCCTTCCCCCAGAAGCTCACTGTCTCCAGAGCTCTGGTTCTCTCTAGGCTGGACTACTGCAACATCCACTTTCTAAATCTGCCTGCCTCTACTCTCCGCCTTCTGCAACTCATCCAAAACAGAACTGCAAGACTTGTCCTTGGCCTCAAGCCCAGGGATCATATCTCTCCACGAGTGAAATCTCTTCTTTGGCTCCCAGTGGCTGCAAGGATTAAGTTCAAAACCCTCTGCATTGTCCACAAGGCCGTCTGGGGCCTTGTCCACAAGGCCTTCTCAATACCTTCAACTCTCTCTGCCTGAATATCTTCCTTCTCGAGCCCTTCACTCATCCACCTCCAACTCCCCCAGGTCAGTCGCCTCTCCAAGCAACGAGTTGGTGGTAGATCCCTTTCTTAAGCTGGGGCCTCCCCCTGGAACAGCTTCCCTGCCTCTCTGAAACTTGAGGAGAACCATCTCTGGTACCGGAACCACCTCAAGACCTTCCTCTTTGCCTCTGCTTTCCCTCCCCCTCTCCCCTGCTGATCTCCTGGCTGAAACTGATATTGCACTGGCCACCTGGCTACACTCTGTTCTCAAGCCCAGGCCCCCCCCGCCAGTTCCACACCGGCAACCTCCTGCACTCGGGGTGCTGTTTCTGTATCCCTACAGCCCCTTACCAGCACTTGACACCTGATGTCTGCATGTACCCCTGCGCTTGCCACCGCTAGGCTGCACTTCTTATTATTGTATTTATTGTTTTTTTATTTATTATTGTTATCCTATGTATTGCACTGCCCCTTCCCCTTTGTCCCTCGCACTTTTCCCTTTCCCCGTCCCCTGTAATTGCGCAATCTCAATGTCACCTGGCCTAGTAATATTGTTGTCTCGGTCTTCCCTCTGTTGCCCCTCCCTTGCCTCATCACGCCTTGAAACACTTGTGTATAGGCACGTTATAAATGCCATATCATATCATTGTCTATGAATCAATTAAATACTATAGGCCTGATTTAAGCAATAAGCCCTGAGCATTACCACTTCAGATAATGCCTCGGGGCCCATAGTTGCGAGGGCCTTAACGAAGACCACGGGCATTGCCTGAAGTGGTAGTGCCCCCCTGCGAGGGGCTTCTTGCTTTAGTGCCCCACCCACCTGGTGCCTTCCTGGTTGCCGCTCTTTTTCACCACTTAGCAAGCCCCACCCACCTGGTGCCTTCCAGCTTGCAGCTCTTTTCCCTACTTAAGGAGCCCTCAAGCCTCTTTTCCTTTGCAGCTGGGGAGCAGGTTTAAGTGGATCTGGGTCACCTGGCCTAAGCCCTGCCCACCTGGTGCCTTCCTGGTTGCCACTCTTTTTCACCACTTAGGAAGCCCCGCCCACCTGGTGCCTTCCTGCTTGCCGCTCTTTTCCCTACTTAAGGAGCCCTCCAGCCTCTTTTCCTTTGTAGCTGGGGTGCAGGTGTAAGTGGATCTAGGTCACCTTGCCTAAGCCCTGCCCACCTAGTGCCTTCCTGGTTGCTGCTCTTTTTCACCGCTTAGCAATTTCCGCCCACCTGGTGCCTTCCTGATTGCCGCTCTTTTCCCTACTTAAGGAGCCCTCCACCCCCTTTTCCTTTGCAGATGGGGAGCAGGTGTAAGTGGATCTAGGTCACTTGGCCTAAGCACCACCCACCTTCTTAGCCCTGCCTCTTCCTTCCTGCTCTTAACTCTTAGATCAAGGCCGTCTCTCGCCCGGACGTCCAAAGCGAAGGGCAGTCAAAGAAAAAAGCAGTTCCTGTTTGGACCTGTTCGGAGTAGGAGGACCCAGGGCCCGACACCCTGCTCAGACAGCAGGTAAGCATGCACCAACATGTGTTACACCATCTGTCCTCTCAGGCCACCCCCCTCTCTGGTCCCCCTGTGTTGTTCCCTTCGCCCCTCCTTCCCGTACACAGGAGTATGTCCTGCTACATTCTGATTTCACCATCACCCTCTTGTGGCCAATGCTGTATTTTACTTTTATGGACTTCATTGATTCACTGTGCGTTATCCTTTCTCAACTCTCATGCTGGACTTCCTTTTCATCTTGTACTCATGGTGACCCTGAATCATGCTGTTCCCATCTTCATCTTGTATCCTGGCTTGCAACATTATGTGTTACTACTGACTTCTGCAGTTGTATTTGCTCTCCCCTCTTGCTTCTCCACTCTTTTTGACTGCTTACTCTCCTCTCTGTTCTCTCCTCCTCTCTCCCTTTTCCTATCTCCTCCCATCCTCCCCTTACTTTCTTCCATGCAGTTACTCTATCAGAATTGTCCCTGGAACTAGTATGATAGCAATCTCATCTGTCGCTCCCCCATCCCCTTACGGTCCCCCCCTCCCTCCAGCACTATCTGAAACGTTGTCAGGCCTAGTACGATAGTTGCTTGTTTTGTTCCTCCCCTCCCTTTCTGCACCCCTCTCCCTCACCTTCTGTTTTTCACCAGCTCTTCCAGAAATGTCATCAGGCCTAGTACGGTACACGCCTGTCTGTTTCCATTTCCTTCCCACTCTCCCCCTCCCTTCCTTACCTAAGTCTTAGCTCTTACACTATCTGAAATGTCGTCAGGCCGAGTACGATATTTAATTTCACATCCTTACTGTTCAAGGCGTGTAAGAATGTCATTGTATTTTCCCTTGTTCCCTCCCTTGCCTTGAAGCGCTTTGAAACACATTGTGTATAGGCGCTATATATATAAACTATCATATCATATCATATCATATATCATATCATACCTGTTGTCATTTAAACTGTATAAAACAATGGCTACATTGGATATCATGGGGAGGGAAGCCCCCTATGAGATTAGTGACAATACATGGAGAACTTGGTATTCCCATAGCCCACCTAACCCTAATCAGCCTTCCTCTCTAACCCCCTACAACACCATCCCTAGTGTTCCTATCTATTTTCTTAAAACCAGAAAGGTAGGGATGAGGAAGAATCCAACTGACTCACTAGGAGTCCTCAAGACCAGTACTGAGATGAAGAAGAGTCCAACTGACTCACTAGGAGTCCTCAAGGTCAGTACAGAGATGAGGGAAAGTCCAACTGACTCACTAGGAGTCCTCCAGATCAATACCGAGATGAGGAATAGTCCAACTGACTCACTTGGAGTCCGCAAGATCGGTATTGCGATGAGGAGGAGGTATAGGAGCATCGAGAGCACCTCTGCAAATCATATTGAACAGTCTAGTCTTTGTGGATTTCCTATTGGTCAAGACCTGAGTGAAATAATAGAGGGAAATTGAACTTGTGTGAGATATCCTCCCTGGAGGAACTGGAAGCTGTGCAGCCAGAGGTCAGAAGCTGAGCGAAGCAAACACAGTCAAGATGCTTATCCATTAGCAAAGAGCTCCAGGGAGCTTCACTGTGGTCGGGACTTGTCTGGAAGCAGGAAACTAAAGCGCCAGCTGATCGAGAGAGATGGAGAGCATGGTCTGCATGTAACAATATGCCAGAAAGCAGAAAGCCGCTGCAGAGCAGTGCAGAACTCGAGCGCAGGAGGAGGTCTCCGAACGGGGATGAGAGACAGAGAAGCAGCCGACAGAGACCGGTGAGCAACCAGGGATGGGTTGTGAAACTGGGAGGCTTACTGGGAACCCTGAGAGACTATACTGCAGTGGGACACAGGTCAGTGACCCACATCCAGTAAGATGTGTCCTTTAAAGCCATATTATTTGTGGCAGTCCCTGGGAGTGTGGAAGACCAAAGCTGCCCATATCAAGAGAACAAGAAGCCAAAGAGGTCTGGGACGCAAGAACAAGAAGCCAAGGGGATCTGGCACCCAAGGGCAAGAAACCAAAGGAGTCTGGGACACAAGAGCAAGAAGCCAAAGAGGTCTGGGACCCAAAAGAAAGAGAACACAGTACTACAGGGATCTGTGACCCAACAGTGAGAATGTAAGAATACCTGGCAGGATAGTAAACAAGGTACAACGCAAAGGGGTCTAGGACCCAAAAGCAAGAAACGCAATGGGCCTGGGACCCAAAAGAGAGAGAAGACAATGTCACAGGAGTCTGAGACCCAAAACAAGAATACCTGGCAGGATAGTGAACCGGATACAAACTATTAAGGATCAAGAAAGACATGGGAAGGGAGATACACAGCCTGGTGTTTGTGGGCATTGTAAAAAGGCATCAAGAGGAGGCAGTCCTTCTCTCGACACAGTGAAGATACAATACTCTTTGTTCCATCTGCATTGTTAGGAGCATTGTGAAAAGGACCAGGGGAAGGGGGATATACCCACTGGTGTTTGTGGGATCAAGAGGAGGGGTAGTCCTTCTCTGGACATTGTGAAAATATGAGATTCTTTGTTCTATGTGTCTTAATCCAAGGAACCTTTTTGAGACTTTTGATGTGTATCCCTTAAGAAGAACATTTCATTTTGAATCACCGAGAAGTGAACTTTCAGCAACCATCCCGAAGGAAGAATTCTTTCTTCTGAATCAAGAAGACCACCCCTTTTCTTTTGTTGAATATGCTGTAAGGGTTGAAAACATGTTTTTTCGACAAAGGATGGTTAACTGTTTGCTTTAGACTTGCACCCTGATGCATTCCTTAGTATTATTTGAGGCAGGGAAACCACTCTTAGAACTAGGGTCAGTTAGAGTTTTCTATTTTTTTTTACCACCAAATGAAAGTCTATAGTCAGAAACATGACTCCTGCGTGTCAGTCGCTTCCTTCCACACCCTTACAAAGGCTATTAGCACATAGAAGCAATACGTGTTTTGGACTTTTATGGGTCAGTACAAATAAATGTTGCTTTAATAGTGAGTAAAGTAAATAGGCAACATGAGTTAATACATTAAATATGCTTTTATTTTGTAGTATTTAAATAACAATGGTGTCTTCATAAGTAAAGCATTTGGTTAAACTGGAGCGGTTTTAACATGAACATGCATTAGGTGTCCTGTAAAAGTAAACAGTTTCTCCAGAAGAAAGTGAACGTATTTTCCTATGTTTTAGCATTCTCGTTGGTGTGTTAAATAGGATGTTACAGCAAAAAAAGGTCCATCAAGATGTGTCTTGCTAAATCAATTTCCCTGTCTGCTTTTGAAGACAGAATGTTCAGAATTCAATGGATATCAGTAGTCATTCACTGCTGTCTGAACATTCGGATTGTCTGAGAGGGGGCCAAGAATGATCTCCAGGTGCTAATGAAGATTGGTGCCTCCTATTGTAACTAAACGTGTTTTTGGGCAGTTCATTTTGCAATGTTGAGGTGTACTCAAGTATCCATGCCTAATGTTAGGCTCAGATTTTTAACCAGAAAATTGCAAGATATCTAACCGGACAATTGGGCGAACTCAATGTGCTTTGGAAAGGTTGGGCTTGCTGGTTTCAGGAAGCTTAACTAAATATTTAATACTTATGAATAGGCACTTCCCCACCTTCTTATACCACACCTCCTTGGTGAGTCTTTAGCTGTCTGCCAGATTTTGTTCCCACTTAATTGCCTGCAAAGCACTAAATTGAGAAAATAAATTGTGGCACTGTCTGTGTGCCCACAGCCACCTCCCACCCTATTAGTCTCTTGCCATGACTGCAGCACTAACCACGCCCCCAATACAAATTTAGTTCACCCTCTAGTGTTGGCATCCGAGATGTGCCCCCTCCACCCCCCTCTGCTTTGTCCTGAAGGGAGTATAGAATGTTCAAGGGTGAACCTTTTAAGTGCAAGTTTATTCCTACAAGGAAAGGGCAGATCAGATACACTGGATAGATAGCACTCAGCAGTAACAATTTGAAACAGGTCTACAGACAATTGTGAGCTCGTGGTAATCCATGAGAGTCCATCTGATAGTTTATCTTCACAAATGCACACATGGTGGTTTTATGAAAGAGGTGCTATTCTGGACGGTAGTAAATAAAAAAGCAATGTATTAATACGAACACGTTATGGAAAAGCGACAGGAGAAAAACATTCCTATCTAAGAATGGGAATAGCTCTGTGGGTTAAGAGTGGCTTGGAAAAGCCATCAGAATGGTTTTGGTGGTCAATATCTGTTGCCAAACTCCATGCGTCTGTACGTCTCTCCCTATGTAAACTGTGATCTTAAGCCCTTTTCTATATATTAGGCAGGTATAGCGTAGGCAGTGATGGGGTAAGCTTTACCACCCACCTTTATTACCACAAAATCAACCTGCTCAGAAGGGTGGGCATGTGGAAGGTGCAACACTGCTGTACATTCAATCCCCTTTCAATTGTCGGGGACCTGGATCAAGCTGCAAATGGGATGGCCGTTTGGGAAAATGGCTGCCTTCTCACTTGCACCTGGACTGTGATCATCAACCCTATTTGTTCATTCGATGAAGCAAATACCCGTTTGCAATCTCATTTGCTCACAACGGTTCTATGTTGGGATAAAGTCTTCCAGAACCCTAACTTAAAACGAGAGTGAGACTGAGGTGACTCCACATTTCATGCAGGCTGGTTCAGGCAGGTTGCTGTCCATGAATGGTTTGGGTCCTTGTGTCACAGATGATGCGGTTGGACAGCTTCCTGTCTAGAGACACCAATTTTCTTTTAGGCATCCTTAAAGCATTTCTCCCACTTAATTTACACACCAAGATTCTCAATGATTGTCTGTGATGAAACCAACTGTAATTGTTCTCATGCACCAATGATGCACAGCTGTGCCTCCACGATGCTAAACGCGGTTCCCAACCAAGTTGATGGAGCTAGCAGCCATGGCGGTATACATAAGTCAAATGGTACTTGGGCTAAAAATAATTTCCAGTTCCTGATTCTTCCAACTTGTTATACTCATAAAACCATGCTTAAACATTGGAGCATTTTTCTGAAACACCAAAATTCAATGGCCTCTTCCTAGGTGGATGGAGGGGTAGGGGGGTCTTAAGGGTAACCTGTCCCTCTTGATTTATGAAAGGTACCCTTTGATCCCATCAAACCTTTGGCCCCGCCCTTGTTTCTCAATGCTGATGATTGCAGAGTGTTGACACAGCAGCAGGACATGTCTTTCAGGGCACTGCACTGGGAATGTACAGTCCTCTTGACGCTCCCGGCTATTAGGTCAAGAGGGCACTGTACATTAGGGTGTGGGATTTGGGCGCAGGGTGATCATGACTCGGACTCCTCCATAAAATCTTCCTGCTGGGACCTCAATGACCTTTTATTTATTTTAAAATGTTTTTATTGGCATTTATAATATAAATTAGTAATTTGCTTCTCAATTTGCCACCATTGTCATACATGACCTTTTATTGTACTCTTTTTAGCCCCGTGCTGTAATAATGCGCTATGTTTCAGTCAGTCAAGAGCTGCTCAGCAGGCAGCAAAGCCGGCCAAGAGGGCAACCTCATCCTCGGTGAAACTTTACTGTGAATTAACCCAAGTCTTTGTTAATCATTTTCTGGTGATGGTCCATATGAATTAAAAACCCAATTCACCAGCACAGCCCAGAGGTGATTGATTCATGTGCTCTTCTGAATGGCACATCGGCCCCTGCCCGCTTTCCCTGCATTCTACCACTTCTGAAGCAAAAGTACCAGTATACGATGCTCCACTTCCCCGTCACATTGAGCATAGCCAGATCACTTGGTCTATCAAATTGCTGCACACAGCAACATTTGAATTGTTCTCTGCAGCGGGGCCATACACATTCTACAGGCAATTCAAGTATTCTGATGAGAAACCCATCCAGGACACATTTTATTTTGTTTTTCTTGAATTCTGATAACTATAGTTGTGTACTTATGCACCCATAATTATAAAGCAAAACAATATGGACCAACCTTGTAACTGCCCGGCAGAGGAACTGGGCCCCACTAATCAGAGACAGTTCTGTAAGTCGCTCCTCTAACCCAACCGGTTCAAGCCATCTGCTGATAAGACAACCAAGGCTACGTATCGATATGAGTCCAGAAGTTGCTACCTGGACGCCATGCACCGGGCTGACAAATAATTGCGGGTATTCGGAAGGCGGCTTTTAGCATTCCAAAAACACAGAATAAAAAACACCTCAAAAGGGCCTTCATACCCCAGGTAAAGCTGCTAGTAAACGCCTTGAATTATTTATTTGTTATTGGTCGCTAAAAGGCATCTCCAAATATATACAGCACCTTAATCAGAAAATAGGTATGGAATACACATTATATAAAAAGCATAATAAATACAACCTTTTCATATGGGAATGTCAATACATTACATATGCTGATTTCATCCAATTAACAATTATTATTATTAAGTTTATATTAAGTTTGTTATTAAATGTAATTAAATGAAATTAATTTAATTAAAATTATGTTTTTATTGAATGGGTATTTTACAGTCTTGTGTCTGTAAAGCCAACATCTCCAAATAAACTGGCTGACTCCATTTCTAAGCAGCTCCCTATCACTCAATATACAGAAATTGAGTGCACCCTAACAGTTTTTATTTTTTGCCCTTTCATAGTGGGATCAGCCACCGCTTTCTCTGATTTTTATAAAATGAACATGAATGGCTCACTGTCTCCAGTTGGCACAAAACACAATGACATACCTGATCTAGTTGGCTGGTGCAGTTGCATTTCCCAGCAATGTCCAGGACCAGTGGTGGTTGTCAGGGCCATGAGGATATCTCAGGGTAAATTCATGAAGCAAGAGAAACAGAGCAACAAAGGTTTGAATCCCGGTACCGCACTTAGAGACTGGTCTCCACTACTAAGAGCATTATAAAATATTAAAATATTAATTAACCTGAGTTTAAAATATAGAGTGTACAGCATACCATTTCATCAGGGTAAGGTTAACACTCAGGATTAGATTGTATCAATAAATAACCCAAAAACAGTTTTTAATTCAACATTTTGTCAAACATTAAGCCACTGTGTAGACCTTTTTTCACTTGTAATGTATCGCTGTGTGACTGATCAGCCAGGCCTATCTCAAGAGGGGTAAATGGGAGCTGTAAAGTTGTACAAATGAAATCCATAAATACATGTATCCAAGTAACACTTACACTCAAGGTTTCTGTTATAGATAGTTATTTATTTAATTAACATCAATGTTTAAATACACATTCTTTAAAAAGGCAATTCATGTAACAATGTAAATATACTTTAACATTACTTTTCAGAATCAAATCAAGTTAGTGGATAATCCTGATATCCTTCTTACACAATTCCTATGCCCTGAGGTGACTTCATTCACAAGGACAGTAATCACCTTTATATATCACACTAGTTATACTTTGCAGATTCTGTGGTTGTAGAATGGAAAGGTTTAAGGAAGGAAAAGGTTAAAAAGGTTCTCAGAAAATGTGAGGACAACTAAATCTTTCCAAGACATCTAGACAAGCCTTTCCCAGCAGTAACAGTCTAAAACAAGTTACTACCTATGATGGAAAGACAATATCAAAGTCAGTGGGCTAGAAGAGTCTTTCATGGTGCGAGGGCAGCTAAAGTCAATTGGAGCACAGTCTCTGGAGCTGAGGCACTTCTTAGATCAGAAACAGTCGTGCACAAAGTTAGAGAGTTTGTAAAACGTCACTTGTATGGTCACAAGCTGTTAAGCCTGTGAAAAGAGAGTTGGGATCAAGTCTAAAAGTACGCCACTGCAATTCCAAACTGAGAAAAGCACAACTAAAAGACAACGAGGTAAGTACCCCAAGTCAAAACAGTATCTCTGGTCTGAAAAAGAGTGGTCGAGCTGGATTCTGTCTTGCTACAACGGTGCAGACCCTGTGTTCCTGAGCCTCAGTCGTGGGAACAAGAGGGAGGACATCTGGAGGGCTCCTGCAGTGGATACTTGGGAGGTCGTCGACAGCTACAGGATCTTTTCAGTTCAGAATAACTTGGCGGTTTCAGCCCTTAGCAAACAGCACCGTCATGGATCTTGGATACCGGTTGGGCTTCCTTCAGTCCTTGGGTCCTGCACTCTGGTGAGGGGACTCAAGCTCTGGTCGTCCTGCTTCTGGAGGGTTCTTAAGAGACTCCTGGAGCTTCTAGCTGGATTTCAGACATTGCACTCTACTACAGATTACTCGACCCCTGTCACTGGGTTCTTTGCAGCAGCAAAGAAGTACAGCCAGTTGGGGAAGATGGTCCAGTGGAGTTCGTCTCAGGGTTAGTTGTTCCCACTAACCCAAGGGGAGAAGTCCTCCCTTCCGGAGCTTCTCTGTCGAATTGAGAAAGGAGTTCCAGCTCAGCAGCAGGGCTTCTATGGGCAATTCAAAGGTCCAGAAGGAGGCAGCAAGCTTCGTTTAAGGTTTCTTCATCGGGTGTTTCTCCCAGTGGTCGACTCTGCCTCTATTCCCAAAACCCTTGCCTTTTAAGCAGGTTTCTCCCATTCATGCGCAGCCTAGGCTGTCAATCACACAGACAGCCGGCCAGCCAATCAGGACTGGTTGCATTCAGGCATTCCTAGAGACAAAGGACAGGGGAGTTTCGGGACCCTCCCTCACATCCTGTCCTTCCAGACACACTGGAGCCAGGGGCGGGCTTCAGGGCTGAAGCCCACCAAAGGCAAGACAAATAAAGAGCTTGAATCTGTTTCGACACACAGAGTAAACGGAAAATGGTGATAAAAGAAGACCATGGCCATTTTGACAAAATGGTCACCCATGGGTGCTGTACTGCAGCTGAGGGTCCAGCCAGCGGTAGAAAAGTGCAATGGTAGGAAACTTTAAACCACTGCTAACAGCCATTTAAAGTAGTGAGGGTAACATAAAAATGTTACATGAGAATGTAGGAAAAGGGGCTACTAAGTAAGCCTCCAGCACTCCACATAAGATGGAGTGTGATGGACCTAAAAAGAGAAAAGGTGATTAAAGTCAATTTCACTTTACTATTCTTGACAACTGTAGTTCACACAAGCAAAGGTATTTACACCTTATGAGGAATCTAAAGGATTTCTCTGTGACACTGCACTCAAGGTGCTGTGTGTCACCATACAAAAAGTAGATGCCTATGGAGTTTGTCAGACTCCAAAAACAGTGAAAATACATAATCCAAATCAGGTAAAAACACATGAGAGAGTGAGAAAAAGTCTTACTTCAGGATTAAAATTAAAAAGTCCTAAAGTGCAGCAAAAGATCTGGGGGTCTCTAAGGTTGAAGGGAAGTAGCACAGAAATGAGAATTCTCCCTAACATGCTTGTCAAGGGTTAATGGTGTTCATTGCGTGTAATGTTTTATGCAAATACTTGGGGAAAAAACAGAGAAAACCTTCCTTTTTTCCCTTGTAAAAAAAAAAAAGACAACATCATCACCAAACCCTCTACTTATTTAGCAGAACTAACGTCAAGGCATGCCTACTAGTTGCCACCAGTACCCATTATATATATGCATATAATAATGATGTAAATAATAGCCTTTTCTCTTTTGCATATGGGTCATGATGCTGCAGCATTCCAGCAGGGTTAGAGAAAAGAAACACAGCAAGCAGAATGTATTCATCTAACCACACCAGAGCACCAGACATGCTGCAACCGGGATCCCACTCCCAGTTCCCACATACCACAGCTATAATCTGCGTTCTTATATTGTTCTTCATTATACCGGTTTACTCCTGCATTCAAGTGCTATAATACAGGTGTTACTATTGCATTTTAACCTTTCGACCTCAAAAGGATGAAAGCAACCAATTAGCAGATGGAGTTCAGAGAACTGGACAAAGTGGACTCAGGTGAAGAGGGTTAGCTTGGCAGAGAGAAGTAAGTAGGAGGAGATTATGTCGTGCTTGGTGAACTACTAATTGCGGAAAAAAGGAATCCAGAGGATACAATTTTAGAAACAAGAGAATCAAGAAATTTAATTAGACCCGATTCATTATTTAAATATCAGAATTTTAATCAAGAATTAATCCTAGCACTCATGACAATTTTTACATCGCAGGAAAGAATTTAAGAACACATGATTTTACATACAATTCATCTCATTCATACACAGGCATTCAATAGCCATTCGTACATACAGAACAATAACACATATAAGTTAAAACTTTATCCTAAAAAAGTCATAACAATCGATTACTTATTGTCTTCATTAAAAAGAAGGAAAATATATAATCAATATATAGGAGACCACAACAAATTGCTCAGGTGGTCATTAGTTTGGGATGGGTCACGTCGGTGTCCAAAATCGACCTCATCACTGGTTTCTCAACTGGTTTCGACGTATTTAACTTTAATTGGGTCACGTCTTCATCAGGAGAACAACAATTACACTCTGAAAAGACAGGGAAACATACATATAAGAGACCCCGTCATAGAGTCACTGAGAGGGGAGAACCCCCATTTGTTAACCAATTTTTATTCGTTAAAAATAATTTAAAATGAGAAAAACAACCTGCCCCCAGCCTTGTGCCGTGACTCCAAGGGGGGTCTTTTTGCATGCTTAAAAAAGTGCTACCATAATCATTGATGCCCCATAGTGCAAGAGAGAATCCACCAGTCATGGCTGACATGCAGACCCATTCAATTAGAAGTTTGAGTTGAAAATACCCGTGCATTAAATTAGCGTGACCCAGCGCTATAAGCCAAAAAATAATTTTTTGAGCAAGGTGCTATAAAGTAGTTCATAGGCCTAAATTTAAAACACTAACCTTCAAAAGTGAAGAGAAAGAGAAGAAAAACTGCTGGAAGTTCCTGTTATGAAGAACAGGAAAACCTGCTGCACCAATATGCGATGTCCCAAAGAATCTGGACTGCATAACTGTCATCCGAAATATGGGAATAGTCCAATCTATAACAATTGAAAGAAATGTATTAGATAGAGTATTTGTATCTCTATCACATGAGAGCCCTAATTTATCCTAATTAGACCACGGAGCCCAATTACACTTACCCTACAGTAATGAATTGCAGGATAGAGAGAACTTTTTGGAGGGAGAAATCAGTCCTCCAATGTTTCTATTCATGAACCCGATGGCCTTGTACGGGTCAACCAGGTCACTGCAGCTCTCACGTTCTCTATGTGAGTGAAAGAAACGGAGGAACAAGGGTCACAAAAATGGTTTTGTAAAGCAACCCTGAGTAACACAAATTACAATAATAATTCAGGTAAGCAGGGTCTAAAAAATTTAATCATTGATCACGGGAAAAAGCACCCGAAACAAGAGGGCTATGAGTGGCCGGGAAAATCAACCCATAAAGGCAGCTATGTACAAATGGAAACTACTACTTGCATCAAGAGAGCGGCTCGTAAATAAGACCGTGCTCACCGATGACTTGCACACGAGAGAATGCTGCATACTAGACTAAGAATTAGCGTGTACTGGAAAATCTACTCACTTTTCCGAAACGAGCTGTCTTGTTCAGGTATTGCCGTTTGCGGAAAAGCGCCGAGACCGCAACACGGCAGCAACGCTCTGGCAACATGGAAACCATTTCCACGCCATGTTAAATAATAGGCTGCTAAAGTCAGGTGACCGCGATGGGAGGGCCCGCGACCAGGAACCCAACCACGTGACTATTACTTGTCCGTAAAGCTAGAAAACGGACTATGGATTATGTGCCGACATGCTCGATATGGTGTGCGGCCACTTACCGTGGAAGCAATCACATGACTATTGTACGTCATGCTGGAAAACGGGCTGTGGATTTCGTGCCGGCATACTCTATATGGCACATGACTGCTTAACATAATGAAAGTTCAGAAAACGCCATCTCTGTAGATTTATTAAACTCTGAAAAACCACAACAGTGTCTAAATTGGAAAAACGGTAGAGTATGGAGACACTTATAACAACCAAGTATCAAAGCTCCTTAGGAATATGAGTACCCTGGTTCTAATGTGTTAAGACCATTAGTTAAAGTTTTCAAATTAAAGATCCATAATTGTTCTTTATAAGCCAGTTTTTTTGTCATTTGGGCTGTATTGGAAGCAGTGACTTTTTCTATGCAGAACCACTCAATTTGTTCTGCAGTGTGGCCCATTTCAACAAAATGGATCGCCATAGGGGCATTCAGGTTCTGAGTATTAATTTTCGAGCGATGCTCGTTAATTCGGGTACTTACTTCTCTTGTGGTTTTTCCAATGTACATCATTTTGCAAGGACATAAAATTGCATAAATGACATTTTTGCTTTTACACGTTGTGAAGGTGCGTAGGTCCCAGGTTTTATTTTCCATTACAAAGGAAGTAATTTTTTTCGAAAACTTACAGGCAGTGCATTAAGTGCATGGGTAGTGCCCTATCACTGGATTGAAATTGGTGTCTCGAATCACAGTTGTTTTAGCTGAAGTTCTACTCGCTTTTTTTGTTTTAAATTTTTGCCTTTCTTAAAAGCAAATAAGGGTTTAGGCAAGATCATGCCTGATACTTTAAGGACCCGCCAATTTCTCAAAATACTGCCTTTGATAGCATTACTGTATTGGCAGTATGTCGAGACACAAACCAATTGTTCTTTTTTGGTGTTGTCATTTTTGGGTAGCAGTAACAAATCCCGATTTGCATATCGGGCTCTCTTTCTAGAATGTTTGGTAAGCTTTTTTGAATAGCCGCGTTCTAATAATCTATTTTCTAAGATGATAGCATGTTTGGTAAAGTTATCAATATCAGAACAATTCCGGCAAAGCCGTGGGAACATACCAAATGGTAAGTTCCGTAGTAGACTAGAGGGATGTTGGCTCTCAAAACAGGGTGTGGTGTTCCTTTCCGTTATCTTCCTAAATAATTCAGTTCGAAGACCACCTCCTTGTTCAAAGATAGACAAATCTAAAAAGGCAATCCTCGTGGTGGAATGCTCAAACGTGAAATGAATATCTGGATCAACTTTGTTAAGCCATTCCACAAATTGAGTTAGAGACTGAGTGCTGCCTTCCCATATTAAGAGTATGTCATCGATATATCGACGATATAACTTTATTTGTTGTATAAAGGGGTTCGAATTCGCCAAGATTTTATCTTCCTCAAGCAGAGCCATAAAAATAATGGCTAGATTTGGGGCAAACGTACAGCCCATGGTAGTCCCTTTAGTTTGTAGAAAAAATTCTTCCTTAAATTTGAAAAAGCTGTTAGTTAAAACTAACTTAGCAGCTTTACACAAGAAATTGGTGGGGACAACATGTGGGAGTGGTCGTCTGTTAAGCATGGTCTGTAAGCTCTGCACCGCTCTCTCTTGAGGTATGTTCGTATAGAGAGCCTCGATATCAAGTGTAACCAATATTTGTATGTTGGGATCAAAGTTCAAATTTTCTACCAAATTAATCACATCTCTGGATTCTGGAGTCAAGGAGGAAGGTAGGTGTTGACATAGCCAAAGGCTTGATGAAAAAATCGATGTACTTCGATAGAGGTTCGAGAATCGAACCACACCCTGAAACAATTGGACATCCCGGGGGATTTTCAATATCTTTATGCATTTTAGGCATTATGTAAAAAAGAGGAGTGCGGTCATCTGAGTAATTGATATATTCAATTTCTTTTAAAGAAAGAAAACCTACTTGACTCACTTCTTCCGTGAGTTGTGATATTTTGAGTTTAATCATCTTAGATGGATCTTTTCCTATTTTGGTGTAATGACCAGGGGTATAAAGAAGTCTTACGACTTCTTGATCGTATTTATTGGCATCCCACACTACTATCCCCGCGCCCTTATCGGCAGCTTTTATGACTAAAATGGGGTCAGAGGCCAGTCTCTTAATGGCCTGGAATTCTGATAGATGTAAATGCCACAAGTGTTGAATCCCCTTTGGAGAGCTTGGGTTGTCAAAGGTGTTCAGCACCCTGTTGTATTTGGAGAGCACAAGGTAGCGAAGGATCACATGCTTGAGAGAGAGAGCACAAGGTGCAAGAGCCATCATGAATGGACCTCCCGTCCTGTTCTGCTATACACTCGTATAGCTGCCAAGTGGCCCTATATCATGGGTCAACCCTTGACCCTATCCTGCCTTTTTCATTTGCATGTTGGGAATTGCAGTTTTGTTCACCCCATAGGTATGGGCCTACAGGTTACAGCATGCAAAGTGAAAAGCAAATACTGGAGCAACCTTTGAGGCAACATTTGGAGCCACTATGGGGCTTTGAGCTTGGGTCTTATGGTCTACCACATTTATAGTTGCAGTGGGTTGTGCCGTTGTGGGAGCCTATATTTGGCAGTTTGGTAAATAGATGCCCCATGTAGAATATTTACCACACATTTTCCTAAAATGCATTGCTCTGTCCTACTAAAAGAGTTTGATCAGAAAATAGAAATGGGTTAATTGTGGACCATTTTTATGTTGGTGCCCGCTGCCAGGCCTAAATTCTTTACTGTCTTAAACAATGGCAACAACATACCTCTCATCTTTCCCTTATCAGGTAAGAAGGGGGATTGACTGTCTCATATTTGTATTTGTATTTATTGTTTTTATATAGCGCTTTAATCCAAACCGCTTTACAGTTTAACAACAAGAATACATCAAACATGGAACAGTAGAAGCAATAACAATATACATGAATCAAACCAGAAAAACAGTAAGTAGAACAATTTACAGATGAGAAGGAAGAGGAGAAGAAGGGGTGGGGAAGGAAGAGGGAGAGAGAGTAGGGAGTAAAGTGAGTGGTGGGAAGAGAGGAGATCTTAGGAGAGACGGGGAAGATAAAGAGAAATATGACAGGGATACTAGAGGTAGAGAGAGAAAGGTAAAAGGGGTAAAGATGCTTTGATAAGGGCAGGGGGTGGAAGGGCAACGGGCTACCCTCGTCCACTGCTGGTTTTCCAGTGGGGGGTGGGCAGGAGAAGCGTGCCACAACCACCCATCTTTTGGGAGGCACTGAACCCAGAATTGTGTCCTACTAATAAAACACCATTGTGCTGAATACATTTCAGGGGGATGTTGAACTCGTCCCTTTTGAAGAGTGGGGTGAAGCACGGCCTGCATCTGGTGTATGAGACATTAGGACAGAGCAACGATTTGGAAAATCTAAACAGCTCGATTCTGAAAACGAACATACAACTGCTCTTGGACATTATAGAGGGCAAAGACTGCTTTCCAATCATGGCCTCAAAGGACAGCAGCACCAACCATTAGGCAAGTGCTCCCCGTGCATTGGGAAACCAGACTGAATGCAGTCGGAGACTCATTTGGAGATCTCTCTAATTAAAGTGTCTCACTGCGACCCCAATCTATATGCTGGGCTAACTTCCCTAATACCTCTGATGCCACTGCCATGTGGTGCTGTGTCAAGGGGCGATTTACAAATCCCTAGATAAACGGTTTGGGAATCTTGCAGTGTCTTTACAGTGAAAACGACCGTTTGCCAGACATGGTTAGAGAAGGCTGGGGAAACCGATCAGCGGAAGTACCTGTAGCAGCTGTAGCCTAATTATTCTCGTCATTACTGAGCGAGGCTGTAGGAATGCCACCACACTGGGAAGTGCTTATGTCTCCATGTGTTTTATTTATTTACAAGTGCATAATTCATGCGTGGTGTTGTGCATCGTTTCCTTAGAGTCATGCACGCTCATCTGAATAATTGGCTATTTGACTTTGATGCCATTACTATAGGACAATTTATAGGATTATTTAAAAAAAATAGATACGGCAATTTACTTATTCATTCTTCATAAGGGCTTCAGAATCTGGTTGCTAATGGCATTCAGGTGCACACTTTCCATATCAGATTCATTGCGATACGTGAACAAACAATGCATTTTAAAATTGCATCACGACACTCGTATGCAAAGTAACGTACAAAGTAACATACAAAGAAAAAGTGATAAAGATAAGGAGTCAACAAGTAAATACCATAATGTTACGAGGCTTTAGAAAACTAAAAATAACAGACCACTCGCCACTTGTCTCGGGAGGATAGCTCAGTGGCAACGTGCTCGCCTTGGAAGCAAGACGACGCCTGTCATGAACCACCGTACGCTTCCCTTCTGGACTTCGTGGTCCCTGACCCATAGGGGACTGAACTCAGCAGTACTCCCAACATGGCCGCTGATGGCGGAACGCTGTTTGCCAGTCTCCGTGTTGTACACTCTACGTTCTACAAAGCAGACACGCCCACGCGGCCCTGCCTGTCTCAACGCTACCGCTTGCAGTAGTCAGACGTGTGCTGCCAGAGTTCGTACAGCGATTACTTCTGATTCCAGGTTCCCGGTCCCCTGAATCTCCACTTCTTTCATCCTTCCCCTTTCTCCTCACCTTGCATATCCTGGATTTCCATCGCATTCGTATTTCCGAGAGCGAACCTCGCCATTTCCTGGACTTCTTCCCGGACATCTGAACGCGTCCTGGAGTCGGGTCACGAACCCTAGCACCCACGCACGGAGTTATACAAAACCCGAACAGTGCGAAAGAAGGCATCTTCGAAGATCACGAGCAAACAATACAGACAGGTCAGAAGGGGGAAACCTGTGACAGATTGAGAAGACAAAAAACTGATACAGTTACGGAAATGGAGTCTGCAGTTCAAGACCTCATGCGCGGCATGCAGGAGTTAACAACAGAAGTTCAAAATCTTAAAGCTGAAAATGCGCCATTGAAACAACTGTTCCTGTCACGTGACTCCGCAACCAAGGAAAGTGTGTTGTTGAGTGGAGTGGTGGATAAATATGATGGCTCTTCAAAGACCCTTCGTGTCTTCCTCAATTCATGTTTAGCACTTCACCTTTAAGCCCTACTACTTTTCCACTCCCAGGGCAAAGGTGGGCTTTATGATTTCACATCTCTCCGGGAATGCCTTAACTTGGGCAACTCCCTTAGTTAATTCGGGTTATGCCCTCCTGGATGACTATGATGGTTTTGTGCAGGCGCTAAAGACCATGTTTGATCACCCAGAACAGGTTTACAGTGCCCAAGAATGCTTATTGGACTTCCAACAAGGATCCCAGGAGATGCTTACCTATGTGACACACTTTAAACAACTTGCCAAGGAAGCAGACTGGTCCTCTGAGGCCTGTTTCACCCTCTTTCGAAGAGGTTTGAATGAAGAGATAAAAGACGAGCTAGCCAGGGTAGTTTGCCCAAGTTCCTTCCAGGCTCTCATGGATCTTTCCTTACAGATTGACTTTCGTATCCAGGAAAGAAAGGCGGAAAAGAAGAAGACTAAAATACTCCACCAAAAGGCCTCTACAGGACCTTGCTCTAGACCTGACCCTGCTTCTTCCCCAACCACGGACCCAGAACCCATGCAACCAGGGGCCTTCCCCAGACCCATAACTCTGCAAGAAAGGATGCAACAGATTCACACTGGTCTGTGCATTTATTGTGCCTCTGATAAACATCTTGTGAGAGAGTGTCCTATTGCCCCTCCACAGCGTTTGGAAAATGCCTGCTCCCGATCCTAGATGGAGCACTGCTTCGGGAGAGAGATGTTTGCTCCACATCTATTCCATCCTTGAACTCTCCTGGACAAAACAACCTTGAGATTCTGCAGGCCTTTCTATCGCATTCCAAGAAAGAATCTATAAACCACCATCAAGAGAGGAACAAATTCGACATTATAAGATCTGCCCATTTCCCAATGGTACTGGGTATGCCCTGGTTACAGAAGCACAACCCCTACATCAACTGGGCAGCAGGATCCTTGTTTCTTGGTTCAGAACATTGTATGTCCCACTGTTTCTCCCTAGATTCCTCGTCAAGATCCTCTGAAGATACGCAAATGAACCAGCAAGGTCCATTCACTGTCTCAAATATCATCCAGGTTCCCAGGGCCTATCAGGCTAACACTTATGTGTTTTCGACCACCATAGTTCAAGCCCTTCCCCCTCACAGACCAGATGACTGCGCTATTGATACTGAACCCTCAGCAGTGATTCCTTTTGGAAGGATGTTCATTCTATCAGAACCTGAGAAAAGAGCCCTCCGAGAATACCTGGATACCAACTTGGAAAATGGTACTATACGACCATCAAAATCCCTGGCGGGAGCTTCGTTGTTTTTTGTTACCAAGAAGGATACCAAGGAGCTTAGGCCTTGCCTAGATTATCGTGGTCTTAATCAATGCACCCTCAAGGACTGCTACCCATTGCCCCTAATCTCGGATATCCGGGAAGCGGTAAGAGGAGCTGTAGTGTTCACGAAATTAGATCTCAGAGGTGCCTACCATCTGATCCATATAAAGGAAGGCGACAAATGGAAAACAGCCTTTAGAAAACCCTTTGGTCATTTTGAATACTTGGTTATGCCCTTCGGACTTGCCAATGCCCCAGCGGTCTTCCAAAGTTTTATGGACCGGGTGTTCTCCGATATGCTGTTCATCTTCATCATAGTATACCTGGACGACATACTGATATACTCGAAGGACCATCTGAAGCATGAAGAACCTGTTAAAGCAGTTTTACAATGTCTACGTGAACATAAGCTCGTGGCTAAACCCGAGAAATGCCTTTTCCATGTGTCTACTGTTCACTATCTCGGATTCATCATTAGCCCAGAGGGAATTGGAATGGACTGCTCGAAAGTAGACTCCATTCTATCTTGGCCTGTTCCAACTACTCTGAAACAAATTCAATCCTTCCTGGGGCTTGCTAACTTCTACCGGAAATTCATACCTTCTTTTTCGGAGATTGTACATCCGATCATTACATTGTTGAAGAAGGATACACCCTTTCACTGGACAGCAGTCCAAGATGAGGCATTTCAATGGTTAAAGTCGCAGTTTACACAAGACCCCATCTTGGCCCAACCTGACATTGATCGACCCTTCCTAGTGGAAACTGATGCCTCTAACTACGCCATCGGGGCAGTCCTAAAACAGGAATTTGATGACAAGCTAGAACACCCCATCGCCTACCTTTCTCGCACCTTGACTCCTAGCGAACCCCACTATTCTGTTTTGGAAAAGGAACTACTAGCCATCCGTCAAGCCTTCACAGACTGGCGTCATCTACTCCTGGGAGCGAAACATCCTGTTCAGGTCCACACGGACCATCGGAATCTTTAAGTCCTGCAATCCCTGGAATGTAGGAACAGTCGTCAAGCCGTTGGGCCTTCTTCTTTGCCCAGTACCAGTTTCAAATCCATCATGTACCTGGAACACACAATATAATAGCCAACGTCTTATCCCGACGTCCTGACTACGAAATTCTTGAAGACCGATCCTTCCCAAAGATGTTCCCCCACACAATATTTGTTGCCCAAGCAATCAGTCTCCTAGAAGACATTCAGATTCAAACTCAGTCCTCTGAAATCTGGAAGGAGTTTAATGGAAAGAATCAATGGAACCTCAAGACGAAGGGCGGATATTTATACAAGGACAATTGCCTGGTCATCCCCACTGAGAGACTACGACAAAAGATCACAAGCCTATGTCATGATACCCTTCATTCAGGACACTGTGGCACCACCAACACCGTCCGTCTAATACAAAGACAGTTTTGGTGGCCGAAGATGAAGGATGATGTCCAGCATTATATCCAAACCTGTGCAGTCTGCACTCAAAACAAGCATGACAACAAGAAACCGGCAGGTCTCCTGCTCCAACCAGCGCTGCCAACAAGACCTTGGGAATTCATCGCTACAGACTTTATTTTGGAACTACCACCTTCCAGGGGATACACAACTATCATGGTTACCATTGAATTATTCACTCACATGGCTCCTTTTCCACTTGTATATAAACTACCATTTTCCTCTGAACTTGCCGGAATCTTCCTGGAACACATATTCCGACTTCATGGATTACCTTTCAAGATCATATCTGACAGAGGACCCCAGTACATATCTCAGTTTTGGAAACAATTATGTCGTATACTAGGAATCCAACGTGCCCTATCCTCAGGTTATCATCCACAGACCAATGGAGCTACTGAACGCGTGAACCAAACTCTGGAACAATATCTTCGCTGTTTCACCACCAAGGTCCAGACGATTGGTCACTCTTAATACCTGTGGCTGAATTTGCCTACAACAATTCACTGTCAAAATCAGCCCCTTCTTCTGTAGCCAAGGATTCTACCCTTCGGTTCTACCATCCGTTCTCCCACATCCTACCCCGGTTCCTACAGTTGACTCCTGGATTGAAACCCTCATAAATGTACACAAAGAAGCAAAATAACACCTCAAAAAGGCCCAAAGAAACACCAAACACCATGCTGACTCCAAAAGAAGACCAGGGCCTTCATACACAATAGGTGATAAGGTCTGGCTATCCTCAAAACTTCTGCCTCAACACTTACGACCAAATAAATTGGCTCCCCGGTACTATGGCCCTTTCTCCATAAAGGAAATCATTAACCCAGTGGCCTTCAACTAAGACTAACAGAATCTTGGAAGAAGATCCACCCGGTTTTTCACACTTCTCTGTTGAAACCATACGTCCAGTCCTCCCGAACTGCTCCAAGACCTACCCCTGTGATTGTCAATGATCAGTTAGAATACGAGGTTTCCAGAATATGTGACTCCAGGTACAGACGTGGTCAGCTACAGTATCTGGTCAAGTGGAAAGGGTACCCTCCCAGTGAACGCACCTGGGAACCAGTCTCTAACATAAATGCCCCCAGACTGCTCCAAAGGTACCACCTTATACACCTGGGCAAACCCGGAGGAACTGGGTTTCGGAGGAGGCATGTTGTCATGAACCACTGTACGCGTCCCTTCTGGACTTCGTGGTCCCTGACCCACAGCGGACTGAACCCAGCAGTACTCCCAACATGGCCGCTGAACGCGGAACACTGTTTGCCAGTCTCCGCCTTGTACGCTCTACGTTCTACAAAGCAGACACGCCCCCACGGCCCTGCGCGTCGCAACGCTTCCGCTTGCAGTAGTCAGACGTGTGCTGCCGGAGTTCGTACAGCGATTACTTCTGATTCCTGGTTCCCGGGAATCTCCTCTTCTTTCATCCTTCCCCTTTGTCCTCACCTTGCATATCCTGGATTTCCATTGCATTCGTATCTCCGAGTGCAAACCTCACCATTTCCTGGACTTCTTCCCAGACATCTGAACGCTTCCTGAAGTCGGGTCACAAACCGCACGCTGGAACCCGAGGACCCACACACGGGGTTATACAAAACCCGAACAGTACGAAAGAAGACATCTTCAAAGATCACAAGCAAACAATACAGACAGGTGAGAAGGGGGGAAACCTGTGACAACGCGAGCAAAATAGGTTTGAACCCCGGGTCCGTGCTTAGAAACCCCTGGGTATTAAGCACATTATAAATAACGTATCAAGTCAAGTCAAGAAGGAATTATGTACTATACAATATTAGTAACGGCATCAGTGATGTCCTCTGTGATGTTATCACTGTGGTCTTATGCTGTGCAACAGGGGGCACAAAGTTAAAGTGGTCTTGCTTTGAATGCAAGTGCTAAATTTAAAATGTTATTGCATTAAACCTAATCACCTTAACCCTCTCTTAACCAAGAGTTTTCACTGAAAAAAAAAAAAAAAAGAATATATATATATATATATATATATATATATATATATATAGATATATATATATATATATATATTTGATTGTGTAGGATGGTATAGAGGGAGAGGGTGGCAATGGGGGGAGTAGGACAGCAGGGGGCTATCATATGGGATACCAATTTAAAGAAATAAATGCCATGCGGCCAACAGAAGTTGACCTAAAAGTCGATGCGGTCAGTCAATACTGTAAGAAGATATAGCAAATTTATATGTTATAAATATAACGTTTGTTATTTTAAATGTGCACATATGCAACAGAGAGGCTTGTCAGTGAAGTGCATAAGAAAACTATTTGAAAAGATAGAAAAAACAAATAAATGCACTGCTTTTTCGATTGAATAAATGAAAAATAAATTGACCACTGGACCAATCAGTCAAATCAAAGAATAGTAATTTAAAGTATATTTACAATGATGAAAACACACTATACATAGAAGACATAACAGAGAAAAACAGTAATGCTATCACATTAATGATGTTAAAAACATAGTCATACAGTTTAATTTATGCACCCAATGCAATTTCCTTGACAACCTCGTCCAACATGTTTCATTTGCCTAATTAGTGCAGGATATTTCCCACTGGGGTGAAAATCAAAATTGATGGTATGTAATATTAATAATAGTGGATGACAGAACACCAAAAATTAAAACAAGTGTGAGAATGTGAAGGAAAAGGGTTATGCACTAAATGATTTAATCAAGGTGAAAGGAAAACATATTCTTTCACTTACCTCAAACCAGGAGGTATGTTACTATGTCAAGGAAATTCAAATAAATCATGTCTCATTAAGTAGGCTTAAACCTAATGAGACCAAAAATAAATTGGTATAGCTGATTCATGTGGACACACTACAAGAATATTTGAAAAAACTAAAATATTTGAAAAAACTAAAAATATGACCAAGAAATAGAAAATGTTCTCACCTTAGTATTGGGGGGATAACTCTGGTTTTTATAGGTGTAGAAAGCTGCAATGAAAAAGTAAATGAATATTGTTGACAAAAACTGAGTGCAAGGTTTAGTGACTAAGTAGATAAAAATTCCAAGAGGGATACAAATACCTTATTTGGGCAACTCACAATTAGGAAGAATATGCTGAGGACAGGATTAATTAGATTTTCCCTAGATGTTCCAATTGTCATTTCAGGCTCACGAAAAGCTACAGCGTGTAGAACGCAGGCTTTTCTGCCACACTTCAGTCCTGTTTTCATCAACTAGACCATCAGGAGATATTACTAAAGCAGAACTACCAGGCGCCATATTGGAACAGAGGTCAACAACTAGCATGATCATAGTAAAAAGACTACCATGGTAACTGACTGACGACATAGGGAAGAGAAGCTATGTAGCATGATAATAAATTAAATATTTGGGGTAAAGGTACAACATACAACCACAATTCGTCATATATGAAATCATTTCCTCTGATATGAATATAAAAGACAGCAGTTATGATTAGGTTGGAAAAAGGCACCTTTTCTTACATTAATGAAAATCTAAACAAATCTAATAACCATGCCACTATGCAACTAAGCATGCAAAACAGAACATAAAATAATGCATTTACGGTTTCGTAGCCAGAGTAGTCATTCATTGAGTGCAATTAAATGTGCTATGAATTTAAAAATTGGTCTTTGCTCCAAAATCAATAATCGCCTTTCTGCGTCTTTTCCCGCAACTATGGCATGTGAGAAAGACCAAGTGAGGTCAGTGACATTGTGGCCGGTGGCTAAAAAGTACTGGACTAGTGGACAGTGATTATCATTTTCCTGATGTAGCTATGGTTTTCCCCAATTGGGGTCCTTACTTTTCTCCCAGTCATGCCTATGTAGAGATGATGTAGAGAACTTCACAAATGTTGTAGTTCATCAACATGTTCTGTTTCCATTATGTAGGTAGTCCAATGTCTAGGTGGAGGTAGACCAATAGTTAAGTGATAATAGGGGTTTTGAAGGTTTTTGGTGTCCTGAGATTTGCATGAACAAGATGGCCTATTAGGTTAGAACGTTGTTTAATTGCAAATATTGGCTTACATCATTTGGGAGATCTTTTCTGTAAGATTTTTCAGTGTTTCAAAATGATCTTAATTATGTTCGAGAAAATTGTGGATTTTTTAACATATTCTAAACATTCTGAATCAGTAACCTTTTTGGACTATTCTGACAATGACTCTCAGTTGTTATTAGACGCTTGCTTAAAACACTTGAGTATCAGTTTTTCAGGGATGTGTCTAATAGTCTGTTTTTTACTCAGGATAGAAGTTTGTTTCTCAAAACTCTCTCTATTAATGTTATTTTTATGTAGCCTAAGGAACTCACCATAGGGTAGGTTATCTCTAAGGCTGCGTGGATGAAAGCTCTGATAGAGTTCCTTGCAGTAGGTTTGGTGTAAGGGGTCACCTTGAGTATGTTATTTTAAGAGTTGATCCTGTGAAGGGTCAGGATTGAAACTTGCACACAGTGGGTTCATGATTTTGGCCATAGACATTTATTAAACAAAAGAGGGTTATAGAAAATGCCTCTCTGTTCCAGCTCTAAGAGGTATTTTCCCAACCAAAACAAAACTAATGGTACAGTTCTTTGTTACGGTTTTCAAAACAATCGGTACTGTGTCCAAAGTACTATTGTGACCCTCACATTCTAAAATCAACTCTAACATGAAAGGGAAATGTTTCTGGCCTTGAAAAGTGTACAATGTTCAAAAGAAGAAATGTGTAACTCCAACACAAAAGTTACAGATAGATACAGTTCATAGTTCAAAAGAGTAATTGCCTTTCTCTGGATTTCTCGTCACTTAATAGCAGTTCCTTGAGTTTCTTTAAACCATCAGAATTAGTATTCAAAGTAACTTGATTGACAGTCTGAATCTTAGTAGTCTGCCTGTTGTACTCCCCTGCTAGGCTTCTTCCACTCCTGGACATGTTTCACTCACACTCGTTGGTTATCTCGTGTTATATCTTTGTCAGGATTCCTCAAGCAATATATTTCATATATTGTCCAGCCTGGACTGGCCTGGCACACTCTCTTGCCTGGGCTTGCTTTATATGTAAACACTTATTTATGAATGCCGGGTATACTCTCCTGCCAGGACTTTATCTGTATGCTCACCATTTGTTCTGATATGCTTGTTCTCATACACTTGTGATTTCAAATACCTGGTATACTCTCCTGCTGTTAAACGGGATATCATATTGTGCTTCCTTTATCGTATATATTGGCCTAAGCCCAGTCGCTCTGCGAAGAAATCGGCATTGCGAAGTTTTTACCTTAGATCTACTTAGCGGCCATTTTAGGTCCATCTGCCATTTTGGTTTCCATCTCAAAGTCACTCGGTATTCTAAAATGGTGGACAGTGCTCTCCTGCTCATAACCTAGCCGCCCTGACCTTCACATAGGTTAATGTCTAAACTGCCTGTAGGCTAAATGTTTGGGTCGTGTAATGAGACCATGTCCTATGTTTGACCTGTAGATCAAAGGATTACCTGCACCAAAAAGTTCGATCCGCGGACATACATCGAATAACAATGTTGTTTAAATACTAAATGTGAACATTTGTTGAACTACATTGTATGTGATATGTACCAAGGCTTAATGTTAAATTCGAAGATACATTGTTGCCATTGTGACTTGTTGTTGTATAAACTAGAAGTAATCCATATGCATATAGTTGGACTAACTGGAAGTGAACTCGGCACGAACCCTAGACCGAGAATAATTAACCTACAGAGGGGCTGAACATTACGATTGAAAACTGTATAAAAGATGCAAATATTTAGACGTCCAGTACCTCTCACTTCTCACACCGAAAGGGCTGGTATTCGCTGTGATGTACTGAGGGCCAGATAGCTATCTGATACTTGGTTTGTTTGTAAACTGTACAGTTATAGATCTGTGAATCCTTATAAGCCTGAGTTTGGTGTATTGCCTTTTGGGGTACTCAGCCTCGATATTTCTCTTTTGCTTTTACAGATGGCACCCGAATAGGGACCCTCAAGATTGATGCCAGCTCGTTGAAGGTTGATGCGGCTATCGGACCGGGATCAGATGGCGTAAAAGGGGGCCCCTTTCTTGGATGAGAAGCGACACCTCAGCAGCGCTGCACGACCCGATCCCTGGGCGGTGAGAGCACGGTCAGAGTCGGCATCTTGACGAGAGTCCACATATCGAGGCGGGCAGATTTGACGCAATCACGAACCACAAGGGACCTTAGTTAGAAAATGTGTAATCTGTTCGGACCTCCTTAGGATTTGATCAGTTGAGTCGTGACCTGATTCTTAAGTATCCTGATAATTTGTTCTGGCGTATTACATTTGCAAGTGCAATTATTGACCAGGTAACACCAGTGTTCATATATGCCTGGGAAATTGTCTGCCTGATTCAGGGCATTATTCCCCAGTGACAGAGAATCTTTGGAATTTGGCCGACCGGCGCCAATGGAGGGGTCACCGGCGTGTACTATGTACTGTAAGCACGCCATTGGTAGTATAGTATTTAATGATATTTGGCACAGACAAACTAGACATGCTTCCGAACTTCAGTGGCCAATCAATGAATGAGTATTGAATACTTAGAATCCATAATATTGAAGAAAAAGGCTAGAACTGCAGCATTCTATGTATTACAGAATTGGAAGAAAGAAGCTATGCAGCAGCTTAAGAGTAGAGACAAGCATGCGCGCCGTCATATGACGAACGCCGAAAAAGCGTTGTTATATGACCAGAATAAACAGTCTGGATCCATTAGGAATATGGATAGGGCTTTTTCATTTGGTGTCCAGAAAATGTATCCTTCTAAAGACTTTCATATATCTGATGAGCTTATTGATAAACTTCTAAATGAACGAAGGCCTGGTGCCACTGTGCCACCTCCGCGTGTTCCTCTTCCTGCTGTTATTCCTCCTCCCATAGTTCCTCCTGCTCCTCCTATTGTTCCTCTTAATGTTCCTCTTCCTCCAGTCGTTGTTCCTCCTCTTGCTGATGCTCCTCCACCTGCTCCTCCATCTCTGTCTGCTGTTACGGGTCCGGTGGGCTTACCTGCCGTGCCAGTGATAGTACCTCTTTATCCGGATGTTCAAAATTTGCCTACTCTCCCTCTTCCAAGAGTTTCTGCATCGCTTGTAGTAGATCGGAGAGCGGGATTGAGGGCTGTAACACGTAATACCGTATCTTCAGAGAAAAAGCGTGAACTAACTGCGTGGGCTGAGCGTTGCATGGAGAAGGGAGAACATGCTGATGTTTTTGCCACACTTTGTAATTTAGACAATTTTCCTGAGAAAAAAGTTTTTTATCGAAGGATTAGGAATTCATTTGTGTGTAATGTGGAACAGGCTAAGTGATATAGATCTCCCCCAAGGGTTAAGGGATTTGAATACTTTAGCATTTTCTAGAGATACTGCGGAGAAAGTACAAGAGCATGTCGAGAGGATTCTTGAGTATAGGAGGGAGTTGGAAGAGTTAAAGAATGAAGATGTAGATGGTGATAGTTTGGATGTTATGTTCGTACTGAAACGGTTTTCCCCTTGTCATAAATCGATAAATGAGGAAACACTAATTTGTACGAAAGATGCGATTAGGTGGATCTCAGACACGTTGATAACTCCCGTTGAAGTATATGACACGTATAGTCAGTATACGCCAGAAATGCAGAGGAAAGTGATACAGGTAATGGTAGAGTACCTATAGGACGAATGCGTAAAAAGGAAGATTTGTTGTCCCGCAGAGTTATTGAGTATTTATAAGAGGGCTTTTTCATTTGACACTTCTTCAGCTGCTTTAGCGCTTGATTTAGCTCTGTTGCTTAGTAAGCGTTCGGAGTTGCCTATTTCTCATTTGCCTATGAGAGAGGTTCCTCCGACATTTGTCCCAAAAGTAGAGATTCCCGCTAATGTTGCAACAGGTACACCTGCCCAAGATATCCCTGCACATTATGTGTCACAGCTCGTTTACGTCCCGTTCTCGAGACAGCAAGTGAACACCATCAAACAATCCATCCCAGATATTAGGAAGAATTCGACAGGGTTCTACAAAGAAATACAATCTTCAGTATTCACCTTAAGCGATATTGATTTGTTGTTTCCCGTTCTCGTGCCTGTTGATTTATGGAAACAGATTAGGACTATAGATGATGTAGCAGGGTTGGGAGATTCATGGGATACTGTGGCTAGACTCGATAGAGAAAGGCCAGCTGGCGAGAGACCACCACAGGTAATACTAACTTTGCCTGATAGAATAGTTGCAAAATTGAAAACTATAATTCCTGAAAGATGGATTATTTGGGACAAATTTACGGCCTGTGTCCAAGGAAAATCTGATGGTGCTACCGAGTTCTTTAACCGGTTCAAACAAGTATTTTCAGATTACAGTGGGCAAGACCTAAGCACAGAGTCTGGGAAACGACTATTCGTGGACAAATTTGTGCATGGATTGCTGCCTGACATCCAGTCACAAATGATGTCCTCCGAGAGCGCTTGGCAAGCAAAGTCTCAGTCAGAAGTACTGTATATGGCTCAGTACTATGAGAATTGTGTCAATAACGAAAAGGAAAGGGTTGAAAAGAGAAAAGGTGACTTAAAGACAAAACTACTATTGCAACAAATTGTTAGAGGCCCTAGAGGGGGTAATTCGCAATTTAGGGGTCAGTACGTTCCACAGGGAAATGCGCCATTGGGTCCTGTAAACATAAACCAGTGTTTCCTATTGCAGACAAGAGGGTCATTGGCGTGCACAATGCCCGATCCTCCAGCAGAGGTCGAATAACGCATTTGGGAATATGGGTAGACGATCCAGAGACCTCCCAGGGACAGGGGTCCTGGTAGAAGTCAGTTTTCACAAGATTCACAGCAACCTTTTTCGCAGGACAATCAGGCACCAAGTGTGGATAACAGAAACATTTTTGATCATCCTCCTGCTGCTTACCTCTCTGAAGAACTTCCTTTCTACGACATTCAGTTTCGTTAGGATTGCCTGAAGCAGGGTTTGGAACCAATGCCTATTCCCATCAATCAGAAAGGTCCCTACATTGAGATGATAGTGGGAAATAGGAAACATCTATTTTTGATAGATATAGGGGCACAGAATTGTTCCATTGACCATTTTCGGGTTCCAAACATTTCACTGTCAGGGCAAACCAATGTTTCTGTAGGGTTTTCTGACACACCAGTCATCTGTCCGTTTTTTTCGCCGGTACCTATTTCTTTGGGTCCATTTACGGACCACTGTCCATTCCTTTTGACCACGAATTGTCGAGAGAATTTGTTGGGGTTGAATCTGTCGAAGGAATTAAATGCGATAATTCATTGTTCTTCTGATGGAGTGCGTTTGACGATTTCACCACAGCAACTTTCTGTCTCTCAGTTCTTGATTAGACCTTTGTCGCTGTGAAGGGGCCCCTGAGGGACCCTCGCATGTGGAAACAAGGCACAATTACCACACACGAACTGATACGCCAGACACAAGGTTGTATTCCCAAAAACTAGGGTTTATTGCAAAGCAAATAGTCTCAACTGGGCCAACTGGGTCCCACATCCCGCGATGTGTGTTACCAAACCTCGGGGGACGCAAGAGAGAGATAATTGTACAACAGTTACATATTTACAAAACAAGCATCATACAATCAGTAGTGACACATCCAATACCACCCCTAATACATTTCTTTTGAATTGGGCACGATGATTGACAATGGTAACAAGTATGACACCTTCAAACATTCATTTAGCAACAGTTTTCAATTTCACAAACCTACAGACATAAGTCTTTGTTTAAAAGAACACAATGCTTCTGTTTCTGCAAGCAAGCTGTGCGTAGGGCAAGCGTACATTACAGGCCTTGCTATCTCATGGTTTCTATTTGTGTGCTAGCGGTCAACTTGCTCCCCAGAGCTCTACAGGGCTCAGGAAAGTGGGGCCGCAAAGAACAGCAAAAAAGGGCATAATTCATGTCATTTAATGTTTGCTTCTAATATTTCTACTGTGTTTCCGAGACTAGCTGGCACCTGCTGTACTGATTAGAATGCCTTGCTGCTTACTTTCCAAGGATATGTGAGGGAGGAGACTGGGCATTTCTGTCTGGGTTACTGCGTTATGTTTCAACATGTCTCTCGCGGCCTTACGTTATGCACCAGTGGAGCAGAATAATATTTCAGCGAAGCAGTTTTGACATGAAGCAAAAGGCAAACGTTAGAGAAAACAAAATGGCGATTTCAGTCACCTTAAAATGGCCGCACTTCAGTCAAGCTTATGGCTACATTTTTCTAATACTAAACACATGAGGCAGTTGGTCTTCGGCCAACAAAGTACATTGCCTTACGATCGAGGGGTGTCTCCTTTTTCTGGACTGACAGCCAGAATTTAGTGATGCTCCAGAGTGTTTGTCGGCAATTGACGACAATGATGTTGGTGTTTTACAAATTGGGCCTGTTAAGATTATTCTGAACATGGAGTAAAAATGCCACGTATTCCCCAGTATAAGATCTCGGTCGATGGTGAGCAAGCTTTGAAATGCATTGTCTCCGATTTTGTGCATCGAGGGGTGATTGAGGAAATTGCAGGTAGTTTGTGCAATAGTCTGATTTTGCCCGTGTACAAAAAAGGCGAAAACGCAATTCCCTTCCGTTTCATTATTGATTTACGTGCCATTAATAAGATCGTTGCTCCACAATTTCCTATTGTACCTGATGTGACAACAGTATTGACCATGATTCTGGCTTCAGCTACTTACTTAGTGTTGTGGATCTAAAGAATGCTTTCTGGGGAAACAGCCATTTTACCTCCACACTCTCCAACAGTTTCGTCTTTAAAATTTGTTCCGGATCTTGCCTCAGATCCCGCTTTGGATTTGTCGCTCGCATCGGGCAGTGACGACACATTGTTCACAGATCACTCAGTACCAGGAGTCACAAGGTACGATCTGCGTCCGAGGAAATAGACCTACTGCACGGTTCAGCTGTGCTATCAAAGAAAAGTCACCAAAGGGCTTGCCTTTTTGGCCCGATCATTTGTGTATATAAGGGGATTCTGTTAGCTAGGGTTTGTGAAAGGACTAAGAAGACGCTCGGCCTCGAGGTCGCCAGAAAAAAAACATTAGTGCAAATTGTTTGAAGAACAATGCCTGCAACCGCTCCCGCTCGTACGGAACCGATAAGAAACTGAGTGACCAGCTACAGAAACGAACATTCAAATGCATGGGCCCCGAAAACATATTGTTGTTTAGTGATAATGTTGATTGGTTTTACAATAGTCATTGCCTTAGGATTCTGGTATCCGGAAGAAGTACATCAGATTGAAAATGTGTTACCCACTGAAAATGTACCCACCGTTTCTACTCCTTTTGTACATCTGCACACTTTATCTCCTAGAGACTCTCAGCACAGACAGAGTTACCACACCAACACTTTATTACTCATTATGAACGCTACACATTCCATTCTTGATAGGTCCAACTGTTGGGTTTGTTAATATTTACCGCAACACGGGGATAAGGGGCTGGGTTGGTATATTCATCCTTTACCTTTGACAACTGCTTGCTATGCTTCTCTTAGAGCACTTTTCTTTGGCCGATGGAACAATAGCATCTCAGGGAACTTCGAAGGGACAAACTTGAATGATTTTGAAAAATGTGTTCTGACGCCCCTGGGATGCTCACTCTTTGCGAATAGGAGCAACCCAAATGTTGCTTCTATTAGGCCTTCTGACAGACTGTCCCGTCCTTTTCAATCCTTGATTTCTTTCAAGATGGCTCCTATAGGCAATAGGGACGCCACGCCACATTCTTATACTGTTAACCACAGCTCCAATTCAGTTTCTTTCTGCATACAGAGGAATGGTACTCAGTCAATGGGTGATTTTAAGGGTTGCGCCAACGTTGCGAATTTGACTAGTGAGGACAGACCTTTGTATGTAGGCAAACATGTCTACTTTGTTTGCGGTAATGTAGCATTTCCATGGTTACCCAGGGATTGGCAGGGAACTTGTTATTTAGAGATTCTGTTAGCTGGGGTATTTATTGCTAGCACTGTGGAAATTTCAAAGGCTCGTCCACGATGGGACGAGAATGGCGATACTTCAGCACAAGTTCTGGGCGATGTAGCTAAATCCTTTGTGCCATTTTGGGGGGCAAATACTGGACTCAGAAGATATCAGGAGACTAGCGAGAGTACTGGAGAGGACCATCAACCGGACCACTGACATACTCTATAATATGACGTTAGAACAGAAAGCAACAAGATTAGTAGCACTTCAGAACCGGATGGCATTAGATGTCATACTGGCTGAACGTGGTGGGGTATGTAAATTATTGGGGTCCGCTTGCTGTGTTTTTGTGTCATTTTCCTCCCCAACAATCTTTAGGGTGATTCAAAACCTGCATGTTCTCAGTTCAGAAGTGCATGTTCCTGAGGGAAACTGGGACCTTAGTGCTTGGTTCTGGGACTTCCTACGATCTTGGGGATGGAAGCTACTTTCGGTCTTGCTGATTATTTTAGGTATTTTGTTGTTTCTTTGCTGCTGTATACAATGTCTTCCCGGTATATGTTCGATGTTAGGAGGATGTTGTGCACAAGCGGTGGGTGCATTAGGGCACAAGGTATATGCCCCAGAGAAAATCTCCAATGAATTTGTGCGGAAAGAAATTTTAGTATCTGACCTCATGGCAATTGATATCTCCGATAGTGATTCAGGATGTATGGACAGTGAGACGTGGAGTTACTCATAAAGTGACTAGAAGTAGTTTAGCGCTTGGCTTAGGCCAAAAGAAGGGTTTGTTAAACGGGATATTACATTGTGCCTCCTTTATCGTAGATATTGGCCTAAGCCTAGTCGCTCTGTGAAGAAATCTGCGTTACGAAGTTCTGACCTTAGATCGACTTAGCTGCCATTTTAGGTCCATCCACCATTTTGATTTCCATCTCAAAGTCATTCGGTATTCTAAAATGGTGGACAGAGTTCTCCTGCTCATAACCTAGCCACCCTGACCTTCACATAGGTTAATGTCTAAACTGCCCACAGGCTAAATGTTTGGGTCGTGTAATGAGACCATGTCCTATGTTTGACCTGTAGATCAAAGGATTACCTGCACCAACAAGTTCGATCCGTGGACATACATCGAATAACAATGTTGTTTAAATACTAAATGTGAACATTTGTTGAACTACATTGTATGTGATATGTACCAAGGCTTAATGTTAAATTCGAAGATACATTGTTGCCATTATGACTTGGTGTTGTATAAACTAGAAGTAATCCATATGCATATAGTTGGACTAACTAGAAGTCAACTCGGCACAAATCCTAGACCGAGAATAATTCACCTACAGAGGGGCTGAACATTACAATTGAAAACTGTATAAAAGATGCAAATATTTAGACGTCCAGTATCTCTCACTTCTCACACCGAAAGGACTTTGCTGTGATGTACTGAGGGCCAGATAGCTATCTGATACTTTGTTTCTTTCTAAACTGTACAGTTATAGAATAAAGATCTGTGAATCTTTATAAGCCTGTGTTTGGTGTATTTCCTTTTGGGGTACTTAGCCCCGATAGTTCTCTTTTGCTTTTACACTGCCATGGCATTCTTTTCATGCAAAACACTTTTTCTCATATACTTTGTTTCATATACTTGTAAGAAGTAAAGTGAAAGGAAGGTTCAAACCAAACATTGAGGGTTGCAGCTCAACACAAGTGCTTGTGTGCCCTCTAATGCTGGCAGTGTCCTGCCCACCGTCCTGCCTGAAAGAGCGAAATAAAACACAAGTGAACATAGTGTGCCCAGGGCAAGTGTCAGTGTTTGTCATAGAAAGAGATGGAAGAACGGAACAGGCACAGGCCCAATGCAAAACTGGACTGGCACATGCCTTAATGCAAAATTAACATAGGGTTGCAGCTCTGTAAGAGTGCTTGTGCGCTCTCCTGTGCCACTACGATAAATTAATACTCCTGCCTGGGGGAGAAAGGTGGATTGTCCCACTCCATTGAGATATCGCCCCTGCCTGAGTCAACACTCCTGACTGGGGGAGGCTGAAGTGAAGGCAGCCCACAGCTGATTCCCCAACAAGTGACCATCTCCTGCCTCATTGGGGAGAGACTCCTGCGGCCATGGGAAGAGCGAAAGAAAGAACAGAGCTCCTGCCTGGGGAGCAGAATAGGGAGTATGGCCCTGACACCCGCCACCAAGGAGTGCAATGAGCAAATGAGGTTTGCAACGCTGTAGGAGTGCTTGTGTGCCTAAGACCAGCAGCATCCTGCCAACAACACGTGCCTGGTGGGAGTGAAGAAAGTGACGAGGCCCGACATTCTGCCACCAGTGTTGCCCTGCCTGCCCTACTACCCATGGACCAGGCTGATGTGGCACTAAGTGCGCTTTTCTGCCAGCCCCTGAACTGGGACATCACCTGCCCAACTTTACTGCCAGGAAAGAGGGAAGCTAGGACTGGCCAAGACTGCTGCCCTTTAATCTATAGCAATGACTCCTGCCTGAAGGAAGGGAAGGACCAGACTAGCACATGCCCTATCCAAACAGGAAAGAGGGTGGCAGCTCACACAAGTGCTTGTGCACCCCCTAGGGCTGGCAGAGTCATGCCAACAACCCCTGGAAAAGGGGGATGGGGAATGTGTGGGTGGTGCTGCTCCAGGAAGAGCCACTGCCCTGACACCTTGCCAACAACATCACCCTTCCTGTCCAGCAAGCTGCCACTCCTGCCTTACCAACATCAAGTGACCGACAGAGCCTGAACCTGGCCCAGTGCAGCCTAGATGCCCTGCTACCCGCACCTCGCTGCTTGCCCCAACATCAAGGGACTATGCTGTTGTGGCCACTGGCATTCCCAGGTGCGGGTGTGCTGGTTTTCTGAACTGTGCCATGAACTTCCTGTGACCTGTGGTAGTGACGACCCTGAACAGACACTGAGGTGAAGTGAACTGGTCCCCAGCAGTACAGCAAGTGCTCAAAGAAGACTCCAGTTTAAAAGCTGTACTCCCGCAGTTTGTAGGCATACTCTATATGGTGCCAGCAGCTAACCATGGCGTGATTCAGTAGTTGAAGTTCCACGTAATTCAGGTTAATAAAGGGTCTTGTAAAATGGGGTAGAACTACCAATATACCACCAGCAGTTTGTCAACCCTGACTGTCACCCGCTGGATGTATGTAGAGTCTGTATTATATGTTAGATGTTTGCAATTACCTGAGTCCCCATGTATGTGTCAGTGGTTCATCCCACGATTTGTCGATGCTACAATTCGAAATGACCAAAGTGTTATGAAAAAGGAGGAGTGTGGTGTGTGACCCTCCCATGAGCATTGCCCTTTTAAGATGAGCAGTGTTATGTGTGGCCCTACCGTGTGTATTGCCCTTTTAAGATGGGCCATGACCATGATGGCCCAAACTAATAAAACGAGCAACTGCAGGCACGTGCGTCAGAATGGCTGCAGACTCTAAAAGTGGAACGACTGAGTCCCTCTCTCATATATGCCTGCAGGCCCATACCATGCGAGCACGGGCCTACTGGCCATGATGCCGTGGTGCCCTTGTGCCAGCAAGGTGGCTAGAGCCTGCATGGTCTGGGTATGGTCTGCCCTTCCCCTCAAGAAGACTGAGTGTTACCCGGCAAACCCCTGAGGCACTGGGCCTCTAAGGTGCTGATTTCCATAGCACCAATGGGGCCGGCTTGATGCCAATATCCGGCCCCCACAACAATGTGCCGTAATGGACTTGCTGATGTTTGCTGTGCTGTTTAAAATACATTTGAATTGAATTGTAAATAGTTGAGTGCCCCTTCACATTGGTATTTTTATTAATCATATCTCCTCTCCTATTGCTTTCATATTCTGAATCAAGCATTTCATTAATGGATCTATTCCTTCAAACGAAAGCTCTCACCATTTCACATGTGCGCTTGCGCACCGTGCAATACAATTTCGTCTAAGCTTGTCTGGAGAATATCGTCTTTGTGTTGGATCAGTTTCATGCATTTTATGTTGAAAAGGGGCCTCATTCCCAAGTAAGGCCATGTTACACCTGTTAGAGGATCAGGTCCAATGCACAGGTCAGCTACCGGTCGATACAGTAATCTGACTCATTTCCCCAGGGGCCTGCCACAGATGCAATATAAAATCAAACTACAACATCCCAAATACAGGATGACTTATGCTCCTTTGTCAGATGATATGATAGTTTTTGTGCCCCTTTCTTGCCCTGTTTTTGTCCCTTTCTTGCCCTGTGTGCCTATGTAAGGCAAACATATAGAAAACGGCTGGAGCAAGCACCTAAATTCATATTTGCCTCAATCCATTCAGTCAAAGGGTGCTTGCTCAGCCCAACCACACAGGCACAAGCACCTCTGAACATTATCTGCCAAGCCATATCTACAGGGTATGTGTGCCCTCGACAGCGTTTGCCAACACTGACTGTTCAGATGGATTTCTGAACTCTGTCCTGGAGGGGCAGAGGTTCAGAAGGCCAGCCTAGTTTCTTGGAACAGGGTAACCTCTGGACAAGCCAGACCAATCAGGGTAGCGATCGCGGCGGTCAAGACTAGGTCTCAAGAGGGGTGAGGGTGACTGAAAGCCCGCAATGAGCACACAAAGCAAGGACACTTACAAATTACTCCAAGCAGGTATTATATTAAAAATATATATACATTTACTACAAGGCCTTTGTAACATTGACCGTAGCGCGAAATCACAATAAAACTCAAGTAAACCAACACATACCAAACCAATACAATATATATACAAATACAAACGAGTCTAACGAGTTAGACGCACGAAATGTGTAGACCACCTAGATGGGGAGGAAAACAGGCAGTGCGAATAATAATTAGACCCAGTCCGCTTTCAGAGGCACCTAACTAAAAGGAAGTCCAATCCCTACGAAGAGTGGAGCCTTGTGCTCAAAAGTACCTGCACACGCTGGTGCCAACGGGCAAAAAGGGGAGTCTCTTCGAGGGAATCAGGCAGTTTACTTCGGTGAACAAATGAAGACGAACAGAGTTCAGCGACTCAAGCGCGGCCTCCACTGTGGGCAGAAGCAGAGCGCAAGTACGGAAAGGCTTGCTGTTAGACACAGCGGGGAAAAGCTATGGGCTCCTGCAGGAGGGCGACCAGTTCCTAGCGATGCTACTCACCGGTCCCCAATGCAAGCAGACCCAGGCTTCTCTGCGTCAGTTTCAGTGCTGGCAGGTTCAGATACGAGCAGGGGATGTCTCAGCGTCGTGTAGATTCCGCAGCAGCAGAAGTTGTGTTGAGGATGTCCCAAACGCAGTGAACCCGCACAGTTTGTTACCAAAGCAGGGCAACGGGGCAGCCGGGTGTATTTCAGCCAAATGTACACTACTCACTTCAGACTGGGAATGCCAAGTGTATGAATCGTGTGAGAGTGACAAGGACTCGTAATACAACACAACCTGACGGCGGTTACAGAGCAAGACTCCTGGGTAGGCTGGTCAGTCTGCTGGATGGCCCAGAGACACTTCCAAAGGCTTACATGCAGGAGATGGTGAAGATGCCGAGAATAGTTGTTCCCACTATTCCAAGGGTCGAAGTAACAGTACATGCCTTCTCGTTCGATCCGAGGTAGAAAGGGTTTCACAAAGCGACTGCAGTGCAGAGGAGCAGTCCTTCAGCGGGTCACCAGCGATTCCTCGGATCAGCCTCGTGGTTGCAGGATACTTGGCTCCTGTATTCCTTTGTTCGTGAGAACTCAGGAGATCGACATGGTAGTGGCGTTTCCAGCCCCCTCTTATCCACGGTTCCCTTCGCGCCAAAACGGAGGGGACCCAATGGGAGATCCGCTCATAAAACACTCACACCATATGTGGACCTAACACGGACCACGGGGGTCCCAGGCATTCACACCACCCTAGACTCTCTGGCGCCCAGGTGGTGTACTTGGACCAGACATCCCAGCCCCCATCCTGGAGGCACACACAAGGCCTGTAGCAGCCCACGAAAGCATCTGTGTTTCGCGGGAAAGTATATGCCCAAATAAGGAAGGCTCTGGGTCGGCTCGACCTGGGGGAGGTGAACGGGGCAAGACGGTCAGCGGACAGGACAAAGAGCCTCGTGGTCTGGCCATTTTGGAAGCCAGGCCACCATTTTGGGCTAAGGGTGAGAAACACGCTTAAAACGCCAAAAGGAGCTCAAAAACACAAGAAACGATCGCTGCCACCAATCCCATCCGTTATTCACTTGTGCCGTTCATTTACAATCCAAAGAGAGTATCTAGGGCCTGCAGAAGACTAGAGACCCAAGAGAGCAGTAATTTAGCTTACAGTGCCCTCTTGTGCCATGTTGCGCGAAAGCTGCAACATGATAAAGAAACTACGGAAAACAACGTTTCCCGGTACTGATTGTCTTAAGGGCATGTCAGTTTCCCCATAAGAATGGAGCGAAAGCCCAGAGGAGTGCGGCAGAAGGCTGCACTTCTCTGGCAAAGTCTAGATCATGGTGAAAACAACAGCAAAACGTTTAGGGGTTGCCACATGGAAGGAAAATTACCCACAAGTAAGAAATCTTTCCTAACACTCGCCCCTCCCAGACTATGGACAGGGGGAACTAATCCACCCCTGGATGAGTCTTGTGTTCTGGTCAGTTAAATATTCTGGACAACCCATCAGCATTTCTATGTTGGACACCTGGTCTATGCTCAATAGTGAAGTTGAAGCCTTGTAGACTTATGGACCACCTAAGCAACTTTGGATTCTCTCCCTTCATGTTCATTAGCCACTTTAAGGGCTTATGGTCAGTTTGCACAGTGAAGTGGGTCCCATAGAGGTAGGGCCTCAGCTTCCGTAGGGCCCACACAACAGAGAAACATTCTTTCTCCACTGTGGGCCATCTGAGCTCTCTGTCCTTAAACTGGCGACTAATAAAACCGACAGGGTGTTCCTTACCCTTCTCATCTACTTGCGATAGTACAGCTCCTATCCCAGTGTCAGAGGCGTCCGTCTGCACAATAAAAGGTCTTTGATAATCAGGGGCCCTGAGAACAGGGGCCTGGCACAAGGAGTCTTTTAAGCCATTGAAGGCCTTCTCACACTCGTCGGTCCAAGTTACCTTCTTGGGTTTCTTCCGAGTGGTGAGGGCAGTCAGAGGGGCAGCTATGGTGCCATAGTCTGCCATGAAGTTGCGGTAATACCCTGTGAGTCCTAAGAAGGCTCTCACTTGCGTCTGTGTAGTGGGGGTAGGCCAGTCTTGTACTGCTTGTACTTTACTGGGAAGAGGCTGTATCCTCCCTCCACCTACTTCATGTCCAAGGTAAACCACTGAGCCTTGACCAATCTGGCATTTACTAGCCTTTATGGTCAAGTATGCTTTCTGAAGAGTCTGGAGCACAATCCCGAGGTGTTTCACATGGTCTTCCCAGGTGGAACTGAAAACTGCTATATCGTCCAGATATGCAAGACAGAATTCGTCCAACCCATTCAACACATGATTCACAAGCCTCTGGAAAGTGGTAGGTGCATTTTTCAACCCGAACGGCATTACCCTGAATTGGTAAATGCCGTCTAGAGTAGAAAATGCTGTCTTCTCCTTGGCATGTTCTGCTAAAGCTATTTGCCAATAGCCAGCAGTGAGGTCAAACGTGTTGAGGTACTTGGAGGCACCCAAAGTATCCACCAGCTCATCTGTTCGAGGCAAGGGGTGTGCATCTGTCTTGGTGACAGCATTCAGAGCCCTGTAATCCACGCAGAACCTCAATTCAGAAGTGCCTGCCTTTGGAACCAAAACCACAGGGCTGGACCAAGGACTACTAGAGGGTTCAATCACCCCAAGGTCTAACATCTTGTTGACCTCGGTCTTAATGTAAGACCGTACTTTGTCTGACATCCTGTATCCCCTACTTTTGGTAGGTACACTGTCTCCTGTGTCTATGTTATGTTTGCACCAAGCTGTCAAACCAGGCGACTGTGAAAACAGGGGGGAAAACTGCCGAAGCAAACATTTCACCTCAGCTTGCTGATTAGAAGTCAGGTGAGGGGCCACTCGGACACCCTCAAAGGAGCTATCTGAAGAACCGCTTTGGAACAGGTTGGGGAGAGGTTCAGACTCCTCTTCCTCAACATCTGAAGCCAGTAGCAGTGCTGCGATTTCGACTCTTGGGACGAAAGCCTTCAGCCCATTTACGTGGAACACTTTTGGGGCCTGTCCAGGCCTTCCAAGGTCCACTAAATAGTTAACCTCACCCAGGGGCTCCAACACTGTGTAAGGGCCTGACCACTTGTCCTGTAAAGCTCAAGGCATTATGGGATTCATGATCAGGACTTGCTGACCAGGTGTAAAGTTGATGAGGGAAGCTTTCTCCGTAGTACCAATGTTTCACCAGTGCTTGTCCTGCCTTCAATTTATCACTAGCCAAGCCCATCAGAAGTACCATCTGTTTTCTGAGCCCCAGCACATAATCTACTACGTTGGTAGTAACAGGGGGAGTGGGCATCTCCCATCCCTCTTTGACTATGGCTAAGGGTCCCCGTACAGGATGACCAAACAGAAGTTCGAAGGGGCTGAAGCCAACACCCTCCTGTGGTACCTCTCAGTAGGCAAACAGTAAGCATGGTAAAAGAAGATCCCATTTTCTTCTCTGAGGTTTTTCCAGAGCCCCAATCATGCTCTTTAACGTTCTGTTGAAACGTTCCACCATAACATTGGTCTGGGGGTGGTATGCAGAAGAGAACTTGTAGGGGACCCCACATTCTTTCCACATAGCCTGCATATACTTTGACATAAAGTTGCTGCCTCTGTCAGACACAACTTCTTTAGGGAAGCCAACCCTAGTAAAGATGCCAAGTAACGCTTTTGCAACTGACTTGGCAGTTACAGTTTTCAATGGGATGGCCTCAGGATATCTGGTAGCATAGTCGACTAGCACCAAGATAAACCTATTGCCTGAGGATGTCTGCGGGTCAAGGGGACCAACGATGTTGATCCGTACCCTTTTGAATGGTATTCCCACAACTGGGAGTGGTACCAATGGAGCTTGGATTGTTGAGCCACTCTTACCAGATAACTGGCAGGAGGCACAACTACTGCAGTGACTTTCTACTTGCACCCCCATCTTGGGCCAGTAGAAGTGCATGGATAACCTTTGCTTGGTCCTCTTAATACCAAGGTGACCAGCAAGGGGTACGTCATGCGCCAACTGCAGGAGGAAGGGTCTTACAGCAAGGGGAACCACCAACCTCCTATGGTCTCCTTCTGTAGACTCTGTGGGCTCACTATACAGGAGTCCATCTTCCCAATAAATCTGATGCGTCCCAGGAGGTTCACCCTCAAGCTGGGAGCAGGCCTGTCTCCTTAGGCCTTCCAGAGATGGGCACTCACGTTGGCCTTTACTGAATTCTTCCCTGTCAGGACCACCTTCTAATAACAAGTCTTTTAGTTCCGGATGGTCGTTGGGGTCAAATACTTCAGGCATCGCCACCTCCGCGTCAGGCCGGGGGAATTGACCAACTTCCTCCACCGCAGTGGTAGGCGAGTTCGGGGGAATGCTCTCTTTCCCTCGTCTTGACTTGCTTACTCCTTTCGCCTTGGGTTTCTCCTTCGGTTGGGGCGGTGTATTGGTCTTGGTCAAATCTGCCCGTGTTTGAGACCGGGTGCAGGGTCTGTCGGCAGTGTCTCCTACGAGCCCTAAAGCTCTGAGATCACTGCCTAACAAGACCTTTCCTGGGACTTTTCCTCTGAATGCTCACTGGAATCCTGACTGCTGTACCATTTAAAGTAAGATTTACAGGTATTACTGGAAACATGCGAGGTGGGTCGTTAGCCAACTTAGTGGGCATCAGAGTAGCTTTGACAACTTCCTCTTAGTCTACCAATGTAGAATCCACTACAGTTCGACTGCACCCACTATCCATAAGAGCTGGAGTATCCACTCCATTGATCAGCACACTGTCTTTAAAGTAGTGCTTGGTATTAACTGGAATCCTAGCATAAACCTCTGTGACTTTAGGCTCCCAGGAACCCAGGGAAACTAAAACTACCTCAGCTTCTATCCCGCTGGGGAAGGAGTCTGGGGAGAAGGATGCTCCTGTAATCTCTTCTTCCTCGTAGGAGGAGAAGGCCAGATTAGCGGAGTGGACCCCCAAAGGTTTAACCTTACACCGGGGATCTCCCTTCACGTGGTCAGTTGCTCCACAAGCAAAACAAGATCCATTGGGTCTGTTTACATAGGGAGGCTTATTGTAACCAGAGTTCTGTTTCGGAGGCTGACCTCCACTACCCTGTGAGCTCTCTTGTGTCTTACCCTTATTTTTCTTTTTGTGGCCCTTTTGAGAAGAAGATTTATCAGATTCTCCACCCTCCTTATCTTTGGACTTTTTCCCTTCCTCCTGCTTACCAGGATGAGTTTTGTCCTTATGGGACACTCGATGTGACACCCATAAATCTGCGGCAATGGCTAGCTTCTTAGGCGCTATCTCCTTCGAATCGGCCAAATGCTGCTTAAGCTCCGGGGAAGAAGATGCAAAAATATGTTCCAGCATGACAAGACTTATCATGCCTTCAAAGGTAGAAACCTTATAACCTTCGACCCAGCCAGTCAAGTTTTTTAAGGATTCAGTTACATAAGATACCCAAGTACCACCTTCTTTTTTCTTATACTCTTGGAACCGTTTTAAATATGGGCAGGAGTCTTTCCAAACTTTAAAATGAGAGTTTGCTTTAACATTGCGAAATCCGCTCGCTCAGCCTTCGACATTTCCATAATGGCACTACAGCCAGAATGGGGCAGTCTGCTGAGTAACCAGGCAATCTTATCAGCATTGTCAACTTGTTGAACTTCACATGCATACTCAAACGTATTCAGCCAGTCCATAATGTCATTCTTTTCCTCATACACACTGAGCAGATCTTTTGGAAACCGTGGATGAGAGGAGGCCCCAGACCCATGTCCAGGACCCTTGGATCCATTTGCAACCTGAAGCTTGGCCAGTTCCAACTGGTGATCCCTGTCTTTCTGTTTTTCTGCCTGTTCGATTTTTAGCTTGACCCTATTGAACTCAAGCTCTTCCTTTAGTTTGGCTATGTTGAAATCAAGCTCCTTCTGCCTAAACAGCAGCTCTTGCTTCTTGAATTCAAGCATGGCCTCCCCATCGACACTGGCAGAGGAAACATTAGACATCTCATCCTCCCTTTTCTCGTGGTCGCGGTGGGCCAGTGCAGCGGCAAAGCCGTCGGTTCTACCAGTGAGAGCAGCCCCACCTCCTTCCGCACTGTCCTCAGAAGTTATAGCGTCAAGCTGCGCTTCTTGCCACGGCACGATTCTTTGGATCATATCCATTTTGGTGCCTTGAGAGGAGACACCTCTCTCCGCAAACATCTTTTTCAATGTTTCGGATGTAGAAGCATTTAAAGTTAACAAGGTATTTGTTTCCATACTGTTCGTTAGGACTATGGCCTTTTAAAAGTTATACTATGACAATTCACTACGTGTCCTGGTAGGAATAACTTGAAATGCCTTTGCTTGTGCGCAACACTGGATACCTTCAGTCGTATCCCACAGCTGTACACCAATTTGTTAAGATGGATTTCTGAACTCTGTCCTGGAGGGGCAGAGGTTCAGAAGGCCAGCCTAGTTTCTTGGAACAGGGTAACCTCTGGACAAGCCAGACCAATCAGGGTAGCGATCGCGGCGGTCAAGACTAGGTCTCAAGAGGGGTGAGGGTGACTGAAAGCCCGCAATGAGCACACAAAGCAAGGACACTTACAAATTACTCCAAGCAGGTGTTATATTAAAAATATATACACATTTATTACAAGGCCTTTGTAACATTGACCGTAGGGAGAAATCACAATAAAGCTCAAGTAAACCAACACATACCAAACCAATACAATACATATACAAATACAAACGAGTCTAACGAGTTAGACGCACGAAATGTGTAGACCACCTAGATGGGGAGGAAAACAGGCAGTGTGAATAATAATAAGACCCAGTCCGCCTTCAGAGGCACCTAACTAAAAGGAAGTCCAACACTACGAAGAGTGGAGCATTGTGCTCAAAAGTACCTGCATACGCTGGTGCCAATGGGCAAAAAGGGGAGTCTCTTCGAGGGAATTAGGCAGTTTAGTTCGGTGAACAAATGAAGATGAACAGAGCTCCGAGACTCAAGCACAGCCTCCACTGTGGGCAGAAGCAGAGAGCGAGTACGGAAAGGCGTGCTGTTAGACACAGCGGGGAAAAGCTATGGGCTCCTGCAGCAGGGCAACCAGTTCCTAGCGATGCTACTCACCGGTCCCCGATGCAAGCAGACCCAGGCTTCTCCGCGTCAGTTTCAGTGCTGGCAGGTTCAGATATGAGCAGGGGACATCTCGGTGTCATGTAGATTCCGCAGCAGCAGAAGTTGAGTTGAGTATGTCCCAAACGCAGTGAACCCGCACAGTTTGTTACCACAGCAGGGCAACGGAGCGGCCGGGTGTATTTCAGCCAAATGTACACTACTCACTTCAGACCTGGGAATGCCAAGTGTACGAATCGTGTGAGAGTGACAAGGACTCGTAATACAACACAACCTGACGGCGGTTACAGAGCAAGACTCCTGGGTAGGCTGGTCTGTCTGCTGGATGGCCCAGAAACACTTCCGAAGGTTTACATGCAGGAGATGGTGAAGATGCCAAGAATAGTTGTTCTCACTATTCCAAGGGTCGAAGTACCAGTACAGGCCTTCTCGATCGATCCGAGGTAGAAAGGGTTTCACAAAGCGACAGCAGTGCAGAGGAGCAGTCTTTCAGCGGGTCACCAGCGATTCCTCGGTTTAGCCTCGTGGTTGCAGGATACTTGGCTCCTCTATTCCTTTGTTCGTGAGAACTCCGGAGATCGACCTGGTAGTGGCGCTTCCATCCCCCTCTTATCCACGGTTCCCTTCGTGCCAAAACGGAGGGGACCCAATGGGAGATCCGCTCATAAAACACTCACACCATATGTGGACCTATCACGGACCACGGGGGTCCCAGGCATTCACACCACCCTAGACTCTCTGGCGCCCAGGATGTTTATTGGGACCAGACATCCCAGCCCCCATCCTGGAGGCACACACAAGGCCTGTAACAGCCCGCAAAAGCATCTGTGTTTCGCAGGAAAGAAATCCGCTCGCTCAACCTTCGACATTTCCATAATGGCACTACAGCCAGAATGGGGCAGTCTGCTGAGTAACCAGGCAATCTTATCAGCATTGTCAACTTGTTGAACTTCACATGCATACTCAAACGTATTCAGCCAGTCCATAATGTCATTCTTTTCCTCATACACACTGAGCAGATCTTTTGGAAACCGTGGATGAGAGGAGGCCCCAGACCCATGTCCAGGACCCTTGGATCCATTTGCAACCTGAAGCTTGGCCAGTTCCAACTGGTGATCCCTGTCTTTCTGTTTTTCTGCCTGTTCGATTTTTAGCTTGACCCTATTGAACTCAAGCTCTTCCTGTAGTTTGGCTATGTTGAAATCAAGCTCCTTCTGCCTAAACAGCAGCTCTTGCTTCTTGAATTCAAGCATGGCCTCCCCATCGACACTGGCAGAGGAAACATTAGACATCTCATCCTCCCTTTTCTCGTGGTCGCGGTGGGCCAGTGCAGCGGCAGAACCGTCGGTTCTACCAGTGAGAGCAGCCCCACCTCCTTCCGCACTGTCCTCAGAAGTTATAGCGTCAAGCTGCGCTTCTTGCCACGGCACGATTCTTTGGATCATATCCATTTTGGTGCCTTGAGAGGAGACACCTCTCTCCGCAAACATCTTTTTCAATGTTTCGGATTTAGAAGCATTTAAAGTTAACAAGGTATTTGTTTCCATACTGTTCGTTAGGACTATGGCCTTTTAAAAGTTATACTATGACAATTCACTACGTGTCCTGGTAGGAATAACTTGAAATGCCTTTGCTTGTGCGCAACACTGGATACCTTCAGTCGTATCCCACAGCTGTACACCAATTTGTTAAGATGGATTTCTGAACTCTGTCCTGGAGGGGCAGAGGTTCAGAAGGCCAGCCTAGTTTCTTGGAACAGGGTAACCTCTGGACAAGCCAGACCAATCAGGGTAGCGATCGCGGCGGTCAAGACTAAGTCTCAAGAGGGGTGAGGGTGACTGAAAGCCCGCAATGAGCACACAAAGCAAGGACACTTACAAATTACTCCAAGCAGGTGTTATATTAAAAATATATACACATTTATTACAAGGCCTTTGTAACATTGACCGTAGCGAGAAATCACAATAAAGCTCAAGTAAACCAACACATACCAAACCAATGCAATACATATACAAATACAAACGAGTCTAACGAGTTAGACGCACGAAATGTGTAGACCACCTAGATGGGGAGGAAAACAGGCAGTGCGAATAATAATAAGACCCAGTCTGCCTTCAGAGGCACCTAACTAAAAGGAAGTCCAACACTACGAAGAGTGGAGCATTGTGCTCAAAAGTACCTGCATACGCTGGTGCCAATGGGCAAAAAGGGGAGTCTCTTCGAGGGAATCAGGCAGTTTAGTTCGGTGAACAAATGAAGATGAACAGAGCTCCGAGACTCAAGCGCAGCCTCCACTGTGGGCAGAAGCAGAGAGCGAGTACGGAAAGGCGTGCTGTTAGACACAGCGGGGAAAAGCTACCAGCGATGCTACTCACCGGTCCCCGATGCAAGCAGACCCAGGCTTCTCCGCGTCAGTTTCAGTGCTGGCAGGTTCAGATATGAGCAGGGGACGTCTCGGCGTCATGTAGATTCCGCAGCAGCAGAAGTTGAGTTGAGTATGTCCCAAACGCAGTGAACCCGCACAGTTTGTTACCACAGCAGGGCAACGGAGCGGCCGGGTGTATTTCAGCCAAATGTACACTACTCACTTCAGACCTGGGAATGCCAAGTGTACGAATCATGTGAGAGTGACAAGGACTCGTAATACAACACAACCTGACGGCGGTTACAGAGCAAGACTCCTGGGTAGGCTGGTCTGTCTGCTGGATGGCCCAGAAACACTTCCTAAGGTTTACATGCAGGAGATGGTGAAGATGCCGAGAATAGTTGTTCCCACTATTCCAAGGGTCGAAGTACCAGTACAGGCCTTCTCGATCGATCCGAGGTAGAAAGGGTTTCACAAAGCGACAGCAGTGCAGAGGAGCAGTCCTTCAGCGGGTCACCAGCGATTCCTCGGTTTAGCCTCGTGGTTGCAGGATACTTGGCTCCTGTATTCCTTTGTTCGTGAGAACTCAGGAGATCGACCTGGTAGTGGCACTTCCAGCCCCCTCTTATCCACGGTTCCCTTTGTGCCAAAACGGAGGGGACCCAATGGGAGATCCGCTCATAAAACACTCACACCATATGTGGACCTATCACGGACCACGGGGGTCCCAGGCATTCACACCACCCTAGACTCTCTGGCGCCCAGGATGTGTATTGGGACCAGACATCCCAGCCCCCATCCTGGAGGCACACACAAGGCCTGTAACAGCCCGCAAAAGCATCTGTGTTTCGCAGGAAAGTACATGCCCAAATAAGGAAGGCCCCGGGTCGGCTCTACCTGGGGGAGGTGAAGGGGGCAAGACGGTCAGCGGACAGGACAAAGAGCCTCGTGGTCTGGCCATTTTGGAAGCCAGGCCACCATTTTGGCTAAGCGCAAGAAACACGCTTAAAATGCCAAAAGGAGCTCAAAAACACAAGAAACGATGTCTGCCACCAATCCCGTCCGTTATTCACTTGCGCCATTCATTTACAATCCAAAGAGAGTATGTAGGTCCTGTAGAAGACTAGAGACCCAAGAGAGCAGTAATTTAGCTTACAATGCCCTCTTGTGCCATGTTGCGCGAAAGCTGCAACATGATAAAGAAACTACGGAAAACAACCTTTCCCGGTACTGACTGTCTTAAGGGCATGTCAGTTTCCCCGTAAGAATGGAGTGAAAGCCCACAGGAGTGCGGCAGAAGGCTGCACTTCTCTGGCAAAGTCTAGATCATAGTGAAAACAACAGCAAAAAGTTTAGGGGTTGCCGCATGGAAGGAAAATTACCCACAAGTAAGAAATCTTTCCTAACCCTGACAATCATTGCTTTATCGGCTCCAAGCGTACACAAATTCAACCTTTCACCTACAACCCATATACTTCCCACTCCTGATTCATCAAAATTGCATGTTGTGCCAAGCCTCTTGCCTCACCGAATCCAAAACAAATGCCAACTCGAACCTACCTGTTACTTCCCACAGTCATGCCTGCGGGTAATGGCCCAAAATGTAGTAGGTGCTATGATAGTAATATAGGGGGGGTGGGGGTCTCCCTCTGCATATATATGTGGTGTAAAGGGAGTTAAGAAAAAATTGAATTTTAAAAAAGTCAGCATTTACGGCCGGTGGAATTATGGGGGTCGCAGTGATCACATAGATCGAAGCTTGCGTTGCTGCATTCACTACATTCCACATAAACTGCCTCTCTTGCAGCTCCGCGAGCCATCACAACTTTGCATCATCCTTGGCTCTCTGTCACTCTTTCCTTCAGTGGATCCGACTTCAAACCAGTGATACACCACCAAACCTTAAGGATCACCCATCGCCCCCAGCGGCTAACACAGGTTGCCATCAGGTGCCATCAACTGGGGGCGGAGCACTTACACCCCCGCCCACCCCCCCCCCCCCCCCCGCCTGCCCCCACACCCTTCCGACCACTGTGTGCATCCACCCAAAAGATCCTAATTTGCCATATGGTTGAATGGAATTATGCATTACACTGCAAAGGGTTAGCATCTCAAAAGGGGTACACTTGCAATATTGCTTTTTTAACAGGTGCATGCATGTCACACTCCGAAGAGCTGTCATCTTAGTTTTTTTTATTGTTTATTGGTTGAAACATGTTCAACCTTAACAATACATACAATACGAAAGGAAACATTTAAAAAAAAAACACATTACAATACATTATTTAATTAAACCGCAATGACCAGTATACAGTATCCTTGTACAACGCCCTGAAAGTACAGAGAGTAGAAAACATTTCCGGGGTTTAATACATTCAAATATTTGTGCAAACTTGCAATTAAATTTAATCATGTCCAGCACACCTTCATCATGATTACTAAATCTTCTAATCATTAAATTAAATTTTAATTAATAAACATCTTTAGCAGTATGTAAAATAATTTACAATTCTTCTGACAGCATAAACCTACTACCCCTATCTATTTTATTTTCATTTAATTTCCCTCTACGCAAACCATTCTAAAAATGCACTACCGATATGGCAATAGATGCGGGTTAACCATCAAGTACCCCTAATTGCTTAAAAAATCTACAGCCTGACGCCTCCTCCAAAATTATATTGCGTCTTAACTGAATTTGTACCGGTGTACAAATTCTACCTGCAATTTATAAAGTCGTTCCTAATCCCAGGACAAGGAAAGACTTTAAAGTGAGAAGCAACAACTCCCATTTGCGTTAGTGCCCCTGCTAAGTGTGTTCAATCTTGGGAGTTTTGCTTTGTAGTACACCAGTCATTTGATAGTAATGTTTGTTTGAGCCTGAGAGAGTCCTCTATCAAGTCCCTTTTTTTGTTATCTAAGGGATGGGAGTGTTGGAAGAGATATGCTCACTTAGGCTGGGGTCAACATGCACCCAAGCAGACACTATAGCACATTGTGACGAACACTCACCGAACACTCACAGTAAGCCGATTTCCTCTCACTAGGGGCCCAATAGTATGCACAAATCATAAAAGCAGTGCCACAACACACTACTGGAGGGACGAGAAAACAGAGAACCATCCTTTGGTCACTGAAGTCTTTTTAAGGGATCATTGAAGCCCCAATTGACTGGGTACAGCGGACCTAACACAACAATAACTACCAGCACCCTCCACCCCAAAACCAAAAATGAATCTACCAAAACCTTTAAAACATTTGTATTTGTATTTATTTTATTTATCGAGCGCACCAGGCCGAGGGCATCCGGGCATGTATTTTAGTTACAACATGATAAGGCAGACGGAGCAATAAAATTACAGTTTAAATTACAGTTTAAAATTACAGTTACAGTTATAAACATATATACATAATGCAGTTACGGGGTGAGCAGAAGGTCAGAGCCTATTTACAAGAGGTGAGGCAGGTGGCTAGTGCATGGGGGGTGGTTGGCTAGTAGGTGATGGGTCTTGGGCGGTTAGCCAGGCTTTGGCCATGTTTTTGAATCTGTGGAAGGAAGGTTCAGATCTTAGCGAGGTGGGGAGCGAATTCCAGAGTTTCGCCACCATTATTGGGAAGCTGGCTCTGCCAGATCTTTGAAGGTTGAAGCATGGTATAGAGAGGCAGTTAGTCTGAGCAGTTCTGCGAGGTCTGTTGGTGTTGTGGAGGGCGTATCTGTTGGCTAGGTAGGAGGGTGCTTGGTGGACAAGCATTTGTGAGTGAGAGCAAGTGTTTTCAGTGTAATTCTTTGAGGGACGGAGAGCCAGCGTAAGTTACGTCTGGTGTCTGATATGTGTTGGTTCCTAGGTATGTTGAGACCTGCTCTAACAGCATTGTTTTGGATGATTTGTAACTTGTTTAAGTTAACTCTGTTGGTGCCCAAATAGAGGGCATTACAATAGTCAATTTTTTACAGCACAAGAGTTCTGGCAAGTGTGACACAGTTGGCTGGTGATAGGAAAGGGCGGCTAGCTGTAATGAGCTTACAGGTGTATGCCGCGGCAGAGGATACTGCATTTGTTTGTCTGGCCAAGGATAAAGTAGAGTCGAGGTAAATCCCTAACATTTTAGTGTCCTTACAGGCCTTGATAGTGTTACCATCAATGATGAAGGAATTGAACTCAGGGGCCAGTTTGGATCGTTTTTGAGGAGAGTCGAGAATGAGGAGCTCTGTCTTCTCGTCATTCAGACAGAGTCCGTGCTGCGCCATCCAGGCTTGGATGACTTGGTAGATGGCATTCACAGAGAGAGAGTCGGCAACTTAGTCTCCCGAGATTGGGATGAGTATCTGGGTGTCATCAGCATAATTATTATATGTGACACCCAGATAGTCCGAAAATATCAAATAGAGGTTTTGTGAACATGTTGTACAACGTGGGGGAGACACAAGAACCTTGTGGTACCCTGCAGGTGACGGGTGCCGGCGATGCTGCTGCTCGGTGAGAGTAGCCACACATCGATCTGTTGTCCAGGAATGAACTGATCCAGGCTTTGGCTTTATCAGAAAAATGGGCGGCTAGTTTAAGGTGCCGACACAGAATTTGATGATTGACAGGATCAAAAGCCGCAGAAAGATCAAGAAGGAGAAGTACAGCAAGTTTACCGTTGTCTCTTAAATCTTCGATCTGTGGTTTGTGGTCGATAAGGGCAGTTTCAGTTCCGTGACGGGGCTGAAACCGAGATTGCCTTAGACCCAGGAGTTTATTGGATTCAAGGTAGTCTTGAATCTGTAGGTATGCAGCTCAGTCAAGGATTTTTAATAAGAACGGCACCGTGGTGATGGGCCTGTAGTTCGGAGGTATATTGGCATCCAGAGTTGGATTTTTTAGGAGCGGGATAACCCAGGCATCCTTCAAATTGTCCGGTATAATCCCCGTACTGAAGGAGGAATTGATGAGAGTGGTGATGAATGGAGCTAGCTCGTGGGCTGCTTCCTTGATGATGGGCACTGGGCAGAGGTCCCCTTGGCAGTTAGAAGGTTTAAGGCTATTAATAATATTTTCCACTTCAGTGATAGATAGAGGTGAGAAGCTGAATGGAGTCAATTAATCTGGGATAGCATTGTTTATAGTTGGGAGAGAGTTGGGTTGCAAGTTAGATTGTAGATTCGCCTGTTTATCATTAATTTTGACTTAGAGAGTGGCTATCTTACCAAGGAGAGCGTTTTGGATATTAGTGCACCAGGTGCTATCTTTGACGGAAGTGTCAGGTGCAGTGACAGGGGTTTCCAATTCTTTCAAGATTCTGAAGAGTTCTTTAGTGTTAGATTTAGCTTGCTCAATGTGTTTGTTGTAAGTGTCTTTTTTCACCTGGAGTATAGCTTACTTATAATTTAACATAGCTAGGATGGTACTAGATTTATTAACTTCTGTAGGGTTACTCTTCCAATGTGATTCAACGATTCGTTTTTATTTATGAAGAATTCTTAGTTGGGGTGTAAATCAGGAGTTGAGATGAGCTTGTGGTTTAGGTTTTCTCAGTTTAGATGGGGCAATGAGGTCAAGGGCTTTGAGCATAGTATGGTTGAAGGTGTCAACCAGGACAGTAGGGTCCGTGCTTAATAGCGCTTGTTCATTCACAAGTTATGGCACGCTTATTTTGTGTGGGAATAGCAGGAGCAACGTCTGGAGTGGAGCTGATGGTTTTGGCGGTGGGATGTTGAAGGTGATCAAGTGGTGGTCGGTCCAGGCACAAGGTTGGTTAGCTGCCACATTGATTCCGCAATTGAGGTCAGCCATCCAATCAAGGATTCTACCTTTTGAGTGTGTGAAGGTGTTGATATGCTGAGTAAAGCCTAAGTTAGTAAGCAGGTTGTCAATCGTCAGGGCAGCCGTGCCATTGGGGTCAGCGAAATCACTGTCTATCACATTGTTTATCAAATCACAAGGGGCCTGTTGTCACAAACGACTTCAAATCTGCTCACCTGTCATGAGCACCCCATATTAAAACAGCAAGTCCAACAAACTTCACATGCTATTTCTTGGGATGGTTCAGCATCAGTCGGATACGGTGGACATTGCCTGCCTAAATGCAGAACATGTATCAAAAAATGCATCTGTTGAAGCTTAGTGAGGCTCCAGGCGCCCCTTCTGTCCTACTTCTTACTGTAGAGCCAAAGATGTCTCAAGGCCTCAAAAGCCACATTAAGAGCCTCACTAACACACTAAATTAGAGTCTCATTACAAGATCAGTGGTGTGGGAAAAAAGTGATGGTAAAACTACTTTTTTGAGTGGTAACAGAATTACCACCCTTTTTCCTGACCACCAAATTATACATTTGGAGGTAATGTGGAGTGGAGGATTTACCTCTAGCAAGAAGTTAGACCTAGATCTGCCAGTTCTCCCAAAAAAATCAGCAGATTTACTGTGTGGTAAATTTACCAGTGATCTCTCCTTAGGAACTAAGCTCTGTGAACTGAGCACATGCTGCGCATCGCCTCTACACAGCCACTGAGGGACTGTGGGATTACTTTGAATTGAGGCATGTGCCAGTTTCTTCTTACCCACATTGCCTTTTTTGAATATGCCTGTTCAGAAGACACCATCTCCTCAAATGCACCAAAAGTTGCAATGTGAAAAAAACAGCAAGCTTAGTCTGTCCCAGGAATGGATCATTTTCTTGTCTCTGCTTCATCAACCTCCACAATGATTCCCAAACGGGCCACTCCAATGCAGCCCCTGGGCAACCTTATGATGGCATGTGCTCCGTGGAGGTGTGTGACTGGGGACCAATAGGTGTTCTATAGAGCCATGGTGGCTCTTCTAAAGGATACCACACTGGCATACACTAAGTGGAAGATCAACATGATGCTCCTTGTTGATGTAAAAGCACAGGATCTGCGATCCTTCCTTACCCTAGTCATAAACCACAGCACTGTATGTGACTGGCAGGCGCTCGCCCGCCCGCCCGCCCGCCCGAGCAAACATACTCAAAAGAGAAAGGGATGTCGTGTGGACTGTATTGGCCTGCTACCACTTCCATGCCACATGGCAACTGTTTAGAGTAGCAAAGCACCCGTGTTCTTTATCAATTCGGGTTGAACTGTTTTCACATGAAAGATTGTTCTTAACATAACAATAAATGAAAACGTGCACAATTTAATTCCGCATTTTATTAGAGCAAATAACTTATCGTATGTGGGAAAATAGAATACATTGCAAAACCAAATCTATTTCACAGTGTTATAAACACATATTTTGTACAGAGGCATTTTTTTGGGGTGACCAAAAAAAAGAACAACACACCTTTTTAATTTACTTTCTTCATATCGCATGCAGGGTATGCGATGGGAAAGCTACGGTAAAAAATGATACGATATTGCAGGGGGAGGTCGACTTTTACGTGTCGATGACACAATCAAACTAGTGGTCCATAACTGAGTTCTCTGCTAAGCCAATGGCCGAAAGTGCCTGTTCATATGACATACATTGCGAATCAACATTGCTACAACTCGCGGCATGTAAATAAAATAATAAGCCAACGTTATTCCATATTACATCCCCATGTGATGTCACCTTTTAATTTGAAGAAAAAAAACATATTCCAAATGACCAATATGCTGATGTAAACTTATTTATTGAAATAAAATCTTGACGGTTGTTTTTTCATATTTTAGGGGCCACCCTGAAAAACGTATGCACAGTGCTCCTCATTTAACAGGCTTGTGTGATCTATTCTAGGCTCAGCCACGTTGAATTATCAAAGTTTCATGAATAATCATTTGGCAGGCTCTTCTTATATGTATTTCCTCGGATGTCTCCTGTCCACAGTTATCATGGTGGGCGCCTTCTTGGTGGATAATCAAATCCTCAGTTCTATGTGATTTAATCCCTAAAAGGTTGAAAGTGGTAAGTTTCATTGTGGCAAGTTTCATCATGGCATTTAAAAAAAAAATCTTTTAATGGGGGCCTCTTCATATTCTCCTCCTTCCCCTCGAACCATCAACTCTGCCGCCTTTTCCCTCCCCTGTCTACTGCCCCCCCCTTCTCTATATACATGTATGCCCTTTACCACCACAATGAAACTTATTGGGATGAAGCTTATCACTGTCACATTTTTCGATATAAAACTACTGCATAAAATTAGTCACGGTGACTCTTGCACCACAAGAGAGAATATGATTCAATGCTACTCAATCGCTTACCTGCTGCAATTCCATTATGGGAGCATGGATAGGATATACTGTTGATGTACATTAGTTGGTATTGCAGGAGGAGATATGCGTTTCAGGTGTCAATCAATTGACCAAATAAATGGTCCAGGGCTGCCTTCTCTGCTAAGCCAGCGGTTCAAATAAGTTGCCTCCACCAATCATAACAACCCTTGCGCTGGTGACAAGAACTGGGCACTTGCTTCTAGAATCTGACAACTGGAAGCCACCTCTTTGCCTTTGGAGGGCTTTTAACGCTGTACACTTGTGGACTCATCAGCAGCGGATCCCATCATTCTTGACCATGACAAAATGTTTGCAGAGTCTGTATCTATCTGGAAATGGACCCCAATGTGCTCAATTTCCTTTATTTCGGATAAAAGAAATGTCAATCCATACAACAAGCCAAGCTTCATCGCATACATTACAATGTAATAATAAATACAAACAAAACACGTTTACACAAATATATTAGACCTATTTCTTTAAAAAATATATATATTAAACAATGTACATTATTTCACAGTGACTTCTCTAGGCAATCCCTGAGCCAAGTTGACAAACTGATACAAATGCTGCCTCCTTGAACCTAGGTTCATGAGAGAGGCAAAGACCATCCAGTAGCATCTAAGACCTCCTGGATTCAATCTGGGGCCAAACACCTTCTCTTTAAATCTCGTTAATGTGGGTATAAAAGGAGGAAGTGCATCATGTCTGTGGGTCTCTTCATTGGGGAAGTGTCAGCAATCAATTTAATGCTAGTCTGGCCACCACTTTAATGGGTTGATTCTAAGATGCAATATATTTAGTCTTACTCTCATAAGAATACAACTGTGACCATGGTGAGTAACAAAATACAGGGATTCCTGGGGGCCCTCACCATTCGTATAGCAAGGGTAATTCCTTACACTGGGTTTTTGCAATAAATCAATCCTTTACTGGTTCACCATCTCCGCATCTGCTGATTTAATTACTACTAATGCATTTGGCAATATTATTGAATAGGTCTGAAGCCAGAAATGTAGTGCTAGCTGAATTAAAAATGTTTCATTTCCAAATAATATGTTTTTGGCCCGTTCACCCACCCCCATTACCATCACCTTTGATTCATCAGTATTTAGCACCGTACCATGTTCATTACAAAAAAGACGAAGTGTCTTCAACAACTCCTTAAGCCCAAAGCTGTCTGTCAGGATTAGCCAGAGACAGCAGCGATCTCTGCATAGCCCGAGACAGCACACTTCCTCTCTTAAGCAACCTGGAATCGCTCATTCGAGCGTTCCGCAACGTGCAGTACCTCGCTTCAGCCTTCATCGCTTCGGAACTCACACTGCCATGTTACCATGCCGACTGTGGCGTCCTCTCCACAAGCGCGTCTCAGAGAGGAGGAGACAAGTGAGGTCACGGCTACCCGTTATAACACTTCCGGGTTGCCGCACTCGCTGCTTCTGATTGTTTGAATCATACGCTCAATCGCTTGCCCTGTATTCTTGCTCTCATTCCTTGTTCCCGTTTTGCCCATTCCCTGTCCCGCTTGACATTGCCTCCCCTGATACCGACCATGGCCTGCATATTTGACCTGCCTTGTCTTCTGATTTCCAAACCTTTGCACTGCTTGCACGCTGCTGACTCCGGAACGTTTATTTGACCTGCCTTGTCTTCTGATTTCCAAACCTGCACACTGCCCACATGCTGCTGACCCAGGAACGTTTCCAGTCCACTGCTTCAGCCATTCATACACAGTTGGTCTACATGTTGGAAGAGCTATCTGTCAGAACCAAAGGTACACCTGCACTCTCCTCACCAGCTTGGCATTTCACCTGGAACTCAGGTCTAACTACCATCCCAATCAGGTCCAATCATGCTTAGAGCTACCTTTCAGCCCATGTTGGGTCCCTCTTGGATCGGGGAACCGATTCTAGACTCAGGAGCTACCGGGAACTACATTTATCTCTCTTACGCACGTGATAACGGTGCAACGTTCAATGTCAAAAGCCACCAGGAGATTGTTAATGCTGTGGATGGAACCTCACTCTTGTCAGGATTGGTTACGGAACAAACAGTACCATTGTCCATGACTACGGTTACCGGTCATACTGAAACCATTACCTTTGATGTTATCACAGTTCCGGCTCATTCTGGGCTTACCTTGGCTTAGAAGGCATAACCCGGGTATCGACTGGAACACGGGGAATGTTTCTTTTGCCTCTAAGTATTGTGGGAACCATTGTCAAATACATGAACACCTTGTTGAGAACCCCTGTCGAACCCTCATAAACATCGCACCCGCGGTGGGTGCTCTTGTTGCCATGTCCTTGCCCCCAGAATACACGGCTTATCAAGATGTCTTCGATGCTAAAGGAGCTGAAGTATTGCCACCCCATCGTCCCTGTGACTGCCCTATTGATTTAGTCCCTGGGGCTAAAATACCGAATGGAAGGGTGTATTCTCTAACCACCAACAAATACGCCATTTTGAAGGAATACATTGATAAAGCACTTAGCACGGGTTTTATCCGCCCGTCTCGGTCCCCGGTGGCGTCACCCATGTTCTTTCTACCAAAGAAAGAAGGGGACCTTCGTCCATGTATCGATTATCGTGGATTGAATTCCATCACTGTTCGGAACCTATATCCCATACCCCTGATTTCTGTTCTTTTATATCAGTTAGGCAGTTCCGAAATATTCACGAAATTGGACTTGAGAGGCGCCTACAATCTTCTTAGAATGCGTTCAGGGGATGAATGGGAGACTGCATTTAAAACAAAATACGGTCTTTATGAGTATTGCGTCATGCCGTTCGGGCTATGTAATGCCCCTGCTACCTTTCAACATTTCATCAATGATGTGTTCCGAGATGTCTTGGATACTTATGTGGTGGTCTATCTAGATGACATCCTCATTTATTCTCCATCTTATAAAACCCACATCGAACATGTATCTGCTGTTCTCCAACGACTTCGAGACAATCATTTGTACGCTAAACTAGAGAAATACGTGTTCCATTTTACTTCCATCAAATTCTTGGGATATAACATCACAGATAAGGGCATACAAATGAGTGACACCAAGGTCAAGGCAGTGTTGGAGTGGCCGATACCCTCTAACCTTAACCAATTGCAATCATTCCTTGGTTTCGCCAACTTCTACTTTTTCTAGCATTGTTGCCCCTCTTAAGTCTCTGACCAGTTCGAAACACCAGTTTTGTTGGAATTCCACTGCCCAGAAGGCCATCTCAAGTCTGCTTTCACCACCGCTCCTGTTTTGATGCACCCAAATCCTGATCTACCGTTGGTGGTAGGAGCGGACGCCTCAGATATCGCAGTTGGTGCTATCCTTTCATAGGAGTGTAAGGATAACAGGAAATTACATCCAGTGGCGTTTCGTTCCAGGAAACTCACCATCTATGAATCTAACTACACTATTCTAGAAAAAGAACTCTTAGCCATTCGGGACGCTTTCCTCGTATGGCGTCACCACCTCTTAGGGACTGCATTGCCAGTTCAGGTGTTTACAGACCATCGTAATCTATTGGCATTACAGTCGGTGAAGTGCACCACCGCCAGACATGCCCGTTGGCATGAGCTCTTTTCAATGTTCCATTTCCAAGTAACTTACAGACCCGGCTACCAGCACTCCAAAGCTGATGCTCTCTGCAGAATGCATAACGGCTCCCCGCCTTCTGTGGACGAACACACTACTCAGGTAGTGTGTGCCTGTGGGATTCAAACTCCCTTACGTTATGCCCTAATCAAATGGGCTAAGGCTAATCCCCAAACCATCCACAAAATGAATCTAACACTGCTTTGTGGTATTCCCTACCATAATGGAATGGTTTATCTCCCCGACTCAGGAACCCGCACTACTGCTGTGCATTGGTGTCATGACACCAAATTCTCAGCTCATCCGGGGGGGCCAAAAAACCTTGGACTTGTTACGGCATTGGTTGTGGTGGCCTCAAATGTCCAGAGACGTGCTGGGTTTCGTAGCCTCATGTGCCATTTGCGCTCAGTGTGAGGTCGTCCCAGCGAAACCCATCGATTTATTACAACCGTTGCCAATTCCTGAAGAACTATGGGTCATGATCTCAATGCACTTCATAGTCGAGCTACCTTGTGACCATGGTCAAGATACTATTTGGGTCGTTGTCGACTACTTTACCAAGTTAGCCCTTTTTGTCCCTTGCAAAGGGCTTCCTACGGCACCTGCTCTGGCCAAACTTTTCTTGCATCTTGCATCATGTTTTCAGGCTTTTTGGATTCACGTCTCGTTTTGGCATGCTCTGACCACATCATTGGCCATCGAGGACTGTTTTTCCACCGCTTACCATCCCCAGACGGATGGTCAAACGGAGAGATTAAATGCTACACTAGAACAATATCTACGGTGCCTCACTGTGCAATACCAAGATTCCTGGTTGCCCTTGCTAGACATGGCAGAGTTCACTTACAATAACTCAGTCCATACTTCCATAGGACCTCACCCTTTTTTGCTATGTTTGGACGGCATCCACGCACTCTTCCCATTCAACCGATCCCGTCTGCCTCCATCCCTGCTGCCAGTGTGTGTTTACGTGATCTGACCAGGATTCGGGATAAGGTGTCCTCTCAACCACAGAAGGCCAAGTTACAGCAAAAGGCACAAGCAGACGCTCATAGAACTCCAGCTCCCGCTTATAAATTGGGTTCCAGGGTTTGGTTGTCGACTCGGAATTTACATATTCCGGGCTGTCGATTCCTTCTACCACGTTTTGTTGGCCCTTATCAAGTTACTGCGGTACGCTTGGATCTACCGGATAATTGGCACATCCATCCGGTTTTTCATGTATCCCTACTGAAACCTTGTCTTCCTTCCATGAGGTTGCCCTTGCGCCCTTATCCAGTTAACGTGCAAGGTTCCGACGAATATGAAGTGAGCGCATCCTGGATACTAAGGTCCGTAGGGGGGTTCGGCTGTACTTAGTAGATTGGAAGGGTTACGGGCCTGAGGACAGGACGTGGGAACCAGCGAATACCGTCCACGCCCCTCTGTTGGTTGCAGACTTTTGGTCTGGAGGGGGAGGTCTTCTTTGAGGTGGGGAACTGTCAGGATTAGCCTGAGACAGCAGCGATCTCTGGAAAACCCCAAGACAGCACCCTCCCTCTCTTAAGCAACCTGGAATTGCTTGTTGGAGCTTTCGCAACGTGCAGTACCTTGCTTCAGCCTTCGTCGCTTCGGAACTCACGCTGCCATGTTACCATGGCGACTGTGACGTCCTCTCCACAAGCGCGTCTCAGAGAGGAGGAGCCAAGCGTGGTCCTGGGTACCCGTTATAACACTTCTGTGTTGCCGCACTCTCTGCTTCTGATTGTTTGAATCATAGCTAGCACTTGTCCTGTATTCTTGCTCTCGTTCACGTTTTGCCCATTCCCTCTCCCACTTGACATTGCCTCCCCTGATACCAACCACGGCCTGCATATTTGACCTGCCTTGTCTTCTGATTTCCAAACCTTTGCATTGCCCGCACACTGCTGACTCCGGAACGCTCATTTGACTTGCCTTGTCTTCTGATTTTCAAACCTTTGCACTGCCCGCACGCTGCTGACTCTGGAACGTTTATTTGACCTGCCTTGTCTTCTGATTGCCAAACCTTCACACTGCCCGCACGCTGCAGACCCAGGAACGTTTCCAGTCCACTGCTTCAGCCCTTCATACACAGTTGGTCTACACGTTGGAAGAGCTATCTGTCAGAACTAAAGTTATACCTGCACTCTCCTCACCAGCTTGGCATTTCACCTGGAACTCAGGTCTAACTACAATCCCCACACTACATGGAGTGAACCTGCATTACCCGAACCAAAGCGCCCGAACTAGAGACTGTTATTATTGGCGCTCAGATCCATAGACATCCTTGTTTCGTCGGGTTAGTGCTTGGACTAGAGACTGCTGGTTTTCCGCATAGGCGTCCTTGTGCCGTCGGCTCTAAGGGATAGGTTGCGTTGTGCAGAGTTCCTCGGTAGCATCTCCCTTGTGCCCCACAGTGGTAAGTCACATCCATGTTCATTCATTGCTTCTTGTTGATGTAGCAATTCGTGTCACTATCTCTTGTTCCTTGTTATGCATAGTTCTTGTTCTTGGGAGGTTTTTTTTCTGATATAAGGTCTTTTCCTTTTCTGCAGTCAATGGTGTCCGTGTCCTCCAACAGCTGGTGCAGCGATCCCATCTTTCGGCTAATTGATTCCTTTGTAGTTTTCTTTAGAAATACAAAGGGATACATTGGTAGGAAGAACTCAACGACTACACTTCGAGTACTTCTACCAGATTTCCAGTTCAGGACCTGGCATATCCTGACACTGTCCTGGCCAACATGATGGTGTCATGGTGAGGAAGGATAGCTCAGGGGCAACGTGTTTGTCTTGGAAGCAAGGCAACGGGCGTAGCACAAGTTTGAACCCTGATCCCGTGCTTAGAAACCACTCTCTGGTATTAAGCACGTTATAAATGAACAAGAAATAAATGAATAAAAATATCTGCAAAAGGCAACAGCGGGACAAGGCTCCTTGAAGTTTTCATTACATCACTAGTTGGTTTCAACGAGTGCTTCTCCAAGGCATTCAGAAATAGAATAAACACGAGCCAATATTCATCCCTGGCATACACCACAAGATAAATGGAATTCATTATTAATGTTCCTTTGCCTTCTGTACCTCACATGTGCTCTTCTAGTCTGCTGTAATATCATCATACAATTTAATAGCCCAATGGAATACCCATGTTAAAGAGAACATCCCAAAGCTTAGCACTTGGTACCAGGTCCAATACCATGCTTAGATTGAGAAATCCTGTATATAACTTCCCCTCTCTGATGTACCCACACATCAACGTTAAAAAACAGAGGATAAATGTCACGCCCTCCGGTTTCCTAGGACATTCTTATGCCCAGGGGAGAAGCCCATGGCGTTTGACCTGGCGTTTACAGCAACGCCGACGCCACCGCCGGTAATCAACTACATCTCCCAAGAGGACCGTGCCTGCAAGGAACCTTTGGAACGTTTTCGCTTTCTTTTGCGTGTGTTTCACGCCTCCTTTGTATTCACTTCCTATATTTGGCCACGCCCCCAGTAAGCCGGTGCTCCTAAACCATTGTGTTACGCGAGCTACGCTCCTGGGATAAGTTATTCTTTCCTTGCTTACCTGCTTGCTGAATTCTACCTTTGCCTTGGACCTTGTTATCCTTGTTATCCGTTTTCATGACTCTGTCTTAGACTTCCGTTTGATCAACTCCCCTGCTCGACCACGGAACACACATCGGACTTCCTTTGGGTTCTGCTCCTCATGTCTGGCTCCCGGCTCCCTTCAATCCCGTATTCTTCAATCGCTCCTGGCCATCCGCTCCCCGAGCGAAGAAAGAAACACCACTTCTAATCTCTCCCTGAGTGTCGTTTTCCGCGCTAGCAAGTACGGCGCTGTTTAACTACACACTTGTTGGTTTTTTTTTTTTGGACGCTTTGCTGTGTTGCTCTGCCCCCTTGGATCTTGAGACACTTGGCTCCTGGCTTCACTCCTTGGATTGTGGGACGCTCTGCTGTTTTTCCCCGCTTATTTGCTTTCGGAACATTGGATTTTGCTATCACTCATTGGATTGGGGGACGCTTTGCTGTTGACATCACTGATCCATTATTGGGGGAAGTCTTTGGTCCCCCCTTCTTTCAAGCAAGAACACTTCCTCTGACCTTCACTCACTCCCAGTCTTGTGTCTTGTCACAAGTAGGTACTCCGCTGGAAAAAAGGAATACACAGGTAAGCTTGTGGGGCTCGGAGGGGGTAGAGGGACTGGAATTGTCAACAAACGGTATGTAATCTTTGCTTTGTTTGTTTTCTTCCCTCTAGCTCCGCTGTGCGTTCCGCCTTTTTGCCTGAGCCCTTGGCCTGACAGGTATTCTTTTCCCTGCAAGCTGTGCTCTCAGGAAGGAAGTCTGAATTACTTTAGCGGCATCTAGCCCAAGTGATCCTTCAGACTGATCGTGGAACATACGAAGCGCGACAATAAAACATTGAGCAGTAGTATTTTTCCCTTTTGGAACCCCAACTGGCAGGAATAAATTATATTAGTTGTTTCTGCCCAATCATGTAATTGATTGTGAAGTACTCTCCCATATATCGTAGCATGTGAACAGAGGAGGAAAATAGGCAGATAGGATTTAGGTTCTGCTCTAGTAGCCTCTTTAAATATCAGGACAATTTCGTCCCTTAGCCATATTTCAAGCCTTTTACTCGTGTCAATAACAACATAAAATACATGCAAAAAGACAGTGCTCCATTTTGTCTGTTTTTGTTATCCTAAATCCTGTCATGGATTTTATAATAAAAATGAGTCCTTCAATAAATACTTTAAAAAAGGCCTTCTTGCCAGAGCAAGGGAAATTATATGCACGACTGTGACATTTATTAGTGATTTCTGCCTCTTGCTAGCTATCATGTTTAAAGGTTTGCCTGATCAGAGTGCACACTGTCCTCACTATCATGTTCAGATAGAATGCCATTACATATCTTCTTTTAGCCATGTGTGATTTCCTGAGCCTAAAAGATCCAGCGTGGGAAATCAAAAATTACAATTGTGTGACATAGAAAACTACATGTAATTCATAGGACTGCAAGATTTGATTTACTTAAAATAACATAATGAATAATTAGAAATGAATCAATGTTACAGTTCAATGCATTATCACATATTTATGCACTTGAAGTTCTTGCATTAGAGATTAGAAATAACATGCCTGAATCTAGTGATTAACATTGTAATTCAAAACTGCCAAGAAACAGAACTGGAAACACTGTTTGTCTTTACATTTACTAGCCCGGAAATTTAGAATCAGATACATGAAGAGCACCAAGGTCTATGGTCCAGTGTGGACTTCTTTGGAAGATTATTACATGCAAGGGGCAGGTAAAATGGCTTTTAGGCCACCCGGAAATGCTCCTCCATTGTAGGCCAGACAGGTGTTTAAAGGAGATAAGCACTATACATCTACTTCAGTCATTCACTAATGGAAAGATATGTTGCCTTAAAAAACATTTCAAATAAATCAGTTCCCATAAACTTGTCAAAGATGCATTAGCTATAAGAGGTCAACAGAAGGTTGATAGACATTCAGATGCCTGGCACTAGACATCTGCCTTGGATTAAGTCATTGAGAATATGCACACCAAGAGACTTCTGCTTTGGATAGTGATAACTTGTGAATGGAATATTTAGGAAATGCACTCCCACTGCTCTCCAGTGGAGAACAGAGGCAATTGCACAATAGAATACACAAATGCATGCACATGAGAAAACCACACATTAAATATGTAATCACGAAATTAAGTGATGCATTGCAGCACAAGATCAGATTGGCCTGAGAATTTAATATGTCGTAGCCAGAAGTAGTATTTCTCAGGTTACATAAAATAGAATGGTGGCCATCATGTTTCAAATTGCTTGAAAATTGTGACAACCTTTTTAAATGTCAAATTAAATCGTATAAGGTTCATTAATATCTGCAAATGTTTGCCCGACTTGTAGAATCTAAAAATATAATTTTCACCAATCTTGCATATTTTAGACAGAACTTAGAGTATAAAACCAAAATGTGCCTCTCTTCAAATAAGAGCAGCATCCCATCGACCTTTTTTAGTCATGTTGCTCGAAAACCACTCCTCAGACAAGGCGGGGAGGGGGGTTATAGGTAAATTTAAGGCCATACCATACGACAGAGGGAACATGATGAAATATTGGGCAAAGCAGATTGAGAAGGATAACAACCTGGAGATTGGACTAATTCTACCCAGAGGGACAACTTTACCATTGAGAGAAGAAAGCTAGAGCAGTCAATAGAAGGATGACCAGTCTGTGTATGGGGATAGATTTCAAAATAAGCCACCTGAATGAAGGGTTTGATAACTGGTTTCTCTGACGGTCCTCCTAAAACCAGACGTTACATCTGGAAAGGTAAACAAACCCCAAATCATCCATTTTGTTGAGGGAAAGCTCTGTGAAGAGAAAAGTACTGGGAAGGCAGGAAGGTGCCATTTGAAAACAGGGTTAGAGTGGCTAATATACAAATGTTCTAATATTCTGTGTTTCTTATATATCAAATACAAAGTGAGATTTGGTTTCTTTAAGGCCTAGTCCACTTTGTAGTAAAAAGCAAAATCCAAAATCTGAACATCTTTTTGGGTGCCTCCTTAAAGTGGGATTACATAAGTAATATTTGCAAATATAGATAGTGGTTGATAGTGGTTGAAGCTGGTGTTGTGTCATTTAGATCACAGTTGAATCCTCACCCACTATAACCTAAGAGACATCATGCAGTTAATGCTGCTGGTGGACACCATAGTGTAGACTGGAAGTTAGTGCAACAAAATGCATCTTAAAGAAATGAATTCTATTCATTAAGAACCATGTGAAGTACAAATCCTCTGCATTGCCCTGTCCATCAATGCACAGACATAGCCAGGTGTAATATGGGAGGGAAAAGGTTTTCAACTAAGTATCTGTTACTGGAGAAAAGTACATCCCTAGCCCACAAATATGAAGAGGTTAAAAGCATTATATGCTGGCTCTTTGAAAACTGTGCATGCATCTGATTGAAAGGAATACATTCAAGTTCAAGGAAAGACACACATATACATACACCGATAGATGAAAGAACACATCCATGTTTCATATTAGCCATGTTCACATGCACATATGATATGATATGATAGTTTAGTTTATTTATATAGCACCAAAACACAATGTGTTTCAAAGTGCTTCAAGGCAAGGGAGGGAACAACGGAAAATACAATGATATTCTTACAGTACATGAACAGTAAGGATGTGAAATTAACTATCGTACTGAGCCTGATTACATTTCAGTTAGGGCGAGAGCTTAGACATATATAAGGAAGGGAGAGGGAGAGTGGGTAGGAAATAGAAACAGACAGGCGACTACCATACTAGGCCTAATAACAAAAGGTGATGGAGAGGGGTGCAGAAAGGGAAGGGAGGAACAAAACAAGCGACTATCATACTAGGCCTGACGACATTTCAGATAGTGCTGGGGAGAGGAAAAAAACAAGTACGGGGAGGGGGAGGAGACAGACGAGGATGCTATCATACTAGGTCCAGGGACAATTCTGATAGAGTAAGTGCATAGAAGAAAGTAAGGGGAGGAGGGGAGGGGATAGGAAAAGGGAGAAAGGGAGAGGAGGAGAGAACAGAGAGTCAGCAGTCAAAAAGAGTGGAGAAGCAAGAGGAGAGAGCGAATACAATTGCAAAAGTCAGTAGTAACACATAATGTTGCAAGCCAGGATACAAGATGAAGATGGGAAATCCAGCATGAGAGTTGAGAATCAATGAAGTCCATAAATGTCAAATCCAGCTTTGGTCACAAGACGGTGATGGTGAAACCAGAATGTATCGGGACAGACTCCTGCAGAGTAGGCTGGAGGTGGAGAGGGGGAGCAGGGTAGACGAAAAAAGCAAAACACACAACACCTGTGCAAGAAGGGGGGCACAAGGGAACATCACAGGGGGACCATAGAGAGCTGAGCCTGCACATTTAGAAAAGGTAGGATACGTGTGGGCTCAGAACATAAGGAGTCCTGAGAACATTACCTGTGAATTCAAACTTACATGAGACAATGCAACCAAGTCACCTTTTGTTTGTACATGGCTTAACACATAGTCATATGCTAGCTGGTCATTTTCTGTTTGTCAAGTTGCCTATATATAGGTAACAACCTCACCATTTTATGCCTGCATAGGGGGTTGGTGGAGTGCAACAAGTCTTTGATTTCCATTCTTCCTTTAACTTTCTCTGGTTCCATACTTGTCTTGATGCTGGAGTAAATCACATGTTTAACCATATTTACATTATGTAAAATGATCTAGTGAGAAACTAGTGATGTTTACAAAGCAGTCAATATTAGGCAGAAATGTTAGACTGCCTTTTAGATTTAGATTATGATATTTGAGAAAGCCTTTGCAATTGAAATTGTGATTGAAAATGGATGCCATTGTGGATTTATAAAAGTGCGAGTCATTTAGGCAGATAAACATTCTGTTTTATTTGTTTTTGCGATGGTCTCCAGGGTAAAACTGGAGACGCCGTTTGTTGGAACTATCAATTTTTGAATGCCTCGCTGTCTGTGCTTTGCCCTGAGCTGTGGGCTGGGAGTATTAGATTGGCGTATCACTTCTGAGTAAACCACCAGTCACAAAATATCAAAATAATCAACAATCCATAGGAATGCAATCCGGGCCTGGGGTCGTTTACACATTTCATCTCATTTGTTGCCCTTTTTACTTTACTCATAGGCATTGTAAATGAGCAACCCTCCCACAGCTCCAGAATGTCAGGGTCTTTACATGTTGCTCTTTAATTATGCCCAGACGTGGGTCCCGTGCCTGCTGGGCCTAGAGACCCAAGCTACTCCTCACTGATGAGCCCCAACAAGGGTGAAACATGTTTGGGGATGCTTGTGGTCTCGTGCAGAAGGGATGTGACCTAGCAGTTTGGGCTGGACTTCCCCTTTTGGGGTGGGGCCAAGCCTGATTTGCATATGGTCTTTCTCCTTCTGTAATGGCTTGGCAGGCGAAGAACGATGGTCTGGAGGGTTGCCCCGAGCAATGCCAGTGGTTAAGATTCAGTCTAAACCTTCCAGCCATCACCTCTTTGTTTTTGCTTTGTCACCCCGAGTGGGACTGGTATGCCCAGACGTGGGTCCCGTGCCTGCTGGGCCTAGAGACCCAAGCTACTCCTCACTGATGAGCCCCAACAAGGGTGAAACATGTTTGGGGATGTTTGTGGTCTCGTGCAGAAGGGATGTGACCTAGCAGTTCGGGCTGGACTTCCCCTTTTGGGGTGGGGCCAAGCCTGATTTGCATATGGTCTTTCTCCTTCTGTAATGGCTTGGCAGGCGAAGAACGATGGTCTGGAGGGTTGCCCCGAGCAATGCCAGTGGTTAAGATTCAGTCTAAACCTTCCAGCCATCACCTCTTTGTTTTTGCTTTGTCACCCCGAGTGGGACGGGTATGCCCAGATGTGGGTCCCGTGCCTGCTGGGCCTAGAGACCCAAGCTACTCCTCACTGATGAGCCCCAACAAGGGTGAAACATGTTTGGGGATGCTTGTGGTCTCGTGCAGAAGGGATGTGACCTAGCAGTTCGGGCTGGACTTCCCCTTTTGGGGTGGGGCCAAGCCTGATTTGCATATGGTCTTTCTCCTTCTGTAATGGCTTGGCAGGCGAGGAACGATGGTCTGGAGGGTTGCCCCGAGCAATGCCAGTGGTTAAGATTCAGTCTATACCTTCCAGCCATCACCTCTTTGTTTTTGCTTTGTCACCCCGAGTGGGACGGGTATGCCCAGACGTGGGTCCCGTGCCTGCTGGTCCTAGAGACCCAAGCTACTCCTCACTGATGAGCCCCAACAAGGGTGAAACATGTTTGGGAATGCTTGTGGTCTCGTGCAGAAGGGATGTGACCTAGCAGTTCGGGCTGGACTTCCCCTTTTGGGGTGGGGCCAAGCCTGATTTGCATATGGTCTTTCTCCTTCTGTAATGGCTTGGCAGGCGAAGAACGATGGTCTGGAGGGTTGCCCCGAGCAATGCCAGTGGTTAAGATTCAGTCTAAACCTTCCAGCCATCACCTCTTTGTTTTTGCTCTTTAATCACCTACAGTGGTCTCATCATTATAGAGGTGTGCAAACTGACAAAATTATGTTGTCACACTTTAACCATTTCAAGGTACTCAGAGCTCCAATCCCATGTCAGTACTGTGGACAAACGATGCCTCTGATTTTTCCAAAGCTGCCTCATGTAAGGATACCAATACATCTCTTTTTCTCTGCCAAATAACGTTTTTACTTCTTTCTGGCTGCCCTATGCCCCTCTAAAACAGCAGCCATTTTAAGGATTTTGAGTAAATCCCTCCTAGCGTTATCTGGTATTAATATCCCCAACAAAAATATCACCGTAAATATGGCTGTTTGGTTCGCCACAGGCGATATTTTTATTGGGGATATTATGTGGGAGCAGGGATTGCAGGGTTGTCCCCTGCACATTAAAAAATGATGTGGGAGTTGCGGGGGTGTCCCCCGCAGGGTCCATTGTGAAATTGTGAATTTCGCTGCAAAAATATGGCGTTATTTTTGTATCGCGATATTTTGCCGGCAGAATTATCACATGGAACCCTCCTAGCCTGTTTACAAGTCTTGTCAAAGCAACTGTTACACCTCATTCTACCCCCAGGTTAACTGGGAGCTATGTAGGAAGGGCATTAATCATCTATAAGATATACACATGCAGGTATTATGGCTACAGGATCTAAAGCTGGTGTTAAAATGTGTTCCAATTCTGGGAGGATCAGTGCAAGGATCCCATCTGAGCCCTGTTTGCTGTGACCATGTCGCCATATAATATTCTTTCTATTCCACTTGATCTCACATCAGTCAACCACCACTTTCACACACTTGGATGGGTCACCCCAATCCATCAATACAATGGGTGGATAATGATTACTCTCAATACTGTGTTCAACTACACAATCTATCAGACTATCCCATGATTCCAAGCTGAAAATATATATTAAGTCAGCGACTCTGCCTCGGCTGATGTGAGTTTGTGCATAGCTGGGGAATCTAACCTAGTTCTGCCACTCAATGCTCGCAGCTGTTTTCTGTGTAGGATCTCCAACAATTGACCTCTTCCCTTATCTATGTGTTTGTAGTCGTCATGCACTTTAGCCCTCCTTCATGATCAGATTGTGGGTTACCCAATTTAGTATTAAAACCTTTCATCAGAAAAATACTAAGGATAATCCAATGGATAATCTAATATTCATCAAGACCACCCAACAGAATGGGTAGATTATCTAAATTATTTCTTTCCCAACTTGCCCTCCCCTTCAATTCAGCATAATGGAAGCAGCAGATAAGGAAAAGTCGAATCCTTGCCTTGTAGGCAAAGGAGATTAGCAGTATGCACATTTATCTTTGTCCAGACGCAAGGCAATATAATTGAGACCTTCAAATCTATATCCCCCAAAACATGTCATCCATATTTTCTTTGTATTTATAAGTTTATAAAGCGCTGAAAGCCTGCAGGCATCGGGGCACATAAACATAAACACAGAGTTACAATGGTAAAAGGTACGAGATAAAGGAACTATCCTAACTTATCCTCACACAATGTGTTAGCCTACTCCTTACTTGAAAATATATGTTTTTAGGCTTTTCCCAAAGACCATGTAGCTAGTTCCAATCTGATGCTTAGCAGAAGGCTATTCAATTTTTTAGCTGCCAGCACAGGGAAAGCTCTTCCCAGACCATTTGCTCGTTTGTGGGCTGCTACTGCAATCATGCCCAGTGCTTCCGATCTCAGGGCACGATTGGGTACGTATTGGACAATTTTTTCCTTAAGGTACGCTGGTGCATTTCCATGCAGGCATCTCTGAATCGGTGGTAGGGATTTTAACTGAATCCTGTCCTCAACTTTCAAGCAATGTAGGGCTCTTCTATCTGCGGTGATGTGTTCACTTTTATTCTTCCTTTTTATTATTATGACTGCGCTGTTTTCCATAACCTGGCATTTAGCTACGCAACTCTTGTTAGCATCAAGCAGTAGCGCATTCCCATAATCTAGGTGGAACAAGATGGTGGCCCTCGTGATATACCCAGTTCTCTTCATTCTGAATGATTGTATACCTCTGAGGACGCGTAGGTTGTATAGATTGCTCTTTTGGAGGTGTTGGACCTGAGAATCTGCTCCCATTGAGGCTTCCAGTACAAGCCCAAAGGTTTTCACGTTCCAAGACACCTGTATGCAAGCGTCTTTGATGTAAAAGGCCTCGTACTGTGGTACTAGTTTGGCACGACACTGGTGGGATCCAAACACCATCATCTCTGTTTTGTTGCCGTTAAGGCACATCCAATAATTCTCCATCCATTTCTCTATGATGTTATATGACATTGCAGTTTTGACGCTATCCTCACTGTAATTACCACATAGTTCCACCACCAGCTGGGTATAATCAGCATAGTTGGTAAAATACGCTCCGATACCTTCGAACACCTCACAGAGACATCTCATATAGAGATTAAAAAGGAGAGGTGATAAACTTGTCCCCTGCGGGACACAGTACCTGATGGGTGCTGTTTTAGAAAATGTCTCCCCCAGTGAATTTTGGCTTCTCTGTCCACAAGGAGCTATGCCAACCATGCAGAGGCCTCTTTAGAGAAATGTGCCACTTTCTCCAATGCCATTTGGAGTAGCTGGTGGTTGACCAGGTCGCACGCTGCACTAAAATCCAGGAGTACTAGTTTGCCCTGCCTTACCGTTGTCTAACAGACTGAGCATGTGAGTCTGCAGGTCTAACATTGCTGTGTCGGTGCTGTGTGCAGCTCGGAAGCTGAATTATTGATCATGCAATATGTCACTTACTTCAACATGCTGTTTTAGTTGTGCTGTAGCAACTTTGTCGAGCACTTTGAGTAAAAAATTGCAATTCGTGATCAGTCTCATTTTCCCTGGTTCTTTGTGATCTAACTGGTTTTTTTAACAGTGACATAATGGTGACCGATTTGATGCTCTTGGAAATAGTTCAGTTTCTGAAGGAGGTGTTTACTATCTTGTTTAGTACTGGCCCAAAAATCTCCTTATTGTCCTGTATGATTTTTGGGGGGATGATGTTTTCGGCACATGATGTGGGCTTCATGGCTGTCAGAAATGTAATCATCTCCTCTGACGTTATGGGGAGAAACTTAAATCTATCTAGCCGCATTCGGGGATGTTCCCGTTTCGGTGTAGCTGACTCTGCATTGCATGAATCTTGTGATGCTATATCCCTGAATCCTTTGAGTTATTATCATGGTGACTGTGTATCCTTCTGCTTTCAGGGTACTCAAATGCCTAAGACTGCCCTTGGGTGGTATCGGTACATGGTATAAATCAACATAGTATAACATAATCTACTCTCCATCCCAGGTATATTCTATGACAGGATTGCAACATCAATTGCAGAGGATTTCATTAAAACAAATCTGGTGTCTTTCCCTCTTCTCATCAAGTTGCTATATGTATTTCCCTCTGACCAATCCCTTGCTGGAAGCACATGCCCCTTCTGACTATCCTAGCAAATATGCTATTCCTTTTTTTCATCTATAGCTTCACGTGACCCACTCTCAGCCTGTTCCATTATTCCAGGTACAATCTCCATGGGGAGAGGTGTTCATAGTCTTATTGCCGGTGGTATCAACCTAAGGACCTTGCCATGACTACAGGGAGTATGAGCATCTGCCAACATGTTCTTGCTCTCCTTGTGGCTTTTCCTCTCTGGGTGTCAGTCATTTGCCTACATGGTACAGAAAACCTGGGTCATGTTTTATTTCCCACAGTTCCAGAGCAGGCAATTTGCTCTGTGTCACCTCTCCGCAGATAGGCTTTGGTCCTGCATTCAGACTGCGGTCTAACCTGTTTTTTCGGGTTGCGCACGATAAAGATCATCTAAGTTTCTCGGTCTTTAATTCTTCATATCTATCAAACTGTGTCCAACTCGACAACACCAGTGCCACCATGTATTCTCCTCGTTACCAAGTTAGTCAGATCGAAAATACCACACAATCAGGTCCACTCTTACCACATGCAACAAGAGGCGAATTTGTCAAGCACGAGCAAAACAGTCAATGACAGCAACACAGCACACTTGCACTGCTAGAAATAACACAATGTTTTTCAAAAAGCATGACATCCCGTCACCACAAGATTTCTGCACAACAGACTTCCAGTACGTCCTCTCCTAGACCTGCACACTGATTCCACAACGGCTCCAAAACAAGATAGAGATGGAAAATCATGCACAACAAGCATACCGCCATTTGCAAACAAGAGCGTCAACATGCCACCAGCCTCGTCTTTACTCCCCCCACCAGGTATAATAGTCACTCCTGAGTGCAGAAGTTAGACTGTACAGCTAGGAAAGGCACTGGCAGGCACTACCTTGCTGAGGGGACTATCTGGAATTGGTCATAAGGCAGACATTGCTGAGCCTTTTTTTGTCTTCACCCAAATCCCCTTCTTTTCTAGCCGTCACTCATCTCCACCCTGTCCTCTCCCCTGATGTCCTTGACACCTACTACGCACCCCAGACCTCGTTCTGAGAGCAGGTGCCGCCCCTCTGAGCAATTAAACTGGCAGTTGGGCCTGGTACACACGAAATAAAACTGGAGTCTATTTAACATCCTGACGGCAAGAAAATAAGAGTTCATTGTTCAGTGAATTTGTTTTAACTGTTTTCTCTTCTCGCATGTTGATCAACAGTTGACTTCATTTGTATTCATTTTACGTTTGATCATGTTTATAATATTTTTAATTAATGGTGCTGCCATTCGCAGAACTGCCAGGATTACCGTAAATATGACACCTAGCGGACAGCGAGGTGATTTATCGGCAGATAGTGCGAGGTTAAGACATGCCCAGAGCACAATACTAACTAGATTTTGACTTCTTAATTGAACTCTGGTTTAGTGCGATAACACCCAATGCCAAAGGGGCATAAGAGCGACTAAACCGTCAAAAGGCACCCCGCGCGACACTTTGAGAAGGCATATGGTGGCGGAAGTGCATTTTTTATTATTATCAGTAAACAGGCTTTACCACTGCGTTAGTTTCACTCCTGATTCTTTGCTTCTGGCAGTCTGTAGATAAATTGAGCGGACAACAGCTTTATTATTTTATGCCGTGGCTTACTGGTTTTAATGTAGGCAGTTTTAAGGTAATGCGATTGACGCCATGAATACTACCCCCCCCTCTCCCAAAAAAATGGGGGAGGCCTTTTTATGGATGTGGAAATTTAAATTGGTGCTGCTGATGAACATGTGGTTCCTGTGAGAAGATTGTTGTGGCAGTGTATTGACATAAGAAGATTCAGTGAAATGGCTCCTTGTGCCTTTGTTTTAGTGTCCTGTGTTTATATGTATATGTGCATGTCTGCAACACCTGTTTGGGAGATATCTCTGAACAGACCCTTCCCACCAAAAAAGGGTTAGCAGACAGGCAGGGGTCTACATCCCCTGTTGCCAGTGGATACTACACAGGTGGGCGCCTAGAAGAAAGAACCTAAATAATAATTATGGTACTCACTGGCCATAAAGCATGTGCTAAACCAAAAACACCTATGCTTTTAATTTTAAATTAAAATGCATTTTTAAATGCCTAGACATACCCTAGTTGACAATGGAAATTTCTGTACTTGCTGAAAAATTATTTTACTCACGTTCTAAATGTAGGAAGTAAAATACTTTAAAAACAGTCTTCTGTGTGGCCCTGTACGTCATTGCTAGATATATGAATTCAAGCTATTTGAATTCAAGTCAGCGTCTCGTTTGTAACCTAAGAACTGGAAAAACCTGGAAACAGGCCAGAAAAAAACGCCAGATAGTGCCAGAGAAATATAACAACAGTGCTAAATCCTTAGGTATGCGGCACGATACTCTCATCTCACTGTGCCCCAGCGAATTGAACATCAGTTATTTAGACTTGCAAGTGTCTGCGCCAATGTGACATTAATATTATACAGCGTGTTTAAACATATGAAGTAGATTGGGCTCTCTGGGACCAAGCGCGGAAGATTTCTGTCTTTCCACAACCCAGTGCTCTCGATCAGAAAACACGCTGCGCATTTCACAGCGACAAGTGAGTGCGCCATCTTTAATTGGAAGTGTTTGCCAGCAGCACGCAGGGACTGGACAGAGAGATGGATCGCTCTGCCAGTTTGTTTTCGTGTTAGTCTGCATATGATTAGTTCATTTCGCATGTCCTGTCCTCATCATTCAAGTGTGAAGTGCCTTTGGAAATATGCGCTGAAAGACTCGATATGTAATGGGAATTTGATATCATTTTTTTAATTATAGAAAGCAAGCTTCGTATTTGACCGGGTTCATTTTTTTATTTGTTCCCATGGTACAGATATTGAATTCTACTCAGGGAGCTATAGGAATTACTGGTAAAGCAGTAGCAGTAGCTTAGTGTGGTGTTCATACTGGAAACTAGAGCTGTGATACTAGATCACTTTAAAGATAACAGTCTCTAAGCTCGGGCCTTTCATGACCTTTCCAGCCCGCAACACATACCATTCAGTTCCACAACCGCATAGCGGGGCCATACCCCTACTTTGGTCCCCCCATATCCCAGACATAAAGGCAATAATTACTTTCCCAATCATAGTAACCACAAAGACAATGTATATTTTTTGGAAACAAAAAATTACATCTATTGGAATCAAACAAACAAATTGGGGGCGGTCCCAGCCTCGTTTAGCAAAGCAATGCCAACAGCACCTTTTAAGGTAACCCTTTTAGATTTCCCGGGCTTGCAACAAGAATTATTGTCCACGGGTGGGAGTTGTCAACTCCCGTTTGAAAAGTAGCAGAGTTCCACCTTTGCCTAGCAACTGCCAGTAATAGTCCTGGGATCACTGCATTCAGTTGATGAGGAGTCTCACCTGTCTGTAAGGGAGTCAGTACTTGTCAAAACCCACACCTGGCTCAAGTGCGCCCATCAGGTGCTGCTCGTGGCCGCCCGGTAACTCGGCCTGTGATAGAAAAAAGAAAAGTTAGCAACAAAATTACACAATCTATGAACATAAGCCATTGTTAACACATCACAATGAAGAACCTTAATTCTTCAACCATACCCCTATCTAGCCATCAATGTACACCTCGCCCTTGCAGTACCCATCCAGGCCCAACCTATTCCACCCAGATCTAACCACCTGCCGGCTGCATGAACAAGGGAGATGGTGGGAGGGACTTTGTTCGGGGACTGCCAAAAAAAGTGAATTAGTCCCAGCAGCCCCCAGCCTTATACCTGCTCCCCAGAGCCGGTTTTGGCCGTCCCAAAGGAATGCCCATTCTACCTCCCGTAGAAGAGGGAAGGTATTAGTTACACGCAGGCGTTGGGGGTCATAGGGACGGCCTGCTATGCAGGCTGTCGCTCCAGCTCCCCCTCTGGCGGCTGGCCAGCCTCTTAGTGGGGCCATCCCTACTTTGGCCTCCCCACCATATCCCAAGCACAGAGGCAATAATTACCTTCCCAATCATAATAACCACAGAGACAATTTATATTTACTGGAAACAAAAGATAACATTTATTGGAGTCAAGCAAACAAATTGGGTGCGGTCCCAGCCTCCTTTAGCAAAGCAATGTCCTACCGCTCCTTTTAAGGTAGCCCTATAGATTTCCCAGGCTTGCAACAAGATTTATTGTTCACAGGTGAGACTTGTCACTTCCGGTTTGCAAAGTAGTGGACTTCAGCCTCTGGCTAGCAACTGTCAGGCAGTAAAAAACCAAGGACCACTGCATTCAGTTGACATGGAGTCTAAACTGTCTGTAAGGGAGTCAGTGCCCGTCAAAGTCTGAACCTGGCTCAAGTGCGGCCATGGGGTACCGCTTGTGGCCAAAACCGCAGCATCAAAACACCTCTCTGGCTAGGACCACCGCGTAGCTCCGCCATGTTTTGGGGGTGGCTCGCCTGCTGCCCTCAATGCCCCCACCTACTTCAGACCTTATCTTCCTGCACCTATACCCACAATGTCTTCTTATGCACGTCCTGCCCATTTTAAAGCTGTTGACAACCCACGAGAAAAACCTTTTGCCACATGTTAACACAAATTTGTCCCTCGATAGCCTCCTTGATATGGATCACTTCTGTCTCCATTCTAGCGTGAACGGCCCGCCTCTGGTATCCGATTGCCAGGTCAGTCACTCTCATAACCTTTTGTATGGATCAATCCTGTTCCCATTCTAGCAAGAACTGCCCTCCTCAGGTATATGGCTGCCAGGACAGTCACTCGCATAACCTTTGTATGGACCACTCCTGGTATCCAACTACCAGGTCAGTCAGTCCCATTACAATACCCTCACCAATTTCAGGCCAATCTACTCACCATAACTTCTTCCAGAGGTACTTTACCATGGTGCCTCCAGCCCCTATTGCACTGGGGTATCATTCCTCCTCCGCAGCTACACTGATGCCTGGACCTAGATCCTGGCGTAAGCATATGTTAATGTTAATTGTTTTTATATCACGCACCAATGCTACTTGCATGGTCTCTAGGCAATCACGTGGATCTGTAATGCAAGGAAGGAGGGTGGGTGATTAGTAGGATTGAGCGGAAAAAGAGCAAGAAAGCTGTAATGTGCTGTTGGCAGCTTCAGTTCGGAGGCACCATTCACTGAGCATAAGTGTGATTTTCGGAGTTTGCCCATCATATGCTGTTGTGTGAGGTTATGTGTGCTTTGTTTTGTTGAGGTGTGGTGAAGTAGGTGCAGGTTGTGGTGTTGTAGAGGTCTGGTTGTGTCAAGTTCAGAGTTTGCAAGGTGTATGCAGAGGAGTGAGTTTGTTAGTAATGACTTTGAGGTCCTGGGAGTTCATTCAAGTGATCCACACCTCCCACCCCTTAAATCCAGCTAGGTTCTCCAAATATCCCACCATCGGAATCCATCATGGTGCTCCACAACCCTCCGGGAGACCACTCCCCCTACCCTGGCAATCAATTCAAGTTTTTCACACACCCCGTCCCCTCTCAAAACGCCATCCAAGTGGGTCCCATCTCCCACCCCCAAATTCACCCAAGTATGCAGCACTTCCCACCCCTGAAGTCCATCCAGGTCTGTCACACCCCCTCACCCCGGGAATCCATCCGAGTGCATCTCACTTCCCCCTGTCTTGAAAATCCATCTCAGTGAATCACATTTCCTATGTCTGAAATCCGCCTAATTGCGCAAGATTCCCTATCCCTGAGATCCTTCCTTGTGCTTCACGATTCCCACCACTGAAATCCATCTAAGTGTGTCTGATTTCCTGCCTATGAGATTCATCTTGCTGTGTCACCTTTGGTATTCGTGATCTTTGTCTCCCACCTAGTTACATTTTCTTGGTTTTACTACATCACCCTGGCGGTCATGATTCCTAAGCTTCTCTGGGATTCGTTGGGCTGTCTGATATTATGGTACAAGCCCTATTTCTTACTGGGTGGTGCGTTCACTGGCCTGAGCAGGATACGCAGGGAATGGTTAATAGTTTTCCACTATATCCTTCAGGCGTTGTCTATTATCTCTTGGGGCCGGTCAGGTGCATTACTCCTGTTCATTTGATTGTTCTTAGTGGGGGGCGTGCCTTGGCTGGGAGTCTCCCTTTCTGATTTTCCCTCCACCAGTTTCCCTTGAGCTTACTCACCATGCCTAATCATACAGGGCTTACCAGCTTCTCCTGTTTCTTAGTAGTTCCTCTTTGGGGCTGGGGGAGGGACATCTCGGTTTAGGTCTCTCTTTCCAGTCCTATAACTCATTCATCTGTTATTTTGGGCTACTTTTCTTTTTCAGTGCTAGGTCTGTTACGAGGTGCGCATGCGCTGTTCAGCAGGTTTCAATGTGTTCGGATCTGAAGGTTCTAAGAAGTTTTTTTAATTTTGTATCGTCTCCCATATTGAGAATTTCCTTTGGAAGGGATTTCCATAGTTTTGTGGATAAGCATGAGAATGCTGATCCACCCAGTTTTTTCTTTGCGTATTGTTTGGGTTCTAGGCAGATGTTGTTTCAGGATCTTAGGGTCCTGGTGGGTTTCGTAGATGGAGAGTTTCTTTTGAATAAATTCTGCTCCCTGGCCGTGTATCGCTCTGTGCGATATGCACATTGCTTTTAAAGTCATTATTTTTTTGACCGGGAGCCAGTATAACATCCTAAGAGCCGGTTTGATGTCTTCTGTTGAGTTTAAGGCGAAGTCTGGCTGCTGCGTTTTGTATTTGTTGCAGTTTCCTTAGTAGGTTGTCTGGCATTCCGAGGCATATGATGTTAGCATGATCTATCCTGGACATGATGAGGGATATGATGGCCAGTGTTTTGTGCATGAATGAAAGGAACGGTAGAATTATTTTAACCTTTTGTAGGTGGAAGAAGCACTTCTGGATTATCGTATTAACTTGAGGTTCTAGTGTTAACTTGTTATCCATGAGCATTCCAAGGTTATTTAATTCTGCAGATGGTGTTGGTGGGTTTCCCAGTTCTATGGGCCACAGGATCTGCTCATTGTTTCCTCTGTCTTCAGGTGTAATCATGATTTTGGTTTTGTCTAGGGTAATCTTGAGTTTGTTAATGTTCATCCATTGGTAGAGCTCCTTGAGACACTCTATTAGAGGTGCGTTCTCTTCTTGTATGTTGCTGTATCTGAAGATGATTTGTATATCATCTGCATGGTTGTAGCATGTTAGTCCGTTTTATTTTATGAGCTTGATTAACAGTGTCACATAGATGATGAAGAATAGTGCTGATAGCAATGAGCCTTGAGGTACTCCACAAGTAGTGGTGTCCCATGGTGTGGATTTGACAGGTTTTAACCAAACTGCTTCGGCTCTTTCCGAGAGGAATGATTTGATCCAGAGCAGTGCTGTGTCAGTGAGTCCTATATCCTCCAGCCTTTTTATTGGGATGTTGTGGTTGACTGTGTCAAAGGCGGCATATTAAGACTGGAGCTGTCTCTGTTCCTCTCAATGGTCTGAAGCCTACTTGCGGCTGGTCCGGGAGATGGTTTTTTTTCAATGTGCTTGAGTAGTTGTTCACAGATGTAGGTTTCTAATAGTTTTGCTGGGTATGGGATGTTTGATATAGGTCTATAGTTTGTGTGGTCTTCCAGGTCGCCCATTGTGTCCTTCAGAAGAGGTTTGATGTAGGCCATTTTGAATGCTCTTGGTACTCTCCCTGTTGTAAGTGATTGATTGAAGAGGTTTGGGTAGTATTCTGATGGCGTTCCCTGTGCAAGGATGGATTTATAGATGTCTGGAGGGCAGGGGTCCATTGGGGAACCTGCCTTGTTACTGTTTTTAACCAGGCTTAGCAGTTTTTCTCTTGACATCTGTTGGAAGCAGCACATTTTGCTTTGTGGTCCAGGGGCTGGTGGTAACTGGTGGATTGTTTGATCAATTGGTCTGCTTTGTTTGACTCAGTGAATGTTGGTGATTTTGCTTTTGAAGTGATCTGCAAGATCATTGCATAGTTTTGGGAGGGCACCATTGAGCTGTTGCATCTGGGTGGGTTTCTCATCTCATTTACAATGTTGAATAACTCTCTTTGAGTGTTGGTGTCTTTCCTGATCCGGTTGTCATAGTGCTTCTTTTTTGCTTTGAGAATTTCAGATTTGTATGCTTTAATTTGTATTTGGTATTTTACTCTTTTGTCTTGGTCTACACTTTTCCTCCTATCATGCTCTAGTTTATGGTTAGTTCTTTTCATTGCTTTTAGGTGAGGGGGTGAACCATCTAGCCACTGCATTCTTTCTTGATGGGGTGAGACCTTTTTCTGGGCAGATGGTATCTATTGTTTCTGCAATCCATTTCTAGATGAAGTTTGCTTTTCCGTCTATGTTTGTTGTATCCAATGACATTGCTGTTGGCTTTGCCGCTGCTAGTTGTTCTTTTAGGTTACGGTTCCCTATGGTTTTCCAGTTTCTTTTCCAAATTACTATTTTTTTAGTAGATTTTTGGATGGGCTTAATCGTATTTGGATCACAAAAGGGACAATGAGGTCGCCACTCTATAGTATTTGGATGGGCTGTGCTGTCGTGATCAGGTTTATTTTGGTGAAGATTGCGTCCAGACTGTGTCCTGCTGTGTGTGTCACTCCTTTCACCATCTAGCAATCCATGGCCAAGGAACAGAATTCTTACAAAAGAAAATAATCATTTACCAACTGATAAGAACACTCAGATCAAGCAATAACATCCGCCTGGAACCAAAACCAAACACAAGAAAATAGCTTGGGGGATCCTCATTCGCACACCTGGCAGCAAACACTTGGAACACACTTCCGAAAGAAATACGCAATACAAAGAACCAGCTAAAATTCTGGAAATTACTAAAAACCAGGTTCTTCACCTCAGAACTGGACGTAATCAACTAACAGATACCAATGGAAATAGAACGCACCAGATACAAGCACCCATGGCAATACGTAGCGAGTGAAGGAGGAAACCCAGTATTCACCCTCTCCCGAGTCTCTCCCAATACGGAACTGTCCACTAGACAAAGACCAAGAGACAGGGAAGATGAAGGAGCACTAATCATTACCTAGCACCCAACAGAACAGGGGACCCTTACGATTTGGAGAGAGGAGACCGCACCTAAGGAACTCAGGGAGTCAAGCGCAGGCAGACCCCAGTGACAACCAAAGAGCAACCCACAACCTTAGCGATCTCAACCCTGGGGAGGGCAGGCCCCCATCACCTTCCAGCCCTTAGATCACCAATCACAGAGACATGCCACCACCATGGGCGGAACCAGATGAATGGACCGCCAAAGGAACTCTCCTGCAGACAACAAGGGCTGAGACACCCAACACAGATGCCCCAAACAATGATGTAACCCCACTAAACCATTCACTAAAAAACCTCAACTCTCCTCTTACACCTCTCACACCCTAAACAAACACAACCACTCTCTTGCACAGCAAACCGCATGCACTTCACTATACTGCAACAACAAAACAAACCAAACATAGTCTCGCACAGCAGCACATCGGAGTCTACCAATCCATAAACCACACCCATGCTCAGTGAACCATGTTAACTGAACTGAAGGTGACAAAAGGACATCCCCAATCTTGCTGTACCTGTATCCCACTACACCCTACTAAACCGCCCTACCCTCTTACCTTTCAGATCTTCCTGAGAGCCAGGGGACCACTCGGTGATGATAGTGCATGGTATCAATGTCCTTTAACATTAACATTAACATTAACATCTGTCGAATGTTCATTGTCTCAAGTTGTTTGGTAAATGTTTTTGGTGATTTGGGGTTCTATTCTTCGACCCATATGTTGAAGTCCCAGAGAATTATCATATGGTCATGTTTGATGGCTGGATTAATGAATGACTGCTTCTATGAAGGTGTCTGTGAAGGTGGTGTGGTGGGTCGAAGGCCTGTAGATGAGTATGAATGTGAGTTTTAATTGTGGTCCAATGGTAAGGTGGAGGATGAGGGATTCGGAGTTCTGGATGTTTAAAGGCTAGGATGTTTCGATTTTTAGGTGTTCTTTGTAGGCTACTGCAAGCCCTCCCCCTCTCTTTCCTTTTCTGTCCGCGTGCTTGCATTTGAAGTTATGTTATGTTGTGTTATATTTATTGAGTTTCTATAGCGCTTTACACCAAAGCGCTTTACAGAATATCAACAGATACATTAATGAATGTAGCATAATTTACAAACGTGAAACAAACCAGTGGAACAGTATCTAGAACAATTTACTCAGAGGAAGGAGGGGCAATGGGGGAGGGGAAGGGAAGGCGGCAGGGGTGTGAGGGGGGAGAGAAGTAGGGAAGGAGAGTAAGGTGACCTCCTACATACTATGGTGGTTACAGTATCCAATATGAGGTCAACGGTAGGAGGGGGAAGGGGGAGGGGAAGGGAAGGGGGGCAGGGGTGTGAGGGGGAGAGAGGTAGGGAAGGAGAGTAAGGTGACCTCCTACGTACTATGGTGGTTACAGTATCCAATATGAGGTCAACGGGAGGAGGGGAAAGGGGGGAGGGGAAGGGAAGGGAGGGCTGGGGTGTGAGGAGGAGAGAGGTAGGGAAGGAGAGTTGGGGGAGTGGAGAAGAAGGGCTTTCAGGGAGGAGCAGAAAGAAGGGTAGGTGGGGGTGGAGCGGATAGAGAGACGTAGGAAGTTCCAGTGGAGGGGGGCCAGGAGTTGGAAGGAGCAGAAGCGTGAGGAGGCACAAGGGGCTGGGGGTACAGTGAGAAGGTAGAGATCGGCTGAGCCGAGATAGCGGCAGGTAGAGTAAAATGAGAGGAGGGGGGAGAGATGAGGGGGGAGGTCATGGAGAGATTTGTAGACAAGGCAGAGGAATTGAAATTTCAATTGTGAGAGGAAGGGGAGCCAGCCGATTTGAGAGAGTGAGGTAGAAAGGTTTAGGACGTTTTCCCGCATCTAAAGGTTCGCATGAACCAAAAGTTCTAAAAATGCTACCACCAGAACACCAAAAGTTTGAACCTTTGGTAGTAGCATTGAAAAAAAAACAGGGGCTGCGGGGGTGTCCCCTGCATCGCCCCGCTCACTATACTTTATGGTATAGTGAGCGGGGGCTGTGGGGGACACCCACGCAGCCTTCCGTTTAAAAAAAATAAAAAATAAATAACGAGGTCTGCGGGGGTCTCCCCCGCATTGCCCCGCTCACTATACTTTATGGTATAGTGAGCAGGGGCTGCGGGGGGGCACCCCCGCAGCCTTCCATTAAAAAAAGAAATCAGGGGCTGTGGGGGTGGCCCCCGCATCGCCCCGCTCACTATACTTTATGGTATAGTGAGCGGGGGCTGTGGGGGACACCCCCGCAGCCTTCAGTTAAAAAAAATAATAAATAAATAACGAGGTTTGCAGGGGTCTCCCCCGCATTGCCCCGCTCACTATACTTTATGGTATAGTGAGCAGGGGCTGCGGGGCACAACCCTGCAGCCTTTCCTTACAAAAAAAAAGAAAAGAAACAGACCCTGCAGCGCCAGTTCCCGATCACGGAAGTGAAAGGGAACTGGCGCTGCAGGGAACCAGCGTGCAGATGAAGGTAAGGGAGGCTTGTTTATGTTGGGGGTGTGGGTGTGCGGGTGGGGGTGTGTTATGGGTGTGTTGTGGGTGTGTTGTGTGTGTGTGTGGGTGTGAGAATGTAGGTGTGTTAGCATGAGAAAGGTGCAAACTTTTGGTAGTTCGAACCTTTCTCATGGGAACGATTTGCCCGCAGTACTTTCACCCGTGGGTAAGTCACTCGGATTCAGGTAGAAATAAAGTCGTGAGGGCCAAGGAGACATAGAGTGCAGATAGTTGAGTGGTTTATTGATTTTAGGGGAGTCAGGTGAGAGACAGGGCGCCCAGAGAGAAGAGACGAGCAGCAGAAGAGACGGGAGAAAATAAGGGAGGAGATTAGGAGTTTAGAAGCGTGAAAGCTGAGGGAGGAGCGGATCTTGCGGATGTTGAAGACGTGGTGCCGACAGGCATGAGAGGTTAGAGAGATGTGGTTGGAAAAGGAGCGAGAGGAGTCAATATGGAGGCCAAGATTGTGGGCATGGGTCGAGATGGGGAGATTGGAAGGGGGAAAGTGGATGGAGGGAGGAGGGAAGAAAAGCACTTCAGTCTTGTCAGTGTTGAGGGAAAGAAAATGGGATGACATCCAATTTTTTATGGCCGTAAGGCAGGAAGAGAGAGTGTGGTGGAGGTCAGAGGTGAAGGAAGAGAAGGAAAGAAAGATTTGGGTGTCATCCGCATAGAAGTGATGGGAGATGCCGAAAGAAGAGATGACGGGGGCGAGAAGGGAGGTATAGAGAGAGAAAAGGAAAGGTCAGAGTACAGAGCCCTGGGGAATGCCATAGTTCAGGGGGAAGTTGGAGGAGGTGCGGCCTCCCCAGGAGACAGTAAAGGATCGGTTGGAAAGGTAAGAGGAGACCCAGGAGAGGACAGAGCCTTTGAAGCCGAAGGAGGACAGAGTGCTAAGAAGTAAGGGGTGATCTACGGTGTCAAAGGCTGCTGAGAGGTCAAGGAGGATGAGAATTGAGGATTGCTTAGCGTAGCGAGCAGTGAGGTGAGAATTGAGTATGTAAGTGAGAGCAGTCTCAGTGGAGTGTTTATGGCGGAAACCAGACTGAGAGGTGGGGAGGAGGGAGTGAGAGGAGACGAAAGCTGAGAGTTGAGAGTAGGCTAGGTGCTCAAGGAGCTTTGAGTTGAAGGGGAGAAGGGAGACTGGTCTGAAGTTGGAGGTAAGAAGAGGGCTAGCAGAGGGTTTCTTCAGGATAGGGATGATGGTAGCCTGTTTGAAGGCTGAAGGGAAGGTAGCAGAGGAGAGACAGATGTTAAAGAAGGTGGTTGGGTAGGGGATGAGGAGAGGGTAGACTTTGGGGATGAGAGTGGTGGGGATGGGATCAGAGGGGCAGCCGTAGGGTGAGTTTTGGACAGGAGATGGGAGACGCAGTCTGGGGTGATAGGAGAGAAGGTGGACAAGTTAGCAGGGGTTGAGGAGAAGGAGGGGGAAGGAGGGGAAGCGGAAGGAGAGGAGAGGATGTTTTGGTGGAGGGAGAGAATTTTGGATGAGAAGAAGTTGGCAAAGTCAGAGGGGGAGAGGGCAGAGTTTCCGCAAAGGTCAGAAGTAAGAGGGGAAAGAAGGCGAGAGAGGATCTGGAAGATACGGCAGGGGTGCGAAGCTTGTGAGTTGAGGAGGTTAGAATAGTAGGAGCGCTTGGCAGATGTGAGGCAAGAGTCACAGAGAGAATGATATGAGAAGTAAGAGGATTGGTTGGTCAAAGAAGGGGATTTGAGCCAGCGTTGTTCAAGGTGACGGAGGAAGCGACGCATGGACAGAAGGTGAGAGGAGAGCCAGGGCTGGGAACATTTGTGAGATGGTGAGAAGGTAAGAGGATAGAGTTGGTCAAGGCTGGAGGTTATAGAGGAGGACAGTGAGGAGAGGGCATCGTCGGCCGAGAGGGATGACAAGTCAGGGAGAGGGGGAAGGGAGGAAGAACAGGAGTCAAGGAATTGAGAAGGGTTGAAGTTGCGGAGATCACGACGAGAGAAGGAAGGAGAGGAGGGAGAGGGGGAGGACAGTGAGGAGGCGGGAGGAGTAAGGGAGGAGAGTAAGGCGTGTTCAGAGAGATAGTTGGGAAGAGACGATACGGGGAGGAAGAGTAAGATGAGAGAAGGATGAGATTGAGAGTGGAGCCAGAGGAGTAGGTGGGTGGGGTTGCCAGGGGAGAGAAGAGGTAGGATTCAAGTAAGGAGAGAAGAAGGGAAGAATGAGATGAGGTTGAGAGGGGGAGGTTAAAATCGCTGAGGACAGAGAGAGGAGTAGGGGAGGGAGAAATGAGAGAGAGAAGATGGTCCAGGTCTTTATAGAAGGAAGAGAGGGGTTTGGGAGGTCTGTAAATGATTAAGAAGGACATCGCGTGAGGGAAGGTGAAGGATTTGAAGGGAAATCCAAAGGAGGAGAAGGTAGGGAGAGATAAGCAAGGGGATGAGGAAAGATATTTAGGGTGATAAATGAGTCTGACGCCTCCTCCGCGACCTGAGGGGTGTGGTACGTGAAAGAAGGAGGAAGAGGGGGTGGAGAGAGATGCAGGAACAGTGGAATTGAAGGGGGGATCCAAGTCTCGGTGATGCAAAGGAAGTGAAAGTTGAATCAGAAGAACAGATCAAGGGCCACAGTAGATTTATTGCAGATGGATCGGGCGTTCCAGAAGGCAATGTTGATGATGCTGGGGGGATTGGCAGTGGGGAGGTGGATAAGATTAGAGCGAGAAGGGATTGTGCGAGGGGGAAGGGATGGGCAGGGTGGAGGTGAGAAAGTGGGGAGGACATGAGGATGAGCGGAAGGTGAAGGAAGAGGAAGAGGAGTAGGGAGAGGGAGACGGGGAGGGAGATGGAGGGAGGCCGACAGAGGGAAAAGCAGGTAGAGCACATGACTGGAAGGGGATGAGAGTAAGTGCTGGTGGTAAGAGAGCAGAGTGCCCTCAATTGAAGTATGTGTCAGGAGCTGTTCCAGGTTCAGTGGAGGAGAGAGGCAGGGTGAGAGGGATGGGGAGAGTGAGGTTTTAGAGCAGTTACAGGGAGGGGGGGTAGGCCGGGATTCAAACATTGCAGCACACAAGAGAACGAGGCGCTGGTTACTCTCAAGCAATCTTGCAAATGAGTCCCTGGCGAAATTCACGGTGCTGGATGGCAGGAGCAGGAGGCTGGTCAGCCGAGGTGGGGACCAGGGGGGGCCGGCTGGAAGTCAAATGTTGCAGTACACAAGAGAATGAGGCGCTGATAACTCTCACGCAGTCTTGGAAATGAGTCCCTGGAGAAATTCACGGTGCTGGATAGCAGGAGCAGGAGGCTTGTCAGCCCAGGTGGGGGTGACTCAGGCGATCTGCTATGATGGAAGCCCCCTGGAGCTAAGGAGCATGGGAGCAGTCCGTGGCGATGGTTTTTGGGAGCAGGGGGATCTGGCAGTCAGATTAGTGCGCCACGGAGACCAGAAGGAGGATTCTTGAGAGTGGAGTGGAGCGGGCTCACGAAGGCAGGGGTCCGCTGGGAGCCAAGCACAGCAGCACTCTGGTGGACGGGAGAAGCAGGCTAGGTAGAGCAGGGAGGTGTAGGCTGTAGAAGAAGAGTAGTGCAGACAGGTGGGCTGTACTGTGGTGGGGGGGCGAGTTAGGTGATTCACAAGAGGAGGAAACAAAACAATCCAGGACAGAGCAATGAATGAGTGGGGTAGCATGCCCTGGGGGAGCTGGCAGGTGCAGAGCGTAGAAAATGATTAGCTGCAAGACCAAGTGCAGACTGGAGGAGTGTAGGGGTAGTTTGAAGGTTGGTTAGAGCTGGAGGAAGTTGGTGATTAGAGACTGATCAGGACCGGGGTGATCTTGGATAGAAACCCAAGGCAGGGAGAAAGGGCAGTCAGTAACAGACAAGCTACAGTGGTGGAGAACTAGATGGAGGGAATGACAGCGAGCGCCTGGAGGCGGAGTGCAGGTGGGATCAGCAGAGGCACTAGCGAGCCTGGTGGGGAGGAGCGGAGGGAAGTGGAAGCCAGGGGAGCACTCTAGAAAGCACCTACAGACGGAGTGCAGGGACCGATGACAGGGAGCGCCTAGAGGCGGAGTGCAGGTGGGATCAGCAGAGGCACTAGCGAGGCTAGTGAGGAGGAGCTGAGGGAAGTGGGAGTCCAGAGTCCAGGTGGGATCAGCAGAGGCACTAGCGAGGCTGGTGAGGAGCGGAGGGAAGTGGGAGTCCGGAGTCCAGGTGGGATCAGCAGAGGCACTAGCGAGGCTAGTGAGGAGGAGCTGAGGGAAGTGGGAGTCCAGAGTCCAGGTGGAATCAGCAGAGGCACTAGCGAGCCTGGTGGGGAGGAGCGGAGGGAAGTGGGAGTCCGGAGTCCAGGTGGGATCAGCAGAGGCACTAGCGAGGCTGGTGAGGAGGAGCGGAGGGAAGTGGAAGCCAGGGGAGCACTCTAGGAAGCACTGGAAAGAGAGGGGGGAGGGCGGCACAGGCCATATAGGAATGAGTGACAGGTGAAGGGGAGCCGGCAGGAGGAGCGTTGAGAGATGAGCCGCAGCCGTGTGCACTAAGGCTGGAAAGACTCTGTCACAGAGGCTAGTCCAAAACCCTCAGAAGGAGGAGGCAGGTGTCCGTCTTCCAAGACAACTGGTTTCCATTGAGCTTAAATGCATCCTGTGCACCCTGCAAGACTTTAGCAGGTGCACAGGCTGCCCAATCTTTACAATTGTGCCTTTTTGTTGAGAGGCGTAATAATAGTCCTGGCAAAATAATAATATACAACTAGATCATGGCCAGCTAACTGGAGCAAAACACTACATACATTGCATGTCCTTAAGTGAGGAGCATTTCCCTTACCCTAGTCAACGAGAGATCCTCTGGAGGGCTAAAGTCTCAGTAGACCTGCAGTGATTTTGATCATCATCCAGCTTGTTGCTCCCAGACCTTTAACTCACTGGGTTACTTCCCCAGTGTCCAGAACAGCACCCTGGCCCTGGGTTCGTACAGCCAAGTCAGCCCTCTTGAACTCAACCGGAGCCCCAGCCCAGGTGATCCCGAGTGACTAGTAGGGAGATTTCAGCCGACCTCAAGCAATTCGCTCAAATGTTCTTGACTCACTGAGCTGTCTTACCAGTGTAACCGAGCGCCCAGGGATATATCTTTTCTGCCAAAGAGTTGTACATTGGACATATTCACCTATTATTATTATAACCATGCCAAACGGTGTGGAGACTAAAGCTGTCTCTGTTCCTCTCAATGGTACACCCCGCAATTATAGCTCTTAAAAAACAGACGCTAACATGGCCATACTGCACCATAAATCGCCCTCTCACCCATTTTATGCCCCATACTGTTAGATACGTTGTTGCAACCTTTCTGTGATTTAAACAAGCCCTGCGTTATTGTACTGTTAATATTATTTCCACAGTGTATTATAAAATGCAACCGGCAATGATCGTTCTGCTGATACCGACCTTGCTCACTAGCATAAAGGACCCTCACTAATGTTATCAATACCTAGAAATATTCTCCAAACTGGCTAACTGTTCCCTGATGTTCCTTGCTCAATGAATTCCATGCTAGCAACAAGCATGCAAGCAAAGTCACTGGCCTGTTATGGCATAAAGATCAGAAGCACACCATGCCTGGTGTTCCACCCATTTGCCCCTGACATGCTCTGTCCTAGTTGCACAGCAAGTAGGGGGGACGTGTTGGAAAATGCCCAAATATACGGCAAGTGGCCCAAGCAGCCATGCATCCTGTACTATTGCAAGGCCTGTTGACCAACCAAACTCCCTGTAACCATGTGCACACTTTCCACTTCTGGATCCCTGGTCTGGACATTATACCCATCATTTTTACATCTCACTGCTCTTCTCCTGAGACAAACCTGATCCGGTCCTTCTTGTCCTCGGATATATCCATTTCTCATAACAGCACATAAACATAAGTCTGTTAGTATTGACTCTGCAAGTATGCAGAACAATTCTCCCCAGTTGTCCCCATCAGCGATGATGAACCCTCCCATGGGTCAGTATTTTTCCTTTTATCTTCTTTTCCGTTCCTACCACCTGATGCACCCAAATGATAGGGAGGAGCTTTACATGGCAACATTGTGTTGCCAGCCTAAAGGTCTGGCGACCAATAACTGTGAACAAAACAAACAACATATCCATTCCCGTCAGCATTGATCAGCCAAATGGTAGCTATTCTTCTCCATTCGTTAGCGATTGTACCCATTGCCCTGCATTAAATTTGCCTACAAAGGCCAAAGACAAATTAGAATAGTCTTTGGTGCAGCCCACAGCTGCTTTCTGCGAGCGCTCACCAATAGATGTACTGGCATCATGTAAACACTACTTGCAAACTGCAGATCAGACACACGCTCAACCCCGCTGAGCTAACACCTGCTGAGCTATTTCCAGCGCGAGCTGTGCCAGTGCAACCTAAAGGCAGTGTGATCATTCATCGCCTTTAGCACACAATCTTAAATTGAGAGGTCTCTGCGCACTTCTAACCTGCTTTATATATTTAAATCTCCATGTTAAAACAGTACGTCAGTAAACATTGATATGCACAAACTATAATTAGTATCCATAAATTGTTGTAAGTGGCCCAAATTGCCATTACCCTTATTCTGGCTTGGTGAAATGTATCACACAATCCTGAACCTCTATGTAAGTTATACCACGCAATCCTCCTCAATTGTCTCAGTGATAACATGGGAATCACCGATCAGGCCCTGGCTTGACTGACTTCTTTCCTCTCCGATCGACCCTCCCAGGTCTGACTTGGGTCCTTCATCTCTTCTATCTCTATCTCTACCTGTGATGTTCCCCAGGGGTCTAACTTCCTGGCAGTTCAACCAATACCTGGCACTTCTTGCCCACCGCATTGCTGCTCTCTGCCCCAACTTTCAGTGCTTTGCGGATGACACTCAACTCATTTTCAGGCCCCCTTCCACCACCTCCTCTCCTTCTCTCATCTCTGACTGTCTGTCTACTATCCAGGAGTGGTGTGCCATCAATGATCTCTGCCTTAATGCCAGTAAGACCAAGATTATCCTCATCGGCACACCTGCTCCCTCCTTTCCTGTCACTCTCTGGCCGGCCTCTCTTGGCCCTCTTCCTGCTCCTACCTGTGAGGCTAAAAACCTTGGGGTCATCTTCAACTCCACATTGTCCTTCTCTCCTCACATCTATGATGTCTCTAAGAAGTCCCACTACCAGCTGCACCTCCTCAGGGGTATTCTTCCTTTCCTCTCCTTCCCCCAGAAGCTCACTGTCTCCAGAACACTGGTTCTCTCTAGGCTGGACTATTGCAACAGCCTTTTTCTAAATCTGCCTGCCTCTACTCTCCACCCCCTGCAACTCATCCAGAATAGGTCTGCAAGACTTGTCCTTGGCCTCAAGCCCAGGGATCGTACCTCTCCAGGACTGAAATTTCTTCACTGGCTCCCAGTGGCGGCGAGGATTAAGAAAAAACCCTACTCATTGTCCACAAGGGGCCAGGGGCCTCAATACCTTCAACTCTCTCTTCCTAAATATCTTCCTTCTCGAGCTCTACGTTCATCTGCCTCCAACTCTCTCAGGGTTAGTCTCCTCTCCAAGCAACAAGTTGGTGGTAGATCTCTTTCTTCTGCTGGAGCCTCCCTCTGGAACAGCCTCCATACCTCTCTGAAACTTCAGGAGAACCATCTCCGGCCTCGGAAGCACCTCTAAACCTTCCTCTTTGCTTCTGCTTTCTCTCCTCCTCTCCCCTGCTGATCTCCTGGCTGAAACTGCACTGGTTACCTGGCTACCCTCTGATCTAGGGCCCAGGTCCCCTCCCCGCCAGTTGCACATCTGCACTGCCCCCTAGCAACCCTTGAACTCTGGGACTGTTTCTGTATCCCTACAGCCCCCTACCAGCACTTGACACCTGATGTCTGCACTTACCCGTGCACTTACCACCAGCTGGGCACACTCTTTCTTTATTGTCTTATTTATTTTTACTGTTAGCCTATGTCCTGCACTGCCCCCTTCCCCAGCACTTTTCCCCTTCGCCCCTCCCCTGCACTTGCGCAATCTCAATGTCACCTGGCCTAGTAGGATCGCTGTCTGTCTTCCCTCTGTTTCCCCTCCCTTGCCTCGTCGCGCCCTGAAACACTTGTGTATTGGTACGTTATAAATGCCATATCATATCATATATGTGTCCTGCCGAGCATCTCACCCATCTAGTAAACAAATACCAAATCCCATGGCAGGTGCACCTTTCATGCTTGCTAAAAACCGTTGTGTTTTAGATTCCAGGGACTAAATGGGAAAACCCCAAGGTGGTACCAAACTATTTGCCCTTTACTAAATAGTACCCCGAAGGCCACTTCCTCTACACCCGTGATGCAGTCACTTCTTTCCAACTGAGTTCTTGAGCAGAAAAAACCTTACCAAGATCCTTCAGCTCTTTTCCTGTTGTGTGCATTAATGTGATAGAACATAAAACATTCATGTTATGACGAGAATTCAGATGGTAGAACATTTGCTGTCCCCAACCTGGGGCTCCTCCTAGTTCCTAGCCTTGCAACACATTGTGTATAGGCACATCATAAATATGCAAAACATAACAAAATATCCGCCTGGGGCTTGCCTCTTTCCTGCAAGGCAATTATACCACAAAACTGCCAGGACCAGGTTCCTGCTACCCAGTGGTGCGTGCAATGTGTGTTGCACTGTGCCAATGTTCACCCTTTTGCAACACTAAAGAAATGAGACCATCATCCAAAATACCCGCAAATAGAGCCGTCACTGCAAATGTGCCCTCCCCAGATGGCCAGCACATTTCTCTCCCTGTCCAAGCCTCTGTATTTGTAAAACAATAGACCCGGGACTGTGTAAACTAGGACGTTATCTCATTCCTACCAATGTATTGTGCACTGTACTCCTTTGATAATTTTCATGCCAATGCCTGGTCTAGAACCTGCAGCCTCGCCACTGGTGGATGCATGCTGCACGGAAGACACAGACCTACAAACTAGCCCAATTTGAAATACCGTAATTATGTGGCCCATATACAACTCCTTTTTGCTGGTTGCATGCCACTCACTGCACAATCTCCTCACTGTGCGCTTCAATGTGCCGCTTGTACACAGAGCACGCTTTTTTCAGAAACTGATTTGCCACTCAATCTAAGCCACCTGAAAAGTATGTCATGCTATGCGTTACAAAGAAAACGGGCGCCAACCCTGGAGCTGGACCTGGACCAAGCTTCAGCACAATTACTGCCTCCTTGAAGTTCACCCCTTTAAACAAGAAAGCTAACATGTCCCTTATGTACATATACCGGTAAATCATCTCTCACCTTTCACACGCATACTGTTAGTGCGCTATTGTTGCCCCCTTTCATGTTATTCAAACAAGCCATGCGCTAGTGCTCTTTTTACAGTCTTTCCATGGTGTATATCAAATGCATTTGGCAATGAGGTTTGTGCCGTTACAGGTCTTGCTCACCTAACCTAAAATATTAATACCAGAAATAGGCCACCAGGGTCGGATTGGCCCATCGGCCTTTGGGCCCATGGCCAGGCCGTAATCGCCCCTGGCGAGCGGGGGAGTGGGGGGGGGGGCGGTTTCTGCCCAGGCCTGGGCTGGTTTGGACAAAAACAAACAAAAAATTGAAAAAAAGAAAAATTGGAAGAAAAAAAACATTGTGAAAAAAAAACAACTGCAATGGCATAATTCATCAAAGAAAGGTAACACATGTTACTTTGCTTTGATGATTTATTTGCATGCATGATGTGTGCATCATGAAATATGATGCATGCATCATTCACATGCTGCTGCAGCATGCAAAGTTGAGGAGCCGGGGCTGCCGCCTGGCCGGGAGAGGTCACTGTGCGGCCACTCCAGGGGTACGGTGCCCCCTGGAGTTGTTGTGCTGTTGTATTAATGATAAATATGTATTAATGATAAATGACCAATTTTAGAGTAGAATAAGCATCCATTTCGGACTATGTATTTTGCCTTTTGAAAGTTGCAGTAAAAGCATGTTTTTTTTTCTGCCGTTGTCTCTGTTACGCTCATCACAAGACATTCCATCTCGGTGTCCTCGGTCACTTGACAAAATCCTTGTGCCTAAAAGCTTCTGTACAGTGTAGAAATATTTGACCATAGCACATCAAGTGGCCATTGACTTCATTGTGCCACAATGAATACTTAGTTGAAATGTGTCTACCTTTCCCATCTCCCTGGCATGCTATTCAGGATCTTTGTTTGCATGTATAAAGTAAAGAGTGCTCAGAGTATGGGATGTCCTGTGAGTGCGCTTCTTTCCCTATTTTGCCAACCTCTGAAGCCTAAAAGTAGATGCATTCATGCTTGACATTCGGCCAACTTTGCACCAGACCTGCAGATAAACTTAACTGGTCTGCTGTTAAATCTGAGTTACCAGTTTAATGGTATCCACTCCAGAATAATTGCTCATTTTACTATAGCCAATATGATAGCTCAGTGGGTTAAGTGCTCGCTGCTGCGCTGTGTGTGTTCTCTGCAGGTTCGAATCCCAGCAAGGCCATATCAGCCTTTCATTCTTCTTAGGTCGAAACTTGAAACTGCTTACCTTTGATGCTGAGCTGAAGAAGAAGAATTGCTGCACTTTCCTTCGACGCAATCTGAAAGCTGCCGTGTCTCCAAGGGCTGATCCAAGAGAGAACTACCATCGTGCACCAGCTAACCATGACCAAGGATCCCTGGAAGTCAGTCCTCGAAAGGCTGCCAACCGGAGACAGGGACCACCGAGGAATCTGAAGTGAAGTGCCCAGACATTTAAGTCTATTGCTGTCGACCGGGGTTCGGAGGTAACGCTGTAACCTCATCGACCGGAGCCGCAATGCTCCATTCCCTAAAGACATTTTAATCCAGGACTCCCTTGCTCATCACCCTAACCGCTTTGTCCTTCCGGAGAAAGTCAAGGTCACCGTCAAACCGAGGAGAAACCCCTGGTGGGTTTCCTGCCACCTGAAGTCCTCAAAGACGCTGATGAAGATCCGAAAGCCAGCCAAGGTCGAGTCCCAAATGCTGATGCCAAGCACCGATGCCCAGACACCCTTGCTACGCTCACTTTCTTCATTGACTGTTTGCAGCAATGAACTATCGTCGTCGAGGTGCACCACACGCCTTGTCTTCGCAGGACGTCCACGACGGTTTGTCGACAAGAAACGCAAGGACCGAAGCTGCTGGCTCGACAACATTGTTCACCCCTTTCTTCGAGGAATCTTGACTATCCGTGGCGCCTGCCTTAAAGGGAGTTCACTCAAGAAGGATCCGTCGACGACCCGTCGACGAAATCTGCTAAACCAGGTACATTGGGGTAGTAGAACATTTCTATATGGGAAGAAGACTCTGCTAAAGACTCTGTGTTCTCTGACCTTGAGATATCCAAGGCCATTCATGGTCTTAAATCTGCTTCCCCAGTGGGTGCTATCCCATTAACTCTGATTAAAGACATGTCTAGCGAGTTACTCCCGCACACCACCATTAATGATTCCTTTCAAACTGGCCTGATTCCTAGCTCGCTGAAACATGTGTTGGTGCTTCCACTATTAAAGAAGCCATCTCTTGACCCGGAGGTACTGGCCAATTTCCGCCCTATTTCTCTTCTTCCCTTCCCTATGAAGGTTCTCGAGGCTTTGATCTCTCCCATCCTTGCTTCTTTTCTCAAATCCTCAGGTTTCTTCAATCCCCTCCAGTCCGATTTCCGTCCCGGGAAGGGGTACGGAATCTGTCCTGAACTCTGTAATGGACGATCTCTCTCGGCTGGCTGATTAGGGGGGTGGGAGCAGTATTACTGTTAGAGCTGTCCTCCGCGTTTGATACAGTTGACCACAGTGATGCTGGAAATGCATCGGAGGGACAGGGCCTCCATATCCTTGTCCTTTACTGCTTTTAATCTTGTGGGTTGTCATGTTTTCCGTGCAGGAGTTCATGTGGTACTCCTGGCGGTGCAGCTCTCTCTATTTTGGTTTGGTGAACAAACCGGTGGGATACCCTTATGGCACCCATGGGTAGGGGTACAACCCTGTGCCCCTAGTGTATGTTTTTGGGCATCTGTGTGTGACCCACAGAGCAGGGTACGGGCTGGTGGCAGCTCCGTGCTGAAATGGTTGGTGCCCTGAGCGTCCTCCATTTTGGGATGCCCAGGCCCTGTCATTGGGAATTGGTAGATTCCGGATGGAGACAAAATGGCCCCATGGCCTCCTGCCTTCCATCACCTGTTACCTTGATCTTCCAGAAGTCCTGGGAAGCCATGCCTCTGTCCCTTCCCCCCTGACTGGCTGTTGGGTGGAAGTTCTGTATATGGTAGTGTGGGGAAGTGCCGACCAGACTGGCTGGAGCCTTCTCAACGACCGTATATTGTGGGTATGCCTGTGGGTGGGACCTGGTGAATGGAGTGTGTGACGAATGTACATTCTATGTTGTGGCTGTCTAGTATCTCGTGTTTGACACAATGATTGAGACAGCCCTCCGCGAAATCGAAATGAATGCTGCTTGGATTGTGAATGGCTCGGTACTTGTCCCAATACACATAACTTGTTGTGAGTGTCTGGAGAGAAGTGAATGGCCTGAATACCTTGTGTGCCTGATTGGCTGCCTGCCTGCATGAATGCCCGTAGTCGTGATTGGATAATTGAGTATGACCCAGCGGAATGAATGGGAGATCAACAGTATATCTGGGGACCTCTCACTGCTAGGAATCGTGTTCAGAAGCTGAAGTCCACTACGATGAGTAACTGGAGTAACTGAAGCTTGATCCTGAAGCCCTGCTGGACGAGAAGAATTGCTGTTGCTCTCCTTTGCAATCTGAAAGCTGCAATGCTTCAAGAACTGACCCAGAGAGGACCTGATAAGGCGCCCTCTTCCCGAGCTACGAGGGACCATTGTGCACAGCTGATCTTTGCCTAAGCTCCCTGGTAGACAGACTGTCATGATCTCTGCTTCCAAAAGGTCAGGGTTTTCCCAACTCCCTTGGAAGCAGATCCATAACCCAGGTTCCGAGTGCCAACCAGTCCCAATTGGGACCTTTTGGACCCAGTCCTGGCGCCAGTGGCACCAGGCTCATAAATATGCCCAGTCCCAGCGCTGGAAGCGCCGGGCTCATAATGCTTGGGTGGACTTACCTTCAGCAGACCATGCTGCTTACTTGCCTGCCAGTTGAGCCTCTGATCCTCTTCTGTTTGGAACTACTTTTCCTGTTGGGTGGGGCTGGAGCCACTCCCTAGATTCAGAACACTGGAACTCTTCTGGAAGGCAGGAACTCTTTTCTTACCAGGAACTCTTTTCTTACTTAGGCGTGGCTGTGGAAGGAGACACCTAAGCACTACAGGAGGCTATTTAAACCACACCCGGTGGATGAATCTTGCTTTGCGTTATTCTGCAACCTCTGCAGCAGAACGCTCATCGTGTCTTCTGCATCCGGTCCTGGGCCTAAGGAAAAAGGCTTACCATCCTGAATCCAGTCTTCAGCAACACCTATAAAGACAAGAAAGAACAGGTTAGCATTCCGGCATCTGAAAGGCAAAGGCTTACCATCCTGAATCCAGTCTTCAGCAACACCTATAAAGACAAGAAAGAACAGGTTAGCATTCCGGCATCTGAAAGGCAAAGGCTTACCTACTCTTCGTGCGCTCCGGAGGTCTTCACACTGCATTCCGGCATCTGAAAGACAAAAGTTTACCAACTCTTCGCACGCTCCGGAGGCCTTCGGCGCTGCATCCCGCATCTGAAAGACAAACAAAACAAGGTGCGTTTAAAGACATTGGGGAACTTTAATACTCACGTGCCATTACTCCTTTCCACATCTAATCCAGTGGGTATTCCGGCACCCTGCAGCCGCTCCGAACTCGTACCTGCAAAATAAAAAGACAGTTAGAGCGCATAGTGAAGCAGGCAACAAGCGCTTACTTATGTGCTTCCAGGCGCTTCTATTCATCACACGGGCTCCATCTTCAACTCATTTCAGCCCGTCATCCGCCATCGCCGGAACCCTGCAAAACAAGAGACATCATTACTAAAGACTTTAAAGACATTTGAATGACTCGAAACTTACGGTTCGTGCAGTAAACGACGGACAGCAGTCCTCTGAAGTCAAGAGGCCTGCGCTACCTATCCAGTGAAGAAACTGGTTACAGCACCCTGCCCCGAGGCAGATGGAGAGCTCGGCATTCACTTACCTAAGGTGAGAGCGTTAACCTTTGGGGGTCTACAGGAGAGGAGAAGAGGAAAGAGATAGGGACACCCCAATAACCCCAGTTCATTAACCCCATATTTTCTATCTGCAGACATGTTACTCTACACGTCAGGCATACAGTGCACAGAGGTCCAGCCCAAAGAGCCAACCGGGTGCTACACATCACCTTTGAAGATACGGTAGTCGCCCAGTCAAGACCGGCGCCTCTGCGAGAATCAGGTGAGCGTTACAGAACGCAAAGCCTACCGCAAAACTCTCGCCCAGGCGCTATGGAAACCTCGGATACTGACCCCCTAGCCCGGTTACTTGGGGAACTAAGGGCAGATGTGCATGCAGCTCGTCAGGAAACGAATGCTCTAAGAAGGGAACTAATTATTTCCAAGGAGAGAACAGACAATCTTGCTAGACAAGTGCTACAGTCACAAGCCGGACAGACCCCGTTACCCGCATCAGGGGCAAATCTTCCTTCAACATCCTCTATGAATCCAGTGCAGATCAACCTACCTGGGAATGTACCTCTGGCTCCGCCCGAACGATTTTCTGGTGACCCAAAGAGGTTTGCAGTATTTATCAATCAGTGCCGGTTGCACTTCTTATGCCGGCCAGCAGCCTTTCCAACTGATCAAGCAAAAGTAGCTTTTGTACTTTCGTACCTTAGTGGCAATGCGGCAGACTGGTCGATCCCTCTAGTTAATCAAGATGATCCGGTTCTCCATGATTTTCAAGCCTTTCAGCTTACTATGGAAAAACTGTTCGCAAGACATTCACAGGGGCAGGCCTTGGACAATGAGCTTCTTTCGTTGCGACAGGGTAATCAAGACCTTTTGGCTTATATTGCATCTTTCAATAGACTAATAGTGGAAACTCAATGGCCTGAGGACAAAAGGATTACGCTGTTTTATAGAGGTCTACGTGGAGAGCTCAAAGACGTTTTAGCCCAAGTAGTGAATCCCCCACAAGACTGTTCGGATTATATAGACTTGGTCGTTCAAATAGATCACAGGCTGCAGAACAGGAAGGCCGATCGTTCCAAGTTTGATGCTCGAGTATTTTCCAAACCGCCAACTCCTTCCAAAGGAGTAGACTCCGGGGAACCCATGCAAATAGGGGGTCTGAAAGGTCCTCTAACACAAAGGAAGCGGGAAAGGAGGAAACAGTTGCAATTATGCCTATATTGCGGAAACTCAGGGCACTTTCTTCGAGACTGTCCGGTGAAACCTGCCAAGAAGGCAGTAGGAGCTGCAGTTACCAAAGTTACAAACTCTGAGCAGGGAAACGACCTCGCCCAACAAGAATAGAGGTCCTCTTGCCGAGCGTGAAAACCAGTTCCGTGACCTCGCATTTCGTGATACCTATGGTCCTCATTAGCCCTGATAATCCGGATCGATTACATGCAATTGAAGCTTACGTCGACAGCGGTGCCATCGGCAATTATGTGGATCATGAAATGGTTTTGAGGATGAATCTAACTCTTTGTCCCAAGGCTGTAAAGGACGTCATTACTACGGTGGATGGTACGGAGATAGCCTCCGGGCCAGTAACGCATACCACTCAAGAGGTGACGCTAGTAAGTCAAGATGGACACCATGAGAAGATCGTGTTCGATGTGATCAAGGCCCCTCAGTTTCAGATTATTCTAGGAATACCTTGGTTAGAGAAACACAATCCTCTGATCGATTGGCGAGCAAGAATGGTCCAGTTTCCAGAATGTGTCTCTACTTGTCACCCTCCACCTGGTGTTGCACTGGCCGCAATTTCTTCAGAGACTCCCCAGTTACCTCCCGAATACCTAGAATACCAAGATGTTTTCCGGAAGGATCAGGCTAACTCTCTACCTCCTCATAGGTCTTATGACTGCCAGATAGACCTGATACCTGGATCTACTCCTCCTTGTAGTAGAATTTATGCCCTCACCGAGCCTGAGAACCTTCACCTTCGACAATACCTGGATCAATACCTGGCAAATGGGTTTATTCGTCCTTCCAAGTCCCCTGCTTCTTCAGCTTTGTTCTTCGTTCCAAAAAAGGAAGGAGACCTTAGAACTTGTATCGATTATCGCTCCCTGAACCAGATCACCGTTAAGAATAGATATCCGTTACCTTTGATCCCTGAACTCCTGGACCAAGTCAGAAAAGCATGCATATATACAAAGCTGGATCTTAGAGGAGCTTACCACTTGGTACGAGTAAAAGAGGGCGATGAATGGAAGACGGCCTTCCGCACCAAGTATGGGCTATTTGAATATCAGGTCATGCCCTTCGGACTTTGCAATGCCCCGGCCGCCTTTCAATATTTTATGAACGATGTCCTCAGAGAGCTCATAGATGTATGTGTTGTTGTTTACATTGACGACATCCTCGTTTATTCTTCATCGGAATCTGAACATCGGAAACACGTGAAAATGGTCCTCGAAAGATTGCGTCAACACAAACTTTTCGCTAAGTTGGAAAAATGTGTTTTCAACGTGACTGAAGTTGAATTCTTGGGATTCATATTATCACCTGGCGGAGTGCGTATGGATTCAAAGAAGGTCGATGCAGTTCTCAAATGGCCATCACCATCCTCCGTAAAAGGTGTGCAAAGCATGTTAGGCTTCGCTAACTTTTACCGGAGGTTTATCCCCGAATTCTCTCGAATAGTCCAGCCCATCACTGCCTTGTTAAAGAAAAACAAACGTTTTGAATGGTCTACCGAGGCGGAACAAGCTTTCCAGGATTTGAAGACTAAATTTATCTCTGCACCAATCTTAAAACACCCTCGCCCCGAACTCCCCTACATCGTGGAAACTGATGCTTCAAGCCTTGCCATGGGGGCAGTTCTATCACAAAAGGACCCGGTAACCAATCAGTTGCATCCCGTGGCATTTTGGTCCCGCAAATTCTCGCCTCCTGAAATCAATTACACGATTACTGACAAGGAACTTCTGGCTATCAAGTCTGCCTTTAAGGCTTGGCGGCATTATCTGCTGGGGGCCCGACACACCGTTACTGTGATTACGGATCACCGAAACCTGCAATATTTGAAGACCGCAAAAGCCCAATCCTCTAGACAACTCCGTTGGGCATTATTCTTTGCCGAGTTTGACTTCATAATTACCTATCGACCTGGTACAAAGAACGGTAAAGCCGATGCCCTTTCTCGGATGGGAGTGGAAGAACACTTGGTCAACCCTAAACCTGTACCAATCATTCCCGAACAAAGAATTCTGGGTGTAATCGCCACAGAATCCATAGAGGAAGTTAAGGATAAAGCCAGGCAACTTGTAACTCCAGCAGACATACAGAATTGGCATCTGCAGGGAAAGGACTTTGCAGTAAAGGACAACTTATTGTATTTCCAAGAACGATTATACCTACCCAGCACAGATTTACAGAAAAAAGTAATCTCTTGTTATCACGACTCTTTAATGGAAGGTCATCCCGGTATAGCCAAGACCTCAGAAAAGATCAAGCGCTACTTCTGGTGGCCGTCTTGGAAAAAAGATATCAGAGACTTTATAATGTCCTGTGGAGTATGCGCCCAAAACAAGAGTCAAAAGGAAAGACCAGCAGGCCTCTTACGCCCTATTGACATCCCACCTCGCCCTTGGCATACGCTTTCTATGGACTTCATCACCGATCTACCTCCATGCTCCGGATACAATACGATTCTAGTAATCGTGGACTTATTCTCCAAGATGGCGCATTTCATTCCGCTCAAAGGCTTGCCAACAGCAGCAACTCTGGCCCGAGAATTTCTCGAAAACATCGTCCGACTGCACGGTTTTCCTTCGGTTCTAATTTCGGATCGAGGTAGTCAATTTATTTCTCATTTTTGGCGAAGTTGCTGTCGGTCGGCTCAAATTGATGTGAGACTATCGACCAGTCACCACCCTCAGACCGACGGACAAACCGAGAGGACCAATCAAACTCTGGAACAGTATTTACGCTGCATGCTGCAACAAACTGAAAAAACTTGGAAAGATATCCTTTGGATAGCCGAGTATGCCTACAATAACTCTGTCCATTCGGGAACTGGGAAAACCCCGTTTTTTCTTTTGTAGGGCAGTCACCCTCGAACCTCGGAGTTGGATCCCCTCCAAGATCTTGAAACACCAGCAGTAGACTACCTGCATTCTACAATCACCCAAGCCTTTAAGGAAGCTGTTTCTCACCTTCAAAGGGCTAAAGAACAATACAAGAAAGGAGCAGATCAACATCGGAAGGAAGCCCCTCACTATCAAGTAGGGGATCAAGTCTGGTTATCCACCAAATATCTATCTCTAAAAGGGCCACGCACATTCAACCCAAGATACCTTGGTCCCTATTCCATCACTACCATAGTAAACCCAGTAGCGGTCAAGTTGGACTTGCCCCCGCACATGAAGATACATCCGGTCTTCCACGTCTCTCTATTAAAACCCGTGCAACCTCAAACCCGACTAACCAAATCTCCAAAACCTATCCTAGTGGATGGAGAACTCGAGTTTGAAGTCAAAAGCATTCTGGACTCCAAGATCTCCAAATCTAAACTATTCTACCTAATTGACTGGAAAGGCTACGGCCCCCAAGAGAGATCCTGGGAACCTGCTGAATATGTCCACGCTCCTCGCCTAATCAAAAGATTTCACCGAACATTTCCTGACAAGCCAAAACCCCCGGACTAGCCCGGTTTGGGAGGGGCCTTGAGGGGGGGTACTGTCATGATCTCTGCTTCCAAAAGGTCAGGGTTTTCCCAACTCCCTTGGAAGCAGATCCATAACCCAGGTTCCGAGTGCCAACCAGTCCCAATTGGGACCTTTTGGACCCAGTCCTGGCGCCAGTGGCACCAGGCTCATAAATATGCCCAGTCCCAGCGCTGGAAGCGCCGGGCTCATAATGCTTGGGTGGACTTACCTTCAGCAGACCATGCTGCTTACTTGCCTGCCAGTTGAGCCTCTGATCCTCTTCTGTTTGGAACTACTTTTCCTGTTGGGTGGGGCTGGAGCCACTCCCTAGATTCCGAACACTGGAACTCTTCTGGAAGGCAGGAACTCTTTTCTTACCAGGAACTCTTTTCTTACTTAGGCGTGGCTGTGGAAGGAGACACCTAAGCACTACAGGAGGCTATTTAAACCACACCCGGTGGATGAATCTTGCTTTGCGTTATTCTGCAACCTCTGCAGCAGAACGCTCATCGTGTCTTCTGCATCCGGTCCTGGGCCTAAGGAAAAAGGCTTACCATCCTGAATCCAGTCTTCAGCAACACCTATAAAGACAAGAAAGAACAGGTTAGCATTCCGGCATCTGAAAGGCAAAGGCTTACCATCCTGAATCCAGTCTTCAGCAACACCTATAAAGACAAGAAAGAACAGGTTAGCATTCCGGCATCTGAAAGGCAAAGGCTTACCTACTCTTCGTGCGCTCCGGAGGTCTTCACACTGCATTCCGGCATCTGAAAGACAAAAGTTTACCAACTCTTCGCACGCTCCGGAGGCCTTCGGCGCTGCATCCCGCATCTGAAAGACAAAACAAGGTGCGTTTAAAGACATTGGGGAACTTTAATACTCACGTGCCATTACTCCTTTCCACATCTAATCCAGTGGGTATTCCGGCACCCTGCAGCCGCTCCGAACTCGTACCTGCAAAATAAAAAGACAGTTAGAGCGCATAGTGAAGCAGGCAACAAGCGCTTACTTACGTGCTTCCAGGCGCTTCTATTCATCACACGGGCTCCATCTTCAACTCATTTCAGCCCGTCATCCGCCATCGCCGGAACCCTGCAAAACAAGAGACATCATTACTAAAGACTTTAAAGACATTTGAATGACTCGAAACTTACGGTTCGTGCAGTAAACGACGGACAGCAGTCCTCTGAAGTCAAGAGGCCTGCGCTACCTATCCAGTGAAGAAACTGGTTACAGCACCCTGCCCCGAGGCAGATGGAGAGCTCGGCATTCACTTACCTAAGGTGAGAGGGTTAACCTTTGGGGGTCTACAGGAGAGGAGAAGAGGAAAGAGATAGGGACACCCCAATAACCCCAGTTCATTAACCCCATATTTTCTATCTGCAGACATCTTACTCTACACGTCAGGCATACAGTGCACAGAGGTCCAGCCCAAAGAGCCAACCGGGTGCTACACATCACCTTTGAAGATACGGTAGTCGCCCAGTCAAGACCGGCGCCTCTGCGAGAATCAGGTGAGCGTTACACAGACCTTCGACAGGCTGCCGACCCGATACGGGGACTGCTGCGGAACTCCAAGGAGAAGCACCCGGACTGTTGTCTGCCACTGTCGACGACCGCCGTCGCCGACTGGAGCCGCCGTGCTCCTGTTACCTAAGAACTTCATTGATCCAAGGATGCTCTCATCTGCATCGTCGCCGCTGTATCCTGCTCGAGAAGGCCTGACCGTTGATGCGCCGAGGAGCATCCACCAGTGGGTTTCCCGCCACCCAAAGACCACAGAGACGCCGACGACTCGGCGCCCTTGCTGGGCCACAGTTCTTCAACTCTTTGCGGTCCAGAACTATCGACACCGAGGTTCCCCGCACGCCTCTTCCTGGCAGGACGTTTACGCTTCCCTGTCAATGAGCACCGCTAGGAATGAAGCGGCCACTTCACTGTCGTAGCTCGACCTGTTCTCCATCGGACGTCCGACGACCTGTGACTCCTGCCGGAAAGGGAGGACACTCAAAAAGGGTTGTCGATTTCCCCGACGAGGAACGCTACAATGCCAGGTACTTTGCGGTTGCAGAACTATTGGAAAGTCTTGTGTGAGCAGTATATGGACTGGGCTTGTATCTTTCTTCTACAGGTTGCCCAGGTGGGGAGATCTCCACACAGAACTGTGTCTAGGTAGCGGGACCAGTATTCTGCCTATTGCTCAACCATCTTGCTTTCCTTCCTCTCTCTACTGCTGGTTTCCTCTTTATTTTGATCTATGTGTCATTCTGACCATATGCCCTTTAAGGAGATCGAATAACGTTAGTGGTACCACTTTAGAATTGTACATATTTACCATTGTTGATATTCGGAGTACAAAGTGAGTTATCGTGATTGTGTATATGACCTTAAATATTAATTATATAAAGACTGTGTTTTAACCGATACAGTGTGTGGACATTCCTTCATGGGTGCTCGGGGACTACACTGTACTTAAGAACCAGCTCGCATCACCTCCTGAGAAGCTAGGCCCTGATTGCTCGACCACGAACCAATAATAGAGAATCTTGGCAGGGGTCTCTGTGCCTCCCTTCTACCATATAGGGGGCGGAAGTGCAGATCCCCCCTCTGGTCTTTACAACCACCCCACCCTTCTGGCCCGGCTATCGGATGCTGGTATTTTGGGCCAAGTCGGACCCAATCAGTATCTTTGCCCCCTTTTTTTCACAACCTGGGCTGCTTTCATGTGGGGTCCCTCAGGGATCAGCTCTGTCTCCCATTTTATTGAATATGTGTATTTGCCCTCTTTTGCCTCTTATTTTGTCGCATGAGTTCAGATATTACTCTTATGCCGACGATACACAGATTCTGGTCTGGCCGGACCTCTCCAGTGCAGACACTGCTATTCAGCTTAGGAGATGTTTAGAAGATCTTGGCCCAAGGGTCTGTTCACCAAACCAAAAAGCAGAAGAGCTGCACTGCCAGGAGTCCTACATAGACTCATGTGCAGAAAATAACACAGAACGCATATGATAAAGGAGTACAGGACAAGGACATGGAGGGCATGTCCCTCCAAGGCATTTCCAGCATCACAATCTCCACCCCATTGTGACCTATACAATGTCTTATTCTCTGCCCCTATTTCCCCATCCTGACAGCACAACCGACCTGCATCATTTTTAATAGCATTTACCACCCTAGACTCATGCGGTTCCCTTAACCTCCATGCCAGGATTGTATCAGCCATCTCCCCCTTCTCATTAAACCTTTGCTTCAAACATTTCAACTTCCAATCCATTTCATAAACTTTTTAGGCCTCATTATGAGTTTTTAGGTATTTCAGAGGAAAATCCTCTGAAATACCATCAAACGGATTTAGCGTTACTGCCACTTGGTCGGGCAGAACTTCTGCCTGATTACAAGTGGTGGTAGCAGTGTAAATCCCCATTTATTCTGGGTCTATTGGACCAAATGGGGCTTTTTTGTGGAATTACCTTGGTGGAATTACTGCCGCAGTAATTCCACCAATTCTGCAGATTGTTTGGTGTAGAATGGCAATATTTACCTTCAAGGTTTTGCTGGAGGTAAATCTTCCACTCAAAGCCAAAACTCTTAATTTGGTGTAGTGGTAAAATTGGAGGTAACTCAGTTACCTCCAATTTTACCACTTACCACCATACTTGTAAAATGAGCTTTTAATACAGCCTTAAAGATACAGAGATTTAGAGGAACCTCTCTCCTGACACCCAGATTGCAGTCGCTCAATTTTAGCTCTCAAAGCGAATTCCTTCCGCTTCCATTTTCCTTTCCGTTTTGACCCAATTCCTATTAACTCTCCACGGATTGTAGCCTTAAACCCATCGCAAAGAATAGGCAGGGTAACCGTTCCATTATCATTATACTCAAACTATTTCTTAATTTTCAGCATCATCTCTGCTCCCACTTCCTTATCCTTTAAGAAAAAATGATTGCAATTCCATCTACCACAACTAGTCCATCCATCGTGCATTCCTATCTTTACATGAACCAACTCATGGTCTGACCACGGAACTGCACATAAATGCACCTCCCAACCCCTGTTCCCAGCAGCCGGTCAGTTAAAACCAGAAACATTTCAGAATAGGAATCATGGACCACAGAATAAAAAGTTAAAAGGGGTGGCACCCCTGTTTCCTCATAATCATCCATCAGTCCCAAATCATAATTAGGTTCCTGAAATTTTTCCGACACCTTCACCTGATCCCTGGGAATATGAGAAGCCATCGTCCTGGACCTATCCCTGCCAGGGTCTAAAACCATATTAAAATCACCTCTAATTAGACTATACATTCCACAAAAAGCTGTAGTCGGTAAATCACTCCCTCCCAAAATGGTAATTGGCCACAATTAGGGCCAAGTAAACTGCTTCTATCAACATCTTAACTCCTCGGATAGTCCCCTTCAAAAATCGAAAAACGGCATCACGATCACACAAATCTTGTCCACCACAAAATTAAACAGACTTCTTTGCAAAATTGCTACTCCTTTCTTCTTTCTATCACTAGAGGCAAAGTATAACTTTGTATATGACCTCACTTCAAGGATAGCTCCCGTGCCCTGTATCAGATGAGTTTCCTGTACATATAGCACATCCAACTGCAACTTCTTAAATTCCCTACAAAACCTAACCAGAGACCTCTTAGTAGGTGAGTTTAAACCTCTAATGCTAATTATGGCCAAATTAAGGTTTTGCATCCCTTGTGTTATAATGGAATTGAATAGAATTCCTGAACACCCCTCAATTGTACGCTAACAACATAGCATCTAGATGAATGCGTTTCCTGATGAACAAAAACAATGTTAATTCCGGAAAAGAAAACCAATAAAACAAAAAAAAGACACCAAAGCCCCTTAGCAACCCCTCTTTCTCCCAACTAGCTCCCACCCTGCCCCCTCACCCGAAGGCATTCATTGCTGCACCCCTTTCATCCGTAGCCAGAGTCAAACCACCAGCGCACCCCCTCCGTCTCCCGAAACAACCTAACAAAACACACATCAAATGTAATGCCCCTGTACATTTCCACCCAAAACCCTCAAACCCCTGACCATAACCTCTGTATCCCTCATATAACAAGTGAGTTCTGTAAGAGGGTATGGCAGTGATTTCAATGGAAACAGCCAGTAAAATGGGTGTAGCTGGGAGCAGCAAATTGTTTAGACATGACATTAATTGTAATGGGGTCAGTAGAGATAAAGATAAATAGGGATAGCGAATTATTTAGTGCAGGTGAAGACCGAAAATGTAAAATAACACATTGAGTTCATGGAGGGCAGTGAACTAGGCTTTTAATGGTGGCACAAAAATGGATGCAAAAGGCAGCAGCTTTAAGATGCACTGAGCACATGTAAACATAATTCATGTTATAGGTTAATTCGCCATCTGTGTTTAGTCTTGCATTGATGGAACTAACCTAGATTATTTAACTGACAGTCCCTAATAAATGATATCCCATTAACTAATTAGTCCTCCTGTTAACATTGCAATACAATGCAAGTAAGCAGAGATGGAAAAGTCTGGTTTTTCGTTCTGAGAAAATAAATGTGCTGCAGAAATTAATGGGCTGTTTTTTCCATTCAGAGAGGTTATTGTTCGTGCAGGAAGCAAACAGATACATACAAGCTCTCGTTAGGTGATTGGACAGAGAGGTCAGAATTCTAGAAGTTGCTGAAAAATGTCAGAAAGAGGGCAGGTTTAGTTTTCAATCTGTCATTCAAAGAGGAGAGATAAATAGAGGTAGGAGAAAGGGTGTGGGGTTCTTTGGCTGCTGGCTGTCGGGAGAAAGAGATCAGAGGGAAACGCTGAGCTGAGCTGACCCAGAAGTGAATGCTGCTGGGACTCCGAGGCTGACCTTCGGTGGCGCGAAAAGGCAGTACTGAATTCGCAACACTTTGTTGCAGATAACCACAACAGGGAGGGAGTTTTCCAGATAAAGCGCAGAAACCTCATAGTTTAATGTAAGTAGATGTAAACAACTGAGGAGTGTAGACGATTGACTGTGGTTCTCATCATTTAGGACAAGAGGTTATTTTTAACAAAATGTTGGGTGTTTTTCTTTTGCACATGCTCAAGAGCAAATGATAGAAGCTAATGTTACAAATATTTTCCATCTGCTGTACTGTGATTCATATTTCTTCTCTTAGATGACCACGGCAGTGTTGATGCATTGGTAAGAATGAACAAATGTATTGTTGTGAAATTAATTATGCTTTTATTGCAAGCAACATTATTTTAACACATACATAAAAATGGTAAAAAGCAGAGTTGGTGTAATGATTTTCTTATGTCTCTGGTGATTATTCTCTAGAGGTGGGAAGGTAATTAGGAAGTGCCTTAGTGCATATACCATAGTGGTCAAAAATATTTACTGCCAGTGGTAGAGTAAGAAATGAACTGAGAGAACCATAAAAGGAAGTCAGAAAACCAGTTTGTTTGTGTGAGTGTGTTCAGCTGTGCATGCTGGGTGCTGAACAGAACCGTTTAACACTGTAGGCTGATGTTGTATATAAGTCATCAGCACAACATATGGTAATATTTTGTTCCTACTAAATGTGTAATGTTCAGTTATCTATGCTTACAGTCAACCCTTAAACAGAGCATGATTATAAAAAGGGGAAAGTTTGTCTCATCATATAGGGCAGTGCTATGAATATGCTCACCACTATACCACAACACTAAGATACCGCCAATTTACCACAATACTAAAATACATCCAAGTTAGGTAATAGCTCTATGACAAGAACCCCTACAGTCCTCCCACTAGAACCAAAAACCATCCTTCTGGTTAGGTGTAATCAATCCAAAATATCCCACAGCAAATCACCATCAATTAGCCAGAAAATCTTTTCCATCAGTCCTACGCTCCATACTGGTGCCAAATCCTTCCTGTTCTGTAGTCACTTTCCAGGTGACTGAGTATTCCACCTCTGCAATTTCCTCACCTGAACACAAATCAGGAGCAAATTGAGAACCAGACCATACCGGGGCCAGAACAAGAAATTGCACCAAGGACATACTTCCAACATCCCCCAGCAATGGCAGATTCATTACACCACACGCCTTGAGAAAGAACCATGATGGTCGAAACATGTGTTGGCTGACTTCTCATAATAAATACAGCACCAACAAATTGGTTTGAATCACTTTATTAAGTCAAGATTGACATGCTGAACAATTCATTTACACAGCGCTCAGGTGAACAGGACTCAATCTCCCATTCACAATTTACCTTATAAATCGAGTGACTAAAGGAAGACCTGATGACCGATAATTTTACCAGTAGCATTTATACAGTTCCAATTATGACTCTAAGAAGACTGCTTTGAGAAAAAACTGACGTTGTGAAGGAGTTCCCCCTTCTCACCTGGATCCGTTCTTTACCGGCGTCCTTGGATGCTGCCTTCTTTTGGATGGAACGGGTTTTGAAGAAGGCGGCCCGTGTCTCTGCCGAATCGAGAATGCGTTCAGTTTTCCAGGAGGCCGAATCCAGGAATCCAGGAGGCAAGGTAAGTTTGCTAGAACTCGAATACAAGAGGAAGAAGAAAGGGGGGGATTCAAGGAAGGGAAAGCGGAGTGGAAAGGAGAAGAATCGCGAACTACGGAGCACACGTCAGGTCGCTACTTCGCAATAGCATTGAGACGCGCAGAGCCATGGAAGGCGTGGTCTAGAAATAGAGAAAGGTTACGTCCAACGCATGGAGTGAGAAGGAAATGCGTTGGACGGCCATATTGGAAGTATTAATGTGTATAAGCCCGTTGTGACAGGGATCATGAAGCCCAAAAGGGGCACACCCTGCGATTCATGACAGCATTCCTCCTCCGAAGACCCTTCCCTCCTGGTTTGCCCGGGTGGATGAGGTGGAACCTTCTGAGTAGCCGTGGGGCCTTGATGTTTGAGAGAGGTTCCCAGGTTCTTTCGCTAGGAGGATATCCTTTCCATTCAACCAGGTATTGAAGCTGGCCCCTTCTATACCTGGAATCACAAATCTGAGATACCTCATATTCCGATTGGTCATTGACCAGTATAGGAGAAGGTCTGGAGGGTTTTTGGGAGGATGGATTGTAGGGTTTCAGTAAAGATGTGTGAAAGACTGGGTGTATCTTCTTCCAGGATTCAGGCAATTTGATCCGATAAGAAACAGGATTTATAATTTCTTTAATGGGAAATGGACCATAGCCAGTTTACTAGGCCGTAGATGTTGGGGTAGTAATTTTGAGGACAACCAGATCTGATCACCGACTGCATAAGAAGGGCCAGGTCTTCTCCTGGAATCTGCATATTTCTTGGTCTGTTTCCTGGCCTTTTCCAAAAATTCCTTGGTTTCTTTATGTATGTTGGCAAGGGTTTCGATCCAGGAGTCAACTGTAGGTACTGGTGTAGATTGAGGAAGAACAGAAGGCAGGACCGACGGATGAAATCCTTGACTGCAATAAAAGGGGCTGATCATAAGTGCCGAATGGTCAGAATTATTGTAAGCGAATTCAGCCACGGGTATCAGGAGCGACCAGTCATCCTGGACCTTGGTGGCGAAGCATCGAAGATACTGTTCCAGGGTTTGATTGACACGTTCTGTGATTCTGTTGGTTTGAGGGTGGTAACCTGACGAAAGGGCACGTTGGATCCCTAAGCACTGACAGAGATGTTTCCCGAATTGTGAGATGTATTGAGGTCCGCGATCCGAAATGATCTTGGAAGGGAGTCCATGCAAACGGAATATTTGTTCCAGGAAGATCCCTGCTAGTTCAGAAGAGGATGGTAATTTACGCAGGGGCCTAAAATGAGCCATATGAGTGAACAAGTCTATGGTAACCATGATGTTGGTATACCCACCGGAAGGTGGCAGTTCCACAATGAAATCCGTAGCAATAATCTCCCAAGGCCTAGTTGGCAATGTAGGTTGTAGTAGAAGGCCAGCTGGTTTCTTGTTATTGTGTTTATTTTGGCTGCAGACAACACAGAATTGAATGTACTGCCATACGTTGGGTCTCATCCTAGGCCACCAGAATTGCCTTTGTATCAGACGGAGGCTATTGGTGACACCACGATGTCTGGAGTGTAGGGTATTGTGACAGAGATTCATTATTCTCTGTTGTAATCTTTTTGTAGGGATGACCAACACATTGTCTATGAATAAATAACCTTCCCGGATCTTTACATTCCAAAGATCTCTTTTGGATTTGTCCTTCCACAGATCAGAGGATTGGGTTTGGGCGTGGATTTCTTCGAGGAGGTTGACTGCCTGGGCCACAAAGATCGTGGGGGAAAAGATCTGAGGATATGCCTTGTCTTCAGTGGGCTCGTAGTCAGATCGTCGAGATAAGGCGTCAGCAATCAGGTTTTGTGATCCAGGAACATGAGTGATATGGAACTGGTACTGGGTGAAGAAATATGCCCTACGCGCCTGACGACTGTTCCTACACTACAAAGACTGCAGAATCTGGAGGTTCCGGTGGTCCGTACGGACCTGAACTGGATGTTTAGCTCCCAGAAGTAGATGTCACCATTCAGTGAAGGCTAAGCGAATGGCTAACAATTCTTTTTCCAGGACTGAATAATGTGTTTCACTAGGTGTCAGGGTTTGTGAGAGGTAAGCAATTGGGTGTTCCAGTTTATCTCCTAATTCTTGTTTCAGGACTGCACCAATGGCATAATTTGAAGCGTCCGTTTCTACCAGGAAAGGACGGTTAGTATCGGGTTGAGCCAAGATAGGAGCTTGCGTAAACTCTGTCTTTAAACGCTGGAACGCCATATCTTGTAGTGTTGACCAGAGGAAAGGAGTGTCTTTCTTCAGGAGAGCAACAATCAGTTGTACTATCTCGGAGAAATTAGATATGAATTTCTGGAAGAAATTGGCAAGTCCCAGGAAAGATTGAATTTGTTTCACGGAAGTAGGAGCAGGCCAGGTCAATATGGCTTTTCCCTTTGAAGGGTCCATACCAATTCCTTCTGGGGTAAGAATAAACCCTAGATAGTGAACGGAGGTCACATGAAACAAACATTTTTCAGGTTTGGCCAGGAGTTTATGATCTCGGAGTCTCTGCAAAACTGCCTTCACGTGCTCTTCATGTTGTATAGGATCCTTGGAGAAGATTAGTATGTCATCCAGATATACAATAACAAAGAGAAACAGCATGTCAGAAAACACCCTATCCATAAAGCGTTGGAAAATTGCCGGGGAGTTAGCCAATCCGAAGGGCATGACTAGGTACTCAAAATGGGCAAAGGGTGTTCTTAAGGCGGTTTTCCATTCGTCCCCTTCCCTGACACGGATCAAATGATAGGCGCCCCTGAGATCCAACTTGGTGAATATCACTGCGCATCTCACGGATTCCAGGATATCCGAAATCAGGGGTAACGGGTACCGATCCTTGAGGGTACATTGATTTAGCCCGCGATAATCAAGGCAGGGTCTGAGTTCCTTGGTATCCTTCTTGGGAACAAAGAATAGAGAAGCACCAGCAGGAGATTTCGAAGGTCTTATGGTGCCATTTTCAAGGTTGGTGTCCAGGTATTCTCTTAGGGCCTTCTTCTCGGGTTCGGAAAGAATGAACATCCTGCCGAAGGGAATCACTGCAGAGGGTTCCGTATCTATTGGGCAGTCTTCAGGTCTGTGTGGGGGTAAGGCCTGGACAATGGTAGTCAAAAACACATCAGCATATGCTTGGTAGGATTCAGGAACTTGCACGACATTGGATACCATTAGTGGTTTCTGTTGTTCCTTTGTTGGTTCCTTTGGGTGTGTTAATGGAGGTTCTAGGGATAGGCAATGAGACATGCAAAACTCCGAGCCTAGGAATAGAGAACCCGCAGACCAGTTGATATATGGGTTGTGTTTCTGTAGCCAGGGCATGCCCAACACCAAGGGGTAATGGGCTGATTTAATAATGTCAAACCTGATCAGCTCTTGATGGTGATTTATTGAAAGATGGATCTCCTTGGTCTGTAGGCTTACGGGTCCTGATGTGAGGGGTCTTCCGTCGATAGCCACCACAGGCTGCATGGTGCTTCGTGTTTCATAGGGAATCTGATGTTTAGCAACCCACTCATGATCGATGAATATTCCCATAGCTCCGCAGTCTACCAGGGCCAAAATGGAATAGTTTGTATTCTTGGATGGTGATAAAAAGGCCTGTAGTACCACCAAATTGTTTTGTCCAGGAGAGTTAAAGGATGGAATGGATGTGGAGCAAACATCTCTCTCCCGAAGCTCTGCTCCATCTAGGATCGGGAGCTGGCGTTTCCCAAACGCTGAGGGGGTGCTAAAGGACATTCCCTAACCAAATGCTTATCTGAGGCGCAGTACATGCACAAGCCCGTATGAATTCTCCTCATTCTCCCTTGTGGAGATATGGGTCCACGAAAGGCTCCAATCTGCATGGGCTCGGATTCTGAGACTGGGCTTGGGTTGATTTCTGGTCTGAGAGTACCCTCAAATGATACCTTGGAAGGAGATCCCCTGGATTTTTTCTTTTCTGACTTCCTTTCCTGGATACGGAAGTCAATCTGCATGGCAAGATCCATTAATGCCTGGAATGAGCTTGGTCGTGCCACTCTGGCCAGCTCATCCTTAATTTCTTCATTCAATCCTCTCCTGAACAGGGTGAAACTTGCCTCAGTGGACCAGTCAGCTTCCTTTGCCAGTTGTTTAAATCGGGTCACATACGTGAGCATATCCTGGGCCCCTTGCTGAAAGTCTAACAAGCGTTCTTGTGTGCTGTAGACCTGCTCAGGGCGGTCAATCATGTCTTTTAGGGCCCGCATAAACCCATCATAATCGTCCAAGAGGGCATCACTAGAGTTAACGAGGGGAGTGGCCCAAGTCAAGGCATTCCCGGAAAGGTGAGAGATTATAAAACCCACCTTGGCCCTGGGGGTCGCAAAATAGTAAGGCTTGAAGGTAAAGTGAACCAAGCACGAATCCAGGAATGCACGAAGGGTCTTTGCTGAGCCGTCGTATTTATACACGACTCCGCCAAGTATAACACTCTCTTTTGTAGCAGAATCCCGGGATAGGACCAATTGTCAGAGAGCGGCGTTCTCCGCTTTCAGATTCTGTACCCCGGTTGATAGTTCCTGCATACGACGCATCAAGTCCTGCACGGCAGTCTCCATGTCGATATCGCTTTCGATTGGTTGGTGTCTCAAACTGTCAAGGAGTTCCCCCCTTCTCACCTGGATCCGTTCTTTACCGGCGTCCTTGGATGCTGCCTTCTTTCGGATGGAACGGGTTTTGAAGAAGGCGGCCGTGTCTCTGCCGATCCAGAATGCGTTCAGTTTTCCAGGAGGCCGAATCCAGGAATCCAGGAGGCAAGGTAAGTTTGCTAGAACTCGAATCCAAGAGGAAGAAGAAAGGGGGGGATTCAAGGAAGGGAAAGCGGAGTGGAAAGGAGAAGAATCGCGAGCTACGGAGCACACGTCAGGTCGCTACTTCGCAATAGCATTGAGACACACAGAGCCGCGGAAGGCGTGGTCTAGAAATAGAGAAAGGTCACGTCCAACGCATGGAGCGAGAAGGGAATGCGTTGGACGGCCATATTGGAAGTATTAATGTGTATAAGCCCATTGTGACAGGGACCATGAGGCCCAAAAGGGGCGCACACTGCGATTCATGACAGACGTGGTGTAGTGTTGTGCGCAGGGTGGGGGAAATATTTTGAATACTATGATCTCGGCTACACTTTTCCCATCCATTCCATCTGCAGAGTGCCACCCTCTGCAGCTTGTACAGCCAAATCCTGGTACCCCTTTCAGTGGTACCCCAGGAAGCCTGTTAGCCCAGTTCTTTGTGGGGAATGGTTTGAACTAGCTGTGGTGTGTGAGAAACCTAAAGGTGTCTCACCCGCTAGTCCCTGGGGATCTGTCATCCAGGTGGCCAGGAAACAGCCATTGCTTTTGGATCCAGTTCCTGGGGGTGGGCCAGTGTGGGAGGATCACCTGGATGAAGGGTTTTCGGGGAGTGGAAGTGGGACACCGGAAGGTGAAATGCAGTATCCCCATCCTTGTAACACCTTTTCCTCATCCTACCGGCGAGGATGCCTTGAAACTCAACCCCCCATCCTTTTCCTGACACAAACACTTTGTCACGGACAGCTCACCATGAGCGACAATGGACTAATAGCAGAGCCGTATACCTGATGTGTCCCAAAATGCTGTTCAGGCGGGGTCGGGCAGTTGCTGATCATTAAACATACCTGACTTCCATCACACTTCCCCACCCGGATATAAGGCAGAGCACGAAAGCTCACTGTGAGCAAGGCAAAGCATGCGTGGAGGACTTAGCAGTTCCTAGATGATAGTTTAGTACAAGGAGAAAGACGGCTAGACCAGAGAGTGTTTCAAAGAGGGAAGTGCCCTTGACCTTTAACAACTGTTACTTTCACGAACCTTGGAAAGTCAGAAACCTAAGACCAGGAACAAAAGCTGATCAAAACTGCACGCGTGTCAGAAGTACCCAGGGCTATTGCGCGGCAATAACCAAGGCAGGGAAGAGCGATTGATGCTGTGGTACTGTCCTTGGATCGTACAACAAAGCAACAAAGACAGCACAGCCGGTGAGTCGGAGAGACTGATACCTGTTGTGTCTTGACTGTCGTGTAGCCGAAGAGTCCTCTGTCCACAAGTGCCACACAGAGAGAATCAAAGTCACTCTCTGTGCCGCCTTTGAGGCCACAGGTGGGAGATGTTCTTCCGGAACTGCGGTACTCGTCGAACCCCGAACCACTGTAAAGGAAACACCGGTTAAGTGTCAAGACAAAACAGAATCAACAACCAATCAACAAGTAAGTGGAACGGTCTTACCAAAAGGTGTCTGTGGAGTGGCGGTTGTACCTATGGGCAAGGTTCCGAGACCCAGCAAGGCTGTTCTTTCAGTATGCAACTATCCCAGCAATGTTGCAAGTGCCAGGCCCACCTGATGCCAGAATCCGCACAAGAAGGGCGGAACGTAGTAGGAGTCCGTGAAGCAGTCCGTGGTCGTAACAATGATCCAAAAGCAAGTACCAAAGCCAAGGGTTATCCATTGCCAGTTCGTGAAACAAATCTGAGGTCAAGATCCAAAAGGGGTGAGACAACAGGTATGTAGCGCCACACAGGAATCCGAAGAAACAGCTGTGAAGCACCGAAGCACCGCAACAGAGCCGTTTAAATACTGGCGCTGTTATTTCCTCCCGGTCACATGACCCGCGAGCGCATCACGTGAGTGTAGTCCAGAAACACGTGAGCGGAAGGTGGCGGTCATGTGACGCGGAAGAAGCCGGTCTAGCAGCCGCCACGGAAGACGCCAAAGGGGTAGACGTCTCCGCGGGCAAACAGCATGCCGACCCAAGCTTTGTGGTAATCGGCGCCGTGGAAACTGGGGCGAAGAGAGAACCTGTGAGTCCCGGAACCGGGCAAGAGGGCGAGGGGTGTTCGGGGCACGGGGATGAGGAATGGGACCCCCAGAGGGACGAGTGGAATGCGTGACAATACCAAAGAAGCTTGTGTTTGAACCAAGGTTGCAAGCAGCAACATTGTATGAAGAAATCCAAAGAGGACAGTGTGTGAGATGCATGTAATGTGCAATGTGAATATAATTGGAAACCAAAGGAGTCACTGAACTTTGGGAGGCTGAGAAAGATACCGTAGATGGAGTGGTCCTGTGCCACGTGGGTAGCCATTCGAAAGTCTCTGTTAGGTATCCAACTGATGCTTTATGTTGAAAAGGAAATCTTGTAATCAAAGTTGTCCTGCAATGGGTCAAGCCTTCAATAGTTTAATGTGAACTGCCGAGCCCTGCTGAGGGAGACTGATTAGATACAAGAAGGATCTGAGTCCGGCTGAGGGGGATTTGGAGTGAACCGTGAGTCGCCTGAGAAAGAATATTCTCTGAACATTATAAAGAGGGGATCTGAGTGCGGAAGAGGGCGATCCGCAGTAACAATTGTAACAAGAAGAGGGATCTGAGCCCGGCTGATGGGGAACCAGGGTGAGACACCCGAATTGAAAAATTATAAGAAGAAAATAACTTTATATTTAGCTTTGTTCATCAGGCCCTCTGACTCAAGAGACTTTTTATGTAAAGAGACTTGTACACAGAAGGTCCTGGTGATGGAATTGTATCCTTGTGCCATTGAATCCAGAGTGTGCGCTTGTCTCAAGTGAACCGCCTTGCCCCATGTTGAAAAAGTGGGGAAGGGAGGTCAATGGCCCAAACATCATGATGTATCATTTTGTGAACACTTCTTTCTTTTTCATGAACACTACCCCCACACTATTTGTAATTTAGCGGTAAGGATTGGCAATAGTTTATTTTAGTATAGGGCCTTTTATTTTGACAAGTCTCCACTAGGACTGAATTATTATTATTTGATGGTCGTAGCTTGCTCCCATCTGTAGATTTCAGTTTAGGTATGTGTTCATCACACCCTTGCAAAAATTCAATAAACACCCTTGAACTGTGGTCACTTGTGTCCATCTTACTGTTGATACCATGCCTTCCGTACAGATGGGTGAATCCAGTACTATTATTTTGTAATTTTGAGACTTGTAATTTTCTGAACATTCAAATAGGAAAGAAAATACTATTCCAAGAATCCAATGGACAAAAACATGGCTGGGTATCCTTTTCGCACATGACCACAAGAAACTTTAGAGCTCTGAATCTGTGTTGTGCTAAGAGATCTATATGCATGTGAGTCACAGTTTGGACATTATGAAGTCGATAACTACTGGATATGCAGTGGGCAGCCTATCCTCCCGCTCTCCCTTCCCCCTCTCAGTACTTAGTAAATGACAGCTAATTGCCTTTGTAAACTAAGGACAGTGACCATTCAGGAGTATTGAGGACTGCCATTCATAATCTGGTAATCTGTAGCCACTGTCCATATACAGAAAATGTGAAAAACAACATGTAAGCAATGTTTCTGCCCCCGGCAACATTGATTTCCCCACAGTAGCTTCAGAACACCACACATCCCACACTAGATCCCCACCCCATGACATATCTGACCCTATGAGGCAAAAAGAGAAGCATTGGACTTATATTGTTTTCCTCAAATTTGCCATACCCAAAATCAAAAAGAACACATAGCACCAGGGGTGGACTGGCCTATAGGGAACTCTGGAGATTTCCCGGTAGGCCTCTGCACCCTGGGCCTCTTTTGTGTGGTAACCTATTTTATTTCTACATTTTTCCATAGGAAAAGGGTTGGGCTTGCTGAAAATGTGCAAGATGTGGCCCCTTTGAACATGATTTCCAGGGCCTCTGTTGGTTGCCATTCCATCCCTGAATAGCACAGTGGAGACCACCACCAGCCTATACTATTTGTCAGTGTGCAATAGAAAATCCGACGTTCTGAAACCCAGACTATGCTCAAGTATGTGAAGTGGTGTAAATATTTACTGTGTTTGTTTTAATGATTAAGAGTCCAAATTGAAAGGGATTACTTAAGTGGGAAAATAAATAAATGGAACAATTTCCCACCAAGGCTAAGAAAACCATTACAGCTCATTTTCGACTTCTGAACACGGCTATACCGTTTACTTTTGCACTTCAGCCTTAAGTAGCCATTCAGTATTGTGCATGTAATGATCTTTGTGTGCACCAGTCCTCGACAATCAAATCATCATTTCAGCCCTCACCAAACTGAATAAGGTTAGCTTATCATTCCTGAGTGCCTTTATTTGACCTGCCTGCGAAATGGGACCAATTGTTCCTTTTGATGAGACGCCTTCCACGGATAGAGTGCACTGTAGCCCATTAAGCTTACACGGGTTTTCTTTCAAACGCTGCAGCGGCACCTCTTTTGTGCGCTTGCAGTGGTTCAACACAACTTGGGCGGTAACGGTAACGCTATTAGCGCGGGCGGTATTAGCCCTACCGCTGAACTCCCCGGCGCTAATAGCGCCGGATCACGAGTTCGGCGGTAATGTAAGTCCCCATTCCCCACTGAGCCCATTCGGGAATGCCCCATTCCCCATTGGGCTCAATGGGGAATCTTCACGCTAATACCACCGGTGAATTTCCTGCCGGCGGTAATAGCGCTACCGCTGGATTTAAGGGTTACCGCCGAAGTCGTGATGAGGCCCAAACACTTGAAAGTCATTGAAAAGAGGGTGTAGTCTACCCAGCTACCATACTTATTTATAAAGTGTGAGCTTTTAAATATAACAGCATAAAAGTGCCCTTTTTCTACAATAAATACGGAGAGAGGCTGGTGCAGTTTTCTATGGGATGTAGTTTAACCATTAAAGTAACATGTTTGAAACTACAACAGTGTGAGTGTAGGTTTATATGGGAATTTGGTGTGTCAGGCCTGGAAGCCGAGATAAAGTGATTCCCTAAAAATCCCATAATTGCTTAAAGTGTGGCAGCCAAGTTAAAAACGAAGTATTCCGGTTCCACAAGGAGCATCTTAGCTGCTAGATCGTAACTTGATCTTGCAAACAGCATGCAACTGACACCACTCCAGCCCTACCAACAGGCCATAGGCCACAAACTGGTATGCCAGGAGATTGGGTAATTTGCATACAGTAGTGTCAGTCTGTTTTATTCTCCCAGCTGCTCTAAATAACATGGTGGAAGCACATGTTCTATGAAACCAAGTTTTTTATAATCTCTTGTAAATATTCAAATTAACCACCAAGTAAAAAGTGATGATCGCCCTTTTACCCACAAATTAAATGTGATGAGTGCCAAGGCCGCAGCAGGGGTCTTAGTAGCACCTAGCATCAGTTTTGGGGGAGGAGTTGGCAAGAGTCTGGCCCAGCGCAGACTAGATCCCAACTCTATCGGCCCTGAAAGTTTTTCACAAGAGAGCATAAAAGCATAGTCATATTTTACCGCGGGTTCAAAGGAGGGGTTATTCTCCCATTATTGTTAAGGTAAAGTGAGTGGAGGCCAGGTGTCAACAAAGGCAGGGCAATAAAAGGTGAATCTGCAGAGCCCGTCCATAAATGACTAACTCATGAGTGCGTGCACCTAGAATATTGTTATTTGATTCCAGGGTGTCAGTGTATGGAAACCATCAGATCTCGTGTTATCAGCCTTCAGCTGCAGGCCTTTAGGGAGGTGGAAGGCTGCAGCATTCCAGCACCCCGTAAACATTTGAGCAGTCTTGTATCAGCTGGTTTAATGTTAATTTAGAACATGAAATTTGGACGTGGAGCAATCTTTAGGGCATAGCGTATTTGCGCACACTAACTCAAACCAGGGTGGCGTGATGCATCTCTTGTGTGGTGGTTGCTCAGTGGAACCTTGCATTTGTGTAGTGCTAAAATCAGAGCGGGTGGAGCCCATTCAAAGTATTAGTCTTTACATATGTAGGGTTCGAAATTGAGGGGAGCTGGGAGCTATTTAGCTCCTGCTTATAGTCTATAAGAACCGGGTTAGCTTCACACCAACAGCTACCAGGAGTCATAGTTGGCTCCTCAGGCCAACTGATGCCAAACAAACACAGGTATATGTATTTAACTCTGTTTATTTGTAACATACTATAAATAAAGATTAGGGCACATTTATGAGACATGTAAAGCATGATGGGTCATAAATAAGGGACAAAATCATAGGTTTGCATCTTAATTGGGAATTAGATTTGCGGAACGCTATACTCTAGTTCCTGGTTCTAGGTGGTAACTCCTGGTCATTGGTTAATGCTGGATACCCAGGAGCTGGTTTTAGTTCCTGCTTATCCAATTTTCAATTTCGGTCCCTGCATACGCCATCGAAGGCAGAAGAACAAAATCACAGCATTACTTCAGCTGTGTTTATCATTTAGATAAGCTAAGAATGTCCCTACTGGCAAATCTATACTGTATGCATGCAGCTCTCTGTACTATGTGAAAGGCCTCAACACACTCTGGTACACTCCATTTTATGAATGTCTGTTAGTGGTCATGGAAGCAATAGACCGGCATATGTTGGCCTGCAGTGGTCAGCAATCAAGCCACATATTATTGAATGCACCAATGTAGGGTGGTGACTCCTACATACTGCACTCTGCCCTGCCTTCAGATCTTATGTCAGTGAGGCAGAGGTGGCACTAAGCGTGGCTACCAGCAGCTGCCTCTGTGAAAGCGCACCACTGGGCACACACTGCACCTTCTACATGGCACACACATCGCAAGTCACGGAGGGAGGGGAGCACGTGTGTGGAACCCCAAAGGACAACACACTGGTGCTACAGAGAGAGAGGGAGGAGGAGCATGAGCTGAGTTGGTTTGGTAAAAGCACAGCACCCTGTTCGCTGGGTGTTGCACGGATCTCTGGTTGCAGCCGCTGCTGAAGTAAGAGAAAGCAGCATGTGGACAACAGCCTGGGTTCACTCTAAAGGCCTGGCCAAAACAACTAATGTTTTCCCCCAGTTGGTTTGGGAGGGAGCAGAGGGGGTCCATCAAGAATTTTGAGGTTGTCCTTTCCCATGCTTAATTTAAATCTCCCTGGAAGTTGGCACAATGACTCTGTCACTCAGTCAAATGTCTGGCAGAGTTAAGTACGTAAACACATTGGATATAGTGGACGTGTCGCAGCTCATAGATATTGGTGACCAGTCTAAAGTGTGTCTGTTGGCATATTATACCCATATTCAATTATTGTCTGAAAGGTGAGCTATTTATGTAATACCAGCCGAAGCACATACCTTTTTGAGTGTGTATAGAGCTTCAACTGGTGCTGGAATGGATGCAGGCAGCAACTGCCTGCTTGTCTTGTAGTCGCTGGAGCAGAGAGAGCACTGTCTGGCAAGTTGGCACAGCCTGAGTGGCCCGGCTGCACCTGCTGCGAAGGCGAGAGAGCAGTCAGAGCACACTAGTGCACGTGTGGTTGATGCCTGTGCGGTGCCTCCCACAATGCACCGGTGGAAGCCATGGCACAGGCAGATTTGTTCATGCAGGCAGCAACATTTGTGTTTGCCGATTTAATTTATGTATCCTTCCCCAAGAAAAGAGGCCCTATGTCCACCGGGGAAAGTCCTAGTGTCCCTGTAGGCCAGTCCAGTTCTGAACACCCTTACCAAAACCACCTGAAAATGCTCACAATTTTAGTAGCTAGTGTATATAAAGCACAGTGCTCACAGCGAGGTAAAGTAATTTGACCAGTATCCCACCATTTGGTGAAGTAGCAGAGCTTCGATTTGAGCTGAGCTTTCCTGTTTCGCCCTTTGCAATTTCACAGTAGATTACAACTCCTCCTATATATCTTCTCATTTAAAGCCTCATGTAAGGGTTTTTGCATTTTTGTCTTTAAATAAAACGAATTAATAGAACACAGTGTCAATCATATAACATATCAGACATATCTATATCTACGGGTAGTGCCAAACATTTATGATGCACACTGAAAAGAGGATAGAGCGCAAAAGAAAATACATATACACAAAATTAATAAAAGGCAATTCATTAAAGTGGGTGGATTAACACAATGCCTTTGGTGTGCTCCTTACAGCAATCAAACATACAATTTAAACAAGGGAGACAAATGTATGCAGGTAACAATAAGGGATTTAAAAACGGAGTTACCACTAATATTTGGGAACTTGGTAAATTTGATTTCCATAAACCCTACTTAAACATATCATGATAAGTTTATATCGGTATAATATTAGAATGAAAACCCTTGCAAATATGATTAGACAGCTGCCGGCTGCTTAGAATAATGCTCTCAGCAGTGCATGTCTTTCAGCAATACATAGGCCAGCAACTGTGGGAAGGCTTCAGACAATTAATGGGAGATCCCTCCCTCTTCAAAGCACTATAATAGTTTTAATTAACAAATTTAACACCACACATTTTTTCATCCATGAAATGATAACTGGCAGAGACAGGTTCTGCTGGGATTGGAAACTGTGACTTGCATCATATATGCATACTTGCCAACCCTACTGATTTAGGCAGTAGGCTACTGCTTTTTAAGCATTCCTACCGCCTACAGATTTGGGTGTCAGATCCTACTGCTTTTTACAGTGGCAGGTAATTTATGTGACTCGCAAGTCAATTAATCTTTCAGTGCCATGGGCGGGAAAGTGATCAATTTGAGTGATGGGCTCAGATCAATCCACTGACCTGACAACTACATGACTCTGGAAAAACTATAACAAATAAGGGTGCTGCTACCAAAGGGTAACTCTGCCCTGCACTCTGGCCAGGACAGGCCTTCTTAGGTGAACCATCAGTGAAGGAAAGTGGCAGAGCGTAACGCCATCACACAGCATCTGCCTATCAGACTGGCGAGGGTATCAGTCTCCATGTTGTTCAGTGTTCAACCTGCACTGCAGGAATAGATATGTTCTGCCCAGGCTGCACACGTTGCCTACCAGCTCTGTGTGATTATTTTCTGTGAAGTTAGGTAACTGAATTTGGTGTTAACTTACATTCACAAAATTATACATTTTAAACATTTGAGCGTCTTTGCATGTTGTCCTGTTTGAGAGGCTGTGCATTTTAGAATACTCCAGCGGTGTCAACAATGAGTGTTTGTAATTTCCGGTGATGTCATTGATACATTGATATGCTAAGTATCATTTTTGAAATTTGAAAAATCCTACATCTTTTTGGTCACAGAAAGTTGGCAAGTATGTATATGGTTCTAAAGTGGGTGTTCAGTAAATGGGAGTTTTTTGTGGCAACACAGCAGTGTGACCTAGAAAGCTCTATAGCTTTTTAGGCACCATGTTAACGGTGGTACCAGATCAGATAATGCAGCCGCCGTTTACCTTTCAAAGTGCCAAGGGGAATGGTCACTGTTTTCAACACCCCCATGATTCACTGAGCTTTGACCTACACATCCATTACAGGCATGTTTAGAATTGTGAGTTAGTCGCCCATCCAACCTGGCAATCCATTCACTGAGAGATGGACTGACGTATAGAGAGGTTGATGGTTCAGCGAATAAGCTAGAGGTGGCAGAGCCCATCTCATGTCAAGCAACTCTCTTTTGCCCAGCCTGATAGGCCTTTAAGGGGAACTAGCCAGACAAGTAATCTCCCATTCTCCCTAGAGGCCATACATTGTGGCTGGCATCCTTGAAAGGTGAGCCACTTTCCCAGCCCTATGAAGTTTACTGAGGTGGATTAGTGGTCCACACAATATCCATCTATTTGGCTATGTGTCTATCTACCGTTTAGTGGCATGGCTTAGTGTGTTCATTGTTTGCTATTGAGCTATGTATTCACTCTCAGGATCACATGTAACCCCTCAGTACCAAACTAGCCTATACTCCTCCAGAGGCTATGACATAGACTGATGCAATGTAGGGAAAGGTTTATGGGTACCGCCCACACATGAGCACTGGATATTTAGTACTTAGAGTTTGTCCAATTCGATTGAATGCATAGAGTTAGAGAAAAGAGAAGTCTTAGTCAACTCAATTGTTATTGGGTTCTGGTTTATTAACATCAAGGGTGCCAGGTTGTCTTCCCATTTGCCTGCAAAGTCTGCATCATCGGTTATTAAAGTATGGGAAGATAATTATCCTAAGGCCTCAAGGTGTCTCTAGGTATCTCTAGTACATCTCTCCTAAAATGTGTTGAGTTCCTTAGTGCATAGCCGCTCTAGTTTGACACATTTTTGGCAGAGATTTATCTTTGGCTCTTCTCCCCCCATGGGGTGAACCCAACTCTAAGCCCTCTCAACCTTCACTTCCCATCAAGAAGTATTTGTACCAAAAATTCCCAATCATTCTTGAAAGGGCTCAGGATAAGGGAGCAGTACTTTACTATTTACTTTTAGAACGTGGGAGCAAAAGATTTTCCATTTGTAGACTGGCGTATTGGTAAATGAGTAAAAATATGTTAGTAGCTTAAAAAACATGTCTATTCGTATTGGCATACATGCTATATTTATGGTCATTAATAACTATCAATGACATACCTGTCCATGTCATGCGAGCCTGATGCCTCTGGTCTCTGCACATCAGCACAGCATTGCAGGCACAAATAAGTCACGAGACCCTGCTTATCTGTTACGGTCTGTATTTTATCTAATTTTAGGGAGCAAAACAGACAGGAACACCACTTACCTGGAGGAGGAATCCAAACCCCAATCTCTGTAAACCCGACCCTGCAACCCTCTTACATCTCCTGTGACATTTAGGGCCTGATTCGCAGAAGTGTTTTACAATGGTGCAATCCCATTGAAAAACGCTCTGTGAATCAGTCCCTTCGTCTCCTTTGCCCACCAAATCTAAACTGATCTGATGTTGTATCTCCTGCAGGCGTGCTCTGGTTAAGAATGAGGCCACTCGTTCAACCTTCTTTAGGGTTTAAGTTCCCAAATCATCACAATTTGTGCACACCAGCCCTCTTGGCAGATGTTCCAGTGCTTGTGAGCTGAACTTGACGTGTCTTGCTTTAACGCCTTGGGTTCTAGCTCAGATAATGTTTTACCACCTTTCTTACTTCAGTCATTTTCAGTGTTCTCCGACTGCAGCTATCTTTCTGTACCTCAAACCAGTCATCAGCATCGTATGTATTTCAAGGAAACAACTTGAATTGTGTATCAGTATCACCTTTAGTTTAGATGGGGAGAGCATCATATGGCATGTCTTTGTCATTCTCAGCTTATGTTTGATTCACTTAAGGGTGTGCTTTGCATGTATTCTTGCTGTGTGTTTTCAAGGAATTTCAGCCAGTGCCGAATTTCACCGGACCTTTGGCTCTAATATATCGGCGTATGTTAGCTCTATCTTGAAACATCTGAATCCTTGTGGTTATCGCTTATACACCATACTATGGGGAAGAGAGGCATCTTTCATTTCAGCAATAGGTTCTCCGAGAGGGCGCTAGAGGGCCACCCAAGATGGCCGCCAAGGCTTGAGCTCCCGCGTTGCCCCGGATTTATCCGAAAGAATCCTGCTGTTCCAGGGTTGGTTATTCCCAACCAAGTGGTGTCCCCGGCTCCTAAACTCCTTGTCTCCCCTCCCTCCAAATCCAGAGGAAAATCGGCTCTGCTATGCGCCGATATGGCCCATCAGGTGCTGGGGCCCGGAGAGTCGCGTGGGCCTGGCGGGCTGCCCCGGTGTGCGGGCCGCCTCTGCGGTGCGGACGTTCCTGGTGCCCCGGGCCCCGGAGCGGCTGCGCTGCCCAGTGCGCAGACGGAGGTGGACCATCGGTGCGAGCCCACAAAAAAATCTCGGCGGCCCCTCCTCCCTGCCGCCCGCTTCGGCCGGTAGACAAAGGCAGTGAACCGCGCTCCAGAGGAAGGGCGCGCTCCGGTGCCCCGGCGCGACAAGAGGCCGAGGTGGCTCATATCGTGGGAGCCTGACGAGGGAAGCGATGGTGGAGCGAAGCCCTGACCAGTGCCAAGACTGAGGTACGAGCAGCTGGAGGCGGGAGCGGGGAGAGGTGGCTCATCATTCTTAACAACCTGCTCCACTAGGCCCTCTCGGAGACAAACTCCAGCGGCCCCCGTCCGCTTCCGGCAGCCCTGCCCGCAGGCACCACAACAGAGAAGGCCCCGCGTCCCTAGGGACCCAAGACTAACACAATCCACCCGTTACCCTCTGTGAGATCAAATTGCCTGGGCGGAGCGCCCATACGGACGGAGGTGCGGCGGGGGGATAGCGCTGCTGGAGAGGTCCCACCAGCCGGAGCTCCCGCGAACTCAATACCATCAATGACCTACTCGCTCTGGCTGCAGATGTCTCATGGCGAACAACTTTTAGACTGAAGGTGAGCTGGCCCCCAATCCTGTTCCTCTCCTTACCGACAGAACGGGCTTGGCACGACCGTACACTCACGGCAGAACCCTCTCAGCCACACCAGACGGCGCACCTCCCGCCACCCTTGGCGTCTATCGTAGCTCTTGCCCCTTCTAAGGGATCCACAGAGAACCCACTTCACAGCAGACCTCCAGTCAAGGCCTACGAACTACATCCATCCAGCAAATTACGATGGGGGAAAACCGATAAAATGCAAAGGAAACTGAACTTTGACAATGGCACAGCCTCAAAAACACCCCGCTTACAAGACGAAGACGAACCCACACCGAGAAGCTCACAGCAAACAGAACCAGGGAACAATTCGCTGGAAATAAAAGAACTCCTCCTTGAACTGAAAGTGGGCATCGGCAGCCTTAACAGTAAAATGGACGGCCTAGCCTCTAAAGTGGACTAATTACAGCACTGCATCGACACCCACACAGAGCGCCTAAACAAAGTCGAACAAAGAGTCTCTGGTCTGGACGATGGCACGGCATCCCTGTCGAGCAAGGTATCCAGGCTTGAAAGCCAAATGACCGCAACTCTGGCCAAATGTGAAGACTAATATCCACATCATTGGAGTAAGAGAACAAGAACCCCAGTCGAAAATGGAAGAATGGGTTGAGTCACTCTGTGTATCTCTCTTCGGTCGAGAAACCCTTTCCCATCTGTTCATAGTGGAAAGAGCGCACAGAATCCCATCCGCCAGACCGGCCCCTGGAGCTCCTCCCAGACCGATTATTGCGAACCTACTTAATTACAGGGACCGGGACACCATCCTCCGGCTAGCTAGAGAAAAGGGAGAGCAATAGGTTCTCCGAACATTTAAGGTTGGTTCTTGCCCTCTGCTTTTTGTCACCTACCAGCAATTATTGTAATGTGAGCAGTCTTCTCATGTGATATGCTGTGCAATATTTCAGGATTTTCAGTCTTTGTTTCAACTGCAGTGGCTGGCTCCCACTAACCTCCAGACACAAACCTTCTCAACCTCTGTTCTCCCTCCAGACTCAAACACACTATAAGTTTACCAGCTAAGCCACTTGCACACAGCAGTTAACTACCCCTCTGAACAGACTCCAAATAACAGGATGCTACAGCGCTACAATCCACTTACATACCACATACCCGGCCAATGCATCATCGCACCACAGGCATGCTAGGCTCCACTCTGGGCAAAAAATGCCTCTATGCTCGCATAACAGGACACCTAGAAAGACACAGCACAGGGTACTTCCAGGGTACTTCACGTCTGCATGCATCAACATAGCAGCAGAGCTATTTCACATTTTCCCTCTCTTTCCACTAACCTAACCCACACTCCGCTCTTTCATGTCTGCCAGAGTGCCTAGGGAACATGCACATGACAGCAATGTGCGGTATGTGAATTCCAATAACATGACATAACATAAAATAAAATAAAATAACATAGGATAAAATTTGTTCCTTTATATCTTCTATTCAGTCTTCTTTTGGTGAGCTCTATAAAGGCCTCTCTTGCGTTAATCCTAGGGGCAATTGAGCTTCATGAATTCATCAGGATTATGGCCAACTGATACAGGGCCCTCATGCAACCTTTTATCCAAGCATGGGGTCTCTTATTTGCTTGCTTCAATCCAGCATTTGTTTACCTGGCTCCTTGCTGTTCAGATATATGCAGCCCTAAGCTCTTTACCTCACTATTGCCTTCACTCATCCAATTAACCCTTGCTGTTTTTGTGCTGGGTCTTAAAGGACATGTGTAGGGATTAGTAGCTCATCCAGAGCAGTGGAACCCCTCTTGTGGGGTCCAAGTGTTGGTAAGCAGATCCGTCCACCCACTAGAACAAGAACACCTTTGGCCATTTTTGTATGTGCAATATCCCTCTACCCCCCCACCCCCCCATACGCTTTGAATGCCCCATTTGACTTGTGGCAATTCATTTAAAACCATAGGAAGAGTGTGTGTTTGCCTCAACACAATAAGTGCCCTTCGCTCCATAAAGCTTTTGCAGGCATCCCCCTTATACTTACCGCATATATTTGCCTTTTGTCTGTGGTGCAGGGTTCATCCATTCACCAGCTAAAATTCCCCCATGCTTTCACTCCAATGGTGTGCACTCTATTTATTTTTACTGCTATCAAGGTGTTTATTCCTGTGTCTGCCACCTTGGAAATCGTGTTACTTGTGCTCCTCCTAGCCCAACTCTCTGCCGTACCCCGAGCTTATGTGCCTTATCCTGGTGATTGGTGTTTACTCTCTGCTGTGGCAGGAACACAAATCCTCAGAAGTCAAAAGATTGACTCTCCCTCGGATTAGAATGATGTTCAGTCTGCATCTTCAAAACTACAATGGTAAGCGATTTCATGGCATGGTTCGAAATGCTTGTGATTGCAGCACCCTTAGGGTAGAGCCAGGTCCCCTCTGCTGCTATATTTTCACAAGCTAATGAACAGGCATGAGACTGAAAGTACCTAGAGATACTTGTGAGGGGAAAGTAATGCGAGGCGGACATACCTTACTTGCCCTACTCTACAGAGGAATTCCCTGCCTAGTATAACAGCTAAGGGAACATTTTCCAGCATGGGAAAACTGGCCCTCACACTAAACAGCAACGTTATATAGAAAATATATATCAACACAATATAATAAACAATACTAAGATTATGTCTGAATGGCCTTCTCCTGCCCTGTGTAAGATCCCTTCCCCAGGATTTAAAGTCCACTCAAAAATGTTCAACAAAGGAAAAAAGATGTTTTGAACCATATCTTGATACTTCCAAGTCAAAGGAAAAAAGTTCATCAAACAAAACTACACTGTTAAGAATCTTTGTTCCTGGATGAAAGATCCACTTCCAACTTCCAGAAAATAAATAGCAGCAATGGTAATCCCGGTTATGATAGATTGTCTCTTTCAGATAATTTGCCACAGTTCAAAAGAAGGTGTAATATGCCCCACTGTCTACCACACACAGTTATTTTTCAACATTTAGGACTTTGTTATTTGCAAATTTACATTGCTATATTGGTCAGGATGTTTTCCACTTCAACAACCATACTTTTACTATTGGAACTATGAGAACAGTCATCTTTGTCCTACAGTACTTTACCAGTTTAGACCACTTCAATGTTACATCTGCTGACAACCTATTATACCACCACAGTTTAAGTACTACTGCTGCAGCTCAGTACTTTCAATTGCTAGGCAGGTTTTCAGAAGACTCTTCAACAACTTCAGATAGGCAGGGCACTCTTCCTGCTAATTACTTTCTCAAAGGGGCATCCTATTTGCCTCTCCTGTCTGTCTACCCCAATAACAACCTGGGTCCGCCCACAAGACTCACTTCTCTTTGGCTTTTGCAGTGTTTGACACCACAGGTTTTGTCTACTTTTAGAATATTCTTCACAAGCAATTTGTCCCCTTCCCCTGCTTTACTCACACCTTTCGGTCAGTTATCAGCCCCAAGTAATTACCCAAGAGCTGGCTTGGTGCTGCTCTCTCAGCTTCAGGTAATACTGGCATACTTGTATTGTAGGCCACTTGAGTGTTAACAACTTCACAATACAATTGTATGACTATTTAACTCTTGGAAAGGTTGGTTTCACTATAAAATGGGGTTGCCTATTGGCTTGGGTAATACTTGGGTAATACAATTAGGCACACGCGACCTCACTTTAAAGTAGATATCAAGATTCAAATATGTAAAGAGAATTGTATTCCCATATCACGGCAAAGGATAAAGTACTGACTTCCTTTGGGAATCACAATTAGGCATGCAGGACCTCTTTTTGATGTAGTTTTCTAACTTTGTAACTTTTCTAACATGCGACCACTCAGTTAAACAGCAACAGTCTTTAAGTAGTTCAACAATGGATTTCAATGACTTTAGCTCTTACGTGAATGTTAGGTCTTTTACTCTATACGCAAGTGCTACATTTCATTGTGAACAGTACTTTGATTATAACAAAAAGCTTCTGCTTGCATAAAGTCATATGCAACTCAATAAGGAGTTGGAAACAGTTACAGCAAGGTTTGTGCAAATTGTTAGAACTCTGCTTCAATCACCGGCTTCTTAGACACTTGCTTTGCGGGTTGCACTGCTTTCCTGACTTCCACTAACACTTCTACTGCTTCTGGCTCGCTGGGGACCCACACCCTTCTCCTGCATGGGTGTCTCTGGTCCGGCCACTGAAATTGAGAGTTATTTTTTCTCCTCAGACCGTCAGCTTGCCTCTTGCTTCTAGCCTCAGTCTCCTGCACGTTTACAGCTCTGCAATCATGGCAATAAGACTGACATGGGGAAAACCTAGTCCCCTGCACGTCTTCCGCTGCACAGCCTCTGCACTTCAGATTTTGGGACAACAGGACTCTCTCAGAACTTGCAGGTGAAATCTGCTGTCTCCATTTATTCCAGCATCCCTTCTGTGCTCCCACCTCTTCGTGATTTGCCAGCCCTGTGCTTCTTCTCTACTACTGCTACTACAGCCTCTCTTCAAGCTCTTGTTCCAGCTCCTTCTACTCCTCCTTTCCTGAGGGGGCCTTTAATGCCTCCCAGGTTCATTAACAATTTTCAGGTGTGGGCTGTTAAGATCAATTGCCTGACTACTGCAATGGCCACTAGGCTTAATTGCTTGGCACTACATCTACATGCCTCTTCAGCCTTCTTCCTCATCCCAGTACCTCTGGGATTCTGGGACTTGTAGTCCCCTTCAACTAAATTAGCTTTTCCCACTTCTGCAGTTTGTTGAATACCATCAAAAGTGTGGGATTATGGGGAAAGTTAAATAGGGGGTTGTCCCAGTCCACCTGGTCTCTTTCCCCTGCATGTTATCCTTCCACAGTACACCACCCCCAGGGCCGAGATCAGAAAGCATCTGCCTTTATCTGGCCACATGAAGAGGGTCCCAGACCAGGTTCCTGGGAGGAATCACCACAGATTCATCACATACTTTTAATCTAGTGCAGCTCTCAGTTACCTAGAAACATTTGAGAGTGGGAGTCTGGTCTTCACATCTTTTCTTCCCGCTCAGGCAGCCTCCCTGCTCTCTGGTCACATCATCAGTAAGCTAACATTCACTGTGCACGTGCGGTTCTTCTGTGTCTATGTAGTCTCCTTTCTTGTGCTGTGTGGTGGGCAGCCCGACTACTAAGTGGATGTGACTGACCAACCTGTCAAAAACCTTCCCCTCTCACCTTGTCCTAGTAATGCAAAGGACAAAAAGTACCCTGTAGTCTTGATAAAAAATCCACTTTGTCCTGCGTTTTGCCTTTTCTGTGTGTCATGGAGAACAAGAAGAGTTGGTGGACCAGGATCCATCGGATGACCTTAATATCATGGTCCTTATGTCAAGCTATCCCCTTAAGAGGGGCATGATCCATCAACGGCTCAAACCTCTGAGCCAGGATAAAAAATCACAAGTGCCTGATATTACATTTAAAGACCGAGATGTTTTATCCATAGTTTAATAGGCCTCTTCACAAGCCGGTCATTTGCACGTTCTATTCAGTAATTGTCGTTCAGCCCAGTCTTGTACCTGGGACATGACTGCCCATAGCCCCATGTCTGAAGTTTTGGTCTGCTGAAAAAAAGGGAAGCAAAAATCAGGAACACCCTCTATGGGGTCAAAACATAGGGCCTTTTACATCCTAGAAAGCAGAACAAGCATGAGGTGTCCATTGACGTTTTTTGAGGGCATTCTCATTTAACATGGTCTTGAGGTCTAGGATTGAAGATGTGAAGACACAACAAGCTAGGATCTCCTTTCTGACTTCAGGAAGTGGTGTTTTCCCAAAGGCTTCTGTTTTCAAGAGCTGGGGACAGATTTCCCAATTTCCACCACATATCCAAGGTACTTTACAATTTTGCATACTAGGGTACACTTCACTGAACAGGCTGTTACTTTAATGTGTGATGTAGTAATGCCAATCAGACTGCAGAAATGTGTTTCAGATGCACTTGTTTGCACTACAGACAACAATGCCATCCAAATAGGAACCTACGTAACCTACGATAACCTGGGTATCACTCGTCAGGCTCTGGCATGGCTGACTTCTTTCCTCGTCAACCGACCCTCCCAGGTCCAACTTGGGTCCTTCCTCTCTGATAACCTTTTCTCTACCTGTGATGTCCCCCAGGGATCTAACCTCTTCTCTCCCTGGCTGTTCAACCAATACCTGGCTCTCCTTGCCCACCACACCGCCTCTTTCTGCCCCAACTTTCAGTGCTATGTAGATGATACCCAGCTCATTTTCAGGCTACCCTCGGCCTCCTCCTCTCCTTCCCTCATCTCTGACTGTCTGCCATCCAGGAGTGGTGTGCCGCCAATGACCTCTGCCTTAATGCCAGTAAGACTGAGATTCTACTCATCCGCACACCTACTCCCTCCATCCCTGCAGCTCTCTGGCCGGCCTCTCTTGACCTTCTTCCTGCTCCCACCTGCAAGGCCAAAAACCTTGGGGTCATCTTCGACTCCACACTCTCCTTCTCTCCTCACATCTCTGACGTCTCTAAGACGTCACACTACGAGCTGCACCTCCTTAGAGGTATTCTTCCTTTCCTCTCCTTCCCCCAGAAGCTCACTTTCTCCAGAGCCCTGGTTTCCTCTAGGCTAGACTATTGTAACAGCCTCTATCTAAATCTGCCTGCCTCTACTCTCCGCCCTCTGCAACTCATCCAGAACAGGACTGCGAGAATTGTCCTTGGCCTCAAGCCCAGGGATTGTATCTCTCCAGGGCTGAAATCTCTGCACTGGCTCCCAGTGGCTGCGAGGATTAAGTTCAAAACCCTCTGCATTGTCCACAAGGCCTTCTGGGGCTGAAATACTTTCAACTCTCTATTCCTAAATATCTTCCCTCTCGAGCTCTTCGCTCATCCGCCTCCAACTCCCTCAGGGTCAGTCGCTTCTCCAAGCAACGAGTTGGTGGTAGATCTCTCTCTTCGGCAGGGGCCTCCCTCTGGAACAGCCTTCCTGCCTCCCTGAAACTTGAGGAGAACCCTCTCCGGTTGCGGAATCACCTCAAAACCTTCCTCTTTGCTTCTGCTTTCTATGCCCCGCGCCCCTGCTGAATTCTTGACAGAAACTGCACTGGTTACCTGGCCACCCTTCTGATCCTGGGCCCAGGCCACGCCAGTTGCCCACCTGCACTGCCTCCCTGGTAACCCCTGCACCTAGGGACTGCTTTCTGTATCCCCGCAGTCCCCCTACCATCACCTATGTCTGCACTTACCCTGCACTTTCCACCTGATGGCCATTTTATTTATTTATTCTACGATCCCATGTACTGCACTTTCCCCCTCTCCCTTCCCCCTCGCACTTTTCCCTTTCCCCCTTCCCATGCACTTGCGCAATCTGAATAACACCTGGCCTAGTAGGAAGGTTGTCTGTTTTCCCTTGTTCCCCCTCCCTTGCCTTGTCGCGCCTTGAAACACTTGTGTATAGGCGCGTCATAAATGCCATATCATATCATACGTATTTGAGGTGCGGCTTCACTATCTTCTATACAGGGTTGTCACAGGGTGAGGTGAGGCCCGGGGCAAAACATTTGGTGAGGCCCCTTTTTTTGCACTTGGCCAACAGTGCCGCAAACAAGTGAAGCGAGAAATCTCCATTTGAGTTTATGCATGGAAGAACCAGGAAATGGTTTGTTATTATGAATGCAAATCAACTAAAGCAAAGCAATAGTTTTTCTGCTGAAATGTTTACTCCAAGCTTAGTTTTGTATCATATGTATACATATATAATTTCATGCATTTTATTTTTAAAGGGACTTTCCAAAGTAACTTGGATTACAACTCCATATATCTTTAAAGAAATTGAATAAATGTGCACATCCAACCGGGGTTTCAACCCAACTTCTACTTTCAAACTTTCAAGTCCCCGGCTGTGATTATTTACAGCATGGACACAAATGCCAACAGTTTGGGTTTTTGTGAAGGCAGGGGAAAGACACTTGACAGGCACAGACATAGTGGTATTAACTGGCCATTGATAGTAGCAAGCACAAAATGGTATGAGTACCTGGTCATCTAACAGTAGTGCCTGGCAAAAGCTTAATACTTACACACAAGCCAAACCTGTTGGCTTTGCCAATATTTATTTTTAACAGGACTTCAGTCAAGGACACACAGAGTGCTTTGAAATCAAGTGACTGGAGGCACACCTGGTAAGGCAGTTTTATTACACAAGGAACACGTTTACAACTTCAATTAAGCCGTTACCTCTCAAAAGACTGCTTTGAAAAAGCACTGGCGGGCACTTGTGTGAATAGTTTGATGGCAAGGCTTGATAAAGCTAGCTCAAAGAGTTCCCATAAAATGGTGTTTTGGGCAGGGTGGAGACGGGCATGAATGGCCATAGGGATTAGCATGGCCATGTGCAGTCAATGGGTGGGCACCTAACCTACCAAACAACACCTACAGGCTGTGTGTCCCTCCTCTTATGCCATTCCTCCCTATCTTTACTCTATACAATAGCGAAATCATACACTTTGAAGTTATTAATGTGAAATTGGGTGTAAGTGTTGCTATACGTATGTTCTCCACTACAACGTTTTTATAAAGCACCATTTCTTCACATTTTTGTAACACCTGAAGCCCTTGTTTCAAGTACACACACCCACACACTGTTGTCTAAGGCTTAACAGTCCAAACTAACAGCGTGATCCTGACCTGGACTTCGGTATGTATTTGTAATCTTTGTTCTTCGGGCAGAATAAAATAACATTCCACTTGTCTTCATGAAGAGTCAGACAGAGAGCTGCTCAGCTAGACTAGCACAGCACTGAGCGTTGCCAGGCAGCCCGCCAGCCTGATGACGCGAGTGTCAGAGGCACACTGCCCATGCCCATGCCCATGCCTGTTTCCACCACCACAGCATTATAGCATATACATGCACCCGGGCTGTCAGTCACTGCGCTCGGTGCATATGTATACTATGCTGTGTTGCTGACAAGGCAGCATCATAACACACACATATACAATGCCAATGACTCCTGACGTCGGTGGAGGCATCTGACCCATCCAGCCCGGGCTGTGCCTCCCCCAGGGCAGCAAGGCTCCCTCTAAGGGCGAGGGCTGCGGCAGTTTGCCCCCCCCCTACTCCTCCTTCACGTTCTATATCAAGGATCAGAACGTTGCTTGTACAAGTTGTAGCCACCCGATTGGGTATTATTTTCACAGATGAAGAGCATATGTCATGCTCTTTGGCCTTGGGCAATTGTAATTGGGTATTGATAACGTGCTTAATACCCAGAGGTGTGCGGACCCGGGGATCGAACCCGTATTGCTCTGCGTCGTCTTGCTTCCAAGGCGAGCGTTTTGCCCCTGACCTATCCTCCCATGACGGCGTTGTGTGGATATAGAGCACTTCGTTGGTTCTGATGCAATGGAAGTATCTACCGTCCATCCAGGTTCCTCAGTGACGAATGATTAGTTCAGAGCTTCTTAACTCTTCCTTCTATGACATGCACATGCAACATTCAGGTGATTTGTCTGGTAGGGAACTGGAAACCTCTTCTAGCTAACAATCACTGTGAATAGTATTTATAACTGGCAATGACATTACTTCTTATTGTATGGTATTTTAAAGAGTTGTTTTTAATATAATATAACATTTTATCATTTTTTGTGTATGTCATTTAACAAGATGGAGCTCATTTTATAAAAATTAGCAACTTGGGTGGCGGAAATCCACTATGTTTGCACTGCAACATTGGCGGCTCCCCGCAACTAAATTTTCGTCATTTGCACGGCAGGGTTTATAAGTGCAGAGCAAAAGGTGACATACACGTGTGTACGCCACCTTATGCCCTGCACTGTTCCACTCCGCCATGCGAAGTGAGTAAACAGTGCCTGCCATGCTTGCAGAAAAGCAGCCCTATAGAATACTTCTTGGTTCGATTAGAGGATTGGCGCTCAGTGAAAGAGATGAGGGTGGTAGATCACCCTGAAAATGAGCATAATCCTTTGACTGTGCTTGACCTCTGAATAGACTCTAATTCTAAGCACACTTTAGGAAAGTAGCTCACACTTTAAGATCAGTAGAGAGGCATAGGTGCAAGCTAACATGGTTAGTTACTCGCCTCCATCCCAAATGGTCTCTATTCAAGAGCCCAAATCATTCAAAAGGCTATGGCCTGTTGCTGGTGCGGAATCCCAGGGAGATTTTAGACTTCATCACTAAATTAATTGTCAGCCTGGTTCCCCTGCTGGCAAGCAAAGTTGGATCCAGGAGCACGACACAGAAGGCTCCTCCTTGGTATAATATGGCTTGTAGAAGCAGAAAGCACCAGGAAACAGGGGAAGAAAGCGCAGAAAGAAAAGTTATGGGAGACCCTAAACAAAGCAGCACAAGAAGGAAAACATTGGAGGTACTGGGTGGTATTAGCAGATGCTGCAAGAGGTGTTCAGGATTCCTCTGGGCTGGAGAGCAATATAATTGAGTCCGCTTGGTTTAAACTCTTTACAGCTCTGTTTGAATTGACACAGGGATACGGAACACAAATCGCTAGCCCTAGTGTGCTAATATCTAGCTTGACTGCTCTTAGCGAAGCAGCCATGACTTATTCCCACGAGGAAGTCAAGGCAGTCCTTCAGAAAGCAACAAATAACAAGAGTGCAGGTCCAGATTTCTGTCCAGCTGATGTATATTTATGGGGTATTTATAATGTGCCTATACATAAGTGTTTCAAGGCGTATTCACGTTGGACCCTGGGTTCTCAGTGCTAATTTCAACAGCTGAGTTTAATGTAGTTGGTAAGTCCGGTGTCATTCCTACTTCCTGGAAACAGGCAACACTGGTCCCCATTTTTTTTAAGAAGGACGATAGTGGGGGTCCATCATGCTAGTGGCCCTTCTCTCTGTTAGACGTTGCAGCCAAGCTATTTGGAAGGATGATCTACATACGAGTCCTTGACTGGGCAAAGGAATTCTATTCTTTAGCTGAAATCCTATATGGTTTTAGGGAGGGGATCGGTACAAATGAAGAATTCCACATTCTCCTTCTATTAACCAGCTAGCTATCAGAGGGCCATGGATTGCCTTCGTAGCTAGCATTCATGGGTTTATCGTCAGCGTTTGACTGTGTGGATAGGGCCCAACGATGGTTAGTATTGAGGACCATGCATTCAAACCTTACAATTAAGGTAAAATATGGCACTAATGGCGAGCTGTCAGCGCAAATCCATCAGGTAGAGCAGCACGGTAGAGCTGCCTGTTGGCTGCACTCCTCTTCAATTTATACATCAATTAACTGCATATAAATCCCACTGCTACTTCATGTAGGTGATGCTGTGTAGATGATGCTGTCTTGTTAGCTTGGACTTATCAACAAATGAATCGAATTCATGGACAGGAGAGGCCTGTCAATAAACAGGTTCAATTTGAGGTGCTTTTTGGTGATACCCTTAGAATTGTACTCTCGCGACCGATACTTTTGCTCCATATCTACTTGGAAATTGGAATTTTTGAATTGGAGATTCTGTTTTGTTAACCTTCAGTTTGTCGCACAGGTGTATGCAAACACGGAGACCATGAGCTCCTCAACTCTGCTTTATTGCAGTGCAGTTATTAATTGGGGTCAAATCCCATCTGAAAAAAGTCCAATTCATGCTCCAAGCGTCGAGTCAGTTAGACAGCCAGCAGACTATCGGGACCGCGATACTTTAGGAAATGCCCGGATTGGAGAAAGGCAAAGTGTAATGCCGAAACATGTGTCATCCAAAAGGGCCTAGAATTATCCCAAAAATAAAAAATAAAATCTACACGCAGACGGACTTGAATGCTTTCTTTTATTCATTGGGAATAGCATAAGTCATATATGTGAAGACAGGAAATACTGGCGCAAAGAAAGATGCAAGCAAAACCAAAACATTTTTCTATCAAGAAACAGCATTCAGTCCAAAGTGATGGTGGTGGGGAAAAGAAACTGTCGACCATGGTCATATGGTGCAAATACCAAGAGATGGATTGGGTACCCAAATATAATTTCTTGGGGATTATCTTATCAGCCTCCCTATCATGCACAAACCACAATGAAAAAGCATTAACCCATATGAAGCTAGTGAATGCCTCTGCTTCTCATTGTGTAAAAAAATACCCAATATTTCTGAATACACTATATGGCCGGACTGTACAGAATAAAAACGGTGGAGACCGTGGCATATGGGGCTACACTAATGCAACCCTCTGGGAACTCTATGAAAATGAGTTATTTACAAAAGTATTAGGAGTCTGGCAGGAGGCTGCTACTTTTTCAACACGCTTAGGGTTGGGAGCTATGTATTTAGTCAATTATCTGAGACTTGTCAGGTTTCCTTTAATTATTCCATTATTCCCCTTTATTTCTGTGTGGTTTAGAAGTTTTCTACTGCAGTTGGTTTGGCCTTGACTTTTCTATACAGATTCCTGGCTCTGGCCCAAGGCAAGATGGAGTTTTACAATAGAAGCTTTGATTGGCTAGAGAGAACTGCAGGACAACAATGAACGTTCTAAACTGTCACTCTCTGCCTTTCATCGTCGTAACCCCAGCTGAGAGGACGTGTTTGTGGCTGCTCCTGCTGAAGTCTTGGGCCTAGTGGATTTGAACTTTCAAATCTTGGCAGTCGAGCGGCTACTTATTCGGGGTTGTTCAGGAGAAGTATTCAGGTTCACAGGAGAGTTTTCGGAAGTTCTTTTGGAAAAGAAACATTCTTAAGCTAAGTGACTTTTGGATATGTAAATCTGTTGCTCAGATTCATTAGTGACTTTTAGAGAAAGTAAATGTAAATTCTATACTAGAACTGTGATGTTACACTGTTAATAGTTCCACGTTTAATTCTTAAAAGCGCGTGTGTGTTCATTGTGCGTGTATTCATAGCGTGTGTACGCGAGCGTGTGAAAAGACTGCTACGTGATTTCTACAGCGTGAGTGTTCATAACGCGTGAGTTCATAGCGCGTGTACGCGAGCGTGAGAAAAGACTTCTATGTGATTTCTACAGTGCGTGTGTTCATAGCGCGGGTGTTTATTGCGCGTTTCGTTTCTCAGCGTGTGTATTTCTCTGGCGTGCATTTTCTTCAGCGCGTGTTCTGCGCGTGTAAATCTTTGCGCGTGTGGACAAGTATGCAAGTTCTTAAAGAGACTATCTACTTTATTAAGAAAGAAGAACTGGATTCCTTTTAAGCATATCATAACTGGAACATTATACAGTTTTATAAGGCATGAGTCAAGGTTCCTAAGGCTACATTACTCGAAAGGAGTTGCTGTTATTTTCAAGATTTTCAAAACAAAAAAGAAGGTAGAAAAATTTTATCAGCAATTACTCCTATCTTCTCTATGATCCTTAAAGAGGAGAACCAGGTATGATTCTTTACATTTTAGTTAAGGATATAGAGTTTTCAAAATCAAAAGGTAATTAAGTAATTTGAGGATTTTGTGTGTTCTTATGTATTCACTCCAGGTTCCGCATCAGATAGTCTAGACGTCGTCAGCCTGGTGTTTCTTATGTTATCCACTTCCCCCTTTCCCTTTGGGGTGTAGTTAACAGAGCCGAGTATAAAGGGGTTCTGCGGATTACATTTCAGGGGGATTGTTGGGGGTTCGGCAGCTTCCGCGGACACAGGATATCTCTCAGCCTGACAAGACTAAAACCACTCCTGTTATGCGTCTCAACCCGGATAAGCACCCAGCCTTTTTTAAAGGTTAGCTGGCTAGTATGAACATCAACTCCAAATGAATGCTAGCTCAAAAACATACTCAAGTGTTCCTACTTTGTTAATTGTAACAGACAGAGAAAATATTCTGAGCTTGTGAAGTCAAGGGTGAGGATACATGCTTCTTTGAAATGGACCGGGAGCTGTGAGCCCTATCTATCCGGAGTCACACAAAATCACGTTCGCTCAGATTCAATATCTCGTCATTGATGAGCAAAACCAGCAAATCCACACAGGAGAGGACCATCCTCACAATTGTAAGGGGAATTAATTGGAAGGGCTTTCGACCAGCTCTTTCGTTTTTAATGACTTGTTAATGACCAGCTGTTTGTTGTGCACTGGATTGTATTTCTGTAAAGCTGTGAAAATAATGGGAGAGTTTTCATCCTGAAACTGGAATTTTAATGTTTGGCCATTTTATGACTGTATTGGACCGAGCATGAATTTATTGTCCAAACATTTATGGGGTGCTTTGCATTGCGAAATAAAGAAATAAAGAAAGTAAGCCAAGACACAAAACATGGACACGTTCTTTAAACCAACTCTAAAGTGACAAACAAATAGACAGAGGAGGAGGATGTAATATAATATAATAGAGATGTTAAAGGGCAAGGGAAGGAAGTGGGCACATAGCACCGAAAAAGAAACAAGTAGAAATACTGGTGTAGATATGGCTAGATTAACCTCTTCTACAAAAACTAACCTTGTAATTCTCTCATCGAAAGAACGCACACATCTGTACATACAGACATCAAGGTTAATCACTAAATAAATTAGGAAAAAACTAGTTAGATCATGAGAAAAGGGACCAGATTATCAATGCACTGTTCAGACCCAGAGGCTGGCACGTTTTATAGAATGCAAAACCAAGGGGAAGTAGGGAAGTTCCAGAAGACGCAATAGGTGACAAAAGGGGGCACAACTAAGCATAAACTATGACTTCAGAAGCATTTTGCATGAGAACAGAACTTCTCAAGAAGTGTCTGTTTCCCCGTCTCTGGGCCTTCTCACAGTAAGTGTGGACACATATTCGGTCCTAACCAACGTATATGCTAGTGGGTTAGACTAGCACTTACGTCTATGGATAATTCAAGGCAGGCAGGCAGGCATAGACATCTTTGTATTGACTGATCAATGGGATGGCTCTGTTACTACTAAATTGACCATTTCACGTTCCCACATCTGAGTTATTTTAACAGAAGAACTATGGAAAGAATGGGCAAAAAAGTGTGATGCTCTCTGGTAAGCCACACCCAATGTAAGAGCCAACTTGGTGGACTATGGACTGGAAGGATAGGGAAAAAAACACCCAAATATATGTAATTAAAAGGAATATGGCTCTTATGACTACCACTCTGTCCCATGATGAAATAACACCCAATGCCCGTCAGAGTGCCCACATGGAAGTGGATACCTGCAGTGGAGGGATTGTGAATTTCATTTGGACCAATTCTGGAGGAAAATGCACACCAAAAACAACCAGTCCATCTACTCTGAAGGGGACAGTGAACAACCCACTCACTCACCTATGGGATCTGCAAAATCAAAACAAATTCCCTAAGTCTGAAATGGGAAAAGAGGAAGAGTGGAGAAGGAAAGAGGACACCTCTACCATTAGAACCAATGACACTTGCATAACTCTTAAAGCAACCAAAAGGGGGGAAATGAGATGAAAGGGGAAAAGAGGTGTGCATAGGAAGATACAGTATTATCAGATTTGTATTCACTGATGATAAGAATGCAAGAAGAAAATAAAGAATTTGTAGCAATATATATATATATATATATATATATATATATATATATATATATATATATATATATATATATATATATATATATATATATGAGAAAAACACACAAGCCCCTGCGCGGTTATAACACTGCGAAAAACCACCCAGTGGGCATGCGTAGAAAGTACTCCAGCACACAAGACCTAGCTATTTAAAATATATTTATTATTGCTAAATACAGCACATTACAAAAAACAGAGGTGAAATCATTCGCCCCTGTGACAGCCGTAAGGTTGAACAAAACACTCACCCCACAGGTGGAAGATAGTCACGCGTTCCGCCTGAATGCTCAGGCTTCCTCAGACCTATAAAATCCAAATGCGGCATGCACATCATAGAATTTAAAAAGATAAGCAGTTACAGAGCGTCCCCACTCGTGTCACATCACATGCAAAAACGGTCATGTGACCGCTATAAGAAAACATTAGTGAAATCTGTCACATGCAGTGACCTCCATATTGGAATGGTCAAAGTCCTATGGATAAGGTATATATGATGGCAAAATGCGTAAAAATTATGCGCAAGGAAATCACTTAACACCTTCGTTAGCTGCCGCAATGTGAACTACACCATGGAGACGCTCTCTAAACTGCTTGTTTAAAATATTATTGTCAAATTACAATCGATGTGTAACAAATGAGCACAAGTGTGCCTGTTGATAATTAAATGACTGAAACCAGCTCAGATGGCCGCTCTCAGACATACGCCCCACATAGGGCCAGTGTTTGCAAGCCAAGGACTACGAGCACAACGGCCGCAGCCAAATCGTCAATAGGCAAGTGCCCTGTTATTGGAGAGTGTACCTATAGTAGGCATTGTTCAAACAGGCAGGTGCCCTATTGCTAAATAGATGCACGGGTGGAACAGAGTCAGGAAAAAGGATAACAATGTTTCATCATGTAACTCCTCCCAATGTGCAAATAGCAGTTACTAAATCAATAATACAATCCAAAAGGATAGCAGCCCAATGCAATAAATACACAGAGATAGGATCCATAACAACACTGAAATGTCCAACTGTTACTCCATTGTGCAAATAGTTCCTCTGTCAATAATAAAGTGCAAAAGGATAGCAGCCTCACTAAATAAATCAATCAGCAGTTCGATACATATCAGTGTGGAGATGTCTAACTCTCACTCCTCCCAATGTGCAAATAGCAATTCCAATATCAATAATACAGTACAGTTCATACAGATATAAAGTGATTGCCTAAGGATCATCCTGTATTTCAACTTACCCCTAACCATATGTGCAAATAGCAAATTTAGAACTCTTAATGGATATCGACAAATACTTCAATCATGCCCTTATGAAGATGGTATGCAGAGATCTCAGCAAAATACATATCTTAATTCAAGTGTGTGGACAACCCTCATATTATAGAGAAGCTCATGTTTGCAAGAACACATAAAGTTCTGCATCTATGTTCAAGCCTTTCGGTCTCAAGGTGTCGAACTTGCAAGTGAGTATCGCTTCTAATTGCCTCAATTTCAATTCTCGGTTATCTAATCTTTTACTGGGTGGTATACAGGCCAACCCCGTAAAGGATAGAGATTTCACATCGCCATTATGCTTTTCTTGAAAGTGGCTAGTGAGAGGGTATGTTAGATCTCCATTTTTGATGGCTCTGTAATGTTGGAGAATCCGCATCTTTAAAGGACCTATTGTCGAGCCTATATAATGAAGGCAACAAGCACATGTAATCACAAAAAGTACATATTTCGTGGTACAGGAAATCCTATGTTTATATTTCCAGCATTGGCCATTCACACTTTGAAAGGGGACCTTAGACACATGATTGCACAATTTACAGTGAGCACATTTATAGAAACCAGTTCTTCCACTCTGAATCGTTCCTATGTTTTCAGCTGGTTTGGTTATTACCATACTGGGGGACAGCATGGTTTTGAGCATGGGAGCCTTACGATAAGTGACCTGAGGGAAGTCATCAAGCATTAGCTTGAGATGAGGGTCAGTGAGCAGAACCTTCCAATGTTTATTCATTATCATTTTGATTTCTTTAGCTTGATGGTTAAATCCTGTGATTAGCCTGATTTTTTTGTCTTTCACTTTCACTTTTCTAGACAACAAGGATTCTCTAGTGGGTATTTTCGCTTTCATAAAACTTTTGGAATTAAAAACATCCTTTTCATATCCTCGTTTTATGAATCTCTGACCGATTTTTCTGGCTTTACTCATATAGTCATCGCTATTGCTGCAGGCTCTTTTCGCTCTCAAAAATTCCCCATAGGGTATGGAATCTATTAGGGCTCTTGGGTGATGACTTTTGGCATGGAGAGTTGAATTGGAACTGGTGGGTTTCCTATATAATTTGGAGGTCAGCTTATCTTTCTCTACCTGGAATTCCATGTCTAGAAATACCAGATTATGTTTGCTGATCACCGTGGTTAGTTACAAATTAAATGTGTTGTCATTAAGTATATTCACGTATTCCTTAGGCTCCAACTTGTTCCCATCCCACATAATAAACAAATAGTCGATAAATCGATACCAAATTTTTATATGTTGGGTCCAATGTTCCAATTCTTCTGTCCACGCCTGATTAGTCTCCCACCATCCCATGTATAGGTTGGCGTAAGTTGGGGCCATCCACGACCCCATTGCTGTCCCACGCATTTGCTTGAAAAGCTGATTGTCATGGAGGAAGTAGTTATGTTCAAGACAAAATTGCAACATGTTCAATAGCATCTTATTATGTTGGCGGTAGCTGATCGATCTACTTTCCAAAAATGATTGGCATGCCTTCATGCCTGCTGTGTGCTGTATCGAGGTATACAAAGATACTACATCTAATGATACAAGTAGATAACCAGGCTCCCAATTGATATTTTCCAACTTCGCAAGCAAGTCCGCAGTATCTCGTATGTATGAGTTAAGGCTCAAGACAAACGGCTGGAAGAAAAAGTCCAAATATTTGGAGGTGTTCTCGAGCAGACTGCCAATCGAAGAAACAATAGGACGACCTGGAGGATCCATTAGGCTTTTATGGATCTTGGGGTGAAAGTAGGTCAACGGGGTCACCGGATGGACATTTTTGAGAAAGAAATATTCGTCTCCATCTATAAGCTCCAGATCACACTATTCTTTTAACATTCCATGGTATATCACTTTGGTGTCCGATAGCGTCTCCATTTCTATCGGTATAGAGTTGGTACTGTCACTCAGTTGTCTCTTTGCTTCATGTTCGTATTTGTGGCTATCCATGACAACAATACCTCCACCTTTATCTGAAGGACGAATGACTATGGAATGATCGCTCTTCAACGTTCGTAATGCCTGGAGTTGCGTGTAATTGAGATTGCGATTAGCCGGTGCGATGTGACTAGATAGTTTCTTGAGATCTTTCATTACTAACTCTTCAAAAATGTCGATGGGTCCACATGCTACATTGGGACAGAAGATGGACTGTGGTCTAAATTTAGTAGGACAGTTCAGATCAGTAGAGATGCCAAACGTTGCTTCTAACATAGACTCATCCATTGTGATGCTATTGTCCATATTAGATTCCACAGTTTCTTCCATATTGGCCAAACATAAAAGGCTAGTCAGATCTTTTTCAGATAATATGGAGACCTATTTCACTGCCTGTTTTTTCTTTGTTCCTAGATTTTCTTCAATCTTGGTGGCATGAAATTTGGTCAATTTGAGTTTTCTGGTAAATTTAAATAAATCTACCCTGGTGGAGGTGTAATCAAACATGTGAGAAGGGCTAAAGGAGAGACCCAGGGAAAGCACTGATGATTCATGATCTGTCAAGCTTCTCTTCGAAATGTTGAAGATTTTTAGTTCAACCTTACGGCTGTCACAGGGGCGAATGATTTCACCTCTGTTTTTTGTAATGTGCTGTATTTAGCAATAATAAATATGATATTTTAAATAGCTAGGTTTTGTGTGCTGGAGTACTTTCTACGCATGCACACTGGGTGGTTTTTTGCAGTGTTATAACCGCGCAGGGGCTTGTGTGTTTTTCTCATATTTATGAATTTGGCTGAATTCGTCACTCCAGCACCCGCCACTTAAGGAAGGAGAGCGCCATCTTTTAGCTAAATTTATTTACTCATATATATATATATATATATATATATATATATATATATATATATGTTAGGAAGCGGGGTCTTAGTTCCGTTAGCAGGATCGCTAAGAAAAACGTACGTCCTACAGGAGCTCCATGCGTTCAGGCTCCATCTTCTATGGCTTCCCCAAGGGTCATCCTGCAACGGCTCCTGCCTGTTTTGTCTCGGCTTCCCAAACCAGCACGGTTCCGAGTACCGGGACGATGGCAGTTGCCATGGAAACCATGGCACCCTTTTCACAGGCTTGGCCACGTGCCGTGGCGTTCTGTGTCACATGACTCATGCTTCATAAACTGCTCTAATCAGACAGATGCCGCTTCTGATTGAGCTTTTGTTTGCAGTGAATTCTCGGTTGTGTTTTTTTGCCTTACTGACCCTTGTCTGTTTTTCTGAATTGCCTGTCTTGCCCCTTTTTGGTTTTGAACCTGTCTTCTCTTTGGCCTTCTGACTTTTGCTACGTCCCCTGGAACCTTCTCCTATGTACCATTTTGCCCGCATGTTTAACTGACCTCGGACTCTGCACTACAGACTTCTTTGCCTGACCCCTGGTACTATGCTGCTCATCTGGATAACAAACTCGGATTTCACAACAGACTTCTTGGTTTTTCCGTTTTCTGTACCTCTTCCTCCAGGATTTTCATCCACTGTGCATTTGTCCGCTGACTCTCCAGTAAGTGACTACTGCCCCTTCTTTTCTTCTTCTCAAACCACCAAGAACTGTTCTACGGAGTGCTCAGACTGTTGGCTTAAGCGTCCGCGTGCTGTCGGGTCCAGTGGCTGTTTTGGGACTAGAGACTGACCACCCCAGTTGTTAGGCGTCCTCGTTGCTCCTGATACCACTCCTGGAAATCTTCACCAGCACTTCGATCCACAGTTCTTCAAGTCACGATTCTACTCACGGTAAGCCTAGCCTGCTACTCTGGGTAACCTCAGCTTTGTTCCTCCTTTTCTATAGTCTCTTTATGTTGCTTATCTGTTTCTTTGCAGGGGGCACCTCTTGTCTAACAGTACTGAGTTTCCCTTAACGCACAAGCCATTCCTCTGCCCAACTATACAGGTCAGTTTCTAACTCTTTTGGAGTAGTTGTCTGGTTCCTGAGGTTCATGCCTGACATCTCTGTGTTTCTTCTCTACAGGAAGATGCTTTGATAGTACCTGTGCATCAGGAGTTCTTCATATCAGCTCTGCGAAGGTGTCAACTGGTGTCCCTCTTCTAGTGAATCCACCTACAGAGAGATATTGCCTTGAAGAATTCTTCGGCTACACTACAGGTCCAAGGGCTGACAGATTCTGACAGTATAGTACAAGTTGTGAGCAATGGGGAGTAAATAGAAGTAAAACATGCAACAGAAGGTATACAATAAAATAACATTCACAGATAAATGCACCAATTCAATGAAAGAATGTGAAGAATAACTTAAAGTTGTATCCAATGGAAAAAAAGAAACCAAATAAAGGACAAGAAAGAGAATTAGAGTAGCCACACTTGAAAGTAATCAACATGGAAAATAGATCAATTTATGGTTATTTTGGAACTTAAAAGGGGAAATCCAAAGAGTATAAACACATTTATGGAAGACTCTCTGGAACCTGAACCAGATGAATGTAATCAATTGTTGAGAATTCAATGGGCACAGTTACTTCCACTAAGAAGGACAATTAACCATTAGGGAGATAGACCAATGATCCTCTACACAACCAATTCTATATTACAAGAAAAGAAGATGTCACCTTTGAAAGCAAACCAATGGTTTTGATGAGGTGTTTGATTTGGTTTAGAAAGGCCTTATTGAATTTGGGAAGTTAGGTGAAAGGTGGCTGAGTGAGAAGTGGCATGTGAGGACTTACATGGATGCAGGCATGCTGCCCTGCTGGATGCCCCTATGAGATCTTTTTGAAAATAGCGGTCCCTCCCCCAGTCTTCTCCTTGCAGTCCTTTCATTGGATGTTAAACGGAAAAGTAGTGGAATATGACCTATTACTACTAAATGGGCCCACCCCCAGGCCCCATTTTAATATTTTCCATAGTGCCTCAATATCTATTGGAAGTTGGTGTATGAACAGACACTTATTAGTATATGATCTTTTTAATAATAATAACGTTGTGAAAGAGTAAAATGGGGTTTCTAAGATAAAAGTTGAGACTACAGAATCATAGGATACCGTTAAATCCATACCATCAGGATGGTGTATGGACTATGGAAGCCAAGCACCACTGCTCACAATAGAATAATGGAGATTCAAAAGCAAATACATTCATTGTAGAAATAGTTATAGGAATAATATAAAACAAAAACACTTAACTATAACCTCCAGAAGGCAAAGGAACAATGCTAATAATACCAGGAGATACTGTCTAACAAAATATCAGACATACCAATGGAAGGAATGTAAAGAAGGAGAACACTCCGGTAAACCTTTAGCATCAGAAAACTACAAACATAAACAAAAATAGAGAATATTATGGATGTGGAACGTGGATAAATGAAGGATAAAGAGTACATAAACCAGGAATATTTTTAAAAAATCAGGAGCAATTCAAAGAAGACTTGGGTGCTGCAATCTTACATGAGGAAACAAAGAGAGCAATAATGCCATAAAACATAGAAGGTCTTCAAGGACTGATGGGACACATATTGGGTTCTATAAACTAAATAACCATTGACTAATCTCAAGGCAAATAAAAATATTCAATGAAATAAAAAAGCAGAAGAAAACTTCATCATCATACAAAACAATGTACAATATTGTAAAAGATAGAAAGAACTCAAGATTACCTTTGTCAAACAAGTCATTATCCTTGCTTAATTATGTCTATACTATTTTTGCAAAATATCTGGCATCAAGAATGAACAGATATATCAGTAAACACATTAATGCAGCTCAGCAAAATTTAATTACAAACAGACCTCTTACTGATGCTATACATACTCTGGTGATAGGAATAGATATTGCAGACATGGAAGAAATACCTTTAGCTATCACGACATGCGATGCTGAGAAGGATTTTGACTGAGATCTCCATAACACTTTTGTAAATGCAGGCTTTAGATAAATATTCGCAACAAACATTGAGACAATATAGGATAAAAAACTTGATCACTGAATGACTATTACTATTAATTGTGGCTCGATTCAAATATACAGTTTGGTTGTTTAAGTCAAAATTATATTCAGATTTTCTCATGATAAAGTCAACATCAGCATGAGAATTACTAGCTAAAATTACAAGAATCTGACTGATTAAGACATGTTGTAAGATTGTTTTTCTTATGGACAGCATTTCTGATTCAAGCGCTCGACTTTCTCTTAAAAAAAATCCAATTAATATATCCAGTGGGGTGAAAGTGTTGTAATAGGTGTGTGGGCAGATGAGTTATGGTATACAAGAAGGGGCACACAGCCTGTAGGTGTCCTTTGGCTACTCACAGCTCTTAATTTGTGGGGGGGGTGATTGCCAGGGCTGAGCCCTGGCACTTATTTCTGAGCCCCTGCACTTATTGCTGATTTCAGCTGATTAGGTTATGGTGTTTTGGCAAATTTATCATTTTAACTGGCAGTGAGTCAGTCATAGTAATATAACAACAACAGTTCAAGGCTCGACATTGTTGGGAGCTGGGAGCTATTTAGCTCCTACCTCTACCTTAGGAGAGCCTGCTTACTTTGAAACACACAGCTATCAGGAACTACATTTGGCTCCCCAGTCCAAGTGGTGCCTTACAAACATGCATATGTGATATTCACTTTGAGTGTTTGAAAATGTTAATAAAGAAGAACTGGGACACATATAGGACACATTTAAACATTATAGATCATACATAATAGCCAAAAGGCTACTGTGCATCTCATGTGGAAGTTAGATTTGTGGTGCCCTGTTTACCCACTCTTTGTTACCTAGCCTTAGCTCCTGCTTACTGGGTGATGCCTGACACCCAAGAGGTGGTTTTAGCTCCTGCTCATTGAACCTTAATTTCGAGCCCTGAAATGTGCCCTGGCCTGGGTTCTGCAAGTGCTAGCTCATTGTTATCTGATGACCCAGGTTGGGAGGGCTATTTATCTATTTTCATGAATAGCAATGAGTTGGGTGGTGAGAATAATGGGCCCTAATGCTGGCCATGTCTGCACACTGCTCCTCTCAGTCCGCATGACATTGCTACAAATTCTCTGCTGTAATAACCATCAGGGTGGGATGACGACAACAACAGGACAGTCACCAGCCAGCAGCCTCCACACAGGGGCAAAGTCAGTGAAAAGGCCAATATCGAAGAGGAGTTCCTGTGATGAATGACAACCTATAAAAGACAATCTTGCTGTAGTGTTTGATAAGCAAGTTCATCAGTTAAGTAATGATTTTGCGTGCATGTGTCCATCAATTTACCATAAGAGGAAAGCATGCGTGCTCTTTTTGTCTGTGGATAGATGGATAACATGTTCCACTTGCCACCAATAGGATTAAAGAAACATTTTAACGATGATACATAAGCATTCGTTTATTTCAAGACACAACAAATATGTTATGTTATTGGGCATGTGTATAGCGCTGTTTACCATTGCTATGATTCCAAAGAGCTGTGGGTTGAACGGCCTCGGGGACCGTAGTCCAGGTCAATGGAGAGAGTAGTCTAGTAAATAGTGCTTGGGTGCACTCGGTATGTGTGCAGCCAGGGCGGATGAAGTGCTGTGTAGCTGCATTCTAGTGCAAGTGTGGTGCAGTGTTTATGTGAGATCAGTATAATGTGTGCAGCAGAGCCATTTGGACTTGGGAAGCTACATTCTGGCAGCGGTCAAGTTAGTGAATGGGATTTTGTGTGCAGTTAGGCTGATTTTCGTGAGATAAAGCTGTGTTCTAAAGACTGTTGTGGTGATCATGGAGGTGTATAAGTATGTGTGAAGCAAGGCCGAATTACTCGAGGGGTACAGCTGCATGCTACTATTTGTTGGTGCAGAGGAGAGAGTTAGCATATTGGTGTGTTTGTGTGTCTCTGTGGATTGGAGGGAGACCCTGTTCCTGATGACCTTACAGTGTCTGTTGGGGTGACAGTATCTCCGTTTAGGGTTCAGTGCTATTAGATTATAGTCATCCCTGTGTCTTGTTGGGTCCACAATTGCTTATTGGAATACTGCTGCATCCAGTTCAGTTCCATCCATCCTACCACTACTTACCAGAAATGATGGCTGGTGCTCAAGAGCCCTGTCCAGCATCAGCGTCTATGGCCATCCTTGTGTCTGGCTGAGTCTGAAATTGTTTGTTGGTGGCACCTTCCCAGAGTGCAGTTGCATCAAGTTCTACACTAGCGGACGTACAAGTACATCCTAGGTATGGTGACTGGTGCTCAGTGATTCCCGAAGGTCAGGCATCTTCCCAGGCTTACTTGTTTGTGCTGTGTCTGACTAACACAGTTACGTACAACACATCAATGTCCCTTGCAGGTACTTGCATCACCAGATTCTTGCCTGATTTCTAGAGCGTATTCCCTTGAAGTTGGAGCTAACGTTAGAGTATAAGTGCTATTGGATCCAATTTTCGGGTCTTGGGAAATTGTTTAAAGTGAGTGGTCCGATATTCCAGTCCTAGTTTATGGTTAGGATTTGTGAAATTACACAGCATCAACATCCCTTGCTAGAACTGTGAGTGCTGGAGCGCTTGAGTGCTTATCTGATAGGAGAGCCAAGTGAATAACAGCAAGATTCAAAGAGCAAGTGTTATGTTGATTGTTATCTGTAAATCGCACAGTGGATCGATCACCCTCAATTAACCGATGTGAGTTGCAGCTTTAACCACAAATATGTTGACACAGTGTGGAGTCGCCGCGGATCGTGTCAACAGTGAGTGGGAATTTGCCCACCCCAATGTATAACAGGCGTGCTAGAAAGTATTTGGGCCCTGACACTTACTTTCTTACAAATTAAGCACTGGCTGTTCAGCATTAATTTCAATGCTTAGAGCTGTGTGGATGTCACCCTCTCTCTGCCTGCCTATGCCGATAATCTCTGATACAAGTACCCAGCTTTCTCTTAAACAGGGGTGGACTGGGAACTAAAAGAGGCCCTGGGAATAATTTTCAAAGTGGCTCCATATTACACATTTTCAGCAAGCCCAACCATTGTCCTATGAGAAAATGTGGAAATGACCTAGGTTTCCACACAAGAGAGGCCCAGGGTGTAGCGACCTACTGGGAAATCTCCAGAGTTCCCTATGGGTCAGTCCAGCCCTGCCCATAAATAAATCCAGTTAATAGATCTAGCGAGGTGGAAGTGTGTGGGCAGACAAGTCATGGTATACAAGAATGCTCACACAGTCTGCGGGTGTTCTTTTCTGCAACACACCTACCTGTTCAACACTCATTTCAATGCTTAGAGCTGTGCGTATGCCACCCCCTCTCTTCCTGTCCCGCCAGATCAGGCCAATGGATAGTTCCTTTAATGCATTTCCTGATTTTTTTAATGGAATCTTCCATAAGAGAGAATGGGCAGGAAAGGGTTAATAAAGCATGCCTTCCCAACCCATTTGAGAGGATGCCCAAAGTGCATGTGGCTGTTTAAAGGAAGATTCCTGGTTCACTCCAAAAGCCTGAAACCCCATTCTAACCCCCTCCACCCCGAAAAACAATTCTGTCGTACTCTCAGACACTATCATGTGTGACATTGGGTTTAAAAAATAAAAAAAATCAGTCCATAAAAAAATAGGTCCCCAAAGGATTTGAACATGCAACCATACTATGTTAAGGCAGTCACCTTGTCCATGCGTCACCATGCTGCGTGCTGCTGCAACGGCCTAGACGTGAGAAGCTGTTGTCTGCTGTATGTTGATTTTTTCTCCTGCATAACTACAGGTTGTTACACTCCTATAGTATATGGCAAGACAAAGTCCGGCAGACAGACCGTATAAAGCAAAGGAAATCAGCTTGACCTTGAGGAAAAGGGCAGCGAAGGGCTCACTCATACTCACACTCTCCTGCCCTATGCAACTCTATCCGTGCCTCTCGCTGTGTCTGTGAGTGTCTTCCTCCCTCCTCGTTGCTTCACTCTCTCCTGTTGTTAGTAATATGTGAGGGTTCTCTTTTTCTTCCATTTTCTTTCTCTCTCTTTCCCTCTATTTCCTTTCTACAATGTGCCTTTGTTGTTATATGTCTCTCCCTCTTCCTCTGTCAGTCTGTCACTCCATCATTGCAGCTCTGAGCATACAATCTTGGAATTGTGCTTTTTGTCCACTGTAAGCAATTATAGACCTCATGCACGCTGCAATAAAACATGATTTCTTCCACTGCAGCGTTAAAGGTGGAATGCGAATTATACACAATGCTCGTTTCTTCAAACTTCCATTACACATCAAATCTCCTGCTAATTAGTCAGAGGAAGCTATTGCCAGGCCTGCTGCCCAGCTGCCGGCCAGTGAATGACGCCGCTTCTCGAATTATCTCAACATTCACATGTTTTCCTTACAGCACTCCATATGGCTCATCATACCACTGGTCCACACGGTTTAAAGCTGTCATATTCTTCCCTAGCAGTGGTCAGCACTGTGTGCAGCCGGTCGGAAAATAACATGTGTTTCCGTGAAGAGGGGACCTGGTTTAGCATTTCCAGCAGGGCTGCTCCCATTGGTGACAGTACCTGACTGATTTGCATATTCCTGGACCTCTTTTGCAATGACACAGACAGGCTAAAAAGCAGTGGTGTGGAAGGTTGCCCAGAGCAGTTTCAGTGGTCCGGATGTATTCAAAACCTTCCACCCATCACTTTTTTGGTTTTTGGTTATAGGAAAAGAAACACTACCATGAATTGTTTATGCAAAGATTACAGCTACAGATTCAGGGTCAGTATTTCGAAGGCATGAACACGCTGAGAAAACAGTCCCCCAGCATAGACTCCATAATGGCCTTTTTGTCCATACTGAAATCTTCAATTACTGTGCTAAATTGGCAGAATGGAATCTGTCCCTACTGTAGTTACAGGACCAATGTAATGCGGCCTTACTGTGGAAACTGAGCATTCTGGACTATGCTCTTAGCTGCTAACTGGGTATGCTTGAATCTGCTCTTACTATGCTAACTGCAAGTATGGAATATACATTGATGACAATAGCTGTTGACATTGCAATCTGCAATGTGCTAAATGGACCGAAGGAATTTCGCCTTTGTGTTCTAACTGAACAGGAAGGGGGTCATTTTCATAATCACGAAGCGTAAATTGTATGGCTACAATCTTTATGCCTGCTTGCTATGCCACACCATACTTTCATTTCATTGTTTGTAAGGTAGAGAGGGGGAATAGAACATAATTGCTGTTTCAAAAATACCCATGTTTTCCATCATACAAATGGACAAGCATGAACACCAGTATGACTTCTTCATGCTAACTTAAATGCTTTGGATTCCTATGGAGTCCGCCTGCTTTTTACACCAGATAAGATATGGGGGGTCGTGGGAATCCCTCTGCCGGACATTAGTCCCAGTTACGAGAGACTTACCCAGAGTCTTTAGCTCACTATCTTTCACAGAGGAGAGATATCTAAAACATATTAGTCTTTGTCCTAAACGCTGCTTGCCATGCAAAAATGTCAGGCAGCATTGACCCAATGTGCACTACAATGTGCAAAAACACAGGGGTATAGGCAATTATGCCTACATTTAAACCTTGGCTTTGCACTTTGTAGTGCAAATGGATAAAATTGCATGGAGGGAACCTACACATAAATGCAAATGTAACAGGCCCTTTCCCTGCAATTTATGCATTTGATTAAAATGTACCCACTGAGTCTGCTTCTGGACAAAATGCAACATGACCTTATTATGACCACACTCGTAGTTGAACAAATCATCTTGTCCCTGAAGCCTTCTAACTGCCAGGGAGACCTATGTCCAGCACAGCTCATAAAAGACGCTGCCCGCGACCTCTCCCCATTTATCACTAAGCTAATCAATGCCTCTTTCTCCACTGGGTCCATCCCAACCAATCTAAAACAATCCTGGGTATTGCCATTACTAAAAAAAACCTACACTTGACCCAGCTACCCCTACCAATTACAGACCCATAGCAACTGTACCATTCCTCCTGAAAATCCTGGACAAGGTCGCCTATGTTCAAATACAGAAGCACCTGGAAAAACATCACCTGTTAGGAGCCAGACAATCAGGTTTCCGACCCCAACATGGGACAGAGACAGCTCTTATTGACCTCAAAACACAAATTGATCTGCTCAAAGACAATGGCCAAGCAGCCTTACTCCTCCTCCTCGACCTCTCTGCAGCCTTTGACCTGGTCGACCACTCGGTCCTATGCACTCACCTACATACGGCCGCCCACTTCTCCCCTGAGGCCATTACATGGATCAGATCGTTCCTTAATGGCAGAACCATGAGGGTTTTTTCGCCCACAGATGCTGCAGACCCCATACGCATCATCTGCGTCGTACCACAGGGTTCCTGTGTCTCCCCTACACTGTATAACATATTTACCAAGCCCCTTTTCGATGATCTGGATCATCTCGGTATCACCTACACTAACTACGTGGATGATACCCAGATCCTCCTTCCGCTTTCTGGAGATTATGGAAAGGATTTGGCCTTGGTGAATAGGGTTTACATCATCATCCAGGCATGGATGGCCACTCATGGACTATGCCTGAATGATGATAAAACTGAACTCATCACCTTGGGTACCACTGCCAGCCTAAAGAAATTAAGCCCAGCTTATTCATCCTTCATAATCGATGGCAACACTATCAGAGTGGGACACGAAGTCAAAACATTAGGCTTCTACCTGAACTCACTAGCCTCCTCCACGGCTTACACATGTAAATTGATCCGTGCAGCCAAACCTTTTCTATCAGATACCAGTTGCCTGACCCTGGCCAGAGCCCTCATACTATCCCGCTTAGACTATTGTAACGCGCTTTATCTTGGGTCCTCCAAAGCCACCACCAGCAAGCTACAAATCCTCCAGAACAATGCACTCAGAGCGGCCCTGGGCATCTCGAGAAGAGACCACATCACAGCACATAGCCAGCGAAATAATTGGACCCCTATCATAGACAAAGTTTCACTAAAAACTGTCTCACTCACCCACAAGTCCCTCAATAACGCGGCCCCTATCTACCTGATTGACAGATTTTACAGACAGACACCTTTGAGACCGATAAGGACAGCATACAGAGAATGCCTATCCGTCCCTTACTACAAACGTACTACCATAGGAGGTAATAGCTTCCCAGTGAAAGCGGCTAAACTGTGGAACTCCCTACCACCCACTCTTAGAATGGACTTACCCTACCAAAATTTCCGTTCCAAGATGATGTCTTGGCTGAAAACAGCCGTTGTCTAAACATACGTATTGGACATACCGGACACACAACTGTTAACTGTATATATGTATATTTTCCTTGCTTTCCTTCACTATTACTGTGTATATGCCATGTATATATTTTATTGTCTGCAACTAAGCTTCGCAAATTCCTGTATCTGCTGCGCCTTGTTAACCTAGGGTATTACGGCGCATTACAAATAATAAACAAAAAAACTAACATTATGGCCACTGTGTATAATGGAATCTCTCTTTATTGTGCTGAGTGGGCATTACATAATCTGGCGCTTCTGTACTAAATGGGGATATCAGTGTTTAGCCATAATGTACTAAGTTGGCACAACAGAACCTGCCATTGCTGTTTTTATTTAGTATAATAGTTCCTAGCATTGCTACACCAACTGGGCATAATGCATTTTGGCTCAGCTGTGTGAAAAAACCCATAACTTAATCGAGGACTCCTATGCCAACAGGGCATAATGGAAATAGCCTTTACTGGGTTAACTGAGCATAATGAAATGTGCCAATGCTGTGGTAAGTGGGTGTAATAGTATATTACCCTATTGTTGCAACTGGGCATAATAGAACATGTTACTTCTTTAAAGACAAGGCACTTTGAAACCTGACACAACTTTACTTAAATCTGACACTGCTGTGCTAATGGGCCATGCCATGTTAACTGAAGATATCTCTAACAATGCTGGGGAGCTTGATCATTGGATGGCAATGTGTTTATCTTGGGATTTGATAGCAATACCCACCAATGGTGTGGGAATTTGGGCTTTCAATAACAAACTGGAAATGGTATGCAAGTATCCGGATTTTATGATGACATCTTGAATACGTCAGCAATATTTGCCGTATGATTGCAGTACTATGGACTGTTGGTATTGACACATGATAGACATAGTGCATATGGTGGCAGAGAATGTGAGCATCTTGTCATATGGTGCAAATTATTGACAAAGTCATATAAAAGGCCAATACACCAACACAAATATCGATGTTCATATGGAATTGAGCCTGGACTGAAATGATTATAGTAGGTCACGTGTTACGTTGTTAAAGAGTTTGTGGGGCCACTTTTGCCTATGCCTTACCCCAGAAAGACATGCAAGACTGATGTAGCACTGATGCTGGGAAATAACATATTTGCCTCCTTGCTTATGAAGCGTTAGCTTATGTTATGTTTTTCATGTTATGTCATGTCATGCTATGTTATTGTGTCATATACTACATACCACTGCCAGTTAAATGGCTTCTTGGACCTGAAAATGAGAGTGGCTGGGTTTGGTTAGTGGGAACTGAAAGAAATACAACAAAGCTTTTCTGTTGTGTTGATGCATACAGTTCAGGCATAACCTGGGAAGTATGAAGTTGGATTTTGTGAGACAAAATACAGGTATCCGTACTAGCAGTTGTCCATATGCTAGTAAAAAGACTTCACTTTCAAAGATCTGTGAGTGATTTCGAACCCTGAACTGGGAATGAATCCTCGATTCGGAGCTGCCCTTAAAGGACCCATTTTTCAAACTGTGAAAACCACACAGCACTCTCTTTTTTGTCAAAATTAAATACTACAACACTTTGGTTAATTAATTAGTCTACCCCAGCTCAGTTATGACAAATAAGTACTCAGAGAATGAATGCCAGCCTGAAAGCTGCCAGGCAATGAAGGCTTTATCAACGGAAGAAAGCTGGTGCTTCACGCTCCTGGGAACGCCTTGTCTGTGGGCACGCACTTGTGATAGACTGGTTGTCTGCAGTGGGTGCCCACTGTGCAGATAGTGGAATGTCATTAGGTCATCTAGAATCTTATGTGTCATGAAGGTTCTGAATCCTACCGTTGGGATCTTCAGGGTGGGAGAGCTTACTGACTGGGTGTATCTTACTTAGCTCCTGTCTCAATCATCTAAGCTTACCCTGTAACTACAAATAGAGCTCACTACTTTTATACAAATCAGCCTCCAGCATCGTTCCTGTTTCTCCAGTAATGCGGATACTACCTCACTCTGGGTGCTTCCATGGATTACCGGCTCTACTCCTGGCTCCCGCTGGCAACCCACGCCCAACTCTTCCACCCCTTACCTTCTGACTATGCCACTCTCCAGTGGTCTATTCATGATTGCCCACGCTGCACCTTATATAACAGGCCATGGAAATGGAAGAGTCATACTCGGGTTCCTGTGTTCCATTTGCATGGCAGCCATTTATTTTTCATAATCACTTAATCCGCTGATTTTTACTGGGCCTTAAAACATTTTGGGGGCTATTTCACTGCCCCTTAACAACTCAGGGTTTTGCCCCATGTGATAATAACAATAATACTCCCCTGTTTCGGTAGTAGCAGAACGTAACACCTCTCACCCTGCGTTAAAGGACACTGCTGCACTCCGGCATATTAACTCGGCGATGAGGCTTTATCACAGGATGTGACACTCAGAATTCAGCATTATTGCTTCCATAGTGCACTGAGAACGTCTAGCTAACAATTGAAGTAGTTAAAGGCATTCCAGATTTACACAGCATTTCTCATTTTAAGAAAAAAGCAGAGTCAAAAAATCCGTTATCGAGCATCTTGCTCTAGTTCTCATTCAGAAAATATTTGGACTTTAAGATCCACGACTGATATATATTTTTTGTTTTTATTGTTCATTTGTAACGTGCTTATAACAGTGAGTGGTTTCCAAGCGTGGGACCACTGTTGCGCTGGTTGTCTTGCTTCCAAGACAAACGCATTAGACCCGATCTATCCTTCCTCCCTTTGCCTCCATAACAGGGTTTCTATTTCTTCTGAATTCTCATTGCAAGATAGTAGACTCTTAGCTCACGCACTCACACTGTGGAAGGTTTTGTGGACCAGAATATTACATCTTCTAATCTTTAGTTCAGGTTTACTTTAAACAATCTCTTTTATCTGCTTCTCTCCCATTACTATGTTAATTTCCTTACCTAGAGCTGAACTATTGATGTTTACTGAATGGGGCAGTGAGGTGATTCAGTTTGCAGGAAGGTCCACATATTTAATTTGTTTAAAACATGATGCTGAGACCTCCTTCTGTCATATGCTGGTGGGGGGTGTTGTTGAGGCCCTGTTGGTAGCCCTTTTGGTAATACTGGCAACAACGTTTCCCTAGAGCTCCTTTCTGCGAAAGTAAGAATCGGTTAGTGTCAGTGAGCTGCCCTTTGTGGAGATAATCAGGGGGCCACCTTTATTCGGGAACAACCTTAAGGGAGGGGAGAAAGTGCTGAGGACACAAGGAGTCGGGCGGAAGAGGAGGAGCTACTAGTGCCCGGGACAGAAGATTGGAAAGGGCAACAGAGAAAGGTTGTTGGCTCCCTGGCTCCGTTGTTGTCTGTTGTAGGGGCAGTGTGTATGAAGGGAGATGAAGAATAAATAATGATTTGATCCTTATAATCTTCTGCCTTCTTTCACCAGTCGTTCTCGCTACCCTGGCACCATTCTCCGTTTTACTATATGTCCTTACCTCAAGGTGCCAGTGATCGTTGAGGTTCCGTTTTTCCATACCAGTGGCAACCTGCCACAGGAGCAGGCAATCAGGGTCACATAGACCTGTTGCCAAGGGTGCCACCACCCACGGAGAATGGTACTGTGGTCAGCGATGATGCCACCAGCAGTCAAAGGTGGTCAGGGGGAAGGAAAAGGGAAGTTACACAGTGAGGACACTGGAGACCAGAAGGTCAGATAAAGGCACAGAATGGGGGAGGATTAGGCAGTACCAGAAATAGGCACCATGGCAAGTACAGCAAGAGCAGCATTTTTCAGGCATCCGCAACCATTTCAACTGCAGCCACAGGAGGAGAGAGGGCCCAGGTGGGAGAATTGGCTGGAGGAATTTACTGGTTAAGTGAAAGTGCTTATGGAAGAGGATCCAGCAACGCTGTTGGTGGTATTCAAAAACATTGTGGGGAGAGAGGTCAAGGGGATCCTTAAGACAATTCTGCCATAAAAGAGAGCGACGTACGGGATGGCCATCACCGCACTCAACAAGAAGCTACTTACCAAACCGAACAAGGACCTTGAAAGGTATTTGTTCAACAAATGTTAGCACCTACCACAGAAAACAACAGGAGACTTCGTCATAAGGCTGCAAAAGATGAGTTTGCCTGGTGGGAGGGTGAGGAAGGGGGGGACTAAGTTGGGGAAAAAAAAGTTTAGCATTTACCTGCTGTGTCCTTTTCGGTCGTTATCAGGGAATTCCTGATGACCTTTGTATGTGCTAAAGTGCTTAATAAAAACAAAAGTAAAAAAAAAAGAAGATGAGTTTGCACTGCAACTTTGCACACTTCATGGATGAGGAGGCGATACGTCTCCAAATAATAGAGGGGTGTACCTCACCCATATTTCATAAGCATCTCCTGAAGGAGCCCCTCCCGCTTGCAGCGGTCTTGGAGCTGGCCCATATCTATGAAAGGGTGGACCCCCAGTCACCGAAATAAGAAAAAGCCAAAGGAGCAGGGGCAGGTAGCTGATGTACACACACACATCAGATGAGGTGGCCACAAGGAGAATACAGCCTCGATACAACACTGCAATGGCCCGCCCCTCAGCTGGGTGCAGAAGAGAATATGTGCTATAGGTGTGGGATGTAGTTTCCTCACAGCGGACGATTCCCTGCGACAGGGCATCAATGTGCCAGGTGTGGCAGGAGTCATCCATTCGAACATGTGTGCAGGGAAAGAATTCCCTTCCCACTGAAAGAGACGACTGGCCGTCCGAGAAGATTGGTTAGAGGGAAAGGAGACTTTCTTTGGTGGGAGGACAAAAGGAAGGAAGATCCGCCAGATGAAGACTACAGGGATCACCACTGGCCACCGGGCAAACAGGCTGGAGATGGGAGAGAATGGCATTGAAGAAAGAGACTCCGGCCGGCGGGAGAAGCTGTCAGCACCACCAGAAGACTTTTCCCCAACGATAAGCAGCGGGGGGTGTTGGTGAGATAAACTCAAGGGGGCCGCCTTTATTCGGCAATGATGTTAAGGGAGGGGAGAACGCCCTGATGACACGAGGGGTGTCGGAGGAAGAGCAGGGGCTATTAGAGCCCTGGACATCGCACTGCCTTCTTGCTAACATTTCGAATCTCTGAAGGGAAACATTTTAAATGAAATATGCAAGATATATAATGATGATTGTTATCCATTTTCAATAATTAACCATTCGTTTTTCCTTGTTCAATGTGCCTGGATTGAAGCACTCGCATAAACTGGAAGATACGAGCACTGCACCACTTTTAGAAATCTTTACCACAACAGTATTTTAATCTCACAAATAGTAAGTGATAATCATCCTTTGGCAGGACATTTCTATATTTGTACATGGCTAAATGCAATTTTGTAGCAATTGAAGGATTGTTAGGGTGAAGTTAGTGTGATATGCTGATTTGTGTCGAATACACTACAATAAGTGTTCGGTTTTATACGTTGAGTGTACCTTGAAGACTTCGCTCTGGAAGATTAATGTTTTCTGCAAGCAGAAACTCTGCACTATTTACACTTTGTGCTTGCAAATAGACACTACCATTTTGTAATTGTGTAGATAAGAGCAACATGTTCCTGCTAAAGTCAATGAGGTTAGAATTCCTGGGTATTCAGCTGAGGTAATGAGTCGGTGTGTGAAGTGGCAATGGAAGAATGTTTGTGGTATGTGAGGAGATTTGTATGAATTAGAACATGTCATATTATTTTATGTTATGTTATTGTGCGCTTGTATGGAGCCTTATATACCATTGGTATGATGCCAAAGTGCTGTGGGTTGAACGCTGTGGGGGAATGTAGTCCAGGTCAGTGGAGGTAATGCTTGGGTTCACTCAGTATGTGTGAAGCCAGTGTGGTCTACCTGGTGTGTAGCTGCATTGGAATGCTAGGCATGGTGCCGTGGTAGTGTGATATCAGTAGAATGTGTGCAGCAAGGCCATTGACCTTGGAGTCTACTTTTGGCAGAGGTGGAGCTTGTGTATAAGAGTATGTGTGCAGCTAGGCCAATGTTTTTCGTGGGGTATAGCTGCTTCTGAAGACTATTTAAAGTGTCCATAGAGATGTGTAGGTATATGTGCAGCTATGCCGAAACTGATTAAGGCGTATAGCTGCATTCTATTGTTTGTTGATGTAGAGGAGTGAGTGAGTGAGCATATCGATATGTGTGAGTGTCTGTGCGGATTGGTGTGCGACCCCTATTCCCGATTACCTTCCAATGCCTGCTGAGCTGACATTATCTATTTTAGAGGCTCGGAACATTGGTTCTCTGAGAGAAATTATCTGTCTATTGCAGAATCTGTTCTGATTACCAAGCTTGAGGTTGTCTTTCACTGCTTGGCAATGTCATCAGTGTTTAGTTGCCCTATTCCTAATCTTTATTGGGTTAAGCGAATTGCAGGTCTGTGGTCGTCCATGTGTCTCGTTGACTCTGCCATTGTTTATTGGATGATACCTTCTCCAATGATACATTCTGTCATAAAGACATCCTTTCTGTCAGGATTTCCAAATGACCTAACTTAACGACTAGAGTGACTGATTGTGGTAGAACCTAGGGGCTTTCACTTTTATGGAGTATGGGTGTCACCCCACTCCACGGAGCAGATGAGACTGTGAAAACCGAGCATCAGTCCGTGCTAGCAGGAAAAGGTCTCGCACCAGGCCCTATGGGGGATTTTTAATAAAGAAATCAGTATTCTGAAATCTGCTGCCATTGCTGTAACAATAAATGACCCATGTGGGAAATGTGTGCCTGATGAGATTGAACGCTGCATTCAGTCATCATTATGCAGGTAGAATTTATACTAGTCCAGATGCATCTTATCCCAGCATGTACCATACCACCGGCTAAATAAAAGGTGCAGGGCACTGCAGTCCATCCCATAAACAGAAAGCCCACCCCTTAAAACGGAGGCAGGGAAACAAATGGACAAGTGACAGGGTGTAGGAGCAACAGAGGTCCAAGGTATAAACCGCTAAAAGATTGCTGTTCTAAAATGACCCTCATGCGTGAGTTTTACCTCCCTGCTCAATATCTACAACTGGTGTAATTATATCTGGTGCGTATTTTTAAACTGTTGTACTTTCTACAGACATATGATTGGCATTATACGTAGTGTGGCTGTAACACCTTTTCAGGTATTGCGTCAGTAATGAGGAGGAAATGTGTATTTTTATATTGCGCATACTAACATGCACAGACTTTTCGGATGATCACATACATTATGTGCTGCATAGAAATGTTGCACTTTATGCATTGCAATAGCTCATCTGTTCCCCCCCTGACCTGACTGAGTCCTACAGGACGCTAGCCAATTTCTTCCTTAAACTCTGCTGTGAAATGCGCAATCTTAACGTTTCATTTTAAAAAGGTTACCGGGGAGGACCCCCTCCAAACCCTCCTGTGCCACTTGCTAAGCTCATATTTGGGGCATGCATTCATCCCACACTGATCTGACCTTTAACCAGTTGCAACCGTAACGTAACCATAAAAACTATGAGGAGGGGCACAAGGTTTTGATGCATAAGGCCCCAGAGGGTATTTATAAATCATGCATTCTTTGCATGCTAGGCAGATAGAAAGTGGACTACCACACTAACTAAGATTTGTAGGCAAATATCAGTGCTGGTCTCAGGCGCAAAATCCACCTGTGTATGTGAATAGCTGTGGTCAGCACACCATTGAGGTACACCCCCGACTCTGACTGCAGTTTTAAAAATGCCTGCATCTTTGTCTTGGAAACACAAGCCCCATGATCACAGCAGTTTGGGACATATCATCCTCTTCCATTTAGCAGAACTCGAGGCTGATACCACCTCCGTATCACCCAGCCAGATTCCACTAGCCATAGCCTAAGTCCATGGCCAATGGCCTAAGAGCCCACTGCTCTTCAGCCTTTGCCAATGGCTCCCTAGCTATGGTCTTCGGCCGCTTCCACTGTACATGTTGCACCAAGTATTTCAAAAGACCCATATCCCCCTCCTTAGTAGCTGTGATCCCACCTCTGTTCAGGTCTAAAAGACTAAGTCCAACTGGTTTATAGGCTATTGATTTTAACCCTTCTTTTCCCCTCTTTTTATTTACACGATAGTTTCTTGCGCTAACTCCATTCTAACAATCTCTATTCCAGCTGACGTCATTCCCTGTAATCATTCCCTCAGTAACACAATGTTTGCCAATTACCATGGTAACCTAACATGTTCCCATTCCTGCGATTACAGGAAAATGCATGAAAAGTCTTTCCCATCCTCACTGGCACTCACCATGTGCAGCCTCCTCTTTCCTTTGCCTCCCCACTTCCCTCCCTTCTTTTCTCTCTCCCTGACCCTCTCGCCCTTTACCCCCTTTCACTCTTTACATGAAGCATTCTCTGTCCTGATCGGATTTTACGACATTATTGCGCTAATCTTGCGAGATTCCTGTGGACTTTGCCTGATAAGCCAAGCACGTTCTCCCCAAATTTGCTCCATAGACAATCCCAAATTCCCCCACTGCACATCTGGCCCTCTTCCCCCTCGCCACCTGTAGCCTGATATGAATGCACTTCTTTTCCTCCTCCAAATATTTAAATCCAAGATCTATTCATTTTTGTCTTCCCTTGGTATAACAATGTGAAAAGCTTGCAAAAAGAAATGGTGGCTTACAATGTCAGGAAAGGCATCTCAGCCTCTCGGTGGCATAGCAACATTGTGTTGCATGTCTGTATGTGTATACAGGTCTATACACTGGACATGGAAGACTAAAGGAGCTCTTACAATCAGAATTTTACCACTGTGAACCCAATTTACAGAGTAGCCCAGACATTTACAAAATGGCTGATCCTATCCACAACTTCTTCGTTGTGCTGTACATCCCCGGTTTAAATTTCACAGCTTCTTTAGCATGAGAGGGGGGGGGGGCAATGTACCATTCCTTTTGTTCACAGGGGGCACTCAAAACAACTTCCAAGGGTACTTCTCCGACATTTGCCCAAGACATATTACCAGCTTGTGCAAACGTTGTAAATGCAACAACACAATTCAGTCAACACCCAACATACTTTAGAGAGCCAGTCTGACAGCCTCTCTCCTTACTCTCTTCTGTAGTGTAATAGATGTTAATGGGTGAGGCAATACCTTTCGTGGCCCCAGGAGAACCCCTTTGTGGAACAGGTCACACCTTGTGCATGTGTTAATTCGTGAAAGCCCCTCCCTACCCTTGGAAGGACACCCTTAACATCTGGATACATGAAGCATGGCTGTACTTGCCCTGGACCCATCATTTAGCTGTGGCAGATGTAAGGAAATTCCCCTGTGCACCTTAGCTAGAAAGGGATCAGAGAACCTCCAAACTCGAGATTGCAGCCTTATTGTAAAGTCCATCATATCCCTCAGACCCAAAACCCCTATCTGTCACTGCCACCACTCTGTTCTTCACCTTCCTGCAGCCATCCTGTCCTCTTTTCTTAGGCCATGGTGTTGCATGTTTTCTTTTGAGGAGTCCACACTCCACCTTACATCTTTCCTGCTCCACGTTTCATTGTGAAGAGTCACCTGCAAGTTTGCAGCATCATTCTCATAACAACTTTGTGGCTGTTGCTGGCGGGGACATTTTATTTTGGACTGTGTGAGAAGAGTTTGGGGCATGTGGGAGGCAACAGGGTAGCTCTTTGGGCGAAATGAGCATTGACTCTGGCCCCTGCCCTGTGCCAGACAAACGATTGACAAACACTTTGCCCTGCATCGAACAGCCCTTACTTCAATGGGCAAAAGACCAAGCAAGCAACTAAGCATTTCACCTCAGCACAAAAAAGGCACATTTGCAAGGCTTTGCGCCCAACTTGTGTCTTATTTGGTGAAAATGCATCCATCGTTTTTCGTGCCACAAGTGTTCAATCATAGCACTTTTTCTGAATGGGCAAATGGATAGGAGAAAGGCAGCATTTTTTTGCTTTCTTTATCACTTAGAAACCTTTCTGCCCTTCCATGAATTTTCCACATTTCCAGTTTGGAGTGGCCTAGGACAAATCCTTTTTCATGGAATATTTCATCCAAATCCATCCAGTGTGTCAAAGGTTATTAGCGTTAGAATTTTGAGAAAAGTCCATGCAAGCAGGTTTCCCTTTAACTATAGCGCAGCAATAAATATGTTACAGTGACACAGTAGTAATGGTAAACTTGGCTTTCCCATAGGAAGAGCAGTTTTTTGGATGTCTTATAACTTTGAGACAGACAATACATTTTATTCGGACTGTGCGTCCATTAACACAGTAATACAATACAAAAAAATGATCAGCGAACACCATATAATATTAAATTCCTTTTTTCCATAAAATATTTGACACTTTAAAAGCTTCCTTATTAAAGAATGGCTGCATCAGATACACATGTTACAACGTTGTTATTCATAAAAAAGTTAATTGCACCTGCTTCTATTATTCTGGTTAAAATATTGCCGCAGCCAGCGTTTCCTCATATAGATTGTAAACCTACGAAACTGTTAAAAAAGGAATCAGATCCCCATTCGCCCAAAAACTACAGGGGCAGCTTTTCTCTAAAGTCAACCACGGAACTCTTGCTTGCAATGGTAACACATGTATTCGTGCCATAAGTAGCAGCCTACGGCTGTTGGGAGAGTGTATTCCGACTCTTGTTGGTGAGGATTTTGGAAACACAGAGACAGGGTCATAGTATCTTAAGGACGGGATGGTAGTCACTCGCTCTAAAAAGGCCCCCACTTCCAACTCGGCTGTCCTTTTTTTAATAATGGATTTGCCACCGACTTTTGAATGCGCCGCCTGTCCCTCCGCGTCTGTAATATTCCAGGGAGGCATCAAGCTCTGCCCACACGAGAGCCAGTTTTCTCTGACTTTCTTTGCTTGTTTGCTGAGTTCCTGCACTGCCACCAGTAAATTTGGGTTAGAAACGGGGCAGTGTAGACATTTTTAAAAATATTCCGGAAAGCGCTGTTCTGCTAAAAGGGAGATATTTATCACATCCAGTCCGAAGCAAACAGCATCTGCAGTCGAGTTAGGAGGTAGGCCTATTAACCAGCAGAGGCCCTTGTTTCGCACCGTCTCTAGACGCCTGCATGGGGTAGCCCCCCCACACTTCAGCCGATAGAGAGTAGCCAAGTTAATCTTGAACTGCATAACCTGCAGACATTTGTCCAGACGTTTCGCTCTGTAGTAGAAGTGCATAAGTCTGCAGAAGGCGACTTCAGCTTGTTTAGAGATTATGCTTACGTGATTTCTCCATGCCCCATTGTAGGTGAAGAGCAGGTCTGGGTATTTGTACTCATTCACAACCTCAAGAGATTCACTTTCAAGTGACCATTTAGGGGTATACTTCATTTCTTCCCCAAACATCAGAATCTTAGTTGGTAAGATAGCTCAGTGGGTTGAGCCCCCGCTGCTGCGATCTGAGCATGATGTGCAGATCGCTGGTTTGAATCCTGGCAAGGCCAACTCAGCCTTTCATCCTTCCAAGGTGAATAAATGAGTACATATTTCAATTGGGTAATATTGTATGTAAATATGTCCTCTGTAAAGCGCTTTGGATTAAGGCGCTATATAAATAAACACATCATCTTAGATTTTGCAAGGTTTAGTGAGAGTCCATGGTTTTTAAAATACATTTCTGGCATAGTCCAAACTCAGCTGTAAGCCTTTGGGTGTTAAATCCTGCAGCAAGGTGTCATCTGCATACATTAATGCGCTTACCTGGGCCCCGTTAAGAGAGGGTGGAATAAGAGATATTTGTGGGCCCTAGGATTAAAATCACATACAAATAGAGAGAAAAGAAGGGGAGCAAGAGGGAAACCTTGTTTCACCCCTTTTTTGCTGTTAAATTCTCTCAATTACCCATACTGCTAGTCACACCTGACTGATATCCTAGAGTTTCTGTATAGGGCCTTAATTGCAGTCAAGAGCACATGCGGCACCCATATAGATTTTAATTTCTTCTATATCCATACCCGGGTAATGGGATTAAATGCGGTCCAAAAGTCAAGAAATGTGGCAAATACTCACAGCTTCCGTCCTTTAACATACTTTGTGACAATTACATGTAAGATAAAGCACTAGTCTATTGTTGAGTAACCTTTTCAAAAGCCTGCATGAGTATTTGGGACCACATTGTTTGATGCCTTTTGACAAATACACACAAAACTTTGCAATACATTATAGACCCAATTCTGAATTATTTGCACAGTTTGGTGCAGTTTCATTAAGGTGGTGCAAAGGTGTAGGAGGGGGTCCAAAAATGTTTGAAATTTTGATAGACTTGATGGAAACAAAATGTTGTTCACGGCTACAGCCGAACCACTGGACGTATTTGCACCAAACTTTCATGAGATGCAGCGGCCTGGTCCTGAAAGCATGCTTTTGCAAATTTGGTGTTAATCCGTCCAGTAGACCTTTTAAAAATGCCCAAAATGTAGGTTAAAACATAGTGATACCTTGGTTCAGTCCTCTGATTTACCGTTTGGGAAGTGATGGGTGGTGAGAATGAGGTAGAATATGCCCAAAAAGGTTAACAATCGTGTTGTTTCTCTTTTCTGATGTCTGAGAACATCTCACATATTCAGGGACATTGCAGTGATGTTCACGAAGGACATTCATGCATATGTATACATATATTCATTATAGGACGGCAGTAGTTATGGTGAGTCGGAGACACATAAGAACCCCTCAAAGTTGTAAACAGATACTTTCACTACTGCGCACCGTCGTACCTCGGCTATCATACCAGCACCCTTTTGCTTTAACCTCAAGCAACAAAGGCATTCCAAACAAGCAACACGACCGACATCTGCTGACTTCCTCGCGGCAACCTGTGCCGCGATATGCAAACAAGTATTTCAGGACAACTACTCCATTAATTTGTGAGAGTGAAAACTAACTGTAATTACCCTGTGGCTAATCCCGTTCTACCCTCTTGAAGAACCAGTACAAATATACTGGGGAAACACGTGTCGAGGGAACTAGCATGTTGTGAGATCCAACACATGTGCATAAGAAATCACTTTGAAGCAATTACTAATGTCTGTATTACCTTTGATATCTATCTAGAAGTGCAATAAAGCCTTAAGGACTCCGCAAAGGATTCTAAAAAAATATGAGTAATATGAACAAAATTCCAACTACATAAAGATCTCAAGGACTCTTAAGATCTAGAGCATTTTTTAACATAAATGTACTGTGAGAAGGACCTAAAGGACTTTTACGAACTGGATCAATCCAAAGGACACTGAAGAAAAAGAGCATTTTCAAATAGTTATCCACTGTGAAGCTGACAATATATTTAACAAACAATAATAACAACAACATGAAAGGATATTTCTAGTGAAGTTAACAATATATCCAATCAATAGGAGAATCATTGTGACAAGGATCCAATGGCCTACTAAGAAAAAGAAAGTTACAAACAGATATCCAATGTGAAGTCAACAATACATTTCAGAAAAGAAACCTATTGTGGAGCAAACGATGTATCTAAATAAATAAGTGTCTGCAACGTTCACTGTGTCTCTTGCTAGTTCTTCAAAGATCTACTAACTCACTGAATACTGAAGGCACAATTAACAGGTAGTACACTTTATTTTGTTTATATCAAAGTTCTATTGTATAACTTTTGATTCGAGTAATGTATTTGGCCAAAATATCGAAAGTGATTAAAAGTCTGCACCCCCACCCAGACTACAACGTTTCATAAACATTTATTCAAAATAAAAAAGTTTTTAAGTGTCAAAATATTTTTTTACCCAAAAGTGCGCCCTACTTCCCATTCATTTTCCCATACATAAAAAAGGTCAATTTTTTCCAAAGCGCACAGCCTAAACATCCTAAACAACCGGATGTATTTGGACCAGGTCCGAAACAACTTGGACATGAAGCATTGACTCGCGATCCATGCATGGTTTGGGGTTATTACGTGCCATAGTTATTTTAAAATTTGACGGAGAAGGGGGTGTCCCCTTCCCCAAAAATGATAGTTTTATCTCCTATGATGCATTACAGGTTAATGGTTTTCAGAAATGAAATGACCGTCATCTTGTTTTTCTCCCGATGTAAGAGATATTTGCTGCTAGAGCCAAGGTTATGGGAAAATGAAACGCAGTAAAAAGCTATTTGCAGGTCAAAAAACATACAAATGCCATCAGGGAAGAGGTGGGGGATGGCTAGAAAGCACAGAGTCAAATGTGGGAGTTGGAGGGAGTCCAGGGACCGAGATTGTAACACAAAGCTTTCTGTAGCCTCAGCTATAGCCGCAAAGAGCCAACATCTGAAAGCAAACTGCGTCACAGAACCAGCATGTGCTCTGGGGTTGAAAGTGAGAGGGTAGGGAAAGTGAGGAGGCCATCTGGGGGTTGGGGGGAGCTGGCACAGATATGGGGGCACTTGGTGATGGCCTGGGGGGCAGGGAAGCATTTATTTTCAGATGTTTTGCCAATATTGGTGGCTATATCAGGGGTTACAAAGGACTACAGATAACCATGAGTATGTGTAGTTCAGTACACGCGATTACATATTTAAAAATAAATGCTTATAACTATAGCAACGTCAGGGTTGAAAAATCATTGGCTATGGCCAAAGGCTATGGCAAGTGACTCAATTGACATCCAGTACTCCCATTCATGCAGTAACAAAGACAGACTCTGTTTAGCTTCAAAGTGAGAAAGGGGCCAGCCTCCTCAGACCATGATGCCTGATAAATGGGCCCAATTTACAAGACCACTTAGAGAAATGGGCCAGCCATTTTCATGCTTTTAAGTTAAACAGGGTAGCCCCACTTTGAGGCTAAGCAGGGTCAGTCCCGGTTACTGCATGGATGGGCATCTGAATTATTTACTTTTTATTTAGCGTGCTACTGTTAGTCCTTGAAGGTTTTGCACTCAGAAACAATTTGTTGCCTTTTGCTGAATTGCATTCTGTTATTCTTAGTATCAATAATAAAAATACACAAAATAGGTATTTTTACAGCAACAGTGGGTTCCTATCCCTGAATTAACTGTGACGTACCCTGCTTATCTTCAAAATGCGGAAGGTGTCAGTCCGCTAAGGCCATGTTGCCAAGTGTATGGGCCCCTCCTTAGAAGAACACTTAGAGGAAGATGGCCTAAGGGGGCTGGACCCTTCTTCACCTTGAAGCTAAGCAGAGTGTCTCCTGGTTATTGCATGGATGGCAGACAGTCCTGAATGCCGTGTGTTTTATTAGACACACGGCATCCACATTTTTATTAAACAGAAAAAATGAAAACACATTTAAGCTGAACACTGCTATCAGAGAATCCTGGCCTTATGGATTTCGAGATGCAGCACTTAACCGTTATGCTACAATTATGTTATTGTTTGGATATTCACAAGTTTCATACCTAGCATTTTATCTTTAGACATATTAAATTATTGGCTAAGTATGAAATGTATGCCCCATGGCGTACCAAGCCATTGTGGCCTAGCAGTTAAATGCTGGGCCTCAAACTCTAGCAGACCAGGGGTCAAGGCAGTATTTTTTTAAATTTAACTAATTTAATTTAATTAAAAGAAAAGTAACACAAGTGGAAGGTGACGAGGTTTGTTGCAGTGCAGTCCTGGGATCTTATTTAGTATGAGGTCATTTAGACGTGACTGCAAGGTCAGCCACGTCCAAACATCCCTCATGCTAAAATAACGGCACCGGAATGGATTTTGTACTGAAAAGGGCGTGCCAAAATTGGAGCTGCAGCAGAATGGGTGTGCCAAATCGGCCCACGCCAAAATTATGGCACCAAAAAGGGGTGTACCGCTTGGAGAATGCGGCTTAAGCAAAGTGTGTGCTCCATGTCAAATCATTTTATAATTTTTTAAATAATTTAAATAATTGAATAATTCAATCTCACTGCTCATTGCCTAAAAACATTGTGAGTTGTCAAAGTTTTAAATATCTCATAACAACCGGCATCCGCATTATATATTTTTTTAACTGTGCTATTTATAGTCTCATAGTCAAGATCCAGGGAATAATGCCACAATTGTACAGTTTTGCTTAACATAGTCCTATAAGGATTTATAGATTTGAGTGACACTATGGTATGTGTACTTTTGAAGTTAGCTTTATAAAGCAGAGTATTGTTGAAAGACAGACATGGGGGTGAGGAAGGGAAATGATGAGAGGGCAAGAAAGTTATGAGATGAGTATTTGCCCACAATGTGGCAAGAGAGATTGCAATCCTGGACACTGGTGCAGTTATTTTCCCCTGATTGTAGTTGGTTTTCAGGGCACCACTAAAGGACACATGTGGGTGGACAGCGTATATTTCTTTCAGAGGGCAGATGCAATCCCTTGGATTTTTTTGGAGGTTGCTAAACCTGCTCAAGTATTTGGATACCAGAATGTTACTCAGGTTGTCATGTTCCCAGTGCAGACGCTTACCCACAAGGCCATAGGCACTTGTTTCATAATGGGATTTTGTTTTTCATGGAATATTTCTCTACAGATTGCTGGGTTTAAAAGGTGAGCACCTTTTATACTTTGCCAGCATATTTATTGAAAGATTTCCTCTCTCAGATTATTTTTTTGGTGTTCGTTACTTTTTAAACGTCCAATGCTATTTTGTCTTGTGCACTTTCTTCTAAAGAGAAGGTCAATTGAACTACATTGTATATTTCACTTTAAAATATGTGCCACTTACTGTGTGTATATTCATGGGTGCCAGCTTTTTTGATATGCGGGCAAAAGTACCTGGGCATATGTTATTCTTGCAGCCAATCATTTTTTACCCTTTTTTGTGCTGCTTAAATGCAGGTAGTTGGGGTTGTGTGATGTATCACAACAGTTACCAAGAGACCCACCATAAAACAAGGGGCTTTTAGCACGCTGCTTTACCAAAGTGTGTGATCCTAAGAAAATAATTTAATCACACAGGGCTTTAATTAAAAACATTGAGTATTCTCAAAGCCTGCAGTGTTTTATATATAATACAAAAATTGATATGTTTACAGCTACAGTAACATTGAGGGTGAAAAATCACTGGAGACTCAGGCCTCCCATCCATGCAGTAACCAGGACTGACCCTGCTTAGCTTCAAACGGAGGAAAAGGCTAGCCCCCTCAGGTCATTTTACTTAACAAATGAGGCAAAGTTACAAGACCACTTAGAGCAACATGGATGGATGGCCCCGTCCTCACTTTGAAGCTAATCAGTACGGTAGGTATATTCATGGGTGCCAGCTTTTGATTTTTGCTATGGGTGTAGGAAGTACCTGGTCATGTGTTATTCTTGCAGCCGGTCATTCTTTTCTCATTTCCATGCTGCTTAAATGTGGTTAGTTGGGGTTGTGCATTGTATCACAACAGTCACCAAGAGACCAGCCATAAATCAATGGGCTTGGAGCACAGGACAAGACATTTTGGCATCACCAGTTAGGTGCATGCCATTATGGCATGACTCGTTTCGCTGCAGGTTCTGTTTGGGCACACCCAGTAGACACAGCCAGTTGGGGCAGGCACCTCTGGGCGCAAGCATGGTTTGGCACGAGAGGTTGCAACAGGCATGAACCTGCAGGCACTTTGCATTTTGTAATATGGATTAGACGTGAAAAAGATGTATTTACTGCAACATTATAAAATAGGATGGGACATGTATTACACCGTTTTTGCAGAATTGAACATGTATTAAACATGAAATAAATGTATTTACTTTAGTTGCAGGGATGTTAATGTGAGCAATACATTGTAACAAAACCTTTGAAATTCAAGGAAAAGCCTTTAGATGCAGGGACATTAAGGTGAGAACTTAATGCAACAAAACCCTTTAAATTCAGCTAAAGCCACCTTAACATTGTGCCCCCTGTTGCGCAGACTATCACCACAATGATGACATCACAGATCACATCACTGATCACATCACTAATTACAACAGTAACTGGCATTAAGCATGGCCTTCAGCCATGGTCAGTGTGCATGGACAAATATATTTTAACACATGAATGGGTACTAGTCATGGCCTTCTGTTATGGACGGTGGTCCCAACTTTCACCCATGTAGACTGAATATCTTAAAATACTAACAAGCTATCAACCGTAGATTTAGGCCTTTACCAGTGGATACTGCTATCAACAGTGTCCTCTGCATATTATATACACTGAACAGACACTAGCCATGGACTTTAGCACAATACTGGCCAGTGGCCACAATCTTTGTCTGTGTCCACTATATAGTCTAACATATAAATGGGCCACTTGCCATGTCCTTTGACCTTGAGATCAGTTTTAACATCTTTTGGCCATGTCCACTGTACATTTTAAAATAATAAAATGCAATTAGCGATGGCCTTCGGCCGTGCCCACTATGGATTACACAACACTAACCAGCCACTAACTATGGCCTTCAACCGTGCCCACTGTATATTATATACACTAACCGCTAGCCATGAATTCAACACAATACTAGCCAGTGGCCACGGCCTTTGTCTGTTCTGTACCGGCTGTATATTCTGACATATTAATTGTCATTAAAGAGATGATATCACTGATAACATCACATATCTGGGCCACTTGTCTTTGTTCAGTGGCATTTCTACATTTCTAGGCTAGTTTTTATTTTACTCACAATGAGAATTTTTAAAATTGAAAAGGTGCTATATATATATATATATATATATATATATATATATATTAACCTTTATATCGTCTTTAAGTACTTTCCATAGAATTTGATTAGACCTCATAGTGCACATAAATGGGGCAATAAGCAGGCCTCAAACACACAAATTAATTTGTGCACAGGATAATCAACTCTAATGTTATTGTCATGTTTTGGTGCTGTTGTTTCTTTCTTCTTTACTTTAGTTTCCCTTTATGGGGCTCTAATGTGTATGAATTTGAGGTTTGTATATGTAGTGTTTGTACTAACACAAGCATGTCGCAAGTTTGAAATGTTTCGCTATTTATTCCATGTTTAACAGTACGCAAAACTTTGATAAGGTAGAATTTATTATTGTATGATGTGATATGATGCGATATTTTATTTGTATCACGCTCATTACACAAGTGTTTCAGAGCATGACGAGGCAAGGGAGGGGAACAAGGGAGGACAAAATAATGATCTTACTAGGCCCAGTGACATTGAAAATGTGCAAGTGCAGAGGAGAGGGAAGGGAGAAAGTGCAAGGGAAACGGGAGGAGTGGAAAGTGCTGAGCAAGGGATATAACAACTACAACAGGTAGTGCAGCCAGCAAGGTGGCAAGTCCAAGGTTAAAGTGCATACAAGGGGTGTCTGATAAGTGCAGGTAAGTGGACTGTAGGGTTACAGATACAGACCCAAGTGCAAGGGATGCCGAGAGGCAGTGCAGGTTGTGGCTGGGTGGGCAGGGACCTGGGCCCGAAATCAGAGTGTAACCAGGTGCACAGTGCCGAAGCAGACAGATCAGCAGGTGAGAGGAAGAGTGAAGGCAGAAGCAAAGAGGAAGGTCTTGAGGTGCTTCCGGAACCAGAGGTGGTTCTCCTCAAGTTTCAGAGTGGCAGGGAGGCTGTTACAGGAGAAGTCCCAAGCTGAAGAAAGAGATCCACCACCAACTCGTTGCTTGGAGAAGCGACTGAGCCTGAGGGAGTTGTAGGTGGATGAGCGAAGAGCTCGAGAAGGAACATTTTTGGGAAGAGAGAGTTGAAGGTATTGAGGCCCGAGGCCCCAGAAGGCCTTGTGGACAATGCAGAGGGTTTTGAACTTAATCCTTGCTGCCGCTGGGACCAAGTGCAGAGATTCCAGTCCTGGAGAGATACAATCCCTGGGCTTGAGGCCAAGGACAAGTCTTGCAGTCCTGTTTTGGATGAATTGCAGAGGGCAGAGAGTAGAGGCAGGCAAATTTAGAAAGAGGCTGTTCCAGTAGTCCAGCCTAGAGAGAACCAGAGCTCCGGAGACTGTGAACTTCTGTGGGAAGGAGAGGAAAGGAAGAATACCTCTGAGCTTTACTGGATTTTTGGGGTTTGTTTTTTTCTCCTGCTAAGAGTGAGACTCTTTTCCTCCCACTCTTAGGCATGGTTTCAGGTATGTCTTTGACTTATTGTGTGCTTATGGGCTATGGGGTCTTTTTACTCCATAGGGTATCATCTGTTTTAGTGTATGTGTTACACAGCACCCTCAGTGCAGTAACACAGGGGTGTCATAGTGACCCCCAAACATAGACTCCATACCCTGGGACTGACTACTGTCTCCCAGGGCATGTGAAGTCACCATTGGCTTTACTAGTCCAAAATTGTGAACAGAACCAGAACAAATCATCATATTGTGGAAGTACTGGAAGGGGGTAATTAGATTAGCCCTGGGTCTGTTTCCAAGGGGGCACTGTCCAGTCCCCCCTTGTTGAGTTTCTGGCTGGTGGCAGTGGTTACCACACAACATATTCCACCGGAATATTTCCTATGGGATTTTCCCATTGATTTTAAACGCACCACTTTTTGGTGCAATGTTAAAGGTTTATTTATTTAATATAAAATCACCGGTTGGGTCTTTTCGCCAGAACTCTTTTCCAAAATGGTGTTTGTGTCCGTCTCTGTAACTCCAACAAGGTTGGGCCCTTTGTTCCATTTTTTGGCAGGCTTCTCCACAGAAACCCTCCAACTGGTGCCACTCTGTCTAGGTTCCACAGGATGTGTGGGTTGGGGAATTGGCACCCTGGACTGCGTTGCCTTAGCAACCCAAGTCGCACTCTGTTCTGATTGGCCCAGTGGTGAGCCGCCCGGCTCACCACTTAGCATGTATGAGTGACAGCTAGGCTGTTGAATGGGTTTTTTTCTGCATAAAAGCAGGGATTTGGGGACTGGAACTTCAGAAGTCGCCACAGGACCTAAGAAAAACCCGAAGAGGGGAGAAGCTGAGCCATCTGCACCGACAACACCACCGGTGGAGCCCTGCTGCAACAACCTCACCACTTTCCCGACGACAAGAGAAGATCTTCTGCTGAAAGATTCTTCTCCCTTTGAGCTGGTGGGGACAACCAGTTCGCCATTCGCCTTCTAGGATGTCCCTTGGTCGAATCACCAGTGCCAAGCACCACAGCGGCTGGATAGCCAAGCTTCACCACTGTGAACCCGAATAAAAGGAACGCACCTTTTTAACCAAATGAACTCCGTGGCTGGTCTCTTCCCTGGGCAGTGCAACGACTCCAAGTTTCCTCCTCAACAAGATCTTCTCTTCCCCTGGTCAAATCCATGAACTGCACCCGCTGCCAGGAACAATTGCCACCGCTGGAGCTTCCTCCCTCTTTAAGGTACTGTGTTCCGCCTGGCCTCCCTTTCTGCGGATTGCTAAAGGTGCCCCTTAAATCCTTGGCTTTTCAACTGGGTTGGCCCCCAGACCTTCTAACTTTATCTTTTGCATCAAACCAACCTCCTTTGAACATTTCTGCAAAGACTTGAGTGCTTTTTAAATTGTGTGATCTTGGGCACATTTCGCCTTGTTCCATTTAAAGTGGACCTGGCCTATGAGCTTTGGCTCTACAGTAGACTCTGCCTTCACTAACTTACTGTGGTCCTAGAAAAGTGTTGGGAACTGTTTTATTTTCATGACCTGCTTTTTCTCTCCCTTTAACTTAATAATTGGAGTGCCATCTAAGTTACGCGCTCACATCTGTTTTTACAAATAATGGTGTTTTGACCTAGACTTGTCTAATAATTACTAAGGGAGGTGTGTATACTTTTTCTGATTGTGTTTGAACTTGCTTTGATTTATAGTGCCTAGTGTATTTCCTAAAGTGTGTTTAAATAAATAATTATATACTTTTGATACCAAGCTCTGGTCAGTGTTTGCTTGCCCTACTGTGTTTTTAGCCCTATTGTGTATCCTCTGTATACTGCCCTACTCATCTTGAGAGAAGTCTGACTGCTCAGCCACAGCTACCAGGTAAATCTGGGTGGTGCAGACTGCTACCAGTTGGGTTTACTGCTTACTCCTGTAGTCTTAATCTTCTTGCAGTGTTCCCCAAGGGAACTGCACAGGATTCTGCCTAACAATGGTCATGGAGACAACCAAGAGATTCAGTGTGAAGATTAAGCTGGGAGATGTCCAGCTTTTCCAGGAGTTTGCCCAGGAAATGAGTGATACGATTGGGTGATAGTTATCCTGGCAGGAAGGGTCGGCAGAGGATTTCTTAAGAAGAGGGTGCACAAGAGAGTGCTTCAGGGGGGAAGGGAAGACTCCAGTGGTGAAGGAGTGGTTGCAGAAGTCAGCAAGAGGAGGAGCGAGGGTGTCAATGTGGTCCTTGATGGTTTTGGAGGAGCAGGGGTGAACCTGCTTTGATGATGCATAAAAAATGCAACACACAATCATCGGAGCTGCAAAAACCAGTACTGAGATCATAGCCACCTACATTCGTTACCCCACACTCCCCCAAACCATAGTTAACACAGCACAACAACTATGCAAGGACAATGGTAATAATACAATGGTAATAATACACTATTGTTAAGGAACATACTACAAAAATTCTTGAGTCATATTGGCCATAACATATCTGCTGGCTTGCCACTTTATTTGAATGAAGTTGGCAATGGATCTCACTGTGGCCATTCCTACCAAAAACTGATCTGGACTCAGAGTGTATACAGCCGCCCTCTTAAAAAGGCACCTGCCATCGCATTGAATGAGCAAGAGGTATTCCGAATGTAAGATTCCTCTACCTTCACGTGCAGGTGAGGTACTCCAGCCTGCTCCTCAGCTCGTGCTTAGCATCCATTTCATGTGTGATACTGCAGAACATCATACTGCAGCATCCTGTGCTGGTGAAGAAGATGAGATTTAAGAATGGACTCTAACCAGAGGGTATGCTGTTGTTTCCTCAAAGTTCATTACTTTGTGGGTATAACTTCGAAATACTTTGAATTTGTATTTTTATTAATTGGGTAAGAAGTAAAAGGGTGGTGGGGCGAGGATTAGGGTGTGGGTGATAGTTAAGGGGCAACGTGCTCGCCTTGGAAGGTGAGAGTGAAGGGGCAACGTGCTCGCCTTGGAAGGTGATAGTTAAGGGGCAACGTGCTTGCCTTGCAAGACGACACAAAGCAACATAGGTTCGATCCCCGGGTCCCTGCTTAGAAACCTCTGTTAATATGGCTGAATGGGAACGGGAGAGGGAGCAAACAATGGGCCATTACGAGTTGGCCCGTTGTTTGCTCCCTCTTCCCCTCGCGGGACCCGGTAAGCACGCCTGGTTTGACCAGGCGTTACTTCCTGGGTCCCGCGAGGGGACCTCATAATGAGGCGGTATGGGGTAAACGGCGCCGGCACCTTTTACGGCGCCGTTAACCCCGTACCGCCAGGGTCGTAATGAGGCCCTGGGTAATTTAGCGGTTTGTTTTTCAGACCCCCCGCTCCTCTACTTTGATCTGTGTCGGGGAAGTCGGACAGAAAAATTGAATGATTTGAGGCATTTTGGATTTCAGACCACCCTCCACTGAAAGGACTGTGTTGGGCAAGCTGAATAAAAAGGTTGGATTGATTTAAGAACAAAGACACCCCTCTACCTTAAAAAGTTGGGGTCAGCAGGACAAAAAGGATCACCCAATTAAATTATATGCTATAGTTTTCAGCACACACTGGGAAATGAGCTTTGTTAATTTCTAATTTTAACAACATTCATCCCGTAGTGTTCTGACAAATGAGGAATTCATTAAATTAATATTTTTAGTGAAATAGGTTAAGAATCTACACAGTTTTGCCACCCCCCCCAGCACACTAAAAAGGGAAAGGATTTAAGGCAAGCAGACTCCCCCGCCTTTTGGTTTCCCAGGGCTCAGTCCTTCTTACATTGGGCCTCATCACGAGTTTGGCCTGAGCCCTTAAATTCAGTGGTAACGGTATTACCACCGTATTTAAGGGCTGGGCAAGTCAACAGTTGTGCAGAAGATGGCATTTTTACTAGAGGTATTAATGACAATTTTCAGGGTGTTTTTGGCAATTTCCAGCACTATTACCACCAGCGCAATTACTGCCAGTGGTAATAGCACACCCCAACCCCATTGGGTCCTATAGAATGGGGATTTACCGCCCCTGAAACTTGTGATCTGGTGCAAATTGTACCGGACCTAGTTGTGGTAGCACTATTAGCAGTGGGTATTACCACGAGGATGACACCCAACTCATGATGATGACGATAGAAAGCCTCTCTTTAAAATTCAGGAAATCCAGCTGCAGCTCAGGACACTCTAGAAGGATAGGGCAGAGGTCTGGTCACTCCACTCTCAAATATGGCCTCCCGCTCTCCACCATAGGACCCAGTCAGCTTTGAGGCCTTCCTAGAAATAGTCAGCTCCACCTTCATGCACTCTCAGCAATCTCCTCTGGTGTTTCCTTACAGCTGTCAGATAGTACATTTCAGCAGCCCTCTCTGTCTGTCTCTCCTCCTAGTGCAGTCCCCCTTATATAGCAGCGATGACATCACCAATTTTACAATCTTGGGGGAAGTACCCTGCTATTGAAGTTGTTGCCCCCCTTTTCACACATATTAGTCATGCTCCAGCCAAGGGGAACTTCTCCTACAGTCAATGCCTTCAGAGCCAGCAGGTCTGGAGAACACTGAATTTCGAACACCTTTATCAGGACACATTATTGTAGTTGGTAATTAGATGGGAGATGTAACATCCAGACTGGCAGTGGGAGAGATTTCCTTCTGAAGTTTCCCACAGCGTGCAAAAGGGTTTGTCTTGGGCTGACATTTTTCCATGAAAACAAACATTATATCGTTAGACTGAAACAGAAAGCAATCAGCACTACATTTTAATTGGCAATAGGAGTCCACTTAAAGAATGATTCCTTCTTTTCTGTAAAAAGTAATTTGAAAAACAATGTTGTATTGAATGCAGCCTCTAGTAGGTTTCCTTCAGATACTTAAACCCACCAGAATCCTCACCTTGTGTCATGGCCAAAAACAACACAGGAAGGGGACTAGCCATCACCGCCCCCAACCTTCCTACATATAGTGTGATGGTTTGCCACATGGGGTTTATGGGGGCCCAGAGAAATTCACCTGGGTGAATGGGGGAGAATCATCGATTAGCACCACCACTTAAATCTGCACCACTTTCTCTGGTGCCCAAGCATGACCACAACTAAGTGTTTGCAGGGAGTGGCAGCCTATGCAAGCCATGCCCTGCAGTTGGCTGGCAGATAGTGGCTGCCTATATAAGGGAATGCCCTGAAGTAGTCTGTGCCAGTTGTTCTGGGGTACTGAAAAGAGAAGGATTACCTGGAACTTCTTTGCCACATCTGGATATTTTCAGCCCTGGGTCTGTGTTCAGCAATGCTTTCTGTATAGTATTTCCCATTGTACCTGTATTGTGATATTCTCATCAGAATTATGATCAAATTGTACTGAATGTCTTTCCATATAATTTCTTGTAGCGACCTGTGTCATTGTTGAGACTTATATGTTCATGATCACAAGAATTTTCAAAGACATCATTCATGATGCTCTCTTAGCATGGGGGAGATATTCAAATTTCAAATATAGGAATGTATTAATAAAGCATACATATTAATATATCATATTGATATGTATAGGCTGAGGGCTGCATTGCCGAATTTGAATCTAGTCTTGTTTTGTTGATTGAGCAATGGTTCCAAACGTTATTGCCAATAATGTGTTTTCCTTATTTGGTTTCTTCAAATGCACACACATATTTATCGTTTTCAAAACTGCATTACATGTTTTGCTGGAGCTTGTATTAATTAAAAATGCATTCTGACAAATGATTCACTTAACCCAATGCTGTTCATGAAGCAGACACATAATGAATGTTGTATTATTGCTCTGCTTCAGTTCATTTTCAGTGTTTTATGTGGGTAATCTGTTCTTCTGAAGTGGACATTTACTTAATAACCAGATTCCTGAACACTGACCTGACTTCCCTTGTAAAATATGTGAGTTCATGAAAGCTATGAATTCAGTATATAACAAGATTCAGAGTAGGGCCTTAGATAAACACATCTCAAGTTTAACTATTTTCAGTGGTCTCACAATAATATGCGAAAGGGGAACTACATTGATTTGTGTGATTCTCACTGGTAAGGACAATTTAATAAAATGTAGGCATTATCAGTAGGTTTAACTCAATCTACATAATTTGTAACATGAGTCTATCCTGCCCTTGCAAAGTATTAAAATATAGTTTGTATAAATCTGCATGTCGTCGTGCATATACATGGCTGCACAAGCAGACACTATTGTTGCATCAACAGTTTAATTTTTGGGTATATAAAGACATTTCAAATGCACCATGCTTAATGGGATGCATTACATTTTATTCAAATAATGACTGCAGACATTAATACAAAAAAGCTCTGACATGTGTAGGAGTCACAGGAAACAACTTCAAAATAAATGAAATCAGATGAATTTTGGCTTTTATAACTGTTTCTGCCCTAAGGCCATTCTATCAGAGTTGTAAAGTTAAATTTAACCAAAAAGGATCTAGTCAACTACAGAGCCATCGTGCATCGGGCAGCTTATTGAGAAAGTAGTTGCAATGCATCTATCTGCTGAAATTGACCATCTTGGCTATCTTCTTCGATTACCAGTCTGTCTACCACCCCAGGGACAGAACAGAGACTTAAACCATTCACGTGGTGGATGATGTGCTGCAAATCACTGACACAAGGCACTTGTGCCTCCTCCTTGTGGCTGCCTCTGACGTAGGCAACTACCTAACACTTCTTTCCCCTCTCACTGCCAGGATGAGATTCTTCCAACTATCCAAACATAGTTTGTGTGCTACTTACCCAGCGGCAACAGGTATTACAGATGAGCCCATTCAGATCCAACCAACTCCCAGTAATTTTGGGGTCCCCCAAGGTACCATCCTCTACCCAATCATCTTCATTCTCTTAATAGAATGTTTGGGAACTCTCCTAGACCACCCCAACATAGCTATCCAACAGAATACTGATGATACTCAGCTGTACCTTAAGGTCAGTGGCTTACAGGACATCGCTCACCTCCATGAATGCCTGATTACCTTTCAAACATGGATGTCAAATGTATACCTCAAACTCAACCCCACCAAGACTAAATTCATCCTGTTTGTTCCCTGACCAAACAACAGCATGTACAAATGGCTTGATGACATGCACCTGTGAGGAGTCACACCAACGCTGTCAAACTCAGTCAAAACCTTCAGCTTGTTGACAGTAGCCCTTCCTTCCAAAATTACATAGCCATATAATCACAAACCACGTTGCTAAACATCTCCACACTCTGCAAAATGAAACTCTTCACCCCTGCATGACTTCCCCATGGTGTTCTAAGCCTTGTGATCTCATGCACTGATGAGGGAAAAACCCTCCTTAATGGGTTTCCAGCTGTGCACCTGGCCCCCTCAAGGCAGCCCATCATGTTGTAGCCCGCCTCTTCAGAAGAACCCAAAAATTTGACTGTATATCTCCTACATTGGGCAAGTTTCATTGACTCCAATTATCGCCCAAGATCATATTGAAAACTGCATATATCACCAGTAAAGCATCCTTGAATGGAACAACAACATACATGCAGCTAAACTCCACACATATGGAGGTTCTCACACCTTCCATAGCAAAACTGCCAACATTTTTTGAAGTTTAAGCTAGCTCATAAAGAGAAGACAAACAAGCATTCCTTCTCTTGCCACGCCACAAACATCTGGAACTGAATCCTGTCAGAGGCTTGAAAGTCATCCACCATCCTCCTGCTCTGCAAAACACTAAAATCATGGCTCTTTCAAGAAAACCTGTCAGACGACTGAACATCGTTCTCCAGCTATAAATGAGACCAGCATTTGGACAACCTCAAAGAAAAACCAAGCCTCCAAACTACAAATGCCATGAACTAAGTGTGGGAGCACTTACATCCAAAGACGTTCTTCTAGGCACTTTAAATAATGTATTTCTGAGTTGGCCATTTGCCTTGTTTACAGTATCACCTAATCTATAGGCACATTTTTGCTGTGTGCTGAAGATCCTTGAATTTTAATTAGCCGAGTTCTGAGTCATCTGATGTTCTTTCAGCTGTGACAACTTGTATTCGCGCCCACTCTTGCCCGAAAGCAAATCAATTCTCCCTTTCTACACCATTAACCTAAAGAACACAGCTTATATCCTCAAATGACTTCTCTTTGATGTATGTTTAGCGATGTACTTGTTCTGACAAAACCATGTGTCTAATTATATGTTTTTAAGGGTTGACTCATGTGTCAATGTTCTTCTGGTGTAGGTATTTGGATGCATTAAACGCCCCCTACATTAGCACTAGCAACTTTATGACACCTGCTTTTCATGAGCCACGCAACCTTTAGTACTTGACAACAAATCAAATGTGCACATGGCTCATGTTCTAGTATTCATCATATATTCTATAGGATCCATGTGATAAAATTGTGGCAAAAATGGCCATAGATGCAAAATATTGCGGCAAAAAGGCTGTGGTTTTGCTGCCGCAATCCATGGTAAGGTTGCGGGCGACACCCCCGCAACCCTGGACCCATAATACCATTTAAAGGAAGCGGGGGACACACCCGCAACCCCTGCTCCCCTAATATGGTACAATGGGGGACACCTTTACCAGGTCAAACCATGGCATTTTTACTGCTATTTTTTGCACAGGTGACATTTTTGCCACAATTCTATCACTGCATACCATTCTATAAGACTGCAATAACATTTTCATGTTGGTAAAATAATAATAAAATCTTTGACTTACACATACATAACTGAACGTTCAAGACACTGAATACTTAAGATCATATCCTCCTCCAGTCTAATATAATTAAGGATGAGTGCATAAAAATTAACCCTTGAATGTCTCCTTTTAAGATCCCATCCAATTCATACTTCCCATTGTGTCTACCAAAGTTCCCCTTGCTGAGCCCATAGGCATTTCATCTGTTGCAAGCACTTTCTGCCTCATGAACTATGTCACTGTCTTGTAATCCTCCCTATTGCTGCTATTGGCTTTAACTGTGCTCTGGTGGTGCCCCAGCAAATGCCTCTGTTTGGTCTGCTCCCTGGCTTGATTGTCAGATGTGCGGGGTGTAGGCATTTCCTTGTGAATTCTTCCACCGAAGTCATTGCCTCCTGTCAGCTTCTGTAATGTGTCCCTACCCTGTTTATATTTGGTGCAAGCAGAGAAAATGGCAAGCAACCAACAAGTACCTACTACAAAAAACTGTGCTAATATAAGGGAGATGTGTGTTTTGTAGTTTTCAATGCAATCTTCAATTCTGTACTCAAAGAAAAACATGTCAACCATGTTGAGGCTCATATTCTCTTTGGATAATGACCAACATGGATATAGTATGTGTGAACTGTACCCAGTCTCAGAGAACTTTGTCACAGATATGAAAATATTCTATTGAGTAAAACTATGACCCTTGTGAGTCTTGATAGTGAAGTTGAGATGACAATTGGATAGCAGGAGAAACTAAATGGGAAATAACAGCAATATCTTCAAGTCGGCTAGATACGCTTTCATAGGAAGAGCACTAAAGATGACATTATATATCACCAGTAACAGTAATTGAGATTATCTTCCTTTGTAGTGCTGAGAAAATAATACTCTGTTTGGGTTTTTAAAGTTTAAGAAAAGCAACAACCAGAGATCCTGCAGTCCTCCTAGGAAAATAAGGCCTCTTTACGAGTTTGCCGGAATCCTGGCGCTATTCCCGCCAGGATTCCATAGCCCCAGGATTCCAGCAAGTGGAATTGCCATTACCAGCACTTGGTCTGCCGGAATGTCTGTCAGATTACAAGTGCCGGTAATGGCGGTAAATCCCCATTCCATGGATTTTAATAAAGGCTGTATTTTTACAGTAGGAGGCAGGTAAATCCATTACCGTGATCAGCAAAGGTGTAGTTGGCCTTTCAAGTAAAAGTGCCGGTAAACGTCACTACCACCACTTTTACCATGTACCGGCCAACTTGAAATGAGGCCCTAATGTGTGTGTGTATTTGTCTATTTTGACAATGTTCTTTAATTTGGTAAAATGTGATTTGGTAAAATGTGATAAGCATACATGCAAAGTACTTTTTATATCTGTCACTAATGCCAGACCCTCTGGTTAATTAGCATCTCCACTATAATCCGACTTTGCAGTGCTTAGTCGTGGCTTAACCCTATATCTGCATTTTGGAGAATTTCATCACCCCCAAGATTCATTGCGAGTAAGGCCATAGTAGAGCAGTTAAAAAGATGGTATTCATAGTTACCACCAGGTATGATACTGCATGCAGAAATACAAGTTGTGGAGTGGGCTAAATTAGCCCATGTATTATTTGGCTGAAACCACATACATGTGGAAAGTACTGGGTGTGGGAAAATAGAAATATTGCATGTATTAATTACAGCGTAATTATGAGTTCCAAAATCACCTAAATGATGCAAGAAACAAATATAACGCTGGCCTCCTGCAAGAAGTGGTGTAATGACTGTCAGGAGAGATCAATGGTACACAGGTGAAGCTCATCAACTCCCAAAAGATTGAAAAGACCCTTGCAACCTTCTAACACAGCTCAGCTCACCGTGCAGAGTCATGTCCTTGTACATATCCGAGCTCATGATCCTGTTTGTCTGACGGAAACAAGCATCAGCAGATCCTAAATAAGAGGGCCGCCCAGACAGGAAGAACTAGCAGGATGCAGATGCCACCCATCCACTGGACCAAACCATCCACACAGGCACCGATGGACCACCCAGTCATCACATTCATTTGCAGAACAGATATAGCATCATGTATATTGTGCATCTGATAGATAGTGTCTTACAAAAGTCACATGAACATAACCATGACCATACCTCCTCTACTGAGCACAAGAGTACAGAGTCAAAAGGGTACCCCTCTCTTTGACACACAGAAGGTACAGACAAACTACAGAAGGTTAGGTTTTGATTATAAACTAACCATTTGATCACACAACTAAAATGGGAATAGTACTGATACAACTAAATGTATTCATATTGAAAATTGCATATATTGAGAAACATATATTGAAAAACAAAAACAGCGTCTAAATCATTCATCATGTACAGAGCAGGTAAGCATGCAATTCTGTAGATAGTGTGGTTCATAGCAGCACGAGTAATATGTCATGTACTGTTCGAAAAATTAACAGAATGCATCTTCTGTTGATGCAGCAAATAGGTGTTTCTAGTTCAAAGGTGGTTTTAACATCAAGTTCATAAGGTGACACAGAGTATGCAATGTTCCGAACTGTCGTCAGGAAATACGGAGTGCTGTTTACATTGAAGGCCTGTTGCAGCAAATTGGCCTACTGAATGCTATCTTGCGTACATGTAGTAAGCCACCTATTCTTAGGGGCTTTGAGAAGGACTGATCTTGCAGGGCTAGAGACACTCTGGAGTGCATTAGCTGGTCTTAGCATGGAACCAAGATGGATTTTGGCACCCCGGTGTAGGAAAGAAAATCCCTTTCCAAGATGGCATCATGGAAATGGAAGGCAGGGCTCGTACAGAGCCCCTCCTCCCTTTCCATGGCAGCCTGCAGAAGACGAAGAGAGAACCCGATGACCATATTACCACAAGCACAATTCTTTTCCTTTTCAAACCTATCCCACGTTCGAATACCTTTACCACATAGCCGGTTCCAGGTGGACATGTCCACTTTAACCCCATTTGTTGTCCCTCGTGGTCATGACCAGTAGGCAGATTGTCCAGGTCATGACCTTATGCCATGACCCGGACAATCTGGCCACTGCCCATGCCACAGGCTACACCTCAGTCACCAAAGGTATATCACTATTTTTTGTACCTACATTATGACACTTGTCAAAAAAAACACAGGCACATTTGCAAAACCATGTTTTAAGGTTCTTGCCAATGCTCCTTACACGAGTTTGCTGTAAATCTGCCCATGTTTTATTTTTTTCAAAAGTGTCAAAATATATGAATATACAATAGTCATATAACTTAGCCCCCACTTAACAAAATCCATTATGACTTTACACACACATTCAAGGTTGGGTCTATAATCGTTCTGAAACCTTGTGTCCACATTCGTCAAATGGCAACAAAGTTATAAGCAAATAAAAATGTTGAGACCCCCCTCTAATTTAACCCCCTCTTGACACATTCCCACCAAACTTTACAAAAACATTTATATCAAGATCCAAAATCTTTTTGCAAACTTTTGTATAGATTCATCAAATGGCACCACATTTATAAGCCTTTACATTATTTTGGGATCCACTCTAATGTTGCCCCTTCTTGACAGAATCCCAGCAGTCCTTGCAAACACATTCATATCTAGATTCAAAATCGTTTTGCTAACTTTTGTGCAGATTCGTCAAATGGCACAAAATGTATAAGCCTTTACAATATTTTGGGACCCCCGCTCTAATTTTGTTCCCTCTTGACAAAGCAGCTCCAACATTTCAAGCGGTTTCATTGAGTGGCGCCACAGTTATAAGCCATCCAAAAACTGCTTTTCACCAACCCTGTAATGTAGAAATAGGCACAGTTGTCCCCGAACATCTGAAATGTTTGTGAACACCTCAGGACTGTACCCAAGCATCCAGACTTTTTGCAGAGTTTGGGTATAAAAACACCTGTTTTTTGGCTTCTTACGGCAATATCCCATCCCATCCTCATCAACCCTCACCTTCCCAGACATTGTTAGATAAGTTTGACAAGTGCAATGCTGTGTTTTTAACATGTTTTTACTGCGATGTTCGCGGACGCCGGCGGATGTCTGTGAATCCAACATGGCAGGTGTTTCCAAAAATCTGACGTAACTCACGCTTTTCACTATCCAATCAGTATGCGCATCTTATGTCCGCAGACTTCACGTCGCCCTCTAGGGAAATCGGAGGCCCGTCCGCGGACTGAACAGGGAAGTGGAACCCAGATATCATTCTTTTTTTTTACCTACTTTTGGGCCGTTTTAAAGAAAACTACTGTATGTATTTACACGCTTTTGGGACCAAGCTGCAGCTCTTGTCGTACATTTGGTGAAAATCCATCCAGTGGTTTGCGCTGAAGGTGTGAGCAAACATTGTTTTCCATTGCATCTATGGAAGAAAAAAAACATTTGGGACCCCCCAACAACTTTGCCCCCCACTTGATGAAACCTCACCAAACTTGTCAAAAAGATTCAGACTGGCCCATATACTTTTTTTCAAAGTTTGGTAAGGATTCGTGCAGGTGAAGCAAAGTTATAAGCCGCCCAAAAAGTGCTCTTCCTACGAGTTGAGCATCTTAACCATAACTACAGGGCCGCTACCGCAGGTCCTGTAATAGAGTTCAGTTGGAATTTGGGGAGGTGGAGATTCACATTCCCATCACTCACTCCCCATCCCCCATGCTCTGTAAAGCCCTCCCATGAATGCATATAAAAGAAAAGCATATGTATGCACCTACTGACACTATGTTCTATTTCACACTGGTGCCCAAAAAAGCTTCAGAAGCACTTGCTCATACCTGTTGTACCATCCAAACGTCATTTGGTGTACAACCAGAGGAGCACTGAGATACAAGACAGAAAAGGTTCACAAAATCATTATAGCATGATGCAAACATATGCATCAGGCAGAATGTCCCAGTGCCAACACAGGACAATATGCCACCAGTGTTGGTGAGGAAGAAGGGAGTATCCTGCACTTGAACTTCCCTACTCCTCAGCATGTCACTTGCAAAGGTCACATAATGCAATGCATGCAATGGCTACTGACAAATGATGGTTCTGAGTTGTACTTCTTATGACAACGTTTTTATTTGCAAAACTCTCTACCTCTCTTGTAACACTGTAATTGCCAAAATGTATACCCCTAAACCACCAAACCACACTACAGGCTCCTCAACATAACTCTGCTCCCCACTCCCCCTAACCACACATTCCACCAAAATAGGTCTTCAACAACACCCCCCAAAATGCCTTCACCCCCAATCCCTCACACTACACTGGGCCCAACACACCCCTCTACCACACTCTTCCTCCCACATACCTATGTGCAGCCACTTCTTGGTTGTGAGATGCACCATTCCCCAGACCAGATGAGCTTAGTGGGGTGAAGGGGGTGAAATAAAATAAAGAACTAACATGGGGGGTTAGTTATCATAGAGCCCTGTGCGATGGTTGCAGCTGTTGATGGTGTTGACAGTCGACCTTCTACATGGTGCATCTAAATCAGGGAGTGTTCAACCCTCTCCAGGATTGCAGACGTCAGCGGGAACCCAAGAGACATGGCCTATATGGCTTCACTGACCTACGGGCTGTCCATACTGATAGCTTTTGCAAGGCCATCAATAGCCACACAGCCGGTTGTGTTGTTGCCCCACCCTCTTGATCAACCACAGAATTGCATTATGGAAGTCATTGTGCCCGCTGGTCAATAACTCATGGCAGTCCTGCCTGTTCCCTGTAGGTGCTACATTATGTCACTGTGCTGTGTGCCAGGGAAATGTCAACAGGCATACAGGGGGTTGGTCGGGTGGGTGTTTAGAAAAGAGATCAGCATCACCTCCTGTGGTACCCACTGGATGATACTTATCATCGATTTTGTTATCTTCCTATCGATGAGGATTATCATCCAGTGGAAAAGCTACTGACTTGCCCGGAATGCCTATGGCTTCCCCAACAGGTGCTTCTAAGTCCAGATGCAGCATCTTCTTGGTGGGGATGCTCACCAGTATGTCGCCGGTGATCGCCAGTGGGACAGGGTGAGTGCCCTTGGCGGCAGACACTGGTGGTAGCTGGGCACGATGGGCAGTGCTCTTCCTGATGCTTTTCTGGCTCTGGCCCATACTCTGACCAGATGCAGTACCACTGTTGGTGGGAGTGGTGGAAGAGGGTGCTGTTCCGGTGGTTGGGAGTGTAGAGATCAAGGGTTTTTCCTGTGGTACGTGGTGGTGCCAGAGGTCGCAGGAGCATCAAGGTCACCGGGGCTTTCATACTATGGAAGCAAAGGTGGCATGCTGTTTCTAGTTGCACAGCAAATGGCTATTCAACCATGTCTTGCTAGCATTTCCATGTTCCTTCTATGGCCAGTCATGTAAGGTATAGATTCTGATGATAGTGATATGATATGACATGATATTTATTTATGTGCTTGCATCTGGCTGTTGCATGAGATGTTGTGTCCATGAGTGTACATTATATGTTTTACATCTTGTAGCTACATATGCACAATGACTAAACCAACTGATGTATATTGACATTGCATGCCTGGGTAGTGTCCGCAGAACTGGCTATTTCATGGCCCTATGCACGTGGTGACCCCCTGCCATATATACGATGTTTTGAACTTACACTGCTGTATCCATTTCACCAGTGATGTGTGCGTTGATTTGCTAATGGTTTCCTTTAAATAATGGCGTTTTTTTGGCGTTTACTGCTACATTCTGAAACATGTATTTCGTTCATTGATACTGTTGTGGGTTAGATGTCTCAGTAAACAGTTTGAGTGTCAATGTGACCGGGTTCTTTCAGGCATGTCCCTTACATGTGGGCCTTTGTAGTCACAGGACTGTTTTACTTTGCCATGTCATGTGGTTTATTTGCTTTCTGCGGCAAGAGGAGGCCGTGTTGTTGGGGAAACTGGAAGTCGCCTTGCAGCTCTGATTTGCACGTTTGCTTACCAGCAATGGCATAGTTGTGACATTGATTGCACGTGTGCAAGGGTGAATATAAGGCACGCAGCCTCTGCCTTCCCTAATGACATTGCATGATCGGATTATCACTGTTACTGCTATTAATATCAAGCCAGCATGCGTGATCACCTTTGAACTCAACAGCCGTTTATTTACTGTGATCCTGCTCCTACCTCTGCATCTCTAATGCCACCTAGACTGGTCAGTTCCAGGGTGGTGGCACCCTTCTTTTTTCGGGGGTGCATCACCAGATAAGGTGAATTGACCTCTCCCTTGTTATTGCACTCCTGTTGAAGTTGTGCAGCTAGGGAGCTGACCTGCCGCTCCACGTCATCCCACCTGTTTGCAACCTCTTCAGTGGTGTTAACTGCTACTACTTGGTCATGCACTCTGTCCCACACATGTGCCCACTTTTGGATGCAGGTTTTGACCATGAGGTGATCCTCGCAGCCTGCCTCACCACCTCATCTGAGCGGACATCATTTCTACTGACCCCCCACCACTTCCCTTTCCACTGACACTGTTCCTGCATCCGTTTCCGTGCTCTTTCTGTTGGGGTGGTATTTCATGAAAGAGATTCTGGATGGATTAGGTTGATATGCGGTGTTATACTGCACATGTGCTGTATTATCATTCCAGGGATGGCCTAGCCTAAAGGGAACTCTGGAGATTTCCTGGTGGGCCTCTGCACCCTGCCACTCTTTTGTGGGATAACCTATTTCCAAATGTTCTCCTAGGAAAACGGTTGGGATTGCTGACAATGTGTAATTCGGGACCACTTTGAAAATTATTTCCTGCGTCTCTTTTGGTTGGCAGTACATCCATACATGGTATTATTACTGCATGCAGTGACTGGTTTCTGGTAGCACTGAACGCAGTGTCTTTATTTTATTGCTTTCAGTATTTACCATTACTGCAAGTATGGGGGTAGATCCCATGCTGAGAGGTACGACTCAGATTAATTCACACAGGTAACTGCAATGATTGCGTACATTAATATCGTTTTTCTTTACCACCAAACAAGTAATGTGGCCCAAAGGATGTATTCAGTGTTCAGAGCCACAGCGGTAGAGGTGCAAGGAAAGGTCTCCTGCACAGGGCTTTTACTTCCACAGAAAATGATAATGATGGCGATGATTCATCTCTAGCGGTCTTTTTTCCAGCTCTATCGTGGCTCCATCGTGCTCCAGTTCAATGTCTGCGATTGATAGGACGTGACAAAACCGTATATAAGGTGCATATGCATTGATGTGAGCTGCTACTTCCAGCAGTGGACTCAGGATCTCACATAAGCAAGGTACCAGTTTCATTAAAACATGTAGTCAGCTTTAGGGGCTGCACTCATGAATGACCATGGCTCCATGCAGACAAATGCAACAAGAAGACTGACAGCCACATTGGGTAACGCAGGCCGAATTTGATTGCAATGAATGTTTGCATGACCAATAATTGATGAGAACGCAGCTTGATTGCGGCAGAAAATTGTAGATCATATGGAAAGTTCATATGTGGTTCATGGTCATCAAATCTCCCAATAAAATTGTGAATGCCCACCTCAACAGGGCCCACAAAGTACAAAAACTTAGCTTGAAAAATGATCACAGAAGAAGAATGGATATAGAACATTGTGATACAGACAAATACGAAGAAGGTGCCAATTTCCAGCACTGAACAAGCAGTAAATAATGGTTTGGGAGGGGGGGGGGCTGGGACAGAAGGTGCCCTCAGACCCCGTTCTTAAAAGGAGGGCAACGGAAATAAGGAAAGTCCCCATTTCCCCACTGTGTCCCCACACAATCCCACCCTTGAACTCCCTCCCACACACCACACCCCAATCTCCAGAAGTGGCTAGACTTAGTCATAGGAAATGATGAGAATCCCCCAGTTGCTGGCATGGCCTGTGAGGCAGCCCCTAATGGCAGAAGCTCATGCAGAGCCCTATAAGTCAAGTTGAAGCTCTTGTTGTGATCTGATGCATCAAGGCACACGGCATGCACCTTTCTACTTTCCAAGAGTTTGCATACACTATGTATTGAGTTGCAATAAACTGCCGAAAATAGTAGTGTCTCTCTCTCGGTTGTGGTCGAGTTTAGGTCGATGCACCTACTTTCACTTTAATGCACATTTTCCCACGGGTGGTACGAGTTTGCCTGTGTTGAGACTGAGCCCAGGGTAGTGCGTGCTTGTTCTCTGGACAGACGTGTAGGTGACTCTCCATCTTTGTTTCTGCTCAGTCAGTCAAGCTGAACATGTTGCCTTTAAGATGGTTGCTGTTGGGTGATGGCGAGTTGATCAGATGTTGTGGGGTATTCACCATCCCCGGGTTCTTTCAGAAAAGGCTACTGATCACACAACGTGCCTTGAATGGCAGTTGAGTATATACAACCTCTTTCTGCCCTAAGAAAATTCACACATCAATTCACATTAGTTACTGATTCTTAGCCCAGTGCCATGCTCGGCAAATTTTTATATGTATTTAATGACGGACAATTTCCCCTCTTGATTACAGAGACACATGCCAGCAAACTTCTTCATACATCAGAGTTGCTTGTTGCTGTTTGTGGTGAACAAGACACACGTGAGTTCTACACAGCACTACAAGTCATCCGTCTTTGGTAAGGCAGCCCGTGTCAGTAGACTTTAAAAGAGCTTGAATGGACAATCTCCTGGGTTGGAACAACAGTTGCAAATGCCACTGCCCTTCTGTGCTGTTGTGAGACATAGGCTGATGAATTTACTTGTACATGGATATGCATGTCTATATGGGTGGCAACAGTGTGCCTGTATTGAGACTGCATCAAGAGAGTTGAGTGCTCATTTCCTGGCCGCATGGTGAGCGACCATTGATATCTGCTGCAGCTCAATGGATAAGGCTGTGGTTGATGAGGTCATCTCCAGATGTGATCGGTGATTTATCATGGCCAAGCTGTCTCTGGATTGCTGCCGATTCTACAGAGCGTCTTGAACGCCACTTTCTGAGCCATCATCAGACATAGGTATGAATGTGTTTGCCAAGTTCAGCTGTCGAATTAAAGGCCTTATTGCATTGCATTTGTGAGTTCACCAGTACCTGACCTCTACTGGTCACTGGACCACTCGTCACTGCGTGAAGGGGTGAATGAAACACTCCTTGTAAACTTCCCAGCAAGGCAAGGCGATGTTGCACAGTATTAGCAATAGGGAAACAAGAATCAGCAATAGCAACAGTTTAGGCTTTTGTGTAGGCATGGGAATGGCACTTGCTAGGCACAGCCGTAGTGCTATTAACTACTTATTGTTGGCAGCAGGTGAAAAATTGTGCGAGTACCTGGGCATCTAATAGCAGTGGCCCGTGAAAGCTAAAACCATATGCCCAAGCCAAAACTATTGGCTTTGCCACTGCTTGTTTGAAACAGGACTTCAGAGATTCAACAGTGCTGCCTGCGAGAGGTGCTTTTGAATCCAAACCCTGTCCAATTGAGTTTGATGCTATTGCTATCAATAGTACCCACATTAGGCTGTTCATGTAAATAACCCACTACACTGACAACTATTCTTTATGTGATTGTAATTAAGTAAACTATCATTATTGTTTCATGTGCAACTTTAATATTGATTTATTTTAAAACATTGTAGTTTTAAAATCAACAACGTATAGAACAAAAAAACAGTTGTCTACCTTGATAGTTCCACACACGTGTTCGTTTATATGAAGAGGAAAAGTTAACAGCACACCCTAAGGAATTTTAATTCCTTAAGCTTTTCACCCCCGATTCTGGGTGTAGTACAACGGGGGTTTTCCTTATCCTTTGACGATTGTGCCGGCATTTAGCCTGCTTCTATCCACTGGCCGGTTTTGCATATAAAGTAACAGAGTCACATGAAGACTAAGAGGTCTGCCCTGGACCAAACAATAGATTAGCCCAGTTGTCTCCCATAATTCCAGTCATCTAGTTAGCCACTCGAACACGTCTTCTCCCAGTCAGAAAGTTATCATTCAATATCTTTGTGCCAGGACAAAAAAGCAGGTAAAAAAATAGGAAGTGTCATAGAACAGCATGTATTCTCATAAACACCTTCTAAGGGAAAAGTCGTATGAGGACGCTGGTTCACAGTGTGTAGGGGTTCTGTCAGATAGGAATAGTGATGGGGGTGCTAGAGAGCCCCGTCAAGATGGCCGCAAGCCCCTGAGCTCCTGGGCAATCCCACATAATACGGCTATTATCCTGCTCTGACTAATCTACCAGCGCCTACACACGGTCTGAGTGCTGCTGTAGGTGACCTGCCTGTACTGAAACAACTCTGGAAAATAGCAGTGCTCGAGGGACAGAAATACCTGGGTGAATGCCGGGGTGAATGCTGCAGACAAAGCTTAGAGGCGGGGATCCTCGGTGGGACTACCTGGTTATTGTACATGGCTTATGAGAACTTGTGGATCCGAGAGTGTGGTGATTCTCTCTGCGCTGGGAGGATTCCGAGGAGAATCGCGGCCTTGTTGCCAACCCAGGGAGGAGGGACGCATCTGTGTCTGGCCTCGACACATCATGACTGGAGCCCGGAGCATGGAAACACGTTGTTTTCCTGCAGAGGCTTGGGAAGCTGGAAGCTGGCCCACAAGGAGAGGCGACAGCGGTTCCTCGACCTACCTGCCAGCGTAAGTCGTGGTGGAGACACAGAGACAACACGGAGGAGGAGCCAGGTCTTGCATTGCATTGCTGCATAATCTCCCAACTGATCCCCAGGGCCCAGAGTTGGTTCCTGGTTTGCACTGCGCTGTGTGTGTGATTCAGACCTTGCTGAAAGAGCTGGGTGTGGGGAGGCACATCCTGTGTCTCCTGTGTCCAAACTTGGATTCACTTGGCACACCAATACATGGTGGCGCATAGCTGAATGGAGAAGGCAGCTGTGGTTTGAGGTAATACCGTTGGACGTAAATGATCTCAGGCGCTGGGTGTGAGATACTGACTGGTGGTGGAGTCCCTGCCTGATTGCCTAAGTAAATGATATGCAGTGGGAACACCCTCCTCGCCTGGACCTCCCCCACAGCAGCGTGGAGAGGAGTGATAAACGTGCCTACTCCTAGACACCAACACGTCATATTGCTGGGATATAGAAGGAAGAACCGTCACTGTGGTAAAACCTTGAGGTGGTTGGGAGGCCTAAAGTGCACCTGAGGGAGACCATGGAACATACTCGGCAGAATGTCTAAGTCACAGAAATAAAGCAAACAACAATCCAAATTACACTTCGAAACTCTGGCCAAATCCTTACCAATTGGGGATAGCTTCATGATGGAAGCCCAGCAGTCATCCACATCGGACACGGGGTAGCACTTAGCGATATCAAAATAATGCTGGGTCAAGCTCAAGCAAATATACAATCAATGGATTTCAAGATGGACACCCTAACTTGCAAACTGGGCCATATTCAGATGCGATTGTACAAACACAGAGATCGCCTGGACGAGGTAGAGGGTTGGGTATCCACAGTGGAGGACAAGTCCACAACAGCTAGGAGGGAGTTGGTCACAATCAAGAAAGCAATGAAGGAATTAACGGATATACAGGATGACCCAGAATCCCCATTCCCGGTGCAACAACCTGAAAATCGTCGGCATACCAGCGGCGGCTGACTAGCCCAATATGGAAGCCATGGTAAGGGGTCTGCTGAAGGAAGTCCTGGGTGACTAGGAATTCTCAGCAATGTTAGTGGAGAGAACACATCGGGTCCTAAGCAGGAGGAAACCCATGCAAGGAGCCCCCGCCCAACCTTTCATTGCAAGGCTGTTGAATTATCGGGATAGAGACTTAGGTCTACGCAAGGCTAGAGAAAAGGGCTCTTTGACATATCATGACATGCAGATTTGGTTCTTTCCTGACTTCTCAGACAAGGTACAGACCTCCATGAAAACGTTCATTGATGTTAAGAAGAGACTTAGAGAGAGAGAGACATAAAGTACACTAAGCTCTTCCCGGCAAAACTCAGGGTGGAGCCTGACAGAAGGACACTATTTTTCTACACCCCGGAAGAGGCAAATGCATTCCTCGAAACCCTACCTAGGGCAATGTGCTGCAGAGGAAATAATGCTTGAGGAGTCACTTTCCGTAAACACCAGGAATGTGGTTACGATATTTTCAGATGGATAATGCTTGGTACGCACTGGCAGACAGACTCTATCCAGTTTGAAGACTGCCAAGAGGACTGGCCCTGGCGATCCCCCATGCGTGAGCTTATGTTCAGTGTTTTGGTGAAGGGGGATAACCAGAGGATTGGGGTTGCTGGTGGGGGTGGGGGTTTAGTTAAAGGGGTTAATGTTATAGATGCACAGAGGAGTCTCTACTTTAATGAACAGAGGGGTGTCGCAGTGTCTCAGGTTAGGAAAGAACAACAATACCGAGGTATGTGCAGGATATGGGTACAAAATTATCAAGTTCCTTAGGAGCATTACACCAAATGTGAGGGGCTTGAATTGTCCATCCAAGTGCCGTAAAGCATTGCTGTATATGCATAGACCTCATGTAGAAGTGACATTCCTAGAAGAGAGACATTTAGCACCAGGCGGGGAATCGAAATTTGGGTGGAACTGGTGATGTCATCGCTATTTTTCTTCCTTCTCCTTATACTCCAGGGGAGTATGTGTCCTCATACATAACTCAGTCAGGTTCCGATTGATTAAAATGGTCAAAGATCAAGAGGGAAGTGGACTGGTGATACAGGCAACCATACAGGGCCGAGTGTACATATTGGTTGACTATTATAATCAAGACTCGATAGAGACCTTAGGATGGATTGACCGTCAACTGGAAGGACTGCCTCCTGGAGAAATAATTTGGCCTGGGGACTTCAATGCATTCATGGAGCCCAATCAGGATTTCACCGGTGGGGCACATCGTCCGATTCCCAAAGTGACGTGCAAATTGCAGGATATGTGTTGGGCCTGGGAGATGTCTGGAGAACCATGCACTCAGGGAAAAGGAAATACACATTTCACTCCTCTGTTCACAATTCGTCATCCAGGTTAGATTATTTCTTGGCTTTCCACACACTAATAAGTAAAGTGTCCCAGGTATCCATTTTGGCGCACACACTTTCAGACCATGCCCCAGTGCTGATAAACATCCAACTGACTTGTCCGGAAGGGGCGAGGACCTCATGGGTATTTAAGAGCGAGGCACTGAGAGATGGGGTGTTTCGAGAGGAGTTAACCAAGGCTACAGATACCTTCTTTGAAATTAATGTAGGGTCGGCGGAGTCATCTGCGATAGTGTGGGAGAGCTTTAAATGTGTGCTTAAAGGGGAATGCATCTCAAGAGAAACTGGGGTGTTGAAACACATTTGTAGAGAACTCACAGATAATGAGGCCTGTATACGTAGATTGCAGATGGAGACAGCCACACCTACACCGTCATTACAAGTAAAGTTAAAAAAAACAGTTGCAATCATTCAATGAAGTGGCACACAGGGAAATGAAGTTTCGCCTGGGGAAAATTGCGGTGCGCCAATATGGGGAAGGGCAACGACAGGCAGACTACTGGCAAGGGTAGCAAGGTCAGAAAGGTCAAAAAATGTTTTTTTTTATCAATAGAGGATACACATGGAGTAGAGAGATTCGCAGACACAGAGATAGTTCAGGAATTCTGTAAGTTGTATGAACAACTATACTCTTCCCGGCCAATGGTTACTCATCAAGAGGTGAATAACTATCTAGACCAAGTAGCTCTATACTGGTGCAGAGATGATGAAAGCAATTGGTTGGGCTGTCCAGTGTCATTGGAGGAGGTGCTGCTGGCTATTAAATCTCCCATCAGGGAAATCTCCTGGACCAGGCGCATACACAGCAGAGTTTTACAAATTTTATGCCGGGAAACTGGCTCCTCATTTAATGCAGGTGTACCATCAAAGTCTGAAAGATGGCCAACAACCGGACTCTTTGAGAGAGGCAGTGGTGGTGGTATTGTTGAAGCCTGGCAAAGAGGCAGAAGAATGTTCCTCCTCCCGACCCATATCCCTTATCAATCTTGATCATAACATTTTGGCTGAAATAGTGGCATCCAGACTGGCACCACTGATGCATAGATCAGTTAAGGCAGATCAATCTGTGTTTATACCGGGAGGTTCCACTTCTTATGGACAGGGCAGAATGTTTGGGCTGATGTCTGCGCTGCAGCAAGACGACTCAATTGTGGCTGCACTTTTAGATGCCACAAGGATGTTTGATTCAATGGAAAGGCTGTTTCTATTCGTGGTATTACGCAGGATGGGAGTGGGGGAACAGTTTATCTCACTGGTGTCATTACTATTTACACTTCCATATGCCAATGTTAGGGTGAATGGGCCGTTCACCACAAGCATAATGTTGGAAAGGGGCAATCCTCTGTCACCGCTACTATTCGCATTGAAAAAATAGAGCCACTGGTGGAAATAATTAGGGAACAACACCCGCAGAGGTGGGTCCAACTCTGTAAACACAGAGTGGTGGTATCTCTTTATGAGGATCATATGGTGCTCTTTGTCACTGACCCCAAATGTAATCTTGATCCGATTATGCGAGACGTGCTGGAATTTGTGGACTTCTCCGGGCCCAGAATTAATGAGACGAAATTGGTTCTGTTTCCACTATCAGATAGTGTTGAACGCTATGCGGATGGTGTGGGTTTCAGTGGCATGGGGACTATACTCAGTACTTAGGGATAAATATTGCAAGAGCCCTGAATGTCTTATATGAACAAAACTACCAAAGGGTAATGGAACAAGCTAAAACAGCGGTTGGAAGGTGTAAGGACTTATCTCTTAACCTCCATGGGAGAATCTCTTTAATTAAAATGGTGCTGCTACCCTGTTTTTTTATGTGTTCCTCAACGTTCCGCTAGTGCTACCTAGAGAATACTTTTGGGATCTGAAATCTATGATACTGCAGTTTATCTGGGCAGGGAAGCAAGCTAGGATCTCCTGGGATAAGCTAATTGCGCCAATAAATGAAGGGGGGTTGGCCTTGCCTGATTTCGGAACATATTACAATGTGGCTCAAGCCGGGTTCCTGCTCCATTGTTTTGAAGACCAAGTAGACAGGAGACACATACAGGTGGAGAGAGCACTGACGGCACCATTCTTCTTAAGATCGGTCATTTTGACAGCATGCAACAGGACCTCCAGTGTAGAAAATGTGGTAGAATTGACCTGCATAGCGTGGATCCGAATCGAACATAAATCTAGAGGCAAGGTCATATACTCCCCCGACTTGCCGGTCGTTTATATACTGGGAATCCAGTTAACCAGTGAAAAATGGTATGTTGTTTTCATGAAACGAGTGAACGTGACTTGCTTCCACGATTTCTTCCTGAATTGTCAGTTCATAACCTTAGAGGAAACGAGGGGCAGGTGGGGAACTCACATTCCTGGATATATTTTTATATTTTCGACTGAGAAATTCCACAGGGAGATATTTGTGACCTTTCCCAGGGAACCTGAAGTGGCCCCGATAGTTGACAAGATGCTTAATGGAGGCCACAATGGCAAAATAGTCTCCAATTTGTACGGGATGTGGCTTAAAGCTAAAGCGAAAATGGGCAACCCCCGCCCCCGAGAGAAATGGGAAATATCATTGGGATGCAAAATACCAGACGAGACGTGGAGTTATTGTTGTGAAGAGACAAGGAAAGTGGCACGCAATGCCAGATTCAAATTGATCCACGTTAAATATTTACACCAATCTTACTACAATCCAGCTCGAATACATAGATTCTTTCCAGACGCCTTGGAGAGCTGTGCGAGATGCGGTAGTACAACAGTCAATTTCTTGCATCTGGCATGGGAATGCCTGACGATCCTATTTTTTTGGGAGGGGGTCTTCGAGATACTTAGTGAAATAATGGGTGAAAGACTAGACCTAAACCCAATGACCCCACTACTGGCATACACCAAACAGGTCCCTAGAGGTTTGAGGAAACTGACCAAATCGCTTTTGCTCTTGGCCAAGAAATGGGTGGCGATGGTGTGGGGGGTGGGCTCAAACTCTGAGACTGGATTAGTGGTGAACAGATGCCCTAAACTGCAACGACATGGAGCTGGAGTATGGTAAACTGACACACCCTCCAGCTTGGTCCAGAGATATATGGGGACCATACATTCACTACATGATTGCGCAGTCCCAATTGTTACAGGAGAATCCGACCTTAACCCTGTAAAGGTTAGACACCAATGACAATGCATGTGAAGTGGCCACCTAATGCATGTGTGTTAATAGAGGCAGAAAACAAAGTTCAGCATTTCACACGTGATACCCTTTTGCAACAAATTAGAAAGGGGCTTGGAAGCCTCACATGTGATGCTCACACAAAAAATGTTAAGTGCTGAGCTGCCTGGTTTAATACTAATAACCAGGCAGCTCAGCACTTAAGTATTGTTGCGTCGCCTACTCTAGATTGCATCTCTTACTCTCTCACAATTTCTCTCAATTCTTCCATCCAGGTGGGGATGTTTGACACTGAGTAGAAAAGTCCTTGTGTTTCTTTCTTGCAAACCAACCACATTTTTCCGAGGCGGGTTGTTGCTGTGTGCAATGAGGGTTTAGCTGACCTGCATGTCATGCAAGGCCTCCTGGGTGGGGTATGTAAGGGGGGTGCTTAGAGTAAAGGGGTGGGGGTGAACCAGCACCCCCAGTCCGAGCTCCCAAAGCTGCAGTGCACGGTCCAAGTTTGTCTTGATGTTGTGCAGCAGATGCTAAGACTCCAGATTCAAACATCCATTGTAGGAGAGCAGTACACAGTCTCGTTCTGAGGCCAGGACAGAGCACCCAGGCTCTGCACACTGACAACGCTCATTCTCTCCGCCCTCTAGGTTGCCAATTGCCAGGCTATGTCTATGGTGGTGTTTCTTCTGAAGAATGTGTGTCTATCTGCTGACTCTGGTCGCATTTCCTTGGTCTTTATCTCTATCTCATAGGGTATGTACGTGTGTCAAAACCAGAGGCCCATCCAGGCACGTCACAGTTCCCTCCTCCCCACACCTCTTGCACTTTCTTTAGTCTGTTAGTGATGCCCATTTGCCTGCTCAATGATGGAGACTGCCCAGTTACGTCACTTCCCCCGTTCTCTCCTTCATAAGGTGCCTGCTACAACATGCATCAAACCGTTGAGATGATACAAAGAGAAACGAAGAAGAGTTTGGGGCGGGGAGAGGCAGGAATGGGTGGGATATTCCTCTAACATGGCCGCCAGCATGAACTAGACCAAGCCTGGTACTGATATAAAATAAAGCAAGCAAGCTCAAATAGTTCCCATGAGGAGGAGCTTTGGGTGGGGAGAGGCAGGAATGGGTGGGAATATCCCTAGGGATTAGAATGGCCAAAGGCAGGAAATGGGTGGGCTCATAATGAAACAACACCTATACACTGTGTGCCCCTCCTCATAGGACATTCCTGTGTGCCCCTTGTCATAGGACCTTCCTCCCTATCTGTACGAATCTGTACTCAAATGCAATAGTTTGGGCTTTATAGGTGTCTCAAGTGATGCCTAGTAGCCCAACCAAAAAATGGCCTTGATGCAAATACATAATCTTTCAATGTACTTTTGCACAAGGACACTGTTTGTCTTAGTGCTTATTCTGCCCCATATTAGCACTAGGGCTCACATTGCCCTAGTACAAAAATAGATAGAAAGAATATGTTTTTTGAACAAGGGTTAGTTTTTGTCTACTGCTAATATGGTTTAAAATCACATTTGCACTGTTGCAAACTTATTTGTAATGATGCCCCAGGTTGGTTTCTAGCAAAAAAGTGCTCTGTCATGGTGTTGCATGAGGGTGATATGAAATTTGTTCTGTGGGATATTTTCTTTTAAAAAATGTACTGTCAGACATACAACATTGTGAGGAACGGACAGCTGGCAAGGGTGCAAAGCCTTGTTTCTTTTTATTTTCAATGAATGATACAATGATGCGGGTAGTTCCAACTCAGAAAGGGTAATCTGCTGATCAAGGGCATAATAGGTGGCATGGAAAGCGGGATATTCCCAAACCGTGCCTCCTGTTCTCCTACCGGAGGTGCCACAAGGGTTCAGTCCCTTCAATCTTCTGTTTGTAACATGGATGAGTAGGGGTAAAATGGCCCACTAAGCCCTACCATTTCTACAACTCAAAGCACAACACAATCATAAAGGTAAAAAATTACCTAAATTAAAGGGACCTTTAAGAGATATACCTCCTTCGCCTTTTGTGGTCATCTGGGAAGGCTATGCTCTTAAGAGTCCTGTGAATGTGAACCAGTAGTGAGCCAAATAAGAAGGGAAGACTGTGCTTTTAAGGGGGTAGGTGAACGTGAACCGGTTGTTACCCAAACAACACAGTATCACAGTCCAAAATAAAGGGAATGTCAAATCAAGGTTCCATAAAAATATAATATATTTTAAACAACACACTATCTGCACATAGAACGAACATAAAACACTACAAAAACTCACCCCAAAGGAAAAACAGAGAAGGTGAAATAAATAGGAGAAAGTACCACTCTGAGCATAGTTCCAGGGGTGGTAAGTAATTCACAAGACACAAAAAGGATATTTTGGTTGAAAACAGGAGAGATCATGACCTTACAATCTCTCGGACCAAATGGACCAACCAAGCAGTTCAGAGTTAACAGTACCTGGATTCAGTCCTTGGTGGGCTGACACAGTCACACTCGGTGTCGAACATAGATGTGATTGGATCAAGCTCAGTTCGGGCACATTGGATTGTGGGAGCACAAGGAGCAAGTCGTGTGACAAGTAGGGGTGAAGACATGTGCTCTGTGCAGCAGAAGGCCAGTTGTCAAGGATGCTGGTCGGGCAGTCACAGGAAAGCATCGCAGTTGGCCAGAAAGAGTCAGGCTTTAACCACTGTGAGGGGTCGGTGACTGACGCTCCAGAGGTTCGAGTCGGTGGGCGATGGTCGATGAAGTGGGAATCTTGGGTGCCTCTACATGCAATCAATGAGTCAGCAGTTAAAGGGCTAGCTGGGACAAGTCGTGGTTGTAACCCCTTGGTAGAGTTGGTGTGTGATTCTCCAGTGATTCTTTTCAGTTCCCAACATTGAGCAGTCACTTCAAACCTAGCAGCTGGCCAGCTTTGGCTGGGACACGATGATGTGTCGAGCTGGTTGAAATTGCAAGCAGAATTGAAGTGGTGGAAGAGTGCAGCTTTATAAAAGCTGGACATCGGTATCATGAATTTAGTAAGCCAGGACCCATGAAGCAGGAAGGGAAAACTGTGTCACAGCAAGAATAAGGTGAATCATGGAGCTGCATGGTGAGGTTGTCTGGCCCGGAGTCACGACTGAAGCAGCCAAGGACAGCTATCTATTCTGGAAAGAAGCAAACTTGTGGAGGATGAATCATCACTTTTTTAAGGTGCAAAGAAAGAACATCAAGAGTGCCAAGTTTAATTCATTTAGAGCACTTAAAACCTGCAAAATGGACCAAATCGTGGTCTCCTGTCACGTGGAGCAAGGATGAAAATAGTGTACGAACTGGGCGTCCTAGACACAATAGTGAGGGCTCTCACTCCTGTGCATTTTCAAAAACAAGGACACTTTTGCAAGGCCAAGTACAAAGACAATCTTCATGGCAAAAGGCATGGATGATGAGAGATGCTGGGATAATTGGGTGGGGAGGTAGTGTCATGCCCCATCTCCTTGCATCTGGGTCTGGGCTTCCAGGTTGCTAAGTGAACTGAATGTTCCAGACATGGCACAAGCGTGCCAACCAAATATATCAGTCCATATATATCGAAGGATCTTATAGTTTGAAGACCAATGAGAAACTGTGTATCTAATGTTTCTGAAGATGACATGTTTTAGAGGAAGGAATATGTCGTCCACCTGATAGTGGACAGTCAGTCACAATCCTAGTCCTATAGAAAGTATGCATAGATGTTCCCTTAGCCAATCTTGACCCTTCATTGGTTTGTCATTATTTGCCACGTATTATGACATCTCCTCTGATGATTTGATATAAAATCTATGTTTTGTGTAAAGATCACTGAGAGTACCTGAGCGTACGCCCGTTGATGTTCATTGTAAATTCCCTGTTTTAGATCATTGTTAATAACACAGTAATTTGCCATCTTCCTGAGTTGGTTCGGTTTTTTGGACTTGGAGTTATTCTGTGGGATCCCATCCATTACATATGCACTTTCCTAAAGGGCCCTAAACTCACGTGGTAGCGTTGCATCCTCCACCATTAGCTGTATGATCACAGAGTTTACTGTGGAGTGCGCCAAATAGAAATAAACTTGCAAGATGAACCAAGACTGTGGGCAGGTCACCTTTTGAAGAAATCCCTGCTCGGTTTCCAAGGGCGCTCTGCGGACGGAAGGAGAAGTGGTCAGATTGGAGGAGGAGTCAATACCGAAGGCTTCAAGTCGATTAACGAATGGTGAATACACTAAGGGGAATGCCAAATAAAGGTACGTGATTGTGATACATTTTGAGTAACAGAGAATATTGTGAAGAAAAGAGAGTCCGCCTAGGAGTCCTAATTCAAGCGTATTAGAAGGGGAACTCCAATGGGAGGAGAGCGAAATATAAAACGCACTGGTCAGGACCGTGTAAGGTAATGTCTCCAACCCTGTACAGGGTAAAAAGTAAAGGCAATAGAAGAAATACCCCGTATTCATAAAAAGAAAGAAACAAGTGGGAAGGTGATCACAGTGTTTATAAATGTGTAAATATCTGACTAGTTCAAATGTTGTTTGTTGAATAAAGTATCAAGGAGCGATAGAATTGTCAACAGTTGAAAAATAATAGTGATTAAAGATAAAGTGTAGCAAAACGATTTGCGTCAATCAAAAGAATAGATAGGACATTGAAAAAAGGGGATTGAGCAGTGATTGATGGTCCTTGCTCATATTTGTTGTTTGACTTAAGCAAAGGTAAAAGGTTTATTTAACGATCTGGTAAGTATTGACAGCCGATTGAGATTTGTCATTATGGGGGATACTCCTTTTATGCAACTATGCAAGACACTGCCAAAGCATATGCCCAAGCTCAAACAGTACAGTGCAGAATGGGTAAAGGGCACAGCAGATAAAATGTTCATGCCATGGACACAAGGAGGATCATTGTCAAAAGCGGTAGTGCAACACTGGACCACATACTTGCACACTGCATAACCAGGGAAGAAAATATTTGCGATTTTAGAACTTTAGAAGAAGTACCAAGAGGAAAAGGAAGATCCGCCACCTTAGGGGTGGTGTCATGATACCCGCTCCCAGGGAGCCGGTTCAAGCCCGGCGTCCCCGAAAGCGGACATCCAGTCCCCAAGGAAGGACCCAGCACTCCATATAAGGGCCCTTTGGACAGTGTCCTGGCGCCTATGGCCCCAAGCTCATAAAAGACATCAGTCCTGGCGCCATAGGCGCCAGGCTCATTATGGGAATGCTTGGGTGCACTTACCTGATGCAGACCATGCTGCAGGATCCCGGCCTCCTTGAGGCCTGAAAGGAACTACTTTACCTGTGGGACTAATTTACCATCCGGGCGTGGTCGGGGAAGGATACATACCTGATTGGAGGAAGGATACATACCTGGAACTTCTTCCAAGGCTATTTAAACCCCACCCGAACAGCCACACGTGCTTCGCGTTGTTCTGCATCTAGCAGCTGGACGCTCACCGTGTCTGCTCCTGCATCCTGACTTCTGCCACGCCTGCCAGCATCCTGGATCACCTGCAAAGGAAGAGAAGAAGAGAACAGAAGAAGGAAAAGTCCTTACTTGCTAAATTCGCATCCCGGAGACATCTCGCCGACAATCCTGAAAAGGAGGACTTTAATTTAAAAGCTCATCGCGTCGATCGCTGCAGCGCCGCATTCCACTCACCTTTACAGGGTGCCTCCATGTTCAGCAGCGATCATCCGGATTCGCAGTCATGCCCCAGCGCCTAGGGAAAAAAACACCAGAACAAAAAGTGAGAGAGAGAAGGGAATAAGGAAAGCTAAATCTCCATGTTAAGACTTACCTGTTGATTCATTCCCTCTTCATTTCGGGTCCGCGCCGCATCCTGGCATTTCCGGACCCCGGCCCCTAAGGGGGAAAAGAGACATCAGCGTTAATGAGTGAATAAAAAGACATTACCAAAAAACGCTCATTAAAGACTAACCTGATTTCTACAAGGATTTCACCTCTCATCTCAGGTCGGTGCCTGTTCCCCAGCATTCCGTACCCCGGGCCCTATGGGGAAAAAGACACTAGCATTAGTACATTAATGCATGGACACAAGGGGAACCTCTTATCAAAAAAACTTACCTGGAAGCCAAGCAAGTTTGGTTCTCACCAATCCGAAAATCCAGTGAAGTAACTGGATACCAACGCGCCCCTGCATCAGAAGCAGGATGGAGAGCTCGTCCTTCCAGACCCTAAGAAGGATACTTCTGCGAGCCATACAAGCCAGATTTGGGGGCCCGGTCCAGTCCGTCTTCCGAACCCTTCACATCACCTTATAAGAGGTCACAGCAGCGCGAACCAGGCCAGCGCCTCCGTGGGAGTCAGGTGAGCGTAACAGAACACAAAGCCTTCCTACAAATTCCCACCCAGGCGCTATGGAAAGTTCTGAGACTGATCAGTTGGCCCAATTACTGGGGGAATTACGGGCTGAAGTACATGCCGCTCGTCAAGAGACTAATGCCCTCAGGAGGGAATTAATAATATCAAAGGAAAGAACTGATGACCTGGCCACACAGCTTTTGCAAGGTCAAGCTGGGCAAACTCCTCTACCCGGTTCCGGAGGGAACCCCGCTCCTGTGGTTTCCAGTAACCCTGTGCAGATTAATCTACCTGGAAACATGCCGCTGGCCTCACCCGAACGCTTTGCTGGGGACCCCAAACGATTCGCCGTATTCATGAATCAGTGTTGTTTGCACTTCCTATGCAGACCTGGGGCCTTCCCTAATGATCAGACCAAGGTAGCCTTTGTATTGTCATATCTCAGCGGCTGCGCTGCCGATTGGTCAGTTCCACTGGTTACTCAAGGTGACCCGATTCTCTGTGATTTTCAAAGGTTTCAAGCAAGCATGGAAAGGTTATTTGCTCGACACTCTCAGGGGCAGGCTCTGGATGACGAACTTCTATCCCTGCGACAGGGCAATCAGGACCTCCTATCCTATATTGCAACCTTTAATAGACTAATTGTGGAAACGGGATGGCCAGAGGATAAAAGAGTCACGTTGTTTTATCGAGGCCTTCGCGGAGAACTTAAAGATGTCTTGGCCCAAGTTGTAAATCCGCCCCAAGAATGCACAGAGTATATAGACTTAGTGGTCCAATTGGATCACAGACTTCAAAACAGAAAAGCAGATCGGTCCAGGTTTGAGACCCGGGTGTTGGTCAAGACCCATGCTAATCCCAAGGGAGTTGATGTCTCTGAGCCTATGCAAATTGGAGGGGTTAAAGGACCCTTAACTCAAAAGGAACGTGAAAGGAGGCGGCAGTTAAAATTATGTCTTTATTGTGGGAATTCTGGACACTTTCTATGAGATTGCCCGGCAAAACCACCCCAAAAGGCGGTAGGAGCCGCTGATAAAAACCATGAAGACTCTGTTTCGGGAAACGACTCCGCCCGACAAGTGTAGGGGTCCGCTTGCCGAGCTTCAAAACTAACTCTCAGACCTCGCATTTCATTGTGCCAATGGTTCTCGTAGATCCAGAACAGCCTAAGCGGTTGCATGCAATAAAGGCATACATCGATAGTGGGGCTATTGGAAACTATGTGGATCGTGAATTGGTCTCTAGGATTAACCTCCCTCTCCGTCCTAAAACCAGCAAAGATGTCATCACCACAGTCGATGGAACTGAAATTGCCTCTGGACCGGTAACACATTCCACTACTGAGGTGACTCTTATTGGTCCCGACGGCCATCGGGAGGGTGTTGTGTTTGATGTAATCAAGGCTCCACAGTTTCAGGTTATTCTTGGAATTCCTTGGTTAGAGACACATAATCCTCGAATTGATTGGCGAGCTAAGAGAATAACCTTCCCGGATTGTACACAAACCTGCTACCCAGAAAACCTGAAGATTAATTTAACATCTGTAACCTCTGCCTCCATGCAACTACCTCCGGAATACCAAGACTTTCAGGACGTCTTCCAAAAGGGCCAGGCCAACACTTTACCTCCTCACAGATCGTACGATTGCCAAATCGATCTGGTGCCCGGTGCACAACCCCCTTGTAGCAGGATTTATGCCCTTACCGAACCTGAGAATCTGCATTTGAGACAATATTTGGATCAATACCTAGCTAATGGTTTTATTCGCCCGTCAAAGTCCCCGGCATCCTCGGCTTTGTTCTTCGTGCCCAAAAAAGAAGGCGACCTTAGAACTTGTATCAATTACCGCGCATTGAACCAGATAACGGTTAAAAACCGTTATCCTCTGCCTCTGATCCCTGAACTCCTTGACCAGGTGAAGGACGCTTGCATATACACCAAGTTAGATCTCCGGGGGGCTTATCATCTGGTACGAGTTAAAGAAGGCGACGAATGGAAAACTGCCTTCCGTACTAAATACGGATTATTCGAGTACCAGGTGATGCCTTTCGGATTGTGTAACGCGCCGGCTGCCTTCCAATACTTCATGAATGATGTCCTTCAGGAACTCATCGATGTTTGTGTTGTCGTATATATCGATGACATTCTGGTGTACTCCTCTTCGGAATCTGATCACAGAAAACACGTCAGGGCAGTACTTGAAAAACTGCACCAACACAAACTATTTGCTAAATTGGAGAAATGTGTTTTCCATACCATAGAAGTCGAGTTTCTAGGTTTCATCCTGACACCCAAAGGAGTCCGAATGGACTCAAGAAAAGTGGATGCCATCCTCAAATGGCCATCAACTAGCTCTGTAAAAGGGGTTCAAAGCATGCTCGGCTTTGCCAATTTCTATCGCAGGTTTGTCCCGGAATTTTCACGCGTGGTACAACCCATTACTGCACTCTTGAGGAAAAATAAACGTTTTGAATGGTCTGAAGAAGCCGAGCAGGCCTTTCAGGATTTAAAAGCTAAGTTTACATCCGCACCTATATTGAAACACCCGCGCCCAGATCTCCCTTATGTCGTCGAGACTGACGCATCCAGCCTAGCCATGGGAGCTGTCCTGTCCCAAAGAGATCCCGAAACCAACCAACTGCATCCCGTAGCATTTTGGTCCAGAAAATTCTCGGCACCCGAGGTTAATTATGCAATCATGGACAAAGAACTGTTAGCCATTAAGTCCGCTTTTAAAGCCTGGCGGCATTATCTGCTTGGCGCTCGACATACCATCACAGTGATCACTGATCACTGGAATTTGCAGTATTTGAAAACCGCCAAGGCTCAGTCATCACGGCAGCTCCGATGGGCTTTGTTTTTCGCTGAATTTGATTTCGTGATTACCTATCGACCTGGTTGCAAGAATGGCAAAGCAGACGCCTTATCCCGAATTGGAATGGGAGAATCTGATACAAACTCAGAACCAGTACCAATAATTCCCGAACAGAGGATTCTAGGCATGACTTCGTTACAGACGCTTGAAGACATTCAAGCCAGAGTGAAACAACTCCTGGACCCTACAACCTTACAGGAATGGATACAAAAGGGAACAGACTTTACCATAGATAATGGTTTACCTTATTTCCAAGGACGCTTATTCCTGCCACATAAGGAATTACACAAACTAGTTATTTCCGGTTATCATGATACATTAATAGAGGGACACCCCGGTATTGCCAAGACAGAGGAAAAGGTGAAACGACAATTTTGGTGGCCCTCTTGGCGAAAAGATGTTAAATCTTTTGTGATGCCATGTGGTGTTTGCGCCCAAAATAAAAGTCAAAAGAAAAGACCAGCCGGTCTCCTTCAACCTCTAGACATACCACCAGCACCCTGGCACACCCTATCAATAGATTTTATTACGGACCTGCCTCCTTGTTCGGGGTACAATACTATTCTGGTAATTGTGGATTTGTTTTCCAAAATGGCCCACTTTATTCCTTTGAAAGGTTTACCTTCAGCTTCTGTCCTAGCCAAAGAATTCCTCGAAAATATTGTTCGGCTACATGGATTCCCATCTATACTAATCTCTGACCGGGGAAGCCAATTCATTTCCCACTTCTGGCGCAAATGTTGTCAAATGGCGCAGATCGACGTAAGATTATCGACCAGTCACCACCCTCAGACCGATGGTCAGACCGAGAGGACAAATCAGACCCTTGAACAGTACTTACGGTGTATGTTACAGCAATCTGAAAGCAACTGGAAAGACATTCTTTGGATAGCCGAATACGCATATAATAATTCGGTACACTCTGGAACTGACCACAGTCCTTTTTATACTTTGTTTGGGCATCACCCTCGAACCTCAAACCTTGACTCACCTCAGAACCTCGGAATGCCTGCAGTAGAACATCTGCATTCTACAATTACCCAAGCCTTCAAAAAGGCAACTACGCATTTACAACAAGCCAAGAGAAAATACAAGGAGAATGCTGATCTACATCGGAGTGAAGCACCTCCGTATCAGATTGGGGATCAAGTGTGGTTAGCTACCAGACATTTACCACTCAAAGGGCCTTGAACTTTTAACCCAAAATATCTGGGACCTTATTCTATTACGCCAATAATGAACCCAGTGGCTGTTAAACTTGATTTACCAGCTAGTATGCGAATTCACCCTGTTTTTCATGTGTCACTTCTGAAACCAGTGGTACCCGGAACCCGACTACTCAAACCTCCAGAACCTATTCTAATAGATGGGGAGCCCGAATTCGAAGTGAAGAACATTTTAGACTCAAAAATGCTTAGGTCAAAACTGTTCTACCTAATTGATTGGAAGGGGTATGGACCTCAGGAGAGGTCGTGGGAACCCAGCGACCATGTGCATGCACCTCGATTAGTCAGGAAATTCCACCGACTCTTCCCAGACAAACCAAAACCCCCGGAGGGAACAACCTTGGGAGGGGCCTTGGGGGGGAGTGCTGTCATGATGCCCGCTCCTGGGGATCCGGTTCAAGCCCGGCATCCCCGAAAGCGGACATCCAGTCCCCAAGGAAGGACCCAGCAACCCCATATAGGGGCCCTTTGGACAGTGTCCTGGCGCCTATGGTGCCAGGCTCATAAAAGACATCAGTCCTGGCGCCACAGGCCCCAGGCTCATTATGGGAATGCTTGGGTGCACTTACCTGATGCAGACCATGCTGCAGGATCCCGGCCTTCTTGAGGCCTGAAGGGAACTACTTTACCTGTGGGACTAATTTGCCATCCGGGCGTGGTCGGGGAAGGGTACATACCTGATTGGAGGAAGGATACATAACTGGAACTTCTTCCAAGGCTTTTTAAACCCCACCTGAACAGCCACACGTGCTTTGCGTTGTTCTGCATCTAGCAGCTGGACGCTCACCGTGTCTGCTCCTGCATCCTGACTTCTGCCACGCCTGCCAGCATCCTGGATCACCTGCACAGGAAGAGAAGAAGAGAACAGAAGAAGGAAAAGTCCTTACCTGCTAAATCCGCATCCCGGAGACATCTCGCCGACAATCCTGAAAAGGAAGACTTTAATTTAAAAGCTCATTGCGTTGATCGCTGCAGCGCCGCATTCCACTCACCTTTACAGGGCGCCTCCATGTTCAGCAGCGATCATCCGGATTCGCAGTCACGCCCCAGCGCCTAGGGAGAAAAACACCAGAACAAAAGGTGAGAGAGAGAAGGGAATAAGGAAAGCTAAATCTCCATGTTAAGACTTACCTGTTGATTCATTCCCTCTTCATTTCGGGTCCGCGCCGCATCCTGGCATTTCCGGACCCCGGCCCCTAAGGGGAAAAAGAGACATCAGCGTTAATGAGCGAATTAAAAGACATTACCAAAAAACACTCATTAAAGACTAACCTGATTTCTACAAGGATTTCACCTCTCATCTCAGGTCGGTGCCTGTTCCCCAGCATTCCGTACCCCGGCCCCTATGGGGAAAAAGACACTAGCATTAGTACATTAATGCATGGACACAAGGGGAACCTCTTATCAAAAAAACTTACCTGGAAGCCAAGCAAGTTTGGTTCTCACCAATCCGAAAATCCAGTGAAGTAACTGGATACCAACGCGCCCCTGCATCAGAAGCAGGATGGAGAGCTCGTCCTTCCAGACACTAAGAAGGATACTTCTGCGAGCCAGACAAGCCAGATTTGGGGGCCCGGTCCAGTCCGTCTTCCGAACCCTGCGCATCACCTTAGAAGTGGTCACAGCAGCGCGAACCAGGCCAGCGCCTCCGTGGGAGTCAGGTGAGCGTAACAGGTGGATGCTTAATCAGCATAAGGGAGAAGCCATTGAGACTTCAGCTCCCCTTGCCTTGTCTGAAGCAAAGAGTGTTGTTACTATGGGGGAGGAGATAGGAGTATACCGTTTAAAGGAATTAAGAGCAGCAACGGGGTATAGTAATTCGCTACATGAACCCCCTGCTTAAAGTAGTAACGATAGTCCATAAGAGAATAAAAGAAAGGAAGATATTTATAAGTTCATACAAGACAAGGAAGAAAAAAGAGAATGGTCAAATTTATCATCATATATAGACAGAAAAATCAAGAGATGGAAAGGAGAAAAGGATAAGGCTGATGAGGTAGCGCTCGTACAAAATGATTGGATGGGAGGACAGATATTACTCAAGATGGAGGGGAAAAGCATTGAGGAAGTTAGGCAAAGAGAAGAGAAGATGAGGCCCAACAAGAAAGGAAGGATAAGGAACGAGAGAAGAGATTAAAGGAGGATGAACAGAGAAGGACAAGTTGGAAGCAGCGAGAATAGATATATCAGGAAGAGCAAGGGAAAGTTGAAGAATGGGCAGAGGAACAGAGAAAGTACAACAATAGACATAGAGCGATGGAAGAAAGGGACAGAAAGGAAAGAGAGAGGAGGAAGAAGTGCAAAGATTAAGGGACAAAAGGTTGCAGAGAAAAAGAGAAGAGGAAAAAAGGGAAGGAGTAAGGAGAGAAGAATGAAGGCAAGAGGAAGAAATAGTTAGAAGAGATGGAAGAAAGCAAAGGGAAGTTTTGATGCCAGTCTCATCCGCAAGGAACAAGTGAGGCAGAGCCCAGAAATATGATGTGACAGAGTGGAAGAGATTCCCCCGATAAAAGAGGTAATGCCAGCAGCATATAGAGTAGCTCTAGAAGAAGAAAGAGATGATGCGGAAAGTGTTGGAGAAAGGATCGATCAGGTCTATCAACAGTTAAGACGAAGTAGAGAGTATATAACTTGAGGGAATGGTGATCAATCCCCAGTACCTCAATAACAAAGTGAGGAAGGAAACCTGTTCAGTGATGAACATCGGGCATGGTCTTTGAGCAGACTGAATTTTGACAAGGGTGAGGGAGATGATAGTCACACTAGTTCGGGCTTAGACATATTGGACAAAGAAAGAGAGTCCATTCTTGGGGCAGAAGGAGGGAGCGTGTGCGCCTCTGAAGGAAGCCAGCAAATGGATAAGAAAGTGAGGTGGTCAGATCTGAAACCGCCAAAATACAGAACGCCAGACTCCATAGCATATCCTGAGCATCCCGAGGATGATCACATGGTGACAAGGGAGAGTCACCACCATATGTAAACAGGTTAAGGTCATTGCCGACAAGGAGACAGACAGGGACGATTTTCTGTGCCATGGATAGACTAATAGTGGGATCTGACAAATATGGTAGAGGAGAGGCACAGAGGACCCCAGCCAAGATTCTCTATTATTGGTACGTGGTTGAGCAATCAAGGCCTAGCTTCTCAGGAGGTGATGCAGGCTCGTTCTTAAGTACAATGTAGTGCCCAAGGACCCACAAAGGAATGTCCGCACACTGTATCGGTTAAAACACAGTCTTGTTATAATTAATATTCAAGGTTATGTACACTATCACAATAACTCACTTTGTGCTCAGAAAATCAACAATGGTAAATATATACAGTTCTACAGTGGTACCACAAATTTTATCAGATCTCATTAAAGTGCCTCAACTATACTGTCAAAATGTTACACATATCAATAAAGAGGAAACCAGCAGTAGAGAGAGGAAGGAAAGCAAGACGGTTGAACAATTGGCAGAATACTGGTTGCTACCGTTAAACACAGCTCTGTGTGGCGATCCCCCCACCTGGGCAACCTGTAAAATAAAGATACAAGCCAAGTCACGGGTCGTCGAACATCCGATGGAGAACAGGGTGAGCTATGACGGTAAAGTGGCAGCTCCGTTCCTAGCAGTGCTCTTTGACGGGGGAGCGTAAAGGTCCTGCAAGGAAGAGGCGTGCGGGGCACCTCAGTGTCGATAGTTCTGGACTGCAAAGAGTTTGAAGAACTGTGGCCCAGCAAGGGCGTCGAGAAATTGGCGTCTCTGTGGTGTTTGGGTGGCGGGAAACCCACCGGCGGATGCTCCTTGGCGCGTCGACGGTCAGGCCTTCTCCAGCAGGATACAGCGGCGACAATGCGGACGAGAGCGTCCTTGGATCAAATTCTTAGGCAAACGGGAGCACGACGGCTCTGGTCGGCAACGGCGGTCATTGACAGTGGCAGACAACAGTCCGGGCGCTACTCCTTGGGATTCTTCAGCAGTCCCTGTCTCGGGTCAGCAGCCTGTCGAAGGTCTGTATAACAGGGAGCTTTGGCAAAGATCAGCTGGTGCACAATGGTCCCTCGTAGCTTGGGAAGAGGTTGCCTTACCAGGTCCTCTCTGGGTCAATCCTTGGATACACAGCAGCTTTCAGATTGTGAAGGAGAGCAACAGCAATTCTTCTCTTCCAGCAGGGCTTCAAGGTTAAGCTTCAGTTTCAACTCCAGTTTCTTTTCAGCTTCGGAACACAAATTCTAGCATTAGAGGCCCCCAGATATACAAGTTGATCTCCCATTCATTCTGCTGGGTCACACTCAGGCAACAAATCGGTCAGAAGAGCATTCATGCAGGCAGGCAGCCAATCAGGTGCATAGTGCATTCAGGCCATTCACTTCTCTCCAGATACTCACAACAAGTTATGTGTATTGGGACAAGTACCCAGCCATTCAACACTCCACACGGCATTCATACCACTTTCGGGCAGGGCTGTCTCAGTCATTTTGTCGAACACCAGATACTAGACACCCATAACACAGAATGCGTATTCATCACACACTCCATTCACCCATGTCCCACCCACAGGGTGTACCCACAACATACAGTCACTGGGAAGGCTCCAGCCAGTCTGGCCTGGACTTCAGAACAACACCATATATGGAACTTCCACCCAACAGCCGGTCAGGGGGAAGGGACAGAGTAAGGGCTTCCCAGGACTTTGGGAAAACAAGGTAATAGGCAATAGAAAGCAAGAGGCCACGGGGGCCATCTTGTTTCCTATCAGGAATCAACTGATTCCAATGGCAGGGCCTGGGTATCCCAAAATAGAGGATACTCAGAGCACCTGTCAAATTCAGCATGGAGCTGCCACCAGCCCATACCCTGCTCTGTGGGCCACACACAGGTGCCCAAAACATACACTAGGGGCACAGGGTTGTACCCCGGCCCATGGGTGCCATAAGGGTATCCGATGGGTCTGTTCACCAAGCCAAAAGAGAGAGCGGCACCGCCAGGAGTCCCACATGACCTTCTGCGTGGTAAACACGACAGAACACACAATAAAAAGCAGTTAAGGACAAGGATACGGAGGCCCTGTCCCTCCGATGCATTTCCAGCATCACACCTTGTTAGAAAAAGGGGGAGCAAGATCATAATACATTCCATGGCCACATAACTTAAAATGTAAGCTCCCTAGTTTGACTTTGGGGGCTGGGAATTGAATGTATGAACTAGAAAAAATGACAGGAGGAAATGCGTTGACCATAGGGGACATAAAAGATCTCCTGGCAGTCATTCATGGAAAGATGGCTGATGACATGAGGAGGGGAGCATATTCAAGTGTTGCTGCACAAAATATAGCACATGATGGAGCGCCATTTAATAATTGTAAAGCAGACGTTTGGAGGGCTCTCAGGATACAGTATGCTAACACGTCAGATATAGTTGCAATTATGACAAACAAAATGAAAGAAGATGAAGACCCTATTGCTTACATTCAGGATATTCAAGTGAAAAGGCAGCGTGAAACTCGCGAGCTGTCGTAAAAGACAGTACCATCATTTTACGACATTTTATGTCAGGGATTGCCAGAACAAGTACAGATACAGATGAAAAACAAGTGGGGATAGAAGCGAGGCCATGGGCTGAGATACAGTTGACAATAGTGCACCATTGTCAGTTATTACAATAGAAAAACAAGAACAAAGATGAGAATAGGAAGATTGAGTAAGCCAAGTTAGTTCAGAATAATCTTTTCAAAATTTGCCATAGAAGGGGCTGTATTGACAAGTGGAGAAGCAATGGGAATGCAGGAAGCAATGGGTACATCAGAGGCAAATAATCCACGCCTGATGGACCAAGGTGGGTATGGGTTTACGCCTTGAGGCAGAGGTATGGGTTATAGGGGAAGAGGAGGCGGATTTCAGAATAACCAAGTAGGGTTTAACAGTACACAGAATGAGAACCAGAGTGCTCAGGGATTAACAGAAGGGTTCCCCTGTGTGTTGGAATTGTGAAATGATGAGGGAATGCACAAAACGGCCAATTTTCCAGAAGGCGGACAGTTTATCCTCCACCATACAGCACACACACCAGAGAGGACTTTGCACAAGATCACACATTTTATCAGGCAAAAGCACCACAAGTACAGCAAGTACCACAGAAGGGACAGGCACAAATTAATCCACCCCAGGGGCAGTCACAACAAGCCCCTGTGCAGACACAGCAGTACGCAAATACAGGACAAGTACTAACACCTAGAATAGTAGGCGTCACTGTATTAGGAGGAAATCCTTTCATAGGGACGGGGATGAGCTTGTACCCATAATAGGACAGCTCACAGGGTGACTTCATGTGTTCAGTGCTATCTGTGACACCAGACCCCCGAGAGGAACCAAGGGTCGATGTGACGATAGGAGGCAAATCCTTTTCTTTTCTTGTGGACACTGGAACAACTTGTTTGTGTATATGAGAGGGAAAATATCCAATGTCAGGTATTGCCATACATGCTCAAGGGTTCTCTCAAGCTACAAGTCTAGTTCCTTTTACTGATAAATTACCGGTCTCCATAGAAGAATGTGACATGTCCGTCCCTTTGTTATATTCACAACAGAAACCAGTTAACTTTTTAGGAAGAGATTTAATGACAGAGTTTAATATGACGATTTCATTTACTGATCAAGGAATAGTGTGCTCCACTCCAGGGATACACTATTTTAATGTGGGAGAGTTTATATTGGCATTCACAGGGCAAGTGGCTCTGTGAGGCGTTCCAGTAGATCCAGAGATTTTTCTATATGTGGTAAGCTTTTTGTTGACATGGCTACCTCTCCTGGTAGGAAAGATTGTGAGGATACCTGATGAATTTTTATTGAGAACACAAATACCTATGGATGAGGAAGGTGGACATACTATTACTATGGAGTTGGAAGCAGCTAAAGTGTGAAGAGAAATGGCAATGCTCGAAGGGATAGATGATGACGGTAGACCATGGAGAACAGTGATAACTCTTGAGGAAGGGTACAGACTGACTTACATAGCTGATGATGATATGTTCAGGGAAGACCAAAGCAATGACAAAGTGGTGTTCTTCAAGAGCATTACATACTGGATAAGGAAAGAGAAAAGGGAAGTCTCACAGAGAATAGCAGTAATGCGGCAGCGACCAGCATTTTTTCAGGAGGATCTTGAAAAGGTGCAGAGTGCCCTGTGAACCACAGGACCCTATGACATAGGTTTATTGAAGGTGATAGGGGAGGTTAAAATAAACCTTAAGCCAGGAGCAATTTTACTCCAAGCAAAACAGTAACCCATGCCTCGAGAAGCTGATGAAGGTATATTTCAGACTATTTCAGCACTGATGAATCAGCGGATTCTGGTGCCATCAGAGTCATCGTGCAATATCGCAGTGTATCTGATTAAGAAATCTAAAGGAGGGCCATGGAGATTTATCCAGGATTTGACCTCTTAACCAGGTTGTAGATGCTGAGTTTCCTTTAGTTCCTAATCCAGCAACCATATTGTGCAGTATTCCCGTAAAAGCTCAGTACTTCACAGTGATCGATTCGAAAAATGTGTTTTTCTTGATACTGTTGCACAAGGATTCACAAGACTTGACTTACTTTACGTTTTGCCAAAAAAGACTGAAACATACTCGGCTGCCTTAAGGGTACTGTGAGTGCTCATTGCTCTTTAACAGTGCCCTACAGATGGATCTAGGCAATATCGATCTTAAAAGTGCAGTGATACAGTACATAGATGACCTATTGATTTGCAGTAAAACAGAGGATGAATGCAGATAGGACTTTATCCAACTAATGACTATTTTAGCAGACAAAGTATATTAGGAGAAGTTACAGTACTGTCAAGAAGAGGTGTTATACATAGGTCCATTAATTTCACATGAAGGAACGAAAGTGACACCTGAGAGAGCCGAGGCAATCAAGAAAACATCAAAACCAAATACAGTGAGACATTTGCAACAGTTTCTGGGTACATGCAATTACATTAGAGCCTGATTTTTTGATTATAGTACATACAAAAGGCCACTTCTGCAAGCATTAAAGAAAGCACAAGTTGGTAAAACAAAACGAGAATGGACGAAAGACATGGAGGAAGGATTTGAGGATTTGAAAAAAGCAATTTGTACAGCCCCAGTTTTAGGGATTCCCAATTATGGTGAGGAATTTTATTTATTTTCACACACAAATGGGTCAGTAATGACAGCAGTGCTAACACAAAAAACCACATTGGGGTACAACCCTTTGGCATATTATAGTGGGATTTTAGACCCAGTTATGACAGGACACTTCTGTTGCGAACAATCTTTGCCAGCTTCCGCATTTGCAATTGAAAAGTCCACAAGTATTGTCATGGGCTGCTCTATGGCCCTTTACATGGAGCATGCTCTATTTGCCATTTTAGAGAAACGCAAGGGCACATTGACACCCAAAGATCTTCAGCTTATGATGCAATGATTTCCAACCCAATGATTGAAATTGTAAGATGTAAAATAGTAAACCCAGCCACTTTTATAGCTGAGCCAGTAGAAGAAGGTGATCATGTGCATGACTGTGCCAATTATGGTGAATTTTGTGATGATATACCCTGTGTGAAGGAGAAGGATTTGGCGGGAGGGGAGATTCTCGTTATTGATGGTTCTTTGAAAATTGATCAGACTAGTGGGGAAAGGCATTCACACGCTGCAGTAGTAAGACACAGAATAAATGGGGAAATCGAGGTGGTGGCAAGTGCAAAGCTACCATCTACTTTTTCAGCACAAGCAGCAGAATTAGTAGCGCTTATTGTCGCACTTGAGAAACATGAAGGGCAGGAAGTGACGGTGTAATGTGACTCCACCTATGTGACGTCAACCGTACATGCAGGGTTGTCACGTTGGAAAAGGAGGGGCTATCTCCGTGCAGACGGCTATCCAGTACAGCATGCATCCTTGTTGGATAGACTCATTAAGGCACTACAACTCTCAGTAGCTATAGCAGTCGTTAAATGTTCAGCGCATTCTTAACAAACAGATTTTATCACAAAAAAGGTAGCAGGCACCCCTCTCTAGATAGAACATGGCATGATAACCTGTTCTATTTTTTCCCACTTTGAGAGTCCGTAGACATTGCTTTTTGCTCACTGTACTTTTCACAAAGGAGGAATATCCATTTGCATATAGGTCTTTGTCCCGCCCTCAAGGGCAGTCCAACACCAAAATGTCAGGCAAACCTCCTTTGTACCAACAGCAACCCCATACATGTGTTTCAGCCTTGTTGGACCTCATCAGTGAGGTGGAGCTGTGGCTCTCTGAGTACAGTGAGCAAGGGGTCCACGTCTGGGTTCTGCCAGGTAACTTAAGGTGACCAACACCAAGGTCCTTGAAAAATTACAAAAAAGGTAGCAGGTGGCTCTCTCTAGATAGAACATGGCATGATAACCTGTTTTGTGGTGTTTTTCCCCACTTTGACTGTCAGCAGCCATCGCTTTTTGCTCACTGTACTTCTCACTCTTGCAGGAATGAAGCCTCAGATGTAGAAGCCAAAAGGGTTGCATATTCTCCAGAAATTTTGAGTTTTGATACTGAGGATATTAAAGAGAACTTGGCTACAACCATTTTAGTACAGGAGGGGTTTAATATGTTGTTGATAAGCCAATTAATAGAAATTCAGGGAAGTGCACTTCAGGAAGAACAAGAACTATGGAAACAAATGGAGTGTTCTTTATCCCCCACGAAAGCATTATAGGGACAGGACAGCACTGGAAAGCCAGTGATGCCAGTAACTTTATTGAAAGTCACGCTTGAACAGCTGCATTACCTCGCACGTGTAACTAAAGAAAGTCTTGATGCCAACATTGCAGAAGACTTGTTCATTCCTAATATGTTGAAACATGTTGCACTGTTTATGGTGAATTTCATCATGCGTCAAAAGTTTACTGCTGGGCAGACACTGAGAACGATTAGATGAGTAATACCTCGACCGAATGGTCTGGTTCAGCAATTACATATCAACTATGTCAATATGCTGCATGATAGAAATAGGTGTCTTTTAGTGGTTGTGTGTCCCTTCTCTAGGTGGATTGAAACCGGTCTATATACACACCCTGCTGCCACTTGCGCAGCAAAGTTTTTAGTGCAAGTTTTCCCGAAGTGGGGTGTGTGTGAAGTGCTAAGATCCGCTAATGGGCCACATTTTGTCAATGAGCTATTCAAACAAATAGGGTTTTTATTGCATATAAAGCACAAATTCTCTTCTGCGTATCACCCACAAGTGAATGGAATATGTGAGAGACTAAATGGCCTCCTCAAAGAAAGGATTGCCAAGATTAAATTGACTTTGAAGAAAGGGATGGATGTATTGACTATCCCTGGCCTTATATGGCCTTTGGAGTTAGCCAGGTTCAGACCACCACCTCACCCAGCAGGAGCAAGTGACAGGGCACCGAATGAGAATGTACCTTACACCTCCGTCTAGAACTAGGAGTGATGCCCAGAGTGTAGCTAAAACTTTAGGTGATGAGACGTGCGACTATTTGAAATGCATGACTACCAGAATTTCTTTCATTTCAGATCAGGTAAAGTACCAGGGGGGACGGTCTAAGAACACGGAAGAGGATAATTCAGTGACCAATCACTTTAATGGCCCATTCTTTGTTGAGAAAGTGTCCCCTTCCACTGTCAAAGTATCAGGAAGATGAGCTTGGTTGCATCTGAACAATATGAAGATTTATAAAGACGAGAACCCCCCTCCCACCGTTGCTGATCCAGAAACAAGACAAGAAGAATTTCTTTGTGTGCAGACACGATCAATGATTAAGAAAAAGGACAATAAACAATGAGGGATTAATATGTACTTTATTTGGACTGGAATTCAATAGACACTCCTTATATTTATTTTAGCAGAGAGTGCAAGGACTTGCAGTGGAATTCCAGAGTTTGAAATTAACTTTTAAAAATATATTGAAGCAGTGATTTATGGATCAGAAATATGCCTAAATGTCAGTTCTTTATCAGAAATTGGAAAAGAGACCACTATCCGGATTAATTTCATGGAGAAAATCTGTTTCAAAGTGATAAAAATACATGATACCTGTCAATAGTGATGTTCATCAGCTTGTGGTTGCTGTCTTTGTGTTCGTACTTCAATCTTACCCTGCTCTTGACTGATGACGCTGTTAGAAAATATATAGAGGCTAGCATTGCAGCACCTGATGGAACAAAGTTTCTGTATGCAAAGAATCATAAGAAGTACGTGGGAATATGGGTCTATTGTACCCCTAATGAACAATGTAACTACCCAACCGGGAGTGTAGAGGAACATGTCAAATCAGCAGGGACCCTGAGGGGGGTGATGAAGATATGGACACCTAAGAACCACTTCTTCAAGAGAAAATACCAAGATGTGAAAAAACTTGAGGAGGTGGTCGAGGACTCAACTAGAGGGTGGAGTGTAGAGGAGCAGCTGTATACCTCTGCAGGAGAACCTGTCCCTTCCTCCCATATGTTGGAAGTATGAGACCAGGCCATGTTTGACACCTGCCATTGTGCCAATACCGCAGAATTTGTTCGAAAGAAGATACCCATTGACACAACCTTATCGAATGTATCCCGAAGTGTTGACAACCTAATGGAGGAGCTCCCTGAAGGAACATGAAAAAGAGCAAAGAAAGAAGCTAGTGACATCACAAGAGACATATATGACGTCCTGAAATACTGGCTGAAGAGGATGTATGGATCCTACAGAAACTACTAATGAAGTAAGTCATCAAGTGAGCTTTAAATTCGAAGAATAAGATTACACGTGCATGAAGTGCTACAGAAAATCAACCATTCAATAATTGTACAAATGCTGCGACGCAAGGTACGCCAAGTCATCACAGAAGCTTCCTATATGTAGTAAATAGAATACAGGCGAAGCCACCATTGTATAGAAGCTGGACACCGGTATTATGAATTTACTAAGCCAGGACCCATGAAGCAGGAAGGGAAAACTGTGTCACAGCAAGACTAAGCAGAATTGTGGCACTGCATGGTGAGGTTGTCTCGTCTGGAGTCAAGACTGAAGCAGCCAAGGTCAGCTATTCTGGAAAGAAGCGAATGTGCAGAGGATGAATTGTCCCATGTTAAGGTGCAAAGAAAGAACACCAAAAGTGCCAGGTTTAATTCATTTAGAGCATTTAAAACCTGCAAAATGGACCAGATCGTGGTCTCCTGTCACATGGGCTAAGGATGAAAATAGAGTTCGAACTTGGAGTCCTAGACACGATAGTGAGTGCTCTCACTCCCGTGCATTCTCAAAGACAAGGATACCTTTGCAAGTCCAAGTACAAGGACAATCTTTATGGCAGAAGACATGGTGATGAGAGATGCTGGGCTATTGGGTGGGGAGGTAGTGTCATGCCCCAACTCCTTGCACCTGGGTCTGGGCTTACGTGCTTCTAAGTGAACCGAATGTCCCAGACATGGCACAAACGTGCCAACCAAATATATCAGTTCATATATCGAAGGACTTTATAGTTTGAAGACCAATGCGAAACTGTGTATCTAATGTTTCTGAAGATTACATGTTTTAGAGGTAGGCATATGTTGTCCACATGATAGTGGACAGTCTGTCAAAATCATAGTTCCCATAGAAAGTATGCTTAGATATTACCCTTAGCCAATCTCGACACTTGATAGGTTTTCCATTATTTGCCACTTAGTATGACGTCACCTCTGATGTATTTTTGATATAAAAGATATTGTTTGTGTAAATATCGCTGAGAGAACCTGAGCATACGTGTGTTGATGTTCGTTGTAAACTCCCTGTTTTAGATAATAGTTAATAAATCAGTACTCTGCCATCTTCCTGAGTTGATTCTGTTATTTGGACTTGCAGTTATTCTGTGGGATCCCATCCATTACATATGCCTGTTCCTAAAGTGCCCCGACCTCAAGCAGATTACACTTTCTGAGATGGAACTACCCACATCTTTTTTATTATTCACTAAAAATAAAAAATAAACCAGGGCTTGTCATCCTTGCCAGATGGCAGTTCCTCAAAGACATGCCAGGAAAAAGAAAATTATGGGTCACCACCTTATACAGTATGGACCAATCTGGGATATTATCTTTGTGATGTAAAGGTTATGTCAGTTCCTCCTTTTGATATTCCTGGTTGTAATCCTTACTTGCAGCAGATGATGGAAAGGACTTGTGTGGTCATGCTTGAATGGCTTCAAAAGACTATTGCCTTCCATCATCTCAGATATGGAACCAAAATGTAACTAAAAAAGGATCCTTTTAACAGACTTTACTAGTGATACACTGATTATCTCATTTCCAGAAGATATGCCTCTTCACACTCCAGTAATTGAAGCTGCGCCAGTTTGCAAAGCCATGGCCAGTGACAATCTAGGACATGTGCGTGCAGTTCACAAACAGTAAACGCTACTCGTTTGCATCTATTAGTCTCTCAGAAACATGGCCAAGCTGCACCCCAAGTAGCTGCTGGAGAAGCACATTTCTGCGTGTCCTGGTAGACAATTGGGTCTGCTTTTTCACTCAGAGTATTAGTGTCAATGGTGTCTCCCTGAAATAGCAACCACATTTCAGGGGCTGCATTCCAATAGCGTATTAATCCTGTGCTCTCTTTTATCTTGTAATGTGTTGCAGCCTGAATAATGTACTGCCCCTTTGGGGTGCCAGCAGATGCATTTATTGCCGTATCAGACTCAGAATACAATGCAGCCCATATCTTGCATTCCAGATCAAGTGAGGTTGTCTGTACTAGCCACTGGACTGGCGAGGATATGGGCCGGAGGCCGGAAATGGAAACCTGCTTCAGGACTCATATATGACATGATATGGCATTTATTATCTGCCTCTTCACTGTAGTCAAGACCAGGTGATTGTTGTAGGAGATGGTAGTCCTCTATGTAACAGAGGAAAGATATGACAGGTCAGTATCCGTTACTGACAACTGATATGATCAAGGCTCGCCTTGGGCAAGACAAGCTCCCCTTCTGCAACCACAATTTCCGGGTCAAATAGTTACTCCCCTCCCCCTTGCTTTCCAGATACGTTAAAGTGGCTCCCACGACCATCCCCGCAGAGAGATTGTGGTTTCTCCGCCAACCCCTGGTCTCGCAGACCAAGTTCCATATTCATCCTCAAATCTTGAACACTTTTAGTTGCAATTAGATTCCTTGGCAAGCACTCCGGAAACCATCTTGGATTATTGTTTTGTTTGTTGCAAGCAGCGTTGTTGACTCCACGATTTAGCCTGGGGAAATGGAAAGCAGCGCTGTTGAATTGTGGTGCAGAACGAATGGAGCTTGTTAGGTTAATTGAAGCTTCGCTGCGGACATACCGACACGCCAGTTCACTTGTCTAAGCAAATGTACACGCGGCACCTGGAGATTAATTTATGAACTTTTTAATTGAAAGCAGAGAGAACATTTCTTTTGCCTTCATAGGCATTTTTTTCATTGCAAACTTAGGTTTGTTTGAATCCTCATCAACATATTAGAGCAGGCAGTTATTCCTTAGCACTTGCCACTAGGAGTAAAACTTCCTTGTTACTGATCTAGAAATTAGTAACACAGAAATGCATGTTCCGATGGTTTGCCTTCGATTGCACAGCTTCTCCCATGAAATGAACATACATTTAGTGAACCATATACAAAGCCAACGAGAATGACGTCCCGCTGCTGGTGGCAAGGCCGTATTGCAATCTTAATGGCTTGTTACCAAGTGCCCGGCACTTTTCTGTAACGTGCTTTAGTGGTTTTCCACAATAAAACTTGGATATTACTCGCCTCCCATTTGGCTCCTGATTCCTGAAAATACGTTCAATTTGTACAAGGGTACGCACATTTTATTCGGACTAAATTAAGTCATTTTGTTCACAAACATCACTTTGACATTTTCTGAAAATGCACACATTGTGTCCCTTTATACAAGCGTTTCCTTCATAGCAAATACCATCACGTTTTCCTAAGGAGCAGCCGGTCGCTTCATGAGGTACTTTCAGTTGCCAAACAGCTGGCCAACTACGTGCACACACACATTCCCAAGCACAGCCTAGTTTGTCCATGCAAAACTATCACATTCTCTATATGTCGAGATTAACACTGTGGGCGGAGGCGGCGGAGGGCGGCCTGGTTGCGGGTTTTAATCAATGGGATTAGAGGATGCAGCTGCAGTCGGCGAACATGGGGAGACCCCGTTGACGCGCTGCACGCTGATGGCCAACCCATCCTGGGGTAGTGTGGCCCCTGTAGGATTGGGGTCGATTCTATGGTGGCAGTATATGGCAACAGCACACTCCCTGACCGTCACGTTGGTTTCTGAGTATACACGGTTGTGGGGTTGGCCGTCAGATGCGTCGTAAATTTGGCACTTTGGTTGCATAGGTTTGATCTCGGATCCAAACGTCTGCTGAGTTTACATATCGCTACTGATGTGAATTTGTGACTTGAAACAAAGCCGTGCATATATTGCCGTGTCCAGGGTCGGACTGGGCCATACAAAAATGCCTCTGGCACCAATGAAAAAGTTGCCACAATTGCAAATGGCTATTCATTCCTTTTGTGACACTGTCTGAGTAGTCACAAAGGTGGAGTTTTTTGATAAAATGTGATGCAAATTGTGCATTTTAAAGAATATTTATTCAGCAACACTGGTCTAAACTACTAGCCGCATAGTGAAGTAACTCATCAATTCTGGCCCACATTGGCCAAAAAAGTGACTCACTTTGACAAAAAAAGGACCCACACCGGTATTTTGCATTTTAGGCTCGGCCATGGACCTACTGCCTACTGCCCTATAGGCAAGTCAGAACCTGGCCGTGTCCAGAAAGATGGTGTGGCTTGTGCCTGACAAATAGCATCACTCCCAAAACTTGAAAAGGAAGATATTTAGGTTACTGGAATTGATTTCCATACTGTAACATGTGGCTACACAGTTGCACACCTTCAAGTGCAAAAACACTCCTTTAAAGTCTGCTGTACATTTTTTGGCCATCTGCAAGCAACGAGACTTTTGGCATTGATTTGAAGGCTGCTAAATGTAATAGGGAATGAAGCCAGGTCAAAGGATGTTAAGTCCCTGAGCTATCCTCCCGAGGCTCAGCACTAGCAAAATGTACCCGAACGGGTTCTGTGGACAGATATGACAACCCTCTAATCAATTGTTGAAAATTAATGATCGTGTAGGTCGCAGTTACGATTCGCTTATCGCTTGATGTGCTTTGCACTCTGAAGTAAACTGCACTGAGAATGGGCATGTGTGGCTGGCTGACATACCCCGAAGAAGATGTTGTGGGGAGGCGAGAGGTGGTGTGCTGCTGCATACTGGGTCCGACTGTGCTCTCTGCCCACCTGTTGCCTCGCACTGACGTCGTGCAGTTTGTTGTGGTGCATTGCGGTGCCAATGTCCCAGAAACCATGCATTCTAGGGTTGAGGATCGGTCCTTCTACGACCACATTGATGTTTTCGCCGATTTCCGGCAACTGTCTCATGTGTGAAGGTGTAGAAATCCGGGGAAAGGTGGGGTCTCCAAATGCCATGCATTCAGAAGTGTCTGGAGGGCCCCAATAGGCAACTATGCAGAATCGGGTGTAGATTGGTGAAACAATGTGCAATTGTATAAGGAACAACACCTCAGCAGGCCACAAACCCAACCACATACCCACACATATTCACTTCTATATAGATTTGTTGAAGCTGTTCATCAAATGTTTGGTCATCAAGATATGGCGTTTTCAGCTGAAGTAGTATTGTGTGAGCTGCACCAAGGCAGCATGGATGACTTTCTTTATGTTACAAAATGTAACTTCTGAAACACATGGATTATAAAGGGCTCAACAGACTTTGTTGCCCAGATGCACTGCCACCCCACCCCTCTCATTACAAGGGTTGATTGAATTGGTCAAGCAACTTGATTTTCTCCACTATGAGAGAAGCAGAGGGTGTCTGAAGCCTCCTCTTTATCTCGGAATCCTGTTAGCAAAAGTAATGGCTTTGTGGCAGTCTCTGTACTGGTTAATGCCAATACCCAGAAAGCCCATGAAGGTTGGCACCATTCATAAACCATTCCCACATGAAGAAAGAGGGCGCTGATGACTGGGCATATGTTTGTGTTGAGGATATAATGTTCACTTAATAAAGGATTGTGCAGGGATAGTATTGCTATCGGTAAATGAGAACGCTCATCTTCATTGAGAAATTTTAATTTGTGTGGATTTATTAATCTTGACATATTTGCTTCTAGGCCAGTAAATATGCAGGCTAGAGCATTCTAAGTGTGGTTAGAAAATTATAGTTGCAGCTCCTAGTGCCCTGCAAATTGTTTGAATTTCTTTCTTACAAAGACATAATCCTTGCATTTATTGGAGCACCCCTCCGTGTTTATGAACTCGTCCATTTGTGAGGCAAATTGTTTGGCTAAAAGGGGACACTGAACTCCGGACTTGAGCAGGTTATACCAACTTAAAATCTAAAAGGGCGTGTGGGGCCTTTGATGGTGTTAGGGTCTTGTGTGTTCCATCACCGTACCACAAGCTATTGGCTGTGTTTCAAAAGCCAGAGTAAGGCCTTGACATTGGACAGGGAATAGGGCTGTGCAGGAGAACTGGAGCTAGGTTCTGTGGTCCCTTTTTTCTGGAATATATACCCTTTCGTTGAGTGAGAAAGAAACCCTCTAGGGTCATCTATGGGAAAATCTCTAGCATGCATATTCATTTTTTTATTGTATGTTAAAATCTTTATATATTTTCGGAGTTTTTTTCATTTAAGCAATACAGACAGGGCAAAGCGGTACTACAACAATGAACAAGGACTTCACATAGGAAACATGAAAACTAGTATTGCAATTCATTTACATAGTGTATTATGGAACATGATACACATTGGGTTAATTCATTCAAGCCCCCCACTTCCCCAGTTAGACTACCGAGTCATTCAACCATTGAAATGTGAAGAGGACCTGGTCACACATTCCCAAATGGGTATTGTATCAACTCTCTCTGATCCATGATTTCAAGACAAACACGTTAGACCCCGCACAATTCTTGCCATACTAAAAATGAATGATACCTTGTGTTAAGACTGAGTTTAATGCGAAGCCAATCCCGTGCAGGATCTCACTCCAGGAGCTGCTACTGTTTTGGAAAAGCATATCATATATACATGAAAACCTCTGTGAGTCGCATTCCCAGTAAACCCAGATCAACTGGGTACGGACTTAACTTACTTTAGGGACTTTTCAGATCTGTATTATTCATCTGAAGCATAGCTTCTGTGTAACAATCATCCCTGCAAGCCACTGTTCACACCAGGGTTGTCCGCCAATATCCAATCAGGGGCCTTGTTGTTTTGGTGTTCAAGTACATCCTACAATCGTGTCTATCTGTGTCCTACTGACAATTGAATGTGACCGTTTAGAATGGTCCTTCTTTGACTTTGATTAGTTGTATTATGAAATCTGCTCACAAAGTTGGGATTTGTACTGTGTTGTCTGATAGGGAGCTGACCTATCACTTGTGGATAATAGGATCTGTTAATATGTTGAAGACCACATTTAGAACAACCTTTAGGTTTTATAAGAATCGTGGGAGGCATTTTAGTTTTCCTAATGCTCCACAAACAGTTCAAGATTTAAGGATTCCATCTTTTCAGATGTTTTGAATCAGTTTGTAACTGTTTATTCATGTATTAGTGTTCTTCTTGTCTGGGTCCTCGTGTCCAAACCCACTGTCAGCTCAGCTTTGTCTCGGTGTAATTGCATTGCTAGCTTACCTTTGCGACGTGACCCGAACAGTCAATCACCGTTCCTCACCACATATATCCTCCCATTAATTTCTCTACTCTTATAGGCGATTGTGTCTTTCACATATCCCATGACCTTGTTGGCATTCCCACTGTAGGCCTACAGCTGTATGTTGCACGCCTCTAGTTTCTGCTCACACCCTGCCCACACTGTCTTTTTCCCTTACAACTAATGAGTACGGGGACCATGAGTCGACAAGCATGATCAGAGGTTTACCTGCTATTATTAGCGGATGGGGAGCTCTATGTTCCCCCATTGTTAGGCAGATTTATATGCAGTACCCTTTGGGAACACCACACACAATTAAGACTACAAGTGAAAGTACAAATTCACCTTTGGTACAAGCCTGTACTACACAATAAAAGTGGTAGGGATGGCTGAGCAGCCAGACTTATCTCAAGAGCAAGTGAGCAGTATCAATAGTTACACAAATGACAGCAATTACTATGAATCAACCAAACACTGACTCAAGGTTTCTGAGTAAGAGATTATACATTTATTTACACATCAGTTGTATAACATTTCACTAAAGTAAAGCAGTTTAAAAATCACACTCTAAATACACCACTCCCCTCCCAATAGGTTCCAGACAAGATAAGCTTGCAAATGAAGTGGGAGCAAAATGGCACTCCAGAAATTTAAAAGGGAGGGAAAGACAAAGTTAGGCATAAATTGAACAGCACCAACAGGTAAGTAAGCAGGGCAATCTAGAAAAAGGAACTAGAGTGATGGAATCAAATCAAAAAGGCTTAGGGCCAAAGTCAATAGGACAAAAGTCTTTTGCTCAAGATCACACAGCTCAGGGTAGTTTGCGGTTAAGTCTTTGCCAAGAGTTCCGGGCAAAGTTGGTCGGCAGAAAAGTTACTTTAAAGAGTAGAGAAGGACAAGCCCTCGGATTGGAGAAAGATTTCACACACTTTCACCGCGGCTGAACGAAACGAACAACCGGATTTGCACAGTACCTTTAACTGGAGAAAAAGCTGTAGCTGAGGCGGACGTTCCTGGCAGTTCCTGCAGTCTCATGGTTCCAGAAGCAACTGTCCCACTGACATGAAGTAGGAAGACTGGAGGGTCCTGCACTGCCCAGGGAAGAAACCAGCAGCAGAGCAAAGCAACAAATAAAAGGTGCGCTCCTTAAAACCCAAGCAGGGTCCGACCTTCCTGGCTATCCGGCCCACTGCAGTTCTGTACAGCGAATTCAACCAGAGGAGGGAGTCCTGGCTTGCAGTTTGGGCAAACTGGTAGGTCCCACCAGCTCAAGGGAAGAAGATTCCTGGAGGATCTTCTCTGTCGTTGGAGTTTGAGGATTCGGACCTGCAGCAGGACTTCACCGGATGGTTCAATCATGGTAGGGGTCCCCTTCCGTCAGCTCGTCGTCATTTCTTTCATTCCAGTGGCGACTCTGCCTTTCCAGACATAGAGACCTGCTTTTTATGCAGTTTTCCCCCATTCACACAACCTGGCTGTCAATCACACAGCAGGGTGGCTGTCCCGCCTGGGCAGTCACCACAGCCAATCAGTTCAGAGTGCGACATGGGTATCCAAGGAGACCCTGTGCAGGGAGTCCTAAACCCCTCCCTCACAACCTGTCCCCCCTGATATACAGGCGCCTAAGGAGGGCTTCTGCATAGAAGCCTGCAAAAAGACGGTGAACAAAGGAATCAAACCTGGTTTGGCACACAGAGTAAAACACGAGAAAGACTTTTACAAAAAGAAATGGCAAATAAACCCAGCTGGAACCGCAATAAAACATATATGGTCTAGCGGGTTTAAGTACGAGGCTACAAAGATAGCCTAAAACATTACCAAAGTTATTTAAGATAACCGTAGTAGGAAAAATAGGGTAGTTACCACTGCCACCAGCCAAGTCTTGATGAAAAGGGAGTTAAACAATGCTCCAAGAGAAACCACTGAAGGTGCTGTGTAACGCACAGTAAAATAAGATGATGCCTGTGGTGTAAGTGAGGCTCCACAGTCTATGAACACAAACATGTTAAACACACACAGCAAAACACATGTAAGAGTGGGATAAAAGGCTCACACTCTTACCAGTTGAAAAAGGTTAATCCTAGAAATCCAGCAAAGCTGCTGAGGGACTCATTAAGTAAGGGAAATTAGCAATTGTGGAGAATTCTCCCTAACACCCATCATTTCCAGACACAATACTGATGCATTCGACCTTGTTGCACAACTGCTGATCTGCATTCCCCTTCTAGTCAATTCACAAAGCCAGAATAATTATTGCCATGACTAGGTAACTTGCACATTCTGGCAGGGTGTCCTTTCCTCTTACATCTGCAGCACTAGGATTTTGCCACAGGACCTAACATGGCATTTTCCCTGTGGCCTTCAAAACCCACACTGGAAACATACCCTGCCACCACCCTTTGACTCTGCCATTGTTAAGATGGATTTCTGAACTCTGTCCAGGAGGGACAGAGGTTCAGAAGGCCCGCCTAGTTTCTTGGAACAGGGTAACCTCACGACAAGCCAGACCAATCAAGGTAGCGATCGCGGCAGTCAAGACTAGGTCTCAAGAGGGGTGAGAGTGACCGAAAGCCCGCAATGAGCATACACAGCAAGGACACTTACAAATTACTCCAAGCAGGTGTTATATTAAAAATATAGACACATTTATTACAAGGCCTTTGTAACATTGACCGTAGCGAGAAATCACAATAAAACTCAAGTAAACCAACACATCACAATCAAATACAATATATATACAATTACCAACGAGTCTAACGAGTTAGACGCACAAAATGTGAAGACCACCTAGATGGGGGGGAAAACAGGCAGTGCGAATAATAGTTAGACCCAGTCCACCTTCAGAGGCACCTAACTAAAAGGAAGTCCAAGCCCTACGAAGAGTGGAGCCTTGTGCTCAAAAGTACCTGCGCACGCTGGTGCCAACGGGCAAAGGGGAGTCTCTTTGAGGGAATCAGGCAGTTTAGTTCGATGAACAAATGAAGATGAACAGAGCTCTGCGACTCAAGCACAGCCTCCACTGTGGGCAGAAGCAGAGCGCGAGTACGGAAAGGAATGCTGTTAGACACAGCGGGGAAAAGCTATGGGCTACTGAAGGAGGGTGACCAGTTCCTAGCGATGCTACTCACCGGTCCCCGATGCAGGCAGACCCAGGCTTCTCCGCGTCAGTTTCAGTGCTGGCAGGTTCAGATACGAGCAAGGGACGCCTCAGCGTCATGTAGATTCTGCAGCAGCAGAAGTTAGATTTGAGGATGTCCCAAATGCAGTGAACCCGCACAGTTTGTTACCACAGCAGGGCAAAGGAGTGGCCGTGTGTATTTCAGCCCAATGTACACTACTCACTTCAGACCTGGGTATGCCAAGTGTATGAATCGTGTGAGAGTGACAAGGACTCGTAATACAACACAACCTGACGGCGGTTACAGAGCAAGACTCCTGGGTAGACTGGTCAGTCCACTGGATGGCCCAGAGACACTTCCGAAGGCTTACGTGCAGGAGATGGTGAAGATGCCGAGAATAGTTGTTCCCACTATTCCAAGGGGTCGAAGTACCAGTACAGGCCTTCTCATTCGATCAGAGGTAGAAAGGGTTTCACCAAGAGACAGCAGTGCAGAGGAGCAGTCCTTCAGCGGGTCACCAGCGATTCCTCGGTTCAGCCTCGTAGTTGCAGGATACTTGGCTCCTGTATTCCTTTGTTCGTGAGAACTCAGGAGATCGACATGGTAGTGGTGTTTCCAGCCTCCTCTTATCCACGGTTCCCTTCGCGCCAAAACAGAGGGGACCCAATGGGAGATCTGCTCACAAAACACACACCATACGTGGACCTATCACGGACCACGGTGGTCCCATGCATTCACGACACACTAGACTCTCTGGCACCCAGGATGTGTATTGGGACCAGACATCCCAGCCCACATCCTGGAGGCACACACAAGGCCTGTAGAAGCCCGCAAAAGCATCTATGTTTCGCGGGAAAGTACATGCCCAAATAAGGAAGGCCCCGGGTCGGCTCGACCTGGGGAAGGTGAAGGGGGCAAGACGGTCAGCGGACAGGACAAAGAGCCTCGTGGTCTGGCCATTTTGGGAGCCAGGCCACCATTTTGGGCTAAGCGTGAAAAATGTGCTTAAACAGCCAAAAGGAGCTCAAAACACAAAGAAACGATCGCTGCCACCAGTCCCGTCCGTGATTCACTTGCACCGTTCGTTAACAATCCAAAGAGAGTATCTAGGGCCTGTAGAAGACTAGAGACCCAAGAGAGCAGTAACTTAGCTTACAGTGCCCTCTTGTGCCATGTTGCACGAAAGCTGCAACATGATAAAAGAACTACAGAAAACAACGTTTCCCGGTACTGACTGTCTTAAGGGCATGTCAGTTTCCCCGTAAGAATGGAGCGAAAGCCCAGAGGAGTGCGGCCGAAGGCTGCACTTCTCTGGCAAAGTCTAGATCATGGTGAAAACAACAGCAAAACGTTTAGGGGTTGCTACATGGAAGGAAATTTACCCACAATTAAGAAATCTTTCCTAACAGCCATCATTCTTTCCACACAGTACACATTTCTCCCCTTCTTCTTGCCCCTTTGTCCTGCATAGCATTCAGGGCCTTGCCCTTGGGTTTGCCATTCACTTACTGTAGGCACTTGAAAGCCTGTTCCATTCCATAAGCTATACTCAGGACTTAAATGCCAGGCTATTGTGCAAGTCTATGCAAAAAGGACGAGCATACTCATCCTTGACACTTAAGGTGTTAAGGAGCATTCTTTGCCTGTCATAGTCTTTCCTGAATTTTAGAGCTTGATGTGTGAATCATTATCTGGTCTCTATTCTATTCATCTTTCAAATCAGTGAATTCACAATATGCAATTAGGTTCCTTAAATATCCTAAGAACACATCCACATGCTCCCCTGTAAAATGGTCGCTAGTAAAACACGTATGTGTGGGCTTTCAATATGTGCATAGTCTTAGCACACTTCCCATCATCACAGTACCTCCCTCCCCCTCTCTCCCACTGTCTCCAGGAATTTGTTCTAGATCAGCATCAAGCAAGAGCTTCATGATGTGTATGTCTTCTGTTTCAAGAAAACACCTAAAGGTGGAGTACTTCTTCTTATTCGGGAAATGCTTACCACCGGAAGCTCTGGTATAGGGGCCTCGTCTGTTGTCACCAGAAAATTTAGTGGAGATCTACGATTTGCATGCTGATACTCTGGGTTGCAGAGGGATGTAGTAGAAAATGAAGATTTGGGCAGGGGAACCACACAACTATCCAGTTCAGGCTGAATAGCGACTCTGCCACTTACTCTGCTCAACCCTCTCTCTTCCTGTACTTAGGAAGTCCGGTTGGGGCGTCTATCTGTTTGGGGTTTCCCCTCCAAAGTTGAGTATTTGCCGCTTATTGTGTTGGGTTCACCTATGCTGTTAGGAAAGATTTTCATTCCATGTGTAATTTTACCTCCAGTTGTGTACCCCCAACTTTCTGCTGCTGTGAAACACCATAGTCTTACTTTGCCAGAGGAGCACAGCCTTCAGTTGCACTCCCCTGGCTTTTCGCTCAATTTATTATTGGGAAACTGACATGCCCTTGAAGACAGTCAGTACTGGGAGACTTTGTTTCTCTTAGTCCTTGTCAATGTTGCAACTTTTCTGCAACATGTTGCAAGTGCACAATGTACCTTCCAGTGTAGTGCAATTGGATCTTCCTGCCATTTCTAAAGGCCATAGATACTCCTGAAGGATTTTTAGGAGGAGAAGTGCAGATGTGCCTTGGACCGGGCTGGTGGCATCTTATCTTTTCATGTATTGTTAACCCTTTCCTGCAAGGTAAACTGCTTTACTGCAAATATGTGGCCTGGCTCCAAAATGGCCATGCCACGAGGTTCTTTGTCCTGTCCTTTGGCCATCTTGCCCCTTCACCTTCCCACAAAATGCCAAGCTTTTGCGGGCTTCTGCATGCCTTGTGTGTGTGCTTCCAGGATGTGGGTTGGACTTTCTAGTTCCAATACACATCCTGGGTGCCAGAGAGCCTGGTGTGCTATGAATGCCTGGGACCACTGTGGTCCATGATTGGTCCACGTATGGTGTGCCTGTATGTGAGCAGATCTCCCATTGGGTCCTCTTAGTTTTGGTGCAAAGGAGATTCTGGATAAGAGAAGGCTCCAAACACCCAGACCAGGTTGATTTCTTGAGTTCTCAATGAAAGAAGGATATGATCCAAGTATCCTGAAACTAAGAAGCTGAGTCGAGGAACATCTGGTGACCCGCTGGAAGGTTTGGCACCATGAGCCTGCTATTGTCCCGCTGGACCCCTCTGCATATGATCGAACTGGAAGGTCTGCGAAGGTGATTCGACCCATTGGAATAGTGGGACTAACTATTCTCGGCACCTTCATCAAACCCTGCAAGTAAGCCTTCTCGGAAGTGTCCCTGGGCCTACCAGTGGGCTGACCAGCTTGTGCAGGACCTTAGCTCTGATACTGCCGCCGTTTTGAGGAAGCCCTTGCAACTTGGTACCTCGCATGCTCTTTGTTCACGGCACTCTCACACTAAATTTCATATACTTGGCATTCCCACGTCTGGAGTAAAGAGAGAGTGCCCGAACCGGAGTACATGGGGTAACCGTGCTGTCCAGCCGGGGTGACAAACTTACAAATGGATTGCAGCTATGCCCCTCTCCGCCCTGAAGTCTGTTACAGTGAAACCGGCCTGATCCATCCACCAGGAGCAGAGAAATCACCCCACTGTCCCATTTGGGAATCAATGCTGTAACTTCGTTGCTGAAAGCCACAGAGTCGTGAGATTGCTGCATTTGAACCTGCAGCCGAATTGGACTCGAATGCCGAAGTTTGGTCCGGAGTGTGCCAGGGGTCGGTGAGTAATTGCAAACCTTACCGGTGGCCCCTAGTGCATCCATCCATTTATACACACGAGTGGCCCCTGAGGGACCCTCTCCTTTCCACAGATAGCCTGAGCTATTGAACTATTCTCAAATCCTGGAACCTGTTCTGCCCTCTCGGGGAGACCCTCCACAAATAGTGGGAACCTATTCTGCATCACCTAACCCACTTTCCTGAGATGCTACACACTCTACAAGACACACTCCTTTTCACCCATCTGCACTGCTGCGTGCGCCAGCATTGCAAGTACATTTGAGCAATAGGCTCCCCTCTTCTTAGGGACTGGACTGCCTTTCAGTTAGGATTGTGATTACTGCAGATCTGCCTAAAGACTCTTTGCACTACCTGCTTCCTTCCCTTTCCTAGGTTGTGGACCCATTTCGTGCAATAACCCTTTAGGCCCCTTGGTTCTGTAAATATTTATTTTAGGAGGATTGTGTTGGTTTAAAAGTGTTACTGTTAACAACTATTGTGTTGAAACTTAAAGGCCTTGAATATATGTATTTGTATTTTTAATATATTTACACCTGATTGGGAGTGATTAGTAAGTGTACTTTACTCTGTGTGCTCGTTGAGTTTTTCAGTCACCCTCACCACTCCTGAGACCTAGTCTTGACCGCCACCAATGCTACCTTGATTGGTCTGGCTTGTCCAGAAGGTTACCATGTTCCAAGAAACTAGGCTGGCCTTTTGATCCTCTGCCCACCAGGTCAGAGTTCATAAATCCATCTTAACATAGGTAATGTAATTGTCATTTGTCTAGCGCCTTTTCCCATTGGTATGGTCTCAAAGCGCTGAAGGTCAACGCCCTCCAGGGACCGAAGTGCAAGGTATGGGAAATTTGTCAGAGAAATAAAGAATGCGTGTGCACATTTTAGCCAATATGAAAGAGGGTAGGGGTGGCCAATTTGCTGTTAGCTACCCATATCGTACTGGCATGTGGATGTGTGCTATGAGGTCGTCTGGAGAGAATACGAGTGCAGAAGACTCATTATGCCAATGGTAGTTTCCTGGCAGCTGAGCAGGATATCAACCATCTTCATTGCTGTGCATGGGCTTTATATTACTGCAAAGTTGAAGTCTACAAACTATAACAAGCAGCACAAGTGTTGTGGAGTTAGGCTTAAGACTGATTTTCAAAATAGTTGTTTTTTATTTTAAGGTTTGATGAGGATTAATAAGGAATAATTTTAGAATATTCTCATTGACTCCTCGCAAGTTGTCAATGTCCAAATATGCAGGAACTAAGAAAGAAAACACTGTTTCAGCTATTCATTAACTCAACAGGCGTTGACCACATTACCTCACACCCTCAGCTGCCTACACACTCTCACATGTTTCGTTTTGCATTTACCCTGAACACATAGTGATCATGCACACAGCTCCTTATGATTGGAAGTTATTTCACTACTGCTTTCACATATGAAGGGTGTTTTATTAAAGTTTTCTAGATTTACCTCAAATTACTAGTCAGTTTTTAGTAGGATGGAACTGCCAAGTGGAAGTAATCATTAGGCAACACAAAAACATATGCCCAATGAGACACACATCCAGTTGGCAGAGGTTAAGTATTGCCAAGTCAGACATCAAATGCCAAGTCAGGGGTCAAATGCATAAACATCTGGAAATCTAGGAGTCCATGAAATGGCAGCTACTACCTGCAGAGAAACTGAGGGTTCAAATGAAAGCATGTGACAGTGAGACTTAGCTTGGTCAGACAAGGTGTGTTGTCCACCATAAAGCAGCTGCTTTGCCAGGTGGGTCTCACAGCACAACACGGCTGCAGAGGCCTTACTTCCACCAGGTTATGAACACTAGCACATTCTGCTCCCCCAAGTTCATAGGATAGCAAGTGGTGCAGTCAGTAAGTGTCTGGACTAAATAGAAAGGAACTAGTCAAAATAAGGCTATAATTTTTAGGCTTTAATCCATTTCCTCTCTTAGAAATAGGTACAACTATAAAGGATTTCCAAGTAGGCAGAATTGCTTTTCCAATTAAAATGTGTTTACTAATTTGGTACAGAATTTCAGCCCAAATGACAGGTGAATCTTTAAGAGTGACATTTGATAGCCTGTCGGTGCCCGTGGCACAAGAGTTTTTACTTTTAAAAATTATATTTAATATATCCTCCTTGTAAACTCAAGTGGCCAAGGTCCCGATGTGTTTACCCCATTCACAGCTGATAATTTAGACTTAACCACATACATTTATGCAAAACCCAAGCAGGCTCTCCTGTTGGATTTGTTTGAATGGCAGATTGTGTATTAATTGAGTTCTTGATAATTCTCCAAAATTCTGCCAAAATATTTGACCTCAAAGAACTCAACATAGTCTCTGCATCTTTCTGCAAAATTAAAGCTGTATTTCATGTTAGCCAGTTCCGATACTTTAGATTAATTTTATTAATCCCGTTCAGTCTTGTATCCGAGTCTACAACCTAAGTGACCTAGTAGTAGCTCTAATCTGCCTCTTTAACCTCTGAATCTCAACATAAAAAGGGTGTTTCTCTTTAACATTAACAATTTTTGAGGAGTGGAATGCTTTATACATACACATTAAAACGGAGGAGTTTTTCCTTGTTAAAAATAAGTTATTGATTCCAACTCTATAAGGCACACGTTTTCTTAAAACATTATAAAAAACATCTACATTAGAAGCATTCCACCTCAATTTGTTTTTTCCTAAATTCACCTCCAAGTTCGACACACAATTCTGCACTAGTGTTTTCAGTGCTAAAATTTCCCATTCCATTTTAACCCCATAATGGTCACTATTTTGATTAAGATAATTTATAAGTATTTTGTATTCTTAAAAATAGCTTCTGAAAGAAACATGTAATCGATCAATGCGGATTGTGTGCCTCATGACCATGTTACATGAGCAGGAAGACCTCAATCGACTTCTCCATTTAATATATGCATATCCTAATTATATATCAAATGTATCCATGCATCGCCTCGTCTATTAGACAGAGTCTTTTTCTGCAATTGAGTGTCGTTTCCATCTTGGACTCAAGTACAATTCAAATTGCTGCCAATTAATATACACCCTGTGATGATTCATTCAACCAATCATTCATTAAACTCTCAACAGAATCCAAAATTGCCTGTGTCTTGATACGGAGGGAATTCCAATAATTAGTACCTTTCCTCCCCCATCCCCGCCCTCCCAATCCCATTTACCTTCTGATTTCTCCTTTTTCAGGGGCGAACGCGCTGGGAATACTTCTGTTCCCAGCGCGTCCGCTCCCAAAGGCCGCCATAGAAAGGGAAAATGGACTCTGTGTTCCCTTTCCCAGTGGCCATTTTCTTTATCATTTTCTTTTTCTGTCCCTAAATGCTGCAACGATCATATCAGAAGTCTGGACTTAATTATTAACTTGCCTGCTACAGGCCTCTTCCTCCATTAATACCTACTGGTTATATAACCTGTTTCCTTTTAACTCTTTTTGATCTCTTCTTAGAGAGATTTACCCCATCTTTAATCAGGTTTTTGGATGGCAAAGCAGGAATCTCAAAAATGTTCATGAACCACAACTTGCTGCCACTCTATTTGGCTTAATATTTGTTGACTTTTTCAAATGACGTTCCCTTTTTTCCCCTCCTTTCCTTCCTTTTCTTCCTTGGTGAAAAATAGGATAATTTGAAACATTTTTTTCTTGATCTTCGTCACTCAAAACTGATGCATTTAGCACCTCCTTTTGTTATTCTATGACCATTAAATCTTCTACCACCAATACTTCTTGTATATCATTATTGTTAACATTCAATGCAGTAGAGCACTCCATTCCACATGGAGACTCATTTTATCTTACAACATTTTCACTCATTTCCCTTGAATTCACACATACAATCTGGCCCTAAACTGTGTTTGCACCGTGATTACCACTATTTGATACTCTGCCAGGTGTCTATAATTCTATTGTGGAGTTAATAGTAGTTTAAGCCACCACATAAGCTTCTACAAAGTCCACTTTAACTGTTCACATATTCAAAACTGTGGATTGAGCAATAATGCTTGTACTTATATTAGTATATTCACAAAAAAAATCTTTGTTAAAGGGACGTTATGGTTCCATGTAAAACCGAAAAAACCCTGAAATTCACCAGTTATGGTAAACTAAGCATCCATAACTCCCGCCACCGCTGTGCACTGCTAAGACTAACACCCAGGACATCAAAGATGGCATCACAAATTTCACTGATGACATCACTGATGACATCACATATCAAGCTCCCTCTTTTTTTGTTCACTGACATATGTAAACCAGGTGGCTTTCTTCACTGTCAGTCTGGAATTAAAAAAGTAAAAGTGCTATATTTGTAGTCCTTACCCTTCTCATATGTTCTTACAATACTTTCCTTAGGGTACAGTTACATCATATGATACACATATATAGGAGAAGAAGGAATCCTGAAACACAAGAATCTTTTATGTGCATGAAGTTCATTAGTTCGGTTATGAACACTTTCTGGTAATACTGCAGTTTTTTTTGCTTACTTTACGTTTCCTTTATATATTTCTATTTGCATGCCTTGTGGTCTCTTTATGTTTTATGTGTAATAGTACAACTATGCAGTAAGGGAAGCATTTGTAGATACTTATGTTTCACAGTATGCACAATTCTGTAATGGATGCATTTATCAATTTAGTATCCAACATGGGAAGATTTTGAATATTGCACCTCTATAGCGCATGCTGCAGACAATGCCTACGTTTCTTCATGAGTTTGTTCATGTACTGAAAGAACTCAGTAATGCACTGGAATTTTTCAGCAATGCATTGTTTAATGAACTATTTGGCATATGATAGTTCTTCAATGATCTCTGATACTTTTCTGCCAATATTATAATGACAATCCCTTGTGGAGGCTCTGCATGAAAACTAAATGCATATGTGATGTCATCAGTGATGTCATCAGTGACATTTGTGATGTCATCTTTGATGTCCTGGGTGTTAGTCTTAGCAGTGCACATTGGTGGCGGGAGTTATGGTTGCTTAGCTTACCATAACTGGTGAATTTCAGGGGGTTTTCGGTTTTACTTGGAACCATAACGTCCCTTTAACAAAGTTTTTTTAGTGAATTTCATAGATTTTTAGTAGCGCAACTTAACCATAACGTCCCTTTCACAACGTTTCTTTTACTGAATTTCATAGGTTTGTAGTAGCGCAACTTACGTATAACGTCCCATTAGCAAAGTTTTTTTTATTGAAGTGCATAGGTTTCTAGTAGTGGCACGTAACCATAATGTAAACTAACATCTGACTTCATTGCACACCTTCCAGAGAATGACACATGACCATATGCTGGCGCACAGCATGGTGACGTGTCAGAGAATCCGTACACACGTAACAATAAGATCTATGCCTCGTGGGCAGTGTGGAAGTACATTTTTTACTGATTTAAGAACTTGCAAGTTCAACATTTCCCTTGCACAGCTCCAACACCTATTCGTACTCAGACATTAACAATGTAGTACACAGTACATACTTTTAGCAAAAGTACTATTTATCTGAAAAGGACATGAGCTAAGGCCATCCCTCGTCACCAAGAACCAGCACCACTGCTGTAATGAAGCAGCATGAGGAACACTGCCCCTATCTTACAAATAACACACGCAGAATATTTTCCCCCGTCCACCTACCCCTCCATATTACTGTTTGGTGCCTCTTTGCTCATTTCCGCCCGCAATTTTCCTTCTTAGCTCTCCTTCCAAAAAAAAAAAAGCCATCCGTAAACAAACTAAATGTTCCTTTAAGAACCACCTTTCACAGTTTACAAATATAAATTAAAAAAAAAATCGCATACACTCCATGTACTTTATGTTTCTCAGTAAAGTACATAGATGCAATAAGATTGTCCAACATTTCCATTTGCAGTTTGTATTATGCTAATGGGAATTTTGTAGCGTTCGTCCTCCGTTCCAGGGGCTGGAACGGTGAATAAACTGGAACAGTGAATAAAGGGCCGCAGGCCAAGTTATCAGCCCAATCGAAGCATGAGTGCATAACGCGATGTCTGGATCATTATCCCCTCTTCCAGCCATTAAAATGAGGGTTGAATGTCATTACCAAATCTAGATTTCCAAAGCAGTAACCCGTACTACTAAAAAAGAGGATTTTTCGTCCTAATCCGGGACGCCTGTGACGTCCTGGATTAGAAAACAAAATCCTTTCCCAAGATGGCCACCATAGAAAGGGAAGGCGGCTGTTCCATACAGGGCCCCTCTTCGCTTTCCATGGCAGCCTGCAAAAAGCAAAAAGCAAACCCTGTTAACATATTACTGCAAGCAGTTGTTTCTTCCCTGTTAAAAGAAAACAGTAACATTTTAGAATTTATAAAGTACTTTTATTTCACAATAAACTGTCCGAGACCTTCGGACTATTCCCATTTGCAATCAAATAGTAACTTTGTTTCTTCGGTCGTCATTGAAAATGTTAATCGTGAGGCACACATTGTTCTTTTCCCATACACAAAGTATTTGTTTTCGATAAAGCAACCGCTTCGGTCGCACAGTGATTTCCAAGAAGTCGGCATGAACTTCGGCCTACACCACCATAAAAGATGTTACGTTACTCCTAATGGCCACTGCAGCGTACAGAAAAATGGGTCCTGGGCGATCGTCCCACAAAACTGTGACGGTTAGGTAGGCGGTCACGAGTACGTGCATCTGGCGTGGAAAAAATCCATCACTTGGCATCTGGAAACCATGGCAATCACAGTAAGGCAGGACGTAGCTGTTCGGAAAACATAACAGAAAATACGTATCAACACCCAACCTGTAGCAAACAATTTCAAAAACAACAAAAAAGAACAAGGAACGTGATAAACAAATCGATGTGGCCATACATGACATTTTAAAGAAATGTTAGCGTTCAACATGGCTGAATCTCGTGATAGCCTACAAATGCCAAGAAGCTACACTCTCCATAAGTAAAAAAAAATGACAACTACACAAAAAGATAGTACTTCAGTTACAAAATGAATGTTCAGATAATAAAAAAAATTAAATCTCGTGATTTTAAAAAAGACAAAAAGGACTGGAAACTGATACACAAATCGATGTGGTCATACATGACATTTCAAAGAAATATTAGCATTGAACATGGGTGAATCTAGTGATAGCCTACAAAAGCCGAGAATCTGCACTCCCCATAAGTAAAAAAAAATGACAACTACACAGAAAGATAGTACTTCAGTTACATTGCCTAAATTAATGTTCTGGTAATAAAAAATTAAATCTCGTTCAGGTGTAGAGTCTTCAAAAGTAAACTTATATGATATTCACCGTCTCTATTGTCTCCGTAAAACTCAGACAGCAACGTACTTGCACCAAAGAATCTTCTTCAACTGATATTACATGTGCCTTACAAACGGTTTGAATATATAACCTTATCAAACAGTATTTTTTGCAAACTTTCACTCCCTGCATTCTTACTGAATTTTCCCTTTCGCTCAAGGTCAAAAAACAATTGACCCTTATGGGCTCAGTAGGATGCGTGGGCCTACTGAGCTCGCAATCAAAAAAGCAAAGCAAGTGACCTTCGCTCAGAATGCAAATACATTGTGACTTTGGAACAACATGTCTCAATGCATTCATGAGAACTGGTACTCCCATACACTTGCAGACCCGCTCTTTCCATCAAACAGTGCAGGTGGCTGCCTCAGATTTCAAACTCTAGGATGCCAGTCTGACTGCAACATTATTTTAAATACATTGTAACATAGACACAGTAAATCTTCGCCTGTACTTAACAGACACTATATTGAGCAGCAACTTTCAATTCACCATATGACTTTGGTGACAAGAAAACACCACTTTTTGACTTCCTGCTGCCACATCCCATCCCAGCCTCATTATGGCTCACCTTCCAACACAGTATTTCATAAGTTTAACAAGTGCAATGTTGTGTTATTTTATATGTGTTAGCAGCGATGTCCGCATACACCAAAACACGAATGAAAGATGATGGGCGCAGTGAAACAATCTGACGCACTTCACGCTGGTCAACATCCAATCAGTGAATGCGTCACATGTCGGCAGACATGACGCTATGGATTAGCCAATCGTTATCTTGTCCGCGGAGCGAACAGGGAAGTGTGACCGCGGAGCGGACATAGATAGCACTAATTATTGGAGACATAGTTTTTGGTTGTTTTACAGAAAACTACTACATGGATTGGCACCAAATTTACAAAAGCACTCTTTCCGGACCAAGCCCCAGCTCCTGCCACAAATTTGGTGAAAATCCGTCCAGCGGTTTGGGCTGTAGGCATGAGCAAAGTTTTTCCCCCAGTCAGTTTATGGCAAAAAAAGACGTTTTTGGACCCCCCCTATAACTTTTCCCCCCCGGACCAAACATCACCAAACTTTGCAAAAGAATTCAGAGTGGGCCATATACTTTTTTTGCAAAGTTTGGTAAGGATTCGTCCAGGGGGAGTGGAGTTATAAGCCACCCAAAAAGTGCTCTTCCTATGGAAGCAGCAACTTAACCATAACTACATGGCCACTACTGTGGCTGTGTAATGACCGGACAAAGGAATTTAAAACAAAATTAAGAACAGATAATGTTGGGTTACTCAAAAGTAAATAAACAGTATTTGATTCAAACAAATAGGGTGGGCAAGGTGCAGGAGTAGGAGGACCAGAGGAAGAACAAGATGAAGGAGAAGTAGGGGACACATGTATTGATCCCGGGACAGGTTGTATAAAACCATTGATATCAACAATGACGCAGGCAGCTGTCCATAAGATATTTGTTGACCATTTGGTTCCTGGCTTACTCCGTCACTCTGGGGATTTGAAAAAGCAATAGATGCACTGTGTACTGTGACTTAGATGGTTGATTACTTTTCTCTCCCATAATCCTGGGTTGTACAGATGTTCATTGCACTGAATTTCCTCGGGCACAAACTGAATACTCAAAATCCAAATTTTCTGTTAAATTCTTATTTAGTGACCTAATGATTTCCAAATCAGTTTCTTCTTCAGAGTGACTATTAAGACCCGTACTTATCACAAGATTGTCAACCACATCACCTGAAACCACAGCTGACTCCAAGGATAGATCCGGGCCACAAGATGTTAACAACTCATTATCCATGAGGTCATCTCCCGAAATAGGCATTGAGTTTATACCTTGTTCTATATCTCCAATTGGGAGTGTGGCATATGGGGTATTCCTTTTCGAGAAGAACATAGTTATTTTAATATTTGGTGCCACCTGCAATCCCTTTTTACCGAATCTTAGAGGTGTTTGTAGAGGGAGTAGAATGGATGATGCAGTTGGCTTAGCTGGGACCGTGCTAACAGTTTGCTGCAGTCCCATATCCATGTTTGACAGATTTTCTTGTGTTGCTCTCTCAAAATCGTCACTATGAACTAGCAGCACTTCTGCCAGCAAAGATTGCTGCTCTACCTCCTGAACGCCTTTACTTCACAAATAATATACAAAGGTCATTCTTGCAAACGCCGACTACAAACAAGTTGCTCTTTGCCCACTTAAATATCTCTCAAAACAAATGACTGCGTAGCCAACTCCTTAATTAACGTATTAGTCAAGCCGCATTGAAAATGAACCACAAATTCAACAGATTCCGAACTATATGTTTTCTTACAAAAAGATGATTCCCGTAGAAAAAAAAAATGAAAAACTACCAGAATCAGAATCACAAGATGGTTTACAAAGGATTTAAGGTTTAAGCTATGATAAGGCTCGAATGTTCAAAAGTGCCCACTTTTGAATCTCTTTTTTTGGAGCAGAAAATCTCACCACATTCAGAGAGATCCATGCAATGTTGAAGTGCTTGTCTCCAGCTCACCCAGCTGCAGCTCAGCAGTGCTCACATTTTAATCTCTTTTCTCGGAGCAGAAAATCTCACCACATTCAGAGAGATCCATGCAATGTTGAAATGCTTGTCTTCAGCTCACCCAGCTGCAGCTCAGCAGACATTGCACTTCAGATGCACTTGTGACACACGCGCTGACGCACGTCAATGGAATTTTAAATTCCCACTCCTGCAGTTGAGGATGTTAAGCACAGATTCACTCAACCACCAAGGATGAAAGACGACCTCAGAACAGCTGATTTCAGCTCCAACTTCAGATGCACTTGTGACATGCACGTTGATGTGAGTCAATGGGATGTTGAACTCTCACTCCTCCAAGTGAGTATGTTGAGCACAGATTGACTAAACCACCAGAGATGAAAGGCGATTCCAGAATCGCTGAATTCAGCTCCAACACACTTGTGAGCGACCTCAGACTTCAGGTGTACTTGTGACACGCGTGATGATGCTCATCAATGGGATTTTAAACGTTCACTCCTCCATGTGAGTATATTGAGCAAAGATTCACTAAACTACCAGGGATGAAAAGTGACCCCGAACAGCCGACTTCAGGTCCAACACACCTGCAAGTGACAGCAGACTGTGCACTTCAGATGCACTTGTGACTATTGGACAGTAGAGTGATATTACCTGGAAGACGACATAGGGGATATTGTTGGATTGAAGGAGGACGGAGAAAAATGAAATCTATTTTTTACTTTTTCTACTTTGTTTTTTTATAATTAGACACCGCGCAGCCCCGTTCACCCCTCCCTACCCTAATTTATACCTTAACCCCACTTATTATACATTCCACATATACCATTTTACCAACCATTTTCGGTCATATAAATCTGGTGGAATCTCATATGTGAAATGGTATTCTAAGAAACCTTTGGTAGCGGGCAGCAAATGGCTCTCCTGATGTTTTGGACTATAAATCCCATGATCCTATGCCATTTGTTATGCTGGCGAAGGCTGAAGGACATTGTAGTGTAGTCCAAAGCATAAGGAGAGCCACATTTTGTAGACTTCTGCTGTAGACACTAGTCCACAAACAACGTGGATGCCTTAAACCACACACTAGAAGTATATTTAACACGAATACCTACATTTCACCGAACACCATTTCCCTGAATGAGAAATCTTTGAAGTTTCCTTCCACAATTTTGGTTGGGTAAGTGGTTACATTTTGATACATAGATGGGGCGGGGTAGGGGTACAGGATAATGTAGGGGGAAATGGAAGTTGTTGCAAATCAGGCTCTTGAGGGTCAGCATGTCTGCTGATAATCCTTGACTTGTGTGCTGAAGAAACCCCATCAAATTTGCTGAAGGCCCTAATGGTACCGTACAACTGTCTGTGACTTGTGGGACTACCCCTTCAGCATTCTGGAACACTACAGTCTAAGTCTGGCATACTATTACATTGTGTAACATAATCAATGCAATCTTCAGGAAGCCTATGGGCGCGATTTTCATTAATGGAAAAACCATCCCAATGTTTGAGCTGATGAGAGGTGAAAATCAAGGCCCTCCCCCATTTCCCCAGTCGTTTTTGTTAGCATGACCACCCACTGTTCGTATTCAAATGTAATGCAAACATCACAGTGGTCACAACTGCAGCCACATAATCCAAATTCTCGGCATTTGCTGATGACGTCCTACAGTTTTGAAATGACCCAGAAGTGGGATATTAACTAAATAGGTCACAGAGAATGTGTTTTCCTCTTAGATGTTATTGTTACCGTGAGGCGCTGGGAAATTCTGGCAGACTTACACAACTAGATGTCAATTTCACAAAGGTTATCTACGGCACCAGCAAATTTCACACAGCGAGGATTGTTAAAAATGACAGTCAAAAGCTACAAAAAATGGTCACCACTGTATTTGTCATGGTGGAAGAGGCTGGAAAACATTATATGGTCATTGACGCCAACAACTTGCTGAGTCTGCTCCCTTTACTACTACTACAAAATGTATTCTTCAAGCAAACTGTCAAAAACCATTGTAAAGTTAATTTTGAAAAGATTGAAGTCATCAAAAAGCAAAGTAGGTCAACACTTCCCTGTGTACAATGAACCCAGTGGAGAGAGTAATGCTGTTTCCAAATGTCAACCTAGGACTTTATGTTGGATTGCTTTGGATTGCTTTGATCCTATGCTCTCTCTCTCCATGATCCTCGAAGTGAAAGAAATCACTGGGCTGCCTGCATCTCACACTCGATAGGGCCAGCACGCAGCATCATAAAAACCACCCTCTGTGACAATGCAAATCTGTGCATCACTGTGTCAGCTCCTAGATGTAAATTATGGACCACTTTGGGCTCAGTAATAATACTGAATCACATCCTGAGCGACAATAGCTGATGAGTGAGACCTTTCTCAGCCAGAGCTCCTCTGATTTTTCCAATTTAAAGCATGCATACATGTGGACATGCAGTCAGTGAGTACAATCCTGCCAGAGAATGGCTGGCCCAACACACTGAGGCATATGCCACAGCGTGGTTCCGTGGCTTGTCAAATTGTCAAGATTAGAGACAAGCCTACAGCATCAGCCATGGGGAGGGTTTGGGGATCCAGTACATCTGGGTGATTAACATGGGCCATGAGCTAGGCCAGAACACATGGATGTAGGGACGGCAGAAATGATTGCCTGGGAGGATCACAGGGTATGTGTCCCACGCACATTTCCAAGGCATGCAATGGATGCTCTGAGCAACAATCAGGCATCATTGAGAACCAGCTAAGACCTGAATCAGATTGTTGACCCTCTTTTCATCCCTTTTGGTCTGATCTATAGCAGGTTAGAGGCAAACTCAAACAAATACAGTATGCAAGAATACTTTTCTTATCATTATTGTTTGCGGTTTTGTAGCCGTAATACCTGAGCTTTCAGGAAGTATTCTTAAAACAAGCTCACATTAATTGTTGTTATATCAAAAAAGACAAATATAGAGTGGATATGTTTCAATGAATGGAGGGCAGGTATCACCTTTACTAGACGGGACTGGCAACAGCATCAAGGCAACGCTGATCCCACATTAGTTCCACAAGGATATTGGGTTTTTTTACAAGCTTACCTTGGTAAAGGAGGCTAAGTGTTCGTTATTTATTTTATTGTTCTGCTTAAAGTGCGAACCTAGCTCGGGTGCATTGAGACACTTTACAATGGTAAGGTGCCAGCATTGTGTTGGAATTTTATACAGTACTTAAATTCTGTTGATGGAGGGAAGGATGTGTATGGAATGTTTCTTTTAAGTGTCAGGTTAACGTCTGAATCCTCCTTAGTCACTCTCATGCAACGCTATCCTTGAAGATGCCCAATGTTGGAGTGTATGCTCACTTCCACTGCTTTGTTTATAAGCCAATCATGGACCTCTCTATGAAGCTCCCATCCTCATTCTTTGATGAATGTTTTTGCGTCCTCATGTTAATGCCCCACAGACCATGAGAGAAGTTGAATGATGCTAGCCTCAACTAAGATTCTTCTAAAGAACTAGATGCTTGTTCCCTTCTGATCTTCTTTCCAACTCACCCCATTCCTCTATTGGTAATATAATAGTGTGGCAGAATTGCTGGAGGCCATCCACAGTGCTACGAAAAGCACAGCTTCACCTCACTGATGATGCCCAACAAGGCTGAAACACGTGTCTGTGGTTGCTGATGGTACTCTTGCTCAGAGGAGAATTTCCTAGCATTTCAATGTGGGACTGCCCCCAGTTTGCCACAAAATACAATGTTCTATGCTTCACACGATTTTATTCACTGCTAGTAAACATTGCTTCCACTTTACTAAGCCATCCATTGTCTTCTCCCCAATATGGAGACATTGCTGTGCAATGAATGAAGAAAACCTGTGTATCATACATGGAGGAGTGTTGCCCTGTGTGTTATAATGTCATTTCTTGTTGTAAAATGAAGATTTATTCAGTTTTGTTGTGGGAGGTGTAGTATGGGTAGGACTAAACCTAACCTAAATCTGCATATTTACTTTTCTCTCTCAGCGTATTGTGTGTTTGCAACTATGAAATGCAAATAATTGCTCCATTAATTCCATTAACTTTTTATCATCTGGTTTGTTGATTTATGTTTTTCCATGTTGAGTTTTATTTATTTTGACCACTCTACTCCTCATGCCTTTGCATATGCATTTCGTATAACTCATAGTTTTTGTTTTTCGCCTCTGTGTGCAGACAGAGCCCATTCTGAGGACTGGCCCTTCTGGGCAAAGACCATTTAGCTAGATGATTACATGCGGAAGGAGTTCCCTTCTGTCCCCGCTGCACGTATAACCTTGAACACCACTTTACTTTGCTGTGCTTAGGGTCGGCCATTTTTAATTGCTTAATAAAACTGTTTGATCTTCATTGCCCTATCAAAGCTGAAAGCCTTTCCATTCTCTTGAACATCTGCCACCACACATTCTGGAGTAATTGGTCAAGGTAACTCAATGCCAGCGTTGGGACAATCAATTTCAATTTTGTGCAAATAAGCAAACAGTATTTTAGCATGACTTCTGAGGAGACAGTACACAATTCGCAGGGAACATCGTCCTCATTGCACTGGGAAAGGTGAAAAGTACTAATAATATTTGTTTTAAAGTGCTGTGTTCAATCAAGGTGTTTTAAAATGGTTATCCATAGATACAGCTTATGAGTTAATGGAAAACATTTATCAACACAAGTGTAATCTAAAGTAAGTAATGATACGTGTGTTCAGATTTTCCTTTTTAGGTCTGGCTACAGTAAGCTTGTTGTGCTGCCAGAGCTCATGCTGCTTTATCGCACATAACAAGGGCATCCAGGAGAACGTTCTGCCAAAGTGGTGGCGATTATGTAGAGTAAGTGAAGCTGTGAACATTGGTGAGAGATTTGCTTAATGTTGCTTTAAAGGACTTGCTTTTATTCGCTGCTGTGTGATGGGTTAAGTTTTTAGCAATTTTAGTTCTTCATTCCATTGTCCTCCTCATGGTCTTCGTTCCTGTGTTTGCTTATATAGTACAATAATGTTGGACATAGTAAAGAGACTCCCTTTCCATCCCCTGTAGTGGATTAAGTCTGTTTACTATGTTGTTTATTTTTGTATTGTGTTTGAAAAAACAAGCTAGCACACATTTCTGTAGCTTCAAAAGTAGATTACCAGATATCTTGGAAACATATAACGAATGATGGTGACTAGACAGCCTGTTTTGAGATCATGAAATCATCATCTCAGAATGTCAAGTGAACATAATTAGTGAGAGAATCTTTGTGCGTTTGTGTATTTATGTCTACTGAGTGATTAACAAATTCACTATTGCACTGCAGGAGTACAAGGATGAGTAGAGGCTAAAGTGCCCACTCAGTCCTCATTCTTCTATAAACCAAGAGCCAACATAATCATAAAGGTAAAAAAGGTGCAATCATGAGATATAGGGTCTGATCACGACTTTGGCGGTAACGCCGACGGTATTAGCCCTACCGCCGAACTCCCCGGCGCTAATAGCACCGGATCATGAGTTTGCCGGTAATGTAATTCCCCATTCCCCATTGAGCCCATTCAGGAATGGCCCATTCCCCATTGGGCTCAATGGGGAAAATTTGCGCTCTTACCGCCGGCGGATTTCCCCCCGGCGGTAATAGCGCAAATTTTCGGCGGATTTCCCCCCATCCAAGAGCTGGGGCGAAATCCGCCGAAGTACTGATTTGACGGACCCTTAAATCCGGTGGTAATAGTGCGACCGCCAGATTTAAGGGTTACCACCAAAGTCGTGATGAGGCCCATACTGCCTTCACATTTGGTGGTAATGGGGCCGAGTGATGGCTATAATCTTAAGAGGGGTTTGAATGTGGTTTAGAAACAACCCAAACAGCAGAGTCCAAAATAAAGGAATTGCCAATCAAACTTCTACAAAAATATGCACTTTAATCAAACACAGCATGTACAATAAAAACTAACTAGAAAAAAACTTTAAAAACCCACCACTGCAGAAGGAACACAGAATATGCAAAAATGTAATAGACACATGACTCTGGTTGATGAGGCGGAGAAAAAGACCACAATGTTACAGTAAGATGTTGTGCTACAGGAGGTGGGGGGGACAAAAAAGAGAAAGACAGGCAGAGAGTATCATGAAGCTGTACAGTTCACTCTGTGGCTGCACAAGCACTGCCCCCTGTCCTTGTGAATGTAATTAAAAGCCTTTAGAAATGTAGCACCATCGTGTGAGGCCGAGCCTTTGATGAATGGGTGTGTCCTTTGATTCCTGTTCCCAGACTAGCTTCCTGTGAAGTGACTGTCTCTGGGGACATTACCTGCCCTTACAAAGAAACAAAGAGACACAATCCCCCAAGGCAATAGTCGTGTTGGAGGGCAGGTATGGCTTACATTTACAGTTTACCATGTCACTAGGACAGGATCCCCTGAGTTATGCAGTTTCTGAAGCAGTGGTGCATATCTGAAATGCAGCCCCTGCATGGCAGATACTCTGCTGTCACTGGAGCTGTTAAGAGGGCACCTGTGGTCTCTGAATCTACTCTGTGCCACTGGTAGAGCAGGTGCTATGAATCAGGATATGGATGCAGCAGAGCACTATGAGTTTGGCATGGAGCTCATGAAAAGGGGAATCTGATTGGCAGTTTTCCGTTTCAGAGATGGAATTACCAGCATCATTTTATTATTTAATACAAATCTAGAAAAGCCAGGGCTCCTGCACCTTTGCCAAATGGCAGTTCCTCTCAGTGATAGAGTGTGTGGCTGGGCATGTGTGTGCAATGTACTCACTCTGATATCCTACCAGCTTGTGCTATTCAATGCCAATGTTCTTTATGGAGAGTTTCAAGTAGATCATTTGACCTTTTGTAAACCTCATTGGAGATTTCCCAATAACAGAGGCCACTGCGAAATGCTGAATGGTTGAACAAATGCATTCCACAAACAGATAGAATACTGCATGCATCTGGTGCCTTGTATTATACTTCATATATTCAGAGGTGCCTTCCCAAGGCTGTTGCCTTTTTATTTATGCAAATAGCTGTGCCCAAGGACTCCCACAGATTGTATGAAAAGCTGTGGATATCTTCTGTGACCAAACTGAGAGGGGTGATTTGGTAACACCTGTTTCCATTGCAAACTTTAACTTTAACACAGCATATATGTGTATGTAAATCGTTTAACAGGAGCACTGCAGAAAACCCAGTAGCATTCTGGTTAGTGTGAGAAACCCAAGGGTGTTCACACGGATAGATCCCGAGGATCTTTTGTTCAGGTGGCCAGGGCACGGCCATCGCCTTAGGAACCAGACCCTGGGGGTCGACCAGTGCGAAAGGATCATTTGGACAAGGGTTCCATGGGGACTACGGGAGGAATGCCCTCGGGAGAGATGCAGTATTCCCCCCCTTTCCGACACCCCCTCAGTCTACATGGGATATGTTAAACCAAGTCTCATGCTACCCCAGAACCTTTCCCTAAAGGAAAGAAGGGGAGAGCCTCATGAGAAACCAGAACCTCTGTATCCGCAACCCTACATCTACCTTCCCCAATCCGAAAATACCCTACCCAATTTTAACATGATTAACAGAAAACACTACGACTTGCCAACCCGCCACCCCTTTTTTATATAAAAATGCTAAAATGAAGAAGAGAAGGATTGAGAGGATGAAGATCACTGAGAATAAACACACTGAGACACTGAGGACAGACTCTTCCCTTTTAACAACAGACTGTCCCCATAACAAGGACAGGCAAGGTCAAGCCTCCCTCTACAACCATTCACTCCTGATTCTGGTTCTCTCTCCCAGGAAGTATAAAAGGTGGAACCTGCATGCACACTCTGAGCGAGCTGGATGGTGCATGGAAGCCAGGGAGAGAACATTCGAGCTGGAGAGAACCTGGAAGGCCTGGAGAAAGAAGGACTGCCTGATTGCTGGTCCTCTGAGTACATGGGAGGCTGAAGTGTGGACAGGGAAACTATACCTCCAGGGAGCGCAACCAGGGGCAGCTGGGGCTAACTAGCAGTACCCACACTAGAGCTCCTCCCCTGGGCAAAGCAGGAAATCCCAGGCCTTTGAGAGGCAGGTTGCAAGACCCTGACCTAAACAAGTATCCCCTTGTACTCCTCCAGCTCCCAAAATGGACAGAGTGTCAACAGGGGGAGCTAGCAAAGTGGGAGCAAAATTCGAATGAAGGATTATGGGACTAGGAGTCCAAAGACCTTTTACTGAGAAAAACTGTGCTAGGTGGAACACGAGTATGAGCAGGACTTCCAGGGCGAAGGCAAACCTACTGGAGCAGAGCGACGGACCAAGGGACGAGAGCAGCGGGTCGAAAGGTCCTTACTGGAGGTTGGTGCCTCTGACAGGCTGCGAAAAGCACACGGAGAAGGCCAGCTCCCGCAAGTGAAGACTGCATTGTGTTTCAAGGATGCCAGCGGCCCTCTGCGGTCAACGGCAGAGTTGGGGAGGCGAGGCCAAGCCTGTGGTACTAACCTTGACTTGTGAATTGGAAATTATTTCCAGGGCCTCTTTTGGTCCCCAGTAATTATTTCCAGGACCTCTTTTAGTTCCCAGTCCAGCCCTGAAGCCAAGAAGGAAATGCATGAAGGCGGTGAGTTGGCAAGCGACCTGAAAGATCAGTGTGTGTTAAAGAAAGTTTGAAGAGGAAGTTGAATCTTGAACTATAAGTTGAAGTGGTCCTGCGGAGGTCTGTAAAGAAAGCCATGCTCATTCAAAAGTCCTTGACACCCAAAAGGTCTGAGCCTGATAGAGGGGGACCTATGTGAACTTAGTGCTGATGAGGTCTGAGCCCAACAGTGGGGGGACCTATGTGAACTTTGTTGCGAATGGTCTGATCTCGACAGAGAGGGACCAACGTGAACCTTTGTACTTTGAATGGTCCATGCCCGACTGAGGGAGACCGGCGTGAACTTTGGTTTTTGAAATGGTCTGAGCAAGACTGAGGGAGACCTGCTGAACCTTTTATCGAACTATACATTGAAGCTGGAAGCAGAGACCTTAGAGTGGAAGGCCAGGCGGACCATGATCCACGTTTTGAACTGCCTTTAATTTTGAAGAACCTGAGCCAGAGTGAACCTGTCTATGGGGGCTGCCTTTCGCCGTGCTGTCCAACATGGGGAGGAGAGCTGACTCAGCCAATTGATTCTTTATAGTTTTGCACATTATTTCTTTTGCATATACATTTTACCCACACATATTTTGTTACATTAAGGTAAGGGCCGGTAATAGGTTTTGTTAGCATAGGCCATTTTGATTTGACGGACTCAACTAGCACTGTTTTGTTTATTATGTGATGGTCTAGCATACTCCCATCCTAGACCTAGGGCAAGATAGGCATTCATCCAACCCCCTTTTTGAGAACAATAAAGGTTTTCCAAACTTATCATTTGTGTCTGTCTTGCTTTTGATAACATGTTTCCCTTACAGTAGAGAGGAAACACAAGAAAGAAAGATTATAGCAGAGTAGCTATAATGATGCATGCTCCCATGATGTCTGCGTGCGAGCGCAGTACTATGCCAATACTATGTCAAGTACTATGTCAATTATGACAAGTTCATAAACACATGAATGAAAAATACTAATGAGAATGGCACCAAACCAAACAATTTAATCTGATGATTTACAAGCAATTAAAATGCAGAGGAAAACAGAATGAAGTGGGCAATGCATTTCGGATCTTGAAAAATCCTTCATCATGGCATATCTGTAATGGAGATCAATAAATGAGAAACCCCAAGCAGGAAACTCAGTTCAAAGTGAACAAAATGCATTCTAATAGATCCAAATGTGAATGTCAACCCACCCACATTACCTCACTTGGAGAAATGAACAAAACAAATAGGCAATAACCTGTTCTCCAACCTCCCATAATAACAGCAGAATAAAACCCAAACGATAAGTAAAAATGTATATGTAGAAAGGCATTTCAAAACATCGATGGGAAGAAATGGTGTGAAGTACTGTTTCCTATCAATCAAAACACACTGCCAAACATATTGATGGACAATACTTCTTTAAAGGCAAAAAACAAGCAAAGAATGACACAAAGGTAATCTGTGGCATATGATATCCTAAACCAAGCAAAAATGGAAACAGCGGATACGGATAGATAAGTATAAAGGTGTAAGCCTGGGATAAACACAGGACATGAAATACAACCGACTGAGAAGCAAGGGAGATAAAAGAAACATTAGTCTGTAGTGGTGGAAATGGATAATAATATACCAGCTTGGAAGGTTCAAGGTGCAAGTTTATTAGAGGTAGTCAGAGCATTGGAGCAAATTAGCTGTGCCGAGAAACGCAGATAGAATGAAAAAGGTCACAGAGATATCGTTCCCACATATAGAACTAGGCAAAGTGATTAAAGAAAATGACCTAAAGAAGTCACAGTACCACGTGATGTTCTGCACAAGCCATCATAGAAATCAAGGCGGTACGCTGGAGGCATCAAATGCAAAATAGAAGGAAAGGAAAGAAGGGTAGCAAGGAAAACCCCAAAGTGAACCTAAAACAGCCCAAAAGAGGGAAAATGCCTGTACTTTTATTCTTCTTAGCGGTCAAGCATTCCTACGTTGGTCTATAAAGCTGATTACTCCTTGACATTCTATACACGAATATACAAACTACTGTTAATCTACAAGGAAACCGTATTTTGTGGAGCAGAAAAAAACATATCTAGAGTTAGAAAATTCAAGAATCTTAAAAGTAACTCTCTGCTCTAATGTCTGACTAGGCAAATTTGAGATGTCTCTAACTGTATGTCTATGTTGAACAACTTGCTGAACTTGAACCCCCATGTGCTCGTTCCCTTGCACAGTCATGCTAGCAATTTTGATATTATTATTCACCATGAAAACGCAACCCATGGCAGGCGTGGTGCTGCTGTTAAGAGAACCAACATATATACTGCACAAGGGAAAAAGGCTCTCCTAGCCCATCTCTCATTATAAGTTCTCCATGAATGGTGCTGACTGGAAGTTCCTTATTAGACCATCAAGGAGCAATGACAACAGAAAGTTCTAGGCCATGGCCAGAACTTTCACTAATGTTACGCACCAATTGGAACTTAATCCAATTAATGCTTCAACATGGATAACAGCCATCAAGAATGTTTTTATAACCCCAATATAGTGGAGGAATCACTGTCATACACCATCACTAGAGATTTCTATTCTGGTTTTAGTGGGGGTGATATTGACATGATTATAAAATCACTTACTAGTTCTCGAGCACCAGGGTTGGATATGCTGGCGAACGTGGTGTATAAGGATAATATTCCTTTCTGGTCTTTTGTATTAGAAACATTATTTGTTAGAATTTTGGAGTCAGGATGGATTCCCATGAGTTGGAGAAAATCAATTCTCATACCTGTCTTCAAGAAGGGTGATCGTGCTAATCCATATGACTATAGGCTATTAGCTATGTTGGATATCAGTTCAGAGATTTTTTCTACTATCCTTCTGAAAAGCTTTTGACACCATATCTCACCCTTTGCTTTGACCGGAATTGGAAAAATGGGGTATAGATCCAAATCTTTTATATTTTCTGATTCATTATGGACAGCCATCTCTGTTGTGGTGTGCATCAAGCAATTGGATGAGGTTACAGATGAAACGGCAACCAATGTTGGTCTTAAACAGGGATGTGCTTTAGCCCCGTTACTATGTAACCTGTTTGTCTCTGACATGGGCTTAGCCATTGAATCTACTCACAAGTTCCCTCCTCGAATTGATAAAATCCTGGTGCGCTGGATAGGGATGACACGATACTGCTTGACAGAACCCTGATAGGTTTGCAGCGATCACTGGATGCTGTAGCTGCCTATTTGGATGCTAATTTCCTCACAATTAATAGTTTAAAAACTAAAATGAAGATGTTTGGACCGAAATCAAGAAAACAGACATTTAACTGGCTTTTAAAGCGGCTCCCCTTGAGAATGTGGTTAACTATGTTTATCTGCGGGTCCCGATTTGTAATATACCTGCGCAGAGATTCAAATGATTTTGTACAAGCAAAAGCATTCTACCAGGGATTTTATGTGGCATTGCAGTACTTTCTGAGCCTATGACGAGCTGGCTGGATACACGCGAAGGTAGATTGTTGGGATCTATCCTTGGAGTTCCCTCCTCGGTCCCGGTGGAGGCGCTCCGATGTGAGCTTGGGGTCCTCTCCATTCACTCTCTACGGTTAGATCAGCGCTGCAAGCTTTTTCTTGCCATTAGTCCCTCTCCCCCCTTGGCGAATAACTTACTAAGCTTTTTAGCTAGACTATATTTATGTGAATCGACCAACCCCTTTTTAACACAGCTAAGAGTCACTGCTAAGAGCCCTTTTTTAAATATCAATGTAGTCCCAGAGGGACTAGTTTGAATGCTTAATCTATTGATTATTTAAAAAAAAGAAAACTAGAGATTTTAATGTTATGTCTAACATCTCCTATTTAAGTAATAAGGTAAATTATGCAACGTTTGGCACACAGGGGTTTCGACACGATCACCTCTCCACTTACTTAACAAGAATATGTTCTTATTATAATAAGTGATTCATTTCATACCCGCGTTTAAACATTATCCTGACCCGTAAACATACTGGCCGCTGGACTAAATTATCACGCAGTGACAGGATTTGCCACCTTTGTTGATTGGAGCTTGAATCGGCACGCCATCTGCTTAATCGATGTACCTTTTTAAAGCCTTGTTTTATAAGGAACTATATTGGTCTTGTCGCTGATATCTGCTCCATTGAAGGTGACCAATCCTAGAGCCTGATTTATGGGTTGAATCCATTGCTTATACAGATCTAGCCTGTCATGTATGGAAGGAAGTGCTAGGCTTATTACCCTTAATAATGGTGCCTAAAGTTTATAAATTAAAATCTATGCATTGTACCTTGGATCATTATTAATTGTATGTTGTAATTGTATGTACAGATTTGATATGGACTCAGGATTTTAATATGTAATTTTAATATGTTATTTGATATGTTATTTATAGTCAGACCAACTGACATTTGATGTAATGTTGATTACATGTAATTGTGCTAAAGGTTTGTATTTAACCATATCCACGTAAATAAAAAACAAAACAAAAAAATCAAGCCACATTTATTTGCTTTTGAACACATATAGATTTAGCTTTAAGAATCTTGGCTTTATATTTTTGTTGGGCAAATTTTGCCTTAATGTGATCGCTTGGATTTCGAGTCTAGAACCATCTTTTTTACTTTTCTGAGAGTCCATTAAGGATCTTCAGTTCATCGTTATAACACTGATTATTCCTCTTGAGAGTTTTCTTAATGATTTTACAAGGGGAATAGCATCACAATTAGCTTGCAACCTTGTCATCAATTTAGTATACAAGGATGAACAAGTAATAATGGATTGAGTGGCTGTTATATCAGCCAACAGTTAATCGCTGGATACGCTGTTGAGATCTTTCTTTCAATGACAAAACTCTGGGTTAGCCCTTTCACTCCTTTGATGTGGAGTAATGTTAGTAGCCATAGTGAAACACACCATAAAATGGTCAGACCAGCTGACAGAAATATGTTCACTATGATTTAAACTTAAGCCACTGTATAGTACGGGATCCAAATAGTGGCCCCCTACATGTGTTGGCAGATCAGTAATAATGAAAAGGCGGAAGCGTTGGTCTTCATCACTCTTACCCTTTAGAAATCCGGCCTGAAGGTGACTTATTATATTGTTTTTCAATACCCAACTCAAAAGGCTCCACAGGAGTGCTTTTGCAAAGATTTTCCCAGAGGAATCAAAGAGTGAGATTGGCCGATAACTGGGCGGGTCGCCTCACCCCCTTTTTTGTAGATGGGCACAATTTCAGCATTTGTCCATGGGTCAGGCATTTTCCTGGTGCCATCAAAATATGAAAAAGTTCCAGGAGGATTGCTGCCCAAATGTCAGACTCAAATGTTCTTTTTTTAAACATTATTTAGAAAATTGTTTTGGTTGATAAATCAACCTTTTCAATATGATCCAGTAACAACATAATTCTCATGATCCTTAACATTCCTAGTATAAGATTATACATAATCATGTAGTTCTTAGTTAGTCAGTTTTACATTGTTTTGTTCATTAAAGTAGTGTCCATAGATTATTTGTGATACCTTAGAACAACTGATCATATTTCTAAAAAAAGAAAAGGGAAGATAAAACATCCCGCTCCTATGATGATAAAACAGTTTGTAAATTAAGTTAGTCTTTATAAGGCTTTATGCTTCTAATAGAAGTGGTTAGAGGTGCACTTCTCGTTGTTTTTTTAATTGCCCCATATGACCTCTTATGTTGCTCGTAGACGAGAGATAGACCAGTGATACCTAGATCAGCGGCCATATATACCCAGCTACAGGGACTAGAAACAAGGTCATGGATCTGGGCATTCTATCTTCGGAGCCCTTTTAGTAGTTAACAATATCAAGAGTTGGGGGGGCATTGATGAATTTTGTGTCCAGAACGGTGGAGCTTCGATGTCGTTAAAGAGAGCCATGATGCTCTGATTTGACAGCAACTTAGTTCTGTGAAACTCAGATCAAGTGGCAGCAGAGGTATGTGATGCTAAAAAGGCAGACGAGATCTGACACCATGATGTGTGTGAAGAGATCTAAGGTTTGCAGCACATATGTTGGTGAGGGATCTGTGTCTAATATCTCTGTAATCTTCCTGTTGCATGGGGGAGAGGGAATGTTCTGGACTATAACGTGCGTTCAATAAATAATCCCATAGGAAAAAAACACACTTATCCATAATGCTGGTATACAAAGAGTTCACAGTATTTGCCACTGGCACTAATAATCGTCAATGATGAATAAGTATCGTATTTTTTAATAACAAAAAGGGAGATCCGCAATACTTCTTTTATACGATTTTGTCTCCTCCAGCTAGGGTTGATGATCTTCTATCACCAGTAAGAGTTCATGAATGCAACAAGAAGGTAATACATAATTGTATAAAACGTATACAAAAGTGGCCTATACAATATGCCAGGAACTGCGATCCACGTAGGCTAGAATACCTCCGACCCCAACTACCAGTCAGAGAGATAATAATTAAACTCGCTGACCGATCGTTGAGGCCACAGGTGGTGGTAGGAACAGGAATCGCTGGAACCCGGATGACTGTAAGGAAAGAAGGCAGGTAAGAATATACACCAAAACACCAACTTAACACCACAATTCCGAGAAATGGAAAAACATAAAGTGTCCTACCAGTGGATGATAGCTGTTCCCTCCAGGAATAGAAAACCGGCTGATGTAAGGTACCCAGGATGCTACTTACACTAGGCAACCATGGAAGGCCACCATAAGTATCGGGAAAAAGGAGGGAAGTTGCAGCATGAAGGGAGGTTAGGGTAGCACCAGGAGGAAGAGGGGTTCCAGACATGAGGCAATCCAAAGTTCAAGGACCAAATAGTTTCATGAACCAAAAAAAAAGGAAATCCAAAGGCAGTCCAAGTTTCAGAATTCAAGGTAAGAGCAGTTCAAAGTATCCAAAAATGAAGACAGGCTCCAAATCCAATGGGTAGAATCCAATAGAAGTCCAAGAATCAAAAGCCAAGGTCCAAAAATCCAAAAGAGCACAAGAAACAGGAACAAATGCCACACGCTGCAAGAAAACAGCTGAGAAGCGTAATGCGACGTTTCTAGTATTGCTTTAGGCTTCCTGGTTAAGGTCACGTGAGAGCGTGGACAGAGCGAGTGAGGAGACACGTGACCGTAACCTGCTGTATTGACTGGAGGCTGGGGAATCATGTGATGAGGAAGTATTCCGTGTCGGGGGATGGCTCCGACCCCTAACACGCGACCGTAACCCTCGATTTGCGGCAAGCCGCCACGGAACCTGCCAGGATCGGGGCAGCCAGCATCTCCATGCAAGCCCCCTCCAGGATTGTCCCGAACGCAAGCATGACCTTGCAGGGAAGCGGGGCAGGGCAAGTGCGAGCCAAGGTGCCAGAGGTGAGTTCATGACAGAGTCCCCCCCCCAAGGGCCCACGACCCCGTGGGCAAGATGGATTGTCCCGATGAAATTGGGAGACAAGGAGAGGGGCGTTCACTTGAGAAGCAGGTTCCCACGAGCGCTCCTCTGGTCCGTAGCCCACCCAATCCACCAGGTAGTAGAGACGACCCTTTTGGAGACGAGAGCCCAAGATGCAGTTAACCTCCTATTCATCTGAGGTACCCTGCACAGGAGGAGCAGGAGGTAAGACAATGCGTGTAGAAGATGGACAGGGTTTCAAGAGGGAGACATGAAACACAGGATGTATACGCCAGGCAGTAGGCAACGAGACCCGGAAGGCCACCGGATTGACCACTTTGGAGATATGATAAGGCCTGACAAAAAGTGGAAGGAGTTTCCTGCAGCCCGGAATTGGTAGATGTTTGGTGGATAACCATACACGATCCCCTACAATATGGGAAGGGGCCGGTGTCGTTTTTTGTCCGCTGCTAGGCGCATTGTTTCCTGCGATTCTCGGAGATGAACCAGAGTCTGATTATGAACGTGTTTTATTTCCTGTAAACAAGAGGAGACAGCAGGTGTTTGGATAGGAGAAGGTGATAGATCAGGGAAAGGCAAAATTCGAGGGTTTTGACCGTATAGAGAAAAGAAAGGGGAATAACCAGTGGAGGAGTGTGAGGCGTTATTATATGCAAACTCGGCAATGTGCAAAACTTGGTACCAGGATTGTTGGTGCTGTAGGGAAAGGCAACGTAAGTATTGTTCCATGGTTTGGTTCACACGTTCCGTTTTCCCATCTGTTTCCGGGTGGTATGAGGAGGAAAACCTTGTGTCTATCCTTAGTAAGTGTGTGAGGGAACACCAGAAACGTGAGGTGAACTGAGAACCCCTGTCTGTTATTATAACTGAAGGTAAACCAAAAAGGCAAAATATAGAACGAAAAAACAAATTGGCAAGAACAGGTGCTGTAGGAATACCGTTGCACGGTATAAAACGGGCCATCTTGGTAAATGAATCTACGACCACCCATATGGTATCGAATCCTTTCACCCTAGGCATGTCCATGACAAAATCCATAGTGATGGTATGCCAGTGTCGGAGAGGTAACGGAAGTGGTTGTAAAAGGCCAAGAGGACGCCCCTTCCAGTTTTTGCACTGGGCGCAAACAGAACAAGTATTCACATAGGTAACGGTGTCTTTGTGCATGGACGGGCACCAGCGTTGTAACAAGGAGTAGGCAGATACAATTTGTTGTTAACAAAAGGTAAGCTGTCATGCATAACAGCACCCCATTCGTCGATCAATGTCGGATGTTCCGACGTCCACTGGCGTATGGAGGTTAACAGGTCAGTGGAGGGAGTACAAAGACATATAACATGCTTAGGATCGAGCAGGGTTTCAGGAAAGACCAGAAGGGAAGACCCCCCTCGGAAATTGGGACAGAGCTTCCGCCTTTCCATGCATGACACCGGGGCGGTGTTTAATGATGAAGTCATAGGCGGAAAAAAACAAATGCCATCTTACTTGGCGACTGTTGTTGCAGCGGAAGGAAGCCAAGTCTTGGAGGTTGCGATGGTCGGTATATATGGTTACCTGATGTTTTGCCCCGAGGAGAGGATGTCTCCACAATTGAAGGGCGTCTTTTACTGCTAGTAACTCCTTCTCCGTCACAGTATAGTGACTCTCTGCAGAGGAGAATTTGCAGGAGTGATAGGCTACAGGATGTAACAGACCTGTGTTGGTACAGACTTGGGACAAAACTGCGCCTAAGGCATAAGAGGAGGCATCTGCTTCAATGATGTAGGGGCATTCAGTATTTGGATGCTGCAATATGTGGGCCGAAGTGAAAGCTGTTTTAAGGGCAATAAAGGCCTCCTGTTGTGACGAGGTCCAAATAAATGGACAGCAAGGACTGGTAAGTTTGGTTAACGGAGCAGCAATAGATGAAAATCCTGCTATAAACCGCCGATAAAAATTGGCGAAACCAAGGAAAGATTGGAGTGTCTTTACAGTGGTAGGTACGGGCCAGTTTAGAACAGCACTGATTTTAGCCTGATTCATGGACAAACCCCCAGGAGAGATATGAAATCCCAAGAACTCCACCTTCTGTGCATGGAACAGCCACTTCTCAGGTTTGGCACAGAGGGAATTTGAGCGAAGTCTGGTAAGGACTTCCCGGGCATGTCCCACATGTTCCTTGAACGAAGAGGAAAAGACCAAAATGTCGTCTAAGTATACAACTACATTGGTGTCTGTGATATTGTGGAATACGTCATCCATAAAGTGTTGAAATGTGGCACGGGCATTACAAAGCCCGAAGGGCATGGCAAAGCCAGAAGGGCATGACTGAATACTCAAACAACCCGTGGCGTGTACAAAAGGCTGTCTTCCACTCATCACCCTTTCGAATACGGATCAAATTATAGGCGCCCCGTAAGTCTAACTTCGTGAAGATCTTAGCGTGGGATAAACGATCAAGCAGAGGATTGATGAGAGGAATCGGGTAGCGTTTTTTTTATTGTGACCTGATTCAAACGCTGGTAGTCAATGCACAGACGTAAATCACCCTCCCTTTTGGGGACAAAAAAAATGGGACTAGCGGCCAGAGATTTTGAGGGTCGTATGTGGCCTACCCGGAGTTAGTCTAGCAGGCATTCTTTCAAGATCTGCTCCTCGGTTGGGGATAGAGAGTAAATGCGCCCACAGGGTACCACTGCTCCCGGGACAGGGTCAATGGGACAATCATAAATTCTGTGTGGGGGTAGGTGTTCAGAACAGCCTTTATCGAAGACCTCCAGAAAGTCGTGGTACTCCATATGTATGTTGGTAGTAACTGCGCCTATTACATGACCCGAAGGTTCAAGGTCCATGGCTTGAGGTTCGTCCAAAGACAATTCTGCCAAAGTCCCCAACACTTGAGATGGAGAAACAAAACTGATTGAGGCAAGTAAACAGTGTTCCTGACAATGGGCTGATTCAAAGGTTGCTAGGCCCCTAGACCAATCAACAGTAGGGTTATGGACATGCAACCAAGGGATACCAAGGATGAGTCCGAATTGTGGTGTTGTGATCAGATCGAATGCAATGCTTTCCTTGTGTGTATCCTGTATCAACAAAGTGAGTAGTGCGGCTTGCTGTCTAATAGGACCGGATACTAGTGAGGCACCGTCGACTGCATGTACTGGCTCTGGATGTTTTCTGTTCTGTAGAGGGAGATTAAGGGAAGCAGCTAGGGCAATGTCTACGTAATTACCAGTGGCCCCTGAATCAATGACTAATTGTACAGCATGTTTGACATTATCCACAGAATACAAAAGAGCATGAAGCAAAATGGGTCTTGTAGTGCATAATGGCGGGTGACTAGTACAAGGGTTTTGGTATAGGCTCGTCCGTTCCCATGTAGCTAGGGACGAGCCTTCTGAAAACCCGTTGTCTTGGTTTTAGGACACCTTGGGCATTCTTTCACGAAGTGTCCACCCAACCCACAATAGAAGCATGCATTGGCCTGTCTCCTTCTTTCCCTTTCTGTGGTGGAGATTGGGCTGCAAATTCCCCCTATCTGCATGGGTTCACTAGCTGAGACGGGGGACGTGGGGTTGGTAGAAAACGAAAAAGATGTACCCTTGAGGCTTTCAGCCCTTCGCTCCGTGCGCCGAGCATCGACTTGAAGAGCTAGATCAACAAGATCGGGGTACTGAGCCGGCAAGGTGGGAACCACAGCCAGGGAGTCCTTCATGTGATCATTGAGACCCTTATAGAATACCACAGCCTTCTTGTTTTCTGGCCAGGCTGTTTCAACAGATAGTTGATTAAATCGGGTGATGTATTCAATCAGGGTAGTCTTCCCTTGAGCTAATTCAAGGAGTTCAAAGTCACAGGTCTGTGCCTTATGTCGGGTATCAAATACCCGTGTCATCTCGGCAATCCACAAATCAAAATCGTACAATACCGGGCTGTTACCTTCCAATAAAGAATTGGCCCACGTAGCCGCTATGCCGCTCAGGTGTGACAGAGTAAATGCTGCTTTAGTCTTCGAGTCTGGAAAGGCCTGAGGACGACAAATGAAGTGTAGCTTGCACTGATTAATAAATGTGCGAAACTTCCAGGGATCCCCTTGAAATTTTTCCAGGGCACCCAGCGGGAATGGGTTGTGTACAAAAACAGGAGCAGGTTGGGCAGCCTCAACGTCGGCACCAGGTGGAACAGGAGGTTCTTCCATATCAGGGTTAGGGGCAAAGCCTGACGTTCATTCTGCATTATGTCTAGGCATGGATGAATGGCCGCCATATCATCCCGTAATGTGGTTATGGCGTGAACCAGAGCAGTCACCGGGTCCCCAGCTGAGGTATCCATAGTCTAGTTGAGGGAGAGGCTTCACAGTCTGTCAGGAACTGAGATCCACGTAGACTAGAATACCTCCGTCCCCAACTACCAGTCAGAGAGATAATGATTAAACTCGCTGACCGATCGTTGAGGCCACAGGTGGTGGTAGAAACAGGAATCGCTGGAACCCGGAAGACTGTAAGGAAAGAAGGCAGGTGAGAATATACACCAAAACACCAACTTAACACCACAATTCAGAGAAATGGAAAAACATAAAGTGTCCTACCAGTGTATGATAGCTGTTCCCTCCAGGAATCGAAAACCGGCTAATGTAAGGTACCCAGGAGGCTACTTACACTTGGCAACCATGGGAGGCCACCATAAGTATCGGGAAAAAGGAGGGAAGTTGCAGCATGAAGGGAGGTTAGGGTAGGACCAGGAGCAAGAGGGGTTCCAGACAGGAGGCAATTCAAAGTTCAAGGACCAAATAGTTTCAAGAATCAAAAAAAGGGAAATCCAAAGGCAGTCCAAGTTTCAGAATCCAAGATCAGAGCTGTTCAAAGTATCCAAAAATGAAGACAGGCACCAAATCCAATGGGTAGAATCCAATAGAAGTCCAAGAATCAAAAGCCAAGCTCCAAAAATCCAAAAGAGCACAAGAAACTGGAACAAACGCCACACGCTGCAAGAAAACAGCTGAGAAGTGTAATGCAGCATTTCTAGTATTGCTTTATACTTCCTGGTTAAGGTCACGTGAGCGCGTCGACAGAGCACGTGTGGAGACACGTGACCGTAACCTGCTGTGTTGACTGGAGGCTGGGAAATCATGTGATGAGGAAGTATTCCATGTCGGGGCATGGCTCCGCCCCCTAACACGCGACCGTAACCCTCGAGTTACGGCAAGCCACCACAGAACCTGCCAGGATTGGGGCGGCCAGCGTCTCCATGCAAGCCACCTCCAGGATTGTCCCGAACGCAAGGGTGACCTTACAGGGAAGCGGGGCGGGGCAAGTGCGAGCCGAGGTGCCAGAGGTGAGTTCATGACACAAATGCATAGGTAAAGAATGATGTATAGACAAAAAACATGCCCACAAATGTCATAGCTAGGGAGGAAACATGTTTATAGTTGGTTGCTGCAGCTGAAAGGTGTCACATGACCATACAAAAACATGTTCCTCATGCAAAGCCTATTTTGAAAAGAATCAATATGACACTTCTCTTCTCACGAAGAAGTTCATTGAGTTACTGAGCCAATCTGCAGACTGTGTTGTGGACTTAAACAAGGCAGCAGAAGTCCTTAAAGTACAAAAGAGAAGAATTTATGATGTCACAAATGTGCTGGAAGACGTTGATCTTCTTGAAAGGAAGTCCAAAAACAACATTCAGTGGTTGTGAGTATGTGCTTGCACTCAGTCGACTGCATATTTGTGGAATTTAAATATTTGCACTACAAGTGTATTCTTGGTGTATTTTTGTTAAACCCAAGCAAATCGCCTGTTTTGCGAGTTAGAAAATGAAATTGACCATTGTGTCAGTGTAGTCCCCTGGGGAAACACGTTTGTCTTGTAAGCAAGATGACTCAGAGCAACACGAATCCCGGTATCATGCTTAGGGCACTATATTTTAGATTGGTACACATTTCCCATCATGCGTAGCTTGCCAAAGGTTCTCAAAACTTCTGCAGGAACATTTCGAGTAATGTGACTTTTTATGGGTGCAATGGAACGTGCTTCTCCCCGCACCCTTACCGCCAACTCCCCATTTTCCCCCCATCCTCCGAAACTCATGTGTGGGAAAACACATATACTAAATGTAATTTAGTTAAAAACGATTTCTGTAAAATTGCTAAACTACAGCAGAATAATTCTTTGTTTATTTATTTGATAAAGTGCACCAAACCCTCAGGTAGCTGGCTGCAGAATTACAAGTATACTTAAAGCTTAGTTACAGAGTAAATAGAACGGATATTGAACGTATAGAGTGAATGGAACGTATAGAGTGAATGGAACGTATAGAGTAGATGGAACGGATGGAGTAGATAGAACGGATGGAGCAGAGGGAGTGCATGGAACAGAGGGAGCACATGGAACAGAGGGAGCGCATGGAGCGGATGGAACTGAGAAACGAGTAAAACACATGGAACAGTTCAAATGAATAAAAAGGATAGAACAGGTGGAACACACTAAACAGATGGGAAGGATAAAATGGATCAACAGATTGGATGGAGTAGTATACCTAGATGAAGGATCAAGTGATTGAATGGATGGAAAGACTAGGAAACTAAATGATGAACCAGATGAAATGTATGAACAGACGAAACTGAGTGAACGGACAGAGTGAATAAAACGGATAGAATAGAGCGCTGGATCTCATGCGCCTTACTGAAAACCACCATATCACACTAGCATGCTTACTCTCTCCTATACACCACCAGTCAATTAGAACACAGCGATACTATGACACATTCGGCATAGCTGTTCTCATACTAATGCCCGCCACATCCTCCACATCATCTTAATTCAACACAGCTAGCTGAGCACACACCGCTAGCCTAAACGTCTTCTCAGGCCTAATGCAGCCAGAAATCAGTCTGGATATCAACCTGCCAGAATGAACACTTATTCCCGACCTCCCAACCACCACACCTACCGCTAAGAAGCAGCTATTATGCAAGTGCCACACCAGCTGCACACACATCCGGTGCACCCACGCACCTTATGACTCTCTCTCTCTCTCTCTCTTTCTTTCTCTCTCTCTCTCTCTCTCTCTCTCTACTGAATTGAACTACGGTTCCCGAGGGTGTTCAACCTACCAGCGCCTTGAGATCATACCAATGATACATAAGGCGCTATACGAATGCAAAGTAACATAACATAACATATAGTTTATGGTCTGATGGTTGTCCTTCATTGTGAGTCCTTTGGCTCTTTTACATTAGCAAACATTGCACATTTTGTTCCTTTGAGGTCTATACACATAAAGAATCACTCTGCGTTATTAATCAAGCTGACATTAGGTTCTAATTTCAGGTTCTTGATGAATTGTACAATATCAATAATTAGTGGTACTTTAGTCGCATTAAAGATCTTAGTCCACAACTCTTAATTCGTGAGAAGCCTTTGATTTAGAAAATGTTTGAGTAAATATCTAGTTCTCATTACAGTTGTCGTAGGGCACTCCGTGATCGCATGTTGCATTGTTTCATTATGGTTAATATCATTACAGAATCTACAAGTTAAATCTCTGATGGGGTTCTTGTTGTATTTAGCAGTGATTACTTTAGTCTGTGTCAGATTCATACGAAGTCTTAAAAATTATCTGCATATGTTCTGTCAGGAAATTTATTTAGATAACTAGGGACTGTGTTCATAGTTTTGTCAGGGAAGGCGCCCACCTTGAAGGCATCATAGGCATTGCATTTTTCTCCAATCCCAACGCCATCATTTACTTTTCGCTTTTTCAGGATTTTCTACTAATAGGGTATGATTATTGTCAGCTTAGACCATTGTGTTTATACAGATATCTTTCGAGTCCAGTAGCAGTCCCTCTCCAGGTGTTTCTATAAGACTTTCACAATTGGGTAAAGATTTTGGGAGTCAGATGTTGCAAGGATAGCCTTTCTGTATACCGATAGCATAGACCAAATTATTGTTGGATATAATGAGATTAAACCTAGCTCATATCTGATTATTGCTATTGGTATACTTTTTGGTACAGGTAGTATGTGTTTCCAGTAGATCCCTTCAACTCGGTCCCAATTAATTGTGTTAGGATTAGCTTTTGTATGACTACCATAGGTAATTATGGGCTCACCTTTTTGTAGGTAGAAGATTCTAGCTGGTAATATTGTATATCTCCCAAATTTCTTTTGTAAAGCATTCCCCTGAATTGCTAAGAGTCTCATTCTTGGATCGATTCCTATCTTGTATGGTTGATCCGAGCTATGGGAGTTGGTGTTAGCCCCCAAGTATTTGTATTGGTGAATTTGAGTTAACGCAGTTTTTGAAAGCTGCCAATTGAAGGCAAAATCTGCTTTTTTAGCCTGATGTTGGAAGATAAGTATGTTTGACTTTTGGATATTTATGGTAAGATTATTTTCTTACGCATACGTGCTCAGGGCACTCAATTTCCTTTGCAAGCCAATGGGAGTTCTGTCCATTATGATCAGATCGTCTCCATATAATAGGTAGGACATTTCCGTATTTCCAAGTTTTGGTGGGAAAGATCTGACTGAGTTAAAAGCAAGCTGTTGATCATTAATAAAAAAGTTTAAAAGAATGGAAGTTAATGGGCAGCCCTGCTTCAATCCAGTGTTTGTTAAAGCAGCATTTGATAAAAGGCCGGTTGTGGTCAGTTTTACTTTGATGGATGTTTCAGAATAGAATCGTTGTATTAAATAAATAATGTAAGCTGGGCATCTGTTTCTTGCAAGTTTGTCCCAAAAAATTGCACGTGGGATTGAACCGAAGGCTTGTTTGAAATCAATCATAGCCATATAGATAGGTTGTTTTCGCTGAGAGGACTGTTTTTTCAGTGCCAATAAAATTATTAAATTTAATGTTGTTCCGATACCTGCTACAAATCCTGATTGATTAACATCTAAAAGTTTTTCTTGGGCAAGCCATTTTAAAAAGTCTCTAAGTAGCAGTTTTGCAAATATCTTCCCTGGAATATATAGTAGGGCAATTGGTCTATATTTTTTTGTTACATTTCTGTCGCCCTTCTTGAGAATCGGAATGATAATGGCTTCTTTCCAGGAATTGGGAATTTTCCCAGTTGAAATTACTGTTTTAAAAATTAGTTCCAGTGCTACTGTCCATGCTTCTGGATTTTTTTTCATAATAAAATTCGAAAGATTATCAGGGCCCGGTGCTCTCGAGTTGGTTAATTTTTTTATTATGATCAAAATATCTAGAGACTCAAAGACAAATTTTGACAGATCAGGACTTACAGAAAATAATGCAGTTGTCTCCGGTGTATTGCTCACTAGGAGTATTCCAAAGTGCAATATCCAATCAGTTATTGAGTTGAGAAGCGTCGATTTATTCTCATTTGCATGCGATGCATTCATCATACTCCATATTGCACCTGTCGATTTCATCATAAGGAATTGGAGTATTTTCTCCCCCTGCTGTTGTTTCTTTGATGCTCTAATTTGTTTAATGGTGTTTTTAAGGCGGGTTCTAAGTTTAATTTGTTCAGTTTTTTGTGTGATTGGAGATATGAGCCTCATTGTTCAATGTTAGGAGGTTTTTAGTTCTTTGATCTGCCGATTATTAGAGTATTTATGGTTGTATTTAGAATTGGATTTTGATTGGAAGGATTCACTTATGAGCTGGATTGACTCAGTGTAACTGTTGGAAGCTGTTATTGTTTCTGGTTATTTGCTTCCTTTAAGTTGTTTACAAGTTCTCTTAAAAGTTTAGAATTCCAGTGAATTCTGTTTCTAGCATTGTTGATTTCTAAGTGGAGATCATAGAATTTACCCTCTTTGATGTCATGCGGAACCCAATAAGTATCGAGAATGTTGTGGTCGCTGGGCTTAGTAGGTAATATTTGGAATGAATCAATGTATTTGTTTGTATTATTCGAAATGAAGACATAATCTATCACAGAGGAGCTCTTACATAGTGACCATGCTGGAGCAGCTGGAGAATCCTTTGCTGATGACTCATTTAGCATTTAAAATTTTCAAGTTTCCATCGCCAGCCATGTTGCTGCTCGTGGTTTAGCCTCCATATTTACGGCTGTGATGCAGTTCATATTGAAATCCCCCTATTAGGGTAGTTTGTATAGAGTTGTTACTGAGTATCAAATCTAGGATAGTTTCTATTTTTCCTAGAACTTGAGATTCAATTGGCAAGGCGGGATTCCAGTATACATTTATTTTTACGGCTAATGGAAACAACGGGTGGTTGGAGTTGTTGGTTGAGTCCTTTATTGCTTGTATGCCCGGGTCCGGACATAACCAAGCTTTAAGTGTCAATTCTGAATCCAGCTGAGTTGCTATAAGGAGCCCAGCTGTGGGTCGTCCTTTTGCTGGCTTCTTTACCGGTAATGCTACAATTTGGTGGTTGCTCCATATAGGGGCTGTTGTCATCCATGTTTCTTGTAAGATGACACGATCAAAATCCTCTAAATATGGTGGAAGCTTTTTTAGTAGGTGTGAAAATCCCCTAGTATTCCAAGAGGCCATTGTGCAGATGCTATTTGTTTTGCGGGTTGATATTGTGCTCTAACTTTTCAGTGACCCAGGACCACTTCGTCTTTGGACAAATTTGGTTCATTTGTTGATTTGGGTTGCAATTACAGCATGGGTTATCACTTGGGTTTGTTTTTGCATTAGAATTGCCATTCATTTGATTTTGTGGAGTAGGGCACCTTTTTTTGTCGGGCTGTTCTGAGTAGGGGACAGTTTCTAAAAGTAGACCTTTAGCTTGCAGAGGTGCTCTTTCTTGCCATAAAAGGTTTTTGATGATTTGAGAGAGAATATTAATTTCAACTATGTCTTGTATTGCTGGTTTGGGGCAATGGAGCCATCCTATATCTGTCGATCTTATGTGTTGTAAGGAAGAAACCGAATTAAAGATGGTCAATAAAGTCATCCTGTTTGGGTACGGTCAAGCATGGCGATTTTTATGTTTTCATCATGTATTGTTGATGCAGATTCTAAGATCTGAGCAGATGGAGGGTGGTTATGGATGTTTAGATTAGATTGAGACCATTGGCCGGAGTTTCAATGGTAGTACTAGGGTTTGAGACCTTTAAGGTCTGGCTTCGTTCATTGTGGGTCGCAATGAGATTATTTCACGTATTTGATCTAAACTTTTGAATGCTGCTGGTGTGCTATTCAAATTTACAAAGAAAGTTTGCAGAGTATTAATCTTGTCATTATTTGCATGGAGGCACTGATGGACCGAGTCTATCACTGATATGTCATTGTTGGAATAGACAGATAGATTCATAAGTTCTTCATTTGAGATACTATCAGTTGGAGCATTTATAGAATCTTTATTGGACATACATGCCTGAGACGGTATAGATACAGGTACATTGAGCTTACCTTTTGATGATGCCACGTTCAAGTTTGAAGGAAGATGAGTGTTGTCTCCCTTTCTTGGACCATTTAGACCTGGATTCACCGAATCGGCAGAAATCGCAGCCGGAGGTACGCCAGGACTGATATGTTTGGTGGGAGAAACTGGACCATTCGCAATGGATGTTTTTGCAGATTTTCTGTCTTTTTTTGTTCCAACGGGAAACCCACCAGTTGTTTATTGTTATTTCTTTTATTTTTGGAATTTTTTGTTTTCAATTCTGATGTGAGAATCGATGTTCGTTGTCTGTTTTTTTTTTGTCTTTTGGTGCCTTGTACTTTCTGTTTAAAGACATCATAGCGCAGATGTTCGCAAACTGGTATCTTAGTTGATGTATTCTCTGTTTCAAAGTCTGGATTTCTTGTTGGACAAGAGGGCACTGATTCAGGCAAGTGATTTGTCATTTCTGGTTCAGGTGAATAATTTGTCATTTCTGGGATAGCCATAATTTTTTGTGGGTCATCTTCATTCTTGTCTAGTGGCACCACCAATTCGGTAGCCCCAATCACATTAGAATCACAAATTTCAATTGAGTCTGTTATAGGATTTAATTTTAGGAGAACTGGTAGATTCCATACTAACCAGTCTAGTTTTTCTGTAACTATGTCAATGCCTAGTGACTGTGAGATCAGTTTGTGATCAAGAACTTCGAATAGCTTAGTAAGAGTAAAAATACTAGTGTTTATTGCTACTAAGGCCTCATCAAGGGCCGGGTTCGATGTTGTAGGAAAACCAAATGAGGGTCGTGGGATTGGGTTAGAAAAGGAGGCTACCAGTCAGGATTTCGAGTCAGACGAGGGGTTGCAATTTTTGGTATCTGGGTAATTGTTCGAGAAGAGCGCTGGGGAAGTGGAAATTCTGGAGGGAGTCAAGTGTTCAGGGGATGGGGGTTGCCATGGGGATTGTTGTGCTAATCTCGGTGCGCTATCAGCATCCACAGAGACTTTTTGTGTGGAGGTAGGACGAGAGGGAACAAATGACTCCATCACAGGTACCTTTTTTTGTGTGGAGCTAGAGGCAGCGGTGGGTCAGGCCCATGTTGTGTCACCTGGAAGTAGAGAGGAGGCACTGGTGAGAGTGCTATAGCATGAGAATGTAGGCATGCTTGCGTGGAGGGGGATGTAACCCCCTTGAACGTGGGGGTAAACAATGTTTCTCTATTTCCCTCAGCAGGGGAGGGCAGAATGTACGCTTGCATTGTGGCATCTGATAGGAGGGGGCACTTTTCAACCTCCAACAGTAGGTGTCTGGGCAGGGAAACTGACACTACCCTTGGCCATTTGCGTGATGGAGTTGCAGCCAAAGGGGGAGATAAGCCATGCAGTACAGTTTTGCTTTCTGATAGATGTTTTCTGATATTCGCGTTTGAGGATGCAAAGTTCAGCGCAGGGAATGGCCTGAACAGCGCATGCTGTGGAGGGGGCCTTGAAGGCAGAGGACGTTGTGGCAAGCGCGGTGAGGCTATCGGCATATTAGAAGTAAGTCTATATGCTGCCATGATGAGTAGAGCTAGTGGTGGCAGTAATTGAACAAGGGGCACAGCAGTGGTTGTGTGTACGTTGTCCTAATTGAACACCACCAGCGACCCCATCACCGTCCCACGCCTCACAGCACAGTGGACAGCAGACAGTACTCTACGGTACTCTGCTTGGTCCATATTTATTTGCGGTCACGTGACTGTGGGGGCGTGGCTACAGGAATATAAAGTAAAACAGTCATAAAATACGTGAATTAGGATAATAAGTAGTTTGCTATATTGGAGAAGTGTAGGGTGTAGTTGTTATACCCCAGCAAGTAAAGTAAAGTCCAGGATGCAGATCCTCTGTAGTTGATTGTAGATGTCGCGTGGCAGCGAGGCAGAGGCAGCGGGACCCAGCAGTTCAGCATACAGTACTCTATGGTACTCTGCTTGGTGCACGCTCAGATTTAAATAAGTCGACAGGAATTTTGCCCGGATCTGGTGCTTTCCCTTCTTTTTGTGAGGTTATTGCTGCCTGAATTTTTTCCCATTTCAAGCTCATTGTTGGACTTTGATTGCAATCAATACTTTCCTTTGATTGAATGTCTCTATTATCGGGAAGTGCCTATTTTCCTCGTATAGTAATTGGGAGTGATTTTGCCAAGTGTTTTTAGTTATACATCCGGGTATCAGCATGCTATCCGATTTTACACTAGCTGTTATCTCTTTCCAGAAGTTGGCGCTCTCTTTATTATTGGGAGCCTCCATAAGTCCATCAAACTGTGCTTTCAAAAATTACCTTTTTTTTGTTTGCAGGTGTCTGTAAGTGGCACTTTGGGTGCGCAGTTCAAATCTATCTACCCCTTTGATATTTATAATGTACGCTGGGAGACTTTTCTTATCCGTTCTCCATTCCTCATCCAACCAGCCGCTATATTTAAGTGCTTGTTTTATTTAATCTCTGCTCTGGGTTTTATGACATTAGGTTCAATTCATTTAATCAATATTTCATACTCCACCAAGGTTTCATTATCTTGAAGGTTCGTTTTTCACAGCTTTTCTATGGAGGTAATATTGGAATTATATATCTTTACGATACTATTGCTGTCCTCCAAGTTCGCCCATTTAATTGTACGTCATGCCTGTCCTGAGAGATCGATTTCCATATTTCTATGTGCCTGTCCTCAGACACAGTTTGCCAATTTGCACCTCAACTTGAGTGCTCACTACGGTTTATGACCTCAAAAGTCTCGACTAATACTCAATCACATGCGCGGATAAGAATGCTATGAATGACTGTAGTTTTCCTATTACTGTCAAAGGTCGATTTGACTGGTTGATCATTTTTGCACCTTCCATTGTAGGCTCCCAATCCTAAGCTAAATAGAATATGGGCAACTTCCATAGCAAGCCTGTGTGTACGACCAGGGGGTTTCCAAACCAACTCTGGGATGGCCCATGCCAAGTCCTCCTCATCCATGAATCCATTAAACATGTCCAGGGGCTCAAATTGAAGGTTCAAGTCTCCCGCCAAGAACATATAAGCATGCTCCTGATGGTTCACAATCAGTTTTCAATATTGTTTTTCACTTGTAAAATCGTCCTAGTCTTGTGTATTTTATCTGGTCTATTATAGATATTAAAAAAAGGACGTGGTGCACTGTGTCAACCTGTATGTTTAATTGTTGCAAACCACTGATCCTCTATCGTGTACGTCGACCACCCAATTGTTGTTCCACATTAATCCAGGTCAGCAAGCTCCCACTGGGACGCCCTTCATGACCTTTCAGGGCCGGTATGTCAAATGTGGCATATACTGGCATGTCAACTTGTGATATAGACCTTGTTGCCTGGAGGCATATTATGTGATGTTCGTGCATAAAATGGTGCCATGCCTCATCTTTAACGTTTTTCACTAGGCCAGTCATGTTCCAGGATATTAGTCTAAGTAAACCATTGGTACCAGGTTGACTCCATTCCCTAAGTAGAAGAGGGGAGATTGGGTCAGGCAGGATTGGGCATTATTCTACCACCTCCAGATCTACCTCTGTTACTCTCTCTATGGGGGCTGCAAGCGGGTAGAGCTCACAGTTTGTACTGCCTCGGATCTGTGGGCAGCCCCAGTGGGCAAGATAGTTAGTTGCCGATATTTATCAAACCAGATATTTGTACTGTTACAGAGAGGGGATTTGTCCTTGGTTCGATTAAAGAGCCTGTTGGAGGATACGTGTGATACTCAATTGCTAAGAGGGCTTGGGCCAATTCGTTGTTTCTTAGTTTGATCAAGAAAAAAGTGTCTGCACAAACAAGCCGTATTGGTTTCCTAACATAGTCAATAATATCTTCCCAGGTAATTGAATGGTGCCCTCTTACATGCCTAATGGAATGGGTATACTTGTTTTTAAGTGTGCCCTTACTTTAAAATGTTCTTTCAGCTAGTCTTGTGACGTTATGCATAAATATCTCGTTCTTAATTGATCTGCTTGGGTCATACCCTTGAGGCTTGTTGTCCCACCTACTGCTGGGCACTACCTGTGTACTCCTCTGGATATAATGTATAAGTCTTACGTTTACACCGGCAGATTAATGGCTGTCAGTGGTGAATTAGTGCTAGCATGCTTTTTGATGACATCACTTACCGCTTGTTCTGTGGTGTTTTTAGGCTGCCGCGGTCTTACGTTGTTGCCACCAATTCCTTTAACACCCTGCTTTCCTAATGCAGTTTGTTCTATTGGGATACTATGGTTAATAGGGTTATGATCTCTCTATTGTCGATTTTGTGTGCAGCTATAATTAAAATTATAATATAATGATATACTATGGTTTCCTTTAACCTTTTGGTGGTCGTTATAAGTGTGCTTCTTAGTCATTTAAAGCTTTGCAATTCTTTGATTATTTCTAGGCAATTACAAGCTTTAAAACCAGGCTCTGATTCACTGGGCCATGCATGTGGTTCATCGTTGGCTTGTACATCTTGGTTCTTAGTTGTATTTTTTGTTTTTCTTTTGGGCGGCTGTTTTACTCCCGTACTTGTGGCAGGTTTTTTTTTTATTGAGTTGTACTCCCCTTAATTGACTCATTCTTACCCTTTTCTTTCCGATGTTTACAGCCTTGGCGGGATAGCGGTGGTAAATGGGCTGGGATATTGCCAATGCAAATAGCGTTACCGCAACTTGTTCCAGTGCTATTAGGGCCGGATCCCGAGTTGTGGTAAGGCTGTTGCTCACCATTTTTTGTAGAGTTTGTAGGTCTCTATGGGGCAGTAACACCATTTTTGCTGCTCCACCTAACCCCTGATGTGGTTAGTGAAATACCTAAGATGTCAGAATTATTTCCTAGCGGAATGGTGAGGGATATTACAATGGCACTGTTGTCTCCAAATATCCTTGCTAATTAATTCATTTTGTGGTCTACTTTTCGCTACTTTTTCCAGCGTTAATCATACCATGATTCTGTGCAAGATCGATAATTGTATCTTTTGCTACAGGTCCTATGGGATCCAATCTACTACTATGTGTTTCCCCTAACCCCTGGGGCCTGTATGTGACCTGGGATGTTATACTTTTCCCTGCCTCCTGCGCTTCTGATTTAGCTGTTTCATGTTTGTCTAACGACTCATTATGTAGTCGATCATTTCTTTTTCTGCTCATTATTGGATTATCAGTTTGTTTACTATTATTAATATGCAGTTTTTCATTCTGAGCAATAGGAGCATCAGGTTTGTCGTTATCTATGCCATCTAAGTTCACACTAATAGCACAATTGGAGGAGGATGATGGGTAGCGTACAGCTCGCTGCTCATTGTTATCTAGAGTATGCAGCAGCTGTTTAATTTCCTTTATAAGGACATTCACCTCCTGGATGGGCCTGGTAATTATACTTGATTTCTATGGTCACTTGTTCTGGGAAAGGCTTGTGGTTGCTTTTCTTTTAGACATAGGGGGTCATTACGAGAGGGGCAGTAGCCATGGTGCAAACCTTACTCTTTTTTTCTCTTCCTTTAATTATGGCCTCTGATCGGGTTTGAGTATAGCCTTTGGCAGATTTTCAGTTTTCCTTACTCCTTCAAATCTGACCTCTGGCGGTGTCTCAGATATAGATTTCGGAACACTTACAGCATGTGATCCTTTTCTGAGACTGACGTTATCTCTAGCTCCAGTTGACTGCCTCCTCCCTCTTGGTTGTTAACCCAGTCTGATGCCCTCTTTGCATTACACTAGGGATTTCTATAGTGAACTTGATGGGTTTGATTACCTTATTAAACTCTGCGGTGATGGCCATGTAGTCTACTCCGCCTGCCTTTGGATTCGGTCTGTTTCATCCCCTCATTAATTTCACCTTGTGCTCGAACCTCACCCTTTTGTTTTCCCAAGTGCCTGTATCATATCTGCGTGTCCCCTGATTTTAACTAATTAGGCTTTTCAGAGAGGCATCCAGGGGCTTCCATCTCGAGATGAGATGAGATGGAAGTGCCTAGTTGGCCGTGAAGCTCCGCAAAATAACACACCCTCCCAGATCCTTGCCTGACTTATCATTCAGCCTGTTTTTAGTCTGTGGAGGTTTCATTTCCTGTGCCTGCTACCTTCCTCTGTGGATGAATGGATTTGGTAAGGAAAGTCCATTGTTCATGTGGGGGTTGGCAGCTCTCACTTCTGCCTCTAAATTCTTAGGGGAATAGTGACACGAGCATGAGTTTGGGATGTGCTCTGGGGAATCCACTATTCATCAGCTCTGGGTAACTCTTCGTGAAGGTTCCCAATTATCAGAGTTTCCCATGTCACCACAGGAGGTGCTTTACATATGACTTCATCACGGATCTGTGTGATTTGGCCATGGCAGAATTGTCCACGGTGGAATTGACCGTGGTCAATTGCACCACAAATACAATTTTACTGTGACTAAACCCAGCAAATATATACCCCCCCCTAGTCCCCAATACATCCCCACACCCCTACTTACATTTTGCATGTCCACTGCCTCTCCTAACCCTGCAGCGTCAGCTCTGTCCCTCTAACGGTGGTCGGATCCGCTGCAGCAGGATCCCCTTTTCTTTTCCTTTTTTTTTTCGGCCCCTGCCTCCAATCATCAGGAAGCGGGGGACACTCCTGCAACTCCCCAAGGCCATCAATACCGAACATGGGGAGCGGGGGAATTAAATGTGTTCAAATTGGCTAATACCCTCCATCACAAGGAAAAAGATGTTGTAACTTACTTTTCCGCATGAATGCTTCTGCATGGAATGCTTGTGATGTTATATAGATGAATGTTCATACACTGTTGGTTTGAGGGCTTGAAATCATGTTCTCTCTTTGTCAGTTGAGGGAGAGAGGGAGAGTGGATAGTGAATGGATTGTCCAGTGTTATTGAGGGAGAGAGGGAGAGTGGATAGTGAATGGATTGTCCAGTGTTATTGAGGGAGAGAGGGAGAGTGGATGGTGAATGGATTGTCCAGTGTGTGGTCCTTACTTATAACCTATGAATATAACTGGAACTGGTGCAACACGCACATTATGTTAGGCGGACAAGTAACTGGAGTCATTTAAAAAAAATTAACAAAAAATAAAGTAACTGGAGTCAACAGTCCATCATTAAAAGAGGGTAGTCCTTAATTGTAGTAACACAAAGGTATGTATTTTCGAACACGCTTCTCAGTCTTTGCTGCACCCTTCTTCACCAAATTTCGCCAGCACACATTTACGGCTTTTTATGAGTAGATGCAATAAAACTGATGAAGTGGGTCAGTCATTTTGGTGAAGAAATAATGAGTTGAAGAGTATATATAAAGTGTTTCACACACGCTCTTTTGAGTCATATGATTTTGAATAGAAAACATCTGAAAAAATGACTTACAAATACCACCAGGACCCCCGAAGCCCACTGTGCTGAGCTACTGTTAGACATGGAAGCCAAACATGCTTATCGACACCTTTCCGATGCTGCCATGCTGGCTTTTATGAAACTACATTTCTTTCATAACAAGGACCCATTCATAGAAGACTTGGAAGTGGAACCTGCACTTCCCAGCCTCCCTGACAGTGCCATGCTGCATTTATGCAGCCATGCATTACATTTCGCTAGATGCACTGAGCGGGGCACTTGGAAGACACAGAAGCAGGATCTGCCCTGTTGAAACTTCCTGGAGTTGTAAAGCAGGATATCAGTGAGCTAGAAAATGGGTGACAACATCAGAAAGATCCAAAGCGGTCTTCTTATAATGAGTCTTGCTGCAGCCCTGCACTGCATTCTGTGGAATATGTAGCTTATGGCTTGGTGTGTTTTAGCATTAAATGCTCAGAAAATGTTGAGATTCTGGTTGCAGGTCTTCTCATAGCTCAGCAGAGTGCATCATGGGATTTGTCATTTCTAGCTACAATTTCCAGCATCACCACAACAGCATCAGGATCTCTTTTTGTAGGTGTTCCGGTTGCACAGCACATTGATGTTTGTGAGATTCCAGTTTTAATGTATGAGGGGGGCTGACAAGTGTACATTACAGTTTCATAAATGTTAGTAGCTCAGCAAAGCCCATTTTGGAATACACACTGTGCTCGACTTGTATGTGCAAAATAACATATTTTACGCAAAAAAAACGGCTTCCAAGGAGCAACTGCACCATTTTACCAGTCCTGGAGTGGCAACTCCTGGCAGCTCCTGCAGGGCACTGTCATAAAACCTGACACCATGCCTATGCATGTTAGTCAATCGAAGTGGGAACCTGAAAACAGAAGGAAGAGTTGAAGAGGTAACAGAAGCAGCTTTTGCTTGCTTCAGTGAGATCATAGACAGCCGTGTGTTGCTGTTCTGGGAATATTAGCCGTGAAGAAACAATACTACTCTTTTTGAAGCTTTTTCACCATTTATTGCCTAGAGTCCTGAATGTACATATGGCAATCAAAATTCCAGCATTTCCAATGATCTTCAGGTCTTTAAGAAGGTTGCTCGGAACGTGGGCTGAACCTCACAATATATAAGTTGCGATCCAAGCAACCTGAAGGCTGCTCTCACCCACCCTTACATCTTACCCCCACTCCCCTTTCCCTCTGTTCATCGCTACCTTCCCTCCCCACCCACCTGCTCCACTTACCTTATTCCTTGAGCGGCGGTGGCGCTGCCACCATCTGTGCTGCCATGGAAATGGAAGAGGGGTTCTGTATGGAGCCTGGCCTTCCATTTCCATAGCAGTCATCAGGTACATTTTTGTTTGAATGAACGGGACAACGCGAGAGCAGATTCCATTCATTCCAACAAAATCATTGCTCTAAGCACCTTCGATTAAAACGCTGCCAGGTTCGAGTGGTAACGGCGCTGGGGCCCATCGTTAGGGACCTTGCTTTGCTTGGGCATTTAACGTGGGCTCAAGGGTGTTACCACCCGATCCAACCCGCTGCTGAGGGTCTTATTGTTTAAGTATGTATTTATGCCACTATTTTATAGATAAAATACTCTGATTACAGGTATTCCCTAGACTTAGTGCAGTGGATTATGAGAGCTATAGTGGTTTTATCTTGTGCATTCTAAGTGACAACAATTACTGATAGTGTGGCTGTACCCTCCAAATGACTACACTTTCTATATTGCAGTAGCCTCAGTGAGGAGTGCTTAAAACTATAGTACATTGAGGCTGCTATCCTCCCAGCCCTGCACCTGAACTCACCAACCCAGGCTCCCGATCGTAGTGTTCTATAGTGTAACTATTCATCTTTTGAGGGTCAATAAATGGAACACCTTTCGATTTGGTAGTATAAAAACCTTTTGTTTAAAATACAAAGAAACTGCAGCAACTATGTTTGTTGGTTTGTTTATTTATTTATTTATAGCGCGCGCCAGACCCGAAGGTATCCGGGCACGTGTGCAAGAATACTTTAAGCTTACAAGTTACAGTTACACATTCCAAGAAGATACAGGATGCATTGACAACAGGATAATGATTACCCTACAAGTTTGTACACAGAGTTATATACAGAGTTATATACACAGGTAATTGTACACAGAGGTGTATACACAGTATACATTGAAAGTCAAAAAGCAAGATGGGGTAAGTGGGGGGATGAGCATGTGAGTATGCGTTCAGCTACAGATTAACAGATGGGTAAGATGTGAGTAGTCCTGGTGTCGGTCAGTTATAGGTCGTTTTCTTTGAGACTTTTAATACAGTTAAGTCTGAAGTGTGGATAGAATTGGTCAGACCTTAAAGAGGATGGGAGGGAGTTCCACAACTGGGTTGCTTTGACAGGGAAGCTGTTGCCTCCGGCAGTGCTCACTTTAAGTGGGGGCACAACTAGCTGGTTGGTATATGCTTCTCTGGTGGGTCTATTTGAGGTTCTTCTTTTGAACCTTTCTGTTAGGTATTTGGGGGCTAAATCATTAATCCTTTTGAATGTTAGTGATACTGTTTTAAGTTTAATTACGTCCACTGTAGAGAGCCAATTAGATTGTCTTCTGACATCTGAGATATGCTCTCTTCTTGGGATTCCTAAAGTGGCTCTGAGGGCATTGTTCTGCACGGTTTGGATTTTTTGCAGTGTGTGTTTATTAGACCCTATGCATAATGTGTTACAATAGTCCAATTTGGATAATACCAGAGCTCTTGATAGGGTGAGGCAGCTGGTAGTGGACAGGTATGGTTTTGCTGCTCTAATCAATTTACAGGTGCATGCGGTACTAGAGGCCATCACACTCACCTGCTTTGTTAGAGAGAGGCAAGAGTCGAGGTAAAAACCTAATGTTTTTACCTCTTTTGCTACTTTAATGGTGTTGCCATCTATAACAAATGATGAATAGTCATTGTTCAGTCTTTTGATGTTTTGTGTATTCCCCAGTATGATGAGTTCCGTTTTGTCATCATTCAGGCATAGACCATGACGGGCCATCCATGCTTGGATGATGAGGTATCGTATTCTACAAGGCCAAATCCTGTTCATAATCCCCCGAAAGTGGGATGAGAATCTGAGTGTCATCTGCATAGTTAGTGTAGGTGACACCCTATGATGGCACGATAAACGACAATTTACTGGGACACAGGGAAAACAAAGTTCCTGAAGGGAGATTGTTCATAATATTTCTACTATTCTGTGAGGTGCAATGTGTACACTTGTGTTCACACAGTCAAAAAATGTTCCTAGAGCAACGCTAAATCAAATCCAAACATACAATTTTCTTCACCAATAAACAGATTAAATCAATTGCCAAAAGGTGTTCAGAAAGAGCCATGGTTACAACACCACTGTCAGTAAAACTTGAGTCAATTTAAGACAGGTAAAGGTTCAGCTCACTGCACGCCAATGTTAAGGGGCCACTAGATAATGCGAGCCTCTCGTACCTACTGAACGCAAATGACTGTTACTCTTTCAACCTATAGAGAGAGAAGGGAAAATTGGCAATGGTCACTCTGCAGTTTTTGTTACGTTGTGCTGCCCATTGGAAACGTCTTTCGGCAAAAAATTATAACTATGGATCAATATTCATAAAACCCTGCAAAGGATATACACACCCACCTCTTGTTTGTAAAAGTTCCATGAAGTTTGTGTAAGGGAATATGTTTTAGGGGAATTCCAACAGTTTTTTTCCCCATTCAAATTCCTAAATAAACTTGGGCCTGCGCTTGGGCCAAATTCAAATCCTTTTTGCACGCATTGCAGGGTAGGGCACAATGGTGATGTGGGACGGCTTGAGCCTTAGTAAGGAGTGGCAACTCTGCAGATGAATGAGTTGCTGCTTGATGCTCAGTCTTGCTGTTTGGGTCTTGTTTGCTCTGGGCCATATGTGTGGACGTGCATCAGGGGTCTGCCGGGGTGAATTCTAAGGCAGTGGGTGTGGTTGAAATGTGCCTAGGATCTAGGCCAGGGTTGTCCAATTCCAGACTTAGAGGCCCAGAAACATGTTGGATTTGTAGGATACCATTCATTAATATTCATGTGATTAATATACATGCAATGATTCTAAATGTATATCCATTTTTTCTAATGAATATTAATAAGGGATCTCCTGAAAACCTGTCAGGTTTCTGGCCCTCGAAGCCTGGAGCTGGACTACACTGATCTAGGTCCTGAATAAGACAGTGTACTGTTGTGCAACTGTGTATTGTTTTGGCCCTTTGGTTTCTGGTCTAAAGTGAACCGTCCGTGTTTAAAAAATAATAATATTGTAGTGGGATTAGATATATATGTTGAATTATTTGGGTCTTGAGGAATACATTGGTGTCAGACTTTCTTTATTCCCTACAAGGGAGTCCTCACGGTTTGTTGAATGTATCTTTGACGTCAGACTATGTCTGTAGCAATTCAAATGAAAAGAACCACATGCTACCACTGGGATCCCCAAATACTGTAAAGTCCTTAATGATTTTATCCCTAAATCTCAAAGAGTACAGAGATGGATTTATAATGTCAATGAATGTTTTCTGCCAATAAACTACATCTATACAAGTAAGTTGAAAGGACACAAGTTAGAACACAATTGTTAGAAAATAGTGACCATACACAGATAAAACTAAACATTGGTACAGTCCTCATTTTGGACTACTAACCATTTGTCACATATTCCTGGTATATAGTGGCAGGTGCACTTGCTGCCTGACCGAAAATGTACATACAGCAGTGACATGAAGTGGCTTGAAGAGATACACACAGTGCAACACAAGTCATTGGGTGAACATATGCACGCATGATATTATTGATTGGTGCATTAACTTACATTCAGGCTTATTAAATAAAAGCAGTTTATTTCCATTCATCAAATACTTAGTATAACCAACATTATTAGAACAGGCTCTTTCAATTTGTCACAGTCAAAGTGTTGGCGCATGGTGACTTTTTGCCTTGGCAATCAAGAGTGAGTTTGTGAGCAGCAGATTCATTGGTGTCTTCCCTTCTCACTCATCATGTTCTGTGATTGTGCTGGTGTGTGGAATATTGGCTGATATTTCATTTTGTGACTTATTCTTATTGGTTATAAGCAACCAGCATTTCCCTGAAGTATTCGGGTGCCAAAGGCTTAGAGATAATGGCATTTGAAGGGACATACCAATTCTGTCTGTGCCATCTTCCTATGTAGCTTCCGTAATTTATTTATATTCCTTTTTAAGTCTAGGGAAAGAAAGAAAGAAAGAAAGAAAGAAAGAAAGAAAGAAAGAAAGAAAGAAAGAAAGAAAGAAAGAAAGAAAGAAAGAAAGAAAGAAAGAAAGAAAGAAAGAAGGTTTTTGATAAAAGAGAAGGAGAAGGACTTTGGATGAATTACATGGACTGGGATTAAGGAGAAGGAGATGGACTGGGATGAAGAAGAAGGACTGCGACAAAGAAGCAAAAGGACTGGAATAAAAGAAGATGACTGGGAGAAAGGGGAGGGTCGTAGATGAACGAGAAGAACTGGGATACATGAGGAGTAATGAAGAAACGACAAGGACTAGAAGAAGGACTGGGATGAAAGTGAATGTTGGGGAAACGGAGAAGGAGATGTACAGGGGCAATGGAAAAGGTCTGACAACGGAAGAATGAGAAAGACTCAGTTGAAGGGGAATAGCTAGGATAAAAGAGGAGAACAAGAAAGTCTTGGATGAAGGAGAAGAACTAATGGACGAAAGGGGCTAAGGAGAAGGACTGTGATGAAACAGAAGAAGGACTGCAGAGAAGGAGAAAAGCGTGGGAGAAAGTTAAAGACTAGAAAGAAGAAGAAGGGCTGGGATGTAGGGGAAGAATTGGGACACAAGAAAACAAGAGGAATGACTGGGATGAAGGAGAAGAATGATTGGCATTAATTAATCAAGAAAAATAATGGCTGGGACAAAGGCTAATGATTGGGAGAAAGGTGAAGAAATAGAAACACTGGCACAAATAATAACAGGCACTGCCAATGCTAACAGTGTAGGCTTTTGAGTAGGCATGGAAAGGCATTTGCCAGGCACAGCTGCAGTGGAATTAACCAGCCATTGATGCTAGCAGGTGCAAAATGGTGGGAGTACCTGGGCATCTAATCGCAGAGCCTGGCCAAAGCTTATTTTTTATTTTTTTTATTGTTTATAGTTAATTAATTAACTTTTACAATATTATTTTACATTTAAAAAACAAAAATCAATACAATTCATTTTAACAAATTTCAAATTCTAAGAAATTCTAAAAAAGATACACTTAAAAAAAGAAGAAAAAAAAACACAATCAAAACACAATTAAAAACAATTAAAGACCATAGATCAAACAGACACAATTGAATTGAATGCCACTGCAATAGATCTGAATTCTCATAATTTTACAATACAGGGTAATCAATTGATTAATGCCTAAAATCTGAAGTATAGGTTAAAAGCAGAGTTATAGATTCAGCGCATTCAGGAAGTTAACAGTGGCAATTCTAATTCTCACTAGACGAGCAGAAAAAATAATTTGCCATCTTAGTTCTTGGTTGATCTCTTCGAGAAAGGAATATAAACTAGCAAAATGTGTCTTTCTCAGAGAAATTAGCTTCGAACAATCCATAACAAGATGTTTAATAGTTTCTTGTTTGCAAGGCAATTTACAGAAATGACAGATGTTATCAGCTTTCTGAATTATGCGTCTATCCGCTAGAACTTGCTTTGTCGGCCATAAGTTAAATCTTAGATGCATAATTGCTGATCAAACATTTGGGGATGGACTTTTGACTAAATAAGATGACATGGTTGTAAACTTTTTATCAATCATGACATTGCCATCAAAATGCTTATAGGTCAAGCGTAAGTCTCTGGTGCGTATCCAGTCAATAGCAAAAATTTGAGATTTAACTTTCATTGGATTCTTGACTAGGAGATCAATTGACACATTAGCATTCGCAAGTGTGTAATAAATGCATTGCAACCATTTCCTAGCAAATACATTATTTGACAGTAACAAATAAGCTGATATTGTCTTTAAGACAGTGTTAGTATCATTGCACATAAGACACTTCCTGAAAAGTGCACAAAGGCGCCAATGATACTGCGCAGCGAGTGAAATCAAACCCAGTTCATAACGAATCCATACAACTGGAACTGCTTGGGGAAGATTCAATATTTTTCTCCAGAAAGATGCTTCTAATTTATCAAGAATGTGTTTGTCAGTTAGTTCTAATGCTTCCATTCCATATAACAAAACTCGAGTACATTTTTGAGTATAATAAGTCCGAGCAGGCATGATCGAGAATTTCCCATACTTCCTCATTATGATTTTCATTTGGGAAATCGCTGTTTGTAACTTTTGTTGCAGTCGATCTGTATGTGTTTGATTACATTGACTCATATCGATGGTGATACCTAGGTAGACATATTGATTTACAACATCAATTCTGGCATTTTGTAGGGACCATTCCATTACGTTGCGAGTTGTTCTTTTGGGGACATACATCAGAATTTTGGTCTTTCCCAAATTTATACTCAGTTGATTAACCTGAATATACTGTGCCAGACAAGTTAGTAAGGTTTGTAGGCCCATCGGACTTTTAGAGCAAAGGACCAAATCGTCTGCATAAAGTAGTGCTGCTATAGAGTTGCCACTCAATTTCGGTGCAATCGTAATTTGAATAACAAAAACGTCTTGAATGTCATGCACAAAGAAACTAAACAATGCAGACGCTAATATGCATCCCTGTTTCAAACCTTTCATGGTCTGTATAACTGGGGAAAGTAGGCCTTCTGTACTTAACCTGATTTGTATGGAGGTGTTAGAATGTAAAGCAAGGATAATGTCCTTGAGTGTATTTGGACAATCCGCTTTCGAGAGTTTAGCCATTAGCAGTGACCTGGAGACCGAGTCAAATGCGGCATTGAAGTCGACGAAGACCAAGTAGAGTGGTGATTTGTTAGTTCATGCCTGGCTCTTTATGGCACTTATGCATGTTAAATTGATGGAGGTGCCCAAACCTGGTACGAACCCCGTTTGATTCGGGTCTCACTTTTTGTATAAGTTCGTCCAGGAGTTAAAGTCTCTGAGCACTAGCCTGGCAAAAATCTTGCCTGGAGCATCAAGCAACGCAATTAGTCGATAATTGCTGGGTTTTGATCGATCCCCCTTCTTGAAAATGGGTACTACGATGGAAGTGTGCCAGGAATATAGAATGCTTCTAGTATAAATGATGTTTTTGAAAATGCTATTAAGTATTGCTGCCCAAGCTTTTGGATTTTCCTTGAACATTGCGTTATTCAACCCATCTGGTCCAGCTGCTCTTGATCCACTCGAGCATTTTATCAGCTCTTCAATGTCAATTGAGAAAAGATAAGGTCCCATTTAGTCACTTCAGGAAAGAGATGGTTTGTGACTGAAGGGCTAGAATCACTGTAAAGGTCAGTGAAATGACGAATCCATTGCCACTCCATTACTCCATTTATTTGACTATGACTTTGTTTGTCAAGTTGAGCATTATTGAGTAGCGACCAAGTTTTGGCGGTGCTTTTATTGGCAATAGACTGTAACATGCAAGCACTATCCTTCTGAAACAGGAGTGAAGCTCTTGCACGAGTCCAGTTCCTAAATTTGGTTTTAGCTTTTCTCAACGCTTGGAGTTGTAGTTCTTCTGTGAGTGACTTGATAGCTATTCTTTCTCTTCTTAATTCGATCTTACGATCTTTTACATCTTGGTCGAAAAGATGATTATGAGAAAAGGCATGTTGATCATTTTTCCTGAAGATTGTTCTATATCTATTCAAGATGTTGACATATGAGATTTTATTCTGGTCTAGCTTGACTAAATCATTTCCAAGAGTATATAGATTCTTGTCGGTCCACCTGAATCTTGTCCTCGAATTATTGACCAACACACTTTGCGTCATTCGTTTTGGATAAGTAGTCGGTTTTGTTACAGACCAAGGCCAAGTTAGCGTAAGCAAATGATGATCACTATTGATTTGTTCTATGATCATGAACTTAGAAGCTATGTTGAATAGATTCTCATCAACATAGATGTAATCAATGATATTGCCAGAATTTCCACGATGCCAGGTGTTTCTTGGTGGAAAATCACCTGGAAGAGATCCATTAGTTACCCTGAGGTTTCGATCAGCCGTAAACTGGATCCATCTAATTACTTGCTCCGATTGATGTTTATCTTTGTTTGAAATGCAATTAAGATTGATGTCTCCTACTATAATAGTTGCTGAGATGTCAGGGGAGGCCAATATCAGATCAAGTAAGGAGGACAAAGCTTCATAAAATGAATCATCTGAGATGCCAGCAGGATTTCTGTACATGTTTATCAATGCTAAGGACAAGTGTTGGAAGCTAATTCTAACCAACTGAAGAAACGCATTCAGACCAGTCCAAGGTTAGATGGTAATTCCGCTGCTCAGTTTCACTGCTACTAATAATCCAGATGTTGGTCTACCCTTAGCTGCTTTAACAGCTGGCACTAGGTAGACTTTGTGATTGTTCCAGAGAGGAGTATCCCTAAGCCATGTTTCTTGTAAAGCAATGACATCAAAATCTGCCAAACAATTGCCTTCTTCAATTTGAAGGTGGTTATGTCCACGGGTATTCCACGAGGCCAAGGAGATAATCTGAGATTGTTTGTTTAATTGTTATGTTCTCTGGTTCACCACAGAGTCTTGTGCTGAATTCCGGTAGTAGATTTGTGGCACATATTTTGAAAGCTGAAGAGCTTCGGGTTCTAACGGTCCTTTGGCATGTGGGTCTTGAGCAATTATGAAGCCCAACTTGAAATGTCCATCTTCGCTTTCCATAAGGCATTTAGCACCACTCTCAAAGGTATCCATAAACAAATGATTGAGAGATCATCATCGTTCAAGAATTCTATTTGATCAATGTCGGCTGAGGACAAGTCTTCTAGTTCGAAGATGTTTAAGACGCTTGTCCTGCACAGATCAAAAATGGGGTAAGGAGCTGCACGACATTTCATGATCAGTGAGTATCTTTTTTCAGTAATTGTTACCATCGGTTCTTTACTGTTTGCTTTGATTGAATTATTTCTTGACTTGCTCTCAGGATGTCGGTTATTATCACTTGAAGCATGTTCACCTTCTTCCTTGCGAGGGTTCGAGTTATGACACTCTTCATGGCCATGTTGGTGTTTTTGCCTGGTACTGTCATTTTTCAGTCTCATGCTATTATTCTGATTAAAGACTTCGGAGTCATTTCTGGGATCGGATTTCTGAAAGTAAGCATCTAAGCACGATTTTATGGACATCTCAATGCGTGCTTGCTCTTGTTTCCCATAACTAAGTGCTTGACCAGCATGATGTCTAGTCATTTCTTCACTAGATGTATGCGCAAAATCAACTCGTCTCTCGCCAGAGAGACCACGGTTATGTTCTGAACAAGCGTGGTATGACGTGGACTGCAATTTGTTCGGATGTGAATCACTGATCTCGACAATTAGAGCTTGTGTCTCCATTTGTCAAGTTGGACTTGTGTTAACGCCACTGGAAATATACTGTCGTTGATCTTGGATAGTAGGTCCGCTTGTTTGTTCATGGTTCATATGGTTCATATAAGTATCAAGTGCCTCACGTCGAGATGTTACTTGTTGGTCTGGTTGGAACTTCTTCCTCCTACCAAGATGATCTTGCAAAAGATCTTGAATCATTTTTGAAGACAGGTCGTTTCGATGATTAATTTGATCAGGTATGGATTGTTCAGAATGCATGTCAGAAGGACTCCAATTTTCGGAGTTTGTTTTGGAGTCGCACAGTAAGGTCTACCCCCTGACCTGGCACGTTACATCAGGTAATGCACTAGCAACTACTGATGACATGGGGTTTGAAAGAGGGCTCTCCTGTGTTGTCAGAGTCTTTAGATATGCAGCAACTTCAGTCCTGATGTCAAGCCTCCGCTGTTCAAGACGTAAGTGTGGAACTCATCGTGTGTCTGATATTTTTCACTGGATGGTCAACAAGTTTCATTCCTTTAAGATTAACTGACGGATTTGCTTCCACTATTATTGGAAGAGCGGGAGACTCGACATTTACACACTTATCGCCTTCGTTTAAGGCTTCTATTAAACCATTTAGTGGGACATGCGTTATCGTCTGATTTTTATGGGCTGTAGCTGCGATATGATCACACAAGACTTCCTGGTCTTCTTTGTCAGTTGCAAGCTGTGCTGGTATTATTGGTGTTTTAGTCACAGATATCTTCGTTGGGGGTTGTGCTTTTTTCCTCCCAAGTCTTGTCTTACGCAGATTCACTGATAGCTTTTGTTTTTTGTTCAAATTGTCTTTGTTCTTAGAAAAGATGTCAAAATGTTCTTCAACAGTATGTATTTGATCAGGGTCTGGTATATCTTCATGAAAAGTTTGCTCAATACTAATCCAGGAATTGTTTTTCTTCGAATTAGGATCTGCACAATTTTCAGGTGGTATATTCTCTGATGAGATAGGTTTAATGACTTGTTCAATTAAAGGTATTGCAAATGAAATCTCCATGGATCGCGTCCTGGGTCTAGCTGCCCCAGCATGAGTGATGTTACACTGGCTTTTCTGCTTAGCTGCTAATTCAGTTGTAATCCAGTCCAAGATTCCCTGAATGAGCTCTGTTTGTTTTGTGAGCTTAATCTCTAGAGTTTCGTATAACTTAAAAAGCCTAGTAATAGTCATATGCACCGCCGCCAATGTAATTTCCAACATGGAGGGGGGAGCGGGAGCAGAAACAGGCTCATGAGACTCTTCTCGAGGACCCGTAGGTCTTCTAGGAGTTGGATGTACAAAGGAAATCTCTGGGGATGCAGGTGAAGACGAGCCATGAGCACTCGGCGTAGAGGCAGTAAAAGCAGTAGATTTATTGGAGAGATCATAATCGCCTGCATGTAATGAAATGTCTGGGATGACATAGCTCGAGTCAGGACTTTCGTCAACTGCTCCCGGTACAGGCGTGTCCGCAGGAGGTACACGAGCAGGTTGCCATGTATTCCCCAACATTGTTTCATCCGAAACAACCATAACTTTGTCTGAAGTTATTTTACAATTAGTTATATCAGACACTTGTGTAGGCTGAGCTAAATTGCTCAGAGGGATAAAGGATTGTTGGTTAGTATTAGGCATAGGTAAATTATCTGAAGATACAAGCAAAAAGGTATCTGGGAAAAATTCACGAATGTCACGGGTTGGAGTAAGCGAGGAGCAGCGAGCCACAGGTGTGAGAGTAATGACATTATGTGATACCATTGACGCGCTGCCGCCCTTAGGACCACCTCCACCCCCACCCCTTCTCTGAGAGGAAAGCAATCCTGCCGGCATATCAGTTTTTGAAGAGTACAAGCGTTGCAACATCAGAATGTATATAACGACAGTTTTGCCAGACACAGCAAATTAAGTCTCGCAAGACTAATAACAATTACGGTTAAAAAAGACCAGTAACGTCAGTCAATAACAAACAAAAGCAAACTGAAAGTTACCGATTTCCTGAGCCGCTCCTGAGTCGCTCAGCTGATATGCGTTAAGCGGCAGCTCCGTGATGCCCACAACAAAGTAGAATCAAAAAAGAAAATGCAGGTAAAACAGACAAACACAACGCCACAATGCCGCGGCGAAGTGGCAAAGTGGTCCTTTCCGGTCCTTGCCTCGGTGCGCGTGCGCTCGTGCACGCACGTTCCACAATTTATCGTGAATGCCGAAAAAGGAGGCATGGCCAAATTAGCACTCTAAAATAAGCAAATATATGCTAGTTAGTGCTTTCCTGAAGTCCTGTATATATGTTTGGACAAGGATTATGCTCCTGATAAAGTTCACCTTGCAAAACAGCAGCAAATAAGTCCAGAAGAAAAACGCTGAAGGGAAGGTCAGGATCAACAGCAGAAGTCTGTGGCAAAGTGGTCCTTTCCGGTCCTTGCTTCGGTGCATGTGTGCTGGTGCACGCACGTTCCACAATATATCGTCAACGCCGAAAAAGGGGGCGTGGCCAAATTAGCACTCTTGCAAAACAGCAGCAAATAAGTCCAGAAGAAAAATGCTCAAGGGAAGGTCAGGATCAACAGCAGACGTCTGTGGCAAAGTGGTCCTTTCCGGTCCTTGCCTCAGAGCGAGCGTGCTGGTGCGTGCACATTTCACAATTTATCCTCAACGCTGAAAAAGGGGGCGTGGCCAAATTAGCACTCTTGCAAAACAGCAGCAAATAAGTCCAGAAGAAAAACGCTCAAAGGAAGGTCAGGATCAACAGCAGACTTCTGTGGCAAAGTGGTCCTTCCCGGTCCTTGCATCGGTGGCCAAAGCTTATTACTCATATACATGCCAAAACTGTTTGCTTTTCAAATGCTTGTTTTTAACAGGACTTCAGTGAAGGTCACACAGAGTGCTTATACATTTATTGGCTAGAGGGAGACTTGGTAAGAAATGTTTATTAGACCAGTAGTTGGTTTACAATTCCAATTATGTCATTAACTCTCAGAAGACAGCTTTGAAAAAACACTGGAAGACACCTTCAGTGCAAATTCTGATGGTAAGGCTTAATTAAAACAAGCTCAAAGAGTTCCCATGAGGAGGTCTTTTGGGCAGGCAGTGGCAGGAACTGGGTCTGAATGGCCATAGGGATTAGCATGGTCCTGGGAAGTAGTCAATGGTTTGGCACACAACCAAGAAACACTTACAGGTTGTGTGTGCCTCATATGCCATTCCTCCATATCTGTCTTCTAATGCAATAGTTTCGGTTTATAGGTGTCACAAGCGACAGCTAATAGCCCAAACTAAAACAGTGAAGAACTGGGATTAAGAAGAATACAAATCACTGGGATGAAGGAGAAGCAGAAGAGCTGGGATGAAGGAGGATAATTGGGACAAAGGAGAAGAAGGACTGAGAAGAAGAAGAAGAAGAAGAAGAAGAAGAAGAAGAAGAAGAAGAAGAAGAAGAAGAAGAAGAAGAAGAAGAAGAAGAAGAAGAAGAAGAAGAAGAAGAAGAAGAAGAAGAGTGATAAAAGAGAAGGACTGGTAAAACAGCAAAGACGATGCAGAAGGACTGGGATGAAGCAGAATGACTGGGATGAAGCTGAAGGACAAGGACATGGATGAAGCAGGACATGGATGAAGGATATGAGTGGGCACATGTGAAGTACTGAGGAGAAGGACAAGGACTGGGACAAAGTAGAAGGACTGTGGTGAAAGAGAAGTACAATGATAATCAAGGAGGAGCAGGACAAGGAGGAATGTGAAGGACTATGGCAAAGAAGGAGGAGAATGACTGTTGGAAGTGAAGGGCTTAGATGAAGGAGAAGAATGGTAAGGACGGGGACAAAAGCGTAGAAGATAAAGAAGAACTGGGACTAAAATAAAGAACTGGAACAAAGGAGAAAAACTGGGCAAAGGAGAAGCAAATAACTGGAATGAATCAGAAGGAGAGATGAAAGAGAAGGGCTGAGATGAAGTTGAAGGACAAGTACTGGTCCAAAAGAGAAGGAGAAGGACTCGGAAGAATAAGAATGATTAGGACCAAGGAGAATGACTCTCATGAAAGAGAAGAAGGAGAAGGACTAGAACAAAGGAGGACTTTGATCCAAATGAAGGACAGTGTCACATGTAAAGTACATTAGAGAAGCGCAACAACTAGGACAAAGGAATAGTACAGAGACTCAGATGAAGGCGAAGGACTAGGATGAAAGAGAAGTACTGGGCAAAGTAGAAGAACGAGTATAGGGATGAAACAGATTACTGGAATGAAGACAAACAACTGATGGAGGAAAAGAAGGAGAGGGACTGGGTTAAAGGAGGAGGAGTTGGAGAAGGATAAGGACATGAATGACAGGGATGAAGGAGAAGAAAGACTAGGATGAAGGAGAAAAATAACTAGGTCAAAGAAGAATGATTGGGATAGAGGTGAAGGAGGAGAAAGACTGGGACAAAGGATGAAAAGGATGACTGGGATGATGAAGAAGAAAAATAAGGATGATAAGGAAGTAGGAAAGGATTAGAAAGTAGGGGAACTTTATGAAGGAGAAGGAATGGGACTACGGAGAAGAAGGACGGAATGAAAGCAAATAACAGGAAGGACTGGGATGAAGGAGAAGATGGACAACAACTGTGATGAAGGAGTAGAGTTTAACGAAGGCCTGGGACTTAAGGAAAGGACTGGGAGAAAGAGTAAGAACTGGGATAAAGGAGAGGAAGAAAGACTGAGGAGAGCTAGAAGGACTGGGATGGAGGAGAAGGACTGGGATGTAGCAAAACGTCAGAGATGGAGAAGGACGGACATGAATTTGAAACACAAGGGCAGTGACGAAAGAGGAAAAGAACTGGGAAGAAAAAGAAGGATTTCAAATGTTACCTCGGATGGGCTGAACACATCTGCTGCCTCTGTAAGATCTGCTCCGGCAGCTAGGGAGGCACATTTGGATGCAGCCCTGGAAGTTAGGCTCCACCCAGAAAAAACTGTTGCTACATTTGTCTTTAAGGTGGAAGAGATCTTTGGTGTTCAGGTGGAGGGTTTAGTGAAAAACAACAGTAGAGGATGGAATTATAATACTCCCAATAAAAGCAGTCCTCCCACTGTCCATTCCCAGCAAAGAAATCTTTGAGACACAGGCTGCTCCAGCAGAATAGGTAGTAATTTTGAAAGATGCCACTGTGTCATGGGGTTCAATCTCGGACACTGCCAACACTTTGCAGCACTGCTTTCAGCCTCCCTGACCCAACAGCCTCCATAGGCATGAATATAAGTCTGCCCCTCTAATCACGGTTCAAATGAGTAGCCCATTACTCTTTTTGGACAGCATTGGCAAGATATCATCAGAGATCTTTGGTTTGTAAGAGGAAGGATGGAGATGGTCAATAGAAATGAATGAATTTCCTTCAGAGTTGGGGGTCATCCCACCTCCTATTCTGTGGTATGCCATACAATAGGAGGGTCTGGATTCACTGATCTTGCCAGTCACACAAAAGAGAACAATCATTTCCGTTCCCTACTTGGAGCGGAGTTAAAGGAATTTTTCAGTTTTGTTCAGGCCTGTATTACATGGGGAAAGGATAAACACTCACCCAATCCCTGCACACTATAATAACATTGATATGGGCTGGGAAATATCTAGCATACAGGGACACACAATTATGTTTATCTACACATACCAATTCTGGTGGCTCATCAAAGGTTTATGCGCCTCTGTTCCCTAGAATCCCTAGAAAACTACAAGAAAGAAATAGAGCAAAGTAAAATCCGAACCTTTACGAGAGATACTCTGGATTATCTACAGGACATAGTATATACCTGGCAGGAACACTACGCACAAAGGAGACCCCCACCAGAGAGGAGACAACCAACAAACCCGAGGAATCCGGAAGGTAATAAAAGCGACCCAAGTAGCTTAGCACCTAACAGCGGTGAGGACAGTACGAACATAGAGAATATTCAGATACATACCCCGAATTTACATACATCGCAGGAAGCAACAACCTCAAATACTGAATCCACTTCTTTTTTAGAAAAAAGACAGCGAGAAGAAGCAAAAAGAAATCTAAAACCTAAAAAGAAACCGAACAACTAGTGGTCAATATTTCCAGCAAACCGCTAACCAAAGAACAACTAGATACTCTTAACCTAGGTTTATCTTTTATACCCACACAGAATTCTAATTTGCTAGAGGAAAAGGTCAACCTACATAGACTAACTAGAAAGATGCGATTGAAAGTGTTCTTTGACACCAATATGGCCATAGGGGAACAACCAGAACAACAGGAATATTTGGAAATAAAACCGAACAGTACTTTTGATCAACAAGTGAACAACATAGGAATAAGAATGTTCGAAGAACAGATGCAGAAAGATCTAAGGATGATTAACTTTACAAAAATTAAAAACTACAACATCCGAAGAGATAAAAGTCAACTAATTAAGGAATTATCAGATGATGTTAGTTTAACCCTTAAAGCAGCGGATAAGGGAGGGGCAATTGTCATAATGAACACAACCTACTACGACAATACAATTAAAGAATTATTAGATGATGAAGGTACTTACATCAAAATCGGACAAGACCCTACCAAGCAGATTACTGACATCATTAAAATGACATTGGACAAAGCAACAGAGGAAGGATGGATTTCAGAAAAGACAAAAAAATATCTTACAAAAGAATTCCCGATCAAGCCAGTATTCTATGGATTATCCAAAATCCACAAGAATTTACAAAGCCACCCTTACGGACATTTGTAGTCGGAACGGACAGTATCTTTAATCCTTTGACAATTTATGTTGATAAGGCAATACAACCGCTAGTCCAGACAACCACAACCTACTTAAAGGACACCACAGATTTTCTGAACACATTGACAGGTCGATTCATGGAATTAATGTGCGCTGAAATTTTCAGCGCAAGCGTGCGAAAGCGTGCGAATCGCAGTGCCAGTGCAAAAATTGCAGCGAAACCCGTACACAGCGATTCATGGAAGTCTGTGCGCGTGTAAATCCCAGGATGTGCACCAAAATTCTGCGTAGCGCATGCTGGCGCACATGTCTCCAAACAACGTGCGCTATGCGCACAGCGAAATCGCACATAGCGTGGTGCACACAACAAAAGTAGGAGGAACAGAGGGTGTGACACCCGGAATGGAGAACAACGCGTGAAAATATGGGCGTCACGGGGGAAGTACAGGAGGCAAATGCACGGAACGCCCACACGCACGTTCAAAACACGTATTCATGGATTCGAACAGGGCTAAAGCATGCACCAAAAAAGACGCGCTAATCCTGAAACACGTACGCCAGCAGAAAGCAGGCGTACATGGACCCGCGCAGCATACAAGTGCGCGCAAACAACAAACAAGCTCAGACGCCAGGATGAATATACCGTTCCTAGCAGCAGTGGTCGTGGGATACCGCAGGAGGAGGAGGAGGATAGTCAAGCCCAGAATTTTCACACCCAGAACCAGCCTTTTTGGGATGCCTGATGACAAGGTGTATGGGAGGTACAGGTTTCCACCTCACACAATACTCGACCTGGTGAGTGAGTGGGAGGATGACCTCACATCACCCACCCTGTGCTCCCAAGCACTCAGCCCCCTGGAGAAGGTCCTCAATGTACTGCACTTCTTGGCCACTGGATCATTTCAGCGGACAAGTGCTATAGTGGGGGGGGGGTGTCACAGGCCATGCAGTCACGCTTCCTACACCAGGTCTTGGCCATCATGACTGCACGCCCATCAGTCCGCAAGCACATATACCTGCCCAGAACACCTGCAGAAAGGCAGGCTGCTGTCCAGGATTTCTACGGGGTGGCACAATTCCCCAAAGTCCTAGGTGCCATTGATTACACCCATGTGGCTCTACGTCCCCCCAGGGCATCAGAGCACATCTATAGAAACCGCAATGTCCAGGTAGTATGTGATGCCAAGGGAATCATCACCTCAGTATATGCCAACTATCTACGGTCCACCCACGACAGTTTTATTTACAGAATGTCAACCCTAAACCAGGACCTAGAAGCTGGGCGGCATGGCGATACATGGCTGCTCGGTGAGTATAAATGCCACAGCACATGCATGCATGTCAGATACTGAGTAATGTCACAACCCCACTAATGATACCCATCACCACCTCCCCAGGGGACAGTGCTTACCCTGTGAGCACCCACATGATGACGCCAATTCGGAACCCCACCACGCCACCCGAGGTAAGATACAACACAGCCCACATTGCAACCCGGGGCATAGTGGAGCGCACATTCGGAGTGCTCAATTCACACTTTCGGTCCCTTGACCGTTCTGGCGGGCAGCTGTTATATGCTCCCCCAGTAGTGTGCAGGATCATAGTGGCAGCATGTGTCCTGCACAACGTTGCAACACGCCGGGGCCTGCCCGTGGACATGGTGGTGCCCTCACTTCCCCAACCACATGCACGCCCGCTGGGCATGGGAGGGGAAAGGGCACGGGGTGAGGCAGCCCGTACGCAGCTGGTAGCTAATTACTTCACCTAAAATCACACCCCTGTGGAGTGCACACAGCCCTGGCACATACCATCTGACAATCAATGATGATGACATAAGGGACAGTCAAGTGTCACAACCATACCAGCCTGAGATTGGTCACCTGGAAGTGTTACATTGTGTGCATCCCTACCTACACAGACACCACCAATGCTGTGTCATCAAAAGACACACTTCTATGCTGCTAAATTCATTACCCCCTTGCAAAATACAACATGACAACAGTGCCATGTCACCCAACCCCTCCCCAGAACTGCCAACCAACACACCATGGCATGTCATGCTATGTGAGAGCAGACAAAGCAATCCCCAAAACATGACACAAGTGTCACAAAGTACAGTGACCCTAATGGAAACTGGCCACACACAATATGCTCCCAGTAATGTAGAACTAACAACACACATGACCAAATACTTACCAACAATACAATGCAGCTACACAACCTCAAACATAGCATAAACATGACAGTACTAAGTTAAAGTAGTGGTAGTCTTACAACCTGATAATGACAGCACATCGACCACTTCCAACTGTATAGTGCTGCTGCCACGCAAATGTGTAAGTGCACTGCTTACAACATGAACTGCATCTCCAAAGTAGACGGCCTTGTGAAGACATGAGGAATGAACCTGTAAATTAGGAGGAAGACATGGATGCACAAGCACATATCAATAGCCCATGCAGTGTACAATACAACAACAATATCAACTAGGAATGTATACACAGTATTGACTACAGACTGCCCACACAGCTCATGGGAGTCCAACGTCACTGTGTAAGTCACTGTCACTTGGGCACACCCTTTGCAAGCCCATGGAAACGGGAAGCAGGAGGGGTGTGTGTTTCACGAACCCAAGCATCTAACCCAAACTCAGGACAAGCCTGCATGTGCCCAGCCAGAATACAGTGGATGCCCACTGGAGCCACACAAGGCAACACAATGTAAAAAAAGAAAAAAATCAAAAATGGCCATGTGGGGGACGGGGGGGGGGGGGGGACCCAGGATGTCCGAGGACAGGGTGCGCACCAACAGCCACCTGTGTGGATGTTGGGAAAAAAACACCTCCATGGGCTCATGGCCTGCACGGCTATGCCAATGTGGGAGAACAGCTGCTGTCACTCTCATCACCCTCTGCTGCTGCCATAGGAGGTGGTGGTGCTATGGGAGGCAGCCCACGCCAAGCCCTGGCATGGTCCTCCATGGCAGCAAGCATGCGGGTGTGGAAGCTCTTGTTCTGGAGGATTATAGTGCGGAGATCCCCATGCACCACCTGACGTGATGCCCGGATCTCCTCCCAAGTTGCCTGCATCTCAGCTGAGAGCGAACGTGTGAGCCGCTCCAGCTGCTGTTCTGTCCTCAAGTTAGTGGAAGCCTCAAGGTCAACAAGAGTCTCCCTGAGGTGATGGAGTTCTACCCTCAGGGCTTCCCTGTGGCCCTGGGACTCTATTGATATCGATTGGCATAGAGTCTCCAGTGCCGCCCGTGTGTCCCTGTTAGACGCCAACATGTCCTCCCTGTGTGATTGGCAAATGGAGTCTGTTGCCTGCTGTAGTTGCTCCATCTGCCTTTCAGGGGGGACAATGGAAGTGGCCACCCTTTCCATTGCTTGAGCCATCATCTCAACTGATGCTGCCTGTTGGGTTGCCATACCATACATGGATTGTTCCCATGAGTGGGGTATGCCTGGTGGCGTATGGCCACCGTGTCGGCGGGCACCACACTTGTTTGGGGCAAGGCGATCTGCGCCTTGTTGTGCCGGCACTGCCTGAGGCTGCAGGACTGCATTCACCCTCTGATCTGCTGGCCCAGGAACAGGATCAGATGCAGTGGAGTGTGACCCTGCATCCGTAACCGCCAAAGGCGGACTTACCAACACTGACATCCCCATAGAGGGTTCTACCCCTGGTGCAGGCGGGTTGGACAGAACAGAATCCCTGCCAGAAACACTTACCTGCGACGCCACATAGGTCTCATCATCCGAATCAGCACCTGAATAGAGGTCTGGGGAGGTGCACCCAGAGACACCCCTGGACAGAATGGTCTGCATCAAGATTGGGTTCTCACCCACCACAACACCACGTCCCCCACTGGTGCACGGTCGTGCCTGAGATCCTTCCTGGGTCTGCACCATCTCCTCAACCTCAACAGCATCAAGTGCATCATCCCCTGCAAAAACATGAAAGACAAAAATGGAAACAGGCATTAGCACCATAGCACACAAATAGGCCTGATAAGCTACAGAACCAGTACATGATTTACACATGTCCCACATGACTATAACCCTCCCATGCATGCACTGTCACTGAGTTGGAAGGGGAGGCAAAAGGCAGACACTGATGACACCAAGATGGAAGAGCAACACATTTGCTGCATGCTGGGTAGCACTGCCATCACACATTGGCCTGTGAGTGGCATGTCCAATACACATACATGCACATGCCATCACACAGATAGCATGTACCATAGCCATGGTACATTCCACAAGTATATCCATATGTCAGTGAATGAATACTGTCAGTCATCCATGTGAGATGGACCTGATGAGATGAAAAATGCTACATAGTGTGACAAAATAGGCATGTGCCACATACTGCAACACATCCAGTGTACAAAAATACAGTGATTGCAGGCCGATGTACACATCAATGGTTGTGCACTTCAACATGACAGGAAACAACTAACATGTTCCACATTCAAACAGGCCCCACAAATGTATGTGATCAGGCCAATACTCAATCAGCCTGAATGGTCAAATCATTCACCTAACAAGGTAACACATGTGGGCCAATGTGGGGTTCATCAATGACAGAAGCATGTCACAAATGTGACAATAGGGCTGAGGAATGCGTAGCAAAAGTAGGAGAATTGAAACAATCAGCCTGAACGAACACTGAAAAATACAAACAATGTTGTTGCAAGATGCCACTTCAAAGGCAACTGCCGTAATGCTGCGCTAAATTACTACTGTGGGCAGAAGGGATACTGTCACACCCAAATCCAAGGCCGTTGAATGTTTTGGATGAAGCACATGGGTGACCCACACCACTCAGGCACGCACACCCTCACCTGGCACTCAATCAGAACCCGTCACCCAAACAACATACACATGCATTACACAAACATGCATGGGCACTCACCAGACAATGCAGCATAATCAGGTAGTTCTCCCACACCTTGGATCTGTTCCTCTGTGATGAAGGCCCCAGCAACAGACTCATGTTCAGTGAGTTTGTTGTCCTCTTGTGGAGACCCACCGCCAGTCACCAGAGTAGCGGCATGATTTGAGACCAGCTTGTTCTTTGCTCTGCGTTTCAGGTCATTCCACCGCTTGTAGCAATCATCAGCTGTGCGCCTCACAAATCCAAGGGCACTTATGCGGTCCTTGATGGTCTGCCAGTGTGCCCTACGTTGACCAGGTGTGGTCTTGCACCCTGCAGTCACCACCATTTTGCGGATACCTGCTGACACATAGGCCACAAGTGCATCAAGTTCCGGATCATTAAAGCAAGGCTTCTTTGAGGTACCGGAGTGTGTAGCCATGTCTGGGGTCTCAGCCTGTCATGCCAGAGCACCCTTCTTCCTCTTCCTTAAAGGTGGAGCAGAGCCAGAGTGGCTTACGCCGCTCTAGTCAGTAGGGGCAGAATCACTGGTGGACTGGGTAGTAGGAGTGTGGGAATGCACAATGACCATAGGTCTTGATGCAGGCATTGGTTGCAGGGTAATGTTGGCAGGGGGAACGTCAGTTTGATGGACCTGGGCTGACACTGTCCTGGCTGGGAGAGTCAGAGCTGGGGCGGATCGAGCTGCAGCTGCCCCTGCAGCCTCCCCACCCTGCATACTTGGGGCAGCAGATGGCATAGCTGCCCTAGATCCACATGGCTTGGTGACAACAACTTGCACCACCACACGTGGCCTAGACTTGCTCACCTGGAAGTCAGCCAGGGAGTCATCCTGTGCCAGGTCAGGTGCCACAATGGGCTGGTCCAACAGGGGCTGAGCTGGGATGGTGTCAGCCACGTTTCCCTCAACCATGGGGGGGGGCATGGGTGTCCCTGATTGTTCCTCCACACATGGGGGTATAGGGGCACCCTGCAAATCCTGACCACATCCCCTACCGCGCCCACCACGCCCACCTTTTGAAGTCGGCCACCTTTGCCTCCCTTACCGCTTGGTCACCTCCCAACCATGGCACCGATGTTGTTGTGCGTATGGGAGTTGCAGTAAACTATTGTCCTGGGCAATTGGGGGTCAAAGGGGTAGGATACCAGATGGAATTCGTACCCTAGTGCTCTAACAAGGCTGTCTGTGACCCCTGAGGGAAGATAACGGGTCACGCAACGCACAGGCAGCCCAAAATCAAAAATTAACGTGCACGCAACCCCTCGTAGACCACGTGCATGAAAAAATGTACCCGCACTTCGCTGTGGCACCCAGAAACACAAAACTAAGCGTACGCGTAATACACGCAGCCTACAATGACCTCTGAAGGGGAACGAGACACACGGGGCAAGCACAGTTGCTAAGTACGTGCGGAACTCACCGTCTGCCTGGAAAAAGAAAGTGAAAAATATGCCCATGTGCGCGTTGGCAACACCCCTGCCAAAAGAAGAATTGTACGCTGTCTGAGGAGACAGGACAAAAAGATGTTTGAGGAAACAGGCACAACAAAAATTCAGAAAAGAGCTGTCAGAGGTAACAGGGAGTACGAACTAGAAACGGTGTGAAGTAATCGCGTGTGAACCGACAAGAAGTACAGATTTCACCCACTCGCTCTCCACGAAAAGCACGTACAAGGAAATGGCGTCCTACACGTAGCTTTTAAACCGGCCCACACGTACACGTCAGATACGCGTGTACGTGGGCGCTTTCCTCCAAATACACGCGATGACACTCGGATGTGCAGTTTTTCCACGTGTGCTCTGTCATCACGTGCTATGAGGGAAACGCCCGCGCGCGTAAGGTAACTTACGCGTTTATGCGCTAAGGGCCTTTTGTCCAATGAAATCGCGTGCTTGTGCTGACGCGCTTACGCGCTAAGGCCCTTTCCTCGAATTACACACTGACGTGCAATTTTTTCACGTGCCAAATCACTCCGTATCAAGCTGGCCACGCGAAACACACGGAAGACCACGCTCCTGCCCAGAAGGCCGAATTACTGCCCCCCAGAGCCCCGAGCACGCTCCCACCTGCCATCTGCTGCTGCCTGACTGCCTGCTGCCCACGTGCCCTGCCATTTGCTGCCTGCACGTCAGCCAGGGGTGTAGTTGCTTTGACCACCCCTGCTGGAACCGAAGACTCCCGACTGGGATTCCATCGCTCCACAGCCCAGCCCCAGGACCCAGTTGCCCACCCACTCCTGCCTCTGGGGTTGTCATGTCGAGGCAAACACCATCTGGGACCACTGACAACCCCCGGCCAGAGAGGCAGAGGGGCACCAGCTTCACTGCCACCGAAGTTGGTGTCCTGGTGGAGCAAGTCCTTGGGCAGTATGATGCCCTCTTTGGAAGTTTGCGCGCTGACAATGAAGGACGGACCAGGATCTGAATGGACATTGTGACTGCCATCAATGCGGAGGGGGTGGCAGTCCGCGATTTACATTATGTCAAGAAGCGCTGGGAGGACTTCAGGTCCAGGACCCTCAACAAGGCCCGGCGCCTCGCTAAGGCAGCGGATGCCAAGGGGTGCCGGAGCCAGCTGTCAAACCATCAAATGAGGGTCCTGGAACGCATATGCCCAGCGCTCTACCTCCAGATCCTTGAGAGGCAGACCCATCTGGAGTCGAGCGGTAAGTGTACATGCATGTTGATAGTACGCTGTGCGTGTCGTGGTGTGTCAATAGTGTGCAGGTTGCCCATGTGTTTATGTAGGCCCATGTAGGCATGTGTATGAACATGGGCGTGAGGCTGCCACATGTGAGTCCTCTCAGTTGTGAGACACATTGATGGTGTATGTTTTGGTAAGCATGCTGGGCAAATGCAAGTGTGGGAACACACATGTTTGAATTTCTGTTTATGTACATTGGCATGGTTGTGGCATGGATGGTGGTTCATAATGCATGTATCTGCACTGTGTACATGTGCATGTATGTGTATCTGACAAGTGTGCAACTGTGATGCAACATGGATGCACGTGACACTGATATGTAGAAGGATGAATGGCAGATGTGACATGTATGGCGATCTCATCACTGCAACAGTTGGAGGAGATGTAGACATGCATGTAAGTGTGGTGGCGTGTGTGCATGTCTAGTGCACTCCTTGTGTTTCATGTGATGTCAGGCTCACCTTTGGATGTTCATGCTGTTGTATGTGTATTTATGGTGCTGTCTGGTGCAATATTGCTGTTGAAATGTTCATGTGTGTGAGTTAAAATGACATGTGTCTCATGGAGTGTGATGCGGTGTCTGAATTTAAACATTGCCACTCATGTGCAACTGTCATGTGTATATCAGTCCATTATACAGTGCCCTGATGCCTGTGTTTTATCTCTCCCTGTCTGCAGCGTCAACTGAAGAAGAGGGCGGAGAGGGTGCTGTGGAGCACAGCGGCAGGGATCGTCCCGCCAGCTACAGACGCAAGGCCCGGCTCCCCTCCCAGATTGTCATCTCGTCGAGGAGTGAGGAGTCTGGTGCCGCATCCCAGGCCGCAGCTGCCGAGGGTAGGTCCAAGAGGCGGAGGTTGGAGGTGGACTCCTCGGCAGCAGAAGGGGCAGCTGAGACCCCACAGGGTCCGACGGAGGAAGGTGGAGTCATCCAGGTTGGTGGGGGGTTTGGTGGAGGAGGAGGCAGTGGAAGGGACACACAGTGAGTATGGAGGTGGGGATTCCACTGGTGCTAGTGTTGCAGTGCAGGACCAGGGACAGGAGGCAGCACAGTCCGCCGCAGAGGTGCATGTGTGCAATCCTGTCCCTGATCCTGTCACTGCATCATCTGGCACCAGCAGGGATGCCTACGTCCAGACCCGGTTTCAGGGAGTGGATGAACGCACAACAACGTGCCTTCCTCTACCTGCGGACGTGGCTATCCAGGACCGTGTTGAGCATGTCCTGGCCGGGATAGCGTTGCGTCAACAGGGCATGCGAGGTGACGTGCAGTTTTTTTGTGAAGAAACTGCACGTCATCTTGGGTGCCTCTTTGACCGCGTTGACCTGCTGGGATGGGTCACCAGTGCTTGATTCCTCCGTGTGCTGGACCTCCTTGCAACCCCCTCCTCACCTGAACCCCCTACGCGCCAGTCGTCCTCCATGCCATCTTCCCACCCATGCATCACCTGGGTACCCTGTGGAGCTGCCTCTGACCCTGCGGCCAGGCTGGTGGAGGACACATCCCTGCCACAGTCGGGAGTCGGACGTCCAGCAGGGGTGGCTACCTCAACAACTGAACCCCAGCCGGAGGAGGATGTGCAGGCAGCAAGAGCCAGGGCACACGCAGAAGCACAGCAGCAGCAGCAACAAGGTGGGAGCCATCATGGCTCGGGGCCTTCGACATCGGAGGGGCAGGCATCGGAAAGAGGGCAGGAGGACCCAGGACTGGAAGTGTCTTCCGTGTGTCAGCGGTTAGGCCATGCTATAAATGCGGAGCGGTAGCGGGCAGAAGAGGCACGGCTCACGATGGTCAGGGCAAAGAACTCCATGCGGAGGGCCCTGAGGCGGGCCGAATGCCTCGAGGCAATTCGCAGGGAGTTGGAGGAGAACACGTCGTTGTCCCTGAAAATCCTCAGGGCCATGGAAGAGGACCGCCTCCAGGACATTGAGCAGGAGTTCGATGATGCCCTGGCCCGGGACATCCAAAAGTGAGCCGTCGGACTAGCCTGCTGCCCTTGTAAATAGTTTTTAGAGTTAGGTTTCCTTTTCGTTTTCCTTTTATTTGTGGTCAATGGACAATGCCACACAAATTTGTATATAGTTATATTTTTAGGTAGTTTGTTAGGTAGGTTTCATTTGTTTGGTTGGTATCATGGACCCTTTACATCCTTGGACAAGGATTGTATATAATTTCATCATGTATTCATTTTTCTTTTTTTTGCATTATGGACATGGAGCAATGGATTTTCTTTTCAGACAATGGATTGTAAATAGTTGGACTATGGATTGATTTCTCTTTTTTTATTATGAACATGAAGCAATGGAGATTTTCTTTTACATTTCCTTTGGATTTGCGTTGTTGGAGGGTGACTTTGGACTGTTTTTCTTTCTAATTTTTTTGGATTGGTTATCATTTTCATTCAATCATCTTTTTCACTTGCTTTTCATTTCATGTTTCATATTTTGGTATGCTTTCATTTCATTTTTGATTTTATGTACATAATATATTTTCATTTTTTAGTTCTATGTGTGAGATTCGCTCATTGGGTTGATGCATGTGAAAATGTGGGTTTACACAAGCAATGCCAACCAGAGTATGTGTGTGACGGACATGTGTTGATGTACATAGTTGACTTTTGGTTTGTGTCATGAGATCGGCATCTCACTGCTGGGGGGTGGGGGTGCAAGGGGACATGAGTCGGGGCCAGCTGGCAGGTGCCCCTCAGTGCTGGGGTGTGGGGGTGAAAGGGGACATGAGTGGGGGCCTGCTGGCAGGTGCCCCACAGTGCCGGGGGGTGGGAGTACAGGGGGACATGAGTAGGGGCCTGCTGGCAGGTGCCCCTCAGTGCTGGGGGGTGGGCATGCAGGGGGACATGAGTGGGGGCCTGCTGGCAGGTGCCCCACAGTGCTGGGGGGTGTGGGTGCAGGGGGACATGAGTGGGACATGAGTGGGGGCCTGCTGGCAGGTGCCCCTCAGTGCTGGGGGGTGGGGGTGCAGGGGGACATGAGTGAGACATGAGTGGGGGCCTGCTGGCATGTGCCCCTCAGTGCTGGGGGCTGGGGGTTCAAGGGGACATGAGTGGGGGCCTGCTGGCAGGTGCCCCTCAGTGCTGGGGGGTGGGGGTGCAGGGGGACATGAGTGGGGGCCTGCTGGCAAGTGCACCTTAGTGCTGGGGGGAGGGGGTGCTGGGGGACATGAGTGGGGGCCTGCTGGCAGGTGCCCCACAGTGCCGGGGTTGGGGGTGCAGGGGGACATGAGTGGGACATGAGTAGGGGTCTGCTGGGAGGTGCACCTCAGTGCTGGGGGGTGGGGGTGCTGGGGGACATGAGTGGGGGCCTGCTGGCAGGTGCCCCACAGTGCTGGGGGTGGGGGTGCAGGGGGACATGAGTGGGGGCCTGCTGGCAGATGCCCCTCAGTGCTGGGGGGTGGGGGTGCAAAGGGACATGAGTTGGTGATCAGTAGTGCAAGGTGACATGTGGCTTGGCTGGGGGGCATGCCCATGGTGGATGGGCTGCCTGCAGGACATGACCAGGGGTGCAGGGTAGTCCCCTGTGGTGTGGGCTGCCTGCAGGGGTTGTGGAGGGTGTATACTGAACACCTGGGAGGACCCACACTGCCAATTCACGTGTAGGACTCGCCGTGCACCCCTGAAATTCATGTACCCCGCTCTGACAGCAAAATCGCATGTGAAACTTCCCGTGCACCCCATAAATACACGTCCCCTGCTCCAATCGCATGTGAAACTTCCCGCAAACCCCAGTAATACACGTACCCCACTCGCACAGGGCCTATCGCGTGTGAAACTTCCTGCGCACCCCTGAAATACAAGTACCCTGCTCCAATCGCGTGTGAAACTTCCTGCGAACCCCAGTAATACACGTACCCCACTCGCACAGGGCCAATCGCGTCTGAAACTTCCCGTGCACCCCCGAAATACACGTACCCTGCTCCAATCGCGTGTGAAACTTCCTGTGAACCCCAGTAATACACGTACCCCACTCACACAGGGCCTATCGCGTGTGAAACTTCCCGCGCACCCCCGAAATACACGTACCCTGCTCCAATCGGGTGTGAAACTTCCCGCGAACCCCATGTACCCCAATCGCACAGGGCCAATCGTGTGGGAATCTTCCAGCGCATCCCTGAAATACACGTACCCTACTCCATTGGCGTGTGAAACTTCCTGCGAACCCCAGTAATACACGTACCCCACTCGCACAGGGCCTATCGCGTGTGAAACTTCCCGCGCACCCCCGAAATACACGTAGCCGGCTCCAATCGCGTGTGAAACATCCCGCGAACCCCAGTAATACAAGTAACCCACTCGCACAGGGCCTATCACGTGTGAAACTTCCCGTACACCCCCGAAATACACGTACCCTGCTCCAATCACGTGTGAAACTTCCCGCGAACCCCAGTAATACACGTACCCCACTCGCACAGGGCCTATCACGTGCGAAACTTCCCGTGCACCCTCGAAATACATGTACCCTGCTCCAATCGCGGGTGAAACTTCCCGCAAACCCCAGTAATACACGTACCACAGTCGCACAGGGCTATCGCGTGTGAAACTTCCTGTGCACCCCCAAAATACACGTACCCTGCTCCATGCATGTGAAACTTCCCGCGAACCCCAGTAATACATGTACCCCACTCGCATAGGGCCTATCGTGTGTGAAACTTCCTGCGCAACCCCAAAATACACGTACCCTGCTCCAATCGCGTGTGAAACTTCCCGCGAACCCCAGTAATACACGTACCCCACTCGCACAGGGCCAATCGCGTGTGAAACTTCCTGCGCACCCCCGAAATACATGTACCCTGCTCCAATCTCGTGTGAAACTTCCCGGGAACCCCAGTAATACACGTACCCCAATCGCACAGGGCCTATCGCGTGTGAAACTTCCCGTGCACCCCCGAAATACACGTACCCTGCTCCAATCGGGTGTGAAACTTCCCGCGAACCCCATGTACCCCAATCGCACAGGGCCAATCGTGTGGGAATCTTCCAGCGCATCCCCGAAATACACGTACCCTACTCCATTGGCGTGTGAAACTTCCTGCGAACCCCAGTAATACACGTACCCCACTCGCACAGGGCCTATCGCATGTGAAACTTCCCGCGCACCCCCGAAATACACGTACCCTGCTCCAATCGCGTGTGAAACTTCCCGCGAACCCCAGTAATACACGTAACCCACTCGCACATGGCCTATCACATGTGAAACTTCCCGTGCACCCCCGAAATACACATGCCCTGCTCCAATCACGTGTGAAACTTCCCGCGAACCCCAGTAATACACGTATCCCACTCGCAAAGGGCCTATCACGTGCGAAACTTCCCGTGCACCCTCGAAATACACGTACCCTGCTCCAATCGCGGGTGAAACTTCCCGCAAACCCCAGTAATAAACGTACCCCAGACGCACAGGGCCTATCGCGTGTGAAACTTCCCGTGCACCCCCAAAATACACGTACCCTGCTCCATGCATGCGAAACTTCCCGCGAACCCCAGTAATACATGTACCCCACTCGCACAGGGCCTATCGTGTGTGAAACTTCCTGCGCACCCCTGAAATACACGTACCCTGCTCCAATCGCGTGTGAAACTTCCTGCGAACCCCAGTAATACACGTACCCCACTCGCACAGGGCCAATCAAGTCTGAAACTTCCCGTGCACACCCGAAATACACGTACCCTGCTCCAATCGCGTGTGAAACTTCCCATGAACCCCAGTAATACACGTACCCCACTCGCACAGGGCCTATCGCGTGTGAAACTTCCCGCGCACCCCCGAAATACACGTACCCTGCTCCAATCGCGTGTGAAACTTCCCGCGAACCCCAGTAATACACGTCACCCACTCGCACAGGGCCTATCACGTGTGAAACTTCCCGTGCACCCCCGAAATACACGTACCCTGCTACAATCACGTGTGAAACTTCCCGCGAACCCCAGTAATACACGTACCCCACTCGCACAGGGCCTATCACGAGCGAAACTTCCTGTGCACCCCCAAAATACACGTACCCTGCTCCATGCATGTGAAACTTCCCGCGAACCCCAGTAATACGTGTACCCCACTCGCACAGGGCCTATCGTGTGTGAAACTTCCTGCGCAACCCCAAAATACACGTACCCTGCTCCAATCGCGTGTGAAACTTCCCGCGAACCCCAGTAATACACGTACCCCACTCGCACAGGGCCAATCGCGTGTGAAACTTCCTGCGCACCCCCGAAATACACGTACCCTGCTCCAATCTCGTGTGAAACTACCCGCGAACCCCAGTAATACACGTACCCCACTCGCACAGGGCATATCGCGTGTGAAACTTCCCGCTCACCCCCGAAATACACTTACCCTGCTCCAATCACGTGTGAAACTTCCCGCAAACCCCAGTAATACACGTACCCCACTCGCACAGGGGCAATCGCGTGTGAAACTTCCCACGCACCCCCAAAATACACGTACCCTGCTCCATGCATGTGAAACTTCCCGCGAACCCCAGTAATACACGTACCTCACTCGCACAGGGCCTATCGTGTGTGAAACTTCCTGCGCAACCCCAAAATACACGTACCCTGCTCCAATCGCGTGTGAAACTTCCCGCGAACCCCAGTAATACACGTACCCCACTCGCACAGGGCCAATCGCGTGTGAAACTTCCTGCGCACCCCCGAAATACACGTACCCTGCTCCAATCTCGTGTGAAACTACCCGCGAACCCCAGTAATACACGTACCCCACTCGCACAGGGCCTATCGCGTGTGAAACTTCCCGCCCACCCCCGAAATACACTTACCCTGCTCCAATCATGTGTGAAACTTCCCGCAAACCCCAGTAATACACGTACCCCACTCGCACGGGCAATCGCGTGTGAAACTTCCCACGCACCCCCGAAATACACATACCCTGCTCCAATCGCGTGTGAAACTTCTCGCGAACCCCAGTAATACACGTACCCCACTCGCACAGGGCCTATCGCGTGTGAAACTTCCCGCGCACCCCCGAAATACACGTACCCTGCTCCAATCGCGTGTGAAACTTCCTGCGAACCCCATTAATACACATACCCCACTCGCACAGGGCCAATCGCGTCTGAAACTTCCCGTGCACCCCTGAAATACACGTACCCTGCTCCAATCGCGTGTGAAACTTCCCGTGAACCCCAGTAATACACGTACCCCACTCACACAGGGCCTATCGCGTGTGAAACTTCCTGCGCACCCCTGAAATACACGTACCCTGCTCCAATCGCATGTGAAACTTCCTGCGAACCCCAGTAATACACGTACCCCACTCGCACAGGGCCAATCGCGTCTGAAACTTCCCGTGCACCCCCGAAATACACGTACCCTGCTCCAATCGCATGTGAAACTTCACGTGAACCCCAGTAATACACGTACCCCACTCACACAGGGCCTATCGCGTGTGAAACTTCCCGCGCACCCCCGAAATACACATACCCTGCTCCAATCGGGTGTGAAACTTCCCGCGAACCCCATGTACCCCAATCGCACAGGGCCAATCGTGTGGGAATCTTCCAGCGCATCCCCGAAATACACGTACCCTACTCCATTGGCGTGTGAAACTTCCTGCGAACCCCAGTAATACACGTACCCCACTCACACAGGGCCTATCGCGTGTGAAACTTCCCGCGCACCCCCGAAATACACGTACCCTGCTCCAATCGGGTGTGAAACTTCCCGCGAACCCCATGTACCCCAATCGCACAGGGCCAATCGTGTGGGAATCTTCCAGCGCATCCCCGAAATACACGTACCCTACTCCATTGGCGTGTGAAACTTCCTGCGAACCCCAGTAATACACGTACCCCACTCGCACAGGGCCTATCGCGTGTGAAACTTCCCGCGCACCCCCGAAATACACGTACCCTGCTCCAATCGCGTGTGAAACTTCCCGCGAACCCCAGTAATACACGTCACCCACTCGCACAGGGCCTATCACGTGTGAAACTTCCCGTGCACCCCCGAAATACACGTACCCTGCTACAATCACGTGTGAAACTTCCCGCGAACCCCAGTAATACACGTACCCCACTCGCACAGGGCCTATCACGAGCGAAACTTCCTGTGCACCCCCAAAATACACGTACCCTGCTCCATGCATGTGAAACTTCCCGCGAACCCCAGTAATACGTGTACCCCACTCGCACAGGGCCTATCGTGTGTGAAACTTCCTGCGCAACCCCAAAATACACGTACCCTGCTCCAATCGCGTGTGAAACTTCCCGCGAACCCCAGTAATACACGTACCCCACTCGCACAGGGCCAATCGCGTGTGAAACTTCCTGCGCACACCCGAAATACACGTACCCTGCTCCAATCTCGTGTGAAACTACCCGCGAACCCCAGTAATACACGTACCCCACTCGCACAGGGCCTATCGCGTGTGAAACTTCCCGCCCACCCCCGAAATACACTTACCCTGCTCCAATCACGTGTGAAACTTCCCGCAAACCCCAGTAATACACGTACCCCACTCGCACAGGGGCAATCGCGTGTGAAACTTCCCACGCACCCCCGAAATACACGTACCCTGCTCCATGCATGTGAAACTTCCCGCGAACCCCAGTAATACACGTACCTCACTCGCACAGGGCCTATCGTGTGTGAAACTTCCTGCGCAACCCCAAAATACACGTACCCTGCTCCAATCGCGTGTGAAACTTCCCGCGAACCCCAGTAATACACGTACCCCACTCGCACAGGGCCAATCGCGTGTGAAACTTCCTGCGCACCCCCGAAATACACGTACCCTGCTCCAATCTCGTGTGAAACTACCCGCGAACCCCAGTAATACACGTACCCCACTCGCACAGGGCCTATCGCGTGTGAAACTTCCCGCCCACCCCCGAAATACACTTACCCTGCTCCAATCATGTGTGAAACTTCCCGCAAACCCCAGTAATACACGTACCCCACTCGCACGGGCAATCGCGTGTGAAACTTCCCACGCACCCCCGAAATACACATACCCTGCTCCAATCGCGTGTGAAACTTCTCGCGAACCCCAGTAATACACGTACCCCACTCGCACAGGGCCTATCGCGTGTGAAACTTCCCGCGCACCCCCGAAATACACGTACCCTGCTCCAATCGCGTGTGAAACTTCCTGCGAACCCCATTAATACACATACCCCACTCGCACAGGGCCAATCGCGTCTGAAACTTCCCGTGCACCCCTGAAATACACGTACCCTGCTCCAATCGCGTGTGAAACTTCCCGTGAACCCCAGTAATACACGTACCCCACTCACACAGGGCCTATCGCGTGTGAAACTTCCTGCGCACCCCTGAAATACACGTACCCTGCTCCAATCGCATGTGAAACTTCCTGCAAACCCCAGTAATACACGTACCCCACTCGCACAGGGCCAATCGCGTCTGAAACTTCCCGTGCACCCCCGAAATACACGTACCCTGCTCCAATCGCGTGTGAAACTTCACGTGAACCCCAGTAATACACGTACCCCACTCACACAGGGCCTATCGCGTGTGAAACTTCCCGCGCACCCCCGAAATACACATACCCTGCTCCAATCGGGTGTGAAACTTCCCGCGAACCCCATGTACCCCAATCGCACAGGGCCAATCGTGTGGGAATCTTCCAGCGCATCCCCGAAATACACGTACCCTACTCCATTGGCGTGTGAAACTTCCTGCGAACCCCAGTAATACACGTACCCCACTCGCACAGGGCCTATCGCGTGTGAAACTTCCCGCGCACCCCCGAAATACACGTACCCTGCTCCAATCGCGTGTGAAACTTCCCGCGAACCCCAGTAATACACATAACCCACTCGCACATGGCCTATCACGTGCAAAACTTCCCGTGCACCCTCGAAATACACGTACCTTGCTCCAATCGCGGGTGAAACTTCCCGCAAACCCCAGTAATACACGTACCCCAGTCGCACAGGGCCTATCGCGTGTGAAACTTCCCGTGCACCCCCAAAATACACGTACCCTGCTCCATGCATGTGAAACTTTCCCCGCACCCCAGAAGTACACGTACCCTGCTCCAATCACGTGTGAAACTTCCCGCGAACCCCAGTAATACACGTACCCCACTCGCACAGGGCCTATCACGTGCGAAACTTCCCGTGCACCCTCGAAATACACGTACCTTGCTCCAATCGCGGGTGAAACTTCCCGCAAACCCCAGTAATACACGTACCCCAGTCGCACAGGGCCTATCGCGTGTGAAACTTCCCGTGCACCCCCAAAATACACGTACCCTGCTCCATGCATGTGAAACTTCCCGCGAACCCCAGTAATACATGTACCCCACTCGCACAGGGCCTATCGTGTGTGAAACTTCCTGCGCAACCCCAAAATACACATACCCTGCTCCAATCGCGTGTGAAACTTCCCGCGAACCCCAGTAATACACGTACCCCACTCGCACAGGGCAAATCGCGTGTGAAACTTCCCACGCACCCCCGAAATACACTTACCCTGCTCCAATCGCGTGTGAAACTTCCCGCAAAGCCCAGTAATACACGTACCCCACTCGCACAGGGGCAATCGCGTGTGAAACTTCCCACGCACCCCCGAAATACACATACCCTGCTCCAATCGCGTGTGAAACTTCTCGCGAACCCCAGTAATACACGTACCCCACTCGCACAGGGCCTATCGCGTGTGAAACTTCCCGCGCACCCCCGAAATACACGTACCCTGCTCCAATCGCGTGTGAAACTTCCCGCGAACCCCTTTAATACACGTACCCCACTCGCACAGGGCCTATCGCGTGTGAAACTTCCTGCGCACCCCCGAAATACACGTACCCAGCTCCAATCGCATGTGAAACTTCCCGCTAACCCCAGTAATACACGTACCCCGCTCGCACAGGGCCAATCGCGTGTGAAACTTCCCACGCACCCCCGCAATACACGTACCCTGCTCTAATCGCATGTGAAACTTCCCGCGAACCCCAGTAATACACGTACCCCGCTCGCACAGGGCCTATTGCATGTGAAACTTCCCACGCACCCCCGAAATACACATACCCTGCTCCAATCGCGTGTGAAACTTCCCACGAACCCCAGTAATACACGTACCCCACTCGCATAGGGCCTATCGCGTGTGAAACTTCCTGCGCAACCCTGAAATACACGTACCCTGCTCCAATCGCGTGTGAAACTTCCCGCGAACCCCAGTAATACACGTACCCCACTCGCACAGGGCCAATCGCGTGTGAAACTTCCTGCGCACCCCCGAAATACACGTACCCTGCTCCAATCTCGTGTGAAACTTCCCGCGAACCCCAGTAATACACGTACCCCACTCGCACAGGGCCTATCGCCTGTGAAACTTCCCGCGCACCCCCGAAATACACTTACCCTGCTCCAATCGCGTGTGAAACTTCCCGCAAACCCCAGTAATACATGTACCCCACTCGCACAGGGGCAATCGCGTGTGAAACTTCCCACGCACCCCCGAAATACACGTACCCTGCTCCAATCGCGTGTGAAACTTCTTGCGAACCCCAGTAATACACGTACCCCACTCGCACAGGGCCTATCGCGTGTGAAACTTCCCGCGCACCCCCGAAATACACGTACCCTGCTCCAATCGCGTGTGAAACTTCCCACGAACCACAGTAACACACGTACCCCACTCGCACAGGGCCTATCGCGTGTGAAACTTCCTGCGCACTCCTGAAATACACGTACCTGCTCCAATCGCGTGTGAAACTTCCCGCTAACCCCAGTAATACACGTACCCCACTCGCACTGGGCCAATCGCGTGTGAAACTTCCCGCGCACCCCCGAAATACACGTACCCTGCTCCAATCGCATGTGAAACTTCCCGCTAACCCCAGTAATACACGTACCCCACTCGCACAGAGCCTATCGCGTGTGAAATTTCCCATGCACCCCCGAAATACACGTACCCTGCTCCAATCGCATGTGAAACTTCCCGCGAACCCCAGTAATACACGTACCCCACTCGCACAGGGCCTATCGCATGTGAAACTTCCCGCGCACCCCCAAAATACACTTACCCTGCTCCAATCGCGTGTGAAACTTCCCGCAAACCCCAGTAATACACGTACCCCACTCGCACAGGGGCAATCGCGTGTGAAACTTCCCACGCACCCCCGAAATACACGTACCCTGCTCCAATCGCGTGTGAAACTTCTTGCGAACCCCAGTAATACACGTACCCCATTCGCACAGGGCCTATCGCGTGTGAAACTTCCCGCGCACCCCCGAAATACACGTACCCTGCTCCAATCGCGTGTGAAACTTCCCACGAACCACAGTAACACACGTACCCCACTCGCACAGGGCCTATCGCGTGTGAAACTTCCTGCGCACTCCTGAAATACACGTACCTGCTCCAATCGCGTGTGAAACTTCCCGCTAACCCCAGTAATACACGTACCCCACTCGCACTGGGCCAATCGCGTGTGAAACTTCCCGCGCACCCCCGAAATACACGTACCCTGCTCCAATCGCATGTGAAACTTCCCGCTAACCCCAGTAATACACGTACCCCACTCGCACAGAGCCTATCGCGTGTGAAATTTCCCATGCACCCCCGAAATACACGTACCCTGCTCCAATCGCATGTGAAACTTCCCGCTAACCCCAGTAATACACGTACCCCACTCGCACAGGGCCAATCGCGTGTGAAACTTCCCGCACACCCCTGAAATACACGTACCCTGCTCCAATCGCATGTGAAACTTCCCACAAACCCCAGTAATACACGTATCCCACTCGCACAGGGCCTATTGCATGTGAAACTTCCCACGCACCCCCGAAATACACATACCCTGCTCCAATCGCGTGTGAAACTTCCCGCGAACCCCAGTAATACACGTACCCCACTCGCACAGGGCCGATCGTGTGTGAAACTTCCCGCGCACCCCCGAAATACACATACCCTGCTCCAATCGCTTTTGAAACTTCCCGCGAACCCCAGTAATACACGTACCCCACTCGCACAGGGCCTATCGCGTGTGAAACTTCCTGCGCACCCCCGTAATACATGTACCCTGCTCCAATCGCGTGTGAAACTTCCCGCGAACCCCATTAATACACGTACCCCACTCGCACAGGGCCAATCGCGTGTGAAACTTCCCACGCACCCCCGAAATACATGTACCCTGCTCCAATCGCATGTGAAACGTCCCGCAAACCCCAGTAATACATGTACCCCGCTCACACAGGGCCTATCGCGTGTGAAACTTCCCGCGCACCCCCGAAATACACGTACCCTGCTCCAATCGCGTGTGAAACTTCCCGCGAACCCCAGTAATACACGTACCCCACTCGCACAGGGCCTATCGCGTGTGAAACTTCCTGCGCAACCCCGAAATACACGTACCCTGCTCCAATCGCGTGTGAAACTTCCCACGAACCCCAGTAATACACGTACCCCACTCGCACAGGGCCTATCGCGTGTGAAACTTCCCGTGCACCCCCGAAATACACATACCCTGTTCCAATCGCGTGTGAAACTTCCCACGAACCACAGTAATACCCGTACCCCACTCGCACAGGGCCTATCGCGTGTGAAACGTCCTGCGCAACCCCGAAATACACGTACCCTGCTCCAATCGCGTGTGAAACTTCCCACGAACCCCAGTAATACACGTACCCCACTCGCACAGGGCCTATCGCGTGTGAAACTTCCCGTGCACCCCCGAAATACATGTACCCTGCTCCAATCGCGTGTGAAACTTCCTGCGCACCCCCGTAATACATGTACCCTGCTCCAATCGCGTGTGAAACTTCCCGCGAACCCCAGTAATACACGTACCCCACTCGCACAGGGCCAATCGCGTGTGAAACTTCCCACGCACCCCCGAAATACATGTACCCTGCTCCAATCGCATGTGAAACGTCCCGCAAACCCCAGTAATACACGTACCCCGCTCACACAGGGCCTATCGCGTGTGAAACTTCCCGCGCACCCCCGAAATACACGTACCCTGCTCCAATCGCGTGTGAAACTTCCCGCGAACCCTAGTAATACACGTACCCCACTCGCACAGGGCCTATCGCGTGTGAAACTTCCTGCGCAACCCCGAAATACACGTACCCTGCTCCAATCGCGTGTGAAACTTCCCACGAACCCCAGTAATACACGTACCCCACTCGCACAGGGCCTATCGCGTGTGAAACTTCCCGTGCACCCCCGAAATACACGTACCCTGTTCCAATCGCGTGTGAAACTTCCCACGAACCACAGTAATACCCGTACCCCACTCGCACAGGGCCTATCGCGTGTGAAACGTCCTGCGCAACCCCGAAATACACGTACCCTGCTCCAATCGCGTGTGAAACTTCCCACGAACCCCAGTAATACACGTACCCCACTCGCACAGGGCCTATCGCGTGTGAAACTTCCCGTGCACCCCCGAAATACATGTACCCTGCTCCAATCGCGTGTGAAACTTCCCGCGAACCCCAGTAATACACGTACCCCACTCGCACAGGGCCTATCGCGTGTGAAACTTCCTGCGCAACCCCGAAATACATGTACCCTGCTCCAATCGCGTGTGAAACTTCCCACGAACCCCAGTAATACACGTACCCCACTCGCACAGGGCCTATCGCGTGTGAAACTTCCCGTGCACCCCCGAAATACACGTACCCTGTTCCAATCGCGTGTGAAACTTCCCACGAGCCACAGTAATACCCGTACCCCACTCGCACAGGGCCTATCGCGTGTGAAACGTCCTGCGCAACCCCGAAATACACGTACCCTGCTCCAATCGCATGTGAAACTTCCCGCGAACCACAGTAATACACGTACCCCACTCGCACAGGGCCTATTGCGTGTGAAATTTCCCATGCACCCACGAAATACACGTACCCTGCTCCAATCGCATGTGAAACTTCCCGCTAACCCCAGTAATAGACGTACCCCACTCGCCCAGGGCCAATCGCGTGTGAACCTTCTCGCACACCCCTGAAATACACGTACCCTGCTCCAATCGCATGTGAAACTTCCCACGAACCCCAGTAATACACGTACCCCACTCGCACAGGGCCTATTGCATGTGAAACTTCCCACGCACCCCTGAAATACACATACCCTGCTCCAATCGCGTGTGAAACTTCCCGCGAACCCCAGTAATACACGTACCCCACTCGCACAGGGCCAATCGTGTGTGAAACTTCCCGCGCACCCCCGAAATACACATACACTGCTCCAATCGCTTTTGAAACTTCCTGCGAACCCCAGTAATACACCTACCCCACTCGCACAGGGCCAATCGTGTGTGAAACTTCCTGCGCACCCCCGAAATACACGTACCCTGCTCCAATCGCGTGTGAAACTTCCCGCGAACCCCAGTAATACACGTACCCCACTCACACAGGGCCAATTGCGTGTGAAACTTCCCACGCACCCCCGAAATACATGTACCCTGCTCCAATCGCATGTGAAACTTCCCGCGAACCCCAGTAATACACGTACCCCGCTCACACAGGCCCTATCGTGTGTGAAACTTCCCGCGCACCCCCGAAATACACGTACCCTGCTCCAATAGCGTGTGAAACTTCCCGCAAACCCCAGTAATACACGTACCCCAGTCGCATAGGGCCTATCGCGTGTGAAACTTCCCGTGCACCCCCAAAATACACGTACCATGCTCCATGCGTGTGAAACTTCCCGCGAACCCCAGTAATACACGTACCCCACTCGCACAGGGCCTATCGCGTGTGAAACTTCCTGCACAACCCCGAAATACACGTACCCTGCTCCAATCTCGTGTGAAACTTCCCGCGAACCCCAGTAATACACGTACCCCACTCGCACAGGGCCTATCGCGTGTGAAACTTCCCGCGCACCCCCGAAATACACGTACCCTGCTCCAATCGCATGTGAAACTTCCCACGAACCCCAGTAATACACATACCCCACTCGCACAGGGCCTATCGCGTGTGAAGTTTCCCACGCACCCCCGAAATACACGTACCCTGCTCCAATCGCATGTGAAACTTCCCGCGAACCCCAGTAATACACGTACCCCACTCGCACAGGGCCTATCGCATGTGAAACTTCCCGCGCACCCCCGAAATACACGTACCCTGCTCCAATCGCGTGTGAAACTTCCCGCGAACCCCAGTAATACACGTACCCCACTCGCACAGGGCCAATCGTGTGTGAAACTTCCCGCGCACCCCCGAAATACACATACCCTGCTCCAATCGCTTTTGAAACTTCCCGCGAACCCCAGTACTACACGTACCCCACTCGCACAGGGCCTATCGTGTGTGAAACTTCCTGCACACCCCCGAAATACACGTACCCTGCTCCAATCGCGTGTGAAACTTCCCGCGAACCCCAGTAATACACGGACCCCACTCGCACAGGGCCTATCGCGTGTGAAACTTCCCGCGCACCCCCGAAATACACGTACCCTGCTCCAATCGCGTGTGAAACTTCCCACGAACCCCAGTAATACACGTACCCCACTCGCACAGGGCCTAGCGCTTGTGAAACTTCCTGCGCACCCCCGAAATACACGTACCCTGCTCCAATCGCGTGTGAAACTTCCCGCTAACCCCAGTAATACACGTACCCCACTCGCACTGGGCCAATCGTGTGTGAAACTTCCCGCGCACCCCCGAAATACACATACACTGCTCCAATCGCTTTTGAAACTTCCCGCGAACCCCAGTAATACACCTACCCCACTCGCACAGGGCCTATTGCGTGTGAAACTTCCTGCGCACCCCTGAAATACATATACCCTGCTCCAATCGCGTGTGAAACTTCCCGCGAACCCCAGTAATACACGTACCCCACTCGCACAGGGCCAATCTTGTGTGAAACTTCCCGCGCACCCCCGAAATACACATACACTGCTCCAATCGCTTTTGAAACTTCCCGCGAACCCCAGTAATACACCTACCCCACTCGCACAGGGCCTATTGCGTGTGAAACTTCCTGCGCACCCCCAAAATACATGTACCCTGCTCCAATCGCGTGTGAAACTTCCCGCGAACCCCAGTAATACACGTACCCCACTCACACAGGGCCAATTGCGTGTGAAACTTCCCACGCACCCCCGAAATACATGTACCCTGCTCCAATCGCATGTGAAACTTCCTGCGAACCCCAGTAATACACGTACCCCGCTCACACAGGGCCTATCGTGTGTGAAACTTCCCGCGCACCCCCGAAATACATGTACCCTGCTCCAATCGCGTGTGAAACTTCCCGCAAACCCCAGTAATACACGTACCCCAGTCGCACAGGGCCTATCGCGTGTGAAACTTCCCGTGCACCCCCAAAATACACGTACTATGCTCCATGCGTGTGAAACTTCCCGCGAACCCCAGTAATACACGTACCCCACTCGCACAGGGCCTATCGCGTGTGAAACTTCCTGCGCAACCCCGAAATACACGTACCCTGCTCCAATCTCGTGTGAAACTTCCCGCGAACCCCAGTAATACACGTACCCCACTCGCACAGGGCCTATCGCGTGTGAAACTTCCCGCGCACCCCCGAAATGCACGTACCCTGCTCCAATCGCGTGTGAAACTTCCCACGAACCCCAGTAATACACGTACCCCACTCGCACAGGGCCTATCGCTTGTGAAACTTCCTGCGCACCCCCGAAATACACGTACCCTGCTCCAATCGCGTGTGAAACTTCCCGCTAACCCCAGTAATACACGTACCCCACTCGCACTGGGCCTATCGCGTGTGAAACTTCCCGCGCACCCCCGAAATACACGTACCCTGCTCCAATCGCATGTGAAACTTCCCGCGAACCCCAGTTATACACATACCCCACTCGCACAGGGCCTATCGCGTGTGAAACTTCCTGCGCAACCCCGAAATACATGTACCCTGCTCCAATCGCGTGTGAAACTTCCCACGAACCCCAGTAATACACGTACCCCACTCGCACAGGGCCTATCGCGTGTGAAACTTCACGTGCACCCCCGAAATACACGTACCCTGTTCCAATCGCGTGTGAAACTTCCCACGAGCCACAGTAATACCCGTACCCCACTCGCACAGGGCCTATCGCGTATGAAACGTCCTGCGCAACCCCGAAATACACGTACCCTGCTCCAATCGCATGTGAAACTTCCCGCGAACCACAGTTATACACGTACCCCACTCGCACAGGGCCTATTGCGTGTGAAATTTCCCATGCACCCACGAAATACACGTACCCTGCTCCAATCGCATGTGAAACTTCCCGCTAACCCCAGTAATACACGTACCCCACTCGCACAGGGCCAATCGCGTGTGAACCTTCTCGCACACCCCTGAAATACACGTACCCTGCTCCAATCGCATGTGAAACTTCCCACGAACCCCAGTAATACACGTACCCCACTCGCACAGGGCCTATTGCATGTGAAACTTCCCACGCACCCCTGAAATACACATACCCTGCTCCAATCGCGTGTGAAACTTCCCGCGAACCCCAGTAATACACGTACCCCACTCGCACAGGGCCAATCGTGTGTGAAACTTCCCGCGCACCCCCGAAATACACATACACTGCTCCAATCGCTTTTGAAACTTCCTGCGAACCCCAGTAATACACCTACCCCACTCGCACAGGGCCAATCGTGTGTGAAACTTCCTGCGCACCCCCGAAATACACGTACCCTGCTCCAATCGCGTGTGAAACTTCCCGCGAACCCCAGTAATACACGTACCCCACTCACACAGGGCCAATTGCGTGTGAAACTTCCCACGCACCCCCGAAATACATGTACCCTGCTCCAATCGCATGTGAAACTTCCCGCGAACCCCAGTAATACACGTACCCCGCTCACACAGGGCCTATCGTGTGTGAAACTTCCCGCGCACCCCCGAAATACACGTACCCTGCTCCAATCGCGTGTGAAACTTCCCGCAAACCCCAGTAATACACGTACCCCAGTCGCACAGGGCCTATCGCGTGTGAAACTTCCCGTGCACCCCCAAAATACACGTACCATGCTCCATGCGTGTGAAACATCCCGCGAACCCCAGTAATACACGTACCCCACTCGCACAGGGCCTATCGCGTGTGAAACTTCCTGCACAACCCCGAAATACACGTACCCTGCTCCAATCTCGTGTGAAACTTCCCGCGAACCCCAGTAATACACGTACCCCACTCGCACAGGGCCTATCGCGTGTGAAACTTCCCGCGCACCCCCGAAATACACGTACCCTGCTCCAATCGCATGTGAAACTTCCCACGAACCCCAGTAATACACATACCCCACTCGCACAGGGCCTATCGCGTGTGAAGTTTCCCGCGCACCCCCGAAATACACGTACCCTGCTCCAATCGCATGTGAAACTTCCCGCGAACCCCAGTAATACACGTACCCCACTCGCACAGGGCCTATCGCATGTGAAACTTCCCGCGCACCCCCGAAATACACGTACCCTGCTCCAATCGCGTGTGAAACTTCCCGCGAACCCCAGTAATACACGTACCCCACTCGCACAGGGCCAATCGTGTGTGAAACTTCCCGCGCACCCCCGAAATACACATACCCTGCTCCAATCGCTTTTGAAACTTCCCGCGAACCCCAGTAATACACGTACCCCCCTCGCACAGGGCCTATCGTGTGTGAAACTTCCTGCACACCCCCGAAATACACGTACCCTGCTCCAATCGCGTGTGAAACTTCCCGCGAACCCCAGTAATACACGTACCCCACTCGCACAGGGCCTATCGCGTGTGAAACTTCCCGCGCACCCCCGAAATACACGTACCCTGCTCCAATCGCGTGTGAAACTTCCCACGAACCCCAGTAATACACGTACCCCACTCGCACAGGGCCTAGCGCTTGTGAAACTTCCTGCGCACCCCCGAAATACACGTACCCTGCTCCAATCGCGTGTGAAACTTCCCGCTAACCCCAGTAATACACGTACCCCACTCGCACTGGGCCAATCGTGTGTGAAACTTCCCGCGCACCCCCGAAATACACATACACTGCTCCAATCGCTTTTGAAACTTCCCGCGAACCCCAGTAATACACCTACCCCACTCGCACAGGGCCTATTGCGTGTGAAACTTCCTGCGCACCCCTGAAATACACATACCCTGCTCCAATCGCGTGTGAAACTTCCCGCGAACCCCAGTAATACACGTACCCCACTCGCACAGGGCCAATCGTGTGTGAAACTTCCCGCGCACCCCCGAAATACACATACACTGCTCCAATCGCTTTTGAAACTTCCCGCGAACCCCAGTAATACACCTACCCCACTCGCACAGGGCCTATTGCGTGTGAAACTTCCTGCGCACCCCCAAAATACACGTACCCTGCTCCAATCGCGTGTGAAACTTCCCGCGAACCCCAGTAATACACGTACCCCACTCACACAGGGCCAATTGCGTGTGAAACTTCCCACGCACCCCCGAAATACATGTACCCTGCTCCAATCGCATGTGAAACTTCCCGCGAACCCCAGTAATACACGTACCCCGCTCACACAGGGCCTATCGTGTGTGAAACTTCCCGCGCACCCCCGAAATACATGTACCCTGCTCCAATCGCGTGTGAAACTTCCCGCAAACCCCAGTAATACACGTACCCCAGTCGCACAGGGCCTATCGCGTGTGAAACTTCCCGTGCACCCCCAAAATACACGTACTATGCTCCATGCGTGTGAAACTTCCCGCGAACCCCAGTAATACACGTACCCCACTCGCACAGGGCCTATCGCGTGTGAAACTTCCTGCGCAACCCCGAAATACACGTACCCTGCTCCAATCTCGTGTGAAACTTCCCGCGAACCCCAGTAATACACGTACCCCACTCGCACAGGGCCTATCGCGTGTGAAACTTCCCGCGCACCCCCGAAATGCACGTACCCTGCTCCAATCGCGTGTGAAACTTCCCACGAACCCCAGTAATACACGTACCCCACTCGCACAGGGCCTATCGCTTGTGAAACTTCCTGCGCACCCCCGAAATACACGTACCCTGCTCCAATCGCGTGTGAAACTTCCCGCTAACCCCAGTAATACACGTACCCCACTCGCACTGGGCCTATCGCGTGTGAAACTTCCCGCGCACCCCCGAAATACACGTACCCTGCTCCAATCGCATGTGAAACTTCCCGCGAACCCCAGTTATACACATACCCCACTCGCACAGGGCCTATCGCGTGTGAAATTTCCCGCGCACCCCCGAAATACACGTACCCTGCTCCAATCGCATGTGAAACTTCCCGCGAACCCCAGTAATACACGTACCCCACTCGCACAGGGCCTATCGCGTGTGAAACTTCCCGCGCACCCCCGAAATACACGTACCCTGCTCCAATCGCGTGTGAAACTTCCCGCGAACCCCAGTAATACACGTACCCCACTCGCACAGGGCCAATCGTGTGTGAAACTTCCCGCGCACCCCCGAAATACACATACCCTGCTCCAATCGCTTTTGAAACTTCCCGCGAACCCCAGTAATACACGTACCCCACTCGCACAGGGCCTATCGTGTGTGAAACTTCCTGCACACCCCCGAAATACACGTACCCTGCTCCAATCGCGTGTGAAACTTCCCGCGAACCCCAGTAATACACGTACCCCACACGCACAGGGCCAATCGCGTGTGAAACTTCCCACGCACCCCCGAAATACATGTACCCTGCTCCAATCGCATGTGAAACTTCCCGCGAACCCCAGTAATACACGTACCCCGCTCGCACAGGGCCTATCGCGTGTGAAACTTCCCGCGCACCCCCGAAATACACGTACCCTGCTCCAATCGCGTATGAAACTTCCCGCAAACCCCAGTAATACACGTACCCCACTCGCACAGGGGCCAATCATGTGTGAAACTTTTCATTCTAATTGCAATACTAGCAATGATGTGTTCATTGTCAGGTATCCTTGTGCTATAATTTACGAAGGCATGACCACTAGAAAGATATCCATGAGAATTGATGAACACTGGTCCAGGATCCGAATGGGTTCATCAGCCCCTCTAGTGCAGAATTTGGACACATCAAACTGGACTTGCGGTGGATGGTTATAGACAAGCTCACCCCCAACCAATGGCATTTTAGAACTAACGCTAGACTGTCCCAACTTGAAAAAAGTAGATCTTCCAGTTAAAGAACCCACTTAGATGGCCTTAATGAAGAGATCCAGTGGGTCCTGTTGTTTTAAACTTTCCAATTAAATCTTTTTTTCACAACCTTGGATGGAATGTCTCCTCTTAGTGTAAGTTCTGCATTAACGATGTTGGTTCATAAAGTTCCTTCAGGATATCTCTGGAGACACTATTCATTATTCACTCCACTGCGATTTCTATCTCAGCCCTATGTGTTTTTCATTGTAGTACTCCATTCCAATATGGCCTCCATGGGCCCCATTAAATGCCCTATTATTTCCACTTAGAGATTCCGAGTGACGTGTTTCAGACGTCAGTTAGTTACGTCTGCATTCTCCCTCAGTATCAACATGGGGCTGCTTCCTGTGTCTGGGAGAGTGGGAATGGCGTATTATCTAGAAAGCATTGGGGAGTATAAAATAGGACGACTGACGAATGATGTGTCTATTTGTACGGCTGAGTTGGTGGCGATTGCATTGGTGATTGATAGGGTGTGTGAGTTGGGGTATGAGAAGGTGGTGGTGTTCTCAGATTCATTGAGTGGGTTACAGGCGATTGTGGCAGGGGATGGTGATAGGAAGGATGTGATTTTGGACATTAGGATGAAGATTGATCGGTGTGTGCGCGGGGGTATGGATTTGGAGTTGGCGTGGGTTCCCAGTCACAGTGGCATTTGGGGAAATGAGTTGGTGGATCTGGCGGCGGGTGAGGGTATGAGGAGGGGAGCGATTGATGTGAGGTTGCCTTTGAGTGTGGATGAGGTGAAGGCTGTGATGGTGAGACGGGTCCTGGATGAGTGGCAGGAGAGGTGGGTGAGTGGGGTGAAGGGCAGGTGGATGTTCGGTGTTCGTGGGAAAGTGTCAGTGAAGGTGGATGCAGGGAGTTCAGAATGGAGGAGGGGGGAGGAGGTGATGCTGAATCGGTTGAGGATAGGTCATGTAGGGCTGAATGACTGTCTATTTCGAATAGGGAAGCGTGAATCAAGGGACTGTGCGGTGTGTGGGGTGCCTGAAACGGTGGGACATTTTTTGATTAGGTGTGAGAGACATGTTGCAGAGAGAGAATTGATGAGGGTTCGGTTGACTGCGTTGAGTGTGGCTGAGCTGAGTGGGAGGACTTTACTGGGAGGTGATGGAGAGAGAGGCAGGAGGAGGAGTAGTGTGATGTTGGATTTTGTGAGGCAGACGGGGAGGTGGGAGGAGTTGTGAGCTTAAATGGAGCTAAATAATAATTAGTGGGTACGGTGCACATCATCCTATAGGATGGGGAAGCGCCTGTGTGGGTCCGCCCACGCCTCCGATAATTAAGAAGAAGAAGAAGAACATGGGGCTGCTAAGCTGTCCCACTTCTCTGACGGTCATACTTGGGCCTCTGCCCAACGCTAGTAGGTGAGTGTATTCCTGCAGGCTCTTTATGTACTTTGTCGGTGTGCAGCCACTCGGCAGTGGCCTTCATTGCATCATTTTTTGTTCCGTTAACTAGTCTGTGTGTCCCCACGGCACCCGGGTACTATACCGCATTGACTGATATTTAGATCCCTTTGGTTTTAATATCTGGTAAGACAGTGACAGCGCCATACTCCTGCTGTCTACTTTACTTTCTGACTTCATGGCATAAACACATTCAGTGACATATTCAGCTTAGTGGGTTCTTCATACCTTTGAGATGTGTTTCATGCCTGGTGCAGGCACATATTTTGGCAACTTTATACTGGTACATGGATTTTGCCACAAGAATCCATCCCAGCACCTTGGTGTGTTACTTCCCTCATTGTTTGTGTTCTGATCATGCTCAATTGCAGCATTAGTGCAACTCTTGACATGCATAGAGCCATTGGATCGTTGCAATCACTGTTGTTGTTCTGTCATATGCAGTAGATTTCATTTACGTTCTAGTATCGGTGTCTCCATCTTCTTGCCCATTAGAATTTGGTCCCTGCCTTGGTTTGTGTTCACAGGCTTTCCATGTTTTTATGTGGTGACCGTAGCCATCTGGTCGGTACTTCTGCCCGGACAGTTCTCATTCGATTTCTGATTTACTTCCCGGTTAATTAGGTAGGAACCTCATACATTGGTTTATCTTAGTAACGTTTTTTCCATGGTTGCATGTATGATGAATATTTGTATATTTTGTGTTAACAGTAGTCATCCTTGTGTCTGCCCATAACGTCTTTGTATTCAGTTTTGTCCTGATGAAGCCTTGGCCCTTGAATTCACCTTGGCTTCTAATAGCCAAAACTCGAGGTGGCTACTCTTATGCTATATATCGCCTTGGCTACTGTTTTGTTTGGAGGACCATGCCGGCGTCCACAAAATTATTATTGACATACGCAACGCACCGGTGTGCTGTGAGCCAACACACAAGTGTGACTCAAGGTGTATAACCCCAAGGACTAAAACGAATTGTGTTCCCCATATGCATTTTTATGTATTGCTTACACATTTTTGTCATCCCTTTCCTCACTCACAGTTGTGCGTAGTGGCAGGGACTTTTCTTTAGCCCACTCAGGCATTTTGGGCAGCGCAATTTTGATGTTCACTCGCCTTCCCAGGGGTAGGTTTGCATTGTTGATATACAGTCTTGAATTGTCATGCGTCTTCATTGCGTGTATGTATTTAGCCCTCTGTGCAAATTTAACATGAAATGTTTTATATTTTTCTTGAATCTATCTTCATTGTGCAATTTTTACATCGACCAGATAGATTTTTTAGTATTCTCTGGACCTGGCCTCCCCTTTATTTGTTTTGGACGGATCTGCATCAGCAGCCATTGCATTCTGCTATAAACCATAGTGTTGTGTGGTAATTGGCCTCAGCCCAGTCTTACTGGGATCCTGCTTGGCACATACTTACGGAGACAAGGAAGACTGAACGAGGTGCTATTGTCCCAATTATGTGCTGGCGAGATGTATCCCTCCGAGCCCAGGGATTCCTCGTCAGTGTCCTCATCCCTGCCCTCCCTCCACACTCCGATTGAGGAACGCCTTGGGATACACAGGCGTTTCGTTCGGAAGATTGAATGGTTATTGGTCGAGAGAGGGGTGGGGCCAAACATTTTAGAACCAACAGAAGAGAGCCTTGTAGATATGTGTCGAGTATTTCTTCTGTCATAAAGCTGAAAAGGGTCACAGGTAGGATCTGTCTGGGGGCGTAGGACTCGCATAAGAAAGGACTGTGTCGAGGAAGCCCTGGGCTCATAATAAAACAAGACTACCTGTAAGTAATTGGGCCACTATTGCTCCTTTCTCAAGTGGTTTCTAATGCCACAGAATGATCCTACATATATTCCAAATGCTCAGTAACACCTTTACCTTTTCTATCACATGATATTCTCCCCAGCATGGTTTTACTCCTTTTGTCATTTAGAAAGATAAACATTGCAAGCATCGTTGCTTTTCTCGGGCACTATCAAAGAGGTCCATGCGTTCTTCTTCAAAATAATGGTTCCAAATAAGACTCTTACTACATTGCAGTCAGCCTGGTGGTCCTCGGGCCCAATCATTCATTGTGTTGTTCAGTCCTGGACCCAGGACTGAATCACTCACGCCTTCATTCACTGACAATCGGAAGACATGTTCCTTCTCAATGGGACTTGGTCACGGAAAAATGGCTCCTCGAAATCAGAAAAGCCTTTCCTATACAGGACACGCTTATGGCTGGATAAAGCTCTGTCATATTTCGTCGAGGCACATTTCAAAAATATGTTTTGGAGCCCCGCTTGATTACAGATGGGAACAACAGTCTGAGGCACCTGTAGGATGCATACATTATAATGGTGAGACAAAAGAATGTAGGGAGGGGGCAAAAAGCTACACTTATCATGGGACAGGCAGCAAACAGAGAGCTGAAACACTGGGTGTCCGCTGAAAAGCTATTAAGTCCTTTTTGTCAGTGAGGTGCTAATGTAGATGAAACTGGAATACTATTTGAACGAAGCCCAAGCAAGGCGCGAGGCGCGAGGCGACGGCCTGCTGGTGCCAGCAAAGGCCTTCTGTAATGTACACACTGCAAAGTGTACACTTAATGGACTGAACAAAATGTTTTGCTGTATGGTAAGACTGCTAGCAGGGGGGGCAGCATCTCAGGACAATCTCGCCCTCCCATCCCCCCAGAGGCTCCGGGCCAAAGGAGTTGAATGACCTAGGCGCCATACCTGAGTATGCTGCTGAACAACATAGAATGTGTACTTCATTAAATGAAATCATTACTGAGGCTGGCATTACAGCTCAGCTGGTCAGGAATGTCGGTAGTATAGGAATTATGCAATTTCATCCACAGAACATCTGCCTTTTTCTTTATTCTGCAGGGTTACGGGGGGACTGGAGGGCATCCTCAGTACTGCTCTGCACAGTGGCTACGTGGTGTGTCCATCTTTACAGAGAAGATGTCCTTTCTGTGTCGTGTTTATCGCGCCAAAGAATAATGCATTATGTTTCATGCATTATTCCTGATGCCGGTGCTTGCCAGCTGGTGCTGTCTCATAAATTAGGCCTTTCACTGAGTGGAGCGCCTGCTTTCCTGATTTCTTTCTAATGCTCCTTCACAGCACAGAAAACCCACATGTGCTGCCATAGGGATCTAAAATTACACTCAGGGGACAACGTTAAGTCAAAGACGGCAGGCCTGATTACAGAAAGGGGGCCGAAATAGTGCTGGTGGTAATTGGCTAGTACAGAAATAAACATTTCCAGCCGGTGGTAAAATCCCCAATGCTGGACAGCAGAAAATGCGTTCCTGCTTCATGAGCAATACCCATTCCAGGACCAAATGTAGCCCAAAAGACATATATCTATGTTAGTTCATTTGTGAGATTGATTCCTTCATCTACAGGGAGGGCGTCAGGGCCTTTTAACTTTTTCAGTTGAAATGAGCCCTGAGCCTCAGGGGGCCCCTGAAAAGCTGCTCTGACGTTGGCAGTGGTATGACAAAGCAACATGCTTCTTTTCATCGTGCACATCCCAGGCAGCCCTGCTAGCACCCTCACCTCCCTCGAGAGTCTTTCGTTGTTGTATAAACCGTTGGGTGCTCTGCCCTCATATTTAAAGACATTTCCTAACGCCTGTTGGCGAACACAGTTCATGTGATATAGACTGAACATACTGCCCACTGGAGAGATATGTCAAGCTAGACAACAAACTAGGAAATTGTAATTCATGTAAAGAAGCTGGCATGATCCGGGAGAGTTTTTTATGAAATCAAGGGGTAGAGTGTCCCTCTTGTTTGATCAGGTGAGCCTAAGTCATGAGGGGCTAACAGTTAGAGAAAAGGAGGAACTTAGGGTACCCCACCTGTATCACACTGGCCGGTTATGGATCCAGCACACGTTTTTCACAGAGCTCTGTTGGTTAGTCTGTACATATGAGAACACCCAAAATTATTTATGCCGTACAATTTACATTTATTTGAACACTGTGGTTTAAAATATAGCTCACACAGCTATTGACAAAGACCTTTTGTTTGCCTGAAAAAACTGTGGTCAGTTCAGTCTAACAGGCTTGATAATCTACCACATACATTGGTTCTTTACATACACTGTTTTGTAGTGTGGTTTACTAAGAAAAAGTGACTTAGAATGTGGTCCTGTTGACTTCACATCTGTCTAGTCTAGACTAGACCACGTGTGCTCGATCCATAACCGGCCAGTGTGATACAGGTGGGGTAGCCTAAGTTCCTCCTTTTCTCTAAATGATCCGAGAGAGAGAACTACTAAATAATTGCTTGCCACTCGAGACTTGTAGGCTTACTCAGTTTGAAAAGTTTACTCATAAGGGATTTCTGTTAAATACCTTAGAATTTTACAAAAGACTGCCAAGTGTCGAGGAGACGACCCTAACAATTGCGGTTGTGAGATTTTTAAGTCACGTTGATCTATTTAAACTTCATTGGTGAAGGCGCTGCTAAAAAAATGTCTTCTGCTAACGTTGAAAAGATTAACTTAATGAATTTTAAGGATCGAGTATAGATATTTTGTAAAGTGTAAAGTTTATCGGTCCTAATTTTGTATGTGATTTGATTGTTGTTGACATTTTTGTATTAGTGTTGTGCGGTAATTTGTATTTTAACCTTTTGTGTAAGGTTGGCTTTGAACAACCAAAATCGCAATAACAAAAATAAAACATAAAGAAAATGACAACTGCATTTTAAAATTTACAAAACTGCCTGCTTGTTTCACAAGTAAACAATTATATATTTTTTGGGGAAACTGGACATTTTATTTACATAATGAAAAAGAGGATGTTGCATGCCTGTTTCACATAATGTAAAAAGCAAGCAAACTTTATTGATAATACAACCAACCCACCACTGACATCTCAAGCTTTCCCAGCGTCAAAAGTTAAAATGACATCCTGTCCTGCCTCCAGCCCCTGCTATGTCATTTGGAGTTCGTTTGCACGTGAAAAGCAATTTCTGAGCACCACAGTGGAGCGAAACACACAGGATGCACTACTCACACACCTGACATAGAACAAAGTTATTCTCTTGTTTAGATCGCTGGGCGTTTTGGAATGATTGCTTTATGCCATACAAATAAAGTAAACAAATCCACCTGCTGCGCACACCGTCGTTGTAATTGTACTCCACGCCTTAATGTGAAACTATGATAAGCAATTTCACACGAGAGCAGATCAGCCAGTCCAGATTTTCATTTTTTTAATGTCACATACATAAGAGTATGCAGCTGAGTGGATAAGTAGCTGACTAGTGGTAGGCCTCTGCTGTGTAGCAAATTGCACTTCACATTCGATGAAGTACATTACTAAACCTATGTGAACGTTAAATTACATTTCCCAGAAGGCACAACGATGTAGATTGAACAGGTAACGCTTGGTGCAGTGGCTGCTGGACTCATAGGGTAAACTAGCGTGCCAACCACTATTTTCGGCACGCACGAGGTCCCAAAAACTAACCTAACATAAAAAAAAAGCAAAACACAGAATGCAAATGTAGCCCTTCCATTTGCAAAATAATCTAAAATGTTTCGGTTCTTTGCAAATGCAAAGGAAGGGGAGCTCCTGATTTTTTTCTAATGGGTTATGTTATGTTATTTCATTTATAAGGCGTCAAAGCCCGAAGGCATTCAGGCGCCATGAAGAAGGAGGATTGAGCCATGAAGAAGGAGGATTGAGCCCTATCTAATACAACCAGGTAGCTGGATCAGAACATTATCTCTCAGGCCGGACGTGTTATCCGAAAGTTGCTCCTGTCCCCGACTGAAGCAGATGAAGGAGTGTAAAGTGAGGCTTCTGGCCTCTGACCTGCGCTGTCTCGATGGAGGCAGGGGCCTGTGGAGGACATGTCAATGTCGCTGCCTGAACGTAAATGAAAAGAAAAGAGAGAGAGAGAGAGAGAGAGAAAGAGAGAGAGAGAGAGAGTGTGTGTGTGTGTGTGTGTCTGTTTGAGTGTGTGTTTGTGCAAGACTGTTTCTGAGCGAATGTTGTTGACTGTGTTATGTTTACGTGGGGGCATTCATTGTGTGTGTTTGCATGTGTAAACGCATGTATATATGGGGAAGCACATGTGTGTATGAATGCTGGAATGGGATTGATTGTGTGTGATGGGTGTGAGGGTATGATTGGTTGAGACAGCAGAATGAAGGCTGGGGAGAAGTGGACTCATGAAGAGAGGAGTTGCTGAACATCAGCTCTGTCGAAAGGGATGATTGGTTCGTAGTAGACGCCAGTACGGACAGGTTTTCTCAATGTGGCATTGCAATGTTATTGGCATTATGGTAAAAGACAATGTGAGTGTTCTCATGTGAGGTACTGGCATAGGTTTTATACAGAGGAATGGCTATTTTACTGCTACCATGGACAAAGACAAAGTTAGTGTTCTTAAGTGGGGGCACTGACCTGGTGTGGCACAGCCTACATGGGCATGTTTTCATACGGTAGCATTGGCAATATTACTGCCATTATGGGCAAAGGCAAGGCAAATGTTCTTAAATGGGGAATCTGGCCTGTAATGGCCCATGCTGCATGGCCACGTTTTCACACATTGGCATGCCTATATCGCTGAGGCAATTGTGAATTGTGTTATGTGGTTATACTAGCATATAGTGGCAGAGCCTGAATGGGCTTTTTTTCATACAGTGGCACGACATTATTACTGGCATCATGGTCAAAAGTCAATATGAGTTCTTTCTTGGGGATACCGGCCTATGTTGGTACCGCAAGCATGAACATGGTTTCACACAATGATATAGCAGTATTACTGGCATTATGGGCAAAGCCAATATGAGTACTCTTACTTCTGATAGTGGCCTATAGAAGCATAGCCTGGACGAACATGTTTTTAAACAGTGGAATGGCACTATAACGGCCATTAAGGATAAAGACACTGTGAATGCTCATGCCTGGGGATACTGACCTATAGTGGCACAGCCAACATGGAAATGTAATTCAGTTGCATGGCATTATTAGTGGCATTATGGGCAAAGTCAATGTGAGTGTTCTTACATGGGGAAACTGACCTATGGTGGCACAGCGAGACTGGACATGATAACTTAATGCTGCATGACAATATTACTGGCCTTATGGGCAAAGCCAAGATAGGTGTTCTTGCATGCAGATACTGCACTATATTGAGACAGCAGTTGCAATACTAGCATTATAGACAAAGCCAACATGATTGTGTTTTTTGTGTGGAAATACTGATCTATATATATATATATATTCAGTGAAAACACTTTGTTAAAGGGACGTTGTGGTTAAGTTGCACTTAAAAAAAGCTATCAAATTCAGTGAAAAAACTTTGTTAAGGGGACTTTTATGGTTACAAGTAAAACCACAAAAAATCAGAAATTCACCAGTTATGGTAAGCTAAGCACCATAACTCACACCACCACCAAGCTTAACACCAAGATTGACATCCAGGACATCAAAGATGACATCACAAATTATTGCAACTTAACCATTCCAAAACAACCTCTTACCATATAGTAAGTAAACTGTATTTATTTCTCTAATATTACCATGTATTATATAAACATTTCTTATAAGCAAATATCACTGTTTTATTATTCAAACAGAAATTGAAAACACACTTGAGTGGTTGGAAGAAAACTTTCCAAAAGAAGAAATGAGTGATGATGACATCTGTAAACAATAGATCTTTCAATAAAAACAAATAATGTAATTTATCGAAAGCTCATTGAAATAACAATCTCTTCTGTTCTTAGAGTCCATACTTTACATGAAGAAATCACACCCCAGTGTAATTTTGGAGAATCTCAAGAATCACAAAGACAAACCCTAGCCCTGTCATACAGAACGCTGTTGACTCTTTCCTTTCAATGGTCACAGTACTATGTTTGTACTGGGACACACCGCTGTGCAGGTGGGAGCAGTTTCATTGTGCTTTCGAGGCCTGTGTCAAGGAGCATGAGAAATTTAATTTTACATTTAAATTTAAATTTAAGGCACCTGCCCAACATCTTCCCCTGTCCACATGTCCCTTTGTCTCTGTGGTTGGTGCCTCTTGCCTCCCTTCCCTCCCTTGCACCACCTTACCTTACCTCTCGACAATGCCAAAAGAAATCCAAAAACACAAAATAATGGTTGTTTTAGGAGCCACCTTTCACAGTTAAAAAATAGAACTGAACAACAAAAAATCACAGGACCCTTTTGCATCCTGCATATCCCGCGGACAGAGCGAATGTCCGCAGACACCTGGGAAATTCCAGGCGTGGGGTGAAGGAATTAAAATCAATTAACTTGTTTTTGTTGAAAAATTGTGGCTCTCAAAAGAACCATTTTGGTGTTTTTGGTTTTTATATTTTTTGGCTTTTGTTTTTTTTGTCAGAGAGGCAAGGTAAGGTGGCAGAGATTGTATGCATTCACAAAAACTACTTTAATGCAGTTTGAACATTTTCAAAAAATTCTGATTGCCAACATCAGTCAGATGCACTCCATCTCTTCGAGAAATGTTGACCTTACCAAATTTGATATTTGCATTATCAAAAGATGTAATGCCAGCATCCCACAAAAAAGCACATGCAACTTTGTTAACATTGTGCCTTGATTTTTCTATTTGTGGACATAAATTTGAGGATTTTCACATTTGTCTCTGAGCATTCTGTGAAAAAGAATTTTGGGAATGTTGAACCAGTTCCATCAAATTCCCAAATGTATCCTTCATTTCAAACTGTAAAGAAATTCCAGTGACATAGTCCAAGCTATTGCCTCCACAGTGAACAACAATGATGTTCGGATGCTTCAAATTTACCATTTGCACAGAATGGGAACAATTCCGCCCACTTCATTCCACAAACACCATACCATGAAACCTCTAATTGTTGTAATCCAAGATTCTCAGGCAATCCACAAAGCTCAGAATATACCTTCAGCCAATAGACCCAGAGTCTCCCACAACAATTTATTCTACAATGGAGGCCCTTAAAAGTGCCTTTTTTGGGGGGGCTTCGGTTTTCAATTTTGTTTTTGTTTCTCTCATTTGTATATCCTAAACCTACCAACAAATGCTTTCCTATACACTCCACATTTGACCATTTAAGTTGTTCACATGAATTTTTGTAAAGCATTTTTAACATTAAAAAGAAACATTTGATTCCCAACATCATTTAAATGCAATCCATTACTCAGAAAAGTATGTACACCATCAAACATTATATTTTCATTTTTAAAAGATGCCATGCCTTAACCATTCAAAAAAGCACATACACCTTTATTGACATGGTGCATAGCTCCTTCCATTTGTAAACAAAATACATTTGGACATCTCCATATTTCCCTTGGATATATTTCAGAAAGAAATTATCTTTGCATATGGAAATAGTTCAAATAAGCTTCATAACATATCCTTTAACGCATCATGCAAAGATACTGGAGTACCATACCCCAAACCTTTTCCTCCGCCATGCACAATAATAATATCTGGACATTGAAAGTGAGCCATGCTCTGAAAAAATGTTAATAAACTCACTGAGTTGCGCCCACAAACTGTATTTCACCAAACATCCACTCTCTGCAATCCAATAGTAGCAGAGATGCCACAAGATTCAGTATTAACTTGCAATGCATTCCTCCAACAATCTCCCACCATTCACACATTCATCTTCTTCATAACAATAGCCACATCCTTTTTCCCTGCACACAACACACACAACACATGCTACCCTGTCTTCCTGTAAACCACAACCAGAACACCTCATTGGCTTATCCCCACAATTCCCTTTCCATGGCAGGCATCCTGAAATGAGCCAGATGGCACACCCACTGTCCGCAGACTATCCTGATGTCTGCGGACAATGTAGCACAGGGCAGTCCTTCTACCCTTTCCACTTTCATGTTTGCAAGGTTTAGGTCTACTTGATCGAAAATATTTGACCACATTTTTTTTGGTTGTTTTTCTTTGTCTAAAATGCCCCACTTCACCCCACCCTAACCTATTCCCTTACCCCTTCCCATACATTTATTTAATTTAATTTGACAAAACAATTCGGTCAGATTGAAAAGGTCAAACGTTTTTCGATCAAGTATGCTAATACCTTTTGCAACACACCCCCATCGACTGCTTTCATCCACCAGTCAGATCCAGAAACACCTAACCCTCTCATTTCAGTTCAACACTTCAAATGTACACTTGAACTCTGTGAGTACATATCTCCTGTTAATCACAGCCATCTGCATCAAAAACTACTGTGAAACTTTCCAAGATTTCTACTTGTAGATTTAACATCTGCATCTAAGAAGATATACTACAGGTATGCTCATATTTTATAAAGTATTTTTTGCAACACTTTTACAAATATATATGTATACATGGTTGCTGCCACTCACACTGTAATAATCTTCTCAATAAGCATATGCTCTTTTTAACCACTCTATCAAATGCCATATATCACAGCACTCTGCACCTAGTAACATCAAGTGGCAGTTACTTACATAGACTGCCAACATATTAATGTTCCACACACCAAGTACCACTTAAAATTCTTCTACAAATCTTTCACATCAGCGTTTCCGTTCTTTTACAAAGTACTTAGACACAGTGCTCCTCTAAATGCACTTATGTATTTTTTTACTTTCAGCAAAATCCTCCTAAAATAAACACTTTTAAATGCAAACCATTTTCCATTTCTTATTCCATATCAAGATCAAACTTTCCAACCTTTCTTAATACATCCTTTATAGAGCCACCATTTTACATCTGATCTCAAATACGCATATACTGCCAAATGGCCCTATTCATCAATTCTTTTGCACTGTGCAAAGTGATTTTGCACTGCTAAAAACTAAATTTGCACTGCCAAAACAAACCCTTATTCATGGTACAGTGCAACGTGTATTTGTGTAGTGTATTTGTGTAGTACAAAGTCAATGCAAACTCACTTTATGCAGAAAAAATGAAATTTCACTGACCTAAAGGAATGAACGAAGAGATTAACTACATGTATTTTTTTTAATTAAACATTCATGACTGTGTATGAATTCGCACAACAGACATCGTAATGGCCAACCAGGTCTGGAGTCCAGACATTAACATATCAAACAGATGTAATTTGACACTTGGAGCGACATTTGTTTCTAATTTCATAATATCATGTACTAGATTGTCTAAAACATTGTTTAGGTGAAGGTTTTCTGCTTGTCCTTCTAGATGAAAAACCATACGTGCCGTTTTATTTAAACGCCACAGTCCTATTGTTTTACATTCACACTGGTGCCTGCTTTAATTAAGACCTACCGTCTGAAACCCGCAAATGAGGAACCTAAATACTTCACATAGTATGTTAATTAGCTTTGTATAAAACCTGCAATCATTAGCCAGTAGAGGTAGCGATACTTGGTTACCCGTAATAATGATGAATTCAGAACATTATACAAGACCGATTACACTTATAACATTCATTCACACCACTACGTACATGCATTCACAGTAATAATCCGAAAGTAATGTCAATCACACGAGAAAGGCACTGACAGCTTGGTAACAGATAGCGTTTCAGGAGTTGCCATGGAGACATCCCCGCCCCAGGGTAATCACCCGGGGGTGGGGCGCGAGGCGTACATGCTCCGGCATTCATGTCAGACCTCGGCACCTCGACTCCGTCTCCAAGGCAACGTTTAAATAGAACTAAGAGACGTGCGCATGCATGTCCCTCTGCAGTAGGCAGAACAACGCAGGAATCAAAGGTAAATGTCAGAGAACATCCGCCGCTTTGATCATTAAAGACATGCTAGAACGGTTGTCTTAATAGCCTGTTTCTTTCACAGAGACAAGTTTAACGTATGCGTTTCTCCACGCATTTGCAACACACGTGGCAGGACCCGTGAGGGTTGGAAAAAGAAAAGCCTTTTGGGGCTTACCAGATTTGCATGAAAGTGATCAGGTAGGACACTTTTCTGTCCTTATACTATGTACATAGAATCTTGTAACGCTGACACTAAATGAAAATTCTGTTTTTCATTTATTTTTCCTGGCGTACCAATTGAATATTCGTCGGACAAACAAAATGATATGTGTGAATTCGATTATGTATTGTATATGAATCATTCAATGAACTTGTATTAACATATGTATGACCATGTGTAGCTTGATGATGTAATCAAGAGCCTATATACAGCCCTGATGAAGGTTCACACCGAAATGCATTGGCTTAATGTATATTGATGGCAAAATATGATCGCCCAACAGATCACATTCAGAATAAATTTAATCATAAAAACAGGGATGTGAACAAACATTCCTGGCAAAAACTGCACGGATCTAACTGATGCTTTGATTTGAAGCTTTGATTTGAATTTATGAGAACATTGGATTTTAATATTTTGGGAATTTGCAGCCCTCTCTAAGGGCCAACTGAGAAGCGCCAGTTATAATAAGGCAAAGTTGCCTGTTTTCTTTTGTATGTGGTTTATGGAGGTCCTTGTGCTATAGGACCAGTACAAACTGGCAGCTCCAGGTTAAAAATTAACTGAGAGTAGTAGACATTGAATAGAAGTGGGTAAACATTGTGGTGCCTACCTCTCCGGTATTTTTCCATGGTAATGGGAACCATAAAGCACTGGCACCATTGGTGATGATGCCGATGCTTGAGTGTAAAGCCTGCCGGTAGTGACCTTAACTCCCAGCAGGTAAAACCTACCCAGACTACAGTGCCCCTACCACTAAACACAGAATAAGCTGGTCCAGAAAAGCTGGCAGTAACATTTTACCAGTACCTTCAATTACAGATTAGCTCATTCATAATAAGACCCATAGTCCAATAACATACTTTACTAGACCACCTATAACCCATCTCTTTTTCCCAACAACTTCTACTACCTAAATACATGGCAAACACTCTCTTACTAAAACTACTTCACCATTACCAAATATACCCAACAATGTTCTTTTTCAATTACAGGAAAAAAGAAGATTGAAGAAAACAGCTACCGAAGAAAGAACACTCTTCACATCCTACAAAGTAAATACATGAGTATAGCATGTTCTCTGCTCTAATTGTAACAATGTACTTTCAGTATATATTAGCCTAGAATATTCTCTTCTACTCATCAACATTGTATTTCACTCATACCCATTATATTGCAACATTCACACTATTTTGATTCCCATCTAAGCACTGTTCTTTTTTCAAAACACTGCCTATTCCTTACTATCTAACAACATAGCTATCTCTCAACAACTTCTATACCACCATTTACCTCCTTAATATTCCATAACCCTATGCACATAAGGTCCTAATTGCAATGCATCGACTTTAAAACTCATTCCATTCCAAAACACTAACACACATTAGCACACACAGACACACTTCTTCACCCATATCCCATTACCTCCACACAACCCTAATACCTGTAGAATAAATCACACCATTATAAAAACCACTGTTTTCCTTAAAATATCATAATGTCCCTACTTATTCCATCACACAACCACTTCATAACTCACTAACCCACGCCTATAATACCTGTAAATCCTTTTACTCTTACAACCTTCTCAACCACACCTATAATACCACTGCACAATCACACACACACCCATGTATAATGCATGCGTAAACATTCCACTATTTTCAAACACAACTTTTCTTGTTTCCCTTACAGGCAAAACAAAATGCCTACTAAAAATCAACTCTGTAGAAAAGAAAGAAAAAATAGAGCAGAGAGAATAAAAACGAGACATATTATCATCCTCCTCTTAAACAATGTATAGAAAACATTAAAACAAAACAGTTAACCTCACTCAACAAAAGTAAAGCAGCCACCACTAAAACAACTAACGTCCCTCTTGCAAAACCTAAAAGTAAAAACAAATGTACAAACAAAATAAGACTGAGTAATTAATCTAACCCTATATCTACCAATATTAGCATAGCCACAGTAAAGCAATCCAACAAAATGTAATAATCTTATGAAGGCAGCTACAAAGTCACGATTTGCCCTTAAAAACCTCTGCAGAAAAGGAATCCCTGCAGCTATAATTGACAGTGCATTTCTACTAAAGAGAAAGTTGTTTATATTAATATTAAACAGAATAAAAGCACTAACTAAATTAACCAATAAATTACGAAAAGTACTTCTAAACATGCACAATTTCAACAGAGATACCTTTGTCCGATTTCTGTGATTGTGAATGGATTCACACAAGCAGCACAGAGTAATATTTCAATGAAGATGCTTATAAACAAGAACAAAGAAACCTAATTGCCATAGACAATAATGGCTGAGGCCATAAAATGGTGGGAGACACCATTTTGGCAAAAGAAACCCTTATGGAGAAAACTTCCCAAAAAAAGGTTCAACCCAATGTTCCTTTGGGCCGAACAAACCGTTCAGTATACAAATGGACATGCAGCTCAATATGTAATGCAAGACAAATATCCTTCAAATCTTTACGACAATTCCTAAATCACTATGTGAAACTAAAAGACAAAAGTAGAATAAAAACATTACAAACCATAGACTCCTACACAGCGCGCATCCACACAGGAATGAGAGGACATTCATTAGCCTGCACTTCAGAAACTGCTTGCAAACGTACGTTGCATCACATCAAAACATCAAAATGTTAGCAACACACCATTCCGCTATACAAAATCTTGTGCATAGACTATATTATGCAAAAAGTCCTGCTCTAGACCTGCACAATTTAAATAGCATTCCCCAACATGGCACTGGCAATGAACTCCTTCAAGAAATAGAAGAGATCCAAAGTAAATATTTTGGAACTGAAGGTGACTTACAAAGTTCAGTAACTTTTGAAAACATTAGTGAAAACCTCACAATCAGCATTCACCTCACAAACAAATACAAAAAAGAAATGGCTAAGTTTCAAAACACATCTTGCTGAAATATCAGACAAAGTATGTGTCTGTTGTCCCAGAACCTTTTATAAAAAGAGCACCAAAATAGTAAAGATGGCCTACAAAATAGAAGACAATGAGGAATCCCAATGGTTCCAATTAGCTTTATATCTAACAGCAGAAAATAAATACAAAATAACTGATCCCTCAATAGTTTGTAGATACTGCAATAAAAAGCTGGACAATAACCAAATGCCATCATGTGCTATTACTGATAACTTAGAAATCTTCCCATTTACAGAAACTCTCCAACAATTTAACTTGTATGAGAGCATTATAATCCAAACAGTACACCCATGTCAAGCTATAATACCCCTTCAACCTGAAAATTGGCAAATTCCCTCCATCTGAGTTACTAAAAGGCAGAATACAACTGCCAATAGAGCAATGTTTGATTGTACTAGTTAATGGTGTACCAACAATCGACCAAAAAATTTGGCAACAACTAGTTGGCTTAAACAAAGTTACACAAGCCCTACAATACCTTAACGAAAACAATGAAAACTACAAATATATAAACATAGAGGAAAACTTAAAAGAAGGCACCCACATAATTCAAGATTCACAAAACAAACTGGCCAATTTGAACGTGAAGAACCTGTTACTGCAGCCAACATTTTAGACAAGTATAAAATGTACCCACTACACTCCAAACACACCATAGAAGATGCATTAGAAACATATGAATTGTGTCAAGATCCCGAATGAGCATATGGGAAAAAGTGTAGAAGCACGTTCATTTCCTCTACTCTTTTCTACAGGAAAAGGAGGAAGATATGATGAAAGATCTGCACAACTGATTGCATCAGAATATCGCTTTTTACTAATGTATTCTGAAGACCCCAGATTCAGACAAAATGTAGAATGCATTTTCCACCTCCTGTTCGAAAGTGAACTAGCAACTATATGTTATGGAGTTGCACATACATTAAAACCAGACTAACATTTTGTCAACATGCCCTCTACCCAACTGCTTCAAAAGATAAAAGACAAAGATGAAGTTTTGCAGTCAAGTATCACAAATCTATTGGCAAACATTCATGGTACAAAAGAATACTGGTTACAAAATCATGCTCGTGTACATTGTATGCTAAGGAACCTAGGCCCACCTACACATGGTTTGTTACTTTGAGTTGTGCAGAATATGTATGGAATGACTTGCACAACATCTTACGCACTGCAAACCAAAATAAAGAGGGAATAGATATAAAAACACAAGGAGAACTCTGTTCTCTTGACCGTGTCAATGTATCAAGGTACTTTCACCAATGCTTCATTGCTATGCTGCACTTCATCTACAATACAACTAACCATCCACTTGGAGAAGTGGAACTCCTCTTTTGGAGAAAAGAATATCAATCCAGAGGAGCACCACACATCCACATGCTGTTATGGATAAAAGATGCTCCTAAATTTGGCCATGACAGTGTTGACACTGTTTTACAGTTTATTGAAAAATACACTACCTGCGGCATCCCTTCAGAAACCACACATAGTGACCTAAGTACACAAATCTTATGCTTCCAAAAACATAAGTGTGGAAAATACTGCTGACGTAGATAGGAAAACAAAGGTAAACACTAAACGAAATGTCACTTTGGCTTCCATAGACCAGTTTGCATAAAAGGACAAGTAAATAGCCTGATGCCTTCTGTTAGACACATTGTAAAAGGCAAATCTCCTAAAACACATACACCATTAAAAGGGACAAAGCATCCAAGTACATCAATGATTACAATGTAATCATTGCGCTCTTGCGGAATGCAAGCATAAACATACAATATATTGCAGAGAATGCCACTGTTGATTCAAGATATGCCGCAGCCTATCTCACCAAAGCTGAGAAAACAGAGTTAAAAGACCTCTGGGATGACATATTATCTGAAAAAACACTCTCAAAAAATTGAACAGGTTCGGTATAAAAATGCCCTCCCTTAGAGAATGCGGGTGCTACAAAGCTGCAGACCATTTAACAGGTAAAGCCTTAAATGGCAAATCTGAACACATTGTCTGGCTAAACCTTGGTCCAGCTTCATCCTGAAAAAGAGTACTAGAATTCTACCAAGAGATAGAAACAATAGCCATAAATGATCCCAACAGCCAGGACATTTAAAACAAACAATGTAATTGACACATCCTACCCAAACAGAAGTACTGCTTTGGAAAACATGTGCCTGTACGACATAGCCCAAAACTACTCCTACGAAAACAATGTCACACCAGATGACACAACTGGCAAATATTCAGTCTCATTGTGTAAAGGAAGCCTAGTGAAACCTACCAAACCCAGCCTAATTAATCATATAAAGTTAACATTTAAATCTCTGCAGCAAAGAGAACTTTATTACATGGCCCTACTGCAACATTTTAACCCTTGGAGAAAAGAAGAAGAGAAATTAGGCAACTATGACTCATTTGAAGCTGCATTGTTTGTTTGTTTGTTTATTTTATATATATAGCGCGCCTGATCCAGGGATATCTGGGTGCTTAAGGTGAAGATAATGGTTACAATATACAATTTATACAGATAGATTGAAGATGATACATTCGAATAACAGCGATACAAGAAGATTCATTCAAATAACAGGATCGGCAGGGGTGCGGGGGGAGCATAAAATGGTATGAGATACAAAGCAGGGGGGCAGATATATACATAAGGGAATGGGAGTGCAGAAAGATGTCAAATGGAAGGTGAAGAATGTTCATTTTTGTTAAGTAATCATGTGATGACGTGGCTTCTGAACTTTTCAAAGGTTTGAATAGATTTGATCTCCTGTGGAAGTGTGTTCCATAAATGGGCAGCTAGGACTGGGAAACTGGTTCCGTCAGCTCTTTTAAATTGTACCTGGGCACCACCAGGCAAGATGTGCTGGTAGATCTTGTGATTCTAGCTGTTGATTTCAGAGTGAATTTGTCTGTGAGATATGGTGGGGCTTGATGGTTCAGAGCTTTGTGTGTGAGGTAGATGGTTTTTAAGTCAATTTATTCTTGTATAGAAAGCCATTTCCAAAGCTTTCTGGCAGCTGAGATGTGCGCCCTTCTAGGAATGTTTAATGCAGCTCTAAGCACATTATTTTGGATGACCTGTAGTTTGTTAATTATGGATTTGTTGGCTCCTAGGTATAGGCCATTGCAGTAATCCAGTTTGGACTGTATAAGTACTCTGGCCAAGGTAAGGAAACAATTGGAAGACAGTAGCAGTCTGCATGCCCTGATTAGCTTGCCAGTGTAGGCAGTGGCTGAGGCAGTCATATTTACCTGTTTTGTTACATTGGTATTAGCATCAAGGTAGAAGCCAAGGGTTTTTACATTTTTGGCAATATGTATGTTGTTCCCATCAATGATGATGCTACTGTAGTTGGGGTTAAGTTTCAGAAGGTTGTTAGGTGGTCCAATTTGTCGAATAGGGGCATTGTAAAGATATTGTACAAAGTGGGTGATATGCAGGAGCCTTGTGGGACACCGCAGGTGATGGGGATCGGATCGGCTGTGGCTGTGGGTAAGAAGACACGGATAGTTCTGTTAGCGAGGAAGGATTGAATCCACATGACAGCAGAGTTGGAGAAGTGTGCTGCCGATGACAGGCAGGTGGTCACATAAGATTTTATGGTCAACCAGATCAAAGACTGCCGATAAGTCTAAAAGAAGTAGCATGGAGACTTTACCTTTGTCTTTATGTTCGTCGATCTGGCTTTTAAGGTCAACAAGGGCAGTTTCCATTCCATGTTGGGGTCTAATGCCAGATTGACGAGTTCCTAATAGTTAGTTTGTCTCTAGATAGTCTTGAATGTGCAAGTATGCAACTCTATACAAGATTTTTAGTAAGAAAGGGACTGTGGTGATCGGTCTATAATTAGTGGGTATAGCCGGATCTAATGTTTGCTTCTTGAGTAATGGGAGAACCCAAGATTGTTTCAGGTTACTAGGGACTTGGTTGTTGGTGAATGACGAGTTTATTAGTTTAGTAATAAAAGGAGATAAATCTCTGGCTGCATCTTTTATGATCTGAGCTGGGCAACTGTCACCTTTACAGTTAGATGGTTGCAGTGATGCTATGATTTTTTGTACCTCAGGTATGAATACTTTGTTGAATTTGAAACCTGAGTTAAGGTGTGCGGTCGGGGGCAGGATTGGACTGGTGAGATTGCCAAAGGTAAGTTGGAGCCGTTTGTCAGTTATTTTGGTCTGGAGCCCTCTGATTTTGTTAGAGAGAGCATTTTGAATGCTAGTGCACCAAGGTTTATCCTTAGTGCAGGTATATACAGTAGGATTAGGGTTTTCTAATTCCTTTAGGATGTTAAATAATTCTCTGGTGCTGGATCCTGCCTGGTTTATCCTGACGTTGAAAGTTTCTTTTTTGGTGCAGATTATCTTGCTTTTATGAGTGGCAGAGATATTGGTTAGGTTAGCTTTGTTTTCTGGAGAGGGATCCCTTTTCCAGAGAGCCTCAATTTTTCTTTTTTCTAAACGTTGTTTAAGTTCAGGGGTGAACCAGGAGTTGTTCTAGGTTTACCTTTGCACAGTTTTAGCGGGGCAATGGTGTCTATAGCTTTGGTCATAGAGTCATTGTAGGTGTCGACCAACAGATTTGGACTACCAAAGGTATTATGGCCTCAGCTGTAATGTTGCATTTGTTTCTGGTCAGACAGGGTGGTGCAATTGCAGGCTTCTTTGGCTTCTTTGGCTCTAGGTTGTTGACATTGATTTCTAGGGATAGGAGGCGATAATCAGTCCATACAAGTGGTGAGGATTCCTTTAGGGTAATATTGCAGTTGAGAACTGCTACCCAGTCAAGTATACTGCTTTTCTCATGAGTGGTTTGGGTAATGATTTGTATGAAGCCTTGTTCTGATAGCGCATTGGCTAGGGAGGTGGTAGGTTAGTAATCAGGATCATTATAGTCAAGGTTGAAGTCACCTAGGATAATGTTTTGGGCCATGGGTTTGGTATTTTAAGCTACTAGCGACATAATGTCTTCTTTGAGGGATCCGGGAGGCCTGTATATTAGGTGGATAGCGATAGTAGTTTTAGGAGACGTTTGGATCTTGACTGAGAGGCGTTCACAGGATGTGAGAGGAGAAGAGGTGGCTAGTCTTATGTCTAGGGTTGATTTGAAGATGATGTCCGTTCCTCCTCCTCGAGCATTGGGTCTGTCAGCTCTAAGGATGGAATAGTTGTCGGGGATAGCTAGGGTGAGAGAGGGGCCAGCTGCATCATGCAGCCAGGTTTCTGTCACGGCGAGGAAGTCAAAATTGTTAGTTAATATGACATCAGTGATTTCAGTTGCGTGGGCAACAAGAGATCTGGCATTTAGTAGTGCCCCTTTTATAGGGTGTTTTGGGTAGCCTTCTGTATGTGGCTCGGGATGTTGTCAGCTAGGCTCTTTGTTGTTTTAGTGTGGGGATTTTTACATATATGTTTAGGATTAACGTCTGTGCACAGTTTACTTTTGGTCTTAGTATTGTGTTTGGCTAGTGGGCTGATGTGCATAGTTAGTCTAGTACCTATTCTGCTGTTTCACTCTGTAGTATCAGGGTAGGTGGTGGCAGAGATTGCTTGCCGCTTAGTTGCGGTGGGAGCAAATATAGGTGTGCCATATTTAGGATTAGTTGTGGTAGTAAGAGCATGACATAGTGTGCGAGATCTTAGGCGGTAACACCTGGGGCCTCATCACCAGTTTGGCGGTCATCCTTAAATCCGGCGGTCGCGCTATTACCGCCAGATTTAAGGGTCCACCAAATCAGGGCTTCGGCGGATTTCTCCCCAGCTCTGAGCTGGGGGGAAATCCGCCGAAAATTCACGCTATTACTGCCAGCGGGAAATCCGCCGGCGATAAGAGCGCGAAAATTCCCCATTGAGCCCAATGGGGAATGGGGCATTCCCGAATGGGCTCAGTGGGGAATGGGTAATTCCATTACCGCCAAACCCGTGATCCGGCGCTAATAGCGCCGCTGGGGGTTTGGCGGTAGGGCTAATACCGCCAGCGGTTACCACCCAACTCGTGATGAGGCCCATGGTCTTGCCCGATATGGGGTATGAAAGGTTGTTTCCAATGTTAGATCGGTGCCGAGCGTGCTCGGTTATGTGTGACTTAGTACATGTTTTAGTGTCATAAATGCCGTCATTTAAGCTGGTGATGTGAGAACGGTTGGTGTCTGGTGCAAATGGTGGCATGGATTTCAAGCAAGAATGGTGTAGGGCAGGTGAAGGGATGATGCCGGGGGCAGGCAAGCTTGGACAGACCATTTTTGTAGACGACATAGTGGTTTCCAAGGCAAGGTACACTGTCTTGTATAATACAACATGGTAACATGATTAAAGTGAGCCAAATTTGCATGGTAAGTGTATATCGCAACGCAGGTAGGATGCTTTGCATAGTGAGCTCAGTTACAGTAGTGATACTAAGTACTTGGAGCAGGGTGGAGTGTGTAGGCATGGAGGATCTGGAGGTTGCTTTAAGTATCTACTAGCAAGAGGACGTTGAGTGTAGCAGAGTCTAGAAAAATCTATGTTTTAGCACCCTGAGTTCCCGCTTTGGGAACCACGGTTGCTAATGGCCTTTATCCCCCATTTCAGGGGCTGCAATGGACGATAATGATCCATAGCCCTCCTTATTTATTTATTTATTTATTTATTTATGTATTTATTTATTTATTTATTTATAACACACCAATGCCTGCAGACATCAGGCTGTGTGGTTACAGTATTTGTTAAAGAAGATGAGGTGGAGGAAGACAGCTTACTACTTGCTGAGAAAGGAACAACCTTTCTGAGAGCATTGCGGTCATTGCATTTGGTGTGGTGGCGCATGGAGGTGGTGCCGTAGGAGTACTGTCCTTGTAGTCTGCGACTGAGTACAAAATTGCACTCATTGCATTTCACTTTGTAGCAAAGAACTGGCACAGCCATGATTCGATCTTGGTGCTAGAAGTAGGCACTTCCTCTACCTCATCTTCTTGGTTCTCTTCATTGTCTTTGAAAGTACTGCGCTTTTTTTGTTGTGAAGGTCCTCCAGCTGGTGGTGGTGGCTCTTGGGGAGGAGGGATGGCAATAACTGATGCCATCTTTAAGATAAATAGCAGTTTTGATAAAATTCTTCCAAGCATACTCAGTGTACTAAATTGGTAATGGATAATGAGTACGAAAAGGTGTAGGAGGTGTGCAAGAGAAATTTTGAAGTTGAAAGTTCCTAGATCAGTAGAAAATGCAGTTTCGAACTGTCCACGAAGGACGGATCTTATTGTGAAGTGGGGACGGGTTCTTGGACACGTCATCATGCCGCTCGCCAGCATATGGTCATGTGGCACTGTCCAGAAGGTCCGCAATGAAGTCAGATATTCGTAGATGTCTACGGATGCAAAACTAGTTGAAATAGTTGCAAAAAGTGTATAGAAGTGTTAAAAAATTATTCTAGAAGGTGGGAAATGGCAGAGTTTTAAGGTCACACTTTGTAAATTGGACACAGATATTGTTATATTTGGTAAGTATGATATTAGTAAGTTGTAGCAAAATAGCATGCACTGGTAAAAACCCATGAAATTCACTCAAAAAACTTTGTTAAAGGGACATTATGGTTAAGGTGCACTAATAAAAACCTATGAAATTCAATGAAAAAACTTTGTTAAGGGGACGGTATGGTTAAATTCTACTAATAAAAACCTATGAAATTCAGTAAAAAAACATTGTTAAAAGGAATTATGGTTACAAGTAAAATCGAAAAACCCCTGAAAATCGCCAGTTATGGTAAGCTAAGCAACCATAACTCACACCACCACCTTGCACTGCTAAGACTAACACCTGGGACATAACATTTTTGCATACATTCCAATTATCTGAATCTTGAAAGAATTAATATGGTACTCCGCTAGTCTTATGAATCCAAGAAGCTGTTCGGATGTACTGTGGATCTGGATGATATAAAATTAGCAGGGAAGTCAGTGTTGATACAGTATGTTGATGATTTGTCAATTGCCTCACCCTCATATGAGACTTGTAAAGAAGATACCAAATACTTGCTAACAGCATTAGCAGAGAAAAGACATAATTCTTCAAAGCAGAAGCTACAGTTATGTGCCCCCAGGGTACATTATCTGGGATATGAAATCATGAAGGGATTTCAGATGATATCTGCTTCTCGGAAATAGCCTGTTTACAACATACCAAAGCCTCAGGCTGTATGACAAATGCAAGCTTTCATAGGGGCAGTTGGTATCTGCTGGTAACAGATCTCAGGATTTGCAGAAATAGTCAAACCACTTCAGGAGTATACCCAATTGAACAGTGTTGAGCCATTACAGTGGACACCAGAAGCAGAACAGGCCTTTGCTAAGATCACACGGCTACAAGCTGAAAGCCCCACATAGGGCCTACCTGATTATAAGAATGATTTACTGTGTACTGTCATGAGAGTACGGGATTTGCTCTAGCTGTTCTCACCGAGAAGCATGGGATCCTTCATAGACCCATAGCATGTTACAGTAAAGAGTTGTATCCGGCTGCAGCAGGAATGCTGCCCTGTATACAGGCATTGGCTGCTGCTGCCCTGGCATTGGAACAAAGTACAAATATAGCATTGCCACATGCTGTGGTATCATTGTTGTTAAAAACAAAGACCCAGCACATGTACATCTCGAGAGCTAGAAAATATGAGATCCTCTTATTAAACTCTTCCAACATTACTTTGACTAGATGCTGAATTCAGAATCTGGCACCATTGTTGCCTAGTCCTCAGGAGGGAGAGCTACATGATTCCACCCCACACAACAGTGTGTCAGTGACTGACTCTCCGGTAATTCCTCATACAGACCTCTCTGATGTGCCATTGTCTGAACCCGATCTCAAGTACTTGTGGACTAGTCATGTTTTAGATAACAGAATAGGCAGGTGATCGTGGGGTATCCAGAATATGCCCCTGGGGAGGTTGTGGAGACTGGAAAACTGCCCCAAGTGATGTCAGCCCAAGTGGCAGAGCCAGTGGGCCTTACACGAGCCTGCCGGCTGGCGGCCCAGCTGTCTGTTAATGTTTATACCAATTTGCGACACGCATTTGGTGTAGCCCACGACTTTGGTCAGCTCTGGAAGTAGAGAGGCTTCATGACATCAACTGGTACTACCATAAAAGACAGTGGGGGTCATTACGAGTATGGAGGTAGCCATGGTGCAATTAGCGCCATGGCTACCCCCTTACCGCATACCGGGTCCGGGTTCCCTTAATGGGGAAATACCGGGCCATTCCAACCTTGGAGGACCAGGTATTTCCCCATTCAGGGAACCCATCCCCATTCCCATTCGAGCCCCCCATAGGGCTCAATGGGAATGGAGAGGGAGCTAACAACGGGCCCGTTAATAATGGGCCCATTATTAGCTCCCTGGTCCTTTAACGACTGGTAAAAACAACCGCCCTTAGCGGGACCCGCTAAAGGACCTTGTAATGTGGCGGTAAGGGGTTAACGGCACAGGCACCCTTACCAGCGCCGTTAACCCCTTATCACCAACCTCGGAATGAGGCCCAGTGAGTATGTACTAGCTCTTTTACTGCCATATTGTTGCCTGAACAGATTGCTATCATTAAATGTGCCGCCCACCAGGCAATGGATGACTGTATTAGTATTGGAAATGATTTTGCTGATCAAACCACAAAACTGGTTGCCTCACTAGAAGACAGTGATGTGTATGTATTACCAGTTCAAACAGTGCCAGAGGTGACTCCATATAAAACATATAAAACATTAGAAGACATTGTGCATATGCAGGAGAATGCACCATATAATGAAAAAGAAAATTGTTTCAGGGAGAGTTGTATGAGGACTCTCTGTGGGTCGGTTAGTGGCTCCAAAAATATTAGGGTCACATCTGATCAGGATGTACCATGGGCAGGCACATGTTGGCAGGGATGGAATGACAATGCTAGTGGGATGTTCATGATTTTCACCAGAGTTTACCACTATGGCTCAGGAATACTGTCAGAGATGTGTAATCTGTCTGCAGAATAACGTGTGGGAAAAGTGTGCCAATTAGAACAGGAGCACATCCTCCCCCTTATGAACCATTTGTGGGGTTATAGATGGATTTTCTCCAACTGCTAAAGCACAATCATTGGCAATACCTGCTAATGGTGGTTGATGTGTTTTCATGGTGGGTTTAAGCATATCCCTCTAGAAGGGCAGATGCAGTGACTTTGACACAAATATTGATTCGATATTTTTTACCCAGGTTTGAAATACCTGTATGTATGAACAGCGATCACTGAAGCCACTTTGTTAATAACATCATTAAAACACTGTCATCCACGTTGAAAAGCCAGCATAATCTACATTGCCCTCACCACCCCCCACCCAGTCAGCAGGGACAGAAGAGAGAGACAAAATGGGGTCTTGAAGAATACATTGGCCACACTGTGTCAGGAGATGGGGTTGAAGTGGCCAGAAGCCCTTCCACTGGTTCTATTAAGTATGAGAAGTCCACCTGCTAAGAAAACTGTTTTGAGTCCTTATGAAATTCTTTATGGAAGACCTATGAGACTGCTGTGAAAACTATATCAGATCATTTGCAATTGTTGGATGATCGATTGCTGGAATATGTCAAGACATTAATGTCTTCTGTCAGTCTCATTCACAATCAGGTTCAAGCTGCTCTGCTAGAGAACCGGGCTCTCCAGGTCATTCCTTACAGTCCAGTGACAGTGTCCTGATTAAGGTTCACCAATTAAAGAGATCACTGGCTCCAAGATGAAGGTGGCCTTTTGTTGAGCTACTCGTCTCAAATTCAGCTGTAAAGGTTGAGGGGCACACAACATGGGTGCATGTGAGGCACTGCAAATGGATGGTCAGCCCTAAAGTGAAGTACCTGTTGCTTTGCTGATTTGTTTGCCTGTAATGACTCGCACTAATATAGCTGCAGGAGAACATGACTCGTTTGTGCAAACTATATTAGCTATGAAAAACTTGACTAACGTTGTAACCTCATGCGATGTTAGGGCCTGGCCGTGGTATGAGAAACTTTTTTTTTTAATTTATTTATTGTGATATAACCACATTTGGGGTTTTTTTTCACAATTGAAAGCAAAAACATATATACATGTAAATCATCATATTTATATTGTATCTGGATAACATTTAAAACTAATTTGTCACAATCTTATAAAATTAGCATATTAAAATTTAATTCATCACACTAATATCTAGTTTACCTATAAAACAGTTTTCCCCTTATTTCAGCAATCAATCAACAGTATTCTGACGATATAAAACCTGTCAATTGCAAGACCCTTAAAATATTTAGGGTCAATTTTGTTTCATGACCCGCAATCATTCTTTCCCAGAAGGAATCGGAAGATAGTCTATCCAATGACCCAACTGAATTCCCTAGATGTTCCACCCTAATTTTCCAAGTGCCTTTGCAGAATCTTAGCAGGTGCTCTAGCGTTTGTTTACTTAAATCTGAGCATTCCGTGCATAGACTCCGAGCCCCTTCAGTGGCTCCCCATTTGGTTAATACTGATCCAGTTTTAATCAGGTTTAACCATACCCTCATAAAATGTTGTCTTCCTTTTGGGTTAGGGAGCTTCGTCAAGTATCTTGGTACTATACCCTGTTTTTTCCCGTACTTAAAAAACCCTTCGGGAATAGAGGATGATCTCACCATGTCCCCTGTTGAGATCCAATCTCTCAAAGATAAGGCCTTCTTAACTTTCAGCTGGTTTGAACTCAGTGTTAGTTTATCTGATTCACAATAAGTCAGCAAATTTTCTGCTATCTTTTTAAGTTCTGTCAAAGTTAGTGAGGAGTCTAGATTCATATCTTCTAGGAGAATTTCATATAGTGTATTTGTCATTGGCACCATAATTGACCTATACAAGGACAGAAGTTTCCAATCTACTGCGTGTTTTAAAGATTTTAATCCAAGTTCGTATCTGAGGGTTATCGTATGTAATCCTTTAGGCAATCCTAATACCTGTTTCCAGATGTAACCTTCTATTTTTTGCCAGTCTATTGACCACAACAAAGGTTTGGATTCAATTCCGTACAATAGTACCGGGATTACTTTGGCCACATAGAAGTTTATAACAGGCATAATCGAAAATTTACCATAAAGGCTGGCAATCTTCTTCATCTGGGCTATTAGTTGTGTTCCTTTAGCCAGGATTTCACCATACTGTTTCCCAACTGTAGGGGTCGCATACACAGTGATGCCCAGATACATTACTTCTTTTGCCACCGGTATCTGGTTACTGGCAATTGACCACCGATGTTTTGTTTCTTTGCGACCTTTCTGCTCAAAAATTACGATCTTAGATTTATCAGGGTTTTCAACCAGGTCATTTAATTTCATGTACTTGTCGAGGGCATTCAACAATCTTTGTAGACCGATGGGAGTCCTATCAAGAAGGACTATATCGTCCGCATACATAAGCCATCTTACGGCCAAGGATCCCACCTTAGGGCATATTAGTGATGAGGATTCTAGGGCGGCTCCAAAATCTCCCAGATAAAACTTAAAGAGAAATGGAGCAACCATACACCCCTGTCTGACCCCCCTATCTATACTTATATGTTCTGACAAGTGTCCATCCATGTTTAATCTTACTCTGGCTGTATTTCTTTCGTGGAGTTTTACTAGTATGTTAATTAGAGTTTTAGGAGCCCCTTGTTGTTCCAATTTGCGCCATAATTTATCTCGATTTACCATGTCAAAAGCGCTTGACAGATCGATAAATGCTCCATAAAGTCTTCCTTTATTATTTTTATCTTTCAGATTTGATAATGAAGCTAATATTATGCCATTCAGAGAAGTTGAATGGCCTCTTCTAAATCCGGTCTGCTGTTTAGGGATTATGTTATTTAGTTTCGCCCATGTTTCAAGTTCTCTTAATATCAGACTGGTAAACAACTTGCTTTCTACGTCAAGCAATGTAATTGGCCTGTAACTAATAGGGTTTTTGCGATCCCCCTTTTTGAAAATCGGGATTATAATTGCAGTCTTCCAGGAAGATGGAATTATTCTATTTGCAATCACTTTCTTTTACAAGGTATATAGGATTTCAGCCCACAATGTCCCATTTCCTTTGAGGACTTGATAAGTTAGGCCATTTGGGCCCGCGGATCTCGACGCCGAGGAGTTTATGATCAAATTCAAAATATCCTCTTTGTCAAAATTTAAACCCCACTTTCCATTGTCACTTATATATTTTTGTCCTCCCACTGGTTCCTGATATTTTGCGACGAAGTAGGTTAACCAACTTGCTTCCGACACATTATTCGTCTGGGCAATGGTTTGATGTATTTGGGGAGCATTTATAAGTGACCAGAAATTTCGCGAGGAGTTATTTTGTAATGCACGCAGCATCTCTTCCCCATCTTTCTGCCATAGTTTTCCTCTATGTTGTCTAAACCAACTCTTCAAGTCATTTTTAATTTTTTTTGATTCTATCTCTAGCTCTAGTAAGCTTTTAGCCTGTTTCTTAGCGAGTCTTAATTGTGTTTGCGTCTCGCGTTTTTTTACCCAAACTGCTTCGTCAAAAAAGTGTTTGTGTACTCGCTGCAAACCCTTTTGGGTACTTGACGGGGGATCAATTGACCACAGGAATTCATGAAACCGTGATGGGTCACAGTGCTGATGCAAAATATTTTGTTCTCCGCAGTTGGAGAATCCCTCTAGGGCTTTGTTTAACCGCTCTCCTTCCTTCTTGTATTTTATCAACCGATTTTTCTGTGCGTTAACTTCTACTCTCTGATTCCAGATCTCTATTTTTTTCTCACTACACCAATTTAGATGAGCAACTAATCGCTTATGGTCACTTGTTCCACCATCGGCCACTGAGAAATGTATACAAGTGTCGAAGCACTCTGTTGATAAAAGCATGTAATCCAATGTCGATTCTGATGAACCCCTCTCCCACGTTGTGATCGATGGAACATCACCTTCTATGGAGCCATTTAGGAATTTTAAATTCCAATCCTCAAAGAAGTTCGACCATTTTCTCCCGTTATTCGTTGCTTCTTTCATTTTCCCTGTATGGCATTTGGAGTTGATACATTGCGAATTTAAATCTCCTGCAACCAATATATGTGCCCCAGGGTACGTTATGTTAATGTCACAAAGGGTTACCGCAATTGATTCTAGAAACTCTGAGAGTTTTTCCCTCACGGGGTTCCAATACAGGTTCACAATTATTATCTCCTTGGCTGGAGAGCTTTTAGGGGGAGTGACCACTCTCACCACCAGTATTCCTTCCTGTTTGCAAGATAACATTGTTATTTCTTTAAATAAAATCCTTCTACAGGCGATCAGCAAACCTCCCGTCGGTCTGCCCTTGGCTTTGCAGTTAGCTGATTGTGCTATCAGTGCAAAGCCTTCGAGTTCCGGGGTGTTTACTAACCAAGTTTCCTGTAGAAGGATCAAATCGTTTCCCCCAAATAACAACGCATTCATTTTATTATTTTTAAATGAACTGGATCCCCGAGAGTTCCAACTAGTGATTCTCAATTTGTCACTATTAAAGAGACCTCTGTGAGACACCCAACTTCTGGCAGACTTGCATAATTATCTCTGGTAACATTGACCAAGATGATGTTTGTGACCCATCATTGTTAATATTTTCATTTTTTCCCCGATGGGTTTCATGCAGTAAGGAAATATTTTCCTGGTTTAACTCGTATTCCTCAGTTTCGATCATTTCTATTGCGTGAGATGGCAATTGTTCATGTATTTCCAAACCCACCTCCCTTAATCTTTCTTGTAAATTTAAAAAAGCTTTTACCCCCAATTTAGAAACAAATCCAACTTCAACTAAGATGATACATTCTGGTTTAGGAAAACGAACATATTCAATGTCTTTTGTTGAAAATAAATATAATTCTGGAAGTTTTTTAACCAGTGATAAAATCGAGCTCCTATTCAGTGGTTTACCAGACTTTTGATTTTCCTCATTAGTAAACCACAGTCTCGGGATTGCATATGGATTCGGATCATCTTGGGTATTTGTTATTCTTTCAGTTACCATTTCGGTGGATGAGTTTCTCACCGGGGCGTTCATAGTCTCTTCTCTTCCTACCTCTTTGGGTTGATCAAGGTAATCCGTATTCGATGTTGGTGTTTGGATACGTGTTGTATCCTCTACATGACCCATCCTAGAACTTTGAGTGACCACCAAATCTCCAGTCTTTATTTTTGTTTGATTGAATATTGGAGCAATTCTTAAACCAATCTGGGTCTGCATTGGTACTTTGAAAGTATTTTTCTGTTTTTGAAGAAATATAGGAGCTATTTTTAACAACTTCCCTGTAATCTCTGATCTAATCGAGTCATCTCGTGGTTGATTTCTATCCAGGTCACCAATTTTTCCTTCTGTTTGAGTACTCATTGATTTCTTTACCATGTGTGCATCCCCCTCTGCTTCCGGAATTCTGTCTGTCTCAAGTTTTTTCCTTTGTTGTTTTTTGGGTTTATTTACCCTGGCAATTCTTTCTTGTTGTAGAGAATCATTACCCTTGCTTCTACCATCTTTGTTCGCGATATTTTGATTCTCATTTATTTTTGCAGGATCTGAAATCCCCTTAACGAAGCTATTTACCTTTGATTTTTTTGATCCATTATTCTTCACATTTTTTGTTTTCTTTTCTTGTCGACCTCATGATTTTGAATCTGTATTATTTTGCTTTTGGTTCTTCCGCCTTTCTCTTCTCCTTCTCTTATAAGATTGTTGCGAACTCTTCTTCCACATATAGTTATTTTCTGCCTCTTCTTCACGGTTCACGATAACTTCCCGTCGATCTTCTGCCGGCTGTTCCACCGTTGACTCAGCAATCTGGCCGAGAGAGAGGAGTCACCATCATTTGGGTTTTGATTCTTGTTTCCCTGTGTCATACATGGTATTTCCACCAGTTGATCCAGTAAAATTCCATCAGACTCGACCATGTCCCCTCTCGATACCACTGTTGAGTTTAATCTTTCCTCATGCGGTTGTATATTCTGCGCCGAACTCAACAGATGATTAGGGGTCCTTGAAAGTTCCATAACGGGGATGAGTAGTTCAGATCCACTGACTCCGTTTGTAAGTTGATGTTTTGATTTAAAAGTTTTAGGGAATGTGGCATAAGTTCATTTAATATTTCTTGTGCAGATTTCTGAAAATAACAATCAACAGTCCCTTTTATATTAGTTGATGTCAAGAGTAAAATCTTTCACCTGTCTAAATGGGGTGTTCCTTGTTGAGTCCCTTAAAATTTCTCCCTCCGTTAATTTATCCACTTGTGGTTCTTGATGAATTTGTGCCTCTATTATGTTGTTATTTCTTGTCTAGGTAATCGGAGTTTGAGAACTTGCGGGGTTCACCTCCTCATGCAAGGACTTTTCAATGTAGGAACCATCCCACTCTGGAGCTCTTAGATCGTCAACGTGTTGTCCACTCCTAAGATTGTAGCGGGCCATTTCTTACCCCTTCGTTGACTGTGAGAATTAGGACAGAGAAAAATGGGGGATCAAAGGAGTAAAATCTCCCACAGTCTCCCCCCTTTTTTACTTTATATTGTCTGAACCAGGCCCCAACCACTTCTTTTTCGCTGTCCACTCCAAATTGTCTAGGCTCCAAAATTCCTGTCAGCGAATGGCGGATTATCCCAGAGTAATCTCTGGGGCTCTTGTTTAAGGAGACTTATTTTCAGGGGCTTACAGCCGAAAACCGCTGCTGTCTAATACTAAATGACAACAGCCCACCACATACAGGATAAGAAGTTCTGTACCACTACCCTTCGAATCCTCAACCTATTGCCCTATTGCCCTTTATCAGTATCAATATTGATATTTTCGTACAGGCCCGAGCCCCGGTTGACTCGCTGTCGGTGTCTGTGGATCAGATCAGGGTGGCTGCCGCTAGTTTGGCAAGTTGGTTATATGTCAGTAGACCCTCCAGCACTGATACTGGCACTAATACGTGGCCCACCAAACGTAACAATCTATCTCCGCGAAGTCGCTGGAGATAGCGGGGGCCGCTGCGGACACCCACCTCTGTGCCTCTGTGCTCGCAGGTGTGTGAGGATCGCTTGAGAAATGCTAGGCTCGCAGCCGCAGGCTGCTTCAGGCGCCACGGACACCCACCTCTGTGCCTCTGCTGCCTCTGCTGCCTCGCGGGTGCGCGGACACGCCTCAATACACAGAATTTATCGAACTGAGCTCGTTCTCCTCTCTCCACTCTTCGCTCCGATGCTCCGATGCTCCAACGCCGCCGCCTGCTCACTATTGTTCGAGAAAAAATCAATGGTTGTCAGGTCCAGAAACAATGGATAGTGTATTGGAAAAAAGGGGGGACCTGGCATCTAAACGGAGCCTGGGAATGTGGTGTGGACCTTTGGATGGGGTTTATACCACGGCCAGCTGAATGCCCCATAGGGGTGGTACCATCTCCCTGTGAGGCTCTACCAAATTGGATGAGTGATGAAGACTATTTGAAAATTCTGAACTCTGATTTGGACGAGCCCACAGTGAAGCCACGATCTAACCTTTGAGATAAAGAGTCCAACTACAAACATCCCAACTACTGTTGCCTCAAACTGATTGTGCAATATCCAGAGCCTTCAAATGTTTCTAATCAGATATATTACTGCCAATCTGTTATTTTCACTAGGAGGAGAAACAAAATGATTTCTAAACCAATCTATTGGTATGAACTATGGACAGGAACCACAGTGCTTACAGAACGAGAACTTGGTGTTAATGGAAGCATAGCTCCAGATTTGGCCACCCTGCTCATGGCTATGCACAGCGGGTGGTGCCATGGTATTGCCAATTGGAAGATCTCATTGCTGTGGTAGGTAAACAATGGTGGATGGAAAAAATATGACCAGGCCAGTGAAGGTGTGTTTGAATTCTACAGATGCCCACTGTCATTTTTGAGACAGTTTAGACAACCAAACAGGTATTATAATTCTGCATTTTCAGGCTCCAGAGATGGAAATAGTAGAATGTATGAAGTATACTCAAGTGTATAATCAACAGTTATGGTACAACACAGTGTTGAATCTGGATAGATCCAGCTATAGATACATGGTATTCAGTGCAACTGTAGCCACTGTTTCTTTGTTTGCTTTTCAGGTGACTGCGCATTACCATAATTGTACCAAGGGAGCATGGCTGAAGTTTGTCCAACAGCAGGAAGAGATGTTCGAAGGATGACTGAAACAGGAAGTATTCCACAGAATGTAGAGTGGGGTTAATACAGCACTTGCAACCTAGGGTATATTTAAAGGTACAAATTAAGAGGGTCGAGTTGACCGGATTTAGAAGGCCACTGGGTTCCTATCTGAGGCAGAGTTTACAGACAGTGAGGTGCGAATTGGCAAGCTCCACGTGATAGGCACCCTCAGTCAGCTTACCAAAGGTGCACTTAAAAGACTGCTGGATGGTGTGCTGGGTGCAGGGAGTAACCTGGAGTGGGATGTGGCATGTGAAGAGGTGCAGGATTCTCTGAATTTCCAATTAATATAGGTCAGAGAAGGTGTGTGACATAACAGTTGGCCAGGATTGTTGAAGAATGACTCAGGGATAACTGAATGTTTATGGCAATGGAGACATTTCTGAACGTGCAGTGGTTGCTACTGTGAAGATAAAGAATGTTTGTTTGCAAAACATGGACCAATTAAAGGAGTGTGGGCAGTGGCCAGCAGAGTACTGCCTGCAGCGTGAGTGTGTAACACATCACAAAGTGTGGGAAATCAAACCACCCAACCACGCCTCATGATACCTGATCTCTGCCCCTGGGATGACCCCTGATTTGTGGTTTAGTCTTGGTTCAAATTACAGCCCCCACCACAGCAGTGTTTGAGTAAGTTAAAGGAAGGACAGATAGTATTGGTTGGAAACAGTGTGTACTGGGAAGGTGATGGAACTGGATAATTTGGTAGGGAGAAGGTTGTTTCGAGGAAAGGATCATTGCATAGAATTAGTAGATTCACCATAGTCTGATGTGTATTTTACTATCCATACAGGTACTGAGCAATGTACTGTTTTCTGGCCAGCTAAGGAGAGTATGACAATAAAAATATATGTTGAATTTGTGGCAGGGTGGTCAAGGTTAGTGCCACATAGAATTCAGAATTTTGAGAAGGTAGAAGAAGCAGTGAACATTTAACAGATGTGACAATGGGTTTGCAGGTGTTGAAGAAGGTATTCAATAAAGAGAATCAGGTATTTGAAGTGGCCCATCGCACAACCACGATATGCGTAACAGGAGATGTTTTGTGTGTGGTAAATCAGGAAGTGACTGAACAGCCTAACATTACCACCACTTTATGTTTCACAGCATTTTCTCTTATATTGGCAGGAGTTATTTGATGTTGTATGAGGTTCTTCTGCCATTCAGGAGCCGTGGTAATACAAAACCGACCCTCCAGCTCGCCTCCTTTTCAATCAGCCCCTACCTCACCCCTCCTTTGCCTTGCTAGAAATACAGCAGCAAACTGCAATGTTGCAGAGGGAACTGGGGAAGTTGTTGCAAACACATGAGGATGATTGTGTATACTGTAAGAATAATGTCTGTAGAAGTAGATGGTTTACCTGAACAAATGAAAAGCAAGAGTGGACCATAGTAAGGGGGAAATTCATAGAATTCCCTATGCAAACGAAAAACAGGTGAATTGGGAAGCAGAACAGGGGTGTAACAAGTTCAGTTAGATTAGTTGTGCAGTAAGCACAAAAACGGGATCTGTGAACGCTAATGATCCCCGGGGGCGGGGGAACACAATGGGCCTCATCACGAGCTGGGTGCTAACCCCAGCAATATTACTGCGGGGCTATTAGCCCTACCGCCAAATCCCCCTGTGTTATTAGCGCCAGATCACAGGTTTGGCAGAACGGTAATTCCCCATTGGGCCCATTCAGGAATTTCCCATTCCCCATTGGGCCCAATGGGGAATGTTTGGTGCTATTACTGCAGGCGGTATTACCACCGGCAGTAACACTGCCGGTGGTTATAGCACCGAAAATCATCAAAATTGCAGTGGATTTGCCCCCAGCTTAGAGCTTGGGGTAAATCTGCCAAGCCTGTGATTTTGCAGACCCTTAAATGCGGTGGTAATAGCGTTACCGCCGCAGTTACGGGTTTACTGCCAAACTCGTGATGAGGCAGAATATATGTTGTAATGATGCCATAAAGGCATGAGATGGCAGTGAACACATATGAAAGTATATAATGATATGGGAGGAGCCTGGGGGTATATTTGAATAGGTGAAGTGTCACTCATCTATGATATAATGCCTACGTGTGTATTATTTTCTTTTTCAATCCTAGCAGACATTGGATAGGAAAATGGCCACTTATTGGCTTCAGGCAATGCTTGCCTTGCTGGCTCCCTTGAACAGACATGCACTGTAGGACTGCCGAGGCAGCGCTTTCACAAGCTCTCAGGGCACTGGCTGAAGGCCACTTGTGCCACCATCTCTGATTTTGCCGGCTCATGCCTGTTTGAACAATGGAGCCTTATTCTCTGCCGGAAGTGCCTAAGGGGGCGGTGGCCCTACGACCCTCACCTGAGAAGGTTGACACTGGATATTGTCAGGCCAGAGCGACCGATCCAGAGGATCACGTGATGAGTAGAGATGGACTGGAAACTGAAGACAGACTATGAGTATAAACAAGAAGGGTTGTTGTGTCTTGGGGGTGGTCTAGGTCAAATGGAAGTGGCATGTATTGTAAGGGGCAAGACGATGGGGAGATATGAGGGGAAGGCGAATTAGAGGTGGGTTGGGTTAGTCTGGGGTGTGGGTTAATGGGGTACTTTCCATTTGTGAGGTTTCCAAACCAGTAATAAATGATATCTTGCTTTGTCCGTTCTCGATGAGACTACTGAGTCCTTTTGTTCTGATTTTTTGTTGATAATGGTTAAGCATGTTTCTTAAGCCTAGTACTCTAACATTAAGGCATAATATTTTAACTAGATTGTGAAGTGCAAATGCCACGAGTAATCCTTACTGCATACCTGTATCTACCCCAGGAAGGCTCTGATTCCTCCCCAAATATCTTTCTGTTTACAATTGTCAGGATCTGATCTGGTCCAAAGACTGGGATAAGCCAATGGTATGGTCCTCCTGTAACCGAGTGACTTTACTGCCACAAACTCTGCTACTGTGGTATAATAAAACAAACAGGGGTGCAGCATGCTCAAATGAAAAGGTGGAGGAATATTGCCTGGTTCATTTGCAGGCTTTAAAGAAAGCATGAAGAATTAATAAGGCAATCAAAGGTCACTTATACAGTAATTGCTTCCCAGCACACCTCCCTCTTATCTTTTACATCCAACCTGTATATGATCACCATATGCCTTTAGACTTAATGTTTCTTCCTCCATCCCTTGAAGACCAATATTGCCCAAAGACCAGGAAACCGTCTGCCAAACGTGCCTAAAAAAGGCAAAAAAAGAATCTGGGTTATCAAGCGCCTCATCCCAGGCCACACAAGGAAACAACTACAAGATACATTCTGTGAACTGTACGGGAGAAGTGAAGAATCAGTGAAATCACAAAGTCAAAAGTCACTGGCGACAAAGAGTCACACACAAAATAAGTATCCAACAAGAGAATCCACTCAAAATAAGGATCCATGTTGCAGTCCAGGGACATGTAGAGTCGAAACTGAGAAGGTAAAGAAACGACAATCCAACAAGGACAATCCAAAAGAGAAATCAAAAAAATCATGCCAAAGTCAGCAGGTGTAAGGAATACATATTTACCCAAAACAGTCTACTCATGGTTTCCATGAAGAGCTCTTCAGCTCATTAAGAAGCACTGTTTGTTCTCTCACTTGCGTTTTTTCAAGGTGGAGATCATGGGCTTCTGGGCTGCTTGTCGGAGTCCTGTGAGGATGTCCCCTATGTGACTATGTGACCGCGCTCATTGTTGTGAGTTCACTGCCACCTGGGGGTTGTAGATCGGGGCAGTGGCTTAGGTCAAGTCACCATGGTAACTGCCACTCCTTCGCCACCCATATTGTCATGGTTGCCTTGCGACATATCTCTCATGCAAGCAGGCCCTGACAACAATGCGAGGGTCCAAGCCCACTGGTCCTCTGCAAATCCCCCCATCGCCAATCTGCCCCAATATATTTCACACTGACAACCACCTTCCCCACTGTGAGAGATGGGGTCCACCCAGTGGCCACCCAAATGAGGCCAAACATTCCTTTTTTTTTTTTTTAAGTTCCACTTGTAGGTCCACTAGCAGACACTGCATCCAACTGCGTACCCAAACTGTCTTCCCTCTTCCGGTCATATAGGAGGTACCCTTTAGACTATTTCCATCGATGTAGAGCTTCAACCTTTGGCTCTAGGTTTTATAGCCTGTACAAATTAGTGAACTTTGTCCCCCTCAGATAATATCAAAACATCTCTCTTCGAAATGGGCTTTATTTAAATTACATGATTGTACTACATTCAACTTTTCCCCCACCACATTTAAAACGGGTAATTAAATATGTAATTACATGTAATAACTGAGCCGTTTCAAAACTTAAATCAGGAAATAGCTAACAGAAATATCCACAGTATTCACCCTCTTTTGCCTCTACCTTTCTGCAGAACATGCTCTTCGATCCCATGAAATACATGATGATAATGCAAGGTTTACTTCCTTCTCACTCAGTGAGACAGAACATTGTCATATCTAGATCTTGTAGATCCATCATCAGTAATCAAATTCTGCTTTAGAAAACCCAAATCTAACTGTTAATTCAAATCCAGGAACATCGGTTCATCCAACGTTAGTGCTAAAATTGAAGTGAATTCTAGAAAACACCGTTTTTCAGTGGTCACAGGTCAGAGCTATTGAAATACAGCTGCAAAAACTTGATTCACTGGATACAAAAGTAGAAACCTACACAGGCAGCTTAGAAAACTTGGAAGAATTGGTGCTGCCGGCTAAAGTAACTGATGTGGATTAGCAAGTGCATACTATGAGGGCTTAATACACAGGAATTGTGGAACAGGGATTGCAACCTTGTCCCCTGTTTGAACCATAAGAAGTGTATGCGGGTGGCTCAGGGGGAATGACCAGAGCGGGCACTTTGTGATGTGGTACCCAGAGCATTCTGGGGAGGATCCGCTGCTTCCCCCAACACTGGGGGCCTGGGCCACAGGAGACCACTTCACTTATGAGCCCGCAAAGCGTCTTTTAATAAGTCAGATTAAAATCCTGGATTCAAATAGGTGGGCCCTGAATGTATTTAGTTAATGTTAATTTCACCTCAGGGTTTACCAAAAGCCACTACTGCAGATTGGGAGCCTCAGACCTGAGAGTAGAGGCAAGACCTGCTGGCTCTGCTTATGGAGGGTGATGCGTCTGTCATAGCATGCATGCATGAATCTGCCCGAATTGAAGATGGTAAACCTGCCCTTTATGTGTTTGTTCCATGCCGGGGAGGAAGCTAGTAAAGTGAAGCTGGAAACCCCTGCATCACATCCCATCCCTGAATATACCAACTGATCATACTCAACTTCAAATCCTTGACAGAAACTTGTTCCAAGGGCAAGGGAGCAACTGCTATAAACACCCTCACTGGGAAACCAGTAAGTGTGGGAGTTTGGAGAAGCATCGCATAGAGGGGAGGAGCAGATGCAGTTGAGGTGCGGGAGATTTTGAACGTTTTGGAGGTTCAGGAGATGTGAGGAGTCGACGGTAGAGTAGGAATCTGAGGTACAGGAAGAATTGGGGAAGTCTGAGAAGTTTTTTGTGTAGGAGCAGTTGTAAGTGTGGGAGAAGTTGGAGCAGAAGATGTATTTGGAGATAAGTGGGGAAATAGTGGGAGTTGAACACATAAGAGGTGTGGGCTTAATGCACCGAAATATAAGAGGTGTGGGAGATCGAGGAGGAAGAGAGACATAAATAGAGTGAACATGTTAAGGAGTTAAGAGGAGGTAAAGAGGGAGAAGAGATTGGAGAAAGTGAAGAAACGGCAGATAAGGAAGGTCAAATGAAACGTGGCCAGAGGGGCTGAAAGTAGGAAGAAGAGGCAGTTGGAAGAGAGGATAGGAAGCAGGAAGTGAGTGAGGAAGATGACAGGAAGTTCCTTGCAGGTAAAGGGAGGGTGCCAGAGAGAGTAAAACACAACACAACTTTATTTGCCTGGGAGAAGTGAGAGGGGGAACAAGCACATGTTGCAGCAATGAGGAGGTTGTACGACAGTCAGCCTGAGGGCTAGAGATGCGGTCTAGTGCCAAGTCCATAGTCACAGGTGAGCAGTGACTCTGTGAGGCGGAAAGTCGGATGGAGTGGAATAGACACAGGCTCAGGACACTGAAACGAGAGGTGCACCAAATACCTGCCTAGCGCCCAGACACCCTGCAGTCCAACCCGACCTCTGAAAGACACCATGGAACCTGCTCCAAAAGATTATATAACTGTAACAAGGATACCTGATGTATCTTGAAGATGCCATCCAGTCAGTGGCCACCTGGGCCAGGCCACACTCCCACCACGACAACATGAAGAGACTGTGAGCGACCATAGGGAAAGGCATAGACAGAGTCTGTTTTTCCTAGAGATTCGGTCTTTATAGAAGGGCCTGTAAGTAATATTCAATCATGGCCCAGACAGAGTCTAATTTGGTATCTGTAGGTAAGGCGGAACTCGGATTAGCTGATCTTGATTTACTTGTGTCTCCTCTCCAGATGTCCGAGCCAAGAAGAGGGGAAGGGCGGGTCTCAAGAGGGGACCCCAGGGATTTGATGGCCATCAAGAAGAGCTGTTAAGGTCCCACAGACCTGAACAGGAATCCAGTGCAGACCTAACTGCTACATTCTCTCTAAAAGACTTTCTAGACCGTAATGGGTATATAAAGGGGCTGTTACTTAGTAAAAGCAATCTGGGGCTTGGGGAGAAGCGGAAGAGCTAACCCTGAACTGTCATGTTTATATGAGACTCTTCCAGAGGCATATACAGGGTAGGGCCTGAGTCGGCAAAGCCCACCCAAAATCCGTAAATGCCCACTAAGCGGCACTGTGTGGGCTGGGCATTTCCGGATGTTAATGATACTGCTGTGGGCCCCCCTACATTAGCTTCAGGCCCCACTTGTTACACAATCCTGACTCCGCCTACGGACTCTTCCCTCAACTGGGGATCCTTTTAATGTATTCCCCAACCAGAGTACCTGTAATAATGAAGCCAGGATCCTTGAACCATACGCGTGTCTGTGGTGGAGCTTTTGCAAGGACGCTTTGACAGGTGGTTGACTTTCAAACTCTGGCCATGCTGGCCGCATTAGTGCAGTGATGAGCTCCGGTGATTGGGCTTTCTTTGGCCCATACAGCAGTCGTTGTTTGCTTGATTGTTTCAGTTGCCTACAATGTCTTGTAGCTACATTTTGAATTTAAAGGGATGTTGTGTCTGCTTACATTGTAAACTAATTTTATTTGTCTTCACTATTAACACATGTTAACAAAACATTCTATGGGGTCATTTTAAAACAGCCGCGCATGAAACGAAGGCGTAAAAGCAAGCCGTAATGCTTTTCTACCCCCTTTTCCCCCTTTAGATCTCTTCTGTGCTTTCCTCCTCGGTCTTGTGTGAACACTTCATGCGCCATTTCCTAGTAAATGCTAATAACATCACAACATGTGACCTTATGTGCTGCATGACATTTTAAACATGCACAATGTGGAGGGTAAATTGGAAGAGTATATTTGGGATGTATGCTCGTTTCCTCTTCAGTTTGCCCCTCCATCTTGTGAAAAAATAAATACCACCTGCAAATGAAGTGTTGTTAATGGATTGCTATGGAATCTGCTTGTTCACTGGCAGATGCTAAATTAAGGTAGATTCCATAGGCAGTCATCAATTTCTACACCACCTGCTGTAAAACAACGTGCAAAGATAAGACATATGAGATCAAGGGGGTAATTCATAGAATAAATGTGCGCCGAAATTTGTGGCGCAAGCGTGAAAAAGCCAGCGCACGCGTGAGATTCATGGAAGGCCGTGTGCGTGTTATCCCCGCGATGTGCGTGAAACCGCGCGTGGCGCACACGGGTGCACACGTCACTGCAACATTCCGAACGCCATGCGCAACGCTCACAACGTTAGCACAAACACCAAAAAGGAGGCGGAACACGGGGCGGAACATGCGGAATGGGGAACGACGTGTGAAAATAAGGGCGTAACTGGGGAAGTACTGCTGTGAAATACACAGAACGCCGACATGCACGCGAACTAGACATATTCATGGAATCGGATAGGGGAAACACGCGCACGCCAAAAGACACGCACAGGCCTAAACACGTCCACCACCCAAAAGCAGGTGGCAGCGTCCCCGCGCAGTATAAAAGGGTGCACAAACAACAAAGCACGTAGATACAGCTACGATGAATGTCCCATTATGTGGCCCCTTAGGAGAAATGACGTGTCACGCAATGCTTAGGCATCCAAAAAAAGCAAGAAAAAGAGATACGCGACCCCTGTAACCAACGTGCGTGTAAAAAAACACATGCAGTACACTGTGGCAGCCAGGAACACAAAAAATGCATACGTGATCAACACGCAGGCTAGTATGCCCGAGAAAGAGGGCTATGTGACTAGCAGGGACACCCGCAGTAGGAAAAATAGCATGTGCGACTCACCGTCTGCCTTGCGTGTAGAAGAAGAATGGTAGCCAACACCCACGCCAAAAGAAGAAGTATGCCCTGTAGCCGCTGTGAAGTAATCACGTGTGAACCCCAACGTCTGGAAAACACACGCACTGCTTTCCGCGAAAAGCACGTACAGAGTAATGGAATGCCACGTGGGACCTTCAACCCATGCCGAGGGAAATGCCTGCATGCACGTTACGTCACCTACGTGCTTACACGCTAAGGGCCCTTCCTCGGAATTCAGGCAAACATGCTGTTTTTCATGTGCCAAATCACTCCTCATCAAGCTGGCCACGCGACACACATGGAAGACCACGCTCCTGCCCAGGAGGCCGAATAACTGCCCCCCAGAGCCCTGAGCACCCTTCCACGAGTCATCTGCTGCTGCCTGCCTGCCTGCTGCCACTGTGCCCTGCCATTTGGTGCCTGCACATCTTCCATCTGCAGGGGTCCAGTTTCTGTGACCACCCCTGCTGGAACAGAAGACTCCCGACTGGTGTTCCTTCACTCCACAGGCCAGCCCCAGGACCCAGTTGCCCACCCACACCTGCCTCAGGGGTTGCCATGTCCGACACAACACCTTCCGGCACCAGTGGCAACCCCACAGCAGAGAGGCAGAGGGCTACCAGCTTCAGTGAAAAGGAAGTTGGTATCCTGGTGGAGCATGTTCTGGGGCATTATGATGCCCTCTTCACACCATCGCGCGCCGACAAGGAAGGAGGGAAGAGCATCTGGAAGGACATAGTGGGTGCCATCAACACGGAGGGAGTGGCAACCCGTGACATCAAACACGTCCAGAAGCGCTGGTAGGACTACAAGTCCAGGACCCTCAAGAAGGCCTGGCGCCTCTTGGAAGCAGCGGATGCAGTGGGGCGCCGGATCCAGCTTACTACCCAGCAGATGAGGGTCCTGGAGCGCATTCGCCCAGATCCTCAGGATGCAGGCCCGTCTGGAGTCGAGCGGTAAGTGGCCATGCATTCACGTTTAAAAAAGGGCATGTTGCAGTGTGCTGGCAGTTAGCTACTTGGCTGCATGTGTGACATGGGTCATGTTTGGATGTGTGTGTGCAGGGACATGATGGTGCTGAATGTGAGTCCAGTCAGGCGAGACCCACATGGCTGGTGTATGTGTTACAATGCTTCATGCAGAGAAGCATGCAGAATGCACACATGTATGCATGCCTGTGTCTGTACTTTGACATGTTTGGGGTGTCAGAGATGTGTGCTGCTGTCATGGACATGCATGATGTACATGTCTGTGTGTCTGAGTAGTGTGTGGGCCATGGATGTATGACACATGTCCGTGACGATGTGTTCATTCACTGATACAGCCTAGTCATCCTTGTATCCACTGTGTCTGGGGGTATACCGGGCCAGATGCATGACCCTCCGGTGATGTGTGTGCATGTGACCAGCATGTCCCATGATGCATGTGAGTATCAGCCCACCATTGGATAAATCTACGCTGCCTTGGACATGGATGCCAATGCATGTTGCATGTGCCATGCCTGTTCTTGCAAGTGTGTTGCCTGCACTGACCCATGTGTTGTGGAGGGACATGATGGAAGTGACGTTTGACAGTGCTACTCATGTGCTATTGCTTTGTGTCTAGGGGACTATAGTTCAGTACCCTGATGCTTGTGTTCAATGTCTCCCTTTACACAGCGGCGAGTGAAGAAGAGGGCGTAGACGGCGCTGAGGAGGAAAGCAGCAGGGATACCTCCACTGGTCGGCGATGCAAGGCCCAGTCACCCTCCCAGGAAATTCCATCATCCGGGAGCGAGGGGACTGGTGCTGTGTCTGCTACTACGGCTGCAGCGGAAGGGGCGGATGAGCCTCCACAGGGGCTTGCATCGGCGGAAGACGGTGCGGAGCCATCCAGGTTCCTGGTGTGTATAGAGGAGGAGGAGGACACTACAGAGCCGCACATGGGGCCTGGTCGGGGTGGTAGCACTGGTGCAAGTGGTGCAGTCCATGGGCAGGAGGCAGCACAGGTTGCCGCGGAGGTGCCTGTGCATGTCTCTGTCCCTGACACTGTGACTGCATCACCATGCACCAGCAGGGATGCCCCATCCCAGGCCCGTCCACAGGTAGGGGGGAGGACCACGTCATCTGGCACTCCTCTACCTGCGGACGAGGGGACCCGTGACCGGATTGAGTCTGTCCTGATTGGTGTCACGTTGTGCACACGTGACATTTGTGATGACGTGTGTGCTTCCCTTTGGGAGGGACTATGGTCGGGGGTTTCCTCCATGTGTCGGCCAGTCTTGCGGCCCTCTCCTCCTCTGTGCACACTGTACGCCAGTCGTTCTCCGTGCCGTCTTCTGGTGCAGATGCCACCAGGGTTCCCTGTGGATCTTCCCCAACCCACACAGCCAGCCTGGTGGAGATCCCATCCCTGCCACAGTCGGGAGTTGGAGGTCCAGCAGGGGTGGCCACCCCACCAACTGGACCCCAGCAGATGGAGGATGTGCCAGCATCATTGGGCATGGCACGTGCACAACGGCACCGGTGGATTCTATCAGCCCGGAGGCCGTTGTGGTGGCAGAGGCAGTTGCGTCTGAGGCAGCAGCTGGCTCAGCGTGGGATGCATCATGGCTCGGGGCCATCAACACCCCGGGAGCAGGCATCGGCCAAGGGGCAGGAAGACCCCGGACTGTGAGTGGCAGCGGTTGGGCCGGCAAATAGATGTGGAGAGTCGGCAGGCGGAGAGGGCACGGCTCACTATGGTCAGGTCGGAGAACTCAGGGCATTGAGGCGGGCTGAGTGCCTCGAAGCAACTCGCAGGGAGTTGGAGGAGGCCATGGATGCATCCCTGCGAGACCTTGAGGCCAGGGAAGAGGCCCGCCTCCGGAACATCGACGTGGAGTTCGATGATGCCTTGGCCCGGAACATCAACAAGTGAGCCGTTGGACTTGCCCGCCGCCTTTGTACATAGTTCTTTAGGGTTAGGTTTCCTTTGTTTTTTCTTATTATTTGGAGTTAATGGACTTTGCTCCACCTTATGTATATAGTTTTTTATTCATAGGACTTTTTTGTAGGTTTCCTTTTTGTTTTGGGATCATGGACCCTTTGGACTTGGATTGTATATAGTTGAAGACATGTACATACTTTCTTTTTTAACATTTCCCATGGATTAATGGTTTTCTTTTTTGTTTGGTCATTCAACAAATCATATTGACATTGGCGATGGACCACTTTTCTTTTTTCATGCCGGGGATTTTTGTTCATCATTGGATTTTCTATTTATTTTGGTAATAGCTTTCATTATTTGTTAATTTGCAAGTTTGATTTTCTTTATGTCATTTCATTATGTTTTTAATACATTTATTCTATCTTCATGATTAGTGTTGTGTACTATCATTGGTTTCGTGCATGTCTCAATGAACATTGCCTCTGTCATGGGTTGCCACTGTGTGGCTCTGTTGTGCATTTATGCATGGGCATGGTGGTTCTTTTAAGACTGTCATGGCATGGGTAATTTGGGAGTGGGTGCAGTGGATGGTTGCATGCTTGTACTGGGGGCCAAGGGGGATTTGGGTTGGCATTAGGGCCATGGGTCTGTTTTGTTAGGACATGTTGTTTGGTGGGCCATGAGTCAGGGCCTGCTGGCAGGTGCCCGTCAAGGGGGGTTTGTGGGGGGACATGAGTCGGTGCTCCCGTGTGGCCTGCCTGTGGGGCATGGTATGGGATGATGGGCTGCCTGTGGGGCATGGTATGGGGTGATGGGCTGCCTGCGGGGCATGGTATGGGGTAATGGGCTGCCTGCGGGGCATGGGGAGGGGGGTCGCAACCAGGTGGGCACACACTGCCAAATTGTATGTGAAAGTCTATGCGCACCCCTCGGAATACACGTACCCGCTCGCGTACCCCCGGAATACGCACAGGGAGCCCATCCACCCTCCCCATGGCCCGCAGGCAGCCCATCACCCCTGGGCATGGACCACAGCCAGCCCATCACCCCAGTCCATGGCCGCAGGTAGGCCACACCAAAAGGTGGACTTTTTCCACGCATTTTACCTGACGCAGCGGGTAAATGTGTTCTGGGGGTGCGCGTGGACTTTTACATGCATTTTCACTAGCACGAGCGGGGGACGTGTGTTCCGGGGGTGCGCATGGACTTTTACACGCATTTTCGCTAACACAAGCGGGGTACGTGTGTTCCGGGGGGCGCATGGACTTTTACACGCGTTTTCACTACTGCGAGTGGGGTCCGTGTATTCTGAGGGGTGCGCGTGGACTTTTACATGCGTTTTCGCTAGCACGAGTGGGGTACGTGTGTTCTGGGGGTGCGCTTGGACTTTTACATGTGTTTTCGCTAGCGCAAGCGGGGTACGTGTGTTCCGAGGAGTGCGCGTGGACTTTTACATGTGTTTCCGCTAGCGCAAGTGGGGTACGTGTATTCTGGGGGTGCGCGTGGACTTTTACATGCATTTTCGCTAGCGCAAGCAGGGTACGTGTGTTCCGAGGGGTGCGCGTGGACTTTTACACGTGTTTTTCCACTAGTGTGAGTGGGGTACGTGTGTTCCGAGGGTGCGTGTGCACTTTTACACGTGTTTTCACTAGCGTGAGCGGGGTATGTGTGTTCCGCGAGTGCGCGTGGACGTTTACACGCGTTTTCACTAGTGCGAGCAGGGTGCGCGTATTCCGAGGGGTGCACATGGACTTTTACACGCGTTTTTGCTAGTGCGAGCGGGGTACGTGTGTTTCGAGGGGTGCGCATGGACTTTTACACGTGTTTCCGCTAGCGCGAGTGGGGTACGTGTGTTCTGGGGGTGCGTGTGGAATTTTACATGCATTTTCGCTAGCACGAGTGGGGTACGTGTGTTCCGTGGGGTGCGCATGGACTTTTACACGCGTTTTCGCTAGCGTGAGTGGGGTACGTGTGTTCCGAGGGTGCGCATGCACTTTTACACGTGTTTTCACTAGCATGAGCGGGGTATGTGTGTTCCGGGAGTGCGCGTGGACGTTTACACACATTTTCGCTAGCATGCGCATGGTATGCGTATTCCGAGGGGTGTGCGTGGACTTTTACACGCATTTTCGCTAGAGCGAGCAGGATATGCATGTTCTGGGGGTGCGTGTGGACTTTCACATGCATTTTCGCAAGCGTGAGCGGGGTACGCGTATTCTGAGGGGTGCGCATGGACTTTTACACACATTTTCGCTAGCGCGAGCGTGGTATGTGTGGTCCGTGGGTGTGCGTGGACTTTTACACGTGTTTTTGCTAGCGCAAGCGGGGTACGCATATTCTGGGGGTGCGCGTGGACTTCTCCATGCGTTTCCGTGGTTGGGGGGCTGTATGCTGGTCCACTGGCCTTTGCGCCATGAAGGGGATTTGTGCGATGTTTTTGCCGCACGGGGCGGGTTTGGGGGCATAACTGACGCTGCTGCAGGTTCGCTGCGCCACTCAGCGCCATGGCTGGTTATGGATGTTGGTATCCAAGAATTTGTGCGCCACTTGTGCGCTAAATTCTATGAATTACTCTGAAAGACTGCGCAGTGTTAATTGCTCTGCGTGCCTCTCCTCTGCAGGCTCAGTGCTCGAAAATGGGTCTGAGTGGGAAATAGAGGCAAACAATCATTACTCTGTGCTTTCTACGCCCCCATTTCCAACACCATCCCCATATGAAATAAGGCTTCTCATTTAACGCTTGCATGAGATTTTCATACAAGTTTAAGACAAAGCAATTCCTAGGGCACCCACTTCCATTTAGCACCTGCTAAAGCACAGGAGAATCACATTGGAATCCATTAACAAACGCCGTCTGTAAAGCGTAATTTGCAGGCAACAGTCACTTTTACATGACAGAGAGTAAAACTGATGAGTAAAGGCAATGTTGCTTGGTTTTACTCTTCAGTTTCACACACCGCCTTGTACATGATTACAGTCAAATTCAGGGTACCCAGACAGCATATCATTGCAAAAGTTGGAGTTCCCCCGAGTCAAGTTGTATTTATTAGAACAGGACCTCCCTATATGTATTTGGTGAAAGTGGTTTGGCAACAGACATACGTATTTCTGGAACAGAACGATAGTAATATGTATGCCTTTTCTCCGCCGAGGAAAGTGCCTTAGGAAAAAAAAAAACTTTTAGGGGGCGCATAGGAAACACCCATAATGATGAGGTCTGTGTTTATCCTTCCAGTGTGTTGATGCTTGCCCAGTGCCTCTCATTTTATTGAGGTTCTGAGTAAAATGAGTACAATGTATTGAGTGGCGCTGGCAGGTCAAACGCACTCCTTTAGGACTCTAAAGAAAAAACCTACCCTGGTGTACACTAAAATGCAAGATAAAGAAGCTTAAATGCCGAGCCAAAAAGTAGAGAAGATGTACTCTTTACTCAAAGTAAGGGCACGCATTGCATTACATTAGGCGACACCACCGGGCCATCAAGCAAAGCAAGGCATCATAGCAAACAAAGAAATTAGAAAGGACGACTCAGTGCCATGGTTTCATATGTTGGTAACCCTTCAGTTCCCTGTGCCCCTGTGTTATTCTTTACGAGTGTGTGTGCATGGGTACTTTAAAGGGCTGGGAATGCGCGTTGTGTGCACCTGCTTTTGAAATACGTTTGCTTATGAAGCCTTCAGTGTTGTATTAACTTGCAAGTTTAAGAAATAAAAAAAATGCTATTGAAAAAAGAAACCACTCTGCCACCCGGAGCTTATCTCCACAGCTATTTTCACACATGGGTCACCACTCTGTCAGAGAAGTCAAAACCAAGGCTGGGCCACTTTCTTTTCCAGGTACCATAATAGAGAGATATATTCTGACCTGGCAATGATAGGTTATCCCTAGCCCAGCCTTCTTCTCTCAGAGAACCACTACATTTGGAGTAGCTAGGACTAAGCACTAGTGGCTACTTTATTCTATCCTAAGAGGGACTCAGATGTGTGACTTACTCTCAGACAGGCAACTTGGCTTGAACAGGCAAAGATATGCTCGCTGCACTTGCACGATCTGAATTACTCACATGGCATAGTAGGTTCGTCCTTCTCCGTTCCCCTCCTCTGTTGTGTATTCAATATGTATCTATCCTTTGTTCCCTCCCTTGCCCTGTGGGTGCTTTGAAACAGTATGCACTTGCTGTATAATCGCCTAACAAGCAATAAATAAATAAATAAATCAACAAATAAATAAATAAGGCTGCTGCCAGGTAATGAACTGTGCAAGGTGTCTACTTCCTAGGTTCTCAAGTCAGAAGCTAATTTTACACCCTACCAGTTTGGTGGCCAGAGACCTGAAATTAATCAGCTTTGGAGGATCAAAGGCTGAGCCAGGCTTCCCCGGATTCGAACTCCCCATGCAAAGGCTGGCACCATTTCAGAGGCAAGAATTTAACACACGTGTCCCCTCCAAAGAGCAGCAGAAAACAGCAATGGAATTTCATCTGATGCAATGGAATTTCATCTGATAAAATGAAATGCAACTGTCCCATAGCAATTCAGGAGATGTATAAAATCGCATATTGGAGCAAATGGATCCAGTAGAGTTACTATTTAAATCATCAACTGGAATTTACACCAGGCGCCATGCCTTCAAGAGGAAAACAAAGAATGTGTTTGGCATGGTCAATGCTATCTCTCCTCATGTTACTCTTCCCAGGACGGTTGTGAAAAAACATGCTCTTGTATGTGGTATGATGTGGATTGTAGAATAACTAAGCAACAGATTGCTGCCACCCTATCCGCTGGCCCTCCGGTGGTCAAAGTGCACCTGCATCTCTGCAGAGCAAATTACAAACGAATCATTAAAGAGAAGAAGGAATCCTTTGTTAAATCCAAAAGGCATGTCCTTCTAGAAGCCTATGCAAGGAACGATAGCCCATCCTTTTGGAAGCTGATTTCTGATTCAGAGCTAAAATGTGATGTGGACCTCCAGAGTAACATCCGCCCCCCCTCCACATCCACTGCATGGTGTAGTCATTTTTCTAAGCTTTACAGGGATGGTAGGGATGGCCCTACTACCAACATTTTAAGCTCAACTGACAGAGAAGAGGGGGGCTTCGACTGGCTCTACAAGAGGTGATAGAGGCCATCAACTCTCAAAAAAGTGGTAAAACTCCTGGCCCAGTTAGACTTGCTATTGATATATATATTTTTTATTTATTTATTTCATTTAGTTTATACAAACTTTTTGAAAAAACATTTATGATCTTACCATACACATCATACAAATGCAGAGAAGTGACAAGCCTAGCGTGCCAAGCTCTTCCAACAGGGAGCACTCCATTCGTTATATGGACCGGTGCCATATAAGAGCACTCCTGATCTTTCTAACTATTTAGCATTAGCTCTTATTAGGCTGGTTTCTTCAGTTAATTTCCGTTAAATGATTTCACACTTTGCTTATTCAACATCTCTGCCTTTTCAATTCCCATCTTAATCCCTCCCGCCCTCACAATGTCAGCATGGTTTCCAGTTTTTGTAAAAAATTGGTCAGACCAAAGACATCTTTTTCTCTTGGGTTCGCAAATTTCAACCACAACTCTTCTCCACATAAGGTGGGCTATTGGTTAATTACTTACCAGATGCAGAGTTCTCAAGTCTTTCAATCCTGCGCAGTATAGCGTAAGGGTTTTTAAGGTCTCATGCTGGTAATTACAAAGTCGACAACTCACTACTGCTGTAGGTTTTCGAAATCTCAGGGCCAAGCTGACTCTTGTATCAAATAGGTTGAGTCTGAATTTCAAGAGCATCTTTCGATGTCTGGCATTAGATGTTTTCACCAGATATTGCAAATGCTTTTTCTGATTTTTCGCTTCAATTGCTGCATCTTCCATCAATCTGTGACGATTTCTATCGTCTACTGTTGCACACCAATCTCGTACCCATAGCTTTTTAACCTAGTATGTATTAGTTTTTAATGTTTCTTGATCAGTGTCTATTTCGGCAAGATGGCTTTCACATGCATTTGCCCATTTTATCAATATGGATTCTTGGTGTCCTTTCACTGCATCTCACAGTATAGCGAATTGAGGTGTGCAGTTATCAATGATAATTTTCCTGTATACAGACAGCATGTTCCACAGCACACCGGCGTTCATAGATATTGGATTGAGTTCATATCGTAGACACGCACTAGAGTTGCCCTTTTGTAGCTGCAACACACGCCTCCAGTACTGGTTTTCCAGTTGGGCCCAGAGGTTCAAATTTACTCCTAAGGCACTTTCTGCCCAATAGATTAATGTTGGCACTGTTTTTTGGTTATAATGGGCCACAGGTAGCATGGAGAATTTCCCATACTTTTTATTTATGATCATTCCCTGACATGCCATTTGTTTGCATTTTTTTTTTGGCATTTTCCGCCCACGGGGCATCATTTATGTTACTGTTGACCCACATTCCCAGGTATTTGACCTGTTTTACACATTTCAATTTTTTATTATTCAGTCTCCATATCGGTTTGTATTTTTTATTTGTTTTTTATTTTGTATGAGGTCTTGCAGTATTATTACTTCATGCTTTGCAGGGTTGATTCTCAATTTGTTCTTTAGAACATAACCTTCCAAGGCTTTTAGTTTCCTTTTTAGCCCAATCGGCGTTAGATCGAGCAACGCAATATTGTCTGCGTATAACAGCTAATTTACGCTCATGCTGTTAATTCTTGGTGGATGAGAGTTGACCGCTCCTATGGATTCTCCGATGTCTGACAGAAACAGGCCAAACAGGGTGGCTGCCAGCGGGCATCCCTGCTTTACACCCTGATTTGTCTTAATTGGCTTGCTCAGGGATCCAGCGGCGTCCAGTCTGATCTTAATTTCCGTGCCAGTGTGCAATTCTTTGATCGGATCTAATAAGCTTTCTGGGCAATTGCATGTCTTCATTTTGTTCCAGAGCATATCACAATCGATAGTATCAAATGCACTAGATAGATCAACAAACGCAATGTAGATCTTTTTGTTTTGTCGTATTGCGTCCATTTTTATAAGATTTATGGTAGTCAAATTTAAGCCACAACCGACACCTTTAACAAAACCTGCTTGTCGAGGATCGTATCGTTTTGAATCTTGAATCCATTTTAACAGTTTGTTCTTGAGCTGCGTTGCAAAAATGCTCCCTACTGCATCAAGGAGCGCTACTGGGCAGTAGTTCCTTGGGTCAGTACGTTTGCCTTTTTTAAAGATTGGTACGACAGTGGCACTCCGCCAAGAAGTTCGAATCTTTCTCTGCTGCAGAATCGACAAGAACAAGGTGTAGCAAAAGTCGGTCCATAATTCTGGTTCTTGTTTTAAGAGTTGGTTCGTTAGCCCCTCAGGTCCCGGGGCTCTCGACATGCGAAGGCTTACGATGTTCTTATAAATGTCTTCTTTATCGATTTTAATTGCCCATTCACTTCTCGGATTTGATGGTTTCCTGGGGTTTGTACTATTATTATAGAACGTTTCCGAGTAGTGTTCCGCCCAAGCCTTCTCAGACACCATGTTTTTTATAACAGCCCCTTGTGGTGTCGAAACATTATTCAAGTAATTCCAGAAGGCACCTATGTGTCTTTTTGCTATAGTTTCCATCATTACTTCCGCATCTTGTTATAGCATAACATGTTTATGGCTGATCAGCCAGTTTTTATATGTTTGCTTTAGTTGTTTTTTCTCTTTTTCGCAATTTCCATGAGTGTTTTTTTTAGCTTTCTTACCGCTTTGTTCAGCTCTTTCTTCTTAGTGACGATCTTGCGGTCCCATGCATGTAATTTTCTAAAGTCCGGCCTTGTCCTCGCAGTTTGCTTCTCCCGATATGCCTCTAGGAGAGTTGTGTATTCGATTTTCTCATCATCTAATTTCTTATCCATCGATTTTAGCAGAGATTTTACCTTGGTTGGATTAAGCTGCAACCGTTTGTGGCCAGAGATGACAGCTAAATCTGCGCATAGGAGCACTGCTATCTTTGTTATTTGATGTCCATTCAGGTGCATTTTTAGCATGCGATGATCACTTGACTTAATTTCGATGATTTTTAGGGATGTAACCTCATCTCTCATTCTTTCAGTTACAAACATGTAGTCAATAGTAGATTGTTGTTGATTTCTTTGCCAGGTGCAGTGAGCTAGCATATCTCCCAGAGTTTCTCCATTCAGCATATTCAAGTTCCATGATTTCATTTCATGCATCCACATTTCGGCCGCTAGATCGCTGTTGTTCTTCCCATGGTCCCGGTCATTTCTTGTCTTATTTTGGGGACAATTTGTATTGAGGTCGCAGCAGATTAGAATATTAACATCATTCTCAGTTTCCTTTATATTGGCAATCATTTCTGAGATTAACTCTATGAAATGTTCTAGTTGTGTTTCAGTATGTTGCCAATAGATGTTTATCAGCATCAACAGATTCTCAGCTTTGGGCATCTGTGTTGGGAATTTGATCTTGACAACTTGTATATATGGTGATATGTTCTTTTCCGATGTGATGCATATGCCACTTTCGATTTTAACAAGTGTGAGCAGCCCAGACATCGGGCGTCCTTTAAGCCCCTTTAAATCTTTGTTGAAGGCAATCTCAAAGCCGTCTGCTACTGGTATGTTCATTAACCATGTCTCTTGTAGACATAAAACATCTATGTCTTCTAATTCACCAGGGATCTCCCCAAACAAGTGCATATGACCTCTTGTGTTCCAAGAGGCGATGCATGTTAGCCCCTGTTCTCTGGGCTTTAAGCATTAGCTTTCCTTTCAACTGTTAATGGTTTGGGCAACCCATGTCCAGTCCGGATTCCCACTGGAGGCTGGGCAGCTCTTCTGCGATTCATCATTCGCCTTAGTGATCGTTATTTTAATCGAGTTCTTGTCGAAGGTCCAGCTCTCACTGTTCTCCTGACTATTGGGAGAATTTAACTTACCTATGGACCTGCTTTCTTCTGTTTGAGTTAGAGCACTGTTACTTGCTACTGGTCCTAATTCTGGTGATCGAGCACGTTCCTTAGGATTATCTTGCCATTTGTGCAGTTGTTCAATAGCGAGTCTCGAATAATTTTTCGACGCTACTACACGTAGTATGGTAAGGGTTTACCGGTACCGGTAAGGGCACCGGTACCGGTAAACGCTTGCCGCCTTACTACGAGGTCCCTTTGCGGGTTGCTACTTTAACGCCTGCTTTTTAGCAGGCATTAAAAAACAACCCGCAAAGGGACCAGGGTGCTAATTACGGTACAGCAATTTGCAGCACCGTAATTAGCGCCTTCCCCATTCCCATAGAGCCCTATGGGGCAAAAATGGGAATTGGGAAGGGTAATGGGGGAAGGGGGAATTACCGCCCCGCCAACCTTGGAATAGGGCGGTAATTGCCCTTTCCTCCAAGGCGGTGCCGGTATTTTACCGGCATGGACCAAGGTGCTGATAGCACCTTGGTCCACCGCCTATCGTGTAATGAGGCCCAATGTCTTCAGAGACCAGAGTGCTTAGTTGCGGTATATGATGGAATAACATCATCACATTTTTCCGATTTATTATCAGGCCATCTTTTTCTTTCTCTATACGCTCCAGCCATAGAAGGTATTTCCCTACTTTTTTTTTTGTTGTCAGTTGGGGCTTGTCGGCGTGTTCCTTTCCCAGATGGTATATCAGCCTTTCTGTTCTTCTGAGTATCTTCAGTCTTGGGTTTAAGGGAGTCAAAGATTATCTTTCTCATAGGTGAACAACATTTGTTTGTTTGGCCAGAATTTGACTCACTGTTCCTCATCTCAGATCTTACATTTAGACTTTCTTTGGGCATCCCAGCAGCCATTAGAGCTCTTTTTGCCTCAAGGGCCAAAAATTCTTGCTCGTATTTGTTCATTTCTTGTTTGCGCTGTACGTTTACAAATACGTGGCTGGTTTGCTTTCAACAGGCTGCGATTAAAATTCTTTTGGCCTCTAATGTGATGAATTTGACAGGGAGTTCGACTGCACGATTCAGATCGATATCCGTCGGCTTTCTTGCTTCAATGGTCATCTGTCTTCGGTCTCCCGGTAAAAGTTCCCCCTTTGTTGAAATAGTAGAATTTTTGGTGAGTCGATTCATTTCTTTTGGCGTTATCCAGACTCTTCTCATCATTCATCGGTAAATTAGCATCTGAGTTTATATTTGCGGGTACCGACATAGCGGTCCCCTGTATTTCAGTGTCAGGTGTCTGAATCGGATCACTTGTATCCTCTTCACATATTTCATATGTTGAGAGATCTAGCAAATCCACAGAGCTGCTGTCATCTTCAGGTTTAATAGTTTTTCCCACCACTTTCTTATTATTTTGCTCATCAATTTTGTCATTCGTGCCTTTATTGGAGCCGCTCTTAATTTGCTCGCCACGTATTTTGTTACCGGTGGTTGTGATACTGAAGCCTTTGATGTTTCTTAGAAAAGAGCGCACTTGTGATCTTGGCTGCGGTTTTCTTTTCTTCATGTTTTTTTGTTTTCTTCTCAATGGTTATATTGTTTGTGTCATTCTTTTTTGCAGCATCTGCTTTGTTTCGATTGAAAATAGAAAACAATTCTTCGTGGTTAGGGACCACTTTGTCGCCCACGTTATCAGCGACACAAACTGGATTATCGGCCGTCCCCAGCTTAGATAAACCCTGACTCTCCATTGGACCATCCTGAGTTACGATGTTAATTGCAGGAATAGATGTGTTCTTCTCTACAACTTCCGGAAGAGTTACTAACTACAGAGGCTATCACTGGTTGTTGAGGACCTGCTGCCTCTTTTCCACCTGCGGTCAGATGTGCTCCCATTACTGGGGCCAGGATCGTCCTTTTTCCTGTTTCTCCGTCACGGCGGTCATCTGTTTTCGCGTGTTGTTCCGCCTCACTTAAATGTATTTTTTTATGTTTACATTTTTGTGATTGCTATATAGTGCGAGGGTCTGTAGTTAGTGCCTCATCACTGCTTTCAGCCATTGGGCACAGTTCTGGGCCACTATACATGTTTAGCAGTGTGGTTTGATCTTTTGTATTACAGTAGCTTTTAGTGGCTAGTGGTCCACCACTCCCCAGAAAGCCTTCATTACCTACTTTTTCTGACTGATCCGGTCTTATGATGGTTACTTTTTGCAATTTCAGCAGGGCGATTGCTTCTCGAGCAACTTCGGCGAACAAACATTTGTCCACCGCACTGTTCTTAGTGTGCTCCAGTATTACCCTCATGTTTGCTTCGGATCTCAGGTATTCATTAGCCAGAACTGCTCGATATTTATAATTTTCGTATTTAACATAGCTAATAGTGTTGTTTGGTCTTTAACATTGTCGTTCACTTGCTCGTACAATTTGATGAAAGGTGCCATGGATACAGTGTGAGCGGCCATTATCAGTGTATTCAGTTCTTTGGTGATCTGTTTTGGTAGATCTTGCACCAGCTGCTGTATTTGATTTGGTTTTCTGGTCTTTGGCCGCAGGGGTCGGGTCTTTTTTTGTCGAGCGGCCCTCATCTTTTTTGGCGAATCAGCTAGATTATGAGCATCTGAGTAATAGTTGTCTTGTTTGTCGTCCTGAGGATCCCATCTTTTTTGAGAGTCTGGTGCGTGGTCTTCCCTTGTGGACTCTAGTCTTTTCCTTTTCGCCAGAGGTTGCGACCACGAGCATTGTTTCTCATCATATACAGTTTCCGCAATCTGTAATTGTAGTAGCCACTCGTGCTTGGACCATTTGGTCCATGGAGCGGGCTCTTGTGGATTTCCCACGTCTGTGGTTGCGCCAGTATGTTCAGGGTTCTGGTGACTCCCAAATCGTGCATTTATTTCCATTAGGTCTTTCAGAACTTTGTCTATTGCTGCGATTGAACTGCGTCTACCCGGGCTCACAACTCTATTAATTGATTTCTCCGGTAAAATGTTTGAGCAGGCCCAGGCAGTACTTGGCTGAACATGTAGATCAGTGCTTGCTGTTAATTTTCCCCTTCTTGATTGAAAGCCATCCTCTGCTTCAAATAGGGAATTGTCGGCTATATCTTATATCAAATTGTTTCCTTGTTCACTTAGTCTTGCACCTCTGCAGATCGAGGTGGGTTTTATACAGGGGAGCTGGTAATTAGGTGCTGATAATACCTCTCCACCATCACTGGCGGACCCATTCGCACCTGTCTTGTTCAGATCATTAGCACAGACAACAGCTCGTGAGGCCAAGGATTGCAGAGTCTTAACAGTTATTGTATTACTTCTACAGTTGTCTGGAGTAATGGCATTTACCGGAGTAGTCAGGCATCTTTCAGCATTTCCGCTAAGCATATTACCGGCAGGCAAGTTCATTTCAGCCCTTTCTAACACTACGGCATTTACTGTATTACATTCGCCCATGCACACAGGTGTTTTCGTACCACTCAAGTCGTCGCCTTCCAGCACTGTCAATATTAGGGCGTTGGCTCTTCAAATACCGGAGAGCTGCTGACAAAGCAGTCAAAAAAAATGTCAGAGTTTACGGAGGAGGTGGAGATGCCAGTTCTTTTACGAGACAATCGAGACACACTGGCACTTACCAGTGGAGCCGCACGGGGCTCGGTTGCTTCACGACGTCCAGCAGCCAAAAATCGGCATTGCCGCCGTGTGAGCGGATGGGCGCCCCCGTCCACTCCCGCACGAAGGATGCAAAGGACTTCTTCATCCGCACCAACCCCCGAGGTGCTCGGTTCCAGAGAGTCTATTAGTTCCGCTGAGTTCGTGTTTCCAATGGATTGTTTGTGTTGAACCGTCATATTGCGCGGGGGACCCTCACTGCGTACACCGGTGCACCCCAAGCAACACTGTCAACACTCCTGCACACTCCGCATTGCTACGCGATGGAGGTAGGAGTTTTGATGGTAGAAACAGACTTCCTTGAAACAATGAGGTGGATGCAGCACAAAACAGACTGACAGGATAATTCATAGAATTTCGCAGAAAAGTGTCGCAAGCGGCTGGCGCAGAGTGTCCGCGTGCGATTGTCTGCGCCAGGCACGTGCGCTAAAACCGATTTCCGCGCACAGCGTATTCATGGATTTTAGGCTCCCAAACCAGCCGTGGCGCAGAGTATCGCAGCGACCCTGCAGCGGCGCCAGTAACGCCCCCAAGAACGCCCTCGCGCAAGGAAAAGCCATCAAAATCGCTAAATCATCGCAAAGGGCTGCGCTAACCCTGGACCAGTTTACAAGGCTGCCAAATAAGGAACGCAAAGCGGGTAACGTGCATATCAGGGGTACGCGTGAAGTTATACACGCGATTAGCCAGGGTACGTGTATTACAGGGGTACGCGTGAAGTTTTACACGCGATTAGCCAGGGCACGTGTATCACAGGGGTACGCAGGAATTATCACACGCGATTTGGCTGGGTACGTGTATTTCAGGGGTGCGCGGGAAGTTTTACACGCGATTTCAGCAGGGTACGTGTATTTCAGGGGTGCGCGGGAAGTTCCACACGCGAATAGCCTGGGCGCGTGTTTTTCAGGGGTGCGCGGGAAGTTCCACACGCGAATAGCCTGGGCGCGTGTATTTCAGGGGTGCGCGGGAAGTTCCACACGCGATTGGCCTGGGCGCGTGTATTTCAGGGGTGCGCGGGAAGTTCCACACGCGAATAGCCTGGGCGCGTGTATTTCAGGGGTGCGCGGGAAGTTCCACACGCGAATAGCCTGGGCGCGTGTATTTCAGGGGTGCGCGGGAAGTTCCACACGCGAATAGCCTGGGCGCGTGTATTTCAGGGGTGCGCGGGAAGTTCCACACGCGAATAGCCTGGGCGCGTGTATTTCAGGGGTGCGCGTAAAGTTTTACACGCGATTTCAGCAGGGTACGTGTATTTCAGGGGTGCGCGGGAAGTTTTACACGCGATTTCAGCAGGGTACGTGTATTTCAGGGGTGCCGGGGAGTCCTACATGTGATTTGACAGTGTGGGTCCTCCCAGGTGTTCCCTGTACACCCTCCATGGCCCCTGCAGGCAGCCCACACCACAGGGGACTACCCTGCATCCCTGGTCATGTCCCGCAGGCAGCCCACCCAACATGGGCATGCCCCCCAGCAAAGGCACATGTCTCCTTGAACTAATGAACACCAACTCATGTCCCCCACCACCCCCACCCCCCAGCACTGTGCGGCACCTGCCAGCAGGCCCCCACCCATGTCCAACTCATGTCCCCCACCACCCCCACCCCCCAGCACTGTGGGGCACCTGCCAGCAGGCCCCCACCCATGTCCAACTCATGTCCCCCACCACCCCCAGCCCCCAGCACTGTGGGGCACCTGCCAGCAGGCCCCCACCCATGTCCAACTCATGTCCCCCACCACCCCCACCCCCCAGCACTGTGGGGCACCTGCCAGCAGGCCCCCACCCATGTCCAACTCATGTCCCCCACCACCCCCACCCCCAGCACTGTGGGGCACCTGCCAGCAGGCCCCCACCCATGTCCAACTCATGTCCCCCACCACCCCCACCCCCCAGCACTGTGGGGCACCTGCCAGCAGGCCCCCACCCATGTCCAACTCATGTCCCCCACCACCCCCACCCCCCAGCACTGTGGGGCACCTGCCAGCAGGCCCCCACTCATGTCCAACTCCTGTTCCCCTGCACCCCCACCCCCCAGCACTGTGGGGCACCTGCCAGCAGGCCCCCGCCCATGTCCCATCCATGCCCCCCCCTGCACCTGGGTCCCAACAATCCCCAATCATGACCGTAATGGCCAGCCTCCCCTGCCAAAAGGCCCAACCAACTATCACATCCACCCACACATCAGAGGCAATTACATGTGACACACCCAATGTAAATAACGCAAATGAACATATGTCTGTCACACACAATCGTTGCAAGTGAATGTTGAAACACCCCACATGTCATGCATGAAAGCAATGAGATGATACTACACATTGAAGGATGAAATGAAAATGTATTAAAAATCAACTAGAATGGAAAAGAAATAGAAAAAACCACAAAGCAAAACAACCAAAAGAAGAAGAATGTTGATGAAAAAAAATTCGAAACACAAAGCACAATCCTAAAAAATGGTGTCCAAAGTCACAGTCACAAAAGAAATCCAAGTGTAAATGAAATATAAAACACATTGCTCCATGTGTCCAAAAAAAAATCCTAAAAAATCCATCATCCATCCAAGAACTATATACAAGATGATCCTGGGTCCATGAGCCCAACCAAATTAAACCTAACTATGTCACCTAACTAAAAACTGAACTATATACAAGAAAGTGGCGCATTGTCCAATCGCAACCAAAAAAAAAAAAAAAAAATTTAAAGGAAACCTACCACTAACTATATAACGATATACAATGGCAGCGGGCAAGTCCTGCGGCTCACTCTGTGATGTTGCCGGCCAGGGCCTCATCGAACTCCATGTCGATGTCCTGGAGGCGGGACTCTTTCCTGGCCTCGAGGTCTCGCAGGGATAACCCCATGTTCACCTCAAACTCCCTGCGAGCTTCCTCGAGGCACTCAGCCCGCCTCAACGCCCGACGCATGGAGAACTCCGCCCTGACCATGGTGAGCCGCTCCTCTTCCGCCCGCTGCCGCTCCGCACCTATCCGCTGGACCAGCTGCTCCCACACGGAAGACACTACCATCCCAGGGTTCTCCTGCCCTCCGGCCGATGCCTGCCCCTCTGATCTTGATGGCCCCGAGCCATGATGCCTCCCACGTCGAGCCTGCTGCTGCCTCCGACGCCACTGCCTCTGCCAGCACAACGGCATCCAGGATGATGGAAACCACCGACGCCGTCGTGCACATGCCCTGCCCGATGATGCCGTCACATCCTCCATCTGCTGGGGTCCAGTTGCTGTGTTGTCCACCCCTGCTGGACCTCTGACTTCCGACTGTGGCAGGGATGGGATCCCCACCGAGCTGGCTGCATTGGTCAGGGCAGGTCCACAGGGGGCCCTGGTGGCATCTGGGCCGGAAGACGGCAAGGAGAAATACTGGCGTATAGTCTCCACAGAGGAGGAGAGGGCCGCCAGATTTGCCGACACATGCAGGAAACCCCCGAACATGGCCGATCCCAATTGGGCCACGTCGGCACGGTGCTCTTCGTGATGACGTGCGTGCTCCTCCTGGGAAGCACGCACGGCATCACGAATCACAGCCGTGCGCATCAGTGGCGGCCTCCTCCTCCTCTGTGGAAACCACCAACCTGGATGCCTCCTGCCGTCTACCGCCGTAGCAGGCCCCTGTGGGGGCTCACCCACCCCTTCCGCTGCAGCCGTGGGGGCATCCCCGCCGCCTTGCTCCACAGCGCCGTCTCCGCCCTCTCCTTCACTAGCCGCTGCGTAGAGGGAGACATAGAACACAAGCATCAGGGTACTGTACAATGGTCCCCCAGACAGGAAGCAATAGCAGATGAGTGCCACTGTCAAAGTATACTTCCATCATGTCACACCACAACACATGTGTCAGTCCAGGCAAAACACACACAGTGACAGTCATGGTGCGTGCCATGGACATTTCAATGCATGTCCAATGGACTCTCGAATCATACAATGTAATGGGACTCACATGCATCATGGGTCATGCCTATCACATGCACACACTTCACCTCAGTCACATCCATCTGGCCCCGTACACCCCAATCACAGTGCATACAAGGATGACTAGGCTGCATCAGTGAATCTGTACATTGTCACACACATGTGTCATGCATCCATGGCACTCACAAGTCACAGACACGCAGGTCAGGCACACAGACATGGATACCACATATGTATCTGGCATCAGCACCCATCCCTCGCCCCCACCCATGTCCAGGAACAGAGACTGCCATGCTCTCATGTGTGCAATCTGCACAGGGCTCCCCATGTCGCATTCAAACACATGCAACAACCGTGCGGTTCACACATTACAGGTCGCACATGCATTCCCATGATGTCCCTGCACACATACATGCGTACATGGCCTATGTCACACATGCAGGCAAGTATCAGACAACCAGCACACTGCAACATTCCCTGTCTAACACAGCAATGCTTGGCCACTTACCGCTCAACTCCAGACGGGTCTCCCTCTCAAGGACCTGGGCGTGGAGCGCTGGGTGTGCGCGTTCCAGGACCCTCAACTGGATGGAACTCATGCGGCCCCGGCCCCCCTCCACGAGGCGCCTGGCCTTCATGAGGGTCCTGGACCTCAAGTCTTCCCAGCGCTTCTTGACCTTCTGGATGGTGCGGGTTGCCACCCCCTCCGCGTTGATGGCAACCACACAGTCGGCCCAGATCCTGTCCCGTCCTTCCTTGTTGGCGCGGGACGATCCGAAGAGGGCATCATACTGCCCCAGGACTTGCTCCACCAGGACACCAACTTCGGTGGCAGTGAAGCTGGTGCCCCTCTGCCCCTCTGGCTGGGGGTTGCCACTGGTGCCAGATGTTGATGTGCCCGACATGGCAACCCCAGGGGCAGGAGTGGGTGGGCAACTGGGTCCTGGGGCTGGGCTGTGGAGCGATGTTATCCGAGTCGGGAGTCTTCTGTTCCAGCAGGGGTGGACACAGCAACTGGACACTTGCAGATGGCTGATGTGCAGGCACCAAATGGCAGGGCACGGTGGCAGCAGGCAGGCAGGCAGCAGCAGATGGCACGTGGGAGGCTGCTCGGGGCACTGGGGGGCAGTAATTCGGCCTTCTGGGCAGGAGCGTGGTCTTCCGTGTGTTTTCGCGTGGCCAGCTTGATACGGAGTGATTTGGCACGTGAAAATCCTGCACGTCAGCGTGAAAATCGAGGAAAGGCCCTTAGCGCGTAAGCGTGTCAGCACGCGTACGCGATTTCATTGGACCAAAGGCCCTTACAGCGTAAGCGCGTCTGTGACGTTTTGCGCACGGGCGTTGCCCTGGCAGGGCTTGGTGATCCCGCGTGCCTTTATGTTCTGTACGTGTTTTTCGTGCGGTGCGTGTGTTTTCCATCCGTTGGGGTTCACAGCGGGTGTTGGCTACGCGTTCTTCTACACGCAAGGCAGACGGTGAGTGGTACCCCGCTCCCCCAGGCCCGTTCGCGTGAGAAATTTCACGCGAACCCCTAAAATACACGTAGCCCGCTCCCCCAGGCCCGATCGCGTGAATAACTTCACGCGAACCCCTGTGATACACGTAGCCCGCTCCCCCAGGCCCGATCGCGTGAGAAACTTCACGCGAACCCCTGAAATACACGTAGCACGCTCCCCCAGGCCCGATCGCGTGAGAAACTTCACGCGAACCCCTGAAATACACGTAGCCCGCTCCCCCAGGCCCGATCGCGTGAAAAACTTCACGCGAACCCCTGAAATACACGTAGCACGCTCCCCCAGGCCCGATCGCGTGAAAAACTTCGCGCGAACCCCTGAAATACACGTAGCCCGCTCCCCCAGGCCCGATCGCGTGAAAAACTTCGCGCGAACCCCTGAGATACACGTAGCCCACTCCCCCAGGCCCGATCGCGTGAATAACTTCACGCGAACCCCTGTGATACACGTAGCCCGCTCCCCCAGGCCCGATCGCGTGAAAAACTTCACGCGAACCCCTGAAATACACGTAGCCCGCTCCCCCAGGCCCGATCGCGTTAATAACTTCACGCGAACCCCTGTGATACACGTACCCTGCTGAAATCGCGTGTGAGACTTCCCGCGCACCCCGGTATACACGCACACGTATTTTTTGTCAGCGGGTGTCCGTGTTTGTGGGTACCCCTTTGCACGTCATTTTTCCTGTAGGGCCACAGTATAGGACATTCATCATGGCTGTATATAGGTGCTATTTGTTGGCGCACCTTTTGGCGCACATTTCTTACAGCCGCAGAGACGCTACCGCCTGCTTTCTTGTGGCGGTTGTGTTTGTGCCTGTGCGCTGGTTTGAGCGTGCGCTTTTTTCCCCTATTCTATTCCATGAATACGTGTTGTAGGCGAGCGTGTGGGCGTTCCGCGCACTTGTGCCCTGTACTTCCTCCGTGACGCCCACGTTTTGGCAAGTTGTTCCCCATTCCGAGTGTTACGCCCGTGTTCCGCCTACTTTTGTTGCGTGCGCCGCGCTATGTGCGAATTTCGCTGTGGCCTGTGCGATTTTCACTGTGACCTGGCGCACGCTGTTAGATGGCCTGTGCGCCAACGTGCGCCGCGCACTTTTTTATCACACATCCGCTGGTTTTCTCGCGCACGGACTTCCATGAATCGACGTGCGCTGCTTTTCGTGCGATTTTCGCACTTGCACTGCGATTTTCGCTATTCCACTGCGATTCGCACGTTTTTGCCCACTTGCGCCGCGCTAATTATTCCATGAATCGGCCTGTGAGTCTCCCAACACTCTCAACACTCTTGCACACTCCGCGTCGCTCCGCGACAGAGGCAGGGGTTTTGATGGTAGAAACGGACTTCCTGGAAACAATGAGGTGGATGCAGCACAAAACAGACAGTCTCCCAACACTGCCAACACTCCTGCACACTCTGCGTCGCTCCGCGACGGAGGCAGGGGTTTTGATGGTAGAAATGGACTTCCTGGAAACAATGAGGTGGATGCAGCACAAAACAGACAGAGTCTCCCTACACTGTCAACACTCCTGCGCACTCCGCATCGCTCCACGACGGAGGCAGGGGTTTTGATGGTAGAAGCGGACTTCCTGGAAACAATGAGGTGGATGCAGCACAAAACAGACAGAGTCTCCCAACACTGTCAACACTCCTGGGCACTCCTTACTTTTCTTGAGCGCAGTCTGTGGTGTGGGTGTGTGTCGTCCTGGGCTATTGATATTTTTAAAGACGAAGCATCGGTATGGGCTCCCGTCCTTTGGAGGGCTTTTACTGCCTGCATTAGCACTAATACAGGCCCTGAGTCTTGGCGTTTAGGAGAGATTTTGCCAATATATAAAAAGAAGGGGGAAGAGACCAGCCAACGAATTACCGCCTAATCTTGTTTTTAGATAGCACGAGAAAAACATTTGCTAAAACTATTCAAAAGCACATCCAGATTTGGACAGATGACAACGAGATCATCCGTACCCTTCAAGCCGGATTCCAGTGGGACAAGTGTACGTCCGACCAGAGATTTCATCTGCACTTGCTCCTCCAAAAAATACACAGTCCTGATGAAGGTAAAACTTTATGCTGTATTTGTGGACCGTAGAACAGCATTTGATGCAGGCCATCGCGATCTGTTTGGCAGGTCCTAAGCAAAATGAAAATGCCCCACCAGTTGATGGCTACTGTCCAGTCCTTGTATTCAGAAAATAAGGCAGTGGTTCACCATGGGCTAACAGGAGAGACTAATGAGCTATTTAATGTTTCTAAAGTGGAGTGGCAGGGTTGCGTCCTCGCATCACTCTTGTTTTGTAAATATATAGAGGAAGTGATATCTGCCCTGCTTACCGAATGCTTATGGACATTACCGAATGCTTAGATCCACCTAAAATGGGCAATGACAGAGCAATGTATATATATATATATATATATATATATATATATATATTTATATATATATATATATATATATATATATATATAACTTTGATTGGACATTCCTTTATTTTAGACTGTTGCAGTATAGATGTTTGGGTTGCAACTGTTATCATATTCCCACCCCTCTGAAGAGTATAACCTGCCCTTGTCCGAGGTGGCCACAAAACGCAAAGGAGGTATATCTCCTGACCGTGCCTGTTTCACCCATATGACGGGGATGACTGTTGGTTTATAGAAGTGTGAAGGCTGAGTAAGCTGTGTAGCCACTACACGTCATTGTACTCCTGCACAGGACCGCAGTCATTTCGTTGCAGCAAATACATTATGTGTCTCTTTGACAGTGATAGCCCATTGGTAAACGTCCAGAGGAGCATTTGTTACTTTGAGGCCTGTGTCCTGTCCAGCCCACTTTCATGATCCAAGAGTCAAATATCACAGTTACACTCCATTTCTTGAGTACACTTTAAACACTGGAATCCATTGGGTTAGGAAATCTCACCCAAAAAAAACGTAATGACTTGAGTCACTCTTTTGGGGCCTTCTCATTAAATAACCAAATGGTTCATACAATCCACCCCAAATACGATTTTGATTTCCGACCAATAATAAACAGCATTGGAATTGCAGTCATTGGTGTTGGCGGGGAAAAACCTTTGGCAGAAGTGCCCTTCTGAAAACATGAACTTTCCAAGTGTGTTTCGCCTGCTGCTTCGCCGAATCACACTCCATTATCCCCTCCGGCGCCCTCCTGCTGACACCGGTTTCATGGTCCTTCTAAATGGGCATATAATTCCACAAACAGAATTCAGCTGGAACTAATTGCTTTATTAAATAAACTTAAGTTTTGAGCTGAACGGAATCTAGGTCAGAAGCACACGAGGACGTGCCAGTAAATCAAATGATACCCAGGCGAGTTTTAAGGACAAGTGCATTTTTAACTCCCGGGAGGAGGTGAGAGAGCCGATTTTACTCCTGGCAAACAAATTAAGGGGTACATCTTCTTGATAGACAGCAAGCAGCGAGAGGAACGTTCAAGGCATTAGTGCTGCAAATGAATTGTGGGGTCTTCGCCAAACAGCATTAAAGAAGATTTGTAAAGTATTAAATAGTTAACCACTTGTTTGCTTGGCAAACAGATTCCCAGAATCTCCTCTTTTTAGCCAGAGCGGAGGGAGGATCCTTGGAGGGGCCCTTTATAATGTCAGACATGATTGTCCATGCAAAGTGGAACGCTTGTAGCAGTAAGCCTCAACTGTAGATAAACATCTTTTTAATATACACCGAGAGGCACAGCGTAAGCGATTTTTAAATTGGTTTCGCATGCATTTATACGGTAGCTTCATTCAACTTCTACTCCGGGTATTTTAGAAGTGCTCTTGGGCAAATAGATGTTGCTGTTGGCGAACTCAGATGCTCTTCGCAATTTCATCTGTAAATTATTCCCCGCCTCTCTAAAGCGGCTCTCATTTAAATCTCAGCATCGTTGATACACGCCTATTTTTTCATTATTTATTTTTTCAACCACTTAATTTTTTTTTTATAAGATATGTACAGGCTACATACTTCAAACAGTTTAAAGTAATCTATTATGGATCTTTTGGACGTCCCTCGACATTTCATGTTACTCGTAATATCTAGAAACGGCTTCGGATTATTAGGTCATATGTATTTTTTAAAACTACTTTTGAAATGTTCTAGGATTATATGAGAACTCGGGGCAAAATAACATACTGAATTAATTTGCTCAGGCCGCATAAATCCTATTTATGGCATACTGCACTTAAAAGACTGCAACAATTCTTCCGAGGTGTTTTAATGTCCCAAGTCAACCAGCCTAGAAGCTGAAAGGTTCTGTTGCCAACGTGCTTTCATAATTAGCTGCAAATCAAATTTTCTTTGAGAGAAACATCACTAGGGGAATTGTTTTGGTAAGAACTAGCAATACTGTGACGAAGGTGTACCTGAATAGAGAGGGGCTCACAAAGGTCTGGTCCTTAGGGGTAGTGGTGTCGCAGAGAATGGAGTGTGTGGAGATGCATTTAGAATCCCTTATTCCGTGTGCGGGGCGTGGTAAATACGAAGAAAGATGATCCCAGTCACTCCTCTCTGGACCGGTCTCTCTCCCACTCAACTTTCATGATGATTTGCACTCCCCTCTGGACCGGTCTCTCTCTCACTCAACTTTCATGATGATTTTCACTCCTCTCTGGACCGGTCTCGCTGCCACTCAACTTTCATGATGATCTGCACTCCTCCCTGGGCCGGTCTCTCGACCACTCAACTTTCATGATGATTTGCACTCCTCTCTGGACCGGTCTCTCTGCCACTCAACTTTCATGATGATTTGCACTCCTCTCTGGACCGGTCTCTCTCCCACTCAACTTTCATGATGATTTGCACTCCTCTCTGGACTGGTCTCTCTGCACTCAACTTTCATGATGATTTGCAGATGTGTGTATCTGCAAACAATTTGTTTGCCAACAACTCATATGACCAGTACGAAGTCTTGGGGTTCCAGGAGCGGCCTGGGGTGTGGATGTGTTGTCAGTGAGTTGGCCGAGCCTCTGTCTGCTTGCCTTTCTTACCATGCCTTTCTTGTGCAGGCATTTGGGAATGAGCAAACAGAGGAATGCTCCTCTGATTGTGGTTGCCCGTTATTGGGGAGGACCATCTTTGGCTTTGGTCCTCCAGTCTCGGTCCCTGGAGTCCCCTTGTTTCTCAAGATGTAAGGATGGCGGCGAGGAGGTTGAAAGAAAGGGATACAAGAATATTGCTCTTGCTGGTTACGGTTAATTGTCCAGATGTTTTTCCATCAAATGTTCTTATAACTACCGTTAGGTACCAGTGACATCAGGGTGCCAGACCAAGGGTGTCCATACTTTTTCCTAAACTACCGGAGTCATTCTTGATTTTCTCCTCGGTGGCTTTGGAAAGTATTTGGCTATTTATCTATTGCATTTGTTGCATGCCCAAACCCAGGGTTATCATGGCTATAGCAACATTGAATGGCCTGTGAGCCGCGACTCTGACCTTTCAGATTCCTTTGGGGGCAGGGGGGGGCGTGAAATGGTTGAGAATATTATATTCAGGCTACATAAGCCCTTTATTCTGTTGTGCACTCCTTGCAAGTTTGGTTTCTCTACTTAGCATTGCCGATGGCTCTTGGGACCCTGCAGCTCCCACCTTTGGAGCCTTTAGAGGGGGTGGAATTTGAATGGCTGTCTGGTAATGCGACATCCATATTTCTGTTTTCTTTCTGAAGCTCTGGTATTATGCCACGTGCATTGGTCTTTACTTCAGATATGACCCTTATGTCATCTCTCACAGGAGGTGATCTTTCGGGCCATTCAGGAAGTGGGCGTTACTGACCGTGGAACGTCACTCTCCAGGTAGACGCTCACGGATCCACACGTCTGGATGTGTGGAGAGCAATCAGTGGGTGGAAAAATGCATAAGCAACTCCTGGCACATTTTGACTCCTCATTAGAGATCCTGAGAGGAGTATTGCTTGTACAGGCAGGAGCTGGGCACCCGGTGCTCAGGAAAATAGAATGCTGAGAAGCGCATGCTGACACATGACCAATGCACCACAATAGAGGCATCCCAGATCAGAAGTAGCAATCGCACCAATGGCACTTTATTTTGTCCATTCACGTGACTGAATTCTGGCAACGATTGTAAACAATGGATTAGTAAAATACTACCTACACCTTGCCAGAAAACAACAGCACTAGCTAACAGTCCAGGCACAGTATTACTTGTTTGGACTATGGAAAACCGCACCAGACAGCACAGGATAAGGCAAAAGCAACCCCCCACACATGTTTCACTCTCACCCGAACTCATCAAAAGGGTAGGATGTATTATAAAAACAAGGGCTTAGCAGCCGGCACTCATGAAAACAAAACGCCCCGAAGGTTAGGGAGACAAACTAAATATGCATAAACCTTAGAGGAACTTTAAGCAAGTTCCCATTTCATGTGGCGAGCTGGCAAGTGCCACATAGCAATTCCATTATATGTTCACTTCCCATGTGCTTGCGTTCTGGCACCTTTTTGTCTCCTTTTTGTCACAACTGTATTTAGTAGAAGCTGACCCCGATTGACTTGAGGTATCAGGTCTTCCTTGTAAATATACTGATAGAATCTGCATGTTTTTCTCAATTATTCAATCAATCCAACCTTCAAGCCATTAAGTCAAAAATCATCAGTAAAATACAACGTTATGCCTGTCCGATAGCACAGCGAGTAGAGCGCTCGCTTTGACATCCCTGCAGAGCCTGCCAACGCACATTCGAATCCCGGCAGAGCCAAACTCAGCCTTTCATCCTTCCAAGGTTGATAAATGGGCACCACACACCGTGGGTAATAATAAGCCGCGCTCTGATACCTCAGGGCTCGTAGCGAGCTTTATAAATGCTAAATTATTATTATTAAAAACAAGAGTAATATTTTCCATGACAATATAAAAAATGCATCATGCAATATTAGATCAAGAACATATGGCTAACAAAAAAGACACATGGCCAATAATCGTCATATTTGAAAAACATCTGGCAATGTCGATTAATGCCAGGATATCTGTCCTTAAGGATATATGCATACTTTAATTAAACACACCAATATGCAACAATAACTCGCAATAAAAACACTAGCAAAAACCCACCCCTGTAGAAAGAACAAAGAATATGCAGAATGCATATGATGCAATCGCTCTGGGTAATGTAGCCAGGGTGAAAGGTAAGAAATTGCAAATGATATGAACAAAAGGGAAAGGCCTTGTTCAGAAAGGTTCAAAAGGTTCAAATGGGTCACTTATGAGTCACTTGGATCGCAGAAATGGACCAAGGGGCTGGGATCTCTCAAAGGTACCGTTCTCAGTTCTTTGGCAGTTTGGTGACATCAAACCAGGTTTCAGGATGCTGTCTTTATGATTTGAACCAGGTTTGGATGTAGGGAGTTGTGCTGGTCCGAGTTGTGCACTGGCGTCAAGTTGGTGTTCAAGCAGCAGCTCGATGCAATTCAAAGCCAGCGATGCATTTTGCAGGCTCATCATGGTTGGTTTGAAGGTTGAGCCGGTTCGAGACATTGTTAACCGCTGGGTTGTGTCAACAAGTGGCACAATGCTTCCAACCTTTGAGTCAAGGTCTGGGGCTGTTAAAAGCTGTGATTCCCATGGTCCGATACGATGGTTGACAAAGCGGCAGTTCGAAGTCATCCACAGCAGTAAGCTAGTTATTCAACCAGAACAGGTGATGCACTCTATTTGGTACTAAGCAGCCACAAGTCAGTTCAATGAATGCAGCAACAGTAGTTCGAGAAAGGTTTGACGATGTACCAAAAGCAGCACCACAAGGCCTGGCTGTTCGAAAGGCATCGGAATGGAGTCAACTCGGATTCAATAATGATTCAACACTGTAGAATGAAGGAATTCAGCTGCTTTACTTTGCTTGCCACTGTGAGACCCAGTCCAGAGGCTTTGGGACAAGATTGGTCCTTGTTCTCTTCACTCCTAACCAGATGAGGGTAGCTAGCACATCCAGGAATCCTTCAGAGAGTGCAGGTATTGGTCCAACATCAATTAACACCCAATGTGCTTCAATGCATCAATTAACCCCAAAACCTGCCTCACCTCACAATTGGAGAGCATTGAAACGGACAGCTCTCCCAACGGGGTCCAAACAAATTCTCCTCAAGTCCTCAAATGTCCAAAAAGAATCAAATCAAGAGTGGGTGACCCCTTCCCAATAAGGGCAAAAGGCCACAGGGGATTGTGAAAAGAAAGCCTGCTTTGGCTTCGGAAGCTGTGGGCTTCTCTTTACTTCCTCTCTCCTCCACTTCCTGTATAGCAAAACATTTTGTGTACGATGCAAGAACGCAAAATACACTCAACAGGGATTGGACCCCTTAAAGCAGGCTTGCTTTTCTCAATCCCTGTTAAGGTAACAAGTGACCTTTGCCTGAGTGCATCTTACCCAACATGCTTTGCTAGGAAGGGAAGAGAAGCCCACAGAAAACCAAGATTGATGAACCCTTCCTCCATTCTATTCTGCTTTGTCTAATCCCACACCCTTAAACAGAGCCGACTCAGCCATACATGTCAGCATGGCCCATTCCATTCAGGAGATGCTGCAGCAGGCCTGTTGTCCTCTAGCATTCTGGGACTTGCAGTGCTGTATTTTTAAGTGTGAGACCCAGGTCTACAAGTCCCACAATGCAAAGAAAAACCCATGGTCAGTGTAGCATCTCCCCAATGCCTGGCTGCATGCACGTTCTAAACTCAGATAATTAAGTACTATTGAGCTGTGTAATACTAGCACCTATAATACATGGGTGACACCAATAGTAGTATACAACCCTGAGTATGATATTTTTATGGTACATCGCAGCCTGCACTACCATTGTGACAGAGAGCCATCTGGCGAGGTTAAGATAGCCCAAGCTTTTTTGATTGATGAATGATGTGGGTAATTCTGGTTGTGAAAGCGATGTCTACCAATGAGACACCTCACTCAATATGCTCCATGCCTAAATTATTGTACACACTGGTGCCTTTCAGTCACTAGTCTACTCACATGACAGCACCAGCTCTGTTGTGGCACAAACTGGTTCAAATATTACCTGTGCATCCCTGACATCTTCTGTGACATTGAGCCACTGCAGGCAGAGGTATATATTTACCTTTTGCAACTCTGATCAAATGTATAACAATTGTCTGCCTTAATCAGTCTGGTGGCATGTCCATCTCTAAATATAAGCCCTGCCAGGGTTGTGGTACAGCAACTGATAACCGCATAAAATTATGAAGACCACAGTAATCTGATTTCACACCAAAGTCAACTCTGTGACCAGACTGGTGTGCATTTGCATCTAGGCTGAGGGTCTCCACAGCCCCCTTGTGCAACAATGATCAGGATGCTTCCTTCTTTGATTCTCTACGGAAGGGACACACATTCCCTCAGGTCATGGAAACCTCTCCCAGAAGGCCTCCTGGGAATGGTGCTTGAGAGATAGCAATGAATTTGCAAAGTTTGCCTTACACAGGGGTCCTTACCACTGGTATGCCTTTGAAGCTAGACGGCATGATAAGTGGGTAGGGGAGAGTAGTGAGAGAGATTAGGTAGGTCTGGAAAAAGGGCCCATCATCTGGCTTTCTGTTAGGGATATCTTCCCTTTTATGTCCCCTTAATTTTCTGCAAGCAAGGCACTCTGGGTATTATGTCATGGCAATTGTTCCAATAACGGGGACTTGACAGCTTACAACCGGATAACTTTGAAACAGTACACTGTGGCATTTTGACTATAAAAAGAGAGCCCCAAACTCATTATTTGTTTAATCTTTGGACACCACGACGCAGAATGCACCTTTTGACCACTCTTGGGAGCACAGTCCATTCCAGAGTCCTCTGCCATAGAGGTGAAGGCAGGAGGGGTCCAAGGCAGAGAAAATCTTTGTGCCCTAACCATCCCCTGGGGAACGTGGGGATAAACTGCTGTGGACCAAGGCCTCGACTGCTGGTTGCATTGGAAACACGCCCATGCTACTGGAGGAGAAGGAAGCATCATAGGTGCCAGCTATGCCCCCTGGAGTGGGAGTGCAGCAGAAGGACTCACCTTATCATGAAGCCCCTGGATTTGGGATGCAAAGCAACCCAGAAGAGCACACAGCTAGAATCCTGTTGATTCATTTTGGGCTATCTTCAAGCATTTCGACCCTGCACTATGCCCTTTGAGCTGATTCAGGACCCACAGTGCTTATTTTTACACTGCATAAACTTCACGCTGCCTAACCTGTATCTTCGAGCCACCTCTACGCCATCTCACACCAATGAAGATCACCACCTCCCCCAACTTGAACACCTGCTCACTGCTGTGGAAGCATCTGAGTCGCCCCCTTTCGAGCATTGCATCGGTTCAGCAGAACGTCGACTCGATCCAACTCAACCGCTGACTTAAAACTGTTGGAACTCATCAAACCACATCACCTTCTCGATCCACACAGTGCCGACTCTATCCACACAGAGCCTGATTTGACATGATTTTATGCTGACTCACTGCTGGAATTGTAGTGGAAATACAAGTTCATTGTGGTAAAAAAGGCACAAACTTATCAGATGTGGGAATAGCCCACTAAAAGGGGGGGGCTTTAGTGATGGCCACATAGGGTTATGCATTAGGCTGGAGAATACCCCTATTAATGTTGATCTAAATAAATAACCTACAAGGCATGAATTACAGGTGAGTATGTGGAACGCAACTTTAGATTTAAGCAGGCCAGCAATGGTAGAAGCTGGCAACACATTGCAAACTACACGTTCCTGGGATCTTGTGGAAAGAAATAAACAGCTCTCAATACATTTGAGGCCAGGAAGCAAAGCTCAGGGGTGCCGGGGAAAGGCAGAAAATGTACAACCATTTTATAATTCAGCGTATTAGTTCTAGAAACTGTTCTTTGTTTTAAAAAAATGTTTAATTAATACCGTAGGTTTCAGATTACAAGAAACTTCACACCATAAAAAATGTAAGACAAAAAATGAAGACACAGCTTGACATAAAATACAAAAAATAGAAAACCTGTTCAACTTAAAATCAGCTTTTGTCCTCAATGTGTACAATATTGCAATATACTAAAAAATATACAAAAACAGCAACCAAAGATAAGATAACATTCTGTTACTAAATCAACACTTAAGACATGTGTGCATAAAGTCAGTCAGCATTTTTTCTAGTAAACAGTTTCAATTTTAAACAGAAACCGCCCCAATGCACACATAAATGATTTAAAGGGATTGTTCATGCATTTTGACCAAAGTAGTTCCTTCGAGAAATTGGTACTAATAACATTCTTTTCCCCAAAAAATAAAATTCTCTCATTGTCAAAATAGCTACAATAAATAAGCAAATGCTTAATAGATTCTGGTTGTGACCTCACATTACAAAATCTACATCTCTCTCCAACAGAGATATCCAGTGCTTAATTCGTTCTAGCGAGTGCAACTGGTTCCTTCGAAATAGCATGTATATATCACATATTTGGGCATCCGGGAAACACTCAATATACATTAGTCTTGGTAGCCTTTTGTGTGAATGTTGTGCGAATTCCTGATATGATTCATAAGAACCAATGTTCTCTTGGGACTCCACCCAATCCATTTGGTATGATGTTTTTTTAGCGTAGCCAGCACGTATAATTACATCTTCCTTAGTAATGTTGATGCATACTAACGCACATTCCATTCTTTTTTTTAAAGTAAGACTGATTGTGGATGCTCTAATTGAAGCATCTACTGACAGTGTCAAAATGCCCCATGGTGGTTTCATATCGTTCCTCAGCACATCTCAGCCTAGGACATGGCTCTAAGAGTTCCTAGGCTGAAACATTAAGTCCATAACTTGTTAATCGTTCAAGGCTCTTGTAGTGTCATATCGACTGTTCTCTCATGGGAATCAGTTGGAGATGCCCGGTGGCAGATGAATAAAGTTCTGTTGGTCATTTCAGATGTCTCAATGTTCCGGCACCATGATGTGGGAACCGTGGGATGGACTGTGATGTCACAGTTGGAATAGAGGGGGGTTGGTAAGATTTGCGGGACCCAATCATCTCTGAATTATATATGTCCCGCTATAGGAGAATAACATAGCTCTGCCTATTAACTTCATTTGGAGGATTGACCTAATGTTGCATTGTGTTTTGATGCTAATTAGTTTGTACCATTATAAAAGTTTCATCTTTGGGGCACAATTTCAACACGCTTTTCAGGCAGTTCTGTTGTGCATTCTGTTTGAATTTCACTTTCCCAGCTGTAACTGAGCCCAGAATAAATTGTGTTACTTCTTGCCTGGCGTACACTCCTTTTTAAGACTACTTTTGTAATTTTTTGTTGGTGCGTTCTGAGGTAACCCATAGTACATTTTTGGTGGCCCGTAGTGAGATTCAGTTTTCCCCCGCAGACGTGGGTATTCAGCCGTACTCTCGGAGGAATGCAGGACAGCGTGCAGACCAGTCTTAAAAGCACAACACCGAGGAGACCCAGCGCTGAGTTCGCAAAGGTCTGCCTGGTCTGAATGCCCTCTGATCTCGGAAGGGGTACTGGCCTTTAAAGTAAGACTCTGGGGTCAAGAAGACTAGAGAATCTCCAAAAAGGATACAGGAGTGTACCCATGCATGAAGGCGCAGGGTGACTGAGGGATTGTTTTTGTGGTTTATAGGACGCACCCTCAAGAGGTGGGTTGATGTTGGTTGGGGTGGATAGTTAGTAGGCCCAATATCCAGTGGTACCTGGCATGGGCATAACCTGCTGTGGTTATGTTTGACATTAAGTGTGGTTTTGAGTGGTGACCCAATCGGGGTGATGTCTGCACTTCAGGTGCTTTGAGGTTGAGGTTGATGGTGTTTGGCAAAGAGTGTTTTGTGTTATTTTGGTGTATTGACATATGGTGTCAGGTTACTGATTTGTAGTTAGTATTGGTTTTAGGTGGAGTGATGCCCTGGGCCCCTGCCACGGGCTCCTAGCTGCTCAAATAGTGCACAATAAATGGTTTAGATAAGAGTAAGACAATTGAAGGATGGTAAACATTTGCGAGATCTTCACTTGGGCATTAACACAATTTACCAGGCAAACTTTCTAAGCAATATAATGCTGCCATTGGTATCCCCATTGTTGAGATGTTATGTGTGCTTGCCTGAGTTAGCTGGTAGTGCAGGGTGTGTGACTGGCTGCGTTGCATTCTTTCCACATGTAAGGCAGCATGGCAATTTTTTTGGACTATGCGTGAGGTGTCAGTGAATGTTTGGAAGGCAAGCCCTGGCCAATTGATTACACATTGAGGGCCCTGGGTTCAGGCTGCTGCAGAGCGGGACCCGTCATTGAGTGACACATTCCAACATCTATGGCGATTTTATACCAATGACCAGGATTATACCTGTTACATATATACAAATTAGAATGATTAATTTAGTACAATGAAGAGTTTGTTTGACAACTGTTCCTCTTCTGATAGATGCCATGGGATCCTATAGGCTTCTCTGGCACTCCTTAGGGTTCCCTGGCTCTTACTCTCTATTGTTTGAGGCTTTATATTTCCCAATCTCTGCCTTTCTTGCTCTAGCCCAGTGTTTAGCCTAATTCTACTTTAGACTCACTGACCATTTTTCTTGGGATAGAAGATTTCCTTTCCCACCATATAACAGTTTAGTTTGTTAAACTTTGGCCATTCTAGATCTCTGATCTAAAGGCAAACATTTCCTCTGCTTGAAAAAACATAATTTCCCAGTTTGCATCAGCTGAGTTATCTTTTTGTTACCAAGATTCAACAATAAAGTTGGTAGGGCCAACAAGACTTCACTTTTCCACATGCATCCATTTGAATTATCACCTTGATTTCTGGGTACAACACAAATTCAATGACAACGTCTCTGGGGAGCAAGCCGAATTCATTTCCCAACATGCATTATACATGGGCCTTGTAAAGGACATGGGTTTAATGACAAAAATAGAAGGTACTTCCTTCTTGTCATTGGATTCAATGAAAAGGTCTATTGGCATCACAAAGACTTATTTTCCTAATCTGCATCAATTGAAGTTGTGAAAATGTGCTCTTGAAAAACAATGTGCTTGAACTTTAAAAGACTGACAAGAAATCGTGTATCATATCACATCTCGAAATATGTGATCAATTCTCTATTTCATGTTACCTAATTTTTGGGGGAACTACCTTTTTCCCATCGTGCATCAGCTTTTCTTGATCGGCTTAGTCTTGGAGAACTATTCCTCCTGTCCCAGATTTCACTATGTTTGGACTACTGTTGTTCCTCACTCTTGCACCTTTGTGCTTGTGTTCTGTTTAAACTTAAACGGGACATATCTCCTCACTTCCCAGCTCATATTTCAGCATTATAAATCCAGCTCCACGGCAGCGCTGGACGCTACGGGCTCTAAAGATCGAGTGAAATAGGCGGCTCGACCTGACGGCATGACGGCGCTGTGTCCACTCCTCTGAATTTCTGATGCAGGAGCTCCAGCTGTAAAGGGAGCTGTAACTGAGTCATCCAGCGAGCCCAATGCTGAAGCATTGCTGGAGCCGCCGGTGAGTGCGAGAACCCAGAAAAGCCCCGGCGGTAAACTGGGCAAGGAGACTCAGCCCGTCTGCTGTTGTTGGCTGGAATAGTGCTGCTGGTCGGAGCTGACCCCAGTGAAGGCTCGGAGAAGCAACCTCCTACACTGCCCAGTGAGTTTGAGCGTACTCCAAACTTAAGTTTAATTATCGAGCTGGTGTTATAGTGCGTAACTGAGCCTCGCCCATTGCTCATTTGAGGCCCAATTCTTTTGTCATCCTCTTGTTATTACGATCAAATTAGAGCAGTTATTATGCTTTAGAGTCGTTCTCCACTCTGGAATTTATTTTTCCTTTCACACACTCAGAATGCCTATTACTAGGACAAGTAAGAGTACACATGTCATGAAACAACAGAATACCATCACAGAACTTTCTGAGACTTTCCAATTGGCCCATCTAAATCAGTCTAATGTGAATAAAGTTTCCCAAGCAGAGAAACTGAAGCTCTGAATAGTGCCTTACAGTCACCCACGAAAACATTGCATAGTATTATCTCGGAAGTCCTCATTAATACCAACTTGGGAGACACGTCATCAAATACCAATAGTATTTGGCAAAGAGTTAAGCAGCGAATCATTTATGACCTGGATAAATGTGAGAGTGTTCGGGATTTTGCTGTTTGGGTAGCCTCTTTTGACACATGCTCTCCCCAACTAGATACTGAGGATAGAGACTGTCATGCTGACTTCTGTTCAGCTTACCCCATGATACAGACATCTAATAAAAATGTAGAGGTCATTTGTCAAACATATCTGAATGTGGATGTTAGCTCACTGGTCACAAATTATGTGCTCTTCAAGGATATTGGCAGGCAGCAGAGTCCACCTTCTGACCTTGCTATGCCAGACAGGTCCATGTCCCAGTAGGCAAGGTGACTTTACATCGACCCCCTTGATCCCTAGATGCTCCCTGTTAAAGCTCAATGGAGCTCTTGAAAGTAAAGTTTTACATGCTGGAAAATCACGAATGACAGAAATCACGGACCCATACCTAAAAGGATTGGTTGCAGACCAAATAAATGTTGTACTCATGAATGTGAACAAACCTGAAAGACATGAACCGAGAGATGCCCTCCAGAATAAAGTCCTGGCCTGGTTGCGTATTAAAGTTGGAGAAAGTTGTGTTTTCTTTTTTGATTTGCTGCCGTAAACTGGGAAAGATGAAAGTTACTTCGAACTTATGAATTATAACTGACTGAATTTGATTTTTTTTTATTCTGAATTTCTTTTGAGTTTGTATTCTCTTAGTTTTCCCTGATATTGCAATGCAGTGCACCACCCGTCTCTTTGTTGTATGTTGTTCATGTTTTGTATTAGTGCCTCCATGCCTCAGGGACAGTTGTTTTGCGCTTTACAAATAAATAAATAAATAAATAAATAAATAAATGAATAAATAAATAAATAAATAAAATTAAGTTCCAGAGCACAGCACAGGCATTTAATGAGGTTTCTGGGCCCATCACTCTTGGCGTGGCAAGGTCTAAAAAGCAATTATACCCTGGATTGGGAATTAAACAGAAGATAGGTATGCACAGGTCTGTAGAAAGTTCGATCTGCCTGGGTTATTGCAGTAGTTTGCTGTGGGAAGTGAGATGCTCAGAGCATAATTAGCATGGGAAGTGAGGCCGAAAATATGTGGGAGAGAACCCGGGAGTGGAGGAGGCATCTGATGCTGGCTGGTGGTGACAGAGGCATGGAGGAGCCAACCATGCCTGGCCTTGAGGGGGGCTGGTGGTGAGCGTGTTGCATCGACAGCGCGTTAGAAGGGGCACAGGCAGTTGTTACTATACATAGTTTTTCTGACAAAACATTAAGGGAGCACAGTCATCAGCAAATCTGTGGGTTATGGAAGAGATTCTTGGCTATCCCAACACTTATATGCGGAAGATTAGCCAATGGCTGCACTGCCTCAACATTCCGAGGGCTAGAATTAAGCTTTATACACCCCATCCTAATATTGTACAGGGAGTCATGGGCCCTGATTACCAAAGGCCCAAGTGCAACAAAGACGCTTAATGAGGCTTATGTGCCCATCACTCCAGGTTCTATAAAGCTAATATAGCACACACTGGGTGTTTGGGGCAGTTGGCTGTGTGAAGCAAGAACTGGTTTTTCCATTGATAGATGAGGAAGGGGCGCTCTGAAGGTCATCAGCGTGAAGAGAGAAGATGACAATGGGAGGGCGAGAAACCTGCAAAGGCAGAGCCATGTGGTAGCCGCTAGTGGTGGCAGTGGCGCAGAGTGGCCAATGATGTTGAGACCTGAAGGATGGAGGTGAGCGAGCTATGCTCATAGAACGTGGGAAGCAGCAGAAGGAGATGGTGCTACAGATGATCACATCTGTTACAACTTTGTGGGGTGCAGACATCGGTAAATCTAAAGGCTACGTGAGAAATTCTGAGCATTACTGGCTTCAATAGGCCACAGATTCATGAATAGCCTTTTTCCTTCCACTCTCAGAGAGATATAATATTGTTCTCCCTCACTCTCTCATTGTTGAAGGAACTATGTGCCCACAATATATTTATTTATTTATTTTGTCATTTTTAAAGTGCACCAAACCAGGTGGCATCAAGGCGCTGGTTACAGAAATCTTGCATTTAGACATTTGACAGTAGTGTGGTCACAAGTAAGCAAACAGTTAAAGATTATTTTCTTCGGAAGTGCATTGACCAGCAATCTGTAAGTATCAGGTTATAAGTCAGGTGTAAAGAACCCAAGCTTTCAAGGCTTTCCAGAATGTCCAAAAGGATGTTTCCACTCTTGGATTAAGAGGAAGGGCGGCACCCTGCTTTCTGTAGTTTGAATCTAGGGCGGGCTAGGAGGTGGGAGTGGGGAACCCTGGTGGGTCTGTTAGGATGAGTTCTCCTGAATGTATAGGATAGATATCTAGGGGAAGTGTTTAACAAACATTTGTGGGTTACGGTCAGAGTTTTGAATTTGATACAGTCACGAATTGGGAGCCGCTGCACACTTCTTCTGGCTGTGGAAATTTATTTTTTTAGGGATGTTTAGGGCTGCTCTTAGGGCGCCTGTAGTGTTTTAATGTTACCCGTGTGGGGTCTGCAAGAAGGGCATTACAATAGTCTAATTTGGAGACAATGAGGGCTCTCGCTAGAGTAATACAACTGTCCGTAGTCAGGAAAGGTCTGCCAGCATTGATACGTTTAGTTGTGAAGGCCGAGGACGAGCCTATAGAAATTAACCTGTCTAATTAGGGAGAGGGAACAGTCCAAGTAGACCCGAAGGGTTTTGACTTCTTTAAGAGACTGTGATGGTGTTGCCATCGATGATGAAGGTAGTGCAAGCTCCATCCAGTTTGTTTAGGAGGTTTTGGCATCTGAGGGTCAGCAACTCGGTCTTGTCGTTGTTAAGACATGATGCATGCAGGGCCTTCCAGTCTTGGATGCTTTGATAGATTTTATTCAAGGAGTTAAGAGTCAGGGTCATAGTTGCTTGATATAGGAAGGACAATTTGGGTATTGTCCGCGTAGTCGGTGAAGACGATACTCAGGCTGTCAAGGAGGTCAAAGAGCAGTTTTGTGAATATATTATAGATTGTAGGTGAGACATAAGATACTTGAGGGACTCTGCAAAATACTGGGACTGGTGAGGTGGATGCAGAGGGAGAACAAACTCTCATTTATCTACTGGAGAGGAAGAATTCAATCCAAGTTATTGCCTTATGGGAGAAGTGCACAGCCGAGGACAGGTACTGACAAAGGATTTTGTGGTCCACCTGGTCGAAGGCAGCAGAGAGACCTAACAGGAGAAGGAGGGGTAGTCTGCCATTATCTCTGAGTTGGTCCATGTGTATTTTTAGGTCTACGAGTGTGGATTCCGTTCCATGACCTGGATGGAATTCGAATTGGCATAGTTCGAGAAGATTGTTGGTTTCACGACACATTTAGATCTGTAAGTATGCAGCTCTGTCCAGTATTTTAAGTAAAAATGGGACTGTTGTGATGGGGCGATAGTTGGTAGGTCAAATGATGGCTTCTTCGGGAGTGGGAGGACTCAGGCGTCGTTTAGGTTGGTGGGCACAGTTCCAGTGGAGAAGGAGGTGTTGATAAGTGACACAATGAATAGTGCCAGCTCTGCTCACATTATTTGATGACATTAGCAGGGCAGACATCTGCTTGAGATCTAGATGGTTTTTTGACCTTTCACAATGCTTTAGCTTGGTCCCCCTTATGCCCACACTCATAGTCTGCTTTGGCTTATATTATGGAAACTCTTTCCTTTTTCACTGGTCTCCACAGTTTCCATTGCATGCTCTATGGATGTTCCCTGATGGGTTCCGTCTATGTTGCCCATCTCTTCGCTTTTTAACGTTGCTCCGCTTCGCTGAAAGCAGAGACTGGTGAGAATAGGCTCTTCTGCTTATGATGCACTCTATCTTGCTGAGATCTGCTAAAGACTTTACGACTTTAATTTTAGTGACCACACTAAGTGCTGGTGGTAAACGCACCCCTATTTCTATATGGCTGAAAGCAGACTATCTCACAGCAAAATTGACACTTCAGCTTACCTGCTATGTATTTTCTTAATCTTTTGCATAGAACTCTTTAGCAATAAAAAGGGCCATGGTATGGGGGTCCCCGCTAGCACATGTCATGGGAGGGGACCCCACTTGAAGAAAATAAATGAGAAAAAATATTTTTTCACATATTTTCTTCAAATGTTTCTTTTTGAATTCACTCTGCATTCATAAAGACATTATTTCTTTAGCATAAATTATTTCTTTATGAAGGCAGAGTGACTACAAAAAGAACATTTCTTTGTGAAGTCCGGGGCCTCCTGCCACCCCATGATATGGAAGACCCCAGGCTGGAGGCCTACATGCCATAGGGTGGGGGAGTCCTATGACTTCAAAAAGAAAGAAATTGTTTATTTTTTAAGTCGCTCTGCCTTCATAAAGAAATTATTTCCATTACGCTTCGGTCCTTAATGGAAATAATGTCTTCAAGAAGTCAGAGTGACTTCAAAAAGAAGCAATTTCTTTTTGAAGTAATAGGCTTCCCTCAACCCCATGACGTGTGCATGTGTGAGTGTATTCTGAAAGGCTGTATACTTAAATGTGTAGGTGGCTGACTGTGTGAGTGTATGGTGAAAGAGTGCACACAAATGTATGGGTTGCAGGGTGTGCGTATGGTGAAAGGGTGCACACTTAAATGTGTGGGTGGCTGTTTGAGTGTGCCTGCATAGTGAAAGGGTGCACACTTATATGTATGGGTGGCTGCCTGTGTGAGTGTAAGGTGAAAGGGTGCACACTTAAATGTATGGGTGGGTGCTTGGGTGTGTGTGCCTCTATGGTGAAAGGGTGCACACTTAAATGTATGGGTGGCTGCTTGTGTGTGCCTGTATGGTGAAAGGGTGCACACTGAAATGTATGGATGGCTGCCTGGGCGTACCTGTATGGTGAAAGAGTGCACATTTAAGTGTATGGATGTCTGGGTGTGCGTGTGTGTGTTTGGTGAATGGTGTGTGTGCTTGTGTTCAGGGATGCAACAAAACCTACATTTCGGGGGGCTAAACCTTCCAATGTTGGGAGAGGCACTAACTTCACAGGCAGTGGGGCAAACTTATTTGTGTTGGGGCATCTAACTTCTTTATGCATTTTAATTAGACTATTTTAGTGCAGCTTCAATATTACAATCAGTTAACTCTCTTCTTTAAGTCTGGGAACACCCACTTATGGACTGCTGTGAGAATGAGCAGTCTTCTGTTCCCTCTCTACCCTTCCAATCACTCTCTTGGCATGCAAGTACTAAACCCACATCACGATTTAAATTGGCTACAAAATGTGGCCTTTGAATGCAGGTACTAATAGTGAAATGCTTTACGTTAGTAATTTCTGGGTCCTTGTTAACAGCAAAACTGTTATGCTTCAAACACTTTTCAACATATGAGCGCTGTGAAAACCCAGAAGACCACCTACCTGTGGTTAGCGTGGCTGATGCTGGATTAAGCTGACAGTATGAATTCTCCTGAAAACCCCTCCATGGCCCTGCTCAAAGGCGTGAACACAGAGAGGTCCCCAGGGAAACCCTTGTGGGGGAGAAAACCATGTGGAGTGCTGCTTGGGTGCGCTGACTCCAGTGACTCGGGATGGTCTATGGTGAAGTCCTGGATCGCTTGTTATGGAGAGGGCTAGCACGTGGACCTTTTTGGCTTACCTAAGAAATACGGGAAGAGGATGCTCAGTTGTGTTAGAGCTGGGGATCTGGTAGCTATTCCCCAGATAATAGTTTCCCTTGAGGTGGCAGTATCTTACCCCAGAGTGGCAAAGGTGAGCCTGTTCTGAGAGACTGGCTCGAATGAGGATTCAAACAGGAGTGCTGGAGATGAAGGTAAACAAGAAATATGAGAATGTGAGAGAAGGAATAGATCAGCGGATAACAGGACAGGATGCAGATAGATTTCTTACTGCGGGCCCGCGAAGCCAGGAACTGAGGGCAAGGGGCCGCTGGGGAATGCTGTCTCCTGGGAATTGTAGTTGCGAAGGCACACGATGTCCAACCTAGCGTTTGCCTGTGGTCTAGAAATTGGAATGATTAAGGATACGCACGGAGGGGGTAGAGCTTTGCCGGTCCCAACGACAGTGACCTACCACGGGTCGAGATGCGTAACCCGTCAAGGCGGGTGAGTCGCGGCAACGGTAGAAAAGGTGCCCGCGTCCTGTTCCGGATGCTGGTTGGGTAGGAGAAGTTCTCAAGCGAAGGCAAAGGCAAAGTTAGAGTAAAGGAAAGTCAGCACCTGTGACAGATACTGAAACAAGAATCTATGAGAATTTATGAAGCATAACTGCACTTGAAGTAGAGTAGCAACGCGAGGAGCCGTCTGCCGCTTGCCAGTATAAGCTGTTGTGGTGGATAGGGGCGTGACTAGTCCCAGAAGCATTACATAGCAATAAATTGGACCACCGCTGCACCAAGGCCAGGTAGCCATGTTGGTAGGAGGCATTGACAGCGGCTGCGGGTTTGGGACACCGCTGCAACCGCGAAGAGCAGAGGTAACCATCACTGAAACCCTGGTGCCATTTAACATCTGTGGCCCGTTCTGTCCAGCAACTGCTCTTAAGGTCAGCCAGGTTGAGTCAACATAGCCCAAAATTTCAGGGGGGAGTGCTGAAGCCCATTCAACTCAATGGTGTTATGCCACTACTTATGTCTATTGCCTTGATTACTTATTGGTAATTGTTATTACTCCTAGCCATATTCTTCCTCGTCCCTGTACTTGTGTACACACAAGTACTGGGATGAGGTAGAGGTACATGGAGGTAAGGCCTGACTTAGCTACCTATAATCCTCATTAGTCCTAGTCCCACTCTTTCTCATCCCAGTACTTACCTATGATGCAAGGAGCCTCATACGTAAGCTCTGGGACAAGGAAGAGGGATGTGAAGGGAATTCTGGGCCAAGGACCTGATTTTGTAGGTTGGGTGTTAGGCAAAGTTTGTATGCAGTACCCTCTGGGAACACTACAAACAACTCTGACTACAGGTATAGGAAACGCAACCTTTGGTATAAGCTTGTACTACACAGTTTTTGTAGCGTGTTGAGCAGCCAGGCTTATCTCAAGAGGGGTCAATGCGAGCTGTAGGGGAGTTACACAGAGATTCACAGTGACACGTATTCAAATAAACCCTTCCACTCAAGGTTTCTTGAATAAACAATGAATTTATTCATCAGTCAGTCAGAATAAGCCTTCTTCAGAAGTAATAGTAACAGACAAATACACTTCAATACTGTACACTCTTAGTTTCAAAATCAGTAAAGACCCTTTTGGGATGGCCCACAGACACAACCTACACCCTAAGGTGACTTCAATAGCTAGGGTGATGGGGACATTAATATCTTACTGTTTGCATTTAGAATACTGTTATAGGTTGGTAAAAGGAAAAGGTTATTAGAACAACAAGAGACCACAAACATTCTTAAGCAGGCAAATACTTTTGCATCCCCACAGCAGAGTCATTCAGTATAACAGGCTAGGCCAAAGTCAATGGGTAAAAGTCTTATATAGGATGAAGCACTTCTGGTAGGTAAGTAGAAAAGTCTTTGCACAATGTTTTAGAAGTCTTTGAAGAAAAGAAGAATGAAATGTAGGGCCACAAGCCGTTAGACTTGTGAGGGGTAGAAGATGCAAGCAACTCTACAGCAAGAGATAAGATCTCTCAGACTTTGTTACAGTACCTTTGAATTGAAGAAAAAGGGCAGCAGATGACTTCGGTTCCTGTGCGGCTCTGCAGATATCACTGTTCCTGGGCCTCAGTTTTTGGGACAAAAAGGAGGACTTCAGGGGACTCCTGCACTGCAATGGGACGGTCACTGCTTGCAACCAACAATCTTCAAATCAGTGGCTGTTCAGTGTTTCAGCTCCTCGCATCTACCGCAAATAGCAACACCGCGGTTCCTGGCTGTCGAGATGGACTTTCCTTACTTCTGGGGTCCTGCACTCTGTTGAGGGGGCTCAGGCTTTGTCAGTCCTGCTTTCTGGGAGTCCGGAGGATCTTCCTGGAGCTTTAGGCCAGCATAAAAGCAACACACACAAGCTGGTGTTCCTCCCCCTGGGACTAGGGTTTCCAGCAGCAACTTTGTGGAAATTCAACCAGCTCTAAGAAGGATGTCCAGGTGGCTTACTTTGGAGTTGATTGGTCCCACCAACTCAAAGGGAGAAGTCGTCCTTGCAGGGGCTTCTCTGTCGATACACATTTGGAGTTTCAGCACAGTAGCAGGGCTTCACCGGGTAAACCAACGGTCCAGGAGTTGCAGCAGGCGTCCTCTTCAAGTTCTTTGTTTCCTTCGTCCAGCGGTCGACTCTCCCTTCCAAGCCAAAAGCGTTGCCTTTTATTCAGTTCGCTCCCCTTCATTCCAGCCTAGCTGTCAGTCACCCAGCAAGGTGGTTGTCCTTTGTGGAGAGTCAGTGGGCCAATCACTACAGAGTGCATTTGGGTCTCCTAGGAGACTAGGCACAGGGAGTTTCGGGCACCTCCCTCACTTCCTGACTACTCCAGACACCCTGCAGCCAGAGGCGGGCTTCACTCTTGAAGCCCGCCAAAGGCAAAGCGAACAATGTGACCAAACCTGGTTTGGCGCTCAGGGTAAATCTCAGGAAGGTCCCTTGCACAAAGAAATGGTGAAAAAAAGAAGACCGGGGCCATTTTGACAAAAATGGCACCTTTGGGTGCTTTACTGTAGCTGCGAACTCAGCCCGTGTTCAATGCCCGCCACGGTAGTTAAAATGAAACCACTGCCACCAGCCATTCAGTGAGGAAAGGGTAACATACAATTGTTACATGAGAAGCTAGACAAAGGGGATACTAGGTAACCCCTCCAGTACCCTATTGTAAGATAGTGTATGCTGAGTCTAGAAAGTTACAAATGTAAGTAAAGTAATTTTCACTTCACTACTCTGGGAAACAGTAGTTTATCCCAGAGAAGGTACTTAAACCTTTGGGAAATCTGAAAGCAGTGGTCGAAGTGGGCGGGAGCGGTCGGGAGCAGTGCTCCTCTACTTCTTTTCAATAGGTTTTACCATTCCTATACTTTTATTTTAAAAAGAAACCGTTCCGGAACGGTTTCGTTTTAACATAAAGGTGTAGGAACACGTTGGAACTTGCACTTTCAGTGCACTGCACTGGATGTTCCCTTAAACATCAGGCACATGTGCTTTGGGGTTTGTAAGGATATTTGGCGTGTTACAGCACAGAGTACAGCACTACTGCACAGGTAGCATTTTTATGCAGCACCACTACATGGGTGTGGTGCATTGCTATATGTGTTGCCAGAGTAACATGGACATATAAGTAAAGACAGGCTATTCAGTCAAAAACGATTTTTACATATAAAATGCAAATCCATTTTTACAGTTAAAAGCACACATCTGCACATTCAAAATGCACACTATTTTTCACCTGAAATGCCTATGTTGCAAGAGACACATTTGAAAATTAATAACTAACCTTATTAACAACTAACCTGACTAATAAAACTTCATTTAACATAACCCACTAATAAAAATTAACATAACCCACTAATAAAAATGTGCCTCCACTGCAGAATTAGGCCTACTCTGAAAGTGAACTTTTAAACGCACATTCATTTTTTTCTCTGCTGCTTTGTCCACATAACTACAGGAAGCAAAGAGCTCGAAGGAGCAGGAAATCAGTTTGTTACAATTGCCACTGTAGAAGTGAGCCATTGTGTAGTGAGCCAGGAGATGACATGATTGATTCTGATTGGAGCAGCGTCATAGTAAGTATCATGCTAGAGGCTGTGATTAGAACTTTGCTGGAGAAGCTTGAGAAGAGGGGGGAAGACAGTCGACATCTTGCAGAGCTGGGAGAAGGATCTCTTTCCTGGCTGGGGCATTCCTGCTGCAAAAGCTGAGAGCTCCAGGCAATAACCCCGGTTTGAGAACGGCAGATGCTTGTTTTCACTGGGGTTGATCTTCAAGGGAGCCAAATTCAGAAAGAGAATAGCCGGAGAAAACTCATGCTGAACAGATAAGGTAATTACAGAAGCGAGTGGGAGCTATGCGAAAGTTGGCGAAGCTGTTCAGTCAGTGTATTAGAGGGAGTCTCAGTCTCTTATCAGCATATTTAATGTTACCAATTGAATATATTGTCGCAGCTCTCTGTTCATTTTATCACAAATAATGTTTACCATTTCATTTATTTCTGTAAAAAAAGTTAAACTGTGTTTAAATGAAATTTCTATAATACAAACATATTTGAAAACAGATAGCTAGTATGTATTATTTTTCTCTTTCATTTTGCATGGGGAAAGGTTTAAATGTGGGTAGATTTTTAATGCAATTTTCATTTTAAAGCAGATGTGTGCATGATTCTATTCAGTATGGACAGTTGTGAGTGACTGTTTGTAGCATAGCCTGTTGGAGGTACATGAGTCAACGGGAAGAGAGACTCTCTGGACATAGTTCCCTACCGTATATGAGGTAGTGGAAATTACCACAAAAATACCACAATTGCCCATGGTGGCACACAACACTAACACTGAAAATGTGGTATCCCTAAAATGTAGGCCTGAGGTCTCTCTAGTGATCAAGAACAATCTAGATAAAAAACAAGGGATGTTGGATATTGGGGTCACAAATAAACCAACCACTATACCAACCAACCACGCAAACTACCGTGCATACCATCTAAATAGGTCTGCATTCTGAAATAATGCAATGTATTATTGTCATGTGTGACCCAATATGAATACAGAGAGTGATTATTGCTAAAGGTATTTTGGCGGTAAGAAAATACCGCAAAGCCCCAAATATCCACAAAATACCCAACAGGTTTGTATTGTGCATGGGAGGGGGTGCATCAATTGGGTTTGTGGGGAGCGGTGCAGGCCAGTAGGGAACACAGCTCCACTATTTCTTTTCATACACTTCGACCACTGTCTGAAAGACTTCCCTATGCCACTGCACTGAAGGTGCTGTGTGACACAATGTAAAAGTTGATGCCTATGCATGTTGTCCAATTCCACAACCAAAAGAAACAAAGTCCTCAAAATCCAGCAAAGTTGCTGGCGGACTCTAAGGTGGAGGGAATTAGCACATTTCTGAGAATTCTCCCTAACATTAGGGTAGGGGATGGGAGGGAGAGGCGATGTGTGGGGGTGGGATTGTTTGATAAATCATAATGGTTGTCCATGTCCAGGCTAAGCAGACATGATATGTGGTATTAGTGGTACAGCCAGTCTGGTCATTCTTCAGTTTGGTATGACTTTATTTTAACTGCACATTTCTGATAAAGCTGTCCTGCTAAGTGTAATTACCTGGCTAGACTGGCATTTGGGTGCTGCTAGTCTAGCCATTTCTTACAGTGGCATTGTATATTTTTCTGGGCATCTGTGATAAAATGATATGATATGATATTATATGATATAAGTCATTTATAAAACACCCGTACACAAGTGTTTCTAGGCGCGACAAAACAAGGGAGGGAAGATAGAGGGAGGACAAGACAAACAATCTTACTAGCTAGGCTTTGTGTCATTCAGATCATGCAAGTGCAAGAATGAGACATGCAAGGGGAAAAGGAGAGGGGAAGTGCAAGGAAGAGGGGAAAACAGGGCAGTAATGCTCTGAGTAAGTGCAGCCAGGGCAGCAAGGCTCTGGGTAATGTAAGGAGAACAAGGGACTGTAGGGTTACAGTTACAGCCCCTAAGTGCGCGGTAGGCCTAGAGGCAGTGCAATGGTGACTGATCAAGAAAGAGCCTGGACTCAGTGAGACTCTGTGGGTAGCCAAGCAACCAGTCGGTACATCCGACAGGTGGGTCAGGAAGGTGAGTAGGGGAGGGAGAGAGAAAAAGTAGGGAAGAAGAGGAAAGTTTTGAGCTGCTTCTGGAACTTCAGGTGGCCCGCTCAAGTTTGAGAGGGACAGGGAGGGCATTCCAGAGGGAGGCACCTGCAGAGGAGAGAGATCTACCCCCCACCCTCTACCTGGAGAAGCGTCTAACCCTTAGAGAGTTGGAGATAGCTAGGGGAGGAGCTTGAGAAGGAAGGTATTTTTAAAGAGACCATTGGATGTAGTGGGGGCCCGACCCCAGAAAAGCCTTGTGGACAATGCAAAGGGTCTTGAACTTGATCCTTGCAGCCACTGGGAGCCAGTGGAGAGATTTCAGGGCTGGAGGGATATGATCCCTGGGCTTGAGGCAAAGGATAAGTCTTGCAGTCCTGTGCTGCACTCGTTGCAGAGGGCGGAGAATAGAGGAAGGCAGATTGAGAAAGAGGTTGTTGCAGTAGTCCAGCCTAGAGAGAAACATGGCTCTGCAGAAGGTGAGCCTCTGGGGAAAGTGAGAAGAGGAAGAGTCCCTTTGAGGAGGAGCAGCTGGTAGTGGGACTTCTTGATGATGTCTGAGATGTGAGGAGAGAAAGAGAGAGTGGAATCGAAGATGACACCAAGGTTTTTTGCCTCGCAGGAAGGCGAAGGAAGAGGGCCCAAGGTGGGCGGCCAGAGAGAGAGAGGGAAAGCATTAAGGCAGAGATTGTTGGAGGCGCACCAATCATAATTATGGCTAGACAGTCAGGAATGAGCAAGAGGGGAGAAGAGCCTGAAGAACAGCTGAGTGTCTTCTGCATAACACTGAAAGTTAGAGGAGAAGGTAGAGATCAGGTGTGCCAAAGGGGCCAAGTAGAGGTTGAAAAACCAGGGTGAGAGGTTAGACCCCTGGGGAACGACACAGGTAGAGAGAGAGAGGTGGCGGAGAGAAAGGGACCAAGTTGGAACTGGGAGGGACAGTCGAAGAGGAAGGAGGTCAACCACTCCAGGGCCTGATACGTGATGCCCAGGTTCTCACATAGTCAATTGATCAGGATGGCGTGGTTGACTGTGTCGAAAGTAGAGGAAAGATCAAAGAGGATTAGGACAGAAGGAATGCTGGAATCAAGGTTAGAGAGCAGATCTTCATGGGTGTTCAGGACAGCAGTTTTCATGCCTCTGGCAGTTCTAAGCCAGACAGATGGTCATGAATACAACCAACAGATTCAGTGTGGCGAGTAAGCTGGGAGATGGCCAGCTTTTCCAACAGTTTGCCCAGGAAAGGGGTGATGGAGATTGGGTGATAATTTGCCGGGACGGTAGGATCGTCAGATGGCTTCTTGAGGAGTGGGTGCACAAGGAGTGCTTAATGGAAGAGGGGAACGTTCCAGTGGCAAAAGAGTGATTACAAAAATCAGGTGTTGCCAGAGAAAAAGAGGAAAAAAGAGGAGAGGTAGAGATGGCCAAAGGGGGGGGGGCGAGAGATAAAGAGGGAGAGGAAGAGGAGATAGAGGACACGATGTCGTGAGCTTGAGCAGAGAAGTGAGAGGCCAGAGCCATACAGAGGGCCTCGGAGGAACACGAGAGGTAGAGACTGCAACAGGGTTGACCAGTTTCTTGCAGATTTTAAAGAGTTTGGCTGTGTTGTTAGAGGCCACAGAGACCCAGGCTTGAATGTGTGCTCTCTTCTTGATGAGTGTTATTGCTTCGACTAGCATTTTGGTGCAACCAGTCTAGGTATTTCTAAATGTGGCCTGGCATGCTTTACTGTAATGTTATTACGTGTCTACACTGGTCTACATTGTGCAGCCAGTGGGACATGTTTTCAATGTGGCATGGCGTTTTTAATAGCAAAGCATTAATGTTCCTGTGCACTATTGGTGACTTGCATGTATTGCAAGTATTGGATTGGTGTTACCCTACAAAACAATTGTAAACACTCAGAAAGTGTGCTGCATATTGCATTAAAACACATATTTTTATCTTTCTCCTAGTACAATGTGCAGCATACCCCTTCAGCAGCACGTTTGTGCGTATTGTGCAAGCGTCATAATTTAGGCCGGCTCAGAGTGTGGCACGACCGTGATTTGTTGCCGAGTTGGTGGGGGGGCCTCAGCATGGCTTGAACTGATATATGAATATACCTCTCTTGGCAATACATTTTGGAAGCAAAGCACTGTGAAATTTAAAGTGACGCTGTAAGGGTTTGAAAGGCGACGTCCAAAGGTCTACACGCAACGGTGCTCTGGCAAGACAATGTTTGCAGAGCTTCTCGTTCTGGCCCAATTCCTTTCCTGAATTCAGCAGAAAAGAATACTCCTAATTGGAAGTAAACATGCAGGCTTCCTCAGATGGGAGCTTTCCTGCTGTGAGCATTGTTACACGCGACGAAGCCCTTAAACAAAAACAAAAAAATGTCCAGCTATATTTTAATGTATTTTAATCTATTTTTGTTTCCAAACGTGCGGCAATGCAATTGGGCAAAATGAAAACCAGGAGGTTTTTTGATTGCTGCATCCGGTGACAGATCTGCTCGTTGTAGTCCGTAATAATAACCTGGAAGATTTATGAACTACCGTGGACATGCTATGCAATACACCTGCTCTCTCCTATTGCAATGTGGGGTGGGGGAGGGGAAGCGCACGTGCATAGGTTTCATTACGTACGTTTTATAGGGCAATCTTTTCTCATCCCAGCAGACGTCGATCACCAACGTCTAACGGCTCTCCACCCCCTCCCAATTATGAAGTAAACAATGCAGACGCGTTAGGGATCAGCTACGGATGCCGCGAGCTCCCTCATTCTAATTTTTCCTGATATTTCCCGCTTTTGTCTGAGCATGCACAATAGGTGTGTACGTTGCATTCTGTGCTACTCGCGCAGCGACTCAAAACAAAGAAAGCAGTGTGAAATACCCTCTGGGAGAATTGTTTCATACCCTTCAGTAGTAATTTAAATAATTTCAGCACAGTTGTTATTGTGAAACAGCTACCTGCTCGTAAAGTCTGCTGCTGCAAGTCAAGTAGATAACTCCCATGGAACGGAGGACATTTTGATTTTGTTTGGCAAATATTATGCATGCAGGGTTTATTGTAATGAGTGTTTGCAGTTGCAGCGTTATTGTGTTTTACCAGTGTGCTGAGGAGAGCCGCAGAGAATATGGAGGAGTGAGAAGACCACCACAAAAATCACATTCACTGCTGACATCAGGAATTAAACTCACTATTTCTGCAGGGAGAAAGACCCGAGGAGGCTTGGTCTGCATTGTAGGAGCAGTCATTTCTAGTGGACCTCTTCAGACAAGATGCCTTATATAAGTATTTCGGTGAGGCAAAACATATGTGGCACTTTAAATACCTCAGTTTTCAAAACATTCTGCTAATTAAGGGTTGGAAATTGCATGGAATATTTGCAGCATCTGTGCAGCCCTGCTATTTTTGCCCTGGCTTTGCGGCCTTCGCTCTCGGGCCGCCCCACAGATCACCACTCACTGTCGTGGATCCAGCATCAGGTAGTATACTCTGTCTTCTGGGTTGAGTGCTGCATTGTGCTGGGCCCGTCACCCTCCCCTGAGCTCCAGATCCAACTGGGCCCCCCTTGCATATGTGGCCCAGACAAACAGGGTCCTCGAGCCGGGCATGTAGACTCGGTTCCATTTGCAGCCAGGCTGCCTCTGGCAGACGCGGCTTGGCCGCATGTCCTAACAGGCCACACTCGTGACTGTGGCCTCGAAGAGAGCTTCAATGCAGTCTTTCTGCTCCCGTTGATACCTTCCTTTTTTAACTACCATAAAAAATGTGTTCTTCTTTCCTGGCAGCTCAGTCTGTTTCCGTATCACAACATGTACATATGTAAATAGTGGGTCCCCAAAATCATGGCTATCCTTTTTAAAGAGAGGGAGCTGTAAAGTAAGAATAGTGGTGAATTTGGGAATTTTCCAGCTTCCTCCATACTTAGAAATGAAAAAAATATTTTTCTCACCTCCTCCGTTTACCCCCAAACTACATCAGACTTGTGGATACCTCCTTTCTTTTTATTTTGTCTGTTAACTGATTTTTATTGAAGGATTAGAATACAACAGCAGGTACGCCAACAATTAATAATACAGAGAACAAATCAAGAGTAATGCAATAATTGTAAATCAATAATGATTATCACAATGTAAATGAAATGCTACGACAGACATGGGAAGACCATCAAGACAAACTGCAAACGAATGAGGAGATATCCAGGTGTGGGGGGAAATTATGAGTATAGTAAAGAAATAATTTATGTCAGATAGTTATTAAAAGCATTCCATTCGTTGTGAAATTTAGCTAGCACCATAGTTGATAATGCATACATTGGGGCGCATGCGCGAGCCGCGCATGAAGGAGTGAAAGACCTTGCTCTCGCTGGCCGACGGAATCATCCTACAAAATTCTGATCCCCCCGCATTCGCTTTAGCAAAGAAAACGAGCGTTTCAGTGGCGGAACACACTGACAACCACCAGCTGGAGTCCCGAATAAAATTGGAAGCGGATTGTAGGCAAACAGGCTCTGAGTTTAGCGCTGATACAGACAGCGCCAATTTGGCACGGCATTGGATGCGGCTACCACGCCAGCAACCAATGCGTTCTACAGGCCCCCCCGGGCCGCCAGACCCAGTCCTTGGCCCCCACGCAAAACAACAACGACCTGTGGAGACTGGGAGGCCGCAACCTGCAAGGCACTGACAGCGGGGGAGCCATTTACACACACGCAGTGCCCAGCTCATACACTCCATTGCCACTGGAGCGGAACATACCACTGGCTGAAGCCCCTCCCGATCCACGCCAGACAAACGTCCTAGCAGAAAAAGCCTGCGGACCTGAGGTGCGGTCGGCCGCTTCAAGGCACAAGGTGAGAACAGCTATCCCCGGCGCTCCCGGAACTTAAAACGGCTCACAAAGGACACCCCCTCTCTCTGCTGCGAACCCCGGCACCCTCAGCCACTGAACTTGACAATCAGCCTCTGCACACAGCAGAGAGTAGCAGGGACCAGCTTACAGCGACCAGGCCCCTGCGCCCCGCAGCGCATCCTACTGACCCAGCCCATTAACCCGCAGCCTACTGACTGAAGAGGGACGTCAGATCTGGGTACCCCCACAGCGGAAATAATACGGTGCACACGCAGTGCATAAAACAGGCGACAAGAGGGCAAAGATAAGGCCTTATAGATACAAATACGACCCAAGTGCCAAGATTGTTATCAAGGAGGCGGGCACTACCACCAAACCAGGTAGGCGAGCAGACCAGCCCCCTACAAAATGCAAAGGGTGAGAGAAAGCGACGCAGCGGACCCCTGCCCTACCCTTTTGTCGAGATGTCCGAGCAAAGGGTGAGGAGCCTACAACATGAAATAATGACCACCTGAGCCCGACACAGCAATCCGCACAGTGGCAAACATGGATATAACCACATCCTGAGCGGGCAGCCTCCGCGCCCCCAAGGTTACAGCCATTGACTCCGAAGGTCCCTCGCACTCAGAGAATCACTAAACCATCAACGTCACACCGTCCCGTGAGCCAAACTAGGATATGGGCAAAGAGAAAACCAAAAGACAGACCCTCCAGAGCAAAATGGACCTCTACACAGTCAGACCCCTCCAGAGCCCATCAACCACAATCCCCGGAAATGGGAGAAGACGAACCCCACATCTCTTTGATTGATGTCATGAAAGCCATTGGAGAGTCGTGGACATCCCTTCGAGGGGAAAATAGGGAGCCTGGCTACGGAGGTATCCTTTCTACGGCAGGACCTCCATAATTTGTCCTCGAGAGTGGGGGGAAACAGAGCAGAGGATCTCAGACATGGAAGACGCCATGGAGGAGATGGAGAAGCAGCTCGCAGCTATAACACAGAAAGTGTAGCAACTTGAAAGCAGGGCTGAGGACAATGAAGGCCGTGCAAGGAGGAATAATATTCTGATCCTTAGAATTCCCGAAAGAGAGGAGGGACCCAGTGTCGTACTATTTCTGGAAGACTGGCTGACTGACGTGTTTGCAACCAAGAAATTCTCTATGTTTTTCTCCATCAAGCGTGCACATAGAGTTCCAACAGGACGGCTCATCCCCGGAGCACAGCCACAAATAATTATTGACAAAATCTTGAACTTCCGGGACAGAGGTGCAAATGGCCCGCTCCACTGGTGCCATCACATATAATGTCGGTTTCTATCTGGACAATAGCAGGGAAGTTCTGAAGGCTTGACAATCCTACGATTCAGTAAAGAAGAAGCTACATTCCCTATCGATGAAATACGCTCTGTTCCTCCCTGCACTACTGAAAGTACACCACAAAGGCACTACCCATCTATTCTATTCACCAAAAGAGGCTTGGGATTGGATGGAGACCCAAATCCTGAACAAGCCCGAATACCAAAGGCCACCAAGAGAACCTCCAAACCGGACAACAAGGAAAAACGGCTCCTCGCCACAGAAGAACCCACGGAGCCCTGACCCCCCTGCATTGTCACAAGGCAGCCCAGACAGAGAAGGGATCCGATGAAACCTGCCTCAATGACTCCGCTCTGATGCACAACACAGAATTAAGGAGTTTACACACCGGCGACCGTCACGGGTAGTCGGAAACATGTTTGCAGTTGGTGAAACTCCCTGCAACTTAAAATAATGTTCTGGTTCCAGGTTAAGCGCCCAGTTGGTGCACAGTTTGGGCGACAGGTGCTTCTGGTTGGGGGGAAGTACAGGGTGGGAAACAGGGATGGAGAACCTGCTACCAAACAGCAGCAAGTTGGGTGGAATATGGGGTGGGGGTACAGAGCTTACTCGGGTCAATCAGCTCAAGGATCCAGCAAGCTTGGCATATACTCCTACTCATATGTGAAATGACTGAAATGACAGCACCCAAATATTATTCTTCCAGCAGTGACACCACATATAATCAGAACCAATGCTCCCACATACCCATGCGGCCTAGCACAGTGCATGGGATACGAGAACACACCATGAGAATCATTGTTACACACAACACGCCTCCCTCCCGTGAGCATGGCCACGCATAACACCAGGAGCCGGATCCTCCGGTTCCTGACTTGGAATGTTAACGGGCTGGGTAGCGGAATTAAACGACGCCTAGTCATGCAGCTTCTGAACAGGCACACACCAGACATAGCGTTCCTGATCGAGACGCATCAAGCAGGCAAGAACTGCACCCTATTCAAGCGCACTAACTACCAAACAGCAATACACGCTGGCTTCTCTATGGGCTCCCGCGGCGTTCTGATACTAATCCACAAGAAACTCCCCTTTCATTTAACCACTGTTACCCAAGACATGGGTGGTAGATACACTTACATAACAGGGACACTGTGGGAACAATCTATTACAATGCTAGCGGTTTATGCGCCACCAACCCTGCTGTCCTCACTGCTTACTGACATCGCCCCCCTGCGCTCACTAGGGATACATCGGATACTATGATTATGGGAGGCGACTTCAATGAAGTCATGAATGTAGAATAAGATTGATCGCATCTACGCGGTAGAAACCCTGCCATAAACACTAAACTAGCCACGTTGGCTGGTGCCCTAGGACTGCGGGATGAATGGCATGCTCTACACCCCGACCATAGAGAATATTCCTACCACTCTGGAGCACACGCCTCGCTCTCTAGACTAGATTACTTTTTCATCCCATCTGTAGACATACATAAAGTCTGTGAAACAAACCTACTCCCTAGAGGAATCTCTGACCACTCCCCTCTTGTATTAGAACTTAGCACCTCCAGACCGACCCCCCTCCCCTATTGGCGCCTGAATAATTATTACTTGGGATTTCTGGAATTAGTGGAAAGGATCCAGGACACAAGAAAATTATATTTTTAACAAAACACCGGGACTGACAACGACCCAGGAGTGTTATGGGAAGCCTACAAAGCAGTGTTGAGAGGCAACATCATCTCTTGGATCACTGCACACACACAAAAGCACCTCGCCACAATGCATGAGGCCGAACAGCAGGTCAAACAGCCAGAAGAAACCCACCTGGCCAGAGACAAGCCGGAACACAATGGGCACTATTACTGTCGCAAAAACACCATCAAAACATAGCTCTGGATAATGCCAGGCAAGCAAACAGTGCTTTGCGTGCTAGAGTATATGAGACAGGGATAAGGCCAGCAGGCTGCTAGCATGGTTAGATAGCAGGGATGAGGGACTCAACCATGTTAGACGACTCAGCAATGGTGATTCAGACCCACGGACGTCAGATACAGACATAGCAGAAGGATTTGCTGTACACTATGCTGACCTCTACGGGGCACCCAACTCCCCCATGGACAAGTCAATCTTGAGAGAAATCGCCCTCCCCACCCTCACTAACGAGCAGCGAAGCCTTCTGGAAAAGGAGATCACTGTGGAAGAAGCAATAGCTGTCATGTCGTGACTCCAATCTGGGAAATCTCTGGGCCCAAGCGGCTTCACGGTAGAGCTTTGGCAAAAGATTGGGGGTGAATAAGATTGCCCTGTATATGCTGAACATGTACCAGAACGCAAGGGACCAAAGCTCCCTGTCTCCAGACATGAGGGAGGCCACTATAATAGTGCTGCCCAAGGCGGAAAAAAATCCCGAAAACTGTGGTTCATACAGACCCATCTCTCTCATAAACGGCGAAACAAAAATTCTGCCCAAAGTATTGGCCGATCGCCTGCAACAGGTAATTTCATCTCTGATCCACCCGGACCAGTGCGATCTCATGCCACAGAGGTCAACCCGTATGAACCTATACTGGCTACATTCAGCTTTAGCATTGCTTGCCATCGACTTCGAAAAGGCCTTTGATTCAGTGCACTGGGAGGCCATATGGGAAATAATGTACCGCATGGGCTTTGGCCACCAATTCATGACATGGATAAAACTCTTGTATAGTCACCCAAGAGTGAGGGCCAGGTTCAATGGTTGGTGATCGAACCCCTTCGCGGAGGGAGGGGCACAAGGCAGGGCTGCTCCCTGTCAGCTATGATCTTTGAAATCGCTATTGAACCCCTTGCTGTACTACCGAGGGAGACAGAGGCATGGGAGGGCTTCCGATGGTCAGACACATCGGAGGATAAGGTTTCACTGTACGCAGATGATTTGTTTATCTACCTGAAAGATCCAGTTAACTCTTGCTCCATAGTCACAAAGTTGCTAGAGAGATACAGAACCTTTAGCGGACTACGTGTCAATTGGTCCAAATCTATATTTTTCCCAATAGGGAGAGCGAACGATATAATACCTGTAAACTGCCTGTACCGTGTTGAAACAAAACAATTCAGGTACCTAGGCATACAGATCACGAACAGCCTTATATTTTATATACCTCTGAATCTACACCCCATCACAAAGAGGTTTCTAGAGGACACTCCCCACTGGATCTCATTACCACTAACCCTATTGGGCAGAGCAGCCCTATTCAAAATGATTGCCCTTCCCCGATTCCTGTACATTCTACGAAATGCTCTGTTATATGTCCCAAAACACGAATTCCAAAAAATGTATAGCGCCCTCCGAAAACTGTTATGTTCTAATGGTCAACCGCGTATAGCACTCGCCACGCTTCAAAGATCTATTTGGGACAGAGGCATTGGACTGCCCAGACTACAAACATACTACTGGGCCAGTCAGTTGACGGTGGTGAATGACTTATTGCACGGGGACCCAACTCTGCCACACGTCAGAGCGATAAACTCGACTAACAAAATGCCCCCTGTAGAACTCCTATATAGCAACCCAGGCCGTGCGGCCTCCCCATCCATGCTGTCGCACATGTCACCGATCTGGGTAGATTCACACACAAGTACATGGAATGGGACATGAAACTGACACCCAGGCAACCACTGTGGAACAACAGATACCTCCCAGAAATAAACAAACTACCCCGATGGACCGCCTGGGCGGCTCATGGGATAACAAAGATCGAAGACATTGTACAAGAAGGCAAGATGGTTATATTCAAGACCCTACAAGCCTGTTTCTCTCTCCCACCAGCAGAAAACTACCACTACACTCAAATGAAACATGCAGTACAAACCCATCTTCCGGACATGAACAACATTCCCGAATACACCCCGATTAAACGCAACATAGTGCCTGAACAGATTAAACACAAAGTCACCTCCACCACGTACAGCCCGATCATCTCCTTTGCCATGAAGGAATTAGATAGCTCTAAGGCCAAATGGGAACGGGATGTGGGGACACTACAGCCAGAGGAATGGACGGCTGCGATGATGTACCCCCGTGAGGTGGCAATCTCATCCAGACTCAGGCTCGTTCAGTTTAAAACACTACACTGTACGTACTACCCGAGAGTGGCGCTCTACCGATGGGGTAAGGTCTCAGATTCACGATGCCTGTGATGCAGACACAAGGATGGTACCTTCTTTCACATTTTATGGGAGTGTGACCGCATACAGCAGTATTGGCTAACATGTTGTGATGAGCTAACAAAGGTCATAGGTAAAACAATACCAAGAGAGCCAAAACCACTGCTACTGGGGATAGTTGACGAAATTGATTTGTCCCAATACGAAAGGTTGTTTCTGTCTACTGCCAAAGCAGTACTTAAGAGGAACATCGCACAACTATGGGGATCGGAAGTGACACCTAGCTATGATCAATGGGTTACGGATGTTGATATTTGCACCGCAATGGAACACCGAGTGTATACCGCAAGGGGCTGCCAAGACAAGGGATGCACAATTTGACAGAATTGGGAAGACTCCCATTGACCGGTACACCCCCAACTTAATATTTACACCTCTGGAAAGAAAGCGTACCAAGTGAATGTCATTGTAATACTATTTAACACTGCTAGCGAATGGGATCTAGTGAACCTTTGGTTGATGCTCACGGAGTAAGGGGGTTTGGGAGGTTTGTATAGCGTCTTTGAGTAGATGTAATGTTTATTTGCATGTGAAAAACCAATAAAAATTGTTTGATAAAAAAAAAGATAATGCATACATTGTTTCAATTCTATGATATGAGCAAATAGAGTTCCACCATAAGTTGTGCGTTAATTTCTGAGCATTTTTCCAGGTGGATGCAATGAGGTGAAAGGCGATATAAACAAAAAAATTTAATAATTCCAGCAGCGAAATTGAGGATATATAAGGGTTCACAGTAACACCAATGAAAACATTGCACAGTGTAAGGGGTTTCTGAAAGGAAACATATTTTGCAGGCAATTTCAGATTTGAGACCAAAACAAAAAAACAAATTTACATTTGTATATTGGGTGTAGAAAATTAGCAGAGGGAGACTGACCAACAAATGTTGCTATTGGAATTTGTAATTTTGGCAATTCTGTGGGGTGTTAAATATGCTTTATTTCAGATAAAATTGTGAGATTGAGTGAGATAGCAGCAACAGAAGAAGTAAAACATTGTTTCCATATCTTCATCCACCATTCCTGTGAAATTGCTATATAAGAATCCGCTTCCATTAGCACCGCAAGTTTGAAAAAGGTGTCATTTGGCATAGAGTAAAACTTGGACGCTTTGGTAGAATAAGAATATGATATTCATTTGATTTAGAAGGTTTTTTGGGGGTATTCTCGGGAATTGCTTTGGAGATAAGTTTATTGATAGTAGCATATGTTTTAAAATCAAAGTGATCTAAATTGAATCGATTAAAAAGTTCCCGAAAAGGTATGGAAAGGTTATTCTTGAATAGATGCGCGACTAGCATGATGCCTGTTGCACACCATTTGTGTAAGATGTTCTGTTTGGGTTTGAAAGCGAAGGCTTTGTTGAACCATAAAATGGCATTAGACGTTCCTTGTGTAATGGAGGAGGTTAATGTTAAACAAGTCCCTGCCTGTTTGAAAGAATATAAGAGAGGCATATTTTTAATCTCAGACCATGAGGAGGTTTTGTGGAAGTGAGAGAATGTCAAAGGTGCAATGAGTTTGGATTCAATTATGATCCAAGTGGGGGCAATAATGTAATGAGGTTCTGAGGTCAGACATAAAGTAATTTGACGTAAAAGAAAAAACTTCTGGTATTTGAGAAAGTTAGGAAATTTCACTCCACTGGAAGATTTACACGATTTAAGTTTATTGAGAACAATTTTGGGGGGTTTATTATTTCAGAGGACATTTATTTTAAATAATTATATTTTTTTAAAGAAAGAAGCTGGAAATAATATCCGTATCATGGAGAGATAGTAAAAGAAAATGGTCCCAGGATCATTTTGATAGAATCTAACCTACACCACCAAGAAAAGAAGAAAGGGGACCAGTGATTGAAAGATGAATTAATTTGATCAATGATTGTAGATTGAGCTAGACTTACAGTGGACATAATATCTTTAGCCATGGTGATCCCTAGGTATTTAATGGAGGAGTGCACCATTTCATACCAAACAGAGGAATGTTCGCCATAACACAGGAGTTAGTAAGGCGTAAGATTTCTGATTTTTCATAGTTTAATTTGTAACCAGAGACAAAGGCAAATTGCTGAATAGTAGACATAAGTGTAGTTGGAGAAGAATTAGGGTTTGATAAGTAGAGTAAAATATCATCTGCATAAGCAGAAAAATGTAATAAAGATGTCTTTACTAGTGATTCCTTTCATGCCATCATTAACTGAAATTCTTTGAAGAAAAGGTTCAAGTGCAAGGACAAAAAGTAGTGACGATAGCGGACATCCCTGTCTGGTGCCCCATTGAATGGGGAATGATTTGGTGTAAGAGCTATTAATATAGATTCTGGTTGAAGCAGTAGAGTATAAAAGAGAAATTAGTTTAATAAAGGAAGGGCTAAATCCATGCCATAACATGGATTCAAAAAGGAAGGGCCAAGAGACTCAGGGGATGAGAGGATTAGAAGAGTTTTTTGCATGACAAAGGGTATTGAAGAGAGGTCTAGTCTTAGATGAGGCATACCTTCCCTTAATAAAACCAGTTTGATTGACATTAATTTGTGCATAATACCATCCAGACAACTTGCAATCATTTTGGCTAGAATTTTTGAATCAGGGTTAATTAACGAAATGGGGCGATAATTTTTAATCCACAAGGGGTCTTTGTCAGTTTTGTGGAAAAGAATAAGAAGGGCTTCTCCAAAGCATCCGGTGCTGGAACCCACATCAGGGAAGTGGTTGTAAAGTCCAAGGAGTTTAGGGGCGAGCAAAGAATAAAACCAATGATAAAAGTCCACAGAGAAACCATCAGGGCCAGGACCTTTGCCAACTTTAAGATCCAATATGGCTTTCAGTACTTCTTGTAGATTAATAGGATTATCTAAAAAAGACAGGTCTACTGAATGATCAGTGATTTTTTTATTAGAGTGTAAATAATTAAGTATATTTTCATGCTGAGTGGTTTTATCAGCTGAGTAAAGTTGAGAATAAAATTCAAAGAAGGCATCATTAATTTGTTGCCTATTAGATACACTATTGCCCTGTTGATTAATTATGGATGTTAAAATGTTCTTTTCCTTCCTCCTCTTAAGATAGGCAGCTAAATGTTTACCTGAGCAATTGGATCCTCCATAGAATTTGGCTTTAGATCTTAATAGAGAAGAGCATGCTTTATTGCTATTGTATTTATTAAATTCAATGCGTTTTGCAAGGAGGGATTTAAAGGAGTTTTCTGAAAGGTTATTAAAATAATGTCACGATCCGGAGGTGCACACGCTTGAGGTATAAACCACAAAACACTGCTAGTGCAGGTGTTCAGTCTACTCAAGGTCGCCGTATGCTTCTGGTAATTCGGCGTACTTTCCCTTTAAGAAAAGCATTCAGGAGGAAGCTTGTTCACAGTGGCTGGCGGTCGCCATGGAAGCTGTGGCGTCCCTTACGTTTGGGCAAGATGCGTAAGGTCAGGTGTGTTCATCCTTATCAGCCCCTCCTTCGCTCTGCTCCTCGCTTCTGAACAAACATTTTGACTACTGTTTACGGTCATTGTTTATTCTTGGTTGCCAGATCCTGCTTCATATTCACGTTTTGCTATTTGCTTTGGAAACTTCTGCCTTTGTTTTCTTGGAATTTGACCCAGCCTGACTCCGACCTGCTTTTTTAATATTCCTTGTTGGCTTGACGTCCTGCCTCGTTTTGCTAGTGGAAGTATCCTGTGCTGTACCTTTCTTTCATTGTCTTTGGTTCTTGCAATCTAGACGTGCCTGTCATTACCTGAGCAGGGCTGTCCAGCTGTTTGTCTTCCTGCCATCTGGGTATTCAGACTCTGTCCAGCCTAACTCCATCTCCTCTGTGCTGTAACCCAGTGAGGACTTGAACACGCGCTACGTGGCAATCACTTCCATCTCTCTTGTACTGTAATCCCGTGAGGACGAGAACACGTGCTACGTGGCAAACCAGTTCACTTGCACCTCTCTTGTACTGGACTCCAGTGAGGATGAGAACTCGCGCTACGTGTGAAAACACTTCACTTCCACCCCTCTGTTACTGGACTACAGTGAGGACGCGAACTCGCGCTACGTGGAGAGATCGGTTACACTTTATTGAACTGAACCTGTTAAGGAAAGCGCACTCTCCCCACGAGGGATTTATTGACTTTAGTTTATATTTTTTCTAGTTAAACTTGGGTCTTCATTCATATTCACCTAACGTGCCCTAGGATTCCACGGTAAGCACACTTCTTTTGGGTTCTGGCACTCAGGGGTTTCTGAGCTGGAATTAATCTTGTTCTTGTTTTACTGTTAATTATCTAGTCACCTGCCTTCCTGTGCCTCCAGTGTTATTGATCAGAAGACCCTGCGCAAATTGCACAGGTCTGTATTGCTCTGGTAATAGTCATTAAAGTTGATGTGTTTAAGTCATTCTGGTTAACTTGTGCATTGTTTCGCTTACAGCTGGGTGTCTCGTGGGATCCATCCATCTTTTAATCAATTGGTCCCTCTGCATGTTTTCTTGAAGCATTCAGTGGGTCACATTGGTGGGAAGAATCAATTACTTCAAGATATTACACGTAGGGGTTTTGGTTTACCCTGACAAATAAGCTGTTTCCAGCAATTTTATCGAGTGAAGTAAATATTGGGAGCATTTCTCATTTTGTCTTTTTTTAAAAGAAGTATAGCGTATAATAAAACTGTGCAAAGTGGCTTTGAAATCCTCCCAATTATTATGTAGAGAAGTGTCTAGGGGGTTGTTGAGGGTAAATAATTCAATTTAGTGAAAATGGTATTGAATTGTTGGATAAAATCAGAGCAATTTAATAAAAGGGGATTAAATCTCCATCTAGAAGAATGTAAAGGTAAAGGTTCCCATTCCAAAACAGTGAGAACATGAGCATGATCAGAAATGATAATAGGACCAATTTCAGAGTCAAGGCTATTGGATGCTAGGGGTGAATTAATGAAATGATCAAGTCTAGAAAAAGATTTATGCGGAGGGGAGTAAACAGTAAACTCCTTAACATCAGGGTGACAGAAAAGCCACGTATCTACAATTGCCAGGTCTTCAATGAAATTAAGAAATTGTTTGTGCAATTTTGAATTGATAAATTTGGAGTCTGATTTAAGATCTAAGGTAAAATCACAGATTTGGTTACAATCTCTGCAAATTATTAGCCATTCAAAGTTTTTATTAAAAAGGGATTGTTTTAAATTATTCCAAAACAGAGGGTCAGGATCATGAGGGCCACAAATGTTAAGAATTGTGGCTGGCAGTTGTTGACAATTGCGTCCACAGTAGACCAACGTCCAGAGAGTTCATGAATCAATTGGAATAATGTTTTCTTATGTATGAGTATGCTAACTCCACCCTTTGTATCTACTACAGGAGCAAAAAACATGTTTTACCCAAAATTTGGTTAATTTATTATTTTCTACAATGGATTCCAAGTGCGTTTCCTGAATACATGCAATGTCTGGATTACTTTTCCCTGATTGGTTGACAATTCATCGGGCCTCATTACAAGTATGGAGGTAGTCATGCCGCTCTTAGCGGCATGGCTACCCCCGTACCGGGTACTATGTCCAGGTTCCTGGAATGGGGAAATACTGGGCCATTCCGATCTTTGAGGTCCTGGTATTTCCCCATTCCAGGAACCCGGACCTGTTACATCCCCATTCCCATTTGAGCCTCAATAGGGCTCAATGGGAATGGGGAGGATGCTAACAATGGGCCTGTTAATGACGGGTCCGTTGTTAGCATCCTGGCTTGCTTGCGGGACCCGCGAACAGACTTCGTAATGGAGCCATAGAGGGATAACGGGCGCGGCCGCTCTACCGACGCCATTATCCCTCTACCGCATTCCTCGTAATGAGGCCCATTGACTTTTAATGGGATTATTAAGCCCTTTGACATTCCAACACATAACTTTAATACTACTGGAAACATACTATTACAAAGTGATGATAAGAAAACAAAATGAATATAATACTGAAGTGAAAAACATTATACAATGAAGAGCAAGTTGGAATCGACTTTGGAATATTAGTAATTAGAGCACCTGAAATAACAACAGTCTCAATTTGACTAATGTACCTTGAATGTAAGTAAAACAGCGAAGGAGAGGGAACATAGAATAAGTACTCATATATGATGTTTTCAACAATATAAACAGCATGAGAATTAATAAACCAATGACTATATAACAATGTTAAAAACTGTTGAAATATGATTCTCTTAGGAGCTGCCATAAGAAACAACAAGACAGCCGTCAACGAATCAATGAGACAGACAGAGCCATGCTGTAAGGTAAGCAGATTAGGGCCCATTAGTCGTGGCTAGTGAGTGAGAACAAACTGGGGGTAAAGGCATATGATAAAATGGACGAGACAAAGCTATTTGTTTGAATATATTTCATCTAAGTCAATATGCTTTATCAGGGATCTGGATTTATCTCTTTGTTTTTCAATAGTGTAAAAGGTACTAGTATTAGCAGTGGGATTAAAATCAGGTCTGCTTCTGGAGTGATGTGGTTTACCAGGTTTATATTTGTGTCGCACCACTAGATTCTGGGCAAGCATATGATGCTGAGAGGATGTGTTGGCTTCCCTTGTGGATGATTCATATGGTAAAGTGTTCATATCTGTTGATTTAAGTGCTTTCATGAGGGAATAGAGGTCTTCTGGGTTTTTATATTTGTTGGTAATGCCACCTGGCGGGGTTATTAGCATTCTTGCTGGTTCCAACAGGCCATATTTAATATCCAGGATCTTCAGTGACAATCGTAGGTCTAACAATTTCTTTCTCTTGTCCTGTGTTGCTTTGGAGAAATCTGGAGAAATAAATATCTTGTTGCCTTGAAATTTGAAAGAAGAGTTTTTCTTTGCTGTAATTAGGATTTGTGATGCTTGTTGGTGACACAATAGGCAAGCAATCATGGGTCTGAGTGAGTTGCTTTTCGAAACAAATGCAAGTCATATTCTGTGGGTACGTTGGAATTCTAGAGGAGTTAAAAAGGCAATATGTAAAAAATTTGGAAGCCAGTCAGTGAGAAATGAAATGGGGTCATTTTGTTCCATGTTCTCTAGATCATCTATCCTATTTTGTTCTGCTAAATTTACAACTTCCTCTTCCAAATGTTGGATTTTACTGTGCATTTGTTCCATGCCTTCCATTCTATCTTCTTTAGTTGACACCCGCTCCTCTACCTCATATAGTCTGGAGTTAATAATTTTAATTTCCTTTTTAAAAGAACTAATATCATCCTGAAGTACCAAGGATCTTGAATATAGGACCGAGATAGAGTCTTGTATAGACAGTTCTTGCAAAAAAATTCCATGCCTTTATTGATGGAAGCTCACTCTCTGGAAGCACAGTTCTGAGTAGCCATTATTGCTCCACCAGAACGTTAATTATCAGAATTAATCTGTATAGGGAGCTTTGGCATTCAGTAACGTTTTGAGAAAACTGGAGTTGCACCACAGAAAATATTTAATGCAAAAAGCAGATTTGTATGCGTAATACCAGCGTTGAACGCTTGGTGTCAGGCCTGAGAGCCCTGAATCATTTCAAGCAACCACGTTCTCATGTAGAAAGTGACGTGGGAATATTACCTCAAAGGAGGTGGTGCATTGCTCTGCCAGCAGTCGGTGTAGACGAGAGGCTGCGAGGGAATATGGAGCATGTTATAAAGATAAAATCCAGCAGAACTCTGCAAACCCTGCCTGTGGCAAACCAACCACATAAGCTGCATCAAATAGCTACGTTCGTAGTAGCGGTCTTGACGGTCCCTCGCCAAACCACCTCACATGCATTCAGGCGAGCACAAACTCTGGCAATTCCTGCCACTTCAAAGGACCACTGGCACTGCACAAATACAAGCGACAAACACACTGGAGCATCTACAATCACTTTGGCATCACATATCAGGTAAAACTGATAGGTCTTCACTCCGTTATTGGGAACAAAGAGCCATTTGAGTAGCGCTCCATCTGAGAGCTCATCAATCATGTGGCCATCTTACCTGGTCGCCGGCCACGCCCCGATACATCCTTTCTAACAAAAACAATAAATAACTCTATCTGCTGTGAAACAAAAATGACAAATAAACTGGGAGGACTACTGGGAGAGACTTGTGTGACAACATGTCTACTGCTCTACTGGGCTACAGGGATGAGTAGTAACTTCTAAACTTGTACTCAGCCTCGCACTAATATTACACCAACAGTGTTCTCAATCATAACAATGAATGGTATACCTCCTTCTCCTCTTTAAGATATTATGGGCCGAGGCCAGGCAATACTCCTCATCAGGATTTGAGCCAGCATGGCCGTATCCAAACTACAGTAATACTGTAAATACCAAAATAAAACAAATGTTCAATCAAGGGTCTATAAAAACAATACTTTAATAACCCATCCGTTTAATGAAGTACACAGTAACTGCAGACTTAGGCTGAAAATGCCCTTTGGGTGTAAAGAACCAGGATCTACAGGTAAGAGTCTTGAAGAAAAGTTAAACAGGTTCAAGAATATGGCTTTTTAGACAGAAATCGTTCTTTTCTAGGTATAAAGTGTCCTCTTAAATATCACTCAGGCCCATACAATATGGGCAGGAGGACGGAACTGCTTTAAGTCGCCTCATTGTTTTTTTTTCTTAGAGCTTGACAGCATTGAGTGGGATTCTGGTCACTTTCTGGTATATCAAATTGGGTTTGAGCGAGTCGAGCTGGCTTGACTGGATGCAGCATGGGGCAAATCAATAAGTGCTAATGGCTCAGGGCTTGAAGAACCTTGGGGCAAATGGCAGTGTTCAGATGCATACAGTTCAAAGGTGCAACTGGGTCTTGATATGTGAAACAGTGATTCGACTTCAGTAGTGAGATGGCTCCAATAGGTCCAGTCAAACAATGTAGTTCACCAAGCAGCAATGGCTCAATGCCCAAAGAAGCATAGGACAATCAGTCAATGTTCAGATCGATTCAGCTAGAAGGCAATTGAAGTATTTTGACATCTAGAGTGTCAAATGCAGCTGTGTTTGGTATATGCAGCAGCTCAAAGGCTTTTGGAGAGTTTGCAGCAACTCCTGTCTGCTCATAATGGCAGTGAACCAAAGGCAGCTTCTCATAGTCTTGCGGTTCCTGTGAGACCCTCAACTGCATATGAGAAAAGCTGAGTCCCTATTCTGCCCTTCTGAGTCAAGAATGTTGTCAGGAATGCTTGTAGGGCTTGTCACTTCAGCAGGAAAAGTCCTGCGCACCCAGCTGCAGGTCAAGCATGTCCAATGGAATGTTGCTCCAAATGTTTCAAAGAAGAAGTTAGCTAGAGAGTCTGCACTCTTCTTGGAAATCCTCATCTTCCCCTTTCTGATTTCAGCTTTCAGAGTGCCTTGTCTTCAGGAAGGGCCCAAAGGAAGGAAGTGTGACCTAGGCATTTTCAATATGGTGGGACTCTTCCTGCGGTGTAGAGATCCCCTCCTCATCTACACTATGCTTCTCCCTCACAAGTCTGTATTAGATCAAAAAGGTTCCAGTTATTATCCCACTGGTGTGACTTCCCCATTGTGTTGCAGGCTCCCCTTGAAGTACACAGCTCCTACCTTAGCCTCTGCAGACATGTTCTGTCCTCCCAGGAAGGTGTCAAGTCTTCCTGGAAGAACACAAAGAGCAAAGGGGCATCCAGGGCTGGGCCCAATATATGTGTGTGTGTGAGATACCCTCAGAGACAGACAGCAATACACAAAGTGTTTTGGAAGCTGCAGGAATCAAAGAAAACCTGTTGATAATAAAATGCCATCAGATGGGTTTTTTCAATTTTTTTTTAAAAAAAGTTTTATTTAAGCACTCAATTGTAACCTTACATTACATGTAGCATAGCAGTGGACAGTAGTGGTACAACGGGCATATCATGCATATATAAAAAAAAAAAACAGATGAGGAATGGAAGGTTTAGAATTCATCTTAACCGCTAGCATTGGTCTGGGCAACCCTCCAGACCATCGATTTTTGCCTACAAAGCCATTAATAAAGGGGAAAGACCAAATACAAATCAGGCTTGGTCCGACCCCAAGCATTTGAATACTTCTGCCGTGCACCAACGGCCTCTTTTATGGGCAAGCTCCACCGTACCATCCGTCAGCAGAAATATTTCAGGGTTTTGGCAGTTATAACTGCATCTCCTATTGCTTTGTCTTTTTTTTATGCCTTGGGAATACAAAGTTATATATTTAGAATTATAGGTGTCCACCAAACTCCCTATACTGATTTTACTCGAACTACAGAAATAATGTATTTGTGGGTTCCATGTCATTTCATTGCAGGATGTTTTTTCATGGTTTTTTTACCGCAAATTTTTCAATGAAAAAAAACCCGCATTTTTTTTGACATTATTTTTGGGTGGCACCCCCCAACACCCACATCCCACATATATAATTTGCTAACCCCTCTCAAAAAAAATGGTTGTTTTTTTTCGCTAAAAAATGTGCGATAAAAAAGCCCGCAAAAAAAGTCCTTGTTTTCATCAGGGGTGGACTGGTCTATAGGGAACTCTGGTGATTTCCCAGGAGGCCTCTGCACCCTGGACCTCTTTTGTGTGTTGACCTATTTTATCTAAAAAAAAATCACATAGGAAAAGGGTTGGGCTTTCTGAAAATGTGTAATATTGGCCCACTTTTAAAATTATCTCCAGGGCATCTTTTGGGTTCCAGTTCACGCCTGGTGTCCATGCGCACAATTAATGATATGGTACGGACATTTGTGAGTATAACTAGTGAAGAATCAACTCTGAAGGCAGTGTGGAAAGGAACGTTCCCCTCCCCAACAACTGCAGTCTTTACAAATCATTATTAGGGGTGCGTCTTACAGCAATGTCTCTAAATATATTGGCTCCAAAACAAGGGATGTATTACAGAAAGTTTTCATCACTGCAAGTGCAAATAGCATTAGGGCAAACATTGCGCTAGTGCCAAAACATTTTCTTTAAATGCATGCTTGCACTTCCCACTAGTGCAATGACTAGGGCAAGCATTTCCCATAGGAAAACAGGCCTTGATAGAATGTTTTCTGCATTTAATTATTTCACCTAGTGATAGTTGCAATTGCACTGTTGCAGAGGTTCTGTAATAACTGCACACATGGTTCTAAGACAGCGCGTAAACCGTGTGCAGAGAAAAATATATTTTTGTTCCTTAAGAAACCCTTGTATGCTCAGAATAAACAATGGGGCTAGTTGTGTTCATTCATTCTGGAGAGGCAAAGACTGCTCAGAGACCGCACATAACATGTTTTATGTCATTGGGGAAACATTAGGGGTCAAGTCCTAAAGATCAAAGTGGGGGGACTCATCAACAAACGCAATGGGATGTGACATCACCAGAAATTAGCATTTCAAGGTGAAATATGCACATTTAATTAAACATGCATGTATTCACTGCATAACCACCCACATTGCACAGGACGAATGGCATTTGCCTTTCATAAAATCAATACACACACAAAACCAGGAGAGGATATTTTCTTCTTATAGTGTTTTTGAAAACGTTAAAAGGTGTGCATGTTTTGAACTCTAAGAACTAAAACAAATGTTTTCCATGGAACTTGCAGTACCGAAATGGGACATTTCACCTTTAGTTGTTCGTTATTTTTCATCAGGTTATAAAGTGTAGTGGCGAAGTGTCTGGCCTGCAAACCTAATTCATAAATTCAAAGATGAGGTTCACTGTTTCTCATTTTAGCTAGGGGGGAGGGGCGACTGAGTACACCCTCTGAAAAAAGTGTTACCTCGACTTGGTCCCTAGAAAAAATGCTTATATGTTCAAAGTACAAATATCGCTTGTTATAACGTAAGTGACTTGGAAAACATTCTAACCTAATATGTTATCTCATAGCTGGAATAATGGCTACCAGAGAGCGTGTGCCAGAAAACATGCAAATAAGTCTTGATATGCCAATAGAACATAGTGGCCTTGGGGCCACATAGATATGGCTTTCTTAATGTATCAGTCAGGAGATAATAGCGTCAGAATGACTGCAACACGGAGCATGATGATCACAAATCCTGTGTCACTGCTAACAATCAACATTACAGGATCATGAGAACAGAGCAATGACAATACATACTCATAACCAGCTCTAGCAGGAGGCTTCCCATCCACGTTTACTCCCTAAAATCATGCAATAGCTGCCAGTAAAAAAAACGGGGTAAAAATCCCCCCCCAAAAAAATTCATAAACAATGGACACATAGGAGTCTGTCTATCCCCTGCTCCCACCCACAAACTTCCACTCATATTTTCTCATCAGTAGTACCTGATACGCTCCCTTCAAAATTCACCATAGAGCTGAAGCAGCAATTAACTGACTCAACTGCGCTGAGGATCAGATTTGGAATCCTTTCTGTTCCCTGAGGCAGGGCCTGTTCATGTTGACGAAGCCCTTTGAGCCGCCTTCCTACGCTCCTTTCAAAAGCCGCCAGCGCCTTGAGCAGCACGCGTCAGTGCATCACTGTCACGCCATCAGGCAAGAAGGCTAGAGGCAGCATAGCATCTACGGATCAAATCTGCACTGCTCCCGACCATGTCATGGCTGTGCAGACATATGAGAAATCCAATATGAAGGTAAGCTTCTCTGGCATCACTAAGTCTACTTACTTTGAGCAGCCCTGTAGCCCACTTCGATCTGCAAAATGCTTAACAAAGCCCACACTCTCTGAGCAACCTGATACCAACATACCACAAACAATCACTGCTTTTTAACCCCTGCAGAGAAAGTCGTCTCGACCGTCCTTAGCATTACTACTGTCATTGAAGAGTGCTTGACCTTCTCGCTGGTCTGTTTGTGTAGCGTGATTACGAACACAATTGTCTCCAACATCAAAAACAACTTCTGGCTACACCCCCTACTGTTGCTCCTGACATTATCATTCTAACTACACTTGCTGAAAAGACCAGTTTGGCCTCCTCTCTTATCGAAAAACACCTGAAGCTTTGAACGCAGCCCCTGCCTCTACTTTGAACTCTGTAGGCAACTTGGCATTGTGATGCAATCTGCGCCAGGACAGTCCCCTTTTGTACCACCCAATGATCGAGCGAGCGAAGGAACAATTAAACATTTCATCCAGTGCTTGTTTGCATGCAACCCAGGACTGTGCAATCAAGCTTCTTACCAAGAACAACGACTTAGTTTACTTATTTATTTATTTTACATTTGTAGAAGCACACTTACCCCGTGGGCACCTAGGTGCTTGTTGCAGGAAAAGGCAGAGAACATCACGGATGCAGGGAGGGGAGAAAGTTAGTTAAAGAGCCAGGTCTTTAGGTCTTTAGGTGTTTCCTAAAGGCGTAGTAGGATGGTTCTGAGCATAGGGTGGGAGGAAGTACGTTCAGCATGGTGGCCATGATGGGGAAGCTGGTACCTCCAGCGTTGGTGTGGTTGAATCTGGGAACAGTGAGGCAGTAGCTGTTGACTGTGTGTGTCGGACTGGAGGAACAGGTTTTAGTAAACCAATGGGATAGGTAAGATGGAACAGTGTCTGTAAGGCAGCAATGAGCAATGGTGAATTGGTTCAGAGACATGTTCATGTTTACCCAGGTCGAGGGCTGCACTAAGCACATTGTTTTGTATGATTTGCAGTTTGTTGAGGTTCTTTTTGGAGGCTCCACAGAAGAGAGCAATGCAATAGTCGAGCGTTGAGCCTATACTATAATGGCATGTGCAAATGTGAGGTGGTTTTCCACAGAGAGGAAGGGCTTGCTGGTGTTGGTGAGTTGGGTGGCATGAGCAGCAGAGTAGGTGATGGTGTAGACCTGGCGTGACATGCTGAGGGTGGTATCAAGGTTGATGCCCAGTGTTTTACAGAGGGACGAGACAGAGATGATGTGGCCAGCAATGGACAATTATTGGTAGCCTAAGTGAAGTTTCCCGAGGTGAGATGTGTTTCCTACTAGAAGGATTTCTGTCTTGTCATCGTTAAGGAAATGGAGGAGGAAAGCCATCTATCCCTGAATGGTTGCATAGACTGTATTCAGTTTTGTACTGTACTGGTGGTAAATCCCAGAGAGACGGATGAGTATCTGGGTGTCATCCGCATAGTTGATGTATGAGATGCCAAGTGTGAGTCCCAATGGTCAAAGAGGGGCTTTGTGTAGACATCATAGAGGGTAGGGGAGATGCAGGATCCTTGGGGTACTCTTAAGGAGATGGGGTTAGGCATGGCAGAGGGTTCTCCTGAGAAGGCTCCAGAGGTATGGTCGGCCAGGAAGCAGGTGATCCAACTAGTGGTTCCAGGGTTGAAGTGGTCGAATGTGCTGAGATGGTGGCAGAGGGTACAATGGTCAACAAGGTCGAAGGCAGCAGATAGATCTAAGAGCAGAAGGAGGGCAGGGTTACCCATCTCTCTGCTGTCATGTAGCTGATTCTTGAGGTTGAGAAGGGCTGTTTCCATGCTGTTTCCGGGGCAGAAGCCAAATTGTCAGGGGCTGAGGATGGTATTGGTATAGATATTGTTGAATTTTGAAACAGGCAACTCAGTCAAGGATTTTGAGGAGGAAGGGGTTGGTGGTGATGGGACGGTAGCTGATGGGATGAAAGGGATCAAGATAAGGATTCTTGAGAAGTAGTGTAATCCAGGATTCTTTGAGGGCAGCAGGGATGAAGCAGGAAGAGAAGAAAGTTTGATGACGGCCGTGATGCGAGACATTAAGGTGTCTGGACTCTCCTTAACAAGGGGTGCTGGACAGATGTCGTCTTTGCAGCAAGAGGGTTTGAGGCCGCGCAAAATGCAAACAACTTAATTTTCTGTTGTGTGGTGAGATTCAAAGGGTGGGATAAGGAGTGGGGCAGTAGAGGAGTTTGCATTTGAGGGTTTGGAGGTGGCGCTGATTCTGGCTCGTTTAGATTTGATTTTGGTTTGTAGAAGGCAGATTTTGCCTGTGAGTGCATCTTGAATTTTTCCGCAACAAGCAATGTTCTTGACAATGGTGTCATGCGGGTTTGAAGCTGTTTCTAATTCCCGTAGGATGGTGAAGAGTTCACAGGAATTAGAGCGGTGGCAGTGATTCTTTCATTGTAGATGGTGGCTTTGGCTGCCTCAATAGCTAGCTTGTATTCTCTGGAGATGGCCGAGAAGCAAGTTATGTTTGAAATGGATGGGTATTTGCGCCATTCGGCTTTGATAGCTAGCCTTTTTGTGCGGATCACTTGGAGGGATGGGGTTTACCAGGAGTTGGGATGCCTAGGCGGTTTAGGCTTGCACTCCTTGAAATGCGCAAGGGTGTTTATGGCAGTGGATAATAGAGAGGTGTATTGCTCCACTAAGGCATTGATATTGGAGTTGCGGGGTGAGAGGATGAGTTGGGGGTCAAGTAGAGGTTGCAGTCACTTGCTCATTAGGCTGCGGGCACAAAGTGAGGTTGTGGTGGGGAGGGGAGTGGGAAAAGTGTGTGCAGGGAACTGGAAGGGGTGGAAAAGGTGATGTTGTGGGGATTCATGCATGGCCAGGGCATATTCAAGAGAATTGTGGTGTTGCAGTTGTGATCGAGGAGCCAGTCAAGTATGCGTCCTTGATTTTGTCTGCGGAGGAGGATTTATTGTGTACTTCACGTGCAGAGGTGGCATTGGCAAGTGATAAGGCATCTTTATTGGAGGGGTTGTTTTAGCCTAAGTTGAAGTCACTCAGGGCGATGAATTTGGAGGTGCGTTTCAGATTGTCGGAGAGTAGTTGTGTGACATCATCTTTATAGGTGGTAGTGGGCCCTGGTGGGCGATAGATGATGAGGAGGGTGATGGTGATGCTATGGGATAGTGATTGTTTGGTGGAAAGGACTTCGCAATTGGGAAAGGGATCAGTGGCCATCATGTGGATGGGGATGGAAGCTTTGTGAATGAGGGCAACCCTGCCTCCTTTATGTGTGTGTCTGTCACTGCAGAGAATGGCGTAGCCGAGTGAGATGGCAATAGAAGGTACCAGACCTGCAATGGTATGGACCCAGGGTTTGGTGATGGCAAGGCTATTGGTGGATATATCAAACTGACATTGACATGATGAGCAAAAACGAACTGTCTTCTCCTCTATCTCCCCTTTTTAATTCCACCATTTTGGTGGATGACGACATTGCAGAAATAAATGCTATTATTACTAGTAACACTTCTAGCCCAACAGATGACAATATTAGTGTCGCCCACCCTCAACTACTAGCACATGATTATATCCTAACTTCTTTGGTGAACCTATGTGAGGAATTATGTAACACACCGTCTGAAAACACCGTCTTACTTAACACTGTCATCGAGAAGCTGACTTCCCCAAGGCCCCTAACCAACGTGGCATGCAACCTTTAGCAATTCTATCACCGCAGACATCATTCACCCTTAGTAAACAAAATTTACAAGACCGACCATTACAGCTAGAGGCCATATGGAAAACCTACACCCTTGTGAATTTGATAACCAAATGCTCGCTAATGACTTTGAGGCTGACACTTCTTGTGTAGAGGATAATATGGGCTGTAAGCCTGCAGATGATAAATATAGCACTAGATAAGTTATATATTCCTGGCAGAAACAAACTGCTGTAACAAAAAAGAGAACATGCACTAAAAAGCCTGGCAAAGCAAGACCAAAGAATAAATGCACTGCTCAGGCTGGATCTGTGAGTCTTCTCTCTCTTGCCAATAAACCTAACACCACCTTCATGGATCTTGTGACTAACGATCTTGGTCTTTTTTATGTCATATATATATTGATGATACTGGTTGAATGACTATTGAATCCACTGCTATTTCCAACAAATCATACGCTAAGCAAATGTCTGCCAATGAAATAACAAGAACAAAAGACATTAGCAAATATATACCAGCACCTATGCAGCTCATGTGTACAACCATTGAGCTAGCACCAGGGGACACCATCATAGAAGCTCAATGCTGGGGCAATGGATGCTTGTGCACTCGATGCTCTAGAACCTCTTTTTACATTTAGATGTGATGCTCCTATTGAGAACAAGGGCACACCTTTTCTGCCACATTTAATCTTTCTGAGACACTGCATCACAACTGAGATTTTGCTTGCACAAAGAGCCCCAGATGTGATATCAAATAGGTGATAAAGAAACTTTCATCTGGTCTTGGGATAAAATCGGGCCATAACGCATACATGATGGCCAGCAGTGACCACAGAAAAGTATTAAGAATTCAAAGCCTACTCTGTGCAAATGGAAATTGTTATTTAAATCGCTCGTCTATCTTACATTTATTACATCAAATCATACCATTGAATTCTATCACAATCACAGACATTGAGGTATTTCAGCTGCTAGAAGATATTAACTTAGTCATTTTCACGGGTTATACCTTCTCCAACACTGTTTTGGAATTTATATTTGCACATTTGGCAGCCCTTGCATGTCATGGTTGTGAGTGCACATTTGAATATTTTGGATGGTTTGATAATGATAATGATTCAGGGAAATGTCATGACTCTAAACACGATAGTCTAGTTAATCATACCCTTAGCACTACCCACATGCAGATTGTACACCAAGATCCAGCCAAAGGACAGTTGGCACTGGGGTCTGATCCTATGATGATTACAACTTCCAGAAATGGGACACGCGCTGTGAAATTTGACAAGGAAATAGACCTGTGTGATGAGCACGATAAACAAACTTAGCACTGGCTTTCTTCTTTTCTCCCCATTAACCATTGAACTCAACCTTATCTAAACAAATGAAGATGTGAACTTGGAACACTCATGGGTGCACTCCTTTATTTGGAACTGCTGGCCTTATATCTGTCAATAAACATTTAGGCATATTTGCCCGCCTAGAAACTTGGTCCACTGAAGCCATTGAATTTGACGGCAGATGGTCCATACAACGGGTCGTTGTAGAGGGTTATAAGGCACGCCCAAAGGGGGTCTACTAATTAGCATTAAGAACACCTTTAATCTGATTGACTTAGGTACTCCAGAGGAATCCTATTTTGTTGGCCTCCTTACCTAGTTCTCTCCTGATTACTGCTCTCATTATATTCTGCCTGTTAATATATACGATCCTCCAGGTGGTAAACCTAACTATCCCATAATTAAACAGATAAGATACTTACTTGAGAGACATCTAGTTGGCCGCAAGTGTATAGTGCTGCGGGACTTCAACACTAACATACAGGCAGAACTTGCTAAATATGAGGACATGCCTTCCCTTTCACTCAAACAAATCACTTATGACACCCATGGTAACAAATTGATTCAATTGTTTGGTACATATGGTCTTTGTATGAGGAACAGGCGATGTAAAGGGGATAGTCCATGAAACTTCACCAAGCTATCTGCTAACAGTGCTTCCACTATCAATTATATTTTTCTCTAGAGATCCTTGGAAAACGCATACTCAGAGATTATGGAAAGGCTGCAGTTGGTAATGCTAACAAAGTTGCAGCTCCTTTAACATCTTCTGACATCCAGCTAACATCTCCTGAACAATTTAACACCATTTTAGACAGCTATTTCGAAGGCATAAGAACTTACATGATCAGTGTAGCTAAGCCACATTCTGACAATAAACTGAATTCCAATGTATGTACCAACCATCTGCATCCTTATGATTATGAAATCTGTGATGCAAAATGGTAACTAAAACGCGACTTGCGTCAATCAGTAAATGCATTTTGGAATGTCTCGCTACTAGCAACGCTGTTAGGGCTAGGAAGGAATTATAACGAAAGTGGTTTCGGTGTCACTGCATAATGAAAACTAAAGAACAGTGGGAGCCGCTAACAATGGCAGCTAGAGGCAATGGTAGTCAGGGTTCCTGTAAATTAGTGAAGCCTCATTCTGTCTCAATCCGACTGGGAACAACACATTGGCGTAACTAAAGGGCATCGTGACCTTATCAAACCTGAACATCCCGACATAACTGATAGTTGGCGATATCACTGATAGTTGGCAATATCTTCGCGATTGTTACATCATTAAAAAACTCCTGCGTGCCATTTCCGGAAGACCTCAGCAATGCCCTAATTAAGTATAAATCGATATGGTAGGCTAAGTTATTACTTAGTCACCTGCTCATCAGTCTTAGTGGTAATATCGCCTTCACGTAGGTGGAAAGTATCATCATACCATTACACAAAAAGGGCACTTACTCTAGCCAAAATAATTCTCATATTTTAGGGATGTTGAATGTCCCTTCTAAGATATTTGCACATGTCCTTTTAAAGGAGTTGAACAGCTGGGCCACTGACAATAACATCATCCCCTTGAATAAAACCGGGTTCCATAAGGTGCAGGACCTATGTGAATCTGTTGGCCCTGGTGTCCATAGTTGAATATTCTTGGAAGACTGTGCTTGTGGCCTATGTTGACTTCAGCTTCACCTATGACACCGTCCGGCGAGACATTTTGTGGAAATAGTTGATTAAATGGGGTAGACCTTGGGCCCTATTGAAAATGATTATTCCGCTCCACACTAACACTAAGGTTAAAGTTAGGTTATTCCTAACTGGAAAGGTCACTAACTCCATGCCACCTTACATAGGCCTCAAGTAGGGATGTATCCTAGCTCCCACTCTGTTTAAGTTATACCTTGCAGATCTATGTGGGATTACTTAGTAACACACAAAGTCTTTCCACCTAGATTGGGATTTTCACACTTGCATTGGTTAGGCAATGCTGACGATTTGGTTTTGCTTGATTACACTGCTTGATTACACTGCTAGAGGTTTACAGTATAAGCTCAATAGCTTGGTACTGTACTCAAAGAATAATGGCTTGATGATTGTGAATAAAATTAAGATTATGATCTTCAATCCCCGTCCACGGTCTACTAAACATGAATACGCTTGGTGGCTTGGGCAACACAAATTAGAAATTGTCACTAATTACAACTACATTGAGGTGACTATTGACAATAAATTGACTTGAAAGCCAACGCTGGATAAAGTTGAGAATAAAGTGTACCAAAAATTGGGGGCTACATGGAACTTTGCAAGGAATCAGTTATCCAGCTATATAAAGTTAAAATTCCTCCGGTACTCCCCTATGGCGTGGACATATTGGGCACTAAACACATGGATAGGCTTCAGAAAATAGAAGGAAAATTATTAAAGATGCTAACAAAATGTGATAGTAGTCTACCACTAGATAATTTATACATAGCAGAAATTTACAAGTATTATGGGTCAACTAAAACTATGCGGTATGACCTTATACTGCAAATTAGAAAACAGCTCGGAACAGTCGCTGTTGAGACTCATTTTGCATGTAAGTCGACGTAATAATAGGGGCCTAGTTGGCACTTAGTTGAAGTCTCTTGCCACGGAAGCAAGATCTCGGTGCACTAAACAGGCTTTTCCTCATTTCTACATTGGGAGCAAATTGAGACCGATCTTGCTACTAAATGCCATAGAGGAGAATATTTAACACAGTGCCATAAGTGAAACACTTATCATCTCTACTTGATTGACTTCATCAATAACTGGATTGTTCAAGAATGTAAACATTTTAGGTTTAATTTAGTTAATAGCCTACAGATTACGGGTTTGAGGATGGGCCTAACTGTTGATGCAAGATTGTGTAGATTATGTGATGGCATGCTCGAAACCACCAAACGCCTAATGATCAAATGTGAAAGCTTGGACGAGATTCAGAAACGTAGGGTAAGGGCTATTGAACATCCAGTTTACACCTACGGTCCTGAGTTGATCTGGGACATGCAATGTAGGGGAAATAATTTTGCACTCTTGTATCACATGACAAATTGTGGCACAGTATAAAATGAATACTAGATACTGTGGGCCTCATTACGACCCTGGCGTTAACCATGGCGCTATTAGCGCCATGGTTGACGCCAGTATTTTACCATCTCCGCCATGGTGAATGGCGGAATTACCACCCCATTCCAAGGTTGGCGGGGCGGTAATTCCCCATTCACCACTGGCCCTTCCCCATTCCCATTTTTGCCCCCATAGGGCTCAATGGAAATGGGGAAGGCGGTAATTACGGTACCGCAAATTGCGGTACTGTAATTACCTCGAAAGTCCCTTTGTGGGTTCCTTCCTTAACAGCTGGTAAAACCAGCCGTTAAGGTCTGGACCTGCAATGGGACCTCGTAATTAGGCTGTAAGGGTTTAACGGCGCCGACCCCTTTTACGGCGCTGTTAACCCCTTACCGCCTGGGTCGTAACGAAGCCCTGTGTCTGCTAATGGCCCTCACCAAAAGAAGGAACTTGAAATTGCATGATAGAAGTATGCACATGAATGTGTATATCTGTTCTGCTATATTCATTTTTTGACATTGTGTAATTTTTAATTTGTGTATTTCATTTATATTTTGTGAAATGTTGTAGTTTTCTTTCTTTTACTGTATGAAAAGCCTTAATTGACTGTTTATTTATACTAATAATAAAATATTATATATACTACTGCTTGACCAGAATAGGAACTTTAGGGAAACACATCTTTTAATAAGCATACATTATTACGTGGAAAGAGGTTTGGGATACAAAACAAAATCTGTCCTAGAGTTAAAATATATTTCCATTGTCTAAAATGTTTCCTCATTGGCAATGTGAATTACTTTTTACTCCCAGAAAAATGATTTGACTCCATACTTCCCAAAATATGGAGTAAATAAGCAAATTGACTAAGCACAGAATCTGGACTCTGGCTGTTTTTCCCACCCTTCCCCACTCCAGCCTAAACAAAATGATCAAATAGGATTCTCCTAGGAGCCCATTTAAAAAACACATGGGCTAATTGCAGCACTGAACAAAGGTACAACCATTGTGCCTTCTCTTGAAACAAGGGATTCCCCTCCTGCGAATCACTATTTACAGTTAAACAAGATATAAAGGATGCTAAAGAAAATGAACACAAAATACACATTAACATTGAAAAGCTGTCGGCAGCTGAACACAGAAAATAAACAGAAGGCTCAATTTCCTAAACAATGATTAGAGGTTGCTGTCAACAGCATGTTGCCATCACGCACATCTAACTTGTTTTTTGAAAGTGGCTAATTTGTCCATCAACCGTGTGCCACCCAGGCACCCATGCTGGCTGTTACAGAGTGCAACACTGTTTGTACGCATGCGTGAGCCACGATCCGACTCGCGCATGCGAGTTGTAATAAAGAAGGACCGTACGACGGCATTCGCCGCCGGGACCCCAACCATAGCAAACGTGTCTGTGTCTCATTCCACAAGGTGCGTGTGTGAGGTGGGGTGGCCTAGGGCCATCATGATATGCTATGCTAATGACATGCTAACATTGGCGACGAGGGAGTGCAGCGCGAGTGTGTGCGAGATCTTTCACGGGCCTTTCAACGTCGGATGAATCGTTCCGACATGCTCCGCAGCACCTAATCATACGCGGCAAGTTGGCCGCCATCTTGGCACTTCTTTCACGATGGTTGTGGCCCGAAAGGTTGCTCGTGCACCGTTCGTGAATCTCATTAGGTCCATTTTTGGAACTTTCACGGCTATCGGTTGCCCGATTGCCATGTTTCATGGATGTTGAAGGAGGTTTGGAGACCTCAACACACTCAATCCACACAACCAGGGGCGTTGCTAGAGGGGGGCTAAGGGGGCTATAGCCCCTGATCTTTTGGTTGTAGCCCCGGATAGAATCTCAGGAGCTACAGCCAAAAGACTAGCTAGCCCCCAGTCCCAACAGCACCACCATCAGTTTAGCCCCAGGTCTTTTCCAGACCTAGCAACTCCCCTGCACACAACAGAGCAATCACAGGCTGCATAGACTACTCCTGTCACAGAGAGGAGGTTGGCAGAGGCCATCACACTTCACTCCTGCTACTGGGAGTTTACAGCATCAAAGAAAAAAAAACAATCCTGCTGGTGGCAAAGGACACCAACAGAAGGGGAGAACACGCCGCAGTGGGGACAGACTTGCGGCCTCATACACTAAAATGGGGTGTTCATGCAGTCTGCATGCATGGGAGAACAAGATGGCGCTGTTGCCACTCCAGCACAGGTACCTCGCCAGCAACAAGGTACTTTGGCACCCATGCCAGAGTTTGACATTTCGGGCCCCCTTCCAAACTTGGACCAAAGTGGTTATTAAGGGTTAAAAAACTTGAAATGTTCTTTAGAGCCACCGGTGAGATGGAGGATGATGCAAAGGTGTATTCAGCGGGGTCAGAGGTGCACTGGATATTTCACTCATTAAACGTGCAGGCAACCACATATGCGGCTGTCAAGTTAGCCCTACAAAACCATTTCCTACCTATAGCAAACGTAGATTATGACAGGTTTGTCATGTGTGCAGAGGAGCAGCTGGGGGATAGGTCCCTGGACCAGTTCTGTGGAATGTTGAGACATTTGGCCAGCACATGAAGGTGGGAGAATGAGGAAGGCATGGTGCGGAATCAACTCATTCAAGGGTGCAGCTCGGGAAAGCTGAGAAGACTGATCCTCCGTGAGCCCAGCCTAACGCTAGCACAGATTTTGGACACGGGACGTGCATACGAGCTAGTGGAAAGCAGGGGTGCTAGGATGGACGCTGCTGTCCGCCTGGGAAAGAGTGAGGAAGCTTTCGCTATTGGTCGGTCAACTCCCACGAAGACACGAAGGAGCCAGGAAAGGACCGATGGCCCTCCAAACTCTAATAATCCACAATCATGCCAATACTGTGGGTATGATCTACCTCATGTGGGCGAGTGCCCGGCAAAGACAAGAGTATGTGGCAGGTGCAGCATGCCTGGACATTATGCAAGAGTGTGCAGGGCTGCAACTCCGGTGGCCACGTCCAGGGGACCAGCAAGAGTTGGCAGTGGTAACCCCAGAAAATCCAAGAATGTGGCTGCGATTGAACATGGTGTACAGGAGCTGGACATAGCGGAGAAGAGGAGGATGAGGAGGAAGTATTTTTCATTTCCAACATTGCCACAGGGGCAAAGAAAAGGAGACAACCTACATGCATGGTCAACATAGGAGACACCCCAACTGTTACGCTCATCTGGACCCCACAGGGGTGTCGATCGGACCCAGACAGCTGCGGTCTCCTTCAACGTGATGCGTAGTGCAGAGATGACTGTCTGGACTGGCCCGCCTAGTCTTGTCTGCTGGACCCGAAGAAGTATTTTCCTGCAAGTGGAGACAGGGATTAACCACCTGTGGGTTTTAGTGATGGCCTCCCAACTGTTCTCGCTCTCCCCCACTAATCACCTCCGATATCCCCTTAGTAACCTCACCTTATGTTTGTAAAAGATGAGCTTTCCATCCTGCGTGTCTTGCAGGGGCATGTAGATACCAGTTACTTCACTGGTTTGAAGGAGTTGGGAGAGTTCCGGTAAGTATTGACTCTGAAGTCCCTGGTGGGATTGGTAAGTATCAAGCTCAAAGAGTTCAATGTGCCCGATGTTCACTCTTGTCCCCTTCCTTCCTTAAGTTGCAACTGAGTTCGTGAGAAGAAGGTCTCGTAGCTGCTGCTGGCGTTCAGGTAAGAGTCTGTGTTACCCAACGCTGTCCGGTAACTATTGCATGCGTTAACGTGTTGTTTTTCTCCCTCTTTACAGATGCGGCATATGAAAATGTGGAGAGTTATGGAATAATACCGCCGGTGGTAAATCAGATAAGTTTATGGTGGTAAGAGGTTGTATTTGTTGATTCCCTTGGCTCACCTTGTTTTTCTTGTGTCTCCTAGGTGCCGGATTACGGCAAAGAACTGATGGAGACAGTGCCGGATCGAAAGATGCTGTGAGAACTGGTGAGTATGGCGCCGTGCTGGAGCTGGCGAAGCAATGCGTGCAGGACTGATGTACTTTCCATGTCCAGAGATGAAATGGATCCGGAATTAGGTGAGGAATTTGAAATAACTTTGTTTTCTAACCTTGTCCTTTTCTTCTTTTTTATTCTAGGAGCTCTGGATTCGAGGTGGGCGTGGCAGAAGACTGGATGCTGGCTGCCAGCACGCGGGCGTGGCAGAAGACTGGATGCTGGCTGCAGGCATGGTGAGCATCAAGCTGCTGGATGCACAATAACGCGAAGCATGTGCTGCTGTTCGGGTGTGGTTTAAATAGCCTCCAAAGTAGTTCCAGGTAAGAAGTTCCCTAGAGCCACGCCCGAGTAAAAAATAGTCCCTGTAACAAAATAGTCCCATCCAGGCCTCATGTAGGCTTGGACTCTTTTGCAGCATGGTCTGCATCAAGTAAGTAAAGTCTATGAGCCTGGCGACTATGGCGCCAGGACTGATTTCTATGATGAGCCTGGCGCCTACGGCGCCAGGACTGAACCCAGGCAGCCCCTAGACGGGGCTCCTGAGGTTTAAACAAATGTCTGGATGCCTGCCCCCGGAACTGAGGGCCTTGGTCCTGATGCCCGGGGATAGGCATCATGACACCAACGCCTGTTTTGATTGACACAGGTACATCAGTCTGTGTCCTGGTGGCAGAACATTATGAGGCCCTCCCAGGCCCACCGGGGCTCGAGGTCTCCAAAGCTAGAATCTACACCGTTGGGGGTGCACGGCCCTGCCCATACAAGGTGTCTGCGTGGCGCACGTCACCCACGGACAAAACAAGATAAAGGCTAGATTCTTTGTCACAGATGTGAGCCCTCATTCTCTCCTGAGCTGTGCGGCCTCAGAAGTGCTAGACATTGTCCATTTTACCATGTCGGTATACCAAACAGACGTTGATCGCCTCCTGGAATGATACGCAGACATCTTTCATGGGGTGACCCTATCAGACTCCACATCGATGAGTCGGTGAGGCCGACGGCACTGAAGCACAGAAGAATACCATTTCACCTGAGAGCGTAGGTTGAGAAAGAACTACAGTCATTGATTGACATGGACATCATCGAAAGAGTAGAAGGGCCCACCGAATCGGTGTCCCCGATTGTGGTGGCACCAAAACCCAAACAGCCCAGAGCCGTACGCATTTGTGTCGACATACGCTTGCCCAACTCGGCCATCAAACGAGAAAGACACCTCACACTGACACTGGACGACATCATTGGTGAGTTGCAAGGGGCTCAGGTGTTCTCCAAGATGGACCTTCGGTCTGGGTATCATCAGTTGGAATTACACCCAGAGTACCGCTAAATTACGACTTTCACTACCTACGAAGGATTGTACCAGTTTAAAAGGTTAAGCTTTGGTGTCTCGTCAGCGGCAGAGGTTTTCCAAAATGTCATTTGCGGTGCCCTGGCCGGACTGAAAGGAGTCCTTAACCTGAGCAATGACATCCTGGTCTTTGCCTCCTCAGAAGCTGACCATATGAAAAGACTGGAAAAGACATTGGACCGAATCAATTTTGAAGGACCGCATTGGATTGTTTGGTTTCATCTTCCATGCAGGGGGCATTTCCGAGGACCCGGAAAAAGTGTGGGGCATTCAAGAAGCGGCAGCCCCAGAGACACCTTCTGAAGTCAGAAGATTCTTAGGTATGATGAACTACTGCAGCCATTTTATTCGAGACCTTGTGTCCCTGTCCGAGCCACTGAGAACGCTTACCAAGAATGATGTGGCGTGGACATGGACCTCGAGAGAACAAAAAGCGTTTACAGACAGTAAGACGGCGCTGACAGGCAGGGAAACGATGGTGTACTTTAATCTGGAAAGGGTGTCAGAGATTGTGGTGGATGCTAGTCCGGTGGGGCTGGGCGCAGTTCTACAAGCAGATGCCCAAGGACAAATGTGCCCAATTGCAGATGCCAGTAAGGCTCTCTCGGGTATGGAAAGGAGGTATTCACAGACCGAAAGGGAGGCGCTGGCAATACTGTAGGGGTGTAAACACTTTTGACTATACATATTGGGAAAACCCGTGGTAGTTGTCACTGATCACAAACCACTAATACCGATCATGGCAGGCGGATCCTCGAAACCACCTCCGCGAATTGAACGGTGGATGTTGTCCCTGATCGAGTACGGGGTAAAACTGCAATACCGACCAGGCACTAACAACCCTGCAGATTACTTGTCTCGGCACCCCGGGGCTGGCTGGATGCGAGAAAACGGTGAGGTGGTTGATTGCATAGAAATGGTTCGCAGTGTCGTGGAAGCCGCCATGCCCATGGCATTGTCACTTCAAGAGATAGTAACAGCATCAGACAGTGATGAAGTTGTTCAGATTATCCGATCAGCCATGGACAGTGGAGAATGGAAAGAAGTGTTAGCCAACAACACCAGACGAGAAGCGGGGGCACAACAGGACTTGCAGGCGATGTGGAAAGCCCGTAACGAACTCTCCATGTCTGAGAAAGGGCTCATCTTGAGAGGCCGGCAAATTGTCATTCCCCGATCCCTGGTAGCAAAGGTGTTGGAACTAGCCCACAAAGGGCATCAGGGTGCGGCGAAAACCAAAGTGCGCCTGAGAGCCAAGGTATGGTTCACCGACCTAGAGAGGCGCATGGACAAGTTTGAGAGAGGACCCACATTTTTTTTTTTATTGGTTTATTACAAACCTTTAAAAACAAAACGTTAAATGAATTAGAAAACAATCAAGCATAAATAATGATTAAACAATATTTACAACATTAAAGTAGAGACGAGTAAAGGCATAAAAATAAGTAACAGAAAACAGAAATTTACAATAAGCGTTAAAACTAGAAAAGGAAAATAAAGAAAGGATCAGAAATGCATAACAAAAGTGAGTAAATTATACAGTGTAGGTAGGACTAGGAAAAAATACATGTACGGGAAACGTAAGGAGATTTCTCCTCTCATCATCCTCTCTCGCCCCTGTGCTCCAAACTAAGGGATTCGGTTTTTAATTTAGGTTTTAAGTGGTACTTCCACTTTTGCCAGCTTCTTTACTACTTTTTCTAGAAAAAAAGTCAGTTCAATTGTCAGCTTCCGATCATGGTCGTCAAACAATATGTGCCAACAATATTCAGCATCTAACGATGATCTTGCCTGAAAAAAATCTCCCAAGTGCAGATTCTGTTCTTGTGTTAACCCTGGACATGTTAGTATCAGATGTTTTAATGTCTCTGGCATTAGTTCACACAGTCAACATGTTAGCGATGCTGGATCGTTCGTCTTCCAAAAATTTAGATTTTCTCTAGTTGGTATTTGGTTTGGACGGAATTTCATAAATATATGCAGGCTCTCCCAGGAAAATTCTCCAGGTAAGCTTGAGTCGTGTTGTACCTTTTTGCATCGCTCGGAACCAAACTCATTGCTCTATGTTTGCGCCGGGTGTCCCCGGTGTCCCCGGTGTCAATCCAATCTTGAATCCATAAGGTAGTTTTAATTTTTTTAGGATTGGTTTGCAATGTCAAATTATCAGACCTTATATCTGCTAGTATTTTTTCAGCTCGAATGAGCCCATGATGTTAATATGCTCTTGCTGTTACCATTTGCTGGGTCCTTCAGGATTGCATACTGGGGAGCAATCTGCGTTGAAGTCATCTTGTAAAACTCATTCAGAGTATTCCACGTTATTCTTGCGTTGATGGATATCAATCCTAACTCATGCCTTATGGATGCAGTTGGAACACCCTTTGGTAGCCACAAGACTTTTGTCCAACAAGAGTGTTCAAGAGAGGATTAGAGATCTGTGGAGCAGCCAAGGGCAGTTTCTGCTCCATGAATTAGTGCAGAGACAACTTTTTGCTTATAGAAATTCAGTACAGGTGTAATAGAAAATGTACAAGATTTTTTATTCAGCATACAAGCTTGGTTTGTGAGTTGTTTACATTTGGCTTTTGTTCTTTCGATCCAAGGTGAATCATTGATGCTGGAACTGACACACATGCCCTGGTATACGGTTTGCATTCCCTGATCAATGGGTTCATTTCCGAATTTCCAAATAAATGTTTTGTTCTTAGACCCATCTCTGTTCTTTTGCAGGTTTTGTAGAACTAGAATTTCCGATTTTTTTGTAACAACACACAACCCATTTTGGTTCATATATTGTTGTAATATGTTAAGTTTGCGCTGGAAACCTATGGGTGTCAAATCCAGCAACCCCAGATCATCTGCATAACGTATCCAGTTTACTTCATTACCATTTATCTTTGGAGGGAATACCTTAGCAGCTGCATAGTGCTCACCTATATCTGATATAAAGAGGTTGAATATGATGGAAGCCAGTGGTCAACCTTGTTTTACTCCACAAGACGTTTTTATGGGTGCAGATAATGTGGCATGTTGGTCCAGTCTCACTCTGATTTCCGTATCAGTATGCAATTCTTTTATTGCCATTAGAAGACTTTTAGGGCAATTCCAGGTGTTCATTTTTGTCCAAAGCAGCTCTCTATCAATGCTGTCGAAAGCCTATGATAAGTCAATGCAAGCAAGATAGACCCTCTTGTCAGTTCTAATTGCCTCCATTTTTAGCAAGTTGAGGAACATCAGGTTTAAGCCGCAGCCAACACCCTTCACAAAGCCTGACTGCCGGCAGTCAAAGTTCCTACCCACTTGTTATTATCCACTTTGTTAATTGTTTTTGTAGCTGGGCGGCATATAGCTTGCTTAAAATATCCAAAAGCGCAATAGGTCTATAATCATTTGGGTCCGCTCAATTGCCTTTTTTAAAGATGGGGACCACAATCGCACTTTTCCAAATTGATGGCTTGCTGTTTACAACTGTTGTTATTTATTAGTTTCCAGAAGTCTTGCAAGTTTTTTTTAGCATCATTGCCTCTGAGTCTCATTGATGGAGAATAACCCTATGTGAGATAAGCCAGTTTTTATATTTTGTCTGCTCACTTATTTGCCACATGTGGGTCAGTGGTACTTAGATTATTATGTTATCTAAGTTCTTTTCGGAGTTGACACATTCTTTTGACAATTCCTTCATCGTACTGGTGCTTCGGTCTGAAGGAACCTGTTTTCAGGCCTTGAGCTTGGTACGTGAAGTGTTGTAGCAGGTGGCTGTACTCCAGTTTATTTTCCATCTCACCACGGAAGTGATTCATATAATCTTCTGTGATTTGATTTACCTCATCGCCCTTTATTTTCAATCTTATTCGATTTGGTTCTACAACGATGTTCTGCATCCACATCCTGGACCTGCTTTTCTCCATGTAGAAGACTGACAGTTTGAGGTGACTATGATCGCTCCTTGGGGATTTAGTTATATGTAATGAGAGAACATGTCGATTCAGGTTTTCAGATAAGTAGAAATAATCTATAATCAACGACATGTCCTTATATCTCCACTTTGCTTGACCGGGGATGTCTCCTTTGGTATTTCCATTGATCATCATTAAATTTCTCTCTTCCAATGCTAAAGACCATTCTACGGCAAGTTTGTCAACTCCACCACCAGTCTTACTTGTTTTTGTACACTGGAAATTGAAGTCCCCACAGAGTATTATATTGGGAACTTCCTGGGCAATGTTGATGTCGTCAATTAAGTCACATAGCGTGTTTATGAATTTGGAAGTTCCTGCTAGCTTATGATGCCAGTAGACATTAATTATGTCCAAACGGTTTTTGCTTAAAGTTATAGGACATTTTGATTCCACCACAGTATGCTGTATAAAGGCGGTGTGGTTGATTGAGCTCAACATTTTCAGGCCTGAGTTTTTCCTAATTAGGGTTAATAGACCTGCAGATTTTGTCTGGTTATGGCTGGGTTCATAGCTAAATCGAATTCCACTGAGATTGTGACAACTGGTCATTCACGTTTCTTGTAGACAAATAATAGTAATATCTTCAGTCCATCTGAGGGATTCTTGGAACAAGTGACTAAAACCTCTAGTGTTCCATGATATGATGTTAAGGTTTGGGCCTTTAGGCCTTAATGGACCTTAGCTTGTTTGGCCTTCCAAAAGTCCCACTAGCCAGTTCCAATTTGCTGGCGTATCAGTATCGTTTGGACCAGCACTAGGATCTTTAGTTTCAGCCTTATGATTTAAATTGCATGCAAAGTTGATTTTGATGTTTTCTCCCGGAATTACTTCTCTTGGAGTGTCACCATTTTCGTACCTCTCAGGACATACACCGTTCTCCGCATTAACAAGCACCTCATCTGAGCTTCGCTGTACTACAGTCTGTTTGCCAATGTCATTTTTATCTATGTTGACTCTGAATCTTTGGTTTGTTTCATTTACACCCTGCTGCTGGCAGTTTTCCTTGGAAACAGGGAATTCTTCATGTATTTCAAATCCTAATGATAGTAAGAAGGGAACAGCGTTTATTAAGAGATTGCATATTAATCTAGGGTCTATATGAAGGCGGGCTCTATCATTAAAGAGCTCATCTATGAATTCCACTGTTTGTATGTCGCTAGACTCGATTGATCTCAATCCTGGGGCATGGTGTAGTAGGCGCAAGACGTTGTTTCGATTTAAAGTCAGGCCGTCTTTAGATGTTAAGATTCGTTCCAGAACCAGGTGGTATTTTGCTGTTTTGCATTGAGGTTTAGTTACTTTATTCGTCAGGTGAGTCGGGCTCCAATTTTTTTGCCCTTTATCCTTGCCCTTCTTTTCGAAACTAGTCATTGGTTTATTTTGTTTGCCCTGTGTGTAGTCAGGCATATTCTTGTCTCTACTTACAGAAGGAAACACCTGTTTTTGGCCCATTGATGTCATTTTTAATGCACTTTGGCCATTTGAAATAGGGTTTGAAAAGTTCCTTGCTGCTAGGCGCTTCCATTTGGAATCCATAGTTTGGAAGCTTACATCTTGAGTCTCAGGTAGCTTGGGGCAGACAGAGGGCAATACCAGTTGGCAAATTCTGCCAGATACTTGTGTGGTATCTGGTGCATCACTGGAGAGATTCACCTGCTCCTGGCATGTGATTCTGGCAGGAGGTTCGGAATGTTCATCTTCATAGGGTCGCGTGGTGGATTCTACGTGTTCCTCATCTTCATAGGTTGACAGATCCATTAATTCATTGCTAGAAGTTTCTGCAATTGTTTCGGCTTCAGATTGACGACTGGATTGGCACCCAGAATTCCGAGTTACTGCTAGGCTGACATTTTTGGCCTTGGAGCAGGGCTGCTCAGAATTGACAAAAACGTTTACAGATTTCACATTTCTAAGGAATTTCCTGCTTCCTGGTAGGAAATGCTTAGTTTGTTCCGTTTTCTTTAACATTTTTTTTTTCCTGCAATGTATTTTCCTGAGTGAAGATATTTTTTTGAAATATTGCATATGTTTTGTCTTTTTCACCTGCTGTTGCACCATCATTTCTCCCTGGCTGACAGATGGAACCCAGAGCATTAGGTGAGGTAGAGGGTTGAGATTCGGTTTCGTCGAATGTAATGGAATCATTCTGTTTGTCTCTATTTTCACTAGGTACACGTGCATTTGGTAGGAATTGCGCATGTAGCGCAGGAGACATTTTGTTAACTTCGTCAATGACAATAACTTCTGTTCTTGAGGACTGGCTCAAATTAGGATTATCGGCGGCCACTTGGAGCATGGGCTCAGTGGGAGCACTTTCGGGCTGTATAGAATGTATAGAAGGTGTGGGAGCTGGACAGTTTGTATTAGGTTTTGCAGTAAACCTAGGACCTCTCATATCATTCTGCATGCTCACGGGGTGTAAACATGCACTATTGTCCACGTAAGGAAGGTTTTGCACAGGATTTTCCTTGACTTCTTTCTGCACAGTTTGGTGATGTTTAAGAAGTCCCATTGCTTCTCTGACCAGATATACAAGAAGTCTCTTGTCCTCACTGTTATTTATTTTTTGGTCCGCTAGTTCCTTGATGGATGTGTCAATTCTTCTTATATTGTCCCATATTATGGATTTCGAAGGGATGATGTCTAAATCACTACTTGATAATTTGGAGTTCATTAACGCTGATAGAGTTGAGAAGTATTTTATGTTTTTGTTAATTTGCTTGTAAAGTTTCATCATTGACGCAATTGATATGGACAATGAGGACATTATATATGGCATCAAGTCATTTAGTGAGTCTTTGACCAGGTTTTGAATGTTTTTCTCCATAGTAGATTGACTTTGGTTGCCTTTGTTTTGTAGGCGCCTTATTTTCGGGTACTGGCGTTCCATGATGGAAGACTCTGAAGAGGATTCATCTGATGAGGAGGAGGAGTTTTCATCGCCATTATCAGTTTCTTGGAGATGTTCATGGTTGGAGTCGTGCCCATTGGGACTCATGGCATTGATATGTTTGGCTGAGCGATTTACGTTTCTACAGTGGTTACTTCTGTTTTGTGAGGGGAGAACCACTGAGAACGGACTTGAGTCAACACGGCCTCGTTTCCTGGTGCCAGCTGGCCATTTAGATGTAGAGCTATATGATGTACTATTAACAATCAGAGGGGGGACAGTATCAGCTACCTCTTTGCGTTTATTCTGATTGTCGCACGGACCATCCGTTGTTGCTGGTTTTATTTTTAAATCACCATTCAGTTTGGTTAAGTCCTGTAGGAGTTTATTTACTACAGCCAAAGAGTCGCACCGTTTCCTCGGTCTAGACGACTTGCTGCTAGTATTGTTGGAAGATTCATTATTTTTTAAATGAAACGAGGCAGCAGGATTAATCTGGAAAGAGATGTCTTGCATATTGAGATCAAAGACCTCAGGCTCAGAATGGAACTGCGCTTCTTCCGCAGCTTCCATGTCTATGTTGGATTCCGTGGGCTGCGAGGGCGCTATGAAAGCTCAGGCAGGCGAACAACTCTCATGCTGTGTCTCGTTACATTCCGTCAGCGGCAAAGAGTGCAACACTGCGGATGCCGCGTTGATTGAATAACTAGTGCTTTCAATCCAAGCACCAGTACTTTCAGAGTCAAACGCTTCATCCTACAGGGACGCTTATTATCAAATGCACTCAGAGTCACTTTGAGCTTTGACAATTCACCCCAAACTAAGGTACTCAAAGGGGGTACCCGGTCCGTCCGTGCCCTTTATAGCTGTCAATTCAGATGCAGAAGGCAGTATAATGTTTTTCAAAGTACAGCCGATTTGAGAAATGTAGGTCAGTGCCAGTGTATCACAAGGCGTGGATGTATTCTCTCCACAAACCACACTTCGTGTTTTAACATACAATGTACAGCAGTGTAGGGAGTGTTGTCAGGCACTACACAGAGATTACTGGCAGTGTTACTGGCAGTGTCAAGCTCACCATCTCCGAAGTTTTGGGAGGGGGATTTTCGACTGTTTGCAAACATTGGACAGCTTGATTCATGCACACTATCTTTGCTCAAAGCAAACGTTACAGGGTACATACAAGCGGGCACGACTACTGTGCTAGATTGAGACTGTCTTACTTGTGATTTGTGGCTCACAGCGCCCAACTGGCTCATCAAGGAGACAGAGATCCCTGGACCGCCTTCCTTCCCACCTTTGTTCCCGTGTCGTAATTGGAGACGTGTGAGAGGCTGGCGCAGCTGTCACAGAGGTTCTTTATTGCGTACCATAGGATGTTTTACTACAAAATTTCTTTGGGAGCCCGGACCTCGCAAACCTCCAGAGACTCTGCTGGACACCGCGCCGCTCTGCGGGCTACCAGGGTTTTTGTGGATTAACTCCTCCCGGCCAGGCAACAGTAATGGAAAGCAGACTGTTGGAAGCCCAGTCCACACAGCAAACTCAGCAACAAAAGACTCATGAGACTCTGCTGGACTCCGCGCCGCGGGCTACCAAGGTTTTTGTGGATTAACTCCTCCCAACCAGGCAACAGTAATGGAAAGCAGACTGTTGGAAGCACAGTCCACACAGCAAACTCAACAACAGCAGACTCACGAGACTCTCCATGGAAAGGAGCGAACAGCCATAGGGAACCGTACATGTGGACTTCGGGTCCACCGTTAGGGGGATGTGCTTTCTAGCAGTGGTGGATCAGTGGTCCAGATACCCAGAGAACGAATTAGTAGAGTTGACGACGTGCAACAACACCAGTGGCACTGGAGAAAACTTTCACCACACATGGATTCCCCTATGTGCTCTGCTCAGATAATGGCCCACCGTTCCAGGGGCAACAGTCTGCAATTACTTAGAAGACAGAGGCATCAAACATCGAAGAGTGACACCGCTATGGCCAAGAGCAAACGGGGAAGCAGAAAGCTTCATGCGGACATTGAACAAGATATTCTGCATTTCACTAAATGGGGGAGGAGAGTTACGCCAGAATCTATTTCAGTTCCAGAGAGAGTATAGGGCAACCAGTCTATGGGGGTAACACCGGCAGAGGCATTGTTTAAACGCTGCCCCAGAGGGCTGATACCCGAGGCGGAAGGAAGAGATCCCGGGTTGTTAGACAATGAGTGCATCCAGCAGGAGCGGCAGGCCAAGAATGAGAAATAAAGCAGTCAGAGAAATCTACAAGATAAGGAGATCCCCGTTGGGGACACAGTGCTAATACGGAACAGACACCCGGAAGAGATGATGTCCCTCATGTACGAACCTGAACCCCTGGGGGTGACACATGTGAAAGGATCCATGGTAACTGCAGCCAACAAGTGAGGTACAGTAACTAGGAATGTGTCTTACTTCAAAAAGATTGAAGTCAACCCACCGGAAGGAACTCAAGGAGTGCCTGAGCCGGGGTACCCAGATGCCACCACGCCAACTGAGGTACCGGATGGGGGTGGAGGCCCAACACCAAGGGAAGCGCCATGGCTGGCTCAGTATGACAACAGGAGAACCTGAGCCGAGAAGCACACGGCGGCCAGCTCGATTCCAAGACTATATCATGGACCCCGAGGCATAGACCACTCAGGTGGAGTATGAGTTTACTCAGGTTGAGTTGTTGTACTGTTAATATTTGTTGTCTTTCTTGTTTAAAGAAAAGGAGGGATGTTATGGAGCGCAACATTGTTTGTATGCATGCGCGAACCTTGTTCTGGCTCGCGCATGCGAGTTGTAATAAAGAAGGACCGTGAGACGGCATTCGCCGCCGGGACCCCAACCATAGCAGACGTGTCTGTGTCTCATTCCACAAGGTGCGTGTGTGAGGTGGGGGCGGCCTGGGGCCCTCATGATATGCTAATGGCATGCTAACACTGGCTTCCCATACTAGTTGTTGGGGCTCAGTAAAAAGTTAGGTATGCACCTCTGGGGACTGTAACAGTGAAAGACTCAATGGGATATGTATACACCGACAATTCCTTGCTTGCAAAATCTTTAAAGCTTTACCATGATACAATAGGTAGAGGTAGTTTGAGAAACTGTCATGAATCTGCATACACACAATTATTTTGTAGTGCAAGCAAGATTGTTTCCATCATCCCCTCACTCTAATATGGTTCAGTGGGATTATAAATGTGTTCAGTGAAATCGGCCATTCCTAGAGAGGTTACAAACATACATTTACGACTATGCTCAATGAACTATGAAAACTTGGACAGTGTGCAGATTGGCTGAAAAGCATTGTTGATTTATGAATAATTGTTGCCCTAATGTCATGTCTGAGTAATGCCAGTGATAGCTCAATACCCCCAAATACTTTGCAGGACAGAGAAACAATATTGTGATGTTGACCTCCCCATATAGGGTAATGTTACAGCTGCTAAAGTAGGGGTGTCAGAGAATGACATTTTCTAACCTCAAACCCTTAAAAGGTAAATTAATAGGTTTCTAAGGTCACCCTCATATAATGGGGATAATGTAAACAGGACTAGAATAGAATGTCCAAGCTATTGAGTATAATTTACCTTGCATAACAGAGAAGGCATGCAGCAGGTATCTTATGTGGCTTGTGTCTTTTCCCTGAAACAGTGGTCATCATCTGTGTGTGCTGTTAATGATTTTCTGAGCAGTAACCACCGGGAAATTGGGGAATTGCATGTGTGCACTGTTAGAGGGAATTTAGGAACTGCCCACTACAGTGGGAAGCTCATGACGGTGGTATCACGCCGGTGGGGCACCGGCGCGGGTAACATAGTGCACCGGGATCACCTGGGCAGACAGGAGGGCCGCGATCACGCAGCGGCTCACATGGCAGGTGTCACCCTGCGGGGGTCGGGATCACCCGACCCGATGTCAGTACTGGGGTCACCCAGCATTCGTGGTCCTCGGCTCTGTGGTCACACAGGCCGAGACTTACACACAGGCCGTGGGCACTCAGCAAGCATGCAGTAATGACAGACACAGACAGAGAATTGCTACTTCCTGGGTTTCTGCTGCAGTGCCCGCACGTGCACTCAGAGGCCCCTTTTATTGCCTCGAGTCATGACAATGTCATGACTCGTGTTCTTAAAGGGGCAACACGCCACAGTTAAAGGGGTGACAGACCACACACCTTCTTTATTATAACCAAACAAAACAAAACAGCAACACTGGCCCTACACCTGAGCCCACAACTTTGGTGCATTCCAGTCCGCACAGCACTACTATTATGCATATATCTAACCACAGCAGCCTTGGTGCTTTCCAGTCCCGCACCCACATGGTTCATGTCTTCAGGTGGCCCCCTTCCCAACCCATTTGAATTATAGCGGCCCTATATTCCTGGATCAAACTGTCCACCTCGGGTACTCATGCTTCTGTTCGTCCTGCCTTTGCTGGATACGCTCCTGGCCACTTGTATTACTGCAGGACAGGAAGAATACATCCTGGTCAGACTTTTATGTGCCCCTCTGACCGCACCCCTACCAGGAAGGAAAAATGTTCACACTCCCTCTCAGATCTGGGGCTGCAGGAGCGGGGGCCTTATCCCATTCAGGGTTGTTCCAACACAGCACAGTGAAACTCATTGCTGGGTGGCCCGGTTAAATGGCTGTATGTGGTGTCCTCTTTCCTGTTTTCCCACTCCAGGTACAGCAGATACGAGACATGGGAATCCATACGCTTGCCTTTCCCTTCTCCCGGGGACTGCTGGCAACTAACTGCAGGCCAAACGCTCCAGCACGAGGCACCCAGACATCCCTTCACCACCGCTTGGCCTGGGCATGGTGTGGGATGGGATCAAGCGAACACATGGCTCCTCCACCCGCGCTGCGCAGGGAAAATGCCGGCACTCAGCTCAGACATGGTGGGTGCAAGTAAAAACGCGCCCCCCACACCCTGCTAAGCAGGGAAATGTCAGTGGCTGCGGGCCTCACCACATAGCTCCTCTCTCCCTCACCCCTGGTGGGCCCAGGAGCTTCCTGACCACACCAGCTGTCCCTTAATTTGTTCTGCAGCCGACATCACGTTCATCCGTTTGCTGCTGACGCTGCTTCCTGCCTCTTCCATGGGCACTGTGTAGCCCACAGGCTACAAATTACACACAGATGGTTGAGGTGGCCCGGACTTCATCGTCATCAATGTGGTGTCCCGCCTGTGGGGCACCGAAGTAGGACACACAGTGCACCAGGATCACCCAGGCAGACTGGAGGGCTGCGATCACGCAGTGGCTCACACAGAAAGGGGCACCCTGCGGGGTCAGGATCACCCGACACAATGCCACTACTGGGGTCACTTGGCATAGTGGTCCTCAGCTCTGTGGTCGCACAGGTCGAGGCTTACACACAGGCCATGGGCACACAGCAAGTACACAATAAAAACAGACATGGACACAGAGTTGCCACTTCCAGGGTCTCTGCCGCAGCACCCGCACATGCACGCAGAGGCCCCTTTTATTGCCTCAAGTCCTGACAAAGCCATGACACGTGTTCTTAAAGGGGCAACACACCACAGTTAAAGGCTCGACACACATCAATGACTGTTGGAATGAATTAGATTCCAGCAGGCCATTTCATTACAGGAATTCACATGTTGTTATGTAGCTACCATGTTGCCAAATGGCATTGCAGCCCCTGGTGGTCAGTGGACAGGGTACCTGTTTAGCAGAGCTCACTTTCTGAGAGAGTAAACGAGTACTATTTTGCCTAGCAAAAATAAAAACAGCAAAGGATCATGCACCCTGTTAGATGGCAATCTGTCATAACTTCATTACTGCAACCCCATCTACCTAACCTCAACAAGGATTCCATTCTCCGGTTGCAACTTCTTTTAAGTAAGGCAGCCAGAATAATTTTTTCTCTCAAACCCTGGGGCCCTATTATGCCTGCCTTAAAATTGCTGAAATGGCTTCTAGTTGAGCAGAGGACCATGTCCAAGGCCCTCTGCATTTTCCACAAAAGCCCCGCCAACAGCAACCCGCTCCATTCTATGTCCAGCACATAGAAACATACCACTTCCAGGAATCTCAGATCGGCCTCTCTTAATCTGCTCATTGCCCCAAATTTCAGCAGAAACCACCACCCAAAGCCCCAAACTCTGAAACAAACTCTCACATGAAATCCGAACCATACAGTCTTTCAACAGATTTCATTACATGCTTTAAGCCTTGATGCTGTCTTAAACGTGGCAGGCCAAAGGGACTATCTCCTGTGCCTTGAATGTACCTTCCCCTGTTATTGTTCTTGTGTTTTCTTCTCATTTCGGAATGCACTCTGTACTTTGATTCTAAGTAAATGTTTCCTCTCCCTGTGCGCCAAAGAGAACCTAACACACTTTGGAATGTTCTAATGCTTTAAATAAATAAATAAATAAATAAATAAATAAATAAATAGACAAACAAACAATATAGAAAAACAAATACATATTGGTAGTTCACCCTTTTCTCCCAAAACATCACATGCAGTGAACTACATGTCCCATCTTCACAGTGTGTGGCTATCCCACTACCAGAGTACACAATACATGTAAACCCACATAGCACTTAAGACAAAGCAATGAGAAAACACATAATTAACCCCACTGAGGATTGTTTGTAGCCATACGTGCTGTGATTAATAGCACATATTCACCCTTTCTGACCAAGGGAAAGCCACCCCACCCCGTATGAGGCTAGGGAGGTGGGCCTGCTCCGCAAAACCCTCAGTCAGGGTCGAGGCAAGTGGGACCTTGTCATGTCCAAGCAAGGACACAGTTAACCAAGCCCCTGAGCTCTGTCACATCATAAGAGGTGTCAGCCAATGAGGCAAGCGCACACCGTGCATGGCCACTAGGGTTTCCCGCGCACAGACGCTTGCCGGCAGAGAACAATAAATAAGGTTGCAAAGTTCTCTGGCTCCTCATGATTATTTCCCTTTACACTGGAGTTAACCCCCGGTTCCCTCCAGTGCATCCTGCCCTCCTTCATGCCATTCCACACACGAAGGACAGTACAATGGTGACAAGGATGGGGTGCCAGTAAATGCAACTCTGGTGCCTGAAACTTCCTGATGCCTGAAATGCTGAGGCCTTCACAGGGACCAGCTCATCCCATGTCAGAAGGTGAGCTGAATGAAGAAGATGCACACGGTGCAGCAGCTTTTTTCGCTGACCTGGGCCATTTGACATGACTGATCAAATTCTTAATCAACACCGGCGCCACCCTGAACATCATGTGCTTGTCAGAATACCACAAAATGACATCCGTGCCACGGCTATGTCCGTCTCTGACCGGAAAGTCTTCCAGCGGGCAGCGAGAGGACCGGTGCAAAACCACAGGAAATTCTCCACCTCACTATGATACAAGTAGAAGTGTATCCAACCTGAATTCCACATGCCTCAAGGAGAAGTTCCAGGGAGCAACCTGCTTGATCTCTCTACAGCCATTGAGATGGAGAAAGCAGCAGTAACATACAACATGCAGTCCAGATTCTATTCCCGACCCTGAAAGGAAGTCCTGTGACGCTCCTGATCGACAAATCAGTACCACAGGTTGCTCAACAGCTGATGAGGATTGCAGTGCATATGCAACCACTGATGGAGGAAGAAATACAATGCAGGCATAACAGAACCGGCTGATGCCCCACTCCATGGGTATCTTCCATAGTATATGTTCCCAAGAGAGGGTCCATCAACCATATATGCATATGTGTCGACATGCCTCAGGCAAACAAGGCAATCAGGCATGAGAGGCATCCCGTAATGCACCTGAATGATATGATCAGCCTACTAAATGGCGCAAAGGTGTTTTCAAATCTTGACCTGAACAAAGGATATCATCAGATTGTGATAGATGAACAATCCAGGTATATCACCACTTTTGCCACGCCGATTGGGCTTCAGATATAAGAGACTCAGCTTCAGCATCTGCTCGACTGCCGAGATATTTCAAGAGAGTATGAGGAGAGTGATTCGCCATGTAAATAACTGCTTTAATTATAGCAACAACATCTTGATATTTGGGGCCACGCGGGCACAGCATGATCACACCTTGTGTCAAGTGTGCATGGCACTGGTGGACACAGGGTTGATACTTAACAGCGAGAAATGCATTTTTCACAAATAGCATCTCAAGTTCATTGGACACATCTTTACACAAGAGGGCTTGAGCCCGGATCCAAGCAAGGTTGCTGCCATGTCAGCGATTAGTACCCCCCATAGATGTCAGTGAAGTCAGACAATTTCTGGGAATGGCCAGCTACTGTGGCTGATAAGTCAGAGACTTTGTAACTACCAGTGTGCCACTCCGAGAGCTCACCAGGCAAGGCAGGAGATTCAAATGGTCACAACCCTGCAAAGGTGCATTTGCACCGATCAAAAATGACGTTGCATCAGTAGAGCACATGGCCTACTTTGATCCAAACCTGTGCACAGAATTGACCATTGTGCTAGCCCAGTTGTCCTGGGAGTGATTTTGGCACAACATCAGCCGGGACAGGAATCTTCCCAGACTATCGGAGCGTGCGCCAACAAGAGCCTCTCACATGTGGAAACCTGGTACTCACAACCATCGTCTAGGCATGCAAACACTTCCAAATGTTTCTCCTGGGCAAACCTTTCACGATCGTGACGGATCATCAGGAGTTTGTAAGCATCAATGGAAGTTCTCTCTGCAAGAGGCCCACCGAATTGCAAGATGGGGCCTGACATTACAGGACTTTGACTTCACAATTATTCACAAGCCTGGCAAGTACAACCCGCAGACTTCATGCCGCGAGATCCGCTGCCATACAATACCACGGAAGAAAATCCTGGCGGAAGAAAACGTCAATTTCCTCACATGCCATGGCCCACCCAGAGAAATCACATCGGAAACAATCCTAATTCACACGAAGCAAGATGTCGCACTACTGAAGGTACACTAACTGAGCGAATCTGGGAGATGTCTAGATCTGAGCAGCACCAGTGAAGTATGAGAAACCCATCTTTCTGTGGAAATGCACGCCTTCAAGAATGTAAGAGAAGAACTGTCAATTTCGGCAGATGTACTTGTCGTGAGAGGGCACCGGATAGTTATTCCCTCGGCTCTATGACAAGCAATAATTGATCTGGCACAGAGGGTCACCATAGAATAGTGGCCACAAAGAGACAAATTAGAGACACCATGTGGTTACCGGGGCTGGATAAAATGGTAGAGCGCACCATCAATGTGTGCCACCTGTGCCAGAGCACCTCCAGTCCAAACAGACCGGAGCCTCTCGTGATGTCAAAATGCCTGAACAACTGTGGACCCATCTTGCAAATGACTTCTTTGGCACCTTTGAGGAAAATAAGTACTGGCAGCCAACGCTGTCACACCTGTTTTGGACAACATCTTCTCAGCGTGGGGCATTCTAGAAATCCTAAAGTTGGATAATGGCACACCTTTCAGCAGTCTTGAATTCGCAAAGTTCATGCAGTACATGGCAATACACCACAGAAGAATTACTCCACTAGGGCCCAAGGCCATTGGCATGGTGAAGAGATGCATGGGTAATTTGAAAAGAGTTCTCCAGCAAAATGAGTTAAGAGAAATGTTGCTCAATCAGGCTGTGTGCAACATGCTCAGAAACTATAGGAACTCACTGCATGGCACAACAGGGAAATGTTCCTCTGAGCTACTGTTTGGCAGGAATGTAAGGACCAGACTGCATAATTTCGCAAAAGAACAGAGCGACCACATGAAACAGATGAGAGATGTAGATGCTCGCAGGAAACAAGGGATGAAGAAATGTACGCTGATAACAGATGGCAAGCAGAAAGTTCTGACCTGCAAGTAGGTGACAGGGTGCTCGTATGTAGATGACAAGATAGAAAGTCAGATTCAACATTCGATCCAGAACACCTGGCAATATTGCACGTGAACAAAACAATGATGACTGCTCGATTCCCCAGGAGAGTGATTACTCAGAACGTCTCTCACTTCAAACTATACAAAGAAGAAAGTCGTGAAGATCAAGTGGAGGAAGAAGCGGCTGCGACACATAAAGGATAGATGAGTGAAAGAGAAGATGAGCCAAGAGAACAGCATGTAGAAGGGCAGACTAGGTCCACCAGGTGTATTCAGAGGCCTGTGCGCCTCATTGAAGAGATGTCAAGACAAAAAACGGTGAGTGACTTTTTCTTTGCCCAAAGGGGGGAGATGTCATGTCCCAGCAAGGACAAAGTTAATGGAGCGCAGGAGCTCTGTCATGTCACTAGAGGTGTCAGCCAATGAGGTGAGTGCACACCGCTCATGGGCACTAGGGTTTCCAGCGTGCATGCAGTTGCCGGCAGGGAAGAATAAAGAAGGTTGTAACGTTTTCTAGCTCTTCGTGATTATTTCCCTTTACACTGGAGTTAACCACCCGTTTCCTCCAGTGCATCCTGCCCTCCTTCATGCCATTTCACACACAAAGGACAGGACAGACCTCACCGGGAAAGACTCCCTCTTTGGGGACAAGGACTCCTGTTCCTGTGAGGAACTCCCTACACCAACACATTTAATTGCATACGTGGGACTACCTGATAAGCCTCAGAACGTGGGATCCTTGTCTTGGGATGAAGGACATACAAGAGTAAACCCAATAGCACAAGAAAAGGAAGCCGTCTATTTAATGCAAGACGCATATTTAACTGTTTTCGGAGGAGAAAGAGGAAAGAGGAACCTGATGCACAGGGGAAGCCCCCCTGACATCATTACGCCGGCAGAAGGCGGAGCTCAAGCTAGTCACAGAGCCTGTGACTTGTGGAGAGATAGAGAGCGTGAGAATGAGAGACGCCGGAGAACCAACGTGTGCAGATGAAGGAAGAGCCTCGGCTGAGAGAGAAGGAATCAACCCAGTGGTGGTGTGACCACGAGCTGGAAGAGGTGGGCAGGAAGCCCTAAGAACAATGCTGATACCGCCCAGGAAGGAAGCGAGGCTGGCTTACATCCAGCAGCACCAGTGCGAAATAGGAGTCCAATGCGGAACCCAGAATGTGAAGGCGACTAGCCAACCTAGAGAGAGAACTGTCCCGAGCAAGAGTCGAGCCCAACCACCGCCCCCAACCAAGTAAGAGGTACCTAGGGGAACAGGGGAAGTGGGAGGTATGCAGGATATTGCTATGACTCAGAGAAAACTTGTCCCAGTCACACAAACAAGAAAGAAGGGCTAAAGGTATGTGTTGGGAGTTGGAGATAAATAACAAGGTGCCGAGAGTGGGATGAGAGTTATTATATGAAGCTGCCACCTTGCCCCAGTATAAAGGACAAGTTATCAAATACACAACAGAGTCAAGCAAGAGGTTAAAAATCTAAAAGAGAGATGCAGAATCAATACGGCTGGGATACAACCAGTCAGATCAAAGACATTATAGGATTGCAGACTGATGATAATAGAAGCTTAGAAAGGGCCAAAGGAAAACCCTGATCAAGTATCCCCGGAGAGAAGGCCTGGAAAGAAGTTACAAATAACAATTTGAGTATTAAAGAAGGTTTCTTTGAAGGACATTCTAAAAAGGAGATCACAGAATGTTCAAGATAAAAAAGAAAACTAAATTCTTGAGGAGCTACAAGAGTTGATCTACCAAGAGGGCGTATAATTCAAGGGCATATTGAATGAACAGGTGGAGAGACCAGGCAAAGTCTAATCATTCTCCTGGCCTATTTAAGTTAGTTAACATTAGTGAGAGGGCCAAATAGGATAGTTTATGATAGAATAGTTTGGACGGAGGACATATTCTTCATTTGGGCTTCAGGATATTCACTTTAGTGATAGGGAAAGTTAGTCTTTGTAATTATAATTTTCATTAAAAGAAATTGAGTCATGTCAGAAGCGGGGTGTCAAAGCCAGAGCCCCTACTGTGGCCAGAGAAGAATCCATAGGTTTCGATGTCCACAGTACAGACAAAACCCCTACAGTCTTTACCAGTTATTGATGTCCGATTTTCTAAGATAATAGGTCAACTGGAAAATTTAAATCTGGGCAATCACTATATTCTAGTGATTGTATCCCGGGCGTGTTCCCCCTCAGCAAAAACACCACCCAACAAATACTGAAACACCTACTACACTTCTTATCTCAGGTGGAATTCCCAAAGGAGATCCTTACCGACCAGGGTACAACCTTCATGTCCCTACTAATGAAAAAGTAAAAGAACTACTGAACATAAATCCCTCCGAGCATCGGTGTACCATCCCCCAAACTAATGGCTTAGTAGAACGCTTTAACCAGACCCTAAAGAAAATTTTGCGAAAATTGGTAGATACCGATGTGAATAATTGCGATATTATATTACCATGCATCCTGTTTGCCATCAGGAAAACCCCTCATGGCTTCCCTGTGATACTCCCCATTTGAATTACTATATGTAACGGAACGCTGGGATGTTTTGGACATGTTGAAGGAAACCTGGGAGGAAAGAGAGGAGGCTATATTACCCATCTCACAAACGGCCGAGAAATGAAAAGCCCATATGGCCGCAGTAAGGAAGATTGTCAAGAAACACTTGGATCAAGCCCAAGAACAGCAAAAGAGTACATATAATAAACATGCTGTAAACCGATCCTTTTCATTGGGCCATCCTTGTTAGTGCACCTGCTAACTTCGGACAATAAAATGATCTGCAAGTGGCACAGACTCTACAAAATCATAGAAAAAAAGGTCCCCTGAATGATCTAATTTCACAACCAGATAGGCATCAGAAACCCCTGGATTATCATATAAATCTTCTGAAGGAGTGGAAGGTAGACTCTAGTGAGACTGCTGCAGTCACTATGGCCACCCTCCTCACTGACTCAGAAGTTGAGAACAAATTGATTCCACCCAAGTTGCCATCATCCCATCAGAAACACCTACGTGACTTACTGGCTAAATTTCCAGAAGTGTTTTCAGATCAACACGCAAGGGTTAATAATTGTTTTACTACATCCGTACCCCAGATGGAAAAACTGTTAACTTCACACCATATAGGATTCCCGAGGCCAGGAGGAAGATTATTGAACAGGAGATAGAGGAGATGCTCAAGGCCCTGGTGTTTACCAACAGACCAGCAATGGGGGTAAAGTGGTCATTTGACCTGGGCCTAGGTGCTTTAGGTGGCTTGAAAGGGTCTGGTGCATGAACTTACGCAAAGTGGACATTTATCATGTCCACATGCCAAGGCCAGTTGCCCACACATCCAAAATGAGGTTAAAGTGCTTGGCATAAGTAGGCAATGGTCAAATGCCATGCCTAAGGCAACACGAGCACTGGCCATGGACCGAGGTCATGGCCAGTGCACTACATTCCCACATAGTGGGTAAAGTGGCCACTGTGCTTTGCACCCGGCCAGGCCCATTGGCTACTTTGAGTGGCCTGTTGGGCAAAGAAGCCACTAAACATGACTGCTGTACATGCCCAGTGGCATTCAGACTCACAATAAGGGTAAAGGTCAGACCCAGTGGCAACTTCAAGCAGCTTAGAGGAACTTGTGGTGTGAACAAATGCAGTGCACCTTGTAGCGTGTCATCGAGCAAGGCTGCAGGCTGTGCCCAGCGGGTACGTTAGATATGATATTGTATAGCATTGAAAAAATATATAGTGAAAAAAACATTGGTTAAGGTACATCATGGCTAGGTTGTCCTAATTAAAATATATGAAATTCAGTGAAAACATTTTCTTAAAGATGCATTATGGTTGCAGGGAAAGAAAACAAAACCCCAATGCTTTGTGATTTACTCATCATGTCCAGCTGGAGGTGCAGATATATGATATGATATGATATGATATGGTATTTGTAACGCGGCTATACACAATGCTGATATACAGGGCTCAGCAGTGACTGTTGGGCTTAGACCCTTTAAAATGCCTTTTGATTGTAGCCTCACCTACATCACTGGGAGCTTTTGACGTACGATTGTATGCAGTTCCCCCGCTTAAACACACATACACACAACAACCACAGGGGCATGTTATTATATTCAATGCTATTGAACATGCAAAAGGCAGCTATTGCACCTTGGCTGCAATTATGAGCTCCTTTACTGCAATTCAATTCTTACTGCTAGCTAGAGTATTAAGTAGAGACAATAACCATAAAAGCAATCATGAGAACATTGCTGCTTTGAACCCAATAGTTCTTCCCTAGTGGTTCCCTGTGGGAAGTCATTTAATGTTGACAAACCAATCCCAAAGGTGAATAGGTAACTCTGTATCTGCAGACATTGTATTTGCAAACTTCCACCTAAAGGGACCCCCTTTTGTTATCTAAAGCAGAAAAGAAGATCTACAAACCGCAGACATACTCTGGAACTAACCCTATCATTGTTGCTCCCTTAAAAGTTGTGACACTTAAAAACAAAAATTCTAGTATGGCCTCTCTCTGCCACTTGACAATAAAATGGCAAGAATATCCTACCAGGAGACTGATTAATATCAACAGAATTGGCAGATGGTTTTGATTTACACGCCAATTCATGGTTTCAAATATTCCAATGGTTTAAAACATCACAAGAGATGTACAAGTGAATTATAAAAGGATGGCTCTGTGCCACAATAAAAGGGTTTCAATGCAGGAATTAGGTTCACCTTCTTTCTTCATGTACAGAATCATATGGAGTGGATTTCTCTGGCAAGAAACCTGGTTATGCTTACAAGGGAAAAACCAAATGACGGTGACTAGAAGGTTTTGAATCAATTATAACCACTGGCACAACTTTTGGAAACTCACCAGGCCATCGTTTTTCAGCCTGCCAAGCCGTTACAGAAGGAGAAAGACAATATGCAAATCAGGATTGGTCTCACCCCAAAAGGGGCAGTGCAGCCCGAGCTGCTAGGTCACAAACCTTCTGCACGAGACCATAAGCATCCCCAGACATGTTTCAGCCTCACTGGGTGTCATTAGTGAGGAGTAGCTTGGGTCTCTCAGCCCAGCAGGCTCGGGACCCACGTCTGCGCACACCCGTCCCATCAGGGGTGACTTTAGCAAAAACAAAAGCTGATGGCCGGAAAGCTTTCAATCAATCATAACCACTGGCACAGCTCTGGGCAACCCTCTAGACCATCATTTTACAGCCTGACCAGCCATTACTGAAGGGGAAGACCATATGCAAAGGCTTGGTTCCACACCAAAAGGGTCAGTCCAGCCTGAACTGCTAGGTGAAATCCTTTCTGTTCAGGACCACAAGCATCCCCGGACATGTCTCAGTCACATTGGGCATCATCACCGAGCAGTAGCTTAGGTCTCTAGGACCACCAGGATCAGGACCCACATCTAGGCCTTCCCGTCATGCTCAAGTTGACTTTAGCAAAACCAAAAGGTGATGTGTGGAAGGTTTTGAATCAATCATACCCTCTGGCACAGCTCTGTGCAACCTTCCAAGAACATTGTTTTTCAGCATGCCAAGCCATTACACAAGGGGAAGGACCATGTGCCAATCAGGCTTGGCCCCAGTTCAAAGAGGCAGTCCAGCCAAAACTGTTAGGCCACATTCCTTCTGAATGAGACCACAAGTATCCCGCATGCATTCCCTGTCCCACTCAGGATGGCTTTAGCAAAACCAAAAGATGATGGCTGGAAGGTTTTGAATCAATCATGATGTCTGTCGTGCGGGGAGGAGGCAGCTCCTTCCATTCAAGAAACAACACTTCTTGGTTTTTTGATCACCTTCTGCTTCATCCTGGTGCCTCTCTTTGGGCACACCGGTCTGCCATCTGGGTGGTGGCTCAGTCTCTCTGGTACCACTCAGGACTTGAGGCTTCTGCTACACCTGGGATCGGCAGAGTTCTGTGGGCTTCCAGCACTCTCTGCCCACCACGTATATGTTGTGGTCCTGCCTCCAGGATGCACCCGTTCCACGTTGTAGTGGTGGCTTACACTATGTGCAGCCCATCTTGTACTGGCATTCTCCCAGCAGTCTAATTGCTTGTCACCAGTTCTTTCTCTCTGGGTTTTGGTCTTATCTGTTATACGTCTCTCCATGCAGAAGGGGAGAGAAACCCAATTGTCTTGTGATTCAGGCCTCCAGAAGGGGTCATTCGCACCACCAAGCACATTTAAAGGGCCCTAGTTCTCAATATTATTACCAGTTCCCATGTATGCAACAACCAGGGAGGTGTTACAGATTTGGTCACTGGGGAGTCCGTGTCCCCTTAGGGGGAATCTGCCCCAGTGGGATCCTTCTTGCTCAATCCACTGGGGAGTATTTTGCATAGCGGGCTCTCCTCCCTAGTCCCGAAGGGGGTGGCTCCCTCTTGGGTAGAAGGAACGAATTTCCTGGATTCATCACAGGAGGTAATGGCCATCTTCAAGACCTGCCAATACTTCCAGCGACAGCAAATGACACATTTCTGTTGGAATTGTCAATTAGATTACCAAGGCCTACATCGATAAAATGGAAGCTGGATTCCCCTCATGAAAGGGGCTGGAAATTAAAATTTGCTGAACTACATAGCAAATGCTTGAAACCATCAGTACTACCCAGCTCTCTGAAACACAGCAGGATTACTGAGTGCAATGATAATTACCATATGTAGTCTGCCAGTTAAACCCATTTTCTGGTGTTTTATTATTTTGTCAGAACAATACGTGTCGCAACAGAATTCCCTTAACTTCTGTACCTCTCTTCACCCGTAAGGCTGCTCATGTTGTTGGTCTAGTAGTGCTTCCATTGTATAGACCGGTATCATCTTCTCTCTCTTAAGAACAGGGAAACTAAGTTATCATGCTGATATTCCCAACTCGACTGAATTCCCCATGCCTCATAGCAACATTTGTCAGAGACATTTGGGAAACTGCTGGTGCATTTTTCTTATTACCTATCTCAGCACCCACCAAGGGTTCCTTGTCAGGGTGGGTAGTCATGGACAGGACTGGGCACGCAAGAGCTTTCTGTGCGCTGTCCGATCCAGGATACATATTGGTACTCGAAAACGTGATGGGGTTTCCTCCCATGATGCTGACCCCCGGTAGGGCACTACCATTTAATTCGGCACTGCACTGGAGGTGGGCATTTAGCCTCCGTAAATGGTGTTTTGCTGGTCCACTTGTGTTTGCACATCTGGCGGTGCTTGGGTCTGCATGTTTGGGGGGTTTGATGGCAACTGGATGTAGGCCTGGTATATTTCATAAGGTATCAAGGTCAATCTCAGTGGCTGTGGTAATGCTGAAGCAGGTTGATTGTATTCGCTGTACCCCGCCCCCCACCTGCTTCTGAAAAATGTCCTCACTTCACGCACTCCAACACTGAAATTGTCCCATACCACCTCTAGGTCCCATTCTACCGAAACCCCTCAGCCCCCTCCGTTCCCTTGGAACCAGGGGCGTAGGAGACACATATAATCTGGGGGGGACAGGGGATATCTTGGGGACTTTGCTTTATTTATTTATTGTGTTTTAGTCAAAGAACTCAACTTTTCACAAAATTAGAATTAAAATAGCAGTACATATTAAATTACAAATATCACTGTATAAAACAAGAGAAAAGAAGAAAAGAAAACAGAAGCAAATTAAAGGATGCAGCAGCAAAGAACATGTCTTTGTATGAAGCATTTCTGGATTTATCATCTGACTATGAGCTCATGGTAAGTGAGAGGAAATAAAAATTACTTCCAGTGGGCCACAGCTAGGACGCCAGCTCGTTAAGAGGCAGATCACCTGTATGTGGACTCCTGCTAAATAAAGGAGTTGCAGCCTTTCCTACCAACTGCAAGTTGCCACTTATTTTGTGTGGTGCAAGGAGACGTGTGTGTCTCTTGGAATGGAAGGAGGGGGGTTTCAAAGAAAGAGGAAATCTTGTTTGTACCTCTGAGTAAGCCCTGTTATGGGAGTAGAGGGACCAGGTGTGTGATGTTGCTGCTTTGACTGTCCTCCGGGGGGGGGGGGGTACAGCAAACATGGAGGCTGAGCAATCGCAAGACCACCCCCTTATATGCACTCCTGAGGTCTGCGGCCAGATGTGTCGGACCCGGAGGATGCCTAGTAGGTGGGGTGTATGTGGACCCAGTGGGGTGGCCAGAGGGGCAGCCCGCTTTTTTTGGATGCCCCTCTAGCGCCCTTGCGAGGGCCGGGCCAGCCTCTCACAATGAGTCTGGTCCCTCTTATTCCATCTCATGCTGGCTTCAGAGCCTAGCCTTTCTTTGCCTTTGTTATTCTGAATGCAGACCTGGACTCTGTTTCTTTCTCGTTTAACATTTGCTGCAAAGCCTGATCTATTTGATTCTCTCATATGTTACTAGGATGGCAGAGCATGGGTCCTCTGCCCTGTTACATTATTCAAAGAGCCCCTCTTGCCTTTCTTTGCCTCTCCCTTGTCTCACTGCTTGCTTGCTTAATACATACCTCCTTGCTTGAACACTCAACATATTCTCCCTAACACAGCAATGGCAGCTGCAGTGTGTCTTAAAGTCTATTTATTCCGTATCTTGAATTGGCCTCTTATTTCCACGTTTCTGCCTGCAGGGAAAAGGCATTTGCCAGTCACTGCCATGATGGTTCTACCTGGCCATAAGAGGGCAACAGCTAGCCAATATTGGAAGAACATGGGCATATTATGCCATAGGCTGGCAACTGCCTTCCTAATGCCTACACAAGAGACAACTCTTGCCTTTGTTTCTAACTGTAATTCAGTGGATGAAGAAACGCAAGAACACACATATTGCTTATAAATGAAGGGGATGATGTCACACTTGGCTAAGGCATTTTTATCACGCCAGGAGCTAATTTCCAGCTGCAATTAAGTGATTACCTTTTAGACTTCTGGCTTTAAATAATGTTAGTATCACCTGGATAGCACAGAGGTTGCTCAACAGAGTTCCTGGAGCACGAGGGGTACCCTACTCGTGGGCATGGATGATTGGAGTGCATTCTTGCCCTGGTTTGGAGCCTGGCCCCTACAGCCATGATAGGGGAGGGGCCTATTACTTTTGGTTGTACTTACCCTTTGAGGGTGGGCAGACATTGCCTCCTGCTTTAGCCCACTAACAGCTCTGCTTTGCAACGTTATCACACATACCTGTCAGGTGGCATGTAACTCAATGCTACTAATGTTATCAGCCCCAGAAGTCTGGAATCCTTTGGCACATCAACTAGGGTACAGGCTTGCTACTTGAGACTTACCCTTGTCTGAGTTGGCATCTGTCCCCCTGTGGGGAAGACACACGCAGAAAGAGCAGGGCACAGTGCTCTTGTGGGTTTTTCACACTTCTTCCTCAGGGTGGGCACATTTCACTCCGCAGAGAAAGTAGAACATGCTGGGCAACATTCTCCCACTTTGACAATTTCACCCAAAGAGCGAAATTGGCCATTTGAAATACCTCTGTCGACTTATTATTGCGCAATCCACACTGATGGGTTTAAGCACCTGCTTAACACAAAATGACAATTAAGGGCATTTGCCAACGCACTCAAGAAGCACAGGACACCCTCTTACCAGCGACATTCCATGCTCACTCATTCTGATCACAAATTGACATTTATCTGGGGTCATGTTAAATGTATTTATTTATTTATTACATGTGCAGCATCACGCAAAACCCCCAAGCATAAAGGCACAAAGTAAACTGCATGGATTGGACCACTTCCATTGGCTCACGTTTTTACTTTTTTGTTTTCTGCCACAAAATGGAAGATTTTAGCGTAAAAGGCAGGTGAAATCACATTGCTTTTCCACTTTGGAAGAGTGTAAATAACTTGCGCAATTAGCGATTGCTGTCAGAATTGACAATGGCTTCCTCTGGGCTCTGCCCGGTTTTACCAGGTTTAATTTCCAAGCAGATCCTAGAGGAATCCATTTCCTTATTTCCAGCATTAACTAACTGAGCTACCTTACAAATGATTTCTCCTCTGGGGCTTTACCGTCTTAACCCCTTAACTGCCATGGGTATTTCCATTTCCCCCCAGTGCCAAGGCCTTTTTTGGTGATTTCGGTATGTCGCCATTCAATCCCTTGTAACTTCTTTGTTACATGAGATATCTCGGCCAAAGTTGGCCCCTTTTTTCCCACATGTAGGCGGTCATAACACCACCCAGGAATCCTAGTTTGCTGTAGAGGGGTGAGAGAAAATGACCAAAAAGGAGAACATTTGTTTTTTTTTCAGAAAATGCCAATAAAATGTTGTACAAAGAAGCCTGTGGTGTTTTCCTTGTAAGAGCTAGGAACAAATGGTTTGCTGTGCTTGATTCGCCATTTTCCAGGCTTTCAAGAACAGATTGAGTGGAAACCAAAATAACATATTTTGATATGTTAATCAGCCGTTTTGTGAGAGGTAGGTGATTTTGGCTTTTTTTGTCCAATAGGACATGCGTGGACGGAATCAAAGAAAAGGGTATGAAAGCTGAATGGGAAGCCAGAAAGCCATACATTACTGAAAAGTAGACAATATTCCAAGTTTAGGAAGGGGTGATTTGCGCGGGTCAGGCAACAACAATGTAGGGAAAGATTCCATAGTTTGGGGGGAAATCGGGAAAATGACAGAAAAAACCCACAATTTCTGCACATTTCACACTGGTCACCCACTGAAACACGCAGCCAACAACACATGGCCTACCTTCCCGCATTCCCACAGGTTTTACGACAAAAACGGTACATCACATGTGTGGGTGCACCTACCTGGGTGCAAAGGGAAAAGCCTAAAGCACTGGTAACCCCAAGTCTTTTCGCACAGCAGATTTTCAGGAATTTTGCTCATGTGGACAACCTACAGATTTGGGCCTAGGGTGTCAAAGCCACGAAGGAAAACAGGGAACCCCTTGCAGTTCCAAAAGAAGACACCCGTGGGAATCCACAGCGGTCTGACTTGCGCGAATCGCCCCATCATTTATGACCCACAATCCCTGACAAAGTCTGAAATTTGGTGGAAAAAACACTATTTTCACTTTGTCTGGGATTGTGGGTAATAAATTCTGGGGCGATTTGCGCAAGTCAGACCTCTGTGGATTCCCAGGGGTGTCTTCTTTTCAGAAATGCATGGGGTACCCTGTTTTCCTTCCTTGCTTCGACACCATAGGCCCAAATCTGTAGGTTGTCTCCCCAAACGCTTTTGGGGTTACCAGTGGTTTAGCCTTTTCCCTTTGCGCCCAGGTAGGTGCACCCACACATGTGAAGTACCGTTTATGTCGGGCACCTGTGGGAACGCGGGAAGGTAGGACATGTGGAGTTGGCGGCGTGTTTCGTTGGGTGGCAAGAGGGAAATGTCTGAAAATTGTAGTTTTTCCATAAAATTTCAGACGTTGCCGGGGACTGTGGGTAATACATTCTGGGGCGATTTGCGCAAGTCAGACCTCTGTGGATTCCCACGGGTGTCCTCTTTTTGGAAATGCATGGTGTTCCCTGTTTTCCTTGGTGGCTTCGACACCCTAGGCCCAAATCTGTATGTTGTCCACATGAGCAAAATCTGCTCTGCCGAAAGGCTTGGGGTTACCAGTGGGTTAGCCTTTTCGCTTTGCGCCCAGGCAGGTGCACCCACACATGTGAGGTACCATTTTCGTCGGGACACCTGTGGGAATGCAGGATGGTAGGACATGTGTTGTTGGCGATGTGGTTCAGTGGGTGGCCAGAGTGAAATGTCTGAAAATTGTGTTTTTTCCAATAATTTTCAGAGACATTTCCCTCTGCCCACCAACCGAAACACGCTGCCAACAGATGTCCTACCTTCCCGGGTTCCCATAGGTATCCCGACGAAAACAGTTCCTCAAATGTGTGGCTGCAACTACCTCAGCGAAAAGGGAAAAGGCTAACCCACTGATAACACCAAGCTTTTCGGCAAAGCAGATTTTGCTCATGTGGACAACCTACAGATTTGGGCCTAGGGTTTCGAAGCCACCAAGGAAAACAGAGAATCCCATGCATTTCCAAAAAGAAGACACCCGTGGGCACCCCCTTTCCACTAAAAACATCCATGGTGGTTTAGTGACACCCACACCCACTCAAAACAAGTTATAATTTGTTTTATTTTTGTTTTGCCTCTTTCCTAGGGGCAGATTGTATAGCAATCTGCCCCCAGTGAGGGCTACATTAGATGCCCCCCATGCATTTGGGATGGGGGAGAGAGCCACCCCCCTTTCCACTAAACACATCTATGGTGGTTCAGTGGCCCCCCACACCCACCCAAAACAAGTTATAATTTGTTTTATTTTTGTTTTGCCCCTTTCCTAGGGGCAGATGGGCATATGTGTGTGGCCATCTGCCCCCAGGGGGGGCATACTGCCCCAGGCTTGGGGGGCGGGTGGCTCTGCCAATATTTGCAGTGGCACCTCCCCTCACCCCAAATGGATGGGGGCATCTCATGTACCCCTTCCTAGGGGCAGAAATCTGCCACCAGGGAGGGCTACATAGGGTGCCCCCCATCCACTTAGGGTGGGGTGGAGGGTCACCCCCTTTCAAACACAAAAAATCCTGGTGATCTAGTGGCTTCTCCTCCCCCACCCAAAACAAGTTATAATATATATATTTTTGTTTTTCCCTTCCCTAGGGGCAGATGGGCATATGTGTGTGGCCATCTGCCCTGAGGGGAGTGTCAAAACGTACTGCCCCAGGCTTGGGAGGGGTGGCTCTGCCAATATTTGCAGTGGCCTCTCCCCCCCACCCCAAATGAATTGAGGGCATCTCATGTACCCCTTCCTAGGGGCAGAAATCTGCCCCCAGGGAGGGCTACATAAGGTACCCCCATCCACTTAGGGTGGGGAGAGGGCCACCCCATTGCAAAAATCCCTAGTGACTAGTGGTCCCACCCGCACCCACCCCACCCAAAACTACGTTTCTAAAATACATTATTTTTTTGTTTTGTTTGCCCCCCTTCCCTGGGGGCAGATGATCACCCATCTGCCCCCATGGTATTGCCCCCATGCTTTGCAGGCCAAGGGGGAGAGGGCAACTTACATAGTAAGCTAGCCCCTCCCCCCACTTCAAAAACAGATCCCTGCAGGACACACCAAACACATATTCTGGGGGGGGTACATGACATTACATCCCCCCTACTTAAAATTGTGGGGTGGTTTTGTCCCCCCTGTCCTCCCCATGTCCTACCCCCATGCTTGAAACCCTACTCTTCCATGCTGCTGGCCTCCTTGGTGCCACTCAGGATACTGAGGTGGGTGTCCACCGCCCCACTGCCCCTGCCCTCTGCCTGGCCATAACACCACTATCCTCACATCTATGTGAGTTGCAGCCTGCTCTGCTGAATTTGTCTCAGTGTTCCCCATCACCGACCCCTACACTGCTATTTTAGCTAACTTTGTCTGCACCAGTTTCACTTCCTCTGCCCTTAAACTTTGCGATGTTTCCTTCTCTCGTTCTTTAATCCTTTTGCAATGGTGTATTATTATAGTCTGAATCTCGGCCCACCCCTTTGCCTCTATGTCCACTACCTTGTCAAGCGTTTTCTGAACTTCATTGGGAAATCCCCTCTTTTTTTTAAAATGTCTTTATTGTTTTCTTTTAACAACAACAAAACACATAACATACAAACAACCATGACATAAATGGCTTATTGGCACTTTGTACGGATCTTGCCCTTCCTCTGTCATTTCATAATTTTCTCCAACAACCTTGTTAGTTCAGTCCGGACCTCCCGTTGGGTCGAACGCCAGGTCTAGTACGCATATTGTTCTATTCTTGGGCTTCGTGCTCAGTCTTTCTATTTCGTCTATAGATCCTCTGTTTCCGTGGGATCTTCGCAGTTTCCCTCCTCTCCGTGGCCAAAGAGGTCTTGTATTAGCGTGTTCCATGCAGTCAACTTGTGCGCAGTTTCTCCTTCCCCTCTTGTCACTGCTCTCATCCACACCACCATCTCTGCCTGCGTCCACTTCTGAAGGTCTGACCACCATGCTTCCACACGCGAGCCCTCCCTTGACTTCCATGTCATTGTTATCCTTCTCTTGGCCAATATGCATATTAAATCTTTCATCTTCACTAGGTGCGATTCGTGCTTACCCCCTCTCGAAAAGAGGCCCAGTAGGTACTTTTCGGGGTGCTGCGCCTGGATTTGGAGTCCGCTTCTCGATATCTTAATTCTGATCCCGTCCCAGAACTCCTGTATCACTGGGCAGGACCAGAACATGTGTACCATGTCCGCTTCTTCCGATGAACAGTGGGGGCACCCGTTCTGGCTTCCCATCTGGACTTTATTAATCTTTTTGGGTGTGAGATATGCTCTATGCGTTACATATAGCTGCGCCTGCCTAAATCTTGCATTTCTGGATACTTTTTTTGGGTATCGTAGGGCCCTGGTCCATTCTTGGTCGCTGAGGGGTCTCCCTAACTCCTCTTCCCAACGCTGCCTCGTGTGTTGCTCCTGTGGGTGTTTAACATTCAGTAACTGTTCATATAGCCTGGAGGTGGTGTGCGTTCCCTCTGCAACGTCATACCATACATCTAATGTTGTCTCTTCCTCCTGGTCTTCCTGGCCATCTTTTCGTAATGTTTCTTATTATGCCGGTATATAGGATGAATTGACCCACATGTATTTCATGTTCGTCTACCATTTCATGGAAGTCCGTCCACCTTCCTTCTCTTCTCCGGTCTCCAATTTGTGCTACATCTTTAGCCTACCAATGTACTCGATATGTTGCTAATGTGTTTGTGTCCCCTCCCAGGAGACCTGCTAGAGGGATTTGTACAGACTGCGGATCTTTTGTCCCTTGGAGTTTCCACGCTCTTTTCCATAAGTCCACTGCAATGTTGAGCATATTCGGCAGGGCTCCGAGCAGAGGCCTGTCAAGCCATAGTATTTCCCTTAAATAATATTGTTTCAGTGCTGGCTGGAAGATGTGTGCGTCTATTGTTTCGTCTTCCCCCAGCTATTTTACTGCAAATTGCAGCTGCCCTGCTAAGTAGTACCTCTCGAAGTCCGGTAGTCTAATGCCCCCTTCTTCGTAGTCCTTCTGCAAGGTCCTCATTGCGATCCTATTTCTCCCTCCCCCCCATAGGAATGAACTTGTTATTGTGTTTAGTTTGGTAAAAAAGGCCCTGGGTATGCTGTATGGGATGTTTGTGAGGAAGTATAATAGGCGGGACGGTACCACCATTTTCAGGAGGGCTGCTCTTCCCATCATTCCCAGTGCGAGTGTTCCCCAGAAGGTCATCGACTGCAGTGCTTTTTCTAAGGCAAAGAGCGTGTTGGATGTATGGGTATCGGCGGTGTTATGATGTATCCCTATACCCAAATATTTGAAGGTGCGGGTTGCCCATGTCAGGCCCAGGTCCGATAGGCAATGTGGGGGGACGTTTTTTAGATCAGCCAAGGGGAAGAGGAGGGACTTCTCTTTGTTAATCGCTATGCCCGAAAGCCTGGTGTACGCCCCGATTGCTTCTAGGAGGCAGGGTAGGTTTGTGGTTGGGTTGCTTACAAATAGGAGTATATCATCTGCGTATAGCGAAATTTGGTGGAGTACCCCATCTATGTCTAGTCCGGTGTCTCTAAATTCTGCTCTAAGGAATACCGCAAATGGCTCTAAGGCCAGGATATATAACATTGGCGATAGTGGGCACCCCTGCTTGGTTCCTCTATGTATCATCCACTCTTTGGAAATGAATCACCCAGTTTTCACCCTTGCTCTGGGTTCCTTATATAGTAATCTGATCCATCGGAGGTACCCCTCCCCAGTACCAAAATGGCAAGTACACTCACCAGCCATTCCCAGCGCACAGAGTCAAAAGCTTTGACAGCGTCCAGGGACACTATTACGCTCTCGTCTTGCATTTGATTTGTCTCATCTATCACGTGGTGTAGTCTGCAGAGGTTCCAAGACGTATTCCTTCCCGGAACGTAGCCCGTTTGGTCCGAGTGAATCAGCGTGGGTATTACCTGTTTTAAGCGGTTGGCTAGGATTGCCGTTAGTATTTTAGCGTCCTGATTGATAAAGGATATCGGCCTATAGAAGGCGCATTTCCTAGGGGACTTCCCTGGTTTAAGGATTGGGACGATTATTGATTCCGACAGGCTTGTCGGGAGGCGCATGCTCTCATATGCGTCTTGGAATGTCTCTAGTAGTTACGGGGCAATGGCGCTCTTGTATGTCTTATAGAACTCTCCCGGGAGCCCATCCGGCCCCAGGGTTTTTCTGGTGGGAAGTTCCGGGATCACACTCTCTATTTCTTCCACCGTGAGGGGTGCGTCCAATAGCTGGACCTGTTCTTCTGCTAGCCTCGGCAACCCTATTTCAGCCAGTGCATCTGCTATGTCCTCCGGGTCTATTTCCGGATTCGGGGCATATAGTTGCTTGTAGAAGCGCGCAAATAGAGCGTTAATGTGCTCTTGGTCCCTGATCTCTGTCCCAGTGTGGTCTTCGACAAATCGTTATAGGATCTTTTTTACTCTCCTGTCTGGTGAGCCAGGCCAGGAGCCTACTAGGTTTATCCCCTTCCGTGTGTAACCGCTGTAGGTATCTCCCATAGTTTAGTCTCCCTAGTTTTTCCCAGAGCAACATACATTTAGTCCGCAGCTCTATCAGATCTCCCGGTTCCTCCCCCTCTATCCCCGTTCATTGTTCTCTCAATTCGATCACCCTCTCGAGTTCATTCAACTCCCTCATGGCGGCTCCCGTCAATCCTCCCGTTTTGCCTATTGCCGCTCCCCTTATTATTACCTTAAATGCGTCCCATAATATGGCGCCACTCTCAACACTGCACTCGTTCTGCTCGAAATAATCATTGATCACCTCCTGGAGGTGTTCCTCAAACTCACCCTCTCTCAGGGCCTCTGCTCGAAGTTGCCATGTTGGAATTGGGGCTTTCCTATAGGTGTTTGCCCATGTCGCCACTATTGGGGCATGATCAGAAAGTGTGCGTGCTTTAATGGTGATTCCCGTGATATCTTGTAATGATTCCCTGCCCGCGAATATGTAGTCTATGCATGTGAATGTTCCATGTGGTGCGCTGTAGTGTGTATAACCCCTCCCCTCTCCATGTACCTGCCTCCATACGTCCGCTAGCTGTAGCTGCTCCAGTGTCCTATGCAGTTCTTTGGCTCGGGGTGTCGGCTTCTTGTGTTTATCATCAGACCTGTCAAGAAGGGGGTTCAAGGTGCAGTTGAAGTCGCCGGCCCAGATGAACGTTGCCTCCCTGTATTGCGTTAACTTGAGCGCCAGCTTTTTGAAGAAGTCTGTTGCATCATTATTTGGGGCGTAGGTGTTGACCAGGCACACTTCTTTGTTTTCTAGCATACCATGCACTAATACCAGCCGTCCTTCTCTGTCGGTCTCCTGCTTGAGTAGCTGGAATGGGACCCCCGGGGCAATCCATATTAGTACTCCTCGCGCGTATTTGAGTATGTGGCACTGTATATCTGTCCTCCCCATTTCTTTTCCACCTTGGCCTGTCTGTCTCTTGTGAGGTGCGTCTCCTGTAGCATCGCTATCTTGATTTTCCTCCGTTTTAGCCAGGCATAAACCCTAAGTCTCTTAAAATACACATTGAGTCCTCTCACATTCCAGGTAGCTATTGTTAATTCGTCTGGTCCCATGATCTTCTCTGTTTGCCTTGCTTCATTATCCCACTGCCATGTCCTTGCACCCTGTCCTTTGATCTCCTCGTATCTACCTCCCTCGATGTTCTGGCCCTGGATATTTACCTCTTGATGCAGCCACTGCTGCTGTCGCAGGATTCCTGCCCCATGTTGCCCGGGTCGCTTCTTGTCTGTATTATTTTATTGTCTTTGCAGTGGTCCTTCCGTAGTTCGTGCCATGTGCCACTCATTCACTCTATTCAATGTCCTTAACCTTAACAAAAACTGGAAAACTAATGCCCAGCCACCCTCCCCCTGCTCGGGCTCCGCCGCTTCTCTCGTCATGCTCCTTTGGGAGGGGCAGACTAGCCGCAGCGTGATGTCTTAGAACTGACATCCAAACTAGTAATTCTTTCCGGGGGCGCCGCTTCTCTCAGCCAACACAGCTAAAGTGGGGCTGATTGCTCCTCTGTGCTTTCTTCTAGCTTCTTTACTTATGTAATGCTTATTTTCGTTGTTCCAGGTTGCCTTTGTTACTCCTCATCAGGGTCTATTTCCGATGTTGCTAGCGTTTCTCTGCCTCAGCTGAGGGATGCCTTGTGAGTCCATCCAAGTGTGGGCCTCGTCGGTGGAGTCGAAAAAGCATGTTTTGCCTTGGTGTATCACCTTGGGTTTAGCGGGGAACAGGAGCATGTATTTCACCCCCGCGACCCTGAGGCGTTCTTTTGTTGGGCTGAACTGTGCTCGTTGCCTCTGAACCATAGCCATATAGTCCGGACACATTGTGATCTTGGAAGAGTTTCTGGTGATCCCCCCCCTCCTTGAGAACGCTAGTATTTTCTCAGTGTCCTTATAGTTCATGAACCTAGCAATCATCGCCCTTGGGGGGGGCACCCGGCAGGGGCTCCCGGTCAGGGCTCTGTGTGCCCTTTCTACCACAAAGCCCTGGGATAGTGTACCTGCTACGACCTCCTGGAGGAGCATGTTTTCCACATACTCTGTGGGATCTTTGCCTTCCTCACCTTCCGGAATTCCAATTATGCGGATGTTTTTCCTCCGCGCTCTCCCCTCTGCATCTTCCTGTCTCCTTTCCAGAAACTTGACTCTCTGTAATACCTCTGACATCTGTGCCTGCGTTACAGCAACCCCTGCCGTGTTTTGCTGCACCTGCTGTTCCGTCGCCGTCACCCTCTCTATTAAGTTCCTTGCGTCCTGGTGGAGGAGGCCCACGTCTACCATTACTGTATCCAATTTATTTTCTAGAGATGCTTTCAGAGCCCCTATTGCTGTGTCATCTTGTTTTCGATGGATGCTTTCATGGAGGCAATTGCTTCCAGTATTGGGCCTTCATTAGCGGCTTCCACTTGGTATGAGGTGTCATCTGAGACTGCTGCGTTGTCCGCTGGCACTGACTGTTTGTGTCCAGATGCCTTAGTAAAGGTTTCCATGCTCACTTGCTTGGTTTTCCCTTCCATTTTCTTGTTTGGCATCGTGGGGGTACTGTCCTTGGCCTGTGTTGCCAATATCGGTCTTGGCTGTGCACCACGTGCCGTGGCCTCTGTTTCTTCCTCTGCCCTGTTCTCCCTACTCCTCGGTGTTTGCAGGTCTCTCAAGCGTATGTTTCTCAGGCACCTTCCACCTCGTGATAAGGTTGTTACATGTTTCTGGCAGGTATATATATATTGGACCTTCCTATCCTTGATGCCCTTGTTGCCCCTGGCGCTTTTTGTTGTCGGATGTCGCCTCGAGCTCGGGCCTTTCCTGTGACTGCTGCGTGTGTCCTTCCAGGTATGTAACTTGAAACAAGGATCTTCGTGCTGCCTACGTTGCATGTGAGCGCTCCGGGAGTCACCTCAGCGTATCAGGGGGTAGATTTGCCCATATGTCAGTGTTCGCAGCTGCGCGCGCACTTGGTTTGGCCTCAATAGTCATATACATGGGTTCTCTCTCCTCCAGCCTCACCTCCAGTGTCCGCCTTCTCTGTGGTGCGGCTCTGTGTGCCTCTGACCCCCTCTCTGGGCTTCGCGGGCGGGGTTGGCCCTCCGGAGACTGCACCCTCCGGTCCCTGTCTGTGTCCTTGGGTCTCCTCTGTTTTGCCGTCCTTCTTCCTCCGGCGGCGCTGGTCTCCACGTTGCGGGGTTGATACAGGCTCCCCGTAGGTTGTGTGCTGCAGTCCCCGTCTACGCCTTTGAGTCTCACCCGCTTCGCCGTCCCACTTCCTCCAGTCGCGCTGGTCTCCACGTCATGGGGTTGACTCAGGCTCTCTGAAGGCTGTGCGCTGCAGTCCCCGTCTGCGTCCTTGGGTGTTCCCTGCACTGGTTTCTGCGTTATGCGCGGCCGGTGTCCTTCTCGCTGATCGTGTAGATTCTCCGGCTCACTTTGTATTACGCGGCTGGGGAAGCCTCTGTCTTCACAGGGGTCGCAGGGATCACATCAGGGTCACCAAAAAATATAGACACCCCTAAACGCTCAAACCAGAAAAAATTCAACCGACTAGGGAAAAAGGCCCATTACATCTCTTGCAAGGAGAATAAAGTTTTATTTCCACAAAAATAGTAGTGCCCCAGCAGAGAACTCTGCTGCCACTGAATGTTCTGGCAAAATCAATATGAGCAACACTTTATGAAAGCACACAGCGTCATCAGTAACGTAAATTACACAATGTACAAATCCAAATGTCTAGTTAGCGCAACGCTATATATTGGTCCCAGCCCCGTCTGTCCATCTTCTTCCATGTGGGCTCCTCCTTGCGTGTCATCATGCAAAAAGATACAAGTAATTGGCAATTACTCGAAGAAAAACAATACATGCTCTATCTCTAGCCTAATGTGCACCTGGTACTGCACACAGGGGCTAAGAGGATACTTCAAGGCCATTGCATCACAGACACTAACTCGATTCCAGACACGTCAGCGCCAATTCAAAGCACCCCATCCTCATTTTAGCTATGTTGTTTTACCCCTCCCGGCACCTCACAGCACAAATCACGTGACCCATGGTGAAGGCAACTGGCCCCTGCTTTCTAATCTTTCCTGATCGATTGGGGGACTAACAGTGTTATGGTTGGTGGTCTGGGACTGATTGGTAACTTGGAATTGCTGGGGGTCTTGGGAGAGGGGCTTTTCGGTGCTATTACTCAGAGCTGGGACAGGGGAGGTCCGAGGCTCGTGCCCTCCTTCTCATTGGATCGCTTTACACTGAGAGCTCTCAACCCCTTTGTGGCCTTGCAGGGCGAATTCCCTCTGGGATACGAAATGTTGTTGGCAACATGAAACAATGAAGGGTCTATGAATCTCTGCATCTCTTGCCTTTCTAACCGGTGCCCAAGCTACAACTTATTCCTGCATGCATACGCTTTGTTTCAATGTTTATGGCTCAGGCCGTGGCTTCATTGCAAAACTAGGTCTCGATTCCAATATGGCTGCTACTATCTAAGATGGCGTTTGGTTCCCCATGTACACCAAAGCAAAAATGTACACCACCCTCCCTGCACAATGCCTCCTAGCGACTACTCCCCCACCTCGCCCCCTGTAACATCCCTGATACCTGAGCCCCTACTGCACACTCCCGGCATCTGCCTCATCCTACACAGACCTACTTCCTCTCCGAGTGGGCGGACCTCTACTCCTCTCTCTTGATCTCAACCACTCAACTCCTCCTTCTTGGAGACTTCAACATTCACTTGGATGCCTCCTGTGCCCCCTCTGGACACTTTTGTGACCTCTGCGACTCTCTTTCACTAACCATTCTCCCCTCCTGCCCGACTCATTCTGCAGGGCACACTCTTGATGCTCTGATCTCCTCTGACCTTCCCCTCTCTGTCCCCCTCTCCACTCCTCTCACCTGGAGTGATCACTTTCTCCTATCCTCCCACCTCACCCTCCCTACCCCTCAGGCTAAGCCACCTTCATCACTGCCAACCACCTTTGTGGTTATCCGACCCATGAAGCGCGTGTCTGTTGAGGCTTTCGCCGCCACCTTCTCACCCCCTCGTCCCCCTTTGGCGGACTCCCACCCTGACACAGCCCTCTCCATGCTCCACTCTGCTATATCTGATACTCTTGATATCCTTGCCCCTGTCATGAGAATCCGTCTGAAGCCCAACGCCAATTGTAACTCCTGGTATGACTCTGATCTTGTCACCCTGAAACGCAAGTGCAGGGTGGCTGAGAGGAAATGGCGTGCTTCATGTTCACCCTCTGACAAACTGGCCTGCCGCCTGCTGCAACGGCAGTACCGGCTCTCCGCCCTCACCAAGAAGAGAGCCCATATCCAAGCCCGGATCTCGACTGCGTCTAACAACTCGGCTGAACTCTTTAAAATCTGCAAGGAACTGGCCAACCCTTTTGCAGTCTCTACCTCTCATGTACCCTCCCAGGCCCTCTGCACGGCACTGGCTTCTCACTTCACTTCCAAGACTCAGGACATCCTGTCCTCACTCTCCTCCTGTCAACTCCCTCCCTCTATCCCCTGCTCTTCCTCTGGCCCCTCTGCTGCCACCCCCTTCCCTCCCTCTCTTCCTTTCCCCTTTTTTCTGCAGACAAGGTTTCTCGACAAGTCCGATCTATGAGAGACTCGTCAAAACAGGTTCACCTCTGTTCCTCCAAAACTATCAAGGACCACATCGACTCCCTGCCTCCTGCCCTGGCTGATTTCTGTAATCACTCTTTCGCCACTGGAGTCTTCCCATTCTCTCTGTGCACCCTCTTCTTAGGAAACCCTCTGCTGACCCCTCCTGCCCGGCTAACTATCGCCCAATCTCCATCACTCCCTTCCTGGGCAAGCTCCTGGAGAAACTGGCCATCTCCTATCTCAATCTCCACACCGAATCTGTTGGTTGTCTTCATGACCACCAGTCTGGCTTTGTTACGCTCACCTGGCTCCCGCAGGGGCGTCAATCCGAACTGGACAGCTGCGGTCTCCACCAATGTGACGCGTAGTGCCGAGATGACGGACTGGACTGGCCCACCTAGTTTCGTTTGCTTGGCCCGTAGGAATATTCTTCTGCAAATGGAGAAAGGGAATTAACCACCCGTGGAGTTGAGCGTTAACCCCCCCACCCCACTCCCGCTGTTCTCCCCACTGATCACCTTTGATGTTCCCTCTTATAGTCTGACCTGATGGTTTGGAAAGATGAGCTCTCCATCCTGCATTGAGCGCAGGGGTGCCTAGATAACCAGTTGCTTCACTGGCTCGAAGGAATTGGTGAGTTCCAGAACAATATTGACTCTGAGATTCCCGGCAAGACGCCGTAAGTATGTAGTTCGTAAGAGTTCAAATGTCTGACTTTCACTCTGTCCGATTCCTTGCAGGTTTCAGCTTGACCCTAGTGAAGAGTTCCTCGAGGCAACCAGTAATATTCAGGTAAGGATTTGTATTATCCAACACAGTTCGATAAAATAATGTCAATATGTAACCTGTTGCTTTCTCCTTTATTCAGGCGCTGAGAGAAAGTATGAAGTCTCTGGGAATAATGCCTCCGGCAGTAAAATCAGGTAAGTCTATTGTGGTGAGGAGGTTTCCCCTTGTTTGTCCCTTTGTTTCACCTTGCTGTCACGCTCACCTGATTCCCACGGAGGCGCAGGTCTGGCTTCGAGTGCTGATGCTTCTTCAATGGTGAAGCGCAGGACTCTGAAAGATGGACAGGTAGGGCCCCTCTACTCTGGCTTCTCTGGCTCGTAGGAATATTCCCCTTAGGGTCTGGAAGGATGAGTTCTCCATCCTGCTTCTGATGCAGGGGCGCGTTGAAACCCAGTTACTTCACTGGATTGAGGTTTGATGGAAGTTCAAATAAGCTTGACTATTCAGGTAAGGCGCTGTAAGAGTTCTGTTGCAAGTTCAAAAGTTCAAGCTTAATAATAATGTTCATAGTCTTATTGCAGCAAGCGCTAACGCTTATGTCTTTTTGCCCTTAGGGGCCGGGGTCCGGAATGCCAGGAAGCGGCAGGACCCGAAATGAAATGGGAATGACCCAACTGGTAAGTCTTAGAAGGAAACTGAGCTTTTCCTATTCCCTTCCTTCTCTCACCTTGTGTTCTTGTCTTTTTCTCTCTAGGCACTGGGAAGTGGCTGCAGAACTGGATGATCGCTGCTGAAGATGGAGGTGCCCAGGAAAGGTGAGTGAAATGCAGCGCTGCAGCGATCGAAACGAAATGCTTAAAAAAATGATGTCTTCCCTTTTAGGATCGTCGGTGTAATGTCTCCGTGGTACAGCTTTAGCAGGTAAGGTCTTCTTTCTCTCCAATTCTCTCTTATCTCCCTTTGCAGGTGACCCAGGATGCTGACAGGCGTGGCTGAAGTCCAGATGCAGGAGCTGACACGGTGAGCGTCCAGCTGCGAGGAGCAGAACAACGCGAAGCAAGAGTTGCTGATCGGGTGTGGTTTAAATAACTTTGGAAGAAGTTCCAGGTATGTATCCTTCCACCGATCAGGTATGTATCCTTCCCCGACCACACCCAGGTGGAAAGTAGTCCCACAGGTAAAGTAGTTCCATTAAGGCCTCAAGAGGGCCTGGATGTAGCAGCATGGTCTGCATCAGGTAAGTGACTACACTGAAACACTTGAACACATGTCTAGCTTTATGAGCCTGGCGCCTAAGGTGCCAGGACAGAGGTCCAACATGAGCCTGGCGCCTAAGGCGCCAGGACTGTGTCCAAAGGGCCCCAGCTTGGGCCCGCTGGCACTTCCCTGGGGGGAATGATGCCTGCCTCTGGGGTTGCTGGGTCGGACTCGGCTCCTTGGAGGTAGGCATCATGACAGTACGCCCCCTCAAGGCCCCTCCCAAGGTTGTTCCCTCCGGGGGTCTTGGCTTGTTCGGAAATCTCCGGTGGAACCTTTGTATTAATCGAGGTGCGTGAACATGGTTACTAGGCTCCCACGATCTCTCCTGAGGTCCATATCCCTTCCAGTCAACAAGATAGAAGAGTTTTGACTTTAACACCTTGGAGTCTAAAATATCTTTAACTTCGAATTCTAATTCCCCTCCAATTTGAACTGGGTCTGGAGGCTTGGACAGTCGGGTCCCTGGTTGTACTGGCTTCAAAAGTGATGCATGAAAAACTGGATGAATACGCATGTTGGACGGTAAATCCAGTTTAAAGGCCACGGGATTGATTATAGCCTTGATGGGATAAGGTCCTATGAATCTGGGATTGAAGGTTCGCGGGCCCTTGAGGGGTAAATGTTTCATTGCTAGCCATACCTGGTCTCCTACTTGGTAAGGAGGAGTTTTACTTCGGTGCAAATCAGCGTTTTCTTTATACTTTTTCTTGGCTTGCTGTAAATGAGTTGCAGCTTCTTTGAAGGCTCGGGTTATTGTGGAATGCAAATGATTTACTGCGGGCATTTCCAGGGTCAGAGGTGGATCTAGGTCAGAGGTCCGAGGATGGTGACCATACAAAGTATAAAAAGGAGTTTGTCCGGTTCCAGAATGCACTGAATTGTTGTATGCATATTCTGCGATCCAAAGGATGTCTTTCCAATTTAACTCGGATTGGTGTAACATGCACCGAAGATATTGCTCGAGAGTCTGATTGGTTCTCTCGGTTTGTCCGTCGGTCTGGGGGTGGTGGCTGGTGGATAACCGCACATCTATTTGTGCTAGTTGGCAACACTTCTTCCAAAAATGGGACATAAATTGACTTCCACGATCCGAGACTAATATGGAAGGGAAACCATGTATGCGAACTATATTCTCCAGAAATTCCTTGGCCAAGGTGGAAGCTGAAGGCAAACCTTTTAAAGGGATAAAGTGGGCCATTTTGGAGAATAGATCCACAATTACAAGAATAGTGTTGTAACCAGCACAAGAAGGCAGGTCAGTTATAAAGTCCATTGACAAGGTGTGCCATGGTGCCGGTGGAATATCCAAGGATTGAAGTAGGCCCGCTGGCCTTTTCTTTTGACCCTTGTTTTGGGCGCAAATTCCGCAAGACAACACAAAAGACTTTATGTCTTTTCTCCAAGAAGGCCACCAGAAGTGGCGTTTGATTTTTTCCTCCGTTTTAGCGATACCAGGGTGTCCTTCCATTAATGATTCATGATGATGGGCAATAACAAGTTCTTGCAATTCTTTACTTGGCAGAAACAACCGCTCCTGGAAGTAGGGTAAATCATCCTTAACGGTGTAATGAGGACCCTTTTGACTCCATTCCAGTAAGGCTGAAGAGTCTAGAAGTTGTTTTACTTGCGTTTGGATGTCCTCAATAGTTTGCAATGAAGTTAGGCCTAAGATTCTTTGTTCAGGTATGATTGGCACAGGTTCTAAACTCGAATTGGGTTCTTCCATGTCAATCCAGGATAAGGCGTCCGCTTTACCATTCTTGCATCCAGGGCGATAGGTAATTACAAAATCAAATTCCGCAAAGAATAGAGCCCATCGGAGTTGTCATGAAGATTGAGCTTTGGCCGTCTTTAAATACTGTAAATTTCTGTGGTCCGTAATTACGGTGATGGTGTGTCTTGCCCCGAGAAGGTAGTGAGAAGGTAGTGACGCCAAGCCTTGAAAGCAGATTTTTATAGCCAGTAACTCTTTGTCGGTAATTGCGTAGTTGATTTCAGGAGGAGAAAATTTCCTGGACCAAAAGGCCACTGGGTGTAGTTGGTTAGTTTCTGGGTCTCTTTGCGACAGGACAGCTCCCATGGCCGAACTGGATGCGTCGGTTTCCACAATATAAGGGAGATCTGGGTGCGGGTGCTTTAATACAGGTGCAGAGGTGAATTTGGTTTTCAGGTCCTGAAAGGCTTGTTCGGCCTCAAGAGTCCATTCAAAGCGTTTGTTTTTCTTTAGGAGAGCTGTGATGGGTTGGACTGTTCGGGAAAATTCCGGGATGAATCTTCGAAAGAAATTGGCAAAGCCGAGCATGCTCTGAACTCCCTTCACCGAGCTAGGAGATGGCCATTTGAGGATGGCGTCCACCTTTCGCGAGTCCATTCGGACTCCTTGTGGTGTCAGGATGAATACGAGAAACTCAACTTCTGTGGTATGAAAAACGCATTTTTCGAGCTTTGCAAATAGTCTGTGCTGGCGCAATTACTCAAGAACTGCCCTAACATGTTTTCTGTGATCGGATTCTGAAGAAGAGTACACCAGGATGTCGTCAATATAAACAATGACACAGACATCGATAGGTTCCCGAAGAACATCATTCATAAAGTACTGAAAGGCGGCAGGTGCATTGCACAAACCGAAGGGCATCACCTGATATTCGAAGAGCCCAAATTTGGTGCGGAATGCAGTCTTCCATTCGTCGCCTTCTTTTATACGTACCAGGTGATAAGCTCCTCAAAGATCTAACTTGGTGTACACACAAGCGTCTTTCACCTGGTCGATAAGCTCAGGGATCAGGGGCAGAGGGTAACGATTCTTAATCGTTATTTGATTTAGGGCGCGATAGTCTATACATGTTCTAAGGTCGCCCTCTTTTTTCGGCACGAAGAACAAAGCTGAGGAGACACGAGACTTGGACGGTCGAATAAAACCATTGGCTAGGTACTGATCTAAATACTGACGCAAATGCAGGTTCTCAGGTTCCGTGAGAGCATAAATCCTACTACAAGGTAGTTGAGCATTGGGTACCAGATCGATTTGGCAATCATAAGACCGATGGGGAGGTAACATGTTAGCCTGTTCCTTCTGAAAAACGTCTTGGAATTCTTGGTATTCTGACGGTAGCTGTACAGGGGTGGAAGTTGCTGAGGCTAGACCCATAACTGGATTTCTTGGATAACAAGTTGGTTCACAATCAGGAAAACATATCTTCTTTGCTCGCCAGTCAATTCTGGGATTATGTGTTTCTAACCAAGGAATTCCAAGAATTACTTGAAATTGTGGGGCCTTGATCACATCAAACACGATTGTTTCCCTATGTCCATCTTGACCCACCAGTGTCATTTCAACAGTGGAATGCGTTACAGGCCCTGAGGCTATTTCGGTTCCATCTACTGTAGTAATGAAATCTTGGGTTACTTTCGGGCGGAGAGGGAGCTTAATCCTGGAAGCCAATTCACGGTCTATGTAATTTCCAATAGCTCCAATGTCGATGTATGCTTTTATAGCATGCAACTGCTGAGGCTGTTTTGGGTCCACGAGCACCATTGGCATGACAAAATGCGAGGTCAAAGAATCTGTTTTCAAGCTCGGCAAGCGGACCCCTACGCTTGTCGGGCTAGGTCGTTTCCCGAATCAGGTGTCAATAAATCGTTATCAGTGGCTCCAACTACCTTCTTAGGTGGTTTAACCGGACAATTTCGAAGAAAGTGACCGGAAGTCCCGCAATACAGACAAAGTTGCATTTGCCGTCTTCTCTCTCGTTCCTTCTGCGTTAATGGTCCTTTAACATTGCCGATTTGCATAGGTTCGGATAGGTCGGTACTCTTGAAGTTGGCATGGGTTTTGATCGGTACTCGGGTTTTGTACTTGAACCGATCTGCTTTTCTATTTTGAAGTCTGTGATCAAGTTGAACCACCAAGTCTATGTAGTCTGTGCAGACCTGGGGTGGATCTACTATCTGAGCTAGAACATCCTTAAGCTCTCCGCGCAGGCCTCGATGAAACAATGTGATCCTTTTGTTTTCTGGCCATCCAGTTTCCACAACCAGTCTATTAAAGGTGGCAACGTAGGACAGGAGATCCTGATTTCCTTGTCGTAAGGATAGCAGTTCGTTATCAAGGGCCTGTCCTTGAGAGTGTCGAGCAAACAATCTTTCCATGCTAGCCTGGAAACCCTGAAAATTCTGGAGAATGGGATCATCCTGATTTACCAATGGAATAGACCAATCGGCAGCACTGCCACTGAGGTAAGATAGTGTAAAGGCTACCTTGGTCTGGTCGTTAGGGAAGGCCCCAGGTCTGCATAGAAAGTGTAAACGACATTGGTTCATAAAGACGGCATATTTCTTGGGATCCCCCGCAAAACGTTCAGGCGGGGCCAAAGGCATGTGTCCAGGTAGATTGATTTGCACCGGGTTATTCAAACCCATTTATGTGGAAGTACCTCTGGAATTAGGTAAAGGAGTGTGCCCTGCCTGGGCCTGAAATAACCTTTTGGCCAGGTCATCTGTTCTTTTCTTGGATAGGATCAGTTCTCTTTTGAGAGCGTTAGTCTCCTGGCGGGCTGAGTGCACTTCTGCCCGTAATTCTCCCAAAAGCTGGGCAAGCTGATCTGTCTCGGAAGTCTCCATAGCGCCCGGGTGGGAAATTGTGGGTAGGCTTCGCGTTCTGTCACGCTCACCTGATTCCCACGGAGGCGCAGGTCTGGCTTCGAGTGCTGATGCTTCTTCAATAGTGAAGCGCAGGACTCTGAAGATGGACAGGTAGGGCCCCTCTACTCTGGCTTCTCTGGCTCGTAGGAATATTCCCCTTAGGGTCTGAAAGGATGAGTTCTCCATCCTGCTTCTGATGCAGGGGCGCGTTGAAACCCAGTTACTTCACTGGATTGAGGTTTGATGGAAGTTCAAATAAGCTTGACTATTCAGGTAAGGCGCTGTAAGAGTTCTGTTGCAAGTTCAAAAGTTCAAGCTTAATAATAATGTTCATAGTCTTATTGCAGCAAGCGCTAACGCTTATGTCTTTTTGCCCTTAGGGGCCGGGGTCCGGAATGCCAGGAAGCGGCAAGACCCGAAATGAAATGGGAATGACCCAACTGGTAAGTCTTAGAAGGAAACTGAGCTTTTCCTATTCCCTTCCTTCTCTCACCTTGTGTTCTTGTCTTTTTCTCTCTAGGCACTGGGAAGTGGCTGCAGATCCGGATGATCGCTGCTGAAGATGGAGGTGCCCAGGAAAGGTGAGTGAAATGCAGCGCTGCAGCGATCGAAACGAAATGCTTAAAAAAATGATGTCTTCCCTTTCAGGATCGTCGGTGTAATGTCTCCGTGGTACAGCTTTAGCAGGTAAGGTCTTCTTTCTCTCCAATTCTCTCTTATCTCCCTTTGCAGGTGACCCAGGATGCTGACAGGCGTGGCTGAAGTCCAGATGCAGGAGCTGACACGGTGAGCGTCCAGCTGCGAGGAGCAGAACAACGCGAAGCAAGAGTTGCTGATCGGGTGTGGTTTAAATAGCTTTGGAAGAAGTTCCAGGTATGTATCCTTCCACCGATCAGGTATGTATCCTTCCCCGAACACACCCAGGTGGAAAGTAGTCCCACAGGTAAAGTAGTTCCATTCAGGCCTCAAGAGGGCCTGGATGTAGCAGCATGGTCTGCATCAGGTAAGTGCACATTGAAACACTTGAACACATGTCTAGCTTTATGAGCCTTGTGCCTAAGGTGCCAGGACAGGGGTCCAACATGAGCCTGGCGCCTAAGGCGCCAGGACTGTGTCCAACGGGCCCCAGCTTGGGCCCGCTGGCACTTCCCTGGGGGGAATGATGCCTGCCTCTGGGGTTGCTGGGTCGGACTCGGCTCCTTGGAAGTAGGCATCATGACACTTGCTGTCCTTTTGTTTCCCCTTAGGGGTCGGGGTTCGGCGAGGATGCAGTGGAAGCTGCACCGACCCGTGAAGAGGAATAGTACCCCCGGTGGTAAAATCAGGTAAGTCTATGGGGGGTAACTAATATTGCCTCTGTGTATTCCCTTGGCTCACCTTGCTGTTCTTGTCTTCCCCTTAGGTGCCAGAGTGCGGCGGGAACATGCAGAAGGATGTGGCGGAATGTGAAGATGCTGCGAAGGCCAGTGAGTTCAGTGCGGCGCTGCAGCAGGCGAGGCGATGCGCATAAAATAACTTCTTTCTTCCAGCTCGAAGGCGCGATGGATCGGGAATTCAGGTAAGGATCACAGGTATTGCTCTTGTTCTAACATTTTCTCCTTTTCTTTCTCCCTTTTTCTAGGAGCTCCAGACTCGAGGCGGGCATGGCAGAAGACTGGATGCAGACTTGCAGGCACGGTGAGCGTTACGCTGCTGGATGCAGAATAACGTGAAGCGTGTGCTGCTCTTCGGGCGTGTTTTAAATAGCCTCCAAAGTAGTCCCAGGTAAGTATTCCTCCCCAGCCCCACCTGAGTAAAAAAATAGTCCCTAGGTAAAGTAGTCACTTCCAAGCCTCTTTTGGCTTGGAGCTCTTGCAGCATGGTCTGCATCAGGTAAGTTTGCAGCATGGTCTGCATCAGGTAAGTTTTAATCTATGAGCCTATGGTGCCAGGACTGACTCTCCATATGAACCTGGTGCCATAGACACCAGGACTGCACCCAAATAGCCCCTAACAGGGGTTGTTGGGCTTGCTTGGAATAACTTGATGCCTGCTTCCGGGGTTGCTTTACTCGGTCTGGGTCCCGGGGGTAGGCATCATGACAGGCTTCAGGGCTGCCAGAAGCACAGAAACTGCTCTCCTGAACATCTGTGAAGACCTTCTCTTCAACCTTGACTCAAACACCCCGTGTGTCCTTATCTTGCTTGATCTCTCTTCTGCCTTTGACACTGTCAAACACGCCATCCTGCTCAACCGTCTCCGTGATAACCTGGGTATCAGTGGACAGGCTCTGCCGTGGTTGACTTCTTTCCTCTCCGACCGACCCTCCCAGGTCCAACTTGGGTCCTTCCTCTCCGATATCTTTTTCTCTACCTGTGGCGTCCCCGAGGGTTCAAACCTCTATCCTTGGCTGTTCAACCAATACCTGGCACTCCTTGCCCACCGCATCCCCGCTCTCTGCATCAATTTTCAGTGCTATGCAGATGATACCCAGCTCATCTTCAGGCTACCCTCTGCCTCCTCCTCTCCTTCCCACATCTCTGACTGTCTGTCTGCTATCCAGGAGTGGTGTGCCGTCAACGACCTCTGCCTTAATGCCAGTAAGACCGAGATTCTACTCATCAGCACCCCCTCTCCCTCCTTCCCTTCAGCTCTCTGGCCGGCTTCCCTTGGCCCTCTTCCTGCTCCCACCTGCAAGGCTAAATACCTCGGGGTCATCTTCGACTCAACACTCTCCTTCTCTCCTCACATCTCCGACTTCTCTAAGAAGTCACACTACTAGCTGCACCTCCTCAGAGGTATTCTTCCTCTCCTCTCCTTCCCCCAGAAGCTCACCGTCTCCAGAGCTCTGGTTCTCTCTAAGCTGGACTATTGCAACAGCCTCTATCTTAATCTGCCTGCCTCTACTCTCCACCCTCTGCAACTTATCCAAAACAGGACTGCGAGACTTGTCCTTGGCCTCAAGCCCAGGGATCGTAGCTCTCCAGGACTGAAATCTCTGCACTGGCTCCCAGTGGCTGCAAGGATTAAGTTCAAAACCCTCTGCATTATTCACAAGGCCTTCTGGGGCCTGGGACCGCATTACCTTCAACACTCTCTTCCTAAATACCTTCCTTCTTGGGCTGTTCGCTCATCTGCCTCCAACTCCCTCAGGGTCAGCCGCTTCTCCAAGCAACGAGTTGGTGGTCGATCTCTCTCCTCGGCTGGGGCCTCTCTCTGGAACAGCCTTCCTGCCTCCCTGAAACTTGAGGAGAACCATCTCCGGTTCCGGAAGAACCTCAAAACGTTCCTCTTTGCTTCTGCTTTCTCTGCCTCTCTCCCCTGCTTATATTCCCTGCCGATTCGGCACTGGTTACCTGGCCACCCTTTCTTATCTTGGGGCCAGGTCCTGCCATTTGCTCTCCTGCCCTGCCTCCCTGGCAACCCCCTGCCCTTGTGGACTGATTCTGTATCCCATCAGTCCCTTACCAGCACTTATGTCTGCTCTTACCTTGCACTTGCCACCTTCAGGCTGTTATTTATCGTATTTATTCTTCTTTCCCATGTACTGCCCTTTTCCCCTTTCCCTTCCCCTGACACTTCTTCCCTTTCTCCCTACCCTCGCACTTGCGCGATCTGAATGACACCTGGCCTAGTAGGATCGTTGTCTGTCTCCCACTGTCTTCCCCTCCCACGCCTCATCGCGCCTTGAAACACTTGTGTATAGGCGCATTATAAATGCCATATCATATCATATCATATCCTAAAAGCCCAGCAAGGCTGAAATTTGTTTGGGGTAGCTTGCCCAACTTAAAAACAGTGGTGTTGGAAAGTTGCCCAGAGCTGCCCCAGTGGTTCAGATATATTCAAAAGCTTTCACCTTCCCTTTTTTGGTTATATTTTTTCCCTGTGTGAGAGAAGGAATGCCCAGTGGTGGGTCCCTTGCTCGCTGCGCCATAGGGAGCCAAGCTGCACCTCACGAATGAGGCCCAAAAAGGCCGAAACATGCTTTGGTTTGCTTGCATTTCTGTGCAGAGGCGACCTGACCTAACAGTTTGGGCTGGGCCTTTCCCATTGGTGGCAGTAGCTGACTGATTGCATATGTCTGGACCTCTTTGTGGCACAGATGGGCTAAAATATGGTGCTTTGGAAGGTTTCCCAGAGCAATGCCAGTAGTTCAGATGTGTTCATAACCTTCCACCCATAACATTTATGGTTATAGTTGTCTCCCTGTGTGAGAGAGGATATGCCCAGTCGTGCGTCAATTGCTCGCTCCGCCATAGGCAACCAAACCAGCACTCACTGATGAGGCCCAACAAGACAGAAACATGACTGGGGTTCCTTGCGTTTCAGTGCAGTCAGGACTTGGCTCAGCAGTTTGGGTTGGGAGTCTCCCATTGGTGGAAGTAGTTGACTGATTTGAATAAGGCTGGACCCCTTTTTGAAAAAAATGTGGTTTGGAAGGTTACCCAGAGCAATGCCAGTGCTTTATATTGATTCAAAATCTTCCACCAATCACTTTTTTGGTTATAGTTTTCTCCCTGTATGAGAGAAGGAATTCCCAGGAGTGAGTCCCTTATTCGCTGCGTCATAGGGAAGCATGCTGCACTTCAGTGATGAGTCCCAACAAGGCCAAAGCATGTATGGAGTTGCTTGTGTTTATGTGCAGATGGCACTTAGTCTACCGATTCGGGCTAGGCTGCTCCCATTGATGACAGTAACCGACTGATTTGCGTACGGTTGGACCACTTTTTGCAATGGAGCAGACAGGCTAAAAAACAGTGGTTCGAAAGGTTGCCCAGAGCAATGCCAGTGGTTCAGATGTTTTCAAAACCTTCCACCCATCAATTTTTTGGTTATGTTTTTTTTCCCTGTATGAGAGACTGTATTCCCAGACATAGGTCCCTTGTTCGCTGCGTCATAGGAAAGCAAGCTGTACCTCACAGATGAGGCCAAATAAGACCAAAACATGTCTGGGGCTGCTTGTGTTTCTGTGGGAAGGGCACCTGACCTAGCAGTTTGGGGTGGGCTGCTCCCATTGGTGGCAGTACCTGACTGATTTGCGTATGGCTGGACTCCTTTTTGGAATGGCGCAAACGGCCCAAGAAATGGTGGTTTGGTAGATTGCCACGAGCAGTGCCAGTCGTTCAGATTTATTCAAAACCTTCCACCCATCATTTTTTTTGGTTATGGTTTTTCCCTGTATGAGAGACTGTACTCCCAGACATGGGTCCTTTGCTTGTTGCACCATAAGGAAGCAAGCTGCACCTCACCGATGAGGCCTAACAAGGCTGAAACATGTGTGGGGGTGCTTGCGTTGCCAAGCAGAGTGGACCTGGCATAGCAGTTTGGGTTGGGCTGCTCCCATTGGTGGCAGTAGCAAACTGATTTGCTTTCTGTTTTTTTAACATCTTTATTTAACCATAAATTAATCAATATCACAAAAACAACAGTCAAGTGAGAGCATAACAAAAATAACTATATACATAAGCATTAACTTAGTAAGCTAAATAGACTACTTAGTAACAATACAACAAACTCCCATTCCTAGGCCCTAAGTAGACACAAGAAGTAACAAACATGCAGCATCAAACAACACATCAGCCTCCCACCGACCCCCTCACTCACAAGCTTATTGTACATACGAATTACAGTCCACACCTTATCCGAATAAATCAATAAAGAATCCCCAGTTTTTACCATATTCTGTCTCTCGATGAATCCTAGATGCTCGAGACTTCTGATAGCATGAAAGTGTACGCATGTCAGCTAACCAATTATCATGGTGTGTTTTTTTTCTAGATTTCCACACTTTTATGATATGTTTTATTGCCATCGACAATGCCCTATCGATCCAATCTGACGACTCACACATTTTCTCACATCTATCTTCAGTTGAGAGGAAGACAACAGACATACAATTTCAAGGAAATAAAATGCCCACTACCAGATCAATTTGATTCAAAACCTATCAGTTGCTGCTGAATTTGCCTCCACCTTCATCACCCCTCCCTCCCCATCTCTTGACTCTCTCGCTGACTCTGTCCTTGTCAATCTCCATCTTGCTATCACTAACACTCTCATCATTCTTGCCCCTGTCATGAGGATCCGCCTGAAACCTGCCTCCAAGCGTAGAAGCTAGTATGACTCCAATCTTGTCACTCTGAAACCCAGGTGCAGAGCTGCTGAATGGAAGTGGCAGACCTCCGGCCCATCACCTGACAAACTGGCCTGCTGCCTACCCAAAAGCAATAACGTCTCTCTATCCGCTCCAAGAAGAGGGCTCACATCCAGACTCGTATCTCTGGAGCCTCTAACAACATGCATGAACTCTTCAAAATCTGAAAGGAACTAGGCAATCCATTTGCAGTTTCAACCTCTCCTCTTCCTTCTCAGGCCCTCTGTACTGCACTGGCTACCCATTTTTCCTCTAAAACCAGGTCATTCTGACCTCTCTTTCTTCCTCTCCTCCCCCCATTCCTTTTTCTGTCCCCCTGACTCCCTTGGCCTCTCTTCCACCCTCACCCACTCTCTCCTCCTTCTCACCTATCACAATGGATGAGATCACTAGAGTAGTCCGCTCTATGAAGGGCTCATCCAAACAGGTGTCCTCTTGTTCTTCCAGAACCATTAAGGACATCTCTCCCACTTCGGCTCTTGCTGACTTCTGTAACCACTCCTTAGCATCTGGCTCTTTCTCTTCTTCTCTCAAGAACCCCCTTGTGCACCCGCTCATAAAAAAGCTTTCTGCTGACCCCTAGTGTCTGGCCAATTACCTCCCTATCTCTACTACACCATTCCTTGGGAAACTCCTGGAGAAGTTGGTCATCCCCAACTGACCCAACACACTGAGCTTGCTTGTTGTATAGATGACCATCAATCTGGATTCTGAGCCTCCAGAGGCATGGAAACTGCTGTCCGGAACACTCGTGAAGAACTGCTCGCATATCTTGACTCTAACTGTCTTGCTGTTCTCATTCGCCTTAACCTCTCTTCCGCCTTTGACAGTCAACCATTCTATCCTCATAAAGTGGCTACAAGATACCTTTGGTATCTCTGACCAGGCACTGGATTGGTTGACCTCCTTCCTTACTGACCTCCCCTCCCAGGTGCTCCTGGGCACCTTCTCCTCCTCCACCACTCTCTCTACCAGTGGTGTTCCCTTGGGCTCTATCCTCCTCTATCATCCCCGACTGCCTGTCTGCGATTCAGTGTTGATGCACCTCCAATGATCTCTGTCTTAATGCCAGTAAGAACGAGATCCTGCCTATCGGGAAACCTGCTCCACATTTCCCTCCTGCACTCTAGCTGCCCTCCATGGGCTCACCTCCCTCTCCTTCAACTGAGACCAGAAATCTTGGGGTCATCTGTCAACAGACTATTACGACATCCTCTTCACTGTCCCCTCTCCTGACCTATGGAGCCCATCTGGTCTCCACACTTTCTCCTTTCTCTCCCTCACCCATTAATGGTGGCACTAGGTGGGATGTACTCCTTGCATACTTCTCATCCTCTAGATGTATCATTAATGTCTATCACAATGGCACTATCATGGCCCAAGGTTCTCAACCTACTCTTCTGCTTCTTGACTGGTGCCTGCCTTCTCTCATAAACTCCCTCCCTTCTCCTGCCATTCCTTCTTCCTCTCCCCTCACTTCTCCACCACCACCGATGGGAGTACCACGCCCCTGTACACCACCTCGGAAAACCTTTAAAGGTGGTAGCCAGCTTCACTTAGCTACTCTGAATGCTCGCTCTGCTGTCAAACACTCCTCTGACATCTGTCACCTTCATGAAGACTTTGACCTGGATGTCCTCGCTCTTACCGAGCAGTGGTTCAATGCCAGCTCTGTCACTGCTCTTGACACTCTCCTTCCTGAGGGCTACAAAATCCTCTCGAAACCCAGATCCAACAGGCCTGGAGGTGGAGGGGCACTGATCTTCCCTGAGTGGGTCCCTGCTTCTATCATTCCTACTCCTCTTTTGAATGCCTCGTCTTTAGGCGTGGGGTCTTGCCTACTCTCTCTCTCTCTCTCGCTCTCTCTCTCTCTCTCTCTCTCATCCTCGCCACTATTTACCGACCTCCTGGCCCTATCTCCATCTTCCTCTGTTAATGGGCTGAGCTTGCCTCATCCCTTTCAACCTGCACCTCCAAACTCCTCCTTCTTGGTGACTTCAACATCCACCTCAACTCTCTTGAATCATCCACCTCTCTGTCACTTCCTCTCTATCACTATTCTTGCTTCTGGCCTGACTCAATCTGCCTGTCCTCACTCTCCTCCACTCTATCTCCTTTCCTGTGACTGCTTCCCTGCCTCTCTTGGCCCCCATCCTCCCACATCACTTACTCTCCGCCCTCCTGCCCACAGCACCGGATGAGGTCTCTAAAGTGGTCCGCTCTATGAGGTCCTCCTCCAAACGGGTGCCCCCTTGCTCCTCCTCCTGGACCATTAAGGACAACAACTCCTCTCTCGCCCCGGCTCTTCCTGACTTCTGTAACCACTCTTTCGCCACTGGCTCTTTCCCGCTATCCCTTAAGCACTCTCTTGTGCAACCTCTCTTCAAAAAGCCATCATCTGACCCCTCCTGCCCGGCTAACTATCGTCCTATCTCTACTACCCCCTTCCTGGGTAAACTCTCAGAGAAGTTGGTCCTCCCCCAAATGACCCTCCACAATGATCTTGTTGGTTGCCATCATGACCATCAATCTGGATTCCGGGCAGCCAGAGGCACGGAAACTGCTCTCCTGAACACCAGTGAAACCATGCTCGCAAATCTCAACTCCAACTCTCCTGCTGTTCTCATTCTCCTCGATCTCTCCTCTGCCTTTTATACAGTCAACCTTTCCATCCTCAAAAACCAACTCTGTGAGACGCTCGGCATCACTGACTGGGCATTGGATTGGCTGACCTCTTTCCTCACTAACCGCCCTTCCCAGCTGCAACTGGGCCCTTTCTTCTCTACCACCATCCTCTCTAGCTGTTTCGTCCACCAGGGCTCTATCCTATTGCCATGGCGCTTCAATATCTATCTCACCCCTCTTGCTCACCTGATCTCCTCCTTCTCTCCTCATTTCCAGTGTCATGCCAATGACACACCGCTTTCCGTCAAACTTCCCTTTACTTCCTCCTCTTCCTCCTCTCTCATCCCTGACTGTCTGTCTGCAATTCAGGCATGGTGTGCAGCGAATGATCTCTGTCTCAATGCCAATAGGACAGAGATTCTCCTCATTGGAACTCTTGTGCCCTCTTTTCCTCCTAACCTCTGGCCTCCCTCTTTGGGCCCCCTGCCGCAGCATTTTGTGATGCCAAGAACCTCAGGGTCATCTTCGACACTGCTCTCTTCTTCACCCCTAACATCATGGATCTTACCAAGAAGTCCTGCTTCCAGCTTCACCTCCTCAGAGGCATTCTTTCTTTTCTCACATTCTCCCAGAACCTACATGTCTCCAGAGCTCTGGTACTCTCCAGGCTGGACAACTGCAACAGCCTCTTTCTCAATCTCCCTCTCTCCTCCCTTCGCCCCTACAGCTAATCCAGAATAGGGCTGCAAGTCTTATCCTTGGCTACGAGCCCATGGACCGTATCTCTCCAGCCCTAAAATCTCTCAACTGCTCCCGGTGACTGCAATGATCAAATTCAAGACCCTGTGCATCATCAACAAGGCCTTCTGGGGCCTGGGACCATGCTATCTCCAACTTTCCCTCCCTAAATACTCCCCTGCTAGAGCCCTACGCTCCTCCAATTCCAGCTCTCTGACTGTCAAACGCTTCTCCAAGAAGAGAGTAGGGGCCAGGTCTCTCTCCTCGGCTGGTATCTCCCTTTAGAACAGCCTCCCTGTCCCTCTCAAACTTGAGCCGGACCTCCTTAAGTTCCAGAAACTGCTCAAAACTCTGCTCTTCTCTAGCTTGTTCCCTTCCCTGCTAATCACCCCACTGCCGCTGCGACCGACCGGTTGCCTGATCATCATGAATGTCACAGGATCCCAGGCCCTTCGTCTCTGTCAATACCAGTACCCCTCGCCCCCCCACTGCACTGCTGGCCCCTGCTTGGTGGCTCCACATGCACCCTGTCGAGTCACCTGCATTAGCACTCCTCCTTGGCTCCCCTTAGCATTTCCATTCCGGCCCTCCTCCTACATCCTACAGCTGTCCACTAGGGGATTGTCATTTAGGGGTCACAAGGGGTCGCAACTGTGACCCCTGAGGTCTCCCTTGCTGTGTCGACTCCCTTTCTACCCCTAGAAAAAAAGAAAAAAAGTGTCTTTATTTTATTTCTTTTTTTAATGCCAGCTCCTGAGCAGTGGCCATCGCCATGTGGCTCTTTGTTTCTGGAGTGGCTGGCTTTCTTGTTCGGGCCTCTTAAAAAATCAAAAAGAACAGGGGTTTCACAAGTCTAACACTTTCAGCAGTGACTAAATAAGACAGAATAGGAACACCAAATAACGCATCCTTCTGAAATTCTATACAATAATTGCTAGACTCATTAAAAGTTTATTTCAGGCACAGTTCAGGGGACGAGTCACTGATTTAGTCTGTTCTTATACACCTCAACTCAGCCTTTCATCATGCTGAGGTCGACAATTGAGTACCAACACAGATTGGGTGATATTGTATGTATTTATTTCTATATAAAACGCTTAAGCGTAAGTGCTTTATAGTAACACATCATTAGCATTTTGCCATGGATGTCTTCTTGTATTCACAGTACTTTAGTAATTTGGTAATATGGATCTGTACACACTGATCTTTATGATACATTTGGCGATCCATTCTTGTATGAAATGTGTATCACATTATAATGATATTGTAACCATATTTTTCGTAGTGTACGTAGGAAAAATTCTATTTGATGCCACTTCCTGTTTTGTCAAGGGGTGAAAGGATGTGTTCCATCGCTTCCCGCAATATCACTTCCAGGTGGGGTCAAATGCCATCACTTCCTGTGATGTCATGAGAAGTCAAGGGTCATGTGGTGTCACTTCCACTACCCCTGGCATTTTGGTGAAATGATGTCCCTATGTCCACGCCTCTGCTCTCCCTTCCATCCCCATCCCCTGCACTTCTCCCCAATGCACTTGCACGTCCGAATGCCACAGGACCTAGTTGGACCATGACTGTATATTACTGTTTTTGCCATTGTTATTATCTCCCCTGTTCCCTTCCCATTTAGCCTCGTGGCGCTTTGAAACACAATTCTGTTGTATAAAATAAAAAATACAAATCTTTCAGGGCTTGTCCTCTCTGACCGGGAAACGCCAATGTCACTGCGGCACATGCCTGCCTGATATGGTTCTGATAAAACCTCAAGACCTGGATGAATCTCTTGTAATAGAGGGACTGCCATATTCATGAAGCAGTTGTACCTCTTACAGCAATTGCCATTGCGGTCAGCACTAAGAGGAAATCTGCTGACTGCTACTATGATAATTAACATATCAGTACAGAAGTCAACAGTGGACTTTGTGTCGTAGAATGCATTTTGTTTCACTCAGCACAACTATCCCCTCAGCAGAGCATGCCACATAATGCACTCTGCTTCACTAACTAGTGATACTCATACAGAAATACATGACACTGACTCCCTTAAGCCTCATTCAGTGTAGCAACTGAACGTAACAGTAAATGCCTCAATTAACAGAAATGCCTCCAGAAGACGAGGGGCCTCATTACGAGTTTGGAGGCAGCCATGCCCTTAATAAGGGCATGGCTGCCTCCGAACTTGGTCCGGGTCTGTGGTCCCTGAATGGGGAAATAGCGGGCCATTCCGACTTTGAAGGGCCCGGTATTTCCCCATTCAGGGAACTCAGACCCGGACATTCCCCATTCCCATTTGAGCACCCATAGGGCTCAATGGGAATGGGGAACATGCCAACAACAGGCCCGTTAAGGACGGCCCATTGTTAGCATACTAGTTCCCTCGCAGGACCGCAAAGGACGTCTGGTCTGACCAGACATCCAGAGCGGGTCCCGCGAGGGAACCTCGTAATAGGGCGGAATGGGTTTAACGGCGCCGGCACCTTTACCGGTGCCGTTAAACCCATTCCGCCAGGGTCGTAATGAGGCCCAATGAGTTTCATATTACAGTGCACCTCTTTCAATACAGGTGTGTCAATAGTATTACAATGCACAGTGTCTCACTTAGTACCGGCCTACCCGCCACCGCAAAATTTCGGACATAAATCCAAAGAATAACATTTGCTTCGCAGAGTACAGAAGCCCATTGGCAAATTGTCTTGTGTGGTTTCTGCTGTCCTTCTTTTAGTCTTATGTGTAGGGCATACAGAAACATGACAATTGTATTTGAGGACACAAAGCATAATTTAATTTATTTCATTTCATTAACATAACAAAGAGATACTAACTTGTATTACTGATGAAGGCCTAGCCACCAACCATCGTACTCAAAATCAGAAACATATGTTGAACCTTCTCTGTTCCGGATCCAATCAGTGCAAATAATCAGCTGTTAGAACTTGGCAGTATTGTTCCAGTTTGAGCCTAATGACTTGTACTCACGTTATCCCCCTGCACATAACATTGCTATCTGATTGGGGGATGCCAGCTTCACTCTTCTATGTTAATTCATACAAATATATGTCACCATGTTGACTTGTGTTTTTGAACTATTAATTAAAATAAAGGAAAGTGTTTTTATCTCATAACCAATTAACACATTTTCTGTGCTTTTCTTTCCTATATCACTTTGCAATATCTTTGCAAACATGAATGCATCCAATTTTCACATCAACATGTTGCCCTAGAGGATTCTTAATTATAGTGTGGCGGTGGCCACACTATAGTTCATTTGAGTAGCAGGATACATAGGGAATCCGAAAAATGAATTGCTAATAAGTTTTAACTCGCTCAAATTTTGCAAACAAAAAGTTTGTCACGGACCTCTAATGACAGGAACTTTTGGGAAAGACTGGTTCAAAATAAAAATGTTATTACGAAAGTTCAAAAACACTGTTTCAGCATAGTCCCCTTTCATTTTCCCATAGAGAAAAAGTCAAAATTCTGCTATAGCGCAGGGCTAAAACCACTTGATGGAATTGTACTAGGAATAAAACAACTTGGGCACGAAGCGTTGACTCGATTCCCGGGAGGGGTCTGGGGTTATTCGGTCTAGTCGTTCTTTAAATAACTGATGGAGAAGGGGGTGCCCCTTCGGTCCAAATTATAGCTATATCTCCCATGGTGCTTTGCAGGAGATAGGCTTTTTAAAAATGAAAAGTCCGCCATATTGTTTTGTTCAATGAGAGAGATGTTCGAGAACATTTTTGAAATATTTGTGAATATTTGAAAACGAAAAAATGCCTTTTGGAGGCAGAACCAGGATGAAATGGGATAAGGATAGAGGTGGGAAGTGGGAAAGAGTACACTATGTTGAGATGAGGGGCTGGGAGTTGAGTTGTGGGGCTGGGAACAAGGTCATTCTTGCATATTCGGGGATAATTTTCAAATGCCAAGTTATTTTTCATAGTCACAGCTACATTATAAAAAATAAATATTCATGGTTATTTTATTTCTTTTAATTTTTTTCTCTCTGCATATTCGGGGTTATAGTAGAAGATGAGATTGGGAAATAAAAGTGCGTCAAACTGATAATTGTGGATATGCAGGCTTATTTTCACATATTAAGTGTTATTTGTAGTCCATTGCTAACATAGTCATGGTTATGGGAAAGAAGTTTACAAAAAAAGAGAGAGTTAAAAAAAATTGATAAATACAAAAAAGTGGAATTTTACAGCTACCGTGAGGTGTGGGGTAACCTATTGAGGCAAAATGTAAAGGGCTGCAATATGGCCATGGCTAGTGGGCCTGAAAGACATGTACAGTCGGAGTAACCAATTAGTGGGTCCAAAAGAAACATATTGGGGGAACATGTACAGTGGACACCGCCGAAGGCCATGGCTAGTAGCTGGGTAGTGTTTTAAAATATAGAGCGGGAACGAAGAAGGCTGTGCTCACTGACGAGGGGTGAAAGGCACGGCTAGGTGACCTGAAAGACATGTATAGTGGCCACAGCCAAATGCTGTGACCTCCTAGTGGGTCCAAAAGAAACATATTGGGGGAACATGTAAAGTGGACACAGGGCTTGTTACCTGTCAAAAAAGATGGTATTCCAAAACCCTTGAAACTCACTGAAAAGCTCTGCACATTCCCGTTGCAAAGTCCATGAGCACATACATATTATAAGAGAAGGGATTCACAATGACGTACGAAATGGAATTATGGGGGACTTGGCATTATGCTGTTCATCAACAGGAACGTGCCGAGTTAAGCTGGTCATGACTTCTCACATCCACTGAATTTCAAGGGTTTTGTTGCATTAAATGTGCGCAACTTAACTGTACCTTAACTAAGGTTTTTTCAATGAATATAAATATGATTACATCACCATGGTGATGTGAAAATGCCTGCCTCCTCTCATTTCCAAGTAGTATCATATAGCATTAACTACCCAATCTTGCCATCTGGGAACAACACTTTGCCCTTCTCTAAAGACAGTTCCAAAATGAGTTTAGAAAAAGTGTCAGTGGAAGTGTTCCTGCTCTGAGTTCATTGCCAAATTATTAATTCTCAAGTCAAATAAGAATTCAGCTGTTTTTCAGATTATAATGATCCATAAAATAGTAATCAAGATGTCATGCTGTTAAACACCAATGCTCCTGGTTTTTTTTATGGAAAATACAGCAATTTCATTACCCAGTGCTCACTAATTTGCATATTAAGTTGTGACAAAATGAGTACTGCTCCACAGCAGTCTATGGATGAGTAGTGGTTTCTAAACTCCTACTCAGCCTACACCACTACTAAACCATGAATGTGAAACAGCCACAGCATGTTTGGTGCACCTCCTTTACCTCTTAAAGGGAGCATAGGCTGAGGTCTGGCTGTACGCTTCAAAAGAGGTTTCAGGCAGCAAGGAAGCACAAACAACAATGATAGTACTCAGATACCAAAATAAATCAATGGGCAATCATGGTTCCATAAAAATAAAAGACTTTGGTATCTCTGACCAGGCACTGGATTGGTTGACCTCCTTCCTTACTGACCGCCCCTCCCAGGTGCTCGTGGGCACCTTCTCCTCCTCCACCACTATCTCTACCAGTGGTGTTCCTTTGGGCTCTATCCTCCTCTATCATCCCCGACTGCCTGTCTGCGATTCAGTGTTGATGCACCTCCAATGATCTCTGTCTTAATGCCAGTAAGAACGAGATCCTGCCTATCGGGAAACCTGTTCCTCATTTCCCTCCGCACTCTAGCTGCCCTCCATGGGCTCACCTCCCTCTCCTTCAACTGAGACCAGAAATCTTGGGGTCATCTGTCAACAGACTATTACGACATCCTCTTCACTGTCCCCTCTCCTGACCTATGGAGCCCACCTGGTCTCCACACTTTCTCCTTTCTCCCCCTCACCCATTAATGGTGGCACTAGGTGGGATGTACTCCTTGCATACTTCTCATCCTCTAGATGTATCATTAATGTCTATCACAATGGCACTATCATGGCCCAAGGTTCTCAACCTACTCTTCTGCTTCTCGACCGGTGCCTGCCTTCTCTCATAAACTCCCTCCCTTCTCCTGCCATTCCTTCTTCCTCTCCCCTCACTTCTCCACCATGACCGATGGGAGTACCACGCCCCTGAACACCACCTCGGAAAACCTATAAAGGTGGTAGCCAGCTTCACTTAGCTACTCTGAATGCTCGCTCTGCTGTCAAACACTCCTCTGACATCTGTCACCTTCATGAAGACTTTGACCTGGATGTCCTCGCTCTTACCGAGCAGTGGTTCAATGCCAGCTCTGTCACTGCTCTTGACACTCTCCTTCCTGAGGGCTACAAAATCCTCTCGAAACCCAGATCCAACAGGCCTGGAGGTGGAGGGGCACTGATCTTCCCTGAGTGGGTCCCTGCTTCCATCATTCCTACTCCTCTTTTGAATGCCTCGTCTTTAGGCGTGGGGTCTCGCCTGCTCTCTCTCTCTCTCTCTCTCTCTCTCTCTCTCTCTCTCTCACCCTCGCCACTATTTACAGACCTCCTGGCTCTATCTCCCTCTTCCTCTGTTAATGGGCCGAGCTTGCCTCATCCCTTTCAACCTGCACCCCCAAACTCCTCCTTCTTGGTGACTTCAACATCCACCTCAACTCTCTTGAATCATCCACCTCTCTGTGCAGGGTCCTCTGTGACTTCCTCTCTATCACTATTCTTGCTTCTGGCCTGACTCACTCTGCCTGTCCTCACTCTCCTCCACCCTATCTCCTTTCCTGTGACTGCTTCCCTGCCTCTCTTGGCCCCCATCCTCCCACGTCAATTACTCTCCGCCCTCCTGCCCACAGCACCGGATGAGGTCTCTAAAGTGGTCCGCTCTATGAGGTCCTCCTCCAAACGGGTGCCCCCTTGCTCCTCCTCCTGAACCATTAAGGACAACAACTCCTCTCTCGCCCCGGCTCTTCCTGACTTCTGTAACCACTCTTTCGCCACTGGCTCTTTCCCACTATCCCTCAAGCACTCTCTTGTGCAACCTCTCTTCAAAAAGCCATCATCTGACCCCTCCTGCCCGGCTAACTATCGTCCTATCTCTACTACCCCCTTCCTGGGTAATCTCTCAGAGAAGTTGGTCCTCCCCCAAATGACCCTCCACAATGATCTTGTTGGTTGCCATCATGACCATCAATCTGGATTCCGGGCAGCCAGAGGCATGGAAACTGCTCTCCTGAACACCAGTGAAACCATGCTCGCAAATCTCAACTCCAACTCTCCTGCTGTTCTCATTCTCCTCGATCTCTCCTCTGCCTTTGATACAGTCAACCTTTCCATCCTCAAAAACCAACTCTGTGAGACGCTCGGCATCACTGACTGGGCATTGGATTGGCTGACCTCTTTCCTCACTAACCGCCCTTCCCAGCTGCAACTGGGCCCTTTCTTCTCTACCACACCCTCTCTAGCTGTGTCATCCACCAGGGCTCTATCCTATTGCCATGGCGCTTCAATATCTATCTCACCCCTCTTGCTCACCTGATCTCCTCCTTCTCTCCTCATTTCCAGTGTCATGCCAATGACACACCGCTTTCCGTCAAACTTCCCTTTACTTCCTCCTCTTCCTCCTCTCTCATCCCTGACTGTCTGTCTGCAATTCAGGCATGGTGTGCAGCGAATGATCTCTGTCTCAATGCCAGTAGGACAGAGATTCTCCTCATTGGAACTCTTGTGCCCTCTTTTCCTCCTAACCTCTGGCCTCCCTCTTTGGGCCCCCTGCCGCAGCATTTTGTGATGCCAAGAACCTCAGGGTCATCTTCGACACTGCTCTCTTCTTCACCCCTAACATCATGGATCTTACCAAGAAGTCCTGCTTCCAGCTTCACCTCCTCAGAGGCATTCTTTCTTTTCTCGCATTCTCCCAGAACCTACATGTCTCCAGAGCTCTGGTACTCTCCAGGCTGGACAACTGCAACAGCCTCTTTCTCAATCTCCCTCTCTTCTCCCTTCGCCCCTACAGCTAATCCAGAATAGGGCTGCAAGTTTTATCCTTGGCTACGAGCCCATGGACCGTATCTCTCCAGCACTAAAATCTCTCAACTGCTCCCGGTGACTGCAATGATCAAATTCAAGACCCTGTGCATCATCCACAAGGCCTTCTGGGGCCTGGGACCATGCTATCTCCAACTTTCCCTCCCTAAATACTCCCCTGCTAGAGCCCTACGCTCCTCCAATTCCAGCTCTCTGACTGTCAAACGCTTCTCCAAGCCGAGAGTAGGGGCCAGGTCTCTCTCCTCGGCTGGTGCCTCCCTTTAGAACAGCCTCCCTGTCCCTCTCAAACTTGAGCCGGACCTCCTTAAGTTCCAGAAACTGCTCAAAACTCTGCTCTTCTCTAGCTTGTTCCCTTCCCTGCTAATCACCCCACTGCCGCTGTGACCGACCGGTTGCCTGATCATCATGACTGTCACAGGATCCCAGGCCCTTCCTCTCTGTAAATACCAGTACCCCTCGCCCCCCACTGCACTGCTGGCCCCTGCTTGGTGGCTCCACATGCACCCTGTCGAGTCACCTGCACTAGCACTCCTCCTTGGCTCCCCTTAGCATTTCCATTCCGGCCCTCCTCCTACATCCTACAGCTGTCCACTAGGGGATTGCCATTTAGGGGTTGCAAGGGGTCGCAACTGTGACCCCTGAGGTCTCCCTTGCTGTGTCGACTCCCTTTCTACCCCTAAAAAAAAAGAAAAAAAGTGTCTTTATTTTATTTCTTTTTTTAATGCAAGCTCCTGAGCAGTGGCCATCGCCATGTGGTTCTTTGCTTCTGGAGTGGCTGGCTTTCTTGTTCGGGCCTCTTAAAAAATCAAAAAGAACAGGGTTTTCACAAGTCTAACACTTTCAGCAGTGACTAAATAAGACAGAATAGGAACACCAAATAACGCATCCTTCTGAAATTCTATACAATAATTGCTAGACTCATTAAAAGTTTATTTCAGGCACAGTTCAGGGGACGAGTCACTGATTTAGTCTGTTCTTATACACCTCAACTCAGCCTTTCATCATGCTGAGGTCGACAATTGAGTACCAACACAGATTGGGTGATATTGTATGTATTTATTTCTATATAAAGCGCTTAAGTGTAAGTGCTTTATAGTAACACATCGTTAGCATTTTGCCATGGGTGTCTTCTTGTATTCACAGTACTTTAGTAATTTGGTAATATGGATCTGTACACACTGATCTTTATGATACATTTGGCGATCCATTCTTGTATGAAATGTGTATCACATTATAATGATATTGTAACCATATTTTTCGTAGTGTACGTAGGAACAATTCTATTTGATGCCACTTCCTGTTTTGTCAAGGGGTGAAAGGATGTGTTCCATCGCTTCCCGCAATATCACTTCCAGGTGGGGTCAAATGCCATCACTTCCTGTGATGTCATCAGAAGTCAAGGGTCATGTGGTGTCACTTCCACTACCCCTGGCATTTTGGTGAAATGATGTCCCTATGTCCACGCCTCTGCTCTCCCTTCCATCCCCATCCCCTGCACTTCTCCCCAATGCACTTGCACGTCCGAATGCCACAGGACCTAGTTGGACCATGACTGTATATTACTGTTTTTGCCATTGTTATTATCTCCCCTGTTCCCTTCCCATTTAGCCTCGTGGCGCTTTGAAACACAATTCTGTTGTATAAAATAAAAAATACAAATCTTTCAGGGCTTGTCCTCTCTGACCGGGAAACACCAATGTCACTGCGGCACATGCCTGCCTGATATGGTTCTGATAAAACATCAAGACCTGGATGAATCTCTTGTAATAGAGGGACTGCCATTTTGATGAAGCAGTTGTACCTCTTACAGCAATTGCCATTGCGGTCAGCACTAAGAGGAAATCTGCTCACTGCTACTATGATAATTAACATATCAGTACAGAAGTCAACAGTGGACTTTGTGTCGTAGAATGCATTTTGTTTCACTCAGCACAACTATCCACTCAGCAGAGCATGCCACATAATGCACTCTGCTTCACTCACTAGTGATGCTCATACAGAAATACATGACACTGACTCCCTTAAGCCTCATTCAGTGTAGCAACTGAACGTAACAGTAAATGCCTCAATTAACAGAAATGCCTCCAGAAGACGAGGGGCCTCATTACGAGTTTGGATGCAGCCATGCCCTTAATAAGGGCATGGCTGCCTCAGAACTTGGTCCGGGTCTGTGGTCCCTGAATGGGGAATTAGAGGGCCATTCCGACTTTGAAGGGCCCAGTATTTCCCATTCAGGGAACTCAGACCCGGACATTCCCCATTCCCATTTGAGCACCCATAGGGCTCAATGGGAATGGGGAACATGCCATCAACAGGCCCGTTAAGGACGGCCCATTGTTAGCATACTAGTTCCCTCGCAGGACCCGCAAAGGACGTCTGGTCTGACCAGACATCCAGAGCGGGTCCCGCGAGGGAACCTCGTAATAGGGCGGAATGGGTTTAACGGCGCCGGCACCTTTACCGGTGCCGTTAAACCCATTCCGCCAGGGTCGTAATGAGGCCCAATGACTTTCATATTACAGTGCACCTCTTTCAATAGAGGTGTGTCAATAGTATTACAATGCACAGTGTCTCACTTAGTACCGGCCTACCCGCCACCGCAAAATTTCGGACATAAATCCAAAGAATAACATTTGCTTCGCAGAGTACAGAAGCCCATTGGCAAATTGTCTTGTGTGGTTTCTGCTGTCCTTCTTTTAGTCTTATGTGTAGGGCATACAGAAACATGACAATTGTATTTGAGGACACAAAGCATAATTTAATTTATTTCATTTCATTAACATAACAAAGAGATACTAACTTGTATTACTGATGAAGGCCTAGCCACCAACCATCGTACTCAAAGTCAGAAACATATGATGAACTTTCTCTGTTCCGGATCCAATCAGTGCAAATAATCAGCTGTTAGAACTTGGCAGTATTGTTCCAGTTTGAGCCTAATGACTTGTACTCACGTTATCCCCCTGCACATAACATTGCTATCTGATTGGGGGATGCCAGCTTCACTCTTCTATGTTAATTCATACAAATATATGTCACCATGTTGACTTGTGTTTTTGAACTATTAATTAAAATAAAGGAAAGTGTTTTTATCTCATAACCAATCAACACATTTTCTGTGCTTTTCTTTCCTATATCACCTTGCAATATCTTTGCAAACATGAATGCATCCAATTTTCACATCAACATGTTGCCCTGGAGGATTCTTAATTATAGTGTGGCGGTGGCCACACTATAGTTCATTTGAGTAGCAGGATACATAGGGAACCCGAAAAATGAATTGCTAATAAGTTTTAACTGGCTCAAATTTTGCAAACAAAAAGTTTTTCACGGGCCTTTAATGACAGGAACTTTTGGGAAAGACTGGTTCGAAATAAAAAAGTTATTACGAAAGTTCAAAAACACTGTTTCAGCATAGTCCCCTTTCATTTCCCCATAGAGAAAAAGTCAAAATTCTGCTATAGCGTAGGGCTAAAACCACTGGATGGAATTGTACTAGGAATAAAACAACTTGGGCACGAAGCGTTGACTCGATTCCCGGGAGGGGTCTTGGGTTATTCGGTCTAGTCGTTCTTTAAATAACTGATGGAGAAGGGGGTGCCCCTTCGGTCCAAATTATAGCTATATCTCCCATGGTGCTTTGCAGGAGATAGGCTTTTTAAAAATGAAAAGGCCGCCATATTGTTTTGTTCAATGAGAGAGATGTTCGAGAACATTTTTGAAATATTTGTGAATATTTGAAAACGAAAAAATGCCTTTTGGAGGCAGAACCAGGATGAAATGGGATAAGGATAGAGGTGGGAATTGGGAAAGAGTACACTATGTTGAGATGAGGGGCTGGGAGTTGAGTTGTGGGGCTGGGAACAAGGTCATTTTTGCATATTCGGGGATAATTTTCAAATGCCAAGTTATTTTTCACAGTCACAGTTATATTATAAAAAATAAATATTCATGGTTATTTTATTTATTTTAATTTTTTCTCTCTGCATATTCGGGGTTATAGTAGATGATGAGATTGGGAAATAGAAGTGCGTCAAACTGATAATTGTGGATATGCAGGCTTATTTTCACATATTATGTGTTATTTGTAGTCCATTGCTAACATAGTCATGGTTATGGGAAAGAAGTTTACAAAAAAGAGAGAGTTAAAAAAAATTGATAAATACAAAAAAGTGGAATTTTACAGCTACCGTGAGGTGTGGGGTAACCTATTGAGGCAAAATGTAAAGGGCTGCAATATGGCCATGGCTAGTGGGCCTGAAAGACATGTACAGTCGGAGTAACCAATTAGTGGGTCCAAAAGAAACATATTGGGGGAACATGTACAGTGGACACCGCCGAAGGCCATGGCTAGTAGCTGGGTAGTGTTTTAAAATATAGAGCGGGAACGGCAGAAGGCTGTGCTCACTGACCAGGGGTGAAAGGCACGGCTAGGTGACCTGAAAGACATGTATAGTGGCCACGGCCAAATGCTGTGACCTCCTAGTGGGTCCAAAAGAAACATATTGGGGGAACATGTACAGTGGACACAGGGCTTGTGACCTGTCAAAAAAGATGGTATTCCAAAACCCTTGAAACTCACTGAAAAGCTCTGCACATTCCCGTTGCAAAGTCCATGAGCACATACATATTATAAGAGAAGGGATTCACAATGACGTACGAAATGGAATTATGGGGGACTTGGCATTATGCTGGTCATCAACAGGAACGTGCCGAGTTAAGCTGGTCATGACTTCTCACATCCACTGAATTTCAAGGGTTTTGTTTCATTAAATGTGCGCAACTTAACTGACATTAACTAAAGTTTTTTCAATGAATATAAATATGATTACATCACCATGGTCTTGCCATCTGGGAACAACACTTTGCCCTTCTCTAAAGACAGTTCCAAAATGAGTTTAGAAAAAGTGTCAGTGGAAGTGTTCCTGCTCTGAGTTCATTGCCAAATTATTAATTCTTAAGTAAAATAAAAATTCAGCTGTTTTTCAGATTATAATGATCCACAAAATAGTAATCAAGATGACATGCTGTTAAACACCAATGCTCCTGGTTTTTTTTATGGAAAATACAGCAATTTCATTACCCAGTGCTCTCTAATTTGCATATTAACTTGTGACAAAATGAGTACTGCTCCACAGCAGTCCATGGATGAGTAGTGGTTTCTAAACTCCTACTCAGCCTACACCACTACTAAACCAGTCGTTGTCTAAACCATGAATGTGAAACAGCCACAGCATGTTTGGTGCACCTCCTTTACCTCTTAAAGGGAGCATAGGCTGAGGTCTGGCTGTACGCTTCAAAAGAGGTTTCAGCCAGCAAGGAAGCACAAAAAACAATGATAGTACTCAGATACCAAAATAAATCAATGGGCAATCATGGTTCCATAAAAATAAAAGACTTTAATCAAATGAAATGCACACCAACAATTACACTAGTACCACACCCCCGTTATAAAATACAAAGAATATGCAGTGTAAGTATGTGTCTTTTAAAAAGGCAAAGAGTGGGAATGTATTGTAAGTAGGGCCATTAGAACCAGGTCAAGAGCACAGAACCACTGTGTATATATTTAAAGCTTCTTCTTCATTCTTGACAGCGTTCACTGGGTGTCTGGGTGCATTCCATGGAAAAAAAGTAATTGTCAAGACAGTGTTATTCAGTTCACCTGGAGGCAAACATGATTCACTTCAACAAGTGTTCTATCTAGGTTGGATTACTATAACAACCTCTTTCCAAATCTTCCTGCTTCTACTCTTCACCCTTTGCAACTCATCCAGAATAAGACTGCGAGACTTGTCCTTAGCCTCAATCCTGGGAACGTATTGCTCCAGCCCTGAAATCTCTTAATTGGCTCCAAGTGGCTGCAAGGAATAAATTGAAAACCCTTTGCATTGTCCACAAGGCCTTCTGGGATCTGTGTCCAAAATACCTTTAACTTTCCCTCCGTAAACACCTTCCCTCTTGAGCTCTTTGCTCCTCCACCTCCAACTCCCTCAGGGTCAGTCGGTTCTCAAAGAAACGTGCTGGGGGTAGATCATTGTCTTCGGCTGGGGCCTCCGTCTGGAACAGCCTCCCTGCCACTCTCAAACTTGAGGAGAACCATCTCCAGTTCCGCAAGCACCTGAATACCTTCCTATTTGCTTCTGCCTTCGCTTCTCTTCTCCCCTGTTGATCTGTTCTGCTTCGGCATCGTGCACCTGGTTACCCTCTGATTTCGGGCCCAGGTACTTGCTCACGCTGCCATGCACCCGCACTGCCTCCTGGCAACCCTTGTGCTTGGGTCTGTATCTGTAACCCTACAGTCCTCCCTTTTTCTGCACTTACCTGACACCCTCTGTCTGCACCTTAAAACTGGCATGTGCTAGTTGCTGGCTGCACTACCACTGTGTTGTTATTACTTTCCCTTGCTTAGCATTTTCCACTTTTCCCCCTCCTTCCTGCACTTTCCCACTTCCCTCTCTCCTGCACAAGCACGTTTTCAATGTCACTGGGCCTAGTAAGATTGTTGTTTTTGTTCTCCCTTGTTTCCCTCCCCTGCCTCGTCGCTCTCTGAAACACCTGTGTATGAGCACGATACAAATAACATATCAATATGAATATCAAAAGTGTTGATCAGTTTGAAACTTGAAGGAAGCTTGGTCACCAGCTATGCGTTGATCCTCACGGTTAGACAGCTTGAAGCTGTCTCAAGGCATTGATTTATCTATAGAGATGAGTCGGTTTCATCTGGGTCCAATGATGTGGTGCAGTTCGACAATGATGATTGGATCAAAGACACTGGAGAACATGCAGGCAAGGTCACATTGATGTCTTGGAGCAGATCAAAGCAGTTCAAAAAAGTGTAGAGTGTGAAAGGCTTCCCTGATGGGTCTTGTAACAGCTTGAAAATTACTTCAGAAAAGTCGAGTCAGCTTGAAAACAGTAAAAGCGGAAACCATAGCCCAAGGTTCCTACATTTGATTTTTGATTGCTGTGTTACCTTTTGCAGGTACTTAGAGGAAAGGTAAGTCCTGCTTCCGCCCTTCTAAACCAGGAAGGTTACCATAGAACACATGCATGTGTGCTACCTCCAGTGTGCAGAGTCATGGGTCCGAGGGTTTCAGCAGTATGCAGACTTTTCCAGAAACAGATCACTTCAAATATTAGACTTGAGTGGGTGAGGGGAAGTTCTTGATCCTCCCTTTGAAATCCCTATCTTCAGCTCAATGGCAGGGGACTTCAGCAGTCTTCTAATCCAATAAGATTCCAGTGAAATCTTTCTTCTATTTCAGTACCAACTGAAACTAAGGGGCGCTGGTCTCACTCCTTATACAATGATGTTGCCACTGCAGACTAGTCCATTTCCAGGCATCAGTAAGAGGCAAAACATAGCTGTTGCAGCAATATTTTTTGCCTTCTGAATTCAGCTTCCAGAGTGTCTATTCTGCAAGCTGTTAGGAGGGGGCATAGAAGAATTTGTGCCTAAATATTTACAGGATGGTGGGACCCTTCCTATGGGGCAGATCCTCTCTTATGCTTCTTTATAATGCCCCCACGCAAGTCTTCTTGATCAAAGAGACTCCAGTATTTATTCTGCTGGTATGATGTCCCTATTGTGCTGGCAAAACTACCGTTGAAGCACTGAATCCTGGCCTGAGGTAACGTCATGTACCACTGGGAATGTGTCAAGCTTTCCCAGCAGAGAAAAAAGTGAGTCCCCTGTCCCATACAGCAAAACACAAACAATTTGAAAACTGTTGGGGTCACCGGAAACCGGTTGATAAAAAAATGTCATCAGACGGTTTTGGCAATGTGAAGTACATTTTCTCATAGGCCACTATATCAAGATAGGTGTAGTTTAATATTTATAGCTACCCATACTGCCACTAGGACTTATATATATAATTACAAAGTAAAGGCCATCAAGGTGCATCCTAACACAATAAACAATAAACAATGGCTCACATTTAGAAATATTTTGTCCAAAGAAAAGAGAAATAAAGTTAAAGGAAAAAGTAGATCAATACTGCATTAAATTAAGGCCTACAGGACCTGCTAGGCACACTGGGTTACAGTGCTAATTTATCGAGACAAAGCAAATCAGGGTTCCTTAGTTTTGAAGCCACCATAATGTCCAGTTGACCTTTCACTCAGTGGCATTAGATTTTCCCCTGATGAAACAGAATTCAGTGGATTGTTTCCAAAGGAGACAGTAGTTCCAAGACGGGATAGTGGCTGATTATGATCCTGCTTTTAACAGTGCACCCAGTACCCATGGCTCTACCCAAAATACTCCTGGCCACCCTTTGGTCCTAAAATTCAATCTTTACAGAGTCACTGAGGGTGTCTCCCTCGTTGATCACTCTGTGGCAGCTAGATATAGCTTCCCTGGTTATGAACACACATCCCTTTACAGTACGGAGCCAGTGGCGACATGTGTTAGAAAGTGCATTCCTTGGATCATGCAGTTTATGAGACAATGTGGTTACACCATGAACAAATACTATGCCCCTTCATGGCCCCCATGAGCTGAGCGATTGGTCGTGCTTACTCTGGGACTGGGACTGCATATTCTATTATCCACCATGGAGCAGTCTTGACATCCCACCATGCTTGAAACCCTATCCTTCCATGTAATAGCAACAGCAGGAGCCTTGATGGCCTCCCTGGATGTATTCTGCTGTATAGGTTGCTGGATGGCTTGCTCAGCATGATGTTTCAGCACCTGGGTACTGAGACTGGGCTCGCAAAGGGTGGTAACTGGGGATTGTCTCATAACGTCAGCTTTATGGGAGATTACGGTCTTTTCTGGGGTCAATGTACCAGGTTTGGCTAGCTTTTTTAATTAATTCCGGAGGGGGATTACGAGACCCCTTGGTATCCGGTGGGCCACTGTGGACCTCCCCCGTGGCACCCCCTCACCCCCGCCACATGGCTCTAGTAAAGCAGATAGCAATATAGCACGTTTTTAATGACCACAAGTTCGGAATCTCTAGTTTGCAACTGCATCTCTGGGCAAAGCAGTCTTCCTTATCCACTGGGTCGGAATTAGGTCGAATGGGTTGGCTACTTGTCTTATAGACCCTGAGTGGGCATAAACGAAGGAAGGAGGTGTTCCCTGAGCACATGTTCTCACTCCATATGCTACTTGGTGAGGAGGTTGGGGAGGACTTTTCTTCAGTGCATCAGCAGTCTCCAGTTTCGCTCTGGCCAGTGGGACCAAGGGGCTAGCCAACTCTAAAGCTATGAGCTGGGAGTTAACCACTTGAGTTGGACCAAACACATGTGGACAAAGGATCGGGGGACAGTCTAGCAGTAGATGTGACTTCTTCTCCTGTTAGTCCTAGTCGGGGCTCCATCCCATGACTAATCAAGTCACTGCCAATTACTTTGGCTTTGTCCATATCGCTAACTAAGCAAGCAGAGGATCCTAGGGCAATCAGCAGACCTTCATTTACATCCAGTTCAGCTTGAACGTTGGACGTAGAGTTTACTTCAGAGCATACACCAGTCGGGACCCTCGAGCTGCCCTTTGTCTCTCCTACATCAAAGATTCCTGGATTATGAATTGCCCTGACCCCCCAATTTGCCCTGATTAGAGCCCCAGAACTGTTTGATTTCTTTTATCAGGAAATAGGCCTCGCTCGTGAGCTGCGTGGGACCACAAACCTTTTTGACACAAACTTTTTCAACAGGGTCAATGTCAGTGTCTTAGTGTCACTGTTGATATCAAGCTGCCCGCCGTGTTGGGGTGGTTGTCTCCCTGGTTTTCCCAGTTTGCGCCTTACCTTCAATATTTTGTGCTTCGACTTGGGTTCTGTGCTGATTTCATGATTGGCTCAGGGGACAGCTGTGCACAATGAGAATGCAGGAAGGAGGACGAAGAAAGGAGAGTGCTCCAACACTTCCATGGTAGGTTTACAATATAGTCCTCACACAAAATAAAATCGGGCAGTAAGCGGTCACCCACTATGGCCACAGCCCATGCCATTACATTCGCACCTCATGCATTACTCCTGGTAGTCCTCTGATGCAAACCGGTACTTGGGCTCACAGAACTCTCCTCTGCGCGCACCCCTTCTGTCGTGGAACACCCCTGCTGAAGCGAAACACCCTGTGCCTGTGTTCCCTCGCAGGATTTTACCCTAGCGGGGGCTCCAGCTGAAGAAATGTTGAAAGGGGCGTGGCCAAGTGCTCCGTCGCTGTGAAGGATGGTGGCCCTCCTGGGCCAGTGTGGGAGCAAAACACCCCGCGACCGTGTTCCCTCACGGGTTTCGGCCATAGCAGAAGCTACAGCTGGAGATATTTTGAAGGGTGTATGGCCAAGCGCTCTGACGCTTTGAAGGATGGTCACCCTGCTGGGCAAGTGCAGCAGCGAAACACCCTGCACCCTTGTTCCCTCTTGGGCTTCGTCCATAGCGGGGACTGCAGCTGGAGATATGTTGGAGATATGTGCCATGAGCTGCAGGAAATATATGATATAATATGTTTGCAGGGAACCTGGATTGTGGATCTTCCAATAATTGATGTTTTTCATGTTTGTCATGTAGAAGCCTGTCAGGGTGAGAGGGTATACCAGTTGGTGGCGTGTTATGTGCTATAAGAGCAGATCTTCGCCTTCCTTTACAGAAATTGAACACTAATAGAAGTGATATATTAATGGTTAAATTACAATGGTGGGATGCGCGCACCTGTAGTTATCAAGCATGTTTATTGCTTAATGTATATTTTAACCCAACTGCTGCTGGTCTGGACTCCTTTTTAAACAATATTTCAGACCTTTAATGTTTGTGATTTTAGGTGATTTTAATAGTGAATGTTTAGACCCTGTGCATTATAGTACGAGTGTTGGCCAACATGCTTTGGACATTTCCAGAGAATGTGGCTTTAAAATTAGAACTGAGATGGACTCTTGGAATCTATTGCTGTTAAATAGCAATAGAGATGGGCACCTCCCTCCCGAAATACATGGTGTAATTGCTCTTCGGAGTCCACTTTAGATTATGTTTTTATTTCTAGAGATTTTAATAATGTATGCTCAAAACTGGAAGTGTCAGACTCCCCAGAGTGCGATCACAGCTTATTATCTTTGACTATAGTTCTATCGATTTTGACTGATAGAAATCGTTCCATGTTGTGGACGGAAGCCTGATTGAGTACCTAGTAGGTGGTGAAGTTCCAGTTATTTCTGAATTTGTAGATAAGTGACCTTGTCTAAAAGTTTGAGGAGGAATGGCACTGTGGTAATGGGCCGGTAGTTAGTAGGTATTGTAGGGTCTAGGGTTTGTTTTTTTAACAATGGGAAGACCCATGATTCTTTAGGGTTACTTGGGATCATGCCTGATGCGAAAGAGGCATTGATAAGCTTAGAAATAAAGGGCGCTAAATGCGTCGCTGCATCCTTATTGAGTTGGGCTGGACATTGGTCACCTTTGCAATTAGAAGGTTTGAGTGATAGTATGACTTTTTCAACCTCCAGGATGGAAATGTTGGTAAAGTTGAAGCGAGTGGGTGGGATTTTAGGGGACACAGGGGTGTTGTTAGGTGGGGTCAGAGTAGTTAGAGAAGCTTTTTTTTAGCAATTTTGTGACTTTATTAGTTTGCGCATACTGAGAGTCAGAAAACCAGGTTTTGTCTTTAGTACAGGTATCTTGCACAGGGATCGGCATCTCTAATTCTTTTATGATAGTAAAAAGTTCCTTCATAATGGACTTGGCTTGAGAGATACGGTTATTGTAGGATTCTTTTTTGGCCAGGCAAATTTCTTTTTTGTAGAGAGATGATAAGTTTGTAAGTTTAGTCCTGTTTTCCTCTGAGGGGAGTAATCTCCGGGAAGCCTAGCTCCTTCTTTTTTTTCAGTCGTAAGTCTTTTAGATGTGGGGTGAACCACATGTTCAAATGGGCTTTAGGCATACTTTGTCTCATTTTGAGCAGACAATGGAGTCCAAGGATGCTGTCACGATTTTATTGTATTCAACGACTAGCATGCCAGGATCCAAACTGTCGGGTAGAGCATTAAGGGTAGGGAGAATAAGGGGGATGAGTCTGTCCGCAAGTGATATTATTTTTGTTCCTTGTTATTGTGGGGGCGGGGGGCGATGGAAGTGGGTATGGGGGTGGGTTTGATGGTGGCTAGAGTAAATGTCAGGAGGAAATGGCCAGTCCAAGTTTGAGGGGTGATAGAGGTGATAGCAGCATTACAGTTGTAATCCGCCACCCAATCAAGTATTCTGCCTTTATTGTGAGTGGGTAAATTGACTCTATGGATAAGGCCTAATTCTGACAGGATGTTGGCTGTAGTAATAACATGTTTAGCTTGTGGGTCGTTGAAGCCCAGGTTGAGGTCTCCTAATAGGAGTATTTGTGAGGTACATTTTAGGTTATTAGAGAGAATAGCTAAGCTATCCTCCTCAAAGGACCCGATAGGGCCAGGTGGTATATAAATAAGGTATGTAGTAAGGGTCTGAGAGTTAGCTAATTGTAATTTAGCTGTGAGGACTTTACAGGATTGATAATCTTGAGGTGGGGCTAATCTCATGGATAAACTGGATTTAAAGATGATAGCAATACCTCCTCCTCGTGTCTCGCATCTATCAGCTTGTATGATCGTGCAGCCATTGGGGATTGCAGCAGGGTGCAACCAGGATTTGGTAATGGCAAGAAAGTCATAGTTTTCTGACCAAATCAAGTCGGCGATCTCTATAGCATGTGTGACTATAGATCTGGCATTTATTAGTGCCCCCTTAAGAGCAGGCGATGGAGAGAGGTTGGTAGTATCGCTGGTAGGTTGTTTGATACAAGTGTACTTAGTTTGATTAGTTAATTTGTGAAGTTGGTTGGTGAGAGGAGATAGATTATTTTTAATTGGTATTTAGATTATGGGAGGTTTAGATTTAGTTAAGGTTTGGCTTCTATGAGAGTTATTTCTCATGCAAATTGGGTTGGACATAGTTCTGGCAAGAGGTTCAAATAATTTGGTCAGTCTTGATCGGAGTCTTAAGTTCCTAGTGACTATGTTACATGGTCTGATAGCGTAGGTTAAATTCTATGGGGTGATTAGATTACTTAGCAAAGGTCCATAGGTTAGGTTAATGTATTGACATGGTGGAGGTGTGACTGCTATGGTCATTGTCGGGTTGGTCATGCACGTAGTATCAGGGCTATAGATGGTAGCTAGTCGAGCAAGGCTCATTAGTGTAGCTAGTGCGAATAGCGTACATCGAGCGCCAATGTTGATAGAGGAGGCCAGCATAATGTTACAGGAATCAGGTTAGTCCTTATAGGTTGCTGGCAAAGGATTATGATTGATCATTTGGGCACAATTCCAGCAATATTAGCCATAGTATAGTGGGAGTCTGATGTACCTAGTTGGCATTGGGAGTGGAGGCTACTAGTATACAATTCTCTGCCATGGGGTGGTTGTGCTAAGCTCTATAGTAATAACAGCAGTTTTAGTACATCTAATGTAGTGGAAGGCTACTATGTTTCAGTATTAAGTAAATCGATAGTAGTAGGGTGCTAGAACAACATCAGTGTCTTATGTGCACGGTGTACAAAGAACTATGCAGCAGATTAGCTATGCAACACGTTAGGCAATCTCATCACAACACATGAGGGAATTAGTGCACGGTATACAATTAGCTGTGCAGCAGATTAACTATGTAACAGGTTAGGTAAACTCATCACAACACGTGAGGCAAATAGTGCATGGTATACAATTAGCTGTGCAGCAGATTAACTATGCAACATGTTGGGAAATTTCATCACAGTGCATAGGGCAGGTAATACACAGTGTACAATGAGATATGCAGCAGATTAGCTATGCAACAAGTTAGGCAATTTCATCACAGCGCATGGGACAAGTAATGCACAGTGTATTATGATCTATGTAGCAAATTAGGACATTTTGTTACCGCAAGAGAGGCATATAATCATTAGGTCAGTCTCAAAGATAGGCCATTAGGGCAAAAAGTAGTGTGACAAGATAGGTCTGTTGAGTTATAGCAGATAAGTATGGACAGTTGTCACGTTTAGCCAAGATTGTGCATGGGATAAAACTTAATAATAGTTGTAGATGAGATCAGAAAGTTCATTGAGTTATTCTGGCAACAGCTCAAGTGGCGGGTCATTGGAAATACATTTAGTGTGGTTGGCGAGTATTCTGTCCATAGTCAGTATTTAATAGGGGCAAAGTTACTTATTGTTCGCCAGTATATGTTGATGGGGTTTAAGCAGCAGTTATAGTACACAACAGGCAACGGGTCAATAATTTACCCGTAAGTAATTTAGAAGGTTTCTTACCTCAGGAAGTCTGAGGACAGATGGACATAGTGAATTGCCCCATGGCCCTTTGGCAACGGACAGGCACAGACAGGAGGCACCCTTGGTAGTACGCCTTAGTAAGGCGGCTGGCTCTCGCCTTCCGGTGACCCGATGTGACTTAAATTCAAAATTGGCTTTCAAAATCGTTGATTCAGGATCCTTGAAATTTCTTTGGCATTCGATTGTGTCATTAGATCTAGATTATGGCAATGATTGCAAAGATTGTGTTGCCCCTCTGCTCTAGTGAGTATTCTAGAATCTCTACATACCAATACTACAGTGAAGGTAAGACTCGACCAACGTAGCACCTTCACTACATGGATCAATAATTACTGAGGGCTACACCAGGGTTGCATCCTGGCCCCTTTTCTATTTAATATATACGATCAGAAGCCCGTTCTCCAAACGGGTTCTCTAGACAGACATGATAACATTAATCCTGTAGGTCGTTGTTCAGATTCGCTTATCGCTTGATGTGCTTGTGAACCCTGAAGTAAACTGCACTGAGAATGGGCATGTGTTACTGGCGGACATACCCCTGAAGAGACATTGGTGGAAGGTGAGAGTTGGTGTGCTGCTGCATACTGGGACCTCCTGTGCTCTCTCCCCACCTTTTGCCTCACCCTGGCATGGTGCAGTTCATTGCTGTGCATATATCTTGCAAACCGTGCATTCAAGGGGCTCGACCTTGGGTTTTGTTCCTTGTGTCGGGATCGGCCCTTCTACGACCACAATGATGTTTCGCCGATTTCAGGCAACCGTCTCATGTGTGAAGGTGCTGAAATCCAGGTAAAGGGGCGGGGTGTCCAAATGTCATGTATCTAGTAATGTTCAGAGGGTCCTAAAAGGTAACTTTGCAAAATTTGGTACAGATTGGTGAAACGGTATGGAATTGTATAAGGAACTACGCTTCGCCAAGCCACAAACCCACAAACAAATTTGGACTTGTGCTGAAATCCGGGAAATGGGATGGGGTGTCCAAATGTCATGTAGCCAGTAATGTCCCGAGGGTCCTAACAGGTAACTATGCAAAATTTGGTGCAGATTGGTGAAACAGTGTCGAATTGTATAAGGAACAACGTCTTGTCACAAACCCACAAACACATTTCTACTTTTGCTGAAATCCAGGAAACGGGGTGATGTATCCAAATGTCCTGTAGCCAGTAATGTCTGGAGGGTCCTAACAAGGCAACTATACAAAATGTGGTGCAGATTGGTGAAACAGTGTGGAATTGTATAAGGAACAAAATTTTGCCACAAATTGCGCCACAAACAAATTTCAACTTTTATATATATAGATACGATTTAAGCAATGTGGGCTTGGCTTTGCAAGATCTATGGGCTAAATGGTTATTTGGCCGATTTGGACCTAAGGCTAAATGCAACTAAATCCAAAACACTAGTAATTAATTTGATAAATAAAACTGTATGTAAAAATAGTTTTGCATGGTATACGATGACAAGAAATTTGAGGCAATATAGAACTTTGGGGGTCACAATTCATGTCACCAGGGTGCAACAGATTCTTCATAATTCTGTTAGAGCTTCCTTTACAGCTGCAGCGGTACAACTATAGCATCTTTTACGCAATGTGCACCTTTAGCAGCAATCTGCCACAAATTGGGCCAGGTTTCCCTCTAGGTGCGCATCAACTGAAGGCTCTTACAGTTATACGGAAGGGTTATTTTTCCCCCTACGGGTAGTTTATTTGTCAACCTCCAGGAAGAATTGACCCTAATCTCATGTAAAGTTTTGAATCAATGGAAAGCTGATTGCGATATACTATTGAAAGGTGTTCTTCGGAAGAGAAATTATGTCTTACTCCTGGTAGAACAAAAAATAATGTCCTGGGAGTGAATTGGATCAATAGAGAACTATTGATGACCTATCACCTCTTTGATCATTTTAAATTGAATATTAAGTCTTTAAATGTGATTTCTACTTATTTGATCAAACATCAATGGTGGACATTTAGGAATTCCATCCTAAGTCGAATATTTATCCTACAAGAGACGTTTTGGGTTCCAGAAAAAATATTGTGAAAAATGGAAAATGATGTTGCTATTGCAATTCCTCAGGGGAAGTATTTATGGACTGTAATTTATTATTTGATGTTATCTTAAATGTATTTGCAAAATGTGTACTTAATGCCAAGACATCATTTTCAGAGGCCTTCTGGCAACAACTTTTAAATTGTTCAGAGATTTTGTTGTGCATTGCTGCCATAGACAATTTAAGGATAATTCGAAATGGGTCAGGGTAATCATTTTGATTTACGATCCGTTGCTTGAAGTTTTGTTTTCTTTCTTTTTGTCTTCCGTGGTAGACATATAACCTCTGGACCTGGATCACCGTCTTCATGCAGAACTCATAGAACTGCTAAGCCTTTCTATTCTAAATGGAGGTTGTTTGATATCTTGCCTGGAAAACGACGTTTGCATTATTCACGTCGTTGAATTCACGTGATGACCAACGGACATCTTTTTCTTCACACGTGAGTCCTGGCAGTCCTGTCTGCATGTACTTCAGTCGCGTGTATAAACACACGCGGGTTCCTGATATCTTTGCATGCTGTTTTCCTGGCTGCAAGTAAAACTACATGCAGTTTCCTGAATTCTTCAAGCACCGCTGTCCTGGCTGCGTGTACTTTTGTCGGGTGTAAAACCCCACGCTGTTTCCTGAACTCTTCAAGTACGCCGGTTTTGGCTGCGTGTACTTTTGTTGCGTGTAAAACCCCACACGGTTTTCTGAACTCTTCAAGTGCGGCTGTCCTGCATGGACTTTGTCATGTGTAAAGCACACGCGGATGTCTGAAATCACCATGTGCTGCTTTTCCTGGCTGCGTGTAAGTTTATCGCGTGTAAATCTTACACGGTTTCCTGAATTCTTCAAGTGCGGCTGTTCTGGCTGCGTGTACTTTGGTGCATGTAAAGACATACACTGGTTCTTGAACTCTTTAAACGTGCAATTCCACACGCAAGTTGTGTTTCGGTTTGGATTTACCCCTGGCACCTGTGATGAGATAAAAGGTGGACTGCATTTCATCATTTCTGTTCTATGTGGGAAAGGAAGTATTGCCGACAATTGTTTATTTGAAGGTGATTGTGCACAGTACTTTGGACGCTATCCTGTGGTGCACCAACCCGCTATCTAGGGTGAGCCTCGTGCCGTTCGGGATAAGTTTCCCTTACTAACCTTCCCTCCTTTTGTCGTTGTTTCAATTCCTGGATATATTCAGAGACTTATTGGTGGAGCCTCCAGTTCTAAGTCTACAGGTTAGTGTTGAACTAGGTGCTATTGCTGTGCTATTAGTGAGAGGTTTAGCTGGGACATTTTCTCATTATACCTTATTGTATCCTAGGCTGACTTCCAATGATGTTCCCACGCCCTTTCCAGTGATACCTCTCTCTGCCTATTTTATTAGTCAGAGAGTTGTATAATTTGGAAGGTCTATTTTTGACTTCCGACTATCAAGCCGTGTGATTCAAAGATCCGGAAGAGCCCTACCAATTGTATCCTTTATCGTTACCTGTATCCTTTTCATAAGATGCTTGGGTGATTTATGACACTTTTTGATTTCAGAATAACTTTCTTATGTTTCTTTTTTATGTTTTATTAGTTAATAATTGTAGTTATTTTCTTTATGTGAAAAGTTGGTTTTAAGCTATGATACACAATAAGTAAATCAATATATGTAATTTCCCACATTAGTGCCCACTGTTAAAGGCAGCCCATGGCTGTTCTAATAGTTTTTCTTCCAGCTGGCTGTTTCAGGAATATACCTGTTATTCTGGTGCTGCCATTTTACCAAACCACGTAGCAGTTGCTTGGTTGTCAGTAGACAGGGTCCAGTAAAGAACAAATGAATAATATGCATTTAAGAAGCGAGGCTTGGTTACCAGGGCTCACATTCTGAAAGAGAAAAAATAGCATCATTTTGAATAGTAAAAAATGAAAAAAAGCTTAGTTTTTCACACCTGCAAAGATTGCTTTTATTCACAACAGGTGCATCCCTTCGATGATAAGCCTACATGTCTGCTTTCCTATGACTGGTTTTGAGCATGTTCTTCACAAATATGGACAAAGGAACACATTTGACCTCTAGCCATATTTGCAAAAGTGGAAGTGTGCATTCTCTCTCATGCAGTAGCTTTCAAAATGAGTGTGTGCTTGTATGACTTTCCTGGGGTAGTTGGATGATAGTCCTCCCAGTATAGTAGCATTGGTGGCATACAAGTGAGGACAATACAGAAAAACATAAATATGAATCTTAGTGGTATCGGGGGAAGATACTATTAGCTCTGTAGGGGAATCTCCAACTATAATGGTAGAGGTGAACTTTTTGGAAGCAGCAGATGCAGCCATGTAAATTGGCAGCTAAATACACAAAGGTAATGCAGACAAGTTGCGCACACAACCAAACATAGTGGTTGATATTCCTATTAATACCACTACTAAGGATCACATGGAAACGATGAATATGGGTTTGTGGGTAGTTATGTTGGATAAACATGAACCTATGAAATTCAGCCTCAAATTGAAGTCCTTTCTCAGAAAACATAGATTAAGAAAAGTCTTTTAAAACAACCCTTTTTCAATGACAAGAAATAGCAGGTTTGAGAACATATTCTATTGTCTGTCCTCCCCAAGAGTTACTCCAGAGTCAATTGTTTTTGAGACTGCAGTTCAGCAGGATCCTTAGCTATTGGGAAAAGTCTTTTACATGCTATTTAATAAACAAAAGCAACAGAGATTATAAAGACCCTAGAGATTTGTCTGATAGCCATGAAATCATAATACAACTAATGATAATAGAGGCACAGTGATTATTATGAATAAGGACAATTCTATACACAAAGACTCAATACTTATCAGTAACACTAACAGCTACTGGAAGAAATAAGTTGAGAGCTAAGAAACTAGATTGAAGAGTCATCACCTATGGGTTTCTCTACCTAAAATGAAGCCAAGTAAAACAAATATACTAGGATTTAATTTCTATAGAGGACCACTGCAATTCACATATACATGGAAAGTCCTCCAGGCCTCCACATCGTGCCAGGGCATGGGTCAGTCTCAGAAACCCTGTTCATCCATGCTCATTGCTTTCTGAAAAGGTTCATCCCACTAATTAAATCATACTAGGGATTGAAAGTGCAGAGAATAATTATTTCCAAATTGAAATGTTAAATTGTTATTATCACATACTCTCATAAGGACTCGCTGGAAGTAATTAGACTTTTGCTGTCAGGATGGGAGAAATTCTTGGGGGCAATGGGGGAATCCATGTTTTGCAGAGTGGGAGCAGGCACACATCTATTTTTAGATCACGTGGGACATTTACAGACAGATTCAAGACACTCCTGTGGGGCTACATGTGGCCCCAGTGTGGTAGGCATGTATTCAGTAAATGTTTTGAAGATATGATGAAGGCTACAGGTAATCCGTATTAAATATTGACTTCTGCTTTGCAATACATTCGAGCATTCAGTCAACCAGTGTTGTAAAGTCTCAGGTTGTCTGGTATCACATACAAATCTGCAGTGATTCTCTCTTCGTAATATTTTCCGCTTTCTTGGTTGTATTTCTTTAGTATTATGCAAGTTCAGACGAAAACGCAGATACATTTGTCTACAAGAGGGGCAGGGAAACTTGAACAAGTCAGCTGCTGTCTGTTTCATATTTTTCTCTTTATAAAAATGTGCATTGTTAGATTTGTATAGTTTGCTCTTTGTCATGGTTTGAATCCAATCTTGCTGTTTCAACTTATTTTTAGCCCGCATAGGATTTTGAACAAGCAGCTCCTCTGATATGTCTGCCTCCGTTGATATTTGCACAGCAAGTTTTCTCCATTTTAAGGGGAACTTGTGATTTGATGTTTTCATGTATTCTGCTAACATAGAACAAGATCAGTATACTCAGCAGGGCTTTCTTTGTTCCATGATCAAGAAGTTTTCTGTAAAGCAAGCATATTTTCCATTTATACATGCTGAACAATGAAGGAATCCCAAGTCCAAGCCTCAGTACAGCCATAGGTTGCGACTTAAGCAGAGTCAAAACTGCTTTCCAATATGCACCTTCCTTTTTCTCCCAGTATAATTTAGTTATAACTTACACCATACAAGATGATTTGGACTACTTTTTGTTGATAGAATGTCATAGCTGGAGCAAACGAAAACATGTTCCATATTTTGCTTGAATGATTTTGGTTTGAGATATTGCAGTGTTGTGTTTAATAAGTAATTCATCCTGTTATGGTAAGTCTGTAGTATGATTGTTAAAATTGACTCCTAGATACTTGTAGTTGTTAACAACTTGTAGAGTATTGTTATTTAAATTCATGTATTCGTATATTTGTGTGTTTTCTTCAGTGGATAATAGTATAACACTTTTGTTTTTTTACATTGATTTGTAGGTTGTTCCGCTTAGCATAATTGTCAAGTGCACACAAAAGATTTTGGAGGCCTCTTGGGGTCTTTGCTATTTAAGCCAAATCATCTGCATAAAACAGAGAAGATATCTTTGTTATCCCAAGAGCTGGCCCATCAGAGAGTACTTGTGCAAAATCTTTGGTCATGTCAGCTATATAGAAGTTGAACAGGCTCGATGCCATAAGGCATCCCTGCTTGAGGCCTCGGTAGATGTTGATGGCTTGAGTCAAATGCCCCTCTAGGGTTAGCTTTATTTGGATTGAGGTATCAGAATGCAATTGCTGAATAAAATACAATCGAATTCCCGGGCAGACAGAATTTTTCTTTGTTTAGTAGCTTATTTCGAGATATAGAGGCGAACCCTGCTTTGAAATCAATGTAGGCCATATATATGGGCTGTCTGGTATCTAGCATTATTAGTTGTATTGCTGATATGGTCATTAGATTGACAGATGTACCCATCTCTGCCACAAAGCCAGTTTGGTTTGGGTCTTGTAGATTTCTGTCTTGCAGCCATTGTTTTGGAAATCTCTCATAATCAGCTTGGCAAATAATTTCCCCGGGGCATCCAATAGGGCATTCGGGCGATAATCATTCCCTCTAGTCTATTACCCTTTTTAAAGACCGGGATTATTACCGATTTCTGCCATGATTCTGGGACCTTCTTGGATGTTAGGACCTCCTTGAATATTCTCAGGAGGATTTGGGCCCACAATTCTGAATTCTGTTAGATCATATAATTCGTTAAACCATCTAGCCCAGGGGCCCTTGATGGACTCAGTTTTAATATATGGAATTTTATGTCATCCAGATCCACCTTTATCGAGTTGCGTGAAATATTGTCTGCTTGATTGATATACTGATCTTGTTCTATTGATGTGTATAAATAGGAAAAGTGTTTTATCCATTCAATTTATGATATGACGTTTAATTGTATAGGTGCTTGTGTATTATGTGTAGCATGATTAAATTATTTCCCATATTTGCTTTGAATTCTTTGCTGATAATCAGAGCAACATGGCTTGGCTGTCATTCTGGTACATCACAGATCTTCGAGCCATCATCCAATTCCTATATTTTGATTTTATTTCCTTTATTTGTTTCAGTTTGTCATGGAGTCGTAATTTTCGAATTGTTCATATTTCTGTGTGAAGTAACTTTTTGTGATAATGAATTTCGGCATCATAATTATGTTTATGTTTGAAGGATGGTCTATGTTTGTTGATTGGAACTTCTTTAAAAAGTTGTAAAGCTGCCACATAGTATACATCCATTGTGTCTTTTAGTGGCAGCTTGTTCATCATGATTTCTTGAAGAGTTGAGAGTTGCGAAGCTGACCAATGGAGCCGGTTCCGCCCTCCAGAAACCGTGATCTTATTGTTGTATTTGGGAAGGTGTTTATCCTGTATTGTATACGGCCATTTCCATGTTAACACCAACTGATTGAGGTCGCTGGTGTCTTGTGGTCTGATTTCAAAGGTTTCAATTAGACCTAAAGAACGTCTGTCTGTATACATATAGTCTATGATGGCTTGCTCTCTTCCTAGTGTTTCTTGGTGGGATATTTGTTTCAGTTGTTCCATTGAGCATAATAGGCTGTCTTGATGCCATTAGAGCTTCCCATCGAGTTGCCGATGACTGCCTTTTTTTGGTGTCAGATAAGCAATGGATGTTAAGGTCACCAGCTATTATGGTTGTTGATATAGCGGGATCTTTATCTATTTTATCCAGTATCGATATGGTTGAAAAGATGTTCAATCCGGTTCACAAAGTGGTTCCAATAGATGTTTAATATAGCGATCTTTCTGCCTTGTATGGTTATTTTTAACAATTGGTTATAGTCATTTGGTTGTTCCCAATTTTCAATCTTATAGCCATTTGACATTCTTGCAGCCACCGGTAGATCAGCCATTGGTCTACCTTTAGGTTGGATTATCGCTTGAATAGTTATTATAGTGAAATCATTCCATAACGGGACATAAGATAGCCAAGTTTCTTGCAAGGCTATTAAGTCCGCTTTTTATAGTTCATTCTTCACAGAATGAATTAGATGTCTGTGCCTGTGAGTATTCCAACTGATGAATGAGAATGTTTGGGATTCACTAGTCTGTAGTTGTTAAGTATTGTCTTCTGGTCACTATTTTTGCTGATTTTTTCGCTTGATAATATTTTGAGCTTCCTGTCGATAACATATGGGTTTTTGCATCGTTATAATTGTGATGTTAGTTTTTATCATCTCGCCTTTCTGTCTTTTTTTGTATGCTTGCACATTGTTGTTTGTGACTCGTTGCATCCTTAAGCCTTGTACCGGCTTGGTATTTTGTTTTCCATCATGGTTTAACATGATCATAAATACCAGATCATATAACTCTTGTCTTAGTGTCCAAATGAAATTCAGTACCAGTCTAGATTTAATGTACAATCTGGCCGCAGTTAAGTAGAAATCATTTAGAAATTCGACGTAATCGATGTCTATAGTAGATCATCCAATTGTGGAATTTTGCTAAAAATCTTTAGAATTGAGGTTCGATTTAGATCATACTTTGGGAACCCCCCAGCTCTAAACTGAATGATGATCCTGTGATTATCATTGTTTGCTTTAGTTTTTACTGGGTGGGTTTTAGAGGGTTTTACAGATTATTGATCCCTCCTTTGAGGATTTGATTTAGTTAATATCTTCATTTCAGTCCAGTTGTCTGGATGCACCTGGCTATAGGATGTTGCTCTTTGTGACGGGACATCTTTGGCCATATAGCACATTTCTGATTTTGCAATCTCTTCTCTCCTCTCTTCCAACGTTCGCCATTTTGTTTTCTTCTCTTTCTTGCTTTGTTTGCTTAATGGTATGTAAATCTGCTTCGGTTCTTTCGATGCTGGATTACATTTCTCTTCATTATCCTCCTGGATTGCGAGCTGCTCCAGTAGTAAGTCCAAGGGCTCCTGTTGGTTCACGACTGCATCAGCGGCTATTATCTTGGGTGGTAGAATTGTTTTTAATTGTGCTCTTTTTTGGTATTTTTGGGTGATTGCATTGAAGGATTCAGTTCTACCCTTTTTTGGTGTTGATAAAGCATTTATGAATTGTTTGGATCTCATTTGAGCTTGTCCCATATTAGATTTGATGTTCTTCATTTTCTTTTGTTGTTGTCTGATCTCAATATTTTTTGTTTTTTCTTTAACCTTTTTGAATATCTTACATTTTTTTTCTTTCTGCTTCTTCTTTGGTTTTCCTATCATCGATTTCTATTAGGGACATTTCAGATGTTGACGCTAACTTTGAATATTAGTTAGTTATTGTTTTCTGGTAGCTTCATTATTTCAGTGTATTAGTTTAATTTGTTGTAGATTTTGAGCCATCTCTTTAGATGTCATGTTGTTAGCAAGGCGAACTTCCACAGCACCCAATTGTTGTTTTCGCAGCAATTTTTGAATCAGTTTCGATTGATCACTAAGATTCTTATCAATTATTTCCTGCCGCCTAGTAAGTGTTATAATTGATGAATTAATTGCTGTGAGAGAGTCTACTATTAGCGCATTCGCTGCTTGCGTTGATGCTTTTGTTTCATTTATTTGTTTGTTCTGACTCCATTTCTCTGATGTTTGATTGCTGAAGGATATTGATAGTATTGAAGAGTTTTGTATTGATCTATCATACATTAGGCAATTGCAACAGGTCTGAGAATATTTTTTTGTCAGAATCTGGCATAGAGGGTACGCAAGATCGCAACGTTCTGCTTGTGGCAGGTGAGAGTGTTTCAAATTCACCTTTAGTGATAGGTCTCTTGTTTTCTTCCTGTTGTCCCGTCTTCACTATCTTTGCATGTTCAAACAATGTATTATCCATAAGTGAACGTTTTATGTCCGGTGGTATTGTTCATTGTATATGAATCTGCGCTACAGTTAGTGTTTCTTGTTCATTTCCTTGTGTACCATTTTGTTCCGTTCGAGTTTTATTGACGGTTGCACTCTGATCAGAATTTATAGTGTTGTTGATTGCTTGCATAGTCTGGTCACTAGGACTTTGATTTGGCATCAGTGTTGTTCCTTTATTTCTTCCTGTCTCCCTTCCTTTGACTTCCACCCTCCCTTCTACTCCCTCTACTCCCTCTCCCCTTTCCCTTTCTTCCTTCCCATACCTCTCCTCTTCTCTTCCTTCCCAAATGCAAATTGTTCTACATGCTGTTCTTCTGGTTTGAATCATGTTTATTTTATTGCTTCTATGTTCCATGTTTAATGTATTCTGGTTGTTATGCTGTAAAGTGCTTTGGTGTAAAGTGCTATATAAATAATAAAATACAAAAATACAAATTAAATCTATCAGTAAGATGGGTTAGGGTATTTCATCTTTCTCTTTTGTCCCAACCTTATTTGTTATTTTTATTGTCGTAATTGAGTTATGGTCCTTTGTAACATCTGCTCCATAGAATGATCTTATATCCACTGTGAAAATGTATTTTCTATAATTTTCTATATGATAGTAAATATTGCCCCAAGCACATTCACATCGCACTGTAATATCACATTGAATGAAACTGAAACAGGCTGACTACGCCGCCATTTTGAGTTGTTCACCATTTTGATCGCCTCCTGCTTTCTTTTCCATGTTCAGAACTTGTGTTTTCAGCTTCCACAGAGCAAGATGAACTTTGTGCTGCTTTATGAGGTTAACTTAAATAAGAATGCTGAAGCTGCTACGGTGGATTGTTTATCCTTGTCATGCATCAAACTTGGAAGTACTGGAATAGGTGGAAATACACCTAACATGGTTGCCTATGTTTCACTGTGACAGTTTATGCAATATCCAAGATGGCCGCCAGACTGTATTTGCGTCCATTCCTCTAGTGAGCCGATGTGTTGTATCATCTCTGATTCCATACGCTGCTAGTCTCTGTGTTTACTCCCATTGACTCACTTTTCTTCCCCACGCAGCTGTCTTTTGACATCCTGCAGTTGCTTTCTGTCTTCTGTCACACTTGGGATCTGCTTCTGGTTTAAGGTAACGTTTCAGGGATCTTTCTCTTGCTTTGTCAAAAGTTTTGTTTACTTTGCCTTCTGACTATCAGTTCCCCGACATTTCTGAAGGGCTTTCCTTCTTCTGTTCCATTACGGCTCTTTGACGGTTTTTCTTTTCTTGGGTTTCGGTAGTTGCTTAATGTTACTTCTATTTATTTAACTTCATTGTGGGGCTTTTCTGTGCCTTTTCGTGGATCATTCCATTAGGTATCTCCGCTAGTTACTTTTCTTACGTGTTCCGGTTCTTACTAGTGCTCTTCCAGGATCCTTTCTCCTCCTTCTGTTCTTATTGTATGTGATCTAGCCTTTTAGCCTTCTATTCTGTTCCTCCTCCTTTTTTTTCTCAGCTTACCTATTTCTTGCAAGTCGCCTTGTGGCTGTCTAAGCTACAGAATTGGTTTTGCTCCGGCGGCATCATACCGCATACCAAACTACTTGGCTCCTCCTCTGGATCAGTGCGGAATTTCTATGAACTTGGCTGACGCTCTTATTATTGTTCTCAAAGAGGACCGATCTGTCACAGTACTGTTCCTAGAACACCCACCAGAGACAAGTGGACTGATATCTGTCTATCCAGGGTTTTTTCTGCGAAGGCTTTTTTCCTGAAAGGGGGCTTGCTCCTCGGCGGTCCGCTGAACCTGTCTCCCAATCCAGTCATGGTGGCCACAGAGGGAGCTCATCCCTATTTGCATGATAAAAAAGAAAAGAAGGGCAAGGAGGCCAAGAAAACACGACGGAAGATGAGGTCTGAAACCCCAGAGACACCACATGAAGATACAGGTGAGGCGGAGTGCGGGAAGAAACCATCCAGTCGTGACAATCCTGCACTGAAGAACCTTGAAACTTAACAAAAGCTGTACTAATCAGTAATTTAGATGCCATCTGTCCCAATAGTGCCTTCCTGTTCAAACAGTAAAGTAGAATAATGAATAGCTGAACATGCTTTTGTGCAGAAATCCTTGTTTCTCTCCTTGGAACTAACGGACTGTAAACTCAAGAACAAATGGTAGACAAATATATGTGAGTAAAATGAGGAATGTTACATTGTGTCTTGTATTTGGAAAACATGTGAATTGTTCCATGGAAAACAGCAAACTATGCAATGATGTTTAAATATGAATTAGTTATTTAGTTAGGTCACAAACCCTAGGTTATGTATTATATGAAGAGTGGCTTGGCGTTGTGTGCAAGGCTGTGAAGAATTTGTATAAATATGTGTACTTGTGGAATGTTCAGTAGTCTCTCATCTCACAGTGTCTGCTTGCACACATTGTGGGGTGTTGAGAGCCAAGTGGTTGCTAATAAATACAATTGTAACGTTGACCTCGTGACTGGCGTATTTATATTATGTGGTAGTAAGCCTTGATATTTTTAATCTTACACTGCAATCATAGAAGTTGCTCTGGAATGTATTTTTGGTGGTGTCATTTTTGTCAGCTTTTAGTGGGGTAAGTTTTAACCGCTCAATTAGTTTTAAGGTATCTACCTTGGAAGACATTCCTGTTTTTAAAGTGTAATTCGGCGCCAGAACTAGATCTTTGTGACTACAGGTTTTGGTGAGGTACCGTTAATGACTCCCCTCTATATTTCTCGGAGTTCTGATGTAGTTTTTTTTTATGTCTGAGATTCCTTCTCTCATATCCCACCTCCTAGATTAGTTCTTATCGTAACGTTATTTTGGTTTCACTCGTTCTATACACACGTTCGAATACCTAGGACCAGGTGAGGCAAACCTGCATGCGTCAATTAGCACGCATTGTAGTTATCCGCCGGTGCTCATATTCTGATGCTTGATATTGACAATTGACTTTTAGGTAACTACCAGGCTTCAAGTAGCCGCTCTCTCTGCATGGCACGGAGGGTGTGCGAGGAGTTCAATTGACTTCTCCGTTCGAATGATACACAGATTTGAGCAGTTCTGTCCATGGTAACTTTATCTAACAATCGAATTGTATATATTTTAAAAGTATTTACCTGTCCGTGTCAGAAGCTGCTTACTTCTTCACAAAAAAGTAACAGGAGTTTTGAGCCGCTGAGGGATGTTAGTGGGGTGCCGCTTACCACCTACCCACCCTAACAGCCACAACAGCACTCGTGAAGCACTCAGTGAATGCGTGAGTTCACCCAATTTATTCAAGAAGTAGCAGAGCTTACTTTCGTTAGTTATTTTCACTGTTTTAGTGTAAATTGCAGTTCCCAGGTGTCACTGCCACAACCACACAGACACAAACTGACAATGTGGACTCTCAAACTTCCAATTTTGCATCTTCCTTCTGTGCCACCACCAGTTTTTCCCGATATCCGCGGTATAAGACAAAAGAAAAATAACCAAGGGTATAACCAAGAGTATTTGTAGTTCATAGCCACGGTTATATAAAAAAGAGAAAAAAATATATACATATATTTTTACAGCTAAAGTGACATCGGTGGTAAAAAATCACTGCCCATTGCCAAAGGTACTGGCGGCTTGTGTTGCAAGAAATGTATCCCAGGGACTAGTATGCATATTATCCGACCTCAAGAGTGTACTTTTGACATCAATTACTGTACTAAAAGACTATCTCACCAGGTTCCCCACATCGAACACCATGGATATTGTGGAGGATGAAGATGTGATGATGTCCCTGGCAGAGATCTGTGAAATCATTGGTGATGTTTCTGATGAAACATAAGCCCATGAGAAGAAGGAATAACATTTTGAATCACAGTGATTAAAGGCAGTCTTCTCTCCTGGCCAACACCTAATGATTGCTAACCTTCCAGTGGCTTGTCAAATGAACTGGCAATGGTCAGAGCTCATCCATTGAAGGGAGACCTGCTTGTGCCACCCAACTTGGGTTAGGGAGAATTTCCTCTGCACTGCCCACTCTGGGCAGCAAGGCATCATGGCCACCAAAAGAGCAGTTAAGCAGTATATCACCACTTCTCAAAGAAGAGGGAACAAGGAGTTAAATGAGACATTTTGGAAACAAGAGTTAAGAACTTCCATGACAGAGAAAAGAAGATGGAGGTGTTGTCCAATATAAAAAAAAGCTAAATGCCAAAGAGACTGAAAGAAAGATAGAAAAAGACACAACAATCATGGAGTACTCTGAAAATAGTAATGAAGAGAGATCGGCCAAGGCTAAAGGTGTCTCTCGAAGCCAACGAAATATCAAGATGTAGGTGATATATACAGGTCTCTATGATGTAATTAATACAATAAATGTTGCCTTTATATACTTAATTAAGTTATGACTGTTTACTGGCTAGGATAATAATACAGGCTCTCTGGGATACAGTTGAATATATTTATATAAACCTTTGTGTGTATGCAGGTTTGGTGATAAATTAAAAAAGATGTATTTGAGACGAGGGATGCATGAATCTTTTTAATGTTGTTGAGAGACATATAATTTGGGAAAAAAATAAGATCCTAGTTAATTTTTTTCACATATTTCCTTCCAGAATACATGCAAAATGTAATAATAGCTGTTGGCTAACGTTTAATGAAAGTGTTATTTTTTTATTTATTGCCACATTTAACAACCCCTCTATAATCATTTGTCAACTTATTCCATTTAAAAGATGTTATTGATATCTAAATAAGTTACTGAGTACAATGGGTCAAAAATAAAAACAAACCACCCATGGCACTCTTCCATCATGTTTAGTGACAAAGCAACCATTCCCCATTTCAGGTTTTCGAAAAATTCACTGCACTTGATCAATCACTCAATAATCATCTTTGATAAGTCACATGACCCTTGAGCACAAATTCCCAAGCCGTCCGAAATTATCAACTCTCCACCTTTCTTTACTTAGGTCGAATTCAACCAGGCTTTCAAATATTTACGTTCTGATGTTCACCAGCCAGGTTGGGTGCATAAGATATTTTTATAATTTTATATTAAACTAAAAAACGGTCTCCAACAACTCTATGTCCACACATTACAGTTGTTGAGATCAGGCGGAGCTACGGACCTCCAAGATGCTGCTAATGCCTGTTGAGCAGTCAACATCTGAGCCATTAACCCATCCCCACAGTGCACAAAATTGTGTATTCCTTTGAGAACGGTCCCCAATAATTACCTCTGGCCTCGGAGAAAGCAATGTGCCTGTGACCTCATCAATAACTTCAGAGATATGTCATGTTCTTTTCAATGCAGACCTTAGTTTGATGTGTTAAAATGTTTAAATCTTTCTGGAACTCAGTACCAACTTCAAAGCAATGTATAAACATTATGTCTCTCATGGATACTAAAGAGGAGGGGGTCAGCCTCTTTCAGAGCTTTTCACAGACTGTATCAGAACTCTTTACCAGTCTTCCTTGTACCACCGCTCAACCCCATTGATAAATGTTTGAGGACACAATACCTTAATACAATGCCTAAATTAGAAACCTAGAATCCCGGGCCAAAAATAGAAACTTTTCAAACTGTGACAGTTCCTGTGAGTTGCACCTTTGAAATTAGGATGTATGAGTCAGTGTCTAATTTGGAAATAGTGCATTAGTTCACATTTTCACAAGTTGAAAACAGCCTTGTACTACTGGAATTTCCCAATTGCCTTCTTACGAAACATATACAAGACAAACTCCCAGCCTTTCCTTCTCCAGATATTGAAATCCAGCTGCTCGAACGCCTAGGAGAAATTAGGATTGCATTGAATCTGGGAAATTTTGCCCCTTTGGTCCCCCAGCAGTGGTTATCATTTTGTGATTTTGGTCTCTCCACCCTGGGATGCCAAGTAAGGTATATTAGCAGATGCCCTCTGATTCCATCCTTCAAGAGGACCTTTTTAGGTCAGCCAGAGTTCATGCAGATATATATATAGATGCTCCTTCATGCACAACAAGGGTATTCCAGAGAAAGCTATGTTACACCAGTGGCCATTTTGAGGAAGCAGGTGGAGCTTTTTCTTAAAGTAGTTTTTATTGATTTTTATAACAAGTGCAACATAATACATGTTGACTTCACAGTAAAGGTCACCAGTGCGTGCATACAACGAAGTTCCTTCCACAATAAGACCGTAAATTGTTTTCAACATCGACACCCACCTCCCCCTCCCTAACCCTCCTCCCTGACCCCACTCATCAAGAAAGATAACAACACATCGTGGGGAATGATAATGAACACATTGCCCGGAACAATTCCACCTGGAGTAGTGCATGACACCCACGATTAGCAGGAAGTGTACTTCGCTTTAGGTGTCATGCGTCCGGCTTCCTGGTCCAGGAGTGGCACGAACAAACCATCCCCCCTGCGGTCGGGGCACCTGCAAGTGTAAGCCCACACAGGCCTCCAAGACCCCAGTGGCAAAAGAGGGTTAGAGAGTAGCTGGTTGGATGGGTTCAGTTTGCGAGGATAAACGGAAAGAGGGTTAGGAGAGGGGAAGTGGGTAGGACAGGGGACACGGGAAAACACAATGAAATGCAATTACATTACATTCACTAACATACATGCATTCAACACTGTTTAGGGTTAGAAAGGCACTTAGCTCTGGGGTGAGTGCTGGCCTCCTGCCTGCGCACTTTCAGGTCCGGTTATGGGGCAGTATCACTGCTGCAAAGAGAGCAGGAATTACTATGCATGTTTCTTCACACACACAGATTTATATGTAACACAATGTACATGCGCCAGACTAGTGCCCCTTTCAGAGTTTGCCTTCTGCCGCCTGCCTCTGTGTTAGTTGCATGCAACGTGATAGTTTGTCTTAGCTGTGCGGTTCTACGCTGCACGTGGCTCCACGTGGCACCTATGCTTTGGGGAGTAGGGTTTAGTCAGATTCGCCTCCTAGGGCAAGCGTTCTGGCTGTTGTTCGGTAGTTATGCACGCAATTGGTGAAGCAGGGGGATCTAGGACGCCAGGCTGTACCCCCTGTGCGTGCCCTTCTACTACTTCCGATGGCTCTCTGTTGTCTGCTCTGTAACGTGGCTAATGGCAATTTCCCAGTGTTGTGGACCTCCCCCAGCGCAGCGCGACTTATCTTGTGCAGGCGAGGGGCCTGTGGAGAAGAGTGGTGGGGCGTGGCCCCTCGTGCTGGTCCCCGTAGCAGGAGCTCCGGTGAACACATCCTCTCAGATCGCGTGTTCGAGCACAAGCCCCGTGCTTTGGCTTTGGTGTGCACGTGCGCGCATGCCTCACCCAACGTGGGCCTGGTCAAGTAGTTAGTAGTTAGGATGGGCTAGGCAATCAATTAGTAGCAATTAGATTAGTCATTTGGACCTGTGGATTCCCAATTAGCCTTGTAATACTTTTTGAAAGGCAACCAAATTGAATCTATGCAAATGCGGAATTCATTGAGTGCTGCCGTCAGGCTTTCCATTTCGTAGATGGATTGAACTTTGGCTAAGCATTCTTTTTTGGTGGGGAGGGCCGCTTTTTTCCATTTAATTGTTAAACAGACCCTCGCTGCCAGCAGCAAATTCCTAGGCATGTGTGTAAGCATCACATGGGAGTCTTCGTCATCCGTTTCCACCCCAACAGGACCAGCAGTGGGGAAAGTGTTCTGGTTATTCAATCTGTGGCGTGGATCCACCCCAGGACCTCTTTCCAGTACGCTTTCACCCCACTGCATCCCCACCATTGGTGCCAGTAGTCACCTATTTCCCTGCATCCCCTCCAACAATAGGGGGAGGAACCCGGAAACATTCTAGATAATTGCTGGGGAGTGTAATACTATCTCAGCAGCAAGTGGGCGTTGTGCATTTTATATTGCGTGGAGATCAACGACCTCCATACCACCCTACGTATAGCTTTCCATACTCCTGGCTGGTCAGCTAGTCCCATTTCCATCTCCCATTTAGATTAAGACTTGGGGCATGTTAGGTGACCTTTAGAGAACAGTGCTTTATAAAAGCAGGTTATCAGGCCTTTCGCGGTTTGAGGGACAATGAGGATCTGTTCGAGTGATGAAAGGGGGTGCTAGACACCGAGAAGGCATTCGACCATGTCGAGTTGTCTTTCCTGCGAGCTGTGTTGAAGTGGTCGGGCTTCATAGAGGTGTGGAGCCAGTGGGGCAAAGCACTTAATCAAAAAGCCCATGCTAGTGTCTCGATAAACGGGACCCCATCGGTCCCCCTTTCCCTCACGCGAGGCATGAGGCAGAGCTGCCCTCTATCCCCTTTCATATATGCCCTGGTGATAGAACCTTTTGCCCAAGCCATTAGATCCAAGGCCCAGATACACGGGATTAAGAGGGGGAATAAGGAGTATAACCTTGCCATGTTTGCAGACGACATCCTATTGTGCCTCACTCACCCTGAGGAGTCTATCCCCACCCTCTTTCAGGAATTGGCAAAGTACAGTGTCCTGTCTGGATTCCGAGCAAACCTACAGAAAACCATAGCGCTCGCACTTAGGATGGACAGTGAGATCCCTCCCGGTTTGGAGGCAAGGTGGGGCTTTCATGTGCGTACACAAGCTTTACAGTATTTGGGAGTCGACATCACAGTCCCCTCTCAAATTTATTCGAGGCCAATTATATCCCCTTGTGGAAAACCATCAAAGCAGATCCTGATAGATGGTCCAAGCTGTGGCTGTCTTGGGCGGCACGATTCACCTCGATAAAAATGAATATCTTACATAGATTTCTGTTCCTCTTTCAGTCCCTCCCTGTCTGCGTCCCTAACTCCTTCTTCGCAGAGGTCAGTCAAACGTTATTGGCCTACCTTTGGGACAGTAAAAAACCTAGAATCCCGTACACCACGCTCATTCTACCAAAGGAAATGGGTGGCACGGGGTACCCAGAATTAGAGAAATACCATAGAGCCTCCAGCTCCGCATCATCCCCGACCACTTGTGGGAAAACCCTGAGAAGCAATGGGCGTCCATCACAAACATCTTTTTCACGCCAGTCACACTAGGGGAGTGGATGTGTGTCCCCCTGAATGCCATACCTCTGTGGGATGTATTGACCCACTAGGCTCTGCCCTGCGACATCACTGTGTGTTGGTGGCACCAGAACCAGTGAAATGGCCGCAAAAAGCCCTATGCGCGCTAAAATCTCTGAAAATTGTGCAGTGAAACCAAAAAGATGGCTGCCAATCTACTTTGCCTGTGTCAGTAGTAGAACAGGAGACCACACTGCTAAAACCTGGCATTGGGCTGCCCACAGAGTGAAATTGGAAACTACATGAAAGGCAGTGCTTCATTGCAAGGAAACCCAGAAGTGCTCTGAAATCTGTTTTTCCTTGGTTGTTGAAATTACAAAATAATGGTTCCCAAACATCATAAAAGATCCAACAAACTTGCTGGGTGTTACCTGTCACCTTCTTTAAAGAATCCACATAAGCACACAATGTCAGGAAAAGCAGATTCCATCACAACAATGTCCACATTAAAAAGTGTGCTTGTCTGTAAAAATCTGTCAGAATATGGGTGCAGTACCCCCCGCTGCCTGTGTGACAGCTGTCAATTAAGTACATTGGAAGCTTAAACTTGTGCAGAAAATCAAATGGTTGAAATTAAGTGACTTGCCATAAAAAGCAATATAGGTTGCAACTATTTAATCTCTATGTTTAAAAAGACTGGAATTAGAGATCTGTTTGCCTATTTCGAAAATGTAAGTTCATTTTATCAAAGACAATTTTAAACAAATTGAGTTTTAAAGTAAACTGATACAAGCCAAAGAACTTCAAAGCAAATTCCACTGCGTGTGCCAAACAAAAGGCACCTTCCTTCTGCTCTCTGCCCCAGTAACTCCCATTCAGGTGTTAATGGAAAGGGGAAGAGATTTTGGCCTGTTGCACCAGGGAGAGAGGAAGGGCTTCATGGATTGAAAAGGATATGCAGATGCAAGTGTCAACATAAGCCCCTGCTAGGGGAAAGAGGCGGGGGTTGCTCTTGACCCACCAAAACTTTGGGGGCGGGACAGACAGTGTTGTATATTCTGAGAACACAGAAAAGTATATTTTTGAAAAGGACAGACACAGAACTGTGCGAAATTGTAAAAATTCTAAAATGACAGTATTGTTAATATGAACATTCTGGTCACGTTTTAAAAGTACCCAGAACTCTGTGCTATGTTCAGGGACATGACTACAGAATGTGTTATTGTGGTGATGCCAGAAACATGAAACTTCACATGATTATGCCCAAATGTCATGCGCACATATGTGTAAAAATGTAGACAAATCTGACATTGGGTACCAGACCAAAAGTGCGTAAAATTGCAAAATCTGAACCCAAGCTCTCACCGAGACTGGGGGTCGGATGAATACTTGCTCCCCTAAATCTGTGATACTAATATGCCATTGCTAACAAGTTGGTAATATTATAAATATGTCTTGTTTGAAAAATAGATTCTCTGTGCAGAAACAAAGGGGAGGTTCTCCCTGGATCATAAAATACAGCGTCATCATGACACTCTGTTTCCTTCTCAAATCAGGGGAGAGGAAATACCCAAACCAATAGCATCCCTAGGGGTGTGCCTAGTATAATTCAGCATACCCACTCCTTTAGAAAAGACATCAATAGAGATAGTTTAGGACCTAGACAGACTGACATTCACCCATCAACCGATTTCTGGTGGAGCACTTTGCAAGAGAAATCCATATCCAAGACTACAGTTTCAAGACTCCAGAACTTTGAAAGCAGAAAGGCCCATTTTCAAAGCTGAACCATTCTCAGCTTGGCCTTTTAAAATCCTGAAACCATATTTGACCCCAGACCTCTAAGGGGAGCAAAAGAACAGCCTGACTGTGCTGTTGCTGCTTTCTTGTTAAGAATTCTTGCCAGAATCCAGAGCTCCAACTCAGTAGATCAGAGCTGTGATCATATAGCGGCGAACCAGAACCAATCAGTCAGATCAAGTCCAATCCTGCAGTGCAGTGTCCAGAGTGCCGTGCTGTGTGCAGAACCAGAGTGCTTTGAGTCCAGTCTGGTGTGCTAGCTGAATTCCTGTCCAGAAAGTCTCCCTGACCAGATCCCTGACGGGTCCATTCCAAACAGTGGTAGTGAGTATCCATAGCATAAGATTGTTACTAGCAAATATCTTATCCATAAGTAATCCAATCCACCCCATTCTCTTATATCCAGAACTGCATTGTTAAAATTATTTTGTCTTACTTGAATTCTTTCTCTCACCCTATAGTCCTGTGTAATAGTAGTGTTAAAATCATCTTTGCGCTTACATATTTTCTCAAGAAAGGCGAGCGTCTCGGCAGGCTAAACCAACTAGTGATATTCTGGGCTGGTGGCGGCGCTGTTGTGTAGTTGGCATCTTCATAGTCTCCCTAGTGTAAAGAAATCTTGTTTGTTAATTTTAAAAAGCGCATCTTTATTTTGCTATTTTGACTCTTTCTGAAAACAAATCGACCTCTACGGAAACCTTCATAACTTCTTCACTGTGTATGCTAGAAACGCATCCCAACTCCTTCTAGTTATTCCGCAATCGTGCTTACCGCGCGCGGAAATGTTTGCCGCAAATTTTTTGTTTGGCTCAAATCTATCACGTGTGAAATAGCTGTTCATTGCATCTCACCTCAGAATTAAGTTTTCAACCTGCTAGTTACTCAATAATCATTGCTAGTGTTTGTCTGAAACCATACAAAGCGGCTCCCACTAGTATTGAAACAATTTTAGTGAATTAAATGCATTTTCAGTGTTTTTACCATTCATGTAAAGCCAACTTTAAACAATTTTTGACAAGTTTGCAATCATTCCTGTTTTTCTCAGTGTTTGCTGGGGGGAAATTGGGATTGATACTATATTGTTGAACTCTGTATTCCTGAAACCTGTTTTCTCTCCTTCCATCACTTTATATTGCATATTGGGGGATTGAGTTGTGAGCAGGGGGAAAGAGTTATCACATTGCATTTTGGTTTAGCCCACACAAAGTATTATTCTATGCTGCATTATTTTCCTATCATTGCTCATTGCGATTAAAGAGGTTTATTGTGACATCACCCCATTGGTGATCATTGTACAACCATTAAATAGTGTGATATATATTTATATATATAGTAAAAATACATAAAATAAATATTTTAACTCTGCAAAACAGCCTGCTTCCTGGTTCAGTGTGACCGGGGGGGATTCAAAGAGAGGGGCGTGATATAAGGGTACATCATTCAGAAATAAAAGAATTTATAAACATAAATAAATAATTAAGGGCTTCAATTGTGCATCACACACTAGGCATTGACTTAGGTGGAGTGCTGTGTTGAAATCACTTACAAGATTGGGGGCTCGTCCGGGATTTCTGAATTAGATATACCACTTGTGACAGTCTAATACAATGTGCTAACTAACAGAGTACATAAACCCTGTTGGGCTACCACACTGTGTTACACTGCGAAAAGCACCCCTCAATCGGAATGGTCTAAGGAATTGGTCTGTTTTGTAAAAATAAAATAAACTCCTGTAGGTCAGAAAGGAAATTAATATTTCCAGAATGGCGACCTTGGTAGAAATCAATATGGCTAAAGAACACCTAATGCATACATTATTTGTAAGGGGTGAATGGACAGAGCAGGATCAGAATGTGTGGTTACAGGCAATCACAGAACAGACCACTGCAACAGGATTAGACATATGGCAATATCAGGGTCTATTACATGTGGCCCTGAGTGAACTATATATGGCCCCTAAGGTAAAGGAAGAGCAAAGCAAGATTGCCAAAATAGCAGCATATCTGTAACTCCATATTGGAGCAATACTGGAGAAATATACCGAGGGCCAAGATCTGGCAAACAAGCAACTGCAGGCATTAGAAAAAGCCCAAACTGATCTGGACTCTGCTGAGAAGAGGCTACAGAGGAGCCAGGAATCAGAAAATGAAAGTAGGCAGTACCTAACCAAAATAAAAGAAGATGTGGATATCCTGCAGCAGGAGAATGTAGAACAGGATACCAAAATGCTGGCCTTGCAGAGGGAGTACCAAGAAAGTTTGGACTCTCTACTGCAGAGCCAGACAAAGCCAGAACAGCAAATAAATTTCGACAGGGCATGCGCAGGGCAGGTAGTCACCCTGACAAACCGCCTGGGCCAAGAAAAAGAAGAGAATAATAAACTAATTCTCAAAGACCTGGACACCCAGGCAGAATTTGATGAAGAGCGCCAGAAAGATGGTGCACTCCAAAGACAGAGGGATGACCTGGCTGCACAGAGGCAGTCTCTTGCTCAGGAAAGGGACACCTTAGGCCAGGAGGTCAGTTACTTAAAAGAGAAGATAGAAGAAAATCAACTGGCCCTTCAGGGACTGGGTGACCTCCAAAAAGACCATGAAAAATTGTTAGAGCACACCAGGAGGGTGGAAGATGCTCTAGCAAGGAAGGACCAGCCCAGTATGGACAGGACTCAGGAGGTAACCCTCCTGCAGCAAAAACTGGCCCAGTACTCTAAAATGACACAGGAAGAACAGAGAGAAAATGAGACTTTCTGTGAGAACAATGACAGGCTCCACAGACAGGTAGCTATGCAAGAGAAATTGATAGAAACTAGCAAGACCTTGGTAGAGGAACTGAAATCTCAGATTCTTGCATGGCAACAGGGAGCAGGGGCTGAGAGAGATGAGGTTTGCTGGGAAAGGGAAACACCTGAGCATAACCTCAGGAACCCTAGTACCAGAGGCCTTCATCTCTTCCCATCTCTGGACTCTGCCACCCCCATGTCCACTGGCGCACAGGAGCCAAGGGCCACAGGGATGGCAGACTTCAACCTAATGAGGAATATGGGGCTCATAGACCAGCACCTCCCAGGAATGGATGGCCAGGCATATGGGTATGGGTTCCCAAGTACTGTAAAATTTAGTTGGGAACTCCATGATAGTAGGCCCACTAAGGGCACCCTGAAAAACTCTGCCCAGCTAGGACAGTGGGTTGGGGGTACTCATCAAATCCTGGGAGCAAGGAGGAATCAGAAGCCTCCTCTGAGCACCCCAGGACACAGGAAACTAGACCCCAACGTTCTGCCAGCCATTCCCAGGCTTGCAGAATCAGGGAGAGCCTAGAAGACCAGACAGGCACCTCTGGTAGCAGTGCCTCTGAGTCCGAGGAGGAGTGGACCTGGGTCACCCGAACCAAAAAAGTAAACAAGGTCAGAAGGGTCTTGCTCAAGGATCCCCTGGAGCAAATCAAAACGATAAGGAGCGTCATCACGCCCTATCATAAGAACGCGAAATATTCAGTTTGGAAGCACTTAAAGCTCTTTGAACAGATGATGGAAACTTTCCATTTGAAGGACAGCCAAAGCTGTATCCAATATGTGAAATGGACCTTTTCTCCAGAATACTCCAGCTTCTTTGCGGGGCTGGAGGACCAAAATCATTCTAGATGGTCCACCTATATGGCGGCCATCTTGAAACATTTCTCTGTGCACAGGAATCCTCAGGAGGCTCGCAAGGCAGCCTACAACTTGCAGTGTGGGGAAGATCAGGCCCCACAAGAATTAATTCAAGAATTGAAGCGTGCCTTTGCGCAGACCACCAGAAGGGTGTGCACTGACAGCAAAGAGTTTGTTAATACTTTCTTCCATGCTCTCCCCAAGTACATCATGACCCAGCTAGTGAGAGACTTTCACAAGAAAAGATCACTAGACTGGGTCATCGAACAAGCCACACGCATTTATGAGGTGCAGAAGCCTGTGGAAAACAAAAATAATCCAAAAAGCCAAAAACCAACCAGCACCCCTGCTGCTGCTAAAGTGGCAGAGGTGAAGGTTGCCCCCATTTTAGATTTGGGGATGGGGGGGCCTAAAAACATGCCTGCACAGAATCAAAGCAACCCCAAACCCAGAAGGCCCTCGGGCCAATCACAAACATATTGGCTTTTAATGGAAAAGGAAATGTTGCATCCCTTTTCCCTGGACTGTTTATATTCGTATGGGAGGTTGGCAAATTCTGGTACAAAATTGGAGACTCTAGTGACTTCTAAGTCAGTGTTGGTTAATTGGATTCTGGGGTGTGGGAAATCCTTGTATTTGTATGATTCGGCCTCTATTTGGCTGAATCCGGGTTTAGAAATTAATAATAAAATGCTTAATTGGAGGGGCTGGGCTAACAGGGGCATTCTGAAAATAGGGGATGTATGGAGAGGGGGGAGGATGGTTCCGTTTGAAGAATTAGCTAATCGTTATAGTCTGCATAATAGAGAGGCGGGTAGATATGGGCTTTTGGAGCAGTTGCTGATGGAAAGAGTGCAAATGTGAGCGGACCTTTGAGTGGTAGACCTCAGATTTGTGAGATTTTTGCTACGTATCCTAGGACAGTTTCTACATATGTTAGGTTGATGCCTTTGCAGGACTGTATGAGGAGTTCCTGGGGTCAGTTGCGAATGAAGTGGGTGTCTGAATTGGAAACTGATCTTTCTGATGGCTTGTGGGATAATAGCTGGAGGGCTTCGGTGAGGGCCAAGGTTGATTTAAATCTGAGGTATATTCACCAACGTCTTTTAGGCCGTATTTATTGGACACCAGTGAAAATGAAGGAGAGAGGCTTGGCTGATGTAGATCTGTGCTGGGGTGTGGGGGCTCGAGAGGGACCTATCTACATATGCTCTGGGAGTGTAGTAGAGTGCTGGACTTTTGGAGAGAAGTTTTGGATTGCATTGATATGGTAACTAGTATGACACTGCCTCGTACTTTTCTGTCAGTGATTTTCCTTTCAACTGATAGTCGAAGTGTGGAGATGTGGGATTGTTCGTAATGGATTGATAGAGCATTGTTGATGGCCATAAAACAAATAATAAAGGTGTGGAAATCCAGGAAGAAGCCACATTGCGAGAACTGGGTGTCGGATATGCGGACGCTCTCTTTGTATGAGAAGACTCAGGCAGTTCGACAACATCGGGAAACTGAGTACGAGGAGACATGGGGGCCATTCAGGGATTTATTTGGATGAGGTGTAGGCTTTGGTTTATTTTGTGGATATTGAGGTTGGGAATTGGTAGGGGTGTATGTTTTGTCCTTTTTTTTGTGTTTTGTGTTATCACGTCTTGCCATGAGATAGGAGGGTGGGGATGTTTTCGGATTTCGTTTTGAATAGCTGTTACTTCAGTAGTAATTTGCATTTTGTTGCAGTGATGTATGTGGAGTAATCTTTTGGTTGTTCCCATTTTGTTGTTACTCAGTTGTATTATGTTTTGTATAATTATTAAATAAAGTTGATAAAAAATTTTTTAAAAAATAGAATACAAATAAAAATCAAACAGGGAGCCAGGGAGGCAATCCCACCAATGGGACCCCTAACTCCCCTGACTACATCAGTCCCCGCTACAAGGGGAACAGACCCATCCTGGGTTATGTGTGGACTCCTCCCGCCCAGTGGGGGGGATCCAACAAGACACCAGCTAACACAGGAACTTCTCTCCTCACTTCCCCAGGAGGGCAGTAATTCCCCAAATACTGGACAGAACTTCTTCCCAAGGTACCTGCAAAACTTTCAACCCCAAAACAATCCATCCTTCTTGCCCCAATTTCCTGAGCCCAGAAAACCTAATCCGAGAGAGGGGAGGCCAAGGGTGGAGGGGTACCCAAACTTCACTAACCCAGGGTATTTTGGGAGAAGGGATAGCTACCCTTCCCGGGATCAGCCCAGGGGAGAAATGAGAACCCCATATCAGCCTGAGCGGGTGTCACAACTAGAGCGCCAGGTCCAAAACATGGCACAGGATCTGGGTCGCATGCTGAGGGCTCAACAGAACCCTCAGATGAGCATGCCAGTGCAGAATGCCGCAAACTCAGGACCTGGTGCTCCAGAGCAATGACGGGGGAAGAACCGCGACAACCCACCGGCTCCCAGGGAGGAGGCACAAGGCGAAGGGGGGTGTACAGCCTTGGAGGAACCTTCCTTCCCCACTTGTAAAAAGCCCCTGGAATCCCAGGAACCGGAACCAAAATATCCTGCCTCCGAACGTCTGCCACCCAATGGAGCAGAGGAGGGGTAGGAGAAATAAAGAGCCCAAACAGACCCATTTTGAGGCGGAGGTATAAATCTTCCAATTTGAAGGAGAGGGATTCTCAGAGGATCCTGGGAAAAGAATCTTCTCCTTCAGAGATGGGGGAAATCTTCCCAAAGAAAAATGAGTCCCAAAAGATCCAAATCCAGACTGGGTAGATGTGGGGACTGGGCTAGCGCCGCCCATCGCCCAACCCCAGAATCATCAGCAGGAAAATCCCCTGGTTCAAACCCACCCTGGTGACTGCCCCCAAAAAGGCAGGGGGGGGGCAGCCCAGAACCAGAACCAGGGGAACCCGAAACTTCTCCCATATCTAGCTGTCACCTTTTCTTTTCAGATTACCAAGGTTCCAAACAGAATTCTGCCTAAATCTCATATCTATCAGTGTCCAAAACCAAGAAGCTAACCCACCAGTTGTCCAAAAATGTACATTATCTGTGCCCCCTTGAGGAGAAGGAGGGAAGATTCTATGCCTGGTCCAAATGCAGGGGCAGTGTACAATTTTGGCACTGCTAGACACCGGATCCCAAGCTACCCTTCTCTCAAAAAGGGCCTTTGATGAACTGAATTTAGGAAGGGGGGATAATTACCAAATTCCTCTCACCCCTTTTCATGGACAACTTCGGATCTTTGACGGGAAGGAAATCCCCGACGAGGGGACAGCGGATTTGGATATTAAAATTGGGCGACACAAGGTGAAGCACCCGGTCATAGTTGTAACTCCAGAGGGCAACCCTTGTTTACTAGGGAATGACCTCCTGCGAAGGTTGTCACCCCTAATAGATTGTGTAAACCAGGTTCTCTGGACCCAGACTAGCCGACCAATAAAATTAAAACAGAGTGTCAACCATGTTAGTTTATACGGCACATGCCACATGGTTGAACAAAAATCTGACCAAGTAGAATTTCACTTCCAGAACAACCAAATCCCAGACGTGACATTAATAGCAGTAGGACAACAAACTGGTGATGAGGGGTCCACTCTATTTCTGAAAATCAACTTTTCTTCCAGACTAAGGTGGCATTCCACACTGGAAGGAAACACTCTGAAATTATTTACAAATTCACAATCAGAAATTCCCACTCCTATAGTCCAGAAAGATGAAAAATCAGCTCAAAGCCTGGCTGATATTCAGCAAATTGGAGAGCAGTTGTTCATCCCTATTCAGTTAAATGAAGGGAAGGACTCTGTTCTCGCCCGAGTGTGTGTGAACAACGGTAAGAGCTTCATCAGCGAAGCCATGTTCCGCAAACTCCCAAAAGATCCAGCCATTCCCACATTTAAACTGATAGACAAATGGGAAATGGATCTGGAAACCCCCAATTCCAAACATCTCCTGCCAAGCAGGTGTATGCTCAAAATCTCCATAGGCAACAAGAGCATAGTCCATAAGTGTTGGGTCTTGCGAGACGTCACTGCCGTCTTTTACTTAGGCAGTGACATTCTCAATCGCTTTGCCATTAGTTTGGACCTAATAAACTTCAAAGCTTGGTCCCGATTAGCGGATAATCCCATGGGATTTGATGACCCAGAGAAAGCATTTAGGTCAGCTCAACTGCTGCCTTATGCAGTTGCAATTCAGATTGAAGAGGAAGTCACCATCCCAGAAAGGACCTGACAATTCTCACTGGACGTGAAAGTCAAAAGAGGACAGAAACTGAAAAATCCTGATGCCTATGTTCATCTAAATTCTTCTCTCCAAGAGCAAGGGTTGGGGTAAACCCAACCCCACTAGTCAATATAGAACATGACACCATTCCAAAAGAGGTGGATAAGAGCGACTTAAAGAGTATCACTCTAGCCGCAGGCACCATTATTGGAATGGCAGTTGATGACTGACATTTTTCCATGGATTTAGGCAATGAACTGTTAGGACCAATCCCCAAGGACTGTTTTGACAGTGATAGTGATGACAACACAACACCAGACAGGATCTTTACCCGGCATGGGGGGAATTTCCTAGTGTACACTTCCTGCCCTTATGGTAAGGAAGATGTGACCTGTGACTTCAGGAGGGTTGAGGTGATTTTCCAAGTCTGCGAGGACTGCCTTCCCCACCTGAAGCCACCAGTCCAAATCAGCACTTTGACCAGGGACTTCTCCACCCAGCTGGAGGAGGCCGCTGAGATAGCCAAACCAGAAGTCTTTCCTGGCTTCAGGCAGATGGTTGAAGAGAAAGGGCCTCATTAGGACCCAGGCGGTAAGGGGTTTACGGCAGCGTAAACAGCGCCGACCCTTACCGCCTGATTCCGAGGTCCCTTAGCGCCATGGAGGATTTAACACCTGCTTTTAGCAGGTGTTAAAATCCATGGCGCTAAGGGACCATGTTGTTAATTACACCACCGTAATTTACGGTGGCGTAATTAACGCCTTCCCCACTCCCATTATGCCCTATGGGGCAAAAATAGGAATGGGGAAGGGTAAATGGGGATTGGGGGCTTACCGCCCCGCCAACCTCGGAATGGGGCGGTATGTCCGCCAACCACCATGGCGTAAACGTATATTACTTTTGGATCCGACTAAGAGATTTATTTGGGTGAGTTACATTCTGTAAATACAGTGAACATTTACTAGTTAACTCTAATTTTGCAAATTGCACTGCCCTTGGTAGGGCTTATACAGAGAGCGGCTGTGTGGCCAGGTTTATTACCTGGTCTTCTGTATATTTTTGTGTTCCACGAGTCAGGGTGTCTCCAGACTCATCGTAGCCAGCTCCTGTGAATTTTTTGAAAGATGATTTATAACCTCAACCTTTTTTGATCTGTTTGAAAGTGAATTTAAACAAGTGGTGCCCACTTACTTACCTTCCTGCCCGAATTTTGACATTGAACCAGAAAGAAAAGAAACTGATCATCCTAATCTCGCGACTTCCCCTTGATGGGCGGTCAAATCCAAATCGCGAGGGGGGGCTTGTGGGATGTATTGACCCACTAGGCTCTGCCCTGTGACATCACTGTGTGCTGGTGGCACCAGATCCAGCAAAATGGCCGCAAAAAGCCCTATGCGCGCTAAAACCTCTGAAAATTGTGCAGTGAAACCAAAAAGATGGCTGCCAATCTACTTTGCCTGTGTCAGTAGTGGAACAGGAGACCACATTGCTAAAACCTGTCATTGGGCTGCCCACAGAGTGAAATTGGAAACTAAATGAAAGGCAGTGCTTCATTGAAAGGAAACCCAGATGTGCTCTGAAATCCATTTTTCCTTGGTTGCTGAAATTACAAAATAATGGTTCCCAAACATCAGAAAAGATCCAACATCCTTGCTGGGTGTTACCTGTCACCTTATTTAAAGAATCCACATAAGCATACAATGTCAGGAAAATAAGATTCCATCATAAGAATATCCACATTAAAAAGTGTGCTTGTCTGTAAAAATCTGACAGAATATGGGTGCAGTACAGCCAACTGCCTGTGTGACAGCTGTCAATTAAGTACATTGGAAGCTTAAACTTGTGCAGAAAATCAAATGGTTGAAATGAAATGATTTGCCAACAAACGCAATATAGGTTGCAACTATTTAAACTCTATGTTTAAAAAGACTGGAATTAGAGATCTGTTTGCCTGTTTTGAAAATGTAAGTTTATTTTATCAAAGACAATTTTAAACAAATTGAGTTTTAAAGTAAACTGATACAAGCCAAAGAACTTCAAAGCAAATTCCACAGCGTGCCCCAAACAAAAGACACCTTCCTTCTGCTCTCTGCCCCAGGAACTCCCAATCAGGTGTTAATGGAGAGGGGAGGAGAATTTGGCCTGTTTGCATGATTCCTGCCCGTCATGTCCCCAGCCTTCCAAGATGTCAGGCTGGTGCCAGGCCACGATCACCTACATGGCCCTCAAGGGCCTATCCATCCCTCCAAAGACCCACTTGGAGTCAGACTTGGCGCTTGTGGCACCAGACTCACTCACTCCCATAGGATAACATTGGGGATTGGACTTGTAGTGCATTATTGGCGACAAGATGGATGCACCCACATATTTCGGTTCCCAGAACTGCATGTGCGGTCTACTCTTTTGGGTGTGGTTCAGCCCAGAGACACCTGGGATACCCAGAGACGATTTGAGCCACACCCGGCTGAGAAACATGCTTTGCGTTTTCTGCACCTGCAGCGTGACACTCACCATGTTCGCATCGGTCTCCAGTAGGCCTGCATCTTTCTTCTGCGCTCAGCTCCTGCAAGAACAAGAACACTGTTAGGAACAGCCTTACCTTGCGGCGCTTCGCCCATTATTCATCGCTCCTTCTGTTCTGCGGGCATCTTCGGCGGTGTCATTCCCATTCTGGCACGCCGCTTCCTAAGGAAAAGGGAAAAGAACAGAAAAAAGGCATTAGTAGGCATTCTGCAAATCTTTGCTTAATTTTAAATACTGTACGAGCTTCAAACGCTTACCTGAATCCCAGCCGCTCTGGGGGGACTCTGTCTCTGGAACTTCTCATCCATCTGCAAGAGGGAAAATACACTCCAGGTTAGCGTGGAAACATCTAGAGGCGCCGCATACCGCGCTTATCCACCACATTTGTTCTTCATTACCGGCATCCACTGTGAAAACGTCGCGGCACCTAAAAGACACAGAAAAATAACTCAGTTCAATGCAAATACCAAAGGGGTGCATCGCACATCGCGCTCTCACTCACCTTCAGCGCTACTCATCTCAGCAGTACGCCGCCATCCCCGGACGCTGGCCATCATCTAAGGAAGGAAAGGAACGAAGTTAGAGAACTGTTCAAAAGACTCATTATACTTACCTGTTGGACTCTTGCCAGTGAAATAACTAGGCAGCAATGAGCCCGCATCAATCAACGCGCCCCTGCGCTGAAAGCAGGACGGAGAGCACACTATCCAAGAAAACACGGTGAGCTGTGGATCAAAGGGAAGGGTTGGTCCCCGGGGAAGAAGGGGTTCAAGCACACAGAGACAATAGGGAGTTATACTCTACCAATCCTGTGTTTCAGACCCAGTCTCCAGTCGAATAGCCTCCAGGAAAGGGTTCGAGGTTGTAAGAGGTCAGAACAGGCTGAGTGACATCCCTGTGGAAACAGGTGAGCGTTACACCTGTTGCAACAGGGAGAGACAAAGGGCTTCCTGGATTGAAAAGGATATGCAGATGCAAGTGTCAACAGAAGCCCCTGCTAGAGGAAAGAGGTGGGGATTGCTCTTGACCCACCAAAACGTTGGGGGCGGGACAGACAGCGTTGTATATTCTGAGAACACAGAAAAGTATATTTTAAAAAAAGGACTGACACAGAACTGTGCGAAATTGTAAAAATTGTAAAATGACAGTATTGATAATATGAAAATTCTGGTCACGTTTTAAAAGTACTCAGAATTTTGTGCTCTGTTCAGGGACATGACTACAGAATTTGTGGTTTTGTAGCGATTGTGGTGATGCCAGAAACATGAAACTTCACATGATTATGCCCAGATGTCATGCGCACATATGTGTAAAAATGGCGACAAATCTGACATTGGGTACCAGACCAAAAGTGTGAAAAATGTCCAAATCTGAACCCAAGCTGTCACCGAGACATGACTCAGATGAATACTTGCTCCACTAAATCTGTGATACCAATATGCCATTGCTAACAAGTTGGTAAAATTGTAAATATGTCTTGTATGAAAAATAGATTCTATGTGCAGAAACAAAGGGGAGGTTCTCCCTGGATCATAAAATACAGCGTCATCATGACACTCTGTTTCCTTCTCAAATCAGGGGAGAGGAAATACCCTAACCAATAGAATCCCTAGGGGCATGCCTAGTATAATTCAGCATACCCACCCCTTTAGAAAATACATAAATAGAGATAGTTTAGGACCTAGACAGACACACATTCACCAATCAACCGATTGCTGGTGGAGCACTTTGCAAGAGAAATCCATATCCAAGACTCCAGACTCCAGAACTCTGAAAGCAGAAAGGCCCACTTCCAAAGCTGAACCATTCTCAGCTTGGCCTTTTAAAATCCTGAAACCAGATTTGACCCCAGACCTCTAAGGGGAGTAAAAGAACAGCCTGGTTGTGCTGTTGCTGCTTTCTTGCTAAGAATTCTTGCCAAAATTTAGAGGTGCAACCCAGTACAGCAGAGCTGTGACCAGATAGCTGCGAACCAGAACCAACCCGTCAGATCCAGTCCAATCCCGCCGTGCAGTGTCCAGAGTGCTGTGCTGAGTGCAGAACCCCCTCAGGTCCCCTGTGATATTCTGTTGTTCCCTTAACGCCCTCTGGTCCCCTGTGGTGTTCCATTGTGCCACCCACCACCTCAGTTTCCACTGTGATGTTCTGTGTTGCCCCCCACCACCTCAGGTCCCCCTGTGATGTTCCGTCATGCCTCCCCCTTCTCTCTTACAGGTGCTGTCTGTGTTTCTTGATTCTTCTATCCGGCTTCCCCTTCCCCCCAAGCCCTCTCCTTTCCCCTCCCCTACATCTAACCTATGTAGGTGTCTGTCCTGATACATTCAGGCTTCACCTCACCGTCTTGTGGCTATTGCTGGATTTGATTTTTATGGACTTCATTGACTCATGGTGCCTCACCCTTTCTCAACTCTCATGCTGGACTTCCCCTTCATCTTGTACTCATGGCGGCCTTGAATCAGACTGTTCCCATCTTCATCTTGAATCCTGGTTGCATTTGCTTTCTGTCACAACATTATGTGTTACTACTGACTTCTGCAATTGTTTTCACTCTCCCCTCTTGCTTCTCCACTCTTCTTCACTGCTTACTCTCTGCTCTCTCCTCCTCTCCCTTTCTCCCTTTTCCTATTTCCTCCCCTCCTCCCCTCACTTTCTTCTTTGCACTTACTCTATCAGAATTGTCCCTGGACTGGGTATGATAGCAACCTTGTTTGTCTCCTCCCTCTCCCCTTACTTGTTCCCCCCGAACCACCAGCACTATCTGAAATGTCATCAGGTCTAGTCACTTGTTTTGTTCCTCCCCTCCCTTTCTACACCCCTCTCCCTCACCTTTTGTTAATCTCTGGCTCTACCAGAAATGTCGTCACGCATAGTACGGTAGTCGCCTGTCTGTTTCCATGTCCTTACCACTCTTCCCCTCCTTTCATTATCTATGTCTTAACTCTTGCACTATCTGAAATGTCGCCAGGCCGAGTATGATAGTTAATTTCACATTCTTATTGTTCATGGCCTCTAAGTATGTCATTGTATTTTCCCTTGTTCCCTCTCTTGCCTTAAAGCACTTTTAAACACATTGTGTATAGGTGCTTCATAAATAAACTATCATATAATATCATATATCATAACTGGTGGTCGGTCAAAATACCGAAAATAAAATCTCGAATTACAAAAAGCACGAATTATGAATCTCGAAAAAAAATATCGATTTTTTTATTTATTTATTTATATGTGTTTTTGGGGTCAGGTAAGTAAAAAAAGGGGTAAAATTTAAAAAAAAAATGAAAAAAGGGGGGTTGGGGGGAACCCCCCCATTTTGAAAAAAAAAACGCATTGAAAAAAAAATTTGATATTTTTTTTCGAGATTTTTAATTTGTGCTTTTTTTCGAGATTTAAATTTTCGAGATTTTGACTATAAACCATCATAACTATCATATCATAATGTCCTAATTGCCCGATTGGATGAAGAACAGGAAGTCTCAAAGATAAACTTCCTGACCTTGGTGGAGAAAAGGCAGTTAGCAGGTACCACATTTTGGCAAGAACATATAAGGTCTATATTAAGCCCGGAGAAGTCAAAAGTAGAAATAAGGACTCTGTGATTGAGTGAACACAAAATTTGTGAAAGGTCCGAGTGTGTACTCCTGGAGAGGCTGGAGGATTGCAAGGACAATTTGATAGTAAATAGAAGAAACGTCCTGGAAATCTTGTACTGCATCCCCGAACATAGGCAAATCAATACAACTGACATCAACTTATTCAAATGTTTGGATGGGGTGCATATGGACAGGGTTCTTCTACCCATAAAATCCACCATGGTCAAGCAGATGATGCTCGAAGCAGCCTCAACATTATGGGTTTGATTTAACACCTTTATTGGAGAAACCTTTGTAAAAATACAAGGAGTACATAGAAAAGACTGGAAAGTCTAGTACACTGCCATTGAAGAACCATAGTGAATAAATGTCCACTATGGAAGCTCTGTGAGGGAAGGCTTTATCTTTGAACAATAAAGAAGACCTATAAAGAAATCATACACCAGGTAGATAACTTTGCTGAGGCTAGGCCAAAACAAGATCAGCTGTTAAGAGCAACGTTTGGGTGTGAAAATGGATTGCAGAGAAAAGTTCAAATAAACCCTATCACAGGAGCACAGAACTGTGCCAGAGACTTGTGTATAATAGCAACAGCGAAGTCCAGGAGTCTAACTATGGCCTCCTGGAATACAAGAGGGCATTAACAATTGTACAAAAGATGTTGAGACCACTAGAGGGCGCGGGCCACGATGGCATGTGTGAAGCTGCTGTTCTCGCACAGATGGTGCACAGATGAGTGGCGCAGGCTGGGGACCAGGCACTGCAGCGTTTCTGTAGAAACCCAGTGAACGACCAGGGGGGAATCCCTCGACACATAGCAAGATTGCCGCAGGAGCAAGTACGCCCGCACCGGCTCTAACCAGAGACGATCTGAAAGACATTTTCCAGGCGATTAAGGCAATCCGGACTGACATCAGGGGTCCATTTGCGATCTTAAGGGCTGTGTAGACAAGCTGGAAGATAAGATGGAGAGAATGGAGAATAACCATTTGCAAGTAGACCTCCTAGAAATGAAGTACGAGGCACGCCTAGCAGACCTGGATATGAGAGAAGAAGAAACCCTTTTAAAGCTCAATGACCTGGAAAATAGAGAGCGTCGGAATACCCTATGCATCCTTGTTGTCGTTGAACAGAAGGGAGAGACAGCGGTGGAGGTGGGAAGAAAAGTGCAAGAACTAATCAATCAGCTTTTTGCCCTGGAAGAAGGGAAGGATGTGCAGCTGGAAAGGGCCCGCAGAGGCAGAGGTGGAGGGGGCAAGGGCCCGAGACCTATAGTGGTCTGCTTCTTGAGGTACAGAGAAAGAATGGAGATCCTGGAGAATTCCAAACGCTTGGGGAGCTTCCAATATGAGGGAGACACTATCAGGGTGTTTCAGGACTTATCGGGACTCACGCTCGCCCGCCAAAGAGACTGCCGCCCACTCACACAGTGGTTAACTGATAAAGGCATTAATTACCACTGGTCCTTCCCATTTGCATTATATTTTGAAAAAGGGGAGGTGGACTATCATGTGACCAGTGGTAAGGAGGCGCAGCGGGTACTCCAAGTTCTCAAAGGAGATTATTCAACGGAGGGTCCGGAAGGGTTCTCAAACACTCTGGCAGGGGAGCGTGGGCCAGGGGCAGAACATTTAAAAAGCTCAATACAGCCCCGCAGAAGAACACAGCTACGGCTGAAGGAAAGGAAGGGGTCAACGTGCACACGGCAGACCTGATGGCTAAATCTATAGGGTTGTCGTGAGAATGCAGGGAGGTGTGGAGGTATTGTGAATGACGGATGCGGCAAGCAGTTACTCCTGGTGGTCCATCGCAAGGTAGGTGTCCTGGTTGGATGTTTGTTTTGGGGGTTTAGAGGGACGTGGAGGTGGAAGAGAGGGGTTTGCAGGTGTTGGTGAAATGGTTAAGATGAATGTTATGTTGATGGTTTCCATAATGAGAAGAGTGGCACAGTTGGGGGGTGAATGTATGCATTTCAGTGGCGCGAGGTGAGGGAGGAGGCCAGGCGGAGGTCTTGAAGCTGGCGACTCTTAATGTTAAGGGTTTGAATTAACCCACCAAGCATTCCCTGCTTGGAAGGGAAATCCGAAAACAGAGACCTCGATGTACTGCTAGTACAAGAGACTCGATTGCTTCAAGGGGCGGAGAGACGCATCCCAGTGGCTCATGTTGGACAGGTCTTTTGGGCCTCTGGGCCATGCAAGAAGGGGGGGCGGAGGGTGGGCATCATCCTCAATACGAGAATCCCGATAACTAATCCATTGGTTTGGAGAATAGATGGGAGGGCATTGCTGATCTCTGGGTCATTAGAGGGGGTGCAGCTGAACATCGCTGCAGTGTATAGCCCAAACATGGGGCAGATGCAATTCTTCCAGGAGATCATGGGAGATATACTCGAGTGAGCAAAGGGTTTGTTCCTACTGGGGGGAGATTTCAACATGTGGGTAGACCTCACACTGGACCATATTGGGTGGCAAGACCATGGAAGCGGGGGACTTGGGCCACAAAAGGGGGGACTGGTGGGATATATGTTTGATCAGGGGCTGGTAGACATATAGAGGGAATGTCACCCAACAGAAAGGGCCTATACCTTTTTTTCCCCAGTTCACGTAACCCGAACAAGGATTGACTACTGATTCCTACACCAGCGTCCCATTGACAGGGTCACAAACAGCGATCACTCACTGATTAGCTGGTCGGATGATGACATGGTGGTGGTTGACATAGCACTGTTGGGACTGCGGCCTCAGGAATCGCTATGGCGGTGCAATGATAGCTTACTGAAAGATACCACTTTTGTGAAAGAAATGCGAGAAGCATTTGAGGAGTTCTTCTAGTTGAATGATACAGCGTTTGTTGGTGTTGGGTGTGACATGGGACACAGCCAAGGCTACATGGTGGGCCTCATCATCCGAGAAAAGGCGGCCAAGAAGAGAATTCGGACCTTCAGGCAGGAAAACTAAGGGGGGAAATTCATAGGCTAGAGTTGCTGGAGGGCAAAGGGGAAGAGGAAAGGGAGGTTGACCTGAGACTAACAAGGGAAAGTGTCAGGAGTTGAGAGAACTGGAGGTAGGGAAGGTGGTGGCTGGCCTGCAATTCTTCAAACAAAAGTCCTATGAAAAGGGGGACATAGCTGATGCCCTACTCATGGTGAGGCTTCGGGACCAATGAGTGGAAGAGGTGGGTCGACACGGTTCAGGATTCGGAAGGACAGCTGCATTCCCTCGCGGGAGAAGTGGCTCTGGAATTCGCTGGTTTTTACCAACATCTTTATGGGAGGGAAAGTGAGTTTAGTGAAGAGTAACTGGGTAGATAGTTGGGGAAGGTGTCTCTGCCGAGTCTTCATCGCTACGAAAAAGCAGAGATGGAAAGGTGCATCTCCTGGGAGGAAGTGTTGAAGGCGATTGCGGGATTTAAATTGGGGAAGGCCACCGTGGAAGACGTATTTTCAAGACTTTCGCTGAATCCCTCACCCACCACCTTGCAAAATGATTTGATCATATCCGGACCACAGGAAGGGCCCCTCGTCCTTGGGAAAAGCATTGATAACAGTAATACCAAAAGTGGGCAGAGACTCCAAGTGCTGTAAGTCCTATCGCCCCATTTCCCTACTCAATGTTCACACAAACATTTTCACCAGAGTCCTAGCCACACAGATGCAGGGTATAATGCCAAAACTAGTCGGCTCAGATCAAGTAAGGTTTATTCAGGGAAGGCAAGACATTGCACTTGATGGAGGCTTTGGCAGGGAGAGAGGGGAACCCGGTGTTGGTGGCCCTTGATGTCATGAAGGCTTTCGACCATGTAGACTGGGGCTTTTTGGACGGAGTTCTATGGAAATTCAGGTTTGGGGATCAGATTTTGAGAGGGATAAGGGCATTCTATGTATCCCCGGTGGCACGTGTAACTGTGAATGGGCGACTATCAAGGACCTTTGAGCTACAGAGGGGGACGAGACAGGGTTGTCCGCTCTCTCCCCTCCCATTCGCGCTAACAATGGAGGTGCTGGTCGAACGTCTAAGGAAGGCTCCACAGGTTGAGGGAATTAAGGTGGGTAACAGAGAGTTTAAGCTAGGACTCTATGCTAATGACGTGTTGCTGCACTTAGTGAACCCCGTCGGCTCTGTCTCTAAAGTGAACAAAGAAAAGTCAGTGATTTTCCCCTTAGCAGCTGAAAACTTCAGGGACATTGAGGTCTCAGGCCCCTGGGATTGCAGGTGCAGCCTGACAACATTAAATACATGGGCATCACGATTTCTAGGCCAGGGGAAGATCTGGTTGGAGCCAATTCCTCCCACCGCCCTGTTCGATAAACTATTTACTGAAATGGACACGTGGAGCAAGGGTTAGATGTCATGGATAGGAAGGCTCAATGCCATAAAAATGAATCTCCTCCCACGGGTGTTATACGTGTTCCAGATGTTGCCAATCCGAGCCCCCGAGGCCTACCCGAGGGAAGCAAAATCATAGATCCAAAGGATCCTTTGGCAAAATCAGAAACGTAGGGTGGGCTATGACACATTAATTCTACCAAAGGATTGCGGAGGTGTGCGAATCCTGGACCTGACGTTATCCCATAGAGCTGCACAAATTAGAGCAATTGTCCCGCATTTGAGAGAGGACCACAGGAAACAATTGGTTTATTTGTAGAACCAACATCTTTTCCCGGCAACGATGGGGGAATGACTCTGGGTTCCTAAGGGGAGACTTCCAAGGAGAATTAGAGAACACCCATTCCTGGGGGATTACTGGGAGGGGTTAAGAATGGGGGGAAGAACAGTTTGAGTCATCACTTGGCCCTTACCGATGAGTCCCATCAGGGCCCCCCAGTACAAGATGAGATACCTGAGGCTGAAAGATACCAGGCATGGTTCGAGGGAAGACTTGCACGGGTGGGTCAACTGTGGAGGTAAGGGACATTCATTAGCATTCAAGAACTGGAAGAGGCCCTGGGCATTGGCACATTGTCAGCACTCCTCTATCTAGATTGAAGGGTATTTTCACAGCTGAGAAATGGAGGGAGTCAGTCCAAAGGGACCTCACACCGGTAGAAAGGGTCCTTGATTGGCATATGGAAATGAAAAGACTCATCTCACGTCTCTATGGGGCCTTGCTGGAATCAAAGGGGGATGCAGTTCTGGGACTCCGCCAGAAGTGGGAGAGAGACCTGGGTAGGGAGTTGGACGAAAACTCTGGCTACAGATGTGTCATCGATATCCTGCCAATGTAAGCTCCATGGGGTTAATTTACTACATATACGCAATACGACCGAGTGCACCTTTCCAGGATGTTCCCCATGGTGAATCCTCAATGTTGACATGGTTGTGGTGAGGTGGCAAAGTATTGGTACATGTGGTGGGGTTGCCCCCGAGTGCTGTACTTGACTGAGGTACTGGGTTGGATCAGAGATGCGGGGGGGAGTACATGCTTGACCCAATGCTGTTGCTTTTTGTTCTTGAGAGACAGGGGGGCAGAACGCATGCTCTCCATCAACTGGAGCATTTTCTCCTCCTGGCTCCTCCTGGCTGCCTGGCTGAGCCGTGCCAGGCACTGTAAGAGAGCGACACTCCCTACTATGAAAGAATGGGCTAGAACAGCAAAAGATCTGTACGTGATGTAAAAGATCACTGCAGCAATTCATGGGTGGGGGGCTCCACTATAGAACTGGATTGGTAGCAGTTTCGTGACACTTTCGGGTGAAGTGCTAGGAGAGAGGTGGAATGCATAGCATGACTCAGCCCGGCCATGATAGACATCTATTGAGAGACATACACTACTAAGAAAGATATGCTGTGATTAGAATGTTTGAAAAGACTCAGACATTGGGTTAATTGTTTTAATGTTGGTGACCTGAACACATTATTGGGTATCAAAAAATGAAAAAGGACTCTAAATATAGGTGAAATTAGCAATCTAAACCCTTATATGCAGCGAATAGAGATTAGCAGGGACTTGTCTGATCAATTTAATCAGAAAAGGATTACGAATATTAACCTCTACTGGAACCCGGCTGCAATCGCAGAGGCTGACTTCATTGAGGGGGTTACAGACCTAATAGATGAAGCCTACAACAAGGTGGCAAATGGTTCTATTATACGCTGCCGAGATGTAAACATCACCCCTATAAACAAAAGCAGTGTACTAATTAGTGAGGAGACCCCTGGAACGAATCAACTAGAAAGAAGAGGCTTGACCTGGTTAAGGACCATGTAGTCTAGAGACCTACACATCCTGAATGGCCAAATGCAAGGAGATACATCTGGAAACCCGACGTGGACTTGCAGCTCACTAGCGTCAATACAAGACAATGGGCCTCATTACGACCCTGGCGGAGTGGGTCTACGCCAGCGTTATTCGCGGCGGACCCGTCCGCCCTACTACGAGTTCCCGTAGCGCCATGGAGCCGTTTTCCGCCTGGTTTTTCCGGGCGGAGAAATCCATGGCGCTACGGGACCTTGTTGTTAATTACGCCACCGTATTTTACGGTGGCGTAATTAACGCCTTCCCCACTCCCATTATACCCTATGGGGCAAAAATGGGAATGGGGAAGGGTAAAATGGGGAATGGGGATTTACCGCCCCGCCAGGGTCGTAATGAGGGCCAATATATTTTCCTGACAAGGGAAATGTTAACTGTCATAAAGGACTTCCAGGTTGTCAAAACTGAACACAGTGATCACAACCTCTTAAGTATGCGTTGGTCTGAGGTCCGGGGGGTATAAAAGGCAGGGGAGTGGGGCCGTCCCAAGGGAGGAAGTGATGCAGGGAGAAAACCACCTCAGAATGACTAAGGCAAACATTAAGAGCCTGATCGAACAATACGCCAGTTATGTGGCTAAAGGGAAATGAGCAGGCGTTGTGGAAGCCCTAGGCTACACTGCCATAATACAGAGTTTTGAAGAAGTAAATAAAGGGAAGGGGAGAAGGCAATGTGAACTGAGCAGGGACCTGAAGCAAATACAAAATCTCGCTTCCCTCACAGCCCTTTCAGTTGCAAGGAAGAGAAGGCAACTGTACAAAAATTGGCTGCTCTGGTATAAAGGAACAATGATACAGAAAAACGCAGTTCCATGTTAAAGGCAATCTGCAAAAAAAGAACAGGCGAGATCTGGGATTTAATAAAAAGTAACGAGACTCCCAAGATGGCAATTCAAACAAATGGAGTGTTGGAAAAAACCTGACTAGATCCTTTCACTGACCTTTTTTCAGACCTTAGAGGCCTGGATCAGAGGAAAGAAGTTAGGTTTCTGGAAGAATGGTCTATCCTGAATAGTGAGGATGACGTTATGGAATTGATAAAGGGGTCAGTGGAAGGACCCAGAGCTCTGGACACGTTTTGTTTGAGGATTCCTTTTGGGCAAATGCTGAAGCAGAAAACGATACCAGCGTCATGGAGAACAGCCATTGTCGTTCTGATATTTAGAAAGGGCAGTAGGGAGGACTCTAAAAGCTACAGCCCTATTTCCCTTTTGGCTGTTATAGGTACAATATTTGCCTCCCTGGTTCTGAGACGCTTGGAGAAATGGGTTGTGATGGCCGAACAAAATGACAATTTCCAGACAGGTTTGGTGAAGGGGTTGGGGACAAGTGTTAACATTTTTCTGATAAATATCCTCAAGGGTAGAGCTTTGGTTAAAAAGGCAAAAACACAAATGGCTTTTGTAGACCTTGCACAAGCATTTGGCAGTGTTGACAGGAATCGTTTGTGGGAAAGATTTTTGAACTAGAAGAGCCCTAAAAGCTTACTACACACAATAAAAGCCTTATACACAGGAACATCTATGAAAGGGCAGAGTGAGACTGAACTCTGCTCGAATACTTTCAGAAGAGATACAAACATTCAGGGGGCTAAAACAGGGTTGTCCTTTGGAGCCGCATTGTTCAGTCTCTTCATCTCAGACACAGGAAATACTATTGGGCAGGCAAAACGTTTTCCTCAGAGAATAGAGGGCAAGCAGATTAGCTACATGCTGTATCTTGACAATTTGGACCAAACCGCTATACGATTGCAACGGTAGTTAGATACATTTAGAGAGTACGTTCAGATTAATGGCATGACGATAAATGCACAAAAAAGTCCTGACCTTGAGGTGGAATTATGTGAGTGGGATGGAGACTGAGGAAAGAGACTGTCCAGTATGAAGAAACATTTAAATATTTGGGGATTTGTGTAAATATGGGCATAGTTGACATGCACAGTGAGAAAACACTAAGAATAAAAGCAAAAAATCTGGCAAGCCAGCCAGTAATACTAAACTGAAACTGCTGTTTCATCTATATATTACCTGTAGTGCAGTTCTACAAGCTAAAAGCAGCTGCTGTTTTGAGGTACGGATCAGAGTCACTACTGTTCTAACTACAAACACCATGGCCGATTCTAGAAGGCATATTCTGGAAGAAGGTCTTGGGCTTGCCCAGGTCCACACCCATTCAGATCATACGCCATGAACTCGGTTTGATATCTTTGAAGGTTTGCCAAACCCTGTCCTTGCATGGGAAAAGTTTAGTAGCACCAGCAATTGTCAAAATTTTGAAAATCGCCTTAGTTAACTGCAATGAGAATTTCTTAAACGACTGGAGGAAGACATGCAAAGGACTACTAGTGAAACTAAGTGTTACGGAGATGGATCTGAATCTGATCTCCAACCCAAACACGGTTGAACTTAAATTTTGGAAATCAGACTGGATAAACACACAGGATGAAGCTAAAAAGTTTACGCTTTTTTATCATTTACATCATGAGGGAAAGGCTTATGGCTTATTTCCAAAATATCTGTGTACATTTCCGAACAGCCATTACAGAACGCAGTTCATTAAAATAAGGCTCAATTTACTGCCTACGAAGGAGGTCCTACCATGTGCTCTCCGAGTGGGTTAAAGGACGCTATGTGCAGACACTGCAATGCTGCAAGGGAAAAGGAAACTTTGCACCATATTTTATTTGGACTGTGCTAACATTATTGAGACCTATGCACTTTAGAACTTTTTCAGATCGATTTACCTCATTAACCCCCAAAGAATGGTGGATTATTTTAATAACTGGAGAAACAACTTCATTGGTATTAGCAATTCATTTTTTCGGGGGAAAAACGTCAGAAAAAACGGATCGAAAAACAATTGGTGACGAAAGACCATGGAACCCAGCACACAGTAGAGATTTATAGGGAACCCTCACAGATGCTCTTCTACCCCTATCCCTTGCACCGGAGAGCAGAAGTAAGAGGAACAGACAAGTGTGGGAGATTCTCTGTTCCATACATAGCAGCCCCAAGAGATTCTGGGGCTGCCTTAGCACAGAGGCATGTATTTACAATATTTTCCAAAGAAGCGTACAGGAGACTTATGAGCAAGCTCTTGGTGAGTAAGTGGTGAAAAAACAGGCAAGAGCATGTGCACCTTCTCATACTTCTCCTCTCAGACCAAAACAAAGATCATGAGCGAAGGGAAAAAAATAGACCACTGAACACATACATTCAGGAAACTCTTCCATAGGGCTTCAGGCTGCCATGACAGTTCTGCCTGACTCCAAGGTAGTTGCAGCTGTCTTTGTGAACTTGGCCCACAGATCCCTCACGAAAATGCAACTAACAAACCTGGTAAACATGAATAGTCAAATCACATGAGAAAAATGAGAGAGAAAATGGAAACCTTTAATTAGGAGGCACATCTTAATGTCCTGGCCAATGGGATGTCCAGGGCTCAATGAACGACAGAATTATTTTGAGGGGCAGACCTATTAAATTACAAGATGGATTGAGGAACACCAAAGGTCTTGCCTACCATAAAAGGAGGCAGAAGCAGATGGGTAGTGTGGGAGTTAATAAGTTGATTTGGAGAACTAGTGCAAATGAAGAGAGTGTGAGAAGGAGAGCAGACTGGCGGGCATTCCAGCTCAGATCTTGAGGGACATTGTTGCCAGCCTTCTTGGGACCATAACCGATGTCCTGGCACAAGCCCAAAGGATTTAAGGAGAGCATGCTGTTAGCAAGCCAGTCAGGAATTTTGTGTAATTCCTGTGGTTGGATAGGTTGCATTGCAAGACCGTGCTTGGATCTTCACTAGGAAAAACCCATGGACACGAGTTAGTTGTTATCCAGCAAAGATATAGAGCAAAAAACCATACTACTGGCATGAAGTTCTGGAGCAGGAAGGAGAGTGGGAAATAGGTGCAGCCCTGGAGATGCGTGTCCAAGGGCAAAGGGAAGAAGAATATAAAGTTCCAGTAAAGGTGGTGAATACCATGTGTGAAGCCATAATTGACCCAGAGAGCCGATAAATCCCATTACTGCCTGTAATTTTCTTTTCTGATCAATGATTAAAGGGATGCAGGTGTGGATCACTCACATCCACATGGAAAGGAAGACAAACTCCAAGGTCTTCTGAGCACTGGAGACAGTAGGTCAAACTATCCATATGGAAGCAGCTGTGATGTCCAGAATACCTGAGACTTAGTCCTGAGCAATGACTTGCCACTAATCCTACAGTGCTATAAATAGCACAGAGCCAAGCAAAGGAGAAGTCGTACCCTCACCCATCCAGAACAAGACAGCATGAGCCATTTTCTACCTGCTTTTCGGAGTGGACCCAGAGTGAAGAGAAACAAAGAGACCATTAAACCCAGAGATTCTGGGAACACTGTCACCAAGTTAGTGGCTGCCTTTGAGCCCTTGACCCACTGAATCCATCCCAATAATGCAATAAACAAATTTGGGCTCAGGAAAAGGCATATCACATGACAACATGAGTGGGAAATTGAAACTCGTAGGAGGCAGAACATAGTGGGCCTAGCCAATGAGATAACATAGGGTTAGCAAGCAACGGGCATTTTTTTAAAGAACAGACCTAACAAATCACAATTTATATTAAGGCACCTAAACAGTCTTACCTGATAATAAATGGAGGCAGAAGCATGTTGTCAGTGTGTTAGGTAATAAGAAGAGTTGGAGAGCTGGTGCGACTCAAGAAAAGGTAAAACTGCTGGACTGTGCAGTGCTGACCTTGAAGTATATTTCTGAGAACCTACCCGGGAATATAACCCAGCTCCTGGAAAGATCTAGAAGGATATAACAAGAAATGGAGATGATAGCAAGACTGCAGGATGCCATAGCCGACAGCCTGGCATAAACCACAGCCACCCAAGAAAGAGGGAATCACCAGAGCATTTAGAGGGCTTCAACCTAGGTGTCAGGTTATGTGTCTGTGAAAGCAGAGCACACCAGAGAGTATATTGTGGTTCAGCCCAGGAGGAAGAACAGCCTGGTCAGTTATGATAGCTTCTGTTTGAAAAGGACCTCACCAGAAATTGTTCTGGGTATCCATTAGGGACAGGAAACTACAGGTTTCTGCATGGGTGGGGATTGCTTTGCCTAAATCTCTGGAGCCTGGAAGGGTCCCCACCCCCACAGGGTTATAATATCTGAACCCAGAAGCTAACCAAGGAGAATATCGCCTCAGTGCATATCACATCAATCACAGGCAATGCAAATGAAACATATTGGAGAGTATGATTAATTCCTCTGTCTGGTGCTGGGAATTATCAACACAATCACTTATGGCAACAGGTGCCACAAGACAGTGGCTGTTGGACCCGGGAAGTTATTTTGAGGATCCCCATGCAACTTTGCCCTGGTCGACAACACGTTGCAGCCTAACCACAGGACAATCACAAGGATCCAGCCCCTCATTGGACAATCGGGCAAACCAGCCCAAGATACCTAAGCTCTGATCTAGACTCTCACCCTAGTCTTCACACTATTTGAAAGTGTTCCCCTCCCTGAGAGCTATAAGCTCAATTTAGCCAGTCACCAAAACCCCAAAACTGAAAGGGAAGGCTTTCCCTTTAAGAGATACACTTTCAGTTTGAACAACCAAGGTTGTGAATTCAGCACTACTGTTATGAGTTCACCCAGTACATCTTTGAAGGTCCATGTGACCTGCAATGAACATAACGGGTCTGCGGATTACATGATTTGGAATCACGACTCCCCAGGAAACGGGAAGTAGTGTTTCAACTAGAATGTTTGGCAATAGATTATTTTACCAGGGAAACAAAGCATCATGCTCCCATGCACACCATGGTAATAGTTAGTCAAAGAATATATAAAGCTTACCAGATGTTTTTCCAACCGATAATTCACAGGCTGGAAACACCACTGCCCTCTCACCAGGTCGAATCAGAAAATATAAAATCTAAGTTGGTGCACAGGTCTAATATACTTGAGTCCAAGCAGCCTTAGGTGCACTCATGGAAGTTCACAAAGCCCAGCCCTCATTCAATTAACACTTACAGATGCATATCCTCACGGGTAGACCCATCCAGGAGATGAGGGCCACAGCATACATGTAGCTGGCCACTAATGATGAGTGTGGGTTGAAGAAGCAGGAGGCTTGACTTTGGGAGAGGTTGGAAACATGGGATTGGTGGAATAAGCATAGGCTGGGGGATCCAGAGGAAAGTGGCTACATCATGGGATGAGAGAGCGCAGATGGAGGTGGTGGTAGGACGAGAATGCCAGGAGTAGTTAATAACATCAGAGGTGGAGAGAGAGGGCGGAAGAGATGTCAGCAGTAATCCAGGAGGCAGTGTTGGTGAGGGAGCAGAAGGAAGTGTTGGTAGCAGAATAGATCCAGGAGGAGGTGCTAACAGCATGGGTGGGGATTGAGCAGAAGGTAGCTGTGATGGAAGGATATATCAGGGAGGTAGTGGTAAAGATCCAGGAGGAAATGGTTACATCAGGGGTGGAAAATAACTCAATGGCAAGTAGTACACCTACGTTCAATGATAGCTTACTCTTACTTACGAAGGTCAAGGCTGCGAGGGAGAAATACAACCCTGGGACTAGGTTGAAAGCAATGAAGACCAACAAAAAGTGACCAGAAACTGTGGAACACTTACGTCCCCCACACACCTAGTATTACTGTATAACAGTCAATATTTTTGAGAAAGTCAGTACAATTGTAAATGGTCCCGTAGAGGGACCCGAGTTCACTAGAACACATTATTAAAATTTCAATTTAGGAAACAGGTGACAAGAAATCTGCAGTCAAGAAACAAACCTAGTGGTCAATATTTCATCTAAACACCTGACTCAGAGCACCCACCCAAAAGTTCCACCCTCTTAGAAGAGAGAACTAATTTATTCAGATTGATCGGAAAGATGAGGTTAACAGTATTTTTTTATCTCCAACCACCAAGATAGGAATCATCGGTCACATTAGATTACTTGGAACTGAAACCAAAGAGAACAATTGACTTGCAGGTAAACAATATGGCAATTCATCTTTTTGAAAAACAGATGATCTTGGATCTCAAGAAGATTAATTTCCAAAAGATTGGACAATACAATATTCAAAACTGACAGAGCAGATTCATTAGAGATATTGCGGACAATAAGACATTCACACTTAAACCAGCAGACAAATGAGGGGCAATTGCAATAATGGATACCAGCTAATATAATAACCAGTGTATGCTTCTTCTGAGTGACACATAGACTTAACTATCAATTGATCAGGACCCCACACATATAACATCTCTGATTAAAGATACCTTGAAAAGGCACATGAGAACAGCTGGATAACTTCAAAAACCCAGCCATTTCTTACTAAGCCTTTTCTGATTACACCAGTCTATTACCTGCTAAAAATCCATCAGAACATTAACAACCCCCCATTCAGACCTATAGTGGCCGGCACAGATAGCATATTTGACCCCCTTGCAATTTACCAAGCTAGAGCATTCCAACCTATCTACAAGATACAGCACATATTTTGAGAGACATTGGATCATTACAAAATGACAACGTCCTGGTATCTTTCAACATACGGAGCCTACTCATCAAGGAGGAGTGCAAGCTCTGTAATGGGTTCTACCTCAAGAGAAAAACTGGTAGGCTTCAAAAGTGTTTATACTTGAACTAACTAAAATAATACTTCATAACAACTTCTTTAGGTATAACACCAAATTCTATCTACAGGCATCAGGAACTTCTATGGGGTCTTCTATGGCCTCAACCTATGCAAATCTCTTCATGTTTCATCTGGAAACTCAAAATGTCTTACAACACCCAGACTGATCTTCCAAACTAGTAGTTTGGAAGAGATATATCAATTATATTTTTGTAATCTGGAGAGGAGGACGTAGTGAACTAATGATTTATTGGCATTCCTTAATTGCATATACAACCGTATACAATTTATGATGGAGGTAGGGACCCGTAGACTTCGTTTTCTGAATGTTGAACTGGAACTAAAAGATGGCAGTATGGTCACCAACATATTCCATAATCCAACAGATGTGAACAACTCACTTCATTTTCTCAGTCACTATCCCAAGCATCGCAAAGAAAATATTCTGTGTAGCCAATTTTTAAGGCTGAAATGCATAGTTGCAGATGAGGCAACACGTAAAACAGAAAGTGATAAATTGGGCACCATGTACAAAAAAAGAGGAACCAAGTGCAGTCATAGAAACTGCACAAACTAGAGCCAGTAATCTCAGAAGAGGATTTATTAATCCCTAAACCCAAGAAGGGAGTGATACCTTTCTAATATAATCAGAAATGTTGTAGCCACTTAACAAGATTAATCGAAAATAATTTGAGGCTGATCGAATTGCATACATAATTGCAGAAACCTTTCCCGCAACCACCACTTATTGCCTATAAGAGGGGCAGACATTTCTGAGAACAGTTAAGCAAGGTTGAAAAAACAATAATCAGTACACAACATACACTAACTAAAAGGAAGAGTGACACTTTCCCCTGGTTGCAATGTAATAATTGCAATAATATTATGAAAGGTACCTAAGTGAGGTATACCCGCTTGGGGGCAAAGATCAAATTGAGGGACGTTGCAACATATGATTCCAGTTCAGTGATTTATGGACTAAGCTGTCCTTGTGGAATTTTCCACGTGGGCCAGACCTCACGTAAAGTGAAGAAGAGATGGAATGAACATAAAAGTAACATAAGCACAGAAAACACTTGATCACCAGTGGCAAGACATTTCTCTGCACTAAGACACCCCATCGCATAGTTGAAATGATTTGTGTTGGAGGTAGCACACACAGACCCCAGAGAGGAGGTGATATAGGGAACAGACTGGACCAGAGAGGATAGTACTTGATAGGAAAATTAGACAGCCTACCCCCAATAGAATGAATGAAGATTTCTATTTGGGAGCTTTTCTCTGAGTTCGCCACTTAACTGTTTTTTTTGTGTTATGCATTGTAACAAGTGCCTGTATGTTTGCTTTTATTTATTAGACTATTATTAGACTATGCCTAGTCGCTAGGCAGTGGTGAGAGACATACGATCAGATTGTGCATATGGCTTTTCTCAAGAATCATTCAACTGGAGAAGTCTTAAAGCTCTCCTCTTTAATTCATGCATTATAGACCTAACATAGTCTTTAGTTGTTTATTCAGGACAGTACGTTCCTGGAACTCCATTTTGAAAGACTCAAGCAGGATTTAGACCGACCTTATAGTGCATATATTTCGATAGAATTACTCAACTGAGTTGACCATTAAACTGGGTGGACATCATTAACATCCAGCAATCCCATCATCAGTTCATCTTCCTACTTTTTAAAACTACCCCAGACAAAGAGTTCCTTTTTTCGCGCATGTGTGGTAATGTATTTGAGATCTCCTCTACATTGCGTTTAATTACGTGAGCAGAATCACTTTGACCGTTACCCACTGAGGTTTCTTTTGAGAGCGGGGAAATCCTATTTTGAGTTAGCAGGAGTTCTGGAATAGTATATGGTGACCGGGATTACAATGCTTACGCTTGTATGGGCCGATTCATAGAAAAGAGTGCATTAATTCCGCAAGGGCCATGCACCGAGAATGGCACTGCGCAAGCCTGCGGGCAGGATGAAAAATGCACACTCCGTGTATACATGGAATTTTCTGTGCAAAGTAACCGTATACCGAAGTCACAAACCGAACACCTCTGACATGCCCCCAAGCAAAGCAAAACAGCCAGTTCAGCTACCTTTGTCTGCACCCCTGGTTGCAAATACAGGCACCCTTCAAACAGTGTGTGCTGTCCCTCTGAAAATGTGCATGCAAGCCCCCATAAACCGTTCCTGCTCCACACTACACTGCGTATGCACACACCTAATTCCAATTGGATCCCCAGTTGTTTACAAGCATCCCTAAATCCGACATGCAAACCCACCTCTGTGCTGCGATTGCTATGCACAAGTGTATTTATGCCTGCCTTCATGTGGCGGAGAGATGGGGGGATTTGCAACAGGCATTTTGCAGGCAGGAGTTTGCGCGGTCACAACCATGAATGCACTTTGTCGTGCGCATTTGTGGACATGTTTTGGACTGCCTGCGGCCCGTCCCTCGTAACGCCCCCTTTTACCTAGTTCTTCCTCATTTTCAGAGTCCTGCCCCTATTCCGCTCTCTGCACAGGCCTCGCCTACGCTCTGCATGGTGTCTTGCGCAAGGATCTCAACCGCTCCCAGAGACGTACCGAGCCTGTGCAAAGTCCGCTCAAGTTAGGAAAAAGTGCTGCACAGTTGATTCCATGAATCGACGCACAGGGTTTCGCACGCAGAATGACACACAAATCCATGATTTTCCAAGCAAATAATTCTATGAATCGCCCCCTTAATCGTGTGGTGCTGCGAGCACATTGTAAACTAGTGACAATGGCACCCACATTCACAGTTGTGAAACGTGATGAAGCCTTTGTAAATAAACAGCCTCATCACGGTGCGCTTTCTACTGCATGAGGTGTTTAAATGTGGTGGCCATTTTGGCCCTGCCTCGCAGCACTACCGAGGTTGCACGCTGAGTTGACATAGACAAGTGTACATGAAGGTAAAAGATTGCATCAGCCTAATTCAGGTTTAGACACCAACATATATTGTATATTGGGTCATCTGACTGATAACACCCAGTCATATGAATCAGACATTGAATGTATTTTCTGTTACTTTGTAGGTTTTTTGTCAGACGCCCATACTATTCTTCAAGGCACCTGGTATTAGACTACTTACCTTTTTGCCCTGATGTGGATTCCCTGCTATCCTTCACTACTGAGACAGGTAACACAGGATACCCCTATATTATACTGAAAATTGTGACAAAGGTCCTTACTTAAGGTGGGACTATGGCGGCTTATCTTTGTCCTTCATACTTCTACACTTCTTTCTTGCCAGGAATGTAAGAGTACATTTTAGATTTAAACTAACATACACCATTATTTGATTTATCAGTGAAGGTATACCCTCCAGTGAACACAATTTGTCTTGGTCACAAGATACATAGGCAAACAGGTTGGACTGTCCTAACCCCGACCTAAACCAGGTGAATTATTTTGGGTAACACTGTGATAGACTCTTTACACATAATTATTCTGTCTTACTTATCATACCTTACCAAATGGACTACTCTGTGTTTAGATTGTAGATTACTTTCCTTAGAAACTTGCTCGGAAACACTTACATATATTGTGCTATACTATTAAAGCCTTTTGCTTCAAATGGCGTGTTTTCCATGCATTTGTGGGCCCTTTTCTTCTCAGATGTTTCGATCTAATCTAGTTCCAGTAGTTTCTTTTTTACTGCATTCGGATTGGATGTTAAGGTCTTTTCATCAGACCCTATGTCATAAAGGATCTCTCTGCAGGTCTGTCTCCATTTTTGTAATATAGGTTGATTCCACTTTGAGTCATGTTCGGCCAATAGGTCGAATTGTGGGGACGCAATTTCAATTGTTTTGCCAAATAACGCTAGCATGTTCCACATTATTCTGGCGTTCAAGGTCGGAAGCTCACTTCATATAAGACACAAGCAATATTTCCTGTATTGAAATGTTAATAATTTGTTGAACTTGGGTCCTTCTACGGGGCTGTTTACAATTGTACTGACTTTGTCAAAAATAGTGGTTGTTATACAGTAATAATAGATGTGCGGAGGACACGAGTGTTCCACAGTTTGTGGTCATGTTTTGTTGGTCTACATCAGGGGTGGAGACAGGAGGGAAGGATTAGGTGGTGACATCCTGAGTGTAGAAGGAAGACAAGGAGCTGGTAACACCAGTAGGCAAGAGTGAGTTGGTCATAGTAAATGAGAGTAAGGCAGAAGTAGCAACATGAAGGTGAGAGCTGGCAGAAAGGTGTGCAGTGAAGGAAAAGGTACCACTAGAGAAGATGATGAGTGAAATGGAGGTATTAAAATAAGAACAGGGCAGTTCCACGAGGGACAAGAGGAGACAATATTGTGTTACCGGCATAGTGAGAATGTGGGTGTAATGGCCCAGAAGTGACACATAACAAGCCATCTCGGGCAAGGAGGATGGTATGGTGGTGGTAGGTGGGAAGAAAAACAGATCAAACAGTAAAGTCGAGTGTGAGGAACAGCAGAACATAGTGAGAATCAAAAGGTTCCAGCAGCTCAAACCTAGGCAGGACCAGAGAGTGGAAGGAGGAATGGGACAGGGATGGGAGGGTACAGTCACCTCAGGGAAGTGAAGGCGAAGACATCCAGTGGATGCTCAGTTTGCCACCCTTCATGTTCTCCCAGCTGACCATGACAGTGGACCATCTACTGGCAGGACTTGGTGCCTAGTCATTCATATGGTACAGGACAACAGAAAGCCTGCAACTAGGTGTAACAAGATGGCTTGAGCCATCCATAATCCTGCAACAACAAAGTAGGGAAGGTGATGCACCCTCACTTGAACTGCATAGACTCAGAGAGTGGCTCCACAAACCCACCATCCTAACTCCCTTCTGCATCGGCAATGACATTTCTTTGGGAGAACTCATCTTATTATTATTATTATAATGATTATTAATACATCATTATTTCTTCTGGGGAGATCCATTTTTGCATTTCATTTGGGCCCTACTTGTAGCCCTGAAATGAAAATAGTAACCCAAAAATACTTGGACATTGCATCCATCTTGATTGTAGTTTTCCAATGTGATACGAGCTACACGCACCCTGCCATTATGAATGATTTTGGGATGCGCCAAAGTTGGGTTGAACCTCTGGAACTTTCCTTTATAGATAATGATCTGGACATGTTTTAGGACACTAGGGTTGCTTAGATAAGACTCCCAAACTTTCTGTTAAGTCTCCATACTGATACTGTTGAACTGCTGTATCTCCTTATTGTGTTTTAGTTGAAATTCTTAGTACCCGTAGGAGATTTCTTCAACTGATTCTATTGTCAAAAGGTTACATAACCCAAAGAAAAGATCTTTAAACCTTAGTCGAGATGGATGAAGCGTAATCCCATAACCTGGACCTCTTATGTGCCCCTCGACCTTATGCCTCTTCCACAACCTGTTGCTCTGTAGGTTCAAGTTGGCTTTTTTGTTTTGTTATTGCTGCCCATCCCCTTTCTGAGAAACACAAATCTTGTTGAACCCTATTATTGGTGTTGAGAGTCATCTGTTCTTTCCACTGTGACAGAGCCCACTGACCCCTCTCCCACAGGCAGTGGTCCATGCTGTCTAGCTACAGAGCCTATACACTGCTTGGCCTCCTTGTGTAGTAGAGTCTCCGGGGCCATATACTTGACAACCTCTTCCTTTGATTTGTGGCAAGGCCTTGCTTGCTGTCAGTTCCAAAAGATGAAAACATACCTAGTTTCATTATGCTCATTGGTGATGCAGGCTAACAACCCTACAATGACACTCCTGCAGATCACCAATTTCCGGTACTTGTGACACGGTGCTCACACATGATTTTACAGCAACTGTGATCGCGACCACAATCGCGACCGCAGCCACAACCACAGATCATGATCTTTTCCGGGGACGGGCGGTATATCTATCACCATACCTTCTGTGCCCACTTCTGCAGCTACACCTCTCACCTTACTCCACAGGGGACCTACTCAAAATGGTGGATGTTCCTTTTATTTGTTCCCTTCCAATATGTTGCACTCCAACTTCCTGTCCTCTCTTTCACTTCCAGGTTGCTAGAACTATATAAGAAGCCCTGAGCAACATCTCATTATGTCTCAATGTGCTGTGCCTTTCCTAATGCGATTGGCAGCACCTCCTTTCCTTTATGTCCCCTGTTTGTTTCCTTTACTGGATTTCGAATGAGGACATGTGCAGGGTTTCCTTTTTTTCCGTGTCTTTTCCTAAAAGTGTTTTCCTCTTCATATTTGTACACATTTTGGGAAAGGTATTTTTTCACTTGCAAGTTTTCTCTCTGGAGTCTTTCCCAAATTGCCAATGTTCTAGCCTTTGTTTGCTCTAACAGTGTCCAGTTTGTCTTGCTATTGGCACTTGGTGGCTGAGTATAAAATCTCTGCACGATCAGGGCATTACCAAGTAGAAAGCATCTCGGAGTGGAATCCATTATAGAAATGGAGCACTCAAAGGTGTCAATGCTTTAACTAAACCCTATTATAGGGAATGGGCAAATGATAGGTCCATCATTTTCTGAAGAATCAGGTTCGTCTAGAGTGGACACTGCTCTGGCTGTACCCACTCCCACTGGATAGTGATTATGCCAGTTCCAGTGTCAAAGAGAGCTGGAGTTTTGTGGCCATTTACAAAGACATGTTGCATAAACAATTGAGTATTTTCTATGCGTGGGACCTCCCTTGGCTTAATGGGTATACCCCTGCTAAGAAGCCCACAATGACAAACACTGGTTTGGTTGTACCCTAGAAAGCTGGGTCGACCTGTTTATGGGCCTCATCCAAAAATGGCCAATCTCCTCTTGGTGTGCTGACGGTCAGCTGTCTAGTGTCAAGAGCACCATCTCTTCTTTTCTGTGATGGCCTAGGTCTCATGAATTTAGGAGGTCCCTTACGATTTTTGAGGGCATTTAGTAAAGTTGTACACACCCTTGTCCTTTCTTCCTTTGCTTTTGTCAGCAGTCAGCCCTTCAGGCATGGGCATACTCACTTGAGTTTTCATTTGCACATAAATGCCCATTTACCTGTCAACACCACTGCAAGATACCTGGGCCTATTACATGTTGAGGGAAATCTGCTTCACAATTCTTAAAGAAATGCTTGGTAGCAACCAAATGAAACATGCCTTTAAATGTGACCTCATTATCACCATTTCACTCAGGTTATATCAAAGACAAACATGGGAAAGCTTGAAAGATTTGGTTTCTCCTCTTTGCCAGTTCTCTTACGTTCCACTGGTATAGGAGGAGACAAGCACCGCGTGACAGAAGGTTGAGGAGGAAAGGAGGAGGGAGACACATGCAGAAGGAGAGGTTGGGAAATCAGACACAAGGAAGGGAAAATAGCTGAGGAGAAGGCTGTGCTCAAGACAAGGGGGAAATAAGCAAACAGTGTGGCTGAGACCCAATTGCTTGGCGACAGCATGACATGGCGGGCTACCAGCCCCAATCAGCTTATACCTGACTACCAGAGAACCCTCTGTGATCTTTACTAACATCTTAAGTAGTGTAATGTCTGGCCTGCATTCAGGCGATTTGGAGCACCAGAAGTGATGGTACTAGCTCTAAACCATATTAAGGAAGACATTATGAAAGCCAAGCAACCAACTCCAAGAACATCAAAATAAGAGCTGAGTTTGATAAACCCCCAAAGACTTTGAGCGACATTTTGACTGACTGCCAGGTTACGATAACAAAAGGAGAGAGGAAACACTGCAGTCCTCCAGGGAAAAACAATTATTTGTTTGCATTTCTTGATTTCCCATAATATTACTTTAGTTTAACCTAATCCCTTGGCATATCTGATGTTTATCACAGATACCGGCAACTTGAGACCTTTGCCTGAGCTGTCTGTTGACCCCTAGCATAGACAATATACACCAGGTATGTCAGTACATCGAAATACCAATGATGTTTCAAAATGAGCCTATATTTTTTGCAATTCATCACCGCTGCTTCAGGCATGGCTTTGTAGCCTTTCCAGTTAATATCAAACATTCTCTAACCAGTTTAAGGTGGAAGTGATAAGGTGAACATTGCAAATAGACAATTGTATGCCATTAATGTATCTTCCGATTGCCTATTTCCCATTAAATGAAGATGACATGAAAAGCTCTTACAGTACATGCCAGACTCCATGCAACTTTGTTTCTGGAAGGCTGCCATTTCAGACTTCTGCTGTTGGTTTGTCACTAGAGTGCACACAGATGTCTACATGTATCCAACATATGAATGTCAGGGATCTAGTTGCTGACCTCGTGGGCCAAAAGCCAGTCCATGTTTAACCACTGACATCACTTTTTAACTTCAGAGCATATGTGGAAAGTGTTTCCCTTTTTTTTGGAACAGCACACTTCAATTACTTTGTTTCTACAAATAAATAATGATCAGGGGAGTACACCTCACAGATGGCATTCTGTTACATCCCTGCGAGTATAACATAAACATAACAGGTGTATTTGTAGAGCGTGCATTGACCCCCAGAGGGGCATCTTGGTGCGATTGACAGATAACAGATGCTTCTTGTTATCTGACTTAATGGCACACATTGTATCGACCTCAGAAGGATGCAGGGCTGTGTGGATCTGCTGGGATTCCAACCTGTGACAATGAGATCAAACACAGGCCCCTGTAATGGAAGCATTAGTCCACTGTGCCACAGACCCAGCTACATTCTCTTCAGTTTTATGGCCTGATTAACAAACATGTTTTCAATGGGACTCTCCAATGTTAAAACATTTTTGTAAATCAGGCCCTTGGAGTTTAACTTGAGCATAATTTAATCAGTGCAAAAGCATGCAAGGAAAAGCATAATATTGGAGCATTGTTCCCTGCCCATTCATCATCTGTGAATCAGTCACTTGAGAGCACCTTGGACATTTTGATTATAATGTGCCTCTCCAGTACAGATGCTATCTCATTCTCTAGCTTTTGGAGCTTTCTTCAAATGTGAATTCTCTTGTGTTTGTAATTCTCTTGTGTGAGTGTTAGTTTTGCTTTTTCAGCCACCTTCACTGACTCACACTCTGACACATCCCTTACAAACATGCAACTCTCCATCTCCAACACTTTAGAAATCCTTGCCCCTGTCATGAGGATCCACATGAAACCTGCCTCCAAGTGCAATTTCTGGCATGACTCCGACCTGGCTGCTCTGAAACGCAAGTGCAGATTAGCCGAGTGGAAGTGGCAGGCCTCAAGCACAACCTGTGACAAACTGGCCGGCCGCCTGCTCCAAAGGTAATACAGACTCTCATCCACTTGAAGAAGAGGTCCTATATCAAAGCCCGCATCTCTGCAGCCAGTGGCAACACAGCTGAACTTTTCAAAATCTGCAAGGAATTCACCAAACATACTGCAGTCTCCACTTCTCCTCTGCCTTCTCTGGCACTCTGCACTTCTCTGGTCTCTCACTTAATTTCTAAAACTCTCCTCTATGCCTCACCCTTTTCCCTCACCTACTCTCAGGCCTCCCTTGCCCCCCCTATCCCCTGCCCCCCTAGTCTTTTTCTGCCATAACCTCTGATGAGGTTTCTAGACAAGTCCGCTCTAAGGTCTCATCCTAACAGGTGCTCCCCTGCTCCTCCGGAACTATCAAAGAGAACATTGTCTCCCTTGCTCCAGCCTTGTCCGATTTCTGCAATCACTCCTTTGCCACTGTATCCTTCCCTTCACTCCTCAAGCACTCCCTTGTGCAACATCTCCTCAAAAAGCCTTCTGCTGACCCCTCCTGTCTGGCAAAAGACCACCCTATCTCCATTACCCCCTTTCTGGGCAAACTCTTGGAGAAGCTGGCCATCTCCCAGCTTATCCACCACACAGAATCAGTTGGTTGTCTCCACAACCACCAGTCTGGCTTTAGAGCTGCTAGAGGCACCAAAACTGCTCTCTTGAACACCCGCGAAGACCTGCTTTCTTATCCCGATTACAGCTCTCCTTCTGTTCTCATCCTTCTTGACCTTTCCTCTGCCTTTGATATGGTCAATCTTACCACCCTGATAAATCGGCTCTGTGATACCCTTGGCATCTCAGACCTCTCTCTGGACTGGTTGACCTACTTCCTCTCAGACCGACATTCCCCGGTTCAACTGGGCCCTTTTCGCTCCACCATCTCACTCTCCACCTCCGGAGTCCCTCAGTGCTCTATTCTCTCGCCTTGGCTGTTCAACATCTACCTGGCTCCTCTAGCCCACTTGGTCTCCACCTTCACTCCTAACTTCCAGTGGTATGCAGATGACCTGAAGCTCTCCTTCATGCTTCCCTCCTCTCCCTCCTCCTCTTCTTCTCTCATTCCTGACTGCCTGCGTGCTATTCAGGCATGGTGCTCTGCTAACAATCTCTGCCTTAATTCCAGTAAGACATAGATGATTCTCATTGGGACACCTGCTCCCGCCTTCCCTCGCACACTCTGGCAGCCCTCCTTGGGCCCCCTTCCCAACACCCTCCTGTGAGGCAAAAAACATTGGTGTCATCTTGGACTCATCTCTCTCCTTATCTCCTCATATCATGGACCTTGCCAAGAAGGACCACTTTCAACTGCACCTCATCAGAAACATTCCCCCTTTCCTCATCTTCCCCCAGAAACTCAATATCTCCCGAGCTCTGGTCCTCTCCAGGCTGGACTAATGCAACAGCCTCTTCCTTAATCTGCCTAACTCCTCCCTTCACCCCCTTCAACTAATCCAGAATAGGACTGCAAAACTTATCATTGATCTCAAGCCCAGGGGCTGCATCTCTCCAACCTTAAAATCTGAACACAGGCTCCAGATTGCTGCAAGGATCAAGTTCAAGATCCTCTACATCATCCACAAGGCTTTCTGGGGCCTGAGACCCCTCTACATCCAACTCTCTCTCCCTACATACCTCTTCTGTCATCTAGCTCTAACTCTCTGCAGATCAGATGTTTTTCAAAGCAGAGAGTGGGGGGGGGTGGGGGGTTGATTTCTCTCCTCCACAGATGCCTACCTCTGGAAGGGCCTCCATGCCCCTCTCAGACTTGAGCCGGATCTCCCTAAATTCCAGAAGCTTCTCAAGACCTTCCTTCCCTCTAGCCCTCCCCTGCTAATGTCTCTGTTTCTTGACTGGCTGCCTGGTTCCTTCACAGCTCTTCACGACACCAACCCCTTCCCCATTTCAGTCTACCTAGCACTTGGTCTCCCTGGAACCCCCCTTTCCAGCCCATTACCTCGCACTTAGCAAGTGGACCTTCCGTCCCCTGCACTCTCTGCTTCACCCGGCTCTGTCCACCTTGGCTACCCTTCTTTAAAACTCTTGGCACAGCAATACTCCCCTTTTTCTGATTTATAGTACACCTTGGCTACCCTGGCAGTCACTTTTTCTCATGGGCCCTCTGCCCTGACTGGCACTTCCCCCCATGCCCTCTCGCCTGCACGTCTCTTACTGCACTTGCCCATTCCGATTTGGCACAAGGCCTAGTAGGATTGTTTTGTTTTGTCTTCCCTGTTTCCCCCACCCTCTTGTCTTTTTACGCCTTGAAACACATTGTGTATAGGCGCCTTATAAATACCCAATAAATTAATAAATACATAAATAAATAAAATAAATGTAAATGTTTAGTGTTGAAGGAAAGAAGTTTAATAATTGTTGTATGTAAAAATACATTTGTTATGACTGCTGGCCTTACCCAAAACGACACACTGTCTTTCATAGCTACATAGTGTATCGCCTCTAAGAAAAGTAATGTACCATCGACACACTTAATGCATCATGCTTTAGAAAATACCTTCCAAGCCAACATCTCAGATGCTTTTGTGCAGCCCCCCCAAAGATTTTCGAAAGAGAGCATCACTTCTCTGCACCACCCTGACAATCCCAGGGGATGCTTAAACTGTCAGATTTTGAAACCCAAATGGAAATCCTACTAAACATAAATAACAGCCACCCCAAACCTTACATTGGATTTCTATAAGAGAGAGAAAACCTCAAACATAGTCATCAAACATATACACCTCATATTTGCAAGTAGATGTTGACTAAGATCCTTTGCCAGCCTTCACCCCCATTTCCTTCAGTTGCAGGCCTATATTTCTCCCACTTCTGGTACATCGAGTACTTTGTTTATACAAGTTGCTACATCTTGCCATACTTGGTTTGGACTCATTGGCATGTTCCAAGTGGATTTCTCTCTCTTCTGCCTCCACAAGATGTGCGAATAAATGCATTTTTATCTCCCGAGTAAACCTGAAACAAAATGGCACGATCCATTCAGAGCTCCAGATAAGGTTTTGAGTGAGAGTATTTTACTCGCTCTTTTTGAATTGGAATAAAAAAATGTTTAGGGAGCAAAAAAGTAATTCTCATTTCCAATGGGGGAAGCTTTTAGGCAAGTAAATATGTGGGACCCAATTCATGGAAAAGTGCGCATAGATCCAAGCAAAGCCTGTGCTCCGAGAATGAACCTGCGCGTCCTGACGCGCATTAGAAAATCTGCGTGCAATCTGTATTCACGGAATTGTCCATGCAAAGTAACCCCAAGCGCAAATCATGGCGGGAAGGCCCACGACATGCCCACACGCAGTGCCATTCCAGCCATGGAAAAAGACCTTTGTGCACAACTCGCGCGCATAGCAATGCACCCTGGAAAAACACTGTGCGTACCCCCCAATACAGGCCAGCACCCCGGCATGGATCCATGAGGTCCCCTGTAAATATTCCCAGCACCTCCTTAATATGCGTATGTCTAACATCTTCCATAAACTAGTGAAGATAAAATCTGATAAACAGTCAATTTCTCTCATTAATGCATATTGGAACCATGCTGGAATAGAAGACGAAACCTTTTTTAGAGACATCACTTCATTATTTGATATCATTACTTTAGATGCCTGCACACCATTTTAATAGGTGCTTTAAATACAACTTGTATTGAGAAAAAATCAAAACCATTGACAGCTTTAGTGAAGAGGTGGAATGCACTCATGGAAGAACCTCAAATTTGTATGGCTAATGGAAGCATCCCAGGGGACATTCCCCCTGCCAACAAGTGGCACAGAGGTAAAGAGACTGCCCTCATAGATTACGTATATACGTTGACAGAAACTTGTTTTCTTGTGTGTCGCATTTTCAAATTAAGTCAATTTAGTAGAAACCATGACTTATTATCGATTAAATTGTCTTGGTCAAATCCCAAAAAAGAACCAAATCTTTCAACTGTTAGAAACATGATAGTGACTAATGGCAAAAACAGATTTAAGTGGAATCCATCATCACTACATCACTTTACTAGCCTCCTAGATGCTAAAAACAATAATGGACAACAAGTGAATATGGACTTCCAAGACTCTTATGTTACAACTATGCAAATATTCATTCGACCCACAAATAGGTGTCCAATTCTACCATGAATAGACACCATGTGTATGATTTTGACCTAGCACAACAACAAAAAAACGTCCTACCGAACAGAGAGGAGAATGTTCATAGCGAATTCCCCTTCTGGCTTAGTATCCATGTTGTGTAATCTAAAGTGCCAATACAAAAATTGGATTTAAGCCAGAAGACTCCTATTATACCAACATGATGCAAAGCGGATGTTATCCACCCTGGCATCAAAAAGTTTGGCCTCCATTTGGGGGCTTCTTAATGCGGCAACAACTTCCACACAGATGGCTATGCAGATTAATGCTATTCCCGAAGAAGTATGGACTATCTATTAAAAAACTCTATATGCAACAATCCCTCTCTCTCGTCTTATAAATCATCAATCTCGAGATGAGGATTGTTTGCCGCACTTTGATGTTGAAGATGTCCTGTATTTTATCATGAGACTAAGCTACTCTAGGGCCCCAGGGCCCACTGGCCTTTCCAATAAGATAATTAAGGACTACCCTCTACCGTGGGCTAAAATCCTTTTTGCCATCTTCACACAGTCATTACATCACGTCGAATTCCTCCCTCTTGGAGATCATTGATTGTCATTCCCATTTATAAAAAAGGCAACCATAGTGACCCGGGCAACTATCGAGCCATCACCTTATCAGATGTCCTGGGGAAATAAAAGAATTTAATCAGTGGATCGGGCAAACAGATTTACAAGATTTGTATCAAACTGGCTTTGTGCCTGGATTAGGGACTGCGATAAACTTGAATACTTTAAAGGCTATAAAATTCCAAGAACATCAACAAAAAAAACAATCATTCTACATAGCCTTTACAGATTTCAGGTGGCTTTTAAGTCTGTGTCCAGCGAGATCCTGATTGATAAACTATCTAAAGCTGCATGTCCCAATCATCTTGTATTCTGGCCGAAAATTCAGATCTGTCTGTGTATGGATGGTAATTTCTCTGATCCCATTCCCACCTTTAAAGACTCAGAAAAGGGTGTGTTCTGGCATCCACACTGTTTAATTGTTTTGTTGGAGATATACGGCATGACTTTATTGAGCATTTTAACATTCAAAACAGCCAAGAAGAACCTGGCGTCAACCATGAGAAAAACCAGAAGGAAAATGCAAGACTTAACTTCGCTATCCCCACACCAACCCCCCCCTGACCCCCACATGCCCCTGCGCAAAACAGAACCAGGCCCAACCAGGTGTTGTGTACAGTTAGCTCGGAGAGACAACAAGACATGGAGCAAGACATTCTAGTACAACTGACATAGTGAGGTCGACGAGCAATTCCTACAGTAAATCAGGCTACATTTAAAAAGTAATACAGAAAGAAATGCTGCAGATCCTGCGATGGCTAAGGATTACAGTTTCAAAGCACCGCATTCATCACTCAGAAGAACAACAGACCAGTTCGACAGGAAGGAGTCCATTTTGTTGTTGGAAATTGCTGAGAGTTTGTCGTATGTGAAAATGGCCCCTAACTTGGTAAGCCACTCAGCTTTAGAAGGCGTGAAGGGGCGTTTCCATTTCTGGGCAAGAGCTAGTCTTCCAGCCCTCAGCATAGCCTCAATCACCTTTGGGAAAGCACTCACCTCAGACTCCGGGGTTGGCGTGCCCAAAAGAATATCCAGGGGATGTAGAGAAGGCTTCAAACCCACAATCCCTTTAATCCAACTAAGCAACTGGGCCCAGTAGACCTGGACCACCAGACACTCCCACCACATGTGGAACCAAGTTCCCTGTTACCTGCATTTCCTAGGACACAGAGGAGATATACCCTCAAACATCTTGGACAAGGAAGCTGCAGTGCGGTGCCAGGAATGTAGCATTTTAAAGCCATGTTCCATGGCTGAGGTGTAGATGGACCCAGAGAAGATAAACATAAAGACCGCTCTCCATGTTTGCTCCTCGAGGGCTCTCCCCAACCTCCCCTCCCAGAGTCGCTTGAAGGGTTGCCTACCATCTAGGTTCGGCGTGACTAGTATTTTGTAAATCGTAGAGAGGGAGCCCCTCCTAGTATTGGATTCCACCATAATTTTCTCAAAGGGCTTGAGCGGGCGCGTCAAGTCTGCAAACCATCTGGGATGAGTAAAGATCCCCTTAAGGCGCAAATATTCCAACACAGTAGGCGGGATATCACCCAATGCAGCAGGAAGTTGGTCATAATCAATAAAGGCGCCTTGGCGGAAAAGTTAGGCCGCTCTCTCCAGCTCCATGTCCGACCATGATTGGGAACCACGAAATCCCTTAGCTCCTAGGTTAAAAGGGGGCCCCCACAGTGAGGTCAGGGGAGAAGGCCAGGAGGACAGCAACTTTTTAACCTTGTCTTCCTTCCAGGAAGCCCATAACACAGCTAAAGTTGGGTGCACTCTGAGATGGGGTGGGAGGGCTTTTGGGGAGGCCCATAAGAGATCTCGACCTTTTTAGGATGCAAGTGAATGTCTTCAATATAGGTCCAATAAGTACCCATATCATCCCTCATATGCTCCAGCATCGCTCGAAGATGGGCCATTTTATGGTACAACCTAAAGTCAGGGAGTCCAAATCCCCCACAAGAATTTGGTAACCTCAAGATCGAATGTTTAACACTAGCCCTTTTTCCACCCCAGATGAAGCGCTGAACTCGAGCATGAAGGGTTGAGAAGAAAGATGATGGAATGATAATGGGAAGGGCCGAGAAGAGGTAGAGAAGGCGGGGCACTATATTCATTTTAACTGTGACCATACGGTCAAACCATGAAAGGGTTAGCGGCGCCCAACGCTCAAGGTCTTTACTAATATTCGCCAATATGGGGGTAAAGTTGGACTCAAACAGCTTTCCTAGATCTCTAGGGATGGATACTCCCAAGTAGGTGATGGCCTCTTCTTCTAATCTCATTCCCAACAACTCACACCTCTCTCTAGTGTCATAGTCCCGAGTGCCCATGGGCATTATGTATGACTTAGATACGTTCATCCTGAGACCAGAGAAAACCCCAAAGGAACGGATTAGCTCAAGCAGCTCGGGAGGGAGACACAGAGGTTTGTCAAATAGGCTAAGACGTCATCAGCAAAAAGAGACAATTTGAAGGTATGTTCACCACACTGAACTCCAGAAATTTGGTGGTTAGACCTAATCGCAATGGCTAGGGGCTCCATCTACAAGGCATATAGGAGGGGCGACATAGGGCACCCCTGACGGGTACCTCTAGAGAGGTGAAGGGACGCCAAAGTGGTGCCATTAACTGAGATCCTTGCCGAGGGGCCATTGTACAGAGCCAAGATCCGCCCACAGAATCTGTCCCCAAGGCCCATTTTTTGTAGGACTTTAGCCATGTAAGACTAAGCATGACTTTGTTAATGTGACCTCAGACCCGCCCAGACTGAGTGACCAACTGATCCCCTGGGTGTTTTACGCAGATGACTTAGTAATGTTAGCAAAAACACCAGGGAGCAACAGGTGCCCCTCCTCCGGCTGGGAGAATACGTTAAGTCCAATTTATTAAAGATCAATTAATCCAAATGTAGGGTGATGACCTTATGTCACACCCAGAGCGTGAAAAAGAGGACCTATAGATGGTCTCTCCAGGGTCCTCAATTGCAATTGGTCCAAAAATGTAAATACTTGGGATTAACAATCAGCATTCACCCTTCAGATAAACTGAACCAGCTTGATCTTCAAAAGAAAGTAAATACAGCTATATCGCAAGCACGCATTTTTCAGCATGAATTTGGTAAATTCTCCCTAAAATCAGAAAGTAAATACAGCTATATCGCAAGCACGTATTTTTCAGCATGAATTTGGTAAATTCTCCCTAAAATCAAAAAGTGGCTCCTATTTTGATCTATGGAGCAGAAACCAGAGCCTGGCTGCCAGAAACTTTATGGCAGAGAATGAAGGGTCAATTTTGGAAATCAGAGCTACTATTACCTAAAACCACATCCATGTGTTTAATCAGACATGAACTGGGAATTGTCTCTTTGAATGCAATGTACACATGGAGAGCTTGTTCCCTATATAGAAAATATGTATTCCCTTCAAGAAAAAGTTCATTGATAAACACATTATGATCCTATGTGACTACCACTAATCATACCAAAATCTTACAATGGAATAGCAAAATACAGAACTTATGAAGCACGGAAAACATTTCAGAGTCCTTACTCACTTTGAATCCAAATGCAGCGAAAAAAATGATACGTTTGGGAGATTGGATACGTACAAGGGATCAGTGTACACAATCACAACGTTGGAACGTCACAATTTTATGCCTAAAAGACTAACTGTGGTGGAACCATACATAGATGCATTTCCAGATCCAGTGACAAGATTCTTATATATGAGATTTACACAGAATCTATGCCATACGAATGACATTCTCTCCAAATGAAAAATGATAACTAAAGAAGAAGAAATATGTCGCTATTGCTTTAACACAGCCCAACCTGAGACGATAAAGCATTTAATAACTGAGTGCCCGAATTTAGCTGACGTTAGAACATCACATTTCTTCCATCTATTTCCAAATTCAGACTATATTACATCTGATTCGCTGTGGAGAGCAATCTTCAACTGCCATAGAGTATCAGTTCCCAAAGCTGTGGTGAAATGTTTGCAATATATCAATCTGACAAAGTTGCCAACGGTACAGGACAATACAAAATAGCAAATGTCTACACAAAAAGATATTGCAAAATGAGACATATTTTGTTTATAGATAATTCTGATCCAGCACCGCCCCTGATCGATTAGAATTTTGACTCTAATAATGAATACCAAAACATTCAATAATATGTAAAGAAATTTGTGTTGTTTTGAATTTTAGATTTAAACAAATATGCAAAATATAATTTTATACAAAATGTATGTATGTTTAAAGATTGCGTTACTGATCTCACTTTTAATGCTTTATGAAGATACATGTAATAACTGTAATGAGTGAATGAAATTGTTAATATGTGCTTTATTTGATACTATATTTGAAAGGCTGTTCAGTCATATCAAATACAAAATAAAAAAATACATTAAAAATATGAGTATCACATATCGTAAAAATCATAATTTTCCAGGACACATGCGTACAAACCCTCATAAATGGTTCCTGCACCCTGCTAAACTGCTTACGAGCATCCCCAACTGCGATCGGAAACCCCAACTGCATGCAAGCACCCCTAAATCTGATACCCAATCTTAGCTCTGCATGGAGATTCCTATGCACAAGTGTCTTTATGCCTGCCTTTGGGTGGCAGATAGTTTGAGTGCATTGCATGTCGTTTTCCCTGTGGAGAGGTTGTGCGATCGGATCCATGAATATCTATTGTTCCACGCGCCCACATTTTCACTTGTTCTTCCCCATTTTGCGTGTTATGCCCGCAACTCTGGTCTATGCACAGGCCACACCCATGCTCTGTGAGGTGTCTCGCGCAAGGCACTAACCCGCTCGCAGAGACGTGCCGAGCCTGTGCGAAATCCCTGCACAGTACGAAATGGTCCCAAGCAGACGATTCTATTAATCGACAAACTGAGATGCGTGCGCTGTTTTCCCTGCAATGGCCCGATTTACTGTGCAAATAATTCCATGAATTGGGCCCTAAACTGACATCTTTTCATTATTCATTCATCCTTGCCCTTCACAACTGACACAACATAAAATATTCATTTTGACTGTAAATGTCCTCTCGATATTAGGCAGTAATAATATTAGAGTTCTATATTGTGGCACTAACCTATTACTACCACTAATCCAAATATATCCATGGAGCTGAAGGATGAAAAGAGGGGGTTGGTTCCTTTTCGTTGGGAATATTTAACTGTCTACTTTTTGTTGGGGGTATTTTCCTGCTTTTAAGGGGCATAGGGTGCTGGTAGGCTGTCTCTCTGCAGGGCTGAGCCCTTAGAGTTTAATTTAAAAAAGGATTGGTTGTCTTTTCTGAAGGGTGAAAGGAGCCTCTTTCTGTTATAGAGTGAAGGGCTGACCCAGATGGGCAATTAAGTTAAATCCATTGGCAGTTCAAGGGATCCTTTCTTGTACTGAGCAGAAGTGACATTTTGTAATAACAATTCTTGGTTTATCCCCCTCTTCACGGTTGGCCAACTCTATGGTGTCAGTCCACAATAATCTACGGGGTGTGCATCTCAGACCATATGCTGGAACAGTATCAATATGAGGCCCAGTAATCAGACATTTGAGTCTCTCACTCTTATGATTATTTGCCAGGTCCTTGTAGCATGGAAATGTTATTTCGCACATCTCTGTCATCTCCTGCAGGTGCCCTTTGATTGAGGTATGCGTCCACCCATTTACTATCATTCATTAAAGACCTCAGTTACCACGCATATTATCTCACCAAATCATTTATTAAGGCTCCTTCTCAAGTTTTGCAGATCCACGGTGAAGCCTGAATCAATTTTCAGGGAGACACCAGTCCCCCATTTACATCGTTACAGTTGTTCATTGCATGTTCAAATCTCAGGAATTCACACTTTAATTTAGATGGAGGGGCTGGCTTGTTGTCCCATGTGTAAGCCGCAGGTGCCTTTTTTCTTTGCAAACTCCTGTTTTGACTTCTGAGGAAAGAATTGCGAGTGCAGATCTGTGAGTCGTAATTTAACTTTTTCATTCTGCCCACATAATTCTCTGTGAACTGCCCGCCACAGCGTCATTCATTCTTTCACTGAATGATAGATCCATTCCGGAAAACAAAACCCACCTTCTTTCAAAATCTTTTTTTATTCAACTGTTATTCAGCAATATACAATACAGTTTATAAACAATTGTCTTACCTTGTTTCCAATCTTTATTTAAAAATAAATATTATTGACAATGAATTATGGTAAAGTGTGCCTTTTTTAATCAAACGAAATCTTGGAAAAAATAAATTAATTTGAAAGAAAACTGGGAGAAGGAGATCAAAAATCTGAAACATAAGAAACCTTCTAAAATATGTCCATTTCATTGAACGTCTTTTTTCCCGCTAGCCTCACTCTGGTTCAGAAAGGTTACTGCTCGAGAGTTCGTGCAAAATAAAAATAAAACAGAAGGACCTTTAAAAAACATCTGGGGTGATTAAAAGGCAAAAATCATAGAGCCGTCCACCCAGCCGGGCTTGGGTGATAACACTAGGAGATGCATTATTTTAGGTGTAGTTTCTTTGTTTGTAACTGCTGCAAAAATATTGATTTTTTTTGTTCCTCCACGTATAAGTTATCATGCTGCCGTCAGTCTGTCCCTGTCCTCCTTCGAAACTGTAGTTTTTATCAAGGTTTTTTTTTGTTTGGTTGGTTGGTCAGTTGCGTGGCTGTGTATTTCGGGGTGAAAAAATTGAATAAATCCATCAGTGATTCACTATTAACTGTACAAGATGGTGAAGCATTAGCAGCAGCATATAGAGTAGGCGGTCGCTGGCGCATGTCGCGCCTGTACCTAGAAAACAAACGAGATTAATAATCGTTACTTTCAGAAAACTCTGTATGGAACATTACAAAATTACAAATAACGTTTTTAGTATTTTACACGATATATATACATATATGCATATTTTTAAACAACAGCGGCTGCATGATAAAAAAACATGTTTACTTTTTTCTCAAAAGGGAAGGGACCGCCAATGATATCGATCGACGGACACAAAAAAACACCCCGACAACTGATGGTTTAGAAGCCTTGCCACAGTCTTGAGGCACATACTCTGGCAGCCTTCTACAGTCGATGCAAATCTTTTGTCTTTTAGAAAACCACAGAAATCCTCCAACCAATGCACATGAATATCTCTGAGTCTACAATAGCCCAGTCCTAATGGATCCATAATTCAAGGAGAACTAACACACCCATGATGCTTTGTGAATTCTGATTTACATCAAATGTAGAGCCTAAACAAATGCATGTATGCTAAAATAAATTAATATTTGATAACATGAATTATAAGCATGTCATGCAATCTTGGATTTCTTGTGACCTGTACAAACCACTCAGCCTTCGAGAGTGTGGATTATTATGTTGCCAACAAAATCACTCATTGGCCTTATTAGTTTTTTACAATATTACATCATTTGGTAAACGTTTTTAATCTAATCCTCATGTACTCATCAATGCTCTGAAATAGTCCAATCTGTATTTTTCATATATGGTTATTGTTATTCTATAATATGTACAGTTCAAAATCAGCCACCACATGTTTCGTGCCCTGGGTGCTTTATCAAGGCTTGAGCATTGTTGGGTGTTCTGACCCACGTTTGGACTATTATGCTACAACATTTGGTGCTGTGGGCTTAGGAAATCCAAGATGGCCGAAAAAGCCCACATGTGCGCCAGAATCTATGAAAACCGCGCAGTTTGTGCGCACACCAAAATGGTCGCCTGACTTGCCACCCCCCGGTGCGGGTGTGCTGGGTCAGAAGAGCCATGAGTGAAATGGGGTGCCAAAGAGAAAAACAGCAGTGCCTGTTCGCTAGAAAGCACTTTAAAAATCACCCTTTGTTTCTCTGAAGGCAAGCTCAGAATGCCCATTTCAAACATTGCAGAATATCCAAAAATCTCACTGAACACCAGCGGACATCTGGCAGAATGAAGTATGTGTGCATACTAAATCTGGGAAGATGAAGAGCCCAAAACAATGTTCATAACAAAACTGGCTGAGCTATGCATGTCAGCAGCCTAACTGAAACTGGATTAAAACCACCAAAATCGAAATGTTTAAATTAACTGAGTGACCAACTTTTGAGTGTCACATAGTCTGTAACTGTTGAAATGTCATAGTTTTGCACTTAGAATCAGCATTGTAGCTGCATGTGTAAAAATTGTATGTTTGATTTAAACTCGGAACAGAAATGACATGTAGCTAAAAACTGGCTTAAAGAGATTCCAATTTTGCCTGGCAACTACCCCCATCAGGAGTGAAACTTGATTCACAGTAACTTCCCAGGCCTGGCTGTTTCCTGCTGGCCACACTAAGGATATGCCATCTCTCTGATAATTGAATTAAGGGGAGCCCCTACAGACTGCAGGAGCTTGAACAATGGGCCTTCTAGGACCCAAGCACATGGTTTATTGGGGGTGTCGTAAAAATGGCTTCCTCTGAACAATGCAACCCCCTTCCCCCAGGCAGATGGTTTATTGCAGGGGTCATAAAAGTGGCTTCCTCTTGGCAGAAACTGGGAGGGGGAGAAACTGGAGACAGAGGCTGAGCTTGAAGAAAGTGGAAAGACTGGTTTCTGTACCATGTGACCTGAAAAGACACACCCCTGTAGCCAGAACACAAATCTAAAAAGATGGAACATTCATAGAGCGGACTTGTGAAAATTTTATAAGTGATCTCATTATTCTTGTGATTTTTCTGTGCACATTTGAAGACGTGTTTGGACCCGGTGGTATGTTCAGGGGGTTTTTAGCGGAAAAGAGGATATTACTCTAAATGTATGTATGTTAAAAATATGACACTCCACCACCTAATGTCCACACACCAGGGGCACATTTGTGTAAATGCGGGGACAAATCCAATATTGGTAACCCGACCAAAAAGTGAAATGTGTTGCCATTTTTGAACCCAAGCTCCTAGAAACGACAGAATTGGAACAGGGGCTACCATCAGTAAATGCATGATGTGTGTATGCAATGCCAAACAACTGTCTATCGGGGAAGTATGTTTTTGGACCAAATATAGATTGTGTGTAATTTGACAGGGGAGTGTCCTTTCTACAGGCCATATAATGACATCGCTCTGACACTCCACTTCTTTTCCCCAATCAAGAGAGAAAGGAAAGCTTGACCAATGGGCAGTTGAGAGAGGGGCTGGCTAGTGATGCTGCACACACACCCACTTTCAAAAGACATAAAAAGAGCCACTGGAAGCTAGAGAGGACATTCAATTCCATTTGCTGCGGAGCATGCTGATCGACGACTTCACATCCAAAGATCCAGACTTCAAATCCATCAATCTCCAGAACCTGTAGCAGTACCTAGAAAGCAGAGCAGAGCTGACCCAGACCGCTGTTAGCAGAACCAGAGAGCTGACCCAGATCACTGTGAAGTGCCGAGACCAGACCGGAGTCCAGTCCAAAACCTGACCAGATCCGTGGCAAGGCCTATTTCTAAATATATTGTGAGTACCTAGCAGAACTGTGCAGAACCAATCTCTTAGTTAAAATAATATAATTCAATCTATTTTAATCTAACCAGAACTGCCTCCTAACTGTCAACTGTCATTTGCAAAGCTGCCACTTGTCATTTTCTAGCTGCAAGCTGTAACCTGTCGCTTTGAACTTTTAAAATTTCAAATCCGAAAAACTACCTTTATTTAATCGTCCGTATCTCTGGAACCGTTTGGGCTAGGAACTTGGTTTAACTTTCCTCTGAAAGCTTAGAATCTCAACTTCTCAACAAGCCTAGAACCGACTTCCTACTCCTCATACTTTTGCCGTAATCACAATTTGCGATTTGGTTAAAAATCCTGCCACATGTGAAAACAGCAGCTTCATTGCTTTCATTTGCCAAAAATTTGTTTAACCTGCTAGTTACTCCTAGATCCTTGCTAAAGTGAGCCTGAACTCATTCCAAGTATATTTCACTCACCCTGAACCTCCTAAAGGGAATTAAAACCATTTTCAGCATATTTCTCACTGCATTGTCACCATATTCAAAGCATTTTGCCTGTGTTTCAAAACTCCTATCTGTTGTATAAGCTGCTGGGGGGGAATTGAACTGAATTCTATTTGATTGCATTCCTAAGAACTGTGTCATCTTCATCTCCTTACAGTGCATAAAAGGGGGGGTGAATTGCCAGAGAAAAGTGATTACATTATCTTTTGCTGAAATCCTATCAAGTTAATTTCTGTACTGCATTTCATTCCACATTGCATCCATTTGAAACCATAAAAGTATTGTTGCTATCGTATCCATCCTATAACCACTCATCATTGATTATAAAGAAGTGTGCTAGTGCCGGACTATCCATTATTGATTACTGCTCAGATTAAGTGTGATATTCAATTATTAATTTATTATAAAGTGTGATATATATATATATATATTGTTTAAATTATCAAATAAACTGTTTAAACTTGCAAAACAGAACTACTTCGTGGCTCAGTGGGGTCAGGGGGATTCCAAGAGAGGGGTGTTATATAGGGGTAGTCATCCAGAACTCATGAACTGGACGTAAAGATATATCAATAAGGGTTTCCATTCAGTATCCCAGACTAGGCATTGACTTAGCTGTAGTGTTGAATTGAATTCTCTTACAGCATGATCAATTGAAATACCCCAAATTACATTTGCATCTCAGTTGCAAATAATTAATGATTCTATTTGTTCTTGATTTACATCAAGAAAAGAACAACACATTGCCAGTTCAATTTAAGGTAATCTAGTTGGTAAACATAAGACAATTATATCTTGTAGGCATATCATTGTGCTTAACACGACTGATTATGCCACTTTTGTGGAAATTAGCGAAATCATTTGGATATTGAGTATATTATTATTTGTTGCAAATCACAGATTTGCCTTACTATGGATTCTGATCACTTGGAAATACCACACAGCAATCTTCACAGCATATGGACTTCCACTTAAAGCCATTAATGTTCACTGCAATATCGTTTTTTAATTGCAATTTATAATTTAAAAAATGAAAGCTAATTCATTTATAAAAGGTAGATGCTGACAGCAGACTGGACCACAGCAGTGTCGGAAGCACAGGCGGATCACCTATGCGAGAGCCGCGAATAGTGAAAATCACAGCGAAGATCCCTTCAGGCACAGTGAAGTTCTGACAGTCCCTTCCCCACATCATATTTCACACATCAGAAGTTCAGCTGCTCAAAGGTGCCCATCCTACCATCCTTTCCATCTGTATAAGAAAGGGCTTACTTCTAAGAGGACACATGCTCCCCAATGTTTTTGTAAAAAGCAAACACCTGCGAAGAACATGTTCTCTTATTTGTGGGGTGCTCCTCCGTGAATACCATTGTAGTAGAGACTAGGGCTTCATTACGAGTCCGGCGGTAACCCTGCAGTACTCATATCATTTTACCGGCACCTAGCTTCCCGGTGCTACCGGGACATTACAAGTCCCGGTGGACCAGGAAGCCACGTGCCAGAAAATGTTCTATAGGACTCCACGAAATGGGTTCACGGAAGCACCGGCACCGTTAGTAACGGTAACAGTGCTTCCGTGGTCAGTCTGCCTTCTGGGGCCGCTGCACCCGGCAGGGTCGGACCTGTCGGCAGCAGCAGCCCCAGCAGGCAGATTCAGCATGTGGCGGACTGGAAAGAAGGGTGCGGTAGGCTTACCGACATCCTTGTTTCCGGACTGCCACCGTCATAATTAGGCCCAATTTGTCAAAAGCAGGAAGAAGAGGCTACACCATTGGATGTCTTTGCTTTATAAACCATATATAATTCAACACGATCAAGCACAACTGCATCTTCAACTTTTTTTCATTGTGAATGTAAAGTACCTAAGCATGTTATAACTGACATGTGTCATTGTATGTACCTTAACTCCTTGACCTCTCCAGCTGCAGAGAGTAATGGCAAGAGGGGTATTAATCTGGAGTGAGTAGAACAACCATCTGTTGCACCAGCGAGAGCATCTGCAGAAGGGGGGGCGTGCACCCTGCCGCAGTTCCTCAGAGCGATGCAGAACTGGCATTGACTGTGTCCCTCCCAGCACAGGTTTCTGATCACCCAGAACCAGCTCACAAGGAAAGTCTGCAACACTCCAGTAGATTAAGTTGCCAGGAACATTTAAGCCGACCAGGAAAACAGGACATTCTGCACGCTCTTTTTACTCAGGAATGCAATTATTTTCAGAACTCTAAAGCCACATTGATTGGCTAAAATCAAGGCATTCTCACTAATCCCCACCACACGTTGCTCTATACCTCAAGGCAGAAAATAAAATGGTGAAACCTCTGCATTCAATTCCCATGATCATAGCAGACTCCAGGAATTCCTGATAATTCTGCCTATGGGTTAACTGTTGCACTCACACCTGCCATCAACCACACCTCCTATACGTGTCCTAGCTGCACCGTCTACCTTCCAAAACACCATTCTCCTTGAACCTATATATCAACATTAAAGTACATACCGCTCCTAAATTGTAATAGATTTTTAGAACAACATGCTGAGACGCAAAGCTAGAATACAGAAACTTAGCACCGATGCAAGTGCCAATTTGTCGAGAAGGAAAAATGACTTTCTTGCATATGTAATGTTTAAATGCATTTTTGCACTGTGGCAATTTTTGCACTGGTGCAAATGCAGTGCAAAGTTTCACGGCACTGTTGCAGATTTTATGTAAAAAGGGGCCCTTTTGGATTTGCTAACACGCTAGAAGGTACGCAGAATGTAAAACTGACGCAATATTCTTACCATACTCTTATCATAATGCAACTGTGAAGGAGTTATTCAAACTGTGTAGTGCTTCCGGAACCAAATCCCGAATGCTACTCAAACCCTAGCAAGGACATTAAAGGCCTGATTTACAAAATATTTTCAATGGGACTTTCCCAAGTTAAAACATTTGTGTAACTCAGGCCATAAATTACGTAAATAAGTAAATGCTCTTTGACACACTCCTATAATCAGTCGAGGTCGATAACAATCGTTTTCAATATATCGAAATTCCTTCTTTTTTAACTCCCCTTCTCAAGGTATGGCACACAAAAATATATCTACCTGTGCAATATGGATGTCTTTACCATTTAAAAATCACATTTTCTGACTGTCTTGTCAGTTAGCTGTAATTGACAAATCCTGAATCTGGAAAGGAAAGCGGAGGAACGATACTGATGACACAGTGACATCAAAGATACGCTGCATCTGAGCTCTAGGTACGTATAAACGCTCCACTTTAGAGAACATCTGCTGCAGGCACGGCTTTCCATCCACACACAATAGAATGCAGCCATGACCTACGAAACATTCGGTCTAGCTGGACACATAACGTTTTTAAGCCTACTTAGACCACACTTGCCTCAACACCCCTGCTATTGGGATACAACGACAACCTACAACACAAATTCGGTCTAGCTGGACACATGACGAGTCTCTTGCACTCGCACCCACTCATGACCTCCTGCAGAACCCACCCACATTCCTGATCTCTTGGGTTGCTTGATTGATCTTAGCCAGCCCTTCTAACCCCTAATCTTGGCCAAATGCACACACACACACACACATTTTAGGCCTTTGAGAATGTTCCCATACCTGGAATTCGGTCCCCGAGGGCATTCCCACCACAAGCGCTTTGGGACTATAGTAATGGTAAAAGGCGCTATATAAAGACTACTACAATTACAATCTTATCGCAACTCTTGTTAATCAGATATTGTGCTTCTATATAGATGGCAATGAAGCAAGTCGTCTGCCTCATATCACAAACTTTGAGCTATTAAATATTGCGGACCTTGATGATGACAAAGGTTTAAAGAACGTTTATATTCACTCCTTATTTGGAACCATAATGATCTGTTTGAAGTTTATGTACACAATATCTCAAGTCCACGCCAGGTGCATTATTCCTGTATAGCACACACACAATCAGTGTGCAAATGGAAAACCATGCAGCCCCCTGTGCTTTGTGCTGCACTGCACCTAGCTCAGAAGATGTGTAAATGTGTGCTAAACATGCATCTACTCACGGTGTGCACCTAACAGGCCATAATGTGTCACTCCTTTGGCACAAACACACGTATCAACAGCAACCTACACTGTACAAACACAGCAGAAAACCTTGCCCATTTATAAGCTAAGCATGCCTTCAGGGTCCACTTGTGTACACACTGAGCCCATGACACAGCCAGACAATACTTTTAGTAATATATGTTTATCTCTCTGAATACACTCTCACATAAATATTCCCTTTTTCTTCAGACACCTCAGAATTTGTCCTAATTTCTGCAGACCTACTATTAAATGAGTTCTTCAAGGAACCAGATTTCCCTTCTATTCTCCCTCCTTTCCTTTTGTGCCCCCCCCCCACATTCAACTATATATGGCCAACTCTTGTTGCTGCCATTTCGGTTAGATGACTTGACAATTCCCAGATTGTCTTCTCTGCGTAAGGATGGACGTTGTATACGCTGTACCTGGAGTACAAGTCTACATACGTCAAGGGAACACACAAGCACATCTCTCGTCCAACACTCAGCCATGCACTGTCGCCAGTACCACTGGACAAAGTGTCGGAATCTGCCCTCATAGAAGATGCTCCAATAGGCTGCCTGATGATCGCCCTCTAGTTTTTCCTGTCCTTTAGCTCAAAGACAGTATATTTGCAAGGGGTGTTTGTGAATTGTATCCATTTGGGGGGGTCACAGGTCGCCTCTTTTGCTGTACAACGAGCATGCAGTACTGGTGGCTTGTACTTCAGTTGCTCTTCAAGGCCTCCTCTCTGCGTACACTACTAACATGGTAAAAAAGGCGTGAAAAAGTTAACCATGCAAAATAATGTTATGCATCTGGGTAAGGGCACAAAGTATTGCAAGGGCTTATTTTCTGAGGAGTCTTGTTTATACCGTTGAAAAGTCTTTGATTACTTGGCCATTAGATGGCAGTCTAACTGTAGGGAAATACAAGGTGGCTCTGCATTTCATCATCCACATTTTAGCGTAGGTTTGAATTTTAACTAGGGACACGGGTGTGAGATTCATATATGTGAGCACTCTGGTTATGACCTCACACATAACAGAAGAATGTTGCTGGGGATCCAGGATTGGTTCATTAAGGTAGGCTTAACCTGCACCAAACACTGGGGCGCGTTTGGCTTTAAAAGAGGGTTGAGAGCCTCTTTTGGCAGATCACCCGACGACTTCAAAGGAGTAAGAAGAAGGATTTATTTGGACCCTGGCTGAGGGTACAGTCTGCCTTACAGCTTCCACCTGTGAAGGAAGGCCAGGATTTCCAAGAGGGAAGCACGTTCCCTCCCCTAAACATCTCCCAGGGAACAGAGGGAGATACCAGACTCAGAGGACCCATCCAGCAGCTCCAGAACCAGTACCTAACCAACATACATCATGTCCTGTTAGGTTCTGCCAGCACATTTCAGAGTGGAAGAGAGTCTCTGAACAAAGGACACGGCTGTTGCCTGCAAACAATCTCCTCAGCTTTGGGCCATCCTTCTTAAAGGACGGCACAGGCCCTGCGAAGAAGCTAGGAGGAGTACCACAACAAGCATCAACCAGCGTCCATCTTTTAAAGAAATTTTGGTGGCAGTCAAGCTCTCAAACCACGACCGGCTGTACCACTGACTGTTGTCATTCTGCAGTCACTAAAGCCGCCCGAGACGCTTCAATCAGTGTTCCAGATCTGCCAACCAGCACAGAGATGATTCCTGACCCCGAGCCGCTGTGTAGGCCAGCCTGCAGCTGTCCATCCAGCCTCGCTTGCTGAACTGCCTGCCGCCTGATACCTGCAGCTGTCTCTCTTCTTGAACTCTGTCGCAGGAGCTGCAAAGCATCCTGGAACCAATTCAACGCTATCGAATGTCATGGGCTCAGTGTGTACACTTGTGTACACACTGAGCCCATGACACAGCCAGACAATACTTTTAGTAATATATGTTTATCTCTCTGAATACACTCTCACATAAATATTCCCTTTTTCTTCAGACACCTCAGAATTTGTCCTCCTAATTTCTGCAGACCTACTATTAAATGAGTTCTTCAAGGAACCAGATTTCCCTTCTATTCTCCCTCCTTTCCTTTTGTGCCCCCCCCCCACATTCAACTATATATGGCCAACTCTTGTTGCTGCCATTTCGGTTAGATGACTTGACAATTCCCAGATTGTCTTCTCTGCGTAAGGATGGACGTTGTATACGCTGTACCTGGAGTACAAGTCTACATACGTCAAGGGAACACACGAGCACATCTCTCGTCCAACACTCAGCCATGCACTGTCGCCAGTACCACTGGACAAAGTGTCGGAATCTGCCCTCATAGAAGATGCTCCAATAAGCTGCCTGATGATCGCCCTCTAGTTTTTCCTGTCCTTTAGCTCAAAGACAGTATATTTGCAAGGGGTGTTTGTGAATTGTATCCATTTGGGGGGGTCACAGGTCGCCTCTTTTGCTGTACAACGAGCATGCAGTACTGGTGGCTTGTACTTCAGTAGCTCTTCAAGGCCTCCTCTCTGCGTACACTACTAACATGGTAAAAAAGGCGTGAAAAAGTTAACCATGCAAAATAATGTTATGCATCTGGGTAAGGGCACAAAGTATTGCAAGGGCTTATTTTCTGAGGAGTCTTGTTTATACCGTTGAAAAGTCTTTGATTACTTGGCCACTAGATGGCAGTCTAACTGTAGGGAAATACAAGGTGGCTCTGCATTTCATCATCCACATTTTAGCGTAGGTTTGTATTTTAACTAGGGACACGGGTGTGAGATTCATATATGTGAGCACTCTGGTTATGACCTCACACATAACAGAAGAATGTTGCTGGGGATCCAGGATTGGTTCATTAAGGTAGGCTTAACCTGCACCAAACACTGGGGCGCATTTGGCTTTAAAAGAGGGTTGAGAGCCTCTTTTGGCAGATCACCCGACGACTTCAAAGGAGTAAGAAGAAGGATTTATTTGGACCCTGGCTGAGGGTACAGTCTGCCTTACAGCTTCCACCTGTGAAGGAAGGCCAGGATTTCCAAGAGGGAAGCACGTTCCCTCCCCTAAACATCTCCCAGGGAACAGAGGGAGATACCAGACTCAGAGGACCCATCCAGCAGCTCCAGAACCAGTACCTAACCAACATACATCATGCCCTGTTAGGTTCTGCCAGCAAATTTCAGAGTGGAAGAGAGTCTCTGAACAAAGGACACGGCTGTTGCCTGCAAACAATCTCCTCAGCTTTGGGCCATCCTTCTTAAAGGACGGCACAGGCCCTGCGAAGAAGCTAGGAGGAGTACCACAACAAGCATCAACCAGTGTCCATCTTTTAAAGAAATTTTGGTGGCAGTCAAGCTCTCAAACCACGACCGGCTGTACCACTGACTGTTGTCATTCTGCAGTCACTAAAGCCGCCCGAGACGCCTCAATCAGTGTTCCAGATCTGCCAACCAGCACAGAGATGATTCCTGACCCCGAGCCGCTGTGTAGGCCAGCCTGCAGCTGTCCATCCAGCCTCGCTTGCTGAACTGCCTGCCGCCTGATACCTGCAGCTGTCTCTCTTCTTGAACTCTGTCGCAGGAGCTGCAAAGCATCCTGGAACCAATTCAACGCTGTCGAGCATCACGATCATCTGAAGCACCAGGTACATTGTGGTTCTGTCCCCCTGTTCCACTGTCCCCCTGGCCCTTCTCTGAAGGCCCGTAGTGACATTTACAACCCCTTGTTCCCTTTGTGCTGAAACCAAATAACCTTGAACAGTTAAGACTGAGTGCTTTACCGACTACCCTCCTGTCCGTACCCAAAGTGCATCCGTTTCTTTTGCAAAACTGTCTGTCCTATGTGTTCCTTTACATGGTAGGCTGTATTATGTGTTATGCTAGAACTGTCTGTTGTAATAATAATAAAGTAGATATGTGTATACAGCCTTGACTGGACAGTCCTTTTATCATTGGGTAATAATTGAATTTTTGCTGTGTTGCAACTAACCAACGATCCACGACTTTGCAGAGATAATCCTGCAATTCCGTCCACGTTACCAACATCGGACAAGGAGGCTTATAATATACTTATGTTTCCAATCTATTCAGATCCGTTCTGGTGTACTAGAGCTGTGGGACTGATTGATAGTTTAGAAACCGATATTCCCCCCTGGACCACTGGTGCCCCGGAAGTTGATTCGTCACAGCAATATCAACATACAGGCTATACTACTTGTTTTGGTCCCTCTTAACAACACATTTCCAGTGCAGTTCAGAGTATAGGATTACTCATTAAACAGGAGCACCTTATGAAATAACGGGTATCGAGTATATTGATTTTATCTTGGTGTCATTTTTTATTTAATTTCTTATTTGATTATGTAATTCTCGCTTTCATGTTTTTATGATGAAGTTGTATGCCACTTTTATTACATTTATGTTTTAAAATGAAGTACTATTGATTGATTGAATGCTTCACTTTATGTGCTGGTTTAACCTCCTCTCTGACTGGTCCATCAGTAAAGACTAAAGACGTACTCCGAATAATACAAACATATCCCCTCTCCCCAATCCCATTGTCCCTTTCGATTTGTCTTTTCATGTGCACCCTACTCCTCCCTCTCCATTTCTCTCAACCTTGCTCCTCCTTTCTTCCACAGACCACCTTTATGGACAAGCCTCATGTTGCAAGTCCACTACAGATATGACAGGCGCAGCATAATAACCTTTTAACATACCGTGTGCACCCAACCATGAAGAAAAGAAGCAAAGCTTACTCCCATCTTCCACACGTGCAAGAATACAAAAAGCAACATCTCAAGCTGAGACCAAATGCCATGTACCAGCCCAACACAAAGGTGCCTCGCCCACTTCCCCCAAAATCGTAGCAGCATGAGCAAATCTGGTTGCTGGAAACCCATGAGCGGCTCTATGTGTTCTGTTTCCGGTTGTGGCCATGAACGTGTAACAGCATGTGTGCGAGCATGTGGAAGCACTGTATGAAATGCAGGTGCATTTAAGATGGATTCAAGCTGATTTTGTTAGAGCATGTAAAGGTGATTGTTAAGCACTTTGTGCGTTTTGAACAGTTTGTGCATGTTATATCATGTTATTCAGTCACGCAGGTGGGTGATTATAGGTTTGACATGAATGTCTGAGAGGTTTTTAATTGCTCTGTGTTGTGTAATCTATAACCTTGCAGAAAGGCTTCTAGCCCGTGGGGTTGGTGGTGGCATTTTCTTCGTGATTTATTACCTATGTGTGCCACATTCTGCATTCGGGTCATCATTGAGTGTCACAGGTACTGTGTTCTTTAATGCTTGTGACTTACCCTACTTCCTGCTTGACGGGCTGTGGTTATTATAAGAGGGATGTGTGTGGTTCCGGAATGTTTTTTTGGAATGACAAAATGTTTCTGTGATGTTAGGTACATACTCCACACGCATTTGTCGGGTGCTACCTTCCAGGTAATCAGTTCTCTTTCCCTCCAAGCTCTGAACACTTCCTTCAATTTCAGTGGGCTCTCACACGCCCAAAATGATGTCAGTAGGTGAGGAGCGATGTGGGATCTGACTTGGATCCCTGAGTGTAAAATGCTGAATGTGTGATGTGTCAGTGGAGTATTGGAGTGAATGAGTGTTGCCAGAATCTCCGTTCCATTCAGACAGGCCTGGAAAGTAGATGCATTTGGTGGGTGTCAATTTAAATGCCGCCTAACCTTATTCAAAGCCATAACTAGTTAAGAAAATAGAAGAATTTTCCTTATATACTATTGCTGCCTGCAGACTGCTTCTTAAACTGGCTTCAGTATTCGAACACTTCAAACAGTATTGTGTTGCCCCTTCACTCCCATAAACCCCATTTTAGAGAAGGGAAATAATGGAGCACAAAGTCTATGGGGGTATTTACGTGTTTGGAGGTAGCCATGGTGCTATTAGCGCCATGGCTGCCTCCAAACTCGTGTCTGGGTCCGGGTTCCTTGAATGGGGATTTACCGGGTCATTTCAACCTTGGAGGACCCGGTAAGTCCCCATTCAAAATACCCATCCCCATTCCCATTCGAGCCCCCATAGGGCTCAATGGGAATGAGGAGGGAGCTACTAACGGGCCCGTTAATAACGGGCCCGTTATTAGCTCCTTGGTCCTTTAGCGGCTCCCGCTAAGGGACCTTGTAATGCGGCGGTAGGGGGTTAACGTCACCGGCATCCTTACAGGCGCCGTTAACGCCTTACCGCCACACTTGCAATGACCCCTATGTCTTTTGTGATCATGCCATATGGTGCTGTGCTTTCTTGTGGGTGAATGAGTTGGAACGGGTGGGAGGAATTGAAACTCAAAGCACACAGATCTGGGAGCACTAAAAAGGCAAGAAATCACAGTACTCTTTCCAACGGTGCACCATTGGTGCCACGTCCTCTCTTCCCGTTAAAGTCTAGCAACTGCCCCGGGGCAGTGGAGAATAACACAACATAGGAAAGGCCCTGTATATCGAACTGAATATTGGGGTAGAGAATGCTCTATGTAGCTGATTTTCATGTTTGCTGAAATTCGTAGAGGGACAAGGCAGCCACCAGGGCCAGAGTGGAACAAACACATGCTCCAAAATGGGCTCACAGACAGTACTACTTGATGAAAGATCATCTCCATCTATGACATCCATCGATTTAAGCTCGACCTCTCACTCACTAAAGCATGGGTATCAAGCACCTACCTAAAACTGACCCCACGAAGACAGAATCCATCCTCCTCTGGGGCTCGACCAAGCTCTCAGAGATCCCAAAATTTTGACAAAGATGACTTTTTGGCATCACACCTGAGCTCACACTCAGCTCATCCATGACCGCAATCCACCATGTGATCCGGACAGCATATATCCAGGTCTCTCCCTTTCCAAAATTAAGCATTTCATCTCCATCCACTCGTTTTAGGACCATCGTCTAAACCCTGATCCTTTCCCACTTGGTCGGGGGCAATATTCTCCTTGCTGAGTGCTGGCCTCCTCCTTGGCCCCAGTGAAAGCTTTCCATCACATGTCAGCCTGTTTCATTACACGGTATTCGTAGAAATGACCGAATCCAAAAAGAACAAGGTAGAAATGAACGAGTTTTTAAAATCTAATTTGGTAGGGCCATTTGTATATTTTAAGTAAATCATTTTTATTTTTCGACCCAAAAATCTGTCATTTCTTCTTTTGTTTTTTATTTTCATTTATTTCATGGACAACCTAATTACATCAATGAAGAAATATGCCTACATCACTCAGAATGAAAGGGAGCCACATTGGTTTCCGTTCCAAGCACACTTCACCCTCAAAATGGCCTCCATAAGATCACAGATCACAGGCTATGGAAAAGAAAGTTCCACCGCATTGGACTGAAACATTTGCCATCTCTGCACACCTGCGCAGCACCAGAAGCCATAACATTGAAAGAGTAGTATCTAAGAGATGCAAAAAGGAGAAAACAGAAAACAGGCCTTCTCCTGCTGTGCACCCAGGCTCTGAAATAATACACTAATGCACATCAAAATGGTCCCATTTCTACTACATTTCAGCAATGAACTGAAAAACATGCTTTGCAAGGAACATCCGATTGCCCATTGCCCTCCCATTAGAACGTCTCTCCCTCCCAACTCTTCTGTCTCTTCTAACCTTGTCCTTTTCTCTCGAAGATTTCCCCCCTTTTTTAACCACGCCCCACTGCTTTCTAGCTTGGTTTTCACTATGTAATTCTCATTCATACATACACCATAATATCTACATGGACAACATGTGGCTATTATCCGTGATACTATAGGAATTCCACAAGAAGAAAGAGATAACAATTCCCCAAGTCTCCCAAATATCAAACCTCTATCTTGATTCACCCTTTACAGATGCAGCAAAATGGGGTTATTCATATTTCCACTAGTATCCAAATTAATAATTTAAATTCAGGCCTAATTAAGAACCAATGATATAATGAAATGTTATCTGCTTATAATAATTTGCATGAAAATAGTAATACGACCACCGGGCAAGGGCTTGACCTACATGAAGCTTTAGTGTGATTAACATCCCTTGAACATCCATAAAAAAGATCACATATGTGTGCCCAGAAGAAAAATGCATTGACTGCCTGTCCGTGATCGCATTCTGTTCAAAACTCTGGCTATCACCCACAACTGTATAACCATAAATAAGCAAAATACCTATCTACTAAATTCACCAAATGTGAATCCACCAGACCCACCTGTTCCACCTACCTGCATCGTCTCCCCATTCCGAGATATAACCTTCAAAGGTCTGGTGGGACCAGCGTCCCGGTAGTTGCAGCTAAGAACTGGAATACCCTGCCCGTCACTCTAAGATCCAAACTCTCCTATTGGGCTTTCCCAAACACCTAAATATATAGCTATTCTGGCTGCAGAGAGCAGGAAAACTGAACTGAATCTACAATTTAGCCTGTCTACCAACTGATAACATGCCTGTAAAGAGCAAATTACCACTATGTGATTTTACCTGTACTGTCTTTTATAACTATCGCCTACATGGCTATGGGTTTATTGGGCTTTATGAATGCCAAATAAATAAATAATTAAAGGACATGCAACTAATCAGGGTAGATGTGCAAATATGTTTGTTACCCTTGCTAAAACGTAGACTGACAGCGACTGCAGTTTTGAGACGAGAAACATGTCGATTGCTTTAACGAAAGATCCTGCTACTACAAAACAATAGCGCAGGGATTCAAATCCATCTGAAATTGAAAGAAGAAAGTGAAAGGGAATAGAAAATGGTTATTTCGAAAATTAACAAAAAAAACACAACTAAGGAATATTTTGGCATATGATTATTAATGGTTAGCAATTGTTATGCCTCAGATATTCTTAGTCAAGAAGGTCAAATTACTCCAGATGTTTCATCCTAGCTAACCAAGGGTAATACAGACATGGACCCCTTGCTCACTGTGGCTTAGAGTAGCTCAGCTTCAGCTTACTGAGGAAGCCCAACTATGCCAAAACACGTGTCTGGGGTTGCTAATGGTACTCTTGTTCGGAGGAGTATTGCCTAGCATTTCAGTGCTGGACTGCCCTTGTGGGTGGGACCAGACTGACATGCAAATGTATATGTGTCCGTTGTGAAGGGTGAAATGAGCTAGAACGTGATTGTAGACCCTCCTGAGGGGAAAACATTTAATAGAACAGGGTATCTATCCCTTGTTCGTTCTCAGTAGAGGGGCTCCAACACTCTTGTTTAGTTTCACTATAAGTAACCAAGTGTAATCCAGAGGTAGACTCCTCGCTCATTGTGCCTTAGAGAGACTCAGTATCACCTCAATGAAGAGGCCCAGGAAGGCCAAAACACATGTCAGGGGTTGGTGATGGTATTCTTGTTCGGAGGAGAATTACCTCGCATTTTCGTGCTGGATTGCCCTTGTGGGTGGGACCAGAGTGACACGCAAATGTATATTTCTCCTCTGTGAAGGGTGCAGTGAGCTAAAACATGGTTGTAGACCCCCGTGAGTGGACGAAATTCCCTAGAACAGGGTTTTTGTCCCATGTTGCTCTCAGTAGAGGGGCTCCCACACTCTTGTTTACTCCGGAAGAGTGGCATATGCATTTTAATGGTCATTATAGTCAAGCAAACAGACAAAGACCAGAGGGCACTCAGGATGCAGTAGAATCTCACTTTGGGCCTCATTACACGTTATGCGGTAAGGGATTACCGGCACGGGTAAGGGCACCAGTGCCGGTAATCCCTTACCGCAGTACTACGAGGTCCCTCAGCGGGTCCCGTCCTTAACGTGTGGTCAGACCACACATTAAGGACAGGACCTGCTGAGGGACTTCAGAGCAAATACGGTACCGCTAATAGCGGTACCGGTATTTGCTCCTTCCCCATTCCCATTTGAGCCCTATGGGGGCTCAAATGGGAATGGGGAATGGTAATTGGCATGGGGACTTACCGGGTCCTCCAGGGTCGGATTGACCCGGTAAGTCCCCATACCGCCTACCCGGACCCAGAAGGCGGTAGGGGGTAGGCATGGCATTAATAGCGCCATGGTTACCTCCTACCGTGTAATGAGGCCCTTTGTGTTTAATATACTTTACACCATATAACATTTTGAAAGCTATAGAATCTCGGCACAGTGGAAAGACACAGATAGAGTACTGATAGATGGACTTGCCTTTGATCTTGCAACAGGCATTGAGGGAAGGTGCCCTACATCCTGGCTGTGGTGTGATTTTGACCCCATTACCAAACAAGCATTGTCAATGGCAATGCAGTTTGGGCTTCTCTGGGCATCTAATAGCAGTGATTCAACAAGAGAGAAGTGGAGGGAAAAAGAACCAACAAGCAGACCCTCTAACTACAAGGGGAAAACCTTTAAACTTCAAACACAGAGCTTGTGGTTTAAAACTGTCCTCCCTTCTCAGAGAGAGAAACTTCACCACCTTCTGTCCCTTCAATTTGACATAAGAAGATGCTTTTCACTCCAACCGTTTGTAAAAAATATACATATTTTAATATTCAATCAATACAGTTCTTTTAAAACTATTTTTGATAATTCCTTATGTCCTGCCGCAAATGAATCAATTCAGGCGAGAAAATCACAACCGCCAACTAATAAACACAAACTTTTGTACATATTCATAACAATCCAATTCATTTTTAACCTAAAGTGACTTGTGCTGTGCAACATGTACACTATGGACATACCTCAATACAAACACCACTCATTCTCTCCTACCAATCATGCTGTTTCTGTTGTGTCAACTACACCTTCAATATAAAATGAAACAAACAAATCTACACTGTTCCCAAAATGTTTCTTTCCAAATCTAAGCAATTGAATTACTGCTTGGAAATTCTTCAGGGGCTAAGAAAAAAGTTTGGTCCTATCTGCCAGAGCTTCATTGCATGGACAAACAAGACAAAACGCGGTTTACAAGTTGTTTTTCCTTTGGTCGTGCCTGAGTCCTTGTTCAATAGGCTCAAGTTGCCCTGCGTTATGTGCAGGGAAAAAGTGTCTCCCCCTAAAAGGGAACAGTAAACAAAATAGAAATGTAGTGTTCTATTCTTTGGTTTCTAATTTTAGAAACATCTTAGACAACTATTATCTAATAGCAGAAGTCTAGATTATTGGTTCCACATCTCTTAGTGGGTTCCCTTACCCTCAAATCAGGCGGTCAGGCAGGGTACCTTCAAATACATGGGTGACTCGGATAACTTTTCTACCAAATCTTGGGTGAAAATACCCCCCCTTGGACTCCTTGGATTGCGATAGCAGTGCCTGCGAAATGCCTAATACTTTATATACATGGTTAATCAATGGTGGGCAAATAACCAAACACCTACAAACTTTGTGTCATCTCCGAAATGGTTCTACGTGATTTTGCTGAAGTATTTTTCAACGTGGGACTTTTCATCGCCACATTTTAATCGACCAAAACTCTTTTTTTTTTCATTTCGGGGGGGTTCCCCCCCAGACCTCCCCTTAATTAAATAATCATACCCCAACCCCAACAAAACACCCACCAAAAAATATTTTTTTAAAAACGAGTTTTGGTCGATGAAAATGTTGGCGATGAAATGTCCCACATTGAAAAATACTTCGACGAAATGCGTGTATACTCTCCAAAATACGGTACTCACACCATCTGAAGGGATGCAACAAAATGCACCAAAACGGAAGTGCCTGCAACTTCAAGTAATCAGTTCTATTTGGCTGCAAGTTAAGCTAGCAACCAAAAGACCGTTTGGCGCTGCACCTGCAATAAGAACATTGGTTTCAGCTCTGCGCTACTAAAATTAATAAAATAAACCCTGATTACCCTAATTCTGGTCAGTGACATGCGGATGAAATCCTGATTCCACCTCAACAGGATTTAAACATGTGACCTATAGATTGCATTCTGTGCTCAGTCAGCAGCATTCGCTCAACCCAGCCATCTATCCAAGCTATCAAAGCTAACATGTTTCCCTCGCCTCTAACCTACCTCTGTCCCTCACTTCCTCTTCCTCCACTCTAGCACTTCACCCATCATGGTCACATTCTAAGCGCAACTGGCCGTACTGCTTGTCTGCACTTCAAAATGTCCAATGGCGGTAGTCCTTAATATATGTATGTCCACTTAATGGCGTGCAGCCTTGGAGCAGCAGCAAAGGTGCAGAGATAGTGTGGTTCATTCCTGTCCTAGTGTTAAGTGGGTTGAACATGAGCCTAAAACACCTGCTGACAGGAGCAAAAGCAACTCTGAGGCCCTGAGTGTTCTCCTGCTAACGAGAAAACAAGAAAACAAGATGCATGTAGTGCCTGCTTTAAGAGTGTCCCTTCCAGGAAAGAGCTACCCCAGAGACCACTGCTGTATAAGCAAACCAATAAGATTGGGGGCTGGGGGGATTGGGAGATGCGCAAGTCTCACTGCAGTTTGTTAGTGCAGGCAACTAGCATAAAGCCTAGCTTCATCACAGAATGGTCAAGTAACCATCTGCGATCAACCCGGAAATACTTTCCTGGAGTCCGCACACTTACTGGCATTCTGTTCTACTGTCAAGTAGAGTTCAAGTATTATGTGTTGTCAGGTGAAGACACAACAACAGTTCAAACTCATGTCTTTGTCGGGTTCTCAGAGTCACCTAGGGGCTGGGAGGACACACCTTGCTCACCGGGTGGCAAGGATAAGATGAACAGTTAGGGCCTGATTCATGGAAAAGTGGGGAGAAATCCTGCAAAGCTCGTGCACTGAGAACGACTCTGCATGAGCTTGTGCGCAGAGGTTTACCTGCGTGCTCCGTGTATTCATGGAATTGTTCACGCAAAATAACCGTCTACGCAAGTCGTGGCTGGAAGGCCCCCGGCGTGCCCTCATGGAAAGCAAAAACAGCCAGAAACAGTTACCTTTGCGTGCTGCGCCGAGTGCCAATATAATACATGCACCCTTTAAAAAGTGCGTGGGGTCCCCCGGAGGCAAGCCTGCATCTCGGGGACCCTGTGCTGGGTCCCCCATAACTGTTATCAGCACCGCAACAACATGTGTGTGATTTATCGTACCTTGAGTAATACTTTACCTTTGTGGGAACCCCCGTAAACCGTTATGGCACCCTGCTGCATGGCGTACCTGACCCACTAAGTTAATTCAGAACCCTAGCTGCATACACGCACCACTAAATCTGACACCCAATCTTACCTCTGCACAGTGACTCCTATGCGGAAGTGTCTGTACGCCTGCCTTCGGGTGGCGGATAGAATTAGGGCTTTGCTTGGCCATTTCCACGCCGAAAGGTTGCATGCTTGGATCCATGAATACGTACTGTTCCGCACAATAGTGGGCATGCGATGGACTGCCTGCGGGCTGTCCCTCATAATGCCCACATTTTCCCTTGTTCTTCCTCATTTTCTGAGTTCCGCCCCCTACCCTGCCTTCTGTGGAAACCTCACCCACTCTCTGCATCATGTCTCGCGCAAGCCTCTTCTAGTGACGTGCCGAGTCTGCGCAAAATCCCTGCAATGTAGAAAAAGTACTGCACAAGTCGATTCCAAGAATCTGCAGTTTGGCTTGCAAAGTCCCTATTTTCCATGCAGATAATTGCATGAATCGGGCCCTTAAGGTCTATTATGTTTCAATCAAGGAGGTGGCTAATCAATGATACACAAAATCAAGCATAACTTGCAAACATGTCCAGAGGGCTTCCTTGTCCTACCAGCAAGTCTCAGCAGCCACACCTTGCATCTCTGTTATGTGGTCGCTATGTTTCAGAACAGGTGAAAAGCCGCCCTAGCCAACTAACCCGCTTGCTGAGAAAAAGGGAGCCACCCAGCAAGGTCAGAATTGCCCTAACCCTAACAGAAATGCTTGATCGGACAATATGGTATATAAACTGATTGATCGCAGTAAGGAACTCAAAGGTTGAAGTCATTCAAGAGATTTATCATAATTATGTAATATTAACAATTGCTTAATGGGTGACTTTAATCTAGGTACTATGATTGTCTCTGCCATATGCCAGACCGTAAATATTGTGAGCATATTACCCTATCATGATCCACTCTCTTGGAGTGGACATAGAATTCCATTATGAATTAGAATTCCATCATTAAATAGGTTTCCACTCTAGGTTCTTATCAATTATATTCACCTTGTTTAAATACCCATGAAGGAACACCTGGTATATCTCCTACGGACACTTCCTGAGTCAATTCACACCTATCTATGATAGTGGTGAAGATATAGATCAACAGCTACATCGGCCCAACTAATTATACTCAGTTAAGGATCCTCATGTTCATTACATTAGAGATATCTTTTTAAGTTCTACCATCATAAAACCGCAACTGCACCAGTGCAGTGATGCTTGTTTACATATGACAGCATCACGTTTAGATGTGGTAATGGCGCAATCTTTAAATGCCCATCTTTTTTTCCAGCCGCGCTTGAACATGGTTGAGAGAAAGGCGTATGAAGCAATAAGTAAGCGGTAAGCAGTGTTATGAGGACATGACATAGTGCTTAGTAATAGCTACCCTTTTGGACACTACAGTAAACATGTCTGACTTTGGTTTTAGGATTATACAGAATGTATGCCTTTCGAGTGCCCAAAACATATTGCGAACAGTGGATGAGTAATTGAGTGATATTGAGACGTGCGCATTCCGCGCATCCCGCATATTGGTACCAACACCAGCTGTTCCACACACTGAGAGGGTATCTTTTCCTTTTTATAATTTGTTGTAATTTTGGGAAATTAGTCATGATTGCTTGATAGTATATAGGGGAAGGGGAAGATGACCACGACCGTAGAGCTCACCATGGTGTGTATTTGACTAGCAATAAGAATATTATATCGTATACTTAGAGGATTCATTCCACTTACTCACATAGGTTGATACCCCAAGAAATCTGGGCTTTTGAAGATTAAGAATAGCTACTTTGACTTCACAGCTTGGATCCACACCAGGTGAATGATGATTGATGGGGCAGGATAGATAAGAAAGTGCATAATTGTATGTTTGGAGGATAAATAGAATACACTAAAGATGTATCTTTTGTTACTTTTTACTAGAATCTGTTGAAGATCGTAAACATTGATGGACACTGCAAATTGGAGGTTTGAGCTCCTGAGGAAGGGACACTGGTCACGAAACTCGTAGAGCATATTTCTAATGGATTCCACAAACTATTGGTGATGGATTCATACATTGTTTGCGTTTCTGAAAAATTATTATGTATTGCTAATAAGAATTCTGTTTGTATAAAAAATTGTGTGTGAGTGAATATTTCCTTCAGGGAACCCAAGATTGATAAATAGTGATTGTTATACATTGCAATCAGGTGTGCAGGGGACGTGAGTGCTCCACAGTTTGTATACACCGGTATCCAAGATTGCGTTACTTTACAGTCTAGTGCCAGGGCTGATATTTTCTCCCTGCACTCTCCTACCTATTCTTCTATACAGTAGCAAGTGTCATATTCTAAATGCACTGGAGTGCACCTGTTTACTGACTTGGTAGAGTGAGAATGAATGCCAGAACTATGACAAAAGCTTTTGATATCATTGTAATAGATTCTGAAATTGGTTGCCTGCTCCCAGATTCATGACATCAGTGCTTATGAAATTCAGGTCCCCTGGCTATGATGTGAGTTTTGGTTCATAATAGTATATAAAAAGAAATGTCCATTACCTACCTGTACTCGACAGGTCGAAAGAGGAAAATTGTATATCCGGCAAGAGATCATTGAAAGGCCATGCTAGTATTTGATTAGGCAATAAGCTAATGCAATTCACTCCGTTTTGTTACCGATTTTTGTACAGTAGTTTAACACAAAGCAACCCTCGTGCATATAAGTCTAGATGCCCAAAAGGTGGTGCAAGGATTAGTGCCGCTGTAGGTGAAATGCCCTTTTGGCACTCCCAATGACTTCAGCCGGGCCAGAATTAATGTTGTTAGGGTCACAATGGAACCTGTTGGTGCTCCTCTGCTAGTGGCAAAGGGTAGGATGTCCTTTAATTGCCCGCAATTTCATCCCCTGACATTTTAACGTGCATATTACAACAAATATGCTCATCACATTTTTTAAACTGGTGGGCAAGGGCAGATAAGGATTCGGGGGTAGCATATAGCTAAAAATAAGTGTGGGATGGAGGTTGCGGGGGTAACCCCCCAAAATAAAAATACATAAAAAAACAATGAGCGTTTTCGTTAGAATGTACACCTTAAACTGCCACGGGATGAAATTGCAGGCGATTAAATGACATAGAACTGTGGCAATGTAGGCAGTGGTTTAAAATGGCTGCATTGCAGCACAGGTCCCGTCGATTAAAGGCATTTAGCTGTGTATGGCAGAAATATCTCTGGCCAGAATTGAAAACACAGAGGTTCCACAAAAAATGTTAGAGTGGATCAAGGTTTCATGCAAATCTCTAAGACCCTGGCTCATAAACAATAGAGGTAAACGTGTGATTGCTTTCTGAAAAGGCGTGGTAACAGACCAGGGGGCCCACCATGCCACCTTTACATTTCAGTCACAGTACCTAGGGTAACATTCATGGATGGTTCCCAGTTGCTGCTCGTGTACCTTTAGATTCATCTAGAATTAAGGAAGGATAACAAGTGTTATTAGTAGTAAAAGTGACACATTATTAGGCAATTTAGCAATTCAAAATTAGAAGTACTGGCAGTCAGGCATGATATATGTGAATAAGAGATGTGCCGAAAGACCATTAAAAAGCATTTAGATGTCACTGTCCGCAGAGAAGTGACTAAGCTCTACGTCTTAAAGCGTGACTGAAAACGGAACAAGCTCCTTAGATGGTTACTAAGACTACAACGCTTTCAAGTTTCCATCAAGGGGTGCATTCATTTGATGGAAAGGAGTCTTTGGCCTCAAATAACCTTTCTTTTTCCACCACTTTATATTCCAGTTCTGAATATGTCTTTTCAACTGCTACGGAATCTAATTATTAGGTCTGGGTGGAAAAACGCAAAACCAGGCATTTCATCAACAAAGGCATCCGAAATCACAATGGTGGCTGGGACTTGTTGAATTGCATGGAGTACTATTTAGCTTCCATTTTCTGTCAAATCGCCTCATGAGCATGCAGTGACATAAAGACTTCTTTGAAACCACTATTTAGTAAGAGAAAAGCTAGAGGATTGCATTGTATGCTCAGTAAGCCAGCATTCTTCAAAAACAATTATTTCAGGTGAATGCAAATGTATTGTGAAAGTTAGTGGCAGATAACAAACTGCATGAACAAACCAGCAGTGAGCGAACACTGCACGCCTTGGATCCACCCTAATCTACCCAATATGTTCTCTCAGCTTGCGTGCGGGGTTGCTGTAGCCTGCACAAACTGTGTGAAGTAGGTTTAACACTTGCCAAGCACGCTTTAAAACAGTAGGCCTCCAGCCCCCACTGATATCATAACTCAAATATTTCCTTTCTTAAATCAACTCGAGGGAAAATACATCATTTAAATGGGCGCTTTGAAACAGAATGTATTTCATGTATAAGCGCCTACCAACCAAACAATAAATAAATACACATTTTTCACTAACAAACTATGGGCTAGTTTTGTTCAATAACCCTGACAGACCCTATGAAAAATAACACTATAAGAATAAAGGCAACTTAAATCCAATGTAGAGAATTAATGGGTGGGAAATGCAATAAACGATGTGCATTCCAGCATAGATACTTCCAATCTACATTGTAATAATCAGTATCCCATTCAGCCCTACAACAGAGCACACTGCTGGAGGGGCTAATCTATAGGCGTTAGACAGGGTTGGTAACGGCACACATGCCGGAGCTCAGGGCTATTACTAGCCACCCATGTCCATCCATAAACGTGTTGGTTATTGCTATTAGCACCAGGGGGGCATTTTCCTGCAGTGCTATTCGTTTTTTTCAGGGAAATTGCATCTATGACTATTGCATGTCCACACTTTGCCTGAAAAAAACAAGATGGCTGACATGGAAGCAAGTGAATCCATAGCAGCCATGATTGAGATGGGAGTGACCTATTGTACAGAGGCATGAGGCAGGCAAGTGGTGCAGGGAGGGGTATGGCTGTGAGATTTCGGAAGAACTATGGTAACAGGGGGTCATGGCGAAGTGGGAGGAGGGGTTAGAGGTAGGGCAAAGACCAAATAGTAACACCCAGTGGAGAGGCACTTATGGCCAGAGAGAACCGATGCTAGAGGTTTCCACCTGCATTCCGTGTCATCGTATTGGCAAGACTGTCTCCCCAGGAGCTAATAAGACATTAATGTTTGTGGACGTGGTGTGAATTTGCTAATTGGTAAGTACTGGATGATGCTCGTTAACAAGATTAGTGAAATTATTAATGTAGGCACTGAACATGATCTTCAAATATTAATCAAGTCTCAAAGTTGGCCCCAAGCTTGTCTTGATTGAAGTGATGGGCGAAATAAATTGGGGAAAAATCTAACTACTTGAATATTTGTTAGGATGAGGTGCAGCCAATCTGCAAACATCTCCAAAAATGCACCTGAAAGGTTTGAGGTTCACCAACTAGGGACTAAACATGTACTTGCACCTGTGAGAGAGGTCAGGTTGCGTTCTTCCCTTACAGGGCGATATAACTTGTTCAAATGTCTTTCTAGGCCTTGATAGGTCGAAGCAGAACAGTGGGGCATGAAAAATCGTTCTTATATTTTCAGCAGCCCTGTGATGGAAATAGATAAAATTCCTTTTATATTTCCTGGGGTGCTGTTAGGGTGCGAGGGGAGCCATGCTGTGCTACGGGGGAAGGCATTAAATACTTTGGGAAGGTAGGACTCGTTTATCGACATGGGTCACTGCACCTTCATGGCAGTGACCCCCATATATTCACAAGTCACTTTTGGGGGGTTCACCTAACTTAATTAATACACTGCCAAAACAAAGCAATTCATATTTTTATTAATATTAATTGTAAATGAAACAAGATATGTGAAAACAGAGACAAAAATGCTTGTGAGCTTTCTCTGAAAGTGAGAAATGACTCCCTCGGATACGCATGGAATTCTCTAGAAGAATATGAAAATGATTGTGAAAAGGAAAGGGAAAAGGTAGCAAACAACGAAGACTATGTTGAAATAATGTTATATTGCTATGTAATGTTTCATGAAAGATTCCTCCAACTTGTAAGCTATATTGCATAATTTAATAGCACTCAATGTATCAGTCCTTTTGGGGATTTGAACCAGTGTCAAACAGGAATCTCTGAGCAAGCGCTTACCTTGCTAAACTATCGACAACTATCATTTTAAATGTTTTATTGCAAATGTTGGTCTGTGCAAACCTTTCTACATACATTTAAAACTGAATTACAACATACAGACGTTATCAACTCAATATCATGAACAAATGATCTGTAACTCATAATAGTTAACCAGCAGTCCACATGTTTACAATTAATGAATAGACACCAGCCAAAACAACTTGAACATCATAGCCAATCAACAGGCCTTTTTTTAACACATGCAATATTGAATTCATTAGAGTTACTCATATGTAATCCTTAGTGACCAAAGCTCTTGGTGCATTTTTCCCATGGACTTACAGTCTACCATAAGACGGTACAAACACCCAACCACAGTTTTGTTTCTACATTTATGACAATAGAATGCAGGCAATTTCACCATAGTCCCCAAACTGTGAAACGTTTTCAATTTGTCAAACACACAGCATATAAGTTCCGTATTTTTGCAGACATAGAACCAGTTTAATATAATCATAAAATGTGCTTGGTTTAGATACTCTGCAGTTTGTTCAACATCCCCAAATGGGTAGATTTGTTATTATATCACCATTTGCTAAGTCTGTTTTCAGAGGCACAGCGATCTGCATCACAAAGACTTTAGGGATTTCTAAACAACCTATTAGTTTAAGACATTCCTCCCCACGTTCACCCTGTCCACATGCAGATGTGTTTACCAACTCTTGTTGTAATGTGGGCAAGAGGGAGTTGCCATCAGAATTCTGTACCTATATAAACAAGTGTCCCACTCTTCCTTTGACCAAAGCTAGCAAAGTTATCACATCCAGATCAATACACATCAGTATAGAAGTAGTTCTGGACCATTCCACTGATATTTACCATCCACAGCCATTGGTCTGTGCAAACAAAATTAGTTTGTGGATAGTGAGCCATTGTCACCAGCTTGCACTCATAGGCTTCCATGAGCAGAGTGAGCCTTATATCACTCTCCTTTAAGTAGAATTTCCTTAGGCCAGCCATGATATAATAGAGGTGGAAATGATCTCCCTTTCCCCAGGGAGTCATAGAGGTTTACTGTGTAAAGATTGAATAACGAACTTACGCACCCCCTTGCTTGAGTTTCATATGAGTGGCTACTTTCTTGGCACTTCCTCCACTAGATCCAATCTAACTGTTACGGAAGTATCGGTGTAAAGGGTGATGATCAACTTTATTAAACATAACAGTATCAACCAATTCAGTTATACCGCAATTTATGCAGTCAAAAGTGGAGATGAATTCCGCACACACTGCATACAGAGAATCAAAGGGGTTCCTAATTGTATTAGTTATTAACAACTAACTTGTGAGACAATATATTAGAAGATGCCCCATAAAATCTGTGAAATTCAACAAACTTAGAAAACTCTTGGATAGGAATTTTGGCAAAATATTTAGACAAGACATCAAGCCCAAGTCGCAGCCCAAATGGGATTGAGGTCAGTGTGTGCTTGGAACTCTGGATTAATATTAATTAATTTCCAAAATGTCCTTAACTCGTTATTGCCAACTGTTAATGCTTACATTTCTTATGGTACTTAAGCCAATTTTTAAAGACCTGTTTTAGTTGAGTAATTGGTTCAATTTTTTCAATGATACGAGTGGTTTAATTTATCATACATGGTTGTAAGTGGCACCTCAATATCAAACCATCATTCATGATGTTGACATTCATACATTTAAGGACACCTTTGTCAAAGCCCTAATAATATGTTGCATTTATGTTCACAGATAGACTCTTTCATCTCGCCGAAATAATCATGTGGCCGCAACAGGGCCATACTAATTAGCATGGTTGTTAAATTGGTCAATGTCAGTGGTTATACACCAAAGGCAGTACTGACAGCAAAGTTGCGTTGATCATTACATTATGAGAGTTTAACACCATGTCTGTATTCAGCTCTACGTGAAACTAAAAGCCAGCAGGATCTAAACCCTGCAATTTGTAGGGTTTTTGATTTTGCCATGTCTCATAGAGTTTGCCACTTCCATGGTTGGTTTTTAATTTGTTTTTTCAAGCTGCAATATTTGTATTTATATATTAGACGAATTTATAACATTGTCAGATGTATTAACACCTCTTCTTGTAACATTCTCTGGAAACAAGAAGCAAGATAGACCTTCAACACCAATAGAGGGACAGATGTAGCAAGCATTACATTCTCACATCCACATCCTTAAAGAGTCTGGATCGGTACATATGGTCCATGGCTAAACACATTTTAATGTTACGAGGAGTGTTGTGAAAAATGTAATGTACACTAAACTCAGTATGCATTAGTATGTACTTATTCATTCAAGCTTAAAACCCTTTTGTCACAGACATATCTGTCAAAAATAAAGATATGGGGCCTCATTACAACCTTGGTGCTAAGTGCACCAACTTTACCACCATGGTGTAAACTCCGTTTACACCATGGTGGATGGCGGATTTACCGCCCCATTCCAAGGTGAGTGGGGCGGTAAATCCCCATTTCCCATTTTCCCTTCCCCATTCCCATTTTTGCCCCATAGGGCATAATGGGAGTGGGGAAGGCACTAATTACGCCGCCGTAAATTACGGCGGCGTAATTAGCACCATGGCAGGTTAGCGCCATGGATTTTAACGCCTGCTAAAAGCAGGCGTTAAAATCAGAATCAGGCGTTAAGGGTTAACAATGGCGTTAACCCTTAACGCCTGAGTTGTAATGAGGCCCATGGTCATTCTTATGTTCCCAAAATGTTCTTTTCTATTTTATGCAAAGATGACAGAAACAATGATTGGTGCTATTTGTTGCAACAGGAGTACACCCAACTCTCCATCTTTGAATTATAAGTTTCTATTAGAAAATAATATATTCTGTTATTTTAGCTTTTGATAAACTGTTTTCCTCAGTAGGACATGTGTAATGTTTTTACAGAGTGCCTGCGACTGCTGTCTAGCTGTGTTGAACACTTGTCGAAGAAATCTTGCTGTTGTGTACTTAAGCGTTTTGGTACATTGTTGCGGAGCGGACTGGTCCATCAATCTGAATGGCCTGGAGAATTACTTTTAGGAATTTGTATTGGCTCCTCAAACTCTTCCCTCCCACTTGACCCGGAACTGCAATAAAAAAGGAATCTACACGCATTAGCACAAAAGCTCAAGCAGAGTGTTTGCAAGTGCTGTCTAGCTGTTGGGAACACTTGTCGGAGAAATCTTGCCATGCTGTTGTGTACTTAAACATTTTGGTACATTGGCACGGAGCGGACTGATTCGTCACTCTGATTGGCCTGGAGAATGACTTTCATTCATTTCATTGGCTCCTCAAGCTACTACCTCGCACTCGACCCGGAACTGCCATAATCCTGCACTCCCTAGTGCGCGTGCTCTATCAGTGTGCCTGCGAGTGCTGTCTAGCTGTCTTGCGGTGTTGTGGTAGAGCGGTGGAGCGTTTGACGTTTTATCAGAAGTGCCTCTCAAAGTACTTTTTGGTGGGTCGCAAAAGCTTTATGAAATATCTTTGAGACGCTTTGTGTTGGGTATAAGTAGCTTGAAGTTTACAGTAAGATTATTTACTGTGGTAACAAGACGCTATTTCATCTCATACTAATGGTTTGAAAAATCTGCTCAGCGAACCCCCTACTTTAAGTACAAGCCTCGCAATGCGCAGAAAAAAACGTTACAACTTGAGAAGCATTGATATCACCCCTCTTGAGAAAGATGCGGCACACAATATATGCAGTGAGAGGCAGAACACCAAGCAACATCATTAGGAACAAATTACATCATTTTTCCCTAAGGTCCAATCCATCTCATAGAGTCAAGCAGTTCAAACTGCTCAATCTATAACATAATCGATTTAAGTGGACATTAGTAATGGCTGCAATGAATGCTTGGAAATATCTGGCCTGGTTTTAATGGATGTTTAAAGACGAGCCAGTATTTCCTTGATGTATGTATGTATCAGCTTGAAAGAAGAAATATGGGCACTGGACGCCTCCTCCATGAGATTGAGTGTCTCTCCTAGTCTGTTTGATACTCAGTGTGACTAGGAAGGGGAGAATGTCACAGACAGATCAGGTCTGACGCAAGTGAGGAATGATTCCTCATTGTCTAGTGACACCCCTTTGTGTGTTCACTCAAAAGTAGTTGACAGGTCGAGTTTACCCTTCCATGGTGATGACGCCCATAGTAAAAATTTGATAGATGCAGGGACCAGTCCCTTAATAGCACTCAACATAGTTCTACATTTGTGTATTAGACTGTACGACACTGTTGTGATGGAGGTCAGAATGAATACCACATTACTAAATGAACTGAAAACACTTCTATCTACAAATGATGGTACCTGATAACATGATGGTTGATAATACAAGTGTTTTTTTTTTGTTGATCAAAGATTTGATTGGTTTTGCGACATAAAAGAGAACAAAACAACATTACATTCATCTCTCCATCTTTCAGGGTAGGGAACAAGGAGACCTTCATACAGTCAACGTTTGCAGGAGGGGGTAAGGAAAGAACTAAAAAACGTCATAACTTGATATCAGGGACGACCGTCCAACAGACCGTCACATTTTGGCAAAACAAGGACAACTCGTGGCACAGTCTGTACATATTTGGCTTGCTCACTCGGCATCGCGTAGCCCTTAACTCCCTCAGCGCCTGCATTGCCGCATCTGATGATCAACTGGCGTCCTCCAATCGACTCCATATTTTGTTTGCTTTCTGTGGACAGCCCCTCGCTGCGTACACCCGGTGTTCCATCCCAGCGCAGATGTCCACATCTGTGACCCATTGGTCATAGGTCAGAGTTCGTTCCGAGCCCCACAGTTGCGCTATGTTCCACCTGAGTATGGCAGTTGCAGTGGAGTAGGGAAGTTTTTTGTAGCGGGACAAATCGGATTCAGCGGAGATCCCTAGCAGCAGGTGTTTTGGGCATCTTTGTATTGTCTTGCCTGTTAGGCTGGACAGTTTGTCACAACATTTCCACCAGAGTTGTTGAATTTTACTGCATTCCCACAGGATATGGAAGAAGGTACCTTCCTCGCGCTTGCAACGTAGGCATCGTGCGTCCAATGTCTTATCCCAGCGGAAAAGGGCCACTCGTGGGTAGTAGACACGGTGCAGGATCTTCAGTTGAACCAGGTTGAGCCTTGAAGAGATGGTTACCTCACGCGGGTACATCAGGGCCTCAACCCAGCCTTGTGGCTGAAGCAGTCCCACATCCCGCTCCCAGTTGGTTTTCAGACTGGTTAGTTCTGGTGTTGCAAAGGATGTTATCACATTGTACATGGTGGAGGTCACCTTCCGCGAAACTCGATCTAATACTATATTGCGCTCTAGCGGAGAGCTTTCCGGCATGTCTTGTGTGCTCCGTCTATGGGTGCTCCAGGCGTGTTGCAGTTGCATGTAGTGGTACTTTTCTGTGGGTGGCAAGGAGAATTCCAGCTGTAATGTTTCAAACAGTACCAGCTTGTCTTCCCGTAACACAGTCCCAATGGTAGTGATTTCTCGCTGGACCCATTCGGGCCATCTAGGCAACTTTTGCAATTCAGGGAGGCAATAGTTCTTCCATAGGGGTTGGGCCAATGTCAGTTTCCCATCCCACCCTAGGTATCGGTGTGCTTCTTTCCATATTCTCACGATGTGCGTTGCCATATCCTGTTTTGGTGTGCGACTCAGGCTTCCATAGAGATGCTCTAGTGGTGTTGTTGTATTGTGAGAGTGGATGGCTTTGATATGTGGAAGGTTCCTGTCCCCATGCAGGACAGGAACTACCGCCATCTGGCCAGCCCAGTAGTATGTCTGCAGCCTGGGCAACCCGATCCCCCCTTCCCAGATAGACCTCTGAAGAGTGGAAAGAGCAATCCGCGCGTGGGCCCCTCACCCCCACAACAGTTTTCAGAGGATACAGTCTAGTTTGTGAAATTCTTGTTGTGGAATGTATAGCGGGGCGTTCTGCAGGATGTACAAGAATTTGGGGAGAGCAATCATTTTAAACAATGCAGCTCTACCCATCAGCGTCAGTGGTAGAGAGATCCAGTGGCGGGTATCTTCTGCAAATCTTGTTACAAGGGGGGAGAGATTCAAGGATGTATATTCTGTGAGGTGTTGCGTGATACATATCCCAAGGTATTTGAACTGCACCGTTTCGATTTGATAGGGGCCGTTCGCCAGACTCACCTCCGACACACCTCCTATGGGAAATAGGATGGATTTGGCCCAGTTCACTCATAGGCCACTGAATGCCCCGTATCGCTCTAGCATGTGCGCGACTCTAGGGCAGGAGTTGCCTGGGTCTTTCAGATAGATGAGCAGGTCATCAGCATAAAGCGATAATCTGTCCTCCCAGGTTTCAGACCAGCGGAAGCCCTCCCAGGTTGGTGTGTTTCGCAGGAGAATTGCCAGGGGTTCAATTGGGATCACAAAGATCAGGGCCGATAGTGGGCAGCCCTGCCTCGTGCCTCTCCCCAGCTCGAAGGGGTCTGATGCCAGCCGTTAACCCTAGTCCTAGCCACTGCGCATTTATATAGCAGACGCACCCAGCTCATGAAGCTCTTGCCGAAGCTCATACGGTCCATTATAATCCAGATTGCCTCCCACCTCACTGAATCGAAGGCCTTTTCAAAGTCAATTGCTAGTAAGGCTAGAGGGCCTTGTATGCTGCCAGCTCTTTCAGGGCTGAGTATAGTCTGTAGAGGATCATGCATGTTGATCTCTGTGGCATGAAGCCACATTGGTCAGGGTGGATCAGGGAGGGGATAACCTGTTGTAGGTGATCTGCGAGTACTTTTGCCAGAATCTTTGTTTCGCCGTTGATGAGTGAAATAGGCCTGTAAGAATTACAGTTTTCAGGGGGTTTGTCCGGTTTGGGTATCGCTATTATTGTTGCTTCTCGCAGGTCTGGTGGGAGAATGCCCTTTTCTCGCGCATATTGGTACATCCGTAACAGGTGTGGTGCGATCACATTGGTTCCCACCTTATGCCATAGCTCGACCGGGAAGCCATTAGGGCCTGGGGACATGCCGGTTTGAAGACCAGCTATGGTACTTAGAATCCCATCCTCCGTGATGTCCCTCTCCCAGTAGCTCCTGTTGCGCCGCGTTTAAAGTGGGAATGTCGATTTCCTCCATAATCGTGGTGTCTATATGAGTCATGGGTTCCCTGTATAGCTCAGTGTAGTATTCTGCAAAGCCTTGCGTTATGTCTTGGTCTGTTACGCGGATGTTTGGCCCTCCTGTTTCTAGCCGCCAGACATGGCTACGTCCTTGCTCCTTCTTTTCCAGCCATGCCAGCATCTTTCCAGCTTTGGCTCCTGTTTCGTAAATTCTCGCACGCATTGCAGTATGTGCATGCCTTGCATTGTCCATTGCTGTACTTTGAAGTTTCTTTTGTGCTAGGAGCAGCATGCGATTTGTGTCCGCCCGTGTCCTCGCTTATGTGTCTTTCCTCTGCCTGCTTCACCTGCTGTTCGGCTTTGAGTATCATGCACAGGTGCTTTCTCTTTTTTGCAGTCGTCCAGGATATTAACTCGCCCCTTAGTACTGACTTGTAGCCCTCCCACAATATCTCGGGGTTTGAAGCCGACTGTATATTTAACTCAAAGTATGTGTTGGTGCTCTCCTGGAGCTTATCCACTAGCTCGGGGTCGCACAGATAGAAGTTATTTAGCCACCAGCTCGGCGGGGGGAGCGGCCTGGACGTTGTGATTTTTAATTCCAGCGGGGAGTGATCGGAGATACCCCTGGGGATCAGGTTTATTTCTTGTGCCCTGTGCAAATCGGGTGCTGGGATGGAAAAGTAATCCGGCCTAGATAGGGAGGCATGTACCCCTGAGTGGAAGGAGTATTCCCTAGTGTCTGGGTGGAGTTCTCTCCATACATCACATAGGCCAAGTGCATTGGCGAATGTAGCGAGTTTGGTGGGTATGTTGGGGTTCCTGTTACGCAGGTGCGATCGGTCCAGGGTTGCATTCATTACTTCATTGAAGTCACCACTCAGAACCATGAGGTCTGAGGTATCATTTGCGATCAGCGGGGCAATGTCTGTGAGTAATGGGTCTAATAGGGTTGGTGGTGCGTAGATGGCTAGCAATGCAATAGAGTGTTCCCATAACATGCCGTCACATATAGATATCTACCACCGGTGTACTGGGTCACCGTATTGAGGTGGAAAGGCAGATTTTTATGTATCAGGATCATGACCCCCCTTGAGCCCATTGTGAAACCTGAGTGGAGTGCTAACTTAGAGTTTGTGCATTTAAACAGGGTGCATACTGTGCCTACAAGGTGGGTCTCAGACAGAAGCACTCTATCTGGTGCTTGCCTATTTAGAAATTGCCGTACCAGGCGCCGCTTAACTGTGTTGCCGAGGCCACGTCATGAGCCTGAGTGTTTTGGAAGCGTTAGTAATATTAGTATGTGATGCCATGTTTGCTTGTGGTGGTGGAGGCGCGCGTTGCTTTTGGTGATGCTGCGCGTCGGCCAAGCTTCAGCCCTTGAGCAGCAACCTTCTTGCATGGCCCCGTTATGCCATATGTCCGACTGGTCCCGTAATTAACTAAACTTAACAAACCCACTACCCCCCACCCTATACTCCTCCCAACTAGAAGCATCGGTCGCTGGAACCTAAGAACCTAAGGTATCAACTGGACACCTTACATGCAGTAAACTCAATTCAAGTATAGGTGCTACCCCCTAGCATTGTGCGATCAGGGGTTGGCACCTCTCGAACTGTTCTGTAGTGCGTCTATGGGGGGGCCCCTTCCGACATGAGACTGCGAGTCATCCTCGCGGCCGTAACTTAGAAAATGTATTAGCTTATATTAGTTGTTACAGTGTGTGGTTTGTGGTTAGGTGGTGCATCGTGTATTCACTGATGTAGTGCAAGGCGCTATCAGGGATGGTGCCAGGGGTCATCCGTCACTGTCCTCTGGCTGGTCTTGTTCAGGGGGCAGCCGGGGTACACGTTGTTGGTCAGGGGATGGTCTGTTATTTCTTTCCCTGCTGTCATGCGAGGTTGGGCAGTCTCCCTCTATGTGCTGTTCCGCCCAGCGCCATGCCTCCTTCGGATCATTAAAGTGAACTGTTGTACCTTTATGATAAATCTTAAGCTGTGCCAGGAAAAGCAGGCCGTATTTGACCCCAAGTGATTGCAGGTGTTTTTTAAGCTGGTGAAAGGACTGCCTCGCCTTCTGCACCTCTTTCGTGTAGTCAGGGAAAAAAGCAATTTTTGAGCCGTTAAAGGTGATTGGGCCCTTGGCCCATGCTATTTGCAGCAGAGCATCATGGTCCCTGTAATTTAGGAATTTTATGATCACTGTGCGTGGTGGCGCCCCTGGTGTCGGTCTACCCATAGGTACTCTGTGTGCACGCTCCATGGAGAAGAACTTGGAGAAAGAGCTGAAAGAGCTCAGATCATATGAATCTGTTAGCCATTGTTTAAGGAAGAGCTCCGTACAGGCACCTTCGGCTTTCTCAGGTATACCTAGTATACGCACATTATTGCGTCTTGAGCGTCCCTCTCCGTCTTCAATACGGTTTTCCAGCAGTTTAAGTTTCGATGTGACGCTTCTGAGTTGATGCTGCATGTCCCGTACTCCATCCTCTGTAGTCGAGATGCGCTGTTCGGCTTTGCCTGTGCGTGCCGTTAGCTTTTGGAGGTTGTGTCTGAGAAGGGACACATCCAGGCTTATCCCATCCATTGGAATCCACTATGGCGGCCATGACATCCCTCTGGGAGATTGCGTGGTCAGGTTGCACTTCCTCCAGGGTGGTTGGATGGGAGTCGGGGACCTGTGCTGGTGGGATGATATATTGGTCCATTCTGCTCTGTGTAGGGAGTCTCTTGGTTTTATCTTTCCCCATTCTCTTCGACATTTCTGGAGGTCGCTGTGATAGTTCAATAATGTGCGTCGTGGTCACACTCACACCCTCTGGTACAGTCGCTCTGTTCCTCCAGAGTTCAGGCAATGTACCTATGCTGCAGTCTGTTTCGTACCAGTGCCTCCTGGAATGTCTCGCAGTCGCACAGGGTGCTATCACTGTGACCCGACACTGGTCGCAGCTTGTGCTCAAGCCCAGTATGCAGCGTGTTTATGATGGTTGTGCCTACTTGCTGACCCTGGTTTTATGGCCAGGGGGTCTCGGTCCACCTCACAGATGCTTCTGTGCACTCTTTGGTCTGCGCTCCCAGTGCCAGCGTAGACTCAGGGTTATGCCTTTGCTTGCATGGGCCCAGCGCCTCTGCTGTCCCTCTCACAACCCGGCTGATGCTAGGTGGATCTGGGCTCCACCGCCAGCTGCATGTGCCTTAGGGGAGTGACACCCACAGCATCCCCTCAGTGCTGCCTTACTGGTAGTCCCACGCGTACCTTGCGTACCTTGCAGCACCGCGTGGCAGCACTGTTGCGGTGGTCTGCTCCCTCCAGATCACGCAGGCTGCCCTTCTTCACCTGTTGTGGCTCTGCATGTGTGTTCGGCCTGGGCTTCACAAGACGCCACAGGCTCAGAGGTGGGTGGCGCCCGTGGCTCTGCTGCTCCGCTCCAGGCCGTGCTCGCCGGCGCTTCCACAGCTAGACCGGCGCCGGGTGGGCCAGGCTTCCACCCCTAGCCAGCGTGTGTCACAGCGTCTCCCCAATGTTGGCTCACCGGCAGTCCTGTGCATGGCGCGCGTATCGTGCGGCGCTGTGCTGCAGTTCTGGAGCACCGGTCCGCTCCCTCCAAGCTGCGCAGGTCATCCTCTTTTGCACGTGGTGACTTTATGGGGTGCCACAGGCTTGGGCTCGGGTGGCGGCTCGGGCTCGGGCGGCGCTCGCAGGCGGAGCCCTGCTCTTCTCGTGGCACTGCTGCTTTGCCCCCGGTCACACTCGGCTTGTGGAGCCGCCGAGGCCCATCCGGAGCCGCGCTCTCACGCTGCTATTGCTATGAGATGGGTAGCAGAAGGGATGCCGTTGTGTCCCCCTGTCCGGCGGCGGCCTTCGGATGTGTATTTTCATTCGGTGGCGCCCATCTTTGGGGCAGGCAGCCCGACAGAACCTCCAAGTGTTCCACGACTCCGGTGATGGCGGGAAGGCGTGTTCTGCTACAGCTTCTCGTTCCTCCTCAGCACCGGGGTGTCACACACCCGTCAGGGTCGTTTGCAGAGTTTCAGTTACCGTAACAGAGGATTTTGGACAGGATGAGTGTTACGGTCGCGGGAGCTAGCGCTCCTCACGTCTTCTCCATGTCGCTGCTGGCCACGCCCCCCGATAATACAAGTGTTAGTCTGAGGTGCAATACCACCCTGGGTACTCCAGCTAAGATGAATAAAGGCATGAATTGTGCTCACCTCCCGTTGACAAAACATATGTGTGTTAAGGAGGTAAAGAAGACTAAAAACATGAAGGGCAAGTGCTACACAACAATGGAGGGTCCATGACATTTCGTAGAAATATCCTGAACTCCTCCAAAGTAAATGATACTCTGGTACAATGAGTTGATTGGCATTAAGGACATATCAGCGCAAGCTACAACAAACAGTATTAATGGAGTGAGTAATGGTAAAGAAACAGTTAAGCCTAGTAGTGTCGGATTCACCAATGATCGATGACGATGTCAGTGACACCATATTGAATACACGTAAGGTGGTCTAACTAGAAAAGCTAAGTAGGAAAAATCTGTCAAAAAAGAATGGTCTCAGACAATGGTTTTGCATTATGTTTAAGGAGGATGATGAAAATTGTAAGGATAAGGTAATTGAAGAGGTATTGAAGGTTTTGGAAGTAGACTGCAGTGATGTGATTGATTCTTCTAGTGTTCACGATAACCGTGTAATGGTTAGCGGAGCTGTTATGGACACTATAGGTGTGTCTTCACAATCTTTAATAGTGTCCAATGATTTGGCTCCTTGTAGAAATGGAAGGCTGTTGAATTCGAGTAACCCTGGTCTAAACCATAGCAAAGTAGAGCGCATCACCGTCCCTGATTGTTTGAATAATAAGTGATGATCTGGTCATTTAAATGCTGAATCCCTGTCAATTATTTTTGAATCAGTTGTTCACACTGAGACGAATTCACCATTGAATAGGGCAAACATTCTATCACCTTTATCCCTAATGCCTGAACTTTTGAAAATGTCATCTAATGATATTAAACGTGTCCATTTGTTGGGTAAATGCGTAGTACATTTCTACTCCCAGCTAGTGATGGTCAGACGGAGTTCTTGAAAAGGGGATATGATTGTTATAAGGGGAACATTGTGAAGTGTGGACAGCGAAGTGTGAAAAACATATCAGAGGGTCCTACTGACAAATTGAATATGAAATGTACAGAGCAAGATGGTGGGGGCAGGCAAGTCACTATTGAGCTGGAACAAGTGAGTTGGCCTTGTTTGTATCCCTAACCAAATGTATCCTTTCCAATTAAATTGCCTCAGGCAAATAGTGCAATTAAGACTTTGGGCCTCATTACAATTTTGCCGGTCTGGAAACAAGGGTGCAAGTAAGCTCACTGGCACCCTTATTTCCACACTGGCAAACTACGTGTTTGCTTGCTGTGGCCGCTGTGCCCGACAGGTCTGACCCTGATAGGCAAACCCTTCATGGAAGCACCGGCACTGTTGGCATTGGTGCTGGTCCTTCCTTGCGCCCACTCCCATTGGACTCTATGGGAATGGGGACTTAGAATTTACCCAGTCGCCTCACTTCCCGAGCACCGGACTCGTAATAAACCGGTGACACTGAGAAGTCAGATGCCAGCAAATTATTATGGGTCTGGCAGCAACCCGCCGGTTGCACCGGCAGGGTTGCCGCCGGACCTCTAATGAGCCTTGGAAAACACATGGTCACCATAGTTTCTTGAATGGTGGGATGTGCAAAATCTTTTCCAAATTTAACATAGTGATCCTACAGGATACCTGGTTGCATTCCACTGTAATCTTAGATGGGTTTATAGTTTCTGACAAAAGTGCAAAAAAAGGCCTTCCTGGCCACCCTTAGGGTTCTTATGGCAGTAAAGAATCTTGAAGGATGCATTATCAAGAAGATACCCACAACATCGGAGGCATTTTTAGAAACAGTAATTGAAGATCATATGAAAGGGGTCGTTCAGTCTGCGTTGTTGATAAACGTGTACTATAACCCGATACGGGCCAATTTGGATGATGCTTTAAATGAAATAGATAATTGGTAGAGAGATGTGTCTCTGAAAGATGAAAATCAATTAATCATAATTGCGCGTGACTTCAACAGTATATGCCCTGTAATTGAAGTCGAGGATCTTAATCTAAATGTGACTTCTTGCATGTCAATGAATCATACATTGAACAAGGGAAAAAAGGAGGTGACAGATTTGAGTGGGCTTATATTTTAGCAAGGTGTGTTTTTTGCAGGTTAACTCTCTTTTGGTCATGGCATAAAACCCTTACCTACTTAGATTTAGTGTGTTGTCGAAATCGGCACTTGATTATATATTTGTGGCCAACCTGGATGTAGTAAATATCAAATTGTTTAATTTAACAAAAACAAGAAGGAGTGATCAAGCTATATTAACTGTGTCAATCGAGTATTCATATGCAGTATTGGGTTTGGTGTCCTCAAAGTGTGTTCATTTGGTAAATAATGCGACTGGTAATAGAGTCTCTCAAATTTATTAGGAACGATGATAAGGTCAAAACAGGGCTTGGAAAATACACTTACTATGTTGAAATCACAAAACCAAATGTTATCTCTGTGGAAGAAGCAGAATTTCCTTGAAGACAAAAAATATGTGTATGATAGAGAATTTAGTCTAAAGAAATGTGGACTTAGATCAAAGGTGAAACAAATTAAAAAATTGTTAGGAAATAAGAAGTCAAAAATAAGTGAGATTCACTCTCTTAAGAGTGCATTTAAGTAATGGATCAGAAATCATAAACGTCCGAGCTACATTGAAATGAACCAGGAATTACTGGGAGATATTATTTAAGGTAGTTCTAAGTCCATATGGTGGAAACTTAATCGCAAACATGAGACTCAGAAAATGAAACAATCGTCTTGTATTGCTGAACAGGCTTGGGTGGAATATTTCTCTGCCAAATGTTGGTATCCACTGAGCATCACGGCTGATGGTGATGGTATAAATGTTGCTATTGGGCCTAAATGGGACTACAATTTTGATAAAGACGGAATTAAGACTAATATTGACAAATTAACAGTATCTAGAGCTTGTGGGCAAGGCGGTTTAATGAACAGTTTGTTGAAAAAAACTCAGCACTCTGGTCGGAGATATTATTGCACCTATTTACTTAGGTTGTTAGTACAGGCCTTTTACCAGGCTCTTGGCATCAAGCAATAAGCATCCCCATATTTAAAAGTGCTGCAAGAGATCACCCTCTAAGTTACAGACCAATTTCACGGATAGACGTGTCCTCGAACATCTTAGCGAACATGGTGTTAAAGGATGCATTCAAGTGGGCTGATAAGGCTGGGCTACTGTCCCCATTACAGATGGGCTACAGGAAAGGAATCAGCACAATTTGCAGTGGTTTCACCTTGCTCTCTTGTTTAGCTCAGACGAGGAATGATACGGGAAGATCGTTTCATGTTGCTGTGTTAGATCTTTCCACAGCATTTGATAATGCTGACCGCATCATTTTATGGGGAAAGTTATCTAAATGGGGTATCCACTCTGGTCGGTCAAACATACTGCAACTTTCGATTCAGACAAGACCGTCAGAGTGAGACTGAACATTGAGAGTGATCTATCAAGAAGTATATCTGTGAATAGTGGTGTACGCCAGGGATGCATCTTAGCCCCCACTCTTTTTAATGTGTACATGGCCGATTTATGGGATTGCAGTACATGCTGGAATGGATATCCTCCCAAATGCAGTATTTTAAGAACAAACTGTATCAGGTATGCTGAGGACTTGTTGCTTTTACACTTTACACCTGCAGGTCGTCAGCGTTCACTGCATGGTGTTGCGGCTTATTTAACAACAAATAAACAAACGTTAAATCTGGCCAAATCCAAGATTTTTACAATATCTAACAAACATGAGAGGAAGTGTTATTTGTGGTCAATTAACAGCATTAGAGTGATGGAGGTAGACACATTCATTTGCCTGGGTTTCCTATCTACAGCAAAAACATCTCAGGTAATGCATAGAGCCAGATTAGAGGTCAAATTAAGATCATACACCTCTATTTTGAAGTTGATGATGAGTTGATTATGTGCCTACTCACTTACTCCATTGATTGCGTTTTACAGACTGAAGGTCTCTCCCATTGTATTGTATGGGACTGAGTTATCTGTACTGACAAATAGAAATGTTTTCGATAGATTTGAGATTGAAGGAAGTGTTGTGCATCCCCAAGTTGGTTCCTATTAGCATCATTTGCCTTGAATTGGTGTTCAGTTCTGGTGGACCCAGTATATCTTTAAATGTATATCCCTTTTTTTGAAAATTGTGAATGTAGAATTCTAAAACATTTGTTGTACATGAAGAAGAACAATTTGAACAGCTTTGTACCAAATGTTACTAAAAGGTGTGTTCAGTTTATGACGTCTTTGGACTTGAATGAAACAGTCTCTCAATGGGCACTGAAATATGCAATAAAAAGATGGGACAAGATCTGGGACAGTGACAATTTACAGATACTAAAATGCAGGTTTGTTTTACGTGCCGTGTGCACAACTGAGACCTTGCCTGAGGAAATATACATCCGCAAGGGCTCCAGAATGGTACCTAAAATGTGGACTTAATTGTCTTCCAACGCTAGAAGTTGTAGATCCTCAATTACATATACCTAAGGCACTCAGGACCTGTAGACTATGTAACACGCACATCAGAGAGTCACTTTATCACTTGGTTATTGATTGTGCAGCACTATGAAAGAATAGGACAGTCTTCTTTGAAACATATGAAATCAATATCAGAGTTTATTGGAATGAGTCTTTGGAGTAGATTGTCAGGAAGTCATGTGTCTTTGATTTTAGCATTGGTGAGGTTTTTAATCTTAATCTTTGATGAATTGTCTAGTATTACTAAGCAGGGTGACATTCTTATAAGCAATGTTTTATATGAGATGTTGTTTTATGATTCTTATAATCAATGATGAGGTTTCAAGTGTATTTGATTAATGTTCATGTGTATTTGTAAATTTTTTGTTTGCTTCTATTATCTCAATTTTGTAAGTATTAATGATTTCTCTTTCTGCTTTTACTGTTTTTTTTATGTTGTGTAAGGTAACATGTTTACCATAAATGCAACAATAAAAGAAATCGTAAAAAAGAAAACAAAATGTTCTTATTATTACTCCAAAATATATTGGAAGTTATTATTATAAATCCACATTGCAAACATTTTAAAAGTGCCATTTTACAAAGCTAGTACAATAAATTGTGTTGTTTTTTAATAGCTTTCTTTAAAATACACTGGCCCTCTCGTCAAGATATATATTTTTTTCTCTGATCACACTACTGTCAGATGGCTTGCGAGGGTGAAGCAAAGGAGCACTTGACGATGAGACTCCCTCCTGCGGAGAGAGAGAGAGAAAAAGAATATAAAGAGACATAAAGATGACACGAAGAGTGACATTACAGGGCCTGCGGTAGCGTCCCTGTAGTTATGGTTAAGTTGCTCAACTCACAGAAGGACCACTTTTTGGGAGTCTTATAACTTTGGCACTGTGCAACGAATCATCACCAAACCTTGCAGAAAAGCTTTATGGCCACCTTGGTATGATATGGGAAGTTTGGTGTGGTTGTGTCCAGGGGGGAAAAGTTATGGGGGGTTCTCACCATTTCTGAAATCTTCATAGACATAATGGAAATAAATGTTTGCCTGCGCCTACAGCCTAAACCACTGGATGGATTTCCACCAAATGAGTGTGAGGAGCAGCGGCTTGGTCCCGAAAGCGTGCTTTTGCACATTTAGTGTAAATCCGTCCAGTAGTTTAAAAAAAATGGCAATAAGTAGGGAACAAATTGTGATATCGGGGTCCAATCTACGGACTAATTTCCTGATTTGGAGTCCGTAGATACCCCCGGTGCCAATCGAAGAGCAGCGTGACATCTGAAGACATCGTATGCGCCCGCTAATTGGTCAATTAAAAACGTGAGGTGCATCAAAACATTTGAAACGGTCGCCATGTTGATTTCAGAACTGCACCCGTAGACCACGGACATTGCAGTAAAAACATTTTTAAAAAACACAACATTGCACTTGTCAAACAAATGAAACTATCTCTGGGGAGGTGAGTGGTGATGAGGATGGGATGGGATATGACCATAAAAAGCCAAAAATCAATTATTTTTACATCTCTGAAAACATCTCCAAAAACATGGACGATTTGCAGCAAACTCGTGCAGGTAGCATTGGCAAGGACCCGAAAGCATGGTTTTGCAAATGTGCCTGTGTTTAATTTTTTGTAAAAGTGTCATAATGTAGGTACAAAACATTGTGATATACCTTTGGTGACTGAGGCATAGCCTGTGGCAATGGACAGTGGTCAGAATGTCTGGGTCATGGCCCATGGCCTAAGGCCTAAGGCCATGACCTGGACAATCTGGGAGCGGGAATGGGGTTAAAGTGGGCATGGCCACTAGGGACCGGCTATGTGGTAAAGTTTTTCAGAATTGGAATAGGTTTGAATGGGAAATAAAATTCTGCTCGTGATTACAGCCAAAGTCCTGGATGGGATTGCAACAAACGTGCGAGGAGCATCAGCAAGGACCTCAAAACATGGTTTTTGAAAATCTATTTTGTTTTAGTGTAAAGTGTCAAAAGATCAGTACAAAACTTAGTGATGGCGCGAGATATGGTTGATTAGTTTACCATAACTGGTGAATTTCAAGGGCTTTTCAGTTTTACTTGTAACAATAACGTACCTTTAAAAATGTTTTTTCAAAGAATTGCATAGGTTTTTATTAGTGCAACTTAACCATAACATCCCTTTAGGAAAAATGTCACTGTATAGTATTTGAGAGATGGAGATAGATAAAGAGAAAATCATGTTTGATTAATATCCCTCAGAAAAATAGAAGTTTGATGTTTTTCAAAGTTCAGCGAGCCATGTTTGTGGCCACTCACTGTAAATGTGGAGAAAGGGATACAGATAGCGTACCTTTTAATCCCCACTTAGGCCACAATAATTGAGAGGTTAGATCTCTTGTGTTCTCCCACCTTGATAAATGAAGTGACCTGTATGTGGGTCTCACTCAAAAATCTATTTAGCAATTGCAGTTAGTACAGACATAGGTAGCATACATGATACTGTGGGCCTTATTACGAGGTAGGAGGTAGCCACGGTGCTATTAGCACCCCCTTACTGCATTCCGGGTCCGGGGTCTCGGAATAGGGATTTACCGGGTCATTCCAACCTTGGAGGACCCGGTAAGTCCCCATTCTGAGAACCATCCCCCATAGAGCTCAATGGGAATGGGGATGGAGCTAATAACGGGCCCGCTATTAGCGGGCCTGTTATTAGCTCCCTGGTTCCTTAGCTGCTCCCGCTAAGGGCGCTTGGTAAAACCAGGTGCCCATAGCGGGACCCGCTAAGGGACCTCGTAATGTGGCGGTAAGGGGTTAATGGCAACGGCCCTGTGTCTCAAAGTCTGGGTCCCTATCCCACCTGCACTTAAATCACTGCACTGGTTTCCCATTAATCGGCGGATCAACTACAAAAGCATAGCCCTCCATAGATACTGGTTCAGGCAATTTAATATATGCCAGCAACCACCTCGTTTACCATAAGCCCCTGGGAACGCACAAATACAGATAACAAACCTCAGGACATATACAGCATGAAAGCAAAACATGGAAAGGTGTTGCTTGCGAAAAGGGGCCCACAAAATTGTGCTGACCTTCCCCAAGTGCTGAGGCAACACGGCAAACACCTGGAACTCTGGAAATCACCAAAATCTGTACTTTTAACAAGACTTCCATTTACTTTGGGTTTATGCACCTGAATATGATTGCACCTTGTTATGTTAGCTTATATTTATTTGTAAAGTGAATAAATACACCATGAAGTGCATCATGGTATCAAATTTGTAGTAATCTGAGGTACTGAAAGTGACAGTTTATAGGTCTGTGAGGAGTGAAACAGCCCATGCAAAGAGAAGCATTTTTAATCTTCTGCAGAAGAAACGATGATAGTCTGAGTCTCGAAAAGACTGCGGTAGGGAGCTCCACAAAAAGGAGGCTTGAACAGAACAGGTATGGCCGCTCGATTTTTTTATCAACTTTTGAGGCCAATAGAATTAATTTGGTTGCAGGACTGAGATTCTGTAAAGCTTTTTATGGGTTATTTGGGGAAACTCAAGTAGGCTGAATTGCAACAGTCCAGCCACCTAAAATGTATGCATTCAAATGTTCACTCTTGGAGCACATCTGAAAAAGTGAAGATGTTTTTTTTATAGCAGAGATTGGCAAAGCGTGATTGTGAAAGCATTTTTATTTGAGTGACCAGCGTAAGATGATTGTCAATAAGCAGTGCTGGTCTATGGTCGATCTCTTGCCGGGTCCGAGATCCGGCATCAGATGTCTGGCCGGATCTCGGGACCCAGCTTGCATCAGCCCTGTCCTTGTGCCCTGAGGCTGGAAAGACCAGACCGAAAGCTGAAAGCCTTGAGTGTAGGGGTAGATCTGTGTGCAGCAGATGGGTTCCATGAGCAACATGCTCTGGTATCTCTGCCCCCTACACGTGCACGCTTCTACTGCCTTCCTTATTAGGCTCCACAATAGCCATGTAAGCAAGATGCCCGCGGACCAACCCTGCACCCGGTGTCCCCACTTCTGCCTCTGCATCACTGAGGCTGTCCCTAGCACGCAGAGCAGATTACATTCAGAGCCTCCAGCCTGATGAAGCTGGGGGCTCGGTGATCTAATCTGCTCGGTGTGCTTTAGCATACTGAGCAGATTACATTACTGAGCCCCCAGCTTCACCATGGCCAGGCATACCTGACTAAACTGGGGGCTCAGTGATCTACTCTGCTCTGTACGCTCTAGCACGCAGAGCAAATTAGATAAGATGCCTTTTCCAGAATTAGATTCTGGTATTTGTAGTCTCTCTACCATTGCAGTCAAGATGAAGGGGGAAAGTAGGGATAATGTCACATTTGTCCATCTTTTTGCCTAACATATTTACATACAATATATATGTGTGAGTACCTTACTATGGTTTGTGTACTTTTTAAGCCATCTTTATAAAGCAAAGTATTGTGACGGGGGTGAGGAGGGGAGATGAGGAGAGTGCAAGTGATTCGTGAATATTTGCTCAGGATGTGGCAAGCGAGTTTGCAATCTTGGAGACTGGAGTGGTTATTTGTTCCCGATTGTGGCCATGTATTGTTTTTCAGGGTACAAGGAAAGGATATGTGTGGGTGCTGTTTTATTTCAGAGGGTAGGCGCAACACCCCTTGCGTGTTTTTGAGACTGGTAAGCTGTCTCAAGTCATGTTCCAAGTGTTTACGCTTACCCACAAGACCACATAAAATTGTCATCAAAGCACGTCTCATAGTTGGAATTTGTTTTCCAGGCAATATTGCATTATAGATTGCTGGGTTTAAAAGGTGAGCACCTTTTATACTTTGCCAGCGTAGTTGTTGGAAAATCTCCTCTCTCAAGTTATTTCCTTGGTGATGGGATACCAAAGCGATTTCAAAGTGGCAATGATTACATATTTTGAGTGCACTGCTGCCATAGAAGTGATTTAAGGTGGAATTGGTGTACAGTGTGGAGTTTGGAAAAAAATGAGCATGAAAGAAATTGCACCATTTTATTATTTTGAACATTTCCTTTAAGCAGAGTTCAACTGCCAACTCCGCCTCCTCTGAACTCCGCCTCCTCAGGACTCCACCCCCTCCTCAAAACTCCACCACCACTCCAGCCCTTGTTCGACCCTCCCTTTACATAATTTCCACTTCCACCACTGTCAATAAGGACCCCTAGGCTGCAAACTAATGCAGCCAGGTTTGGTGGCAGGCACCAGGTCTAAGATTGAACTGAGGCATTCCAAATGTCATTTGGTTAATCACAGATCAGTTATTTTATTTTAGATGCATTATATTTGAGGCCGTTTGTATTTATACAGTCACTAACAGTAGTTGAACAGATGATAAGATCTGGAATACAGCACTGGTGTCCTTTTCTAGCATGAGCAATATGTATTTGTCACCAGGGGTAAAGTCTGATGCCATAAGATTGCATCAGGTTAGCCAAGGGCTAGGTAGATGTATTTATTGATTTATTTATTCATTCATTCAAATGTGTGTTCAACGGTTGAAAAGGTGGGTGTTGAAACAGAAGTTCGTAGCAGGGGAGATGAAGGGTCAGGGCTATGATATGATATGATATATTTTATTTATAGCGCACCTATACACAAGTGCTTCAAGGTGCGACGAGGCAAGGGAGGGGAACAAGGGGAAACAAGACAACGATCTTTCTAGGCCCAGTGTGTGGGGGAGACAGGTATGTTTTGTGGCTCTTTCTTAAAGTGGTGATGGAGGGTGCATGTGAAGAAGTAGGGTGTTCCATGCCTGGTTGACCAGTGGGTAAATGCTTGTTTGTGTGTGTATGTTAGTTTGCAGAGCGGAATGTGTAGGAAATGCTGGCTAGCTTGTTTAGTGCTGTTTGTGTGGGTGATAGGTTTCAGTTTGTTGTGAATGTAATATGAAATGGTAGATTAAAAAGAGTAAGGGGTTAGGCAGAGCATTGTTGTTCCCTGCATCTTATACAAGCCCTTTTAACGCAAAAAAGCCCCAGGGTGACTGGTTGGTTACCAACTGCCAGAAATAACATTATCCAAAAGGCTCTTTAGAGGACACATTCCATCTCTCAAGAAACAAGTCGGCGTTGTTGTAGCTGTGGGGTGGCTGACTGACTGTCTTAATCTGATTTCTATCAAGATGGGCAAACCTCCTCCAGTTATGTTAAGCTTATTTTCAGTACAGGTTCATAGACTGCTCGCAGGACGTTGTTCAGTGTGCTGTTGTTTTGTGTTAGGGACTCACCTTGCAGGATACCATTCCAAGAATCAAATATTGGGACAATGTTGATAAACAGTAGCCAAATGTCTTGTGTTGTATATCTATCTTTTTCTTTGAATAGTGTTATGAAGATCTATCATTCTATGCCCTTTGCCTGATCATTGAAAAGAAGAACAGGCTTGCCTGTAGGGCATCTTTGTCGTGCCAGCGGTATGCATCATGTGCCCCTTCAGAGAGTTCCTGAGAGTTATGCGAACATGCCTAACCCACGTCCCAAATGGCCCTTGGTTAGGCAGGTACCAGGCTTGGTATTGTGAATTTGGCAGGTAAATATACAGGGCACCAGACTCTCTCCAAGTTCCAAACTGGATCTTTCCAAGGTACCAAGAAAGAAATGTGAATTGTGTAAGTGTCATGTCTGCATTTATCAAAAAAAGATAATAAATCGAAACAAAATCAAATGCAACTAAAATAAGTAATTAAAACAGTCACGTAAGTGTACCAATGGACACTGGGTAAGTAACAAAGGTAGCTACGACTGCCTCCTTCAAGTGGTGTCAGTTTGGCCAATATGTATTTAGAACCACCCATGCTTTTGCTACAACTCTTATGCTATTGCATTCCTAATACTCTTTAGCCGTGGGAATACTTGTCATGACATGTTCTATGATCAGGTCCAACTTCCCCTCGTTCTCTCCCTCTCTGTCCCCTCCTTGTCTCTCCTTCCTTCTAACCCTGAGATTTAAAGTAAATGTTATTGTGAATTGATTTTTATCACAGATACAGCTAACTTGTATACTTATCGCTAGTTATGCATATATTCAACCCTTGTACATTATAAGAATGGATAGAGTGCAAACCTAGACCTCGGGTAGTGTTGAAGTGTACAATGTGAGCGTGTCATCTTTTATGATGATTGGAAATGCTCAAGGAGGATGAGGTCTTGTCTGAAGGGTAAGGCCTTCAGCTCTTTTGTGTAGGGAAGCTTTTCTTCTACAGACTGGTTTGTTGCTTCAGAGTAAAGGTGCGAATGAGGAAAATGGTTCCTGTTTTCTGTTTTTGAAACCTGGAGATGTATTGGCTTTGGGTACCATGTATGGCTCCTGGGTTTCTCAGCCGGGCAGGCTGTGGTGCTGGATGTGATTGCCTTGAAGGTGGGGCAGGCTGATTTTCATAGCTTATGTTATGTGTACTGTGCATTTGCATGAGTGCGTCTGAAGGGGGAGCCAGCTTTCTGACATCATACATATTTCACCATAAGATTTGACCAACAATTTTCAATCTGCTTGGGTTCAATGAGAGCATTTACCCTTGCGATATAGACCCATAAGCCCTCTTTATGAGTCTGCTGGTAACCCGCTAGTGATACCGGCAGGTTACCGGCAGACTCACCTTATCGTTACCCGTGCCCAATATCACAGTGTTACTGGGATATAGCGGGTGTCGGCAACGGTGGTAAATTCCCATTCTATGGAGTCCAGTAGGACTCCATGGAATGGGCTTGTCCGGTGATAGGAGCAAAGCTTTGGCGGTAGGGGCTGAACTCCTAGCAGGTCAGGACTGCCGGTAGTTCACTGTCCTTACCGGTAACCTGAGAGTGTGCTGGTCCGGCAAAAATGCCTGATTCGGAATTACCTGCCATTTACCAGCATTTTTCCTGGGCCGGCACACTCATAATGAGGGCCTATAGTCTGAATGCCTGAACTTGGTATTGTTTTCTCTGACTCTTAGAATCACATCTCTCAGATGCTTTTCCACTTTTCCGGCGCCCTCTCCTATTGCCATTAGTTCTGCCCCAACTGCATAACCAACGTTCTCCCCCTAGCATCACTCACCTATTTCAGCAGCAACAGCAACTCATTTTAAGGAGTACGTGTCCCACCACAGCGTTACTTGTGAAATGTCCTTAGCACCAGTCCAGCTCCAGCAGAATGATGAGGAATGTAATAATAATAATACTATCACTGTTTGTATAGCGCTGGATGCCAAACTACTCCCACCGCCAAGCACTGTAATACCAAAGGGCCTAAAAACGAGTATGGCAGTGGTAATAAAACATCTAGTATGTATGAATACTAGGTGTTACACTTCTCTGCACAATTTGTAGTTGCACACTGCACGCAACAGCACGTGATGTGAAGTGTGGAGATGTAATGCATGCGATAACATGACACACTGCATGCAGAAAATACCGGCTACAGTAAATACGGGTTGCTTCCAACTTCAGGTACAATCAAAAATAACAAATGAAACACCTCAAAAATGTACCCCCTGCAAGAAAGAGGTGGAGGGAAAAATACAGGTGCATGTAATTCACCACAAAATGCCAGAAAAGGCCCTACCAGTCCTCACACTACACCACCACCAGGCATACTGCTGGGGGCATTGCCGCTGTACCCTGGGGAGCTGTACCTAATGTTGGAGGGCAGGAGGAATGAAGCAATTAGGCAAGAGAGGGACATACACCTAAGTAGGGGTGTACACAGGCCACCCATGCCCAGTGTCAGATTGTCCACAAGGGGTCTAACTCACTCACAGATTCTATAAACATATCATTTGAACAGGCCCACCATCATTTGTGCACTGCAGCTCATGGAGCGGGAGCTTGAAAACCAAATAATGATATGCATAGCCATGCCCCCTCTGTTGAAGCCATTATTAGAAAATGGCACATTCGAGGACACCCTTAGCATGGTTCATGGAAGAGCAAAGTCAACTGTCTCACCAATCCTTGTCCAGGTTTTGAGTGCCCTACAGCACCATGCATCTGAACACTTTGGACTACCTAAAACCCCAAACTCATTACATGTAATCAAAGGATGTTTCAGTGACTTTGAACAATACCCGAGTATTATAGGGCCCTCGACTTCACACATGAGTCATTGGTGCCCCACATGTGATAGAGCAAGTCTGCAGGTATTGGCAACAACAGCATACCATGAATGGCCAGATGACCTATGACACAGTCATAACCATCAGTCACTTCTGGGTCAGTTTAGCCAAAATTAGGATGCTCTGCTCGAGGGAGTTAAGCACAGGAAGTGCCTGGTAAGGGGGCGATATGCACAGGGAGTGCCTGGTGAGGGGGCGATATGCACAGACACTGCCTGGTGAGGGTTAGCACAAGTGCCACACACTGGGCTAGATAAACAAGGCCGCCACCTGTTAGCTCCAGAATCCATACACGTCACCCACACACAACCACACATATGTAATTTCTATCAAATAGGACTAACCAAAACAGTCGAAACGTGCCCGCTATCATACAGGTGATGCAGGATATCCCCTTCTGCCATGCTCGTGACAACCTTCAGAAACTTTACGAGCCCAGAGGAAATTTGGTACAATGTAGCCCATATGTGAACATGCAGCATTATCAAGCAGACCTTTGGACTCCTCAGAGCAAAGTTGAGTTGGCACTAGTGAACGGGTGGATCCCTGAAGTAGGCATCACAGCAGGTTGGTCACATCGTCATTGCGTGTTGCATTCTCCATAATCTGTGCATAAAGTGCAATGTGCCACTTCCCCACAGTGCCGACATTCCACCTGACAGTGCTGAGGATACTGATATGGAGAAACCAAGGGCAGAACTTCCCCAGTGGGAAATGTGGGAAGGACTGATCCTGAGACATTGACTGGGGAATTAAATGTTCAGAGTATCCTATTGAGATATCAAAGATAGTGTTGCACATAAGAGGCCTTAGAACCTGTATGTAGGGGCACATCTGTCATTAAAAATAATCACATGCAAGAATCTCTATAGTAGAAGATATCTGTCTAAGACTGCGCCTTCAATATGAGAATCTTGCCTGATAAAATTATAAATTGGACACTGGTACATTAATCTTTTAACACATATTCATAAATCACACTCCCTGTCATTTAATGTACATGACAGACTTGTATAGGTTGTCCTTGCCACCCCTCTCCACAGATGTGAACCCCAACAAACCCCACCTCCCCCCTACTCCCCAGAGGTTAACCCCAATGCATCCTTCACCCCTTCCAGAGGTCAACCCTAACACCTCTACTACCAGATCCCGATCCCGTCAGAAGTGAAACCTAACACAACACCCAAGCCCTTCCCCATAAATCAACTCCAACACACCCTGAACCGGTCTGCTTGTAACAACACTGTCATCTGTAGCCATAGTTATTAGCATGGTTATTTCAATTTTTCACGCGGGCTGGGATCTGTAGGATGTGTATGCCATGTGGTGCTGACAAAAATGGATGGCAATGACAGATTCATCGTTTGTGTTCACAGAAGTCTGATGTAGTGGGGTTCTTTGACACAATTGACTGGGGTTTGTTGCAGGGACTGTTTGGTCCGCTCCAAAATGCCAGATAGAAGGTGGAAGCCCTGATGGGTTGCCTCTGTGCTTTCCCTCATTAGCTGGCTTTGAAATTTTATGGCGCCCGCATGACCATCAATTTTTCCTCCCAAGACAGGAGACATGCTGACCCAACTTCTTCCCATGCAGCGTACACACTTTTCTTACGTTCTGCTGCACATTCAGGTGTTGCATCGCTATGTCCTCGTGGCTCTGGAGCTGTGTCTCCATCTACCTGAGGCTATTCATGATGAACTGGTGTTCTGCCTCACTGGAGTCATCCGAGCTGGCAGACTGGTCCATGCCAAATGGCATATGGACTGCAATGGGATGTGTGCGATGTTGTGCAGAAGTAATGTGGTGATGGTCATTAGACAGGCTGTAATCATCTAGGCACCACACACCTGCACTACCTTGGTCTTCATCAGTGTCATGAATGCCTACACGTATAGGTCTTGTTTTTGGGGTGGCTGTGTCCACATTCATGGGATCTTCGGATATGTCCAAGGACACTAGTTATGAGAGTGGATGAGCTGCATCACATTTTGTGTCACTTCCACTGTCACCGTTTGTGTCACTGGCGTTTGAGCATGGTGTTCAGAGTGCACTAGTTGGGTAGCTTAAGCTGACTGGTGTGGCTGTGCACGTTTTGCTGGTTGCACTGCTTGATCAGCTTCAGCTGGCTGGGCAGCTCTTTCTGGCTGAGCTGGCTGGGCAGGATGTGCTTGTTCAGCTGGCTGGGCAGGATGGGATGGGTAGACATGGGCGGTGTCCAGTCATTTGGTCGACTGAAAACTGGTCGAATGACTGAAAACCAAATGGTCGAATTTTTTTTTTAGTTATATATTTATTTTTCGGGTTTTCGTTTTTTAACAAAAGGGTTTTTTTGAGAAAAAAAGGGGGTTGGGTGGGGGACCCCCTCCCCCCAAAAAAAGGGGTGAAAATAAAAAAAATAAAAAATTCGACCATTTGGTTTTCGACCAAATTGGTTCGACCATTTGTCTAGTCGACCAATTTTTTTCGACCAAATGACTGGTTACCGACATGGGCTTCTTCTTTCCTTTGCCCTCACTAGCTGCAGCCGATTTGTGGATATTCGCTGTTGTTGTGGATGGTGCTGTGTGGCTTTCGAAGTACTGGTCATTGGGACATGTGTTGCATGGTGCAATGTGGCAGTTGTTTGGATGACGAATGTTCCCTCTTCATCACTGGATGTGTGCTCTATGGATACACATGAGTCAGATGAGGTAAGTATATATTCAGCAAATTACTTCACTTGGGCATGTGTTCATTTGCACAACATGATTCTCGGTAATCTGGCCCTTATTGTCTGGGCAGGTATGTAGTGTGTGCATTTGACATCCCTTTCTATGTGTTTGGGATTCATTTGTAGGTTGCCTGCTGGTGGAGTGTTTGCATGCATGGTTTGGTGCTGATGAATCCTGGACAAGGCTCTGTGTGATAATTCATCGGTGTATGTAATTAAAGTTGCATATAGAGAGCTGAAAGGTTTCCCCCACCTATGTGTGAGAAGGCCACCCAGTTCTGCTCCTTTCTTGAACCTGTACATTTTTCCTTCGCATTTGACATTTAGGGCAACTGGAAGTCCCAGATTTCCCGGCAAAAACAGACCCTGATGACTCTCCCGGGCATGGCCAGACGAACCCAAGACCTATGCATAGAGGTGTGCGGAAATGCACAATGTGGCTGATGCCATGCTATCTTTCCTTCCAAGTTGGCCTTCACCTTCACAATGCATCATTCATGCATCATCCTGTGATACTGAGAGCCTTACATCCTGAGTTATTTGCAAGAAATAATGTTGTATTCAGCGCCTGAACCCTGTATGCCTTCCACCACCTTCTGCATCACTGATTCCGACAATGCCCGGGATGATCCCCATGTTGTATTCCAAGGGCGCATGCATGGATTTTGCACTGATCCACCTCCAGTGGCATGCATTCATGCGCTTCCGTGTGATGGACCTTACCCTCCTCTTCAGGTCAACCCTCCTCTTTGTGAGGATGTCTTTGGTGGTACGGGGATGAACAGACATTTGCAACTTCGTCCCATACCCTGTTTTATAGATGGGCATGTTTGGCAGGAGCGGTTTCGGCCATCAGGTGGCCGACACGCCGGGGTGCCTCGTTGACAACATCCTCTCCTACTACACTGAGCTCTTGGTCCATGAACTTGGATTTTTCCAAGCATACATTGCTCCTTTCCCCCCAGTAGAGTCCTTGAATTCCTGAGAGATGATAATGTTCCCAAAATGGCACCCACTTTGTGAAATTTTCAATGGATTTTAATCCTGTGATGACCACCTAATGGCGTGCTATTTGCTGGATGCCAATTCATTTTGCTCCAGTATCATTATTTCCGCATACGGTACAGCGTTTCTGGTAATATGGTATCAGGTAATATTATCCCCACCAATAATATCACCACATATATTGTCGTGGGTTAAGGCCATAGGCGATATTATTGGTGGGGATAATTTATGGGGTAAGTGGGACTGGGGGTGTCATCTGCTCCCTTTAAAAAAAGATGGTGGTTGCGGCAGTGTCCCCCCTCCCCTCAGGTTCCATGGCTTAATATCGCCGCAAAAATAGGGCGATATTTGTGTATGGCGATATTTTTTCAGGGATATTAACACATGGAACAGGTAGTATCAGTGCGGTTTCTGTTTTATTCTGCATCCTGTTATTACAGTTACTGCATGCTTGGCAGTAAACGTTTAAACCTGTAATAGTGTGGAATGCCTGACATGAACACATGCAATAATGGTAATTACCGAACTGTTGATTACAGATTGTTTTACTGCCAAACTCATAATGAGGCTCTAAGTGTTATTTGTAGCCAATGCAACGCAACTCAATGTATCGACTAAAATGAAAGGCAGTAAAATATTCAACCTAAGAACACAAGCCCGCCTAAAGCCGCATAATACAAACTCAAGTAGTGCTCGTAAGAAATATATAGTATCCCTCAGAACTGGGTGATAGCTATTGTAGTGGCGTAAGAAATTCCAACACAGCTCACTTGTCTTTAGTATCTGTAACACGCTAAAGTAGTAGCTTCGAATAGGAGCTGGGAAAAGCCGACTTTAGAAGCAGTAGGGCGACTTCAGAAGTGCCAAACCAAGTTCAGGCAGCAGTAACTCAGTTTAAGCATCACCACATCAGCTCCAACAGCCGGAAGCTATTCCCAGTATTACTCACCCCATTCCTGCAATGGCAATCCCACTTCAATGGGCCAACCAAGCTTTGCAAGCATCAATGTAATGAAGCCATATGTACTGGAATTATCACAAGGGTAATAAGTCAAGTGCTTGAAGAAGCAGCGTCTGCAGACACATGGCTGATCTCTAGCAAGCGAGGTTACACTTCCACTCAGCCACTGTCACACGAGTGTTCATATCCAGAACCCGGGATGTGAAGAGGTCTAGTAGCTAAATGACTGTTTTTAATATGGGGAGATTATGGTCCTATGTGCAAGACGTCAGCATCAAACGAAATATCATGTGATACTGGGCAATTTATTTTATCGTCCTGGGCCTAATTTGTAATGAAGTAAACAAAAACAAAAAAAAGATAACATTAGACAGTGTATCACATCTGAAATTGTCCCAGTTGCATGTGCTCGACTTGCCCTCATGGTATCCTTATTTCTATAATACAGTTGCAAAAGAACCCCGAAATGTGCCACACGCCATTGAGATGCCCCGTCTATAAGGCACTGTGTTGATCCCTTGGGTTAGGTCTCTGCTAACCAAATGATCAAACAGTTATTGAAAACTATTGAAATGAATTATTGAACACTGATGATGTGTTAAACTGATTGGAAACAGAGACCCCTTTCTGAAAGGACTTGTGGTTCTACTTTGGAAATCGCGAAATGCTGTAAGACCCTGGCATTATTATGAGTAATCAAAATGCTTCGACTCAGAAACCAGGATGGGAGCCTTTCAGAATGATCCCAGACCCTACCATCTGAGTCAATGCCTAGACAGACCTTGGGTCATCATCACCGCTGGCTAAACTCTAGCAAGCATCTGGCACTGATAGCGGGTTGGCGTTTCGCTGCGCGCTGCTCATCAGCCTTGGTGCATTATGCATAAGGAGGATTTCAAGTGCGTAAACAAAGCAATTAAAAACCACACAAGAACAGAAAAAGTCTGTCATTAAATTCAGCGCACATGCTCTTTATCATGGAAAAAAAGAACAACAATAAGGCACGCGCAGAGCATGCAGACAGGAGCGTGGGTGGCAACATGCAATCATCCCCTCAAACAAGCGCCTGATCAGTAACAGCTGCAAGTGAATGACACCAACAAATCAGCCACAGTCAATAATTAATAATTAATTGAAATGTGACAGAGCTCCTCCGCAGATGTGGAAGCTGAAGAGACACGCTGCAGCTTATTATATGCCTAGCAACCAAAGAATAGAGTCGGAAATATGCTTAACAACTATATACACTTCTGCTCATGGAGACGGTGTTGCACGAGATTGACACAAGAAGACCGACACTTTATTAGGGAACTAGAAGTCCCTTTCCAGTACTGGACCATGGAGTTTTGCCTGGAACATATCTTGATAGCAAGCAGAGGTGGGCCACCGTGGACCAGCAAGATACTAACCTGTATGGGGAGCATTTTTCATTACACATCGGCTCATTTTCCATCAGGTGTATGGCGGATATGATATGATGATAGGTTATTTACAACGCGCTTAATACCGAGAGGTTTTTAAGCGCGGACCCCGAGATTAAACCTGTGTTGCTCCGTGTCGTCTTGCTTCCAAGGCGCGCATTTTTCCGCTAAGCTCCTGAGACTAGGAGGGGCGGAACACAATGCTGTTTTGCAGTGCTTACACCCCACTTGCAACATTGCCAGCCTAGCTGGAAGTAAACCGTAGAGTATTCTTTTGCAATGCCTGGCCTGTATTCTGCTGATAGTCAATGGGAAATCGTTGATCCTTTACTGGACAGTTACATCCACACAATGGAATATGTCTCCAATAGGCCTGGAGATCTTTCAGATTCCAGTGGAGGTGCCCACTGAATTTCAAATTGTAAATGCAATCATTGATTCTGATGGAAGTAAAACATGCATGCATTTTGACATGTTTCTCTTGTTCTTTCCCTTCAATGACCACCATCATGGAAAGGTTGTTTAGAGGAATAGAGGAACAATTTCAAAATTCTTTATGTAATAACCGGTCACTCTAAAGCTGTAAACATGAACTAATAATATTCAGTGAGCATTTGATGTCCTTGCCCAGTAGATTAATTCTCACTTGATTGAAAGTTTCAGACTGAATGCCGCCATCTGTTTGAAACCACCAGTCCATTCTATACTGGTTGATTAATATTTAGCTATATCATTTTAACAGACTTGTTCACAATTTGTCTTTTTCTGGCAGGTTTGAAAAATCTGACCTTTATTTTTTTACTAATTGCAATTCTGTCCAGACTCTTTACTTTCCTGGGTCATTTCTTGATTTTCAAAACCCTGTTTGGTGCTTGATCCATTGTTTCCTGTGAAGATGCCATACAATGTTTTTAGTTTGAGCTAATAAGTGGCGCAGAAAGCGCTGCCTATGAGCCATAACTATTGTCATAGGAAGTGAAGCTAGGAGAGAGATGGCATGTGAGGAGGGACACACAGCCTGTGGGTGTTGTTTGGTTATTTACCCACTCATTGACAGCTTCTGACCATGCAGTCCTTATGGCCATTTGAACTCACTACCGGACCTGCCCGCCAAAAACACATTCCACTGGAGACAGCCTGACACCGTCATTTCAATGGCAAATATTGAATGGCTTAATTGCAACTGATAATGGCTACTGATGTAATAAAACAAAGTCCTAACCGAGTGTGCCTTTCGCCACTTGATTTTTAGCCAGTGTTTGTACCCTTAAAGCTGACGTTTTGTAAAAACAAGCATCTGAAGTCCTATGTATGTGATTGTACATATGTAAGCCTAAATAAAATAGACACATTGACTTAAACAGAATAAGGGGCGTCTTGCTTTTGGTATTATTAATGTATAAAAGCAGACCCTCACTTAGCAGAGTGTTGCACATGAGCCTGGTCGGCGATGGCATGGATGCCGGGAAGAGCACACCAGGAAGCAAAGATTTCCCATTATTTCTGCATTTTGCAAAATGACGTCTTTAGTGGAAGTAGAAACCATTGCTTATTTTCATTTTCTGCTGGCTGGTAATCCATGCGCGTCTTGCAGCACATTGTCGAATGGACACAAAGGCTAAACGCAGAAGAATAGTCACAGGCAGTGGGCATAATCGTTAAGAACAACACATGAATGCTGAGAAATACTGCCAACAATCTGAGGAAAAACGTGATCATTTGACTAGCAAATATCCCGAAGGCCATAAAACCGACCGACTTCGCCAGAACACACTGAGCCTGAGTCAAAAGACAAACACTGCTACGTTGCTCTTTTTTGTGAAAACACATTTGCATGGCAGAACTGCGGCCCTTTCACTGGCCCATCGACATGTTTTATCTATGCCAATGCAATGGTACTTGGTTTATCTTGACATTGGAAGCTAGCTTAGCCCTGCTAGGTGTGGAAACAGTGGCCGCGTGCCACCCGCCCTCCTCCTCATCAAGGTCCACAACAAAAAGGGCCATTTTAGAATCATCACAATGGCGGCCACTCAAGATAATGGCACACATTTGCATAGAGAACTGCAATCATTTCTTGTCACTAGTTGGCCTCTTGAACTAACTGAGCTAAGTTCTTAACAAAATGCATAATTTCTGAAGTACAGTGTTTGGAATCTGATTAGCAGAAACTTTTTGGGCTGAAACAAAATTAAATAAATGTCTTTAACCCCAGAATATTCAGTAATGTTATCTTTTCCAATCATTAATTTTATAGAGGTTTTTACAATATCAATGTAACTAACCCATGCTTCATTTCCAATTCATTTCTCTACAGTTTGAAAGGGGCCAGTTTAAATTGTGGACATTTCTGGTAACAACATGCACAATGAGTAATGACGCATCGCGCATTGCTTATCAGTCACATGCATCAGGGTATCTTTTAAAGACTGGTGAATTGTTTCACATAGTCTTTCCCTGCATATCATTGTATCGAGCCACGTTCATTTGGTGATTCCACTTCATCCAGACATCTTTGAGCTTGTGCTTTGCTTTCAGAGTTTGCATTGTACAAACCTTAACAGGATCCTGCAGGGCCCATCTTCTGTTGACATAAGAAAATAATCCATTGTTCCACACATGTGGCTTAGGTTTCCCGATCCATTTTTTCAGATACCTAGGATTTTGGGATATCCATTCTCTGGCTGCCGAATGGCATTAGAAGTAAGCAGACATTTTGCTTGTTTTTAGTTTGGCTTTTAGGGGGCGGTAAAATGGCTGCATGTAAGATGAATGTATGGTTATGAAAGTAAAGAAAGCAGAGAATTGACATGTGAGGCAGAACACACAGACTGCGGGTGTTGTTTGGGTATTAACCCACCCATTGATCGCCCCTAGCCCTGATAATCCCTATGGCCAGAGTCGCCCAGTACCTGCCCCTTCCCATCCAAAACACATTTGCCTGCGATCTCTTTGCGCTAGCACCATCAAGCAGTAACATCAGACTTTGTTTTGTGAAGGGCTTGCCAGTGTTATATGGTTGGTTTTTGCATTCTTGAGAGCGGTCAGTCTTGGGTTGACACAGCTTTGTACAAAATAACACTCCCTGCACTTTCATCTACCTGTGCACCAGTATTTGTCTTCTGACAACCAGAATTTCTTAACATTTACTAGCTTATAGAACCGGGGCCAGATCTCTACTGGATGTACCTTTTTGTGGGAGACACCATAGAGTTTCTTTACTTTTACAGTTCCGTTGCTTGTACCGGCCACCCTATTTAAGTCGGATGGCAACAGAGGATGCAAAATGGTGGCGAGACATATCTCCATGATGAGTCGTAAATAATAAAATAACAGTACAGGCAGTGAGTTGGTAGATGTTTCTGGGTTGATTCACATTTCTCCATGCCAATCAATGATCCCCTGCACAGTTCCACCTGTGTCAGGTCTTGCAAGACATTTAGGGCCTCAGTTCGACTTACTGCCGAAATGTGCTTGCCTTCTGACTAATCGTCCTGTGCGGTTACCACTGGATTACAAGTGGTGATAGGGCGGTGTGAATACCCATTTTTAGAGTCCATAGGGCTCCATGGGGATTTTGCTGGAATTAATGGAAGCTGTAATTACACCGTGTTAATTCCATCCATATTTGGCATTAAAGTGGAGGATTAACTTCCAGCATGATGCTGGAGGTAAATGTCCCACTTCAACGTCATGTGCCATGAAAACAGTGGTAATTAAGTTACTGCCAACAAAAAGTGGTGGTTTTAGAACTACCGCACTTTGTTACTGCTCTGTCAAACTAAGAATGAGCCCCTTAGTAATTTTCAATCGTTTCTCCAATCTAGACACATGTCATCCTTCCGATTCCTTAGCCTAACCCGGTCTTCTCAGAGAGAGAGTTGTCACGTTTACTGGGTGTCCTTCCTGCCTTTATAGTGCTTTAAAGATGCCCTTTCAACACTACCTACACATTTGGGGCTCAGTGGTGACACTGTGGCTAGATCTGGCATCTCTGTGCCATTTTCCGTCACTACTCTAGCTTTTGCTGGACCTTCCAATGCATACCCTGCTTTTTGATGGTTATAGCCAGTTCTCTATCTCTGCTCGATGCTGCCACACTGGCTAGATCAGAGCTGCTCAGTGAAGCTTACAGCAAGTGTACACTTCTTCTGTTTCTGGTCACAGTAGAGTTATGTCAGCTCAGCACCCACATTTTCCGTCCATGGCATGACAGACCGTTCACATGCATCACCGTTTTTCGATCCTCTACACCTTTCAGAGTTGAAGCGATTGTGAATAGTGCTTGAGCGTCTTCTCCAAGCTTTTCACTCCATTCTGTACTTTTAGCCAACACTCCATTTCACATTCTATTCTTTTCTACACATCTTCGTGCCTCCACCTTTAGACAATGTCAATATAAAAAGACATTGATGGATCTGGTCTAGAAATACCATAATCAGCCAGACACTATGGGGATTTCTGGCTCTTTACACTTCTTCTATATGCAATTTTTGGTTACTCTTTTCTTCCAATAAACATTACAGATATTGTTTCGACAATTGGTTAGCCCATGAACATACATTGTGTTCATTTCGACCTTTATATCCCTGAAATAATTCAATGCTAATCAATGCATTGCACCATATGAAAGACAAACCACATTACTAGAGATTCTCTATTAGTGGAAATTCATGATCTCAACACACACTATCTCCCCTAGGCTACTGTAAAGATCTCATATCACAATTTTTTCCCATTTATGACCTATATCGCTTAGAACATTGCTCTCAAGATTGCTTTGAGGATGTAAACACACTGTATCGTGTGCACAAAACAACTCTACGTTAAAAAGGAATACAGTTTAGCCTAGTTTCAAACTTGCGAACACTAGAGATTGAACGAGCAGGCTTATAAAGTACAGTCATTAACCTATAACACACCTGCATTTACACGCAGAAGACACTTTCAGGGAATGATGTTACTTTAGCTAAGAAATATCCAGGGAGAGATTAACTACCAATGAAGGCTGAAATGATCAAACTTTGGTAATCCCTAAAGATCTGACGACAGAAACTCTATGCCACAACTGTGGATTTTTTTGACTGAAAAGAGGCATTTCTTCACTAACTGTGCAGATTCAGACCCAAATACTTCTAATATATAAAGATAGAAACAACAACTTGTTCAAAAACAAGCAGGAATAACTGCAGCTGATAACAAGGACAGATCAGCATATTTGATGTGAACGATAAAGAATGGTAATTCAAATAAATCGAATTCATTGCTGCCCTCTTTGCTATTTTGATTCGTGAAAGCTAATTGTTGAGTCTATTGGTTGCTTTAGGGAAAGTAAGGCCGTGTAAGATTGTCTTGCGTGGGAAGCACATTTAGCTTTGACGTCATTAGGAAAATGTTGAGAGGCCCAACATGGGGGTAGAGGGTATCACAAACAGTTTTAGAGGACAGAAAATAAGAGCTATGCTGGTAATAAAGACACCTTATCAGTGTCAAAGGTGAGCAAGCGAACAGTAATTCTAAGTACCAGTCTTTGCTTTTCGTTGTTGGGCTACGCAGGTTGACAGTCTGCAGGACTGAGGATATTACCCCTGCCTGCCAAATTAGTCGACATATTGTCATGATGGAATGAAGCCCCAATACATTGGGTCAGTTTAGTTCTTAAGTTGAATTTTGAACATACCTGTCAGTAAGACCGAGAGAATTCCACCTGCATCCTGGTAATGGTGAGGATTCATTGTTAATAAATGTAGTCCAACCTAAAGCAGGCTGTCTTTCTATGTTCTGATATACTATAGTTTAACATAGCCTGTTTTGTGTTTTGGGTAAAGCAGCATGCATGATTAGTTTATGTTTCTTCAACAGTGTGAGTGAATGCTCGATTTGCTGAGTAACCTTGCTGGCACTGGAGCAGCGTCCTATGTTCATCTGTGGATCTCTGCCAGCTAACGCCACTTGTTTGTATAAAAGGTTGAGTGTCAGGATTACAACAACTAGGACAGTTGCAACCATTGGTTCTCCAGCTGTGTTGGACTAAATCTGCCAACAGCCCAAGAAAGCAAAGACAATGTTAAGGGATCATGGAAGTCCTAGTCCAAAATGTCTGGAAAGTGGGAGGTTTCAGACCCGCGTTCTGGAGCACAGGGTCTTCTGAATCAATGCAGGGATCGACCCAACACCTACTTCATTCACTTTCCTGTAGAGTTCAGAGTTGACCACTGTGGATGGCTCTACTACATAGCCGCTTCCGGTGAACCAATCCTGCATAAACTTTTTCATTCTTGATAAAGATTGGCAGGTGATTGGAGTCCCATAGCCCATAAAAAAAGCCATGCCTAGGGGAACTAATGAGAATGTCCAACTGTAGCCTGGAATTGGTGGAATTCACACAGATAATTTCCTCAGGGAACCTTCCTCCTGAATGACAGGTGAGCCTCAGAAGTTTTAACATATTAACAAAGACTCCCTTCCAGCTCTTGAAACTTATTAAGGTCACATGATGGTCAGTTTAGTAGTAGTTGGATAGGTCTGTTAGGGCTGCAGAGGCTTGGTATACTTGCATTGATTTCAAATAGCCTTTTGAGGTTGCAATTGAAGAGCAAATAACGCCACTGCAAGACCAACATCCTCTTAAGAGAAAATCAGGATGCATAAAGGATACATTTTCCCTTGGTGGATGAAATAATGTTATTCAAGCACAGCTGCTTTGTTGGTTGGGTGCACCAATTATATATATCCTTTAATTTCTCGAAGGGATGAACTGTCCAAAACTCCTTTGTTTCAATGAAGCAGTGAGGAACAAAAAGGAGGCTTCTCATGTGGATTTTAGCCAATTGGTGATTGATCCAAGAGCACCCCCCTTTGTCACCATAGCCAGGACAGCAGGCCTCATAAAATGTACTCCTGCATAGTTGAGTAGTGTTTTATGAAGGTTGAGTAGCAGTTACATGGCACTTGAATGTTCTAGTAAGTGCAATGAAATTCTGTGATGTTTGAAACTTTTATTTGACATTTACTGCAAATAAATGTTGATTGCAGTAAATGTCAAATATCTATTTTACTATATGTGACTGGATTTTGAGTGGTAGCAGTGTGCTAAACATGAAGTGGGTTTACAGTGACAGGCACAATTTGTAGATAGTACTGATAAAACATTTGTCGCTGGCTCTCCAAGACAAGTGTGTTAATTTAGGTCAAGTAGGTAAATAAGTTACTCAACCTGCAGGTCTATTGGGATTTTAAAGAATTTGCAAGACTTGACAAGTTATACGGAAATGAGTGCATCATAGCATTTACAGCTGATTTTACAGAGGGAATGCAGCCTTTGACTCTCCAGATGTTTTGGACTGCAGCTTCTGTCTGCTCTAACCAATTGTCTATGATGAGGGATCATGGGATTTGTAGTAGAAAACATCTGTAGAGCTACATGTTTTAGACCCCTGGTACAGAGTAAATAGTGGTAAGAGGCATCAGTGTCATAGAAATCATATTTCAAAACGTGTGTGATCCACCAAAGAATTTGAGCATTTGCCCTTCACTGTGTGAAAGTCACTGGCTAGGTAGAGTTGGAAGAGAAGGTAATTAGTTAATTCATCATAGTCAATTTTACAGATCACTTAAACTCAGATATGCACAGAGAAAGGCTTTATTTACTCAAGTGGAATCAGGTCTTATGTGGTATCAAAGGAAGTTATCGGATCTTTGAATCTGCTCTATGGGCATTAATGATGAAGACATCTTATAAATAGAAAGACACTCTGTATGACACTCTCGCGCCTTGAAACACTTGTGAATAGGCACACTCTACATTTCTTATCATTTCATATCATATGAGACCAGGACATACTAGATGTTGAAGCCAGCTACAAGGCCGGTGGATAGGTTTAGCGGTTTCTCGTGGTTAAGACTTTCTGGTTCTTTTCTTGTTTGGGAAAGTTCTCACAAGGGGACACGGATCACAGGCATCGTCTGATGAAGCCATAGCATTCTGAAATCTATTCAAAGGGTGTGTGCAGTGAAAATAAATAAAACAGTTTTGGGCATGAGCAGGCTCTATTGGAGATCAGAGCAGGTTTGAATGCCCATTGATTGATTGTCAGAGCTTCCAGACCATCGTTTTGTGTTTGCAGACATTTCTGAGTGGTGAGTGGTCTATAGGGTGTGTAGGAAAGCTGCAAACACCCAAGTTGCACTCAATGAGTTGCTCTACATCACAACTCACTGTTCATTGCATAATTTACTGGCTTCCCTCTGGCAACAGGACATACTCACTGGTCCTATGCATCAGCCTTGCCAATGTGGAGGTAAAGGATCAGTGTTTACCCTATCAAGAAAAGTTAAGATGTAGTCCTCAAATGTCACCTATTTAAAGCAGAATTGGTTCTATCTTGGTGCCCCTCTTTATTTCTCAGACTAGTATGTGATACTCAAATGAAACCTGTCAGTGAGTCTTACACAGGTCTCAGATCGAAGACCCAGGACTTATAATTTCTTAAATAGAAGGGCTGGGATAAACCAACTGTGTCGGGAAATGCTTCTTCGGGACTAGAATGAGGCTTCCAGTGAACCAAGGAAGAGACCTGATCCACGTTTTTAACAGGACTCTGGCTAGTTGTTGATGAATGTGGCAACAGTTACCACAAAATATTTTGAGGTTTCTGGTCTAGAAATATCTCATATGTATATGTACGCAAGGCCCAGAACTCCCTGAAATGGACCATACTAATGTAGTGAAAGAGAAGGTTATCCTCGGGGAAACTCGCTGTATTCCCCATTGATTTCTTGGTGGTTGATCTACACAATGCTGCAAGGTCTGCTCGAAATTATAGCACACCATCAATATAAACCATTGCTACCTTTGAACACAAAGATATTCACACATACTGGAGAGTAGACTTAATAGACCACATTCATGTCATTAAGACAAGACTGCAGGGACAGAAGAGAGGGATGTAGTCTCTGGAATCCTTTCAGGGACAGCAAGTGGGTGCTAGTGAGTCCTCCACTTGTAGACAAATGTCAGGCTCATTGAAGGTGGAGTGATTCTCTGTTTGTCTTGCATTTGGCCCCAACATGAACATGCACTCTATGGATGCGTGTACGTAACATATGTCACCTTTCTGCTCTAGGATAGTTTCCTAAGAACTCCAATTGTACTCATATGTTTTCTTTAAGGATAAACCCCAAAGTACTATAGCAAGTTTTCAGTACACTTTATTTCACTAGCACCATATGCTATACTTGTGCTTGCTTGGTGTTTCACATGTGAGTGGCCAAGCCTCAGATGTAAGGACTGCATTTCAGCAGGACTCATGTGATAAACAGAAACTGATATACATGTCTACAACATACAATACATTTGCAGGGCCCACGTCTTTCTGAGCCACAATTGTAAGGCAATAGGATGGAAACATTGTGTGTGTGTGCGTCAAACCCTGCACTGCTCCCCAAGCCTATTTTCAACATTTCCAATTTGGATTATTTAACAACGTGCTGTTCGTATGGCACATGATACCACATTGTGTACAATGTTGTAGCACTTCAAAATAACAGACAGTTACTATTACCAAGCTCAGCTCAATGGAACCAATTTTTACAAACTCAGATAGATGGAGGGATGTGTTGCCTCCGCCAACATTTGAACGTGGGGCATGGAGGCTACAGAAAGATCTTAGCAGAGAGGGCTTAACTTGATGATATGTTATTCCCAGTTTTTTGTTGTTTTTGCAAGTACTGATTATCAGTAGGAGGGTAAAGATTTCCAAAACATTTCTTAAACCTTTTATTATAGTACCTGCATTACTGAGAGGTGCAATCCATGTAATATCTTCAAAGAGCATGACTTCAAAAAGTTAGAAATTACAAACTTTGAACATTCGGGACAGTTTCATATTTGATGTGGCTCCTTTTATCCTTGTGGTGGATCTCCGGTGGCCTCACCCCATCAGGCCAAGATCACTTTCCCACTGTTCACAGCTACTTGACCTGTGTTAATAAGATTATTTTATTCATCTGCAATGATTCTTTAATTGTAGTTTCTATGTACTGACTTTATTATTGTTTCTTACATTTTTAATATAATTCTATCTTTTAGAGACTTTAATCAAGTTTCTCTGGTCCAGTTGCAACTAAGTGAAAATGTCGCTGGGCGCTAGATTTGATTTACTATCATTGCTGGCCATCTTCAGTGAGGTGCTTGTAGTTTCATCAGTACCTCCTATTTGATCCAGTCCTTATCAGACTTTTTTGTGACATGCCACAGTAAACCCAGGAGAATAGGCACACCCGAAGGCAAATGTCAGATTGCTGATTTCAGAATGTATTCTAATACTTTGCCGTATGCACTTCTCCTCATTTAATTTGTCCTTGAATATTAAATACACAATATTTGACATCTCAGAAACCAACAACGCAGATTTATGCAGGAATCTTGAGTCCTTAACCAGCTTTGACAGTATACAATTGGATTTCAAGTTTAAATATGGAATTTTGCTAGACTGTTGCTCGAATTAAAACCACAAACGTGTTGGATAATGTATAATTGCTGCACGGACTCTCGACTCCAAAGATGTAAAAATGCTTAACAGCCACTGGAGAATAATACGCACACATACTCTTACTTGACTTTATCATTTGGTGTGCCTCCCTTAACAACTGTCTCGAGTATGACTGTACATACATTGAAATTAATACAAATATCTATTATAGGGGGGGAGCTAGCCTACCGATCATCCATAGGAAATGCAAAAATGCTATGGTTAATAACGTTTGATCCGTAGGTCAGATCAGTACGACATTAGATATTCCTATTCTGGTGCCCAGGCCCCCCAGAACTGGGAAATGTTATGCAAAATCAGTATTACAGTTCAAATGAAATATAGGGTATACAAATGGTGTGTTTTTCATTTTTCCATTTATTTTCCCATAGGACGGATTTGCGTCAAATAAGAAACAAGTCGGGCAAAAAGCACTAGAAGGAAATCCTTTCTTGTTTTGGCACACATCTGTCCAGTAGTTGTATTTTAATTTGGCACAGGGCAGGGTGCTCCTTTTGCCAAAATGTTGGTTATATCTCCAATGTTGCATTGCTGGTGCTAAGCTTTTTCATTTCTGAAATCTGCCATACTCAAATCGAGAATCAAGTTCTTGAACCATTTTTGGAAACCGCTCTAACATGATATAAGAAGTGCAAGTAGAGCAGTTTTGGGATCAGGGAGCACGTGGGAAGGTTAAGAAAGGATATTTTGTGCAGGTTTGGGGTTTGCATAGGCTTTCATTTTGTTTTGTTTTTTTGGATCCTTTTTCCAAGATCGAGAATCGACACAAGTGGCAAATAAAAAGTGTAATTGCTTCAAAACTATAATTTATTGAGAATTGACAATCACTGCTAGATAGTTAGGGGAAGAGGAGTAGTTTGTGTTTTTATTTATATAACTGGTAGCTTCTAATTAAGCTTACCTATGCCTAATTAGTGGAATAACATGTGCACAACGAAACAGTGTACAACGTTGATGCTTGTTTACTATATCCTTTGTTGTGATTGGACAAGCTTTGAATGTGACTTTGCTGTGAATATCCCAATTCATGCCTGACATCAGATAGAAAGATATCTATCTACATGACCATACCTCATTCTTCCTTGTTGCAGTATCCCACAAACTCCACCTAACCCATCCTCGTCGCAGTACCCCTCTAACTCAGATGAACTCTTCCTCATCGCAGTTCCCACTAAATCCACCTCACTCGTCCTCATCGCAGTACTCCACCAACTCCACCTCACTCTTCTTCATCAGAGTCTCCCACTAACTCCATCTCACTCTTCCTCATCATAGCACCCCATTAACTCCACCTCACTCTTCCTTGTAGTACTTCCCCAATAACACACCTCACTCTTCCTCGTCGCAGTGCCCCCCTAACTCCACCTCACTCTTTCTTGTTGCAATATCTCCACCCCTCATTCTTCCTCACCACTGTTCCACGCAAACTCCACCTCACTCTTCCTCATTGCAGTACCCCACTAACTCCATCTCACTTATCCTCGTCACAGTACCCCACCATCTCCATGTCCCTCTTCTCATCAAAGTCCCCCACTCACTCCACCTCACTGGTCCTTGTCACAGTCCCTTATAACTCCACCTCACACTTCCTCGCCGCAGTCTCCCACTAACTCCACCTCACTTGTCATCATCACAGTCTCCAATTAACTCCACCTCACTCTTCTTCAATACGGTTCCTAACTACTTCACCTCACGATTCACGCCTGACATCAGGCAGGAAAATACATGACCGTATCTCATTCATCCTCATCGCTGTACCCCACTAACTCCACCTCACTCATTCTTGTTGCAGTACCCCACTAACTCTGCCTCATTTATCCTCATCGCTGTACCCCACTAACTCCACCTCACTCTTCCTCATCACAGTACTCCAATAACTCCACCTCACTCTTTCTTGTTGCAGTCCCCACTAACTCCACCCCACTCTTTCTCATCACAGTACCCCATTAACTCCACCTCACTCTTCCTTGTTGCAGTATCCCACTAACACACCTCACTCTTCCTTGTTGAAATACCCCATATATTCCACTTTAGTCTTCCTTGTCACAATACCCCACTAACTCCATCTCACTCATCCTCATTGTAGAACCCCTCTACCTCCAACTCCCTCTTCCCATCACAGTCCTCCATTAACTCCACCTCACTGTACCTCAGAACAGTATCCTACTACCTCCACCTCCCTCTTCTCATCACAGTCTCCCACTAACTCCACGTCCAGGGGAGGAAGGATAGCTCAGGGGCAACGCGTTTGTCTTGGAAACAAGACAACGTAGCGCAACACAGGTTTGAATCCCGATCCTGCACTTAGAAACCACTCGTTGGTATTAAGCGCATTATAAAAGAACAACTGTAATTATAACGCCACCTCACGCTTCCTCTGTACCGTATCCTGCCTCCACCTCCCTCTTTCTTTGTCGCAATACCCTCCTAAATCCACCTCACTCTTCCTTGTCACAGAACCCAACTAACTCCACCTCCCTCTTCCTCCTCCCAGTACTCCACTAACTACACCTCTCTCTTCCTCATCATAGTCCCCCACTAACTCCACCTTCCTCTTTGTCACAGTCCCCACTACCTCACCTCGCTCTTTCACATTGCAGTGACCCGCTAACTCAACCTCAATTTTTCTTGTCAAAGTACAACAAAAACTCCACATCACTCTTCCTCATCACAGTACCCCACTAACTCAACCTCTCTCTTCCTCATCACAGTCTCATACAAACTCCACCCCACTTGTCCTCATCACAGTCCCCAATTAACTTCACCTCACTCTTCTTCATTGCGACCCCCAACTTCTCCACCTCACTCTTTTTGTCGCAGTCCCCCACTAGCTCCTTCTCATTCTTCATCATCACAGTACCCCACTAATTTCACCTCACTCTTCTTCGCAACAATACCCCACTAACTCCACCTCAATGTTCCTCCTCCCAGTACTCCTCTAACTTCACTTCACTCTTCCTTGTCACAGTCCCCACTAACTCCGCCTTCTTAGGCAGAATCATATGCAGTACCCTTTGGGAATACTACACATAATTAAGACTACAGGTGTAAGTACCATTTTACCTTTGGTACAAGCCTGTACTACAAAGTAAAGTGGTAGAGATGGCTGAGCAGCCAGACTTATCTCAAAGTAAAGTGAGCAGTAGAACAAGTTACACAAAGGACCAACAATTACAGTGATTCAAACAAACACTTACTCAAGGTTTCTTGGTAAAAGAATATACATTTATTTACACAGTCAGTCTGAAAACATTACACTAGCAAGAGCAGCTCAATATCACACACTAATAAAGCTCAAATACACAACCGATAAGTAAATGAATAAGTTTAGCTCCCCTTAAGTGGAAGTAAAATGGCACTTCAGATAATTTCAAAAGGTGTAAAAAGACAAGGTTATAAGAATGAATAGCCCAAATACCTGCATAGGCAGGGCAAAAGGTTTCAGTAAACTACAACCGCCAATTGAGTTCATAGGCCTGGGTCAATGGTTCAGAGTCTTTGTATTGGATAGCACAGTTCTGGTAGAAAACGGTTAAGTCTTTGCCACAGTTTGTTAGAAGAATTTGGATAGGCGAAAAGTTTGACAAATGTTTAGGGAAGGACAAGCCCACAAACTTCGCAATGGCCAAAAAGATTTCCGGACCGCATTTGCACAGTACCTTTAAATTGAAGAAGAGCTGTAGCTGAGGCAGTTGTTCCTGGCAGTTCGAGCAGATCTCGCTGTTCCTGAGCTTCAGTCATGGGGACAAGAAGGAGGATGTCGGGAGGTTCCTGCACTGACCAGGGATGAGGCCAAAAGCTTAGCAAGATGTCGGTTTAAGGTGTGAGCACTCTGTAGAAAATTCGACCAGATGGGGATGGTGTCCAGGTGGCTTGCGAGTTGGTTGTTCCCACCAAACTCAAGGGAATAAGTTAACCTTGAAGGACTTCTCTGTCGATGGAGTTTCAGGCAATTGGGACCTGCAGCAGGGCTTCACCGGTCGTCCAGGAGTTGCAGCAGTCCTCTTCCTTCAGCTCGTCTTCAGTGCTCTCGTTCCAGTGGTTGACTCTGCTTTCCAAGTCCCAGAGACCTGCTTTTAAACAGTTTTCCCCCATTCATTCCAGCCTGGCTGTCACTCACACAGCAGGGTGGCTGTACTTGCCGGACAGCCAGCCGGCCAATCATGCTTGAGTGCATTCAGATCTCCTAGGAGACTAAGCACAGGGAGTTTCTGGCACCGCCCTCACATCCTGTCCATCCCAGACACTCAGGCACCAGAGTAGGGCTTCAGCACAGAAGCCCGCCAAAGGCCAACGAACAAGGGAAACAAACCTGATTTGGCACGCAAAGACAAACACAAGAAGGACCTTTCCTAAAAGAAATGGTGAAAAAAGTCGACCGGAGTCTGTTTTTACAGATAGGTCTGGGACACCATATTGAAAAACATGGTTGACACGATTTTTAGCTACCGTTGTTAGCGGTCGGGAAACATCATGGTAGTTTGATCTAAACCACTGCCACCAGCCATTTAAAGTAGGAAAGGGTAACATTTGACTGTTACATGAGTGTTTTGACTCAGGGGAAGCTAGGCAACCCCTCCAGCACTCTATAGTAAGATAGTGGGCCTCATCACGACTTGGGCGGTAACGGTAACGCTATTAGCGCGGGGGCTATTAGCGCGACCGCCATAGCCCCCGGCGCTAATAGCGCGGGATCACGACTTTGGCGGACTTGGGAGTCCCCATTCCCCATTGAGCCCATTCGGGAATGCCCCATTCCCCATTGGGCTCAATGGGGAAAATTCGCGCTCTTACCGCCGGCGGATTTCCCGCCGGCGGTAATAGCGCGAATCTTTGGCGGATTTCCCCCCAGCTAAGGGCTGGGGGGAAATCCACCGAAGTCCTGATTTGGCGAACCCTTAAATCCGGCGGTAATAGCGCTACCGCCAGATTTAAGGGTTACCGCCAAAGTCGTGATGAGGACCAGTGTGTGCTGGGTCTGTAAATTTAAAGAGACTAGTAAAGTCAATTTAACTTAAAATGCTCTAGTCAGTCCCAGAGAAGGTATTTAAACCTTGGAAAAACTGAAAGACATACCTGCGTCACTGCATTGAAGGTGCTGTGTGACACCAAGAAAAAGATGTTTTAAAACTCCATAACCAAAGAACACAAAAGTAAAACACATTGAAAATGAAAAGTTCAAAGCCCCAAAATATAGCAAAAGAGCTTGAGGGATCAAAGGTAGAGGGAATTTAGCACTTGGGTGAGAATTCTCCCTAACACACCTCACACTTCCTCATCACAGTCCCCCAATGTCACAACCTCACTCTTCGTCACAGTCCCCAAGTACACCACCTCACTCTTCCTCATCTCAGTAACCTGCAAACCCGACTTCAATCTTACTTGTCACAGTACAACAATAACTCGACCTCTCTTCCGCGTTACAGTCTCCCACTACCTCCACCTCACTTGTCCTGGTCACAGTTCCCAAATAACTCCAGATCATTCTTCTTGGTTGCAGTACCCAATCAACTTCTCCTCACTTTTCCTCATCACAGTACACCACTAATTCCATCTCTCTCTTCCTCATTGCAGTCCCCCACTAACTCCACCTCACTCTGCTCCTCACAGTATCCCACTAACTGTATCTCATTCTTCCTCATTGCAGTGCCCCACTAGGTCCACCTCACTCTTCCTTGTTGCAGTACCCCTCTAACTCTACATCACTTTTCCTCATCGCAATATCAGACTAACTCCACCTAACTTTTCCTTGTCACAGTCTGCCACTAACTCCACCTCACCCAGCCTCACCCAGAACCCCACTAGCTCCACCTCACTCTTTCTTATTGCAGTACCCCACTAACTCCACCTCACTCTTCCTTGCTGCAGTATCCCACTAACTCCACCTCACTCTTCATGGTCGCAGTTCCCAACTACCCCACCTCACGCTTCTTCATCATAGTCCCCAACTACACAACTTCAGTCTTCCCTATCACAGCCCCACACTAACTCCCCCTCACTCTACTTCATCACAGTACACCATTACTAATCCCATCTTATCTAGTGGATACAAAGAAACATTAAATACTTGATAATCCCGATGTTGCGTAGCTCAAGAACTGATATTGATAACAAATGATATGACACTAGTTACGTTGTGAGAAAACAAGACAGAGTTACAGGTGGTCGGAGGTACAGCTAACATAACCCTTATAATTCAGTGAAAAAACGTTAGTTAAGGGACAGTTAAGGTGAATAGGTTCAGTGCAACAAAACCCTTAAAATTCAGTGAACAACCTATAGTTGAAGCACCGTTAAGGTTAAACAATCTGATGCAAAGAAACCCTTGAAATTCAGTGAAAAAACTTTTGTTGAAGTGAGGTTAAGGTGCTGATTTAATTCCACAAAACCCCTGAAATTTGTCAGGTGCTAATGTCATCATTGTGGTCATAGGCTGCACAACAGGGGGCTGCTTTAGCTGAATTTCAGGGGTTTTGTTTTGTTGCCTTAGGTTCTCACCTTAACGCCCCGGTAACCTTTTTCCTTGAATTTATGTATATATATATATATATATATATATATATTCAATGAAAAAACTTTGTTAAAGGGACGTTATGGTTAAGTTGCACTATTAAAAACCTATGAAATTCAATTAAAGAACTTAGTAAAAGGGACATTATGGTTAAGTTGCACTAATAAAAACCGATGAAATTCAGTGAAAAAAACTTCGTTAAAGGGACATTATGGTTCCAAGTAAAATCAAAAAAAACCTGAAATTCGCCAGTTATGGAAAGCTAGGCAACCATAACTTGCGCCAAAGCAGGAACCCAGGGTGTTCAAACATAGATTTTACTTCCTATAGCGGGATGCCGCAGGCGTGCCGCTGTAAGAAGGAAGGATAATCCTTTTCCAAGTCAGCCAACATGGAAAGAGAAGGTGGTGCTCCATACACAGCCATACACAGCCCCTCTTCTCTTGCCATGGCAACCTGCAAAACCCTATGAATATATTACCGCAAGCACTTGTTTTCCCTTTCAAACCTATCCTACCTTCGAATAACTTCACCACACAGCCGGTCGCGGGTAGACATTGCCACTTTAACACCATTTTTTGTCCATAGCGGTCAAGGCCAGTAGCCAAATTGTCTGTGTCATAACCTTATGCAATGACCCAGACAATCTGGCTACTGCCCACGGCCACAAGCTATACCTCAGTCACCAAAGGTATATGACTATTTTTTGTACCTACATTATTACACTTGTCAAAAAATAAAACACGGTCACATTTGCAAAACCTTGCTTTAATGTCCTTGTCAATGCTCCTCACGAGTTTGCTCGAAATCCGCCCATGTTTTATTTTTTTAAAAGTGTCAAAATGTATGTACATACAATATTCATGTAACTTAGCCCCCACTTGAGAAAATCCATTCAGTCTTTACACAAACATTGAAGGTTGAGTCTATAATCTTTCTCAAAACGTTTGTCCACATTCGTCAAATAGCAACAAAGTTATAAGCCATCTGAAAATGTTGAGACCCCCCCTCTAATTTCGCCCCCTCTTCAAAAAATCCCACCAAACTTTAGAAAACCATTTATATCTAGATCCAAAATCGTTTTGCCAAATGTTGTGCAGATTCATCAAATGACACCACATTTATATGCCTTTACACTATTTTGTGACCGCCCTCTAATTTTGTCCCCTCTTGACAGAATCCCAGAAAATGTTGCAAAACCATTCAGGATTAGTTCTAGAATAAAATTACATGAAGTTTCATTGAGTGGAGAAAAAGTTATAAGACATCCAAAAACTGCTTTTCCCCAACCCTGTTATTCAGAAATAGGTACAGATGTCCTAGGACATATGAAGTGTCCGCGAACACCACAGGACTGCCCCAGGACATCTAGAGTGTTCGCGGACTTTCGGGGGGGTGAAACAACCCCTTTTTTGGCTTCTTATGGCCATATCCAATCCAATCCTCAAAACCCCACATCCCCAGAGATTGTTTGACAAGTACAATGATGCTTTTTTTAAATATATTTTCGCCGTGCCGTCCGATAACTCCAAAAAAGTCAGCCAATCCAAGATGACGGGCGTTTCAGGAAAACCGACGCATTTCACGTTTTCTCACCACCCAATCAGCGGCTGCATCCCGATGTACGCGGACCACGCAAAAGTCAGCAAATATTTCTGGCCAATCAGAGGCCAGTCCGCAGACAGCACAGCCAATCAGAGGCCAGTCCGTGGAACAAACAGGGAAGTGAGTCCGTGGACTGCACATAGATATCACACATTTTTTTGCCTTACCTTTTGGTCGTTTAAAAAAAAACTACTGGATGGATTTACACCAAATTGACAAAAGCACGCTTTCGGGACCAAGCCGTCGCTCCTGCCGCAAAGTTTTTTCCCATTATGTCTATGGGAAAAAAACACACATTTTGGAACCACCCTATAGCTCCCCCCTTGTTGACAATCCCTCACCAAACTTTGCAGGATCAATCTGTGATGTGGGTAATTCCATCACTGAAAGAAAAATCTGCTGATCAGATTCCCCTTTCACAAGCTCCATGCCAAAGGCAACGTGTGTACATGTGCATTTCTGCATCCGTATCCTGATTTGCTGCACCTGCTCTACCAGTGGCACAGAGCAGGTTCAGAGGTCAGAGATGCCCTCTTGGTAGCTGCAGTGACAGCCAAGTCTGTGCAGTACAGGGTTTGGATTTAACATATGCATCTCTGTTCCAAAAACTGCATTATTCTGAGGATTCTGTCCTGGTGGCACGTTAATCTGTAAATATATGCCATACGCTAGTTAGAGTATGTTTCCAGCAACTCCTATATTTTTCCCAGCCACATTAAATTAATATCACACATGTGTCAGCCCTGTGGGCCCAGTTCAGCTGTCAAAGGGTTTTCTGTATTCCTTGCCGACAAGGCTCCCCCTGCTCATTGGCAGGACTACTGCCTCATGTGACTGCCTTTCTTTGTTCCTTTGTAAGGGCAGGTGACACCCTTTCCCCAAGAATATCCCCTCCACAGGAAGCTGGCCTGAGAACAGGAATCAAAGTTCACACCCATTCACAAAGGTGCTGTATTTCTAAAGACATTCAATTCTATTGAGATGGTAAGGGGGTGGGATTAGTGTAGCCAGTAGTCGTCTGTCCATGGGGGAACATATTCTGCCATATTGTTTCTCTCTGCCTATCTCTCTTTTTACTGTCATCACTTTCTGTAGCACAAAGCATTTTGGGAGTGCTTTCAGAAAGGCAATGTCCACTCATTCCAAGAGAAGGGATTGGACCCATAAAGCAGGATAGCTTTAGACCAATCACCTGAGGACCTTTACATTTAAAAGAAGATGTCTCACACCACTTCTTTGAATCATCTCTGGAATCCAACACTGGAAGAATATTTTGCTGGAACATGCTGATAAAGCAGTTGCTTCTAAAGTCCTCCAGTTGTGAGGTGAAGGCAGGTGTTCCAAGGTAGAGGTGAGTTCTGTCCCCTAACCATCCCCAGGCACCATTGGGGGTGAAGCCTGCTGCAGGACCATGGCCTACATCTCTGACAGCCACCCTGTTGCTTAGGACTTCACTGTGTTTCAGGACCCGTAAAGGTGTGAGCCAGCCTCCCCTGTGTTTGAGAGCCTGAGAAAAGGACTAACTTTGGCCTTTGAGATCCTGGAGTAGGACTTGCAACTCCTCAAAGCCCGAAAAGCCAAGATCTCTGTGTTTTAGATGCAGACCCACTGCGAGCTGTGATTGTTGAGTGTTCAACTCCAAGTGAACCTCCAGGACCCTTCAAAGCTGCCTTTAGCGTTCATCGCTCTCTCATCCACCATTTGCTGTTCAACTCCACTCACCGCCACACCTCGCCAGCCGAAGCACGTTGTGTACTTGGATCGAACCATCAAGGTATTGCTGACTTGCATTGCATTGCTCGTTTCACTGTTCGAAGCACCAGCTTCTTTATCTCTGCTCCTGTAAGTCGATTGACCTGACCCTGATGTCCTACGAGCAGTGTTCTACAAGCCTCAGCATCAAATTGACTCACCTGCACATCTTCATACCATCTCACCACCGTCAAACTTCGACCCCCAACCAAACCTTCTAGACTGCAGCTGCCTTCCAATTGACCTCATCTCAATGCTAGACTGCTGTTGGACCATCGCAACTGCTGCATCCTTGAACCAAAAAGAACATGCAAACAACTCAGAGAAGCCTGGTTCGATGCCAAGAAATGCAAAGGCATTACTGACTGATATTTGCCCCTGAGGTCCATCTTTGGGCTAGGCCATTTTTATCCCGTTTGCAACCTCAGGAAATATCCTTTTTGAACATTGTAGTCATTTAATTGTCTTTGCTCCCCTGTCTCACCACCCAGAGTGCTGCATCTTTTCTATCTTTACATATTATGCATATTATTTTCTACAGTTGTGGGGTTTTACAGCATTTTCAAATTAGTTATTCTTTAACATGGTGTGTTTGATTAAACTGTATATTTGTTTGTATAAGAACTTGATTAGACAATCCTTTGTATTGGACTGTTAAACTTAGCTGTTTGGGTTGCTACTGAAACACATTCACACCCCTCTTGAGCATATAGCATTCCCTCGGCCCACATTCCCGTAAAAGGTGAACACGGTATATCTCTTAACTGTGCCTGTTTTACCTTTATAATTGTGTTGGGTGTTGGTTTGTAGAAAGGTGAGGAATGATTAGTCCCTTTAGCCTCTACTCATCCTTGTACTCCTGCAGGGCAGAAGTCAATTTGTCACACTGGCATCCGGAAATGCATCTAGCACCTTGATTTGAATGTCAGTCTTTATTTTTAGTTTACTCTGTGAACCAACCCTGAACATTGTGGGGTACTCCAGTGTGTGGGAGGGAGCTAGTTAAATTGTTGTTTGAAGCTAAGTGGCTGCAGTCACATAACTCACACACATGGGACAAATGGGACACATACTGTTCATTAAACACTTTGCAGAGTTGTTGCAGATGTTTACCCATGTACTACACCTCACTCTACATCAGTGGTCTTCAGACTGTGGGGCTTGCTCCCTAGGCGGGACCACTTGATGTCCACGCGGCCCCAGACTCTTTGAAAAGGGATTAAATGACTGTTTCTAATATATAAAAGGATTCAAGATGACTGCTTTTAATTGAAAATATAAGCAGACAATCTTATATTGTAAAGAGCCTGGGGCCCCTCTGGGAAACCTTTGGGCAGCCTGGGGGGGAGTGGGTGGGGGGGTGGAGAGCAATCCCTAGGTGGGGAGCCCAGAAACAATATTTTTACTCAAAGGGGGGTGCTTGGTATGAAAATGTTTGAATACCACTGCTCTACATGGATAGTGAGTGAGACAATTGTTTAAGGTTTCTAACTTGTAATACTAGAAGTTTAAACAATAGTGTTATGGCTGGAGGTTTCTCTTTTTTGTGGACCGCCATGGGCTAAACATAGCATTTCTTCAGGAAACACACCTAATGGAGTTGGGCCATGCTGCATTTGTCAGGACCCCTCGAAAAAAATCAATGGTAATCTCTTTACACACTTGAGGGGCCTGATGATCCCAGTGTTTTCTCTGAGTTTCCATTTTGGTTTAATAGGATCATTACTGATTCCCAAGGGAAGTACTTTATTATTGCAAGCATGATTTCTGGTGCTGATGTCACTTTATCTGTATGCCCTAAACGTTGACCCCCCTACTTCTAAGTTAAGCCAATTGTTCTACAGTTTATTAGTTTATAGGCATAGCAATTATTATTTGGTATGCCTTCCTTACAATTATGGATCCTGACCTGTACATGCAGCTAAACCTATCAATTATCTGTTTTATTCAGTGGCTTAGTCAATCTTGGAAGGGGTATCAGTGGACTCCTAAGGGGTACACATGTGCCTCCATTGTGACAATGTCTCTTCTAGCATTGATTGACAGCTGGTTGCTTCAGAGGTCGTTTGTGCCACTGGGTGGCATCTTAAACTACAGCACACTATAGCCAATCACTGTCCTTTGGTCCTTGTGTGAACCTACTGCAAAGTCTCCTAATATTATTGAATGGAGACTTAAATTTGATATGCTCCAAGATTTGTCTTTTTTTGCCATGTTGATGCAGGAAGTTCCCAGTTTCCTTGCGCTGGTCCCAAATTTCAATTTAGTTTGGGAGTAATTTAAGTTATTCTTTAGAGAACTGTGCTTATCTAAGCGGTCTTGTGTCTATGAATCTATTTGCACATCCTTGAATGAAGTTAAGATCAAACTAAGTTCACTAGAGACAGTTTATGTCTTCCATGAGACAATGGGCCTCATTACGACTATGGAGGTAGCCATGCCGCTTTTAGTGGCATAGCTATCCACATACCGGGTACCGGGTCCGGGTTCCTTGAATGGGGAAATACCTGGCCATTCCGACCTTAGAGGGCCCGGTATTTCCCCATTCAGGGAACCCGGTCCCTGTACATCCCCATTCCCATTTGAGCCCCCATAGAAGAAATGTAATGTAATGCAAGCTCATGGGCTTTGGCCAGCACCATATGGCTCTTTACTTCTGGACTGGCTGGCTTTCTTGTTCAGGCCCCTTAAAAAAAACAAGAAAAATAAGAAGAGGAGTGCCACAAGTCTAACACTTTCAGAGATGACCCTAAATAAGAAAGAATAGGAATACCAAATAATGTGTCTTTCTGGAATGCTATACAATAATTGCTAGACTCATTAAAGGTTTATTTCAGGCACACTTCAGGGGATGAGTCACTTATTCAGTCTGTTCTTAAATGCCTCAACTCAGCCTTTCATCCTTCTGAGATCGATAAATGAGTACCAACAAAGGTTTGGTGATATTGGGTGTATATTTTTTTTATATAAATCGCTTAAGCATAAGCGCTATATTATAACACATCATTATCATTTGGTCATGGATGTCTGCTTGCATTCACAGTAATTTGGTAATATGGGCCTATACACACTGATCTTAGCGATACATATGCGGATCCATTCTTGTATGAAATGTACATCATGTTATAGTGATATCGTAACCATATTTTTCATAGTGTACAATGCTATGTGATGCCACTTCCTATTTTGTCAATGGGTGAAAGGTCATGTTCCATCGCTTCCCGCGATATCACTTCGGGGTGGGGTCAAATGACATAATTTAAGGTGATGTCATCGGGGGTCAAGCGTCATGTAATGTCACTTCCACTACGTCTAGCATTTTGGTAAAATGACGTCCCTGTCCAAGGCTGCTTGCAGAAATTGAATGTAAAGTAGAGAGATGGTTCCAGCTGAAATCCTTCTGGCAGGCAGGGTTTCACTGATAGAAAATGTTGATTTTATCTACATTTTTTAAGTGTTTTACAGTTTACTGTACATTTCTATACACGTTCAGCATAAAAATAGGCACTTGTGCCACTGCAATCAAAACATCTTTTTCATTCCCAAAGTCGAATGCAGATCACCAAAAAAACACAGCAATGAAGGATAGCCATGCAGACCACAATTCTGCCTTGTAGTCTCACATTTTTGTTTATGCTTATTAATATTTCTGCCAAATGTTCCGTCAAACTTTTGATGCCCTGTTTGGGGCATCAAACAACCTTGCAGCAAGTTGGGCACTACTGCTTTATCATATGTGTTTGGCGATCTCGGAACCCATGAACTTGACACTTACTATTTTATTATAGAACTTCAGGACACAATTTCCTGGGACTGCCGGTTGTATAGGAACATCATCTTAAGCTTTACAATGAAGTATCCACCCACTCTACCCTGTACACTGCCCTACTAGCGTTGTCACCCATTAGTGGAGATGAGGTCAATGCTGCAGACTGTAGCATCTGGCTGTCTACTAAATTTCATCCTAAATTGAATCAGTCTACCCCTTGCTCATAACACCTTTACCTTGATAGGGTTTGGGGACTGAAGCTTGTGGGGGATCCAGGTTTCGCGAGATAACTAGCAAGTGAGAGTAATCAAATGAGAAGATCTGTTAGAGAGCAGAGATTTTCTGGCAACAGATAAAATCATAGAATTGGATCAATGTTATAAGACATAAGAATTAATATTTAAATATGGTTTTGCCCTTACCAAAAGCCCCCTAATAGTAAAATAGAAAACTATGTTGCTCAGGATAAATTCACATCTTAGTCTCTGTCCAAGAGCTATACGATGGTGATGGCTCGGAGTATAAAAGGGATGACCAAAGGCAAGTGGGAGTCTGCCCTGAATCAAACTCTTAAAATTGTAGTTTGGTCCTAAATGAGTTTACAAATTCATCTGGTAATCCTAAACCAAGGCCAAAGACTTATTCATTTTTAATTCCTACTTCAAGGTTATTGCACCCCCTTAAAATCTGGACCTTTGATCTAAAAGGATCAGGTACTTGCACCAGATGTACAAAAAAGTGTTACAGAGTCTGCACACCTTGGCTGGCACTGCTCTGAGGTGTCCTAGTTTTATTCACATGCAACACCATGGATTTCAGAGGTCACTGAGTAGTGATTCAGTTAGACCCATTGATTTGTATTGTATAATCAGTAATATTTACTGTTTAGAGAAATCTGTTTGAAAAGTTGTTAGAATAACCATTCTCACCATTACACTTTGAATGATCAAGAATGAGGTCCCCCCACCCCACCCTTGAATAATTGCTTTAATTTACAAATAGGTGTTTTGCAAGGAAAAGGAATTAATTTGAGTAATTTCACTGCCTCTACATTCAAGACACAAACATTACTGGGCATGGCTTAAGACGTTTCGCTACACTTCTAACGATGAACACAATGTCCCTACCACTGAGGTGCACAGTTCTGATCCTGACTGCGACCCGATTCCTGGAAATGTAACTCATTTCATTATTTGCTGATCCAAAATGTCTTGCTCTGATGTCTGCAGATATTGCTACCTTGCATCTTGTAGGTGTGTTATTTTATGGAGAATGTGTGATGCATATAATTGTGTTTCTTTGCTGTAAAGATCTAATAAACAGGTGCTCACAAAAATGATTGGAACCACTGTGAATAATATGTAATAAACTACTTGTAGATTACTTCACAATCAATGATATGTGAAAGTGTAATTAATGTCTGAGTGCATGAGAGGTGCACTGTGGATGAAGGGAACAATAATACGAGTCAACTGGAGGCAAAAATTAAGAATCTGGTGGGGCAGTTGGAGAAAATGGCCAGGAGAATTTCCTCTCACGACAATTTTTGAAGGTGTAGTAACATGTAGATTATAGGGTTTCCTGGGCAAGTGGAAAAGAGGAACCCTCTTGATGTCTTACAAAACATTCTCTCAAAATTACAGGGCCTGTCCCTTAGCAAGATGTTTAAGATCAAGAGGGCTCATCAGTCCTAGGTACCTGTGCTCCAACTGGGAGCCAAGTAATGACAGATTATTTTGTGTTTTCTAAGGTTTCAAGTTAAGGAGATAGTGATCAGGTCGTCAAGGGTGATGGGGGCCCTTGTTTTGAACGAGAACCAAAGGATTATATTCTTCTGCAACTATGGCTGGTGTACAGAAGCAAGCTTTTGAAAGAGCCAAATAGAAGGCCACATTAAGAAATATTAAATACTGCATGATATACCCTGCAACCTTTACAGTTAACTCTCAGGGTCAGACCCATGCCTCTGACGCACATGTGATGACTGAGGCTTTACTCACAAAGTTGAAGCAGGAAACCATGGAGCAGATTTCTTTGGGGAAAACCTGACCTTCTACCTTCTAACTCTTTACCTCTTGTGCCAGACAAAGAAGGAAATCTCGCTCCACTATGACTTCAATGAGTTGTATTATCCAAAGTATGTTGTCCTATTTGTTTATTTAAGAGGGCTAAGAGTTATGGCATAGAATTGAATTGAATTGATATCTTATTTCTATTGCTATTGTACACAAGTCGTTCAGAGTGCGACAAGGCAAGGGAGGGCAACGGGGGAGAACAAAACAACAATCTTACTAGACCAGTGACATTGAGAACGCACAAGTGCATGGGAGAGGAAGAGGGGAAAAGTGCATGGAAGGGGGGAGAAGTGGAAAGTGCGGAGCAAAGGAGAAACTGATAAATAATAATAAATAAATAATAAAGGCAACAAACAGTGTTAGTGCAGCTAGCAAGTGGTAAGTGCTGGGTTGATGGCAGCAGACAGGGTAGGTCTGATAAGTGCAGAAAGAAAAAGGATGGAACTGTATGGGTACAGATAGAGACCCCAGGGCAAGGTGTGGCCCGGAGGCAGTGTGGGAGGGTGGCAGGGTGAGCAGGTACCTGGGCCCGGAGGTTAGAGGGTTACCAGGTGCACGATGCTGAGAGAGAACAGATCAGCATGGGGGAGGCTGGGTGAAGGCAGAAGCAAAGAGGAAGGTCTTGAGGTGCTCCCGGAACCAGAGATGGTTTTCCTCAACTTTCGAAGTGGCATGGAGGCTGTTCCAGAGGGAGGCCTGTTAGGGAGAATTCTCAAAAATGTGCCAATTCCTCCCACCTTAGAGCCATCCAGCTCTTTTGCTAAACTTTGGGACTTTGAACTTTTCAATTCAATGTGCTTTCTGTGCTTGTTTCTTTTGGTTATGGAGTCTAACAAACTCCATAGGCATCATCGTTTACAATTGTGTCGCAAAGCACCTTCAGTGCAGTGACACAGGGAAGTCTTCCAGATTTCCCGAGGTTTAAATACCTTCTCTGGGATCAACTACTGTTTCCAGAGCAGTAAAGTGAAATTGACTTTACTTAGCATTGTAACTTTGTAGACCCAGCACACACTATCTTCCAATAGAGTGCTGGAGGGGTTACTTAGTATCCCCTTTGTCTAGCTTCTTAGGTAACATATTTTATGTTACCCTTTCCTCACTGAATGGCTGGTGGCAGTGGTTTTCATTATGAACTACCCTGGTTTGCATTTACTGCGACCGTTCACGGCTCCGGTAAAGCAACTGCGGGAGCCATCTTTTCAAAATGGCGCAGAGCCATCTTTGATCAAATGGCCTCCGGTCTTCTTTTTTCACCATGACTTTGTGGAAAGGTCCTTCTAGAGAGCTTCTCTGCGCACCAAACCAGGTTTGGTCTCTTTGTTTATTTCGCCTTTGGCGGAGTTTCAGAGTGAAACCCGCCTCTGGCTCCAGAGTGTCTGGGGTAGGCAGGAAGTGAGGGAGGTGCCCGAAAATCCGTGTGCTTAGTCTCCTAGGAGACCCAAATGCACTCTGTGGTGATTGGCTGGCTGACTGTCCGGCAAGGACAGCCACCCTGCTGGGTGAGTGACAGCTCAGCTGGAATGAACGGCAGGGAACTAAATAAATGGCGAGTCTTTTGGCTTGGAAGGGAGAGTCGTACACTGAACAAAGGAACCAAAGAACAGCTTGAATAGGACGCCTGCTGCAAATCCTGGACCGTTGGTTTGCCCAGTGAAGCCCTGCTGCAGTGCCAACTTGCCAAGTTCATATCGACAGAGAAGCTCCTGCAAGGACGAATTCTCCCTTTGAGTTGGTGGGACCAATCAACTCCAAAGTAAGCCACCTGGACATCCATCTCGGAGCTGGTTGATTTTCCTCAGAGTTGCTGCAGGAAACCGAATAGCCAGGGAGAGGAACACCAGATTGTGTGCGTTGCTTTTAAGCTTGCCTAAAGCTTTTGGAAGATCGTCTGGACTCCCACGAAGCAGGACTGACCAAGCCTGAGCCCCCTCATCCGAGTGTGGGACCCCAGAAGCAAGGAAAGTCCACCTTGACAGCCAGGAACCACGCTTGTTGCTATTTGCGGTAGCCGCGAGAAGCTGAAACGCAAAACAGCCACTGAAAGTGAAGTTGCCGGTTGGCAGTTTTGACAGTGCCAGTGCAGTGCAGGAGTCCCTGACGTCCTCCGTCTTGTCCCCTCGACAGAGGCCCATGAAAGTGAAAGTCATCAGCTGCATCTTTTCTTCTTTACCAAGTTACTGTAAAACAAGTCTAAGAGAACTTACCTCTTACTGTGGAAGTGCTTGTAACTTCTGCAATTCACAAGTCTAATCATCTTGCGGCCCTACATTTGATTCTTCTTTTTATCAAAGACTCCTATGAACTTTGCAAAGATGTTTCCATTTACTTACCTGAAGACTTTTGCCCATTAACTTTGGGTTAGCCTATTGAATTGAATGACTCTTCTATTGCAATCTAAAAGTATTTGCCCTGCTTAAAAATATTGTTATCTCTTGTGTTCTAATAACCTTTGCCTTTTACCAACTTTGAAGAGTGTTCTGAATGCCAACAGTAAGATATTAATGTCCCCAGCACCCTTGTTATTGAAGTCACCTGTGGGTGTAGGTTGTGTCTGTGGGCCATCCCAAAAGGGTCTTGTCTAATTCAGAAACTCAGAGTGTACAGTATTAAAGTGTATTTGTGTGTTACTAGTATATTGCTCCCTTCTAAAGAAGGCTTTATAACTGACTGATAAATACATTAATAATTGTTTATGCAAGAAACCTTGAGTGTAAGAGTTTATTTCAATACCTGTAACTGTGAATCTTTGTGTAACTCCACTACAGCTCACATTTCCCCTCTTGAGATAAGCATGTCCGCTCAACACGCTACCAAAACTGTGTAGTACAAGCTTATACCAAAGGTTGGGTTGCCTATACCTGCAGTCATAGTTGTTTGTAGTGTTCCCAGAGGGTACTGCATTCAAACTTTGCCTAACAAGGCCCCAGCCAAAGACAGAGATCTACCCCTATCTCGTTTCTTTGAAAAATGACTGACCCTGAGGGAATTAGAGGTAGAGGCGTGAAGAGCTCGAGAGGGGAGGCATTTGCGGAGGGATAGATGAAGATATTTTGGACCCAGGCCCCAGACAGACTTGTGGACAATGCAGAGGGTTTTGAATTTAATCCTTGCATCCACTGGGACCCAATGGAGAGATTTCAGAGCTGGAGAGATACGGTCCCAGGGCTTGAGGCCAAGGACAAGTCTCGCAGTCCTGTTCTGGATTAGTTGCAGAGGGCGGAGAGTAGCAGCAGGAAGATTTAGAAAGAAGCTGTTACAATAGTCCAACCTAGAGAGAACCAGAGCTTGGGAGACGGTGAGCTTCTGGGGGAAGGAGAGGAAAGGCAGAATACATCTGAGGAGGTGCAGTAGGACATTTGACTTTTTAGAGACATCAGAGATGTGGGCGGAGAAGGAAAGTGTGGAGTCAAAGTTGACCCTGAGATTTTTAGCCTGGCAGGTGGTGGTAGGAGGTGGGCAAAGGGAGGCTAGCCAGAGAGTGAGGGGAAAGGATGGAGAAGGTGTGCTGATGAGTAGGATCTCCATCTTGCTGGCATTCAGACAATGATTGTTGGTCACACACCTATCTTGAATGGCAGTTAGGCAATCAGAGATGAGAGAAGGAGAGGAGGTGGCCGAAGGCAGCCTGAAAATAAGTTGAGTGACGTCAGCGTAGCACTGGACATTTGAGCAGAAAATGGCAATGCAGTGGGTGAGAGTTGCCAGCTATTGGTTGAAAAGCCAAAGGGAGAGGTTAGACCCCTGGTGAACCCCACAGGTAGAGAGGGAGATAGATGATAGGAAGGACCCAAGTTGGACCTGGGAGGGTCGGTCAGAGAGGAAAGAGGTCAGCCAGGCCAGAGCCTGATCGGTAATACCCAAGTTATCACGGAGATGGTTGAGCAGGATGGTATGGTTGACTGTGTCGAAGGGAGAAGAGAGATTGAGTAGGATGAGGACAGAGAAAATGTTAGAGACAAGGTTGGAGAGCAGATCTTCACAGGTGTTCAGGAGAGCAGTTTTCCGTGCTTCTGGCAGCTCTGAAGCCAGACTGGTTGACATGGAGACAGCCAACAGAATCGGAATGAAGGTTACGTTGAGAGATGGCCAGCTTTTCTAGGGAGTAATGGAAATTGCCCGATAGTTAGCTGGGCAGGAAGGAAAGAAGGATCAGCTGTGGGTTTCTTAAGAAGAGGATGCACAAGGGAGTGCTTCAGAGGGGAGGGGAAGAATCCTGAGGAAAAGGAGAGGTCGCAAAAATTGGCAAGGGCCAGAGCGAGGGTATCAATGTGGTCCTTCATGGTTTTAGAGGAACAGGGATGAATATGTTTTAATGAGGCTTTCGTAGATCGGACTTGTCTAACGACCTCATCAGAGGTGAAAAGAAGAAAGGATGAGAAAGAGACTGGTGGGACGCTGAAGGAGGGTCAGCATGCACAGATGGGGAGGGAAGAGGTGGGGGAAGGAAGGAGAGGTTGGACAGGATGTCGTGGGTTTTTTAGATAAAGTGAGAGACAAGGGCATTTCAAAGAGTGTCTGAGAGGCAAAAGTAGGGGTAGAGACTGCAGCAGGGTTGGCCAGCTCCTTGCAGATTTTAAAGAGTTCGGACGAGTTGTTAGATACCACAGTGACACAGGCTTGACAGTGGATTCTCTTCTTGGTGAGGACAGAGAGTCGGTATTGCCTTTGGAGAAGGCGACAGGCCAGTTTGTCAGAGGATGAACAAGAAGTCCTCCATTTCCACTCAGCGGCCCTACACTTACGTTTAAGTGTAGCTAGTTAGGTGTCATTCCAGGAATTGCACTTGGCTTTGGACTTCAAACAGATCTTTATGACAGGGGCAAGATCATCGAGAGTATCAGAAATAGAAGAGTAGAGCAGAGAAAGGGCTGTGTCAGGATGTGAGTCAGCCAGAGGTGGAAGGGGGGGAAGAAGGTGGCGGCAAACTGGCACACGCTTCATTGGCCGGATGTCTGAGGAGGTAGGTGGTAATGTTGGGGTAGGCTTAGCATGGGGGAAGAGAGGGAGAGATGAGAGGAGAGGAGGGAATGATCGCTCCAGGAGAGAGGAGTGGTCATAGGGATGGAGAGGGGGGATGTCAAGATATTGGCCCTCATTACAACTCAGGCGTTAAGGGTTAACGCCACCGTTAACCCTTAACGCCTGATTCCCACCTTAACGCCTGCTTTTTGCAGGCGTTAAGTTCCATGGTGCTAAGGCACCTTGGTGCTAATTACGGCACCGTAATTTACGGTGCCGTAATTAGCGCCTTCCCCACTCCCATTATGCCCTATGGGGCAAAAATGGGAATGGGGAAGGGAAAATGGGAAATGGGGATTTACCGCCCCACTCACCTTGTAATGGGGCGGTAAATCCGCCATCCACCATGGTGTAAACGTAGTTTACACCATGGTGGTAAAGTTGGTGCACTTAGCACCTCAGTTGTAATGAGGGCCATTGAGTGTGGGCCCTGCAAGTGAGTCGGGCCAGAGGGGAGGATGGACAGGGAGGAGGAGTCGCAGAGGTCATGGAAGAGTAATGAGGAGGAACAAGGAGAGTCTAGGATATTGAGGTCACCGAGGAGGAGGAGTTGAGTGGTAGAGGCCAGGAGTGAGGAGGAGAGGTCCGCCCACTCAGAGAGAAATGAGGTGATTTGACCAGGAGGCCGGTAGATGGTAGCCACAGTAAGATAATGGGTAGGAGACAGAGAGAGAGCCTACAGACAAGGCATTCAAAGGAGGAGTAGGTCTGAGTGGGAATGATAGAAGCAGGAATCCACTCAGGAAAGATCAAGGCTACCCCCTCACTGGACTGCGAAGCTCTGGGTGCAGAGAGGATCTTGTAGCCATCAGGGAGGAGAGTGACAAAGCTTGTGACAGAGCTGGCCGTGAACCATGTCTCAGTAAGACCAAGGACATCAAGGTCTAGTTTATCAAGGAGGTGGCAGATGTCAGAGCAGTGTTTGACAGCAGAGCGAGTGTTGAGAGTGGCAAAATGAAGAAGGTTGCCAGCCATAAAGACCTTCCCGGGAGGGGTACAGATCAGAGGTATGCCCTGCAGAGGAGAAAGAGCTGTAGGAGGGGCAGAGGAGGAGGAGAGAGAGGGCAAGGTAGCCAAAGGGAGAGAGTAGGGAACAGCAGGACATGAGAGGAAACTGGTGGTGCGAGTGAAGCGCTTATCAAAGAGGAAGAGATTGGCCTGAGGGCCTTGGACATGACAGTGCCATTAAGGTAGACATTAATGATGACTTTAGAGGAGTCGAAGGAAGCCATGAGAACTTCCCAGTGAGTGCCACCAGACACAGAGATCATATGAAGAGTCCATAGATCTGGCGAAGGAACGACAAGGAGGATGTCAGTGAGGGTCTTTCTCGAGGAATCTCTCCTGGGATCCATTATTAACTGGCTGACAATTACCGTTTTTTACTTCAATCCTTTCAAAGGTGTTTGGGACTTTTCTGGAAACATAGGCTCAGTGATCACACCTATGTTCAACATCCTCGTTGATGGGTAATGTTAGGGAGAATTCTCCAGAATGTCTAATTTCCCTTACCTACTGAGTCCCTCAGCAGCTTTGCTGGATTTTTAGGATTCATTTTTTCACCTGGTAAGAGTGTGATCCTTTTTTCCCACTTTTACATGTGTTTTTCTGTGTGTGTTACATTTTTTTGTGTTCATAGACTGTGGAGCCTCACCTACTCCATAGGCATTATATATTTACTGTGTGTCACATAGCACCTTTAATGCAGTGACACAGGGTTGTTTTTTTCAGACTTCCCACTTTAAACTCCATTTTCTGAAACTGACTACTGTCCCACAGAATGTGTAAAGTTGCCATTGACTTTATTAGTCTTTTTAAATTCACAGACCCAGCACAAACCATCTTCCATAAAGTACTGGAAAGGGTTAATAGTTATCCCTTTGTGTCTGTTTCTCATGGAACATTATTTCATTCCACTTTCTTTAAGATTTGGCTGGTGGCAGTGGTATCTACAATTTTTTATCTACCGCGGTCTATGAAAATAGCCTTGGTACTGTTTTAGGCTAAGTTAGTAGCTTGAACTTAAACCCGCTGGACCCCATTTACTTTTAGTTGGTTCCGACTGGGTTAATTCGCCATTTCTTTTTGTAAAGGTCTTTCTCGTGTTTTACTCTGCACGCCAAACAAGGTTTGGTTCCTTTGTTCACCGTCCTTTGGCGGGCTTTGGCTCAGAAGCCCTCCTTAGGTGCCTGAGAGTCTGGGGGGCTGAATGGGAGGGAGGGGTTTTAGGCCCCCTGCACAGGGTCTCCTTGGAGACCCAGGTCACACTCCTGTTTGATTGGCTAGGTGACTGTCCCGCCAGGACAGCCACCCTGCTGTGTGATTGACAGCCATGCTGTGTGAATGGGGGAAGACTGCATAAAAAGCAGGTATCTGGGACTTGGAAGGCAGAGTCGCCACTGGATTGAGAGAACCGAAGAGAAGCTGAAGGAAGCAGACTGCTGCAACTACTGAACCTCCCAGTGAAGCCCTGCTGCGGGCCCAAATCTCCTACACTTCGATGACAGAGAAGATTTACAAGGAATCTTCTTCCATTGAGCTGGTGGGACCAACCAGTTCGCCAAACACCAAGCAAGGCCTCCCTCCCCTGGTCGAATTTGCTGTACATCGTCAGTGAACCGGATAGCCAGGTGGACCAGACCTTGTTTGGGTTTTAAGGAGCGCACCTTTTGTTTGTCGCTTTGCTCCGCTGCTGGTTTCTTCCCTGGGCAGTGCATGACCCTCCAGTTTTCCTCCTTCGTGTCAGTCTGACAGTCGCTTGAGGAACAATTAGCCTGCAGGATCTGGCAGGAACTTCTGCCTCAGCTACAGCATTCTTCTTCTATTAAGGTACTGTGCAAACCCGGTCGTCCGTTCTGTCCGACCGCGGCAAGAGTGTTTCAAATCTTTCGCCAATCCGAGGGCTTGTCTATCGCTACTCTTTTAAGTAACTTTTCTTCCGACCAGCTTTGTTTCAAACTCTTGGCAAAGACTTAACCGTGAACTACTCTGCACTGCATGATATTCTGCAAAGACTCTGAACCATTAACATTGGCGCAGGTCTATTGATTTGAATCCTTATTGTAGCAAGCCTTTTCTAGATTGCCCTGCCTACTTACTTGTTGGTGCTGCTTGATTGTGAATAACCTTGTCTTTCCCTCCCTTTTTAAATTGCTGGAGTGCCATTTTGCTCACACTTCATTTCGAGCTTAACATGTCCAGAATTCATTGGCTGTGGTGTGGTATATTAAGATTGTGATTTTCTGCTGCTTTATTTTAGTGATCTGTTTTACAAATGATTGTGTAAATAAATGTGTATTCTTTTACTCGGAAACCTTGGGTCACTGTTTGTTTGAACCATAGTAATTACTGTCCTTTGTGTAACTTCTGATACTGCTCACTTTACTCTTGGGATAAGTCTGGCTGCTCAGCCATCGCTACCACTTTACTGTGTAGTACAGGCTTGTACCAAAGGTGAATTTGAACTGTCACTTGTAGTCTTAATTGTGTGTGGTGTTCCCAAAGGGTACTGCATATGATTCTGCCTAACACTGGTGTACAGTAGTGAGGATCAAGTAGAATGATTACACTTAGAGTGCTGCTACTACCTTGGAGCATCTAACCACAAGACTAAACATCACTAAAAAGCAAAACTTTAATCATGTCTGATATGGAAAGCCACAGTCAGGAGACCCTCCATAGTTACACTGTTGATTATCTGAAAAATCTGTGTAGAGAAAGGAATCTCTCTTTTAAAGGCAAAAAGTCAGAATTAATTGAAAGGTTGTTAGAGAAACAAAGTCTAGAGAGTGGGTCTGAAATACCTAACCCTCCAGAAAATGTGGAAAATTATGAGGATGATAATGTGTCAGTTATTATGGATGAGTTAGATGAGGCAGATGTGTCTCACAATGTAGGCCTTACAGCTCCTCTACCTGCTCAACAACCTCAACCTTTGTCCACTGGGACCCCGTCAGGTCCTACACTCAGTCCTGAATTCATTGCTCTAGAAAAGAGGAGGCTTGAATTGGAATTAAAATGTATTAAAGCTCAAACTGAACAAAAGCATCAAGAACTTAAGCTCAGAGAAACGGAGTTGAATCATGCCTTAGAAATGAAAAAGTTGTCTATTGAAAATGCATCTCTCCCCGAGTATTCTATGTCTTCCAGTCCTAAGAGACATGTATGCCTAAAGAAATTGTTGGTATGTATGAGGCTAAGCTTGATATTTTGGATTGGTTGGCAATGTTTGAGTATAACCACGGGATTCAAGACATTACAGGGAATCAGTTGCTTCCTTGCCTCTTCTCTAGGCTACCCACTGTTGCATCTGATGTTGTGATGGAGTTGGAGGAGGTGGATATGATGGATTATGAGTGTGTGAAGCTAGCTTTAAGTGCTAGATTTGGGAAGACCCCTTCCTAGTACCTTAAGAGGTTTAGGGCCCTCAAAAAGCATGATGATATCCCGTGGGCTACCTGGCTATGTGAATGTTTGAAAAAAAACTTAGATAGTTGGGTAAACACTTATGAAGGTATGAGAAATCTTGTTCTGTTGGAGTCAATTTATGATGCCTGCTCTCCTAAGCTCAGACAGCACTTGGCTGATTCTAAGGAGATAGATCCAAAGAAGTTAGCTAAGGCTGCTGACTTGTGGGTTGCCAACAGGGCTACTCACAAGGATTCTGGGGCAACTCAGAAGAAGGATGAGGGAAAGCAACCAAAGAAAGATAACAAGGAGAATTCTAATACCTCCATTCCAAAAGAGGGCCCCAAACAGCAACATAAGGGTAAACCACATGGGAAACCAAATCAGGCTAGTGTACCATCTGGACCCAAACCAGATGGAGGTCAGAACAAACCCCCATTCATCAAAATATTTGGGAAATGTTATGTTTGTGGATAAACTGACCGTCTGAAAGGGGATCCCAGATGTAAGGGTAAACCTTCAGGGGTCCACACTGTCTCCTTAGCCTTCTCCCCAGAGGAAGAAGTACCTATGGCAAGTGGAAACTTTCACCTACTGGCTGATGAACCCATGAGAATCTCAGCTAGTGTTTCTTTAGTGTCCCTGAGTTTGTGGGAACAACAGAATTTAGATGTCTATAATTCCATTGCAGATCATACTAAAGAGTATTATAAAGATAGTGTTTTTGTGAATGGTCAGGAAACCCCTGCCATCAGAGACACTGCAGCCAGCATAACTGTGGTTGATGAATCATTTTTCAAGGTAGAGGATGTTGCTAAGGCACCCAAACACCTAACCAAGTTAGCTGGAGGCCCTTTGCAAATGCTTCCCCAGTTACCAGCTCTCATACAGCGTAATGATATGACTGTCAAGATACCTATTAGTGTGCAGAGTGAAGTGCCTGGGAGAGTCCTGTTGAGTAATGACCTGAACATTCTTGAGTTGTGTCCAGTACCCCCAGGCCTCCTAGTAAAAGGAAACAGGAGCTCACTAGGCCTGCAAGGGAGAGGACCTTGAGAGGCTCTCCAGGGGAATTGATAGAGGAAACTATCACCCCCAGTCCTCCGGACTTGCTCACTGCTATTTCAGGAAAGAAAGAGGCTAAGGGGAAACCCAAGACCTCCAAGAACGAAGTAGATAGCACTGCGGTGCTACCAACAAGGACTTTCCCAAGATTGTCCAAAGTTACACCTGTGACTCCTCCACCTGCTGAGGCTGAGTGTGAGGTGCAACCATGTGTGGTTGATCCAGTCTCTGAAGAGTCAGATCTGGAAGAAGACATCACTCTCGTTGGAGATCTGGATCTTGTTGACCATCCTGAGCTGCAGTCTTTACTGGACGAAGGTGGACCCAACAGGACAGACTTCAGCAGAGGACAAAGAGAGTTTACTACTCTAGAAGGTCTTTGCCTACAGGCAGCTTCTCAGCTCGATGGGCAAGAGCCTGGGAAGCATATGTTGTACTGGGAAGATGGCCTCTTCTACAGTGAACCAACTGAGTCTATCAGTGGGGATGGCAAAAGACTTCTCGTGCCCCTAGAAAACAGACTCCAGTTCCTACAGTTGGCCCATGAGATACCTTTGGCTGGTCATGTGAGTTTTCAAAAAGACCAAGGAAAGGCTCTCTTTATACTTCTACTCGCCGAAAATGCGTGCAGAAGTTGACAAATTCTGTAGGAGCTGGAACACTTGCCAAACCTCTGGCAAGAGTGGAGCCAAGAATGTGGCTCCCCTAGTGCCTCTCCCAGTGGTGGGAGTTCCTTTTGAGAGGGTGGGCATCAACATTCTTGGTCCCCTTGACCCTCCCACATCGTTTATCCTGGTAGTAGTAGACCACGCTACTAGGTATCCTGAAGCAACACCTATGAGGACTGTTACGGCTCAGGCTGTGGCTAAGGCTCTACTTGGTATTTTTACCAGAGTAGGGTTCCTAAGAAAGTGATATCCGTCAGGGGTTCCAATTTTATGTCCCACTACATGCAAGCCATGTGGAAAAACTGTGGTGTCACTTACAAGTTCTCTACAGTCTACCATCCACAGACAATTGGACTGGTACAGAGGTTTAATTGTACTATGAAGATCATGATAGGTGCTTTAGAGGAACCCCTTAAAAGAACGTGGGACCTTCTACTGCCATGCCTTCTCTTTGCTTATGGAGATGTCGCTCAGGAGGGAGTTGGATACAGTCCCTTTGCACTTCTTTATGGCCATCCAGTCAGAGGTACTTTGGCCCTGATTAAGGAGGGGTTGGAGAGTGCTCCTTCCCCGAAGCCAGTCAGAGTGACTGACTATATGATAGGTCTCCGGAGGAGAATGTCACACATGATGGCAGAAGCTAGTGATAACTGAAAAGCTGGTCAGGCTCTGGTCAAACATTGTCATGACCAGAAGGCCAGCATGGTTGAGTTTACTCAAGAACAGCGTGTACAAGTTATGGTGCCAACAAGGCAGAGGGCCTTTGCAGGACAAATGGATAGGACCCTTCAAGGTTGTGGGCAAACTTGGAGAGGTGAACTATCTGGTGGACTTAGGCAGACCTAAGGAGGCTCTCAGAGTCTTTCACACCAACCGTTTGAAGGCATATGTCTCGAGACCAGAAGTGGGAGCTTTGCTTCTAGCTTCAGCTCAAGAGGAAGAGGAGAGTGAACCTCTACCTGACCTACTCAGAGGCCAACCTTTGGATGAGGACATAGAAGGAGTTAATCGCTCTTCTAATCTGAGATCTGAACAACAGGATGAGTGCAAGTTTCTGTTAAATCAGTTTGCCTCCCTGTTTTCACGTTCACCAGGCTTGACCCCTTGGGGCCAGCATGATATCCTACCTGGTGATTGTTTACCTGTGAAAAGCAGAGGTTACAGAATGTCAGAACATGTAATATCCCACATAAAGGAAGAGGTCAACAAGATGCTTGATCTTGTGGTTATAGAGCCATCTACAAGTCCATGATCTAGTCCAGTTGTTCTAGTACCAAAGGCAGGATCCAAGGAGTTGAGATTCTGTATGGACTTTAGAGCACGAAATGCAGTCACCAAGACTGATGCCCATCCTTTACCATGGACAGATGAACTAGTGGATACACTTGGTGCAGCCAAGTACCTCAGTACATTTGATCTGACGTCAGGCTATTGGCAAATAGCCCTGACAGACCATGCCAAGGAGAAAACTGAATTTTCAACCTCAGCAGGTGTCTGCCAGTTTAAGGTAATGGGCCTCATTACGACTCAGGCGGTAAGGGGTTTACGGCGGCGTAAACAGCGCCGACCCTTACCGCCTGATTCCGAGGTCCCTTAGCGCCATGGAGGTTTTAACACCTGCTTTTAGCAGGTGTTAAAATCCATGGCGCTAAGGGACCTTGATGTTAATTACGCCACCGTAATTTACGGTGGCGTAATTAACGCCTTCCCAACTCCCATTATGCCCTATGGGGCAAAAATGGGAATGGGGAAGGGTAAATGGGGATTGGGGACTTACCGCCCCGCCAACCTCGGAATGGGGCGGTAAGTCTGCCAACCACCATGGTGTAAACGTAGTTTACGCCATGGTGGTAAAGTTACGACCCAGGCGGTAACTTACCGCCTGGGTCGTAATGAGGCCCAATGTCTTTTGGATTAAAGAATGCACCTGCTACATTCCAAAGGATGGTCAATCCAGTTCTGAATGGGATGGAGGACTTCTGCATGGCATATTTGGATGACATTGCAGTGTTTAGCCCCACTTGGAAAGAACATATTGATCACTTAGGATATGTTTTGCAGGCTCTTGAGCAGGCCCATCTGACCATAAAGGCAAGCAAATATCAAATTGGACATAGCAAAGTGATCTACCTTGGGCATGAGGTAGGAGGAGGTGAAATAAGGCCTTTGCCTAGCAAAGTACAAGCTGTACAAAATGGTGCCACCCCTACTACTCAAACCCAAGTGAGAGCCTTCCTAGGTCTCACTGGGTACTACAGGAATTTCATTGAGAACTATGGCGCTCACTCCAGCACTCAGTCCAGCAGCATTACTGAAGGATAACGAGTGTAAGAGGGACAGTGTTATTCCCCATTCATGGAGTCCCATAGGCCTCCATGAGGGGATATGCCCTCATTATCAGCACCAGTAATACCAGTGCTGGTAAGACTGCATTTTTTGCTGGTAGAGGGTAGGGCGTCTGCCTTACCTCCAACTGTAAGCAGGAGGTAACACAGGTGCTCCACTGGCAAACCTGTATTCGGCTGATCTGGTAAAATGCCAGTATATGTCAATATCGGCACATTAATACAGCACCGGCAGACAAATAATGAGGCCGCTCATTTTTTAAATTGTAATTCTGAATTTCTAATCTACTGACTTGTATGCCCATGTAATAAGCTTTAGATAGGCAGCACTATAAGGAAAATTAAACTGAGAATATTAGAACCTATGCCAGTCATTAAAAACAATGTCAAAAATGTCTGAGTAGCACAATATTTTCAAGAATTCCATAATAGTGATCCAAGGAGTTTGAAACGTGCAGCATTGAGCAATGTTAAACCAAATACACAAAGAGGTAATAGAGAACCTTTGAGAACATTGGAGTTGAGGCGATATATAATCCAAATTCTGACTCTTAAACCTCCAACTTCTTTACTATCCATCTAGTACTGAAACAGCCTAATTGGACTAATCTTTTTATATCCAAGGAGAACCCTTTTGCTTTCAATCATCAAGAGAGTGAAATTACAGAAACTCTGAACCAGCGTGAGTGCAATTAAAACTAAGTCCAAATTTCCCCAAGTGCAAAAACATATTCTTTCAATGCATTTTTACAATAGGGCATTATTTGCCCTAGTCTGAGCTCTTTGCTCTGCTGTAAAAATGCATGGAATTAATATGTTGTTTTGTTCTGGCGCAATGTGTGCCCTAGTATTTAATAGGCTTGCACCAGTTCAAATTTTCTGAAATACCATCCACTCCTCTTTACAGCCAATTCATTGTTCAAAACGTACATACCTTTAGCATAACGTACCTGTTCGTCTTGGCTTAACATTGACACTTGATTAGCTCGAATGTCCTTGAGGAACTTTAATCTGAAATCAGGATCTCGTGGTATTACTGTCTTATTGTTTCCACCGGGAATCGTTCTCAGAGGTCGAAGCTTCACATAATTTCACATCTCTGTGTTTGCTAATCCAAGTATGTGCCTTAGTGCCCTTAAAGCTACTAGAGTTTCAAGCTGATTCACTCATATAATATCACATGTACAAATTGTTAACATGTGAAGTACAATAAGGCTCACAAGGGCTTCAGGGCCTCATTATAAAGCTGCCTGTATCCTGGCGGTAGATCTGCCAGGACACCGGCAAATATTACTACCATTTCTGGCACTCTGTGCAGTGGCACTACCACCGGATTACGAGTGCCAGAGTGATGGTGTTAATCCCCATTGATGGATTCCCATAGGAATCCATGAGGGGATGTGCCGTCATTACCGGCACCAGTAATGACAGCGTGTTTTGCTGGTAGTGCACCTGCCTTAGCTCCATCTCTTAGCTGAAGCTAACACAGGTGCCCCACTGGCAAACCTCTAGTCGGGCGGTCTGGTAAAGTGTCAATATACGTGAATACTGGCACTTTAATACCGGACCGATCGACCAATAATGAGGCCGTCAGTAAGGTCTAGGAATGATTAATGTATAAATAATGTGTAAGGGAAGGCACACTACTAAAAGCATCTCTCTACAGCTGCATCATGAAATGAAAGTTACACTGAAGATGTGATGATATTTTAATGCATCTGTGAGTGCTATATATACTGTAACGTGAGGATTCGTTAGCATAATTGGTTTCTATGACTTGCCCTGACAGGAGCAGATTACGTAGTTAGTAGCAACATCTGCTTGTACCACAGAGCTCAGGACTAGGGTCAAATAGCCTCATTATGAGTTTGGTGGTATCTCGGTGGCAATACCACCGAGATACCACCAAACAGTAATAGCGTTACCACCACTTGGTCATGCGGTATTACCACTGGCGTTATTACTGCTTTATTACAAGTGGCGGTTTGGCGGTGTTAGTCCCCATCCATAGGGATTTTGGCGGAATTCCCACTGGCAGTATTACCACGAGCAGTAATACCGGTGAAATGGGTGCATTTTGCCCGTAAAACGGCGGAATCTCCAGCATTTTGCTGGATGTTTTTCATCCATCTCACTGCCAAACCTGTAATTTGCCTGTGCAGTAAAGCGCAGGTAATGCGGATGTAACAGAGTTACCACCGCATTACCAGTGATTTTTGCTGCACCGCCAAACTCGTAATGAGTCCCACTGTCCGTAATGTGCAAAGGCATGAGTGGAGAGAAAACATAGCAACATGAGATTTCAGACACATATTCTACAATGTATGAAGTATTTCTTTTGTGTTTATTTCATGAATTCTCCTACCTTGATTTTCAAGGGTTATCCAAGGTAACTGAAACCCATGTATTAATATGTTATTCTTGAGTTATAAATCAAAAGGCATCCTAATCCAAGGATGTGTGTAAGTGATGTTATATCACCAGAAAACTGTTCACTCCCTTTCTGGTGTGTTGTAAGGTTCTATCTCTGATGGAATATCATAGCATGCACTACAGGTGTGCAAACATTGAACAAGTCTGATATGCGGCGAGCAAGGGGATGTTCTCCAATTAAGAAGAGGCTTCCAAGTACGTGTTTTGTGAGGCGCCATTTTTCTAATCTGCATGATTAACCAAAAAAGTCATATTTAGCATGCAATAGAAGAAAAAAAAGCATCATAATAATACAAAATGGACTCTTAAACAAAGACGTTCAGTCAAGCCAACCACTGTGAACCAAAGAAAAATAGCTCTTTGATAGGCAAAACATTCTTAGCTAGCAGCACTTGATTGCTGCATTGCTCTGCATAAAAACATTGCTGCAATTCCATTTGAATTGAATTTCAAAAATATATTGTTGGATTCCAGTTGATTGTGGATTTTCATTTTGGCCTGATCCAACAATCACTTAAATTGTGACATGTCATATGCATCCACTGAAGTGCAGACTCAGCAATATTTTAGAAATACAAATATAGGTCATGTTCTAATGCAGGTGGGCCCACCACACTCACTACTGATTAATGCTCACAAGCATGACAAAACAGCAGCTTTGGGTGATATAAGAAAATGTGCATGTGATTTACGATGTAATGATTCAGTAAGTGTCTAGTGCTGCTAGGACACCTGACATTGGTGTTCCATCAAAGCAAAATATTGCAAAAATGCTTGTGAACTTATTAAATCATTCCTCTTTTCCCACTGCCATCCACTGTCCCTGAGCTTCTGGTCCCGTGTGTATGAATCCAGAGTGATCCACTGTAATGTCGTTATTGATAATTCATATGAGCACTTGGAAATCATTACTGACTTCCTCTCAACCAATCAGAATGTTAACAGTGCAGTCAATAATTACTGGTATAGACTGAATACTAAACATGTTGTCTTCAGAAGCAGACAATGAAACAACAATGCAATTGCCAGGCAAGATTTTGTTTCAAGAAGAGAATTCCTCTCAGCAAGGACCTTATTCATGCTGCAATATGCTGTGTTAACACAAGAAAGAGAAAACATTGGAAAATACTTCCACTTTCTTATAGAGCAACCATTTATTTATACAAGACACCAAATTCATGGTCATGTTGAACCTGTTCCTGTTCAACCAAGTTGGAATTAAAATGCTTATTTATTGGTAATTTGTAATGCTCCTATACACACGTGTTTTCGAGGCGCAGAAGGCAATTTATGAAGACAACCATGCTATTGAAATATTGCAAGATAAAGACACAATTAATTTACCAACTATGTTTCGCTATTTACTTTGCTCATTCTTAAAGCACCCTTTTTAACTTCACCATCAAATCTCCAAAACATGCATTGCTGCCTTCAGCATGCATGTGCTAATAGCATTATAAATCTGGGAAAATGTCTCTTCCCAATTTATAGCCCTCTGCCACTTGATGGAGGGTCATTATCCCATGATAACAAGCCATTCCTCTGTCTATAAGGCTATAATAATAAAATGCTTGACTAAATTGTTAGGATGTCGGACATTTTTATCCTAACCACTGCGCCATAATCATTGCACTTTCATTTTGTCTTTTTGTTTTGCTCATTTGAGTCAAGTCACGAGGGCATTTTAGCAAATACATGTCAGCTCTTTGTCACAGCTTGTGCTTTTTGTGGTTGGACACTGGTATGTGTCACTGCTGGGGGTTAGGAAAGGATGCCTCTGAAATATTGAACGTTTTAAAACACATAAAAGGTATGTATGCAAAATCTCGTGCATGTTTTGTTAATATACTTTAATTGCGAACGCTTTGAAGGGCTTTACATATAAATATACAAATATATATTGAACATTCTGTTCAAACACAATCCATTCAACCTCTGTTTAAAAGCAGCCTGCAATCTAAAAAAAAAGGCATGGCTCTGCCAGCCAATTCAAAGATGTTTTTTTTTTAAATAGAAACATGCTTTATGTAAAGCAGCATGTTGCAGGCGGTTTATGCAAATAGAGAGAAAGACTGATATTGTGAGCACGAGTTCATCCTGTGCTGTGATATGTCATGTGGATTCAGTTGGCATTTTGCCATTTCTAGCACATAACAAGCAAACCATAAATCCACTGGGAACGATTTGAGCCTGTTTGTTTTTCTATGGACATAAAATGTAAATTCAAACGGAAAGAATGACTGCATTTACATTTGGTGAAAAGCATAGGTGTTGTTACAGCAAAAAATCATTTTTACCATCGAATTACCTGGGATTCCACCGATGGACTGGTTTTGCTTATTCTTGTGGGACTGACAACATGGTGCCCAAAGAGGTCGATTTCGATTCTCCTTCTAATTGACTCCCTATTTTTGGAAAATGGGAGTAGACACATCGTTTGGGCAAAAACGAAGTCATTTGCTTTCCTAGAGTGGGTATTTTCTAGGTGAGTACAAATATATTGTAACTCTAAAACAGACATTGGGCCTCATTAGGACCCTGGCGGAGAGGGTGTTACGCCAGCGCAGTGCATGGCGTACCTCTCCGCCATACTACGAGTTCCCGTAGCGCCATGGCGGCCTTTTCCGGCTGGTTTTACCAGGCGGAGAAAACCATGGCGCTACGGGACCTCGTTGTTAATTACGCCACCGTATTTTACGGTGGCGTAATTAACTCCTTCCCCACTCCCATTATACCCTATGGGGCAAAAATGGGAATGGGGAAGGGTAAAATGGGGAATGGGGATTCACCGCTCCGCCAAGGTCGGAATGGGGCGGTGAATCCGCCAACCCCCATGGCGCTATCGGCGGCTTTCCGCCATGCTTCGCGGTGCATTTAGCACCGCGAAGTACGCCTGGGTCCTAATGAGGCCCATTGTAATCCATACCTCTTTGCACCTTGTATATAATGCCAATGAAAAGATGCATTTTTACCCTACACGACTTCCTTTTCTGATCAGGGGGCAATAGTATTATCCTGTATCCATTGTTTCTTCTTTTATGCTGGTAGTGTTCAACATGGGTGATTTTGTGGATGCTCTTCTCAAAGATCTATTTAGTGTTAACAAAATGGCTGGATTTCCTTTTTTGTCTCGGTCCATGGGAGCAAGAGCACTTCTGACCTCATCCCACAGTATGACATTGTCTGAGGCAGAATGAATGACCCATCTCTCTTTTTCATAGATGAAACGAGGACTGCAGGCACGATCATTCAATAAGGTCTCCAGCCTGGGTATAGTTCCAGCTGACTTCATAGCAATAATCCAGGACTGTGGTCTGCTGTGCTATGAAAGGTGGGAAACACTTCTATGGATGCCAAAGTGATCCTACACAGTTGAGGTCAGGACATCATTGGTGAAATCTTCAAAAAGAGCCTGAGGAGTTACACAGCATGTTTCGGCCGATTTAATTGCTGGATGCTGCATGCCCGATCCAAAGGAGAATGCTTCTGCAGAGACTCAAGGAGTGGGCATATCATTTAGAAATAAGCGTTCCCCTCCACTCAGTGTTTAAGAAAGACTTTGGCACCATGGCTTATCGCTGCACATGGTATCTTATGGATATGCAGCTGCAATAAGAAAATCCTTTCGCTCACCTTCATAGATCGTCGGCAAAGCTTTGATCCCTATTAGAAGACCATACCTATGGAAGGTGCTCCAGGAACAACTCCCTGTAAGCCCGATTGAGGCATTGCACACATGTATCACGCCAATAGCAAGACTTAGGGCATACAGGGTCTCAAAGGATTGATTTCCAGTGCAATAAGGAATTAACAGTGGTTGTGCTGTTGTAGACTAGATTTGTAATATTTACATCACCAGGGGTTGCAGACATATGCACTAGTGATGGATGTTCCCAGGATCCTTACTTCTTTATATATAAATGATGCTCTCTTTCTGGTAGAGGCAAGAGGAGTGATGGAGGGCTTTCTGGCTGGGTTTAGCAGTGTAGCTCCTTCTGTGAGGTGAGTGAATGTGTCATTAACCAATCAGAATCTAAGGTCATGCTGCCGGTCACAGTGGTTAGATGGATGGGTACAATCACCCTAGCGGGTGCAAGCCTGGAGCAGCTCCAAACACTTTACTATCTGGGAAGGAGGTTTTCTGCATCTGGCATTTGCATTTCCCAAAAAAGTAAGGCCGCTCTGGCACGGGCTAAGGCAGCTGATGGGGTAATAGGGCTTGGTGGCCATTTCACTAGAAAGCCATCACCTCTGCCATATATGGCCCAGTGACATGGGGAATAAAGCAGTCACATAAGGATCCCGGGCCTGAGAACCACTTTCTTAGAAGATTATTGGACTCTCCAAAGGGGAGAACAATTAAGCCAATGAAAGCATTGTTGGCCAGTGAACTAGTGGATGAAGCGGTTTAGCTCAAACCTCTTCAAATGGGGGGAATGCTGTGGACCAATCCAATCAAAGGTGGCTTCCCCTATCAGGACACAAGCAATGCGGAAAATCTGTGACCAACTTAGTATAAATCCTGTGACGTTGTATGTGGGTATGGCCCTGCAAACATGTAGGTGCACAAGCATGTCGGCCACTACCTTTAAAACATGTCATCAATGAGTTCAAAGCAGCTTACATTCTGACTTGTTGTCACTACCTAGAGCTCGATGGGCATAGCATATTTTGAATAAAGGTATCAAGGGCGCTAGAATGACACTGATGGGGGATAAGTGTAAAAAGGACACTCTACAAGAGACTCAGGGCCTCATTACGAGTTTGGAGGTAGCTATGGTGCTATTAGCGCCAGGGCTGCCTCCAAAATCGATCCGGGTCCGGGTTCCTTGACTGAGGAATTACCGGGCCATTCCAACCTTGGAGGACCCAGTAATTCCTCATTCAAAATACCCATCCCCATTCGAGCCCCTATAGGGCACAATGGGAATGGGGAGGGAGCTAATAACGGACCCGTAAAACCAGCCGCCCTTAGCGGGACCCGCTAAGGGACCTCGGAATGCGGCAGTAAGGGGATAACGGCACCGGCATCCTTACTGGCGCCGTTAACCCCTTACCGCCGCACTCGGAATGATGCCCTCAGTCTCAGTCAACTACCATTTGTCACACTTCATTGCCGATGGGAGTGACAGGAAGAGAAAGAGTGCTTTTGCCCTAGCGTTGTGCGGTGGGTAAAAAGCCTATCTCATTTCATGCTATTTTGTCCCCAATATTAACAAATAAGGGCACATTGGCAAAGACCCCTTTTAGCTGCATCTGTGATGGGCATGGTCATAGAAGCATGTAGGTAAGTAACATTGATGAATGTTCTTGTGGTGGTCTTTGCAGTAGCTTGGAATCAATATGTTGCATGGGCCCAATCTGCCCAATGGGAGCGAAGGTTAACAACTTAAACATTTTAACGCTTTTTTAAACAAGTGTGTGTTCATTCCATTGTATGTTAATGCTGATTGGTTTCATTGGCATGAATGTATAATGTTTTTAAATGTTTTGCATTGTTGGTTCAAATTGCCACAAATGGCATGTTGTTTTCTTGCTTTTTTCCTACCCTATTTTCTGTGGTAGGAGTATTTGCCTTTTTTATGGAGCAAACGCAGCTGATACACTTCTTATCTGTGGTGCTGGGTAGATGTAAATAGCTTGAATCATATGCCATATTTGATGAGCAGTGAGTGACATAGATAGTATTAGCCCAATTCTGGGTGAGCCCTGAAGGATTAGGAATCATTTTAGGATAGCTCGCGCCATCTCAATATAGCTTGAATATTATTTCAATACCCCTGGCTAATGGAACTGAACATTGACCAAACCACAGTGAAAGGCATATGGCGTGTGTTTTCTAGGGAAAGTTTAGCTAACCGGAGTGCACAATGGGTGGAATTTTTAAACAAGTTCGTCAGATCACCCGTTAGCAAATGGAGAGTGCACAGAGGTAGAGAGTTGGCCACAAAAGCGGCCTGTTAGGGTTTGAAAGCTGCATCACGATCCAAGGGTTTGGAGACTTTCAGAAAATGAAATTTGCATGGAGTGATGCAATCACATTTTGCTAACAGGAGGTTGTATTTATAGTTTGCACAATTGTTCATTTGAATGGGCTTGTTCACTTGGTTTAGTCTATCAATGAATTTAACAAGTGAAATGCCATCATCATGTCAATCCAGAAATACATCATCAGTAAAGATTGGCCATCTGACTACTCTTGATAGGTCCTAATTCTTTCCAAAGTTTATATTTTCAAAACACCTCATGCCTAATGAGTATTTTGTAGTGAAATGCTGGAAGCCGCATGTCCCATACATATATATGAATTGACCTCCAATTAAGCATTATTGCTCAGAGCCCTGGGCAATACCGATGTCTGTTAGGCCAGAAGCCAGACTTATGCGCCTGAGTGAAGCGAGGGTGCATACAAAGGGCTGAAGGAACATTGCCAGCAGTATTTCCCTAATAGTCTGGGCAATAAATCAAGCAACAGGGCTGGATGTGTGGCAGAGGGCAGAGGGATGGGAATTCCCTAAAAAAAGGAGAGGAATCCCTTCAGTAATGTCCGTTGAGGAACAGAAGCTCAGTGTCCTTGTGAGTGTAGCACTTTTTTCTCTTTACACAAAGCCCATGTATGCTGCAGTAGAGAGGTGAAGAAGGCGCATTAGCTGCGGGACAGAGAGTGGGAATGGTGCTCTGTACAAGGGGAAGGTCGGGTGAGTAACAAGTCAGACGGTCGGCAAGTGTGGCAGTGGCACCTGAGGAGGGCATGTATTCCTCTGGGCCCAAAAGGAACATTTCAATACCAACGATTATTGCCCAAAAGTGATAATTCATGATAGGCCAGAGTAATATAGTGTTCTACACCACATGGTGATATAAATTAATGTTAACATAGAATCAAATGTGATGTTGATACGAAAAGTATTTCACACTAAATCAGCGACATTTGATGAAGCAGTTTTAAAAAAACCTGCTTTGTTTGCTACAAGCTAATGAGCAGTATAGTCTGCTCTGCTGAAACGCCATCGTTCTGACAAACTAAGGGCCGCAGAAGAGCACACATTTGTTGATGAATGTTTGATGATCCAATTCATTTAGCGCACCAGAGAAATGTAAATGTTGCGAATCACCTCCAGTTTTTCTGCCTTATTGGCAGCTACTTGGAAAATCCTAAGGGCTGAGGGAAAGATTCCAGCTTCAAATTAGAGGAGCCAGTAAGTTGGGTTTTGTTTGATATTAACCGAGTGTGAGAAAGTGCTTTTCCATCCAACTGTCTACTGCATGGATACAGCCCCTCAACATGTTCTAACCTCTGAGATGGGACTGGACGAAAAAATCGCCTATTGATGTCATCGGTGTCATTACAAAACCACACACCCATAGGACTGGTCAAAATCTGCAAGAGGGCACAGCTAGATGTTAACAAATAATGACATATGAGCCAAATCATGCCGAAGTCCGTGGGTGATGCACAGAATCCCTGAAAATGATGGCAGGAGAAAGATTCTTTGGGCCTCATTCCGAGATTGGAGGTAGTCATGGTGCTATTTGCGCCATGACTGCCTCCAATAACGGTACTGGCACCGGTCTCGTTCAATGGGGACTTACCGGTGTAGTCCGACCTTTGCGGGACCGGTAAATCCTCATTGAAAAAACCATTCCCCATTCCCATTCGAGCCCCCATAGGGCTCAATGGTAATGGGGGAAGTAGCTAATAGCGGTACCGCAATTTGCGGTACCGTTATTGGCTCTGATTTCGCTTAACGGGTCCCGTCCATAACGCCTGGTCAGACCTAATCTATGCAATTACTAACTGACTTACATCAATCAAGAATAACTTCACTGCAGGATTGAAAATCCTTATGATGAAATTATGAAATCCAAAACTTTAGTTTTACTCAGAAATATATCTTTTGATACTGAGGAAAGACTACCTTAATATATGTAAAATGTGAAAATATATGACAGGCAACATTCATAAAAAGAAAGAAAACCTTTTATATATTTCAAATCTCCCAATCTAATGATACACAATAAAAAACATTGTTTAGATTATTCATGACTTCAATGCAACCTCACCAGAGTCCCAGATTGATCCTGAAAATGGAGGCAGTTTTAACTACAGCTCTAAAAAATATTTTTCCTTGAACCCTTGGGACTCAGGAAATGATCACCACAATCCCTTACTGCCCTACTACGTGTTCCCTTAGCGGGTCCCTCCTTTAACGCCTGGTCTGACCAGGCGTTATGGACGGGACCCGTTAAGGGACTTCAGAGCTAATAACGGTACCGCAATTTGCGGGACCGTTATTAGTGCCTGCCCCATTCCCATTGAGCCCTATGGGGGCTAAAATGGGAATGAGGAATGGCTTTTTCAATGGGGATTTACCGGTCCTGCAAAGGTCGGACTACACTGATAAGGCCCCATTGAACCATACCGGTGCCGAACCCGTTATTGGAGGCAGTCATGGCGCAAATAGCGCCATGACTACCTCCAATCTCGGAATGAGGCCCTATGTTTTTATTCACACTGGAAGTGATATTGTTGATTTTAAATGTCAACAGTCACCCTGTGTTAGTTGGCCATAATGGTGGTAAAGTATTATTTCTTAAGAAAATGTTAGAGGTCTACTTTGTCTGCCCACCCAATCAATGATGGGAAGATGTTAAATCAAACAGAACCCCACAAGACTTGGTTTGGTTAAACAAGTTTACATACATAACATATCTCTGGGTTTCATCTCATAGGAAAAGTCCTGAAGGCTTCTGGATATTCAGGTGAAACATCAGGACATGGTTGGAGGCATCTCCAGGTTCATCATTAATCCCTTTATTTGCCTGTCCTTGTCTAAATCCCAGCTTTAGTTCCTGGTTAACTCCAATTCCTGTCTCCCAGGAAATGTTATTTTTTCAGCAATTTTGCAGTAGACCCACTTAGATTAAATCAGGGAGTTCTCCCAATTTCCATTGTGCATCTTCTTATGAATCTTTCACCACTCCCCCAAAACTGCCTACATTATTAGATGCCAGTTTATTGGCCCTTGATAGGGATTGGATAAATATTTTTCACCCCCGTACTTAAGGCCAAACATCTTTTCCTTGATTGGCCCGTCCAGTTACCAAGCCCACATTTTGGGAGGGATAAGGCCACCCACTTGAATTTACATTTCTACACATTTCAATTATGCACTTAAAAGGCACAACGAGGCAACTATTTTCAATGTATAGTAATGCATATATATTATATATATATATATATATATATATATATATATATATATATATATATATATATATATATATGATACATTACTCACCGTAATCGTATTTCTGATGCTTGCATCTGCTTAGATTCACATGCTGTGCATAGGCCGACATCTAGTGGAAGCTGCGGAGTATTACAGTTTGTTTTTCGAAACGCGAAAATGGGCGTCGACACAGGGCGTGCCAGTAATACTATCCCTAGTGTGACGTCCACTGTACCCATGATGGGTGTCAATACAGTAGTGCTGAGTAAAAATGTGAATAGAGCTCCATGTAGCTGCTTTGCAAATGGTGTCAAGAGGTACATTTGCAATGAAAGCCAGAGTGGCCCCAGTGCCTCTTGTAGAGTGGGCTCTAGGCGTGAAAGGCAGAGTTTTTTTCAGAAAGGGAGTAACAAAGCTGGATACAGTTTATAATCCACTTAGAGATGGCACCTTTAGAGACGCGATGTCCCTCTCTGCCTGTAGCTACGGAGACAAACAGTTGGTCTGTTTTCCTTAGCAGTCTGGTTTTGTTTACATAGTATAGGATCGCCCTACGCACATCCAGGGTGTGTAGTTTCACCTCAGCTGAGCTTTGTGGGTCTTGGAAGAAAGCCGGAAGCTCGATGGACTGGTTCACGTGGAATTTAGAAATAAACTTAGGTGAGAACCTAGGGTGTGTTCGTAAAACCAGTTTATCTTTATGGACAGTAAAGAAAGGATCCTGCACTGACAGAGCCTGAATTTCACTGATCCTTCTTATAGACGTAATGGCTACCAAGAAGGCAGTTTTATATGTCAGGTGTTTGAGACTGCTCTTATGCATGGGCTCAAAGGGAGGGCCCATGAGTTTAGCAAGCACCACATTGAGGTCCCATCCTGGTGGTGCATTAGAAATTGGAGGGTGAAGTCTCTTTACTCCTTCCATGAAGGCTTTAACCACTGGTACTTTCCACCACAATACTTTGTTATGCGAGATGGTGTATGCTGACAGAGCTGCCAGGTGTACCTTCAGTGAATTAAATACCAACCCTGCGTCCAGCAGGTGGAGCATTTAGTGACTATAGTGGAAGGAGTGCAATCAACTGGGTTGATTTGCTTATTCTGGCACCAGATAAAGAATCTTTTCCATTTGTCGAAGTAGCAGTGTCTCGTGTTTGGCTTCCTAGATTCTCTTAGGATGTCCATGCATCTCTGAGGTAATTTGAGATGTCCAAACTCTATGACCTCAGGAGCCATGCTGCTAGGTTCATTGAGTTGGGTTGAGGATGCACTGTCTGACCTTGGTGCTGGGACAGTAGGTTGTACCAGCACGGGAGTTTGATGGGTTCGCACACCGCTAGTCTGCGTAAGTGTGGGAACCACGGTTGCCTCGCCCACAAGGGACCAACTAGGACCAGCGTTATCGATTCCCTGTGCATCTTGTTGACCACCTTCCTGATGAGAGGGGTTGGTGGAAAAGTGTACGCAAACATCCCTGACCAGTTCATCCACAGGGCGTTCCCCTGGGAGTCTTGTTGGGGGAACCTGGATGCGAATCCTGGGCACTGTCTGTTTTCGCTTGTGGCGAATAGGTCTATAGTGGGGAAACCCTACTGAGAGAAGAGATCTTGTACAATTTCTCTGTGTAGACACCATTCGTGTTCTTCTGCGAGGGGATCTCTGCTCAAAGCGTCCGCCAGAGAATTGAGATCCCCTGGAACATGTTGAGATGACAGGTAGATGTTCTGGCTGAGTGCCCATATCCACATTTTCTGGGCAAGCTTGGACAGATTTGGTGAACGAGTTCCTCCCTGCTTGTTCAGGTAAAACATAGTTGTTGTGCTGTCAGGATCTGTACTGACAGGTCCAACAGGTAGGGCTTGAACGCTTGAAGCGCTTTGAATACTGCCAGAAGCTCTAGCAGATTGATATGATTCTTGGCCACTGAGTGAGACCAGAGACCCTAAGCTGTGTGGTGGAGATGGTGTGCTCCCCACCCTGACAGGGATGCGTCTGTTGTGACTACAGCCTGTATCTCGGGATCGTAAAAGGGTTTCCCCTTTGACAGGTTTTCTCTTGTCCACCAGTGAAGATTTTGTACAAGTGTTGGTGAAACGACAACTAGATCATCCCACTGACCGCTTGCCTGAGACCACTATTTCGCCAACCATTCTTGCATGGGACGCATGTGCAGGCGTGTGTGGGGGACCAGGTAAATACATGACGCCATCATGCCCAGTAAACGCATCGCTTTGCCCACCATTACCAGGCGACCGGCTTGATATAGCGGAATTTGCAGCAGTAGATTCCGAATTCTTTCCTCTGATGGAAAGGCCAACCCCTCTTGTGTGTTTAGGACAGCTCCTAGGAACTGTTTGGAGGTGCTTGGCACCAGACTTGACTTTTTCTCGTTTGTGGAGAAACCCAATTCGAAGAGGAGGTCGATAGTTCTTTGAATGTTTGATCTGCAAATTACTGGGATCTCCCCCGTGATGAGCCAGTCGTCCAGGTAAGGGTACACTGGGATTGCCTCCCTGCGTAGGTGTGCTGCCACCACCGCCAGTACCTTGATGAATACCCTTGGAGCCGAGGCTACACCGAAGGGCAGTACCTTGAACTGATAGTGCTGACTGTCCACCTTGACGCGCAAGAATCTTCTGTGCGCTGGGAACATGGAAATATGAAAATAGGCATCTTTCATGTCCAATGTTGCCATGTAATCCCCCTTTTTTAGGAGGGGGATTACCTCTTGGAGAGTAGTCATGCGAAATTTTTGGGGCTTGACATACTTGTTTGCAGGATGTAAATCCAATACTGGGCGCATTGTCAAATCTTTTTTTGGCACAAGGAAGTAAGTTGAATAAATACCCTTGTTTACCTGGTGTCCCGGGACCAGTTCTATCGCGTCCTTTGCTAGAAGATTGGCGATCTCTTCGAGGAGGATCTTCTGATGGTCTAATGAATGTACTTTTTGACGTGGAGGATGGTTTCGGGGACGCTCTAACAGTTCTATGCAGTATCCTGCGAACACTGTGGACAGCACCCATCTGTCTGATGTGATCCCTTCCCAAGCTTGGGTGAAGTTGGAAATGCGTCCCCCTACTGGGGATGCGGGAGAAGGGACCCGGAACGGAACATCACTGTTTTGCGGGAGGCGTGCCGCCGCCTCTATTGGGGCTGCCTCTACCCTTACCATGTCCCCTTTTGTTACACCTGCCATAACTCTGGGTAGACTGCTGGTTGTTGTTATTCCATGGTGTACCCTGCCCCTAGGAATAGTTGGAGCCTCTTTGTGAATTTTGGCCACGTGGGCGACGAAAATTGCCATTCCCTCTTTCATTAGGGGGTTTGTTGGTCAACTGGCCCAGGGATTTGAGAGTCTCGTATTTATCCTTGGCATTTTTTAATGCGTCCTCTACCCTCCACCGGTTTGTCTATTAAGGATGCTTGTGTCTCGGGTTTAAACCCAGATTGTCTTAACCAAGCATGTCTTTTGATAACAGTGCTCTCTGCTATCAGTCTGCCGGCGTTATCTGTGGCATCAAAGGTTGCCTTAAGGATGCAACCGGACACGGCTCTTCCCTCCGACGCAACCTGTGCCAACTGGCTTTTTAAAGGTTCCGGGGTGGAGTCAATGAGTGCCGCAACTTCTTCCCACTGATGGCAGTTGTAACTCGCCACCAAGGTGGTGGAGTTGGCAATCCTTGCCTAGTAGGCGGAAGTGGAGGCTACCTTCCTTCCCAACCCATAGATATTTTTGCTCTCCTTGACGGGGGAGCTTCAGATGATGATAGGGATGTTCATGCCCTCTTTCGGGTATTAGTCACTACCAGGGAGTCCGGTTTCAGTTGCCCCCTTATGTACAGTGGGTCTGATTGGGCTGCCCTGAACATTTTTTCGATCCTGGAGTTTACTGCCCTGGTGAGGTTGGGATTTAGAAGGGAAGGGTCTATTCTCCTTTGTATAGACTTGAGAATAGGGATGGCCTGGGTAACAGGTCTCTTTTCTCCCACTAGTTCCTCGGCTAGTCCCTCTCCTCCTGTGCTCCCTGAGTATCTATGCAGAAGTGTGCAGCTGCTCTAGATAAAACCTCATTTAAGAGAGGTTGGTTGTCGACAGGAGAGTCGGTAACCAGAGGTTCTGTGCCTACTGGGGAGTCTACTCTGTAGGCTTCTGGGTCATCGTCGTCCTCCTCTTGGTCCTCGTCATCCCCATAGTAATCCATCCCAGTTTGGTCGTCCAACGTGGCCAATTCTGGATCCTCTTGTAATGGATCCTCAGCATACTGAGAGTATGGCTGTATGTAGAAAGGGTCAGAAGACCGACTTTGCGTTGGCCCCTCAACTCAAGGTTTCGGGTCCCTAGACCCTGAGGGAGAAGCCCCGTCAGGGGTATAGGAGAGGAAGTGCTCTGGATTCTTAGCATAGAAGTCTGCTAGGGATGACATTCTAGACATAACTCTGTCTATATCCTCACTTGACCATTCTTTGGAGCTGGGGATTACCATTTCCTGGGAGGGTTTCCCTGCCATATCCTGACTGGACCTATGGCCTTGTGCAGGGGTCATGGAAATCTTTACAGAAGACTGTGACCTCTCTTTATGTTTCTGTTGTGCAGAAGAAGGCTGAGAATGTATCTTCTGCTGCTTTCCCCCCTCCCCGTGAGTGGAAGAGTGCTTGCCTGGTGTTTTCACCTTTTCTGAGCTTTTCGACGTCTGGCGTCGAGATTCGGGGGTAGTGCCCCTTTCCTTAGAGTGTGGAGGTTGGGACACGGGAGCAGCTGTCGCGCGGTCTGCTGACGCCTACTCCTGGAGTGCGGCCTGGGGATGGTGGTCGGCTTCATCTTCCGACGATCGAACCTCCGTTACTTTAGTGAGTGAGGCACTCTTGGCAACAGTGGATGGTTGCCTGGTGTCATGCGGCGATCTTGACCGTGAACGCCCAGGGGACACGATTCGGTGGACCGTTCTCTGTGTGCCTCTTTCCGGGAACTCGACGCGCGCGTCGAGTCTCGGTTGGACTTCGAGTGTTTAGTGGAAGTGGTATGGGTAGCGCGCGTGTCGCCGGGGGTATTCCCCATAGCTGCTCTGCCGAACAACCTTCCGAGGTCGGGGACTTGTGCTTGGTTGTCTCTCGACACCACGTTGCCCTCGCCGTCCGATAGCACAGCGTTGGTGCCATCACTGAAGGCGCCCTCCGCTCGTTGCCTGGCGTGGTAGGCCCAACGTTTGATTGAACGGTCCTTTAGAGTTTTCGGCTTAAACCGACTACACACTCTGCAGTTCACCTCGGGGTGGTCCCTCAGCAAGCAGAGGTTACAGGTGGCGTGTCTGTCAACCCAAGGGTACTTGCGGTTGAACTTGGGGCAAAATTGGAAAGGGGTACCCTCCATACGCATCTTGTGGCAGCGGGCTAGTGTGTGTAGGAATATATAAGAAATAGTATATATATATATAAAAGAGTGTAGAGTATGTACCACCCCCCACTCTCCCTACTTGCAGGGCCGAGGCCAGAGGCCTTCCAAGGCACGGGCCAAGGCCAGAGGCCTCGCAAGGCCCAAAGTCCGTCGTGCAGCTCTCGGCGGTTGTTTTCTTCTCCGGGCCGGCGTCGAGCTTTGAACTTCGGTGACTCAACATTGGGATGGAGAAAATGGGGAAATATTATGATATTTTGCAAAATTATGGCTAAAGCCAGGGAACTCCGTGGGATGCTTCCGACCAGTATGGCGGAAAAAAACAATCTGAGGGTCCTAGACACGTGAGGGATCATGGGTACAGTGGACGTCACACTAGGGATAGTATTACTGGCACGCCCTGTGTCGACGCCCATTTTTGAGTTTCAAAAAACAAACTGTAATACTATATATATATATATGCCTGAAACGGTCTGCCCATACCGGGCCTAATGAAATGTATCTCGGCTCAGCATTCTGTTGCATGTTTGCATGGTTTATTCACAAATTATAAAAGTCAGAATCACAAACGTTTACATACAATTCAATAATTCCCTAAGCTACTATCTCCCAAAATCTCAGCTTTCTGACATTTTCTGGGGAGCTAGCAACACATTTCAGGTTGTAACCCTTTTTTTATTAGAGTTAAATCATTGGATGGAGATTTCCATAAGCGTTTTAATGATACTTGAACCATTACTGTGCAACTTATGTTTCCTGTGCAAATGAACAAAGTATGATTGTCCATTTGTCCATCTAGACGTATGGCAATCTCTAAACATATATGCATATTTTGACTTCAATTGCACATTAGGTTTTGTTTCCCACCTAAAATGGGATCTGGACCATCTGCTTTCTTTGTTGGTTTTGCCTGCAATAAATCCATTAACATTGTTTCTCCCAGGGCTAATGGAGCACATTCCTTCTTGGTCACGGCTGTGGCTTCAAAAAGATGTTTTAGACAGACAGAAGATAGGTGCAAGATCAATGTTTGAGTGTTCTGAACTGAAACTGAAGCCATTGCTCCATAATAGAAACTGGTGCATATTCTCCTGAACATAAACTGATGTCAATTCTCTGAAATAGAAACTGGTGATTTTAAATGTTACAGTTCCTTTTACACATGAGGTCTTTTAATATTGTACCTCAAACCATATGCAGATTTCTCCTGTGCTGTGACATCTATGTTCATTTTTACATCGTAACATATATTCACATGACTCTGGCAGTGGAGATTTGTTTTCCCATCTGTTAATTGTTTTAAGCTACACATGCACACCTTTCATGGAAACAGTTTCAGTTTTTGCAAAGTTACCCTTTATTCTTTGTTCACTGTGTCAGCAAGGCTGCATTTTAGACATCAGTCACATGTGATGGAAAGTAGTTTCTCAACCTTTAGCTTAGACAATCAAATGTATGGCCCATTTAATTGTGTTTCTCTGGAAACAGCATTTTGACATTGCATTTGCAAATGAAATGCTGCTCTTTCAGTTTGGCAGTCATTTCCTTGTGTTTTCAATGCTCTGCGCAACAGGGCATTGAATGTGGGCTGATCGTCAATGGGAGACGTGTTTCTAACAGGTGAATTGTCAGGAGGATTTAGGTTTAAGACATCAGTGTCCGAATATACTGATGGGGATTGCCAGGGATGAGAAGGTCCTTCTTCTGGATTTTCTCCGAAGCCTTCTCCTACCATGTCTGGGCTGTCTTCCAGACATTCCTCCTGGTTCTGTCCCTCTTCATCGTCCACAAATTCATCCTCCGCCTCCAAGTATTGTTCCTCACCAGTGAGGTCATACACATTATGGAAATCTGAGGCTGTGTCTTGCTGGGGATTGAATAGTCTCGGATATTTGGCCCTGGGGTCCTCCTGAGGCCCTTCTCTTGTTCTCTTGGGAGTGGGAGGGTTCTGGGTCTTCATAAACCTCTCCATTCTCTCCATGCAGAGATGGAGCCTTTCCATGGTTTCATGGGGTACCCCTGAGCGGTCTAGCGGGGGAAAATTAATGTCATCTAGCTGAAAACGGCTCGACCTCTCCCATAACGTCGAGGAAAGTGTCCCGTCGCCTTCCGAAAAGCCTTCCGGTGTGCTGGGGGTCCCCCCAACTGAAGGGGGTAGTCCCTGTCTTTCTTCGGGCTTCTTCGGCGTGTCTTTCGACCTTTGCGTAGCGCTCGACGAGTCCTTTGGCGTACGCTTCTGGGCGTCGGCTACAACGATCCTCGCCAAGCTCTCTGTGACTTGTTTGTCAGCGGAGGGCTGTGGTTTCGACGTTACGGGTGTCGATCGTTCTACGGCGGCGTGCGCTCTCTGCTGGTGCGCACCGTCTGATGGTTTGGTGGCGGCGCCCTTATTTGCCGAAAGCCCAGTCGCTGGTCGCGGCTGCGGTTGCGAGAGGGGCTTCGAACCTGAACGGTCCGAGGAGGTCGCCGGTGGAACCTGCGTCTCCTTGGGCGCTGATGCTTTCTTCGTCTTCGACGAAGAAGAGCCATGGGTTGTGTGCTTACGTGTGGTATGGTGTGCGTCATTGTCGCCGGGGTGGTCATCCCCATAAGCAGGGCGTGAGCCGAGCCCGTCGGGGCCGGGGACAGACGACGAAGAGCGCGAGCGCTCTTTGGAGGGGTATACGACTTCCGTAGCGGAGGTCGTGTTATCACGTTCCTCGTCACTGTCGGTGGTAGCAGCAGCGGCGGGTGAAGAATCGGCCTTCGACATAGCGTAGGCCGCCCACCTCTTGACCCTACGGTCTTTTAGAGTCTTTGGTTTAAGAAGCCGACAAGCCGTGCAACCCTCCTCTTTGTGATCAAGGGGCAAGCACCGGTTACACCGTGAATGCTTGTCCTTCCAAGTAAACTTGCCCTTGCAACGCGGGCAAAACCTAAAGGGTGTCCTCTCCATAGCCGAGGCAATAAATTGTGATAACGACCCCAAGGGAAAGGAAGGGGAAAAGGAAAGGCATTCTCAGAAAAGAACCAGAGATGTCCCACGACCACACTCTCCCTACTGTATTTGGCCTGCGAGGCCAGGCCACGTGTCCGGCAACGCCGAAGGATCTCCTCCGCTCGTCCCCTCCATCGAAGATCTTGCTCGGCGGAGACAGCTTCACAACTGCGTCGAGGGAGGGATCGATATGTTATATTTTAAATAGGAAAACGACCAAGGGTCGAGGAGATGAAATCTGCAATGTCTCTCGAGGAGCTCCCCGTAAAGGCGACCAGTAGCTGGGCGGAAAAAAACAATCTGAGGGACCTCGACGCGTGAGGGATTGTGGGTGCAACGCACGTCACTATAGGGATAGTATTTCAGACACGCCTTGTCGACGTCCCTTTTCGACTACGAAAAACAAAATGCAATACTCCGCAGTGACCACTGGATGTCGGACCTATGCACAGCATGTGATTCTAAACAGATTAACAAATATCAGAATTATTATTTTTGATACATTATTTGAATTCAGAATACTTCAAACTGGTGTCTTCCATAGTTATGCAATTTGGCATCTGTGGACATGTTTACACATGAGAAGAAAATGTTATTTGAGGACAGTAGTCAAAAGACTAATCAAGTAAGGTAACGATGAATAATATAAAGTGGCTAAATATTTTTATAAAGAGAAACTAAACTGTATGTTGTGTTTTCTTTAAGAAACTAGAGTATATTATTTGTTTTTCTTTTTTCCATACTATTATTTTATGACTATGGTTTTCCTATATAATACTTAAAGGAATGGTTCACCCAAAATGTTTTATTTCAAAAATAGATAGGCAATATTAAAAAAAAACGATTGGCATTTTTTTTTTCGAAGTCCCTATGTAAAATTTGGAGCAATTCAAGCTCAAAATTTGCAAAAGCAAGCACATGGGAGCATCCATTTTGTGAAATGAATGCCCACCTGTGCTGGCTTTTGCTTTTGCGGCACTAATGAAGGAAAAGCCAGCCAGCTGTAGTAAACAAAAGCTACCACTGGGTGGCTTTTCCTTCATTGGTGCCGGTACTCGGAGGACGCGGACCGAAGACTACAGGCAGAAAAGCTGCAGCTGCATCTCGGTAAGTGCTATTTATTTATTATTTTAAATAAGCACTAGCTGCATTTTTTTCTCTAAGTTTTCCGGGCTGGAGGAGCCCGGAAAACTTAGAAATAAAACTGCAGCTTTAAAAACGTTGTATTTATGTTTGTGGTAGCTTTTGAAGCGACCGCAAACATAAATACAACGCTGTTGTGTTTGAAAACGCTGCGGTTTTTCTTTCTAAGTTTCTCAGGCTCCCCTGTGCCTGAGAAACTTAGAAAGAAAAACCGCAGCGTTTTCAAACACAACCGCGTTGTGTTTCTGCCTAAATCTGCTTTCCCATTTGGGCTTTAGAGCTCCCCACGGGGGAATGTGTGTCAGTTCGAAATGTTCAGCATACTTCCCAACATGCTACAAACCTGAAATTTGACATGTGGGTAGAGTATGTAGGAAGAGAGGCCACCAAATGTCAGCCAAGGTTTTGAATTTTAACTAAGGCTCTGATTTTCAACACGGATGAAAACTGACCACATTTGTCAGCAAGAGACTCAGGGATGAATCTGGTATATGTCACTATTGTAAGTGTACAGAGCACACGTCAGCTAAAAGTGGGGTTTGAATTTGGCACTGATAATAGCTGATGTTATAATTTTGCACCACAGCACAGTAGTTATGAACTGAGTTGCAGTGAAACATAAAGACTAACAATTATTAACCCCTAACCGCTAAATTATCCCATTACTAATATTCAAGGCAGATCAGTACATGGCCCTGTGGTGCAAGAATATTAGTGCAAAACATGAGAAGGATATTCAGCAAGTGATGATGCCACATCATCTGCTAGCCTGACTGCACACAGAGCAGTTGATGATGCTTCGTGATAAATGAATAGAAGGGATAACATGCAGCAAGTTGTAGTGCATTAGTGGTTATAATATTGCGGAAAAGATTGGCTAGAATCATCGTTTAGAGAGTAATCATAAAAGAATGGTCATCAGTTCCCAATGCTGATATTACATATTTTTTTAAACAGGGTTTAGGAGAAAGGTTCATTGTATTGAAGAAATGTTTCTGGAAAAAAGGTGCAAAACTCAGAAAGGCATTTGGAAATCAAATTACTTAAAGATGAAAGTGCAGTCCTCCGAAATGGGTCTTAAAATGACCTGTAGATTGCAATCAAAATGGAAAATATGTGAAACCTCAGGATTGGTTAAGTGTTTCTGTCATCCAGTTGATACTCCTAACATAACAAGACAGTTACTGATTTCATTTGAAAGTTGAATTGTGCTCTTTTTCCAGATAGCAAGGGTGCTGTAGTTGTCTCATCGTTTTTTCTGTCAGCTTGCTTTATGGCGAGCTAACTTTGAAAGCGTCTATGGTACGTACAACAACAATGTGATTGAAATTATTGAGCAAGTATTTCTAAACCATTGGGGACACCTATGGGACGTCTTCCCATAACCGTAGCTTTTCGAGAAGCAGCCTATGCTCAGCCTTAATATTGTGAGGGTTGGGATACTGTACAGTCATTCGAGACACACCAACGCCATTTCTGCATTAACAGTGTCAAGTGATATCCATGATCAGGCTCCTGTTCTGTAGTCTTTTGGTCAAAGATTAAATATTCAAACTGGTTCTTGTTTTACAATTCAACCCTCTTTTACAGGAAATCTATTTAAAGCACTGTTTAAAGCCACTGACACCTGAAGTCTGCTTTCATGCAGTTTATGGCAGTATATTGAAGCATAGGCAGTCTATGCAGTATATTCAAGACTTTCTGTCTTTCCAGACTCACACTGTGCAGCAACCCAGAATGCCAAGGAATGCAAGGCCGCAGGCGATAAGAGATATGACTCTGTGGTCACCAAACTTCCACTGATGTGGAGTGTAAGGCAGGGCTCCAATACAAATCTTGGCTCCAGTTGTTCATGACGGACATTCTGGGTTATGACATCTACCTCTGCATAAGGTCTTCTTGACACTACCATTCTAATATCAATTACTCCCTGTTACCAATATTTTGTTGTTCTAGAGCTACATGAAGTGGCAACGATGAAGGCAGGGGCATCTCTATCGACTAGATTAGAATCTATTGGGGTTCTCTTTCCAGTAGTTCAACTGAATATAAGGTTCAGCACAAAAAATATTACAGATACAAACAGAACTAATTTTCCTTAACCCTTTGCCCGACAACTCCGTCCTGCAGCCCAGGTTACTGCCCAGACTACTGGAAAGAAAGGAACATATTTTGACCGTGGCTCCTGGGACTTGGGGGCACATAGATCCCCCAGATCCAACCTTAGGATGCATGTTGACTTTCCAAAGGGCAAAACAGGACTGTTATTCACACGTGTGCATATATACACACAACCTATAGGTAGTCAACTTGTGAAATAGCGTGTACATACTTTCAAGTTTAATAAAGAAGGCAGTGAAGTAGGCACTTGCTATAATTACAGAAACAATACTGCTCCTCTGCGTTATTTAAATCACTGGTCAGAGGTTACAGTAAGTTGTCACTACAAATAACCTAAAGATTTCTGCAGGTTTCACATCTGCAACAGGGAAGGAGCCATTTTCTCTTTGGCTTTCATTAGTGTATTGTGTTTGCTAGCATTCCCTGTACACCACACCTTGATCAAGAGCCACACATGTGAGTATGTGGCAAGGTGTGCAATATGGAAATCCCATCAAACATGCAGCAGCAAGCTTCTGTGGTGGAATGCGTAATAATAGCACCCTCTAAATGTGACAATATGGGCAGCAGCATTAAGATGAGGATGAACTGCTGGGTCCTGATGCCTGTTTAAAAAGTCATACCATACACTACCAGTGCTCAACTATGCATCTGGCATTTTGCTGGGGCTGCAAAGAAAGGCACCTATTCGTGGTAACTATAGTGCTGGTTTTTGCCATGTGAATGTATGTTCACTATCCATCAATATCTTCTGCACAACTAAATCTGTGTCTTTCTGCCCTTCCGCCAACAGTACTGTACTACTGTTAATAAATGCCATGACCAACACTGGATTATACATGTTGTAAAGTGCTCTGCTCCTTTCGAGCTGGTTTGCACTACACATAAACAAAGAAATAAAAAGGAAATCCACTCAACAAGCAACCACCTGTTTTCTTAGTGTAACGTTGTGATGAAAATCACTCCATCCTTTAAACAAACGGTTGCTGCATCCTTATTTCCTCTTGAGATACAAATCACCTGACCTGTTTTTTCAGTAGTATTGCTATGAATCCCATACCAAAATAACTTCTAATGTGCATAGTCAATGATAGTAATGATATAGGGGTTTGTATAGCACTGCATTCGGTATCAGGTAATATAATCGCAGCAAAAATGTCGCGGTAAAAAAATATTGCGGCAAAAATGCCGCCATTTGACCCGGTAAATTGTGCCCCATTATACCATTTAAGGGGAGCGGGGGTTGCGGGGGTATCCACCGCTTCCCTTAAATGGTGTAATGGGTCTGGGGGTTGCGTAGGTGTCCCCTGCATGTTTTACATGGAATGCGGCGCAAAAACGGCAGCATTTTTGCCGTGATATTTTGTTACCACAGCAATTTTTGCCGTGATTATATCACATGGAACCCTGCATTCAGACTCCTCCGGTTGCTAAGTGCTGTAATATGATGATATATTAATAACCAATTATTTTAAATTGTACTCAGACTGTCGACCTCAGATGGGTAAAGGGTTGAGTCAGTGTTGAGGGAATTTGATCTTGCACAGTAACGGTCAGCCTCATGTTAAAGGCAATCACTTAATCCGTGAGCTATCCAGCCAGCTACAGTGCAAGGTATGATATAAAAAGGTATCTCTCACAAACAAACTGCGCCGCAAATTAGATCCATTGTTGAGTGATTATTTTAATCATATTTTTCACTCTAGTAGGAGAGCAAATGTGATAACACGTGTTTCTGCACACCTCGTGCCTTTTTCAAATCTGGCCATTTATTTTTTCAAAAACATGCATTGTTTCATTGCAAAGAAAAAAGAAAAGAAACATATCAATGTGCATTTAAATCATGACAGAGATGAGGGCGTGGTGAAGGGGAGGAATGTTACGGTCAAATATAGTAAAATTGACAAATGTTCAGCATACTTCCCAAAATACTACAAACTTGAAACGTGGCATGCGGGTATGTTCCAGGGTGTAGACAATGTAAAAAGTTTAAAATATACATTTTTCTAATTTTTGCAGTCTTCCAAGCTTGAATACGTGTGTGGATCTGCTTGAAATTTTCAGCACACTTCCCAACACGCTACAAACTTGAGATTTGGCATGTGGGTAGGTTCCATGTGTAGACAATGTAACAGTTATAACATATATATGTTTGGATATTTTAAGCGGTCTGCAATGCTTACCCCTGCCATATGACTCTTTGCGCCGTAGTTCTACGTTCAGCAGTTCATGAAAATTTCAGCAGTTCATTGATCCGATACTTTCCACACTATCAGCATTCTAGCTGACATTAGCGGCACTCACCTTTGGAGCCTTGAGATTGCACAGCAACATTATTGGTGTCCCGATGTATATATATATATAAAAGGAAAGTTGTGGATATGAATGTGTGTCAGTTTGAAATGTTCAGCATACTTCCCAACATGCTACAAACCTGAAATTTGACATGTGGGTAGAGTATGTAGGAAGAGAGGCCACCAAATGTCAGCCAAGGTTTTGAATTTTAACTAAGGCTCTGATTTTCAACAAGGATGAAAACTGACCACATTTGTCAGCAAGAGTGTGAGACTCAGGTATGAGACTCAGGGATGATTCTGGTATATGTCACTATTGTAAATGTACAGAGCACATGTCAGCTAAAAGTGGGGTTTGAATTTGGCACTGATAATAGCTGATGTTATAATTTTGCACCACACCACAGAAGTTATGGATTGAGTTGCAGTGAAACATAAAGACTAACAATTATTAACCCCTAACCGCTAAATTATCCCATTACTAATATTCAAGGCAGATCAGTACATGGCCCTGTGGTGCAAGAATGTTAGTGCAAAATATTTTTGAAAAACCAACTTATTTTAAAAGAGAATAAAATGTGCAGAATAAAAGTTTCTTTGCAGTGAAGACGTGAGGAATGCAAGCTGATTGACAAAGGGAGGTGGTTTTGATGGAATGAGGTCACTGAAAAATGCAGAGATACTGTACACCTTCTATAAGGGGGACATAAATTGATGGGAATAGATAGACAGAGGGTTTAAAAGAATTGCAGTAAGAAAGGCTGGTTCTCTCTCTGGATGGCTCTTTCTCTGGCTGGGGCATTGTCTCTTGTCTCAAGCACTCACCGTCCCTGAGAGAAGTGTGCTGCACTCACAAGCAGGCATGCAAGCAAGGGGCACAAGCTGATATCTCTTCCTCACGAGTGGATGAAACCAAATAAAAGGAATTCTCAAATGTGGGCTTTATCCAGACAGACAGAGGTGGTCCTGGCTTCACATGCAGTCCGCGGGCACACATAATCAAGCATTATTAATTGCTAAGTTTCAGTACAATTGGGGAGTATGCAGTTTATAGAATGTTGTCATAAAATGAACAAATGTGGGTGTTATTCCAGGGCTCTGGATGAGTGTATTTTAAATAGTTACAGCCAGGAAAGTGATGTCGCAGTTGAAAGCTTCAGAAGTTTATTGTTCCTAAACTTTCCACTCTATCGGCATTCTAGCTGACATTAGTGGCACTCACTTTTGAAGTCATGCAGATGACATAATACTGTGCTTTTATAGTAATGCAGGTGACAGGAAACGGTGCATGTCTCTGCAATAGTGTCCGCGATGACGTTGTCCTTCACATCATGACAAATCTCATGATAATTACAGAAACTTCATTTCCCACAGAAGTTGATGAATGTGTGCCATCTTAACAGTACAAAGCTTACATGCTTCAGCAGAACACCTACAGGCACGGCACTTCAAGCTTAAACGCTTCAGCCCTACACGTACAGCAGTTATGTTGAGGTCGCTACTGTCTCAGCTGTAAATCGGGACACCAATAATGTTGCTGTGCAATCTCAAGGCTCCAACTCAAAGTAGCTGGAACAGATTTATGGGATTCATGCTTTTCTCATGGTCAACTTTATTTGGATTGCTCCAGAATTGGAAACAAAGACAATTTGGTCACACTAGCTCCTACAGGAAACACTAGCAATATTGTCTACAAAGAAGCATTGGCTTAGTTAATTAAATAAACTTCAAACTAGGACTGAAGCAAGCAAATTACTGTGCAAAGCATGGGTACACCTGCTAGTTACCTATAAGGTTATATATGAGTTTACCAAAGGTAAAATCTGAGTGGTAAATTTCAGAGTGGTCAAAATACTGAAAAAATAATGATTTATTTTTAACCCCTTACCCCACTACTACATATATATTTAATTAACATTTTCAGCATTTTTTCGGTATTTTGGCTTTCGGTAAAACTTACCACTCTGATTTATTTTCGGCAAAATTACTAGCTACCACCTATAAGCTTTTCATTCATGGCTCCTGTAGTTCAATTTTAGGTTGTTCTTAATCAACTGCTAATAGAAGCCATGGACTTTTGACAGAGTTTATTTTAATACTTTTCATTTTAGGGCTAATTTAGAAGTTAATCTGTATACCCTCACCTGTCTCTTGACTCTGCAATCCACAGCATCAAAATTGTGAGTATGATTTTAAGTTTGAATGTTTCCGCACTGGCTGAACACGCATGGTTGATTTGTTGGAATATTTTAGAAGTGAATACGAGAGTAGGTTGCTGGGTATCTACTCAACCTTTTTATTGCTAATACTGAATACTTTATATTGTTTGACTATGCTGTTTTAAGGCTCATATATCAGCTCTACAAGTTAATAGATGTACATGCATGCTATACAAGGGAGACAGCATTCTTAATGTAATTCTATTCATGAGAATAGAAGACACTATATTGCAAGTTCAATAGCTTGATGGTTTATTGAAAAAAACTGTACAGGGAAATTGTTGATAGCATCTAATGTGTTACATACACAGAAGGGTAATGAGCATTGGTACAAAAAGAGTCTAGAGGTAGACCTACAACAACATCGCGGTCCTATAGTAAGACTGTCAAGTGATCAGAGCCTTGCTTCTGACACAGAACTATACTCTGCCACAAAACCTGCCACAGCCTGAGGTATTTAGGCCACCTTTGGGGTGGAAGTTTTGTTCTGAAATTCAGCGTATGATGTCAATCATGAAATCTTTGTTACAAACATATTTTTTCAAAATCTATATGTGGGTCCCTATACGTTTATAGAGGATTTCTGGATGTCATTGCTGTTCTATAGAACATACCTGTTTTTTGGTTGTATGTACATTGATAAAACAAAAATCAAATGACTGATAGGAAAATAATAAACTAAAGGGAAAACGCACTTCCTACCTGAATGAGCCTACCACACTAATGAATGAATACATGTATTTTGTAAGGCACACTTTACCCTGAGTGGCATCTTGGCAGCTGGATGAACAGCAAGTTAAACCTTACAGAAGGTAAAGAACCAACAGAAAATGCTGCCATAAAATTAATAACAAAAAATATGGTGACGAGATTTAAGCACTCGAATGGATCTGAAACAGCTATCAAACAGAAAAACTGGCTCCTGTATAATTATTCAGTTAAACAGTTCAAGACAGAGGATTAGAGGCCGGTAGGCAACCAGGTAGTAGAGATGCTCACCCATTGGAAGGGGTCGATTTCCCCTAACAGATACATTAAGCGGACCCCTCAAGCTTATAACATCATGGAGCCTGATGTCTGCAAAGATGAGAGGCTCCAGCAGAGCGGCACATGTGCTGCAAGAAGTCATGGATAACAATATTGACAGCAGTGTAGGGCTCTGAATAAACTGTTCCACTCTTCAGGGGCGTGATGACTGCCTGATGAGCGCTGTATCTACAGTTCCAGTCCAGAAGAGGTGGAGCCACTGTCTTGAAGGATGATCATTGGCCGCATCAGTGCAGAGAGGAAATGGGCCTCAGTGAGGGAAGTACACATCAAATGATGAAATGGATTAAAAGGCAACACCCTTCTCCACGCTCCGATAACCCCATCTAGTTCCAATTTGCACAGAGCACTATCCCGGTAATCTCCCTGAGGGGACTTTTTGTGATGAAGGGATGGCTGCATCAGAGCCATGACATCGTTGATCAAGATCTTGACCCAGACGTTAGCAAGACACTCCTCAGTAGTAAATGGCAACATAACTTAGATAGCTCCGGCAACCTCCTGAACGTTTGCAGGGAGGTGTATATGGACACTGTTTACACTTAGTCTTGCAATGCAGTGTACTTGCTCCCATGCCACATTAGTTCATTCTCCTAAATCTAAGAAATAGACAGAGGAATGGGTGGGTGACAGGAGAGAAGGAAAAACGATACCGTAGGTTTCACTGCATACAATTCTCCCTAAGGAGAAGTGACCGAGTTTATTGGCCCATAAATGGTAGGTAGTGTGGTATATGTATAAGGCATGATAGGTGAGTTGTGGGGTAAGGGTATAAATTATGGTAGTTAGGGGTAGGGGGATCTGCAGGGGGATTCCCCCCACATTATAACAAAATGAAAAGTAGAAAAAGTGATAAGTAATTTCATTTTTAGGTGAAATAAATTAGGTCACTTCTCCATTAGGTAAAATATTTTCGGAAAAATCACATATATCCAGGGAAAAATGCATGGGTGAGGCAACAGAGTGGAGATATAATCGGCATATTTATATTTCAACTATTATTGTCTGTGTATTTGATGGGGTACTTATGGTTACTGTGTGATAGACTCAATGGCCTTTATTTTTAATATCCCCAAACTGTTAAATCCAGGAATAATAACCCTGTGTAAAAGTTATATGCATGGTTTTACACCCGATTTAGCACCCTGGAGATGTTCACGTTTTTGAGAGGAAGAACAATGTCACAAAATGCAATGCATGTTCCCACCACCACCGTCCGCTCAGCCTGCAAGTAACGAAAATTGAAAGTAGGGGACTAGTACCAGGCAAGTGAATTAGCGGTGCCCCCCATGTATTTTACACGTTTAAGAAAAGGAAAAGCCATACACTAATAGCCTGATTCATGTAATTATTTGCGTGAAAAACGCAGATTTGCGCGCCTTTCTGCCCGAAAATCCCCATACTTCAAACAGGGGTTTTCGGGCAGAAAGGTGCGCAAATCTGCGTTTTTCACGCAAATAATTCCATGAATCAGGCTAAAAGTCTGTTTCTAAGGGATAACATTAGTAACGTTGTCACCCTAAAACAATGTAGTAATGCATGCCTCAGTTGTGTTAAGAATGTAGCCAGAGTCTATATTCAATTGTATAGTTAGACGTAGCATAGGGATTTACATTTACACAATATAGAGGCTTTTTTAATGCTGTGACTCTTACTCTTTCAATAATCTTGAATAAAATGTTCACTCGTGTTAACTCAACACCCTCTCTTAGACCCCACTAACATACTTACGTCTCCATCTGTTACCAACGTATACTACTCGCAAAACCAATTCTCCCAAAAGCCATTGAGCCACTTACAAACCTACTAAATTATCTCGTCAATGCCACTGATCGCTTCTCTAGTCCGACCACCCCCTAAGCTCCCGCTATCACTCCAGCTGCTAACATGGCAGTTCAGCAATGGCTTCCAATTGATCGATCATGGGCTCTCCCCTCTAGATGAAGCACACCAAAGTGTTGGGTATTTCTGGCCTGCGTGCATCAACATTCCAGGCTTCGCATCTGCATTTCACTTTAACGCACAAACAACCAACAACCCACTCCATCTTTTCTTGCAGGGCCACAGCAACAGCCCTGCTAAAATGGTAGAAGTGAGTGATACAGCATCACTTAACAATATATGCATCACATTACCTTCAATTGTGTTGAATACCAGTGAAATTACTACAGAATTTGATCTACAATGTAGATAAGAGACGGTAGTTGTGAACGTAAGATAGCACAGGGGAAACGTGCTGGTCTTGGAAGCTAAGACCATGCAAAGCAACATAGGTTCGAAACCCGGATCCGTGCTTTGGTATTAAGCGCGTTATAAGAAACCAATAAATAAATAAGGTGAGTATTTAATTCCGCAGTCCGTTTGACCTATTTGTCGTCCATTCGATGCCTGTTGCCCTGGTAGAGAGAGACACAGGCCAGATGGGAGAAAGCTGTCAGGTCATTGCTATCTGCAGCCATGCAATGAGTGAAAAGTGAATTTCTGCTTCTACAATCAATCTGTTGGCGTTTAATAGAATGAGGGATTAGCTGGGGTTATGCAAAGCGAAGCAGCCCTTCCCTTTTTCAACAGTGCATAAAATGACCCTTTTCAAGAAGAATTCACTCTCCTTATATGTGCAATAACTAGTCCATATTTTTACACTGCCGTGAACACTCAAGGTCATCCCCTTTAACTGAAGCCTAGCGATAATCTTTTTTTTTTTAAATCCCATTAGGCTGTGACTTGGAGTTTAATATTAATTTAAATGTTGCCATAATCCTCCATCTGGGCAGACAATATGTATGGCGCGCGCTGTGTAGCAGGAGGATAATGCTGCACTGGTTCTCCAGAGAACACTCAGATTTTTCAATGATACGTGCAACCATTATGTTGATGTTCATTAAAAGTCAACACAAACAGATATTTGATTACATGCTTCACCTTACATTCAATTTCCCTTTGAGATTGCATCAGCGGCACAGGGCTGCAAACTCTGCAAAAGCTGGATATGTAGATATCAGAAAGCAGCAATGCTTGCAATACATTCAAAATATGTGATCCATTCCAGTACAAGTAAAAAGAGCAAGGGAGCTGACTGTCAGAGGCTCATTTCCTATAAAAACGTAATTTGACGGCGGGGAGCCGTTACGTTTACACTGTTACGAAAACGGCTCCCTGATTCCCAATATTCATCATTTTCTCTGCAGGGTGCAAATGTAAAGGGCAAAAGGTGGTGTACAAGTGTATACGCCACCATTCGTTGTTCACATTTGCACTTTGCAGTGCAAAGTGAGTAAACGCTGCCTGGCATGTTGGCATGCCAGGCAGCGTTTACTTTTGTTTGTGACCGCCGCCTGCCATGCATGCATGGCATGCAGCACTCATAAATTAAATTAAACACTCCCGACATGCTCGCATGTCGGGGAGGGTTTCATTTCAACTGGGAACACAGCTCACCATGTGCTCATGGTAAGCAGTGTCCGCAATTGAATTTAAACCCTCTCCAACATGCAAGCATGTTGGGGAGGGTTAAATTGCAATTGTGCAAACTCGAGCATAGCAGGGAGCGGGTACAATGGATCCCTATGAGGTCAGCCTGCTTCATGCTGAAGCATAAAGCAGACAGACTTCATAGGGACAGCATTTGCATTGGCATGAAAATGCATGCCAGTACAGATGCTGGAGCATTTGTATTGCAGAGAGAAAGGGAGAGGCGGAAACATAAGTTGCGTTCCACCCTTCGTCTCCACCACACAAATTCTCCAGTATCTGCGCTGGGATGCATTTTAATGCGAGTGCAAATGCTGGCTTTTACACTTTCCATGAACGTTACGCCCCATAGAACATGACTTTCTCCGTGTCTGGCAATCAGTTTACGTCAGGTGCAGGTCTTCTTCATGCTTTTCATGGGAAATGGGTGCCCTTGGATTCACGGAACGGATTCACGAGTGTGAAAGCAAATAGGCCATCTACTATAAATGAGACCATACACCATTGCACCACTGTAACTGCAAATTTGCACATATTAACATTAGGGCAAAAAGTGCAAAAACATGTTCTTTCAATGCGTTTTTACAGAAGGATAAATGTGATCTGGTGCTTACACTGGACAATGTGCACTAGGGCTAACATTGCCCTGGTACAAAAAACATTGAAAGGGCATTTATTTTGGCACTGGTCAATTGTTGCCCTAGTGTTAACGCTGTGTAAAAATAGAATTGCACCAATGCAAGATTTGTGTAATATGAAACATGTCTGGGGCTTCTTCTGTTCCCGCGCATTGGGAACATGGCCTAGCATTTTGGACCCGACTGCTCCAATTCGTGGGAGAGAGTAGGCCCAGATGTGTGTCCTTTGCTTGCTGTGCCATAGGGAACCAGGTTGCACCTCACTGATGAGGGCCAACAAGACTGAAACATATCTGGGGTTGCTTGTGTTTCCCTGCAGAAGGGGCATGGCCTAGCAGTTCGAACTGGACTGCTCCGATTGGTTCCAGGTTCAGGACTGGTTTACATATGATTGGCAATGGCACAGATGGTCTAAAAAACAATGGTATGGAAGGTTGCCCAGAGTAATGCCAGTGGTTACGATTAATTCAGAACCTTCCATCACGTTGTTGGTAAACATTTCTGTCATGTAGCTCTCAAGTGTTGGATTGTGGTGAACCCTCCCACTGAGGTTTGCTTTAAAGTGTCCAAGGCTTGCATGGAGCATGCCAGCAAAACATGTTGCACACATACACATTCAATGCCAGTAAGGTGACTTGATGCCTCATTTTGCAGATTGGGTAAAGGTGCAAATGCAGGGCACACACGTTTAGCTCACATAAATATTGAATCTGCGTGTTTTGAGATTGTTCTGCATAGAGATACCACGCAGTATTGTCATGCAGGAGCACTGTGGGGTATTGCCAGACACATGTGGTATTAGCGCATGCAATAACTAAGGTCCACTCTGAGTATGGGGCCAGCAACTGAAACATGGTATGTTTATGACATTTACCACCTTTGAATACAAGGCGGACAACAAAATGGCACCAACAGGGGCCAAGGACTATTCACCACCATATTTGGGATAGACCATCTTTCACATTTTCTTTCCTCAAATCTATCTTCTCATCAGTGAAACTAAATAAATGTCAAGAGTTAACACTCATCACTGCACAGAGTTGCATGTGAAAATGGCGATTCGTTGTAGATTAGAACTTCCAGTTGTTGGCCCTATGTGGGGCCTACAATTTGTGGGAAAATGTGGGAAATCACCACAGGCTATCAGTGAAATGTGAGTAGGTACTGCATGTTAACGGTTAAATCACTTGTGTGCTACAGGTGTTCCTTTGTACTTCTGGCAAGGGGGAGCTACACCTCTATTGCCATGCTCTTAGAGCAGTGTCTTCAGGAGCGGTCTCCACCTGCCGCTCTGCCAGGGTGTGATGGAATGCACCCCCCCCCATTACGTTAAGGTTTCTTTAATGAGTAATTCTAATTCTTCAGAGGAGTATGCTACTGGTACAAAGTGGGATGGAGATGACATCACAGCAGAGCAATATCATTTTCATAAACATCTGCAGTGATGTTAACACAAGGCATTATGACATCCCGGTTTGAGTGCAGTGTATAACTGGATTCAATGAAATCGATATAAAACAAAATATGTATTATCCTGAATAAATCATCAAACGTTTGTAAGAACATTGTTTCACCACGCCCATCTTCACAGTGCTTAACTATATCATCTTAAAATAATAATGTGTTTAAAGGTTCACACAAATGTGCAACGCAAGTTATGCTCTGCACACGTGTTTTAATGGGTATTGACAGATAGCCAGACATTGATGTTGCCAACTTTAGGCTCCACAATCTCCCCAGTACCAGTCCATGAGCTTGCAGCACTATGTATAATTGTTTCACCTTTGACTAAGGGAAACATAGAGAGTGAGATGCAATGTTAGAACTAAACACTCATTCTAATCATGTGGGGATATATAAAGTACTTCATGCTAGAATCCTCCAAATTCCAAGTGCTGTAATAATATCACTGTAATCATCCAATCATGGTACTCAATGTATTGACCTGGGGGGTTGCTGACTGGTGTATCAAACCTCCAGCACACAAAATCGTATGATAACCAATGCAAGCATGTTGTGCTGAGCTATCCTCTACGATGATATGTTCGGCCCATGTGCGTGGTGCTGGCTAGAGATTTGAGCTCAACCAATTCTACACCATTAACATGTAAAACATTAAATCTATCCTCTCCCAGGTATTCGAAACCGCATTACGATGCAAGGAAAGCATTGCCTGCTGTCAGCCCAATATGGCATTACTGGAACACAGCACTGCACTATGGGTATGAACATGTTCTAGACATCGTTTCCCCAGGTTACACAGAGTCCCTCTACATAGAATTCTGCCTAGGCACCCTGCCATTGTGTGTATAGAGGTGGTTGATAATGGTCTCAATAGGAAAGAAGGGTTTGCATTGCGCGGGCCATATTGGTGACTGGAATAGAGGCGGTGCTAGCGTGATGTTGAGATTTAGTATGTATCTAGTGTATTTAATGAGAATTCAATGAGTGTTACTATTAGTGTTATTTTGTGTATAAGTGATGCATTTTAGATTTGAACACACGTACCAACATAATGACAGGTTTGTCGATACAATATGAACATAATGTTGTTGTGTGGCATGCTACATAGTGCCTAAAGATGGGAAGCAAGGAGCTTTATATGTGCATGCAGGAAAGGAGATTCGCAGATGGAGAAGCCACTGTGAGGGGATGCAGTAGTCTTGAACATATATGCAGGGACATACATAGAGAGGGGTTTTCAGGGAAATGTGTTTGGGACAGTTGACAAAAACACAAATCTGTATACCACAGGTCCCTCATAGCTGGGGTTTGTGTAGGCCTCAGAAACCTGGGTTGGCGTGATAAACCTGGGAAGTTGATTGATTGAGAATGAAGGATGGGGGAAAGTGGCTAACTGCATTCAGGCATCTGGGATAACATCAGATGGTCAGTTGCGGCTATGCGTGGGTTTATGACTTGGTGCTGTTGTGGAGAGGTGATGGAATCTTGCTGAGTACATGGGAGTTTGTTATTCAGTGGCCAGGAGAGTCTGGCCATCTGGTAGAGTCGATTTGGGGCCAGGTAATAAACCTGGTGCAAGGGGTGCTTAAGGGCAGAGTTGACAAATGGTTTATGGGTTTCAATCAGTTTCTCAGAAATTACCAGGATGTGACCAGAGGCCATCTGTGCTGAAGTGGTAGTTGTTATAGATTAGCGTGAAATGGAAGATCCCAGGGACTCCAGCAAGTCTTGGTGGATAAGATGGTTCTCATCGGTTCAAAGGGAACTTGTTTGTTTCTCTCTCTCCTCATAATGATGAAGGTTGCTTGTAAAGCCATGTACATCATGACCGCGGTTAGAGGTCCCCAACCAGATGGAACCTGTAATAAATTAGGATTGTTGTACGTGAATATGTAACCATGTGATGATGTCACGACCGACTATGGAAAGATCCCGAAAAGGAGTGTGCTCTAAGCATAAGATAATGAAAATGTATGTTGAAAGGGGATGGTGGTTAAATGAATGTATCCAATGACAGAATGGGAACTTGGGGGAATTAGATTTCCTTGTATAGGGTTAACCAAACATTTTCTGGATGACTTTGTAAAGAAATATGTGATAGTATTTTAATTATTGCGATAATGTATATAATTTGTAACCTATTTGTGGTTCTTAACAGATGGGCCTATTTTGGGTAAGAAGATTTGAGGTCCACCTCCACATGTGCCCTAGAGTTGGCTTGGCACATGAGCACTTCTGATCTCTGCTCATTATGCTTGGAAGTCAAAGAAGATATTATCAATATTATCAATTTTTCTGCAATTATTACAGAGGAGTACGAGTTTGTTTCCTTAAGACCCTATTCCAGAAGCACTCTGTTAAACATCTCAGGGTAGCCCTTTCTGTATGTAGGTCCACCTCACGTGATCAAGTTGTTTGCACGGGCTCCTCATAGATCCACAGGGGTTGGCTGATTAGGAAAAAACACTGTTTATCCTCAATCCAACCTGCCTCCGCTGAGGTCATCTAGCCATAGCCCATTTACACTACTCAAACTTTATTTGGGTTTTATTGTACACTATTACTAAAAGCATCCTTCACAGGCACTTTATATCTTCCACACTGGAAGTTTAAACCAACCTCTTTTAAGCTTCTGAACTCGGTTATTTACGCAAATTCATCACCTATAATCATTGGTTGTTGTTATATATGTACTTTAATTACTTGTACTTTTTCAAGAACCATTCATGCGTCATTGAAAATAAGGATTTAGTCCGCCAATGTATCGCACTTTAAAGGAACTGGCCATATAGCATTGAAGAATGACGATTTGTTTTGCCAATGTTTCTATTCAATGAGGACTTTGATTGCTTTACGTGGGGGGGGGGGTATTAAAGGAAGGAGAGTGTCATAGTGGCAATGTTCGATCGAGTAGTAGTGATTACAGTAGAACATTTTAATGTACACGTACTGTTTTAATAATCAATGTTTTAATGAATATGTACTTTTATGGCGAAGGCCGAATAAAGTTATTACTGAGACCATTAACAGAAGAACAACATTCCGCAGGGGACCTTACTCAGTGGAAAAGGTTGAACAATAATGTATTTTTATTGAAGCAAGTTAATTTCTGTACCTAGAAATTTTACTTTGAATTGTGCACATTTCTTTCTCTTTGAGGTGAATGAAACACAAGCTAGTGCATTCGTGTGGAGGTGCAAGGAAACAAGACAAGCGAAGGAAAATGATCAATTGCTTACAGAGTGAGGCGATTTATAATAATTTCCTTTCTTCAAAAATAAATGAGAGCAGGTCCAACAATGCCATTCATGATGCTTAGCTTGACAGAACACTTGTGTAGCATTAACGAAAGTATCGAGCTAAGTCAGAAAACATATGCCACTCACAGATACCCGATGTACACTTCAGGTGGTGTAAATCATTGTCTGGGACCGAAGAAATCAATGCTGACACTGCAATTAATGCAAACCAGGAGAAACAGCCTGCCAGTAAGATAGCACTTTGGGATGAGTGATCACTGCAGGGGTCACAGCGCGGCATGCCAGGTGTACGCGCAAAGAACTTCCGGGGTGGGCCGGCCGTATATCTTTTTGGGATGACTAGAAATTAATCTGTTTGTAGTGTAATGAATATAAAAATGTTCTTTATTGACATCGCTGGGGCTTCACATATATCCCTGCTTCCCATATGTTGTATGTTCTTTCATTACATGTATGTATGTCCTCGGTTGTTTGTGTTGGTACAACATGCCAGTGCTTCTGTGCATGAGAAAGGCGTCAAGCTCCATAGCTTATTTTACCTTTTTCGTTATTGCCTGAAGCAAATGGATGCCTTAGATCTTGGCGTGCCCTAACATGGCGGCATTCAAAGACATCCACTGACTGTCTCTGTAACAGCAGGAGCCCTGAGAGGAACATTGTTGGCTATGGGCATTCTCCAGTATAGGGGGAGAATCGCAAACAAGGCAAAGAGCCTGTGGTTGTCATTTGACTTATGGGCTAAAACGCAGCCCTTTAAGTGAGCTACGCCCTAGATTCAGTTCGTTGTTTTTTACTCAGCCCAGGGAAATCTAAGTCGTTATGCTATTAGAATGTAGATCTGTAGATTGTGACATACTGCCCGTTTAAAGAACAGTTTATTTACAGGGTAATTCATAGAATTTCGCAGAAAAGTGTCGCAAGCGGCTGGCGCAGAGTGTCCGCGTGCGATTGTCTGCGCCAGGCACGTGCGCTAAAACCGATTTCCGCGCACAGCGTATTCATGGATTTTAGGCTCCCAAACCAGCCGTGGCGCAGAGTATCGCAGCGACCCTGCAGCAGCGCCAGTAACGCCCCCAAGAACGCCCTCGCGCAAGGAAAAGCCATCAAAATCGCTAAATCATCGCAAAGGGCTGCGCTAACCCTGGACCAGTTTACAGGGCTGCCAAACAAGGAACGCAAAGCGGGTAACGTGCATATCAGGGGTACGCGTGAAGTTATACACGCGATTAGCCAGGGTGCCAGGGTACGTGTATTTCAGGGGTGCGCGGGAAGTTCAACACGCGATAGTCCAGGGAACGTGAATTACAGGGGTACGCGGGAAGTTCAACACGCGATTGTCCAGGGAACGTGAATTACAGGGGTACGCGGGAAGTTCAACACGCGATTGTCCAGGGAACGTGTATTACAGGGGTACGCGGGAAGTTCAACACGCGATAGTCCAGGGAACGTGAATTACAGGGGTACGCGGGAAGTTCAACACGCGATTGTCCAGGGAACGTGTATTACAGGGGTACGCGGGAAGTTCAACACGCGATTGTCCAGGGAACGTGTATTACAGGGGTACGCGGGAATTATCACACGCGATTTGGCAGGGTACGTGAATTACAGGGGTGCGTGGGAATTATCACACGCCAATTTGCTGGGTACGTGCATTACAGGGGTGCGTGGGAATTATCACACGCGATTAGGCTGGGTGGGTCCTCACAGGTGTTCCCTGTACACCCTCCACGGCCCCTGCAGGCAGCCCACAAAACAGGGGACTACCCTGCACACCTGCTCATGTCCCCCTGCACCCCCACTCCCCAGCCACCAGGGGCACCCACCACCAGGCCCCCACCCATGTCTCCTACCACCCTCACCCCCCAGCAGTGCAGGGGCAGCCTCCACCAGGCCCCCACTCATGCCCGACTCATGTCTACCACCACCCCCACCCCCCAGCACTGTGGGGCACCTGCCAGCAGGCCCCAACCCATGTCACCCACCACCACCACCCCCCAGCAGTGCAGGGGCATCCTCCACCAGGCCCACACTCATGTCCCCTATCACCCCCACCCCCCCCCGCCACCAGGGGCACCCTCCACCAGGCCCCCACTCATGTCTCCCAGCGTGCTACGTGTATTTCAGGGGTGCGCGGGAAGTCCCACTCGCGAATAGCCTTGGCGCGTGTATTTCAGGGGTGCGCGGGAAGTTCCACTCGCAAATAGCCTGGGCCCGTGTATTTCAGGGGTGCGCGGGAAGTTCCACACGCGAATAGCCTGGGCGCATGCATTACAGGGGTGCGCGGGAAGTTTTACACGCGACTTCAGCAGGCTACGTGTATTTCAGGGGTGCGCGGGAAGTCCCACTCGCGAATAGCCTGGGCGCGTGTATTTCAGGGGTGCGCGGGAAGTTCCACTCGCGAATAGCCTGGGCGCGTGTATTTCAGGGGTGCGCGGGAAGTTCCACACGCGAATAGCCTGGGCGCATGCATTTCAGGGGTGCGCGGGAAGTTTTACACGCGACTTCAGTAGGCTACGTGTATTCCAGGGGTGCGCGGGAAGTCCCACTCGCGAATAGCCTGGGCGCGTGTATTTCAGGGGTGCGCGGGAAGTTCCACCCGCGAATAGCCTGGGCGCGTGAATTTGAGGGGTGCGCGGGAAGTTCCACACGCGAATAGCCTGGGCGCGTGTATTTCAGGGGTGCGCGGGAAGTTCCACACGCGAATAGCCTGGGCGCGTGTATTTCAGGGGTGCGCGGGAAGTTCCACACTCGAATAGCCTGGGCGCGTGTATTTCAGGGGTGCGCGGGAAGTTCCACACGCGAATAGCCTGGGCGCGTGTATTTCAGGGGTGCGCGGGAAGTTCCACACGCGAATAGCCTGGGCGCGTGTATTTCAGGGGTGCGCGGGGAGTTCCACACGCGAATAGCCTGGGCGCGTGTATTTCAGGGGTGCGCGGGAAGTTCCACACGCAAATAGCCTGGGCGCGTGTATTTCAGGGGTGCGCGGGGAGTTCCACACGCGAATAGCCTGGGTGCGTGTATTTCAGGGGTGCGCGGGAAGTTCCACACGCGAATAGCCTGGGCGCGTGTATTTCAGGGTTGCGCGGGAAGTTCCACACGCGAATAGCCTGGGCGCGTGTATTTCAGGGGTGCGCGGGGAGTTCCACACGCGAATAGCCTGGGTGCGTGTATTTCAGGGGTGCGCGGGAAGTTCCACACGCGAATAGCCTGGGCGCGTGTATTTCAGGGGTGCGCGGGAAGTTCCACACGCGAATAGCCTGGGCGCGTGTATTTCAGGGGTGCGCGGGAAGTTTTACACGCGATTTCTGCACGGTACGTGTATTTCAGGGGTGCCGGAGAGTCCCACATGTGATTTGACAGTGTGGGTCCTCCCAGGTGTACCCTGTAAACCCTCCACGGCCCCTGCAGGCAGCCCACCCCACAGGGGACTACCCTGCATCCCTGGTCATGTCCCGCAGGCAGCCCACCCAACATGGGCATGCCCCCCAGCAAAGGCACATGTCTCCTTGAACCAATGAACACCAACACATGTCCCCTTGCACCCCCACCCCCCAGCACTGTGGGGCACCTGCCAGCAGGCCCCCACCCATGTCCAACTTTTGTCCCCCGCCCCCCCCACCCCCCAGCACTGTGGGGCACCTGCCAGTAGGCCCCCACCCATGTCTCCTATCACCCCCACCCCCCAGCCACCAGGGGCACCCTCCACCAGGCCCCCACTCATGTCACCCACCACCCCCACCCCCCAGCCACCAGGGGCACCCTCCACCAGGCCCCCACTCATGTCTACCACCACCCCCACACCCAGCAGTGCAGGGGCACCCTCCACCAGGCCCCCACCCATGTCTCCCACCACCCCCACCCCCCAGCAGTGCAGGGGCAGCCTCCACCAGGCCCCCACCCATGTCACCCACCACCCCCACCCCCCAGCAGTGCAGGGGCACCCTCCACCAGGCCCCCACCCATGCCTCCCAACACCCCCACCCACCAGCACTGTGGGGCACGTGGCCGGCAGTCAGGCAGCAGCAGATGGCAGGTGGGAGCGTGCTCAGGGCTCTGGGGGGCAGTAATTTGGCCTCCTGGCCAGGAGCGTGGTCTCTCGTGTGTGAACGCGTGGACAGCCTGATAGGGAGTGAAATCCCACACGTCAGCAAAGGCCCTTAGCGCGTAAACCCGTCAACAGCATATGCGCGCCTATAGTCACCTGCACGTGCAGGAAATTGTTGCGTGACACGTCCCAGTGTCAAAGCGTGTGATTGGTGAAAATGGATCTACACGCAGAAGTGACAAAGCGTGTGATTGGTGAAAATGGATCTACACGCAGAAGTGACAAAGCGTGTGATTGGTGAAAATGGATCTACACGCAGAAGTGACAAAGCGTGTGATTGGTGAAAATGGATCTACACGCAGGAGTGACAAAGCGTGTGATTGGTGAACGTACACGCCGCGTAAGTGACGCTGTACGTGTGGGCCAGTATATAAGATACATGTAGAACACCATTTCCTTGTACGTGCTTTTCGTGGAGAGCGAGTGGGTGAATTCTGTACTTCTTGTCGTTTCACACGCGATTTACTTCACGGCGTTTCCAGTTCGTATTCCCTGTTACCTCTGACAGCTTTTTCTCTTTTTTCTCTTTTACTGGTTTACCTGGGCCTGTTCCCTCAAACAGTGTCCCCTTCTACTGTTGTCCTGTCTTCTCAGACAGCGTACACATCTTCTTTTGGCGGGGGTTTAGCCAGCCAAACGCGCTCATTTTTCACGCTCTTTTACCTGGCAGACGGTGAGTCACGCACGTATCCAACTTCTGTGCTTGCCCCGTGTGTAGCCTACCCCTTCAGAGGTCATTCTAGGCTGCGTGTGACACGCATACGTTCATTCTTGTGTTACTGGGTGCCACAGCGTAGTGCAGGTTTTTCTTTCTGCACACGTGGTCTAGGAGGGGTTGCGTGCACGTCATCTCCCTTTTTTGGGCCTCCTGTGCGTTGCGTGACCCGTCATCTTTCCCCAGGGGTTACAATCAGCCGTGCTAGAGCACTAGGGTACAATTACCATCTGGTACCCAACCCCTTTGACCCCCAATTGCCCAGGACAATAGTCTACATCCACTCCCATACGCACATTAATATCAGTGCCATGGCTGGGAGGCGAGGATTCCGTAAGGGTGGCAAAGGTGGAAGAGCCACAAGTGGTGGCCGTGGTGGATCCGGTAGGGGACGTGGTCGTAACTTGCAGGGTGAGCCTGTCCCCCCATGTGTGGAGGACCAGTCAAGGGCACCCATCATCCCCCCCCCTCCCCCCCTCCCCCCCTCCCGTTGAGGCTGAAGTGGCTGACACCATCCATGCTCAGCCCTTGTTGGACCAGCCCATTGTGGCACCAGACCTGGCTGACTCCATGGCTGACTTCCAGGTCAGCAGGGCTACGACACGTGCGCTGGTGCACGTTGATGCCATCATGCCACGTGGATCTGGGGCAGCAAGGTCATCTGCTGCACCAAGGAGGCAGGGCGGAGAGGCTGCAGGGGCAGCTGCGGCTCCATCCACCCCAGCCCTCACACACCCAGCCAGGACAGTGTCGGTCCTAGTCCATGCTGCTGACATTCCCCCTGACACCATCACACTAGAGCCAATGCCTGCACCAACTCCCATGCTGAGTGTGCAATCCCACACTCCTGATACAGAGTCCACCAGGGCTCCTGCCCCTAGTGTCCAGAGCAGCGCAGGACACTCAGGATCACCACCACCTTCCAAGCGGAAGAGGAAGAGTGCTCGTCCGGCACAGGCTGATGCCCCAGACACGGCTACACAGTCCGGCCCGTCCAGGAAGCCCAGCTTCACGGATGACGAACTGAATGCACTTGTCGAGTATGTGTCCGGACATGACAACGAGATGGTCATTGTTGCAGGATCCAAGACCACACCTGCACAACGCCAGGCACACTGGCAGACCGTTGCGGACATCGTAAGTGCCCTTGGAATGGTGAGGCGCACAGCCAATGATTGCTATAAGCGCTGGAATGACCTAAAGCGCAGGGCAAAGAGTAAGCTGGCCTCAAGTCATGCCGCAACTCTAGTGACTGGAGGTGGGTCTCCAGTAGTAGACATGGAACTCACTCCACATGAGTCAGTCGCTGGGACCTACGTCACGGAGGAACAGATCCAAGGCGTGGGAGATCTGGCTGATTACGAGGCATTGTCCGGTGAGTGCACATGCATGTGTGTGTCATCCATGTGCATGGTGTGTGTGTGAGGGCTTCTGTTCGGGTGCCAGGTGAGAGTGTGTGCGCCTGAGTCGTATGGGTCAGCCATGTGCTTCATGCAATCCTTCCTGCGCAGCTGCATTTGGCCATAGAAGTATCCCTTCTGCCAACAGTAGACATCTAGCACAACTGCACGCCAGTTGCCCTTGAAGTGTCACCTTGACACAACATATTTGCTTCTTTTTCACTGTTCATTCAGTCAGTATGTTTGCATTCCACCACTTTCACTAGGCATGTCGCTGTCCACTAGTCACATGTCTGACATGGGTATGGTAAAGTGGAGTGACTTTGTTACCTGGATATCATTTGTACACACATGTCCCTGTGCAATTTGACCATTTCAGACTGGCAGCTCCAGGTGAAAAATCTGACCTGTTAGAATTAGAAAAGCTATTACATGCGGGAACTGGACTGAATGAATAGGTGCTGCCCTCCTCTCCATCTTCACTCAATAGCAATGGTACATGCCATCTGTGTGATGGCATGTGTGTTTCACCTGCCAATCACAGGCCAATGTGTGATGCCACTGCCAGGCAGCATGCAGAAAATGTGTTCATCTTCCATCTTGGTGTCATCAGTGTGTGCCATTTGCCTGCACTTCATACGCAGTGAGGGTGCATGCATGGGAGGGTTTTAGTCATGTGGGACATGTGTCAATCAAGTACTGGTTCTCTTGCTTCTCAGCCCTCAATGTGTGCCATGGTGCTAATGCCTGTTTCCATTTCTTTGTTTTCATGTCTTTGCAGGGGAAGACGCACCTGATACTGCTGGGGTTGTGGAGATGGTGCAGACCCAGGAGGTGTCCCAGGGCCGACCAACCACCAGTGAGGGACGTGGTGTGGTGGTGGGGGAGAACCCACAAGTGCTGCAGGTCGTGCTCTCAAGGGGTGTCTCTGGCTGCACCTCCCCCGAGCTGTACTCAGGTGTTGATTCGGATGAGACCTACGTGCTGTCGCAGGTGAGTGTTCCAGGGAGGGATTCTGTTCTGTCTCACCCACCTGCACCAGGGTCAGTACCCTCCATGGGGATGTCAGTGTTGGCAGCTACGCCTTCGGTGGTTACGGATGCAGGGTCACACTCCACGACATCTGATCCTGTTCCTGGGCCAGCAGATCAGAGGGGGAATGCAGTCCTGCAGCCTCAGGCAGTGCCGGCACAGCAAGGCGCAGTTCGCCTTGCCCCAGACAGGTGTGGTGCCCGCCGACGTGGTGGCCGTACGCCACCCGGCAATACCGCATGGGAGCAATCCATTTACGGTATGGCTACCCAACAGGCTGCATCATCCGAGATGATGGCTCAGGCCATGGATAGGGTGGCCACTTCCATTGTCCCCCCAGAAAGGCTGATGGAGCGACTAGAGCAGGCAACCGACTCCATCTGCCAGTCACACAGGGAGGACATGTTGGGGTCCAACAGGGACAGGCGGGCGGCACTGGCGACTCTGCAGGAGGCCATCTCCATTGAGTCCCAGGGCCACAGGGAAGCCCTGAGGCAGGAGCTCCTTCACCTCAGGACGACTCTTGTTGAGCTTGAGGCTTCAACACACCAAAGGACAGAACAGCAGCTGGAGCGTCTCACCCGTACGCTCTCAGCTGAGATGCAGGCAACGAGGGCGGAGGTCCGGGCATCCCGTGAGTTGTTGCATGGGGACCTCCGCACACTCATCCTCCAGAACCAGACCTACCACACCCGCATGCTTGCAGCCATGGAGGAGCAGACTAGGGCCTTGCGTGGGCTGCCTCCCATAGTGCAACCACCTCCGGATGCAGCTGCACAGGGTGATAATAGCGACAGCAGTGATACTCCCACAATAGGGTAGCCGTGTGGGCCATGAGCCCATGGAGGTGTTTTATCTTCCCAGGATCCACGCAGGTGGGTTCTGGTGTGCATCCTGTCCTCGGACCTCCTGGGTGGCCTCCCAAACCCCCCCGGGCCCATCAATGGCCATTTTTGATTGTTTCTTATTTTTGTTTCTATTTTGATTTCTTTTATTCCCAATTTTTTTGGGACGATCTGTTGGCTCCGATCTGTTGGCTTCCATCTGTTGGCTCCGATCTGTTGGCTCCGATCTGTTGGCTCCGATCTGTTGGCTCCCATCTGTTGGCTCCCATCTGTTGGCTCCGATCTGTTGGCTCCGATCTGTTGGCTCCGATCTGTTGGCTCCGATCTGTTGGCTTCGATCTGTTGGCTTCGATCTGTTGGCTTCCGTGGTTCCTGTGGGCATACGCTGCATTGTGGCTGGGCACATGCAGGCTTGTAATGTATTTGGTTCAGATGCTTGGGTTTGAGTCACACACACCCCTCCTGCTTCCCGTTTCCATGGGCTTGCAAAGGGTGTGCCCAAGTGACAGTGAATTACACAGTGACGTTGGACTCCCATGAGCTGTGTGGCCAGTCTGTAGTCAATACTGTGTATACATTCATAGTGCATATTGCTGTTGTGTTGTACACTGCATGTTGCATTGATGTGTAACTCTTCTTCTGTGTCTACCTCCCAATTTGCAGGTCCCTTCCTCATGTCCACACAAGGACCTCTAGTCTGGAGATGGGGACCATGTTGGCAGCAGTGCACCTACAACTCTACATGGCGACAACACTGCACAGTTGGTAGTGGTGGGAGTGCAGGCATTTCCAGGTGGTGAGACTACTAATATGTAACATTTGTGATGTCATGTTAATGGTACTACGTGCTCAAGTATGTTGTTGGTCCGGCATTGCTGTGAGCATTTCAGGTGTTGCAGGTTTCTAATAGTGCCACTGTACATAGTGAGACTGATGTCATGTTGTGGGGATTACTTTGTTTACCTGCAATTAGCATGACATGGCACGGTGTGTCGTGTGGCGGTGCTGGGGTGTGGGGGTGGTGGGAGACATGAGTGGGGGCCTGGTGGAGGGTGCCCCTGCACTGCTGGGGTGTGGGGGTGGTAGGAGACATGAGTGGGGGCCTGGTGGAGGGTGCCCCTGGTGGCTGGGGGTGTGGGGGTGGTGGTAGACATGAGTGGGGCCTGGTGGAGGGTGCCCCTGCACTGCTGGGGTGTGGGGGTGGTGGGAGACATGAGTGGGGGCCTGGTTGAGGGTGCCCCTGCACTGCTGGGGTGTGGGGGTGGTGGGAGACATGAGTGGGGACCTGGTGGAGGGTGCCCCTGCACTGCTGGGGTGTGGGGGTGGTAGGAGACATGAGTGGGGGCCTGGTGGAGGGTGCCCCTGGTGGCTGGGGGTGTGGGGGTGGTGGTAGACATGAGTGGGGCCTGGTGGAGGGTGCCCCTGCAGTGCTGGGGTGTGGGGGTGGTGGGAGACATGAGTGGGGGCCTGGTGGAGGGTGCCCCTGCACTGCTGGGGTGTGGGGGTGGTGGGAGACATGAGTGGGGGCCTGGTGGAGGGTGCCCCTGCACTGCTGGGGTGTGGGGGTGGTGGGAGACATGAGTGGGGGCCTGGTGGAGGGTGCCCCTGCACTGCTGGGGTGTGGGGGTGGTAGGAGACATGAGTGGGGGCCTGGTGGAGGGTGCCCCTGGTGGCTGGGGGTGTGGGGGTGGTGGTAGACATGAGTGGGGCCTGGTGGAGGGTGCCCCTGCACTGCTGGGGTGTGGGGGTGGTGGGAGACATGAGTGAGGGCCTGGTGGAGGGTGACCCTGGTGGCTGGGGGTGTGGGGGTGGTGGTAGACATGAGTGGGGCCTGGTGGAGGGTGCCCCTGGTGGCTGGGGTGTGGGGGTGGTAGGAGACATGAGTGGGGGCCTGGTGGAGGGTGACCCTGGTGGCTGGGGGTGTGGGGGTGGTAGGAGACATGAGTGGGGGCCTGGTGGAGGGTGCCCCTGGTGGCTGGGGGTGTGGGGGTGGTGGTAGACATGAGTGGGGCCTGGTGGAGGGTGCCCCTGCACTGCTGGGGTGTGGGGGTGGTGGGAGACATGAGTGGGGGCCTGGTGGAGGGTGCCCCTGCACTGCTGGGGTGTGGGGGTGGTGGGAGACATGAGTGGGGGCCTGGTGGAGGGTGCCCCTGCACTGCTGGGGTGTGGGGGTGGTGGGAGACATGAGTGGGGGCCTGGTGGAGGGTGCCCCTGCACTGCTGGGGTGTGGGGGTGGTAGGAGACATGAGTGGGGGCCTGGTGGAGGGTGCCCCTGCACTGCTGGGGTGTGGGGGTGGTGGGAGACATGAGTGGGGGCCTGGTGGAGGGTGACCCTGGTGGCTGGGGGTGTGGGGGTGGTGGTAGACATGAGTGGGGCCTGGTGGAGGGTGCCCCTGGTGGCTGGGGTGTGGGGGTGGTAGGAGACATGAGTGGGGGCCTGGTGGAGGGTGACCCTGGTGGCTGGGGGTGTGGGGGTGGTAGGAGACATGAGCGGGGGCCTGGTGGAGGGTGACCCTGGTGGCTGGGGGTGTGGGGGTGGTGGTAGACATGAGTGGGGCCTGGTGGAGGGTGCCCCTGCACTGCTGGGGTGTGGGGGTGGTGGGAGACATGAGTGGGGGCCTGGTGGAGGGTGACCCTGGTGGCTGGGGGTGTGGGGGTGGTGGTAGACATGAGTGGGGCCTGGTGGAGGGTGCCCCTGGTGGCTGGGGTGTGGGGGTGGCAGGAGACATGAGTGGGGGCCTGGTGGAGGGTGACCCTGGTGGCTGGGGGTGTGGGGGTGGTAGGAGACATGAGTGGGGGCCTGGTGGAGGGTGACCCTGGTGGCTGGGGGTGTGGGGGTGGTGGTAGACATGAGTGGGGCCTGGTGGAGGGTACCCCTGCACTGCTGGGGTGTGGGGTGGTGGGAGACATGAGTGGGGGCCTGGTGGAGGGTGACCCTGGTGGCTGGGGGGTGGGGGTGGTGGGAGACATGGGTGGGGGCCTGCTGGCAGGTGCCCCACAGTGCTGGGGGGTGGGGGTGCAAGGGGACATGTGTTGGTGTTCATTAGTTCAAGGAGACCTGTGCCTTTGCTGGGGGGCATGCCCATGTTGAGTGGGCTGCCTGCGGGACATGACCAGGATGCAGGGTAGTCCCCTGTGGGGTGGGCTGCCTGCAGGGGCCGTGGAGGGTGTACAGGGTACACCTGGGAGGACCCACACTTTCAAATCACATGTGGGACTCCCCGGCACCCCTGTAATACACGTACCGTGCAGAAGTCGCGTGTAAAACTTCCCGCGCACCCCTGAAATACACGTACCCTGCTGAAATCGCGTGTAAAACTTCCCGCGCACCCCTGAAATACACCCGCCCAGGCTATTCGCGTGTAAAACTTCCCGCGCACCCCTGAAATACACGCGCCCAGGCTATTCGCGTGTAAAACTTCCCGCGCACCCCTGAAATACACGCGCCCAGGCTATTCGCGTGTAAAACTTCCCGCGCACCCCTGAAATACACGCGCCCAGGCTATTCGCGTGTGGAACTTCCCGCGCACCCCTGAAATACACGTACCGTGCAGAAATCGCGTGTAAAACTTCCCGCGCACCCCTGGAATACACGTACCCTGCTGAAATCGCGTGTAAAACTTCCCGCGCACCCCTGAAATACACGCACCCAGGCTATTCGCGTGTAAAACTTCCCGCGCACCCCTGAAATACACGCGCCCAGGCTATTCGCGTGTGGAACTTCCCGCGCACCCCTGAAATACACGCGCCCAGGCTATTCGCGTGTAAAACTTCCCGCGCACCCCTGAAATACACGCGCCCAGGCTATTCGCGTGTGGAACTTCCCGCGCACCCCTGAAATACACGCGCCCAGGCTATTCGCGTGTGGAACTTCCCGCGCACCCCTGAAATTCACGCGCCCAGGCTATTCGCGTGTGGAACTTCACGCGAACCCCTGTAATACACGTAGCCCGCTCCCCCAGGCCCGATCGCGTGAGGAACTTCACGCGAACCCCTGTAATACACATAGCCCGCTCCCCCAGGCCCGATCGCGTGAGGAACTTCACGCGAACCCCTGAAATACACGTAGCCCGCTCCCCCAGGCCCGATCGCGTGAGGAACTTCACGCGAACCCCTGTAATACACGTAGCCCGCTCCCCCAGGCCCGATCGCGTGTGAAACTTCACGCGAACCCCTGAAATACACGTAGCACGCTCCCCCAGGCCCGATCGCGTTAGGAACTTCACGCAAACCCCTGTAATACACATAGCCCGCTCCCCCAGGCCCGATCGCGTGAGGAACTTCACGCGAACCCCTGAAATACACGTAGCCCGCTCCCCCAGGCCCGATCGCGTGTGAAACTTCACGCGAACCCCTGAAATACACGTAGCACGCTCCCCCAGGCCCGATCGCGTTAGGGACTTCACGCAAACCCCTGTAATACACGTAGCCCGCTCCCCCAGGCGTGATCGCGTGAGGAACTTCACGCGAACCCCTGTAATACACGTAGCCCGCTCCCCCAGGCCCGATCGCGTGAAGTAATTCACGCGAACCCCTGTGATGCACGTACCCTGCAAATCGCGTGTGACACTTCCCGCGCACCCCGGTATATATGCACACGTATTTTTTTGTCAGCGGGTGTCCGTGTTTGTGGGTACCCCTTTGCACGTCATTTTTCCTGGAGGGCCACAGTATGGGACATTCATCATGGCAGTATATAGGTGCTATTTGTTGGCGCACCTTTTGGCGCACATTTCTTACAGCCGCAGAGACGCTACCGCCTCCTTTCTTGTGGCGGTCGTGTTTGTGCCTGTGCGCTGGTTTGAGCGTGCGCTTTTTTCCCCTATTCTATTCCATGAATACGTGTTGTAGGCGAGCGTGTGGGCGTTCCGCGCACTTGTGCCCTGTACTTCCCCCGTGACGCCCACGTTTTGGCAAGTTGTTCCCCATTCCGAGTGTTACGCCCGTGTTCCGCCTACTTTTGTTGCGTGCGCCGCGCTATGTGCGAATTTCGCTGTGGCCTGTGCGATTTTCGCTGTGACCTGGCGCACGCTGTTAGTTAGCCTGTGCGCCAACGTGCGCCAACGTGCGCCGCGCACTTTTTTATCGCACATCCGCTGGTTTTCTCGCGCACAGCCTTCCATGAATCGACGTGCGCTGCTTTTCGTGCGATTTTCGCACTTGCACTGCGATTTTCGCTATTCCACTGCGATTCGCACGTTTTTGCCCACTTGCGCCGCGCTAATTATTCCATGAATCGGCCAGCAAGTTTGTTCTATTGGAATGTCAATCTTACAGCAGGCGCATAAGATGAACTAGGCCATTTGTAAAAGAAGAGATGCTAAAAGATGAATAAAAAAGGATTATACCTGTAAGAGAGTGTCCAAGGAAAATGGAGTTCGGATCTCACAAGAAGGCAAGTAAAAGCACTATTGGGCTCATCTTGATTGTGCCATAAAATGGCCAGAATATGGGAAAACCAGAGCGAAACACTCTCTGTAAGTTTGAGCTCATTTGGATATGTTGTTCTGCATGGAGAGAGACGCGGGAGTGGGGCAGGTTGAAATCCATTCTGTGAATTTACCTGCTGCGTGCAAGGAATCTGCACGTATCTACAGGCTTATTTATTTGTATTTATTTATTTGGACATTTGTATAGCGCACCAAATCCGGGGGCATCTTGGCGCTGGTTTACATGTGGTACAAGAATAAGGCTGGTAACAAGAGGGTTATAAGCAAAGGTGATACATTCAGGGTGCACTGATCGGAGTTTCCGGTCTGGGTGGTAGTAGCATGTGCTACATGCTTATAGAGTACTTGAGGAGGTCTTGGGGGAAGAGCCAGGTTTTGAGGTCTTCTCAGAAGGAACAGAAGGAGGCTTCTGATCTTAGAGCTAGAGGCAGCACGTTCCAGTGTTTAGCATCAATCCCTGGCAAGCTGCTGCCCCAGCGTTCTGTCGTTTGGATCTGGGAATGTTCAGTAGGTGCGAGTGGGCAGCCCGCGGGGGTCTGATGGGTTGAACTTTGGAGAATTTTCTGGACAAGCAAGTTGGGGCAGTATTTGACAGACATGTGTGGGTCAGCGACATAGGTTGATGTGGGCAGAGCGGTATTGATCCCTCCAGATTCTTTGCATTGGTAAAGCACAGGTGGCGTCCATGGAGAGTCACAATAACGAAAGCCATCATGTTTTTTCATGACACTGCCCTCAACGATTATTTCCGTGCACACATGCGCACTAAGAGGGGATCCATTCAGATTATCTGCATGGAGCAGATGTAACCAAAAATGGGAAATGGAGATGCATTGAGTCCATGTGTCTACAGCAACTCCGTGGGGATAAAGATAATCATGAGCACTGATGATAATTGAGGACAATATATCAGTGCAATTAACCTCTAGCCATGCTGCATAACCCTCTCACACAGAACAGGTACTGAACAGGCAAGAACTGTGCAGACATCTCTCACCTACTTTCCAACATTTCCCTACTCACAGAACAAGAGGTTAGCTGTCAAACCTTGATCCATAGCACGTGCAGAAGCTGTGCAAGCTCCTGTTATTTACACAACAGATACAGAAGCAGAAGCAGGTGGGGAACCAGAAGGCCACAGTTTAAGCTCTTACACCAAGAGGACAGTGGCAGTGCAGGCATCCTGCACAGTACAGCTTTAGAAGAAGACCAGGAGAGTCAGGAGCAGTACAAACATATCCTACTCTTTGCCATTGCCATGTGTGTTTCTTTGCCTTTTGGGCACAGTGCCCAATAAGAGGGTAGCAGGAGTCCAACTCAGAAAAAGCCAAAGGGCACAATGAAAAGGAAAATGAAAGTGTTCATTACAGAATAGAGGTAAATAAAACTTTGGCTGGCAAAGCACCGATGGTAACACATGTACTGAGTCCAGGATTCAGGGGCAGAAACAAATCAGACATTAAAGGCCTGAGACTGGGAGAGATCAAGGCAGAGACAGGGCCCAGACTAGTTAAATATAAAAAATAGAGTGGCCGGGTCAGTTCCAGTCAGTTAGTGCTAATGTAAAACTAAGCAGAGTGCATATGTTTCGACTGAGGGAGAGGCACAACTTGCTCTCACACTGTCCCCATTGTCATAGCCTGGCACCTGCGGTCTCTGGACATATGGGGGTGGCGGTAGTCAAGAGGGCTGATTGTACCCTCAGTTAATACCACCCAGGAGCTAGGACAAGCAGTGAAATGGCAGGATCAGTGAGACACTGCGCATGCTAGTTAGATACAGAAAGCACCTGTTGTAGTTCAAATAGGCCATGGTGTCCTGTCCCACATACCAATCAGTTCTCTGCAACTACTCATGCTACTGCACATGTGACATCTGTGTGGCACATCCCATTTCCACCATAGATGCGTGCTCTGTTATGCAAACACAGCTGAACAATCAGGCATCTGAGACCAAAGTAATGTTTGTATCAAGGTTTGATGAATGCTGGAATTTGGGAGTCCTACCACTGGATGATTGATATGATATGATAGGTTATTTATAACACACTTAATACCCAGAGGTTTCAAAGCGCGGACCCAGGGATCGAACCTGTGATGCTCCATGTCGTCTCGCTTCCAAGGCGAGCACATTGGCCCGGGGCTATCCTCCTGAGTCAATGGGAGGTAGAGCACTTCTTCCACAACGAAGGAGGCTCCACTAGACACATTTCTGCCTTCTCCATGAGAACACTAGGGGCTTAATATATTAAAAGATCAAAATATTTAGAGACCAGGATCAATGTACTTCAAAAGCTCTCACTCTAAAAGCAATTTACAAAAAAATGTACTATTTAGATTAAATAGGGCTCGACCGTTTGGTAAGCAAAGATTTACGCTTCAGAAGTGATAGAGTAGAGTATACAGGATGTTTGGGGCTAAGAAATAAGCAAATAGTTGTACGTAATGCAACAAAGCATTGTTATAATGATATAGTTGGATGTGGCATGAAAGAAGTCGGGCAGTGAAATTAAGACACCTTCAATAACGTGTTAATAATGGAATGAATGGGGAATTATGTCATTCGCCGTGTATGTGTCGTGCAGCACCTAGCACCCAGCCTTTGCTGTAATGAGCAGGAAAGAATAAAGAAAAATAGCCAAAGAAATACCAAAGGTACTCGCTGCAATGCTAATTAGCATTCTCATTTTATGTCTTCAGCGCATATTTGAAACTAGTTTAGAAAACGCTTAAAAATACACAGCACCTAATTGTCATTTTTGCTGCTTTGCGAATATTATTTATAGTTCTGCCATAGCCCCAAACACTAGAAAGTAATATGTTAGTGCTCTTCAACTCAACAAATCCACAATGTGTTACAATGTAACAACCACAGCACCAAACGATGAATGCAAAATCGTATCATTAAAACGAACTGGGAATCCCTATTTTAAAGAAAGAACGCTGCACAACACGCGTGCTCATTGCGGAAGGAGCACGGACACAATGCCACATGTGTAGGAAAGTCTGAATACAATGCCCGGTCACCTCAAAAAAGTGTCCCACCCCTTGCCTCACGACCCTTCACCTCTGATGACATCACCAGAAGGGATGTCATTTGACTCCGCCCCAAAGTGACATACCAGGAAGCGATGAAACACAACCTTCTACCCCTTGACAAAACACGAAGTGGCATCAAATAGCATTGTTCCTAAGTACACTAAATTACTGTGAATCCAAGCAGACGTCCAAGGCCAAATGATAATATGTTATTGTATAGCACTTACACTTAAGCTCTTGTTTATAGAACAAATATGCATACAATATCACCCAACCTATGTTGGTACTCATTTATCGACCTAAGAAGGATGAAAGACTTTTTGAAAAAAATATATAATAAATTGAAGGAAAAAAAAGTATTTTCTTTTCTTCCAAACTGGCCCAGGCATGGCCCCCAACCCCCAGGGACGATTTCGGCAAGGCCACGGGGCCAATCCGACCCTGATTATTACCATGTATATGTTACAGCTACATGCGTTAAACATGTTACATGAAATATATCAAGATTTAAATAATGAGCCCCTGTGCTTTTATAAGGAAGTTTGCTACTCCAAATACAACACCTCTCTTATCAGTATTCTTACACAATGGTTCTGCCTCCCTAAGGGTCCTTACTTCAGAATTAATTAGGCAACGTGTTATGTGTACCTGGTAAACGTTTGATTAATATGGGCCTACAATCCTTAAATGTACGACTGACTCTTTAACTTTAGTATGATATCATATCATATGATAGGTTATTTATAATGCGCTTAATACCCAGAGGTTTCTAAGCGCGGACCCGGGGATTGAACTTGAGTTGCTCTGTGTTGTCTTGCTTCCAAGGCGAGCATGCTGCCCCTGAGCTATCCTCCCAAGAAGCAGAGCATACATCTGAGTGCTCTGGGATCCACCTTTTCACAACTACCCTCACTGGTAAGGTCACAAATTTCAGCTTCATATATTGGGTGCATGTGTATGGTGGCCATACTTTGTTGAGATAATTCTCCAAACCGTCAGGGGATTTTGGAATTAGGTAATCACGCACAAGCCTTCTCTTGCTGTCTTTTTGCCTGGTCTCTTCTTCCCACCAAACACGGTAAGATATTTTCAATTGCTGATGGGTCTTTCTAGCTATCACTTCAGGATTTGTCCAGATCTCTGCAAGTCTTATTTTAGTTGTTAATTCTTTGAGAGATTAAATCCATTGGAGCTTGATAGCTCCTTCACTGCTCAACACCACACACAGCGCCTTTATATTTGTGTAGATTAGGATTGCTCATTCATTTAATCCAATTGTGGATGATTTTTATTTGCCTGCATACTCAAATTCGGTGCAACCAATTTCAGAATGTTTTGCTGTAGTTGAAGTGGATCTGGGTATTCCTAATAGGGTTTTAACAAATGTATTTTCAGACATTGTTATGCTAGTGGCTAACATTGTTATGCTAGTGGTGTTTGCATGGCCCATAGTTCGGCACCGTATAATGAAGCATGTCTCACCTTCATCCTGAATATTGACCAATGGCTTTCCATTACAGACAAATCTATTAACTGATTAACTGCAGAGCTGTACTTAATCAAGGTTAAGATGCTTTTATTTATCTGTTCCTTCCATCCTCCTACTTCCATGTAACACAAACCTAGGTAATCAAGAGGCCTACATTCTCTAGTCTAGTATCATCAATGTTGACCAAGATTTTTTCTTAGGCTTTCTTTTGGGTTGACAAACCATTATTTGTTTTTGTCATAGTTTATCTTCAGCCCTTTTGTGTTGCACATATAAAAAAAACAACATTAGTTGTTTATGCAGACCACATTGAGTCTTCGATATTGGGATAGTGTTGTCTGCAAATAGGAGAACCCTATCTCTTCACCACCAAACCTAGGGGCTTCTGCCTCCAAACTTTCAATAGCTACTGCTTTACTGTTTATAAACAATGCAAAGAGGGTAATTGGAAACACACATCCCTGTCTTACTCCTTTGTTCACCTGAAAGCGATGATTGTACTCTCCATCCTGTCCCCAACTAACTACTGCAGTGGTGTTGGAATATAGTCATATGATATGATATCATGTGGCATTTATAACGCGCCTGTACACAAGTGTTTCTAGGTGTGACAAGACAAGGTGGTGGAAACAAGGGAGGACAAAATAACAATCTTACTAGGCCTTGTGTCATTCAGATCGCACAAGTGCGGGTAAGAGGGAAGGGAGAAGTGCCAGGGGGAAGCAGAAGGGGGAAGTGCATTTAACTCACAAGTGCAGCCAGCGGGTGGCTCATAAGTGCAGAGAGAAGGGACTGTAGGGTTGCAGATACAGACCCTTGAGTGCTGGGGAGCCCGGAGGCAGTGCAAGGGCACCTGGACATGCAGAAGCCTGGGCCCTAGTTCAGAGGGTGACCAGGTGACCAGTGCACAGAGACAACCGGTTTATCAGCAGGGGAGATAAAGAAAGAAAGCAGAAGTGAAAAGGAAAGTCTTGAGTTGCTTCCTGAACCGGAGGTGCTTCTGCTCAAGTTTGAGAGAGGCAGGGAGGCTGTTCTAGAGAGAGGCCGCAGCCGAGGAGGTAGATCTGCCCCCAACTCTCTTCTTGGAGAAGCGTCTGACCCTAAGAGAGCTGGAAGTGGATGAGCGGAGAGCTCGAGAAGGAAGATGTTTTGGAAGAGAAAGTTGGAGGTAGAGTGGTCGCAGGCCCCAGTACAATTGACAACCTCAGTAGCAGTAGTGGAATTGCAAACCTGTTCAGAGTCTATTTTGGGGCACTCTATCAAAGGCCGCCTTCAGGTCGAAAAAGGCTATATAACTAGAGATCCTTTTTAGATTGACAAACTTTAACAGTAAGCAATGTAGTCTAAATCCTTTATTGATTGTATTTAGGCCTTTCTGAAAAACCTGCTTCAAGGTGTGATATAGCTTTATTCACTGTAATCCATTCTTCCAGAGGTGCATGGTTTGCCCTGCAAAAGGTTTTACAGGATACATCTTTCAAAGATATTGGTCAGTTATTAAAAGGGGTTCCTATTTCACCTTTCTTAAATATTGGTACTATTGTGCGCCAAGAGTCTGGTATGGCTCCAGTTGCGAGTATAATATTAAAGATCCTAAAAGGGTATGGTGCCCACATTAGTGTCTCCCCATCTACCATGATATAATCTGGTCCTGGAGCTTTATGTGCTGTCTATGCCTTAATAGACTTTTGAACCTTTGTTATCATCTGGGTTAACAGGCAGGGTTTCTGGTCCTTATCCCACCTAAGTATCTCCTAGGAACTTACTACATCTTCACACTCCTCACTATTATGATACAGTGATTCATAATGTGTGTGCCATTCCCCTGACAGGATACAAGCCTGAACTGTGATACTGTTGTTATTCACTTTGTCACAATTTTCCAATGGGTTCTCGTGTTATTTGTTATTTCAGCTAGTCTCAGTTCCTCTCACTTTTCCTCTTCAAAATTTCTTTTTTTCTTAGCAATTAGATTTGTGTAGCTAAGGCGAACTTCAGTTATTTCGAGTCTCTTTGTCCCATTCTCTTTTTTAGGGTTTCTAGTACAGATGTTTTAATGTGTCTACATTCTTTATCATACCAACTTTTATTCCTAGTATTTTCCACCGTGACATATGACCTCTTTTTTATATGGCAATAATTTAACAGCAACTGAAAAGTACCTTGATCTTTAATGTTCCAAGAAAATCATACATAATACTTCGTGGATACAGCAACTTTGAAGCCAGAAGTTGAGAATCTCCTGTTTTTCTATAAAATAATTGAATCAGTGGTCACCTCAGGCAAACAAACATTGTGTCTACAAGCATCATATTCTGAACCCTCTCTAGTTGGAATTCTGACCAATTAATGGAACCATGCTGGCATGTTGACCTTCTTGAGGTCCTCTATTTGTCGGGAGGAGCATAAGCGCATGCTCATCCTCTCAAGCCTCTTGGTGGTGTTTGGCACCTTGGACCCTCTGATAACTATTCAGCAAATAGGGTTTGGTGACTAGGGTTTCAATGTCATTAAAGCAGTTCACATAGGCTGAGCAATCCCCATGGTGAAGACCTCCCACAATTTTTGGATATGGCATTGTTGCTCTACTTTTGCGTGAGTGACTTCAGTAGTGACAATACTTTACAACATCTCCCAGATAGAATGATTGCATGTTCCAAGGCTTGGAAAGTAAAATGATAAAAAACACAAAATAAGGCCATTGTGTGCGGCCTGAAATCATTTAAATAAAACAATATTTTTTCTCAAAAGGCCGAATCTGCAACCAATCGAGGACTATAGTCAGTTGGGCTGCAGTTTAGCGGCTAACCTCAACTGCAAGCCACATCTAAAAATGTAATAGTGAGTAGCCTTTGGCTGTACAAGCACACATTTGGAGGCTGTACTAGAAGACCTCCATTCTTGCACCCCCGAGGACACATCTGTGGGGCGATTGTGACACCACATGAGTGAGCAATTAAATAATAACAGCCTCTTTGAGTTATGCATTAAAAGCAACTTTCACAGAAAGGCTCTCATTGGAATCTACCGGGTTATGCCACTCAACCATTTCAGACCCAATCGTGGCATAAGCATGCAACTACGTACTCCGCACAAAATGTTGCTTTTGGTGACTAACATATACAACAATAACACACTCTGATAGCAGTCCTAAAAATCCATTATCAATGTAAGAGGGGTGGGAACCTGAAGTAAAGAGTCTAGGAGAACACTGGAACCCATGGAAAGACATATTGTATGTATCTGGCAGTCAACAACCATGTGCCAAGGTTTTGACTTGGCATGGTTGGACATTTTCAACTCACCCAAACTCAGGGCTAAATGGAGGACCAGATAAGAAAACAAATGGCAGCTGTTCAATGTCAATGCCAAAAAGGGATTTGTTTTGAAATGTAAGAGAATATCCTCTAAAATCACAATATTATAAAAGGGAAACACAATAAAACATATTTAACCTGTACACATTAATATTAACCTGGTGCAAATAAAGAATACAGAATGAGAAATCAAATTCTTGCAAATTGGCAACAATGCTGAATCATTAACTTAAATACAAAATTAAATGATCAACCACATTATCTATTTAAAATAACTGCAATGGACGACACATTTTAATAAATACTATTCTCAGGAGTAGTCAGTACAGTCAGTTCATCCAAGAATAAATGGTGACTACAGTATTGAATCATCAGACAGCCAAATAGATAATCATTCATTACTATGTCATATGTAAGGTTGTATCATTATAACAAGACATCAGACATGGTTGGAATCTGTGATCGAGATAGAAAGAATGCCTTATGCACTTTCCTACACAAAGTAATGTTTTCAATTCCTGGTGATTGGTTTCATCTTTCAGTAAAAGAACAAAAATCAGGACTAGTGTAGGTTGTCTTAACTCTGCATTCCTCGAAACAGAAAAGAGTTGCAAAAATGTGCATTAGGGTTTCTAAGATGAACGTATCACAATGGCACACACCCATCCCCAATTGATCTTTTGACAGGAGTGGGCTGTTGTAGATCGCTGTAAATGATTCCAGTAGCATCTGGTACAGGTAGTAGCAATGAAAGGAGTGGGAAAAAAGATTCAAAATACTCTCTATAAATACCAAATATGCATTTTCTATTTATTATTACAAAAAAACATAGAACAATCTCTAACACATTATTGATTTATTTCAAATGTGTTCAGTGCACCCCAAAGTGATAAGTGCTTAATAAAACATTACACAGATAATAACTTACCAATTTAAAACAAATCACACAAATCGGTATGTAAACAGCAGAAATGTCATAACTGTATTTAGGTTGTCTTCTTACTACTTACTTTCAAAGATAACATGCACCTCAACAGAGACTGGTCATTGAACAACCTTTAGAGTAAAGTTTTAGATTTTAACCCAACATCTTTCATTCCATTAAGATTATATCAAAAAAGGGCCAGAACTTCTTCAGGGGATTTCGCTTTGTCTTTTATACCCTCTTAACTTAACGTGGCAGTGTGTAGTTCGATCTTTCGGCTAAAGTTTTAGTTCTATATCAACTTTTCTTTGTTTTATGTTCCAAATGTGGCTTTATTTGTTGCGGATGTAATTGCTACCTGTATCATAAACACACAAAACAGCTAAACTTACTTGCTGTTCTTCATAAACATTCACATATTAGAATGACCTTGAATTAATGTGAAGGTCTATTCATATTGCTTACCTCGTCTATTTTGTGAATGAGGTAAGTTGAAGAGAATCAATTCTTCTATTTAGCTTTCCCCACAGGAACATAAACAAGATGACCATTATTAGTGTTAGCTTGAAGCTACATACTTGTGTGTAGTAGCTTGTTGGGTACTCTACATATTATAACACAACATGCTTATTTATTTAGATTATCATGCTGTCCATCGCTTTTATTCATTGCTGCATTCAGAATTAAAATGTCCTTTATTTTTTGTCTATCCAACATTCTAGTGCTGGTGATTCTGTAATGACATAAATATGTCTCATTTGTATATTGTCCCATCATATCTTAACTTTGAGAATTTAGTGCTAAAATTCTCCTTGTATTTGTGCTTACTTAATATACGGAGCCGTATCTCTTTTATAGGGATGTGTAGTACATTAATTAGTGCTACTCAAAAATGACTTATTTGGTCAGGAAAGCACATCAACGTTGTGCTTTGTGAGCTGATAGAAATGGAAATAAGTCAGTGACTATTGTATATGTTAATCTACTTAGTTCGTCAAAAAGTTTTCAAGTTGCATTGTGTCAGCTCATATCAGGTAAAGTATAGGAATACCTTCTTATGGTATCACTCTTCGCTCCGCACGGGAACGTATTTAGTAAACTATTCATTTTATGGCTCACCTTTGATTGCAAGCATATTGTTCAGACAGAGCTGCCTTTGGGTTAAGACGCTGTTGACTGTGATTGCAGCGAATTATGGTGTCCTTCTTTAAGCTGTGTAGCGGTGATGTGGCTTTGTTCACGCACAGCATTAAGAGTGTATATAGTGGGGGCCATTTTAGCAAGTGTTTATTTTATGAGAATCGACTTCGTGCATGCAAGGAGACATCTTTGAAATGTCATACTATGGTGCTATTCCATATATGCCATAACTATTATGCCTCTGATGTAACTCAGAAGAAGGAGATATCAAGCTCCAATGGTTTTAATCTCTCAAAAAGCATTTTCAACTAAAATAAGACTTGGGGAGAGCTAGACAAATCCGGAATTAATAGCTGGAAGACCCATCAGCAATTGAATATAGCTTACCTTGTACGGTGGGAAGAAGAGACCAGGCAAAAAGACAGCAAGAGTCCTCCCTTCTCTTAATGAGATTTCACAGGAATACCGTTTACCAGGGACTGAAGAAGCTCAGACAAAGGAATTCTCAATACACAAAAAAGTATGGTCTGAGCCTGATCTGGGTGCTAAGTAAACAAGGGCACTGGACTATAAGGCATCCGCAATTGAAATGAGCAACACCTCTTCAAGTCCAAAGGCCCAATCACCCCTCTGATTTTTCCATTCACATCCTCTCATTATATATCACATTTCACAGCTGCTTTCTAAGGTGACAATGACATTCTCTAAGAATGTTTAACATGTATGTTAGTACAGTATGAATGCTCATTCTCATCAAACAAGTTTGTTACATTCCTTCATTGCATAAACTGAAACATGAAAAGCAAAACAATGATAGGATTATTTTTAATTCTCAATCTGAAATTAAATCTCAGGACATCACTTTTATAATGCTTTGATCATAGTATTATCAACGACTTGGACAAGCTGGGCTTTTCCTAGTTTGATGAGCTATCAGGCCACCGAAGGCCACACCATTAACCTCCTTTTCTTCCTAATCCAGAATTTTGCATCTCCAGTTATACACTGCTTTGGCAGAGTGATCATGTCCTCAACAATGGCTCCATAGCTGCTCACCCGACCTTCAATCAGAAAACATCAAACAACTCGGCTATACAGCCCCAAAGGAAAAAAAAAAACATACACATAGATAACGTTTACATATACTTCTGAGCCCACATTTTCCTTAATGCTTATCAGCGAAATCTCAAAGATTTCATTTCCTGTCAAGAGCTGCTCCACCTAAACAAAAGTGTGCAATGCAAGGGTGATCAATCTTTAACTTCCTGTCCCAGTCCTCATCAAAAAATTCATCAATGTTTCCTATCACCTCAAATTTGATTGGGAAGGTTTTTTTTAACTAAGTTACAGTGCTGAACAACCACTGAAAATAATGTGAAATAACTAATAAGAACCCAATACAATATTTTCAATATTATGTATTTCATATACCTGATATAGTTTAACTCTGACTTAAATGCAGAAGACAGCCTTGTGGAAGGCTTTAAATGTGTTGGACTAAAACATATTGGCAGTTTAGGATGTTCCTAACAAAGTATGCATGGATTGTGAATAGAATTCACTCTGGGCAGGTACAGGTGCACATTGTAATCTACAAATGTATTATTATCATGTTTTTGTGTTTTTGCTCAACACATGGCATTTAAGAAATTGTTGATGTTTGGGGCACAATCTGTTCATAATGGCAATACATTGTCCTACTGACTTGTCACACATTATTATTAATTAGAACACCAATACCAGCCCTTTGCATTACCATACAAGTGGGGGCATTTATTCCTATGGTTGCTCCTCCCCGGGAGCCAGTTACTCCTCTTCAACATTCTATATGTTATTCTATTCACGTTTTCCAAATGGTTTATTATCCACGTTCTTCGGAATGAAAATAGGTTTTCTAAAACTCTGTTACATAGGGATGACACAACTAAGAGTAAAACAGTACAGAGTCGGCCCTGCAGATGACCATTCATGGGGACCGTGGGGGTTATTAACTGCACTTCATAATTGGCAGACGACCTCTCAATACAAGTTAGGATTTGAAGGCTCCACGTGACTTAGAGACCAGTTTTTGAATATTGTCGTATATGTCATGTTGCACATAACTCTAGAAGTGATATGTCCTATCATCTGGCAACACTCACTGGAGGATCAAACATGTACTCTTACAACTTTCAAAACAATGCTGAGTCCAATGGATTATTGTTGCCTGACAATGGACTTTCCCTGCATTGGAAATGGTGGGCACTAGACAACCATCCTTGAATATGTCTGTTCTGTTGCTTGTATGTCTCTTTGTGTACCCAATAAAAACAATGAACGAAAAACAAAAGAAATCAAAGGATGAGGGAATTATGTTTTTGAGAACTGGAAACTTCCACATGTTAAAAGATTCTTGACTTATACTAGACGTGCACTTAAGAAATTGTCAGAAATAGAAAAAACAAAATCAGTGGCACATATGGGAAGCTATCAGAGGAAACAAAGACACAGGGCCTCATTACGAGTCTGGCGGTAACCAAGGGGGTAAAACGTGACTGTAATGAGGCTCACAGACTTTTGTAGATGAACGTAGGAAACACATATAAGTGGCAAATCCCCACCAATACTGACTTGCTTTTCTGACCAGCACGCAAACATCTGACATCTCCGATAGCTGAGAAAAGATCCCAGTTAACTCTGATATTGTAACTACTTAAGCACTTTCAATCAAATTGAAGCTGATAGTGGATATTCACTAAACAACTTAAGTCAAGCTGCATTGGTACCTCTTAAAACCTAGTTCAAAGATTTCATTTTTGGCCATGGGTACTCCATTGATCATTTTGGAATAGTCTTGGTTGCAACCAACTTCAAATGTGTCCCATTTATGTATGCAGGACACTTTTAACCCATTTTAATTCGCTATTTTATTAACTGTGGCCTAGAAACTAAATAAGTAAACCTGAATGTGTCTTAGATGCCTCATCGGTATTGGCTAGCAATTCATATTCTTCCCTGGTTATGGTGTTTAGTATAGGTTGTTCGACTGCCTCATTATACTGACCAAACTGACCTGTATGTACAAAGTTATTACTGTGCTGTCTAATATGATGACTGGGGCAATAATGAAAAAGATACGACCCTCATCAGAGTAGCAAAGCAGTTGTATATATGTAAATATGCATATGATTTATGAAGCACACATCTATCAGGAAAGAAAATGAGTGCTGTGCATAGGGGAGCTCAATGAGTAGGGGGAGCAGGGGAATGGGGGAACTCCTGAGGAGGAGGATAAATAGAGACATTGAGCAATCAGGGATTGGCAAGTTGTTCTTTGAAGAGGAGGGTCTTGAGAATGTTGTTTAAATATTCTTTAAAGTGTTGTGTGTAGCTCTTCACCCTAAGTCACAGTTATTTAAAGGATCCCTAACTGCTGTGCCTCTATCATATTCAGAATTTCAAAAGAAAGAAAATGTACACCACAGTCCTGCAGCTCTATGTTAAATTCTCCCTTTTCCTGTTGATAAAGAGACGGTCAGCTCAACACATGCAAATATTAGCTTTTTAATTTTTATTTAAAATCGTTTCCATCAAACGTGCCAAAGCTTATTTTGGATCTACCTTGGTCACTGAAGGATCCATCAATGCCGTGGGACCCACACCATTCAGTTGCGCTGGGTGAGATCACATCAACACTTGATGTTTAGACTTCTATTGGTTGATACTGCTAGCTTTGAGGTACAATAGAAAGACTCAAATGTGCAATCTCTCCTTATGACAACCAATAGGGCAGCATTGAATCTTGCCATATTTCATGCCATCGTTTGAGCTATGCACTTTTCATGGCTATGTATGCATGAATACGGATTGGATTGGCATTGTGCAGGGATGCATCACTAGATCAGAGTAAAGCACCTGACATTTTGTTTCTAAGTCTTTCAAAATTTAAAGTTGTTCACATGCACGTCTGATATAATGACGATGCATTTTCCAATGAATGATGGAGTTTTAAGGGTTTATAGTGATTGCATCGAATACCAAATCATTGAATGCCTTAGCATCTAAAAAAAAGCAACAAAAAAAACATTGAATGCATTTTTTTCTTTTTTTTAATGGGGGGGTCTCCCCAAACCCCCATATTTTTACCCCTTAAAACCCATTATAATTAAAATAAAACCTTTACCTTTGAAAAGAATGCATTCAATGCTTTTTTGATGTGTTTTTTTCGATGCTTTTGGCATTCAATGCTTTTTATTCGATGCAATGACTGGATACCGTTTTAAGCACATGAAAACCCTAGCATGCATTGAGGAAAAATGGAGAGAGATAGCTGAAATGCTGAAAAGTTAAATATATACAGAAATAACGAAATAGCTCAATGAATATAGTGTAAAGCGTTTCTCCTAAACGATCTTATTTTTCCGAACTTCTCCACGCACAATCATCTCATCTGCGATGCCTCTTCAGAACTCTTTCTCATCTTTTTTTCTATCCTATGCTTGATCACTCACTTAACGCTTCTCTATCAGCTTCTAACTTAGCCTAATTTTTCTCCTCCAGGGTGGCCTTTCTTCCTCTTCTCCTACACAAACAATACATTTTCCTCCTATCTCGTTTTCCAAACCTTCACCCTATTTCTCTTCTACCCTATCTTTCTTAATTACTTGACCGCCCTGTCTATTCTCTAGTCTCCATTTTCATCTATAATAGTTTAAATCTTCCTCAGTTTCAATCAGGTTTCCGTCCCATGCATTCAACTTAAACAGCTCTTATGTCCATCTTAAATTCCTTACTCATAGAACGCCACTTTAAGCACTCCTCTTTCCTCATTTTATGAGATCATTCCGCTGAATTTGACACTGTTTTTTTTTTATAACATATTTTATTGATTTTATAGACATACAAATTAACAACAATTAATGCGATCACATCGATCGGGCATACAAGCATTCTCTAAGCACGGTTCTCCATACACATTTCAAATTTCAAATAGCAAAGTCCTTCATATAATAAGTTACAGGGCTTCCAAATTATACATGGTGCAGATGGGTCTCTGAGGTACTCCAAACGTCTATCGAGTCTATTCATGAGTTCACAACATTCTATGTGTCTTCCCATTTTTGCCAGATCTTGCGTGCTTTCCCTGGGCATCCTCTGGCAGTGTATATTCTCGTTTCCATTTGCACACAGATATCTACGTTGTTCGTATTGTGGGGATGAGGGTGAGCCCCATAGTTGGGCCAGGTTCCTCTTTACGAGTCCTGTGGTTGTTGCCAGCATGAGTTTCTCAAATCGGGATATATCTAAGTCTTCATCCATCCCGAGTAACAGCAGTTTGGGGTCCATAGGTATTCGTTGGCCCATGACCACTGATAATCTGTCACAACATTTCTGCCAAAAGATCTGGATTCGTGGGCACTCCCACAAGATGTGAAAAAAAGGTCCCTCTTGCCTGTTGGCATCTTAGACAGTTGGGGTCCGTTGCTCTCCCCCATTGATGTAAGGCCTCGCTTGGATAGTATACCCTATGTAGGATTTTTAGTTGGATCAATCTGATTCTAGCCGACATGGTGACTTCCCTTGGGTACTTGAGTGCTTTGGTCCATTCTTCCGGTTGTATTGGTCCCACATCTCTTTCCCATTTTGCTTTCAAGTCTGTAAGTTCCGTTGTGGTGAAAGAGGCTATTGCATTGTACATTATGGAGGTTATTTTACTATCGATATGTTCTACCACAATGTTCCTCTCAATTAGTGTGCAATATGGAATGTTCGGTGGGTCTATCGCACATGTGGTAAGTGCATGACACATCTGTCTGTAATGAAAGTGTTCTGTGGGAGATAGCTTGAATTTGTCTCTCAGGGTCTGGAATGGCATTATCACTCCATTTTGTATTATGTCTGCTAGCCTTGTTATCCTAGATACTTCCCAGGTTGCCCATTTCGGACGTTTACCAAGCTCCGGTAGGTGCCTATTTCGCCATAGGGGCTGTGCCAGTGTGAGCTTCCCACCCCATCCTAGGTGCTTGTGCGCATCTAGCCATATTTGCGTTCTGTGTGCTTTAGTTGTGTTGGGGATCATGCGTAACCTGCTTTGGTGAGGGTCTCTAGTGGGGTGAGCCCTGTTCTCATCTGGCTATCCGCTTTAATGTGTGGTAATTCAGGGTTGTTGTGAAGGATGTCATTTATTATCGGCATCTGGGCTGCCCAATAGTATGTTTGTAGGTGGGGAAGTCCTATACCTCCTTCCCATACGGAGCGTTGTAGAGTTTTTAGTGCAATTCGGGGGTGCCCTCCACCCCAGAGGAGCTTTCTGAGAATCTCGTCTATTTTGTGGAATTCTATTTTGGGTACATACAGTGGAGCATTCTGGAGGATGTATACGAATCGTGGTAGAGCCAGCATTTTGAACGTTGCCGCCCTTCCTAATAGGGTAAGAGGGAGGGTCATCCAGTGTTTCACATCGTTTGCGAATCTATCTCTGATTGGGTGTAGATTTTGGGATACGTATTGCGTGAGGTCCGTCGTAACCTGTACCCCAAGATATTTGAACTGCTCAGTTTCTATTCTGTATGGGCAATTATTTAGAGCTGTCGCATCAATTCCTTTAATCGGGAATAGAATGGATTTGCTATAGTTTACCCGTAGTCCGCTAAATGCTTCATATCTATTTAGTATGTGGGTGACGATGGGGTATGACACTGATGGATCGCTCAGGTAGATCAGTAGATCATCGACATAGAGGGAGACTCTATCCTCCCAGTCCTGGGCCCATTGGAACCCATTCCACAGCTGTGATTCTCTCAGCATTATTGCCAGGGGTTCAATTGCCAGTGCGAATAGCATCGCCGAGAGGGGGCAGCCCTGCCTGGTCCCTTTACCCAAATTAATGCTACGTGAGGTCCATCCATTCACCTTTATCTCAGCTGTCGGTGCATTGTATAGCAGCTTGACCCAACCTATGAATTGTTCACCCAGCCCCATTCTACCCATGATGCTCCACAAGGCCTCCCAGTGGACTGAATCAAAGGCTTTTTCGAAGTCAATTCTGAGGAGTGCTAGTGACTCCCGCAGTGTTGGGGACTTTTCAATGGCGGCGTCCAGCCTATGGATATTCATTCGTGTGGATCTCTGCGGCATGAAGCCATATTGGTCTGGGTGGATAAGAGTGTTTATTACTGTCTGGAGCCTGTTAGCCAGTATCTTGGCTAGTATTTTGGCTTCTATGTTTATAAGTGAAATCGGCCTGTAGGAGCTTCATATGTCTGATGGTTTGCCTTCCTTATGTATCACCACTATAGTGGCCTTTCTTAGATCCGGGGGCAGGATTCCTCTTTCTTTGGCATACAGGAACATTTTATGCATATGTGGTGCTATTTGTTCATTGCAGATCTTTCTCCAAGCCTCTACTGGGAAGCCGTTAGGCCCTGGGGTTTTCCCATTTTGGAGTTGGGATAGGGCTGTTGATAGTTCTTCTTCTGTGATTTCTGTTTCTAGACTCATTCTTTGCGTATCGTTTAGGTGTGGAATGGTGAGTGTATCTAGGGTGCTGGGGTCCACCAAAGTCTTCGGGAGGCGTATAGCGCCTCATAGTACGCTGCGAAGGTTTCAGCAATGGCTGAATCAGTCCAGGTCCGTTCTGCATTTATGGTGGTTATACATCTTATCTGGCGTTGCCCCTCCTCTCTCTTCTCCAACCACGCCAGCATCTTGCAGGCTTTGTCTCCAGTCTCGTATAGTCTAGTGCGCATAGCTCTTTGTGCTTGTTTCGCACAGGTGAGTGTGATATTATGCAGCTTCTTTTGTGCCACTTGCAGGGTTCTGTTGTCATCTGGTGCGCCTGTATTTATATATTGCATTTCGGCATTTCTGACCTCCGTTTCAGCGTCTTCGACCTCTTTCCTGTGCGCTTTTTTGTAAGCTGCTGTCCAACTCAGTATTTCACCTCTCAGAGTTGGCTTATACGCTTCCCATATGGTTCCTTGGTTGTTTTTCAAGTCTTGATTTAGTTCGAAATATGAAGCAGTGGCTTCCTGAATCTTTTCTACTAGCTCTGGGAATCCTAGATAATATGAATTTAGTCGCCATGTCAGTGGGGGCAGGAGTCTTTCTGTTTCAAGTAGGATCATCAGCGGAGAGTGGTCTGAGATCCCTCTCGGCTGTAGAGTTGCCTCCGTTACCTTGTGTATGTCTTCGCCAGGGAGGAAGAAGTAGTCCAGTCTAGACAACGATGCGTGTGCACCCGAGTGGAAAGAGTATTGTCTTTCTGTCGGATGTAAATCTCTCCATGCATCCTTCAGTCCCATTGCCGTAGCGAAGGTGGCTATTTTAGTTGGTATCGCTGGGTTTCTCCCTCTTATATGTGTGCGGTACATATTGACATCCATTACTTCATTGAAATCTCCACCTATTACTAGTATATCTGCAGTATTATTGGCTATGATCGGTGTGATGTCGTCGAGTAGAGTAGTTATAAGCGCCGGGGGAGTATAGGCCGCCAGTATGGCAATGGTTTGATTCCATAGTGTTCCTTTTATGAGGACAAATCTCCCTCCAGTATCCTGGGTTATACTGGATATCTCAATAGGGATTCTCTTATTTATTAGTATTAACACACCTCTCGAGCCCATTGAAAAGCCTGCATGTATTGCTGTACGGTATTTGGTTCTCTTGAAAAATTGGCATTGTGTGCCAGCCAGGTGTGTCTCGGTAAGTAGTACTATGTCTGGATTATGACGATTCAAGTCTTGTGTTACCAGTCTTCTCTTAATACTGTTTCCCAGGCCATTAACATTCCACGTCATGAGAGTAAGCTTTTTGGTATTTGGCCCAGTCGCACTCATTCCTTGTCGTGTATGAATGTCTGTGTCAGTGGTCGCAGTTTAGACGAGAGGAGTCCTGCGCTGTGGCTGCTTGGGCTACCCTGGTGTCTTCCCATCTCAAAGCGCATGTCTAAGCCGTGCTTTCCATGTTGCCAACAAATAACGCGAACAAGTCCCAACTCTCCCCCCTCCCCATACTCCTTCCCCAACTGAAGCATCTGTCGCCCACACAACCAAACTTAATCAAACTGTTGACCTTGGGGTGTCTCTTGTCACTGTGGCGTTGGAGGTGCCGCAGTGGAGACTCTGGGTTTTCTTTTCGGCGCCGTGGGTTGGAGATGCCACGGTGGGTGATTGCAAGCTTCCTTCTTTGCCGGTTGCAATCGAGGGGGTGGATTGCGTGGTGTGGCTTATCGTAGCCGCCAGACGTTATGTGTGGTATTTGTTCCAGCTTGTGCCTCCGTTTGTCCACTTGCGGAAAGTGTTTCATGCAGTTGTCTGTTGGTTGTATTTAATCATCTACGTTCTGTGGTATTTCTTCCATTTGTTGCTGTGGCGGCTCATTTGGTGGTCTGTTTGGTCGGGGTCTGTTTCTCCGGTTTTCTTGCCGTCTCCATGGGCCTCATTCACCTTCTAGGTTGTGTTCCGCCCAGCTCCATGCCTCTTTTGGGTCTGTGAAGTGCACTGTTGTGCCCTTATGGTATATTTTCAGCTGTGCCGGAAATAGCAAACCGTATTTCACATTCAGCCCTTGTAGCCGCTTTTTAAGAGTGTCAAAGGATTGCCTTGCTCTTTGTATTTCTCTAGTAAAGTCAGGGAAGAAGGCTATCCTGGAGCCGTTATATGTCATGGTCCCCTTCGTCCTCGTCATGTGGAGTATCGCATCTCGATCCCTGTAATTTAGGATCTTGACTAACACTGTTCGTGGTGGTGCTCCGGGAATTGGCCTGCCAGTTGGTATCCGGTGTGCCCGCTCAATTGAAAAGAAGTTTGAGAGGGATTTGGGAGCGAATAGATCGGCGAACCATTGTTCGAGGAACAGCTCCATGCTGGGTCCCTCTGTTTTCTCGGGCAGGCCGAGGATTCGAATATTATTCCTTCTCGATCAGCCTTCTCCTTCTTCCACCCTCTCCTCCAGTGCTTTGATGCGGTCTAGTGCGGTATTCATTTGTTGACCCATGCTTCTTATACTGTCCTCTGTCACTGATATGCGCGTTTCTGCCTCCCCTGTTCGAGATGATAATTTCTGGAGATCATGACGCAGCAAGGAGACCTCTGTACAAATGCTGTCCATTTTGACTTCCATGGCGGTTCGAGAATTGGAGATGGCATTCATCACGTCTTTAAGGGATATGTCGTCCTCGGGCTCTGGTGATTCGTCAGTTTTATTCTGATCCATTGGCGGTGTCGGGGTAGACGTTGTGTATTGCTCCATTGTGTTCTGGGTTCCAGTTCTCTTAATCCTTTCTTTGCCCATTTCTGGTGTGTGGGGGTACAGCGCATGGTTTCCCCCCGGCTATTCTTAGCAGTAGGTCGGGCTTTGGAAGTCAGGGGGGTGGAGGCGAGCAGGCGGACGGTCAGTCCGGGGTGCCGTCTGCTATGCTTCGGTGTCTCAGGAGATGGCCTCCCCTCCTCCCCCTTCTCCTTACCGGTTCTGCCCTGCGCTGCTCTCCAGGTTCCCTTCGTCACCGCAGCGGTCGCTGCTGCTGGCGGCAGGCGCTCTACGGGGGACCGGAGCGCCCGCGCGGTCCTCGGCCTGCCGTGTTTTGGGCACGCGCACTCGCCGGATGGAGGTAGGTCTCCCAAGGTACGCTGGTGTTGTAGGCCTCGGTGAAGCCAGGATGTCGTCCCGGAGGATGGCTAGCCCAACGAGGGCCACGGGGGGAGGGGAGGTGCTTGCTCTTTTCGGTCAGCAAAGATTGTCAGAGTCGGAGCGGCTGACTTTTCCAGGCGGAGGTTGGCGCCACTTCCGTCGGATCTGTGGGCTGGGTCTCTCCCAGTTTCATACGATTTATCTTCGGCTTCCGCGAGAGGCAGCGCATGTAGTTCTAGATTGTGTCGCCGTCGGCCATTTTGGTTTCGTTTTGGCGCCGACTGCTTCTCTCTCCAGCTGTAGATATCTTGGGATTGACGCTTCGGAATTAGCACCAGTTGCAGATAGTGTTCCTACTGGGTTTCCGCCACCTTTGAGGAACCTTTTTAGGGTTATATTTGCCCAAATTCCCAGGATATTTCAGAATGTGGCTGGCGGCTTCGGGAGCTCTACGGGCTCACGTCTTCATCGGTCGCCAGCTGGCCACGCCCCCGCCGAATTTGACACTGTTGATCACTCACTCTTACTAGCTTCTCTTTCATCCTTTGGTCTTTCTGTCTCTGTTCTTTCTTAGTTTAGATCTTATCTGTCTCAACTTACATTTTCTGTTTCATGGGGAGGGACAACCTCAGAATCATTTTCTCTTGCTCATGGTGTCCCGCAAGACTCAGTTCTTGGTCCTTTCCTTTTTCCTCTTTATACTTCTCGTTTAGCTAAAGTCATTACTTCCTTTGGTCTATTACTTCCTTTGGTTTAGATGACACTCAACTCTTTCTTGTTTTCCCCTCTTTTTCAGTTGATATACACAATCAACTATCCTCTTGCTTACTGGCTATTAATTCCTGGATGACCGCTCACTATCTCTCACTTAATACTACTAAAACTGAAGTACTCTTCTTTCCTTCTAATACCATCGCCCAACCTTTACCACCTCCTTTCATATAATGTCCCTCCCTCCCACCTTCCCATCTCATCTACTGCCCGTAATCTGGGACTTTTCTTTGAGTCTGCTCTATCCTTTAAACACCAAATCTCTGTCTCCTCACGTGCCTGTCGCTATCATCTATTTAACATTCAAAAGGTTTGCACCTTCTTGACATGTGTTGCTACCAAAGTACTGATATCCTCCTTCATTTTTTCATGCTTATTCTATTGTTCTACTATACTCTTTGGTCTTCCATTTATCCAACTTGCCCCTTTGAAATCTGTTTTCAATGCTTCTATTTGTGTACTTCTGTGTCTGACTTCTCTGCTCTTCCTACTTTTGGCTGACTCTCCTTTCTAGTTCAATTCAAATGTAACTTTGTATGTCGTGTCTTTAAATCACTTTATGGTCTTCCTCCTGACTATCTTTCCTCAATGATTTCATTCCATATCCCTTCTCGTTTTCTTGGGTCTAGTTCTCGATTTCGTCTTGTAGTGCCACTTTCTCCCTGTGCACAGTCACGTTTTCACACATTTTCTCCTCGTGCTCCCTTGCACTGGAACGCTCTTCCTCTTTCTCTACATTCTATTTCTGCCTACCCTGTGTTTTTCGTAAATCGCTGAAATCCCATCTACTCCAGCAGGGAAGATAGGCTAATTTTGCTCAAACGTCCTACTATTGTACTGCTTTTACTGTGTTGTTATATACAGCGCTTTCAATTAAGGTGCTATATAAATCTCACATAAATACAAATAAATACAAAATGAAGCAATCAGGAGAATTCGAAAAGACACACGTGGGCTATATTGGTGAAATTTGCACTGTTGTAAGTGCAACTTTGTATGCTATCTGCAATAGGAAAAATGTGCCCCAATGTAAATATTTATTGTGTTAATGCATTTCTGCACCTGGCAATGTTTGGCCTAGTGCAAATACTATCCAAAATACCACAGCAGCTGTGAAAAGTCCCTTTGATATCGGCTTATAGCAGTAACATTATTAGGGAAAAAGCAAACATGAAGGCTTGGTTTATTGAAGACCCTGAAATCCGTTACAAGAGCTAGTGGATTAAATCTAAAAAATAATGTAACATTATGTATCATATAGTTATTCTATGCTAATATTTTAATAATTCAGAGATGAAAGTCAACATATCACAGCTTATATTATGTATCCGATGATGGGTGAGCTAAGCTTTCCACTTTAATAAAGAATGAGATTTATAAAAAGAAAAAGAAAAGAAAAACGGGTTAGACATTAGGAAAAATGTGCTGACAACCAGAGCAGTGGAATGTTCCCCTGTTTGAGGGGACTGGACGCTCATCTAAACAAGATGTCAATCATGGCCATGATAAATGAACGAGTACTTGGCTTGGAGTGTGTTCCTGCAGCACAGCAGGGTGCTTAGACACGACAGGGATCCTTCACATTTTAAAATTCCATGAAACTATAATTTGATGACTGGGTGAATACATTGTGCATAGCACAATCCACAATCGCGCATTGCTGGGAACCTTGGTATTTACTTAGGTTAGTGTGGCATAATCTAGTTTCATGGGTATTTCTTTAGTCATAATATGGAATTGGCATTATTTCTTTTTATTTAAGAAAACGCTCAAGGAACAAGAAACATGCCAATAATGTCCTGAGGTCCAAAAAGCTCTGCTCCGTATTTAGAAAAGTGAGCTATTGCTGTTTTGATGAGTTGAGCAGATATTGTGTACTGGGCGCTATCATTCAGGCACGGGGCTGGCTCCAGCATCAAATGAAATTCTAGCATCTTGCTTCTGCAATGTTATGTAAGCTTTGGAGCATGGCCGCGTAGCACATAGATGTGTTTGGAGTCCAGATGGAGAACTGGCTGGTGCAGGATTAATTATAACGGGCATAAGGATAAGAGAGGAAAGATGGAAGGTTTTTGCAGGTTTGAGCAAAATCAGGATTTGAAGGGACGACCATTGGCAGGCTTGGAGAGCAGCCCTGCTGTATTATTCTTGACAGTGTGTTGGAATGAGCATTTCTGCCCAGTAGACACATCCAGTTTCAACCGAAGTGACCCCTCTGGAGAGAAAGTTTGAAAGAAAAACACAATGTACCACCTGACTGGAAGGCACCAAGCAAATGCCAATATGGCTTGGGAATATTCCCATCTTGATCAGTTCAGGCAAGTCATCTATGTAAACACAATGGAAATATTAGAGTGGTTCACCCATCTGTTATGTTATAATCTAGCCCCAAAAGTGAATTCCTCCTGAATCTCAGCCCGAAATCGCTGGGACTGCTACATGTGAAGCTTCAGGCCCGAAAAGCAGGAATGCAGAAGGAACCTTGAAGCCTGCCTCTGATGCATTGCATATTACATAGCATACCTGGGTAGAGAGAATGTGCTGGGTTGCCAGGTGCTCTCTCCTCTTAAGTTCTTCCTGGAGGTGAGCCTGATTAGCCACGAAATTGAACTCAGTTCCACAGGTTGCAGTGAGAGACGAATGGAACCACGTTTTACATGGTGAGTGAGGAGAAAGGTTAGATGAATGTCGTATTGGTCGCATAGGCTAAAGATTATAGCATTGTCTGGGGTGTGGCGGTGCAGTAAAAAAGTGGTAATATGGGAAGTACTTTTATGCAAAACATTGAAAATGTACCACAAGCGTGATTATTGTCCATGGTATATTCTCAGGATTCCCAGTGGAGTCTGATAGGACTCCAAAATGGGAACAATCTCCATCCCTCCACCACTTGAACCTTAGCAGATTTGGCACTAGACAGGTGGTCGAAGCAGCAATTTAGTTTGGCTGTATTTTTAAGACCCTCCATCTGTGGAGTGGATTTACGGTTTGCAATGTACACTAGGCTAAAGTAAATAAAGGATGACAGTATATATGAAGCCAATCCTTGAGTACATGTAAGGTGTTGGAATTATTGTAATAAGTGAAGCTTGTACACAGAGGAAGGCATAAGGAACTTTGATGCCCGCATATGTGGCTCCACTGCTTACTGCTACTATGCCCCATGCCATTCCACAGGGCACCAATGAATACCGGTGAGGATTTCCACCATCCACATGGTGGGTGTGCCCTCACCTGGGCTTTTTTGAAATTTTAAATAAAATTGAATGGTGGTAGATCAACCACCAGAAAATGTGTGGGGCTAATCTGCACACATTATCTGATGCTCACTGCATACCATACGCATAGACCTGTGTACTCTGGGTGGACACAGCCTACAGGCACAGTCCCCGTCATATTTTGTTGTAATGTGACAGGTGGTGTACACCAGGCATCTCCAGAAAGGAGAGGGCCAAACATTCCCCCTGCCATGGCCAGCCCAATTGACTAAAAAAGGCTTCATAGATCTGCTAAGTCCTTTTGTTGGGCCCTGCAGCTGGTGACAGTGATTAACATAATTAACACACTACTAGAGTGTACTTAAAACAGGGCCACATGGGGCCTGGTTGCAGGGGTTAATACATGATACAGGAAACCCCAACAACCTTTCATATGCACTGTGCCAAACTGAAGCCAGCACTCGCCCTTTGTACCGATTGACAGTGAAATGTGAGGTCTGGGACTGCATGTATTACAGTAGTCATGTCTGCAGAGGGACCCCATTCAGAAGGTACGAGTATGTGGATTATCAGGGGCAGAAAGTCTGGTCTTGCCACAGCTTCAAGGGAGACCTGCCACTTTAATCAGGAACCACAGAGAGCTCCATTGACCAGAGAGATCCTTTGATCCAAAACAGACAGGAAGACGGGTGGGACTTAGCATTACATGTTTTCCCCCTTTACCTTTTCTGTTGCAAAGCATTCTGGTTATGACCTCATGCATACAGGAGATTGTTGGTGGGGACCCAGAATTGGTTCATTAAGGGAGGCTTAGCCTACACCAATCCATGTGGTCCATTTGGCATTAAAAGAGGGTTGAGCCACTCTTTTGGACATATCATCTGAAGGCTTTACCAGAAGCAGACAAGAAGAACTCATCATTGGACCCTGGCTGAAGGTACAGCCTGCCTTACATCTTCTCCCAGTGAAGGAAGACCAGGACCTCCAAGAGGGAAGCAAGACCCCCCTAAACATCTCTGAGGGAACGGAGGGAGATACCGAATCCAGAGGACTCTACAGCAGCTCCAGAACCGGTACCCAGCCTGCACACATTGTGCCCTGCTAGGCTCTGCTGCAAGCTTCGTAGGTGGGAAGTGCCAGAGAGTCTCAGAACCAAACCAAGGACAAGGCAGCCACCTGCAACACACTCCCCAGCTTTGAGCCATCCACCTTAAAGGATGACACAAGCCCATTGAAGAAGCTAGGACATTGATAAGCATCCACAACATTCACCTTAAAGGACATTTTCGAGCCGATCGAGCCCCTCGAGCTGCAACCGACTGCACCACTGAATGTTGTTATGCTACCGTCGCTAATGCTGTCCGAGACGCCTCGACCAGTGCTTCAGAACCGTGTACATGCACAGAGACAACGATTCCTGACCCTGAGCCGCCGTGTAGGCCAGCCTTCAGCTGTCCGCTCAGCCTGGCTTGCCAAACTGGTTGCCGCCTGATATCTGCAGCTGTCTCCTATCTTAAACTTTGTTGCAGAAGCTGCAAAGCACCCTGAAACCAACTCAACCCTGTCGAGCACCAAGAACGCCTACAAGCACAAGGTACGTTGTGGTTCTGTCCCCCTGGTCCTTCCCTTTGTGTTGGAACCAAGTATCCTTGAACTATTGCGAATATTTTCTATACAGATAATCGTCCTGTCAGTATCCAGAGTGCAGAGGTTTATAATTTGCTTGTGTTTCCAATCTTTTTGGATTCATTATGGTGTTCTAGAGGTGTGGGGCTGATTGATGGTTTAGAACCCGATATTCATCCCTGGACCACTGATGCCCCGAAAGTTGATTCGTCACAATACCATGTAGCATACCGGGGTAGAGAGAGTTTCACAACCTGTTTTACTTGAAGGCTAAAGAAGAGGCACTGGGGCACTGCGGAAGAAAGTTCCCAGGTTGGTAGCTTTCTGATGTTGACAGATGGAAAACTTTGTTCACTTGAGGCAGAGCCACTTTTGCTTATGGTATTTTAACATTTTCTGCAGCACAGTAGATATGCACTAGTTTAGCAAAACCAAACCTGCTCACAAAAGAAAGTTTAGTAATCCGGAATGTGACACTCAATAATAAGCAACACAACTGACAAGGTGTGTAGGAACTTTCTCCAACTAAATGATGCATCTGTTAGACTGTTGCTGGGTAGCAATTACTATACACATCCCTTTATGTGTAATCTAACATTGCACACATATACTTCTTACAGTCACTAATCACCATGAGATATGAACTTCCACCATTGCCCCCTCTTTAAAGTGGCTGGACATGAATATTAAATAAACATATCCTTCCTTTCACCAACAACATTCACGCCAACCATTTGTCTCTTGGCGATATGTTCAGGGATGTTTACATGGACAATTTGTTTTGTCTACAAATCATGGATTTAGTCAATAGTTTCTGATACTAGTTCAGCGGTAAAACATGTTGCTCAAAAAGTGACCTTTATCTAGCAGAACATGGATGTGGCTATCCCCCACCATCCCCACGCCTACCAAATTAAAAGATAGAAACGTACCTGCTTCTGTTCCCACTTCTTAGCCACCATCTGTCTTTACTCATAGGTGACCATGGAAATTGAAAAGGGGCTCTTCCTCTGGCTTCATTTGCCTTTTTCAAACAGGACATCTTACTTGCGGGATTTTTAAGCAATACAAATAAAGCATTGCACCCTCTACCAACCTATTTCATGCCTAAAGCAAGAGGAAATGCTATAATCACTCCCGACATTCTCCTGAGGTGTTAATGGTAATGATGCCTTGCATGGTAGGCTGTACAGGACAGTTACCACCATCTATGGCTCATCACCAGGGGCGTTATCTCCTATGTAAACACTTCTATGCAATAGCAGGATTATACTGGCTGTGGAGCGTCTACGTCCCACCTTTAGCATACTTCTTGATCAAGGTGTGTATATGAGATCAACGATATACAGTGGTAAATCAGGTTGCAGATAACATGTCTGAGGATGGATCACAGGCGTGCAGAACTGGGTCATAATCTGATCATTTGAAACATAATATGTGGCACACTCTTCTGTCATGTGTATGCCATTGAATGGAAAAATTAGTAAGATAAAAGTCCATTCAAATTCGTATCCTGCTGTGAGCAGAAGCGAAAAGGAGATGCAATGTTTCTATGGGAGGTTTTTGCACAGGTGACAGCAGCTAATTCCTTAGTTTATTATTTATTATTTATTTATGTATTCGTTTAATTTATAGAGCGCTTTACTCCAAAGCGCTTTACATTACAACTGCATACATTGAATAAATGGAAGCATAAATGCAACACATGAGACAAACCATCAAAACAATATAAAGAACAATTTACCTAGGGCAGTGAATGAAAAAACGGGAGAGGGAGATTGAGAGAAAAGTGAGGAGTTTAACAGGACGGGGAATGAAGGAAATAGGATTTCAAGGAGGAACGAAAGGAGGGGTAGGAGGAAATGGAGCGGATTGAGACAGGTGGAGAGTTCCAGTGTAGGGGGGCAAGGAGCTGAAAGGAACGGAAACGAGAATGGGCACAAGGAGTCGGGGGAACAGTGAGTAGGCGGGAAGGGGAGTAAAATTAGAGAAGAGAGGAAAGGTAGAGAGGAGTGAGATCATGAAGAGATCTAAAGACGAGACAAAGGAATTTAAATTTAAGCTGCGAGTGGAAGGGAAGCCAGCTAAGTTGAGAGAGGGACGAAGAAATAGAGTCAAGAGGAGAGAGGAGGCAAAGGGTGTGAATGGCATAATGATAGAGAGATTTAAGAGATTTGTAGTGTTGCTCCATATTCAAGGGTGAATTCTGAATTTGCTTTGACAGCATGTGCTCTTTTTTCCCTGAACAAAGTAAAAGAGAAGTTGCAGAAGTCTAAATGATACGAAAACAAACACCATGATGCCAGATTATAGATACGAAATCCGCTTGTGTCTTGAACATGCTTGCTATATCACGATTGACCCTGTAAATGTGTATGTTTGCTACAGATTGTCTTCATATCGGTTATGGATAAATACAATGTAAAATTGACTGTACCAGCGTGGTTTTTCTTTCTACTGCAAATCACTCTGGGCTGTGTGGAAAGTGTGTCACCACAAGCCATCATTTCAGTTCAAAGCAATTTCAGATAATGCAGGCAAAGCAGAGCTCAATCAAATTACTAATCTCCTCACATATTCCTGGCCGGTCGAGACCTAGATTTACTTTTCAGAAAGAAAGTGGCATATACAGCAATGCAATTCAATTCATTGAAGCAAAAGAAAATAATTGAAAAACAATCACCCAAATTTTAAATATAATATTTACTCAGGATAGCACTAGAATTATACAAAAAATCCTGAACTATACTGAAAGCACACAACTTGGAAAAGGATACTTTCTGTTTTGTGTGCATTGGACATAGTACAAACACCCAATCAAAGTTTACAAATTTGATAAGATGCAGGGATGTTTAAAATGATGCCTACATACATACAAGTGCTGAGGTGCCATTTTCAAAAGAACTAGTTCAAGAAACTTGGCTGAGTTCATCCTATACAGTATTTTAGTCAGAATCCCCCATAGTTGAGTAGGACATGTCCTGCTGTGGTTTGGGTCATTCTACTGGCTAGTGTACTCTAGCAAAATTGTAAAGGGAAGTGAGGGTAGCCAACACGTGATACCTCATAATCGAGCCACCAGCACTTTCACCAGATAATGTTCCAGCATCTTCCATTAGGTTGGAAGCAGGAAACCAAAACACAGCAAGTGACAGAAACCCATGCTTGAAAAACCGGATGGAGCTAGTCCTGCTGCTGGTCGTTGTCTTGTTTAGGTCTTGGCGAAAATACCAAACTTAAAAGGGTGGCATGTTTTTTTGTTTTCCGGAGACGTTTTTAAGTGCTTTAGATCATCGGAGGCTCCCCGTGTTCAGGCTGTAATTTGATTCTCCCAAAGGCCAACTAACACAACAGAGCCTGCTAAGGATGTTCAATTGTCGCAAATAGTCATACAGACTGAATTGCCTTAAATAAACATCTGATGGCGATTGTATTGCTCCCAGAAAGAAACCTGATATAGAGCCTCATTGGCATATGGACATAAAGCCAACAAGAGTCCTGAAAAAGAACTTTGGGATTCTATGGATCCGAAACACACTTGGGAGAGCCTTTCCAGACCCAGCATTATTTAGTAAAATTGGAAGTTGGAATTGAGGAATAACCAAAGAATGCATTAACCAGGAATTCATCTCAATGAAACCCGGCGAAGGCAGAAAGGAAAACGACTCTCTCACTGGTTGCCATTAGCAAAATCACTGGATTCTACTACCTTTACCTGCTTGCCTGACATTAGACATTTTCTCTTTCATGTCTCACCAACCTTATTTTTCTAACGATAGCAACCCAAAAGATGCACACTAAATCATATATTCTACAAATGTTCTGCTAAGTCTGTGGACAATGGACGAACAAAAAAGGTCACTTTCTTATGGAGCCCAGCAAAAACATAACGCAAATAATATTTATAGACATTCCCACAATACTTTTACATAGCCATTTACTGCGCGGAGAAAGCCTGAAATCCTAGCTACCAACAAGAAGTCATGTACAATTTTATTCTTCCAAGGAAATTGATAACAATTAGAAAACCTTTATCACAGGACTGACAGTATCTCAGCCAGCATACAAACGTCTAATGAATAAAGTGGTACACCTTTCTCCATAGACAAACAACAAAAAGCAATGTGGAATTAAATTGGATGTATTGAGGGGGCTGAAGAATTTCTAACACCCACACTACACATCAAAACCCAGTGAGTGGGATTCATAAAGCATGCAAGGGCATGTTTGTTTTTGATCTAGGAGAAAGGCCAAGTCCATTGTGTTGGGTATGCAGTAATAAAATCACAGCAAAAATGTCGCCTTTACAATAAATCGTGGCAAAAATGCTGTTTGACTTGGTAAAGGTGTACCCCATTATACTATTTAAGAGGAGCAGGGGTTGCGGGGGTGTCCCCTGCTCCCCTTAAATGGTATAATGGGTGTGGGGGTTGCGGGGGTGTCCCCTGCATCCTTTACATGGATGGCGGCAGCAAAACCACAGCCTTTTTGCTGCAATTTTGTGTGTAAACGGCAATTTTTGTCACGATTTTAACACATGGAACCTGGTGTTGTAGGAGATTTAGGTGGACACATTTTCAGATGGTGCAAATTTCAACTAGGCCGGGTGAGAAAGCATTGAGAATTCATACAAACCAGAGTGGAGTGGTTACTTGGGATTTACCCTACCAGTGTGCTGCAAATTTGCAGGTAGTGTAGGGACTGATTTCTAACTTCTAACATGATAAACTACTAACTCCTATCATGTAACAAACTAATACAATAGTGTTTATATTGGGACAGCTGAGTGCATAGCACTTTCTGTAAATCAGTGGTGCAAACTTAGGGTGCAAAATGGGATGTAATTGGGACTGCAGACACAGCCTCTGAAATGCTGTTTAGAAAATATATGCAGGAATTAAAGCTGTTCTTGGAATGGGAAGATGGGAGGGTTGGAGAACCTGGATTGTGCAAAACCATGTTGCTCAAAGTAGGCCCATTGTCCGTGTTTTAGCGCAGGAAGCCAGAATAAGAAATGTAACTCAATGATTCCGGCATTCATTTAACTAAAACTCTGCTCAAAGGTGATGATCAAATAGAATAGGGACTTCTGGAAGTTTCCAGGAGGTTTGGCCATTCAGAGAAGGTGTCTGATTGACATATGACATCACAGTCAGGGGCATGCAGGTCTTATACTTTGTGCAGGGGAATATACATGAAGTGGGCAGGTAGGAAGAAGGATTCAAAAAGAGGCACAAAGAGGTAGAAGGGTCCTTTTGCTACCAAAAGAGGGGGAAGGGAAATTGCAGAAAGAGCCTGAGGGCACAGAGCCTGTCCTTCTCTGGCTCTGCAAGCGCAGATCCTTCAGGCATTTTGGTAAGCACACAAGTAGCTAAGTGAGGAAATGACATTGGCCCTCATTACATGTTTGCCGTTCCGGAAAGAACTGTGCTTACCAGCACTATTGTTTCTGGACTGGCAAACTACGAATCTGCACGCGGTTGCCGTTCTGCCCGCCAGTGTCAGACCTAGCGGGCGGAATAGCATCCCCGCAGTCTTTCACGGGAGCACCGGCACCGTTATTAATGGTGCTGGTGCTTCCATGGTCCCGATTCCCGCTGAGTCCTATCGGAATCCGCGGGAATGGGGAGCAAAATTTTACCAGCGCCTGACTTACCAGACTGCCAGGGCTGTAATGCCCCGGTGATTCCGGCAAGTCAGGCGGTGGTAAATCATTACGGGTCTGATGGCTACCTGCCGGCTTTACTGGCACGGTTTCTGCCAGACCCGTAATGAGGACCATTGTGTTTGTGTGCAATAATATATACTGGGGTACGTTTTGCATGTGGGTAGTCAGTTGCAAGCTGGAAAAAACATTGAAAGTAAGTCCAAGTTCCACAGATAATTCTGGGTTCATCTGCCAAACTTCCTTGTGGGAGGCTGTAAAAGAAAAAGGGATTTCAGAATATGTTTGCTTTTATTGAGCTATGTGGAATGCAGGTGACAATGTTTGAAATATGAATTGACTTTGTTTCCTGCTAAAGGTTCCTTCTTACTGTATTTCTAATGACACTTTGTGAACTGCATTTGTGCATTGTCCATATTTTGAGAAAATATAGATAAACGCAGAAGGGCGCGGTTTTAAAAAAGAAACGCGTGTGGCTGTTCATTGTGAGTATATTTCCATGATAAAGATGTTACATGTCCAGCACTGCGTCAGAACCTGAGTCCCTCTCCAAACGGCCCCGGATAGAGTGAGTATAATTGAAAGCTGATTCTCCATTTCATGAATACCTAATTTTACAAGTAACTTGGTAATACTGTGCTGGGTATTTACCTAGCAGTCCAACATGAATAAGGTAGAGGAATTGTGAACGTAGTGCAGCACTTAGTCCTGCCTTTAGTTTTAGCAAATGATTCCGGTGTAAGAATAACATCAGCTAGCCTGTGTTTTGTTGAAAGCTAGGAAACCTCACAAAATACCCTACAAATGTATGGTGGAGATGCCGGGGACATAGTCTGTAAAGAAATTGCTGGGCATGGATTGGCATAGCATAGTCATATTGTGTTGTCCAGGGGCATTTCCATTCTTTTTCACTTTGATTTTCCCCTGCAAGAAGTGCATTACGTGGAAGTGGCAGTGATTGTTCCGGCTGCACATTGAATTTCTCTTTATTGCGTTCCTGGCACTGGGTTCGAACATGACAGAGATTGAAGTGGAATTTACTGATCTGTGTAATTATGTGGGGATGAAACTATTCACGTTTGGCATTGTGGTCATCCGATACAATATCAAATTGGCGATAAAGAATTAATGCTGAAATTGAAAAGGAAGTTTTTAGTAACATTTTTTAGGTGAATGGAGCGTTTTACAGACATGTCTTGCCCGGCTATTCCACGCAGGGGATCGGAAACAAGAGGTTGGCCGAATTATACATTTTTGTGCCAAGATTTGGTTTTAATTACACAAATGTATTAAGTTGTGAGAAAAAGACTCTGCTGTGATTGCTGAATTACATTGTGATTTGACTGCAGAGCGTTACAAATTGTTACAAATGGACGCAGAGTTGAAACAGAAAGAGCTCGATGCACAGCTGCGAGCCAAATATATCGATGCCAGTGTACAGTTCATTCAGAAAGAGAAACAGTTTTCAGAGAGTGAGGAGGAATTAATGCATTTAAAAACTGTTTTGGATAGGGTTTGAAAAGATAGCGAGCTAGCAATTGCAAAATTCAGACACTCAGAAAGGGTGGTAGTGAAAAAGCCAAGGCATTGCAAGCGATGGAAGATGACATTTTTAGACGTATGGATGAGAATGATAGAAGAGTTAAAACAGCTGATCATTACAAAACACATGTTACTGAAATGCAGGGAGAAGTTGTTCAATTGAGAAGAGAGAATTCTGCCCTTTACAGTCAAACTCAAGATCTCCAAGCCCAGTGCAGGGTAATAAGATAAGAATTCAATGTCAGGGGTGATAAGAGTACACATCCATTCTTAAATCCATGTAAGCATCAAGCATCAAGGCATGCTGAATGCAGTCACATTCTGGGAAATGGGCCAGCTGTTGTTCAGCTAGCAAGAACTGGCTGCTCTCCAATGCTGGAGGCTGGGCCTGCCATCCCAGCACAGAGAAAGGGGGCAAAAGTGATTCACCATGCAGCAGTACACAAGACAGTACATCATGCAATGCATCAAAGATAATGAAGTCTATCAAGGGCCTAATCAAACATTTAAAAGGGGGTTGAATACCTCGATCGAGGATCACATCTGGAGTGTAACTGAAATTCTTCAAATGCTTGAAATACCCAGGGCCCAATATGAAACATTTTTTCATTTTAGTCCCGACCATGCATGTGTAAGACTTATTCGAGGCCTAAATGAGCAACAGAATCTATTGTGGAAAGATTTTGAGAAAGAAATTGAAAAGGCAGTTCTTGCCGTTTCATTCTATCCAAGAGGCAAAGAAGGCTCCTTACAGCATATCTGCCGAGCCAAATGAGTCTCCTCACCAATTCCTATAAAACCTAAAAAGGGCATTCTCACATTTTGATGTGGCCTATGACCCTCACTCAGCAGAATTTAAGACTGAATTATTTTACGGGTTGCAGCAAGACATAATTTCACAGCTGGTACACAATTTTAACATGGATACATCCTTAGAATGGATCATTGAAGAAGCCACTCAGATCTATGAAATAATCTCCCATGAGAAGGCAGTGGCTAGGAGTAAAGAATTGATATCCAAGTAATTATCTAGGTAATCTACACCTGCAGTTATAGAGTTGAAATCTGTAAAGATGCCATTAGAGACAGCTCAAACTCAAATAAGAAATGACACACAACACAATCAGAGGGGTGTGGCCTCATAGAGGACACCACCCCAAACACCTGTGTCCGAATCCATAGATCCCAGTGACAGAAGCACATGCATTAGCCCTCATTATCTTGGTAATTCTCTCAAGGCAGATGTTCTCTATGATTTGCCAGGGATAAATAACATCCATGGTCAGATGTACAACAAGCCATTCCAGGCGTTAGAGGCCCAGAGTAATTTTGACCCTGCCACAATGGTATATGGCAATATAGCGAGACCAAGATATGTAGATAGGTTAATTGAAAATTGAAGTCAACAAGGGAACAATTCAAGCCTCATGAAAGGCAGAATGTGAACTACACACCTCACCAATATAGTCAGTCCCTACCACAGCGGACCACGGTCAGAGGATGGTCACTCTACGCTTCCCACCTCCTGTATCACAGGAATTCAGGGGAAAGACAAACAGGAGTCAGTCTCCTGAGAGGTACCAGAACTGGCCTGACGAGGGTGAATTCAGCTACTACCGGCCTAGAGCACATGGGGATGAGTTCAGGGATATGGACAGATGCCAATGCGTAAGTTAAAATGTTGTATGGCTAAATAGGGAACCTGTGTGCAGTACAGAAACAACATTCAAATGAAGGTGAAAAATGTCACAAGATTGATCTTGCATGGAGTGACAAAAAGTGACTAGTTAGTCATAATTGCCATGATGAGAACACAGATGACCATGACTTACCCTTGAAAGACCTTACTGATTTCCTTAGTGATTTGAAACAAAGAAAACAAATGAATGAACACACACAAAAAAGGGATGTGGTTTAACTTAGACTTAAACCAGACTTTTCAAGTGTGTGAAAATGAAGATCAGGAAAGAAAAAAATAACACAAAAAACCAAATGAGCAGAGAATTAGAAGGCAACATGAAAATGATGAGATAGATGCCGTCAAACAAATGATGGTTTGCGACAAAGGGGATCATTGCAGGGTTAATGGTACGCTGAATGTCTTCACATTGGAAAATGAGAAGAGCGAAACAAGTGACCATTTATCCTTATTTGATAACCGATATACTGTTCATACCTCTATGGAAATGAAAATGCCCCAAGAGATAGGTGCAGGTCAGTCACCTGAAGAATATTTAGAGCCACAGATGTTTCAAGAGGCAGAAATGACAGGTACCGTACAAAATGTAGGTGAGTGTCATACACCAAAAACTGACTTATCGCCACATGACACTTGTGAAATACAGAATCATTAGGTTCCAGAATGGAGGGAAGTGGAAAGGCAATGATGAAAAAGCAGTAGTGGGATGGGGATGAACACTGCTTGTCCCGAGACAGAGGGGCATTTAGTGGCTACACTTCAAATAAGTCCTGAGTCCAAAACAAATAAACCGGGAGATGCAAAAAGAGATGGGGAACAGCGGAGGTAAAATGTCATTTCATATGCCCCTTTGCCTAGCAAGAAGCCAGGCTGACCTGAGGAAAGTAAGCCCTGAAATCAGTAAGAATTCACATTTCCTATGTGTACTTGAAGAATGTGAAGATAGATATCATGCCCCTATCACTATTGATGAGAGGTGGAACACACTCGCAATGATTGACACAGGTGCCCAGGCAACAGTGATGTCAAAGAAATTATTGCAAAGTATAAATAAGGAATAATCGCCACAGGGCATGCTGAATTTAAGGAAAAGTGAAGGAAGGCCCCATGCATAATTTCAACAGGGAAGAAATACCAGTTGAAGGTGACACTGAAGTTGACATCAACATAGGGAGATATAGAATGAGACGGGAAGTGGTGCCTCAGGAGACTCACCTCTTATTAATGAGATACATGGGGTATTGTGGTCATTGGCCAAAAAAAACCTGAAACCTAAAGAGGTAATTAGCCAGAGTAACAGTGTGAATGTCACACCATTGCTAGATTGGAAAATGAAGTGGAAGTGTATCTTCAAAATGGCTGTGTGCCTAGTGTCACTGTCATCCTCATTTGCCAGGATGAAATACAAGGAGAAAAGGAAAAGCAATCTTTAGAGATTTGTTTTTGCACCCCGAGAAGAATTGGCAGACACAGATAGATGAAAACACATTGCGTTTTATGTAAATGAGGAAAATTGCAAAACCAAATATTGATGCACAGTCAGATCAGGATACATATATTTCAACAATTGCAGAGATACAAATGGAAGAAGGGCATGCCTGGATCCAGGTGCATGTGAATAGGCATCCAGAAATTATTGAGGCAGTCCTGGCCCTAGAGAAGGAAAAGTGTTTCATTCATGAAAATATGTTCAAACAAATGCTTGACAGAGAGGAAATACCAAGTTTTAAAATGAAAAATTAACAACTCTTTGGTCTGGATGACCTTGAATTGGGGCAAAGAATTGTGTGAAGGTGCATGTTGACAATCACAAATTGGTTCCTAAAGCATTCATCATAATGTTTCGATTGTAAGTGGAACCAAAAATAAATTATTTTTGGGAAATGACATCATGCACAGAATGTGTATGGTTTTAGATTTCTTGAATGAACAGGATTGCTCTAGGCTTGGTGGAGCAGCACCTGAATTTGAGAATCAAAGACAAGCTTATCATTGGGCCAAAATGATGCCATATGCAGTTGAGCTTCAGGTAAAGAAGGATGTCAATATTCCTGCTTTCACCAGACAATTTGCAATAGCATTAAAATACAGAAAGGGACAACAGATGAAAGGGCGCAATTCATTTGTGTGCCTCAATGAGTCTTTGAGGCAGCAAGGGCTAGAATATGAATATACACCATTAGTAGAGTCTGGGGATCACCCCATTCGAATACTGGTAAACAACGAGGGATGCCAGGACAATCATTTGGAAGAGAATACTGCATCAGGGGTGGTAGTGCAGGAATCCCACTACACTGCTGATTTAAAAAACCAAGAGATCTGGAACATCTCTGAAAGCAATGTAACTTCACAGGATGAATTGCCTGAGTCATTGTTTCTAAACCAAAGCAGATTTTCAGGATACAGGGACTCATTACGACCCTGGCGCTCCCGTAATGAAGGGTGCCGGTATGGGACCGGCACCATTCATTACGGGACGTCCTATTACAAGGATTCCCTTGCGGGACCCAGTAAGGACGCCTGGTAAAACCAGGCATCCTTAGTGGGTGCCACAAGGGGTTCAGGGAGCTAATAACGGGCCCGTTATTAGCTCCCTCCCCATTCCCATTGAGCCCTATGGGGGCTCAAATGGGAATGGGGATGGGTTTTTTCAATGAGGAATTACTGGGTCCTCCAAGGTTGGAATGACCAGGTAATACCTCATTGAAGGAACCCGGTCCTGGAACCCAGTATGAGGGCAGACATGCCCTTATTAAGGGCACGGCTACCTCCACAATCGTAATGAGGCCCACAGTCTGTTTACCCCTACAAACCAAAATACGTTATATGCTGTCATCAGAATAAATGCATCCTACTTAATGTGGGTGAATCTGAAAGAGAAGAACGGCAGGGTGAAATGCAGCACGTTGAAATGGAGGCTAATGTGCCAAGATACTTGAGGGTGGAGGCTCTCCAAAGAGACGCTGCCACACAGCCAGAGGAGAATGTTCTACAATGGTAGAAGAGCATATTCAAGCACATAAACTTGCACAAATGAAGAGGAAAAAGACCAATTAAGAAAGATTTTCACATAGTTCAAACAGGTATTTTTGCTAAAGACGCCTATGATTGTGGGTTTACCAGTTTGCATGTTGCCACAATATCTGAAGGGTATGGTAGGGAGCCAGTATTTGTGCAACAATATAGGTTAACCCATTCCTGCCTCGAGTCCCTCGCATAAATAATTAAAAATGTAGAGTCCAGAGGCATCATTAGGCCTATCCATAGTACTTTAAATGCTCGCATATTAAGTGTGTTAAAGCCCAATGGTCAGTGGTGCTTGTGTCCAGAGTTGATAGAACTGAACGAGAGGGTGCCTGTTTCAAGGTGACCACTTCCATTTATTGATCAAGACTTTGCACAGGGTCAAGGGTATTTACCACTCTGGATCTTACAGCAGGGTATTGGTGTTTGCCATTTGCTGAAGATATACAAAATCTATTTGCCTTCTCCATTAATCGATTACAGTATGCATGTTTCGTACCCCCTTCGGCTATATCAATAGTGTAAGCGAGTTTGTGATTTACCTACATAAAGCACTCCCCGATGCAGTTGAGAGGGGAACTGTGTTTATGTGGATGCTGTGCTAATAAAAAATGAAGGCTTAAAAGGTAACTTCAGTGAAATTAGAAATGCACTCGTCGGTTACAAAAGGCTGGGGCAGTAGAATCTTTACAGAAAGCTCAGTGGTGTAGAAAAAGGGCAAACTTTCTAGGGCATGATGTAACAGAGCATGGGTTAAATCCACAAAAGAAAAAGGTTTCTGCTGTTCAGAAATTAAAATCCCACCAATCTGAAAGGCCTAAAGTGTTTGTTAAGGATGACACGTCACCACAGAAAATGTATTGAAGATTATGCAGAGATCACAGAACCTATGGCTACATTACTGAAGCAAGGGGTACCCTGGATATGGGGACAGGAACAACATAAATGAGTAGCCAAGTGAAAGAACTGTTTGATGAAAGCCCCATATTTAGCTTATCCAATAAAGAATCAGGATTTATTCATAAAGAGAGGATTCATAGATCGCTGTATGTCAGCAGTCCTGTTTCAAAAAACCCGATGCAAATAAAACCATTGCATATGCCTGTAAAGCATTGTCACAGGTAGAAACTAGATTAATTGAATGTGGAAAAGCACTTTTGAACACTATCTGGGCATTACAACCTTTCCGCCCCATTATTCAAAGGGAGCAGGTGATTGTTGAAACAAGTCATAAGCCCCTACAATTTTTACAGTGCAAAAGAATCAGATCAGGGAATTTTGCCCAGTCAGGAATCACTTCATGGACATTGGTGTTGCAGGGATTCCCAGTGGAATTGAGATTTGGACAGAATAAAAAGAGCCCACTTGCTCAGGGGCTGGCAGATTTGCATGACGGGTCAGCTGCCTGTGCATCAGATGACACAAAGCTAGAAACACATTTAACCGAATTTGAATGCACAAGGCATTCAATGAAGAAACATGCAGGGATCTTCCAAATGTGTATGTGAATGGGTGTGCATACCACGTGGGAGGTGATTCTGAAAATGATTTGGTGACAGGAATATGAAATGTGTGGGTCAAGTGTAAAGGCATTCAATGCGTAAGCAGTAGATTGGGCCCCAAAACAAGTCACGTTGCATAACTGGCTGCAATTTTTAAAGCAATATCCACAGCGGTTGAAACTAAATTCAAAGAAATAGAGCCTCATTACAAGTGTTCTGGTGTCGAAACAATGGTGGTGGTAAGCTTGCCGGCACTGTTGTTTCCGGACAGGCATATTATAGGTTTGCTTGTCGGAGCCGTTGTACCCAACAGGGCTGACCATGCCAGGGCTCTATGGGAATGGGGACTTACAAATTGTCGGCGCCTGAGTTCCCGGACTACCAGGGTTGTAATCCCACGTGTAACTGGGAAGTCAGGTGCCAGTAATTCATTCTGAGTCCGCCGGCAGGGTTACTGCTGGACTCAGAATGAGGCCTATAGTTTTAGTCACTGATTCTGATTGTGCCCAAAATAGTTTTGTGGGATATTTACCCGAGTGGAAAATGAGAGAGATGGTCACATATAACTAGAAACCACTTAAACATGCTAAAATGATCCAAACTATAGATAAACCTGTTTCAGAAAATGACATGATCATTCACTGGAGGAAAATACAAAGCCATCTAAAAACACTATGGGAAGACAAGGAAGGGAATGACAAGGCAGACCTGTTAGACAAAATTGGGGCTGTGATGGGGCAGTTGTTTCCTATTGAGCACCTACTTGATGAAATCCAGGTGGATGCAATGACATGCTTCAAATCTCAGAAAATACTTGATCAGCTAGTGGCACAGTTGAGTTTTGATACCCCTGATCAGGACTTGGTCAAGGCACAAAAAGAAGACCCCATTTTAGGCCTATTATGTAACCATTTGCTTGATTCGGAACAAAATCCTCTGGCTGAGGAGGACTGTAAAGGGAAAGAAGAACTGAGGGTGTTGCTACAGAACAACAAGAGAATTTGATTACAGGATGGACTGATGATTCGGGAATCCGTGTCAGGCCAAATTCAATGGCTGGTACCATTGTCATTTCAGGGACTGATGCTTCATAATGCCCATGATGCCATAACTGCGGGTCACAGAGGTTCCCAGAAACCATTACATTCTTAAAAGAATATGCTTATTGGCCACAAATATCCCAAGATGTAGCATTATATACAAGGGAACGGTTGGTCTCTGCACAGTTTCAACCGTTTTTCCCCAACACACAGAGTACCATTAATAAAGAGAGGTCTGACACTTCCATAGTCAGATTTACAAATCAATTTTATAGCTCCTGTGCAAAGATCAGCATGGGGAAACAGATATATATAATGATAGTAATTTGTCTAATTTCCAAGTGATTGGAATGCATTCCAGCACCTGATTTCAGTGCACAAACTGCAGCCACATTGTTTGGCAACCATATTTTCTCCAGGTTTGGTTTGCCTCAAACAGTAGAATCAGACCGTGGAAGTCCTTTCACCCGTTCAGTGATGACAAAGATCTGGCAAATGTGGGGAGTGAAAAGTAAACTGGACGTTTCATATCGGCACTCTTCTTGTGGGGGTGTGGAATATTGCAACAGATCAATCATTGATATTTGTAAAAGGTTTGTAGCTGAGGCAGGACCCAGATGAGATTTGCGACTCCCCCCGGTGCGGATGGCTATTAGATCTACACCTTCCAAATCCACAAACCTCAGTCCACACAAGGTTCTAACAGGCAGGAAGATCGTTTTGCCACATTTGCTATACCAGACCAACAAACAGGTCCTGGCAAATGCAGCCACAATTCACAAATATGCGAAAGAACTGAGAAAGCACTTGCAGCATGCATTTGTGTTCACACAGTGGAATCTGGAAAAAGCTGCTGACAGTGTATAATCATACTTTGATAAGAAGACGTCTGTGTGGGAGAATGAAGTAGGTGACCAGGTGTTTAAATTTGATTTTGGGAAAGGTAAACACAAGAATGCAAAATGTCTAGCATCTTGGCACGGTCCATTCAGGATTGTGAACAAAGTCTCACCTGTGGTATACATATCATGATAAAGTAAGGAGATTTGGCAGTGGAACAATTTGTCCATGTTAACCAAATCAAGCCATTCCACCACAAAGCACGAGGTGAAAAGGCTGGAGCAAGCTGAAGAAACTAATAGGGTATTAACGGTGGGTGTATTTGTTAGGTTGAGGTCCAAGCAGGATAATAGATGGCATTTGCTCTGGAGAGATTTGCCATAGCAGGTAAGTTGGTGTGAATGTAAATATTAAGATAAGAGTGAAAAAAGGGGGATGAAACAGGTGAGTATAGGTGTATGGAAATATGAGTGCAAGCTATATGAATAGGAGACAAAACAAAGAGTAGAAGTAGAATAAAATGTATAAGGGTTCCAAATTGATATGAAAATCTTGTGGTCACGCTGAATGTTATAAAAGAAAATGATATGGTTGTAAGTTTCTATGTTTAGCCCACATTCTTATTTCCAGCCAGTTATAAAAGGAAATGCTTTTGTTATATTTTTATGTTTATTCCACATGTATGTTTCCAGGTTGTTCTAAAATCTTCATGAATAGTATAAGTGTGATGGAAATATTGTATAATAATATTGCATAATCCACATTTTTCTTTCAGATCAACCCCACAAATAAAGGAAAAGAAGTAGTTTGGTGTACTTGATATGTAATCTGTCTATTTCTCTTTTAATCAGGATACTAATAGTTTACCTCACCAGCGCCCCTGGCCCGTGGATTTCCGCAGAAGATCCAGGGATGAACTGAAGTCCCCTGGACCGAAGAGGCAGAAAAGTCAACAGAGAAGATCCTGCAGCAGTTCCACAGAAGGCAACCCGCAAGAGAAAGAATGATGAAGAGACTGCAGTCCACGCATTGTGGAAAAGGACAGAGTACTTTTTGGTTCATCTTAGTATCTGTGGTTATGATGACAATATCATACAAAATTTCAGCTGAAGGTCAAGTTCTGGTAGAACCGGGACTCACCTCAGGGATTGCAGTAGAGAAGGCTCTGGGCTTTATATTAGGGAACAGAAGACTTTTATATCAAAACATTGATACCAGTTTGAATCCAGAGCTGATGATTGAAAGGTTTCTTAATATTTCAGAGATTAAGGGGCTGAGTCATGGAATGTGTGCACCAGAAAACAGGGATTTGTGCACCATTCTGCCCGCAAATCCCTGTTTAACAAATGGGGATTTGCGGGCAGAATGGTGCACAAATCCTCATTTTTCGGCGCACAAATTCCATGAATGAGCCCCTCAGTGTGTTCAAGTGTACGAATGGGTGCGGGCATGCAAAGAAGGAGCTCAAAGAGCGGTAAAGGAGGTAATGTTACAATTAGAAAATACATTCATGAGTTCATCTCACACCAAGAAAAGGAGGACAAAAAGAGTGGCCAGTTTCCTGGTCGCAAAAGTTGTAATTACCATAATTGGCACTGTGGTGGGCACAACCAACTCCATTGCCAATGCAGTATCTGTGAACACGCTACGTGCTAAGTCCCTAGAGTTGGGGCAAGATTTGAGAATGATTCAGCAGACCTTAGATGGATTTAAGGCTGAACAGAGCAAGGTGGTTTGATATGTAAACCAGACTATTCTGACCCTCAACAAACAGTCTACAATATTGGAATATATCACTGGTGTCGTGATAAAACACAATAAATTATTGGAGGACATTTTGAATGCAGTAAATCCAACTGAGGGTATCCTGACAAAGTTCCTGCAGGAAATTCAAAATGGGGTTTATCAAATGATTCAGGGTCATATGCCTCTGTATTGTGTGTCAGCTGACACCATTTGTCAAGTGATGGCATGGATCATACCAAGAGAGGTGGAAATAATCCAAGAGAAAATAGCATTTGAAATGGGGAGTGCAATTCCATTGCACTTTGATGTAGAAAGGATAAGGTTGACTTTCTGTTGTGTATTCCATGTATTACTCCAGAATTGATTTATCACACTAAATTAGTACATAATGTATGTTTCTGGCAGGGGTACACATATGTAAAAATTGTGACTCCTGAAATGGTGGCTTTTCAAGGCTGGGAACGCAACATATATTCGATCCCGAAATTAGATACCTGTGTGAGATTCAAAGAACAAAATTTTATATGTCCTGGGAAGCCATTTGTTTCTGGTGCAGTGGGCACGATTTGTAGGTTGAGGGCGGATCATGGTGTCCCACACGAATGTGAACTGTCTATATGTAACCCAAAGCAAGATGAATTAGCCTATGCGAAATTAATCAAGCACAGGTGGTTAGTCAGTACTTTGGTAACAAATTGCACAATTGCACATCTCAATCATGGTTCATTCCTTGTCAAACCATCACAACACAATGGGCCTCATTACGACCCTGGCGGTAAGTTACCGCCAGGGCCGTGACTTTACCGCCATGGTGCTAACTACGTTAACGCCATGGCGGTAAGGGGATTTACCGCCCCATTCCGACCTTGGCGGGGCGGTAAATCCCCAATCCCCATTTACCCTTCCCCATTCCCATTTTTGCCCCATAGGGCATAATGGGAGTGGGGAAGGCGTTAATTACGCCACCGTAAATTACGGTGGCGTAATTAACACCAAGTTCCCTTACCGCCATGGTTTTTTACACCCGCTAAAAGCAGGTGTAAAAACCGCCATGGCGGAAAGGGAACTCGTAATTGGCGGTAAGGGGTCGGCGCAGCTAACGCTGGCGCTAACCCCTTACCGCCAGGGTCGTAATGAGGCCCAATGTGTTTTACATGTATGTTCCTAGAAATACAGTGGTGACAGTTGGGGGGCTGACACTACCTCATGTGGGTGGTGATCTATGGGAGGGAAAGGTAGAGAACATTAAATATTTGCAGAAAAATAGGTTTCCCCTTGATCCTCACATTGAGTACGTACTAGAGCATAAAAGCGTACACACAATCAAAATGAATCTAAATAAAAAATAATATTACTATGAGTGACTTAGGCCTGACAGAGGGAGATGCGTGCCCTTGGGGTACCTGGACAGAAAGGGGTTTGGTGATTTTAGCAATTTCTTTAGTATCCATCTTGATCTGGCTAATGGTACTTACCGACAAAATGCACATGATGATTTTCACGTTATAGGCAGTTGAGAGAGGGGAAAATCAGCTGAGTGGAGCACATGCATTTTAGACATACAGTAATTGCAGATGATTCATGCGCCCAAGATCGCATGGTTCTAGGAAATGGTGTAGATGGGATTTTTTTTTGCTTTGCTTGTTTCTGCAGAGGCTCTGCAAATTTCAACTAGGCCAGGAATCATAACTTAGACTCCCGCAGAAGCGATATGATAAGGTGTATGTGAAACACTGAGGTGAGAAAGCATTGAGAATTCATACAAACCAGAGTGGAGGGGTAACATGAGATTTACCCTGCTCAGGACGGTGCAAATTTGCAGGTAGTGTAGGTACTCATTTCAAACTTCTAACAATGATTAACTACTAACTGAACAAAATTATACAATTAGTGTTTAGATTGGGACAGCTGAGTCTATTGGACTTTGTGCAAATCAGTGGTGCAAACTTAGGGAACAAAATGGGATGTAATTGGGACAGCAGACACCAGCTCTGAAATGCTGTTTAGAAAATATATGCAGGAATTAAAGCTGCTCTTGCAATGTGAAGACCTAAGGGCTAGAGAACTTGGAATGTGCAAAATCATGTTGCTCAACGTAGGCCCATTGTCCGTGTTCTAGTGCAGGAAGCCAGAAAAAGAAATGTAACTCATCAATTCTGGCTTTCATTGAACTAAAACTCTGCTCAAAGGTGATGATAGAATAGAATAGGGACTTCTGGAAGTTTCCGGGAGGTTTGGCCATTCAGAGGATGTGTCTGATGACATCACAGGCAGGGGCAGGCAGGTCTTATACTTTGTGTAGGGGAAAATACAAAAAGAGTCAGAGAAGGGAAAGGAGGTTTTTTTGCTGCTGAAAGAGGCAGAAGGAAAAACTGCAGAAAGCGGAGATAAATTGGGCACGATCAGAGGCAGGCAGACCACGATGGCTGTGATCGAGAGGCCTCCTGCAGAAGAGAAAGGAGGAGGAGGGAGACAGGAGGAATTCGAAACCAAGCTGAGACCGAGGACACAGAGCCTGTCCTTCACTGGCTGTGCAAGCGCAGACCCTTCAGGCATTTTGGTAAGCATACAAGTAACAAAGTGAGGACATTACATTGTGTTTGTGTGCGATAGACTATACAGGGGTGAGTTTTGCGTGTCTGTTGAAAGCTCGTGAAAGGATTGAAAGTACGTCGACGTTCCACAGGTAATTCTGGGTTCGCCTACCAAACTTCGTTCTGGGAGACTTTAAAAGAAACAGGGATTTAGGAATACATTCGCTTTTATTGCTATGTGGAGTGCAGGTGACAATGTCTGAAATGTTAAATATGAGTTGGCTTTGTTTCTGCTAAAGGTTTTATCTCTCTGTATTTCTTATGACACTTTGTAAACTGCATTTGTGCATTGTCCATATTTTGAGAAAATATAGATAAACCCGTAAGGGCACGGTTTTAAAAAAAGAAGCGTGTTTGGCTGTACATTGTGAGTAAATTTTCATGATAAAGATGTTACATGTCCAGCACTGTGTCAGAACCTGAGTCTCTCTCCAAGAGGCCCCGGATAGAGTGAGCATATTTGCAAGCTGATTCCCAGGTTATGAATACCTCATTTTACAAGTAACTTGGTAATACTGTGCTGGGCAATTACCTAGCAGTCCAATATGAATAAGTTCGAGAAATTGGGCCTCATTACAAGGTTGGAAGTAGCCTTGCCTGTAAAACCGCCAAGGCTACCTCCAAACTTGCAAGAAAGTCCGGCACCCGCGAATGGGCAATTACTGGGGTATTCCGGCCCCGCCAGACCCAGTAATTACCCTTTTGCGGGTGCCAGAATCGGGTGATCCCCATTCCCATTTTAGCCCCGTAGGGCTCAATGGGAAGGGGGATGCCTGTAGCACTGGCACGATTCATTACCGTGCCGGTGCTACAGGCAAGCTGTGCTCGCGAATGCCTTTCATTCCGCCAGGTGAAATCTGGCGGAATGAAAGGCATTCGCGAGCACAACAGGGAGTTTGCCGTTGTATCCGGACCGGCAAACTTGTAATGAGGCCCATTGTGTACCTGGTGCAGCACTAAGTCCTGTTTTTGGTTTTAGCAAATGATTCCAGTGTAAGAATATCATCAGCTAGCCCCATGTTTTGTGGCAAGCTAGGGAACCTCACAAAATACCCTACAGAGAGACAAAGACACCTGCAAAGGGTGAATGGGAACATCTGGGCGACAGGGGGAGCCACCACCAAAACAATCTTCAAGGAGCTGTAGAGTGCTTTATATAGGACCCTTTTCAGGACTATATCAGTACAAATACATGTCAGTTACAGAGGACACAATATTCAGAACATCAGTTACAGTCATCGTTAAGAGGTGGAGAAAGGGTATGATTTTCTCCATTATCAAGTTCAGGGAGAGAGGAGACAGTGGGTGAGAGAGGAATAGTGAGAGGAACATGTAGATAGAAAGTGGTTAGATGAATGCTTGACTCACAGTTAGGTGGGAGATAACACTTGAAGAAATATGTTTTTAGTTCCTTTCTGAACGACAACAGTGACAGGTGCATGATGCTGTGCAGACTGGACATTGCTTTATATCATGAGAGCATAGACATTGAAGGCCTTTCTGCAGCCTGTTTGCTGGTCTTCTATTCGCCAAATGTGTGGGATTCAAGTTGTATGATTGTTTGTCTTTCTGCAAATCGCCAATATATGTTTGCTTTTATGCATCTCACTTTTGTCCTTGACTGCAGCCTTTGGCCTTTATTTTCGTGCCAGCTATTCAATTCCTTTAACAGGAACCCAACAAGTCACACATGTATTGTCCCATAAGTAATACGTTCTTACAATAGTCAGGCCTGTTGGACTGGACATAGAGATATCATGATTAATGCAACGGCCCTCTTTGGAATTGGCCTTTGGATGCTGATAACCTCTGGGCAATCTCCAGCTACTTTACAATCATTCAGCTAAAGATGTAGACCCTCAATGTACTTGTATTTGTACTTGTGCTCATCCCTTTCAGCGCACGGACACAATGATGATTAAAGGTCGTGTGTGTGAAAAAGCAATGAATCAATAGCACATTTAAGCAATGAATCAATAGCACATTTAAGCAATGAATCAATAGTACATTTCTTTCCCCTGGAGGCGGACGATAGATGCACAAACACCATACAGGTTTTTGTTTTACAGCGAAATAAACAGATTATTGTCTAGGACTCACGTGAAAAAAAGGGATTCACCTGAGTCAAGCCACATGCATACTCATGAGCCCACTTGGGAAGTCAGGAAGGACATCAATGTGTTAAAGCAAGTCGTGTGGGTGTTGTCCTTGTATAGACCAGAGGAGTCTGCCTGCAGCAAGCACTTCACATTAGCCTTACTAGGCCATCTATAAATCTTGCCAAAAGAAGTTCTAGACTTCCTCTGTTTTTTTACATCCTCACACTGAAACCTTGTTATCAAAATATGAACAATCAGCTTCCTCATTGACTTCCAGAGCTAGTAAATTAAATGGCCTGCTGTGGTTCCCTGTCAGAATTGTCATGAGCTAACATATGTGTTGCCTCAGCGCTGACCCCGGGCTGGGCTAGGATGAGCGTGTGAGGTCACAGCCCATGTGGGCGCAAGTTGTGAAGAGACGTGCACATGGAACTTTTAAATAACTGGAAAGCCACTGGTTAATCTCACAGCATGGATGAGTGTGGTACAGGAGAAACAATTCCAGCCTATGCGATATCATCTCAGGCAAAGCAGGAGCTTCACTCATGTCAGAAATGTGCATGCATAATGCAGAGGTAAACATGAGGGTCTACATCAGTTCACATGAATTGAAATTTTTTTGGGGATGAACTAGACACTTTGTTTTGACCTGCAGCATCATGGTGTGAGGATTCAGCAGGAAGGCGTGGCTTTGCACCTTCTAGGGCAGCTCTTCCCGTCTGTTTGCGATGCAACGCAAGTGCAAAGTAACATTGACAGTAGCTGTAGCGGAGGGTAAGCATCTTGACATGCTATTGCCTGTTGGCACTATAGAGCAAGTGGTAGGGCAAAGACAGAAATAAAAATGAGAGATTTGTGGAGTTACTGCACAGATTCCAGTACAAACAACCTCCCATCACATTGCAACTTGCAGTCGGATACCGCACCGTGCTCCTATAAATTCTTGAGATACATGTCCAGACGGGAATGCTTACTTCTGATCCCCCACCATAAATACGCAACATTAACGGTAAAGTGCATTTGACGTTTGGGAACATCGAAAGCCGAAGTGACTATTTAGAAGTGGGTGAAATTTGGCACCTGATATGATTATAGAGCCTCAATAGGCCTTTTTTCTCTTCTTGCATTGGTCGCCTAAGCATGATAGAATTGGGTAGCTGGTTAATGTATGAGGTTAGGCTGACACTACATTCTGCGCAAGGTCCCCTACATTACAGATGGCTGCCTAAATCTGCTTGTTAGAGTTTAAGTAACTACTCCGAGGGTGGTGACTGCATGCTACGAATGTTTTTTCACATTTTTTTCAATCAATTTATTTATTTATTTGTTCATTTGTTTCAGCGCACAAAGCCCAGGGGAATCTAGGCGCTAGTTGCAGAAGGGTGAACAAAAGTCAGCGGGGGAAGAGAAAGGGGAAGATGGTCAGTTATACAGCAAGGTTTTGATGTGCCTCCTGAACATGTTGAATCATTACACAAACAAATAATTGGAGAGTGTGAAAAAGCAAATAGTGCGTTATATTGTAAAGATAATTTTCATGTTCACGCATGATGACCCTTTTAGAATGAGCTTTCTCGAAAGAGAAGACGAGGCGATTTGGTAAAACAATTGAGAGAGCTTTTGTGGTTTTAAGAGACATATCGCTGGGATATTTGGGGCCAAAATAACATCGATATGTGTCAATGAAATTGAGATTATTGGTGAGAAAAAGGGGAGAAAAATGTCTAAATGTTGCAGGAATCACAGTACTCCTTAGCAATTGAAATATCACAGAGAACATTGTAACCACTGTCTGGGGAGCATGTGAGGACTGTAAAGACCCTTCAGCATCAGTGAGTAAGGGATTTGTGCCCACCAGCTTAATGATCTGCTTGTTCTCAGTCTGGTCTGTTGGTCTCACCATTTCTAAAATATCCATCCAAGATTACATGTGAGAAAAAGCTTTGCACACATCTGTTACTGCGGATGACTTGGAGACCCGACGCTTGATGCGTCAGTATTGAAGTTTGCAGCGCCCGTATTCCTTACGAGTCTGAAGGGACTCATTATACAATCACGATATTATGCAGTTCTGAATCCAACAGGAAGATATTGCCCGGATTTGATAAAGGCACCCTAGAAATGCCAAAACACGTGTCATCATCATAAAGGGCCACATTAAAAGATGTAATATATCAAATGAATCAGCCTTGCGAAACCTTTTTATGACTGTGGCGCAGTAACGGATGTGTGCAAAGCTTTTTTCTCAATTTTGACAAACGGAGTAGGGGAACTCTTTGTCTCCGTTCCTTGCACGCATCATTGCGACACTTCCAAAACCTATACGTGTTATTGGAGTTGCGCAGGTTTGAGAGTGATTTTGCAGAAAAGTTCCCTGTTTCTTTTTTCTCAAGATTACATGTGGTCTTTGGCCCTTCCCCCTTCTCTCTCTTACTGCTTGGCAGTCTGCAGAAGGGGCGCCTCCTATACCTGTTTCTGAGATGAGAACTGGCATTCTTTCATTGCCTCATCTCTTTCTTCAGGCACTTACATAGAAACACGATCCAAATGTCCGTGTTTCAGCATGCCTTTCCTTTCCACTGCTGATTTTTGGATAATCCTTTTTAAGTTTAGTGCTATTAAAACGAGATGAGGTCAATGTTACTCTGCTGGTCCTTTCCGATGCATCGCTTTTCCTCTTTAAGGAAGTTCTCTGTTCGCCGGCCCGACTAATCAGCGACTCGGGTGAATGTGGGTAATATGGCTCCTTTATTAATGAGTCTTCACTTGCTACAGCTGTACACCCATATTACATTACGGTTATTCTCAACAAAGGCACTCAATTAACCTCTAGATTAACTCCAGAGATGGCCGAAAAACTAGGTTTTGAGAAAGCATAGTAGAAACCAGAAGAATCTTCTGACTAAGTTACCAGACTGACCTTTCCTGCCGCTGCTGCTCAGCTCTGCAGCTCTGCACACATGTCTGCTTGTCTCCCAGCAGACATTCCTAGGATGTTCCGGGTTTTGAAGACATACTTTTTTTATTAGCTTACATCCATCCTTCTAACCAGTAGTCTGTTTAGTACTGCAATTGTATTATTTCCCGTTTAGTTATTTTACTTCAGTATTTGTATCCTTTTCCTTTGCCAGCCCTTTCCCAGGCCTCCTTTCTTTATTTACTGAGTGAGATACTTTTTGTTTTGCATGTCTTCCTTTATTACGTTTCCAACACTATTTAAATACTAAAAGTAAGTACCATACTGGGTCTACATTTACTTGAAGCAGGACATGAACCTGAAGAGTTTATTTCCATGACCTTGAAGAAATTCAAATGACCAATAAACTGAGCAGCGGCTGGTGTGACGGGGAATTAATCCTTAGAGGCGAAGAAGAATATATCTCTGTAAAAGAATACATTTCTAGAAATTCAGATATATTCCACAGATTAAAAACATCACACTCGCAACAAAAATGTAAAAAAAACATGGCCAAGCAAAACCACCTGCCATTGTCGCCTAAAGGTAGTGTTCCATTGCAGCAAATAAATTATAAATACATTATCAGGAGCATATCCCAGAAAGCTCCTAGCTAGACTGTGGTCATAGGCAGAAATACACAGTGCAGGCGCTACAGTAAGTGAAATGAGAACAAGTTAGTGTTTCAAAAGATTGCTGTAGTAGGTTTTGTCGCACTTATTTATTTGTTGGCATGCCTCATTGATGGGAGAGGCAGTGCTACAGAATGTTTTTCACAATGTTGTTGGCTGGCAGTCTTGATAGAAGGGGAAGCGAGGTTAAACAATGATATTGGAGTAACAACTGGACACTCAATTTGAATGTTGCAGTTTTTGAGTGCCTTTTAATATTTTTTAGGTTGTATTATAGGGATGAAATGGAAATGAACTCTTGCACTTTCACACAGATGCACGTTTTCATGCATTCATTGAGTGGCGTCTAATAATAAGCTAGTGTGGTCACGAGGAGCCCTGACACAAGTACTATGGAGACTTGGCCAGTCATATCATAGCGATAAAGAAGCCTTTTCCAAAATGATTGCAACCTGACATGCAGTATCAGAGGAAAGTCATGTGTCACCATCTAGTTTAGAATGTTGTCAATTGCTTCAAAATGAAGATTCGCGTGTGATGAAAAAGAGAAACCTTGCACTGAGGCTCCCAAATCTCTCCTGGAAAAGGCTGATGGAGTTGCAGCATAAGTGGAGTAAGAGCGGCAGAGAAGGACTCCTGTGTATCGGAGAAGTGGGTCTCCCAACAGAAAACTGTGTTTTCTATCTTCCAAACCTAAATCATATCGCTGACCCGCAATACTAGACCAATCCACCCTATGAGAGCAAAGTGATGACGTAGCTTACCCCAACGTGGACCACACTGAGAGCTGACTCAACAGCTACTCTAAGCTGAAGAAAAGGAACACAAGACACTGGTGACACAAACTGTCCACCATGTATGTGTGCAATGGCCAGTGACGACGGAACTATTCAAGAAAATAAGTTCTGCAGAAAGGAGCAGCAATCCGCAGGGCCTAGATGCTAGAACTTAGTGAAATAGGTAAAGGGGGCCTTATCTAATGGTAAGTGACTGATATTTTTGACGCTCCTTCCCATTTTAGAAACTATGACCCTGGCTAGTTTACATTTTCTTACTGACATGTCTCATATGTTGTGCCATGAACTTTGTACCATCACATTTTTCACCAGAAGGCATCTTCTGGCATTCAGTGATACTGTTTTCAGTATTTTCAAGGGTTACGATTTTTTTCCATCGAGCAAGGGCGCAGCTAGTCAAATAAATCCGACCAATGACTATAAGCGATGCAATTGAAAATAAGACAACGGTTTTGTGGGAAAGACATTCAAAGCAAATATCATATGAATGGAGATGAAAGACTGAGATAAAAAAGAAATTAGGGAATGGAATTCCACTATGTATATTGCAGAAGTGGTAACGGCTGCAGCCGCAGCAAACCTCACTCTTTCTTGGGTGTATACAAGAATGGCTGAGCAAGAGGATTAGGATCTGAGTCAAATAAAAGAAAAATGGGGAAATGAGATGCAGAGGCGCGACCGCAAGAAGGAAAACATATTTTTAATAAAAAGATGTTCACATAATTTCAAGTTCAGATTCATTCGAGTTTAGTGTGTAACAGTCAATTGAAAAGACATCCAAAGAAGACATTTAGAAGAAATCTGCTCAGGGTTCTTCCAGGAATTTACACCATTCCTCTGTGAATGCAAAGCTATTGTGGGCTACATAGGTGAGCTGTTCTAACATAAAAGTGCCTCATTCTTTCTGAGGCCAATTAGTTCCACCAGGTTGGAAGTGATGTCTCCACTTTCTGGCTAGTGGCATCCTGTCCACTCTGAACAGATCCCCAATCATTATTGCCAATCCTTTGGAAGCAACAGTAGGATCAAGAATGGATCCATAACATCTTTGATGCAGCTTACAGGCTTGGCCAGTAGATCTATAATTTGGAAGTCATCAACAACTTTTCTACACTGTGCCAGAAAACCACTCAACGCAGACCTGAATATTCTAGAGTTTAAAGGAGACAAGCGGTTAAATGTTAGGACTTAGCTATACTCTTTCGATGAAAAGTAAAGTTACATAGCTTGTCACAAACATTTAATAAGAAGCTCTCTCCCTGGGGGTTTACACAAGTCACTTTTACCTGGCTCTCTTTTGGCGTTCTTGGTGATCACTAAGCTCTGCAGAGCTGCGTGAGCCTAGTCTTTCTAGAGGTGGAATCATTTAAATGTTTCATAGGGTGTTAAATCTTTGATAACCCTGTTCCCACAATCATTCTTCCAGCCATTATATGTAATGTATATGTTCAGCCTTTAGCTAAACTTATACAAACTCTAAGTTTTCGATGATACTCATGTTCGCTTTTGTCTATAATCTGTGGGCTTTTGGATGAGTAATAAGTGGCTCTGGGCAAATGGGGATAAGACTAAGGTATTAGACGTCGGGCCTCCCGCTGCTGCCTCCTCTTGGATGCAGAATTTCTGTCCCCTTGTGCTTGGCCTTCTCCCTAAGCGCGTCTCGGTGGTGCAAAACCTTGGATGTAAGCCGATGCCCAAGTGAGTGCAGTTTGTCAGAGTAGTCACTTTAAACTTAAGATACTCTGGAAGGTTCTTCCATTTTTACCTGTTCATCTTCGTGCTTCGGTTGCCACCTCCTTGGTCTTAACATCACTTGATTACTGCAACTCTTTGCTTCTGGCACAACCAAGGTATTTATTAAATCGTCTCGGGTTTTGCAAACCTCAGCAACTAGAGTGGCTACTCAAACTCTCTATTGAGTGTCCATTTCGCCAGGTCCTTCGTTCTCAACACTGGCTTCCATTTCCAAAAGGTAGTGATTTTTTAGGCTCTCTGCATTGTCGTCAGGCCCAATTTCCGCTTTATGTGCCTACTCTGTCTCTCTGATCAGAGAACGCTCTTTTGATTCAAGTTCCGCGTGTAACGCACTCTAGAATAGGTGGCTGCGCATGTTCCTGTTGCAGCAGCCTTGCTGTGGAATAATCGCCCTCGCTCTCTCAGGGCCACTGAAAATCACGTATCTTTTCGTAAGTCCTTGAAGACATTCTGATACTAACTCTGGATAGGTTTCTGTTTCCATTTCTACCAGTTTCTTTTATAGCGCCATGATGCCATTGCTGGTGACAGTTTGCGCTATATAAATCTGCTAACATAACATTGTCTAGCACTCTTCCCTTCAAAGTGAGATAAAGAAAGCCACTCATCTGTCCTTCCTCTAATGCACGGAACCTGTGGTTCCCCACATGTTTTGCACTCGGTTCTATGTTCTTACATCGGCAGGTTGTTTTGGCAGAGTTTTTTGCTGAAAATGTTAGGCTGAAAAAACTAATCAAACATGTTTTTATATATTTGGGGGTTTTCCCCAAACTCCCCCCTTTGCTATTATCGAGTCTCTATTCCCCACACAACCCTACGCCTTATATCACCCTACCCACCCCCCTATATTTTCCAATGAGTTTTTTCGGCAAAAAACTCAACGAAAAAAAACCTAGCGATGTAGCAACGTTGTACCTTGGACTTATGATCCCTTGCAATTGGTTATACTTGGTCTGGCTGATGAAAGATGCCGGGCCAAAACATCCGGAGACCCAAAGGTTGCAGACCCCTGCTCTAACATGTCAGAAGCACTACATATTTTTTTTAACTACCCTGGCTGAGCAATTTTCCTACCCCCTCCAGCTCAGAACCTTCCCAGTTCTGGGCGCCTGTAATATGACGTATGTATTTACCACA